>NW_027362761.1:402268079-407263079 GCF_046119375.1 Phyllobates terribilis | reverse complement strand
AACTTGTGTCTGTATCTTTAGGCTTCTACACCAGCAGTGTCTCAGGTATTAGTGGCTTATCCCAAGTGTGAACATATGGAAGCCAGCACGCTCGATCCTTCCCTCCCCAGAATGTGCATTTGGGGAGAATCTGGAGACCCAAAATACTCATTAGTCTGCATTCCCTGTCAGCCCCTCTTTCTCTAATCCTGAACCACATGAGTTGGAGGACACGGCTGGGGTCTGCTATACTGGTTCAATCACAAATTTTCTAAAATGTAAATAATGTAAGAATAAAAAAAACACAGTCTGTCTATAAGCCTACTTAACGGCCATAAAAACAAAGGAAGGCTTTAATCATTGAAGTAAATGAAAGCATTGGCTGATCTATAATGTGTTGTGGAGTATAAAAGCCTTCTAAAATTATAACCATTATGTATGTTCTGAAGAAATTTCCCTGTGAAAAATAGAGCTCATGGGACTCACAGAATGAGGCCTCCGCTGTACCGACAGTCTGCACATGCAGCAATATAAAGGCACAGATTGCAGTGACTGTGAAGACAATAAAATAAATACCATGCATCTGAAATGACCAATTTTCTGCTTCTAGATTGCAGCATCATACAACAATGTGATTTGCATTTTTGAACCGGTGAATCTGCTGAAACAAAAGAATGCTTCATTACAAGTAAGTATACGCCCTTGGTAATTGCTGGTAGGGATCAGTACTCTTATATTGTTATGTTGGCGGCACTTCTGCTCTTGTGCAGCATGCAGTGTGTAAGGGATTGCGCAGGCACACTTCCTGCCTAATTTTAAAATGTGTGTGGAGAGACACCACTGCACGATAGGCCGTACAATTGCTGGGCAACCTTCCGCCATTACGGAACAATAAGACCGCTGTACAATGCTCCTGCACATCAGACACGTGCCACAGCAGCTGTACCACCATATGTGCGCAGTGCTGTCACTCCACACCCAATGTCATATCCAGCAGAAGAGTATGACTGTACAACTAACTGGTGGTGGATTTGGCCCCTATAATAATTATACCCTTAGTGTTTTAATCGCTGCTTCTGTTCTGCATAAACTGAAGTTTAATCAAATATGCTAATTATGATGCCCAAGGAGCTTAGCGCACTATTCTTTTTGCTGGTTTTTAATACCTCGCCTCGATCTCTGATGATTAACACTGGCTTTCGTGGGCTTTCTCTGCAGACATTGCTTGCTCCTAGCAAGGCAGTGCTGTCTTTCACTAATGGGGGACAGGGGCTTGAAAAAACAGTGGGCCGAACTGTGAGCTGAGCACCCGATCCATTTCAAAATCCACATTAAAACTTCACATAATTTTTGGATATTCTTTGATGTGGATTTTGAAGTGTATCCACTTCATAGTCCATATCAACAAAAACTTCTTATCAACATACCCTTAGAAAGCTGAGCACGATCTTTCTGTGTCTGCCTCTGTTTTGTTTCTCATTCTGCACCACACTCGTCCTTCTCTCCTTTCTCGAGAGTTTAATAACCTGACACCTCAATGTGCTGAGTCTTTCTTGTCTTGAGCAAGACTGAGTTGAACTGTTCTGTTTTTGTTTTTTAGTTTTTTTTTCAGTGGATGATTTCAGGAGGCAAGAGGGAGCAGGAGGGGAATAAGTAGCTTATAAGTGGAGAAAGAAACAGAATTCTTTGAGATTTATTACAAAGTTCCTTATGTTTGCCTGTAGTATTGACTTTTCCCTTTTAAAGTAAAAATTAAACTCTTAAAATATTTTTTCTCTAGTTAAGTTAATCATGATTTCTCTGTATTTTATTTTAACCCCTTCACGAACTCTGACGTACCTATACGTCATGTGTCGGGAACCTGTCATGGTTGGGAAGGGGTTCCGAGCATATGAGGAACAGTACATCATGGTGATTGTGTGGGGCACAGAAGCTGTGTACGGGCGTGATCGCCACCGGGAGCTCGGCTTACTTTGTAGCCGAGACCCGGCTGTCTCAGACAGGAGTGGTGCCTGCACCACCCCCGGTTGTTTAACCCCCTAGATACCGCGATCAATAGTGATCACAGGATTCAGAAGGCTGAGAGATGGAGGGGGCTCCCTCTCCCATGTGATCGGCATCCCCGCAACGTCATTGCAGGCTGCCGATCGATGTCAAGGTAACCGGAGGTCGTCATGACGACTTCTGCGTCAGCCAGCTATGGTGGCCTGTTTAGACTGTGCCAGGAGCATGGTCTAAAAGGCGTTCTGTTAGTGTAACATTGACAGGTAGAATGCATTGCAATGCAATCAGTGATCAGCGTATTAAAAGTTAAAGTCCCTTAGAAGAACAAAGAAAAAAAAAAAATAAATAAATTACAAAATTGTACACATTTGGTACCGCCACGTCCAGAACGACCCGACCTATAAAACTGTCGCACTAGTTAATCCCCTCAGTGTACACCATAAAAAAGTGGCAAAAAACTATGCTTTTCATTGTACTACCAAACAAAAAGTAGAATAAAACGCAATCAAAAAGTCAAATGTAAATAAAAATTGTATTACTGAAAACGTCATCTTGTCCCGTAAAGAACAAGCTACTATGCTATATTTTTACATAAGCAGAGAAATAAAAAAAGTTATAGCTCTCAGAATAAAGTGATGCAAAAACAGTACTACTTTTCTAGAACATTAGTTTTTATTGTGTAAAAGTGCCAAAACACACGAAAATGATGTGTAGTATCGCTGTAAACGTACTGACCCGAAGAATAAATCTGCCTGATCAATGTTACCACACTGTGAACGGCAAACAAAATAAACAATTCCTGAATTGTTGGTTTAATTGATTGCTGATTAAATTTTTGATATTTTCATAAATAAACTCAAATCATATCGACCAAAATGTAACATGAAGTACAACATGTCATTAAAAACAATCTCAGAATCACTGGGATATGTTGAAGCGTTCCAGAGTTATTACCTCATAAACTGAAACTGGTCAGAATTGAAAAAATTGGCCTCGTCAGGAAGGTGAAAACAACAGGCTCGGGGGTGAAGGGGTGAAAGAAGATTTCCACCAACAACCTAAACATAAGCCATATACAAGTAACCACTGTAGTTATTGTTTGAATTTTCATGAATACTTAATACAGAAAAGCAGAACATTTTTTTTAATCATTTTTTCTAAAAACTAAGTGATAGTTTTTACCTTTTTGTATTCTATTCTAAACCTCAGAAGAAAATACTATAGCTATATATTTTTTTCCTAGGGAATTCAGTCCCAGTGGCAGAAACGTGGCCGTATAGTCTTGGACTCTGTTGCGCATAATTTAAGTTGGGACCCAACAGGTGAGCAGCAGTTTTGGATTCTGGTACACCATCTTTTAATGTTTATATGCTTGTTACCACCTATTTTTAATATTGTACTAATTTTAAAGGGAGCCTGTTATGTTGAAATTTGTATCTGATCTGCCGGCAGGATGTTATAGAGCAGGAGGATCTGATCAGGTTGATATATATTTTTTATGGGAAAAGTTTCAGTGAAACTTTAAATGTTATTGAAATCCCTGGTGTTTGTATACACACGAGCACAGTGAGCAGCCCTACTTAGTGATTGGCAGTCCATTTTGTATGTCTGCATACAGACATCACTGTCAATCACTTAGCAGGGCCGCCCACTGGACGTGAGTGTGTGTGTCATACATATACTTGTATTACATGTAATAGGTTTTGCCGTGCACTGCAGTATTTTATCAGTATTTTGCACCCATATTAGTAAGCCAAAATCACCAGTGGAAAATAAAAACTAAGATAATTGTACAGTGGCTATAAAAAGTCTACAAATCCATGTTAAAATGCCAGTGTTTTGTCATGTAAAAAAAATCATACCAAGAAGAATCATTTTAGAACTTTTTTTCCACCTTTTAATGTCACGTAAAATCCATTCTGAAGCAAGCTGAAATAATTTTGACGGGTTAAATGAAAGTATCAAAACTTATATAATGTGGTTGCATAAGTGTGAACACTCTATTTTATAATTGGGGACGTGGTTATGTTCAGTGATTCCGATTTACTCCGTATAAAATTTAGCTGTTATAAAATGATTTTCTGACATTTTCCTAGTTGCATTTTACTGCAAAAGCCATAGTCCGTAAACAGTTTACAACACAGCAAAGATGTCTTATTGTTGAATGCTTTAAGTCAGGAGAAGGGTACAAAAACATTTCTAAGGCATTAGATAAACCATGGAACATGGTGAAGACCATCATCAAGAAGTGGCTTAAATTTGTCACTATGTTTTGCCAAAACATACATCAGATCAGCCAAAAGCATGTGGAAAAAACATGTTATGGTCTGATGAAACCTGGGTTGAACTCTTTGGCCCTGAGTCCACAAGATATATTTAGCACAAAGCTAGTATTGTGCATCACCAAAAGAACACCATTCCCTGTCCCCCCGCTATTCCCCAGCCTCTCCCCTCTGTCAATCCCTTCACTGGCTCCCCATTGCCCAGAGACTCCATTTCAAAACCCTAACCATGGCATATAAAGCCTTCCACAACCTGTCTCCTCCATACATCTGTGACCTAGTCTCCCGGTACTTACCTGCATGCAACCTCCAATCCTCACAAGATGTCTTTGTTTACTCCCGTCTTATCTCCTCTTCCCACAATCGCATACAAGATTTTTCCCGTGCATCCCCCCTACTCTGGAATTCTCTACTCTCTTGCATACTGTGGAAACCTTCAAAAGGAACCTGAAGACCCACCTCTTCCAACAAGCCTACAACCTGCAGTAACCCTCGCTCCACCATGCCGCTGCACGACCAGCTGTACCCTCACCTACTGTATCCTCACCCATCCCTTGTAGATTGTGAGCCCTTGTGGGCAGGGTCCTCTCTCCTCCTGTACCAGTCGCCGACTCGTTTTTGTTCAAATTTATTGTACTTGTTGTTTTCTATGTATAGCCCTTTTAAACATGTAAAGCGCCATGGAATTAATGGCGCTATAATAATAAATAATAATAATAATAATTCCCACAGTGAAGCATGGTGGAGGCTGCAATATTCTTTTAGGGTTGATTTTCAGTACTAGGGCATTAGTCAAGGTAGAGGGAAATATGAACAGTTCCAAATCTCAATCAATTTTACATCAAAACTTTCAGGCTTCCACTAAAAAGCTGTAGATAAAGAGGAATTTCACCTTTCAGCACGACCATGGCCCGAATCATACAAAATCCACAAAAGAATGGCTTTGCCAGAAGATCAGCGTTTTGGAATGTCCCAAACACAGCCCAGACCTAAATCCTGTACACAGGAAATGCCCTCACAATCTGACTGATTTAGAGCTCTACTGCTCCATATCTCTGGGAAGAGTGGGCATAGATTACCATTTCTAAATGTGTCATGCTGATAGACATCTACCCAAAAAGGCTGAATGCAGTCATAAATGCAAAGGGTACTTCAACAAAGTGTTAGATTAAGGTTGTACATATTTACACAATGTTATTTTAGTCCTTTATTTTCATTTTCCACAAAAAATATGTTTTTCAATTGAACTGTACAGATTGTAGGTGACATTAAAGGTGGAAAAAGTTCTGAAATTATTCTTATTTGTATGATTTTTATTTTAGATGACAAAACCTGACCTTTTAAAAGGGATGTCTAGACCTTTTATATCCACTGTATAATGCACAAATTAGTGTTTCAAACCTACCACTAGTTTAGGCATAACAACAAACTGATTGTTGAACACCTATCAAAATGTCTGCCCTGTGACAGTGGCCTTAGTAAGAACCCTAACTTGCTGAATAGACTACTAATTTGTTTCAGGTACACGTCTGTTAATTGGCTCAAGCAGTTTACAGCTATGGTCCAATGCAACGGTAGAAAAGCTATCCAGTGATGATTCTCAAGAGAAGCCAGACACTGATTTTACCCACTGGACTTGTATCTGGCAGTGCAAGTAAGATATTTGTGTACAAAATGTCTATATTTCTTCTTACAGAAATTATAAATGTGAGTGCATTATTTTTAGAAAATTTACAGTATGTGCTCAAAAAACTAATATCCCCCAATGACACAGCACAGACAACCTGTTTTAATAAAAAATCTTGTTCAAAGTGCTAGACAGCCTCCTATAGAACATAAGAGCAGAAGAGTGTAATGATTTAGTATCATGACAAACTGTATAAATTAATGCAGCTCAAAAAATGCCTGCTGCTTCCCTGATTATTCTATTTATTTATTTTATTTATTTTAAATCAGTCGCACAACTCTCAAGATATTGGTCTCATTATGTATATGATCTTTACAAGGGGATGTGACTAACAGGATTCCCTGGAGGTGCGTCTGTAGTGGCTCTGCATAATTATCCTGTGAGCAACGTCCCCTTCATAAAGATGACCACCAAATAAAAAAGCCCTTATTTCTGGAAAAATATGAGCTATTCGAGGGAGTAGAGGGAATAAAACATAAACAGAAACTGTCCATTTTGATTTGGCTGTAGGTTCTCTAAATAAAATGGTCAGCCATGTACAAATGATAGTGCTCCTTTTTAAGGGATTTGTAAGCTAGTAATCTGACAGCAGCTTGAGGTAGGGGCAGAGACCCTGATTCAAGTGATGTGTCACTTAGTTTACGGGGTGCAGCAGTTGTGATAGTCAGTTTTTCTCTACTGCAGATCTAACAGAGTTGAGCTGGGTATAACCCTGTCCACACCACAGCTTTCTCTGCATTGTATAGTGACAAAGAGCTGCTAATCCGTGCTGGGGCGGGATTGGACAAGTTGTCCTGTAGTGATAATCTCCTGCTGATAAACTACTGATTGTATTGGAACAGCAAATAAAAGCCTGGTAAGTGACATATTGCTGCAATCGGGCTCTCTGATCCTACATTATGCTGTTCTCAGATTACATAGCGAAAACTTGGTGACAGATTTCCTTTAATGGTGAACACATCTGTACATATGAAATGCACACAAGTTTAATGAGTGAAAGGACACTCCAGAATGAGAGACGTCTTGCAACTTGTACAAATACTTTATGCATCCTTAATATGAAGGTGACAGCTATTACACCAGAATAACCTCAAATGTGCTTGTAAGAGAAGGCGAGAAATCATCTATCTCAATGACTATAAACTAGGGAATGCTTTGGTAAGGGACTCTCCAAGAGACTAAACCTCTGCTCTCTTTTGGTAAAAAGTATAGTGGCTTGCTAAAGTATTCACCCCTCCCCCCTTGGCATTTTTCGTGTTTGGTACCTCATAACCTGCAATTTCACTGTGTTTTTTGAGGGTTTGCATCAGTTCATGTAAAGAACGTGTCTACAACTGTGAATATTTGGTTTTCTTTTTGTTGTGAAGCAAACAACAAATAGGACAAAATAAGTGAAAACTTCAGTGTGCATAACTATTCACCTCCTAAAGCCAGTACTTTGTAGAGCCTCCTATTGCCGCAATTACAGCTGCAAGTCGCTTTAGATAAGTCTCTATGAACTTTCCACATCTTGCCACTGGGATTTTTGCCCATTCCTCAAGGCAAAACTGCTTCAGCTCCTTCAAGTTAGTTGGTTTCCTCTAGTGAACAGCAATCTTCAAGTCTGACTACTGATTCTCAATTTTATTAAGGTCTGGGCTTTGACTAGGCCACTCAAGAACATTTACACGTTTCCCCTTAAACCACTCGAGTTTTGCTTTAGCAGTATGCTTTGGGTTATTGTCTTGGTGGAAGGTGAACCTCCGTCCCAGTCTCAAATCACTGACAGACTGAAACAGGTTTTGCTCCAGGATATCCCTGTATTTCGCACCATCCATCTTTCTCTCAACTCAAACCATTTTCCCTGTCCCTGCTGTCGAAAAACTTCTCCACAGCATGATGCTGCCACCACCATGTTTCACTGTGGGGATGATGTTATTGGTGTGATTACCTGTGTTGGTATGGCGCTAGACATAGCGTTTACCTTGGTGGCCAAAAAGTTCAATTTTTGTCGTATCTGACTACAGCACCTTCCTCCATACATTTGGGGAGTCTGACATGTCTTTTGGCAATCTCAAAACGAGTCTTACAATTTTTGTGGGTAAGTAAAGGCTTTTTTCTGCCCACTCATCCATAAAGGCCATCTCTATGGAGTGTACGGCTTATTGTCGTCGTATGGACAGATACTCCAGTCTGTTTGGGAACTCTTCAGCTCCTTCAGGGTTACTTTTGGTCTCTGTGCTGCCTCTCTGATTAATGCCCTCCTTTCCCAGGCTGAGAATTTTGGTGGGCGTCCCTCTCTTGGCAGGTTTGTTGTGGTAGCATGTTCTTTCCATTTGATGATAATGGATTTGATGGTGCTCTGTGCAATCATCAGAGATTGGAATATTGTTTTATAACCCAACCCTGCCTTGGTCTTCTTGGTGTTGTTTGGTTAGTGGTGCTGCTTGCTTAATGGTGTTGCAGCCTCTGTGGTCTTTCAGAAAAGGTAAAGTGTATATACGGACAGACAATGTGACACTTACACTGCACACAGGTGGACTTTCAAGAAGCATGTGATTTACGAAGGTAATTGCTTGCACCAGAAATTATTAGGGGCTTCATCGCAAAAAGGTGAATACATATGCACATGCCAATTTTTAGTTATTTCATCCCATAAATGTAATTTATGCCTATATTTTTCTCACTTCACTTCACCCACTTAGACTATTTAGTTCTGATGCATCACAAACAAATCTGATTACAAAAATATTTAAACACAGTTTGTAATGTAGCAAAATAGGTAAAAAGCCAAGTGGGGGTGAGGGTGAATACTTAAGCCACTGTATGTGAATCACTAATTACTGGGTTTTCACAAATGTATTTTCTTGCTTTGGAAGTAAAATTTCATCTAGTCCTCATCAAAAAAATTGTATTTTACAGAACCGCTTTTTCAGTCCATCTTATGAAGTTTTCCCCAGATGGAGAATTTTTTGCTACAGCTGGAAAGGTGAGTGTTTCCTTATTTTGTATTTTCCTAAGAGAATATTAAGATGAGTTGGGAGTGTAATGTATTGTTCACAGTGAAATTTTGCATATGTATGTGGGGTTTTTTAGGGTGGAGGAAGGGCTTTTCAAAAGTGGAGTCGGATCCAAATTGTATAAAAATTCTAATAAAATAAAAGCGGATTTGGAAACTACTCCAGCTAAAAAAAAAAAAAAAAATCAGAAGAGACCCACATGCAAAAAGTAAAGCTGAAGTTTAACAAATCCTAAGGTGAGTGAATTATGAGGCCTGGATGGATTAAAACCACATGGGAAAGCTGGCCACACACGCCGAAAACTCTGCCCTCCAACGGTGGCCAATTTTCATATGATTTGGAAGGCAGCCTTTGGGTGCAGTGTCGGCCACATTCAGCCATTATCCCTGTGTGATGATGGGTGAACAACCATTGAATGAATACCTTCCTTTCAGCCTTCATGTTATTTCACACTTACCTATTTTTGCTCTGTCGTTAATATTGCCAAATGTGTTTAATGGCATCGGGTGAAGGAGAATCTGGGAACATTGTTTGCGAATCGGAAAATACGATGGTTAATTGTTAAAATGTTCCCATCAAATTCTTGTTGAAATTGTCCATTTTCAACAACGTTCGTTTAATGAGTATACAACCTTTTGAGCCCTGTTCACATAGGAGTTTCACCTTTTGTTTGTAAAATCCTAAAATAATAAATTGTGGGTTAAATAAAGTACACCCGTGGACAAGGGTGTGTTACCATTTACTTTGCATGAAAGGGGATTTTAATTTTGGCATGACTCGCATATAATATCAGTGTGATCTAGTATATGCCAGACAATAGCTGCACCTACCGGTAAATGTTCCTGCCTGTGTGCTCTTCCTTGTCGGTCTTCTATAAATCATCTTGTGTAAACAGCCTCGTACATTTTTAGTAACATTTATTTATAGAGAACCAATAATAAGTACACCGTCATCTCACCTTCCTGCTTCTTCAGATGTGTGGAAATGTGGGTTCCCACCTGAGGACCAGGAACCATAAGAAATGTCGGGTTTATTTAAAATTCATCAGAAATTCAGGCAGACATTAGCTGACGCATTTTAGGCATCATCACCTGCAAAAACAACATTCAGCTTTACATAGATACACAAACATAACCAATTGTAAAGTTCTAATTAATCCAGTCATTGCACTGGTTACCCATTCACGACAGAAAACAATACAAACTCTTCTCTCTCACCCTCAAAGCTCTCCACAGGTCTGCATTGATCTATATCTCATCCCACATTTCTGTCTATCGCCCCTCCCGTGCCCTCCGTTCTGCAACTGATCTAAGACTAACATCCTCCTTAATCCGAACCTCACGCCTCTGGCTCCAAGACTTCTCTCGTGCCGCGCCAGTTTTCTGGAATGCACTGCCCCAAATGATCCAACAGATATCTAGCCCCCATGTCTTCAAACGTGCTTTAAAAATGCATCTGTTTAGTCAAGCCTATCACCTCAACTCACCAACCTAACTCTCCCCTGTTCCCGCCTAAATATTAATCTTAATCTGCTCCTGCCTATTCATCTGTCTCCACATCCTCCATTCACCAAATAGCACACGGTAACTGCCCTTAGACAGATACTGGCTGACGACCATGTTCTACCTATTGTGTCTCCCCATTTCCATATAGATTGTAAGCTTACGAGGAGGGCCCTCACTCCTCCTGAAACTGTTGAAATATGATACATTGTATTGTTTATATTGTCTGTATATGTCCCTACTTAATTGTAAAGTGCTGCGGAATATGTTGGCGCTATATGAATAAAAGTTAATAATTATTATTAATCATACGCTGATGATGAAAACCATGGTTAATAAGGAACAGAAGGTAAATTATAGCTGCAAAATACAATTTATGTAAGATCACCTAATAGAAAAACCCCTTTATTCTTTCCCTATTAGGCTATGTGCCCACAATGCTGAATTGATGCAGATTTTTCCTGAGCGTTTCTGCCTCTCCCTGGCAGACTAATCGCATGCAGATTTTACATGCGTTTTTTCTGGCAGGGAGAAGCTTTTTTGCATGTGTTTTTTGAAGCGATTTTGAGCGCTTGAGCTGCTTGACAACTTGGTCACACTATATAAATCCATGCAACTGGCTTGGTTTTATATTATCTGACCAACTTATGCTGCTTTAAATGCAGCATCAATAGTAAAAAAAAGAATTAAAACGTAAAAAATACTCTGTCCTTGGCGTCCCGCGGTGTTCTCAAAGGACCTCGCGTGACCATCACCTGACTAAATGACGTCACCGCAGGTCCTTTGAGAACACCGCAGGACGTCAAGGACACAGTACGCCACCAGAGAGGAGACCAGGGGCCGCCGGAGAGGTAAGTATAATGTTTTATTTTTTACGTTTTAATTCTTTTTTTTTTTTTTTACTAATAATACGCGGGTCTGGAGGAGAGTCTCCTCTTCTCCAGACCCGGGTACCATCCGCGCATTGAACCGCATAACATCCGCATGCATACATGTGTACATGCGGATGTTATGCGGTTCAATGAAAGTCAATGGCAGCGATTTTGCCGCGATTCCGCAAAATAATTGGTAGTGCTGCGGATTTTTCCGCAATGATAATCCGCAGCGGAAATTTCCGCAGCATGTGCACAGCACGTGCGGATTATCATTGGGAAACATGGCAGACAACTTAACAAGCGTTTTTAATGCATTTTCGCGGCGGAAATGCATTAAATCCGCATCGTGAGCACGCTGTCTAACTTTTTCTGTGGGAAGCGATCATTATAAAATATACAAGTGTTATTTTACCGCTCCAGCACCACTGCTCTGGTGGTCTATGTCGGACCTGGATGTGGTGATACCTTTTCCAACAATTGCTGACTCAGTCATTTGATTAATGGGATGATGTCCCCTCTGTCATTCACCTGACCACGTAGCCAATCAGTTGTTTTGAACTTTTAAAGTCGATATGTTACCTTCATGACCCTGGAATAAGTGCGATCTAAGTATAAATATGGTGCGGGCATTAGAGTTGGAAATGTCGGATGAATATTGCTGAACTCTAGTGATGAGCATACTCGTTTAACTCTTTCGCCGAGCACACTGGGTGCTTTCCAAGTATCTTCGGCGTGCTTGTATATTAAGTTCGAGTCCCTGCGTCTGCATGAGTTATGGCTGCTAGTCAGCCTCAACACGTGAGGATTCCTTAATAAACAAGCAATCTCTGCATGTGTTGAGGCTGTCTAACAGCCATAAATCATGCAGAAGCAGGGACTCGAACTTAATATACGAGCACCTGAGCGTGCTCGGTGAAAGGGTTAAACGAGCATGCTCGCTCATCACTGCAAATTCTGATCTTGACCTGTATAGGCTGCAACGTTCAGTAGATGCACCAGAATTTATTTACACAGGGTCTCTTAAAAGCAACGGGAAGGTTAAACAAACAACATTATCAAATTTAAATGTGTACTTATAAAATTGTCACGATTATTACCTGTGTCACATGTAATTTTGCTTTCTGCTCTTTACTTTCCACCACTAATGTTTAAACTCCCTCCCTCCATTCTGTCTAATCTTTTTACTAATTTTTCTCTCTCAATTGATAGGTTTTAAATAAAAAAATAGGAAGACCCAGTAAGAAGCAGATTAATTTAGAACATTATTATTTAGTCATTTCTGTTGGGGGGAACTTGTCTTACCTGTGATGATGAGGTGTTTACTGAAAAGTGATCTCTACAGAACAGTACGTATCAGCCTAATGTAAGCCTCAGTGTCCAGAGTGAAAACTGCAAGCTAGTGACATGGAAAATGAAAAAAAAACATTGCAATAAAAACCAAATTTTAACATAAACTTAGGTCGTTTTTTCATGATACATTAACTTTAAGTCCCCAAAGATCTGTGTTCTTCAGAGGTCACATTGCTTTCACATTGTGGCGTATTCACAAGTTGACCATTGATTCTGCTTCCAGGCTGTATTGCTATATGCTTCATTAGCTATAAAGCCAGCAGGAAAAGATCTCCCCTTTTGCTCTCATATTCTTGGAAATTGATTTTACGTTTTATAATGTTCAAGTATCAGAGGCTCATACCATTAGAAGGGTACCATCTTCAGTGGGGTTTCTTTTTTACTGAAGGCTCAGGAGCAGTAGGAAGCTCCCTTCCTACAAGTTGTATGGTTTTCCAAATATTGATATTGTTCAGTTGTCTTCAGGCTTTGTTTTGTGCTTCACCTGAATATTCTTTATCTGCCTGTTTTCACAGGATGACTGCCTTGTAAAGGTCTGGTACAATACTGAAAGCTGGCACTCAGCTGTTTCATCTCCAGTTACCAGCCCAGAGAAGGAAGGTGAAGGAGAGGTGGAATTCTCATTTATCTACCTTGCTCATCCTCGAGCAGTAACTGGGTTTTCCTGGAGAAAGACAAGTAAATTCACACCACGGTCAGTGCACTTTATAGGTCATGTAGCAATGACTGTCAGTTGCACAGGAACTGCAACGTTAATAATAAGTAATAACACACTTTATTAAAGAGGTTTTCAGACAATTACATCAGCTTCAACTGTTAGCAAATTATTATGCAAATACTAAAAAAAAGTTTTATTCACCTTCCTCGCTACAGTGTCTGCTCTCCACTAGTTCCACAGTCTTTATTGATGAGCTACAGCAAAGACTTCCCAATTACAGCCAGGGCTGTGGAGTCGGTAAGCCAAATCTCTGACTCCTCAATTTTCCGAATCTAGACTCCGACTCCACAGCACGACCTCACTACTGAGCGTGTACATAAAGTGCAGCACAGATTCATCTCAACTAAAAGCCCAGATCCTTAGATCAGGAACAGAACAGACATTTATAGGATATTTCATAACTTTCCAGAATTCTTAGAAAAAAAATTACAGCACATACTGCATTGTACTACTGTACCCAATTTATTATATAGTTTTGGAGTCGGTCCATTTTATACCAACTCCAACAGAATAGACTCCGACTCCAACTCCACAGCCCTGATTACAGCGCATGGGATCAATGCAGCCAATCATTGGGCTCAGGGATCTTGTGTATCCAAAAAAAAACATGACTTTTCATGTCAGAAGCATACGGTAGTTTAAGGGGTTTTCTCAACAATTATGTCAGGAGCACACTGCTTCCCTGACTCTCAGCTTTCTACTTGATTGACAGTGCAGACCAGCAGTGCTGTCCCGCCGCCATACTGCATAGCACAGGCAGCTTGGCCTCTGTAGCATTGGGAGAGCGCAGCTGCACCTATCTGGATCCAGATGTTTCCAAGCTCTATAGCAAAAATCTTTCAAGTGCTGCACTCCTTATCTATCAGACATGCTAGATTTAAATATTCCTTTGTTCTTGGGAGTGGAGAGAATTTTAAATGAGACGTAAATTGCAGCATTGCTTGTTTAATCTTTTATAATGTTGCAAAAACCCCTTTAAGGCTATGATCACGCTTGACATTACGTTTGTGCCGTTTTAGGAAGAGACCAACTGAATTAATGTCCAAAATAGATCCATTGCGTAGTTGCTGCAGGAGACCCTGTGGATTATTATGGAGTCCTCCCGAGTTCCAATATGTGTCTATTTTCAGAACTGAAGAAGAAATTCCTCATGTAGAACTTTTTTTTCCATTCTTAAAACTGACATATAACAGAAGCCTGATGCACCCACAATAATCAGTGGGCTGCCTCTGCCTCTGTCTGTCTGTAGAACAAACAGTAATTCCATTGCTCTGTTTCTAAACCAAAAAAAAAAGTAATGTCGGAGCACAGTTTTGAAAATATCCTTTAAGGTTAGGCCTTCTAATGTTTAGGCCAGGGGTCGACAAAGTTGTTCAGAATCTAGGAGCCAGCCAAAAAATTTAGGAGCCAGAATTTTTTTTGTTGACAAACTGTACATATAGACCCCCTCACACACGGCGTCTCCCCGGGGAGCACGGCCTTTGTATGTACTTACACAGGTAGCGGGAGATGAGAACTGGCCCCCGGCCACAGCGATCCTTCCCCCCAGGGCCGGCTCCAGGTTTTTCTGGGCCCCGGGCGAAAGAGTCTCAGTGGGCCCTTTTAACACATACACGATTCATGATGCACAGATACGGCGGAGAAATATATATATATATATATATATATATATATATATATATATATATATATATATATATATATATATATATATATATATATATATATATATATATATATATATATATATATATTTATTACACATGGCCCAGCCTGCCCCCTCATCCTTCACATACGCAGACATATGCGTGCGCGCACACACGGTACGCAGACATATGCGTGCGCGCACACACGGTACGCAGACATATGCGCGCGCACACACGGTACGCAGACATATGCGCGCGCACACACGGTACGCAGACATATGCGCGCGCACACACGGTACGCAGACATATGCGCGCGCACACACGGTACGCAGACATATGCGCGCGCACACACGGTACGCAGACATATGTACACATACAGACATACACATAGATAAAACAGACAAATATATATACACAGTCATATACACTGACATTCACATACATGCACTCACACAGACCCATTACTAATATTTTTAATATGGGGATTGGGGAAGCCTCACTCACCTGTCCCCGGTCCAGTGTCCTGTCCAGCAGCTCCTCGGGTATGGGGCAGTGCAGGGCCCCCGGCGTGTCACAGACTTCATGGCCCTGGAACATCAGAGGGGCCCACTTGCGGTCGGGTCCGGGCCCCTCCCGCCCATCTGTGCAGGACCTCCGCTCCGACGGTGTTTGATTGCCGACACTCCCCCAGACATGGCCGCGCACTGTGCGGCTGTGTCTGCTAGTAATGACGCGGCAGGAGCGACACACAAGCACAATTAAAGGTGCAGTGCCGTCGACCCTGCCGTGTCATTACTAGCAGACACAGCCAGACAGCGCGCGGCCATGTCTGCGGGAAGTGCCGGCAATCAAGCAGCGCCTGCGTCCCTGAACAGGTGCCGAGGAAGCGGCCAGGGCCCCGACAGTGAGTGGGCGGGTGGGTGTGTGGGCCCGGCCCCGACAGTGAGTGGGCGGGTGGGTGTGTGGGCCCGGCCCCGACAGTGAGTGGGCGGGTGGGTGTGTGGGCCCGGCCCCGACAGTGAGTGGGCGAGTGGGTGTGTGGGCCCGGGCTCCGACAGTGAGTGGGCGGCTGGGCCCCTCTGATTTTCCAGGACCCCGGCACTTGCCCGGGTACGCCGGGTGCTGACGCCGGCCCTGCTTCCCCGTAACCCAACTCTCCCTGTCCAGTCCCGGAGCATAAGGGGGGGCGGAGCAAAGTGGAGAAGGCGGCCTGAGTGATACTGTCCCTGCTTCCTCCGATTGGATGACTCCGTGCAGGAGGTGGGATTGGATTGAGAGTATTTTTTTTTCTTCTCAACTCCTCAAGCACCAGGCAACATTTTCTAGGCGCCAGACAACATTTTCTAGGTGCCACTGGCGACCAGGCGCCTGGGTTTGTCGAGCCCTGGTTTAGGCTATGTACCAATATTAGAAATTTCCCCTTTTCATAGGATAGAGGGTACCTTCTCTATTGTTGGAGGTCCGACAGCTGGGACCCCCATTGATCCCGATAATAGAGCTCTTCAGAGTCCGGTCTGTATAAAGCCGAGATCGAGCATTCGCACCTCCACTCTTTTCATTCTTGATGGATGTGCCGGAGATTGCCGAGACCAGCCCATTGAGAATGAGTGGAGTAGAGGTGTGCATGCTCGTCCTCTGCTTCCTTCAGACGAAACTCTTCAGAGCCCCATTCTCCAGATCAAGCTGGGTCCCAGCAGTCGGACCCCCTAGAGATCAGGAAGTTATCGCTTATCCCTATAACCCTTTTAAGTTTAATGTTAAGTATTATACTTAACAATTTCATGATCTATTACAGACTTTTCTATGACTGCAAACCGGTGTGAATGTCTTTTTTTTTTTTTTTTTTTCTCTGTATCATGCACATTCATTTTTACAAATCTAATTCAGATGCCTAAAGTAAGCTTATACGTTTTCAGTTAAAAATCTCCCACGTTGGATTCATGTCCGTTATCGATCCAACTCACAGATCAAACTTGCCAATGCAATGTACAAGTGCGTCAACATCTCAGACATCTCACTGATGGCATCCTAGTACTGTCAGCTCTTCACTGAGAGAAGTTTGAGAAACCAACATGATTTACTTACTTTTATGCATACCTGAAAAACTCATGAGATATTGATGAAAATCGGATTCACTGATGAAAGTACGAGAAAAAAACAGAGTGAAGCATTACTGCACGTTGTATTTTGATGTCCCCAAGAGATTTTCTGTGTAACAGGCCTCGTTCAAACATCGCTTTTGTTTTTCATATGTGACAAAAAAACAGACAAATTTTTTATCATTGCTTATCAGATTTTCATCGATGGTTGTCTTCTGTTGAAGCAAGCACACCAGCACTTTTCATGTAGATTTTTGCACTGCTGAACGGCAGAAGCATCATCATCCCAATGTGACGTTTTATTCTGCTGTGTAATCCTCTGTACAGCAATACATTTAGAATTATTTTGTTTTTCCCTTATAGTGGTTCTGTATGTAATGTTCTTCTCACCTGCTGCAAGGACAATGTCTGCCGGCTCTGGTCAGAGACATTGCTGCCTAACGACAGCCTTTTATGTGGCGATGGATTTAGCCAAAAAATTGAGCCCGACAGCTTGAATAATAACTTCAAAAGAAATCCATCAAGTAAAGAGCGTGTACAGAGTGCACTGGAGGTGAGGACTGCAGTTATTGACATCGTAACCTGTAATCGTTATCAACTATTTTTAATGGCAAATTCACCTATAAGTGGCCGCCTTACACATTATAGTGGCATGTTGGACACATTGGTAAATTGTTATACTGTAGACACTAATGTAGTGTGTTATCCACAACATAAAAAGCTAGAGCTATTACCCCACTGTTCAGACTGTCGAGAGAGAACAGTGTAGTAAATGATGTACTTTTGCAATTAATGGGAATAAATGTGTCTGGTAAACAATGATGGGGGCCATAGCACAGTGCCAGGAGTCCTATCCCACTAATCTGACCTAAGCCCTCACTGCTCTGTGATGCCTAGTGTCCGGGTCAGACGATGCAGACAAAATTCCGTTCAACATTATATAGTTTAGTGTTGTGAAGCATTGGAAACAATATTTTTCTTCTTATGCCCCTTTTTTGGAAGATATTGACAGTGTCCAGTATATGACAGTACAGGATTTCTCTTATGTGCAGTTATGAAAAGCCGCAGACTATGCAGACTTTTATACATTTGCATCAGTTTAATCTGCTTTGGGTTGTTGTTGACCCCCATCACAAGCTCTCCCCCAACGATCTGTCTTTAACAGTAGATTGTTCTACAAGATATTTCATATTCCCAGTGTTATGCTATATGCACAGAAATGCTTGTGTGTTTGACCAGACAATAATGTTCAGCTCCTTGATGTGTGGTGTTCTAGTGATGGCATCACACAATTCCTCCCGAGCGGGGATGAAGCCTGCTGGGAGTGCTGGGTTGGTACCTGCTTTTTTCAGACCTTGTTAGATCAGAATTGACAGTTATTGACCATATTGTCAGGAATTGGTTGCCAAGTAACTAGCCAAGGACATAAGCCTCTGACTTATGCATTAGAACAAAAAGCCACAGAGCCCTTTACGGGGGGAGGAGATATTCCATTAATTGCCAAGGTTATAGCTAATATGAGACACAACTAATATTCTGTAGGATAATCAGCTGTTATCCATGTGTGATAGTTTATTACCTTTACCACATCTGTAAGATTTAATGTCATGTCTTAAATACATAGAAAGTATGTTAGGTGCAGTGCAGCTAGAAATGTTGTCCTTTCTGCATATTTTGGGTCATTTTACTTCCCTTTGCTCCTTTCCACTTTCAGCTAGGCTCCTTTTTGGGGTAATGTTGTTCCTTTTTCAATCTCATGTTATGCAGTGTGGAAACTTAAGCTTTGTGTGTGTGTATTGTGGTAGAGTTGCTCGCTCTGCTGCACTTGGAGGTAGACATGGAAAACTGTTTCTTTAAATTCTTTGGTACTTTATTTAAAATGGCATAAACCATGGCAAAGTTCATAAAATAAACACGGCCCTTCTGGCATAACAGTAAAGAAAAAGGTACAGAACAGTCCTTACACCTGCCGGGGTCCGGCCACTCATGGTTAACAATAACATACAGTCCAGGTTAGCACAAAAACACAAGCTCCTCTCTCTGAGGAGGTAGCTTCTCCATACACTGAACAACACCTGAGTAAAAAGGCTGGCTATTTAAAGCCCAGACCACACCCTGGGGTGGAGATATGGGAAATGGCCTCCCACCCCCACTATGGCCATTCACAAAAAACCAAGCCCTTTTTAAAATGGCTGGAGAAATCTTCGAAGTTTCAATTCACGAAAAAGTTTTAGGCAGATGTGAAAAAAAAATTCTACAATGTAAGAGTGCATTCAAAGATAGAAGTGTTTGTAGTTTTAGTTTATTTTTATCAAGTCACAAAATGGACTGTGTATAGAAAAGAGAGAACTGAATTAAATCAATATTTGGTATGACTGCCCTTTGCCTTCAAAGCAGCATCAAAGCTTCTATTCTTCTAGGTATACTTGCATACAGTTTATGAACGAACTCTGAAGATAAGTTGTTCCAAACATCTTGGAGAACTAACCACAGACCTTCTGTGGTTGTAGGCTAATGTAAATCCTTCTATCTCTTCATGTAATCCCAGACAGACTTGATGATATTGAGATCAGGCCTTTGAGGGTTATATTATCACTTCCAAGATTCCTTGTTCTTGTTTACGTTGAAGATGGTTCTTAATGACATTGTGTGTGTGTGTGTGTGTGTGTGTGTGTGTGTGTGTGTGTGTGTATGATATTTAGAGTTTCACTCATTAATATTTTTTGCAAAATGTGAATCTGCAGTAAAGAGGCATAAATACAATATTACACTTCTCTGTGCACAGTTGAATCTGAGGCATTTCCGTAGAGGAAGGAGACGGTCTTTAGCACTGGTGGCGCATACTGGATACCCTCCTCACCAGCAGGACGCTCATGAGGTTCATCGGAATACACCCTTCCATGGCAATGCACTTTGTCACTTTCACATTGCGGCCAGCATCAATCCAGCCACAGGTGAGATCTATGAAGTTATGTGTATTATTGCCATAAGCAGTTATGGATACGTTTGCGGAATTTCGTACCTTGAATTTGTTTTGCCATGCTTTGATTAGTCTTCCATCACTGATCTCCTGTCTTTGCAGTGATACAAATATTAGATTTCTGTCTCTTGCATAAGAAGTCTGTGCAACATGTGACTATTAGTGCTTCTGAGATCAGCAGCTCGGCTCCTTTTCCGTTGAATAGGGGCTGATCTGAGTTCTCGACAGCAGTGTACACAGAACTGTTCTGTTCCATACACAGTTTACATCTAGCTGGAGATGATATTCTCTAACTGGTGGTATTGCCTGATGCTAACCTGTATTTAGCATGGGTCATAAATTTCAGGTCGATGGGGCTAATCGATATCAAAGCCGCAGACTGGAGACTTTTTGTACAGGGATACAGTCATGCTGGAACGGGAAAGAGCTTTCCCTGACCATTACTAAAAACTTTGAAGTATTCTGTTCTCCAAAATGTCATTAGGCACTGTACCATATCTTCATGGTAAAGAAGGGTCTTAGCATGAACCTTGAAGAGCAGCCCCATAACATTATCCTTCCTCCACCAAATTTTACAGTAGCCCATGCATATTGCAAAGGTCTTATTATTTCAGTCCATCAGACTGTTCCATCGCCCCTTCATCCCTGTAGAAAGCACGTCTTCGCGGCTCCAGAGTCCATTGTTGTGTGCTTTATAGCTGTCCCACTGACACCTGAATTGTGCATGGTGATCCTAGGCTTGTGTATCTGCTCCACCATGGAAACCCATCTCATACAGGCATATTGTGCTGGTGTCACTTCCGGAGGCAATTTCAAGCTCAGATGTGAGTGATATTACAGAGGATAGGTGATTTTTACATTTCACACACTGCCTAGCCTGTGAGTTTGCACGGCCTGCTTCTTCACGACTGAACCATTTTTACTCTGCTTCACAATAATAGCTCTTGCACTACAGGACTGATCTGACAGGTGAAAAAAAATCACAAATCGTCTTGCAGAGTTATAGCCTCATCAGATGTAGACCTTTTTTTTTATATTGGACCACAAGGTTCACTTTAAAGTACCAATTAGGTATTAGCATGAGAGGAGACCTTAGTAGAATGTGAACATAAATCCTCTAAAACTAAATTTTATTAAGAAATATTAAAAGCACCAAATTCCCTTTTGTGATAGAAAAGGTCTCATTTCAGTCACAATAATGCGACCGAAAAAGGACAATGATACAAGAAAAAGCCAACTTCCCTATGGGATTTGGATAAGCCCAATCAGGCACCAATGGTATATAATACACTTAACTCGCCCTAGTAAAAGCCTGATCAATTCCTGCCTAGCATGGGGGTTGGCACCCTATGACAGCGATTTTGGCGCCCCCGTTCCTCGGCGGCTGTCCCTATCGTACCCTGTTTCGACCTATAATGGTGAGCTATACACAGAGAGAAAAGGTGACTGCCTATTCTAATACATTATAGTTACTGGACTGAGATAACACACAGATATATTGATCCATAGAACTTATCTCACAGATTTGGTTATTGCTTCAACGCGTTTCCCCGTCCCATCGGTTCATCAGGAGGCCAGGTACAAAGATGTCCAGAAAGAGAGCAGTAATGCTTATTTCAGCGATGCATAATAGATTGTGGCAGGCTATGGTCCTTCACCATATGGTTCTTTTTAAATGTGTACCCAGATTGGATTCTCATCATAGCATGATGGTTGAACTGCTGGGAGCTTGTGCGCTGGATGTGACGCATTAGCACATGCGCACTCCATCTTACAACCCAGCCTCATATGGTGCCAACCCCCATGCTAGGCAGTAATTGATCAGGCTTTTACTAGGGCGAGATAAGTGTATTATATACCATTGGTGCCTGATTGGGCTTATCCAAATCCCATAGGGACGTTGGCTTTTTCTTGTATCATTGTCTTTTTTCGGTCGCATTATTGTGACTGAAATGAGACCCTTTCTATCACAAAAGGGAATTTGGTGTTTTTAACATTTCTTAATAAAATTTAGTTTTAGAGGATTTATGTTCATATACCACAAGGTTCAGCAATGTTCACTGATCAAAGGTAACTTGTTGTAAGAAAGTCTAAGACCGATTCTGCCTTTTATATAAGCTTGTCTGTAAGTACATTATGGCTTGTTGGGTGCATTTTATGTTGTATAGACTGTCCTGAGTGGTCTGCATATAATCTCGGGGGACAGACCTCTGGTAAATCGCATTATGGAGTGTTGCTTTGTGAATTGCTCTTTATTGAATCTGGTTTTAAAACACCCGAATCAATAATAGATTACAATTTGATGGGATTCAATCATGAGTCCATAGGAATGATTTTTTTATGAATTAGTCATATTGTTCCTAACTGATCAAGCAGATATTAATTGGTGCATGCAGTTTTGCTTTATCACCTTCATGTTTGGGTGCTTTTTGTTTTTTCCTCCCCTTATTCCAAAAGCCATAAGTTTTATTTATTTCTGCTTCAACATAGCTGGCTTCTTACACCTAAACCCAACATGTGACATGTAATTCACACATTGAGAAGGGGTTAATCATATAATAGGAATAGATGCATATACTACATGAGTTGTAATGGGCCCTTATTTTTTTCTTTTTTATTACGGTATGTTTGATGCTGTGATATCATGTGAAGGATCGCACCATTTACTTGTTTCACCACCTTTTTTTTTATATATTGATAAATTGCTAGTAAAGGTAATGTAGTTTTCATAGTATTCAACCCGAGGGGTCGGTTGTTTTTTTTTCTTCAGCTTTTTTTTCTTTTTCTAAACTTGCTTTAAGAAGACTGTTTTCTGTTTATCTCCTCAGACATTCCTCTTCTTCCTTCCATATCATCTATGAGTCTTGGAGAGACTGAAGAAAAAAATGGACCTTTTGTTGTACATTGGCTGAATAACAAGGAGTTGCATTTTTCCTTATCTATGGAAGTCTTCCTCCAACAATTGAAGAAAAGCTTTGACCAGCAGTCGTCAGAAGCCAGTACTGATGAAATGCACCAGACTGAGGGAAACTCAGATGAAGGTTTGTCTTTTATGGACATCGGTCTATCTAACAGTGTTTATTGCTAGACTTTCACTGAATATTGCACTTGAGGCCATAATATTAAGGAAATCTGGTATTTGGTTTGAGAGCTTGCAAGCTAGCTACCTGAAATAAGTGCAGATGAAACAAAAATGCTGTAGGCGTAGAACTAAAGCAAATAAAGCAAGGGAATACAAGTCTGCAGACTTGTGAATTCTCACTTGTAACTGCAGACTTGTGAATCCTCACATTACGCCCCCTGTGAGCTGTGAGGATTCGCTGGCAGTGAGCGGTCATATGACCGCAGGTATGTGATATGCATATTCCCTGCCACATTCCGACTAGATGGGCGCAGCTTGCTCAATGGAAATGTATTGAGTGAAGCCAGACACAGTCTAGTTGGAATGTGACAAGAAGTATGCATACCACATACCTGCGGTCACATGACTGCGCACTGCCAGCACTGGCAATGTGAGGATTCACAAGTCTGCAATCACATAGGTTGGGTGGGTGATTAAAGCGGTTGTCTGATCTTAAACTATAAGTCTGCAGTTACTCTATCTGGCGTTGTGAGCTGCTCTTACGTGCTGGGTGGTCACTACACCTAGAATGCATCATGTATGAGACATGTCAATTAGAAATGGATTCCCACACGATACTCTCCTGGCATTGTAAGGTTCACACTGCAACTAACAACTCCTATTATGCCTGCCTGGCTAGTTGCAACTTCACACGGCAAAATCAGCTATTTTCATTATGGGCAGCGTGTCATTTCTCCTTAATCTACACCCCGCAACAATATGGACCTGTAGTGAACAATCAGATTTTCTTAGGAAAATACACTTAAAATTATGAGTATCCTCTCACGTGATCTCCCGAAATATCTCACCAGGAGCCTTTCAGCAGCTGGTAAAGTTCCCATAGGGGATTATGGAAAGTCAGGATGAGAGCAGATTTAAATACTTCAGATATTGTGTATAGAGGTTTTCTACTTTTTTGAATTGTTTTGGAGGTTGTTTTTTTTTTAGTTTTTTTTATTTTTCTTTCACGAAGTTACACTTCACTTGCACCCAGTTTCTTAAATACGGCGCTGCTTCTTTTCTTCTTTTGTCTGTAAGACCCATAAATAAAATATTAGCCCATGTTTTCTTTTGTTTTAGAAAACGATTATATTGGGGAAATCGATTCCAAAGTGGTCACTGATAAGAAAGAAGTGAATGATGAAAAGGCTGTGACAAATTCTAACTATGTTTCCTTCCCATCGTCGGTTATTGACCATGAGATTGAAGTCTTGCTGTCGGAGTGGAACAAGAACCCTGACATGTTGTTCAGTATTCATCCCGTTGATGGCTCTCTGCTGGTGT
This sequence comes from Phyllobates terribilis, assembly GCF_046119375.1. NCBI lineage: Eukaryota > Metazoa > Chordata > Amphibia > Anura > Dendrobatidae > Phyllobates > Phyllobates terribilis. Next base: position 407,238,553 of record NW_027362761.1, on the reverse strand, counting down.
GGCATGTTGATTGGCTGGATGAATACCAGCCTGGCATGTTTCGTCAAGTGCAGGTTTGCTCTGCTAATATTCACATTTAATCAGAATTCTTATTAGAAGTTTTTATGATTCACAGACCCTTTTTTCTTTTAATAGGTGTCCTTCTCATGTAGAATTCCCGTAGCATTCCCGACCGGGGACGCAAATTCTCTTTGCAGAAGCATTGTGATGTATGCCAGCACAAAAAATGTAGACTTGGCTATTCAGCAGGGGAAACAAAAGCCGCCTAGCTTGGCGCATTCATCTTCAATGCTAATATCCGCTGGCCAAAATAAGTCCTCCAGCTGTCTGAAATTGAGCATTTTCACTCCTAATGTCTTGATGATCTCTAAGCACGCAGATGGGTCTCTTAACCAGTGGCAGGTCAGCTTTGCTGAAGAATCTGCCTTTTCAACCGTGCTCAGCATATCTCACAAATCTAGATACTGTGGTCACCGCTTTCATCTCAATGACCTAGCCTGCCATTCGGTGCTGCCACTACTGCTAACGACGTCTCACCACAACTCTCTGCACCCAGTAGAAGACGATGGTGGAAAAGAGGCACGGGCAGATCCTAATTGTAATCAAAATGAGGTGGAAGCTGACAAAACCTGGCAAGATCCAAATGCAGTGTATAGTGAGCTCATCCTTTGGAGGGTGGACCCTGTTGGACCGCTGTCTTTTTCTGGTGGAGTTTCTGAGCTGGCTCGTATTAATTCTCTTCACATTTCTGCTTTCTCGAATGTTGCTTGGTTGCCAACTCTTATACCAAGCCATTGCTTAGGTGAGCACCTTTTATGTATACCATTTTAAGAAATTGTACTAGCTGCCACTGCTGATAAACTACGGCTATGATAAAGGCTTAGTGACGTCACATGTCTGAATTTCAGGAACATACTGCAATTCCCCGAGTGCGTGTTTTGTTGCAAGCGATGGCCAAAATTTAAGGTTATATCAAGCGGTGATCGATGCTAAGAAGCTACTGTGTGAGCTGTCCAACCCCGATATCTCAGTAAGTGCTGCAGTCTGATGTGTTTGTCTCAATGGATCATGAAAGTGGCCTTAATAATCTGTTATAATACCTGATTTCAGAAATATGTTGGGGAGGTCTTCAACATCATTAGTCAACAATCTACCGCTAGACCAGGATGCATTATTGAACTGGATGCCATTACCAGCTTGGTAAGCTTAGATGGTTGTATCATTACATATACTGCAGAAGCCTAATTTCATTTTTGCTAACATTTTTCTTATGCTTAGCATGGCAGAAAAACTCAACTATTACACGTATTTCAAGAAGACTTCATACTGGGAAATCTAAAGAAAACTGGGTCTTCTGGAAGTAGTGGTCTTCTGCCTGATTCTGGTAATATGCTTTTTTAGGTTGGCTAAGTGTAGTTGTAGTTCTCCGAGTTGCAAGTATGCTGCCAATAAGTAATATCTGTGTTTTGTTTCGAGAATATGTTGTTTTTGGGAAACCTTTTTTTTAGTGTGAATTTGTGAAAGATTAAGCATACGTGCTTGCCACTGCTTAAAGGGAATCTGTCAGCGGGTTTTTGATATATAAACTGACAGCAGCATGAGGTAGGGACCAAGACCCTGATTCCAACGATGTGTCACTTAGTTTGCTGGGTGCAGCAGTTATTATACAATCAGTTTTCTCTGCTGCAGATCTAGCAGAGCTCTGAATCCTGAGCTGTATAACCTCGCCCACACCACTGATCGGCAGCTTTCTGTATATATAGACAGAAAACTACTAATCAGTGCTGGGGTGTGGCTGGACTAGGAAGCATGAGACAGCTTGTCATGTAGTGATAATCTCCTCAGGATGAAACACTCATTGTATTGAAATAGCAAAACACTGCTCAGTAAGTGACACATCCCTGGAATCAGGCTCTCTTCCTGGTGCTCTCAGATTACGTAACAGAAACCTGGTGGCTAATACACCAGACAAGTAACATTTAGAATATCATATGGTTGAGTAAAAGTTTGCAATGTTCGACCAGTGTAAAGATGTAAGAGTGAAATTGCTAGCTTTTAATTTGTATTCAAAAGCTATACCTATATTTATATATAAATACATGCCTTTTATGGCACTTTCTTATGTCATTCTTGAGACTTTTTCATTATTTCCAGACATTACTATTTTTTTTCCTCCATACTAAATATAGGCATTAAAAACAGAAGTCTTGATTTTAGAGCAGGAAGGTAAATGCTACCAAAGGATCTCCTGAACTGCAGAGTAAACCAGTAAATTGGTTGTTCCTTGTTGAAAAACAGAACACACAGAAAATGTCACCTATGGACATGAATGATAAAAACAAAGCGTTCATTGTACAAGATGATGTGAGAACACTGAGCGGTAGGGCAGGAAGTGTGACTTCACATGCTAGGGGCGAGCAGGCGCATGTGACTGTCTTTGAAGGCCGTTATTTTAATGCTGTGTTTTAACTCTGTTGTAAGCCTGGTGATTATTAACAATCAGATCTTTCTTTTCCTGGAATGACTACCATAGCATGTCAAAACATTTGGACATTTAAGGCCTAATTATTTATTGCAGATACAATAACTTTTTGATTCCTTCTTATTTTTTTCTCCTATAGAAAACTCCCAAAGTGGATTTTCTGAAAAATTCTACTTGGTGGTGATTGAATGTACAAAAAACAAACATTCTGTGTTGCATATGTGGAAATTACACCTGAAATCTATCCCGGTTTCTCTAGGTATGTTACTTTTCTGTACAGTACTGCACTTTTCCAGCTCAAGCTTAAAAGAGCATTCTTAATCCACAAGAAATCAGTCCTCTAGTAAGGTTATGTTCACACATGTTGGGTTTTACGCAACAAATCTGCAGCAGAACTGATCTCTGGCAGGTTTTGATGCGTTTTTTTGTACGTTTTTTTCACTGTTCTTCTGTCTCTATTTATGCATGTACATAAAGTTCTGTGAAAGAAAAAAAAACCCATTCTATTTTGCCATCAAAAACGCTGATGCAAATTTTGGTGCATTTTTTCAGCTTTTTTTCACCCCCCATTACTTCCTATGGATGAAAAAACGCTGAAAGAAGTGACATTCTCTATTTTCCAAAAATCCAACCAAGGCACAAAATATGCAAAAACAAACAAAACATGATGTTTGAACGGAGAATTCTGGTGTCTCATAGACTTTGCTGGTACTGCAAAACACAGCTGAAAATTTGCAGAAAAATCTGCAGCAAAAAACGCTGAAAAACACAACATGTGTAAACATAGCCTTAGATTATGCTTCTCAAGAAATAGGTGTTCATTGTTTTAATGACCATTTTTAAGGATGATTCATAAAGAAAAATGCATCACAAGCGATTCATTGTGAGGATGAGGAGTGAAAATAAATCCATGTCTCATCTCCAATATAAAAAGTATGATACCATTAGTCAATGGAGTGAAAAGCATTACTTAAAAAATATATTAGACCTGCGTGCTCCATATTTGTTTATATTGCTTTAATTAGCACTTGATAGTTCTGAAATCCTGTTGCTTTAATTTCAACAAAAGTCCATTTCTGAGTTAGGAAGGAATTTGCCAAACAATCTAGCCCCTATATATGTTAGATAGCTGTCAGCCAACAACGATCTCCTCGAGGGAAGGGTCGCTTGGCTCGGCTGAGCTCCCCTGTGCTTTCTATGAAAGAGCCAGGCCGACTCCTCTGGCATCTGCTCGTCTGCCGGGAGGACAAAGGGATTTGATACTAAAATTCAGCCGATATCTGCAAGTTTGACTGACTTTAGTTTACGGTGTATGAGACCCTTTACTTATCCTATTGTTTCTCATTCGTTTAATTCCGCCATCTTGGCATTCCCAAGAATAGTAACAATATATTTTTTTAAATTGTTTAGTGTAGACACATGTCTAGTTTTGGTATTACTGATCTGTAGACGTAATTGCTTTACTATTCGTTCTGTTATTTTACAGAGGAAAATTCTGTCTGCGAAAACAGTCCGCCAAGAGAGGACTCTTATAGTTCTGCTTCTGGAGAAAAGGTTCAGTCTCCACTTACTCAAAGATACCAGACCTGCAAGGCAAATTTACAGAGTACCAGCAAAATGTCCCTTTCGTCAGAGCTTGTGTATAGCCAAGAAATGCATTTACCTGATGACGTGGAAATAATTAGTGTTAAGCCATCTGCAGGTAATGGTTATTGTTTGGTGTGCCATGGATATAGTGCTGTGAGGGGACAGATATTACATCTCATCCAGTTACACATTTCACACATCAAATCAGTGGGGGTCCAGCATCCTGTATCCTCTCTGGTAAGCTGTTTTTAGCAGGGCTGTGGAGTCGGAGTCTGTATAAAATGGACCAACTCCAACTCCTAAAATATACAGTGGGGAAAAAAAGTATTTAGTCAGCCACCAATTGTGCAAGTTCTCCCACTTAAAAAGATGAGAGAGGCCTGTAATTGACATCATAGGTAGACCTCAACTATGAGATACAAAATGAGAAAACAAATCCTGAAAATCACATTGTCTGATTTAGAAAGAATTTTTTTTCTAATTTTGGAGGAAAATAAGTATTTGGTCAAGTTACAAACGAGAAAAATTTCTGGCTCTCACACACCTGTAACTTCTTCTTTAAGAGGCTCCTCTGTTTTTCACTCATTACCTGTAGTACTGGCACCTGTTTGAACTTGTTATCAGTATAAAAGACACCTGTCCGCAACCTCAAACAGTCACACTCCAAACTCCACTATGGTGAAGACCAAAGAGCTGTCGAAGGACACCAGAAACAAAATTGTAGCCCTGCACCAGGCTGGGAAGACTGAATCTGCAATAGGCCAGCAACTTGGTGTGAAGAAATCAACTGTGGGAGCAATAATTAGAAAATGGAAGACATACAAGACCACTGATAATCTCCCTCGATCTGGGGCTCCACACAAGATCTCACCCTGTGGGGTCAAAATGAACTTCAGAACAGTGAGCAAAAATCCCAGAACCACACGGGGGGGACCTAGTGAATGACCTGCAGAGAGCTGGGACCAGCATTACACAGGCTACCATCAGTAACACACTACGCCGCCAGGGACTCAGATCCTGCAGTGCCAGACGTGTCCCCCTGCTTAAGACATTACATGTCCGGGCCCATCTGAAGTTTGCTAGAGAGCATTTGGATGATCCAGAAGAGTATTGGGAGAATGTCATATGGTCAGATGAAACCAAAGTAGAACTGTTTGGTAGAAACACAACTCGTCGTGTTTAGAGGAGAAAGAATGCTGAGTTGCATCCAAAGAACACCATACCTACTGTGAAGCATGGGGGTGACAACATCATGCTTTGGGGCTGTTTTTCTGCCAAGGGACCAGGACGACTGATCCGTGTACATGAAAGAATGAATGGGGCCATGTATCGTGAGATTTTGAGTTCAAACCTCCTTCCATCAGCAAGGGCATTGAAGATGAAACATGACTGGGTCTTTCAGCATGACAATGATCCCAAGCACACCACCAGGGCAAAGAAGGAGTGGCTTCGTAAGAAGCATTTCAAGGTCCTGGAGTGGCCTAGCCAGTCTCCAGATCTAAACCCTATAGAAAACCTTTGGAGGGAGTTGAAAATCCATGTTGCCCAGCGACAGCCCCAAAACATCACTGGTCTAGAGGAGATCTGCATGGAGGAATGGGCCAACCTTACTAGCAACAGTGTGTGCCAACCTTGTGAAGACTTACAGAAAACGTTTGACCTCTGTCATTGCCAACAAAGAATATGTAACAAAGTATTGAGATGAACTTTTGTAATTGACCAAATACTTATTTTCCACCAAAATTTGAAAAAAATTTCTTTCCAAATGAGACAATGTGATTTTCAGGATTTGTTTTCTCATTTTGTCTCTCATAGTTGAGGTCTACCTATGATGTCAATTACAGGACTCTCTCATCTTTTTAAGTGGGAGAACTTGCACAGTTGGTGGCTGACTAAATACTTTTTTTCCTCACTGTATAGTAAATTAGGTACAGTAGCACAATGCAGGATGTGCTGTAAGTTTTTTCATAAGAATTTAGGAAAGTTATGAAATGTCCTATAAATGACTGTTCTGTTCCCGATCCAAGGATCTCTGCATTTAGTGGAGATGAATCTGTGCTGCACTTTATGTACATGCTGAGTAGTGAGGCCGGGCTGTGGAGTCAGAGTCGGGAGTCAGGGAAATTGAGGAGTTGGAGTCGGTGGTTTAGCTTATCGACTCCACAGCCCTGGTTTTTAGCGCTGGCTGAGAATAGGATCTTATTTGCAGTGGCCACTAAACAGATGATGGAGCTATGCTATTTAGCTCCACAACTGTCTACAATTGTCCGCTGCCTCCGGCGAGAACAGGTGATCGGTAAGGATTAATGGTGATCTAATATTAATGACCTATCCAAAGGATTTATCATCAATATCACTGTAGCATTACAACACACTGTGGCCCACCCACTTAAGCCCCCTCTGTTTATAGGGACTGTTATGTTTAATCTTGTCTGATGAGAAGCAGTACCTAGACTTAAACTGGAGCAAACTGATGATGATTATCCCCTTGTTGATTACTTTGTTGTTCTCCCCTTGGAGAGCCCTCAGAAAAGCACTTGTGCTCCTTGTCCTAAAAATCGGTGGACTGATTTCCAGTTTTCTCCTGTGAGATATACATTTACTGACTCCATGGACTTACCCACCGTGGGGCAGGGGAGGGCAGCTGCCCCCCCCCCCCCCTAGAAGCAGGCACGCAAGCCGCACACCAGGGCCGGCGTCAGCACCCGGGCAAATGCCGGGGCCCTGAGCAGGCGGGGCGCACCCTCACCGTCAGCGCCCGCTCCCCCCGCTTGCTCATGGCCCCGGCAGCCGGTGGTACAATACTTACCTCTCCCCATGCCTCCGCAGCAGCTCCTGCATCCTCCGCGGCTGCTGCACTGTGACGTCTCAGGTCAGAGAGCTCGGTGACGTCTTTACACCGTGCTCTCTGCTGAGCAGTCACAGCGCAGAGCGGGATGAGGCCGGCGATGCTGGAGTCCGGAGCAGCAGCAGCAGGTGAGACTTGAGGTGAGTATTTGATTATTTTTTTTATTGTATGGAGGCCTGTGACAGTATAAGGGAGGGGGGTGAGGTGGGGGTGTGTGACATCCTGCATGGGGCATTATAAGGGAGGGGGGGTGACATCCTGCATGGGGCATTATAAGGGGGGGGGTGACATCCTGCATGGGGCATTATAAGGGAGGGGGGGGGTGTGACATCTTGCATGGGGCATTATAAGGAAGGGGGGGGTGTCATCCTGCATGGGGCATTATAAGGTGGGGTGACATCCTACATGGGGCATTATATGGGGGGGGGATAGCCTGCATGGGGCATTATGTGGGGGGGAACAGCCTGCGTGCGGCATTATGTGGGGGGAACAGCCTGCGTGCGGCATTATGTGGGGGGAACAGCCTGCATGAGGCATTATGTGGGGGGAACAGCCTGCATGAGGCATTATGTGGGGGGAACAGCCTGCATGAGGCATTATGTGGGGGGAACAGCCTGCATGAGGCATTATGTGTGGGGAACAGCCTGCATGGAGCGTTATATGGGGGCCAGTATTCTATATGGAGCGTTATATGGGGGCCAGTATTCTGTATGGAGCGTTATATGGGGGCTAGTATCCTGCATGGAGCGTTATATGGGGGCCAGTATCCTGCATGGAGCGTTATATGGGGGCCAGTATCCTGCATGGAGCGTTATATGGGGGCCAGTATCCTGCATGGAGCTTTATATGGGGGCCAGTATCCTGCATGGAGCTTTATATGGGGGCCAGTATCCTGCATGGAGCGTTATATGGGGGCCAGTATCCTGCATGGAGCGTTATATGGGGGCCAGTATCCTGCATGGAGCGTTATATGGGGGCCAGTATCCTGTATGGAGTGTTATATGGGGGCCAGTATTCCGTATGGAGCGTTATATGGGGGCCAGTATTCTGTATGGAGCGTTATATGGGGGCCATTATTCTGTATGGAGCGTTATATGGGGGCCAGTATTCTGTATGGAACGTTATATGGGGGCCAGTATTCTGTATGGAGCATTTTATGGGGGCCAGTATTCTGTATGGAGCATTATATGGGGCCAGTATCCTGTATGGAACGTTATATGGGGGCCAGTATTCTGTATGGAGCATTATATGGGGGCCAGTATCCTGTATGGAGCGTTATACAGTACAGACCAAAAGTTTGGACACACCTTCTCATTTAAAGATTTTTCTGTATTTTCATGACTATGAAAATTTTACATTCACACTGAAGGCATCAAAACTATGAATTAACACATGTGGAATTATATACTTAACAAAAAAGTGTGAAACAACTGAAAATATGTCTTATATTCTAGGTTCTTCAAACTAGCCACCTTTTGCTTTGATGACTGCTTTGTACACTCTTGGCATTCTCTTGATGAGCTTCAAGAGGTAGTCACCGTAAATGGTCTTCCAACAATCTTGAAGGAGTTTCCAGAGATGCTTAGCACTTGTTGGCCCTTTTGCCTTCACTCTGCGGTCCAGCTCACCCCAAACCATCTCGATTGGGTTCAGGTCTGGTGACTGTGGAGGCGGTCATCTGGCGTAGCACCCCATTACTCTCCTTCCTGGTCAAATAGCCCTTACACAGCCTGGAGGTGTCTTTGGGGTCATTGTCCTGTTGAAAAATAAATGATGGTCCAACTAAACGCAAACCGGATGGAATAGCATGCCGCTGCAAGATGCTGTGGTAGCCATGCTGGTTCAGTATGCCTTAAATTTTGAATAAATCCCCAACATTGTCACCAGCAAAGCACCCCCACACCATCACACCTCCTCCTCCATGCTTCACGGTGGGAACCAGGCATGTAGAGTCCATCCTTTTCTGCGTCGCACAAAGACATGGTGATTGGAACCAAAGATCTCAAATTTGGACTCATCAGACCAAAGCACAGATTTCCACTGGTCTAATGTCCATTCCTTGTGTTCTTTAGCCCAAACAAGTCTCTTCTGCTTGTTGCCTGTCCTTAGCTGTGGTTTCCTAGCAGCTATTTTACCATGAAGGCCTGCTGCACAAAGTCTCCTCTTAACAGTTGTTGAAGAGATGTGTCTGCTGCTAGAACTCTGTGTGGCATTGACCTGGTCTCTAATCTGAGCTGCTGTTAAGACTCTTGGTCTTCCTTTCCTCGGGCGGTCCTCATGTGAGCCAGTTTCTTTGTAGCGCTTGATGGTTTTTGCAACTGCACTTTGGGACACTTTCAAAGTTTGCCCAATTTTTCGGACTGACTGACCTTCATTTCTTAGAGTAATGATGGCCACTTGTTTTTCTTTACTTAGCTGCTTTTTTCTTGCCAGAATACAAATTCTAACAGTCTATTCAGTAGGACTATCAGCTGTGTACCCACCAGACTTCTGCACAACACAACTGATGGTCCCAACCCCATTGATAAGGCAAGAAATCCCACTTATTAAACCTGACAGGGCACACCTGTGAAGTGAAAACCATTTCGGGTGACTACCTCTTGAAGCTCATCAAGAGAATGCCAAGAGTGTGCAAAGCAGTCATCAAAGCAAAAGGTGGCTACTTTGAAGAACCTAGAATATAAGACATATTTTCAGTTGTTTCACACTTTATTGTTAAGTATATAATTCCACATGTGTTAATTCATAGTTTTGATGCCTTCAGTGTGAATGTACAATTTTCATAGTCATGAAAATACAGAAAAATCTTTAAATGAGAAGGTGTGTCCAAACTTTTGGTCTGTACTGTATGGGAGCCAGTATTCTGTATGGAGCGTTATATGGGGGCCAGTATTCTGTATGGAGCGTTATATGGGGGCCAGTATCCTGCATTGAGCGTTATATGGGGGCCAGTATTCTGTATGGAGCTTTATATGGGGGCCAGTGTCCTGTATGGAGCATTATATGGGAGCCAGTATTCTGTATGGAGCGTTATATGGGGGCCAGTATTCTGTATGGACCGTTATATGGGGACCAGTATCCTGTATGGGGCGTTATATGGGGGCCAGTATTCTGTATGGACCGTTATATGGGGACCAGTATCCTGTATGGGGCCTTATATGGGGGCCAGTATACTGTGTGGAGCGATCTGCCGGTTTCTCAGCTATTGTGGAATTTACAATAGATATCACTCATGTAATGCAAGAAGTGAAATCTTTGCATTGTACTATATATATATCCCCCCCCCCCCCCTAGTTTTGATCCTGGGTACGCCCATGACTGACTCCATGATTCTTTTTTTCACTTCATTTTAGGGCACCTGAGTTCTTCTTCAATATACCCCGTTTGTAACGCTCCTTACCTATTAGCCACTTCTTGCTCGGATGGTAAAGTGAGATTCTGGAGGTGCACGGTGGATTCAGACCTTTCACTTTCTCCATCTGACGTGGAGAATGGCATTGTGTACACATGGGATGAATGGCCCCTGCTGAATGAGGATGGTTTACATATCAGCACAGTGAGTGTACCTGGCAGGCCCATAGAAGTGAGCTGCGCGCACACAAACTGCCTGGCCGTAGCCTTCAAGCAGATGCCACATAAAACCAACAACTCCACTAATGAATTTTTGATGCATGTGAGCATCTTTGAATGTGAATCGACTGGCGGCTCTTGTTGGATCCTGGAACAGACTATTCATTTGGATGAGCTAAGTACAATGCTAGAGACTGGAATCAGTATTGATAATAATCTTGTAGCTTACAATAAGCAAGATGTGTTTTTCTCTTCCAACAAGCAGCTTCAACCCAGCACAAAACATTTGGTTCATTTAGACTGGATGTCCAGAGAGGACGGCTCACACATACTAACTATCGGCATTGGTTGCAAACTGCTTATGTACGGCCAGGTTGCCAGAAAACTACCAGAACACACTTGTAAGGATGACTTTGCATTGCAGCTCTGGAATACAGCCAAAAACACATCTCAGCCTAGGTTTGTACTGTTGAGGTCCGTAGACTTGGTGTCTTCTGTGGAGGGCTCCCTTCCTTTACCGGTGTCCTTGTCTTGGGTTCGGGATGGTATACTTGTTGTGGGGATGGATTGTGAAATGCATGTCTATTCCCAGTGGCAGCCTTTCTCTAAGCAGGATTCGTCCAGCACAGATTCTTATAACGGGAGCACCCCATCTATCACAAATTTGGTAAAGCAAAGCCAATCTGTTGCATCTGGTCTCTACCCACCAAAGAAAGCCATGACAAGATCTATGACTAGCTTAGCACAAAAACTTATGGGAAAGAGAACTGCGTATGATCTTCCTGTGGAGATGGAAGACTCTGGACTCTTTGAAGCTGCTCATGCTTTATTTCCCATTTTACCTCAATATCATCCATTGCAATTATTAGAATTAATGGATCTGGGAAAAGTGCGCAGGGCAAAAGCTATCCTTTCTCACCTGGTAAAATGCATTGCAGGGGAAGTGGTCTCTATTAACGACAATGAACCCAACCCGGAGCGCAGGCTTCGATCACTCTCAATTAGTGCGAGTGGAAGCACTTCTCGAGATCCTAAAACTTTCAGTAAGCCAGAAACTGCAGATTACACAGAGATTGACTCTGTGCCTCCCCTACCGTTGTATGCCCTTCTGGCTGCTGATGAAGATTCCTCCTTCACATCCACAGTAGAAAAATCCAGCAACCACAACAACTCCAACAAGCAAACTGATAGCAATGCAAATGGTGAAAACTACGATGAGCTCTTCCAGGCTCCGTCTCTGAGCACTGATGAGCTTACAAACATGGACTCCGAAGAAGAAAACACTAAGCCGCAAATCATCGACCTGTCTCAGTACAGCCCCACTTACTTTGGCCCAGAACATTCTACCGTTCTGTCTAAACATTTGCTCCATTCCAGCTTACCCGGTCTGACTCGCATCGAGCAGATGTCTCTAATGGCTCTGGCTGACACCATTGCCACAACAAGTACAGATATTGGAGAGAGCAGAGACCGCAGTCAAGGTAATACACATATACTTTAACGTGTTTTTTGGGGAGGGGAGTTGGAAAGGGGTTGACACCATGTCAGTGGATATTAGATTCAGACATTTTTTTTATTCCTTTTTATATACGTGTGTCTTAGGCCTCATTCAGACTTCCATTATTCACGTACATTCTCTTATCAAGGCTTTTCAGGGATAGAACATGTACTAATTATAGTCTATTAGTACGTTCAACAGATGCCACACTGACACACGGATCAAAAGTGGATGAGAATTGGATTCAGCACACCAATGAAAAAAATGTCTGTTTCTTTCTCATATGCAAAAAAAAACCCCAAAATACATACATCAGAATGAGGCCTTAGTCTTATTTAATATCACACCTGTAGTGACATGTCAGCATATATGTTGGGTGAGGGTCTTTTGACATATGCCTGTGGCTTTTTATGAGGCATCGTAATGGATGTCCTTTACTGTATGTTAAACTAATATATTTGGCTCTGGAATCTATAGTTGCACAAAAATGACCAGTCGACTGTAAGTTAAAGGAAATCTGTCAGTAATATTAACTTCCTCAAAAGCTTATATTACATATGCAGGTCTTTGAAATATAAATCCATCAGCACCTTTATATCTTCTGTCTCTTGCTGCATCCTTGAGTAATTCACATTTCCATTAATTTTCAAATTAGGTGTTAAGTGCTCTGGGCATGACAGAACACTTCCTGAGCCTTTGCCTCCAGTGGTTGTTTCAGCTCCCAGCATCGGCCTCTTTCACTTGATAGATAGCTGACTGCCTGTGTGACATCAGGTGCCAAGTGAGGAAATCTGACAGTGACCTATCAAGCAAAAGAGGCTGGAGCTGAGCAGGGAAGCCAAATCAGAAGGCAGTGACTCAAGTGCTCAGTCACACTCAGACATAGCACTTAACATCTCATTTGCATATGAACTAAATTCAGGAATGCAGCAATAAATGCAAGATGTAAAGATGTTGATGGATTTACATTTCAAAGACCTGTATACCAATATATGTGGTTTGGTTTCTTTTTACTGATGTATACATTTTTTTTAAAAAGGGAATCTCATTGTCCTCTTAGTTTATTTTTTTTTTTAGATTCTTCCAGAAAGAGCCTCAGAATGTTCTTTAAAGGCACAGATAACTACATTTGAAAAAACAGCTCAATAAAACAATACTTATTTACAGATGTTCAGAAGTCACATTTAGTATGTTCAGTATAATATATTGGCCTGGTCTGTGCTTCAAAGTTTTGCAACAAAAAAAAATTCCAGTTTCACAAGTGATTGTTTCTATTCCCTAGGGAAAGTGTCATGATTGCATTGAAGTGAAATTTCCCTACATATTGCTATTGGCAACCATAGCTATTCCTTTTGACTCCCCCCTACACAGGCAGGGTCGATTAGCTGAGCATGCCTATGTTTTCAATTTTGAGGGTGCAAATGAAGCCACTGGCAGACTCTTCTGGCAGCGGCTTATTCCCTGAGAGAAAAAAGGGCTTATTAAAGGTTAACATGCCTGATCTTCTTTTTCCCTAAATATCTGCTGTTGGGGACAATTTGTGACACCCATATACACATTGGATGATCAGTGTGCACATTGATCTGTAGGTCTGGCCAACTTTCATCTAATATGTATTTATAATCTAACAGTAGCTTTACAAAACAATCAAACTTGTCGGTCTTCGTATTTAAAATGCTTTTTAATTTCTGGGATCAATATTGGATAATAAAATAATATTTTATTCTTAAACCAGTGCATCTAGTGTAAGCTTATGAATTGATAAACTCTTCCTGACAGGCGGTGAGACCCTTGATGAATGTGGCCTGAAATTTTTCCTGGCTGTTCGTCTTCATACATTTCTCACCACCTCCCTTCCTCCGGCTTACAGAGCTCAGCTTTCTCATCAAGGTAACTCTGCTGTATAATGCTGCTTATCCGTAAGTACAGGTGTGTAAAAGGAAAATCGCAGCAAGTCAGTCACACTGATGTACAGAGTTTCAGTTCTAGAGTTGAACCATTTACCATTTTATGTGCTTGTACTTTTATTTTTTGGGGTGGGGGAGGGGGGTTATGGCTTTGGAGGCATATATTGTAAATCAACCAAAAGGGTTGAACCCCATGTTAGAATCGCTCTCTAGTTAGCCATAAAATTTAAACTTTTATTATTGATTATGTTTAAAATTCATTCAGGGTATTAATAAAATATTGTCCCTAATCTTCCTGTCTTATGTTATTTTTCAAAGCTATTCACCTATATTTTTCAATTGTTGTCACCGCAGTGTGTCATCATTTATGTAACAGAATAGGACAATTCAAACTAAAGTACAAGTACCCCAATATGTTTCACCGCAGATGTGGCGTCATCAGGGGATGGGACATTGGCATGTTGGGATACTTGTGCTATAGCTTGAATTGTCCTATTCTGTTACATAAATGATGACACCCCGCAGTGTCAACAATTGAAAAATATAGGTGAATACATTTGAAAAAAATAAAATAAGGCTATGTTCACACGTTGCTTTTTTTTTGCTGCTTTTTTTATGCAAATTTTAAGCTGTGTTTTACAGTACCAGCAAAGGCTATGAGATTTCAGAAAAATCATGCACACACATTTTTTTTTCTTACTGATTTGTAAAACTACTTTTTGCAAAATTCAGCATGTCACTTATTAATCATTTTTTTTCTCAGCATTTTTTTGCGGTGTTGTTTCACCCAAAGAAACCAATGAGTAAGTGCAAAAACACAGTAAAAAACACAGGTATCAGGTTTTACTGCATTTTTGGTGCAAAGACCTGAGAAGGTTAACTCATTTTTCTTTATGCACTAAATTTTATCAGCATGCACAAAAGTAGGGTTGAGCGAATTTGTTCGCCATTTCAAATTCGGGTTCGTGTTCGTGCCAAAAAAATCAACTCCGCCCATGAACATCCCTGATGTTATCTGTGTAACAGCGTGGCAAAACAGGGATGTGCATCTGCGGAGCCGATTTTTTTTTGGCACGAACAAGCCGGAACCCCGAACCTGAATTTGAAATGCCGAACAAATTCACTCAACACTACACAAGAGACAAACGTACCTGACAAAAATGCAACAAAAACTCAGAAAAACCTGCTTTTTGTAAGCAGCTTCTTTAATGCCAAAAGAGCAGGTTTAGCCTGCCGGAAAAAAGCACAACTTGTGAACATATGTAACAACGACTTGTATATTAGATATTAGTCCAAAGAGCAAGAAACTGAGTGTATACGATCATAAAATGTAACTTTTATTGAATAAAGTTCACTAAAAAAGTGTGGCTGAAAGAATACACCAGTAAACTTCATAAAGTTGGTATCGTCACCAAATAACATTCAGTGATGTATTTCCATAAATATGAATCACCAGGCATTAACAACAGTGTTATGATGTGCAAAAATATACATCCAAAATAGCTACAATATACCGAACCAAAGTTTTGTAGTTGCAAAGCAATCCTATATATCGGAATTGGTATTTGTAAGCTGAACTGAAGAAATGGAATGAATCCAAACTGTATATTAAGCATATTGAACCATAATGTTCATTACCTGGTGAGATAAATGAATGTGCGGGACGACCCTACGCTCCGACGCGCGTTTCGTCGACCTTCTTCAGGGAGCGCAGTATGTGGTGTATAATGTGAGGTATGTATATGGGTAGTGATCATGGAAAAAGTATGTACAGCTGTGCGTTCCGTGGCCGCCAACCGGAAGTCAGATGGTACATGGCGCACGTGTCCGATGATGACTTCCTGTGAAGGCGGACTTCCTTTCATGGTCCATGACACGCAAGCGCTGAGTTGCTTGGCAACATGAGCGTCAGCGGTCACCAGGTCCACGTAAGGAAGAACTTGGAAGTTCATCAATCATACACGAGCGCACTCATCTGAAAAGCGGGCAGTGGATGAAAAGGTTTGAACAGCATGTTGGCAGAGTAAGTAGATGTTGTGCTGCTTATAAAGGACCCTTCAAATGATGAGAGTTGTCAAATATGAATTCCCAACTACACATGTAAATTATATATCATATTAAAAAATTATGCATACTAGAAAGTTGCATTAAAATACAAGAAAATATAAATAGGTAAATAAATAACAATCAATATTATAGTACAAAAATTCAACCTGATATGCTAGTACATATATATACTAGAAAATTGCATGAAAATATAAAATGAAATATGTAAAAAAAAAAAATAACAAACAAATGTTCAAGTAAATAAATCAAACTTAATATGCTAATACATGTAAATGTGACAACGCAAAAATTGTGCGCACAAAATGTTTATGTGAAACAATGCCGTTATTGTCAAAATATCAAATAGATGTTGTGTGATGAATGGTGTAAAAACAATGTAGACATGAATGAAGTGGGGTGAATGGTGTAAAAAAAAAAAAAAGATAAAGGACAGAAATGTGCAAGGTACGCAAAAAAAAAAAATCATGCATGCCATAAATATCAAAAAAACGTGTGGTATACCAAATAAATATGGGACGTAATGGACAATAAGAATAATATTATATTTCAATCCATGAAAAAATATCAGTTCAAGTGCCATGTTGTGTGTTTGATAACAATTAAGTGTAATGTAAAAGTATGAAGCTCAACATAATGGGTATAAAATTAAATTCAAATCAATCCAAAAATAAATGGTACGTTACATTGAGGTACCAAGTGCAAAGCATGTCATCAGACAGGTGGCACGAAATACATATATTATATAACATAAATAACATATACATGCAGGTGAGTGATGTATGTATATGTTATTTATGTTATATAATATATGTATTTCGTGCCACCTGTCTGATGACATACTTTAATCATTGTTTCACATAAACATTTTGTGCGCACAATTTTTGCGTTGTCACATTTACATGCATTAGCATATTAAGTTTGATTTATTTACTTTAACATTTGTTGTTTGTTATTTATTTTTTTTACATATTTCATTTTATATTTTCATGCAATTTTCTAGTATATATATGTACTAGCATATCAGGTTTAATTTTTGTACTATAATATTGATTGTTATTTATTTACCTATTTTATATTTTCTTGTATTTTAATGCAACTTTCTAGTATGTATAATTTTTTAATATAATATGTAATTTACATGTGTAGTTGGGAATTCATATTTGACAACTCTCATCATTTGAAGGGTCCTTTATATGCAGCACAACATCTACTTACTCTGCCAACATGCTATTCAAACCTTTTCATCCATTGCCCGCTTTTCAGATGAGTGCGTTCGTGTATGATTGATGAACTTCCAAGTTCTTCCTGGACCTGGTGACCGCTGACGCTCATGTTGCCAAGCAACTCAGCGCTTGCGTGTCATGGACCATGAACGGAAGTCCGCCTTCACAGGAAGTCATCATCGGACACGTGCGCCATGTACCATCTGACTTCCGGTTGGCGGCCACGGAACGCACAGCTGTACATACTTTTTCCATGATCACTACCCCTATACATACCTCACATTATACACCACATACTGCGCACCCTGAAGAAGGTCGACGAAACGCGTGTCGGAGCGTAGGGTCGTCCCGCACATTCATTTTTTTATCTCACCAGGTAATGAACATTATGGTTCAATATGCTAAATATACAGTTTGGATTTATTCCATTTCTTGAGTTCAGCTTACAAATACCAATTCCGATATATAGGATTGCTTTGCAACTACAAAACTTTGGTTCGGAATATTGTAGCTATTTTGGATGTATATTTTTGCACATCATAACACTGTTGCTAATGCCTGGTGATTCATATTTATGGAAATGCATCATTGAATGTTATTTGGTGACGATACCAACTTTATGAAGTTTACTGGTGTATTCTTTTAGCCACACTTTTTTAGTGAACTTTATTCAATAAAAGTTACATTTTATGATCGTATTCACTCAGTTTCTTGTTCTTTGGACTAATATCCAATATACAAGTCGTTGTTACACATATTTTTGGAGTTTTTGTGTGATCATTATCATTGTTTATATGGGATACCATTGTGGGACTTGTGAACATAGCCTAAGACTGGCTGATTAGGGACAATATTTTATTAATACCCCGTATGCATTTTCAGCACATTACACAACAGCACTTTTCCGGGACAGAGTAGGATGCCAGCCATGGATCAGTGGGGGTGATTTCAGCACTCTTCCTATGTAGAGTGGTGACTGCTCACTGCTGCCGGCACTGTCCCAATGACTGGAAGCGAGCGGCTGCTGAGGGAATATAACTTCATTTTCTCCCTGCAGCTGAACATCCAGTTACAGCTGTGTATGTTTGGGACAGTATTTACTGTAGATTACCACCATGGCAAATCCTAGGTAAATCCTGCTGTTTTTTCATGACAAGTTCCCTTTCACTATACCGGTTTGGTTTTGTCTGATCAGTCCTCTGTGGTACATTTTTTTGGGGTAAATGAGTATTGGTACACTAATGTAATTTCTAACTATCATCCCTTCTAGGCTTGTCTACAGGTCATTTTGCTTGGGCTTTTCATTCTGTGGCAGAAGAAGAGCTCCTTGCCACTCTCCCAGCAATGCAGAAAGGTGACCCTACCTGGGCAGAGCTCAGGGCAATGGGGGTAGGCTGGTGGGTCCGAAACACAAACAGCTTACGGAGATGCATTGAAAAGGTATGCTGGATGTACTTCAATTGTTTCAAATATATTGAGAATTATTGTGATGCAATTTTACGATACAGAAAGCCTGCCAGGAATAAAAATCTCCTATTGCTCACCGCCTTTTTGCCCCCCTTTTATTCTCCAGCACTTAACAAATAACTAGATGTTTGCAAATCTGTACTGCAACTCTCATTTCTGGCCATCCTCATCCTCCCCCTGGTATCTGAGACCAGAAGTGCTACAGGTGTAAATACTCCACCAGCCGATCTCCCGAAGTACGTCCAGCACTGTCAGCCATTGGGTAGCAAATATTAAAGAGTCCTGTGGAAACTCTAATTCGTCCTTGAGATGATTGGTTACTTTATAGTTACTGGTGGGAGATGGAGCCGATGTACTGATTTTAAGCAGACTCCTCATTGATCCCTGCATTGTATCAGCTTTATCACTAGGAGATTTGGTAGTGGGCTGCGTACTATTCCCCAAATCAGATACATGCATTACACTTCATCACTTCACCACACTGAATTACTGACTCTGGGGGAGAATCTGTAAGTAATTCTCCCAGGTAAAACGATGGAAAAGCTCTACTACATCAGAGAAATGCTTGTAAATGCTGTCATAAGCTTTCTTGACTGATTCTATGTCTCAAATGCTTTGAATAGGAAAGAAAACTTTTGCTATAGTTTGAAAGTGCAAGAGGACATTAATATCATTCTGATTTTCTGATATCTGATGAATGGCAGCTAAACTATAGACAAGTATACCTCCCTGTTATACTATGTTATATTTATACTATGCTATTTATTTCCATTTTTAATTTTCAGATTGCTAAGGCAGCTTTCCAGAGAAACAACGATCCCTTAGATGCTGCCATATACTACCTTGCCATGAAGAAGAAAGCTGTAATATGGGGGTTATATAGGTGAGCTGCAATTTATCTATTTTCCAAAGTAACTTTTAGTGGAGACTTGTCCAGATGTTTTGGGTGATGAGATTTTGCTTTTTAACTGAACCTGTCAGTATGTGTTATGGAGAATTATCTATAAGACTCTGCTCAAAAAAGACAGTTCTGCTACTCTGGTGTAAGAAAATGTTATAACCGAAAGCAGGGCCGGCTCCAGGTTTTTCTGGGCCCCGGGCGAAAGAGTCTCAGTGGGCCCCTTTAATACATACCACGATTCATGATGCACAGATACCGAAGAGAAATATATATATATAATACAATGCAAAGATTTCACTTCTTACATTACATGAGCGATATCTATTGTAAATTCCACAATAGCTCAGAAACCAGTGAATTGCTCCACACAGAATACTGGCCCCCATATAAGGCCCCATACGGAATACTGGCCCCCATATAAGGCCCCATACGGAATACTGGCCCCCATATAAGGCCCCATACGGAATACTGGCCCCCATATAAGGCCCCATACGGAATACTGGCCCCCATATAAGGCCCCATACGGAATACTGGCCCCCATATAAGGCCCCATACGGAATACTGGCCCCCATATAAGGCCCCATACGGAATACTGGCCCCCATATAAGGCCCCATACGGAATACTGGCCCCCATATAAGGCCCCATACGGAATACTGGCCCCCATATAAGGCCCCATACGGAATACTGGCCCCCATATAAGGCCCCATACGGAATACTGGCCCCCATATAAGGCCCCATACGGAATACTGGCCCCCATATAAGGCCCCATACGGAATACTGGCCCCCATATAAGGCCCCATACGGAATACTGGCCCCCATATAAGGCTCCATACGGAATACTTGGCCCCCATATAAGGCTCCATACGGAATACTTGGCCCCCATATAAGGCTCCATACGGAATACTGGCCTCCATATAAGGCTCCATACGGAATACTGGCCCCTTTATAAAGCTCCATACAGGATACTGGCCCCCATATAACACTCCATACAGGATACTGGTCCCCTTATAAAGCTCCATACAGGATACTGGCCCCTATATAATGCTGCATGCAGGCTGTTACCCCCCACATAATGCCCCATACAGGCTGTCCCCCCCCCCCTTATAATGCTCCATGCAGGCTGTTCCCCACCTTATAA
The DNA here is from genome assembly GCF_046119375.1 of Phyllobates terribilis. Lineage (NCBI taxonomy): Eukaryota > Metazoa > Chordata > Amphibia > Anura > Dendrobatidae > Phyllobates > Phyllobates terribilis. The sequence continues at coordinate 407,217,864 of NW_027362761.1, read as the reverse complement.
TGCCCCATGCAGGCTGTCACCCCTCCTCTTTATAATGCCCCATGCAGGATGTCACCCCCTCTCTTTATAATGCTCCATGCAGGATGTCACCCCCTCTCTTTATAATGCCCCATGCAGGATGTCACCCCCCTCTATTTATAATGCCCCATGCAGGATGTACCCCCCCACTCTCTTTATAATGCCCCATGCAGGATGTCACCCCCCCTCTCTTTATAATGCCCCATGCAGGATGTCACACCCCCCTCTCTTTATAATGCCCCATGCAGGATATACCCCCCTCTTTATAAGGCCCCATGCAGGCTGTCACCCCCTCTCTCTATAATGCCCCATGCAGGCTGTCACCCCCTCTCTCTATAATGCATGCCCCATGCAGGATGTCACCCCCCCCTCTTTATAATGCCCCGTGCAGGATGTCACCCCCCCCTCTCTTTATAATGCCCCATGCAGGATGTCACCCCCCCCTCTCTTTATGATGCCCCATGCAAGATGTCACCCCCCCATATTATGCCTCATGCAGGATGTCACCCCCCCACCCCCCATATTATGCCCCATGCCTCCATACATTAAAAAAAAAAAAGAAATCAAATACTCACCTCCCTCCTTCTCACCTGCTGCCCGCTGCTCGTGTCCGGACTCCAGCGTTGCCGGCGTCGTCCCGCTCTGCGCTCCCTGTGACTGCTCAGGGGAGCGCGCGGTGGAAAGCCGTCACCACGCCCTCTGACCTGAGACGTCACAGGGAGCGCAGACCAGGAAGACAGCGGATCTGCGGAGGCATGGGGAGAGGTAAGCATCCAGCTGCCGAGGCCCTGAGCAAGCGGCGGAGAAGGGCGGGCGCTGACACCGCTCTCCTCCGCCCATAGCCCAGCGGGGTGCGCGACCGCCAGTGGGCCCCCCTGCCTGCTCAGGGCCCCGGCACTTTGCCCGGGTGCGCCGGGTGCTGATGCCGGCCCTGACCGAAAGTGAGATACAGTCTGCTATACAAGGACAATACTGAAAATGAAATCTTTAATATTTTTTTTTCTTGGTGTCTTATGTTAGGTCTCAGAAAGATGCGAGGATGACTAAGTTTTTTGGAAACAACTTCAGTGAAGAGAGATGGAGGAAGGCTGCTCTGAAGAATGCTTTCTCTCTCCTCGGCAAGCAGCGCTTTGAGCACTCTGCTGCTTTCTTCCTTCTTGCTGGCTCTCTGAAGGATGCTGTGGAGGTAGGAAGAGATTAGATTTATTATTAGGAATTCCTCTTGTACTGTCTATTCCATAATCTTGTATTGCATGGATTGTTTAGACGTTTGTAATGCTTTACTATATTTTTTTTTCCAGGTTTGTCTTGAAAAGTTACATGACATCCAGCTTGCTCTTGTGATATCGAGACTTTATGAATCTGAATTTGAAAAATCTTCAACATACAAATCAATCTTGCATAAGAGAGTACTTGGCATCGAGTCATCTGGCCGAGAGCCCACTCTGTCGTCAATGCATCCTGACCCCTTTGTGCGCAGCATGGCTTACTGGATTTTGGAGAATTACAAAAAATCATTAGAAACTCTATTGAAACAGTTGTTTAGAGATGAAGAAGGTAAATGTTTTATTTAAAGGAAATCTGCCTGACAATTTACCCCTCTCCTCATCCCCCCAACAGAGTACATGTGTGGGTTGTAAGAACACAAGTGAATCCGTACCTTTATTACATAAAAACGCTGTTCTGAGGAAGATGAATACACTTTAGAAGTGATATGCCAATGAGGCTGGAAGTGCTTTGGGCAGGACAGAGCACTGCCTCGGTTACCATCTCCATTCTTAGCCTAAACCTGCCCTCCATGCTGCTGTCAATCACCTAGTGGGGGTGGGGGAGATGGAACTAGGGCAGTGGAAGTGCTTTGTCCCTTCCCAAGCACTTCCAGATTCATTTGCATATCACTTCTAAAGTGAAAGTCTCTGCAGCAGAGCAGTGTTTCTGCTTAATAAAGGTATGGATTCACTGCTGTTTTTACAACCTACACACACATGTAGTCTGTTTGGGCAGACTGGGGTTAGAAAGAGCTTCCAGATTCTCTTTAAAGGGCTATTCCTATCTTGTACACTTATGGCATGTTCACAGGCTATGCCATAAATGTATAGTAAATTCAGGTCTCACCAATGGGACCCGCATCCATCTTGAGAACCGCATCGTTTGGTATGCTGATATCAGTGGAGAGGTCATTGGATTTCCAAGAGATGGTGGGAATTTCAGCCCCTTTCCACTGACAGCAGTGTGTGTTAGGGTCCTGTTCTCCAGATAGACGTGAGACCTGCATCTACTATACAGCTATCGCCTACTTGTGGGAATTGCATAAATATACAATATGGGAATACCACTTTAACTCATTAAAATGATATTTTTTCATGAAGAGAAATACTGCATAGTCCATCTGCTTTAAAGGGAATATGTCATCAAAAAATTGCCAATTGTATAAATCAGGTTTTTATGTTAAATGTATGTTTTACACATTTGTGGCTTGTTTTTTAATTCTTTTTATATTGCAACTTGTATTGACAAAATTGCAGAAATCTTTCATTTTTCACACTGGCCAATAGGCCGAATTGTAGACTTGTACTAAGGGTAGATATGTAAAAACCTAAAGAAATGAACTGAAATATAAATTGGTGTGCATGCAGCACATAAGAGCATGTTCACACATGGCCACTAAAAAGAAAAAAAACAAAGACAGAAACATAATATACAAATACCCTGCAATAAATAAACAGCAATAGTGCATGAAAATAATATAGGGTACTTAGTTAACATAATTTTGATCAAAATAATGCAAAAGCCATCCCACCTCATCACGGTGACCCTATTTGGGACAGTCCTAACTCCAATATTAAAAACCTTACCATTTGTCAAGTGACATGCATATGGATAAGGGTTGAGAGACTGAGCCCAGCTAGTGGACACACACGGGTAGATATTTAAGCATATAAAAAACGTTCAGCTTTTCATCCAGAAAACTGTCCATTGAATAACATTGGTCCGAGTGCATTCCGTTTTTTTCCAAGGACAGCACTCAGACTGAAAATATGAAAATTGCATTAGTTATAATGCAGTTGATACTTAGCCCTTTAAATAATCTCACCCTGGCACCCCCCCTTTTTTATATGCTTTATTAGGGGTGTAGAAGCATCATACAGCAGCATCCCCTCACTTAGGACCGCACTTCTTTATTATCCACCAACGCAAACAAAGCTTATAGAAAACTAGCTGATTGCCAATAAAAGCTAGTCAGTTTGGCTTTAGTTTCTTAAGGCTAATGCATTTATGCCATCGTTTTTTTTGGGAGGAGGGGTAGGTAATGTTTTTAGGTTTCTAGTTTTCAACGTGTCTTTGATAGTTCAGTCTTGGCAAAGAAAAATGGTTACCTGTAGTCAACATCCACTGACAGTAAATTACAGGTGAAAGCTGAAGGAGGAGGATTGATGAGGAGAAATGTAAAGGCTTAAGGCAGATTATTCATCTATTGGGGACATGTATAGGTCATGCCGTTCAGTTCCTTAATTCAGTCAGAGTTCCATTATTTGGCTGTAAAATGTCACGTGGATATGTGAGAAATAGTCTAATTTCACTGCTTGGGATGATGATGAGGGTGATTGATGATCTTCTTGCAAGTGGTCTTTTAACTTTAGCAATGTGCAAACAGGAATATGCAGGATGGCGAGGAGTTGTCCGTACGCTGCTAGCCTGAGCTGCTGTTATTTGCTGACTTGTTTTATGTCAACCTGTGCCTGCCGTGTTGTCACAGACTAATGTTTTGTAAATGACAGTCTGTATTTTTGCCAAGGTGTCCATCGAACAGAGAGCCATGAATTTGGTATTTCCTGCAGTCCTTATGTTACTTGTATTAGGGAATTATTCTACGTGACACAAATGATAGAAAGTAATCTTTACCAAAGCTTATAAAACCTGACTTTATTTCCTTGGTAGGCTTGTTTGTTTCTTGTTTTTCAAGCCATTTTCTATTTTTACCTGTTGCTATTGGCTATTGCTTTGCAGATGACTCTTTGAGCCTCTCATCAAGCTGTGACCCATCAGTCTTCAATTTCTACAACTTCTTAAGAACTCACCCCATGTTGTTAAGGCGACATTTTGGATCTTCAGAGGCGTCCTCTACCAAAATGCGTCTCTCTGTTGAAAATGGCTTGGCTGACAAAATTAACCTGGGGGAAAGAAAACTTTTCTTCACTACTGCACATGCTCACTTAAAAGCCGGCTGTCCAATGTTAGCTCTCGAAGTGTTATCAAAAATGCCCAAGGTAGTAAAGAGATCAAAGCCATTGATTCGGACTTCAAGTTTAGCAGATACAAGCAAGGTGTCTACACCATTATCTCCTTTACTTGGCGAGAAGAAAGACTCGGCTTGTGAATTTGATTGGTCAAGCTCTTTGGTCAATGGAGCATCTGATGGATCCCCAGAGAAGCGGCAGAATTCTGCCCTGTTATTTGACTGGAGTCAGCCATCCATGGTCTTAGAAGATGAACCTTTGGAATTAAAGTGGGATAGCGAAACAGATGAGGAATCCGAAGGCTCGGGCTTGTCAATGAAGGATTTAAAGCCTTCTCCAAGTACAGAAAGTGACAAACCTGAGGCGACCATGACAAGTTACTCAGAATCTCTAAGCATTGATGAAAATGACATCCTCAGCCACTCTGAAGATGTGATCGCTGCGCAGCTAAAATTCAGAGCATGTCTGAAGATCCTTACTGGTGAGCTACGGACATTATCTACTGGTTATGAAGTGGATGGTGGCAAACTACGATATCAGCTGTATAGTTGGTTGGAGAAAGCCGTGGTTGCTTTGCAGAAGATATGTGATTACAGTGCTAATCTGGATGAGCTGAATTCTGCGGGAGCCATTGATTATTCTTATGAGGACAGTTCAGATAATTCTTGTGATCAAGTGGCGACGAAGCAAAGGAAAGAGCTTCTTCAGAGGCGGCAGTGGTTGCTAAAATTCCAGTCCCTTCTGAGGATGTTTCTGAGCTTTTGTGTCCTGCACGGATCTCATGGTGGTGGGCTGGCCTCAGTACGAATGGAATTGATCTTGCTTCTTCAGGAGTCTCAGCAGGTACTCTCTCTTGTTTCAGTCACTCAGGTGTTAATGTTGCTAACAAGCAAGATGCAATGTATGTTCTTAAACTGGAGAACAATGCTAAGTACACCGCTTTCAGAGCCAAGTAATAAGCTTACTGTTCATGTATCAGTGCCCTTGGGACTGTGTAAGCTCCTGCTGTACGACATAAAACATACAGCACATTTATCATGCTGACATCTGTCCAGCCACTTACTACTACTGACCCGGGAATATAGAGTGGGTGATAGATGGGGAAGCTGCCCGGAGGGGGCTGATATTTAACTTATTAAGCTTATGTACCTAGAATTGTTCCAATTTAACCCTTTTAAATCTTTTCTGTGTCCTGGTGTGAAAATAGAGTGTATGCATATGGATTACACACCGTACAATTACGGCACAGATATTGTTGGCACAGGAGCTATGCCAATGTCATCAGCAGCAGTCCGCTGTAATATAGAAATGTAGTAATTTCATACTGATAGCATGTCATTCATACAGTAGGCATATATAAAAACAATGGTGGAATTATTTAGTGCCACCACCAAAAAAAACATCATTATTAATTACATTATGTCCCTCAAAAAGGTGCCATTTTATATAGTTCATTATGAAAAAAATATGGCAACTTGCAGAGGAGAAAAAATGTGAAATGTTTTTTCTTGTTTTTTTTGAGGAACACAGCTTTACAGATGTTTTATCCTGAATGCCTGAATTGGCCACAAATGCCCAGTGTCTGTTGTTTCTCGGTCCCTGAATGCAGAAATTATTCAGGCTGTCAGATACTTATGCTTTGATAAATGCATAGAACTTTTTTTTTTCACCAAATAACTAATTAAACTTTTTCTTTCCAGGATACATCTGTCCTTTCCAATCCTCAAACAGAACAGACATCCATCCCGCTCTTATTTGCTTGCACAGCAAGTGCCAAAACTGTTGTGGCCAACCCTCTGTTACATCTCAGTAACCTGACTCATGATATTCTGCATGCCATAATAAACCTGGATTCACCTCCGCACCCCGATGTCCGCAGTAATAAGGTATGTGCTTTATTATGGCTTAGGAAGGTGAATTTGTAAATGTGAATTGTAATAACGTGCCCATGTTTCATGGTTCCTTCCCTCCCAGATATATGTAATGCACACTCTGGCGGCATCTCTCTCTGCTTGTATCTATCAGTGCCTTTGTGGAGGACCGGCCAACAGGTATGAGTGAACAGTTATATTACTGGAGATGGCCTTTATGTGAACAGACATATGGGGAGGAATACATTGCAATAATCGAATGCACAATGTCGGTCTACTCTAGGAGATTGCATGTGTTGTGTAAGAGCCACGTAACATTACACACGGTCTTTAAGATTGACCATTAATGTAAGATGGATGTCACATCAGGTACTAGAATCCACAATGGTCAACTTCTATTGAGAGATCTATGGCAGTCAATGTAGTAAATGGTCTGGTCAGAGCGGGAGCCATTTTGTACTGGACCTTCTTGCTGGCTTATAGTGGGGTCTATATCTGACATGTGTCATCCTATGTTATAATGACTGTATACCATCATTCTGTCTTTCAGTTCCTCTATTCAGACCAACCCCTTTACAGGTATGGTGTACCAGAGCGTTCTTCTTATCCATCGGCAGCCTCTACGCACAGCAAGTCTGGATGAAGCGGTCATACCAAACACCTCCCCCACCCACTGGCCAGGTATGGTTTGCACATAACTTCCACTCACTAAGCAAGTGATGGAAAGAGATTATGCTTTACCTGCTTGCTGGACGACTACATAACTATATTCTCTGGCCAGATATTGTTACTCTATAACATGTCTTCTACTTAATAAATAATTAATATATATGACTTCACCATTATTATTATTAGTAATATTATTATTATTATTATTTATATAGCACCATTGATTCCATGGTTTTGTATATGAGAAGGGGTTACATACAAAGTACAGATATCACTACCAGTAAACAAACTAACAATGATAGGCTAGTACAGAAGGGAGAGGACCCTGCCCTTGCGGGCTTACAGCCATTGCTTGGGAGGCTCCCACTTCACAAATAAAAACATTAAATATACAAGTTTTGCACAAAGGACCCTTACAGTTTTTTTTTATTTTTTATTGCAAATGTGGCTTAGCGGACACATCCTGCTGCACCCATCTCTCCATAGTATTTGTTCACTTAAAGTGTATACGTTGCACCCCGTAATATGCCTCATAAAAATTTTATTTGCTTTCAAATATTAAAGGGAATCTGCCTGCAGGTTTTAGTTATGGCATCTGAGAGCAGCTTGAGGTAGGGGCGGAGAGCCTGATTCCAGCAACGTATCACTTACCGGGCTGATTGCTGTAGTTGTATACAATCCTTGCTTTCTCTGCTGTAGATGTAGCAGTAGTCAGAATGCTGAGTTGTGTATAACCCTGCCCATACTCCTGATTGGCAGATCCCTGAGTTCACTGTACATTATTTTCAGCTGTAAAGCTGCCAATCAGTGCTGGGGGCGGTGCTACACAGATCAGTCTGACTGGCCTGCATGTGAAAGCTAGTCCTGCACTGATAATCTCCTGCTGATAAAACACTAATTGTATTGAAACTACAACAAGCTGCTGAGCAAGTGACACATGCCTGGAACTCGGCTCTCTGCCCCTACGATATGCTGCTCATAGATTAAGTAGAAAAGTCCTGCTGACAGATTCCCTCTAACGCTGCGGCTGCTGCACGCCAACTTGGCTGCGGTACAGACTGTGCAGCCAATGATTGCTGCATGCCGCTGTTTCGGAGCAGTATAATGCAAGTGATTGGGGTTGCATTGGTACAGCGACGTGAACCTCAGACACTGTCAGTCGCTGTGTAGCCCCAGCCTTCTGCAGGTGCCAGATACTAACTTGATAAGTTTGAAAATGGCAATTTTGTGTATTTCTTGTCCTATGTAGGAATAAGTAGCTTAATCCGCCTACTTAATACTGCTGGGGAAGAAGCCCAACCAGGCCTTACAATCCTGCTGTGCGAAATTCTTACTGCTGTCTACCTGAGTCTCTTCATCCATGGATTAGCCACTCACTCAAGCCAAGAGTTATTCTGCACCATTGCCCATCCTTTGGGTGACAAAATGTGGTCTGCAGTGTTTGGTGGAGGAGCTCGAATCCCATGCAGGGGACAAATGCCTGTGAAACCAGTGACAGGTCAGTCATTACTTACACATTATTGTGGTAGAAATCTTTGTATATTATGATCCATTATGTTTTCTGTTTTGCACATTTGTGTTCACCGGTAATGTATAGCACCGCCACCTGCTTGTGTCTTAGTAATTTATTGTGTTGTCTTTTTTGTGTTTGTGCTTACATTCAGGATGATATAATATGTGTTATTAGGCGAAAAGGTTATACACTGTGCATAGGTGCTCATTGGCTTCCACACTGCATAGGAGCAAGGGCATTTTTCTAGTACTGTATCTTTTAGCAAGAAGTCAGTAATCTGTCATGGTAGCATTAACATATAATGTAGTCACTATGTATATACAGCTGAGGACCCCAATATTGGGCCATATGAGCAAGAACCATACATGGACCTCTTGTTAGCTACTGCTGTTGTGATGAGAGAGGGGCACAAGTCGTAGACCACTTCATTTATAACTCTAACAAATCACTTCCTTTATGCTTCAGGACGGACATTGATGTTTTTACCCTGAAGATGATGTATACCCTAATCAATTCTAAAATGCCAGAACTGGGCAATGGGACGTGATCGGTACGGAGCCAGAAATTAGCTCCTATATCTCTCTCCTGTCACTAGCATCTCCTAACCCTGTAATCAAACATGTATATGAATCGATACGAATGTCAGATCGGACTCCTTACAAAGGCGCTCCGATGTCAGACAATGAGTCTCAGAAGCGTGCATTTCTTACCTTGTGTATGTGTGCGCTCTTTTGTGAATGTCTGAATCTTTAGGTTGACTTTTTCCGCCTGGTCACAGAGCAGCACTGTACGCGGTGAGCTCTGGGTCCGTGTGAGCAGCTTACTCCATGTGACCAGTATAGAAGTGCAGGCGGTTTTACACTCGCTGCAGCTAGGTATTTCTGCAGGAGGGTTTACTCCGTACATAGTTAAAACATGGGTATACCGAAGAGCCTAAAATACTGCTTGCTTTGGTCAGTCGGTAATGAGCATTGCTGTCTGATTTGTAACATAGTTTTTAAGGTTGAAGGAAGACTAAGTCCATCTAGTTCAACCCATAGCCTAACATGTTGATACAGAGGTTGGTCTTTAATACGCCAGGTCTTCAATACGTTTTTGAAGTGCTGTGTAAATCCCTTTCCAGCCCCTCTCATGCTCTGAATGTTCTCTCTCTTTTTGTTTTGACAGGAAAATACTTTTCTATTCCTAGTCCTCATCAGGTAGTTGTGTTCTCCATGGAATGTGTTGGCTTTTCCAAAGCCCTTACTGCCATCAGTACCCATAGCCCTCCCAGCCCTTCAGGCAAGAAACTAGATTTTAGTTGAGGGCAGTGTTTTCTTCGCTCCCCATTCCAGGACCATAGGCTAGCACTGGGAGAGATGTTTTTTTGTACTGCATTTATTTTTCACTGGATTTCTAATTGTTCATTTATTGGCATAGAAGAAAATTCCTTACCTGTGTATGTTTTTTATACAAAGAACATATTTTGCATAAAGAAACTTGGTGTTCTTCCTGCAGAACATTAAAGACCCACTTTATAACAATCAATACTGGCTGTCAGCAGTCTGGTAGATAAACCTGCAATAAGTTAAAGTTTTGATATCTGAGCAAAATCCATTGATGAAAAACCATTAGAAATCCATATGATCCCTTTTTTACCTTTTCATCTTAGTTTACTAACATGCTGTGTGGCTAGCATTTTGCTTTTAGGTTTATGGTGTGGTTTGTGTGTTTTATAGCTTTTGTAGCCGTTCAAGCAATGGAAGGGGTGTGCAGTGTTTTTGAGACAGGGCTACAATCGCCTGAATAGTAGAGTACTTTTTTTGTGGGGGAATAGTTTAGTCTATAGTATAATGGTAAGGCAGTGATTGGCTCTGTGATAGCAGAAATAATTGTAAAACCATCAGCAAGCAGCCCTAGGTATAGGCAGACGGGAGTGTTTATTGCTAGATTACAAACAGGTAGTACAAGGCACACAAGCTTATTCCTCCAAGTGTGCACACAGTGAGACAGGCGTCTGCACTCCTACCCCCAAACTGCGCAGGGATCGCACTTCACAAATAGCACTAGAAGGTCACACGGAAGTAATACTTCGACCCAACTGACCCTACATCAATTACCTTGGTTTAGAGCAGTGGTAGGGGGAATTACTGACTGCAGGTCTTCCGTTGAACCTTTTCGCAAAAAAGCTACATGTGTATGTATCATTGTTGACAAAACAGCATCTTTGACAGAAAAGATCTACATTCGCTATTCATTTAGTTCAGTAACAGAAAAATTAAGTTTTTCTTCAAGATCAGAGTGTAATCATTTTAATCCTTTTTAAATAAAAACAAATTGCTCAAACATTTGTTTTTTTTGGCATTACAGCAATGATGAAGGTTGGGCAATGTGATGTCTTTGGTAAAAGGATTATTTTGTGGAATAATCTAGTTTGGTAAACTAAGTATATTGCATGGAATTTTGGCATCTGAAAGCCTTGTTCCCGAAAAGTTTCATGCCCACACTAGTGCTAAGACACTGCAGACCATGAGCAGAATTTGCTACAAGCACGCTCCGCTTGTAGTGTGCATGTGTTCTTAACAGCGAGTGGGGGATAGGCGAATGCCAGACACCTATGGTGGTCACTTCTATACGCAAGAACAAAAGTAGGTTGTATATTGAAATCCATCTCCCAACAAAAAAGAAACCGCCTTACCAACACCAGGTCAGATTACCATGCACTAGCAGGATGAAGCAGACCCCATGATAAAGGAGGGGGCAGCATAGGTGCAAAATACTGATGAAAACAACAACTCACTAACCTACCAATCATGGAGGTAGTGGTTGCCTAGTATTAAAAATGCCCACAGGTGAGGCTTGCTAGGGCACCAGGCACACAGATACATTTGGTAACATCTACTGATAATCTGGTGGTCACATAAGAGTGGCTGCAGATGCTACAAGAAAAGGTGCTCAGTACACAAGAGCACATGCACACTACAAGCTGAGCGTGCTCGACAGTGAGCGGAGGCTAGGCGAATGCCAGACACCTCTGTAGGTCACTTATCTACTTAAGATCAAAAGTGGTGGGCATGTTGAAATCCATCATGTCAGCTAAGTCGGGAGGCCCCCATACCAATTAGATGGACGGCCGCTCCTGCTGAAGTGGATATACTAATATGTATAGCCACATAAGTAAGCTGGAGCAGCCAATGATCTGCTTATGTAGTTATGGGTGACTAGGGTTAATTGCCGGAAAAAATGATCAATACTGCTATCTAGGTCTTTCCCAACATTAATTGATTGGGTGTACTTTTTAGCTGCTAGTTACAGGTGATGATGAGTTTTTCGCTTTCCTTGGTATTGGCTTGCTCTTTGCTGTTGTGTGTGTTGCTGTCACGCTCCATTCCATTATTTCCTCCATTTTAAACTTGTTCTATTCACTACTATATCCACTGTAATATACTGGAAGATAGCCTGTTCCCCTTGGTCTAATAAAATAACTTGACACGTAATCTGATACTTACAAAATATGTCCATTTGATTTTAAGGTTAAAGGGTATGTACCAAGATTAGAAGTCGCCACCTCAACCATAACATAAGGGACAACTTATTGATCACTTGATATCCAACTCCTGAGATCCCAGCAATCCTGAGACCAGGGGGATGCCAGGGGTAGTTTTGGATCTTGGTACATACCCTTTGCTTTTTGCAGGGTACTTGTACTTCTGCCTCTAAAGACCATCCTTTTATTGCTGACCACTTTCCGTTGGGCATGCGCATGCCGATTGTGCACGTTTGGGTTCTTCAATGTGTTATATGTAGAATATTCTGTATTGTATTTCAGCTTAATAATCGCAGGTTTATCTAAGGTAAGTTGATTCCAGTTAACTTATTTTAAAGGAAGACTACTAAAACCAGTGGCCACTGAATAGACCTGCCTTATATAAAGATCACACACAGTGCTGTGTGTGTGCCATCATTCTTGTTTGGTATGAAGATTTCATGTATGATTCCTAGCAATCCAAAAGAGCAGACGCTGCAGCCCTTGAAATTCAGATAGTCACAATGGCTGAAGAGCATGAGATTCATCTGAATTCCCGAGAACGTCTTTCTTTGGATTTCTGATATAATGATAATGGTGGCAGAAGCAGTGCTGATTTTCTTTCCCTAGTGCTGCATTTGTATATGCTGGAGGCAAACAAAAGAGAAAAAGGCATTCGTTCACCTCCCATTCCCTCATCTTAAAGGGTTTTTTGGTGATCTCTGTAGTGATGATCTATCTTTTTTGATACGTTATCAGTATTCGATCAGTGGTCACCTACTCTCAGCAACTCCCCTGAGGAATGCAGCCACTTCATTATTTATGTTTCTCAGTCTACCTGCATGAAGAAGCTGGACTCAAAAAAGGTCTCCAATTAATACAAACTTTTATTAATAATTAACCCTATTAAATGGTAATGCAGAGATACAGAGCACAGCACCCGTGGGAGTAGGGCTGGTGGGAGGGACTGTGTGATCTAGTATATGAAATTCAGAATCTAGTGCAGCCCAAACGAACACCATATGTACCGATATGCCATTGAATCTCTCGCCCTGCAGGTGCTGGCAGACCCAGGGGCACAACAAAAATGTCACCTATTCTTCTTCATGTGGCATGTATGGATGGGGGAAGCAACGAGAGTCAGCACAGAATGACTGTTCAAACCAAGTAGAGGCGCTTTGTCCATCATGATGACATGAAACAATTAAGTTCACTTTCACACCTGCTTGTTTTCTATCTATCTATCTCCACCTTTCTCTTGATCTATGAAGCCAAAGCGGTCACTCAAAGAACAGGGGGATGGAGATAGAGGGAAATCAAGCAGGTGGAAAGGTGCACTTAATTGTTTGGACGAGCGTCTGTACTTGGTTTCAACAGTCATTCTATGCTGGCAGTCCCTTTAAGAAATGAAGTTGTGTCCCGCCACCTCCCGAGCTGCCACTGCACACAGTCAGGTCCTATTGCATATGTCCTATTGAAGTGAAAGGGAGTTGAATACACACAGATCCAATACTGATGTCCCAACCTAAGGGATAGGCTATTTTTATCCCAGAAAATCACTTGAAGTAAGGGTTCGTGCACATGACCGTATTTTCTGGCCGAGTGTGAGCCGACAAAATATTGGATCACATTTACACCAATGTTATTCTATGGGGCCGTACACGTATCTGATTTTTTTTTTCTCGGACTGAGCCTGTACTAGGAAAAAAATCACAGCACACTAGAGTTTGATCCAATATTCGGATTGCACTGGGCCATGCAAGTCAACGAGTCCATGGAAAACATTGGACTGCATTTGGATAACATCTGAGTGCAGTCCAATTTCCACAGACTGACAGAATGGAGAACATGAACATTTTTTGTTTTTCTCAATCTTCTCCTCCTCTGAGAGAATTGGATCAAACTCTGATTTGCATAATTGACTCGCTTCTGTCAGATAAGAGAATATATGCTGGTGTGACCCCAGCCTAAGAGGGCCAAATCATCTCCGTGCCCTCTAGCCTCTGTATTAGGTAGATCACAATATACTAAGTGGCCACTGTCGATTAACTTTTTTGCACTAATTCTGGTAATTTAGCCCATTGTATGCTTTTTTCTTTATAGTTGGTACTTATGGATATAGGTTAGTTATTTATTCGTGAGTCTTCTTCTTTTACAATATTACAACTTCTATTGTTTCTCATTATTTTATAGTTGCTGTATCTCCTCCAGCTGAAGAAAATGACAAGGCATCAAAGCGATTCAGACTTTCCACAAAAACTCCTCTCAAAGAGAGTTCATCTGTTTTTGCGTCACCAGTGTTAGACCAGGGTTCATCCATATTCCGCGAGAAGTTCATCCCTCCTGAACTCAGCATCTGGGATTATTTCATAGCCAAGGTACCTGACAAAAACGTCAATGAACCTTTTTGTATACAGTACATACATGTAAGCTACTTGGTGTCAACATCAGGAACATCTCTAGGCGTATAGTCCAGACATATACAGCTCATAGTTGACTATGCTTTAAATTACAGATGGAAAAAAAGAGAAGAATTACAATTTATAGAAATAATCATTACATACATTAAGAGATTTTACACTGAAAATGTAAAAAGAATGCAGTGTGAACCTAGCCCAAATGAGATTGGGGGGGGGTCTTCTGATGACTGCTGTGGATTGGATTCATTTGGTATTTCGAAAAGGTAGAGAGGAGGGAATGGGAAGTCAGCTCACCGAATTCCAGGCACTTTGTGGGGGGATAGATCACCGCACGGAGCTGCCCCGGTCCTGGGCGCTTATCAAGAGCAGAAAAATTTTCCAGCGTTGATGGTAAGGATACAACTTCACATTTATTGTATATCCATTAAAAAGACACGCTGGGCACACCAGTGAAAGAAACCCCAAGGATACAAAACCGACGTGTTTCGACTAAGCAGTCTTACTCATGAAAACTTATATACACACCTTTAAGTAACACCCGGGTATGAGCTAATTGATGGGTATGTAGGAATCTAGTTAACCCTATGTTACATTGAATGGGTGTAGCATGTATATAAAAACTAATGACAAAAGCTCTGAAACAATATATGAGAAGAACATTAGTTGTATTGTAAGATTAGATCTTGTCTCGTGTTAAGACCTTGTGGGACTCTAGTTTAAAGTTTAAAAATCCAGTAGTATTCTCCATTTAGGATTTTTCTTCTAATGTCCCCCCTCTAAATGGCTTGAAAACCTTTTCTAACCCTGTAACCTTAAGGCATCTTGTGTTACCATTGTGAACTTGGGAACAGTGCCTAGAAACGGCAGAAATCTTTACCGCTGTGGGATTAACCGCATCTGGAAGATGTCTCGTGATGCTTTTCTTGAGGGGTCCCGATGTACATTCTACATTCCTCGGAATGTAGGATCCAATATGTAGGATATACAGAACTCTCCCATACATCAGACTATGAGTAAGACTGCTTAGTCGAAACGTGTCGGTTTCATGTCCTTGGGGTTTCTTTCACTGGAGTGCCTAGCATGTCTTTTTAATGGATATGCAATAAATGTGAAGTTTTATCCTTACTGTCAACGCTGGAGAATTTTTTTCTATGTCATTTGGTAATTAATGCAGTAGTGTAAATTAACATGATGTGTATCATAGCATTTTATGGTAAAGTCCACAATGAGTAAAAACACAATGCAAGTACTAATGCAGATGTAAATGGTTACAGTACTAAATATCTCTCCATATCTCTGCTGAGACAACACATTTGTACAGGAGCGGAGATAGTGGCACCTGAGCAAGCAATGATGGCTCTTCCTAGTCCATCCCCAGCTGTTACTGTACTGAACATACAGTGAGATATACAGTAATGTGTCCCTTCCTTTACATTGTAATAGAGGTGGGATAGCAGATACTACTGCACAGAGTACCCAGCCACTGACATCCAAATCTGCTGTATCTTATGTCCATGTAATGTAAATGAGATACAAGATGGTAGATGGAATCTAAACAGAAGGAGAAATCGCACATCTCCATCATTGTATACTTTTTATTGAACGGTTATTGGGATTTATATTACAAGCATTTTTTTCTCCTTTCAGCCTTTCTTTCCACTGTCACAAAACAGACTGGAATATGATTCTGAGGACAGTCTAGGAAGTGATGACGAGGAAGAAGATGACATGTCATTATCTGATGTCCAGATTCAGGAACACTCAAACCCGAACTCTTACAGGTAGAGTGCAGCATAGCAGAGCACGAAATGTGTGAGGGTCTGTTATACCGGTACTGTGAGGTGTAAGGGGGGGAGGGAAGTTTAGTCATAACAAAGATCTGCTGTCTGACGCAGTAGTACCATAATGACAAGTGATTAGTTCAAATGGTTCTTAACCCCTAAACCTATTTTCGGCAAGCTGCGCAGTTCGAAGAATCTTGACAGTGAGTAATGTACACAGTGTTAGGATTTCTCTCCAGCAGAGATTCATAGACCAAAGAAGGCATTGAGCGAAGCCGCAGTAACTTATTTATCACATGACCACATATATGCACATACCTTCCTTGTGGTTGGGTGACGACTGCTTGTGTCGTAGATTATACTACTATGTTGGGATGCGGTAAGCAGCGCGGTTTGCCAAAAATGTACACGGGAGGACAGCCCATTTAAAGGGATATTTCTGCCAAAAGCATTTATTCTTCATTTTATTGGGGAACACAGTAACCGTGGGATAGTCTGCTGCCACCTGGAGGCTGACCTTATTAATGCAACTAATTGAAAATTTGCTCATCTTGGCAGACTATACCTCACCTGCTAGCACCAGGCTCCTCAGTTTTTTAGTGTCAGTTGGAGGCAACTGATGTCCGAGTCTCAGACCTATTTTAGGCCTTTAGAGGCCAGATTAGGTGTTAACCTGTTGTGCTGATCAGAGAGAAATGTCCAGTTCAGTTTTTTGTGCGTTTCCTCTCTCCTTCTCCAAGAGAAAGCGTACAAGTGTTCTTCTCCCTCCTTTTGCCTTGGCAGAACTCTCCGCCTTTTCACTTTGAGGAGATTGCTCTCCCTTCTTTAGGTACTTCACCTCTCGTCTCCCTGAGAGGTTCTCACATAGTGGGATGTAGCCAGAAGCTGGGCAGCTCTGCCAGTCTCTCAAAGCTCCGTTCGGATGCCTTACTGTTGGGGTGGACAATTAATTTTCCCCAGAGGCCACATGAGAGAGACAGTGACTGTTGTGGAGGCCGAACCAATAGGCTGAAATTAATTCTGCTCAATATTAATATTAAGATACCAATTATAATTATTTATATTAATAATTGTATCACTTAATATTGAGCAGAATTAATTTATGCTGACATCTGACTATATACCGTCAGAGCCCGCGCACAGCCGCTTATATAGAGTAGGAGCCCCCACATTGCCTCCTATATACAATATGAGCCCCAACATTGCCGTCTATATATAGTAGGAGCCTCCACATAGCTTTTCTATATACAATGAGCCCCCACGTAGCCTCCTATGTACAGTGTGAGCCCCCACGTAGCCTCCTATGTACAGTGTGAGCCCCCACGTAGCCTCCTATGTACAGTGTGAGCCCCCACGTAGCCTCCTATGTACAGTGTGAGCCCCCACGTAGCCTCCTATGTACAGTGTGAGCCCCCACGTAGCCTCCTATGTACAGTGTGAGCCCCCACGTAGCCTCCTATGTACAGTGTGAGCCTCCACATAGCCTCCTATGTACAGTGAGCCCCCACGTAGCCTCCTATGTACAGTGTGAGCCCCCACGCAGCCTCCTATGCAGTGTGAGCCCCCACGCAGCCTCCTATGTACAGTGTGAGCCCCCACGCAGCCTCCTATGTACAGTGTGAGCCCCCAAGCAGCCTCCTATGTACAGTGTGAGCCCCACGCAGCCTCCTATGTACAGTGTGAGCCCCCACGCAGCCTCCTATGTACAGTGTGAGCCCCCACGCAGCCTCCTATGTACAGTGTGAGCCCCCACGCAGCCTCCTATGTACAGTGTGAGCCCCCACGCAGCCTCCTATGTACAGTGTGAGCCCCCACGCAGCCTCCTATGTACAGTGTGAGCCCCCACGCAGCCTCCTATGTACAGTGTGAGCCCCCACGCAGCCTCCTATGTACAGTGTGAGGCCCCACGCAGCCTCCTATGTACAGTGTGAGGCCCCACGCAGCCTCCTATGTACAGTGTGAGGCCCCACGCAGCCTCCTATGTACTTTAAAACATCCCATGGAAAAAAAAAAAAAAGCCCATACTCGTCTCTCTCCCGTTCCCTCGGCACTCTGCTGCTGTTCCCTGTGCACTGAATCTTCACAGCAGCACAGTGTAATGGCGTCATCGCGTCTGCTGTCTCGCATGCTCATTGGTGGAAGATGGAGCCAGCGACAGACTTGGGACGTCCCACGGTTATTGTGTCCCCTGATAGGACAAACGAGAAATGAGGATTTTTTACTCACCGTAAAATCTTTCTCGTAGTCTTCATTGGGGGACACAGCTCCCACCCTTGGTTGCCCAGTCGGATGTGCATTATTTTTCTTTTCATGCTTTAATTCCTCTGGATTTCTCTCACTGCTTTTTGATTAAACTGAGGAGCCTGGTGCTAGCAGCCAGGCAGGAGCCAATTTCCAATTAGTGTGTCAGCCTCCAGGTGGCAGCAGACTATCCCACGGTTACTGTGCCCTCCAATGAAGACTACGAGAAAAAGATTTTACTGTGAGTAAAAAATCCTCATTTATCTCCTATCCATTGGATAATTGATTGGTGGAGATCCATATTGGAAGACCACCTTTGCTTGATTTGTCAGTGCTATAGACCCTTCATTCAATCTCTGCCCAGCCGCGTCCTTGCTGAAGGAGTAGAACGGAATTCCCAATTCTAGCAATCGGTGCAGTCCGAGCAATAACACCCATCTGATCTAGCATTTATCAGCTATCCAGTGAAAAGAAAGTATACAGGCTAGAAAACTCTTCTAAGGTCTGCTATTAGAGATTTTGCATTTCTACTGACATACTGTAGTAAGTTCCATTAAGTTTTCTGTCATTTTGCTAAATAAAAAATTGCACCACAGAAGGCACTATGTCTCCCATCAAAAATTGAATCCGCATAGAGGTGTATAAAATGGTGTGCTTTTATTTAATGTAGTGTTCACTTACGAAATCTCCATTATCTGTGCTGGGCGATTTGTAGAAACTGCCTCTACTTTTATATCAGGGATAATGTAATTGTCAGGATGAAAAGTCTGCTGCCTGCGGTCTCACTTATCATTTGTGCCAAGGCTTAGCGTAACTTCATTAGCGATCTTACTGTCTTCCCATAATTCAGTGTGATCAGATAGCATTTGTTGTTATTGATTGTTTCCTATAAACCTAATATACAGTAGTGCCGGCTTTATCTCGCTGGATAGAGGCAAGCTATCCACTACCAAGTTTGTGAGTGTCCACTTTCCAACAACTTTTTCCAAATCTGATATACGTAACGCATTTGTGATTTGGAGGGGTTCCCTGAAATATTGTCTGCACGAGCCCTGTCTGATGCACAGGAGGTGTTGTACAGCGTCCCCAGAGTAATCTCGTATGCAATCAATGGTGTGTACATGATGTAGGAAAACATTGGGTTAAATCCTTTGCAACATGGTTCCTCACATTTAGGGAAATGTATTCAGGGTCCACTGCAACACGTTCTTGCTACCTAATAGTGCCACTATGCTGATGTACTGTTCTGCATCTAGCTACGTGTTCCTCAATGGTAAAAGTTTAGTAATATTGTCTCAAAAAAGACGGTTTAACACTTAACACGATACCAGATGGACAGAAAACGTGGAGCTTTAGCACTAGCTCACAGTGTGATAGAATTGGTAGACATGTTAGAAATCTTTTGGCTGGTTTACTTTATCCCAATATTTATGGCACACTTTACATTGTGATAAAAATAGGCAATGTCTAAAACTCATAAAAAAAAATCTGGCCCAGGTCTTGTACGACAGTTTTTCTCACAAGTTGAGCAAGAATTCTGATTCCTTTATCTTAACAAGTTTAGTTTTGGAATTTAGAAGCAGAGATGTTTCTTGCTAAGCTGGCCTTGCTTCTCCACATATCCTTCACTAATGATGTGCCTATATTACAGCTGGGCTCTGATGCGTCTCACTATGGTGCAGTTTGTACTTCAGAATCTCAAGAGCTTTTACCCATTAGCCGGACACGAGCTTTCAGGTAAATATATAGGATAATACGTAAATGTCAATGTGAATGTAGATAGGTTAGGTAAAATGTATCTGTGCCAAAATCACAACTGGGTGTCCAGAAAATACAGGTGCTCAAAGCCAGATCAGCCATTTTATGGATTTGGGTGGCGTCCAGTGGGCACATGTCCGCTGTTCACTTTAGCCAACGTTACTGACGAGAGTGTTTTGTCATCGTATATGGAAATGTCATTACTATTATCTTTACACAATGGATTCAGAATGACTATTTTAAGCATATGAAATGGCATATTTCTGTATTTTTATATATGTTATTGTCTTATTAACTGTTAATATTATTTAATACATATAAATATCTAAAATATAGTTAGAAATTCCAGCTTTTGTTAGCATTGCTGAGGGCAAGATAAAGATAGTAATAAAGATAGTGATTGGTGCTTTTTCAAAAGTCATCTGAGCCATGTGCAGGAGTCTCTGGTATTCTTGATCTGGGGGCTATCCCCACCTACCCCTGCCTTCTAGCCTGACGTTTTCTTTCCATGCCTAGTAATAAAGAGAAAGCGGTCAATCAGAGGCAGGTGGTGGTCGCCTTCTGGTTGTAGATGCCAAGGATGCCTTCCTCACAGCCCGATGCAAGTGCTGCTACAAAAGTGCACATTTCACAAAAACTACTGTCCACACACATTTCAGACACAACTCTGAATTTCTTTCACCAGAACACTATTTTCAATACAATAACTTTTCCTTTAGAAGTAGATTTTGGTTCAGTTGACCATTAGGTATTTTTTTTTACCTTCTCAGAGCTTCCAGTGGCTTCTCCACTCTGCCATGCGACATTGAAGACTTTGCAGAGATGGGAGCAGGTACTGTTACGACGGCTGGAGCTGTATGAGGGCCCACCACAAGACTTTATCACAATCCCCACCTCAGAGGAAGCCTTGTCTGCTGGTCCTGCAATCCTGAGACACAAAGCATTGCTGGAGCCAACTAATACACCCTTCAAGTTAGTATATCTGTTCATACTGGTGTCATCACAAGTTTATGGGTGTTTTGAAGTATTTTTAACATATAAACAATAGCCACGATGCACTAATGTGAGTTTAACCGTTTACAATGTTCTTCCCATCTTCATAGATCCAAGTTGCTGAATAGGGCTTGTAAAAGCAAGCACTTGTAATTTACAGCTTATTAAAATTTGTAGCTAATCTTGAGATTTATCTTTTGTTTACAGCTGGTTACCTAGAAGACCGACCACGACTGCTGTCTAGCCTATAAGCACTGAAGCTGGCCATGATTCAGAGTTAATGGCGCGCTCAAATGTTCATGGACAGCTTCAAAACAGTGCTTACAAGCTCAATAGAAAGTTTCTTGTAAACACTGTGGATGTTCTGTTGTTTAGCAACGGTGGTCGGTCGCTAAAACAACAAGCTGTAAACAAAAGTAAAATATCTTAAAAACGGCTGAAAATTTTAATAAGCAGTAAATTACAAAAATGCTTGTATTTACCTGCAATGTCCAACAATACCCATGTATGAAGATTGGAATAGCCCTTTAAAGTGGTTGTCCACTACTCGGACAACCCGTTCTTAATCCGTATGTTGCCCCTTTTAACATAACACTTTCCTCCGGTGTCTTTGCAGTTTGCACTGGCTCTCCCCGGGATTTTATAAGGCTATGTGCCCACGATGCAGAAATGCTTCGGATTTTTCCTGAGCGTTACTGCATCTCCCTGGCAGAAAAAACGCATGCGGATTGTACATGCGTTTTTCCTGCCAGGGACAAGCGGATGTGAAGCGTTTTTCACATGCATTTCCGCATGCGGGTTGTCAAACGCTTTCCAAGCGATTTTAGCATCACTTGGAAAGTGCTTGACAACTTGGTCACACTATATAAATCCATGCAAACGGACCTTATCCGATGCGTCCGGTCTCCCTGGTGTCTCGCGGTTGTGTAAAAGGACCTGCCATGACGTCATTTATTCATGCGACGTCCGGGCAAGCCAGTACAGATCGGATAAGGACACCGGGGGCCCTTCAGAAGGTGAGTATAATGTATATTTTTTATTTTATTCTTTTTTTTACAGGTACTATGGTACCCTGGTCCGGAGGAGAGTCTCCTCTTCTCCAGACCCGGGTACCATCCGCACATTGAACCGCATGGTATCCGCATGTGCACATGTAGTGATGCGGATGTCATGCTGTCCAATGCAAGTCAATGGCGGTGAAAACGCCGCGATTCCGCAAAATAATTGGTAGTGCTGCGGATTTTTCCGCAATCATAATCCGCAGCGGAAATTTCTGCAGCATGTGCACAGCACATGCAGATTATCATTGGGGAACATGGCAGACCTTCTACCAAGTGGTTTTTAAGTGTTTCTGTGGCGGAATTGTCGCTGCGAAAACGCTTAAAAAAACGCATAGTGGGCACACAGCCTAACAGTGTGGCGTCACATGAACGCTGCAGACAATCAGTGGCCGCTTCACTCTCCCCTGCCTTTTGGACATATCCAATGCATCCAGAGGAACAGAGAGAGCAGCAGCACTCACTTCCTCCAGATGTGAGCGATTTGTTCAAAGGTGGGGGGAGTGATCAAAAATCGCATCAGTTTTTATTATTTTAATATATTTTACATAACAGTTTTTGTAAGATAATTTAGAAAACGCTAGGTACAGACATCTGCATACCATGCGTGGGGTGCGCACATGGAATGGAAATCTTACCTGCTAAAAGTCGTCACCAGCTCCACACATTTCTAGCGGCACTGCGTCTCCACAGCAGGGAGTGATCTATTTGTGCTCTGTCTGATGTCACAGCTCAGCGTAGAGAGATCATGTGTAGGACTGTGGCAGTACAGATACAGTACGCACTGCTGCCGGGTACATAGTTTCACCATCGCTGCTTTCTGCTCTGATCGAACAGGTTAGCGCTGCGTAGAGGCAATGAAAAGTACATATTTTTGATGATGGGCAGTGGATCTGAGGTTATGGAGCGACTGTGAAATCTCTTCTCATGAAATGAAGCAATGTCCCCGGCAGCAGCATGTATATTATCCTTCCTTCAGAGAAATCTTGCTATTTGCAAAATGTCACTGATTAGTGAGGAGCGAATTTAGAAGGACTGATACTATGCGTGCTGCTGCCGGGACATCGCTTCATTTCATGAGAAGAGATTTCAACCCCATCACCATGATCATCAATAGTACTTTTCCATGACACTCTGCATCACTTCCCTGTCCATCATTATCACACTGGACTATGTTCGGACCCGTGTGAGAACTGTCCAATCAAAGACCAGTGATGGTGATAGACAGGGAAGACTATTGTAAGAAACTGAGACTATGTCCCCAGCAGCAGAGCGCTCCTTGTTTCTTCTGCCCATGCATGAGCTTTAGTAGCATGTGTGTGGTACAGAGGTGTCAATGAGAAGCCGTGCCATCCACAAAATAACACAACGTTACCATTGAAAAATAGGGATGTAAATCAAAGGTTTTTAGGTACTAACGTTCAATGCCGCCAGTAGCTATCTAAAACAAATAAACATATATAAATCATTATATTTCCTGTAAAGCTGTGAGTTTTCTCTTTATAAGAGAAAAGATGTATTTCATAAATGTCTGGGGTTTCTGTCTGTTTTTTGACAGTCGTTTACAATCACTGTTTTTTGTATTTTTGAATTTAAATTGCTTTACAATTTTACAATCTAGGTCCAAACATTCAAGCACATTACCAGTAAAGAGACTTTGGCAATATCTAGTGAAACAGGAGGGAATCCAAGAAACCTTTATCAGAAACATTTTTACTAAGAAAAGATCTCTCAATGAGGTATGGATTCATTAGTGGTACATGTATGTGTATGTATACCTCCTTATAAAAAGTGTGCCGTCTGTATTTAGAGGCAATGAGGAAACGTTCCGGTGTCCGAAACAAGTGTGTGAACTTCAGTGCAGAAGCAGCAATACTACAAATGAAAATTCTTCTCCTACCCTTTAATAAAGTATTTGCTTTTCTTGAAATGCTTTCTTCCCCAGGATTCAAGCTTGCATCATCTATCATGGTATATAGAGAGTATATCTATATTAAGGGTAAATTAAAACTCAGATTTTTTTCCTCTATAAAATTACTAAAAACTAATGATAAACTTTTAAAATAATCACATCTTTAAAAATAAACATTACAGACTAGTAAATTACACAGACATATTTTGACTCACTCTAATCATATCAACCCATACAATACCGTGAACAGTGGGTTTTGTTTTTTTTGTAAATGACTTAAAAAAAATAATAAAAAAAACTACAATTGTTAGGGGTTTTTTTTGGGGGGGGGAGGGGGTTTTATTAAACCCATAAAAAAGTTAAAACAAATGTAATGCTTACATATGTGTTTGGCAAAATGGCACTTAAAAAAAAAAAAAAACACTAAAGCTACAGCTCATCTCTTCATATAATGAAGCGTACATTAAAAAAAGGAAAAAACAAAAGCAATGGCTATTTCAACAATGAACGGAAGAACAAAAAATGTTTTATAGGTATCAGAAAATGGTATGGTGACTCAAGCACACTTAAAAAAAAATCTGTTGTTTTTTTTTTATCATTACATTAATAAAAAAAAACAAAAAAACAAATTCATAAGTTTGGTATTGCTTTATTCATACTGACCTGGAGAACCATGTTGCCAGGTCATTGGGGATTAGTGAACAGTAATGGTGAATGGTAAATGTCAGATCTGACTTGCTCTTCAAGTCTGACGTCCATCAATACGTTACAATGAACCTGTCTGGTCTACTACAAATAATTTGGAATCCCTTTCTGAACAAGAAATTGCAAAATTTGATCATTACATATGTTGATAAAAATAAATGTATCATTGGAAATAGAGTTCCTGTATTAATTTGTTATGTTAAACCGTTAAAACATTTTTGGTGTTTGGTTTTTTGAGTTTATTTGTGTCACAAACTATATTAAAAATAAATCTTGACAGTTTTCCCTCTGACCACTTATCCTGATCACAGACTAAAGCTTTCTGCTCTGCGGAGAGATCCACAGCATATATTCACCTGTTACCACAGATTTTGCCCTTTTGCAATATATTCAGTCAGATATCTGCAGCAGACGCCACCTGCAGTGGAAATGCCCTATGGGAACATAAACCAAAAAAGAAAATTTCCAGGAAATTTAAGCCCATTTTTTCCCAGTGTACTTAATTTACTGTTTTCTCTCTGCTGCCCACAACCACTGCTTGTGTTCCACGGGTTGCTCCTTGTTCTCCTCCATGTACACTGACACCTTCTCCATAAACCACAGTTTCGAGGTGCAGTTTAATCATTGGAGGGCTGTAGAAAAGCTGGATGTAAGCAGTAGGCTTCATTCTCTGCTTTTTCTGAGGTAATGTGCATATATAAAAACAATATGATTACCTCCTTGTTCCAAATTGCTTTTCAGTTTTTCACACTACTGAAAGCAAAGTCTGACCAGATCAGTGCCTTCTAAGAAATAATAATGTATAGATTATAGAAATGATGAGATGTATAATGCAGAAGCTTTTTTAAGCTTTTACCCTAAATTAAGATTTCCTTTTTCCAGACTGAAGCTGATTTTGTGTCCTCGGGAGGAAGAGCGCGCATAATCCATAAAGAGTCTGATATAATTACGGCTTTTGCAGTAAATAAAGTAAGTGTTTTTCTGCATTCTTAGGTTGTCATTTCATTGTTAGGGTAGGTTCACACATTGCCGGTTTGTTGCAGAAATTTCTGCGACTGATAAGTTCCAAATATCGAAATGAGTTTTGTTCTCTGCCATGTTATGAGGCATACATTTTTCCTTATTCTCCCTGTAGCTGAAATATTATTACTAGGGATGAACTGACCTAAGGATGTTCCGGTTTGTTGGGTTTGACCAAACTTTTTTTTAAAGTTCAGTTTGGGTACCAGAACTGTACCCCAACTTGAACCCGAACACCATAGAAGTCAGTGGGGACCCAAACACTCTTTGTTTCTTTCTCTCTGTCTCTATCTCACGGTCTCTCTCGTTTGCTCATCTCTAATTGTTACCCTAAATTTGTTTCCAACACATTTCTGCATCCACACTTGTTTCTGGTGCTTCATCAAAGGTCCATTTACTAAGCCAAGTGAAGGGTTAAGCACTTACTGGCAAAAGCCTGTTTTCACTTTACTGAGAGGGCCCCATTTTTCATATTTGTCACTTTTTGTGGTAATAACTAATGCTTCTTCTAATCCCAGTAATTCTGACACATTTTACTTCATGCTATTGGTGAATTTTAGGTTTGCATTTATCAAAATGTCAGACATTTACAAATTTACAAAAAAATGGCATTTTTCAAAGTTTTAATTTTTGTGTCCTCATCAATAACCATACATGCATACCTAAACATCCATTTTTTAAATGTCCTAATATTTTGTTAAGCTGTTTGAAGGGTTAAAAGTTATGTAGCAAATTTTTTTTTTCAACAAAATTTACAAATTCTATTTTATTACAGACATATTTCAGCTTGAATAGTGACATTGAGGGGCCTATATGTCGGAAAACCTGAAAAAAATATGATTTTAAAAATTGCACCCCTCAAAGTATTCAAAACTGCTAAAAGCAAGTTTTTTATTCTACCCCACCGATGTACAGTACAGACCAAAAGTTTGGACACACCTTCTCATTTAAAGATTTTTCTGTATTTTCATGACTATGAAAACTGTACATTCACACTGAAGGCACTTCACTCTGCGGTCCAGCTCACCCCAAACCATCTCGATTGGGTTCAGGTCTGGTGACTGTGGAGGCCAGGTCATCTGGCGTAGCACCCCATCACTCTCCTTCTTGGTCAAATAGCTCTTACACAGCCTGGAGGTGTGTTTGGGGTCATTGTCCTTTTGAAAAATAAATGATGGTCCAACTAAACGCAAACCGGATGGAATAGTATGCCGCTGCAAGATGCTGTGGTAGCCATGCTGGTTCAGTATGCCTTCAATTTTGAATAAATCCCCAACAGTGTCACCAGCAAAGCACCCCACACCATCACACCTCCTCCTCCATGCTTCATGGTGGGAACCTGGCATGTAGAGTCCATCCGTTCACCTTTTCTGCGTTGCACAAAGACATGGTGGTTGGAACCAAAGATCTCAAATTTGGACTCATCAGACCAAAGCACAGATTTCCACTGGTCTAATGTCCATTCCTTGTGTTCTTTAGCCCAAACAAGTCTCTTCTGCTTGTTGCCTGTCCTTAGCAGTGGTTTCCTAGCAGCTATTTTACCATGAAGGCCTGCTGCACATAGTCTCCTCTTAACAGTTGTTGAAGAGATGTGTCTGCTGCTTGAACTCTGTGTGGCATTGACCTGGTCTCTAATCTGAGCTGCTGTTGGCCTGTGATTTCTGAGGCTGGTGACTCAGATAAACTTATCCTCAGAAGCAGAGATGACTCTTGGTCTTCCTTTCCTGGGGCGGTCCTCATGTGAGCCAGTTTCTTTGTAGCGCTTGATGGTTTTTGCAACTGCACTTGGGGACACTTTCAAAGTTTTCCCTATTTTTCGCACTGTCTGACCTTCATTTCTTAAAGTAATGATGGCCACTCGTTTTTGTTTACTTAGCTGCTTTTTTCTTGCCAGAATACAAATTCTAACAGTCTATTCAGTAGGACTATCAGCTGTGTATCCACCCGACTTCTGCACAACACAACTGATGGTCCCAACCCCATTTATAAGGCAAGAAATCCCACTTATTAAACCTGACAGGGCACATCTACCTCTTGAATCTCATCAAGAGAATGCCAAGAGTGTGCAAAGCAGTCATCAAAGCAAAAGGTGGCTACTTTGAAGAACCTAGAATATAAGACATATTTTCAGTAGTTTCACACTTTTTTGTTAAGTATATAATTCCACATGTGTTAATTCATAGTTTTGATGCCTTCAGTGTGAATGTACAATTTTTATAGTCATGAAAATACAGAAAAATCTTTAAATGAGAAGGTGTGTCCAAACTTTTGGTCTGTACTGTATGTCTGAAGGATGTGAGCACAGATCTCTGTACAAGCAATGGTAGATGGGTTACTCGCTATCCTCTCTTTAGCCTGAACAGCTGCATGTAGATAATCCAGGAAGGAAGTGCAGTGGATGAACTTTTAGGTAGTTTATTGATATATGATGAGGTCGAGATGTCAGAGAAGATGGAGGTTTGAGGATGGAGCTAACAGGAAAATCCTCTCTCAAGCTCTGATGCATGTTTCTGCCAAGATGGCACTGACCAGGAAGAGCAGGATGTGAATTAACAGAATAGGAGGAATTAAAGGGGTTGTCCAACCTAAAACTACACTCTCTCTATGTGACTGTAGACTTGTGAATCAATACATTGCGTGCGCTGTGAGGATTCTCCTGTGTCAGTGCCGAAAACGTCGATCGTGTACCTGCAAGTATGCAATATGTATACTCTCGGCCTGAATCCGACTAGACCATTTCCGGCATGCTCAGTGCAAATGTATTGCGTGAGGACAGAAACTGTCTAGTAGGATTCATTGCTGGGAATATGCATATCGCATACTTGTGGTCATGTTTTCCCAGCGCTGACACCAGAGAATCCTCACAGCTCACGATATGAGAATTCACAAGTCAGCAGTCACATAGTGTGACTGCAGACTAGGCATTTTAGACCGGACAACCCCTTTAAGGAGAGAGAGAGAAAGGGGGGACATAGTGGGAATTCACATCTTCAGACACATGAAAACATATTATAACAATGGACAGTAGATGGCAACAAAGGCATACAAAACTCTTTACAACCAGCATAACAATACATAATGAGTACAACGAAGACATTATATTTCATGGATTGTCCAGCACTATTTTTTTTTCTATGGGCCTAAAAACTAAAAGGCAGTTTATAACAGAGCAACTACATGCCTGTTCTACCCAGCACCAGCTCAGAGCGGTCCCTACTCCCACCAGAAATTCAGCTGCTCCATGTCAACAAAGGCGCTCTTCTTCTTCTGGACAGTTTTTTTGTTGATGAGGTGTGACTGCTGACTTCATGCTGTTTGACAGCTGGCTCCCCGCAGTTAGGCAGCGGGGACTCGGCTGTCAATTGGCATGACGTTAGCAGTCACGCTTCATCAATCGAGCAGAACGGAAGAGAAGCCAAGACACTGCTCTGACGACGTGACGTCACCGGAAGTCGCTGAATCGCCAGCAGTAGTGGTCTGTGACTGCTCTATACCAGAAGAGATATTGTCAGGCACAACAGGCAGGCAGTTTGCAATTATCTCTCTGTTAGTTCTTAGGCTCGTAGTAAAAAAAAAAAAAAAAAAAAATACTCCTGGATAACCCCTTTAGGCTGCGTGCCCACGTAGCGTTTTTCAAGAGTATATGCTGCGGAATTTCCGCAGCGTAAACGCTTGTGAAACGCTAGGTAATCCTCCCCCCATGGTCCCCAAGGGGATTCCGCAAGTTCTATGCACATGCTGCCGATTTTTCCGCAGCGTTTTTGATGCGCTCAAAAATCCGCAGCATGTCCATTAATTTTGCGTTTCCGCTAGCGGAATTGCCTTTGTGCAATGCATTAAAAAACGCAAGGCAATTCCGCAAGTGGAAAACGCGCGATAAACGCACGAAAAATGCGCGATAAACGCGTGCGGAATTCCGCATGCGTTTTTCCGGGAGAGGACTTGCAGAAATGAAGCAGAAATTTTCTGCTTCATTTCTGCAACGTGGGCGCATAGCCTTAAGCATATGTCTCTGCAATGCATGTAAGTTCTGCAGAGGATGGCTGAACAGCACATTTGTTAACCCTTCAATTGATTCACATGGATTAATGCAAAGTGGAATGAAAAAAATAAAAAATGTTCAAATTAAATGTTGCTTCAGCCTCAAGTGTTTTATTTTCACAAGCTGAAATTGGAGAATGCACCAAAATGTTTGTTAAGCAATTTCTACTAAACTTGGCGATATTCCATAAGTGGTAAGAATCTACTGTTTGGACGCATGGCTTGGCATAGAAAGGTAGAAAATTAGGAGAAAATAAACACAACAATGTGTAAAGCAATTTTTCCTGAATACGAGGAAAACTACTGTTTGAACATGTGACAGGGTTCAGAAGGGAAGAAACGCTATTAGGCTTTTGGAATTCAAATTTGTCTGGGGTGTTTTTTGCAGGCGCCAGTTGCAGAATCTTCAAGGTGTGCCAGAACTGTAGAAAATTACACAAAGTGGACCCTTTTGGAAACTATACTCCTCAAGAAATTAATCTAGTTGGTGTAGTAAGCATTTTGAACCCATAGGTGCTTCACAGAATTTTATAATTCACCCCGGGGTGGCAGAATAGCAGAAAGTTCCCATTGTGACCCCATTTTTGAAACTACACCCGTCATGGAATTCATGTACGGGAACTTATTGATCTCAAAAGTGTTTTACCATTTTCTTTACCAATGAGTGTGTGAAAATGAAAGATTACATTTGTTACAATAATATGTAGATTTAGTTCACAATGTTTCTTCTTTACCAGGGATAATAAGTAAAAACATACCCCATAATTCATTATAATATTAATGTAATCCTAAATACGGCAATACCCTATATATGGTCATACACTACTTTTTGGACACAACGTGGAGATATTGGCTTGTAAAGTTTACATTATAATTTATGAGCAAAACTGGGTGTTACTAGAGGTTTGTTTCTGAGGGTGTATACTTTTTCCCCATTTAGAACTTTGAGCAGTCATAAGCAGTCAGCAACATACATGGGAAAGAAGAACACTCCCCCACCATAGCTTAAAGCGCATTTCTTCTGTGTGAGACATGTAATGTCCTCATGGATCTCGCTGGTCTTACTGCAGAGCTGTGTTTGATTACATAGTGACTTGGGTAGTGTAGAGAGGAGTTTGATTACGAACACTTCTTCAGCTTTCATCTCATAGGAGTAAGCTTGTGGGCAGGGTCGGTACAGCAGACCTGAGCTTTGCCTCATTACAAACACTTCCTTGGAGCTCTCCTCAAACAGTGCTGTCAGCCCTTCTGTTCTCACCTCCCTCCCCCACACTACCTGCCACGATGAAAGGTGTACGTAATCACACTCCTCTCTCCTCTGTTTGTGGCAATTCGTAATCACACACAGCTCTGCAGTGAGACCAGTGAGGAGAGCAGACTGTTTGTCAGTACATGTCTCACACAGGAGAAAACCTGCTCGAGGTGATTGTGGGGGCATGTTCTTCTTTTCCCAGTATGTTTCGGTCTTCTTTTGATTGGCCAACCTCACAAAGAGAAAAATGTATACACCCCCAGATAAATAGAAACCTCTTAACGTTCATAAATTATAACCCAATCTTTACAAAGAGGAGAAATTAAACCGTAACAACTGTTACACTCGGCTTTGCATTATTCAATGATCTGGTGAGTTTCCCATGCTCAAACTGGTGAAAGGTTCTCTTTAAGCCCTTTAACATGCTGCACATGTTAATGTTCAACACTGCCGTATAGTGATCATTTAGGGTAGCAATATGTCAGTATGGAAAATGTCACAAAATCATGACTATATGTAGTTAAAGAAATGGGCACAGACAAGGCGGCCTCTGCCTTTTTTATACCTCTCCAACCTAAAGCATTGGTCAGTTTCCCAATAGCCGAGCAGCTTTGCATATTGAAGAAGAACTGGGCGTCCTCCGCATAAAGCTGGTCATTCACTTGAGGTAAGTCGGGTGATAAATGTTCTCTATAAGATCCCATCAGCAGTCCACCAGTATTGGGGGTGGAGTTGGAGGGAGAACAAGCAGGTTACAGTTCAATATACGTGAACGTTTATTCTGCTGACATAAGGCACTACCGGAAGTGTCCAGATGAATCTCTGAGAGACCATGTGCCACACTGTACAATGGTGGCATTTTATACATTTCTAGGCTTCCTACAGCTACTTATGTGTCTGATCTGTTACTGGGGTGACATGCTGAGGTGCCGTCAACAGCTTATTCCCCCGCCCCATTGAAATAACCATTCACGCCGTGTTCATGTGCATTTCACCACCAGCTTAAATTCACCATTGCTGACTTCTTATTGGCACTTCTGTATGTAAAAATAAAAAAGCAGAAAGTATTCTGCATTCATCTAGATTTGGTCCATAGACAATTCCTATTTTGTACTTTTGATTTTGGCTTTTATTTATTGTCGACTGTTTACATTTATGTTTTTTTAGGCCAACCGAAACTGTGTTGCAATTGCTTCTAGTCATGACATCCAGGAACTCGATGTGTCTGCAATCTTGGCCACCCAGATTTTTTCTTGGATTGATGATGACTTTGAAATGGAAAATAAAGGGTATATGTTTGTTTTTATGATTTTAGTATTTATGACTGCTTCCATCATTTTCTGTTTTTATCTATATGTATAAATATGATCATGGTGCTTTACTTTTGTACTGGTTCTTTACTGATGACTTTAACTATCTGGCTGTGTCCCATCATGTGTTTTTACAGAGCTGACGATTTTCTAGTTGTACACACCCGGGATGATCTATCAGCAGTGCAAAGCTCCACTCCTTACACCCACAGTAATCCAGGAACACCTTTAAATATGCCCTGGCTAGGAGGAGTGCAGACAGGAAGAGGTGCATCTGTGGTATGTATTATCTGAGGGGGGTTGTGGGATTATGTAGAAGGGCACCCAGTGTTTTCCATGTTAAAGCGCACCTGTCAGCAGGATTGTGTGCAGTAAACCATATACACACTCAGGTGGGCGACATCACACTGATTAAAATGACCGCTCCATGGTCTATGCTGACACTGGAGTGGGAGACATCTCTGTTCCACCAGGAACAGGTCCTCTCTGGCCTGTGAATGGCTGCAGTGGTCATGTGACTTTAACAGCGCATCATCAGAAAAGCATCTCATTGTTTCTCAAGTCATCAGACCACTGCAGCCATTCACAGGCCTCAGTGGTCCTGCTACTGGTGGAATGGAGACGTCTCCTCTTCCCGTGTTGACATAGACCATGGCGCAGCCTGTGCTGATCCAGGTAGGTGCCGGTATGTGAGTAACACTTTGGGGGTTTTTTGTTGTTGTTTTTCTGTACAACTTTGAGAAACTTTTCTTATTCCCTGGACAATCTTTTGAAAGTTCCTGGCGCAAATACTGAAAGTGTACTAAGCATAAATATTATTTATTCTATTATCCTTTCTTTTGTAAAGGAAAGTGCAGCCCACTGCACTGCTCTATACAAGAAGACACAGTAACATCTACTGTGGGGTATAGATACATGTATGTACACATGGTGGTGGTCATGCCACTGTTTCTCCTGTACACTTGTTGTCACTTGTGTTCGAACAGAAGCAAAAGACAATATTTGAACAGAGCCGAACTTACAATATTGTTATCTACTGGTAAATTGTAAATGCGTTAAATATTTTACAATTACAAATGATTTTATACTTTTATTTAAACTGTACACGAAGAAAAGTCAAATATTTTTTGTTTTTTTACAGATGATAAAAAAGCAAATTAAAGATGTCCGAAGAATGGCATCACATCCAACGCTGCCTTACTGTGAGTTACTGAAAAAAGCCTAAGTGGATTATCTTTCCTTTATTTTATTTTACTATTGTGACTGGAGGGAGAATCTAGTAGACCCAAACAATATATCGGCATCTTGCTCGCTTATTTTCCTTCCTGGCTACGTGCATGAAGATCCACCAGGGGCTTTGTTGCTGCATTTTTGTCTAAAAATTAGTCTGCAACGTTGGGTATGTTTTCCCTGAAATATTTATGAGATTATTCTGGATTAGATGGTTCGCACAGAAAGAACTTTTACTGCAATGCTTTATTGTTTAATCTGACTAGCTTTATTATCTTGTACACGGCAAAAACAAAAATAAACACCTCTGCCGTCTAGTCACTACCTAAACATTTTTGGGGTTTTACTCACGTATACTTAAGTTGAAAAACATAGGTACTGCGTCCCTCTGACTTCCTGAGGAGGTCCACATGGCTCCTTGGCTATCTGACCCTGGCGGTATAAACTGCAGATTCCATACAAGGAATTACAAACAGCTTACACTGGAGGCAGAGATAGTGACAGGTTCTACTACCGACGCATCTGCCATAATATCAAAATCCAGACCCAGAGATAACAATTTACTAAACACTCAGCAGAATAATTGTGCTGAAAACCCAGCTTTCCTAAATGGCTTAAATCTCGCCTAGCTTTCCTGGGTGATAGCTGTGTTATACTGCCAACACCCACTGCTAACAACAGCAACCAAAGCTTGCTCCAATCGCTGATGCTTAAGCCCTTAAATGCCGCTGTCAATATCTGACAGCAGTATATAACTGGTGTGATCAGCATGGCGGTCTGATCCCAAACTCCTCCTACATAATCGCAAAGTGCCATTTTGTTGCAGCTGGGAACCTACTGAAGCCCCCCATGATCCCATCTTTGCACTCTGTTAAGGCGCCACTCTAGCATTTTTATTTTATTTCACTTTAGTGCTTTAGTGGTAGCACTAGTGCAAGTTCACTGCCCCTAGTAATATGCACACCAGCCACCGTTTTTGGCTTCGCTTCGGTCATTTTCAGTTGTGTCCTGATCACTCAAGTGTTTGCTGAGAGATCTGGAAGTCACCGCTCAATGTAAAACTGAGAGCCAGAACCAGGCTAGAACAAGATTCTCATACGCTCACATTGAGAGCTTGTGACCATTACCCAGAGGTGTATCTAGGTCTTCTAGCACCCAGGGCAAGAATTTAGTTTGGCACCCCAACCCCCCCCCCCCACACACACACACTCCTTCCCCAGCACATATGCGATTTGCACACTAAAGGCCCCGTCACACTTAGCGATGCTGCAACGATCCCGACAACGATACGACCCGTCAGGGATCGTTGCTGCGTCGCTATGTGGTCGCTGGTGAGCTGTCAAACAGGCAGGCTCACCAACAATCAGGGGAGCAGCGACATCGTGGAAAGAATCTTTCCACGATGTCCTGCTCCTGGTTACAAGCCTGCTGAAGCAGGAGCAGGCTGGTAACTATGGTAAACATCGGGTTACTAGGGGCACACGCGCTCCTAGTAACCCTTTGTTTATCATGGTTACCACTCTGCTACAGTGAGCGGAAGGTTACCGCTCACTTTAGCAGGCTCTTAACCATGATAAACACGCGTTACTAGGTGCGCGTGTGCCCCTAGTAACCCGATGTTTACCATAGTTACCAGCCTGATCGCTGCTCCCGCTGGTCACACACAGCGATGTGTGCTGACCAGCGGGAGAGCAACAACCAAAAAATGGTCCAGGACACTTTGCAGCGATCAGAGACCTCACAGCAGGGGCCTGATCGCTGGAAAGTGTCACACATAGCGACATGGTGAGGTCGCTGTTGCGTCACCAAAACCGTGACACAGCAGTGATCTCGCTAGCGATCTCGCTATGTGAGACGGGGGCTTTAGGCCACGGCCCCATTATCAGTATTTGGTCAGTATTTTTTCTCAGGAGTGGGTGATAAGTGCAGAATTGATGGACTTGTTCCTATTATACCTTTCCTCTGATTGTTACTCACCTGGTTTTGCCTCCCACTCCTGAGATAAAATACTGACCAAGTACTGATAGTGGGGCCGTGGCCTTAGTCACATGCCGACGAGCTGCTCTTCCTTATTCTCTCTGAGAGAAGCAGAAAGAAAAGCTCGTTGTCACTTGACCGTAAGTATGAAAATCTCATTTGCGTGAAGTGGACATGTGATGACTGATGGAACCTGCAAGCAGAGCTGAATCCTGACAGTGATTATATTACACGCTGTCAGGATTGGCTACAAGGCTTCATTTTATAATTAATGCGCTCGTCCAGGTTTGAGATGAAAGTCTGCAGTCACTGTGTGTGACTGCAGGCTTCTGAATTCTCACAGCGCATGCACTGCACACATTTAGGATTCTCCCTTGCCGTGGCAACAGTGGATGTCACGTCAGCACAAGTATGCGATTTGTATACTTCTGGCCACATTCCAACTAGACATGTCCGGCCTCCCTCAATTCATTTTCATTGAGTGAGGTCACGCATATCTAGTCAGCATGTGACTGCATGTATACAAATCGCCAGCACGAGAGAATCCTGACAGCATGCAGCACGCACTGTGAGAATTCAGAAGTCTGCAGTCACATAGAATGACTGCAGACTCATCATAAACGTGGACAACATCTTTAATGCTCCTAGCATAAATCAAAATATTAAAATGTCAGCATCATAAAAAAATTTACATCCAGTTACCTGATAGATGACATTGTCTCTGGAGTCGTTCTCTTTCTTTTCTTCCTCTTGCCCAGACACCTTGACCATGATGAGTTTTCTCATCCACAGCCGTCTCTGCAGACTTCCATCTTCTTTAGTCTTCTGCTGTACTTCCTCACACGATACCCTGAAAGATAGAAATGTCATTCAGTGAGTCCCTGAATTAATAATTGGCCCTAAATATATTTCCTGCACAAACTATCACCCCCATACTGTCCCTCTTATGGTACATGATCTCCACACTGCCCTCTCCTTTCCATACTTGGCCCTCTCTTTACATAGTCCTCACACTGTGTTTACCCTATAGGGCTCAGTCTCTATACTGTGCCCCCTCATCACACTCTCCCTCCTTAGCATACTGTTCCCTCCTGGCTGTGACCTTACACTGTCCCCCCCCCCCATGCTATCGCCCACCCACTACTCAGTCTCTATTCTGTGCCCCTCACATTTTTCTTCCCCCATACTGTCTCCTCATACTATTCCCCTCAATAGTCTCCTTACACATTTCCCACTATCTCCTAATATTTCCTCCTCACACATCCCCCCCAACTCCCCATATGGTGTCCGCACACATCCCATTACCCTCGCTTCCTATACTGTTTCCGCATACATTTTCCCCTCGCTACCAATAATGTGTCTGCACCCACTCCCCACTCGCTCCCCACAGATTAAATCTCCCTTCCACACTGAATAAATATGGCCCCTGCACAATAAATATATATGCCCCCCTGCACAATAAATATGCCCCCTGCACAATTAATAAATGGCCCTCCCTGCACAATTAATAGCCCCTCTGCACAATTAATAAATATACCACCGTGCACAATTAATAAATATGCCCCCCCTGCACAATTAATAGCCCCCCTGCACAATTAATAAATATACCACCGTGCACAATTAATAAATATGCCCCCCTGCACAATTAATAGCCCCCCTGCACAATTAATAAATATACCCCCCCCCTCCTGCTCTGAATCTTCAGCTTCACAGGAACACTTACCACCGTTGCTCTTCCCTCCTGTGGGCGCCGGAGAGTGACGTCCGCAGCAATGATCACATGACCTGATCACGCTGGTGACGTCGCTGTAAGCCGACGGTCAGAGCTTCAGTTGTACAATCACTGGGAGCCGGCACGCTGCAGCTTCTGAGCGGGCTTGTCAGCTTGACGCCCGCTCAGAGGACGGCCGAATCCTGGTCCGGGGGGGCGGCAAAATGCAGCCGCCGGGGGGGGGGGGGACGGACACCTCAGACCGCTGCATTAGGCGGCCCGACTGCGCCCCCCTGCCGGCTGCGCCCAGGGCACATGCCCCACCTGCCCCACCCTAGATACGCTCCTGCCATTACCTCTGACTTCTGATTAGTCAGAAGATGCAGTCACAAGATGACTGGAGAGGCACCTGGAGGAGCAGAAAACCGCAGCTGGGAAGTATATTACTAGGGGCACAAAACATGGATTATCTATATCCCTCCAGTGGTAAAATAAAAAACTCGCCGGAGTAATACTTTAAGATTTATCCTGTGGCTGGGCTTCACAGGAGATCATCACTTCATCTAAATACTGCAATACCATAGCATGTCAGTCATAAAACAAACTATCATTGATTCAATTCCCCTGGGAAAACTTTAAATCTTTAAAAAAAAATGTAATGGCTCTCGCTCTTTTTTTCCATTTAGAACTATTAAACTCTTCAATTAATTAATCTGTGCATTAAACGCTGTAAAGCAAAAAAATAATAATATATCAAATCACCAGAATTTGTATTTTGTGGTCACCACAACTCCTTCAAGAAATGCAATAAAAAGAATTCAAAATGATGTATGTACCCCAGTAAAAACCTCAGTATGACGCTGCACAAAAAGCAAGCCCTTTTCCCGCAATGGAGCAGTCAAAAAGTTATGGGTCACACAAAATGTGGACATAAAGAAATAACTTTTGTTTTACATCTGATTATTTTTTTTTTTAAATCGCTAAAATTGTTTTCTTGTGTTTAAGTACATTGCATGGTGAAATTAATGGTGCAAAAATAGTTATGCAAAAAACAAGCCTTTATGTGATTTTGTGGAATGAAAAATAAAATTTAAATTTTTCATTGGTGGGAAGGGGATGAAGAACCCAGAAACCTATATATCAATATGAGAGGTACCTCATCTATTTATGTAACAATTTCCTATTATTTTTATGTTGATGTAGATCTCACTGGTGCTCAAGATGGCAGTGTAAGGATGTTTGAATGGGGTCACGCTCAGCAGATAACTTGCTTCAGGACAGGAGGAAATTCCAGAATAACTCGCATAAAGTTTAACCACCAAGGAAACAAGGTAATACTTCTGTGTAACATAAAAATCTAGTTGTTATATATTTGGCACAATAAACAACCATTGGGTCCTTTCTTAAAGACAATCTGTAATTTGCCATTAATATGTAATTTTTTTTGCATGGTGTACTTGCCACTTTGCTCTGGCCTCGTTAATTTTTTTGTTCCTGCGCCCCTCAATCCTGAGATACTGTCATCACTTTTCTGTATGTAAATCTGGTTTTGTTAGCCAATTGGGAGAGATATTCAAACAGAAGCCCTCAAAGAAAAATTGGGGACCACACCAACTTAACTTTAAAGTCCAGTTTTACATACAGACTTTAAGAGAACAGCAGTATTTGCACCAGGTTAAAAAAAATTGTATGTTTATGGCACAGGTCCTCTTTATCCAGTTGTGAAACACACTTCACTCTGATCTGACATTCTAAAACGTCAGTGCAGAGTAAGAAGCTTTCCGTAGATCTTTCAATTGTGGGGGTGGGTATCCCACTGTGAGACACAGGCTGTCTCCCCACGGAAAAGGCAGAGGTGGTTTATTAACATGTCTACCTTCTCGACCTCTGTGTAAACAACACTGAACAAGTGCTGTGTAATACAGATTGGGAAGCACTGACAGCGCTACTTCCTACAGACCCAGTGATAATGTGATCGCTGGATAAAGGTAATGAACACGAGCTGCTGGGTCCCAGGGAACCCCGTAAGCTCTGCTTTACAGCCAGGCAGCTGAATTCTTCAATAAAAGAATGCCAAAACAGTCCAAATCACTATTTATAGCCCTGCAACCGTCAAAAAAAATGTCCTGTGTGTAAAAATAATTTCTACTGAAAGGGAAACACAATTTAAAATGGTTTTTTGTGGTCATTAAAAAATTGGAAAATAGACACACATTTCCTATTTTCTTTACATTTTTCCCTGATAACAGCAAAAAATAGTGAATATAAAAAAGTGAATATAAAAATGACACACAGCCCAATAGATCATGAAAATATTTGGCAAACATTATTTGAATATCCAAACAAGAAAAAAATGTTAGAGCTATTTAAAATGCATGTACTGCAAAATCCAAAAATGGCTGTTCCTGAACTGATTAAATTCTGTCTTATATCCAAAAAAGCTAAGCTCCTAAAATAACACATCAAAAGATTTACCAGTTCCAAAAATCTACACATTTAGAGAATATGAATAACTTTAGAGGCATTTTTTTCTTAAACTACTACTACTGCTTTGGTGCTTTTATCACATTTTTTATGAAACTTTACTGCAAAAATTATTTAGAGTTTTGCTTTCCCATCCTCTATGTAACACCGTGAATAGCTGGCGATAGAATGATAAGAGTTTGCAGCTCTCATCTTGCTTTTCCTGAAGAATCTCATAAGCTGATTTATGACCAGAGAATTGAGCTGAATTTTAATTTTGGTCATTAATCAGCATAGGAAATTATTTAGGAGAGTAGACAACAAACCTGCCGTCAGAAGGAGCTCGCTGATGGGTATTGTTAACTCATTCTGCAGACTGCAATATATAGATGCGTGAAGAAATGTTAATGAAACCGAATTGTAAAAATACAAAAGAATTCCCCTAATGCCTATTAATACATACAAAATCTGACATCCCTTATACAGAACTCTTTTGTGACTTCTTAGCACAGACATGAAGTCAAAGCAGCACTACAGCGTTTTTGGTTTGTTTTTTTTAGCACCAAAGTGGCGCTTTTATTGAACGGTCCCTGCCCCCTTTCTTATACTCGCCCTTCGGCGTCTTCACCTTTTTTTGCTCTGTTACCCTTGGCGCATCTTGTGACTGCAACTTTTGGCTGTCCGGAAGTCAGAAGTTATGTCGCAAGCTCTCACTACAAGTGTATGAGAGAAACAATTAGGCTGTCATAGACTTGTATTGTATAGTGACCTCAGGTTCACTCCATGAACCACTGGAGTGATCTGGCAGGTCACAAACTGCGGGAGACCGACAGGACAGCAGTGATAGAAGGTGAAGATGGCAGGTGAGTATAAGGGTAGGGACCTTAGGTTAGAAGCACCACTCCAGCAGTGCAATAGAAAAAAATAGCTGCAATGGTGCTTTAAGCGCTTTGCACAACTCATCAGCCTATCGCAATGATGCCCGTAACTAACTGTTATCAGCATTGACGCCATGTACAAATAGTGCAGTGCCCAAGAGTGATATGACAATTTTAGCTGTGCTAAATCTGCAGCTGACAATGTACATGTCAAACTAAAAATTGGAATTATTTATGGTATTTGAAAGTCCCTTTTGTATATATGTATAATGTTATAATTTCTATTTTTTACAGTTTGGAATTGTTGATGCTGATGGATTTATCAGTCTGTATCAGACCAACTGGAAATATAGTGCTACTAGTGGGGGTCCTGCCAAGCCATACTTGGTAACTTTTTGTTTGTTTTTTCTCATTGCTCATATATATAGTGTGAATATATATAATACAGCTCTTTATATAGATTATAAGCACCTATTTCATTCTTCGGTCACCAGTATGTTTTAAGAGTTTAGGGCCCCCATACACAGGCTCGGACTGGCCCACCAGGTAACAGTTCATTCATTTGCCAAATTACCAGTTTATTAAATAGAAGCAGAGGTAAATCTGTGAATGAGGGTAATGTAATATTTGGATAAAGCTGAACAATGGCCCCCAAAATCAATATTACTGTAGGGCCTTTGGCAGCCCCATCCGACACTGAGCATACACATCAGACATTGGTTGCCTGAACAATCATTAGCCTGACAGCTATCTTCCCCGACTGCTCCATACACAGGAACACTCGTTTCAGCCGGATGCTCCTCTGCTCTCTATGGAAGAGTTGTTGCCAGACTCCTCTGCAGCAGATTATTTCCTGGAGAATAAAATGATCATCCTTGCTACAATGCAATGTATATCCAACAGGCCAGATCCTTCTCTTTCCTGACATCTGTCAGGGGAGAATCGCGACTCCCCAATATGCGTTAGAGTCGTGGCAGATCCTGCCGATATTGGGAGATTTGGCTGAATTTAGTCTGTGTACAGGGGCTTTTAGGAAACAACTGAAGTACCTGTAAAAAAACACAGCAAATGTGAGATGGACATACAAACTCTATGTTGTTAGATGAATGTAAACTAGTAACCACAGACTTTTATTTATTTTCCTGTGTTTTACTATGAAACTAATGCAACCTTTTTTTTTCTCTTTTTCTTTGTACAGACATGGCAATGTCATAACAAAACCGCCAATGATTTTGTTTTCATAAGTTCATCTTCTCTGATAGCAACGGCCGGGCAGTCAAGTGATAACAGGTAATTGAAAGCTATTTTCATATATGCATTGGTTTGGATTTTTAAAAAGAAAACCAGATACCTTAGAAGTAAATCCTAAGTGGCTTACAAAATACCAGTGTCCTGTTTCTCTTTTTCCTCTAAGTTACTGTCTTCTTTCAGTGAAATGAAAGGAAGCCTTCAAAGCAGATTTTCTTGTAGAAATGTGTTTGTTGCTTCTCTCTTGTTTACTCATGTAGGCACAGATTACCATAAGATTTCTGATAGCAGATGGAAAGACGAAAAAATGTATTAATTAGTTGTATGTGTGTGTGGTTGACTGGACTAGATTCCTTGATGGTTGTAGTTTTTGTTAATGTCTACTTTCAGCCCCACAATGCTTTATTACATCATTGTTGGGAGTCATTAACTTGAAAGGTCTTACTGTTATGGCATAGTGATAGTGCGGGCTCAGGAGCTGAGCCTGTGTAATCAGCAGTAGGTCTCAGCTGTTACATACAGCTGACAACCTGCGGCTAAATCGAAGACAGGATATGTCTTTTAGGGGTTCAGTTCGTTGTTCATCGCCAAAAAGGAGCATAACAAATTAAAGGGGTAGTCCTGGCTTAAAACACAGTTGCCTAGTGGCTTAGATTTTCTGAAAATAACCAGCTCCCCCATACTCTTCTGCAGTCACCCCTGTGTATCCAGCACAAGCTGGTCCATGAACTGGTCCAGCACTAGAAGTGATGACACTATTCACCTGTGATTGACTGCAGTGGTCAGATGACTTGAACAGTGCATCATTGGGTGTTTCTCTGATGACACGCTATTAGTCACTTGGCTGCTGCAGCCAGTCTGCAGCGCCCAACAAATCTCTACAACTTCAATAACTATTATGAGCTGCAGCTTTTTCTTTACGCCTTCTTAATTATTCATTATGCTTGATCCTTATTACAGTTATTACTTATTACTCTGGGATGTATTTTTTCTGCTTTCAAAACATGGCTAGCATGGCTTTTAGTTCACAAGCCTTACTATGCTAGTCTCCGTTGTCTTTCAAGAGTGCACGTTTAGGGAAGGCTTACCAATGTATATGGTCAACTGATGGCTGTAAACCTAATGCTTGCTCCATTATTGCCTGTATCTTTCCAATCTACCTTTTCTCCT
This sequence comes from Phyllobates terribilis, assembly GCF_046119375.1. NCBI lineage: Eukaryota > Metazoa > Chordata > Amphibia > Anura > Dendrobatidae > Phyllobates > Phyllobates terribilis. The sequence continues at coordinate 407,174,882 of NW_027362761.1, read as the reverse complement.
GTTTGTATGACAGCAAAAAAGTGCTGTCTATGATGAGTGTGGATGCCGCTTTTCTACTATTACTATATTACTGTCCTTTTATCATGGTCGTTTAATTGTGCATCACTGCTGAACAACTCGTAACATAGAGCAATGGAGGCAGGGAGCAAACTACCCTTCTGTATCTTTATGTAATACTGTCAGACAGTGACTGTGTATAAAGATGTGCTCATTTATCAAAAATCTGCAGCACTGCCTAAAATTCATACACATTTCATTCTACAGGGTGAAAATTAATTTTTGTTAAAGGGGTTGTCCACTACTAGGACAACCCCTTCTTGAGCTAAATCTTTGGCCCTGATCAAATATAAAAAGCTTAAACTCACCTCCTGTGCCGGCGCCGTTCCAGCGGTGTCAGCACTCACGTTCTCGGGGCTCCCATGCGGTTGTTGTGACATGTGACCCCGGCGCCCAATCAGCGCTTGCGTCACTGGCCCCGCCTTTTGTCGAATTGAACAAGAAGAGGAAGTCCAGGCTGCTGACTATCTCTGACTACCTCTTCATGTTCAATTCATACAAAGGCGGGGACAGTGATGCCATCACTGATTGGGAGCCGAGCTCACGTGTCACCGCAACAGCACGGGGTTCCAAGGACCACAGATGCCGACACCACTGGATTGGTGCTGGCATGGGAGGTGAGTATAAGTTTTTTTATTTTATCGGGGCCAAGCGTGGGGAATGAGAAGGAGTTGTTATAGTGGACAACTTCATTAAGCTCCCCTCCTTGCACTGTGTTGTTCTTGGTTGCAACGTTTCAGTACAGAATTCTGCACTAGAAATATGCAATAATTGTCCCATATGTGACCCAATCTCCTGATATCAACATCAAAATGCAAAGTGAAGGCGCACCTGCATATGTGTACACACCCTTCTATTTTGTTTCCTTTCAGAAATCTCTGTCTGTGGGATACATTGGTTACACCGGCAAATAGTTTAGTTCATGGTAAGTAATTATCTTTCTCTCCCACTTGAGATGGTTTACATCTGACGACTACATTTCTTTTATTAAGTCAGCAAAAGCAGAGACAGATCTTTATTTTTCTCTTATAGGATATCTGTTCTCAGCTAAATTGTTTTACAGTATATCTGTGCCCCAAGCATAAAAGCCTGTTAATACTGGCATTCTCTAAATACTGTAATATTTGGCTAGATTATCTTGACTAAAGCTGTTTTGTCATCGGAGGCGACAACTTTCCAAAATGCAGGCTCTGTAGGAATCAGCCAATCTCCTCCTTGGGTTACACTCGTACTACTCTTCCAAACCGTAAAAACTGCATACTGCCAGGCTTTTAGAGTGACTGCTGCAGGAGAAATAAACTGCTCAAAAAAATAAAGGAAACACTCAAATAACACATCCTAGATCTGAATGAATGAAATATTCTCATTGAATACTTTGTTCTGTACATAGTTGAATGTGCTGACAACAAAATCACACAAAAATCATCAATGGAAATCAAATTTATTAACCTATGGAGGCCTGGATTTGGAGTCACCCCCAAAATTAAAGTGGAAAAACACACTTCAGGCTGATCCAACTTTGATGTAATGTCCTTAAAACAAGTCAAAATGAGGCTCAGTATGGTGTGTGGCCTCCACGTGCCGGTATGACCTCCCTACAATGCCTGGGCATGCTCCTGATGAGGTTGCGGATGGTCTCCTGTGGGATCTCCTCCCAGACCTGGACTAAAGCATCCGCCAACTCCTGGACAGTCTGTGGTGCAACGTGACGTTGGTGGATGGAGTGAGATGATGTTCCAGATGTGCTCAATCGGATTCAGGTCTCGGGAATGGGCGGGCCAGTCCATAGCTTCATTGCCTTCATCTTGCAGGAACTGCTGACACACTTCAGCCACCTGAGGTCTGGCATTGTCCTCCATTAGGAGGAACCCAGGGCCAACCGCACCAGCAATATGGTCTCACGAGGGGTCTGAGGATCTCATCTCGGTACCTAATGGCAGTCAGGCTACCTCTGGCGAGCACATGGAGGGCTGTGCAGCCCTCCAAATAAATGCCACCCCACACCATTACTGACCCACTGCCAAACCGGTCATGCTGAAGGATGTTGCAGGCAGCAGATCGCTCTCAACGGCGTCTCCAGACTCTGTCACGTCTGTCACATGTGCTCAGTGTGAACCTGCTTTCATCTGTGAAGAGCACAGGGCGCCAGTGGCGACTTTGCCAATCCTGGTGTTCTGTGGCATATGCCAAGCATCCTGCACGGTGTTGGTCTGTGAGCACAACCCCCATCTGTGGACATCGGGCCCTAATACCACCCTCATGGAGTCGGTTTCTAACCATTTGTGCGGACACATGCACATTTGTGGCCTGCTGGAGGTCATTTTGCAAGGCTCTGACTGTGCTCCTCCTGTTCCTCCTTGCACAAAGGTGGAGGTAGCGGTCCTGCTGCTGGGTTGTTGCCCTCCTACGGCCCCCTCCACGTCTCCTGGTGTACTGGCCTGTCTCCTGGTAGCACCTCCAGCCTCTGGACACTACGCTGACAGACACAGCAAACCTTCTTGCCACAGCTCGCATTGATGTGCCATCCTGGATGAGCTGCACTACCTGAGCAACTTCTCTGGGTTGTAGAGTCCGTCTCATGCTACCACAACCAACATTCAAAAGGGACCAAAACATCAGCCAGAAAGCATTGGTGCTGAGATGTGGTCTGTGGCCCCCACCTGAAGAACCACTCCTTTATTGAGGGTGTCTTGATAATTGCCAATAATTTCCATCTATTGTGTATTCCATTTGCACAACAGCATGTGAAATTGATTGTCAATCATTGTTGCTTCCTAAGTGGACAGTTTGATTTCACAGAAGTTTTATTTACTTGGAGTTATATTCTGTTGTTTAAGTGTTCCCTTTATTTTTTTGAGCAGTGTATATAGTATTAACATGGTGACCATATTCATCAGTGACCAACCATGTAGTACTAGGGTAGCTGAAGTCTTGTTAGAACAGGAAGACTCTCCTAAAGTAGGAGAGGGGGACCCCTAGCAGGATAACCCCATGTGTGACCCCTAACAATGCATTTGGACATAGCTTGTCCTAATAGCTCAGTGGACCATTCCTCTAGTAAAACCCTAACTAGGCCAAAATTGAAATTATAATCACTTTATGTATCAATAAATTGTTTTTTTTATTTTTTTTATTTTACATTCAGCTTTCTTTTGCCATGATAGTGGAGCAACTGTTATAGCTTATGCAGCAAAAAATCAGCTTTTAATATCTGGAGGAAGGAAGGGTCTCATTGGCTTATATGATTTGCGTCAAAGGCAGCAGCGGCATTCATTCCAAAGCCACGATTCTGCAGTCAAGGCCATTGCTATTGACACAACAGAAGAATATTTTATCACCGGATCTGCAGAGGGTAACATTAAGGTACGGTGTTCATATAGGAAGAGTTTTATATATTGTGCTGTTTTATAAGACTATCTACAGATGAATATCCTCTACATTTTATTTTGTGGATTTCAGCCTTTATTATCAACTCTCATACACTGCAGCGTTCAGGCTTCTGCAGGCTTTAGAGCTAAAATCTCTCACTATTCCTTGACAGCTCACAAAACCTCATGATTTACATTGTAGCCCAGTGTTAACCATGGTGACACTATACATTAGACGACTATCGACCAAACCATCCAATTTCTGCAGGACCCGAACACTAGCTAGCTAATGTGTACTGGGATGTTCCAAAGGTCCCCTAATGGCAAATTTCGGGGGATGTTTGATTTGTTCTCTTGGGAGATAAACTACAACCAGTGGCTCATTCACCCTCTCCCAGATGGGGGTCGGCGTCCCGCTCTCCCGGATTGGGGGGGGGGTGCCGGCGTCCCGCTCTCCTGGATTGGGGGGGGGGGGGGTCGGCGTCCCGCTTTCCCGGATGGGGGGGGGGGGGGGGTTGGCGTCCTGCTTTCCCGGATTGGGGGGGGGGGTTTGGCGTCCTGCTTTCCCGGATTGAGGGGGGGGGGCCTGCGTCCCGCTCTCCCGGATTGGGGGGGTCGGCGTCCCGCTCTCTCAGCCAAACATAAATGGTTCTAGCCTAAAGGACGAGCTGTGGATGAGTAATGCATGGAATCATGTAAGCTATCTCTATATTTGGTATACTGCAGCAAATATACATATTAAAGGGCAGTTATATATCACATTTCTTTTTTTTTTTCCTCCAACATTCATTGTACAGTAGAAAAAAAAACAGGTAGCAAGCAAAGCCATCAGGAGGAATTGTTTGTATAGCAGATGCTTCATTCACTGAAGATTTGACACAGAATACTACATATTATGGCTCTGTGTACATGTGGTATATTTGGTGACCGATAAGTCATCAAACGTTTTCCTACCTTCTTCAGATGGGATCTGATAACAATTTTTGGTACTAAATATACAGTACAGAAGCCATAAAGCATGTTACAAACTAGACAGTCTCTTCCCTATATTTCCATATACAGCAACAATCACAAGTCAGCTGTAGGTTATTACATAGGTAGGATTAGGGGGAGCTGCTGTAGGACCCCAGGCAGTATAGTGTGATGTACATGTAAATAAGTGTAGTTTCTTTTCTGTTCCAGGTCTGGAGCCTGACCTCTTTCAATCTAATGCACACTTTCCTTAATGAGCATGCACGTCAGTCCATCTTTAGAAATATCGGAACAGGCGTGATGCAGATCGAGACCGGGCCCGCCAATCACATCTTTTCCTGTGGTGCAGATGGAACTGTCAAAATGAGAATATTGCCGGACCGGTTTAGTACAATTAACGACCTTCTAAAAAATGAAGTCAAATTTGTTCTCTGAACTTTTTACTTTGTGCAGTTTAACCCTGTGGACTCTTTCCAATGCATCGTCCTGCACTAGCACTGAAGGTGGAATAAAATGTAATGTATTGGGTGAGACTAGTGGCCGGCAGATGAAATGTGCAATGCTTTAAAATGTGCCACTATTATGCTTTTCTCAGTTTGTATTTATTTTTGTTAATCAATGTTTTTTTTCCGTTTTTGCCCTTGACGCACTGATGCCTTAAATGATTAACACAATCATTCATCAATTGAATGCTATGTTGCCTAAAAGAGGAAAATGGATAAATATGTAAAATAAGATATATACATATATATATTCCTACATACTTGTTCTGCTGCTGCTGTTTTTTTTTTCTTTTTATTATTCTTCTAAAACGTTTTTCATGTGTTTTAAAATCTGCACATTTAGAGAATATTTTATTAATTCTGTATAACATTTGAACCATATGATTTACTTATCATAGTTATATATACAGAAATTACGATAAATTATATTTTAGGGCCTTTAAAGATCGTTTAAAAATAAAATAGGAGATGCAGTTTAGGTATTAATTTACCTATGTTAAAAAAAAAAAAAAAAAAAGTTTGCTAACATAATACACCACAAAGTAGGAGAAAAAACCTTTTGCCGTATTTAATGCTGGCTTATTTTTATTTTGATGATCTTTAAAAGCTCTTACATAACTGTGTTACAGCTTTACAGGAATGTTTTTTGTATTTATAAGATTTATAGACAGGTGTACATACATACGTTTCTTTTTCTTTTTTTGTTTGCCAAAACTTAGGATTTTTACCTAAGAAGTACATTCAAAGTCTGAAAATTTAGCAGTAATTATCCAAGAAGACCAATATCCCATTTCTAAGGGTCACGCACGCACACACACATGTTTTTTGGGGAAGTTCTTTTTCTGAAATCACATATGCAGTTTAAGTTTTGAGGAGATTAGTAGAAGTACTTTTTGTATTCACTTCTAGGCTTTAGTTGAAAAATGTCATCAAAATCTAAGTCTGATTCAGGTCTTGCGCTACTGATCTGTCACCCCTCTGTCATCAGTTTAGTTGTTAAAACACAGTACTAAACAAGATTACAGATCCTGCAGAACCAGGATTTTATCTAATTTCCACGTCTACAGAAGACAATCATTTGTTCCCTCATTGTTACCAGGGATAGCGAATGCTCTTTTCTGACACTGTCTTTGGTGTCTGTGTGTACCACGTGGGCTGGTAAAGCCAATGACGATACAACCCTACACACCAACCGTCATGTCTCTGCGCAGGTGTGTGGGGTCTCTGCGCAGGTGTGTGGGGTCATCACATCATCTGTACTTTTCTCTTACAATGTGAAGCTTTATAACCCTTTTGAATGCATTCACAAAACGCCATTCACCAAATCGGGCCAGTTTGGCCTTTGTTGCATTTGGGTTTACACATTTTCACTGTGTGGAGTAGTGCAGCCATTATTCCATACACTTGCATCCAGTAACAAACATAAACTTTTTTTTTTGTACACAATTTAATCTTTTAGGTGACGGGATGTCACAGGATGGCATCTAATCAACAAAGTCAAAGGAGGCTGGAGGGGGAGGGCAGCCGCAACCTTTTAGGTCCAACACAATTGCTAAAACAATAAAGAAAAAGATTGCAGCAGTCCAGAGTATGGAATAAAAAAATTCTGTCTGAAAAGCGCCTAAATTGTCGGCAGATTAACTGTCCACAACCTAACATACCGGATTATAGTGTGTTTTAGGTTAATTGAGTGGAATTTTGGAAAACACCTGTTTTCATACTTTTGAGTGGGGTCTTAAACATATGACCAAAAAAAACTACAAGAGCACAAAAAAAGTTTAATTCTCCAGTAGTACAGTTGTATAGGTTAGATCTAGTTTTTGCAGAGCCAATATTCTATTCGTGCTTTATTCTGGTCCGGATAAAAGGTAAGATAAAAACCTTCACTGGCTAATGTAACGATGCTGATTTTGCTCTATCTGCTTGTATATTTGCCTGTAACAGGGAAACAAGACAGATGTATGATGATTAGCTAGTGACCATGCTTTATATTTGATAATGAAGCCGGGAAATAAGCAGCCGCACCGTCAGTGTAGATCACAATTTGGTATTTTTCATCTTTAGACGTCAGCAGAAACCTCCTAAGTTGTATATTTTCAGACGTCCCAAGAATAATCTGCTCTGCAGTACATTAGCCAGTGCTTTCGCTTAGGTTATATCGTATAATGTATGGCGACTGCAATGTAATGATGGTCTAGGTGTGAATGATCATATGTAACTTTTATAACATTCTCAGGACTTGGGTTTTTTAATTACTCTAGTAAGGAAGACTTTTTAAACTATATTTTCATTATTTAAACTGTTAGGAAAGTCACAAAAATTCTGAATATAAGCTTGTGAGGTGCAATAACGTAACAAGTAGATGGGGTTCTACAATCCAAGATTAAAATCTAGTGTAACGCTAAGTAACAATTGACCATAACTGTGTTAATAATTGACTGTTTAAAAAATAAAAAATAAATTAAAAAATATAGATTACCGGAATTAAATGCTTAACAATGGGAACAATTGTGTTTTAATCTCAGAGTTTCTAATGAATTATAAAGAAATGTGATTTGTCATGTACTAAGTATCCATCTTTTAAATAAACTTAGAGACCATGCAGTCTGGTTTGACATTGGTGCTTTTTAGAATTTAGTGTTGGGAATATGCACTTCATTTACATAAAACTTAGAGGGTGGGCCTCCAACAACAAACCAGTTTCCCTTGTGGGGCTTGTTGAGAATAATGTTTATCCTCATTTATTATAACTGTTTTTATAGCCCATCGCAACAAATTGGAGCGCAGATTTCTTTTAACAGTGTAAGAAATGAATCGTATCATATCCTTCTCTTGCCAGGTGTGAGTATCCAACATGTCGTATTTGACTAAGCTAAATAATTGCGATGGTGTCCTATATACAGGCTCATTCACAAAAATAAAGGACTGCTTTGCTGGTCAATTTCTGGACCTTCACATCTTAAAAAAAAAATGTATACATGGGATCCGTGACCAATGCAAAAAAATAAATAAATTTAGATAATCATGTGTTCAAACATCTGTTGTTACTGCAGACATCCAGGAAAAGATTATGGGAAGCCCCAGAAAATTGTCACACAAATTATCACAAGCACACACAGCAGAACAACATGTTGCGTTAAAAATTGTGGTTAAGCAGAAGCATATGGCGTATTGCAGTTGCGTGACTACTAGATATGATCGTAGACAGCCATTTGGACCACTTTTAAAACATCCATGTCTGATGAAGTATAGGCCCATCTAACCGGTTGTGTTAATTCCCAGAGCAATAGGTGATGGCACCATGAAAATTCACACCAGCTGATCCAACAGCCACTTCATGATCCAAAACTCACTTGGTACACGGATTTTAAGTCCATTATTCTTTGATAATGTAAACATTAATGTAAAATGTGAACACAGACGTTTATGGATGATTTCAAGCAATTTTATCCAGAGTTAACTGAACAAGAGCATGAATGTTTTTTCAGCAAGAAATCGGGTTCCGTTTTCATGCGTTGTACAACCAAATCAATGCATAACTAGGTAAGACTTGCCACTCAGTACTTTAAGGAAACTGCATGTGACATCTAATCATTTTTTTTAGAGAGCCCATCTTGCTTGCCAGCCTTACCAACACCAGCTCAGTTACCAATGCACTAGCAGGATGCAGCAGGCCCCCATGATAAAGACGGGGGCAGCATCAGTGCAAAATACTGATATAAACAGCCACTTACACACCTACCAATTCATGGAGGGGTTGGCTGTGTAGTAGTAAAAATGTGATGGGGCTTGCATAGGAGAACCCTTGACGTGGGTTGCGAGCTTGCGTATTTTGGCCAAAATATCGACTAATACCTCATGTATTTATTTTGTACATTATTTTTCATCTTTTTATTGCACTTTTCTCCAATCCCCTCCATGACAGCACCCTAGGAGGTTGCCTCCCCATCCTATTTGGGGACAGGAAACACAAGAGGTTAAATAGCCCTCCCCACTGCCATCCTCAGTGTTCTTCCTGTCCCTGAAGGGATGAAGAGGTTATCTGTGGGGTGCTGTGGCCGGGGAGCAGTATCCGCCCTATGTATCTGGAAGCCGGGCTGCAGAGGTCGATCCCTTCTGCCTTTCCTCCTCTGTTAGCTCCCGTTCTCCGGAGCGGGACCTCGCCCGCGCCGCAAGGTAACACTAAGTGGTGCGGAGGGCTGGGGACCTCCCGTAGCTCCCCAGCCCCGATCTTCCTCCTATCCTCCCATCGCGCTCTGTGCGCCTGCAGGAAACGCCGGAAGTTCCAGTATTGGCGGCCGGTGACGTCACTTCCAGTGCGTTACAGGGTGGAACGCATGACCGGCGGGAAATTCAAAAATCAAAAAAAAGGAAAATTTGACACCGAAGATTGGTGGAATGAAGCCAGAGGGAGGAATCTTTTATCCTAGTGGATGGAAGAAGCGCTGGATCACGGGCTCTGCTTATAAGAAAGCCCTAATGGGAAGACACCTTAAGGTAGGACAAAATCCATTTGACCATGGAAGGTGTAGGTTCCCAAAGATCTGCATCTGCAGAGCTTATTAAGGAAATCATGGGAAACCTCAACGTTATTAAATACTAACATCGCATCAACTTGTGGGGCAAGGTCCATTTTTCGCTGGCTACAACAGCTGGAGGAGCATATTGCAAAAGGTACCCTGAGAGAAGAGTTGCTAGCCGCATTACCTTTGCGGAAAAAATCCACGGGGTTCCTAGTGGATGCTTTGGCAGAATCAGGATGGTGGCCCAATCCCTGGTTTTATCCAATTCGGCGAGAAGGGCGCTATGGTTGAAGATAGAGCGGGGATAGTACTTCCAAATCTAAGCTTTATACTATTCCATTTAAAGGAAAATATTTATTCGGTGAAGGTCTGGATGAGCTGTTGGAAAAAGCTTTGGATAAAAAGTCACTACCGGAGCCAAAAGTGTTTAAAAGGAGATCCTTTCGTCCATCACAGGCTCAGAACCTGCAGTATAGAGGGAAAGGAAAATCGGGTTGCTGGAGTTATCCGAAAGGGGGAAGAGGAAAGAACATCTTCCCAAACCAGTGACCGGAAAGACCATGACGCCATGCATGTAGGAGGCAGGATTGCTCACTTTCTCCCACAGTGGCAACAAATATCCTCAGACCAGAGAATTCTACAAATGGTCCAAGTGGGAGCACAAATAGAGTTTTTTTCACATCCTCCTCAGAGACTAGAGATCACATCTCTATCAGCCCCAAATCTGCAAAAAATCCTTTTAGCAGGTCTTCAAAATGTACAAGAATCCGGGGTTGTATCTCCAGTACCTCGTGAGGAACAAGGAAGAGGTCATTACTCCCAACTTTTCCTCATAAAAAAGCCCCCAGGGGCCTACAGAATAATTCTGAATCTAAAACGGTTGAATCATTGTCAAGTACAGAAGATTCAAGATGGAATCTATAAGATCCACGGTTCCGTTAATAGACAAGGGGTTCGTCATGGCAACCATCGACTTGCAAGAGGCGTACTATCACATGCCTATACATCCATCTTACCGAAAATTTCTAAGGTTTGCAGTCAAACGGGCAAAATATAAGGCCCATTCAATGTCCTGCCCTTTGGGATTTCGTCAGCCCCACGACTTTTCTCAAAGCTCATGGCGGAGCTGGTAGCATTCATAATGAATAGGGGTATCTCCATCATCCCCTACTTAGATGACTTCCTGGTAGTGGCCTCCTTTGGTTACTCAACTCAAACAAGATCTGCAGGCTACCCTCCACATCTTGGAATCTTTGGGTTGGCTAGTAAACTGAGAGAAATTGGATCTAATTCCGTCCACCAGGAAAACCTTCCTGGGAACCCTATTAGACTCACAAAGGCAAACCTTGTTTCTACCCAAAGAGAAGCAAATACAGTTGAGAGCAAAAGTCTATGCTCTGAAAAATAGAAAGATGGTCTCCATACGGTTTGCGATGCCAGTCCTAGGATCCATGACCTCCTGTATTCCAGCTGTCCCATGGGCCCAGGCCCACACAAGACTTCTACAGAAATACATTCTTTCTCGCTGGGACAGATTGCCAAGGTCTCTCATTAGCAATATCCACCTTCCAGAGCGGATAAAGATATCCTTAGATTGGTGGCTGAGTCGAGAGAACATAGGGAGAGGAACGTCAAGCTTCCTCTGATATCAGTAAGAAAAGATGCCAGCAAAAAAGGCTGGGGAGCTGTAATATCCCAAACAATATTTCAGGGAATCTGGCCTCCGGAGATTGCACACCAGTCCTGAAACTTCAGAGCATTAAAGGCTCTGTAAGAGACCCTCAAAGCTGCTACATCTCTGCTTCAAGGGACACATGTCAAAGTATACTCAGACAACATAATGACAGTGGCCCACTTAAGACATCAGCCCTTCACCTAAGGAGTTCCAACAACTCCCAGGCAGATTTCTTGAGCAGAAGGGATGTATATCCAGGTGAATATAGCCTGAACACAGATGGATTCCAGATGCTGGTGGAAAGATGGGGTTATCTGGAAGTGGATCTATTTGCGAATCAACAAAATGCAAAAGTGAGACAATTTTTCTCCCTGGATCCCAAAGACGCTTCTGTCGGGATAGATGCCATCGCCCATCCTTGGGAAGCCAGTCTCACCTACGCATTGCCGCCGATCCCATTGCTACCGAGATTACTACAAAAGATCAGAGCAGAACGAGTCAAGACAATCCTCATAGCTCCAAAAAGAGGATAGTTTGGGACTCTGAACATCCTAAAGATAGAAGGACCTATACTGCTTCCTCCAGTCCACAACATACTGCAGCAAGACCCGATCATCCATCCGGACCCCCAGAGCCTAAATCTAGCAGCCTGGCTTCTGAAGCCTCAATCTTAAGAGCCAGAGGCCTCTCAGAAGGGGTGATCCATATCCTCCAGAAGAGCAAGAAGCCGGTCACAAATTCTATATACTAAAATCTGGAAGGTTTTTGGCTTATGGTACGGTCCTCATCCACCAGACCCTTTCTATCCGGATGTAGCCAAGATTCTGGATTTCCTACAGGAAGGCCTGTCAAAGGGACTACGTCCAAATACCCTCAAAGTTCAGATATCAGCCCTGAGTTCTTACTTTGATAAAGAGAGATTTAAAAGATTCATGACAGCCGCCTCCAGAATAAATCCTACAAGAACAAAAATGGTCCCTCCCTGGGACCTGAATATTATACTTAAAGGTCTTACTATGCAGCCCTTTGAACCAATCATGGAGGTACAAATTGATAAGCTGTCATGGAAATCTGCCTTTCTGGTAGCCATAACAGCTAGGAGAGTAAGCGAGATCTAATCACTATCCATCAGAGAACCCTATCTGAAAATTTCAGAGGATAGGATAGTTTTCCAGCTGGAACCTTAGTTTCTTCCTAAAGTGGTAACCGATTTTCATAGGTCCCAGCCTATAATCCTCCCTTCTTTTTGTCAAAATCCTTCAAACAGCAGAGAAGTATTCCATACCCTGGATGTCAGGAGGATTATTCTACATTACTTACAGCAAACCCAGACATGGAGGAAAGATCAAAGTCTCCTTGTCCAATATGGTGAGCCCAACAAAGGGAAGAAGATATCCAAAAATACACTGGCAAACTGGATCAAGAAAGCGATGATCCAGGATCATTAAAGACTCATTCTACCAGAGCGATGTCTGTCTCCTGAGCTGAGAGAGTGAAGTGCATCAGTCGAGCAGATTTGCAGAGCTGCGACATGATCATCAGTCCATACCTTTGCAAAACATTATCGTTAGATGTGGCGGCTAATGGGGATCTAGCCTTTGAAAGGAAGATCCTTCAAGCTGTTGTCCCTCCCTAAAACATTATTCTTTGGTACTACTAGGATGCTGTCATGGAGGGGATTGGAGAAAATAGAAACCGAATTACCGGTAAGTCTAATTCTAAGACCCTCCATGACAGCACAGGTAGTTCCCGCCCTTTAAATTTTCATACTTTATGAATTCCTTGGTGTGATTAAAATATTTGAAGCATTCATACGGTGTGGTCCTTTAGAAAAACACTGAGGATGGCGGTTGGGAGGGGCTATTTAACATCTTGTGTTTCTTGTCCCTAATTAGGATGGGGAGGCAACCTCCTAGGGTACTGTCATGGAGGGTCTTAGAAACCGAATTACCGGTAAGTCTAATTCTATTTTTTTCCATTTTGCAGGATGCAGCCAGCTCCTTTAGTGTTGGTTGGGTGAATAGGACGTCTGTCTAGTGGGGTGCATGTATATAGTACTGGGCAGCCCGCCTGATCAAGGGCTAATAAGTAAGCCAGACACCGCATCACACGTATTTGTGTGACTGGCATCTTATGCAAGCCTCATTTGTGTTTAATACTACACAGCCACCCCTCCATGAATTGGTAGGTCTGTGAGTGGCTGTTTGCAACAGTATTTTTCACCTGTGCTGCCCCGACCTTTATCATGGGCGTCTGCTGCATCCTGCTAGTGCATTGGTAATCTGACCTGGTGTTGGTAAGGCTGGGTTTTTTCTCTGATGTTTTTTGAATTTTTTGTCCTTTTATGTGAACCATCTTGCTTGCCACCTTGTTTTTTGTCAAAGCTAGCTATACACAAGAAATTGTTGAGAAAAAAAAGAAATATTAACTACTTCCAGACAGCCCATGCACTTTAAACAGAACTATAGTTTCAACAAACATTTCCTAAATAGTACAGGCGCTTAGAAGAAACTTTGTAATACATTTTATCTGAGAAATCAGCTTCCTTTCCCAATTATCAGACACTGCTTCGGCTCCCCCTGTCGCCTTAACTCATATTCCACTGTGAAAAAGCAGCTTACATTCATCTTGCATCACATGACTGCATGTGACACAGCCCATTATGCTCTTTGGGGGAGGAGAGAGTGAGCAGCAGGGAGAGAAAACAAGCAGAGGGCGAAATACAGATTGTGGAGAGTTTTCTAACTTTTATCTCACGACAATTCAGCTCTAATATATAATTTTCTCCAGTTAAAAAATGAATGGAGAGCAAGAATTCCTCTTTGTGCAGTGTTTTGTTTGGCAGAGATCACTCCAGCTAGTCTCTTCACCACAGTTCCAAGTGGATTTCAAATTAGAGATAGAGCATGCAGAGGGAAACTGGTGAAAATGCAGGATACAATATAAATAGTGTTATTCCTCAAGTACACAAACGGTACAGCTTAGTATGGTTAGCCTTTAAACAATTAGGTAGTCTGCATTTTACTTCGCTGTGATTTTATAAAATGTAATTGCAGAGAAAGCAGCTGCACAAGATTCTGCAGGAGCAGGTAGCTCATTGTCAGACATAGCCAGACTCGCCATAGAGAAGGCAGAATTTGTTTATTACCATATCTGCCTTACTGATCGGAGAATAGACAGCAGTAAACAAATGGCATGTATAGAGAAAAGGGAGCACGAACAGTGCTTCTGCATCTGGATCCAGTGATCGTGTTAACACTGGGTGTCCAGAGGGAGCAAGAGCTGCTGGGTCCTGCCAGACCTAGATCAGCTGTGCTGTTTAAGCAGTAGGCTGTATTTGCACTGTAACTGAGGCGAAATCCCCTTTCCCTAGGGGAAATCTGCAGTGTAAAAAAGTATTAACCCTTCATGACATATGACGTAAGTTTATGTCGTGTCCCTGCCTTTGATGCAGACTCACGTGACGACTGACTTAATCAGCCATTATGAAAGCAGGGGTAAACATGCATCGACAGGGGCGTGCTTTGTTCCACACTTCCATCGGCGGCACGCCCATGACGTGATTGATCATGGGGTGCAAATGGGTTGTCTTGACGACTGGGGGTCTGCTGAAAACCCCCGTGCCTGGCATTACTGTAGTTCTGTGAAAGCCAGCCCATGGCTGGTAATAATAGATCATGATTTTCACTATACATAGCAGTGATGATGCACAGATGATCACAGCTTCAAGTCCCCTAAGGGGACTAACAAATATTTTTAACTCCTTCATGACCGGAGCATTTTCTGTTTTTGCGTTTTAGTTTTTTTTGCTCCCCTTCTTTCCAGAGCCAGAACTTTTTTTATTTTTTGTTCAATATGGCCATATGAGGACTTATTTTTTTGCGGGACGAGTTGTACTTTTAAACGCCATCACCGGTTTTACCATATTGTGTACTGGACAACAGGGAAAAAATTCAGAGTGCGGTGAAATTGCAAAAAAAATGCAATTCCACAGTTTTGTTTTTTGACCACGTTCACTGAATGCTAAAACTGGCCTGCGATTATTATTCTCCAGGTCATTACAAGTTTGGAGACACCAAACATGTATAGGTTCTTTTTTATTTAAGTGGTGGAAAAAAATTCCAAAGCTTGCTAGAAAGAAAGAAAAAAAAAATGGCGCCATTTTCCGAGATTTGTAGCGTCTCCATTTTTTGGGATCTGAGGCCAGGTAAGGGCTTATTTTTTGCTCGCCGGGCTGATGTTTTTATTAATACCATTTTGGGGTAGATCCGATGTTTTGATCGCCCGTTATTGCATTTTATTGCAATGTTGCGACGACCAAAAAACGTAATTCTGGCGTTTGGAATTTTTTTCTCGTTACGCCGTTTACTGATCGGATAATTTTTTTTTTTTTATATTGATAGTTCGGGCGATTCTGAGCGCACCGACACCAAATATGTTTTTGTGGGGTTTATTTTTTATTATTTTATTTTGAATGGGGCAAAAGGGGGGTGATTTAAACTTTTATATTTTTTTAAATATTTTTAAAAACATTTTTTTTCAATGCTTCTATAGTCTCCATAGGAGACTAGAAGCAGCAGCAGTCTGATTGCCTCTGCTACATAGAAGCGATCTGCTCATTGCCTCTATGTAGTAGAAATGCTCATGTGCTATGAGCGCAGACCACTAGGTGGCGCTCATAGCAATCTTTACATGACAACCACAGGGCTCAGCTGCAGACCCTGGGTTGTCATGCCCATGCATCGGTGACCCGCAGTCACATGATGGGGTCACTGATGGGCAGGGCTAAGACGGCACTTCCGGTGTCACGAAGATAAATGCCGCTGTCAGAGATTGACAGCGGCATTTAACTGGTTAACAGTCACGGGTGGATCGCGATTCCACCCGCGGCTGTTGCAGGCACATATCAGCTGTAAGAATCAGCTGACATGTGCCCTGTTCAGTGCGGGCTCAGCGCCGGAGCCCGCGCTGAACAGGGGGTGCCGACATGGTGCGTACTATTACATACCACGTCGGAAAGGGGTTAAAAACTTTTTTTTTTCACTTTTTATAGTATTAAATAAAAAAAAAATAGGTTCAAATTGCCCCATTAAAAATAACTTACCATTTTTATTTGTTTTTTAATATCACTGCGTTTGTAAAAGTCTGATCCATCAAAATATAAAATAAATTAATCCAATCCGTAAACAGTGTAACGAAAAAAAAATCAAAACGCCAGAATTACATTTTTTTTTGGCCGCTGCCACATTGCAATTAAATGCAATAAGAGGCGATCAAGAAATTGTATCTACTCCAAAATGCTATCAGTAAAAACGTCAGCTCAGGGCGCAAAAATAAGCAGTCCTAGACCCCGAAAAATGAAAACGTTACGGGTCTTGGAAAATTGTGATAAACGCAAGATTCTTTTTTTTTTACAAATTGCCGAATTTTCTTTTCACTACTAAAATAAAAATAAAAAAAAATTATACATGTCTGGTATCTGTGTATTTGTCCTGACCTGCAGAATCATATAGTCAGGTCAGTTTTACCATATAGTGAACATGGTAAATAAAAAAAAAACAACAATTGTGAAATTGCACTAATTTTGCAATTTCAACACACTTGGAATTTCTTCCCCGCTTTCCAGTGCATCAAATGATAAAATGAATGAAGGTACAACTCATGGCTATATTGACAGAAAACTAAGAAAGTTATGGTTCTTGGAAGAATGAGAGGAAAAAACGAAAATGGAAAATGGCCATGGCGTGAAGGGGTTAAATGTTAAAATGTCCCTAATAAGATGTCTTTTATGATCTTGTAGGGGGAGCATAATGTGTGAAATAAAAGAATAATGTAAAGCCACTGCCAGTCCAAAGAATTGCTGTTTGTGGCACTACCGTCATTGAAATAAAGCATATGTTCAAAATATTAAAAATAATTTTTAAGGAGAGATTTGAAATTTATTTTTTTTAGTGATCATAAAAAGCGGACATGTATTTCCTTTATTTTTCAGCTGATATTAGAAAAAATAGCAATGTAAAAATTAGGCCCCATGTGTCATGGAAAAAAAAAGAGACAAAAATGATTTGAATATGAGAATAAGACCATTTTTTACAGCTGCTTTAGAAATGGTTAGGAGCTTGGCAAAATTACCAGCTCTTAAACTAATTAGAATTGTGTCCAAAAACGTAAAGCTTAAGAAGGTTGTGCCGCCATGATATTTATAATTACTTGTGAATAAAATTGTATTTTTAACTTTTTTCAATGTACTATTGTTAAAAAAAATATGGAATGGTTGTAAAGATTTGTTTTATTATGGGAATGGTGCCGTATAGAGTTACTAATGCTAACTGTCTATTGTAAAGGTAGCTGAGCATGCACAGTAAATCTATATGGTCCTGTCACTATCTACGCTCAGCTGTAAAAGCATAATATTCCATCCCTACTGGAATAGTATTTACAGAGCCAGCCAGGACCAAGGAATCTAATTTTACTGCTGTGTGCCCAGCTATCGTGACAGATTTACTATTCTTGGCTATCTAATTTTACTGCTTTGTGTGGCTAATGTGGCAAAAGAGACAGACTCCTCCATCTCAATCGGCTCTGTAAGTACTATGTCCATGGTGGAGGATTTTGAGAGTCCCTGTTGCGTTTGATGACCAAGGAGCGTGTAGGGAATCACATAGTTGTGTGATTTCTCCTCCTATTCTGGGTTCAAGGGATTTTTTTGTCGGATCACTCTAGGTAATAAATTTGAGAAATCAAAGAATTCCCTCCAGGGAAGAAACCTTGCCCGTTTTAAGTCGATAAAGGCTGCCTAATGTAACCAGTATGTCTGTCTGCACAAGTCTCCAAGTGTGCCGATGGAGTGCAACTTCAGATCAAGAGAGAGACGTCGTCTTATCGGGGGAGGTGCTAAAATAACGCTCCATGAGCTTGTGATTAGATAACTTATGAGTATGATGGAAATGAAAATGATTCTTGAACTTTCTTTTTCCAAAGGCGATGATGAAGGGAGTAACTCTTCATAGTAGAATTTAGTCCCTGTACATTTAAGGGGACAATTGTTCATTTAGAATCTTAGCATCCCCCACCACCTTGGGGACTTTAGTAGTCAAATGTGACAGATTAAAAAAAGTTATTAAAAATAGAGAGGTGAAAGAAAATCACCACGACTTGTCCCTCTCTGTATAATGAAGCAGCTGGACAGGACCTTGCGAAAGTATTCACCCCACTTTGGCTTTTTAGCTACTTTGATACTTTACAACCTGTGTTTAAATATTTTTGTAATCCGATTTGTGTGTCATGCATCATCCGCACTAAATAGTCGGTTAGTGAAGTGAAGTGAGAAAAATACAGGCAAAAATTAAATTTATGGGACTGTAAGATGGGGAGGAGGAAAAGAGGGAAAAAATGTTGATGTTAAAGTGGGGGTCCGTCTTATAGTCCAAATTTAGCTTACTGGCGAAGGCGATGGAGTGGGGTCATAGGAGGCAGGGTCGCTGGTGTAGGAAGCCGGTGGTGGCAGAAGTGGAGCAGTGCTGCAGGTCGTGGGCTGTAAGGAGGGGTTGGCCCAGGGGTCTGATAGCGGGCTCTGGACTACAAGAAAATGTCAGCAGTGAGGCAGAAGTGGACTCCCCGCTTTGTACATTGATTTCCCGGCAGTGGGCTTCAGGAAAATGGCCACCGGAGGCGGCACATGTGCAGATTTAGATCGCCACTCAATGGATTTGCTCAAAAATTGTAAGGCACGTTTTTAGTTTGCCAATAGACATGTGGGAGACTCCCCAAATTTATGGAGGAAGGTGCTGACCTTTGGTCACCAAGGTAAATGCTATGTCTGGCGCCAAACAGCTCATCATCCCAAAAACACCACACCAACTTCATGTTGTGCGGATGTTTTTCAGCAGCAGGGACAGGGAAAATGGTGCAAGTCAAGGGGAAGATGGATGGTATGAAATACAGGGATATTCTTGAGCAAAACCTGCTTCAGTCTGTCAGTGATTTAAGACTGGGACAGAGGTTCACCTTCCAACAAGACAAAGGCTCAAAGCATACTGCTAAAGCAACACTCTAGTGGTTTAAATGGAGACGTGTAAATGTTTTGGAGTGGCCTAGTCAAAGCCCAGACCTCAATCCAATTGAGAATCTGTATTCAGACTTGAAGATTGCTGTTCACTGGGGAAACCGTCTAACTTGAAGGAGCTGGAGCAGTTTTTGCCTTGAGGAATGGGCAAAAATCCCAGTGATAAGATGTGGAAGCTCATAGAGACGTATCCAAAGCGTCTTGCAGCTGTAATTGCAGCAGAAGGAGACTCTGCAAAGTACTGACTGGGAGGTGAATAGCTATGCACACTGAAGTTTTCAGTCACTTTGCCCTATTTGTTGATTGCCTTACAATAAAGAAAACCAAAAGTTCACACCTATAGGCCTATGCTTTACATGATCCGATGCAAACCCTAAAAAATACTGTAAAATTCCAGGCTGTTAGATAGCAAAACATGGAAAATGCCAAGCAGGGTGAATACTTTCGCAAGCCACTGTAGGTCATAGGAAGCTAAATACACTGCTCAAAAAAATAAAGGGAACACTCAAATAACACATCCTACATCTGAATGAATGAAATATTCTCATTGAATACTTTGTTCTGTACAAAGCTGAATGCGCTGACAACAAAATCACACAAAAATCATCAATGGAAATCAAATTTATTAACCTATGGAGGCCTGGATTTGGAGTCGCCCCCAAAATTAAATTGGAAAAACACACTACAGGCTGATCCAACTTTGATGTAATGTCCTTAAAACAAGTCAAAATGAGGCTCAGCATTGTGTGTGCCCTCCCTACAATGCCTGGGCATGCTCCTGATGAGGTTGCGGATTGTCTCCTATGGAATCTCCTCCCAGACCTGGACTAAAGCGTCCGCCAACTCCTGGACAGTCTGTGGTACAACTGGTCTGTGGTTGGTGGATGGAGCGAGACATGTCCCAGATGTGCTCAATCGGATTCAGGTCTGGAGAACGGGCGGGCCAGTCCATAGCTTCAATGCCTTCATCTTGCAGGAACTGCTGACACACTCCAGCCACATGAGGTCTGGCATTGTCCTGCATTAGTAGGAACCCAGGGCCAACCGCACCAGCATATGGTCTCACAAGGGGTCTGAGGATCTCATCTCGGTACCTAATGGCAGTCAGGCTACCTCTGGCGAGCACATGGAGGGCTGTGCGGCCCTCCAAATAAATGCCACCCCACACAATTACTGACCCGCTGCCAAACCGATCATGCTGAAGGATGTTGCAGGCAGCAGATTGCTCTCCACAGTGTCTCCAGACTCTGTCACATCTGTCACATGTGCTCAGTGTGAACCTGCTTTCATCTGTGAAGAGCACAGGACGCAAGTGGCGACTTTGCCAATCCTGGAGTTCTGTGGCAAATGCCAAGCATCCTGCACGGTGTTGGGCTGTGAGCACAACCCCCATCTGTGGACGTCGGGCCCTCATACCACCCTCATGGAGTCGGCTTCTAACCATTTGTCCAGACACATGCACATTTGTGGCCTGCTGGAGGTCATTTTGCAGGGCTCTAGCTGTGCTCCTCCTGTTCCTCCTTGCACAAAGGCGGAGGTAGTGGTCCTGCTGCTGGGTTGTTGCCCTCCTACGACCCCCTCCATGTCTCCTGGTGTACTGGCCTGTCTCCTGGTAGCGCCTCCAGCCTCTGGCCACTATGCTGACAGACACAGCAAACCTTCTTGCCACAGCTCGCATTGATGTGCCATCCTGGATGAGCTGCACTACCTGAGCAACTTCTGTGGGTTGTAGAGTCCGTCTCATGCTACCACGAGTGTGAAGGCACAACCAACATTCAAAAGTGGCCAAAACATCAGCCAGAAAGCATTGGTACTGAGATGTGGTCTGTGGTCCCTACCTGCAGAACCACTACTTTATTGAGGGTGTCTTGATAATTGCCAATAATTTCCATCTATTGTCTATTCCATTTGCACAACAGCATGTGAAATTGATTGTCAATCAGTGTTGCTTCCTAAGTGGATAGTTTGATTTCACAGAAGTTTGATTTACTTCGAGTTATATTCTGTTGCTTAAGTGTTCCCTTTATTTTTTGAGCAGTGTAGAAAAATGAGCACATATAACGTATAAAAAGGTTTATATTATATTACATGTGCTTGTTAGGTGGGAAATGAACATGAAGACTATGTAGATTAGTGGGAAATTAACATATTTGTGTCTATATATAAGGGTGCATCTCACAAAATTAGAATATCATCAAAAAGTTAATTTATTTCAGTTCTTCAATATTAAAAGTGAAATTCATATTTTATATAGAGTCATTACAAACAGAGTGATCTATTTCAAGTGTTTATTTCTGTTAATGTTGATGATTATGGCTTACAGCCAATGAAAACACAATAGTTATCTCAGTAAATTAAAATAATTAACAAAAAACACCTGCAAAGACTTCCTAAGCGTTTAAAAGGTCCATTAGTCTGTTTCAGTAGGCTCCACAATCATGGGGAAGACTGCTGACTTGACAGATGTCCAGAAGGCAGTCATTGACACACTCCACAAGCTCCCAGAGTTCCAATTTTCATTTGGAAATCAAGGTCCCAGAGTCTGGAGGAAGAGTGGAGAGGCACACAATCCAAGCTGCTTGAGGTCTAGTGTGAAGTTTCCACAATCAGTGATGGTTTGGGGAGCCATGACATCTGCTGATGTAGGTCCACTGTGTTTTATCAAGACCAAAGTCAGCACAGCCGTCTACCAGGAAATTTTAGAGCACTTCATGCTTCCCTCTGCCGACAAGCTTTTTGGACATGGAAATTTCATTCATCAGCAGGACTTGGCACCTGTCCACACTGCCAAAAGTACCAATACCTGGTTTAAAAACAACAGTATCACTGTGCTTGATTGGCCAGAAAACTCACCTGACCTCGCCTGAGAATCTATGGGGTATTGTCAAGAGGAAGATGAGAGACACCAGACGCAACAATGCAGACGAGCTGAAGGCTGCTATCAAAGCAACCTGGGCTTCCATAACACCTCAGCAGTGCCACAGGCTGATTGCCTCCATGCCACGCCACATTGATGCAGTAATTGATGCAAAAGGAGCCCCAACCAAGTATTGAACATACATTTTAGTAGGCCAACATTTCAGATTTTAAAAACATTTTTCAAGCTGTTGTTATAAAGTATTCTACTTTACTGAGATACTGACTTTTGTGTTTTCATTGGCTGTAAGCCATAATCATCAACATTAACAGAAATAGACACTTGAAATAGATCACTATGATTGTAATGACTCTATGTAATATATGAGTTTCACTTTTTGTATTGAAGAACTGAAATAAATTAACTTTTTGATGATATTCTAATTTAGTGAGATGCACCTATATGTGCTCTGTGTATACATAGTAACACAATCACAGGTAACCATAAATACAGTCATTGGATATAGATTCAGAGAAGATGGATCACATAAAAAAAATATCGGAAAAATAAAGTATTGCAAACTAAAATAAGCATGGACAAAAATAATATAAAAGAAATAAATTGCAAAATAATAATTGCAATGGACAGACCGGTTAAAAGGCAGCTAGGTAACTTATCTGTCCATGGCAATTATTCTTTTGCAATATATTTCTTCTATATTATTTTTGTTATTTTAATTAATTTTTCAGATGTTTCAGCACCGAAAGTAACAAATCCTTTAAAAAGTTACACATTTTTCTAAAAGCCGGAGTCGGACATTTAGCTTACCGATTCCACAGCCCTGTATATTGCTTGATACTTTGTATTTATTTGGTGTCTCTTCATGTGTTTTCCTCCTGATCTGACATATTGTTGTATTGAATGGTAATTATTTTTAAAATGAATTTTTCTAATAAATATCTTTTTTAACTTGATTGGTGGTTTATGGTTACTCCAATTTTTCTTTGTTTGTTCATAATAGGACACATGTCAGATGAACAATTTGGCTGGGAAGGTGAAAACTGGCTTTGTCAGGAACGGGTTAAAGGAACATTGGCTACACTATCTGGAAGAGCAAAAAGAGGAAACTATCACTGGCAGCTAGCAGTGTCCTGAGGGGACAGGTAGTCAAAAACCCTCCAATGACTGTAAAGAGCCTACAGCAAGACTTGGTGGCAGCTGCCACTGAAGTTTCAATTTGCTCAGAAAGTGTAAACTAAATGTTGAAAGTCTCCATGCCTGAACACTTTGTACACCTCTACTGATCCAAAAGCACAAGAAAAGTAGTATGCAATACGCTCAACACAGTACAGATAAGACACAGAAGTTTTGGATTACTGTTCTCTAGAGTGATGTCTGACAAAAGTGGAACTTTTTTGGCCCATGCATCAGCATTATGTCAGAAGAAAGAAGAATGACTCATAGGTCGAAAAAGACACTTTTCCTATGGTGAAATCTGGCAGTACCTTAACCTCAATGATGCTCTGGGGCTGCTTTGCTTCCTCTGTAAACCTGCATCATGGCGAAGGCGAAATGCATTCAAACAAATATCAGGAAGTTCTTGGGGGAAATGTCATGCCTTAGGTGGGGAAAACAAAGATTGAGCATCATTGGACCTTATAACAGTACAATGATTCCAAGCATACCTCAGTCTACCAAAGCCTGGTTTCAGAGGAAGTCCTTAACCCTTTTACAACCCAAGGTGGTTTGCACGTTAATGACCAGGCCAATTTTTACAATTCTGACCACTGTCACTTTATGAGGTAATTATTCTGGAACGCTTCAACGGATCTCCCTGATTCTGAGATTGGTTTTTCGTGACATATTGTACTTCATGATTGTGGTAAAATTTCTTCGATATCACTTGCGTTTATTTGTGAAAAAAAAACAAATTTGGCGAAAATTTTTAAAATTTAGCAATTTTCAAAATTTGAATTTTTATGCCCTTAAATCAGAGAGATATGTCACACAAAATATTTAATAAATAACATTTCCCACATGTCTACTTTACATCAGCACAATTTTGGAACCAACATTTTTTTTTATTAGGGAGCTATAAGGGTTAAAAGTTGACCAGCGATTTCTCATTTTTCCAACAAAATTTACTAAACCATTTTTTAGGGACCACATCACATTTGAAGTCACTTTGAGGGGTCTTTATGACAGAAAATACCCAAAAGTGACACCATTCTAAAAACTCCTCAAGGTGCTCAAAACCACATTCAATAACTTTATTAACCCTTCAGGTGCTTCACAGGAATTTTTGGAATGTGGAAGAAAAAAATGAACATTTAACTTTTATCACAAAAATGTTGCTTTAGACCCATTTTTTTTTATTTTCGCAGGGGTAACAGGAAAAAATGGACCCCAAAATTTGTTGTGCAGTTTCCCCTGGGCATGCAGATACCGCATATGTGGGTAAAAACCACTGTTTGGGCGCACGGCAGGGTTCG
This sequence comes from Phyllobates terribilis, assembly GCF_046119375.1. Taxonomy (NCBI): domain Eukaryota; kingdom Metazoa; phylum Chordata; class Amphibia; order Anura; family Dendrobatidae; genus Phyllobates; species Phyllobates terribilis. The sequence goes on along the minus strand of NW_027362761.1, from coordinate 407,150,370 downwards.
GAAGGGAAGGAGCGCCATTTGACTTTTTGAATGTAAAATTTGCTTGAATAATTAGCGGATGCCATGTTGCATTTGGGGAGCCCCTAATATGCCTAAACTGAGGAAACCCCCCACAAGTGACACCATTTTAGAAACTAGACCGCTCAGGGAACTTATCTAGATGTGTGCTTCACAGAAGTTTATAACATTGAGCCATAAAAAATAAAATTTTCACATTTTTCCCACAAAAATGTTTTTCAGCCCCCAATTTTGCATTTTCATAAGGGTAACAGGAGAAATTGCACCATGCAATTTGTTGTGCAATTTCTCCTGAGTAAGCAGATACCCCATATGTGGGGGAAAACCACTGCTTGGGCATACAGCAGGGTTTGGAAGGGAAGGAGCAGCATTTGACTTTTTGAATGTAAAATTTGTTTGAATAATTAGCGGATGTGCCCCTGATGTGCCTAAACAGTGGAAACCCCCCACAAATGACACCATTTTGGAAACTAGACCCCTCAGGGAACTTATCTAGATGTATGGTGAGCACCCTGAACCCCCAAGTCCTTTATAGAAGTTCATAACATGGAGCCGTGAAAATAAAAAAATCAAACTTTTTCCACAAAAATGATGTTTTAGCCCCAATTTTTTTATTTTCACAAGGGTAAGAGGAGAAAATGGACCCCAAAAACGTTTGTGCAATTTCTCCTGAGTACGTCAATACCCCATATGTGGGGAAAATACAGTGTTTGGGCGCACGGCAGAGTTCAGAAGGGAAGGAGCACTGTGTGACTTTTGAACGCAAAATAGGCTGGAATCGAGAGCGGACGCCATGTCACGTTTGGAGAGCTCCTGATGTGCCTAAATAGTGGAAACCCCCCACAAGTGACCCCATTTTGGAAACTACACCCCTCAAGGATTTTATCAAGGGGTATAGTGAATATTTTGAACCCAGAGGTACGACACAGAATTTGATAACATTAGGTCATCATATTGAATAAGTTGTCATTAGTCTTGAGCGCAAGTGCTCGCTACTTGAGTTTGCATCGGATACTCAGGTATGCACCATGTATCACGGGTTCTCGAGTGACATGCTCGAGTCCCTGCCCGCATGTTTCACGGTTATTAGACACCCAAAAAAAACATGCGGGGATCGCTCGTGCATGGCAGGCAATCCCCGCTAGGTTTTTTTGGCCGCGAAGCATATGGGGCGGAGACTCGAGCACCTGCGATACTCAATGCATACCCGAGCACCCGATGCAAACTCAAGTAGCGAGCACTTGCACTAGTTGCCATATCGTCATCTTTTTTTTTTTTTACTTTTGAAAAAAATACCAACCCTAACCCTAGCCCAACCCTAACCCTAACCCCAACCCTAACCCTAGCACAACCCTAGCCCAACCCTAACCCTAGCACAACCCTAGCCCAACCCTAACCCCAACCCCAACCCTAGCCTAACCCTAACCCTGGCCCGGCCCAACCCTAGCCCAACCCTAACCCCAACCCTAACCCCAACCCCAACCCCAACCGTAACCCTTTCACAACCCTAACCCTAACCCGAGAGTTTATTTTTTACGCCGTTCCTTGTGCGGTATAAGTGATTAGACGACTTTATTCTTCGGGTCGGTGCGACTACAGAGATACCAGAATAATATCGGGTTTTTATGATTGACAGCTGTCACACACTAAAAGACGTATTTTTTATAAATTGTAGTTTTTGCATCACCATATTTTGAGAGCTATAATTTTTCCATATTTTGGCCGACAGAGTCATGTGATGGCTTGTTTTTTTGCGGGATGAGTTGACGTTTTTATTGGTGCCATTTTCAGGCACGTGACATTTTTGGGAGGCAGAATAAACAAAAACCAACAATTCAGGAATTGATTTTTTTTTACATTTTTTTATTCTGTTCCGTGAGTGGTAAAATTGATAAGGTAGCTTTATTCTTCGGGTCAGTACGTTTACAGCGGTACCACATTTATATTGTTTTTCTATGTTTTGGCGCTTTTACATAATAAAAGCAATTTTATAGAAAAAATTATTTTTTTGCATCGCTTTATTCTGAGAGCTAGGACTTTTTTATTTTTTGGCTGATGGAGCTGCATGGCAGATTGTTTTTTTGCGGGACGAGATGACGTTTTTAGCGGTACCATTTTTATTTATATTCGTCTTTTTGATCGCGTGTTATTCCATTTTTTTGGGGGGCGGTATGATGATAAAGCATTGTTTTTTGCTTTATTTTTTTTTACCGTGTTCACTGAAGGGGTTAACTAGTGGGACAATTTTATAGGTCAGGTCGTTCCGGACGCGGCAATACCAAATATGTGTACTTTTATTGTTTTTTTTTTTTCATAATAATATTTATTGATGGGTACATTATATTTTTATTTATGGTGGATTATTTTTTTTTATTTTTTTTTATATTTTTACAATTTTTTCAAACTTTTTTTTTTCACTTTCTGACACTTTTTTTACTTTTATACTTTGTCCCACTATGGGACTTGCACTTTTTTTATTCTGATCGCTTGCATAGCACAGGAATGGAGCACCATCCCTGTGCTATGCAGACTGTCAGCGCTGCACAGGGAGAAGATAGTTTGGTCATGCACTGCGCATGACCAAAATATCTTCCTGCTGTCTGGTGACCCGGATGTTGTCATGACGACATCGGGTCGTCATGACGACATCGGGTCGTCATGGCAACATCCGGGAAGCCACGGCAGACAGCGCTGGAGGCCGGAAGAGGAGGTGAGTATTGTGATCACCTCCCCTTGCCACCGCAATGCTGCGATCGACCTTGCATTGTGGGGGTTAATGTGCCGGGAGCGGTGCAGGACCGCTCCCTGCACATAGCACCGGGTGTCAGCTGTGACAATCAGCTGACACCCGGCGGCGATCGCTCCCTCTCCCATCCGATTGGCGCCACTGCAGGGGCCCGATCATTGCCATCTCAACCATAGCTCACAGCATGGTCTAACAGGCTTCTGTCAGTGCAGCACTGACAGGTATAAAGCATTGCAATGCATTCTACCAGCGATTAGAGTGATAAAAGTTAAAGCCCCATAGAGGGATTAAGTAAGAAGGTTAAAAAAAAAAATTATATCTATATTATATACATAAATACATATTTTACGTCACAAAAAAAAAAGTACACATATTTGGTATCGCTGCATCCGGAACGACCCGACCTATGAAACTGTCACACTAGTTAACCCCTTCAGTGAACACTGTAAAAAAATAAAAAAAGAGGCAAGTAAAACGCGATAAAAAAGACAAAAGTATATAAAAATGGTATCTCTGAAAACACCATCTTGTGCCGCAAAAAAAAACAAGCCGCCATACAGCTCCATAAGCGGAAAAATAAAAAAGCTATAGCTCTCAGAATAAAGCAAAAAATAATTCTTTCTTCTATAAAATATTTTTTGTGTAAAAGCGGCAAAACATAAAAAAATGATACAAATCACCGTAATCGTACTGACCCAAACAATAAATCTGTCTTATAACTTTTCCACAAGCAGAACAGCATAGAAACCCCCCCAAAAATAATTATTGAATTGCTGGTTTTTTGTTCATTCTGCCTCCCAATAATCAGAATAGAAAGCGATCATAAAATGTTATGTGACCAAAAATATTACCAATAAAAACGTCAACTTGTTCCGCAAAAAGCAACACATGACTCTATTAGCAGAAATATGGAAAAATTATAGCGATCAAATATTGTGTTGGAAAAACATGCTTTGGAAAAAAAAAAAAAGTCTTTTAATGTGTGATAGCAGCCAAACACCAATATAAATCTGGTATTGCTGTAAACGCACCGACCCGAAGAATAAAGTTGCCTAATCAATTATACTGCACGAGGAACTGCCTAAAAAATAAATAAAACCAATTCTTCACCTGCTGCTGATTTGTTCATTCTGCTTCCCAATAAGGCTTGGCTCACATTTATCCTGCACTCTGCGCTGAGAGCTTACACCGGGGTTTCCGTGTAAATCTCTGAAATACGTGATTCAGACGGAACCCCCGGCGGAAGATTCCCTATAATGAGGCCGATGGAGGCACTGTGGACGCCATCTGACCTATGATCCGGCAGTGTCCATCTTTTTAGGTGTGGATAAAAGCGTGGTCAGCCACAGTTTTGTGCACTTTGGGAAAAGAAGGAAAACGCTGAACAGAGGCGAGGTGGAGTCCAGATAAACTCTGCTGCCTCATTATAGTGAATGGATCCCTTAGGGGTTTCAGCTCAATCATGTCATTTGGAGATTTAGATGGAAACCCCAAAGTATGTGTTCAGCGTAGAGCACAGGATAAATGTGATCCCAAATATTATGTAAAATGTTCCCAATAAAAGCTTCACATAAAAAGCCTCCACTCTGGTCCATCATCTATTAATGGAAATATAGGGGGCTTCCACGTTACTGGTAGTACAAAGGCTCTGGAAAAGTGAAATGGCTTCTCACCCCCAAAAGAAATTCAGCAAATTCTGCGCTCCAAAATCCAAATTCCCCACGACCTTCTGAGCATCACAGTGTGTCTAAACCACATTTAGCGTCAACATGTTTGGCAGGGGTATAATTTCCAAAACGTGGTCACTTGAGGGGGGATTTTGCTCTTCTAGCACTTGGGGGCTCTGTATATGGAGTCCACAAAGTATTCTAGAAAAATCTGCACTCCAGCAGGCAAATAGCGCTCTGTCCCTCCCTGTACAGCCACATGTGGTGTATTGCCAAGTTCAGCAGAAATTGTGTGACATATTTTGGTGCCATTATTTTACCAATTTCATCATGTTAAAATGTAAAATCTGGGGCTAAAACAAAATTTTTGTGGTAAAAATGTCATTATTTTTTCTTCACTGCCCAGTGGTATAAAATTCTATGACACACCTGTGGTGTCAATATGATCACTGCACCCTTAGATGAATTCATTGAGAGGTGTAGTTTGTAAAATGGGGTCACTTATGGGGGATTCTATTGTTCTGGCACCTCAGGGGCTCTACCAATGTGACATGGCACCCTCAAACCATTCCAGCAAAATTTGAACTCCAATATGGCGCTTCTTCCATTCTGAGCTTTGCACTGTGCCTCAAAAGTAGTTTTCTACCATACATGTGGTGTTGGCAAACTCAGGAGAAATTGCACAACAAATATTGTTGTCCATTTTCTCCTGTTACCCTTGTAAAAATAAAATATTTGGGGCTAAAAGATAATTTTTGTGGAAAAAATTAGAATTTTTATTTCACGGCTCTACGTTATAAACTTCTGTGAAGCACCTGGGGGTTCAAGGTGCTCACTACACATCTAAATACGTTCCTTGATGGGTCTAGTTTTCAAAATGGGGTCACTTGTGGTGTGTTTCCACTGTTTAGGCACCTCAGGGGCACTCCAAATGTGACATGGTGTCCGCTCTCGATTCCAGCCAATTTTGCATTCAAAAGTCAAACAGTGCTCCTTCCCTTCCAAGCCCTGCCGTGCAGCCAAACAGAGGTATTCCCCCCACATATGGGGTATCGGCGTACTCAGGAGAAATTGCACGACAAATTTGGGGGTCCATTTTCTCCTGATACACTTGAGAAAATAAAAAAAATTGGGTCTGAAGTAAAATGTTTGTGATAAAAAGTTAGATGTTCATTTTTTCCTTCCACAATGCTTTAGTTCCTTTGAATCACGAGAAGGGTTAATAAACTTCTTGAATGTGGTTTTGAGCACCTTGAGGGGTGCAGTTTTTAGAGTGGTGTCACTTTTGGGTATTTTCTGTCATATAGACCCATCAAAGTCACTTCAAATGTGATGTCCCTAAAAAAATGGTTTTGTAAATTTTGTTGGAAAAATGAGAAATCACTGGTCAACTTTTAACCCTTATAACTTCCTAACAAAAAATATTATGTTTCAAAAATTGTGCTGATGTAAAGTAGACATGTTGGAAATGTTATGTGTTAACTATTTTGTGTGACATAACTCTCTGATTTAAGGGCATAAAAATTCAAAGTTTGAAAATTGTAACATTTTCAAAATGTTTGCCAAATTTACATTTTTTTCACAAGTAAATGCAAGTCTTGTTGAAGAAATTTGACAACTATCATGAAGTACAATATGTCACAAAAATACAGTCTCAGAATCAGTGGGATTCGTTGAAGCATTCCAGAGTTATTACCTCATAAAGTGACAGTGGTCAAATTTAAAAAATGAGGGCTGGTCACTAACCTACAAAAGTGACTCGGTCCATACGGGGTTAATCAAGAACCTGCGGTTTTGGTGCCTCTGCTTCTCTGAATTTTCTACATTGTTTTTGGACTTGGTGGGAGGCCCTGCCGAGCTCAGCACAAGTTTGGTCAGTGGTGCATATGAATCTACTATTGGACTTATTAAATACACTAATACTATGTGTTATTTTCAGACTTGTTGAATTTATTTGGATCCATGGCAGTTTAATGCAGCATTTTCTATACAGTTTTTTATGTTTTGACAGCAGGCTTTTTTATAGGACAGAAAAACACATGAAAAAAGGCATGTGTGAAAAAAAACAAAAAAACTGAGGAAATGCAGATAAACCACTGAAAAACAACCCATTACATTATAATTGCCTTAAAGTTTTAGGGCTCCAGTGCAGCAATAACGGATGTCATCATCATCAAAAAAGAGTGACTACACTCTGGAGGAGTAACATTTCTATGGCTAAAATGGTAGTAGCATCCCAAAGAAGTGGAAAAGGTTTTATTGTATGAAAATAAAATTTAGCTTTTTAGTAGGGATGATGATGAGCAAGCGTCGAGATGCTCGGCGAGTATTTCTGGGATGCTGGGGTGGAGCTCAGGTCCCCGCCCTGCATGTTTGGCACTCTTTAAAGAGATAATAAACATGCAGGGATTGTCAGTCACTCACTGTAATGCCGTAGCCATCTTGGTTGTGGCATTACAGTGAGTAGTGAGTTTTAGGCTGGTGGAGACGGAAGCTTTCTGCAACCTGATGGTGGCAGCCGTCCCTTGGTACTCGGTCCCCAGCTGCCACTATTTCTTCCGGTGTGCCGTCCCCGCATTACACAAGCACATGTCCCAGAACATTAGCCGTGCCCTCAACAACACAGTTACTGGGAAGTTCCACCTAACCACGGACACATGGACAAGTGCTTGTGGGCATGGACGGTACATCTTGAGATGGCACACTGGGTTAATATAGTGGAAGCTGGGACCCAGTCGGACCTTGGAATAGAAAACATCCTCCCGGCGCCGAGGATTGCGGGCCCTGGGTTAATCAGGGTTGCCCCCACATTCTACAGCTCCTGCACCACCTCCTCCTCTTCAGCCTCCATCTCCGAAATAACCACATCAGTCGGAAGATGGAAGCACTGCAGCACTGCCTCCGCCAAGAAGCAACAGGCTGTGCTGAAGTTAATATGCTTATGTGACAAACCGCTGAAGATTTCTTGACAGCTCTTAAAGAGCAGGTAGATCTGTGGCTGTCACCACTGAACCTACAGCCAGGCATGGTTATGTGTGACAATGGTGGGAACCTGGTGGTGGCTGTGAAGCGAGGCGAGCTTCACACGTACCATGCCTGGCCCATGTGCTCAACCTAGTGGTTCAGCGGTTTCTTAAAACCTACCTGAATCTGCTTGTCAAAGTACACCACATGTGTGCCAATTTTAGAGAGTCAGCTCCAGCTGCAGCCGCTCTTGCCGTGCTTCAGCAGAGTTTGCAGCTTCCAGCTCACTGACTGGTGTGCGATGTCTCCATGCATTGGAACTCAACATTGCATATGTTGGGAAGGATTTGTGAGCAGCACACGGCAGTTGTTGAGTACCAGCTTCAAAACGTCCGTCGGTATTCAAGTCAGCCTCCACACATAAAGAGTCCAGGAGGGGGCATGGATGTCAGACATCTGTGCCGTCCTCCAAAACTTTGAGGACTCCACCAAGATGGTGGGTGGCGATGATGCCATAATTAATTGTCACCATTCCACTTCTCTGTCTTCTGAAACGATCGCTGCTCACAATTAAAGAGGAGGCATTGTAGGCAGAGTACTGTGAGATGGAGAAAGGAACCATGCAGGGTGATAACACAGCCCAGCCTCATCTCATCCCAAAGTGGATTGGGTGACAATGAGGAAAAGGAGGAGGAGGAAGAGGAAAAACAGGAGCTAGTTTCCTGTGCTATAGACGGTACTACCCACACAACCGTCACACCGTCTGTTCAGCGTGGAGGAGAGGGAGGAGGAGTAGGATGAGAAGGAGAGCATGGTCAGTCGTCCTCTTAGTGAGGACACGGAAGTCTTGCCTGTTAGCAGTGTGGCACACATGGCTGAGTTTTGTTACGCTGCCTTTCCCGTAACCCTCGCGTTCCCAAATTTTGGGTGACAGTCATTACTGGTTGGTGACACTTCTAAACCCACGCTACAAGGAGAACTTTCTATCTCTCATTCCCGCGGCGGACAGGTCTACTAAAATGGTGCAGTACTAGAAGGCCCTTGTTGCGGAATTATTAAAAAAATTCCTATCTGAAAACACTGGTGGCAGAGGTCACAGTTCGTTGGACAACCAAGGAGTACAGGCGAGAGAGACACAAATACAATCCAGCAGAGGCAGGGGAACACTGTCAAAGGTCTGGAAGAGTTTTCTTAGACCCTCCCATCGCACAGGGCCTAATGCATGGGGTACTTTCACAAGGAGGGATAATTTTCCGAAGATGCTGAAGGAATACCTTGCCGACCATACCAACATCCTCCGTGATTCCTCTGTGCCTTATAATTATTGGGTATCCAAGCTGGACAAGTGGTATGAACTGGTTCTCTTCGCCTTGGAGGTCCTGGCCTGCAATGCCGCTAGCATTTTGTCAGAGCGGGTTTTTAGAGCCGCTGGGGGAATTATAACTGATAGGCGCCTCCGCCTGTCACCTGAAAATGCTGACAGGCTGACTCTTATAAAAATGAACAAGGGCTGGATTGGGCCAGACTTTTCAACACCACCGAATGATAGCAGCGTAACATAAACTCATATCCAGTGTCTTTTTTTGGGAGGTCTATTCCCATGTACCTCTACACACCCAGACATGGGTATACGCTTCCTGATTTTGTTTATTTTCTGTTGTCCTCCTCATCCTCATCCACCATATCACCAGCGTGACCGTGAGGCAACACCCACATAATTTTTTTATGGCTGTTTATGATGCCCGTAGGAAATGTTTGTTATACAGTATGTTCATGTATACCCCCCAGGGGTAAATGTTTTTAAGCCCATGCACTTAGTGTATGGGCATTACAAGTATAGGAGACCAGCTCATTTATAATGGGAAAATTTTTTTAATGAGGCCCTCCTCTACGTCTCTTCCAAGGGGGCAATGGAGTGCGTCCAAATTTTTGGCAGCCCTTGCAGTCACTACATACGCAAGAACAGTATAGGAGACCAGCTCCTTTATAATGGGAACATTTTTTTTACTGAGGCCCTCCTCTATGTCTCTTCAAAGGGGTATTGGGATGCGTTGAAAATTTAGGCAGCCGTTGTAGTCACTGCATATGCAATAACTAGTAGGTACTGCCCCCTTGAGAAAGGCTAAGCGCCGAAATGCGCATTGGGGACGGCCATAGCGTGGTGTTCAGGTATTGAACGCTCTGGGAGGTATGTTATAAGCCTAGTTGATATATGGTGCTATATGTCTATACATGAGATATATTTTGATTTAATCCCTTTTTGGCATCTATCCCCTATATGTATGTAGAGCATAACAAATGAAATACTATGTACCACCACTCTTGATGGCCGCTATGAGTGTTTTTATAATATGTAACCCAATTTTTGTATTATGTCCTGTCTATACAATGCATGTGTAATAAAGCATTTTTAATAACAATATCACCATTTGTGTCATCCCTTTTGGTCTTTGTCCACTCCCCCCTTATATATGATGACTGGTGTACTATCAGCCCTCTCTTTTGAGCAGCAACCTACATGTAAATACACTATCTATCAATGTATTATATTTTGTTGCTGTGGTGTTCTTTCAGTCATATCTTGATATGCAATAACTGTATAGCAGAACTGCTCCTTTATAATGGGAACATTTGGTTACTGAGGCCCTCCTGTATGTGTCTTTAAATTGGTATTGGGTTTTTTCCAAAATTTAGGCAGCCGTTGCAGTCACTGCATACGCAATAACTGTATAGCAAAACCGCTCCTTTATAATGGGAACATTTTGTTACTGAGGCCCTTTTCTATGTCTCTTCAAAGGGGCAAAGGGGTATTGGGATGCGTCCAAAATTTAGGCAGCCGTTGCAGTCACTGCATATGCAATAACTGTATAGCAGAACAGCTCCTTTATAATGGGAACATTTGGTTAGTGAGGCCCTCCTTTATGTCTCTTCAACGGCGTATTGGGATGCGTCGAAAATGTAGGCAGCCGTTGCAGTCACTGCATACGCAATAACTGTATAGCAGAACCACTCTTACATAATGGGAACATTTTGTTACTGAGACCATCCTCTATGTGTCTTTAAATTGATATTGGGGTTTTTCCAAAATTTAGGCAGCCGTTGCAGTCACTGCATACGCAATAACTGTATAGCAAAACCGCTCCTTTATAATGGGAACATTTTGTTACTGAGGCCCTTTTCTATGTCTCTTCAAAGGGGCAAAGGGGTATTGGGATGCGTTGAAAATTTAGGCAGCCGTTGCAGTCACTGCATATGCAATAACTGTATAGCAGAACAGCTCCTTTATAATGGGAACATTTGGTTAGTGAGGCCCTCCTTTATGTCTCTTCAACGGCGTATTGGGATGCGTCGAAAATGTAGGCAGCCGTTGCAGTCACTGCATACGCAATAACTGTATAGCAGAACCACTCTTACATAATGGGAACATTTTGTTACTGAGACCATCCTCTATGTGTCTTTAAATTGATATTGGGGTTTTTCCAAAATTTAGGCAGCCGTTGCAGTCACTGCATACGCAATAACTGTATAGCAAAACCGCTGTTTTATAATGGAAACATTTTGTTACTGAGGCCCTCATCTATGTGTCTTTAAATTGGTATTGGGGTTTTTCCAAAATTTAGGCAGCCGTTGCTGTCACTGCATACGCAATAACTGTATAGCAAAACCGCTCCTTTATAATGGGAACATTTTGTTACTGAGGCCCTCCTCTATGTCTCTTCAAAGGGGTATTGGGATGTGTCAAAAATTCAGGCAGCTGTTGCAGTCAATGCATACGCAATAACTGTATAGCAGAACCGCTTCTTTATAATTGGAACATTTTGCTACTGAGGCCCTCCTCTATGTCTCTTCAAAGGGGTATTGGGATGCATCGAAAATTTAGGCAGCCATTGCAGGCACTGCATACGCAATAATTGTATAGCAGAACCATTCCTTTAAATTGGGAACATTTTGCTACTAAGGCCCTCCCCTATGTCTCTTCAAATTGGTATTGGGGTCTTGGTATTTGGGCAGCCCTTTCAGTCACTGCGTACGCAATAACAGTATAAGAGACCCGTTCCTTAATAATGTGAAATTATTTTTTTAAATCAGGCCCTCTATGTCTCTTCAAAGGGGTATTGGAGTTTTTCCAAATTTTGGGCAGCCCTTGCAGTCACTGCATATGCTATAACACTATAGGAGACCCGCGCCTTAATAATGGGAAAAACAAAGCATATCCGGCTGATTGCCCTCTAACAATAGTGAGGGCCAACTGCTGGCCCTTTAAGAATAGCAAGGGCCGCCTGATGGCCCTATAAAAATAGTATTTTTCCTTTTCAGAGTCCTTCCTTCATAAATGAAACAGGATGTGTCTGATCATGTCTCACACACCACATGGAAAGATAATGTAGTAAAATGTTAAAATGACATTTACTCTTAAATGTATTTTTCTCCATTGAAAGCAATGCAAAAGTGCAAAAACGCATCAAAAACGCTACGTGTGAACATAGCCCAAGGTGTGGAGAATCATTTTTGTTTTTGGTTATTTATTTTGCCTTACATACAAGTCATTACCTTGGAAAGGATGTTCCTTAACATTTTTCCCAGGAAAATCCATTTTGGTTTAGTTTTTGTATGTTTTATTGTGAGCCCATAAAAGTGGCGTAATACTCTGACAATATTGTTCACAGCAGTGACCTGGAAGTCAGAGATGCTTCCAGCGGTCTTCCCCATGCTGTTCCCATGTCATTTGAGCACTGTTCCCATCAATTTGGGCAATTTTTAGGCCTTGCAGACCTCCGGGGGGTGGAGGGGCTGCCGGAAAAATTGCTTGAGTTTTCCATAGACTTTCATTGGTCTCATTGTTCGGGTCAAGCACCCGAGCATTCCAATTTGCTCAATTCTAGCAACAAGTGCCCGAGCATTTTAGTGCTCGCTCATCACTACTTTTTTGCCATGCTTTTTAATATTTCTATAGAAACTTTTAAGAACAAAAGTAAAGCTAATGTACATATACAATAAAAACACATCAGAGTTGTGGAGTCATACACACCTGAAAACTCTCCATTCCAACTGGAAATAATGTTAATGAATCAAGTAGAATCCAGCAAAAAGGTAATAAAAAAAACTAGAGCTTTGTTAAGTATCACTTACTGCTGACACGGGTTGAAGTCCTTAGCTTTTAGTCATAAGCTACAACTATTAAGGAGTTTTAAACACATCAGCGCCTTTTATGAGTTCTTAAGTGATATTTAAAGTCATTTAACAAAGTCAGCCACTGCAACATCCTCTGACAGGTGCTTAATACAGAAAACTTCCTTCCTCTAGGAGATTTGGACTGATATTACTGAACTGATATCTTTACTGACCATTCATATATGTGTACATATTTATACAGTGTAGTGGTTCACTCGCTCTGTTAGGCATTAGGCCTTAGGTAGCGTTCACACAGGCAATGCAGATTTTGTCCAAACACGTGCAATTTTTATTGCTTTCTACAAGTTGCACAGCAACACAACAGAATCATAAACATAAATCCCTAGCCTTGTCCAGGAGATGGCTAAACAGAACAGACCCTGGCTACTCATACTGAGCTAGCCCCAGCTCTGTCAAACAAAACATCTATTGTCCATAGCAAACACTGATACTTGCAGTTCTCTGCACACAGCCTGTGCAGAATCTTCTCAGGGGGTGTTGAAAAGCAAAAAAAGACGATCAAATGGTCCATCATAGTGAAAAAGATGAAAAAACGTTATTATAAATACTGCAAAGGGTGTATGGGAAGGAGGGGAAAAAATACATACATATACATAAAAAATATTGTTAAAAGCAGATACACAACATGTCAAATGCAGGTATATTAATACTAAGCCATAGCTATAGATAAAATGGGATATAGTGGTGCTGGAACATAGAGGAGGGAGACACATCACATGATAAATAGCGTACTGGTGTACATACAGTACAGACCAAAAGTTTGGACATACCTTCTCATTTATAGATTTTTCTGTATTTTCATTACTATGAAAATTGTACATTCACACTGAAGGCATCAAAACTATGAATTAACACATGTGGAATTATATAGTTAACAAAAAAGTGTGAAACAACGGAAAATATATCTTATATTCTAGGTTCTTCAAAGTAGCCACCTTTTGCTTTGATGACTGCTTTGCACACTCTTGGCATTCTTTTGATGAGCTTCAAGAGGTAGTCACCGGAAATGGTCTTCCAACAATCTTGAAGGAGTTCCCAGAGATGCTTAGCACTTGTTGGCCCTTTTGCCTTCACTCTGCGGTCCAGCTCACCCCAAACCATCTCGATTGGGTTCAGGTCTGGTGACTGTGGAGGCCAGGTCATCTGGCGTAGCACCCCATCACTCTCCTTATTGGTGAAATAGCCCTTACACAGCCTGGAGGTGTGTTTGGGGTCATTGTCCTGTTGAAAAATAAATGATGGTCCAACTAAACGCAAACCAGATGGAATAGCATGCTGCTGCAAGATGCTGTGGTAGCCATGCTGGTTCAGTATGCCTTCAATTTTGAATAAATCCCCAACAGTGTCACCAGCAAAGCACCCCCACACCATCACACCTCCTCCTCCATGCTTCACAGTGGGAACCAAGCATGTAGAGTCCATCCATTCACCTTTTCTGCGTCGCACAAAGACACGGTGGTTGGAACCAAAGATCTCAAATTTGGACTCATCAGACCAAAGCACAGATTTCCACTGGTCTAATGTCCATTCCTTGTGTTCTTTAGCTTGAACAAGTCTTTTCTGGTTGTTTCTTGTCCTTAGCAGTGGTTTCCTAGCAGCTATTTTACCATGAAGGCCTGCTGCACAAAGTCTCCTCTTAACAGTTGTAGAGATGTGTCTGCTGCTAGAACTCTGTGTGTCATTGACCTGGTCTCTAATCTGAGCTGCTGTTAACCTGCGATTTCTGAGGCTGGTGACTCGGATAAACTTATCCTCAGAAGCAGAGGTGACTCTTGGTCTTCCTTTCCTGGGGCGGTCCTCATGTGAGTCAGTTTCTTTGTAGCGCTTGATGGTTTTTGCAACTGCACTTGGGGACACTTTCAAAGTTTGCCCAATTTTTCGGACTGACTGACCTTCATTTCTTAAAGTAATGATGGCCACTCGTTTTTCTTTACTTAGCTGCTTTTTACTTGCCATAATACAAATTCTAACAGTCTATTCAGTAGGGCTATCAGCTGTGTATTCACCTGACTTCTGCACAACACAACTGATGGTCCCAACCCCATTTATAAGCCAAGAAATCCCACTTATTAAACCTGACAGGGCACACCTGTGAAGTGAAAACCATTTCCGGTGACTACCTCTTGAAGCTCATCAAGAGAAGCGTGCGCAAAGAGTGCGCAAAGCAGTCATCAAAGCAAAAGGTGGCTACTTTGTAGAACCTAGAATATAAGACATATTTTCAGTTGTTTCACACTTTTTTGTTAAGTATATAATTTCACATGTGTTAATTCATAGTTTTGATGCCTTCAGTGTGAATGTACAATTTTCATTGTCATGAAAATCCAGAAAAATCTTTAAATGAGGTGTGTCCAAACTTTTGGTCTGTACTGTATACTGTACATCAATGTCCCTCACATCCTATATGGCCACCATAGGCCGTAATTAACTTAGTAAGAATAGAAAAACACCACATCAACCGGCATCAGCACGTGTTTCCCCGACGCGCATTTCAATGCTTTTGCCTTTCTCGGTCCCCTTGAGAAAGGCAAAAGCGCTGAATCGCACGTCGGTGAAACATGCGCTGATGCAGGTTGATGTGGTGTTTTTCTATTCCTACTAAGGTAATTACGGCCTATGGTGGCCATATATGATGTCAGGGACATTGATGTATATGTACACCAGTACGCTATTTATCATGTGATATGTCTCCCTCCTCTATGTTCCAGCACCACTATATCCCATTTTATCTATAGCTATGGCTTAGTATTAATATAGAGGGGCACTATACCTGCATTTGACATGTTGTGTATCTGCTTTTAACAATATTTTTTATGTATATGTATGTATTTTTTTCCCTTCCTCCCCATTCACCCTGTGCAGTATTTATAATAAAAAAAATTCATCTTTTTCACTATGATGGACCATTTGATCGTCTTTGCTTGCTTTTCAGCACCCCCTTGTTAGTATGTTTTGGACGATAAGTCCAATATAAATCCGATTGGCAGGTTACAATATGGATATTAAGTTTTTTTCATATTATTTTTTGACATTGTTAATTGATATATGTAACATAGTGCTCTGTTCTAATTACCACTCTTAAGAATCTTCTCACAGTATGTGCACACGATCATTAATCGCTGCGGATTGGACACAGCACATTTGCGCTTCGTGCAATCCGCAGCGACCAGATGTTACAGCATTGTGGATGGGATTTCAAGAAATCCTATGCCCACTATGCGTCTCCGTGCATCTGCGGATCACCCGTGGACACGGACATGCGGCGCGTCTTTCCACGCTAGTCTCCGCAAGAGCAATGAGATCAATACAATGTATTGATTGCGGTGGATCCGCATGGTTCAATGAACACATGCGGATTCACCTGCGTGCAGCGCTTTCGATGTGGCATAAAGTATGCTGCGTTCAAAGCGCTGCCCATATCGATCGTGTGCACATACCCTCGGAGAGAGATTCTTGCCTCTGCTATATCCAGCAGACTGACTGACTCCCCAGTCACTCCATTCAGAGAGAGACCCTGACATGTCTCTCAGCTACAGCTCTCATCTTGGCTGGTCACTCACCAGCACACACTCAACTCTGCTTCATCCAGCAGACTGACACTCCCTCAGGAGACTGCCACATAATGAATCTACTTCCTGCTTCTTAGAGACACACTTCAGGTGTTTCTACTCAAACACCGCACAGCTGGGATAAAACTATGTCCTTTCCAGCTATGTTACAATAGGTTTTGGGGATCAATATTTTCATTCAGCTTGTATGCACATATTTCATATGCCCATATTCTATATCCTACAAAGCATTTTAAGAAACCTCAAATATTCTGCTGTTTTTCAAGAACCCTCACATTGAAAATAGAACTACATCTTATTTCCTAGAAACAAATTTATGCAGAAGGAGCCTTCACACTTAAGACAGATGGAGCACTTTGCTCACAAGGAGAGGGACAAAGTACCCATAGACAGGTGCAGAAGTCTCAGTGAAACTTACAGAAATCATTTGTTTGCAGCCTCAAAAAAATTGTGCAACAAAATGTTAAACTAAAGGTACCATCACTTTTGTCCACACAATTTTCATTAGCTCGTTTTTTTTTTTAGTTTTTCTGCTAAGCCATAATTAAAAAGCAATGCCTAATTTTCATTAGTTGATAGTCAGTAAATTTAAATTGAAAATTGTTTTTGTCAGTTTCAAGTTATTTCAGTGACCAATGTATTTTTTTTTACTTTATCAGAAAGGCACCAACAATTTTGTCCATGGGAGTAAATACAAAATATATATTTCTATACGCTAAAATACACTGACGCGCAAAAGGGTAACAATGTTTTGAACTTTTGACTTTCAGGCTCCATATCTCATATCCACTACTGCTTTGAACATGAGACTACCATCATTTTATAGAGAACCATCTTGGCTATCTCATACATAAATTTGACTTGCAACTATTTAGCAAATGATTACATGTCAATTGTCATGTAACTGCATTGTTACTGTTTTGCTCCTAAAAACCTAAATTAAATTTTTATTATTTTGTTAGTATTTTGTAAATCTACCTTTGGCTTTGAACACTGCCTGAATCGTTCTGGGCATGCTCTCGCTCAGATTCAAGCACGTCTCGACTGAAATCTGATCCTAGGTCTCTTTTACACGTTCTTAAAGTTGGTGCATACTGGTCGACTCACTGGGGTATGTTTACAACTTTTTCTTCAACTCTACCAACAAGTGTTCAATTGGGTTGAGGTCTGGGAACTGTGGGGGCCAATCCAACACCTTTACTTTATTGTTATTGAACCATGTCATGCTGGAATACTGGGTCGTCCTTTTCATACCTATATTACTAGAGTGTACAAAGTAACTCATCTTGTAGAATACTCAGCATTGGGCCACCATCGATCCTGGTTAAGTATCCAATCCCTTTGGCTGTGAAACAACCCCATATCATCAGTCTTCCTCCACTGAACTTGACAGTTCCTTCAATTTCTTCATCCGTTAGCCCCTTTTTCCCTTGTTTCTTCCAGACCCATTTGATAGAATATCATCAAAAAGTTAATTTATTTCAGTTCTTCAATACAAAAAGTGAAACTCATATATTATATAGAGTCATTACAAACAGAGTGATCTATTTCAAGTGTTTATCTCTGTTAATGTTGATGATTATAATGATTGATGTTGATGATTATAATCATCAACATTAACAGAGATAAACACTTGAAATAGATCACTCTGTTTGTAATGACTCTATATAATATATAAGTTTTACTTTTTGGATTGAAGAACTGAAATAAATTAACTTTTTGATGATATTCTAATTTTGTGAGATGCACCTGTATATTTTTGAGATATGGACTCAATGTCCAAATCTCACCAATACACATAGAGATATGGACTTCAAGGACCTGCTGAAGCACAGAGAGGAGCAAAACGTCCGTCTATGTGTTCCATTTACTCATGTAACCAGCTTTTTATTCGATGATCTAATAAATGAGAATTTTATGGGACGGTGAGTGGCACTTTTTCCTTCTTCAACTTGCTCCGATGGTCTGAACTTTCTGTTGTGCACCCGTGTTCCCTGTTGTTTGGAGGTTTTGCGCTGTCCAGTCAGTGGGAGAATCTGGCAGATAGATGGTACCGGATCCTCTGTTTTTTTCCCTCACAGCACCAACACCAACACCAGTCAGGACCCACTCTTTCATGTAGCATGCTGGGGCTACCACCCCTTGACGAAGGACTCTCTGTCTGAAACGCGAGTCGGGGCTGTGCCGCAATCTCCCTCTCTTGGACCCAGCAAACAGGTATGGTGAATTTTCCAATAGGCCTCCTCCCCCTCCGCATTGCATGAGCATTATATAGTCACATTTCCATCTCTATTCTATTGTATACTTATGTGGGAGGGCAGATATTGACCATCATTCATTGTAGATGGTAGTGCATGGTACCCGGTGACATGATAATTCATTTACCTGAAGTACTCATTATATATATTTTGTTGTCACAGGCACCATTCAGGCACCATGTACTGCCAACACTATTATATTTGCTAGATTGGCTCTGACATACCTGTAACACGTGTTGTATACCAAGTCTTCTGTGGTCCAATCCTATTAATTCATTGATTACATTGATGTTGTAATTGTACCATATGGATTGCGGACACATCTTGTGTTTGCATCACCACTATAACCATCCCGTTAATAAAGTTTTTTTATATAGCTAATGTCTAATTGATTTTTGGACCTGACATTCGGTGCTTCTCCTTTCCTTATATTGCAGCAGATAAAATAGTGATTATATCAAAACTGTAGCAAACAGCTCAGTAAGTGATACATCGCTGGAATCAGATTCTCTGCCCCTACATCATGCTGCTCTCAGATGGAGAAGCAAAACCCTGATGACAGATTCCCTTTAAATTTATTTTTTTGTGTGAAATTCCACAGTCTTTCAGAGTAAAACATACTCGCCTGGGGTGACTATATGTGCAGGAGGCTCGTTTGCTGAGCTCCTTCCACACATGGCTGACGTTGGCTATATTACATATACACAGGGCTGCCACCAGGAATTTCGGGGCCCCATACTGGCAAAATTTTCGGGCCCCCTTGAGACTCTGCCCAGGCTCCACCTCAGCTCCGCCTCCACACCTTGAAACTTCCACATTCCCACCCCTAACTCTTGGAAAAACTCCACTTCTGCACCACGTCCTCACCAATCACACGCTAACAGTTCCCATTCAATACCAGATCACATACATAGCCAGCAGCTTTTGTTTTGGCCAAAAGATTTTTTAAGCTGCCACTACGACAAGGAGACTCTTCTGGCCGCGCCTCTAACCTATTAAACATTTGTTAAAATATCCAATACTCTTTTTAGGTATATTTTTATTTATTTTTCTTTAAGGGAATGTGTCGCGTACATTTTTTAAAATGACCAATAATATCACATACAAGAGAGAAATACCGTCACACCATGGCCGGACCACATATTACCACCACATAATGAAAGAATAATACCACAAACAAGGAATACCGCCACACCATTACCAGACCACATATTACCATCACATAGTGACCCAATAATACCACATACAAGGAAAAAATACCGTCACACCATGACTAGACCACATGTTACCATCACATGATGACTGAATAATACCACATACAAGGGACAAATACCACCACACCATGACCAGACCAGATATTACCACCACATAGTAACCAAATAATACCACATACAGGGGAGAAATACTGCCACACCATGACAAGATCACATATTACCACCACATAGTGACCGAATAATACCACATATAAGGAACAATTACCGCCACACCATGACCAGATCCATCATTGGCAGCTCCCCCTCCCCTATCATTTGCAGCTGCCCCCTCACGCCATCATTTGCAGTCCCTCGCCCCCCCCCCTCGCTCCATCATTTGCAGTTCCTTGTCCCCCCCTCACTCCATCAATTACAGTCCATCGTCCCCCTCACTCGATCATTTGCAGCCTCCCCTCACTTTATCATTTGCAGTCCCCCATCACTCCATAATTAACAGCCCCCCTCACTCACAGCCCCTCTCACTCACAGCCCCCCTCACTCACAGCCCCCCTCACTCACTGCCCCCCTCACTCCATAATTTACAGTCCCCCTCACTCACAGCCTCACTCACTCCATAATTTGCAGCCCCCCACTCCATCACTTGCAGTCCCCCTCCTTCACCTATTTAATTTATTTTAGAAAGAAAAAGGAAAAAAAAAAAAGTTTGATCATACTCAGCAACGGCGCTGGGTGCTTTCCTTGAGCTCCGCAGCCGCGCAGCTCCTGCTCTTTCATACTTCACCTGACTTCAGGTCAGGTGACAGCGCGTACGTGCCGTTACCTGACCAGACGTCAGAAGTATGAGGGAGCTACTGGAGCTGAACGGCTGTGGAGCTCCAGTAAGGCACTTAGCGTCGAGGTGTGTGCCGTCAAAGGCGGCGCCACGCGCTCGGCACTTTGTTATAACATGGGGCCCGGTGAGCAGAAGTATAAGAGGGGGGGCCCCACCTCTGTACTGCTGCTCACCAGGCCCCATGCAGCAGTAAGGGCAGTAATGCCCTGATGGTGGCCGTGCATATACAGCTGGCATTTGTTTTCAACAGTCTCTGACAGAGGCATTTAAATGATGCCACAGACAGTGTGACAGTGCTATCTTTGTCCTCCTCTAAAGCTCAGCTATACAAGTATGCTGAGCTACAATGGAGACTGTGATTTACACTACGTACTGTAGTACTGTGATATTCAAGAATACAGTATAAGTGATCAGACGATCACAGGTAAGTTCCTTATGGGGGATAAAGCATAAAGTGAGGAGTTTGAAAAAAGTTTTTAAAAATATAAAATATATAAAATTGAAAAATATAAAAAATATAACAAAAAAAATTAAATCACTCATTTTCCTTCCATTAAAAAAGAAAAAAAATATTATACGTTATATTATACATCCAAAAATGTCTCATCTATCTACATACAAACATAATTTTTTTTAAATCAGATATTTTTTATTAAAAAACTTTTTATAACATTATACATAAACAACAGTGAGGCATCACTAAACTAGCAGTGCCTCTCAAGACCCACCCGTTCCCCTTCCCCCCACCCATAACAGCCCCAAGAACCATATGGCAAAAGCAAATTTTTGTTACAGACCGTATACCATCATATAGCTTATCCGACTGTTAAAGCATTAATAATTTGATCCATGGGTACAGAGCTTAAATATCTGATAATCAGTAATTAGTTATACAGAACATGAGAGACCACAACATTTCAAACTCAAGTGATATTTAAAATAGACATAATATGATAACCATGAAACATATTCCATTTACCCCAGATTTTATCAAATTTACGTATAGCCTTTTTGTACACGCCCTCTTCTAATCTCAATAAAAGATGCATTCTATCCAAAAATTCCTGGAGCCTGAGAGGGGAGGGATCCAACCAATGTGCAGCTATAAGCTTTCTGACCTGGTATAGAGTCCTCTTAACAGCTATTATTTCATCCTCTTCACATCCTATTATTTCTACAAGGCCTAATACACACACTTTAGGATATAGGGGTAAATTACACTCAAACACATCATTAATGTATTGCACACACTCATTCCAGAATACAGCGACCTTTCTACACGTCCACATCATATGCATAAGATCTGCTCCTTCCTCTCCACATTTCGGACACATACTGTCATTCCTTACCCCAATGCGCTGTAGAAATTTGGGGGTTCTATATACCCTATGTAATAAGTACAACTGTGAAAGTCTATGTGCCTCACATGTAGATAGTATCGGAATGCTCCCCACCACATCTTCCCATTCTTCCGAGGTTATAGTACCAATGTCGCGTTCCCACCTCTCCTTAACATTTAAGGGTCTGTCCCACTGAAATTGCTGAATAAGTATCCAGTAAATTCTGGAAATCAATCCCTTCCCACCTCTATGGCATAATAATGTGTTAAACAGTAGATGATGTTGGATTTTACTTTGCATATGTCGCGGCTGTACAAACCATGCATGCCTCAATTGGAGATAAAAGTAAAAACTAGTTTGTGGAATACAATATTCTTCTTTTATCTGTTGGAACGATTTAAATATTTCCCCCTCTAATATTTGCGCCACATTAGTTATTCCCAATTTTTCCCATATTCCGAATCCTTTCAATTTATGGATCTCTGGAAGGCCCACATTATGCCACAACGGGGTAAACGGGGTAAAGCCTTTTATTCCCAACAACAATTTGATTTTCTGCCATGTTTTCCCCATAAGTGTTAGGGTCGGGAGGTGTCGCCTAGCATCCCACCCCGAGATTCCTGTTTCTAGAAAGGAGGTAATTGGCAGATTGTGTGAGAGTAGACGTATCAGTTTATCTAGGTTCCCCTGGATTAACCAGAGCTGTTGCATTTGAGAAGCTAGAAAATATATCCATGGATTAGGTGCGGCTAGTCCCCCCTGATCTTTGGGTCTTTGAAGTGTATCCAAACTGATTCTGGCCACCCCTTTTTTCCAGATCAATTCCCGAAACAGTGCCTGAAATTTATAAAATATTCTCATGGGGATCCAAACCGATGAATTATGAAGGATATATAATAATTGGGGCATTAACACCATTTTAATTAAGTTAGTTCGACCTACCATTGATAGGGGAAGTTTGCTCCAAGTATTGGCCTTTTGTTGAAATTTAGTAAGCAGTTCAAGTAAATTTAAAGGAATATAATCTCCGATAGATGTGGTCACTCTAACTCCGAGATATTTAAATTCTCGCACCACCTTCAAGCAAGTACTCCCTACCCTAGTATTCTGAGACAAACCATCAACTGGCATAAGAACTGATTTGTCCCAATTAATCCGTAAGCCAGAATGATCTCCAAACTCCCTTATTAAATTCATAGCTGTCATCAGAGATTGCTCCGTGTCACCCAAAAACAACAGAAGGTCGTCAGCATATAGGGCCACCCGCTCCTCCAGTGTTTTGTAGCGGAAACCCTGAATTTCACTGCTGGAACGAAGCTTAACAGCCAATGGCTCCATAGCCAGGGCGAACAGTAGGGGAGACAACGGGCAGCCCTGACGCGTGCCCCTGCCCATTTCAATGCTACCAGAAATATTACCATTAATTCTAATCCGAGCTACCGGATTGTTATATAGAAGCCGTACCCAGGCCCCAAATCTAGTACCGAACCCCATTTTTCGCAAAACAGCCCATAAATACTCCCATTCGACACTATTAAAAGCCTTAGCGGCATCAAGTGATAGTACTGCCCTACCACCTGCATTTTGTGACTGCATTTGTAGATTAAGAAAAAGCCGACGCAAGTTAATTGCCGTCGACTTGGCCGGTATAAACCCAGTCTGGTCTTCTGCAACCAGATGTGTAATAACCACCACCAATCTGGTAGCCAAGACCTTAGCTAAAATTTTTACATCTACCGAGAATAAGGATATTTGCCTATATGATTACATACAAACATAATTAACCCGATTGGTAAACACCGTAACGAGAAACAAAATCAAAACGCCAAAACTGCAGTTTTTTGGTCATCATCACACCTTCCTAAAGAATACAATAAAAAGCAATCAAAACATTATACAGTTATATGAAAAAGTTTGGGCACCCCTATTAATCTTAAGCTTATTGTTTTATAAAAATTGGTGTTTTTGCAACAGCTATTTCAGTTTTATATATGTAATAACTGTTGGACACAGTAATGTTTCTGCCTTGAAATGAGGTTTATTGTACTAACAGAAAATGTGCAATCTGCATTCAAACAAAATTTGACAGGTGCATAAGTATGGGCACCTCACCAGAAAAGTGACATTAATATTTAGTAGATCCTCCCTTTGCAAAAATAACAGCCTCTAGTCGCTTCCTGTAGCTTTTAATGAGTTCCTGGATCCTGGATGAAGGTATTTTTGACCATTCCTCTTTACAAAACAATTCCAGTTCAGTTAAGTTTGATGGTTGCCGAGCATGGACAGCCCTCTTCAAATGATCCCACAGATGTTCAATGATATTCAGGTCTAGGGACTGGGATGGCCATTCCAGAACATTGTAATTGTTCCTCTGCATGAATGCCTGAGTAGATTTGGAGCGGTGTTTTGGATCACTATCTTGCTGAAAGATCCATCCCCTGCGTAACTTCAACTTTATCACTGATTCTTGAACATTATTGTCAAGAATCTGCTGATACTAAATGGAAGCCATGCGTCCCTCAACTTTAACAAGATTCCCGGTGCCGGCATTGGCCACACAGCCCCAAAGCATGATGGAACCTCCACCAAATTTTACTGAGGGTAGCAAGTGTTTTTCTTGGAATGCTGTGTTTTTTTGCCGCCATGCATAACGCCTTTTTGTATGACCAAACAACTCAATCTTGGTTTCATCAGTCCACAGGACCTTCTTCCAAAAAGAAATTGGCTTCTCCAAATGTGCTTTTGCATACCTCAGCTGACTCTGTTTGTGGTGTGCTTGCAGAAACAGCTTCTTTCGCATCACTCTCCCATACAGCTTCTGCTTGTGCAAAGTGCATTGTATAGTTGACCGATGCACAGTGACACCATCTGCAGCAAGTTGATGCTGCAGCTCTCTGGAGGTGGTCTGAGGATTGTCCTTGACTGATCTCACCATTCTTATTCTCTGCCTTTCTGATGTTTTTCTTGGCCTGCCACTTCTGGCCTTAACAAGAACTGTCCCTGTGTTCTTCCATTTCCTTACTATGTTCCTCACAGTGGAAACTGACAGGTTAAATCTCTGAGACAGCTTTTTGTATCTTTCCCCTGAACAACTATGTTGAATAATCTTCGTTTTCAGATCATTTGATAGTTGTTTTGAGGAGCCCATGATGCCACTCTTCAGAGGAGATTCAAACAGAACAACTTGCAAGTGGCCACTTTAAGTAGCTTTTCTCATGATTGCATACACCTGGCTATGAAGTTCAAAGCTCAATGAGGTTACAAAACCAAAAAAAGTGCTTTAGTAAGTCAGTAAAAAGTAGGTAGGAGTATTTAAAGCAAGAAAATGATAAGGGTGCCCATACTAATGCACTTGTCAAATTTTGTTTGAATGCAGATTGCACATTTTCTGTTAGTACAATAAACCTCATTTCAAGGCAGAAACATCACTGTGTCCAACAGTTATTACATATATCAAACTGAAATAGCTGTTGCAAAAACACCAATTTTTATAAAACATTAAGCTTAAGATTAATAGGGGTGCCCAAACTTTTTCATATAACTGTATGTACCCCAAATTTGTATCAATTAAAATGACAGTTCATCACACGAGAAACAAGCCAACAACTGCTCACTGAAAAAAACATGTTGGAATTGGAATTGCATATTAATCACCATTTCACCGCATTTGTCATTTTTCTCCCTCTATTCAGTAAATCAGAGGTGGGGAATCTTTTTTCTCCCAAGGGCCATTTGGATATTTATACCATCCTTCGGGGGCCGTACAAATTGCGCGCTAACTCCACCTATAAAGTACATCCTGACACTGGAACTGGTGTCAGGACATAATCTTTCATTGAACGCTCCTCAGCATTCAGTAGTGAACACTGCATGCGTGTGGTCACAGAGCAAGAAGAAACTAAAGGGCCGGCGACTGTCAAAATACAGCTGTCGGCCCAAGCACTGTGGTCCCCGGGAATCAGTCTGGAAGCAGGATAAAACGTCATCGAAGGCCGTGAATGGTCCACAGACCTGAGGTTCCCCGCCCCAGCAGTAAATGATACAGTAAAATGATTGGTGTCATCGTAAAGTTGAACTTGTCCCACAAAAAACAAGCACTCATGTAGGTAAAAATAAAAAATGTATGGCTTTTGTTAGAAGAGGTAGTGCGGGACTTACATAGCCCCACACGACTAGATGCATTATGTAAAATAAGAGGCAGGTCAGTGAAGGCACAGTGAGCTGTCATAAGAGCATACAGATTAATATATTAGCAGAGCACCAGATAGAGCGCCCCCCAACCACAGGCAGCCCGGAACATGAGAATATCATTATCTCCAATCTGAAAGTAAAGATTACACAAAAACCACAGGGCGGATTTCATCTACCAAGGTATCATTTTAATCAGTGTAATGTCGCCCACCTGACAGTTAGTTTAATGAGCACAATCCTGCTGACAGGTGCACTTTAAATGCCGCTATCTTACTGTATCATTTAAGTTGTGCAATTCCAGTGGCGTATCCATTCAGACGTCCATTCCCCCCTCCATAATGTGACAGCAAAGTATCTATGAGTTTCTATTGGCCCTGTCACTGCCATTTTGGTATTCCAGTAAAATTCAGTCTTAAGCTTGTAGGAGACAGTGATTTTCATTATGTACTACAATACCAAAGAATTGTGGTCTCTATTGTGTAAAATAAAAAAAAAGTTATTGAAATATTCAAAATAAATAAATAAAATATTAGTCACCCAGACAGATAATCCAGCCAAGGTTTTCAAGAGGAAGAAGCTTCAAGAAACATTGACTTTTTTTTTCAAAAGTGTCTTTTTTTGGTTGTTTCCTGATCGCTTTTTCAATGATTTTGGCAGTCGGCATTTTATTTTTCAGCTTTTTTTTCCACTACTGTTTTCCATTGTGTTTTTAACTTGAATAATGAAGAAATTGTTAGTGTTTTTTTAAGTAAAAAAACGCTGGCCAACCACTTAGGCTATGTGTGCACGTTCAGGACTTGAAGCAGAAATTTCTGCGGCGTTTCTGCATCTCCTTGGCAAGAAAAATGCAGAAAAAACGAGCGTTTTGCAGCGACTTTGAAGCGTTTCTTTTTACTGCGTTTTTGTACATTAATGAATGCTTTTTGGAGCTAAATAACGTTATTTGAAAAGGAACATGGGACATTGCTTTAATCCTTGGATTACCGTCAGAACTGGGGTGAGTATATTGGTTAATTTAAGAATGTTCCTGTTGTATTTCAAATAAAGTGTTTTCTCTGTGTCTGTTTGTTTATTTAACTCTTTACTTTAACCCCTTTACCCCCGAGGGTGGTTTGCACGTTAATGACTAGGCCAATTTTTACAATTCTGACCACTGTCACTTTATGAGGTAATTACCTTGGAACGCTTCAATGGATCCCCCTGATTCTGAGACTGTTTTTTCGTGACATATTGTACTTCATGATAGTTGTAAAATTTATTCGATATCACTTGCGTTTATTTGTGAAAAAAATCAGAAATTTGTCGAAAAGTTTGAAAATTTTGCAATTTTCAACATTTTAATTTTTATGCCCTTAACTCAAAGAGATATGTCACACAAAATAGTTAATAAATAACATTTCCCACATGTCTACTTTACATCAGCACAATTTTGGAACCAAAATTTTTTTTTTTAGTAGGGAGCTATAAGGGTTAAAAGTTGCCCAGCGATTTCTCATTTTAACAACAAAATGTAGAAAACCATTTTTTTAGAGACCACATCACATTTAACGTGACTTTGAGGGGCCTTTATGACAGAAATACCCAAAAGTGACACCATTCTAAAAACTTCACCCCTCAAAGTGCTCAAAACCACATTCAAGAAGTTTATTAACCCTTCACATGCTTCACAGGAATTTTTGGAATGTGGAAGAAAAAAATGAACATTTAACTTTTTTCACAAAAATGTTACTTTAGACCCAAATTTTTTTTATTGTCGCAGAGGTAACAGGAAAAAATGGACCCCAAAATTTGTTGTGCAATTTCCCCTGAGCACACAGATACCCCATGTGTGAGGAAAAACCACTGTTTGGGCGCACGACAAGGTTTGGAAGGGAAGGAGCGCCATTTGACTTTTTGAATGTAAAATTTGCTTGCACAATTAGGGGACACCATGTTGCGTTTGGGGAGCCCCTGATGTGCCTAAACAGTGGAAACCCCCAACAAGTGACCCCATTTAGGAAACTAGACCCCTTAGGGAACTTATATAGATGTGTGGTGAGTACCCTAAACCCCCAGGTGCTTCACAGAAGTTTATAACATTGAGCCGTAAAAATAAAATTTTCACATTTTTCCAACAAAAATGTTTTTCAGCTCCCAATTTTGCATTTTCATAAAGGTAACAGGAAAAATTGCACCATGCAATTTGTTGTGCAATTTCTCCTGAGTAAGCCGATACCCCATATGTGGGGGAAAACCACTGTTTAGGCGCACGGCAGGGGTCAGAAGGGAAGGAGCACCATTTGACTTTTTGAATGTAAAATTTGCTTGAATAATTAATTAGCAGACGCCATGTTGCGTTTGGGGAGCCCCTGATGTGCTTAAACAGTGGAAACCCCCCACAAGTGACACCATTTTGGAAACTAGACCCATTAGGGAACTTATCTAGATGCGTGGTGTGCACCTTGAACCCCCAGGTGCTTCACAGAAGTTTATAACATTGAACCGTAAAAATAAAATTTTCACATTTTTCCAACAAAAATGTTTTTCAGACCCCAATTTTGCATTTTCAAAAGGGTAACAGGAGAAATTGCACCATGCAGTTTGTTGTGCAATTTCTCCTGAGTAAGCAGATACCCCATATGTGGGGGAAAACCACTGTTTCGACGCACGGCAGAGTTCGGAAGGGTAGGAGCACCATTTGATTTTTTGAATATAAAATTTGCTTGAATAATTAGCGGATGTGCCCCTGATGTGCCTAAACAGTGGAAACCCCCCACAAGTGACACCATTTTGGAAACTAGACCCCTTAGGGAACTTATCTAGATGTGTGGTGAGCACCCTGAACCCCCAGGTGCTTCACAGAAGTTTATAACATTGAACCGTAAAAATAACATTTTCACATTTTTTTCAACAAAAATGTTTTTCAGACCCCCAATTTTGCATTTTCACAAGGGTAACAGGTTGCGTTTTGGGAGTCCCTGATATGCCTAAATAGTGGAAACCACCCCACCCTCCCCCCCAGTGACTCCATTTTGGAAGCTACACCTCTCCAGGATTTTATCAAGGGGTATAGTGAACATTTTGAACCCAGAGGTACGACACAGAAATTGATAACATTAGGTCATCATATTGAATAAGTTGTCATTAGTCTTGAGTGCAAGTGCTCGCTATTTGAGTTTGCATCAGGTACTAGGGTATGCACCAAGTATCGCGGGTGCTCAAGTGACATGCTCGAGTCCCTGCCCCACATGTTTTTTTTATTAAACACCCAAAAAAAAAACATGCGCATGGCAGGCAATCCCCGCAAGTTTTTTTTGGCTGTATAACAGTTGCAAAACATTTGGGGAG
Source organism: Phyllobates terribilis (assembly GCF_046119375.1). Classification (NCBI taxonomy): domain Eukaryota; kingdom Metazoa; phylum Chordata; class Amphibia; order Anura; family Dendrobatidae; genus Phyllobates; species Phyllobates terribilis. The sequence goes on along the minus strand of NW_027362761.1, from coordinate 407,121,051 downwards.
GAGACTCGAGCATGTCAATCGAGCACCCGCCATACTCGGTGTATACCCAAGCACCCGATGCAAACTCAAGTAGCGAGTACTTACGCTCACTAGTCGCCATATCGTCGTCATTTTTTTTTCTTTACTTCTGAAAAAATCCCAACCCGAACCTTAGCCCAACCCTAACCCTAGCCCAACCCTAGCCCAACCCTAACCCTAGTCCAACGTTAACCCAAACCCTAGCCCTAGCACAACCCTAACCCTAAAGTTTATTTTTTATGCCGTTCCTCGTGTGGTATAAGTGATTACACAACGTTATTCTTCGGGTCGGTGCAATTACAGCGATGCCAGATTCATATCGGGTTTTTATGATTGACAGCTGTCACACACTAAAAGACGCATTTTTTTGCAAAGACTAGTTTTTGCATCGCCATATTTTGAGAGCTATAATCTTTCCATATTTCGGCCGACAGAGTAATGTGACAGCTTGTTTTTTGTGGGACAAGTTTATGTTTTTATCGGTATCATTTTCGGGCAAATTACATTTTTTGATCGCTTTCTATTCCGATTTTTGGGAGGCAGAATAAAAAAAAGCCAACAATTCAGGCTTTTTTTTTTTTTTTTTTTTATGCCGTTCTGCGTGTGGTAAAATTGATAAGGTAGCTTTATTCTTCGGGTCAGTATGTTTACAGCGGTACCGCATTTTTTTTTTTTCATATATTTTGGCGCTTTTACACAATAAAAACTATTTTATAGAAAAAATAATTGTTTTTGCATCTCTTTATTCTGAGAGCTATAACTTTTTTATTTTTCTGTTGTTGGAGCTGTATTGCGGCTTTTTTTTGCGGGACAAGATGATGTTTTCAGCGGTACCATTTTTATTTACATTAGTCTTTGTGATTGCGTTTTATTCCATTTTTTGTTTGGCGGTATGATGATAAAACATCGTTTTATGTTTCGTTTTTGTTTTTTTACCGTGTTCACTAAAGGGGTTAACTAGTGGGACAGTTTTATAGGTCAGGTCGTTCCAGACGCGGCGATACCAAATATGTGTACTTTCATTGGTTTAATTTTTTTTTTCATAAGATTATTTATTTATGGGTAAAATATATATTTTTTTTTAAATATTTTTACAATTTTTTTTTTTTTTTTTCACTTTCTGACATTTTTATTACTTGTTCACATTGTCCCACTATGGGACTTTCACTTTTTGCAGCCTGATCGCCTGCATGGCATAGAGAGCAGCTGCTCCCTATGCCATGCAGCCTGTCAGCACTGCCCAGGGAGAAGTTGCTTTGGTCGTGCACTGCGCATGACCAAAGCAACTTCCTGACTCCTGGTGTCCCGGATGTTGTCATGATGAAGTCGGGTCACCATGGCAACATCCGGGACCGGATTCAGACGCCGCTGGACGCCAGCAGAGAAGGTAAGTATCGCGCTTACCTCCTCTTGCCACCGGAATGCTGCGATCGACTTCGATCGCAGCATTTCGGGGGTTAGTGTGCAGGGAGCGGTGCAGGACTGCTCCCTGCACATAGTACTGGGTGTCAGCTGTAACAATCAGCTGACACCCGGCGGCGATTTCGCCCGCACCGCTTGTGTGCGGGCGAAATCTCCAGGGCGTATTAATACGTATCAGGCCCATAAGGCCCAGGGCTCAGATACGCCCTGGGTCAGAAAGGGGTTAATTAGGTTTAGTAATGAAAGTTTCTGATTGAAACCTTGTCATCACCAAACAAAAGGTTTAGGTGTAAACTAATCCCATATACCCAATCTTCATTAGTATTCCCATTCATGTCTTTTCTGCGGCATCTGAAAGCTGCTATTTTTAGCCTAGGAAGGTGCCATTAGGCAAGCATGTTCCCTGGCTATTATTAAGCTCACAGCTGTTTCGCTAGCCGCTATGTCCCCACGATCAGCAACAAGCAGCGCTTTGGACGCTGTGTATTTTTGTTGCGTCCAAAACGCGGTGTTCTAATGCCGCACTTTTGTTGTCGGTACATGTGAATCCACCACTTCAATCGGTCAAAATCAGCAGCAGAGACTAGCGTTTCCGCTACAGAAATGGACATGCTGCGGGTTCGTTTGGGTATGTGCCCACGATCAGGAGCCGCTGTAGGTTTGACGCTGCGTGTTTATACAGCATCAAACCCGCAGCGTCCAGATGTTACAGCACATGGACATGCGGTGCGTTTTTCAGGACAGCAGCATGTCAAATTCTCTTGCTTAGTCACTAGTCTCCGTAACAGAAATTTGACCACTAGAAAGTATTGAATGCGGTAAACACGCATGGTTCAGTGACCACATGTGGATTTACCTGCGTCTATAAGACGCCCCCATTACTAACCGTGTGGTAAAGTTTTTGTCACTTTTTCAATAAAAGACACGGCCAGAATAAAGTATTTTAATTAAATAAAAATATACATGGTTTTAATAATTTTTTTTATTGCACGCCCAGTCCCCGAATCCTTTGATCTTCTGAAAAAAACAAAAAAAAACAAACAACCATATCCCTCACCTGTCCGCCATCACGACGCAATCCAGACTGTCCCTCGGCGATCCGGGTCACTTCTACAGCAGTGACATCAGCAATCACTGATGTCACTGCTGTAGAAGACAGAAATGTACACTGACAGGAGTGTAAAATCACTCCTGTCAGTGTACATGGCTCTGCTGCAGGAGTGAGGTCACTGGGGTTCATCAGCTGAAGATCAGCTAATCAGCCCCAGTGACCTCAGCATCAGAGGTACGTGGGAACATTCTTGACCCGGTGACCTCAGGTCCTGGCAGCGTAGCGATGTACACTGCTGGAGCGAGCGCGCTCCCGTCAGTGTACCGCTGGCCGCCAGGCTGAACACATCGCCAGGACCTGGAGGGCACCGGGGGGCGCCGGACAGGTGAAAATAGGTGTTTTATTTGTTTGTTTGTTTTTTTCCAAAAGCGCAGCCCCGGCTCGGCTAAGGACACTACTACTCCCCTCAGCCGCACCGCTTTCGCTGTTATCAGCAGGAGCGGCGGTCGAATGATGGGAGTAGTAGTCTTCCCCAGCCGAACCGGGTACCACTCTATGTGCATTTATGCAGCGTTTCCCGCACATTGACTTTAATTGAACTGCTGCAAATCCGCAGGTATAAATATTAGCTGGCAGACCGATTACCAAGTGTTTTTGATGCATTTCCTCTGGGAAAAACCACCGCGAAAAGGCATAAAAAACGCTATGTGTGCACTTAACCTTAAAAAGAATTAAATAAAGAAATTACAGAAAAAGGTATATTTGGCATTTCTGCATCAGTATAAGTCCAATAAGAATAATGTTGTAAAGAAAATAAAAAAATCCAAAACTGGCATTTACTTTTCAGATGTTTGTGTTGCACATAAGTGTTGTATACATTTTTTTCACGGATAAAACATGTACCCATTATAAGCTATGGTGCTATGCACATGACCGTGTTTTTCTGGCAGCATGGATGACAAGAGCCAATATAAGTCTATGAATCCGTGAAAAACACATACAGCACACAGGTGCCACCCCTGTGCTGTCCGTGTTGAATACTGCAATGTATAGGAGAATCTTTGTAATTTATTTCTTTATCCACTCGTGACAAACACTGATGGTTAAACCGGATACATGGATGACACTGGCACCATTTTTTCATTTACGCGTATAAACACGGATGCGTAAATGACGCATTATGCTCATTTTATGGAACACTTTTTCAGCACCTCTTAAAGTGTATTCTGGGCGGAATCCGTCTGAAAAAGATGTTGTACCCATGGGAGGCTTGAAAAATGGAGACACAGACCAATTTTTTTCTAAGGTTTTGAATATTTTCTGTTACTGACCTGGAAAATCATGTTGCCAGGTCATTTTTTATGATATAATGAACATCATAAAAAACAAAAATGTAAATTAAAACTACAACTTGTCCAGTACAAAATGGCTATGTCGATGGAAGAAGCCCCCATATGGCTATGGCTCTTGGAAAAAAGGGAGGAAAACAATAAAAATTTTAAAAATGATAATTGGCCACATAGTTGAGGGGACAATAAGTGAATATCCACATCAAGCAGATTTGTGAAAGATCTGTCTCACACATGCGTCTATAGCAAGGACATGGATTTTGCCGAAATTTCTGCCAGTGAGTGAACATACCGAAAGAGATGTTCGTGCTGTGTTTTTTTCAGTTCTTTTCTGCAGCTCCGCTCATAAAACTGTAAGAAAAAGCGCTCGATAAATGTTCAAAAGAATAGCCCAATTTGTTTCACTGGAAAAACAACTTGCTGTTTCTAAGTTCAAAGTTTTGAGGGTCTTTTAAACGTTTCAGGCTTTCAAAGACACCACGTGTTGAAAAGAACTGACCCGACCATTCTTCAGGTCTTTTCCACTACGAAGACACTAAGTACTATACACCAGAAGTCAATGGGAAGGCTAAAAAGACGTCTGGGCATTTTTTTGAGAATTTTGTAAATATTTTCACTTTAAAAAAAAGTGAGTATTTTATTTATTGCTTAATGGATTTCAAAAATGTCAGAAAAAAATAAAAATATGCTCAAAGAACGCTGGAAAAAACGTTAACCAAAAACCATCACAGAAAAAAACATTGTCAAAGCACTTCAGGAAACGACCAAAATAAACTAACAAAAACCGTTTCAGGCTTACAAAACGCAGAAACAGTGGCAGAAAAAAGAGCGATTCCTGAAGTGTCTTTTGCTTGAAAAACTGATATTTTTTTATGATTTTAACCGCTGGAAAAAGACAGAGTGAACATACCCTAAAAGCTAGGTGCAGATGACGTCTTTTTCAGGTAGGCGATCCCAAGAAAAAGACGCTTCAGGAAACAATATCTGTTTTTTAGTTGTTTTTCAATGGTTTTTTTCAGCCTTTTTTTCACTGCTGCTTTCTATTGTGTTTCTAACTTGAATAAAACTTGTGGTTTTTTAAGTAAAAACGCTGGTGAAAAGCTTATAAAGATGCCCGGTGTTTTGCGTCTTACCATTGACCTTTATTATAAAGTACAGGATGATTCACGCTCTACTTTACCTGGAAAAATTGCTGTAACTTCTAGAAATGACGGGCGTCTGCACTGAAGTTTGGACTGTACATATTTTAGCTCATCTGTTTCTCATGGACCCCGGTATGTACAGTCCAAATGTCACATCGTCCCTTGTCGAAGTTACAGCAATTTTTCCATCTCCATAAAACACCTGACGAATGGTCCGCTCGCTTCTTTTAGCCACTTGACCTGTTTGGAGGCCTCAAGTGGCTAAAAGCCGTTTAAAAATACTAAACAGATGAACGGGCAAGTGGTTTTTACATTTTTTGAGCTTATTTTAACCTCTTCAGGCCTCGAAAGTTGTGAAGCAGCTTAAGGCCATGTTCACACGTTCAGTATTTTACCTCAGTATTTGTACGCTAAAGCCAGGAGTGGAACAATCAGAGGAAAAGTATAATAGAAACACGTCACCACTTCTGGATTTATCACCCACTCCTGGGTTTGGCTTATAAAAACTGAGGTAAAAAACTCAAATACTCAACGTTTGCACGCGGCCTAAAGAAGAGCACTGAGCATGATTTATGTGGCACATATCCCCAGTGTCCCAATAGTGTGACCTCCTAATATCTGTTTGGCTTTTTGCCGTTACCCCAGTCTCCTCTATGAAGTTATGTGGTAAGGAGGGCTTGTGAGGCCAGGACCGGGCAGAGCTGCGAGGCCAGGACTGGGCAGAGCTATGAGCAGGCACTGCACGGTACTCTGCTGCCCGGGCACATACATAGCATTCCCGGTGCCGCACTGACATGCCGCTACACGCCGCGCTCTGCTGCGCACGTCCAGGGCTCTGCTGCCTCAGTGTCCGCCCCGCCAGCAGCGCAGCTCCGCCCCCCGCACCGCTCACAGTCCCGCACTTCTCCGGAGCTCTGCGCGCTACAGCTTGTGCTCCCGGCTGCTCGCCTGCCATTACCCGGTGATCACTGTACCCTGGACTCGGCAGCTGGCACCGCTGTGCCCCGTTTTCTGCACCCTGAGTAAGTACCGGCCCCGGGCTGGGTTGTGTCCCTGTAGCTGTGTGAACCAGCGCAGTCAGTAGTCATGCCTTTAGGCGCAGGGTTTCCAGGGCGCAGTGAGGAACGGTGCCCTCCATGCCTGGCATGTGCCCTGCACTGGCATCTGTTGTGTCTGTGAAACGTGAAACTTTTCCAGCGTGTACACATGGCTGAGCGCATAATGTGCACTGTGATCAGATGGGAATTGACGTTATTTCCCTCTTATGGTGATTGTTCCTCCTGTGATCGCTTAGTTGTCTGTTGACGTTTATGAAATGATGTGTTGTGTTGTAAAACTGGAAATAAATATTTTGTATTTCAACCATTTTCATTATTGTAAGTGAGCACTGAATAGTCCACAGGTGACATATTAATCAGCACTGGTTTGGGGCCACTTCTCAATGTCTATAGAAGTGATGGAAACAACCAAGCGATATACACAACTGGCAGTGGAGAAGGAATGGGGGACTTAGGACCCCCAATCTAGAGATTGGTAGTACTACCATTGATCTGTGGATAGGGATGATAATTGTCATTTGTGAGGAAACCCCCTGAAAGTGATATCACCAAATATGTTATAACCTATTGATAATATGAGGGATAACTTTTTGATCATTTGGGGTCCACAATTGGGGATCTCGGGGAGGGGCTTTGCAGAACCCAACCTCCATAGAGCGGAGGTTGAGCATGTATCACCTCTGCTCCATTCATTCTCTATGGGACTACAGATATTGCTTTGTACAATATTCGGCTTTCTGTGACCGCTCCAAAGAGAATGAATGGAGCAGAGGTGATTCTTGCTGGGCTTTCTCTTTAATCAGGTGTGGAGGGGGTGCAGAGCCTCATTCTTAGGATTGGGGGGGGGGGTCCCAACTGTCAGAACTTTCATGATCAGTAACTTATCACTGTTTGGGGATGGAGAACATTGGTACAAACCCTGACAGGTAGTGCAGGCTGGAGACTTCTGACTTAAGTAAGCTGCATGAATTGTTTGTTTTGTCATTATGAAAGTGGATCCAAATCAGACTTTTACTTTAAGGTGCTACTGATTGTAACTGCTCTTTGTTGAACAGCTTTAAGGTAGCTGTACCTTAAAGGGATTGTCCACTATTTGGACAAATTCTTCATAAATGCTGTTGTTCCCCGTGTACAATAAAAAAAACATTGTGCACACCTCCTTGTAATGGCACAGTTCCAGCGACTTTGGTGCGCCACATGAGTGCTGCAGCCAATCAGCGCCTGCTAATGGACTTCACCCATACATACGGCTTTATAAAGTATGCTTTTCTCTGAAATTACAGTGTTTCAGAGTCAAACATACCTGGCTGAAATCTCAGTGTGTGTCTGATACATGCTGCCTGTGGATCAGGCAGCATGTAACCACTATCAAGTTCCCTTTAAGAAGAGGTTGTCCAACTAGTTGACAATTCCGTTAATAGTTAAAATCAACCAATAGTGCTACAAAAATAGCCTCAGTCCGCATTTATACTTTGTAGCCATGGTGAGGTTTGTTGCTGTCATTTTCAATGCTGACGCATAAATGCTTCATTTTTGTTGCAATATATATTCCAGATTGCATTAAAACTGCAGCAATTTTTCCGGTCTGTGTAATTAAGGTAAAGCGATGCCTTTTTGTGCATGATTTTGGAAAACTGCAGCAAGCAAAATACACCGTGGCCACAATGTGTGAATGCAGCCTTTGGTACCTCTAATCTAAAGCCATGTTCAGTATTTGGTCAGCATTTTCCATCAGTATTTGTAAGCCAAGACCAGCAGTGGGTGATAAATACAGAAGTGGTGACGTGTTTCTATTATACTTTTCCTCTGATTGTTCCACTCCTGATTTTGGCTTACAAATACTGATGTAAAATACTGAATGTGTGATCCCACAGACCAGCCTGCCAGGGAATATGTACATGTAGGTGGAGAGACTCTGCTCAGATTCCTCCCAATGTGCCTGAGTGATGTTCCGTGGATGGTCATGGACTGATCTAAATGGACTTACATAGTAATATACGGTATTTCACTTTTAGCAAAAGTGTGTAGGCCACTGCAGCTACGCTAGTATAATTATCTGATTCCAGAGTTGTTATAAGCTGGACTTGTGGCAATTTCTGCTTTTTTTTTTCTCTTAAATGCTTCCTTCCTTTTCTGATGTTCTGCAAGTAAAAAAAAAAGCATGATTTGGTGTTTTGTTTTGTTTTTTTTTCTCTTATAAATATATAGAAAGTCTACGAGCCTGTGCAGAATTGAGTACTGACTCATAGACTTTCTATTGAGCCCATACACCATTCAGCACTTCTGCCTGAAAGCAATGTGTTTCAGAGCGGCTAATTGAGTAATCAGTGGGGTCTCGGGACCTGAGTCCCCACTGATTTACAGGACATGTCCTGTAAATCATTAAAAAAAAATGTAAATGAGATAGGTACTTTTTTATAACGGTGTTGGGGAAAAAAAAAAACAAACATAACAGGTATATGCCATGTTTAACAAAAAGAAGTATCAAAGGTAAAATGGCACAAAAATCACTATTTGGAGTGTGTTTTATATTTTTTATTCAGTCACTGCTAACCTCTAAGGGCAGCAAAAAAGAAAAAAAATCTTAATATTATCCATTGGGGAAGCAGCCAAAAAGGATTCTTTTCTTCTGAAAGAACATGGTTGTTGTGAGCGTGTGCTGTGCGAGGTGATACTTGTAATTGCTCTTCTGTTTATTTGTGTTAGCTATATGTCACATTTCAGATCACATTGTTATAACATTGATTTAGGTTTTTGTTTCATCCAGGTTCGCACCATGTTGTGCACAGGAGGCTGTCAGACAATTATGTGTGAGCTGTACATCACATTGTAGTGTTTTATTTAGATTTATGGCAACGTGTGTAAATAATCCAACCGAACTGTCAGTCCTGGTTACAGCTGCACAAGTCTGTCTTCACATGGCTGTTTCTATAGAATGTCTTCTGTAAACCTGTGTTAGTAATTACATTACAATTGCATTACAATGCATTTATTTACTGGATCATTTGAGACTGACAATTTTTTTTCATACACTTGTCTGGCACAGTCTTAATGTGGTTTATGTAAAAGTATCTTGAAGGGGTTGTCTAAACTCAAGAACGTGGCTTTAAATTGCCGCTTTGAATGGAGCAATGACCACACAGTGCGATTGACAATAGAGTGATGGCTATGTCTCTTCTGATGGGAACTTTTTAGAGCTCCTTCCTGGGCGTTCTCAGTGATCAAACCCCAGCAATTAGCAAGTTATCACCTCTCCTGTGAATATTAGATATTTTCCTGAGTTCGGATAATCCCTTTAATCACAGTATAAGGACAGGTGCAGACACCTGTAGATTGTCTCATCCAGCAGCATGGTGGCTCAGTGGTTAGCACTGTAGCCTTGCAGCGCTGGGGTCCTGGGTTCAAATCCCACCAAGGACAACATCTGCAAGGAGGAGGAGAGAGAAAAAAATTTCTTCATCTTCTCCATTCTGTCATTGTGCTTAAATTGAACTGCACTCAGATGTCATCCGAGTACGATATGATCTTTTCCATGGACTTTCATGGCCGAGTGCGATCAGAATATTGGATCAAACTTGTGCATGCGGTGATTTTTTTATTTTTTTTATTTATTTTTTTTTTTTGGGACAACCACTGTCCGAGGAAAATATCAGACATCGGCATGGCCCCATACACTAACATTTGGTCCGAGATTCGACAAAATATCAGATTACACTCGGACTGAAAATAAGCTTGTGTGCACCTTCCCTAATGAAAAGTTCTGTGATTTAATAATTTGCTGAAGTTTTCAATTTTACCCCACTGTCAGGGTATGTGGCCACAATCAGAATCCGCTGCGTGTTTGTCGCGGCCAGATGTTACATCACAGTGGATGGATTTCTAGAAATCCCATGTCCACTATTTGTGTCTGTACACCTGCGGATCACCCGCGGAAACTGACATGCGGCGTATCTTTCAGACCCACAGCATGTCAATTTCTCTTGCGGGTCCGCATGTGGACTTTCCTTATAGAGGTTAGGTCTATGGGGAAAGTCTGCATGTGAGAAAAAATTGCGCCACTCATTTGCATAAAATGAGAGCGGAAGCTGCACGGCTGCTCTACAGCGTCGGGGCCGCAGGCGGCTCCAGATCGTGGGAACGTACCCTTAATGTCTCATTGAGCAGACCCATTCCTGGAAGGAGATGGATACATTTGTATCTTTCAGTTACGAATTCCATACAGATGTTACATGGCTACTTGTCTCCTGACTGCAGCAGCTGATTCTCGCCCATCATGGTCACCCTGCCCAATATAACATCCCTAGATTGAGCACACTCATTTCAGTAAATCATGATACAAGTAGTAGTGAATATCTATCTGACCTGCCATGACAACTAAATGCAACGGCCTTTTGCTGCCAGACTGACTTTTATTAGTGGTTTGACATAACCTAATATAGCATTCAAGTCATAGTCACTATAAGGGCGGCCGTGTAACATCGCAATCCTCGGACTGGCCGGCGGCTCTCCTGACCTGAGCATGACCGCTTCATAGAAATGCAGTCTGGTCAGGAGAGCCACCGGCCAGTCCGAGTATTGCAATGCGATCGTCGTCCCTGTTACATGGCCGTATGACTGCGCCCTAACCTAAGACTTTTCTGTTATAGGAGAAAAGTTTCCTATGTCTATCACAATGTACATTAATCTTAAAATGTCCATGATAGTTTTTTTTTTCCTTTTTCTTCCCCATATAGAAGGATACATGTTGCACTGTGACTTGCATGTTAAAGTTTTTCTGGAGCCCAAGTTTTAATAGCTATTTTGATTTCTGAATACTATCAGTCCCACTATGACACTGAACTAATACTGAGGCCACATCAAGCACAAGTCTAGGCCTTATTGTACAGGAAGAAAACATCTTGTAAGACTCAATGGACACTTGGTGAATTCAGTTCTAGAATTTACGATATACCCATCACGGTATCATTCACGCAATGCTTTACTTTGACATTTTGTAAAAGTAAACATCAGGTTGCAGCTCTTTTCATCCCTGGCATGTGTCAGAACTCCAATCTTCACCTAACTGATATCACCACAGTAGGTCAACAGGGACCTGACACACTGGGCATGAAATGTATATATCCTTTACACTTGATATATCAGTTATGACACCAGTGGTGAAGATTGGGGATCCGACACATGCCAGGGATGAAATGGGTAAGTACAGTCATATGAAAAAGTTTGGGCACCCCTATTAATCTTAAGCTTAATGTTTTATAAAAATTGGTGTTTTTGCAACAGCTATTTCAGTTTGATATATGTAATAACTGTTGGATACAGTAATGTTTCTGCCTTGAAATGAGGTTTATTGTACTAACAGAAAATGTGCAATCTGCATTCAAACAAAATTTGACAGGTGCATAAGTATGGGCACCTCACCAGAAAAGTGACATTAATATTTAGTAGATCCTCCTTTTGCAAAAATAACAGCCTCTAGTCGCTTCCTGTAGCTTTTAATGAGTTCCTGGATCCTGGATGAAGGTATTTTTGACCATTCCTCTTTACAAAACAATTCCAGTTCAGTTAAGTTTGATGGTCGCCGAGCATGGACAGCCTCTTCAAATGATCCCACAGATGTTCAATGATATTCAGGTCTGGGGACTGGGATGGCCATTCCAGAACATTGTAATTGTTCCTCTGCATGAATGCCTGAGTAGATTTGGAGCGGTGTTTTGGATCATTGTCTTGCTGAAAGATCCATCCACTGCGTAACTTCAACTTTATCACTGATTCTTGAACACTATTGCCAAGAATCTGCTGATACTGAGTGGAATCCATGCGTCCCTCAACTTTAACAAGATTCCCAGTGCCGGCATTGACCACACAGCCCCAAAGCATGATGGAACCTCCACCAAATTTTACTGTGGGTAGCAAGTGTTTTTCTTGGAATGCTGTGTTTTTTTGCCACCATGCATAACGCCTTTTTGTATGACCAAACAACTCAATCTTGGTTTCATCAGTCCACAGGACCTTCTTCCAAAAAGAAATAGGCTTCTTCCAATGTGCTTTTGCATACCTCAGCCGACTCTGTTTGTGCGTACTTGCAGAAACGGCTTCTTTCGCATCACTCTCCCATACAGCTTCTCCTTGTGCAAAGTGCGTTGTATAGTTCACCGATGCACAGTGACACCATCTGCAGCAAGTTGATGCTGCAGCTCTCTGGAGGTGGTCTGAGGATTGTCCTTGACTGATCTCACCATTCTTCTTCTCTGCCTTTCTGATGTTTTTCTTGTCCTGACACTTCTGGCCTTAACAAGAACTGTCCCTATGTTCTTCCATTTCCTTACTATGTTCCTCACAGTGGAAACTGACAGGTTAAATCTCTGAGACAGCTTTTTGAATCCTTACCCTGAACAACTATGTTGAATAATCTTTGTTTTCAGATCATTTGACAGTTGTTTTGAGGAGCCCATGATGCCACTCTTCAGAGGAGATTCAAACAGGAGAACAACTTGCAAGTGGCCACTTTAAGTAGCTGTTCTCATGATTGCATACACCTGGCTATAAAGTTCAAAGCTCAATGAGGTTACAAAACCAAAAAAAGTGCTTTAGTAAGTCAGTAAAAAGTAGGCAGGAGTATTTAAAACAAGAAAATGATAAGGGTGCCCATACTTATGCACCGGTCAAATTTTGTTTGAATGCAGATTGCACATTTTCTGTTAGCACAATAAACCTCATTTCAAGGCAGAAACATTACTGTGTCCAAAAGTTATTACATATATCAAACTGAAATAGCTGTTGCAAAAACACCAATTTTTATAAAACATTAAGCTTAAGATTAATAGGGGTGCCCAAACTTTTTCATATGACTGTATATACAACTTTCTTATTTTACTTGTATTGCTGCTTGTTTGCAGTTTTTATTAATCCAGACATCCCTTTAAATCCGTTTTTACAGCATTATCCCTTCGTACTCCTGTGAAATATTTGCAAACGTTAACATTCATTAGCAGATCATGGTAGTTACACGTATGCTTTCTAACATGCTTGGCGTTATGTTATTTCCCTACATGCGGGCAGAAATCGGAGTCCTAAAACTTTTCACATGCGTTGAAGACAGGAAAATATCTAAAGAGCACGTGACGTAAGAAAGTAAATTTCACTGATAAAAAGAACAAAAAAAGTTCTAATGATTTGTGCAGAATTTACTTCTGACCTTACATATGCGCACAAGAGTCACTGGAAGACTGGAAAGCCTTGTTCTGATTTTCCCCTTCTCTCCTGGATGGATGCCAGATGTGCGAGCACCTAACCTAAAAACCACTCTGTTTCTTTTTCTTTCTTTTTTTCTTCTTTAAACTCCTCTGGATTTCTTCAAGTGAGGAAGTGTTTTTGGAGTGGGCCTGATTTCATTCTGTTTCCTGGCGGTTGGTGATTTGTTTACTACATTAGTATACTCCATCTCTGTGATAGTCATGATTTAGGCATATAAGCCTATATTCTATGGACCGTTCAGACTGTGGGGCAATTGTTCTGACATCTCAGTATTTATACAGGAAAGAGGAAATGACCCAATACATTCAGTTGGCCCTGAACCCTTGTGTAAGACTGCAATGCCTCCTTGTACTGTAAATGTTACTGGGTAGCGTGGTAAATACGGCATGCTATGTCACCCCTCTGTAATAATGCTATGTTTGTATAAACATGCCGTCACTAAGCAAGACAATGCATTGTCATCGTGCCGTACACGACACTTTGAGATTTATTACTCAGACATAACTATTAGGTTAGGTCACAGGTTTTTTTTTTTAAGAGTCTATTGGAGCAGGTCCACTGTGAAAAATGGCTGAAAAATTGCTAAAAAACTGCTTGAAAAACTGTTGCTATTGTAAAACAACTTTTGTTCTTACGTTCAGTCTTTTCTTCCACTTCAGGTATTGAAAAGTGCCTAGTGGGAGAAAAGAAAGTGCATGTCACTTCTTTATAAAGTCTCTTGATGGAAAATGCTGCAAATGAGCATTGTCCAATCAAAAGGCTGCAAAAAAATGTATGAAATAAAACACTCCAAAAACTGCTTCAGGAAATGAAAAACTCATCAAAGAAGGAGCGTTTTCTGAAACTGTGTTTTCATGCGTTTTAAAAGGTTGTAGATACCTTTAACATGGAGGCACGGCTCAGCGCCTCCAGCAGAGATTGTGCCAAAGATCTCTGTTAGAATCGTCATGCTCAAGCTGTCATCATCATAATCATCAAATCGTTATCATCATGCTGTAGTAATTTGTTCACTAGAATGCTGGGCCCTATGAAAGAAAACTTATAGACCCCATTATAGTCAGTGGGGTTCGTCGGCTGCAGTTGTATCCAATTTCTCAGGCATCCAGCATTAACATATTCAAAGTGTCTTTTTGGCCTACACTCTACCGCCATCCATTTATATACAGTACGATGGCTCAGTGGTTAGCACCGTTGCTTTACTTCTACAAAGAGTTTGTATGTTCTCCCCTTGATGTGTGGGTTTTTTCTGAATTCTTTGAATTCTTGGGTGTCATCCCACACTCCAAAGACATACTGATAGGGAAGTTAGGATGTGAGCCCCAATGGGGATGGTGATAATGATGTCTGTACAGCACTGTGAAAATGAACAGCACTATATAAGTGAGTAAAATATACCACCAAAAAATAAATGAGTTAGTAGACTTTGCTACAGTGGCATGTAAAAGTTTGGACACCCCTGGTCAAAATTACTGTTATTGTGAACAGTTAAGCAATTTGAAAATGAAATGATCTCTAAAAGGCCTGAAGTTAAAGATGACACATTTCCGGTGTATTGTAGGCAAAAAAAATGTATATTTCTATCTCTTACATTTTATAAATTACAAAAAGGAAAATGGGCCGAAGCAAAAGTTTGGGCACCCTGCATGGTTAGTACCTAGTAGCCCCACTTTTGCAAGTGTCACAGCTTATAAACGCTTTTTGTAGCCAGCCAAGAGTCTTTCAATTTTTGTTTGAGGGATTTTCAGCGATTCTTCCTTGGAAAATTCTTCCAGTTCTGTGAGATTACTGGGTCGCCTTGCATGCACTGCTATTTTGAGGTCGAGCCTCAGATTTTCAGTGCTGTTTAGATCAGAGGACTGTGAGGGCCATTGTAAAACCTTCAGCTTGCGCCTTTTGGGTAGTCTATTGTGGATTTTGACGTGTGTTTAGGATCATTATCCATTTGTAGAAGCCATCTTCTTTTAAACTTCAGCTTTTTACAGATGGTGTTATGTTTGCATCAAGAACTTGTGGAAATTTCATTGAATCTATTCTTCCCTCTACCCGTGAAATGTTCCCCGTGCCATTGGTTGCAACACAACCCAAAAGAATTATTGATCCACCCCCATGCTTAATGGTTGGATAGATGTTCTTTCCCGAAATTCTGTGCCCTTTTTTCTCCACACATACCTTTGATCATTGTGGCCAAAGAGTTCTATTTTAATCTCATTGGTCCACAAGACTTGTTTCCAAAATGCATCAGGCTTGTTTCGATGTTCTTTTGCAAACTTCTGATGCTCCGTTTTATTGTGAGGAAACAGGAGAGGTTTTCTTCTGATAACTCTTCCATCAAGGCCATATTTGTGCAGGTGTCTCTGAACAGTAGAACAATGTACCACAACTCCAGAGTCTGCTAAATCTTTCTGAAGGTCTTTTGCAGTCAAGCGGAGGTTATGATTTGGCTCTCTAGTAATCCTACGAGCTGCTCTCACTGACATTTTTCCTGGTCTTCAAGACCTTATCTTGACCTCCACTGTTCCTGTTAGCTGCCATTTCTAAATTACATTTAGAACTGAGGAAAGGGCAACTTGAAAATGCTTTGCTATCTTCTTATAGCCTTCTCCTGCTTTGAGGGCCTCCACCATTTTCATTTTCAGACTGCAAGCCAGCAGCTTAGAAGAACCTATGGCTTCTGTGGCTTCTGTTCTTTGGCACAAGGTTAGAGGAGGCTGGGTTTTTTGCATCACCTGGCCTTTCCTAACGATAATATTGATAGTGATGAAGTCATAACCCTAAAAGGCTAATTAAGGTCTGGAACCTTGGTCAAAGTTATCTGAGCACATAAATCTGCAAGGGTGCCCAAACTTTTGCATTGACCGATTTACCTTTTTGTTATTTATAAAATGTAAAAAATGACAATATAAATATATTTTTGCCTAAAATACAAAGGAAATGTGTCATATTTAATTTTAGGCCTTTTAGAGATCACTTAATCTAAAACTTGCTTAACTGTTCACAATAACAGTAATTTTGACCAGGGGTGCCCAAACTTTTACATGCCCTTGTATTTGCTATTCCATTCCATTTGGTATACATGTTTTTAACATGGAAGTCTAAGGGTATGTTCAGACTGTCCAGAGCCGGCTGTGGAGAAGCCACCTCTGACTTCTGCTCGTTATGTAAATGAGCGCCGACCTCTTTTTTTTTTTTTTTTTTTCCTTCTTCTCACATGCAGACTTTCCCTATAGAGATTAGGTCTATGGGGAAAGTCCGCATACAGACCCGCCAGAGAAATTGACATGCTGGGGTCTGGAAAGACGCGCCGCATGTCCATTTCCGCGGGTGAGCTGCAGACGCATAGTGGACGTGAGATTTGTATAAATCCCACTATGCTGTAACATCTGGCCGCTGCAGATTGCACGCAGCACACTTGCGCTGCTTCCAATCCGCAGTGAACACTGATCGTGTGCACATACCCTTTGAGGGACTGTGATAAGGAATGTGTAATATTTTCCCTAGCTCCCCCTTGTGGTGGATTCATGTGTTTGCTTCCCTATCTACACTGATACAATACAGCCTGTAGGATCTGTGATCTCCACAATCAGAGCTGACTTGTACATCATCCTCCCCATACCTGTACATCATCCTCCCCATACCTGCTGCTATCTCCATTAACTTATTTGCCCATCTGTTTCAAGGCAGACAACACACTTATGTAATCTGCAAATCAAACCAGCATCAGATATTGATGTTTTTTCTCTTTTTTTTTTTTAATATGGTTAGCAGCACACATACAATAACAACGGATGTGTGAATGAGGCCTAAAACTGATAGTACACTGGGTATGTCACTCTCCGATCTGATCTGTGTCAGGGAGCCGGACAGCTAGCTATGTGCACGAGTTATACAGACTCTATAGCAGCAAAATTGTCCTATTTTTAATGCCGTTTGTTTCCTAAATGCACATTAGGCAACTTTATAAGTTGCTTAGGCTTTCACCAAATACCCGTCTTCCCTGTAGTTCTGGTATTCTGTTTATGGAACAGAAAAAAACAATAGTAGGGTATATTCTTATATCAGTTTTGCTTCATTTTTTTAATTTTTTTATAAAATCCTGGCAAATAATGCAGCTTTTCAGAAATTGTTACAAACTGTGACAATATATTAAATACTTGCTCCCATTGTTTGAAACTATGATACAGAGAATAGCACATCATGGCAATTAATATGTTAATGAACAAAGGGGTCCAAATGTTTGTACCTGCATAAATGATTAGGTTAAAGGGGGCTGGCATTGGCTTCCAGTCTCAAAAAGAAACAAAATACGTTACCGGTAGTTTCAGATGACTTTTCTGACTGAGCTGTTTTGTGTGTACATGAGAAATTACGATATGTGCACACAGTTTTTTGAGTCAGTCAAAAACAATTAGTTTTCAAGAGGAACCTTTTTAGGGAAAGCTCCTTCTATTTGGCGTATTCTGGACATGTTATTTTTGTCCTGAAGTGTTTTGGTTAACACAATGCTAATGTTTCCTGAAGCATTTGTTCACTTGTAAATATTTTTAAGCATTTTTCTTTTCTTTTTTTTTATTGTGGGCGGTTTTCTCATGTTTTAGCAGTTAATAACAAAACTGCAAAATGCTCAAAAAGATGCCCAGGCGTCTTAGTGGTGTTTTTGTAGACTTGACATTGACCACCATTGTAAAATGTAGAGCAACTCCATAGCGTAAAACACCTGCATAGGTCACTTCTTTTAAACACTTGGGGCTTGATTCATCCTTATATTTCCGCCAGTATTTGGGTGTGAATACTTCTCAATTAGTGAACTTTTTGATTTGAAACAAACGAATCAAACAGTTTTATTTTTTATTTTTTCCCAAGTGGTCATTTTAGTTAGTTTTATACTTGTTTACGACAATGTGGCTTTTCCAAATGTTTTAGACTCGTCAAATGCAACTTAAAAAAAATAAAAAATTGCGTAATTTGGCACAAGACTACCCCAGCCCTCTCCTAGAGTGATTTTATGTACGTGCATTTTATGGGCCATTTTTCAAAATGTGCGACTTTTTGTGACTCATGCTACTTTTCCCGCTAAAAAGTCACAACACCAGTTAAAGACACAAAAAGAAGTACAATTTTGTATCATCTCCAATTTTCCCTCAGCAAGCTCTATCTGTAATTTTCAGTTGCCCCTGAGTAAGTGGGTAGAAACTAGCTACTATGATGTCTTCCATATACAGTACACAGAGGAATGAGAGAATCCTGCTCGCTTGTGTCTATGTAGCAATGGCCTGAAGCAGCAGCAGCATGCGGGACATTATTATACAGCAGCACTTGGCAGTGAGGGAAGAGAAATCACTAACTAAACATATGCCTGTGACGTTCCCCATCAATGTGGTGTTCATCCATAGAGGATTATACAGTCTTGTGAAGAGCTGTTAGTTTGTGTTTGATCTGTACATCTTACAATATAGTTTTAGTTTTTGGCAAAGCCATTTGCAGAATTCTTTTTATTAATCTAATTGTCAAAATTCATTAGCATTGGCTGATTTTTTTATTTTTTTTATTCTTTCCATGCATTTTTTTCTTAATAGTTTCTCTTTTCCATTTATGGCTAGTGTTAAAAGATGTCAAAGTCCCTGAACGTGATCCCTTAAATCAAATATGACTCACACAGTTATTGGGACATTCTCCATTCTATTTGTTTTTTTGCAGCTTATACAGCGAAAGTCACATGTGGTGATTTAAACCAAATTTTCTGTGTTAGAGGAGGTTCTTTAGTTTATATGACTGTTTTGCACAGGCAAAAAAAATTCTCTCATTCTTAAAGGGAATCTGTCAGCAGGTTTTTGCTGTATAGTCTGAAGACGGCAGGAGATAGAGGCTGAAACACTGAATTCAGGGATGTGTCACTTGTCAAAGTGTGTGCCGTTGTGTACTAACTGCGAAAGATTTATCACTAAGAGATTGACATTGCTGGACTAGTCCGGCAACGCCCCCTCCTGTGATAAGCATCTCACTGTTTATGAACTTTGTACATGGAAAGCCTGGTGTGGGCGGGGTTAGCTTTCTCAGCTCTGTTGCATTCTAAATCTAACAGCTCTCATTGTGTCAGAACGTTTACACCCAGTAAATTAAGTGATACATCGCTGGATTCAGGGTCTCTTTGCCCATATCATGCTGCTCTTAGATGAGGTAGGAAAAACATGCTGACAGATTACCTTTAACTGTTTACTCAGTTTCCCTTCGGTATCTGTGTATAAACCTAGAGCATTGTGGGAACCTGTCCCTATGGATGAAATTAAACGTTTTAGGCTACGTTCACACGCAGCATTTTTGCCAAGGTTTTTTTTTTTTTTGCAGCCAAAAACTGCTCTTTTGACAGTAAAAACGCTGCGTTTTCGTGCCGATTTTTGGCTGCAGATTACATTTGTGCTTTATCTACAGTACATGTTTAATAAAGTTAGTTTTATTCAGCAAAAACTCTTGAAAAATGCTCTTTTTCACACTTTCTCATTGCTTTCTGTGGGTGATAAAAAAAACGCTGCAAAAATGCTGAAAGAATTTACATGTTGCAGATGTCAAATTCGGTAAGAAAATAAACGAGCGTGTGCACAAGATTTCTGAAATTTATTGCTTTTGCTGGTACTGTAAAAGCAGCTTTAATTTGTATAAAGGAAACGCTGCATGATAAGAGCCATACTCATTCTGGGGCTATGTAAATCCTGAAAAACGACTGTCTTATGTGGTCCCGGTCCCCATTTGGCTGTGTTACTTTCTCCAAGTCATTGGTATAAACGGTGTAATATAAGCGTTGAGAAGGACATGAAGCAGTTCTACAAGACCACAACCTCAGAGGAAAAATGCATGGTGTATAAAAACAAAACTGCATTGAAAACGCAAAGTGTAAACTCGGCCATTCTAGTGTGTATATAGAATAGCAGGGGAGGTTTCTAAGCCGCTTGGCTCAGCACACCATTCATCTGAGCTGTACGTTTAACATATATTCCAGGAACGGCTCTCCGTGGTCATGTATGCCTGTACCGTGCTATGTGTTGACTTTCTGACACACGTCTGTGTGATCTGGTGCATTTAAAGTGATGTCATGGAAACTAACACAACAATAGTTTCATAGTGTTAGATGCTTTTTATATCTGTATGACATACAGTTGTTTGTAGCTTTTTTGCAGCTCTTATGCAAACTAATAGAAGCTTGTAGGGTTTTCCGCATTGCTTTTACTGCTAGTATTTTACTAGCTTTACTCTAATCATGTGATTCTTAGAGATGATGATGAAAATGTGCATACATTTATAACGGCACGGGGAAAAATAAACATTGGTTACAGTTTTTATTTTATTTTACATAATAGGTAATTATTACATGCTACAAAGAAAGACTTCAAAATACACAATTTATATGGTCAAAGGTAGCTCTATGCTGCTGCTACAATGCAGCGTAAATGCAGATGAATGGGGAAGCATTACGGCCCCAACTTTTTGCTACTTAAAGAAGCAGTCGCATCAAAGTTTTTATCCTCTTAATACCATATTTTTCTGACTATAAAATGCACTGGACCATAAGACACACCTAGCTTTTAGAGGAGGAAAATAAAATAAAAAAAACTTAAGCAAATAATGTGGTCATGATGTCATGATGCACTGTTAAGGGGGAGGGGGTCTGCTGCTGACACTGTTATAGGGGTAATGTCCCCCAATTCTGCTAATATCCCCCATCCTGGTATATATTGCCCCTCCTTCCTGGTATGCATGACACCTCCATCCCCATTACGATGCACACAAAAAAATAAACAATTCTACTCCCCTTCCTTCCCTCTGCTCCAGTGCTGTGTCCTGTTGTGCTGCCAGCACTGATCTCACTGTATGAGCCGCCCATGGGCGTGGGGAGCAGTGAATATTCATTTTCTTTAGCAGCGGGCACAGTGTTAGCCCAGGCGGCTCCTGCCTCCTGTGCCCCACTCCGCTGCTGCTCCCCCCACACCTCACACCATCCACAGCCACATATCTACCACATTCGGACTATAAGACACACCCCCCACTTTCCTACAAAATTTTGGAGCACTGTGTACTTAAAATTGCTCTTTTTGCCTTTCTACCCAGCTAATTTGTCTCTTTTCTCTGCTCTATGTAGAAACAGGAAGGTTCTTGTACCTGTAGAAATCATCCCTCTCTTCAACTCCTGACCAAATTGCTCCTCCTCCCCTCCCTGCCATTGACTTTTGCAGTGACTGATGAGTCATACAGGGAAAATTGACCTCCTGTTTCTACATAGAGCTTGGAAGGATTCAACTAGTCAGTTTTTTTAATCATGTGATGTCATAAACCTAATGGGGGGAAAAAAAAGAATTAGCTGCTTAGAAGGGCAAAATTAGCAATTGTAAGTACATAGTGCTATATAATATCATGGCTGCAATATATTAAGAAGATAAAAATGTAATGGGAGCAGTGCTGCTTTAATTTGCGCAACACCCTGCGGGTCGCAATGCACCCCAGGTCACCTGCATTACGCTGCAATGTAGCAGTGGCATAGAGGTCAAAGTTAGTGTGTACCCACAGTCTTATGGTGGAAGCATATGTCAAAGTTAAAGATACTACTAAAATTATCTTTCATTTGCCTCCTAAAGTTTGCGTAAAGTGAACCTGTCTGCTGATACATTCTGCCCAATCCACAGGTAGCATATATCAGACACTGGCTGTATGAACTCAGCAAGGTATGTTTGACTCTGAAACATTGCGGCGTTTTTCTCCAATTATAACCTATGGTGCTGAGCACATGCCCCCAGGTCCATTGCTATGTCTCCGCTGCTGTCTGTCGTTTGTCTGCAGCACTGACATCATGCCGAGAGCACTGTAGCAAATCTTCATCCTGCTATTCTTTACACACTAGCTAAAAGACTGGCACGTTTTCTACACAGGGGTCTGTATGGAATAGAGATTTTTTTACCTCTTTTTACAAAAGTCGTATTTCATAAATGTGTCTAATTCCTAGCCAAGCAGCAAGCTACACTCACTTTTCTCTACACCTTTAAAATAAAATGATGGCATAAATGTTTAAAAAATATGTAACAAAGCAGAATGGACACTATTTTTAAAGAAGAGTAAAAAAAAAAATCTAAAAATACACAAATACATTGATAAATGAGGGCCAGTAGAAAAGAAGAGTAAGGCTATCAGGATTTGAAGCAGAAATTTCCTGAGCGTTTCTGATCTCCTTGGCAGGAAAAATGCTGCGGAAAAACCATTGATGCTTTTTTATGCGTTTTTTTTTTTTTAAAGTGTTTTTGTACATTAATGAATGCTTTTTGGAGCTAAATAAAGTTATTTGGTGGGACATTGCGTAAACCCTTTTTATTACCGTCAGAATTGGGGTAAGTATTTTGTTTAATTGAAATTATTAAAGAATGTCTGTTGTTTATTTAACTCTTTACTTTAATTAGTTTTTGTCATGAAAAGGTCTGATTGATACCTTGTCATCACCGAATAAAAGAGCTAGGTGTCCGCTAATCCCATTCACCCAATCTCATTAGCATTTGTATTAATGTAATTTCTAGGGCAGCTGTGAGCTGCTATTTTTAACCTGAGAAGGTGCCATTTGCAAACATAGTCCGTGGCCATTATTAACAGCTCACAGCTGTTTCGTTAGCACAATGTCCCCCCGATCAGCACTCAGCAGCGCTTTGGACGCAATATATTTTTGTTGCTTCCAAAACGCGGTGTTCTAATGCCGCACTTTTGCTGTTGGTACATGTGAATCCACCGTATCTAATGACACTTCAATCAGTCAAAATCTTCAGTGGAGACTAGCGTGTCCGCTACAGAAATTGACATGCTGTGGGCGAGTTTGGGTACGTGGCCACGATCAGGAGCCGCTGCAGGTTTGACGCTGCGTGTTTATACGGCGTCAAACCTGCGGCGTCCAGATGTTACAGCACAGTGGATGAGATCTCTAGAAATCCCATGTCTGCTATGTGTGTATCAGAGGCTGCGGATCACCCGTGGACACTGACATGCGGCGCGTCTTTCAGGATCGCAGCATGTCAAATTCTCTTGCATTGTCGCTAGTCTCCGCAACAGAAATGTGACCACTAGAATGTATTGAATGCGGTAAATGCGCATGGTTCAGTGAACACATGTGGATTTACCTGCGTTCAATAGAAAGCAGCGTTTTGGACGCAGCATAAAATATGCGTCCAAAGCGCTGCTACATTCAGATCGTGGGCACAGAGCCTAAAATTAAAAAAAAAAAAAAATGGCGTGGGCTCCCGCATCATTTTTATAACCAGCAGAGGGAAAGCCGACCCCTGGGGGCTGATATTAGTAGCCAGGGAGGGTGCCATTAGCCAACAATGTTCCCTGGCTATTAATATCAGCCCACAGCTGTCTGTTTAGCCTTTACTGGCTAGATTAGAGGGGGACCCCAGGAAAAAATTGATGTGGGGTCCCCCTATAAAGTCTAACCGGACAGCTGCGGGCTGATATGAATAGCCAGGGAAGGGCCATGGATACTAGCCCCCTCCGCGGCTATTAATATCACCCCTCAGCAGTCCTAGAAATGGCGCATCCATGAGATGCTCCAAATCTGGCGCTTAGCCTCTGCTCTTCCCACTGCCCTGTAGCGGTGGCGAGTGGGGTAATGGGGTTGGGGTTCACGTCAGTCTTGTATTGGCGGCTGACGTGAAGCCCAGATTAGTAATGGAGGGCGTCTATAAGCCGCCTCCATTACTAACCGCATAGTAAATTGGTCGGCGCTTTTTCAATAAAAACACCGCCAGAATAAAGTATTTTAATGAAATGAAGTAAAAAACACACTGTTCTAAAAAATGTTTTATTACCTTCTCAGTCCCCGAATCCCTTGTCTCCTGAAAAAAAACGTAAAATAATAACCGTATTCCTCACCTGTCCGCCATCAACAACGCAGTCCACAATTACCGCCGATTGTCCCTTGGCAATCCGGGTCACTTCTACAGCAGTGACATCAGCAATCACTGATGTCACTGCTGTAGAAGACAGCAATGTACAGTTATATGAAAAAGTTTGGGCACCCCTATTAATCTTAAGCTTAATGTTTTATAAAAATTGGTGTTTTTGCAACAGCTATTTCAGTTTGATATATGTAATAACTGTTGGACACAGTGATGTTTCTGCCTTGAAATGAGGTTTATTGTACTAACAGAAAATGTGCAATCTGCATTCAAACAAAATTTGACAAGTGCATTAGTATGGGCACCCTTATCATTTTCTTGCTTTAAATACTCCTACCTACTTTTTACTGACTTACTAAAGCACTTTTTTTGGTTTTGTAACCTCATTGAGCTTTGAACTTCATAGCCAGGTGTATGCAATCATGAGAAAAGCTACTTAAAGTGGCCACTTGCAAGTTGTTCTGTTTGAATCTCCTCTGAAGAGTGGCATCATGGGCTCCTCAAAACAACTGTCAAATGATCTGAAAACGAAGATTATTCAACATAGTTGTTCAGGGGAAAGATACAAAAAGCTGTCTCAGAGATTTAACCTGTCAGTTTCCACTGTGAGGAACATAGTAAGGAAATGGAAGAACACAGGGACAGTTCTTGTTAAGGCCAGAAGTGGCAGGCCAAGAAAAACATCAGAAAGGCAGAGAATAAGAATGGTGAGATCAGTCAAGGACAATCCTCAGACCACCTCCAGAGAGCTGCAGCATCAACTTGCTGCAGATGGTGTCACTGTGCATCGGTCAACTATACAATGCACTTTGCACAAGCAGAAGCTGTATGGGAGAGTGATGCGAAAGAAGCTGTTTCTGCAAGCACACCACAAACAGTCAGCTGAGGTATGCAAAAGCACATTTGGAGAAGCCAATTTCTTTTTGGAAGAAGGTCCTGTGGACTGATGAAACCAAGATTGAGTTGTTTGGTCATACAAAAAGGCGTTATGCATGGCGGCAAAAAAACACAGCATTCCAAGAAAAACACTTGCTACCCACAGTAAAATTTGGTGGAGGTTCCATCATGCTTTGGGGCTGTGTGGCCAATGCCGGCACCGGGAATCTTGTTAAAGTTGAGGGACGCATGGATTCCATTCAGTATCAGCAGATTCTTGACAATAATGTTCAAGAATCAGTGATAAAGTTGAAGTTACGCAGGGGATGGATCTTTCAGCAAGATAGTGATCCAAAACACCGCTCCAAATCTACTCAGGCATTCATGCAGAGGAACAATTACAATGTTCTGGAATGGCCATCCCAGTCCCTAGACCTGAATATCATTGAACATCTGTGGGATCATTTGAAGAGGGCTGTCCATGCTCGGCAACCATCAAACTTAACTGAACTGGAATTGTTTTGTAAAGAGGAATGGTCAAAAATACCTTCATCCAGGATCCAGGAACTCATTAAAAGCTACAGGAAGCGACTAGAGGCTGTTATTTTTGCAAAGGGAGGATCTACTAAATATTAATGTCACTTTTCTGGTGAGGTGCCCATACTTATGCACCTGTCAAATTTTGTTTGAATGCAGATTGCACATTTTCTGTTAGTACAATAAACCTCATTTCAAGGCAGAAACATTACTGTGTCCAACAGTTATTACATATATAAAACTGAAATAGCTGTTGCAAAAACACCAATTTTTATAAAACAATAAGCTTAAGATTAATAGGGGTGCCCAAACTTTTTCATATAACTGTATACTGACAGGGGTGTAAAATCACTCCTATCAGTATACACTGCTGTGCAGGAGGTCACTGGGGTTCATCAGCTGATCAGGCCCGGTGAGCTCTCCACCATGGGAACATTCTTGAGAATGCTCACATGACCTCCCCGTGGGAACAATCAGCTGATCGCTCACGTGACCGCAGGTCCTGGCAGCACAGTACACTGCTGGGAGCGAGAGCTCGCTCGCTCCCAGCAGTATACCGCCGGAAGAGAGAACATCGCTGGGGACACCAGGGGCAGCCGGACA
Source organism: Phyllobates terribilis (assembly GCF_046119375.1). Lineage (NCBI taxonomy): Eukaryota > Metazoa > Chordata > Amphibia > Anura > Dendrobatidae > Phyllobates > Phyllobates terribilis. The sequence goes on along the minus strand of NW_027362761.1, from coordinate 407,094,822 downwards.
GGTGAGTATATGGATTTTTTTTACTTTTTTTTTTCTTTTTTCGCTGCCGGTGGTTCGCTGCTCTGCTGAGGAAAACTACTGCTCTCCTCAGCAGCACCGCTCTCACTGTTATCAGCGGGAGCGGCGGTCGGATGAGAGGAGTTGTAGTCCTCCTCTGCTGACCAGGTACCATGTTTCCCGCCCATTGGATTTAATTGAAGCGTAGCAAATCTGCAGGTATAAATATTAAACTTATGGATTTGCTGCTTTTCAATTAAAGTCAATGGGCCGGAAAGGCTCCGGAAACGCTGGGCTCAATGGTCATGCTTCGTTTTTTTTCCGCAATGGTAATACTGAGCGGAAATTTCCGCATCATGTGCACAGCACATCAGGATTACGATTGCTATAGCTGGCAGACCTATTAACAAACGTTTTCGAAGCAGAAAGCTTCGTGTGCACATAGCCTAAAATGATATAAAGACCTATGATTGTATCTGACAATGGCAGAACCTGACCCTGAAATACTCGTTTCTCAATGACACTGCTGACCTGCGCTCTTTTAGCTTTGTTTTGTCAGTGAAATGGAAAAAGTTGTGATTGTATAATGCTCTAGATATCCCTGTGTGTAAACACACTTCACCTTTAGGGAAACTTTTTAGCAGTGTGAGACTGCAGAAACCTATGGATTTACTAATAGTGAGTGTATCTTTTACATTTTATGTAATGTAGCGCAGAATGACAGTTACAAGAACATTTATGTTTGATACAGAAAAGGGTGAATGGGGGCAGTTCAGCCAGAAAAGTTTCACTTTTGTTTTAGAAAGCGAGTTATTTGTGCATGTTCTATATGGTTGCTTGTCCCTAGGGCTGACTTGTTGGTTGCTGGGGCTTTAAAGGGCCGGTGTGATTTGATTTATATTGAATTAATAATTAATGCGTGAGTCTGTAATGAGACTGGGTGGTAAGATCCCTGCCTGTGGATCTCGCTGCCAGCCGATATTAGGTGTTATTATGGCTGTTCCATGTTGCAAGTACATGCATTCTTAGTCTATGTGCACACTCTACATTTTTTATTCGTTTTCGTGACGTTTTTTCCGTGCAGAAATACACCAAAAACGCTATGTAATCCGTGTTCCAGCTAATGCAATGACAATCCTCAAGTGCTGTGCACATTATCAGGATTTTCCTGTCAGGATTGTCATTGCGTTTAAAGGAGTATTCCCATGAACAAAAGTTCATTTTAATCAATAGATATTGAAATTATAATAAGTTCCACAATTGAATGTATTTAAATAAAATGTCCCTGTGCTGAGATAATCTTATGAATGTGCCCCTGCTGTGTACTGTGTAATGGCTGTGTCTGACCGTGCAGGTACATGGCCTGATCATACCACATCGCCTGGGCAGGGGAGGAAGTAAGGCTGAGTTCACACGATGCGTTTTTAATGCGTTTTCGCGGCGTTTTTGCAGTTGCGGAAACGCATTAAAAACGCATGGTAGAAGGGCAGCAATGTTCCCCAATTGAAATCCGCATGTGCTGTGCCCATGATGCGGATTTTTCCGCAGCGTAAACGCTGTGCTCAAAAATCCGCAGCATGTCAATTAATTTTGCGTAAACGTGGCATTTTCGCCGCCATTGACTTGCATTAGAACGCGCCAATTCCGCAAGACTGCATGTGTACTTGCGCTATTGGCGCGTTCTAATGTGCGGATGGTACCCGGGTGTGGAGGAGAGTCTCCTCCACACCCAGGTACCATGAAAAAATCTGTAAAAAAAGAATAAAATAAAAAATAAATGTATACTTACCTTCTGTCGGCCCGGGCAGCGCTCCTGCTTGGTTCCCGGCACTTGGCAGTGAGTTGAAGGACCTGCGCTGACGTCAGAGTCATGTGACGGGTCACGTGACGCTGACGTCGGCAGGTCTTTCAATTCAAAGTTGCCGGCGAGGGAGAACGGATTGAGCTGGACAGCGCGGGCCAGAGGTAAGTATATACACTCTCTCGGGTCACACTATATAAATCCATGCCGGCTGCATGGATTTATATAGTGTGACCTAGTTGTCACAATCACTTTCCAGGTGATGCTAAAATCGCCTGGAAAGCGCTTGTCAATCTGCATGCGGAAACGCATGTAAATCCGCATGTATTTTGCAGGAAAAACGCATGCACAATCTGCATGCGTTTTTTTCTGCCAGGGAGATGCAGAAATGATGCAGAAATTTTCTGCTTCATTTCTGCATCGTGTGCACATACCCTAAGAGTATACTGATGGCACAGCAGGGGATCACACCTGATTCTTTATTTGAAGTAAAGCATTATAAAAAAACAGGCAGTGAAAGGTTTTATCTCACAGTAAGAATCAGCTGTGATCCCGTGCTGTAATGTCTGTATACTCTTTTGCTTCCTTCCCTGCCCAGGAGATGTGGTAAAATCAGACCATGTTCCTGTATGGTCAGACACAGCCATTACACAGTACACAGCAGGGGCACATTTATAAGATTATCACAGCACAGGGACATTTTATTTAAACACATCCAATTGTGAGCATTATTATTATTCCAAGATCTATTGATTAAAATGAACTTTCATTCGTGGGAAAACCCCTTTAAATCAGAAGCATGTGAATTCTATGTGCGTTTCTGCACCGTTTTTCACCCATAGTCTTGAATTGAGTTAGTCAAATCCGCAGCAAAAATGTAGGTCTAAATATATTTGCGGATGTTTGCGTCTTTGACTGACTCAATTCAAGTTAATGAGTCAAAAACGCAGCAGAAACGCACCAATAATGGACTGCGGTAGACTACTCCTCCCATCATCCGACGGCCGCACCCGATGACCATAGCGGGAGCATGCACGGCTGAGGGGAGAAATAGTCACCTCAGCCAGCGTCTGTGCGCTGTTTTTTAAAAAAAAAGTTAAATCTATATATAAAAAAAACAAAACACCTTATTCTTGCCTGTCTGCCATCCTCCCGATATCCCACGGCGATCTGATCACCCGGCAGCCGGCAATACACTGATAGGAGCACGATAGCTCCTGGCAGTGTACATTGCTGCGCTGCTAGGACTGAGTTCATCAGCTGAGAGCTCCAGTGCCCTTACTTACAGAATCAGTGCTGTGTGAGAATTTTCCCACTCAACACTGATGCAGTAAGTGGGGGCACCGGAGCTTATCAGCTGATGAACTCCGGTGAACTCAGTCCCAGCAGCGCAGCACTGTACACTGACAGGAGTGATTACATTCCTGTCAGTGTATAGTGCTGTCTTCTGTCTTCTACAGCAGTCACTCCAGTGATTGCTGATGTGATTGCTGTAGACGTGACCCGGATCGTCATGGGACACTGGGATTACGTCATGACGGCAGACAGTTGAGGGATATGGTTGTTTTTTATTTTTGGTTTCTTACAGGAGACGAGGGCTTCTGGGATTAGGCGTTAGGTGAGTATGCAATGTTTTTTATTTTTAAATAAAATATTAAAACCTTGTGTAATTTTATTTAAAATAAAATACTTTATTCTGGCTTAGTCTTTATTTGAAAAACGTCACAAACCTTACCAAGGGGTTAGTAACCTGGGCTTCATGTCAGCTGCCAATACAAGGCTGACATGAATCCCAACTCTATTACCCCACTCGCCACCATTACAGGGCAGTGGAAAGAGCGGAGGCTAAGCGCCTGATTTAGCGCATCTTATGGACGTGCCAGTTCTGGGGCAGCTGAGAGCTGATATTATTAGCCTCGGAGGGGGCTAGTATCCATGGCCCCTTTCCTGGCTATTAATATCAGCTCACATCTGTCTGTTTAGCATTTGCTGGTTAGATTTTATAGGGGGACCCTACGTTTTTTTTCTGGGGTCCCCTTGTAATCTAGCCAGTTAAGTGTAAGCAAACAGCTGTGGACTGTTATTAATAGCCATGGAAATTTTTGGCTCATGGCTTCCCCGGCTACTAATATCAGCTCTCAGCAGTCGGCTTTCCCTCTATTGGTCATGAAAATGACACGAGAGCCAACACCATTTTTTTTTTTATATTAGGCTATGTTCCCATGATCCGGATGTAGCAGCGCTTTGGACAAAACACTGCGTTCTATTGAACGCAGGTGATTCCGCATGTGTTCACTGAACCATGCGGATTTACCGCATTCAATACATTCTAGTCGTCCCTTTTTTGTGCGGAGACTAGCGACTCCGCAAGAGAATTTGAGATGCTGCGGTCCTGAAAGACACGCCGCATGTCAGTGTCCACAGGTGATCCGCAGCCTCAGATGCACGCATAGTGGAAATGGGATTTCTAGAAATGCCATCCACTATGCTGTAAAATCTGGCCGCTGTGGGTTTAACGCTGCATAAATACGCAGCGTCAAACCCGCAGCGGCTCTTGATTATGGGCGTGTACCCAAACTCTCACGCAGCATGTCAATTTCTGTAGCGGAGATGCTGCAGATTTTGAAATGTCATTACATGCGGTGGATCCGCATATACCGACAACAAAAGTGCGGCATTAAAACACTGCGTCCGAAGCACTGCTGGTTGCTGATCTTGGGGATGTAGCGGCTAAACAAATAGCTCTGAGCTGTTAATAGCCAGGGAACATGTTTGCCTATGGCACCTTCCTAGGCAAAAAATAGCAGCTCTCAACTGCCCCAGAAATGACATGAATGAGAATGCTAATGGGATTAAGGTTTATGGGATTAGCTGACACTTAGCCCTTTGTTTAGTGATGAAGAGGTGTCAATCAGACCCTCTCATTACTAAACAGAAGTAAAGAGTTACATAAACACACACAGAGTAAAACACTTTATTCGAAATACAACAGACACATTCTTTAATCATTTAAATTAACCAATACTCAACCCTGGTCTGACAGTAATCCAAGGGTTAAAGCGATGTCCCACGTTTCTTTCTTCAAATATCTTTATTTAGCTCCAAAAACAATTCATTGCTGTATAAAAATGCATCAAAATCGCGGCAAAAAAATCTGCCAAGAGATGCAGAAACCTTAAGGATTTTTTCTGCATTCAAATCCTGAAAGTGTGCATATAGCCTTAAAGAGAGGTACTCCAAGTCTAAATGCACTTGGAGTTGAATTGTGTAACTGTTTCCAGTTTCACCGCATTTATTAAAATGCCTGCGCTTTTAAATACATTTGGCACAAATCACTTCAGTTAGTCATACGATGTATAATATAATGTATTCCAGTGTTAGTAAATTCGGACCATTACCTTTTCTGCTAATAGTGGCTATTATTAAGTAAAGTCTCGGCTACATTGCAAGTATTTGAAGCCTTACTGATTAATTTAAACTATTAACTGTCAACTGTGTTGATTTGGACTGTAGCTAAATAGTTAAAATCAATTAGTAGTGCTTCAAAAAGTCAGTGTAGACCAAGTCTAAGGCCTCTTTCCAGGTTTTGTCCTGGGGCCCTTGTTGGAGACATGTTTAGTCTGTTTCCTACTTTTGTACAACCCTCCCCACCCCACCCCCCTGCCGTATCTCCTATATGCAATGGCTCTGCGTCCCGATCTTCAGTTTTCTTTCAGGTAGTACTGTAAATTGTGGAGGACATATACTATGTTAGTGCCCCATCACAGAGATTGACCCCCCCCCCATAGCACTTGTAATGTATCTTTGGAAAAGACTTGACATTATAACATCACAATATGTGGCGTTACGTGATCTGCTTTCTATATATGGCGCCCTCTATAGCACCCAGTTCTAGTTGTTAAATACTGAGGGCAATAGCGATCACTTCAATCATTGTCACACACCACAATATATAGCTTTTATTTTATTTTTGTAATTGGAATATCAATGGGCAACATTGTAATGAAAATATTACCGGCCTTTTAATAAACAATGATCACAGTGACTCCCTGTTCCAGCCCCATGGAGACCACAAAACTAGCTATGGTCATTCTGGGCATTGAGAGCCACTGGATCCAAAAATCCAGAGGAAGGCGAAGAAACCCCCAGACAGTTCTTCCTCAAGGAGGGGGGGGGGGGTTCCTTCCTGACCTAGTTCTGGCGATCGGATATTTCCCTGGATCACGTCTGTCCTGCTGTATATCTGTAGGTCTTTATAAGCACAGGAGGGCCGACTCCTCAAAGAAAAAGACATATGCCCTGCCCTTAGGAGCTTACAATCTACTGTGATATACAATATATGAGTTTATAGACTAATATACGCCCGGCTACTACAAGCTCAATCTAAAACAATGAGTACTGTGATCCTAAGAGCTTGCAATTTAATAAACTATAGAAATTCTGCTGCTAAGTGTAGGCGCATATGGCCATAGATTCTCTCATCCGAGAGTATCTGACCATTTATGCAAATCACACTCTGATCGACACTCTGATCCCATTTTCTCAGATGAGAAGATAAAAAAAATGATTTCCATTTTCTTCAGCCTTGGAGCCCGCGGAAATTGGACCCCAAAGCGTGCTCACTGGAGGTACTGTGGTAGTGGCAACATGTGAGTATGGTATGGTACATTTTATTATTTTTTTCAGAATCCAAGCTGGGGATAAGATCACTGTTCCCTCTTGCTCTGGCTGTCTGCATGCAGGTTAACCTCCAACCGCTGCCATGGCCAGTTTTTGCACAATTTTCTTTTGCAATCTTGCAGCCAATGGCTCCCCGTGAGTCATTTGAGGCTTGATCACACCTCCACAGCATCGTCTTGCCATACGAGGACATTTGTTTCTTATGTCACTGCCATGTTCTGGAAGCTCACTGAGGTATGTGTTTTACGACACCACCATTCTGTCAGTTGAGACGCAGGTCTAGAGCAGTGTTTCTTCATACTGCAGTCCTTCCTTATGTGACTAGGACGGGCTGTAGATTAAATTACATGACCATTTTATCATATTTTTGGTGAAACCCTTTAATTTAAAATCTTGAATACACTACACTGTTCAGTTTAGTCTTTGGGGCCCCACACAAAATAGATACTGTCGATGTTTCGGCCAGGAGCTATCTTTCCTGGCTTCTGTATTCTCCACAAAAGAGCTGCTGCCAGACTATCTTGCCGAGAACAAAAGGATGGGAATTCCGAAATCGAACGTGCCGGATCGTTAGCTCCCTAAACAAAATCTGTTGTGGAAGAGACTGGAAACGCCCATATTCATTAGACTGTTGGCTGAGCCTGCCGACATTAGTCTAATGTGAATGGGGACCTTTAATCTGAGATTACATGTTTGTTTGACTACTAAAAATCTGTATGAAGACTTGCGATTGTATCTGACAATGACATGAACTGACTCTGAAATACTCGTGTCTCAATGAGACTGCTGACCTGCGCTCTTTTAGCTTTGTTTTGCCAGTGAAATGGAAAAGATTGTATAATGTTATAGTAAAAGCTGTAGATATCCATGTGTGTAAATACACTTCACCTTAGAGAAACTTTTTAGCAGTGTGAGACTGCAGAAACAAATACATTCACTATAAATAGATCTTTTAAATTCTGTATAATGTAGCTTTGAATTACAAAATTACATGAACATTTGGATGTTAGATACAGAAAAGGATGAATGGGGACAGTCCAGCCAGAAAAGATTCACTTGTTTTAGAAAGCGCGTTATTTGAGCATGTCCTATATGGTTGCTTGTCCCCAGGGCTGACGTTGATTGCTGGGCCTGTGTGATTATTGTAATAATAAAGTGTGAGTCTATAGGGAGACTGGGTGGTAAGATCACTGTGGTGACCCTGCCTCTGGATATTATTGTGGTGTTACTGCTGTTCCAAGTTGCAAGTGCATGTACCCTTAAAGGGAGCCCGGCAGTAGGATCAACACTCCTAAGCTGTCCTTGTGTTCATGCAAGTCATAAGAAGCTGAATAAAATGATACAGTGATGTCTGCGATCTGATGTCTTATTCCAGAGAAATCCAAATTGTTCTTAATATGTAAATGGTCGTACGAGATCTGTTCACCTGACACAGACCAGGAGAGTAGAATGTCAGTCTTTACATGTCTCACACTAGTAACACCCCTTTCAGTTTAAAATAAGCTCTGGAGGCAGATTCTCAGGGAGATCTAAACACCTTTTTTATTAATAAAAAAAGTGAATTTCTCTGGAATAAGACATTGGATTGCAGCTATCAAGGTGTCATTTTATTTGTGTTACACGCACGCCGCCTAAGTTCAGATAGGGGCGAGACCGGTTACATGAATTCGTTGGAATCCTGGGGGAACCGTTACTCAGGGCGACCATAGGCTGCAGCTTCTCTCAGGCACCGGATAGATTCAGCTGCTGACCAGACACATTTGACAAGAGTCTTCATAAACGGTAGAACAGTAACATTTAATGAGGCACAGCCAGTGCAATTTAAGTGTCTCTTTGGGCAACAGGCTGCAGTAACAACAGTACAATCTCCTTCGCAGCACAGTAGTACACAGTCTATCCAGTAGCACAGTACAGCACCCTTCTATGCATACACAACCACAGGCTTTTCCTTCACAAGGACTCAATCATACACAGCATTCTTTATCCTGCATGGATATGGAGGTGGGGAGGGTCTGAAGAGGAAGATGATCCCTATGACGGTATTCCTTCCAGTCCTTATCTTTCTGCCTGATAGACTCCATGAGCTAACAGTGCAGAGTATTATCTGACCTGTGTTTAGCTTCCCTCCTGACCTGAATTCTGTTCCCTTGCCTTCTGTGAGATGCAGATCATACACCACCTTTCTCTTGGGCTCTAGCCAGACAGTAAACAACTTACCCACAATCCCCCTGGGGCTCTGCTAAAACACTCCCTGTCTCCTGTGACTGTGTTAACCCCTCTAGTTGCTGGATGCTTCTGGAGCATAACACTTCCTGTCTCCTGTGCTTGTGTTACTTCTAATAGTTGCTGGATTCTTTTGAAGCAACAGCACTACTACTTCAGCATGTCACATCTAGTTTCCTATGACCTCCATGCCCATATAGATGGCTTAGGGTTCATCCTACTAGCAGATTCCTTACCTTTCACCAGTTTAAGCATGTTATGGTTACATCATGGAATAGTGGCTGCACAGCTAAATAAAACATAATTTTTATTTTTTCATTTCTCATTTGCGTTGCGGACAAATTGGCTAGTAATTTCCCTCTCAAGGAATGGGGTGTGGAGGCGCTTACTCCCCCCATGCATGATATTGACCGAGCAGGAGTTGTTATGCAGGGGGAACAAAAAAGGAAATCGCCCTCAGACAATGTCAGGCCCGTCTTCCTCTGATATGGAAAGCCATATAATGACTCTCAGATCTGCTCTCCTTTGATCGTGCTGCCAGCACTTACTATGTGATTACAAGTGGAAGAGGGGAGTAGGGCAGAGCTGTGTGTCATTACAAACACCTCTGCATCTGCAACATTCATCCCCTGGCACTGTCTACTCTGCTCTACTACCCTTCCCTGCTTATCACAATAGGTACTGGCAGCAACATCAATGGGGAAAGTATTTCTATGTGTCATTACATGTCTTTCCATATCGCAATGCCTTCTACCCTTGTATTGGTACACTTGGACTTAATTGTGTAGGCCACCTGGTGGTCTGGGACAGTACTCTGGTTGCGTAAGTTGTTGGTGACGTGTACAGTACAGACCAAAAGTTTGGACACACCTTCTCATTTAAAGATTTTTCTGTATTTTCATGACTTTGAAAATTGTACATTCACACTGAAGGCATCAAAACTATGAATTAACACATGTGGAATTATATACTTAACAAAAAAGTGTGAAACCACTGCAAATATGTCTTATATTCTAGGTTCTTCAAAATAGCCACCTTTTGCTTTGATGACTGCTTTGCACACTCTTGGCATTCACTTGATGAGCTTCAAGAGGTAGTCACCGGAAATGGTTTTCACTTCACAGGTGTGCCCTGTCAGGTTTAATAAGTGGGATTTCTTGCCTCATAAATGGGGTTGGGACCATCAGTTGTGTTGTGCAGAAGTCAGGTGGATACACAGCTGATAGTCCTACTGAATAGACTGTTCGAATTTGTATTATGGCAAGAAAAAAGCAGCTAAGTAAAAAAAAATGAGTGGCCATCATTACTTTAAGAAATGAAGGTCAGTCAGTCTGAAAAATTGGGCAAACTTTGAATGTGTCCCCAAGTGCAGTTGCAAAAACCATCAAGCGCTACAAAGAAACTGGCTCTCATGAGGACCGCCCCAGGACAGGAAGACCAAGGGTCACCTCTGCTTCTGAGGATAAGTTTATCCGAGTCACCAGCCTCAGAAATCGCAGGTTAACAGCAGCTCAGATTAGAGACCAGGTCAATGCCACACAGAGTTCTAGGAGCAGACTCCTCTCTACAACTGTTAAGAGGAGACTTTGTGCAGCAGGCCTTCATGGTAAAATAGCTGCTAGGAAACCACTGCTAAGGACAGGCAACAAGCAGAAGAGACTTGTTTGGGCTAAAGAACACAAGGAATGGACATTAGACCAGTGGAAATCTGTGCTTTGGTCTGAGGAGTCCAAATTTGAAATCTTTGGTTCCAACCACCGTGTTTTTGTGCGACGCAGAAAAGGTGAACAGATGGACTCTACATGCCTGGTTCCCACCGTGAAGCATGGAGGAGGAGGTGTGATGGTGTGGGGGTGCTTTGCTGGTGACACTGTTGGGGATTTATTCAAAATTGAAGGCATACTGAACCAGCATGGCTACCACAGCATCTTGCAGCGGCATCCGGTTTGCGTTTAGTTGGACCATCATTTATTTTTCAACAGGACAATGACCCCAAACACAGCTCCAGGCTGTGTAAGGGCTATTTGACCAAGAAGGAGAGTGATGGGGTGCTACGCCAGATGACCTGGCCTCCACAGTCACCAGACCTGAACCCAATCGAGATGGTTTGGGGTGAGCTGGACAGCAGAGTGAAGGCAAAAGGGCCAACAAGTGCTAAGCATCTCTGGGAACTCCTTCAAGATTGTTGGAAGACCATTTCCGGTGACTACCTCTTGAAGCTCATCAAGAGAATGCCAAGAGTGTGTAAAGCAGTCATCTAAGCAAAAGGTGGCTACTTTGAAGAACCTAGAATATAAGACATATTTTCAGTTGTTTCACACTTTTTTGTTAAGTATATAATTCCACATGTGTTAATTCATAGTTTTGATGCCTTCAGTGTGAATGTACAATTTTCAAAGTCATGAAAATACAGAAAAATCTTTAAATGAGGTGTGTCCAAACGTTTGGTCTGTACTGTATATTTGTACGTACACAGCTGTGTACAGTCAGGGTGAAATTTTGGTGTAGGTGCCTAGTAGTCGCAAGGACCGATGGAGTTGCTGGTCAAATTAAAACAGATGGCCATTAAATGTTTCCAGTTCTGTCACATTTCTAAAGATGCCTGTGCCTTTGAATAAATTTGATACAGATCACTCCAGTGTGGCATAATGTAAAGTATTCCAGTTTTAGTAAATGTAGACCATTATCTGCTAAGATTATCAGGCCATTACTGATTAAGGCCTACTTCTGTTTTTTTTCCTGGGGCCATTGTTGCAGACCTCTATAGTCTGTTACCTACTTTTAGGCCACGGCCCCACTATCAGTATTTGGTCAGTATTTTTTCTCAGGAGTGGGAGCCAAAACCAGGAGTGGGTGATAAATGCAGAATTGGTGCACTTGTTTCTATTATACCTTTTTCTCTGGTTGTTCCTCACCTGGTTTTGGCTCCTACTCCTGAGAAAAAATACTGTCCGAATACTGAAGAAATACTGATAGTGGGGCCGTGACCTTATACAAGTTTCTACGTGTCTCCTGACTTCTTCAGTATTCTTTCAGGTAGTATGCTGTGTAGGACATATACTATGTTAGTGCCACCATCAGAGCTTGACCCACACAACACTTATAATGTAGTTATGGACAGGACGACATCACAGTAGTTCCTGGTTCTAGTTGTGAATTATTGATGGCATTCCCTTCATTGTCAATTTGTTAGACAAATGGAGACTAAAATGCACACCACAATATATAGCTTTCATTTTCTTTTCTTTTTTTTATTGGACTGGCAAAAGATAACATTGTAAACAGTGATTATAGTGACTCTCAGGTCAGGCCCCATGGAGACCACAGAATAAGTTGTGGTCGTTATGGGCTTTTGGCGAAGAAAGCCCCCCGGAGAACTCTACATCAGAGGGGGAAGTAATTCCTTCCTGACACCAGTTCTGGTGAACGTATATTTCCCTGGATCATGTCTGTCCTGCTGCATGTTGCTGTATAATGTAATTATAAGCTCAGGAGGGCCGATCCTGCAAAGAAAAAGACGTATACCCTGCTCTAGGAGCTTTCTATCTAATATTACAAGTTTACAGACTAATATACTTCCTGTTATTAGGAGCCCAATCTAATCCAATGAATACTTTGTTCCTTAGAGCTTTCAATCTAATATGCAATAGATATTCTATTCGCCTATGTCACTGTGCACATCCGGATAAGAGCCTACATTTGGTGAATACCATGAGAAATGCTCCTGCCATTTTTCATGGTATTCATTTCTATACCTTTTTATTCCTGCATAAAACAGGGTAGTTAAACACGATATACACCTTTTTTTTTTTTTTTTAAATACAAGGGAAGACAAATAGCAGCATAACCCATTGTATGACCACTCACTGGAAAATATTGCTGTCTTCATTAAAGGGAATCTGTCACTGTATTTGACCTATCTAAACTATTGATGTGGGCATACAGGCTATAGACTGCTGAAAAAAAGTTCTACCTATATGCCTCATAGCAGATGCCTTGCTGTTGATAAATCCTCTTTTATCACTTTGTGTAAATGACCTCTTCCAGGCTATGGGGAGGACACTGCCTGGAAGATGACTGCCTCCAGGGCTGTGGAGTCAGTAAGCCAAACCTCTGACACCACATTTTCCCTGACTCCCAACTCCACGACTCCAACTCCACGACCTCACTACTGAGCATGTACATAAAGTGCAGCACAGATTCATCTCAACTAAAAGCCCAGATCCTTAGATCAGGAACATAACAGACCTTTATAGGACATTTCATAACTTTTCCAAAATCTTATGAAAAAAAATATTCAGCACATACTGCATTGTACTACTGTACCCAATTTATTATATATTTTAGGAGTCGGTCCATTTTATACCGGCAAGAAGACAAATTTAATTTCTCCTGTTTTGTGTTAGTTACTTGTCTCACACTGGTAACTCCACCATCATGTAAAACAAGATCTGTAGGCAGTTATCTTCTAAGCAGTGTCCTCCCCATAGCCTGGAAGAGATTATTTATATAAAGTGATAAAAGAAGATTTCTCAACAACAAGGCATCTGATATGAGGCATACAGGGATCACTCTCCTCAGCAGTCTATAACCTGTATGCCCATATTAATAGTTTAGATAGGTCAAAAGTGGTGACAGCTTCCCTTTTAAGGCTCCGTTCCCACGATGAGCTCTTGATGTGTTTTTGACACTGCATATCTTTGCTGTGTCAAAAAACGCAGCTTGTTACAGTTCCAGGAAAGTGGATGGGGATCTCATGCCCACTGTTCTTTTATTTTACTCAGCGTAAAGTAACCTGCGGCGCGTGTTTCTAATCTGCAACATATCAATTTCTCTTGCGGGTACGCTGAGTTTTCTGTACAGAATTTCCCCATAGACTTGCATTTGATGCACAAAATCCACTGGTAAAAAAAAGCGCATGCGTTTTTAGTGCATTTCCGTGTGAAAAATTGCATCTAAAACGTGTGTAATCTGCACTTAAGTGTATCAATAAAATTTTGTCAAGCCAACCACCAGGAAGTATCAAAAACAAAGCAGCTTTATTTAAAGCATCACACACCAAAAGAGACAAAAAAAATAGTGTAAAAAAACGCGATAAAAACCCGTTAAAAAACGCACACACAAGCGCAATGAAAAACGGCAAGTAACCTAATTTAAATAATGAGTACAGAAATGGTGCAGAAATTCTGCAGCATCAAAAGCTCATCGTGGTAACATAGCTTAAGAGATTATAATATTATAAATTTCTTAGAGTTCCTATCAATTATTACTTATTTTACATGATAGGTACTACGTTTACAAGTCTATAAATCTGGACAAAGCGTGGAGTATACAATAGGCTTTTATAGATTTTCTGTTGAGCCCGTATACAGATCTATTTCAGCTTGAGCAGAAACTTTGCGCTTCTGTCTGCATAGCAGTGTGCATTTTTGCTTTTGAACAATCAGTGGGAATCAGGGGACCCGACCCCCACTGATCTGCTGCATGTTAATAAATATTGTTGTTCACCAGTTCTTGCTCCAGAGCCAGGTGCCGAGTTTTCATCCTGCCTCAGCATGCTGCATCTGTTCTTCTACAATGGTAACCCAGCAGGCGTCTGTGATTATTACTTTTTCTTGCATAATAGGCCTGCTCAGGCAGCAACACCTCGCCTGTGTATTCAGGTAGTTGGTGTCCATACCGTTACCATGGACTGCCTCTGCTCTTAGACCCTTTGAAAAACTCAACACTGCTATAATGCTGCACAGTTACGCTGTACTGAACTCTTTGACAAACCAAGCTCTGCTATATCGCTCAGTCAACTCTGCTGTACCACTGCCAGCTCTGCATTGTCCTCCTTGACAATCTTTCCTCTTCCACATCATTGAGTCAACTCTGCTCTTCCGCTGTATCAGTTCCTCATTGAACTTGCTACATCGCTGGTCTATTCCTGCCATAGAACCTCTTGTGTAACTCGGCACTACTGCACGGGTTTCTCAACTCCAAGTCTACCGAGACAGCAACTCTAATACACCCGTTGATATTTCCTCGATTTTGCTCATCACATTTCATGGTTCTACTCCTTCTGTTGGCGTTAAACCACTACAGTTGCTGTACCAACTTCATCGGTCTATGCCGCATTACAGCTGCTCATCCTTACCAAAGCCTTGCCAGGTGAAGCATAACACATATCATTTTTAAAAAAAAATATATAAATGATAGGTGGTCTTTAAGGAATTGTCCTTATTCATAGCAATTACACACAGAGGTGTTTGCTGAGATTTTTGGGGGTAAATGGTGCAGTTGTAAACTTCACCACAAATGCCCCTAGTGACTTATGTTCCATTCCCCTGGCCAGGAGCTGTGGTATGTGCCGACAATGAACTGGGGTAGCTCTACATGATTGGACACAGCCATTACACATTATACAGCAGGAGCACATTTACAAGATTATCTCCGCACAGGTAAATTTTTTTTTTTTAACACATCCAATTGTGGAGCTTATTATTCCAAGATCAACTTACTGGTCAGGAGAAAATGAAAGGATTCATCCAGTCTGTTCAGCGCTCCCAGGAGACAGGCACCAGGCAGAGGTATTAAAAGTCTTCAGAAATTTACTTAGATAAAAATCATCATAAAAAAACGACACATAGAACAACGCATTTCGGCTATATATTTGTACAGAATAGCCTTCCTCAGGTAAGATATTGCTTTACAGTCTGCTAGAGTTATATA
The DNA here is from genome assembly GCF_046119375.1 of Phyllobates terribilis. NCBI lineage: Eukaryota > Metazoa > Chordata > Amphibia > Anura > Dendrobatidae > Phyllobates > Phyllobates terribilis. The sequence goes on along the minus strand of NW_027362761.1, from coordinate 407,079,407 downwards.
GTCTATATAGGTTCACTTGAATAAATTAATTATGTTAAATGGTCAAAACCTGGTGGTTCTTCATCAGCTTAATTGCTGCTTGGTGGTTTTCAGTATGCAGTTTTAGCTTATTCTTGTTTCTTTTGTTGTTACAGGTATATTTGCAATACATGATAAAATATATGGTGAAAAACACACACACACATAAAAAACATTAGAAACATTGATTTGCGTGTATACAGCATGAGTGGATGTATAAAAAAATGAAAATCTATAGCATTATCCACACATACAACATATATTCAAAGATCATATTAGGACTATTATATTATACTTCTTTTACTAGAAAAACTTTTCTTATGAGAGAAAACGCAACACAAAAATAAATAAATAGATAGATTGATAAAAATTAAAAAAAAAAAAAGAACAATCATATTACATTAATCTGATCATATTGTGAGTTCTATATCTTTAATTTCTGTGGGAACTTTTTAAATAAGTTAGTTTTTCCTATTGGGATTGAACTCGTGTAGTCCACACTCCAGGGTCTATCATGTTTCTCTCACTGGTATTTACCTCTATGCTGTGGATGTCCTCATGACGCTGGCTTCACTAGTCAGGGGTTTATGGGCAAACCCAAGAATATATCATAAAAAATATCTAGCCTGGGTTACCATATATTCTATTCTTTCTATATATTTCTATTGGTCAGCAATGCTGTCCTGATCTAATTCGATGTGCTATATGTTCTCCAGTCTATCATTGAGGCCGTCCGGATGTAGAGAGCGCAATCTACTTTTTCTTGCATAATAGGCCTGCTCAGGCAGCAACACCTCGCCTGTGTATTCAGGTAGTTGTCCATACCGTTACCATGGACTGCCTCTGCTCTTGGACCCTTTGAAAAACTCACCACTGCTATAACGCAGTAGATTGCGCTCTCTACATCCGGACGGCCTCAATGATAGACTGGAGAACATATAGCACATCGAATTAGATCAGGACAGCGTTGCTGACCAATAGAAATATATAGAAAGAATAGAATATATGGTAACCCAGGCTAGATATTTTTTATGATATATTCTTGAGTTTGCCCATAAATCCCTGACTAGTGAAGCCAGCGTCATAAGGACATCCACAGCATAGAGGTAAATACCAATGAGCGAAACATGATAGACCCTGGAGTGTGGACTACACGAGTTCAATCCCAATAGAAAAAACTAACTTATTTAAAAAGTTCCCACAGCAATTAAAGATATAGAACTCACAATATGATCAGATTAATGTAATATGATTATTCTTCTTTTTTTTTTTTTAAATTTTTTATTTTATTTATTTATTTTTTTATCTATTTATTTTTTTTAATTTTTTTTTTTTATTATTTATTTTTGTGTTGCGTTTTCTCTCATAAGAAAAGTTTTTCTGGTAAAAGAAGTATAATATAATAGTCCTAATATGATCATTGAATATATGTTGTATGTGTGGATAATGCTATAGATTTTCATTTTTTTATACATCCACTCATGCTGTATACACGCAAATCAATGTTTCTAATGTTTTTTATGTGTGTGTGTTTTTCACCATATATTTTATCATGTATTGCAAATATACCTATAACAACAAAATAAACAAGGATAAGCTAAAACTGCATACTGAAAACCACCAAGCAGCAATTAAGCTAATGAAGAACCACCAGGTCTTGACCATTTAACATAATTAATTTATTCAAGTGAACCTATATAGACTATATAACTCTAGCAGACTGTAAAGCAATATCTTACCTGAGGAAGGCTATTCTGTACAAATATATAGCCGAAATGCGTTGTTCTATGTATCGTTTTTTTATGATGATTTTTATCTAAGTAAATTTCTGAAGACTTTTAATACCTCCGCCTGGTGCCTGTCTCCTGGGAGCGCTGAACAGACTGGATGAATCCTTTCATTTTCTCCTGACCTTCATTCCACGGTCTCCTGGCTGAGAGATCCGTTGTATCCAGACTATAGCTGCACACCAAGGAGTCAAGGCATCTCAGTCAGACCTAAGAGGTCGATACGCTATGCCACAAGCTACATCAAAGGTGAGCAAATTAGCTTCTGAAAAATAGCTGAACCTAATAATCTGCACTTAGATCTGCGCCCGTGTTTTCTGTCTTTTCCCCTCTCCTAGACCCTATAGCCTTGGGGTCATATACCTAAGATCAACTTACTAAAATATAGTTTAATCCCTTTAAAAGTCATGTCTATTAAAATATGAACTTGTTTAACCTGTAAGGGAAATGGCGTAAAGAAAAAAACAAATCGAAACGCTAAAATTGCTGTTTTTAAGTTATGCACAACCCCCTTAAAACACAGTATTGTACCTTCACTATAGTACAAATAAAATCTTTTGCAAAAACAAAGCCCTTGTAGGACCATTTACAAAGTTAAAATTTTTTTTTTACGCCATTGAAAGGGAAAAAAAAAAAAAAAAGAAAAAAAAGTGCATGCTTTGTATTGCTGTAATATTACTATCCTGGAGAGTCTTGTCAGGTAATTTTTACTGCATAATTGAAAATCAAAACCCACAAATAGATGACCGAATTTTTTTTTCAACAATTTTACTTCACTTGGAAGTTTCTCAATAAATTATTTCGTAAAATGAATGATTTCCATCAAAACTACAACTCTCATATGGCTATATCGACATAATAATAAAGATGGCTCTTTCAAGGAGGGTAGGAAAAAACGAAAGCCCAAAAATGGAATTTGGTTTTTCATTCATTTTCTAGAGCCATAACTTTTTTTTTTTTATTTTGCCGCTGACATAACCATATGAGGTCTTCTTTTTTGTGGAATATGTACATTTGAGTGCCGCCATTCATTTTACCATATGATGTACTGGAAAAAGATGACAAAAATTCCAAGTGCGATAATTGGAAGAAAACCATTAAAAAAAATTGAAAAATTCCACAATTGTTTATTGGATTTTGTTTTTACAGTGTTCATTCTGCAGTAGAAATCTCTTAGAAATATGATTACTGGGTCAATACCATTATGATGCCAAACTTGCATATTTTTTATTTTTTTTTTATTTATTTTTTTTATTGGTAAAATCTGTGTTCGGTGAAGACAGACTTTCTCATTACTGAGAGAGAATCTGATCAGTAGCAACTGCCATCTATGTATATGGAAGGAGGAAGGAGCTAGAGAAATAGCTCCTCCCTCCTCCTATCTATGTAGAATCTCATCTCCTATGGCAGTAATGGGAAAGTCCATCTTCACTGAATATAGATTTTTTTTTCATGTTAATTTTAATATTTTGATCAGAGTTTTATGAACACAGATGTTTTTTATTGTTAACTGTAGAAAAGGGGTGTGATATCAAGATTTTATATCTTTTTATATTTCTATTCTTAAAATCTTTTTTTCTTTACTTTTTACACTATTAGTCTGTTTAAGGTACTTTAAACCTGGGTTCGGTCATCATAGCAACCCATTGGATCCCCGTGATTGCGTTAGCATGGCCGATTCATGACGCTTAAATCCCACTGTAAGTAAATGACAGTGGAATTGAGAGGTTAATGGCAGCGATACTCAGGCACTTTGATCGTTGCTGTTAGAGGCAGATGCCAGCTGTGTAAAGTAGCCGGCATCTGCCCTGTGTGGAGCGGGCTCTGCTTCTGAGCCTGCTTTAAAGTCCCTGACACGTTCCATGATGGATATATCAATTGTGGGGCGTTAAGGGCTTCAAGGGATGTAGTCCGAATGAATGTAGATTCCTGTGTAGAATGTATATTCATGTAGTCTGATCCATTCATGCTGCGTTATTGAATACGTAGCTTGAAAAGCCACCTGGGAAAGGTCTGTCAAGTCAACTGTAGTGGGGCAGAGAGAAGCCAGCCTGGAGCCACTCTGGACTTTGTTTTCCTTGAAGCGCTGCATCATTTCGGAAAAAAACATACTTGCCTGCAATCTCTCTGCCAGCATCTGATTCATCTACTGACATGTTTTATTGAAGGAGTTAATGTTTAAAATTTACCAACTCAAGGAAAAATTAAATGATAAAAGTTATGATGCTCCATCTCTTTCTACTGTGACTTTTTGTACTGTATAGTATATAAATCGGCTGTTAATTTGTGCCACATGTTTAATATAAAAATAGTTGCTTCAGGATCATAAATTTGCTAACTAGAGGTCACTGCAGATCGCCTATTAGAACTGTGTATAACTTGACAGGAGAGCAAGTTCCTAGAGGCTCCTGCACCTTTTTCCTTCCACTACTTCTTTTAAGTGCTCTTGACTTTTAAGGCTAAGTGCTCACGATGCAGAAATTCTGCATATTTTTTCCGCTTCTCCCTGGCAGGAAAACTCATGCGGATTTTACATGCGTTTTTCCTGCCAGGTAGAAGCGTTTGTCAAGCTTTTTGCATGCATTTCTGCCTGCGGGTTATCAAGCGCTTTTCCAAGCGATTTTAGCATCACTTGGAAAAGTGCTTGACAACTTGGTCACACTATATAAATCCATGCAACTGGCATGGATTTATATAGTGTGACCAAGTAATAGTTAAAAAAAAAAAAAAAAGGAATAAGAATGGTAAAAAATAAAGATTATACTTACCTTCCGATGGCCCCCGGTCTTTTCTCCCCTGCGTCTGGTCTCTTGCACTGCTCGCAGTGGTGTGAAAGGACCTGCGATGATGTCATTTAGTCATGTGACAGGTCATGCGACCGCCGACGTCAGCGGTCGCGTGACCGGTCACATGACTAAATGACATCATGGCAGGTCCTTTCACATCACCGCGACCCATACAACTGACCGGACGCAGCGGCGAAAACATCGGGGGCCATCGTAAGGTAAGTATAATCTTTATTTTTTATTTTAAATTCTTTTTTTAACTGGTTCTATGGTACCCAAGTCTGGATGAGAGTCTCCTCTTCTCCAGACTCGGGTACCATCCGCACATTAACTCGCATAATATCCGCTTGTGCAAATGTGCTGATACGGATATTATGCGATTCAATGCAAGTCAATGGCGGCAATTACGCTGCGTGTCCGCAAAATTAATGGACATGCTGCATATTTTTCCACAATGATAATCCGCAGCGGAACTTTCCGCAGCATGTGCACAGCACATGCGGATTATCATTGGGGACCATGGGACACGTATTACCAAGCGTTTTTTAAGCATTTTTCGCTGCGGAAATTCCGCGGCAAAAACGCTTGAAGAACGCATAGTGGGCACGCAGCCTAAATCTCGCATGACCTCCATTGTGATCGTGTTTACACTTAAATGCGAGATTCAAAAGGATGGTGTGAGATAGTGTTACTGCAGCATCTGCCCTATTTCTGATATCCTTTGATCCTTCGTAAAAAAAAAAAAAAAAAAAAAAAAAAAGTCCCTACTACAGAATATTATTACATCCGAGATGGTGCACAGCGCCGGACTGGGGTGTCTGGGGCCCTCCAGGGAAATTGACTCCAGGGGCCCACCCACCCGGGCCAACCCACCCTTCAGCTATTTGCAAATACCTGTTAGCCGTTATACCCATTATATTGGCGGCTCAGAAATGTGATGTACAATTACTGTAGTTTGAATTAAAGGGTTTTTATTGGTGACAACAAGTCATCAGCGATGCACAGGTTGGGAAGGTGATCACTTATTTATTGGTGGAATCCGTCAGAAGATTGTGGCACTTTGAGTATTTGGTGAGATTTTTACCTCAGTATTTATAAGACAAAACCAGGAGTGGAGCAGTCAGAGGTAATGTTTATGCATTTCTCACCCACTCCTGGTTTTGTCTTATAAATACAGAGGTGAAAATCCCACCAAATGCCAACTTGCTTTCTCTGGTGAACCTCTGTAACTGCATCTCTGCTGCTGTGTAATAGTTACAGGACAAGGAGGGGTTAAACATCCAAGTATTTAATATCTATTGGAAATAAAGAGGTTTCCCCTTATTGATGTCATATAAAACAAATGACCAACCACAATCCACTCTACCAAGACCAATATTACCAGATAGAATGCAGAAATACTACCACACCGTGACCAGATCACGTATTACCACCACATAGTGCCCAAATAATGCCACATACCAGGCACAAATACCGCCACACCATGACCAAAGCACATAATACCACCACAAATACTGACACACCCTGAGACCACATATTACCACCACATAGTGACCGAATAATACCACATACAAGGGACAAATATCGTTATGTCATGACCAAAGCACATAATGCCACCACATAGTGACAAATAATACTAAAATAATAAAAATGTAAAAAAGCTCTGTATATTGGGTCAGTGTACAGGTTATACAGTGATCACCAGTGACATTATACACAGGAGCTCTGTATATAGTGTACAGGTAATACAGTGATCACCAGTGACATTATACACAGGAGCTCTGTATATAATGTATAGTGTGCAGGTAATACAGGGATCACCAGTGACATTATGCACAGGAGCTCTGTATATAGTGTACAGGTTATACAGTCATCACCAGTGACATTATACACAGGAGCTCTGTATATAGTGCCAGTGTACAGGTAATGCAATGATCACCATTGATATTATACACAGGAGCTCTGTATATAGTGTCAGTGTGCGTGTATAGGTAATACACATACTCACAAGTTCTTTATCTGCCGCAGACCGATATATCACATCTTCTATGCAGGACTGATCTCTGCAGAAAATAACATAGTTAGCTATAACTGATCACTTCCAGAGCACAATCCACACTTTTCCCAAGATTTCTACACTACATGAAATGACAAAAAAGCAACATAGTGCCGCACTACACAGTAACAGTGCCCCAGTGTCATTCTGTGCCTGCTCATCTGTCAGCAGACATATTTGTCTGATGGCAAAGATGTAGCAGAGCTGAAGACAGAAGACCTATGCATTACGTTGGAGTGAGGATTTTTCTTTATTAAAGATTGAGTCCTTAAATGTGTTTTATTTTTAATAAAAAAAAAATTGTCTTTTTTTTTTCTGTTTACTAGAAATTCATGGTGGCTATGTCTAATTTGGCGTTGACACCATGAATTTTGGGCTTAGTACCAGCTGATAATACAAAGCTGGCATCGTACTAACCCTATTATTACCCAGGGTGCCACTCACCACCAGGGCCGCTGGAAGAGCCGGTTAAAGCACCTGGAAATGGTGCTATGATGAATGCGCGATTTTCAGCGTGGGGGGCCAAGAACGCTTGGGCCTTACCATGCTGCGAATCCCAGCCCCCAGTTGCCTTGTTTTATCTGGCTGGCGATCAACATATGGCGGGAGCCCATGCATTTTTAAAAAAAAATAAATGTTAAATAAGTTTAAAACAAATATTCGACTTCTCTGTCTTTTGATCGCCAGCCAAGGTAAAGCCAGGCAGCTGGGGGTGGCAGGCCGTAGCTGTCTGCTTTATCTGCAGTGAGAATCAAAAATTAAGCGGAGTGCTACATCGTTTTTAAAAATTTCTTTTCACACTTCTATATGTGACAGACCCAACAGCCAGTCGCAGATGCTGTCAAAGAGGATGGGCGTCTGTGATTGACTGTTCGAGTAATGTACAATTAGCCCATATATTCTAGCATGGTACTATGTATGGGCTGCTTTCAGGTTACTCAAGCAGCCAATCACAGACGCTCATTCTCTGTGTCAGCGTCTGTGATTAGCTGTTGGGACTGTCACACATATAGTAGTGTGAAAATAAATAAATAATAAAACAAAAATGACACAGCGCTCCGCAGAATTTTTGATTCTCAGCGCAGATAAAGCAGACAGCTACGGGCTGCCACCTCCAGCTGCCTGGCTTTACCGTGGCTGCTGATCAAAAGTCAGGAAAGCCCAATGTTTTTTTTTTAATTATTTAAAAAAATAATTAAAAAAAAAAAAAAAAAAAAATGCTTGGGCTCCCGCCATATTTTGATCGCCAGCCAGGTAAAACCAGGCAGCTGGGGGCTGGGATTCTCAGCATGGTAAGGCCCAAGCATTCTGGGCCCCCCACGCTGAAAACGGCAGCCCGCAGCCACCCCTGGAATTGGCGCATTCATCGTAGCGCCATTTCCAGGGACTTTATCCGGCTCTTCCAATGGCCCTGGTGGGGGGTGGCACGCTGGGTAATAATGGGGTTAGTACCAGCTTTGTATTATCCGCTGGTACTAAGCCTGAAATTCATGGCGTCACGCCAAATTAGACATGGCCACCATGAATTTCTAGTAAACAGAAAAAAAAAAAACACAACACAGAGAAATTTTTTTTTTAATAAAAATAAAACACAAAACACATGTAGGGACTCCATCTTTAATAAAAAAACAAAATGGGCAATGGGCATGCATGATGGTACCACTAGTGGCTGGCAGGACATACTGGGCATGATAGTACCACAGAGGCTGACCGAACATACTAGGCATGATTCATGCCTTGTATGTCTTGCCAGCCTCTGTGGTACTATCATGTCCTGCCAGCCACTCAGAGGAGCCTGCCAGGGATGGAGCTGGACTAGTCTCTTCTCCGGCTATGGTCCCCCACCAGATCATCTATTCATATTCCAGAAGACTTTAAGTGGATTGGGGGAAGCACTGTTTTCACATGACAAGCTGGGCAACAAGATTATATGATATTGACTGGTGGAAAACCTCTTTAAGCAAATGACAAAACAAAGTGCACCGAGTTACAAACTAAATGAAGTACCGTAAGTATTCTCGGAACGTCATATCAATGATCTATTAACATGACAGAGCCACGCTACAGAGCCGCAAGGTTTCTGTGTGCTGTCTTACCATGCTCTTCCAGCTATTATTACCTAGAAGCATATCTAATGGTTTATAACAATAGTATAAAATATCGTTTGCTGAGATAATTAATCAGTGTTCCTTTAGCTGCTCGTAACTGATATTCTAGGTGATGGTGAATATCATGTCACAAGAAGCTACATAGAAAAGTAGAGATGGAGCCATGTGTAACATACATATGTCTCACTATGATTTAGGTGAAAATGAGCTTGCACTTCTGTCCAGGAAGTGTGTTCTTGTGACCACACACTGAGCTAAGAGACTTCCCACCAACTGCTTGCTCTTTTTAAAATAGCTACTTTCATCTTAAACAACCACACACTTTTTTGTGTGTTTTTCCTCCCTTTTGTCTAAGTGGTTTTCAATGTTTCATTTAGTATTATGCCCAAAAAACATAAATGCAACTTTTATTACTTGCTCTACTTGCCTAGTTTACTACTATTAGTTTACCTAGTTTAATCGGGGTAACTGTTGTAAATTTAGAGCTAGAGCGACACAATACGAGTGAATTGTCATATTGCAACACTGAGTTATCATGCTAAGTATGGTTGTGTTGTGGCGTGCAACTAATCTGTATGGGAAGTCTGTAGTAGGATGAAGTAGGTGCTGGTAAAAAATCCGCGCTCCTCCGTAGTGAAGAAATATGACGAGAGATTGTATAATTAAACAATCTTGTAGTTTATTGTTAAAAGCTACGATTACTACGCGTTTCGTGGAGGTCCCGTCCACTTCCTCAGGTACATAGCTGATCAGCTATGTACCTGAGGAAGTGGACGGGACGTCCACGAAACGCGTAGTAATCGTAGCTTTTAACAATAAACTACAAGATTGTTTAATTATACAATCTCTCGTCATATTTCTTCACTACGGAGGAGCGCGGATTTTTTACCAGCACCTACTTCATCCTACTACAGACTACCTACAAGATCCCTAGGGATTCTGTGCTGTCTGCAGCCCTTCGTCACTAATTCTTACATGAGTTGTGCATTTCACAACTCATTAAGGTGAGCACATTTTCTTTTTACCCACTTGGTTGTTGTTGGATAACAGCGCTATTGCGCCCCTATCTTTCTACTTATTTTCTGTATGGGAAGTGACACTTGTAGGCATATAGAGCAGACTTCACTATAAGTCGCCTTTTACTGTGACTCAATTGCACTTTTTTTTCTCTTTTTTAGTGTCTGTGCTGTAGATACAAAAGCACATATGACTTGCATTCAAAAATTGTTTACACCAATGTGACAAGAAGCAGCAGACACATCTAAGGCTGCGTCCAAAACGCTGCGTTCTACATTAGCACAGTAGATGGGATTTGTAGAAATCCCATGCCCACTGTGCTTCTATTTGATGCCACTTAAACTCACTGGCGGTGCGGCTTTAGGAGCTACAGCATGGCAATTTCTGTTGCGGAGACGCTAATCTCCGCAACTGAAATTTCCCCAATAGAATGTATAGGGTGCAGATTTACCTGCGTGATCGGACGCAGCGAAAATACTCTGCGTCCAAAGCGCTTCTATAGCCTGATATAACCTTAGGCTGTGTGCCCATGATGCGATTTTTAAGCGTTTCGTAGAAGGTCTGCCATGTTCCCCAATGATAATCCGCATGTGCTGTGCCCATGCTGCGGATTATCATTGCGGAAAAAAACGCAGCACTAGCAATTATTTTGCGGAAACGCTGAGTTTTCGCCGCCATTGACTTGCATTGGAACGCATGTAATCCGCATCACTGGATCTGTACATGCAGATTATATGCGTTTCAATGTGCGGATGGTACCCGGGTCTGGAGAAGAGGAGACTCTCCTCCAGACCCAGGTACCATAGAACCTGTAAAAGAAAAAGAATAAAATAAAAAAGAAACATTATACTTACCTTCTGATGGCCCCTGGTGTCTTTGTCCTGGCTTGCCGACAGATCGCGGTGGACTCAAGGACCTGCCATGACGTCAGTCATGTGACGGCAAGTCCTTCAGTGTAGTGTACCGCGATCTGCCGGCAAGCCAGGACGGAGCGAAGCAAGACTCCGGGGGCCACCAGAAGGTAAGTATAGATTTATTTTTTTTTAGTTTTTACCATTCTCCAGGGTACCAGGGTGTGTCTCCTCTCCTCCACACCCTGGTACCATCCGCACATTGAAATGCTTGGATTCCTCATGTGCACATGCAGTGATGCGGAATCCATGCGTTCCAATGCAAGTCAATAGCGGCAAAAACGCAGCGCTTGCGCAAAATAATTGGTAGTGCTGCGTTTTTTCCACAATGATAATCCGCAGCATGTGCACAGCACATGCGTATTATTATTGGGGAACATGGCAGGCCTTCTACCATGCGTTTTTTAAGCGTTTCTGCACCATTTTTGGGCACACAGCCTCATGGTGAAATCTGTCGCCACTGCAGGTTACTTCCTATTTCTCACTGTATCTTTAGTATATACATGTTTGAAACTTGAGCTGTTTCTCTACAGTAGGAAGCATCAGTATTAGATGACGATGACTTTGAAAGTAATGCTGGAGTTCTATGTTGTAGGTGTCTAGAAACCCCCAATATTACAGGAGGACTAGTAACGGACATTTTGAGAGCTCAAAGTTTGAGTAGTCCCGACTTAGAGGCTTTTGATTTGGAAGCATGTACTGCTGATACTTTATAATGCATCCCTCACCCTCCTCATTTGTCAGGTATTCACAGCTTGAGTGTCTGACTGGAAACAATTCACTAACATAGGACTATGGAGCCGGGGTTCCAAACAGGAAACTGCTCACATTTTGTCCTCATTATACTTGTGCTGATACTGTCATTACCTGTCCCACCTCACAGCTCCCTCCTATTCCGGTCACTCTCCTGGGCTTTCTGGTACTAGTAAGGCCTCATTATTGACTAGGCCTCAAACAATTGTTTGTCCTCACAAGGCCTAATCCGCATCGGCGGCGCTGCAGTGCCTTGAAGATATATATATTATTATGCTATGGGATGAGAGCATATTAAGCATTGGGCCACCTAGACGGTCTGAGGTATGCCCCTGGCAGCAGCATTTTTCCACCCCCTCACCCCCCCACCTCTCCAGGAGTAGGGTTCGGCTCTCCTCTGCACCGGGTGTTGAACTGACAGCCTGCGCAGAGAACATGTTACATGTCGGCTCCCTCCATTTAATTGTACACGTGTCATCAGGCCACGAGCGCTTTCCTCCCTGTGGCCTTCCTTCTGACGCCGCTCGCTTCACTTCCAGATGTATTCGTGTAGTGAGCAGCATCAGAAGAAAGGAGACTGGGAGGCGAGCATGAGCAGCCGCACACATGCCGGTGTCATTTAGACAGTGCTCACCCTGAGAGGAGAGAACTGTCATTCAAAAGCAGGGGACGGGCCCATATTTGCAAATAAGGAGGACACTATTAAGTAGCATGAGATATCAGAAATCTCATTGACATTGATTGCTGATACATTAAAATGCTGCTTTTTTTTAGCTGAAAAAAAAAAAAAGTGTCACGCAATGTGTGAACAAGCCCTTAGTTTGGCACACCTGGCCACTGCAATTTTCCCTTTTTTTTTTTTTTTTTTTTTTTTGTAATATTTTTTTTTTGTACTAAATCCTTTTAAAGACCCTTTCAGAACTAATCACAAGTTCTCAGTTTGATTGAGAAATGGACTTAGATTTGCTAATTTCAGGACAGTCACACGTCAGTAAATTTTCATCCAATTTTTGTATGGAAGCTATTGCTGTGAACATTTTTCATTCCAGTTCTGTGAATATAATTTCTTAATATGCAATATTAGGCAGTTTGTGCAGTAGCTGAATGACTTTTCCTTCACAGTGTAACTCAGTTGGACTGTTTAAATAACAGTTTACGCTTAGTTTAAACTAAAGGCATACCGGTAATTGCTTTTACTCTGAATATAAAACACAAGCAAAGTGTATTTTAGTTTTTTTTTTTTTTTTACAGTGCCCTAAAATGATTGTTGGCACATATGTAAAAGAGCACATATAGAGGGAGAAACTTACCAAGTATTGCATGTGACAGAAAAATGTTCTATAGCTGGTTTCTATGAAAGGAAGAAATATTCCCAGTGACACCATTCCAATTATAAAGGGGTTGCCCAAGATGATGAAACTGGGCCACATACTGACAAAAAGTGGAGTGCAATATGTAAGTTGTTTGTGTAAATTAGTTGACAAGAAATCTACAGATTAAAGGTAACAAAGCAGAGCATGCAGGCTGGTACACACTTTGGAGACCATTTGTATTCTTTTTACTGATGGAATATATACGGTTTTAAATGACGTCTCCCTCCCGCAATGTGTATGGAAAAATAGTTCTCATATTTTTAGATTCTGTTGCTGCTTCATGTCTTTGCGCAGAGGTGGCATGTTGTCTGGCACCTTACGGTAGACAAATGCTTGATGACGCAGTATATATTTGACAGTTAAGCATATTAGAATTTTTTCTACTATACATTGTGAGCTACTAATGCGGAATAAGAGCACTGCTTACATTGTAACGCTGCATTCTTAGGACTAAACAAAAATACCGGTATATCCATTGTGGCTCTTTCCCTTAAACTAACTATAATATAAATGTTGTTGAGATGTTTGGCTACCTTTTTAGACACTTTTTTTTTTTTTTTTTCTTTAAAAAGAAACTCACTCCAGCGGCAGTAATTTAATTCCTTTTGAATGCTTTTACCTTCCTACAGATTTTGTTCCTGTTTATCAGTGGAAAAAAAATTACAGTTGATGGTATCAAAGCAAAGTATTCCCACCTTAGACATTCCATTGGGACCCACACCTATTCCCAGAATGGCCGACCCCCAACTGTGCCTGTGCGCCTACTGGTAAAGGAGAAGGGGGGACTACCAGCAACTTCAGAGGCAGAGAATGACTGGAAGGGTGGTCATGCATGTGGCCGTGGACTTCTCCACTCACTTTTCACCTAAGTGGAATTTACAGACCCTGTGTGACCACGTTCCATTAATTCTTTGCCGTCTTTTCCGTTAAACACGATGTTGTATTCAAGTTGAGGAGATGGGTGCATATCCCCATCAGTCGGCCGGCATCGATCTGGCATTTCTAGCATTGACTGTAGATGTGCCATAAATGTCTCAGGAGCTGCTTATACACCAGAATTTAAAGGTCACATTCGGCCATGAACTGCTATGTTGGGTCATTTTTATGAAACAAAAGGATGCGACACGCTGACAGAAGGCACATTTCTGTGATGTGACACATTGTTTTTTTTGTGATTCATCCAGATTCTATCCTTGGGCATAACTGGAATGCCACTCATGACAAGCAGACCTGACCCAGTAAGTATCTGCCAATAGTGTCAGTCTCTGGTGCAAACTCTGTGCTCCCCATCCCCAGCCGCGCAACAGGAGAAGAAATCAGTCTGTAAAAATGTCATTTAAAACAGACTTTTTATTTTCTTAATAGAGCAGTTATTACTGCCAACTTTTTAAACTATATCTTCTTTTTTTATTACTTTTATTATACCTTTTTCAAGTCCTGCAGACCTGGAAAAGGGGTGCTTAAGTCCTGACTCCCCCACACTAAAGACTGCTCAGAAGTGCACGTCTCGGCTCCTTCATAAATGCACAGAGCTGTGAACAGACCCATTGATTTTCTATTGAGCCTGTATAATGCGCTATACACATCCTCCTGCAAATTTTGAGCAAATGGAGGAAGGGGTTGAACATATAAAAAATAGGAAATATTAGGGTCATATTAGGGCTTGGACCACGTTTTACGCAAAGTTTTTGGGCCAACCTCTATAGTGTTTTTAATAAACGGAATTTAATAAAGATGGATTATATTTTAAAGGAGTTAACTTTCTATAGCTCTTTTTGGTTGTAAGGGAGTTTAACATATTTTTTAAAAAAACAAAACGATAATGACAAATCATTTAAGGTATGCATATTTCGGACATGTATATGGCAGTTTTCTATTTTGGAGGCATTGTGAATAAAAAAATGTCATGTTAATCTGCTGGTTGTGGAGTTTTAGTTCATGAAAGGCAATAAGGTTACGTTCCCATAATGAGCTTTTGGTGACTTTTATTGACGCTGCCGAATTTCTACACCTAATACTTAAATTAAGTTACTTTTATATATTTTTTTTGTTTTTGTACTTTATTTATATACTTAAGTGCAGATTACATGCATTTTGATGTGTTTCTCAGTTTACCTGCAGATTTTCCACACCTAATGCAAGTTTATAGGGAAATTCTGCATAGAAAACTCAGCATACCCGCAAGAGAAATTGACATGCTGTGGATTTGAAACATTCACCACAGGTCAGTTTATGCTGCGTTAAAAGAAGCATAGTGGGCATGAGCTTTTTATAAATCCCATCCACTTTGCCTGAACTGTAAGATGCTACGTTTTTGACTAAAACAGTAAAAAAAATGATCAGTGAAATTTTGCGCTATGGCTATGTCCGTTTGCCAGAAAAAAAACTTTAATACATTAATTTGACCAGTGATATAAAAGAACAAAATATAATATGGTAAATAAGTCTTAACCAAATACATTCTGTTATTAATTTCATATGGACCACATGCATAAATTTAAGGCTCTTTGTCCTGGTCTTCAACTTCATATTAATTATGGCTCCTTGTTAAAGCTTCTGCTCTTAAAATCTAACAGTAGCAGGTGAGGTCTCCAGTTGTCAACCACAACAAGAGATGTGCCCTGTCAGGTTTAATAAGTGGGATTTCTTGCCTTATAAATGGGGTTGGGAGCGTCAGTTGTGTTGTGCAGAAGTCAGGTGGATACACAGCTGATAGTCCTACTGAATAGACTGTTAGAATTTGTATTATGGCAAGAAAAAAGCAGCTAAGTAAAAAAAAATGAGTGGCCATCATTACTTTAAGAAATGAAGGTCAGTCAGTCTGAAAAATTGGGCAAACTTTGAATGTGTCCCCAAGTGCAGTTGCAAAAACCATCAAGCGCTACAAAGAAACTGGCTCTCATGAGGACCGCCCCAGGAAAGGAAGACCAAGAGTCACCTCTGCTTCTGAGGATAAGTTTATCAGAGTCACCAGCCTCAGAAATCACAGGTTAACAGCAGCTCAGATTAGAGACCAGGTCAATGCCACACAGAGTTCTAGCAGCAGACACATCTCTTCAACAACTGTTAAGAGGAGACTTTGTGCAGCAGGCCTTCATGGTAAAATAGCTGCTAGGAAACCACTGCTAAGGACAGGCAAGAAGCAGAAGAGACTTGTTTGGGCTAAAGAACACAAGGAATGGACATTAGACCAGTGGAAATCTGTGCTTTGGTCTGAGGAGTCCAAATTTGAGATCTTTGGTTCCAACCACCGTGTCTTTGTGCGACGCAGAAAAGGTGAACAGATAGACTCTACATGCCTGGTTCCCACCGTGAAGCATGGAGGAGGAGGTGTGATGGTGTGGGGGTGCTTTTCTGGTGACACTGTTGGGGATTTATTCAAAATTGAAGGCATACTGAACCAGCATGGCTACCACAGCATCTTGCAGCGGCATGCTATTCCATCCGGTTTGCGTTTAGTTGGACCATCATTTATTTTTCAACAGGACAATGACCCCAAACACACCTCCAGGCTGTGTAAGGGTTATTTGACCAAGAAGGAGAGTGATGGGGTGGTACGCCAGATGACCTGGCCTCCACAATGACCAGACCTGAACCCAATCGAGATGGTTTGGGGTGAGTTGGTCCGCAGAGTGAAGGCAAAAGGGCCAACAAGTGCTAAGCATCTCTCGGAACTCCTTCAAGATTGTTAGAAGACCATTTCCGGTGACTGCCTCTTGAAGCTCATCAAGAGAATGCCAAGAGCGTGCAAAGCAGTCATCAAAGCAAAAGCTGGCTACTTTGAAGAACCTAGAATATAAGACATATTTTCAGTTGTTTCACACTTTTTTGTTAAGTATATAATTTCAAATGTGTTAATTCATAGTTTTGATGCCTTCAATGTGAATGTACAATTTTCATAGTCATGAAAATACAGAAAAATCTTTGAGTGAGGTGTGTCTAAACTTTTGGTCTGTATTGTATATGTGTGTGTGTGTATATGTGTATATATATATATATATATATATATATATATATATATATATATATATGTATTATGATGCACATGTATGTCTCTATATCAGATAGATTGATATGGAGACATACAAGTGCATCTCATTAAATTAGAATATCATCAAAAGGTTAATTTATTTCAGTTCTTCAATACAGAAAGTGAAACTCATATATTATATGGAGTCATTACAAACAGTGATCTATTTCAAGTGTTTATTTCTGTTAATGTTGATGATTATGGCTTACAGCCAATGAAAACACAAGTCATTATCTCAGTAAATTAGAATACTTTATAACAGCTTGAAAAATGTTTTTAAAATCAGAAATGTTGGCCTACTGAAATGTATGTTCAGTAAATGCCCTCAATACTTGGTTGGGGCTCCTTTTGCATCAATTACTGCATCAATGCGGCATGGCATGGAGGCGATCAGCCTGTGGCACTGCTGAGGTGTTATGGAAGTCCAGGTTGCTTTGATAGCAGCCTACAGCTCGTCTGCACGGTTGGGTCTGGTGTCTCTCGTCTTCCTCTTGACAATACCCCATAGATTCTCTATGGGGTTAAAGTCAGGCGAGTTTGCTGGCCAATCAAGCACAGTGATACTGTTGTTTTTAAACCAGGTATTGGTACTTTTGGCTGTGTGGACAGGTGCCAAGTCCTGCTGGAGATTGAAATTTCCATCTCCAAAAAGCTTGTCGGTAGAGGGAAGCATGAAGTGCTCTAAAATTTCCTGGTAGACGACTGCGTTGACTTTGGTCTTGATAAAACACAGTGGACCTACACCAGCAGATGACATGGCTCCCCAAACCATCACTGATTGTGGAAACTTCACACTAGACCTCAAGCAGCTTGGATTGTGTGCCTCTCCACTCTTCCTCCAGACTCTGGGACCTTGATTTCCAAATGAAAATTGGAACTCTGGGACCTTGTGGAGTGTGTCAATGACTGCCTCCTGGACATCTGTCAAGTCAGCAGTCTTCCCCATGATTGTGGAGCTTAAAATCTTATTAGTTACATAGGTATATATTTGACTTTAACATGAAGAATTTATTCAACAGGCTATTTGGTGTGAAACATGAACAGTAAAATGTATAAATAAAAAATTGTGAAAAAATTATATAATTTGTTGTGCATAAAATAACACCTTATGCAGTCACATTAATGAAAAAATGTCCGACCCCGAATCTTATTTTGCTTACATATCATTGGTGCAACCTGTGCGGCCGCAGAGGGGCCCAAGAGGTAAGAGGGCCATTGCTACCTCCAAAACAGGTGCAATTTTGCATTTTAGGAGCTCTTGGGCTGCAAAGGGCCCATATACTATTCTTGCACACGGGCCCTTTTCTGTCTGTGTCCACCAGTGATGAGATCTGACATTGATTAAAATTCACTGTAGTTAGAATACATCATCTTTTTTTTCTCATCTTTCCTTCCCTTGTCTTTAAACAACGCATAAGAATATGGACAAATAAAAGTAGCTGAAGATGGATGGGGGGTCGGGTAGCTAGTTTGGTGAAGCTTTTAATATTTTGGGGTTCAGCTGTCATTTGCTGTTTTTTGTGGTATAGCATTGACAAAAGGGGTTAAAACAAGTTCACTATTCATGTCAGCATTAGATGGTGTGACTAATGGCTTCACTCTGTTCAGGAACCTCCTTTTAATGTTGGTTCTTAAAAGAAAGTAGTGTGTGGAGCCCGGCAGCCCGTCTGCTGTCGGAGAGCTCTCCAGTGAAGTTTAGTTTGCGTTGAATTGCTCTAGTGTTTTGGACAGGCTACAGCTGTACTCACACTGACCTTTCCATGCCCGCTCTGGCATCATTTCGTGTAGTGAGTAGAAGTTTACTTTAGGTGTCAGCGTAGTGGTATTCTTCGCTTTTAGAAAAGAAAACTTTTCCAGTGAGTTCATTTCACTTCGTTTTGTTGCTTATCATTAACGCATGAGGTTCAAAAACACAAGAGGGCCTACTGCAATTATCTAGCCAAACTCGGTGTGCCTAAATTATGTTTTGGATATGCCATCAAAGAGAATATCTATGGCAAAACTCCAGTCGGGTGCTACATTTAGGCTCCATCAAAACTTACTGATTTGTGTGTGTGTATTTACAAAAGCACTTGTGAATATGAGTAAGTCCAGTTTTAAAAAACTCTGTGGTTGGTGTGATATCATGCACTGTGGAGGTAATTCATTAAACAGTCTATGCCTGAAAACTGTTGTGCTTAAGTCGCAACAGTTCAATACTTAAATACACTGAAATATTGAGACTTCTGTAACTTTGTGCCAGCCGTGGCACTTCAAAACTCTAGCCACTTTTTTTTTTTTTTTTTAAGTAGGACGTGCCCTATTGCTGGTCAACAAATTAAGTAAAATTTCTGACAGAAAGTGGAGCCCCTACAATTATGCTGATGGTATGACAGAGGGAGCCCTCTCCTATTGTCTGACTCCTTAGATGCTGTGGAGTTGGTAAGCCAAACCACTGACTCAGACTCCTCAATTTCCCTGACTCCCGACTCAGACTCCACAGCCCGGCCTTACTACTGAGCGTGTACATAAAGTGCAGCACAGATTCATCTCATGTAAAAGCCGAGATCCTTAGATGCGGAACAGAACAGACCATTCAGAACTTTTCCCAAATTCTGCTATACTGTACCCAATTTATAATATATTTTAGGAGCTGGTCCATTTTATACCGACTCCACCAAAATGGACACTGACTCCGACTCCACAGCCCTGGACTGGTCAACAGTGACTGCAGGATCTCAGAACTTAAAAAGCAGGAATGGGGTGATCTCTACAGTTAAGGTACTATTATGTTATGGAGTGGGGAGGCGTTAAAGCACGGGTCTAAAACTCAGCTAAGTATATGGGCCGCACATAGAAAAAATGTGAATTTGAAGGGCCACATTCTTTGCAGGATAAGAAATTTTTAATGATACCATATTGTTTTTTCTATATAACTTTTGGATAATTTTTTGAACATTTTTGATTTATTTTATTTTACATTACATTCATTTTATGGGCTATAGTACAGTTTTATAGTTTTCACAAGTTTACAGTTTTCCAATTTTTATTTCCTTTTTGTGTCCTCTAATTGGCCACAGAGTGATTTTATTCTTACAATTTGCACCATATAGAAGTTCTGACCAACTTCTTATAGTAATGTCCCCATCTCGTGGTAGTGTCCCCCATCTTGGTCCCCATCTTGTAGTAATGTGCCCATCCTGGTCCCCATTTTGTAGTAATGGCCCATGATAGTCCCCAGCTTGTAGAACATTCAACTGAAAAGAATCACTGACTTCGGTGGCTCTCAGTACCCGGCCGCAATCATTACTGGGGCTCCGGTGCCCCTGCGGGCCGCATTAAGGGGCCGCATGCGGCCCTCGGGCCGTGTGTTTGAGACTCCTGGGTTAAAGGGAATATGTCAGGACAGCGTTCCTACTAAAACTGATGGTATGGCGGTATAAGTCCTAGCACAACAATAAAAATGTTATTTGGTTTGTTGTGGTCTGATGTGCCAACAGTTGGAGTGCATCAAAGAAGCTTGTAATGCACTTCCAGGCTAATTTGTATGTTTCTTCAAAGCTTTCTTTCTGAGCACTAGCATATCAGATTACTACAAAATGGGTATCCTTTTTAGTGTTTTAGTAGGATTTATACAACCATCCCAGAAGTTGTAATGGTAAATTATCCTGTTAAGTTCCGTTTATAAAGTGTATTTTTAAAAAAATATTTTATGGATATTGCCTCCAATATGTCCAGGGGCTTTTTCATTGGCAGAAAACTGTAGGATAAAAGTGGATGAAATTCAAACAAATTTTATTCTTAGGACTCGTTCACACATTCAAATTGTACATGTCCTGTCCATATTGCAACATGCACACATTTTGATCTGTTTTTCAGGACAGATTTGTCTTTTAAACTGGGTGTGTTAAAAAAAAAAACAAAAAAAAACACCTTATGCTGTACAGATGCCATCCATGTGGCTCTTGTGTTTTACAGATCCATTGCAATTAATTAAGGTATTTTCAGTTTTCAGAAAACCTCCGGTTACCAGGAGCAGGTCCTTTAAAAAAAACAAACTGTACTTTACTCAAACTTCCCGGGTCCAATGCCGAGTCCCTGCTGCTGCTCCATGTCTGTTATTGTCTGCAGCGCTGATGGCATGTCTGCAGCCAATCAGTGAGCTCAGTGACAGTTTGTGGGCAGGGGTTTTCTGAAACCAGAAAACCACATGAACATAGGAAATTGTATTTGGTGTTGTATGAAAACTCATATTATACAGATTTAAAAAAAAAATGGACCTATGGAATGGATGGCTTGCATACAGTGGGTACGGAAAGTATTCCGACCCCTTTAAATTTTTCACTCTTTGTTTCATTGCAGCCATTTGGTAAATTCTAAAAATTTCATTTTTTTCTCATTAAAGTACACTCTGCACCCCATCTTGACTGAAAAAATACAGAAATGTAGAAATTTTTGCAAATTTATTAAAAAAGAAAAACTGAAATATCACATGGTCATAAGTATTCAGACCCTTTTCTCAGACACTCATATTTAAGTCGCATGCTGTCCATTTCCTTGTGATCCTCCTTGAGATGGTTCTTCTCCTTCATTGGAGTCCAGCTGTGTTTAATTAAACTGATAGGACTTGATTTGGAAAGGCACACACCTGTCTATATAAGACCTCTCACAGTGCATGTCAGACCAAATGAGAATCATGAGCTCAAAGAAACTGCCCGAGGAGCTCAGAGACAGAATTGTGGCAAGGCACAGATCTGGCCAAGGTTGCAAAAGAATTTCTGCATTACTCAAGGTTCCTAAGAGCACAGTGACCTCCATGATCCTTAAATGGAAGAAGTTTGGGACCTCCAGAAGTCTTCCTAGACCTGGCTGTCCAGCCAAACTGAGCAATCGTGGGAGAAGAGCCTTGGTGAGAGAGGTAAAGAAGAACCCCAAGATCACTGTGGCTGAGCTCCAGAGATGCAGTAGGGAGATGGGAGAACGTTCCACAAAGTCAACTATCACTGCAGCCCTCCACCAGTCGGGCCTTTATGGCAGAGTGGCCCGACAGAAGCCTCTCCTCAGTGCAAGGCATATGAAAGCCCGCATAGAGTTTGCTCAAAAACACATGAAGGACTCCCAGACTATGAGAAATAAGATTCTCTGGTCTGATGAGACGAAGATAGAACTTTTTGGTGATAATTCTAAGCGATATGTGTGGAGAAAACCAGGCACTGCTCATAACCTGCCCAATACTATCCCAACAGTGAAACATGGTGGTGGCAGCATCATGCTATGGGGATGTTTTTCAGCTTCAGGGATAGGGCAACTGGTTGCAAATGAAGGAAACATGAATGCGGCCAAGTACAGAGATATCCTGGATGAGATCCTCTTCCAGAGTGCTCTGGACCTCAGACTTGGCCGAAGGTTCACCTTCCAACAAGACAATGACTCTAAGCACACAGCTAAAATAACAAACGAGTGGCTTCGGAACAACTGTGACCATTCTTGACTGGCCCAGCCAGAGCCCTGACCTAAACCCAATTGAGTATCTCTGGAGAGACCTGAATATGGCTGTCCACCAACATTCACCATCCAACTTGATGAGACTGGAGAGGATCTGCAAGGAAGAATGGCAGAGGATCCCCAAATCCAGGTGTGAAAAACTTGTTGCATCATTCCCAAGAATTCCCATGGCTGTACTAGCTCAAAAGGGTGCTACTACTCAATACTGAGCAAAGGGTCTGTATACTTATGACCATGTGATATTTCAGTTTTTCTTTTTTAATAAATTTGCAAAAATTTCTACATTTGTTTTTTTTCAGTCAAGATGGGGTGCAGAGTGAACTTTTTAGAATTTACCAAATGGCTGCAATGAAACAAAGAGTGAAAAATTTAAAGGGGTCTGAATTCTTTCCGTACCCACTGTATGACATTGTGGAAGAAAAACAGTCCTTTTTTTCTGGATGAAGCACAGATGATTTTACATTTGCTCTGGACCCAGCTGAATGCAGTGTACATTTTTATCAGAGAATCTGCGTTAGAAATGTCTTGGCGTTTTATGACGATTTTTCCCATTAAGTAGAGTTATAAAATAAAGACCTACTACAAACTGTGGAATATCCACAGATCCCCCATTTCTGAACAAAAAAAAAAATCTTTCCTCACAGCTTAAGATGAAATAAAATGAGCGGTATACTTCTCCTCTCTCCCTATACTTCTGTGTCTCTGGTTTCTGATTCCCTGCTAGTCTGTAAAATCCTCCTCCTGTGGACACATAGGATGAGACGTCAACCTCATAATTGCAGAACTTGGACTACTGCTCTGGCTGCTTCCTATCTTATGTTTGATTTTGTGTTAAAATCACAATTGTGCTTTACCAATACAAGATTCTTATATTGTGGGTTATTATTGCTTTATTTCTTTGAAATGATTTCTCAAGTAACAAACTAAATGAGAACCTGCATTTAGTTTGTTTTACTTGATTCAAGTATTAGTAGTGATTTGTGCAGCAGTGAAAAATAAACTGCTTTGTTGTTTCTAGAACTCTTGGAAGGACGAGATGTCTTGGAGAGGTACCAGTCATGTTTTATAGATTGCTAAAGGATGTTAAGAATTACCCAAAGGACACGAGAAGCCAATAGTTCATAAATAGTGTAACCTAATAGCCAAGATCCATCTTCTGTTTGTACTTTCCTTCCTGTGACCTTGCTTTCTTGTGTCTTGTAGATTTTTTTTTTTTTTACCTCTAAAGCCTTTAATGTTTTAATATTGATGCACTTTATGGGCCAGCACATAAGTCAAAATGACAAAACCAATTTATATCCAAATTTGCAGGGTGTTCTAGGGTCCGTGCCCACGATGAATTTTTCAAGCGTTTTTGCTGCGGAATTTTTGCAGCGGAAACGCTTGGTAAGCCTTCACCCATGGTCCCCTATGTAATTCCGCAATTGCAATGCTCATGCTGTGGAATTTTCCGCAGCGTTTTTAATGTGCGGAAAATTCAGCAGCATGTCCTTTATTTGTGCGTTTACGCATACGGAATTGCCATCTACAATGCATTAGAAAACGCAAGGCAATTCCGCATGTGAAAAACACATGTCAAATTCCGCATGCGGTTTTCCGGGCAAGGACATGCAAAAATGAAGCGGAAACTTTACGCTTAATTTCTGCATCGTGGGCACATAGCCTTAGTGTTGCAGATTTCCCACAACTTTTCTGTACCCATTAAGTAAAATGGGTAACTTGCATTTTTTTTTAAATATGCAGCTTAAAAAACGTACCAAATACTCATCATGGAAACGCACCTTTAAATAGAATGTTCAGCACTTGAAATGATTTTTTAACAAAATCTCTGGTATAAAATCACAAACGGTGTAATACTTGCCTTATTGATCCCCTGATCGGCTTCACTGTCTCCTCAGTCTTTGTATCCTGTCCTTTTTAGATTGTTTTGGCTGTTGTGATTTCATTAGTGTCCGATGCAACCAATGATTGCCTGCAGAGGACACATATCTATGTCGACATAATCATCGCTTTAGGGCCAGGATACAGAGAATAACATTTTGTTAGTCAGATGGACCTGCATGTACTGTTCCCTTACTTATTTTCCCCACTGTGTCTCCATCAGTGGTATAAGTATTTGATACACTGCCGATTTTGCAAGTTTTCCCACCTACAAAGAATGGAGAGGTCTGTAATTTTTATTGTAGGTCACTTCACCTGTGAGAGACAGAATCTTAAAAGAAATCCAGAAAATCACATGGTATGATTTTTACATAGTTTATTTGCATTTTATTGCATGAAATAAGCATTTGATACTACACAAAAACAGAACTTAATATTTGGCACAGAAACCTTTGTTTGCAATTACAAAGGTCAGATGTTTCCTGTAGTTTTGACCAAGTTTGCACACACTGCAGCAGGGATTTTGGCCCACTCCTCCATACAGATCTTCTCCAGATCTTTCAGGTCAGGTCTGTCGCTGGACAACATTGAGTTTCAGCTCCCTCCAAAGATTTTCTATTGGGTTCAGGTCTGGAGACTGGCTAGGCCACTCCATGACCTTGAAATGATTCTTACGGAGTCACTTATTGTCATGCTGGAAGACCCAGCCATGATCCATCTTCAATGCTCTTACTTTGCAGAAAAACACCCCCCAAAGTATGATGTTTCCCGCACCATGCTTCACTATTGGGATGGTGTTCTTTGGATTGTACTCATCCTTCTTCTTTCTCCAAACACGACAAGTGGAGTTGATAACACTCTGGATCATCCAGATGGTCATTGACAAACTTCAAACGAGCTTTGACATGAGCTGGCGAGACCAGGAGGACCTTGGATTAAAATCCTGCAGTTAACACATGACAGCGTAGTGTGTTAATAACGGTAATGTTTTAGACTGTGGTCCCAGCTCTCTTCAGGTCATTGACCAGGTCCTCCCGTGTAGTTCTGGGCTGATTCCTGATTTTTCTCAGAATCTTCCTTACACCCACGAGGCGAGATCTTTCATGGAGCCCCAGACCAAAGAAGATTGATAGTCTTTGTGTTTCTTCCATTTTCTAATAATTGTCACAACAGTTGTTGCCTTCTCACTAAGCTTCTTGCCTATTGTCTTGTAGCCTATCCCAGCCTTGTGCAGGTCTAGGATTTTGTCCCTGGTATTCTTGGACAGCTCTTTGGTCTAGGCCATGGTGGAGAGGTTGGAGTGTGATTCATTGAGTGTGTGGACGGGTGTAATTAATACAGGTAACGAGTGCAGAGTAAGAGGACTTCTTAGTTTTTATTTAACAGGTCTGTGAGAGCCAGAATTCTTGCTGGTTGGTAGGTGATCAAATACTTATTTCATGCAATAAAATACAGTTTAATTATTCGAAAATCATACGATGTAATTTTTCTGTTTTTTATTTTTAGATTCTGTCTCTCACAGTTGAAGTGTACCTATGATAAAAATTACAGACCTCTCCATTCTTTGTAGGGTGGGAAAACTTGCAAAATCGGCAGTGTATGAAATACTTATTTTCCCCACTGTATATGCTTTAGCTAATCTAAAGTGCTGTGGTACAGTTGTTTTTTTACATACTTCTATTGTACAGTGGCTTTCAGTCCCCGGACCCAGCGTGTTTGTACCAGTTGGTCTGTTTGTAGAAATTAGTTGTTGCAGATGAGACAACATCATTTATTAATATCATAACAATCTAGGCAGTAATTATAATAGATGAACTGTGACCATTTCTGTATTTAATAAAAAAAAAAATAAAATGTATGTGTGGTGTAAGATGAAAGCTTGTGTGATTCCTATTGGTGAAATGGTCTGCTAACAAAGCTTTGATTTATTTTTATATTAAAGCAGTGGATCCAACAAAGGCCGCTCCGGGGGTCTGCATCGACTCCAGGAGTGGTGTCTGCCTCGTTCAGAAGTCACATCATGCTGCAGCAGTTAGGTGACTAGAGGAGCGCATCCTCAGATGTCTCTCCAATGATGTGCTCTTCTAATCACTGGACTGCTGCAGCCAATTATAGGCTGAAGTGGTGCTGTGACTTCTGAATGGGGAAGACATTGCTTCTAGAGCTGGAGTGACCTGTGCTTGATCCGCGAGGGTGATGGAAGAGGAGTATGCCACCATTCATTTTTAATCAATTCATGCCTTAAATAAGCAAAAAAAACCTCTCCGATAATCAATTTAATAATTTGGAGCTTAATAAAAATAATGTAAATTATATTAGTTTACGGAACCATATGAAATCTTTCTTTAGAATCTTTTCCCCCAAAAATACCTAAAAGGGTTTTTCTCATCTTAAACATTTATATAGTTGCATATCAATAGAATAGTCATTAAAGGGAAAATGTTAGCAGGTTTTTGCTATGTAACCTGACAGCAGCACGTGGTGGGGACAGAGACCCTGATTCCAGCAATGTATCACTAAGGCTATGTTCACACATGTTGTGTTTTTTTTCTGCTGCTAACTATTCTCTGGCAGGAAAACAGCTGCGTTAAAAACACAGGTTTCGTTGTGTTTTTTGCTGTGTTTTTTTGACCACCCGTTACTTCCTCTGGGTGAAAAAACGCAGGTGAGTTTTCTGCTGCAAAAACGCTGAAGAAGTGACATGCTCTATTTTTCAAAAGCACAACCAAGTCACACAAAATACGCAAAACAAAACAAAAAAAACGTGTGAACAGAGAATTCTGGTTTCTCATAGACTTTGCTGGTACTTTTAAATGCAGCTGAAAATTTGCATAAAAATCTGCAGCAAAATACGCTGCAAAACCCAACGTGTGTGAACATAGAGCCTTAGTTTACTGGGTTCAGCAGTTGTGATAATCAAAGTTTTCTGTGCTGCATAAAGGCCCCGTCACACTTAGCGACGCTGCAACGATCCCGACAACGATACGACCCGTCAGGGACCGTTGCTGCGTCGCTATGTGGTCGCTGGTGAGCTGTCAAACAGGCAGGCTCACCAACGATCAGGGGAGCAGCGACATCGTGGAAAGAATCTTTCCACGATGTCCTGCTCCTGGTTACCAGCCTGCTGATGCAGGAGCAGGCTGGTAACCATGATAAACATCGGGTTACTAGGGGCACACCACTCCTAGTAACCCGTTGTTTATCATGGTTACCACTCTGCTACGGTGAGCGGGAGGTTACCACTCATTTTAGCAGGCTCGTAACCATGATAAACAACGGGTTACTAGGTGCGCGTTTGCCCCTAGTAACCCGATGTTTATCATGGTTACCAGCCTGATCGCTGCTCCCGCTGGTCACACACAGCGATGTGTGCTGACCAGCGGGAGGGCAATGACCAAAAAATGGTCCAGGACACTTTGCAGCGATCAGCTTCCTCACAGCAGGGGCCTGATCGCTGCAAAGTGTCACACAAAGCGACATCGCTGGTGAGGTCGCTGTTGCGTCACCAAAACCGTGACACAGCAGTGATCTCGCTAGCGATCTCGCTATGTGAGACGGGGGCTTAACTGAGCTGTTGAGCTGTGTATAACCCCGTCCACACCACAGCTATCTGTGTACATTGTATAGTGACCTAAAGCTTCTAATCAGTGCTGGGAGGGTTGGCCAGACTAGGAGGCACAAGGCCAGTTGTCCTGTAGTGTTCTACTGCTGATAAAACACTAAATGTATTGAAACAGCAAAAGACTGCCCAGTAAGTGACCATATTACTGTAATAAAGCTCTCTTCCCCTACATCATGGAGCTCTCAAATTACATAGCAAAAACCTGCTGAGAGATTCCCTTTAAATGTCTGATAAATGCGAGGACCATCACCTCCCTCAACTACTGGCAGCGGAGAGGTGGCTGATCATGCACACCTCTTTCCATTGACTTATCTGGGATAGTTTTTTTAATTGTTGCATATCACACTGGCTGCTTTGTATAAAATGGTTTTATTCAAATACCATGAGCCCTCTCCAGATGTCCGTCACTCTTGAGAAGACCACTTCCTTGTTCTGACTAGGTTTCCTGTGGAAGGTTTTCAGGTCCACCATGTATTATGCAAAGTGAATATCATCTTTAAGAAGACCACCCCCTAGTTGACCACTTTTCAAGAGGTTTCACTATTCATTTTAGTAAGTGTGGGGGTTGTATGTGAAAGCAGTTCTTTTGCAGGACTTGATTAGTGTAATGATGTCTTGATCTGTTAGCGTTTTAACGACCTCTCGTAACCACAGTTTCCTTCCTCACATAAAATGTTTTCATCACTGCGACACTCCTGCACTTCTCATCAAGTAAACAACCCAGCTATTTACTGAGAGAGGCTGCATCTTCTGTATAGTCCTAAGCACTGTGAATAATGCCAGTCAGATATCAGAATGTAGGAAAGAGGACGTAGACGTCTCCCATCAGTCTGATCCAGAGTAATTCCCTGGACCCCTCCAGGTGCAGAAGTCAGTTGTCATAGACATTCTTTGTAGATTTTGCACTTCTACAGTAGAATGAAAGTGAGTGGAGTTTTAGAAAACTATATGTGAAATAAAAAGATGAATTTGAGGTTATGCTGCAAAAATTACAGTTTTTGGCATTATTTACCTGTTGAAGTTTTCTGGCAGAAATTCCACAAATTTTATTGTATTAAAATATGTGAACATGAAACATATCAGTGTCAAAATATGGTTTTAAGGTGATTTTCTTTATGATGTGAGCCTTTTCTGCAGACTGTATGTATTATCTAATTTATTTAAAAAGAAAAAAGATAAAAACGTAATAAGCAAATACCCTGCAGTAAATAAGTGAACAGCAATTGTGCATGAAAATAATATAGGGTATTTAGTTAAAGTAATTTTGATCCAGAAAATGTAAAAGCCATCCCACCACATCACGGTGACCCTATTCAGGACAGTCCTAACCTTTACTATTAAAACCTAACCATTTGATCAAAATTATGTTAACTAAGCACCCTATATTATTTTCATACACTATTTCTGTTTATTTACTGCATGGTATTTGCTTATTATGTTTCAAACCTGGGTTTTGTGTGAACATGTGCTTACACTCTGCATGCACACCAACTTATATTCCAGTTCATCTCTTCAGGTGTTTAGTTTCAGTATTTTTGCATTTTGTGCAGATAGAGGAGTGGCTTCCCTTTTATTTGAGCTGGACATTACATTCATGTAGTTCCCTATGCCTGGGTGTCCATTGTCCGGGCTCAGTCCTTCTCCTCCTCCTCCTCCTCCTCCTCCTCCTCCTCCTCCTTATCCACATTTGTCAATTGACAAATGTTAAGGTTTTAATATTAGAGGTTAGGACCCTCCCAAATAGGGGTCACCGTGTTGTGGTGGGATGGCTTTTACTTTTTTTTTTTAATCAAAATTATGTTAACTTAGTACCCTATATTATTTTCATGCACTATTGTTGTTTATTTACTGCAGGGTATTTGCTTGTTTTGTTTCTATCTTGGGTTTTGTCTGTTTAGTCGCCAGTGTGAACATGCGTCTACATGCTGCATGCACACCAACTTCCAATTCATCTCTTCAGGTGTTTCTAATTTATTAAAGAATAACTGTTATTTTAATTTGTGTTTCATTTATACATTTAAAGAGGTGGTCCACTACATAGTATACTGCCCCCATCGATTTTAACTTGGTAAACAAGTGTTTTTGCAAATACATACCGCTGCCAATTGTGCCTGTGAGCAGCGCTATCGCTGACCGCTCACTAGGAATCATGTGATCCCCAGCTGCAGGCTCTTCGGACATCCACTAATGTCACGTCAAGTTCCGGATTCATGCAGGTGTGACTGTCTCAGGCACCCCCCCCTGATTTATGGGCTGTGGGCAGGGTTTCACCGCACGTCACAGCCCGGCATCCCCCGCACGCTTGCGGCCAATGAAAGCGTGTTTTGGCCAGCATTGCGTTTTAAACCTCCCTTTCCTAGATAACACCAATCCCTGACTAAGGCAATGTTGAAACGCTTGTCCCAGTATTTGGCTTTAACAAAACTTTATTGACACAGTCGTGCGAATTACATGAGTTTTTGATGCATTTGTTACCTCCGGATTTTCCGCATCTAATGCAATTCTATGTGAAAAAATCTGCACTTCTCAACATGCCCACATGACAAATTAGCACGTTGTGGTTGTGAAACACGTACTGCTGCTCGGTTTACACTGAGTAAAAATAAAAGCACAGTGGACATGAGATTTCTATAAATCCCATTTACTTTGGTGGAATTGTAAGACGCTGCGTCTTTGACGCAGTGAAAATATGCATCTTCAAAAACTCATCATGGGCACACAGCCTAAAAGTGATAGGATCATTTTTTATCTCCGTACTCCTTACTATGACACTTTGTTGTCATTCTTCCATCTGATGGATCAGAATCCAAGTTATTTTGAGCAAAAGGATCTTTTAATTGTATATTGACCCCCTTTCCTATAGGACCCTTATGCAGATGCACATGCTGCAGCTATTGGTATCCTAGCCCTGCCTACAGTAATGTGTATGTATTATGTTGATTTTCTTGTCTTGCAGTCAGATATGAGCAGCGTTTTTGCATTTATCATTAAAGAGGGTGTCTCATAATGGCATTCATAACTGATGCTGCACTGGTGATGAGGGTATATGAAAATGGGTTCTCTTGATGGATTTATTGGCTGTGGATAAGTAAAATTGCTACTTAAAATTAAACGGTCAGTAAAATATCATATATGATGATGATTATCTATACAGTGCTGCTCACCATTATTGTCACCCCTTCTTTTGTACAATATTTTCAGAAATAAATGGAAATGTACCAAAGTTATATCCTCAAGATTTTTTAATTAGTGGTCCAAAGTAATACAACAATAAAACATTGTTTTTCAACTTCCATATAGCAATTTCAACGAAAAAAAACTGAATAAACAGTATGTGCAGCAATAAAGGCACCCTAATTAATACTTGGTTGCACACTCTTTGGCATTTCTCACAGCCTCCTAACGTTTCTTGTAGCCATCTATAAGCTTCTTGCACTTCTCAGCTGGAATTTTCTCCCACTCTTCCTTTGCAGTTTGTTCAAGCTCTTGAATGTTTGCAGGGTTCTTTTTCCCAATGGCGGATTTCAGCTCACCCCTCTATTTCAATGGGATAAAGATCAGGACTCATTGCTGGCCATTTTAAAACAGACCATTTTTTTTCTTTTTCAACCATTTCTGTGTACTTTTGGATGTGTGCTTTAGATCATTGTCTTGCTGGAGGACCCATGATCTTCGACTCAAACAAAGTTTTATTACGCTGGGTAGGACATTTTGCTCTAAGATCCCTTGATAATTCTCTGATTTCATGATTCATGTGATACAGTTAAGGCCTCTAGTACCAGATGCAACAAAGCAACCCCACAGCATTATGGATCTTCCGCCATGTTTAACTGTTGGTAAGGTGTTCTTTTCCTTATAAGCTTCATTGCACCGTCTGTAAACAAACTGTTGCTTTGCATTGCCAAAAAGCTCTATTTTTGTTTCATCTGTCCACAGAACATTTTCCAAGAAGGATTGTGGTTTGTCAAGGTACTCTTTGTCAAAGATCAGTCGTTCCTTTTTATGTCTCTTCTTTAGCAATGGTTTCTTCATTGGCCTTCGCCCATAAAGCTCTGCTTGGTTTAGTGTGCAGTGTATGGTAATTATTGAAACCATGACCCTAGACTGTTACAGGTTTGCCTTCAGGTCTTTCGATGTTTGATGTGGTGTTTTTTCCACCATTTGCACCAACCTTCCAAGACATCTCTTGTAAATTTTCCTCTTTCCCTTTCCCTCAGGTCCAAGGAGGTCCTTGACGGTTCCATGCTTGGCAAACTTCCTATTAACATTGCGCACAGTTGAAACTGGGATACGAAGGTCTTTGGAGATGGCCTTATACGCTTTGGAAATCTTGTGTTTTCTAATAGTAGTAGTTTTGATGTCCTCAGACAGCTCCTTTGACTTCACCATTGTGACAAAGGAACAGGGCCTACCATGTGGCTTTTTAAAACACTGAAGTCATTATTCATTGGCTATTTCCTAATCCACACTACATGCCGGATTCCTCTGCACTATTTCTGCAGCATGTGAAATGACATTTGGTAAAGTTTCATGTATCTGCTGTTACTGTAATACGCCAATGAACCAGATGGGAGAGCTCTGTGTGAACATGCTTTGGGAGTGCATGTATTGGACACGGGACACTGATGGCTGCCAGCATCTATAATAGAATTAGGAAGTAGTTCTTCCTTCTTTTATCTATAGAACCTCCTAGAATAGAGTATTGCTGGCAGTGTGCATACACAGTACAGCAGCTTATGTTTTTTTGGTGGGATTTAATCTATATTTTGACCCTAGTGAACAGCCCCCTATACACTTTAGATTGCTGTCAGCTGAATGATGGTATGACCAATTGTTTGTCCTATGGCCATCTCCGCTGGCTCTCCAAAACACAGGAGCGCTCAAATAGCTGAGAGCGCCTGTGTTCTCTGAGAGAGCCACTGACTGACATCTCTGGCCGCTTCTTATCTCTTGGAAAACAAAAAGATCTCAAATCAAACAATCTTCTGTCCCCCACATCATCTATCAGGGAACAGATGGGAGACCTCCATACACATTAGACCTCCAGCCCAAGCCGTTGATATCGGCAGGATTGGCCGAAGTTCTTATAATGTGTATGGGGGGGCTTTAAGACTTGAGCCCACTATTATTACTATTACTTCTATTTTTCCTTTCACCATAGCGCATGTGTCTTGGCATTTAGTATTTTGGTGAATTCTACTTTTTTTCAATAATTCAAGCCAAAGAGTTATAAATATGTTGTTCGGGTCCAGTAGCATAAGGCGACTCTCCACCCCAGCACTGAAAAGTTGACTATACTATACCATACATACATTATATCATACATTATTTGTGTGTGTGTATATACGTACATACATACATACATACATACCCACACTATATATTCTCCCTACCTGCTGCCCTCCATTTGCCTCCCTCTGCCACCTTTGCTCAGACTTGTGTACCGTCTCTCCTGCTTCCATGATGGCTACAATGGTGACATGCAGAGTGCTTAGATAATTCTTAACCACATCTCCTCCTTGTGGCATGGGATAGGAAAGACAAAGTATGGTTTAGACCAGGAGTGGGGAACCTTTTTTCTGCCAAGGGCCATTTGGATATTCATACCATCTTTGGGTGAGGTGGGGGGAGTTGTACAAAATTATAAACGTGAAAATCACCCTGCTATATTTGGCCAAACATTTAATTAACTTACCCCTAATGTGATGGCTGCAACTGCTTCTCTTTGGTGCAAAATGTGATATTAAGCGATGATATTATTACTCATAACTGTTTTTACAGATTTGCATCATTCTGGAACACAGGCGATTCTTTGTAATGAACTCAAAGCAGTAAGTTGTTCCAAACACAGATGTATATTACACTACAGGTTTGCTCACAGTGGGAAATCCATTACTGTTCACGTTACATTTATAGAACTCAAGCAGTGGAAGGTCTGCTGTATACATCACATAGGAGACACCAAGACTGTTCTATATACATCACATAGGATACACTAGGTTTGAAGTATAAAAATATACAAATATACAAAGCGGGTGAAGTAAGTATTGAACATGACACCTACTTTCTAATTTTTTAAGTAAATATATTTTAAAGGTGCTATTGACATGAAATTCTCACCAGATGTTGGTAACAACCCGTCCAGTCCACACAGGCAAAGAAATCAAACCATAGATGTCCGTAAATTTAAGTTGTGTGTAATAATGAGAAATGACACAGGGAAAAAGTATTGAACACTCTTACTGAAATGTAATTAATACTTCGTCTAAAAGCCTTTTGTTGATGATGACCGCTTCAGAATGCCTCCTGTATGGAGAAACTAGTCGCATACATTGTTCAGGTGTGATTTTGACCCACTCTTTAACACAAACGACTCTTCAAACCCTGAAGGTTCTGTGGGCTCCTTTTTATGAGCTCTGAACTCTCCATAAATTTTCTATTGGACATCTATGGATTGATTTCTCTGCCTGTGTGAATTGGATGGGTTGTTACCGGCACCTTTAGAAATATATTTATTTAGAAAATTGGTGATATGTTCATTACTTATTTTACCTGCTGCACATTATATAGGATATACTGGAGCTGCGGTATGTATATTATGTGGGAGACATGGGGTTGTGGCATATATATCACAGGAGACATGGGTCTTCTGCATATATGTCACAGGAGGAGATATGGAGCTGCGGTATTTACAGCACAGGAGGAGACATGGAGCTGGTCTTTTGTGGGATGGGAGCGCTTCATGCGCTAACCACAAAGTACTTCCTGACGCAGGCACTGGCAAGTGTCAGGATGGAATCTCATTGCATGTGCCGCAGTGTTCAGTAGTGAACGCTGAAAGCGCTTGCAGGGCAAGAAGAAATTAAAGGGCTGGCAAAATGCAGCTGCCAGCCCAAGCACTGCGGTCCATGGGAATCTGCCAAGGGGCTGAAGAAAACATCATTGTGGGCCATAGCCCCTGGCTAGGTTAACAAAGTATTTCCAGATGCTTCCAAACTGGTTTCCAGTCATATAGATCTCTTTTCGCCAAACTTTGTTGTCATAAGTGGGCAATAATTTCCTATGTTTTACTTAATAGCTTAAACAAAAGCAGATTTTTACATGATTTAATGGAACATCTGCTGTGTATTTTTAGAGAACCTGTTACCGGTTGTTGTTGTTGTTGTTGCTGTTGTTGTTGTTGTTTTTGTTTTGTCTTGTTTTTTTTTATATCTGCCATACAGTTTCAAAGACTTTCCTCTTTTTTATTTAGTGCACCCATTGTGCAATTTTTTATGGTGGTGTTTTTGCTCTTCCTTAAAGAGTAATTAAACCTTCAGCAGGTGTGTGTGTATGTGTGATGTATATGTGTATAATTGTGTGTGTGTGTGTGTGTGTGTGTGTGTGTGTGTATATATACACTGCTCAAAAAAATAAAGGGAACACTCCAACACATCCTAGATCTGAATGAATGAAACATCCTCATTGAATACGCTGTTCTGTGCAAAGTTGAATGTGCTGACAACAAAATCACACAAAAATCATCAATGGAAATCAAATTTATTAACCAATGGAGGCCTGGATTTGGAGTCACCCCCAAAATTAAAGTGGAAAAACACACTTCAGGCTGATCCAACTTTGATGTAATATCCTTAAAACAAGTCAAAATGAGGCTCCGTATTGTGTGTGGCTTCCACGTGCCTGTATGACCTCCCTACAACGCCTGGGCATTGCCCTGATGAGGTTGCAGATGGTCTCCTGTGGGATCTCCTCCCAGACCTGGACTAAAGCATCCACCAACTCCTGGACAGTCTGTGGTGCTACGTGACGTTGGTGGATGGAGCGAGACATGATGTCCCAGATGTGCTCAATTGGATTCAGGTCTGGGGAACTGGCGGGCCAGTCCAAAGCTTGAATGCCTTCATCTTGCAGGAACTGCTGACACACTCCAGCCACATGAGGTCTGGCATTGTCCTGCATTAGGAGGAACCCAGGGCCAACCGCACCAGCATATGGTCTTACAAGGGGTCTAAGGATCTCATCTCTGTACCTAATGGCAGTCAGGCTACCTCTGGCGTGCACATGGAGGGCTGTGCGGCCCTCCAAAGAAATGCCACCCCACACCATTACTGACCCACTGCCAAACCGGTCAAGCTGAAGGATGTTGCAGGCAGCAAATTGCGCTCCACAGCATCTCCAGACTCTGTCACATGTGCTCAGTGTGAACCTCCTTTCATCTGTGAAGAGCACAGGGTGCCAGTGGTGACTTTGCCAATCCTGGTGTTCTGTGGCAAATGCCAAGCGTCCTGCACGGTGTTGGGATGTGAGCACAACCCCCATCAGTGGACGTTGGGCCCTCATACCACCCTCATGGAGTTTGTTTCTAACCTTTTGTGCAGACACATGCACATTTGTGGCCTGCTGGAGGTCATTTTGCAGGGCTCTGGCAGTGCTCCTCCTGTTCCTCCTTGCACAAAGGCGGAGGAAGCGGTCCTGCTGCTGGGTTGTTGCCCTCCTACGGCCCTCTCCACGTCTCCTGGTGTACTGGCCTGTCTCCTGGTAGCGCCTCCAGCCACTACGCTGACAGACACAGCAAACCACCTTGCCACAGCTCGCATTGATGTGCCATCCTGGATGAGCTGCACTACCTGAGCAACTTCTGTGGGTTGTAGAGTCCGTCTCATGCTACCACGAGTGTGAAAGCACAACCAACATTCAAAAGTGACCAAAACATCAGACAGAAAGCATTGGTACTGAGATGTGGTCTGTGGTCCCCACCTGCAGAACCACTCCTTTATTGAGTGTCTTGATAATTGCCAATAATTTCCATCTATTGTCTATTCCATTTGCACACCAGCATGTGAAATCGATTGTCAATCAGTGTTGCTTCCTAAGTGGACAGTTTGATTTCACAGAAGTTTGATTTACTTGGAGTTTTATTCTGTTTAAGTGTTCACACATTATTGCGCTGGCAAAGCTGGCTTTGCTTATAGTAAAAGACCGTACACCGTTCAGGCCAACGGCTCAGCCATGCCGCCAGCCCCAACTGTTAACCATCAGCGTTATACTCCTGAAGATTGAACGTGAGACAGCCGCTTTTAAGATTGAGTTTCTAGTAGGGAGTACAGTACAAGGATGTAATCACATACACGTTGTGCTAATGCAGTCATGTTACCTCCTATTGTAAATCATCCTGCATGTTTAGTTGCTGTGGAGCCCTGGTCTGAAAAGTTAGATTTTAGGTTTTCTTTAATCATCTTGATTTCCTATTGTAATTTTGCCAAAATATCCTCAAACACCTTTTCCGAGTTGATGTTTAAACCAGAAAATTACAGAAATGACATTCAAGGTGAAGACCACACAATAACTAACACGGACATAATTGCATAGTGTATATTTTCCTGGTTCAGAGGAATTGCACAAACATGGCGTCATGGCTGTTCCTAAAAGTTATGTTTATCTATAAAAACCTGCTTTTGGTGTCCGTGGATTAAAAATAGGTGATTAAGATTTGTTTCGTTACCTATATGAATACTTCGATATACACGAGAAACTTAATGGAGACACAAAGGGCAGCTACAAAATAGCAAATGTTATTGTTGCTTAAAGTGCATTCATACACTAAGTAAAACAGTTTTTTCTAAATTTCATTCTATTGCTTTGAAGAAAAAGATTTTAAAGGGGTTTTCTAAAAAAATTGGCTAAATGTATGTGATAATAGTCTGAAAGAACTTTTATTTACCTGTTCCCCACGCTGCTCCAGAGGGGCTGTTCCGGTTCCCTGCCGCTGTTTACTTGTCTGCAGCAATGATGTCAGGTCACTGGCCTTAGAGGTCCCAATGAAACTTTTGTTTTCCCTTTCACATATTCTACGTTATTTCACATGTTTTTATGTCTAATATACAAAACATGACAGATATAACTTTCAGAAGAGACTTACAACTAATTTGGCCTCATTGAGTTTTTGAGAAAATGTTGCTATACTGCAAACTTAAAATAATCTCCTTCTGGTGTCGTTTTCTGTCTAGTCCATACTGCCATCTTGAGGGTACTTTGCAAACTGCATACCGTTATTTATTTACTGAGGCATCTCATTTGAGGACAGTTTTTAGGTGAAGCAAACG
Organism: Phyllobates terribilis; assembly: GCF_046119375.1. Taxonomy (NCBI): domain Eukaryota; kingdom Metazoa; phylum Chordata; class Amphibia; order Anura; family Dendrobatidae; genus Phyllobates; species Phyllobates terribilis. The sequence continues at coordinate 407,041,478 of NW_027362761.1, read as the reverse complement.
CACAAAACAAATTATTCAGTAACCAATTTAAAAAAATAGCGCAAATTTCTAAGTTAGTGGATAAAGCCTAAGTTGGAATCAAAATGACCATATACCCTGCTGTAAGTAAATAAGTAAAAGCAATAGTGCATATAAATAGGGTACTTAGAAACACCGTTTTTGATCAAAAAAAGCATAAAAGCCATCCCAACAGCGCCATGGTGTTCCCAAATCAGGAGGGTCCTAACCTTTAGTATTAAAACCTTTAGTATGTGTCAAAGTGACGTCAATGTTAATAAGTGCTGAACAGGGCCTGGTCCCGAATATGGATACTCAGCATTGGGAAGCTATATAAACTTAATGTCCGGATCAAAGAAAGGGAGGCCACAACCTTACCTGGACTGAACGCAGAAACCTGAAACTTAAGCAAAAAAAATTAACTGGAGTATAACTTTGTATGCAAGCAAAATAGGGGCATGTTCACACAGGCCATTAAACAGACAAAACCTAACACAGAAACAAAATGAACATATACCCTGCTGTAAGATAAAGCAATAGTGCATATACATAGCATAAGTTACTTGGTAAACACCATTTTTTATTACAAAGAAGCATAAAAACCATCCCACCAGAGTCAAGGTGTACCAAAATATGTTAGTGGATAGCATAATGTAGTTGGCACAACTCTTTAGGTACGCTTCTCTTTTTCACATCTAGTAGACATGTACAGAAATGGTTTGTTCCAGAAAATGATGAACATCTTTATAAATTAGCCATAAATTTATCGATGAGCTTGTGTATTAGTCAGTCTTGTTTCACCAAACTTTGTATCAATGGTACAAGGAAATATAAAAAGCTTTTAAGATAAATTTTCTCTTTTTCTCTGCTTATAAGCCGGTTCTTTCCCTTTCCTCTGCCTTCTGAACTGCTCATTTGCTCAGAAGAAAACAGATAAACTCTGTCTTGCCAAACAAGTGGAGCTGCCAGCTCACTATGCGATTAGATTACAGCTGCCTATTGAATACTATGCAGAAAAGAGGTTGAAGAGAAGGGAGGAGCAGGGTGAAACAGACCCATGCTGTGACTGTTTTAACTCATTCCATGTACTGTGAATGGTAAACGTCATAGCAGCTAGTCTTCACCCACTAGCTCAGAGAGAGAGACTGCATGCAGAAGAAAAAAACGATACATTTAAATTTGGGGATTTTCATATTCCTGATGAAGAAATAACTTGTTACTTTAAATACAAACTGTCTGTTAAAAGGTTATTCTCTTTTCATAAAAATATGGCATATCTATAGGATTACCCATTATTATATGATTATTGGGTTTCTGACCTCTGGTACCCACTCTGATCCTAAGAATGAATCAGTGCTGCATCCCCTTTACTGTTTTAGGCTATGTGCCCACGATGCAGAAAATGCTCTGGATTTTTCCTGAGTTTTTCTGCATCTCCCTGGCAGAAAAAATGCATGCGGATTGTACATGAGTTTTTTCAGCCAGGGACAAGCGTTTATCACTCGTTTTGCACATGCGATTTCGCATGTGGGTTGTCAATCACTTTCCAACCAATTTTTAGCATCACTTGGAAAAGTGCTTGACAACTTGGTCACACTATATAAATCCATGCAACCGGCATGGATTTTATATAGTGTGACCAAGTTAGTTAAAAAAAAAATAACAAAAATGGTAAAAAATAAAAAAAAGCACATTATACTCACCTTCTGATGGCCCCCGGTCTCCTTCTCCGATGCTTCTGGTCTCCCCGGTGTCTCGCACTGGTGTAAAAGACCTTCCATGATGTCATTTAGTCATGTGACAGGTCACGCGACCGCCGACGTCAGCGGTCGCGTGACATGTCACATGACTGAATGACGGAGTAAAAGAACCTTCCATGACATTGCGAGCCGCCGGGGAGCCAAGACTTAGGGGATAGAAGACCGGGGCCCATCAGAAGGTGAGCATAATGGTTTTTTCCATTTTAAATTCTTTTTTTTTTTTTTTTTTTTTTTTTTACAGGTTCTATGGTACCCGGGTCTGGAGGAGAGTCTCCTCTTCTCCAGACCCAGGTACCATCCGCACATTGAATCACTTAATATCCGCATGCACATGTAGTCATGCGAATATTAAGTGATTTAATGCAAGTCAATAGCGGCAAAAACGCTGCGATTCCGCAAAATAATTGGTAGTGCTACGTATTTTTCCGCAATGATAATCCGCAGCGGAAATTTCCGTAGCATGTGCACAGCACATGTGGATTATCATTGGGGAACATTGCAGACCTTCTACCAAGCGTTTTTTAAGCGTTTCTGCGGCGGAAACGCTTGAAAAACGCATAGTGGGCACACCGCCTTACCGTGCACAGTGGTGACGCCGGCCACTTGAATAGATCTGTGCTACGGTTCCTTTGCACAGCAGATGATCAGTGTGTGATTGTGCAGGAAAAGCATCCCAGATGTCAGACCCCCACTAAACAAAAAATGATGGCATATCCTAGCAATTTGCTATGAAGTTACGAGATGGAAAAACCCCTTCAACAAAACAAATGTGTCCACTCTTGGCATAAATGTAAACTGTAAACAATTACAGTATTTTATGAGTAGACAGAAAAGCAATACAACATTTCAATATTGAAAAGAGCAAGGTCAAAATGTTACATTAAATCAAGGGAATATCTGTGACCTGGCCATGATATTCTTGGGTGACTGTTTTCTTTGCAAACACAAAGCAATAGTGTTTATCGGTAAACAGGATAGAAGAAGCAAAAAGGTCATAGAGATTTGTGGTTGCATGAAGCTCTTAAGTCTGTGTTTTTACAACACCACAACATGTTTACCTGTTACCAGTCATTGAAAAGAATCGAGTCACAAATAACATTTTTTGTATTATTGTTTATTTAGGAGATCCAATTATATAAGTTGTTACAGCTTTATAGTAATAGCAGTGTGTTTAATATATCCCTATGTAAATATAAAAGTAGAACTAGTAATAATATATAAACTACTAAAATGGAAAAACAGTTCACTACAAAATGATGACCTCAAGGTTACGTTCCCACAGACTGATAATAGAGGTGCCTTGGTATTTATATGAGTAAACAGAGGGACCAAGCGCATTAAGTGATCTGGTATTGAAGTAATTCATTATATAAATGAGAACGAATGGAGCTGTCCACAAATGAGAACATTCCGCACAGCATAAAATTAAAGTTTTGATGTGAGTTGGTTTTAGGAAAACTGGATGTGTGGATGTTTTCTTTAATGCTGGTAATAGATGTTTTATTGTATGCAGTGTGCTGTATGTGATTCTTAGGGCTCTTTCGGATGAGCGTATAACACGGCCGAGTGCTATCTGATGTTTTATCGGATAGCACTCGCACCAATGTTATACTATGGGACAGTGCAGATATGCCAATTTTTCTCTCCTACGAATTTGGCATGAGAAAAGAATTGCCGTATGCTGTGAGTGACTCCAATTATTTATCGGACCATGCACACTCATACAAGTCAATGGGTACGTGTGAAACATCGGAATGTACTCGGATGTCATCCGAGTGCAGTCCAACATCACAGACTCGGACCATGGAAAAGATGGAGAAATTAAGTTCTCAGTCTTATCATACAAGACCATCTGATCACACTAAAATGTCACACAGCTCAAATTCTGTCAGAGTTTGAGCCAAGTGTCATTAGCATAAGCAGCACGATTTTCTCGCATGAGAGAACATACGGCCATCTGACCGCAGCCTTAGGCCACGGCCCCACTATCAGTATTTGGTCAGTATTCAGTCAGTATTTTTTCTCAGGAGTGGGAGACAAAACCAGGTGAGGAATAATCAGAGAAAAGGTATAATAGAAACAAGTCACCAATTCTGCATTTATCACCCACTCCTGGGAAAAAATACTGACCAAATACTGATAGTGGGGTCGTGGCCTTACTTAAAGCCTCGTGTCTCCTTTGATCTACGATAAACGTATATATGCATGTATATGTAGCAGATTCATTGCAGAAATGTCTGCTACTAATAATTCTGTAACAAAATGGGTTTGTAACTACACCTTGCAAATGGATGTCTCCACACTAATAAAAAAAAAAAAAAAAAAAATAGGACTGACTCAAAAATGTATGACCAAGAAAGATGCACAGTAATTTTAATACCACAGCATTATGATAATCTATTCATATCTTTCACATGTTCATATGTCAGTTTGCCCACTCTGTTCCATTTTAGGAATAGATAAATGGAATTCATGTGCAAAAATGATCCACTGCATTAATTATGCAAATGGAAGTAGAGGGGCCCCATTCATTATTATGGGTCTGTCTGGGTTCTGGTGTTTATTTTTGAGAATGGAAAAAAAAGTTCTGCATGCAGAACTTCTTCTTTCAGTCTAACAAGAAAACTGAAATCGGACTGATCCATAATAATCAACTTTTGTTTACCTGACTGATGCAGCAGATCATTTTTGTACATAAATTCCTAAAATAGAATACACGAATGGAATGTGCAAATGGACATATAAACTTCCCTTAACCACTACACTGACCTTATAGTTAGATAGGTAACACTTTTTTTCCCCTTGCATTTACTTCAAACTATTAGTAGGGGTTCACAAGTTACCTAGCAAACTCCAGTGACACCATCACCCGGGGTCTTTTAAGGCTTTGAGTTTGTTACATTCTATCTTGGAGTCTATCCCACCAGTTTACTTAGCTGGAATCATCTCTTTTAACTCCTGTTTATTTCTACAATCCATATTTGCTTCCTGGCAAAGATCTGCTGATTAACCCATCATCTGCTATAAGCATATTGGACTCATCCTTAAATACTGTTCACATCACTGTCGCTACTTCAACAGCGTCAATCAAGTTTGCTTCTACATTTTTGGTGCCAGTGATGCGCCCCCTGGGCCTGTGTTGTGCAGGGGATACCCGGATCGCTGGGGGTTGTAGTCTCCGTGGCGCTGACCCGGTCCGTGCCCAGGGTGGTCAATTCAGTGGCAGTCTTAGTGTAATAACAAATGTCCGACTACGCCACCCGTGGATTGCGGTCAGTGGGGACCGCCGCTGCGCTGCAGACCGCTGATGTTGTTTGCGCAGCCGAGTATGGGATAACTCCCCACGGGAGAAGTATTGCCTCAGGGCAGCTAGTGTGGATGATGGGAGTGATGGTGTGAGCGTCCCAGTACTAATGGTGCTGGTGCGACGATGAAACACAGAGTTGTGTGGTGCAGTTTCCAATGCTTTACTCACAGTTCTCATCCAGGTCACTTGTGCACATGAAGGACCGCCTGAGCCGTGCTGCGTTCACCAGGCAAGGGGCTCGACCAACTCCCAGGCAATTCCAGAGCGTGGCACAGGGCTCCCTTCTCTGGCCGTCCTCACCAGTGACCCACTTTTGTCCAGCTTCCTCGGGCCTTCTCTTGGCGAAACCTATTTCCGGTTTCCCTGACCCTACGTGGTATGCTTTCCTGGTGGATGTAGTGAGGGGTCGCACCAAGATGCGGTCACAACCTCCGGTCCTTGGCTGAGGAATTTGTTGCCTCCACCAATTTGGGTCCCGGTACCCTGCTCTGCCAACCCTTCACCCGCAATCTCCTGGGCCTTTGGGGTTCCTTCTGCCTTCGTGTCTCTGGGCCTTTCTCTGTGTTCCAGTTCCTTGTTTCCTTTCTTACTTCCTTTGTTGTTCCTTGTCCTCTCTCTCTCTCTCAGGCCGCGGCCTCCTGACAAGGCCTGCCCGTGGAGCAGAGCCCATGCAGAAGCTCTGCTCCCTGTCACTTCTCTTCAGACTCAATGTCTTCTTCTTTCTCCTGACTGAACTGAACTCTAAGATGGTGCCCACCTTATATACCTCCCTCTAACACCCGAGCCCAGGTGACTAGCAACCAATGGGCTCCTACCTATGCTCAGAGACCCACCCCTATCTGCTCCTACACCACTGGGTTTTCCTCCCCCTCCCCACTCCAGCCAGGGACAGAAGCTGTCGTGCCTGCACTTCTGTGGGAGCACCGTTGAGCTGTCCCTCGGAAATGGGGTGTGTGTGGTGCATGCAGCCTAACAAGCCCTAGTCCACACTCCATCCTTACCCGGGAGTAGAATATCACACCTCTGGTCTGAGGTGCAATACCCCTATAGCAGCCGAGCCCTCGGGGTGCTACACCAGCAGCTATCCATTATTGTCTCATTAACCCTTCATCTGCTGAAAGTATTACACATTTAACCGTAAACTAGTTTATATTACAAATGCTGCTGCTACACCTGGACTGTTCATAGATAAATTTGTGGGCCATTGAACTGCTGAATTGGCCTTGTAAAATGATGGTCTCTTGGCTATCTTCTATGCCAGACTATCCAGTCAGATTAAAGACGAACTTGCTGGTAGGAATTTGCCATCTTCCCTTGATTCCTTAATTTCTCTCGCCACATAAGTGAACAGCAGTAAAAAAATAAATAAAAAAAAGCTAACGATTCCTGTGTCCTACATTCCCGAGCGTTTTTCAAAATCTTCTCCCAGAGAGGCTTTAATGGAACCCATGCAATTCAGAAATTATTGCAGGGAGAAATATCCTGTTGGCTTAATGAAGGACTTTGTCTATATTGTGGTGGATGGAATCATTCTGGGATAAATTGTTGCAAACTCATAGCCAAACAGTTAAACTTAACACTTCTCAGGTATTGCCTTGAGGTTAACCATTTCCTCCACTAAAGACGAACTGTGTTCACATTTTTTTGCAGATGCCTCCAAAGCTAGTCTCTTTGAATAGCTCTGAAAATGCTGTTGGTGGTCTTATCCAATTCGAATAGAGAAGGTGACTCCACAGATTGAAGCATTATATCTTAAAGACATTTCTGTAGAATGTAAGCCCGCAAGGGCAGGGTCCTCTTCCCTCTGTACCAGTCTATCATTGTTCGTTTGTTTACTGTGAGTGATATCTGTATTTGGTATGTAGCCCCTTCTTATGTACAGCACCATGGAATCAATGGCGCTATGTAAATAAATAATAATTTCTTTTTAATTTGCCATTTTCTGATGCATTGGTCCTTTTTTTAAAAAAAAAATTTTATAGACTTACCTGGTTAAGGCACGATGCTCTTTTCATTGATTGGATGTTTGACCAGATGACTGAGTGAGGATCATCTATCTTTCAAAATTGCATCAAAGCTCTAACTCAACCACCATCTCTTAAAATCTGCTTTGCCTCAATTGCCTTCAGTTTGTCTGCCTCAAACCAGGACATCAGAAATGTCTTACCTAAGCAAAGGGCTGACACACTATTCATCAGTAGTGCACCATTTATGTTATTCCAGCAACTAATCCATCCAGAGGGAGAGTTTACCCTCTACCTCTCCCTGAAACTGAATTGATATCCCCTTACATTAAATAAAATCGGAAAAGGGGGTTTATCCAAAATTCTGTATTTTCTTCCAGTACTGGCAGCTTCTTCGTTAAGAAGAGAGATGGGTCTCTAAAACCGTGTATAGGCTATTTAGCTCTGAATAAAATCACTCTGAAAGAAAATTATCCTTGTCCCCTCAACTCAGCAATATTTAAAAAAAAAAAAACTAAAGGCACTACCATCTTCACCAAATTGGAACTGCATGGAGCTTGCAACCTAATCCCTATTAAAAAGGGATCTGAAAGGAAGACTGCGTTCAACACCCACTATGGTCACTATTAATATCTAGTTATGCCTTTGGGTTATATGCAGCTCACCAGCTGTGTTGGAACACTTCCTTAATTAAATGTTTTGTAATGTCCTGCACCAGTACATCCTAATATATCTGGATGAGCGCCTAATTTTCTATGGAGAACTACATTAGACTCGCAACATTCTTTTCTGAAGACACTGTGACAAAACCATCTCTATGCCAAGCTGGGAAAATGTTTCTTTGAGCATTATGAACTGATGTTTCTCAGATATATCATCTCATTTGGAAGTCTGAGTATGGATCCAGAGAAGGTTTCTTCCGTTTCAGATAATTGGTCGTGGCCAATCCAAACGGCCACCAAAAATTACTCGGCTTTGCAAATTATTACCGCCAGTTCAATAAAAACTACCCTCTTTATGGCCGTCACTCGGCAGGACGCTAATTCTTGGAACTGGTCAGATTCCGCTACTCGGTTTTCCCTGAACTCGAATCTTGTTTTTCTGCCATGAGTGTTTAGCATAAAATTAGCTCTACAGGAATGACGACAACTACTTGAAAGGAGTTATGTTTCCACTGACAATCTTTAATGACCATAAAAATCTCTTCATATCTTCAGTCAATTTATGGTATTTCATCTTATGGTTTCAAATCTTGCTCTATCATCCTCCTGAGAAAAATCTTAAGATTATATCCGATCTGTATCCTTTGATCATTGTGATCCCTCTGAAGATGCGTCTTCACATCTAATTGAACCTGAACCTTAATCTAGTTTTCATCTCATCTTCAGATTCTCCACCTAAAAGACATTCTCTTGTCTCTAAAGCACTCCACCAGAAAGTTTTGTCTTGGGCTCTCATTCTTCTCACCCAGGGGTTAAATAATTTGCTGAAATAATTTCTTGTTTCTATGGGGGGCTCAAATTTAATCAAGACATCAAGGAATTTGTGCCATCTTGCCTTCAGTTTGTGCAGTTCAAAATCCCTCTTCCTATACCACAAAATCCCTTTTGGCTTTCTATGGACTTTATTGATCTTCCTGAGCTACAAGGGTTTACTACTAATCTGGGTTAAAGTGGACAATTTCTCCAAAATGTTTTTTTTTCCATTAATAGCACTTCCATCTGCTCCACAGTTGGCCCAAGTGTTTTTCAAAGAAATTTTTTGGCTCTCTCCGTTTGAATACTGTCTGACTATGATGTGCAATTTTTTTCCAGGGTCTGTAGGGCGCTCTGCAAGAATTTAAAAATCTCCTTGAACTTCTTTTCAACTTATCACCCTCAAACTATTTGGCAAACTGAAAAGTCAATCAGTCCATGGCACAAAATCTATGAATTTTCTCTAACTCCCATCAAGAAAATTGGCTAGATTAGTTTCCTTGGGCTGAGTTCGCCCACGAAAAATTAAGTTTTGTCTTCTGGGAAATTTTCATTTGTTGCAGTGTATGGTCGAGAGGCTTCTCTCCCTCTGGTGATTGCACCTAAAAGTCAACTCCATACTGTAAAGTGCCTATTACATGACATGCATAACATCTGGACTGCAGTGCAATCCAATTTGGCTGGAAACGCTGCTAAAGCGAAGAAGAATGCTGATACACTATCTACCTGCTCACAGGATCTCTCTGAGATAAGGTTTGGCTTTCCAGCAAAAATATGCTGTTAATGACTAATTTTAATGCTTTTCATATCTCGTTTACTATGTACTCTGATCCTCAATAGATTCACTCCTACGGTCAAGACAGCTCTTGTTTCTGCCTCTGGTCCTAACATGAGATCAACCAAATTCTGAACTGTTAGTAGGTCCATTGGAACCTCTTTTACTTGATAGACTGGAAGGGATACAGTCCTGAGGAGAAATGCTGGGTCCTTTAAAAATGATATTAATGCAAATTTCATGCCAAGCATCTTCATTTCCCTCATATTGACTCTTCTAGGAGGGACCCTAAATGGGAGGGTGTTGTTACGCACCTGTCTTCTCTCCATGGTCAGACTCTACTTTATTCCCCTACGCTTTCGCAGTGCTCCATGCTGGGTTTCATAAGTTACCTGCCAAACTCTAGTGACATCACCCAAGAGCTTTTAAGGTCGACTTTGACACGAGTTTCTGACTGTTAAGTAAGCTTTGTGTTTGTAACCTACTGCTTTGGAATTTGTCCCAACAGTTTACTCTGCAAGAATAATCTCTTCAAACTTCTGTCTGCTTCTACAATTTACATTTGATTTCTGGCTCAGACCTGCTGATTAGCCCATCGTCTGTTATAAGCATAAAGCACTCTTTAGAGACTGTTCACATTACTATCATTACTGCAATAGTGTATCTTCTCCATAGAAATGGTTGCCTCTTCATTTCTGCTGCTAGAAGCCATCTATTGTTTGCTTATTAACCCTTTGTCTGCTGAAAGCATTATGAACTTACCTGTACACTAGTTCACATTACAAAAGATGCTGCTATTCCTCCACTGTTTCATCTTCAGTTGCACTGCTTGTCTACACTTCTGACTCTGTGTCTTCTGGTGTTTGCTATTCCACTTGTCTACCTGCTGTATTGGTCCTCGCTGTTTTTAATGTGCCATATGGAAAGTCCAGCACGCTGTGCCATTGCCTTTGGTCCGTATTTTCATCCTGACCTGCAACTTAGTGAATTCACTTCACCATGTGAACCCATGCCCTAAAATCGGATCTGTATAAGGGGGTAGCCTTCTCAAAAAGGTGGTCATTTGGTGAGATTTTACTGTATATAAAAATTTTTGTAGAACTTTGCTGCCTCCTTTTTTTGTTGTTGTAAATCAGGACTGGTTGACAATCGGCTAATTGTTAAGTCTGCAGCCTAAAGCCCTAACGATCGCTTTTCCTTGTTACCTATTGAAATGACTAATTCCTCCAAAGTGGGGGCCTCTATTTGCATAGGCTCTCATCATTGGAAAAGGGGTTAAGCCAGTGGTAGGCAAAACCTTGAAGAAGCAGGACTGGACGTTAGAGGGCTTTAGCAATTTTGAGGCCATTAGTTTAAAATCAATAAAAACCATCAATATCTGTAGGATTGACTGACAATCTGAGGCCTCTTTCACACGTCCTTGTTGCTTGTACGTGTTGTATCTGGTTTTTACAAATACAATACATACCCATTATAATCTATGGTGCTATTCACATGTCCATGGATGACAAGGGTCAATGCAAGTCTATGGGACATTGAAAACATGAACAGCACATAGATGGCATCCGCGTGCTGTACGTATTTAACGTTGCAATGGATAGGAAACACTTTGTACTTTACTTGTCCATCCATGAAAGACATTGATGAAACACTGATGTAAAACACTAATTGACAGCTGTACCATTTTTCTCACGAATAAATGTATGAATGAGGCCTAATGTGTATGGTGGTCTGGCATAACTGATAGATGATGTTGAGGAAGAGGAGTTTGAAATTAATTGTCCCACCCTTTTATTCTCTGGGATTAGCTCGCCACTATATCTGTAGGGCAGCAGCTTTTTTCACTTTCCCTACAGAAAACACCAAAATTCTCAGCAGAGCCAATTGTTGTTGTGTATCTGGGAGTCAGGAGTGATAGCTATCAGCACTATGACCTTGTGTTCCAGTCATTGTTTTTCTAGCTGATTACTTTAACTTAATTAAAAGATTCATATGCAACTTTTTTATTTTTAGCAAATAGTAGTAGAACGCATTGTAACATGCTTTTATCTGCAAGCACAATCGGTAACTTTATTATTGATACTGTACACACAGAAGCTCAGTATCAAATGTAAGTCTCATAGCAAAACTAAATGATTTAACTTCACCAACAGTAAATAATGAAAATGACAAAACAAATGGAGTTATAATTTAGGATGCCCAAAGTCATTAAATTAATGTCAGTGGATCCTACCAATTACAGTGGATTTTACTGTCCGATGTGTTTCAGGGTCTCCTTAATAGGGAGTAGACTTGTTGAAGCCAAAAGTGAGTGTCCTTTTTCTATACAATTGAACCTGTGCGTGTTAAAAGGTTATTCCCATTTCAGACATTCATACTGATATGGGAAAAACACTATCCAGGCTAAAGTCACTATAAGCAAAGCTAAAGAAACAGCTTAGCTATGCTGTCTAATTAATGGGAGCTAGGTAACCAAAAGAGCTCAGCGAGCTAGGTTGTTTTCATGTTAGCACATGTAAAGGGTCCTTTAAATTGGATCTGTCCTTTCCACAAACTTTAAATGAATCCATAGTACAGACTAATATAAGAATCTTTTAATATATTGTAAAGATCTGAGGTTGTGGGTTGTAAGTAATCACCTAGGCAGGTTAACGATGCAACAATATTTTATTGATCACAGCCATGGTAATAAAGCAATTCCAGGTAAATGGCCAAAATACAGTTCTCTCAGTCCTTAAATTCCCAATCTGGGTTCAGAAGTTCCACTGGCTTTGTATTAGGCCATACTCACTGTCTCCCAACTTTTGGTTGGCCCACAGATTTCGTATCTCCAGCCAGTATAGTCTGTAGCCACAGTCCATGATCCTCTATCCAGTAGCAACAGTTCTTTTAAGAAAGATTAAATCCAACCGACATAATCCATAATGGTAACATGTTTATCCACCCATCCTTCCAAGTCCACGGTCTCCATCCTCTTCCTTCAATCCTTCTGCCCCAACTATTTCTAAAACATGTCTCTCCTTTCTTCCACTGGGATCAGTCCCCTCCCAGGTCAGAAGTGATCACACCCTCCCCCTTAAAAATTCATTGTTCGTTAAAACAATGAAGAATATTCTAGAAACCTTCACCTGAGACTGCATGTAAGACCCCCTGTGGTGACGGCTCCACTGTGTCTACAATTTACACACACATAATGAGATTATTGGATGTTGGAACAATGTTTGGATACTCCTGAGATACAGATATCCTGAAATACTGATTAGTGGAATGCTGGACATTTTACAAGTGAATCTTGTGCACATACTGACAAGTTAGCAGAACTATATAAAACATAAGTAAATCACTAATAAAACACAATAATATTGACAAAAATGGTGGTCCGTTGCTGGAAAAGTATCATAGTCTTTAGTAAGTGGGCAGCACCTTATATATATATTCTGAGAGAAATCAGCTTTTCCACTTAACAGACACCTTTTTTCCCCAACTGCTGCCTCCTGAACTCGTCAATCACTCTTAAAAACTGATAAAATCCATCTTGCTTAGACAAGAAGGACTACAGATGTCATATGACACAACCCTTTTATACTCTATGTAGGCTGGAGGAGAAGTGAGGAGCAAGAGGAGGAAACAGGCAGAGGGAGTCACAGAACCATTGGATTGAAATATTCAACAAGTGTTTACCTCACATCAGTACTAATTTAATTCAGATCCAGACAACTGAGCTCTGCTGTATAATATACTCCATATTTTTTTTACTGGTCTTTGTGTGCTAAAAAAAGAATGAAGAGCAGGAATCCCTCTGCGGTGAGTGCAATATGGTGTATTTCAGAGATCACAGCAGTCAGTCTCCTTCCACCAACTAGTCTTCTTCCACCAGCTTCTAGTGGATTTCAAATTGGAGAGAGAGCATAAAGAGAAAACTGGTGAAAATGCAGTTTGCAAGTCATATAATGACCAGAAATAGTGTGAATCTTCATGTACACACACATGCCAGTTTATTCTAAAATGTCATGTGAAAGTATGGTTACCCTTTAAGAGCCATTCTACTTTGCTGTTCCAATCATTTTTATAAAAGTGTTAAAATAAACAAACAAAAACACACCTTTTAAATTAGGAAAGAAAGGGAAGGAAATATGAAGGGAGGAAGGGGAAGAAAACAATTTAATAGGAAGGAAAGTTTGGGAAGGGAATGAAATGTAAGGATGAAGGAGAACCCATAACATACAAGAGGTCACTTTGACCTTTTTGTCAACATTTATAACAAAATGACATTCTATTTAAATATGAATCCTGAAATAGCATAGAATTCACAATATTGATACTATAACTTACTCATAAGTCTTGACTCAACAAGTGATAAAGATAATGTAAAAAGAACAAGAGCGTGAAGTCACAAAGTACTTTGGAGGACTTGGCTATACTGGGTTATTATCAATCCATGGTTTCCACCTCTTAGGCCATGTGCCCACGATGCAGAAATGCTCAGGATTTTTTCCTGAGCGTTTCTGCATCTCCCTGGCAGAAAAAAACGCATGCGGATTGTACATGTGTTTTCCTGCCAGGGACATGCGGAAGTGAAGCGTTCTTCACTTGCATTTCCGCATGCGGGTTGACAAGCGCTTTGCAAGCGATTTTAGCATCACTTGGAAAGTGCTTGTCAACTTGGTCACACTATATAAATCCATGCAAACAGCATGGATTTATATAGTGTGACCGAAAGATTGGTAAAAAATAAAAAAATAAATGTATACTTACCCTCTGATGGCCCGTGCTGTCTTGCTTCACCGTCCCGGCTGCCGGCAGCGGTGGATTGAAGGACCTGCCGATGTCAGCGTCGCGTGACGCGTCACATGACTCTGACGTCAGCGCAGGTCCTTCATTCCATCGCAAAGTGCCGGGAAGCAAGGAGGAGCGCACCGCGGGCCGCCAGAAGGTAAGTATATATTTATTTTTTATTTTATTCTTTTTTACAGCTTTTTTAATGGTACCTGGGTGTGGATGAGACTCTCCTCTCCTCTACACCCGCACATTAGAACGCTCCAATTACGCAAGTACAGATGCAGTCTTGCGGAATTGGCGCGTTCTAATGCAAGTCAATGGCGGCGAAAACGCAGCACTTCCGCAAAATAATTGGTAGTGCTGCTTTTTTTTCTGCAATGATAATCCACAGCGGAAATTTCCGCAGCATGTGCACAGCACATGCGGATTATCATTGGGGGACATGGCAGGCCTTCTACCATGCGTTTTTTAAGCGTTTCTGCAGCGTTTTTGCCGCTGCAGAAACGCTTAAAAAACGCATCGTGGGCACACAGCCTTATAGTATTTAGGGTAATAATTGTTAGCAATGGCGTGACTTTCTTCATACATGCTGTGTAAAGAAATTATATCTACTATGTCTGAAATAGTTGGAATTAAGGTTTTCTTCCAGTTAGCTGCGATTGAATTTTTAATTAAGAAAATATGTATCAAAATTGGTTTGAAACCAAGATCAATAAATTCCATATCAAGGGATAGCAGTGCCATTTGGCTGGAGATGGTGATCTCTTTTTGCAATATTTTATTAATAAGAGCAAACAATTCCTTCCACAAGTTATTTAATTTGGGGCAATTCCAGAAAATATGTAGGAGAATCGCCATTGAGGCCTTAACCTCTCCAACATAGTGGTGATTGTACAGGGAAAATTTTGGCCCATCTGGAAGGAGTGTAGAACCATCTCGTGAGGGTCTTAAAGTAGGACTCGTGTAGAGTTGAACAAATGTAAGAAGAGTAAGAATGTATTAGAGCTTCTTGCCACTGGTCTATGGAGAATGATTTTTTTTTTAGATCCTTCTCCCAGTTAAGAATGTATGTTTTTTTATTGAAGAATATATCTTTATTAAAATAGTCATAGATGCTCCTAGTTTTCCAGAAGATGTTATTATTGGCATTGCATAAGAGAAAACTAACAGTATCTGTCAATGGATTTTTTTTATGAATTAAGTCGGAAATAGCTTTCCTTATGGAAAGAAGTATACTGAATTCTCTATCTCCGTAACTTTTTTATTAAATTTTAATTCCTGGAAAGAAATGAAGTCATTCCCATTATGTAAGTCTTTTATTTTCTTTAAATTAGGATTCTGGAATTTTAATTTCAGTAATTAGCTCAATAAATAATCTAATGAACTAGTCTTAATTAGTTCAAATTTAGTTTTGTTTTTTTTCTGTGGAGAAGCAAATTTTTTCCATGCCACAATTGTTGCGCATATAGTTGGATGATGTGGAAGAGGTAAAGATGGGTTAGAGATATGACTGAGTAGGAGAGAATTTAAAGGTTTATTGTCATTCAGAGCTACTTCAATTTCAGTCCATGCCGAATTTGTTGCTTTTTAGCCAATTTTGACTTTGCTTTATAAAGTTTGTGTAATAATAACTTATTCAATTTGGTAAACCAAAACCACCTCTTTATTTTTGACTAGTACATTGTTTGAAACTCTGGCCCTTTTCCGGTTCCAGATAAATTTTATTCAGTAAAGTCTGGAATTAATTTATGAATTTTAGAGGGATCATTAGAGGAATGGATCTAAATATATATATAGTACAGGGTGGTCCAAAAGTAGGTGGACAAAGTGTAATAAGGTTATGGTTAAGGGGGAGATTTATCAAACATGGTGTAAAGTGAAACTGGCTCAGTTGCCCTTAGCAACCAATCAGATTCCACTTTTCATTCCACTTTTCATTCCTCACAGACTCTTTGAAAAAAAAAGTCTTTATTTCCTCCACATTATTCAAGAGTAGTCCGCGAGTATCTTGATGAAACATTTCCTAATAAATGAATTGGCCGAAGAGGCCCACTTGATTGGCCGGCACGTTCACCAGACTTGACCCTAATGGATTTTTTCTTTTGGAGAGTACTCAAGGACAAAGTTTATAGTCGAAAACCAAAAAGTGTCAGTGATTTGAAATATTACATAAGAGATTAATTTCAAGAAATTAATACCCAAAGAGACTTGTGCAAAAAAGTTTGTCGAAGCATAAGAGGCAGACTTCAAAGCTGTGCAAATTGTAATGGAAAACAGTTTGAGCACCTGCGTTGATAAAATTTAAGGGCTTTTGTATTATTGTTCAGAATAAAATTTAATTGTCAATGTTATGCTTGTGTTAGTAAATATAATTTTATATATAAATCAAAATAAACATTATTTTCTGGCCGCCTACTTTTGGACCACCCTGTATTTTAGGCAGGGATAACCTCTTAAAAGTAATAATTTTGCCTAACTAGGATAAATTGCTCTTGGAATAATTGCTTAAATCCTAATTGTACTATTTTACAAATACTATCCATATTAGTTTGTTATTGAGGGATAATTCCTTGTTAGAGAAATCCCGAGGTAAGAAACAGATTCTTCTTCCCATTTAAAAGAAGAAATATTTCTAGTAGTATTTTTTTAGTTTTTCGTCAAAATGGAAGTCTAAAATTTTAGACTTTCCTGAATTGATTTTATAGCAAGAGACCTTTTGCGAACTTTTCAAGTACCATGATAACTTCTTTTATTGGTTTTAATGGGTCTGTAAGAGAAAGGATATCATCTGCAAAGAGACACACTTTAAATTCTTGATTATTTGATGGTATACCTTTTTATATTCAAATTACTTCTTATGTGTCTTATATGTTCAGCCAGACGTTCCATTACTAAGGCAAAAAGTAGGGGAGATAAGGGGCAACCTTGATGAGTGCCTTTTGAGATAGTGAATGATTCGGAGAAATGGTTATTTGCATATATTTTTGCAGATGCATAGGAGTAAATGGCCATAATGGTTTTTGTAACTTGGTCGTTAAAGCCAAATTTATAAAGTGTTGCTTTTAGAAAATCCCAATTTATCCTGACAAATGCCTTTTCAGCATCTAGTGTTAGAAGTAGTAAAGGATCCTTCAATTTCCCCATTATATTTATTATGTTCTCCTTGTTCCGTCCGAATTTTGATGTCCATCAGTGAAACCTAATTGGTCAGTGTGTATGATAACAACCAGGGGTACCTTTTTTTTATTCTATTTGCAATCATTTTAGAATAGATTTTAATGTCGGAGTTGATTAGTGAGATGGGTCTGTAATTTGAGATCATTTCAGGATCTCCATTTGGTTTAGGAATTAGATTAATGGAGGCCTGTAACATCTCTGGTGGAAAATCTCCTGTCGAGAAGGCTAAATTGTATATTTTAACTAGGTGAGTGGCTAATATATTGGAGAATAGTTTAAAATATTCATTAGTAAAACCATTTTAGATTTTTAATCGTATCTATGACTTCGTCTTATGTGAATGGGGAGTTTTAAGTAGTCTAGATGTTCTTGAGTAATACAGGGGAGATTAATTTGTGACAAAAAAAATCAGATATCAATTCTTTCGTAGGCTGTGGAGTATGGGGATCAGTATTAAGATTATAAAGATTCTTATAATAATCTGCAAAAGAATTGGCTATATCTTTCGGATGAACTTGAATAAGACCGTCCTCGTTTTTAATTTTATTTATTCTATTTTTTATTCTGATTCGTTTAACTCTTAGGGCCATACATTTTGTAGGTTTGTTCAATGAGGTATAATAGTTGGTTTTCATTATCCTCACATACATAGTTTTAAGTTCGGTCCTGAGCTTAAGAATGTCTAGGTGGATACTAGGAGATGGCAAAGTAAGACTTTGCTGTAATTCCTCCTTCTCTTTTAGATTTAACTGTAATTTTTCTATTTGTTCTTTTTTTTGTGACTGGAGGAAATTTGTATTGTGTCCCCTTTAAAACCGCTTTGTGTGAATTCCAGATTACAAATGGGCTCATGGACTCAGAGGAATTGTCTATGAAATAGTTTTTGATAGATTGCTCAATTTTATTTCTATATAGCGGCGACTGAGTAAAAAGCAATTACGTTTCCATAGGAAATTCGGGTTCGATGAGATACCTAGGAAGATTTCGCAGTAAACAGGGCAGTGGTCAGAAAAGGATTTGGGCCTAATTAAGACTTTTCTAAATTTAGATATAGTTAGTGAATCTGTAAGAATGAGGTGAATACGAGAAAAAGTCATGTATACCTCCGAATGAAAGGTGAATTCAATTGATGAGGTATTAATGCACCGAAACACATCTAATAATTCTGGTCTCCCTAAGCAATATTTTAATGTTTGGGAAGAGCGTTTATTGGGAGCAGAGAAGTCTAAGCCTGCATCCGGTACAAGGTTAAAGTCACCTAACATTCTTAGATCCCCTTTTTTAACTTCCTGAATTTTTCCGATCAGATTGTTAAGAAAGCTGTTTTGAGCCTTGTTTGGTGCGTACACATTTACCAATGTACTCAATTGGTTATTTATGTAGCAGACTAATATGCGATATCTACAGTCGGTGTCCTTTGTGTTCTGAGATTAATGTAAAAGGCATAGAACCCTTTACTATAGTTAATACTCCTGCTTTCTTTTTTTCATTTAGTCATTTGAAAATATGCGGATAATTCTTGTACTCTAATTTTGGGTAATTCTCTCTGGCTAATTTTGTTTCCTGAAGACATATGCTGTCTGCTTTAGTATTTTTGATCTCCCTCCATGCCAAGAACCTCCTTCTGTTGTGTAAGGAGTCTGGAAAATTTTCCTGAAGGCAGTCAAAGAACTTGATTCCTCAGGTCTGACTACTGCGAAAGGAAGATGGATCTTCTCCATTTTCCAACGAAGATATGAAGTTTCTTCCTTCTTCAGGGGTCAGAATAGGGATTATTTTCCCCTTGAGTGACA
This sequence comes from Phyllobates terribilis, assembly GCF_046119375.1. Classification (NCBI taxonomy): domain Eukaryota; kingdom Metazoa; phylum Chordata; class Amphibia; order Anura; family Dendrobatidae; genus Phyllobates; species Phyllobates terribilis. The sequence continues at coordinate 407,022,451 of NW_027362761.1, read as the reverse complement.
CCAGTAATTTGGTGGGGAAACCCCACCTATACAGAATACCTTTTATGTTTCAGTACTTTAGTCACTTCGATGAACGATTTTCTGAGCATGATGGTATGCTTGAATAAATCGGCAAACACCTTTATGTGGTCATATGGTTCTGGAAGGTAGTTTTTTTCCTTCAGATAATCCAATAGTTTTTCTTTTGTGTGGAAGAAATGAAAGCGAAGAATGGTATCCCTTGGAAGTTCAGGTGAGCGAGAATTCGGACGAGGAAGGCGATGGATTCTATCTATAGTTAGATCTAACTCTGTAAGTGATGGACTGGTTTTTAGTAATAGATTTCCTACATAGTTTGATAATTTGCTTTGGGTGATTTTTTTCAGCTTGATATTGTTAATTCTGTTTCGATCTTCAGCAATTTTTGTACATAATTTTCATACTTCCATCTGTAAGTCTTTTTGACTCTTGGATAAAGCTTTGCTTTTTCTATCAACTACTTCGATTTTTTTTTTTTGTCATTGTAATAGTCTTTTATTTATGGTTTCAATGTTGCTTTGAAGAAGTTGTTTGCTTTTCCAGTACGGGAACAAAATTGTTATTTAGGGCATTGACTAAGTACTTTATGAAGAATCTGTAACATTCCTTTCGGACGCCTGTATGTTGTCGAATCTAGTGAATACCTTAGGTTTAACTACTGGATCAGGTATTTCAGAAGACTCTAGATCTAGTCTTGCCCTGTTCTTTTCAGGGCTCTGAGAAGGGGATAACTCCTCACAGTCTTGTCCTGAAGCCTGTGGGGGTTCAAAAAGGGTTTTGGAACCCTTGAACCCCCAAGCACCAGGAGCTTTGCGCTTATTTTTAGTTGAGCTAACTGGTATAGTGTCCATTTCCAAAGTATTGAAAGCTCCAATTGAAAGTGGGTGAAAATCTGAAGGATCAAACCTATTTCTGCCTATGTTACCTGTTGAACTCTGAGTAGAAGTCATGTTGGATGTATTTTTAACGTAGTTTACAACCTTATCCTCGTTAGTATCTTTAATACAGGTAGAGTTTTCCTCTTTATTCTCTGCTATGACCCCTGTCTCTTCATCCTCTAGGGATTTAGAACCTGAGGAATTAAGGCATCTTACGGAGTCCTTTTTATTTGGGGAAGCCTTTTTAGAGTACATTTGTTGATGCGGTTTCTCTCTTTGACATCTGGTTTTATTCTCAGTTAGTGGTAGTTTGCTAGCAGAGATGGGAGCATTTGCTTTTGAACGTGAGCTTCCCTTATTCATTTTTGCTTGAGAGAATAAATATCTGACCCCTAATGATGTTCAAAGCTTTCTATTTGAAACTGTTGATTTAAACTGTTGTTAAGTTTGTGATTGGAAGAATCCTGCTTTTAGAGAGGATTAGCTCCCTAGTAATGTATTTCACTATTACTTATGCTTAGCAGATAGGTATAATGTTTAACCATACAATGGTTGAGTAAATCTTTAAACACAGACCACACGTTAGAGAAACCCCAGTAGTGAATCTCGTCACCACATTTGATATTCAGGATATTTAAGGTGAAAAAAATGTTCTTTAGCGATGGTATGTGTAATAAAATAGGTTTCACAGGAAAATATACGTTTAAATTCCACTTGTCCTTATAGTGCCGGAGACCTAGTATTCGTTGAGCCTCTGCAGTTTTTCTATAGCCTTCAACTGTAAAATCCCACCAATGTTATCATGCGTCACATCTAATAAACTGTTGGCAAATTTTCTTTATTACCTACCCGTACCAGAAAAGTAGTCTAGTTCCCAATATTAAGGTTTTTTTTTTTTACCTCTGAGGAGTCCCTGAGCTCTCACAGCTGTCAGCTGGGGAATTCCCCTAATCTTTGCTCAGTGTTCCTTAGGTTTTCCTGAATACTTGGGTGTGGAGCATAAAAATCTCCTTTGTGTCGCGTTATTTGTCGTTTTCTTTGAAGAAACACTGGAGCTTGGATATCTGTGTCTCACATCCCCCCGCATCCGAGCCACGAGCCCCTCCATTCTACTTTGCCAGTACATCTACCAGTAACTATTGCTGATCAACAATATACTGTAGCATGTTGGTTGGTATTTGTTACGCATTCATTTACATGCATCAATCATCTGCATGAATGATTAATTATAGGCAGCAGATACCCTGTTTGTTCTGGGGCATTTATTGCTGACCAGCATAAAATATGTGATCATCTGGTCTATGCTGACATTTTTGCGTGGGGCAACAAACAAGAATGAAGAACATTCTCATGAATGTTTATTTGGCCGATCATCGACCAATGTTTAAAGGCTTAAAATTTCCCAGTTACCTAGTTTTGACCTATGTAACATAGAGAAGTGATGAACATATAAATTTCTTATAGTGGATGGTAACGTTTGGACTTCAGTCACATTTACAAGGCTTTTTTTTGGCGCAGAATGAAATATAACACCCACAATAACAAGCAGGGCCTTTCTATTCTTTGTTTAGCAAACACTGCTTATTCTGGGTGGTGTGTACTGGCTTCTTATAACTGGTGTGAACAAGTATTTTGTCTGTTGGAAACCAATGAGTAATTGGGAAGGTAAAGATTACTAAACTGAGGAGTGCTAACTACACATCTCTCACGTAGACCACCTTCTAAAGCCCAGCACACCATTGAGCAAAATGCTCAAGTCATGTAAGTACAATATGTGTTTATTACTTTTCAATGGCCTTGGATTTAATGTTACTTATATGCTATGATGTAATGCTAATGAGCATAGTTAAGGTATAACAAATGGCCCAGAATTTATCATGCATTAGCCATATGTTTTATAAATTGTTCAGGGATTAACGGGATAAATTTGTAATCATAATCTCATGTGATGCGCCAGTCTCTTCTTCCGATTGACTAATCTCTGTTTATAAAAATGTAGTGTATGCAGGAATACACATTTACAGTGTAATGTGTGTGTGTGTATGTAGGTATGTGTATATATGTATGTATATGTGTGTGTAATTTTATATAATATATAATCTCTCTCTCTCTCTCTCTCTCTCTCTCTCTCTCTCTCTCTCTCTCTCTCTCTCTCTCTCTCTCTCTCTCTCTCTCTCTATATATATATATACACATATACACAGTTATATGAAAAAGTTTGGGCACCCCTATTAATCTTAAGCTTAATGTTTTATAAAAATTGGTGTTTTTGCAACAGCTTTTTCAGTTTGATATATGTAATAACTGTTGGACACAGTAATGTTTCTGCCTTGAAGTAAGGTTTATTGTACTAACAGAAAATGTGCAATCTGCATTCAAGCAAAATTTGACTGGTGCATAAGTATGGGCACCCTTATCATTTTCTTGTTTTAAATACTCCTACCTACTTTTTACTGACTTACTAAAGCACTTTTTTTGGTTTTGTAACCTCATTGAGCTTTGAACTTCATAGCCAGGTGTATGCAATCATGAGAAAAGCTACTTAAAGTGGCCACTTGCAAGTTGTTCTCCTGTTTGAATCTCCTCTGAAGAGTGGCATCATGGGCTCCTCAAAACAACTGTCAAATGATCTGAAAACAAAGATTATTCAACATAGTTGTTCAGGGGAAGGATACAAAAAGCTGTCTCAGAGATTTAACCTGTCAGTTTCCACTGTGAGGAACATAGTAAGGAAATGGAAGAACACAGGGACAGTTCTTGTTAAGGCCAGAAGTGGCAGGCCAAGAAAAACATCAGAAAGGCAGAGAATAAGAATGGTGAGATCAGTCAAGGACAATCCTCAGACCACCTCCAGAGAGCTGCAGCATCAAATTGCTGCAGATGGTGTCACTGTGCATCGGTCAACTATACAACGCACTTTGCACAAGGAGAAGCTATATGGGAGAGTGATGCGAAAGAAGCCGTTTCTGCAAGCACGCCACAAACAGAGTCAGCTGAGGTATGCAAAAGCACATTTGGAGAAGCCAATTTCTTTTTGGAAGAAGGTCCTGTGGACTGATGAAACCAAGATTGAGTTGTTTGGTCATACAAAAAGGCGTTATGCATGGCGGCAAAAAAACACAGCATTCCAAGAAAAACACTTGCTACCCACAGTAAAATTTGGTGGAGGTTCCATCATGCTTTGGGGCTGTGTGGCCAATGCCGGCACCGGGAATCTTGTTAAAGTTGAGGGACGCATGGATTCCACTCAGTATCAGCAGATTCTTGACAATAATGTTCAAGAATCAGTGACAAAGTTGAAGTTATGCAGGGGATGGATCTTTCCGCAAGACAATGATCCAAAACACCGCTCCAAATCTACTCTGGCATTCATGCAGAGGAACAATTACAATGTTCTAGAATGGCCATCCCAGTCCCCAGACCTGAATATCATTGAACATCTGTGGGATCATTTGAAGAGGGCTGTCCATGCTCGGCGACCATCAAACTTAACTGAACTGGAATTGTTTTGTAAAGAGGAATGGTCAAAAATACCTTCATCCAGGAACTCATTAAAAGCTACAGGAAGCGACTAGAGGCTGTTATTTTTGCAAAAGGAGGATCTACTAAATATTAATGTCACTTTTCTGGTGAGGTGCCCATACTTATGCACCTGTCAAATTTTGTTTGAATGCAGATTGCACATTTTCTGTTAGTACAATAAACCTCATTTCAAGGCAGAAACATTACTGTGTCCAACAGTTATTACATATATCAAACTGAAATAGCTGTTGCAAAAACACCAATTTTTATAAAACAATAAGCTTAAGATTAATAGGGGTGCCCAAACTTTTTCATATAACTGTGTGTATGTATGTATGTATATGTATGTGTATATATATATATATATATATATATATATATTACTGTATATAATCTTTACAGAATTAATTTAAGCATTGTTGAAATTAAAGTGTACATATTTAGAATAAAGTTGAGGTAGTTACTCAAATATTCATTCACTACTGTAATTACAAGTTGTCTTTGACAACTAGAGGCTCTCTAGCTTTACAAACTAAAACACCCAGCGTGCCTTAAGTAACCACTTTTAGCCTCTTGACACTGAAAAGGAACCTTTTTAAGTTTTAATTATCTTTTGTAGTAGTAGTAGTATTGGTAGTATTGCAGTAAACAAGTATGTAAGTCATTGTCAGTAAAGTAGGTATTTAAAGGGACTGTCCACTACTGAAACATCTTCTCAATCATCATATACCTTCAATGTATACTCACCCCTGGTGTCTGCACCGTTCTGTTTTTTCCGGGTGAGCCCTGCAACCAATCAGCAGCCACTATTTGGCTGCTTCACTCTCACTTCCTTCAGATGTAACTGAGATCCGGAGGAAGTCAGAGAGCAGCTCTCTTTTCTTAAGAATGTCAGTTATGTCCGAAGAAAGTGTGAGTGAAGCAGCCACTTAGCAGCCGGTGTTTGACTGCAGGGCTCACGTGACATAAAAACGGTTACAGGAGCCCCGGGAGTCCTAGCTCTGACGCTATTTTTTATCCAGGGAATTGAGAAAGGGTTTTAGGTGTAGTAAGACACTGGCAGGGCATTGAGTTTGCATGACACTGTTTACTTTCACACTATGCACTATGGTCTGCAATTCAGTTGCACAAGCATTGTTCAATTTCACACCTCACTGGGCCACAGGTATTGTTCAATCTCACATGTAGCTCAGCCAATTTTTTACACTGTACACATCACTAATTTAATTAAGCTCTCCTAATGCAAACTACCATCTCAATGACTAAGACAAGATGGTAAAATCACAAAAATAAATAAGTTTCACATACTGCTGTACTTGCTTATTTTCACTAAAAACGAAGCAAAACCTGATAGCTATGCTCACACTAGGCATTTTTTCAGTGTTTTTTTCACTACCCACTACTTCCAATGGGTGAAAAATGCTAAAAGAAGTGTCATGCTCTATTTTGCAATGACAATCTCATTGACTTTGCTGGTACTGTAAAATGCAGCTGCAAATTTGCATAAAAAACCGCATCAAAAAAACGCTGAAAAGAACAAGATGTGTGAACATAGTCTTAAAGGGCTATTTCCATTTCCAGAAAATGTGGAAATAAATGTTTTTTGTAATTTACATTTATTAAAATTTATGCTTGATTAAAAGTATTCTTTATGTTGGCACAACACCTTTTAGGATGTTAGAGCTTCTCTCTGACTTCCTCCAGATCTCAGTTACATCTGAAGGAAGTGTGAGTGGAGCAGCCAGTTAGTGGATGCTGATTAGTGCTGCAAGGTTCACAGCTCTCCTATTAATTTCCATGGGAGCTGCGCAGAAGTGCGCGCAGCTCTTCTTGCAACTTCGGCTCTAGAAGCTGGAACCTTGAAACAGTTATTCCATTTTGGTCATAAAAAAACAGAGATGGGAGTAACCCTTCATTATCTTTTCTCTAGAACTATCTAAAAGGTTAACATAGCCCCTTACAGATTAACAAGTAGTGCATCTATTTTTAAGAATTTCAAAATAACTACAGGGAAATGAAGTAAAGCTGCATAAATTGTGTAATATTTTATATGACAATACCAGTGCATTGACAGTACACCGAAACATCAGCAGCTGATATAGCAGGAAGTTACAGGCGCACTGCTGTCATGTAAATCATAAAATTATAATTTTTATTACTATAAATAATTATTATTTATTCAATAGGCTGTTTTGGTTGACTAAAGAGTGCAGTACACACAGGACTTCGCCTAATGCAAATCTGATTTCAAAAGTGGTTGTCCAAAAATAATTACAAATCAGCAATACATTTTAAACAAATTTTCACTGGATTTTTTTTTTTTTAATTTAAACCAAGTAGTCCAGTTGGTGCTGATCCACCGATTCTGGAACAGAGTTTTTCTTTGGTGCCCCTCCATTTCAAAAGGTATCTTTCCCGGTATTAAGTGTACAAATTTTCTGTTCAAACCAACTGGGTGTATGCCACAGAAATTCTCTTTGGGCGCAGCTGTGTTTTGATTGGCTGGTGTCAGAGGATATATGGCAATCAATACATAACTGTGCCCACAGAGAAATTCTGTGATATACGCCCAGTTGGTTGGAGGGAGAATTTATACCTTTACTACCGGGCAGGCATTTCTTTGGAACAGGGGAGCACAGAAAAAAAAGAAAACCTGTTCCAGAATCATTAGATTTCAATGAATGGTCTTCCTCTTTTGAAGGGGTTGTCCACTTCTCAGGCAACCTCTTCTTCTCAATCCCTAAGTTTCCTCCTGTAAAATAACATCTGTACTCTTCTCCGGTGGCAGCGCCTTTACAGCAGTGTCGGTACTGGCTCTCCTGAAGCGATTTCTGCAGCCAATCAGCCCTTGCTTCACTCTTCCCTCATTTGGGCTGATCAGACACCCGGAGGATGGTAGAGCCATGGCTGAATCAGCCCTGGCTTCACTCTTCCCTCATTTGGGCTGATCAGACACCCGGAGGATGGTAGAGCCATGGCTGCCCTCTCACTTTTTCCGGATGTAAATTATGCCCATAAAAGACGAGAGTGAAGCCAGTTCTGATTTCCGCAAGGATTTTATGTCACATGAGCCCCAGGAGAGCCAATGCCGACACTGCTAGAATGGCATCAGAGGTGAGTATGAGTTTTATTATTTTACTTGGGGGAAAACATAGGGGTTGGGAAGGGGTGTCCGAGCAGTGGACAACTACTTTAAATAGTATTTCCTTCTACTGGTAGTTGTCGCAGACAATATACCCTGCTTCACCCCTGCAGCCAATCATTGTAATCTTATGCTATTATATTAATTATATTAATTGCATGACTTAATATTGAGCAGAAGTATGCTGATATCCCCCTATATATCGTTTGAACCCAAATACAACCCCTTCTATATACCGTATAAGCCTCATAGCCTCTCCACTTCCAGCATGAGAGCCCTGTGTCCTGAAACTGACCCCCATAGCTCCCCATGTCCTGCAACAGATCCTCATAGCCTCCCCATGTCCTGCAACAGACCCCCCATAGCCTCCCCATGTCCTGCAACAGACCCCCATAGCCTCCCCATGTCCTGCAACAGACCCCCATAGCCTCCCCATGTCCTGCAACAGACCCCCATAGCCTCCCCATGTCCTGCAACAGACCCCCATAGCCCCCCCATGTCCTGCAACAGACCCCCATAGCCTCCCCATGTCCTGCAACAGACCCCCATAGCCTCCCCATCACCAGCAACAGACCCCCAAAGCCTCCCCATGTCCTGCAATAGACACCTATAGTCTCCCCATGTTCTGCCAAACATCCCATACACATTAAAAAAGCAAAAAAACAAGCAACAACTATGTTCTCAATCAACCCAAAAGACTGATAAATATCCAAGCTTAATAATTTTGGAAGTTGGAGTGTTTTTTTTTTTTTAGATTTGGCTATCTTAGGAGGATATCTGTTTCTGCAGGTAACTATTACTGTGCAGAATTATTAGGCAACTTAATAAAAACCAAATATAATCCCATCTCACTTGTTTATTTTCACCAGGTAAAACATTATCAGTGCACAAAATTTAGAAATAAACATTTCTGACATGCAAAAACAAAAAACAAAAAAATTAGATCAATATAGCCACCTTTCTTTATGATGACACTCAACAGCCTTCCATCCATAGATTATCGAAAACAGATCAAGCAACTGACAAACATTGCGTGCAGCAGCCACCACAGCCTCCCAGACGCTGTTCCGAGAGGTGTACTGTTTTCCCTCCCTGTAGATCTCACATTTTATGATGGACCACAGGTTCTCTATGGGGTTCAGATCAGGTGAACAAGGGGGCCATGTCAATATTTTTTCTTCTTTTAGACCTTTACTGGCCAGCCACGCTGTGGAGTAGTTGGATGCATGTGATGGAGCATTGTCCTGCATGAAAATCATGTTTTTCTTGAACGATACTGACTTCTTCCTGTACCACTGCTTGAAGAAGTTGTCTTCCAGAAGAAACTGGCAGTAGGTCTGGGAGTTGAGCTTCACTCCATCCTCAACCCGAAAAGGTCCCACAAGTTCATCTTTGATGATACCAGCTCATACCAGTACCCCACCTCCACCTTGCTGGCATCTGAATCGGAGTGGAGCTCTCTGCCCTTTACTGATCCAGCCTCTGGCCCATCCATCTGGCCCATCAAGAGTCACTCTCATTTCATCAGTCCATAAAACCTTTGAAAAATCAGTCTTAAGATATTTCTTGGCTCATTCTTGACGTTTTATCTTATGTTTCTTGTTCATAGGTGGTCGTTTTTCAGCCTTCCTTACCTTGGCCATGTCCCTGAGTATCGCACACCTTGTGCTTTTTGATACTCCAGTAACGTTGCAGCTCTGAAATATGGCAAAACTGGTGGCGAATGGCATCTTGGCAGCTTCACGCTTGATTTTCCTCAATTCATGGACAGTTATTTTGTGCCTTTTTTGGCCAACACGCTTCTTGCGACCCTGTTGGCTATTTGCCATGAAGCGCTTGATTGTTGGGTGATCACGCTTCAAAAGTTTGGAAATTTCAAGACTGCTGCATCCCTCTGCAAGACATCTCACAATTTTGGACTTTTCCGAGCCCGTCAAATCTCTCTTCTGACCCATTTTGCTAAAGGAAAGGAAGTTGCCTAATAATTAAGCACACCTTATATAGGGTGTTGATGTCATTACTCAACACCCCTCCTCATTACAGAGATGCACATCACGAGATTTACTTAATTGATAGTTGGCTCTCAAGCCTATGCAGCTTGGAGTAGGACAACATGTATAAAAAGTATCATGTGATCAAAATACTCATTTGCCTAATAATTCTGCACAAAGTGTAGTGAAAGGTATCTGTATTCACTGGCGTGGCTCTTGTCAGAAGCTGTGCACTGATAAAATTCAGTTACTGAGGGTAATTGTTCAAGAATCCTGAGAAATGTACTCATTAGATGAAACCATGAATATGAACTGTCTAAGATATCAGAAACAATGAGTTAGAAATCAAATCCAAAACCTTTTGGACCTCTGTCTTTATGTGAAAGGGAGGAAATTATATTTTCAAAAATGTTTAGAAAAAATGTTTTGGGCATGATCCTTTTCTGGTTGATGCAAAACTGAAAGATATTGTCATGGAAGACTCAACGAATTGACTGTATTTTTGAGGAATCGGAGATGCAATCAGTGTCTCCTTAAGGGACTTAAAGGGGTTGTACGGTCCAAGTCTGCAGTCAATCTGTATGACTGCAGATTTATGAATCCCCCCAGCGCACGCACTGTGTGCTACGGGAATTCGCCATTTTTTGAGTCTGGACCGGAGGGTATGTATGAGTTATACATACTCCTGGCTAGTGGGTTTTGCCTCGCTCCATACACTTGTATGGAGTGAAGCGGCGCTCCGTAGCCCACTAGAAGCCACGCCCCTGGCTGTGAGCATGTATAACTCATAGATACCTTCCGTTCCTGAAACAGAAACCGACAAATTAATTTAATGGGGCCAAACATTCAGAATGAGATGAGGTGTCCAAGTAGTGGACAACCCCTTTAATACAGTTATGAAGGAGTCCGGCATCCGGAAGAAATTGAACTTTATTTTTCCCAGGAGCGGCCGAGTTTCAATAATGCAGGAGCACCAGGATCAATTATAGTCACTGCTCACAGGACTGAGAGCGGCAGCTGTAAGAATGCCCTGGCAGTGACTGACAAACTGACGTGTGAATGAGACCTTACACGAACGCGGATGTGTGAATGTAGCCGTACAGTGATATCTATTCTGTAATGCCCTCCCACGTTCTCAGCACAGTGGTGACAGAATAAGTACCCTCTGTTATACGGCAGTGGTCCATATTGACTTTGGTATCTAAAGGGTTAAAAGATCTTCATTAGTGTCTGATCAGTGCTTTGATGTGAGGGGTTAAGCTCGCCTACATGTTACAGAAATACTGTGGATTTGCTGTGGTTCACCAAATCTATATTTCTTTAACATCCCAAAAGTATTATAAAACCAGAACCAATGACGTTTTTTGACCACGTTAACATGACAGTATTTTGTGATTAAGGCTATGTGCCCACGATGCAGAAATGCTCTGGATTTTTTCCTGAGTGTTTCTGCATCTCCCGGGCAGAAAAAACGCATGCGGATTGTACATGCGTTTTTCCTGCCAGGGACAAGCGGATGTGAAGCGTTCTTCACATGCATTTCCGCATGCGGGTTGACAAGCGCATTCCAAGCAATTTTAGCATCACTTGGAAAGTGCTTGACAACTTAGTCACACTATATAAATCCATGCAAACGGCTCGCAGCAGAAGTACCCCGACCGGCGGCACCGCTCCCTGGTCCTCCCTTCACACTTGCCTGTGCGGGTACTTCCGCTGCGAGCAGCAGAAGTACCCCGACCGGCGGCGCCGCTCCCCGGTCTTCCCTTCACACTTGCCGTCGGGAGATCAGCGGCCCTAGCCGCTGATCTCCCGACGGTAGCCGCATGGAGGTCAGAGGCGCCGCCAGACGGGGTACTTATGCTGCGAGCAGCCGGGAGATGACCAGCTGCATCGCCGCTGACCTCCGTGCAGAACAGTGTTTAAATTTGGCGCCAATATCGCTGATTGGTCGAGGCTGGCGTGTTAGTGAGGACAGGGGAGCTGCACTGCCTGTGCAGGTACTTCCGCTACGAGCAGCCGGGAGATGACCGGCTTGGGCCGGTCATCTCCCGGGTGCTCGCAGCAGAAGTATCCCGACAGGCGGCGCCGCCGGTCGGGGTACTTATGCTGCGAGCAGCCGGGAGATGACCGGCTAGCGCTGGTCATCTCCCGGCTGCATCGCCGCTGTCCTCCGTGCGGCAGATGAGCCGCTAACGGCCGCCATCTTGTTCTGAAATCCCGCGTTGCTGATTGGCCGCGGCCGGACCAATCAGCGACGCGGTATTTCCTAGACAGACAGACGGAATAAGACGATTATATATATATATATATATATATATATATATATATATATATATATATATATATATATATATATATATATATATATATATATATTAGATTACAAAGTGTTTTCTTTGTGCACTACTTGGTGGCTCACTCACTATTTATTTATTTTATTTTAGCAATGCTGAGGTTCCTGAAATTTAGTAAATCATCAGCATGTCTACACTTGGCAGCCGAAATTGATAATGGCTTCCTCCTCTTGTCTGGATGCTGGGTTACATGCTGCTGTCACATGACCCTTTTACATTCCATCTTGCAGCTACATTTGTTCATGTTTTTCTATAGAATCCTATTTATTAATGCATCGGACTATAATATATAAATTACCATTTTTTAGGGAATCTGTGGCAACATTTGTAAGGCATACTTTACACTTAGAAAAGTTGACCCATCAAAATTCAACATTTTTACATCATAATCCTTCCTAATGCTCTTTGGAGTGGTGTGTAAGGGGGTAAAAATACTTTCCGATTACCATCTTGTCCAGTTTCCTGCACCTCTTCGGTTCCACGTGACCATTCTGCAGTTTTGCCGGATCACACAGGTTCTACTGTATGGGGCAATAGCTGCCTTTTCATTGTAAGTCTATGAGACTCAGAACAAGGCTTCATAGAATTCTATTGAGAACGTGACTTCCGGTCCACACACAAACCCCTGTGTGATCTTGCTATTATGTTTTAAAATAAGGTAGCGCAGAAAAGGACCGGAGCAGTGCTGAAAACTAGGGAAGATGGTGATTGGGAAGCATTTTAATAATAATTACACACCATCATGTACATAATTAGGAGGGATTATAGAGTAAAAATTTTGATGAGACTTAAACATAAATTCCGACAATCAGGATTACTAGGAGTTACTGCATCAGTTTTCATTATAAACAGCAATCCTGATGCAGTGCCAGATCTGTCAAATCACAATCTACCGTGCCCATCAGACATCATTGTGTCTTGTTATAGAAGCAGTTTTAGAAATATTTCCTGGGAAGGTTCCTTAAAGGGAATATGTCAGTAGAATCAACCCTCCTAAGCAGTCTAAATTGGCATGCAGGTCATAGAAAGTTGAATAAAATGATAGCTTGATTTGTGATATGATGTGTTATTCCTGAGGAATCCACATTTTTCTAAATGTGTAAGTAATCTGTTAAGATCTATGGGCCGGACAGAGATCTCCCTGAGAATCTGCCTCCAGAGCTGGGCATTACCAGTGTGAGACATGTATACCTCATTCCAAATTAATATACAAATGCTATTTTTCTCTGGTTTTCCTAAATGGTCAATGCAAATGAGTCAGTATAATGTTCAAATCATCACCTATTAAGTATAAATTACATGTTGTTCGATAAACCTCCCAATGATAATAGTAACATATGAACCCTTCTTTGATATCGCCTTCACAATTCTTGCTTCCATTTAACTTGTAGGTTTTTGAACAGTTCTGCTTAAATTTCTTTGCAGGATGTCAGAATAGCCTCCCAAAGCTGCTGTTGTGATGTGGACGGTCTCCCACCCTCATAGACCTTTTGCTTGAGGATACTCCAAAGGTTCTCAATAGGTTTGAGGTCAGGAGAGGATGGTGGCCACACAATGAGTTTCTCTCCTTTTTATACCCCTAGTAGCCAATGACTCAGAGGTATTCTTTGCAGCATGAGATGATGTATTGTCATGCATTAAGATTATTTTGCTATGGATGGAAGAAAGTGGTCAGTCAGAAGCTCTATATACTTTGCTCAGGTAATTTTCACACCTTCGGGGACCCTAAAGGGGCCTACCAGCTCTCTCCCATTATTTCAGCCCCAAACATGACTCCACCACTTCTTCGCTGACGTCGCAGCTGTCAGCAAAGAGGGTCATGGTGGCCATCCAACAACCATCCACTGCTGCTCCATCCATCTGGACCATCCGGGGTTGCACGGCACTCATCAGTAAAGAATATTTTAAAATTAGTCTTCATATATGTCTGGACCCACTGCAACCATTTCTGTTTGGGGAGCACGGTTTAACCCCTTTAAAGCCTGGGGCGTATTAGTACGCTCCAGGCCATCACCCCTGGTTCAGTGAGGGCTCCGGCGTTGATCCCGCACTGAACCGGGCATATGTCAGCTGATTCTTACAGCTGTCATGATCCACCCGCGGCTGTTAACCAGTTAAACGCCGCTGTCAATCTATGACGGTTACATTTAACAGCTTCGCGCCGGAAGCGTGGCCTTAGCCCCGCCTATCACTGACACCGTCACATGATCGCGGGTCACTGATGGGTGGGCATGGCAATTCGGGGTCTGCAGCAGACCCCTGTGGTTGTCATGTCTCGCTAGCTATGAGCGTCACTCGTCCTGCAAAAAATAAGCCCTCACATGGCCATATTGACCGAAAAATAAAAAAAAGCTATGGCTCTGGGAAGAAGGGGAGCAAAAATCGAAAATGCAAAAACTGAAAAACCCAAGGTCCTTCAGGGGTTAAGGGTGGCCGAATAGTAGGTTTATGCACAACTGCAAGTTTCTAGAGCTTCTTACGCCTTGAGGTTCACTGGACTCCGGGGGCAACAGCAGCTTCAAATACCAGTTTGCTACTTTGTTATGGTATTTTAGCAGCTGCTCTCTTAATCCGATGAACTTGTCTGGCAGAAACCTTTCTCATTATGCCCTTATCTGCACAAACCCTTTTCTGCTTGGTATCAGCCACAGATCTGTTCACAGTACGATGATCAGGTTTATGTTTTTGTGAAATGTCTAATGTTTTCATGCCTTGTCCAAGGCATTGCACTATTTGATGGTTTTTAGCAGGAGAGTGTTTTTCTTTCACATATTGCTTGAAACATGTGGCGTGTCACCACATTTGACCTATCTAAACTATTAATATGGTCATATAAACTGCTGAAGAAAAGTCCTAGTTGTATGCCTCATATCAGATGCCTTGAGAAATCCTCTTTTATCACTTTATGTAAATGACCTCTTCCAAGTTAAGGGGAGGATGTTGCCTGGAAGATAACTCTGCCTCCAGAAAAAAACATTCATTATTAGGCTGTGGGCCCATGATGCATTTTTTAAGCGTTTCCGCATCGGCAATTCCGCTGCAGAAACGCTTAAAAAACGCTTGGTAGAAGGTCTGCCATGTTCCCCAATGATAATCCGCATGTGCTGTACACATGCTGCGGAAATTTCCACTGCGGAAAAAAACGCAGCACTACCAATTATTTTGCGGCCATTGACTTGCATTGGAACGCATGGAATCCGCATCACTGGATCTGTACATGCGGATTACATGCGTTTCAATGTGCGGATGGAACCCGGGTCTGGAGGAGAGGAGACTCTCTTCGAGACCCGGGTACCATAGAACCTGTAAAAAAAAAAAAAGAATAAAATAAAAAATAAACATTATACTTACCTTCTGATGGCCCCCGGTGTCTTTGTCCTGGATTGCCGGCAGATTGCGGTGGACTCAAGGACCTGCCATGACGTCATTTAGTCATGTGACTGGTCACGTGACCGCTGACGTCTGCAGGTCCTTTCAGTGTACCGCAAGCTGCTGGCAAGCCAAGACGGATCGAATAAAGACACCGGGGGCCATCAGAAGGTAAGTATAATATTTATTTTTTAACATTCTTTCGGTCACATTATATAAATCCATGCCGTCTGCATATATAGTGTGACCAAGTTGACAAGCACTTTCCAAGTGATGCTAAAATCGCTTGGAAAGTCCTTGTCAACCCGCATGCGGAAATGCAAGTGAAGAACACTTCACATCCGCATGTCCCTGGCCGGAAAACGCATGTACAATCCGCATGTACAATCCGCATGTACAATCCGCATGTACAATCCGCATGCGTTTTTTTTCTGCCAGGGAAATGCAGAAACGCTCAGGAAAAAATCCGGAGCATTTTTGCATCGTGGGCACATAGCCTAAATGAACATTATTTGTTTTGTATATAATATCCAGATATTAGGCTTAGGGTACCGTCCCATTTCTCCACATGCAAAAAAAATCAGATTTTTCTGATCAGACTTTTTCTTCACCTTCTCCATTCTGTCAGTCTGTGAAAATCGGACCACACTCGGATGTCATCCAAGTGTGATCCGAATTTTTTCATGGACCCATAGAATTGCATTGCTCATTTTGATCTGACACTTGGATCAAAGTGGGACATGTCTCTGATTTTTTCCACAGACCACTCAGTTCAAGGAAAGAATGGGACATGTGGACAGCGAAATAGAATACGAGTGCCATCTGTGAAAACCACGGATTTCACTTGTCTGAGAAGATCGGTCGTGTGTACGAGCCCTTATACAATCTACCATTTAATTACACTAGGTGTAATCCATGCACTTTTGAAAATGAAACTATGTTAGTATAAGGGTTAATCACAATTTACTGTATTGTTGGAGATTTGTGATGTAATATATGATCTGGCTAGTAGAGGGCAGCAACGCGAGGCCTGAGTTAGAGCACAGGGGTTTTCGCAGTTGGTGAGCGGTTGGAGGTAGGCAAAGAAGAGACCGGAGGGAAGTGGAGGTGCGGATCCTTGGGGAAAGTCTGGAAAGAGTGGTGTGACTCTGGATCTGTTGTTGGTGACTCTGGGATGCGTTGTTCAGTTTGATATAAGCCGACTTGGTGAGGACAGCCAAGTACACAGCATCTTGGGCTATGCCACGTGAGGCCTTATCTCTAAGGACTTGGGGATGCCCTGCGTTGGAGAGATCAGGAACCCTTAGAGCTTCAAGATGGCGTTTCTGATTATTCGGGACTCAGTCCAGCAAGGAATATTCTACTTCAGTCTCAGGACATACCGGTACCATCTTACATCTGAATATATATATGCGCATAAATAAATAGCCTTATAGAGGTCTAGTTAGGAGAAAAGGCCTGTTCTGTAAGAGACATTTCGAAAACTCCTCCGAGTATGCGATTACTAGAGTATTGGCAGAACACTGTTGTTTTATTGATTTATGCATAGAAAGGGTTAATCGCGTTGTACTTTGCTTGCATATAACTGTTAATTCTGTTTAAGTATACCTGCATATACCCTTATTCAGTGTTATTGAGAGTAAGGGCTCATACCCATATGTGTGGAAAAAAAGTTCCTATCACTGGACCGAAAAAATGGACGAGTATCATGCAATTTTCTCCTCTAGCATCCGTGTGACATCCGTATGCAATGCGATTTTAAAATGGGCTTTTACATAGGGGAATTGTCTAGGGCTTTTACACCGTTTTCTATGGCAATATTCTTCACTACATATATAAATATGCATATATAGATAGATGCATACATAAAATCAGATTTATATATACATACACAAAATCAGATTTATATATATAAATATGTGAGTGATATATATATTTTGTGCATGTAATTTATTGTTAAATTAAAGAATTCATTTAAAGAAAGATTGGCGTGGGGTTCCCCGTAATTTTGTCTAGCAGAGGATAAGCAGACGGCTGGGGCAGATGTTTGAAGCCTGGGAAGGGGGCAAAACCCACGGAGCTTCCCAGGCTACTAATATCTGCCCCCCAGCTGAATACTTAGCCTTCAACTGGCTATTAAAATGGGGGACCCCCAAAGAAAATTACGTGGGGTCCCCCCTATATTAACAGCTAGCAAAGGCTATGCAGACAGCTGGGGGCTGATATTAATAGCCTATTGAGGGGCCATGAACATTGGCCCCCTCCGAGGCTAGAAACAGCCGCCCTCAGCCGCCCCAGAAATGGCGCTTCCATAGTAAATATTTATATTATCTAATCTTTGTGCGTGTCTACTGATTGCTGCTGTTCTCCTTGTCCTGTGGCCGCCCCTTGTCCATGTTTCATTAGTTAGCTGCTTTATTTCATATTTTGGCTCTGCTCAAGTTCTGTGTGCGTTGTGTTTTTTTTTTTTTTTTCTTGTGGCCTACAGCACCTTTAATATTTAATTTTTAGCAATGAGTTTGCATATTGAGTGGTTTATGGCCACATACAGTCATATGAAAAAGTTTGGGCACCCTTATTAATCTTGAGCTTAATGTTTTATAAAAATTGTTGTTTTTGTAACAGCTATTTCAGTTTGATATATGTAATAACTGTTGGACACAGTAATGTTTCTGCCTTGAAATGAGGTTTATTGTACTAACAGAAAATGTGCAATCTGCATTCAAACAAAATTTGACAGGTGCATAAGTATGGGCACCTCACCAGAAAAGTGACATTAATATTTAGTAGATCCTCCTTTTGCAAAAATAACAGCCTCTAGTCGCTTCCGGTAGCTTTTAATGATTTCCTGGATCCTGGATGAAGGTATTTTTGACCATTCCTCTTTACAAAACAATTCCAGTTCAGTTAAGTTTGATGGTCGCTGAGCATGGACAGCCCTCTTCAAATGATCCCACAGATGTTCAATGATATTCAGGTCTGGGGACTGGGATGGCCATTCCAGAACATTGTAATTGTTCCTCTGCATGAATGCCTGAGTAGATTTGGAGCGGTGTTTTGGATCATTGTCTTGCTGAAAGATCCATCCCCTGCGTAACTTCAACTTTATCACTGATTCTTGAAAATTATTGTCAAGAATCTGCTGATACTGAGTGGAATCCATGCGTCCCTCAACTTTAACAAGATTCCTGGTGCCGGCATGGGCCACACAGCCCCAAAGCATGATGGAACCTCCACCAAATTTTACTGTGGGTAGCAAGTGTTTTTCTTGGAATGCTGTGTTTTTTTGCCGCCATGCATAATGCCTTTTTGTATGACCAAACAACTCAATCTTGGTTTCATCAGTCCACAGGACCTTCTTCCAAAAAGAAATTGGCTTCTCCAAATGTGCTTTTGCATACCTCAGCTGACTCTGTTTGTGGCGTGCTTGCAGAAACAGCTTCTTTCGCATCATTCTCCCATACAGCTTTTCCTTGTGCAAAGTGCGTTGCATAGTTGACCGATGCACAGTGACACCATCTGCAGCAAGTTGATGCTGCAGCTCTCTGGAGGTGGTCTGAGGAT
Organism: Phyllobates terribilis; assembly: GCF_046119375.1. Taxonomy (NCBI): domain Eukaryota; kingdom Metazoa; phylum Chordata; class Amphibia; order Anura; family Dendrobatidae; genus Phyllobates; species Phyllobates terribilis. Next base: position 407,003,613 of record NW_027362761.1, on the reverse strand, counting down.
TGTCCTTGACTGATCTCACCATTCTTCTTCTCTGCCTTTCTGATGTTTTTCTAGGCCTGCCACTTCTGGCCTTAACAAGAACTGTCCCTGTGTTCTTCCATTTCCTTACTATGTTCCTCACAGTGGAAACTGACAGGTTAAATCTCCGAGACAGCTTTTTGTATCCTTCCCCTGAACAACTATGTTGAATAATCTTTGTTTTCAGATCATTTGACAGTTGTTTTGAGGAGCCCATGATGCCACTCTTCAGAGGAGATTCAAACAGGAGAACAACTTGCAAGTGGCCACTTTAAGTAGCTTTTCTCATGATTGCATACACCTGGCTATGAAGTTCAAAGCTCGATGAGGTTACAAAACAAAAAAAAGTGCTTTAGTAAGTCAGTAAAAAGTAGGTAGGAGTATTTAAAACAAGAAAATGATAAGGGTGCCCATACTTATGCACCTGTCAAATTTTGTTTGAATGCAGATTGCACATTTTCTGTTAGTAATGTTTCTGCCTTGAAATGAGGTTTATTGTACTGTGTTCAACAGTTATTACATATATCAAACTGAAATAGATGTTGCAAAAACAACAATTTTTATAAAACATTAAGCTTAAGATTAATAGGGGTGCCCAAACTTTTTCATATAGCTGTATCTGCAATTTCACAATTATTCAGTTCTTGAATATTTTTTTGTCTTCTGACATTCCATAGCGAAATAAAGCTAGAATAGATAGGGATCTAGTAGCTAGAGATCACGTGTCCCTTTCTCTCAGATTTCAAAGCAATGTTGTTGTGCTTTCCAGTGACTCAATTTCGCACGCATATGCGGGACTGCATGGTGGTGGCAAGCTCTGTTCACATCACTTTGACATAGATCATAATGCAACATAGGCCAGACATGTACAGTAAGCATAGCTGGCATATGATTGACAACCCTACATCTTGATTAGATTTTACTTTTTATAGAGTATACATGTTTTTTGATTTCCATTTAAAAGTTTTCAACACCTAGTAAGCAAATCAGAGGGGAAATCCCATCCACACATGCATGTTCCTGGGGATAAAGGTGACCTTTTTCTTATGTGTAGAGTATCTGGCATGTTCACACTGTTGTACTTGTTGCAAATCTTTATTGCTACAAATTCAGTCCAAAGCTAGCAGGTAATCCAATCTATTGCAATTTTTTTGTCTGTTTTTATTTATTGTTTTAGTAAATTTGCTGCCAAATCCGACAATCTGTAGCAACAATTGGCATGTAACAGTAAGCAGATTCTGCTGGGGATTTAAAGGCCATTTGTGCCATATCTGTGTTCTACGGATTTGTAATCTGACATCCATAATCTGCCAGAGGCACAAAATATAGATCGGAGATTAAAATGTTAAGGAAGCAATTAACTTTTTCTTTTTTCAGATTTTATATCCATCGTTGAGTAATTGATCCACTGAATGTCGTATTACTTAGGCCACTTTCTTACGGCTGTTTTGTTATTTTTCTATGCAAGAAAAAAAACAGACCGTGTCTGGATCAGATTTTTGGTCATTTTGTCAAATTTTACCATCAACGTCTTTGTATTTTCTTGTATGCAAAAAGATAAAAATGTGGGTATAAAACATTAAAAAAGATGACTTCCATGTGCTGCTTTTTTTTTTATTGACCTATTAACTTTTTATGCGCAATTCAAATTAGAATTGGACTTTTCTCTGTTTTTTGGGAGTTTTTTTTGCATACAATCCATGAAAAACACAGAAAACGTATAAGATAATCGGATTTGTGAAAGGAACCTAACAGATTCTTTCTCCGGCTTCATGAGTAGTGTGGACTTTTATAGGGTCCAAACAAACCACAATGAGACCACACAGTATGTTCACACATGGCAAAGTGGCTGCAGATATACTCATATCATTAATTAAAAATGTATTCTATAAATTGGGTTTTAAAAATCTAGTGCAAATGTTGTATATGCATTGAAGGATTTCTTCATTAGAAACTTGCAATAAATCTGCCTAATTCTCTGTAGATCCGGCTGTGGCCCACTTATTTTCTGGACCATTTATTTTAAGTATATAGCGCCATCATATTCCACAGCGCTTTACAGACATTATTATCATCACTGTCCCCATTGGGTCTCGCAATCTAGATTCCCTATCAGTATGTCTTTGGAGTGTTGGGAGGAGGAAACCCAGGCAAACATGGAGTGAACATACAAACTCCTTGCAGATGTTGTCCTTGGGGAGATTTGAACCCAGGACCCCACCGCTGCAGTTCTAACCACTGAGCCACCGTGCTGCCCAAATTGGAGCACGCCAAGTATATTGTTGTTTGAGATATATATTTTGAAAGAGCCCATTTAAAACTTCTTAACAACATTCTCATCATAGGTTAATAAATAAAGTATGAACACGGCTTCAAGTCAGGTACATGCGGTTGTGTTTCATAGCTGGCATCTGCCTGTAACTGCAGGAAGCTAGCACAGATCGGTGAAGTTTCACCATTTAAATCCCTCTGTCAATCTCTGTCCATATGCAGGGATTGACACCTAAATTGCAGGAAAGTGACAAACTCTCAATGTTGAGAATAAGACTACATTCACACACCTTGTGACACGTCACAGATCTGCACTGCCCCATAGTATAACAATGGGCTGACTGCTATCCGATAAAAGACCAGATAGCGCTCGGACATGTTATACTTCACTGTGAGCAAGCTCAAAATCCTATTCTCATTTGGATTTTTTGGATCAGACTCTACCACTAAAGTCTACGTGGAACCATTTAAAATGGATGAGACACTGAACACATACTTTATACTTCACAGTTCCATCTTTTGCTAACTGATACATTGTTCGGTGCTGGCGTCTCAGTGGTCTTGGCGCAGGCTCTCCCAGGCCTCACGTGATGTAACAAGTCATCCAGTCATCCGCCACTTCACTCTCCCTTTCTTCGTATGTAACTCACATCCGGAGGAATTGATAGCTGCGGCTGCTCTCTCACTTCTTCTAGATGTTTGATTTACTGAAGGAGGGGAGAGTGAAGCCAGCGCTGATTGGCTGCAGGGAGAGTGAAGCCAGCGCTGATTGGCTGCAGGGAGAGTGAAGCCAGCGCTGATTGGCTGCAGGGATCGCATGAGTCTGTGCCGACATCGCTGGAGTGGCGCCCACATCGTCGGTGAGCCTAATGTTATTACTTTATAAGGGTGAAACGTGATTGAGAAGGAGTTGTCGGAGTAGTGGACAACCCCTTCAAGAGTGAATGGCTAAAAAAGGTCCAAAAAATAAAAGAAATGAGGAAAAATCCTGAAGCAACTAGGATGACACTTCAGAAATAAACCGATCCATTTCTATTTGATAGGAGCACTCATGTGGATGTGAGAATGTAGCCTAAACATTGATGATCTTTCCTAAGTAAGGCTAAACCATAACAGATTAATCGGTGGGCATGTGACCTGCAGAATGGTCAGTGCTTGGTATTAACCAGCACATTCAGCTGTGCCTATCTCAGGTCTATGTAATTATGATATGCTTTGACAGTGTGTGGAGCATCTGTGCTAATGGCCCTGATAAATACCATACAGTCAAAACACAAAGGGAAAATGACTGACTCAATTTAGAGCCTGCAGTTATAAATCCACTGTCAAAGAACATTTGTTTCTGCTGCAAAAACTGCAAGTCTGAGTGCATCAGAACCACTTTCACCTCCATAATCTGCACACAGAGACTCCGATTCCAGTGATGTGTCACTTACTGAGCTCACTGCTTGCTGTCATTTTGATAAAATCACTCTTTTGCCTGCTGTTCTTTGAATGCTGAGCTGTGTATAACCCCGCACCCACCACTGTTTGTCAGCTTTCTGCCCATGTACAATGTACACAGAAATCTTACAATCGGTGGAGGTGGGGTTATACATGAATATGGATGACTACATGGCAGCAGATTTACTAGTCCTCTAATCATCTCCTGCTGATGAAACAGTGACTACACTAAGCAGCCCAGTAAGTGACACATCTGTGTAATCAGTGTCTCTGCCTCTACATTATGCTGCTGTCAGGTGGCAAAAACCTTCTGACAGAATCCCTTTAACCGAGTTATGCGTTCGGCTGTTTTTTGGCACTCCCATGTAAATGAATGGAGCAGCATTGCTTATGATCGACCACTGCTCCATTCACATAGGACTCTTCAGTGCCCTAGTTCTCGGGGAGCTATTTCCTATCGGGAATAAGGTAATACTTGAGACAGGTCCTTTAAAATACAAGAAGGTATGCTCTACCAGACTATATGGAGTTATTACTTACTACATTTATAGTGATATTTGATGCTGCTATTTGAATGTGCATTTATTACGAAGTTCACATCACTATATAAAGAAAAGCATCTGATTTCCATCCAGGAACACAGACGATTGTTCATCTGTACTATCATCCGTATGACATCCGTTTTTATACATTAGCAGTTAGGAAACTGAATTTGGTCTAGTACAGGCTCTATGTTAATAATTGCAATGTAGCCATAAAAATCGGGTGCAATATAGATGATCTGTATGAGATCTAATTTTTTTTTTTTTTTGTGCACCCAAAAATTCTGAATAGTTTGAAAAAACTCTGAATAGCCCCCCAAAATCCCAGAGATTATCTTTGAAAATACTACTTTTATGGTGACTTCTTTATTTACATGGAGTCTCTGGCTCCTAACGCCGTACTGTTTGTTTCCCCAATTATGTGTCAGTATGCAGCTTCTCCCACTGTCCTGCTTGTGTGAGCCCAGCCCGGGTCGTTACATGACACACTTCTGACTATGACATTTTCTAGGGCTGAGCATGAGTAACATCAATGCTGCTGCTGCTGGAGCTATTAGCCTTAGGGAGCAAAGCTATAACAATCACTTTAAAGAAATCCTGAACATGCAGCATTGCTCAGTCCAACTCCTTCCTGTAATCCAGTCATGTTGCAACTAGCATCACCCCACCTCTCCAAAGAACAAAAAAAAATCCTAAATTCCCAGGAAGACACTGTGTGTGTGGACTGTTGTGCTGCACTCTTGGAGCCATGTTTGGAGGAACTGCCTGTCTCCAGACAGTGGCTGAGAAGGGGATGGTTCTCCTTTTATACCGCCTTCTTGTGATTGGCCAAACTTGCAGAACTTTCCTCTTTTCATCCTGACTTTTTTTTTTTTTTTTTTTTTTGAGAAGTTGACTTGCTGCTTCTCTGCTGCTCAGTGTGCACGTCAGCTGTAATCTGGTCTCCAGTGCCGGACACCATGAGCTCAGAGTCAGATGAACCGAAGGAAGGTATGTCTGTATCTTCTATTTCACCTCGATTTCTAAACTTTTTGCATATTCCACTATGAAATGTAGGAATCCTGAACTCTTGGCTGAGCTTCTGCTCAGATAGTGTTCAGCCATTATGTATGAAAATCTGGCATATTCATCTGAAGCCCTGTTTTTTAGATTTCTGGGATGAGGAGCTCCAGTGTTGGCTTGCATATGTTTTTGGTAGATTTCGGCCAGCAGATCTCCACTTGCATTGGACAGTGATGTGCTCCTCTCAGTAGACAACTGTTTGTTGTGGAGCTGCAGGGCTCCAGATTTCTGCAGCTCGCAGGCGAAGACTTCAAAGTTTCAGCTGAGCAATGAAGATCTCTATTTTTGGCTGCAAAACGATATTTCCTCTTTCTTCTTAAAGTTCTTCTTTCACCAAGGGATGTGTGAATAAATTGCACACTGCACAACTCTGTTTGGAAAACTGGAAGCCTGCCAGTAAAAGCAATTTAGAAAGAATGGTTTGATCAATTTTAATATAACTTCCAACGTTTTGAGTTTTTTTTTTTTTTGGCCATATAAGTTAGTCGCCCAATATAGATCAGTAGAAATACTCAAAAGTAGAGGAAAACTCACCGTGAATAATAGACATCTGCAAGCTGTTTTCAAGCTGCCGGTTTGTTTCATTCAGTAAATGTGAAGTGGCGCAGACTTTGGCAGTAAAGAATAGAAGTACTGAATGATTATCCGGGGCATGTGCTCATGCTAGGTACGTTTGTCAATCGAAAATGAATCCTCGCTCTGTTTGAATAAGCGGTGGGGTATTGGCCCGAGGCCTGAAATGAACTGAAGTTTTTCCTGTCTTGAGTGTTTTGACAAAGTGCATTCTTATGGGAAGTCTGACATTCCAGGCCGGCATTGCTGAAGGACAGGAATGGTGTCCGCTCCAGACACCTAAATCTCCAGAAGTTATCTGTACACACTATAAAAGGACTGCGAACCGAACAACCAACAAGATCCTAATTGTAATAAAATCTCGGCCAGGAGTTTATTACCTCCACAGTCCAGTTTAATTCCCTAATGCCCAATACAACTAGGTATAACATTTTTAAAAGGTGTCAGAAAGCTGGTTCTCATTCATAAAAACTTTAGAAATTTGGCAGTAAAGTAATAAAAACAAAATAAAAATACGTATTTTAGAAACCTAGTACTGCTGTCCAAATACATTCACATACTTGAGTGTGAAAACACAGCCAAATGTGGGCTAGTAATCATACTTCTAAATTACCATTATATGGGCGGGTTATTATGAAAGTATTATTCACAGATCTGTTGCCAGTTTTCTGTTTTACTCTGATGGTGAGGTTTGTAACTAAAGAAAAATAAAATGCTTGCAGCTCACTCAACATTGTAGGGGTGTCCTGGTTAACAAACCAAGGGGTCTACTTGGAGTACCAAATTGTAAAATCCTGAGACGTGGCAGAGTTCGCAGGGTTAGCAAAAAATAGAAAACGTATTTACATATACCAGCAACAATTCAACCTGCGTGGTCGTTGTCAAGCCTGAAAAAGACAGGTGGAAACTTTGCTTGGTACACTGATAGAGGAATAATGTTTTTTCCATTTCTGCTAATCCGCTCACCATTGTCACTTCTCTCTTTTTGGCCACTTGAGTTGTTCAACATTAAAATTAGTTTTTTTTTTTGTTTTGTTTTTGTTTTAGGCATGAATTGTTAGAAAATAACAATCAGAAGCAATAATCTCCTTCTAGCGCCCTGCGGAACCAATGCCACTTGCTCTGGAGAACTGTGCCACCACTGGAAATGGTGTCTGCTCTATTGGGAAGTCCCAGCACCACTGCAACCTGTGACTGGGGACTAAAAGAGCTGTTCTCGGATGTTTCTCTGATGACGTGCTCTTCTAGTTACCTGACTGTCGCAGCGTCCTTATGTCCAAACAGTTTCCGGAGCAGCCGAAGACCTCCAGATCTGCAGGGTGCTAGAACGCGATAATGCCCCCCATTTGTTCTTTTCAAATTCAGGCCTAAATGTATTTATTTTTACTGTATTGTTCTAATTTTCTAAATTCCAGCTCACTACAATATAATATCTGGTCAACCAAGTGGTAAATATTATATGGTAAAGTACCTTCATGGAAGTTCAACTAAGGAATGTTAAATGCTCCAAATACTTGAGAAATATGACTCTGTTCAATAAGATTACTTGAGGTACATGCCATTGGGGAGATCAATAAAAGTATGTGAAAGTTAAAAGTAGCAACCAATCAGATGTCAGAGAATAAGAGGCACCTTTCATTGTTTATGGGCAGCTTCTCTTTGTGCATAATCAGCCTGGGTGATTTGTACAATGTTTTTTTTAGAACATTTTTTAAAATGAAGGGATTCCTGTGACTTGTGTTTTTTTTTATGTCTTGCTTGTATTGCACTATCATATTTCGCATGGCTGTCCCCGTTGGGGCTCCCAATCTACATTCCCTATCAGTATGTCTTTGGAGTGTGGGAAGAAACCCACTCAAACACGGGGAGAACATCCAAACTCCTTGCAGATGTTGTCCTTCGTGAAATTTGAATCCAGGAGCCCAGAACTGCAAGTCTGCAGTGCTAACCACTGAGCCACCATGCTGCCCAAAATAGTGCCCTATATTGCACCAGTTTCTAATTTCCAAAGCGGGAAGCCTTTTCATCACTACTGTGCTTTGGCTAATCACCGTAGGAATGGGGAGAGAAATTTGGTAACTTAGTCACACATAGAGCAAACTGAAGCCACAGCCCCATTTTTATGATCATTGTAATTAGTCTGGAACAATCCGACAGCTTCAGTAACAACTGTTATGAGATTTTTGCTTCTTTTTTTACTTCCAGCCCATACACATGTAGTTTTCACGACACTTAGTGTATATTCATGTAGATAACCGATGTGGTGTGCCAATGATTCTAGCCATCCTACTTCTGTCTACTAGCTCTAGTCTTCGGCGGTGGCTACATTAGGACTCAATGTGACTTCTATTATTCACAATCTGAAAACATTTGCATGCAACTTTTACTCTTTAAGGAATAACAGATGTTGAGTGGCATGTGCTTTTACATCACTGTGTAGCTTGGGACTTAAAGTTTATTTTTCTCCATTGTGTGGCTCATAAATTATCACGTTCATCAGGTTTTCTTGCAACTATTGATAACTATATGACTAAGGCTGTGTTAATGTCTCAGCAGAACCTTTTATCAGACGCATACGGCTGGAGTGACATGCATCACATATTGGCCCCAGAGTGTTTACAGAAGTATATTCCACAGTCTACTCTGCTTTATAGTGAAAAGAAATGTATTGGAGTTGAGCAAAAATATTTGCAGGACCTATGACCACATCGCAGTGTGCGGGGTTGCCGGACCCGAGCACTGCAAGCCTGCAACTATGTGTGGCATCCCTGATTTGTTAGCCCCGGTGGCATCATGCATGCATCACGCTGCAACATAATGATGTGGTGTTGCTCACTAATCAGAAGAGCTTCGGGGATGTCTCAGAAGGGTTTCAGTGCTCTGGACCAGCGGACATGACAGTCGGCCTTGGCTGCCGGACCAGTGTCCTGGGAATCTCTTGCTAAACTCTAATATGTATGATTCTGCATGTCAGGTAGATTTTGGCTACTGTCAAGTAAAATAAGGGCTTATGGAGTGGTTGTTCGAATGTGCATTGGAATTTTTTCAAGCGAATACACCAAATGTGAACATAAAACATTGATAACATCGCTTCAAGGGAGTCTGTCAGCTCAGAAACATGTAAGTGCACCTTCTCACCTACTTGTTTTCCAACTATCTCCACCCCTTTTCTAGCACTATAAAGACAGAACTGTCAATCAAATAAGATTTGAGTGGAATTAGAGGGGAACACAAGGAGGTGGGAAGGAGCACTTCAGCAAATGGCCATACCAAGAGTGCATCTGGCACATGTGCTTGGTTTGACCAGTCATTCTTTGACAGGCTCCCTTTAAGTAGAATGGAGTGTGAATGATCAGCCAACGATGCCTGTTCATGGGTCATGAATATAGAACTGATCCATTTCGTATGTAATACTGATGAATGATGAACTCTTAGGACATCTCTTCATTGCATTAGGTCTTGTACAGCAACACTTACGTCTACACTATGAAACAATTAATTTACTGTGTCCTGTGCAGAAAAATACCATGAGTATGTTGTAACTAATGGCAGTCATGACACTTACACTTTGTAAATGGGGCTTTCAATGTGAGAGCAGCTTATTCTGTCGTCATATGTCTGCCCAGTAATGTGAACACGGTTAATGATTCCCGGCTGCACATTTCCTTGTAGAAATAATGCTCCCTTTGTTACCTGCAGTTAAAGTTTGTGGCCCAAGGGGAAGCCTTAAATGTATCATTGCTGTCTATTCAGTACATGCATGTGCAGCGCTTAACTCGGCCTTAATGAAGGTATTTCACAGAAAATGTTTTGTCATTACTGCCAAGATCTGTGGGCGTAATCATTAAGAAAAATGTTTATATTACTGAATAAGGGGCACATTTAAGGACTTGGGTCATACAGGTCTTTACTAAATCAGAGCTGTGCCTGGGATTGTTCATATGACCATCTCTATAAAAAGAACATTTTATCTTATTTCAGCCAAATTTATGGCGTATATTGTCTTTATGACTTGGCTTACCCTTTGAAAAAAAAGAGAGAATTAAGTAGTTACCGAGACAGGGCTACCAGTGTTGCTTCTTTCCATTCCTGTAGTTTTCATAAAATCACTGTCTCTTTGCTGCTGAATGAGTCAAGCGTTAAATCCTTGTATTAAAGGGGCTAACCAGGCAAAATGAAACGTTACCCATGGGAAAGGATAAGTAAAAAATAATAATCTCTGCCATACTCGCTTCCTGATACCCACTTGAAACCATTGCAGGCCGCTCGATGGTCTGTGCAAAACATTGCCACCAGTGATTGACTGCAGCGGTCAGGTGACTTTGAGTAGCACATCATCATAAAACATCTGCTGACTTGCTTCTCAAGTCATCCGACCACTGCAACAAATCACAAACTGCAGTAGTCCAGTGGCCGATGTAATAGTGACATCACCATTTCCGGTCATCCATGTGGGTACCAGTAGGTCAGTATGGCTGTTTATTTATCTTTTTCATATCCTGTCTCCTGGGCAAACTTTTATTTTGTCAAGACAACTCCTTCAATGGCAGAATGGCTGGCGTCACTCACCTTCTGGTTGATGATTGACCGCTTTTTTCCTATAATGCGCTGTATCAACTGCAGGGAAAGGCGCAGCTCAAGGTTATTGAGGACCCAAGAGTCTGAACACAATATGGAGGACTTGAGCTCTTGACTCTTGCTTCTGAAAAAAGCATAGAAAGAAGTGAGTCATGCAGACCTGGAAGAGCGTTCCCTGTCACTGCTTTATGCTGCTCTCATATAGGGAATCATAAACCTGGCAACAGATTCCCTACAAAGAGGACCTGTCACGAATTCACAAGTGGGCAGTTTAGGTTTTTAGTATATTCCCACTGCTTCTCTGAGTATTCCCTTTGTTTTTTTTTCTGTCAGCAGAGTCAACCCTCCTAAGTCGTCTATATGGACATGCAGGGCATAGAAAGTTGAATAAAATTATATATCGATATCTGTGATCAAAAGTCTTTTCCCAATAAATCCATGTTTTTAATATAGAGTTAAAGGGAATCTGTCAGAAGGCTCAACCCTCTTAATCCAAGCTATATGGGCATGTAGGTCATAGGAAGCTGAAAAAAATGATACCTTGATATCTGTGATCTGATGTATTCCAGAGAAATCTGTGTTTCTCTTATATGTAAATGACCTCTTCCAGGCTCTGGGGAGGACGTTTTCTGGAAGATAAATCTGCCTCCAGAAATTATTTTACATGAAGGGGGAGTTACCAGTGTGAGACAAGTAACTAACACAGAACAGGAGAACTGAAATTTGTCTTCTTAGGCTGCTTGCCCACGATGCAGATTTAATGCATTTCCGCCGCAAAAACTCATTAAAAACACATGTTAAGTTGTCTGCCATGTTACCCAATGATAATCTGCATGTGCTGTGCACATGCTGCGGAAATTTCCGCTGCGGATGATCATTGCGGAAAAATACGCAGCACTACCATCAATTTTGCAGAATCGCGGCGAAATCGCCGCCATTAACCGGCAGTGTACCGCCCGCCGCCCGGATGATCGCGTCACCAAGGGACATCAGGAGGACAGCGAGACGCCGGACAGCTGAGGATAAAAGGTGTTTTTTTTTTTATTTTAAACACATTTTTACTTCTTCTTCTTTTTTTTACATCGCACTCAGCCGCGCCGCTCTCGCTGTTATCAGCGGGCGCGACGGTCGGATGATGGGAAAAGTAGTCTTCTTCTTTGGCCCAGGTACCATTCTTTGTAGCGTTTTTGTGCTGCAGAAAAGCTACAAAGAATGGACATGCTGCGTATTTTAACGCAATGGCAATCCTGAGCGAAAATTTGCACACCTAAGTGTGCAGACAGCGATGACTGTCAGTCACTGATGGGACCGCCCACTGGACCACAAATCACAGAGCAGAGGTTTAAATGATATACTCAAAGGTTATACTGAATCTTTTCCAACGAAACTATATATCATCTGCTCAGCTCCCCTGCTCTATAACATGGTGCCTGCAGGTTGGACTGCATTTTCATGGTGACAAGTTCCCCCCCTTCAGGTTGTATAAAAAACTAATGTATTGTCCTTTGCTTCCTTTTAATACTTCACCAATGTGTTACCTCGAAAATTTATAAGAATAGAAGTTAAATATTAACAGACAACACTCAGATTGGGCAAATACATGTATCACTCGCGTACATCTTGTCATAGGGCAGTACTAAGGTAAATGTCATGTAGTCATCCAAACAGGTTTAGTAACTAGTCAGAGTTACGGCTGCTGCACGCATCATTACCATGTGCATGTATACTATACAGAGACACATGGCGCACTATGGACCCATATAAAAGACTTGTTGGCACTCTGTACGTCCATTTAATACATCAGATCCTCCTCTCTTCAACATTACGTTTGCAATATGGCATAGAAACAACCTGGGTAACTTTATAGAAAAGTGTGATCGCTTACATTTCACCAGGTTCTTCACAGTGTGGTCTGTATCCAGCCAGACAGGTTTGTTTTAGCTATCCCTTTCCTAGGAAATCCACACAGAATAAATTGGGCTGTGAAGTTGGGAGAGAGAGCACACAGACATTTTATGGACACATTGGAAAACCACAATAAATAGCTATGATTAGAAGTTGTCCATGTCTACATCCAATAATTCTGATATAATGACCTGAGCTGCATTCACTGTAAAATTATTATTACAGTCAAAATAATCTGTATAAGTTTCTTCCACTTCAAAAAGAAAAAAAAAATCACGGACTCCTTAAATTTTTCTTTTGAACAGGGCAAAAATGTGGCCTATTTTTACTGAATGTCTTGGAATTTCTGGACGATTGGCAGCTTTGATCACATTGCCTATACTGGTGATTCCAAACCGTTCACATTGGAAACACAATATGGGAATTTGAGATCACGTCCTCTGCATTAGATTATGGTTCTGACAACCGTGTTTTGTGCCTGTGCTCAATGAACTGCACACTTGTTAGTCCACTTTATGGGATAGAGGTATGCATGTAATGGCAAACACATCCTGCACCTACCTACTCTGTGGATATGTGCACAGAGTTGAATATCGACCCAGCCGCTAACTAGCCTAGAAATTTTTACCTTCATCTGAACCTGGCCTTCTAGTCCAGTAACATCTGCTTGTAAAAGAGGGAATAGATTAGATAATAGCTACATTGATGAGAATTTATGCCATTTCCTTTTAGTATGTTCGGCAGTGTGGATGATTTAAAGGGAACCTGTCACAAGAAAAGAACACTATAAACCTGCAGATATGGTGTTAATCTGCAGGTTACTAGCATTACTAGCCTGCACGCAGCCGAACACTGTAGTGAGAAAATGAACTTTATTCTCCCTGGCAGCATTCGGTTGAGTCACGGGGGCGGCGCTGGTTCAGCCACCGCTCGGGGTATAGAGCGCGGCTGCTGTAACTGCTCCCCCGACACTGACTGACAGTCGGCCCCAATGCAGAACCAGGGTCAGTCAGGGCCGGGTGCACTGTTATAGCAGCCGCTCTCTATACACAGAGCGATGACTGGACCAGCGCCACCCCCGCCCTCGAGACTGAAACCAAATTCTGCCAGGGAGAATTATGTTAATTTTCTCCCCGCAGGGTTTGGCTACATGCAGGCGCCGGGCAGGTTAGTAATGCTATTATCCTGCTGATTAACCCCATATCTGCAGGTTTATAGCGTTTTTTTCTGGTGACAGGTTCTCTTTAAGCTTACTTTGGTAACCAGCATGTTATACATCCAGATCACAAGTTACTGATAGCAGCAGTACACAGGAGACAGCAGGCTGTACTATCAAAAGCAGCTTCCTTAGCTGCTTCCTGACCATGGAGTAAGATACTTAGTATGTCAGATTTCATCTTACTTTGTGGTTGCATTATTCTAAATGCAGATAAATAAGTGACATGAGAGACACAAGTAAAACATAGTGCATGGACGCCTTGCGAAATGCTGAAGAATCTGTTTATTTGTACATGGATTTGCTATCCGCTCTATGTTCTGGGGATCCCTTCATTCTGTTCTACACCCTGAAGTTCTTTTGGATGTGACATTAGTCAGCTTTGACACATTTAGGCTCTGGTTACATCTGTGTTAATGTTTGCAGATTTTTAATTGATTTTATCGAATCTGTTATTTGGGGTGTGATAAAGCATGTCTCATTTTTTGCATTTTTAGGTATGCACCTTTTTTCATGATATTGATATGTGTAGTATCCCTTATTTTTAGCTTATAGGAGTATTCTCATGTTATTAAATTGCTTTAGTTAGACAGCATGAAATAAGCAAGTTTGCAATTGACTTGCTTTCTCTATCTGCTGACATTTTCCAGCAACAAAAGTTTTTATCTTACATAGTGTACAGCTTGTTTCCAGAGAGATCGGCTACCAGATCCTGACTGAGTGTGCGCTGTAGTTGCATTCCAGTATAGAAGTTAGTTAACTCCTAATATTCCAGTCGACTCTCTCCATCCCATTGATTTCTACACAGCAGTTATCTGATCACCTCCTTTCCCGCTCTCTCAGCGCCTGACAGGTCCCTTATCAGTCCTGTAGAATTAAAATTCCCTGGTACCCTGCATCGGCAGTTTCCAGAGTAGTTCTCCTAATCAATGCAGTTTCTAGAGTAATTGTAATCCATGTCAGGTACTTGTTAAGAAGGTCTGTTATCTGTATACATAAATGCAGTGATATTCATGTAGAATCAGAACATATAGTGGCAGACCGCTAATGTTTAGTAGCAGGATGGAGCTCCTGACACTCAAGGAGGAGCACACTCCTCCAAGCAATAAGGAACTAAGAAAATTACTTACCTCTGAGCTGCTCAAGAGACAGCTTGAGGATACCCATTTTAGGCTAAGGTCTCACAACCATATTTTCTCTCATCCAAGAAAATCTGGTAGATTACGCTAATCAGAGTTTGAGCAGAGTGTAAGCATAATGTGCTCTGATTTTCTTGGATGTGGAGAAGATGCATCTTCGCCATTCTGACAGTCCGTGAAAATCAGACCACACTTGGATGTCATCTGAGTGTGGTTTGATTTTTTTTTTTTACTTTTATGGCCGAGTGCAAGCTGATTTACGTATGCAAATTTTCCATGCTACAATTTTTTTCCCCCTCAGTCCGAGTTAAAAAATTGGACATTTGCACGACCATATAGATAAGGGGTGGGGAACCTCAGGACTGCGGACTATTTACTGGCTGCGATGACCTTCTCGCTAGCCCCTGGGTGCTCCTCAGGACCACAGTGCTTGGGCCCGCAGCTGTGTTTTGATGGCCACCAGCCTTTTAATTTCTTCTCGCTCTGTGAGCACACGCACTCGGCGTTCACTACTGAACGCTGAGGAGCATGCAATGAAAGATTACGTCCTGACACTAGTGCCAGTGTCAAGACTTACTTTGTGGGAGCAGTTAGCACACAATTTGTATGGACCCCAAAGGATGGCTTAAATATCCAAATGGCCCTTGGCAGAAAATAGGTTGCCCAACCCTGCAGTAGACTAGCATTGGTCTGAGTGCGATCCGCTGTTTTGTTGGATCGCACTCTGACTGAATATCCAGTTGTCTGCATGAGTCCTTAACCCTAGAACGCATGACCATAAAAATCTACTTTTTCACATACCTGGGGCCTTTTAGGCCCGTGTGCAAATAACATGGAATAACTGAAACAAAAATGACAAACAACTATGTACCTGAGGAATACCTAGAGTTGCAAAATTCTAACTAAAGTAATCTTGCAGAAAATAGAAAACAATTAACAGGGCGGGCCTGCGAGGCCCCAGGTATGCGTTCTAGGGTTATACTTAGAATAGTGCATAGTGTGGTCATATAAAGTATACCGGATCTGTTTTGTTCTCTCCCACTAGGCTGCTGGGCTCTGGTATTTGGACAGCACTACTGTAAACTTGTCTCTTCTCACCGGCAGCATGGTGGGCGTTCTGGAACTGACCAGCAACTAGTGTGGAGATGTACATGAAAATGTTTGCTCTTTGCTGTACTAGCACCTGATACTCGCTCTGTTTAGATTTTGTCTTTCTTCTGGGTGGGTTGGATTGATGGTGGTTAATGTATTTCAATATCTTGTCTAGGTTTCGCCTGTATTGTTTTAGATTGCATTTTTTCTGGATCTATCATACTTAGAATTTGCATCTAAAGACAAAAAGCGAAACAGGTCCTTCAAGAAATGGTAACAATGTAAGGAACAGTGATAACACTTCTCTTCTGCAAAATGCTGGGTATTGATTTTGTACCCCCATGTAAAATATCTTCACTAGAATGGGGGAATGCTGTCAGGCATATGGTATGTGTTTGCAGTATGCCAGAATTTCAGTTTCACATAATCTGAGGAAAAATTCGCTGAAAAAATATGTGCTCAGCAGGGAGGCCGTACACTGTGTGGTGTTCGGCTACATTCGGACAGATTGGGAAATGAGATGATTTTTCTCAGCGGTGGGTGCATCGTCCTATGTAACAAAGACTCACCGAGAACCATGGCAGCCTGTGTCCACTGACCGATCTAATACTCATCGCTCAGGGCGTGTCGTTTGCTGTGGGGTCTGTGTAAAAAGGCCATGAAATGACTGCTGATAGCTACAGGTTTCATATTGTGCCACCGCTTGGTCCTTAGCTGTTTTTCTGCTGATGAACCTGAGCCAATAAAGATGTGGATAGTCTTTGGTCCATTCCTCAGCAGCAACTTTTAAAGAACTTCTGTCATCAGGTTTTTGTTACCTCCACTGAGAGCAGCATAAGGCCTTATTCAGACAGCCGTGTAGCAGGCACATGTTCTATCTGTATTTTTCACAGATACAACTAGGGCTGTGGAGTCGGTGAGCTAAACCTCCGACTCCTCAATTTCCACGACTCCGACTCCCTCATACATGGCTCATGTTTAAGTGATAAATTTACTGTAGTACAGATTAATCTCAGCTAAAAGTCTAGACCCTTAGATCAGGAATAGGACAGACATTTATAGGACATTTCATAACTTTCCCAAATTCTTCTGAAAAAATATTCTCCACAAACTGCATTGAACTACTGTACCCAATTTATTATATATTTTAGGAGTCGGTCCATTTTATACCGACTCCACCAAAATGGGCTCTGACTCCACAGCCCTGGATTCAATACGTACCCATTATAATCTATCTTTCACAGACCGTGTGTCCATGCAAAAACAATGGAAACATGTCCGTTTATTACTAACAGCATGAATTAAAAGTGCCAATACAAGTCCATGGGACCTTGAAAAAAGACATAAAAAACTGGAGCAAGTTCAGAGAAGAGCAACCAGAATGGTGACCGGTCTGCAAACAATGTCCTGCAAGGAATGTTTAGCTTGCAAAAGAGTAGACTGAGTGGAGACTTACTAGCTGTCTACAGATATATGAAGGGCTGTCACAGTGTAGAGGGATCATCCTTATTCTCATTTGCACATGGAAACACAAGATGAAATCGAATGGGAGAAGATACAGATTAGATTTTAGAAAAAACTTTTTGACAGGGTGATCAATGAGTGGAACAGGCTACCACGAGAGGTGGTGAATTCTTCAATTAAAGTCTTCAAACAGAGGCTTTGGAGGTCCCCTTCCAACTCTAACATTCTATGAAAAATGCATGTAGCACATGGATGGCAACAGTCTGCTGTCTGTAATTAACATTGCAAAGAATAGGAGAAGCGTTGTAATTTATTTATCCATCCGTGAAAAACACTGATGGTGAAAACGGACACACGAACCAGACACTGATGCCACACTGATCCGAAACACTGATGCCACACTGATCCGAAACACTAATGACACTGGTACCCTGATTCTATCGATGGGTCATTTAAAATGCTGTTTGCTATAGTTTGGATAATCTCATGCTCTGAACTCCCACCCCTCTTAATGAGCTCTGGACCCCCCACCATTAATTGGCAGCTTTCTGCCAATGTACAGTGTACATAGAAAGCTTTCCGTCAATGATACAGGCAGAGTTATACAGAGCTTTGTAAATTTACCACTCTTGGTCCTAGACTTTATCCCTGCCCCATTGTAAATGTCCGGCGTAGTGTTAAATCTCCTGTATTCTAGCAGGAGTAGGTCTGGTGCTCAGCTGTAAGACACAGCCTGTGTTTATTGCCCCGCTACAAGAGGGCTCACGTGATTGCTGATTGTCAGCCTACGACAGTGACAGAAGTCACGGGGAGAACAGATCTGGGTCTGATAGTACACAGCTGCTCTGCTATGCTGGGCAATTTCCCCTGTAACTGTGGCTCATATGTTTTACCCAGTTATGGTGGAAAAAAAGAACAATAAAAGAAAAAATATGATCTTTTATGATCTCTTGGTAAACAAATTTAATAGAACATCTTAAAAAAAAAAAATAAAAATAAATAAATAATAAAATCCCCAATGGAAAAAACATGAGCGCCTGGAGAGTTCACTCAACAGATTCGTTCATAGCGAACATGAACAGCAAAAAAATATAAACCTAAAACGAAAAGCTATTTTTGTTTAATTTGCATTGCAAAAAAATCCTGCAAAATGATTTATATGTTCTGCAAAACAGCGCTAAAATATTATACACTTTGGCCTTCATAAAATAAAGCGTGATAATATAAAGTTATGGCTGGTGAAAAGTGGAGAAGCAAAAATGAAAAAAAAAAAAAAATCTTTTAAATGGAACCTGTCATCTGATTCATGTTACCCAAACCGCGGTCAGCGTGAATTAAAGCCTGGTGGCACGATTGCAGCCGCGTGTATTTTTCTCTGAAATGCTCCAGTGTTTCAGAGAAAATAAACTTTAAAGGTGTAGCCTGGGACTAGTTCGGTACCACCCCTGGCCAGCGAGAGACCTGTCAATTACCTCCAGCAATGCTGAAAAGAGATGGCCAGGGGCTATGCTGGGCTAGTCAGGTTTTTCTTTAAAGTCTATCCTTTCTGAAATGCTGGAGCTCTGTTTCATACTGCCGTGGTCTGGGCAGCATTAATCACATGACTGGTTCCCTTTAAGGCCCTTTCTGGTCACTTCATTAAGGGGTTAAAGTGGATAGTTTCCAGTGATATCCATAAACTGGAAGAAATGTGCAGGTAATAGGGGCATAGCTGTGAGAGTTTCCATAAAGTGGACACACGTGACTTTTGACAATGAGGCAGAGAATGTTGGTATTGAGTTTATTGCATGTGAACTATGCAAATAAATAAAAATTGAAAATATTTTAAGTGTTTAGTAAGTCAAGAGTTGAAAGATAAGCTCTTTACTGTGCCAGTTTGATAAGCACCGTCAATTCTCCTGCTAAAATGATCATTGCAACGTACAGCAAGTTAGACTCTCGGTGAATATCTGGCACACACGTGACCAACACTGACCAGCAGAACTGGGAACTTGTATTCCCGTTAGAATGGGAGTGGTAGTGCGCAGGCTTCATCTGCACACCATTAATTCCCTAAGGGGCTGCCGAGCGCGCCTCATTCTGCTGATCTTTGGTTGGTGTCCGACTGCTGGGAACCTCAATCTGCTGGTTTATCACTGGACAACCCCTTTAAACCCTTCACGTATATATCCATAATGGAGCATCTCGGTGACTTTGGAGTGCGGTCAGAAGCCGAACCTGCTCTACAGAGAGCAGATGTCGACTATATTAAATAGCTGACATCTGCCTCCAAAAGCACTGATAGCTGCTGTTAACTTCTTAAATGCTGCTGTCAATCACTGACAGCATCATTCAAGTCCTGGGAACCGACCCGGACCTTAGTTTGAGTGCCTATCAGCCTCCATGACACAATTTTGGCTTTTTCGTTCTTTTTTTTTTTTTTCCCATTCTCAATATTTACTGTTCGGGTTAATTAAATTTATATTTTGATAGAGTGGACTTTTACATATGTGGTGCTTATTTTTTAAAACATTTTAACATTTCTTTGTAATATGGGAGAAAAGGGGAACAAATCAAATTTTTATATATTTTTTTCACATTTTAAAAACTTCATTTTTTGTCCTCTTGAGGGCATTGAACCTGTGTTTTTTTATCCCTTGTCCTATATACTGCAATACAAGTTTATTGTAGTAAATGGATAAAATGGCTCTACTGAGAAGCTCGGGTACAAGAGCCACAAGCTCGACTTCACAGGAGTTAAAAAATGTCACCAGTGGGGATCTTCAGTAGGCACCCATTTTCCATAACAACCCATAGACCCTCTGCAATTGTGTTGTGGTGGGTGGAAGGGTATGGGAGAGGACGCGTTGGGAACATGTGCACAGACGATTGTGTTATTTAAATGATGCAGTCCGTGATTAAGAGCAGAATATAAATAAACAGTGGCGCAAGGAAATGGCTCTGGTAGCTGCTGTTACAGCGAGATGCTGACTGTGTAGCACACCTGGCATATCCTGGTTATGGTGTGGGCTCAGCTCTTGAGCCCGTTTCATACTGTCCACTTTCCTTTCTAAACTACTCTGGCTAAATGAAAGCAGTGCTGCTTTGGGCAATAATTAGATTGTATTAAATGAACCTTTTGAAATAGTTATATTGTATAGAATCGCTTGGTGATCTTTTACCTTACTACTAGGAGTGATAAAGGATGCTCTGCATCATGGAGAGCACCAGATACCATGCCTTTTATCCCAACAGTGCATGGTCCCTTTAAGATTTGTAACTTTACATTGAAGTTTCCCATTGTTCCATAAGTATGTCACCCGCTATATGGCACATTCAGGAATGTACAGCGCATTTCTTTCTTCTGTGCTTTCGCCTAGAATAGTGCTGGCATTCAAACAATGAACACTTCATCCATCTCTGGTTACTTCAGCCAGTGTATGAACATATATGTATTTCTAGTCCTCTCCATGTGAGCACAGAAAGCTTTTGTTTCCTATTGAAATTCTGCTCAGGATATCACTAGCACCAGGGTTTTGTGACAAATGGAAAGATGAAGCAGCCGGGAACAGCTGCCGATGGCAAATGGCTACAAATGAGTTTACTTTTGAGTTGCAGTTGAATTCTTCGCATAGACAACTACATGCTACTGTCTGCCATGGCAATGCATCTACTACGATAGTATGTTTGATGCTGTACTTGGCTAAAGATTAATCACAAGACATTGTTGTATTTCCTTATATGCACGCATATATATATATAGAATGGAATGTGATATGGACTTGTATATCTGCCTTCAACCCTTGTATGTAACAAACATAAAGCTCCCTCTGCCTCTGCGGAAGGAAATTGTATAGCAGCCGGGACTGTGTGTGCAGTATGACTCGCCCCCTGGGCCGTGGGGTACCCGGAACTGGGCTTCTGTACGATGCTGGGGGTAGTAGTGGCAACCCGATCCCGTGGCTCAGGGTGGTCAGACCGAAGTTGTGGCAGTCTATTTATCAGTGTTTTGAATGTCCGACTACGCCACCCGTGGATTGTGGTCAGAGATAACCGCCACTGCGAGGCAGACCGCTGAGGCTGGTGTTGGTGTGCAGCACAGGGATAGGATAACTCCCCACGGGAAGAGTGTAGCCTCAGGGCAGTGTAGGTGGATGCTGGGGGTGATGGTGTAGGCGCAGCAAAGATCACACTGAGTCCAATGGTGCAGTCCAGGGTTTTTACTCACAGTTGTTATCCATGTCACTTCTGTCAGCAATGACTGCCCAAGCCGTGCTGCGTCCACCAGGTGAGGAGCTCGGTCAACCCCCAAGCAATTCAGGAGTATGACACAGGACCCCCTTCTGTCCTTTCTCTGGCCTCTCGTGCCCCACCAGTGACCAAACTTCTGTCCAGCTACCGCGGACCGTGTCGGGTAAGCGTTGGCCTCCGCTTCCCGCTATCCTATATGGTGCCTTCCTAGCAGGTTTGGCGGGGGGTTGCACCAATAAATGATCACGACCTCCGGTTCTTGGCTGAGGGATGATTTACCTCCACCAACTTGGGAATCCGGTACCCTTCCACAGCCTGACCCTTCACCCGATATAACGCGGGTTTGCAACGGTTGCTGTCCGTTCTGCTCTCTTAGGGTCCCTTCTGCCTTCTTGTTTCTGGAGCCTTTCTACTCCTCTGTCTCTTCTCCTTCTTTCCTTCTCCTCTTCTCTCTGGCCCCGGCCTTCTCTCTAGGCCTGCCTCGTGGAGCTGAGCTCAGGCTGAGCCTCGGCTCCCTGTCAGCTCCCTCTCCCTTCTGAACCCACTGACTCGACTTCTCCCTTGACTAAGATGGCTCCCACCTTTTATCTGCTTCTCTGTGTCTGAGCTCAGGTGACCTGCACCCAATGAGCTCCTTACTATGCTCCAGAAACCGTCCCCTTCTGCTCCTACATCACTGGGTTCTCTCCCCCCTCCCCACTCCAGCTAGGGACATGGTCATGCCTGCATAAATGGGAGCACCGTCGAGCTGTCCCCCGGAAATGGGGTGAGTGTGTGTATGCAGCTAACTGAGCCCTGGTCCACACTCCATCCTTACCTGGGAGGGAATATCACACATCTGGTTGAGGTGCAATACCCCTGTAGCAACCGAACCCTCAGGGCGCTACACAGTACACTAACCGATGGGGCCACAGTGGCTACCATGGTAGTGCCATAGTGGCCACCATGGTAATGCACCCCATGGTGAGGTCCTCAGAAGGTCTCCTCCTAACTCTCATGGCATTTGTCACTGCTGGCTGCAAGTTACATGTGATTGCCCATTTAGCCTTTTTCTGTGACACGTTTGCATGAACCAACCCTGCAGGCATTGCCTACAATGTGATCACACACTTCCATGTCTATTTTCAATGTATTATGTATAGACTTTTGTAAGTGAAAACTTGAAAATGTTTCTAGGTGAAACTATTTCAGCTATTTTCTGTATTTCTTTGGTCTTAAGCAAACAGGTAAAATAGTTTTATTGTCAGCACTTCTTCGTTAACCATTAATCAATAGTTCAAGATTAGAAGCTGTTCTGCAGTGTTTTAACTTTTCTATTTTTTTTGTTTGTTGTAAATTTGGAAAACTTCTATTGGCTAAATACGGCGTTCAGTTGATGTAACTTGCTTTTGGTGTTGTGACCTTCCAGGAGGCCTACTTGTTGGCTGTGAGTGGGCGCTAGCGATGTATTTTTACTTAGATATTAGGGTGTCCCATGTTCTTATGAGTGCTGACCGGGTACACAAATTGCTTAAAGGACTTTGCTTTCAGAGGAACATAAAGTGTCTTGAATCTGTCTAATGTCGGGAACAGTGAGGAGGTGACTGAGGATCCAGGTCTGGAGTTTGATATGGACTTTAATTATTTCATTTTTCTATTCTTTTGATCTGAATAAGTTTAGCCGGTCTTGTTCGAGGACTATTTATTTGTTTTTTTATTTATTTTTTAGACCGTTTCTCTATTTTAGCTGTTTATGCACCTTTTTCAAACATTGCATTTTGCATTGATCTTACAAATCCGTATAAATGGTCAAAGGTTTGGCTCTTTTGGAAGACTATTAAAAATTAAAAATCTAAAAAACTAAATGTTAAACAAGGGATCAAAATACACTGTAGTAATTAAAGCATGAAAGGCCACCATTTAGAAATGAGTGGGTGTCCATGCCATCCATTTGTTGTCCAAAAAAGTATGTGTTCTTGAATATTGATTTTATAATTATCTGTTCGTTTACCCACTTGACCTTTGCAGCCAGTTGCTTGGCTCAGCGGTATCTGTACACCACTGAGGCCTGTGATTGGCCCTTTGCAGTCATGTGGGTAGACGGCACATCATCAGTGCCATAACTGGTTGAGAGGATCACAGGGAATTGTCAGGTGGCATTCACTCCCCATAACTTTTTTATTTCTGAAACCACTTTACAGGAGTTATCTGGGCATAACATATTGGTAACCTATTAAATTGAATAGGTCATCAATATGCGATCATTGATGAGCTGATACTTGCTTCGGTGTCCGCTGGATGTGAACACTTTGAACAAAGCTGAAAAGCACAGCTACATTCATTGTGTAGCAGTCTCTGCCAGGTACTGCAGAACAGCTGTTATTTTCAATCAGAATTGTTAAGCAAAACCTGACATGGGCCTCGACACATTGAAATAGGCCATTGATGTGTTGTGCCCAGACAACCTCTTTTAAAGGGAATCTGTCAGCAGGTTTTTGCCACCTACACTGAGAGCAGCATAATGTAGTGACAGAGACCCTGATTTCAGCAATGTGTCACTTACTGGACTGTTTAGTGTAGTTTTCATAAAATCGCTGTTTTATCAGCGGGACCTTATCATTAGAGAACTAGTAAACCTGCTGCCAGGTAGTCCTCCATATTCATGCGCTCTGTATAACTCCGCCCACACCACTGATTGGCATCTTTCTGTGTGCACAGTGTATGGTAATGTGGGCAGGGTAATACAGAGAGCGCAGCATTCAGAGAACTGCTAGATCTGTAGCAGACAAAACAGTGATAAAAATGACTGCAGGCAGCCCAGAAAGTGATACATCGCTGGAATCAGGGTCTCGGTCACCAAGTTTTGCTCCTTCATCTGCAGCATGATTTATGGCCAGATTCCCTTTAAGTTATAGCAGTATGTTGTCAATAGAGTTAAAAAGCTATCAAGATTTTAACACCTCGTCAGTATCGTTGAGATATAATCGCTGATATTATACATATAATAAGTACGCCAGATTATTTTCAAATACTTTTCCTCTTTATTATAACATATGACAGTTGTAATTGGGTATATTTGCTAGAGTTTTCCCTGTATAAATCTTTGTTCCCAGCACTGTCCTATATGTGCCAGGCAGCAAGACCTACTATTGTGTCTGGAGTTTGGCACATGAAGAAAATCTTTTTAATATTTATTGACTTATAATAGAGATGTGGATATAGTGCTGGTCTTTGTATACCGTTTTTTCCTCATTATTCTGTTTGGTTTGGTCTGTCGTCTTGATGCCTCGGTGCTGTGCAGCTGGCCATACGTCTTACTCAGCAGTGCAGTTTCCTGTAGAGCTCTTTTTTACAGAAATGAAACTTTGCCGTGCCTGTCTTTTGTATGAGTGTACAACAAACTGCCCCATAACTGAAACTATGTGGTTGGGTAATATAGGATGTTGGTAAAGTAGTAGTGACACAACATACAGTGCTTGCATTTATCTATTTAATTATTTCTAATCAGATCATTTTAATTAAACAACTCCGATACAATCTGTTTCCACTTTTTTACATTTATACAATGCACAATTTGTAAAAACAAACAAACAACAAACCACATAATAGGAGTATTAAATAAAAAGAAAAAAAGAAAACTACCTAGAATGTAGGCATCACATTGTATTATAATACAGAAACTATTCGGCATTCTTCCCTTAAGTTTTGCAAACATAGTATTTATTGGAAGAAAAGCTGTGTTTATGATGAAAAGCCCCTCTTATTCCAGCCAGTACAATTTGTAGGTATATTGTGCCCTATATGTTTTTGTTTGTTTTTTTCAGTGTGTGAAAATCGATCCGCTGTGGAGACCACCGCTTCGTATTTTGGGCTTCTTTCAGAAGTACCACCAGACTGGTCAAATATATTGCACCCACTGATCTCGAATATGCTGCGTTCTGATAGTGCTTCCTCCACAGTGGATTGTCAGAGGTTTAACACAGCCCCACACCATGCCATACTTATTAAAAATTAGAAGAGCATGTGAGAGAATATAGAGGCACATCTGGAGATTAATATTTTTGTGGCTTTCGTGTCATGAAATAGTGTAGCTCTTTTTTTTTTTTTTTATGGCAAGCAGTAAGAATTTTCATACAACTCAACTCTTGCAACACTTTCTGCAGCTGTCGATGCATCTGAATGGGACTGCCAGAAATCCATGCACTTTCTGTAGAAACAACCCCATTCACATGTAAGAAATGTCTGCAACTAATCTGCAGTGTGTGAATTGGCTGTCATTGCCTATCAGTCTACTTTGTGGGGTTTTCACATCATCTACCTTGATGCTTCCAATATTTACTGGATTTTCTTTGTCCACACACAGGCCAAACAGAGCTCCCACAATGCACTGCTCTCTAGTAACTGGAGTCTCAGACGTCTGAATTTACCATCCTGTCTAAACAGTTGAAGAAGCACTCCTCCTCCCATCAAAATTTTTATCGTCTTAATATATTGCAGTCATATTTTTTGGCACTGTATTCTTACATTTGCTCATTTTGGCCTTCTACCCAGCTAATTCTTCTCTTTTCCATTAGGTCTGTGACATCATGTGATTAAAAATGGACTAGCTGAATTCTATGTAGAAACAGGAAGTCTTTTTTTTTCCCTGCATGAGTCATGAGTCACTGCAAACGTCCCTGGCATGGGATGGATCAGCTGGGTCAGGAGTTGAAGAGGGGAATGATAAATGCTTCCTCTTTCTACATAAAGCAGACAAAAGAGAAGAATTAGCTGAGTAGAAAGTCAAAATGATCAATTATAAGTACACAGTGCTATATAATATGATGACTGCTATACATTACAAGGATAAAAACTTTGATGGGAGGAGTGCTCCTTTAATAAAACCTGAAGGGGTTGTCTTCTTTGGACCAAGATCCACTAAAAATAAACCAATTGCAGCATGTTCCCCATGTATATGCTTTAATCTATGGGGAAACCTGACAGTAAGTGTCTTTCAAATCAGTGGGTGGTCTGCGTAATACAGGGCAGATCCAGTACTAGATACAATGGCTTGCGAAAGTATTCACCCCTCCCCCCTTGGCATTTTTATGTTTTGCTACCTCACAACCTGCAGTTTCACTGTTTTTTTTAAGGGTTTGCATTAGGTCATGTAAAGAACATGTCTACAACAGTGAATATTTGGTTTTCTTTTTCTTGTGAATCAAACAACAAATAGGACAAAATAACAGAAAAATTCAGTGTGCAGAACTATTCACCCCCTAAAGTCAATACTTTATAGAACCTCATTTTGCAGCAATTACAGCTGCAAGTCGCATTGGATAAGTCTATGAGCTTTCCATATCCTGCCACTGGGATTTTTGCCCATTCCTCAAGGCAAAACTGCTCCAGCTCCTTCAAGTTAGATGGTTTCCCCAGTGAACAGCATGACCTGTTACGGCCAATACGGTTTCTTAACTGATACCTTTTTTCTCAATCCAATGTAACCAGAGATCCCCCTGATCCCTTCCCTGAAATAAAAAACTCCACCACAAGTTATCTGTTGGAAATATTAACAAACAACAAATAACAATAACATAAATATATATGAATAAACGGAGGGAGGGTTCTTGGAGCTAATAGATCTGGCTTTAAATAACTCAAAAATAAAACCGCCATTTTACCCTCCGCCGTTCAGCACCAGCTCGAGGGCACCAAAACTTCCACATTCCGTGGAAGCCCAACCAACAAATTGCTCCCAAGGTAAAACCCCATCCAGAGCCCATAACCGACTGCCAGATCACCCCCACTCAATTTAAACCAACTCCAAGAACCCCCCCCCCGCCACTGTGACAAATGGAAACAAAACAGAAAACACATGCATGCGCCCCATTTTTTTTAATTTTTTTTGACTCGCCTAAAAAACCATATTCAACTAGAGGGAGGGAGGGTGGGTAACTCTCTCCATTGTTCCTAAGGAAATGGCGGTTTTCCCGCACTTTTCCTTATATATACTCCCCCTTCTTCACTACCCGCCCCCCCTGCTTCCCATTACCCAATCCCCAACCTGCTCCATTCAAACTACCAGACCTGGGAGGGGAATGAAACCTCCAGGCCAACCCCGGTCATGGGTGGCTTCCCCCTAGCTCTGCTGTCTCCAGCCCCCCCCTATCTTCAAGTCTGACCACAGATTCTCAATTGGATTAAGGCTTGGACTTTGACTAGACAACTCCAAAACATTTACACATTTCCCCTTAAACCACTCGAGTGTTGCTTTAGCAGTTTGCTTTGGGTCATTGTCTTATTGGATTTGATGGTGCTCCGGGGGCTCATCAAGGATTGGGATTAGTGATGAGCAAGCGTGCTCGTTTAACCCTTTAACCGAGCATGCTCAGGTGCCTACCGAGTATCTTCGGCGTGCTCGTATATTATGTTCGAGTCCTGTACGACTGTTAGACAACCTCAGCAGGTGAGGACTGCCTGTTTGTTAAACAGCCTCAATACCCGAGGATTCCCTAAGAGCTGTAAATCATGCAGACTCAGGGACTCTAACTTAATATACGAGCATGCCGAAGATAGTCGATAAGCACCCGAGCATGCTTGGTTAAAGGGTTAAACGACCATGCTTGCTCATCACTAATTGGGATATTTTATTTTGTCTTATAACCCAACCCTGACTTGTACTTCTAAACAACTTTGTCCGTGACTTGTTTGGAGATCTCCTTGGTCTTCATGGTGTTGTTTGGTTAGTGGTGCTTCTTGCTTAATGGTGTTGCAGCCTCTGTAGCCTTTCAGAAAAGATGTGTGTATATACTGACAGACCATGTGACACTTAGACTGCACACAGGTGGGCTTCCTTTCACTAAACATGTGACTTATGAAGGTAATTGCTTGCACCAGAAATTTTTAGGGGGTTAATACATATCCAATTTTTAGTTATTTGATCCCATACATTTCATTTATGCCTATATTTTTCTCACTTCACTAACTTAGACTATTTAGTGCTGATGCATCACACACAAATCAGATTAAAAAACATTTAAACACAAGTTGTAATGTAACTAAATAGGTAAAAAGCCAAGGTGAATACTTTCGCAAGTCACTGTATGGTTTTTTTGTAATTGCTCTTCACTCTGGTTAAGAGATAAAGATCCTAATCATTGAACCCCACTACTACACCACTGGTAACTCATAATTCCCAAGGTTACCCAGCTTTTTACATAAACTTCAAAGGGATTTCTTGGCTCAAGGGAATATGCACATTGCTAGGATTTCCTGTTATTTCTATCCACAGTGGCTGGTCATGTGCTGACTAGGTTCTCATCCTTTCTTCTAATTTGTTCTTTTAAGAGAACTGGATGTAAATTTTATATTTATGGTTACATGACCACCCACTCGCAATGAACATAGACGGAAATCTTGACAGTCTGTACATTGCACACTTAAGGTGACTGCAGAAATTTCTCTTAGGCTATGTGCCCACGATGCTGATTTAATGCGTTTCTGCGGCACCATTTCCACCGCAAAAACGCATGTTAAGTTGTCTGCCATGTTTCCCAATGATGATCCGCATATGCAATGCACATGCTGCGGAAATTTCCGCTATGGATTATCATTGCGGATAAATCCGCAGCACAACCATTTCTTGTGCGTAAACGTGGCGAAATCGCCACCATTGACTTGCATTGAACCGCATAACATCCTCATGTACACATGTATGCATGCGGATGTTATGCGGTTCAAAGCGTGGATGGTACCCTGGTCTGGAGAAGAGGAGACTCTCCTCCAGACCCGGGTATTATTAGTAAAAAAAAAAAAAAAAGAATTAAAAAGTCCTTTCAGAACACCGCAGGACGCCGAGGACAGAGGACGTCACCGGAGAAGGAGACCGGTGGCCACCGGAGAGGTAAGTATAATGTGTTTTTTTTATTTTTTACGTTTTAATTATTTTTTTTTACTATTGATGCTGCATTTAAAGCAGCATAAGTTGGTCACACAATAGAAATCCATGCCGGTTGCATGAATTTATATTGTGTGACCAACTTGTCGAGCACTTTTCCATGTGATGCTAAAATCGCTTGAAAAAAACGCATGCAGAAATGCATGCAAAAAAGCTTGAAAAACACTTCTCCCTGGCAGAAAAAACGCATGTAAAATCCACATGCGTTTTTTCTGCCATGGAGATGCAGAAATGCTCAGGAAAAATTCTGCTTCATTTCTGCATCACGGGCACATAGCCTTAAAGGGGTTATCTGGTCCAAATCGATAAGTCTGCCATCAATCTGTGTGACTGCAGACTTATGAATCCCCACAGCGTACACACTGTGCAGTGTGATGAGTCGCCGGTTTCTGAGCCGGGACTGGAGGGTATATCTGAGTTGTACATACTCCTGGCCAGAACCCATCTAGTGGGCATGGCCTCTCTCCATACACTTGTATTGAGCAAGGCTGTGCCCATTGGCTGGGCATATAAATAACATACCCCTCCGTTCCAGGCCCAGAAAACGGCGATTCCCCAGAGCGCACAGTGCACGCGCTGCATGGTGTTACGGATCCGGGTGGCGGAACCTCTGTGCTGTGATACAAGGAGGGATCAGAGGGGCGTAACTAAGTGCCTACCCGGACCGACCCTGACCACAAGGAGGGACTGGGAAGGTGAACCAGGTGCCACTCTGGTACCGACCTTGTGTGAGAGCAGGCGACTCCCACGGGACTAATGGCCGAAGGCGACAGGCACAGCAGATGAGCACTTCTGGTGGACAGGCAGGTGATGCGGGTAGGCAAGCAGGCCGGCACGGCTGATAGACAGGCTGTCGGGCACTGGAACCTGAGGGCTGAGGAGAGTGTTGGCACACAAACAACCCAAACAACCTTGCACAGGCACCTCCATTTTGGAGGAGGTGCCTTATATAGGAGTACATTGGTCGGGGACTCTTTAGGACGGCGCGCACGGCCCCTTTAAGAGGGAGGGAGCGCGTGCGCCCTAAGTACAGTGCCCGGGGAACTGCGCGTGGTGCATGCACCCCGGGCAGATGCAGCAGAGGAGCCGGAGGACACCGGACCGGAACCGCGGGGGTGAGGGGAACGGAGTCTCTGTCCGGCAGGAGGTAGAGACGCCGGCGCTACATATGGATTCACACAGAGTGACTGCAGACTTAACGATTTGGACCAGACAACCCCTTTAAGCCTTGAAAACCAAAATAAGAGGTAAAACTGTCGCCAGTACTATAAAAGAAAAAAAAAATTACCATTACAACTCACCTACTCTCTCTCCCAGTGATCCTATGCTGAGCCTCCAGCAGTGCTCCCAGTCTCTGTTTATGTGCGGGTGGCCAATGATTGCTGGCATGCATTCATCATGTGGCCACTACAACCAAAGACGGTCAGCCCTGTAGAAGAGTCATCATTGGATTGATGATGGAGAGAATAGGTGAGCAGTGGCGATTTTGCTAGTTTACAGTATTGGCAGCAATTTTTACAAAACCCCTTTTAAACTATTGTAATGTCATTTAGTGTGGCATTTCCCTTTAAAGTTCTAGTAGAAGTCTTGCAAATGTTCCTGCAGGATACTAGCATGTTTCAGTCTTGTGGACATTCCTCCCATCGCTGTATGGATCATGGCGCTGATGCCAGACTATTTACTCCAGACTACACCCATAAGGCATTAGGGTGTGAGATGCTGGGTGTCAACACTACTACAAAGCCAGGATAATATTTTCCATAATTCTGTCTGAACAATCACTCCACTCTGGTATCAATTACTATATGTGTAGAGTTTACATTATCCAGCTCCATAGTGTGTAATTATAAGATACCAATATTAGACTGCAGGCAGCATGTACAGCTCTGGATACTGCACACCCGTGTCTTCTGCATTGCAGCATTCTGCCCTTCTATTGAATTCCCTCTTTTGTCAGAGCTTCAGTTTTAGATGCGTTAAATGGAATCTCTCAGGAGGTTTTACTATGTAATCTGACTGCAGCATGAGGTAGTGACAGAGAACCCTGATACGTGTGCTTGTGTGCAGCAATTGTTATATAGTCAGTTTTCTCTGCTGCAGATCTAGCAGAGCTCAGTATGTTGCGCTTTGTATAACCCTGTCCACACCACTGATTGGCAGCTTTCTGTATACATTGTATATTGTCAGAAAGCTGCTAATCAGTGTTGGGGATGTGATTGGACTAAGACAAACGGACAGCTAGTCCTGCAGTGATAATCTCCTGCTGATAAAACACTGATTGTATTCAAACTGCAAAACACAGCCCAGTGGGTGATATATTAATGGAATCAGGGTCTCTGCCCCTACATCATGCTGCTCTCAGATTACATAGTAAAACCTAGTGTGATGAACCTGTAGCCGCCATCTTGGTAATGATAAATCATATCCAGGGATGGCCACACTTCAGCAGCCCCCACCCTTGGGACCTTCTGTTAAAACGTCAACTAGATAGTTTCCCCCCATCCAGGCTCCTGTAAGATAAGAAGCCTACTTAACACTTGAATGCTAGGAGCTTCAAAGACTTCGAGAGGAAACACAGCCAGCAGGGGGGGGTGCTTCGTCTATCTGTACCTGACCATTTGTCCCATAGGACTAGTTTCTTTGTCTGTCACAAGCATGGAGGCATAAGATATAGAAACATGAATAGTACACGCATGTTGCGTGGGATGGGCCAATAAAAAAATATCACGGCGTCCCGGAGCCATTGCGCACACAAGCCTCCGCGGTAGACGTTTGTACGTGCTCTGGAAGCCAAGATATAGCGCGGAGCCATTCCTGAGGACCGTATGGTATCATAATTGATATCAAAAGGTCGGTTACGGCGGCCCGAATCCATGGGAACCCCTGGGGGTATCATGAGACCATCCCAGAAGAAGTTATTGGGTTCCATAGAATTTGGGCTTCTGATCGAAGTTAGACCTGAGGGTGGAGACTGAGCCAGCTGACCTCACCAGCAGTGGGCGGGACGGGGCAGGTAAGATAGCAGGACAGACAAGAGATAAGTCAGTCTTGACCCAAGAGTGGTGTGCTGAACATCTGAGCACCAGCTGAGGCCACCAAGGGGAGGAGCAGTTTGACCATGCGGTGGTAGGCCTCAGCCTGTAACAAAGAACCGTGCCTGCGATCGCAGAATCCTCTCCCTGCGTCACAAGAAAATCAAGAAACCGGTAACTGATATGCTGTGGTGATTCTGTGTGTTGTATTCCATTGTTGTATAGTTTAGCCTGACCTTATACCTGTGTATATTTAGTTGTATATCGTGTATCTAGTGTATTATTATAATCAATTACCTCAAGTAATTGTGGGCCTGCCTTTTATTCTGCATAACGAACGCACGTCCGTGTGAGCTCGGCTCAAGCCAAAACGCTACCCAGGGTTGGTTCCTGACCCGATATAGGCCCATTCACGGACTGGGCGTATATCTAAAATAGGGACTGGTGGCAGCATACCAACTGGGGATTGGGGAAGGCTGGTAGTGACGGTCGGAGGTTCAGATATATATATTCCTGGCGCGGCCAAGGAAGATATATATACCGCCCTCACTACAGAGGGCCCCGATACCCAGTAGGTTACAGGACAGTCTCCCTGGCGACCGCTTATCCTAGGTGCAGTTCCTTGACTGACCTGAGGCTAAGAGGGCGCTAGCGAGTTGTGCTGTGTAGTGACGTTACGGTTTAGTGACGTTGAAGGGATAACACACTACCGTGTTCCCTGCGCTGGTTGCAGCTACCTGGCACTACTTTCTCTAGGTGCAGTACCTTGACTGACCTGAGAGGTAAGGGGGCGCCAGAGAGCTGCACCCACCGGCCGGCTTTCATCACGTTGGTGGCAGAGCGGTGGGATTGCAGAATAATAGTGTTGTGGGACCCCTACTCCCAGGCACTAAAGACTGCCAGTGGTAACTTCCACTGCTGGAGTCTTAAGGTCAGCCCAACATTAGACGGTCAGGCTAAAAGTATAACAAGGTGTGTGCAAACTCAGGGTTGCAGCGGTGTCGGTTACCAAGATGGCAGACGGCACCAGGAGCAAGACCCTGCAGGAGGCTAATGCTACGGTCCGTGTGGCAGGAGGGGAGGACATTGTTACTCATGGCGAGGAGGAGTCCAGCCCGGGCACCTCAGGGAGCCAGTCCCCAGTATACGGTCCCGCAGTGGGCTGCCCACCACCTACCCAGCCCAGCCTGTCCAGATCACAAGCCCTTTTACAAGCGGCTATGGCAAGTCTCCAGTCTCATGGCGATGCCGTCTACAAAACCCTCCTGGCAGCATCAGAGAAGGCAGCGGAGGAGGAGCGCGAAGCTGCGGAGCGCCGGGAGGCTGCGGAGCGTGCAGAGCGGGCTGCAGAGCGCCGGGAGGCTGCGGAGCGTGAAGCTGCAGAGCGTGCAGAGCGAGCTGCGGAGCGCCAGCACCAACTGGACCTGGCCCAGCGGGGGCTTCCGCTAGAGCAACCAACCCATCAGGAGACCAAGTCGTCCAAAGTCCGAGCTGAGGACTTCCCTCTACTGGAGAAGGATGGGGACCTGGACTCCTTTCTGGTGGCATTGGAACGGACCTGTCTTCAGCACCATCTGGCCCGGGATCAGTGGGCCAGATACCTGACCCCCCGTTTGAGGGGTAAGTCCCTGGATGCCTTGGGGGACTTACCTGCCGGGGAGGTACAGAACTACGACTGCATCAAGCGGGCCCTGATCCGGCAGTACAACCTCACTCCCGAGTCGTACCGCCAGAAGTTCCGGAGCCTGCTGCGTGGCCCCAAGGACACCTGGACCGATCATATGCGGGCGCTGTTGAGAGCCGCAGAGCACTGGACCTCGGGTCTAGCGCTTACTACCCGCCAGGAGGTCCAGGAACTGTTCGTCACGGAGCAGTTCTTGTGGAACTGCCCAGAGGACCTCCGACAGTTCCTCCGTGACCGAAAACCAACAGGGGCTTCTGCTACAGCCGCCCTGGCAGACGAGTATGCCAATAACAGGGCGCCTGAGCTGAAGAAGTCTGCCAGCAGCACCTGGAGAGGGGGTAAGCCCAGTCATGCCCCTGTTTCCCCGGCCCCTAGAACACAAGGGGTGTATCCCCCTGTTGCCCTCTCCAGGCAAGGACCAGACGTAAGACGTTGTCATCTATGCAACAAACCAGGACACTTTAGGGCTGAGTGTCCCCAGCGCCAAAAGACCCCATCCCAGTCCCAGAGAGCGCCCAATGTTTTGTGTGTGGGAGGGGGTGGTGGTAGGTCCCTGGACAACATCCAACCCGTCACCATAGGCCGTTCTGCGGTCATGGGACTGCGGGACACGGGCGCTGAACGAACACTGGTACGGCCTGAGGTGGTGTCCCCCCAGGACTTGGTACCAGGAAAGACTCTTTCCGTCTCCGGGGTTGGAGGCGTGGAGCCGGCACTTCCCGTTGCCATGGTGTATTTGGACTGGGGTGCCGGAAGGGGGATGCGGGAGGTGGGAGTAACGCCAAATATTCCCGCAAATGTTTTATTAGGGACCGACTTGGGGCGTCTAGTATCGCAGTATGTACCCTCTGAACCCCCAAGTTCGGCCCCCCAAGAGTGTATTGATTTGTCTGCTGCTAATGCCAACCATGTTGTATGTAGTGTGTGTCCTGCTGAGGAGGAGGGAGTGAAACCTGAGGGTAACACCTGCACAGACACAACACAAACAGGGTTAGTGAAAGCAGGTGGGGAGTGTGGGGATGCCCGCAGAGGTGCTCAGCCGGCGTGCCGTGACCTCTTGTCCTCCGGTGAGGGAGGGGGCGGGCAGGATTCTGTAGAGGGAAGCTCAGGGATGGAGAGGGGGGCAGCTACCGGCAGTGTAGGGCTCCCAGGGGTATCCAGGCTGCTGAGTATAGGCCCACTGCAGGGGGAGGAACAGGCCATGGGAGGTGGGGGTGTCCCAAGAGAGGAGCCGCCAGGTAAGACCCCAGGGCAGGAGTTCCCCACATCCGAGATGTCCAAAGGCCTAGGAAGCCTGCCTGATCGGGCGGCTTGGTCAGAAACAGAGGGGAAGCAGGCACTACCCACGGTCACAGCGGTCATAGCCGCTGTCACCAGGAGTGGGAGCGCCGGAGCCCAAGGAGCCTTGCAGAGGTCCGACGGCTTCCCCACTTCTGACCAAGTGTCTGCCGGGTCAGACAGCGGCCAGGTGACATGCCCGGAGGGGCTGACGGAGGATGTGGCAGTTTCGTCGATTCTGGCCACATCAAGTCAGGAATTTCAGGCTGCGTTGGAAGCAGACGACAGCCTGAAAGCTCTCAAGGAACAGGCGGCACAGCCTCCCATGGAGTCAGACTGCGAGCGTGTGGTCTGGGACCAGGGACGGCTGTACCGGGTAACGGTCCAGCAGGGTTCACCGGAGGCGTGGCCCAGGGACCGACAGTTAGTGGTACCCTATCCGTTCAGGGCGGAATTGTTGCGGATCGCACACGAGATTCCGATGGCCGGACACCTAGGGATCGCTAAAACCAAGGCCAGGATAGCTCAGCATTTCTACTGGCCTGGGATGGGAGCCGCGGTGGGTGCCTACTGCCGTTCGTGTGACACCTGTCAGAGGGTGGGGAAGGCGGGGCCGCGCCCCAAAGCCCCACTGGTAACTCTGCCAATCATCGAAGAGCCTTTCTCGAGGGTCGCTGTGGATCTTATTGGACCTCTGTCCACTCCCAGCCACTCCGGGAAATGCTTCATACTCACGGTAGTGGACTATGCCACCCGGTACCCGGAAGCGGTAGCTTTGTCGTCCATTCGGGCCGACAAGGTGGCTACCGCCTTACTGGAGATCTTCTCCAGAGTGGGTTTCCCCCAAGAAATGCTCACCGACCGAGGGACCCAGTTCATGTCGCGGCTGATGGAGTCCCTCTGTAAGCAAATGCAGGTGCAACATCTGGTGGCCAGCCCGTATCACCCACAGACTAATGGCCTGTGTGAGCGGTTCAATGGCACCTTAAAGCAGATGCTTAAGATGTTGGTCGACTCCCACGGGAGAGACTGGGAGCGTTACCTCCCACACCTCCTATTTGCTTACCGGGAGGTTCCGCAGGCCTCAACGGGGTTCTCCCCCTTTGAGCTCCTGTACGGGCGACGGGTACGGGGCCCCCTGGCTTTGGTGAAGGAAGCATGGGAAGGGGATTTGGCCACCCCCGAGGTGTCGGTCATCGAGTATGTCGTGCGCCACCGGGACAGGATGATGGCCTTGGCAAAGCTGGTGCAGGACAATATGGCCCAGGCCCAGGCCGACCAGAAGCGGTGGTACGACCAGAATGCTTGTGAGAGGACCTACCAGGTGGGTCAAAAGGTGTGGGTACTGGTCCCCGTACCACAGAACAAGCTTCAGGCAGCCTGGGAAGGTCCCTACTTCGTGCACCAGAAACTCAATGCCGTCACCTATCTGGTCACCCTGGATCACGCCCGTGGAAGGAGGAAGGCCTTCCACGTGAACATGATGAAGGCTCATCATGAGCGGGAAGCGACTGCCCACCCAGTGTGCAACCTTCCCGAGGAAGGAGAGGTAGAAACCCTCCTGGATCTGCTCACCCAAGCCAAGGCGGGTGGGTCCATCGAGGATGTGGGGGTTGGCCACCAGCTCACGGAGGACCAACGGTCCCAGCTGGGGACCACCCTGCACCCCTTCCGGGGGCTGTTCCGCAGCCTGCCCGGAAGGACTGAGATGGCTGTCCACGACGTGGACACTGGCGATCACCCGCCGATCCGGCGTTCAGCATATCGGGTCTCTTTCGAGGTGCAGGGAAACATGCGCCAAGAGATAGACGAGATGCTGAAGCTGGGGGTGATCCAGGCATCCAGCAGCGCGTGGGCCTCGCCTGTAGTCCTCGTACCAAAGAAGGACCGAACTACACGGTTCTGCGTGGACTACCGGGGGCTCAACGCTGTAACGGCCACCGATGCGTTCCCCATACCACGCATCGATGACCTGCTCGATCGGATGGCCGGGGCTAAGTACCTGACCATCATGGATCTGAGCCGGGGGTACTGGCAGATTCCTCTGACCCCCGCGGCAAGGGAACGCTCTGCCTTTATCACCCCTTTTGGACTGTACGAGTCCACAGTGATGCCATTCGGCATGAAGAATGCCCCTGCCACTTTTCAGCGGATGGTCAATACGCTGCTTGAGGGACTTGAAGGGTACGCGGCTGCGTACTTGGACGATATTGCAGTCTTCAGTCCCACTTGGGAGGATCACCTAGAGCACCTGCGGCAGGTGCTCGGTCGGATCCACCGGGCAGGCTTGACCATCAAGCCGGAAAAGTGCCAGCTGGGCATGAGTGAGGTCCTCTACCTGGGTCACCGGGTAGGCGGGGGGGTTCTGAAGCCAGAACCGGGGAAAGTGGATGCCATCGCATCCTGGCCCACTCCTAGGACCAAAAAGCAGGTGATGTCCTTCTTGGGGACCGCCGGGTACTATAGGAGGTTCGTCCCACACTATAGCACCCTGGCCAAGCCCCTGACGGACCTCACCAAGAAGAAGCTGCCCGTCGCAGTCGACTGGACAGTCGCCTGCGAGACAGCTTTCGGGGCACTCAAGGCCGCCCTAAGTAGCTCCCCTGTACTGCAAGCTGCCGACTTCGACCGGCCGTTTGTGGTACAGACCGACGCCAGTGACTTTGGCCTCGGTGCTGTGCTAAGTCAGGTCAACACGACAGGCCAGGAACATCCTGTCTTGTACCTGAGCAGGAAGCTACTGCCCCGGGAGGTGGCTTACTCCACGGTGGAAAAAGAATGCCTACCAATTGTATGGGCCCTGCAGCGTCTGCAGCCCTACTTGTACGGGAGCCATTTCACCGTGGAGACGGACCACAACCCCCTCAGCTGGTTACACACGGTCTCTGGGTCGAATGGCAGGTTGCTACGCTGGAGCCTCGCTCTCCAGCAGTACCACTTCTCCATTCGCCACAGAAGAGGCCGTGACCACGGTAACGCTGACGGGTTATCCCGGCAAGGGGAGGGTGCAGAAGGACGCACGGGGGAACACAGGAATGTGCTACCCCCTCGCGCCCTCGTATAGGGGGAGGTGTGATGAACCTGTAGCCGCCATCTTGGTAATGATAAATCATATCCAGGGATGGCCACACTTCAGCAGCCCCCACCCTTGGGACCTTCTGTTAAAACGTCAACTAGATAGTTTCCCCCCATCCAGGCTCCTGTAAGATAAGAAGCCTACTTAACACTTGAATGCTAGGAGCTTCAAAGACTTCGAGAGGAAACACAGCCAGCAGGGGGGGGTGCTTCGTCTATCTGTACCTGACCATTTGTCCCATAGGACTAGTTTCTTTGTCTGTCACAAGCATGGAGGCATAAGATATAGAAACATGAATAGTACACGCATGTTGCGTGGGATGGGCCAATAAAAAAATATCACGGCGTCCCGGAGCCATTGCGCACACAAGCCTCCGCGGTAGACGTTTGTACGTGCTCTGGAAGCCAAGATATAGCGCGGAGCCATTCCTGAGGACCGTATGGTATCATAATTGATATCAAAAGGTCGGTTACGGCGGCCCGAATCCATGGGAACCCCTGGGGGTATCATGAGACCATCCCAGAAGAAGTTATTGGGTTCCATAGAATTTGGGCTTCTGATCGAAGTTAGACCTGAGGGTGGAGACTGAGCCAGCTGACCTCACCAGCAGTGGGCGGGACGGGGCAGGTAAGATAGCAGGACAGACAAGAGATAAGTCAGTCTTGACCCAAGAGTGGTGTGCTGAACATCTGAGCACCAGCTGAGGCCACCAAGGGGAGGAGCAGTTTGACCATGCGGTGGTAGGCCTCAGCCTGTAACAAAGAACCGTGCCTGCGATCGCAGAATCCTCTCCCTGCGTCACAAGAAAATCAAGAAACCGGTAACTGATATGCTGTGGTGATTCTGTGTGTTGTATTCCATTGTTGTATAGTTTAGCCTGACCTTATACCTGTGTATATTTAGTTGTATATCGTGTATCTAGTGTATTATAATCAATTACCTCAAGTAATTGTGGGCCTGCCTTTTATTCTGCATAACGAACGCACGTCCGTGTGAGCTCGGCTCAAGCCAAAACGCTACCCAGGGTTGGTTCCTGACCCGATATAGGCCCATTCACGGACTGGGCGTATATCTAAAATAGGGACTGGTGGCAGCATACCAACTGGGGATTGGGGAAGGCTGGTAGTGACGGTCGGAGGTTCAGATATATATATTCCTGGCGCGGCCAAGGAAGATATATATACCGCCCTCACTACAGAGGGCCCCGATACCCAGTAGGTTACAGGACAGTCTCCCTGGCGACCGCTTATCCTAGGTGCAGTTCCTTGACTGACCTGAGGCTAAGAGGGCGCTAGCGAGTTGTGCTGTGTAGTGACGTTACGGTTTAGTGACGTTGAAGGGATAACACACTACCGTGTTCCCTGCGCTGGTTGCAGCTACCTGGCACTACTTTCTCTAGGTGCAGTACCTTGACTGACCTGAGAGGTAAGGGGGCGCCAGAGAGCTGCACCCACCGGCCGGCTTTCATCACACCTAGTGACAGATTTGCTTTTGAAGAAGCTCTCCATGAAGATTTTTTTAAATAAATCCGTGTATGTAATGTACTGTTAATATAATCGCGTGCCGCTACTTTATCCAGGATCCAGCGCCGTTCTGCTCCTCTTCTCGGTGACGTCACTACTCTTCATACTATCCGGATCATTCTATGCTGATGCTCATTCTGACGCGCCATAGGCTTACATTGTAAAAGCTGCTTTGGATCACGCAGAACGCAGCTTGACCCATAGAGTCTGAAGAGCGGTGACTCAGAAGAGAAGCGGAATGGCACTTGATCCAAGAGATGGTGGCGGTTGGTGAATATATTAACACGTACAGACTACTTCCATTTATACACAGATTTATTAAAACAAGCTTCTTTAAAAGGGAATCTGTCACCAGAGAGCCATGTTAGCGCCTCTTTAAATACAAACCTGCAGCCCAGACTGCAGATACATGTTTTG
The DNA here is from genome assembly GCF_046119375.1 of Phyllobates terribilis. Classification (NCBI taxonomy): domain Eukaryota; kingdom Metazoa; phylum Chordata; class Amphibia; order Anura; family Dendrobatidae; genus Phyllobates; species Phyllobates terribilis. Next base: position 406,963,155 of record NW_027362761.1, on the reverse strand, counting down.
ATATGTCCAAAAAATGCATCTGTCACTATTAGCACTAGTGTCCAGGTCTTGGCCGAGACCAACTCTGATTATCCATATAAAGTGGATGGTTTAGAGCAAAATAACTTCATTGGAAGCCGTGTGGATTTTGTTGGTGACACAATTTGTAAAAGGGAGTTTACTTAAATGGGGGAATGTAATTGTTTGGTGGGGTGATATGTCATTGCTGTAGCGTTTTCTGTTCCAAACAATTGCTGTGGCTATACAAAATCATGTTGCTTCCAAGATTTTGTGCAACCGCAACTTCCTTATTCAATTATTAGCAAATTGTGGCAACTTACAACATTCACCGTTCATCACTTTTGTCATTGCTTCATTTCCAATGTGTTAGAGCCTTCCATATTGCAGGATGGCTGCCATTGGCTTCCCCAACTTATTTACCAACCTGATTGCATTGAATTCAGTGTCCTGCATATCAGTTATGATTTATGAAGTGAAATGCAGACTGGGCAACCAAGGGCCCACCAGTATCCACCTCCAGGGCCCCACTTTTCAGATACATGCAAATATGACTTTATCCAAAATTGACAAATTTCTATAGCAATAAACTTAAATAAATAAGATGCTGCCTTTGTCTGTACATAGTGAATCAGATGTATAGTGCCAAGTACTGCTCCTATAAGAGGGTGGTGGGCCACTCCTGCACAGGGGCCCACCGGAGGATTCTCCTGTTCTCCTATGGGCCAGTCCGAGCCTGTACGTATCTCATAGTTATATCTATCTGTATTTCAGTCTCAGCAGTAGCAGATTGACTTCTTCTGAGGTTAGTTATCATAACTAATGGCGGTGTGCTCCTTTGCACGCACAGGGTGGACACGTTTTCTATTTTCACAACCACCTTTTACGATATTATGAGTAAATAATAAATGCTCTGTCACTGTACATAGGACACAGGAAGCACATTGATGCTTAGATACTCGTTCTACCACCTGCTGTTCAGCAAAAGCTTTGCAACCTGTGTTTTCTCGCTGGCTGTACATACTGAATATTTACAGATTATTGTGAAAATCCAAAGTGTATAGGGTGAGGCGACTATCCGGGAATACAAGAATTGGGTAAATACCTTAAAGATAAGAGATACTGTTGCACTTGGCAGTTACTTTATCTCCCCCTCTCACATACAGATGCAATTCAGATTAATCTGTATTTCAAACACTCTCCATAGACTTTAATTAACGATTTCTGTATGCAAAACAGATAAAAGTATATGCTGTGTTTATAAGATACACATAAATTAAAGACACCCATGCGAATAGCCCCAGAGAGTAACATTAGCTCCTTATTCGTGATGAGCGAGCACTAAAATTCTCGAGTACTCGTTGCTCGAGTGGAGCAAATTGGAATGCTCGACTCGAGCAACGAGCCCAATGTAAATCTATGGGAAACTCAAGCATTTTTGTTGTTCCCATTATTAAAGAGTGGGTCTCCTATACTGCTATTGCATATGAAGTGACTGCAAGGGCTGCCAAAAGTTTGGAGGCACTCCAATGCCCCTTGCAAGAGACGTAGAGGAGGGCCTCATGAAAAAAATGTTCCCATTATTAGGAAGTGAACTTCCCATACTGTTATTGCCTATGCAGTCAATGCAAGGGCTTCCAAAAATTTGGAGGCACTTCTATGCCCCTTGGAAGAGACGAAGATATGGTGGTGGAGGGTGAGGATGAGGAGAAGGAGAAGGACCAGGGCTGTGGAGTCGGTAAGCCAAACCTCCAACTCTGACTCCTCAATTTCTAAGACACCAACTCCGACTCCACGACTCGACTCCCTCATAAATGGCTCATGTTTAAGTGATAAATTTACTGTAGCACAGATTCATCTTCTCTAAAGTCTAGACCCTTAGATCAGGAATAGGACAGACATTCATAGGACATTTCAGAACTTTCCCAAATTCTTATGAAAAAAATATTCCCCACAAACTGCATTGAACTACTGTATACAATTTATTATATATTTTAGGAGTTTGAAACGGTCCACTTTATACCAACTCTGATTCCGACTTCACCAAAATGGACACCGACTCCAACTCCACAGCCCTGAGAAGGACAACAGCAAATAGACAAAATCAGGAAGCGTATACCCATGTCTGGGTATGAAGAGCTGCATGGGAATAGAACTCCCAAAAAAAAGACACTGTATTTGAGTTTGTTACGCTGCTATAATTCGGTGGTGTTGAGAAGTCTGGCCCAATTCAGCCTTTGTTCATTTTTATAAGAGTCAGCCTGTCAGCATTATCAGTTGGTAGGCGGATGTGCCTATCAGTTATAATTCCCCCAACGGCACTAAAAACCCGCTCTGACAAAACTCTAGTGTCAGGGCAGGCCGGGACCTCCAAGGCGTAGAGAGCCAGTTCATGCCACGTGTCCAGCTTGGATACCCAATAATTATAAGGCACAGAGGAATCACGGAGGACGTTGGTATGGTCAGCAAGGTACTCCTTCAGCATCTTCGGAAAATTATCCCTCCTTGTGAGACTGCCCCGTGCAACAGGGCCTGTGCAATGGGAGGGTCTGTGAAAACTCTCCCAGACTTTTGACAGTGTTCCCCTGCCTCTGCTGGATCGTATTCATGTCTCTCTAGCTTTTACTCCTTGGTTATCCAAGGAAATGTAACCTCTACCGCCAGTGTTTTCAGATAGGAATTTTTTTAATAATTCCGCAACAAGGGCCTTCTGGTACTGCCCCATTTTAGTAGACCTGTCCGCCACGGGAATAAGATATAGAAAATTCTCTTTGTAGCATGTTTTAGAAGTGTCACCAACCAGTAATGACGGTCACCCAAAATTTGGAGAACGTAATGGTCATGGGTAAGTTAATAGGTAAGACTTCCGTGTCCTCACCAAGAGGGCGACTGACCATGCTCTCCTCCTCCTCCCTCTCCTCAGGCCATCCACGCTGAACAGACGGTATGACAGTTGTGCGGGTAGTACCATTAATAGCGCAGGAAACTAGCTCCTGTTCTTCCTCCTCCTCCTGCCTCATTGTCATCCAATCCACATTGGGATGAGATGAAGCTGGGCTGTGTGGAATCACCCTGTATAGTTCCTTGCTCCATCTCATTGTGCTGCACCTGCAATGCCTCCTCTTTAATTGTGAGCAGCGATTGTTTCAGAAGACATAGAAGCGGGATGGTGACGCTATTATGGTATCATCTCCGCTCACCATCTTGGTGGAGTCCTCAAAATTTTGAAGGGCAGCACAGATGTCTGACATCCATGCCCACTCCTCCGCTCTTATTTGCGGAGGCTGACAATACCGACGGACGTTTTGAAGCTGGTACTGAGCAACTGCCCTGTGCTGCTCACAAATCCTTCCCAACATCTGCAAGGTTGAGTTCCAATTCGTGGGGACATCACACACCAGTCAGTGAGCTGGAAGCTGCAAACGCTGCTGAATCACGGCAAGGGCGGCGTAAGCTGGAGCTGACTTTCTAAAATGGGCACACTCGTGGGGTACTTTGACAAGCAGATCTGTGTAGGTTATTAGAAACCGCTGAACCATGAGGTTAAGCACATGGGTCAGGCATGGAACATGTGTGAGCCCGCCTCGCTACAGAACCGCCACCAGGTTCCGACCATTGTCACACACGACCATGCCTGGCTGTAGGTTCAGCGGTGACAGCCACAGATCTACCTACTCTTTCAGAGCTGGTACCTCAACTCTTCAGCAGTGTGCGGTTGGTCAGCCTGTTGCCGCTTGGCCGAGGCAGTGCTGCAGTGCTTCCAGCTTCTGACTGATGTGGGCATTTCGGAGATGGAGGCTGATGAGGAGGAGGTGCAGGAGCTGTAGAATGTGGGGGCAACCCTGATTGACCCAGGACCCGCAATCCTTGGTGTCGGGAGGACGTGTTCCATCCCAAGGTCTGACTGGGTCCCCGCTTCCACTATATTAACCCAGTGTGCCGTCAGCGAGATGTACCGTCCCTGCCCACAAGCACTTGTCCACGTGTAACAGCAGGAACAGACAGAACGTGCAATGGACCCTCTTGTGCTGTATACACTGCCACAAACCCTGCCTGCCTAACTCCTGCTATCATCACTGAATATATGCAGCTGGATTAGTCCTCAGAAGGACTGTTAGTTCAGATGGAGATATATATATATATATATATATATATATATATATATATAATACTCCTGGAGTACCACTACTTATATCTAACTATTACACCGCCAATTCTGTCCCTCACGCAGCAGCAGCTCTCCCTACTCTGCCTGATTCCGGGGTAGACTGTGACGAGCATAGCGGCGCCAGATCTTGTATAGATCAGATGATGCTGTATGGCCAGCCAATCACTGTAATGCCACAACCAACATGGCTACGGCATTACAGTGTGTGGCAAGCAATCCCTGCATGTTCATTGGCCCTCTAAAGAGCGCCAAACATACAGGGCGGGGACCCGAGCAACCCGGAAATACTTGCCGAGCATGTCGAGCAGGGTGATGCTTGGGCAAGTACCGAACAGTGGCGAGCACGCTCACTCATCACTACTCCTTATTAATGGAAGGACACAGATGAGCTGTGATGCCAGGAACTTGACTGCTGTGGCCATCAATTGGCATGTCAACATAGACCAGGAGCGCTACAGCAGGCTCACCACTGGATCGCTGGGGAAGAGAGTAGGTAATTAGTAGAGATGAGTGAATCTTTTGAAATTCTAATTCGCCATTGTTTTTCCCAATAATTCAATTAGCTGCAATTGAAAGAACTTCAAAGCCTTCAAATGGCACTTAAAAACATGTATGACCATATACTCTCTTCCTTACACCCGAATCGTTTTCATTTCTGTGCTGTCGCTTTATCTGTGCAGTTTCTAAAGTGTTTTATGCTTTCTCTCCTCATCTCTATGGCTTAACTGTGAGCGACGATGTCCTCTAACTATCTAGATTCACCACAAAATGGATGCTGCATTTCCTGCCTCTGCTTTTATACAGGCTATGATAGTCTCTCCTGATAAACTATGTGGTGTGATCGCTGCGAGCTATTACGTGGAAGCTCATCCAAGGCTTTTTCTTACTGATCCTATCTTCTGCAATGTGTGAAACGTCAGCAGCCAATTTAAGGGATTTGCACAAAGTGAATCAAAAATTGTTTAAATTCATCTGGTTCACAAAATTGTTACAAATTCAACATGTAAATATCCTCTTCAGAGAGGAAGAGGACTTAAACACTAGTGCCACCTATTGGGGATAGCAATCCTAAATGTCAATGTTGCCTGCTGGACGAGCCTTGCCACATGCATATTTAAATTCCCAGAGGAATATTACATGGCTGATAAGTCTCCTTACACCGACTTTCACTCTCCACAAGGAGAAATGTTACACTAACTTTCACTCTACACAAAGAGAAATGTTCCCTAAACAATCTAAAAATTCAACACAAATTCTATTTGCATTTAATCGATTTTCTCATCTGTCTCAGGATATGGAGAGACGGACAGGCACACTTGGTGGTACAGAGGCAGTTGCATGTTGTCGGGTATAGTGACAGTTTACCATGTTAGCAATGGTACGACAAGACAGGAAATATAGTAAACCGATGACTAAATTTTGTAATATGACCTATGACTTGCTTGGTATGAAGAAACAATAGGAAACAGATCCACTGTTAAAAACCATTGAAAATGAAAACGGGAACATAGAAAGAGAAGTGCTGCGGAGTGGAAGTAAAGCAAAGATGGCAAGTCATGCAGGACTATGATTGGTGAACTTGACTTTCATTATGGCACTCCTACAACTTCATTCACCTAAGAAGGGTCACCCCTGCACAGGTTTTTTTATTGTAGGCTCAACAGCTGGTAGTGGAGGTGCTAAGGAGACAAAAACTAATAGGTGGTAATTTTGTGAATTTGATTCAATAGATTCTGTGATATGGCAGCATTATTATATGCTTCAATGTAGAAATGATTTCATGTTACAGAAAATAGTCAGATGGTGCGGATGATATTGAGGGAGATGTAAGACTTTTATGTCACAGGCCAGTTTAATTTTCATTAAGTTTGTGTTCATTGCTGTGAAAATCGAGATGGCAATCGGAGATGGCATGAAGACATAAAGAAGTGCTACCCCAGCATCTCGCTGTTCTCACTGCGGACAACTGCATCACACTGTTATGAGTGATATACCGTACTTGCAGAGAATTACTTGGAGGACACAATGCCATTCTGCACATGCTCGCTCTCGCTCGCTCGCTCACTCACTCACTCACTCACTCACTCACACACACACACACCACTCACATCCTCCCCACACACACACACACACACCTCGCATCACACACACCTCGCATCCCTCCCACACACACACACACCTCGCATCCCTCCCACACACACACCACTCACATCCCCCCCTCACACACACACACACCACTCACATCCCCCCTCACACACACACACACACTCACATCCCTCACACACACACCACTCACATCCCCCCCCTCACACACACACACACACACACCACTCACATCCCTCCCTCCCACACACACACACACACACACACACACACACACACACCACTCACATCCCTTCCACACACACACACACCACTCACATCCCTTCCACACACACACACACACACACACCACTCACATCCCTTCCACACACACACACACACCACTCACATCCCTCCCACACACACACCACTCACATCCCCCCCTCCCACACACCTCACATCCCCCCCTCCCACACACCTCACATCCCCCCCCTCCCACACACCTCACATCCCCCCCCTCCCACACACCTCACATCCCCCCCTCCCACACACACACACACACACCTCACATCCCCCCTCCCACACACACACACCTCACATCCCCCCCTCCCACACACACACACACCTCACATCCCCCCCCTCCCACACACACACACCCACCACTCACATCCCTCACACACACACCCACCACTCACATCCCTCACACACACACAACACTCACATCCCCCCCTCCCACACACACACACACCTCACATCCCCACGCTCCCACACACACACACCCACCACTCACATCCCTCACACACACACCCACCACTCACATCCCTCACACACACACCCACCACTCACATCCCTCACACACACACCACTCACATCCCCCCCCACACACACCACTCACATCACTCTCACACACACACACACACCACTCACATCCCTTACACACACACACACACACACACACACACACACACAAACCACTCACATCCCTTCCACACACACACACATACACACAAACCACACACACACACACACCACTCACATCCCTTCCACACACACACACATCACTCACATCCCTTCCACACACACACACACACACACACACACCACTCACATCCCTTACACACACACACCACTCACATCCCTTCCACACACACACACCTACCTCACATCTCTTACACACACACACACACACACACACACACACCACTCACATCCCTTACACACACACCACTCACATCCCTTACACACACACACACACACACACCACTCATATCCCACACACACACAAACCACTCACATCCCACACACACACACAAACCACTCACATCCCACACACAAACCACTCACATCCCACACACACACACACACACACACACACACACACACACACACACACACACCACTCACATCCCACACACACACCACTCACATCCCACACACACACACACACCACTCACATCCCACACACACACACACACAAACCACTCACATCCCACACACCACTCACATCCCACACACAAACCACTCACATCCCACACACACACACAAAGCACTCACATCCCCCCCACACACACACACCACTCACAAACCACTCACATCCCACACACACACACACCTACCTCACATCCCTTACACACACACCACTCACATCCCTCCCACACACACACACACACCACTCACATCCCTCCCACACACACACACACACCACTCACATCCCTTACACACACACACACACACACCACTCACATCCCTTACACACACACACACACACACACCACTCACATCCCACACACACCCCACACACACACACACACACACACCACTCACATCCCACACACACACACCACTCACATCCCACACACACACACACACCACTCACATCCCTTACACACACACCACTCACATCCCTCCCACACACACACACACACCACTCACATCCCACACACACACACCACTCACATCCCACACACACACACACCTACCTCACATCCCTTACACACACACCACTCACATCCCACACACACCCCACACACACACACACACACACCACTCACATCCCACACACACACACCACTCACATCCCACACACACACACACACCACTCACATCCCTTACACACACACCACTCACATCCCTCCCACACACACACACACACCACTCACATCCCACACACACACACCACTCACATCCCACACACACACACACCTACCTCACATCCCTTACACACACACCACTCACATCCCTCCCACACACACACACACACACCACTCACATCCCTCCCACACACACACACACACCACTCACATCCCTTACACACACACACACACACACCACTCACATCCCTTACACACACACACACACACACACCACTCACATCCCACACACACCCCACACACACACACACACACACCACTCACATCCCACACACACACACCACTCACATCCCACACACACACACACACCACTCACATCCCACACACACACACACACCACTCACATCCCACACACACACAAACCACTCACATCCCACACACACACAAACCACTCACATCCCACACACACAAACCACTCACATCCCACACACACAAACCACTCACATCCCACACACACACACAAACCACTCACATCCCACACACACACACAAACCACTCACATCCCACACACACACACAAACCACTCACATCCCACACACACACACAAACCACTCACATCCCACACACACACACAAACCACTCACATCCCACACACACACACACAAACCACTCACATCCCACACACACACACACACAAACCACTCACATCCCACACACACACACAAACCACTCACATCCCACACACACACACACACACCACTCACATCCCTCCCACACACACACACACCACTCACATCCCTCCCACACACACACCACTCACATCCCTCCCACACACACACACACCACTCACATCCCTCCCACACACACACCACTCACATCCCTCCCACACACACACACACCACTCACATCCCTCCCACACACACACACACCACTCACATCCCTCCCACACACACACACCACTCACATCCCTCCCACACACACACACACACCACTCACATCCCTCCCACACACACACACACACACCACTCACATCCCTCCCACACACACACACACACACACACACACCACTCACATCCCTCCCACACACACACACACACCACTCACATCCCTCCCACACACACACATGCCACTCACATCCCTCCCACACACACACACACCACTCACATCCCTCCCACACACACACACACCACTCACATCCCTCCCACACACACACCCCTCTGGAATACTCCACTCCCCCATCAGTTATACCTGCCAAAAGAGCACTCATTTGACTTCCATGAGACTTATAGAACACTATATAGATACATTTAGGTTGTCCATCAGGGACTTTTATATGGTAAAAACAAGTGTATAAGGCATTGGAGGCTGTGGTTTATGTTTGGATGACATTACTTTAGTATTCATCTGACCCTCAAGCCAAAACAATACAACCCAGTAGCATCATTTCTCATATCAAGGTGAGATGAGAAATTGCTGCAAAATGCCATCACGTGCTGATCAGTGAAAGTCTGATCATTGATGTCCCATTTTGCTTAAATTGTTTTTACATCTGTATTGAACAATACAATTCCTAAAACTAATATCACTGGTATAGTAATTCTTTTTTTTTTCTATTTTAATTTTAGTGGCAACAGATTTTTTCAGTTCCAAATATCTGGCTGTCCAGGCCCAGAAGAAAATTCTTGGTAAGATGGCTTCTTCTAAATACATTGCAACCTCCTTGATTGACGATACCAGTGGAGAAGTGTTGGATGAGCTCTATCAAGCAACCAGAGAGTTCACCCAAAGCAAGAAAGACTCTGAGAAAATTATAAAGAATCTCATCAAGATAGTAATAAAGCTGGCAGTCCTGTATAGAAATAATCAGTTCAACCAGGATGAGATAGCACTTATGGAAAAGTTCAAGAGGAAAGTCCACCAGCTGGCCATGACTGTGGTCAGCTTTCATCAAGTGGAGTACACATTCGACCGCAATGTGCTCTCAAAATTGTTGAATGAGTGTCGGGAGTTTCTTCATCAGGTGGTTCAACGTCATCTCACTGCAAAGTCTCATGGACGTATCAACAACGTGTTCGATCATTTCTCGAATTGTGAGTTTTTGGCAGCTCTATACAACCCATTTGGACCTTACAAAAACCATCTTCAGAGACTTTGTGAAGGTGTGAACAAAATGTTAGATGATGATAATATTTAATGATGGGACGTTGACGTCTTTGAAGATAATTGCTGGGAAATTCAATTTTGGAACTGATTGCCACCAAGGCGTAAGAGACCATTCATTAAATGGTGTTTTATCTGCTGATGGTAACACTGGAACCAGATTGTCATACAATGCCGCTTACTGGTTCTCGCTGGAGAGTCGTTACTAAGCAGTGATTCTATGCAGATACCTTCCCTCTACATGCTGAGAGTACTTTAGGTTGTAAGTGGAAAACACCATGAACGCAGTGGATTACTCAGAAATGGGAATCTTCTGGAGAATTTCTACAAATGGATGGGACGAATTGCTATTTATGGCCTTGCCAAAAATATTTCAGTACAAATGATGTATGTGTTTTTCCGTGTAATGTATAATATATATATGTGCCATGATTCTTTATGCATTGTTTCTTAATAATTGAATGACAAGGCAGCTTCTTTTTGTCTTTGCTTCTGTTCTCCAAGCTTATGTTTTGTAGGAACTATATTCATACAAATCTGCTGTCATGGAAGTGCATTGCATTTTATTGGATATTGTTGATATCGGTATCCTCATTGTGAAAGGTTCTTAATTTGTAAATGTAGACCGCAGAATTGCACTTTCTTAATGCCCTGGACAAACTGTCTTATAAAAAAAAATAATAAAACAATCTATCCAGTCAGAGATTATGATTATAATTATTATATTACAGCTCACACTAGACTTGTTATACTGGCTTTAGCGCTACTTTTTTTTCTTGCTATGTTCTACTGCCTTACAACCAATCTAACTGGATTGAAACATTGCTAACAAATGTCATTATTTTTCAACTATAACCCATATACTTCATGGCTTTGAATACAAAAGTACACAACAGAGTTTATAAAGACTTCCGTTTTAGCCCATGGAGGTTCATTTCACAATACCAGCATCTGTAGGACAGGAATCTGTATGCGGAAGGTGACATTCACACAATGTTTTGGTGTACCTTCATAGTATTGGCTACAGTCCTGCCTAAGCCACTAGTGTCCATTTTGTATGTGTATGTGCGGTATATATCATAAATAGCAATAAATACCACTGAATAGCACTTCTTTAGCTAAGAAAAAAAGGCGTCTCAGGAGATCTTATTTACATCTCCACATTGTGTGGTCAGCACAAAGTACTGGCACATGACTTATTCCTTCCAAAGACCATACTAAGGACCATGGGGCACTCATTACGGGTGGAAGAAAGGCGATTCCGGCAGCTGAATAGGAAAGGGTTCTTTACTGTTAGAGCAGTCAGACTGTAGAATGGCCGACACTAGAACAGCTTTCAAAAAAGGGCTGGACGATTTCCCCTATACATAGAACATTGTGAGTTATAGTTAAATTAGTGACAAAATGTATAATTGGTGGAGGGAGGTTGAACTTAATGGACCTAGGTATTTTTTATCCTATGTAAAGAATTACATACACCAGGGCTATAGTCTGGCATATGGTCACTAAACACTACAAGTAAAGCTGTACTCTCTAAGGGCCTATCACTTTTTTGGAAGCAAAAAGAATATGCACGTCCAGTTACAATGTAGAATATTCTATGTAAAATTTCACAAAAAGATTTCTTAGAGGTATTTTTTAAGAAGTGGATGAATTGGTTAAGCTAGCTAATGATTAGTCTCGGTAATTATAGTCATCTACTTATATTGTTTATCAGCCAGTGATGCTTGTAAGGTTGAGTTCAGACAGGGATCTGGCGTCACCTGCTGCAATGCATCAAAAAGAAGGTACTTGCAAATACTGATCAGGGTTTTGGATTTTTTCTTTTTTTCCTGAGAAAACATTAGCCATGCCCTGGCATTTTTTTGTCATTGAGCCCTCCTCCCACTCGATAATATTGATAATTCCCCATTGAATTACAGATTACATCAGGTTTATGCGGTATTTTGTGTGTTACTTATTACACCAAATATCATGCAGATGTCCATTTATTTTCAAGTAAGGAGTCTGGTCAAAGGTCCATGTTTAAATAAATTGTGTAATTACAGGGTTATTAAAAAAAAAAAAGCCTATCCATAAGAGGGAATAAGTTGCAGACTGCAGAGGCTGGGGCCCCAACCGATCCTGAGATTGGGGCTCTGGAACTTCAGAAATGGGGCTCTGCAACCCCCTCATAAATGGAGCAGAGGTGCTCATGTACAGTCTCTGCTCCATTAATTTTCTACGGGACTGCTGGAAATAATCAAGCGCTGCACTCGCCAGTCCAATAGGCAATGAATGAAGAGGATGCCGAGTATGTTCCATTCAGGAGTGGGACTGCAGAGCCCCCATCCTCAGGGCTCCATGACTCCAAACTCCGATTGAAAATTATTTTCTCTGATTTGGCTCATGCACAAAGTTGCATAAAGGCTTTAAAGACTCTTTATAGCCTCTGAGTTATTAGTGTATGGGTTTGTACTCCACCTTGGTGTGACTTAGATTAGTATGATTTTATGTGAAATCAAATGGCAAAAAATTCTATGTACATTTCATCAGATGCCATATTTGAGGAACTTCATAAATAAGACACCCAGTGTATCCGTGTACGGCCTCTACTTCCTCTGGGTTCTTGCTTATATTCTGCATTTTACGCCCTAAATAGTTGTCTTGGAAGTAAAACATTAGAATTTAAGGTACATGAACCTTTTTCCTCAGCTCACCCATAGGCATCGTGTGGTGTATATAAATGCAACCTATGTACATTGATATTGTGCAGCACATTTACTATATAATTTAGGGCTCATGAGTAGTGTTGAGCGATACCTTCCGATATCAGGAAATATCGTATCGGATTGGATCGGGCCGATACCCAAAAAGTATCGGATATCGCCGATTCCGATACCGGAAACCAATGCAAGTCAATGGGACACAAATATCGGAATGAAAATAAACCCTTTCTTTCCTTGTAGGTTAATTCTACATGAAGTAAAACAACTAAGAATAATGTAGAATGACATGAAAAGCCGGCAATTCATCAGCGGCATTCACCGGTACCCGACAATTTACAACAGAAAGAATAGAGCTTCACACATAGATTAGGTAGATAGAAACATGTCAGTCACATATATAAGAAGTACAGTGACAGTGTTGCTTACTGTACTTGTCATTTAGTGTAAAGGATTTATTTTAAAAAATATTAGTGTTTTCGTGCACCGTCTCTTTAAAAAAGCCGGCCGGCAATTCAGCAGCGGTATCCGACAATTTATAACAGACAGAATAGAGCTTCACACATAGATTAGATAGATAGAAACATGTCAGTCACATATATATGAAGTACAGTGACAGTGTTGCTTACTGTACTTGTCATTTAGTGTAAAGGATTTATTTAAAAAATTATAGTGTTTTCATGCACCGTCTCTTTAAAAAAGCCGGCCGGCAATTCAGCATCTGTACCCGACAATTTAGAATAGAAAGAATAGAGAATCACACATAGATTAGATAGATAGAAACATGTCAGTCACATATATATGAAGTACAGTGACAGTGTTGATTACTGTACTTGTCATTTACTGTTAAAATAAAGGATTTATTTAAAAAAAAAATTGGCGTGGGGTTCCCCTTAATTTTAGGCTCTAGCGGAGGTTAAGCAGACAGCTGGGGCAGATGTTTGAAGCCTGGGAAGGGGGTAATATCCACGGAGCTTCCCAGGCTACTAATATCAGCCCCCAGCTGAATACCTAGCTTTTATTAGCTATTAAAATGGGGGACCCCCCCAAAAAAATAACGTGGGGTCCCCCCTAATTTAATAGCTAGCAAAGGCTAGGCAGACAGCTGGGGGCTGATTTTAATAGCCCAGGAAGGGTGCCATGAATATTGGCCCCCTCCCAGGCTAGAAACACCAGCCGTCAGCCGCCCCAGAAATGGCGCATCCATAGGATGCGCCAATTCTGGCACTTAGCCTCGCTCTTCCCACTGCCCTGTAGCGGTGGCAGTGGGGTAATAGGGCTGGGGTTGATGTCAGCTTATAATGCCAGCTGACATCAAGCCCAGGTTAGTAATGGAGAGGCGTCTATAAGACACCCCCATTACTAACCCCATAGTCAAAGTTAAAAGAAAACACAAACACCCAGAAAAAAGTCCTTTAATTGAAATAAAGACACAATCCTTTATTGTTCTAAATTAAACCATACTTACCGTCACGCCCATTCTAGCTGAAGCCAACGATCTCCTGCAATAAAAGAAAAATAATAAAGCAACCTCATCCTTACCTTTCCATGGTTCCCACGACAGCTTCAGCTCTGCTACATCGAGATGACAGGCTGGACCGCAGCAGAACGCTGCCATCCAGCCTGTCATCCCGCAGACACTGAGAAGCGCAGGCATGCTTGCGCTCCTCAGTGTCTCTCTGTGACGTCATCCAGATGAGCCGAGTTCATGTCCAATGAACTCAGCTCACCTCATGCACGTCACTGACAGCGTGGGAAAATTCTCACGCTGAAGCGCTGAGTGCAGGAGAATTTTCCCACGCTGTCAGTGACGTGCATGAGGTAAGCTCATGTCCAATGAACTCAGCTCACCTCATGCACGTCACTGACAGCGTGGGAAAATTCTCACGCTGAAGTGCTGAGTGCAGGAGAATTTTCCCACGCTGTCAGTGACGTACATGAGGTGAGCTCATGTCCAATGAACTCGGCGCACCTCATGCACTTCACTGACAGCGTGGGAAAATTCTCACGCTGAAGTGCTGAGTGCAGGAGAATTTTCCCACGCTGTCAGTGACGTGCATGAGGTGAGCTGAGTTCATTGGACATGACCTCGGCTCATCTTTATGCCGTCACAGCCAGACACTGAGGAGTGGAAGCATGCCTGCGCTTCTCAGTGTCTGCGGGATGACAGGCTGAATGGCAGCGTTCTGCTGCGGTCCAGCCTGTCATCTCGATGTAGCAGAGCTGGAGCTGTCGTGGGAACCATGGAAAGGTAAGGATGAGGTTGCTTTATTATTTTACTTTTATTGCAGGAGATCGTTGGCTTCAGCTGGAATGGGCGTGATGGTATGTATGGTTTAATTTAGAACAATAAAGAATTGTGTGTTTATTTCAATTAAAGGACTTTATTCTGGGTGTTGTGTTTTTTTAAATACTTTACTAGAAATTCATGGTGGTCATGTCTAATATTGGCGTGACCCCATGAATTTGGGGCTTAGGGCCAGCTGATAATGCCAAGCTGGCCTTAACCCCTTTATTACCCAGTGAGCCACCGCACCAGGGCCCTGGATGAGTTGGGTACAGCGCCAGAAGATGGCGCTTCTATGAACGCGCCATTTTCTGGGGCGGCTGCGGACTGCAATTTGCAGCGGGGGTGGCCCAGAAAGCTTGGGTCTCCCTGCGCTGCGGATTCCAGCCCCCAGCTGCCTAGTTGTACCTGGCTGGGCACAAAAATAGGGCGAAGCCCCACGCATTTTTTTTTTTAATTATTTCATGAAATTCATGAAATAATTAAGAAAAAAAGGGCTTCCCTATATTGTTGTGTCCAACCAGGTACAAATAGGCAGCTGGTGGTTGGGGGCAGCCCGTTCCTGCCTGCTGTACCTGGCTGGACACAAATATAGTGCGAAGCCCCACGTCAATTTTTTTAAAATCATTTCAGGAAATTCATGAAATAATTAAAAAAAATTGATGTGGGGCTTAGCCCTATATTTGTGTCCAGTCAGGTACAGCAGGCAGGAACGGGCTGCCCCCAACCACCAGCTGCCTATTTGTACCTAGCCGGACACAACAATATAGGGAAGCCCTTTTTTTCTTAATTATTCCATGAATTTCATGAATTTAAAAAAAAAATACGTGGAGCTTCGCCCTATTTTTGTGTCCAGCCAGGTACAACTAGGCAGCTGGGGGCTGGAATCTGCAGCGCAGGGAGGCCCAAGTTTTCTGGGCCACCCCCGCTGCAAATTGCAGTCCGCAGCCGCCCCGGAAAATGGCGCGTTCATAGAAGCGCCATCTTCTGGCGCTGTACCCAACTCATCCAGGGCCCTGGTGCGGTGGCTCACTGGGTAATAAAGGGGTTAAGGCCAGCTTGGCATTATCAGCTGGCCCTAAGCCCGAAATTCATGGGGTCACGCCAATATTAGACATGACCACCATGAATTTCTAGTAAAGTATTTAAAAAAAACACAAACACCCAGAAAAAAGTCCTTTAATTGAAATAAACACACAATTCTTTATTGTTCTAAATTAAACCATACTTACCATCACGCCCATTCCAGCTGAAGCCAACGATCTCCTGAAATAAAAGAAAAATAATAAACCAACATCATCCTTACCTTTCCATGGTTCCCACGACAGCTTCAGCTCTGCTACATCGAGATGACAGGCTGGACCGCAGCAGAACGCTGCCATCCAGCCTATCATCCCGCAGACACTGAGAAGCGCAGGCATGCTTGCGCTCCTCAGTGTCTGGCTGTGACGGCATCCAGATGAGCCGAGGTCATGTCCAATGAACTCAGCTCACCTCATGCACGTCACTGACAGCGTGGGAAAATTCTCCTGCGCATGCGGTGAGCGTGAGAGACTCGGCTTATCGGGATGCCGTCACAGCCTGACACTGAGGAGCGCAAGCATGCCTGCGCTTCTCAGTGTCTGCGGGATGACAGGCTGGATGGCAGCGTTCTGCTGCGGTCCAGCCTGTCATCTCGATGTAGCAGAGCTGAAGCTGTCGTGGGAACCATGGAAAGGTAAGGATGATGTTGCTTTATTATTTTACTTTTATTGCAGGAGATCGTTGGCTTCAGCTGGAATGGGCGTGACGGTAAGTATGGTTTAATTTAGAACAATAAAGAATTGTGTCTTTATTTCAATTAAAGGACTTTTTTCTGGGTGTTTGTGTTTTTTTTAAATACTTTACTAGAAATTCATGGCGGTCATGTCTAATATTGGCGTGACCCCATGAATTTCGGGCTTAGGGCCAGCTGATAATGCCAAGCTGGCCTTAACCCCTTTATTACCCAGTGAGCCACCGCACCAGGGCCCTGGATGAGTTGGGTACAGCGCCAGAAGATGGCGCTTCTATGAACGCGCCATTTTCCGGGGCGGCTGCGGACTGCAATTTGCAGCGGGTGGGGCCCAGAAAGCTTGGGCCTCCCTGCGCTGCGGATTCCAGCCCCCAGCTGCCTTGTTGTACCTGGCTGGACACAAAAATAGGGCGAAGCCCCACGCATTTTTTTTTTTTAATTATTTCATGAAATTCATGGAATAATTAAGAAAAAAAGGGCTTCCCTATATTGTTGTGTCCGGCTAGGTACAAATAGGCAGCTGGTGGTTGGGGGCAGCCCGTTCCTGCCTGCTGTACCTGGCTGGACACAAATATAGAGCGAAGCCCCACGTCAATTTTTTTTTAATTATTTCATGAATTTCCTGAAATAATTAAAAAAAATTGACGTGGGGCTTTGCACTATATTTGTGTCCAGCCAGGTACAGCAGGCAGGAACGGGCTGCCCCCAACCACCAGCTGCCTATTTGTACCTAGCCGGACACAACAATATAGGGAAGCCCTTTTTTTCTTAATTATTCCATGAATTTCATGAAATAATGAAAAAAAAAAAAAACGTGGAGCTTCTCCCTATTTTTGTGTCCAGCCAGGTACAACTAGGCAGCTGGGGGCTGGAATCCGCAGCGCAGGGAGGCCCAAGCTTTCTGCCCCCCTCCCCCCCCCCCCCCGCTGAAAATTGCAGTCCGCAGCCGCCCCGGAAAATGGCGCGTTCATAGAAGCTGGATGCTGTACCTGGCTGGCATACAAAAATATGGCGAAGCCCACGTCAAAAGTTTTGGGAAAAATTAATTAAAAAATAAATAATAATTTAGGGACTGCATCTTTATTAACTCCTCAAATGTCATTTAGTGTTAAAATAAAGGATTTATTTAAAAAAAAAATGGCGTGGGATCCCCCATAATTTTAGTCTCTAGCGGAGGTTAAGCAGACGGCTGGGGCAGATGTTTGAAGCCTGGGAAGGGGGTAAAACCCACGGAGCTTCCCAGGCTACTAATATCAGCCCCCAGCTGAATACCTAGCCTTTACTAGCTATTAAAATGGGGGACCCCCCCCAAAAAAATGACGTGGGGTCCCCCCTATTTTAATAGCTAGCAAAGGCTAGGCAGACAGCTGGGGGCTTATATTAATAGCCCAGGAAGGGTGCCATGAATAATGGCCCCCTCCCAGGCTAGAAACACCAGCCGTCAGCCGCCCCAGAAATGGCGCATCCGTAGGATGCGCCAATTCTGGCACTTAGCCTCGCTCTTCCACGCTGCCCTGGTGCGGTGGCAGGGGGTAATAGTGGTGGGGTTCATGTCAGCGCCAGCTGCCATGAAGCCCAGGTTAGTAATGATGGGCGTCTATAAGACACCCCCATTACTAACCTACAAAGTGTTAAAAAGAAAAAACACACTACACCCAGAAAAAAATAATTTATTTGAAATAAAACACACCATTTTATTTAATTCTTAGTTCACTAAAAATAATAGTTACCTGTCCACGTTCCTGTGCTGATCTCCCATGCACAGCTGTCACATCTGGAGATGGTGACAGCTGTGCATGGCTGCTGTAAGCTCACACTGCCGGGAACACGTCCGCTCCCGGCAGCGGGAGCCACTGACTGAGGTCACCGGAGTGCATTCAGGCAGCGCAGCTCCGGAGACCTCCTTTACGGCAGTGCTGTACCGTGGGAATTTCTCACGATACAGCAGGGCCGTAAAGCAGCTAACCGGAGCAGCGCTGCCTGAACTCCGGTGAACCCGCTTATGCAATGACGGGGCTGCTTTACGGCCCCGTCATTCTAGCGGCGGCAGCGGTTCAGAGCGGTCACATTCTATGTGGCTGCTCTGAACTGGAGATCTTCGTGGGACACTCGTGGACTATTCCGGAGGGGTAAGGATAAGGTTGTGGTTTATTATTTTATATTTTATTACAGGAGATCGATGGCTTCGGGGAATTAGGTGTCTAGGTGAGTATAGGTGTAGTTTTTTATTTTTTACTTTATTTTAGGTGGCGATCGGCGGGGACAGGTAATGTATGAACTAATTTATTGTAGGTAACCACTGGCCACCAATGACATGTATTTAACATTTATTGGGGCACAGTAGGGCAATTTAAATAGCAGGATCAGACTGATGGGAACTACTGCTCCCATCGAGCTGATCCTGCTGGCACGAGTGGACGGGGGACAGACATAGGCCGATGGGAGTAGTAGTGTCACATCGGCCTATGTCTGCCTGCACGCACAGACACCCGCACAGACACCCCGCACACAGACACCCCGCACACAGACACCCCGCACACAGACACCCCGCACACAGACACCCCGCACACAGACACCCCGCACACAGACACCCCGCACAGACACCCCGCACACACACTAATCATGACCGGTCTGATGGTCTGTGAGGTGTGGCTGACCTGTGCGGTCGTGGGAAAGTTCATGTGAGTTCATGCAGTCAAGCATGAACTCACATGAACCCTCTGAGGGCACCGCGGCTACTTCAAATGAACAGCTGATCGGCATCACCTGATACCTCAGCTGTTCATTTGAAATAACCGGCGGGAAAGCGCAGCACAGAACGGGAAAGCCGGCGGTGAAGTCTTTTCACTGCCGGCTTCCCCGCCCGGGTCCTTCGCTCCTTGGTGCTGCGCTCCCTGCCCGGTCCTAACTTACGATCGGGATGGGAGGTGGCGAGGGGAGCGGAGGATCGGGGTGGGAGGCTGCGGGGAAGCAGTATGGGGCTGTGTGATTGTTTAAAAGCCGGCGGCTTTTTACCGCGCGCCGGCTTTTAAACAATCAGGAGAATTCTCCCCCGCTGGGATGGCATTCTGATGACAGGCTGGATCGCGCTGCCATCCAGCTTGTCATCCTTCACAGACACTGCAGAGCGCAGGCATTATGGGAACTTCCGATTCCGGTATTCGATATTGTAAAAGTATCGGAATTAAGTATCGGAATTCCGATACTGCGAATATCGGCCGATACCCGATATTACAGTATCGGAATGCTCAACACTACTCATGAGTTTTTCACTGACTGCTCCCCGACACATTTTATTCTATGGACTTTTCATGTCATGTCTTGTGGATGATTTTTGTGTTGACCAGTGATGTCCTCATTTGGTTCCATTTGCAGAACTAACTTTCCTATTCAAGGGAACGGCTAGAAAAAGCTTGATAAAACTCCATCAGTTTGGGTTTTTGTTGCGGATTTTTTTTGGGGTCATATGAGGAAAACAGATGTCACACATTGGGACCAAAAGTGGATGAAAAACTGATCCAGCACTTTCGTGAAAATCGCTTTGTTTGTATGCGTATGAGGGGGGAAAAAACAAGTGAACTTTGCTGTACTCCCAGTTTTTACCTGCTCATGCATTTTTAGATTGTGTTTTATGCAAATGAAGAATGAAGTCGCAAAGAAAGTCCTAGTAATACCAAAGCACCCTGGCGGGATGCCAGTATTTGGTGGGTTGGTCTGTTTTTTAATTTTTAATTTTATTTCCCATGGTCCAATATGGCAATCATTCAAGCTTTACAATGTGAAACATGGAAGAAGTTATATCAAAATTGACCTTCACTGGTAACAACTTTACATATTGAGTTGATTTTTGTAGAATCTTCTAAGGCAGCGTTCCTCAACCTTACTTACCTTGAGAGCCACTCTGGGAGATGGTTGCGAGAGCCACCATTACCGGTATGACGACAGACCAAGCTTATCCACAGAAAGTACACTGAGATCTTGTACCCCTTCCCATATAGGCAGTATACTTACATCCAGGGCCGGCGTCAGCACCCGGGCAAATGCCGGGGCCCTGAGCAGGCAGAGGGGCCCACTGGCGGTCGCGCACCCCGCTAGGCTATGGGCGGAGGAGAGCGGTGTCAGCGCCCGCCCTTCTCCGCCGCTTGCTCAGTGCCCCGGCAGCTGGATACTTCCCTCTCCCCGTGCCTCCGCAGATCAGCTGTCTTCCTGCTCTGCGCTCCCTGTGACTTCTCAGGTCAGAGGGCGCGGTGACGTCTTTACACCGCGCCCTCCCCTGAGCCGTCATAGGGAGCGCTGAGCGGGAAGACGCCGACAACGCTGGAGTTCGGACCCGAGCAGCGGGCAGCAGGTAGCAGGTGAGGAGAAGGGAGGTGAGTATTTGATTTTTTTTTTAATGTATGGAGGCATGGGGCAGTATAAAGAGAAGGGGGGGTGGCATCCTGCATGGGCCATTATAAAGAGAGGAGGGGGGACATCCTGCATGGGGCATTATAAAGAGGGGGGGGTGACATCCTGCATGGGGCATTATAACGTGGGGAACAGCCTGCATGGGGCATTATAAAGGGGGGGGGGCAGCCTGCATAGTGCATTATGTGGGGGGGGGGGACAGCCTGCATGGAGCATTATAGGGGGGGGGCAGCCTGTATGGGGCATTATGTGGGGGGTAACAGCCTGCATGGAGCATTATATGGGGGCCAGTATCCTGTATGGAGCATTATAAGGGGACCGGTATCCTGTATGGAGCGTTATATGGGGGCCAGTATCCTGTATGGAGTTTTATAAGGGGACCAGTATCCTGTATGGAGCGTTGTATGGGGGCCAGTATCCTGTATGGAGCTTTTTAAGGGGACCAGTATCCTGTATGGAGCGTTATATGGGGGCCAGTATTCCGTATGGAGCCTTATATGGGGGCCAGTATTCCGTATGGAGCCTTATATGGGGGCCAGTATTCCGTATGGAGCCTTATATGGGGGCCAGTATTCCGTATGGGGCCTTATATGGGGGCCAGTATTCCGTATGGGGCCTTATATGGGGGCCAGTATTCCGTATGGAGCCTTATATGGGGGCCAGTATTCCGTATGGAGCCTTATATGGGGGCCAGTATTCCGTATGGGGCCTTATATGGGGGCCAGTATTCCGTATGGGGCCTTATATGGGGGCCAGTATTCCGTATGGGGCCTTATATGGGGGCCAGTATTCCGTATGGGGCCTTATATGGGGGCCAGTATTCCTTATGGAGCCTTATATGGGGGCCAGTATTCCGTATGGGGGCCAGTATTCCGTATGGGGGCCAGTATTCCGTATGGGGCCTTATATGGGGGCCAGTATTCCGTATGGAGCCTTATATGGGGGCCAGTATTCCGTATGGAGCCTTATATGGGGGCCAGTATTCTGTATGGAGCCTTATATGGGGGCCAGTATTCCGTATGGAGCCTTATATGGGGGCCAGTATTCTGTATGGAGCCTTATATGGGGGCCAGTATTCCGTATGGAGCCTTATATGGGGGTCAGTATTCCGCATGGAGCCTTATATGGGGGCCAGTATTCCGCATGGAGCCTTATATGGGGGCCAGTATTCCTTATGGGGCCTTATATGGGGGCCAGTATTCCGTATGGGGCCTTATATGGGGACCAGTATTCCGTATGGGGCCTTATATGGGGGCCAGTATTCCGTATGGGGCCTTATATGGGGGCCAGTATTCTGTGTGGAGCGATTCACCGGTTTCTGAGCTATTGTGGAATTTACAATAGATATCACTCATGTAATGTAAGAAGTGAAATCTTTGCATTGTACTATATATATATTTCTCCGCCGTATCTCTGCATCATGAATCGTGTATGTGTTAAAAGGGCCCACTGAGACTCTTTCTCCCGGGGCCCAGAAAAACCTGGAGCCGGCCCTGCTTACATCCAAGGGTTCTTTATTTACCCTCATTTGGTATTGTATCAAGCACACACTCCACACTATCACATCCAACTTAAAGCACCCCTCTAACGAACAGTATCATCATATCTCCAGCTTGCTATTTTTTTTTTTATTTCCAAGCCCCATCACCTCCACAAATATATACATATCCAGATGTCCTCTTATCTGCAGGGCTACACACACCAACTCAAAATTTGGACACCTGCTCATCATAGCCTTTTGCTAGACCAGGTGCTAATGCGCAAAGCTGTCAGAGAGCTGCGAGACACAAATCTTGGGACTGCGAGCCACAGGTTGGGAACCCCTGTTCGAAGGGTATTTGAAAAAGCCTGATAGTTTGTTAGAAGATACTTATAATTTTTATATGTACCATTTGGCTGGTAACAAAATGAGATTTACAGTGTGTTGTGTTTTAGTGTGAATGACCTTAGCACAAGATAATGTGGCTGTGGCATAGCAGGGCTTCCTTGTAACCAATTTCAGCTCTCCTCTTATTTATTATTATGGGACACTTTGTCCACAGCTTTCTAGATCTTTTTGGTCTGTCTTGTGTTAACCCTTGGGATTGCCAATAAGTATTAACTAACCGCTGGACCTCACAGAAGTATGTGTCTGCATATTCTTGCATTGGAAATATACTCATCAATGTAGTAAAAAAATGTGCATGGTGATGTTTAGATTAAACCTATAATAACTGTCCAATTATTGAAGTACTTTCGTTTCACGCCATACACTCTATCATTTCTGGCCTCATTAGGGTAAGAGAAATCCTGTGGAATCTAGCAGCACTAAGCCATATCTGATTGCATAACCAGGGATTACGATCATCGCTGGGACTTATGCACTCAACATGTTTCTTTCATGGCTTTGTTCACACTTCAGGGGTTCCTGCCTGTAGCACTAATTTTGCCATAAAAAGGACTGGAAGCTGCAGAAGTTGCTCATGGTTTGTGCAAACCTAGAACAGTAGAGGAAAAAAAAGAAAATTGAAATTTTGACTTTTGATGTTGAGCCCTCAAGTAACAGCCGACCATGATTTACACTCAAATAGTCGATATTACTGGACTCAGGAGAGCTGGTAATTTAGATCACATGGAAAAATTCAATGCTGGACTAATTACATTAAATTAACTGTGGGAACAATCATGGGAAACTATGTTATTGCATTGCCTGCTGCTACCCACAGAAAGTTTTTTTTTGTCCCACAGTAAAACAATATAATGATATTGGTAGGCGAACAGATATCTCCACCCAAATATGTTGTATTTCATTATTCACTATTGCAAGATTTCATGAGATTCGCAATAATGAAAAGTAGAAAATAGCCCAAAGTTCTCTCCTGCTTACATAAATGTCTTGTTGTCCCAAAATATTTACTCTCATTCATGTTACCTTGTATTTTTTTTTTTTATCTAAACTGAAAACCATTTTAGGGTATTGGCACATGGAGTCTTTTTCAGGTCAATTCTGCCTGGAATCGACTTGAAAAAACTCTGCAAAAGCGCACCATAAATAGAATATAATACACATCAATGTCAAAAAGACATTGCTGTGCACATGTTCCATCTTATTTCATGTCTTCTAACTGCTTCAGGGTTTGGAAACCCTGAAGTGGTAAAAGAAGTGACCTGTACATCTTTCTAGCGGAAGCCGACCACTGACAATACTTTATACTGTAAGTTAATTCATCGCACTCTCAAGAATCTGATGATGCAAAGTTTAATTTATTTATAAAACAAAAGCAAGAAAATTATCAAACCAGTGGTGACAATAGAGACGTTTAGGCATGTTAATGGCCTTATTCAATTCAGTCGCTATTTCTGCTGGTTAGTATGTAGCCTAGAGGTTTAGGTTGTAGTTCAGTGATGGCCTCCCACAAGCAAGGCGCTGTTAGGGCCGCTATACTCGAGCGCCATTCTAGCATCCACATCGCCCCACAACCTGTGGAATACCGGCATCTACTACTCTTGAGGCTTGTTCACTGCCAGTGCCCCCTTGATTATAAAAAGTCTACCACTGCATTGGTCTTCCTTCTTTGAAATACAACCTAAACCTCTAGGATACATACTAACCAGCAGAAATAGCGACTGAATTGAATAAGGCCATTAACAGGCCAAAACGTGTCTATTGTCGCCACTCACCACTGATTTGATAATTTTCTTGGTTTTGTTGTATAAATTAAACTTTGCATCATCAGATTCTTGAGAGTGCGATGAATTAACTTTACAGTGTATCAAGGGCAAACCAAGCCCATTGCATCCGCACCTTGCAATGAGACAGCGTGCACGCCAATATAACCCCTTATCACTGTCTTTTCCTCTATGCTTTAAAACAATGATTGGCTCCCAGCCTCACCACTTACTGTCTTCTTCTTGATGATGCTGCCACGGAAGACCGTAGATAGAAGATGGTACTGAACTTTATAATTTAGGTGTGCACGATGGCATGCTTATTATGCAGGGGACCACAACAGCACATGGCTAATTATGTTTTCAAGGGGGTTACATTATTGGACATTTTGCTTTCATGAGGCACAATAGGTGGTCTCTTTTTTTATGTTAGTGACATATTGAATAGTAAGGATACTATATCAGCCATATTTATTGTTGGAGGCGCAATTGAGGGCTTTTTCATTTATTGTGCCCCATATGTGACATTGATATTTTCAGGGGCGATCTGTGTGGATGTGCTGTAAAAATGAGGAACCAAATACATATGGGTATCAGAGACAAGTCTTGGAGGTGAGAAGTAACCATGAATGGATGGAGCTGATGAAGAAAAGAAATTGAATGTCTTCCGAATAGACATCGCTGGATGTAAATGCTTATCCTGACTACGACTGCTGAGTACTGCAGTCCCTGTATTGCCTGCACAGTGATCTGTGAACTCACTCTCTGCATGCCTTCACCATTGTTCAAGCACTACAGGAGCTGTGGTCTCAGCTGGCAAAAAAATATATAGCATGCAAAGTGTATATACAAGTAAAAATTTTTGGTCATGCCCTTAACCACATCCATTCTCATTTACCATTTCAGTTTCACCTAGCCAGAGTAACAAACATTTAGAAAATGATGGACAAATTCTTAGAGGCTGTGTTCACACTACGCTAAACTGTTTTGTTGTCCTGTCAGTTATAGGAGCAGAACAATGAAAAGCAACTGGGGACAGATTTGTCATCAAACACACAGCAGTACCCAACTGTCCTGTTTATGAGGTAAAGCCAACAAATGCCAAAAAATTGTGGGATGTAGTCAAAGCATCCTGGGCTGGAATAACAGTTGACAAGTGTCAGAAGTTGGTTGACTCTATGCAACATAGATGTGAAGCAGTTCTAAAAAACTGTGGGTATACAACTAAATATTAGGTTAGTGGTCCACAGGAATGCTAAATCCTTAAAAAAAGAGAATACATATTGTGAGTTTGTAAAGAAAAATGCAGACCCTGCTATTTTTTACAACATATATACATTTCTCATGTTTTGAATTAGAAAACAGTGTGCAATGTTTCCAATGCATGGAAATAAAAACTAGTATGAAGATTTTGTACTTAACTCGTGTTTTTGAACACACTGTTATTATTTTGAACACTACTGTATATATGTGGTCAGTACAAAGGACTAGCACATGCCTTATTCCTTTCAAAGACAAACCGGGCCGGAGGGAAATAAAGCGCGCTCCATGGGAGCGGCTCTTTGCGCATGCGCGGGAAGGGAGGCAGAGCAGGGCACAGCTAGGCGTTCTGTACAAGGACCCATCTCTGGTAAATCCCTTTCTCCTTCTGTCACTTTTCCTTTCTCTACTGAGTATCACGCTATTCACTGCCTCGGTCTCCACTCACTTTGGTGACACCCAACTCATGTGGCACTGCTGAGTACTCAGACCAAAGGTCTGCTCTAGCTGCAAGCTAGGTCCTGTCTAACTCACTACCAGGAAGTCCTCTCTGATCTTGCTGCATAGCCCCTCACTCTCTGGGCTAGTCCCAACTCTTAACTGTCCCTACTGTCGGGCAAAATACTATCGATCACTAATAACGCATGTCACAATACACATTACATAATGCAGCAATACGCGTGTCTTCAAGGGAGAATGCGGGCAATATGTCCATCTCCTTAAACTGACAGACATAATTAAGCTATCATTCCCAAAGAAGAGAATAGTGCGGCATTGCCAAAGAAGACTTTGGGCCCCTTTTTTCTTGCATTTTGGATTGTGGACCCGAGAATTCATACATTTATCAATTATTTATGTGGATAGGTGATAACTGTTGTTTATGGAAACCCGCTTTACCTTTCTTTTCCTTGTATTAACAGATGAGAGAATAGTAAAACATAAAATCTGCATAAAAAAATATTAATTTGCTTTTGCAACACACCTCACTGGAATCTAAACACTATTACGTGTAAGCGAGCATGTCTCCATTCTTCTAATCAAGCCTGGAGCTTTTAGGAGTCAGTTTATAGCCTTTACAAGATGGTCTTAACAACAGCTCACATATCATGCTACTCTGGATTTATTATCTTGTTTCTTACTGAAGATCTTCACTATCATATTGCTTTTATTTATCAAGAGATTCAGCAGATGCAGGGCTTCAAATCCATCTGTCCGTTTTCATATTACCTACACTCTTGAAAATGTCACTTGCTGATCCACATCCTGACCCGCTGTAACACAAAATCTAAAGGATTACAGTGCGGTGGGAGGAAAAGCAAAATGGAACTGAAATCTAAACTGGAAGTGATGGGCACTGCGACCTTGTTACTCTTGCGGAGCTTTTAAGGACAGTAGCGTACAACCTGAACAGCTTCCATTACAGGTCACAATGATAATCTCATTGTCTGCAGTTTTAAAAATCAATTCTGCCATTTTGGTCAATAAACCCTACATGCTTTGTACCATGAGTTATTCCAGCTTGTTCAATTCAATCCAAAGTGAACTGAAAAATCCCCTCCACAATGTTGCTTTTGTAGTGCGCTTCTTGGTGGGAACATACTCATAGAATGGGGCGTACACAAAAACATATTTCCCACAATATAAATAATTTTTTACTAAATGAAAAGGAATTTTTATTGCCCAACAAATATTTTTGGAGGATAGTAAATTAAACTTTATAATTGCAGCCCCGACCATTATTAGCTAAGAGGAACTTTGAAGAATAAAAGAAGCAGATTTCTATAGTAGCAATTATTATTATCAAGCATAAAATGGTTCACGTCGTTAGAGCTAATTATTACTTCTATGGTCAGCTTTGTGTCTTTTTCTTTTGATGAAAACCAATATTTTTTAGTAGTACTCAGTACATAAATACTCCTCATCATGAGTCATATGACAGACATTGACACGAGGAACACTAAAGCTAGAAATGAATGATCAATGAAGAACGAAATATAATTGCCCTCACTGATAGTCTGCAGCATCTTCAGACTGATAATTAAATTGTCTCCTAGAAACCCTGCAGAGACCAAAGGGGTCAAAATGGAGCTGGTGCCTAGTGACTTTTTTGTCTTATTGCAGATAAGGCACATTAGCAGAGCAGGGGGTACTACCACATGCTGGTAGGCACAGTAGTCTTTACAACCACATGCAAGAGAGTGAAAAAAGAAGAAGGGCGCATTGCTGATTTCCTGAGAAATAGAGAGAATCTCTTTATATATTTACCAGATTTATATTATAAAACAAAATACAATCAAAAGAAAGGAAATAAAAAAAAGTAATTGCTTGAACATTGTTTGATTTCTTTGTTGATTTTCTGTGTTTCGTGTTCCATCTCCAAATATGAATTTAAGGGCTTGCTCACATGAGTGCATAACACGGCCGAGTGCTATGCAATGTTTTACCAGTGTTATTCTATTGGGCAGCTCAGATCTGAGATTTTTTTCTCATTCCAATATAAGAGTGGTGGAATGTACTGTCACGTTCCTACCACAGAAGTCACCAATCGCGTAATATAGTGTGAATAAGGTTATGTGTTTTTATATATACAATCATAGCTGAAACCCTTTAAATTGTATAAATTGTACCAGAAAATTAAGTATTTCTCCCAGAAAATTATTGCAATTACACATATTTTGTTATACACATGTTTATTTCCTTTATGTGTATTGGAACAACACAAAAAAACAGAGGACAAAATGGCAAATTGGACATCATTTCACACAAAACTCCAAAAATGGACCGGACAAAATTGCTGTCACCTTTCCAGAATTATGGGTAAACAACTGTCTTTCAAGCATGTGATGCTCATTCAAACTCACGTGTGGAAAGTAACAGTAGTGGGCAATATGAAAATCACTCCTGAAACCAGATAAAAAGGGGAGAAGTGGAGTAGTTGACTCATTCTTTGCATTATGTGAATGTGTGTGCCACACTAAGCATGGAGATAAGAAAGAGCAGAAGACAGCTGTCTGAGGACTTGAGAACCAAAATTGTTGAAAATTATCAATAATCTCAAGGTTACAAGTCCATCTCCAGAGATTTTGATGTCCCTTTGTCCACGGTGCGCAACATAAGCAAGAAGTTTATAGCCCATGCTAATCTCCTTGGACATGGACGGCAGAGAAAAATGTATGAAATGTTGCAACGTAGGATAGTCTGGATGGTGTATACGCAGACTCAATCAAGTTCCAAAGGAATTCAAGCTGTCCTTTAGGCTCAGTGTACATCAGTGTCAGAACGAACTATCCATCAACATTTGCATGAAATGAAAGTGACGTCACTGCTTTCTGGGTCTTCTATCCTTGGATTACGATATCGGAGAGAATGAGACACAGGACAGGATGTATGTGTCAAACAAGCTCTAACTTTATTACAAAGCATAGGGTTTATATACACCCTGAAGGCAGGAAACGGATTTACCATATATGGTCCGATTATACAATTTAGCACACAAAGACTGGTTTCTGTTCTCGTGATGTCTATGCTTGTGTTGAAACATTTAATCGGACACATTTAATCAGATACATTCTGATGACTAGCAAGGACACGTTAGTCTCTATTGATACAAGGAAGGAACATTTAGCTGTTGTTTTGACCTAAAGTAACTGTCAGACTTATATAGCATAGATGGGGCCTTTAAACTTAAGGAACCTCATCTTCTGCTATAACATTCCGTCCTTTTGTTCCTTCATTTATCAATATGAATTTCTATATTTTCTTTTAATACAACGCTGAATACACATTAGAAAAAACTTAAAAACCAAATAAACCGCAAGACACATTAGCAAAACCTGAAAAATAGCTTGCACTATACCAGCCAACCACCCACCGATACCTTTAAACCAATTAACGGGATTTAGAACGGAAAAGGTGTTTGCCCACCAGAAATTCTGATTCTTGAGGTTGGCCTCATCATAAAGTCTCCTTAATTTTACCACGTCTTCTAGCTTATGTTTAAGCGTCAATACACTAGAATTGTCTATATAATGACAGCATGACGTCACTGCTTTCTGAAGTGGCATTAAAACTTATTTTTAATCCTTGTTCAGGTATTTTCCCTAGATCAGTAATTTTTGTTTTGTTACTAGGTACCCACTCCCCTCCTTTAAATGCTATATACAACCTGGGAATTATTTGACCCGTCAGGTTCCCTTGCCACCAGGGAAATTTTGTCCACCCTACTACGGGAATCCCAACAGTGGTATTCCACAATCTCTGTGTGGCATTATTGGCCCAAGTATCTGAACAGTTCACCCAAAAGTTTATCTCTTCCCATGAGACTGGAACAGCGAGAAAGGGTATGCTAGTGGATGTCACAGGGGCATGTGTACATATCCAACAATTAGCAATAGTCTGGTTTTGCTCCTTTAGTCCATCGATTAGAGCAAGATGGTGTTTAATGAATCTATTGTCGCCTCCATCTGTA
This sequence comes from Phyllobates terribilis, assembly GCF_046119375.1. NCBI lineage: Eukaryota > Metazoa > Chordata > Amphibia > Anura > Dendrobatidae > Phyllobates > Phyllobates terribilis. Next base: position 406,932,109 of record NW_027362761.1, on the reverse strand, counting down.
GTGCCCAACGTAGTCCATGCACATGTGGTCGCAAGGATGCAGGTAAGTATAAACAATGTCTTCATTCTTTGTCCGCTGGTTCTCCTAGTATCTTTTTGCAATGGGACGCGTGGATCCAGGCCTCTTTTCCCTCTAGTTTAACGGCTGTGCTTGTGGTCAGCAGAACTTGAAAGGGTCCGTCAAACCGTGGATCTAGGCTTTTCCTCACGTGTCTTTTTATAACCACCCAGTCTCCAGGTTGCAGCGTATGGCTGCTGGAGTCTTGATCTGGATCTGGAAGAGAACTGAAGACATTATCATGTATTTGCTTAATCTTTTTGTGTAAAGCCCTCACGTAGGAACTTAGCACATGGTTGTTCACTTCTAATGCTTGCGGATAGAAACACCATAGGCTGGGTACGTTGCCAAACAATATCTCATATGGAGAGAGTCCAGTCTTTTTATTGGGCGTATATCTTACTGAAAACAGAGCAAGCGGTAAACAATCCGGCCATGGTTTTCCTGTTTCAGCCATGGCTTTCTGAATTTTTAATTTCAATGTCCCATTCAGTCTTTCCACTTTACCACTACTTTGCGGGTGATATGGGGTGTGGAATGCTTGTTGAATTCCTAGAGCTGACATGACTTCATTCATTATTTCACCTGTGAAGTGTGTACCTCTGTCACTCTCAATTACCTCTGGTACCCCATACCTGCAGACCACCTCCGCAAGCAGTTTCTTTGCGGTTGCCGCAGCCGTGGCTTTGGCAATCGGGAAAGCCTCTGGCCATCCTGAGAACAAATCAATACAGACCAACACATATTCCCATGATCCTGACTTTGGCAGCTGAATATAATCAATTTGCAGTCTCTGGAATGGATAGAGGGGCCGGGGGGGGTGTTTGGGTGGTGTTTTAACTACTCTACCCTGATTATGTGTAGCACATATCATGCACCCTTTTATTAGTTGTTCAATACAGGTGGAGAATCCTGGTGCCACCCAATGTTTCTGCATCACACTCATCACAGCCGTTTTAGATTGGTGTGTCGGTCCATGTAGCATCTGGGCAGCCGCTGGGTACAGTGCCCTTGGAAGGCATCGCCGTGTCCCTTTCCCCCATACCCCATTTGCTTCATTCAGGCATGCACCTTCCTTTAACCACTTATCAACCTCCTCCTTTTGAGCCGGAGCCTGCATTTGGGATAAGATGTCCTCCGACACAAAGGGGTTTTTAGGGGCACTTAACTGACGTACTGTTGGCCCTTGTTGCGGCTTACAGGCTACTGTTTTTGCTGCTGCATCTGCCATCGCGTTTCCTCTACTCACCTGGTCGGTGCATCTGGTATGTGCTCTTACCTTTATGACATCTACTTTTTTGGGTAGTTGTAGTGCATCAATTAACTGCTGGACCGCATCAGCATTCTTTATGGGGTGTCCTGCTGCCGTCAGGAAACCTCTTGACTTCCATATGGGACCAAAATCATGCGCTATACCGAATGCGTACCTAGAATCCATGTAAATGTTAACAATACTACCTTCTGCTAGTTTACAGGCCTCAGTTAGGGCCCTAAGTTCAGCCTCTTGAGCCGATTGGTGTGGGAGCATTGGTTCTGCCTTGATTACTGCATTGAGGGAGACAACTGCATATCCAGTATGGAAAGTACCCGAATCGTCCTGATGACAGGATCCATCTACAAAAAATTCAAAAATCTGCATTTTCTAATTCATGTTCAAATACAGTAGGTAAACCTGCCGTTTCTTGTGCCATCATTTGTACACAGTCATGAGGAACTTCCTCTCTTGGATCTTCCTTAAAAAGCACAGTACCTGACCCCTCCTTTAGATCCGAGAGAGGTAACAAAGTTGCTGGGTTCAAAGTAGTACACCTCTGTAAAGAAACATTGGGAGGCATTAACAGTGCACATTGTAACCTGAGATGACGTGCTGCTGAGAGGTGAGCGGGTTGCACTTTGTTCAATATATTGTAGACATCATGAGGTGTTAGAACCGTGAGCGGGTGGTCAAGAACAATGTCTGCGGATTTATGAAGTAATAGTCCAACAGCATGCAGAGCACGTATGCAGGATGGTGCACCTCTGGCTACCGCATCTAATCTGCCACTAAAGTAGGCAACAGGTCTCTGATTATCACCGTATGTTTGAGTTAAAACTCCTGCTGCATGTCCAGCTTGTTCATGAAGGTGCAGAGTAAATGTGAGCTCATAATTAGGGGTACCCAAAGCTGGAGCGGCCAAAATAAGTTTTTTGAGAGAATAAAAACAGTCTATTGCCTCTGATGTTGGTACAAAAGGTGTTGGGGTAAGACAGTCATAAAGGGGCTGCATCAAAACAGAGACGGCATGAATCCACTGTCTGCAATAGGAAACAAGTCCAAGAAAAGTTCTGAGGGCTGCAACATTGTTAGGGACGGTGAATGCCTGTACTGCTTGTTTGCGTGCATTTGTTAAATGACGGGCTCCTGGTGTAATGCAATGTCCCAAAAAGGTGACTGAAGATTTACAAAACTGAAGCTTATCTTTTGATGCCTTGCAGCCAGCGTGATTGAGAAACAACATAAGCGATATGGTTGCACTATGACATTGTTTCCTAGAAGGGGCACAAATGAGCAGGTCATCGACATATTGCAAAACAACGATATGTGGTTCAGACCATCCTTCCAGTATTTCCTGCAGACTTGCAGTGTACATGGTGGGGGAGTTCTGGGCACCCTGTGGCAACACTGTCCATGTATATTGACTGAACTGGAATGTGAAAGCAAACAGGTACTGGCAGTCAGGATGTAATGGTACACTGAAAAATGCATTTGCCAAATCGACCACTGAAAAGCAAAGAGAGTTAGAAGGTATCTGTGACAGAAGAGTATGCGGGTTGGGCACAACTGGTGTTAGAAGTTCTGTGGCTTTGTTAACCAACCGGAGGTCATGGACCATTCTATATGCGGCTGGTTGTCTTGGCACGCTTTTTTTCTTTACTGGGAACAGGGGAGTGTTGCAAGGGGACTGGGTTGTGACTAGGACTCCTCTGTGTAGTAATTTTTGGACTTGCTGGGCTATGGCATTCTCCTGAGCCGAGCTAAGGGGATACTGCCTCTGTTGAGGTAAGATTGCTCCTGGTTTTAATTTCACCATTACTGGTTGAACTCTTTACCTACCGACATCTGTTTTGTCTGAGGCCCAAAAGTCATGTGGCACAGCATGCTCCAATATTGGGGGAAACTCATTTTTCTCTTCTATTCCTGCAATATCTAGCGACATAATTTTGCAAAGGGTACTTGGTTTTAAACCTGGGGTCATGGTGACAGTGCCATCGGGATGATATTCAATATGTGCTTGTAATTGGGAAAACACATCATTTCCCAAAAGATTACATTGGCCTCGGGGCGATACCATGAGCTGGCTATGTACAGTAGCTCCTTGAATTTGCAGGGGAATTCTCTTGGTGACAGGGAGCAGGACAGACGGGGAATTGAAGGGGGTGGCAATGACATGATGTGAAAAATCAGTGTCAGTGTATGGCCAATCACCTTGCGTAATTACTGAATTGTCGGCCCCCGTATCTACTTGGAAATCGATTTCATGTCCCCCTGGTAGGTTCACCTGCACTATACAACTGGGAGTTGGGGGTAAGGAGATGAGGGGGTTCATGTGCAAGCTACCCTTATCCTATGGGGGTGTTGTTTGGTCGGCTGGAGGACCCGTACTTTGAGCATTTGGATACGGGTTGGTCCTACAGTCCTTTCTAAAATGTCCTGGCTTTTTACATCCGTAACATAGTCTCTGTCCCCCTCCTGCAGTCCGTCCTTTGTCTCTGTTGTTTCTAGGGGTAGTCTCTAATATGTGTACTCTGGCAGCTCTCTTTGCCTGCGCTATGTCATGCTGTGCCCCCTGGGCTATTCTAGCCAAATCCTCTGCTTTCACTGATCTCCAGTCTGGTCTACTTGCTTTTACCTTCTCTGCAATCTCCTTCTTTAGTCCATTCATGAAAGCACTTGCTAATACCCTCTCACTAGTCCTATTTTCGGGAATAAATCCCATTTCTGACCAAGTTCTCCTTAATGCCCAAAAGTAATCTTTGGGGTCTTCTTCCTTACCTTGAACCCGGTCTTCTAGTGTAACCTGCCTCTCTGTCTTTACATGCCTTTACCAACGCTGCTGCAAATAGGACTCCGGCTGCTGCATCATTAGATTCTGCATCTACGGGTCCGGTCCTATTGGCATACTGTTTTTTTGTCTCATCTATTAACCTATCATAGCGGGCTTCATCTGCCAATTTTCCCTTAATTACCCCTTGTAAATCCAACTTAGTTGCATTGTACGTATCCTGTATGGTTCTTATCATTCTGGCAAACCCATCGGGGACTGGGACGGATCTGGCAACTGGGAAATCAACGCCAATTGTTCTGAGGGACTCCATGGTCTATACATTAACATTGTACGGGTTTCTTGACCTGGAACAACTGCATCCCCTACTGCTGCTGCTGCTACTGCTCCCGGTGCTCCTGGCACAACTACCGTTCTCATTGGGAATAGACTAGCAGGATGGGGTCTCGGTCCTCCACAAGCAAAACAGATGTCTACTGTCAAGGGGTTCTGCTGTCCACATCTGGGGCAAACCCAGCAATTGGGTTCCTGGGAATTCTGGTATTGGGGTGGGGGTGACGTCGGGGGCAGATAGGGAGAAAAATCTGTCATTCCGGTTTTTGTCAGTCTGTAACATCCATCTCCTAGTTCTTCAATCTTTCCTTCAAAATGAGCGCATGCATTCATCCATACATCCACTGTCTTCAACAGACCCTTATCTTTCAGCCATCCATGATAGGAGTTAAAGAAGGATTTCCATTTCTCTCCGTTCATCTCTCCATTTTTATTCATTCCCGCCTTACACAATATTTTGTCAATTCCAATCAGTGCTTGTTTCCCTTCTCTGTGTACTACTAAGTCTTTGGCAGTAATGCCTTCTTTGGCATTTTGGTTCCCCATTCTTTCGGTTCTCCTCACTTAGAGTAGACTCCTCAGTCACTTAGACAATGGGCCACAAAGATTTCTGAACCACACCACTACTAGCGTTCCAGGACTTATACGCCAGCCAGAAAAACAGACCAAAAACACCGATCCCGAGACACACCCACAACACAATCATCGGATCCATACTGTCATTCTTAAGTTTTTCCAAAGGATAGAAGGCAGGACTGACAATTTATCTGAGGGGATTCTACTGGTTCAAAGGGACCTGAGCCAGACAACAATCTGTGAATTACCTGGGAGCCGACCGCTCGGGGGTGAGGGAGTCTCTTCTATATAGTGATATAATTTAGGTAGAATATAACAGTTATTCTTACCTCAGCGCTGTATATATCACCAACAGAGAGCTTCGCTCGTCCCACGTCTCGGACCAGTCGAGCACCCCTGGGCAGATTAACTCAGGTCCTTGTTCGGGCGCCAGCTGACGTCACTGCTTTCTGGGTCTTCTATCCTTGCATTACGATATCGGAGAGAATGAGACACAGGACAGGATGTATGTGTCAAACAAGCTCTAACTTTATTACAAAGCATAGGGCTTATATACACCCTGAAGGCAGGAAACGGATTTACCATATATGGTCCGATTATACAATTTAGCACACAAAGACTGGTTTCTGTTCTCGTGATGTCTATGCTTGTGTTGAAACATTTAATCGGACACATTTAATTAGACACATTTAATCAGATACATTCTGATGACTAGCAAGGACACGTTAGTCTCTATTGATACAAGGAAGGAACATTTAGCTGTTGTTTTGACCTAAAGTAACTGTCAGACTTATATAGCATAGATGGTGCCTTTAAACTTAAGGGACCTCATCTTCTGCTATAACAAAAGCTATGGCAGGAGACACAGGAAGACCCCACTGCTGACACAGACATAAAAAAAAGCTAGACTGCAGTTTGCCAAAATATATGTGGGTAAGCCAAAATCTTTCCGGGAAAGCATCTTGTGGACAGATGAGACCAAGATAGAGCTTTTTGTTAAAGCACATCATTCTATTGTTTATCAAAAATGGAATGAGGCCTACAAAGAAAATAACACAGTACCTACAGTCAAATATCATGGAGGTTCAAAGATCTTTTGGGGTTGTTTTGCTGCCTCTGGCACTTAGTGCCTTCACTGTGTGCAAGGAATCATGAAATCTGAAAATTTCCAAAGGATTTTGGGTTTCAATGTAGTGCCCAGTGTCAGAAAGCTGGGTTTGCATCCTAGGTCATGGGTTTTTCAGCAGGACAATGACCCCAAACATACTTCAAGAAGCACCCAGAAATGGATGAAAACAAAGCGCTGGAGAGTACTGAAGTGGTGAGCAATGAGTCTTAAAGTGATCTTAAAATTGCTGTTGAGAGAAGGCATCCTTCAATTATGAGAGATCCAATGCAGTTTGCAAAAGAAGAGTGGTCAAAAATTCCAGTTGAGAGTTGTTAGAAGCTTGTTGATTATTCTACAAAGCAATTCATTATTTATTCCAAAGGTTGTGCAACCAAATATTAAGTTGAGGGTGCCAACAATTTTGTGCTGCCCATTTTGGGGGTTTTGTATGAAAAGATGTCCAATTTGCCTTTTTTTCCTCTGTATTTTTTGGGTTGCTCCAATACACGCAAAGGAAATAGACATGTGTATAACAAAACTTGTAAATGCAATAATTTTCTGGGAGAAATACTTAATTTTCTGGAACAATTTTAAGGGTGTCAACACTTATGGCCATGACTGTATATTTATCTATATATACTGTGGTATGGGGATGTATTATGTACAGTGTAGGAGTGCTATAGGTTAAGATTTAGGATATAAGATACACTTGGTAAGCAATGTAAGTGTAATATATTTAATGTATAATGTATAGCGTGTGATAAGTGACATAGTGTATAATGTTGTGAAGGTGATCTGCCCAACCACATACTGTAGGGACAGACAAAGTTAAAATTTGGGACTAGCCCATAGTGGGAGGGACAAGTCCCTGTAAGAAGAGAATGCTTCCTGATGGTTGTTCAGATAGGGAAGTACAGTAACCAAGGTCAAGTTCAAGTGCAGTGGACTGCTAGTGTCAACAAGGATCTATCGTTCATGATAGTGGGAGACCTTACTGGAATCCCTTGTGGACATTCCTGCAATGACCGTAGTTCAAAGCTCGGTACAGGTACTATGGAGAGTGCCTTACGCTCTGGGGTAGAGTGAATGATGGATGAGGAACCGTGACAAAGGAAGGTAGCAGATTCCTAGTGTACTGCTGGACTGGAGGGAAAATTCCTGGGGCTGAAGGAACCAGTAAATGTAGGGATAGTCCAGGAGGAACGGATAGCAATGCAGAAAACATACTGTATTAAGGAAACAGGAAGTGTTGTGCCCAATACAGCATGTTAACTTCTTATGAACTTGAACTGTCCAGTAAATTTTTGTTGGTTAACCCCATTACATTCATTGACAGGGATAGTCCGTCATGGCTGGGTGCTAGTTCGCTCACCAGTACAGACTATCCCCATCATGCATTTAATCTGTCACTGCGTGCAAACACACAGTGACAGTTTCGTGCCGACAGCTGTCACAGACAGCTGATCAGTACGGGAAGAGGTACAGGGAACAACCATGCCGGCAGTCCTCGCACCCAGATCGCTGTGATCGGTCAGTTAATCTGACTGACCGATCACAGCATGATCGCACAGGAGAAGATGACATATCAGCATTTCCTGCCCGATCAGAGCAGGAGCTCAGTGCTGCCAGTGGCTGAGCTCCTGCACCAACAGCACCAGGAGCGGTGTCAGCACCGCCCCTGGCTGCTAACCCCCTAAATGCTGCAATTGGAGCATTCAATAGGCAGGCAGAGGGAAGGGACCTCTACCTTCAGATAGGCGCCCTGCCACGTCATCGTGGGGGGTTGACCGTTTCCATGTTGACCTCCGGTTCACCAGGCTACAGAAAGCTTCTGAGACCATGCTCACAGCATAGTCTCAGAAGAATTCTGCACAGGTATAATGCACTGCAGTCTAGTGCATTGCAATACATTATACCTATGGAAAAAGGGAAAAAACTGAAAGTCCCATAGTGGGACTAAGTAAAAAAAAAAAATAAAAACATTTTTAAAAATATTTTTTTTATAAAAAATAATAACAAATATTACAGAAATAAATACACATTTTTATGTAAAAAAAAAAAAAAAAAAAAAAAAGGTACACATATTTTGTATCTACGCGTCCGGAACGACCCAATTTATAAACGTGTCACACTAGTTAACCCCTTCAGTGAACGGCGTAAAAAAAAAAACGAAAAAAAAATGGGAAACTATGCTTTTTCATCATACCACTGTAAAAAAGTGGAATAAAACGCGATCAAAAAGACGACTGTAAATAAAAATGGTACTGCTGAAAACGTCATCTTGTCCCACAAAAATCAAGCCACCATACAGCTCCATCAGCCGAAAAATTAAAAAGTTACAGCTCTCAGCATACAGCGATGCAAAGATAATTTTTTTCTATAAAAGTTTTTATTATGCAAAAGTGCAAAAACATAAAAAATGACATAAATGAGGCATCTCTATAATCGTACTGACCCAAAGAATAAAGCTGCTTTATCAATTTTACCACACGATTAACGACATAAAAAAAAAAACATTCCTGAATTTCTGCATTTTGTTCATTCTGCCTTCCCCAAAATCAGAATAGAAAGCGGTCAAAAAATGTAATTTGCCTGAAAATCATACAATTAAAAACGTAGACTTGTCCTGCAAAAAACAAACCATCTCATGACTTTGTCGGCCGAAATATGGAAAAATTATAGCTCTCAAAATATGGCTATGCAAAAACTAGTGTTTGCAAAAAAAAAAGCATCTTTTAGTGTGTGACAGCAGCCAAACATAAAAACTCAATATAAATTTGGTATCACTGTAATTGCACCGATCCGAAGAATAAAGTCACCTAATCAACGAGGAACGGTGTAAAAATAAATACAACAAATTCTTCACCTGCTTCTGATTTGTTTGTTCTGCCTCCCAAAGATCGCAATAAGGCTCGGCCCACATTTATCCTGCGCTTTGCGCTGAGAGCTTACGCCGAGGTTTCCGTGTAAATGTTTGAGATACGTGATTCAGATGGAACCCCCGCGTGGAAGATTCCCTATAATGAGACAGATGGAGACGGAATCCAAGGTAACTTTGCTTCCTCATTATAGTGAATGGATTCCTCGGGGGCTTCAGCTCAATCACGTCATTTGGAGATTTAGATGGAAACCCCATGTGATCCCAAATGTTATGTAAAATGTTCACAGTAAGGCTGAGTTCACACGATGCGTTTTTCATGCGTTTCCGCGGCGTTTTTGCAGTTGCGTAAACGCCGCGGAAACGCATGAAAAACGCATGGTAGAAGGGCAGCAATGTTCCCCAATGGAAATCCGCATGTGCTGTGCCCATGATGCGGATTTTTCCGCAGCGTAAACGCTGCGGTCAAAAATCCGCAGCATGTCAATTAATTTTGCGGAAACGCTGCTCTTTTGCCGCCATTGACTTGCATTAGACCGCATGGAATCCGCATCACTGTATATGTTGATGCGCTTTTCATGCGGTCTAATGTGCGGATGGTACCCGGGTGTGGATGAGAGGACTCTCATCCAGACCCAGGTACCATTAAAAAAAAAAGAATAAAATAAAAAATATATATATTCTCACCTTCTGACGGCCCGCGCTGCGTCCTGCCGGCTTCCCGGGCACTTCGCGGTTGAATGAAGAAGGACCTTCGCTGACGTCAGAGTCATGTGACGGGTCACGTGACGCTGACGTCGGAAGGTCCTAAAGTCTTCACTGCCGGCAGCCGGGACCGATGAAGCAGGACACCGGGGGCCATCAGAGGGTAAAGTATAGATTTATTTTTTATTTTTTGACATTCACACACTATATAAATCCATGCCGGTTGCATGGATTTATATAGTGTGAAGTTGACAAGCACTTTCCAAGTGATGTTAAAATCGCTTGGGAAGCGCTTGTCAACCCGCATGCGGAAATGAAAGTGAAGACCGCTTCATTTCCGCATGTCCCTGGCAGGAAACCGCATGTACAATCCGCATGCGTTTTTTCCTGCCAGAGAGATGCAGAAACGCTCAGGAAAAAATCCTGAGTATTTCTGCATCGTGTGCACATACCCTAAAAGCTTCACATAAAAAGCCCCCACTCTGGTCCGTCATCTGTAAATAGAAAGATAGGGGGCTTCCACGTTACTGGTAGTACAAGGGCTCTGAAAAAGCAAAATGGCTCCCCCCCAAAAGAAATTCAGCAAATTCTGTGCTCCCAAATCCAAATTCCCCCCTCCTTTCTGAGCATCACATTGTGTCTAAACCACATTTAGGGTCCACATGTTTGGCAGGGGTATAATTTCCAAAATGTGGTCACTTGAGGGGGGATTCTGCTCTTCTAGCACTTGGGGGCTCTGTATATGGCGTTTGCAAACTATTCTAGGAAAATCTGTGCTCCAGCAGGCAAATAGCGCTCTGTCCCTCCCGAGTCTCACTGTGTAGCTCAGCTGCACTGTACAGCCACATCTGGGCTATTGCCATATTCAGTAGAAATTGTGTGACACATTTTGGTGCCATTTTTTACCAATTTCCCCATGTCAAAATGTAAAATCTGGTGCTAACACAATTTTTTTGTGGTTAAAATGTAATTATTTTTTCTTCACTGCCCAATGATATAAAATTATGTTACCCACCTGTGGTGTCAATATGATCACTGCACCCATAGATAAATTCATTGAGAGGTGTAGTTTGTAAAATGGGGTCACTTATGGGGGATTCTACTGGCACCTTAAGGGCTCTACCAATGTGACATGGCACCCTCAAACAATTCCAGCAAAATTTGAACTCCAATATGGCGCTTCTTCCCTTCTGAGCTTTGCGCTGTGCCTCAAAAGTAGTTTTTGACCACACATGGGGTGTTGGCAAACTCAGGAGAAATCGCACAACAAATATTAAGGCCCACTTTCTCCTGTTACCCCTGTGAAAATAAAATATTTGGGGCTAAAAGAAAAAGTTAGATTTTTTTATTTTCACGGCTCTACATTATAAACTTCTGTGAAGCACCTGGGGGTTCAAGGTGCTCACTACACATCTAAATACGTTCCTTTAGGAGTCTAGTTTCCAAAACGGGGTCACTTATGGGGTGTTTCCACTGTTTAGGCACCTCAGGGGCACTCCAAATGTGACATGGTGTCCGCTCTCGATTCCAGACAATTTTGCATTCAAAAAGTCAAACAGTGCTCCTTCCCTTCCGAGCCCTGCCGTACACCCAAGCAGTGGTATTCCCTGACATATAGGGTATTGGCGTACTCAGGAGAAATTGCACAACAAATTTGGGGGACCACTTTCTCTTCATACCCTTGTGAAAATCAAAAAAATTGGGTCTGAAGTAAAATTTTTGTTCATTTTTTCCTTCCACAATGCTTCAGTTCCTGTAAAGCACCTAAAGGGTTAATAAACTTATTGAATGTGGTTTTGAGCACCTTGAGGGGTGAAGTTTTTAGAGTGGTGTCACTTTTGGGTATTTTCTGTCATATAGACCCATCAAAGTCACTTCAAATGTGATGTGGTCTCTAAAAAAATGTTTTGTTTGTTTGAATTTTGTTGGAAAAATGAGAAATTGCTGGTCAACTTTTAACTCTTATGTTTCCTAACAAAAAAAATATGTTTCAAAAATTGTGCTGATGTAAAGTAGACAAGTGCGAAATGTTATTTATTAACTATTTTGTGTGACGTAACTCTCTGATCTAAGGGCATGAAAATTCAAAGTTTGAAAATTGTGAATTTTTTTTACATTTTTTGCCAAATTTCAGATTTTTTCACAAATAAACGCAAGTCTTATCGAAAAACTTTTACCACTTTTCATAAAGTACAGTATGTCACGAAAAAATAATCTCAGAATCAGCGGGATCCATTGAAGCGTTCCAGAGTTAATACCTCATAAAGTGACAGTGGTAAAATTTAAAAAATGAGGCCTGGTCATTAACCTACAAAGTGGCTCAGTCCTTAAGGGGTTAAAACGAGCCGGGTGTCCCTTGATCTATGTGCAGAGACTCCTGAAGATGGAGGCCTGGAAACGGCAAAGGCTCGCGGCATACAAGTAAGGCTACAGCCCCACTATCAGTATTTGGTCAGTATTTTTTCCCAGGAGTGGGTGATAAATGCAGAATTGGTGACTTGTTTCTATTATACCTTTTCTCTGATTATTCCTCACCTGTTTTTTTTTTCCCACTCTTGAGAAAAAATACTGACCAAATACTGATAGTGGGGCCGTGGCCTAAGTGTGATACTCCCCACACATGACAGCACATTGGGACTGGGACATGATTTTCCTGTAAAGTGCCACAGCGTTATGGAGCAGCAGCTTGACCACAGTTACCACCCTGGGTCACTTTACGCCGATTTGGTATGAGAAAACAATTGCAGCATGTTGCGAGTGTCTGCAAGACTCCGCTCACACCGCGCACGCATACAAGTCTATAGTTGTGTGTGAAACAACAGCAATTACCGAAGACACAGGCAATAGAGACGATGGAGAAATTACTTTTTCTGTCTTCCCCGCACCTGAGCACCAATTCTCTCATGCAAGAGAATCGGATCACACTAAGGCCACGGCCCCGCTATCAGTATTTGGTCAGTATTTTTCTCTCAGGAGTGGGAGAAAAAAAACAGGTGAGGAACAATCAGAGAAAAGGTATAATAGGAACAAGTCCATCAATTCTGTATTTATCACCCACTCCTGGTTTTGGCTCCCACTGCTGAGAGAAAATACTGAACAAATTCAGACTAAATACTGATAGTGGGGCCGTGGCCTAAGGACACTAAGGTGACACTCGGATCAAACTCTGCGAGAGTTTGATCCAAGAGTATTTGCACAATTGGTCCCAATTCTCTCACATGAGAGAATCAACAGGCTGTGTGACCCTTGCCTAAAGGGAATCTGTGAGGCTCACCAGTTTTTCCTATGTAACTTGAGAGCAGCATAATGTAGGGACAGAGACTCTGATTCCAGCAATGTTTCAGTTACATGGCTGCTTGCTACAGTTTTGATAACATTTATCTGCGGCAGTCAGTTGTCTGAATGCCCAGCTCTTAATAACTCCACTCACACCACTGACAGTTTTCTATATACACTCTGCATAGGCAGAAAGTTAAAAAACCAGACAATGTGAACTGAGGTCTAAGACGGCAGACATACAAGAAACAGAGGCATGTTCACACTAGCAAAAAAGAAGCAAGACAAAAATATATCTCATACCCTACCATAATTATATATAAATGTAAAGCAAAGTTGCATAATAAATATAGGGTACTTAGTGAACTATTTTTGATCAAAAAAAGTATACAAGCCGTCCCACCAGCGGCAAGGTGACCCTAAATTGCTTTACATTTATATATAATTATGGTAGGGTATGAGATATATTTTTGTCTTGCTTCTTTTTTGCTAGTGTGAACATGCCTCTGTTTCTTGTATGTCTGCCGTCTTAGACCTCAGTTCACATTGTCTGGTTTTTTGACTTGTTTGCATTCTGTGCAATTTAAGGGTGTGGCATGCCCTTTGTTGAGCTGATTGGTATATATGTAGCTTACCACGGGCCTAGGTGGTCTGGAGTTGGGACCCGGTCCTATTTGTCTGCCCTTTTATATGCATTACTTCAACTTTGATATACAGTAAGGTTTTTAATATAGGCAGTATAGGTACCGTCCCAATTTAGGGTCACCTTGCCGCTGGTGGGACGGCTTGTATACTTTTTTTGATCAAAAATAGTTCACTAAGTACCCTATATTTATTATGCAACTTTGCTTTACATTTATATATAATTATGGTAGGGTATGAGATATATTTTTGTCTTGCTTCTTTTTTGCTAGTGTGAACATGCCTCTGTTTCTTGTATGTCTGCCGTCTTAGACCTCAGTTCACATTGTCTGGTTTTTTGACTTGTTTGCATTCTGTGCAATTTAAGGGTGTGGCATGCCCTTTGTTGAGCTGATTGGTATATATGTAGCTTACCACGGGCCTAGGTGGTCTGGAGTTGGGACCCGGTCCTATTTGTCTGCCCTTTTATATGCATTACTTCAACTTTGATATACAGTAAGGTTTTTAATATAGGCAGTATAGGTACCGTCCCAATTTAGGGTCACCTTGCCGCTGGTGGGACGGCTTGTATACTTTTTTTGATCAAAAATAGTTCACTAAGTACCCTATATTTATTATGCAACTTTGCTTTACATTTATATATAATTATGGTAGGGTATGAGATATATTTTTGTCTTGCTTCTTTTTTGCTAGTGTGAACATGCCTCTGTTTCTTGTATGTCTGCCGTCTTAGACCTCAGTTCACATTGTCTGGTTTTTTGACTTGTTTGCATTCTGTGCAATTTAAGGGTGTGGCATGCCCTTTGTTGAGCTGATTGGTATATATGTAGCTTACCACGGGCCTAGGTGGTCTGGAGTTGGGACCCGGTCCTATTTGTCTGCCCTTTTATATGCATTACTTCAACTTTGATATACAGTAAGGTTTTTAATATAGGCAGTATAGGTACCGTCCCAATTTAGGGTCACCTTGCCGCTGGTGGGACGGCTTGTATACTTTTTTTGATCAAAAATAGTTCACTAAGTACCCTATATTTATTATGCAACTTTGCTTTACATTTATATATAATTATGGTAGGGTATGAGATATATTTTTGTCTTGCTTCTTTTTTGATAGGCAGAAAGTTGCCAATTAGTGGTGGGGACGGATTTACACAGAATAGGGGGACTACACAGCATGAGACAACTAGTTCTCTAGTGATAATCTCCTGCTGATAAAACTCTTATTTTATTGAAACTACAACAAGCAGCCAAGTAAGTGATATAAAGCTAGAATCAGGGTCTCAGCCCCTATATCATGCTGCTCTCAGATTAAATAGCAAGCAGGATTGATTGTATATCCAAAATTAATGACAATGAAATTACAGTGATACCAAAAATCAAGTTTTTTAACCAAATTAGTGATTTAAAAAAAAAGTATTTTGTGTAAAAAAAATTTAATTGGTTTGTGCTGCCACTGTCCGGGCTGCCATTTTTCCATTGGTGGAGCTGTGAGAGGGCTTGCTTTTTATGTGACAAGATGGTCATTTTATTTATATCATTTTGGGGTACTTCCTATTTTAAAGGTAAATCCTAAATGTCATAAACCTGGACAATCTCTTTAAACCTCAACTGGTGATGTGGGGTTTCCTATGCCCCAGTGTTTAGAAAACTCTTATTTTTACAGAAAATGCAAAGATCACGTTTGTTTTCATCGTTTTCTTATTGGCGATTGATTACACATGAGTATAAGAATTTTTTGACACCCACAAATGGATGGAAGCCAGTGAGACACGTATCCTCATACCAGCATTTTTCAATGAATGGCAGCCGAACAAAAATTCCCTGGGGTGTGGCAAACCCTACCTGACCAGTTGAGGGTTAAATTCAGATCCAGAATAGATCCCAAAATAAATTCAGACCCCAGACCAGATCCCAAATTAATCGAGATTCCAAAATTAATTCAGAATTCAGATCAAATCCCTAAGGTAATTCAGACCCTTGACCAAATCTTTAAATAATCTTTCAAACCATGATATAAAACAGTTTTGATGCTTAATCAGTTCGTACCCCAAGTACATAGCAAGAGGACCAAGCCATAAAAAATAGTTACTAAACAAATTAAACTTTTAAAAAACTATTCTGCTTGTAAAAAATATTCTAATTTCACATAACTACTCTATTAAATTATTACAAAGAATATAACTTCTCTAGAATGGTCATTTATATCATGAAAGCAAGGAACACTGTGTGGATTTGGCCAGGAAATTAACCAAAATTGCTCCCAGCTTCTGGACTCCCGGGCTGTCATTAACACACAGGAGACTGGGAGAGTGCAGCCTCGGTCCTCGGTTACTCACTCTCAATTTGGTTTACTCTCATTGTAAGTACAAATTTGAATATTGTTAATTATTCATTTGATTTACTTCCCACAGAACATCGCCTAACTTAATGAATGCTAGTATCTATTATTAAAGTATAAAGAGAAGCCAAAATATCAGCAATGGAAACTATTTCAGCACATCGTGGAGGTGAAGCCAAATCCTGTGTTTTTACTGGCAGGGTTTATTTCTCTATGATTAGGATGGGACTACAGCTGCAACATATCTGTCATCTAGACAAAATTTGTTCATAATCTGCTATTTACAAAATATATAAAGAGGATTGGTGGAATAAGTACAGCAATAATGTCATGGTTACCAGGTGACCTAGGCCATACAATTGTAGCAGCATTGAACAAGTTATTGCCGGCACTGGATGGATTCCTATACACATCCTAGATCTCTGTGTGGACCATGTTTTCAATGTAAATGATTGTCCTAATTCATCAAGTTTTTCACGCCGGTCTTGATTAGAGGGCATGCTGGAGTGAAACGCACATGATTATGAATTAAATGAGATGTGGCGTTCCGCCCCCACTGCACCTGTGTCCTTCCCCAGCTCCACCTATTTTGTCGGATCTGGGAGAAACTGGCGTGAATACGCCCAAAATCGCAAACAGGAAGAATAGCAGAGAAACAAAATAACACAAAGCTCTAAAAAAAGATCTTCTGAAACTGATATTGCTTCATTTCTGGATTGTGGGCACATACCCTAAGGCAGATTGGACAGTTTTTACTGGAGCACATGTCCCCCCAACATGTTTCACCGTAGATACGGCATCCTCAGGGGATGAGACTATAGGTAGAATGGTGTCCGACCAAAAAATCCTAATATATAGCCTCTGTGCTGCATACTAGAGCCAGTGCGATTCACGTACAGTATCTTATTGCAGGAAGTGACTTACATCAAAAAGTTAATTTATTTCAGTTCTTCAATACAAAAAGTGAAACTCATATATTATATAGAGTCATTGCAAACAGAGTGATCTATTTCAAGTGTTTATTTCTGTTAATGTTGATGATTATGGCTTACAGCCAATGAAAACACAAAAGTCATTATCTCAGTAAATTAAAAAACTTTATAACAACAGCTTGAAAAATGTTTTTACAATCCAAAATGTTGGCCTACTGAAATGTATGTTCAGTAATTGCACTCAATACTTGGTTGGGGCTCCGTTTGCATCAATTACAGCATCAATGTGGCGTGGCATGGAGGCGATCAGCCTGTGGCACTGCTGAGGTGTTATGGAAGCCCAGGTTGCTTTGATAGCAGCCTTCAGCTCGTCTGCATTGTTGGGTCTGGTGTCTCTCATCTTCCTCTTGACAATACCCAATAGATTCTCTATGGGGGTAAGGTCAGGCGAGTTTTCTGGCCAATCAAGCACAGTGATACTGTTGTTTTTAAACCAGGTATTGGTACTGTATTTTTGGCAGTGTGGACAGGTGCCAAGTGCTGCTGGAGAATGAAATTTCCATCTCCAAAAAGCTTGTCGGTAGAGGGAAGCATGAAGTGCTCTAAAATTTCCTGGTAGACGGCTGAGCTGACTTTGGTCTTGATAAAACACAGTGGACCTACACCAGCAGATGACATGGCTCCCCAAACCATCACTGATTGTGGAAACTTCACACTAGACCTCAAGCAGCTTGGATTGTGGCCTCTCCACTCTTCCTCCAGACTCTGGGACCTTGATTTCCAAATGAAATGCAAAATTTACTTTACATTTACTTAGTGTCAATGACTGCCTTCTGAACATCTGTCAAGTCAAGAGTCTTCCCCATGATTGTGGAGCCTACTGAAATAGACAACAGATCTTAGAATAAAAATAAACTCCACTAAAAATAAACTGGATGTGTTTTAAAAAAAAAAAGTTCCTGTGCTGAGATAATCTTATAAATGTGCCCCTGCTGTGTCCAGTGTAATGGCTGTGTCTGACTGTACTGAAACATGGTCTGATCATACCTCAGCTCCTGGCCAGGGGAGGAAGCTAAAGAGTATACAGACATTACAGCATGGGATCACAGCTGATTCTTTCTTTGAGGTAAACTATTATTTAAAAACTGGCAGTGAAATGTTTTACTCACAAAAAGAATCAGCTGTAATCCCATGCTGTAATGTCTGTATCCTCTCCATTGCATTCTCCCCTGCCCAGGAGCTGTGGAATGATCTGACCACTTTCCAGCACAGTAAGACACAGCCGTTACACAATACATACCAGGGCACATTCATAAGATTATCTCAGCATAGGAACATTTTTTCTAAACACATCATGTTCCAATTGTGGAAATTATTTTTATTCTAAGATTTGTTGATGAAAATGTACTTGTTCGTGGCACAACCCCTTTAAACAGAATAAAGGTGCAAAGTATAGCAAAGAAGCAACAAGGTGAAAATCTTTAGCTCAAAGCTCACCGACTGGCACCAAACATCAATACAATGTAAAGAACATCTAAATGAATCTATCAAGAGCAGGAAACACCTACTGTGGGATAAAATATAAAACTGCACCCAAAAGGTAATAGGTGGACAATTGAAAACACCTGTGCTAAGCTTGACAGACTGCAGCTAGAAAACAGAGCCCAAACACCCAGAGAAAAGGTGTGTCTCCTGTGGCTTGGCAGAAAGAGAAGCCAACCACAAAATACAAGCTCAAGAAATCAAATCCATGAACATGACAATTTAAACAACATGGTGGAAGAGTATGTGTCCACATGTTTCCACATACTGAGTGATGCATTTGGCCCATTTA
This sequence comes from Phyllobates terribilis, assembly GCF_046119375.1. NCBI lineage: Eukaryota > Metazoa > Chordata > Amphibia > Anura > Dendrobatidae > Phyllobates > Phyllobates terribilis. The sequence goes on along the minus strand of NW_027362761.1, from coordinate 406,913,387 downwards.
ATTTCTGGGTCTCCAAATGGGACACATGGACCGAGCTTACCCTTTACGCCTTGGAGGTGCTGGCCTCCTGTAGCATCGGCGTCTCTGCCTCCTGCCAGGCAGAGACGCCATCCCTCTCACCTTCCCGCTCCCCGCGCGGCGTCCTCCAGCGCTCCTCTTCCTGCAGCGGCCGGCGCGCGCTCTTTCCCTGGCACTGTGCGTAGGGCGCGCGCGCGCTCCCTCTCTCTTAAAGGGGCCGCGCGCGCCGTCCTAAGGAGTCCCCGGCCAATTGCCGGAGGACCTCCCATATATAAGGCACCTCCTCCAAAATGGAGGTGCCCGAGCAAAAGTTGTTGCACAAGTATACTTACCTTTGCTTCAGCCCTCAGGTCTCGTTGCCAGCCTGACTACCAGTCCTGTCTGCCAGCTTGTCTACTCTCCTGCCCGACAGTCTGTCTCCGGTCATCCGCCAGTCTGTCTATGGGCAAGTCCACCTGTTTACCAGGAAGCACCTGCCAGTTACCTGCCTGCTACCTGCCGTGCCTGCTAACCCGCTCACCTGGGAGCGCTCACCTGCTACCCGTCTGTTACCTGCTAGCCTACCTGGAGGCTCTGCCGTCACTTGCCGTGACCACCTGCCTGCTAGCCTAGAGACTTCAGCCTGCTTGGCCATCACTTGCCGTCAGGGCCGGCTCCAGGTTTTTCTGGGCCCCGGGCGAAAGAGTCTCAGTGGGCCCCTTTAACACATACCACGATTCATGATGCAGAGATACAGCGGAGAAATATATATATAGTACAATGCAAAGATTTCACTTCTTACATTACATGAGTGATATCTATTGTAAATTCCACAATAGCTCAGAAACCGGTGAATCGCTCCACACAGAATACTGGCCCCCATACAAGGCTCCATACGGAATACTGGCCCCCATATAACGCTTCATACAGGATACTGGCCCCCATATAACGCTCCACACAGAATACTGGCCCCCATATAAGGCTCCACACAGAATACTGGCCCCCATATAAGGCTCCATACGGAATACTGGCCCCCATATAAGGCTCCATACGGAATACTGGCCCCCATATAACGCTTCATACAGGATACTGGCCCCCATATAACGCTCCACACAGAATACTGGCCCCCATATAACGCTCCATACAGGATACTGGCCCCCATATAACGCTCCACACAGAATACTGGCCCCCATATAAGGCTCCATACGGAATACTGGCCCCCATATAACGCTTCATACGGAATACTGGCCCCCATATAAGGCTCCATACGGAATACTGGCCTCCATATAAGGCTCCATATGGAATACTGGCCCCCATATAAGGCTCCATACAGAATACCGGCCCCCATATAACGCTCCATTCAGGATACTGGTCCCCTTATAAAGCCCCATACAGGATACTGGCCCCCATATAATGCTCCATACAGGATACTGGTCCCCTAATAAAACTCCATACAGGATACTGGCCCCCATATAACGCTCCATACAGGATACCGGTCCCCTATATAACACTCCATACAGGATACCGGTCCCCTTATAACGCTCCATACAGGATACCGGTCCCCTTATAACTCTCCATACAGGATACTGGCCCCCATATAATGCTGCATGCAGGCTGTTACCCCCCACATAATGCCCCATACAGGCCCCCCCCTTTTAAAGCTCCATGCAGGCTGTTACCCCTCACATAATGCCCCATACAGGCCCCCCCCTTTTAATGCTCCATGCAGGCTGTTACCCCCCACATAATGCCCCATACAGGCTGCCCCCCCTTATAATGCTCCATGCAGGCTGCCCCCCCCTTTATAATGCCCCATGCAGGATGTCCCCCCCCCCTTTATAATGCCCCATGCAGGATGCCCCCCCCTTCTCTTTATAATGCCCCATGCAGGCTGTCCCCCCCCTCTATATAATGCTCCATGCAGGATGCCCCCCCCTTCTCTTTATAAAGCCCCATGCAGGCTGTCCCCCCCCCTCTATATAATGCCCCATGCAGGATGTCCCCCCCCCTTTATAATGCCCCATGCAGGATGCCCCCCCCTTCTCTTTATAATGCCCCATGCAGGCTGTCCCCCCCCTCTATATAATGCCCCATGCAGGATGTCCCCCCCCCTTCTCTTTATAATGCCCCATGCAGGCTGTCCCCCCCCTCTATATAATGCCCCATGCAGGCTGTCCCCCCCCTCTATATAATGCCCCATGCAGGATGTCCCCCCCTCTATATAATGCCCCATGCAGGATGCCCCCCCCCTTCTCTTTATAAAGCCCCATGCAGGCTGTCCCCCCCCCTCTATATAATACCCCATGCAGGATGTCCTCCCCCCTTTATAATGCCCCATGCAGGATGCCCCCCCCTTCTCTTTATAATGCCCCATGCAGGCTGTCCCCCCCCTCTATATAATGCCCCATGCAGGATGTCCCCCCCCTCTTTATAATGCCCCATGCAGGATGTCCCCCCCCCTTCTCTTTATAATGCCCCATGCAGGCTGCTCCCCCCCTCTATATAATGCCCCATGCAGGATGTCCCCCCCCTCTATATAATGCCCCATGCAGGCTGTCCCCCCCCCTCTATATAATGCCCCATGCAGGATGCCCCCCCCCTCTTTATAATGTCCCATGCCTCCATACATTAAAAAAAAAATCAAATACTCACCTCCCTCCTCCTCACCTGCTGCCCGCTGCCCGCCGCTCGGCTCCGAACTCCAGCGTTGTCGGTGTCTTCCCGCTCAGCGCTCCCTGTGACGACTCAGGGGAAGGCGCGGTGTAAAGACGTCACCGCGCCCTCTGACCTGAGACGTCACAGGGAGCGCAGAGCAGGAAGACAGCGGATCTGCGGAGGCACGGGGAGAGGTAAGTATCGGGCTGCCGGGGCCCTGAGCAAGCGGGGGGAAGGGCAGGCGCTGACACCGCTCTCCTCCGCCCATAGCCCAGCGGGGTGCGCGACCGCCAGTGGGCCCCTCTGCCTGCTCAGGGCCCCGGCATTTGCCCGGGTGCGCCGGGTGCTGACGCCGGCCCTGCTTGCCGTGACCACCTGTTAGCCTACCTGGAGGCTCCTGCTGTCACTTGCTGTGACCACCTGCCTGGTAAACCTAGAGACTACCACTTGCTCTGCTGTCACGTACCCTGACCACCTGTCAGCTAACCAGAGACTTCTGCCTGCTTGCTGTGTCCATCCGCCATACCGGTCAGTCCCAGCCATCTGACCCGTGGGAGCCACCTGCTCTCTTACAAGGTCGTCCCCAGAGTAGTACCTGGTCCCTCTGCCCGAATCCTCCCTGGTCACGGAGTCGTTAGCCGCCGTCCGACCAGGGTCGGTTCGGGTTGATACTTAGTTACGCCCCTCTGGGTCCCTCCTTGCACCGCAGCACAGAGGTTCCACCACCCGGACCCGTAACAGTTTGCTCGGGCCATGGAACCCGGTGGCACCCAAGCTCCCTCGCTCTCTGACCTATACCACGAAGTCTCCTATCAGAGATCTCAACAGGAATCCATCCTGAACCACCTGCGGAATGTCAACTCCCATCTGTACACACTGACTGCTCCGTCAGTACCCGCCTCTAGTTGCACGACTCGCACCCCGGCATCGCCGCTGCCCATCAATACCATGGTATCCGGCCCCGGTCCCTGGCTTTCTGCTCCGCCTCGTTTTAGTGGAGACCCCGCCTTGGCTCGAGGTTTCATAAACCAGTGCACCCTGCACTTTGAACTCTTGGCACAACAGTTTATCTCCGACCGGGCCAAAGTGGCATTCATCATGTCCCATCTCACTGGGGAGGCACTGGCTTGGCTAAATCCCCTGTGGGAGAGAGGGGATCCCTTGGTGTCCGACCTGTCGTCTTTCCTCACTGCTTTCTGGAAAGTCTTCGATGAACCGGGACGCAAGACTTCATCAGCCTCCTCTCTGCTATGTCTCCGCCAAGGGAGTCTCACCGTGGGCCAATATGTCATACGGTTCCGCACCCTCGCTTCTGAGCTTGCCTGGGATAACGAGGCCCTGGTGTCCGTCTTCTGGGAGGGCCTTTCCGGTCGGATTAAAGACGAGCTCACCGGTCGGGACATTCCTACCACCCTGGATGACCTGGTGTCGCTGGCTACCCGGATTGACATCCGGTTTCAAGAGCGCACCAAGGAGACCACCCGTGAGAGAAGGTTTCCCCGCCTTGCTCCTACTTTCCAGAGACCTGTCTCCTCATCTGTACTCCCCGGGCACACTCACCCGAGCCCATGCAGATCGACCAGACCAAGATGGTCAAATCTCGCCAAGAGTCATGCCGAGCCGAGGGGAGCTGTTTCTATTGTGGCAGTAAGGAGCGCCTGATCCGTTCCTGCCCGGAGAGGCCGGGAAACTCCAGTGTCTAGGACCGCTCGGAGAGGTCGCCCTAGACAAAAGTAAGCCCTCTCCATCCCTGACTTTGTCTGTCTCTATCTCCTGGGGAGAGAACCGTCACTTTGAACTCACCCACCTGGATTCTGGAGCTGCTGGAAACCTCATTTCCCAGTCCCTGGTTTAGAAATACGGTATTCCCACCAAGTCTCTGGCTGAACCATTGTCAGTTGCCTCCGTGGATGGAAGACTCCTTCCGGTGACCATCCTGCTCGTCACGGAACCCATAACCCCGCAGTTGGGAATGCTGCACTCTGAGAAAATCTCCTTCTATGTGCTACCCGGACTCTCTCACTCCCTATTGCTAGGCCTACCTTGGCTCCAGACACATGAACCCGTGTTGAACTTGCAATCCGGTGAAGTACTCCGGTGGGGGGCGGCCTGCCATAAGACCTGCCTGGTGCCGGTTCGTCCACCACCTACCCCAGCTAATTTATCCGGTCTTCCGGCTCCTTACTGGCCCTATGCTGATGTCTTCGGTAAAAAGGAAGCAGAGACATTGCCACCTCATAGGCCATATGATTGCCCGATCGACCTGGTACCTGGCGCCACTCCACCCTGTGGCCGTATTTACCCGTTGTCTGCGGCCGAAACCCGGGCCATGTCTGAGTACATTGAAGAGAATCTGGCTAGGGGATTCATCCGGAAGTCTACCTCCCCGGCTGGAGCCGGATTCTTCTTTGTCAAAAAAAAGGATGGCTCGCTACGCCCCTGTATTGACTACAGAGGACTCAATCAGATCACGGTAAAGAATAAATACCCCCTGCCACTCATGTTTGACCGCCTTAAAGGCGCCAGGAACTTTTCCAAGCTGGATCTACGTGGAGCATATAACCTTGTCCGTATCCGGCAAGGAGACGAGTGGAAGACGGCATTCAATACCCAGGACGGTCACTATGAGTACCGTGTGATGCCCTTCGGTCTCTGCAATGCTCCCGCCGTCTTCCAAGAACTGGTCAACGACATCTTCCGTGATCTTCTTTACTCCTGCTTGGTGGTATACTTGGACGACATCTTGGTCTTCTCTCCGGATCTTCCCACACACCGGAGGGATGTTCGTCAGGTCCTGCTTAGGCTCAGGCAGAACCACCTCTATGCTAAATACGATAAGTGCCTCTTCGAGCAGACCTCTCTTCCATTCCTGGGCTATGTTATCTCCCAGACAGGCTTGCAAATGGATCCCGAGAAACTCTCTGCTGTCCTAAAGTGGCTCCGTCCGGAGGGGTTGAAGGCGATTCAGCGATTCCTGGGCTTCGCCAATTACTATCGTCTCTTCATTCCACACTTCTTGTCTCGGACGGCTCCCATATCTGCGCTCACCCGTAAGGGAGCAAATCCCAAGATATGATTGCCTGAAGCCGAGGAAGCCTTCCTTTCCTTAAAGCAAGCCTTCTCCTCTGCCCCAGTACTGCACCGTCTGGACTGCAATAAACAATTCTACCTGGAGGTTAATGCTTCCTCCTCCGGAGCCGGAGCGGTGCTCACCCAAAAATCTTCTTCCGGGAGAATGGTAACCTGCGGCTTCTTCTCCAAAATCTTCTCCTCGTCTGAGCGCAACTACTCCATAGGAGACCGAGAATTGCTAGCCATCAAATTGGCGCTGGAGGAGTGGCGCTACCTGCTTGAGGGGGCTCTTTACCCGGTGATCATCTATACGGATCACAAAAATCTGGCATATCTCCAGAATGCCCAAAGACTCAATCCGTGTCAGGCCCGGTGGTCTTTGTTCTTTGCCCGCTTCGACTTCATCCTACATTTCCGCCCGGCGGACAAGAATGTCAAAGCCGATGCCTTGTCCCGATCCTTCCTGTCCTCCGATCTAGAGGAGGAGCCTATGCACATCATCGATCCTTCCAAGGTGATGAATGTGGCCCCCTTGGATGTAACTCGTCTTCCACCCGGTAAGACTTTTGTAGCGGTTCCAGACCGTGAGAAGGTTCTTCGCTGGGGTCATTCTTCTAAACTAGCTGGCCATGCTGGCCAAAAGAAGACCTTCCAGCTCATTACCCGGCATTACTGGTGGCCTATCCTGCGTAAGGATGTGGTAGACTTCGTCTCAGCCTGTTCATCTTGTGCCCGCAACAAAGTTCCCAGACATTTACCAGCCGGTCATCTCCTGCCTCTTCCCGTACCTGCTGCCCCGTGGCAACACATTGCTATGGACTTTATTACCAATCTCCCTGTTTCTGCCGGTTGTACAGTCATTTGGGTGGTCGCGGATCGCTTTTCTAAAATGGCCCACTTCATTCCTCTGCCTGGTCTCCCGTCTGCATCTGAGCTAGCTAAGGACTTCTTTCACCATATCTTTCGTCTCCATGGCCTACCCCTCCACATCGTGTCGAATCGAGGGGTTCAGTTCACCTCACGCTTTTGGAGAGCTACCTGTAAGCTGCTGGATGTCACCCTGGATTTCTCCTCCGCTTACCACCCTCAGTCCAATGGTCAAGCAGAGTGGATCAACCAGATCCTTACCAGCTACCTCCGGCACTTTGTCAATGCCCACCATACTGATTGGGTAGACCTCCTATCATGGGCCGAATTCTGTTATAACAATCATGAGAGCGAATCCACTTCCAAGTCCCCGTTCTTTATTGTCTATGGCCAACATCCCCGGATTCCGTTCCCCGTCTCCGCTTCTGTCGACAACCCTGCTGCGGAGTCCCTGGTCAGTGATTTTTCCACTATTTGGGAGAATACTAGGTCTGCACTTCTTCAGTCTTCCGAGCGGATGAAGAGATTTGCTGACAAAAGACGTCTGGATCCGCCTCAATTCCGTCCGGGAGACAAGGTTTGGCTCTCCTCCAAACATGTGCAGCTCAAAATACCCTCCTACAGGCTGGGTCCTCGGTTCATCGGTCCATTTGAGGTCCTTAAACAGATCAATCCAGTGGCCTACAAGTTGAAGCTTCCACCCACCCTACGCATTCCCAACTCCTTCCACGTATCTCTCCTCAAACCTGCTGTCTTTAACTCTTTCTCCAATAATTCAGGTACTCCTCCTGCTCCGGTTGCTGCTGAGGTAGAGAATACTCTGGCCACCAAGAGGGTAAGAGGGAGAACCTTTTTTCTGGTGGATTGGAAGGGGTTTGGCCCAGAGGAGAGAACTTGGGAACCCAGGGAGAACATCCACGCCCCGCTTCTCCTTGAAAAATTTCTTGCCAGCCTAAAAAAGAGGGGGTGTAAAGGGGGGGGTACTGTAGCATCGGCATCTCTGCCTCCTGCCAGGCAGAGACGCCGTCCCTCTCACCTTCCCGCTCCCTGCGCGGCGTCCTCCAGCGCTCCTCTTCCTGCAGCAGCCAGCGCGCGCTCTTTCCCTGGCACTGTGCTTAGGGCGCGCGCTCGCTCGCTCCCTCTCTCTTAAAGGGGCCGCGCATGCCGTCCTAAGGAGTCCCCGGCCAATTGCCGGAGGACCTCCCATATTTAAGGCACCTCCTCCAAAATGGAGGTGCCCGAGCAAAAGTTGTTGCACAAGTATACTTACCTCTGCTTTCAGCCCTCAGGTCCCGTTGCCAGCCTGACTACCAGTCCTGTCTGCCAGCTTGTCTACTCTCCAGCCCGACAGTCTGTCTCCGGTCATCCACCAGTCTGTCTATGGGCAAGTCCACCTGCTTACCAGGAAGCACCTGCCAGTTACCTGCCTGCTACCTGCCGTGCCTGCAAACCCGCTCACCTGGGAGCGCTAGCCTGCTACCCGTCTGTTACCTGCTAGCCTACCTGGAGGCTCTGCCGTCACTTGCCGTGACCACCTGCCTGCTAGCCTAGAGACTTCAGCCTGCTTGGCCGTCACTTGCCGTGACCACCTGTTAGCCTACCTGGAAGCTTCTGCTGTCACTTGCTGTGACCACCTGCCTGGTAAACCTAGAGACTACCACTTGCTCTGCTGTCACGTACCGTGACCACCTGTCAGCTAACCAGAGACTTCTGCCTGCTTGCTGTGTCCATCCGCCATACCGGTCAGTCCCAGCCATCTGACCCGTGGGAGCCACCTGCTCTCTTACAAGGTCATCCCCAGAGTAACATAGTAACATAGTAACATAGTTTATAAAGCCGAATAAAGACTTGCGTCCATCAAGTTCGACCTGTTAGCTCTGTAATTGCTAAAGTTGATCCAGAGGAGGGCAAAAACCTCAAATGATTTAGCCAATCTTCACCTGAGGAAAAATTCCCTCCCGACTCTGAAACCAGCAGTCAGAATAAATCCCTGTATCAACCTACTATTTTATTCTATTTTTAAGTATATGCTGAAATCTGCCTGTTATCTAGAAATGCATCCAGTCCCCGCTTGAAGTGGTGTAGTGAATCCGACATTACCGTCTCCTCACTCAGTGAATTCCATATTCTCACTGCTCTTACCGTAAAGAACCCCTTCCTATGCTGGTGCTGAAACCTTTTCTCTTCCAGTCTTAGTGAGTGCCCTCTTGTTACCGTAATATCCCTCCTTTTGAACAAATCCCGGGCAAGGTCTCTATACTGTCCCCTAACATATTTGTACACATTTATTATGTCCCCCCTCAACCTTATCTTTTCCAGGCTGAATAGTTCTAGTTTTGCCAACCTCTCTGGGTATTGCAGTCCCTCCATTCCCTTTATTAATTTTGTTGCCCTCCTTTGTACCTTTTCAAGCTCATTTATATCCTTTCTATATATTGGGGCCCATAACTGAGCACAGTATTCCAAGTGTGGTCTGACCAGTGCTTTGTACAGTGGAAGAACAATGTTCTCATCCTTTGCAGCTATACCTCTTCTGATACATCCCATTACCCTGTTTGCCCTTACAGCAGCGGCCTGACTTTGGGCACTCCAATTTAGTTTGCTATCAATCAAGATGCCCAAGTCCTTCTCCATCTCTGAATTCCCCAATGATTTCCCATTCAGTGAGTACTGGTGACTTCCATTTTTCCTTCCCATATGTATGACCTTACATTTCTCCTCGTTAAACCTCATTTGCCATTTAATGCTCCACCTACCCAGCTTATCCAAATCCCTCTGTAGGTCTGCACTGTCCTCTTTTGTATTAATTGTTTTACATAACTTTGTGTCATCTGCAAATATTGATATTTTACTATTTATCCCGTTGACTATGTCGTTAATAAAGATATTAAATAACATTGGGCCTAGTACAGACCCCTGTGGTACCCCACTAGTGACGCTTACCCAATCTGAGTATATTCCATTTATAACCACCCTCTGCCTTCTATCTGCCTGGTCCCTCTGCCCGGATCCTCCCTGGTCATGGAGTCGTTAGCCGCCGTCCGACCAGGGTCGGTTCTGGTTGATACTTAGTTACGCCCCTCTGGGTCCCTCCTTGCACCGCGGCTCAGAGGTTCCACTACTCGGACCCGTAACACCTCCCCTGCGGAAAGTGTACTGTCAGAATTTATGTTTAGCACGGCAGGAGGTGTGATCACAGACAGGTGCATACGCCTGTCCACAGCCAATATGGACAAGCTCATATTCATTAAAATGAACCAGGCATGGATCCTACAGGAATTGTCCATACCTTTGGCTGAATAGAGAAGTATACCAGCCGCATCCAGCCATTGTTAGACTGTGCAGCAGTTTATTTGTTCTAATTTCAATTCACAATGTTTTGGGGCCTCCCCAAATTAAAATAAAAAAGAGGCTGTTTTGCTGAGTAGCCCAACAGAGGCTTTTTTCAGTGTACTCAGACAGACACAGGTGCAGGGTATAACTATTTTTAGGCCCCCAACTCGTACAGACACAGCAGCAAAATATAATTATTTTTTAGGTACACTACTTGTACAGAGAGAGCTTCAGAGTACACAGAGGCTTAAGGCTCAGTACTCCCATAGGTAGTGGTGCAGAGTACACACAGAGGCATTTGGCACAGTTCTCCCAGATGCAGGGTTGCAGAGTACACACAGAGGCTTAATGGCAGAGTACTCCCACAGGCAGGGTGGGAGTAGATTTACTCGTATAGACACAGCAGTAGAGTAAAATAATTTTTTTTGGCCCACATATCGCAAAGAGACGGCTGCAGAGTAGATTCATCTTTTAGGTATACTATACGTATAGACACAGCAGTAGAGTAAAATTATTTTTTTTGGCCCACATAAGGCAAAGAGACAGATGCAGAGTAGAATTATTGTTTAGGCACATTACTTGTATAGACACAGCGGTAGAGTCAAATTATTTTTTGGCCCAAAAATGGCAAAAAGACGGCTGAAGAGTCAAATTATTTTTTAGGCACACTACTCGCAAAAAAGATGGCTGCAAAGTAGAATTTTTTTTCAGGCCCAGTACTCGTACAGACACAGCTACAGAGTACACAGAGGCTTTTGCAACAGTACTCCCACCAACAGGGGTGCACAGTACAAATGTAGCGCCCCGAGGGTTTGGTCGCTACAGAGGTATTGCATCTCACCCAGAGGTGTGATATCTCACTTCCAGGTAAGGATGGAGTGTGGCTCAGTATCCTAACACCCACATGCACTACACCACATTTCCGGGGGGCAGGGCGACAATGCTCCCAAGAGTGAGCACAACTGCCCCTGTCCCTGGCTGGAGTGGGGGGAGGGAACACCTAGAAAGGGGGAACCCGGTAGTGTGTGGGTGGGGAGAGTAGATTCTGGGTGCACTGAAAAGTAGGAGTATATAAGGTGGGCACCATCTTGGAGTCAGAGAAGAGAGAGGGGAGAGCAGGGAGAGAAGAAGGCTGGGAGCAGGGGCTCTGCTCCGCAGGCAGGCCAAGTCTCAAGGCCTGAGCCTGGAGAGAGAAAACAGAAAGGAGAGGAACGGAGGAGGCTCCAGGAGTGGAGTGAAGGGACCCCAGGGGTGCGGACCAGCCAGTCGCCACCGTACGCCCGCCGCTACCAGAGTAGGGGGGTCAGGCCAAGAAAGGGAACCGGATCCCTCATCTAGTGGAGGAGAGCAACTACCCTCAGCTAGTAACTGGAGGCCGTGGCACGGCCCCTCACTACACCCATTAGGAAGGCACCTTATAGGACCCAGGGAAACGGAACAAACGTTTGCCCGCCAAGGCCTGAGGCAGCTGGACAGAAACGTGGTCAATTGTGGGGTACAGTTGTGACACCTCTTCTCGGAAGCCCCTATTTACCCTGGGAGATAGGGGACTCTGAGTCTGGTCCTGTGATGGAGAGATGGGGTGCAGCCGTTGCCCGGACCCGCTCCGTGCCCAGGGCCGTCACATTAAAAAGGATGGTATGGGCTTATCTGGGTTGAGTGGCTGGTTACGACTACGCCACCTGTGGCACCTGATGAAGGCCACCAGTGCTGCGACAGTCCGCCGAGGCATGGTGTTATAGCAGCCGACGTTGTTACTACTCTCCACAGGCGGAGCAGGGCCTCAGGGCAGAGGGACAGGATGACGGGGGTAGTAGTCTAGAAAGTCTGCGTAGTGCGGTGTAGCGCAGAATAAAGAGTCCAGAGGCCATAGGGGTGAACTTCCAAGGCTTTACTCACATAAGAGATGGCAGAAGGAAGGCGACTCCCTGCTCCTCGCGGAGTTCTGCGGTCACCAGAGACGAAGGGGGTCCGACAACTTCCGAGTAAGACCAGTGTTCAATCAGGACCCTGCACCAGAATGTTCCTAAACTACAGACCGAGTGCTTTCCTGTCCGTGTGTGTAAATAGGCCGGGTCTCCCTCTGAACTCCTCTCAGAAAAAGGGCACGGGTGGCAGCTCCGCTCCTTCCGATACCCGGTGGGATCCTCAGGGCCTACCGGGCTTCCCCGACCAGGACATGAAGTAGCAAGGTCGGGTGTCGGGGGCCGGTACCCCTCTTGCAGCCGGAATCCCTCTGAATAGATCAGGTTGGCGAGGACAGGTGGCATATACCGCTCCGTCTGCATCCTCCCTGGGATCCATTTGCGGTGGAGCTACACTCCTAAACTCCGGGCCTTCTTGGTCGTGGTCCTTGACCGGGTTGAGACATTCTTTGTCTACAACCTGCCCCTCGACCCAAGGCCAAGGTACGAGGGCTGTGTCTCCATCCGCTGCAGGTCCACACAGGATCCACGCTCGGGGTGGGAGATCACAGTAATTCACAGTTCAAAGACCCGCAACCAAAAATGGCTTTTTATTAAATATGAAATTTTAAAGTGTCACTAAAATGTGAGTCCTCCACCCTCACCCACTAAATGGTTCCCCTAACTCTTGGTTCCCCAGTCTCCCTGTAACCAGGAGGGCAGCACCTAGTGCATTCTAGCCCCCTCTGGTGGAGAAATGTGGTGTTGGATGTGGAGGTTGGGTCCTGACCATCGCACTGTTCTTACCTCAGAGGAGGAACACTACACTCCATTAGAGAAGTGTAGCATCCTTGTGGCGGTCGAACCCTCAGGGGCGCCACAGTACGACGGGCCAGAGAAAGGACACACGAAGGGGGTCCTGAAAAGCATTCCAAAGGTACCTGGGAGTTGGCCGAGCCCCTCACCTGGTGAGCACAGTACGATGTGGGCAGCCATTACCTGCAGAAGTGGCTTGGAGTGTAAAACTGTGAGTAAGGACCCTGGACTGCATCACTGGACTCACTGGACTGAGGCTATACTCCTCCCGTGGGGAGTTATACTACCCTCTGCTGCGCACACAACATCAGCCTCAGCGGTCTGCCTCACAGCGGCGGTTCTCAGTGACCGCAATCCACGGGTGGCGTAGTCGGACATTTAAACATTAAAAAACCTAATAAACAGATCCGCCACTGGTTTGACCACCCTGAGCCATGGGACCGGGTCGCCGCCACGGAGACTACAAACCCCCAGCACTACACAGAGACCCGGCTCCGGGTATTCCCCCACACACGGCCCAGGGGGCGCGTCAACTTTGGCATAGTCGGCAGGATTCAAAACCAACCCGTTATCATCGGGTATTGTGTGCCTAGAGACTGTTTCATTGTATTGAATGTGGCGCCCGCCCCAGAAGAATGGGCGCCATCATGTGAGCCCCAAAAGACAACAAGAAGCCACCTCCCATCGTGGGCCAGGTCCCAGAATGGCGCCAAAGACGGAGCCCACCCCCAACGGCCATGAGTGCGGCTGTAGAGATGTCCATCAACGTGGGGGGGCTGCCCCTGAGAGTGATTGTCAGCAGATTGCCCCGGGACCACCCCCAACAGGGGCGGAAGGGAAAAAAAACCGAAGGGCAGGGCGTGGTTTGGATCAGTCTTGGCAGACCACACCCGGAGATGGCGGGGAGCGCCAGCCCTAGTACCCTTACCAGTGGCCTGCTGCAGGCCGAAGCGGCTCCGTGCAGCCTCGCGGAGCTGATGGCCCAGCTCCCTGGAGAGGACCCTGAATTCCTCCGGGCTGGGCTGGAGGATTTGGACCGGAGGATGGTCCAGGCGCAGCGGGAGGCCATCGCGGGGTGGAAAGAGGAAATGGACCGGCGGGTCGTGACCCGGCAGCAAGTGGCGCTGCCAGCACCCGACAGCGGGCCTGCCCCTGAGGACAGAGAGTGACCACCGGAGGCTGAGAGTAGCGCCACAATGGGAGCAGGTAAGGGGACGCCCCTGCTACAAGCCCTGGCGCCACTAGCCTGACCCTGGACCGCTTCGCGGAGCCGATCGCCCCGGGAGTTGCTGCACCTCCTCCGCTCCCGCCACCTACACCTAGGCCCCAAGCCCCGAGCGCAGCCGCCGGACCACGCCCCACGCCGTGCACCTTGATCCCGGGTACGGCCGGAGGTGACCTGCTCCAGGCCTGGTCGCAAGGCCTGATGCCCCCATGCGCCTCCCACAAACTAGCGCCCCCGGTCCCAACACTACCACTCCTGGGCACGGACTTATATAGTCAAATTACCGGTCCTGATGGAGAGCCGGTCCCTTACTACGAGGATGGGTTCGCCCTTGCCATGGAGGGACCCGTCCGCGGAGGCAAAAGCCCCGCTTCCTCCGCTCCTGCCCGCTCTGCAGCCAATCACCATTCCCCAGCTCCTGGATGAAGAGGTCCAATTTGAGTGGGATCAGACCGGGGAGGACCTGATGGGGTTCTCGCAAGAGACGCAGGCGGACGCAGCCCGCAGGCGAGAATTCTGCCGCCGGGAGATGGCGCAACTGGAAAAGGAGAGGCAGGCGCGGCGCCAAAAACAGGAGCAGCTACAGGCCCGGAGCTTGGAGGAAAAGACCCGGACCCGCCGAGACTCCCAGGCTGCATGCGGTCCCAAAGTCACCGGGATTGTGGTCAGGTTCCACCAGGAGAAGAGGTGGGGGTTCATTCGGGACCCGACGACGAATACAGACCTCTTTGTCAACCGGAGGGATGTGGAGAGTCGTCTGCCCGCGGGTCACCCGAGACGGGATCTGTTCCTGGGGGATCAGGTGTCATACACCCGACACCCAGGCCTGCGGGGGTGGTACGCCCTCAACGTTCAGCGGGTAGAAAAACACCGCTACCCTGAATCCTGCTACACGGAGGACTGAAGAATATGATGAGCAGGAACATCCACAAGGGGGACACCGCTACTAGAGAGCAGCAGCACGAACTGTATATAGTTACCCGTCAAAGTAGAAGAAAGAGAGTTTCCAGTTATGTCCGTTTGGGGATTATAAAAAGTTCACCCGGTTCGGGATTGTTGTCTGTTTATTTGTTAAAGTTACCCGAAAAGGGTCTGTGAACTATCCGGCTGAGGACTGGGAGCAGCCAATCCTTTCTATCCGGCTGAGGACTGGGAGCAGCCAATCCTTTTATACGGCTGAGGACTGGGAGCAGCCAACCCTGGTAAATAGTTGCACTTCTTAAAGTGCCCCCTATTGGTTTTATAAACTCCTACCTCAACAGACACCTGAAGGTGTTTGAAAGTTTGCACTTAGTAAAATTGCACCTTGTTGGGTGACATGGACACCTGGTCGCGGCAAGGACTGTGGCCTGGTAAAGAGACTTCGCCGTTGAAATGTTGCTGATAATGTTTCATATTTTCTACTTAAAAGAATGTTTTATATGTGTATATTGAAAGTCATATCAAGGAAAGAGTAACCGTAAATGAAAGGAATGTTATATATGTTGATAAAAAGAGAAAAGTTTTATGACAAGTAACGTTAAAAAAAAACCAAAAAACTTTAATTCTGCATGTCTTGAAATCAATTGTCTTTTGCTTTGTTCCAGCCCGCGGACGTGCAGAGATTTACCAGGGGGGAATGTAGCGCCCCGAGGGTTCGGTTGCTACAGAGGTATTGCATCTCACCCAGAGGTGTGATATCTCACTTCCAGGTAAGGATGGAGTGTGGCTCAGGACCCTAACACCCACATGCACTACACCACATTTCCGGGGGGCAGGGCGACAATACTCCCAAGAGTGAGCACAACTGCCCCTGTCCCTGGCTGGAGTGGGGGGAGGGAACACCTAGAAAGGGGGAACCCGGTAGTGTGTGGGTGGGGAGTGTAGATTCTGGGTGCACTGAAAAGTAGGAGTATATAAGGTGGGCACCATCTTGGAGTTAGAGAGAAGTGAGGGAGAAGAGAGAGAAGAAGACTGGGAGCAGGGGCTCTGTACGAGCTCTGCTCCACGGGCAGGCCAAGTCACAAGGCCTGGGCCTGGAGGGGAAGAAAGGAGAGGAGAGGAATGGAGGAGGCTCCAGGAGTGGAGTGAAGGGACCCCAGGGGTGCGGACCGGCCAGTCGCCACCGTACGCCCGCCGCTACCAGAGTAGGGGGGTCAGGCCAAGAAAGGGAACTGGATCCCTCATCTAGTGGAGGAGAGCAACTACCCTAAGCTAGTAACCGGAGTCCGTGGCATTGCACGTGTTACAGCCCCTCACTACACCCGTTAGGAAGGCACCATATAGGGCCCAGGGAAACGGAACAAACATTTGCCCGCCAAGGCCCGAGGCAGCTGGACAGAAATGTGGTCAATTGTGGGGTACGACGGGCCAGAGAAAGGACACACGAAGGGGGTCCTGAAAAGCATTCCAAAGGTACCTGGGAGTTGGCCGAGCCCCTCAACTGGTGAGCACAGTACGACGTGGGCAGCCATTACCTGCAGAAATGGCTTGGAGTGTAAAACTGTGAGTAAAGACCCTGGACTGCATCACTGGACTCTGAGTCATTACTGTTGCTCCCGCGCACCATCACCCCCACCATCTGCACTCACTGCCCTGAGGCTATACTCCTCCTGTGGGGAGTTATACTACCCTCTGCTGCGCACACAACATCAGCCTCAGCTGTCTGCCGCGCAGCGGCGGTTCTCAGTGACCGCAATCCACGTGTGGCGTAGTCGGACACTTCAACATTAAAAACCAAGTAAACAGATCCGCCACTGGTTTGACCACCCTGAGCCACGGGACCGGGTCGCCGCCACGGAGACTACAAACCCCCAGCATTACACAGAGACCCGGCTCTGGGTATTCCCCCACACATGGCCCAGGGGGCGCGTCACAAACAGAGTTTTAAATGCACTGTACTAGCACAGGCGAGGTTCCAGAGCACACAGAGGCTTAAAGGCACAGTACTGCCACAGGCGGGGTTGCAGAGTACACACAGAAGCTTAAAGGCACAGTACTGCCACAGGCGGGGTTGCAGAGTACACACAGAAGCTTAAAGGCACAGTACTCCCACAGGCAGGGGTTCAGAATACACACAGAGGCTTAAAGGCACAGTACTCCCACAGGCGGGGGTGCAGAGTACACACAGCGGCTTAAAGGCATAGTACTCCCACAGACGGGGGTGCAGAGTGCACACAGTGGCTTAAAGGCACAGTACTCCCACAGGCAGGGGTTCAGAGTACACACAGAGTCTTAAAGGCACAGTACTCCCACAGACGGGGGTGCAGAGTACGCTCAGCAGCTTTTTGTCACAGTATTCCTACATATATGGGTGCAGAGTACACACAGTGGCTTTTTGGCAAGTAATCCCACTGAGACAGGTGCAGAGTACACAAAGAGGCATTTTTGCAGAGAGTACAGTCTAATTCTGTCCCCCACTCCACCTGCGTCCTGTCCCCACACTCATCGTAGGGACAAAGGTTTCTTGCAACACCCAGGTATGGTACATTTCTGTGCCTCCATTGTCTGCAATGTAATAATATTCTTAAGGGAAATACCATCCATCATCCCTATTCTGGAAAAAGTTATCCCATTAAAGGCTTTTTCACATGTGATTCTGTAGCATCGGCGTCTCTGCCGTCTGCTAGGCAGAGACGCCGTCCCCCTTACCGCCGCGCTCCTGCGTCTTCCGGCCTCCCTGCTGCTGCTGCTGGTGCACGCAGCTTCGCGGGCACTGTGCTTAGGGCGCGCGCATTCCCTCCCTCTTAAAGGGGCCGCGCGCGACGTCCTAAAAAGTCCCCAGCCAATGGCCGGAGGACTCTCCCTATTTAAAGCACCTCCTCCAATATGGAGGTGCCTGTGCAAGGTTGTTGCTTTGTGATGCTTACTTTGCTTCAGTCCTCAGATCCTCTGCAAGTCAGTCTTGTCTGCCAGTCTCATCTTCAGTCCTGTCCGCCAGTCTGACTACTTTCCAGCCCGACAGTCTGCCTTCAGTCCAGTCCGCCAGTCTGTCTATGGGCTCTGCCTGTCTGCTTACCTGGAAGCGCTTGCCTGTTACCTTCCGTGCCTGTCAGCCTGCTTACCTGGAAGTACCTTCAGGAGATCGTGAGTTGCTGGCCATCAAATTGGCGCTGGAGGAGTGCCGCTACCTGCTGGAAGGGGCTCTGCACCCGGTAGTCATCCACACAGACCACAAAAACCTGGCCTGTTTACAAAATGCCCAGAGACTCAATCCACGTCAGGCCCTGTGGTCTCTGTTCTTTGCCTGATTCTGCTTTACTCTACATTACCGCTCTGCGCACAAGAACGCTAAAGCCGACGCTCTGTCCCGATCATTCCTGTCCTCCGACCAAGAGGAGGAGCCTCTGCATATCATCGACCCCTCCAGAATAATGACTCTGGCCCCGTTTGACCTGTCTCGTCTTCCACCCGGTAAGACATTTGTAGCTGTTCCAGATTGTAAGAAGGTTCTTCTCTGGGGTCATTCGTCCAAATTAGCCGGCCATGCTGGCCAGAGGAAGACCTTCCTGCTCATCGCCTGGCATTACTGGTGGCCCTCTCTACGGAAGGATGTTGCGGAATTCGTTGCGATTTGTTCCTCCTGTGCCCGTAACAAAGTTCCCAGGCATCTTCCCGCTGGTCGTCTCCTGCCCTTACCTGTACTTTCCGCCCCGTGGCAACACATAGCTATGGACTCTATTACGGATCTCCCTGTTTCTGCCGGTTGTAGTGTCATTTGGGTGGTCGCTGACCGCTTTTCTAAAATGGCTCACTTCATCCCTCTGCCTGGTCTCCCGTCCGCATCTGAGCTGGCTAAGGACTTCATCCAGCACATCTTTCGTCTCCACGGCCTTCCCCTCCACATTGTGTCTGATCGCGGGGTTCAGTTCACTTCGCGCTTCTGGAGAGCTATGTGTAAGCTGCTGGATGTCACCCTGGACTTCTCTTCTGCTTATCATCCCCAGTTCAATGGTCAAGTGGAACGTATCAACCAGGTCCTCACCAGCTTTCTCCGGCATTTCGTCAATGCTCACCATAACGATTGGGTTGAGCTTCTGCCCTGGGCCGAGTTCTCCTATAACAACCATGAGAATGAGTTTTCTTCCAAATCCCCGTTCTTTGTGGTCCACGCCAACACCCCCGGATTCCATTTCCCGTATCCGCTTCTGTGGACAATCCTGCGCGGGGTCTCTGGTCAGCGAATTTTCTACCATTTGGGAGAACACTAGATCCACACTTCTTCTGTCCTCTGAGCGGATGAAGAAACATGCCGATAAGAGACGTCTAGATCCACCTCAATTCCATCCGGGAGACAGGGTCTGGCTCTCCTCCAAACATGTTCGGCTCAAAATACCATCGTATAAGTTGGGTCCACGGTTCATTGGCCCGTTTGAGGTTCTCAAGCAAATCAATCCCGTGGCTTACAAGCAAAGACTCCCGGCCACATTACGGATTCCCAACTCCTTCCACGTATCTCTCCTCAAACCAGTTGTTCTTAATTCTTTTGCTGACAATCCAGGTACCACCCCAGCTCCGGTCTCCGCCGAGGACGTCTATGAGGTAGAGAACATTTTGGCCACCAAAAGGGTAAGAGGAAAGACCTTTTTTCTGGTGAATTGGAAGGGGTTTGGCCCGGAGGAGAGGTCTTGGGAGCCCAGGGAGAACATCCATGCCCCCCTTCTTCTTAAAGAATTTCTAGCAGGCCTAAAAAAGAGGGGGCATAAAGGGGGGGGTACTGTAGCATCGACGTCTCTGCCCTCTGCTAGGCAGAGACGCCGTCCCCCTTACCGCCGCGCTCCTGCTCCGGCGTCTTCCGGCCTCCCTGCTGCTGCTGGTGCACGCAGCTTCTCGGGCACTGTGCTTAGGGCGCGCGCTCCCTCCCTCTTAAATGGGCCGCGCGCGGCGTCCTAAAAAGTCCACGGCCACTGGCCGGAGGACTCTCCCTATTTAAAGCACCTCCTCCAATATGGAGGTGCCCGTGCAAGGTTGTTGCCTTGTGATACTTACTTTGCTTCAGCCCTCAGGTCCTCTGCAAGTCAGTCTTATCCGCCAGTCTGATCTTCAGTCCAGTCCGCCAGTCTGACTACTTTCCAGCCCGACAGTCTGCCTTCAGTCCAGTCTGCCAGTCTGTCTATGGGCTCTGCCTGCCTGCTTACCTGGAAGCGCCTGCCTGTTACCTGCCGTGCCTGCCAGTCTGCTTACCTGGAAGTACCTGCCTGTTACCTGTCGTGCCTGTCAGCCTGCTTACCTGGAAGCACCTGCCTGTTACCTGCCGTGCCCGCTTGCCTGCCTTTACCTGCCGTGCCCACCTGCCTGCTTACCAGGAAGCACCTGCCTGTTATCTGTTGTGCTCGCCAGCTTGCCTACCCGGAGCACCTGTCTGTCTATCAGCCGAATCAGCCTGCCTGACTACCTGGACCACCTGTCAGCCTGCCTGCCATGCTCTTCCGCTGTACCGGTCAGTTCCTGCCTTCAGACCCGTGGGAGTCACCTCCGCTCATACAAGGTCGGTCCCAGAGTGTCACCTGGTCCCTCTGCTCGGTCCCTCCCTGGTTCATGGAGTCGACTGAGCCGCTGTGCGACCCTGGTCAGGCCGAGTAGATACTTAGTCACGCCCCTCTGGTCCCTCCTTGCACCGCAGAACATAAGTTCCACCACCCGGATCCGTAACAGATCCTACCAATGCCATCTATCTGATCAAATGTCCGTGCGGTCTCTTGTACATTGGGGAGACTACCCAACATAGAAGAGACCGCATATATAAGCACAACTCTACAATTCGGTGCAAGAACCTGATGCTGCCTGTTCCACAACACTTTCATATTGCGGTATCAGGTCATTGAGCAGATTAGCCCGACAAGACAGAGAGGGCACCTTCTTTCAGTGTTAAAAAAAGCAAGAGGCCTACTGGATTCACGAACTCCAAGGACCAAGGGGTCTGAGCAGGGATTATGACCTTCAGGCGTTTATGGTCCACAAATGGCTAAGAGACGGCTGCAGTGTAGATTAATCTTTTAGGTACACTATGCACATAGACACAGCAGTAGAGTAAAATTATTTCTTTTGGCCCACATATGGCAAAGAGACGACTGCAGAGTGGATTCATCTTTTAGGTACACTATGCGTATAGACACAGCAGTAGAGTAAAATTATTTTTTTTGGCCGACATATGGCAAAGAGACAGATGCAGAGTAGAATTATTGTTTTTGTACATTACTTGTATAAACACAGCGGTAGAGTAAAATTATTTTTTGGCCCAAAAATGGCAAAAAGGCGGCTGAAGATTCAAATAATTTTTTAGGCACACTACTCGCAAAAAGATGGCTGCAAAGTAGAATTTTTTTTCAGGCCCAGTACTCGTACAGACACAGCTGCAGAGTACTCAGAGGCTTTTGCAACAGTACTCCCACCAGCAGGGGTGCACAGTACACACAGATTTTTAATTGCACTGTACTAGCACAGGCGAGGTTCCAGAGCACACAGAGGCTTAAAGGCACAGTACTGCCACAGGTGGGTTTGCAGAGTACACACAGAGGCTTAAAGGCACAGTACTCCCACAGGCTGGGTTGTAGAGTACACACAGAGACTTAAAGGCACAGTATTCTTACAGGCAGGGTTGCAGAGTACACATGACGCGCCCCCTGGGACATATTCCTTTTTGAGGGGAATACCCGGCACCGGATCAGATGGGGGGTTGTAGTCTCCGAGCGGCTGTGACCCGGCCCGTGCCCAGGGCGTCAAGCTCAGTGTTATGTGGCAGTCCTACAGATGTTATTAAGAGTTCTTTTGTGTCGACTACGCCACCCGTTGTGATGCGGTCACTGTGGCCGCCGCTGCAGCAGGGTCCGCTGAGGCTGATGGTGGGTGCGCAGCTTGGTGGCATAACCCCCAACGGGAGGGGTATAGCCTCAGGGGGGACAGGTGCAGAGGATGGGGGTTGTGGTGGTGCAGTGCAGACGGCAATGAAGACAGAGTCGGGTTGTGCAGTTAAGGGTGTTTACTTACTGCAGATGTTGTACTGGTCACTCCAGCTTCGAGTGACCACCCGAGCCGTGCTGCGTCCACCAGGTCCTGGATCCAGCCAACCCCCAAACAAGTCCGGAGCGTGGCCCTGAGCTCTCCTTCTGTCCCGTTCTCTGGCCGTCCCCACCAGTGATCCACCTAGGTCCAGCTCCCTCGGGCCTCCTGTTGGGACACCCTTGGCCTTGGGTTCCCTGACCCTTCATGTGGTGTGCCTTCGGGGTGGATGTGATGGGTGACCGTGACAAACGCTGCCCACGGTCTCCGGTCTCTGGCTGGGGTGTGTTTTGCCCCCCACCAGCTTGGGTTCCGGTACCCTGTGCCGACTCTTCACCCGGGGATTTAAGTTGGGATCTTGGAGTCCTTTTCTGCTGTTTCCCCCTCTGGGTCTCTCTCTCTCTTCTCCTCTCTCACTCTGGGTCTTTCTTCTCTGCTCTGCTTGCTGACTTGTTCTCTGCATCTGACCCTGATCTTAGTTGGTGCCCACCTTATATACACCCTCTATGTGTGAGCTCAGGTGACCAGCACCCAATGAGCTCCTATCTTTACCCAGGCTGCTCCCCCTATCTGCCCCTACACTACTTGGGATGTACCACCCCCCTCCCACTCCAGCCAGGAACAGACTCGGTCGTACCTGCACATTTCTAAGTGGGAGTACCGTCGGCCTGTTCCTCGGAAATGGGATGTGTGTAGTGCATGCAGCCTACCGAGCTCAGTTCCACACTCCATCCTTACCCGGGAGTGGAATATCACACCTCTGGGTTGAGGTGCAATACCCCTGTAGCAGCCGAATCCTCAGGGTGCTACATTCCCCCCTGGCAAATCACAGCACGTCCTCGGGCTGTAAGACATAAATAACACCAAAACATACATTTTTTTTTTTTTCATGAACATATAAAACATCATATATTAGCAAATAAAACATTCTCGTCGCCTCTGGCTCCTCCTCCGGTCACTGTGCAACGTGTGACCGGGTAAAGTGCGACAGTCTCTCTGGACAACTGGTTCTCCTATAAAACCAGTAGGGGGCGCTTTAGGAAGCGCAACTATATACAGGGGAAGTTGGCCGCTCTCAGTCCTCGGCCAGGTAAAGGGAAGGGAATGGCTGCTCACAGTCCTCAGCCTGGTATGGATTACGGAATAACGGGTAAAAAGTTCACTCATGCTGGTCCCAACGGGGACTATATATATGTAGCAACAGTTTCTTTAGTACCCGGTCGGGTAACTATTTACATCTACTGCTCTGCCGCACTCAACGGCGTCTTCCTCCTGCTCTTTGCTTGTAGCTGGTTGTAACTTCAGACCCGTCCGGGTCCTCTTGCTCCTCCTCCTCGCACCGCAACTCCTCCTCCGTCAGGCGGTGTACATGGAGGGCGTAAGGTCCTTTGGCACACTTGTGCCGGGTGAAGGTGACCTCGTCTCCGATGTAGAGGTCACGACCTCTGTGCCCCTCCGGCAGATGGGACTCCACGTCTCTGCGCGTGACAAAGACGTCGCCGGGGGTGTTGTTGTCTCGGATGAAACCCCACCCATACTGCTGGTTGAACTTGATCACTGTCCCGATGGTGCGGGGACAATGCGCTGCACGGGGGTCCCTCCTGGTCCGGCTCTTCTGCTCGGCGCTCCTTATTTGGGCCTGTTGTTCCCGGACCCGCCTCTCTCTCCGCTCCCTCGCAAACTCTTCGAGCTGCTGTCGGCAACACTCAGCACGCTCCGCTGCAGCTGCCCTGGTTTCCTGAGTGAACCCCATTAGGTCTTCTCCGGTGGGGTCCCACTCAAATTGGGCCTCTTCAAGCGGGGGCGAGATCCGTGCCACGGGCGTCGGAGCCGGAATCAGGGGTTCATCCAGGGGTCTTAGTTTCTGCTGCCGTTCCAGCTCATGGTATCCTTCGGGCCAGATGAAGGGCCGCCCGTCCGGCCATGTGAGCTGGCTGAACAAGTCCTCCCCCAGGTGTGGCACCCTTGGTTTTACGGGTGCGGGCGCGGTGGTGGTGGCGCCCGGGTTGCCCAGGCCTTGCGGCCAGGCCTGGGGCACCTGGAAGGTGAAGGGCACCGTTAGGACGGCGGCGCCCTGGGCTACCTGGCCTTGCGGCCAGGCCGGAGGCTCCGCGGAGGTAGGGGGCGCTGTTGGTGATGCGGCGCCCGGGGGTACTAGGCCTTGCGACCAGGCTGGTGGTGTTTCCTGCTTTGTCACGCTCCGGGTCGAGGCGCGTGACGTCACAGGGGTCGCTTCGGCGGCTTCCGGTCGGGGCCTAGTCCATAGCGGTGACATGGCGGCTACGGGCACAGCAGGGGGACTTTCGGGCTCTGCGACGGGGAGCTGGGGCAGGTGGGCGGTTTCCCGGCTTGGGGTATAGGCGTCCCCTTTACCTGCCTCCATGCGTTCGGCTCCGTTCTCGGCGTCGTCTCCGGCCTTTGGTCCTCCCGCGCCATCCTCAGAGGCGGTCTGTTTCCTCTTCCAGGGTAGCGTGCTCCGTTGACTGGCCTCAGCTTGCTGGGCCATCTCCCGGCTCCATTCCGCCAATATCTCGCGCTGTACCCGGGCCATCCTCCGTGCGAGGCCCTCCAGGGCAGTCTGTGCACACTCCCGGTCTCGGGGGAGCTGTGCAAGGACCTCCACTAGGCCTAGTGGGGTCGTGGTGTCTAGCAGGCTCCTGACCAACGGGTCGGTGCTGCTCTGCTCTTCTTCCAGCAGGCTCCTGGCCAGCGGGCCGGTGCTGCTCTGCTCTCCTTCCTCGGTCTTTAGCAGACTCCTGGCCAGCGGGCCGGTGCTGTTCTGCTTTCTCTCCATATCCGGGTAAGCTCCTCCGCTACTCCTCGTTAGACTTCTTGCCTCCGGGTGCGCTCGCTCCAGACTGCTCCAGGCGGCACCCATCTTCGTTCTTTTCTTTCGTCTCCTCCCACTTAGAGGGCGGTCCCGGGGCAACTCGGTGACTGTCAGCTCCAGGGGCTGTTCTTTCACGCTGACAGACACCTCCAGCATCACAGTCTCTGTTGGTGGGGGCGGTTTCCACTTTTGGCGCCATTTTCTGTCCTGGCCCACGATGGGAGGTGGCCTCTTGCCCTCCTTTGGCACGCCCATAATGGCGTCCGCTGCTCTTCCAAGGCGGGAAATCTGCGGATTTGGCGGGAAGCGTCGCCCAGTGGCGGGAAACTCTGCAGATGGCGGGAACAAGCTGGAAATGGCGGACAATCGGCGGGAAACGACCTGTGATGGGGTCCGATGGCGTGGACCCTCCGGAACCGGCGGGAGACTTCTTTCTGAGGTAAACTTGCACTTTTCTTCAGGCACGCAGTACCCGGGTGTTGCGGGCACGTAATCCTGCTGACTACGCCAAAGTTGACGCGCCCCCTGGGACATATTCCTTTTTGAGGGGAATACCCGGCACCGGATCAGATGGGGGGTTGTAGTCTCCGAGCGGCTGTGACCCGGCCCGTGCCCAGGGCGTCAAGCTCAGTGTTATGTGGCAGTCCTACAGATGTTATTAAGAGTTCTTTTGTGTCGACTACACCACCCGTTGTGATGCGGTCACTGTGGCCGCCGCTGCAGCAGGGTCCGCTGAGGCTGATGGTGGGTGCGCAGCTTGGTGGGATAACCCCCAACGGGAGGGGTATAGCCTCAGGGGGGACAGGTGCAGAGGATGGGGGTTGTGGTGGTGCAGTGCAGACGGCAATGAAGACAGAGTCGGGTTGTGCAGTTAAGGGTGTTTACTTACTGCAGATGTTGTACTGGTCACTCCAGCTTCGAGTGACCACCCGAGCCGTGCTGCGTCCACCAGGTCCTGGATCCAGCCAACCCCCAAACAAGTCCGGAGCGTGGCCCTGAGCTCTCCTTCTGTCCCGTTCTCTGGCCGTCCCCACCAGTGATCCACCTAGGTCCAGCTCCCTCGGGCCTCCTGTTGGGACACCCTTGGCCTTGGGTTCCCTGACCCTTCATGTGGTGTGCCTTCGGGGTGGATGTGATGGGTGACCGTGACAAACGCTGCCCACGGTCTCCGGTCTCTGGCTGGGGTGTGTTTTGCCCCCCACCAGCTTGGGTTCCGGTACCCTGTGCCGACTCTTCACCCGGGGATTTAAGTTGGGATCTTGGAGTCCTTTTCTGCTGTTTCCCCCTCTGGGTCTCTCTCTCTCTTCTCCTCTCTCACTCTGGGTCTTTCTTCTCTGCTCTGCTTGCTGACTTGTTCTCTGCATCTGACCCTGATCTTAGTTGGTGCCCACCTTATATACACCCTCTATGTGTGAGCTCAGGTGACCAGCACCCAATGAGCTCCTATCTTTACCCAGGCTGCTCCCCCTATCTGCCCCTACACTACTTGGGATGTACCACCCCCCTCCCACTCCAGCCAGGAACAGACTCGGTCGTACCTGCACATTTCTAAGTGGGAGTACCGTCGGCCTGTTCCTCGGAAATGGGATGTGTGTAGTGCATGCAGCCTACCGAGCTCAGTTCCACACTCCATCCTTACCCGGGAGTGGAATATCACACCTCTGGGTTGAGGTGCAATACCCCTGTAGCAGCCGAATCCTCAGGGTGCTACACACACAGAGGCTTAAAGGCACAGTACTCCCACAGGCAGGGGTGCAGAATACACACAGAGGATTAAAGGCATAGTACTCCCACAGATGGGGGTGCAGAGTACACACAGAGGCTTAAAGGCACAGTACTCCCACAGGCGGGGGTGCAGAGTACACACAGAGGCTTAAAGGCACAGTACTCCCACAGGCGGGGGTGTTGAGTACACACAGTGGCTTAAAGGCACAGTACTCCCACAGGCAGGGGTTCAGAGTACACACAGAGTCTTAAAGGCACAGTACTTCCACAGACGGGGGTGCAGAGTACGCTCAGCAGCTTTTTGTCAGTGTTCCCACATATATGGGTGCAGAGTACACACAGTGGCTTTTTGGCAAGTAATCCCACTGAGACAGGTGCAGAGTACACAAAGAGGCTTTTTGCAGAGAGTACAGTCTAATTCTGTCCCCCACTCCACCTGCGTCCTGTCCCCACACTCATCGTAGGGACAAAGGTTTCTTGCAACACCCAGGTATGGTACATTTCTGTGCCTCCATTGTCTGCAATGAAATACCATCCATCATCCCTATTCTGGGAAAAGTTATCCCATTAAAGGCTTTTTCACATGTGATTCTACCAATGTCATTTAGCTGATCAAATGTCGGTGCGATCTCTTGTACATTGGGGAGCCTACCCAACATATAAGAGACCGCATATCTAAGCACAAGTCTACAATTCGGTGCCAGAACCTGATGCTGCCTGTTCCACAACACTTTCATAGTACGGGCCATACAGTAGCCCAATTTAGGTATCAGGTCATTGAGCAGATTAGCCAGACAAGACAGAGAGGGGACCTTCTTTCCAAGTTAAAAAAAGGAAGAGGCCTACAGGATTCACAAACTCCAGGCACTAACACCAAGGGGTCTGAACAGGGATTATGACCTTCAGGCGTTTCTATGCTTCAATTTTTGGATGTATATTCCACCTTCTTCTACCATCTTACCTACCTGACTCCTTAAGTTGCTCTTCTGGGCTCTCTTTTGCTATTTATATATTTCTATTATTATTATTTTTACCCCCCTAGGGGTTCATGGATTTACAGTTGTAAGGTTACACTGGTTATTGTATTACTTTTACAGTGTGACCTTTGACAGGAGTTATTGAACCAGTCAGCAGTCTTAGCCCTGCACGTGGGCTTTCTATAGAGGCCTGTGAGTATTATTAACGGGTGATTTTTCTAGGTCTTATTTTTTCATATGTTTTCTTTTCTTTTTTATTCTTCCATTTATCTCCATAACATCAGTGGGATTATAGATTTCTATTAACCTGCTATAGCGAAATAGGTATCTAACATGTTTTTCTTTCTTTTAAACTCACAACTAGTGATGAGCGAGTATGTTCTGTTAACCCTTTCGCCGAGTATGCTCGGACGAGCACCGAGTAGCTACAGCTGCTCAGTGTTATGTTTGAATCACTCCCGTGTGCATGATTTGCGACTGTTTGACAGCTTTAATACATGTGAGGAATGTCTATTTCTTACACATTCCTCACATGTATTAAAGCTGTCAAACAGTCGCAAATCATGCACACGGGAGTGATTCAAACATAATACCGAGCAGCTGTAACTACTCGGTGCTCGTCCGAGCATACTCGGCGAAAGGGTTAACAAAACATACTCGCTCATCACTACCCACAACCAATGATATCCCAGATCTGACTGTGACTTTGGGCACCAACCTTGAATGAATAACATATTGCTTTTTCTGGATTGCTCATCACTTACACTCCATGTATGTGCATTTGACCAGAACAGGTTCTGGACATTTGAATCTAATCTCTCTCTAATCTCAGCGCATATGCACACTTAGCCTGAGCTGGCCTGATCTTGGCCCACTATGTGTGGCTGCCTCCATAGTGATAATGCATCCTGCGCTGCTCCTGGACCTTGGTCACGCCTCTATAACTACGTCATTCAGCCCATTCTGCTAGTCAACACTCTGGCGCTTAGCTATGCCCCCTTCAGTCGGATTGGTTCACCGCTCTCACGCCTTTTTTTCCCTCGGCCTCTGACCAGACACGCCCACTCACAGCGGACTGGCCGACCAAATACACGCTATTAGCATTCCCGAGTCTTTTAAACCCTGACAGCACGAGCCTCATTAGTGCTTCCTGTCTAAGCGGTGGACACCACAGACGTTTACCTAGCGCTACAGCACACATTATTTCACCATCCAGAGGGTATACACTGTGTGCAGAATTATTAGGAAAGTTGAATTTTAGAGGATTATTTTTATTATTGATCAACAACTATGTTCTCAATCAACCCAAAAGACTCATAAATATCTAAGATTAATATTTTTGGAAGTTGGAGTGTTTTTTTTTTTTAGATTTGGCTATCTTAGGAGGATATCTGTTTGTGCAGGTAACTATTACTGTGCAGAATTATTAGACAACTTAATAAAAACCAAATATAATCCCATCTGCCTTGTTTATTTTCACCAGGTAAACCAATATCAGTGCACAAAAGTTAGAAATAAACATTTCTGACATGCAAATACAAAAACCAAAAAAATTAGTGATCAATATAGCCACCTTTCTTTATGATGACACTCAGCAGCCTCCATCCATAGATTCTGTCAGTTGCTTGATCTGTTTTCGATCAACATTGCGTGCAGCAGCCACCACAGCCTCCCAGACACTGTTCCGAGAGGTGTACTGTTTTCTCTCCCTGTAAATTTCACATTTTATGATGGACCACAGGTTCTCTATGGGGTTCAGATCAGGTGAACAAGGGGGCCATGTCATTATTTTTCCTTCTTTTAGACCTTTACTGGTCAGCCACGCTGTGGAGTAGTTGGATGCATATGATGGAGCATTGTCCTGCATGAAAATCATGTTTTTCTTGAAAGATACCGACTTCTTCCTGTACCACTGCTTGAAGAAGTTGTCTTCCAGAAATTGGCAGTAGGTCTGGGAATTGAGCTTCACTCCATCCTCAAACCGAAAAGGTCCCTCAAGTTCATCTTTGATGATACCAGCCCATACCAGTACCTCACCTCCACCTTGCTGGCGTCTGAGTCGGAATGGAGCTCTCTGCCCTTTACTGATCCAGCCTCTGGCCCATCCATGTGGCCCATCAAGAGTCACCCTCATTTCATCAGTCCATAAAACCTTTGAAAAATCAGTCTTAAGATATTTCTTCGCCCATTCTTGACGTTTTATCTTATGTTTCTTGTTCATAGGTGCTTGTTTTTCAGCCTTCCTTACCTTGGCCATGTCCCTGAGTATCGCACACCTTGTGCTTTTTGATACTTCAGTAACGTTGCAGCTCTGAAATATGGCAAAACAGGTGGTGAATGGCATCTTAGCAGCTTCACGCTTGATTTTCCTCAATTCATGGGCAGTTATTTTGCACCTTTTTTGGCCAACACGCTTCTTGCGACCCTGTTGGCTATTTGCCATGAAATGCTTATTGTTCGGTGATCACGCTTCAAAAGTTTAGAAATTTCAAGACTGCTGCATCCCTCTGCAAGACATCTCACAATTTTGGACTTTTCAGAGCCCATCAAATCTCTCTTCTGACCCATTTTGAAAAAGGAATGGAAGTTGCCTAATAATTAAGCACACCTTATATAGGGTGTTGATGTCATTACTCAACACCCCTCCTCATTACAGAGATGCACATCACCAGATTTACTTAATTGATAGTTGGCTCTCAAGCCTATGCAGCTTGGAGTAGGACAACATGTATAAAATGTATCAAAGTGATCAAAATACTCATTTGCCTAATAATTCTGCACGCGGTGTATATACAGAACCTATGCACTAGTCTCTGTTCATAATTGGATCCAGGGAAAATGTGCGTTTTTCTCCATTATGGCCACATATGTCCTTATGGTTTCATCTACAAGGTTGTTTTGTTCTGGGGGGATTCATATGCACTATGTAATCAATGATGTCATCACTGTTACTCCCTGCACCTGCATCATCTACTAGGTTGTTCTTTTCTGGGGGACTCATATACACTATGTAACAAACGATGCTATCACGGTTACTCCTTGCACCATAATACCATGATATCAAGTCACGTTGCTCATGTCTATCTGTTTCCATGGACTGGGGATCCGGTCACTCGGACTCCTTGAGATTGTATAGGTAATTTTTCCACTCCATATCTTGTGTCTTTTTTCTTTCTTATTTTCTTGGTTATTGCCTTCCTTCCCTCTGTTTTTTCATTTTTTTAATTTTCCCTCTCCCCTTCTTGTTTCATTGTCCATCCTGTCACTCTGAATAGTTGGAAACAATATGATACAATACAAAGGCATTTTCTTTATGCTTGGGCTGGTGGATATTAGTGAATCCTCTCTTGTAAATTCTGTTATATGATGTATACATATGTTTTTCTATTCTGTTTTCATATTTTGTGTTCTTTTATTATTATTTTTTGATAAAAACAATTCATGTTGAATGTATTACATGAGTGCAAAGTGTCTTTTATGATTTAAGAAATGGATTGGGATCCTACTTGTGCCTTGGGTCCAGAAGTGCCTTGCCTTCTTTCATATGCTGTCCCTACACTAATCAGAGCAGAATAGCGGCGGTAACCGTGATTCTGCATTTATACAGCCTGGGTCACGTGGTGCGCTGGCCAATCACAGCCATGCCAATGCTTAGCATGGCCGTGATGGCTCAGGAAGTCACCCACAGCCTAAAAGCTGTGTTGCAGCTTTTCAAATAACTTTATTTGGCATCCAAACCCGTAAACTGGACATTCGGTAAAAAGTCCGTGTACGGATTGGTACCGGACACTAGGTGTCCAGTACATACCCCAAACTTTACAGTTCGGGTTCGCTCATCCCTAGTGCATAGCTCTTATGGACTTTGGCCAAACAATAGAATGTTGCACTTTGTGGGCATTCCAGCTCAAGGAAAGACATTCTCCTTTTTATCTATGAATATTATTCCCAATCATTGTAACAACAGCAAATGTAGGTCCTGTAAAAATGCATCCATAGGAGCTCTGCATAATATCTCATAATAATTCCATTTGGATAAAATATTAAGGCACATTTGCTCATATAATAATCTATTCAGCACCATGATATTGTCCCTTGTGACAGATGGTTTAATAATTATTGACTGATCTATATCAAGCTACAAAAGGAATTGCAAATTTGTCCTGGATAAACTAGAGCCAGCCTGATGTTCAACCCCAATATTACTTAATGAAAGTGGCACTAGTTCTTCAAAAATACCAATATGACTTGTGTCATACACCAGAGAGGCCCTTTGTTTTTGGCTTTTAATCCAGTGAAGGGTCCTTCTCCCATTTCTCCCTTACCTTCTCCGAAAGGTCCTCCAAGATATGGAGATTAGGTATGATGACACAGAATTTAATCTTCATTATCCAGATGTCTATTTTCAGTAGGTCAGAAGACTGTCATATTGTCTTAATGTTGAAACTTGAGTTGATGTTTGTTGTAACTTATTGTCTGTTATCTCTGGAAGACAGGGACGCATGGTCATGGAACAATGGATATTTGCTAAATATGTTGATTACCATTGTATATGTGGCTTGATGAATTGCAGAGCAATTGAGGACAAACTAATTGATTAAAGGCTCAAAAAAGAGATGAGTCCCTGCCACCTCCCCCTTGACCTGCGGATGATGACCTGAGTCATAGACGTAAATAAAAAAAGGGATTTCTATCATTCTGCAAAAAGAATCAGAGTGAATTGCCAGAGAAACAGCTAGGACACATGGCTTCATCAAGAGGGACACAGATTTGGATTCTACAGGAAGCCAGCTTATGGGACCACAGCCCTGGCAGGAGGAATACAGATCTTCTCCATTGACTATCACAGAACCCATGGATACATTTGGGGAAACCAGGTTGGGACCCTGCGCTTACCTGGTCCCATAGAGATGTTTGGGGTAGCCAGATTGAGACCCTCCAGTCACCTGGAACCCATGGATACGCTCGGAGAAAGCCAGGTTGGTACCCTCCGGTCACCTAGCCCCTATGGATATGCTCGGAGAAGCCAGGTTAGGACCCTTGGGTCTCCAGGTTCATGGATATGTTCAGAGAAGCCAGGTTGGGACCCTTAGGTCTCCTGGCCCTGTACCTGAATGAACTGTCAGCTTCCTAAGCTTATCCTTGCTTTCTCTCTGGGTGCCTGCCAAAAGTGGGGTGCCATTGGTGGGGGTAGTTGGCCCTGGAAGCAACGGAGTCACAACTGCTCTAATCCTAGCGAGTCAGTGGAAAGGTGAGACTTTGTAATTTTGCACCATCTTGTGTATTTGCTAGGACTGTTCTATATGTTTATTGTCTGTTTGGTAGTTCAATAAAGTATTGCCATACTGTTTTACCCTCACCCTGGGTTTTCTGAGTAGTATTTTGCCCACGGGAGACCCCTGTGTTTCCACATTAGGTAAATCTTTTTCCTCAATACTAAGATCCCTACATTTATTGCGTTCCATTGGTTTCATAAATATAGCCCAGCAAAGGGCAAAATAAATTTTGATTCTAGTAAATTGTTGCAACTTGCAAGAGATATACCAGAAATTAAGTGACCAGAAGTTAAGAGCTACCACTGTTTATTACCTGTACTTACTTCTTTATCTTCCCACTCTTATTCTTTCACCATGCTTATGACGCGCCCCCTGGGACATATTCCTTTTTGAGGGGAATACCCGGCACCGGATCAGATGGGGGGTTGTAGTCTCCGAGCGGCTGTGACCCGGTCCCGTGCCCAGGGCGTCAAGCTAAGTGTTATGTGGCAGCTTTACAGATGTTACTAAAGTTCTTTTGTGTCGACTACGCCACCCGTTGTGATGCGGTCACTGTGGCCGCCGCTGCAGCAGGGTCCGCTGAGGCTGATGGTGGGTGCGCAGCTTGGTGAGATAACCCCCAACGGGAGGGGTATAGCCTCAGAGGGGACAGGCGCAGAGGATGGGGGTTGTGGTGGTGCGATGCAGCCGGCAATGAAGACAGACTCGGGTTGTGCAGTTAAGGGTGTTTACTTACTGCTGATGTTGTACTGGTCACTCCAGCTGCTAGTGACCACCCGAGCCGTGCTGCGTCCACCAGGTCCTGGATCCGGCCAACCCCCAAACAAGTCCAGAGCGTGGCCCTGAGCTCTCCCTCTGTCCTTTCTTCAGCCGTCCCCACCAGTGATTCACCTAGGTCCAGCTCCCTCGAGCCTTCTGTTGGGACACCCTTGGCCCTGGGTTCCCTGACCCTTCATGTGGTGTGCCTTCGGGGTGAATGTGGTGGGTGACCGTGACAGACACTGCCCACGGTCTCCGGTCTCTGGCTGGGGAATGTCTTTGCCCCCACCAGCTTGGGTTCCAGTACCCTCTTGCTGACTCCTCACCCGGTGCTCTAATTTGGGTTCTTGGGTCCCTTCAGTCTTCCCCCTCTGGGTCTTTCTCTGCTCCACTCTCTCTCTCTCCAGGGCTGCTGTTTCCTTCTCTCTCCTCTCCAACTGACTTGTTCTCAGCGTCTGACCTTGTCCTCTGCAGCTGACTGACCCTGATCTAAGTTGGTGCCCTCCTTATATATCCCTCTATGTGTGAGCTCAGGTGACCAGCACCCAATGAGCTCCTATCACTACCCAGACTGCTCCCCCTATCTGCCCCTACACTACATGGGATGTACCACCCCCCTCCCACTCCAGCCAGGAACAGGCTCGGTTGTACCTGCACATTTCTAAGTGGGAGTACCGTCGGCCTGCTCCTCTGAAATGGGATGTATGCAGTGCATGCAGTCTATCTGAGCTCAGTTCCACACTCCTTCCTTACCCGGGAGTGGAATATCACACCTCTGGGTTGAGGTGCAATACCCCTGTAGCAGCCGAATCCTCAGGGTGCTACATTCCCCCCTGGTAAACCACAGCACGTCCTCGGGCTGTAAAGACATAAATAACACCAAAACATACAAAATTTTTCATATAAACATATAAAACATATAAAACATTATATATATAAAACTTTTCATATAAACATTCTCGTAGACTTCTCTTGTCTCTGGTTCCTCCTCCGGACACTGTGCACCGTGTGTCCGGGAAAAGTGCGACAGTCTCTTAGAAAATCTGGTTTTCTATAAAACCGGTAGGGGGCGCTTTAGGAAGCGCAACTATATACAGGGAAAGTTGGCCGCTCTCAGTCCTCGGCCAGGTAAAGGGAAGGGAATGGCTGCTCACAGTCCTCAGCCTGTAGGATGAAGGGGTTAACGGGTAACAGTTCACTGGTCCCAACGGGGACTATTTTAGCAGCAGCAACAGTTTCTTTGGTACCCGGTCGGGTAACTATTTACATCACTTGCTCTGCCGCACTCAACGGCGTCTTCCTCCTGCTCTTTGCTTATAGCTGGTGGTAACTTCAGACCCGTCCGGCCATGTGAGCTGGCTGAACAAGTCCTCTCCCAGACGCGGCACCCTTGATTTTGCGGGCGCGGGCGCGGTGGTGGTGGCGCCCGGGTTGCCCAGGCCTTGCGGCCAGGCCTGGGGCACCTGGAAGGTGAAGGGCACCGTTAGGACGGCGGCGCCCTGGGCTACCTGGCCTTGTGGCCAGGCCGGAGGCTCCGCGGAGGTAGGGGGCGCTGTTGGTGATGCGGCGCCCGGGGGTACTAGGCCTTGCGACCAGGCTGGTGGTAATTCCTGCTTTGTCACGCTCCGGGTCGGTGCGTGTGACGTCACAGGGGTCGCGGCGGCGGCTTCCGGTCGGGGCCTAGTCCATGGCGGTGACCTGGCGGCTACGGGCACAGCAGGGGGACTTTCGGGCTCTGCGACGGGGAGCTGGGGCAGGTAAGCGGTGTCACGGCTTGGGGTATAGGCGTCCCCTTTACCTGCCTCCATGCGTTCGGCTCCCTCCTCGGCGCCGTCTCCGGCCTTGGGTCCTCCTGCGCCATCCTCAGAGGCGGTCTGCTTCCTCTTCCAGGGTAGCGTGCTCCGTTGACTGGTCTTTGCTTGCTGGGTCATCTCCCGGCCCCACTCCGCCAGTATCTCACGCTGTACCCGGGCCATCCTCCTTGCGAGGCCCTCCAGGGCAGTTTGTGCACACTCCCGGTCTCGGGGGAGCTGCGCTAGGATCTCCGCTAGACCTAGCGGGGTTGTGGACTCTAGCAGGCTCCTGACCATCGGGTCGGTGCTGCTCTGCTCTGCTTCCGGCAGGCTCCTGGCCAGCGGGCCGGTGCTGCTCTGCCCTCCTTCCTCGGTCTCTAGCAGACTCCTGGCCAGCGGGCCGGTGCTGTTCTGCTTTCTCTCCATCTCCGGGTGAGCTTCTCCGCTACTCCTTGTTAGACCTCTTGCCTCCGGGTGCGCTCGCTCCAGACTGCTCCAAGCGACACCCATCTTTGTTCTTCTCTTTCGTCTCCTCCTACTTCGAGGGCGGTCCCGGGGCAACTCGGTGACTGTCAGCTCCAGGGGGAGTTCTTTCACGCTGACAGACACCTCCAGCATCACAGTCTCTGTTGGTGGGGGCGGTTTCCACTTTTGGCGCCATTTTCTGTCCTGGCCAACGATGGGAGGTGGCCTCCTGCCCTCCTTTGGCACGCCCATAATGGCGTCCGCTGCTCTTCCAAGGCGGGAAATCTGCGGTTTTGGCGGGAAGCGTCGCCCAGTGGCGGGAAACTCTGCAGATGGCGGGAACAAGCTGGAAATGGCGGACAATCGGCGGGAAACGACTGGTGATGGAGTCCGATGGCGTGGACCCTCCGGAACCGGCAGGAGTCTTCTTTCTGAGGTAAACTTGCACTTTTCTTCAGGCACGCAGTACCCGGGTGTTGCGGGCACGTAATCCTGCCGACTACGCCAAAGTTGACGCGCCCCCTGGGACATATTCCTTTTTGAGGGGAATACCCGGCACCGGATCAGATGGGGGGTTGTAGTCTCCGAGCGGCTGTGACCCGGTCCCGTGCCCAGGGCGTCAAGCTAAGTGTTATGTGGCAGCTTTACAGATGTTACTAAAGTTCTTTTGTGTCGACTACGCCACCCGTTGTGATGCGGTCACTGTGGCCGCCGCTGCAGCAGGGTCCGCTGAGGCTGATGGTGGGTGCGCAGCTTGGTGAGATAACCCCCAACGGGAGGGGTATAGCCTCAGAGGGGACAGGCGCAGAGGATGGGGGTTGTGGTGGTGCGATGCAGCCGGCAATGAAGACAGACTCGGGTTGTGCAGTTAAGGGTGTTTACTTACTGCTGATGTTGTACTGGTCACTCCAGCTGCTAGTGACCACCCGAGCCGTGCTGCGTCCACCAGGTCCTGGATCCGGCCAACCCCCAAACAAGTCCAGAGCGTGGCCCTGAGCTCTCCCTCTGTCCTTTCTTCAGCCGTCCCCACCAGTGATTCACCTAGGTCCAGCTCCCTCGGGCCTTCTGTTGGGACACCCTTGGCCCTGGGTTCCCTGACCCTTCATGTGGTGTGCCTTCGGGGTGAATGTGGTGGGTGACCGTGACAGACACTGCCCACGGTCTCCGGTCTCTGGCTGGGGAATGTCTTTGCCCCCACCAGCTTGGGTTCCAGTACCCTCTTGCTGACTCCTCACCCGGTGCTCTAATTTGGGTTCTTGGGTCCCTTCAGTCTTCCCCCTCTGGGTCTTTCTCTGCTCCACTCTCTCTCTCTCCAGGGCTGCTGTTTCCTTCTCTCTCCTCTCCAACTGACTTGTTCTCAGCGTCTGACCTTGTCCTCTGCAGCTGACTGACCCTGATCTAAGTTGGTGCCCTCCTTATATATCCCTCTATGTGTGAGCTCAGGTGACCAGCACCCAATGAGCTCCTATCACTACCCAGACTGCTCCCCCTATCTGCCCCTACACTACATGGGATGTACCACCCCCCTCCCACTCCAGCCAGGAACAGGCTCGGTTGTACCTGCACATTTCTAAGTGGGAGTACCGTCGGCCTGCTCCTCTGAAATGGGATGTATGCAGTGCATGCAGTCTATCTGAGCTCAGTTCCACACTCCTTCCTTACCCGGGAGTGGAATATCACACCTCTGGGTTGAGGTGCAATACCCCTGTAGCAGCCGAATCCTCAGGGTGCTACACTTACATATGCCATAACAGTTTTTGCTCCACTAATCCTTACTCTATTTCGCTATCCCAGAACCCAAGCACTCTCCAAACAAATAATTTTCTCACCTTCCCTCTTGCCTCTCCACCTGACCTCATCTGCAGACATGCTCCTCAACTTCACATCCCTTCTACTAAAACACAAAGCAAGCCAGGCACTATCCTTCTCCCACCTCTTCTCCCTCTCTCGGCTTCCCTTCACTACTCCGCTGATCCTTTTTTTCTGGAGCAATTTGGAACTCCCATTCCGTCTGCAAATAGCTCCATGTCATCCACAACCTCTTAGCAATTTATCCTTCCTGGGCATCTTCGAAACAAGGCTGATGTCCATTGACAGGGTCTCACCTGTCACTTTGTGTTACAGTGGCCTTCAATTCATCCACACTCCTCACTTTGGCAATAGACTCGGTGGTGGACTGGGTCTTATCCTTTCTAAAAACTACACCTTCAACCCCATCCCACCTGTGCCCTCCCTCATTCTCCCTTCTTTTGAAGTGTATTCTGTTTGTATCTACTCTCTCTCTAACCTACAAATGGCT
Source organism: Phyllobates terribilis (assembly GCF_046119375.1). Classification (NCBI taxonomy): domain Eukaryota; kingdom Metazoa; phylum Chordata; class Amphibia; order Anura; family Dendrobatidae; genus Phyllobates; species Phyllobates terribilis. The sequence continues at coordinate 406,875,420 of NW_027362761.1, read as the reverse complement.
GTCATATCCTGACCCCTGGGCCTGGCCACTGCCTTTATTGTCCACTTTTCCACCTGGTTTGTACACTTTCTCTTGGCTGATATTCTCACCATAATCATGGGGGACTTCAACATCCCTACTGACAGTCACCTGTCTGCAGCCTTCAAACTCCAGTCACTTGCTTCATCCTTTGGTCTTACTCAGTGGTCCTCCGCAGCCAACCACACAGACGCACATACATTATACCTTATCTTAACCTACCTTTGCTACCTATCTAACCTTACAACATTACCTCTCCTCCTATCTGACCACAATTTACTCACTTTCTCATCCCTGTGCTCCTCACTTGCCACCCACCTCAAGCAACTAGTGCACCCACAACAGAAACGCACACCTAGACATTTACACACTCTCTGACTCTATAAAACAGCTGTCCTCCATATCTTCTCACCCAGATCTACCTCTCTGGCCCAGATGTCACTTCTCTGCTGTCCAGAATCCCATCATATCTAGCAGCCATATCCTCCTTCTTCTCCTCCCACTTCCTCAATCTTAATGTGGACAAAACTGAACTCATCATCATTTTACCCCCATCTCGCATATTTTCCCCACCTGACCTTTCTGTCACAATAAATGACATCACACTTTCCCTGTACCGGCAATCCGCTGCCTCGGAGTAACCCTTGACTCAGATCTGTCCTTCAAACCCCACATCCAAGCTCTCGCCACCTCCTGTCGCCTCCAGCTCAAAATATTTCCAGAATCCGTGCTTTCCTCAACCCTCAATCTACTAAACTGCTTGTGCATGCCCTCATTATCTCCCGCCTCGACTACTGCAACTTCCTCCTCTGTGGCCTTCCTGCTAACACTCTTGCACCCCACCAGTCTATCCTTAACTCTGTTGCGTGACTAGTTCATCTCTCGCCTCGCTAGCCCTCTGCTATCCCCCTTTGCAAACTCCTTCACTGGCCCCAATTGCCGAGCATATCCAGTTCAAACTACTAACACTGACCTACAAAGCCATTCATAACCTCTCTCCTCCATACATCTCTAAACTAATCTCCCAATACATTTCCTTGCGTAATCTCCTGTCCTCCCAAGACCTCCTTCTCTCCTCCACACTTATTCGTTCCTCGCCCAATCGCCTCCAAGATTTCTCCCGAATATCCCCCATCCTATGGCATTCTGTGCCTCAACACGTCCGATTATCCGCCACACTTGGATCCTTCTGACAGAATCTGAAAATCCATCTCTTCAAACAAGCTTACAGCCTGCCTTGACCTTGCCTGCTGCCACCTCAACAACACCGGAGCTACCGCAACCTCCCAACCTACTGTCTTTTTCCCCATTCCTGTAGAATGTAAGCCCGCAACGAAGGGTCCTCTTCCCTCTGTACCAGTCTATCATTGTTTGTTTACTGTAAGTGATATCTGTATTTGGTATGTAACCCCTCCTTATGTACAGCACCATGAAATCAATGGCGCTATACACATAAATAATAATAATAATAATAAATAATCTTTTCTCCATGGCACAGACAGTGGCACCTTTTTCAACAACTCGACAATCTCTTCAGCTATTGACTAGGTCGCCCCATTCGTGCATGGCAGAGTGCAATGAATCAATAGACGACCTTGACACAACAACCTCACAAAAAAGTTTTGGCAAGTGTCCAGGGTTGCGGTGCGGGACTGAAAGAAAACACACTCACAAGAAGACTTCACAGCATTCAAACAAGCAACTTTCACATTCAAGTCAACATTCACCTTTACTAAACAAGACTACTTCACAACCCTGGTATCCTCTTTATCCCACAACCCCAAACAGTTACTCAACACTTTTAATTTCCTCCTCCGCCCTCCCTCATCTCTGCGAAGACTTTGCCACATATTTAAAAAATAAGATTGACCAAAGAAAAGTCTTTACTGTACAACCATCACAACCCCTACGTTTAACAGACCATTGCCCCTCACCCATAAACTTCCTCCACACCATCACTGAAAGAGAGTTTTCTCATCTCCTCCCCAAATCCTACTTCACCACTTGTGCACTTGACCCCATCTCATCCCATCCCATCTCCTCCCCAATATCACCACCACGCTTATTCCGGCCCCAACCCATCTCCTCAACCTGTCATTAATTTTTAGTACCTTCACTGCTGCTTTCAAACATGCCACAATCACACCGATCCTGAAGAAACCATACATCTACCAGATCTTTACATCCAACTATCGTCTCATGTCGCTGCTTCCATTCGCCTCCAAATTCCTCGAACAACATGTCCATGCTGAACTTTCTTTGCACCTCTCTTTGCACCTCTCTTCCAACTCACTCTTTGACAGCCTACAATCTGGCTTTCATCCCCAACACTCAACAAAAACTACCCTGACCAAAATTACAAATGACTTACTGCCAAAGCTAACAGGCAATTCTCTATATTCCTCCTTCTAGACCTGTCCTCTGCCTTCAACACAGTTGACAACTCCCTCCTACTACAAATCCTCTCTTCCCTTTGCATCAAAGAACTTGCCCTCTCCTGGATCTCCTCATACCTTTCTAAATGCACATTTAGCATCTCCCACTCCCACACCACATCCTCATTCCGTCCGCTGGTGTCCTTCAAAGCTCTGTCATTTGACCCCTACTCTTCTCAATGTATACTTTTGGCCTGGGAAAACTCATGAAGGTCATGGCTATCATTACCACTTTTACGCTGATGACACTCAGATCTACCTGGCAAAGTTGTCACCTTTCAGCAGACCAGAATCCCAGAGTGTCTATCAGCCATATACTCCTTCTTCTCCTCTTGCTTCCTAAAACTCAATGTGGACAAAACTTAACTCATCAACTTTCCTCCATCTCACCTCACCCCCCTAGCCAATCTGTCTGTCATAATAAATTACATCATGCTTTCCTCTGTACTGGAAGTCCACTGCCTCGGAGTAATCCTCGACTCTGCTCTGTCCTTTAAACTGCACATCCAAGCCCTTGCCAGCTACTGCTGCCTCCAACTCAAAAATATTTCCAGAACCTGTTATTTCCTCAATCCTGAACCTATTAAAATGTTAGTGTATGCCCTCGTCATCTCCCGCTCTAGACTACTGCAACATCCTTGTCTGTGGTCTCCCTAGTAGTGATGAGCGAGCACTAAAATGCTCGGGTACTCGTTGTTCGAGTCGAGCAAATTAGAATGCTTGAGTGCTCGGTCCGAGTAATGAGCCCAATGTAAGTCTATGGGAAACTCAAGCATTTTTCCGGCCCCCTCCCAGAGGTCTGCAGAGGGCCTAAAAATTGCCGAAATTAATGGGAACAGTGCTCAAGTAACATGGGAACAGCATGGGGAAGACACCTGGAAGCATCTCTGGGTCCCAGGTCACTGCTGTCAACAATATTGTCAGAGTATTGTACCACTTTTACGGACTCACAATAAAACATACAAAAAGGAAACCAAAACGTTAAAGAACATCCTTTCCAAGGTAATGACTTGTATATAAGGCAAAATAAATAACCAAAAACAAAAATGTTCCTCCACACCTTGGGCTATGTATTTGATGCGTTTTTGCACTTTTGCATTGCTTTCAAAAGTGAAAAATACATTCACTGGTAAATGTCATTTTAACATTTTACTACCTTATCTGGTCATGTGGTGTGTGAGACATGATCAGACACATCCTGTTTCATTTATGAGGGAGGGAGTCTGAAAGTCACAAAGCCTATTTTTATAGGGCCATAGGGGCCCTTACTATTCTTAAAGGGCCAGCAGTCGGCCCTCACTATTGTTAGAGAGCCATCAGCTGGCTATGATTTGTTGTTCCCATTATTAACGAGTGGGTCTCCTATACTGTTATTGCATATGCAGTGACTGCAAGGGCTGCCAAAATTTAGGAAAAACCCAATACCAATTTAAAGACACATAGAGGTGGGCCTCAGTAATGACATGTTCCCATTAGAAAGGAGCGGTTCTGCTATACAGCTATAAGGTATGCAGTGAGTACAACGGCTGCCTAAATTTGGGAAAACCCCAATACCAATTTAAAGACACATAGAGGTGGGCCTTAGTAACGACATGTTCCCACTAGAAAGGAGCGGTTCTGCTTTACAGTTATAGGGTATGCAGTGAGTACAACGGCTGCCAAAATTTAGGAGAAACCCCAATACCAATTTAAAGACACATAGAGGTGGGCCTCAATAACGACATATTCCCAATAGAAAGGGGCGGGTCTCCCATACTGTTCTTGCGTAAGCAGTGATTGCAATTGCAGGCAAAAATTTGGAGGCACTCCAATGCCCCTTGCAAGAGACGTAGAGGAGGGCCTCATGAAAAAAATGTTCCCATTATTATGAAGTGGGTCTCCCATACTGTTTGCCTATGCAGTGAATGCAACGGCTGCCAACAATATGAAGGCACTCCAATGCCCCTTGCAAGAGACATAGATATGGTGATATAGTAGATATAGTGGTGATATGGTGGTGGAGGATGAGGATGAGGAGAAGGAGGAGGACAAAAGCAAATAGACAAACTCAGCATATACCCATGTTTGAGTGTGAAGACAGAGGTGCATGGGAATAGAGTTAGACCTCCCCAAAAAAAAGACAATGTATTTGAGTTTATGTTACGCTGCTATCATTCGGTGGTGTTGAGAAGTCTGGCCCAATCCAGTCCTTGTTCATTTTTATAAGAGTCAGCCTGTCAGCATTTTCAATTGACAGGCGGATGCGCCTATCAGTTATAATTCCCCCGGCGGCACTAAAAACCTGCTCTGACAAAACGCCAGCGGCAGGGCAGGCCAGGACCTCCAAGGCGTAGAGAGCCAGTTCATGCCACGTGTCCAGCTTGCATACCCAATAATTATAAGGCACAGAGAAATCACAGAGGATGTTGGTACGGTTGGAAAGGTACTCCTTCAGCATCTTCCCAAACTTTTCCCTCGTGAGACAACCCCTCGCATCAGGGCCTGTAAGTTAGGAGGGTCTGAGAAAACTGTCCCAGAACTTTGACAGTGTTCCCCGCCTCTGCTGGATTGGATTTGTGTCTCTCTCGCCTGTACTCCTTGGATGTCCAACGAACTGTGACCTCTGCCGCCAGCGTTTTCAGATGGGAATTTTTTTAATAATTCCACAACAAGGGCATTTTGGTACTGACCCATTTTAGCAGACCTGTCGGCCACGGGAATAAGAGATAGAAAGTTCTCCTTGTAGCGTGGGTCTAACAGTGTCACCAACCAGTAATGACTGACACCCAAAATTTGGAGAATGCGAGGGTCACGGGAAAGGCAGCATAACATAAACTTAGCCATGTGTGCCAGACTGCTAAGAGGCAAGACTTCCGTGTCCTCACCAAGAGGATGACTGACCATGCTCTCCTCCTCATCCTCCTCCTCTTCCTCCTTCCTCTCCTCAGGCCATCCACGCTGAACAGATGGTATGACAGTTGTGCGGGTAATACCGTCTATAGCACAGGAAACTAGCTCCTGTTCTTCCGCCTCCTCCTCTTCCTCATTGTCATCCAATCCACATTGGGATGAGATGAGGCTGGGCTGTATGGAATCACCCTGTATGGTTCCTTTCTCCATCTCATCATGATCCACCTGCAATGCCTCCTCTTTAATTGTGAGCAGCGAGTGTTTCAGAAGACAGAGAAGCGGGATGGTGATGCTAATTATGGCATCATCGCCGCTCACCATCTTGGTGGAGTCTTCAAAGTTTTGGAGGATGGCACAGATGTCTGACATCACTCCTGAGGTCTTATGTGTGGAGGCTGACCTGAATACCAAGGCCGTGTTGATGCTGGTAGTCAATAACTGTCCTCTGCTGCTCACAAATCCTTCCCAACATCTGCAATGTAGAGTTACAACTCATGGGGACATCGCACAACAGTCGGTGAGTTGGAAGCTGCAAATGCTGCTGAAAAACGACAAGGGCGGCGGAAGTTGTAGCAGACTTTCTAAAATGGGCACACACGCGGCGTACTTTGATAAGCAGATCAGGCAGAACCGGGTAAGTTTTGACAAACCACTGAACCATGAGGTTAAGCACATGGGCCAGGCATGGTACGTGTGTGAGTTCGCCTCGTTTAGAGCCGCCACCAGGATCCGGCCATTGTCTCCCAGGACCATGCCTGGCTGTAGGTTCAGCGGTGTCAGCCACAGATCTGCCTGCTCTTTCATAGCTGTCCACAACTCTTCAGCGGTATGCGGCTTGTCACCGAAGCATATTAGCTTCAGCACAGCCTGTTGCCGCTTGGCCGAGACAGTGCTGCAGTGCTTCCAGCATGTGACTGATGTGGTAATTTCGGAGATGGTGGCTGAAGAGGAGGAGGAGGTGCAGGAGCTGTAGAATGTGAGGGCAACCCTGATTAACCCAGGGCCCGCAATCCTTGGCATCGGGAGGACGTGTTCCGTCCCAAGGCCCGACTGGGTCCTGGCTTCCACTATATTAACCCAGGGTACCGTCCCAACCCACAAGCACTTGTCCACGTGCCTGTGGGTAGGTGGATTTTCCCAGTAACTGCCTTGTTAAGGGCACGGCTGATGTTGTGGGACACGTGCTTGTGTAATGCAGGGACAGCTGGAGACCGAGTACCAATGGATGGCCGCCATCATCAGGTTGCGGAAAGCTTCCATCTCCATGAGCCTAAAAGGCAACATTTCAAGCGCAAGCATTCGCGAAATGTGTGAATTTAGTAGTGTGGCCTGTGGGCCGTTGGCTGCGTATTTACGCTTGCGTTCCAAGGACTGGGGAAGGGATAACTGAACAATGTGCTGGGACAAGTACATGGCTGCTGATGGTGCTAGTTGAGAGTGTGCAACGACAGGTGCAGAGCGGGAGGCATCTTCGTATGCGCCATGGACAGGGTATTGGCGTGCATGCACAACAGCGGAAGAAACAGTGGTGTCACCCGCAGACACTGTTTCGTGAGCCTGGCATTCGGCCCACCTAGTTGGGTGCTTTGCTGTGCCTGATCATGCTGGTGGTGGTCAGGCTGGTAGTTTTGCTACCCCTGCTGATGCTGGCCTGGCAGATGGTGCAAATGACCTTTTTGGGGTTATCTGCAGAGTCTTTAAAAAAAACAGACTTGAGAAGACCTAACAGTTGTACTGGCAACTTCAGTCGTGTTGATGTTACAGGGAACGCTTGCCCGCCTTGTGTCTGCGGCCAACACACTGCTTGTTCCTGCCTATTGTGGTGCTATGCCTCTCTCCCCCTGTGTGCTGCTGTCCTCACTCTGCATGTCCCCCTGCCAGGTTGGGTCAGTGACTATATCGTCCACCTCCTTGTCTTCCACTTCCGCACCCTGGTCCTCATCCTGACTTTCTGGCAATTGTGTCTCATCATCATCCACCTCTTGCGACAATAATTGCACTTTCCCACCGTTACCTTCATGTGACAGTGGCTGCTCAAATATTTGGGCATTGCTACACGCGTTCTCCTCTTGCCCGAATCTATAAATGAATAAATGAACAGCTCTCCAGAGTGTCCAAGTGTGGGATCAGTTGTCTCCGGGCATTTGGCATGGTGGGAGGAAGGAGGATCAGGGTGAGGAAAATGTGGTCCAGACTCATGGCTACTGAGACTTGACCGTGTGGAAGACAGGGTGGTGGTGGTGGTGGCAAAGTGACTGGAAGCATTATCTGCTATCCAACCAACAACCTTTTGACACTGCTCTGTGTTTAATAGTTGTGTTCTGCAGTCCCCTAGTAAGTGGGACAGGAAGGTCAAGCGGCAAGATGTGGGTGTTTGTTGTGGCACAATTTCAGCTTGCACATGGCATCTGCATGCACCATCACCATCACGTCCACTTCCCCTTCCCTTGCCACGCACCTTGCCCATTTTAAATGGAAGACAATATTTTCCACGTTCACTACAAATGGCTGGATTGTAGCTGCATTTACATGTGGTACGTGTGACGGACAACCACGGTTTTAAATAGCGGCCCTGTAGTTTACTATTCTTCACAGCGAGCATGTGTGAACAGCTTCACTGACACACTGCAACAAACTGTAAATGGAAGACAGAAATGGCTGAATTTGGACCGCAGTTCTATGTGATACGTCTGACGGACAACCACGGTTTTTAAATAGCCGCCCTATAGTTTACTATTCTTCACAGCGACCACGTGTGAATAGCTTCACTGACACACCGCTACAAACTGTAAATAGAGGACAGAAATGGCTTAATTTAGACCGCAGTTATATGTGATACGTCTGACGGACAACCACGGTTTTTAAATAGCCGCCCTATAGTTTACTATTCTTCACAGCGACCACGTGTGAATAGCTCACTGACACACCGCTACAAACTGTAAATAGAGGACAGAAATGGCTTAATTTAGACCGCAGTTATATGTGATACGTCTGACGGACAACAACGTTTTAAATAGCGGCCCTGTAGTTTACTATTCTTCACAGCAACCATGTGTGAATAGCTTCACTGACAAACTGCAACAAACTGTAAATGGAGGCCAATATTTTCCACGTTCACTACAAATTTCTGGATTTTTATAGCTGTAATATGGAAAAGACCTATTCTGTAGTGCTAAAGAGCAAATGGAGCAGAAAAATGGTGTACTCTGGATTGCTTTTTAAGCAAATTATCAGGATTAAGATAAAAAAAATTAGCCCTGGCCCCTGATATCTGGGGCTATGTCTATGGATATCCGTAAGAGCAGCAGCAGCTAGAACGTGCAATGAACACTATTGTGCTGTATAGTGTTCACAAATTTCTCTGCCTGCCTAACTCCTGCTATCACCACTGAATATATGCAGCTGGATTAGGCCTCAGAAGGACTGTTAGTTTAGATGGATATATAGATATCCTGAGGAAGCAAGAACGAAAACGCGCGTTCGGGGTCTGGGTTGGAGGCTTTCTTTGGCACCTGAATATGGGTAATGAAACTATCTATTTCACTAAATGTTAGACACTGCTCTGTTGATCTGTTTGTGGCATTGGTTTCAGTTAATACTACCATACAGCATTTCAGTTCCCTGTGTGCTACCAGGCACTTGTTTATATCTCGTACGTGAGGCTCTATATGCTGGAAGTTTGATACCCCCATGGAGATTGAAACTATTCATATGTAATTAGTGTTCCCTGCATATATGGCCCACTAGGTGGCACGTATGTGACTTTACAATACTGCTGTGTTACCTTGCATTCTGCCCTTTAACTTGCTGTTAACCTTGCTATTAATATACTCCTTGTTGCCAAGTGGATTCCCCTTGCCCATATACTGGGTATTTATACTGTCTAGCTTCATACATATTTCTATTTTTTGTATGTGAGTATGTAATGTTTTTAATATATTACTTAATAAAATATTATTTTTTAATGATGATTATGAACTCAATGTTCTCCGTATTTTGTAAATTGGATTTATAGATATGTTGTGGAATACCTACACTAACTAATAAACCCAACAAATTTCTCTCTGACTCAGCAGCAGCTCTCCCTACTTTGCCTGTCTCCGGGGTAGACTGTGATGAGCCTAGTTTCACTGGGTCTTAAATAGACCCGATGATGCTGTGCGGCAAGTCAATCACTGTAGTTCCACAACTGACATGGCTATGGCATTACAGTGCATGACAGGCAATCCCTGCATATTCATTGGCTCTCTAAAGAGCCATAAACATGCAGGATGGGGACCCGAGTTCTTGCCCGAGCAAGCCTGAAATACTCGCTGAGCTTGTCGAGGACCGTGATTCTCCGGCGAGTACCGAGCAGTGGCGATCATGTTAGCTTATCACTACTCCCTAGTAATACGCTCACACCTCTCCAGTTCATCCTTAACTCTGTTGTCCAACTAATCTACCTCTCCACATGCTATTCTTCTGCTTTTCCCCTCTGCAAATCCCTTCACTGGCTTCCTATTCCATAAACATATAAAGTTCAAACTGCTAACACTGACCTACAAAGACGTCCATAATCTGTCTCCCCCATATATTTCCGAACTAATGTTCTTACAGTATGTCTTCCAAAACGCAACCTCCAAAGACCTCCTGCTCTCCATACTCATACGTTCCGCACCTAATCACCTCCAAGACTTCTCTCTAGTACACTCAATCCTCTGTAATTCTTTGCGGCAACACATCTTATTATCCGCCACACTTGGATCATGTACAGTACCTTAGAATCAATGGTGCTCTAAGAAATAATAATAATTACTATAAAAAAGTAATAATAATAATAATTCTACTACTACTAATAATAATCTTACTAGAGTTAAAAATTCTAGGAGAGTTACTGAGGTGGCTTCTCTCTATACACACCGGGTTTATCCTGCAATTCATTATTGTACACTGCAACAATATGAAAATATTGTTGTGGTTCTATTAATACAGTAATTAAAAAAAAACATAGTGTAAAGGTGATGTCAAAGCAGAAAAAGAGAAGATCTATTTCAATTGAGATGAAAAACACCCACTGCCGGAAAAGAAGAAAGTATACTGACAGAGGACAAAGGAAATGGTGAAGAGGAATTCATTAATTGACGTTGTTCTTCATTTTTGTCTGGATACTCAACAAATATTTATTGGTTATATAACTCGGAAGCACCAACTACTTTCTGACCAGAATGGTTTTATACCAGGGAGAAGAACTGATTCATTTTAGAAGAGTGTTTGCAAAATATGCAAAATATACAAATAGGAGAAGGAGCCCACCGCTCTATTCTGGTATTAGATGCCACAAATGCTTTCAACAGGGTGGAGTGGGAGCTTTATGTGTGCAAGATATTAGAGAAGTTTGGTTTTGGGGAGAATTTTATTAGATGGAACAAACTATTATACCATTCATCACAAGCCAGAGGGACAAGATTTGGAGGCCCCATCTCTCCTCTTCCCACTATATTTTGCTTTGTTTATTGTACTGCTTGCATTTAAAATCAGGAAGCATGAGGAAATTAGGGGCTTTGGCAGCAATGGAGAGGGGAATAAAAAAGTCTCTATGCAGATGATAAACTGCTATGTTTGACAGAGATGCTCATGCACCATAGAGGTGATCAGGTCTTTTAGTGCCTACTCTATCTTAGATATCAACTGTAGTAAATGAGTTTTGTTACAACTTGATGAAATGAGAATTACAGATTTTAGTAAAAAAAATAATGGTTTGGATATTTAAAGATAGTTACCACAGGGGAGGTTCTGTATATCGTTAATTAGGGTAAAAAGATGTTGATGTGGATGATGCTGCTGTTATCTAATGCCTATAGAATATCTCTGATTAAGGTGATGATCTCTCTCCTCTAGTTCTTTATATCCTCAGTGTCTGCCCGGTATGGGTGATTAAGACATTTTTTATGTTAATAGAAACTCTTCTGAACAATCTGATTTGGTGGCAAGAGAGGCTGAGCATAAAAAAGAAAATCTTTGGATTGCAGCATGATGTCTAGCTTTTGAGCTTCTATTTAAGTCCTATTTAAGTGATTTCTTAATAGAGAACAGGTGTGTAAGTAATCAGGCCTACGAGTGGTTAGATAAATAGAACTCAGCTTCCCAAAGATGTGATAAGCCACAATTAATTTATGTTTTAAGGTGGGGAAAAAATCACTTTCACACAGGGCCCTGTAGGTTTGGATTTCTTTTTCCCTTAATACTATAGACCTTTGTTTAAAAACTGCATTTTGTGTTTACTTGCGTTATCTTTGCCTAATATTTAAATTTGTTTTGGGATCTGAAACATTTAAGTGTGACAAACATGCAAAAGAATATGAAATCAGGAAGGGGGCAAACACTTTTTCACACCATTGTATTATACCGAATGGAGAAGAAAGCTGACAATACTTGTAAACTGTGTAAGAAACAAGGGCAGATTTGATACATTTATCAGGGGGTATAAAAATATAGAAGGCAAACTGTGGATTTAGATCTCTATTAAGGTCAATTCAGCAATTGTAAACTGCTGATGGCAGAGATCAAATGAGGAAGAAGAAGAGCTCTAAAGGAGGAATCTTTATATAGCAAGAGTGGATTTAGTTACGAAATGGATAGGTAAAGAATTTAATATTATGGAATATAAGAATTTAATGGATGTAAGACAGTTATAAAAGACGAGAGGGTGTATTTAAAATTTTTAAAATTGGGAGAAAATTTGGAGAACATTAACACTTGAGGAAGAGGGATAAACAACCGCCAATACAACAGTGAGGTTTTTTTTTTTTTTTCATTATTAGTTTATGTACAAAAGATTATATCAACAATTGTAAATGGGCAGGAGTGGGGAAATCAGAACGATTGTTCTTTTTGTCTGATTTCACTTTTTGTATTTGTACAATATGTTTTGTATATTTAAATAAAGTTATAAAAATAACAACAGCAAACAATCAAAGCATTCCACTGACGTCACAAATGACTGGACGATATAGAACACCCCGTCATCCAGAGTTCCGTTGAGGGGTTTTGTAGGCGTTTGTAGAGAGAGGAGCGTTGTGAGTGACTTTTGCTATTATAATGAGAGTAAAGCGCGTTAAGCGTATTGTAGTTCTCTCTGACACCAAGGACAGCAGCGATAATGACTTCCATCAGGTGAGCGACACTTTTATATTTTTAATAATACATTTGGGATAAAAATAACAGAAAACGATGGTGGGATCAAACATATGGCTCCAGAAAGAGGGAATATGGGGGGAGAGTTTGCATCATGTTTGCAGAGTAAAGACTGCCCTCCGTTGTGGTATTTGTGACAATATGTCCATGTACAGGATGAATAATAATATTGTATGAAGACAAGTAAATGTCACCACCATCCCTATACATATCCTAACCATAAGTATCCCATAAACCCGTCATACTCTGCACATGAAATAAGCAAAGCCCAATGGTAACCACATTCATATAGGCGTCTAACTGTAAATCAGGGGAATATGGACCAAGATTATAAATTGGAGATCTTGATGGTTATAAATTCTATCTAACATGTTTGCCATTTTTTCAGTCTCATCCACGAAAGAGGCCAGCACCGAGGTCTCCAAGCCAGGATAACACCAGTGGCTTCAATTCGGGCTCGATTCCGAATATTCCAGGTACTGTGCTCCGATCCAGTTAATGCTCTGATATATTGGGGCTTCATTATAGTCATTGGGCGCAGATCACATGCACATTGTGATCAGGGATTGGATTTATGTCTTTTGAACGACTACAGTAATGAGTTCACATGAAATGTTTCTTTTCAGCATTTGGTCAGGAATATTCCTGCTGCCATTCTAAAGTCAGACAGAAATGGGATTTGGGGATTTCTTCTTATGGTGGCCATACACAGTGCAGGTTACTGTAGCAGAGTATAATCGTCTACCCCATGTACATATAGGGGTAAACTGGATACAATATTAGGGTTTATATCTTTTCTGTTGAGCCTCAGTTGTTGCTATTACAATATTCTAATAAGAGATTTATGTTGTGTTGCCCCCACAGATCTGATATTACCAACTTCAGATAACAATCCGGACAGTACCACCTGGTAAGACACACGTCTCCTCCATTACTAGATATCTGATGGGGATTAATGACCAATGGTGACTCATATTCTGTTACATTTATTTCACAGCTCCGATGAGATCATTTTGATATCTGATGATGATGATTCTAATAGAGCAGGAACGTCCACATCTAATAGTAAGTTATAATTTCTAGATACAATCCAGGCTTATGTTATAGTAGAAAGAACATTGAATTTTCTGTATTGTCTCAGATCAGTTTCCAAATCTAATGATTAAAAACAAATTATAGATGGGTCTGTGCATTTTTAAATTAAAGATACATTAAAAGGGTAATCCTATTTTAGACATGTTTTATTGGTGTGGGTCCATGTCTGAGACACTTCTATATTGGAGAACATTTCTTTTCAGCATTTGGTCAGGAATATTCCTGCACCCGCTCTAAATTCAAGCAGAAATGGGATTTGGGGATTTCTTCTCATGGTGGCCATGCACAGTGCAGGTTACTGTATGTGGATGTGATCTTTTTCCCCATGTACATATCGGGGTACACTGGATACTTTAGTAGGATTTCTTTGATGTTTACCCTCAGTTGTTGCTCTTACAGTATTCTAATATGAGATTTATGTTGTGTTGCCCCCACAGATCTGATTTTACCAACTTCAGATTATGACCCGGACAGTACCACCTGGTAAGACATATGTCTCCTCCATTACTAGATACCTGATGGGAAATATTGACCAATGGTGACTCATATTCTGTTATATTTATGTCACAGGTCCGATGATGATGTCATTATTGATGATGATGATTCCAGTACTGATAGATCTTCCACATATAATGGTAAGTTATCATTTCTAGACACAATCCAGTGTTATGTTGTTGTATTAAGAACAACAACTTTTCTGTACTGTCACAGATCAGTTTTACAATATTCTAATAAGAGATTTATGTTGTGTTGCCCCCACAGACCTGATTCCACCACCTTCAGATCATTATCCGGACAGTACCACCTGGTAAGACCCACGTCTCCTCCATTACTAGATACCTTATGGGGAATAATGACTAATGATGACTCATATTCTGTTACATTTATGTCACAGGTCCGTTGACAACATCATTATTGATGATGATTATTCGAGTACTGATGGGTCTTCCACATATAATAGTAAGTTATCATTTCTAGATACAATCCAGGGTTATGCTGTTGTAGTAAGAACAATGAGTTTTCTGTACGGTCACAGGTCAGTTTCCAAATTTAACAATTAAACACAAATTCTAGATGGGCCTGTGCCTTTAAACCCTTAGGGTCAGGTCAATTTTTAGTTTGTGTGCTTTTGTTTTTTCCTTTTTCTTCCTTGTGACATAACTTTTTATATTTCCATCCACATTGCCGTATGAGGGCTTGTTTTTAGTGTGATGAGATGTTCTTTTTCATATCTAGTAAAAAATCCTATAATCTCAGCTTCCATTTATTTCCTGGCAAGCATTATCAGAATGAGTGAGATTCTCGAGGGTCCACCCTCCGGCCATTAGAGACATGTTCACTTCTGATCTTGTACTACACACATACATCATTAATAAGGATAGATTACCTGAGCAAAAAGTGGGGTAGACGTCTGAGAAAACTCATGGGTCCTGTTGAGGTTGAACCCCATTATAATTTCAGAATCTGTTCCCAGTGGAGGATCCTGGGGATCTCTGGTGGTCTGACCAGCTACGTGTTCTGCTCTGGTCTGATCCCATATTCATAGTGTTATTAGCTCTCTACACTCCATATTTATAGATCCCTCTCTAGTATGGACCTGCATACTGACATGTCTGATTTGAGCCTTATATAAAGCATTTTGACTCTTCCATATTTCTGTACAGATAATTTGCCATCTGATAGTGAGGAGAGCTCCACTACAGAAGAGAGGTGAGTTATGCCGGACACATCTATATCTATATAAAACCAGGACCTCAGTAAGAAATGTTTCCTGTGGATTTATATATGTTTCTTTATCTTCTCCAGAACACAGCTATGTAACATCTCCGGCTTTATCCTGGAAGACATTACTTCTCCTACTTCCATCTACGTTACCCACTTCCAGGTAACAAAGGAGGAGCTGGCGGAGCAACTGTACCAACTAGTCAACAGCACAGTCTTCGAGAATAAGGTATCTTATCATCGGTATCTGGGAAATACATGACTTATCCATTATCTCCACCTTCAAACAGTTATTTCTATTGCTCTAACTTTTTGAAGAGCAATCTAACCCCTTTGTCACGGTTCTGACATTTAGTTATTGAAAATCTCAGGTAAATCTCCCTTAGTTTGGTAAAATTTGTCACCCTCTTGTGATCTGTGGGATGTGTGGAGACCTTACATGATCCACCATGCAGACACAAACAGATTAGAAATTTAGGCTTGAAGGTCACAGGATTTTTACATTTATATCTAAAAACCATTTTGTTGACATATGAACAATTTTGAAAAAGTTTATTTTTGTTCTCACATCTTGGACTTCTCCGAGACCAGTGCTGTAAATCACACATCAGAGTTGGGTACTTTGTTAGATTGAGGTCAGAGAGTTTAGAGATTTAATGGAATTTGTTTCCTTTATTTTAGCTCTCTGAGAAAATGGACATTCTGTGGAATAAGAGGCTGACAACAACAGCCGGTCAATGCCTTCAGCAGATGGAGGAGAACAACCACCGTGCCTCAGTTATTGAGCTTTCTGATAAAGTCTGTGACTCTGCCGGTAGGTTTCACATCACGTCCATCCTGCAGCCTCATAAGAAAACTGCCAATTGGGATGTAATACATCTTATATACTCATCGTACATACTGTCATAAGAAAAACTAAGTACACCCTTTTTGTATTGTAATGTTTTACATATCAAGACAAAGTAAAAAGCATTAGGTCCTCAGAAGGTCTTAAAAGTAGGGAAATACAATCTCAGAAAACAACATGATAAATAATACCGCATCATTATTTAATAAAAATTAGGCAAATATACAAAAGAAGTGTGTGAAAAATTAAGTACACCCTTGCTGCTACTTCAAGTTGTCGCTGCTAAAGATAATTCTAACAGCTAGTGATTCATGGGGTGTACATATTTTTCACTCACTGCTTCTGCATTTTGAAGTAGTTTTTGGTATAAATAATGGTGTGATTTGTCATTTGTGTTGTTCATCTCAGGATGTATTTACCTAATTTGAAGACCTTTTAAGGAACAGATATTTAATATTATGTCCTGATATGTAAAACCAAAGAGTTCAAGCAGGGTGTACTTAGATTTTCTCATGTCTGTGGAAAAATATTTAGATTTGAGAGTCCTCAGTGGTTGATACCTTTAATGGCTAACTGAAAATGTCTGTACAAACTCTTATTTTAGAGCGACTACTATCCACGCTTGTGCACGAGATGTGCCATGCTGCCTGCTGGATAATCGATGGTGAAGCCAGAGACAACCATGGCCCGTTATGGCAGGCTTATGCAAGAAGGGTAAATTATATCCATCCTGAGCTGCCAGAAGTGACAAAGCATCACAGTTATACCATCCACTATAAATACAACTATCAGTGCTCCCAGTGTGATAACAAGTAAGTAGATTTTAGGATTCATCGCGTCATGAAACACAATCACTGTGGAGAGACGTCAGAGCGGTTCTGTTGGTAGAAGGCTTTTATACTTTACTACTATCAGAGCGGACTGACGTCTGGGGCTGTAGGGATAAGGATGCTACATATTATATTTTCTGTGCTGGGATCAGCTCTTAATATATATGTTTCAATTTGTGCTTTTAAACATAACTCATGGTATTAACCAACATTCATTCTAGTCTGGTAACCAATATTCCTCTTGTCTTTGTAGATTCGGACGTTTTCGACAGATTACTCAGGATAAGTTGTATTGCCGTCGCTGTGGAGGCCGATTACAACAGTCCACCAGCTAAACATGTAACTATTCTTCAGAATATTTAGTATCTAATTTTGTTTCTTTATAATTTAAAGTTCAGATTTTTTTTTATATTTTTCCTGAGTAGCCACACAATGAGTATCTGTGCTCATCACCAGCACCAGCAATTAGCAGCAAACATTCAGAATTCATCCTCGTAGGTTACCAGATAAATACTGGTTACATTTTCCATGACTTGCTGGATATGGAATGATTGACAATTCCCATCATATCTACAATGATTTCGAAATTCTCCAATAATTTCAAGCTTAGTTGGATGTAATCATTTTTCATTATATTTTCAGGTTCATTATATGAACATTGACTATATAACTTTTGCCATCTCATCTCCCCGTGATGGAGGTAAGAAAGAATCCTCCATTATTGTCAACTATCAATAATAAGTTATTTTTAAAATATTGAGAATACTGAGTCTCTAATTTAGTCTCTTATTGCCTTATATTATCACAAGGTGCTAAGAGCAAACATTCAGAATCCACCTATTCTGAGACGACGAAGGTTATAAAACTACTGATCAGGAAGAATCGCCAGCACACTATCTGACGGATGAGGTAAGACCCTCAAACATTACATGTTACATAGATCTATTGTGAATACACTCATCATAGTCTTTTGGTTAATATTGCATTTTTCTATCATATCACTAATATTTTCAAATTCCTTTTTCCAATTTCCAAATTGTCCTTTTTTTGTAGACAATTTATAATGCAATATTGTTATAATTTCATGTTCATTTCAACTTCACTGATGTCTAAAAATATAATGTTAAAGTCACCTTTACTTTAGTTTGTTACATTTGACAACCAGTATATAGTGTCAATTGTTTTTAAAAGATATCTTTTAATTGTTTTCAGATTAATGAGAAAGGCGGCGTATTGCTTCTATTCAGGCATGACACATGGCTATCCTGGAAGAAACAGGCGAATACCTGCCCCGGCTGCGCTGAGAACATTATCAGATGCAGTTTCCCGGAGAATCTCTACATGTGTTTTTTTCAAAGCTGCCCAGCAATGAATATGGCGTTGGACATTTGAACATTAGTCGTCATAGATTGCTTTGTTTTTTTTCCACATTTTTCTGAATTAAATATAAAAATCATTAAAAATAAATATATTAATTCTTTATAGCTTTGTATTTTTGTTCTTCAAATCAATAGCTTTTACTAAACATATTACAATCGATTTTGTCTACACGTGTTAACGTGTTATTTCGCCATCATCTGCCTCTAACAGCTGCGGATGGAGAGTAGCTCTGTCTGCGGGCATTAACCTGTTAAATGCCACTTTAAATCAGTGTTTCATGCGTGCCGACAAAGGGGCGCGCCATTCTATGCGCCCATTGGTGCCCCCATGATCGTAGGGTGCTGATAGGTTGCCATTGTGGCCGGGGGTCTGCTGCCGACCCTCTTGCCTGATATGACGCTACTCCTGTGAAAGTATAAAAAAAACTACCGCACTCCTTTAGTGGGTCGGATCACAAGTGGGGTCCAAAGCCAGTAATAAACAGAGAAACCTTGGCACTCATAAGACTCAATCATTTCTATTGAAAGTTTTAATAAGGAGAAAAAGTAAAAAAACACAAACGTTTTGGTCACAGTTGAGCTTCATCAGTGTACAGTATTGTGTAATCGGTGAGCTTGTATAGGACAAGTGCCCAGTTGGTGTGGGAGCTCTAGTGCAATTAGGAGTAGTACAGGTAGTCCTATTAGTTAGAACACTGTTACTTCCTGTTGGCGCACACCGGTTACACAATACTGTACACGGTTGAAGGTCAACAGTGACTAAAACATTTGTGTTTTTGTACTTTTTTTCCCCTTATTATCCCCTTAGCTGCTGGAGAGGGGATAGTAGTGCATTACAGGCTGATTGTCAGGGTTTATAGACTTACGGTTCTTGCTGCAGAAACCTAAAACCCAAATACTCCCTTTCAGGGCTGCATCTATTCTATTCAATATACAGTGGGTACGGAAAGTATTCAGACCCCTTTACATTTTTCACTCTTTGTTTCATTGCAGCCTTTTGGTAAATTTTAAAAAGTTCATTTCTTTTCTCATTAACCCCTTTCTGACGTGTGACCTAATAGTACGTCTTTGTGACCTGGGCCGATTGGACCAATGACGTATTATTAGGTCATGGTCTTTAATGCATTACATTTCCGGCGCCATCTTACCACAGGGTAGATGGCGCCAGCAATTCTGAACAGCCAATCACAACATTCTCACTGTTTCCAGCAATCAGATTGTCGTAAACAACGATGTGCAGCCTAGGATCGATGCTCCGAAGAGCACCGATACTAGCCTGTTGCTAGGAGACCCCAGCCTTGACCCCAAAGTGCTATGATCGGTGCAATCGCCGATCACATCGATCGTACCAATCGTAGCGTGAACGCACGGTGACAGGGCGGTCATGGGCGGTGACCGGCTTGTAACCCACCTGTCACCGCCCCATGACCCTCTGCAATGTGATTAAAGCCCCCAGACTGTTCTGATTGGAGTGATCGATGATAACATCGATCGCTCCAATCAGAGTACCTGAATACAGGTGACCGGGCGGTCACAGGGAGGTGTCACCTCCCGGTGACCCCCTGTGATGCGTGCTCTGCCCCAGCCATGTCTGATTGGTGCAATCAATGTCACCAATCAGATGGCTGGGGCACAGCATACACCACGGGGAGTCACAGGGAGGTGACACCTCCCTGTGACCGCCCTGTCACCTGTATTCAGGTACTCTGATTGGAGCGATCAATGTCATCATCGATCTCACCAATCTGAATACCTCACCGGGAGGTGACTGGGTGGCCCGTCACCACCCTATCACCCCCCTGTGACCGTCCTGCAGACCCTCACACTTGATGAGGATTTCTACAGAGCGGTCACATCTGATCAGTCTGTTGCTGGGCCTTATAGTGCCACAGAATCTACAAGACCGTCTTCTCACCTGCTCCATTTGCTGCTGCTGCTGCTCTGGTCTCTTGGATCTTCTGCTCCGGCGTCCTGGGTCTCCTGCTCCTGACCTGCTGCAGTTCCTTCTCCAGATCCTGCTCCAGATTCTGCTGAAAAAAGAACAGAGAAGACTTTGGTAAGTCCATCTCTGTTCTCCCTTCATCCACCCCAATCCCCTCCACTCCCTTCCCTCCTTTTTTTACCCCCTTTCCCATCAGTTTTCTTTTTTCGTGCATCCTGCAGCGGCCGAGCGCTGACCAGTGACTACGTCACTGATCAACGTCCGTGCTCGCTGCTTTTCAGGATTTTTTTGTTAATTCTCTTGGTTCTGGTCTACAGCTCCACTTTCGGTCCTGGTTTCCTGCTCAAGGCTCCAGTTCCTGCTCCTGGCACCGTCTCCTGCTTTGGGGACCGTCTCCTGCTCCGGGCACCATCTCATGCTCCGGGCATCGTCTCCTGCTTCGGGCACCATCTCCTGCTCAGGGGACCGTCTCCTGCTCCGGGCACCGTCTCCTGCTCCGGGCGCCGACTCCTGCTCCAGACACGGTCTCCTGCTCCGGATACGGTCTCCTGCTCCGGACACGGTCTCCTGCTCCTGGGTCTTCTGCGCCGGTCCTGCTGCTGATCCTGCTCCAGAGTCTGCTGCTGGAAGAAGAACAGAGAAGACTTTGGTAAGTCATCTCTGATCTCTCCTCATCCACCCCAATTCCCCTCTTCCCACTTCCCACACATCCGTACGCACATCCAGCAGCTGCCGAGCGTTGATCGGTGACATAGTTCACCGATCCACACTCGTGCTCGCTGTTTGCACCACATACAGTAGTCCCTTTTTCTTTTTTTTTTTCAGAAAAAAAGTTCACACCTCCTCCTCTTCTTCCTCCTTAAGTGCTGCTGGACCGCCCTGCAGTCGTCCCAGGAAAGAAGACAAACCAGCGCCCCCCACTACTGACCCTATATGGACCTCGCCCCCCGAAAACTATGAGTCACTGATTCCTGATTTCGTGGCGGAATCAGGAATCAAGTTTGACACCACCGGCCTCACAGAAATAGACTTTTTCAAAGTCTTTTTCTCTGAGGATTTTATAAACCTCATGGTTGGCCAAACTAATTTGTACGTTCATCAATTTTTGGAACAAAACCCCTCTTCATCATTTTCTAACTGGTTTCCTGTAGATGCAGTAGAAATGATGAAGTTTTGGGGCATGGTCCTTCATATGGGGATCCTGAAGAAGCCAGAAGTTCGGCAATACTGGAGTGTTGACGTTTTGTATAATACTCCAGTGTTCCGAATGGTCATGACCCGGACACGTTTTGAGGCCATCCACAAGTTCTTGCATTACAACGATAATGCAAGGTGTCCTGCACGCGATGACCCGAACTTTGATCGCCTTTTCAAAGTTCAGCCGGTCATCGAACACTTCAACAACAAGTTTGCTGAAGTGTATGTGCCCCAAAGGGACATCTGTGTGGATGAGTCCTTAATTGCTTTTAAGGGGTGGCTTGGATTCCGGCAGTACCTGCCCAGTAAGAGGGCCAGGTACGGAATCAAGCTGTATAAACTTTGTGAGAGTACCTCAGGGTACACTCACAAGTTTAGAGTTTACGAAGGGAAGGACTCCCGGATTGAACCCCCTGAATGCCCCCCTGTTCTGGGAGTGAGTGGGAAAATTGTGTGGGACTTGGTGCATCCACTGCTGCATAAAGGTTATCACCTGTACGTGGATAACTTTTATACCAGTATCCCTCTCTTCAAGTCCCTCTCTGCGCGACGTACCGCAGCCTGCGGTACTGTCCGCAAAAATCAGAGAGGCCTCCCAAAGACGCTAATTGGGCAGATGCGCAGAAGGGGTGAGAGCAGAGCCCAATGTAGCGACCACCTGCTGGTGGTCAAGTACAAGGACAACAGGGATGTCCTTCTCTTGACCACCATACATGGTGATGGTAGCACCCTCAGCACTGTACGAGGTCCCACTACACAGGTAGGCAAACCAGACTGTGTAGTGGGGTACAACAAGTACATGGGGGAAGTTGATCTCTCTGATCAAGTCCTCCAGCCGTACAGTGCTTTGAGAAAGGCCAAGGTATGGTATAAGAAGTTGGCGGTGCACCTTGTACAGATGGCAATGCACAACACTTTCCTTCTGTCACAATGTGCAGGCCAGACTTCTGCGTCGTGCCTTCACTTCCAAAACACTAGGGGTTCAAAGTTCTCACCACACATCTAAATAAGTTCCTTAAGGGGTCTAGTTTCCAAAATGGGGTCACTTGTGGGGGGTTTCCACTGTCCGCTGTAAATTTCAGCGAGGTATCCGCGTACTCATGAGAAATTGTACAACAACTCTAGGGGTCCAATTTCTCCTAGTACCCTCGTGAAAATAAAAATATTGCGGCTAAAAGATTGTTTTTGTGGAAAAAATGATATATTTTTTTCACGGCTCTACGTCATAAACCTTTGCAAAACACTAGGGGTTCAAAGTTCTCACCACACATCTAAATAAGTTCCTTAAGGGGTCTAGTTTCCAAAATGGGGTCACTTGTAGGGTTTTTCCACTGTTTAGGCACATCAGGGGCTCTCTAAACGCTACATGGGGTCTGCTGTGAATTCCAATGAGTTTGGCATTGAAAACGTCAAATGGCGCTCCTTCCCTTCTGAGCCCTGCCGTGCGCCCAAACAATGGCTTTTGTGGCGCCCCTGAGGGTTCGGTCGCCACAGTGGTACTGCATCTCACCCAGAGATGTGGTATCTCACTCTCAGGTAAGGAAGGAGTACAGCTCGGGACCCTAACACCTGCATCCAACACATACCCGCAGTGGGGGTAGGGTGAGATTGCTCCTAAGGGAGAGCACAGTCCTGGGTCCCTAGCTAGGGGGGCAGGAACTATGTAGTGGGTGTGGGTGGAGGAAGTAGCTTAGGGGAGCACATGAGAGGAAGGTATAAATAGAGAAGCCATCTTGTTTAGAGGAGTTCAGTCAGATCAGAACAGCAGTGAGAGAACAGTCTACAGTGAGTGGAGCAGGGCTCTTCAGGAGAAAGAGGAGAGGGAGCAGGAAGGGCTCCAGGAATGAAAGAAGGGAACCCAGGGGTATGGGCAGTGCGAGAGGCCACCCGTACGCCCGAATCTACCAGGGGGTGGAGGGGTCAGGCCACACAAAGGGGACTGGTCCCTCCACTAGCGGAGAACTTTATGCCTTAACTAGAAACCGGAGGTTGCAGTATTTTATGTCCTGTAGCCAACAGTCCATATCAGTCTTACCAAGAAGGTAGCTATAGAGGACCCAGGGGACGGAACAGACGTCGCCCAACAAGGCCCGCAGGTACCGGATTGGGACACTTGGTATGAGGTGCAGGGAGACGGCCAGAGAAAGGACACAGAAGGGGGTCCCGTTAAGTACTCCGGAGCTATCTGAGGGTTACCCGAACCCCTCACTGAGTAAGCGCAGCAAGACGAGGGAAGTTACACTGGTGTCTGTAACTTGGACTGCAATAACCATGAGTAAAAACCCTGAGGACTGCATTCCATTGTCTCTGTGAGTCTTGCTGCGCCATCAACCCCTGCACTACAACGCCCAGCACGACCTATCCCATCTACACTGCCCTGGGGCTAAGCTCTACCTGTGGAGAGTCACACCATCCCTGCTGCAGTAACATCAGCATCCAGAAGACCTGCACAGCAGCGGCGACTCCACATAGCCGCATACCACAGGTGGCGTCACGAACTTTGCACATAAATCCCCTGTAAATATTCCCCTGTTGAATGACCGCCCTGGGTCACGGACCGGGTCACCGCCACTGTGACATCTTCCCAAACAATGACCGGCCCGGCACCGAGTACCCCACGGCCCAGGGGGCGCGTCACTTTCCCCCACATATGAGGTATCAGCGTACTCAGGAGAAATTGCACAACAACTTTTGGGGTCCAATTTCTCCTAGCACCCTCGTGAAGATAAAAATATTGCTGGCTAAAAGATTACTTTTGTGGAAAAAAAATGATATTTTTTTTCACGGCTCTACGTCATAAACCTTTGCAAAACACTTGGGGGTTCAAAGTGCTCACCACACATCTAAATAAGCTCCATAAGGGGTCTAGTTTCCAAAATAGGGTCACTTGTGGGGGGTTTCCACTGTTTAGGCACATCAGGGGCTCTCTAAACGCGACATGGGGTTCGCTGTGAATTCCAGCGAGTTTGGCATTGAAAAAGTCAAATGGCGCTCCTTCCCTTCCGAGCCCTGCGCCCAAACAATGGCTTTCCCCCACATATGAAGTATCAGCGTACTCAGGAAAAATTGCACAACAACTTTTGGGGTCCAATTTCTCCTGGTACCCTTGTGAAAATAAAAAATTGGGGTCTAAAATAAAATTTTAGTGAAAAAAAGTTAAATGTTCATTTTTTCCTTTCACGTTCAATTAATTGGTGTGAAGCACGTGAAGGGTTAATAAAGTTCTTGAATGTGGTTTTGAGCACCTTGAGGGGTGCAGTTTTTAGAATGGTGTCACTTATGGGTATTTTCTGTCATAAAGACCCCTCAAAGTGACTTCAAATGTGATGTGGTCCCTAAAAAAAATGTTTTTGTAAATTTTGTTGAAAAAATGAGAAATCACTGGTCAACTTTTAACCCTTATAGCTCCCTAACAAAAAAAATTTGGGTTTCAAAATTGTGCTGATGTAAAGTAGACATGTGGGAAATGTTATTAATTAACTATCTTGTGTGATATATCTCTCTGATTTAAGGGCATGAAAATTCAAATTTTGAAAATTGCAAAATTTTCTAAATTTTCGCCAAATTTCCGTTTTTTTCACAAATAAACACAAGTGATATTGAATAAATTTTACCACAATCATGAAGTACAATATGTCATGAGAAAACAGTCTCAGAATCAGTGGGATCCATTGAAGCGTTCCAGAGTAATTATCTCATAAAGTGACAGTGGTCAGAATTGTAAAAATTGGCCTGGTCATTAACGTGCAAACCACCCTCGGGGGTAAAGGGGTTAATGTACACTCTGCACCCCATCTTGACTGAAAAAAAACAGAAATGTAGAAATTTTTGCAAATTTATTAAAAAAGAAAAACTGAAATATCACATGGTCATAAGTTTTCAGACCTTTTGCTCAGTATTGAGTAGAAGCACTCTTTTGAGCTAGTACAGCCATGAGTCTTCTTGGGCATGATGCAACAAGTTTTTCACACCTGGATTTGAGGATCCTCTGCCATTCTTCCTTGCAGATCCTCTCCAGTTCCGTCAGGTTGGATGGTGAACGTTGGTGGACAGCCATTTTCAGGTATCTCCAGAGATGCTCAATTGGGTTTAGGTCAGGGCTCTGGCTGGGTCAGTCAAGAATGGTCACAGAGTTGTTCTGAAGCCACTCCTTTGTTATTTTAGCTGTGTGTCATTGTCTTGTTGGAAGGTGAACCTTCGGCCAAGTCTGAGGTCCAGAGCACTCTGGAAGAGGTTTTCATCCAGGATATCTCTGTACTTGGCCGCATTCATGTTTCCTTCAATTGCAACCAGTCGTCCTGTCCCTGGAGCTGAAAAACACCCCCATAGCATGATACTGCCACCACCATGTTTCACTGTTGGGATTGTATTGGGCAGGTGATGAGCAGTGCCTGGTTTTCTCCACACATACCGCTTAGAATTATCACCCATAAGTTCTATCTTCGTCTCATCAGACCAGAGAATCTTATTTCTCATAGTCTGGGAGTCTTTCATGTGTTTTTGAGCAAACTCTATGTGGGCTTTCATATGTCTTGCACTGAGGAGAGGCTTCTGTCGGCCACTCTGCCATAAAGGCCCGACTGTTGGAGGGCTGCAGTGATAGTTGACTTTGTGGAACTTTCTCCCATCTCCCTACCACATTTCTGGAGCTCAGCCACAGTGATCTTGGAGTTGTTCTTTACCTCTCTCACCAAGGCTCTTCTCCCACAATTGCTCAGTTTGACTGGATGGCCAGGTCTAGGAAGACTTCTGGTGGTCCCAAACTTCTTCCATTTAAGGATTATGGAGGCCACTGTGCTCTTAGGAACTTTGAGTACTGCAGAAATTTTTTTGTAACCTTGGCCAGATCTGTGCCTTGCCACAATTCAGTCTCTGAGCTCCTTGGGCATTTCCTTTGAGCTCATGATTCTCATTTGGTCTGACATGCACTGTGAGCGGTGAGGTCTAATATAGACAGGTGTGTGCCTTTCCAATTCAAGTCATACCAGTTTAATTAAACACAGCTGGACTCCAATGAAGGAGTAGAACCATCTCGAGGATCACAAGGAAATGGACAGCATGCAACTTAAATATGAGTGTCTGAGCAAAGAGTGAAAAATTTAAAGAGGTCTGAATACTTTCCGTACCCACTGTAAATACCGCTGTTAGCGGTAGTGTAGGGATAGCTGCTTTTAGAATGGAAAGTTTACATTACAGGCTGATTGTCAGGGTTTATAACCTTACAGTCGTTGCTGCTGAAACCTATAAACAGATACTACTTTTCAGGGCTACATTTATTCTATTCAATATGAATACCACTGTTAGCTGTAATTAGTGTAGGGATAGCTGCTGGAGAGGGAATAGTAGTGCATTACAGGTCTATAGTCAGGGTTTATAGCCTTACAGTCCTTGCTGCAGAAACCTAAAACCAACAGTCCTTATCAGAGCTACATCTATTCTATTCAATATAAATATCACTGTTAGCTTTTTTAGTGTAGTGTAGGGATAGCTGCTGGAAAAGGGATAGTTTTGCATTAAAAGCTAATAGGCACGGTTTATTGCCTTAAAGTCCTTGCTGCTGAAACGTAAAACCAAAAGTCCTTGACAGGACTACATCCATTCTATTCTCTATTAATCCTGCTGATAGCTGCATTCAGTGTAGGAATATCTGCTGGAGGAGGGATATTTTTCGATTAGAGGCATATAGGCAGGGTTTAGTGCTTTACATGATTTCTATACGTATACTACTACTGCAACCTAACTGCATTGGTCAGGCAACGGGTGATGTTATAGGACAGGTGCTGGTGGTGTAAAGCGGGGACGTCACGCCGGGAAAAATAATGGTGGCTGGGGACTGAGTACTGCAGAAAGTCTCAGTGTCCACACACCTAAACAGTAAAAATTCCAGGCCAGGCTGTCAGGATATACAAGCATGTAGCATCCCTGTGTACTTTTTTCCTACTTCTACACCTGGTCCACATGTAAAGCTTCGTCTTTAATTGTGAGCAGCGAGCGTTTGAGCACATACAGAAGCTCGATGGTTACACTGATTATGGAGTCATGGCTGCTCACCACCTTGGTTGTTTCTTCAATGTTTTGTAGAACCTCACAGATGTCAGACATCAATGCCCACTTGTCAGTTCTTGTGTGCAGAAGCTGACCAGAATACCGATGGGTGTGTTGTAGCTGGTTTTCAAATACTGCCCTCTGCCGCTCTCAAAGCCTTGTCAACATATATAATGTGGAGTTCCAGTGTGTGGTGACGTTGCAAACCAGTCGGTGAGGTGGCACTTGCAAGCACTGCTGCAGCACTGCCAGACCGGCGGCAGCTGTAGCTGACTAGCGGAAATGGGAGAACATGCGGTGTACCTTTACAATTAGCTTAGGCAAATCTGGGTAGCAACACGTCCACTTCCCCGTCCGTTAACGCACGCCTTGCTTATTTTAAATTGGGTATATGATATATGTCTGCTAACTTTCCGGTTTTAATAGAGAAATTAAAATATATAGCTGTGGAAAAAAAATTAGCTTTAATCTCAAATTATCCCTCCTAGATCAACTTTCCCTACACTGAATGCAGTTAACAGTTGTGATGAAAGCCGGCCGGTGGGTGCAGCTCTCTGGCGCCCCCTTACCTCTCAGGTCAGTCAAGGTACTGCACCTAGAGAAAGTAGTGCCAGGTAGCTGCAACCAGCGCAGGGAACACGGTAGTGTGTTATCCCTTCAACGTCACTAAACCGTAACGTCACTACACAGCACAACTCGCTAGCGCCCTCTTAGCCTCAGGTCAGTCAAGGAACTGCACCTAGGATAAGCGGTCGCCAGGGAGACTGTCCTGTAACCTACTGGGTATCGGGGCCCTCTGTAGTGAGGGCGGTATATATATCTTCCTTGGCCGCGCCAGGAATATATATATCTGAACCTCCGACCGTCACTACCAGCCTTCCCCAATCCCCAGTTGGTATGCTGCCACCAGTCCCTATTTTAGATATACGCCCAGTCCGTGAATGGGCCTATATCGGGTCAGGAACCAACCCTGGGTAGCGTTTTGGCTTGAGCCGAGCTCACACGGACGTGCGTTCGTTATGCAGAATAAAAGGCAGGCCCACAATTACTTGAGGTAATTGATTATAATAATACACTAGATACACGATATACAACTAAATATACACAGGTATAAGGTCAGGCTAAACTATACAACAATGGAATACAACACACAGAATCACCACAGCATATCAGTTACCGGTTTCTTGATTTTCTTGTGACGCAGGGAGAGGATTCTGCGGTCGCAGGCACGGTTCTTTGTTACAGGCTGAGGCCTACCACCGCATGGTCAAACTGCTCCTCCCCTTGGTGGCCTCAGCTGGTGCTCAGATGTTCAGCACACCACTCTTGGGTCAAAAACTGACTTGTCTCTTGTCTGTCCTGCTATCTTACCTGCCCCGTCCCGCCCACTGCTGGTGAGGTCAGCTGGCTCAGTCTCCACCCTCAGGTCTAACTTCGATCAGAAGCCCAAATTCTATGGAACCCAATAACTTCTTCTGGGATGGTCTCATGATACCCCCAGGGGTTCCCATGGATTCGGGCCGCCGTAACCGACCTTTTGATATCAATTATGATACCATACGGTCCTCAGGAATGGCTCCGCGCTATATCTTGGCTTCCAGAGCACGTACAAACGTCTACCGCGGAGGCTTGTGTGCGCAATGGCTCCGGGACGCCGTGATATTTTTTTATTGGCCCATCCCACGCAACATGCGTGTACTATTCATGTTTCTATATCTTATGCCTCCATGCTTGTGACAGACAAAGAAACTAGTCCTATGGGACAAATGGTCAGGTACAGATAGACGAAGCACCCCCCCCTGCTGGCTGTGTTTCCTCTCGAAGTCTTTGAAGCTCCTAGCATTCAAGTGTTAAGTAGGCTTCTTATCTTACAGGAGCCTGGATGGGGGGAAACTATCTAGTTGACGTTTTAACAGAAGGTCCCAAGGGTGGGGGCTGCTGAAGTGTGGCCATCCCTGGATATGATTTATCATTACCAAGATGGCGGCTACAGGTTCATCACAACAGTAGTATCACTGGTGGACATAGACAGAAAAAGGCCCCTATGCAAGAACAATATATGGGCCCTTTGCAGCCAAAGAGCTCCTAAAATGCAAAGTGGCACCTGCTTTGGAGATATAAATGGGTCCCCTTACCTCTTGGGCCTCTGTGCGGCCGCACAAATTGCGCAAATGATATGTCCGCCCCTGAGCGGTTTTAAAGCTTTTAGAAGTAAAGCTGAATTTATTCAATGGATAAAAGGCACAAAATATATCTCTTGTGCCCCAGGATGGGTTGAAGAAGTTTCCCCCACAAGGTTCGGGACTTTTCATTCGCAAATGTCTCCCAGGAGATAAATGAAGATATATTTCAACCCCTCCTTCAGTCTATTTGAAGTCTCAGGGTGACCTGATGCCCTGAGGCAGCATAGGAGGAACTGCTACCCATCTTAACTGGAGAATTAGTAAAAAAATAGCCATCTTACGAAAGAACTATGACTTTGCTGGCAGCAAAATCATAGTTCTTTGGACAACCAAGAGGACAGACGAGGGAGACACACAACAGGTTCTAAAGAGGCGGGGGAAGACTTTCCAAGGTCTGGGACAGTTTCATTAGACCCTTCCAGCGCCAAGGCCCTGATCCGCAAGGTACTCTGACAAGGAGGGAAAGGTATCAGAAGATGGAGAAGGAGTACCTAGCCGACCTTACCAGCGTCCTCTGTGATTCCTCTGTGCAGTATAACTATTGGGTGTCCAAGCTAAATATGTGCTGTATAGAGAGCTGCTGGAGAAGGGTTAGTTTAGCATAAGAGGCAAATAGTCAGGGTTTATTGCCTTCGAGTCCTTGCTGCTGCAACCTAACACCAAAACTCCATATCAAGGCTACATCTTTTCTATTCTATTGTATTCTATTCTATTTGATTCTTGTCCCTATTAATACCACCCCATGCATTGGAACTTTACATTGCAAATGTTGGGAAGGATTTGTGAGAATAGGGCAGTTGTTGACTACCAGCATCCACAAGGCCGTCGGTATTCAGGTCAGACTCCACACATAAGATCTCAGGAGTGGACATGGATGTTAGACATATGTACCATCCTCGAAAACTTTGAGGACTCCACCAAGATGGTGAGTGGCGATGACGCCATAAATTAGCGTCACCATCCCGCTTCTCTGTCTTCTGAAACGTTCTCTGCTCACAATTAAAGAGGTTGCATTGCAAGTGGAGCACGATGAGATGGAGCAAGGAACCATACAGGGTGATTCCACACAGCCCAGCCTCATCTCATCCCAATGTCGATTGGGTGACAATGAGGAAGAGGAGGAAGAGGAAGAATAGGAGCTAGTTTCCTGCGCTATAGACGGTACTAAATGCCCAACTGCCATACCGTCTGTTTAAGCGTGGATGGCCTGAGGACAGGGAAGAGGAGGAAGAGGAGGAGGATGAGGAGGGGAACATGGTCGGTCGTCCTCTTGGTGAGGACACAGAAGTCTTGCCTCTTTGCAGTCTGACACAAATGGCTGAGTTTATTAAACGCTGCCTTTCCCATGACCCCCGCGCTTCCCAAATTTTGTGTGACACTTCTAGACCCATGCTACAAGGAGAACTTTCTGTCTCTTATTCCCTTGCAGGACAGGCCTAATAAAATGGTGCAGTACGAAAAGGCCCTTGTTGCAGAATTATTAAAAAAATTCCCATCTGAAAATGCTGGCGGCAGAGGTCACAGTTCGTTGGACAACCAAGAATTACAGGTGAGAGAGACACATATGCAATCGAGCAGAGGCAGAGGAACACTGTCAAAGTTCTGGGACAGTTTTCTCAGATCCTCCCATCGGACAAGCCCTGATGCGCGTGGTACTCGCTCAAGGAGGGAAAAGTTGAGGAAGATGCTGAGGGAGTACTTTGCCGACCGTACCAACGTCCTCCGTGATACCTCTGTGCCTTATAATTATTGGGTATCCAAGTTGGACACGTGGCATGAACTGGCTCTCTCCGCCTTGGAGGACCTTGCCTGCCCTGCCGCTAGCGTTTTGTCAGAGCGGGTTTTTAGTGCCGTCGGTGGAATTATAACCGATAGGCGCATCCACCTGTCAACTGATAATGCTGACAGGCTGACTCTTATAAAGATGAACAGGGGCTGGATTGGGCCAGACTTCTCAACACCACTGAATGATAGCAGCGTAACATAAACTCAAATACAGTGTCTTTTTTTTGGGAGGTCTAACTCTATTCCCATGCACCTCTGTCTTCACACCCAGGCATGGGTATACGCTTCCTGATTTTGTCTATTTGCGCTTGTCCTCTTCTTTCTTCGCATCCTCATCCTCCACCACCATATCACCACCATATGTACCATATCAACATACCTACATCTCTTCAAAGGGACATTGGAGTTCCTCCAAATTTTTGGCAGCCGTTGCTTCACTGCATAGGCAAACAGTATGGGAGACCCACTTCCTAATAATGGGAACATTGTTTTCAGGAGGCCCTCCAACCTCTACATCTCTTGCAAGGGGCATTGGAGTTCCTCAAAATTTTTGGCAGCCGTTGCAGTCACTGCATACGCAATAACAGTATAGGAGATTTACTCATTAATAATGGGAACAGCAGAGCATAGCCGACTGCTGGCCCTTTAAGAATAGTAGGGGCCGCCTGATGGCTCTATAAAAATAGTCTTTGTGACTGTCAGAGTCCCTCCATCATAACTGAAACAGGATGTGTCTGATGATGTGCCACACACCACATGGCCAGATAAGGTAGTAAAATGTTAAAATGACATTTCCTGGTGAATGCATTTGTCTTGTTTGAAAGCAATGCAAAAGTGCAAAAACGCATCAAAAACGCTACTTGTGAACATAGCACAAGGTGTGGAGGAGCATTTTTGTTTTTGGTTTTTATTTTGCCTTATATACAAGTCATTACCCTTGAAAGGATGTTCCTTAACATATTTCCCAGGAAAATCCATTTTGGGTTCGTTTTTGTATGTTTTATTGTGAGTCTGTAAAAGTGGCGTAATACCTCTGACAACGTTGTTGACAGCAGTGACCTGGGGGTCAGAAATGCTTCCAGGGGTCTTCCCCATACTGTTCCCATGTCATTTGAGCACTGTTCCCATCGATTTGGGCAATTTTTAGGCCCTCTACAGACTGCCAGGGGGAGCCGCTGGAAAAATGCTTGAGTTTCCCATAGACTTACATTGGGCTTGTTACTAGGTCCGAGCACTCGAGCATTCCAATTTGTTCGACTCGAACGAGTACCCGAGCATTTTAGTGCTCGCTCATCATTAGTGACGATATAAAGAAAAATATATTGCAAAAGATAGAAAAGCATCAACAAGAGCTGCGTTACGACACTTAAAACATAAATAATAACAGTCTCTCGCCCAGAGGACAAATAGTGTCCTTTTCCCTTTTGGGTTAGCACAACTCTGGTTCCACTGGGTTGATACCCCAGAACAAAGAATCTAAAATATTTTAAACAATGCTTCAACCTGGGTGGGACATCAGGTTTCAACCCCCCCTTTCCTCCCATCAATAGCCCTCTAGCAAGGACACAGTCCATGCAGGGCAAAGTTCATAAAAAGATTGCCCCAATCTCCCCTTGTGGACTTTGCCCAGAGTCCATAGCTGGTTGGACAAAGTCCATTGTGAAGGATGCAAAATCCTCTCATGGCTCAATATCCCTAAATCCAGCAGGGGAATAATAAACAAGGGTAAGGGGCAAACCAAACCTTCGACCATCTGTGGCCAACAACAAGGAGTCTTGGATTCAAGGCCACTCTGGATACAACTGGCACAACAAGTAGCTTCAGCCATCTGACACAAGAGATGCATTTGGGTCCATTTCATCCATTTGATTAGTGCTTTTTTATTTTGATGGTCCAAGCACTTGAGCCAAAACTGAGGCTGTCAGGCGCAGCCACTGCTCCCTCCCTCCTTAAGTTGATTCTGTTTGCAACCTGGACTCAGATGAGGGCAAGATGTCCGACCCACAGATACCAGCCAATTGTTTCTCACAAAGCAACAGTTGTCCTCTTTAATGTAGCCCGTGCCTTGCCTGCATTACTCTGATCTTCCGATGGCAAGGCTTGATCCTGCCATCTTCTCCACAATGATCATGCGGTCTTCGCTCCAAATTTTTAGAAGGTCATCATGCGAACCTCGCTCCAAATTTTTCGACAGTAATCAGGCAGCACTTACTCCTAATTTTTTGAGGGTCATCATATGGCACTTGCTCCAAATTTTTAGAGGGTCATCATGTGGTCCTCATTCCAAATTTTTAGAGGGTCATCAGGCAGCCCTTGCTCTTAATTTTTCTAGGGTGGGTATGATGCCCTCTTTCATCATTTTTACAGAATGTGTATGAGACCTACCACTACAATTCTCCTACATATATATAAAACATTTTTTAGAATAGATTTACCATATTTTGAAAAATAATTATGGCAATAAAGAAGAGGTATGATGTAAAATATGAATCTATACTAATATATAGAAGAAGCTGGGCGAAACACACGTCGGGGCAGAGGGACGCTGTAGCATCGGCGTCTCTGCCTCCTGCTAGGCAGAGACGCTGTCCCTCTCACCTTCCTGTTCAGCGCGCGGCGTCCTCCTGCGCTCCTTCCCTCGCTGCTGCCGGCGCGCGCTCCTTCCCAGGCACTGTGCTTAGGGCGCGCGCGCGCTCACCCTCTCTTAAAGGGGCTGCGCGCGTCGTACTAAGGAGTCCCCGGCCAATTACCAGAGGACT
The DNA here is from genome assembly GCF_046119375.1 of Phyllobates terribilis. Taxonomy (NCBI): domain Eukaryota; kingdom Metazoa; phylum Chordata; class Amphibia; order Anura; family Dendrobatidae; genus Phyllobates; species Phyllobates terribilis. Next base: position 406,841,118 of record NW_027362761.1, on the reverse strand, counting down.
TCCCATATATAAGGCACCTCCTCCAAAATGGAGGTGCCCGAGCAAAGTTGTTTGCACTGTGTCTCACCTGTGTTTCAGCCCTCAGGTTCCGCTGCTAGCCTGACTCCTCGTCCAGCCTGCTAGCCTGTCACCTGCCTTGTCTGTCAGACCGCTCACCTGGGAGAATCCACCACTTACCTGCCTGTTACCTGCCTCGTCTGTCAGACCGCTCACCTGGGAGCGTCCGCCAGTTACCTGCCTGTTACCTGCCTCGTCTGTCTGCCCGCTCACCTGGGAGCACCCGCCTGTTACCTGCTGTGTCCGTTAGCCTGCTCACCTGGGAGCGCCCACCAGTTACCTGCCAGTTACCTGCCTCGTCTGTCTGCCCGCTCACCTGAGAGCACCTGCCTGTTTCCTGCGAGCCTGCCTGGAGACCCTGCCGTCACTTGCTGTCACCATCTTCCTGGCAAACCTAAAGACTGTTACCTGCCCTGCTTTCTCGAACTGTGACCCTGGTCCCTCAGCCCGGATCCTCTCTGGTCACGTTGTCGTTAGCTGCCGTACGACCAGGGTCGGTTCGGGTGGATACTTAGTCACGCCCCTCTGGGTCCCTCCTTGCACCTCGGCACAGAGGTTCCACCACCCGGCCCCGTAACAGACGCCACCATTTACTCTCGATTCATAGTGATAGCTACTGTCAGGTAATGGCCTTCCATATTAATAATTATGGTTATGACTAATCAGGGAAGTTGTGCACTTTCAACATGATTCTGAGTAGGGGACTATTAAGGATAATTGTGTCAATGACTATGCTTTACATAGTCTGCAGTTACCATTCACTCACTCCTCTGCTGAAATAGGAAGTTGAAATATATCCATACAGATATTTGGTGTGCTAATTTCTTTTCATATCTTGCCATGAATTTATTATTGACACTTTTTGTTAGTAAGATCTTTTGAAACACTTTGGGCAACACATGATAAATAATTTGTTGTTGTATCAGATATGTTGAATTTATACATACTTTGCCTTAACCTCATTGCATATATATAATTGGTTTGCGTCCCTCCCTTTCTCTTTTAGTACCCTTCTATTTTTACATGTTTTTATGTTATTTATATTAATAAAGATTCATATTTTACATCATACCTCTGTTTTATTGCCATAATGATTTTTCAAAATACGGTAAATCTTTGCTAAAAAAATTGAAAGTGCATGAAGTGATGACCCATATTTACGGTAGCTGTTTATTAGCTGGACAAATTTGAAATAACCATATACAGTATATACACATGTATACCCCCCAGGGATAATTGTTTTTCAGCCCCTGAACATAGTGCATAGACTTTACAAGTCTAGGAGTCCCACTCCTTAAAAATGGGAAAAAATGTTTAATAAGGCCCTCCTGTACGTCTCCTCCAGGGGATATTGTAGTCCCTCCATCTAATTTTTAGCAGCCCTTGCACTTTGTGCATAGGCTTTATGGCCGTGGGGTACTTGGTAGCCGGGTCGGTCCTTTTCTGGGGTAGTCACGGCGGCAGTGACCCAGTCCGTGGCCCCGGGCTGTCAAATAATTAAAGAAAAAGGGGAATAAAGTTTTTGGGATGATGTTCGTGACGCCACCCATGGTATGCGGCTATATGGGGCCTCCGCTGCGGTGCAGATCCACTGGGGCTGATGGTGACGCAGCTCAGATAGTGCAGCTCTCCACGGGTAGAGCTAAGCCCCAGGGCAGTATGTTAGATGGATGTTGAAGATGTTGCTGATGTAGTGCAAGGCAGGTGATGGCGCAGCAATTATTCAAGGACACAGTGGGGTGCAGTCTTCAGGTTTTACTCACAGTTGTTAAGTTCTCCAGGTTACAGTTACCGGTTTGTAACCGCCCACGTCGTCCTGTGTCCTCCGGGGAAGTGATCCAGCCAACTTTCAGATATTTTGGAAGCACTTGAACGCGACCCCTCTCTTATGTATCTTCCCAGGTCATCTCTCTGCGCTGGCTCTCGCCCTCCTGCCCTGCGCCTCACACACCGTATCCCAAGCCAGTGGCCGCGGACCTTGTTGGGCGACGTCCTCTGAGTCCCCTTGGTCCTATATGGCCACCTTTTCAGCGATTATGTGTGGATTGTGGCTACGGCACTTGAAGATACCGCAACCTCCGGTTTGCTAGCTGAGACTTGAAGTACTCCACTAGTCTGGGGCAGGTCCACTACTGTGGCCTGATCCCTCCACGGTCAGCGTGAACTTGGGCCCACGGGTGGACTCCGCACTCACCGTGCCCATAGGATCCCCTCTATATCTGGAGCCTTTCCCACAGCTCCTGTCCTCTCTCCAACTGGGCCTCTCTCACTGTGCCCACTCCTCAGCTCTCCTGAGCAGGACTGAACTGAACTGCTCCCCTGAGCAGAACTGTCTGCCTTCTAGATCTTTCCACCCTTCTTTTTATACGCTTCTCTCAGTGCTCCCCTGAACTTCTTCCTCTACCTACACCCACTACATGGTTCCCCCTCTCTTGGTTCCCCCCCTTCCAGCCAGGCACAAGGCTCAGCAGTGACCAAGTGCATCTTGCCCCTCCTGCTGGTCTGGAATAATGTAGTGTTGGATGTAGGTGTGTGGGTCCCGGGTAGTGTTCCCTCCTTACCTGAGAGTGGGGTGCCACACCTCTGGCTGAGATGCAGTACCTCTGTGCACACATGTATACATACACATGGTTAGCGATGACTTACAGGGAGGAAATGGGGAGAGCACCTTAGTGTTGTTTTTCATCCTCTAAGCATACTGCATAGGCTTTACCAGTCTAGGAGTTCCACTCCTTACAAATGGGGCAAAAATTTGCGGAACAATAGTAAAGGTACCCATTCACATATATATTTTTCTCCCTCTCAGCACATGCCTATAACACTGACGTCTATCCCCTCATTACACCTTTCTACTGGATTATTTCTATACCTTGGCACCTACTCAAATCCCTGGCATATGCTCATATCTTACCACAAGTAAGGAGAATACCTTCTGGGCTGTCTATGATACTCCCTGACTGTATATGAATGTATATATGTATTCATGTATAAAAAGTATTTCCTGGTTATCTAACCACTGTTTTTCTCTCTTACTTCTCGCTTTCCCCCCATTCCCTTTCTCTCACCCCTCCCCCACCCCTACTTTCTATTCTGTCATGATTTTCCCTTACTTCACATTATTTGGAAAACATTTGTAGTTTTGTATATTTTACTGCTTTTTGTTTTTATTCTGATATCTTATCTCTTTTTGCAGTAGCGATCTAATGAATAAGGCCTATGTAGTGGCCGAAACGTCTACTGTCGCCTTCACGCCTATGGTTTGATTTGTTTTTTCCTGTAAATAAATGTACACTGCAATAGCAATTTATGAGTGAGAGATGAATTAATTTTCTAAGAGGTGGTGGAGGCATTTTTTTTCTTATTTTTATTTCGGCCTTATATACAAGTCATGATTTAGGAAGAATGTTTCGTAGAATTGTTTCCTGTAAAATCCATTTTATCTTCGGTTTTATATGTGTTATTGTGAGTCAGTAAAAGTGGGGTAATACCTCTGACAACATTATTACCAACAGCGACCTAGGAGTCAGAAATGCGTCCAGTTATCTTCCCCATGCTGTTCCTATTTGAGCACTGCTTCCATCTATTTCGGCAATTTTCCTTCACCTCTTCCGGGTAGGGTATTCTGGAAAAATGCTCGAGTTTCCCTTTGACTTTCATTATACTCGTTAATGGATCCTGTCCGAGCGTCCGACCTGCTTGATTCGAGTACTGAGCACTCAAGAATTTTAGTGTTCACTCATCACTAGTAAGCATCTGTCAATGATCAAAATCTGATGTAAATAGACATTTTAAAGCAATCTGCGACCTCTTGAAATAGAGACATATCCACAGTCATGCTTTCCTTGCAATAATTTAACTTTCCAATCGCAAAACTTTCCATATTTAATTTTCAGCTGTATCAGAAACTCAGTTAAATCTCATATAGGACAGAATTGCTTGTCATCAGGAGTTCACCAATGTCCAGCAAACTGAAAAAGCTTGCGCTAGTACCAGACAGTTATTACCAGGGTTGTCGTCACCCTTTCTTCCATCTGTAGAAAGCTCTAAAAGCGACATTTAAGTGGTGAGATCCGATTCTTTAGGGGCATCCCTTTGGGTACACATTAGGTGCTGCCACCTGGTGGCCCTGTGAAGCCCAGCCACAGACTTGGCTTTCTAGTAGATTGTGATGTTTACTATTTACTGCAATACTGAAAAACTGCACCATAGTTCAAGTGTCTTCCCCATGGAGACTAAAAATAAAAAGTGAAAATAAAAAAAGTATGTTTTTAAAAATATAAAAAAATGTAAAAGTTTGAATCCCCCCCTTTTCCCAGTTCAAAATTAAAGTAAAAGTCTAAGAATATGTTGTATTGCCATGTCTGTAAAAGTTTGATCTATCAAAATATAAAATTGTATAACCTATTGTGACGCCTAGCCCTCCCTGGGAAATGGGGTTACTTGGAGCCGGGTCAGTGTAGATGTTGCGGGGATGCAGTCGTGGCCTGGACCCGTTCCGTGAGGTGCAGTTCCCCAGTGGCGACTGAACCCTCAGGGGCGCCACACTATAATATGGCAAACACCGACCCACCCCCGAAGATGCATTACTAAGCAATTAGAACATCATATAGACCCCCTAAATGGTACCAATATTAACTACAGCTTTTAAAATGGAGACATAAACCACTTTTTTTTTTACAGCTCTGAATTTTTAAAATGAATAAAATAATAAAAAATATATAAGTTTGGTATCATCATAATTGTACTGGAATCATGTTGCCAGGTCATTTTTACCGTAAAAACAATGGCGGAGTTGCATTTTTGTCACCATTTTACCTTATATGGATTTTTTTCCCTGTGTTCTAGTACATTATATGGTAAAGTGAGTGGTGTCATTCAAAACTGCAACTCGGACTGTAAGAAAGAAGCCCTAATGCAATGCTTCTTTTAAAAGTTACACAGTGGCTCTTGGTAGAAGAAGCTGCATCCTTAATATCATCAAGAGGATGCAAGAGGGTTGCATTTAATGCAGTTTTCTGGCATATTTTTGGGATGTAAAACTTTCCTTTTAAGTGATAGGGGGAGTGCTCTTACTTATGTCTTTGTGTGAAGAAAATGGAAAAAAGAAAGTTGTGAAGAACAAGATCTGCAAGGAGTTTGTATGTTCTCCCCGTGTTTGCTTGGGTTTCTTCCGGGTTCTCCGGTTTCCTCCCACACCCTAAAAACATACTGATAGTGAGCTTAGATTGTGAGCCCCAATGGGGACAGTGCCAATTATGTCTGTAAAGCGCTATGGAATTAATGGCGCTATATAAGTGAGTAAAATAAAATAAATAAATAAATATCGAACTGTGTCTGCTCTCGCATGGGGTAAGGACAGGTTCATATATTACAGTTTGACATACACATAGTTTTTTCTAAAAAATTCCATAAAAATTGCAGTGTGAACCTAGCCAAATAGATATATACTAATTTCAGTAAGTGCAATACCCAAATATCTCTGCAAACATCATTTAACAGTTATCCAGCTGCAATGCTCACAACTCTCCACAAGATGGCACACTTGAAGTAATGTTCATAAGAGTAAACGGTTGCTTCACAAATAAAGATATGCACATTTTGTACCTGTGCTATGGCAAGCAGGTGGCTTTTGGCACACATTTTATTTATGCCTTCATTGTACAGCACAGATATGAAATGTGGATGTGGTTCCCCCTCATCTGTAGACTTCAAGCTCTCAAGGGGCAGGGTCCTCGCTCCCATTGTACTGTCACTTACTTGTCATGTTTAAAGTTTTTCGTACTTTATTATGTACTTTTAAATGATTGCTATCTATTGAAAACCCAGTTTTCAGATGTACAGCACTCTAGAATTATGGGCACTATAAAATAAATAAAATCATAAAAATAAACATATCTCCTAACATTGAAAGATAAGAAAAAGTGCCCCATACAGCATCGGTTGCGCTATGTGCACTGCGGCAACTTTAATTTTACTCTAAGCCACTACTTTAAGAGTGTTCATTTTTTTTTTATATGAATCCACACAAAAATGTTGCTCCTTGTGAAACCCATTAGTGTTCCCACACAATCCGGTACCCCTTTCATAGCTCCTACAAAGCCCATCACACAATACGGTGCCCCAATAATGCCCCCAATACAGTATAATTCCCCACATAGTATGATGTCCCCAACACTCCCCATCCACTGTATGATGCCCCTAGACTCCCCACACACAATATGATGACCCAAGTGTCCACCACACTTTATAATTTCCTACACAAAGCATCATGCCCCACAGCATAATGTCAGCACACCCACACCCACACAGTCTGATGTTCCACATGAAGAATAATGTCCTACAGCATGATGTCCCCACATCCCACACACAGCATGATTTCCCACACATACATAGTATTCTGTCCCACAGAATGGTGTCCCCACAAATCCTCACAGACAGAGTATGATCCCCCACACACACCCTCACACAGTATGATGAACCCAGTGTACAAGACACAGTATAAAGTCCCACATACAGTGAGGGAAATAATTATTTGATCCCTTGCTGTTTTTGTAAGTTTGCCCACTGACAAAGACATGAACAGTCTATAATTTTAAGGGCAGGTTAATTTTAACATTGAGAGATAGAATATCCCCCCAAAAAATCAATGAAATCACATTGTATAAATTAGATAATTTTTTTTGCATTTTGCAGTGAGAAATAAGTATTTGATCCCCTACAAACCATTATGAGTTCTGGCTCCTACAGACCAGTTAGACGCTCCTAATCAACTCGTTACCTAATATAATAAAAAATGACTGTTAATCGACATCGATCTGGGGCACTATGCAAAATCTCACCTCGTCTGGTGTCCTTGATCATGAGGAAGGTGAGAGATAAGCCTAAAACTACGGGGGGAACTTGTTAATGATCTCCAGGCAGCTGGGACCACAGTCACCAAGAAAACCATTGGCAGCACATTACACCTTAAAGGTTTAAAATCCTGCAGTGTCCGCAAGGTCCCCCTGCTCAAGAAGGCACATGTGCAGGCCCGTCTGAAGTTTACCAATGAACACCTGGATGATTCTGTGAGCTATTGGGAGAAGGTGCTGTCAGATGAGACAAAAATTGAGTTCTTTGGCATTAACTCAACTCGCCGTGAAGCATGGTGGGGGAAACATTATACTTTGGGGGTGCTTTTCTGCAAAGGCAACTGCACCATACTGAAGGGAAGATGGATGGGGTCATGTATCGCGAGAGTTTGGCCAACAACCTCCTTCCCTCAGTAAGAGCATTGAAGATGGGTTGTGGCTGGGTCTTCCAGCAAGACAATGACCCAAAACATACAGCTAAGGCAACAAAGAAGTGGCTCAAAAAGAAGCACAGTAAGGTCATGGAGTGGCCTAGCCAGTCTCCAGACCTTAATCCCATAGAAAACTTATGGAGGGAGTTGAAGCTCTGAGTTGCCAAGTGACAGCCTCAAAATCTTAATGATTTAGAGATGATCTGCAAAAGAGGAGTGGACCAAAATTCCTCCCAACATGTGCGCAAACCTCATCATCAACTACAAAAAACGTCTGACAGCTGTGCTTGCCAACAAGGGTTTTGCCACCAAGTATTAAGTGTTGTTTGCCAGAAGAATCAAATACTTATTTCTCACTGCAAACTGCAAAAAAAAGTATCTAATTTATACAATGTGATTTTCTTGATTTATTTCTTTGGATATTCTATCTCTCAATGTTAAAATTAACATACCCTTAAAATTATAGACTGTTCATGACTTATATAGAGTCATTACTAACAGAGTGATCTATTTCAAGTGTTTATTTCTGTTATGCTGCGTGCCCACTAAGCGTTTTTCAAGCGTTTTTGCCTCAGAATTTCAGCAGCGAAAATGCTTAAAAAACGCTTGGTAATACGTGCCCCATTGTCCCCAATGATAATCCGCATGTGTTGTGCACATGCTGCGGAAATTTCCGCTGCAGATTATCATTGCGGAAAAATCCTCAGCATGTCCATTAATTTTGCGGACACGCATCATAATTTCCGCCATTGACTTACATTGAATTGCTTAAAATCCGCATGACTACATGTGCACATGTGGATATTAAGCAATTCAATGTGCGGATGGTACCCGGTTTCTGATGCTAAAATCACTTGGAAAAGCGCTTGATAACCCGCAGGCAGAAATGCATACAAAAACGCTTGACAAACGCTTCTACCTGGCAAGAAAAACGCTTGTAAAATCTGCATTCATTTTTCCTGCCAGGGAGAAGTGGAAAAAATATGCAGCATTTCTGCATCGTGGGCACATATCCTTAAAATGTTAGTTTATGCCCTCATCATCTACTGCCTGAACTACTGCAATATCCTTGTCTGTGGCCTCCCTGCTAACACTCTCGCGACTCTCCAGTAGAGATGAGCAAACCTTTCAAGGTTCGGTTCAGTTTCAATCGAAGTTTGTCGAACATATCTGAACCCCATTGAATTCAATGGGAGGCAAAATCAAAAGTATAGACAACACCATCAAAGGGGCACAAAAGCTGCCAAAAAGCTCAAATTAGGGGTAGACACAGGGAAAAGTGGATTCAATTGACCCACAGTTGAAATTTTATAATGGCACAGCAGCAGTCAGCCATGGGCCATGCATGAGGTATCAGAGTCTGGGCCAGCATCTACAGCTTTGAATTTAACTTCAAATTAGGAAGAGATGGGTGAGGGTTTGGAGTAGGCCAGCTGTGCTGGGGGCCCTGATACCACATGCAACAGCTCAAGCTGCATTTCTGCTTAGCCACACTCAGGTGGCACAAACATCAGTTTTGTAGACTACTATTGCTAGAAAAATGTAAGGATAGTAACACAGGTAGTTTACTGAAAGTAAGTGCAGGCCTGCCGTTCTGGGAGCCCTACTGCTACAGGCAACACACATGAAGGAGACACAACTTGGAGTCTCCACATTTCAAAAAAATTATTGCCATACATCACTAAAGTGGCATCAATTTCACCAGACTACAAATAGTATAATGGGTCACGGACACCCCTTCCACTACATGGAACACACCAGATGGAGACCCAACCAGGAGACTCCACATTTCAAAAAATTATTGCCATACACCACTAAAGTGGCATCAATTTCACCAGAGTAGAAATAGTATAATGGGGCACTGACACCCCTTCCACTACAAGAAACACACCAGATGGAGACCCAACAAGGAGTCTTCACATTTCTAAAAATTATTGCCACACACCACTAAAGTGGCATCAATTTCACCAGAGCAGAAATAGTATAATGGGGTACTGACACCCCTTCCACTACAGGCAACACACCAGATGGAGACCCAACCGGGAGTCTCCACATTTCAAAAAATTATTGATAACATCAGCAGCAGTAACAAGAGCAGGCACAGAAGACATGACAGAGATGTCACAGACTGCAATAACGCTAGATCAATACAGCAAACTAAAAACTACACCATTGCCTAGTGAGCACAGTCTGCGATTGGGGTGCATAAGTCATTGGAGATACATAACTTATTCATCTTGATGAAAGTTAGGCAGTCTACACTTTCAGGGGACAGCTGGATGCACTTATCCATCAAGAAACCACCAACAGCGCTGAAGACACATTCTGAGAGAACACTGGCTGCCGGGCATGATAAAATCTCCAATATGTGACAGGCGAGCTCAGGCCACTCTTCCAGTTTTGAAGACCAAAATGAAAACTGTTCCAAACACTCCCTGATGGCATTAATATTGAGTTTGAGATTCTTCTACACCATCCTCTCCAGTCATTCACGTGTCAGACTTGTGACTACGTGTCAGACTTGTACTCTGTTTTGCTGGTGCACACGCTGGTCTAAAAATGTGTGAAACGACTCACAGAAATTGCTTCTGCCACTTATATTGTTGCTGCTGCTAAGGTTTTTGCGTTGACGACTCAACATTCCTGGAGTTGGAAGTCTACAACTGCAATGCACACTGTGTGCCTCACTGTTGTCTTGGGGAAAACCACTCTTAAGGTTGTCTGCAAGCATGCACGCGTCCCTTTCCAGGGCCGGAAGTATCTGACAAAATTTACTCTTGTACCATGGATCTAACAGAATGGCAATCCAGTAGTAAGCACTATTTTGAATCCTAACAATACGGGCATCATGGTGCAGATAGTGCAGAAAGAAAGTGCTCATGTGTCGGGCTCTTCCATGAGGTCAAAGTCCATGGTGTGTTGGTGGAGGGATAGCACTGAAGTTTGCTTCCTCCATCCCTTTCTGCCAACCACAGACAACAGAAAGGAGATCATTATCCTCTTCTTCTCCTGACTGTTGCGCGCCCATCACCTCATCCTCCTCATCCTCCTCTTCGCTTCTGCCACAGTCACTGCAACATGTGCATTGTGGAATCCCACCTTGTCGGCACATTGCATATCAACTGGTTAACTGGTAGGTCCAAAGACATCTGTAGCAATGCAAATTGATGACCTGCAGGGTGCGAAGGGCGAAAGTGAGCACACATCAACTGTGCTTTCTTCAGCAGCGCATCCAGGCCCGGATAGTAGTGGAGATATTGCTGGACCACCAAGATGAGGACGTGAGCCATGCAAGGCACGTGTTTTAGGTTGCCTCAGCATTGGGCCTCCACCAGGTTAACACCGTTATCACACATGGCCTTCCCTGGCTCCAGGTTCAGTGGAGACAGCCATTGCTCAAACTCGGCCTGGATAGCTGTTCACAACTCTTGACCAGTGTGACTCCGATCTCTAAGGCATATTCATTTTAACACTGCCTGATTATGGTGAGCCATGGCTGTGCAGTACGGAGGTGGGGGGATTCTCTCTGCACTGTTGGAACACATGTCTCATTAAGGCTCAGGTTGAGGGCGCAAGTGGAGGCCCTAGAGGAGGTGGAGGAGGCAGAAGCTGTGGAGGAAATGTTAGATACAGAGGTTTGTCCCGCAAGCCTTGGGGATTCCAAGACTTGTGGAGCAGTCCCTTTCCCGCCTCCCCCCACAGAAACCAGAGTCACCCAGTGCCCAGTCAGCAAGATGTAACGTCCCTGGCCATGCATGCTCGTCCAGGTGTCTGTGGTGAAATGCACCCTGGCATTGATTTTTTCAAGAAACTGGAGATGTTGTCTACGACATGCTAGTGTAGCGCAGGCACAGCTTTCTTGAAGAAGTAATTGAGATTGAGCAACTGCTACTGGGGACTGCGATGGCCTTCAGCTTTCGGAAACCGTCTGTATCCACCAGGCAGAAAAGCAGCATTTCCGTGGAGAACAGGTTGGAGATGGTGGAGTTTAAGCTCTTAGCTTTAGCATGTGTAGGAGGAAACAGTCTTTTATGTGACCACAACTGCGGGACCGAGGGCTGGCTGCTGTGTTGAGACAGGGTGGAGTAGGGTGAACACGACAAACTGCTGGACTGTGAGTGAAGTGCAGGCTGAGATGTTATGGTGGATTGAGAAATATGTGGTGTGCTCGATGAAACAAAAACAGCAGGCATGTCCACTTCTGTAACAGCTGATGGGCTCTCACTCACCCCGACTGGAGCAGGTAAACAAGTAGGGGTTCTGCGGCCAGAGACCTGTGTGAGAACACTTACTACGGTGACGGAAAAGGAATAAGCAGCAGATGCGGTTGATGGGGCGGCCAATGGTTGGCAAGGCCTGCGTTTTATCGCAGTGAGATTTCCAGACTAGCGCATGTTGATCGCGCATGTGCCGGTTAATGTATATAGTAATCAAATTATTGGAATTATTATTATTATTGCAATTTATATCTGTACTGAGTCATTTTCTACAAAATTGGCAGATAACATGAGTTGGGTCCTCTTTTGCGGTCTCAAAAAAGGCCCAAGCTAGGCAACCCTTGCCATTCCTGTAAACTGCAGACCCATGACCGCTGCCGGACACAGCCACAGTTGTGACTGAGGATGCGGTACTTTTCGTGGTTGCATCACTCAGTGTCCATGAAGGACTCGTCTTCCTCCACCTCCACCTCCTCTACTGAGCTACTCAGCTGCGTGCCTCTGGGTTCAAACCGAGTGGGATCTACAACCTCATCGTCATCCTCTCTGTTCTCCCACTCTTCGGCCTGAGAGTCCTCCTCCTTCTCTTTCAGCACAGTACAGTCAGTGTTCGCCTCAGTTATCTGAGTCTCATCAGTATCACCTCCACCCCCGGGGGGAACCTACTTTGTCCAGCCCCAGATCTAACAGAAAAAAATTTTGGGCATCGGTGCAGATGCTTTCCTCCTTTTGAGTCTGTGAATCTTTGGAGCAGACCTCTGATGCCCATGGCATAGAATGTGTGAACAGCTCTGCAGACTGGCCCATATGTGGTTCCCCACAGTCAGTTGGGCAGTTGAAGAGTTGTGATGTGGGGGGAAACAAGGGGAATTAGGGTGCCACGTCTGAGGACTGTAATGTGTGTAATGTTGAGGTGGAGGAAGAGGAGGAGAAGCCACTTGATGCAGCGCTTGCCATCCAGTGGAGCACATGCTCTTCCTGGCCCTCATCTACAAGGCGTACCACTGTGCGGCTGCCAAAGAAGGGGAGTGGAGTAGCCCATCCAGTAATAGAAGTTATAAACCGATACAAAATGTGGAGACCTTATTCTTAAAAGAATAAATTTTTATTTAGACATTTTAAAAAGACATCATAAAAACAAGTAAAAAACATGGGGTGATACAAAAACAGGCATCAAGTGACACAACCAGGTGTTAGAAAAATGAAAAAAATATTTTAATATTAGAGCATAGAATTTACATACATGGTCACATTAAAATAATCCTCACATCTCCATCACATATGAGGCACCATCACAATAGAGACCCACAGCACACCAGTACATATAATTACCCAGAGAGTGAAAGCCGGTTAGTCACACAGAAACCCCCTTACGCGTGTCTCGCGTGAGCTTCTTCCAGAAGGGTTGAATCTGACTAGAGACGCTACCTAGCTAGACTAGATCTGAGGATTATATTGCCACAGTGGCTGTAAATTTAAACATTAATACTGGATCTCAATACCTGTGATGTTACCTGCACCAAATATTCCTATGCACAAAAGTGGTCTGCTTTCTGTAGCATGGTAGTAGCAGAAAGAATTTAGATTTTCAAATGAGAACCAAAAATGTTTCCAGCACCAAATATTTCTATGCACAAATGTGGCCTTGTTTCAGGGCCACGCTAGTAGCAGAAAGAATTTAGATTTTCAAATACGAACTCCTGCCTGGCCAATAATATTACCAACACAAAATATTTATATGCACAAATAGGGCCTTATTTCAGGACCACGGTGTTAGCAGAAAGAATTTAGAGTTTCAAAAGTGGACTCCTGAACGGAGCACAATATTAGCAGCACAACAGAGTTATATGCTGAAATGTGGCCTTGTATCTCTGGACCACACTATTAGCAAAAAGGATTGATCTGCTAGAAGGTCGATTTCCCAGCCACACAGAGTCCTATGTATCTGACCTAGCTGATTGACAATCAATCTCCTAGTTAGAGAGACATGTGACTTTGGCAGCTAGTGACTGACACAAGCCCTTGTGTCTGGACGTTGTGGATGGTTCCTGCGCCCTGATTGGCTGCACACATTAAGTTAAGAAAAAAAAATTAAGAATTACAGTCCGCTGCTCCTCTGACCTCTCCCCACCACCTCCCCTCATCAAACATGTCTCCCCCACTCATCATACAGCACCACTATCCTAGCCAAAGTCCTAAAAAAAACACTAGTGGAAACGTGATCATTTACTACACTTTGGCCGAATTTTGCCGATTTTGAGTAAAAATGCTCGGGAATCCGAACACGAATCCGAATGTGCAATGTTCGTGCTGACTTTGAGATTGGCGAACATATCCAGCTGATCTACCTCTCCACACGCTACTCCTCTGCTTCTCCCCTCTGCAAATCCCTTCACTTGCTCCCAATTTCTGAACATATGAAGTTCAAACTGCTAACATTGACCTACAAAGACGTCAATAATCTGTCTCCCCCATACATCTCTGAACTAATCTCCATATATCTTACAATATGCAACCTCCGAAGATATCCTGCTCTCCTCCATACTCATGCGTTCCGCTCCCAATTGCCAACAAGACTTCTCCTGAGTACACATCATCCTCTGAAAGTTTATGTGGCAACACATCTGATTATCCACCACACTCGGAACCTTTAGATGGAACTTGAAAACCCATCCTACAGCCTGCAATGACCTGCTACCACCTCAAATCCACCGAAGCTGCCGCAACCGCCGAACCTAATGTGTCCTTCCGCATTATCCTGTAGAATGTAAGCCCATTAGGGCAGGGCCCTCTCCCATCTGTACCAGTCTGTCAGTGTTAGTTTGTTCACTGTAATTTATATTTGTGTTTTGTATATAACCCCTTCTTGTGTACACAGCACCATAGAATCAATGGTGCTCTAAAAAATAATAATAATCTAAAAAAAATAAAATAATATTAATAAAAATAATAATAATCTTACCAGAATCAAAAATTATAGGAGAGTTACTGAGGTGGCTCCTCTCTTTACACCGGCCTTATCCTGCGGTTCATTAATGTACACTGCAACAATTTAGAAATATTGCTGTGGTTCTATTAATACAATTTTGTTTTAAAAAATCATAGTGGAAAGGTGATGTCAAAGCAGAAAAACAGAAGATCTATTTCAATTTATATGGAAAACACCCACTGCCGGAAAAGAAGAGAGTATACTGACAGAGGACAAAGGAAATGGTGGAGAGGAATTCTTTAATTGACGTTGTTCTTCATTTCTATCTGGAGACTCAGTGAAACGCAACAAATATTTATTGGTTATATAACTCTGAAGCACCAACTACTTTCTGACCAGAATGGTTTTATACCAGGGAGAAGAACTGATTCATTTCAGAAGAGTGTTTGCAAATATACAAATAGGAGAAGGAGCCCACCGCTCTATTCTGGTATTAGATGCCACAAATGCTTTCAACAGGGTGGAGTGGAAGCTTATTTATGGAGGATATTGGAGAAGTTTGGTTTTGGGAAGAATTTAATTGATGGATCAAACTAATATACCATTCACCACAAGCCAGAGGGACAAGATTTGGAGGCCACATCTCCCCGCTTCCTGCTTTGTTTATTGTACCGCTTGCACTTAAAATCAGGAAACATGAGGAAATTAGGGGCTTTGGCAGCAATGGAGAGGGGAATAAAAAAGTCTCTATGCAGATGCTAAACTGCTGTGTTTGACAAAAAATGACGAAATCTCGCCCACGCACCATAGAGGTGATCAGGTCTTTTGGAGCCCACTCTATCTGAGATATCAACTGTATTAAATGGGTTTTATTACAACTTGATGAAAAAATCAGACAAACGTGAAGAGAATTACAGATTTTAGTAAAAAAATATAGTTTTGAATATTTAGGAGTAACTAGCACAGGGGAGGTTCCGAGATTTTTATCACTTAGGGGAATATCGTTAATTAGGAAATGAAGACAGAAGATGTCGGTGTGGAAGATGCTGCTGCTATCTAATGTGGATAGAATAGCCCTGATTAAGATGATGGTCTTTCTCCTCTAGTTCTTTATGTCCTCAGTGTCTGCCTGGTATGGGTGATTGAGAGGATTTTTATATTAATAGAAACTCTTCTAACAATAAGATTTGCTGGCGAAAGAGGCTGAGAATAAAAAATAAAAAAATAAAATATCTCCTTTAAAGACAATATAAAATATTAACATGGCAGATGGATGCATCCCATCATGGGATAATATAAATATACATGACCTTGGTAATATACAGGACACAGGGTTCTGGAGGAGAAAAGGGTTTTTTTGGTTAAACATTTAATCCATGATGTTGAGTTGTTGCCATTTAATGTGTTGGAGACACAGTTTAGCTTAAGTAAAGTGCACGATTTTAGATATTGTCAGATGTAAGAAGTGATGAAGAGTATGAAGGAATCAAATAACTTTCACATAGAGGTATGGATTATCAGCTGTTTGGCTGTCATTCAAACAAAAAACTAATATTAATAACTTTGCATATCATATACAATATTCTATAATATAATAAATATAATATTTATAAGCCAACTGTAGATTACTTGTATATTTCATATTTAAGAAGCAGGCCAGTTGTGAAAGTATAGAGTAAATATTATCACTTTTAACTGGTTTTAAACACCTTTTATCTATTTATTTCAAATAAAGCTTAATTAATTTTATTCAATCTACGACTAGTCCTTAGTTACGCCCCCACGTTGGTATCTCCCCAATTTCCCTCTACCCACTACCCAAGCGCGAATTATACCCCTATTTGTATAAATATTACAGAGGCTCAATATATACAAAAAAAAATAATTGGGATCTCAATCAATAAAATCAGAAATTGATCCATTGATTATATTATTTTCATGAAGTATTATACAGAATGGAGAAGAAAGCTGACAATACTTGTAAACTGTGTAAGAAACAAGGGCAGATTTGATACATTTATCAGAGGGTATAAAGATATAGAGGGGAAACTTTTAGATTTCCATTGAGGTCAAGACAGAAATTGCAAACTGCTCTCTGGACGGAAGAGATCAAATAATGAAGAAGAAGAGCTCTAAAGTGGGCGGCTTTATAAAGCAAGAGTGGATTTAGTTAGGAAATGGATAGGGAAAGAATTGAATATTATGGAATGGAGGAATTTAATGGATGTAAAACAGTTATAAAATACAAGAGGGCGTGGTTTTGCTCCTCATGAAATGTTTAAAATTGGGAGAAAATTTGGGAAAAATGTAGTGGAAAACAGTAACACTTGAGGAAGAGGAACAAACAACCGCCAATACAACTGTGAGGTTTATTTAGTTTTTTTTTTCAATATTGGTTTATGTAAAAAAAAATGATCTGAACAATTGGAAATGGGCAGGAGTGGGGAAATTAGAACAATCGTTCTTTTTGTCTGATTTCACTTTTTGTATTTGAACAATATGTTTTGTATATATAAATAAAGTTATTAAAAAACAGCAAACAATCAGAGCATTCCGCTGACGTCACAAATGACTGGACGATATAGAACACCCCGTCATCCAGAGTTCCGTTGAGGGGTTTTGTAGGCGTTTGTAGAGAGAGGAGCGTTGTGAGTGACTTTTGCTATTATAATGAGAGTAAAGCGCGTTAAGCGTATTGTAGTTCTCTCTGACACCGAGGACAGCAGCGATGATGACGACTTCCATCAGGTGAGCGACACTTTTATATTTTTAATAATACCTTTGGGATAAAAATAACAGAAAACGATGGTGGGATCAAACATATGGCTCCAGAAAGCGGGAATATGGGGGGAGAGTTTAGATCATGTTTGCAGAGTAAAGACTGCCCTCTGTTGTGGTATTTGTGACAATATGTCCATGTACAGGATGAATAATAATATTGTATGAAGACAAGTAAATGTCACCACCATCCCTATACATATCCTAACCATAAGTATCCCATAAACCCATCATACTCTGCACATGAAATAAGCAAAGCCCAATGGTAACCACATTCATATAGGCGTCTAACTGTAAATCAGGGGAATATGGACCAAGATAATAAATTGGAGATCTTGATGGTTATAAATTCTATCTAACATGTTTGCCATTTTTTCAGTCTCATCCACGAAAGAGGCCAACACCGAGGTCTCCAAGCCAGGATAACACCAGTGGTTTCAATTCGGGCTCGATTCCGAATATTCCAGGTACTGTGCTCCGATCCAGTTAATGCTCTGATATATAGATGCGTCATTATAGTCATTGGGCGCAGATCACGTGCCCACTGTGGTCAGGGATTGGATTTATGTCTTTTGAACGTCTACAGTAATGAGTTCATATGAAATGTTTCTTTTCAGCATTTGGTCAGGAATATTCCTGCTGCCATTCTAAAGTCAGACAGAAATGGGATTTGGGGATTTCTTCTTATGGTGGCCATACACAGTGCAGGTTACTGTAGCTGAGTATGATCGTCTGCCCCATGTACATATAGGGGTAAACTGGATACAATTTTAGGGTTTATATCTTTTCTGTTGAGCCTCAGTTGTTGCTATTACAATATTCTAATAAGAGATTTATGTTGTGTTGCCCCCACAGATCTGATATTACCAACTTCAGATAAAAATCCGGACAGTACCACCTGGTAAGACACACGTCTCCTCCATTACTAGATATCTGATGGGGATTAATGACCAATGGTGACTCATATTCTGTTACAATTATTTCACAGCTCCGATGAGATCATTTTGATATCTGATGATGATTCTAATAGAGCAGGAACGTCCACATCTAATAGTAAGTTATCATTTCTAGATACAATCCAGGGTTATGTTATAGTAGAAAGAACATTGAATTTTCTGTATTGTCTCAGATCAGTTTCCAAATCTAATGATTAGAAACAAATTATAGATGGGTCTGTGCAATTTTAAATTAAAGATACATTAAAAGGGTAATCCTATTTTAGACATGTTTTATTGGTGTGGGTCCATGTCTGAGACACTTCTATATTGGAGAACATTTCTTTTCAGCATTTGGTCAGGAATATTCCTGCAGCCGCTCTAAATTCAAGCAGAAATGGGATTTGGGGATTTCTTCTCATGGTGGCCATGCACAGTGCAGGTTACTGTATGTGGATGTGATCTTTTTCCCCATGTACATATCGGGGTACACTGGATACTTTAGTAGGATTTCTTAGATGTTTATCCTCAGTTGTTGCTCTTACAGTATTCTAATATGAGATTTATGTTGTGTTGCCCCCACAGATCTGATTTTACCAACTTCAGATTATGACCCGGACAGTACCACCTGGTAAGACACATGTCTCCTCCATTACTAGATACCTGATGGGAAATATTGACCAATGGTGACTCGTATTCTGTTATATTTATGTCACAGCTCCGATGATGATGTCATTATTGATGATGATGATTCCAGTACTGATGGGTCTTCCACATATAATAGTAAGTTATCATTTCTAGATACAATCCAGGGTTATGCTGTTGTAGTAAGAACAATGAGTTTTCTGTACTGTCACAGGTCAGTTTCCAAATTTAACAATTAAACACAAATTCTAGATGGGTCTGTGCCTTTAAACCCTTCAATGTTTAGTTTGTGTGCTTTTGTTTTTTCCTTTTTCTTCTTTGTGACATAACTTTTTATATTTCCATCCACATTGCCGTATGAGGGCTTGTTTTTAGTGTGATGAGATGTTCTTTTTCATATCTAGTAAAAAATCCTATAATCTCAGCTTCCATTTATTTCCTGGCAAGCATTATCAGAATGAGTGAGATTCTCGAGGGTCCACCTTCCGGCCATTAGAGACATGTTCACTTCTGATCTTGTACTACACACATACATCATTAATAAGGATAGATTACCTGAGCAAAAAGTGGGGTACACATCTGAGACAACTCATGGGTCCTGATGAGGTTGAACCCCATTATAATTTCAGAATCTGTTCCCAGTGGAGGATCCTGGGGATCTCTGGTGGTCTGGCCAGCTACGTGTTCTGCTCTGGTCTGATCCCATATTCATAGTGTTATTAGCTCTCTACACTCCATATTTATAGATCCCTCTCTAGTATGGACCTGCATACTGACATGTCTGATTTGAGCCTTATATAAAGCATTTTGACTCTTCCATATTTCTGTACAGATAATTTGCCATCTGATAGTGAGGAGAGCTCCACTACAGAAGAGAGGTGAGTTATGCCGGACACATCTATATCTATATAAAACCAGGACCTCGGTAAGAAATGCTTCCTGTGGATTTATATATGTTTCTTTATCTTCTCCAGAACACAGCTATGTAACATCTCCGGCTTTATCCTGGAAGACATTACTTCTCCTACTTCCATCTACGTTACCCACTTCCAGGTAACAAAGGAGGAGCTG
Organism: Phyllobates terribilis; assembly: GCF_046119375.1. Lineage (NCBI taxonomy): Eukaryota > Metazoa > Chordata > Amphibia > Anura > Dendrobatidae > Phyllobates > Phyllobates terribilis. Next base: position 406,821,204 of record NW_027362761.1, on the reverse strand, counting down.
GCAGAGCGACTGTACCAACTAGTCAACAGCACAGTCTTCGAGAATAAGGTATCTTATCATCGGTATCTGGGAAATACATGACTTATCCATTATCTCCACCTTCAAACAGTTATTTCTATCGCTCTAACTTTTTGAAGAGCAATCTAACCCCTTTGTCACGGTTCTCACATTTAGTTATTGAATATCTCAGGTAAATCTCCCTTAGTTTGGCAAATTTTGTCACCCTCTTGTGATCTGTGGGATGTGTGGAGACCTTACATGATCCACCATGCAGACACAAACAGATTAGAAATTTAGGCTTGAAGGTCACAGGATTTTTACATTTATATATAAAAACCATTTTGTTGACATATGAACAATTTTGAAAAAATTTATTTTTGTTCTCACATCTTGGACTTCTCCGAGACCAGTGCTGTAAATCACACATCAGAGTTGGGTACTTTGTTAGATTGAGGTCAGAGAGTTTAGAGATTTAATGGAATTTATTTCCTTTATTTTAGCTCCCAGAGAAAATGGACATTCTGTGGAATAAGAGGCTGACAACAACAGCCGGTCAATGCCTTCAACAGATGGAGGAGAACAACCACCGTGCCTCAGTTATTGAGCTTTCTGATAAAGTCTGTGACTCTGCCGGTAGGTTTCACATCACGTCCAACCTGCAGCCTCATAAGAAAACTGCCACATGGGATATAATACATCTTATATACTCATCGTACATACAGTCATAAGAAAAACTAAGTACACCCTTTTTGTATTGTAATGTTTTACATATCAAGACAAAATAAAAAGCATTAGGTCCTTAGAAGGTCTTAAAAGTAGGGAAATACAATCTCAGAAAACATGATAAATAATACCGCATCATTATTTAATAAAAATTAGGCAAATATGCAAAAGAAGTGTGTGGAAAATTAAGTACACCCATTCTGCTACTTCAAGTTGTCGCTGCAAAACATGATTCTAACAGCTAGTGATTCATGGGGTGTACATATTTTTCACTCACTGCTTCAGCATTTTGAAGAAGTTTTTGGTATAAATAATGGTGTGATTTGTCATTTGTGTTGTTCATCTCAGGATGTATTTACCTAATTTGAAGACCTTTTAAGGAACAGATATTTAATATTATGTCCTGATATGTAAAACCAAAGAGTTCAAGCAGGGTGTACTTAGATTTTCTCATGTCTGTATAAACTCTTATTTTAGAGCGACTACTATCCACGCTTGTGCACGAGATGTGCCATGCCGCCTGCTGGATAATCGATGGTGAAGCCAGAGACAACCATGGCCCGTTATGGCAGGCTTATGCAAGAAGGGTAAATTATATCCATCCTGAGCTGCCAGAAGTGACAAAGCATCACAGTTATACCATCCACTATAAATACAACTATCAGTGCTCCCAGTGTGATAACAAGTAAGTAGATTTTATGATTCATCGCGTCATGAAACACAATCACTGTGGAGAGACGTCAGAGCGGTTCTGCTGGTAGAAGGCTTTTATACTTTACTACTATCAGAGCGGACTGACGTCTGGGGCTGTAGGGATAAGGATGTTACATATTATATTTTCTGTGCTGGGATCAGCTCTTAATATATATGTTTCAATTTGTGCTTTTAAACATAACTCATGGTATTAACCAACATTCATTCCAGTCTGGTAACCAATATTCCTCTTGTCTTTGTAGATTCGGACGTTTTCGACAGATTACTCAGGATAAGTTGTATTGCCGTCACTGTGGAGGCCGATTACAACTGTCCACCAGCTAAACATGTAACTATTCTTCAGAATATTTAGTATCTAATTTTGTTTCTTTATAATTTAAAGTTCAGATAGTTTTATATATTTTTCCTGAGTAGCCACACAATGAGTATCTGTGCTCATCACCAGCACCAGCAATTAGCAACAAACATTCACAATCCATCCTCGTAGGTTACCAGATAAATACTGGTTACATTTTCCATGACTTGCTGGATATGGAATGATTGACAATTCCCATCATATCTACAATGATTTTGAAATTCTCCAATAATTTCAAGCTTAGTTGGATGTAATTATTTTTCATTATATTTTCAGGTTCATTATATGAACATTGACTATATAACTTTCGTCATCTCATCTCCCCGTGATGGAGGTAAGAAAGAATCCTCCATTATTGTCAACTATCAATAATAAGTTATTTTTAAAATATTGAGAATACTGAGTCTCTAATTTAGTCTCTTATTGCCTTATATTATCACAAGGTGCTAAGAGCAAACATTCAGAATCCACCTATTCTGAGACGATGAAGGTTATAAAACTACTGATCAGGAAGAATCGCCAGTTCACTATCTGACGGATGAGGTAAGTCCCTCAAACATTACATGTTACATAGATCTATTGTGAATACACTCATCATAGTCTTATGGTTAATATTGCATTTTTCTATCATATCACTAATATTTTCAAATTCCTTTTTCCAATTTCCAAATTGTCCTTTTTTTGTAGACAATTTATAATGCAATATTGTTATAATTTCATGTTCATTTCAACTTCACTGATGTCTAAAAATATAATGTTAAAGTCACCTTTACTTTAGTTTGTTACATTTGACAACCAGTATATAGTGTCAATTGTTTTTAAAAGATATCTTTTAATTGTTTTCAGATTAATGAGAAAGGTGGCGTATTGCTTCTATTCAGGCATGACACATGGCTATCCTGGAAGAAACAGGCGAATACCTGCCCCGGCTGCGCTGAGAACATTATCACATGCAGTTTCCCGGAGAATCTCTACATGTGTTTTTTTCAAACTGCCCAGCAATGAATATGGCGTTGGACATTTGAACATTAGTCGTCATAGATTGCTTTGTTTTTTTTCCACATTTTTCTGAATTAAATATAAAAATCATTAAAAATAAATATATTAATTCTTTATAGCTTTCTATCTTTGTTCTTCAAATCAATGGCTTTTACTAAACATATTACAATCGATTTTGTCTACACATGTTATTCAGCCATCATCTGCCTCTAACAGCTGCGGATGGAGAGTAGCTCTGTCTGTGGGCGTTAACCTGTTAAATGCTTTAAATCAGTGTTTCATGCGTGCCGACAGGGGGGCGCGCCATTCTATGCGCCCATTGGTGCCCCCATGATCATAGGGTGCTGATAGGTTGCCACTGTGGCCGGGGGTCTGCTGCCGACCCTCTTGCCTGATATGACGTTACTCCTGTGAAAGTATACAAAAAACTATCGCACTCCTGTAGTGGGTCGGATCACAAGTGGGGTCCAAAGCCAGTAATAAACAGAGAAACCTTGGCACTCATAAGACTCAATCATTTCTATTGAAAGTTTTAATAAGGAGAAAAAGTTAAAAAACACAAACGTTTTGGTCACAGTTGAGCTTCATTAGTGTACAGTATTGTGTAATCGGTGAGCTTGTATAGGACAAGTGCCCAGTTGGTGTGGTAGCTCTAGTGCAATTAGGAGTAGTACAGGTAGTCCTATTATTAAGAACACTGTTACTTCCTGTTGGCGCACACCGGTTACACAATACTGTACACTGATGAAGGTCAACTGTGACAAAAACATTTGTGTTTTTGTACTTTTTTCCCCTTATTATCCCCTTAGCTGCTGGAGAGGGGATAGTAGTGCATTACAGGCTGATTGTCAGGGTTTATAGACTTACGGTTCTTGCTGCAGAAACCTAAAACTCAAATACTCCTTTTCAGGGCTGCATCTATTCTACTCAATATACAGTGGGTACGGAAAGTATTCAGACCCCTTTACATTTTTCACTCTTTGTTTCATTGCAGCCATTTGGTAAATTTTAAAAAGTAAATTTTTTTTCTCATTAACCCCTTTCTGACGTGTGACCTAATAGTACGTCATTGTGACCTGGACGAATTGGACCAATGACGTATTATTAGGTCATGGTCTTTAATGCGGTCGCATTAAATTTCCGGCGCCATCTTACCACAGGGTAGATGGCGCCGGCAATTCTGAACAGCCAATCACAACATTCTCACTGTTTCTGGCAATCAGATTGCCGGAAACAGTGATGTGCAGCCTAGGAACGGTGCTCCAAAGAGCACCGATCTTAGCCTGTTGCTAGGAGACCCCAGCCTTGACCCCAAAGCGCTATGATCGGTGCGATCACCGATCACATCGATCGCACCGATCATAGCATGACCGCACAGTGACAGGGTGGTCATGGGGCGGTGACCGGCTTGTGACCCGCCTGTCACCGCCCCATGACCCTCTGGAATGTGATGAAAGCACCCAGACTGTTCTGATTGGAGCGATCGATGATAACATCGATCGCTCCAATCAGAGTACCTGAATACAGGTGAACGGGTGGTCACAGGGAGGTGTCACCTCCCTGTGACCCCCTGTGGTGCGTGACCGGCCCCAGCCATGTCTGATTGGTGCAATCAATGTCACCAATCAGATGGCTGGGGCACAGCATACACCACGGGGGGTCGCAGGGAGGTGACACCTCCCTGTGACCGCCCTGTCACCTGTATTCAGGTACTCCGATTGGAGCGATCAATGTCATCATCGATTTCTCCAATCAGAATACCTCACTGGGAGGTGACTGGGTGGCCCGTCACCACCCTATCACCCCCCTGTGACCGTCCTGCAGACCCTCACACTTGATGAGGATTTCTACAGAGCGGTCACATCTGATCAGTCTGTTGCTGGGCCTTGTAGTGCCACAGAATCTACAAGACCGTCTTCTCACCTGCTCCAGTTGCTGCTGCTGCTGCTCTGGTCTCCTGGATCATCTGCTCTGGCGTCCTGGGTCTCCTGCTCCTGACCTGCTGCGGTTCCTGCTCCAGATCCTGCTGAAAAAAAAACAGAGAAGACTTTGGTAAGTCCATCTCTGTTCTCCCTTCATCCACACCAATCCCCCCCACTTCCTTCCCTCCTTTTTTCGTGCATCCTGCAGCGGCCGAGCGCTGACCAGTGACTACGTCACTGATCAACGTCCGTGCTCGCTGCTTTTCAGGATTTTTTTGTTAATTCTCTTGGTTCTGGTCTCCAGCTCCAGCTTCGGTCCTGGTTTCCAACTCCAGGCTCCAGTTCCTGCTCTGGGCACCGTCTCCTGCTCCGGGGACCGTCTCCTGCTTCGGGCACCATCTCCTGCTCCGGGCACCGTCTCCTGCTCCGGGGACCGTCTCCTGCTTCGGGCACCGTCTCCTGCTCAGGGGACCGTCTCTTGCTTCGGGCACCATCTCCTGCTCAGGGGACCGTTTCCTGCTCCAGGCACCGTCGCCTGCTCCGGGCGCCGACTCCTGCTCCGTACACGGTCTCCTGCTCCGGACACGGTCTCCTGATCCTGGGTCTTCTGCGCCGGTCCTGCTGCTGATCCTGCTCCAGAGTCTGTTGCTGGAAGAAGAACCGAGAAGACTTTGGTAAGTCATCTCTGATCTCTCCTCATCCACCCCAATTCCCCTCCTCCCACTTCCCACACATCTGTGCGCACATCCAGCAGCTGCCGAGCTTTGATTGGTGACATAGTTCACCGATCCACACTCGTGCTCGCTGTTTGCACCACATACAGTAGTCCCTTTTTCTTTTTTCAGAAATAAAGTTCACACCTCCTCCTCTTCTTCCTCCTAAAGTGCTGCTGGACCGCCCCGCAGTCGTCCCAGGAGAGAAGACAAACCAGCACTCTCCACTACTGACCCCATATGGACCTCGCCCCCCAAAAACTATGAGTTACTGATTCCTGATTTCGTGGCAGAATCAGGAATCAAGTTTGACACCACCGGACTCACAGAAATAAACTTTTTCAAAGTCTTTTTCTCTGAGGATTTTATAAACCTCATGGTGGGCCAAACTAATTTGTACATTTTTCAGATTTTGGAACAAAACCCCTCTTCATCATTTTCTAACTGGTCTCCTGTAGATGCAGTAGAAATGATGAAGTTTTGAGGCATGGTCCTTCATATGGGGATCCTGAAGAAGCCAGAAGTTTGGTAATACTGGAGTGTTGACGTTTTGTACAACACTCCAGTGTTCCGAATGGTCATGACCCGGACACGTTTTGAGGCCATCCACAAGTTCTTACATTACAACGATAATGCAAGGTGTCCTGCACGCGATGACCCGAACTTTGATCGCCTTTTCAAAGTTCAGCCGGTCATCGAACACTTCAACAACAAGTTTGCTGAAGTGTATGTGCCCCAAAGGGACATCTGTGTGGATGAGTCCTTAATTACTTTTAAGGGGCGGCTTGGATTCCGGCAGTACCTGCCCAGTAAGAGGGCCAGATACGGAATCAAGCTGTATAAACTTTGTGAGAGTACCTCAGGGTACACTCACAAGTTTAGAGTTTACGAAGGGAAGGACTCCCGGATTGAACTCCCTGAATGCCCCCCTGTTCTGGGAGTGAGAGGGAAAATTGTGTGGGACTTGGTGCACCCACTGCTGCATAAAGGTTATCACCTGTACGTGGATAACTTTTATACCAGTATCCCTCTCTTCAAGTCCCTCTCTGCGCGACGTACCGCAGCCTGCGGTACTGTCCGCAAAAATCAGAGAGGCCTCCCAAAGACGCTAATTGGGCAGATGCGCAGAAGGGGTGAGAGCAGAGCTCAATGTAGCGACCACCTGTTGGTGGTCAAGTACAAGGACAACAGGGATGTCCTTCTCTTGACCACCATACATGGTGATCTCAGCACTGTACGAGGTCCCACTACACAGGTCGGCAAACCAGACTGTGTAGTGGGGTACAACAAGTACATGGGGGGAGTTGATCTCTCTGATCAACTCCTCCAGCCATACAGTGCTTTGAGAAAGGCCAAGGTATGGTATAAGAAGTTGGCGGTGCACCTTGTACAGATGGCAATGCACAACACTTTCCTTCTGTCACAATGTGCAGGCCAGACTTCTGCGTCGTGCCTTCACTTCCAGAAGACAGTTATCAAGGTCCTGATATTTGGCAGTGGTGACGGAGCGGGCCCCAGTACTTCCGGAACTGAAGGACCGAGGATTGTACCAGGCCAGCATTTCCCGGGGCAGATCCCTCAAGTCGCAAAAAAAAGGTAAGTCACAAAAGAGGTGCAGAGTGTGTTATAAAAGGGGAATACGCAAGGACACCATTTATCAATGTGACACCTGCCCCGACAAACCTGGCCTGTGCATGAAAGAATGCTTCAAAAAGTATCATACTTCCATGCACTACTAAATTAATTTCTGACGTATGACAACCTGATGAACACTACACAACTCGCGTAGTGTTCGTCAGGTTGTCATATGTCAGTTCTGTAGTGTTTGTCAGGTTGTCCTACACAACTGACGCTTGACACTACATTATAAAATTAAAAATCAGCTACCACTTCCAAAAAGGGGGAACTTGTTGGGCATTTCCACTGTTTAGGCACATCAGGGGCTCTAAGAACGTGACATGAAGCCCACAGACAATTCCATCAAAGTCTGCATTCCAAAGCGTCACTCCTTCCCTTCCGAGCCCTGACATGCGCCCAAACAGTAGTTTTCTCCAACACATGGGATATCAGCATACTCAGGGGAAACTGAACAACACATTTTATGGACCACTTTACCTTGTTACCCTTGTGAAAATATTTTTTTTAACATTTTTGTGGAAAAAATGTTTTTTTTTTTATTTTCACAAGTCAACATTATGATTTTCTGTGAGGCGCCTGGGGGTTCAAAGTGTTCACCACACATCTAAATAAGTTCCTTAAGGGGTCTAGTTTCCAAACTGGGGTCACTTGTGGGGGTTTCCACTGTTTAGGCACATCAGAGGCTCTCTAAACGCGATATGGGGTCCGCTGTGAATTCTATCGAGTTTGGCATTGAAAACGTCAAATGGCGCTCCTTCCCTTCTGAGCCCTGCCGTGCGCCCAAACAATGGCTTTCCCCCACATATGAGGTATCAGTGTACTCAGGAGAAATTGCACAACAACATTAGGGGTCCAATTTCTCCTAGTACCCTCGTGAAAATAAAAATATTGCGGCTAAAAATTGTTTTTTGGGGAAAAAAAATGATATTTTTTTTTCACGGCTCTACGTCATAAACCTTTGCAAAACACTTGGGGGTTGAAAGTGCTCACCACACATCTAAATAAGTTCCCTGAGGAGTCTAGTTTCCAAAATGGGGTTACTTGTGGGGGGTTTCCACTGTTTAGGCACATCAGGGGCTCTCCAAACGCAACATGGAGTCTGCTGTGAATTCCAGCGAGTTTTGCATTGAAAACGTCAAATGGCGCTCCTTCCCTTCTGAGCTCTGCCGTGCGCCCAAACAATGGCTTTCCCCCACATATGAGGTATCAGCGTACTCAGGAGAAATTGCACAACAACTTTAGGGATCCAATTTCTCCTAGTACCCTCGTGAAAATAAAAATATTGTGGCTAAAAGATAGTTTTTGTGGAAAAAAAATAATTTTGGCTCTACGTCATAAACTTTTGCAAAACACTTGGAGGTTCAAAGTGCTCACCACACATCTAAATAAGTTCCTTAAGGGGTCTAGTTTCCAAAATGGGGTCACTTGTTGGTGGTTTCCACTGTTTAGGCACATCAGGGGCTCTCTAAACGCGACATGGGGTCTGCTGTGAATTCCAGCGAGTTTGGCATTGAAAACGTCAAATGGTGCTCCTTCCCTTCCGAACCCTGCTGTGCGCCCAAACAATGGCTTTCCCCCACATATGAGGTATCAGCGTACACAGGAGAAATTGTACAACAACTTTAGGGGTCCAATTTCTCCTAGTATCCTTGTAAAAATAAAAATATTGCGGCTAAAAATTGCTTTTGTGGAAAAAAAATGATTTTTTATTTCAAGGCTCTACGTCATAAACCTTTGCAAAACACTTGGGGGTTCAAAGTGCTCACCACACATCTAAATAAGTTCCCTGAGGAGTCTAGTTTCCAAAATGGTGTCACTTGTTGTGGGTTTCCACTGTTTAGGCACATCAATGGCTCTCCAATCGCAACATGGGGTTCGCTGTGAATTCCAGCAAGTTTTGCATTGAAAATGTCAAATGGCACTCCTTCCATTCCAAGCCCTGCCATGTGCCCAAACAATGGCTTTCCCCCGCATATAAAGTATCAGCATACTCAGGAAATATTGCACAACAACTTTTGTGGTTCAATTTCTCCTGGTTCCCTTGTGAAAATAAAAAATTGGGGTCTAAAATAAAATTTTAGTGAAAAAAAGTTAAATGTTCATTTTTTCCTTTCACGTTCAATTAAATGGTGTGAAGCACGTGAATGGTTAACAAAGTTCTTGAATGTGGTTTTGAGCACCTTGAGGGGTGCAGTTTTTAGAATGGTGTCACTTTTGGGTATTTTCTGTCATAAAGACCCCTCAAAGTGACTTCAAATGTGATGTGGTCCCTAAAAAAAATGGTTTTGTAAATTTTGTTGTAAAAATGAGAAATCGCTGGTCAACTTTCAACCCTTATAGCTCCCTAACAAAAAAAAATTTTGATTTAAAAATTGTGCTGATGTAAAGTAGACATGTGGTAAATGTTATTAATCAACTATCTTGTGTGACATATCTCTCTGATTTAAGAGCATGAAAATTCAAAGTTTGAAAATTGCAAAATTTTCAAAATTTTCGCCAAATTTCTGTTTTTTTCACAAATAAACGCAAGTGATATCGAATAAGTTTTACCATTATCATGAAGTACAATATGTCACGAAAAAACAATCTCAGAAACAGTGGGATCCGTTGAAGAGTTCCAGAGTAATTACCTCATAAAGTGACAGTGGTCAGAATTGTAAAAATTGGCCCGTTCATTAACGTGCAAACCACCTTCGGGGGTAAAGGGGTTAATGTACAGACTGCACCCCATCTTGACTGAAAAAAAACAGAAATGTAGAAATTTTTGCAAATTTATTAAAAAAGAAAAACTGAAATATCACATGGTCATAAGTTTTCAGACCCTTTGCTCAGTATTGAGTAGAAGCACTCTTTTGAGCTAGTACAGCCATGGGAATTCTTGGGAATGATGCAACAAGCTTTTCACACCTGGATTTGAGGATCCTCTGCCATTCTTCCTTGCAGATCCTCTCCAGTTCCGTCAGGTTGGATGGTGAACGTTGGTGGACAGCCATTTTCAGGTCTCTCCAGAGATGCCCAATTGAGTTTAGGTCAGGGCTCTGGCTGGGCCAGTCAAGAATGGTCACAGAGTTGTTCTGAAGCCACTCCTTTGTTATTTTAGCTGTGTGTCATTGTCTTGTTGGAAGGTGAACCTTCGGCCAAGTCTGAGGTTCAGAGCACTCTGGAAGAGGTTTTCATCCAGGATATCTCTGTACTTGGCCGCATTCATGTTTCCTTCAATTGCAACCAGTCGTCCTGTCCCTGGAGCTGAAAAACACCCCCATAGCATGATACTGCCACCACCATGTTTCACTGTTGGGATTGTATTGGGCAGGTGATGAGCAGTGCCTGCTTTTCTCCACACATACCGCTTAGAATTATCACCAAAAAGTTCTATCTTCGTCTTATCAGACCAGAGAATCTTATTTCTCATAGTCTGGGAGTCCTTCATGTGCAAACTCTATGCGGGCTTTCATATGTCTTGCACTGAGGAGAGGCTTCTGTCGGCCACTCTGCCATAAAGGCCCGACTGGTGGAGGGCTGCAGTGATAGTTGACTTTGTGGAACTATCTCCCATCTCCCTACTGCATTTTTGGAGCTCAGCCACAGTGATCTTGGAGTTCTTCTTTACCACTCTCACCAAGGCTCTTCTCCCACGATTGCTCAGTTTGGCTGGATGGCCAGGTCTAGGAAGACTTCTGGTGGTCCCAAACTTCTTCCATTTAAGGATTATGGAGGCCACTGTGCTCTTAGGAACCTTGAGTACTGCAGAAATTTTTTTGTAACCTTGGCCAGATCTGTGCCTTGCCACAAATCTGTCTCTGGGCTCCTTGGGCAGTTCCTTTGAGCTGATGATTCTCATTTGGTCTGACATGCGCTGTGAGCTGTGAGGTCTAATATAGACAGGTGTGTGCCTTTCCAAATCAAGTCATACCAGTTTAATTAAACACAGCTGGACTCCAATGAAGTAGAACCATCTCAAGGAGGATCACAAGGAAATGGACAGCATGTGACTTAAATATGAGTGTCTGAGGAAAGAGTGAAAAATTTAAAGAGGTCTGAATACTTTCCGTACCCACTGTAAATACCACTGTTAGTGGTATTTAGTGTAGGGATAGCTGCTTTTAGAATGGAAAGTTTACATTACAGGCTGATTGTCAGGGTTTATAACCTTACAGTCGTTGCTGCTGAAACCTATAAACAGATACTACTTTTCAGGGCTACATTTATTCTAATCAATATGAATACCACTGTTAGCTGTAATTAGTGTAGGGATAGCTGCTGGAGAAGGAATAGTAGTGCATTACAGGTCTATAGTCAGGGATTATAGCCTTACAATCCTTGCTGCAGAAACCTAAAACCAACAGTCCTTATCAGAGCTACATCTATTCTATTCAATATAAATATCACTGTTAGCTTTTTTAGTGTAGTGTAGGGATAGCTGCTGGAAAAGGGATAGTTTTGTATTAAAAGCTAATAGGCACGGTTTATTGCCTTAAAGTCCTTGCTGCTGAAACGTAAAACCAAAAGTCCTTGACAGGCCTACATCTATTCTATTCTCTATTAATCCTGCTGATAGCTGCATTCAGTGTAGGAATATCTGCTGGAGGAGGGATATTTTTCGATTAGAGGCATATAGGCAGGGTTTAGTGCTTTACATGCTTTCTATACGTATACTGCTACTGAAACCTAACTGCATTGGTCAGGGAACAGGTGATGTTATAGGACAGGTGCTGGTGGTGTAAAGCGGGGACGTCACGCCGGGAAAAATAGTGGTGGCTGGGGACTGAGTACTGCAGAACGGTTGCCACCATTCTGTTGCAGAAAGCCTCAGTGTCCACACGCCTAAACAGTAAAAATTCCAGGCCAGGCAGTCAGGATATACAAGCATGTAGCATCCCTGTGTACTTTCTTCCTACTTCTACACCTAGTCCACATGTAAAGCTTCGTCTTTAATTGTGAGCAGCGAGAGTTTGAGTACATACAGAAGCTCAATGGTTACGCTGATTATGGAGTCATGGCTGCTCACCTCCTTGGTTGTTTCCTCAATGTTTTGTAGAACCTCACAGATGTCAGACATCAATGCCCACTTGTCAGTTCTTGTGTGCAGAAGCTGACCAGAATACCGATGGGCGTGTTGTAGCTGGTTTTCAACTACTGCCCTCTGCTGCTCACAAAGCCTTGTCAACATATATAATGTGGAGTTCCACTGTGTGGTGACGTTGCAAACCAGTCAGTGAGGTGGCACTTGCAAGCACTGCTGCTGCACTGCCAGACCGGCGGCTGCTGTAGCTGACTAGCGGAAATGGGCAAACATGCGGCATACCTTTACAATTAGCTTAGGCAAATCTGTGTAGCAACACGTCCACTTCCCCTTCCCTTACCGCACGCCTTGCGTATTTTAAATTGGGTATATGATATATGTCTGCTAACTTTCCGGTATTAATAGGGAAATGAAAATATATAGCCCTGGAAAAAAAATTTGCTTTTATTTTTCAGCAGCACTAGACCTTTCAAATGACTGTAAGTCAATCAACCTTGCCTATGTGCCTCTAATCTCAAATTATCCCTCCTAGATCAACTTTCCCTACACTGAATGCAGTTAACAGTAGTATCACTGGTGGACACAGACAGAAAAAGGCCCCTATGCAAGAACAATATATGGGCCCTTTGCAGCCAAAGAGCTCCTAAAATGCAAAGTGGCACCTGCTTTGGAGATATAAATGGGTCCCCTTACATCTTGGGCCTCTGGGCGGCCGAGCAAATTGCACAAATGATATGTCCGCCCCTGAGCGGTTTTAAAGCTTTTACAAGTAAAGCTGAATTTATTCAATGGATGAAAGGCCCAAAATATATCTCTTGTGCCCCAGGATGAGTTGAAGAAGTTTCCCCCACAAGGTTCGGGACTTTTCATTCGCAAATGTCTCCCAGGAGATAAATGAAGATATATTTCAACCCCTCCTTCAGTCTATTTGAAGTCTCAGGGCGACCTGATGCCCTGAGGCAGCATAGGAGCAACTGCTACCCATCTTAGCTGGAGAATTAGTAAAAAAATAGCCATCTTACGAAAGAACTATGACTTTGCTGGCAGCAAAATCATAGTTCTTTGGACAACCAAGAGGAGAGACGAGGGAGACACACAACAGGTTCTAAAGAGGCAGGGGAAGACTTTCCAAGGTCTGGGACAGTTTCATTAGACCCTTCCAGCGCCAAGGCCCTGATCCGCAAGGTACTCTGACAAGGAGGGAAAGGTATCAGAAGATGGAGAAGGAGTACCTAGCCGAACTTACCAGCGTCCTCTGTGATTCCTCTGTGCAGTACAACTATTGGGTGTCCAAGCTAAACATGTGGTGTATAGAGAGCTGCTGGAGTAGGGCTAGTTTAGCATTAGAGGCAAATAGGCAGGGTTTATTGCCTTCGAATCCTTGCTGCTGCAACCTAACACCAAATCTCCATATCAAGGCTACATCTATTCTATTCTATTGTATTCTATTCTATTTGATTCTTGCCCCTATTAATACCACCCCACACGTTGCAACTTTACATTGCAAATGCTGGGAAGGATTTGTGAGCAGAATAGGGCAGTTGTTGACTACCAGCATCAACAAGTTCGTCGGTATTCAGGTCAGACTCCACACATAAGATCTCAGGAGTGGACATGGATGTTAGACATATGTACCATCCAGGGGCGTACATAGAAATCATGGGGCCCCATAGCAAAAGTCCAAATTGCCCCCCCCCCCCCCCCGAAAAAATAAAAAATAAAAAAAATTCTGCGGAGTAAGTGGAATCGTAGTATTTAGGCACTTTCACAAAAGGGCATATCTCTCAACTTTTGAAGACGGAAGTGGACATGTCTTGCGGCATGTACATAGTGAATGTGCCTATACTAAAGCCCTTTAGTGTTCTCACCCCTGTTTATCTCTGTATAGATTTAAATACCCCAAAACATGCATCCAACACACTTTATTATACCCCCACTTCAGTAAATTCACGTATTGTAACCCCCACACGCACAGTATGATGACCCCATAGTCCCCCCAAGCAAAGTATGATGCCCTCACAAACACCCACACAGTATAATGGCACCCCATATACCCACACTGTATGATGGCCCCGCAGCATCCCTCCTCGATCACACAGTATTATGGTTCCCAAAAAGTATGATGATCCCCACAGACCCACATTGTATGATGGCCCTCACAGTCGCCCACACTGTATGATTGCCCCACAGGTCCTCCACTGTATCATGGTCTCTACAGGACCTCCATACAATATGATGAAGGTACCCACAGTATAATAGCCTGCACAGGTACCCCACACACACAGTAATGTTGGCCCCATTGTAGTCCTCACCACAATTTGATGTTCCACACAAGTCCCCTCCACAATATAAGGCCTCACAGCCCCCTACAAGTCCTGACTGATGAAAAAAATATATAAAAATTAATCACCTACCGCTGTTTCCCCAATGAGCTGCTCTATGTGACTCGCCCCCTGGGAAGCGTGGGGAACCCGGAACCGGGCCTTTGGTGGGATGCTGGGGGTTGTAGTCACCGTGGTGATGACCCGGTCCCGTGGCTCAGTGTGGTCAAACCAGTGGCAGTCTATTGATATGGTTTCCATTATTTTCAAATGTCCGACTACGCCACCCGTGGATTGTGGTCAGGATGAACCGCCGCTGCAGGGCAGACCGCTGGGGCTGATGTTGGTGAGCAGCACAGGGATGGTATAACTCCCCACGGGAAGAGTGTAGCCCCACGGTAGTGTAGGTGAATGATGGGGGTGATGGTGCTCGGGAATAATAACTGTAATGCAGTCCTGGATCTTTACTCACAGTTCGTTACTCCACGTTACTCCGGCCGGCTGTAACTTCCCGCGTCGCACCATGTTCACCAGGTGAGGGGGCTTGGCCAACTCTCAGATAATTTTGGAGCGCTTCGCAGGACCCCCTTCTCATGTTCTTCCTCTGGCCTGTCATACCCCACCAGTGACCACGCTTCTGTCCGGCTGCCTCGAGCCTTCTCTGGGTAAACTTCGGCACCAGTTTCCCTGATCCTATGTGGTGCCTTCCTAGTGGGTGTAGCGAGGGGCTGCACCATATAAAATGTCACAGCCTCCGGTTTCTAGTTGAGGGTAGTTCCCCGCCTCCACTAGTTTCGGGGACCGGTCTCCCCCTTGGCCTGACCCCACTACTCAGGTAGATGCGGGCGTATGGTGGCTATCAGCCGGTCCACACCCCTGGGGTCCCTTCTCTCCTCTGTGTTCCTGGAGCCTCCTCCGCTCTTCTTCATCTCTTCTCCCCTACTCTCTCTCTCTCCTTTCAGTGCTGACTGGGCCTCACAGGCTAGACCCGCGTCCGGAGCAGAGCTCCACAGAGTCCTGCTCTGTCACATCTTCTCTCTGACTCCACTGAACCGACTTCGACCCTGAACTAAGATGGTGCCCACCTTTTGTACCTCTCCCTAGGAGTACCCAGGAACTGCTTCCTCCCTGCTCCTGCACTACCGGGTTCCCCCTTTACTAGGTGTTCCCTCCCCCCACTCCAGCCAGGGAAGGGACTGTCGTGCTCTACTTGGAGCATATCGGTCACCCTGCCTCCCCGGACATGTGGTGTAATGCATGCAGGTGTAGGGGTCCTGATCCACACTCCATCCTTACCTGAGAGTGAGATATCGCACGTCTGGAAGAGATGCAATACCTCAGTAGCAACCGAACCCCCAGGGTGCTACATATGCACCGTGTGAACGGAGGCGATGCACAGCCGACGTGACATAGTGACATCATGCTCGGTGCGCTGAGACACAGACTCATGGCTGAACGGTACAGCAGGAAGCCTTTAAGCATCTGGTCTCATAAAGAGCTCAAAAGTGGCCACATGATCTGCCGCTATTAGTGGTATGCCACTGGTACTATAGTAAGAGCTATTTTACACAGTGACATTCTTATGTACATACATATATAGTGAAGTCCATATTACGTATAGAGCTTCACTCATAAAGACAACCTTTGTCCATTTGCCCAAATATCAACATCGTGGATGAAATCCCCTGATCAGAAACTGGGCTAACCTATGTTCACACGTTGCATTTTTCAGCATTTTTTATGCAAAATTTTCTGCTGTGTTTTACAGTACCAGCAAAGTCTGAGATTTCAGGAATCTCATGCACACACATTGGTTTTTGTTCCTGACTGTTTTGTCAAAGAGCTGCGTTTTTGCACACTGCAGCATGTCACTTCTTTCAGCGTATTTCATACATAGAAAGCAATGAGGAAGTGCAAAATAGCAGCACAAAAACGCAGGCATCAGGTTTTGCAGCAAAAACCTGAGGAAGTTGAATCATGTTTTTTTTTATGCACTAAACTTTACGAGCTTGCACATGAGAGAAATATACCCCAACAAAAACACAGGGAAAAAAAATCAGCAAAACCTGCTTTTTTGACGCTGCTTCTTTACTGCCAAGAGAGCAGGTTTTGCCTGCGGAAAAAAATGCAGCAAAAGCACAATGTGTGAACATAGCCTTACGGGTTTGCAACCTGTGAAGATTGTGCAAAGAGCATCTCTCTACACTCCACTATGTTAGCACTCAGCACATCAGCTGGCTGTGAAGAACAGACTGGCCTGCCAAGAATTTATGGTTTATATATGTAAGCGCTGAGATATGCAAACATTGAATATATGACATTTCAACTTCATTACTGGTATATAGAATAATTATAAAATGAAGGGACATAGCGCATAAATTGGCTAATTCATGAGAGCCCACCAGTCATGACAAGCCGTCATAGAAATACTGATCAAAAATACTGATGTGTGAATGAGGCCTAAGGTTGATGGGAGGGGATCAGTCAGATATGGAGACAGTCACCATCTCCAATACTACAATCCCTGGCAAAAATTATGGAATCACCGGGCTCGGAGGATGTTCATTCAGTTGATTAATGTTGTTGAAAAAAAGCAGATCACAGACATGGCACAAAACTAAAGTCATTTCAAATGGCAACTTTATGGCTTTAAGAAACACTAAAAGAAATAAAGGTTAAAAATGTGGTACTCAGTAAGGGTAATTGTTTTCAGACAAAGCAGAGGGAAAAAATTATGGAATCACTCAATTCCGCACCCAGTGATTCCATAATTTTTGCCAGGGGTTGTATATGATCTCCTCCCATCAGCCTAAGGCCTCAATCACACGTGCAATATTCGCCTACGAGTGCTATCCATGGTCTTCAAGGATAGCACTCGTACCTGTGATAGTCTATGGGGCCATTCACATGTCCAGGATTTTTTTTCACAAACAAGTCAATGGGTTTGTGAAAAAAATGGACTGCACTCTGATAACATCTCAGTGCAGTCGATTTTCACCGTCTGTAAGAATAGAGAAGGTGGAGAATTGTTTTATTCTTTTATTTCTCCAGATATGAGAAAAATGGATGACACTCAGGCCACACTCTGATTAAAGTCTGATCAGAATAATCTGATAATTTATCTTGTATGAGGAAAAATGAGTGAGTGAGGTCCAATGCTGTTTTTTTTATTAGTAGTGGATCCTACCTGCCCTTTAAATTTGGTTCAGTCCCAAGAATGGTACATCTTGTCGTTATTGATGGGCTCCCATGAATTGGCAAAATTATGCACCAAGTACCTTCATTTTGCATATATCTGCGACTGTATTCTTTATTATGCAGTCACATGTCATGCTGGGTGTGGGGAAGACTTAGTGCAACACAGAGGGAAAAGGGAAACGGAGCCCAGACACTAGGGAAGGGGGGGGGGGGGTAGTGGAGACCTCCTAGTCTGGTCTAGCATCACCCTGTCTCAACTATCATCCCTATATTGCCTTCTCAGCAATCGCCGCACGCGTGCCTCCCCCTGCTCTCCCTGGCGTAAGGCTACGGCTAGGGATGGAAGGAGATGAGCACTAGTCAACCTCCACTAAACTGTATAGACAACAAGGGTGGATAAAACAGGGGGAAATGGCTTAGCTTTAGATGAACTCCAAATAAGCACATGACCTCAAGCTCCAGAGAGGACAAAGTACTGCTCCTGCTAAGCTTCACAAGTAGAAATGAATATAGCCAGCGACTCCTTCTCAGGCACACTAGGTATATATACACCCAGGCCAGAGAGCTAATTAGCAAGAGAGAGGTAGACATGACATCACAGCAGTGCCTGTTCACATTCATTTTATTCTGTCTGGGGGTGATATACATATATAGACACAGAGGGGTTGTCCAAGTTTGGGATGAAAGTCTGCAATCACTCTATATGACTGTGGTCATCTGAATCTTCACATTGCACGCTGTCAGGATTCTCCGATACCAGTGGCAAGAACAGCCGGTCACGTGGCATATATGTTTTGCATATATGTGGTCACGTGTTGATTAGACGTGCTTGTCAGCCTCACTCAGTTCCCTTGTATTGATTGAGGATGAGCACGTCTAGTCAGAATGTGACTGGAAGCATGCAAATCACATACTTGTGGTGGCATGACCGCCTGCTCTCTCTGCTGCATTGGAGAATCCTGACCATGTGCTGTGAGGATTCAGAAGGCTGCAAATGTGGCGCCCTGCTGCTCATTGGTGCCACAGATCCCAGAGGGGTGCATGGATGGACTTCTCCACAAGAGGCCCTCACACATTCACACACCTCCACCCTACCACCTCAGACCAGCAGAGGGAGCCCGGATAGGGACGTATATATACTGGAGGGTGGAGTTAGGCAGTCAGTTCCTGCTCAGACACAGAAAGAGCTCAGTCAGTGAATCTGTGGAAGCAGTCTAGAACTCAGTAAGCTCAGGTTAGTGAGCTGAGAGCGTGCCGACGCTCTGAGAGCGGCGAAGAGCAGTGTGCCTGCTGCAGTGCTTAGGCAAGTCAAGGCCTATAGCACGTGTGAAGCCTAGTGAGGGCCCCGAGTGTGGCCGAAGGCGAGTGGAGAGAGTAACATAGGGGGCAGAGGAGCTTACCAGGCTCACCCCGACTTATCTATACCGGACACCGGGTCCGCACCTACAGGGCCCTATATCCCCTATAGGGACAACCGGAACCCCTGGAAGACTTCAGGTCCCAGGATCATCCAAAGCTGATACGTACCAGAGCCAGGAGTCACGGAGGCCCCACAACCAGGGAGAGTGATCTCCAACAGAAGGCCCTACCACAAGGTCAGCAGGTGTAAGACAGAGAGCAAGTTAGGCCTAGCTCCAGGCAGGTCAGAAGCTTAGCAATGAAAGGCAAGGAACAGGAGGCCCTACACCCGCTCACTGGGGGGAGTCCTGATATGCACCCTTCACCCTGAAGTACCCTGGACCGTGCCTGAAACACCACCAGTAAAGGTACTGAAGTGAACTCTCGTGTATGTGCCTGTTCTTCTTCTGACCTGGCTGTGTCCCCTCTGTCCTGCATCCCTACACTTACACTGCCCTGAAGCCCCGCTCCACCTGTGGGGAGTCGCACCAACTAAACAGCCCAAACACCGGCCTCTGAGGACTGTCGCAGAACTGGTGATCCTCACCAGACACCACAGGTGGCGTCACGAACATTCATTATCCCATTCAATTTTCCCCCTTTTTAAAAAGAGACACCCAGGGTACGGGCCCGGGAGCCGACTACTAATGTTCAGCTCAACCCTGTGGTCCCAGGTTCAGGATCTCTACCTCATGCCCTGTGGTGACTGACAGACACAAACAGTGGCTCGGTGTGAGGGGCTCTCTGACTATTTTTTCACTGCCCTCTTCCCCAATTACCCAAGATAGTAGAACAATTTCAAACACAACCCCTCCCCCGGCCTTAACACCCGCCGCACATCCAACAGGATACAAGGTAAAAGAAACTGTTTACATTTCACACTCACAGAGCAGCGTGCTATAGAGAGCCAGACAGCGGAGACTCAGCTCCCGCCGTCTCCACAAGGCAGCTCTAATCATGATGACGCTCAGGACAGGCTGCTCAGCCTCAGCTCCTCCGGTGACTGTGCACGCAGCGTAGTGATCTAGAGGGGCGTGTCTATGTACAGGATAGCCGACACCGGGCCCCCTGAATGCTGGGGCCCCATAGCAGTCGCGTGGGATGCCTCTATGGACGGTACGCCACTGGTACCATCCTCGAAAGCTTTGAGGACTCCACCAAGATGGTGAGTGGCGCTGACGCCATAAATTAGCATCACCATCCTGCTTCTCTGTCTTCTGAAACGTTCTCTGCTCACAATTAAAGAGGATGCATTGCAGGCGGAGCACGACGAGATGGAGCGAGGAACCATTCAGGGTGATTCCACACAGCCCAGCCTCATCTCATCCCAATGTGGATTGGGTGACAATGAGGAAGAGGAGGAACAGGAGCTAGTTTCTTGCGCTATAGACGGTACTACATGCACAACTGCCATACCGTCTGTTTAAGCGTGGATGGCCTGAGGACAGGGAGGAGGAGGAACAGGAGGAGGATGAGGAGGGGAGCATGGTCAGTTGTCCTCTTGGTGAGGACACAGAAGTCTTGCCTCTTTGCAGTCTGGCACAAATGGCTGAGTTTATTAAACGCTGCCTTTCCTGTGATCCTCGCGTTCCCCAAATTTTGTGTGACAGTCATTTTTGGTTGGTGACACTTCTAGATCCATGCTACAAGGAGAACTTTCTGTCTCTTATTCCCTTGCAGGACAGGCCTAATAAAATGGTGCAGTACGAAAAAGCCCTTGTTGCGGAATTATTAAAAAAATTCCCATCTCAAAATGCTGGCAGCAGAGGTCACAGTTCGTTGGACAACCAAGAATTACAGGTGAGGGAGACATGCCAAGAGTGTGCAAAGCAGTCATCAAAGCAAAAGGTGGCTACTTTGAAGAACCTAGAATATAAGACATATTTTCACTTGTTTCACACTTTTTGTTAAGTATATAATTCCACATGTGTTAATTTATAGTTGTGATGCCTTCAGTGTGAATGTACAATTTTGTACATGAAATGTACATGAAAATACAGAAAAATCTTTAAATGAGAAGGTGTGTCCAAACTTTTGGTCTGTACTGTATGCAATCGAGCAGAGAGAGGCAGAGGAAAACTGTCAAAGTTCTGGGACAGTTTTCTCAGATCCTCCCATCGGACAAGCCCTGATGCGCGTGGTACTCTCTCAAGGAGGGAAAAGTTGAGGATGATGCTGAGGGAGTACTTTGCCGACCATACCAAAGTCCTCCGTGATACCTCTGTGCCTTATAATTCTTGGGCATCCAAGCTGGACACAAGGCATGAACTGGCTCTCTACGCCTTGGAAGTCCAGGACTGCCCTGCCGCTAGCGTTTTGTCAGAGCGGGTTTTTAGTGCCGTCGGTGGAATTATAACCGATAGGCACATCCGCCTGTCAACTGAAAATGCTGACAGGCTGACTCTTATAAAGATGAACAGGGGCTGGATTGTACTCCTCAACACCACCGAATGATAGCAGCGTAACATAAACTCAAATACAATGTCTTTTTTTGAGGAGGTCTAACTCTATTCCCATGCACCTCTGTCTTCACACCCAGACATGGGTATACGTTTCCTGATTTTGTCTATTTGCGCTTGACCTCCTGTTTCTTCGCATCCTCATCCTCCACCACCATATCACCACCATATGTACCATATCAACATATCTACGTCTCTTGCAGGGGGCATTGGAGTTCCTCCAAATTTTTGGCAGCCATTGCTTCACTGCATAGGCAAACAGTATGGGAGACCCACTTCCTAATAATGGGAACATTGTTTTCAGGAGGCCCTCCGACCTCTACATCTCTTTCAAGGGGCATTGGAGTTCCTCCAAATTTTTGGCAGCCGTTGCAGTCACTGCATACGCAATAACAGTATAGGAGATTTACTCGTTAATAATATTAACAGCAAAGCATAGCCGACGCTGGCCCTCTAAGGATAGTAGGGGCCGCCTGATGGCCCTATAAAAATAGTCTTTGTGACTGTCAGAGTCCCTCCATCATAAATGAAACAGGATGTGTCTGATGATGTGCCACACACCACATGGCCAGATAAGGAAGTAAAATGTTAAAATTACATTTCCTGGTGAATGCATTAGTCTTGGTTGAAAGCAATGCAAAAGTGCAAAAATGCATCAAAAACGCTACTTGTGAACATAGCCTTATATACAAGTTATTACCCTTGAAAGGATGTTTCTTAACATATTTCCTAGGAAAATCCATTTTGTTTTCATTTTTGTATGTTTTATTGTGAGTTCATAAAAGTGGCGTAATACCTCTGACAACGTTGTTGACAGCAGTGACCTGGGAGTCAGAAAAACTTCCAGGGGTCTTCCCCATGCTGTTCCCATGTCATTTGAGCACTGTTCCTATTGATTTGGGCAATTTTTAGGCCCTCTGCAGACTGCCGGGGGGAGCCGCCGGAAAAATGCTTGAGTTTCCCATAGACTTACATTGGGCTTGTTACTCGGTCCGAGCACTCGAGCATTCCAATTTGCTCGACTCGAACAACGAGTACCCGAGCATTTTAGTGCTCGCTCATCACTAGTGACAATATAAAGAAAAATATATTGCAAAAGATAGAAAAGCATCAGCAAGAGCTGCGTTACGACACTTAAAACATAAATAATAACAGTCTCTCGCCCAGAGGACAAATAGTGTCCTTTTCCCTTTTGGGTTAGCACAACTCTGGTTCCACTGGGTTGATACCCCAGAACAAAGAATCTAAAATATTTTAAACAATGCTTCAACCAGGGTGGGACATCAGGTTTCAAACCCCCCTTTCCTCCCATCAATAGCCCTCTAGCAAGCACACAGTCCATGCAGGGCAAAGTTCATAAAAAGATTGCCCCAATCTCCCCTTGTGGACTTTGCCCAGAGTCCATAGCTGGTTGGGCAAAGTCCATTATGAAGGATGTAAAATCCTCTCATGGCTCAATATCCCTAAATCCAGCAGGGGAATAATAAAAAAGGGTAAGGGGCAAACCAAACCTTCGACCATCTGTGGCCAACAACAAGGAGTCTTGGATTCAAGGCCACTGAGGATACAACTGGCACAACAAGGAGCTTCAGCCATCTGAAACAAGAGATGCATTTGGGTCTTTCATCCATTTGATTAGTGCTTTTTTATTTTGATGGTCCAAGCACTTGAGCCAAAACTGAGGCTGTCAGGCGCAGCCACTGCTCCCTCCCTCCTTAAGTTAATTCTGTTTGCAACCTGGACTCAGATGAGGGCAAGATGTCCGACCCACAGATACCAGCCAATTGTTTCCGACAACGCAACAGTTGTCCTCTTTAATGTAGCCCGTGCCTTGCCTGCATTACTCTGATCTTCCGATGGCAAGGCTTGATCCTGCCATGACGCCACCCGTGGTATGCGGCTATATGGGGCCTCCGCTGCGGTGCAGATCCACTGGGGCTGATGGTGATGCAGCTGAGATAGTGCAGCTCTCCATGGGTAGAGCTAAGCCCCAGGGCAGTATGTTAGATGGATGTTGAAGACGTTGCTGATGTAGTGCAAGGCAGGTGATGGCGCAGCAATTATTCAAGGACACAGTGGGGTGCAGTCTTCAGGTTTTACTCACAGTTGTTAAGTTCTCCAGGTTACAGTTACCGGTTTGTAACCGCCCATGTCGTCCTGTGTCCTCCGGGGAAGTGATCCAGCTAACTTTCAGATATTTTGGAAGCACTTGAACGCGACCCCTCTCTTATGTATCTTCCCAGGTCGTCTCTCCTGCCCTGCGCCTCACACACAGTGTCCCAAGACAGTGGCCGCGGGCCTTGTTGGGCGACGTCCTCTGAGTCCCCTTGGTCCTATATGGACACCTTTTCAGCGATTATGTGTGGATTGTGGCTACGGCACTTGAAGATACTGCAACCTCCGGTTTGCTAGCTGAGACTTGAAGTACTCCACTAGTCTGGGGCAGGTCCCCTACAGCGGCCTGATCCCTCCACGGTTAGCGTGCACTTGGGCACACGGGTGGACTCGGCACTCACCGTGCCCCTAGGATCCCCTCTATATCTGGAGCCTTTCCCACAGCTCCTGTCCTCTCTCCAACTGGGCCTCTCTCACTGTGCCCCACTCCTCAGCTCTCCTGAGCAGGACTGAACTGAACTGCTCCCCTGAGCAGAACTGTCTGCCTTCTAGATCTTTCCACCCTTCTTTTTATATGCTTCTCTCAGTGCTCCTCTGAACTTCTTCCTCTACCCACACCCACTACATGGTTCCCCCTCTCTTGGTTCCCCCCCCCCCTTCCAGCCTGGCACAAGGCTAAGCAGTGACCAAGTGCATCTTGCCCCTCCTGCTGGTCTGGAATGGTGTTGTGTTGGATGTAGGTGTGTGGGTCCCGGGTAGTGCTCCCTCCTTACCTGAGAGTGGGGTACCACACCTCTGGCTGAGATGCAGTACCTCTGTGGCAACTGGACCCGCAGGGCGCCACATTTACATGTGTATATGTGTACACATGTATACATACACATAATTAGCGATGACTTACAGGGAGGAAATGGGGAGAGCACCTTAATGTTGTTGTTCATCCTCTAAGCATACTGCATAGGCTTTACCAGTCTAGGAGTTCCACTCCTTACAAATGGGGCAAAAATTAGCGGAACCATAGTAAAGGTACCCATTCACATACTGTATATATTTTTCTCCCTCTCAGCACATGCCTATAACACTGACGTATATCACCTCATTACACCTTTCTACTGGATTATTTCTATACCTTGGCACCTACTCAAATCCCTGGCATATGCTCATATCTTACCACAAGTAAGGAAAATACCATCCGGGCTGTCTATGATACTCCCTGACTGTATATGAATGTATGTATGTATTCATGTATAAAAAGTATTTTCTGGTTATCTAACCACTGTTTTCCTCTTTTACTTCTCGCTTTCCCCCCTTTCCTTTTCTCTCACCCCTCCCCCACCCCTACTTTCTATTCTGTCATGATTTTCCCTTACTCCATATTATTTGGAAAACATTTGTAGTTTTGTATATTTTACTGCCTTTTGTTTTTATTCTGATATCTTATCTCTTTTTGCAGTAGCGACCTAATGAATAAGGCCTATGTAGTGGCCGAAACGTCTACGGTCGCCTTCACGCCTATGGTTTGATTTGTTTTTTCCTGTAAATAAATGTACACTGCAATAGCAATTTATGAGTGAGAGATGAATTAATTTTCTAAGAGGTGGTGGAGGCATTTTTTTTCTTATTTTTATTTTGGCCTTATATACAAGTCATGATTTAGGAAAAAATGTTTCGGAGCATTTTTTCCTGGAAAATCCATTTTATCTTCGGTTTTGTATGTGTTATTGTGAGTCAGTAAAAGTGGGGTAATACCTCTGACAACATTATTACCAACAGCGACCTAGGAGTCAGAAATGCGTCCAGTTATCTTCCCCATGTTGTTCCTATTTGAGCACTGCTTCCATCTATTTCGGCAATTTTTCTTCACCCCTTCCGGGTAGGGTATTCTGGAAAAATGCTCGAGTTTCCCTTTGACTTTCATTATGCTCGTTACTGGATCCTGTCCGAGCGTCCGACCTGCTTGATTCGAGTACTGAGCACTCAAGAATTTTAGTGCTCACTCATCACTAGTAAGCATCTGTCAATGATCAAAATCTGATGTAAATAGACATTTTAAAGCAATCTGCGACCTCTTGAAATAGAGACATATCCACAGTCATGCTTTCCTTGCAATAATTAAACTTTCCAATCGCAAAACTTTCCATATTTAAATTTCAGCTGTATCAGAAACTCAGTTAAATCTCATATAGGACAGAATTGCTTGTCATCAGGAGTTCACCAATGTACAGCAAACTATCTGACAGATCAGTATTCAGTGGCTAAGTAACAATCCAGAAGGAAACTGCTCTACTTGGAGAATACCGAAAAAGCATGAGCTAGTACCAGACAGTTATTACCAGGGTTGTTGTCACCCTTTCTTCTGTCTGGAGAAAACTCTAAAAGCGACATTTATGTGGTGAGATTCGATTCTTTTGGGGCATCCCTTTGGGTACACATTAGGTGCTGCCACCTGGTGGCCCTGTGAAGCCACAGACTTGGCTTTCTAGTAGATTGTGATGTTTACTATTTACTGCAATACTGAAAAACTGCAGCATAGTTCAAGTGTCTTCCCCATGGAGACTAAAAATAAAAAGTGAAAATAAAAAAGTATGTTTTTAAATATATTAAAAAATTTAAAAGTTTGAATCCCCCCCTTTTCCCAGTTCAAAATTAAAGTAAAAGTCTAAGAATATGTTGTATTGCCATGTCTGTAAAAGTTCGATCTAACAAAATATAAAATTGTATAACCTGTAATGTGGCAAACACCGACCCACCCCCCGAAGATGCATTACTAAGCAATCAGAACATCATATATACCCCCTAAATGGTACCAATATAAAAATTCCATAAAAATTGCAGTGTGAACCTAGCCAAATAGATATATACTAATTTCAATAAGTGCAATTCCCAAATATCTCTGCAAACATCATTTAACAGTTATCCAGCTGCAATGGTCACAATTCTCCACAAGATGGCACACTTGAAGTAATGTTCATAAGAGTAAACTTTTACTTCACAAATAAAGATATGCACATTTTGTACCTGTGCTATGGCAAGCAGGTGGCTTTTGGCACACATTTTATTTATGCCTTAATTGTACAGCACAGATATGAAATGTGGATGTGGTTCCCCCTCATCTGTAGACTTCAAGCTCTCAAGGGGCAGGTTCCTCGCTCCCATTGTACTGTCACTTACTTGTCATGTTTAAAGTTTTTCGTACTTTATTATGTACTTTTAAATGATTGCTATCTATTGAAAACCCAGTTTTCAGATGTACAGCACTCTAGAATTATGGGCACTATAAAATAAATAAAATCATAAAAATAGACATATCTCCTAACATTGAAAGATAAGAAAAAGTGCCCCATACAGCATCGGTTGCGCTATGTGCACTGTGGCAACTTTAATTTTACTCTAATCCACTACTTTAAGAGTGTTCATTTTTTTTTTTTATATGAATCCACACAAAAATGTTGCTCCTTGTGAAACCCATTAGTGTTCCCACACAACCCGGTACCCCTTTCATAGCTCCTACAAAGCCCATCACACAATAGGGTGCCCCAATAATGCCCCCAATACAGTATAAAGCCCCACATAATATGATGTCCCCAACACTCCCCATCCACTGTATGATGCCCCTAGACTCCCCACACACAATATGATGACCCAAGTGTCCACCACACTTTATAATTTCCTACACAAAGCATCATGCCTCACAGCATAATGTCAGCACACCCACACCCACACAGTCTGATGTTCCACATGAAGAATAATGTCCTACAGCATGATGTCCCCACATCCCACACACAGCATGATTTCCCACACATACATAGTATTCTGCCCCACAGAATGGTGTCCCCACAAATCCTCACAGACAGAGTATGATCCCCCACACACACCCTCACACAGTATGATGAACCCAGTGTACAAGACACAGTATAAAGTCCCACATACAGTGAGGGAAATAATTATTTGATCCCTTGCTGTTTTTGTAAGTTTGCCCACTGACAAAGACATGAACAGTGTATAATTTTAAGGGCAGGTTAATTTTACCATTGAGAGATAGAATATCCCCCAAAAAAATCAATGAAATCACATTGTATAAATTAGATAATTTTTTTGCATTTTGCAGTGAGAAATAAGTATTTGATCCCCTACAAACCATTATGAGTTCTGGCTCCTACAGACCAGTTAGACGCTCCTAATCAACTCGTTACCTAATATAATAAAAAATGACTGTCAATCGACATCGATCTGGGGCACTATGCAAAATCTCACCTCGTCTGGTGTCCTTGATCATGAGGAAGGTGAGAGATCAGCCCAAAACTACACGAAGGGAACTTGTTAATGATCTCCAGGCAGCTGGGACCACAGTCACCAAGAAAACCATTGGTAGCACATTACACCTTAAAGGTTTAAAATCCTGCAGTGTCCGCAAGGTCCCCCTGCTCAAGAAGGCACATGTGCAGGCCCGTCTGAAGTTTACCAATGAACACCTGGATGATTCTGTGAGCTATTGGGAGAAGGTGCTGTCAGATGAGACAAAAATGGAGTTCTTTGGCATTAACTCAACTCGCCGTGAAGCATGGTGGGGGAAACATTATACTTTGGGGGTGCTTTTCTGCAAAGGAAACTGCACCATACTGAACGGAAGATAGATGGGGTCATGTATCGCGAGAGTTTGGCCAACAACCTCCTTCCCTCAGTAAGAGCATTGAAGATGGGTTGTGGCTGGGTCTTCCTGCAAGACAATGACCCAAAACATACAGCTAAGGCAACAAAGAAGTGGCTCAAAAAGAGGCACAGTAAG
Source organism: Phyllobates terribilis (assembly GCF_046119375.1). Lineage (NCBI taxonomy): Eukaryota > Metazoa > Chordata > Amphibia > Anura > Dendrobatidae > Phyllobates > Phyllobates terribilis. The sequence goes on along the minus strand of NW_027362761.1, from coordinate 406,792,840 downwards.
GTCATGGAGTGACCTAGCCAGTCTCCAGACCTTAATCTCACAGAAAACTTATGGAGGGAGTTGAAGCTCTGAGTTGCCAAGTGACAGCCTCTAAATCTTAATGATTTAGAGATGATCTGCAAAAGAGGAGTGGACCAAAATTCCTCCCAACATGTGCGCAACCCTCATCATCAACTACAAAAAACGTCTGACTGCTGTGCTTGCCAACAAGGGTTTTGCCACCAAGTATTAAGTGTTGTTTGCCAGAGGGATCGAATACTTATTTCTCACTGCAAACTGCAAAAAAAACTATCTAATTTATACAATGTGATTTTCTTGATTTATTTCTTTGGATATTCTATCTCACAATGTTAAAATTAACATACCCTTAAAATTATAGACTGTTCATGACTTATATAGAGTCATTACTAACAGAGTGATCTATTTCAAGTGTTTATTTCTGTTAGGCTGCGTGCCCACTAAGCGTTTTTCAAGCGTTTTTGCCTCAGAATTTCTGCAGCGAAAATGCTTAAAAAACGCTTGGTAATACGTGCCCCATGGTCCCCAATGATAATCCGCATGTGTTGTGCACATGCTGCGGAAATTTCCGCTGCAGATTATCATTGCGGAAAAATCCTCAGCATGTCCATTAATTTTGCGGACACGCAGCATAATTGCCGCCATTGATTTGCATTGAATTGCTTAAAATCCGCATGACTACATGTGCACATGTGGATATTAAGCAATTCAATGTGCGGATGGTACCCGGTCTGGAGAAGAGGAGACTCTCATCCAGACCCGGGTACCATAGTACCTGTAAAAAAAAGAATTTAAAATAAAAAATAAACATTATACTCACCTTCCGATGTCCCCCGGTCTCCTGTATGATGCGTCCTGGCTCCCCGGTGGCTCGCGATGGTGTAAAAGGACCTTCCATGACATCATTTAGTCATCTGACGTCGGCGGTCGCGTAACCTGTCACATGACTAAAGGGCGTCATGAAAGGTCCTTTTACACCACTGTGAGCCATACAAGAAACCGGACGTACCGGAGAAAAGACCGAAGGCCATCTGAAGGTGAGTATAATGGGGTTTTTTTTTGTTTTTTTTTACCATTTTTATTCTTTTTTTTTTAACTATTAACTTGGTCACACTATATAAATCCATGCCGGTTGCATGGATTTATATAGTGTGACCAAGTTGTCAAGCACTTTTCCAAGTGATGCTAAAATCTCTTGGAAAAGCGCTTGATAACCCGCAGGCAGAAATGCATGCAAAAACGCTTGACAAACGCTTCTACCTGGCAAGAAAAACGCTTGTAAAATCCGCATTCGTTTTTCCTGCCAGGGAGAAGTGGAAAAAATATGCAGCATTTCTGCATCGTGGGCACATATCCTTAAAATGTTAGTGTATGCCCTCATCATCTACCGCCTCAACTACTGCAATATCCTTGTCTGTGGCCTCCCTGCTAACACTCTCGCGACACTCCAGTAGAGATGAGCAAACCTTTCAAGGTTCGGTTCAGTTTCAATCGAAGTTTGTCGAACATATCTGAACCCCATTGAATTCAATGGGAGGCAAAATCAAACGTATAGACAACACCATCAAAGGGGCACAAAAGCTGCCAAACAGCTCAAATTAGGGGTAGACACAGGGAAAAGTGGATTCAATTGACCCACAGTTGAAATTTTATAATGGCACAGCAGCAGTCAGCCATGGGCCATGCATGAGGTATCAGAGTCTGGGCCAGCATCTACAGCTTTGAATTTAACTTCAAATTAGGAAGAGTTGGGTGAGGGTTTGGAGTAGGTCAGCTGTGATGGGGGCCCTGATACCACATGCAACAGCTCAAGCTGCTTTTCTGCTTAGCCACACTCAGGTGGCACAAACATCAGTTTTGTAGACTACTATTGCTAGAAAAATGTAAGGATAGTAACACAGGTAGTTTACTGAAAGTAAGTGCAGGCCTGCCGTTCTGGGAGCCCTACTGCTACAGGCAACACACATGAAGGAGACACAACTTAGAGTCTCCACATTTCAAAAAATTATTGCCATAAATCACTAAAGTGGCATCAATTTCACCAGAGTACAAATAGTATAAAGGGTCACGGACACCACTTCCACTACATGAAACACACCAGATGGAGACCCAACCGGGAGCCTCCACATTTCAAAAAATTATTGTCACACGGCACTAAAGTGGCATCAATTTCACCAGAGTAGAAATAATATAATGGGGCACGGACATCACTTCCACCACAGGAACACACCAGATGGGGACCCAACCAGGAGACTTCACATTTCAAAAAATTATTGTCACACGGCACTAAAGTGGCATCAATTTCACCAGAGTAGAAATAGTATAAAGGGCACTAACACCCCTTCCACTACCGGAAACACACCAGATGGAGACCTAACCAGGATTCTCCACATTTCAAAAAATTATTGCCACACATCACTAAAGTGGCATCAATTTCACCAGAGTAGAAATAATATAATGGGGCACGGACATCACTTCCACCACAGGAACACACCAGATGGGGACCCAACCAGGAGACTTCACATTTCAAAAAATTATTGCCATACACAACTAAAGTGGCATCAATTTCACCAGAGTACAAATAGTATAATGGGGCACTGACACCCCTTCCACTACAAGAAACACACCAGATGGAGACCCAACAAGGAGTCTCCACATTTCTAAAAATTATTGCCACACACCACTAAAGTGGCATCAATTTCACCAGAGCAGAAATAGTATAATGGGGTACTGACACCCCTTCCACTACAGGCAACACACCAGATGGAGACCCAACCGGGAGTCTCCACATTTCAAAAAATTATTGATAACATCAGCAGCAGTAACAAGAGCAGGCACAGAAGCCATGACAGAGATGTCACAGACTGCAATAACGCAAGATCAATACAGCAAACTAAAAACTACACCATTGCCTAGTGAGCACAGTCTGCGATTGGGGTGCATAAGTCATTGGAGATACATAACTTATTCATCTTGATGAAAGTTAGGCAGTCTACACTTTCAGGGGACAGCTGGATGCGCTTATCCGTCAAGACACCACCAACAGCGCTGAAGACACATTCTGAGAGAACACTGGCTGCCGGGCATGATAAAATCTCCAATATGTGACAGGCGAGCTCAGGCCACTCTTCCAGTTTTGAAGACCAAAATGAAAACTGTTCCAAACACTACCTGATGGCATTAATATTGAGTTTGAGATTCTTCTACACCATCCTCTCCAGTCATTCACGTGTCAGACTTGTGACTACGTGTCAGACTTGTACTCTGTTTTGCTGGTGCACAGGCTGGTCTAAAAATGTGTGAAACGACTCACAGAAATTGCTTCTGCCACTTATATTGTTGCTGCTGCTAAGGTTAATGCGTTGATGACTCAACATTACTGGAGTTGGAAGTCTATAACTGCAATACACACTGTGTGCCTCACTGATGTCTTGGCGAAAACCACTCTTAATGTTGTCTGCAAGCATGCACGCGTCCCTTTCCAGGGCCGGAAGTATCTGACAAAATTTACTCTTGTACCATGGATCTAACAGAATGGCAATCCAGTAGTAAGCACTATTTTGAATCCTAACAATACGGGCACCATGGTGCAGATAGTGCAGAAAGAAAGTGCTCATGTGTCGGGCTCTTCCATGAGGTCAAAGTCCATGGTGTGTTGGTGGAGGGAAAGCACTGAAGTTTGCTTCCTCCATCCCCTTCTGCCAACCACAGACAACAGAAAGGGGATCATTATCCTCTTCTTCTCCTGACTGTTGTGCACCCATCACCTCATCCTCCTCATCCTCCTCGTCGCTTCTGCCACAGTCACTGCAACATGTGCATTGCGAAATCCCACCTTGTCGGCACATTGCATATCAACTGGTTAACCGGTAGGTCCAAAGACATCTGTAGCAATGCAAATTGATGACCTGCGGGGTGCGAATGGCGAAAGTGAGCACACATCAACTGTGCTTTCTGCAGCAGCGCATCCAGGCCGGGATAATGGTGGAGATATTGCTGGACCACCAAGATGAGGACGTGAGCCATGCAAAGCTCGTGTTTTAGGTTGCCTCAGCATTGGGCCTCCACCAGGTTAAACTAGAACTACTGATGGAGTCATTTTGACTCCTTTCGTGTTTTATTTCTCTTCTGTGACTACATTTTTCAGAATTCCGGCTTGAAACTCGGTGACTTTTCCTCAAATATGATGTGAAAAAAGATTTTGTGAGAATAAATAATTTTGGTGAAAAATTTGCGCATTTTTTTCAAAATTTACCAAGAACTACTGAAGGGAGTCATTTTGACTCCCTACTATATTTTGAGGTCCTTTTGTCACTAAATGTTGCTATAAAGTTTTGTGCATAATTTTTTCACTCTATCTTATTTACCCTGATGTTCATATAGATGTAGTTCAATTTACATGTCAACTTTTCACATTTTCCTTGTGTTTTACCTGCTTGTATTACTGTGTAATGCTGAACAAACTCTATCTGATGAGGAGCTAGATGCATTCATTGCGATATTCTATGCTCGTGGAATATCTGGCACGAACCGTCACTCGATTAGCAGTATTTGGTGTAATGACTGGGGAATACCGTTTTGCAAAGCGACAATGTCTAGGGACCGCTTTGTTGAAATTATGAGGTTTCTCAGATTTGATGAGAAATCTACTCGATCGGAGAGACTGCAAACGGACAAGTTTGCTCTATTTTCTACTGTGTGGGACAGGTTTATTGAAAATTGTATTGTGTGTTACAAACCTGGCCCATACATAATGGTGGATGAGCAACTTTTCCCAAGCAAAACTAGGTGTCCATTCACGCAGTACATGCCTTCCAAACCAGATAAATATGGCCACAAATATTGGCTAGCTGTTGATAAGAGGAGCAAATATCTGGCAAATGGCTTCCCTTATCTAGGCAAAGATGACACACGCCGTGCTGAGGACCGTTTAGCTGACCATGTGGTAATGAAGTTATTGGACCCGTTTTTGAAAAAAGGTCGCAATGTTACAACCGATAATTATTTTACTTCAGTAAAATTAGCTAAACAGCTAAAAAGCAAAGGAACAACCATCGTGGGAACACTGAACAAGATAAGGCGAGAAGTGCCTAAAGAAATAAAATCCATGAAAGAGGAATTGTACAACACTAAAGTGTTTAGAAATGAAGACAATTTTACACTTACAGTATATCAAGGAAAGCCCAACAAAAATGTTGTCATTTTGAGTTCCGTCCATCCAGATGTTGTTGTTGCGTCTGATTCCGCTAAAAAAACTCCAGAAACGGTAAAGTTTTACAATGAAACAAAATATGGAGTAGATGTAGTGGATCAGATGGCACGAAAATATACCACACGAACATGCACAAGGAGATGGCCTGTTCATGCATTTGAAAATGCCTTAGACTTTGCGGGTATAAATGCATGGATAATATTCAAGGAGATTACCCACCAAAAAATGTCACGCAAGGCATTTTTGCAAACGCTTGTGAGAGAGTTGAGTGGTCCTTATGTCACAGATAGGAAAAAGGGTTCCACGTCCCAAGTTTCTACATGCTCAGAAGTGATGGTTCAAACAAAATTTTGCCAGATCAAAGAAAAGTGCAAGAAAAATAGATCTGTCGGAAATTGTAAGACTTGTGGTAAGTCTTTGTGTGGACAATGTACTGCCATAAATCAAAGGCAATGCCTAAAATGCAAAACACCAAATGTTTAGAAGGTGAATTCTGCGCCATATTTTCATTTTTATGCTCCTCCACCTACATTTTCTCTGCTTTTTGTTCTTCAGTTGTTGTTTATATGTGTGCACTTGAATAAAAAAAAATGTTTGAAAAACGTCTATTATAATTATTGTTATTTTCTGTAGAAAAATAAGAAAAGCAGAAAAAAAACAATCAAAAGCATTACTGTTGGATCTCACAATAATAATACATTACAAAAAATATAATTATTAATAAATAACCACAAATGAAACTCTAAAAATAAACGAAAACAAGCAAGGAGTCAAAATGACTCCTTTCAGTAGTTCTAGGCGGGGTCACGAGTCCAGTAGTCCTAGTGTTAACACCGTTATCGCACATGGCCTTCCCTGGCTCCAGGTTCAGTGGAGACAGCCATTGCTCAAACTCGGCCTGGATAGCTGTTCACAACTCTTGACCAGTGTGACTCCAATCTCTAAGGCATATTAAATTTAACACTGCCTGATTATGGTGAGCCATGGCTGCACAGTACGGAGGTGGGGGGATTCTCTCTGCACTGTTGGAACACATGTCTCATTAAGGCTCAGGTTGAGGGCGCAAGTGGAGGGCCTAGAGGAAGTGGAGGAGGCAGAAGCAGTGGAGGAAGTGTTAGATACAGAGGTTTGTCCTTGGGGATTCCAAGACTTGTGGAGCAGTCCCTTCCCCGCCTCCTCCCACAGAAACCAGAGTCACCCAGTGCCCAGTCAGCGAGATGTAACGTCCCTGGCCATGCATGCTCGTCCAGGTGTCTGTGGTGAAATGCACCCTGGCATTGATTTTTTCAAGAAACTGGAGATGTTGTCTATGACATGCTAGTGTAGCGCAGGCACAGCTTTCTTGAAGAAATAATTGAGATTGAGCAACTGCTACTGGGGGACTGCGATGGCCTTCAGCTTTCGGAAACCGTCTGTATCCACCAGGCGGAAAAGCAGCATTTCCGTGGAGAATAGGTTGGAGATGGTGGAGTTTAAGCTCTTAGCTTTAGCATGTGTAGGAGGAAACAGTCTTTTATGTGACCACAACTGTGGGACCGAGGGCTGGCTACTGTGTTGAGACAGAGTGGAGTAGGGTGAACACGACAAACTGCTGGACTGTGAGTGAGGTGCAGGCTGAGATGTTATGGTGGATTGAGAAATATGTGGTGTGCTCGATGAAGCAAAAACAGCAGGCATGTCCACTTCTGTAACAGCTGATGGGCTCTCACTCACCCCGACTGGAGCAGGTAAACAAGTAGGGGTTCTGCGGCCAGAGACCTGTGTGAGAACACTTACTACGGTGACGGAAAAGGAATAAGCAGCAGATGCGGTTGATGGGGCGGCCAATGGTTGGCAAGGCCTGCGTTTTATCGCAGTGAGATTTCCAGACTAACGCATGTTGATCGCGCATGTGCCGGTTAATGTATATAGTAATCAAATTATTGGAATTATTATTATTATTGCAATTTATATCTGTACTGAGTCATTTTCTACAAAATTGGCAGATAACATGAGTTGGGTCATCTTTTGCGGTCTCAAAAAAGGCCCAAGCTAGGCAACCCTTGCCGTCCCTGCAAACTGCAGACCCATGACCGCTGCCGGACACAGCCACAGTTGTGACTGAGGATGCGGTGCTTTTCGTGGTTGCATCACTCAGTGTCCATGCAGGACTCATCTTCCTCCACCTCCACCTCCTCTACTGAGCTACTCAGCTGCGTGCCTCTGGGTTCAAACAGAGTGGGATCTACAACCTCATCGTCATCCTCTCTGTTCTCCCACTCTTTGGCCTGAGAGTCCTCCTCCTTCTCTTTCAGCACAGTACAGTCAGTGTTCGCCTCAGTTATCTGAGTCTCATCAGTATCACCTCCACCCCCGGGGGGAGCCTACTTTGTCCAGTCCCAGATCTAACAGAAAAAAATTTTGGGCATCGGTGCAGATGCTTTCCTCCTTTTGAGTCTGTGAATCTTTGGAGCAGACCTCTGATGCCCATGGCATAGAATGTGTGAACAGCTCTGCAGACTCGCCCATATGTGGTTCCCCACAGTCAGTTGGGCAGTTGAAGAGTTGTGATGTGGGGGAAACAAGGGGAACTAGGGTGCCACGTCTGAGGACTGTACTGTGTGTAATGTTGAGGTGGAGGAAGAGGAGGAGAAGCCACTTGATGCAGAACTTGCCATCCAGTGGAGCACATGCTCTTCCTGGCCCTCATCTACAAGGCGTACCACTGTGCGGCTGCCAAAGAAGGGGAGTGGAGTAGCCCATCCAGTAATAGAAGTTATAAACCGATACAAAATGTGGAGACCTTATTCTTAAAAGAATTAATTTTTATTTAGACATTATTAAAAAGACATCATAAAAACAAGTAAAAAACATGGGGTGATACAAAAACAGGCATCAAGTGACACAACCAGGTGTTAGAAAAATGAAAAAAATATTTTAATATTAGAGCATAGAATTTACATACATGGTCACATTAAAATAATCCTCACATCTCCACCACATATGAGGCACCATCACAATAGAGACCCACAGCACACCAGTACATATAATTACCCAGAGAGTGAAAGCCGGTCAGTCACACAGAAACCCCCTTACGCGTGTCTCGCGTGAGCTTCTTCCAGAAGGGTTGAATCTGACTAGGGACGCTACCTAGCTAGACTAGATCTGAGGATTATATTGCCACAGTGGCTGTAAAATTAAACATTAATACTGGATCTCAATACCTGTGATGTTACCTGCACCAAATATTCCTATGCACAAAAGTGGTCTGCTTTCTGTAGCATGGTAGTAGCAGAAAGAATTTAGATTTACAAATGAGAACCAAAAATGTTTCCAGCACCAAATATTTCTATGCACAAATGTGGCCTTGTTACAGGGCCACGCTAGTAGCAGAAAGAATTTCGATTTTCAAATACGAACTCCTGCCTGGCCAAAAATATTACCAATACAAAATATTTATATGCACATATAGGGCCTTATTTCAGGACCACGGTGTTAGCAGAAAGAATTTAGAGTTTCAAAAGTGGACTCCTGAACGGAGCACAATATTAGCAGCACAACAGAGTTATATGCTCAAATGTGGCCTTGTATCTCTGGACCACACTATTAGCAAAAAGGATTGATCTGCTAGAATGTCGATTTCCCAGCCACACAGAATCCTATGTATTTGACCTAGCTGATTGACAATCAATCTCCTTGTTAGAGAGACATGTGACTTTGGCAGCTAGTGACTGACACAAGCCCTTGTGTCTGGACGTTGTGGATGGTTCCTGCGCCCTGATTGGCTGCACACATTAAGTTAAGAAAACAAAAATTAAGAATTACAGTCCGCTGCTCCTCTGACCTCTCCCCACCACCTCCCCTCATCAAACATGTCTCCCCCACTCATCATACAGCACCACTATCCTAGCCAAAGTCCTAAAAAAAACACTAGTGGAAACGTGATCATTTACTACACTTTGGCCGAATTTTGCCGATTTTGAGGAAAAATGCTCGGGAATCCGAACACGAATCCGAATGTGCAATGTTCGTGCTGACTTTGAGATTGGCGAACATATCCAGCTCATCTACCTCTCCACACGCTACTCCTCTGCTTCTCCCCTCTGCAAATCCCTTCACTTGCTCCCAATTTCTGAACATATGAAGTTCAAACTGCTAACATTCACCTACAAAGACGTCAATAATCTGTCTCCCCCATACATCTCTGAACTAATCTCCATATATCTTACAACACGCAACCTCCGAAGATATCCTGCTCTCCTCCATACTCATGCGTTCCGCTCCCAATTGCCAACAAGACTTCTCCTGAATACACATCATCCTCTGAAATTTTATGTGGCAACACATCTGATTATCCACCACACTCGGAACCTTTAGATGGAACTTGAGAACCCATCCTACTGCCTGCAATGACCTGCTACCACCTCAAATCCACCGAAGCTGCCGCAACCGCCGAACCTAATGTGTCCTTCCGCATTATCCTGTAGAATGTAAGCCCGTTAGGGCAGGGCCCTCTCCCATCCGTACCAGTCTGTCGGTGTTAGTTTGTTCACTGTAATTTATATTTGTGTTTTGTATATAACCCCTTCTTGTGTACACAGCATCATAGAATCAATGGTGCTCTAAAAAATAATAATAATCTAAAAAAATAAAATAATAATAATAATAATCTTACCAGAATCAAAAATTATAGGAGAGTTACTGAGGTGGCTCCTCTCTATACACCGGCCTTATCCTGCGGTTCATTAATGTACACTGCAACAATTTAGAAATATTGCTGTGGTTCTATTAATACAGTTTTGTTTTAAAAAATCATAGTGGAAAGGTGATGTCAAAGCAGAAAAACAGAAGATCTATTTCAATTTATATGGAAAACACCCACTGCCGGAAAAGAAGAGAGTATACTGACAGAGGACAAAGGAAATGGTGAAGAGGAATTCTTTAATTGACGTTGTTCTTCATTTCTATCTGGAGACTCAGTGAAACGCAACAAATATTTATTGGTTATATAACTCTGAAGCACCAACTACTTTCTGACCAGAATGGTTTTATACCAGGGAGAAGAACTGATTCATTTCAGAAGAGTGTTTGCAAATATACAAATAGGAGAAGGAGCCCACCGCTCTATTCTGGTATTAGATGCCACAAATGCTTTCAACAGGGTGGAGTGGAAGCTTATTTATGGAGGATATTGGAGAAGTTTGGTTTTGGGAAGAATTTAATTGATGGATCAAACTAATATACCATTCACCACAAGCCAGAGGGACAAGATTTGGAGGCCACATCTCCCCGCTTCCTGCTTTGTTTATTGTACCGCTTGCATTTAAAATCAGGAAACATGAGGAAATTAGGGGCTTTGGCAGCAATGGAGAGGGGAATAAAAAAGTCTCTATGCAGATGCTAAACTGCTGTGTTTGACAAAAAATGACGAAATCTCGCCCATGCACCATAGAGGTGATCAGGTCTTTTGGAACCCACTCTATCTGAGATATCAACTGTAGTAAATGGGTTTTATTACAACTTGATGAAAAAATCAGACAAATGTGAAGAGAATTACAGATTTTAGTAAAAAAAGATAGTTTTGAATATTTAGGAGTAACTAGCACAGGGGAGGTTCCGAGATTTGTATCACTTAGGGGAATATCGTTAATTAGGAAATGAAGACAGTAGATGTCGGTGTGGAAGATGCTGCTGCTATCTAATGTGGATAGAATAGCCCTGATTAAGATGATGGTCTTTCTCCTCTAGTTCTTTATGTCCTCAGTGTCTGCCTGGTATGGGTGATTGAGAGGATTTTTATATTAATAGAAACTCTTCTAACAATAAGATTTGGTGGCGAAAGAGGCTGAGAATAAAAAATAAAATATCTCCTTTAAAGACAATATAAAATATTAACATGGCAGATGGATGCATCCCATCATGGGATAATATAAATATACATGACCTTGGTAATATACAGGACACAGGGTTTTGGAGGAGAAAAAGGGTTTTTTTGGTTAAACATTTAATCCATGAAGATGAGTTGTTGCCATTTAATGCGTTGGAGACACAGTTTAGCTTAAGTAAAGTGCACGATTTTAGATATTGTCAGATGTAAGAAGTGATGAAGAGTATGAAGGAATCAAATAACTTTCACATAGAGGTATGGATTATCAGCTGTTTGGCTGTCATTCAAACAAAAAACTAATATTAATAACTTTACATATCATATACAATATTCTATAATATAATAAATATAATATTTATAAGCCAACTGTAGATTACTTGTATATTTCATATTTAAGAAGCAGGCCAGTTGTGAAGGTATAGAGTAAATATTATCACTTTTAACTGGTTTTAAACACCTTTTATCTATTTATTTCAAATAAAGCTTAATTAATTTTATCCAATCTACGACTAGTCCTTAGTTACGCCCCCAAGTTGGTATCTCCCCAATTTCCCTCTACCCACTACCCAAGCGCGAATTATACCCCTATTTGTATAAATATTACAGAGGCTCAATATATACAAAAAAAAATAATTGGGATCTCAATCAATAAAATCAGAAATTGATCCATTGATTATATTATTTTCATGAAGTATTATACAGAATGGAGAAGAAAGCTGACAATACTTGTAAACTGTGTAAGAAACAAGGGCAGATTTGATACATTTATCAGAGGGTATAAAGATATAGAGGGGAAACTTTTAGATTTCCATTGAGGTCAAGACAGAAATTGCAAACTGCTCTCTGGACGGAAGAGATCAAATAATGAAGAAGAAGAGCTCTAAAGTGGGCGGCTTTATAAAGCAAGAGTGGATTTAGTTAGGAAATGGATAGGGAAAGAATTGAATATTATGGAATGGAGGAATTTAATGGATGTAAAACAGTTATAAAATACAAGAGGGCGTGGTTTTGCTCCTCATGAAATGTTTAAAATTGGGAGAAAATTTGGGAAAAATGTAGTGGAAAACAGTAACACTTGAGGAAGAGGAACAAACAACCGCCAATACAACTGTGAGGTTTATTTAGTTTTTTTTTTCAATATTGGTTTATGTAAAAAAAATGATCTGAACAATTGGAAATGGGCAGGAGTGGGGAAATTAGAACAATCGTTCTTTTTGTCTGATTTCACTTTTTGTATTTGAACAATATGTTTTGTATATATAAATAAAGTTATTAAAAAACAGCAAACAATCAGAGCATTCCGCTGACGTCACAAATGACTGGACGATATAGAACACCCCGTCATCCAGAGTTCCGTTGAGGGGTTTTGTAGGCGTTTGTAGAGAGAGGAGCGTTGTGAGTGACTTTTGCTATTATAATGAGAGTAAAGCGCGTTAAGCGTATTGTAGTTCTCTCTGACACAGAGGGCAGCAGCGATGATGACGACTTCCATCAGGTGAGCGACACTTTTATATTTTTAATAATACATTTGGGATAAAAATAACAGAAAATGATCGTGGGATCAAACATATGGCTCCAGAAAGCGGGAATATGGGGGGAGAGTTTAGATCATGTTGGCAGAGTAAAGACTGCCCTCTGTTGTGGTATTTGTGACAATATGTCCATGTACAGGATGAATAATAATATTGTATGAAGACAAGTAAATGTCACCACCATCCCTATCCATATCCTAACCATAAGTATCCCATAAACCCATCATACTCTGCACATGAAATAAGCAAAGCCCAATGGTAACCACATTCATATAGGCGTCTAACTGTAAATCAGGGGAATATGGACCAAGATTATAAATTGGAGATCTTGATGGTTATAGATTCTATCTAACATGTTTGTCATTTTTTCAGTCTCATCCACGAAAGAGGCCAACACCGAGGTCTCCAAGCCAGGATAACACCAGTGGCTTCAATTCGGGCTCGATTCCGAATATTCCAGGTACTGTGCTCCGATCCAGTTAATGCTCTGATATATAGATGCGTCATTATAGTCATTGGGCGTAGATCAAGTGCCCACTGTGGTCAGGGATTGGATTTATGTCTTTTGAACGACTACAGTAATGAGTTCATATGAAATGTTTCTTTTCAGCATTTGGTCAGGAATATTCCTGCTGCCATTCTAAAGTCAGACAGAAATGGGATTTGAGGATTTCTTCTTATGGTGGCCATACACAGTGCAGGTTACTGTAGCAGAGTATAATCGTCTACCCCATGTACATATAGGGGTAAACTGGATACAATATTAGGGTTTATTTCTTTTCTGTTGAGCTTCAGCCATTGATATTACACTATTCTAATAAGAGATTTATGTTATGTTGCCCCCACAGATCTGATATTACCAACTTCAGATAACAATCCGGACAGTACCACCTGGTAATACACACGTCTCCTCCATTACTAGATATCTGATGGGGATTAATGACTAATGGTGGCTCATAGTCTGTTACATTTATTTCACAGCTCCGATAAGATCATTTTGATATCTGATGATGATGATTCTAATAGAGCAGGAACGTCCACATCTAATAGTAAGTTATCATTTCTAGATACAATCCAGGGTTATGTTATAGTAGAAAGAACATTGAATTTTCTGTATTGTCTCAGATCAGTTTCCAAATCTAATGATTAGAAACAAATTATAGATGGGTCTGTGCAATTTTAAATTAAAGATACATTAAAAGGGTAATCCTATTTTAGACATGTTTTATTGGTGTGGGTCCATGTCTGAGACACTTCTATATTGGAGAACATTTCTTTTCAGCATTTGGTCAGGAATATTCCTGTACCCGCTCTAAATTCAAGCAGAAATGGGATTTGGGGATTTCTTCTCATGGTGGCCATGCACAGTGCAGGTTCCTGTATGGGGATGTGATCTTTTTCCCCATGTACATATCGGGGTACACTGGATACTTTAGTAGGATTTCTTTGATATTTACCCTCAGTCGTTGCTCTTACAATATTCTAATATGAGATTTATGTTGTGTTGACCCACACAGATCTGATTTTACCAACTTCAGATTATGACCCGGACAGTACCACCTGGTAAGACACACGTCTCCTCCATTACTAGATACCTGATGGGAAATATTGACCAATGGTGACTCATATTCTGTTATATTTATGTCACAGGTCCGATGATGACGTCATTATTGATGATGATGATTCCAGTACTGATAGATCTTCCACATATAATGGTAAGTTATCATTTCTAGACACAATCCAGTGTTATGTTGTTGTAGTAAGAACAACAAGTTTTCTGTACTGTCACAGATCAGTTTTACAATATTCTAATAAGAGATTTATGTTGTGTTGCCCCCACAGACCTGATTCCACCACCTTCAGATCATTATCCGGACAGTACCACCTGGTAAGACCCACGTCTCCTCCATTACTAGATACCTTATGGGGAATAATGACTAATGGTGACTCATATTCTGTTTCATTTATGTCACAGGTCCGATGACGACATCATTATTGGTGATGATGATTCCAGTACTGATGGATCTTCCACATATAATAGTAAGTTATCATTTCTAGATACAATCCTGGGTTATGCTGTCGTAGTAAGAACAATGAGTTTTCTGTACTGTCACAGGTCAGTTTCCAAATCTAACAATTAAACACAAATTATACATGGGTCTGTGCCTTTAAACCCTTAGGGACAGGTCAGTTTTTAGTTTGTATGGTTTTGTTTTTTCCACATTCCTGTATGAGGGCTTGTTTTTAGTGCAATGAGATGTTATTTTTCATATCTAGTAAAAAATCCTATAATCTCAGCTTCCATTTATTTCCTGACAAGCATTGTCAGAATGAGTGAGATTCTCGAGGGTCCACCCATTAGAGACATGTTCACTTCTGATCTTTACCTGAGCAAAAAGTGGGGTACACATCTGAGACAACTCATGGGTCCTGTTGAGGTTGAACCCCATTATAATTTCAGAATCTGTTCCCAGTGGAGGATCCTGGGGATCTCTGGTGGTCTGGTCAGCTATGTGTTCTGCTCTGGTCTGATCCCATATTCATACCCTTATTAGCTCTCTACACTCCATATTTATAGATCCCTCTCTAGTATGGACCTGCATACTGATATGTCTGATTTGAGCCTTATATAAAGCATTTTGACTCTTCCATATTTCTGAACAGATAATTTGCTATCTGATAGTGAGGAGAGCTCCACTACAGAGGAGAGGTGAGTTATGCCGGACACATCTATCTCTATATAAAACCAGGACCTCGGTAAGAAATGCTTCCTGTGGATTTATATATGTTTTTTTTTATCTTCTCCAGAACACAGCTATGTAACATCTCCGGCTTTATCCTGGAAGACATTACTTCTCCTACTTCCATCTACGTTACCCACTTCCAGGTAACAAAGGAGGAGCTGGCGGAGCGACTGTACCAACTAGTCAACAGGACAGTCTTCGAGAATAAGGTATCTTATCATCGGTATCTGGGAAATACATGGCTTATCCATTATCTCCACCTTCAAACAGTTATTTCTATCATTCTAACTTTTTGAAGAGCAATCTAACCCCTTTGTCACAGTTCTGACATTTGGTTATTGAATATCTCAGGAAAACTCCCCTAGTTTGGTAAATGCTGTTACCTTCTTGTGATCTGTGGGATGTGTGGAGACCTTACATGATCCACCATTCAGACACAAAGATATTAGAAATTTTAGGATTGAAGTTCACAGGATTTTTACATTTTTATATAAAAAACATTTTGTTGACATATGAACAATTTTGAATAAGTTTATTTTCGTTCTCACATCTTGGACTTCTCCGTAGACCCCACGACCCATACGAGGAGACCAGTGCTGTAAATCACACATCAAAGTTGGGTACTTCCTTAGATTGAGGTCAACGAGTTTAGAGATTTAATGGAATTTGTTTCCTTTATTTTAGCTCCCTGAGAAAATGGACATTCTGTGGAATAAGAGGCTGACAACAACAGCCGGTCAATGCCTTCAGCAGATGGAGGAGAACAACCACCGTGCCTCAGTTATTGAGCTTTCTGATAAAGTCTGTGATTCTGCCGGTAGGTTTCACATCACGTCCATCCTGCAGCCTCATAAGAAAACTGCCAATTGGGATGTAATACATCTTATATACTCATCGTACATACTGTCATGAGAAAAACTAAGTACACCCTTTTTGTATTGTAATGTTTTACATATCAAGACAAAATAAAAAGCATTAGGTCCTTAGAGGGTCTTAAAAGTAGGGAAATACAATCTCAGTAAACAACATGATAAATAATACCGCATCATTATTTAACAAAAATTAGGCAAATGTACAAAAGAAGTGTGTGGAAAATTAAGTACACCCTTTCTGCTACTTCAAGTTGTCGCTGCAAAACATGATTCTAACAGCTAGTGATTCATGGGGTGTACATATTTTTCACTCACTGCTTCAGCATTTTGAAGAAGTTTTTGGTATAAATAATGGTGTGATTTGTCATTTGTGTTGTTCATCTCAGGATGTATTTACCTAATTTGAAGACCTTTTAAGGAACAGATATTTAATATTATGTCCTGATATGTAAAACCAAAGAGTTCAAGCAGGGTGTACTTAGATTTTCTCATGTCTGTGTAAACTCTTATTTTAGAGCGACTACTATCCACGCTTGTGCACGAGATGTGCCATGCCGCCTGCTGGATAATCGATGGTGAAGCCAGAGACAACCATGGCCCGTTATGGCAGGCTTATGCCAGAAGGGTAAATTATATCCATCCTGAGCTGCCAGAAGTGACGAAGCATCACAGTTATACCATCCACTATAAATACAACTATCAGTGCTCCCTGTGTGATAACAAGTAAGTAGATTTTATGATTTATCGCGTCATGAAACACAATCACTGTGGAGAGATGTCAGAGCGGTTCTGCTGGTAGAAGGCTTTTATACTTTACTACTATCAGAGCGGACTGACGTCTGGGGCTGTAGGGATAAGGATGCTACATATTATATTTTCTGTGCTGGGATCAGATCTTAATATATATATGTTTCAATTTGTGCTTTTAAACATAACTCATGGTATTAACCAACATTCATTCTAGTCTGGTAACCAATATTCCTCCTGTCTTTGTAGATTCGGACGTTTTCGACAGATTGCTCAGGATAAGTTGTATTGCCATCGCTGTGTAGGCCGGTTACAACTGTCCACCAGCTAAGCATGTAACTATTCTTAAGAATATTTAGTATATAATATTGTTTCTTTATAATTTAAAGTTCAGATAGTTTTATATATTTTTCCTGAGTAGCCACACAATGAGTATCTGTGCTCATCACCAGCACCAGCAATTAGCAGAAAACATTCAGAATCCATCCTCGTAGGTTACCAGATAAATACTGGTTACATTTTCCATGACTTGCTGGATATGGAATGATTGACAATTCCCATCATATCTACAATGATTTTGAAATTCTCTAATAATTTCAAGCTTAGTTGGATGTAATTATTTTTCTTTATATTTTCAGGTTCATTATATGAACATTGACTATATAACTTTCGTCATCTCATCTCACCGTGATGGAGGTAAGAAAGAATCCTCCATTATTGTCAACTATCAATAATAAGTTATTTTTAAAATATTGAGAATACTGAGTCTCTAATTTAGTCTCTTATTGCCTTATATTATCACAAGGTGCTAAGAGCAAACATTCAGAATCCATCTATTCTGAGACGATGAAGGTTATAAGACTAGTGATGAGGAAGTATCGCCAGTTCACTATCTGACTGTTGAGGTAAGACCCTCAAACATTACATGTTACATAGATCTATTGTGAATACACTCATCATAGTCTTATGGTTAATATTGCATTTTTCTATCATATCACTAATATTTTCAATTTCCTTTTTCCAATTTCCAAATTGTCCTTTTTTAGTAGACAATTTATAATGCAATATTGTTATAATTTCATGTTCATTTCAACTTCACTGATGTCTAAAAATATAATGTGAAAGTCTCATTTGCTTTAGTTTGTTACATTTGACAACCAGTATATAGTGTCAATTGTTTTTAAAATATTTCTCTTAATTGTTTTTCAGATTAATAAGAAATGCGGCATACTGCTTCTATTCAGGCATGATATATGGCGAATACCAGCCCCGGCTGCGCTGAGAACATTATCAGATGCAGTTTGCCGGAGAATCTCTACATGTGTTTTTTTCAAAGCTGATGAGCAATGGATATGGCGTTGGACATTTGAACATTAGTCGTCATAGATTGCTTTGTTTTTTTTTCACATTTTTCTGAATTAAACATAAAAACGATTAAAAAATAAATATATTAATTCTTTATAGCTTTGTATTTTTGTTCTTCAAATCAATGGCTTTTACTAAACATATTACAGTCGATTTTGTCTACACGTGTTATTCAGCCACCATCTGCCTCTAACAGCTGCGGATGGAGAGTAGCTCTGTCTGCGGGCGTTAACCTGTTAAATGCCGCTTTAAATCAGTGTTTCATGCGTGCCTAAAGGGGGGCGTGCCATTCTATGCGCCCATTGGTGCCCCCATGATCGTAGGGTGCTGACAGGTTGCCATTATGGCCAGGGGTCTGCTGCCGACCCTCTTGCCTGTCATGACGTTACTCCTGTGAAAGTATACAAAAAACTACCGCACTCCTCTAGTGGGTCGGTGCATAAATGGGGTCTAAAGCCAGTAATAAATAGAGAAACCTTGGCACTCATAAGACTCAATCATTTCTATTGAAAGTTTTAATAAGGAGAAAAAGTAAAAAAACATAAACGTTTTGGTGTTGACCTTCATCAGTGTACAGTATTGTGTAATCGGTGAGCTTGTATAGGACAAGTGCCCAGGTGGTGTGGTAGCTCTAGTGCAATTAGGAGTAGTACAGGTAATCCTATTGGTCAGAACACTGTTTGTTCCTGTTGGCACACACCGGTTACACAATACTGTACACTGATGAAGGTCAACTGTGACCAAAACATTTGTGCTTTTGTACTTTTTTTCCCCTTATTATCCCCTTAGCTGCTGGAGAGGGCATAGTAGTGCATTACAGGCTGATTGTCAGGGTTTATAGACTTACGGTTCTTGCTGCAGAAACCTAAAAACCAAATACTCCTTTTCAGGGCTGCATTTATTCTATTTAATATACAGTGGGTACGGAAAGTATTCAGACCCATTTAAATTTTTCCCTCTTTGTTTCATTGCAGCCATTTGGTAAATTTTAAAAAGTTCATTTTTTTCTCATTAAAGTCCACTCTGCACCCCATCTTGACTGAAAAAAAAATAGAAATGTAGAAATCTTTGCAAATTTATTAAAAAAGAAAAACTGAAATATCACATGGTCATAAGTTTTCAGACCCTTTGCTCAGTATTGAGTAGAAGCACCCTTTTGAGCTAGTACAGCCATGAGTCTTCTTGGGAATGATGCAACAAGTTTTTCACACCTGGATTTGGGGATCTCTGCCATTCTTCCTTGCAGATCCTCTCTAGTTCCGTCAGGTTGGATGGTGAACATTGGTGGACAGCCATTTTCAGGTCTCTCCAGAGATGCTCAATTGGGTTAGGTCAGGGCTCTGGCTGGGCCAGTCAAGAATGCTCACAGAGTTGTTCTGAAGCCACTCCTTTGTTATTTTAGCTGTGTGTCATTGTCTTGTTGGAAGGTGAACCTTCGGCCAAGTCTGAGGTCCAGAGCACTCTGGAAGAGGTTTTCATCCAGGATATCTCTGTACTTGGCCGCATTCATGTTTTCTTCAATTGCAACCAGTCGTCCTGTCCCTGCAGCTGAAAAACAGCCCCATAGCATGATACTGCCACCACCATGTTTCACTGTTGGGATTGTATTGGTCAGGTGATGAGCAGTGCCTGGTTTTCTCCACACATACCGCTTAGAATTATCACCCATAAGTTCTATCTTCGTCTCATCAGACCAGAGAATCTTATTTGTCATAGTCTGGGAGTCCTTCATGTGCCTTTGAGCAAACTGTATGCGAGCTTTCATATGTCTTGCACTGAGGAGAGGCTTCCGTCGGGCTACTCTGCCATAAAGGCCTGACTGGTGGAGGGCTGCAGTGATAGTTGACTTTGTGGAACTTTCTCCCATCTCCCTACTGCATCTCTGGAGCTCAGCCACAGTGATCTTCTCCCACGATTGCTCAGTATGGCTGGATGGCCAGGTCTAGGAAGACTTCTGGTGGACCCAAACTTCTTCCATTTAAGGATTGTGGAGGCCACTGTGCTCTTAGGAACCTTGAGTACTGCAGAAATTTTTTGTAACCTTGGCCAGATCTGTGCCTTGTCACAATTCTGTCTCTGAGCTCCTTGGGCAGTTCCTTTGAGCTCATGATTCTCATTTGGTCTGACATGCGCTGTGAGCTGTGAGGTCTTATATAGACAGGTGTGTGCCTTTCCAAATCAAGTCATACCAGTTTAATTAAACACAGCTGGACACAAATGAAGGAGTAGAACCATCTCAAGGAGAATCACAAGGAAATGGACAGCATGTGACTTAAATATGAGTGTCTGAGCAAAGAGTGAAAAATTTAAAGAGGTCTGAATACTTTCCGTACCCACTGTAAATACCGCTGCTAGCGGTATTTAGTGTAGGGATAGCTGCTTTTAGAATGGAAACTTTACATTACAGGCCGATTGTCAGGGTTTATAACCTTACAGTCATTGCTGCTGAAACCTATAAACAGATACTACTTTTCAGGGCTACATCTTTTCTATTCAATATGAATACCACTGTTAGCTGTAATTAGTGTACGGATAGCTGCTGGAGAGGGGATAGTAGTGCATTACAGGCCTATAGTCAGGGTTTATAGCCTTACAGTCCTTGCTGCAGAAACTTAAAACCAACAGTCCTTATCAGAGCTACATCTATTCTATTCAATATAAATATCACTGTTAGCTTTTTTAGTGTAGTGTAGGGATAGCTGCTGGAAAAGGGATAGTTTTGCATTAAAAGCTAATAGACACGGTTTATTGCCTTAAAGTCCTTGCTGCTGAAACGTAAAACCAAAAGTCCTTGACAGGCCTCCATCTATTCTATTCTCTATTAATCCTGCTGCATTCAGTGTAGGAATATCTGCTGGAGGAGGGATATTTTTCGATTAGAGGCATATAGGCAGGGTTTAGTGCTTTACAGTCTTTTTAGATGTATACTGCTACTGCAACCTAACTGAATTGGTCAGGGAACGGGTGATGTTATGGGACACGTGCAGGTGGTGTAAAGCGGGGACGTCACGCCGGGAAAAATAGTGGTGGCTGGGGATCGAGTACTGCAGAACGCTCGCCACCATGCGGTTGCAGAAAGCCTCAGTGTCCACACGCCTAAGCGGTAAAAATTCCAGGTCAATGCAGTCAGGATATACAAGCATGTAGCATCCCTGTGTACTTTCTTCCTACTTCTACACCTGGTCCACAAGTAAAGCTTCCTCTTTAATTGTGAGCAGCGAGCGTTTGAGTACACACAGAAGCTCGATGGTTAAGCTGATTATGGAGTCATAGCTGTTCACCACCTTGGTTGTTTCCTCAATGTTTTGTAGAACCTCACAGATGTCAGACATCAATGCCCACTTTTCAGTTCTTGTGTGCATAAGCTGACCAGAATACCGATGGGCGCGTTGTAACCGGTTTTCAACTACTGCCCTCTGCTGCTCACAAAGCCTTGCCAACATATATAATGTGGAGTTCCAGTATGTGGTGACGTTGCAAACCAGTCAGTGAAGTGGCACTTGCAAGCACTGCTGCAGCACGGACAGACCGGCGGCAGCTGTAGCTGACTAGCGGAAATGGGCGCACATGCGGCGTACCTTTACAATTAGCTTAGGCAAATCTGGGTCGCAGCATGTCCACTTCCCCGTCCCTTACCACACGCCTTGCGTATTTTAAATTGGGTATATGTCTTCTAACTTTCCAGTATTAATAGGGAATAGGGAAATGAAAATATACAGCCCTGGAAAAAAAATAGTTTCTATTTTTCAGCAGCAGTAGACCTTTCAAATGACTAAGTCAATCAACCTTGCCTATATGCCTCTAATCTCAAATTATCCCTCCTAGATCAACTTTCCCTACACTGAATGCAGTTAACAGTAGTATCACTGATGGACACAGACAGAAAAAGGCCCCTATGCAAGAACAATATATGGGCCCTTTGCAGCCAAAGAGCTCCTAAAATGCAAAGTTGCACCTGCTTTGGAGATAAAAATGGGTCCCCTTACCTCTTGGGCCTCTGTGTGGCTGCACAAATTGCATAAATGATATGTCCGCCCCTGAGCGGTTTTAAAGCTTTTATAAGTAAAGCTGAATTTATTCAATCGATGAAAGGCACAAAATATATCTCTTGTGCCCCAGGATGGGTTGAAGAAGTTTCCCCCACAAGGTTCGGGACTTTTCAGTCGCAAATGTCTCCCAGAGGATAAATGAAGATATATTTCAACCCTTCCTTCAGTCTACTTGAAGTCTCAGGGCGACCTGATGCCCTGAGGCAGCATAGGAGGAACTGCTACCCATCTTAGCTGGAGAATTAGTAAAAAAATAGCCATCTTACCAAAGGACTATGACTTTGCTGGCAGCAAAGTCAAAATTCTTTGGACAACCAAGAGGAGAGACGAGGGAAAGACACAACAGGTTCTAAAGAGGCAGGGCAATACTTTCCAAGGTCTGGGACAGTTTCATTAGACCCTCCCAGTGCCCAGGCCCTGATCCGCGAGGTACTCTGACAAGGAGGGAAAGGTATCAGAAGATGGAGAAGGAGTACCTAGCCGATCTTACCAGCGTCCTCTGTGATTCCTCTGTGCAGTACAACTATTGGGTGTCCAAGCTAAACATGCTGCTGGAGAAGGGCTAGTTTAGCATTAGAAGCAAATAGTCAGGGTTTATTGCCTTCGAGTCCTTTCTGCTGCAACCTGACACCAAATCTTCATATCAAGGCTACATCTATTCTATTCTATTGTATTCTATTCTATTTGATTCTTGTCCCTATTAATACCACCCCACGCGTTGAAACTCTACATTGCAGATGTTTTGAAGGATTTGTGAGCAGAAGAGGGCAGTTGTTGACTATCATCATCAACAAGGCCGTCGGTATTCAGGTCAGACTCCACACATAAGACCTCAGGAGTGGACATGGATGTCAGACATATGTGCCATCCTCGAAAACTTTGAGGACTTCACCAAGATGGTGAGTGGCCATGACGCCATAAATTAGGGTCACCATCCCGCTTCTCTGTCTTCTGAAATGCTCTCTGCTCACAATTAAAGAGGATGCATTGCAGGCGGAGCACGAGGAGATGGAGCAAGGAACCATACAGGGTGATTCCACACAGTCCAGCCTCATCTCATCCCAATGTGGATTGAGTGACAATGAGGAAGAGGAGGAGGAGGAAGAACAGGAGCTAGTTTCATGCGCTATAGATGGTACTACATGCACAACTGTCATACCGTTTGTTTAGCGTGGATGGCCTGAGGACAGGGAGGAGGAGGAAGAGGAGGAGGATGAGGAGGAGAGCATGGTCAGTCGTCGTCTTGGTGAGGACACAGAAGTCTTGCCTCTTTGCAGTCTGGCACACATGGCTGAGTTTATTAAACGCTGCCTTTCCTGTGACCCTCGCGTTGTCCAAATTTTGGGTGACAGTCATTTTTGGTTGATGACCCTTTTAGACCGACACTACAAAGATAACTTTCTGTCTCTTATTCCCTTGCAGGACAGGCCTAATAAAATGGTGCAGTACGAAAAGGCCCTTGTTGCGGAATTATTAAAAAAATTCCCATCTGAAAATGCTGGCGGCAGAGGTCACACTTCGTTGGACAACCAAGGATTACAGGTGAGAGAGACACATATGCAACCGAGCAGAGGGAGAGGAACACTGTCAAAGTTCTGGGACATTTTTCTCAGATCCTCCCATTGCACAAGCCCTGATGCGCATGGTACTCTCTCAAGGAGGGAAAAGTTGCAGAAGATGAAGAGGGAGTACCTTGCCGACCGTACCAACGTCCTCCGTGATACCTCTGTGCCTTATAATTATTGGGTATCCTAGATAGACACGTGGCATGAACTGTCTCTCTACGCCTTGGAGTTCCTGGCCTGCCCTGCCACAAGCGTTTTGTCAGAGCGGGTTTTTAGTGCCGTTGATGGAATTATAACCCATAGGCGCATCCGCCTGTCAACTGATAATGCTGACAGGCTGACTCTTATTAAAATTAACAGGGGCTAGATTGGTCCAGACTTCTCAGCACCACCGGATGATAGCAGCGTAACAAACTCAAATACAGTGTCTTTTATATGGGAGCTCTAACTCTATTCCCATGCACCTCTATCTTCACACCCAGACATGGGTATACGCTTCCTGATTTTGTCTATTTGCCTTTGTCCTCCTCCTTCTCTGCATCCTCATCCTCCACCACCATATCACCACCATATGTGCCATATCAACATATCTACGTCACTTGCAAGGGACATTGGAGTTCCTCCAAATTTTTGGCAGCCGTTTCTTCACTGCATAGGCAAACAGTATGGGAGACCCACTTCCTAATAATGGGAGCATTTTTTGCAGGAGGCCGTCCAACCTCTACGTCTCTTGCAAGGGGCATTGGAGTTCCTCCAAATTTTTGGCAGCCGTTGCAGTCACTGCATACACAATAATAGTATAGGAGACCCACTCGTTAATAATGGGAACAACAAAGCATAGCCAACTGCTGGCCCTTTAAGAAAAGTAAGGACCGCCTGATGGCCCTATAAAAATAGTCTTTGTGACTTTCAGAGTCCCTCCATCATAAATGAAACAGGATGTGTCTGATGATGTGCCACACACCACATGGCCAGAAAAGGTAGTAAAATGTTAAAATGACATTTCCTGGTGAATGCATTTGTCTTGGTTGAAAGCAATGCAAAAGTGCAAAAAAGCATCAAAAACGCTACGTGTAAACATAGCCCAAGGTGTGGAGGAGCATTTTTGTTTTTGGTTATTTATTTTGTCTTATATACAAGTCATTACCCTTGAAAGGATGTTCTTTAACATATTTCACAGGAAAATCCATTTTGGTTTCGTTTTTGTATGTTTTATTGTGAGTCCGTAAAAGTGGCGTAATACCTCTGACAATGTTGTTGACAGCAGTGACCTGAGAGTCAGAAATGCTTCCAGGGGTCTTCCCCATGCTGTTCCCATGTCACTTGAGCACCATTCTCATCGATTTGGGCAATTGTTAGGCCCTCTGCAGACTGCCGGGGGGAGCCGCCGGAAAAATGCTTGAGTTTCCCATAGACTTACATTGGGCTCGTTACTCGGTCCGAGCACTCGAGCATTCCAATTTGCTCGACTCGAACAACGAGTACCCGAGCATTTTAGTGCTCGCTCATCACTAGTGACAATATAAAGAAAAATATATTGCAAAAGATAAAAAAGCATCAACAAGAGCAGCGTTACGACACTTAAAACATAAATAATAAGTCTCTCGCCCAGAGGACAAATAGTGTCCTTTTCCCTTTTAGGTTGGCACAACTCTGGTTCCACTGGGTTGATACCCCGGAAAAAAGAATCTAAAATCTTTTAAACAATGCTTCAACCTGGGTGGGACATCAGGTTTCAACCCCCCCTTTACTCCCATCAATAGCCCTCTAGCAAGGACACAGTCCATGAGGGGCAAAGTTCATAAAAAGAATGCCCCAATGTTCCCTTGTGGACTTTGCCCAAAGTCCATATGCTGGTTGGGCAAAGTCCATTGTGAAGGATGTAAAATCCTCTCATTGCTCAATGTCCCTAAATCCAGCAGGGGAACAATAAACAAGGGTAAGGGGCAAACCAAACCTTTGACCATCTGTGGCCAACAATAAGGAGTCTCGGATTCAAGGCCACTCAGGATACACCTGGCACAACAAGGAGCTTCAGGCATCTGACACAAGAGATGCATTTAGGTCTTTTATCCATTTGATTAGTGATTTTTTATTTTGATGGTCCAAGCACTTGAGCCAAAACTGAGGCTGTCAGGCGCAGCCACTGCTCCCTCTCTCCTTCAGTTGATTCTGTTTGCAACCTGGACTCAGATGAGGGGAAGATGTCTGACCCACAGATACCAGCTAATTGTTTCCGACAACGCAACAGTTGTCCTCTTTAATGTAGTCCGTGCCTTGCCTGCATTACTCTGATCTTCTGATGGCAAGGCTTGATCCTGCCATCTTCTCCACAATGATCATGTGGTCCTCGCTCCATATTTTTAGAAGGTCATCATGCGAACCTCGCTCCAAATTTTTAGAGAGTAATCAGGCAGCCCTTACTCCTAATTTTTAGAGGGTCTTCACGCGGTCCTCATTCCAAATTTTTAAAGGGTCATCAGGCAACCCTTGCTCTTATTTTTTCCAGGGTGTGTATGATGCCCTCCTTCATAATTTTTACAGAATGTGTATGAGACCTACCACTACAATTCTCTTACATATATATAAAACATTTTTTTGAATATATTTACCATATTTTGAAAAATAATTATGGCAATAAAGAAGGGGTATGATGTAAAATATGAATCTTTACTAATATAAAGAAGAAACTGGGCGAAACACACGTCGGGGCAGAGGGACGCCACCATTTACTCTTGGTTCATAGTGATAACTACTGTCAGGTAATGGCCTTCCATATTAATAATTATGGTTTTGACTAATTAGGGAAGTTGTGCACTTTCATCTTGTTTCTGAGTAGGGGACTATTAAGGATAATTGTGTCAATGAGTATGTTTTACATAGTCTGCAGTTACCGTTCACTCACTCCCCTGCTGAAATAGGAAGTTGAAATTTATCCACTCAGATATATAGTGTGCTAATATCTTTTCCTATTTTGCCATGAATTTATTATTGACATTTTTTGTTAGTAAGATCTTTTGAAATACTTTGGGCAACACATGATGAATAATTTGTTGTTGTATCAGATATGTTGAATTTATACATATTTTGCCTTAACCTCATTGCATATACAGGTGCATCTCACTAAATTAGAATATCATCAAAAAGTTAATTTATTTCAGTTCTTCAATACAAAAAGTGAAACTTATATATTATATAGAGTCATTACTAACAGAGTGATCTCTTTCAAGTGTATATTTCTGTTAACGTTGATGAATATGGCTTACAGCCAATGAAAACACAAAAGTCATTATCTCAGTAAATTAGAATACTTTATAACAACAGCTTGAAAAAAGTTTTTAAAATTCGAAATGTTGGTCTACTGAAATGTATGTTCAGTAAATGCACTCAATACTTGGTCGGGGCTCCTTTTGTATCAATTACAGCATCAATGCGGCGTGGCATGGAGGCGATTAGCCTGTGGCACTGCTGAGGTGTTATGGAAGCCCAGGTTGCTTTGATAGCAGCCTTCAGCTCGTCTGCATTGTTGGGTCTGGTGTCTCTCATCTTCCTGTTGACAATACTCCATAGATTATCTATGGGGATAAGGTCAGGCGAGTTTTCTGGCCAATCAAGCACAGTGATACTGTTGTTTTTAAACCAGGTATTGGTACTGTACTTTTGGCAGTGTGGACAGGTGCCAAGTCCTCCTGGAGAATGAAATTTCCATCTCCAAAAAGCTTGTCGGCAGAGGGAAGCATGAAGTGCTCTAAAATTTCCTGGTAGACGGCTGCACTGACTTGTCTTGATAAAACACAATGGATCTACACCAGCAGATGACATGGTTCCCCAAACCATCACTGATTGTGGAAACTTCAGACTAGACCTCGAGCAGCTTGGATTGTGTGCCTCTCCACTATTCCTGCTGACTCTGGGACCTTGATTTCCAAATGAAAATTGGAACTCTGGGACCTTGTGGAGTGCGTCAATGACTGCCTTCTGGACATCTGTCAAATCAGCAGTCTTCCCTATGATTGTGGAGCCTACTAAAACAGACTAAGGGACCTTTTTAAATGCTTAGAAAGCCTTTTTAGGTGTTTTTTTGTTAATTATTTCAATTTACTGAGATAATGACTTTTGTGTTTTCATTGGCTGTAAGCCATATTTGTTATGATCTGCTACAAGCACTAAGGAAAGACAGGAGATCTGTCCCTACAATAGAACTAAACTGGATCCCTCCGATGTAACGGGGAACCTGATCCTGCGATCAGACCCGCTAAAGTCCTCAGCTAGTATGTACGAAGACCTATAGATGCAAGGGAGGGATCCCTACAAGATCTAGGGACTGGGATAAAGTTGGACACCTCCTAGCAGAAATTGTAGCAGTAAAAGACAAACACACAGCATAGAACATAGAGGTCAGAAGACCTATCAAAACTAACAGAGAAAGGTAACAGAGCACCAAGCTAGCTCAAGAGTAGTAATACAATGAAGTACAGTAAGGCCAGGAGGGCGGAGCTGGATTAAATAGGCAAAAAAGGTCATGTGACCAGCAAACTAGAAAAAAACCAACAGGAGAGTTCTAACAGTACGCCCTCTTC
Organism: Phyllobates terribilis; assembly: GCF_046119375.1. Taxonomy (NCBI): domain Eukaryota; kingdom Metazoa; phylum Chordata; class Amphibia; order Anura; family Dendrobatidae; genus Phyllobates; species Phyllobates terribilis. The sequence continues at coordinate 406,764,290 of NW_027362761.1, read as the reverse complement.
TAAGAGGATCCTCCGGATCCCCTAGGCCCGGGCTTATCAGGAAACCTCCTGTGAAACACTCTGACAAGTCTGGAAGCAGAAACATCATCCGCCCTCACCCATGAGTTATCCTCGGGTCCGAAATCCTTACAAGCGACGAGATACTGCAAACTCCCTCTATACCGTCTAGAATTTAGGATGCGGGAAATTTCATATTCCCCGTCCTCCACCACCGGAGGAACAGTGGCAGAGGCGTCACCAACCGACACATCAGCTCTTTTCAACAGAGAAACATGAAACACCGGATTAATCTTCCAGGAGGTAGGAACCTCCAACCTAACAGCAGATTGGTTAACTATCTGAAGCACATTAAAGGGCCCTACAAACTTGGGACCCAATTTTTTAGAAGGAATCCTCAATCGCAGATTCTTAGAGGACAACCAAACCATGTCACCAATAGCAAACGAAACCTCTTGCCGTTTCCTATCAAAGTACCTCTTAGATTTTTTGTTAGCCTCCTGAAGATTATCACGCACATCCGTCCAAACTCTCTCCAAATCACCGGAAAAACTCTCCTCCTCAGGCACAGCCGATACCAATTTGGAGAATGACCCAAAAGACGGATGTCTCCCAGAACAACAAAAAAAAGGCGAACACCCAGCAGAAGAGGATGTATGGTTGTTAAGAGCAAATTCAGCAAGTGGCAGAAACTCAGACCACCCCTCTTGATTGTCTGCCACAAAGCAACGCAAGAACTGCTCAACATCCTGGTTCTTTCTTTCTGTCTGGCCATTAGACTCAGGATGATATCCGGATGAAAACGACAAATGAACTCCCAACCTGTCACAAAAGGCACGCCAAAAACGAGCCACGAACTGAGGTCCCCTATCAGAAACAATGTCAGTAGGAACGCCATGTAGTCTGACAATTTCCTTGACAAAGGCCTTAGCAAGTGTCTTAGCGCAAGGCATTTTGATGAAGGGAACCAAGTGACACATTTTGCTAAAACAGTCCACGACCACCCAGATGACCGTGAAACCTTCAGAGGGGGGAAGGTCAGTAATAAAGTCCATAGCCAGATGTGTCCAAGGTGCACTAGGAACCTCCAGAGGGCAAAGCAACCCCGCAGCAGGAGCATGCGAAGACTTAGATCTAGCACACACAGTACATTGACGCACCCACTTAATGACTTCCTTCTGCCATCCAGGCCACCAAAAACTGCGACCCACAAGTCTCTTGGTCTCAGAATTTCCTGGATGACCTGCCAACCGAGACGCATGACACTCAACAAACAAATCTCTCCTAAAAGTCCTAGGCACAAACAACCTCCCACTCTCCTGAGCTTTAAGAATCTCATCCTCCAAAACGGAGTCCAAAGCAGCAATCACAACACCTTCTTGTAAAATGCTCTCCTCCTCCTCCTCAGCACCGACCATGGGAGAAAAGCTGCGAGACAAAGCATCCGCTTTAACATTCTTGGTACCCGGGATGTAAGTAATGGAAAAATTAAACCGCGAGAAAAAAAAGTGCCCACCTAGCCTGACGGGCATTCAAGCGCTTGGCAGCATCAAGATAGATCAGATTTTTATGATGAGTGAAAACCTGAATGGGAAATTCAGCACCTTCCAAGAGATGACGCCAGTGTTCGAATGCGAGTTTAATAGCCAGCAATTCCCGATTACCAATATCGTAATTAAGTTCAGTCTCAGAAATTTTTTTTGAAAAAAAGGCACAGGGATGTACTCCATCCTTGCTTTCCTGAGACAACACCGCACCGACCCCCACAGAAGAAGCATCAACCTCAACCAAAAACGGCTTAGTCACATCAGGCTGCATAAGGATGGGAGCAGAGGTGAACCTCTCCTTTAGAAACACAAAAGCTTCAATGGCCTCAGAAGTCCACTGAACCGCATTAGCACCTTTCCTGGTGAGATCGGTCAGCGGTTTGACAAAAATAGAAACATTTTTTATGAATTTTCTGTAATAATTGGCGAAACCCAAAAACCTCTGTATCGATTTCAAACCAATAGGCCTAGGCCATTCCTGCACAGCTTGAACTTTAACCGGGTCCATCTCAAAACCTTCACTGGAGATAATGTAACCCAAAAAACTAATTCTCTGTACAGCGAACTCACATTTCTCTATCTTAGCAAAAAGCGAATTGTCCATTAATAACTGTAAAACCTCACGTACGCTCCGCCAATGAGACTCCAGATCCGGCGAATAAATCAAAATGTCATCCAAATACACAACCACATTTTTGCCGATCAAAGGTCTAAGGATGTCATTAATAAGATTCTGAAAAAATGCTGGAGCATTGGTAAGACCAAAAGGCATAACCAGGTTCTCAAAATGACCCACAGGAGTGTTAAAAGCAGTCTTCCATTCATCACCCTCCTTCATGCGCAACAAATTGTATGCCCCCCCGGAGATCAATTTTTGAGAACCACTTGGCCCCCACTAACTGGTTAAACAAATCAGGAATCAATGGCAGTGGGTAAGGATTGCGTACAGTAATTTTATTAATCTCACGAAAGTCCAGACAAGGACGTAAACCGCCATCTTTTTTTTTTACAAAAAAAAATCCAACAGCCACAGGAGACTTGGAAGGTCTAATGTGACCGGCGGCCAAGCTTGTCTGTATGTATTCCTCCAAAGCCTTTCTCTCAGGAATAGTAAGATTAAATAAACGACTTTTAGGAAGAGTCGCTCCAGGGACAAATTCAATGGTACAATCATAGTCTCTATGGGGAGGCAAAATTTGTGACTCCTCCTCAGAAAAAACTCTCCAAAAATCCTGAATAGGTACAGGTAATTCCCCTTTTTTCACCGCAGCAATACGTCCGTTACAACACTTGTCATAACATTTAGGGCTCCAGGACTTAATTTTATTGGTAGACCAATCCAGTACAGGATTGTGCAATTTTAACCAGGGCAACCCCAAAATTACTGGAGAAGGCAAATTATTTAATACTACCAAATCCAAATTCTCTTGATGAATACCATTAATAGTGAGGGGAAATTCACAGACCTTGTGAGTAACACTCTTCAAGGGAGAGCCATCAACAGAAACCACAGCAATAGGGGATGACAAAGGTTTAGGTTTTAATTTAAGTTTTTCCAAGAATCCCCCATCAATCACATTCAGAGTAGAACCACAAACCACAAATACCCGAAATTCAATTAATTCTTTCTGAGCAGCGGTAGTAGCAGATAGGAATACTCCCTTAATATTTAAACAGGCTATACGTGCATGACTGACCATTTTTTTTTCTTTGTTCATACGAAGCACACAGTTCTTAATGAAATGACCAGAATTTCCGCAATAGAAGCACAAACCTCCGGAAAGCCTGCAGTCTTTTTCCTGAGAGCGGGGTGCCATCGCCCCAATCTCCATCGGCTCTCCTTTGTCAGCACAGACCCTCTCAAGACTCGGAGCTGACATGGCAGAGGATTTACTCTCATTAACCCTTGCACGCAGTCTCCTGTCCACCCGTATAGCTAATTGCATTGCCTCCTGCAAGTTTCCAGGTGTGGGATAAGCAATCAGAAAATCCTTAACCCTTTCATCTAGCCCTGCAAGAAACAAACTTTTCAAAGCTGAATCGTTCCACCCCACCTGGGCAGACCACCGACGGAAGTGAGAACAATATTTTTCCACATTACCTGATCCCTGCCTCAGATGTCTCAATTCAGACTCAGCAGATGAGACACGATCAGGATCATCGTACAACAAACCCAAAGCAGAAAAAATACTATCCACTGATCTAAAGCATGGATCACTAGGTTGGAGAGAAAAGGCCCATCCCTGAGGATCTTTGCGCAAAAGTGACATTATGAACCCTATGCGCTGTGATTCATCACCAGAGGATCTGGGCCTTAAACGAAAATACAATAAACAAGCATTTTTAAAAGAAAAAAAATCTTGTTGTTCACCAAAAAATAGATCAGGCAGACGTACCTTTGGCTCCACAAAATGTGCTCCAGAACAGCTACTCACGTGTTGTTGGAGCTCGGCCACCTCCAGAGAGAGTCCCTGCAAGCGTTGAGCCAAATCTTGAACCGAGACCATGATGGAAACTGGAGGTCTTTCCTTAGAGAATTTTTTTTTTTTTTTAGGCTGGACATACTGTTATGATCTGCTACAAGCACTAAGGAAAGACAGGAGATCTGTCCCTACAATAGAACTAAACTGGATCCCTACAATGTAACGGGGAACCTGATCCTGCGATCAGACCCGCTAAAGTCCTCAGCTAGTCTGTACGAAGACCTATAGATGCAAGGGAGGGATCCCTACAAGATCTAGGGACTGGGATAAAGTTGGACACCTCCTAGCAGAAATTGTAGCAGTAAAAGACAAACACACAACATAGAACATAGAGGTCAGAAGACCTAGCAAAACTAACAGAGAAAGGTAACAGAGCACCAAGCTAGCTCAAGAGTAGTAATACAATGAAGTCAAGCAAGGCCAGGAGGGCGGAGCCGGATTAAATAGGCAAAAAAGGTCATGTGACCAGCAAACTAGAAAAAAACCAACAGGAGAGTTCTAACAATAATTATCAACATTAACAGAAATAAACACTTGAAATAGATCACTCTGTTTGTAATGACTCTATATAATATATAAGTTTCACTTTTTGTATTGAAGAACAGAAATAAATTAACGTTTTGATGATATTCTAATTTAGTGAGATGCACCTGTATATAATTGGTTTGCGTCTCTCCCTTTCTCTTTTAGTAACCTTCTATTTTTGCATGTTTTTATGTTATTTATATTAATAAAGATTCATATTTTACATCATACCACTGTTTTATTGCCATAATGATTTTTTAAAATATGGTAAATCTTTGCTAAAAAACTTGAAAGCGCATGAAGTGATGACCCATATTTAGGGTAGTTGTTTATTAGCTGGACAAATTTGATTTAACCATATACAGTATATACACATGTATACCACCCAGGGATAATTGTTTTTCAGCCCCTGAACATAGTGCATAGGCTTTACCAGTCTAGGAGTCCCACTCTTTAAAAAATGGGAAAAATGTTTTACAAGGCCCTCCTCTACATCTCTTCCAGGGGATATTGTAGTCCCTCCTTCTAATTTTTGGCAGCCCTTGCACTTTGTGCATAGGCTTTATGAATCTAGGAGTCCCACTACGTAACATTTTTAAAGGGAATCTGTCACCCCTTGGACTTATATGACTTACTAATATGGGCATACAGGTGATAGAAATGTAAATCTGTTCCTACCTGTATGCCTCATATTAGAGGTCTTGTTGCTGTGAAATTTTATGTTTTATCAATATGGTAATGATCCCTTGAGTGCCCCAGGCCTGTAAGGAAACTCCGCCTCCTGTGATAATTATCATGGCTCTCTCCTCCTCTGCACGTCACAGTGCCCTGTGATGTGCAGTTGTAGCAGCCAAATCCTGCACCTGCGCACTTCACTCTTTACACAAGGCGCACTTCTTCCTCCCATCTATGTGCATTGTACTTCAGGGATCTTATGCGCAGGTGCCATCGAGTCACTGTGACAATATAAAGAAAAATATATTGCAAAAGATAAAAAAGCATCAACAAGAGCTGCGTTACGACACTTAAAGCATAAATAATGACAGTCTCTCGCCCAGAGGACAAATAGTGCCCTTTTCCCTTTTAGGTTGGCGCAACTCTGGTTCCACTGGGCTGATACCCCGGAACAAAGAATCTAAAATCTTTCAAACAATGCTTCAACCTGGGTGGGACATCAGGTTTCAACCCCCCCTTTCCTCCCATCAACAGCCCTCTAGCAAGGACACAGTCCACGAGGGGCAAAGTTCATAAAAAGATTGCCCCAATGTCCCCTTGTGGACTTTGCCCAAAGTCCATAGCTGGTTGGGCAAAGTCCATTGTGAAGGATGTAAAATCCTCTCATGGCTCAATGTCCCTAAATCCAGCAGGGGAATAATAAACAAGGGTAAAGGCCCTGTCACACATAACGAGATCGCTAGCGAGATCGTTATTACGTCACGGTTTTGGGATCGCTGGGGAGATGTCAAACATGCAGAACTTCCCAACGATCTCGGCCGCCCCAGCGATCTAACCAACGATCTCGGCGGTTGTTGGGACGCTTTCACACAGCAACTATTTCAACGATCCACACCTTGATAGGAACTGTACTGTGTCAAATAGGCGTACATAAAATTACTTTTCCGCGCCCCCCTCATCTTCAATTGGAGAACGCTACTACATTCTGATTGGGTGGCCTTGGTTTAACACTGCGTCTCCGGTCAGATGGGATATCCACTTCGTGTCCATTAAAAATGGAAACTCATTTGAGACCCCAAACAATACTTACCTCGCTAAAGATGCCTGATTTCTTCAAAGTAGAGTCACAGCCGTAGAACGCTGGTGGGATCTGAAAAAAACAAGGACGCAGTAGCGACCACCAATCGGAAACGAGGAGCGCAGAAAAGTCCAATTTATGCACGCCTACATGTCTCAGTTCTGAATCGCTAACGAGGTCGTTGATAAGGTGTCAAATACAGCGATGCACACTGCCCTGCTGGAGAGCAACGACCCAGGAATGGTCCAGGAAGCTTTGTAACGATCAGCGATCTCACAGCAGGGGCCTGATCGTTGCTACCTGTCACACATGACGAGATCGCTAGCGAGATCGCTATTGCGTCACCAAAATCGTGACTCATTAGCGATCTCGCAAGCGATCTCGTTATGTGTGACGGGGCCTTAAGGGGAAAACCAAACCTTTGACCATCTGTGGCCAACAATAAGGAGTCTCGGATTCAAGGCCACTCAGGATACAACTGGCACAACAAGGAGCTTCAGGCATCTGACACAAGAGATGCATTTGGGTCTTCATCCATTTGATTAGTGCTTTTTTATTTTGATGGTCCAAGCACTTGAGCCAAAACTGAGGCTGTCAGGTGCAGCCACTGCTCCCTCCCTCCTTCAGTTGATTCTGTTTGCAATCTGGACTCATATGAGGGGAAGATGTCCGACCCATAGATACCAGCCAATTGTTTCCGGCAGCGCAACAGTTGTCCTCTTTAATGTAGCCCGTGCCTTTCCTGCATTACTCTGATCTTCCAATGGCCAGGCTTGATCCTGCCATCTTCTCCACAATGATCATGCGGTCCTCGCTCCAAATTTTTAGAAGGTCATCATGCGATCCTCGCTCCAAATTTTTAGACAGTAATCAGGCAGCACTTACTCCTAATTTTTTGAGGGTCATCATATGGCACTTGCTCCAAATCTTTAGAGGGTTATCATGCGGTCCTCATTCCAAATTTTTAGAGGGTCATCAGGCAGCCCTTGCTCTTAATTTTTCCAGGGTGTGTATGATGCCCTCCTTCATAATTTTTACAGAATGTGTATGAGACTTACTGTAACGGGTCTGGGAGGCGGAACCTCTGAGCTACTATACAAGGGGGCGGTCCTTGTAAGGGAGCGGGTGGCGACCAGGCAGGCAGTCACAGCAGGTGACCGGGACAGTCTCTGGAAGAACGGGCAGGAGATCACGACAAGTGACTGGGGCAGTCTCTGGGTGAACGGGCAGATGGTCACGGCAAGTGACCGGGACAGTCTCTGGAAGAACGGGCAGATGGTCACGGCAAGTGACCGGGGCAGTCTCTGGGTAAAGGGTTGGTACGACCTGTGGCGGCTGATGGTAGACTTGAGCTCCCAGGTGAGCAGGCGAGAGTCTCTGGATAAACGGGTGGTCACAGCATGTGACGGCGGAGCCTCCAGGAAGACCAACAGACAGGCGGCAGATGAGCGCTCCCAGGTGAGCGGGCAGAAGTCTCTGGACAGGCGGGTGGTCACAGCATGTGACGGCAGAGCCTCCAGGTAGGCTAGCAGACAGGCAGCAGATGAGCGCTCCCAGGTGAGCGAGCAGGAGTCACTGGACAGGCAGGTGGTCACAGCATGTGACGGCGGAGCCTCCAGGTAGACTAGCAAGCAGGTAGCAGGTGTGTGCTCCCAGGTGAGCGGGCAAGCTGGTCCATAGACAGACTGACGGGAGTAGGAAGGCAGACCGTCGGACCTCAGGCAAGCAGGCAGGTGGCTGGTGTGCGCTCCCAGGTGAGCGGGCAGGCTGGTCCTTAGACAGACTGACAGGAGTAGTAAGGCAGACCGTCGGACCTCAGACTAGAAGGCAGGTAGCAGATAATCAGGCAGGAATCTGGCAGGTAACTGGCAGGTAACTGGCAGGTAACTGGCAACGGGACCTGAGGGCTGAAGCAGAGTAGTGAACAGTGCAACAACATTGCTCGGGCACCTCCATTTTGGAGGAGGTGCCTTATATATGGTGAAGTCCTCCGGCCATTGGCCGGGGACTCCTTAGGACGGCGCGCGGCCCCTTTAAGAGGGAGGGAGAGCGCGCGCGCGCGCCCTAAGCACAGTGGTCGGGAAGGAGCGCGCGCTGCCAGCAGAGCGGGAGGAGGACGCCGGGCACGGAGCAGGGAGGTGAGGGGAACAGCGTCCCTGCCTAGCAGAGGGCAGGGACACCGGCGCTACAGTACCCCCCCCTTTAGGCCCCCCCTTTTTTAGGCCAGACAGAAATTTAGCAAGGATAAGAGGGGCATGGATGTTCTCCCGGGGCTCCCACGTTCTCTCCTCAGGACCAAACCCCTTCCAATCTACTAGAAAAAAGGTCTTTCCTCTTACCCTTTTGGTGGCAAGAATGTTCTCTACCTCAAACTCGTCCTCAGCAGAAACCGGAGCAGGAGGCGTACCTGTAGACTTGGAAAAAGAGTTAAGTACCACAGGTTTGAGGAGAGATACATGGAAGGAGTTAGGGATCCGTAAGTTGGCCGGGAGTTTCAATTTATAGGCCACCGGGTTGATCTGACTGATGACCTCCAGGGGGCCGATGAACCGAGGCCCTAACTTGTAAGAAGGTATCTTGAGCCGGACATATTTAGATGAGAGCCAGACTTTATCTCCGGGACGAAATTGTGGAGGATCCAGGCGTTTTTTGTCAGCGTGTCTTTTCATCCGTTCGGACGACTGAAGGAGTGCGGATCGGGTACTCTCCCAAATGGAGGAAAATTTGCTAACGAGAGATTCTGCAGCCGTGTTGTCCACAGAGGTGGAGACAGGAAAAGGAATCCGAGGATGCTGACCGAAGACTACAAAAAACGGGGATTTGGAGGAGGATTCGCTCTCGTGATTATTATAAGAGAACTCGGCCCATGGTAGGAGATCCACCCAGTCAGAATGATGGGCATTAACGAAGTGCCGGAGGTAACTGGTCAGGTTCTGATTGATCCGCTCCACTTGACCATTGGACTGTGGGTGGTAAGCGGAAGAGAAGTCCAGGGTGACATCTAGCAGTTTACAAGTGGCTCTCCAGAAGCGTGAGGTGAACTGTACCCCACGATCCGACACGATGTGGAGGGGCAGGCCATGAAGACGAAAGATGTGATGAATAAAGTCTTTAGCTAGCTCGGGTGCAGACGGGAGGCCTGGCAGGGGAACGAAATGAGCCATCTTGGAGAAGCGGTCAGCGACCACCCAAATGACCGTACAACCGGCAGAGACTGGGAGGTCTGTTATAAAGTCCATTGCTATATGCTGCCAGGGGGCAGCAGGTACTGGGAGCGGAAGAAGGCGACCGGCTGGCAGATGTCTCGGAACCTTGTTGCGGGCGCAGGACACACAGGCAGAAACAAAGTCTATTACGTCCTTGTGCAGGGTAGGCCACCAGTAGTGCCGGGTAATAAGCTGGAGGGTCTTTTTCTGACCGGCATGGCCAGCTAGTTTAGACGAGTGACCCCAGTGAAGGATCTTCTCCCGATCAGGTACTGATACGAACGTCTTTCCGGGAGGGAGACGATTTAGACTCACGGGAGCCACCTGCATTACTCTGGCGGGATCGATGATGTGTTTCGGATCTTCCTCGAGATCAGACACCAGAAAGGATCGAGACAAGGCGTCCGCCTTGACGTTTTTGTCAGCCGGGCGAAAATGAAGAACAAAATCAAAGCGAGCAAAAAACAAGGACCACCGGGCTTGGCGCGGGTTAAGTCTCTGGGCATGCTGGAGGTAAGCCAAGTTCTTGTGGTCAGTGTAAATTATTACAGGGTGAAGAGCCCCCTCGAGCAGGTAACGCCACTCCTCCAATGCCAGCTTGATGGCCAATAACTCTCGGTCTCCTATGGAATAATTGCGCTCAGAGGAGGAGAAGAGTTTAGAGAAGAAGCCGCAAGTTACCATCCTCCCGGAAGATGATTTTTGAGTAAGTACCGCTCCGGCTCCAGAGGAGGAGGCGTCAACTTCCAGGAAGAACTGCTTGTTGCCGTCCGGGCGATGCAGCACCGGGGCGGAAGAGAAGGCCTGTTTTAAGGAAAGAAAGGCCTCCTCTGCTTCGGGCGGCCACTCTTTGGGATTAGTACCCTTACGGGTGAGCGCGGAAATTGGGGCAGTCCGGGAAGAGAAATGTGGTATGAAGAGGCGGTAGTAGTTGGCGAAGCCCAGGAACCGCTGAATGGCCTTCAACCCCTCCGGTCGGGGCCATTTCTCGATGGCAGACAGTTTCTCTGGATCCATTCGTAGGCTGGTCTGAGAAATAATATAGCCCAAAAACGGAAGCGAGGTCTGCTCAAAGAGGCACTTCTCGTATTTAGCGAAGAGGTGATTCTGCCTGAGCCTGAGCAGGACCTGACGAACGTCCCTCCGGTGAGTCTGGAGATCCGGAGAGAAGACCAAGATGTCGTCCAGGTACACCACTACGCAGGAGTAGAGAAGGTCCCGGAAGATGTCGTTGACCAACTCTTGAAAGACGGCAGGAGCGTTACAGAGACCAAAGGGCATTACCAGATATTCATAGTGGCCGTCCCGGGTGTTGAATGCCGTCTTCCATTCATCCCCCTGACGGATACGAACCAGGTTGTAAGCCCCACGGAGGTCCAGTTTGGTGAAGATTCTAGCCCCTCTCAGACGATCAAATAACTCCGGAATGAGCGGAAGGGGGTACTTATTTTTCACCGTGATCTGGTTAAGGCCTCTATAGTCTATACAGGGACGGAGAGAGCCGTCCTTCTTTTTTACGAAGAAGAAGCCTGCTCCCTCCGGGGAGGTAGACTTCCGGATGAATCCCCTGGCCAGATTCTCCTCAATATATTCGGACATCGACCGGGTCTCAGCAGCGGATAATGGATAAATACGCCCACGGGGAGGAGTAGTACCGGGTAACAAGTCGATAGGGCAGTCGTATGGTCTATGAGGGGGTAGTGTCTCTGCTTCCTTTTTATTAAAGACATCAGCATAAGACCAATAAGGAATTGGAAGTCCAGGTAGATTAGCTGGGGTAGGAGAAGGACGGACGGGATGGACGGGAACCAGACAGGTCTTATGGCAGTCCTGTCCCCAGCGAAGGACTTCTCCGGTCTGCCAGTCAAGCACGGGTGCATGTCTCTGGAGCCAAGGTAGACCTAGCAGGAGGGCGTGAGAGAGTCCAGGCAGAACATGAAAGGAGATACTCTCAGAATGCAGCATTCCCACCTGCAGAGTAATGGATTCGGTGATGAGTTGGATGGGGCGTGGTAAGAGACCCCCATCCACGGCAGCAACAGACAAGGGTACAGCCAGAGGTTTGGTGGGGATGCGGTACTTCTCTACCAGGGACTGTGAAATAAGATTCCCGGCTGCTCCAGAGTCCAGTTGGGCTAGTTCGAAATAACGGTTCTCCCCGCAGACGATTGAAACTGACAGCAGCAGAGATGGAGAGGATTCATTCTTGTCTAGGTCGACCTCTCTGAGCGAACCTAGACACAGGCGTTTCCCGACCTCTCTGGGCAGGCACGGATCCGGTGCTCCTTACTGCCACAGTAGAAGCAGCTCCCCTCGGCACGGCGTAAGTCCTGACGGGTTTTGACCATCTTGGTCTGGTCGACCTGCATAGGCTCAGGAGAGTGTACCTGGGGAGAGACGGAGGGAGTGACGGGTTTCTGAAAAGTAGGAGCTAGACGTGGAAACCTCCTCTCACGGGTGACCTCTTTGGCACGCTCCTGGAACCGTAGGTCAATCCGGGTGGCAAGAGTTATTAGGTCATCGAGAGTGGTAGGAACGTCCCGACCGGCAAGTTCATCTTTAATACGGCCGGACAGACCCTCCCAGAAGACGGATACCAGAGCGTCGTTATCCCAGGCCAGCTCCGAGGCAAGGGTACGGAACCGTATGGCATATTGGCCCACGGTGAGACTTCCCTGACGGAGGCGTAGCAGAGACGATGCGGATGAGGTCTTCCGTCCGGGTTCGTCGAAGACTTTCCGGAAAGCCGTGAGGAAGGCAGGCAAGTCGGACACCAGGGGGTCTCCTCTCTCCCATAGAGGATTTAGCCAGGCCAGGGCCTCCCCGGTGAGATGGGACATGATGAAGGCAATTTTGGCCCGGTCGGAGTTAAACTGGTGGGACAATAGTTCAAAGTGCAGGGTGCACTGATTAATGAAGCCCCGAGCCTGGGCGGAGTCGCCTCCGAAGCGAGGAGGTGCAGAAAGCCGGGGTCCGGGGTAGGATACCATGGTATTGGTGGGCAGCGGAGCTGCCGGGTTGCGAGTCATGGCACTGGCGGTGGTTGCTGGTGGAGCAGTCAGAGTGTCCAGGCGAGAATTGACATTCCGCAGGTGACCCAGGATGGACTCCTGTTGGGACCTCTGACGGGACAGTTCATGACAGAGGTCCGAGAGCGAGGGAGCTTGGGTGCCACCGGGTTCCATGGCCCGAGCAAACTGTAACGGGTCTGGGAGGCGGAACCTCTGAGCTACTATACAAGGGGGCGGTCCTTGTAAGGGAGCGGGTGGCGACCAGGCAGGCAGTCTCAGCAGGTGACCGGGACAGTCTCTGGAAGAACGGGCAGGAGATCACGACAAGTGACTGGGGCAGTCTCTGGGTGAACGGGCAGATGGTCACGGCAAGTGACCGGGACAGTCTCTGGAAGAACGGGCAGATGGTCACGGCAAGTGACCGGGGCAGTCTCTGGGTAAAGGGTTGGTACGACCTGTGGCGGCTGATGGTAGACTTGAGCTCCCAGGTGAGCAGGCGAGAGTCTCTGGATAAACGGGTGGTCACAGCATGTGACGGCGGAGCCTCCAGGAAGACCAACAGACAGGCGGCAGATGAGCGCTCCCAGGTGAGCGGGCAGAAGTCTCTGGACAGGCGGGTGGTCACAGCACGTGACGGCAGAGCCTCCAGGTAGGCTAGCAGACAGGCAGCAGATGAGCGCTCCCAGGTGAGCGAGCAGGAGTCACTGGACAGGCAGGTGGTCACAGCATGTGACGGCGGAGCCTCCAGGTAGACTAGCAAGCAGGTAGCAGGTGTGTGCTCCCAGGTGAGCGGGCAAGCTGGTCCATAGACAGACTGACGGGAGTAGGAAGGCAGACCGTCGGACCTCAGGCAAGCAGGCAGGTGGCTGGTGTGCGCTCCCAGGTGAGCGGGCAGGCTGGTCCTTAGACAGACTGACAGGAGTAGTAAGGCAGACCGTCGGACCTCAGACTAGCAGGCAGGTAGCAGATAATCAGGCAGGAATCTGGCAGGTAACTGGCAGGTAACTGGCAGGTAACTGGCAACGGGACCTGAGGGCTGAAGCAGAGTAGTGAACAGTGCAACAACATTGCTCGGGCACCTCCATTTTGGAGGAGGTGCCTTATATATGGTGAAGTCCTCCGGCCATTGGCCGGGGACTCCTTAGGACGGCGCGCGCGGCCCCTTTAAGAGGGAGGGAGAGCGCGCGCGCCCTAAGCACAGTGGCCGGGAAGGAGCGCGCGCTGCCAGCAGAGCGGGAGGAGGACGCCGGGCACGGAGCAGGGAGGTGAGGGGAACAGCGTCCCTGCCTAGCAGAGGGCAGGGACGCCGGCGCTACACTTACCACTACAATTCTCTTACATATATATATATAAAACATTTTTTTTTATATATTTCCCATATTTTGAAAAATAGTTATGGCAATAAAGAAGGGGTATGATGTAAAATATGAATCTTTACTAATATAAAGAAGAAGCTGGGCGAAACACACGTCGGGGCAGAGGGACGCCACCATTTACTCTCGGTTCATAGTGATAACTATTGCCTTCCATATTAATAATTATGCTTATGACTAATCAGGGAAGTTGTGCACTTTCATCTTGTTTCTGAGTAGGGGACTATTAACGATAATTGTGTCAATGTGTCTATGTTTTACATAGTCTGCAGTTACCGTTCACTCACTCCCCTGCTGAAATAGGAAGTTGAAATTTATCCACACAGATATTTGGTGTGCTAATTTCTTTTCATATCTTGCCATGAATTTATTATTGTCATTTTTTGTTAGTAAGATCTTTTGAAACACTTTGGGCAACACATGATGAATAATTTGTTGTTGTATCAGATATGTTGAATTTATACATATTTTACCTTAACCTCATTCAGCGCCGGACTGGAGTACCTGGGACCCACCAGGAAAAAATCAATCTTGGGGCCTACCAGCACCATGTAGTTACCATATATAGGAATAACATAAGTCCACAAACTCTTTTAAAATGAATCAACTTTATTAACCAATAAATAACCAATATAATGAATAAATAACAAACTAAAGAAACACTCCTGGCAAAAGAGGAACACTGTTATCTTATTCACATCAGTGTGTGATATAGTGCCATAACAGAACAATAACAATAAATACTTTCAAGGTACATTCTCTTAAAGTATAAGTGCCACAAATTGAACCTGCATATACAGTGCCTACAAGTAGTATTCAACCCCCTGCAGATTTAGCTGGTTTGATAAGATGCAAATAAGTTAGAGCCTTCAAACTGCAAACGAGAGTAGGTTTTATGAACAGAAGCATAAATCTTACAAACCAAAAAGTTATGTTGCTCAGTTGAATTTTATTAATTTTTAAACATAAAAGTGTGGGTCAATTATTATACAACCCCTATGTTTAATATTTTGTGGAATAACCCTTGTTTGCAATTACAGCTAATAATCGTCTTTTATAAGACCTGATCAGGCCGGCACAGGTCTGTGGAGTTATCTTGGCCCACTCCTCCATGCAGATCTTCTCCAAGTTATCTAGGTTCTTTGGGTGTCTCATGTGGACTTTATTCTTGAGCTCCTTCCACAAGTTTTCAATTGGGTTAAGGTCAGGAGACTGACTAGGCCACTCCAACACCTTGACTTTTTCCCTCTTGAACCAAGCCTTGGTTTTCTTGGCTGTGTGCTTTGGGTCGTTGTCTTGTTGGAAGATGAAATTACGACCCATCTTAAGATCCTTGATGGAGGAGCGGAGGTTCTTGGCCAAAATCTCCAGGTAGGCCGTGCTATCCATCTTCCCATGGATGCGGACCAGATGGCCAGGCCCCTTGGCAGAGAAACAGCCCCACAGCATGATGCTGCCACCACCATGCTTGACTGTAGGGATGGTATTCTTGGGGTCGTATGCAGTGCCATCCAGTCTCCAAACGTCACGTGTGTGGTTGGCACCAAAGATCTCGATCTTGGTCTCATCAGACCATAGAACCTTGAACCAGTCTGTCTCAGAGTCCTCCAAGTGATCATGAGCAAACTGTAGACGAGCCTTGACATGACGCTTTGAAAGTAAAGGTACCTTACGGGCTCGTCTGGAACGGAGACCATTGCGGTGGAGTACGTTACTTATGGTATTGACTGAAACCAATGTCCCCACTGCCATGAGATCTTCCCGGAGCTCCTTCCTTGTAGTCCTTGGATTAGCCTTGACTCTTTGGACAAGCCTGGCCTCGGCACGGGAGGACACTTTCAAAGGCTGTCCTGGCCGTGGAAGGCTAACAGTAGTTCCATAAGCCTTCCACTTACAGATGATGCTCCCAACAGTGGAGACAGGTAGGCCCAACTCCTTGGAAAGGGTTTTGTACCCCTTGCCAGCCTTGTGACCCTCCACGATCTTGTCTCTGATGGCCTTGGAATGCTCCTTTGTCTTTCCCATGTTAACCATGTCTGAGTGCTGTTCACAAGTTTGGGGAGGGTCTTAAATAGTCAGAAAAGGCTGGCAAAAGAGATCTTTAATCCACACATGTGAAGCTCATTATTCTTGGTGCCTGAACTACTTCTTAATACTTTTGGGGGACCAAACAGAATTCTTGTGGTTTGAGGGGTTGAATAATAAATGACACTCTGAATTAACTTTTAACGTTTTTTAAAAAAAAAAAAAAAAATTTGCTGCAGTGCATTTCCCACTTCCAGGCTGATCTACAGTACAAAGTCACAATGCCAAGTTAATTCCGCATGTGTCAACCAGCTAAATCTGCAGGGGGTTGAATACTACTTGTAGGCACTGTATCTAGCATCCCAGCAGCCAGCATCATTGTAGGAGCACCAAACTTGGCCCACTGGGAAAACGTAAAGAATTCTGTAAGCATTTTGGAAGTTTGTATTGCACGTTTTCCTCTCCTCTATAATACAGTACCATTCAATTGTTAGTGAAAGGCCCAAAACAACAAATAGACACACACTAACAGTCATTCAGCAGCGAAATTACAAAAGTTTTTTTTTCAGAACAGAAGATGACATTGCATACGTATTAATAATGTCATCATAGTCTAAGTTCCTTGAAATGTCATACTCAATGTTCAACAGAAGGAGTGACTCTAAAAGCCCCTGTCCAATCGAAGACCTCAGATGATTTTTTACAATTTTCAACTTTGAGAACACTCTTTCACATGAAACCTGGGTGCAAGCAAGTGTAAGAAGTGTCTTGTAAACTGCAAAAATGTTTGTGTAAGCAGCAGAATGTAAATTGTAGTCATATAAAAGTCTGTAGCAGCAGGAAAGACAGTTTTTTTGCGGGACGAATTGTACTTTCAGATGCAATCATTTTTTTTACCATATAGTGTAGAGGGAAATGGCAGCAAAAAATTTCAAGTGCAGTAAAATTGCAAAAAAGTGCAATTACACGTTTGTTTGTTTATTGGGTTTTTTAGTCACCATGTTCACTATATGGTAAAACCGACGTGACACTGTGATGCCTCGGGTCAGTACGAGTTCGTAGATACCAAACATGTATACCTTTACTGGTATCTAAGTGGTGAAAATAAATTCACAAGTTTGAAAAAAAAAGTCACACTTTTCGCGCCATGTTCTGCGCACCGTAGTGTTCTAATTTTTTTGGATCTGGGGCTGTGTGACAGCTTATTTTTTGCGTCTTGAGCTGACGTGCATCTCTGCTGCTGTGTAGTAGTCACAACACAGGGAGAGGTTAAACATCCAAGTATTTAATATGTATTGCAAATAAAGAATGTTCCCATTCTTAATATCCAAAAAAAACAAATGACTGACAACAATCCACTATACCTAGACTAATAATACCATATAGAAGAGAGAAATACCACCACACCATGACCAGAACACATACCACCACATAGTGATCAAATACTACCAAGTACAAGGTATATATACTGCCACACCATGAGAAGACCACATATTACCACCACATAGTGACTGTCCGAATAATACCACATACAAGGGACAACTACCGCCACGTCATGACCATGGCACACAATGGCACCAGATAGTGACTGATAATGAAAATGTAAAAAAGCTCTGTATATAGAGTCAGTGTACAGATAATGTAGAGATTATCAGTGACATTATACACAGGAGCTCTGTCTATAGTGTCAGTGTAGAGGTAATACAGTGATCACCAGTGACATTATGCACAGGAGCTCTGTATGTAGTGTCAGTGTATAGGTAATACAGGGATCACCAGTGACATTATGCACAGGAGCTCTGTATATAGTGTCATTGTGTGTGTGTATAGGTAATACACATACTCACCAGTGATGTCTTTAGGTGAAGTTCTTTATCTGCAGACCGATATATCACATCTTCTATGCAGGACTTATCTCTGCAGAAAATAACATAGTTAGCTATAACTGATCACTTCCAGAGCACAATCCACACTTTTCCCAAGATTTCTACACTGCATGAAATGACAAAAAAAGAAACATAGTGCCGCACTACACAGTAACAGTGCCCCAGTGTCATTCTGTGCCTGCTCATCTGTCAGCAGACATATTTGTGACGGCAAAGATGTAGCAGAGCTGAAGACAGAAGACCTATAGATTACGTTGGAATAAGGATTTTTCTTTATTAAAGATGGAGTACCTAAATGTGTTTTATTTTTAATAAAAAAAAAAATCTGTCTTTTTTTTTTTGTTTACTAGAAATTTATGGTGGCTATGTCTAATTTGGCGTGACACCATGAATTTCGGGCTTAGTACCAGTTGATAATACAAAGCGGGCCTGGTACTAACCCTATTATTACCCAGGGTGCCACTCACCACCAGGGCCGCTGGAAGAGCCGGGTAAAGCACCAGGAAATGGTGCTATGATGAATGCGCCATTTTCAGGGGTGGCTGCGGGCTGCGATTTTCAGCGTGGGGGGCCAAGAACGCTTGGGCCTTACCATGCTGCGAATCCCAGCCCCCAGCTGCCTTGTTTTATCTGGCAGGCGATCAACATATGGCGGGAGCTGGGCAATGGGCATGATTATCAAATAATATATACCTGACAAGAGCCCATAGATTCTGCTGCCTCCAATAATATATACCTGACAGAAGCCCATAGATTCTCCTGCCTCCAATAATATATTCATGACAGGAGCCCATACATTCTGCTGGCTCCAATAATATATACCTGACAGGAGCCCATAGATTCTCCTGCCTCCAATAATATATTCATGACAGGAGCCCATACATTCTGCTGGCTCCAATAATATATACCTGACAGGAGCCCATAGATTATCCTGCCTCCAATAATATATTCATGACAGGAGCCCATACATTCTGCTGGCTCCAATAATATATACCTGACAGGAGCCCATACATTCTGCTGCCTCCAATAATATATACCTGACAGGAGCCCATACATTCTCCTGCCTCCAATAATATATACTTGACAGGAGCCCATAGATTCTCCTGCCTCCAATAATATATACCTGACAGGAGCCCATACATTCTGCTGCCTCCAATAATATATACCTGGTAGGAGCCCATACATTCTGCTGCAGCTGCCTGGGGCAACATCGGGTCCGTCCTCCACAGTGCGCACAGGAAGCAGTCCCAGGGCGATGACGGCAGTATCGCGCTGCGCAGAGGAGGCAGAGGGGCACTGCGGCAGCAGGCAGAGCAGGGAGATCGCTCTCCCTGCTTTGCAGCTGCAGAGGGCCCATCACTAATCATATCGGCATTGCTTCCGATATGATTAGCGAACCGGGGGGGCTCTCTGTTCTCTGTACAGGGCCCAGGGGTGAGAGGAGGCAGGGCTTGGGGGCATGGCCATCTGGACCCGGGGCCCACCGGGGGTTTTCCTGATCCTCCGGTGGGCCAGTCCGCCCCTGACCTCACTGCATATACAGATGCATCTCACTAAATTAGAATATCATCAAAAAGTTAATTTATTTCAGTTCTTCAATACAAAAAGTGAAACTTATATATTATACAGAGTCATTACAAACAGAGTGATCTATTTCAAGTGTATATTTCTGTTATATTTCTGTTAATGTTGATGAATATGGCTTACACAAAAGTCATTATCTCAGTAAATTAGAATACTTTATAACAACAGCTTGAAAAAAGTTTTTAAAATTCGAAATGTTGGTCTACTGAAATGTATGTTCAGTAAATGCACTCAATACTTGGTCGGGGCTCCTTTTGCATCAATTACAGCATCAATGTGGCGTGGCATGGAGGCGATTAGCCTGTGGCACTGCTGAGGTGTTATGGAAGCCCAGGTTGCTTTGATAGCAGCCTTCAGCTCGTCTGCATTGTTGGGTCTGGTGTCTCTCATCTTCCTCTTGACAATACTCCATAGATTCACTATGGGGTTAAGTTCAGGCGAGTTTGCTGGCCAATCAAGCACAGTGATACTGTTGTTTTGAAACCAGGTATTGGTACTTTTGGCAGTGTGGACAGGTGCCAAATCCTACTGGAGAATGAAATTTCCATCTCTAAAAAGCTTGTCGGCAGAGAGAAGCATGAAGTGCTTTAAAATTTCCTGGTAGACGGCTGCGCTGACTTTGGTCTTGATAAAACACAATGGATCTACACCAGCAGATGACATGGTTCCCCAAACCATCACTGATTGTGGAAACTTCAGACTAGACCTCGAGCAGCTTGGATTGTGTGCCTCTCCACTCTCCCTGCTGACTCTGGGACCTTGATTTCCAAATGAAAATTGGAACTCTGGGACCTTGTGGAGTTCGTCAATGACTGCCTTTTGGACATCTGTCAAATCAGCAGTCTTCCCTATGATTGTGGAGCCTACTGAAACAGACTAAGGGACCTTTTTAAATGCTTAGGAAGCCTTTGCAGGTGTTTTACTGTTAATTATTTTAATATACTGAGATAATGAATTTTGTGTTTTCACTGGCTGTAAGCCATAATCATCAACATTAACAGAAATAAACACTTGAAATAGACCACTCTGTTTGAAATGACTATATAATACACTGCTCAAAAAAATAAAGGGAACACTTAAACAACAGAATATAACTCCAAGTAAATCAAACTTCTGTGAAATCAAACTGTCCACTTAGGAAGCAACACTGATTGACAATCAATTTCACATGCTGTTGTGCAAATGGAATAGACAATAGAGGGAAATTATTGGCAATTATCAAGACACCCTCAATAAAGGAGTGGTTCTGCAGGTGGGGACCACAGACCACATCTCAGTACCATTGCTTTCTGGCTGATGTTTTGGTCACTTTTGAATGTTGGTTGTGCTTTCACACTCGTGGTAGCATGAGACGGACTCTACAACACACAGAAGTTGCTCAGGTAGTGCAGCTCATCCAGGATGGCACATCAATGCGAGCTGTGGCAAGAAGGTTTGTTGTGTCTGTCAGCGTAGTGTCCAGAGGCTGGAGGCACTACCAGGAGACAGGCCAATACACCAGGAGATGTGGAGGGGGCCGTAGGAGGGCAACAACCCAGCAGCAGGACCGCTACCTTCGCCTTTGTGCAAGGAGGAACAGGAGGAGCACTGCCAGAGCCCTGCAAAATGACCTCCAGCAGGCCACAAATGTGCATCTGTCTGCACAAATGGTTAGAAACCAACTCCATGACGGTGGTATGAGGGCCCGACATCCACAGATGGGGGTTGTGCTCCCAGCCCAAGACAGTGTAGGACGCTTGGCATTTGCCACAGAGCACCAGGATTGGCAAAGTCGCCACCTGCGCCCTGTGCTCTTCACAGATGATAGCAGGTTCACACTGAGCACATGTGACAGACGTGACAGAGTCTGGAGACGCCGTGGAGAGCGATCTGCTGCCTGCAACATCCTTCAGCATGACCGGTTTGGCAGTGGGTCAGTAATGGTGTGGGGTGGTGTGGCGCCCCTGAGGGTTCAGCCCCACAGAGTTATTGCATCTCATCCAGAGATGTGGTACCTCACTCTCAGGTAAGGAAGGAGTATGGCTCAGGACCCTAACACTACATCCACTACACCACATTTCCGGGGGACAGGGCGAGATTGCTCCTACGGGAGAGCACAGTCCCTGATCCCTGGCTGGAGTGGGGAGGAACCACTTAGAGAGGGGGAACTATGTAGTGGATGGGTGGAGGACGTAGATCCTGGGAGCACATGTAGTAGGAGGTATAAAAGTAAGAAACCATCTTAGATCAGAGTTCAGTTCCAGCCAGACAGTCTGAGGAGAAGTGGAAGGAGCAGGGGCTCTGCAGGAGCTCTGCTCCAGAGGCGGGCCTAGCCAGGAGGCCTGAGCCTGAGAGAGGAGAGGGAGGTGGACGGCTCCAGGAATGAGGAGAGAAGGGACCCTAGGGGTACGGGCCGTGCAGCAAGCCACCCGTACGCCCGCCGCTACAAGGAGGTAGGGGGGTCAGGCTAGAAGAAGGGAACTGGTCCCTCAACTAGCACAGAGCTACAAGGCCCAACTAGGAAACTGGAGGCTGCAGCATTTCAAGTACTGCAGGCCACAAGTCCACACCAGTACACTAAGAAGGTAGCCAGATAGGACCCAGGGGATGGAACATACGTCGCCCGCCAAGGCCCGAGGGTACCGGATAGAAGTGGCGCTGGGTGTGAGGTGCAGGAAGAGGCCAGAAGAAGTTACACAGAACGGGGTCCTGATAAGTGTTCTGGAAATACCTGAGGGTGGACTGAACCCCTCACTGAGTACGCACAGCACGACGGGGGAAGATTGCTTGGTACCTGTAATCTGAACTACAACAACAGTGAGTAAAGA
Organism: Phyllobates terribilis; assembly: GCF_046119375.1. Lineage (NCBI taxonomy): Eukaryota > Metazoa > Chordata > Amphibia > Anura > Dendrobatidae > Phyllobates > Phyllobates terribilis. Next base: position 406,742,093 of record NW_027362761.1, on the reverse strand, counting down.
CCCTGGGACTGCACTATCTTGTCTCTGTGTTCCTTGCGGCACCAGCACTCACAGCACTAGGATGCCCTGCACAATCACCACCATCAGCCAGTCACGCTGCCCTGAAGCTACGCTCCTCCTGTGGGGAGTCATATCACCTTGCTGCACACACCACCAGCTTCAGCGGACTGCTCCGCAGCGGCGGTTACCAATAACCGCATTCCACAGGTGGCGTAGTTGGACATTAACATTTGTACACAGAGACTACCCCCTTGGTTTGACCGCCCTGGGTCACGGACCGGGTCGCCGCCACAGTGACTATAACCCCCAGCATCTACAAGGCCCGGCTCCGGGTATCCCCACGGCCCAGGGGGCGCGTCAGTGGCATTTCTTTGGAGGGCCGCACAGCCCTCCATGTGCTTGCCAGATGTAGCCTGACTGCCATTAGGTACCGAGATGAGATCCTCAGACCCCTTGTGAGACCATATGCTGGTGTAGTTGACCCTGGGTTCCTCCTAATGCAGGACAATGCCAGACCTCATGTGGCTGAAGTGTATCAGCAGTTCCTGCAAGATGAAGGCATTGAAGCTATGGACTGGCCCACCTGTTCCCCAGACCTGAATCCGATTGAGCACATCTGGGACATCATGTCTCGCTCTATCCACCAACGTCACGTTGCACCACAGACTGTCCAGGAGTTGGCGGATGCTTTAGTCCATGTCTGGGAGGAGATCCCACAGGAGACCATCCGCAACCTCATCAGGAGCATGCCCAGGCATTGTAGGGAGGTCATACAGGCACGTGGAGGCCACACACAATACTGAGCCTCATTTTGACTTGTTTTAAGGACATTGCATCAAAGTTGGATCAGCCTATAGTGTGTTTTTCCACTTTAATTTTGGGGGTGACTCCAAATCCAGGCCTCCATTGGTTAATAAATTTGATTTCCATTGATGATTTTTGTGTGATTTTGTTGTCAGCACATTCAACTTTGTACAGAACAAAGTATTCAATGAGAATATTTCATTCATTCAGATCTAGGATGTGTTATTTGAGTGTTCCCTTTATTTTTTGAGCAGTGTATATGAGTTTCACTTTTTGTATTGAAGAACTGAAATAAATTAATGTTTTGATGATATTCTAATTTAGTGAGATGCACCTGTATATAATTGGTTTGTGTCCCTCCCTTTCTCTTTTAGTACCCTTCTATTTTTACATGTTTTTATGTTATTTATATTAATAAAGATTCATATTTTACATCATACCACTGTTTTATTGCCATAATGATTTTTCAAAATATGGTAAATCTTTGCTAAAAAACTTGAAAGTGCATGAAGTGATGACCCATATTTAGGGTAGTTGTTTATTAGCTAGACAATTTTGATATAACCATATACAGTATATACACATGTATGCCCCCCAGGGATAATTGTTTTTCACCCCCTGAACATAGTGCATAGGCTTTACCAGTCTCCCACTCCTTAAAAATGGGAAAAAATGTTTTACGAGGCCCTCCTCTACATCTCTTCCAGGGGATATTGTAGTCCCTCCTTCTAATTTTTGGAAGGCCTTACACTTTGTGCATAGGCTTTATGAATCTAGGAGTCCCACTACGTAACATTTTTAAAGGGAATCTGTCACCCCTTGGACTTATATGACTTACTAATATGGGCATACAGGTGATAGAAATGTAAATCTGTTCCTACCTGTATGCCTCATATTAGAGGTCTTGTTGCTGTGAAATTTTATGTTTTATCAATATGGTAATGATCCCTTGAGAATCCCAGGCCTGTAAGGAATCTCCGCCTCCTGTGATAATTATCATGGCTCTCCCCTCCTCTGCACGTCATAGTGCCCTGTGATGTGCAGTTGTGGCAGCCAAATCCTGCACCTGCGCACTTCACTCTTTACACAGGGAGCACTTCTTCCTCCCATCTATGTGCATTGTACTTCAGGGAACTTATGCGCAGGTGCCATCGAGTCACTGTGACTTCTGCACCAGTGACCTCCGGTGTGCGCAACACTAAGGTGCTCTCCCCACGTCCTCCTTGCATGTCATCGCTGTGGACCATTTGTATATTTGTATACATACACATGGTTAATGATGACTTACAGGGAGGAAATGGGGAGAGCACCTTAGTGTTGTTTTTCATCCTCTAAGCATACTGCATAGGCTTTACCAGTCTAGGAGTTCCACTCCTTACAAATGGGGAAAAAATTAGCGGAACCATAGTAAAGGTACCCATTCACATATATATATTTTTCCCTCTCAGCACATGCCTATAACACTGACGTATATCCCCTCATTACACTTTTCTACTGGATTATTTCTATACCTTGGCACCTACTCAAATCCCTGGCATATGCTCATATCTTACCACAAGTAAGGAAAATACCATCCGGGCTGTCTATGATACTCCCTGACTGTATATGAATGTATGTATGTATTCATGTATAAAATGTATTTCCTGGTTATCTAACCACTGTTTTTCTCTCTTACTTCTCGCTTTCCCCCCTTTCCTTTTCTCTCACCCCTCCCCCACCCCTACTTTCTATTCTGTCATGATTTTCCCTTACTCCATATTATTTGGAAAACATTTGTAATTTTGTATATTTTACTGCTTTTGTTTTTATTCTGATATCTTGTCTCTTTTTGCAGTAGCGACCTAATGAATAAGGCCTATGTAGTGGCCGAAACGTCTACTGTCGCCTTCACGCCTATGGTTTGATTTGTTTTTTTCCTGTAAATAAATGTACACTGCAATAGCAATTTATGAGTGAGCGATGAATTAATTTTCTAAGAGGTGGTGGAGGCATTTTTTTTCTCTTTTTAATTTGGCCTTATATATAAGTCATTATATAGGAAAGAATGTTTTGTAGCATTTTTTCCAGTAAAAGTGGCTTAATACTCTTGAGTCGGTCGACAGGGGTAGGGGTACTCGGATACCGGGATGGATGGGTTGCTTCTGTGGGGATCACGGTTGGTCGGTTCCCGGTTCCGTGCCCTGGACCGTCAGTAAAGGGATGGGGGTGAGGATGATTGTGTCCTGACGCCTCCTGTGGTAACTGGTAAAGTCGGTTACCAGCGCTGTGTATGGTTGCTGAGGTGATCGGCATACGGCTTGTACGAACGCTATAGGCAGTAATGTCAAAGTAGGCACACACACATTAAGTCTTTGTTTCAGTACCTTTCTTTTACTGATGTCCGGTAACAGGTACAGTTCAGGAGGGTAACCAGGTTTTCGGTGCAGGTAGAGATATTCACTCTGGAGATTTGTGAGGCCTCCTCTAACAATGTGTGCGTTGCTTGGGATCAGTCCTGCCTTAAGCTGAACCTGCCACCTTTTACTTTTTTTGGGGTCCTTCTCCACAACAGACAATGAGGACCTTTCCTTGGGGCTACCAATTCTATATCTGGGCCCCTGGTCCTATACTTGGTCAAGTTTTTCGACTCTTTGCCCTTCTTCTTCAGGGGGAGTAGATCCTCCTGATCTGTTCGGGTTTTCTATGCTATTCCTGAATTAATAGCAATCTCGGACTCCGATGTCCGGGTGAGCTAAAGGGATAATAGTTTTATCTCTTTCTTTCTCCTTCTAGCCTCCGTCCCTCTCTCTAGGGTGCTTCACAACACAGACCTGTTTCCTAGTTCAGGGCTTCACTGGTCCTCAGCCAACCGCTCTCTGTGTCTCTCTCCTCCTTCATCCCTCACAAGACTAACTGCCGCTTTGCTGTCTCCCTGGAAACTGACTCCTCCCCTCAGACCTGGGGTGGAAGGTGTTGTGTGTGCCCAAGTGTATATCTCTCCCTGCACCTATGGATCCTACGATAATCCCCCGCAGGGGTGCCACACTCTGACAAGATTATTCCTAGCTGCGACCTAGGAGTCAGAAATGCGTCCAGTTATCTTCCCCATGTTGTTCCTATTTGAGCACTGCTTCCATCTATTTCGGCAATTTTCCTTCACCTCTTCCGGGTAGGGTATTCTGGAAAAATGCTCGAGTTTCCCTTTGACTTTCATTATACTCGTTACTGGATCCTGTCCGAGCGTCCGACCTGCTTGATTCGAGTACTGAGCACTCAAGAATTTTAGTGCTCACTCATCACTAGTAAGCATCTGTCAATGATCAAAATCTGATGTAAATAGACATTTTAAAGCAATCTGCGACCTCTTGAAATAGAGACATATCCACAGTCATGCTTTCCTTGCAATAATTAAACTTTCCAATCGCAAAACTTTCCATATTTAAATTTCAGCTGTATCAGAAACTCAGTTAAATCTCATATAGGACAGAATTGCTTGTCATCAGGAGTTCACCAATGTCCAGCAAACTATCTGACAGATCAGTATTCAGTGGCTAAGTAACAATCCAGAAGGAAACTGCTCTACTTGGAGAATACCGAAAAAGCATGAGCTAGTACCAGACAGTTATTACCAGGGTTGTTGTCACCCTTTCTTCTGTCTGGAGAAAGCTCTAAAAGCGACATTTAAGTGGTGAGATCCGATTCTTTAGGGGCATCCCTTTGGGTACACATTAGGTGCTGCCATCTGGTGGCCCTGTGAAGCCACAGACTTGGCTTTCTAGTAGATTGTGATGTTTACTATTTACTGCAATATTGAAAAACTGCAGCATAGTTCAAGTGTCTTCCCAATGGAGACTAAAAATAAAAAGTGAAAATAAAAAAAGTATGTTTTTAAATATATTAAAAAATGTAAAAGTTTGAATCCCCCCCTTTTCCCAGTTCAAAATAAAGTAAAAATCTAAGAATATGTTGTATTGCCATGTCTGTAAAAGTTCGATCTAACAAAATATAAAATTGTATAACCTATAATGTGGCAAACACCGACCCACCCCCCGAAGATGCATTACTAAGCAATCAGAACATCATATATACCCCCTAAATGGTACCAATATTAACTACAGCTTTTAAAATGGAGACATAAACCACATTTTTTTTACAGCTCTGAATTTTTAAAATGAATAAAATATTAAAAAAATATAAGTTTGGTATCATCATAATTGTACTGGAATCATGTTGCCAGGTCATTTTTACCGTAAAACCAATGGCGGAGTTGCATTTTTGTCACCATTTTACCTTATATGGATTTTTTTCCCTGTGTTCTAGTACATTATATGGTAAAGTGAGTGGTGTCATTCAAAACTGCAACTCGGACTGTAAGAAAGAAGCCCTAATGCAATGCTTCTTTTAAAAGTTACACAGTGGCTCTTGGTAGAAGAAGCTGCATCCTTAACCCCTTTACCCCCGAGGGCGGTTTGCACGTTAATGACCAGGCCAATTTTTACAATTCTGACCACTGTCACTTTATGAGGTAAGAACTCTGGAACGCTGATTCTGAAACTGTTTTTTCGTGACATATTGTACTTCATGATTGTGGTAAAATTTATTCGATATCACTTGCGTTTATTTGTGAAAAAAAAATGGAAATTTGGTGAAAATTTTGAAAATTTCACAGTTTTCAAACTTTGAATTTTCATGCCCTTAAATCAGAGAGATATGTCACACAAAATAGTTAATAAATAACATTTCCCACATGTCTACTTTACATCAGCACAATTTTGGAACCAATATTTCTTTTGTTAGGGAGTTAGAAGGTTAAAAGTTGACCAGCGATTTCTCTTTTTTACAACAAAAGTTACAAAACCACTTTTTTAGGGACAACATCACATTTGAAGTGTCTTTGAGGGATCTATATGAAAGAAAATACCCAAAAGTGACACCATTCTAAAAACTGCACCCCTCAAGGTGCTAAAACCACATTCAAGTTTATTAACCCTTCACATGCTTCACAGCAATTAATTGAACGTGAAAGGAAGTGAGCTCCAGTCCTGTGATGGCTGTCAGTAGGACTCGCATGTGACCAACCCAACTGTCTGGAGCACCCCACTGTAGACTACGAAGCTTCTTCTGGTACGTCTCAGGGGTCAGGTTGTACTGCCGGACCAGAGCCAGCTTGATGTCCTCATAGCTCAGGGTGGTCTCACTGGGCAGGTACCCAAATATTTCCAGGGCCTTACCCCTAAGGTGAAGGGTTAAGAACCGGAACCACTGGTCCTCAGGCAGATGGTACTGATGGCAGGTTCTTTCAAATACCAGCAAGAAAGTGTCCAAGTCCCCCCCTTTGTCCAGCAGGGGGAATTCCTCCGCCTGTAGCTTCGGGACTCGGATCTCAGGGGACTCGCGACTGGTTGGGGCCTGCAGCTGGAGCTGGAGCATTTTCTCATGGTGCTCGTGCTCCCGCTGACGTTCTGCTGCGGCTGCCTCGCGACGTTCCACTGCGATTGTGAAAGCCTCGTAGGTGGCCTTGTCCCAAGCCATGAGACGGGCAAAAGCAGCTTGCACAAGGTCATCCAAGCCTGCCTGCCTTGGCGGAAGGTCAGATGGTGGACGGACCCCTGCGGGGCCGACCGCTGGCGACTCTCTCTCTCTGGAGGGCCTAGGTTGGACTCCCCTTCTCTTAGAGAAACCTCGTCTTCCACCTCCTCAACACCACCGGTAGCATCGGTCACCTCCTTGGTTCTTGTCTGGTGTCACTGGCCATCCTTGCACTCTACGTTCACTGACACCGAACTGCAACCTGATGCACCCACACCGCTTACAGTATTTGCACTCTGACTGTCTAGTGCTGGGCTGATCTTAAGACCTCAGCAGCCAAAGCTACTACTGGCATACCTTAGTGTCTATAAGGATGCGTTCCACACTCACACACACTATTATCTCGATCCCACACTGCTTGCCACCAATGTGATGAAATAGCAACAGGGAGACCCCGCAGAATCTCGCAGTTGCCACCCCTTGGATGCATCCACACCCCGCCACCCGCTTGACGTCGCTATTACGTCAGACGAAGCATGTGGTACGGATCTGCCCTTTGCACCAACGTGACGTTCCACACCCCCCTGAGGGATGCTTAAAGTCAGATTGGTACAGTTATGCGTAGACACCCCCTGTCCACATGGGTACAGGGAGGCACCAGGGAGTGAGAAGAGAAGGCCCACTCAGTCACTGACATGGCACCACACTCGCCCACAACCCTGACAGGCTGAAAGGCTCCTTTCACTAGCTCCAGTGAAGCAGAGCCTAGTCGGCCTGGGAGAGCTGCCACCAGTTTCTATTAGATATAACAGACTTATAAAGGGCTAGAAACCCGTCTGGTAGCGTGTTCGTTGGACTGAGAAAAAAGAACAGCCCAAGGTTAAATTATATATTTAATCGCCTTAGGGGAACACTAAACAATACACTACATACATAAGGGTTATACATACACAGTGGTCAGAGTTGCAAATACAATAGGAGGGGTACAAAAGATATAAAGCAGTTATTAAGAGTCAATTACCGGTTAGATGGACAATCTGGCTTTCAGGGGAAGGGCTGCCACATGGGATGTTTGTGAGGTTTCTCTTTGTTGTTGCAGGACTTTTCCCACACGACTTGAGTGTCTGAGCAAAGTGTCTGAATACTTATGACCATGTGATATTTCAGTTTTTCTTTTTTAATAAATTTGCAAAAATTTCTACATTTCTGTTTTTTTTTCAGTCAAAATGGGGTGCAGAGTGTACATTAATGAGAAAAAAAATGAACTTTTTAGAATTTACCTCAATGGCTGCAATGAAAAAAAGAGTAAAAAATTTAAAGGGGTTTGAATACATTCCGCACCCACTGTAAATGACAGAAAATACCCAAAAGTGACACCATTCTAAAAACTGTTTATTAAACGAATTGCTGGATCTCACGGGCCACCATACCCTGGGATCATCACATGATCTCAGGGTACCATGGTAACCATCGCAGGGGTCCGATGGTTACTAAGGGGGTCTTGCGACCCCCTGGTAAGCACTTAAATACCGCTGTCACGTTTGACAGCGGTATTTAAGGGGTTAATCGGCATGATCGGAATCGAGACCGGCTGGGGCCGATACTGGAGGGTGTCAGCTGTCACACACAGCTGTCACCCGCAGGAAGCTCCGCCGCTGGACGGCGCTATTCACTTATTCCACAGCGACGCATTTTAACAGCGCTGTGGAATAAGTACCTTTAATGACCGTCGTAAAAATGCGTTACGGCAGTCGTTAAGGGGTTAAAAAGGATCACATGGTTACAACGCTGTAACTGAAAAAAGAAAAGAAAACAACTTATAGTAGGTATAAAAGCTAAATAGTACTCACGACATTGCATTGTATTTCATACAGATCAAATGTGTGGTTAAAAAACACACATCATCCCTTTGTTGGGAAATCTGAATTTACCATCAATTCCCTGGAGACAAACCAAATCATATGTACAGTGCCTACAAGTAGTATTCAACCCCCTGCAGATTTAGCTGGTTTGATAAGATGCAAATAAGTTAGAGCCTTCAAACTGCAAACGAGAGTAGGTTTTATGAACAGAAGCATAAATCTTACAAGCCAAAAAGTTATGTTGCTCAGTTGAATTTTATTACATTTTAAACATAAAAGTGTGGGTCAATTATTATACAACCCCTATGTTTCATATTTTGTGCAATAACCCTTGTTTGCGATTACAGCTAATAATCGTCTTTTATAAGACCTGATCAGGCCGGCACCGGTCTGTGGAGTTATCTTGGCCCACTCCTCCATGCAGATCTTCTCCAAGTTATCTAGGTTCTTTGGGTGTCTCATGTGGACTTTATTCTTGAGCTCCTTCCACAAGTTTTCAATTGGGTTAAGGTCAGGAGACTGACTAGGCCACTCCAACACCTTGACTTTTTCCCTCTTGAACCAGGCCTTGGTTTTCTTGGCTGTGTGCTTTGGGTCGTTGTCTTGTTGGAAGATGAAATTACGACCCATCTTAAGATCCTTGATGGAGGAGCGGAGGTTCTTGGCCAAAATCTCCAGGTAGGCCGTGCTATCCATCTTCCCATGGATGCGGACCAGATGGCCAGGCCCCTTGGCAGAGAAACAGCCCCACAGCATGATGCTGCCACCACCATGCTTGACTGTAGGGATGGTATTCTTGGGGTCGTATGCAGTGCCATCCAGTCTCCAAACGTCACGTGTGTGGTTGGCACCAAAGATCTCGATCTTGGTCTCATCAGACCATAGAACCTTGAACCAGTCTGTCTCAGAGTCCTCCAAGTCCTCCAAGTGATCATGAGCAAACTGTAGACGAGCCTTGCATTTCCCACTTCCAGGCTGATCTACAGTACAAATGTCACAATGCCAAGTTAATTCCGCATGTGTCAACCAGCTAAATCTGCAGGGGGTTGAATACTACTTGTAGGCACTGTATGTGCAAATCATCACTGTGCTGTCTAAAAAAATAGTACTGCAGATCGATGGTGACAATGTAAAGAAAAATATATTGCAAAAGATAGAAAAGCATCAACAAGAGCTGCGTTATGACACATAAAACATAAATAATAACAGTCTCTCGCCCGAGGACAAATAGTGTACTTTTCCATTTTGTGTTGGCACAACTCTGGTCCCACTGGGTTGGGACCCCGGAACAAAGAATCCAAAATATTTTAAACAATGCTTCAACCCAGTTGGGACATCTGGTCTCCATCCCCTTTCCCCCCAACAATAGCCCACTAGCAAGGATACAGTCCAGGAAGGGCAAAGTCCATAAAGGGATTGGGACAAAGTCCACAGGGAGAGATTGGGGCAAAGTCCATGGCTGGTTTACAAAGTTCATGGCTGGTTGGGCAAAGTCCATAAAGGGATTGGGACAAAGTCCATGGCTGGTTGGGCAAAGTCCATAAAGGGATTGGGACAAAGTCCATGGCTGATTGGGCAAAGTACATGGCGAAGGGTGTAAAATCATCTCACGACTCAAAGTCCCTAAATCCAGCAGGGGAATAATAAACAAGGGTAAGGGGCAAACCAAACCTTTGGCCATCTGTGTTCAACAACAAGGAGTCTGGATCCAAGACCACTCAGGGTACAACTGGCACAAAAAGGAGCTTCAGTCATCCCACACAAGAGATGTATTCAGGCCATTCATCCATTTGATTAGTGCTGTTTTATTTTGATGGTCCACGCACTTGAGCCAAAACTTAGGCTTGCAGGCCGCAGGCACTGCTCCCTCCCTCTTTAAGTTGATTCTGTTTGCAACCTGGGCTCAGGTGAGGGCAAGATGTCTGACCTACAGATACCCACTGATGGTTTCAGACCACGCAACAGTTGTCATCTTTAATGTAGTAAGTGTCTTCCCCGCATCACTCGGATATTCCATCGACAAGGCTTGATCCTGCCAGCTTCGCTCCAAAATTTTAGAGGGTCATCATGCGATCCTCCTCCAAATATTTAGAGGGTCATCCAGCGGCCGTTGCTCCAAATTTTTAGAGGATCATCAAGCATCAGGCAGCCCTAGCTCTTAATTTTCCCAGGGTGTGTATGATGCCCTCCTTCAAAATTTTTTAAGGATGTGTATGAGGCCAACCTCTACAATTCTCTAACATATATATACACATGTATACCCTCTAGGGATAATTGTTTTTCAGCCCCTGAACATAGTGCATAGGCTTTACCAGTCTAGGAGTCCCACTCTTTAAAAAATGGGAAAAAAATGTTTTCTGAGGCTGCAAGCGTGAGCCGAGTGTCAGTACTCTGGTCCTCTCGCATGAGTGTATCGCAACACTGCAGTGCAGAAGTTGGAGAAATTACTTTCTCCATCTCCTCTTTTGATGGTATCGGCAAGTGATATCCGAGTGCAGTTCGATGTTTCACACGCACCCACAGACTTAATTGCGGATGCAATCACAGCTTGCTGCGATTTTTTCGCATGCAAAATCGGCATGAGAAAATAATCGCAGATGTGAGCTGCACCATAGGGTAACATTGGGGTGATTTTTTATTGGATTGCACTTGTCCGATTGCATCGCAAGTAGGATTAAGCCCTAAAGCTGAGGATGCACAGGTCACATGGCCAAAGTTTGCTGATTGTTGCTGCTACTTCATGGTGCAATACAAGTGAATGGGGTTGCATTGTCACCGCAAAGGTACAAGAAAGTCACAAAAAACTCTAACTAGGTTGGAAATTGTGTGACTTACCTGTCGCGGTACCCTAGGTGTCGCAATACGACCCAATTCACTTGTATTGCGCTAAGATGTAGTAACTACATATAACAAACTTTAGCCACATGACCTTTGTTGTGGTCAAAATCGCCATGTAGTCCTAACCTTATCTGTACCATTTTGGGGTATATTTGATTTTTTTATCACTTTTATTCCATCTTTTGTGAGAAAGCGTGACATAAACACAGAGATTCTGCCTTTTGGGACGTTATGGATGGTATGAATAGTTTATTTGTATTTTATCACTTTTTTATTTACAACAACATACAATAAAAATATTTTATATGTGTGGCTATATTGTAAATGCTGTAACTTTTATTTTATCTATATATTTTTTTTTTTACGACGGAGCCGTGTCAGGGCTTGATTTCTGAGTGATAAATTTGTATTTATTGGTACCAGTTTTTGGGGTTCATGAGACTTTTTGAGTGCTTTTTATTCACATTTTTAAGTAAAAATCATAAAACAGCAATTCTGTTTTTTTTTATTTTTTTTATGGTGTTTACTTGTAGTGATAAAGAGCATCTTCATTCATCGTGTTCACTGGGAGAGATTGTTCCATGCAAGGAAATGCCAAATAGCCATTGTTTTCTTTAGGACCCTTATTATTGTTAAAAAATACATATTTCCATATTTTTACATGATTTATTAAAAAAATATATATATTTTTTTTACTTTGCTGGTGTGGTACACACCTATGCTTACACAGTGACGTGAGGAGGTTACGTATCTCTTTTCTGTGACTTGAGTGTTGGTGGTATTGTACTATTGATGTCAGGGTTTTGTTTGAGACTAGTAGTATTATGAGAATACAGTAAATGGAGAAACCATAAAGTGAGAGGTAGATTTATAATGCTGCCAGAATCCCTGCGGGTAGAACGGTACGAAGCTCATGATGCCATGTGTTCCAGCCTGAGGGCACCATTGCAAAGAATTAAAGTGCAATGCTGATGCATAATGATACACACAGACAGGCCTGCACATACAGGGTACAGAGTCATAATTATTATTATTCTAGTGGAAACCTTCAGGATCACATGATATCATCACAAGATTCGGAGCTTCACCGCTAATAACTGAAGATTAACACACAGTTTAACTTTGTCCCATATTCTGTACTATAATAAGAAAGGCAAAGGTTACTGGTATCGTACAGGGCAGCGTCCTCTGTGCTGCAAGTTTTTATCTGCAGCCTGCAGATACTTGTCTGGGACTAATGTCAACAGATATGTTAATCTGATTGATCCTCATTAGCATGTTGTTTTAACTGTTTTCTTTCCCGAGTACAAAGCTAAGCATATGTTCACACTGCATCTTTCGCCAATATATTTTTGTGCAAATAACACCAGAAAAAGTGCAAAGTGCTAAAAAAAACGGACCTATTAATTTCTATGTAAAAATGTCTTGTTTTTCATATGTATACAAAAGACAAACACACCAAGCGCTAAAAATAAGAAACGTAAAGTTTCTGGCAGTTTCCGGTAGGAGGACTTTACAACATTTTCACTTTAAAAAACGCTAGCGTCTTCTTCATTGGTTAATGCAATTAAAAAAAAATGTCTTAGAATGAGCATATCAAGAAGCCCAAAAAAACATGAAAAAAAGCAGGTAAAAAAGATCAAAAAAAGTTTTCAGGAAACAAAGGACCATAAAAAATAAGAAAGGTGCTTTAGGATTACAAACCTCTAGAGAAAATGAGAGATTCCTGAAGTGTCTTCTGCTTTCAAAATGGTTATTTTTGACCACTTGAAAAAGACACAGTGTGAACATACTCATAGAGGAGGGATGTGAAACTCAAACACACAGAGGGTCAAAATGAAAAACTTGGACAAAGACGTGGGCCAACCAGTATAATGGGCCCTACATAGTCCTCCATACAGAATAATGGGTCCCACATAGTCCTCCATACAGAATAATGGCCCCACATAGTCCTCCATACAGAATAATGGGCCCACATAGTCCTCCATACAGAATAATAGGCCCCACATAGTCCTCCATACAGAATAATGGTCCCACATAGTCCTCCATACAGAATAATAGGCCTCACATAGTCCTCCGTACATAATAATGGGCCACACATAGTCCTCCATACAGAATAACGGGCCTCACATAGTCCTCTATACAGTATAACGGGCCTCACATAGTCCTCTATACAGTATAACGGGCCTCACATAGTCCTCTATACAGTATAATGGCTCCACATAGTCCTCCATACAGTATAATGGCTCCACATAGTCCTCCATACAGAATGGACTCCACATAGTCTTCCATACAGAATAATGGCTCCACATAGTCCTCCATACAGAATAATGAACCCCCACATAGTCCTCCATACAGAATAATGTCCCCACATAGTCCTCCATACAGGATAATGGACCCCACATAGTCCTCCATACAGAATAATGGCCCCACATAGGCCTCCATAAAGAATAATGGCCCCACAAAAGGGATGGTGGCTCTGGTGTCGCGGGCCAAATAACACCAGCTTGTGGGCCAGAGTTTGGCATGTTCAGCTTAGAGGGAAGACAAGTAGCAATTTGTGTGAGAGTGGTGCTGCTCAGTAATGTGGTCCTGAGGCTCCAGCCAGACATAAACACTGAGGCCAGCTCTGGACTTAGCCCGGTCGGTTGGGGAAGTGCTTTTAGAAAGAAGTGGTTACTGAGACATTATTTTTTTAGAGATGGCTTCTGTTGAATACTGTAACCGCCAAGCTCAGTGCCACAGTATTATGTAACCGCTAAACCAGTGCCTTTATTGGGAGGCTGTACCTGTTACGCTGATTTGCTTCCAGATGTTTGTTCACATATTAGTTTTCCAAGGTGATTACAGTAGTAGAGAGCTGCTCTCCTGTATTTAAGGTCAAGACAGTTCAGTTCCCTAACCCTGTGTTTTAATCCTAAAAGTGACCCTCCACCCTGGGTCGGAAAAGGGACGTTACTGTTTACATTTATCATATATAGTCACCCTCTGTTTTCCTCTCGCAGTCTCCTCTGCTCAGATCGGCATTGTGTTTCTACTGCTTCCAAGATGGCAGCCTCAGAGGCATAGAGAGTGCAATGGTACGTCTAAACCATTGGTGGTCAGACAGAGGTGGGCCCCTGTGCAAGAACACTATATGGGCCCTTTGTAGTCCAATAGCTCATCATAATGTACAATCCCACCTGCTTGGGAGATGGAAGTGGTCCCTTATCTATTGGGCTCCTGTGCGGCTGCACCAATATGTCTGCCCCTGGTCTAAACCACACCTTCTCTGTCTTTCCTATCCCATGGCAGGAGAGGCACGGGTGCGACCAGTGTTCCCCAAACTCCAGCCCTCACGGCCTCCCACAGGCCATGTTTTCAGGATTTCCATAGTATTGCACAGGTGAGAGAATTCCTGATGTCTTGATGATACGTCTATCACCTGAGCAATCCATCAGATTCTGTGAAGATGTCTTGTTTTTTCCCCCATCCAAAATTAAGCAATCAGTAATAAAGGTTCCCAACTAAGGCCATGTTCACACGGATATTTTATGTAGACGTTAGAATGTTGCTGTTCACATGAAGAAGTTTTTTGAGTATTTTTATTCTTGAAGAGTTATTGACACGCCTGACTGAAAATAATACCGTGCGTGTGACTTTGAAGCGGATCCTGATGAAAACTTTATCAAGCTAATCAATCTCCAATCAAAAAGCTGCAAAGAACGCGACAGGAAAGAAAGCAAGAGCTCCAAAGCCCAAGACCTCATCAAACCGCTTCAGGAAAGTGACGCCTCAGGAAACACAGGGATTTTTTGAGGCTCTCAGAAATGATGAGTTTTCTAGTGGAAACAGCTCCAGGAAGCGCTGGTTCTGTGGGGAGGTTTTTGTTTCCAGTAGGTGCGTGCACACGGTGGCTTTGAGATGCCGGCAGACTTGCTGTGGTTTTCATAGGTAAAGCCGCTTCACAAAAAAGACAGTTGTCTTGTCCCTGAAGCAGCTGCGCCGACGGTTTTGCAGTTGGTTTGGCAACGGCGTGGCGGCCAGAAGGCTGCACATGTTACATGACATTTTTACATTTTTGGTGCTTGTTCATTTTTAGTGGCGGTTTCGCTGCGCTTTTTCAGGTGAATTCCAGGTGACGTCAGTGTGAAACCAATGTCATGTGCACACACAGTCCCTGAAATCAGTTCAGCATAGTAACCAATCACAGCTCAGCTCTCAGCGTTCAAACTGCACCGGACAAAATTAAACATGGTCTCTGGTTGGTTGCTTTGAAATATTTATTTTCCCAGAGACACCTGTAATACTGAAGAGCTGCGTGTCTGTCACTCCCTTATCTGAACAAGCAGGTAATCATCTCTCACCAGGCTAGAAAGGGTCACAGTGCTGCCTCCGGGTTACACATGATAACGCCCCTTATGCACCAGACAGCCAATCATTATACGTTTCCCTTGTAGCCCCGCCCAGACTCTCAGACCGAGGCTTGGTACGCTCCTCTCCAGCCGCTCTATCCCGGTGACTTTCGCTGTCACAGTTGACGTTTCTGCAGGCGAGATGGCTTCTTTGCGCTTTGATGGTCGGGTGGTGCTGGTGACTGGAGCCGGGGGAGGTGAGCGCAGCTTTACACTTCTATGTGTTGTACGTACTGTTCACAGCGGGCGGTTCTGTCTGTGCAACTTCTGGATTGTCAGTTCTTGTGGAACTACTACTCTCATCATGTTCTGTCAGACTGTACGTGCTGGGCATTGCAGCCTCCTCACTACTGGGGGTCCACGAGCTGCAGACCCCTGATGTAGAGAGACTACCTTGTGTATGAGAGGTGTTGGGGGTAAAGGGCAGGATGGCTGCGGTTATCAGTGCGGGTGATCGGCCAAAGAGCAAACTACAAAGGTGACATGACACAGCCATATAGCTTATTATTTATCACCCCTGGTTATCTAGGGCACTGAGGGGTTAATGGCAGCTCTCCTTGTGCTCTGTTTAATGGGTAACTTGTCACTAGAGTTAAAGGGGTATTATCAAGTTTGGAAGTTACCACGGGATAGGGGATAACTTCCCGATCATTGGCTGGTGGTCTGATCGCTGGGACCTCCACAGATCCCAAAAAAAGGAGCTGTGAATGGAGCAGAGGTCAATCGTGTGCACTGCTGCTCCATTCATTCTTAGGATATGGGCACAGAGCCTAAAAAAAAAAAACATGGCGTAGGCTCCCGCATCATTTTTATAACCAGCAGAGGGAAAGCCGACCGCTGGGGGCTGATATTAGTAGCTGTGGAAGGGGCCATTAGCCAACAATGTTCCCTGGCTAGTAATAGCAGCCCACAGCCTTTACTGGCTAGATTACAGGGGGATCCCAGAAAAAAGTTGACATTGGGTCCCCCTATAAAATCTAACCAGCAAAGGCTAAACTAGACTGCTGCGGGCTGATATTACTAGCCAGGGAAGGGCCATGAATACTAGCCCCCTCCGCAGCTATTATCAACCCTCAGCAGTCCCAGAAATGGCGCATCCATAATGTGACAAATCTGCCGCTTAGCCTTCGCTCTTCCCACTGCCCTGTAGCGGTGGCGAGTGGGGTAATGGGGTTGGGGTTTACGTCAGCCTTGGATTGGCGGCTGACGTGAAGCCCAGGTTAGTAATGGAGGGCGTCTACAAGACGCCCCCATTACTAACTGCGTAGTAAAGTGGTCGCCGCTTTTTTAATAAAAGACACAGCCAGAATAAAGTATTTTAGTGAAATAATAAACACACACTGTTCTACAATTTTTTTTATTACACTCCGTCCGCGAAGCCATCGACCTTCTGACAAAAACGTAAAATAACAAACAACCATATCCCTCACCTGTCTGCCGTCAACGACGTAGTCCACGATCACCGCCAACCAGTGTCCCACGGCGATCTGGGTCACTTCTACAGCAGTGACATCAGCCATCCCTGATGTCACAGCTGTAGAATACAGCAATGTATACTGACAGGGGTGTAAAATCACCCCTGTCGGTATACAGGCTGCAGAAGGTCACTGGGGTTCATCAGCTGATGAGCCCCCGTTAGCTCACCATCGAATGCTCCCTGGAGAGGTCACGTGAGCATCAGCTGATCGCTGACGTCAACCCAGGTCCTGGCAGCTCAGCATACTGCTGGGAGCGAGCCTGGTCTCCACAGTATATCACCGGTTGTCGGGAGCAGCGCATTGCCGCCGGGGACCATGAGGACACTGGGGGGCGCCGGTCAGGTGATCGAGGATTTTTTTTTTTACTTTTTCTTTCTTTTTTTTTTACCGCTGGCACGCAGGCTGGGCAGAGCAGACTACTGCTCCTCCCAGCCACGCCGCTCTCG
This sequence comes from Phyllobates terribilis, assembly GCF_046119375.1. Lineage (NCBI taxonomy): Eukaryota > Metazoa > Chordata > Amphibia > Anura > Dendrobatidae > Phyllobates > Phyllobates terribilis. The sequence goes on along the minus strand of NW_027362761.1, from coordinate 406,724,763 downwards.
CTTTTATCAGCGCGAGGGGTGGTGGTCGGATGAGAGGAGTTGTAGTCCTCCTCTCCCGAAACTGTGTACCACCCGCAGCGCGTTTCCGCCGCAAATTCGCAGCCATTGGCTTTAATTAAAACACAGCAAATCCGCAAGTAATAGATATTATACCTGCGGGTTTGCTGCGATTCATTGCAAGTCAATGAGCGCAAATTCGCGGCGGAAACACCCAAACAATGGTCATGCTGCTGTTTTTAACGCAATGCGAATTCGGAGCGGAAATATCCGCATCATGTGCACAGCACATCAGGATTACCATTGCTATACCTGGCAGACCTATTAACAAGCGTTTCTGCGGCGGGAAAACCACCACGAAAACGCATCAAAACCGCTTCGTGTGCACATAGCCTTAGGATATGTTCACACTAGGCATTTTTTCAGCGTTTTTATGCAAATTTTCAGTTGCGTTTTACAGTACCAGCAAACTCCCGAGATTCCAGAAATCTCATGCACACACATTGTTTTTTGTGTCCTCAGTATTTTGTGCTTTGCATGTTTTTTTTTCAGAATAGAGCATGTCACTTCTTTCAGCATTTTTTCAGTGTTTTTCACCCATTGAAAGCAATGGGTGGTGCAAAAAAGCCTAGTATGAACGTTATGCTGTGTTTTTAGTGAAAAAAAGCTAGTACTGCAGTATGTGAAACCCATTATTTTTGTGATTTTTGCCAACTTTACCGTCTTGGTCACCTGAGATGGCAGTTTGGATTAGGAAAGTTTAATTAAATTAGTGATACGTAAACAGTAAACATTGGCCGCCCAAGGTGTGAGATTAAACAATACCTGTGGCACAGGCAGGGAGGTGTGACATTGAACATTGCCTGATCAACCCAATGGCAGACCATAGTGTGAAAGTAAACCGTGTCCTACAAACTGAATTGGTCTGCCAATGTCTTAGGTAAAGTATTCCAGACCAATTCACCTCCCCCCGCTTACATTTGTAATGTGTATGTTTTCATGAACATATGCATTAGCATTGGTGACCTGTGTTCATGCTTCTATGGTGGTAGCAAAGCTGAACTTTGGAATCCTGAAAAACGCACCAAAAACACATCAAAACCTGTGTTTTTGATGCTGCTTCTTTCCTGCCAAGAGATCAAGTTTTGTTGCTGAAGAAACGGCTAGTGTGAACATAGCCTTAGGTGAGTGCCCAAGAGCAGCTCAACAGTGCTTTGACAACCACCGCTCCGTTCAGAGGAAGCGCTCGGAAAGTTCCAATCGCTGGTGGTTCAACTGCTGAGACTCCCATCGATCCCAACAAGCAGGGCTTTACCAGCAGGAGTCAGATCCCAAGCGATCAGTTAGTTATCCCCTATCCCATGAATCCATGATGACTTCCAAACTTGAAATAACACCTTTTAAGAGGCTCTGTCGGCACAGACTGACTGTTCAAACCAAGGGTAGGCCCTCGGTGCATCATAGCGTGGCCAAACATTTTCGTACACCTTCCCACCATTTCCCTTACTCATTCTCACATGGTATGGTTTCACATACTCCTGCACTGGTTAGAAGTATTTCACGATCGTATTAAACATTGCAGGTTTTTTTTCCTTGCTAGCAGTGAAAGGGTTAATCTGTTCAGTAGAAGCTCCTAGAGCATTCCTACTTGGATTGTCTCAGCTGTTCAGTGTTGGCCACTCCCTTCTGCTATATATACTCACCTCTGACACTTAGGGATTGCCAGTGTTAGGTCTTACTTCCCGGTTCAGGAGTGAGGTGTAGTTTGTGGTTGGAATATATAGCGTTTGGAGATTGTTCAAGAGATTTTCTTGGAGTTTTGTCTGTGTGCACATCCTCATCGTCTCTTATTTGGCTTCTCCTTTTTTAATCTCTCCTGTGTCTCACTCTGTTTGGTGTGTGTATTTTGTATGGTTGGTATTTTCATTTATCCCTGGCCATCTTCAATTGTTTGTTTATCTGATTAGTGTGTTCCTATACACTTCAACTTCCCACCTCCCTGGGTGGGGGACACACAGATCAGGGTAAATATAGGAGCATAGCAAGGTTCAAGAAACCGGCGTCTCCACCTTCAGGAGTAATCCGGGGGCCAGGGATAGACTAGGGAGCCCCTTGTTCTAGGGACCTGGTTAGCACCCAAAGTTCCAACACCATCGTGTCAAACACAGTACAGGGCTGATCAGGCAGGGTATATAGCAGGTTCCCTTTAAAGGGAACCTGTCACCATGAAAATGCAGTCCAATCTGCAGGTACCATGTTATAGAGCAGGGGGAGCTGAGCAGATGATATATAGTTTTCCAGGAAACGATTCAGTATAACCTGTGCTTTCATCATTTAAACCTCAGCTCTTTCTGGGATTTCCAGTCCAGTGGGAGGCCTATCAGTGACTGATATCTATTAGTGTAAGCACTCTTATACAAAGAAAACTGTCAGTCACTGGTAGGACCGCCCACTGGACCAAAAATCCCAGAAAGAGCAGAGGATTAAATGATGAAAGCACAGGTTATACTGAATCGTTTCCTGGAAAACGATTCATCTGCTTTATAACATGGTGCCTGTAGAGCTATGATTTAACTCTAGCCTACCCGGCTTTGCTACAAACCCCCCTTTTCCTCTTGGGCCTCTTTTACCTGTTCCTTTAGTTTAGTCCCACAACACAACTGATCATTATTAATAATGTAAAGGAACTAAGTGGCAGGTTAGTTCAAAGAGTGTGACAAAATTTACATAATAAAATAAATCTTTTTATTGAATACAATTAAAAAATATACACCTGTATAAAATAATAACCTACAGCAAGGAATATCATAGAAAATGAATGATGGGTCTTAAATAAATAACACATGAGCTATATAATACAAATAATTGTATGGTAACAGTGTATATACTTCAAAAGACTAGGGTAAATAGATCCCTTCGGGTTTCCATAATAAAGTCAACTGCCAAGTGCCACTAGATATAAGGACCAAGAAAATGCCCAAGCTATACTAAATATCAGAAAGAAATCCCAGCCTATGTAAACTGGGAGGACCAGCCAACGGCATAACAAAAATAAATTAGCATACTCAGCTCAATGTGAACCCATCAGTCGAGCGCCCCAATATATGTTCACTTATCTTCATCAGGAAATGTTGTGATCACAAGTCGTTGACCACTCCCACTTGTTGTGACACAGAACCAGTGTCTGCATATGTCGACCTGGGCCATGTGATAGTTCTTGGCATCTCCATGGATACATGTTACCCTCACACTCTTCCCAGGGACTAGAACATGTGGAAGTGTGGCCCTTGCCAGGGTCACCAAAGCCCCTGAGTCCAGAAGTCCCGTCACTTGGACACTGTTCAGTCACCTGACATTCTTGAGGCCCCTCTTCAGGATGAGGAACATTACTGCAGGCAGGGTAGGTGAAGTAGTAGTAGCGCTGACCCATGCCACAGTCCATCAGCTCCGAGGTCAAGGGACAATTGGCTGATATATGACCAGGGCACGACACCTCCAACAGACAAGATGTACCCCTTTAACCTGGCTATGACCCCTCCTGGGACCTTGGGCCTCTTCTTTTGGGTATCCCTGAAATGTGACCTCAGGCTCCCTTGACTGTTCGGGGAGTTCTCCACAGCCAAGTGTCTTTCCACCAGGCTCCCTAGGTCATCTACATTCTGTGGATCTCCCTGGGCAATCCAGTTTTGTATGGATTTAGGTAGTGAGTGTACAAATATGTCCAGTACCACTGTTTCCACCATTTGTGCCAGAGAGCAGGTCTCAGACTGCAGTCATTTCTGGACTAGGTGTAACAGGTCAAACATCTGGGACCGGTCAGGCTTGTCCCTTTGGTAGTGCCAGAGGTGTTTCTTTTGCCACCTGATAAACTAGGTTACCCCCAAATGTGCCCGAATCTCCGCTTTCAGCTTGCCGTACTCTTTGGCATCCTGCAGGGTAAGGTCATAGTACACTTTCTGCTGTTCTCCAGTAAGGTATTGAACAAGAACCTCTGCCCATTGCTTTAGGGGCAGTTTCTCCCTGTCTGCCACCCTGCAAAGACAGTCAGGAAAGCCTCAAAGTCATCCTCAAGAATCATCTTCTGCAGTGCCTCCCATACTGTTCGACTCACCCGGACAACTTCAGTTTGGCTGTTGGGTGGTGCCATCTCCTTGTCCTGGACCATTTCTGCCAAGAGAGCTATCTGATGCTGAATCTGCTGTAACTGCTGTGTCAGGAGATTGTTGGTTTCCTGTTGGGCCTGCTGCTGCTGGACTTATTGCTTAACAAGCTCCTCCAAGCTTTCAGACTGCTCACAATGCTGTTGCTGCCTTTACCCAGGACATCCAAACTTTACACTGCAATCTCCTATGCTCTCTGGGACTTCACACCTGCATTTCACCCACCAGTTGTAGGGATTCAAGCTCTCAGGAAGGCAGTAGGTAGCGTTCACACAATGTGATGTATATTTTTCACAGGTTGCACAGTACCAAACAAAAACATAAATCCCTAGTCTTTTCCAGGCACTAACTAAACCAGCATAGACCCTGGTTACTCATACACGGCTGTGCTAGTCCCAATCCGGTCAAACACAACAGCAATCTGAGCCTGTAGAGCCAGGATTTAACTCTAGGCTACCTGGCTTTGCTACACCATAATGAAAATTATTAAATAATTAAAAATGCTATTTTTAGCCATATCACCTATCCTCAATTAAAAGGACTTCAGTATTGTCTGACCGTATCCCTTCTTGTTAGGGCACATATAAGTAATTATACCCTAACAACTTGTTTGCTATTAGTGTACAAACTCACGTACTGGCATATAGATTCAACACTACATTATAGTTTAAAATATCAATTCAGACAGAAAAGCAAAAAAAAACACAGCACTTGTTTATATATTGAAAACAAAAAAGTTGTATATAATGCTAAGATATAAATAATCCTGATTAGGTATTATTACTTCAGTAAATAACTAATATACCATATTTTTTGGACTACAAGGCACTCTTGTAGCAAGAAAAAAAAACTTGCTAAAAAGTGTGTGCGTCTCTTTGTCCGGAGGTAGCTTCCTCTGATCGATGAGAACAACACTGACACATCATTTGTGTATGTAGCAGAGTTGTGTGTGTATGTTACATAGCTGGGCTGAGAATGCATGTAGCAGTGTTGTGTATGTGTGTACTGCAGAGAGTGTACATTATGTAAGGCTATGTGCACACTGTGCGTTTTTGCTGTGTTTTTTCCGCTCGGAAATGCACCAAAAACGCTAGGTAGTCCGTCTGCCAGCTAATGCAATGACAATCCTTATGTGCTGAGCACATGATCTGGAATTTTCTCTCAGGATTGTTATTGCTTTTAAATCCGCAGCATGTCCATTATTTGGAGCGTTTCTGCAGCGTTTCCCACCCTTTGAGGTCAATTGAACCACAACAAACCCGCAGGTATAAATATATCTGCGAATTTGCTACGTATTTGACTGACTCACTTCAAGTCAATGAGTCAAAAACGCCGCAAAAGAATGGTACCCGGTACAGACTGCCGCTGATAACAGCGAGAGTAGCGCGGCTGAGGGGAGAAGTAGTCTCCTCAGCCAAGCCGGCGTCTGTGCGCGGTGTTAAAGCAAAATAAATAAAAATCTACATTAAAATAAAAACACCTTATTCTCACCTGTACGCCGTCCTCCCGATGTCCCCCGGCGACCCGATCACCCGGCGGTACACTGACGGGAGCGCGCTCACTCCCTGCAGTGTACATTGCTGCGCTGCCGGCTTAGTTCACTGGAGATCAGCTGACCAGTTCCGGGATCTCACTTTACGGCACCAGTGCTGTGTGGGAATATTCCCACCCAACACTGATGCAGTAAATGAGGTCACCAGAGATGATCAGCTGATCTTCAGCTGATGAACTCAGGTGAACTCAGCCAGCAGCACAGCGATGTACACTGACAGGACTGATTACACTCCTGTCAGTGTACAGTGCTGTCTTCTACAGCAGTCACATCAGTGACTGATGTGGCTGCTGTAGAAGTGACCCGGATCGCTGTGGGGCGTTTAGATTACATCATGAAGGTGGAGAGGTGAGGGATATGGTTGTGTTTTTTTTTTTTTTTTTTTTTTTTTTTTTTTTACAGGAGACTAAGGCTTTGGGGATTAGGCGAATAATAAATTATTAAAACCGTGAGGCCTAGGTCCCAGTAAGTTAGTGTAGGGAGTACAATTGGGTGAGAAAGGTTGAACTTGATGGACCTAGGTCTTTATTCAACCTACGTTACTATGTGTAATTTTATTTCAATGAAATACTTTATTTTGGCCGTGTCTTTATTGTAAAAGCGTTGTAAACCTTACTACGGGGTTAGTAATGGCGGGTGTCTTATAGACCACTATGCTGTAACATCTGGACGCTGCAGGTTTGACGCTGTATAAACATGCAGCAGCTCCTGATCGTGGGCACGTACCCAAACTCACCCGCAGCATGTCAATTTCTGTAGTGGAGACGCCAGTCTCCTCTGCAGATTTTGACCGATTGAAGTGTCGTTACATGTGGTGGATCCGCATGTATTGACAACAAACATGCGGCATTAGAACACAGCGTTTTGGATGCAGCTAAAATATACTGCCTCCAAAGCGCTGCTAGATGCTGATCGTTGGGACAATGCGGCTAAACAAACAGCTGTGAGCTGTTATTAATAGCCAGGGAACATGGTTGCCTAATAGCACCTTCCAAGGCTAAAAATAGCAGCTCTCAGCTGCCCCAGAAATTAAATGAATAGGAATGCTAATGAGATTGGTTTAGCTGACACCTAGCCCTTTTGTTTGGTGATGACAAGATGTCAATCAGAACTTTTCATTTCTAAACATAATTAAAGTAAAGAGTTAAAGTGTTACTTTGTGTGTGTATGTTTATTTATTTGAATTACAACACACACGACACATTATTTAATCTTTTAAATTAACCAATATACTCACCCCAGGTCTGATAGTAATCCAAGGGTTAAAGTGATGTCACACGTTTCTTTTTTCAAATATCTTTATTTAGCTCCAAAAAGCATTCATTGCTGTACAAAAACGCATCAAAATCGCGGCAAAACGCACGTTTTTTTCTGCAACGTTTTCCCTACCAAGAGATTCAGAAACGCTGCAGATATTTCTGCAATCAAAATCTTAACGTGCGCACATTGCCTAAAGCATTGAGTGTAATATGCACATGATGCAGAGACACACTAACAGGAATCTATTACCTCATGCATTAACATTAGTGATATTGACATCTACACTTCTTTACACCACCAAGCAAGTTTTACTTAGTATGAAATGTGTTTTTTTTTTTTCCTTTTTTCTGGTGTCTAAGCCTGGGGTATGTCCTATAGTCTGAAAATATGGTGAATGGTACTTGAGTAATGCTGAAAGAAAAACTAATTTAAAACATTTTTATTCTTACTAAAGAACTCATTTTCCTGGGAATTTTTATTTTCCCCAAGCATGCCCCTTCGTAATTTTTTTATTTTCTGAGTAAACCCGTTCTTTGATTTGGTAACAGGAAAACGATTTGGTGCCTACATTTTTCAGTCTGGGAGGCAACAGTGCCCATTTTTCAAGATTCAGAATGGTTTATCGACAGTATAATTTAAAATTTCTATTTCCCTTTAAAGGGGTATTCTACCTCCAAGATTCTATTCCAACATGTAGTAGGTATAATAATATTAGCAAATACCTCCAATTAGAAATGTAATATAGTTCTTCTGATTTTCTATGTTGCTTACCCCATGTGCAGGGCATTACAGTAGCTTGGGTATCCCTGGTTGCGACCACTCATATAGTGACAGCTGCCTGTTTGTGGTTGTAACTATGGATATCTGGCTATCTAAGCTACTGCAATGCCCTGCACATGGGGTAAGCGACATAGCAAATCGGAATTCTACTACATTTCTAATTGGAGGTATTTGCTAATATTATTTTTACACCTACTACATAACTGGATAGGATCTTAGAGATGGGAATACCCCTTTAAGAGATGGGATAATATTTAATCTGATGATACTAATGTATGTGCACCAGTGTAGAGCAGCAGCTCAGAAAGGGCAAAGTTTTGTTTTTTGGTTTTACAATTTTTTTCTACTTTTTGTTTGTGAAATTGACAGAAAAAACAATGCTGTTGCGGATTGGGAGATTTCCAGCAGGTCTGTAGCTGGACTTTTACACGCACGTGGAAATTTAGAATTTTTTTTCTTTTTTTTTGGAAGCATTTGGGCCTCTCTATGCATTTCTAAACTTACCTATGACAATCAGGGTAACAGCCGAGTGTAAGGAGTTGTAGGAGTTGACAATGTGGTTGCTGAGTTGTCTGCCCGCGTATATTGAATGTCACTTATTACTTTATTCCACTCTAATATGACGGTCTTTCTTTCAGGTTTGGGGAAGGCGTATGCCCTGGCTTTTGCAGAAAGAGGAGCCTCTGTTGTAGGTAGGAATAATGCATATTTCTAGTTGTTTGTCTCTTCTGTGTGACCCTTAATCTGCAGGGACAAGCATGCAGTATGTGCTCGCAGGCAAAGTCCAGCCGGTATCAGACTGTTTGATAAGACTTTATATTGGGATTTTACTTCACTATTGGGTCATAGTGCAATGTCGGCTAAAGTCCATTGTATTACACTCCGCGAGATGGAAGCTAACGCTTAGAATTCTAGTTGTGCCTTTCTTTAGTCTTGAAATGATTCTGGAAAAACAGGTGCTGCTAAGAGGAATGGAAGAAAGCTTTATTAAAGAAGTTGTCCACTACTTGGACAATGCCTTCTCATTCCCCACGCTTGGCCCCCATAAAATAATAAAGCCTATATTCGCCTCCCGTGCCGGCGCGGTTCCCACTGTGTCACACTCGCTCGCCCCGGGACTCCCGTGCGGTTGTGGTGACACGTGACGCCGGCGCCCAATTAGCACTTGCGTCTCTGTCGAATTGCGCATGAAGAGGAAGTCAGAGATGGGCTGCAGCCTGGACTTCCTCTTCATGTTCGATTTGTCCGAAGGCGGGGACAGTGATGCAAGTGCTGATTGGGCACCAGCGTCACTTGTCACAACAACACAGGAGCCCCGGGATCCGCGAGTGCCAACACCGCTGGAATGGTGCCAGCACGAGAGGGGAGTATAGACTTTATTATTTTATTGGGGGCCAAACATTTGAATCAAGAAGGTATTGTCCAAGTAGTGGACAATCCCTTTAATGCCAGGTGTAACTATTGGTTTGCAGTTTGCCTGGCGTAAGGAAACGAAAGGTGTACATCAGTAACTGGACACGGGCATCGGTAAATGGCACAATGCCACAAGTTATACCAGATTATAGATTGAAAAGGAGAGAATGAACAGCTCAGATCTATCCGCACTCACAAAAATGGTGGTAAGAGGGCGAATATCTGCAGCGTTATACTGAGCGAGGGGGGTTTACAAAATCTCAGCCACATTCATGCTTGTAGAGCAGCTTTATGTGACAACATGCCAGTTCCTGTCACCTATGAACATAATTGCTCTGGATTTTCTCAGTTGATATCAATGGTGATAATCCACAATCACATTTGCTGGTAATGTATTATTGAGGATTTTGTTGCTCATCGCCTGAGAATCTGCAACAAAATCCGCAAGTACAAACTAAAAGTAACCATCTAGTTTAAGAACAAAAAACAAACAAACTCTGCTCGGAATGATGTAAAATAATAAGAGAAGTAATGATTACCTTCCTGACCTCATTGTGCTCCCATTTTGATATTTCCCTGGTAATCCATTGCTCAATGTATTTTCTGCTCTCACTACGTTTAGGTGACCACTGCAGTCAATCACTTGCTGTACCTTGCAGCAACACCAATCATGCTGTTCCTGTGCATGCTGCTGCACTCACTGCCCCCCTTGTTATCTGCATGTATACAGCAGGGTGTATATACTTGTACATACATCCAGCTGTAAACCCTCTATTATAGGAATACATATCCATCTATCACCTCTGAACAGAATAAAGCAAGTGTGAACAGCTGCAAGTAGCCATGACTGCATAATATACAAACAAAATAATTCGGCAGCTATCTAAGCGCTACGATATGCAAGCATTGAATATATGAAGTTTGAAATGCATTACTGCCATGTAGAATATAGTTATAAAAATGAAGGTACTTAGTGCACAAATTGGCTAATTGATGAGCGCCCGTCAGCCATGACAAGGCGTATCTTTCTTTGATGGAACCCTAGCCTAATAATTTTTTTTTTTAATCATGCCTCTGCAGGGCTAAAAGCTTACAAATTTCAAGGGCAGGTAGGATCCAGCACCAATTTACCAATGTAAAGAAGGTTGTGACTGCCTCCTTTTCTGACTGCACTCCTCCCATCAGCCGAAGGCTGTTTTAAGTTGGTGCTGGATCCTACCTGCCCTTGAAATTTCTACTCCATATTCTATATGGCAGTAAATTTCATATATTCAATGTTTGCATATGTCTTAGCGCTTATAGAGTGCTGCCGTTTTATTTTGTATCTCTCCGTCCATCCATCCTGGGGAGCAGGGGATAATCTGTATTATGAGGGCTGCTGTTCTGGTGCTTTGTGCATTATAACTATTCCCTGTTACAGTTTCCTGTAGAGGAGATCATGCTGATTCTGTCTGTAAGGCCACGGCCCCACTATCAGTATTTGGTCAGTATTTTTCCTCAGGGGTGGGAGCCAAAACCAGGAGTGGGTGATAAATGCAGAATTGCTGCACTTGTTTCTATTATACCTTTTCTCTGATTGTTCCTCACCTGGTTTTGGCTCCCACTCCTGAGAAAAAATACTGACCAAATACTGATAGTGGGGCCGTGGCCTAATGCTGGGGGAGAAGTGGGAGGTGTTCAGAAGGAGTTACAGAGAGTGTGCTCACTTCTGGCTTGCAGCCCAGCAGAAGGATTGATGGGAAATGTAGTCAGAAGGAAGCAGAGGAAGGTGAAGAAGAAGTGATGACAATGACAGTCGAGCAGCTGCCAATGGACAGGAAACTAAGCAGAAAAGTATAAAACATGAAACTTGGCAAAAACTGCCTATAGGGATCTTTAACCCCTTTACAGCCTGTGCCGTATTTGTACGCACAAGGCTGTAACCCCCGGTTCAGTGAGGGCTCCGGCGCTGAGCCCGGGCACATGTCAGCTGAATATTACAGCTGACATGTGCCCTCAACAGCCGCGGGTGGAATTGCGATCCACCCGCGGCTGTTAACATGTTAAATGCCGCTGTCAATCTCTGACAGCGGCATTTAACTTGCGCAAACCGGATGCACGTCACTTACCCCGTCACATGATCTCGGGTCACAGATGGGTTGGCATGACAACCCTGGGTCTGCAGCAGACTCCAGTGGTTATGAGCTGGTCGCTATGAGCGCCACCTAGTGGTCGGCGCTCATAGCACAGGACCATTTCTGCTGCATAGAGGTGATCTGCTGATCATCTCTATGTAGCAGAGGCGATCAGACAAGTGCTGCTTTTAGTCTCCTATGGAGACTATAGATGCAAGCAAAAAGTGAAAAAAAAGTTTTTAAAAATATTAAAAAAAAATATAATAGTTTAAATCACCCCCCCTTTCGCCCCATTCAAAATAAAATAATAAAAAAAAAACACCACATACACATATTTGGTATCGCCGTATTCAGAATCGCCCGATCTATCAATATAAAAAAGAATTAATCCGATCGGTAAACGGCATAACGAGAAAAAAAAATTCTAAACGCCAGAATTACATTTTTTGGTCGCCGCAACATTGCAATAAAATGCAATAACGGACGATCAAAACATTGGATCTACCCCAAAATGGTATCAATAAATACTTAATCTCGGTGCGCAAAAAATAAGCCCTCACCCAGCCCCAGATCCCGAAAAATGGAGACGCTACAGGTCTTGGAAAATGGCGCCATTTTTTAAATTTATTTATTTATTTTTTTTTTAAGCAAACTTTGGAATTTTTTTTCACCACTTAAATAAAAAAGAACCTATACATGTTTGGTGTCTACGAACTCGTAATGACCTGGAGAATAATAATGGCAGGCCAGTTTTAGCATTCAGTGAACGTGGTAAAAAAAAAATCTGTGGTATTGCACTTTTTTTTGCAATTTCACCACACTTGGAATTTTTTTTCCCGTACACTATATGGTAAAAGTAGTAATGGCGTTGAAAAGTACAACTCGTCCCGCAAAAAAATAAGCCCTCACACGGCCATATTGCCCAAAAAATAAAAACGCTATGGCTCTGGGAACAAGGGGAGCAAAAAACAAAAATGCAAAAACTGAAAATCCCAGGGTTACGAAAGGGTTAAGGGCAGTAATTGCGTTAGGGTAGTGGACAACCTCTTAATCCTTTTGTGAAAAATGGCATGTGCTCCATATGTGGGATCTGGGTGTATGGATCGGGCTCGAGAGCTGAGGTCACTCAATATGTACGGCAGGTACCAGCTATGTTATAGAGCTGCTGTTCAAGTGGTTAGATACAGGGTTTGGGGAAGTCCATTCTGTTTTCCACAAACCCCTTTTGCCCCCTATTCCTGGTGACATAATAGCAGAGTGCCAGTTTGTTGCCATGATAGCCAGAGGCTTACTGAAGAGATTATGACTCAGCCACAGGCCATAGGGACGGTATTATACAACGATCACAAGTCCATTATGGGAACTAAAAACCTACACATCTATAGTTATTTATAATAATTACAAGAGAAAAGTTTAAATCACCTCTTATTCCATTATGGGGACAAAATAAATTAGTATATTTGGCATTGTTGCATCAATAAAAGTTTGATTTTTGAAACAAATTTTTTTGCATACAGAGCAGGGCCCTTAAGTTAAAAATGGCAGAATTTACTTGATATTTTCTCCCCAACCCAAAAAAAAATTGATGAAAAAGCGAACAAAAACTCAAATGTGGTCATATGATGCCAATAAAATACAGCTCACCCTGCAAGCCTTGACACCACTTTATCCATAGAAATATAACACAGAAGCAGAGACCCTTAGAAGATCTTCCCTGCAGAGCGTTGCTCCCAGCCGCCTACCGTGTCCTGGACGTCACCACAGCCCCAGTATCCAGAAATGATTGGTGTTGCAGTTCCCTGAACATCACCTCCGGGACTTTTCTTTTTGGGATCCTAATGATATGCCATAAAGTCATAAAATGGATAACCCCATTAAAGTATAGGGATCCCGATACTCTTGGGTCCCTGCTGTCCTGACTTTCTTTTTATTTCAGTAAAATATTAATAATTTTAGGAGTACAACACTATCTTTGCTGCCATTATAACTTTACAGTTGAAATCTCATGATTGACATAAAACTGATTGACTTTTTTTTGTGTAGTAAAATGCAATTTAAGTAAATTGCGCGGCTGCTTTTAGACATTTACTATGTTAAACGAATCTATGATGAGTGACATGCACTTTACCTGTTCTACAAGCATCAATCATGAGACTCAGTTCTGTGATTAGATTTAGGTCTTGTCAGGTAATGATATGTACAGTTATATCATTTACTCCTCATCTGAGATTTTCCGAATTTCCTGCTTTACAAGAGGAAGAATTGTAACCATCGAGCCAAGGTGATGAAATCTCTTCTGCTGTTATTGGCAGCTGACCTCTTGTCCTAAAATCCCAAATGGCTTGCTTTTCAAAGCCTGATAGTTTAACTGTGTGAGAAAGGCCTCTAGCGCCGACCAGTAATCTTTTAATTCAGGACATTAAATGGAATTTGTCAGCAGGTTTTTGTCATGTAATCTGAGCGTAGCATGATGTAGGGGCTGAGACCCTGATTCCAGCGACACATCACTTGCAGGTCTTCATGCAGTCATTTTGATACAATCAGAAATATCTCTGCTGGAGATCTAGCAGTGCTCTGAATGCTGAGCTCTGTATTACCCTGCCCATACCACTGACTGGCAGCTTTCTGTGTACCCTGTACATTGCTAAAAAAGCTGCTAATTAGTGCTGCGGTGGGGTTACACAAAGAAGTTGATTAGGAAGCATAAGACTCTTAGTCCTCTGATCATCTCCTGCTAATAAAACAGTAAAACGCAGCTTAGTAAGTGAAACATCTCTGGGGTCAGAGCTTCAGCCCCACACCATGCTGCTCTCAGATTACATGGACAAAACCTAAGACAGAAACAAAATGAACATAAAGCCTGCTGTAAGTAAATGAGGAAAATCAATAGTGTATATAAATAATATAGGGTACTTGGTAAATACTATTTTTGAAAAAAAAGCATAAAATCCATCCCACCAACATCAAGGTGTATTGAAATCAGGAGGGTCCTAATCTCTAGTATTAAAACCTTACCATGTGGCAAAGTGACATCAATGTGAATAAAGCCCGAACAGGACCGGGTCCCAAATATGGCTACCTAGCAAATGGGAAGCTATATAAACGGAGTGTCCAGCTCAAAGAAAGGGAGGCCATGTCCGCACCTGCACCTGAAACTTAACCCCCCCCCCCCCAAAAAAAAAGTTTAAGTTTGTACGCATGCAAAATATAGGAGCATGTTCACTTTGCCCATTAAACAAAGCCTAAGATGGAAACCCTTTGAACATATACCCGGCTGTAAGTAAATAAGTAAAAGCAATAGTATATGCAAAAGCATGTAAATAACAGAGTACTTAGTAAACACCGTTTTTGATTTAAAAAAAAAAAAAGCGTCTTTTTTTCGGGTAGTCCTCCATTTCTTTGAGTTGGACTTTGTGTTTTATATAGATCAACACTGCTCTAGGCCCTGAGAAGCCCAGAACAACAAGAAGAGAAAGGGTAATATAGATTAAAATGGTCTTTATTCAAAAATAATAGTTAAAAACATAGATTTAAAACCAAAATAATAAAAGGGAACCAAATCACCCGCACATCCCTAGATCATCAACAGCAAAAATACCAAAAGGCTATCACCTTCAATGTATAGAAATGCCAATATAAATAACATATGTCAGTTCTCAAAATAATGGCTGCACAGTCTCAAGAAAAAAAGTCGCTGTGCAAAAAGGCAATAGAAAATGTGTATAGTATATAGATGTAAACACAATCACTATGGAGTTGTCGAGTAAGGTCTTAAATAAAGTGCGAAGTGCAATAAATTATATAACCGGACATAGACCATAAGTGACTGAGTGCTGCCAAATGATGCGGACCCCCTTAGCCCCGACATCTGATTCTAAGTGTCATTCACCTGCATTAGTTTGATTTCTCTCAGGCTTTTTCATACATGCACCTTATGTGAATGCCCTATGGCTGTACTGTTCCTGTAGTTGGTATCATTTGGCAGCACTCGTTCACTTATCGTCTATGTTGGGTTATATAATTTTTTGCACTTTGCAATAAATAATATTGTCATATCTATACATTGAAGGTGATAGCCTTTGGTATTTTTGCTGTTGATCTAGGGATGTTCGGGTGATTTGTTTCCCCTTTATTATTTTGGTTTAAAATATATGTTTTTAATTTTTTCAATAAAGACTCTATTTTTATCTACATTACCTTTTCTCGTCTTGTTATTCTGGGCTTCTCAGGGCCTAGAGCAGTGTTGATCTATTGCTACTGAAGAGTGGTTTAGCTATTTTTATATTTTGGACATTAGTATTACATTGTGTTTTATATAGCTTCCCATTTGCTGGGTATTCGTATTCGGGACCCGGTCCTGCTCCACCCGATTTGGGTATACCTTGACACTGCTGGGATGACTTTTACGCTTTTTTTTAATCAAAATCGTTGTTTAGTAAGTACCTATTTATATGCGCTATTGTTTTTACTTATTTACAGCAGGGTATATGTTCATTTTGTTTCTGTGTTAGGTTTTGTCTGTTTAATGGCCAATGTGAACCTGCTCCTATGTTGCATGCATACCAATTTATACTCCAGTTAATATTTTTTGGCGAAGTCTCAGATTACATAACAAAAATCTGCTGACAGATTCCCTTTAACAGACTTAAATACACAGTCCATTACATTTTAGTTAAACTCTTCCCGCCATATCAACGTTAAATACACCATCACATTAAAGTACCAGTCTCCCTGTGCCAGGAGCCCATGCGTTTACTTGCTAGGATTGATGGCACTGTGCAATCTTGCACATGGTTCCTTTGTCACACTGACAGTGCTCACGTTCCTGTACTATAACACAAAACAGAAATAATCAGTCCTGGTCACTAAAAGGAGAGCAAATTTAGAGACCACCCCCAGAGCACCTGAGGGAGCAGCACACTGGAGTGAAACCTAATTTCCTCAGCCATAATGGTATATTTTGTGCCTTCTGCCGCTTTTCTTATAGACTGCTGTAGTGGTGATGTCCATCTACAACACGTGCCTGATGAAGCCCATCACTGGCTCCTGCATTACCACCAATTTACTCTGAAGCGTTGCAGTGTGTTAGAGAGGTGGGAACGAGGTGACTAGTCCCAGAGGCCGGTCCCTGCCAGCTTGTCCCCGGCCTCTCCGTGACTTTCACAGGTTTCTACCTATACACACACGTAGGAGGACACCTTTTTTTAATAGACCGCCATCTACATACATTTTTATTTTAGCTGTAATTAAAACATGTTCTTCTTAATACAAAGGCATTCCACAAAAATAAAAACACACTATAAAGAATAACTATTCAGTTTATTACAGTGAGATTTAGTGGGTGTTACATGTACCTGTTTGCAGTTTCAATAGAGCCAAAGTTATATCATTGTAGTAAGATTTGACTATTTCTACCATGTTCATCTTTGTATGGATCCAGCGTCACAATGAGGAGGCAAATGGGGACTGAAAGGGAGTGACGCTATTAGATTGGCATAAATAAACTATCAATGCAAAAAGGAATATTCTGCCGATGGCTAAAAAAAATGCCACGCATGTTAAGTGTTTTCTGTTTTACCCTGCAGTGACTTTTTCTACTTTTTGTTTTGGCTTTTTCTGTTTTAAATGATTATTTTGCAACTGTTTGTTTTGGAATAGGATTAAAGAACGTTTTACATTTGCTTTATATTCTTGTTGGCTGAGTTTCTGGTTGTTTGTTCAGTGAGTATAAATGATCTCATTGAGGAGGCTTAATAATAAGCCCTTTTTTGGCAAGCTGCATAGCCTTCATATTCCTTTAAGAACATGCTGAATAATGTATTGGCCATTTAGGATAGGAACAGTGTGCCAAGTGCTATGCCTGATCTTCTGCCAGCAATAGAAAAAAAAATTTAGATGAGTGTATAAAAAAAAAACAAAAAAAAAACGAGAGATCTCATAAGGAAATGTTGGGAGTAACAGGTAATCCTAAGACTTATAGAGAATCTATAAATTTAGTTGTCAAAAACAGCTCTGTATGCAATTCTGCCTGCCGAACAGTTCGTCATATGCAATGTAAGGTTATGTGCACAAGGAGTTTTTTTGAGGCTGTCAAAAACCATGGGGCCGATTCAAAGCTTTTACGTTGGACAACTGGCGTAAAAGCCTTGAAAGGTGGCAACATTTTTGTGCAATGGGGAGTTGCAAAAAAAATGTTGCAACTTCATTTATTGGCAGTTTGACTCAGCTCTGCTGAAATGGGTGGGACTGGGTCCAGGATGTGGCCACACCCACCTGTCAAATTCCTGAAAAATTCTGGTGCTTTGCCCTGAATTCGGCCCCTTCTATATAAGCAAGACTGGCGTACCACGATTGTGCACTAATCCAGTCTTGATGAATCGGCCCCCATGAGTTTTCAAGCCAACACTTCCATGAACTATCATATTTTGTGGCTTTTTTCTTTTCCTGGATGTTTCCTGTAGCGGTTTTGGAAAGATTTTTTTTCCAGAAGCATTCTTTGCAGCTTTTTGATTGGACAGTGCCTAGTCTGGAGAGCTTTTCTTCAGGATCCTCTTCAATAAACTGACATACACTTTCTTCCACCAAGGGTTTTTTAAACCCTCTTCAGAAAAAAAAGCTTAAAAACACCTTATATAAACCTCAAAGTGAATTTCCCATAGAAATTAATTGGAAGAGTTTTCAGCAAGGAATTTGGAGAGGATCCCCTCAAAGAATCTTTTTGCTTAGTTTTTGTAGCAAAAACTGAGCAGAAACTCCCAAGTTTTTGAGCTGTTTCTCGCTCTCTATTAATAGGAATTGGAGAGTTTCTGCACCTAAAATTCCTCAAAAAACTTGGTGTACACACCATGTCTTTTTCAAAAACAAACAAACTCCAAAACACAAAATGAAAACACGCACAAAAAAGACTTGAAAGCGGCTAAAAAAGATGGCCCAAAAACCATGGGAAATCACCCCAAAAAACTGTTTGCGTTCAAAACCATCAGGAAACTACCAAAACACGACACAAAAGGAACAAAAAAATGCCAACATTTTTTTGAAGCAACTTCTGCTTGAAAAGCTCAGCATGTTTGCCTGAGGTTGACTTATTGCTTTGTGCTCGCTGAGAAACTGAGCAGAGTCTCTCCAAATCTCAAAATTCTCCTGCTCGGAAAATTCTGCAAAACTGTGTGCACATAGCTTTTGGCTATATGAACACGAGTCTTTTTCAAATTAAGCTAGGAGTAAACTCCAAATCCTTCTTAAAAAAATGCCATACTCCTCAAAACCTTGGTGTTTCTCCTCAGAAAAAAGACTCCCATGTGCCCAAAGCCACTGAGAGGAAACTCAAAGTTTTTAAGGAGTTTTGAGATTTGAAGAGATTTCACTCCAGTTTCTGCTCCCAAAACTCTGTGTGAACATAGTCTAAGACCTAAGTGAAGAAGAAGATGCTTTAAAACAGATGGGTAAAGTAAGGGAACTGGAGAGCATGGACAGACATTAATTTCCTCCCGACTTTCATTGTACATGTACAACACAGTGGACAGTACATTCCCTCAAACTGCTATACATGTGTGGCAATGATTCTGCCAGCTCACAACCACAAAAATCACTAGAATATATATATTGGCTGACACCCAGCCGTAACGGCTGCAATCGGTGCTAGCATGGATCACCGCTATTTAGCCCCTCTGATTCCGCTCTCAGTAGTGACAGCAGCAACTATTTTCTTATTTAAAGGGAGGGGGCTCCCTCATTGTCTGAATCTGCGCACCCACTGATTGCGCTGGGCTGATGGTCTCCAGGCTGAGTAATGCCCACGGGCTCATCCAGCTATGGTGTGTGAAAGGGAGCCCAGACACTAGGGAAAGGGGGAAATGGAAACCTCCTATTCTGGTCTAGTGTCACCCTGTCTCAACTACCATCCTATATTGGCTCTGCCCCAATCGCCGCATGCGTGCCTTGCCCTGACTTTCCCTGGCATATGGCTAAGACTAGGGGCGGGAGGAGATGAGCACTAGTCGATCTCCACTAGACTCTATAGACAACGAGGGTAGACAAGCAGGGGGTTTGCTTAGCTTTAGATGACTCCAGACAAATAAGCACACGGCCTCAAGTTCCCGAGAGGATGACATACTGCTCTTGCTAAAGCTTCACAAGTAGTAATGAGTATCACCGACACCTCCCTCTCAAACACACCAGGCATTTATACACCCAGGCAAGAGAGCTAATTAACCAGTGGGAGGTAGCCTCTGGGTCCTAGAGACAGCCTCTTATCTAAGAAAATGTCTGTAATGCCAAACGTAGAGATCTCCTGCAACCAACTGCAGGGCGACTGTCTGTCACCTCTGATACACCCGTGACAGGTGGCCTGTAAGGTCCTGCCATAAAAATTATAGCTCTCACAATATATCTGTGCGAAAGCAAATACATTTTTGTAAATCAGTGTGTTTAGCGTATAAAAGTAGTATATAACCCTAATGTTGCTGTAATCGTACCAAATAATTAAATTGTCTTCTATTTATTGCACAGGGACCAACGTAAAAAACTTGAAGACCATTTCTGAATTACTATTTATTCGTTCATTCTTTTTTCCTCAAATTGGAATTAGAAATTATTTAAAAAGATGTTATGTACTCCCAAAAGGCACCTATAAAGAGCGATGACGTAATCACTCCCCTGCACTGCCCCGTTGACTTGAAGGGAGCGTTTACTCAGAGAATATAACTTAAGGTTTTCATCCTCTTAATATATTGCAGTCACCATATTATATGGCACTGTGTACTTACAATTGCTCATTTTGCCTTTCTACCCAGTTAATTCTTCTCTTTTCTCTGCTCTATTTAGAAACAGGATGTCTCTCTTCCCTGCAAAAATAATTCCTCTCTTCAACTCCTGACCCAGCTGCTCCCTCCTCCCCATCCTTGCCAGGGACTTTTGCTGTGATTTATGATTCGTTCAGGGAAAATTGACCTCCTATTTCTTCATAGAGCTTAGAAGGATTCAGCTAGTCAGTTTTTAATCACGTGATGTCATACACCTAATGGAAAAGAGAATAATTAGCTGGTAGAAAGGAATCAGCAATTGTAAGTACACTGTGCCATATAATATGATGACTTCAATAAAAGGATAAAAAACTTTGATTTGAGTGCTTCTTTAATTCTCTGTATTGCAGTACTTCCAGTCAGCCGACTACACAAGGTTTAACTCTATTTACTTGTAGGTAAATTGCGCTTCTGATGGCGATATGTTTCATTTAAATGGAATCTTTCAGCACAAAATGACTGCTTAAAACAAGCAGCTATGCTCAGTGCACCCTTGGCGTGACCAAACCATTCAGTACACCTGCCAACCTATTTGTTTTGCATCTATCTCCTTCCCAACTCTTCCTTGATTAGCACTGCCAGAGGAGGGAAATCTACACTAAATTGTTTGGCCACTCTGTGGGTGACTCAAGTACCTGTGCTTATTTAATCAGTCTTTTTGTGTTGAAAGGCTTCCATTAAAAGGGGTAATCCGGGATTTTTTTTTTTTCTTAACCTATGGGGCCAAGAACTTACTGGCAGGTAGTTGCTAACTACCTGCTTGTACCCTGCAAAGTGTCCTGGATCAGGCATTTAAGCAGCATGACCTCTGCATTGATGCACAGTTGACAGCAGGTGGGAAGAGAAGGAGCTGCTCTGTCAATGTGACCTCACACGAAGCAGGAGAATCGCTGTCAGGAGCGCTCGAAACCGGAAAAGAGCGCTGCAGGGCAGAACAGGCAGGTAGTTAGCGACTATCTATCGTTAAGTTCTTGGCCTCATAGGGAAAAAAAATAACCCCTGTAAGGATGTATCTATGCAACCACATTGGAGACTGGTTGCATGAGAATTGCAAGTCACACGTGACTACCACTGAAGTGGGTTTCATCCTGGGGTCTAAAATGTATATTTTTTTGAGAAGGTCATTTTTTTTTGTCAGCAGGTCACAACGCACCCCCATTAACTGGTATCAGTGTGACATCAGATCTAGTGATAGTCTGTATGTCAGACACCAATCTTAAATCTATAATATATTGTACTACAATTTGGAATTACTTTTATAACTGTTTTGTTTTTTTAACGTGGGCAAACTTCTTATGGTCTGACAGACAAAAAGAAATGTGTTTTTTTTTTTTTTTTTTTTAAGGCATGGGTTGATTAAAAATAATCATCGGATGCATAGTCGCTTTTAAGCGCTCCTTCTTATCCAGCGTTTGCCCCTCTGGAGGTCTGCGCCGGCTCTAAAAGCAATGTCTGTCCTGTCCAGAAATGAACAAACAAAGTAGCACACTGTAACGCTGAGTATATAAATATGAAGTATGAAATATGAATAGCATTACTGCTGTAGAATATAGAAATAAATGAGAAATCTTAGCGCATAAATTGGCCAATTCATGTGTACCTGTCAGCCGCTATAAGGCGTTTCTCGATGTCAGGACCTAACAATGTGAATACCTCTCTAAGGGACATCCGTCTGCTTATGTGTGGGAAAGTAAGATCCTGTCCAGAGGTCTCAGCATCGCTGCAGCCTGTAATTGGCTGTGGCGATTGGGGGGCGGCTGTGTGACGATGATGTGATTTCCAATCACGGCGGACACTGTTCCTGGAGCAGTCCTAGACATCCTTAGCACATTTTCTGGATCTTGGGGAACACTGGTCAGTGAGTACGATTTATCTCAAATGCATTATTTTTTTATGCCTTAACTCCTATTTTTTTTAATCAGACAACACTTTTTAAATTGAGGTGGCTTTTGCTTAATTATTATAAATGTATGATTTATGTGCACAAGGTAGTGTTGCGTATGATTATGGCACCGGCCCACTTATAGTCTGACTACTGCGTGCTGACAAAAGCCCTGTGTGGCTCAGAAATACTCCTTGTGGACCCAGCCATACACTATTTCTCAATAATTTATTACGTGTTTTTTTTTTTTTTTTTTTTAAAGCAGTTTAGCTAAAAAATTGCTTTCCATGAAGTGTTGACTTTCTATTAACTGCTAGGAGACCTTACATAACATTTAGTAAATGCTTTTGTTGAGCGTTCTGTTAGATTATAGGAACGCTTCAATGCAATCTGCAAAATTGTCCTATTACATCATAGAAATGTGCAGGTTTTTGTGGCCAGTTCCATTGAGACTCTTGGCTGCTATTTCATAATGGTTATCGTTCAGCTCATTAAGTAATCACATCTTATCTGTAGCCCACTCTTTTCCCTGCTTCAAAGTTTCAAGTTCACGTGGTCAGAATCATTAGTTTCGCCTAATGAAGAGACATCTGATGGGATTTTATAAAGCGTGTCGCTATAAAAGTGGATTGCTGTTGAAGATGATTACTCCGCTTGTATAACTTCAGTTAATATAACCGTTATATGCAGTGAGTGTGTATATATGTATATTAGTCTGTGTGCATCCTGATAATGTGTGCTTACTATACTATAGATCTATCAGTAAAAAGCAAACTTTGTTCATTTATTGATCAGCCTTTGTCAGACTATGAATTTTTACAATATACTCCATTACCTATTTTGCTTCCTTTTCTCTCTGCCTAGTTATGCTGTTTTAATACAAGGACTCACTGCCTGAGTGTGGGAGAAGGGAACAGAAAAGCTCACATGGAGAGGGTGTTTGTAAATAGTATTGAGTATCGATTCGTGCTAGAGCAGCAGTTCAAAGCAACTTATAGAAGAGCATTAGCTAGACAATTAAAACAACGCTTTCACCATGGGATTTGAGAGAGGAGGACTCAAATTGCAAACATTCTTAATCAGATTTTCATGATAATTATGGAATGGCAGCTTGACTGATGGCTCATTTAACCTTGCGTCACACAGTATAGAGGCTGTCAGTCAAGCAGGAGGCATTGGTTCTGGATGGGGTATAGAGCTGGAGTGACAGAGGCTTCAGATCTACAGCCTCATTTGCATATTAATTCAAACACTAATTTGTCAGTAATGAAGGAACGGACTGGCCATGTAAAGGTATTGCTTGAATATTCTTTGAAAGAGCTATAGGCACATATAAATAGTTGGAGGGTGTGGGTGACAAAGGTTGAGCAATAATTCAATTTAAAATTTAATTTAAATTCTTGTACTATTGTTTCAGTTACTTACTTTTCTGAATCTTGATTTGCTGTCAGTGAATCACAGCATTATTTTGTATGTCCAGATTCTTAGTGTTCTCAAAATGATGCTTCAGGAGCATGCACTGCTTTTCCAGGGGTGTTTTTTTTTCGCCTGAAGATGGACACAATGCTGGTCCAAACTGAGCGCTGTCCCAGGCTGCTGACACAGGAACCTTTTGCCTCTGCAGCATGGAGGAAGCTCCGAGGGACAGAAGTTGGCTAGATGCATGGTGGATCACTGGTTAGCGCTGGAGTGTGTATGTTCTCCCCGTGTTTGAGGGGGATTTCCTCTGGGTACTCCAGTTTTTTCCCACACTTGTTTAGGATTTGCAGTGCCGATATGCTTTGACTTTTTTTATTTCTTGGCTTTGATTTATGCGGCCCACTGTTCAGATGGCATGACTATAATGACTGGTTCCCTTTGAGCATTACTGCCTGTTATTGTTACACTGAGGGGTAACTTGCTTGTAAGGCTGACCTGAGGGCTGTTATGGTGCCTTAATAAAGCATTGACCCCATGACCTGACAGAGGGAGCCCCCTTTCTTTGTCAAACAGCTTAGATGCTATAGTCGCTGCTGACTTTATCACACCATCTGGTCTCAAAGCAATGCCTGATTCCCTAAACTGATACTGGCAACCCGGGCACTCTGACTTTTTTTTTTTAGCTTGTAGCGCTACAATTTTATTCTGAAGCGTTGCCATAAAAAAGCAGAATATCAGAAGTTCTCTTAAACACGCCATAGGGGGAATATTAAGGGGTAATAGAGGGCGGTCCCAAGTTTATTAGTCAGTGGAGATGAGAAGAGCAACAAAGTCACCAGCCGTGGAGGAGCCAACACGTCCTGGCATTGTTTTAGGGCTGTGGGATGCAGTTGTGACTCTCAAAGAAAGACGGTGAGGGGCGGAACTACCGCCTGTGCAGCCGGTTCATTGAACGGGGGCCCCGAGGGAGAGGGGGCCCCTCCAGCCTCCAGCAGGGCCGCCATCAGGGCATGACTGCCCTGACTCTAGTATGGGGCCCGGCCGGTAGGGGCCCCCTCGGGGGCCCCCCTCTTGTGCGTCTCTCTCCTCATGGGGCCCCCGGCCCCATGCTAAGCGCCGGTCCGGGACATTTCAGCGCTGAGCTGCGCTGTTGCAGCAGCGCCTTCATGATTCCCCTGACTTCCGGTCATGTGACGGTGCCGTCACATGGCCGGAAGTCAGGAGAACCTGCTGTCAGCGATTTGGACGAGCGCCAGGATTCTGCAGGGATCGCATGGGGGTAAGTATAACAAGTTTTATTTTTTTTAAAATACAATTAACTAGGAGTGGAGAGATGGGAGAAGCACATGTGTGTGTGTGTGTGTGTGTGTGTGTGTGTGTGTGTGTGTGTGTGTGTGTGTGTGTGTATGTGTGTGTGGGGGGGGAGATGGGAGATGCACATGTGTGTGTGTGGGGGGGGAGATGGGAGATGCACATGTGTGTGGGGGGGGAGATGGGAGATGCACATGTGTGTGGGGGGGGGAGATGGGAGATGCACATGTATGTGGGGGGGGAGATGGGAGATGCACATGTGTGTGGGGGGGGAGATGGGAGATGCACATGTGTGTGGGGGGGGGAGATGGGAGATGCACATGTGTGTAGGGGGGGAGATGGGAGATGCACATGTGTGTAGGGGGGGGAGATGGGAGATGCACATGTGTGTAGGGGGGGGAGATGGGAGATGCACATGTGTGTGTGGGGGGGATGGGAGATGCACATGTGTGTGTGGGGGGGATGGGAGATGCACATGTGTGTGGGGGGGGGATGGGAGATGCACATGTGTGTGGGGGGATGGGAGATGCACATGTGTGTGGGGGGATGGGAGATGCACATGTGTGTGGGGGGGGGGGATGGGAGATGCACATGTGTGTGTGGGGGGGGGGATGGGAGATGCACATGTGTGTGGGGGGGGGGATGGGAGATGCACATGTGGGGGGGGGGGGGATGGGAGATGCACATGTGGGGGGGGGATGGGAGATGCACGTGTGTGGGGGGGGAGATGGGAGATGCACGTGTGTGGGGGGGGAGATGGGAGATGCACATGTGTGTGGGGGGGAGATGGGAGATGCACATGTGTGTGGGGGGGAGATGGGAGATGCACATGTGTGTGGGGGGGAGATGGGAGATGCACATGTGTGTGGGGGGGAGATGGGAGATGCACATGTGTGTGGGGGGGGAGATGGGAGATGCACATGTGTGTGGGGGGGAGATGGGAGATGCACATGTGTGGGGGGGGGAGATGGGAGATGCACATGTGTGGGGGGGGAGATGGGAGATGCACATGTGTGGGGGGGGAGATGGGAGATGCACATGTGTGGGGGAGGGAGATGGGAGATGCACATGTGTGGGGGGGGAGATGGGAGATGCACATGTGTGGGGGGGGGGGAGATGGGAGATGCACATGTGTGGGGGGGGGAGATGGGAGATGCACATGTGGGGGGGGAGGGGGTGAGAGAGGGGCACATGTGGGGGGGAGGGGGTGAGAGAGGGGCACATGTGGGGGGGAGGGGGTGAGAGAGGGGCACATGGGGGAATTGGGAGTAGGGGGATAATGAGCTGCACATAACGAATGTGGGGTGGGGGAGAGTAAATGATAAATGATGATGGGGTGGGGAGAGCACGGACATGATATAATGAATTGGGGCAGGGGGTGCATGTAAATATTGAATGCGGGGAGCAGGAAGTATAGAGTAGGGGGCGTTGCGGATGCAGGAGTGTGACTGGTAACAAATTGGCAGAAAGAGTAGAGGTTCTAATTAAATTATATATTAAGTGCCTATTTACAGTTAATGGGGGCACAGTGGTGGATTACAATTTATATTTGGAATGGTAGGTTGCCTAATAACTAACCATATATTGATGGTGGATGCACGTCTGTATTCAGCTGCGTAATGTAGAAGTTGGGGAATGTGCTCTAGATAACTGTGTTATTTTATGCAGAGACGAGTCCTGGCTGGAAGACGTGATGGCGGTCTGTGCTGGATGAAGGAGAAAAGCGAAGATGAAGGACTTCACCTAGAGACGTCAGCGGTGAGTCAGTCTATTACATGTACACTGTGTATAATGTCACTGGTGATCACTGTATTACCTGTACACTGACACTATATACAGAGCTCCTGTGTATAATGTCACTGGTGATCACTGTATTACCTGTACACTGACACTATATACAGAGCTCCTGTGTATAATTTCACTGGTGATCACTGTATTACCTGTACACTGACACTATATACAGAGCTCCTGTGTATAATGTCACTGGTGATCCCTGTATTACCTGTACACTGACACTATATACAGAGCTCCTGTGTATAATGTCACTGATGATCACTGTATTACCTGTACACTATATACAGAGCTCCTGTGTATAATGTCACTGTATTACCTGTACACTGACACTATATACAGAGCTCCTGTGTATAATTTCACTGGTGATCACTAGATTACCTGGACACTTACGTTATACATACCATGTATAGAGCTGCCGTGTATAATGACACTTATGGTAATATTAGTAATGTGGTGGTAATATTAGTAATGTAGTGGTAATATGTGGTCTGGTCATGGTGTGGCAGTTTTTCTCCCTTCTGTGTGGTATTATTCGGTTACTGTTGTGGTAATATGTGGTCTGGTCATGGTGTGGCGGTATTCCCTGTATGTGGTATTATTGGTCATTTAAAAAAAAAATGTATATGACACATTCCCTTAAAGAAAACTAAATAAAAATATATCTAAAAAGAGTATTGGATATTTTAAGAAAATTTTAATAGGTTAGAGTAGGGCCCGCCCAGAAGAGTCTCCTTATCGTGGTGGCGGCTTTAAAAATCTTTTGGCCAAAACAAAAGCTGATGGCTATGTATGTGGCGCCGTCACATGGCCGAACGTCAGGAGAACCTGGTGGCAGCGACGTGGACGAGCGCCAGGATTCTGCAGGGATTGCATGGGGGTAAGTATAACAAGTTTTATTTTTTTTAAATACAATTAATTAACTAGGAGTGGGGGGAATCAGAGATGCACGGGGGGGATGAGAGATGCACATGGGGGGGTGAGAGATGCACATGGGGGGGATGAGAGATGCACATGGGGGGGATGAGAGATGCACGGGGGGTGAGAGCTGCACATGGGTGGGATGAGAGCTGCACATGGGGGGGTGAGAGATGCACATGGGGGGTTATGTTTACATAACTTTGTTGCCTTATGAAGGGCAGGGGGGGCCCCCCAAAATTTCTTGCACAGGGGCCCACTACAGTCTGTGTCCGCCCCTGGAAAGACCGGCACTACTTCTCCTGAAGCATACGTGCTCGAAGAAGGGACTGCAGTCCTGACTTCATGTAGACAAAAACCCCAAAATGATGATGAACAAAGATCTTGATGCAATAAGTGAGTATTTTATTTTGATTCGGGAAGAAAAGGTCCAACGTTTCGACCAATATTTCAGTGCTGAATTTTTTCCTACAGCTTTTAGGACTACCGGCCAAAACATACCTGTCTATTTGTACATGAAAATATATAACAGTTTTCAATATGGATTTTCTGGGAAACTGACATGTTCCTTACCCTCTTTACTCTTCTTGTACTGCGATAATACAGTAGCAAAACCCAGAGAAAGGGAAGGATCCAAGAGAAACTTCAGTCTGCAGTCCTTTCGTGAGAGGGGAGATGGTGGAGATGCTGTAGGTGGCGACATACACTTTATCATTTAGTATTTTCTAGTAAAATGCTGCTGATTAGGCTTATCAGGTGAGGTGGATCTGTTAAGGTACGGGTGGACACACGGATCCCGGGCATTGATGCAGCGACCTGGAAGGCACCCGGGAAGCGAGGATTTGACACCCTCAGAAATCTTGAGTAGCAGGACCAATGAGGTGGTACCCAGCAGGGATTGAAGCTAAAGCACGATGTACACGGAAGGTGGAGCACACCAAACGGAAGTCTCAATGGTAAGACAGAGGTGTGTGGCCTAATGAGCCTTAAATAGGATTAGGAAGGTGACGTCACTGAGGCATGCTGGGCAATCTGCAACACGCTGGGCAAGCCGCAAAACCTGACGTGGAGCACAACAGGGGGCAGTGGACAAAGGTGAAAGAAGCAGAACCGGGGATATCTGGGCCAGTTGTGTAACAGTGTCCAGGAGAAATTGGATATAGTAATCCATTTTTTTTGTATACTTCTTGCAAAACTCAAGTCTGTCCCAGGCCAGAAGTTTAGGGATGTTCTTGGATGGGACTGTTGTACCAACTGCAGTGTTGGTAAGTATGGCCATAGAGAAAGCCTGAGAGTCCCACTTCTACTGCTCACATTCAGCTGTTCTTCCAAATCATTAGTAATTGGGGTTGGAAAGGGCTTGCAATTTTTTTTTTCTTCAAGCTCTGTCGGGAACAGCATTTTACATAAGTTTTCTATCATTTTATTCCATACTATTATTTCTTAGCAGAATTTCTCCCCCTGTCCTGCACTTTTCACAGATAATATAGCTTAGGAAACCTAATATGTGACCTTTGTTGAGATATTAAAGAGATTTTCAAGTTCAAAATATTGCATTCCTATCCTCCTGTATAGGTTATAAATATTTGTTTTGTTGGGGTCCCACTGTTTCCAGTGCCTCCACTACCCTCACCATGGTACTTTCTTCTGTTCTAATAACCTGTACGCCATCTAGTGACTGTGTTCAGTATTACAGTAATTCAGTGGACAATGCTACAATGCCCAGTATATCCAGTGTGCAGGTGAAGAACTTCTGATTGGGGTGCTGAGAGTGGGATCCCCACCAATCCAATATAAATTACCTACGCTAATATTAGGCTAGCAATATTCCGATCTCTTATAGGTTACATCCCATGATGAGATTTGGTGAATTTTTGGAGTTGCAGATATTTTTCAGCATTTCTGCACCTATTAGATAAATTGGGATACTCATAAATTTTTCCTGATGTTTCTTATTACATTTTTTTATTTTTTTTTTGCTTTACATGTGTTTTATTGTGTTTCTCCTTGCAGAGAGTGACGTGTTAAGCACGTCAGGTGAGGAGACTTTTAGAACCGCAATGCTCCTCTGGGAAATATGCAAATTGTCTCTTCAGAGAGGAAGAAGACTAGAACTCTAGTGCCACCTACAGGAAGTGGCAATCCTAAAAGTCAGTAGTGACCCTTTAACGAGCCTTATCACCTGACTTAGGATAAAAGCCAACCTGACGTGCTTAACACGTCACTCTCCGCAAGAAGAAGTATTACCCCTAGATACCGGTCTGACGCCTCTCATCCAGCCAAACCAGAACTCACACTTTGCACTGACGAGGGGCAGTACCCCGAAACACAGTGTCTGCAAATTAAGTTTCTGGTATTGGCTTTTTACCCCGAGTCATGTGATAAGGCTCGTTAAAGGGTCACTATTGACTTCTAGGATTGCTACTTCCTGTAGGTAGTACTAGAGTTCTAGTCCTCTTCCTCTCTGAAGAGACAATTTGTATGTCTTTTTAACGCTGCGGTTTTTTACTTTTTTTTTTTTTTTTTTTTTTATATGTCGGTTTAACTAAATCTGCTTTGTTTTTGATACTTTCAGGCATTTTTGTTTTGTCAGAACTTTATTGATCTAGTCATGTGCAGATTTCATGTGTCTTTAGTGAGTTTCTGCAGCGGAAATGAACTAAAATCGCATATGTACTTTTTACTTGCTGATTTTCTGCATCTTATGCAAGTTTATTATTATTATTATTTATTGTTATAGCGCCATTTATTCCATGGCGCTTTACATGTGAAAAGGGGTATTCATAGCAAAAACAAGTACAATAATCTTGAACACAATGTGACAGCGACTGGTACAGGAGGAGCGAGGACCCTGCCCGCAAGGGCTCACAATCTATTAGGGATGGGTGAGGATACATTAGGTGAGGGTAGAGCTGGTCATGCAGCGGTGGTTACTGCAGGTTGTAGGCTTGTCGGAAGAGGTGGGTCTTCAGGCTCCTTTTGAAGGTTTCCACGGTCGACGAGAGTCTGATGTGTTGGGGTAGAGAGTTCCAGAGTAGGGGGGATGCATGGGAGAAATCTTGTATGCGATTGTGGGAGGAGGAGATTAGAGGGGAGTAGAGAAGGAGATCTTGTGAGGATCGGAGGTTGCGTGCGGGTATGTAACGGGAGACTAGGTCAGAGATATATGGATGAGACAGGTTGTGAATGGCTTTGTATGCCATGGTTAGGGTTTTGAACTGGAGTCTCTGAGCAATGGGGAGCCAGTGAAGGGATTGACAGAGGGGAGAGGCCGGGGAATAGCGGGGGGACAGGTGGATTAGTCGGGCAGCAGAGTTTAGGATAGATTGGAGGGGTGCAAGAGTGGTAGAAGGGAGGCCACAGAGCAGGAGGTTGCAGTAGTCGAGGCGGGAGATGATGAGGGCATGCACTAGTGTTTTTGCAGATTCATGGTTGAGGAATGTGCGGATCCGGGAGATATTTTTGAGTTGGAGTCGGCAGGAAGTGGAAAGGGCTTGGATATGTGGTTTGAAGGAGAGTTCAGAGTCCAAGGTTACTCCAAGGCAGCGAGCTTGGGGGACTGGGGAGAGTGGACAGCCATCGACATTGATAGATAGGTCAGTTGGGGGGGGGTGAATGGGATGGCGGAAAGATGATGAATTCTGTTTTGTCCATGTTAAGTTTTAGAAATCTATCAGAGAAGAAGGATGAAATGGCGGACAGACATTGTGGGATTTTGGTTAGTAGGGAGGAGATATCGGGTCCTGAGAGGTAGATCTGTGTGTCATCAGCATAGAGGTGATAATGAAAGCCATGGGACTCTATGAGCTGCCCCAGGCCTAAGATGTAGATGGAGAAGAGCAGAGGTCCTAGGACTGAACCTTGGGGGACACCGACAGATAGGGGGTGAGATGAGGAGGTGGTGCGTGAGTGGGAGACACTGAATGTCCTGTCTGTTAGGTATGAGGAGATCCAGGATAGGGCCAAGTCTGTGATGCCGAGAGATGCGAGAGTCTGTAGTAAGAGGGAATGGTCCACTGTGTCGAAGGCAGATGACAGGTCTAGGAGGAGGAGGACAGAGTAGTGTCGCTTGGATTTGGCGGTTAGTAGGTCGTTGGTGACTTTAGTCAGGGCAGTTTCAGTAGAGTGGTGCGGTCGGAAACCAGATTGTAGGCGGTCGAAGAGGGAGCAGGAGGAGAGGTGGGAGGACAGTTCAGAATGGACGTGTTGTTCCAGTAGTTTTGAGGCATAGGGGAGAAGTGATATGGGGCGATAGCTAGTCAGAGAGGATGGGTCAAGGGAGGGCTTTTTGAGGATGGGTGTGATTGAGGCATGTTTGAACCATGAGGGGAAGACACCAGTTGTTAGTGACAGGTAGAAGAGGTGGGCTAGGGCTGGGATGAAGATAGTGGTAAGGTTTGGGATGAGGTGGGACGGGATTGAGTCAAGTTTACAGGTCGTGAGGTGTGATTTGGAGAGTAAAGAGGAAAGTTGATCTTCAGAAATGGTGGAGAAAGTGGTTTTGGAGGAAGAGGGTTGAGTAGATGTGGGGTGGGGCTGTGGGGGCTTTAGGCAAAAGCTTTGTCTGATGGTGTCAATCTTCTGCTTGAAGAATGAAGCAAAGTCTTCGGCTGAAATAAGAGGAGAGGGAGGAGGCACTGCTTGATGGAGGAGAGAATTGAAGGTGTTGAATAGTTGTTTAGGGTTGTGAGACAGGGAGGATATGAAGGATGCGAAATATGTTTGTTTTGCTGCAGTGAGTGTGGACTTGAAGGTAGTGAGGGATTGTTTGAATGCAATGAAGTGCTCATTGGAGTGGGACTTTTTCCATCTACGCTCGGCAAACCTGGAGGCCCGTCGCAATTCTTTAGTTAGGCTGGTGTGCCAGGGTTGTCTGTTGTTTGTGCGAGCTTTGGTATGTGTGAGGGGGGCGACCGAATCGAGAGCCGCAGCTGTTGTGGTGTTGTATAAAGTGGCAGCAACATCTGCATCATGTAAGGAACTAATGTCTGTAAGAGGGAGGAGGGATTCAGAGAGTGAGTGTAGGTCAAGGTGTTTAAGATTTCTGCGAGGATATGCAAGTTTGTGGGTTGGGGATTGTGGCCCTGGAGAGGAGAGGGTAGAGAATGTAAGTAGGTTGTGGTCAGAGAGAGGGAGAGGTGAGTTAGAGAGGTTAGATGGGGAACAGAGGCGGGTGAAGATGAGGTCCAGCGTGTGGCCGTCTTTGTGGGTGGTTGTGGAAGACCACTGGGTAAGACCGAAGGAGGAAGTGAGGGATAGAAGCTTAGAGGCAGCTGAGAGGGAAGTGTCAATGGGGATGTTAAAGTCACCCATGAGGATAGTGGGGATGTCAACGGAGAGGAAATTAAGTAGCCAAGTGGTGAAGTGGTCAAAGAAAGTGGTGGTTGATCCTGGGGGGCGGTAAATGACAGCCAGTTGTAGGTTGGAGGGGGAGTAGATGCGCAACACCGTACACTTCAAAAGAGGGGAGAGTAATTGAGGGCGGTAGTGGGATATGGGTGAAGGAGCAGTTATCTGAGAGGAGGAAACCTATTCAAGTTTATGGAGACTTCTATGAATCCCAGCCACTTTTCTGAAATTGTAAGACTTCTTTTTTTTTTTTTTTTCTTCAAAAACTCAGGTTATGTTTTTTGAGTCAAAATATTTTTTTCTGAAGGGTTATTACTGATGCAAATTGCTGTCAGCATACAATGCTAAGGCTTGTGGGCACAAGATAATGTGCTGTAATGGGTTCACCTCAGGATGACGGGTATACAAGTATATGCAGATGTCGAGTATAGTTTGATTGCAATTTTCAGAGCTCCTTAGTGTAGGGAATTCTGATTGTATAGAATACACTGTCAGCGCTTTATAAATAATATTACTGCTACTCTGCTCTCATCCTAATAGCCGTACAGTGCTTAGCAGACTTGTCCAAACACCCGAGTCTAATTTCTGGATGTAATCCAGGTGCACCTAGAGTGAACAATGGTCCTGGTCTTACATTAACTGTGTTATCAGAGTAGTCATTGTTGGGTGGTTATTTTTTATTTTTATTTTTTTATGGTCCAACTCTCATTTTGTTCACCTTGTCATTATATTTAAAGAAAGGTCTCTTGTTCATTTATTGAAACAGGAGTTTTCTTCCAGGGTATTGGTGCTTGCGTAAACTTAATGTTCTTCATTAATCCATACGAATTGCTGAACAGGATATTATGAATGAGTAATACACCTTACAGACACATGGGGGAGCTCTAGTGTCACTCAATAACACTTGTGTGCTATAAGGAAAGTTCTCTGCCTTGAGTTTTTATATTCTTGGATTTCTCAACATCTTCCCTTTACAGAGTTCTTGGTTCCTAATATTTTGTGAAGCTGAATTAGCAAATTAAGATAATTTAATGAAACAAAGAGGCGGCAGCAGTATTTTTAGTATCTAAGTGGCGAAAGGTACACTACGGTTCAAAAGTTTGGGGTCACCCAGACAATTTTGTGTTTTCCATGAAAACTCAGACTTTTATTTATCAAATGAGTTGCAAAATGAATAGAAAATATAGTCCAGACATTGACGAGGTTAGAAATAATGATTTTTATTTGAAAGAATAATTTTCTCCTTCAAACTTTGCTTTCGTCAAAGAATGCTCCCTTTGCAGCACTTCCAGCATTGCAGACCTTTGGCATTCTAGCTGTTAATTTGCTGAGGTAATCGTGAGAAATTTCACCCCATGCTTCCTGAAGCCCCTCCCACAAGTTGGATTGGCTTGATGGGCACTTTTTGCGCACCATACGGTCAAGCTGCTCCCACAACAGCTCAATGGGGTTGAGATCTGGTGACTGCGCTGGCCACTCCATTACAGATAGAATACCAGCTGCCTGCTTCTTCCCTAAATAGTTCATGCATAATTTGGAGGTGTCCTTTGGGTCATTGACCTGTTGTAGGATGAAATTGGCTCCAATCAAGCTCTCCACAGGGTATGGCATGGCGTTGCAAAATGGAGTGATAGCCTTCCTTATTCAAAATCCCATTTACCTTGTACAAATCTCCCACTTTACCAGCACCAAAGCAACCTCATACCATCACATTACCTCCACCATGCTTGACAGATGGTGTCAGACACTCTTCCAGCATCTTTTCAGTTGTTCTGCGTCTCACAAATGTTCTTCTGTGTGATACAAACACCTCAAACTTGGATTTGTCTGTCCATAAAACTTTTTTCCAATCTTCCTCTGTCCAATGTCTGTGTTCTTTTGCCCATATTAATCTTTTCCTTTTATTAGCCAGTCTCAGATATGGCTTTTTCTTTGCCACTTTGCCCTGAAGGCCAGCATCCTGGAGTCGCCTCTTCACTGTAGACGTTGACACTGGTGTTTTGCGTGTACTATTTAATGAAGCTGCCAGTTGAGGAGCTGTGAGGCGTCGATTTCTCAAACTAGAGACTCCAATGTACTTGTCTTGTTGCTCAGTTGCGCAGCGGGGTCTCCCACTTCTCTTTCTACTCTGGTTAGAGCCTGTTTGTGCTCTCCTCTGAAGGGAGTAGTACATACTGTTGTAGGAAATCTTCTGTTTCTTGGCAATCTCTTGCATGGAATAGCCTTCATTTCTAAGAACAAGAATAGACTGTCGATTTTCACATGAAAGTTCTCTTTTTCTGGCCATTTTGAGAGTTTCATAGAACAAACAAATGTAATGCTCCAGATTCTCAACTAGCTCGAAGGAAGGTCTATTTTATAGCTTCTCAAATCAGCCAAACCGTTTTCAGCTGGGCTAACATACTTGTGCAAGGGTTTTCTATGGTTTTCTAAACATCCATTAGCCTTCTTACACAGTTAGCAAACACAATGTACCATTAAAACACTGGAGTGGTGGTTGTTGGAAATGGGCCTCTATACACCTATGTAGATATTGCAATAAAAACAAGACGTTTACATCTAGAATAGTCCTTTACCACATTAACAATGTATAGAGTGTATTTCTGATTCAGTTAATGTTAGCTTCATTGAAAAAAAATGTGCTT
Organism: Phyllobates terribilis; assembly: GCF_046119375.1. Classification (NCBI taxonomy): domain Eukaryota; kingdom Metazoa; phylum Chordata; class Amphibia; order Anura; family Dendrobatidae; genus Phyllobates; species Phyllobates terribilis. Next base: position 406,689,371 of record NW_027362761.1, on the reverse strand, counting down.
TTCTTTCAAAAATAATGAAATTTCTAAATGACCCCAAACTTTTGAACGGTAGTGTATTTAGGTTTAAGAATGATCGTTTCTCCTTCTGGAGAGTGCCAAGCTGAAAAAAGTCTTGTATGCCATCAAATTCTCTTCTGAGAATTTTAGAATGTAAATAGCCTCATCTAAAACGAAGACGACTTGAACTATAGTGCCACTTAATAGTTGTAGCAATCATGAAATCAATCTCAACCCTTTATTGAGCCTTGCCACAAAACTTTGCTTAGGCTTCTTATCGTTGCACTCCATTTGCAGACACATGTTTGCCTCTCATCAGTGCAAAGCAAGAGGTCTGATGTTTGCTGGATGAGAGACCTCTGACAAGATTTCTAAGAAGAAATGTTGTCTCTATGGAGCTTGCCAAGCTTTGTCACATGACCTAATAGGTGGCACAAGAGTTTTAGTTCTCTTCCTCTCTGAAGAGGCTATTTGTATATTTAAATTCCCAGTGGAGCATTACATGGCCTGTATTTCTCCTCACCCCGACTTAGCACTCTCCACAAGGAGAAACGTTCCTTCTTGGACCCTTTTCAGAGGCCTATCTCCCAGCCAAATCAGATCTCCTGTTGTGCGCTGATTAGTAGGCAAACATCTTGAAACATGTGTCCGTAAATGGAGTTTCTGGTTTGGCTTCTTATGCGAAGTCATGTTGCATGGCTCGTTAAAGGGTCGATATTTACTATTAGAATTGCTACATCCAATGGTGGCGCTAAAGTTAAAGTCTTCCTCTCTGAAGATGTTATTTGCAAAGGTATGTAGACACATGTGGGCCCCCTGTATATGTTCAAGTGAATAGGGTCATCTGTAGTCTCTTCCATCGCTGTGTAGGGAAAACTTTGAAGGGGTGAATTGGACCCCCCATCTTCTATGGCAGCTCTTAGAGATAAAAATGATCCTTTCCAGAATCATGCTTGTTCACATGAAACTTATTTCTACTTGTGCAGTTGTAACATCTTTTTGCTTACTTGGATAACTTTCCATTAAGTTTTAGTGCATTTTTACGAGTATTTACTTACATCCATTTACATACATCCATTCTACCTCAGCAAGGACTAAATCTCAGTTTGTATCCGAAAGTTAATGCCTGGTTCTTTGCTAGTCATTTAATAGACCTAGGCTAAATTAGAATAGTAAAAAGAGCAATTAAAGAGCAACGAGACAGGTACACATTTTTATTGCAGGACTGTAGTGTGTGTATATGTACGTGTGTATGTGTGTGATATATAGATAGATAGATAGATAGATAGATATATATATTACAGTACAGACCAAAAGTTTGGACACACCTTCTCATTTAAAGATTTTTCTGTATTTTCATGACTATGAAAATTGTACATTCACACTGAAGGCATCAAAACTATGAATTAACACATGTGGAATTATATACTTAACAAAAAAGTGTGAAACAACTGAAAATATGTCTTATATTCTAGGTTCTTCAAAGTAGCCACCTTTTGCTTTGATGACTGCTTTGCACACTCTTGGCATTCTCTTGATGAGCTTCAAGAGGTAGTCACCGGAAATGGTCTTCACTTCACAGGTGTGCCCTGTCAGGTTTAATAAGTGGGATTTCTTGCCTTATAAATGGGGTTGGGACCAACAGTTGTGTTGTGCAGAAGTCTGGTGGATACACAGCTGATAGTCCTACTGAATAGACTGTTAGCTGCTTTTTCTTGCCATAATACCAATTCTAAGTAAAGAAAAACGAGTGGCCATCATTACTTTAAGAAATGAAGGTCAGTCAGTGCGAAAAATTGGGCAAACTTTGAAAGTATCCCCAAGTGCAGTTGCAAAAACCATCAAGCGCTACAAAAAAACTGGCTCACATGAGGACCGCCCGAGGAAAGGAAGACCAAGAGTCACCTCTGATTCTGAGGATGTTTATCCGAGTCACCAGCCTCAGAAATCGCAGGTTAACAGCAGCTCAGATTAGAGTCCAGGTCAATGCCACACAGAGTTCTAGCAGCAGACACATCTCTACAACAACTGTTAAGAGGAGACTTTGTGCAGCAGGCCTTCATGGTAAAATAACTGCTAGGAAACCACTGCTAAGGACAGGCAACAAGCAGAAGATACTTGTTTGGGCTAAAGAACACAAGGAATGGACATTAGACCAGTTGAAATCTGTGCTTTGGTCTGATGAGTCCAAATTTGAGATATTTGGTTCCAACCACCGTGTCTTTGTGCGACGCAGAAAAGGTGAACGGATGGACTCTACATGCCTGGTTCCCACCGTGAAGCATGGAGGAGGTGTGATGGTGTGGGGGTGCTTTGCTGGTGACACTGTTGGGGATTTATTGAAAATTGAAGGCATACTGAACCAGCATGGCTACCACAGCATCTTGCAGCAGCATGCTATTCCATCCGGTTTGCGTTTAGTTGGACCATCATTTATTTTTCAACAGGACAATGACCCCAAACACACCTCCAGGCTGTGTAAGGGTTATTTGACCAAGAAGGAGAGTGATGGGGTGCTACGCCAGATGACCTGGCCCCCACAGTCACCAGACCTGAACCCAATCGAGATGGTGTGGGGTGAGCTGGACAGCAGAGTGAAGGCAAAAGGGCCAACAAGTGCTAAGCATCTCTGGGAACTCCTTCAAGATTGTTGGAAGACCATTTCCTGTGACTACCTCTTGAAGCTCATCAAGAGAATACCAAGAGTGTGCAAAGCAGTCATCAAAGCAAAAGGTGGCTACTTTGAAGAACCTAGAATATAAGACATATTTTCAGTTGTTTCACACTTTTTTGTTAAGTATATAATTCCACATGTGTTAATTCATAGTTTTGATGCCTTCAGTGTGAATGTACAAATTTCAAAGTCATGAAAATACAGAAAAATCTTTAAATGAGAAGGTGTGTCCAAACTTTTGGTCTGTACTGTATATATTATAAAAAAAAATATATATGTGTGTGTGTGTGTGTGTGTGTGTGTGTGTGTGTGTGTGTGTTTTTTTTTATAATATTTTATTTCGAGGGTTTTTCGAAGTTAAACACTGGTTGCATACTGTCCAAATAAGAAAAAAAAATATATGTGCATCCATTTCATCCCCGCTGTTTCAGTGCAGCATTCCCAGACCGGTTTTCATTGTATATTGGCTGCAGTCCTCACAGCTCATATACCCCCATGTGACTGCTGAAGCTAATTACTGATTGGCTGCAGACCTCACCGCCTGTATACCCCATGTGGTGGCTGAAGCCTGTGTGAACAGACAATAAGAGAGATTCTGTGCTGGAGCTGTGCGAATGAAATGGAAGATTATCTATCTATCTATCTATCTAGTTGTGTCGCTGCTGGTGCTGGTGTTGCCATAGAATGTTAGAAATGATCTCCAGAGTCATCGTGTCCAACCCCCTGCTCAATGCCGGATTCACTTAGCCATCTCAGACAGATGTCTGTCCAGCCTCTGAAGTCTTCCATTGAAGGAGAATTCGCCATTCATGATGATGATATTGCAGCCTGTGTGGTGATTTTTAATTTACTTTGACAACCCCTTTTAATGTAATGGTTGTTATGGACAGCTACTAGTACTGTTTCTATCCAGTACGTTTGATTGGGTTGTACAGCATGCCGAGAGAGTCTGTACTGATGTTGTTTGAAATCACTGCATCCAGTACTTTTACCATGAACATCATGGATAGAAATAATGGAGCACTCAAAGGGGTACTTTGTGGAGATAAATGTATTCAGATTAACATAATTTCAAAATCTATAAAGAATTTTGCCATAGTGCTAATTTCAATTGTCAGTGTTTGCTATTTGAAACTTGTTACTGTGACGGACATGCAGCTCCTGAGTGCTGCCCTCTTCCTTTTGGAGTGCTATGTTACAGATTAGGAAGTGTGTCTTGCTACTGTTTTCTAATTCAAGTTAGCCCCCTGATGACTCTTCCTTCCATGCAGTCACAGATTTGATGACTTGCCTTGATGACTACCCCTGTTAACTACTCCTGATTTTTTTTTTTTTTTTTTTACAGCTTGTCTGTGACGGTCTTATCTTCCCTCCACGCTCCTTGACATGCCACATATAAGTTGTACAACCATAGTCTATTCCCCCCCCCCCCTTACCAGCACTGCTCTTCTTCCATACTCAATCGGTAGTTTCCTGCCCCTGCAACCTGTTTGTGCTGCTCTTATCACTCATGCTTCACGTGTCTCCCAAGCCTGAGGAAAGAATTATATGTCTTCTGCGGCATCTATCAGACATAATAAAACGCCACCAGTTCTCCTTAGTATGCCCTATTCCACAGGCTGGAGAGGGAACTTGTGAATGTAAGGGTCATAGCCTGCAGCTGTACAGCTTATCTGTGACATGCCAAGGAGTGAAGAGAAGCTATGATGTCACAGCCAAGTTGTGAAAAATCAGGTATACAGTTGTGCTCAAAAGTTTACATACCCCGGGAGAATTTTTCCTTTCTTGGCCTTGTTTCAGAGAATATGAATGATAACAAAAAACGTTTTCTCCACTCATGGTTATTGGTTGGGTGAAGCCATTTATTGTCAAATTACTGAGTTTTCTCTTTTTAAATCTTAATGACAACCAAAAACATCCAAATGACCCTGATCAAAAGTTCACATACCCCAATTCTTAATACCGTGTATTGCCTCCTCTAACATCAATGACCACTTGATGTCTTTTGTGGTAGTTGTGGATGAGGTTTTTTAATTTCTCAGATGGTAAAGCTGCCCATTCTTCTTGGCAAAAAGCCTCCAGTTCCTGTAAATTCCTGGGCTGTCTAGCATGAACTGCACGCTTGAGATCTCCTCAGAGTGGCTCAATGAGTCAAGAGAGTGAGATGGCCACTCCAGTTCCTTCACTTTGTTCTGCTGTAGCCAATGACAGGTCGTCTAGGTTTGGATTTTGGATCATTGTCATGTTGGAACATCCAAGTACGTCCCATGCGCAGCTTCCGGGCTGATGAGTGCAAATTTGCCTCCAGTATTTTCTATAACGTGCTGCATTCATCTTTCCTTCAACTTTTACCAAGTTTCCTGTGCCTTTTGTAGCTCACACATCCCCAAAACATCAGCGATCCACCTCCATGCTTTACTGTAGGAATGGTGTTCCTTTCACCACAGTCCTTGTTGACCTCTCTCCAAATGTTAAGTTTATGGATGTGGCCAAAAAATTCAATTTTTGTCTCCTCACTCCAAATTACCTTGTTCCAGAAGTTTTGAGGCTTGTCTCTGTGCTGTTTGGCGTATTGTAGGCGAGATACTTTGTGGCATTTGCACAATAATGGCTTTCTTCTGGCGACTCGACCATGCAGCCCATTTTTCTTCAAGTGCCTCCTTATTGTGCATCTTGAAACAGCCACACCGCTAGTTTTCAGAGAGTCCTGAATTTCAGCTGTTGTTGTTTTTGGGTTTTTCTTTGCATCCCGAACAATTTTCATGGCATTTGTGGCTGAAATCTTTGTTGGTCTACCTGACCGTGGTTTGGTTTTTTACAGAGCCCGTGATTTTCCATTTGTTAATCACAGTTTGAACGCTGCTGACTGGCATTATCAATTCCTTGGATATCTTTTTGTATCCCTTTCCTCTGTTTATACAGTTCAACTACCTTTTCCCGTAGGTGAGGATGTTACCTTTTAGTAGGCATCCAAACCCATTTGTGTCAAATTCTGTGCATGTTTTCAGGCCAAAATCACCAGGATATGTGAACTTTTGATCAGGGTAATTTGATGTTTTTGGTTGTCATGAAGATTTAAAAAGAGAAAACACAGTAGTTTGACAATAAATGGCTTCACCCAACCAATAACCATGAGTGGAGAAAAAGTTTTTTTGTTATCATTCATATTCTCTGAAAAGAGGCCAAGAAAGGAAAAATTTCTGCCGGGGTATGTAAACTTTTGAGCACAACTGTATATCACAGGGGTAGTCACCCAGGCAGAGCACAAGTGATGGAATAATTTTACAAACCTGCATGCACGACATCAGGCTTGGTCAGGGAGCTGGCTTGCATTACAAGCCATTTGCAAGCCACACCCGCTTTATTGAAACTGTAAAATGCTGCTTTTTTGATGCAGAGAAAACACGCAGTGTAAAAAATGCACCAAATTCTCATCGTGGGAACGTAGCATTATTGCGGGGGCTGCTGCTTTCATTCGTTCGCATTGTAACAGATGCCTTTGTAGCAACTATCTATTCTGACCTGTAAATGTGAAAAAAAAGCAAAAAACTGTTCTGTATCCATAGACTGTCCTATGAATATTCCAAATCTCTACTTGTTATGTGCGATATGTAGATCATGTGGCCATATCAGGGGAACTGCCGCTGACATTAATATGGATTGTGGTATTCTCTAACCCTCGTGTACGTCTAGTTATACAGCCTGTCTCTGAGGCACCAGCAGTTTATTCTTGCAATTAATTTGTTAGTGTCTATTGTTTTATGGGAATATCGTGTTTGCATAAAAGGCAGATTATGCGGCTCTGAGGAGCCAGGCATAGAGACCTGGATATACTGCAGTAACAATAATAAACTTCATTACCTGTTAAAATGTAAAAAGTATTGGATTGAAATAAACTTTTAAAAAATAATTTAGATGATCTTTAAAGGGTTGTTGAACTACTTTTTATATTGACGACCTTTCCTAGGATCTGATCGCTGGGGGTCCAATGCACCACTATCAGCAGTGATCAGATATTACCTGATGGAGCTGTACACTGCAGCTCTGCAACTGCTGTGTAGTGACCGCTGCCGGGTGCTGCGGGTCTGCTTCATGGTCTACTTTCCACTTTCACATTTTTTCCATCAACCGAGCATTACTAGAGCTTTTTTTTTTTTCAAGACAAACTGTAGTTTTCAGTGGGGCCATTTGAGCTACAGAACTTAAAAAAACAACAAAAAAAAAGCAATTCTGTCCTTTTTTTTTTTTTTTTTTTTTTTTTTTTTTTAATGTTTTTTTGAGCACTTTTTACTATTTATGCTATAAGACAGGGATGTCAAACTCAAATACACAGAGAGGCCAAAATTAAAAGCTTGGATAAATAGAACAATGAACTTTTTCATATTAACACAAACTTAAACTTAAAGTACATTTTAATTAATAGATCTTAGAATAGAATAATATAATGTTATATAAGAGCAGTAAAGAGCATATAGTCTTTATAATAATAGTAATAATAGCCTAATTTAAATATCTAATAACAAGGGAAAACCTTGAATAATACAGATAAAGTATGATGCCAACAAAAGTGTCCCCAAACACAGTAAGATACCCCCACAGTGAATTCCTCTACTCATACGGTATGGTGACCCCATCACAGTATGATTCTCCACACAGCATAATGGCCATAATGTCTTCCTTACAGTATAATGGCCCAACATAGTGCTCCATACAGAATAATGGCCCCACATAGTCCTCCATACAGAATAATGACACCATATAAAAATATAAATGAACTACTCACCTCTGACTGTTCACCAGCTGCTCTTGTGTCTTCAGGTCCTTTGCACATCTCGGTACAGCTGTCGCGTTGTAATGACTTCATCGCGCCGACTGCCCTGAGACATCAAACACAGAGGAGGAATGATGGGAGAGGAAGAGTCAGCTGACGCTCTCTCCTCCTTCATTGCTTTCAACTGTATCGGCATCCAGGATGCCAATTTATAGTTGAAAGTGTGATGCCAGATGGGGGACACACATGACTTTGTGGGCTAAATATACTTGGGGGATTCACCTGACATCACGGGCCAAATATACTCACCCTGTGGGCCAGAGTTTTACATGTGTGCTAAGAGAATGAGTGTTTTTTTTTTTCTATTTAATTTAGAAGTCCTATTTTAAGAGCCATTTACAGGTCTGTGGGTAGGCTTATTTTTTACATAGCAAGCTGTAGTTTTTCTCTTTTTTTTTGATCATATTTTTTTTTTTTTTTACTAATTTTCACCACACAAGAGTAATAACATTTTAAAGTACAGGTTGTTACGGACACAGCAATACAATTTATTTTTTGTGGCTTCTTATTCTCCTTAGATTAAGGTTGTTGTGGTGATTTTTTTTAAAACTGGTATTTGTGGGAGGGGGACACCAACACGCACACACACACACGAGAATGAAGCCGCACAAGCAAAAGTGTGGTTATAGCTGACCACCTACGGGTTGCAATCCACCAACATATGGTACATTAAAAAAAAAAAAAAAAAAAAGGCAGCATAAAAAAAAGTACATAAAAAAAGCAAAGAAAGTAGGCAGCACTCAATGGGAAATCCCATGCAAAAAAGCTGTGTATTTATTGGCCTATGTGAACAGCTGGTAACATTTCTGCTCAAAAGCAAGTTATCCTTTGAAATGTTGCCACCTGTTCACATGGATCAATAAATAAACTAGTTTTTGCATGGAATTTGCTATTGAGTGCTGCCCACTCTCTTTGCATGTATAGTGGGGAAAATAAGTATTTGATACACTGCCGATTTGCAAGTTTTCACACCTACAAAGAATGGAGAGGTGTTTAATTTTTATTGTAGGTACACTTCATCTGTGAGAGACAAAGTCTAAAAATAAAAAACAGAAATTCACATTCTATGATTTTTAAATAATTAAATTGCATTTTATTGCATGAAATAAGCATTTGATCACCTACCAACCAGCAAGAATCCTGGCTCTCACAGACCTATTAGTTTTTATTTAAGAAGCCCTCCTACTCTGCACTCATTACCTGTATTAATTGCACCTGTTTGAACTCGTTCCCTGTATAAAAGACACCAGTCCACACACTCAATCACACTCCAACCTCTCCACAATGGCCAAGACCAAAGAGCTGTCTAAGGACACCAGGGACAAAATTGTAGACCTCCACAAGGCTTGGATGGGCTACAGGACAATAGGCAAGCAGCTTGGTGAAAAGGCAACAACTATTGGCACAATTAATAGAAAATGGAAGAAACACAAGATGACTGTCAATCTTCCTCGGTCTGGGGCTCCATGCAAGATCTCGCCTCTTGGGGTAAGGATGATTATGAGAAAGATCTGGAATCGGCCCAGAACTACACAGGAGAACCAGGTCAATTACCTGAAGACAGCTGGGACCACAGTCTCAAACATTACTGTTAGTAACACACTACGTCGTCATGGATTAAAATCCTGCAGGGCATGCAAGGTCCCCCTGCTCACGCCAGCACATGCCAGGCCCATTTGAAGTTCACCAATGACCATCTGGATGATCCAAAGGAGGCATTGGAGAAGGTCATGTGGTCAGATGAGACCAAAATAGAACTTTTTGGTATCCACTCCACTCGCTGTGTTTGGAGGAAGAAGGATGAGTACAACCCCAAGAACACCGTCCCAACCGTGAAGTATGGTGAGGGAAACATCATACTTTAGGGGTGCATTTCTGCATAGGGGACAGGACGACTGCACTGTATTGAAGGGAGGATGAGTGGGGTCATTTATCGCAAGGTTTTGGCCAAAAACTTCCTTCGCTCAGTAAGAGCATTGAAGATGGGTCGTGACTGGGTCTTCCAGCATGACAATGACCCAAAGCACACTGCCAGGGCAACTAAAGGAGTAGCTCCGTAAGAAGCATTAAAGGTCCTGGAGTGGCCTAGCCAGTCTCCTGACCTGAACCCAATAGAGGGAGCTGAAACTCAATGTTGTCCAGCGACCGCCCCGAAACCTGAAAGATCTGGAGAAGATCTGTATAGATGATTGATCCAAAATCTCTGCTGCAGTGTGTGCAAACTTGGTCAAGAACTACAGGGAAAGTCTGACCTCTGTAATTGCAAACAAAGGTTTCTGTGCTAAATATTAAGTTCTGTTTTTCTATTGAATCAAATACTTATTTCATGCAATAAAATTCAAATTAAAAATCACTCAATGTGATTGTCTGGATTTTTTTTTTTTTAGATTCAGTCTCTCACGCGTGAAGTGTACGTACGATATAAATTAGAGACCTCTCCATTCTTTGTAGGTGGGAAAACTTGAAAAATCTACAGTGTATCAAATACTTATTTTCCCCACTGGATGGATGGATGGATGGATGGATGGATGGACCGGGCAACCCCTTTAACATTACACAACACATATCCAGAATGAGCCTTTGTAGATTAGTGCTGCATGACGGAGATACACATTATGGTGATGGCAGAAATACTGCTTCGGTACCAGTGTCATCAGCTACAGGAGCCCGGCGGATATACATAGCCAGATGGACGCTACAACTGCTAGAACTTGCTGTTCTCACTTATCCTGGCAGTATAACCCTATATATGCCACTGTCAATAGGGACCGCAGCACCTGAGAGGGAAAAGGGAAAGCACTCCCTCTGACAGCCCAGGAAAATATTATTATTAATATATATATTATAGTACAGACCAAAAGTTTGGACACACCTTCTCATTTAAAGATTTTTCTGTATTTTCATGACTATGAAAATTGTACATTCACACTGAAGGCATCAAAACTATGAATTAATTCATGTGGAATTATATACTTAACAAAAAAGTGTGAAACAACTGAAAATATGTCTTATATTCTAGGTTCTTCAAAGTAACCACCTTTTACTTTGATGACTGCTTTGCACACTCTTGGCATTCTCTTGATGAGCTTCAAGAGGTAGTCACCGGAAATGGTTTTCACTTCACAGGTGTGCCCTGTCAGGTTTAATAAGTGGGTTTTCTTGCCTTATAAATGGGGTTGGGACCATCAGTTGTGTTGTGCAGAAGTCTGGTGGGTACACAGCTGATAGTCCTACTGAATAGACTGTTAGCTGCTTTTTTCTTGCCATAATACAAATTCTAAGTAAAGAAAAATGAGTGGCCGTCATTACTTTAAGAAATGAAGGTCAGTCAGTCCGAAAAATTGGGCAAACTTTGAATGTGTCCCCAAGTGCAGTTGCAAAAACCATCAAGCGCTACAAAGAAACTGGCTCACACGAGGACCGCCCCAGGAAAGGAAGACCAAGAGTCACCTCTGCTTCTGAGGATAAGTTTATCCGAGTCACCAGCCTCAGAAATCGCAGGTTAACAGCAGCTCAGATTAGAGACCAGGTCAATGCCACACAGAGTTCTAGCAGCAGACACATCTCTACAACTACTGTTAAGAGGAGACTTTGTGCAGCAGGCCTTCATGGTAAAATAGCTGCTAGGAAACCACTGCTAAGGACAGGCAACAAGCAGAAGAGACTTGTTTGGGCTAAAGAACACAAGGAATGGACATTAGACCGGTGGAAATCTGTGCTTTCGTCTTATGAGTCCAAATTTGAGATCTTTGGTTCCCACCACCGTGTCTTTGTGCGACACAGAAAAGGTGAACGGATGGACTCTACATGCCTGGTTCCCACCGTGAAGCATGGAGGAGGAGGTGTGATGGTGTGGGGGTACTTTGCCGGTGACAATTGAAGGCATACTGAACCAGCATGGCTACCACAGCATCTTGCAGCGGCATGCAATTCCATCCGGTTTGCGTTTAGTTGGACCATCATTTATTTTTCAACAGGACAATGACCCCAAACACACCTCCAGGCTGTGTAAGGGCTATTTGACCAAGAGGGAGAGTGATGGGGTGCTACGCCAGATGACCTGGCCTCCACATCACCAGACCTGAACCCAATCGAGATGGTTTGGGGTGAGCTGGACCGCAGAGTGAAGGCAAAAGGGCCAACAAGTGCTAAGCATCTCTGGGAACTCCTTCAAGATTGTTGGAAGACCATTTCCGGTGACTACCTCTTGAAGCTCATCAAGAGAATGCCAAGAGTGTGCAAAGCAGTCATCAAAGCAAAAGGTGGCTACTTTGAAGAACCTAGAATATAAGACATATTTTCAGTTGTTTCACACTTTTTTGTTAAGTATATAATTCCACATGTGTTAATTCATAGTTTTGATGCCTTCAGTGTGAATGTACAATTTTCATAGTCTTGAAAATACAGAAATTTCTTTAAATGAGAAGGTGTGTCCAAACTTTTGGTGTGTATATTTATATGTATGTGTATATGTATGTATGTATGTATGTATGTATATATATGTATGTGTGTGTATATGTGTGTGTGTGTATATATATATATATATATATATATATATATATATATATATATATATAATATTTACATACATACATATTTTTTTTGTTTTCCTGGGCTGCCAGGATAAGTGAGAACAGCAAGTTGTAGCGTCCATCTGGCTATGTATATCCGCCGGGCTCCTGTAGCTGATGACACTGGTACCGAAGCAGTATTTATGCCATCACCATAATGTGTTTCTCCGTCATGCAGTACTAATCTACAAAGGCTCATCCTGGATATGTGTTGTGTTATGTTAAAGGGGTTGCCTGGTCCAAATTGATAAGTCTGCAGGTACTCTGTGACTGCAGACTTATGAATCCCCGCAGCGTACGCACTGTGTGCCGTGAGGATTTGCCGGTTTCTGAGCCGGGACCGGAGGGTATATGTGATTCATACATACTCCTGGCCAGAACCTGTCTAGTGGGCATGGTCTCACTCCATACACTTGTATTGAGCGAGGCTGCGCCCCGACTAGTGATGCGGCCGTCCAGTGTGTGTGTCCTCGCTGAACACAAGTGTATGGAGTGAGTCCATGCACACTAGACAAGCTCTGGCCAGGAGTATGTATAACTCATAAATACCCTCTGGTCCTTGCTCAGAAACCGGACATTCCCGGCAGCGCACAGTGTGTACGCTGGGGGGATTCATAAGTCTGCAGTCACACAGAGTGACTGCAGATTTATCGATTTGGACCGGAAAACCTCCTTAAGGGCTTGAAGGAAACTAGTGAGCCTGAGAATGCAGTCCAATCTGTAGCTTGATCTAGGCAACAACTGTCAATCACTCAGAAGTACCGCCTACTTGACCCCAAAGTCCCAGAGGTTTAAATAAATTAAGAGCTACACATTTTTTTTTTCCCACTCAAATATATTGCTTTCCAGCCGTCTTTCTCAACCACTTGGTCAATGTGCCTAGAGATCGGACAGTATTTGAAATCTGACTGGTTGCCTTTGATGATTTCAGATGAAACAGAGTTTTCCTACAGACATATTACTTGGTGGTCAGAAGATTCACACAGCGTCCAACAGCTGACATAATCCGAAAGTCCCTGGTGTGGGCGGCGGGAATACTGGCAAAGGGAGGAGCGACAGATGGCCGGAAGAGAATGGCAATTTACTAATTCATGACTCCATTCATCTTGTAGAATAGTTTATTTATAAGCTGTCTGCATATTTCACGGCTCAGTCCGATAGGTCAGGGATGCAATAACCGTTACGTTGGAACATTACCATACTTCACTACACTGTCTGTCTCGGCTTCATACAGCACAAGCCCTGAACAGCGAGCGCGGCCGTCAGGCGTACTACTAGAGCCACCTTGTCAGCTGTGCCCTGGAAAGCCAGTTCTATGCATCTCTATGTAGTCATGTAGCTTTTAATCAGTGACACGTCAGGTTACTGTGACCTTGTTTTACTGGTACATGAAATGTATGATTATTTTTCTTTTTTTCGTTCCGTTTAATGAGCGCTGCATCAGATGTACGCTCCTGTGTTTCTGCAGAGTGAATTGAAGCTTGTCATTGCAGCATCATGAGCATTCAGAGTGCTGTACATCATGGCTGGAAGGCTTCTGTCCGCTCCGATTACTTCCGTCTTATTGTTCGGAGACACAGCATCAGCGTAAGGTTAACATATTGTTTCATGATTATAGCAGTTTTGTCATCCTGGCACTGGAACTTGATTTTATAGGCTTCATTTCCTTCCTTTTCATTTTCCCCGGCTCTTGCCCCCTTTCATTTCTTTAGCAAATAGCCATGCTCATTAACCCCGTGATCCCTTTACACATTTGAATGCTTTTTCTATTGAGTTGTTGAATCACACATCACTCTTGTGCGAATTATAGAATCTAAGCTAAATGTTCATTTCTGCGAATTATGTAGTTAGGGTATATGGATAGAAATGTGCCACACAGGCAGGCACGCACGCTAGATCGCAACAGTTATTCACTGTGGATGGAACAGGCTGGGTTCACACAAGGACGAGAAGTGCCGGCTGAGACGCCCCAGCCATCAGATAGCGAAAAGGGAAAATCCACTTTAGAACTAATGGGTATTTACATGGTGTTGGGGTTTAATCCCCCCCCCCTACATATAGATAAAAAAAAAAAAAGCATTCCTAAATTGAATACACAGAGTTCCTAAAAATTTTTCCTGTCTACCTTGGAGTTATTCACCACAAGCCCACCAGGGATTATAAATATGCATAAAAAAGCAGAGCACACTTTTATGCTAGAACTGTAGAAAAAAGGCATGGATCGCACATTCAAAAATCATACCTTGATCTAATGCTGCTAGGCCAAAAATTACAAAGCTGAACATGAGGTTCTTAGTTTAACTTTGGAGGAGGAGGAAAAAAGGGAGAGAGGAGTTTAATATCCTGGAAAGCATGGTGACTTGTACACTTCCTTCAGTACTAGTTAAACTTTAGCACCAAGATTAAGATCAGGTGAGAGAAGAATATTAAGGGTTGTCCAGTTTAGGGAGCTTATTCTCTAATGCCCTGTAGGATGGGATAGGCCCTCCTTATATTACCCATACAATACATTGATTTGGATAGATGCTGTGTAATGCTCTATTTCCTCTGTTGTGGTGCCCAGTTCATCACTAGTCATCCCACCAGCAGGAAACCTTATGAGCCATGATTTGTTTAAAGCCAGAGACCCTTTTTAAAGGGAATCTGTCAGTAGGAGCAACCCTCCTAAGCAGTCTATATGGGCATGTAGCTCATAGGAAGCTGAATAAAATGATACCTTGAAAACAGCGACGATATCTTATTCCAGAGAAATCCACATTTTTGTACATAAGCTATTAAGATCTATGGACCGGACACTGCACTGCATGAGAATTTACCTCCAGAGCTTGTTTTATATGAAAGGGGACGTTACCAGTGTGAGACATGTAATGACAGTCTCCTCTCCTCATCTACATGTCTCACACAAGTGCAACCCATGTTAATTAAGGATGAACAATCCTGGTATAGAATGCATTAAACTATACACTTTGAGCTTTCCTGATGACTGCTGTCGCCAGAGATAACGCTATTAAACTGCAGATATGGGGTTAATCTGCAGGTTAATAGCGTTATTATGCTGCCCGACGTCTGAATGTAGCCGAATGCAGCGGGGAGAAAATAAATTTTATTCCCCTCCGGCAGCATTCGGTTTCAGTCATGTGGGCGACGCTGGTTTAGTCACTGCTCTGAGAATACTGTAACTGTGCACCCGTCCCTGACTGACTCAGGCTCTTCAGTAGGGCCGGCTGTCAGTCAAGGCCAGGGCGCGGTTACAGCAGCCGTTCTGCATTCTCAGAGCAATGACTGAACCCACGAGGCCCCCGCCCCCATGACTGAAAACAAATGCTGGCGGGAAGAATAAAATGTATTTTCTCCCCGCTGCATTCAGCTGCGTGCAGACGCCGGGCAGCATAATAAAGCTGTTAACCTGAAGATTAACCCCATATCTGCCGGTTAGCAATGTTATTTCTGGTGACAGATTCCTTTTAAACAAGCGTTCATTAGTTTCTTATATTGCTTGGTACTCATTCAGACCATTTATCTGTCCTTAAAAAAAACACTTTAAAGCCACAAATACTATAAAGGCTGCAATTCTTTGTTTGAATCTGAATAAACGCTTTAGTGTATATGATTAGATAATGAACATCAATATTAATGGTCTCAATTTGCATTTTTATTTTTCCCCTCCTCAACAACTGGACCCAGTATAAATGGTTTATGTGCAGAATGAGGTTTCTGTCCTTTTTTTGTTAAATTTCATGGTCTGTCTATTGCTTTGCCTGAGGTAAACTTTAAAACTAAAACAGATCAATAGCAATGCTGCTATTTATATACAGTCTGTATGGTAAAAAGCGATACCCATTAAATAGGCAAAATAAGGAGCCCAAGTTTGCTGTTTATAGCTATCTTAATTACAGAAGTAGTAAACTCCCAGTATATTACATTGACTATTTGTGTCCATAAGTACGGTAACTTGCTAAGTATCGTCTATGGTGGCTACAAATAAATGGCCACTAGGAGAGACATGAAAATATGGTAATGCTTATATAGTATCTTTATGTATCGAAATTATGGCCAAATCCTTTACTGTCTGAAGCGGCATCAGTAGGCAATGATTAAGTGTTTAAATGAAGAGAAGTAGGTCTCCTGTGTTATTTTAAAAGATTTTTTTGTGTTGCGTATATTTTTTTAAACATTTTTTTTCAATTTTTTTTTCCCTCTATATCACTATCTGAATTAAATAAAACTAAATTGGTAATCTTCCAATTTTCACACTGGCCACTGGGGCTTCTTTTAGACGTCTATATGGCCATGTAAGGTCATTGGAAGCTGAATAAAATGATATCTTGATATTTATGATCCGATGTCTTGTTCCAGAGAAATTCTCATTTTTCTCATATATAAATGAGCTGTTCAGGACTATGGGCCGCCACTAGAGATTATTTTAAACTAGATGGTGGCCCGATTCAAACGCATCGGGTATTCTAGAATATGTATGCGGCCGACCGGGTGCAATCAGCAGAGCGGTGTTTAAATTTGGCGCCAATATCGCTGATTGGTCGCAGCAAGGTTCCTTATCAGAGGCAGTATTAGGCTGTGTGCCCACGTAGCATTTTTCAAGCGTATATGCTGCGGAATTTCCGCAGCGTAAACGCTTGAAAAACGCATGTATATCCGCACCCCATGGTCCCCAATGGGATTCCGCAAGTTCTATGCACATGTTGCGGATTTTTCCGCAGCGTTTATGCCGCGTTCAAAAATCCGCAGCATGTCATTTAATTTTGCGTTTCCGCAAGCGGAATTGCCTTAGTCCAATGCATAAAAAACGCAAGGCAATTCCGCATGTGGAAAACGCGTGATAAACGCGCGAAAAATGCGCGATAAACGCGTGCGGAATTCCGCATGCGTTTTTCCGGGAGAGGACTTGCATTTATGCAGCAGAAATTTTCTGCTTCATAAATGCAACGTGGGCACATAGCCTTAGGCTATGTGCCCACGTAGCAGATTTGATGCAGAGCGTTTTTACCTCTCTGGCAGAAAAAAATGCATGCAGATTTACATGCTTTTTTTTCTGCCAGTGAGAAGCGTTCTTTCAGCGTTTTTACATGCGTTTTCGCATGCGTTTTTTCTGCCAGAGAGAAGCGTTTTTTCAGCGTTTTTACATGCGTTTTTTCAAGCAGTTTTCCAAGCGATTTTGAGCATCACTTGGAAAAGTGCTTGACAAGTTGGTCACACAATATAAATCCATGCAACCGGCATGGATTTATATAGTGTGACCAAGTAATAGTTAAAAAAAAGAATAAGAATGGTAAAAAATAAAAAAATAAAGATTATACTCGCCTTCCAGTATCTTCTCGGTGTCATCTCTGCTGCGTCCGGTCTCTTGCAATGCTCGCGGTGGTGTGAAGGACCTGCGGTGACGTCATTGAGTCATGTGATGGGTCACATGACTCAGTGACATCATGGCAGGTCCTTCACAACAGCGCGAGCATTGCAAGAGACCGGACGGTGTGGACAAAACACCGGGAGGACATCGGAAGGGGAGTATAAACTTTATTTTTTATTTTATTCTTTTTTTTACAGATTCTATGGTACCCAGGTCTGGATGAGAGTCTCCTGTCCTCCACACCCGGGTACCATCCGCACATTAGAACGCGCCAATTACGCAAGTACAGATGCAGTCTTGCGGAATTGGCGCGTTCTAATGCAAGTCAATGGCGGCGATTACGCTGCGTGTCCGCAAAATTAATGGACATGCTGCGTATTTTTGAGCGCAACATAAACGCTGCGGAAAAATATGCAGCATGGGCATTGAAAGTGCGGAATTGCATTGGAGACCATGGGGGTCGGATTACCAAGCGTTTCCGCTGCGAAAATTCCGCAGCGTAAACGCTTGAAAAACGCATCGTGGGCACACAGCTTAACATTGACAAGTAACACCTCTGTATTAGCTGATAATACAGGATCCACCAATCACAATAGGTGATTGGTGGAATCATTATTGTGAAGGCTTTACCTGCCTTCACAATGACCTCTTGCAAATTCTCAGTAGATGCTTAAATACAAAGGCTCTGTCTGTAACAGTCTTTAAGGCTGTGTGCCCACGATGGGTTTTTTAAGCGTTTACGTAGTGGCAATTCCGCTGCAGAAATGCTTAAACGCTTGGTAGAAGGTCTGCAATGTTCCCCAATGATAATCCACATGTGCTGTGCACATGCTACGGAAATTTCCGCTGCAGATTATCATTTTGGAAAAAAACGCAGCACTACCAATTATTTTGCGGAAGCGCTGCGTTTTCGCTGCCATTGACTTGCATTGGAACGCATGGATTACGCATCACTGGATCTGTACATGCGGATTACATGCGTTTCAATGTGCGGATGGTACCCGGGTCTAGAGGACAGGAGACTCTCCTCCGGACCCGGGTACCATAGAACCTGTAAAAAAAAAAGAATAAAATAAAAAATAAACATTATACTTACCTTCTGACGGCCCCCGGTGTCTTTTGTCCTGGATTGCCGGCAGATCGTGGTAGACTCAAGGACCTGCCTTGACGTCATTTAGTCATGTGACTGGTCACGCGACCGCTGATGTCGGCAGGTCCTTTCAGTGTACCGCGAGCTGCTGGCAAGCCGAGACGCATCGAATAAAGACTCCGGGGGCCATCAGAAGGTAAGTATAATATTTATTTTTTATGTTTTACCATTCTTTCTGTCACACTATGTAAATCCATGCCGGTTGCATGGATTTATATAGTGTGACCAAGTTGTCAAGCACTTTCCAAGTGATGCTAAAATCGCTTGGAAAGCGTTTGACAACCCGCATGCGGAAATGCATGTGAAGAACGCCTCACATCCGCATGTCCCTGGCAGGAAAAACGCATGTACAATCCGCATGTACAATCCGCATGCGTTTTTTCTGCCTGGGAGATGCAGAAACGCTCAGGAAAAAATCCTGATCATTTCTGTATCATGGGCACATAGTCTTACTGCTAATGTACATGTTGATTTCCTGAAGCAGGAGTCTAAAAAAGCCCCAGTGGCCAGTATGAAAATTGCAAGATTTAGAAGTTTTTATTAGTTATATAGAGTGCAATATGGACATTTTTTTAAATACAAAAAATAAATAAAATCTGATTTAAACAATAGGTAATTTTCTGATAAAACATTCCTTTTAACCACTTAATGACCTGTTATGTACGTTTTCATCTAAAAGGAATTCATGAAACAGGCTCAATCTGACCGCGGCATTCAAATAACATAATTTCTGGTGCACTCGTCGGGCTACCACAGCATCCTGACCTTGAATGGATCTCTAAGGAGCCTGTGGTTTTGGTACTAGACTAAAGTTGTTACATTTTTTTTTTTTGCGGAATGTACATTTTTTATGGACAAAAAAACTCTTTAATCATCACCCATAAAATTTAGAGTGGTTATATAGGCCATGTATAAATATAGCAGAAGAGCGTTGCTTGCTGAATCTTACCACCTGAGCGTGTAATCTAATCACTGTTAGGATTCTCCTCTGTCACACCTCCAGTTGGTCATCACATAACAGCTCCTATGTGATTTGCATACTTTTGATCACATGCTGATGACCACTCTCTTCTGCTTCACTCAATTTAGACTATTAAAGAAGCGCACTCCTCAAAGTTTTATTCTCTAAGCCTTTCTAAATGTGTTTAGTGTAGTTTAATCCTTCTTTAAGTTCTTTTTTCCAAGCTCTTCTCTGGTCTCCTACTCCATAGACTAATATTGTAAAAGCGACTTCCAGTCCGCACATACTCTGGTGTGATCTGGCAAGTCAGAATTGAACGTGCGTCGGAGAAGAGAACAGGCGCAGCACTCTACACAGGGGAGGATTGCAAGCCGTAAGTATTTTAATACAACTATGCAAAACACATTTAGAAAGGTTTAGGGAATAAAAGTTTTGTCGGGAGTGCTTCTTCAATCAGTTGAGAAAGGCGTCATCACATGTATGCAAATTACATATCGGTGGTTATCAGGGCTGTGGAGTCTGAGTCGAAGGTTTGGCTTAGCGACTCCACAGCCCTGGTGGTTATGTGACAACCGCTAACACAGTGAGGACGTTACACACTACAGTATGATGCTAGGATTCAGCATGTTATACATGGCCCGGACAAAACCGTTAATTCTGGCAAAGGTGGAGAACGACCAAATTGCCTCTGTTACAGTTTGCAAAGTTAGTTGTGGTATATTGGTATGTTGTATCACATTCCCTTTTTGATTACTCATTAGATATTTTTAATACCTATTTCCCAGGCTGGCAACTTATTTAAATATGACCTGTGTTCACACTTTCTCCTTTTAATGAAGCTTTTACTGTCCTGTTGGATCCATTTTGCAAATGATCCAAAAGAATCTTGATGGGATCAAGTAGATTTAGGCTATGTTCACACATTGCTGAAAATTTCCACTGTGGATTCCACCCTATTTCATTTACTAAGCATTGAATAGTGTGAAAACCGCAATGAAAATCCACATAATAATGAGCATGGTTCAGATTTTGTGTGGATTGTTTTCCGCATTGTGTGACTGGGTTTTTAAACCCATTTAGTTGTGTTGTACTGTAAACTGCTATGCTCTTGTGCAGAATCCGCACCGCAAATCTGTGACATGTGAACTTGGCCTTAAGATTGGCTTGTTAAGTTTCCGTTCTTGTGTACAACGATCTCAGAAAAAATATATATTTTGCCCATAGCAGTCCATTTATAAACGTTTGTCATATCGAGGTGTCATTTTCTATCATCCATCTTGGCTTGACATATCCCTAGATGAGTGGTGCAAATGACATGCTTTCGAAAATCAAACAGGATTTTGCAAGACTTTGCCGGACGATGTTTATGCTAAATGTGTCTGTATGAACACCTATTGGTTGTAATGTGGATTCCATGACCTTGTCACATTAATGTACTGATTTAGTATTGCGGTACGTTGAATTCAGAATTTGCATCTCTGTAGGTAACAAGGCCACTTTCTATCCAAGAACATTTTGAAACCACAGTCCTGGCAATTTTTTCCAGGTAAAAACAGAAAAACTGACCAGCACATACAAACTAGTGTGTATAGGTGCCAGCTAAGACAATAATTCTAAGGCCACGGCCCCACTATCAGTATTTGGTCAGTATTCAGTCAGTATTTTTTCCCAGGAGTGGGTGATAAATGCAGAATTGGTGACTTGTTTCTATTATATCTTTTCTCTGATTGTTCCTCACCTGGTTTTGGCTCCCATTCCTGAGAAAAAATACTGACCAAATACTGATAGTGGGGCCGTGGCCTAAGAGAAAATATAGCTGCACTCTGAAATGCTAAGAATAGTAAATTTAGAAAATTGAAACCACATTACTGCCATAGAAAATACTGCATTGTGTACATATGGAATATTGGAAAAAATGGAACTGCAATATTTCTAGAGAAAAATTACAGTATAAAGGGACTTTGCGCATTAAATTGGCCAATATATGTGAGCCCAACAGCCATCGCCAGGGTGTACCTCTTTGTTGGGTCCCTGTCCTGATAAGACACCTCTCCTAGATTATAAAAAGCCTACAATTTATGGGGCACGAAGGAACCAGCTAATTAAAACCACCTAAGGCTGATGGGAATAGGAGTGCACATGTCATAGGAGTTTGCTACAAACAGAAAAATTGACCAGCACATCCACACTAGTGTGTACAGGTGCCAGCCAAGACAATAATTCTAAGAGAAAATATAGCTGCACTATGAAATGATAAGAATAATAAATACATTTAGAAAATTGGAACTTCATTGTGGCAGTAATGTAGTTCCAATTTTTTTTTTAATTTATTATTCTTAGCATTTCAGAGTGCAGTTATATTTTTCCAGGTAAAAGGAATGAATAAGAAACTCCAGTCTCGTCAGGGTCCCAGAATACAATGAAGCGATGCTTTTGTGATCGTTTTAACGCTGTACCTCAACAATAATTGAATTAAGTAATAACTAGGACTCCAGGGGATAATGGCTCCTCCACTTAGTGTTACAGTAGTATGTAACAGTGTGAAATAGATGCCATATG
Organism: Phyllobates terribilis; assembly: GCF_046119375.1. Lineage (NCBI taxonomy): Eukaryota > Metazoa > Chordata > Amphibia > Anura > Dendrobatidae > Phyllobates > Phyllobates terribilis. The sequence continues at coordinate 406,667,263 of NW_027362761.1, read as the reverse complement.
TTTGTTTTGGCTCAAAGAATCCGGTAATTGTTCTATTTTCCATGGGCTCTTGGGAAAATGAACTTCGCTGCGCTCAGATCAAACTCTTTACATAGTAGGGCTCACTGAACACCTCATTGTCCTAATGAGATCATCCTCAGCCTGCTTAGAATATGGAGCCGCCGTACGTTCTGTATAAATGTATACAAATTATATAATGATGTGCTCGAGGGGAAGACAACCCCGGCTGTAGAGCGGAGCATGAATATTACTGATGCATTGGCATGAAGTTGTAGAAATCTCATTATACAGTAATGCTTGAGTTCCCGTGAGCTTCTAGTGATGTAAAAAAGTGAATCGTAACTATAGTTAATTATCTTATATTAAAATGGATGTATTTGTGATCCCTATTACTATTTTACATGCATTAAACATGCTGAACTTTTTGCTAAAAGAGGACCTGCCACCAGATCTAAAGTGTCCAGTGTTTGATCTTATTTTATTCCTGCTGATCCCAAGTATTCAGATTTTTTTTTTTTTAAATCTGCCATACAGTTGCAGAGATATGGGTCTTTTTATTTGGTGCTAATTTGTATGTTTATGTATAGGATCCTCTGGGACGTATCCTTAGGCTAATCTGCTTTATTACCCTGTGAGCAACGCCGCCTTTAAAGGACCATAAAAATATTAGGCCATACCTCTGGAACCGTATGTGGGATTTAAAGAAAAAACAAAAACTGGATTACTTGGGAACAGTGAGAAATGAAATAAGAGCTAGCCGATCTAAATAATATAATAAGTGGCAAATTTGGACCTGGTGACAGAACTGCGTTAAATGTGTGCTACAGCGATAAAATAGAAAAAACTTGACCTTCAGCAGAAAGTTTTAAACTAATACTTAAAATATTTCCATTTTTTTTGTACATTTTAAATGGCATAAAATGTTAGTTATTTTTGCATAATTGCTTACATATCCAGTAATAAAAAAATGGTGCAACAGCACCTCAAGTCTGGAAGATAGAAGCAGGTGCACGGAAAAAATGTCTTCATAAGCCATTTACAACATAGTCCATGAAGTGAAAAAGGCCGCCCTCCAAATTACATTAGGTTAGCCATTATTTGAAGTTCACAGGATGTGACGTTTCGGCTTGAAAAGGACTAAATGACAGCTGAAATGTTGCATCCTGTGAACTTCAAATACTGCAAACTGAATGTATTGGAGTGCTTCCGTCTTCATTACTGTATGCTTTTGTTGAAGTAGATCTTTTTACTGCTGCCTACCAAGATTCCTTTGGGTGGCCAAGTTGCTGTTTTTACCTTTGTGATAGAAGTTTTATTTTTCTTCTTGTTAACCCAATGAAGAAGGGTCTGACTATCGAATGGCCATATACAAAATTGACAGACCTGACAAAGTATCCCTGGTGATCAGGTAACTAAATGGCAGCACGGTGGCTTAGTGGTTAGGACTGTATCTTTGCAGCGCTGAGGTCCTGGGTTCAAATCCTACCAAGGACAACATCTGCAAGGAGTTTATATGTTCTCCCCATGTTTGCGTGGGTTTCTTCCCACACTCCAAAGACATACTGATAGGGAATTAAGAAAGTGATGATAAATATGTAAAGCGCTGTGGAATTTGTATAATAAATAATAATAAAGACTGATGTCCATAGACTCAAAAATGAGAATTATTGGAATGTCCTGTCCCACAAAAAGGCTAGCTATTAGTGTTGAGCGAGTAGGTTCTGTCAGAGTATACTCGGGCCGAGCACCGAGTATTTATAGCGGCTCGGTGATAAGGTTGAATCGCTCCCGTGTGCATGATTTGCAACTGTTTGACAGCTTTATTACATGTGAGGAATGTGTAAGAAATAGACATTCCTCACATGTATTAACACTGTCAAACAGTTGCAAATACTAGCTATAAATACTCAGAGCTCGGCCCGAGCATACTTGGCGAAAGGGTTAATAGAACATACTCGCTCAACACTACTAGCTATCAAATGTTTTACAAATATATTCGAAATATATATAATTTTATATCCTATTAGCAGGGAGATGTATATATCTGTATGTGTGTGTGTGTGTGTGTGTATGTATATATATAATATATAAAATAGTATAATATATATATATACAGTGCCTACAAGTAGTATTCAACCACCTGCAGATTTAGCTGGCTTGATAAGATGCAAATAAGTTAGAGCCTTCAAACTGCAAACTAGAGTAGGATTTATGAACAGAAGCATAAATCTTACAAACCAAAAAGTTATGTTGCTCAGTTGAATTTTATTAAATTTTAAACATAAAAGTGTGGGTCAATTATTATACAACCCCTATGTTTAATATTTTGTGGAATAACCCTTGTTTGCAATTACAGCTAATAATCGTCTTTTATAAGACCTGATCAGGCCGGCACAGGTCTGTGGAGTTATCTTGGCCCACTCCTCCATGCAGATCTTCTCCAAGTTATCTAGGTTCTTTGGGTGTCTCATGTGGACTTTATTCTTGAGCTCCTTCCACAAGTTTTCAATTGGGTTAAGGTCAGGAGACTGACTAGGCCACTCCAACACCTTGACTTTTTCCCTCTTGAACCAGGCCTTGGTTTTCTTGGCTGTGTGCTTTGGGTCGTTGTCTTGTTGGAAGATGAAATTACGACCCATCTTAAGATCCTTGATGGAGGAGCGGAGGTTCTTGGCCAAAATCTCCAGGTAGGCCGTGCTATCCATCTTCCCATGGATGCGGACCAGATGGCCAGGCCCCTTGGCAGAGAAACAGCCCCACAGCATGATGCTGCCACCACCATGCTTGACTGTAGGGATGGTATTCTTGGGGTCGTATGCAGTGCCATCCAGTCTCCAAACGTCACGTGTGTGGTTGGCACCAAAGATCTCGATCTTGGTCTCATCAGACCATAGAACCTTGAACCAGTCTGTCTCAGAGTCCTCCAAGTGATCATGAGCAAACTGTAGACGAGCCTTGACATGACGCTTTGAAAGTAAAGGTACCTTACGGGCTCGTCTGGAACGGAGACCATTGCGGTGGAGTACGTTACTTATGGTATTGACTGAAACCAATGTCCCCACTGCCATAAGATCTTCCCGGAGCTCCTTCCTTGTTGTCCTTGGGTTAGCCTTGACTCTTCGGACAAGCCTGGCCTCGGCACGGGAGGACACTTTCAAAGGCTGTCCAGGCCGTGGAGGGCTAACAGTAGTTCCATAAGCCTTCCATTTACGGATGATGCTCCCAACAGTGGAGACAGGTAGGCCCAACTCCTTGGAAAGGGTTTTGTACCCCTTGCCAGCCCTGTGACCCTCCACGATCTTGTCTCTGATGGCCTTGGAATGCTCCTTTGTCTTTCCCATGTTGACCATGTCTGAGTGCTGTTCACAAGTTTGGGGAGGGTCTTAAATAGTCTGAAAAGGCTGGCAAAAGAGATCTTTAATCCACACATGTGAAGCTCATTATTCTTGGTGCCTGAACTACTTCTTAATACTTTTGGGGGACCAAACAGAATTCTTGTGGTTTGAGGGGTTGAATAATAAATGACACTCTGAATTAACTTTTAACGTTTTAAAAAAAACAAAAAAAAACAACAAAAACAATATTTGCTGCAGTGCATTTCCCACTTCCAGGCTGATCTACAGTACAAATGTCACAATGCCAAGTTAATTCCGCATGTGTCAACCAGCTAAATCTGCAAGGGGTTGAATACTACTTGTATGTATGTATGTATGTATGTATGTGTATATATATATATATATATATATATATATATATATATATATATATATATATATATATATATATATATATATATATATGTATATGTATATATATATATATATATATATATATATATATATTATACTATTTTATATATATATATATATTATACTATTTTATATATATATATATATTATACTATTTTATATATATATATATATATATTATACTATTTTATATATATATATATATATATATATATATATATATATATATATATATATATATATATATATATATATATATGAGTACAGACCAAAAGTTTGGACACACCTCATTTAAAGATTTTTTCTGTATTTTCATGACTATGAAAATTGTACATTCACACTGAAGGCATCAAAACTATGAATTAATACATGTGGAATTATATACTTAACAAGAAAGTGTGAAACAACTGAAAATATGTCTTATATTCTAGGTTCTTCAAAGTAGCCACCTTTTTGCTTTGATGACTGCTTTGCACACTCTTGGCATTCTCTTGATGAGCTTCAAGAGGTAGTCACCGGAAATGGTTTTCACTTCACAGGTGTGCCCTGTCAGGTTTAATAAGTGGGATTTCTTGCCTTAGAAATGGGGTTGGGACCATCAGTTGTGTTGTGCAGAAGTCAAGTGGATACACTGCTGATAGTCCTACTGAATAGACTGTTAGAATTTGTATTATGGCAAGAAAAAAGCAGCTAAGTAAAGAAAAACGAGTGTCCATCATTACTTTAAGAAATGAAGGTCAATCAGTGCGAAAAATTGGGCAAACTTTGAATGTGTCCCCAAGTGCAGTTGCAAAAACCATCAAGCGCTACAAAGAAACTGGCTCACATGAGGACCACCCCAGGAAAGGAAGACCAAGAGTCACCTCTGCTTCTGAGGATAAGTTTATCTGAGTCACCAGCCTCAGAAATCACAGGTTAACAGCAGCTCAGATAAGAGACCAAGTCAATGCCACACAGAGTTCTAGCAGCAGACACATCTCTTCAACTACTGTTAAGAGGAGACTTTGTGCAGCAGGCCTTCATGGTAAAATAGCTGCTAGGAAACTACTGCTAAGGACAGGCAACAAGCAGAAGAGACTTGTTTGGGCTAAAGAACACATGGAATGGACATTAGACAAGTGGAAATCTGTGCTTTGGTCTGATGAGTCCAAATTTGAGATCTTTGGTTCCAACCACCGTATCTTTGTGCGACGCAGAAAAGGTGAACGGATGAACTCTACATGCCTGGTTCCCACCGTGAAGCATGGAGGAGGAGGTGTGATGGTGTGGGGGTGCTTTGCTGGTGACACTGTTGGGGATTTATTCAAAATTGAAGGCATACTGAACCAGCATGGCTACCACAGCATCTTGCAGCGGCATGCTATTCCATACGGTTTGCGTTTAGTTGGACCATCATTTATTTTTAAACAGGACAATGACCCCAAACACACATCCAGGCTGTGTAAGGGCTATTTGACCAAGAGGGAGAGTGATGGGGTGCTACACCAGATGACCTGGCCTCCACAGTCACCAGACCTGAACCCAATCTAGATGGTTTGGGGTGAGCTGGACCGCAGAGTGAATGCAAAAGGGCCAACAAGTGTTGAGCATCTCTGGGAACTCCTTCAAGATTGTTGGAAGACCATTTCCGGTGACTACCTCTTGAAGCTCATCAAGAGAATGCCAAGAGTGTGCAAAGCAGTCATCAAAGCAAAAGGTGGCTACTTTGAGGAACTTAGAATATAAGACATATTTTCAGTTGTTTCACACTTTTTTGTTAAGTATATAATTCCACGTGTGTTAATTCATAGTTTTGATGCCCTCAGTGTGAATGTACAATTTTCATAGTCATGAAAATACAGAAAAATCTTTAAATGAGAAGGTGTGTCCAAACTTTTGGTCTTTACTGTGTATATATATATATATATATAATATAAATTTGTGCTGCCCTCATCCAAATCCTGGTATGCGTGGCCCCCCTCACCCACCAATCCTGGTATGCGTGGTGCCCCTCATCCCTTTCACGCTGCACAAATACAAAAAAAACCAAAACACTTATACTCCCCTTTCTTCCCTGTGCTCCAGCGCTGTGGTGTCCTGTTCTGCCGGAGGCCGCGCGTGCCCATACCGCGCTGTCCGGCGACATTTATTTATTGCAAATGTGTCTTCAGTAAAAAGGCGCCGGATAGCGCTATGTGCATACGCCGATTCCCACGCTTTCACTGCGCTCCCGGTCTCCGGCGAGAAGAGAGTTGCTGCGGCAACGCTCCTCCCGGTCAGGTAAGTATGGCGCTGGAGATCGCGGTATGTGTTCAGTATCTGCGCATACTGTGATCTCCGGCGCCATACGCACTCCTCTTACCTGTAACGGCTCCATGCGTGCTTCTGTCTGGAGCCAGACTGCGCAGGCGCACCCTAGTCTGTTTAATGCAGTGTGTCCAAAGATCGCTATATAATCCATGGCATTTGTGCCGAAAAAGTAGTGTAATTACATAGGTTCGTCTCGGGTTCTGCTTCCCTACCTATCATACATTCTCGTAATGTCCTCTCCTGCCCAAATGGCGCCCACCCTGAAACACGTTTTGTTATGTCAGGCGAAGGCCGCCTGGTGTACAGCAGTATCTTTCTATTCCCAATGTTGGATTTGGTGGAAAAGCGGAGCATTAAACAGAGCTTATCCAGAGTGACAAGTGATCAATTGTCCATTGTCCTTCTCTCTGGTGATTCTCTGTTTAAGAGAAACAAACCTATCAAAGTTTTTATGCTTTTAATGTATTGCAGTCACCATATTATATAGCACTGTGTACTTACTTTTTCTCATTTTGCTTTTCTACCCAGTTAATTATAATGTTTTCCATTAGGTCTATGACATGATGTGATTAAAATCTGACTTGCTGAATCCTTCTAAGCTCTATGTAGAAATAGGAGGTAAATTTTCCCTGTTTGACTAGTGAGTCACTGCAAAAGTCCCTGGCAAGGGGGAGCTGGGTCAGGAGTTGAAGAGGGGTTTGATTTTAGCAGGGAAAACGTTCATCCTGTTACTCCAAGGAGCAGAGAAAAGAGAATAATTAGCTGGGTAGAAAGGCAAAATGAGCAATTGTAAGTACACAGTGCTATATAATATGACTGCAGTATATTCCAAGGTTAAAAAGTTTGATGGGTGGAGGAGTGCTTCTTTAAGTGAGAGGGCCACTAGAACATATACACTACCTTTCAAAAGTTTGGGGTCAGACAATTTTGTGTTTTCCATGAAAACTCATACTTTTGCAAAATGAATAGAAACTATAGTCCAGATATTGACAAGGTGAGAAATAATGATTTTTATTTGATGAAAACAAAGCTTGACAGAGAAAATTATTCTTTCAAAGAATGCACCCTTTGCAGCAATTACAGCATTGCAGACCTTTGGCATTCTAGCTGTTAATTTGCTGAGGTAATCTTGCGAAATTTCACCCCGTGCTTCCTGAAGCCCCTTCCACAAGTTGGATTGATTGATGGGCACTTTTTGCGCACCATACGGTCAAGCTGCTCCCACAACCGCTCAATGGGGTTGAGATCTGGTGACTGCGCCGGCCACTCCATTACAGATAGAATACCAGCTGCCTGCTTCTTCCCTAAATAGTTCATGCATAATTTGGAGGTGTCCTTTGGGTCATTGACCTGTTGTAGGATGAAATTGGCTCCAATCAAGCGCTGTCCACATGGTATGGCATGGCGTTGCAAAATGGAGTGATAGCCTTCCTTATTCAAAATCCCATTTACCTTGTACAAATCTCCCATTTTACCAGCACCAAAGCAACCTCATACCATCACATTACCTGCACCATGCTTGACGGATGGCGTCAGGCACTCTTCCAGCATCTTTTCAGATCTCACAAATGTTCTTCTGTGTGATCCAAACACCTCAAACTTTGATTCGTCTGTCCTTAAAACTTTTTCCCAATCTTCTGCTGTCCATTGTCTGTGTTCTTTTGCCCATATTAATCTTTTCCTTTTATTAGCCAGTCTCAGATATTGCTTTTTCTTTGCCACTTTGCCCTAAAGGCCATCATCCCAGAGTCGCCTCTTCACTGTAGACGTTGACACTGGTGTTTTACGTGTACTATTTAATGAAGCTGCCAGTTGAGGAGCTGTGAGGCGTCGATTTCTCAAACTAGAAACTCTTATGTACTTGTCTTGTTGCTCAGTTGTGCAGCGGGGACTCCCACTTCTCTTTCTACTCTGGTTAGAGCCTGTTTGTGCTCTCCTCTGAAGGGAGTAGTACATACTGTTGTAGGAAATCTTCAGTTTCTTGGCAATTTCTCGCATGGAATAGCCTTCATTTCTAAGAACAAGAATAGACTGTCGATTTTCACATGAAAGTTCTCTTTTTCTGGCCATTTTGAGAGTTTCATAGAATAAACAAATGTAATGCTCCAGATTCTCAACTAGCTCAAAGGAAGGTCAATTTTATAGCTTCTCAAATCAGCCAAACCGTTTTCAGCTGGGCTAACATACTTGTGCAAGGGTTTTCTAGGGTTTTCTAAACATCCATTAGCCTTCTTACACAGTTAGCAAACACAATGTACCATTAAAACACTGGAGTGGTGGTTGTTGGAAATGGGCCTCTATACACCTATGTAGATATTGCAAGAAAAACAAGACGTTTGCAGCTAGAATAGTCCTTTACCACATTAACAATGTATGTAGTGTATTTCTGATTGATTTAATCTTTGCTTCATTGAAACAAAAATGTGCTTTTCTTTCAAAAATAATGAAATTTCTAAATGACCTCAAACTTTTGAACGGTAGTGTACATTTCCTTTTTTTTGCCCTTAAGCAATACGGTTGAGACTGAATATGGTTGAGACCTGGGCAAATAATAAAACTTCGGGAACATGCCCACACAAATTGAAATCTACTACTTGAAACCACCCCAAAAATCCACAACCAAGCCTGTTAGGAATCAATATTCGCTACATGTGGATTATGTTGTTAAAGGTGTTTTCCACTTTTAGGAGACTGGACCCCAAATGATTCTTGTAATATAAAATAACGAAGCCAGTTAGTACCCCCCCCCCCCCCACCCCATCCACACCCCAGGTTCAGCACCAGCTCCCTGCACTTCTTCAATTTGTGTTTTGACTGCAATGGTGACACACATTGACGGCACACAGCCAGGGCAGCGAATCACTGATTTCAGCAGCTCTGCCAATGTAGATGCCTTGAGCCAGCTGTTTTATGCACTGTCGACATGTTGTCACCGCTGCAACCAAATCAGAGCTGAGATTGGAGCAGTGGCAGGGAGCTAGCGTGGCCGGGTAAGCGCTATGTGTCTTTGTTAGTTTACATTACATGAATCGTTTGGGGTCCACTTCTCTGAAATTGAAAACCCACATCAATCTTGGAGTTCAATTTGCTAACAAGCAGGGCTGTGGAGTCGGAGTTGGTATAAAATGGACCAACTTGGACTCCTAAAATTTATAATGAATTGGGTTCATTAGTACAATGCAGGATGTGCTGTAAATGTTTTGATAAGAATTTAGGAAAGTTATGAAATGTCCTATAAATGTTCTGTTCCTGATTTAAGGATCTGGGCTTTTAGATGAGATGAGTCTGTGCTGCATTTTATGTACACGCTCAGTATAAGGCCGGGCTGTGGAGTAGGGAGTCAGGGAAATTGAGGAATTGGAGGTTTTGCTTACCGACTTCACAGCCCTGCGTACAAATTTCATTCACTGAGGTATTTTCTGCATCTGTTTTTTTTTTTTTTTTTTTTTTTTTTTTTATATCCGCTGCAGATTTTTAATGCTAAGACTGGGGTAAGCCGAAATCCCATTGCCCTACACTATACTTTTGTTGCAGATTTAGGCACAGATTTTGCAACAAATTTACTACATGTGACTCTACCCATACTAAGAGAAGACTATTCACTTTGGGTAAGGCTGCGTGCCCACTATGCGTTTTTCAATCGTTTTTGCCGCGGAATTTCCACAGCGAAAATGCTTAAACGCTTGGTAATACGTGCCCCATGGTCCCCAATGATAATCCGCATGTGCTGTGCACATGCTGCGGAAATTTCCGCTGCGCATTATCATTGCATAAATCCTCAGCATGTCCATTGATTTTGCGGACACGCAGCGTAATTGCCGCCATTGAATTGCATAATATCCGTATGAGCACATTTGCACAAGCGGATATTATGCGAGTTAATGTGCGGATGGTACCCGGGTCTGGAGAAGAGGAGACTCTCATCCAGACTCGGGTACCATAGAACCTGTTAAAAAAAAGAATTTAAAATAAAAAATAAAGATTATACTTGCCTTCCGATGTCACCTGGCCTTCTCAGCGATGCGTCCGGCCTCTTGTACTGCTTGCGGTGGTGTGAGGACCTGCGATGACGTCATTTAGTCATGTGACAGGTCACGCGACCGCTGACTTCGGCGGTCGCGTGACCTGTCACATGACTCAATGACGTCATCGTAGGTCCTTCACACCACCACGAGCCGCCCAAGACACCGGACGCATCGCCGAGGGGACATCGGAAGGTAAGTATAATCTTTATTTTTTACCATTCTTATTCTTTTTTTTTTTTTTTTAAACTATTACTTGGTCACACTATATAAATCCATGCCGGTTGCATGGATTTATATAGTGTGACCAAGTTGTCAAGCACTTTTCCAAGTGATGCTAAAATCGCTTGGAAAAGCGCTTGATAACCCGCATGCGGAAATGCATGCAAAAACGCTTGACAAACGCTTCTACCTGGCGGGAAAAACGCTTGACAAACGCTTCTACCTGGCGGGAAAAACGCTTGTAAAATCCGCATGCGTTTTTCCTGCCAGGGAGAAGCGGAAAAAATATGCAGCATTTCTGCATCGTGGGCACATATCCTTAGTATACAGGGGACGTTTCCACAGTGGAATTCACAAGTAGATTCGCAGTGACACTGTCTGGTACTGTGCACATTTCCTATTAGTTGGAATGTGACCCATGTTTGATTCTGACCAGTGGTCCGATTGCTTCATCATCTCTCCCACTGGCTTGCACCAGCATATGTTCATACCCGTTGTCAGGTCAGAATGGAGAGCTGCTGCAGAATACCTTTCCCTTAACCCCTTTACCTCCGAGGGTGGTTTGCACGTTAATGACCAGACCAATTTTTACAATTCTGACCACTGTCACTTTATGAGGTAATTACTCTGGAACGCTTTAACGGATCCCCCTGATTCTGAGATTTTTTCCGTGACATAATGTACTTCATGATAGTGGTAACATTTCTTCTATATCACTTGCATTTATTTGTGAAAAAAAATGGAAATTTGGCGAAAATTTGAAAAACTTTGGAACCAAAATTTTTTTTTATTAGGGAGCTATAAGGGTTAAAAGTTGACCAGCTATTTCTCATTTTTACAACAAAATTTACAAAACCATTTTTTTAGGGACCACATCACATTTGAAGTCACTTTGAGGGGCCTTTGACAGAAAATTCCCATAAGTGACACCATTCTAAAAACTGCACCCCTCAAGGTGCTCAAAACCACATTCAAGAAGTTTATTAACCCTTCAGGTGCTTCACAGTAATTTTTGTAACATGGAAGAAAAAAATGAACATTTATATTTTTTCACAAAAATGTTACTTTAGACCCCAATTTTTTTTTCCACAAGGGTATCATTAAAAAAATGGACCCCAAAATTTGTTGTGCAATTCCTCATGAGCACGCAGATACCCCATATGTGGGAGAAAACCACTGTTTGGGCGCACGGCAGGGTCTGGAAGGGAAGGAGCGCCACTTGACTTTTTGAATGTAAAATTTGTTTGAATAATTAGCGGACGCCATGTTGCGTTTGGGGAGCCCCTGATGTGCCTAAACAGTGGAAACTCCCCAGAAGTGACTCCATTTTGGAGACTAGACCTCTCAAGGATTTTATCAAGGGGTATAGTGAACATTTTGAACCCAGAGGTACGACACAGAATTTGATAACATTAGGTCATCATAGTGAATAAGTTGTCATTAGTCTAGAGCGCAAGTACTCGCTACTTGAGTTTGCATCGGGTGCTCGGGTATGCAACGAGTATTGAGGGTGCTCGAGTCGCCGCCCCATATGTTTTGCAGCTGTTATACAGCCAAAAAAACCTAGCGGGGATCGCCTGCCATGCACGAGCGATCTCCTCATGTTTTTTTTTGGGGGTGTCTAATAACCGTGAAACATGCGGGCGGGGACTGGAGCATGTCACTCGAGCACACGCTTAACACTATTCGCCATATTGTCATCATTTTTTTTATTTACTTTTGTAAATATCCCAATCCTAATACAACCCCCTAACACTAGCCCCAACCCTAACCCTAGCACAACCCTAACCCTAGAGTTTATTTTTACGTTGTTCCTCGTGCGGTATAAGTGATTAGATGACTTTATTCTTCGGGTCGGTGCGATTACAGCGATATCAGTTTCATATCGTTTTTTTATGATGGACAGCTGTCACACACTAAAAGACGCTTTTTAATTTAAAAGACTTGGCTTGTTTTTTGCGGGACAATTTAACGTTTTTATTGATACCATTTTCTGCCACGTGAATTTTTTATTTCCGATTTTTGGGAGGCAGAATAAACAAAAACCAACAATTCTGGAATTGTTTTTTTTTTATTCTGTTCTGTGTGGTAAAATTGATAAGGCAGCTTTATTCTTCGGGTCAGTACTTTTACAGCGGTACCACATTTATATAGTTTTTCTATGTTTTGCCGCTTTTACACAATAAAAATTATTTTATAGAAAAAATAATTTTTTTGTATCTCTTTATTCTGAGAGCTATAACTTTTATTTTTTTGGCTGATGGAGATGTATGGCGGCTTGTTTTTTAGCGGTACCATTTTTATTTGCATTTATCTTTTTGATCGCGTTTTATTCCATTTTTTTTTTTTTTTGCTTTGTTTATTTATTTATTTTTACAGTGTTCAGTAAAGGGGTTAACTAGTGGGACAGTTTTATAGGTCAGGTTGTTCCAGGCACGGCGATATGAAATGTGTACTTTTATTGGTTTATTGATTTATTTTTTTATAATAAATAAATATTATGGGAACAATATTTTTATTTTTTGGTAATTATTTTTTTCATTTTTTTAAAAAAAATATTTTTACATTTTTATTTTTTTATTTTTTCTCGCTGTCTGACACTTTTTTTACTTTTTCACTTTGTCCCACCATGGGACTTTCACTTTTTGCAGCCTGATCGGCTGTATAGCATAGAGAGCAGCAGAGCTGCGCATGACCAAAGTAACTTCTTGCTGTCTGGTGATGTTGTCATGACGACACCGGGTCACCATGATGACATCCGGGAACCGCCAGGGGACACCAGCAGAAGAGGTGAGTACCAGCGGGGGTTAATGTGCCAGCAGCGGTGCTGGACCGCTTCTGGCACATAGCATCGGGTGTCAGCTGTGACAATCAGCTGACACCTGGCGGCGATTGGACCGCACCGCTTGTGTGCGGGCGCGATCACCGCGCGCGTAGTAGTACGTAGGTGGTCCATAAGGCCCAGGGCGCAGCTACGTACTATTACTGACAGTCGGAAAGGGGTTAAAGGGTTTTCCCACTAATAAAGTTAATTTTAACCCCTTCGCGACCTTGAGATTTCTAGTTTTTGCATTTTCGTTTTTTGCTCCCCTTGTTCCCAGAGCCATAGCGGTTTTATTTTTTGGTTAATATGGCCATGTGAGGGCTTATTTTTTGCGGGACGAATTGTGCTTTTAAACGACATTGCTAGTTTTACCATATCGTGTACTGGAAAACGGGGGGAAAAAATCCAAGTGCGGTGAAATTGCAAAAAAAAAATGCAATTTCACAGTTTTTTTTTGTTTTTATTTTTTCTTTCCACGTTCACTGGATGCTAAAACTGGCCTGCGATTATTATTCTCCTGGTCATTACGAGTTCGTAGACACCAAACATGTATAGGTTCTTTTTTATTTAAGTGGTGAAAAAAAAATCCAAAGTTTGCTAAAAAAAAAAAAAAAAAAAAAAAAAAAAAAAATATGCCATTTTCTGAGACCCGTAGCGGCCCCATGTTTCGGGATCTGGGGCCGGGTGAGAGCTTATTTTTTGCGTGCCGGGCTGTCGTTTTATTGATACCATTTTGGGGTAGATCCGATGTTTTGATCGCCTGTTATTGCATTTTATTGCAATGTTGTGGCGACCAAAAAGAACGTAATTCTGGCGTTTGGAATTTTTTTCTCGTTACGCTGTTTAGCGATTTGGATTAATTCTTTTTTTATATTGATAGATCGGGCGATTCTGAACGCGGCGATACCAAATTTGTGTATGTGGGGTTTATTTTTTATTATTTTATTTTGAATGGGGCAAAAGGAGGGTGATTTTAAACTTTTTATATTTTTTAATATTTTTAAACATTTTTTTTTTAAACTTTTTTGCATGCTTCTATAGTCTATAGGAGACTAGAAGCAGCAACTGTCCGATCGCCTCTGCTACATAGAGGTGATGATCAGATCACCTCTATGTAGTAGATATTCTCCTGTGCTATGAGCGCCGACCACTAGGTGTCTGGAGTCTGCTGCTGACCCAGGGTTGTCATGCCCACCCATCAGTGACCCACGATCACGTGACAGGGTCACCGATGGGCGGGGTAAGACGCGCTTCCGGCGCGGCGATGTTAAATGCCGCAGTCAGAGATTGACAGCCGCGGGTGGATCGCGATTCCACCCGTGGCTGTCGCGGGTACATGTCAGCTGTAATAATCAGCTGACATGTGCTCGGGTCAGTGTGGGCTCAGCGCCGGAGTCCTCACTGAACTGGGGGTGATGGCCTGGGGCGTACTAACACGCTCCAGGTCAGAAAGGGGTTAATCAATAGATCTTTGAATAATAATAATAAGTTCCACAATTGGATGTGTTTAAATAAAATGTCCCTGTGCTGAGATAATCTTATAAATGTGCCCCTGCTGTGTACTGTGTAATGGCCGTGTCTGACCGTACAGGAACATGGTCTGATCTTACCACATCTCCTGGGCAGGGAAGGAAACAAAAGAGTATACAGACAGGACAGCAGGGGGTCACAGCTGATTCTTTCTTTCAGGTAAAACATCGCTTAAAAACAGACAGTGAAATGTTTTACCTTACAAAAAAAATCAGCTGAGATCCCCTGCTGTAATGTCTGTATACTCTTTTGCTGAAACGCATCAAAAACGCATGCAATCCGCAAAAGACTGTTATTAAAGTTTTGTCAAAGAAAAATACAAGGAAGTAGCAAAAGCCGAGTTATTTAAAACCTGACACACCAATGAGACACAAAAAAACACTGCATCAAAAACGCAAAAACAACGCAGTGAAAAAGACGAGTAACCTAATTTACTTAATCTGTGCAGAAAATCCGCAATATCCAAAGCTCATTGTGGGCCGTTGTCTAAAGGCTTAGGGTATAGAAAACCACAGCAGAAAAAAAATACACACACTTGGTCAGGTCTGGTGCAGTTTTTGGAGTTCGGGTCACGCTAAAGCTTAAATATTAGTAATTATACTCATATTGTGAAACCCAGTAACAGTCTTTATAAGTAATTTAGCTGGATTTTCTGAGTTTTTGCTCATGAACAAATGTGTAACAAAAGCTGCGTACAATTGGATTGAATATGCGGATTATGTTACAAAGTGTAAAATCTGTTGCCAAAATCTGCACCCGTGGTCAATTTCTGCAATGAGTTTTTTGCACCATTTTTGTATGAGATGTAGTAAAATCTCATCCGCTTTGCTGCTGTTACTATAATACGCGGGTTTTTTAAGACCTCAAATCCAGATACATGGGCCACATTGTATACCCCCACCCGCCCCAATGACTATAACTTGTACATATAGCCATTAATCATACATTCAAATAGAGAAACCTGCAGAACCTTTTTGTTCTTTCGATGGATTCAAAACTTCAATCTGCATAATTCCATTTTTCTTTTGCCTTTATGTGCCAATAGGTTTTCGAGGTACAAAATCACAGTCTGTAATCTCACAATGTAGCTTTGATGCATGAGAAACTAATAGATAACACTGGCAAAATGACAACAAGTTTAAATTTCACTTGGCTATTATTTGTGAAGATTGCGGGGCAGAGAATGTTCTGTAAGAACTGTCTTCCAGTTATTGATTTTCGCCTAGCGCTGTCAATCATTTAAATGAGCTTGGAGGTAAAGAGGTTATTCCTATTTCCCCGTCTCGGTGATGCTGTGAAAAATGTATTTCCTGTATTCTAGGTACAATTGAATTTATAGCCTATTCTAAAGAGTGTGTGTGTCTGTCATATGATTGATAGGAAAAATACATAAGATTTGTCTTTTTGCTCATGTGACCAAATTGTGTATGAAAAATTAGTTGTTAACAGCAACGTTTTAAGCAATCTCCTCTTATGTGTGTCATATGCAATAATACTTTACAAGACAATACTGTAATTGTAGGAACAAAAATTAAACCAAAAATGAGTAGTCAATTGTAGTGTAAGCAGGGCCTTAAATACGACCATTCACCAGTTTGAGCATGCTAAACTGACCATCATATAATAGTGGCTGCTTAGCTGAATAAAACTTGAGTTTTTATTTTTTTAATTTCTCCGTTGCATAGCTATTAGCTTGTAAAATGGGTTATCATTTATGTTAAGTTGAAGGGGAATGATGTCTCCAGAGATTTGCCTGTGAGGGCTTGTACTTCTTCCCCTGCATAGTCCTGACCAATCATAAGCAGTTGGCAACATACGGGGGGGAAAGAAAGAACACAGGCCCACATTATCTTAGAGTAGGTTTTCTCCTGTGTGAGACATATAATGTCAGACAGTTTGCTCTGCAGAGCTGTGTGTGATTACAAAGTGCCTGCAGTAGAGATGAGTGTGACTACAAACACCTTTTATCTCAGCCCAGTCAATATGGGAGGAGGAGGATATGTAGCACCCTGAGGATTCGGCTGCTACAGGGGTATTACACCTCAAGCCAGAGGTGTGGTATTCCACTCCCGGGTAAGGATGGAGTGTGGAACTGAGCTAGTAGGCTGCATGCACTACATACATCCCATTTCCGGGGGACAGAACGACGGTACTCCCACCAGTTTATGTGCAGGTACGACAGCGTCTGTCCCTGGCTGGAGTGGGAGGGGGGTGGAACATCCCAGTAGTGTAGGAGCAGATAGGGGGAGCAGTCTGGGTAAGGCTAGGAGCTCATTGGGTGCTGGTCACCTGAGCTCACACATAGAGGGAGTATATAAGGTGGGCACCATCTAGAGACAGGGTCTTTTAGAGAGTCTTTGTAGAGCCAGAGGAGCAGAGCAGAGGAGCTCAGCCAGGAGGGCTGACAGGGAGCTGTGGCTCCGGCTGGGCCCAGCTCCAGAGCCAAGCCTGCAATGAAGCAGAGAGGAGAAAGGAAGGACCCAGAGAGAGAAAGAAGAAGGAACCCCAAGATCCCAGAATAAGGACAGAAGGGTGAGGGGTTGGCGGACAAGGGTACCGGAACCCGAACTGGTGGAGGCCACTAATCCTCAGCCAGAGACCGGAGGTCGTGGGCAGGATCTGCCACGACCCTCACCAAATCCACTAGAAAGGCACACCAAGCATAGGGTCAGGGAACCCAGAGGAGGTTTAACCACTAAGAGACCCGAGGGAGCCGGCCAAAAGTGGATCCCTGGTGGGAACGGCCAGTAGAAAGGGAAAGTCAGAAAGGAGCTCAGAACCACGCTCCAGAATTGCTTGGAAGTTGGCCGAGTCCAGGACCTGGTGGACGCAGCACGGCTCGGGTGGTCACTCAAGGCCAGAGTGACCAACAGAACATCAGTAAGTAAAAACCCTGAACTGCACCTCCCGACTCAGAGTCTCCTTTCTACACCACAACAACCCCCATCATCCACACCTGCTGCCCTGAGGCCATACCCCTCCCGTTGGGGGTTATACCATCCCTGCTGCGCATCCTCATACATCTGGCCTCAGTGGACTGTTCTGCAGCGGCGGCTTCAAAGCCGCACTCAACGGGTGGCGTAGTCGACAATCAAATTAACATCTACTGCCTTAGACTGCCACTTAGTTTGACACCCTGGGCACGGACCGGGTCACCGCCACAAGGACTACTACCCCCATCGAGATCCGGCTCCGGGTATCCCC
The DNA here is from genome assembly GCF_046119375.1 of Phyllobates terribilis. Taxonomy (NCBI): domain Eukaryota; kingdom Metazoa; phylum Chordata; class Amphibia; order Anura; family Dendrobatidae; genus Phyllobates; species Phyllobates terribilis. Next base: position 406,649,423 of record NW_027362761.1, on the reverse strand, counting down.
TACAGCACTGGCCCAGGGGGCGCGTCAACTTTTGGCGTAGTCGGCAGGATCACGTGCCCGCAATCACCGGGTACTGCGTGCCTGAAGAAAAGTTCACATTTACCTCAAAAAGAAGTCTCCCGCCGATTCCAGAGGGTCCCCGCCATCGGACGCCATCACGGATCGTTTCCCGCCGGTTGCCCGCCATCTGCAGCTTTTTCCCGCCATCCACGGAGTTTCCCGCCACTGGGAGACGATTCCCGCCATTTCAGAAGATTTCCCGCCCTGGCAGAGCGGACGCCATTATGGGCGTGCCAGAGGGTGGCAAGAGGCCACCTCCCATCGTGGGCCAGGTCAAGGAATGGCGCCAAAAGCGGAAACCGCCCCCACCAGCAGAGACTGTGATGCTAGAGATGTCTATCAGCGTGGGGGGACTGCCCCTGGGACTGACAATCACTAAGTTGCCCCGGGACCACCCTCAATGTGGGCGGATACAGAACAAAACAGAGAAGATGGGTGCAGCCTGGAGGAGTCTGGAGAGAGCGCACCCGGAGATGAGAAGTCTGGAGAGGAGTCCGGAGAAGTCGCACCCGGAGATGGAGGGAGAGTCAGGCAGCACCGACCCTGTGGTCAGGAGCCTGTTGCAAGCGACAACCTCACTAGGCCTGGTGGAGATCCTGGCACAGCTCCCCCGAGACCGGTAGTGTGCGCAGACGGCGCTGGAGGGCCTCGCACGGAGGATGGCCCAGGTGCAGCGAGAAACGCTGGCGGAGTGGAGCAGAGAGATGGCCCAGCAGGCTGGAACCCGCCAGCGAAGCACGCCACCCGAGACGAGGAGACAGACCGCCTCTGAGGATGGTGCAGGAGGAGTGAAGGCCGGAGACCACGCCGAGGAGGGAGCTGGAGAGACGGAGGCAGGTAAAGGGGACGCTACTACCCCGAGCCGAGAAACCGCGTGCCTGCCCCAGCTTCCCGTCGCAGAGCCCGAAATTCCCCCTGCCGTGCCCGTCGCTGCACCGTCACCGCTCCAGACTAGGCCTCAGACAGAAGCCGCGGCCGCGACCCCTGTGACGTCACGCGCTTCAGTCCTGAGCGCGGCCAAGCAGGAAACACCACCGGCCTGGTCGCAGGGCCGAGTAACCCCGGGCGCCGCCGTTCTTACGGTGCCCTTTACTTTTAGGGTGCCCCAGGCCTGGTCGCAAGGCCTGGTCAATCCGGGCGCCGCTTCCACCACCGCGCCCTCAACATCTAGAGTGCCGCACCTGGGTGAAGACTTGTTTTGCCCAGCACACTTGCCCGGATGGGCAGCCCTTTATATGGCCACCGGAGTATTACCAACTTGAGCTCCAAAAGGAAAGGCCCCTGTGCGAGCCCCTGATTCCGGCTCCGAAGCCCGTCAAGAGGACCCCGCTCTCGTTGGAGGAGACACAGTTTGAGTGGGACCCCACTGGAGGAGATCTCATGGAGTTCACCCAAGAAACTCGGGCGGCCGCAGCTGAGCGTGCGGAGTGCTGCCGGCAGCAATTAGAGGTCTTCGACCGGGAACGGAGAGAGAGGCGGGTCCGTGAGCAGCAGCTGCAGATACAGAGCGCAGAGCAGAAGAGCCGGACCCGGAGGAACCCCCGTGCAGCTCATGGTCCCCGTGCCACCGGGACTGTGATTAAATTCCAAATGCAGCACGGGTGGGGCTTCATAAGAGATCACCACACCCCCGGCGACGTCTTCGTGACCAGAAGAGACGTCGAGTCCCACCTACCGGAGGGACACAGAGGTCGTGACCTATACGTAGGGGATGAGGTCACATTCACCCGGCACAAGTGTGCCAAAGGACCCTACGCCCTCCATGTACACCGGCTGACGGAGGAGGAGCTGCGGTGTGAGGAGGAGCAAGAGGACCCGGACGGGTCTGAAGCCTACTTGCGAGAAGGAGCAGGAGGACGCCGTCATTAGAGTACGGTGTAGTGAAACTGTAAAATAGTTACCCGTCGGGGTACAAGAACTGCTGCCGTTTAAAATATGTTCCCCGTTGGGACAAGTGTAAACTGTTACCCGTATGTCCCTTATTCCCACTGACCGAGGACTGAGAGCGGTCATCCTTTCCTAATATCTGGCCGAGGACTGAGAGCGGCCATTTCCTCTTGTATATAGTTGCGCTTTCTAAGGCGCCCCCTACTGGTTTTATAGGAAAACTGTTTTTCAAGAAGAGACTGTTGCACTTTACCCGGTCACAAGTTGTCCCGTGGCCGGAGGAACAAGAATATTTATTATGCAGCTGATAATGTTTATATGTTTTCTATGGTTATGTTTATGAAAAAAAAATTGTATGTTTGTGGATGTTTTTATTCTTTTACAGCCCGAGGACGTGCTGTGATTTACCAGGGGGGAATGTAGCACCCTGAGGATTCGGCTGCTACAGGGGTATTACACCTCAAGCCAGAGGTGTGGTATTCCACTCCCGGGTAAGGATGGAGTGTGGAACTGAGCTAGTAGGCTGCATGCACTACATACATCCCATTTCCGGGGGACAGAACGACGGTACTCCCACCAGTTTATGTGCAGGTACGACAGCGTCTGTCCCTGGCTGGAGTGGGAGGGGGGTGGAACATCCCAGTAGTGTAGGAGCAGATAGGGGGAGCAGTCTTGGTAAGGCTAGGAGCTCATTGGGTGCTGGTCACCTGAGCTCACACATAGAGGGAGTATATAAGGTGGGCACCATCTAGAGACAGGGTCTTTTAGAGGGTCTTTGTAGAGCCAGAGGAGCAGAGCAGAGGAGCTCAGCCAGGAGGGCTGACAGGGAGCTGTGGCTCCGGCTGGGCCCAGCTCCAGAGCCAAGCCTGCAATGAAGCAGAGAGAAGAGAGGAGAAAGGAAGGACCCAGAGAGAGAAAGAAGAAGGAAATCCAAGATCCCAGAATAAGGACAGAAGGGTGAGGGGTTGGCGGACAAGGGTACCGGAACCCGAACTGGTGGAGGCCACTAATCCTCAGCCAGAGACCGGAGGTCGTGGGCAGGATCTGCCACGACCCTCACCAAATCCACTAGAAAGGCACACCAAGCATAGGGTCAGGGAACCCAGAGGAGGTTTAACCACTAAGAGACCCGAGGGAGCCGGCCAAAAGTGGATCCCTGGTGGGAACGGCCAGTAGAAAGGGAAAGTCAGAAAGGAGCTCAGAACCACGCTCCAGAATTGCTTGGGAGTTGGCCGAGTCCAGGACCTGGTGGACGCAGCACGGCTCGGGTGGTCACTCAAGGCCAGAGTGACCAACAGAACATCAGTAAGTAAAAACCCTGAACTGCACCTCCCGACTCAGAGTCTCCTTTCTACACCACAACAACCCCCATCATCCACACCTGCTGCCCTGAGGCCATACCCCTCCCGTTGGGGGTTATACCATCCCTGCTGCGCATCCTCGTACATCTGGCCTCAGTGGACTGTTCTGCAGCGGCGGCTTCAAAGCCGCACTCAACGGGTGGCGTAGTCGACAATCAAATTAACATCTACTGCCTTAGACTGCCACTTAGTTTGACACCCTGGGCACGGACCGGGTCACCGCCACAAGGACTACTACCCCCATCGAGATCCGGCTCCGGGTATCCCCTACAGCACTGGCCCAGGGGGCGCGTCAGATACATCAGAACTGCAGAGGTGTTTGTAAGGAGACAAAGCTCAGCTCTACTGCCCCTCACCTCACACTCATGGTTGTAATCATACACTGTTCTGTAGTGCGATACATCTAACACCAGAGAAAGCCTATTGTGGGTCGTGATTTTTTATTTTTTTTTTCTTCTTGTAAGTTGCTGCCCGATAATAGAAATGGAAACATTGTAAAAACTCTCTCAAGCATGGATATTTTTTAAATGATACCCGACCCCTATACCTATCAACTGATGTTTTCTCTAGCATCAACTGGATATAAGGTGTGTATGGAACACTGCAGCTCCGTAGATTGCAGGGTTGTGGAGGTGGAGTCGGTATACAATGGACCGACTCTGACTCCTAAAATATATAATAAACTGGGTACAGTAGTACAATGCAGAATGTGCTGAATATTTTTTTCATAAGAATTTTGGAAAGTTATGAAATGTCCTATAAATATCTGTTCTGTTCCTGATGTAAGGATCTGGGCTTTTAGTGGAGATGAATCTGTGCTGCACTTTATGTACATGCTCAGTAGTGAGGCCGGGCTGTGGAGTCTGAAGTCAGGGAAATTGAGGAGTCTGCGTCAGAGGTTTGGCTTACTGACTCCACAGCCCTATTGCTGTTTATCTCCCATTCAGCTATCAGAGAAAATGCTGCTTGTTTGGGGTGGGAAATTACTCCTGAAAATTCTTCTAAACTTATCTTATATGGACATGAGAGCCAAGTTCACACTTGCATTTTTTATTCCTAATAGCATAATAAGCATCAGTGCATCCCTTGCTCTCATATCGCTGCAGAAAAGGTTTGCCATTCAGAGCTCCTCAGTGGTTTGGTTAATAAGGTGGCTTGGCTGCCATGTTGATTGCACCTCCTTTTGCTTTCACAACATTAATAAATCTTTTAGGATAATCTTAATTATACACAACCTAATTACCGTATATTCCGGCGTATAAGACGACCTGGTGTATAAGACGACCCCCCTACTTTCCTGTTAAAATATAGAGTTTAGGATATATTCACGGTATAAGACTACCCCTTTTCCAACGCATACCAAACACCGGTAAAAATTAAAAAAAAACAGATTTGAATTTAACATTGTCCTTTTTTTAATTTAAATTCTTATGACATGCAGGTATATAGCAGGAAAACTGTCACTCATAAACATATTAAAATAGGGGGGACCCCACGTCATTTTTTGGGGGGGTCCCCCATTCTAATAGCTAGTAAAGGCTAGGTATTCAGCTGGGGGCTGATATTAGTAGCCTGGGAAGCTCCGTGGGTATTACCCTCTTCCCAGACTTCAAACATCTGCCCCAGCCGTCTGCTTAACCTCCGCTAGAGACTATAATGATGGTGGATCCCACGCCAATTTTCTTTTTAAAAAATCCTTTATTTTAACACTAAATGACAATTGAGGGGTTAATAAAGATGCAGTCCCTAAATTATTAATTTTGTAATTAATTTTTCCCAAAATGTTGACGTGGGGCTTCGCCATATTTTTGTGTCCAGCCAGGTACAGCAGGCAGGAACGGGCTGCCCCCAACCACCAGCTGCCTATTTGTACCTGGCCGGACACAACAATATAGGGAAGCCCTTTTTTTTTTAAATTATTTCATGAAATAATTTAAAAAAAAAATACGTGGGGCTTCGCCCTATTTTTGTGTCCAGCCAGGTACAACTAGGCAGCTGGGGGCTGGAATCCGCAGCGCAGGGAGGCCCAAGCTTTCTGGGCCCCCCCGCTGCAAATTGCAGTCCGCAGCCACCCCGGAAAATGGCGCGTTCATAGAAGCGCCATCTTCTGGCGCTGTACCCAACTCATCCAGGGCCCTGGTGCGGTGGCTCACTGGGTAATAAAGGGGTTAGGGCCAGCTTGGCATTATCAGCTGGCCCTAAGCCCGAAATTCATGGGGTCACGCCAATATTAGACATGACCACCATGAATTTCTAGTAAAGTAATTAAAAAAAACACAACACCCAGAATAAAGTCCTTTAATTGAAATAAAGACACAATTTTTTAATGTTCTAAATTAAACCATACTTACCATCACGCCCATTCCAGCTGAAGCCAACGATCTCCTGCAATAAAAGTAAAATAATAAAGCAACCTCATCCTTACCTCTCCATGGTTCCCAGGACCGGTCCAGCTCTGCTATATTCACATGACAGGCTGCACCGCAGCAGAACGCTGCCATCCAGCTTGCCATGCGGCAGACACTGAGAAGCGCAGGCATGCTTGTGCTCCTCAGTGTCTGACTGTGACGGCATCCAGATGAGCCGAGGTCATGTCCAATGAACTCGGCTCACCTCATGCACGTCACTGACAGCGTGGGAAAATTCTCCTGCTCCCCGCATGCGCAGTAGAAGTTTCCCACGCTGTCAGTGACGGACGTCCAGGAGGTGAGCTGAGTACATTGTTGGCTCATCTGGATGCCGTCACAGCGAGACACTGAGGAGCGCAAGCATGCCTGCCCTTCTCAGTGTCTGCGGGATGACAGGCTGGATGGCGGCGTTCTGCTGCGGTCCAGCCTGTCATCTCGATGTAGCAGAGCTGGACCCGTCCTGGGAACCATGGAAAGGTAAGGATGAGGTTGCTTTATTATTTTTCTTTTATTGCAGGAGATCGTTGGCTTCAGCTGGAATGGGCGTGATGGTAAGTATGGTTTAATTTAGAACAATAAAGATTTGTGTCTTTATTTCAATTAAAGGACTTTATTCTGGGTGTTTGTGTTTTTTTTAACTTTGACCATGGGGTTAGTAATGGGGGTGTCTTATAGACGCCTCTCCATTACTAACCTGGGCTTGATGTCAGCTGGCATTATAAGCTGACATCAACCCCAGCCCTATTACCCCACTGCCACCGCTACAGGGCAGTGGGAAGAGCGAGGCTAAGTGCCAGAATTGGCGCATCCTATGGATGCGCCATTTCTGGGGCGGCTGACGGCTGGTGTTTCTAGCCTGGGAGGGGGCCAATATTCATGGCTCCCTTCCTGGGCTATTAATATCAGCCTCCAGCTGTCTGCCTAGCCTTTGCTAGCTATTAAAATAGGGGGGACCCCACGTCATTTTTTTGGGATCCCCCATTTTAATAGCTAGTAAAGGCTAGGTATTCAGCTGGGGGCCGATATTAGTAGCCTGGGAAGCTCCGTGGGTATTAACCCCTTCCCAGGCTTCAAACATCTGCCCCAGCCGTCTGCTTAACCTCCGCTAGAGACTAAAATTAAGGGGAACCCCACGCCAATTTTTTTTTTAATAAATCCGTTATTTTAACACTAGATGACAAGTACAGTAACCAGCACTGTCCCTGTACTTCATATATATGTGACTGACATGTTTCTATCTATCTAATCTATGTGTGAAGCTCTATTCTGTCTGTTATAAATTGTCGGGTACCGCTGCTGAATTGCCGGCCGGCTTTTTTAAAGAGACGGTGCATGAAAACACTATTATTTGTTTTAATAAATCCTTTACACTAAATGACAAGTACAGTAACCAACACTGTCACTGTACTTCTTATATATGTGACTGACATGTTTCTATCTATCTAATCTATGTGTGAAGCTCTATTCTTTCTATTCTAAATTGTCGGGTGCCGGCTTATGCCGCTGCTGAATTGCCGGCTTTTCATATATTGTCACAGAAGCGATGCGAACTTCCCTGCTCCGGACACAGCGCAGCGCTTCTGTGACAAGTGAAAGCTGTCGCCACAGAAGCCCTGCGCTGTGTCCGGAGCTGGGAATACGCAGCGATGTGTCCGTTTCAGCAAAGAAGCGCTGACTGTCTGGACCTACCGCCGCCGTATTTTAACTCCCTCCACCTTATATTAACTCCGACATGGCAGGGATACGGCCACGGCAGCTTATTAACACCCCCAGAGTATCCCCGCATGTCAATTTCTGAACGTTCAAAAGCATTACCGGCGTATAAGACGACCCCAGACTAGACAGAAGATTTTTCAGTCTTCAAAAGTCGTCTTATACGCCGGAATATACGGTAAGTGATTTCATCTGTTCATTCAGATGTGCAGGGGAAAGACAGTCTGTGATAAACTATTTTTCCTCCTATGCATTCCTATTGAATTGCCTTTTTTCCCCCCTATAGTGCTTATTTCTGAATATCGGCATGAATAGTGTAAGATTAATTATCAGAACAGATTTTATATTGTATTAGTTTATTATATCACAAACGATGTTGAATATTTTGGCAGCAGATTGTGAGATAGGCAATGTGCTTGTACTGAGCGGATAATGAAGTTAGATAGATTTGTACACAATAAAAAAAAGAAATACAATTATGAGACAGATGATCTAACTGGTTTGGGTGTTATTTTTCTTCTTTTAAAGCAGTTTGTTTAGTGTATAAATTGGAGAGCTGCTGATCTCATGTTGGCGTACAAATGACATAGTATTTGCCATCTAACGACTTTTTAAATTTCATAAAAACTCGAGGAGCCAAATCTTTATACTTCTTGATAACATATTCTGACCCATAATTCCATCCAATGGGCATTATTTTATTTTGGCACTTAATCACTCTTTCCCAAATCTGTTAATCTATTTGTAAAAAAAAAAAGTAAATAAGCGCGCATGCACACACATAAACACGATTTCAATCTATCTGCAAAAATTAGGCTGCGTGCCCACTATGCGTTTTTCAAGCGTTTTTGGCACGGAATTTCCGCAGCGAAAACGCCTGGTAATCCGTGCCCCATGTTCCTCAATGATAATCCGCATGTGCTGTGCACATGCTGCGGAAATTTCCGCTGCGGATTATCATTGCGGAAAAATCCGCAGCATGTCCATTATTTTTGCGGATACGCGGCGTATTTACCGCCATTGACTTGCATTGAATCGCTTAATATCCGCATGACTACATGTGCACATGCGGTTATTAAGTGATTCAATGTGCGGATGGTACCCGGGTCTGGAGAAGAGGAGACTCTCATAGTACCTGTTGAAAAAAAGAATTTAAAATTAAAATATATACATTATGCTCACCTTCTGATGGCCCCCGGTCTCCTGTATGGTGCGTCCTGGCTCCCCGGCGGCTTGCAATGGTGTAAAAGGACCTTCCATGATGTCATTTAGTCATGTGACAGATCACGCGATCACGGACGTCGGCGGTTGCGTGACCTGCCACATGACTAAATGACGGCATGGAAGGTCCTTTTACACCACCGCGAGCAGTGCAAGAGACCGGACGCACAGGAGAGAAGACCGGGGGACATCAGAATTGTGAGTATAATGTTTTTTTTTTTTTAAATTTTTTTACCATTTTTATTCTTTTTTTTAAGTATTAGCTTGGTCACACTATGTAAATCCATGCCGGTTGCATGGATTTATATAGTGTGACCAAGTTGTCAAGCACTTTCCAAGTGATGCTAAAATCGCTTGGAAAAGCGCTTGATAACCCGCAGGCAGAAATGCAAGTGAAGAACGCGGGACAAACGCTTCTACCTGGCAGGAAAAACGCATGTAAAATCAGCATGCGTTTTTCCTGCTAGGGAGATGCAGAAAATCCGGAGCATTTCTGCTTCGTCGGCACTAGGCTTTAATGTATATACAGTTATGTACGTACGTACATACATATACATATTAGAAAAATAATAATGATTACCTCCTTCAGGCCACAAATAAAATGCATACCTAAACTATTTTGATCCACTTTTTTTTCATATTTTAAAGGGAATCTCTCACCAGTTGTTCGCTACCTCATCTGAGAGCAGCATAATGTAAAGGAAGAGAACCTGATTCCAGTGATGTGTCACCTTACTGGGTTGCTTGATGTAGTTTTGATAAATTCAATGTTTTCTCTGCAAGAGATCTACCAGTGCTCTGTATAACCCAGCCTGGCTGCCCACACCACTTATTGGCAGCTGTCTGTGCACTGTGCATAGGCAGGAAGCTTACAATCAGTGGTGGGGACGGGGTTATACAGAGCTCATGAATATGGAGGACTACATGGCAGCAGGTTTACTAGGCCTGTAGTGATCTCTTGTTGATCAAACATGTTTTATCAAAATTACACAAAGCAGCCCAGTAAGTGATGCATCACTGGAATCAGGGTCTCTGTCTCTACATTACACTGCACTCAGATTAGGTGGCAAAAAACTGGTGACAGATTCTGTTTAAAACTCAACTTTATTGTATAATAATACAGAAAGACTGAGCTAAACTGGCAGCATGGGTAAAAACATTGGGCTGGAATTTTAATGTGCGGAACTGCAAAGTAGTGCACCTACATTGTAATAAGTGTATTGCTATGTTGGAATGTTACCGTTATTTCACTTGTATGAATCTTACCTTATTCGGGGGGTCTCGTACTTACATTTATCTGCTTTCTCTTGTTTCCCTTCATTATTTTACAGTTCTGTTCCTACTTTCATTTATTTCAGTCTACAACTTGCATGTTTTCTGCCTTCCCTTCTGTATCTAGACACTCCCAGATGGTTTTCTCCTATTATACCATGAATTTTGTCTGTACCGTGTTTTTGTATACGTTGAAATAACACTGGCTTTCCTAATGATTCTGCAGTAAATGATCTGGGAGGCGACATTAAAGGCGATGGAAAAAGTTCATCAGCTGCCGACAAGGTTGTAGAAGAAATCAGAGCGAAAGGCGGGAAAGCGGTGGCCAATTACGGTAAGAATTGTGTGTTATCACATCTGTGACATCTAATGGTACAGGTTGTCTCTGTAGTACTTGCCAATTATAGTTTGTTATAAATCTTATTAACAACTTACTCTGAGCAGTCAGCGCCTGATAAATCCCCAGTTCTCCTGTTTACACGAGATAATGCAGGTATTTGCAGGCCACCAAGAATTAAATATTCCTTTTATATGTAGATTTGATCTGGCCAAATGAGAACTATGTCCTACGAGGAACGTTTATGGAATCTGGGAATGTTTAGCTTGCAAAAGAGAAGACTGAGAGGAGACTTAATAGCTGTCTACAAATATCTGAAGGGATGTCACACTGGAGGGACATCCTTAGGGTATATGCACACGGTCGGTATTGGCAGCGCTTTGAACGCAGTATACTTTATGCTGTGTCTAAAGCGCTGCACGCAGGTGAATCCGCATGTGTTCATTGAACCATGCGGATCCACCGCATCCTATACATTACAGTGATGTAATTTCTCTTGCGGAGACTTGTGACTGCACAAGAGAAATTGACATGCTGCGGTTTGTAAAGACGCGCCGCATGTCCGTGTCCGCGGGTGATCCGTAGAACGGAGACTCATAGTGGGCATGGGATTTCTTGAAATCCCATCCACTATTCTGTAACATCTGGCCGCTGCGGATCGTGTGCATGTACCCGTATTCTCTTTTGCACATGGAAACACGAGAAGCAATGAAATGAAACTGAGGGGGAGAAGATACAGATTAGATATTATAAAAACAGTGAAGGTGTTCAATGAGTGGAACAGTCTGCCACGAAAAGTGGTGAGTTCTCCTTCAATGGAAATCTTCAAACAGAGGCATCTGTCTAAGATGATTTAGTGAATCCAGTATTGAGCAGAGGGTTGGACCAGATGACCCTAGAGGTCCCATCCAACTCTAACATTCTATGATTCTATGGCCCTAATGGATCACTAGTTGGGCTGGTGAAACTAACAAATGTCCAATCTAAGAGAATCAGACCATTTTGTGTTTTGGGCTAAAGCGCCTCTGCAAACTTATGTGTTTCACAGTTAGACAAGATGCCCTCTGTAGTCTGATCCCATAGTCCTCAGTTACTCCAGCCCATGGCACCCTCTTCTTACTAACTTAGAAACTGCAGTTTGTACTGTCTGCTTATAGGATTGAGGCCTATACTGCATTCGCCATTTATTGTAGAAGGACATTCTAAATCTTCCCCCGACAGATGATCACAGGGAAAATAAGGATGTCACATTGAATTTCAATGGTCAATCTTTTTTTTTTTTTTTTTTTTACCTGAGGGGGAGAAGGCACCACTAGATGTGACTTGCTCTACGTCCCCTCTGGCATGGCACATATTCCTGACCTGCCAGTGTCTCTTCACCTAGATCTAAGGTGGGGCATAAGTCTGCGCCCCCATTCCCGGTTAATATGAAAAAGAAAAAGTCAGTTCACCCTTAGGAGATTCCAGTGAGCAATGATTAAAGACCAGAGGGTCAAAAACAAGTCTGCCCAGTCCCATCCCGTGCTGCCCCCCCACCCCCCACCTGGGGCTGTACCATTTATGCTTATTGTGATCCTTTTTTAAATATCTTCCAATAAATGTTGTCATTTTATGGATTTCCGAAGCTGGATTCTTTTTCTCTGACCCATTCCCGGTTAGTCTGTGTGTTTCGTCACACCTCTATGGACCCAACTTTGTATATCGTCATACTGGATCAGAAAAGCCTACTATTGTCTAGATTTCTTTGAATGCTGTAAAATGAAATTCTATGGATACCTTTTGGGGAACATATATATTTTTTTCATTCTTTTTATTTAAATGCATATATTTTTGGTTAAAATCAATTTTTTTCACTGGGGTTTCATTAAATATTTCTGCCCACTTTGGTTTACTACTAGATGAGTCGCCAATCAAACCTGTCAGACTGTGTTTCAGTGAGTTTGTAAAAACAAAACAATGTAATGAAGCCTCAAGGACTGGAATTCCCTGGAGCGATCTGTTGTATTTTTATTGTGTTATTATTGATTTTCTACCACCGTTATGTACTGTATGAAATATGAGGCGGATTAAATACATGAAATGAAGAAATTATAAAGCTACAAGAATGATAAAAGCTGACCCTGCCCGTGAGGGTTTACAATCTGAGGGAACAGGAGGGCGACTGTAGGTACGGATAGAAGCTGCCCACAAAGTATTGTAGTGGCAACAGGGTTGTTGTATCTTTTGAGTTTTGTTTTTCTTTGGGTTTTTTTTTCGGGAACCTGGCATGGGATTTATGCTGTCCGAATCCCAGGCATCATGGATCAGACACTGGCTCTATTATTTCGGATGTGTATGTTTAACTCCAAAATGCTGCTGTATTTCAGAGGCTAAATACTTTGAAAAGTCACTTGTGGACTGTGCATTTTGGAAGATTAGACGAAGACAGTGGGGTGGCCACTCCCCACCCCACTCCCCTACACTGACAGGTCTTTACCTTACACATACATAAGAAATGACATGTCAGCCATGCGTACCTTCCTTGGATTAGTCATCCGGCTGGAGACTATGTAAGTTTGTTTTCTCTGAAATGTTGCAGCAACATACATAGCTGTAACGAGGCAGCCAGGCCCTGACACACTGACCGTTTTTTAGGCAGCGTGAATCTTATGACCAGTTTAATAGTGGCTACAGTGTGGAATAAAACTTTTTTTTTTTTTTTTAATTTCTCCATCGCGGAGATATTAGCAATCAAAGTATTTAGCACCTAATGAGTTAATCGTTATGCAAAACCTGGACGATAAAGAAACAAGACAGAAGAAGTATTGATGCCTTCGAAATATGGTGTTGGAGAAGGATGTTATCAATACATGACTGCTAAGGGGAACAAATAAATCAATTTTGGAACATGTCTAGTCAGACCTGTCACTTCAAGCAAGGATCACCAAGCTACGACTTGCCTACTTTGTACACATCATGCGAAGAGAGCAATCACTGGAGAAGGACATCATGGTTGGAAGAATAGAAGGAACAAGGGAAGAGGAAGGCCAGCAACCTGATGGCTTGATACTATCAAGACAACAGCAGAGAAGACCCTGCTGGACCTATCTAGGCTTGCTCGAGATCGATCTTCCTATAGATCGTTCATCCATCAAGTTGCCATGTCTCAAGATCGAGTAGAAGGCCGTTAAATAATAATAAATAATAGTAAAAATAGTACCTTGATTGATAGATCCCCACACAATTTACCCCAAGTACTGACTTACCTCAAAAAAAGCCTGCTGTGCTAATACTCAGTCACACTGGCTGAATAGTGGAGGAAGGAGCCGACTGTGTGCTGTTCCACCATTGTATTCAATGGTATCTACATCTTGATAATGGAGATAGCGGTGAAATTAAGAAGTAGAGCGTGGCTGGATTAGGGGCAGTTGACCATCTGATGCGGTGTGACACTTTTTCCAACCCTTTAACTGTTTTGATCCACAGGCTGGACAGGTACAACCAAAGGGCTGGATGTGGCCCGGAGTTCATACTTTGCTTGGGTCTGGTAAGGTCGGAGAGTGTCTCATGTATCGGGGGAGCAAGTTAAACTGAGAAATTTGCAGGAGAAATCTTGGAGATAGTGATGTGAGGAGCAGAGAAAGAGGTCTTGCAGGAACCAGATATGTGTGAGAAGGTGGTGGGAGAGAAGGTGAGAGATGTATGGAGGGACATATTATGGACGTACAGATCATTGTTAGTATTTTATAATTGAATAAGCTCACCAGCAAGTGGCCAGTGAAGGGATTGTCATGAAGTTCTTTGGGACTGTGGGTGCTAACCACGTCCCTAGAACTAGGGGCGCCATTGTCTATCCATTTTTCCCGGATTACTGAAGGTGGAGACGTCAGGTTCACGTGCCTTACAAAGCTCCTAAATTAACATTTATCTGTTGCCCCCCCCCCCCCCCTCCCCCCCAACAGACAAACAAGGGAAGACTGCATTGGACAGTGTTTATTTTTATTTATCCATCATATAAAATACTCTCCCCAAACAGAGCGGAACACAGGGGATTTAATGGAAGGAGAAACCAAATAGAAGAGGAAGGGAATGTGCACACAAACAAAACTCCAAGCAATAATCTCCTGAACAAATCTCCAAACGCCTACTCCAACCATGAACTACACCTCCAACTCCAAACCAGGCATTAAGAACTATCACTGGCAATTCCTAAGTGCCAGAGGCAAGCATATATAGTAGAGACCAACTGAACAGCTGAGACAATCCTGGTAGGAAAGCTCCAGGAGCTTCAACTGAAAAGATTAACCCTTGCACTGCTAGCAAGGAAAAACCTGCACTGTTTAATAACATGGTGAAGTACTTCTGCAGGAGTACATGAAAACAGACGCCGCGGTCTTCTGGCCCCTCTCCTTCTCAGTATCCCCATGACGGGTACATAAAAAAAATAAGACAGGGTGATCTGTGGGAAGGGGTGCGGTCCATGGGCAGCTGCATTGAGGATAGAAGTGAAATTGTAAAGCTCCTGCTGCTCTCTGAAGACCCGTTCGATCAGAAAATTGCTGTTTATTGTTAAGTGCATTACAGAAATGTCGATATATCTTCTATTTGTGGGAGAATGGCTGTATCCTTTCTCTCCTTTCATGTAATATATAATAACTTTGACCTCGGCAGCATTAGTAACATAGTTACCACTTTTACAATTAGCTGTACTTTCAATCTGCTGCCAAATAGTCCTATTCAGGTTGTCAGCTTGTTTTATGTACGAGCAGCACATCTCTTTTTGTAATGCTTGTCTACAACTTGTACTTGATGTTGGCTTTTATTCTGGATTAGTAAAAGCTTGTATTTCACAGAAGTGGATTTATTTTCCATTAAAAAGACACTGCAGTAGGATGCCCTCACTCTCAAGGGTCAGCTTCTCGAGAAGTGTCGACTCACTGCTGTGTGAATGCCATCCTCCGAGTCTGAAATTGGCCACGAAGATTCCTGCTGAGCCCGAGCATTAGGCTTTCCCATTGTCTGCAATTGACGGCCGGCTGTGTAGCGCGCTGCCTTTCTCATATGAGTTGCTATAGATGTTGCGTTACATGAACATTTTATTTGCTGGGACACCTTTTTCCAGCATTCTGAGTGATCTGTATCTATTTCTTCCATCATTTTAAGCTGACGCAATTATGTCTTGTAAGGTGTGCGGCACTAAGCCGTCTATTTTGTCACTCATCTTTCATTGCCCTCTATGATGATTAAGGAGAAATCAAAACCACAGATAAAATACCACTACCTTTCTAATGGTCATTTCTAGATTCCTAAAATGTTTCAACTAGGATATTCTCAAAGGTTATTAAATGGGTTCTTCGGTCATATGATATTGCTGACCTATCCTTAGGATGGGTCATCAACACTTGATCAATAGATCGATTGATGACCTTAGGATAGGTCATCAAGGCCAATAGAGGTCCAGTACCCCCACCAGTACACTGTCATTGTCTCTGGCAGTGGCTGTACATAAATATGAGCTGCAAAACTCCATTCATTGTACTGGCCGCTGTCAATTATTGTACATCAGTGCCTAGTCAAGAGAATAGCAGCTGACCTGCAGTATTTGGCAGCAGATTGAATGGAGCTGTGCAGTGCATATTTATATGTGGGCTCCGCAAGAGCTACGAACAGCTGTCCGGTGGGGGTGCTGGGTGTCAGACCCCCACTGATCTGATATTGATGACCTGTCCTATGATTGGGTAACCCCTTTCCCAATGCCAAGCTGATCGCGTGGTATCCTGCTGCCATGAACCCTAGTAATCCACTGTGATCTCTGGGGAGATTGGTCACTTATTATTGAAATCAGTGAGTTGTCTTAGTAGTGACATGCGAAGTGAGAGAATCGCTATCTAATTGCTCTGCTCTGGCGTATAAATGAGGGCACTGAATGAGGAACTCCCAATTGTTAAAGGGTTGCACACAATTCGTAAATACATGGCTTCTTTCTCCTAAAAAAAAACCAAACAGTGGCACATCTGTCCACACTTTACATGTGATTTTGTAACTGTGTCCCATTTACTTTAAAGAGGATCTGTCATTTGCTAAAAAAAAAAAAAAATTTAGTTAAATACCTTGTGAAAAATCACTGAGCGTCCCTACTTTTTTCTCCGTTGCTGCTCCATTGCGTAGGTATTCACATTTATTGCTTTTGGAGCACAATATGTGAAATCTCTTCTTGCAACTAGAGGTGTGCGCTTTCACTCCTCGCTTCCAGATACTGTCAATCACAGCTCTGCAGCATCTGGAATGGAGGGGTTGAAAGCGCACACCTCCAGAGAAAACTCTGAAGAAACGCCTGGTTGCACTACAAAGCAGAGATTTCATGTGTTGCACTCTAAAAGCAATAAATGTGAATATCTCTGCAATGGAGCGACGCAGCACAAAACAGAAAAAAAAATGCAGAATCAAGGATTTTTAACTGTTTTTTAACTTCATTTTTTTGAGCAAATGACAGGTCCTCTTTCACGGAACCAAGCTGCAATGCCAGACAAGTGGGCCTCTGTTTCTATATTTAAACTGACATTTTTCTTAACCTAGACTGCTGCGTGAACGCAGAATTTTTTGAAAGAGATTTAAAAATGGATTTTTTTAATCAGAAAACCCATTTAAAGAGACTCGGTCAGCACAGAATGACTGTTAATAATCTTTTAATAATAATAATTTTTTTATTTATATAGCGTCAACATATTGCACAGCACTTTAAAATTCCGACAATTTACAGACATTATGGGCACGGTCTCCATTGGGGCTCACAATCTACATTCCCTATCAGTATGTCTTTGGAGTGTGGGAGGAAACTGGAGAACCCAGAGTAAATCCATGCAAAGACGGGGAGAATATACAAACTTCTTGGTGGGATTTGAACCCAGGACCCCAGCGCTGCAAGGCTATAGTGCTAACCACTGAGCCACCGTTCAAACCAAGTACAGGCACTCGTTCCATCACGGCATACATCTTCCCACCTGCTTGGTTTCCATCCATCTCCACCCTTCTCTGGCTTTATGAAGTCAGAACTGTCACTCAAAGAAGAGGGGTGGGGATTGAGGGCAAACAAGCAGGTGGGCAGGTGCACTGAGTGGCCGGACTTAGTTTGAACAGTCATTCTGCACTGACGCAGTCCCTTTTAAGGTATTTGTGTAGTGGTTTTTAGACTTGGGTGATGAAAACCATGAGACACTATCTCTGGATGGCTTAAGATGATTTTATGCTGCAAAAATACTACCCCTTTCATTTACTGCCTGAAAGTAGTTACTTTTAGAACTCCTCTGTCATTGCAGGGATATTTGTCCTCACAATCTGAGGATCCTTGAAACATTCATCATTTCTGATTGTTATTCTGTAGAAATGCAGAGTTCCTTGAACCCAACCAGGGGAAATATGAACATGTCACTATAACATCAATAGGATAGAAAACTCAGCGTCTGCAAAACAAACTGTTATAAACATATTCACTTTTTTTTTTTCTTTTCTTTTAGATTCGGTGGAAGCAGGAGAGAAACTTATTCAATCAGCCCTGGATGCATTTGGTAGAATAGGTAAGAAATATTAATCCTGTATTTGTATTGATTGTCTATCACTAGGCATATAGCTGTACCACAGCATCTAACCCTATTGGTGCCAGGGCAATTGTCATACTTTTTACAGATATTTATTGAATTCTGAAATAAATAAAAATCAGATGCTACTCCCATAGCCATACAATTTGAAAAATCTGACATCTGGTTCATTGTGGAAAAACCCTCATCTAGTTTACATGCAATTCTTAATCAAAACATTTATTTGTATGTGTTTTGATAAAAATAAGTTCTGCTTGTATGATGAGACCTGCCTAAGCAGAATCTGAGAGAAACAACACATCCAATAATATAAAAGTACGAGGTGCACAGAGTTCATATTTGCCATTTATGTCTTTGTCTATATTCACATCATCATCATCATGTATTCACCAGAACTAAAAACTGGATTCAAAGAGTTCATAAATGTCCTGATTAAGGGTACTGTAGTTATATGTGCGACTGCTAAACTTTTGCATCTGCAAGAGAGGGGAGGACCTGTAGTGAAGGCAGACATGGTATATTACTGCCCTTGCCTTCTTGATTGTACTTAGTATGCACAATCTATTCAGCTAAGGAAGAGGCAAGTCAGGATGTTTGTAATAGCTGCTGAATCTGAACAGATCAGCTATTTCGTTTGTCTCAGGCAGCATGATTATCCCTGCAACTTGAGCTAATATGTTGACCACAGTTACTGGAAAAATCAGCAATAATGGAAAATTGTGCAATTAATCTAAAGTTAAAATGCGCCAGAGGCTTTTTTATGACAATGTGTTTAGTACAACGAATGATAAAGAAAGAGAGAGAAATAGTTAACCCCACTCCCGATGGTCCAAAACTACATTGCTCCCTTTTTAAAAATATTTGCATTAAAAAGCTAGCAGATTTGAAAATGTAACAACTGACGCTTTGTACCAAAGGAAAAAAATAAATACATACTGTAGATAATTTTCTATCTATCTATCTACAGGTGCATCTCACAAAATTAGGATATCATCAAAAAGTTAATGTATTTCAATTCTTCAATATGTAAAGTGAAACTCATATTATATATAGTCATTACAGAGTGATCTATTTCAAGTGTTTATTTCTGTTAATGTTGATGATTATGGCTTACAGCCAATGAAGACACAAAAGTCATTATCCCAGTAAATTAGAATAATTAACAAAAAACACCTGCAAAGGCTTCCTAAGCATTTAAAAAGGTCCATTAGTCTGTTTCAGTGGGCTCCACAATCATGGGGAAGACTGCTGACTTGACAGATGTCCAGAAGGCAGTCATTGACACACTCCACAAGATCCCAGAGTTCCAATTTTCATTTGGAAATCAAGGTCCCAGAGTCTGGAGTAAGAGTGGAGAGGCCACAATCCAAACTGCTTGAGGTCTAGTGTGAAGTTTCCACAATCAGTGATGGTTTGGGGAGTCATGTCATCTGCTGGTGTAGGTCCACTGTGTTTTATCAAGACCAAAGTCAGCGCAGCCGTCTACCAGGAAATTTTAGAGCACTTCATGCTTCCCTCTGCCGACAAGCTTTTTGGACATGGAAATTTCATTCTCCAGCAGGACTTGGCACCTGTCCACACTGCCAAAAGTACAGTACCAATACCTGGTTTAAAAACAACAGTATCACTGTGCTTGATTGGCCAGCAAACTCGCCTGACCTTAACCCCATAGAGAATCATTGGAGTATTGTCAAGAGGAAGACGAGAGACACCAGACCCAACAATGCAGACGAGCTGTAGGCTGCTATCAAAGCAACCTGGGCTTCCATAACACCTCAGCAGTGCCACAGGCTGATCGCCTCCATGCCACGCCACATTGATGCAGTAATTGATGCAAAAGGAGCCCCGACCAAGTATTGAGTGCATTTACTGAACATACATTTTAGTAGACCAACATTTCGGATTTTAAAAACATTTTTCAAGCTGTTATAAAGTATTCTAATTTACTGAGATAATGACTTTTGTGTTTTCATTGGCTGTAACAGAAATAAACACTTGAAATAGATCACTCTGTTTGTAATGACTCTATATGAGTTTCACTTTTTGTATTGAAGAACTGAAATTGACTTTTTGGTGATATTTTAATTTAGTGAGATGCACCTGTAATCTATCTATCTAGATGACCTGATACATATGAAGTTTAGGTGTAAAAAAAATAAACATACTAGCCCATACTTGTTAACTACCTAGAAGTTTTTTTCTGACCTTACCTAATTGGTTATGTGAGAGGCAGATGGCTGAATGTATTGTAGTCTGATTATTTGGTGTTGGATCTCTGTAGCCTTTCACCTCACAAAAATGGTTGGAGGTCCTGTCACTTTTGGCTGCTGCCATAGACAGTAAATTGAAGACTATTTTTGGTCTTGTTTTAATTTAGTGCTTATGTGGAAAAAGTTGATTGAGCTGAGTGTACGCACCCCGTTAGGGATGAAAAATTTGTATTACCAAATTACTCAGAGGGTAAATAAGCCCTAATTAAGGGATTCATTAAAACATGACTTTTATTATTTATTTTTAAAAAGTGGTGAATCAAATTAAAATTACGGTACACCAGTGTACTTGTGGTATTTCTATAACAATTATAATCTCTAGGACCTGTATAATTCGCTGATCAGTCTGATTTACATTGCTAATGCTATGCTATCTCCACCATGGCTGCAGTCCATGGATTGGAAACTGCTTAATCAGAGTATCTATTCACTAGGATATACATAGGTTTCACTAGTGCTGACTAAAATAATCATATAGCCACCCCAACACGTTTCGCCATGACAGGCTTCCTCAGGGGACTTCTGGCCTACACTGGTGTAAGATTTCTGGCTTGGTGCACAGAATTGCTCAGCGCTTGTCAGACGTGCAATTCTTCATGAATCAGGAGCGTCAGACTCCTCCACGCCCTCTCATCAAGATTGGCGAGAAAAATTGCTGATCTTGATGAATCAGGGGCGATTGTCCATTGATGTGTATATGGTAGTGGGAGTGACTTGATCCATACTCGTATACAAATTTCACTTCCCTCTTGTATAATGCCTTTTTTCTCTGTAATCTATTTATATTTTTCTTTTACCCATTTAATCCGTAACCATTTCCTTTCTTTGTTTACCCTTGTAATATATTGTCATTTTAATTTCCAGATATTGTCATCAACAATGCAGGGTAAGTAACCTGAGTCGTACATTACTTGTTCCTTCACTGTTCATGTAGGATTGTTCTTTTTGACTAAATGGCTATTATTGTAAATAATGTGCACCCAGCGTTCTCACATGGCTAGCTTAGAATGGTATTATGTAGCTGCCTGTCCCCAGCGTGCACAGATTAGCATCACATCTTGTAGCTTTGTCTCTCATCTTGTTCTTTTGTCATCTTTGTAGTGGCCTAACGGCTAATGATATAGGACAACACCTGTGCAAAACTCTGCGCCCGAATTCTCAAAGAGCAGCGTTTCCATACAAAGATGCCGAGCTCATTATTTTAATGTTTAGTCTGCTGCTTCTTGGGGGTGTCTGGAAGGGATATGATATACATTTTCATTTTGTTTCTGCCTTGTGCAATAAAAAAAAAATGCTTTTTTACGTCCCAAAAGGATGCAGCAAAGTTGGCTGAGAAAATTGCGTTCCTTAATTATCGTAGAATGCTAATGAATTAGAATGTTTTTTTTTGTTAGGACTTTGATTTAACAACCTCTATTTTAACTTCTTCTGGTTATCAGATGTCCAGTCATTATATAAAACTATGTGAGAACATCTCAGATCAGTGATACCATTCCAGTGCTGAAGTAAAACAAATTGCTAAGTTCCTTTCCCCTAGTGTTATACTCACCGTCTTCATCTCTTATCGTTTTTGCTCCAGTCATCTTCTGCAGGTTGTGACCTTCTTGATCTCTCCAGTATTTGCTGGGCAAATCAGAGATCACTACTTTGTCAGCCTACGAGATCCAGAACAATGCTCTCATAGACTTACATTGAGAGCTTGTGACTGTTTCCTCTGATTTCCGGTCAGTGAGAAGATGCAGGACCAGAGTTTCACCAGGTACAGCTAAAGATGGTGGCTAGTGACACCACTCCGGCACTGAGATAAAGCACCACTTCAGGGGGTTTTTAAGGACTCGTTCATATGAGTGCACAAGTGCTATCCATCTGCATCGCAGATCGCACGTGCACCCATTGTAGCCAATATGCCGGTGGACTTGGCTGATCTTCCACATGTACTGATGGTCTATGTGGAGAAAACAAAATCTCAACATGTGCTTTTTTGACCCGTTTTACAGACTAGAATAATGCATGTAATAAAAAGCAGCTCTGACTCCTGTCTGCAATGCGTAGAAGCACATATAGCCAGTCACATATACAAATTGCGATCGTGATTGGCCTGATCCTGGCCTAAGAAGTATGAAGTCTTACTGGCAGTGCTCAATGAGAAAAGCATTCAACTTAACCTTCTCCTGAAAAGATAGAAAACTCTGTCGTGCCACCAGTGGAGGTATCTACTCTGGAGTGCTAGACCCATCACCAATTCTTGCAGCATGACAAGGAATATTAGCAGAGCCAGACACCCATCTACAGTCATGGCCAAAAGTATTGAGAATGAGACAAATAGTAATTTTTCCAAAGTTTACTGCTTCATTTTTTGTAATGGCTATTTGCATATACTCCTGAATGTCAAAGAGTGATCAGCTTAACAGCAATTACTGTACTTGCAAAGTCAATATTTGCACAGAAAATGAACTTTAACCCCCAAAACACATTTCAACATCATTGCAGTCCTGCCTTAAAAGGAGCAGCTAACATCGTTTTAGTGATTGATCCATTAACACAGGTGTGGGTGTTGATGAGGACAGGGCTGGCGATCAATCAGTCATGATTAAGTAAGAATGACATCACTGGACACTTTAAAAGGAGGCTGGTTCTTGGTATCATTGTTTCGCTTCAGTTAACCATGGTTATCTCTAAAGAAACACGTGCAGCCATCATTGCACTGCACAAAAATGGCCTAACAGGAAAGAGTATCGCAGCTACAAAGATTGCACCTCAGTCAACAATCTATCGCATCATCAAGAACTTCAAGGAGAGAGCTTCCATTGTTGTCAAAAAGGCTCCAGGGCGCCCAAGAAAGACCAGCAAGCGCCAGGACCGTATCTTAAAACTGTTTCAGCTGCGGGATTGGACTACCAGCAGTGCCGAGCTTGCTCAGGAATGGCAGCAGGATGGTGTGAGTGCTTCTGCACGCACTGTGAGGTGGAGACTCTTTGAGCAAGGGCTGGTTTCAAGGAGGGCAGCAAAGAAGCCACTTCTCTCCAGAAAAAACATCAGGGACCGACTGATATTCTGCAAAAGGTACAGGGAGTGGACTGCTGAGGACTGGGGCAAAGTCATTTTCTCTGATGAATCCCCTTTTCGATTGTTTGGGACATCTGGAAAACAGCTTATTCGGAGAAGAAGAGGTGAGCGCTACCACCAGTCTTGTCTCATGCCAACTGTAAAGCATCCTGAAACCATTCATGTGTTGGGTTGCTTCTCAGCCAAAGGAATCGGCTCACTCACAGTCTTGCCTAAAAACACAGCCATGAATAAAGAATGGTACCAGAATGTCCTCCAAGAGCAACTTCTCCCAACCGTCCAAGAGCAGTTTGGCGCCCAACAATGCCTTTTCCAGCATGATGGAGCACCTTGCCATAAAGCAAAGGTGATAACTAAATGGCTCATGGAACAAAACATAGAGATTTTGGGTCCATGGCCTTGAAACTCCCCAGATCTTAATCCCATTGAGAACTTGTGGTCAATCATCAAGAGACGGGTGGACAAACAAAAACCAACAAATTCTGGCAAAATGCAAGCATTGATTATGCAAGAATGGACTGCTATCAGTCAGGATTTGGTCCAAAAGTTGGTTGAGAGCATGCCAGGGAGAATTACAGAGGTCTTGAAGAAGAAGGGGCAACACTGCAAATATTGACTTGCTGCATTAACTCATTCTAACTGTCAATATAACCTATTGGTCCTCATAATATGATTGCAATTATATTTCTGTATGTGATATAAACATCAGACAAACACTAATAAAAACCAGAGGCCAGCAGATCATGTGAAAATATAATTTTGGTGTCATTCTCAAAACTTTTGGCCATGACTGTACAGACATGTTCTGGGCTTCTCGTCCCTTATCAGTAGAGAGCAGGATTTGTGTCTGAATGAGATCTAGAGGGCATAATAGCTCTCTATGGAGATCAGCAGAGTATGAAGTCTGGACAGTTATCTAGGAGAAAGACATGCAAATTGGTTCACTTCTAGAAGAAAGAAAATTCTCGCTAGTGCCGCCCTGTAAGTTAATGTTTGACTCTCTAATGAGCCCTGTAATGGACCTCTCTAGTTTAAAAAGTGCTGAGACTCGCTGTTTACACAGTTCAGTAAGTTTTTTAATTTAATATATTTAAACTAAAGACTTAAAACCACATGGAATTATCTTGAACTCTACTACCGTGACCATGCGGGAACCACGGACGCCTGCGATTCTGGGATCATGGCCCTCGGAGAGACCTAAGATACTATTGTGAATCTGCGTGCCACATGTGCAGCCCATGTTGAGAGGTCACAAATCCATGGGTGTTTTGACATTGACTTACAGCATTGCTGCTTTTACTTGATGGCATTAACCAGATATTTTTCGTTCTTTTCAGAAGAGGGCTAATTTGCAGATATACAGTAATGTACAAATGTTTTAGGCAGGTGTGGGAAAAAGGCTGAAATGTGAGAATACTTTTAGAAATAAAGGCGTTAAAAGGAATGTCCACAGAATGTTCACTCCCCCAAACTGTTTAGTTATATGAAAAAGTTTGGGCATCCCTATTAATCTTAAGCTTATTGTTTTATAAAAATTGGTGTTTTTGCAACAGCTATTTCAGTTTTATATATGTAATAACAGTTGGACACAGTAATGTTTCTGCCTTGAAATGAGGTTTATTGTACTAACAGAAAATGTGCAATCTGCATTCAAACAAAATTTGACAGGTGCATAAGTATGGGCACCTCACCAGAAAAGTGACATTAATATTTAGTAGATCCTCCTTTTGCAAAAATAACAGCTTCTAGTCGCTTCCTGTAGCTTTTAATGAGTTCCTGGATCCTGGATGAAGGTATTTTTGACCATTCCTCTTTACAAAACAATTCCAGTTCAGTTAAGTTTGATGGTCGCCAAGCATGGACAGCCCTCTTCAAATGATCCCACAGATGTTCAATGATATTCAGGTCTGGGGACTGGGATGGCCATTCCAGAACTTTGTAATTGTTCCTCTGCATGAATGCCTGAGTAGATTTGGAGCGGTGTTTTGGATCATTGTCTTGCTGAAAGATCCATCCCCTGCGTAACTTCAACTTTATCACTGATTCTTGAACATTATTGTCAAGAATCTGCTGATACTGAGTGGAATCCATGCGTCCCTCAATTTTAACAAGATTCCCGGTGCCGGCATTGGCCACACAGCCCCAAAGCATGATGGAACCTCCACCAAATTTTACTGTGGGTAGCAAGTGTTTTTCTTGGAATGCTGTGTTTTTTTTGCTGCCATGCATAACGCCTTTTTGTATGACGAAACAACTCAATCTTGGTTTCATCAGTCCACAGGACCTTCTTCCAAAAAGAAATTGGCTTCTCCAAATGTGCTTTTGCATACCTCAGCGGTCTCTGTTTGTGGCGTGCTTGCAGAAACGGCTTCTTTCGCATCACTCTCCCATACAGCTTCTCCTTATGCAAAGTGCGTTGTATAGTTGACCGATGCACAGTGACACCATCTGCAGCAAGTTGATGCTGCAGCTCTCTGGAGGTGGTCTGAGGATTGTCCTTGACTGATCTCACCATTCCTCTTCTCTGCCTTTCTGATGTTTTTCTTGGCCTGCCACTTCTGGCCTTAACAAGAACTGTCCCTGTGTTCTTCCATTTCCTTACTATGTTCCTCACAGTGGAAACTGACAGGTTAAATCTCTGAGACAGCTTTTTGTATCCTTCCCCTGAACAACTATGTTGAATAATCTTTGTTTTCAGATCATTTGACAGTTGTTTTGAGGAGCCCATGATGCCACTCTTCAGAGGAGATTCAAACAGGAGAACAACTTGCAAGTGGCCACTTTAAGTAGCGTTTCTCATGATTGCATACACCTGGCTATGAAGTTCAAAGCTCGATGAGGTTACAAAACCAAAAAAAGTGCTTTAGTAAGTCAGTAAAAAGTGGGTAGGAGTATTTAAAACAAGAAAATGATAAGGGTGCCCATACTTATGCACCAGTCAAATTTTGTTTGAATGCAGATTGCACATTTTCTGTTAGTACAATAAACCTCATTTCAAGGCAGAAACATTACTGTGTCCAACAGTTATTACATATATCAAACTGAAATAGCTGTTGCAAAAACACCAATTTTTATAAAACATTAAGCTCAAGATTAATAGGGGTGCCCAAACTTTTTCATATAACTGTATATGTGTATGTAGCTCTAGGCTATGTGTCCACGATGCAGAAATACTCTGGATTTTTCCTGAGCGTTTCTGCATCTCCCTGGCAGAAAAAAACTTGTCATGCATTTTTGCATGCGGGTTATCAAGCGCTTTCCAAGCGATTTTAGCATCACTTGGAGAGTGCTTGTCAACTTGGTCACACTATATAAATCCATGCAACCGGCATGAATTTATATACTGTGACCATAAAAGAATGGTAAAAAAGAAAAAATAAATCTATACTTATCTTCTGATGGCCCCCGGTGTCTTGCTTCGCTCCATCCTGGCTGCCGGCAGATCGCGATACACTGAAGGACCTGCCGACATCAGCGTCGTGTGACCCGCATGCGGAAATGCATGTGAAGAACGCTTCACATCCGCATGTCCCTGGCAGGAAAACGCATGTACAATCCGCATGCATTTTTTCTGCCAGGGAGATGCAGAAACGCTCAGGAAAAATCCGGAGCATTTCTTCATCGTGGGCACATAGCCTTACAAAGACAAGTCCATCCATACTTTGTTAGCTGGTTCACGCATCACTTGGGAGAGTAGAATCTTGGGAAGTGCTTCCATTTGTTGAAAGCACTTCAGCCTCATTTGCATATTGATTTACTCAGTGATTTCTCCGTAACATAGGAATGGACTAGCTAACTTGGCATGGATGGACTTACAAGAGCTACATGTGCATATAAACAAATTGGGGAGGGTCAAACCCTGGTGACAGATTACCTTTAAATAGTTTTATTTTTATCAATAAACAAAATGTGAAGTGAATGAACTAAAGAGAAATCTAATTCTTCTAGGCACATTTGCACACAATTTTTGAAGGCACTCTTCAGGGAGGTTGGTCCAAACATCTTGGAGAACTAACCACAGATCTTCTGAGGATGTAGACTTGCGTAAATCCTTCTCTCTCTTCATGTATTCCCAGACAGACTTGATGATGATGATGATGAGATCAGGTCTGTGGGGACTATCACTTCCAGGACTCAAAGAAACTGAAAATAGTTTTTAATGACATTGTCTGGATGTTTGTGTTTGTTGTACTGCTGAAGAGTAAATTTGGAGCCAAATAGATGCCTCCCTGATTGTATTTCATGATGAATAAGTATCTGCCTGTATTTCTCAGCATTAAAACACCATTAATCTTGACTATATCCCCAATTCCATTTGATGAAATGCAGCCTCAGATTTACAAGGAACCTCCACCATGCTTCATTGATGTCAGCAGACACTCATTGTTCCGCTCTCCTGCCCTTCGGTGAGCAAACTGCTTTCTGTTACAGCCAGATATTTAAAATTTTGACTCATCAGTCCAGAGCACCCTCTGCCATTTTTCTGCACTCCAATTTTTATGTTGATATGTAGGTATGATTTGTGACTGCAATTTTTCCATGAAGACTACTTCTGGCCAGACTTCTCTGAACAGTTGACAGATGTAGCCAGGTCCCACTTTTTGCTGCCAGTTGTGGGCTGATGGCACTCCTGAACTTCTGATTTAGAGGAAATTAAGCATGATGTGGCTTTCATCTCCTGCACTGTTTCCTTGAAACCACAGTCTGCCTTAAAATCTTTGCTAATGCAGTATAACTACCTTTTTGTCGTGTTGCCGTGCTCTGTCTTGCCATGGTGTATGACTTGTGACATGAAGTGGTCTTCCACAACCTCACCTTTGTAGCAGAGTTTGGCCGTTCCTCACATAGTTTAACGCCTTCTACATACGTAGCTGTGTCTGTTTCGGTGAATGACTGTTTCAATCTTCATATGAACATTATCACCTGTTTGTTGTAATTGGTTACTCATATACCTGGCTATGATTCTACAAAATCCCTGACTTTTGTGCAAGTCTACCTTGAAGAGTTGAAACTGTTTTAAGGCAAAGGGCAGACACACACAAAGTTTTAATTTAGTTTTCTCTTTTGTTCATTCACTCTGAATTTTATTAATTGATAAAAAATACATCTTTTTTTTTTTTTAAACATTCTTACTTTGCAGCATTTTTTCAACACCTGCCTAAAACTTTTGCACAGTACTGTGTAACTAGGAACAGGTGGGAGTAAAGAGCATGATTCATTTGTTGCAATGAGGAATCACTTTCTCAAGAACATAGCTGTATAGTTGCTAGAAAACCTCCGCTGTAACGAATTAACTTCTTGTCCAACTGCAAGAAGTAGAAGAAGTCAGGAGCATATTGGGCTGACATTTTAAATAAAATACCACACAGTGACAGAGCGTGAAGAGTTTTAGGACTCTGGTAAACCTCATCTCTTTTTACTCTCCCTGACAATGACTCAGATCAAGAAGATAGCCTTAGCCCTCTGTCTTCTATTCCTGTTTCTATTCTCATATGTTTTTTGACAAGAGGAAAGCCACAAGCAGAGACTAATTTAGAAATGTAACAACCCCATCTATTCACCATAGAAATCAGGTCTAGTACTTGTGTGTTCCAGTTCAAAGTACCATAAAAAAAATAAAATAATGAGAAACGCCCTTTACATTTGCTTGTTGTAAGGACCTTTATGTTCATAAAAAAACTTAGTTTTTTTAAAAAAAAAAAAAGAAAAAAAGGATAAGAATAAAATATTCTTTTACTTATCTCTTCAACTCTTCACTCCCGTGCAATTTTCCATTTTTTGTGCTTTTTTTTTTTTCTTCTTTTTTTTCTTCCCGTCTTCCAAGAGCCATAACTTTTTTATATCTCCAACCAACAGCTATACGAGGGCACTTTTTAGCAAAACAAGTTGTAGTTTTGAATGACACCATTCATTTTACCATACCCGATACCTCCATTGTTTTTTGGAGTTTTCTTTTTAGGTTGAAAAGACAAGATGTTTCTCAATGTCAGTGCAATTACAGTGGTACCAAACATGTAAAAGGTTTTGTATGTTTTTTTTTTTTTTTTTTTGTGAAAGAAAATTTGGAACTTTTGTTACATTTGGTTTGTATCACCATTGTTTGAAACTCTTTTTTCCTTTATTTTTCTGTCGATGTAGCTGTGTGAAGGCTTGTTTTGTGAGTGGTAAGCTGACCTATTTATGGATATCTTTTTTGGATATACTGACTCAGTATAATCCATAGATTACATCCATAGATGTAATGGTAAAATGGGACCAATTTCAAAACAGTCTCTTGAAAAGGGACGTGTCACCCTCATGTTGCGGATTGAAGCATGGCTTCATCACAACTTGGAAAGGCAACAAGAGCTAGTACTCTAAACATCTGACCCACGGTTACTCTATGAACTGGTGATTGAAGTGGGTTATCTGCTGGAGAGCAGACACAAGTCGGGACTCTATGTATACAAGATTCTGTGATGCAACAAATTTATTTCTTGCAGAGAGAAATCTTCCTATATTCAAAAGAACTGCAAGCAGACTCTTTGGAGCTGGACTCCAGTTATGAGTATTGTTTTTTTGTGACAGGCATAGGTCCTGTAGTTATGAGAGAGATATTTTTGGCGAGGTGGCAAACATAACTTGTTTACTTCACTGTGCGGCCTGCCGATCAGCCCAGAATTAATGTCGGCCAGATGGACAAAGTTGGATATGCCATGTCTCCTATCTATGGAAAGCTAAAATCATGATGGGAAATATAACATTAATATCTCCCTCCTGGGTCTTCCAGGTGGGCAGATATCCGGAAGATTGGGGATCCCATAATTTTTTAGGATCTAGCCGCATCTCATTGACCAGCCCCCATCTGAGCTCACCAAGGGGAGGTATGTGGAAGTGACTTTTATCTAATAAAACCAGATTCTGAATTATAATCATTGTTCAATTCTGGAACATACTGGTCGCTGTAGAATTTTTCCATATTTCAACCGGAGCGCTCCCCTATGCTAAGACCTGCGCCATTTCCGTGACACAATTCAATTGGCCTGTACAAACGACCTGAACCCAATCAAGATGGTTTGGGGTGAGCTGGACCGCAGAGTGAAGGCAAAAGGGCCAACAAGTGCTAAGCATCTCTGGGAACTCCTTCAAGATTGTTGGAAGACCATTTCCGGTGACTACCTCTTGAAGCTCATCAAGAGTGTGCAAAGCAGTCATCAAAGCAAAAGGTGGCTACTTTGAAGAACCTAGAATATAAGACATATTTTCAGTTGTTTCACACTTTTTTGTTAAGCATATAATTCCACATGTGTTAATTCATAGTTTTGATGCCTTCAGTGTGAATGTACAATTTTCATGGTCATGAAAATACAGAAACTTCGATATATATACAGACCAAAGGTTTGGACACACCTTCTCATTTAAAGATTTTTCTGTATTTTCATGACTATGAAAATTGTACATTCACACTGAAGGCATCAAAACTATGCATTAACACAAGTGGAATTATATACTTAACAAAAAAGTGTGAAGCAACTGAAAATATGTCTTATATTCTAGGATCTTCAAAGTAACCAGCTTTTGCTTTGATGACTGCTTTGCACACTCTTGCCATTCTCTTGATGAGCTTCAAGAGGTAGTCACCGGAAATGGTCTTCCAACAATCTTGAAGGAGTAACCAGAGATGCTTAGCACTTGTTGACCCTTTTGCCTTCACTCTGCGGTCCAGCTCACCCCAAACCATCTAGATTGGGTTCAGGTCTGGTGACTGTGGAGGCCAGGTCATCTGGCGTAGCACCCCATCACTCTCCCTCTTGGTCAAATAGCCCTTACACAGCATGGAGGTGTGTTTGGGGTCATTGTCCTGTTGAAAAATAAATGATGGTCCAACTAAACGCAAACCGGATGGAATAGCATGCTGCTGCAAGATGCTGTGGTAGCCATGCTGGTTCAGTATGCCTTCAATTTTGAATAAATCCCCAACTGTGTCACCAGCAAGCACCCCACACCATTACACCTCCTCCTCCATTCTTCACGGTGGGAACCAGGCATGTAGAGTCCATCCGTTCACCTTTTCTGCATCGCACAAAGACACAGTGGCTGGAACCAAAGATCTCAAATTTGGACTCATCAGACCAAAGCACAGATTTCCACTGGTCTAATGTCCATTCCTTGTGTTCTTTAGCCCAAACAAGTCTCTTCTGCTTGTTGCCTGTCCTTAGCAGTGGTTTCCTAGCAGCTATTTTACCATGAAGGCCAGCTGCACAAAGTCTCCTCTTAACAGTTGTTGTAGAGATGTGTCTGCTGCTAGAACTCTGTGTGGCATTGACCTGGTCTCTAATCTGAGCTGCTGTTAACCTGCGATTTCTGAGGCTGGTGACTCGGATAAACTTATCCTCAGAAGCAGAGGTGACTCTTGGTCTTCCTTTCCTGGGGCGGTCCTTATGTGAGCCAGTTTCTTTGTAGCGCTTGATGGTTTTTGCAACTGCACTTGGGGACACTTTCAAAGTTTGCCCAAGTTTTCGGACTGACTGACCTTCATTTCTTAAAGTAATGATGGCCACTCATTTTTCTTTACTTAGCTGCTTTTTTCTTGCCATAATACAAATTCTAACAGTCTATTCAGTAGGACTATCAGCAGTGTATCCACCTGACTTCTGCACAACACAACTGATGGTCCCAACCCCATTTATAAGGCAAGAAATCCCACTTATTAAACCTGACAGGGCACACCTGTGAAGTGAAAACCATTTCCGGTGACTACCTCTTGAAGCTCATCAAGAGAATGCCAAGAGTGTGCAAAGCAGGCATCAAAGCAATAGGTGGCTACTTTGAAGAACCTAGAATATAAGACATATTTTCAGTTGTTTCACACTTTTTTGTTAAGTATATAATTCCACATGTGTTAATTCATAGTTTTGATGCCTTCAGTGTGAATGTACAATTTTCAAAGACATGAAAATACAGAAAAATCTTTAAATGAGAAGGTGTGTCCAAACTTTTGGTCTGTACTGTATGTGTATGTATATATAATATATATATATTTTAAAGGAGCCCTCCCATTAATATTTTTTTAATTAAATCTGTGTATGTGCATGTAATGTAGTGTTTGTTAATATACTCCTCTACTGCTGTTTTCTCCAGGATCCAGCACTGTTCTGCTCCTTTTCTTAGTGACATCACCGCTCTTCAGACTCTCTGGGTTACGCTGCACTCTGTATGACCCAGAGAAGTGGCTTTTACTATGTAAGACTATAGAACATCAGAACGAAGGCTTACATTGTAACAGACTACCAGCTCATGTATGGACCATAGTGAGCCCCGTAGTCTGAGTGGTGATGTCACTGAGAAGAGAAGTGGAATGGCGCTGGAGCCCAGAGAAAGCGGCGGTAGGTGAGTATATTAACACACTACACACTACAATACATGCACATGTACACAGAATTAATGAAAGAAAATATTAATGGGATGGCTTCTTTAATTGTTGCGCTTCAGTCCTGTTAGCTTGTACACATTGATATGGTTGGTAGTTTGTATCATTGCATAGTCCCTATGACAACCGTGCCAGAATGCCATATCAAGGCGTTGACATGGAGGGAAGGGGGACCAGAACCGAGGGAGCTGAGTTAGGCCTATTACATAGGTGAGAGTCTAGTTTTAATTACTCTGAAAGGCCTCCTTCACACGTCCCTGTTTACACACATTCATGAAAAACCGGTACTGGTGCCATCAGTGTATTTCATCAGTGTGTCATCCGTGTGTCCGTTTTTACCTTCCGTGTTTTTCTGGTATAGATAAAGAAAGAATTAAGTTACAAAGCTTCTCCTATACTTGATGTTACACGCGTACATGTGCTGTATGTGTTTTACGCGGACCCATAGACTTGTATTGGCCCCTGTCATCCGTGCTGTCGGTAAAAAGCAGACATGTCTCCGTGTGGATTGCACGGGCACACGGTCTGTGTAAAATCATGGAAATGTGAGCAGCCCCATAGGTTATAATGGGTACATGTGGTATCCGTGAAAGAAAACAGATGCCACATGTACCAGAAACGCGGTCATGTGAAGGAGGCCTAACCTATACAGTATCTGGCATCCCACTGTAGACTTTCCATTTAACAGAGATGATCTCTGTTATTAAACTCTGCTGTAAGACATACCTGTGTTTTAGTAATGATATAGGGGAAACGAGAGGAAAGCTGGTGCGACTTTGGCCATGCCGCAGATCGAACTGCTAAAGATTGCTATGTTCCTCAGCTACAATGCTGGTGAATAGGGTGTTACTTGTAGGAGAGTGCAACAACAAGTCACAAAAAGTCAAACCCAGTTGGATTTTTTGAGTTGCTTGTCGTGATGCCCTTAGTGCCGCACGGCTACTCCTTTCACCCTCGTTACCGTGTGATGTAACACTGGCATGTAGCAATCTTTGGCTGTATGACCTGTGACGCAGCCAAAGTTACTCCCAACTGTAGGGATGATCTAAAGCAGGGTTCCCAACTCCAGTCCTCGAGGCCCACCAACAGGTCATGTTTTCAGGGTTTCCCTAGTATTGCACAGGTGATAATTCCATCACCTGTGCAAGACTAAGGAAATCCTGAAAACATGACCTGTTGGTGGGCCTTGAGGACTGAAGTTGGGGAACACTAATCTAAAGAATGTATGAAAAAGGGTTGTCTGGAGCAGCCGTGCCTTGCTGAGATGTCCACAGACCCAAGCTAAGCTCTACACTCTGGCAGGGTGCCTGAAATGATCCCATTTGTACACATAGCACATTTTTCCGTTGCCTAACCTTATCAGCAAAACTTGATTACACAGAAGGCCGTCTTGGATTTACTGCAGGATTGTGCATTGTATTTTTGAGTTTCCTGAAGACTCCGTGTAACTGAGAGATGGAATACAGACGTAGATGGCAATTTTGCTGCTAACAGTTATATTGTAGGTTTCAAAAAAGCTACGGAGACTGTGATCTTTTCAAAAATCCAAGTATGATGTCTTCTGACAGTCTTGCCTTGGGCTAGTATAGTTGTGGATGGTAAAGTATCACACAGTACGGGATAAACCTGTGAGCTCGTAGCACGTAGGGTGCAATGTTGCTTCCAACTACTTCTTTTGACCTCACTCCAGGCTGTTCGAACACCTGATCCACAGATGTGAGCACTGATCTGCCTCTGCGCTCTAGTACGTCAAGCACAAATCTTGTATTAATAGGAATAGGGAAAGGCTTTTCCCTCTTCTTCTTCCTTTTTTTTTTTTTTTTTTTTTTTTTTTAAATCTCATCCTCATCCTTATCATTTCATCCAGTTAAAGCATCTGGGAATGTTTAGCTTGCAAAAGAGAATACTGAGAAGAGACTTAATAGCTGTCTACAAATATCTCAAGGGCTGTCACACTGTAGAGGGATCGTCCTTATTCTTATTGCCACAAAGAAAGACTAGAAGCAATATGATGAAACTGAATGGGAGAAGATACAGATTAGATTTTATAACAAACTTTTTGACAGTTAGGGTGATCAATGAGTGGAACAGGCTGCCACGAGAGGTGGTGAGTTCTCTTCAATGGAAGTCTTCAGAGGCTGGACAGACATTTGTCTGAGATGGTTTAGTGAATCCTGCACTGAGCTTAGGGGGTTGGACACGATTACCCTGAAGGTCCCTTCCAACTCAAGCATTCTATGATTCCCCTTTTGTTTATTTCCCCTGTATCTCCTTTAATTATATCGTGTATTTTTTTTCTTTTTTTTTTTTTTTTATAAAATAACATAAGCCACAGCCTTTAAATTAAAACATCCATATATTTATAAGCACACGGCACACGTTTTTTGGAAATGGTAAAGATGTCACATTGCCCTCAACTTAAAGAAAGTGTTTCTTCTGATCTTTGGCAGAGGACTTGCCGTGGAACAGCAGTAATGCCTGATCTTTATACAGGGCAAAGAAGCTCTAAGTTTCGGTTTTAACTGAGGGGAGCACATCAGGTCCATAAGGGCTACATGCCGCCAGCAGGTCATCAGTAGAGATAACTGTAAATGTATACTACATTTCATCCGGGGTGAACAGGGGTGCAGCCCAAGCCGATTATTCACAAGGAGCCATTTTGATGACAGATGACCTTTTAATAAAATGAATGAGTGGTCTAGACATGACCACTGACCTTTACACAGCACATCAATATATGGTTTTGCTCTATGGGGAAGTCGTCGGGGCACAAAAATTGTAAGTTTTGCAATGTAACGGGCATGAACCACATTAATTGTTCTTGAAATGCAAAGTTTATTGCATAGAAAATGGCATTCTAATAATGTCAAGACATTAACATTGTTTTTAATGCTTGTATCTAATTTACCTCAGTTGAACGGTGTATGTATCCTGTGTGATGAGCCCTTCTGACCACAATACCTTGAGTAAAGGTCAAGCTTGTTACTGTGCACTGACCAGTTAATGAGCGGCTATGGAGGCAAAATTAAGAAGAAAATCTGTAGTGCAAATATCTTCACTTGACTCTTAATTCATCACCTTGCTGCACTAGACACTATATTTTTAACTGTAATTCTTCTTTTAAACCCCCTTTGGTCTTCCCTAGAAGCTTTTAATTGTTTCCATGAGAAAGTTATACTACTCTGGAGAAATCCATTTTAATTTTTACTTCTTAGATTCTGTATAATTCAGCTATTTAATGTTCAGGCTGTTACCACTGATTTCCAAATCTCTTAGAGCTGTAGACTTCTCTTTCTGTAATGTTTCTTATAATTTGGAAGCGCGTTCGGGGAAATAATATCCATGGCCGCAGCACATTCTGGCTATAACAGACACTTTTATTACGGAACCCAAAGGCTCGTGCAGATGTTCGTGCAAATCGGTCTGAGCATGGACTGGTTCTTCCTTACCTGAGCGTCTCGGCCTCAGAGCCATATATTAAGCTGTCAGTCTGGGCTCGGGAGACCTGAGGCCAGTATGTGCATTGCCGTCCGAGGATGGACCAATTTGCCCGGACGTCTGAATGAGCCCTAAGAGTTTGTTCACACAAGCAGATAATCGTGTAAAATGATGAACAATGTGATTTGTGACTCACAACTAGCAAACAATGTCAGACAAGTGTTTACACGGGACGAAACTCGTGCATGAAATGGTTGAATAGATCGTTTCATTGTAACATTGAGCATCGTTCACTGCGTTCACACAGACATAATCTGAAGTGTTGGTGTGCTCAACGCTCAAATCCCATAAATGATTTATTTATATTGAATACATGAATTCATTCAAGTATTGTACTAACGTTTCCGTTGATTCTGTGTAAAGAAAGTGTTGTGGAATTAGTTATAAACCGTTTGTGCGTTGTACAATTGTGTCCACGTTCCTGCTGCTGGACAGTTGCTTCAGAACACAATCCTCCAATCGCAGAAAGCTGCACCTGTTTGGGATTTTTATTTCCACTCCTCTTTTTTGCCAGTCTAATCGTTGAAGGAGCGAACAATGTCCATTTACTGTTCGAAAAATGAACAAGAGTTTTTTAGTTCACATAAACAATTTCATGCACAAAGAATGAGCATTTTTGAGAAAGTCATTAAAGGGAACCCGACAGCCGATAAATGCTGTCCGTGGATCGTGCACTGGCGGTATGATTTCAGTCAGGTACATTTGTCTCTGGAACACTGCAGTGTTTTAGAGAAAAACATACTTTAAAAGCTGCTGGAGATCGATCCACACAGGAGACTAGTCCCCTTATCTCTGCCCCGTACCCTTGTTTGACAAGTCTCTCCCTGCATGCAGTAATTGACAGCGGGCAGGACAAGCTGCTGGGGAACCCACCTGTTCGACTAGTCTCAAGCACTGCTTTGTCCCTGGCGACTTTTAAAGCTGTCGGGTTTCCTTTAAGTCACTTAGCCAATTCACATTACAAAATTATCATGAACAATGGGTTGTTCACCTGGTTTTATTGGATGGAATTTAGAACCTCGGATGACTGTCAAGCCCTCATGGGGGAGAACTGATCTGCGCTCTTTGTGCCTCATTTGGGGAACACTTTTTCATAGGCATTCCCATCCCTGCCCCATCCCCTTTCTCCCCTCTTCCTCTCCTCTTTGTTTTTGGGCTTCTTCTTCTGCTGTTCCTCTTTTCTGTTTGTTTGTTTTTTCTTTGTCTACTTTTACTTTAGGTTTGTTATAATTGGCTTAAAGGGGCTCGCCGGTCCAAATCGATAAGTCTGTAATCACTGCCGACTTATGAATCCCTCCAGCGCATGCACTGTGCCCTGTGGGGATTTGCCGATTTTTGAGCCTGGACCTGGAGGGTATGTATGGGTTAGGCCACTGTCAGTATTTGGTCAGTATTTTTTCTCAGGAGTGGGAGCCAAAACCAGGAGTGGGTGGTAAATGCAGAATTGGTGACTTGTTTCTATTTTACCTTTTCTCTGATTATTCCTCACCTGTTTTTATCTCCCACTCCTGAGAAAAAATACTGACCAAATACTGATAGTGGGGCCGTGGCCTTTTATATGCTGCCAGCCAGAGCCCGTCCAGTGGGCTTGGCTTTGCTCCATACACTTTTAGTCGGCCACACTCACTTGACAGCTGTGTTTCTAGTCGAGGCACGGTCTTGCTGGAGCAAGACTGCGCCCACTAGACAGACCGTGGCCGGGAGTATGTATTACACATACATGCCCTCCGGTCCCGGCATGGTTAGTGCCTCATGACTGTATTTTGTTATGTTTTATCTCCGATTTACTCAATAAGTAATGATGAAGTTTAAAAAACCCCAATGGGTTGTTAATGTTAGGCTGTGTGCCCACTATGCATTTTTTAAGCATTTCCGCAGCGGCACATGCTGTGGAAATTTTCGCTGCGGATTATCATTGTGGAAAAATCCGCAGCACTACCAATTATTTTGCGTAATGTTTTCGCCGCCATTGACTTGCATCGAATCGCTTAATATCCGCATGACTACATGTGCTCATGCGAATATTAAGCGATTCAATGTGCGGATGGTACCCGGGTCTGGAGAAGAGTAGACTCTCCTCCAGAACCGGGTACTATAGTACCTGTAAAAAAGACAAAAAAAACCCATTAAAATAAAAAATACACATTATACTCGCCTTCTGATGGCCCCCAGTCTCCATAGTGATGCGTCCTGGCTCTCCGGCAGCTCGCGATGGTCTAAAAGGACCTGCCATGACGTCATTTAGTCATGTGACAGGTCACGCAACCGCTGACGTCGGCGGTCGCGTGACCTGTCACATGACTAAAGACGTCATTGAAGGTCCTTTCACACGACCGCAAGACACCGGGGAGACCGGACGCATCGGATAAGGAGACCGGGGGCCATCGAAAGGTGAGTATATGTGTTTTTTTTTTTTTTTTAACTAACTTGGACACTATAAAATCCATTCCGGTTGTATGGATTTATATAGTGTGACCAAATTGTCAAGCACTTTCCAAGTGATGCTAAAATCGCTTGGAAATCGCTTGACAACCAGCATGTGAAATCGCATGATCAAAACGCGTTTTTCCTGCCAGGGACAAGCGGAAGTGAAGCATGTACAATCCGCATGCGTTTTTTCTGCCAGGGAGATGCAGAAACGCTCAGGAAAAATCCGGAGCATTTCTGCATCGTGGGCACATAGCCTTAGAATCGGATTATTGACCAGTGTAAATGCAACTTAACTGGTCACGGCTCTTAACTGGTCACGGCTCTTATTAACAGTCTTACCCATATGACTGTCTGACATCCGATTTGGTTATCATTAGCACTGGTGGAGATGAAGGGGTTAATTCCTGCTCTGCCTGACCGGAGAACCATGGATGGATGGAGCCAGAAACTCATGAGACTTGAAATGCGGTTTATTTGTCATTGTGTTTCAAAGTTAAAAATGATTTGCCCTGAAGAAGTTTGTAACTTTGAAACTTGTTGACAAACCACATTTGTCACATGTCATAGCAAGCACACTGCAGCCCTGGAACTGCGAGTGCTGACACCACTGGAACGGCGCCGGCACGGGAGGGGAGTATAGACTTTTTTAATTTTATCGGGGCCTAACATTTAGTTCAAGAAGGGGTTGTCCTAGTAGTGGACAACCCCTTTAAAGGGGTCCTTAATATCTCTTAATGCAACATCATCTGCACCTGATGATGAAGTATCGGGTGCCTGTCAGGATGTGCACATATTAATATTAATAATAATAATAATAATAATAATAATAATAATAATATTTTTTATTTATATAGCGCCAACATATTCCCCAGCACTTTACAATTAAGTAGGGACATATACAGACAATATAAACAATACAATGTATCATATTTCAACAGTTTCAGGAGGAGTGAGGGCCCTGCTCGTAAGCTTACAATCTATATGGAAATGGGGAGACACAATAGGTAGAACATGGTCGTCAGCCAGTATCTGTCTAAGGGCAGTTACCGTGTGCTATTTGGTGAATGGAGGATGTGGAGACAGATGAATAGGCAGGAGCAGATTAAGATGAACATTTAGGCGGGAACAGGGGAGAGTTAGGTTGGTGA
This sequence comes from Phyllobates terribilis, assembly GCF_046119375.1. Lineage (NCBI taxonomy): Eukaryota > Metazoa > Chordata > Amphibia > Anura > Dendrobatidae > Phyllobates > Phyllobates terribilis. The sequence continues at coordinate 406,609,769 of NW_027362761.1, read as the reverse complement.
GTTGAGGTGATAGGCTTGACTAAACAAATGTTTTTTTAAAGCACGTTTGAAGACATGGGGGCTAGATATCAGTCGGAATTTTTTGGGGCAGTGCATTCCAGAAAACTGGCGCGGCACGAGAGAAGTCTTGGAGCCGGAGGTGTGAGGTTTGGATTAAGGAGGGATGTCCGTTTTAGATCAGTTGCAGAACGGAGGGCACGGGAGGGGTGATGGACAGAAATGAGGGATGAGATATAGGGCGGTGCAGAACTGTGGAGAGCTTTGTGGGTGAGAGATGAGTTTGTATTGTATTCTGTGGTGAATGGGTAACCAGTGCAATGACTGGCACATGCCGGTCATGTATTATACACCTGTACTATTCATTAAAATAAGACCCATGCATGATGGTTGCCGGCTTTGCATGTGTTTTGGCAGGCACCTGTTGACTCCGCATCTTGATACAGAAGTGAGAGACACTGGAGCATGACGGTTGACATTATCAGTCATCCATAAATGAATGTTCTATGCGGTTTCCTAGATCTGTATCCTTCCCCTTCTACAACCCATGGCAAAAATTATGGAATCACCGGGCTCGGAGGATGTTCATTCAGTTGTTTAATGTTGTTGGAAAAAAGCAGATAACAGACATGGCACAAAGCTAAAGTCATTTCAAATGGCAACTTTAGGGCTTTAAGAAACACTAAAAAGAAATCAAGATTAAAAATGTGGTACTCAGTAAGGGTAATTTTTTTCAGACCAAGCAAAGGGAAAAAATTATGGAATCACTCAATTCTGAGGAACAAAATTATTGAATCATGAAAAACAAACACACAAAAGAACACTCCAATACATCACTAGTATTTTGTTGCACCACCTCTGGCTTTAATAACAGCTTGCAGTCTCTGAGGCATAGACTTAATGAGTGACAAACAGTACTCTTCATCAATCTGGCTCCAACTTTCTTTGATTGCTGTTGCTTTTTTTCAACAACATTAAACAACTGAATGAACATCCTCTGAGCCCGGTGATTCCATAATTTTTGCCAGGGGTTGTATATAGCTGTTTATTTTATCTTCTCAACAGTGGATGCTAGGACTTCTTCCTTCTTGCTTTTATGCATCTCCCAGAATCGCCATCAGTGCATTATCTCTGGGCAAAGAGGCCATTGAGGCGCTCAAAGATGTAGCCTGCTGTGCATATTTGCCGACGTGTGGGCATCTACTGTATGCCAGCTTGCTAACGCGGCATCAAAAGAATCACAAGCCATAGTATTTGGGAGTTTCGCATCACAAATGTGGGAAATCTCAGTGGCAACTACATTTCCGCAGGGTTTATTATCGAGCACTTTGAATGTTTAGGAATATGAGGGAGCAGATTTCTGTTTAGCCTCCTGGATGTCCGCCGTCACCCTTTTCTATAGGCAGCTTTTCATCTAACACTTATCAGACTTTCAAAATTGTATTTTTCAGAATTTTGAGGGATCGCTCTTTTGCAAGAATAAGTGACGCAGACTGGGGTGAGTAGAGATCTCTTTCTGGGTGTTGGTGATTGTTCTATGGAAGGTTTTCGCAGATGTAAATAACAGGAGAGCTGATTGAAATCTTGTCTTGCAGCTGTTTTGCCATATGTTCACTTTGTTATAAAATAAAGAATTATTATGCTCTGTAATAGTATATATTCTAGTTATGACTACAGCTTCCACAGACAGCGAAACATAAAGCAGTCATTCTCCATAGCACTGCATTCTGATTGATGTGTATGTTGTTCTGTTATTTCTGTGCACTTTTTTCTTTAGTAGCCTTTATCTCTAATTCAGCTTTTGTTCTGTTACTTCCCACTATACAGGCAGACCACGCACATGTTTTAGTGCTATTCATTATGTATCCCATTCTCCTTAAAGCCTGCCGCCACTACCATAAGAAAATGATTATAGGGCAGGACTCTCCAGTATAATCATTTTTCTAGATCACTCTATTAGCGTGCTGATAACTTGCGGTACTGACCATCCGTAATCTGTGCTGTGGGCGTCACTAAGCTCTGCAGCGTCCTTTTCTTGCCACTAGGGTGGCGTCTTCAGTGCGGGAGCGAGCGTCTCAGGATTTTACACTGCTCATTCCTGCAGTGAAGATGGCAGCGAGGGGTGATGAGCAGTATGCTGCTTGGTTTAGTGTAGCCCTCGGCACAGTCTTTGGGCGGTCCGTACTGCAGGTTACCTGCAGAAATCGCTAATGGAGTGATTTAGAAAAAACTGTTATACTGCAGAGTCATACACTATAATAATTTTCAGATGAAAATGGATTTACATCTTAAGTGAGGATTTTCAGTGGTAAAAATAGTCAATTCTTTCCCATGGGTAGCAGAGCTTGGAGATTCTGAAAACTGGTAGCACCGTTAGTGCTGGTCTTAAAAGACCCATAGTATTATACCTAATCATTTAGCGGCGCCGCTTCGGTCGATCTTCAGCAGTTTGTGACTTGTCGGATTGCTCCAGTTTTTTGTGGGCAATCCAGAAGTCGTGCATTGATTTGACCTTAAAAACTCTCCTCCTTGCATTCCTCTGTAAGGTCTTTGAGAATAAGCTTGAGAGGTTCTGCTAATAGAACTTTTACTTTCCTGAAAAAAATGAGTCCATAAAGGGCTGCACATTACCGCGTTGTGACATCATGTCTCTGTACACATTATATTTAAAGTCAGTTTAACCCAGTGAGTTTGGCATGGCTGCCTTTTTATGTTTGGGGGTTTCTTGCCCAGATCTGCCTCCTCTTGCTGGCTGATGGCTCCTCTTCCTGAAGTCGCACACCATAGAAGCAGTCAGTCAAGCAGGAGGAGGTAGAGCTGGGTGGGGAATAGAGCTGGAGAGACAGAGGCTTCAGATATTCATTCTTATTTGCATATCAATGCAAACACTGATTTCTCCATTGAGAAGAACTGACTGGCTATGTAAAGGTATTGCTGGACTTGTTACATGCACATATAAATAACCTATAAAATAATAGGAGTGTAATGGCCATTATCGAGATAAACTTAGTAAATCTTTATTGATATAAAAAAAACATATAATAAAAGTGAGGACGTTGAACAGAAGAACTAGTCCACAAGATAGCCCCACAAAGCATCTCGTCATATAAACATTAGGCCAGGGGTCTCAAACACGCGGGCCGCATGCGGCCCTTCAGGCTGCTTCATGCGGCCCGCAGGCACCATAGACCTCCAGGATGGGGACCAGGCTGGGGACAGTCCTCCAGGATGGGGACCAGGCTGGGGACAGTCCTCCAAGATGGGGACCAGGCTGGGGACAGTCCTCCAAGATGGGGACCAGGCTGGGGACAGTCCTCCAAGATGGGGACAAAAATGGGGGACATTACAAGATGCACATTACTACAAGATTTTGGCAGAAAAGCTTCAAAACAAAGCATGAAAAAATATTTTGCCACTAAAAATGCTGCTTTATATCTAAACTAAAGTAAACAAAAAAAGTGCATGTTTTATTTTCGCCACATCCATAACGACCCAAGCTATAAAAAATAAAACAGCAAAAATGTTCAAAAGGTGTATAGAAAAAAAAAATGGTATCACTAAAAATGTCACTTTGTCCTGCAAAGAATGCGGCCCCCCAAATTAAATTTTTTTCTGTGTGCAGCCCATATACCCAGCCGAGTTTGAGACCCCTGCATTAGGCACTGAATATCATGCACAAATCATGAATCTCCAATAAGACAATATGTAGCAGGGGACTGTGAAAGTGAAAAGGATATGAAGTTATGGAATATAGGAAGAAGAGGCCAAGTGGCTCATTATACAAGTGCAAGATGAAGATGGACATCTCACTCAGCAAATGATTACCCACAAAAGTGAAAAATGGTAAAATGAAATTAGGCCAAGTGGTTGACTGTAGGCAGATAGAAAATAATAAAGCAATCCCACCAAAAGGCTCAGATAGGGAGAAATTCCCAGTGTATTCCTACAAGAAGACAGCCTAATCAGTGAACAGGCACAATACATCCAGTTCAAAAGAAAAGATCCTATAGGAAAAATAGGTCTATAGAATAGTTTTTACTATATGTATTTTTCCATCAATAAAGATTTACTGATTTTATCTCGATAATGGGGGTTACATTGGTATTATGTTGTAGGTTATTTAGCTCTTTGAGGTGGTCCTTTCACTAATCTGGTCAAGTATAGGTGTTTATGCGCATATCAATAGTTTGGGAGATGAAATCCTGCTAAGTTCCCTTCAATTCATCTAATAAGAGGACTCTGGCAGCAGCTTACCCCCTATCCTTATTAAAAACACATAAACCCTTGGGTAGAGAGAGGCACGTCCATCCAGAATGTAGATAAAATAATGTTTTATTGATCATTTAATTAAAAACCTTTAAAAAGAAACCTCAGTCTTGATGCTTTTCTGGTGCAAATTGCACCCTTAATCATAGAAAGGTTTTTAATTATGTGATGAATAAAACATTATTTTATCTACATTCTGGATGGATGTGTCGACCTATCACCTCCTCTCTCTTCACATATCTGTGTGATGGAGACATGAGAGATGGGTAATGGTGGCACACACTAGTCCTCAAGCAAATGGGGACAATACCGACACATAAGTGATGGTCTTTATTCATCAGTTTGAGGGTAATATGACAATGGTCTGAGCAACAGAATCTGCTTAATGTACAAATCTGTTGTACAGGGTAAATGAATCTATAAATCAGCGTAATGGCAGAAACACCAAGGAGTGTCCAAAATAAACTTTGCTGGCATGAGACAAGCCTGAAGTCCGCAAAAAGCCACCCAGGATGAAATCTAACACTCTACCATCTTAATGCCGAACTTTTACAGTGCAATCATTTAAAAGAATGTTCCTCCATGCAGAGTTCTCGCGCCTCCCCTTTAAGTGAATGTCAGATATCGCCCTCCTCGATGCCTCGACACGCTGAAGCCTGGGGTCTGGCACCTACATGACATGCTGCTTATTTCTTAGCTTTACTAATATATACTTTTATCTTTTTCTCATCAAAACCTTTTACTAAAGTGGTGTTTTTGTTTCCTGCTATATTTGACCTACATTTGCTTTCCACAGCATTAAAAGCTCCATGTTTACTGATGGTTGAAGCATTTAGTCTTAGGAGCAGTGTTCTGCGGGAGAGAGGACTCGTGTCTTTCCCCATTAAGGAGTGCGATATAGGACAGTATAGAATAGGATAAATGTCTAATTCTTTCTAAAATTAAACATGGCTATTTCTATATTTCACCCTAAAGCAGTTATTTGGTAACGGCAGCACCGCATATCTATTTTTCCCTTCAGCTCTTAATAAATTAACTGTGCTAACTTCTGCAGAAACACAGCAGTGCAGCTCTCATATTCTATGGCAGGGATGGGAAACCTCAGTCCCGCAGTCTGTTTACGGCTCTCAAGGACCTTTTTATCTGGCCCCGGGCAGATTCCCGGAGACCGCAGTGCGTGGGCCGGCAGCTGTGTTTTGCCGGCCCATCAGTTTCTTCTTGCTCTGTGTGCACATGTAGTGTTCACTACTGAATGCTGAGGTGCGTGCAGTGAAAGATTACGTCCTACACCAGTGTCTGCGTCAGCACGTACTTTATGGGGGGGGTTAGCGCGTAATTTGTCTGGCCCCCGAAGGATGGTTTAAGTATCCAAATGGCCCCTGGTAGAAAAAAAGATTCCCCTCCCCTGTTTGGCATCTCTCTGCCTCATAGCCTATTTCTTTCACATGTGTGGCTATAAGCAGGGATGTATGGGCAGAGCAAGTGCTTAGGGGGGCAGCACTTAAATTAGTTTTTATTCATTTGCCTAAGTTTTCAAAATTGGAGATGCAGGATAGGGTTTCCTTATTTCTGACCCCCGGTGCATGCAGCAATAGATCATCTTTTTTGCAGTGCTCCATGCTGCTGAGCTTCATTACAGCAGGATCTATTACTTCTCCTGCAGTCAGCAAATCAGCACTTCTGTCATCAGTGAGAAACCCTGGCTATAGGACACAAATCAGGGGGAGTTACCGCAGCTCGACCAATCAGAGCATCTCACCAATACCAGAGCAGTGCTGATTTGCTGAGTGCAGATAGATCTTCCTGTGTCCAGCAGACCCGGAGCACAGGACCGGCTGACATTGCTTTCTGCTGGGTCCTTGGAAAACTCAGAAGATAACAGCTTAAATTTATTCTAACAACAAAGGATTGGAAGGAGAGAGGACTTTGCATGTGATAAATGAGCTATTTGTTGACCATATAATGGATATGTTATAGATATAGAAGAAAATTTTGTTTTTAAAGGGGGTTTCCAGGCTAGGGAAAGTTTTTGGCAAGCACTTTACTAAAATTGTATAATCAGGGCCGCTCCTGTTATGAAGCGAAATGAGCATTTCACCTTAGGTGGCGTTCTGAGCTGCCAGACAAGGGGCGGCAAATTGCTGCTGCTCCTCTCTCCGACTGAGACACAGCGCAAGCCAGAAGAAAGTAGGGCCAGTTGCAGTGTCTTAGGCAGGGGCGTTATGATTGCGGTTTCAGAGGGTGTGACTCGGAGAAGGTTGTAGGAGGCCCCTTCTCGAACACAAATCCAGATGAAAACTTTTGTGGAGCAGAGAGTCGCTGGCTCCCTTCACTGCAATAGCTATGCACGCTCCTGATGTATCAGAGGCCCCCGCAGCAGGTGGTGTCTGGCGTCCTGTTGCTTATGGTGCAATGTTTGGACTCTGTTAATATTCCAAGGGCCTTAATGTAAAATCACTAAGTTACACTACTGTTCAGTTTAATAGGAGCTGAGGTGCAGTTCTCATCAGCAGGCACTGCACAGTGTATGGAGCTGTGCTGCTCACCTACGTAGTCAGTTTACGTCCACCATCAAAGCTGCAAACTACTTATTGGTGTGGGACCCCAACAGCTGTCTGACCTGATCAGATCTGATATTTATCACCTTTCAGAAGGATAAGTCATTAGTAGTGTTGAGCATTCCGATACTGAAATATCGGGTATCGATCGATATTCGCGGTATCTGAGTTCCGATACTGAGTTCCGATACTTTTAGAATATCGAATACCGATAATGCCTGCGCTCTGCAGTGTCTCTGAAGGATGACAAGCTGGATGGCAGCTCTAAGCTTACTGTACTTGTCATTTAGTGTTAAAGGATTTATTAAAAAAATAATAGTGTTTTCATGCACCGTCTCTTTAAAAAAGCCGGCCGACAATTCAGCATCGGTACCCGACAATTTAGAACAGAAAGAATAGAGCATCACACATAGATTAGATAGATAGAAACATGTCAGTCACATATATAAGAAGTACAGTGATAGTGTTGATTACTGTACTTGTCATTTAGTGTTAAAATAAAGGATTTATTAAAAAAAAAAATTGGCGTGGGGATCCCCGTAATTTTAGTCTCTAGCGGAGGTTAAGCAGACGGCTGGGGCAGATGTTTGAAGCCTGGGAAGGGGGTAATACCCACGGAGCTTCCCAGGCTACTAATATCACCCCCCAGCTGAATACCTAGCCTTTACTAGCTATTAAAATGGGGGACGCCCAAAAAAATGAGGTGGGGTCCCCCCTATTTTAATAGATAGCAAAGGCTAGGCAGACAGCTGGGGGCTGATATTAATAGCCCAGGAAGGGTGCCATGAATATTGGCCCCCTCCCAGGCTTGAAACACCAGCCGTCAGCCGCCCCAGAAATGGCGCATCCACTGGATGCGCCAATTCTGGCACTTAGCCTTGCTCTTCCCACTGCCCTGTAGTGGTGGCAGTGGGGTAATAGGGCTGGGGTTGATGTCAGCTTATAATGCCAGCTGACATCAAGCCCAGGTTAGTAATGGAGAGGCGTCTATAAGACACCCCCATTACTAACCCCATAGTCAAAGTTAAAAAAAAAAAACAAACACCCAGAATAAAGTCCTTTAATTAAAATAAACACACAATTCTTTATTGTTCTAAATTAAACCATACTTGCCATCACTCCCATTCCAGCTGAAACCAATGTCTTCTGCAATAAAAGTAAAATAATAAACCAACATCATCCTTACCTTTCCATAGTTCCCAGGACAGCTTCAGCTCTGCTACATTCATATGACAGGCTGGATCGCAGCCGAAAGCTGCCATCCAGCTTGCCATGCCACAGACACTGAGAAGCTAAGGCATGCTTGCGCTCCTCAGTGTCTGGCTGTGACGGCATAAAGATGAGCCGAGGTCATGTCCAATGAACTCAGCTCACCTCATGCACGTCACTGACAGTGTGGGAGAATTCTCCCATGCGGTCAGTGACGTGCATGAGGTGAGCCGAGTTCATTGGACATGACCTTGGCTCATGTTTATGCCGTCACAGCCAGACACTGAAGAGCGCAAGCACCCCTGCACTTCTCAGTGTCTGCGGCATGGCAAGCTGGATGGCAGCTTTCGGCTGCGATCCTGCCTGTCATGTTAATGTAGCAGACGTGAAGGTGTCCTGGGAACCATGGAAATGTAAGGATGATGTTGGTTTATTATTTTACTTTTATTGCAGAAGACATTGGCTTCAGCTGGAATGGGCGTGATGGTAAGTATGGTTTAATTTAGAACAATAAAGAATTGTGTGTTTATTTCAATTAAAGGACTTTATTCTGGGTGTTTGTATTTTTTTTTAACTTTGACTATGGGGTTAGTAATGGGGGTGTCTTTATAGACACTTCTCCATTACTAACCTGGGCTTGATGTCAGCAGGCATTATAAGCTGACATCAACCCCAGCCCTATTACCCCACTGCCACCGCTACAGGGCAGTGGGAAGAGCGAGGCTAAGTGCCAGAATTGGCGCATCCTATTGATGCCCTATTTCAGGGGCAGCTGACGGCTGGTGTTTCTAGCCTGGGAGGGGGACAATATTCATGGCACCCTTCCTGGGCTATTAATGTCAGCCCCCAGCTGTCTGCCTAGCCTTTGCTAGCTATTAAAATAGGGGGGACCCCACGTCATTTTTTTGGGGGTCCCCCATTTTAATAGCTAGTAAAGGCTAGGTATTCAGCTGGGGGCTAATATTAGTAGCCTGGGAAGCTCCGTGGGTATTTCCCCCTTCCCAGGCTTCAAACATCTGCCCCAGCCGTCTGCTTAACCTCCGCTAGAGACTAAAATTACGGGGAACCCCACGCCAATTTTTTTTTTTAATAAATCCTTTATTTTAACACTAAATGACAAGTACAGTAATCAACACTATCACTGTACTTCATATATATATGTGACTGACATGTTTCTATCTATCTAATCTATGTGTGAAGCGCTATTCTTTCTGTTGTAAATTGTCGGGTACCGGTGTATGCCGCTGCTGAATTGCCGGCTTTTCATGTAATACATTCTACATTATTCTTAGTTGTTTTCCTTCATGTAGAATTAACCTACAAGGAAAGAAAGGGTTTATTTTCATTCCGATATTTGTGTCCCATTGACATGCATTGGTTTCCGGTATCGGAATCGGCGATTTCCGATATTTTTTGGGTATCGGTCCGATCCGATATTTCCCGATATCGGAAGGTATCGCTCAACACTAGTCATTAGTATCAAAGTAGTGAACAGCCCCTTTAAGTCCTCAATTTAAGATCTAATTGGGAATGAAACTGGTTCTGGATAGTAGCATAGCTTTGGTGACATCATACTGGGAAGCCAGCAATGACTGGAGCGCCACGACTGGTGAGTGCCTAATGCTACACAAGCTGGAAATACAGCCCAGGCTGTAAGGAGTAGTGTGCAGCTGTTCTATGTAGAAAACCTTAAAAAGACATTTTTATATCCTGATTATTGGGGAGCTTTAATAAATGTAACTAACAGATCTGTTTTAACTACTTGTTATTGTACTCGTCCTCTGAATATTGTCTTATTCCACATCTAAGCATCATACAGGGATTAATATTTGCTGTGATTGCGCAGCTCCTCTGGATTATAAGGGCATTAGGGCAGCTAGAAGCAGGAGAAGCTGTTCTGCATATTTTAGAATACTTGTAAATAGTGGATAACTTAAATCATAACCTTCGGGATATATTTTTTTTCCTTTTAGATATTATTCATAGAGTTCATTTGAGGGGGTCTTTTCTGGTCACTAGAGCGGCATGGAATCACATGAAGAATCAAAAGTTTGGAAGGTATGAAATTACCCTGATATTGTTTTGTTCTTTGCTATGTTATAATAATTCACTTTGGTTATTTCTATTACTATCTTTTTATCTTTCAGTTATATAGTGCAAGTGATGCTTTGAGGAAAAACTATTGTCAGGACTTGCATTGTTCTGAAATAAAAGTTAGTGCTTGCATTGTTTCTGTACAGAAAGTGCTGAAGCTTTGTAATTCTCTTCCTTCTGCAACTTTACCATAGTTCTGGCACAATACTTGTCTGTGCCTGCTTGTTCGTACCCTTTTAGATCTCTTTTGTATCTGTCAGTTTTATGTATTCAGGGAGTCCGACACACTCAACTCCAGCCCAAAATTGTTTGGGAAGTAAATTACAATGGCAAACTGACTATTATCTGAACTTCCCTGTGATCGAAGGTAAAAAGAAAATGGCCTCATAGCAAAAAGCTTGTAGGAGTGATGGTATAAATATATTTAACATCAATCAGAAAATGACCTACTGTTTAAATTTTATGAAAAAATAGTTTTGAAAATGTTTTCTTTATTTTATTTTCCGTGTCATACATAAAAAGTCCTCCCACTTTGGCCACTAAACTTTAGTATTAGGCTTCACGTTCTGTAGCAGTCACTTTTCAGCAGTTACCTCATTATTATCATGGCAGGATTACAATGTCAGGTAACACCAATATACAGATGACACCGGATGATATATATTATAGGTGGTGTTTACAGCTCACCTCCTCCCTCTCTCTGCTCAGTGACCACTGCACAGATCACAGAGCGTGTCCAGAAAGTGCTCACATAGACATCAATGAACATCTCCTCTTTACGGTACATGTGTCTGCTGTAAAGCAGATCTCTGAGTGCTCAGGCAAAACAGGTACTCCATATAATCATGTTCAGAAGATAAAAAAATCAAACTACAAAAATTGTAATAAGAAAATAAAAACAGGTAAAATAAGAGCATTCCACAATCTGCTTTTAATTATTACAAGTAATATTGGTGACACATTCCTTTTACAATGGAAGAATCGCGTAAAAGTACATTAGTGGAAGAAGGTAACAAAAGCTCCAATTGTTACACTTTAGATCTTATCAAAACTAGTACAACGGGTAATAACTAGTGATGAGCGAGTATGCTCGTTACTTGAGATTTCCGAGCATGCTCGGGTGTTTTCCGAGTATCTTTGGCGTGCTCGAATGTTATGTTTGAGTCACTCTGTGTGCATGATTTGCGACTGTTTGACAGCTTTAATACATGTGAGAAATGCCTGTTTGTTAGGCATTCCTCACATGTATTAAAGCCGTCAAACAGTCGCAAATCATGCTCAGTGACTCAAACATAATATTCGAGCACGCCGCAAATACTCGGCGAGCAGCCCAGCATGCTCGCTGAAAGGGTTAGCAGAACACGCTTGCTCATCCCTAGTAAGAACTAGTTCACACTTTTTCTGCAGTACATTTTTGGGTTCTGCCATAATTTCCTTAGGAACGAGATTCATAGTAACTCCTAAAAAGACCATACACCGCAATAACACAAACAGAGTACAAATAAACTGTTTCATCTGAATCACATTGTTAGGGGAATTCAAGCAGAAACACCAGAATGTGCTGCAGAAAAGGCAGTGTGAACAGGGCTGAAGACATATGTCCATATGGCCCTTCTTGAACCTGGTAGTTTTTCAAATTCTTTTGCGATAAAAAAGTTTGTTACTTGCCAGAGGTAGAAATTAAGCGACTCTTGCATTAAAAGACAGATAAGGGCCTCAGACTTTAGGAAAGAATAGTAGTCCAAATTATTTCCATAGAAAGGTTGTAAGATTGTGCTAATTTTAGAGTTTACAGGTCAATTGCTTCCTTTACTAGTAAGAAAATAAAATCCCTTATGTTTACAGCTCTTGTCGGTGACCTTGAGCTCAGAGCTTTTCTTCAATAGAAGAAGCTGCATCTTCACTTGCAAACCTTCTATTTGAAGCCATATTCAAAGAAATGGATAGCTTTGATGTGATATCTGAAATTCTGGCTGTGGCTGCAAGAGAATGGAAATTAACATGACCTTTAATATCTGCTTAGATTACTATAGTCTTTTAGAGTAAAATTCTGTCAACTTTGAACAATGTTTTTCTCCTTTGCCATCATCACTTATAGAGAATTTGTCCAATGGATTTTTGCACCTAATCTAATGATGTAGGGGCAGAGACTAGTGTTGAGCCACCCCCGTAGTGTTCGGGTTCGGTTCGTCGAACATCGGGATGTTCGTCGAACACCGCTAAAACCAATGGCAGGCAAACAAAAACACATAGAAAACACCTTCAAAGGTGTCCAAAAGCTGACAAACTGCTCAGAAGACACTCTTTAAAAAAGCCATCCGGCAATTCAGCATCGGTACCCGACAATTTAGAACAGAAAGAATAGAGCATCACACATAGATTAGATAGATAGAAACATGTCAGTCACATATATATGAAGTACAGTGATAGTGTTGATTACTGTACTTGTCATTTAGTGTTAAAGGATTTATTAAAAAAAAAATTGGCGTGGGGTTCCCCGTAATTTTAGTCTCTAGCGGAGGTTAAGCAGACGGCTGGGGCAGATGTTTGAAGCCTGGGAAGGGGGTAATACCCACGGAGCTTCCCAGGCTACTAATATCCGCCCCCAGCTGAATACCTAGCCTTTACTAGCTATTAAAATGGGGGGCCCAAAATAAAAATGACGTGGGGTCCCCCCTATTTTAATAGCTAGCAAAGGCTAGGCAGAGAGCTGGGGGCTGATATTAGTAGCCTGGGTAGCTCCGTGGGTATTACCCCCTTCCCAGGCTTCAAACATCTGCCCCAGCCGTCTGCTTAACCTCCAGCTAGAGACTAAAATTACGGGGAACCCCACGCCAATTTTTTTTTTTAATAAATCCTTTAACACTAAATGACAAGTACAGTAACCAACACTGTCACTGTACTTCTTATATATGTGACTGACATGTTTCTATCTATCTATCTAATCTATGTGTGATGCTCTATTCTTTCTGTTCTAAATTGTCGGTTACCAATGCTGAATTGCCGGCTGGCAAGAGCCCACACCTCTGTACACAGAAAGCTGCCAGTGATCTGGTTGGGGTTATACAGAGCTCAGCATTTAGAGAACTACAGCAGATAAAGCAGTGATTTTATTGAAAAAAGCCCAGCAAGTGACGCATCGCTGGAATCAGGGTCTCTGCCCCTAAATCATGTTGCTCTGAGGTGGGATTGCAAAAACCTGGTGACAGATTCCCTTCAATGGTTCATTCTCCAATTCTTCAATGGTTGTCACTACAAAATTCTTCTAAAGATAAGCAATTTTGCAATTTCCTTGTTATTTAAAATCTTCTCTGTTCTCAAGATTGGAGGAATTTTTGGTTGTATTCTTTGCTGACTACCGTTGCCTAGATTACCAGCCACTACTGCAGTTTATTAGAGGTGGTCGACTTCCTAAGCAAGTAGCGCAAGTGCTTATAATGCTTTGTGCTCTACATCTTGTAAGCACTGATATGAAGCTGGCTGGATCTGAAGCTTCAGTGTGACAGCACTCCTTTAATGCTACAGAAGACCGCTTCAGAGTGCGCACACTTCAGTAGAGTGCCGCAATCATTCCGCTGTTCCGAACTGTCATTCAAGCAGGGGAGTGGTGCCTTCCTGAAAAGCAATTGGAGACACCCATTTAATGTTTGAAGAACAGACACATAATATTTTTAATATAAGTAAACAGAACTTTACATCTTTACATTAATATTTTACATACAGTTGTAGCTGTAATCCAGGGGTTGGCAACGTCCATCCCGTGGGGCCATAAACGGCCCGCAACATCCTTTTCTCCGGCCCTCTGGCAGATTCCCAGGGAACACAGTGCTTGGGCCGGCAAAACACCAGCCCTTTAATTGCTTTTGACACTACAAGCACGTGCATGCAGCGTTCACCACTGAACGCTGTGGTTAGTGCTATGAAGTATTCACTTTGTGGACGGAGTCTGCTCGCTCTGCGCTCCAGTCCCACAGACGATGACAACTGCAGTGGCAACCCCGGCCCCTCCTGTGATGCATGTGCCCCGGGCCCCTCCTGTATCATGTCACAGCCCGAGTGCTGGTTAAACTCTGCTGTACTGTGTTAGCTCTGCTGTACTGTTTATTAGTTCTGATTCCACCTCAGAGCTGTGTGTGATTATTACAGCAAAGTGTCATTCATTACATATCACACTGGTAACATCCCCTTCATTTCACATAAGCCCAAGACGCAGTGTCACGCTGTGTATGGGGAGAACCCACCGTATAATGACAGGAAAGGGGAAGGGTGCCCTATAAGTAGGGAAAGGGGGAGTGGAGATCCCTAAAAAGCTTAAACGACAAATCCTGACTCCCCTGTGGACCCTATATAGGTTCTGCACTTATGGCTGAGCAGGATGCCTTAGCCATGGCTGACCCTGGAGCTAGGCCCTACGTGGGGAGGGGGAGGGGTGAGCACTAGTTAGCCCCACTGCAAACTAAAGTACTCACAGGGTAAATAAATAGGGGAATACACTTAGCTCCAAGATGACTCTGGAGAGAACGGCAAAAATCCACTAGGACACTCTATCACTAGCTCTCTGGAGAAACTAAGTGTATTTAAGGATACAGCAAGGGCGTGCTAATTAGCAGCAGAAGGTGAGGAACCACCGCTGGGTCCTAAAGGTATAATCCCCAAGCAAGGTGAGGATCACCGCTGGGTCCTAAAGCGAGGGGAATCCTGAAAGGATCAGGAAGATGTTTGCAAGGCCAAACGCAGCAACCTTCTAGAGCCAGACCCCGTATGACTGTCTGTCAAACCTGACACACCCGTGACAGGCAGATTTTCAGGGAGATCAGTGTCCGGCCCATTGATCTTAACAGCTCATTTGCATATAAGAAAAATGTGCACTTTTCTGGCATGCAACATCAGATTGCAGATATCAAGGTATCACTTTATTCAACTTCCCATGACCTGCCTTCCTGTGAAGATTGCTTAAAGCACCACTCCAGCAGTTTTTTTTTTTTTTTTTTTTATTGCCGTGCTGGGTGGTGCTACTAATTTAAGTTTCCTGCCCCTAGTTTCATACTTGACAGCCTCTATCTTCACCTGCTGGATCGCTCCTCCTGTGTTTGCTGGGTGATCTGGAAGTCACAACTCAATTTAAGTCTGAGAACCAGAACGAGGCTCTCATAGACTTACACTGAGAGCTTATCTCTGACTTCCGGTCACTCAGAAGTTGCGGTCACAAGGTTGGTGGTGCAGGACCGGAGCGGTGCCGGGAACAGCTGAAGATAGTGGGCTGGTGAGTATAATACTAGGATCAGGGACCTTAGGTTAGTAGCACCATTCCATTGCTGAAATAAAAAAACAAACAAAGGCTGGAGGTGTGCTTTAAGAGGGTTGCTCATACTGACAGATTCCCTTTAGAATGAAAGACCTAACAGGAAGAAAACTTGGATCGGTCTTCTAATTTGTTAGTGAAGATTAATTGTTCACATCCTGTTATTTAATAGCCACCAAGTTTCCACTTAATCATTTCCCAGTGGCCATTACACTATAAAATGAGCAATATACCGCCTTGTAAACTGCCTTGTGCCATGGGGCTCGTAGAAATGCTGAACAGCACTAGGCGGGATATTGAAATGTGTGTAAGGAAAAATAACATTCTTGTTATTACACTGCTTACTACTTCTTAAAAATATAAATCACCATAGTTAAATTTGTAGGACACATTTCGATTTAGCCTCTGCCACTGCGGACTTAATAATAACCAGTAATGGAAGCACGCGTGCCATGCCAGCAGCTGTGTTGCCAACTGGGCTTTGATAGAAGTGCATACACATCTTACAGCATCTGCTCAGAACTAACTCTGGATAGTTTCCAGCCAGCTTGAACTATTATTGACCTTCGCTATTGTTTTCTCCCTAAAGCGGTGGATGGATTTCACATCTATTTAAGGAATATCTAAATATGTTGATTTTATTTGCTTTGCGGCACATTTGTGATTAGCACATTCATCTGTTGCCTTTTAATTCAGGAATTCCCTTCCTCCCAGAGAATATATTCTATTTTGGCTGCATTTCTTCTTTGTGTTTGGCCAATGTGTTTTTTTTAATATGTTTTCAATATTGTATTTATGTGGTTAATTTTGAAAGAATACAGATCTTTGATTTCTCTATTGTATGGCTGGCCATGGCTTTCCCTGGCAAAATCGTCTGTTAAAGGAAATCTGTCAGCAGGTTTTTGCTACCTCGTGACTGCAGCGTGATATGGGCAAAGAGACCCTGATTCCAACAATGTATCACTTAGATTACTGGGTGGGGCTGTTTTGACACAATCAGGGTTCTTAGATTTAGCAGTACAGCAGAGCTAACCCTGCCCACACCAGGCTTTGTATGTAAAATGTCCATAGACAGTGAACTGCTTATCGTAGATGGTGTGTCAGAATGCCAGGCACTGCTGCTGGCTCCTGTAATTGTTTTAGCACCAGGAGCTTATAATCATTGCAAGTACATTGCTTGATAAGAGGGGCATCACTGAAATCTGGCTTTTAACCCCTACAGCATGCTGTCTTCAGATTACACAGCAAAACCCTACTGACAGATGTTCTTTAAGGTCTGGCTGTCCTCTCACACAACTAACAGCTGATCACTTCTGCAGTCTCTCATGGGACATTCCCTTTATATATTATGTATAGTTAGATATTGAGTTAATGGATCCTGCTGTTCAAGAATTGTTTCTAGACTTGGTGGATTTTCTGACCTTGTAATTCTTTATATCGAAAGATGAATTTGTGCACTTTTTGTCTGACGGTTAAAGTCCATTTACACTGCAAGATTATCATCATATTATCGTTATCCATATTATCATTGTCTTTAGGAACACTCGTTCACGTTGGTCGTGCTGTCTAATCGGCTGCTGATTACTAAGCGAATGTTTGTTGGTGAAATGATCTTTTTGGTTAGCGGATCATCGTTCTCAGTAGCACGTCATCCTGTGTAAAGAGGACATGCGCTGCAGGGAAAAATGTCTTCCTGCCTGCACAGAACATTGTTACTGATCGATCAGTGCACATCTGAACTGTGCCTAAGTGAACAGGCTATTAAACATCCAGCAAACATGATGATTGGCAGGCGTTTAAGACTGTGCCGTGCTTCCCATAGTGTAAAGAGACGGCAAGGTGTAGGCTGGAGCCGGATTACAGAGATCAGTTTTGGGTAATCCTAACAACGTAACAATTATATTCTACGCTTCGTCTATTTGTTCTTGCTGGAATGAAGGTAACCATTAAAGTAAATCAGAAAAAGTAGTGAACTTGTCTGAAATTATTTTTGGTTTTGACTAATAATAATAATAATGACAATAGTAAATCTTTTTTTACGTTTTTCATTCTTTCCGTTTATACACCATAAAACGGCGCTCCATCTTGATGAGTCGATAATCGTTGAACGCACATATGTAGGGACCCGTGTAAACATGCTATCGATTACCCAATAGATGAGCCAAATTCTCGTTTTTTTGGGTGATTGTATCGTTTTTGCTGGCAAAAAAATATCCTTTTTGGCAGCTCATCACCTCATGTAAGGAATGTGCTGCGGTTAACACAATTGCTCTTTTATCATCATCGTTCGTCGGCTTATGTAAACAGGCCGGTGAGCGATCTGAGCGACGTGTTCATGGTTTATTGGTTCTCGTTAATGGGGCATTGACCGGTCTAAACAGTACAAGTGCAAGTCTGCCATGTGTGAACATACCTATGTGCTGTTTGATTTAAACATTGGTGGAAATAACTGATGCATCTGTAAATAATGCTATTATCCTACCATTATGTTTTGCTTCACTTTACCATTATAGAGTTGTAAAATCGCAACTAATGAAAGTGAATGAATATTACGCTCTATACACAATAGCTGGCTGTACCATGGTTTGGCCAATTGTTCCTCTGACATCAGTTTCTCCCGACTCTTCCACACTCGGTATGCCACATCCTCCTATGTTCTCGGAGAGAGCTGCTACCAGACTTCTCCGGCAGTGGCTTATCTCGCTGAGAACAAATGGATCGGCAGTTCGAAATCCGACGTGAAATGATCCGGAGGCTCCCATACACATTACTGTTGACTGAGCTGGCCGATATCGGCGGTTTTGCTGACTTAAGTCTGTGTATAAGGAGCCTTTAGGCTGTGTTCATATCTGTTTCAGAGCCTCCGTCACATCTTGCAACACTTATTATTTTTATCAAAGGGACAGACGCTTTAGTGGAATGGGCCTACTGCCTCTATTATAAATAAATGTAGTCCATCAGATGCCTTCGGGATGCAATTTTTAGCAAACTGACACCATGACGCAGATGTGAACAGAGCATGACAAACAACTAGTACATTCTGTAACAGTATTCACGTGGCATTGTATCAGTTGGAAATGCAAAAGCACTGGCTGTTTTGCTCCATTAGCCTTTACATTAATGTAATGAAATCTCTTTGATTAATTATGTAGTCTAACAAAGAGACATTGTTGTAACTCTACATATTACTTTCCTTATCTATAGGATAATAATGACCTCATCAGCTGCTGGAATCTATGGAAACTTTGGGCAAGGAAACTACAGTGCAGCTAAACTTGGACTTGTGGGTCTGTCCAACACTCTTGCTCTTGAGGGAGTCAAGTACAATGTTTATTGCAATTCAATTGCACCAACTGCAGGTTCCCGACTCACGCAGACTGTCATGCCTCAAGGTATTGTTGTGCAAATGTGTCTACAGATGCTGATAACTTAGGGCCCTTTTGCAATGGAAGATCAATTGATTAAACAAGCGTCAATAAACAACATTGTTAGAATGGGGTCTAAGAGGTAACGTCTCTCCTTGTGGAGAGTGATATACTTGACATGCCTATGTAAGAAGAGATCTAGGCCAGGCAGTGCTCTTCTTGGTAATTAATTATACAAATTGCTTCTGAAGAGAGGAAGCGTACTTGAATTCTAGTGCCACCTACTGGAAGTAGCCAATATTAACTCCTTATTGCGCGTTGCCACATGACTTAGGATAAAAACCAAACCAAAAACTCTATTTGCAGACACATGTTTTGGGGTATTTGCCCCTCTTCAGTGCAATACAGGAGATCTGATTTAGCTGGTTGAGTGACCTCTCACTGGAGCTTACGGGTAAATAGTAGTGATGAGCGAGCGTGCTTGTTTATCCAAGCATGCTCGGGTGCTTACCGAGTAGCTTCGGCATGCTCGTATATTATGTTTAAGTCCCTGCGTCTGCATGATTTACAGCTGTAAGACAGCCTCAACACATGTGAGGATTCCCTAACAAGCAAGCAATCCCCGCATGTGTTTAGGCTGTCTAACAGCCATAAATCGTGCAGACACAGCGACTCGATCATAATATACGAGCACACCGAAGATAGATCGGTAAGCACCCGAGCATGCTTGGTTAAAGGGTTAAACGAGCATGCTCGCTCATCACTTGTAAACAGCTCTCCTTGTGTATAGTGACATGCCACAAGGAAGACTAATAGGCCATGCAATGCTTCCTTGGAAATTAAATATACAAATTGCCTCCAAAGAGAAGAAGAGGATATTTACAGAGGACAAACACCCCGAAACAAGTGTCTGCAAATAGGATAAAAGCCAAACCAAAAACTCTTAAGTCATGTAGCAAGGCTTGTTAAAGTGGCCATTCCAAGTCCCATTGCTTGTGTGTTCGCCTGTTTTCCTACTCTCCTGCTATTTCCATTACTGTTTATATAAATGGATGCCAACCAACTATAAGATTTATAACTGATTGAAACAAGCAAATTGTCACTTTTCGTGCGATCAGTGCACATGTTCACAGTGGACAAGGGGGAGCGTTTGAGCAAATAATTTTTTGCTTAATAATTTCTCACATGAAAGGCCGTTTAACATATTTGATCCAGCCATAGCATATTCTCACACGAAACAGAACAGCATTTTAAAGTCTGTCTCCTCCCAAAGTCATAGCAATATGTAGTATATAGTAAATCTGATTAATGCCCTGTATAAAGGGAGATAAAGGGCCTTTAACTGGAGGAGAGAGATGCTTCTGGTTTGTAGACAAACGGTATAAAAAAAAAAAAATCTGAACCCTCTGATTTGTCCAGCTAACAAAATGAGTGTGACTGCTCTCAGCAAGTAGAATTTGTGACCTAGATTGCGGGAGCGGCGAGTGCCAGCGTGACACTAAATATTTAAACAGACACCTCTACAGCACAGTGCCAGCAAAAGACAGGTTAAATCTTTAAGCAGAGCTGGATGAGAGAGAGGAGGTTTGAAGCTTGCCTGGCTTATCTTGGACTCTGTATGACAAAAACAATAGATATGTAGCCGTTTTATTGTGATTCAGAAACCCTGCAACTGCTACGTGAAAAGATTTCTGAATGAGGTTGATTCAGAACTATAGACCTCTAGGAAATGTCTTTTTTTTTTGCTCAATTTAATTTTTTAGTCTACAAGCTTACAGACTATTAATATATAAAATGAAATAACCTTTTGAACACTGGGCTGCCCCCTCTCCCCAACTTTAAAAGCAAACAGTCTTCTAAGAAGGCTTTCTACAAGATCTGTAGATCTGTGGGAATTTTGGCCCATTTGTTAAGAAGAGCAATTGTGAGATTAGACACTGATGTTGTACAGAGGCCACTGCCTCCTAATCTCCCTTTTGAGTTTGATAGGTCAGGGCTCTGTGAGACCAATCAAGTTCCACCACTCTATAACTCCCCCATTCATGCCTTTATGGACCTTGCTTTGTGCATAGGGGCACAGTCATGCTGGAACAGAAAAGGGCCTTCTCCAAAGTCAGAAGCAAACAATTGTCGAAAATGTCTTGGTATTCTAAAGTATTAACATTTCCCTTACCTGGAAATAAGGGGCCTAGGCCAACTGAAAAACAATTCTCATAGCATTACACCTCCTCCATCAAACTTTTTAATTAGCATGATGCACACAGGAAGGTAACTGTCTTAGGGTAGTTGCCAAATCTAGTCTCAAGCATCAGACTGCCAGATAGATAGAGAAGCTTGAAACATCACTCCACTCCACGTAACACGTTTTCAGTGCTCCAGAGATCAGTGGCTGCGTGCTTTACACCACTTTTGATGCTGATCATTGTGTTTGATGATTTGAGGCTTGATTATGGCAGCTTGGCCTTAGCAGTGGTCAGGCCAGGGAACTTAGTGCAGCAGATGAAAGAGTCATGCTTACTTCTCTTCATAATCAGAAGATGTGCAGCAGTGCCATCAGTTCAGAACTGGCAGCAACCAGTGGATGCCATTAGTCTTCACAAAAGTACTCTACCATAGTTTTATAGTTACACTGACTTGAGACAATCTCCTAAAATACCGACATAGGAACTATCAATGTCACAAAGGCTAGTTGGGAAGTCCTTAAGATCCCTTGGAGCTGACTCTGGGGTACCTGACCTCTGGGGCTTTAAATTCTCTGTATGTGAATGCAGAGGGAGGGATGTCTAACTGCATCCCCTCAGCTGTGAAGACAATGTGACAATTTAGCCTACAGAGGAGATCTCTGCCCAACAAATTACTAAGGCCATGTCCAAGAAGGCCAAAGCAAAGAAATGCAACATTGGTGCTTAACGGGCCAATTTGTACTGGCAGAGTTTTGTTTCTTTAAGAAGTGTTATGTTGCCAGCCAAGCTAATCCCAGGCACCATTGTATCTGTTTTGGAAAGACTGGATGCCAAGTCACTTTGCATTACTGACTGTATCACCCAGATATCAAATAGTCAAGGAAATGGTACCATAATTCATGTAAAAAAATTGTAAGGTTAGTTCATTCACATTCAGTTCAGAGGAGGGAAGTACCGATATAGAGATGGACACCTCAATTCATTAGCTTTCTAATGTGTTCTCTATTGCCCCCAGTAGCATACTCCCTTTTTAAAGTTTTGACTGTTTGGTGCTCTATAATCCCGAAGCAAAATGACTTCTAATTGAAATTGTCTTTGGAGGCCCTATAGTCACAGAAAACAATGGCTGGGACTGCTAACATTAAAACAACGATTTTCATCCCACTTTTACCTTGATGGTTGCACTACCCGGTCTCTGGGGTCTGTGCTTAGAAACTCTGATCAGCCCAAATGCTATTTGCGCTATTCAGATTATACAATTCTGAGTAATAGTGGGACTGCCTGTACCTCCATGTATAACAGATATTCTCATGGGAGCTAAAATGGTAACTCGCCCAGAAAGGCTAAATGCTTCAAGGTCAGCACTCCTTTCTTGCGTGTTTCTTGTACTTGTTGACACCTGGTCCTGGCCAAAACCCCCGGCTAGATACATGGCAGTTCCTGTCGCAAGGCTTCCCTTCAACTTTCTTTGTACTTCTGACTCTCGTCATTTGTAACTTCCATGACTATTCTCTGCTTAAGTCTTTTCTTCATCATCATTTTCTGACTCTTCCTCTCTCTCCATTTGGCTTTCTGATAGACAAGTATGGATGAGCTGCAAGAGGGAAAGGAAGGGGGTTTGTGGGGTGGAAATTCTTCTCTATATCAATGCCTACTGATGGGATCTCCTAACAATTCCTGTACCTGTAATGTGCAATTGTGTTACTTGTAGTGTGTGTGTGCACTTGGATGGTTGTGCAATATATGTATGCATGTGTTATAGATATGTATATCTATCTACATATAGATATTTATCTATATAGATATAGAACATATGTGTATATATAATATGTATATATATATAATATGTGTGTGTGTTTTTTACTAAACCTGCTTGTTTTAATTGTAGACCTTCTGGATGCTCTGAAGCCAGAGTATGTTGCGCCCCTTGTGCTGTGGCTATGTCATGAAAGCTGTCAAGAAAATGGCAGTTTGTTCGAGGTGAGATTTTCTTACATTGTCGAGAGACCAATTAAATTTTTTTAGGGAGAATTTGTCTCCTATTGACACTTTTTTGCTCTTTTACTATGAAAAGTCTGTGTTTAATCGGCCAACTGTGTATAATGCATACTGTGCTATATTTGTTGGACAAAGTAAAGAAATGAAGCAACCTTAGAAAAGTAAAATATAGGCAGGTAACTTGAATGGAAATATAAAGCTTGTCTTGGTCTCATATGTCAGAAGGTCAGATGCGCAGGCTTTTCTGAAATGTTGTCGATTTACAGTATACTTGTGCTATTTTTGTGCTATTTTTATGGGAATCTGATGCATAGTCCTGTTTTTTTTAACTGCAAGATTCACATAATTGTCATGTAATATCGCAATTCCACATTGTTCCTTTCTCTCCTCCTTGTCCAGAAGATCAAAACCATTCTATGCGTAGCCTATAGCCTTGGAGTCAGATAAAATACTGTGTAGTTTAGCCTTTTTCATTGTTAAGAGTACAGGCTCACCTTGATAAGCCAATAGTGGGAAACTGCATACATAGCAGTGATCTAATTACAGCGTTGTTACAATTGTTCCCTCTAGTATCAAGAGTGATACGGCGAAACTGAACAGTCAGCGGCATTTCTAGTCCTTGTGGCTTCCTTCTCATTATGCTGCAGGCTGCTTTCCACAATCACTAACCAATAATCCAATAACTAATATTCTGACCATAAAGTATGAATAATTATAAATCATTATCTTTATTAATATCAATAACAATATCAGAAGATATGAGTCTTCAAACAGATCCCCAATTCAGACCTAAAACCCATAAAAGTCATAACATCAGAGGATTAGTAAGTAACATACCTAGTGATGAGGTCCAAACTTTTGATATTATATAGAACTTCATCAGGCATTAGTCTGCAACTCTTAATGAATCCTAGCCAATCCAGTATACCAGTAGTAGATGTACATTAAAGGACCACTCCAGCTTTTTTGTTTTTTAATGCTGGAGTGGTGATACTAATATAAGTTCCCTGACCCTAGTATTATTCTTAGCTGCTGCCATATTCAGCTGTTCACCACTCCTTGACTGCGCTGCCATCTTACGATCGCAATTTCCGACTGACCGGAAGTCAGACGTGACTATCACAAGTTCTCAGTGTAATTCTGGAAGCCTTGTTCTCGTCTCGTTCTGGCTCTTATAGACTTACATGGGGTTGTGATTTGCGGATCACCCAGCAAACACTTGAGCGATCTGGAAGGTCACAAACTGCACAAGACCGACAGGAGCGGCTCCGAGAACGGAGGACCACAGCGGCTGTTAATGTATGAGACTAGGGGCAATGAACTTAGATTAGTAGTACCACTCCAGCGCTGCAATAAGAAAAAAAAGTGGTGCTTTGTCAGGAGATTGCAAAGTGCACATCAAGGTGTTACTTGCTATAGAGAGGTTATATTATGTGCCATTATGTCATCAATTAATAATTTCCCTAATAATTATGAATAGATGTTGGATCCCTTCTGTTTTAGATGTGCACATAAGATATTACTTTGGAATGGTTTACCTATCGGAGTGATATGTATCGATTAGTTTATAATTCACTAAGTCGCAGACTTGGTATGATTACCTGATGTAGTTATAGACTTTGTCTTTTTTTCAACCTGTGTAACTGTATCTATGTAATATCATGGATTGGACCTTGTTAAGCTTTGTGATTCATTACTTCTCTGATGCTTTTATGTGTTTTTTTTTTTGTTTTTGTTTTTTTTACTGACCTGTGAATCCATTTATCTATTTATTGTTCTGAGATTTTATTCACATTAATAAAGATATCTATTTTCAATTATTGATGTATTGATGCTTTCTTGTGATCAGAATAATGGTTCTGTTTTTTTTTTCCTTCCTGGTTATTCACAGTATTAAATCTGACGGTTCAAATCTGTTGGATTAATGCTTCCCATAATCTGTAGTTTTAGCTCCAGATGAGGCTTCTGACATAAATTTAAACCGAGTCTTACATAGTAGTTCACCATCTTTAGTTAACTTTAATACATTACATTTTACTGTTTTCTAAACGTCTTACAAGAAAGCTGCACACATTTTATTTCAGGAAAAGTTTGTAGCTTTCTATGTTCAAGAACTCAACCCTCAAAAAAACCCCATGAACTTTACTCTAAAGGTTTGACTATTTCAGCAGAATGAATTAATTAATTAATTGTCTTCTGTCTTTCAGGTTGGAGCTGGATGGATTGGAAAGTGTGAGTGCTTTTAATAAGATCTATATACAATTTTACACTGGAGGGGTTTCCCCTCACCCCCATATCTATATTTCCTAATAGGAACTGAATTTTGCAATCAACAAGAGTAAAAGTGTTTCAAGCCAGAACAACATGGTTCTGTATATTTTGTAGCATTCTCTAACGCTGCATTTTATCTCCCGTACATTTGCATAGGGGGTAAGATTTCCATACGGCCACTAAATAATGTACAGAGTTGTGTTCTTTTGACTCTATATATTTTTAAGATCCGACCGCCACAAGGGCAGATAACAGCTCATCAGTGGGGTTGACTAATGTCAGACCCCCACCGATATGACATTGAGGACCTACCCAGAGGATACATCATCAATATGTTAGACCCAGAGAACCGTGGGCATGGCTGACTAGAGGGCGTGACCTCGCTCTATTCTGGTGTATGGAGCGAGGTTGCGCCCACTGGCCAGGGGGTATATATAACGCGTACTTACCCTCGAGTCCCGGGTCAGAAACTGGCAGATCCGCACAGCGCACAGTGCGTGCACTGGGGGGATTCACAAGTCTGCAGTCACACAGAGTGACTGCAGACTTATCGATGTGGACCAGACAGCCCCTTTAATGTGAGTGGTACAAGAACAGAGCACTTGATTTTGCTACAGATCGGCAGTAAAATGCGCATGTTTTGCATGTGGATTTTATTGCAGAGTTTTAATTTTTTTATGAATTTTAACATATGCTTTGCAAAGGGTTAAATCCATTGCGGTAGTCCGCAGAAACAATTTCACATGTGGTGAAAATGTAAACTTCATACTATGGTTGTAGATGAAACCTCATTGACTTTGCTGCTCCTTAGAGTAATACACCAAAATTTAATTTTCCCAAATCTGGGTAGAAAAGCTGCCATTTATACACTGCATGAAAACAAGCCAAAGAGCATTGATTTGTATACAAAGGTTTATTCTCCAATATCTAAACTTCTGCACAAAGACTGCATTAACAGTGGTGCAGGCGGCTATGGGAACATCGCAGCACACCCTTCTTCACATTCTGTATAAAGCCTGGACTGATGATTTGCATTTTAACCCACTGGTGAAATTCGCTCTACGTGTAATACTTGTATCCTGTGGCAGGGCTCCATAAGAGATAGTACTGTACAAGTGACCATAGGTTTAAGTCCCCTAGTGTTAGTAGCGAATAAAAGTGTGAAAAAGTTAAAAATATTTTTAAATAATCTAAAAATAAAATTACAGTTCAAAATTACCCTCCTCTTCCCAAAACATAAAAAAACAACAAAATAATTAGGATATTTTATTTGTTTGGACACTTACTGATTTGCCAATCCCATATATGGGAGTAGAGTTGCTGTTTGTTGTTTACTTTGCCTCCTAATGAAAAAAAGATCAGAAATTTGTATATTCCTGAAAATGGTAACATTTAAAAGCTACAGCTTGTCCCAAAAATAAACCTTTACAAAATACTCTCTGGCTATAAATAAAGTTATTGCTCTCAGGATAAGACAAAGGAAACCAAACCATGTTTAGTAGCCCAACTAAATAAAATGTGTAAATTTGGTATCGCCATTTTTACTGCAAAGTCCTAAAAACAAAACCAATAAAACTATAGCGGAATAGCGTTTTTTTTTTCTATTTTCACCCCACTTTGAATTTTTTCCAAGTTTTTTTCAATACATTTTTTGGTAAAGTGAGTGTTATCATTTAAAACTACAAGTGGTCCCACTTAAAAAAAGCAAAACAAAAAAAAAACCAGACCCTCATATGGGAGAGAATATAAAAAAAAGAAAAAATGTATGGTTCTTTATAGGTGAGGAGGATATAACAAAAAATGTCTGTGTCCACAAGGGGTTAATATCCTTGTAAATTCAAATATTGACTAATTTCCAAATTGTCTCTGCTGTCCTCATCCATATACTATGTTATATAAGGAGACATTCTGTCCCAGTTAGGTGCTTTGCTTTGTGCTTGTGTACTTTACATTTTATGTCTATTCGATTGATCTGAACAGGTGACTGTTCTTTTGAAGACTTTTTTTTAAAATAACCTGGGATTGATCAACTGAACTGAGGTTTACAAATGGCCTGTAACACAGCCTGTTCCTTGGTATTGTTCTCGCTCACGCTGCCTCTCGCTCCTTTGCTGCCGCTGTTTCAGGGGCACGCATTTCTGCATGAAAAGTAATTTCACTTTTTTGGAAGCAGTGTTTGTGCTTGACAAAAGCAAACAAAACCCCTCAGTGACATCAGAAGTTTTCCTTGGAAAGGTCTCTTCCCTCCTGTGCTGGGCAGCTTTGTGGTGCAGGAGAAATGGCGAAAGCCCTTTTTATAAAGCTGCTTGCAAGAAAAGAAAAAAATGCAGTTGCCTTGAGATGGTTCTGAGAATTCTTTAGAAAGTAGCCTTTAGAAGTAAGTTTATATTGTATTGCTTCGTACTCTTTGCCATCACCTTGAGGATTCTGATCAATATTTTCCATTCCCTTCTTGTAATTAGTGCGTTGGGAGAGAACTGTTGGTTCCATTATCAGACAGCAGAATCGCCCAATGACACCAGAAGCTGTTCGTGATGAGTGGTCAAAGATTTGTGATTTTGATAATGTTACTAAGCCACAAACAATTCAAGGTAACCATATTAATCAGAATGTCCTTACAACTAATGAAATGTGTGCTTTTATTTTTTTGTTTAAATCATACCTGTTTTTAGTTTATTAAGAGGAATCTGTCAATAGGTTTTTGCTATGTAATCTGATAGCATCACGGTGTAGGGACAGTAAGTTTAGTTTTCTTTGTGCAGCAGTTGTGATAGAATCACCATTTTCTCTGTTGCAGATTTGGCAGAGCTCTGAATGCTGAGCTCTGTATAACCCCGCCCACACCGCTGATTGGCCGCTTTCCTAGTACAGTGTATATGTCACGCTAGTCACTGTTCATGGACAACCCGTGAGGCAGGATAGTCAAACGTTAAGGGGTTAGATACCAAGAGAGCACATAGTAAACAAAAGGGAAAAGACAAAGGCATAGTTTGGCAACGGTCCGAGGTCAGAATACCAGGAAGAGAGCTGATCAGAGCAAAGAGGCTAGGCACACAGATGGTCAGAACTAGGTGTCAGGCAGAAATAGATTAACAATCAGAACACAGGAATACAAGGCAAATCACTGAACAAATGCTACGATTGGCAGAGATCTGGGGATGACAACTTGGCTAAGTAGCTGGGTAATCATTTAGAACAGGAAACACCTGAAAGAGTCTAAGCACCTCCCAGTCTCCGTTTGGACGGCTGAGCTGTCAATGAAAATACCTACAGCTCAGCAAGCCCATGCACTAGATTAGACTGAGTTGTCACTCACTGTGCCCAAGACACGCTGAGCTGAGGCATCATGACCGTATACTGACAGAAGGCTGCTACTCAGTGCTGGAGGTGTGGTTGGACTAGGAGACACGAGACACCTTGTCCTGTTGATAAACACTGTTTTTATTGAAACCGCAAAATCCTGCCCATTAAGTGGAATCGGGATCTCAGCCCGTACATCATGCTGCGCTCACCAATATTATAATTTATTGTTGTAGTTTTTGCATTTTTATTCTCAGTTGTGTTTAAATGACAGAGACCATCATTCATTCTTTTATTTTATAACCTTCAGACATGAAGGACCTTTTAACTTTCTTGCAAGCATTATACCAGTCATGTTTGTAGAGGATGGTTTAGTAGTACTATCACCAACCATGATTGAACAGGCAGCTATCTTTCCTGACATTTGATTCAAATGTTCATGTGTTCTTTATTGGGAAGGGGGAGACGGAAAGTTGTATTCAGACACCACTGGCACTAGCTCCAGGTGGAGCTAAAGCATCCGATGTTGGAGCTCAACATGCCTGATCGCTTTCTCCTATGGCATAACCTGTTGCGGAAGAGTCAGTCTTGCCACATGGCTTAGGGTAGACAGCCAAACCGGCACCTCCGTTTATAGACAAATGTTTTGGGTTTTTTGCCCCTAATTAGTGCAAAGCAGGAAAACTGGTTGGCTGGGAGAAACTCCTTTCACAGAGAGTCCAAGACTATGTTCCCACAATGAGCTTTTTGAGTTAGATAGGTTACTTGCGTTTTTTCAAAAATACACAGTGTCAAAAACTCATCGTGCGAACGTAAGCTAAGGGGAGAAGTTTGTCCTTGTGGAGAGTGCCAAGTTGGTTTAGGGAGACATATTCACTTGCTGTAGATTTGTTGCAGTAATTTCCCAATCAACTGAATGGGGTTTGCAGGATTTCGTGTCCTTCCTACCAAATCAACTCTATTCAGATGAACAGTAGGGCTTCTACTCAGACTTTTATAATCTCCATTTTAACAGGAAATCTTTTACAGTTATAGAAAATTCTTCCACTCCATAATTGTTAGTGTATGCAGTAATCTTCCCTGTATTTTATCTCTAGAGAGTAAAGTTATGTGGCAAGTTTCCCAACCTCCTTTTTTTTTTTTTTTTGTCAAGTTGTCAAAAAGAAACTGACACTCAAAAGTTTCACAGGCGAATTGGAAAAGAAGAAAATAATCATAAAGATTATACATTAAATATGTCTACTTATATGTATGTTAGCAATGTGTACTGTGAGATTTAGAACTGTCCCTGCCTCTAAATGCACTTGTAAAAGTAGGTTTTAGAATCCCTACCCCCAAATATAGGCAGAAACTGTATGAGCGCAAGGTCTCAAATATGTGAACTTTGCAAGATATTTAGATAAAATTGGCACATAAATAGAATTTTAAGCCATTGAGCTATGATTGCTATTGTGGGAATAACCATTTAATCCCTTCCTGATATGGAACAAACTTGTACATCGTATGTCTAGTACCGATGTATGTAGCAGGCTCAAGAGCCTGCTAAAGACATCTATGGCTTTCATCTTGGTGAATAGGGACATTTCATAGGAGACTCCTATCGTTTCCCTATATACTGCAATACTCGTGTTATGTTATATAGAATAAACTATTACAGGTTCGAGTCCCCAATGAGCACAAGAGTGCTAAAACTGTAGTTTATGAAATCACCCACCCTCTAAAAATAAAAAATTAAAAGCTTTAATACGGTGAACACCGTAAAGCAAAGCAAAAAAATAAGTAAAAAAAAATCAAAACTAGAGGATTGCTGTTTTCTAGTTGCCATGTTTCCCTTAAAAAATTGAATTAAAAGGTACCAAAATGTTGTATGTAACCAAAGATGCTACCAATTTGGTACACTACTTGGACAACCCCTTCTCATTCCCCATGTTTGGCACCCGTTAAAATTAAAATACCTATACTCCCCTCCAGTGTCAGCGGCTTTCCAGTGGTGTCAGCACTCGTGTTCCCGGGGCTCTTGTGCGGTTGTTACGTCACACGAGCCCCGCACCCAATCAGCGCTGGCGTTACTGTCCCCACCTTCGAACAATTCGAACATCAAGAAGAAGTCAGAGATCAGCCACAACCCCGGCTTCCTCTTGATGTTCAAAACTTCCAAAGACGAGGACAGTGACGCCAGCGCTGATTGGGTGCAGGGCTCGTGTGACGTAACAACCTCACATGAGCTCCGGGAACGCCAGCGCCGACACCACTGGAACTTCACCGGAGGGGAGTATAAGTAGTTTTATCTGGGCCAAACATGGGGAATGAGAATCAGCGTCAAAGAATGAAAATGTTGTGGAATTCAGAAAATGACTATACTTTCTTTTTTTTTCTTTTCTATATGAATTTCAAATCTTCTTTTTTTTTACACTACATTAGGTATCAGCATAATTGTGCTGACTTGTAAAGTCATGTTGCCAGAAAATTTCTAGTGCTCAATGAATGGCTTAAAGACAAAACCCAAAAATCAATGGCGATATTGCGATTTTTGCACCTTTTTACCAAACATTTTCCAGCACAGTACATGTTTAAAATAAATGGTATCATTCACAGCTTCACCTTGGCCTGCAAAAAATCAAGCCTTCATATGGCTATGCTGGTGGAAAAATAAAGTTATAGCTCTTGGAAGAGGGAGAATAAAAATGAATGTGCAAAAAAAAAATGGAAAATCGCCCAGTCACGAATGGGATAAAGATGCGTTACTACATTTTTTTTTTAATTGATGAAACTTGTGTGTCCACCAGAAATGCAGAGTAAGACCCGCCGGGGTTTTCATACGCAGTTCTCATCTGAAGCATAACCTTAACTGGATGAGAATAAATGACCCCGAAAATGAAAAACTAAAATCTACAAATAAGATCCAGAAAGCACGAGCTGTTTGCACTTTTCAGCTTTTCTTTAACTGGGCCCAAGGCCTTGGCATGTCCGCTGTGTCCTTGACACGTGTTACTGTGGAGCAGGCTGACGAGGCTGTCATTAACCAGGCTTATGGTGTAGAGGATGAGTGTTTGCTGCAGCATCTTACCAGTGCAAAATGCATGGAAGTCCTAAAGACTATAAACAAGCCACAGTAACGCACTGTAAGATCTTTTTGATCCCAGTGGCACTGTTGAAAATGTATTATGTGTTTTCTCTTTGATGAAAATTCCTTGTTAAAAAAAGATTGAAATCTCTTTCCATAGTTGCACATATCTCCCCCAGGAGAGATTTCACATCCTGACATTTAAGACATAAACAGAGCAATGGACGGCTGAGGAGCGCTCGGTCACTGTGCTCTTGAGTCAGGAGTCTGCTGTAATTGCTTTGACTCTGATTTTTCTTTTTCCTCCTAATTGTATGAAAAGGCTTTTCTATTTAAATTTTGTGTTCATAGGATATGAAATTAAAATTAATAGGATTTCTTTATAATTACGATTGTACTCACTAATGAACAATGTGACATGATTCCCGGTTGGCATGTAGACTCCTTTCCTGATTTTACAGCTTTTTAGCGATGTAATATTCTACCTGTGACATGACCTTTCTACAGCTCTCTAAATACTACTAAGTATATTTCATTTCTTAAAGGAAATCTGTTAGTAGGATCAATCATCCTAAGCAGTCTATATGGGCATGTAGGTCATAGGAAGCTGAATAAAATGATACCTTCATATCTGCAATTAGATGTCTTATTCCAGAGAAATCCACACTTTTATTTTATGTAAATGAGCTGTTAAGATCTATGGGCCGGACACTAATCTACATGAGAAACACTCTCCAGAGGTTATTTTTAATAAAAGGGAGTGTTACCAGTGTGAGACATGGAAGTAACACAGCACAATAGAATAGAACTGAACTTTTTCTCCTTACAAGAACATTTGCATCAGCTCCCACAGCTCTGCTAAAAAAAAAAAAACATTTATCCCCTCCTTCTAGGCCATAGATGTCAAACTCAGGCCCGTTGGCCAAATCTGGCCGGTGGAGTAATTATATTTGGCCTGTGAGACTATACCAAATGTCTACTAGAGCTGGCCTGCCAGTAGACAGCGCATGTACCCTAATACTACAAATCCCGCATTTTCAGTCTCGCACACTCCCTGGTTACTACAAGGCCGTTTACAACACGCCCCGTAGTAATGCGCTTCCCAGCTGTGACGCACCTCCTGACCGACATTTGCCGGAGCCGGAAGTTCCCTTATCTACCTACATCAGCACGCACTCCTCTTGTGCTCTCCCATACATCTCATAGAGCCTACTGTCCTCTATCTTCTCCACAAGATGGGCACAGATATGCTATTGAGCCAGTGTTCTGATGCCATGATTTATTCCATTGCTCTATTTGGCCATTTATTTTCCATTTTTTGTACATTATCCTTTCCCTATTAGTGATGAGTAGTGTTGAGCGATACCTTCCGATATCAGGAAATATCGTATCGGATTGGATCGGACCGATACCCAAAAAGTATCGGATATCGCCGATTCCGATACCGGAAACCAATGCAAGTCAATGGGACACAAATATCGGAATGAAAATAAACCCTTTCTTTCCTTGTAGGTTAATTCTACATGAAGTAAAACAACTAAGAATAATGTAGAATGTATTATGCGAAAAGCCAGCAATTCAGCAGCGGCATACACAGGTACCCGACAATTTACAACAGAAAGAATAGAGCTTCACACACAGATTAGATAGATAGAAACATGTCAGTCACATATATATGAAGTACAGTGACAGTGTTGCTTACTGTACTTGTCATTTAGTGTAAAGGATTTATTTAAAAATATATTAGTGTTTTCATGCACAGTCTCTTTTAAAAAGCCGGCCGGCAATTCAGCATCTGTACCCGACAATTTAGAATAGAAGGAATAGAGAATCATACATAGATTACATAGATAGAAACATGTCAGTCACATATATATGAAGTACAGTGATAGTGTTGATTACTGTACTTGTCATTTAGTGTTAAAATAAAGGATTTATTTAAAAAAAAATTGGCGCGGGGTTCCCCTTAATTTTAGTCTCTAGCGGAGGTTAAGCAGACGGCTGGGGCAGATGTTTGAAGCCTGGGAAGTGGGTAATACCCACGGAGCTTCCCAGACTACTAATATCAGCCCCCAGCTGAATACCTAGCCTTTACTAGCTATTAAAATGGGGGACCCCCCCCCCGAAAAAATGACGTGGGGTACCCCCTATTTAATAGCTAGCAAAGGCTAGGCAGACAGCTGGGGGCTGATATTAATAGCCCAGGAAGGGTGCCATGAATATTGGCCCCCTCCCAGGCTAGAAACACCAGCCATCAGCCGCCCCAGAAATGGCGCATCCATAGGATGCGCCAACTCTGGCACTTAGCCTCGCTCTTCCACGCTGCCCTGGTGCGGTGGCAGGGGGTAATAGGGTTGGGGTTCATGTCAGCGCCAGCTGCCATGAAGCCCAGGTTATAATGATGGGCGTCTATAAGACACCCCCATTACTAACCTACAAAGTGTTAAAAAGAAAAAACACACTACACCCAGAAAAAAATAATTTATTTGAAATAAAACACACAATTTTATTTAATTCTTAGTTTACTAAAAAAAAATAGTTACCTGTCCACGTTCCTGCGCTGATCTCCCATGCACAGCTGTCACATCTGGAGATGGTGACAGCTGTGCATGGCTGCTGTAAGCTCACACTGCCGGGAACACGTCCGCTCCCGGCAGCGGGAGCCACTGACTGAGGTCACCGGAGTGCATTCAGGCAGCGCAGCTCCGGAGACATCCTTTACGGCACTGCTGTACCGTGGGAATTTCTCACGATACAGCAGGGCCGTAAAGGAGCTAACCGGAGCAGCGCTGCCTGAACTCCGGCGAACCCGCTTATGCAATGACGGGGCTGCTTTACGGCCCCATCATTCTAGCGGCGGCAGCGGTTCAGAGCGGTCACATTCTATGTGGCTGCTCTAAACTGGAGATCTTCGTGGGACACTCGTGGACTACTACGGAGGGGTAAGGATAAGGTTGTGGTTTATTATTTTATATTTTATTACAGGAGATCGATGGCTTCGGGGAATTAGGTGTCTAGGTGAGTATAGGTGTAGTTTTTTATTTTTTACTTTATTTTAGGTGGCGATCAGCGGGGACAGGTAATGTATGAACTAATTTATTGTAGGCAACCACTGGCCACCAATGACATGTATTTAAAATTTATTGGGGACACAGTAGGGCAATTTAAATAGCAGGATCAGGCTGATGGGAACTACTGCTCCCATCGAGCTGATGCTGCTGGCACGAGTGGACGGGGGACAGACATAGGCCGATGGGAGTAGTAGTGTCACATCGGCCTATGTCTGCCTGCACGCACACACTCGCAGACATCGCACAGACACCGCACACACTCGCAGACACCGCACAGACACCGCACAGACACCGCACACACTCGCAGACATCGCACAGACACCGCACACACTCGCAGACATCGCACAGACACCGCACACACTCGCAGACATCGCACAGACACCGCACACACTCGCAGACATCGCACAGACACCGCACACACTCGCAGACATCGCACAGACACCGCACACACTCGCAGACATCGCACAGACACCGCACACACTCGCAGACATCGCACAGACACCGCACACACTCGCAGACATCGCACAGACACCGCACACACTCGCAGACATCGCGCAGACACCGCACACACTCGCAGACATCGCGCAGACATCGCACAGACACCGCACACACTCGCAGACATCGCACAGACACCGCACACACTCGCAGACATCGCACAGACACCGCACACACTCGCAGACATCGCACAGACACCGCACACACTCGCAGACATCGCACAGGCACCGCACACACTCGCAGACATCGCACAGGCACCGCACACACTCGCAGACATCGCACAGGCACCGCACACACTCGCAGACATCGCACAGGCACCGCACACACTCGCAGACATCGCACAGGCACCGCACACACTCGCAGACATCGCACAGGCACCGCACACACTCGCAGACATCGCACAGGCACCGCACACACTCGCAGACATCGCACAGGCACCGCACACACTCGCAGACATCGCACAGGCACCGCACACACTCGCAGACATCGCACAGGCACCGCACACACTCGCAGACATCGCACAGGCACCGCACACACTCGCAGACATCGCACAGGCACCGCACACACTCGCAGACATCGCACAGGCACCGCACACACTCGCAGACATCGCACAGGCACCGCACACACTCGCAGACATCGCACAGGCACCGCACACACTCGCAGACATCGCACAGGCACCGCACACACTCGCAGACATCGCACAGGCACCGCACACACACTCGCAGACATCGCACAGGCACCCCGCACACACACTCGCAGACATCGCACAGGCACCCCGCACACACACTCGCAGACACTCGCACAGGCACCCCGCACACACACTCGCAGACACTCGCACAGGCACCCCGCACACACACTCGCAGACACTCGCACAGGCACCCCGCACACACACTCGCAGACACTCGCACAGGCACCCCGCACACACACTCGCAGACACTCGCACAGACACCCCGCACACACACTCGCAGACACTCGCACAGGCACCCCGCACACACACTCGCAGACACTCGCACAGACACCCCGCACACACACTCGCAGACACTCGCACAGACACCCCGCACACACACTCGCAGACACTCGCACAGACACCCCGCACACACACTCGCAGACACTCGCACAGACACCCCGCAGACACTCGCACAGACACCCCGCACAGACACCCCGCAGACACTCGCACAGACACCCCGCACACACACTCGCAGACACTCGCACAGACACCCCGCACACACACTCGCAGACACTCGCACAGACACCCCGCACACACACTCGCAGACACTCGCACAGACACCCCGCACACACACTCGCAGACACTCGCACAGACACCCCGCACACACACTCGCAGACACTCGCACAGACACCCCGCACACACACTCGCAGACACTCGCACAGACACCCCGCACACACACTCGCAGACACTCGCACAGACACCCCGCACACACACTCGCAGACACTCGCACAGACACCCCGCACACACACTCGCAGACACTCGCACAGACACCCCGCACACACACTCGCAGACACTCGCACAGACACCCCGCACACACACTCGCAGACACTCGCACAGACACCCCGCACACACACTCGCAGACACTCGCACAGACACCCCGCACACACACTCGCAGACACTCGCACAGACACCCCGCACACACACTCGCAGACACTCGCACAGACACCCCGCACACACACTCGCAGACACTCGCACAGACACCCCGCACACACACTCGCAGACACACGCACAGACACCCCGCACACACACTCGCAGACACACGCACAGACACCCCGCACACACACTCGCAGACACACGCACAGACACCCCGCACACACACTCGCAGACACACGCACAGACACCCCGCACACACACTCGCAGACACACGCACAGACACCCCGCACACACACTCGCAGACACACGCACAGACACCCCGCACACACACTCGCAGACACACGCACAGACACCCCGCACACACACTCGCAGACACACGCACAGACACCCCGCACACACACTCGCAGACACACGCACAGACACCCCGCACACACACTCGCAGACACACGCACAGACACCCCGCACACACACTCGCAGACACACGCACAGACACCCCGCACACACACTCGCAGACACACGCACAGACACCCCGCACACACACTCGCAGACACACGCACAGACACCCCGCACACACACTCGCAGACACACGCACAGACACCCCGCACACACACTCGCAGACACACACGCACAGACACCCCGCACACACACTCGCAGACACACTCGCACACACACGCACAGACACCCCGCACACACACTCGCGCACACACACGCACAGACACCCCGCACACACACTCGCGCACACACACTCGCGCACACACACGCACAGACACCCCGCACACACACTCGCGCACACACACTCGCGCACACACACGCACAGACACTCCCGCACAGACACCCCGCACAGACACCCCGCACACACACCCGCACACACCAGTCATGACGGGCTGATCGTCTGGGAGGTGTGGCTGACCTGTGCGGCCGTGGGAAAGTTCATGTGAGTTCATGCAATGCAGTCAAGCATGAACTCACGTGAACCCTCTGAGGGCACCGCGGCGACTTCAAATGAACAGCTGATCGGCATCACCTGATACCTCAGCTGTTCATTTGAAATAACCGGCGGGAAAGCGCAGCACAGAACGGGAAAGCCGGCGGTGAAGTCTTTTCACTGCTGGCTTCCCCGCCCGGGTCCTTCGCTCCCCGCTCCTTGGTGCTGCGCTCCCCGCCCGGTCCTAACTTACGATCGGGATGGGAGGTGGCGAGGGGAGCGGAGGATCGGGGTGGGAGGCTGCGGGGAAGCAGTATGGGGCTGTGTGATTGTTTAAAAGCCGGCGGCTTTTCTCCCACGCTGGGATGGAATTCTGATGACAGGCTGGATCTCAGCTGAGCGCTGCCATCCAGCTTGTCATACTTCAGAGACACTGCAGAGCGCAGGCATTATGGGAACTTCCGATTCCGGTATTCGATATTCTAAAAGTATCGGAATTCCGATACCGCGAATATCGGCCGATACCCGATATTTCAGTATCGGAATGCTCAAAACTAGTGATGAGTGAATGTGCTCGGATAACGTGTTTGGGTCCCTGCAGCTGCATGTTTTGTGACTGTTAGGCAATCCCCGCATGTGTTGCAGCTGTTTGTTGTTAGGTAATCCCCGCATGTGTTGCGGCTGTCTTGCAGCTGGAGGGACTCAAGCATATTATCCGAGCACGCCCATGATACTCGGTTAACATCCGAGTGTGCTTGGATAACACGATATCAGAGCACATTTGCCCATCATTATTCCCTATGTATTGAGGTTTTACCCTTTTTGTTTGCTCCCTACCATCTTAACTCTGTGAATATTGTTATTTCAGGGCTGTTTATGTATTTTTGATGTTCTCTACTTCCCTATATTTCCTTCTACTTGAGTCACCAGTGCATTCCCCTATATACTGCTATCTACCATCCCCACAATCTTAATTTCAGCAGTATTGGGGTCCTCCCTACCCTAGGTAGATTCCCCTAACCCATTTTCCCCCTCCACCCTTACTCCCGTTTTTTTCTGTCACGATTAATGTTATTCCTTTACATGTCTTCTTCACGTTTACTTGGATTTCTCCGTTTTATAGTATTAAGCTTTGCTTGTTCCAGATTCAGTGTTTAAGCAAAACTTCAGTTTGTTTCAATATGAAAAGAGTCATCGTTATATCTGTTTTCATTAAGAATTTCTAAAAACTTTGCTGCTGTAGTGTCTGTAAGTCCTTAAAAGGGTTGTCCAGTGCTTTTAAAAATATGCCTTTGTGTTTTATTGATAAATAGAAGCTTCTTTCTAGTTACCTCCCGTAGCTGTTTCTGCCTGTGAGTGGCGCTATCCTTGGCCGCTCATAGGCATCACGTGACCCCCCCGCTGACGTCACGACAAGTGAGGCTTGACTCGGCGGTGGGATCCCCGCGGTGGCTGCTGGGTTGTGGGCGGGGTTACTCCGCGCGTCACACCCAGCATCCACCACGCACTTTCCCGATGAATGAGGAGAGGGAGAGCGCGCCGTGGATGCCGGGTGTGACGCGGGGGTAACCCCACCCACAACCCAGCATCCACCGTGGAACGCAGAAGAGGGACCCTCTGCTGCAGCCGCAACTTGTGACGTCAATGTATGTCAGAGCCGGCTGCTGCCGGGGGTCACGTGATGCCTGTGAGCGGCCAAGGATAGCGCCACTCACAGGCAGAAACAGCTACGGGAGGTAACTAGAAAGAAGCTTCTATTTATCATTAAAACACATTTAATGTGTTTTAATGACAACCCCTTTAATGTTACAAATCCGACAGCGCCCTTGCTGGATTCTGTCGCTCTTTGCTCCCCCTCTCTCCACATACTTGACTGTATTTTCAGTCTGAGATCTGTCCATGAAAAATCTGACATCACACAGAAGCGCTGACCTCGCAAGGACCAAAGTTATTCAGTTGGTCTGTTCAGATGACAGTTTTTTCACACTGATCGAAAGTCCACTTGAAAAATATTGCAGCATTCACTACTCAAATCCATGTTTTGGATAAAACTTGGCTATTTACTGTAAGTCTGTGTACGAAAAAAAATCTGATCCCATACTGATCAACCTTACAGTATCCTATTTGTTGGACACATTGTAAGTCTTAACATTAGAAACTGTATTTGATATTGTAAATTTTATATACTGCTAGTTTATAAAAAAAATGCCATATTGATGTAAAAACGGGCATATGGATAGAATACTGATGACTGTACAAATGAGAAATCATTCTATTTTTCTGAAATTAAAATCTGATTTTTTTTATATGCTCTTGTGAACGTAGCCTTAGAGATAGCCGCAGGAAAGGGGTTGTACATATATCTCAAGAAGGCAGAGCAAACGTACTGTCGAAAAGGTGGGAGCGCTTGGAGAGCAAATGGCAAATAAGAAGCTGTATTGATATTTGGGGCTAATAAAGAAAGCGGCACGCTGGACACGCACAGACCTCACATCCGGCTTTTATTATTGGGGGAAACACTGCTACAGCAGAGCACTTTTTAGTTAATAACCTTGCACTGACATGCTGTATATGAAAAATAATTGTTTTAATGTCTGAAGTGGCCCTTGAATTGGTTCAGTATGGTCGTGTGGCCCTGGGATTGGTTCAGTATGACCGTGTGGCCCTGGGATTGGTTCAGTATGACCGTGTGGCCCTGGGATTGGTTCGGTATGACCGTGTGGCCCTGGGATTGGTTCGGTATGACCGTGTGGCCCTGGGATTGGTTCGGTATGACCGTGTGGCCCTGGGATTGGTTCGGTATGACCGTGTGGCCCTGGGATTGGTTCGGTATGACCGTGTGGCCCTGGGATTGGTTCGGTATGACCGTGTGACCCTGGGATTGGTTCGGTATGACCGTGTGACCCTGGGATTGGTTCGGTATGACCGTGTGACCCTGGGATTGGTTCGGTATGACCGTATGGCCCTGGGATTGGTTCGGTATGACCGTGTGGCCCTGGGATTGGTTCGGTATGACCGTGTGGCCCTGGGATTGGTTCGGTATGACCGTGTGGCCCTGGGATTGGTTCGGTATGACCGTGTGGCCCTGGGATTGGATCGGTATGACCGTGTGGCCCTGGGATTGGTTCGGTATGACCGTGTGGCCCTGGGATTGGTTCGGTATGACAGTGTGGCCCTGGGATTGGTTCGGTATGACAGTGTGGCCCTGGGATTGGTTCGGTATGACAGTGTGGCCCTGGGATTGGTTCGGTATGACAGTGTGGCCCTGGGATTGGTTCGGTATGACAGTGTGGCCCTGGGATTGGTTCGGTATGACAGTGTGGCCCTGGGATTGGTTCGGTATGACAGTGTGGCCCTGGGATTGGTTCGGTATGACAGTGTGACCCTGGGATTGGTTCGGTATGACAGTGTGGCCCTGGGATTGGTTCGGTATGACAGTGTGGCCCTGGGATTGGTTCGGTATGACAGTGTGGCCCTGGGATTGGTTCGGTATGACAGTGTGGCCCTGGGATTGGTTCGGTATGACAGTGTGGCCCTGGGATTGGTTCGGTATGACAGTGTGGCCCTGGGATTGGTTCGGTATGACAGTGTGGCCCTGGGATTGGTTCGGTATGACAGTGTGGCCCTGGGATTGGTTCGGTATGACAGTGTGGCCCTGGGATTGGTTCGGTATGACAGTGTGGCCCTGGGATTGGTTCGGTATGACAATGTGGCCCTGGGATTGGTTCACTATGACCGTGTGGCCCTTGGACCAGAAAAGGTTGTGCTCCCCTGGTTTATGCATTTTTTTGCATAATTCTACCCAGCTTTGGCCACGTCCTATGGCCAGATATTCCCGCCTGTGGGTTATACTGCAAATCTGTATCAAAATCTGCAGGTCACTTTTGATTTAGGTGTATTTCACTTTGCATTGTAAATGGTGAAATCCACAATGAGACTTTGCTTTTACATATCAGTTTACACAGCAATCTGCACTACAGGGCTACTTTCCACTGGATTTTTTGTAGATTTTTTTAGACTGTACAGAGACGAGATTTGGTAAAATCTCTTCCACTTTGCTGGTTCTGTAACACACTGTGGATTATTGTACTATAGTAAATGTTACAGCTTTGTTTTACGGACTCTGGGTTTATCATTTGGACAATTTGCTGGATAGCTTACTGGGTTAGGGCTCATTCAGACGTCTGTTTTTTCTTTTACAGTTTCAGTCTGTGGGGCTGTTCACACATATCCGTGCATTTTTGCTGACTGTGGTCCGTCCAAAATCACTAAGATGTGTCCAATTTTGATCCGAGCCTTAGCTCAATCTCGCCGGTGCAAGTGCAGAGGTCTATGAAAAAAAATCGGATAGCACTCAGATGTTTTTCATGGAGGCGAAGCTTGAGAAACCCCCATCAGTTTTTTTTTTTATTCAGCAAAATCTGCTGAAACTCTGACCGAACTCTGATGGTAAAAATTGCCGCTGCTCCCAAACTCTGATGAAACTCATAAACTCTGATGAAACTCATAAACTCTGATGAAACTCATAAACTCTGATGAAACTCATAAACTCTAATGAAACTCATAAACTCTAATGAAACTCGGATACATTTTTGCAGACTAGAAAAATCAGTGATGTCTGAATGAACCCATATGGTTTCTTTGCATGGCTAAGTACTATCCTTGCATACAAAGGGAGTTGGTTTTTATTAGAATCTGAGCATTCGGGCCAGGATATGAAGACTTGACATCTTTAGGTAAACATTCTGCCAAACAATGAACACCGCGCACGATTTATTAATAATGGTATTCCAGAGGTGTTTGTATTTTCCTTCTTATATTGTGTGTGTCTGCTCTTCCATTGAGCGACATTACGCGGGGCTGGAGCCTTCCTTCATGCGCTGCCTGTTCCCCGTACTCCTGCCCTTGCTTTTCTACTGTGCAACACAATGGAAGTGATTTCATTTCTGCTCATTGCATGCTTTCATTACCTCCTCTTGTCACAGCAGGGTGTGCTGCACATTCAGTTTTTCTCTTTCTGATGATGGTCATGAATTGCAATAATTTGCCAACACAAGTGATTTATTTATGCTGTTATCTGTTAAGAAATAAGATTGGAGGGGAATGATTTAAACTAAGAAAAAAAATCGTGTTGACTCACAACGTCGGCACCTTGCACTCCTGCTGTTTTCAATGCTGGATGTAGCGCTAGCTTTCTGAAAACACTGGCGCATTACACCGCATATGTTCAATATCTCATCTTTGTTATGCAAGTCCTAGCTTTGTCAGCTGCAATAACACTCGAGCTGATAAATCAAATGGGGCTCATAGAATGTAGCGATTTTATTTCCTCTCCCGCCGGTTCGTGCGCACGTGCAATCCGGTAGGAGGTAATGAAATCGTTATATTGGTGGAAGTGCATAGATGGATGTCGATTTGAAAAACACCTTATTACGTTTTAAATGAGAAATCAATTCTGACATTGTATCTACAAGTACGCACACGCTTCGTGAATGACTGCGGTCCAGAGACTGAATGATTCCTCACCCTGCTGCCATTGGCATTAACAAGTTTTGAACAATTTGCTGTCTGAATATACTTTTGCTAGAAGACTGATGTTCTGCTTGAAGGATAAAGATTACAGGAAATTGTACACTGTTTAATTGCTTAATTCCAGACATTGATTGGCTACACAGGCCTGATGG
The DNA here is from genome assembly GCF_046119375.1 of Phyllobates terribilis. Lineage (NCBI taxonomy): Eukaryota > Metazoa > Chordata > Amphibia > Anura > Dendrobatidae > Phyllobates > Phyllobates terribilis. The sequence continues at coordinate 406,566,387 of NW_027362761.1, read as the reverse complement.
GAATATAGCATTTTGATTTGCAGAATGTTCTATGAAATGTGTAAAAGGCCCCCCTTTTTAAAGATTTTGTGGTTTTCTTCAAGGTTAAGAAAAATTAAGTCAAGGAGAACACATTTACAATTTTGTAGCTTGTTTTATTTTGAATGGAATAAGTAATTGATTTTTCTCTGTTGTGGGTGAAGCTTGGTTTCTTTATAATGGGTGCTAAAAAAAAAAAAAAAAAAAAGGATTAAAACAAAAAAAAAACACAATAGTGATTATAAAAATATGCTCATGCATTATTGAAGGACAAAAGTGATTCATCTTTTTAAAGTAGTATTTCTAAATATGGGTACCACCATGGGGTCTCCTGCCTTCCTGGTTCAGTGGTAGTTGGAGGTTAGAACCAGCAGGTGAATTCTTGGTACTCAGGAAATGGAATGACTTTCTACAATTAACTACATGGCAGGAGAGCTGTGCTAAACCCTCATTCTAACCCAAGCTTTACAAATACTCTGATCTGGGCTAAGGTCATTGTGTAAGAAAGAGTAGGTAAGCTGTGACCATTGCCTATTGTTGATCCTGTGTTATCTACTGTGTATTGAGCGGTTACCGATCATTATAACCTTTGTTTCTGATAATAAAGAGACTGAAAAGTGTATCTAGTATTAGACATTGTCCAGTCTGAAAATTGCCAAATTCCGGATTATTTTTTTTTTTTTTAAGATAGTTATAGAGGAAATCAGGGAAACAAATGTAACAAAAAAAAATCTTTTAACTTAAAGGAAACCTGTCAGTAGGATCAATCGTCCTAGGCCGTCTATATGGGCACGTAGGTCATAGAAAGTTGAATAAAGTGAAACCTTGATATCTGCGATCCGATGTGCGTTTTTCTGAATCCCAAAGTTCAGCTTTGCTTCCACCACAGAAGCATGAACACAGGTCACCAATGCAAGACTTATGTGAAACGAAATTAACCAGAATTTCAAATGTAACAGTGGGGGATGTGAATTGTTCAGGAATAGTTTACCTAAGACACTGGCAGTGCATTGAGTTTGTAGGACACTATTTATTTTCACACTATGGTCTGCTGCTATCTCAGGTGATCGAGACGGTAAAGATGGTAAAATCACAAAAATAAATGAGTTTATACGCATACTGTTGTACTTGCTTCTTTTCACTAAAAACGCAGCAAAACCTGATAGCTATGTTCACACTAGGCGTTTTTTCAGCGGTTTTTCACTACCCATTACTTTTAATGGGTGAAAAACGCAGAAAAAACGCTGAAAGAAGTGACATGCTCTATTCTGTACATAACCATATATAGCACAAAATACTGATCAAACCAAAACCAAGGTGTGTGCATGAGATTTCTGGAATCTCAGACTTTACTGGTACTGTAAAACGTAGCTGAAAATTTGCATAAAAAAAAAGCTGAAAAAACGCATTGTGTGAACATAGCCTTATTCAAGAAGTCCACTTATTTCTTAATATGTAAATGGCCTGTTAAGGTCTATGAGCCAGAGACCAATCTCCCTGAGAATCTGCCTTCAGAGCTTCTTATAAATGAAAGGCTGCGTTACCAGTGTGGGACATGTAATGACTGACAGATTTCTCTCCTGATCTACCCTGATCTACATGTCTCACACTGGTAATGCCTTTTGCATTTAAAATAAGCTCTAGGGGCAGATTCTCTGGGAAATAAAGCACTGATTTTATGATTTAGAAGCACACATCCCAAGTTACATCACTGGAATCAGGCTCTGGACCATCATGCTGCTCTGAGATTGCATAACAAAAACATGCTGACATAAGATGCTACAGGTTCTCTCACCTGCGCATCACTAAGGAAATCCTGAAAACATGATCTGTTGGGGGCTGTGAGGACTAGAGTTTGGGAATCACTGTTCTTAAGTATACGAGCATGCAGTGATCATTGAGATTTGTTCAGTGACATGTATAATGCTGTCAGATGCTCTTTAGCAATAGACAACAAACTGTCAATTTGTCAGTATGGAGCAGCTGTGGGGATTTTAAAGTGAACCTGACAGCTGATACAGGCTGCCCAATCCACTGGTAGCTTGTATCAGGCACTGGCTTCATTATTATTATCCTTATTAATATTATTATGTTTAGTTTAGGTAGCACCATCATATTCAGCAGTGCTTTAGACATTATCATCACTATCTCCATTGGGGCATGTATCAGCTGTCAGGTTCACTTTAAAATGGCTTTGAAATATGGCAGATTTTTATGTAATATTCTAGTTTACTAACCTATTCCATGATACAAAAAAGATACTGATTTACACTGCCTGATATCTGCAAAAATTACCCTCTTTTGGCTTGCTCCTAGTAACTGTAGTTTTACAGTGGCCTGTAAAAGTTTGACCACCCCTGGTCAAAATTACTGTTATTGTGAACAGTTAAGTAAGTTGAAAGTGAAATTATCTCTAAAAGATCTAAAGTTAAAGATGACATATTTCCTTTGTATGTTAGGTAAAAAATTATATATAGTGCAATTTTTTTTTCATTTAAAAAATTACAAAAAGGAAAATTGGCTGATGCAAAAGTTTGTGCCCCTTGGAGATTTGTGTGCTCAGATAACTTTGACCAAGGTTTCAGACCTTAACCTTTTGGGGTTATGGCTTGTTCACTATCTTCATTAGGAAAGGCCAGATGATGCAAATTTTCGAGCTATATAAAAACCCAGCCTCCTCTACCCTTGTGCCAAAAAACAGCAGCCATGGGTTCTTCTAAGCAGCTGCCTAACACTTTGAAAATGATGGAGGCCCACAAAGCAGGAGAAGGCTATAAGAAGATAACAAAGCATTTTACATTTTCCCTTTCCTCAGTTTGAAATGTAATTAAGAATTGGCAGTTACCAGGAACAGTGAAAGATGAGCAACATTTCAGTGAGATCTGCTCTTATGACTGCTAAAGAGGCAAATCAGAACCGCCGCTTGACTGCAAAAGACCTTCAGAAAGATGTAGCAGACTCTGGAGTTGTGGTACATTGTTCTACTGTTCAGAGACACCTGCACAAATATGGCCTTCATGGAAGAGTCATCAGAAGAAAGTCTCTCCTGCGTCCTCACCATAAAATTCTGCGTCAGAAGTGTGCAAAAGAACATCTAAACAAGCCTGATGCATTTTGGAAACAAGTTCTGCGGTTCAATGAGATTAAAATAGAACTCTTTGGCCACAATGATCAAAGATGTGTGGAGAAAAAAGGTCACAATTTTAGGAAAAGAACATCTTGCCAACCATTAAGCATGGGGGTGGATCAATCATGCTTTGGGGTTGTGTTGCAGCTATTGGCATGGGGTAGAGGGAAGAATGGATTCAATGACATTTCAACAAATTCTTAATGCAAACATAACACCATCTGTAAAAAAAAGCTGAAGTTGAAAAGAGGATGGCTTCTACAAATGGATAATGATCCTAAACACACGTCAAAATCCACAATAGACTTCCTCAAAAGACGCAAGCTGAAGGTTTTACAGCAGTCCTCACAGTCCCCTGATCTGAACATCATTGAAAATCTGTGACTAGACCTCAAAATAGCAGTGCACGCAAGACGACCTAGGAATCTCACAGAACTGGAAGAATTTTCCAAGGAAGAAGGGATCAAAATCCCTCAAACACCTGACTGGCTACAAAAAAAAGACTGGACTGTAGACAGACTGTCGGGCTGGAGAGTAGACAAGCTGGCGGACTGGACTTGTAGTCAGGCTGGCGGACTGGCCTTGTAGTCAGGCTGGCGGACTGGCCTTGTAGTCAGGCTGGCGGACTGGCCTTGTAGTCAGGCTGGCGGACTGGCCTTGTAGTCAGGCTGGCGGACTGGCCTTGTAGTCAGGCTGGCGGACTGGCCTTGTAGTCAGGCTGGCGGACTGGCCTTGTAGTCAGGCTGGCGGACTGGCCTTGTAGTCAGGCTGGCGGACTGGCCTTGTAGTCAGGCTGGCGGACTGGCCTTGCAGTCAGGCTGGCGGACTGGCCTTGCAGTCAGGCTGGCGGACTGGCCTTGCAGTCAGGCTGGCGGACTGGCCTTGCAGTCAGGCTGGCGGACTGGCCTTGCAGTCAGGCTGGCGGACTGGCCTTGCAGTCAGGCTGGCGGACTGGCCTTGCAGTCAGGCTGGCGGACTGGCCTTGCAGTCAGGCTGGCGGACTGGCCTTGCAGTCCGGCTGGCGGACTGGCCTTGCAGTCCGGCTGGCGGACTGGCCTTGCAGTCAGGCTGGCGGGCCGGACTGGTAGTCAGGCTGGCGGGCTGGACTGGACTGGTAGTCAGGCTAGCAGCGGGACCTGAGGGCTGAAGCAGAGTATAACACACACAGCTACATCCTTGCACGGGCACTTCCATTTTGGAGGAGGTGCCCTTTATATGAGAGGACCTCCAGCCATTGGCCGGGGACTCCTCAGGACTGCGCGCGTGGCTCCTTTATGAGGGAGGGAGCGCGCGCGCCCTAAGCACGGTGTCCGGGAAGCTGCGGTAGCAACAGAGGCAGGAACGCCAGGCAAGGAGCGCGGCGGTAAGTGGGACTGCGTCTCTGCCTGTCAAGGGGCAGAGACGCAGATACTACAAAAGCGTTTGCAAGCTGTGATACTTTCAAAACAGGGTGCTACTAGGTAATAACCAAACAGGGCGCCCAGACTTTTTCATCTGCCCATTTTCATTTTTGCAATTTTTAACATGTAAAAAATGACTATATATTATTATTATTATTATTATTAATATTTTACCAAAAATAAAGGAAATGTGTCATCTTTAACTTTAGGCCTCTTAGAGATCATTTCATCTTTAACTTAACTCTTCACAATAACAGTAATTTTCACCAGGGGTGCTCAAACTTTTACATTCCACTGTATGTATTCTTTTGTCACATGGAGGTTTTTATAGCTAATATATCGCCAATGTATACTCTAAACGTGATGAAAACAGATTGTTGGTGATAAAAGTACTGTAGACATTTGTCTCTTTTGTTAGACATGTTATATTAATATTATTTGTTTGTGGAAGCCCCATCTCTAAAGAATGCCGCAGGGATACATTTCAGAAGATCTTGTATCCCTTGATTATTAACTCTAGCTGACAGGTAGCAGATTTCACAATTACACAGGCGTCTTGGGGGTCTGACACTTGCTAGAATACCTGTGTTCCTGAATTGAATGTCTTTGGATGTTGGATGTTTTATTGATTCAGCTTCACTGTGATTGCTGCCTGTAGATTTTCTTATGATTATGTTGCTTATTTTTTAGTTCCCTAGTGGTGTGTTAGATCCAACATCAGTACATCTGGACTCATGGAAGTATTAATTGGCTAAAAATTAGAACGGTTTCTTTAGTTACGCCTATCTCATGATACCTGTAGCTAATGGGTAAGCTATAAGCCTGTATAAACATAGTTAGGTCCAGAAATATTTGGACAGTGACCAAAACTTTGTGATTTGGGCTCTGCATGCCACTGTTTTTGTTTTAAAATGAAATAACTGAAACGCAATTGAAGTGTAGACTTTCAAGTTTAATTAAAGGGATTGAACAAAAGTATCCTGTGAAACGTTTAGGAATTCCAACCATTTTTCTACAAACCCTCCTCATTTTAGGGGCTCAAAAGTAATTAGACAAATTAACTATACCATGAATAAAATGTTCATTTTTAATACTTTTTAGTGAATGCTTTGCAGTCAAGGAAATGAATCCAGCACAGGGTTGGACGCGATGACCTTGGAGGTCCCTTCCAACTCTAACATTCTATGATTCTATGACTGCCTGGAGTCTGGAAGCCATGGTCATCACCAAACGCTGTATTTCCTTTTTTGTGATGGTTTACCGGCCTGCACTGCAGCTGACTTAATTTGTTGCTTGTTTGTGGGTCTTTCTGCCTAAAGTTTTGTCTCAAGAATGTGAAATGCTGCTCGATGAGATTGAGATCTGGTGATTGACTCGGCCACTTCTTTGCCTTAAAAAAATCAATGGGTTGCTTTCGCAGCATATTTTGGGTCATTGGCCATCTGTAACTGTGAAGTGTCATCCAATCAACCTTGCTTCGTTTGGTTGAATCTAAGCAGAAATTTTAGCCCTCTACACTTCAGAATTAATCCGGCTGCTTCCGTCTTGAGTCACATAATCAATAAAGACTAGTAATCCAGTGCCATTGGAAGCCATGCATGCCCATGCCATTGCACTGCCTCCATCATGTTTTACAGAAGATGTGGTGTGCTTTGGATCATGAGCCGTCCCAGTCCTTCTTCACACTTTCTTCTGCTCATCATTCTGGTACAGATTGATCTTAGTTTAATCTGTCCAAAGAATGCTTTTCTAGAAGTGGGCAGCTTCTTTAGATTTTTTTTTTGTCAAAGTCTAATCTGGCCTTTCTATTTTTAAGGCTGATTAATGGTTTGCCCCTTGTGGTGAACTCTGTTTTCTCTCATGAAGTTTTCTCTTTATGGTAGACTTAGATACTGAAACACCTTCTTCCTGAAGAGTGTTCTTCACTTGGGTGGATGTTGTGAATGGGTTTTTTTTTCACCATGGAAAGGATTCTGCAGTCATCCATCACTATTGTCTTCCATGTATGTCCAGGCCTTTTTGATTTCCCAAGCTCACCAGTACGCTCTTTTTTGCAGAATGTACCAAACTGTTGATTTGGCTGCTCCTAACATTTCTGCTATCTCTCTGATGGATTTCTTCTTTTGCAGCCTAATAATGGTCTGTTTCTCTTCAATTGAGAGCTCCTATGACCACATATTGTGGATTCACAGCAACAGCTTCCAAATGCAAATGCCACAACTGGAATCGCCTCCAGACCTGCTTAACTGATGATAAATTAATGAGGGAATAACCCATGCAGCCCATTAAAGAACTTTGGAGATAATGGTCCAATTACTTTAATCCCTTTAAAAGGGGGCAGCTGCATATTAAAGAGCTGTAATTCCTAAACCCTTACTCCAATTATGATGTGAATACACTCAAGTTAAAGCGGAGAGTCTACATTTTAAGCCCATATTGATTATATAACTGTATCATGAAAATGCTTTGGTAAGCAGCTAAAATGCCAAAACTTCTGTCACTGTCCAAATATTTTTGAACCTAACTGTAAATTTGTTTCTGTTCTTTTAAATAATCAGTCATTTCAGTAAAATTATTTTTGATAGGCAGTGTACTTAATAGCAGAATTGTAAATAATTTTCTTTACTGAAAATGTGTCTTTCTAAAAATGCTCTAAGGGTCTGGTCACTAGATATCACCTCCTCTGTACCTTGCTGTCCACTGCCTGTTGTCAGGTTAAATCTGGCTCCAGTAACAGAGAAGTAGAGACTGATCACAGGAAGTTGGAGAGGGTCTTTGCTTCTGTTCACAGAGCAGATCTCCCTTTCATTCACAGCTTATACACATTCCCTTTGCTGCCCCTCCTCTCCTCCATCACTGCAGTCCACAACCTTTGCTTCACACGTAGTAATTCGTACAATCCATGTCCTCCATCTCTGCCACCCAGCTCTGCTCCACCATCATAATCAACATTTCTGTCCTGCTTTTCATACAGCTGTAATCTAGTGATGGGTGAGCAGTAAAATGCTCGGGTGCTCGATTCTCGGGTCGAGCAAATTGGAATACTCGGGTGCTCGACCCGAGCAACGAGCCCAATGTAAGTCTATGGGAAACGCAAGCATTTTTCAGGCGGCTCCCCCCGGCGGTCTGCAGAGGGCCTAAAAATTGCCAAAATTGATGGGAACAGTGCTCTAATGGTATGGGGACAGCATAGGGAAGACCCCTGGAAGCATTTTTGACTCCCAGGTCACTTCTGTCAACAACGTTGTCAGAGGTATTACGCCACTTTTACAGACTCAAAATAAAACATACAAAAACAAATTCAAAATGGATTTTACTGGCAAATATGTTAAGGAACATCCTTTCCAGGGTAATGACTTGTATATAAAGCAAAATAAATAACCAAAAACAAAAATGCTCCTCCACACCTTGGGCTATGTTCACACGTAGCATTTTTGATGCGTTTTTTTCACTTTTGCATTGCTTTCAACCGTGACACGTGCATTCAACAGGAAATGTCATTTTAACATTTTACAACCTTATCTGACCATGTGGTGTGTGAGATATCATCAGACACATCGTGTTTGGTTTATGGAGGAGGGACTCTGAAAGTCACAAAGCCTATTTTTATAGGGCCAATAGTCTGCCTTTACTATTCTTAAAGGGCCAGCAGTCGGCCCTCACTATTTTTAGAGAGCCATCAGCCGGCTATGTTTTATTCCCATTACTAAAGAGTGGGTCTCCTATACTGTTATTGCGTATGCAGTTAGTGGCAGGGCTGCCCAAAATTTGAACACACCCCAATACCACTTTGAAAATTTGGATTCACCCAATACCCCTTTGAAGAGACTGTTTTTAGGAGGCCCTCCTCTAAATGTTCCCATTATTAGGAAGTGGGTATCCCATTGTGTTTGCCTATGCAGTGAATGCAAGAGCTGCCAAAAATTGGGAGGCACTCCAATGCCCCTTGGAAGAGACGTGGAGGAGGGCCTCATAAAAAATGTTCCCATTAGAAAGGAGCGGGCCTCCTATACTTGTAATGCCCATGCACTAAGTGTATGGGCTGACAAACATTTACCCCTGGGGGGTATATATGAACATACGTATAAAAAATTTTTTTACGGGCATCATAAACACCCTTTAAAAAATGTATGTGGGTGTTGCATCACGGACCACGGTCACCCTGGTGATATGGTGGTGGGGGATGAGGAGAAGGAGGAGGACAAGAGCAAATAGCCAAAATCAGGAAGCATATACCCATGTGTGGGTGTGAAAAGGTGCATGGAAATACACCTCCCAAGAAAAGACACTGGATTTGAGTTCGTTACCCTGCTATCATTCGGTGATGTTGAGAAGTCTGGCCCAATCCAGCCCTTGTTCATTTATATAAGTCAGCCGGTCAGCATTTTCAGTTGACAGACAGATGCGCTTATCAGTTATAATTCCACCAGCAGCACTAAAAACCCGCTCTGCTAAAACGCTAGTGGCAGGGCAGCCCAGGACCTCCAAGGCATATAGAGCCAGTTCTTTCCACGTATCCATCTTGGATACCCAATAATTATAAGGCACAGAGGAATCACGGTGGACGTTGGTACGGTCGGCAAGGTACTCCCTCAGCATCTTCCCAAACTTTACACTCCTTGTGAGAGTACCCCTCGCCTCAGGGATTGTGCGATGGGAGGGGCTGAGAAAGTTCTCCCAGAACTTTGACAGTGTTCCCCTGCCTCTGCTGGATTAAAGTTCTCTCTCGCCTGTACTCCTTGGTTGTCCAACGAACTGTGACCTCTGCCGCCAGCGTTTTCAGATGGGAATTCATTTAATAGCTCCGCAACAAGGGCCTTCTGGTACTGCCCCATTTTTGTAGACCTGTGTGCCTCAGGAATTAGAGATATAAAGTTCTCCTTGTAGCATGGATCTAGAAGTGTCATCAACCAGTAATCACGGTCACACAAAATTTTGAGAACGCGAGGGTCATGGGAAAGGCAGCGTAACATAAACTCAGCCATGCGTGCCAGAAAACTAACAGGCAAGACTTCCGTGTCCTCACGAAGAGGATGACTGACCATGCTCTCCTCCTCCTCTCTGGCCATCCACACTGAACAGACGGTATGACAGCTGTGCAGGTAGTACTGTCTACAGCGCATGAAACTAGCTCCTGTCCTTCCTCCTCTTCCTCATTGTCCCCCAATCCTCGTTGGGATGAGATGAGGCTGGGTTGTGTGGAATCACCCTGTATGGTTCCTTGCTCCATCTCATCGTGCTCCGTCTGCAATGCATCCTCTTTGATTGTGAACAGAGAGCATTTCAGAAGACCGAGAAGCGGGATGGTGATTCTAATTATGGCGTCATCGTCGCTCACCATCTTGGTGGAGTCCTCAAAGTTTTGGAGGATGGTACATATGTCTGACATCCATGTCCACTCCTGAGGTCTTATGTGTGGAGTCTGAACTGAATACCGACGGCATTGTTGATGCTGGTACTCAACAACTGCCCTCTTCTGCTCACAAATCCTTCCCAACATCTGCAGTGTAGAGTTCCAACGCGTGGGGACATCACATACCAGTCTGTGAGCCGGAAGCTGCAAACGCTGCTGAAACCGGGCAAGGGCGGCGGAAGCTGTAGGTGACTTTCTAAAATGGGCACACAGGCAGCGTACTTCAACAAGCAGATCCGGCAGCTCTGGATAGGATGTGAGAAACTGCTGAACCACGAGGTTAAGCTCATGGGCCAGGCATGGGACGTGTGTGAGCTCGCCTCATAGCTGCCACCAGGTTCCGACCATTGTCACACACGACCACGCCTGGCTGTTGATTCAGCGGTGTGAGCCATAGATCTGCCTGCTCTTTCAGAGCTGTCCACAACTGTTCAGCATTGTGCGGTTTGTCACCTAAGCATATTAGCTTCAGCACAGTCTTTTGGCGCTTGGCCGAGGGAGTGCTTCCAGCTTGTGACTGATGTGGTCATTTCATAGATGGAGGCTGAAGAGGAGGAGGATGAGGTTCAGGAACTGTAGACCGTGGGGGAAACCCTGATTGACCTAGGGCCCGCAGTCCTTGGCGTCGGGAGGAAATGTTCCGTCCCAAGGTCCGACTAAGTCCTGGCTTCCACTATGTTAACCCATTGTGCCGTCAGCGAGATGTACCATCCCTGCCCACAAGCACTTGTCCATGTGTCTGTGGTTAGGTGGACTTTCCCGGTAACTGCGTTGTTGAGTGCACGGCTAATGTTTCGGGACATGTGCTTGTGTAATGCGGGGACGGCACACGGGAGAAATAGTGGCGGCTGGGGACCGAGTACCGAGGGACGGCCGCCGCCATCAGGTTGCGAAATGCTCCACGAGCCTAAAAGGCAACATTTCGAGTGCAAGCAGTCGTGAATTGTGAGAATTTAGTAGTGTGGCTTGGTTGTGTATTTGCACTTGCGTTCCAAGGACTGGGGTATGGACAACTGAACGCTGCGCTGGGACAAGGACTTGGACGTGCTTCCTGGTGCTGCTACTTGAGAATGTGGAACGACAGGTGCAGGGCAGGAGGCATCTTCGCATGCACTATGGACAGGGGATTGGCTTGCATACACAACAGCGGAAGAAGCAATGGTGCCACCCGCAGACACTGTTCCTGGACCCTGGGATTTGGCCCACAAAGTCGGGTGCTTTGCTGCTATGTGCCTGATCATGCTGGTGGTGGTCAGGCTGGTAGTTTTGCAACCCCTGCTGATGCTGGCCTGACAGGTGGTGCAAATGGCCTTTTTGGGGTTATCGGCAGAGTCTTGAAAAAACCACCAGACTCGGGAAGACCTAACAGTTGTACTGGCAACTTCCATCGTGTTGGTGTTACGGAGAACTTTTCCCTGCTTTCTGTCTGCGGCCACTACACTGCTTCTTCCTGCCTTCCTGCCTATTGGGGTGCTCTGCCTCCCTCCCCATGTGTGCTGCTCTCCTCGCTCTGCATGTCCTTCTGCCAGGTTGGGTCAGTTACTATATCATCCACCACCTCGTCTTCCACTTTCGCACCCTGGTCCTCATCCTGACTTTCTGGCAGTTGTTTCATCATCGTCCACCTCTTGTGACACTTTCCTACCGTCGCCTTCGTGTGACCTTGGCTGCTCAAATATTTGGGCATCGCTACATGCGATCTCCTCTTGCCTCGCTTCAAGTGGAGCGGGCGAGAGGCCCGAAACTATAAATGGAAAAGTGAACAGCTCTTCATTGTTTCCAAGTGTGGGATCATTTGTCTCCGGGCACTCGTCATGGTGGGAGGAAGGACGATCAGGGTGAAGAATATGCGGTCCAGACTCACGGCTGCTGACACTTGACCATGTCTAAGACAGGGTGGTGGTGGTGGCTAAGTGACTAGAAGCATTATCCGCTATCCAACCAACAACCTTTTGACACTGCTCTGGGTTCAATAGTGGTGTGCTGCTATGCCCTAGGAATTGGGACAGGAAGGTCGGGCGAGAAGATGTGGGTGTTTGTTGTGGCACGATTTCAGCTTGCCCTCGGCCTCTGCATGCACCATCACCATCACGTCCAGTTCCCCGTCCCTTGCCACGTGCTTTGCCCATTTCAAATGGAGGACAATATCTTCCACGCTCAATACAAGTTTGGAGCGAACTTACAGTTAGGTCCATGTATATTTGGACAGAGACAACATTTTTCTAATTTTGGTTCTAGACATTACCACAATGAATTTTAAACAAAACAATTCAGATGCAGTTGAAGTTCAGACTTTCAGCTTTCATTTGAGGGTATCCACATTAAAATTGGATGAAGGGTTTAGGAGATTAAGCTCCTTAACATGTGCCACCCTGTTTTTAAAGGGTCTTTCTGTTACACTTCACTCGGTTTTTTTAAAGTACAGTTAAGTGGACAGAGCGAGTTTAGTTCAAGGACATCTGCATCAGTTTTCATAAGTTACAACGTTGTTATTTCCAATTAAAATACTTTCTGTATTAGGTAAGGCACATAGCCATACCCCTTTCTTCTAGGGGTGTAATAAAATACTTGTTGCTTGGGATCTGAGGGCAGACAAGAATTGTACACCAAGACACAGGCTGTGTGTTATTTTCTTTCTCCGATGCATCGTATTTATTTATTCTATTTATCTCATTTGAACCAAAAATGGCAGACAGATTTAGAGATAATTTGTTATCTCAATCCAAATTAGCTCTTCTTGGAAGGGCTACCACGAAACTGGGATGCTGTGCAGGATCCCACAACCATCCAAGGTCCCCCTTACTGGCAAATAACAGGATCTCGCAGGTTATCTTCTGCTTTAAACTAAAACAGGGTTGTTACGTTAGTTAAAAACGCGTTGCTGATTGATAACATCAGTCGAAGGTTACCTAGTCTGAGAAGTCTGCCAGGACTAAACATGTTATAAGTTCTTCCCTTACTGCAGTTATCCCTTACGGACAATAAGATGCCAGGCTGAAATAGAAACCCCTCCTTTCCTGTACTCTTGTAGGCCTTGTGAAAGAGAGGAGAGATGGAGCTAGGAAGCAGCAGAGACTCAGGGAGGAGATGAGATGACGGCAGCACAGTGAGTGAACAGAGACACAGCTGCATGGAGAGTTATGGTTTGTTTCCCCAGTATGATCTTGTTCAATTACAATCCCATCTGTATATGTAGGTCCTTCTATATGTTAATAAACATTAGACCTGTTACAGGCAGTAAAATATTCTTTAAGCTATTGCTAAAATAAGTTTACAGTAGTGATGAGCGAGCAAACTTGCAAGTACTTGGTACTCGCCCGAGCATCTAAGTACGCGAGATGCTCGGAGCTCACCGAGTACTTGCGAGATGCTCGGGTCCCCTCTCTGCATGTTTGGCACTCTTTAGAGCGCCAATCAACATGCAGGAATAGCCTGCCAATCATTGTAATGCCGCAGCCATGGTGGTTGTGGCATTACAGTGATTGGCTGGCCGCACAGCGTCATCAGGTCTATATCAGAACTGGCGCCGCTGTGCTCGTCAGTCTACTCCGCAATCAGGCAGTGTAGGGAGAGGTGCTGCTGAGCTAGGGAGAGATTTGGTTGTGCATTAGGTAGTGTAGGGAGAAAACAAGTACATTACACATATCCATCTCAACAAACAGTCCTTCTGAGGACTAATCCATCTGCAAAGATATCAGGCAGGCAGTGTATATAGGCAGGCAGGTAGTGTTTATAGCACAGAGGTCCCCAACCGCCGGTCCGCGGACCAGGACCGGGCCGTTGGGGTTTTTCAGCCGGTCCGCGGGGAGAGGGGGCCCCTCCAGCCTCCAGCAGGGCCGCCATCAGGGCATGACTGCCCTGACTCCAGTATGGGGCCCGGCCGGTAGGAGCCCCCTCGGAGCCCCCCTCTTGTGCGTCTCTCTCCTCATGGGGCCCCCGGCCACATGCTAAGCGCCGGGTCCGGGACATCTTAGCACTGCGCTGCTGCGGCAGCACCTTCATGATTCCCCTGACTTCCGGTCATGTGACGGCGCCGTCACATGGCCGGAAGTCAGGAGAACCTGGTGTCAGCGATTTGGACGAGCGCCAGGATTCTGCAGGGATCGCATGGGGGTAAGTATAACAAGTTTTATTTTTTTTTAAATACAATTAACTAGGAGTGGGGGGAATGGGAGATGCACATGGGGGGAGGGGAGAGAGGAGAGATGCACATGGGGGAGGGGAGAGATGAGAGATCCACATGGGGGGGAGGGGAGAGATGAGAGATGCACATGGGGGAGGGGAGAGATGAGAGATCCACATGGGGGGGAGGGGAGAGATGAGAGATGCACTTGGGGGAGGGGAGAGATGAGAGATCCACATGGGGGGAGGGGAGAGATGAGAGATGCACATGGGGGGAGGGGAGAGATGAGAGATGCACATGGGAGGAGGGGAGAGATGAGAGACGCATGGGGGGGTGAGAGATGCACGGGGGGGTGAGAGATGCACGGGGGGTGGATGAGAGATGCACGGGGGGTGGATGAGAGATGCACGGGGGGTGGATGAGAGATGCACGGGGGGTGGATGAGAGATGCACGGGGGGGGGGTGAGAGATGCACGGGGGGTGAGAGATGCACGGGGGGTGGATGAGAGATGCACGGGGGTGAGCTGCACATGGGGGGGTGAGAGATGCACATGGGGGGGTTATGTTTACATAACTTTGTTGCCTTATGAAGGGCGGGGGGGGGGCCCCCAAAAATTTCTTGCACAGGGGCCCACTACAGTCTGTGTCCGCCCCTGGGATGAAGTAAATGCAGCTGAACAGCAGCTGTCAGGACAGCTGCCCTGTCCTGCTGCAGGGCGTGATGGGGCCTCAGTGATGCGGCTCCTGGCACAGCACATTATGTGGGGCTCCTGGCATAGCTCCTGGCGGGGACCTGGTCTACACTATATGATAAGTATGCACTAAACTCCAAATCCCTCCATTACCCCGCCCCATATGACCAAAGCCCCGCCCACCCCACCCCCTCCTTGCTGGGCCATGGAAAAATGATCTTGCTTCAAGCCGGTCCCTGGTGCAAAAAAGGTTGGGGACCACTGTTATAGCAGACTGCAGTACATATAGCACAAGAGGCTCCATTCCAATTTTGCCTTCTGCTGCAGTTAGACAATTCTAAACAAAGGCCCAGGTCTCAGGGGCCAGGAATAAATTTTTTTGGATCTTTATCCACATTATTTGCTTAAAAAGAAATCCAGAGAACACCGTTTTTCAGCGCCATTTGCTTGTTCGCACTGAAGAATACAGCGATGTCCTTTCCATATTACAGCACTAACAAACCAGCTATGTAAAACCGCGTTTTCTCTGTCACACGGATCACATACGTTTTCAGAAAATACTGCCATTTCTGACATCCATTAAAAATTTGTTTCAATGTGTCAGTGAAGCAATTGACACCAGATTGCTGTTCAAAATAGTTACCTACAGGCCAGGTATTTAAAACT
This sequence comes from Phyllobates terribilis, assembly GCF_046119375.1. Classification (NCBI taxonomy): domain Eukaryota; kingdom Metazoa; phylum Chordata; class Amphibia; order Anura; family Dendrobatidae; genus Phyllobates; species Phyllobates terribilis. The sequence continues at coordinate 406,550,948 of NW_027362761.1, read as the reverse complement.
GTGTTTTCTCCGTCACACGGATCACATATACAGTTAGGTCCATATATATTTGGACAGAGACAACATTTTTCTAATTTTGGTTCTAGACATTACCACAATGAATTTTAAACAAAACAATTCAGATGCAGTTGAAGTTCAGAGTTTCAGCTTTCACATTAAAATTGGATGAAGGGTTTAGGAGTTTCAGCCCCTTAACATGTGCCACCCTGTTTTTAAAGGGACCAAAAGTAATTGGACAATTGACTCCAATACTATTTCATGGACAGGTTTGGGCAATCCCTTCGTTATGTCATTCTCAATTAAGCAGATAAAAGGCCTGGAGTTGATTTGAGGTGTGGTGCTTGCATTTGGAAGGTTTTGCCATGAAGTAAACATGCAGTCAAAGGAGCTCTCCATGCAGGTGAAACAAGCCATCCTTAAGCTGCAAAAACAGAAAAAAAAAACATCCGAGAAATTGCTACAATATTAGGAGTGGCAAAATCTACAGTCTGGTACATCCTGAGAAAGAAAGAAAGCACTGGTTATCAATGCAAAAAGGCCTGGGTGACCACGGAAGACAACAGTGGTGGATGATCGCAGAATAACCTCCATGGTGAAGAGAAACTCCTTCACAACAGCCAACCAAGTGAACAACACTCTCCAGGAGGTAGGCGTATCAATATCCAAATCTACCATAAAGAGAAGACTGCATGAAAGTAAATACAGAGGGTTCACTGCCTGGTGCAAGCCACTCATAAGCATCAAGAATAAAAAGGCTAGACTGGACTTTGCTAAAAAAAAACATCTAAAAAAGCCAGCACAGTTCTGGAAGAACATTCTTTGGACAGATGAAACCAAGATCAACCTCTACCAGAATGATGGAAAGAGAAAAGTATGGCGAAGGCGTGGTACATCTCATGATCCAAAGCATACCACATCATCTGTAAAACACGGCAGAGGCAGTGTGATGGCTTGGGCATGCATGGCTGCCAGTGGCACTGGGTCACTAGTGATTATTGATGATGTGACACAGGACAGAAGCAGCCCCGCTAATTGAGTTCAGCTCTGTTCTTAAAGATATGACAGTTAGCGGCTGTACGCAATAGCACGGACACTGCAGCCGCACTCAGTGTCATTGCTGACTCCTGTCTACAGCCGCCGCTCAGTACCATACTGCAGACAGGAGTAGACAGTGGCATTATGTGAGCGCAAATACAGAGCTCAGATGGCGCTCGCCTGAGTGCTGTCAATCGAGATTACACCATGCTCAGTATTTAAATTGAGTGGGTGTAAGGTTGCATTGAGCCCTTTTGCCACGCCAAGGGTGCACCTAAATGCTCCCATTGCATAAGAAATTATTCCCCTACTTACCTGTTTGTGATTTAGTTAGTATTTTGGTTAGACTTTCTTTATAGACATGGTAAAGAGTATATGTACCCATGCCGAGCACTCTAACTACCAGGGAGAATCTGATATAGTGTAAGGTGCAATATTGAAAAGAAAAAAAATAGAAAAATGATGGTGGAGCTCAATAAGTTTACATCACTAAAGGATTAGCTGGATTCTGTTCATTTCCATTAGCATAATCTGTGCTGTTCAGCTGCCATTGCATAGTATTACATGGCATCTGTTCATAGAAACACAGCGGCTCGTCACTCACTATCACATGGAGGCTATACATTTCCCCTTTACGTCAATATCACTACTTGTTCTATATGTGTATGTATGTGTGTGTATACTCATATATAGATAGAACATATATTGAAACAGCACCATTTGACGATTATTCACTAATGGGTGCCAGGCCTCCAGGCAGTCTGTCCAGAAGGCAGCACTCCAAATAATTTTTTAGAAAAAATGGACTTTATTGAGCCCTATTTTCTAAAAAATTATTTGGAGTGCCTTCTGATATACTTTTTAGATAGATAGATAGATACACATACACAGAACAAGTGGTGATATTGACGTAAAGGGTAAATGTATAGCTTCCATGTGATAGTGAGTGACGAGCCGCTGTTTTTGCAAACATTGTGTTTCGGGGTACTGCCCCTAGTCAGTGCAAAGTGTGAGTTCTGGTTTGGCTGGATGAGAGGCGTCAGACCGGTATCTAGGGGTAATATTTCTCCTTGCGGAGAGTGATGTGTTAAGCACGTCAGGTGAGGAGACTTTTAAAGCCACAATGCTCCTCTGGGAGATATGCAAATTGTCAGTAGTAGAAGTCAATAGTGACCCTTTAACGAGCCTTATCTACATACTGGTCTGATGCCTCTCACCCAGCCAAACCAGAACTCACACTTTGCGCTGACGAGGGGCAATACCCCGAGACAGTGTCTGCAAATTGAGTTTCTGGTGTTGGCTTTTTATCCTAAGTCATGTGATAAGGCTCTTTAGAGGGTCACTATTGACTTCTAGGATTGCTACTTCCTGTAGGTGGCACTAGAGTTCTAGTCCTCTTCCTCTCTGAAGAAACAATTTGCATATTTCCCAGAGGAGCACTGTGGCTTTAAAAGTCTCCTCACCGTGACGTGCTGAACACGTCACTCTCTGCAAGGAGAACTATTACCCCTAGATAGACACATACATACACACACACATATACATATAATATACACACACTCTTCTTGGAGGCCTCAGGTTATGCTCTTCCAGTGCTTTCTCAATGTGTGATTGCAGGACATTGGAGGTCATATAGATGTTTGTATTTAATCCCTTCAGCTCCCTCTTGTCATAATGTGGGACCCATCATTGCTCACAGACACGCATTGGTTGAAAGATGAAACTTGGCTGACTTTTCAGAAATCAGTATTATAATATTAGTTTTACCTTAAAAAGAGGTTAATGTCTGAGAATAGAAATGGTTTGATTCAAAAAAGCTCTCTAGATCCTATTAACGAAAGTCTTCCATTGTAGCCGTGTAAATAATTTATTATGGGAGGTTGTCTCCACAGCAACCTGTTAAGAAGTGTTTGGCAGGGAGCTCGCTAATGGTACAGTGATGTCACAAGTTTTCAAACAGTAAATTGCAATCTGCTCACATTCATTGTGGTTTGTTCTACATATAATAATGTTCAAATAAACCTGAAAACATTTAAAACCTGTTTTTTTTTTTCCCCCGATCTTGTTTTAGAGTCCACCGGCACTCTGTATGAAGTCCTGTCATCCATTGACTCTGGTAAAGGCATTTCTATGAAACCCACAAGCCAGCAAACTTCATCTTCTACTACCATTGACCCGGTGAGTCTGGTCATTCAACGTGCTTCTTATTTTTGCATAGTCTCCAGATTTATGCCTAATAGAGATTGACTGTTCAATATGTGTTAAGACTCATCCATATTTTATTTATTAAATGCACATAAGAAAGTGAAAGCATATAAAATGATAGTCCTTAAAAAAAAGCACTCCTAGTTTTTTTTTCTCCTCTATAACTTCACCCCTCACCTGGTTGTTCCTACACACTTTTCATTACTTCAATGTGTTTCATCTTCCTGTCTTCTTCCTATTAGGTCAGGATTGTGCAAGTGTATTTCACTGTCCCTATACTGACCGCAATGCCTGGAGTGACTGCAGCCCTCCTGACCCAAACTTAAAGTCTAATAGACACATATGCAAGATCGGCTATTGCATTCTGTATACAGACTGTGAAACACGCTTTTGTGAACCCTGCCTATGCCGCCATTTTGATTCTAGTTTACATCCTGCTTATCATTCTTTTGTGCTGTGCTATCAATCCTACAATGTGACGCGCCCCCTGGGCCTGTGTTGTGCAGGGGAACCCGGAACCGGACCTGTTGTAGAATGCTGGGGGTTGTAGTCTCCGTGTGGCGGTGACCCGGTCCGTGCCCAGTGTGGTCAAACCAGTGGCAGTCTTAATGTATAGCAAATGTCCAACTACGCCACCCGTGGATTGCGGTCAGTGGGGACCGCCGCCGCCCTGCAGACCGCTGAGGCTGATGTTGTTTGCGCAGCTGAGTATGGGATAACTCCCCACGGGAGAAGTATTGCCTCAGGGCAGCTAATGTGAGAGATGATGGGAGTGATGGTGTGAGCGTCCCAGTGCTAATGGTGCTGGTGCGGCGAGGAACCACAGAGACGTGCGGTTGCAGTTTTCAATGCTTTACTCACAGTTGTTCATGTCAATGCTGCAGGCGATGACTGCCCGAGCCGTGCTGCATCCACCAGGCAAGGGACTCGGTCAACTCCCAGGTAATTCCAGAGTGTGGTTCAGAGCTCCCTTCTCTACCTTTCTCTGGCCGTCCCCACCAGTGACCCACCTTTGTCCAGCTTCCTCGGGCCTTCTGCTGGCGAAACCTCTCCCGGTTTCCCTGACCCTATACGGTATGCCTTTCTGGTGGATGTAGTGAGGGGTCGCACCAAGATGTGGTCACAACCTCCGGTCTTTGGCTGAGGAATCTGTTGCCTCCACCAATTTGGGTTCCGGTACCCTTTTCTGCCAACCCTTCACCCTGTATCTCCTCTGGACATATGGGGTTCCTTCGGTCCTCGTGTCTCTGGGCCTTTCTCTGTGTTCCTTGCTTCCTTTCTCCTCTGTTCCAGTTCCTTTCTTACTTTCCTTTCCGCTCCATCTCCTCTCTCTTTCTGCTGTTTCTGGCCTCCACTCCAGGCCTGCCTCTGGAGCTGGGCCCAGACTGAGCCACAGCTCCCTGTCAGCCCTCTCTGGCTGAACTCCTGTCTTCTTCTCCTCCTCTCTGAACTGGCTGGACTGAACTGGGCCCTGTTCTAAGATGGTGCCTACCTTTTATACCTCCCTCTCTGTGTATGAGCCCAGGTGACTTGCAACCAATGGGCTCCTACTTATGCCCAAAGACCCACCCCTATCTGCTCCTACACCACTGGGTGTACTTTCCCCTCCCCACTCCAGTCAGGGACAGATGCTGTCGTGCCTGCACTTCTATCTTGTGGGAGCACCATTGAGCTGTCCCTCGGAAATGGGGTGTGTGTGGTGCATGCAGCCTACCGAGTCCTGGTCCACACTCCATCCTTACCCGGGAGTGGAATATCACACCTCTGGTCTGAGGTGCAATACCCCTGTAGCAGCCGAGCCCTCGGGGTGCTACATTCCCCCCTGGTAAATCACAGCACGTCCTCGGGCTGGAAAAGAATAAAACTATTTAAAACATACAAATTTTAAAGTGCACTCACATATAAGATATTAACCAGAAACTCATCCCTTTATGGGAGGTACTCTTTTCTTTTTAACATTACTGGTACTCCTTTCCATATAACATCTTACTAATGCCACTGGAACTCTTTTAGCATATAAAACATCATATAAAACATTTGCAGTATTATTCTAGCAGCATATAAAACTTTCCAATATAAGACATTTTCAAATAAAACATTTTCTTCAAAAACACATTCTGGAGCTCTGGCCGCTGTGCAACTTGTGACCAGGTAAAGGTGCAACAGTCCATTTAATTCTGAGGTAGACGTTGCAGTTCTTTTATAAAACCAGTAGGGGGCGCTTTAAGAAGCGCAACTATTTACAAGGGATTGGCCGCTCTCAGTCCTCGGCCAGTGGGGATAGGGGAATGGCTGCTCACAGTCCTCAGCCTGGTTAGGGATTGAGGGGGGTTAACTTGCACACGGGTAACAGTCCTTTAACTATTCCACACTAGTCCCAACGGGGACCACACTTCAATCAGCAGCAGTTCTCATAACAGTTCTTGTAACAGTTCTGGTACCCTGACGGGTAACTATATACAGTTCCACTTTACCGTTTACTGGTAACGGTGTCCTCCTGATGCTCCTTGCTCTTCCGGGTAATCTTCTGGTCCGTCCGGACCCTCAGTGTACTCCGTGTCTGGGCGGTACTGCAGTTCCTCCTCCGTGAGCCGGTGAACGTGGAGGGCGTACAGTCCCTTTGCGCCCTTGTGCCGGGTGTAGGTGACCACGTCACCGGGGTACAGGTCACGGCCGTGATGTCCCTCTGGCAGTTGGCTTTCAACGTCCCTTCTAGTGACGAAGACGTCGGTGTCAGCCTCCAGGTCTCTGATGAAGCCCCAGCCATGCTCTAGCTGGAACTTGACTACGGTCCCGGTGGCTCTGGGACCGCGGATGGCGTGGGTGTCTTGTCGGGCCCTCCTCTTCTGTTCCGCGCTCCTGGCCTGGAGTCGCTCCTCCCTGATGCGCCTCTGCCGCCGCTCTCTTTCATAGGTGGCCAGCTGCTGACGGCAGCAATCCAGACGCTGGGCTGCTTCTGCCCGGGTCTCCTGGGTGAACCCCATGAGACTCTCGCCGGTGGGGTCCCATGCAAACTGGGCATCCTCCAGCGGGGGTGGAGCGATGTTGGCGGGCTCCGGGGCCGGGATCAGAGGCTCGCTCAGGGGTTGTTCTCCCCGGAGACGGGGGTTGTCAAACTCTGGTGGCCCCTCAAAGGGCAGCCCGTCCGGGCTGGTATGTTGGGCGTACAGGTCCGCACCCAGGGGCGGCACCGCAGGCTTCGGACGTGTGGCAGCGCCCAGGGGCACTCGGCCTTGCGACCAGGCCGGTGGTCGCTTGTTGGTCGCGCCCGGGGGTGGCACCGCCAAGGTAGGGGGCGCTGGTGAGGCAGCGGCGCCCGGGTGTGCTGGGCCTTGCGTCCTGGCCTGTGACGTCTCCCGCGTTACGGCGCCCAGGTTCAGAGGGCACAGCGCGGGGCGGGGCGTGATGACGGTTCTCGCTGCCTGAGGCCTAGCTGGCGGCGGTGGAGGCGTGGTGTCAGGTACGGTCCCCTGGGCTTTGGGTCCCGCAACGGAGGGTGAGGGCAGGCTGGTGTTCCCAGGGCTTGGGGTGGTGACGTCCCCATTACCTGCCTCGGTCTCTATGGCCTCCTCCGCGGCGTCGTCTGCAGCTGCCGGTCCTGGCGGGGTCCTCCGCTGGCTGCCTTCGTGCTGCCGGGTCATCTCCTCCTTCCACCCGGCAAACACATCCCGCTGCGCCCGGACCATTCTTCTGTTTAGGTCTTCCAGCACTGCGCGCGCACTGCCCGGGTCTCTAGGCAGCTGGGCCAGCAACTCTGTCAGGCTGCAGGGTGGCTCAGCTTGCAGCAGGCTGCGGGCCAGGGTGCTGGTGGAGTTCTCTGCTCCTTCCATCTCCGGGCGCAGCAGGTCCGGACTGATCCAGGCCGCACCCAGACCCTCAGTTTTCTTTCCTATCCGCCCCCATGGGGGTTGGTCTTGGGGGCATCTGCTGACAATCACCCTCAGGGGCAGCCCCCCCACGTTGATGGACATCTCCACTGCTGCACTCATGGCTGGTGGGGGCGGGCTCCTTCTTTGGCGCCATTCTGGGACCTGGCCCACGATGGGAGGTGGCTTCCTGCTGTCCTTTGGTGCGCACATAATGGCGTCCGCTCTGCCAGGGCGGGAAAAACGGATGAAGACGGCGGGAAACGGTCCAAGATGGCGTCCGATGGCGGGAATCGGCTCGGGATGGCGGGAAACGACTCCGGACGGCGGGAAGCTTCTGGAAATGGCGGGAGACTTCTTTTTAAGGTACATGTGCAGTTTTCTCCAGGCACGCAATACCCGCTTGTGGCGGGTTGGTAATGATCCTGCCGACTACGCCAAAGTTGACGCGCCCCCTGGGCCTGTGTTGTGCAGGGGAACCCGGAACCGGACCTGTTGTAGAATGCTGGGGGTTGTAGTCTCCGAGTGGCGGTGACCCGGTCCGTGCCCAGGGTGGTCAAACCAGTGGCAGTCTTAATGTATAGCAAATGTCCAACTACGCCACCCGTGGATTGCGGTCAGTGGGGACCGCCGCCGCGCTGCAGACCGCTGAGGCTGATGTTGTTTGCGCAGCTGAGTATGGGATAACTCCCCACGGGAGAAGTATTCCCTCAGGGCAGCTAATGTGAGAGATGATGGGAGTGATGGTGTGAGCGTCCCAGTGCTAATGGTGCTGGTGCGGCGAGGAACCACAGAGACGTGCGGTTGCAGTTTTCAATGCTTTACTCACAGTTGTTCATGTCAATGCTGCAGGCGATGACTGCCCGAGCCGTGCTGCATCCACCAGGCAAGGGACTCGGTCAACTCCCAGGTAATTCCAGAGTGTGGTTCAGAGCTCCCTTCTCTACCTTTCTCTGGCCGTCCCCACCAGTGACCCACCTTTGTCCAGCTTCCTCGGGCCTTCTGTTGGCGAAACCTCTCCCGGTTTCCCTGACCCTATACGGTATGCCTTTCTGGTGGATGTAGTGAGGGGTCGCACCAAGATGTGGTCACAACCTCCGGTCTTTGGCTGAGGAATCTGTTGCCTCCACCAATTTGGGTTCCGGTACCCTGTTCTGCCAACCCTTCACCCTGTATCTCCTCTGGGCATATGGGGTTCCTTCGGTCCTCGTGTCTCTGGGCCTTTCTCTGTGTTCCTTGCTTCCTTTCTCCTCTGTTCCAGTTCCTTTCTTACTTTCCTTTCCGCTCCTTCTCCTCTCTCTTTCTGCTGTTTCTGGCCTCCACTCCAGGCCTGCCTCTGGAGCTGGGCCCAGACTGAGCCACAGCTCCCTGTCAGCCCTCTCTGGCTGAACTCCTGTCTTCTTCTCCTCCTCTCTGAACTGGCTGGACTGAACTGGGCCCTGTTCTAAGATGGTGCCTACCTTTTATACCTCCCTCTCTGTGTATGAGCCCAGGTGACTTGCAACCAATGGGCTCCTACTTATGCCCAAAGACCCACCCCTATCTGCTCCTACACCACTGGGTGTACTTTCCCCTCCCCACTCCAGTCAGGGACAGATGCTGTCGTGCCTGCACTTCTATCTTGTGGGAGCACCATTGAGCTGTCCCTCGGAAATGGGGTGTGTGTGGTGCATGCAGCCTACCGAGTCCTGGTCCACACTCCATCCTTACCCGGGAGTGGAATATCACACCTCTGGTCTGAGGTGCAATACCCCTGTAGCAGCCGAGCCCTCGGGGTGCTACAAATGCATCAGTACAGCATCATGTAACCAGCTAGATCCTGTACCATCTGTCTGGTGGGATAACTCTCATTATCCTATTATCTTATTCTAAATAAACCTAATAGATTATCAGTATGCAGTAAGGAAGGCTGAACTGTGATCTTTTACATTATCACTGTGACAGGCACTGTGCAGTCATCATCATTATTTCTGATATCGGTTTCTGTCCCCCTACCTCCCCATGGAGAACTTATGTCTGCTTCACCGAACATAGTCATCTAATTCTCCAGGGGTCACCATGTGATCATGTGACTCTACTGAAATTAAGTACACCATGAATTTTCAGATATAAGGGAACAACCAAATGATGTTATACTATCCAAATTATAAATGGTTGGGCCTGTGAGACAGGAAGAATAAAAAAAGAAAGCAAAACTAAAAAGCCTAAAGTGCTTTTTTAGTGTGAGCATTCACTTTGGACAACCACTGTCTAATAAAGCATATGAACATAGATCGCCCTGCCTCCTTCTTTCTGTCTGCATTAGCTGTAAGAGAGAGCTGCTGCTTTAAAAAGGACTTGATATGATTGATAATTTAAATGTGATCATGCATTTCATGAAATGTTGCTGTGTTTTAATAGTTCCACCAAGAATATGTCAGTGGCTAATGTTCCTGCACCATGATCCTTAGTGATTTTCTGCTGAACCACATTAGCAAATAGGGTTTTCCTTGGTCGCTTTAAAGAGGTTATCCAATAAGAAACTTTAAGATTATTTCAGTCAGATCACCAGATCATAAAAACTTTTCCCCTTTTGCCTCCTTTTTGTCTATATGTGTTTGGGATTCTCCCTGACATTTGTTACTGGCTCCCAACTTTTTAGGTCGTCTTTCATTCAGAGGATGCTAGGCAGAAACTAATTGGCTCATGGAGTTGTCTAATTTGCTAATTTGCTCCTTAAACGTCTTTTGTCCATTCTTGTTATAGAGTTTTACAGAGTAATCTAAAGCTACAGTATGTAATTGCATCAGACACAACTTCTCTATCAGACCATTCCAACATGGCTTCAAGGCAGCTATCCAAAAAGGAATAAGGAATTCTTACTTCCTGTAAGGGTAGGCTTATACGAGCGCATAAAAAATGGTTCAGCGTTTCATCCAGAAAAGTGGGACCATTGTGCTGTCTTTTTTTTTTTTTTCACGGACAGTACTCGGACTGAAAACTGGTCTTGTGAACAAGCCCCAAAACACAGGATCAGTAAAATGTTTATCACATTGTGGAACATGAGGTCTAACACTGTCAGGAAACCCTCCGCGCATACAGCACAGGTTCAGCTTCAGAGAAGGATGTTAATTAGTTTTCATGTTTTCCCTTCCTGTTCTCTAATAGAATGGCATCTTGATAAAGGTCCATTCTGCCCCTGAAGGTTTTAATGTCGAATATGGTAAGAACTCTCACAGTCTAAATAAAGGTGACTCACAACCTCCAAGCAATTTCCTATCCCAGTATGCGTGTCCTGGAAGAATATTTGCCTAATTATTTTGCTCACTGCTACCAGTATATACCGCTGTTCGAGACTTTATCAGACTGCGGCTGGAAATTTACTGAGACGTGTTATAGTGTTGTTTAGTTACTAAATCTTTATTGTGTTTATCATTAGATTGGAAATAAATACAGAGTAAATATAATCCTTTTTATTCTGGGAGGCTACTGTTCATGAATTATGGTCTGTATATATTGATTTATTTTAAAGTGAATTGGTCATGAGATTTTGGCTAAGCTGTCTGACAGCAGCATGTTGTGGGGGCAGAGACCCAGATTACAGCGATGTAGCACTTTCTGGATTGAGTGTTGTATTTTTAATAAAATCCCTGTTTTGTCTGCTGCAGATCCTCTAGTTCTCTGAATCCTTAGTTCTGTGTTACCCTGTTCACACCACTGATTAGCAGCTTCCTGTGTATACTGTGCATTGTCCGAAATCCGCCTATCGGGTGTGTAGGCAGCGTTTTCCCGAACAGGAGGACTAGATGGCACAAGACCACTAGTCCTTTAGTGATAATCTCTTGATTTTATTGAAACAACAACACACAGCTCAGTAAGTGACACATCCTTGGAGTCTTTGCCCCTACATTAAACTGCTTTCAGATTAGGTGGCAAAACACCGGTTAAAGATTTAATACCTGTTCAAAGTACAATTGTGTTGTTTTTAGTACAGAGGTTGATTACCTTTTTTGCACAAATGTGACCTCCTCCCCCTGAAAAAAAGAAGCTTAAATAAATAAAAGTACTCAGTCTGTCATGTGCCATTAAATCTGAAGGGCATAACACACGCCGATGTGGGACTTGTACATTGTGATATAGTCTTACAACAGATGTGGTTGTTGCTTCCTATATTTATTTAAACAGAACCCGTCACCAGCAAAAACGTTATTAACCTGCCGGTATGGGGTTAATAGCGTTACTAACCTGCACAGCTCCTGCACATAGCCGAACACTGCGGGGAGAAGATGAACTTTATTCTCCCGGCAGCATTCGGTTTCAGTCACGGGGCAGCGCCAGCGCTGGTTCAGTCACCGCTCTGAGAATACAGGACGGCTGCTGTGACTGCGGCTCTGGCCCTGACTGACACTGGCTCTGCCTTTAGAACACGTCGTCATTCAAGAGTTTGACTATCCGGACCCACAAAAATGACTTCCTTCAGTTTTGTTACGGACAGTCCCTGAAACTTGGTACACAGGTACTTAAACGTTTCTCGTTCTTTCGGTTTAACTTTCACAAACTGCTTCATCAGTCCAAGCTTAATGCACAGTGTGGCAGGAAAACATTACTGTGATCAACTAAACTTTCCGCAACTATGTTCTTGAGTCCAGGTTGCAAAGATGTTCTCATTGGCCAACTTTTTTGGCTCCAGTGATGAGTTCTATCCCGGCTGTCCCATTCACACAAAAAGCATGGGTACTTCTTTTATCCTCCTTGTTGCCCAAGGAGCAAAGAGAGAACTTTCAGATCACCACATATTGACCATCCTTGATCCTAGTAGTTAAGTTTCGTGAGAATAAAGTCTACATTCTCATAGCTTTCATTCAAGTGCACAGAATGCCCTACAAGCACTGAAGCATACTTGCTGCCATTGTGCAGTAGCAGAGTTTTCAGACATTTTTTGGATGAAACAATAAAGAGTCTCCACTCGCTCACATTGTACTCAATGTTACATTTTTCCATCAGCCCAGGAGTATCACTGCAATACACTAGAGCACCATCTTTAGAAAATTATGGAAGGAATTCTTTTTCTCTGCTTCTGTACCATAAAAAATGGGTACCAGGAGCTACCATGTTTTTTATTTTAGTCTAGAGCCTAAAACTTCTGCAGAATGTTAAGGAAGGTCCGAGTCCCTTACTAAATCATTTAATTCAACTTGTGAAAAAACTGTGATGTCATTTTTTCGATATTTTTAAATATATAATATATATATAAATCTCCTCTTACTTTTTGAACAATTTTACCCTTGCAGACCTGTCATTATTTCAGTTGTCCCTGTTTATAAAGAATACATATATCTGACTTCTAGATGATGACATTGTAATAGATTCAGTATTGAGCGTCTATATAAATAAAATGCCTCCTACTGAAGTTGTATTACTTTTTAGGAAACAAGAAATGTTCTATCTTTTGAAATTTGTCACTGAGGACATCTGCTTCTAGTTTCTCTCTTCCCAGTGATGAACTCCACCATCCTGCTTTCCTATTTCAGCTTAATGCTTGCTGCTTGTCTTCTTCGTTACACAGTGCCCTCCTCTAATCTCTCCATGTCCATCCTCTGTGCCGCAGAACAACCTCATCACCTTTCATTCTGTCATGGCCTCGTACCCAAGTACATGAATGGGCGTGGAACATTTGCAATAGCTGACAGGTTATTGAAGTGTATTCTGTTTACGAGGACATTAAAAACCATTTTGTAGCGGGAAGCGTACCAGACATGAAGGGCTCTGTAGTCACAGATTTTTGATGTCTAGTATGAATCTGCTTAGTGTTTTTCAAAAGATAGTGAGGTTAGAGAGTCAAAGTATTATATACATTTGTCCAGAAATGCTCAGGATTGATACTGTTAAGAATAAATACTTTTGTGATATGCTTGATGTAGTGTATTGGAGCTTAAAGGAAACCAATCAGTCTGATTTACTGGACTAAACCAGGGCATAACACAATGGTAATACAATACTAAATTAGCAATAGTATGATGCATGAAAATAACTTAAAGAACCAGGCGCTCTCCCCTCTTTCCAGGTGGTGCTGCAGCAAGGACTAGTCAGTCTTCTCACTCCTAGCACACCCACTTCACTTTGACGTCACTCCAGTCAAAGCTGAATGGGCGTGAACGCATTGAGGCGACCATGACTTGTCCCCCTTTAGCATCGCTTAGATGGCTGAAATCAGCATTAGGCCACTTTCTCGCGCTCAGTATTTGGTCAGTATTTTACATCAAATTTGTAAGCAGGGCTGTGGAGTCGATAAGCCAAACCACCGACTCCCACTCCGACTTGTCAATTTCCATGACTCCCGACTCAGACTCCCCAGCCCGGCCTTACTACTGAGCGTGTACATAAAGTGCAGCACAGATTCATCTCATCTAAAAGCCCAGATCCTTAGATCAGGAACAGAACAGACATTTATAGGACACTTCATAACTTTCCAAAATTCTTATGAAAACATTTACAGCACATCCTGCATTGTACTACTGTACCCAATTTATTATATATTTTAAAAGTCTGTCTATTTTACACCAACGAAAGTGGACTCTGACTCCACAGCCCTGTTTGTAAGTCAAAACCAGGAGTGGGTGATAAATACAGAAGTGGTGACGAGTTTCTATTATACTTTTCATCTGATTGTTCTTGTCCTGGTTTTGACTTACAAATACTGAAGTAAAATACTGACCAAATACTGTATGTGTGAACGTGGCTCAATAGTATGGCTCATAATCAAAATTGACCAGGTAATTGGGATCGTCAGGTTCCCGCGTGGCATGTCTGTTTTTAGTAAGTACTTGTTTTTTCCATAAAATCTAAGTTCTAAGATGACTATTACTCTGCACTGTGCTGTTCCTCTATTATTTCTACTATAAATGTCTGGGTGTTACTAGTTGGGAGTATGTCATGGACACTGCCAGGGTCAGACTGTACGGACACACCTGTATAAGGGAAAGGTGGTAGATGTGAATATTCTGGAGGGATAATGGAGAAATGGGACAATACAAAGTTCTAAGAAAATGTTTTGGTTTGTTATTTTATGGGAAAGTATTTACCAAAATAGAAATGTCAGGTGGTGACTATTCCGTTAGATCTTTTGTTTCGGACTAATTGTATTGCATTTCGATTACATTCAATTCTTGTTGTTTGCAGGCTCAGGCTATTGGAAAGAAGCTACCTTCCACCGTGTACCAGTACAACCACATTCAGCCTATTCTTTATGCTCTTGGAGTGGGCATGTCCACCAAGGAGCCGGATCACCTGAAGTTCCTTTTTGAAGCAAGTGAAGACTTCAGCTGTTTACCAACATTTGGAGTCATCCTTTCTCAGGCTGCCTTCATGGGTGGAGGACTTGCTTCAGTACCAGGCCTAAACATTGATTTTACACGAGTAAGTTATAGTCCTTACATAAGGTTTGTAGTAAGTCTGATGCTGCATGCGTTGGTATGTCAATTATTTGGTGCTAATCTTTCATTACGTTTTTTTTTTTTCTAAACTGGTTTTGGCTCTAGTCTTGTTTATTGACGTTGGGACATTTTAGCTAAAGGTGCAACTTTGTGTCTGTTTGCTTTTCATATTTGACCATTATTCCAACTTTACTTTTTTTTCTTAAACGTTCCTCTTGTTATTTTTCTAAAATATTTATTGGAGACAGGAGGGTAGGTTATAGCTGTGTGATTGCTCATGGCATGATTTCTCCCTTCTTTACATACCTGACATGGTAATCCATGGTGGATTTTTTTTCTGGACAAATGCACAAGTAAAATCTGCAGCAATTTTGTCTTTTGTGTTTCTCAGGCCCTCAATTCCTTCATATGAAAAAATGTGATCCAGTTCTGAAGCCTTTATCAGGAGCTCAATTTTAGCTACTGTTAAAAGGCAATGGAACAATTTTTTGGTTGAACTTGGTCATGGATGTAATTTATTTTTTTTTTAAATCAAGCTATCAATATGTGCTTTGAATGATTTTGCAGAATAGTGGATGACAACATTGCTAGGTTGAGGATACACTATGATCATGGCTACTGTTGGGGGCATGCACTCAGGAGGTTTATGAATGACTGTGGCAACAGTGGGGATGGACATGTGTCTGCCATAACCCCCCCCACAAAAAAAAAAATATAGATAAATGAACAAGTTAAAAAAAATAAAATAAAGTAAAAAAAAATCTAATGTATATAATTGTCTTATCCCGTATGTCTGTCTGTCTGTCCTTCTGTCCAGGAAATCCCACGTCGCTGATTGGTCCGGCCGCAAACATATTGAAACAGCACCATTTGACGATTACTCACTAATGGGTGCCAGGCCTCCAGGCCGTCTGTCCAAACTGCTGCATATCAAAAAATATATCAGAAGGCAGCACTCCAAATGATTTTTTAGAAAAAATCATTTTTTTTCTGCTTGAAAAAGAACATTGCCTTTTGGGCTCAATAAAGTTCATTTTTTCTAAAAAAAAAAAAAAAAAAAAAAAAATCATTTGGAGTGCTGCCTTCTGATATACTTTTTATATTATATATTATAATATATGTTACTTTCCCCTTAAAACCAAGATGTTTGATCATGGTGAATCTATTGTAATTTATATGGAATGTGCAATTTTCAGAGAGCAGAGAAATCTCGTGCCCTGGGCTACATGTTTAGTTTGACAAATACATTTGTTTTGCAACTAAAGAGCAATTTTCCTGGACCAAACTCCCTGTTGCTAAACTGCCGACATTCTGTAATGTGTAATAGCTAGTCACCGATAGTGCACTTTATGTATTTGTTGTTTTCAGGCAAATATCTGTATGAATCAAAGTTATAAAAGTTTTTTAATATATCTTAAATTGAACAGAAAATGAGAGCATAGTAGCTTCTAAAGCAACGTTGGGTGTTTTAGCTAGCCGTAGACTCTGCGGTGTGAGTAATGTGCATGGCTCTTTGATTGTCTGCACTGCAGCATTTAGTGATGGAAGGAGGCAGTATAGGGCAGGACTGACCGCACAGACTAGAGAGAAGGGAATAGAAGCTGCACCAAGGGGCCAGTACAGATGAGCAGCCAGCTAGTCTTACAAACAGGTATAATGTGTATCATCCCAGTGGAGCGATTAGTGCAAAAGTTACAGATATGAGTTCTGCACACCAAGCTTTGCCTGACCTTTCATATAAGAAGCTAGAGAACTTTGAGAAGAGTACAGGACCTATTCCATCATTGTTTACTGTGCACCAAGACATTTAAGGTTGTTTAATGCTCATTAAGTAACTGATATAAACCCAGACCGATCATCTCGGTCTTAATAAAGTTGTACTAAAGGTGATCATTAGTACATTAGAGTCTATTATATTTCATTATACTTTTTTTTATTCCTAGGTGCTTCATGGAGAGCAGTATCTTGAATTGTATAAACCTATTCCGACATCAGGTAAGTGGCTAGTTTCATAGGGGAATGTTCCATTTACTTCCATTTAGCATCCTAAATAAAGGACTGAACACCGAAAATAACAGAAATAAGACCATGGATAAATGTTGGGGTCTTGCACTGCCTTTAAAGATAATCCACAGGCAGCATATATCAGACACTGGCTGTATGATCTCGGCCAGGTATGTTTGACTCTCAAAGGCCGTTGCGTTAATAGCTGCGCACAGGTGGATCCCCACCCAGTGTCCTGGATTGACGAGTCTTTCCCTGTGTGTGCACGTAGGCAGAGCTCTGTCAATCCAGGGCAGTGGGCAGGAAGAAGCCACCTGGGACCTGCCTGTACGACTAGCTTGCAGCGTGGCTCAGTCCTCAATGGCTATTAAAAGTATGTTTTTCAGTGAAACACCACAGCGTTTCATGGTCGAGCATATCTGGCTGAGATCCTACAGCCTGTGTCTCATACATGCTGCCCATGGATTGGACCTCAAGTGTCAGATATCAGGTTCTCTTTAGCGGCCATTTGAAAGTGGCACTTTAATGTTTTAGGTCACAAACTGGACATTCAAGAGTTAATTTTTTTTTTTTTATTATTATTTTTTTTTTTTTTACACTTTTTATATTTTATTGTCTTTTTAACTGCATGCAAATCGTTGGGTTCTGGGTTCTGAGAACTCACCATGAGATGTGCTTAAAGGAATTGTCCACTACTTTCTAAGAGTCCCCCAATGTATTAACCCTTTGATTATAAAACTTTTTGTAATTAACTTGCTGTGTCTTTACTGCCTGTGAGCGGCCATCTCCTTGGCTGCTCACAGGCATCACGTGACCCCGGCTGCAGCCTGCTCTGACATCCACTGATATCACGTCAAGACTCAGTGCTGCGTTCCATGGTGAGTAATGGGCTGTGGGCGGGGTTACCCGCACGTCACACCCGGCATCCACCGTGCGCTTTCCCTCTCCTCAGTCATTGGGAAAGCGCGCGGTGGATGCTGGGTGTGTCACGCAGGGTAACTTCGCCCGCAGCCCAACATCCACCGCGGGGACCTCATTTGACATGACAACAGCGGGGGGTCACGTTATGCCTGTGAGCGGCCAAGGATAGCGCCGCTCACAGACAATAAA
This sequence comes from Phyllobates terribilis, assembly GCF_046119375.1. Taxonomy (NCBI): domain Eukaryota; kingdom Metazoa; phylum Chordata; class Amphibia; order Anura; family Dendrobatidae; genus Phyllobates; species Phyllobates terribilis. Next base: position 406,533,316 of record NW_027362761.1, on the reverse strand, counting down.
GACACAGCAAGGTAATTACAAAAAATCTTATAATCACAGGGTTAATACATTGGGGGACTCTTAAAAAGTAGTGGACAACTGCTTTAACTAAGGTGCGTGTACACATGGAGCAGAAACCATAGACTTTCTTTTGTGTCCGTACTCTGCTCTCTGTGCACGATCAGGCAGCTGTACCCTCCTGACATCTAGCGTTCCTTCATTTTTGATGTCCGCTGCAGTTGGGCCAAATAAAATATGAATGCTGATCGCTATTGGTTCACATGTATCATAGCAAAACTAGTTTATATTTTAAAAGAAATAATATACTTGTGTTACTATATTTTCAGTATCTCGTAGATCTGATTGTTAAAATGTTATAATTATATATTGACATTGGGTATACCATTTAATCGCATTTTGTAAGAAACTTTACAGTCTATTGCTGTGAATGGAAACTTGTAAGGCTGTACAAAAGGCAAAGGAGCCTACCTGTATAAGTAAGGCCTAATTCAGACATCCATAATAGACTGTATTTGAACCCTTAAAGTTGGCATCCAGTTTTTGTGTTTGCATTTTCATTTTTTTCCCTCTCATTTTTCAAATAGCCATAACTTTTTTTTTTTTTTTTGCACCAACATAGACATACAAAAACTTTTTTGTTTTTAGATTTTGTGGAACATGTTTTAGTATTCAATGATACCATTCATTTTACCATATAGCATAAGGGAGCATGTCAACAAAATTTCAAGTGCAGTAAAATGGTTTAAAAAAAAAAACAACAAAAAAAAACAAACAAATGCAATTCCATCATTTATTGGGTTTTAATTTTACAGCTTTAATTGTGCAGTGAAATTGAGCTTGAAACATGTACAATTATGGAGATTTTTACTATTGTATTGGCGTAAAAAAATTTTTTTACATTTTGCTAAAAAAAAATAATAATTGCCTTGTGTTGCCATTTTCTTAGACCCATAACTTTTTATATCACCATCAATGGAGATGTATAGGGGTTTGTGTTTTTTTTGCGGCAAGTTTTTATACCATTTTGGGGCAGACACTATGCTTTGAGCACCACTTAGTGCATTTGTTGGAATTTTTGGGGCAACCCAAAACAAACCAATTCAGTTTTTTTCGTTTTCTTTTACAACATTTACCGATCGGCTTAAAGGGGTTGTCCACTACTAGTACAACCCTTTCTCGATTTAAATGTTTCGCCCCGATAAAATGAAAAAGCCTATACTCGCTGATTCGACGCCAGGGTCACGTATCACAACAACGGCACGGGAGCCCTGGGGGGAACGAGTGCCAACACTACGGGAATGGGGCCAGCATGGGAAGTGAGTATAAGCTTTTTTATTTTATCGGGGCCAAGCTTTGGGTATGACAAGGAGTTGTCTAAGTAGTGGACAACTTCTTTAAGTAATGTTATATTTTGATAGATCAGTGTTTTCTAGACGCAGTAATACTAAATATATGTTTTTTTTTTGTTTGTTTTTTTTTTTATACATTTCTGGGAGAAATGTCACTATAGAAGAAGTTTTTGATTTTGAATCTTTATTTTACTTTTTATTTTGTTAGCCAATATAGCTTGAACCTGCATCGTGTGTTTGCCTGTACTATATACATCAATAGTGTAGTATTACTGTATGTAATATAAAAATGACAGTTTTCTTTGATGGTCAGCTACAGTCTGGACGTCACATTAGATTACATGATAGGCAAAGGCCCTCCCAGCTGTTATAGCAACCCATCGGCTCCCTGCAATCGCGTTACAGGGAGGGGTAGGCTAGTGGAGCTATGGGCGCCTGACCAAACCTATAATATAGGTAGCATCTACTATGTGTGGAGTGGACTCTGCTTCTGAGCCCGCTTCAATTTCCCAGACACACTCCATGACGTAAATATATCCATCATGGTGTGTGGAGGGTTAAATCACAGTACTGGATCCAATAATCATTGATATTTCATTATAATTTTTTGTTGTCCATGTGTCCATTTTCACCACCAGTATAGTATTTGTTTTTCTCGTCTGAAGAAATAAAAAATTCCCAGCTTCTCCTGTCCATTAATGAGAATCTGTCAGTAGGATCAGCATTCCTAAGCCTTCTATATAGGCATGTAGGTCATAGGAAGCTGAATAAAGTGATGCCTTCATATTTGTGATCTGATGTTTTATTCCAGAGAAATCCATGTTTTTCTTTTTACGTAAATGAGCCGTTAAGATCTATGGACCGGACACTGATCTGCATGAGAATCTGCCTCCAGAGATTATTATAAATAGAAGGGAGAGTTACCAGTGTTATGTGTAACGGCCGCACTCTGCTCTCCTGATCTCACTGCGGAGCTGTGTGTTAATATAACTAATAAAGTATAGTACAACATTGCATGGTTGTCCTCGACTAGTGCTGTCAGCTCCACTGCAGAGCTGAGCCTCACTACACCTTACACTTTAGCTTCCATCTCACAGGCAACCAATGTGGGGGAAGGGCAGTACAGCAGAACTTTATCTCTATAAAAACACATCTGCAGTTGTAGCTCTCCTTTCAGTGCTGTCAGCTTAACTGTACTGCACCTCTACCCACACTGTCTGCCTGATGACAGCTGAAGAGGGTTAGTTGTAATCACACACAGCTCTGCAGTGAGATCAGGAGAGCGGGCTGTCAGTCTCACATTGGAAACGCTACTCCTTCATTTAAAATAAGCTCTCGAGGCAGATTCTCAGGGAGATCTAAGTCTGACTCATAGATCTTAACAACTCATTTACACGATTTGCATACATTAAGAATATCATAGACTTCTCTGGAATAAGACATTGGATTGCAGATATCCAGGTGTCATTTTGTTCAACTTTCTATGACCTGCATGTCCATACTGACAGCTTTGGATGGCACATATTACATCTGAGTGTATTTTTTTTCTTTTACACAAAACCATTCACTTAAATGGGAAATCTTCATCTGCAAATCATATAAAATCTGATATGTACATAACTACAATGGGTACTTGTTACAGCTGGGAAAACTTGAATAGAACAAATGAGTGCAACATGGATGTCTGAATGAGGCTTAACATGTGCAGTATTGTAAGACTGGAATATATGCCTGTGTAAGTATGTGGGTGACTAGAAAACCTGAAAGGTTAGAGGGAACCTGACAGCTGATAGGTACTCCTTGTTCCATGGGCAGCATGTTTTAGGCACTAGCTGTAAGGCCTCCTTCACATGTTCATGCTTGCAGTATGTAGGGCATCTATGAAAAAAAACGGATGCCACACGTACCCATTATAAACTATGCTACTGTGCACATGTCCGTGTTTTTACACGGACCGTGCGTCCATGTAAACCACATGGAGACATGTTCGTTTTTTTTCCAGCAGCACGGATGACACAGGACAATACTAGTCTATGGGTCCGCGTAAAATACGTAGTGCGCACGGATGGCATTCATGTGTCATCCGTGTGCTGTACTTGTTTAACATTGCAAAGTATAGGAGAAACACTTATGGCACACTGATCCAAATCACTGATGACATCAGTGCTATTTTTTCCGATACTGGATTTATATTGACATATAAGGAATACTTTGAAAGTCGCCGGGGACCAAGGCAAACTGGAAACTATTTCAACAGGCTGGTCCCCAGTGGCTTATGCTGCCTCTCCTGCGCCGACCGTGACTGACTGGTCTCTCCCTATACACGCATTCAGGGAGAGACCAGTCACTCAATGGGACTAGGCGGGGAGAAGATTCCTGAGACAGACTTGTCCGACTAGATTTCCGTGTGGCTCAGTCCCTGGTGGCTTTTACAGTATGTTTTTCTCTGAAACGCCGCAATGTTTCAGAGTCAAACATGCCTGGCTGTAATAATGCAGCCAGGCTCCGATGCTTGCTTCTCATGGATCAGGCAACTTGTATCAGCTGTCAGGTTCCCCTTTATATCAACTCTGTAAAATAATCAAGTATCTAGAGGTTAGATGATAACTTGATAATTGCTGGTGGTCAGACTGTAGGGACCTCCACTGATCCTTAGAAGGGGGTGCTGGCTGTATACGAGACTGCCTGAGATAACTAGTTTAGCACTTGACTGTTTCAGCCAATCCTTTAGACGATGAATGAAACACTTCAATAGGAGCTGAGCTCCACTAAACTAAATGGACCAGGGAAAGTACAGCTCTATTCACACTGTTTACATCAGGCTACATCAATATTCCATTTCAAACATAGGAGCTTTAGATCAAAATACAGTGAAAACAGCTTTTATTACTATTTATTTTAAAAGCCAAATACTGAAATAAATGACTAAAAATTTACAACATTACAATTTTAATCGTTACGTTTTCACCGTTGAAAGATACAGCATAACTTGCATAGTATAAGTAACTCACCTTGTGATAAAGGGCACTTACCAAACACCCCAGTGGTACTGTGCGCTTTACCACTTGGTAAGTTACTTATATACTATGGATGTTCCATACTTGCCAAATCCCCCAGTAGTACTGTGCCCTTTACCACTAGGTACTAGGCAAGTTATTAATATAGTATGGATGTTCCATACTTGCCAAATACCCCAGTGGTATTGTGCCCTTTACCACTAAATGAGTTACTCTTATACTGTGGATGTGCCATACTTTCCAAATACCTCAGTGGTACTGTGCCCTTTACTACTAGGTGAGTTACTCCTATATTATGGATGTGCCATACTTGCCAAATATCCCAGTAGTACTATGCCCTTTACCATTAGGTGAGTTACTTGCATATTATGGATGTGCCATTCTTTCCAAATACCCCAGTAGAAATACTATAGGTGTGCCATACTTGCCAAATACCACAGTAGTACTGTGCCTTTTACCACTAGGTGAGTTACTCGTATGCTATGAATCTGCCATACTTGCTAAATACCCCAGTAGTACTGTTCCCTTTACCACTAGGTGAGTTACTCGAATGCTATGAATCTGCCATACTTGCTAAATACCCCAGTAGTACTGTCCCCCTTACCACTAGGTACTAGGCAAGTTATTCATATACTATGGATGTGCCATACTTGCCAAACACTCTGGTAGTACTGTGCCCTTTACCACTAGGTGAGTTACTTGTATGCTGTGAATCTGCCATACTTGCCAAATACCCCGGTAGTACTGTGCCCTTTACCACTAGGTGAGTTACTTGTATGCTGTGAATCTGCCATACTTGCCAAATACCCCGGTAGTACTGTGCCCTTTACCACTAGGTGAGTTACTTGTATACTAAGGATGTTCCATACTTGCCACACACCCCAGTAGTACTGTGCTCTTTACCACTAGGTGAGATAGTCATATGCTATGAAAGTGCCTTGCCAAATACCCCGGTAGTACTGTGCCCTTTGCCACTAGGTGAGTTACACATATACTATGGATGTGTCATACTTGCAAAACATCCCAGTAGTATTGTGCCCTTTACCACTAAATGAGTTACTCATACACTCTGGATGTACCATACTTGCCAAAAACCCCAGAAGTACTGTGGCCTTTACCACTAGGTGAGTTACTCGTATACTACTGTATGTACTGTATGTGCCATACTTGCCAAATATCCCAGTAGTATTGTGCCCTTTACCACAAGGTGAGTTACTCGTTCACTATAGATGTGCCATACTTTTACCTGTTTAGCATATCGTTGATCGCTGCTTTACATCTTTGTGTGTATATATAATATGATGCTGCTTTATATGCAGAATCTAGAATAAACCGTAAAGAGGGCCAAAAATAGTTGATTTCCAGAACTAGGACTGAAGAGTAAGACACTTGTACACAGGTTTTCTTTTCCCTTTTCAGAACATTTAGTAAAATATTTGGATTGTGAGGACGATTTATGGTGATAAACTCCGCACAGTGCTTTCCTCTTGTCCTGAAATGGTCAAGCAATGAAATGTTTTAGTTCGTTCAAGCTGATTCTCTGTGGGCGCTGTGGTGCGCTTACTGTGGGTAAATGGATTTTCTCCACAAGTGTCATAAGGACTTTATATGAGACACAAACTGAATTCATCATCATTTTTTTAAGAAGCCTTTAAAAATAAAATGCATGTAAGTCTCCTGTGAAGAGCCCTACTTTGGAAGCTGTTGGTATTTTATTGCAGGTCTGCAGCAGTTTTCAAGTGCTTCCCAAGTGATGTGTATGTGTTAAATATTCAGCCGGAGAACACCTCAGAGACTCATTTATGTGATCAGCACAATTTCAAGGTTGCACTCTAAAATGTTCTATTTATGACCTTGAAATGGTGGAAAGGGTACAGTTGTAATGCGTTACTCTGCATTTTACATACTTAATGATGGCTGCATATCTTGTGCAAGTTATACTGGAAAAGAAAACGCAAATGAATGCAAATTGCATAGTTGTCACTGTGTCTTAAAGAGATCTTTTCTTTCCCGATAAAAGTCATGTATTATTACACATCGTGGACTTTTAATGTATAATTTTCATTATACTGATCATATTTGATACAGTGTTCTATACCAGTTTGATATTACAATTCTAGTCCAGACACTAAGGTCCTGATTCATTGAGTATGTTCATGCTGATCTTCTTAAGGCCACGTTCACACGTTCAGTATTTGGTCAGTATTTTACATCCGTATTTGTAAGCCAAAGCCAGGAGTGGAACAATCAGAGGAAAAGTATAATAGAAACACGTCACCACTTCTGTATTTATCACCAGCTCCTGGTTTTGTAAAATACTGACCAAATACTGAACTTGTGAACGTGGCCTAAGAGATGAGGCGGTGCTATGTGTGAGGTGCATGCAAAGTGGTGTGCGTGCCTCACCACAAATCTTACTCCAGTCTAGAATAAGTAGACCAGCCTCATCCGGTCCAAAAGATTTATTTAATAATGTATTCCGTTTGTTTTTTTAAATCTGGTGACAGAACGGCTTTATTTTTAGATGCAATGTTTGTTTATTGGAGGTATGTTAACCTCAGATTTGCTGTAGAATATTTTTCAGCTGCAGGGAAATTCACACCATATTAGGATGTTTTTTTTGTTTTGTTTTTTGCATGTGCAGATTTACTTGTTATCAGCTAAAATAAAGAGAAAACCCTATACAGTGCGGAAAAGAAGTATTTGATACACTGCCAATTTTGCAAGTTTTCCCATCTACAAACAATGGAGAGGTCTGTGATTTTTATCGTAGGTACACTTAAACTGACAGAATCTTATAAAAAAAAATCCAGAAAATCACATTGTATGATTTTGAAATAATTAAATTGCATTTTATTGCATGAAATAAGTATTTGATACAATAGATAAACAGAACTTAATATTTGGTACACAAACCTTTGTTTGCAATTACAGAGGTCAGATGTTCCCTGTAGTTCTTGACGAAGTTTGCACACACTGCAGCAGGGATTTTGGTCCACTTATCCATCCTTCTCCAGATCTTTCAGGTTTCGGGGCTGTCGCTGGGCAACATTGAGTTTCAGCTCCAAAGATTTTCTGTTGGGTTCAGGTCTGGAGACTGGCTAGGCCACTCCAGGACCTTAAAATGCTTCTTACAGAGCCATTCCTTAGTTGCCCTGGTTGTGTGTTTTGGTCATTGTCATGCCGAGCCCACCCATGACCCATCTTCAATGCTTTTACTGAGGGAAGGAGGTTGTTGGCCAAAATCTTGCGATACATTACCCCATCTATCCTCCCTTCAATAAGGTGCAGTCATCCTGTCCCCTTTGCAGAAAAGCACCCCAAAAGTATGATGTTTCCCCCACTGTGCTTCATGGTTGGGACGGTGTTCTTGGGGTTGTATTCATCCTTCTTCTTCCTCCAAACACAGCGAGTGGAGTTGATACCAAAAATTTCTATGGCCATTGAGGAACTTCAAATAGGCCTGGACATGTGCTAGCGTGAGCAGGGGGATCTTGTGTGCCCTGCAGGATTGTAATCCATGACGCCATAGTGTGTTCCTAACAGTAATGTTTGAGAATGTGGTCCCAGCTCTCTTCAGATCATTGACCAGGTCCACCCGTGTAGTCCAACAGTTTTTGCCTTCTCACCAAGCTGCTTGCCTATTGTCCTGTAGCCCAACCCAGTCTTGTGCATGTCTATAATTTTGTCCCTGGTGTCCTTAGACAGCTGTTTGGTCTTGGCCATGGTGGAGAGGTTTGAGTGAGAGTGTGTGGACAGGTGTCTTTTTTTTATACAGGTGCAGAGTAGGAGGGCTTCTTAAAGAAAAACTAACAGGTCTGTGACAGCCAGAATTCTTGCTTGTTTGTAGGTGATCAAATACTTATTTCATTCAATAAAATGAAATTTAATTATTTAAAAATCATACAATGTGATTTTCTGTTTTTTCATTTAGATTCTGTCTCTCACAGATGAAGTGTACCTACTATAAAAATTACAGACCTCTCCATTCTTTGTAGGTGTGAAAACTTGCAAAATCGCCCGTGTATCAAATACTTATTTTCCCCACTGTACCTCCCCTGGCTTCTGCATGTTAATGCTAACCCGTTTCTCTATCAATTTTTATGCACTCTGCCTGCAGTGATTATGTGTTGGCACTTATGGATGTTGCTGCCTATGGTTGGCACAAGTGACTTCATGTTATCACTAGTGGCCAGGAGTACTGAGGCAGTCGGGGGACTAGGGAATTGTTGCCAGGGGTGCCCCAAGGGAGGCGAGTGTAGTCACTTTTGAACGTTGAGTAAAACTTTCTTTTAATTGTGAATTGGTAATGATTGCTGTGTACAACAGCTAAATGACCGCAAAATCCACAAAAATGGGTTCAAGGATATTGGCTTACAAATTAATCTTAATAGGGAAAATTCACATGATATATTGAATGCTGTGGATTTAAAGGGGACATTTTTTTTCTTCACTTAATTGCATGCATTTTGGGCTAAAACTAATTTTTGCAATTGAGTTTCATTAAAAATTTTGCACCATTTGGCTTTTACAGTTTTTTTTTGTTTCCCTTCACATTAAACTTTGATTTGATCTGTGATCATAAGTAAGTTGAGAGCTGCTCAGAAAAGGTGGATAAGACATACAAACTCCCTGTCTGGCCAATGTAGTGTGCTGACAGATGGATTCACATTTAACTCATTCTGCTGCCAGAAATAGTGCAACTGCAACACAACCGCTACAGAGGGCAAACTGTGCAAAATGTTCAATGAATATCCCCAATTGCATGCAGTTTAGTTAAAGGGAATCCGTAAGCAGAATTTCAGCATTACTTTAATCTAGACACCCTGTTCCTGCATTACTGAGAAAGCGCAATTTTTAATTGATATGCAAAGGAGGCTGTATATTTGAAGCATCTGCCACTCCAGCTCTATTGCCCAACTAGCGCCACCTCCTCCTGCTTGTCTGAAGGCCTCTATTCTGTGTGACTTAAGGCAAAAGGAGCCGTCAGTCAAGCCAGGAGGACATTGCACTGAGAAGGGAATAGAGCTGGAGTGACAGAGGCTTCAGATCTACAGTCTAATTTGCATATCAATTCAAACGCTGATTTCGCCGTAACTAAGGATCGGACTGGCCATATAAGTGGTATTGCTGCACTTGTCTTTGAAAGAGCTACATGCATATGTAAAGAGCATGAGATGTAAGATCCTGCTGACAGATTCCTTGTAAGTAAGGAAAACAAATAGGGACCAATGGAGAACAACCCCTTTTAAATATCGGCATCACAGGTCCTTTTCTACACATCAAGTAGATGATATGTTTTCAGATCTCAACCACTTCTGCTGTAGTTTGCTGTGGATTTTTTGTCTGAATATCTTTACGTAAAAACCCCTGTAATTCCAGAATGCGTAAATGTAACCTAACATACACTCACTGGGAAGTTACACATCTACAAATGCCTAATATAACATTTAGGGCAACTAAAATCAGAGTTCCCCTTTACAAGTTGGGTTCAATATGAACAGCATTATCATTGAAGGCAACTCGCCATTCCAAACTAGGCATCGCAAAGAACAGTCGAAAGGTGGAATACAGAGGTTTATGTAGACTGCTCAGTACCGCAGTAATATAACCATGGCTGCTCTCGGGTCAGACGTGGATGATCCATGATCCAATAGTTTTCTTCTACTGCTGAGTCCTGATCTATATTTATAGCTGGCCACTATAGGGGTCAGTGCCCTTATCCATTACGCTGCATTGTTTTCTAGACTGATCAAGTTATTAATAAATGGATGTGTTTTCCCAACTGAAAGTAAGTCAGGGTGTTGTAAAGTAGTGATTAACCTTCTGCCACTTTTCTCATTAACTCTTCTCTGGAGTCTGATTCTAGTTAGAAATGGATGTTTTTATTTATTAAGTGTACATTGGATTGTCCTTCCTGCATGTCACTGTTCTCTATCTGTAATTGGTATAAATGACAGAGAACTATTCTTCATGAAAAAGTCGAGCAACTTTGTAACTTTGTTGGTACATTGCATTACTCAGCTTGTATTGATTCGGAGTTACAGTGGCTTGCGAAAGTATTCACCGCTCCTTGGCTTTTTAGCTATTCTGTTATATTACAACCTGTGTTCAAATATTTTTGTAATCCTATTTGTGTGTGATGCATCAGCACTAAATAGTCTAAGTTGGTGAAGTGAGAAAAATATAGGCATAAATTAAATTTATGGGATCAAATAACTAAAAATTGGCACGTGCATATGTATTCACCCCTTTCGCTATGAAGCCCCTTAAAATTTCTGGTGCAAGCAATTACCTTCATAAGTCACATGCTTAGTGAAAGATTGCACACAGGTGGACTTCCTAAGTGTCACATTGTCTGTCCGTATATACACTTTACCTTTTCTGAAAGACCCCAGAGGCTGAAACACCATTAAGCAAGAGGCACCACTAACCAAACAACACCAAGAAGACCAAGGAAATCTCAACAACTTTGTCTCTGACTTGTTTGGAGGAGTACAATTCAGGTTTCGATTATAAAAAAAAAAAAAAAAAAAAAAAAAAAAAAAAAAATAGCCCAATCTCTGATGATCCCCCAGAGCACCATCAAATCCATTATTCTCAAATGGAAAGAACATGGTACCACAACAAACCTGCCAAGAGGGGGCAGCCTGCCAAAACTCTCAGCCCGGGCAAGGAGGGCATTAATCAGAGAGGCAGCACAGAGACCAAAGGAAACCCTGAAGGAGCTGCAGAGTTCCCAAGCAGAGACTGGAGTATCTGTCCATACAGCAACACTAAGCCGTACACTCCATAGAGGTGGCCTTTATGGAAGAGGGGGCAGAAAAAAGCCTTTACTTCCACACACAAATTGTACGGCTCATTTTGAATTTGCCAAAAGACATGTGAGACTACCCAAATATATGAAGGAAGGTGCTGTGCTCAGATGAGACAAAAATGTATCTTTTTGGCCATCAAAGTAAACGCGATGTCTGGCGTCAAACCAACCCAGCTCATCATACCAAGAACATCATCCCCACAGTGAAACTTGGTGGCAGCAGCATGCTGTGGGGATATTTTTCGGCTACAGGGACAGGGAAAAAGGTCTGAGTCGAGGGAATGATGGACGAAATACAGGGATATTCTTGAGCAAAACCTGTTTGTCCGTCACAAGACAAGGCTCACCTTGCAACAAGACAATGACCCAAAGCATAAACACTCAAGTGGTTTATGGGCAAATGTTTTGGATTGGCCTAGTCAAAGCCCAGACCTTAATCCAATTGAGAATCTGTGGTCAGACTTGAAGATTGCTGTTCACCAAAGCAAACAATCTAACTTGAAGGAGCTGGAGCAGTTTTGCCTTGAGGAATGAGCAAAAATCCCGCTGTGAAGATGTGTAAAGCTCATAGAGACTCATCCAATGCAATTTGCAGCTGTGATTGCCGCAAAAAGAGGCTCTACAAAGTACTGACTTTAGGGGGTGAATAGTTATGCACACTGAAGTTTTCAGTTATTTTGTCCTATTTTTTGTTTGCTTTACAATAAAGAAGACCTTATGTTCACAGTTGTAGTCATGTTCGTAGTCATGTTCTTTACATGAACTGATGCAAACCCTCAAAAAAACAACAACAAAAAAACTGTGTAATTCCAGGTTGTGAGGTAGCAAAATACGAGAAATTCCAAGAGGGTGAATACTTTTGCAAGCCATTGTATATTGTGTTATAGGACAGTTCTCCATTCACAATTAGTGTTCCCAGTGGGCAGACCCTCAGCAATCATAAATTTAACATCTAGAAGTGGGTTTTCTACTAAATAAATGTCACCTATCCATGCTATGTTTTTTTTTTGTTTTTTTTGTTCAAGCCCTCCCATGAAGATCTGTGTGCATGTAATGAAGTGTGAGTGTGTGAATATACTCCCCTGCAACCACCTTCTCCAGGATCCAGCGCTGTCCCGCTCCTTCCCGGTGATGTTACAGCTCTTCAGACTCTCTGGGTCACCCTGCGCTATGTGTGACCTGGAAATGGTTTTTACATTATAAGTCTAATGGAGTGTCAGAGCAAGACTTCATAGATTTACATTGTTAAAAAAGACTTCTGGCTCACACACAGAGCGCAGTGTGACCCGGAGAGTCTGTGTGGTGACGTCACTAAGAAGGGGTAGAACAGTGCTGGATTTTGGAAAAGGTATAGGTAAATGAGTATATCCATACACTCACACTACATTACGTGCACAATTAAAATCTTTATGGGAGTGCTTCTTTTAGGCATGTTGATTTCAGAGCCTGTTTTGTAAATCTTTGCATCATTCATTTTTTATCTCTGCTGTCTCAATCGCTGCAAATAACCAGCCTTATCTGCTGCGTGACTACAGGTTGGTGACAGTCTGCAATCTGTGTCTGAAATAATTTCATCTTTCCGTATGTGCTATATTGGATTTCCTGCCAATAGAGCTCATGGTTCCTCAATCTCTTGTGCATTTATTTAATGTTGGCTTGATTTATTAGGTCAATGCTACATGCACGCTGCTAGGTTTAGATAGGGGCGAGAATGGTTTCATGAATTCTTGGAATCTTGGGGGAACCATTACTCAGGGTGACCATATACTACAGTTTCCTTAGGCACAAAGGGGTATTGACCCTCAGGCACAGACTTGTAGATGGATTCACTTGATGACCAGACACACTTGACAAGAGTCCTCATGAACAGTTAAACAGTAGGGTTTTAATGCAACAGCACGGCCAGTCCAACACATTAGTCTCTTAAAGCAACAGGCTTCATAAACAACAACCTCTTCACAAAGGCACAATAATTCACGGTATCTTCTAGTTGCACAGTTCAGCACACCCACGATCAGTCTCTTTGGTCCCACTACTCAGTGCACCCACCAGCAGTCTCTGTCCACAGTGCCACACACTTTACCTTGGAATGCAGTGTGGAGCGGGGTGGGGGAGGGGTTAGAACGGAAGAAAGAGTCCGGTCCTCAGACGTGGTGTTCAATCCTTTCTTCTGCTAACCAACAGTTAACTCCTGCTTCACTTCTTCCTGGTGTAGATACTTCTAGCAACTAGCAGGCAGTCGCAGTAGAGAGTCCCAGAACCCTCATCAGCCTGGTGAAAAGGTCTGCATCCTTCCAGCTTGCTCTCCAGCTCAGAACTGACACTACTCAGTCTCTGAGTCAGGCCTCACCACTCTCCTAAGCTGCACCCTGTTAACCCCTCTAGTTGCTTAACAACATCATGTGCAGTATCTACCCATCACATCAAGAATGAAAACTGTTTTAATTACACTTTAAAGAAGGAAAAATTGCATTGATTTAATAAACAGTTGAATTGAAAAGTATGCGGAACCAGGTTGAACGGCATCTGCTCCTCGACTTCTGTGAAATTGTTGCAATGGACTAGAGTAATAACATTTTACATGTAGCTGCTGCTCTGTTAAGTGTTTCCATTCACGCATATGAGCTGGACATTTGCTGATGAACTGGTATTTACTTTGATTGAAAGAATTAAACTTGATACAGTCTACTGGAAAACCCTTTGTTAATGATCCCAGAGTGCTGCTTCTGTTAAAAGAAAAAAAAATATATACACATAAATACTTTCCTCCCGGTCTATCTGTACAGAAATGAGAAGGCTGTGACCAATCAGCAATCCCTGATTGGCTGCAGCTGACATTTGATATGGTTTGTCAGGAGACCGGTGGCAGACACAGGGGCTGAGAGTGGAGGTACAGTCCCCATCCGAGAGGCAAGTATTGATATATATATATATTTTTTAAGCATTCTGGAGCCATTAATATGGGGTTCTCCATTAGTGGATAACCCGTTTAACTGACAAAACAAGGCAAAATAAATCACCAATAACCGAGCAATACTGTAAGAACACTTGACACTCGTTTTGGTGTATTCAACAGGAATATTTATTGAATGTGGCAAATCCAGAATAAAAAATTAGAGACTGTTAATACAAGACCTTCATCAGTCGTCTGGATAGCAGGGAACTGTGTGCTGCAGCGCCAGGTGGGGGTCTGCGGTATCCACCGCTCAGACTGGAAGCACTGTTGAATACACCAAAACGAGTGTCAAGTGTTCTTACAGTATTACTGATGGATTTGGTATCTTATTTCTGCACCATTTTTTTTTCCAGAAGTGCCTTGTCTTTTTTTTTCGCTTGCAATAACAGAGCAAAACTTGGATGATACTAAATCAATCTGTTATATCCCATGAATGGGAATTTTACAGACTATCCTGAACATTTTACATACTGTATTCCATGTATTCCCGGTTCTTGCTATTCACTAATGTTTACTTTCCTTAAGTTTGTCCCTTCTCTCTCCCTGTCTCCCTCTCATGTGACTGTGTTGTAGCTAACCCCTCCCTTCTTTTTCCTGTCTTTCCTCATTCATCTTGCCACCATTAGGAGCTCATGTGCTCACAGCCTGTCTGAGGAAAAGTTTATTTTTACCTGCTGCTGATGTACGCATTGTCACAGGATTTAGTTAGAAAATAAAGCCTCTTCTGAATTATACACAACGTCCCGGTCTGCAGCCGAGTTAAAGCTATCTGCGACCATCGCCATTGTAAGTAAGGTGAAGAGACACCGTCTCACAGAGCCATATATTTACAGCTCATCCATGGGGACAGAATACAACCCCTGAACTATTGCGTGCATTGCCAATACAAAAGTGTAAGCAAGACCTTATCTGAGACATATCTTAAACATGGCAGACCTCACACTACAACATTCACCTTTGAAGCCACACGTATCTAAACACGTTGCCGAAGTGCTCCACGTTTACCGGAGGTATTCAGGAACAAAACAATTATTTTAAATCCCAACGAGCTGACGGACTCCTCATTCTTGTGGAGTAAAGTCTTTCCATGCAGGTTGTGGGTAATTGATCAGAAGTTGGAGGTCATGACTGAGAAACATCCATTGGTGATGAGAGAGACTTGGTATCAGACTCACAGAGAAAATGAGCATCCGAAGCACAGGTATATTATCCCTCAAGAAAGTTGAACAGGAGGGGAGGCGTTTATAGGACTTGGACTGTTTTCAAAAGCAGCTCTACAGTCTCTTAAGTTGATTGAAATGATGTCTCTGGGTAATGACAGCAGAGACCTTCACTGTGTGAGTAAGTGGGCTGCTCTCTTGTGGGATCTTTCCAGGACACAACTATTCTGCATTGTAATTCTTTGATGGAACGGATTGTCCCATACTAAATTGACACATTAATTTATGGAGGGGTATCAAGAAGAATAATGACACCACTCAAGAATCGCACAAGGACCGCTCGTCCTCACTGTTAAAACAATGATCTTATTCCGTTCCCAATGTAGGTTTTGAGCACATTTGGTTTATCTGCATTGTATAAACCCTGCTTCCTTAGTTTCACTGTGTAATAAATGTGTAATAAATGTTATTTCATTTAGCATTTGGTTGCTATTAGTGTTGAGTGAGCATGCTCGACACTGCTCTGTACTCGCCCGAGCATCTCACTACTCGGGATGTTCAGCGATCACTGAGCATTTCCGGGTTACTCGGGCGGGAGCTGGGGTCTCCGCCCTGCATGTTTGCCGCTCTTTACAGAGCCAATGAACATGCAGGGATTGCCAGCCAGTCACTGTAATGACGCAGCCATGTTGGTTGTGGGCATTACAGTGATTGGCTGGCCGCACAGCGTCACCTTGAGTATTTAAAACCGGGCGCCGCCATCTTGGACACAGTCGCTCCGGATCAGACAGTGTAGGGAGAGTGCTGCTGAGCTAGGGAGAGATTTATACTGCGAAATAGGTAGTGTAGGTTCTCTAAAGCCTGCAAAATCAAACAAACAGTCCTTCTCAGGACTAATATCCATCCCAGATATCAGGCAGGCAGGCTGTATAGGAGACGCAGTGGTTATACCAACAAACACTGCATTACAGTCCTGTGTGCTGCTTTTCAAATTGCTAGACTTAGCCCCAGGTCTCAGGGGCCAGGAAAAATCCTTTTTTTTTTTCCTTCTAAATCCTCTTTTTTTTTTCCCCCTCAGTCAGACTGTACAAATACCCGTCTTATTAACCTTTTGGTATCCCCCCCCCCCCCCAAAAAAATAAAAATAAAAATAAATAAAATTGAGTGTGTATGTGAGTGTTCAGACACAAATATATCTGTTTAAAAGATTCTGGTGTAGGCCAAAGAACTAGAACTGTGGTTTTCCTCTTCCACGGTTCAGATCTCCTTTTTATTACCCATTTGCCATTGATAGTGCGAGTGCAAGCTATTTTACTTAATTTACAATGGGCAAGGCGCGTGGCAAGGGACGTGGAACTGGAAGTTCTGGTGATGGTGCGTGCAGAGGACGGGGCCGTGGCCAAGGTGAAAATGTGCCACAACCAACAGCCACATCTTCTCGTTCCCAGTTCTTGATCGAATTACTAGGGAAGCACAGAACAACACCACTATTGTGAACTGATCAGTGTGAACAGGTTATTAATTGGATAGCAGATAATACTTCCAGTCACCTGGGCACCACCACCTCCGGTCTGTCTTCCACACGGTCAAGTGTTAGTAGCCGTGAGTCTCGACTGCATACTCCTCCTCACCCTAATGCTCCTTCCTCCCACCATGCCAAGTGTCGTCAGACAGCAACTGATCCCACAGTTGGACACTCTGAAGAGCTGTTCATTGGTCCATTTCCATATTTGGGCCCCTCGCCTGCTCCGCTTGAAGTGGTGGAAGAGGAGATCCCATGTAGCGATGGCCAAATATTTGAACAGCCACGGCCACAGGAAGGCGACGCTGGCAATTTGTCACAAGAGGTGGACGATGACGAGACACAATTGCCACGAAGTGAGAAGGACCGTGGTGCGGAAGTGGAAGAGGAGGAGGTGGTGGATGATCTAGTAACTGACCCAATGTGGCAGGAGGACACGCAGAGCGAGGCCAGCAGCACACAGGGGGAGGGAGGCAGAGTACCCCAACTGGCAGGAAGAAGCAGTGTGGTGGCCGCAGACAGAAGGCGGGCCACCGTTCCCTGTAACACCAACACGAGGGACGTTGCCAGTACAACCGGTAGGTCTTCCAGAGTCTGGAATTTTTTTAAAGACTCTGCTGATAAGCCCAAAAAGGCCATTTGTACCACCTGCCATGCCAGCATCAGCAGGGGTGACAAAATTACCAGCCTGACCACCACCAGCATGATCAGGCACATGTCAGCAAAGCACCCGACTTTGTGGGGCGAACCCCAGGGTCCTCGACCAGTGTCAACGGGTGTCACCACTGCTTCTTCCGCTGTTGTGCGTGTAAGAGAACCCCTTGTTGTGTGTACAAGGCAATCCCCTGTCCACACTGCATGCAAAGATGCCCCCTCCTCTGTCTTCACTTGTTATGGCAGTTTCTCAAGAAACAGCATCCACGTCCCACAGGCCACAGTCCTAAATTCGCACATTTCACGACTGCGTTGGAAATGATGCCTTTTAGGCTGGTGGAGACGGAATCCTTCCGCAACCTTATGGCGGTGGCCGTCCCTCGGTACTCGGTCCCCAGCCGACACTATTTTGCCCGGTGTGCCATCCCCGCACTACACAAGCACGTGTCCCAAAACATCTGCCGTGCCCTCAACAACGCATTTACTGGGAGAGTCCACCTGACACAGGACACGTGGACAAGTGCATGTGGCCAGGGACGGTACATCTCCCTGAGGGCACACTGGGTAAACATAGTGGAAGCCGGGACCCAGTCGGACCTTGGGACGGAACACATCCTCCCCACACCGAGGATTGCGGGCCCTATGTCAGTCAGAGTTGCCCCCACAGTGTACAGCTCCTGCGCATCATCCTCCTCCTCCTAATGTTCAGCCTCCATCTCAGATATCACCACATCAGTTACTAGCTGGAAGCACTGCAGTACTGCCTCAGCCAAGCGGCAACAGGCTGTGCTGAAACTCATAAGCTTAGGTGATAAACCTCACACTGCTTGTGAGTTGTGGACAGCTGTGAAAGAGCAGGCAGATCTGTGGCTGAGACCGCTGAACCTACATCCAGGCATGGTCGTGTGTGACAATGGCCGTAACCTGGTGGCGGCTCTGAGGCGAGGCGAGATCACACACGTACCATGCCTGGCTCATGTGCTTAACCTCGTGGTTCAGCGGTTTCTTAAATCGTACCCCGAGTTGCCAGATCTGCTCGTCAAAGTACGCCGCCTGTCAGCTCATTTTCGCAAGTCGGCTACAGCTTCCGCCGCCCTTGCTGTGTTGCAGCAGCGTTTGCAGCTTCCGGCACACCGACTGGTTTGCTTGGAATGCATAGGCAAAGACTATGCAAGACCCACTCCCCAATAATGGGAATAATGTTTTTAATATGCTGTACTGCATGGCTCTTGTAAGGGGCATTAAAATCGTCTTGTTAAGCTACTGTGACCTCCACGTCTCTTCCAAGGGATCATTAAAACCGTCTTGTTAAACCACTCTGAACTCCACGTCTCTTCCAAGGGGCATTAAAACCATCTTGTTAAGCTACTGTGACCTCCACGTCTCTTCCAAGGGGCATTAAAACCATCTTGTTAAACCACTCTGAACTCCACGTCTCTTCCAAGGGGCATTAAAATCGTCTTAAGCTACTGTGATCTCCACGTCTCTTCCAAGGGTCATTGATTTTGGCTTTTTATTCCACTGCGACCTCCACTTCTCTTCCAAGGGGCATTAAAACCGTCTTGTTAAGCTACTGTGACCTCCACGTCTCTTCCAAGGGGCATTAAAACAGTCTTGTTAAGCTACTGTGACCTCCACGTCTCTTCCAAGGGGCATTAAAACCGTCTTGTTAAACCATTCTGAACTCCACAACTCTTCCAAGGGGCATTAAAATGTTGTTTTTAATTACCTCTAACCTCCACGACTCTTCCAACGGGCATTGCATTTCCTCCTAATTTTAGTCCGCTTTTGCTCTTCAATGCATAGGCGAACACTAAGGGAGACCCACTCCCCAATAACGGGTAGAAGGTTTTTAGTACGCTGTAACCCACGTCTGTTTCAAGGGGCATTGCAGTTCCTCATAATTTTTGGAAAGCCTTCCATTCACGGCTTAGGCCAACAGTGTACAGGAGACCCAGTTGCTATAATTGGAAAAAAACGGTTTAATTAAGGCCCTCTGACCTCCATGTCACTTCCAAGGGGGGCATTGGAGTGCCTCGAAATTTTTGGTAGGCATTGCACTCACTGTATGCCCTATAAATGTGTAGCCGAACCGTACCTTCAGAAACATATCCTACAAGACGTGTGGTTGACTGGCCTGATATTGATGTGAATGGTCCCTGTTCCTCCTTTGCCACCACCTCATCCATCATTCATCACCTGAAGCTTTGTTTTAACGGGATTCATAGAACTGGGATAGTAGCAGGAAAACATCCAGCAATCCTCAGAGGAGGTAGGATATGCACCAAAACGCTGACCACCTCCGGCCTAACCGCTACTACATACATGCTCTTGCATTGCAAGTAACAGAAAGTTAAGGAGATGGATGGTCTCATGATCATGAATAATTTACTCATTGTGTAGGAGGCCGACCACTGCTGCTGTCTACCTTCTGAACTTTGTGTTGAAGCCTGATTGACCCAGGACCCGCAATCCTCTATGTCTGGAGGACGTGTTGCATCCCAGTGTCCAACTGTGTCCCGGCTTCCACAATATTAACCCAGTGTGAAGGCTTCAGTGAGATGGACCATCCCTGGCCACATTCACTTGTCCACGTGTTTGTGGTTAGGCTGTCCTTCCCACTAAATGCACTGGGGAGGGCACAGGTTTTGGTATGCGCGCTTGTGAATAAGGCGCACCGGGACAAGTAGGGGCGGCTGGGGACCGTGTGTGGGCACCCGGCCGCTGGGCGGCTGGGGACAGAGTATGGACACCCGGCCGCCCCCTGGCGGCTGGGGGCCAAGCGTGGACACCCGGCCGCCGGGCGGCTGGGGACTGGGTATGGATACCAGGCCGCCGACGCAGCCATGACTTGGTGGCCAGATTCCATCTCCACATGCCTAAAAGGCCCAATTTCAAGTGCAAGCAAGCAGTATGGTATTGCAGCCTGGGGGTGGGTGGGTGGCAGGCTGCATACTTGCGCTTGCATTGCAAGGATTGGGGGAGGTACAATTGAACACTTCCCTGGGGCAAGGACTTGCATGGGGATAGTTGCAAGTCTGCATCTTCTGATGCGGCAAGGATCACTTCTGATGGGCACACTTTTAGGCAGTGACCTGGGTGTCAGAGATGCTTCCAGGGGTCTTCCCCATGCTGTTCCCATGTCTTTTCAGCACTGTATGCATGTGTCACACAGCACATGGCCAGATAAGCTTGTAAAATGTTAAAATGACATTTCCCGGTGAATGCATTTGTCACGGTTGAAAGCAATACAAAAGTGCAAAAACGCATAAAAATTGCTACTTGTGAACATAGCCCAAGGTGTGGAGGAGTATTTTTGTTTTTGGTTATTTATTTTTACCTTATACACAAGTCTTTACCCTGGAAAGGATGTTCCTTAACATATTTCACAGGAAAGCAGTTTGTTTCGTTTTTGAACGTTTTATTGTGAACTCGTAAAAGTGGCTTAATACCTCTGATCACGTTGTTGACAGCAGTGACCTGGGGGTCAGAAATGCTTCCTGGGGCAATCCCCATGCTGTCCCCATGTCATTTGAGCACTGTCACTATCGTTTTGGGCACTTTTTAGACTTTCTACAGACTGCCGGGGGAGCCGCCGCAAAAATGCTCGGGTCTCCCATAGACTAACATTGGGCTCGTTGCTCGAGTCGAGCACCAGAGTATCACGGTGAGCTCGGCCCGAGCTTCGAGCACCCGAGCATTTTAGTGCTCGCTCAACACTAGTTGCTATGATTAAAATTTTGTGTACTTATGAGGAAGGCTGGATGATGAGCCATGCAGTAGGTTTTTGACTCTCATTCTTTTCTAAACCATTTTTCTGTCACTGAACATCACCACAGTTGAAGAATGCAGTGTAGAATCGGTAAACGGAGGACATCAGAAGCGCCAGTCTGTTTCTTCTCAAATTTATGGTTACATTCATTTATGGTCTGTTCTGTCTCATTTGTTGCAGTTGTGTTTATTGTACAGTTTTCTTTAGAATTTCTCTGAGGCTTTGTAATATAGAACTTACAGGATTTGTCCAGGATGAACGTCTGCAGTCATTCTACGTTCCTGCATACATCTGTAACGTCACAGCGCGTTCTCAGAATTCCCTGGTGCTAGCGACCTTTCTCAATTCACTTGTATTGAGCGAGGCCTTCCATGTCTTGTCGGAATGTGGCTGGAAGTGTACAAAAGTGTGAGGATTCAGAAGTTTCATTCTAAAACTGGACAACCCCTTTAAGGAATGACTCCGAACAGGGATGAAAAGTTTATTTTCCCAAGCGGTCACATGAAAGTAACTATTATGGAAAGCTGAACCTTGACTGTACTGGAAAGCTTAACCAACAAGCCAGACTTAATTTTGATATATTATTATTTTAATTTGTATCACTTATTAATGTGCAGAATTAAGTCTGTTGAGTCACTGCTACTGCTAATACATGGTACGGAAGGGCTTATTGTAATATGTAATCGTATCTTTTGAAGCTAATCAAAGCCATATAATTTTTACGGCTTTTTATAAAGTTTGCAAAAAGACTTAAATCATACTGCTTCAGTTACATAGCCCTTTTACCTTGATCAACAGCTCCCCACACAATATGATACAACACCTCCACAGCTGCCTCACAGAGTATGATGCCTCCACAAAGCCTTCCCTAACACATTATGACACCCCCCCCCCCATTACTACCCCCCACGCAGTATGATGTCCCCTCACAGCCCAAACTGTAGTATTTTGATATCCATGCAGTATGATGTCAACACAAAGCCCCTTGTGCATTATGGTGTCCCCACAGATTGCTGTAAGTGCTGACAATTTAAAAAGATATGTGAAATTAAGCTACTCGCCTAACCACATTCCCCCAGTGAGCTGCTTCAGTCTTTGTGCCCATTGTGCCTTCGTACACTGCAATGTAGGAACGTCATCCTCAGACACGCAGGCTCAATGGTGGAAGAGGGAGCTGACAGCTCCCTGTTTCATCATTTGTATTCTCTAGTATCTGTCTCCCGAGGATGCAGATATTATTGAAATTGAGATTCCTAGCAGGGGGTGCCCACATGTCGCGGGATGCCACGGTTTTCAGCTCTTTGGCTGTCCTGGTCCTCAAGCTGCACTTTGCACAAGTCTAATTGAGAAAATATTTGCAGGAGATTATTTTTGTAGAATGACTTGCATGTTGCATTTCATTAAGCAAGTCCCTCCCAATTCAAACAATGTGCGATTCAATTTGATTAAATTGACAAAAAAAATGCCTTTTGACATTTTACACATTGTGGTAGATTACATCACCCATAGAAGGCTTCCATTATCTCAGGCACAACTGCTCGGGATTGCCCCTGATACGAGGCCGCTCTCTATCCACAGAGAGGTGACTGAGACCCTGCCAGCACCAGCACTGTGACTGAAAGAGCGGGCCTGCTGGGGGGAATAAGGTTCAATTCCTTCCGGCAGTGGGGCTCTGTGTGACATCCGCATAGAGTCAGAACTCTATTAACCTGCAGGTTAACCCCATATCTGCAGGTTAACAGCGTTATTTTACATGACCAGTTCCTTTTAACTGTATGTTGGTTTTGCACACCTTTTTTATGAGTCCAATTTGCCTACTATACTCGCCACATCTATACTGCAGCTTTCTGTCAAATTTTGCTTTCTGTAACTACCTACCTAGCATTGCTAGTTATGCTCTTTTGGGCAATGATTGAATAATTTAAAAGATTTTTAAAAATTGAATTATGTGTCAATGGACGTGAATGAGAGAGCCTCTAAGATCAACAGTAGCCCCAACACCACAACAAGCACTAGCCGCCTTGGCAGTTGCACTACCAAACACTGGTCACAATTGACTTTCTTTGCCTCCAGCAAGCATATTTTTGAATATGTGGCACATTACTCTGCACAGAACGATCTGCTTGATCACAAATGGCTAAAATTGATTTTTTTGGACTTTTTTTTTTATTTTTATTTAAAAAAACATAGTCTTGTTGGTGTTCTGTTACAAAATGGGCAGTTGGTTTACCACCTGGGTATTGTCAGTTTATTTTGTGAGATCTTTTAACATTACTATGGCTGTGTTTATGTTAAAGAGCTTACAAGGGGTTAGATACAGTCCTTGGAAACCTCAGAGTGTTACATATGTTTTTTCAGAGTAATTGGAGGTTTTGCAATATTGTGATTCTTGGAAATCAATTTGCTGCAAATTCATTATTTTTAACTCTTCTAACCTGGCATATTAGAATTTTGAGAGATTTGATCATATTTAGCTCTGGCACAAACTGAGGCCCATTATCAATGAAAATCTGTTTAGGATCACCTATACTTGCAAAACCGACAACCACAAAATACATTGTGTGCACTGCTGCGGTAGAGGTCATTTTAATTGCTTCTGAACATTTGAAGCAGATACTGTAAAATATTCTGTTCTCTTGCCACAGTTACCATGGCTTGTAGTTTCACAGGGTACTGGTATAAGCCTTGTAAATGAATTATTTGCCCACAGTTAGCAATACTTGATTTTAAATATTTCAGACTTTTTTGGAAGAACCCTGAGACTGTACTTTCAAATCACTGTAGGACCATGTTAAGATGTCTCACCGGTTGATGTGTCTCACCGGTTGATGTGTCTCACCGGTTGATGTGTCTCACCAGTTTATCTAGTAACACCAGTGTCCTCCAAAAAGCATTATGCCCTTGACCAACTTTGTAATACCAGAGCCATGGATCTTTGCCAGATTGTGGAACAAAAGCAACCCCAAACACTTGTCTGTAAGTTTATGGTACATGGCACCCAGAGGTTAAAGGGGTATTCCCATCTCTTAAGATCCTATCCCAATATGTAGTAGATGTAATAATAATAATATTAGAAAATGCCTCCAATTAGAAATGTAGTATAGTTTTTCTGATTCGCTATGTCTTTATCCTCATATGCAAGCATTGCAGGACCTTAGGTATCCATGGTTACGACCACTGATAGAGTGACAGCTAGTTGCTAGTAGTCGTAACCATGGATACCTAAGGTCTGTTTACCGATCAGATTAATTATTTTTAGATTTTGATAGATCAGGAATTTCTGAACACAGCAATACCAAATATGTGTATTTTTGATTTTTTTATTGTTTTATTTTGAATGGGGCAAAAGAGTGGTGATCTGAACTTTTTATATATTTTTTTAATTTTTTTTTAAATATTTTAAAAACTTTTTTTTACTTTTCACTTGCTTCAATAGTGTCCTAAGGAGACTTGAAGCTGCGATCTTCTGATCGCTTGTGCTTCAGCCCTGCTATGTGTAGCAGAATTGATCATCTGCCACGAGCGCTGGCCATGGGGCGGCGCTCATAGCAGATTGGCAACGACCACCATCGGGGTCTCCTGCAGACCCCGGGTTGTCATGCCAACCCATCGGCGCCCTGCAGTCATGTGACGGGCGTCAATGGGCAGGTCTTATGACGTTCTTCTGGCGCAAGCAAGGTTAAATGCCGCTGTCAGAGATTGACAGCGGGGCAAATGACAGCTGATCAGATCAGCTGTCATGTGCCTGAAAAGATGCTGGCTCAGCGCCGGAGCCCACATCAAAGGGGGAGACACAACGTATGACGTATAGATACGTCATACAGTACAGACCAAAAGTTTGGACACACCTTCTCATTTAAAGATTTTTCTGTATTTTCATGACTAGGAAAATTGTACATTCACACTGAAGGCATCAAAACTATGAATTAACACATGTGGAATTATATACTTAACAAAAAAGTGTGAAACAACTGAAAATATGTTTTATATTCTAGGTTCTTCAAAGTAGCCACCTTTTGCTTTGATGACTGCTTTGCACACTCTTGGCATTCTCTTGATGAGCTTCAAGAGGTAGTCACCGGAAATGGTTTTCACTTCACAGGTGTGCCCTGTCAGGTTTAATAAGTGGGATTTCTTGCCTTATAAATGGGGTTGGGACCATCAGTTGTGTTGTGCAGAAGTCTGGTGGATACACAGCTGATAGTCCTACTGAATAGACTGTTAGAATTTGTATTATGGCAAGAAAAAAGCAGCTAAGTAAAGAAAAACAAGTGACCATCATTACTTTAAGAAATGAAGGTCAGTCAGTCCGAAAAATTGGAAAAACTTTGAAAGTGTCCCCAAGTGCAGTTGCAAAAACCATCAAGCGCTACAAAGAAACTGGCTCACATGAGGACCGCCCCAGGAAAGGAAGACCAAGAGTCTCCTCTGCTTCTGAGGATAAGTTTATCCAAGTCACCAGACTCAGAAATCACAGGTTAACAGCAGCTCAGATTAGAGACTAGGTCAATGCCACACAGAGTTCTAGCAGCAGACACATCCCTTCAACAACTGTTAAGAGGAGACTTTGTGCAGCAGACCTTCATAGTAAAATAGCTGCTAGGAAACCACTGCTAAGGACAGTCAACAAGCAGAAGAGACTTGATTGGGCTAAAGAACACAAGGAATGGACATTAGACCAGTGGAAATCTGTGTTTTGGTCTGATGAGTCCAAAATTGAGATGGCTACTACAGCATCTTGCAGCGGCATGCTATTCCATCCGGTTTGCGTTTAGTTGGACCATCATTTATTTTTCAACAGGACAATGACCCCAAACACACCTCCAGGCTGTGTAAGGGCTATTTGACTAAGGAGAGTGATGGGGTGCTACGCCAGATGACCTGGCCTCCACAGTCAACAGACCTGAATCCAATCGAGATGGTTTGGGGTGAGCTGGACCGCAGAGTGAAGGCAAAAGGGCCAACAAGTGCTAAGCATCTCTGGGAACTCCTTCAAGATTGTTGGAAGACCATTTCCGGTGACTACCTCTTGAAGCTCATCAAGAGAATGCCAAGAGTTTGCAAAGCAGTCATCAAAGCAAAAGGTGGCTACTTTGAAGAACCTAGAATATAAGACATATTTTCAGTTGTTTCACACTTTTTTGTTAAGTATATAATTCCACATGTATTAATTCATAGTTTTGATGCCTTCAGTGTGAATGTACAATTTTCAAAGTCATGAAAATACAGAAAAAGCTTTAAATGAGAAGGTGTGTCCAAACTTTTGGTCTGTACTGTATGTCGTGAAGGGATTAAAGTGTTTTTTCGGGTTGCTAAATTGATAGACTATCCTGTGATTTTGCACACCTAATGATCTGTAATGGTTAATCATGCTGTATCCCAACAGTATCGCGGCAAAATTGACACTTTACAGAATCAATTGGCATTTTCCTTTAATGCACCTGCCAGGTGCTACAGACGTAGATGTGTTGCTTATAGCTGGTTTTCATCATAGTTCATTTGTGTGTGTTTTTGTCCCCCTTCCCAAATTTCTGATAGCATATAAGAATGTCAGTAGCTTGTACTTATCGAATAGCGTCTTCGGAGAGGAAGAGGATGTCAGCTATAGCGCCACCTATTGGATGTAGCAATCCTAAAAGTCATTGTAAACCTTTTTAACGAGCTTTGCGACATGACTTGGGATAACAAGCCAAATCAGACACTCCATTTGCAGACACATATTTTGGGGTGTTTGCCACTCATCAGTACAAATTGGATTTCCTGTTTTGCACCGATCAGTGGCAAAAACACCGTAACACGTGTTTGCAAATGGAGTGTCTGGTTTGGTTTCTTATCCTATCATGTGGCAAGCCTTAATAAAGCGCCAATATTGACTTAGAATTGCTACATTCAGAATGTGGTGCTAGAGTTCCTGTCCTCTTCCTTTCTGAAGAGGCTATTTGCATATTTAAATTTCCAGAGGAGCATTGTGTTACCTATAAGTGTCATTATGCCGGCTTAGCACTTCCCACTAAGAGAAACATTTCTCTTTAGCATGTTGTAGATGATGCCCATTTAGCAGTTTCTGTTGACCTGCAGTAGAAATGTGCACAGATTGATTTTCTTGTATCAGATTTTTTTAAAACTTTATTTTTGGCAAGAATTCAATTTTTGGGGCTGTGCACACAATCCGGAGACGCTGCGGGTTTGACGCTACGTGTTATGCAGCGTCAAATCCGCAGGGGCCAGATGTTACAGCATAATGTACTGGATTTCTAGACATCCCATGTCCACTGTATGTCTCTGTGCACCTACGGATCACCCGCGGAAACTGACATGCGGCGCGTCTTTCCAGACCGCAGCATGTCAGTTTCTCTTGTGGGTCCACATGCTGGCTTTTCCCATAGACCTAACTTCAATGAGGACAGTCCGCACGGCTATTCCGGAGCGTCGGGGGCGCAGGCTGGTACGCATCGTGCGCACATAGCTTTAAGGTCAGGATGAAATTTTGGGGGGTTTCTGCATCCCAACACACCAGATGTAATCCGTTCTCTTATAGTTTTGGATGGGCTGCCTTAAGCTAACCACTTACAATTTTCTGCTAATTTTTAGCTCCTCTATTTTATGTGTGAAATGATTAATAGTAAATGTATCACTCTTTTAAGTGAAATAACTTAGATTCTCGTCATTATTCTTTTCAGTGTTAGTCTTTTCTTTGATTTAGACTTTAAGAGTTATGGTCAATTTTTGGTCTGAATTTATGCAGCGTCAGATTGTACAACAGGCAGAAGTCTTAAATTCGTAATGTCCATCATCACGGCCCGTATAGCAGAACATGTTTTTGATAAGGGCTGAAAACTTTTCTCAACAGACTCACCAGTTACATCAATTTTGTAAAGTAACTTTCCTCCTCCTGTAGAATTTCAGTAAAAGCTTTTATTCCAGGTTTGTAGGCTCAGCAAATCTGGAAAAATATGCCCAGTGCCTTCTAAACTACATAACATTATATTGCCTTTTTTGCCTGCAGTTGTTTCCCCTTTTTTTATATATACGGGATATATATTTTGCTTTATTTATTACAGGAGAGATGCGCTCAGAAGGTACGGTGGCAGATGTACTGGACAAAGGCTCGGGAGCAGTCATTCTACTTGATGGTAGGTAAAGCATCTTATGAATGTGTTGTTAAAGTGGTCAATAAATCCTACTGGGTAATCAAATTGTGCTTCTCACTTATTAGAAACTTGTTAGTTTTATTAGAGTACACATCTCCATATAGTTTGCTTTCATTTTGCCTCCTTAATACAGAACTCTGTCAAAAGCATTTCACACCAAAGCAATTTGCAGTTAGAATTACTAGGGGAGGAGAAGGCATTCACATTTATGATCGTAGTGAAGGTCGTTTCAGGCAGAAAAGAGAACCGTGGCAGAGAATTACTAATGAGGTGCAGAGGCGAGAAGATGTGAGCAGAGGCTGCACCCAGATCACGAGGATGTAATCTGTACATCAGACGTCTTCATATCATCTGCTCTGATACATTCCTAAATGTAGAGAAATTCTAGATCATATTCAATAATGCACTCCAGATTTAAAGGGAAACTCAGTCTGAAGAATTTATGTGCTATGAAGTAGGAAGCCATGAGAGTGCAATTTGCAAAAAAACAAAAACAAACATGCTATATTGTATGCTGGGTTACACAGGTATTTGCCCAAACACGATAGTTTTGGAAGCGTGAGGTGATTGGCTCTCCTTAAAGGATTATTCTCAACTTGTGTCTTCTGCTACCCAACCTTTCACTTTCTTGATACTGGGAGTATGGTGGGGGGCACTCATCTAGTTCAGTGGCTCCATCCTACTACTGAGCCTGCTACTGTGACACATTAAACAATTTATTTTTTTTGTAGGGGCTTGTTCTAAAGTCTGTTATCTCTATACTTGCGTACAATGAGAACAGGGCCATTGAAAAAGGACATTGCTTGGGAAATTTAGAGCCATGATTAGGAGAACTGCTCTGGAAACTGCCCATGGTGGGGAATTGCGATTTTGCAGGAATGATACCAGGTCAAGAGCTAAGAGGGAAAAGAAGGCAGTTGAGCAGAACTGCTGTATAGAAATAAATGGGCTAGAGAGATTTGACTGTGATATTAGTAGTTATCTCATCAGCCTGGAATGTAACTACTGTGCATACTCGACCAGACTGTGGTGATTGATTTCCTTGGAAACCAGCTGAACACTATGTAAGATAAAAGTTCTCATAGCAGGAGAGTGACGGCAGCAGATAGGCAAGTTTGCAACTGACTTTTTTTCTATTTTCAAGCTGACTTAATTAACTATACCCATTTCATAACACGAGCATTCCCCTTTAAGGAAGTCAGCTGAGTATGGAGTTTAATTGGAAACGGATCAAGGAATAACATGGTAATAATTTATCCTGGGGGAGAAAAAAAATCTTGCTGAAGCAATTCTTTGCAGTTAGTGAATGCCTGACCTGCAAGGGATGATAGTCAAGCCAGATGTCTCATTTTCATGATCTTCCCAGGGAACATTGTTCATATTACTCATATTCAGCCAGTCTCCTTAAAGGGTGTCTGTCAGCACAAAGTGACTGTTGAAACCAAGCACAGGTGCTCCATGTGCCATTTATGTGGCCAAACAGTTTGGTGTGCCTTCCCACCTGCAGTGCTTTTTTATCTATATCAACCCTCCCCACCCCTCTTCCTTGAAAGCTCTGTCTTTAAAGGAGCAGAGGGGGGCAGAGATTCAAAACAAATAGGTGGGAAGGTGCATTGAAGGGTTTAAACACTCATTTTGCACTGACAGACTCCCTGTAAAGAGAGACCGTTCTCCCCAAAGCTGCATAATGTATTTTTCATTCAGCCAGCAAAATTCTGCTCAGCAATGGTAAGTTGAAACAGCTGCCCGTAGATAGGTATTTGGTTTGATGAAAATCCCTGGTCATGTTGCACAACTTGATTAGGCTAAGTGCACACTGAGCGTTTATTATGTGTTTTCGCGGCATTTTTTCCTCGCGGAAATGCACCAAAAACACTAGGTAATCCATGTTCCAGCTTATTCAATGACAATCCTGATGTGCTGTGCACATGATGCAAAATTTTCCGCTCAGGATTGTCATTCCGTTTAAATCCGCAGCATGTCCATTCTTTGTAGCATTTCTGCAGCGTTTCCCGCCCACTGACTTGAATTGAACCGCTGCAAACCTGCAGGTATAAATATAGTTGCAGATTTGCTGCCGTTGTTTGTTGCGTATTTGACTGACCCAATTGAAGTTAATGGGCTAAATACGTTGCAAAAACGCAGAAAAGAATGGTACCCCGGTCGGGGAAGAAGACTACTTCTCTCATCATTCGACCGCTGCTCCCACTCATAACAGTGAGAGCGGCACGGCTGAGGGGAGAAGTAGTCTCCTCAGCCGAGCTGGCGGCTGTGCGCGGTGTTAAAAAAAAAAAGTAAAAATCAATATTAAAATAAAAACACCTTTTGTTCTCACCTGTCCGGTGTCCTCCCGATGTCTCCCGGCAACCCGATCATCCCTGCGGCTGACTGTACACTGACGGGAGCGTGCTCACTCCCGCCAGTGTACGTCTCTTCGCTGCCGACTAAGGCCGCATGAGTTTGCGAGCTGGAGATCAGCTGACGAGCTCCAGGACCTCACTTTATGGCATCGGTGCTGCGTGGGAATATTCTCACGAATGTTCCCACGTACCACTGATGCAGTATGAGGTCACCGGGGCTGATCAGCTGATCTTCAAGTCATGAACTCACGTGACCTCAGCCTGCAGCACAGCCATGTACACTGACAGGAGTGATTTTACAGGAGTGTCCACGGGTGGTCCGCAGCCTCGGATGCACGCATAGTGGACATGGGATTTCTAGAAATACCATCCGCTATGCTGTAACATCTGGACGCTGCAAGTTTGACACTGCATAAATATACAGCATCAAACCTGCAGCGGCTCCTGATCGTGGACATGTACCCATCTCACCCGCAGCATGTCAATTTCTGTAGTGAAGATGGCAATTTTCTCTGCAGATTTTGACCGATTGAAGTGTCATTGTATATGGTGGATCCGCAAATATTGACAACAAAAGTTCAGCATTAGAACACGCGTTTTGGACGCAGCTAAAATACTCTGTGTCCAAAGCACTGCCGGTTGCTGATCGGGGGGACATAGCTGCTAAACAAACAGCTGTGAGCTGTTATTAATAGCCAGGGAATATATTTGCCTAATGACACCTTCCTAGGCAGATGAAATTTCTGAGTCCGAAGAGGAGGATTAACAGGATCGCTCTGTTTCTCTTTCTGGTCGCGTAGATGGGCTTATTAAGGACATGCGGGAAGTATTAGAGCTGTCTGAAGAGCCGACAAGACCGTCTAGGTCGGGCCGTCTGTATCAGAAGACGCGCCGTGTTCGTTCTACATTACCTGCGCATGAGGAACTTAACGAAGCAGTGGAGAAGGAGCGTCAGTGTCCGGATAAACGCTTCCGAGGAACTCGTTTTTTTGATGCCCTATATCCCTGTGCCAAGGAGATGGTTACTAATTGGGTTCCCTCTCCTGAGGTGGCTATATCTCTGTCTCAGCTGACCAAGTCTTCCCTGCTTCCTGTTAAAGGGAGAGCCAATCTTCAGGATCCTTTGGACAGAAGATCGGAGTCAGCGGCGAAATCGATCTATGAAGCCGCGGGTCATGGTTTCCGAGCGGCCTTGGGGGCCATGTGGGCCGGTGAGGCTTCTCTGCGGTGTTTGGATCAGCTGCGTGCGGCGTGGCAGGATGGGACTTCGCGTTCAGAAGTGGAAAAGCTTTTTCAGCGAATGGAAGAAGCTATGTGTTATGGCAGAGATGCAGTACTGGACACTGCTTCAATTCTGTCCAGGGCTCAGGCTTCGGGGTGTTGAATATCTCGGCGGACTTCCTCAGTCGCGAGCAAGTGGACCCTGGGGAATGGAATCTCCATCCAGAAGTGTTTTCTCTGCTGTGTTCCCGTTGGGGGACTCCTCAGGTGGACTTGATGGCATCCAGGCTGAACGCCAGGGTTCCGACGTTCATGTCCAGGTACAGGGACCCGGAGGCGGTGGCGGTGGATGATCTAGTGGCCCCGTGGGGTCAATTCAAGCTGATCTATGCGTTTCCGCCGATATCCTTACTACCTCTGGTGATCCGACGAATCAAACTCGAAAGGGTATCAATAATTCTGATAGCACCAGACTGGCCGCGGAGGACATGGTATTCGACGCTGGTGTCTCTTCAGGCGGCACCTCTGTTTCCGCTGCCCCTTCGCCCGGACTTGCTCACTCAGGGGCCCATTCGTCATCCGGACCTGAGGTCCCTTCGTTTGACTGCGTGGCTCTTGAGACCGAGATCTTGACCCGTCGCGGTTTTTCGCCCGAGGTCATTGCTACCTTGCGGGCGGCCCGGAGTCCAGCTACGTCCAGGATTTATCACAGAACTTGGGAGTCTTTCTATTCATGGTGTTCTGGATCCTCAAGAAACCCGAGGGTTTTTTCCATCCCCCAACTTCTTGGCCTTTCTGCAATCTAGTCTGGCCAGGGGTTTGGCAGTTAGTACGGTGCGGGGACAGGTATCTGCTCTTTCCGCACTTTTTAGGAAGGCTATTGCCTCTCGCAGGGATGTGCGCTCTTTTTTTCGCGGAGTCGCACGTCCGTTTCCGCCACGGAGGGCAGTTGTGGCTCCATGGCGGCTTAATCTAGTCCTGGAAGCCCTTCAGCATAGGCCTTTTGAGCCTATGGATTCTGCTAAACTTTCACTACTTTCTTGGAAGGTGGCCTTCTTGGTGGCAGTCACCTCTTTGAGAAGGGTATCGGAATTGGCAGCACTTTCTTGCTCACCTCCTTTTCTGGAATTTTTTCCGGATCGCGTGGTGCTTCGTACTCGTGAAGATTTTTTGCCTAAGGTAGTGTCACAATTCCACATTAATCAGGACATTGTGTTGCCTTCTCTTTGTCCAGGACCTAAGAATCCAAGGGAGCGGGCCTTGCACTCGTTGGACTTAGTGCGGGCATTGAAGTTCTATCTTACGATCACTCAAGGTTTTCGGAAATCGGACTTTCTTTTTATAATTCCGGCAGGTCGTCGGCGTGGACAACGTGCTTCCAAAGACACGATAGCTCGGTGGATCCGTTCAGCTATCCTGGAAGCGTACCGGCTCAAGGGCGAGCCTTGTCCGGTTAAAGTTAAAGCTCATTCCACGAGAGCCATTGGCTCATCGTGGGCTTTTCGTCAGGGGGCCTCGGCAGCGCAGCTCTGCCGGGCGGCCACCTGGCGCTCCGTTCACACCTTTACTAAGTTTTATAAGGTGGACGTAAGTGCTTCAGCCGATGCGGCCCTGGGACGCAGGGTCCTGCAGGCGGCGGTAATTTAAGTTATCCCTTTACTTAGTTTTCCGTTATTTAGCGCGGTTTGCGCTCTTGCCTAAGTTTTGGGGTATGGAAGCTTCTGCCTCTATTTCCCACCCTTAAGTAGGTACTGCTTTAGGACGTCCCACGAAGTAGAGAATCTGTGTCTCCCTTCCTTCCCTTCTGCTGCTGAAAGCCGGATTTTGGTAAGAACTTACCTGTAAAATCCGGCTTTTGTTCTGTTTTGGGATTTGTGGGGGAAAGCGATACAGCCTGGTAGCTCTGCTGATAACCAGGTTACAGTGATAAAATCCTCGTGATATACCACGGCGGATGAGTTGCCATTGTCTGTAATGGTTGGCAATAAAGATATGTAAGAATCTCGTAAAGTCAATATCCCTGAGCTGGAGATCTCCCGGAAAATTTTTGGAACTGCTCAACTCAGGGACTTAACATTGAATGGTACCCTGAAAATGTAAGAGTGGTAAATGTTTCCCAGGATCCAGGAACCAGTGTTCAGTTTTCACATTTGGCCAGGTATAATGATCTGTTGTATCGAGGGGCCAGTTAAAAGAGCGCCTCCTCAAGGCACGATCCAGGGGGGTATAGTCCATTGACAGGGGTGAAACAATTTAAACCTGGGGATCAGGTGCTTGACTTGGTGCAGTAGGCAGCATTCACACAGGCACTGGATTCTTGTCAAAACAATGTGACTTTTATTTCCATAAGTTGCACATCACCAGAAACAAAACCATAAACACAAAATCCCTAGCCTTGTCCAGGCGCTTACTAAGCAAAATAGACCCTGGCTACTCATAAACGGCTGAGCTAGTCCCAGTTTGCTCAAACAAAACGGTTATTGTCCATAGCGACCACTAATACTTGCAGTTAGGTGCACACGGTCCTGTGCAGACTCCTTTCAGAAAGACTCTGGTTTGTCTCTCCCCAGCTCCAACACAACCCACTCTGCTCCACTTTCTCAGTTGACCAGTAAACACATGTCCTGGTTCTTAGTCAAAGCTAGCCAGGTGCTCCTAATCAAGACCTGCAGTGATAGGATTTAACCCAGTCCTACCTGGCTTTCTTATAGTACAAATATGTAGGAACTCTGTTATAAACTTGTAGAAATTATATGTCCAGTGGCTTTAATGTGTTTGTGCACTCAGCCTATTATTATTATTATTATTATTATTATTAATTTACTCTTAGTGCACCATTGATTTCATGCTGATGTGCATATGAAAATGGTGTATATGCTAATTACAGTTATAAATTACAATGAACAAACTAAAAATGACAGATTGAAATAGAGGGGAGAGGGCCCTGCCCTCACAGGCTTACAGTCTACAGGATAATTGAGAAGGAGTTGATAGATTAGGGGGTTGCCTCAGCTTAGGTGGTGGTGTAACAACGGGGTCAATGCAGGCAGTAAACTTTCTTGAAAAGATGGGTTTTCAAGTTCCATCTTAAGGTTCTGAATGTGGTGGATAATTGGACCTGTTGGGGCATGAAATGGGTGATACTTTGGAGAAGTCTTGGAGGTAATTAGGTGAAGATTGTGCAGGTGTGGAGGGAAGGAGGTCTTGAGAGACTGAAGAATATGTGTGGGTAGATATCTGGAGATTAGTTTGAAGATATATGACAGATTATGTACGGACTTGTAGGTCAATTTTAGTAGTTTGAACTGGATTCGCTGGGGAATTGGAAGCCAATGTAGGGATTTGCGGAGGAGTAGCAAGGGGAGAGAGGGTGATTAATCGGGCAGCAGCGTTAAGGACGGACTGGAGAGATGCAAGACTGTTAGCTGGGAGGCCACGGTGAAGGATATTGCAGTAGTCATGGCGGTAGATGATGAAGGCATGTACTAACATTTTGGTAGATCCAGGGTTGAGGAACTGACATCGGGAGCTTTTCCTGTAGGCCCTCATTCAACAGATGAATGCCAATAGTGTGTTCTTTTGGCTTTTCTCTGGCAAGCTGCGCTTTCCTATATAGAGGTCAGCTGCAAAGAGGTATATGTTGTTTGTTTTTACAATGTGCCCCTATGGTGGACAGATAAGTAGGCATCCATCCTGTGGCCACTTTTTTGCGCACATCTTCTGAGTGTATCCGTCCGACAGTGTGCACAGAGCAGGGTACCTAGCCTTACACATCCATGTAGTTTATATATATATATATATATATATGTATATGTATATATGTATATATAATATATGTTTGCATTAAAACAGGTAAAGTAAAAATATCAGGTATCTTAACAACCAGATTTTGATGTCCCTTAAAGGAGAATTTCTTCAGCTCAATAATGTGATTAGAATAGTCAATGACATCATTTTAGTATTCCCTGAATGAAGTCCATAAATCTCCATCACTAATTAGATGTCGGGTGCTGGGATGGCATCTCCCATGATGATTGGAATAATGGCTGCTTTATGTGAAATGTTTTCTTGTATTTAGTGTGCTACGAATAACTGTATTAGCATAAAGACACATTTATACATCTGTTCTTCCCTTCTTGCTGTTTCTTATTGATGGATTTGCTTGAATGAATACCTTTTTTATTTGGTGGCATCTTAGTTTCTAGCTGGACTTTTCAATCTCCAATAAGATATCTCAAATCGAGTGATAAAATATTCCGGTACCGCTTCCCATAATGATTGCATTAATGGGCAACTGTCTGATTTTGCATGTACAAATCCGTTAGATTGATGCATTGCACACATTTTAATTTTTTTTTTTTTATATATTTTACCCTTGTTGCTTACCCCAAAAATTCAGGAAGTCACTGGGGTCCGTTTGGCACCACCTATGTTCCATCACACAATGTATGGGAGGGGGAGCAGAGCCTAAGAAATTTGTGTATATAATACATTATACTAGGATTTCCGCAAGATTCTTATATATTTCCTGATTCTCTCCTGTTTACCTCTGTATAGTGATTTATGAGCTGTATTCACATTGTAGACTGCCTCATATAGGTCTCCGAATTCCTCCGTCCTATCTCTTTACTAGGCTTTGTATGCTTTCTTGTTGTGTTTAGAGTAAAACACATAAACAGAAATTCACTTATATATATTTTTTTCCTCTTTTCCTAGTAAATACCTATTGTGGTAACGAACTCATCTGCTACAACCAGTTCTCTGTGTTTGTGGTTGGTGCCGGTGGATTTGGTGGGAAAAGGTCCTCCTCCAAGGCCAAGGTATGTATAATGTACAATGCTTCTTGTTTGTTCTAGCTCTAAATTATGAATGTGAATGTCTCTTGACAGCACTTGTAACAAGCACATAATGAATTCATACCACTCACTCCAGAAATAATGTGGATGTGGGCTAATTAAAATGTGTATTGAATAGTACGTAACCAAAAGTCACTGAGAGCATTATTAGTGCTGAAATCTAGCTTGCTTGTTTTCTTTTAACTAAAATGCTTGGTCTTCTGTACCTAAAAATGTAAATTTTTACAGCAAAACCTTCACAAGTTTTACTTTTAAAGTGGATCTTTTACACCTTCTATGCAGATTAGGATAGAGGCTTGGAAATATATATTTTTCTGATTTAATGTAATATTTTCATGTTAACAAAATGCCCCCAGGACTCACGGAGAAAGCCTGAGTCAGAGTCCTGCTTCCCCCTACCACACAGAGTGATTGACAGAGCTCCCTCTCTCCAATTTTTTAAGTGAAAGCTGTCAATTACTGTTAGTGCGACGGGAAGCAGGACTCAGAGTTTCTCTAGTCCTTGGAGACATATCCTCAACCTCATTGTATACAGTTCTATCTTAGGCTTCCTTTTGGTAGGGATCCACTCTAATTATATTAAATGGCTTAAACTTTGAAAAAACAACACTTTTTATCTTTGCGCTGCTTTTCAGTTATTTTATGCATCTGCTTTTCCATTGGATGTTCTTGATAATTAACACTATGTTTTCTGACACAATGCACACACTTCGCACTACACTTCAGACACATGACAACCAATTCTTGTGTCAAAATGGTCCTTTAGTGTCTGCAACTCATGATCCAATCAGTACAATGTGAAGGCAGTCTGGATGGCCCTTGACAACCCATCCAATCCCTACTTTCATTGTCCGAAAATGCAATGGAAAAATGAAATCTTGTCCGTTATGACAATATGCTGCAGTTTTTTTACACCTTTACTTTTTTTTTTAATTTAAACAATTCCTTTTATATTTAATGCTGAGCTTATATTCCAGAGATGGCTATTTTAGGAGACCTAGCTGTACAGTGCCTTGAAAAAGTATCAATCTAAAAATTCTGAGGTGCATTTGTATTCACCCCTTGTAGTCTCATACCTCTAAATAAAATCCTGAGTGACCACCTGTGTGTTATTTATTCTTAATATAACTACAGCTGTTCTGTGAATGCCTCAGAGGTTTGTTGGAGAACATTAGGGATGAAACCGCATCATGAAAACCAAGGAACACAAAAGACAGGTTAGGGATAAAGTTGTGGAGAAAAGTAAAGCCGGGTTAGGTTATTAAAAAAAAAAAAGTAGCCCAAGCTCTGAACATCTCACGGAGCACTGTTCAATACATCATCCAAAGATGTTACAATTTGTGTTTTCTATTTTCTCCAGTGAAAATGTAAATTTTGGGGCTAAAGCAATATTTTGATGGAAAGAAAAATGTTACAATTTCACACCCCAGAGTTATTAAATTCTGTAAAGCACCTGTGGGTACGGAAAGCATCTACATTCCTAGATGCTTTACTTGAGGGATGTAGTTTCCAATGTGGGGTCAGATGTGTGGATTTGTGCTATTTGGCTCCTTCGGTGCTCTGCAAATGCAACATAGTGCCGTAGTCTGTTCCATCAAAAATGATGGTCCAAAAGACAATTAGCTGCCCTTCCCCTTCCAAGCCCTGCCGTGTGCCCAAACTGTAGTTTCTGACCACCTGTAGAGTACTGCTGTATTCGGGAGAATTTTTTTCAGGAAAACAAATACCGTATATTCCGGCGTATAAGACGACTTTTGAAGACTGAAAAATCTTCTGTCTAGTCTGGGGTCGTCTTATACGCCGGTAATGCTTTTAAACTTTCAGAAATTGACATGCGGGGATACTCTGGGGGTGTTAATAAGCTGCCGTGGCCGTATCCCTGCCATGTCGGAGTTAATATAAGGTGGAGGGAGTTAAAATACGGCGGCGGTACGTCCAGACAGTCAGCGCTTCTGTGCTGAAACGGACACATCGCTGCGTATTCCCAGCTCCGGACACAGCGCAGGGCTTCTGTGCCGACAGCTTTCACTTGTCACAGAAGCGCTGCGCTGTGTCCGGAGCAGGGAAGTTCGCATCGCTTCTGTGACAATATATGAAAAGCCGGCAATTCAGCAGCGGCATAAGCCGGCACCCGACAATTTAGAATAGAAAGAATAGAGCTTCACACATAGATTAGATAGATAGAAACATGTCAGTCACATATATATGAAGTACAGTGACAGTATTGCTTACTGTACTTGTCATTTAGTGTAAAGGATTTATTAAAAAAAATAATAGTGTTTTCATGCACCGTCTCTTTAAAAAAGCCGGCCGGCAATTCAGCATCTGTACCCGACAATTTATAACAGACAGAATAGAGCTTCACACATAGATTAGATAGATAGAAACATGTCAGCCACATATATAAGAAGTACAGTGACAGTGTTGCTTACTGTACTTGTCATTTAGTGTAAAGGATTTATTTAAAAAAATAATAGTGTTTTCATGCACTGTCTCTTTAAAAAAAGCCGGCCGGCAATTCAGCATCTGTACCCGACAATTTAGAATAGAAGGAATAGAGAATCACACATAGATTAGATAGATAGAAACATGTCAGTCACATATATAATAAGTACAGTGATAGTGTTGGTTACTGTACTTGTCATTTAGTATTAAAATAAAGGATTTATTATTAAAAAAATTGGCGTGGGGTTCCCCTTAATTTTAGTCTCTAGCGGAGGTTAAGCAGACGGCTGGGGCAGATGTTTGAAGCCTGGGAAGGGGGTAATACCCACGGAGCTTCCCAGGCTACTAATATCAGCCCCCAGCTGAATACCTAGTCTTTACTAGCTATTAAAATGGGGGACCCCCCCCAAAAAATGACGTGGGGTCCCCCCTAATTTAATAGCTAGCAAAGGCTAGGCAGACAGCTGGGGGCTGATATTAATAGCCCAGGAAGGGAGCCATGAATATTGGCCCCCTCCCAGGCTAGAAACACCAGCCGTCAGCCGCCCCAGAAATGGCGCATCCATAGGATGCGCCAATTCTGGCACTTAGCCTCGCTCTTCCACGCTGCCCTGTAGCGGTGGCAGGGGGTAATAGGGTTGGGGTTGATGTCAGCTTATAATGCCAGCTGACATCAAGCCCAGGTTAGTAATGGAGAGGCGTCTATAAGACACCCCCATTACTAACCCCATAGTCAAAGTTAAAAAAAACACAAACACCCAGAATAAAGTCCTTTAATTGAAATAAAGACACAATTCTTTATTGTTCTAAATTAAACCATACTTACCGTCACGCCCATTCCAGCTGAAGCCAACGATCTCCTGCAATAAAAGAAAAATAATAAAGCAACCTCATCCTTACCTTTCCATGGCTCCCAGGACCGGTCCAGCTCTGCTACATCGAGATGACAGGCTGGACCGCAGCAGAACGCTGCCATCCAGTCTGTCATCCCGCAGACACTGAGAAGCGCAGGCATGCTTGCGCTCCTCAGTGTCTGACTGTGACGGCATCCAGATGAGCCGACAATGAACTCAGCTCACCTCCTGGACGTCCGTCACTGACAGCGTGGGAAACTTCTACTGCGCATGCGGGGAGCAGGAGAATTTTCCCACGCTGTCAGTGACGTGCATGAGGTGAGCCGAGTTCATTGGACATGATCTCGGCTCATCTGGATGCCGTCACAGTCAGACACTGAGGAGCACAAGCATGCCTGCGCTTCTCAGTGTCTGCCGCATGGCAAGCTGAACGGCAGCGTTCTGCTGCGGTGCAGCCTGTCATGTGAATGTAGCAGAGCTGGACCGGTCCTGGGAACCATGGAGAGGTAAGGATGAGGTTGCTTTATTATTTTACTTTTATTGCAGGAGATCGTTGGCTTCAGCTGGAATGGGCGTGATGGTAAGTATGGTTTAATTTAGAACATTAAAAAATTGTGTCTTTATTTCAATTAAAGGACTTTATTCTGGGTGTTGTGTTTTTTTTAATTACTTTACTAGAAATTCATGGTGGTCATGTCTAATATTGGCGTGACCCCATGAATTTCGGGCTTAGGGCCAGCTGATAATGCCAAGCTGGCCCTAACCCCTTTATTACCCAGTGAGCCACCGCACCAGGGCCCTGGATGAGTTGGGTACAGCGCCAGAAGATGGCGCTTCTATGAACGCGCCATTTTCCGGGGTGGCTGCGGACTGCAATTTGCAGCGGGGGGGGCCCAGAAAGCTTGGGTCTCCCTGCGCTGCAGATTCCAGCCCCCAGCTGCCTAGTTGTACCTGGCTGGACACAAAAATAGGGCGAAGCCCCACGTCTTTTTTTTTTAATTATTTCATGAAATAATTAAAAAAAAAAGGGCTTCCCTATATTGTTGTGTCCGGCCAGGTACAAATAGGCAGCTGGTGGTTGGGTGCAGCCC
Source organism: Phyllobates terribilis (assembly GCF_046119375.1). NCBI lineage: Eukaryota > Metazoa > Chordata > Amphibia > Anura > Dendrobatidae > Phyllobates > Phyllobates terribilis. Next base: position 406,492,091 of record NW_027362761.1, on the reverse strand, counting down.
GTTCCTGCCTGCTGTACCTGGCTGGACACAAAAATATGGCGAAGCCCACGTCAACATTTTTGGGAAAAATTAATTACAAAATTAATAATAATTTAGGGACTGCATCTTTATTAACCCCTCAATTGTCATTTAGTGTTAAAATAAAGGATTTTTTAAAAAGAAAATTGGCGTGGGATCCACCATCATTATAGTCTCTAGCGGAGGTTAAGCAGACGGCTGGGGCAGATGTTTGAAGTCTGGGAAGGGGGTAATACCCACGGAGCTTCCCAGGCTACTAATATCAGCCCCCAGCTGAATACCTAGCCTTTATTAGCTATTAGAATGGGGGACCCCCCCAAAAAATGACGTGGGGTCCCCCCTATTTTAATATGTTTATGAGTGACAGTTTTCCTGCTATATACCTGCATGTCATAAGAATTTAAATTAAAAAAGGACCATGTTAAATTCAAATCTGTTTTTTTTTAATTTTTACCGGTGTTTGGTATGCGTTGGAAAAGGGGTAGTCTTATACGGTGAATATATCCTAAACTCTATATTTTAACAGGAAAGTAGGGGGGTCGTCTTATACACCAGGTCGTCTTATACGCCGGAATATACGGTAGTCAATTTTCTCCAATTAAACATTGTTAAAATGTAAAATTTGGGGTTAAAGTAATATTTTAGTAACATGACATAATTTTTTCATTTTTAGAACTGTATGTTATACATTTCTGTGAATCACCTGTGGTTTCAAAATGCTCACTACATCACTAGATGAATTCCAAAATTGGGTAATTTGTGAGTAGTGTTGCTGTTTGACACCTCAGGGGGTCTTCAAGTGCGACATAGTGTACACAATATACTGTATTCAAAAGTTGTGCTCCAAAATTCATTAGTTCTCCTAGCCTTCCTATTTCTGGCATGTGCTCAAACAGTAGTTTTCAACAGCATATGGGTAATCTGTGTACTCAGGAGGGATTTCAAAAAAAATTATGGAATCCTTTATTTCTTTTCACCCTTGTGAAAATGGAATATTTGGGTCAAAAGCAACATGTTTGTGCAAACAAACATAATTTTTTGTTTTCATGACCAACTGATGTATAACTCTGTGAAACACCAGTGGGTCCAAGATGCTCACCACAAAATGTGGTCACTTATGGGGGATTTCTACTACTTTTGGCGTCTCTGGAGCCCTGCAAATACGATATGGCCTCCACAATCTATTCCAGTCAAATTTGCACTAAAAAAATCAAATAGTGCTCCTTCCCTTCCTCTGTCGTGTGCTCCGATAGTAGTTTGTCACATATGGGGAATTAGCGTACTCCGGTGAAATTGTTCAACATATTTTGGGGTCCATTTTCTCCGGTTACCCTTATGGAAATGGAAAAAAATTGGGCTAAAACAACATTTTAGGAAAATGCTTTCATTACTGCAAAGCACCTTAAGATTTAACAAAATTCCTAATTGTGGTTTTGAATACGTTGAAATGTTCAGTTTTGTTTAGGGGTTTTCTTCCCAGTTTGGAAGCCCCCTCATGTCATCCATATGCTTTAATTGGTTATACAGGTGCATCTCACTAAATTAGAATATCATCAAAAAGTTAATTTATTTCAGTTCTTCAATACAAAAAGTGAAACCCATATATTATATAGAGTCATTACAAACAGAGTTATCTATTTCAAGTGTTTATTTCTGTTAATGTTGATGATTATGGCTTACAGCCAATGAAAACACAAAAGTCATTATCTCAGTAAATTAGAATACTTTCTAACAGCTTGAAAAATTATTTTAAAATCCGAAATGTTGGCCTACTGAAATGTATGTTCAGTAAATGCACTCAATACTTGGTCGGGGTTCCTTTTGCATCAATTACTGCATCAATGCGGCGTGGCATGGAGGCGATCAGCCTGTGGCTCTGCTGAGGTGTTATGGAAGCCCAGGTTGCTTTGATAGCAGCCTACAGCTCGTCTGCATTGTTGGGTCTGGTGTCTCTCATCTTCCTCTTGACAATACCCCATAGATTCTCTATGGGATTAAGGTCAGGTGAGTTTGCTGGCCAATCAAGCACAGCGACACTGTTGTTTTTACACCAGGTATTGGTACTTTTGGCAGTGTGGACAGGTGCCAAGTCCTGCTGGAGAATGCAATTTCCATCTCCATAAAGCTTGTCAGCAGAGGGAAGCATGAAGTGCTCTAAAATTTCCTGGTAGACGGCTGCACTGACTTTGATCTTGATAAAACACAGTGGACCTACACCAGCAGATGACATGGCTCCTCAAACCATCACCGATTGTAGAAACTTCACATTAGACCTCAAGCAGCTTGGATTGTGTGCCTCTCCACTCTTCCTCCAGACTTTGGGACCTTGATTTCCAAATGAAAATTGGAACTCTGGGACCTTGTGGAGTGTGTCAATGACTGCCTTCTGGACATCTGTCAAGTCAGCAGTGTTCCCCATGATTGTGGAGCCTACTGAAACAGTCTAAGGGACCTTTTTAAACACTTGGGAAGCCTTTGCAAGTGTTTTTTGTTAATTATTCTAATTTACTGAGATAATGACTTTTGTGTTTTCATTGACTGACTGTAAGCCATAATCTTCAACAGTAACAGAAATAAACACTTGAAATAGATCACTCTGTTTGTAATGACTCTATATATGAGTTTCACTTTTTGTATTGAAGAACTGAAATAAATTTTTGATATTCTAATTTAGTGAGATGCACCTGTATCTATGGATATCAATAGGACATCCACTTTTTCCTATCACGCATGACAGCACCCACAGCTTGCGTGGATCCGCCCTTCAAGGGCAGAAAACCTACAGAATAAAAGGACGTAGCCTTTCCAACGCATCAGTTGGTTTCCTGTCCTTTAAATTTTAACATAATAAGATTTGTTCACTAATTATCCAATTAATTATTAGTAAAGCATATCTAATGAAAAGTTGCAAGCAAGGAAGCTAGTTGCAATGAATTATTATCTCTGTGACAATAGGACTGCACAGCTAGGATCCTGTTAATGTTCTTTTCCCCTCCTTCATACGGCAAACTTAATTCCTAATGCTGCTACCACAGAGCCGCACAATAAGGGAGCAGAACACCAGACAGATATAAAATATTCAGCTTTTCTGCAGAGACCAGGCAGACTGTAAATAGAATCTGGATTCTCTTGTGGACCTTTGCTTTGTGTATTTCCCCATTGTCATTGTAGGTTTTATTATTAGAAGAATACAGTAATGGTTGGTGTTTCTTTCTTGCTTTACATGTATATTGCTGCGAGCGTATTGAATAAACTCCATTTCTGATTTCAGATGTGAATTATTTCAGGGTTCGAGGGTAAAGTCTCGAAATATGTAACAATATTACTTTGTGAATGGGTATTAAAAAATGACAAGTCATTGGGTTTTAAAAATCAGTTTTGCTTAAAGAAATATTATTTTGTTGTACAGTATCATCTTTTAATTGTATATCCTCATTGTACTAATGCTTTAGTTAAGTCTAAATTCAGAACTTTATGTAGTGTTTTTTGTACATATGAATCAAATGTTAAGGTCCGCACTGTTCCTTTCGGATTAAGTTATAGAAAGCGTGCTCCCCACAGAGGCATTACTTCCAGTGCTCATACTCTGTATTGTGCTGCATAATAAATACTCCCCATACTGAGAAGACTGAATTATGAATTCTAGATCAAGGTTTATGCACATAAATGTTACGATGGCATATTTGCATGCTTCTTAATGAGCACCTTTCCTACATGAACAATTTTCGGTAAAAGAAAAAAAAGACAACAGTACTAAAAGTAAATTATTAGGACAAAATGTACATGCAATTGGAAAGTACAGCGGCATAACTTTGTGGTGTAAGGAGGGGTCACCAGGATTGCCAACATACTATTAAATTTTTCACGAACGGCCCAAAATTCACAGATGTCCTCACATTTTTTGACATACAATGGGAAGAATAAATATTTGATACACTGCCAATTTTTCCAAGTTTTCCCACCTACAAAGAATGGAGAGGCGTTTCATTTTTATTCAGCTATGAGAGACAGAATCTAAAAATAAAAACCAGAAAATTGCTTTGTATGATTTTTAAATAATTAAATTGCATGTTATTGCATGAAATTAGTATTTGATCACCTACCAATCAGCAAGAATTCTGGCTCTCACAGACCTGTTAGTTTTTCTTTATGAAGCCTACTCTGCACTCATTACCTGTATTAATTGTACCCGTTTGAACTCTTTACCTGTATAAAAGTCACCTGTCCATACACTCAATCAATCACATTCCAACCTCTACACCATGGCCAAGACCAAAAAGCTATCTAAGGACATCGGGGACAAAATTGTAGACCTGCACAAGGCTGGGATGGGCTTCAGGACAACAGGCGAGCAGCTTGGTGAGAAGCCAACAACTGTTGGCACAGTGATTAGAAAATGGAAGAAACACAAGATGACTGTCAATCTTCCGTGATCTGGGGCTCCATGCAAGATCTCGCCTCGTGTGGTAAGAATTCTGAGAAAGTTCAGGAATCAGCCCAAAACTACATGGGAGGACCTGGTCAGTGACATGAAGAGAGCTGGGACCACAGTCTCAAACTTTACCGTTAATAACACACTACGTCGTTATGGGTTAAAATCCTGAAGGACACGTAAGGTCCTTCTGCTCTCGCCAGCACATGTCCAGGCCCGTTTGTAGTACACCAATGACAATCTGGATGATCCAGAGGAGGCATCGAGAAGGTCATGTGGTCAGATGAGGCAAAAATATAACTTTTTGGTATCAACTCCACTTGCCATGTTTGGAGGAAGAAGGATGAGTACAATATCAAGAACACTGTCCCAACTGTGAAGCCTGGTGAGGGAAACTTCATGCTTTGGGGGTGTTTTTCTGCAAAGGGGACAGGAAGACTGCACCGTATTGAAGGGAAGATGGATGGGGTCATGTATCGTGAGATTTTGGCCAACAACCTCCTTCCCTCAGTAAGAGCATTGAAGATCGGTCATGGCTGGGTCTTCCAGCATGACAATGACCCAAAGCACGCAGCAAGGGCAACTAAGGAGTGGCTCAGAAAACGGTAATTAGTCTTACCGGTAATTGTATTTCCAGGAGTCCATCCTGACAGCACCATGGAGGAAGTCCTTCTTATCCTTACAGGGACAGGAAACACAGAGAGGTTAAAAGCCCTCCCCTCCCTCCACCCCTCAGTGTTATTTCTAAGTACCACACCAGGATGGTTGCAGCAAACAAAAAATTTTTTATTACAATACTATATAACAATGTTACTTCACACTGTATATTACATGAAAGGGAGGGAACTAACTGTGCTGTCAGGATGAACTCCTGGAAATACAATTTACCGGTAAGACTAATTACCGTTTTCCAGGACGTCCCCCTGACAGCGCCATGGAGAATACCAAAGTATTGATTTTAGGGTGGGACCACTGCATGGAGAACTTTCCTACCAAACGCCATTCTCTGACTGGCTACCACATCTAGCTTGTAATGTCTAGAAAATGTACTTAGGTTAGACCAAGTTGCGGCCGTACAAATCTGCTCCACCGAGGCCCCCCCTCTCTCTGCCCAAGAATTGGCCATTGATCGAGTCGAATGAGCCCTCAATTCAACAGGAGGACACTTTCCTTCTGCCACATAAGCTAGACCTATTGTAGACTTAATCCACCTGGCAATTGTCTTTTTTGACTTTTTTTTTTACCTTTATTTCTACCCCCAAATTAGACAAATAAGTTATGATCCTTTCTCCAACCCTGGGTGGCCTCTAAATAAGTGATGACTGCTTGTCTAACATCCAGGGAATGGAAGAAGACTTCCTTTTGATTTTTAGGATTTTGGCAGAAGGATGGAAGTACCACTTCCTGATTTATATTATGGGTAGAAGCAACCTTGGGTAAAAAGGATGGATCGAATCTAAGAACTATTTTATCCTCATAAATCTGTAAGTACGGGTCCTTTGTGGATCAGGCCTGTATCTCCCCCACCCTTTTAGCTGTTGTAATTGCTACCAGGAAAGCTGTCTTAAAGGTTTGCCTATAGTCAAGTCCTTGGACTGCTCCTATGGATGTTTACAAAGAGCATTAAGTACAAGATTGTTTTCCCAGGGGGCAACAGATCTCTTAACCCATGGTCTCAATCTCTGAACCACCTTGGAAAACCTAGCTATCCAAGGATTCGCTGCCAATTGCGTATCAAAGAATACGCTCAGGGCAGAGACCTGGACTCTTAGAGTACTTGGTTTTAAACCCCTGTTAAACCCGGCCTGCAAAAATCCAAAATCTTAGGGATAATTGGGTTAGAAACATCGATAGCTGAATCTCCCCATTCTGAGCAGAATTTTTTCCAAATTTTACTATATATGGACGAGGTCACCGGTTTACGACTGGCCTGTAGGGTTGTTATTACCTGATCAGAAAGTCCCTTGGACTTCAAGATCTACCTTTCAGTATCCATGCCGTAAGATGCAATCTGTCTACTTCCTGGTAGAACACAGGACCCTGATGGAGAAGGTCCTTCCTCAAGGGAAGCTGGACAGGGTCTTCTAGTGCCATCTTTGCCAATAGAGGAAACCATCTCCTCTTCGGCCAAAAGGGTACTACCAGTATTATCCTTGCCTGGTCTCCCTGCACTTTCCTTAGTACCCTCGGTATCAGAGCTAACGGAGGGAATGCATACAACAGGCCCCTGTTCCATTGCTGGGATCGGGCATCTATTTCTTCCGGATTGTCTAGCGGATTAAGGGAATAGAATCTCCTGACCTTGGTATTTTCTCTGCTTGCGAAGGAGTCTATTTCTGGAGAACCCCAACGATGCGTAAGGTCGAGGAAGACCTGCATATTCAGTTCCCACTCTGTGGGACATATACTTCGTCTGCCCAGGAAGTCTGCTATCTGATTCTGAGCCCCTGCTAAGTGTACAGCTGTTATAGATAGGGCTATTCTTTCTATCCAAAGAAACATCTTTGTAGAAAGGCTCTGCAGTAAGGGGTGTCTTGGGAGTCCCTGATGTCGCAGAAAAGCCACCGCTGTTGTGTTGTCTGACAAGACTTTTATATGTCTTCCCAGAAATAATGGTCTGTTATGGCGGAGAACTTCCCACACGGCTCGTAATTCCCGATAATTTGAGGACCTTGCACGAATTTCTGGGGACCAGGTTCCCTGAAAGAGCTTCCCCTCTACGTGGACGCCCCTCCCTGACTGACTGGCGTCAGTTGTAATTACTATGGCTGGAGAGGGGATCCAAGCTACTTCCACCTGGAGGTTTTTTGGAAGCGTCCACCATACTAGGGACCTTCTTACCACTCTGGAAAGGGGCATTACTTTGTCCAAGGATATCTGCCGCCTGTCCCAGGTCAACAGAACAGCTCTTTGTAGATGTCGGGCATGAAACTGGCTCCATCTGACACATGGAATGCTGGCAGTCATCAGTCCCAGGATCTTCATTGCGCTTCTGATGGAGCAATGATTCCTTGGAAACTGAATAATCTCTCTCCTCAGTGACCTCTGCTTTTCTACAGGTAGAAATGAGGTTCTTAGGCAAGAATCCAGAGTAACTCCCAGAAAGTTTTTTCTTTCCCCAGGATCTAGGTCTGATTTGTCCCAATTTATCAGCCAACCCAATTCTTGGAGGGTGGAAATGGATATCCTTACATGGTCTAGAAGCTCCTGACGAGACCCCCCCACCAAAAGGAAATCGTCGAGGTAAGGGACTATGATTCTCAAACATCTTAAATGGGCTACTACTTCTGTTATCAGCTTTGTAAACACCCGAGTGGCTGAGGCTAGACCAAAGGGGAGACATCTGAATTGAAAATGGTGGATCTGATTTCCCACTTTTATAGCAAATCTCAAAAATTTTTGATCGATGGGATGGATGGGGACATGGTAATACGCTTTCTGGAGGTCTAAGGTACACATCACGGCCCCTCTGTCTATCAGGGGCATAGTAGACCAAACTGACTCCATCTTGAATCGTTTGTATCTCACCCAGTGGTTTAACAGTTTTAGGTTTGTTATTATACTGGTTTTCCCTGAGGGTTTCCTGATGGAAAAGAGTCTTGAGTAGTGTCCCTGGAACCTCTCTACCCGGGGAACCGGACTTATGGCCCCTCTTTTTAAGAGTTTCTGTACTTCCAACCACATGGGTGAAGTACCAGACACTGGCTGGGGATTGGTGAGAATAAACATCTCCAGGGGTAACTGAGCAAATTCGATTTTGTATCCTGAGGATACGGTCTTTAGAATCCAAGGATTCTGTGATATTTTTTGCCAGCCTCTGAAGAACGACATTAGACGTCCCCCAACGCGTATGGCGTCATTGCTTCCTCGAACCGGATGCTGAACTAAAGGGGGGCCCTCTGCCCCTTTTCCCCTTGGGGTAACTCCATCTCCCGGACTTTCCTTTACCCTTATAATCTGGCTTATGTGAGGGGCGGGCTCTCCGAAAGGGCTGGTACCTCTGAGGCTTATCCTCGGGAAACCCTTTGTTTTTATCAGACGCTTTTTCTAAGATGTCGTCTAATACTGGCCCAAATACCCTATCCCCCGAAAAAGGAATGGAGCATAATTTATTCTTTGACTGGTTATCCCCAGACCAGGTTTTCAACCAGTTAGCAAGTCTAGTTGCATTAGATAAGGCGCTGTTTCTGACTGCAAATCTAACGGACTCTGCCCTAGCGTCAGCCATGGCTTTCCCAAATCCTCCATCATGTAGTCTCCAGCACAGCAGGGAAGCCAGACACAAGCAAGCGCTTTTATACTTACCTGTCTGATGTCTTCCCTTCCTTTTGCGTTCCACGCCGACTGCCGCTTTCAAATTTCGCGCTCTGCCTCGAACCCACTCCCATGACGTCACCGGAAGTGCGCACACACGTGGCCGGAACCAGGTGCGGAGGCAGGTGCCGGAGCCGAGAGCCCTCGTCGGAGGGAAGCGGCTCCTGGGTCAGGAGCAGCGCTGCACTGACCAGGCTGAGGAACCCCGCTTTCAGGGGGTGTCAGCCGCAGGCTGCTTCACAGGAGGAAGGAGAAGTTCTGAGCCACCCGATCCCCTGAGGCCGCATGCAGGTACGCACTTCTGCGCACCACACCTCTCCATTCCTTTCCTCACAGGGACAGGAAAAACACTGAGGGGTGGAGGGAAGGGAGGGCTTTTAACCCCTCTGTGTTTCCTGTCCCTGTAAGGATAAGAAGGACGTCCTCCATGGTGCTATCAGGGGGACATCCTGGAAAGAAGCATTTCAAGGTCCTCTAGTGGCCTGGCCAGTCTCCAGACCTGAACCCAATAGAAAATCTTTGGAGGGAGCTGAAACTCAATGTTGCCCAGCGACCGCCCGAAACCTGAAAGATCTGGAGAAGATCTGTATGGAGGAGTGGGCCAAAATCCCTGCTGCAGTGCGTTCAAACTTGGTCAAGAACTACAGGAAAAGCCTGACCTCTGTAATTGCAAACAAAAGTTTCAGTACCAAATATTAAATTCTGTTTTTCTATTGTATCAAATACTTATTTCATGCAATAAAATGAAAATGAATTATGTAAAAATCATACAATGTGATTTTTTTCTGTATGTTTTGGGGATTCTGTCTCTCACAATCCAAATTACAGACCTCTCCAATCTTTGTAGGTGAAAAAACGTGCAAAATCGGCAGTGTATCAAATACTTTTTTTCCCTACTGTGTGTGTGTTTATATGTATGTACACTGCTCAAAAAAATAAAGGGAACACTCAAATAACACATCCTAGATCTGAATGAATGAAATATTCTCATTGAATACTTTGTTCTGTACAAAGTTGAATGTGCTGACAACAAAATCACACAAAAATCATCAATGGAAATCAAATTTATTAACCAATGGAGGCCTGGATTTGGAGTCACCCCCAAAATTAAATTGGAAAAACACACTACAGGCTGATCCAACTTTGATGTATTGTCCTTAAAACAAATCAAAATGAGGCTCAGTATTGTGTGTGGCCTCCACGTGCCTGTATGACCTCCCTACAATGCCTGGGCATGCTCCTGATGAGGTTGCGGATGGTCTCCTATGGGATCTCCTCCCAGACCTGAACTAAAGCATCCGCCAACTCCTGGACAGTCTGTGGTGCAACGTGACGTTGGTGAATGGAGGGATACATGATGTCCCAGATGTACTCAATCGGATTCAGGTCTGGGGAACTGGTGGGCCAGTCCATAGCTTCAATGCCTTGATCTTGCAGGAACTGCTGACATACTCCAGCCACATGAGGTCTGGCATTGTCCTGCATTAGGAGGAACCCAGGGCCAACCGCACCAGCATATGGTCTCACAGGGGGTCTGAGGATCTCATCTCGGTACCTAATGGCAGTCAGGCTGCCTCTGGCGAGCACATGGAGGGCTGTGCGGCCCTCCAAAGAAATACCACCCCACACCATTACTGACCCACTGCCAAACCGGTCATTCTGAAGGATGTTGCAGGCTGCAGATCGCTCTCAACGGCGTCTCCAGACTCTGTCACGTCTTTTAAATGTGCTCAGTGTGAACCTGCTTTCATCTGTGAAGAGCACAGGGCGCCATTGGCGACTTTGCCAATCCCGGTGTTCTGTGGCAAATGCCAAGCGTCCTGCATGGTGTTGGGCTGTGAGCACAACCCCCATCTGTGGACGCTGGGCCCTCATACCACCCTCATAGAGTCGGTTTCTAACCGTTTGTGCAGACACATGCACATTTGTTGCCTGCTGGAGGTCATTTTGCAGTGTTCTAGCAGTGCTCCTCCTGTTCCTCCTTGCACAAAGGTTGAGGTAGCAGTCCTGCTGCTGGGTTGTTGCCCTTCTACAGCCCCCTCCACGTCTCCTGGTGTACTGGCCTGTCTCCTTGTAGCACCTCCAGCCTCTGGACACTACGCTGACAGACACAGCAAACCTTCTTGCCACAGCTCGCATTGATGTGCCATCCTGGAGGAGATCCCACAGGAGACCATCCGCAACCTCCGGAGCATGCCCAGGCATTGTAGGGAGGTCATACTGGCACGTGGAGGCCACACACAATACTGAGCCTCATTTTGACTTGTTTTAAGGACATTACATCAAAGTTGGATCAGCCTGTAGTGTGTTTTTCCACTTTAATTTTGGGGGTGACTCCAAATCCAGGCCTCCATTGGTTAATAAATTTGATTTCCATTGATGATTTTTGTGTGATTTTGTTGTCAGCACATTCAACTATGTACAGAACAAAGTATTCAATGAGAATATTTCATTCATTCAGATCTAGGATGTGTTATTTGACTGTTCCCTTTATTTTTTTGAGCAGTGTATATATGTGTATGTGTTATTAAAGAGAAGCAAAATTTTAATACATTTTTAGAATTCTTAGACCACGTGTATCAAAAACCCCAAAATGCCTGGCCTTGCACAGGTTAATGTATTAATGTAAAAAAGAAATTTATGACTATTTACCAACAATTATATACTTTTTTACAGTCAAATTCGACAACCAATGAATTGTGCAGATTGTAAGAGATGAATGCCTATAGCACCGACACAAATATGAACATCAGCAGCATTTACAGTGACTTGTCTAATGCTTCCCATTCTGCACAAGCTCCACAATCATGGACACAAGTAATGCCAAATGTTCTGTGAATCAAGCCTAATGGTGTAGATGCAATTCTGCTATTGAACTTTCAATATCCCATTCTACAGATGTGTAATTATTTGCGGTTGTAAACTGGGTAATACTGTAATTAGCTGAATGAGTGTAAATATCTTCAGTATATCGCGGTTCTGCAGGTAGTGTTATACGAGACGTCTGCTTTCCATTTCAAATTATGTATTCCCTCTGGGTATATGCAGAACTTAATTTATCAGTTCATGGCCCAAAATTGACCCATTTGCAAGAAATACGCTCCAGCAGGTTTTATTTTCTTGACAAAGAGAATAGCGAAATTTATTTTCCCAACACATCGTGATTTTATGGGCAAATGAGCAATGATTCCCTAATTAAACTTAAACATGTAGTCTTTATTTAAATAGTTTATCTACTCAAGAATGTTATTTTTGCATCTTAAAATTGCGTGCCAAAGTTGTTTCAGATAATTGTCTTTCCATCTGTTATTAATACACCAGTGAATGCTGCTGTTTCCAGGTTATAAAAACATAAAGCATTCTTAGAAATCCATATCCGCTTCATGAGCTTAGAAAAGGGGCCACTTTACTTCCTGGCTCAATTTTCTGGTTACTGCTTCATTTATCTGAGTAAATTGGGTAGTAAAAATGTATAATGTGTCGCTTTGTGTTTTACAACAAGGTTGATGTTTGAAGCAGTGCCATAACCTATTAGCCTGATGCCATTGGAGGTATCCTGGGTGAAAGGTATTGCAAGTGCTGCCTGATAATTAAATGCACGTAGAACATTTCTGTTCTTTGATCTCCAAACGTTGGAAGACATTTGTATATATCAACTATTTGATTTTTTTTTCTTCCCATTTAACTACAATAAACTCCAAACATTACCTGGCCGTCAGCTGTAATAATCAGCTGACATGTGCCCGGTTCCTCGGCGCCGGAGCCTTCACTGAACCGGGGATTACAGCCTGTGCGTACTAATACGGCACAGGCTGTAAAGTGGTTAATCTCTCTACGACATGCACCGTACATGTACTGCGCAAGTCGGAAGTGGGTGTATGGAGTGTGGTCATGGGTTGAACCCACCCCAAGGGTGGGCTGTGTATTACAGCCAGGACCTGCGTCTAAAAATCTCGGGTGGCGCGATTGTTAACCTGTTATATGTCGCTGTCAAACTCTGACAGTGGCATTAACAACACACTGCAAACAATTCATCTTTATTGCTATGGGTACGGGCCCCAACCCGTCGCCAAACTCATCCCAAAGGTGCTCTATAAGGGTATAAATAAGTTGATTGACTTGGTCATTGCAACAGGCAAACATTTTTCTTTGCTAACCAATTTTTGACTAAATGGAAGGTGTGCTTGGGATCATTGTCTTGCTGGAATTTCCATCCCCTGCCTACTTTGGTTTTACCATGTGGCAGCATTACATTCTCCAGTATATCCTTGTACATGGTAGCATTCATATTTCCATCAATTCTATGCAGAGGGCCAATGGCAGAAGCAGAAAAGCAGCCCCATATTTCACTGTAGGTGTTTGGTCCCTTACATCATTGCGTTTTCCAATTGGGCGGTATATATGGTGCTTGCCATCACTACCAAACAGACTGAACTTGTATTCATCCCACCACAACACCTTAGACCAATCTGTCTCTCTCCATTGGATGTGTTCTTTGGCAAACTCAAGTCGGACATTCCGGTTCGTTGCAGAGATGAAAGGCTTCTTGACTGGATCTCATGCATTCAACCCTATTGCTCTTGGCTGTCGCGCCACAGTTTGGTGACTCACTTTAACCCCATATTCTTCATTCATTTTGTGCGAAATCTGTACAGCACTTTTATGTACATCTAACTTTTTCTTAATAATGTGATCAACTCTGGAGGAAGTTTTCCGTGGTCGTCCACTTCTAGGTCAGCTAGACCAGAAGTGGACAGTGTCAGCTGTTCTATAACCTTCTTTTTCTTTCTTTAATATATGTGACACTTCACTCTGAGAATAGTTTAATTCCATAGCTACCTCTTTTTGGCTTTTGCCTGACTTCATTCTCAGAATAATAAGCTTCCTGACATCTGGTGATAAATTTGGTTTTGTCTTTGCCATGTTTTAGCCTAAAAACACACACACAAAATAAATTTTAGGCAAAATTTGACTACCCATGACGAAATATACAAAACGTTTGGCCCAGCAAATGTTGAAAACTAACACATAAAGGGATAAAACAATGTCAAACACAATTTTCGTCCTTATAGCTGACAGACATTTGCTTTCGGTTTACTAAAATCACCAGGAAAATAGCATCACAACAATCAGACAGAAGTAATCACACTTTAAAAAAAGAATGCAAAACTTTTGGTCGCCACTGTAAAAATGAACCTGATTGGTAAACACCATAAGCGGAAAAAATGAAGGAACGCAATAATTATGTTTTTGATTGCGACAATACCACAAAAAACAAGCGATGATCAGAAAGTCATATGTATTCCAAAATGGTATTAATAAAAGCCTTGTCTCACACCGCAAAAAATAAGCCATCACACAACTCCATTGACCAAAAAATGAAAACTTTACGGACTAGGAAAATGGCTACGCAACCCGCCAAACACAGCACTAAGAACAGGGAACCAAACCCTTTTAAAATTCCTATTCATACTCTGTGGTATGTGTGAACCAGGCCTTTACATCTATGGGCTATAGGCTTAAATAATATTAACACATTTAACAAAAATATCATTTTACATATGTTAGTGGTTTTCATGATTTGAAAAGTTTCAAGCTCCAGTAATCAATCCTTAATTTTCAGTACCCTTGATTTGCAGTTTGCAGCCTTCTCCTAATTTTAGACTTTTCTCTTGTGGATGTCTCACTACCAGTAACACATGTGAGGCCTTTGAGTTCAGAATACTCCCGTCTTCACTAGTCCTCGCAAGTTCATTCATGGACTGATTTCTCCTTTAACAGACAATTGAGGATCTCTTCTGTCTTGTACTGACAGACACTGGTGTTGAGGACTGCGATTTTATGCTCACCTTGCAGTTTTCTTCCAGCGTTTGTGTGATCTATCCCTCCCACCTACCCATAAGCTGCATTGTGTGTTCCTCAATATCTAGACAAAAGAATGTAAAGCGGTGTACTTAGAGACTGGGATCACCACAAAATATAATAACGTAATTTTATTAGACAAAAAAGATGAACAGGAACAATTTTAAAACATTTAAAAAGCAACACATTCTATAACAATTTAATTCCAACAGGTGAGTCCATAATAGGGCAAAACACCCCTCCTCCAAAAACCACAGACCATATAATATAAATAGTGACCACAAAGATGTATCAAAGGCAGGTCACATAGAGTAGAAACAAGCCATAATGCAAGAGAATTTGCAAGCCATAGATGAGGTCACATGAACATGGTGGAAAAAGAGCAAATGCAGCCAGGAGGAATACCTGAAATGAAGTAAGGTCAATAGGTGTTTAGGAGTTGGAGACCCCACGCGTATCGCCACCTCTAGTGTGGCTTCATCAGGGAGGGAGACTCAAAAGGAGGTTCACAGGTTCATCATTTATATACAAAGATATTACAAATTTAATTAATTAAGTAAGGTTACCACATGCAGGGATGAAGCATAGGGACGGCGTCATAGGAAGTGAGCAGCAGCCTAGAGGGTATCGATGCGCATGCGCCACAAAATTAGCCTATCAGAGGGCACTTGACAAACACAATAGACTAGAAGAGTATTATTGGCCATGCTCGGTGGAAAAGGGCCAATCAGACACGACGTATCAAAATGTATGAAGACGGCGTTGTATAGAGTATCCGGCAGCGCTAATAATATCAGTGCTCTTGTGCGGCGTGGGAAGCATATCAGGAGGCAAGTACCAAATAATGTTAGCAAGTCAATATACAGACTTTTAAAATTTTAGACTTTTCTCTTGTGGATGTCTCACTACCAGTAACACATGTGAGGCCTTTGAGTTCAGAATACTCCTGTCTTCACTAGTCCTCGCAAGTTCATTCATGGACTGATTTCTCCTTT
The DNA here is from genome assembly GCF_046119375.1 of Phyllobates terribilis. Lineage (NCBI taxonomy): Eukaryota > Metazoa > Chordata > Amphibia > Anura > Dendrobatidae > Phyllobates > Phyllobates terribilis. The sequence goes on along the minus strand of NW_027362761.1, from coordinate 406,476,470 downwards.
AACAGACAATTGAGGATCTCTTCTGTCTTGTACTGACAGACACTGGTGTTGAGGACTGTGATTTTGTGCTCACCTTGCAGTTTTCTTCCAGCGTTTGTATGATCTATCCCTCTCACCTACCCATAAGCTGCATTGTGTGTTCCTCAATTTCTACAGCCTGTGTAATCTCTCCCTGCCACCTATCCATAAGCTGCGTTGTGTGTGTTCCTGAATATCTACAGCCTGTGTAATCTCCCCCTGCCACCTATCCATAAGCTGCGTTGTGTGTGTTCCTGAATATCTACAGCCTGTGTAATCTCCCCCTGCCACCTATCCATAAGCTGCGTTGTGTGTGTTCCTGAATATCTACAGCTTGTGTAATCTCCCCCTGCCACCTATCCATAAGCTGCGTTGTGTGTGTGTTCCTGAATATCTACAGCCTGTGTAATCTCCCTCTGCCACCTATCCATAAGCTGCGTTGTGTGTGTGTTCCTGAATATCTACAGCCTGTGTAATCTCCCCCTGCCACCTATCCATAAGCTGCATAGGGTGTGGGTTCCTCAATATCTACAGCCTGTGTGATCTCCCCCGGCCACCTATCCATAAGCTGCATAGGGTGTGTGTTCCTCAATATCTACAGCCTGTGTGATCTCCCCCGGCCACCTATCCATAAGCTGCATAGGGTGTGTGTTCCTGAATATCTACAGCTTGTGTAATCTCCCCCTGCCACCTATCCATAAGCTGCGTTGTGTGTGTGTTCCTGAATATCTACAGCCTGTGTAATCTCCCTCTGCCACCTATCCATAAGCTGCGTTGTGTGTGTTCCTGAATATCTACAGCTTGTGTAATCTCCCCCTGCCACCTATCCATAAGCTGCGTTGTGTGTGTTCCTGAATATCTACAGCTTGTGTAATCTCCCCCTGCCACCTATCCATAAGCTGCGTTGTGTGTGTGTTCCTGAATATCTACAGCCTGTGTAATCTCCCTCTGCCACCTATCCATAAGCTGCGTTGTGTGTGTGTTCCTGAATATCTACAGCCTGTGTAATCTCCCCCTGCCACCTATCCATAAACTGCATAGGGTGTGGGTTCCTCAATATCTGCAGCCTGTGTGATCTCCCCCGGCCACCTATCCATAAGCTGCATAGGGTGTGTGTTCCTCAATATCTACAGCCTGTGTGATTTCCACCTGCCACCTATCCATAAGCTGCATAGGGTGTGGGTTCCTCAATATCTACAGCCTGTGTAATCTCCCCCGGCCACCTATCCATAAGCTGCGTTGTGTGTGTGTGTTCCTCAATATATACAGCCTGTGTGATCTGCCCTTTCTGAAGACAAGAAATCTACCCTGTCTTCACACTCTGATCTTCCATCTTTCTTCCCCCTTCCTGATATTTTCTTTTTTCTTTTAGACTACTGTAATACCAGCACTTTTTTGCATCCATATTACAGACACAACCCTTGGCCTGTCGAGAGTTAATCAGAACCACAGTAACAGCACCATAGACTTCTATTGGGCTCTAACTTTGCTTCTGATGAACTTTGGGAGGTCTGCGTGTTGCTTCCATAGTACAGGCACAAAAAACTCTCTGTGGCAGCTGTCAAGCAAAGAGAGACCGTAAGGAAGAAGCAGAGACCTCTGACACCGCCAGGAGAAGTGTGGTGTTAGATCTGTCAGAAGTAGTAGGCAGCTAGCAAAAGAGAGAATTACACGGACGCAACAGCAGCAATAGTAGAACACTTTTAAAGAAGACTATTAAGAAAAATGGTTAACTTTATTTAATAAAATTGCACAGTATCACTTTGCATTCTTCATTCCTTCATCCATTTTCAGCCCCTGTAATATGTAGTTTTCAGCCTGATCCTACTTTCATATTTTTCTATTATGAGTGTTTCTCCCTGTAATATAGGCTGGATGTGAGCTCTGTTTTCATTGGCATTCATGTATCTGGCCAGCTCCAAAACTGTGCTTTTGTCTCTGTGTTTTACTCCTTTTTTATAGTTCTTTTTCTGTTTTCTCTGAAATATCATCCCCTGTCCATCTGTGTATAACCCCCTCTCATCCGAGAGAATCGGGCTGATTATTCAAATGACACTCTGATCAAACTCTGACTACAGTGTCAGCATAGTGTCATTCGATTCTCTCGGATGAGGGAATCGGAGCACACTGTGAGAAGAAGATGGAGAATGAAATATCTCCATCGTCTCCATTCTGTCAGTCAGTATAAATCAGACTGCACTCAGATGTCATCCGAGTGCAGTCTGATGATTTCCACCATGCATTGACTGTGATCCCATGCTGTGCTATCTCTTTTGCGTCCTCCTCTGCCCAGGAGCTGTAGTATGATCAGACCATGTTCCTGTACGGTCAGATACAGCCTTTGCACGGGACATAGCAGGGGCACATTTATGAGATTATCTCAGCACAGGAACATTTTTTTTAAAACACATCCAATTGTGGAAGTTCTTAATCCAAGATCTATTGATTAAAATGTACTTTGTTCTTGGGAAAACCTCTTTAACTGGAGAATGATTCTTCCTCGAGTGAAATCGTTAGATGTTCTATCCTGACAACTATTAGAGCTATCATATCTGTTTTTAAGATTATGATTACCTACTTAGGGCTTCTGGTGAGAGCAGGACTCCAGAGAACACATTTTCCTGCATTGACACAGGCTCAGAAAACCTCTTGGTATCACAGCATACACTAACCAGTCTAGATTATTGCTTATTTTATTGCAATAGACAAGAAGTTGATAGATTGTTCTTGTACTTATTTTTCCAGAGAACGGTGTACGGATCACACAAAGAGTTATCATATTGAGAATATTGAAAGCTAAGAAATAAGTGGATATTGAAATTCATTCTTGAATGAAGCCCTTCATTAATGTACAGAGTTACAGTGTTTATATTATGTTTAGGATATATGTCATCTGTAATATAAATCCTGTCAGAAGTTTACTTTTTATTTTCTTTAACCAGCCCTGGCATACGTAAAACATTTTCAGGCACATCCATTTTCCCTCTAAGTATCGGGGTCATAATCATTTATTTCTCGCAGTAAAACTCACTGTGCTCTGTCATATTTTTGCAGCTGCCCTCTGAGTTTCTTGAAAAATCCATTTATTTGTTTTTCTATTTTTCATGTTCTAATGTGTATTGCAATCTCTTGTCTGACCATTAAAAAGAAGAGAAATCTCTCTAGGGAAGCTGACATGACAAGGAAGGCTCTTACTGTATTTTCTGTGAATACTGCGAAATTAAAGGGAAGTATAGCAGACGTGCTACTTGCCTTAGATAAGGCTTAATATATTACTTGGTCCAAAATGAATCAATTTTGTACAGAACTAGGAGGACTTCTGCTTGCAACTGAAAGGTTTAATAGTATTTTTCTCCTTTTGCTTTTACCTATATTTTCTGAACTTTACTGATCCTTAATTTTTCTTTACTTTAGGAAACTGCAAACCCACCCAGTCGCCCCCCAGATGCTGTTGCGAGTGATGTCACCTCTGTAGATCAGGTAAATTTATATTATGTGCGTTGATTGTGCCATTTCCTCTCAGTCTTGTAGTAAAATCCATTTTATAAAGTGTCAATTGAATTGTTTTGTGTTTTTTTTTTTTTTTTTTTTTACATAGATTTTACATACATTTTTTTTCTTTTTAATGAACCATCCACTTGCACAGTTAGCAAAAATGTGAAGTTCTCATGAAGATGCTAAAACTCTTGGGATTCCATATGAAAACAAGACAGCATTTTATGGCAGCCGTTCAGAGATTTCATTTTTTATTTTGCAACATGTAGTTGTGAAATGATAGCCCCACGTCCTGTTTGGTTACCTTTTGTCATTGCCTTACTCTGTAAATGAATTTTTGTCTTTAGATATGTTTACTGTCGTATCAAACTTCAAACCAGGGCTGTGGAGTCAGTAAGCCAAACCTCCGACTCCTCAATTTCCCTGACTTCCGACTCCACAGCCCGGCCTTACTACTGAGCGTGTACATAAAGTGCAGCACAGATTCATCTCAACTAAAAGACCAGATCCTTAGATCAGGAACAGAACAGACATTTATAGGACATTTCATAACATTCCCAAATTCTTATGAAAACCTAAACAGCATACCACATCCTAGATATCACTGAATGAAATATTCCAGTTGCAGATCTTTATTCATTACATAGTGGAATGCGTTGAGAACAATAAACCATAAAAAAAATAAAACATAAAAATGATCAATGTAAATCACAATTAATATCCCATGGAGGTCTGGATTTGTAATAATACTCAAAATCTAAGTGGAAAATCAAATTACAGGCTGATCCAACTTCAGTGGTAATGCCTTAAGACAAGGAAATGATACACAGTGGTGTGTGTAGCCTCCATGTGCCTGTATGACCTCCCTACAATGCCTGGGCATGCTCCTGATGAGTTGGCGGATGTTCTTCTGAGGGGGATCTCCTCCCAGACCTGGATTAAAGCATCAGCAACTCCTGGACAGTCTGTGGTGCAACGTGACGTTGGTGGATGGAGTGAGAGATGATGTTCCAGATGTTTTCATTTGGATTCAGGTCTGGGGAATAGGCAGGCCAGTCAAAAGCATCAATGCCTTCATCATGCATGAACTGCTGGCACACGTCAGCCACACGAGGCCTAGCATCATAAGGAACCCAGGGCTCACTGCACCTGCATATGGTCTCACAATGAGGATCTCATCCTGGTACCTAATGGCAGTCAGGGTACCTCTGGCTAGCACATGGAGGACTGTGCGGCCCTCCGAAGAAATGCCTCTCCACACCTTTACTGGTCCACTGCCAAACCAGTCGTTCTGGTGGATGTTGCAGGCAGCAGAACATTCTCCATGGTCTCTCCAGACTCTATCACGTCTGCCACATGTGCTCAGTGTGAACCTCCTCTCATCCGTGAAGAGCACAGGGCGCCAATGTGGAATCTGCCAATCTTGGTGTTTTCTGGCAAATGGCAATCGCCCTGCTTGGTGTTGGGCCGTAAGGCTGTGTCTGACAGTTTGAGTAGACACATGGATGTTAGTGGCCTGCTGGAGGTCATTTTGCTGGGCCACAGCTCCTCCTGTTCCTCCTTGCATAAAGGAGGAGGTAGAGGTTCTGCTGCTGGGTTGTTGCCCTCTTACAGCCCCCTCCACATCTCCTGGTGTACTGGCCTGTCTCCTGGTATCTGCTCCATGCTCTGGACACTGTGCTGACAGACACAGCTACTCTTCTTGCCACAGCTTGCATTGATGTGCCATCCTGGATGAGCTGCACTACCTGAGCAACTTCTGTGGCTTGCAGACCCCACCTTAGGCTACTGTACCTCTAGGAGTGAGAGCAATGACAAAATTCAAAAGTGACCAAAACAGCAGCCAAAAAGGATGAAAACAGAGAAATGGTCTGTGGTCACCACCTGCAGAACCACTCCTTTATAGGGATGGTCTTGCCAATTGCCTATCATTTTTACTGGTTGTCTGTTCCATTTGCACAACAGCAGGAGAAATTAATTCACAATCAGTGTTGCTTCATAACTGGACAGATTAATTTCACAGAAGTGTGATTGACTTGGAGTTACATTGTGTTGTTTAAGTGTTCCCTTTATTTTTTTGATCAGTGTACAAACTCCTTGCAGATGTTGTCCTTGGTGGGATTTGAACCCAGGACTTCAGAGCTGCAAGGCTGCAGTGCTAACAACGGAGCCATCCTGAATGCTAAGTATGCTGGTTTTTGCACTCCCACCGATCTGATATTAATGACCTTTCATAAGGAATAGTCACAAATATCCTGTGATCAAAAAAAGTAATTTTATACTGATTCCAGTTTCCCAAGTTAGCTGGACACTGTCAAATCTGTGCGGACAGTGCCAGACTATTTACAGGGAGATCCTGTTTTTTCTCTCCGTTGCCAGGAATCATAGCTGAGGAATTACACAGTATAGGTGATCCAACTTTATTTCATGGTGAATACAAGCTACCGGACTGACTTAAAGGCAGTCCTTGGTACTACAAACCTGGAAAAAATTATGGAATCACCGGGCTCAGAGGATGTTCATTCAGTTGTTTAATGTTGTTGAAAAAAAGCAGATCACAGACATGGCACAAAACTAAAGTCATTTCAAATGGCAACTTTAGGGCTTTAAGAAACACTAAAAGAAATCAAGATAAAAAATGTGGTACTCAGTAAGGGTAATTTTTTTCAGACCAAGCAGAGGGAAAAAATTTTGGAATCACTCAATTCTGAGGAAAAAAATATGGAATCATGAAAAACAAACACACAAAAGAACACTCCAATACATCACTAGTATTTTGTTGCACCACCTCTGGCTTTAATAACAGCTTGCAGTCTCTGAGGCATGGACTTAATGAGTGACAACCAGTACCCTTCATCAATCTGGCTCCTGCTTTGCAGGTTGGAGCCTGGTCATGGACCATTTTCTTCAACTTCCACCAAAGATTTTCAATTGGATTGAGATCCGGACTATTTGCAGGCCATGACATTGACCTTATGTGTCGTCTTTCAAGGAATTTTTTCACAGTTTTTGCTCTATGGCAGGATGCATTATCCTCTTGAAAAATTATGTCATCATCCCCAAACATCCTTTCAGTTGATGGGATAAGAAAACTGTCCAAAATATCAATGTAAACTTGGGTATTTATTGAAGATGTAATGACAGCCATCTCCCCAGTGCCTTTACCTGACATGCAGCCCCATATCATTAATGACTGTGGAAATTTGCATGTTCTCTTCATGCAGTCATCTTTATAAATCTCATTGGAACGGCACCAAACAAAAGTTCAAGCATCATCACCTTGCCCAATGCAGATTCGTGATTCATCACTGAATATGACTTTCATCCAGTCATCCACAGTCCACAATTGCTTTTCCTTAGCCCATTGTAACCTTGTTTTTTTTCTGTTTAGGTGTTAATGATGGCTTTTGTTTAGCTTTTCTGTATGTAAATCCCATTTCCTTTAGGCGGTTTCTTACAGTTCGGTCACAGACATTGACACCAGTTTCCTCCCATTCGTTCCTCATTTGTTTTGTTGTGCATTTCCTGTTTTGGAGACATATTGCTTTAAGTTTCCGGTCTTGACGCTTTGATGTCTTCCTTGGTCTACCAGTATGTTTGCCTTTAACAACCTTCCCATGTTGTTTGTATTTGGTCCAGATTTTAGACACAGCTGACTGTGAACAACCAGCATATTTTGCAACATTGCGTGATGACTTACCTTCTTTTAAGAGTTTGATAATCTTCTCCTTTGTTTCAATTGACATCTCTCGTGTTGGAGCCATGATTCATGTCAGGCCACTTGGTGCAATAGCTCTCCAAGGTGTGATCACTCCTTTTTAGATGCAGACTAACGAGCAGATCTAATTTGATGCAGGTGTTAGTTTTGGAAATGAAAATTCACAGGGTGATTCCATATTTTTTTTCCCTCTGCTTGGTCTGAAAAAAATTACCCTTACTGAGTACCACATTTTTTATCTTGATTTCTTTTAGTGTTTCTTAAAGCCCTAAAGTTGCCATTTGAAATGACTTTAGTTTTGTGCCATGTCTGTGATCTGCTTTTTTTCAACAACATTAAACAACTGAATGAACATCCTCCGAGCCCGGTGATTCCATAATTTTTGCCAGGGGTTGTACTATGGGGCTCTTGGTGAAGAGAACCCAGTGCTGAAACTGTTCTGCTTCCACTCAGAAGAGCCTTAGCATTTTCCTGTAGACAAAAATAATGGGGGCTTAATCCATAGAGATTTTTACAGCTCACTTTGCGGTCAATAGTAGTTGTCTACATTTACATACAGAGTGTCCCCTACAGATCTCTGCCATTATCAATTTTTAACATTTACCTTGTGAAGGGAAGCAGCAGGTTTTGAACTGTGTAAGAGAGATTTTTGAAAGTTGTCTAGTGGAAACTGATGATGATGATGATGGATTATGATTTATTATTTATTATTATTATTATTGAGCGTCATGATAGTGAGGGACCTGCTCTGCTGTTTCTAACAATAGAGTTGTGTAAATTTGGTATGCCATCAATCATACCAAGTGCTACTTAGTAAAGTACTGAAACAGGTTTGCCCTGGCATAGTATAAGCCACAGTGGTGTATAGCACCCCAATAAATCTATTACATACTGTACAAGGGAGAGATGCTGCCTGATTGATTGCACTTTGAAAGAGAAACTTTGTTATTTCTGATCTTTTACAACATTCAGATGAATGTAATGTAAAGGTTTTTTTCGGACATTGACATTTGATAACCTATCCATGGGCTAGGTCAACAATAGCAGATTGGTTAGGGTTTGACACCCAGCACCTCCACCGGTCAGCTGTTTTCTATTGCAGAGTCCAGCTGTAAATGCTTTGAACAGAGTCGCCAAGTACAGCTACATTCAAAGTGTGACAGCAGTTGCCGGCTACATCACAAGAGAATCATGCTGCTTGAACCACGGGCAGCATGAATCGGACACTGGCTGCGTTATTGTAGTCGTGTATATTTTACCCTGAAACATTATGGCGTTTCAGACATATAGTTTGAAAAGCCGGCCAGAGCCTGTGCATCTCAGAGGGGGTAGTCCAGTAGACAGATCCCCAGGAATATAAAAGCCCAGCTACTGGGAGGAAATTAACTTTATTCCTCCCAGCAGCCTTGTGCTTTCAGTCATGGAGGCATGGCTTCAGTCACCACTCTGTGCACAGTGATCAGCGGCTGTAACCTCTCCCCCAGCACTGACTGACAGCCGGCTCTGCATCTTTTTTCACATGACAGATTCCCTTTGAAATATCTACAGATATTTAAAAATACCCCAGATGGGTATATTTTAACCAAACACACCCCATAAAGCTTTTCTTTCACCGATTGAGTGTCACCACATTTGTAATTTGTTGTGAGTCTTTTTGCAGCTCCGCAGTGTAAAGTACAAGTAATTAGAGAATAATTACTGCAGGATTCAGCGAGGACAGCTTATGTGTAACTCACAAACTGATGTTACGACGGTGTCATTTTCATTCTGCTAGTAAGCTTGAGGCGTTATTCTTGAGAAACATTTATAAAATATCTCACGTTTTGTGATGAAAAGTCACAAATCCAATTTCAGTAGTTAAATACTTGAACATCTTACCAGATGAGTTCCTTACGACAGAACTGTCATTAATCACAACACCATTGAGCGAAGACGTAGAAATGACTACTATTTCTTTTTATAATATTCCTAGGGTTTTGTTTTTCTTTTTTTTTAACAAACCAGGCACCGCAAGTATAAAACATATGGGAAATTGAAGGAGACCTATCATCAGGTCCTCTGTTACCTTTTATTGGCGTTTTATTGAAGACATACTGCAATCAGCAGCCGCTCTCCCTGTAGAGCATCCACCATAACTAATGGCTCATGAACCCAGAAATAGGTCTTCCTAATATCTTGTCAAATACATGCTTGTTATGCTGGAGCGCAGGCTTCCTCTCTGCAGTGGAAAAAGCTGCTTCTCCAGGACCGTATAATATGGTTCAGATGTCGGTGTCTGTCCAGGGAGAGCAGGGATTTGTTGGACTCCATGATGTAGGGAAAAAAATTCCCTCTAGTAACCTGTTATATTAAAAGTAGAAAAACCTTCTTGAAAATGTCACTTTTTATTGTTGATTTTTATTTTGCCTTAAATAAATACACGGATAGTTTTATTTGCGGAGCACTGCTGCCTCCATACAATGTGAATAGAATGTAACTGTAGAAGTGTTTAGAAAATATGTATAAATTGATTGCTTAATGTTAATGAAGACCTATCTTTGTTAAAGCTTGTGTCCTTTTAAAGGTATGTCGTCTCCAACATTCATACCAAAGTCAGCATAGGATCTTTTGGAGAACTTTATAGTTTAAATATCTGATGCATGCTTTTAGAGAAAACATTGTTTGTACAGATGATATTTACAGAGTACAGTGGGCAGAGCTGTGGGGTCTAAAGTAGGGATGAGCGGACCTGTGGAAGTTCAGGTTCTGGTACCAGACCCAAACTTTATTCAAAAGTTCGGTTCGGGTACCAGAACTGTACCCAAACCACATTGAAAATAATGGAGTTCCGAACTTTTGAGCTAAAAAAATATATATTTTTCTCTCCTCTCGTTCTCTCCCCCCTCTCGTTCTCTCCCCCCTCTCGTTCTCTCCCCCCTCTCGTTCTCTCCCCCTCTCGTTCTCTCCCCTCTCGTTCTCTCCCCCCTCTCGTTCTCTCCCCCCTCTCGTTCCCCCCCCCTCGTTCTCCCCCCCCTCTCGTTCCCCCCCCTCTCGTTCTTCCCCCCTCCCTCTCGTTCCCCCCCCCCCACTCTCATTCTCCCCCCTCCCACCCCCCTCTTTCTCTCTCCCCCCCCCCCCCCCTCCTCTTTCTCTTCGGGGAAAGTCTGTTTTCTGTATTTAGCACCAGACAATAATTGTCCGGTATGAACGTCGAACTTGTGAGTTCTAGTTCGCTCAATTCCTTAGTTAGAGCCTTTGCAAAACTCTGTATACCCCCTCTGGTTGCAAGGCTTCCTACAAGGCAAGGGGGAATCCCTTTATCAATCGTTATCAAATTTACTAATAGCCCAGATAAAAACCCTTCTGCTTTCATAATTTAAGTTCCTTCATGGCTCTGTGGTTTCCACCTTGTGGGACCTTACCCTTACATATCCTCCTCCTCCTCCTCCTCCTCCTCCTCTCTCCTCTCTCCTCTCTCCTCTCTCCTCTCTCCTCTCTCCTCTCTCCTCTCTCCTCTCTCCTCCTCCTCCTCCTCCTCTCCCTCCTCCCTCTCCTCCTCCTCTCTCCTCCTCCTCTCTCCTCCTCCTCTCTCCTCCCTCCTCTCTCCTCCTCCTCTCTCCTCTCTCCTCCCTCTCTCTCCTCCCTCCTCTCCTCCTCCCTCCTCTCTCCTCCCTCCTCTCTCCTCCTCCTCTCTCCTCCCTCCTCTCTCTCCCTCCTCTCTCCTCCCTCCTCTCTCCTCCTCCTCTCTCCTCCTCCTCTCTCCTCCCTCCTCTCTCCTCCTCCTCTCTCCTCCTCCTCTCTCCTCCTCCTCTCTCCTCCTCCTCCTCCTCCTCCTCTCTCCTCCTCCTCTCCTCCTCCTCCTCCTCCTCCTCTCTCCTCCTCCTCTCTCCTCCTCCTCTCTCCTCTCTCCTCCTCCTCTCTCCTCTCTCCTCCTCCTCTCTCCTCCTCCTCTCTCCTCCTCCTCCTCCTCCTCTCTCTCCTCCTCCCTCCCCTCCTCCTCCTCCTCTCCTCCTCCCTCCTCCCTCTCTCCTCCTCCTCCTCTCTCCTCCTCCTCTCTCCTCCTCCTCTCTCCTCCTCCTCTCCTCCTCCTCCTCCTCCTCCTCCTCTCTCCTCCTCCTCTCTCCTCCCTCTCTCTCCTCTCCTCTCTCCTCCTCTCTCCTCCTCCTCTCTCTCCTCCTCCTCTCTCCTCCTCCTCCTCCTCCTCCTCTCTCCTCCTCCCCTCCTCTCTCCTCCTCTCTCCTCCTCCCCCTCCTCTCTCCTCCTCCTCCTCCCTCTCTCCTCCTCCTCCTCTCTCTCCTCCTCCTCCTCTCTCTCTCCTCCTCCTCCCTCTCTCCTCCTCCTCCTCCCTCTCCTCCTCCTCCTCCTCCTCTCTCTCCTCCTCCTCCTCCTCCTCTCCTCCTCCTCCCTCTCTCCTCCTCCTCCTCCCTCTCTCCTCCTCCTCCTCCTCTCTCCTCCTCCTCCTCCCTCTCTCCTCCTCCTCCTCCCTCTCTCCTCCTCCTCCTCCCCCCTCCTCTCTCCTCCTCCTCCCCCTCCTCTCTCCTCCTCTCTCCTCCTCCTCTCTCCTCCTCTCTCCTCCTCCCCCTCCTCTCTCCTCCTCCCTCTCTCTCCTCCTCCTCCTGCCTCTCTCCTCCTCCTCCTCTCTCCTCCTCCTCTCTCCTCCTCCTCTCTCCTCCTCCTCCTCCTCCTCTCTCCTCCTCCTCTCTCTCCTCCTCTCTCCTCCTCCTCTCTCCTCCTCCTCTCTCCTCCTCCTCTCTCCTCCTCCCCCTCCTCTCTCCTCCTCCTCCTCCTCCTCCTCCCCTCTCTCCTCCTCCTCCTCCTCCCTCTCTCTCCTCCTCCTCCCCCCTCCTCTCTCCTCCTCCTCCTCCTCCTCCTCCTCCTCCTCCTCTCTCTCCTCCTCCTCCTCCCTCTCTCTCCTCCTCCTCCCTCTCTCTCCTCCTCCTCCCTCTCTCTCCTCCTCCTCTCCCTGCATTTTTCTCACTAGCTTCCCACTCTTTATTCACACAGACTGAAGTGAAAACTGCAAGTGCAGCTCCAATTTTAACCAACTTTGTTTCGAGCTGGAGTAGACCTGGAGCTGCAGTCCTGGTCTTGGATGGTTCCTTGAGCTAGAACTTTCAGTAGGGACTCCCCTCAGCTGACATATTGCAGCCCAAGCTGTGCTTCCTTAATACAATGATGTTCTTTTCCAGTTTGAGTATAGATCTGGAAATGCTTTGGGAGAGGTAGAATTATTAAAAAAATAAAAATGAATATATCCTGTCACATGATGTTTGTATTCTAAAAGTTTTGTGCTCTTCATTTTTACAACTGAAACAGAAAGACACGATACTTTATTGTGCAGACATCCCTGAACAGCAGGGGCTTTGGTAGGTTGTGCCATATTCTTCTCCCCTGCTAATGCTTCCAGCACAACCCCTAGTAAAGGAATGCAAAAATGGGTTTGTTCCACTTTCTTGGTCCGGTCAGTGCAGTGAATCACCGCCACATGTATAGTACTCAATGAACAGAAAAGTGGACTCTAAACTTCCCGAAAACTTTATTGTAGACACCAAAAGCTATGTGTTTTGGCACCAGACAAGCACCTTCATAGTATTGTGGTCTGAGGAAGGCACCACCATGAAACCTCTTTAGATATATCACTATATTGGACATCATACTGAGGTGTAACTGAAGGGTGACTTACTGCTGGTGAACTGGATGAAAGCTGTATATGTCCTATTTATCCTCCTCTTTGGCTCATGATTCAATAATATGACTTCGCTTTCATTTTTTTTGGAAAGCCTTGTTACAATGGTGATACAGGTTAAGCTTTGCCATTTTGTCATTCTCACTTTTCTTCCTTTATTTCAATTTTTTTTTCTATGGTCAAATTTAAGATCTGTGAAAAAATTTCAAAGTTTCCCATTAAAATGACTTGTTCTTACAATTTACATGCTCTGCGTGAAACCGTGTAGCAGCATCTTTCAGGACTAAGCCAGTAAAGCATTCTTGAATTATGAAAAGCTCAGCATTCACGGTGCCAATCCATGTATCTACTCAGTCACTAATTGAGATCACTGAGTCAGTGTTGAATGATCTATCAGTTTCAGATGGAAGTGTTGTTAATTGGCAGCTGCTCTGCGCTACTTCGGCTTGTACTAAGGAGACGTGCGCACTAAATATAAAGCCCATGCTGCATGGAAGTTTGCTAGTTCAGCGATTCAACACCAAACATCTATGAAATATCCTCCTCGCTCTGCAATTAGTTAAGATGTTTTTGCCTACATGTGAAAGCTTGGAAGCCTCACAGACTGTCTAAAATAACAAGAACGTGTATCATATGGATTGTAACCGTTTCACTGTTATGGTGAGAGCTATGGCTACTTAAAGGGGTTGACCAGGTTTATCACCAAAGTCTGCAGTCTGGCTGCAGACTTGTGAATCCTCACACCTCATGGTGCTGGCAGCTATTCAGACCATGCACCCCCATTCAAGTCTATGGGTTCATGTAATATATCAGACTGCACTCGGATGTTCTCCGATTGCAGTCCGATTTACGTGGACAGAGACAAACTCTGACAGAGTGTGATCCAAGTGTCATTAGCATAATCGGCCCGATTCTCTGGCATGAGAGAACATACGGCCGTCGGGCTGCAGCCATAGTTTGAGTTTCTCAGACGTTGACATCTGCTTATGTTAGCACTTGTGATCGACCCTTGTACACTGTCTAATGCTTATGATATGTATCTGACTTTTTGACAGTTTGATAGGGTTATAATAGCTACATGATTTTACTCCTAAAACTTCTGTTTACCTGCAGTACCATGCAACCACTATGGCTCTATTCATCAATGGATGCACTAGAATCACAGAATCCTAGGATGTTAGAGTTGGAGGGGACCTCCAGGGTCTTCTGGTCCAACCCCTTGCTCAATACAGGAATCACTAAACCTTTCCAGACAGCCTCTGAAGACTTCCATTGAAGGAGAACTCACCACTTCTCATGGCAGCCTGTTCCACTCATTGGTCACCCTCACTGTCAAAAAGTTTTTTATAACATCTAATCTGTATCTTCTCCCATTCAGTTTCATTCCACTAAATCAATGTTTCCCAAACTTCAGTTCTCACGGCCCCCTACAGGCCATTTTTTCCGGATCTCCATGACCTGTGGAAGGACTGGAGCTTGGGAAACACTGCACTGAATGAACAGCATCTTAATTGTCAAACCATGTGCCTACTGTCAGTAATTTGAGAACTGTGCGGACAGCATGCTAACCTCACATGTAATAAGGTAGTACAGATCTGATCAGAACACTTATTGTGTTATTGTACTGCTCATTTTATTATTTCCAAGAAATGAATATCTTTAGTGGAGCATGGTCAATGCATGTATGTGTACAGTATTGTGTTCATTCATGGCCTTATATAGGACTGCCATATATTGAGAAAGGGCATGATATCGATACGCAAAAGAAGGAAATGCTGGAAGGGACCTTGAAAGTATGTCATAATCCTTCTCTATATTTCAAGACCATTACTACCTTTGTATAGTAAAATACTTTTATTTATTTGTTGTTGTTTTTTTATAATGTACAGTGTGAAGCTTTGCAAATCACTTTATTAGGGGATCTGTCTCCATACCGTATGCAACCCCTGCTTTTCTCCAGTCTCTTTGCCTGCCTTTAGCTGCATTGATATTAAAATGCACTCATTTGGAGTACAGATGATGACAGTGAAAGGATGAGCTCAGCACCTGTGTCTCAATAAGGGCTCATTCAGACGTCCGATTTTGCTTATGAGTGCTATTTGGGGTTTCCATGGATAGAGACTGTACCTATGATAGTCTATGAGGCCATTCACATGTCTGTGATTTTATGCGGACTCGGCTGTCTGCGGAAAATCACGGAGCCTTGTCCGGTTTTGATCCAAGGGTCGGATCAAAATCTGCAATGCAAGTCTATGGGTCCATGAAAAAATTGGATGACATTCAAGTGCCGTCCGATTTTTATGGACTTTCGGAAATGAGAAGTTGGGGAAACTTTTTTTTCTCTCCACGTACAAGAATAATTGGAAATTATCGGTCAAATTTTTTTCTCGTATGTGAGAAAATCTGATGTCTGAATGAGGCCAAAGTCCTAAACCAGCTACAGGAGATTGTTCAGATGAGCACAAGACTCAGACGGGGGGCACGTGCTGACCACTTAACACAGTTTAGTTACTCTTAAAGTAAATAGGCTTCAAACCTACCTACGGTGAACCCAAATAAATGTACAGTAACTGCCAAGCATCGCCTCAGGTAATGCAATCACAAGATTGTTTAATCTCTTAAGAAGCAGAAACTTTAATCTTATTGAAAAATTCTATTGATTTTTTTCCCTCCCCAGTGGTCCCACATGACTAGATAGAAGCACCATACTCTACAGCTGGCTAAGGATATTTTACTCCACCAGGCTGTCAAATGTGTTTAATCCTTGGCCTTTTTAATGTATTTAATGCTTTTTTTTTATAATGGTATTTATTTTATTAAGCTTAACTAAAATGAATGCTGAATTGGTAGTGTTTGGAAGGATACTGACCAATGTCGCATGGTAAAATCAATGTATCCTTATACTTTTATGGCATGAATATCAAAAATCAAAATATTTCTGTCTTGAAAACAAGTAAGAAGTGTTCTATTCTGTTCAACTGAAATGTTCCATTCCCTGAAAATGTCTGAAGCTACAAATACGTTATCTTCCAAATTAAAAATTTTAAGAAAGAAGATTTTAATGTTTTTATTTTACATTTTAGAAGGCACAATTAGTGGAAATGGAGTACTGCAACTTTTTAAGTCATTTTTGAAAAATAATTTTGATGGTCAGACAAACACTTTAACATCTTTCAAGGGAAACCTTAATTGTCGTTAACTTGACACGCCACTCATTAACAGTAGAGCAACTAAAGCAGCTATAGCCAAGCATTTGCAGTACTTTTTAATTGTAGCTCATGCTGCTCTATATATGCAAAAATAATTAAAAATAGCCAGAGTGCCGTTTTAAGAAAATACATTTTTCTTTGCTTCTTCCCTTGTATTAATTATCTACTGCACACTTTAATAAGCCTTTTAACAGGTTTCTTTTATGAACGCTCCTAAAGGATTCCATTTTCTCATTGAAATATTCATTCATAGACTGAGGTTGATATCCTGACAGTTCTTCTCCTGAGGAGGAGACACTAGTTGTGGTCATCGGAGACTATTTTGGTTTCTTTACTCTTTTGATAAAAACTTACCTTTAAAAGCTGGAGCGTATAATCCTCTGCTTCAGTTCACTATCGAATCGAAATCCAATTCTGTTGAAGCAGATTGACATTGGTCCTTTTTTTTCCCCTCTATGTCCAGGTATGCAGTAAAAAAGGAGTTTTTGCTAAATGTCCTAACTAGTCCATGAAATTATGACCTCACACAGATGCCATATGTGTAGTGTCCTTGTTTTGTGGATGCATTCGCTTGAATAGGCATAAGTCTAAGGCCCCCATACATGTTAGACTAATGTCGGCTGAACCTATTGATATTGAGAGGTTCGGCCGATGGTCTAATGTGTGTGGGGGTACCGGCCAACTGTTGGACCAGAGAGATGACACTCATGTCTGATTTTTGTTCCACCTGACATAAGCTGATGTTAAACCCTGTTTAGGGTTTCTAAAAGGTAACTCAGGAGCGCTCGACCGAGCTTGTACTCCTGTGTATAGGAGTGTTGGCTGAGGTTGTTGTTGGCCAAGCGATTGGCACCAAAACATTGTTCAGCCATCTAATATGCAGCACACATTTCCACTTTTTTAGGTCAACTATCAGTCCATAAAAAAAAATCAGGATGGTCAGTAGCCCCACAGAAAATATATTGCTTGTCTATGTAAAAATAAGCAGCACACGGATGACAAACGCTACTTCTGAATATGATCTAACTGGGCGGCTAATGTAAAGACTCCTCCCATTCGCTGACAGCCGAGAAATTATATTTTGGCTTTATATTAGGAGCTGTGCAAAGGCTGCTCCTCTTTTATTCTGGTGAATGTTACAACCCTATTTTTTCCTATATAGAGATAACTATTGCCGGTGGTATCCGAATGTGATGACAAACCATGTCAGATTTAAAGGGAACTTGTCACACTGTACATGCAGTCTGATTTCTGAACAGCATGTAACAGACGAATAGAAGCTAAGCAGAATATATAGGTTTGTTGGAAAAAAGTCAGTACAACTTGTAAATTTGTTCATTCAAATCCCTGGTATTTACAGTGGGTCAAATAAGTATTGAACACGTCAATTTTCTAATTAAATATATTTATAAAGGTGCTATTGAAATTAAATTCCCACCAGATGTCGGTAGCAACCCATCCAGTCCACACAGACAAAGAAATCAAGCCATAGATATCCATAAATTAAGTTATGTGTAATAATGAGAAATGACACAGGGAAAAAGTATTGAACTCATTAAGAAAGAGAGGTGCAAAAAGCCATGGAAAGTCATGACACCAGCTAAAGTTTATTTGTGATTAGAAATACTATCAGCGGGTTCAACTGATGGCCTATAAAAAGGTGTCTCACTAGCAAGATGCCACAAAAACCTCTCCTGATTTGTAAAATCAGCAATTTTCTCAAGACCGTCACAACCTTATTGTTGTTTATGTACATGTATAAGACTCCATTAGGTGATTTGACAAGTCCTACAAATGATTGACTGCAATCTCTGCATGTACATTCGTACAGGGAAAACTTTTAGGCCAAGTTCACATGTTCAGTATTTTACATTAGTATTTGTAAGGCAAAACCAGTAGTGGGTGATAAATGGCAGAAATGGTGCATGCATAGGCGGATTATAATGAAGGCAATCTGGGCTACCGCTCGGGGCCCTGGGCCTCCAGGGAGCCCGGGGCTCCGGGGTGTCTATGTCCAGATTGCCCTCATTATATGTGCGGTGCCGCGACACATACCGTCAGACAGTGGCGGGGGGGCCCCCGAACGGCTCCCCCAGCAGCGGCGCACGGCCGCTGCTACTTCTTCGTCCGGGCCAGCACTGCAGCTGTTAACTTCCCTGTGCTGGCCCGGCCGCGTCACTGCTAGGAGACACGGCCCTGTGCGCGGCCGTGTCTCCTAGCTGTGACGTCACGCAGTGCGCACCCGGCCTGCACTGCTGCACTGGAGAGGAGCAGGAGGACTGGAGCCAGGGGATTGTGAGTGTGTGTGTGTGTGTGTGTGTGTGTGTGTGTGTGTGTGCAGGGGGCCCGCGCCTTCTAAACTGCCCGGGGCCCTTGCTACTCTTAATCCACCCCTGGGTGCACGTGCTTCTATTATACTTTTTCTCTGATTGATTGTTCCACTCTTGATTTTGGCTTACAAATACTGGCCAAATACTGAATGTCTCCTTAATCACGGAGCAGGACCCGCCTCTGAACTTACAGTATATACATCCAAACACGAGGGATTTCAATGAATAAAATACAAGTTTTAATGCAATTTTTCCCATAAAAATGTATGGTAAATCAGCTCCTCTTGCTCTATAACTGCCTGTAGATCAGCTATAATTTTTAATATGACAATGTCCCTTTAACACTTTTTGTAGAGATTTTTACCTATATTTTTTACTAAATTCTTAAGTAGAAAATCTACTATACATTCCAGCATCAAAGGATCATAAAATCTTCACCTCATAACTAGGTGGATGTATTATTCTTGGGAACATGGAGATTTTGTGGCAAGAAAGAAATGTGGTGTATTTGAACTGGAAAAGAAAATGAGTTTAAAAAAAGCGCAAGATTAAATAAGGAATTTGATTGAATGAATAATATTGATAAAAATGAGGTACAGATATAAGCTAAAAAAGTTTTTTTTTAAATATTAATGTATCCATATAATTTACGATATGATATAGGAACTGCAGTAAACTTACATTTTGACATTTAAAAGTAATCTAATAAAAATATTTTATATTTACTTTTAATTTAGCTATTTATTTCCCAAGTTCATCCAAGTCATATTTTTAACACAGCAGACTGTGCACTAATCGTCATATAAATAAAATTGTGCAATTAACATTAGCAATTGATCCTGGGCATTGCAAATCAGTCTGCATGTTTCTCCGCTTGATCACAGTCATTAAACAAACTACCAGTTTACTTCAAACAGATTCTGATTTTATGTTCACAGAATGATCCAATCTTAATATGCTACCTACTGTTCAGTGGCAAGTGGGAAGCCAGTTAAAAAATGTCAACTCTCAGCAAGAGAAACCTCTACCCACTGTCAGCTGTATGATGCTCTGTATATGGCCAAAAGGAGCTGAATGTCTCCAGATTCAGCAAGAAGGGTTATACACCTGCTGCTGGATTAGTGCTTTTTCTCCTGCCTGTCTTATAGTATATTATAGTGAATGTATTAAACTAGAAAATAATTTGCTCTTGCCAAAAGTTGAGACTAACACAAATTTTGGTTTTCACAAAGTGTGTTGCTTCAGTTTTTATAGTGCCAATTTTGTATTAACTCTAGATTGTTATGAAGAGTGATCAGCTAAATTGCAAAGAAGTTGCAAAGTCATTCCTCGCCATGAAAATTAAATTAATTGCAAAAACCCAATTTTCAAATAAATTGAGCCCGCCCACAAAATTTCCTGCTTACATCATTTCAGTGATCCTTTCTTTATCTCAGGAGAAAGTGTTATTGAGGACAAGGCAGCTGATATCACAAATTGTATTCTGATTAATTTATTAGAGCAGACTGGTTGCTTTAAAAGCATACTCGTACTTGAAATCATTATCTTCGGTTAACCATGGTTAACTCCAAGAAAACACATGCAGTCATTCTTTCTTTGCTTCAAAATGGCTTTACAGGCAAGGACATTGCAGCTTGTAAGATTGCCCCTAAGTCAATCATTTATCTGGATAATCAATAAGTTCAAAGAGAGAAGTTCAATTTCTATGAAGAAGACTTCTAGGTGACTGAGAAAGTCCAGAAAGTGACAGGACTGTTTCCTAAAGAGGATTCTGTTTCACCGTCTGTTCAATACAGGAAAAATATATATTTATTTGTACAATGTTCAAAACCAATGCAGAGCTTATTCAGGAATGGCAGCAGACAGTGTCAGTGCATGCACAATGAGGAGAAGGCTTTTGGAATCTGGCTTGTAAGAAGGACAGTAAAGAAGCCACTTCTCTCCAAGAAAAACCTCAAGTACAGCCTTTTATTCTACAGAGAGTAGAGAGATTGGACTGGGGTAAAGTTATTTTCTCTGATGAAGCCCCTGGGACATCTGGAATAATTGTCTGGAGAATAGGTGAGTGCTACAATGAGTCCTGTGTCATTCCAATAGTAAAGCCTCTTGAGACCATTAATTTGTAGGGCTGCGTTTCATTAAAAGAAAAAGGACTCACTCAAAGTTTTGCCTAATGACACTGCCATGAACTAAGAATGTAAGAAGTTGCTCTTGGAGGATGTTTAGATGCCAGAGATCCAGCAGAACTTTGGTGATGAAACAATGCTGTTTTTTCCAGCCTGATGGAGCACCATGTCACAAGACAAGATTGATAACTATTTGGCTTGGTGAAAAAAACATTGCCTTTTATTGTCCATGGCAAGGAATCTCCCCAGATCTCATTCCCATTGAGAACAAGTTGTCAATCGTCAAAGAGCACGTGGACAAACAAAAACACAGAAATTGTGATAAACTCCAAGCACTGATTAGGCAAGAATTGATTGTCATTAGTCAGATTTTGGACCAGAAGCTCATATTTAGCATGCCAGATTGAATTGCAGAGGTCTTGAAAAATAAGGGTCAACACTGTAGATATTGAGTTTTTGAATAAACCTAACTTATCATAAGTTGAGAAACTCCTCAAATGCTTTTAATTGTATTTCAGTAACCATAGAAACGGCTGATAAAGGAACTAAAAACGTTAAAGCTGGAAATTTTGTGACAACCAAAATTTGTGCCAGTCTCTCTTAATTTTAGCCAGTGTTGGATCACTTAGGTTATGTACAGACCGAAGTCTTTGAGTTGGTCAAAAACATATTTTTTTAAGTGAAAAATGCTTCAGGAAGAATTTTTTTTTTCTTAAAGCATTTTTCACAGCCCGCTGGGTATGTGCACACAACGTGTATTAAACTTAGGTGAACCCGCCAAGATTTTTTTTCAAGCAGAAGTTGCTTCAGGAAACCCTGGCGGTATTTTTCCTGAACTACCTTTTGTTGTGTTTGACAGTGGTTTCCTGTTTTTCCTATGGTCTTGGCTGCCGATGGTTTATTAAAGGGTTTTCCTATAGTTTTTGTGACGTCTTTTTTACTGTTATTTTCTGGTAGTTTTTTCACTCCATTCAATAATGAAGAAACTGCTACATTTTTTTTTTTTTTTTAATGTAACATTTTTAAAAAGACTCCAAAAGATGTACAACCATCCTCAGGGCATCTTTTGAGGTTTCCCATTGACTCGGAAAGTGTCTTAAAATGGAAAATGTCCAAAGAATGGACATGTCACTTCTTTTTAGCCACGTTGTGTTTTTAGAATCATGAAGCAGTTAAAGATGTTTAAAGACATGAACATATGCTCAGCAAGTTGTTTTTACACAGAAATGTATATGTTCATTCTTTTGAGCATTTTCTGCTAGGTTTTTTAGTCAGAATCTGCCTGAAAAAGAGGTCCTGTACGCTGTGGTAAAGCGACTTGCTCGGCTCTCCAGAGGCAGACACAGGACACACGTTTTGGGTTAACTTCCTGCTGGTTTATTCTGTGGAATAAACTCCTGCAGTGTCCCATAAAAATAAACAGACACTCTCAGGGTTAACGGGAAAAACAAAAAGATAAGGTATGACAGAGTCCAATAGTAAGAGAGGCTCTGCCCAAGTCTTCACCGGTGTTTCTCTCTGGTTTCACCCAAACACAGCCTGGAGACATCACTCTCCAGACCACACACTCCAGAGAAACAAAGCTGACTGAGCAGTTAACCCTTCTCAGCCACACCCTGAGGGGAGGTATGGGGAATGGCCTCCCACCCTCTTTGCCAATCCCATATAACCACACCCTTTTAATAGTTAACCCCCCAGCATATAACATGCTAGCAGAAATTCAGTAGGTTTCAGTTCACGCTGGAGTGCATCCTGAGTAATACATACCTCCCCTCGTATATCAGACCAGTGACTCTGTCACAACGCATACCCTTTGATTGGATAGTGTCATTGTTTAGATTGGATTCTGATTCCGTTAGAAGCCGCTTCAAAGTAGTGACATGCTTTTTCTTTTTTTTTTCCTGAAGGCATTTTCAAAGCCTATAGCTAAAATAAATGTTCCAAACACTGTACATATTAACAGTAAAGTGGTTCTACAATAAAAATGTTATAGGAATGTCTTTCAAGCCTTTTTCGTGTATTTTTTGAAGCGGGCCAGCTCCAAAAAAATGCCCTGGCTACACATAGCCTAAAAGTCTATTTTGTGATATATTGCAAAGATGCAAGTGAGCAACAATTTAACAAATGTTAAGTTTACATAGTAACTTCACAGACTGCTTTGATCTCCTTCAAAGTTTGAAACATTTAGAGCTTGTTCACACTTTGCGTTTTTGCAGTGGGAAAAAAGTAATGTTTTACAGTACCAGCATAATGAATGAGATTTCTCTAATCACATGCTGCTTACTTTTCCCTTGCAGATTTGAACCTTTTAAAGTTTTTTTTTCAGATCTGCAGTATGTCAATTCTCTGTGTTTTGCAGCTTGTTTTTACTCCTACAAATGAGGCCACATCAAAAATGAATGTAAAATCGCTCCAAAATGTGCATATATTTTGTACATCTCCTTACCCTGTTTGATATTTTTGCACTACGCAGGTTGCCATGTGCCTGTAAATAATTTTATTGTTATGTTTTTTACATCCGCATGACATGGAGCTTACTCTTGTAGGAGGTAACCAATTGTTCATCCTCCTTTTCAGAATACACATTGGTGCTAGATCCACCAGGTGGAGGTGTGCTCTTTGCATAGAGTTTAGCACTGGTAATAAAAGGATTATGTGAATGCTTTTTAATTTGATAACCTTGTCCTTTGGCTTTGTAAAAAGATTTTTATTCTCTTAAGAAAGATTCTATAGTAATATTAAGTTTATGGGATTATTAAGGCCACAATTCTTTTTTTTTTGATATCTTGATTTTGCCTTATAGTATTTACCATCATAGATATTGTATTAGGATACTAGGTTGGAGAGAAAATAGAACATCTAATCACTTATGAAACTGAAAGAACTAAAAAAAATGAATTTTCATCTCTGCATGTCTATACAATAAGCCTGTAAAAGATGTTCCCCGTTTATATAAGAAAACAGCATATGTACATAGAATCCCTTGAGGCACTGGTCTCATTACAAAAAGCCTTCTCATCCCCTTTGTGCACAGTTCGAAGTTAAGTAAAGTGTAACTGTGTTTGTTTTTGTCCAGGAAATGTCACAATCTTCCGACGCGACATTGCTTTGTCACTTGGGGACATCCACAGTGGGTAGCCAGCTTTGAGCTTCTCCGGTAATACTGCAAATGGCCTTTTCTTTGGTCTGCAGGCATATCTAAAAATTGGCTCAGACACACAGTCTTTCACCCTCCTTTCCTATCTGGCTACATCTCCAAATTGTTAAGAAATATGACTTGACAGTTTGCATTATTAATTGGAGAACAATCAAACCACATTAGAATTGACTTCAGTCATGTCCATAATCAATGGACTCTTCTTTGGATGTCTTTGTATCCTCCGTAAGATCATTTGCTTCTATTTCAACTTCCACCCACTATGTCAGTTCACTTTTGTCATCCTGTACATCAGTTTAGGCATGAATAATTCAGTGATTCTCATTCTTGACTTTTTCAGAACTATGTCCAACATGTTATATGTTCACAGAGCATTTCTGTGAGCAATAGGTATCTTTAGTTAAAATTGAAGAATTGTATTAAAGGGAATCTGTCAACAGGATTTCACACCCCAAACTATTTATATGCGCATGTAGCTCTTTCAGAGCCAAGTCCAGCAATGCCATCACATGGCCATTCTGTTCCTTTGTTACTGAGAAATCTGCATTTGAATTCATATGAAAATGAGACTGAAGAGCTATTGTAGATCTGAAGCCTCTGTCACTCCAGCTCTATTCTGCGCCCAGCGCTATCGCCTCCTGCTTGCTTGACACCTTTCAGGGTACCTGCAGACAAGCGTAGGGAAAATCGTCCAAGTTTCTTCTGGAAAACGCAAAACAATTTTTGATCCATGTGCCTCTGTGTGTCAGTTGTTTTTTTTTTAAGTCCAAGTGACGTCCGTGTGATATCAGTGTGCGATCCATTTTCATACAACTACATTAGAACATTTACATGATCACATACAGATTTCTAGGTTTGTAAGAGAAATCTAGCTTTAAAATTCGGATGCCACTTGGATGGTCCGTGTTATTTGTTCCGATTTTTTTTCTCTCGTAAACCCGTAGACTTGAATGTGTGAATCTCATTCGAGACTCGGATTAAATTAGTGCATATGATTTTTTTTCTCACGGAACCCCAGACCGAGAAAAAAAAATCATTCATCTGAACAGCAGTATTGAATAACACGGGTCATCGGATAGCAAACGTTTGATTTATTTGCTCGTCTGCATGAGCCTTTACTTGAAGTCACACAGACTAGAGGCTGTCATTCTAGCAGGAGGAGGTGGCACTG
Organism: Phyllobates terribilis; assembly: GCF_046119375.1. Lineage (NCBI taxonomy): Eukaryota > Metazoa > Chordata > Amphibia > Anura > Dendrobatidae > Phyllobates > Phyllobates terribilis. The sequence continues at coordinate 406,451,581 of NW_027362761.1, read as the reverse complement.
GGCGGGTAATAGAGCTGGAGTGACAAACTCCCTTTCAAGCCTAGTATCTCAGAAGCTAGATTGTATACGAGATTGTTACCTTATTATATGTTCATAAAGTCTGCTCTGGATGATGACTTTTTGTCTCTTTCATTATAAAGCCTTTACATTTGCAATGATTATTCATTTAAATATTTGCATATTTTATGGTCCACTTATTCAAGCACAAGTATGAATGGATCAAATTTCCTTGCAGTATTTTCCATTGATTATTGGCATAGCCTGCCTCCAATCGCCTATCTTTTTGATACTGAAGAGTTTTTCTGGAATAGAATGTTGACTGCTCATCCTTAAAGGCAAATTATACTTTAAAGTGTTATTTCAGAATAAGCTGTACTGTGTAATCATGAGAAATAACACTATTTCTGATAATTATGACTTAAATCCTGTTTTCATTCTGCAAGCTCTCTTAAAGAGCACTTGTCACTTGACCCCAAAAATTGAGTTAAATCTATATAAATAAAAATGTTCGTTTGTTCAAAATCTTAAATCTCCGAAAGTTCTTCACCGATTGCTTTGAAATTTTGACACAACGTCTATGTACCTAATATGTTTTTATATACCAGCTGTTGGACGTAAAAGCAACAGTGAGAGGGGGGTGTTATGAGCTCAGTACCAGGCTGACTCTCCTTGGCCGCCCGGCATCCCCCCCCCATCCTTAGTGGCATCTCATTCATAAACCCTTCTCCCTCTCCTTCATTCTCCCTAGCCGCTGCCTGTGCTCTGCTCTTTTCGTGTCCTCCATGGGGGTTGAAGGTAAGGGGAATGATGAGACAGTCTGTTCGAGGCCGAAAGATGCTGCTGCTCATCACCACCACCGCCTGAGCGGTGGCCGCCTCTTCTCTCCGGCACCGTTGCTGCTGCGGCTTCTCCGGTAGGTGAGTCTTCTTTCTGACTGCGGCAACAACAAGCGGGGGAGGGAGGGAAGGAGAGAGGGAGGCTGCATGGAGAGAGGCGCAGACCGTGGCCTCCGCTCTGGGCACTGAGCTGGGCCCGAGCTTTGCAGCAGTGGGTGGATAGCGATTGAGTGAAAATCCCACTACGCCAACGGCGGGAGCTGCGCTTTTATCTGGTCGGTAACGGCCCGAGACATGTCAAGCGGATCACACCCTCCTCCTCTGCCGCCTGCCTTCATCTCTGCGCCCCCTCCTGTCACATTCCCTCATTTAATAGGCAACGTCATTGAAGCAACAATCTTGACAGGACCTTTCAAAGGTGAAGATGTCCTCATTCCTCGCATTCCTATGATTCCAACGGATATGCCATTTCAATTTAAGAGATTGCAATTCCCAATTCAATTGGCGTTTGCAATCACCATCAACAAAGCTCAGGGCCAATCTTTAGAATTGTGCGGTTTAAATCTAGACACGGATTGCTTCTCACATGGACAATTATATGTTGCGTGTTCTACAGTCGGCAAACCTGACCATCTCTATCTACACAGACAATGGAGCAACAAAAAATATTGTATACCCACAAGCATTGTGAAATTAAATATTTAAGAAACGTGCGCTTTCTCTTTTCTTTCTTTTCCATTTAACTACACTGTGCAACAGCAACGCGTGGCCGGGTGCAGCTAGTACTATATAAAAATCCCTGAGCTCCCAATTCTGCCACTTTTCTCTGTTTTACGCTGCATCATTCAATAGTGCACTCCAGATGAAATAAAAGTGAGTATGCAAAATCTCTGCTTCTAGTGCAACTGGTCTTTTCTTCAGAGTTTTCTCTGCAGGTGTGCACTCTCACACTTCCCAGACGCTGACGATCACAGCTCAGCAGCTGATCTAGCAGTATATCCGTCTCAGATGCTGCTGAACTGTGATTTGCAGCGTTTGGGAGTGGGGGTGAAAGCGCACTCTCCGAGAGAAGACTTTCATGAAATGTCCAGTTGCATTACAAGCAGAGATTTCACATAGTGCGCTGCAGAAGAAACAAATGTGAATATTTCTTCAATGGAACGACGCAGCACAAAATGAAAAAATAAACAAACGGCATAATCAGGGGAGCTCAGGGATTTTTAAGAGGTATTTAGCTTGTTTTTTTTGAGCAAGTGACGGGTCCTTTTTAATTCTGATCTGAGAGGAGGAGACTACCTTCTCTGATCTCCTATACACAACAAACAAGGAGGGATTCCCCGTCGGTGCATACGTTCGAATCCCATTTTGAAGTGTGTTCAGACATAAGACTCGACGGGGCAACCGAACGGGTGCCTGAACGCAATGTGAAAGCACCCTTAGGTGAGCGCCACACCACATTTCAATGTAAACTGACACAGGTGCGCGCCACACCACATTCAATGTATACTGACACAGAGCTATACATTTTGTAGTGTATATGCATGATACTGCAACTATCTTTACCTCAGTCTTATCCACTTAAATAGCACTGAGCTACGATACAAGGCACAGCCACTACAGAGTGTACTAAGCTGTGACTGGCAAACAATGAAATGGATGTGGCATATGCCGCATCTGAAATCAGCTGATAGGTGGGGCATCAGGAGTCGTAGTCCCATCAATCTTATATTGATGGCCCATGATAATATACCTAAAATGGCAGAATAGCACTGCGTCTGAAATGTGGATGGATTTATGAAGTTTAATTTAAATGGGTAAGTGGTAAGTAAGCTTCACCCCACTAATGGATAGCTGGAAAGTAACCTTTGTTACTGTTAAGAGTAATACAGCATTGTTTTTACCTGTAGGAGTTTGAGTGGTTGCACATAGATATTTATCTGTCCAATGACTTAAGTGATAAAATAATTGTAGAAGACAGAAGCACCTTCTGTCCCAGCACCTTCTTAATAGCCCACATGTTCGCAGTTGGAACATATAAAATAGCTTTGAATGTAAAATGGTGCTTCCATCTTGTTGCTGGTCAAGAAGGAAAACTTAGCAATCTAACAAACTCCCTTCTAGAACTGTCATAATTGGTGTGTTTTGTACATGAGCATTTACCTATTCAAAGGAAAAAATTCTGGAAAATAGTAGGTGTCCCAGCTCCCACCTATGTTTCCCTCCTAACTTGTATAATTGTTTGTTTTCAACACTCTGTTATTAGTTTAATGTCTAGAATTTTTAATGTTTTATAGATTATAGAGCTGAAAAATTGCTTTTGCGCTTTAAAACTTTGTTTAGAAATGAGATGTCAAAAGGGTATTGTGCTCCTACTTGATGGCCCTCATGTTCTCAGTTGTGTGACTGTAAGATAGCTTAATATGTAAAACAGTGTCCCCAACTTCTTTTTTGGTTAAGTAGAAAAACCTAACAATCTTACGAACATCCTTGCGAAAAATGTCATACTTGGTGTATGTTGTGCCCTATTGCCATATATACCGCAAGGTAAAGTTGTCTGTCTTGTGCCAGCTGTCCTGTAAAATTAGCATAGTCCTAGAGGCTGTATTCACGAAAGTGGTAAAGACTGTGCAGTAGTGTACCAGGCAGTATAGGAATAGGATATATAAAGATTTTAGGATCTGCATTTATTCTGCACTTTTCCGAGTAGAGTAATGGATGAAGCAAACTGTGAATACAAATGTCTCCAACATTATGCAGCAGAACACAGTAGATTTACTAATGTTCCTTTTTTAGCTGCTAGAAAATATTGTACTAAAATCTAACTCTTCACTTTACTTGAAAATCGCAGCAAAATAAAGTGGATATTGCCTTAAAATGCTGGCTATATTTCTACAACCGTACTATTCACATCACTTTTAATGTCTTGTTTTAGAACTGACGTCCTGTGTTTGTGTGATCACATCAAGATAGGAATCAGAGAAGTCATTGTATGAAATAGGAGATCCGTATATAAAGAAGAATTGGACTTAAACTGTATTTACACTGATAGATAATCGTGAACAAGCATTCTTAAAAATCTTGTTTCACAATATTTCATTGGAGAGAGTCTGCCCATTGCTTACATATCGCTTTGTCATCGGATGAAATGGTCTTTTGTGAAGCACTAAAATTGTTACTTTAATCTTAATGTGTAATTACATGTCAGTGGCCGTTTAGTGGTCCATGTAAACTGGCCCTTAGTAATTGCTTACTTGTTGCTGACTTGTCATTTTTTGGGGGCACTTACTAGCCGCTTTGGCAAACTTTAGAGAGTCAGCTCACCTGTATTCCCAGTCATATAGTTCAGGCATGTTCTGTGCATGGAAAACTTTGAGCAGAACAAAGTTAGCATATGAGAATAATGGGATCCAGCAATCTGAACCATGCCTTGATAAAATACATCATCTTTATTGTATATCAATTAATACATCTCAGAAACAAAAGTTTTTAAAAATACTAACACTTTTCAGAACACCACCTTTAATGCATAATAGAATGATTAAAAATGTAGTTCTGAAACACGTTTGTGCTTTTTAAAAAGTGGCCTCTGGAGACGGCGCATGCTCAGATTGAGATCTCAATCTGAGCATGCGCTGTCACCGACGGCCGTTTTTCAGGAGTCCTTTGCATAGGAGAGGATGGATGGTGCAGGGCTCCAGCTTCCACAAAATGTTGGCGGAGCCCCTGCACCACCAAACACCTGGAGCAGAGCGTGGCAGACAGCATGGAGCCTGCAGCTGACTCCTGCCTCAGCGAGCAACAACTCTGGGACCCCACTCTACCAACGCTGCCTCCCCTAGTTAAGCTGATTATAACACACATCGGTTTATTAAAAAAAAAAACGTTTTTTTCCTGTTTTCCTCCCCAAAATTTGGGGTGCGTCTTATAAACCAGTGCGTCTTATAATCCCAAAATACGGTAGTTTTTTTTCTTATTTTAAGTAGTGAAATTTTTTTTCAAATTTGAAAAAAATAATAATCTTTTGCCATTTTAAGAGACACTAAACACTTTCAATTTTCTGGATATACCATATTTTTGCCCTCCATATCATATTTAGCATGTGTGATAGCATATTTTTTGCTCCACCGATGCGCCTGTAGAATACGCGACTCCCTCCTGGCGTGTGTTAAATGCCACTGTCAAGAGCGCACATGATGGCTGACTTAATCGCCTGCCTCCAATACCCAAACTTCATACTTTTTGGTGCTTCAGATTTTCGAAGAATGCTCCACTAGTGCTATGTACCCACTCTGTACATACCAAACCCTAAACTCAGATTCTCAACAGAAAAATTAAATCTCTATGGCTTTCAAAAATACCAAGATGACAAACGTAAAAAATATTTATTTCCTTAGGAGGTTAAAGTTGTTGCGTTTTCTCTACTTTGATATGAGTTATCATAGATTTCATACTCCAGTTAGTATTTTTTTTCTTTTTGAAGGGAATGACTTGGTCACCTTCAGTTTGTGCTGTAGAGAACATGTCTCCCACCTTTCTGTTCTGTGCGGTGAGGTGTTTTTATGGAGCTCTCTATTTCCGCTCTGGGGGCTGAGTTACAGCGTTTAACACTCGAGAAACAGCTTGCAGTGTTTTTGCGGTAATCATACCCAGGGCAGCTCTAGCCATGCATTGTCAACCCAATGTACCTTAATGCAAGGTCCTTAAAAACAATACTTCCTGTACAAAAATAACTTTAAAATGCCTTATTTTCAGAAATGTATTACCAGACTATAAAGTTTTTTCCTTGTGGTTTATATCCTATATAAGCCACTGTTCGAATTTTACCTGTGAGTTGATATCCTCTTAACATGTCAGCTGAGACTTCTTAAAAGAATCCCACAGTTACAATCAAGTATTCTCCTTTCCTCCAAACAATGATTAACTTTCTGAGAAAACAATGGTTGCTATGATTACTTGCCATGTGGATCCCAGGTAAATGGCTCATACAGCTGTTTGCCAAAGCCCTTATATTGCCTGAACGTTTGCCAAATGGCTCTTTAGTGGAAGTGTTGCAGAACAAATCTTGATAATATGCTGCCGTATGGAAGCTGGTATGGATTATATGTGTAGATTTCAAGAGTTGCTTGCGAAATATGAAAGCTCTCAAAGATGCAATTCATAACAGGCTCTTGGGTTCTTTTACACTCATACTTAGCTACAGGATATATGTATAGTTGGGTGTTTATTTGCCGTTAAGTAGTTCACAAATGTGTTTCCTTTCAGTCAATGCAGGCATATTGCACAGTATCAAGTTAAAGCTACAAATTCTTGTTCCCAAGTAATGAAGTGCTGTGCCATTATGCATTTTTATTTGTGCCACATACATATCATGCTGGCTTTTGAGAAAGGAGAACGCATACAGTGCTATTATTAATTCCATCTTCTCGGCTTGCATTGATATTCAGTAAGAAATAATGAAACCAGACTGATCCTACAAGTTCCATTAATCTTCCTCCTTGTTTCATTGGACACTTAAATGAATCCTAAATCTAAAGATTATTTTATCCTCTTCTACACATTCCATTGTTCTCTATAAGATACGCTTTTGTTTTGGAAAAAAGCTGACTATATGGGGTTGGAAATCTTATACAAAGTATTATTTTTATTTTTAAAGTGTATGTTAACTGTCGGGCGTTATTTTGTTAGCCTAAAGGTATGTGCCCACATAGCGTTCTTGTAGCGTTTTTACGGCCGCGAAAACGCTTGTAAAACTGTCTGCCATGCAAAGCAATGTGAATTCGGATGTGCTGTGCACATGATGCGCTAATTAGCGCGCCGAATTAGCATTGCGTTGCAAAATGCAGCATGACCATTTCTACCGCAATTATGCTGCAAGTTCGCAGCTATTGAGGAACATTGAAACGCAGCAAACCCGCAGGTATATGTGGATTTGCTGCGTTTCAATTAAATTCAATGGCCACGAATTTGCGGCGTAATCGCGGTGCGTGTGGTACCCAGGATGAAGAGGAGACTAGAACTCCTCTTCATCCCGGCTACCACGCGGTGAAAAAAAGAAATAAAGTTAAAAATAAAAAAAACCTGTATACTCACCTCTCCAGTCTCCTCCCCGCAGCGATCCTCTCTCCTCGGCGTCCCGCGGTGTACTTGCAGGACCTGCGGTGACGTCATTTAATCAGCTGATGGTTACGCGACCGCTGACGTCAGCGGTCAGGTGATGGTCGCATGACCATGAGCTGACTAAATGACGTCACCGCAGGTCCTGCCAGTACACCGCGGGACGCCGAGGAGAGAGGATCGCTGCCGGGAGGAGACTGGAGAGGTGAGTATACAGGGTTTTTTTATTTTTAACTTTTTAATTCTTTTTTTTCTTTTTTTTTTTTTTTTTTTTAACTAAAGATGCAGCATTTAAAGCATCTAAGTTGGTCACACAATATAAATCCATGCCAGTTGCATGGATTTATATTGTGTAACCAACTTGTCAAGCACTTTTCCAAGTGATGCTCAAAATCCCTTGGAAAAGTGCTTGAAAAAACGCACGTAAAAACGCTGAAAAAACTCTTTTCTCTGGCAGAAAGAACGCATGTAAATCTGCATGCGTTTTTTTCTGCCAGAGAGAGGCAAAGACGCTCTTCATCAAATCTGCTACTTGTGCACATAGCCTTAGATAGGTCGAACATTTTGTCCCCAATTATTTTTTAATATATGTTTCTATCAGATGGAGCCCTTTTTATTTTTAAAGCTCCAAATTTGCCATACAGATGTAAATGATGAACCTTGTAAATGAAATCTTGGATTCCTTTGAGCCCTCACTAGTTTCCGTCAAGTCCTTCCTATAGGTGGGCCCTTTGCAGTTACCCATACAAACATATATTATTCCATTTTAGGCCCAAATGTTCATATTGTAATGAAGTATTTTCCCACTATCTTAACAGGCTTTTGTTCATTCTGGTTCTAGTCAATCCTGACTTTATCCCTGGTTTGGTGGACCCAACTGTCTGAACTGATTTTACCATTTCAGAGCTTGTCACTTGCTAGCTAGTCCATAGTGAAAGAGGGTTCAGCCACCCTTTCAAACACAGCTGACCTCCAACCCCTCTGTCATTCTCTCTTCTCACGTGACTCTACTCTCATCTCATTCTCTACCTCAGCCCCAGGCTCATGATTTCCCCTCCACACTATTTGAATCCCTATACACTTTATCTGGACACAACATAAAGTCTTTCTTTCATATACAGGACTCTTCTTATCCCAAACTGAGTTCAAGGTGCTACTTATATCTAAAGTTGGAAAGGGACTTTAATAACCCATTCACCCAACAGAGTTAAAATCCTGCTTCTTTCATCAATCGGCAAAAATGATCTGGCAATTATAGTTCATATGACTCTTTGCAAATACACAAAAATCACTTAGAAATTTATGGAATGGGGCAAAGGCCTGAATTTGACTTGTACGAAAACCTACGATCTACCATTGATGAGCCAGTGACTTAGAGATTAAATAAAATGATGAGTCTGGTAGACCTCACGATTACAACATATGGTCTCACTACCCAGTGTGAGATAACCATCTTTGATTGTACTGCTTTTTATTTATTATATATAGATTATTGTCACTTTTATAATGTTTCTATTTGTAGACAGGTTAAGCAGTGAAGCATAGGTGCAAGGTAAGGGAAGTACTCCCATCTGTTTATACCATCTAAGTACAGAGCAGTGCAATTTATGCTATTGCTTTTCATTCGGCTAAGACTAATGGATATGCATTATCTGAGCTGTCTATTCACGTTCTCTCAGACGAAGAAAAGCTCGATTTTATCGTGTTTGACCTTCACATATGTCTTACTATTATTTTTATTATTGCATTTTCAATGCAATCTTAGTTCTTTTCTCAGTTTCTTGTGTTGGAACACAAAGCGGCTTTCAAACCCCAGTGTAATGTTTTGCGCTCAATTTCATGGCTGACCTTGTATACATACTAATGGCTTAAAAACAATACAGGGAGTTTTCCCCATCTATTTCATATGTGCAATCCGATAGAGCAGAGGTGGTGGCTCACATTTGAGACATTTTTCACAATTCAAAAAGACTTAGTCAGTAGTCTTGTTTTTCATCCTTGAAAAGGCAGACCTTCATTCTCATCTGCACTTAGAAGGCATGTTACCAAATGCTCTCTATCACCATACTGCAAAGCTCTGCTTATTTTTGAGCAAATTGCAATGGTTGTGTGATGCGGTTATTGGAATCATGGTTTTCACAGGTGATGTGTGTTAAGCAAACCGCATCACAAAACCAATCCAATCCATGGTAAAGAATATGCACTTTTGTCGCGTGGTGCACTATGGCCAGTGTGAACCCAGCCTTATACTGCTATAGCTATAGAAGGTCCTGTATGTAGATTAACTCTACTGAGTTGTGAAGCACTTTAGAGCCAACCAGTCCTTAGCCCCCTCTATTGTCCTATATGAGCTAGTATATATGGGCTGACTTTATGATGTGGACGAATTCATTTGGAAATTCTTGATATGCCTGCACCTTATTTGTAATCCGCTAATGAACTTATTCACATGCCAGTGTTTTTGGTCAACTACTGCCTTGTGAAAAAATACCTTTTAAGAGTTAAATAAAAAAGCAAACAGACTCCCAACAAGTAGAAAGGGCTAAATCCTACAAGGAATGTGAATATAAAGACTACAATCAATCAAGAGCATTTGTTAGAAGAAAACCGCATAATGAGAAGCATCACAACATTATCAATAAGAGCAGTGTACCGTAAATGGTTGAAGAGTAGTCATAAATAATTCCCTCTTAATAAAATGGAAAGCGTGAAATGGCCAACACGGCTACAAATAATGGGACAGACGCTGAAGACAAGACATGTAAAAGAGGGAAAAGGATGAGGAATACGGAGAGAAGAAATAGCTTAATTTGTATAATTTGTTCACTGGTTAATAGCTTTCTCTTCCTATCTCTACAATGTTCTCGCATAAAAAAGAATCACTACAAAACGGCTGCTGCATTCCCTCCTTTTGCTTTTATAGAGGCTCTGATAGTTATTGCAAATTGTTCAAATTCGCCAGGTTGAGGAAATTCCTAAAAATTCATGAATTTGAGTTGCATTGAAACAATTTGCTCATCTCTAGTAATAAGTGTAGAACTAGCTGTAAAAGTTAGCACATTCGGGACATGAATATGGAGTCTCCCTTCCCACTGTGTGCATTATTTGATGGTGCCAAAATCTGAAAATTAGTAATATAGTCTAGTTTGCTCATCTATTACAGGGTGGGCGAAACAAGTATAGACTAATGATAGACATGGAATATGAAAAGGAAAATACATCTTATACCAGCATTCAGTGCTTGGCAGCTGATCAGAATAAAATAAGTTGCAACAATCAGTGTACTATGAGGCTGGACCTACATTAATGATATCCCCTAAGACAATATGAAATGACAGTAAAGCATCTCTATATTATTGTCATATTAATATTTATCTTGCGGTTCCTGAATCTAATGGATAGGACAGACCGACATTGATGATGGGAGGAAATAATATTTCCTAGAGACTGGCTATATCCCAACTTGACCTGCAACACTGTATAGTAAATGTTGCTGGATAGACCTGCATTTAGAAATGTTAATAGATACAGTTTGATATTTATTAATAAAGGTTCTTTTTTATCTTGTTAATACACTCTGGTCAGTGATATAGGGAAGATAAATAAAGAATATTAGGGGCTAGGGGGAAAGAACAAAGATGACCTCAAGTAATAGACCAGAAGGTGGCAGGAGGGTACAAATTGCACCCATGGGTGGAGTAATAATAATCTTTAATAATAATCTTTTATTTTTATATAGCGCCAACATATTCCGCAGCACTTCACAGACATTATCATCACTGTCCCCATAGGTGCTCACAATCTACATTCCCTATCTGTATGTCTTTGGAGTGTGGGAGGAAACCAGAGGAAACTCACACAAACAACGTTGAGAACATACAAACTCCTTGCTGATGTTGTCCTTGGTGGGATTTGAACCCAAGACCTCAGTGCTGCAAGACTGCAGTGCTAACCACTGAGCCACTGTGCTGCCCTGGAGTACAATATTTCAGAAAGACCCAAGGTCTTCAGCAAATAGATCCTCAATCTATATAATGTTGTTAACCTCCTGAGCCCACTCATTCATGGTGGAGACCTGCAGTGTAAGGCTATGTTCACACATTGCGATTTTTCAGATTTTTTTTTGCAGCAAAACCTGATCTCTTAGCAGGAGGTGTATTGAGGATATCTCTTGCTTTTTCGCTTGCTTTTTTATGCGTTTTTGGTGCGTTTTTTTCACTGTCCCTTTGTCTCTTTTATGCATGTACATAAAGTTCAGTGAAAAAAAAAATCTCATTCTGATTTTGGCACAAAAAAGAAACCTGACACCTGCGTTTTTTGGTGCTTTTTTTCAGCCTTTTTTTCACCACCCATTACTTCCAATGGGTGAAAAAACGCTGAAAGAAGTAACAAGCTCTATTGTGCAAAAAAAACATGCAAAGCACAAAATACTGATCAAATAAAAACCAATGCGTGTGCGTGAGATTTCTGGAATCTCATAGACTTTGCTGGTACTGTAAAACGCAGCAGAAAATTTGCATAAAAAAACTCATCAAAAAAACGCTGAAAAAACACAATGAGTGAACATAGCCTTAGGGAATCACGACACACGTTGTCAAACACTGACAAAGAATCCAGAGAGTGGAAAAGCTGGACCGATTTGTATGTGCTCCACTTTCAATTCATCTCTTTTTTTTCAGTGAGTTGCTAATACTCCACTGACTTGTAATATGCTTCAGAGACATAGTCCCAAGTGGGTCAGATGTGTACCAGAAGGGTCTCTAGGCTGTACAATATCAGGACACCAATAGGAGAGTAGATTATTATTTCTTTTCTGAAAATCCAAGTCTGCCGCTCTTCTGTATCAATGGGAAAGTATCGAAGGGAATAAAATCAGTCCATAAAAAGTAGACACGCAGCCAGATTATACTTGATGTTTTGTTGCGCATATGTTTTAGTAGTTTAGCATTTTAATGCTTTGTGCAGTTGGTTCATAAATCCTTATTTTAGCTTGTAAGATTTGTGAGATTTTTTTTTTTTAATTCGAAGAATATATTTATATAGCAAATTTAGCCTGATGCATTTAAAACCTTTATGTATGCAGTGTTACCGTCCCACAGTCACTTTGCTAAGTAAAATATTCATAAACCCTTGGCTCTTGTGATAAAGATGATTCTTTCCCTCCGTTATAGAATGTTAATTTGTGTACATTTTTTTCTGTCAGCACCTTCAAGTTGAAGAGGTTTCTTGAGGTTTGCAAAGCTTTGGGGCCAGTGAATGTTGTCACATTTTATATACTTCTTACCAGTTGCCACAAGCTTTGTTTCCTTCAAGTAAATGAGTACAAATGTATAAGGAAAAAAAGTCCTTGGATACATTGTAACATTTAGAACCCAGCTGGGTATATAACACGTTATATATGTGCCTTTAACGCTGTCAAATAAAACTAAAACTTAACTAGATAAATTTTCTTAACAGTTGCGCTCATGCTTTTTTTTTCAATACATTTTAAAGAGCATATTACTGACACACAATAAAGGGCTTATTTTTAAATTGGTAAAGCTAGCCCATTACATCAACACTTAGGCTGCGTGCCCGCTAAGCAGAAATGCTTAAAAAACACTTGGTAATACGTGCCCCATGGTCCCCAATGACAATCCGCATTTGCGGATTAGCATTGCGGAAAAATCCGCAGCACTACCATCAATTTTGCGGAAACGTGGCAAAATCACCGCCATTGATTTGCATTGAATCGCATAATATCCGCATGAGTACATGTACACATGCGGATATTAAGCGATTCAATGCGCGGATGGTACCCGGGTCTGGAGAAGAGGAGACTCTCATCCAGAACCGGGTACTATAGTACCTGTAGTTAAAACAGAATTAAAATAAAAAAAAACATTATACTTGCCTTCCAATGGCCCCCGGTCTCCTCAGCGATGCATCCTGGCTCCGCGGCAGTTCGCGATGGTGTAAAAGGACCTTCCATGACATCATTTAGTCATGTGACAGGTCACGCGACCGCCGACGTTTCCTTGCAGATGTGTCCTTGGTGGGATTTGACCCTATTACACCATCACTGCAATGCAACAGCGCTAATCACTCTCGTGATTCATTATAATTAGACATTGGAACTGTTATTTACTTATACTTATTATAAATATACTTTTACATGATCAAATACTTTACATACAGGTACTTCTCACAAAATTAGAATATCATCAAAAAAGTTAATTTATTTTAGTTCTTCAATACGTAAAGTGAAACTCATATTATAGAGTCATTACAAACAGAGTGATCTATTTCAAGTATTTATTTCTGTTAATGTTGATGATTATGGCTTACAGCCAATGAAAACATAAAAGTCATTATCTCAGTAAATTAGAATACTTTATAACAACTGCTTGTAAAATGTTTTTAAAATTCGAAATGTTGGCCTACTGAAATGTATGTTCAGTAAATGCACTCAATACTTGGTCGGGGCTCCTTTTGCATCAATTATTGCATCAATGCGGCGTGGCATGGAGGTGATCAGCCTGTGGCACTGCTGAGGTGTTATGGAAGCCCAGGTTGCTTTGATAGCAGCCTTCAGCTCGTCTGCATTGTTGTATCTGGTGTCTCTCATCTTCCTCTTGACAATACCCCATAGATTCTCTATGGAGTTAAGGTCAGGCGAGTTTGCTGGCCAATCAAGCACAGTGATACTGTTGTTTGTAAACCAGGTATTGGTACTTTTGGCAGTGTGGACAGGTGCCAAGTCCTGCTGGAGAGTGAAATTTCCATCTCCAAAAAGCTTGTCGGCAGAGGGAAGCATGAAGTGCTCTAAAATTTCCTGGTAGACGGCTGCGCTGACTTTGGTCTTGATAAAACACAGTTGACCTACACCAGCAGATGACATGGCTCCCCAAACCATCACTGATTGTGGAAACTTCACACTAGACCTCAAGCAGCTTGGATTGTGGCCTCTCCGCTCTTCCTCCAGACTCTAGGACTTTGATTTCCAAATGAAAATTGCAACTCTGGGACCTTGTAGAGTGTGTCAATGACTGCCTTCTGGACAACTGTCAAGTCAGCAGTCTTCCCCATGAATGTGAAGCCTACTGAAACAGACTAAGGGACCTTTTTAAACGTTTAGGAAGCCTTTGCAGGTGTTTTTTGTTAATTATTCTAATTTACTGAGATAATGACTTTTGTGTTTTTATTGGCTGTAAACCATAATTATCAACATTAACAGAAATAAACACTTGAAATAGATCACTTTGTTTGTAATGACTCTATAATATGAGTTTCACTTTACGTATTGAAGAATTGAAATAAATTAACTTTTCGATGATATTCTAATTTAGTGAGATGCACCTGTATATTTTACGGTTACATGCCTTATTTCTGCCCCACAGTTCACTTTTCGGTGGATTGTCCAGTTCAGGGGTTCTAGGTCCTATGGACAGATTTCCAAGTGTGTTAGAGGTTGATGAGGCCTAGACTCTTTGCAGTTGAATGGCTTTTACAGGGAATGTATCAACAAGTTTGCTATCCCATCTGCGAGCAGCATGATGTTGGGACAGAGAACCTGATTCCGACAAAGGATAAAGCAGGGATTTTTTGTTGATCTGCTGAAGAAATACCAGTTCTCTGAATGCTGAGCTTTGTATATAACCCTGCCCACACCTTTGATTGGCTGCTGGTTATACAGAGCTCAGGAATATGCTTGACTACCTAGTAGCAGGTTTACTAGTCCTCTAGTGATAATCTCCTGCTTATAAGGCAGCAGTTTTATCAAAACGTCACTAAGCAGCCCATTAGGTGACACTTCGCTGGAATCTGTGTCTCTGCCTCTACCTTATTCTGCTGTCAGATGGGTATAGGTATTATCTTATAGTTGCTTATCTTTTTGGCCTGATATTCAGCAATATACTTTTCTTGTCCATATGCTACTTGCTTTGTATTCTTTTTAGTGTATACAGTCTGGCTCTACTAGTCATCTGTATTCTGTATATGAATTCTAATGGTACTACAGTTAAAGAGGTTTTGCCAAGAACGAAAGTTCATTTTAATCAATACATCTTGGAACAATAATAACGTTCACAATTGGATGTGTGTAGATAAAATGTTCCTGTGCTGAGATAATCATATAAATGTGCCCCTGCTGTGTACTGTGTAATGGCTGTGTCTGAAAGTACAGGAACATGGTCTGATCATACCACAGCTCCTGGGCAGTGGAGGAAGCAAAAGAGTATACAGACATTACAGCAGGGGAACACAGCTGATTCTTACTGTGAGGTAAAACATTACACTGCCTGTTTTTAAACCATGTTTTACTGTAATCCCGTGCTGTAGTGTCTGTATACTCTCTCTTGCTTCCTCCCCTGCCCAGGAGCTGTGGTATGATCAGACCATGTTCCTGCACGGTCAGACACAGCCATTACACAGTACACAGCAGGGGCACATTTATAAGATTATCTCAGCACAGGAACATTTTATTTAAATACATTCGATTGTATAAGTTATTATCATTCCAATATCTATTGATTAAAATTACCTTTTGTTCGTGGAAAAACACCTCAAAGTCAACAGATGGTCTGCCACTTGGTTCTATACACTGTTTTGTTAATAGATTTGTGGGCGAATGAGCCTGCTTTTTGATTAATTCACAATTTGATAAGGACATGGATTAGCCAATGAGCTGTTTGGAATGTTTAAGAATGTGATAAAGATGGGTCCACCCCTCAAATCTCTTCAGTTGCTGTAGTTCTTCGTAGCAACTCACCACTGTGCCTATGGGTGCATTTACACTGGTCTATAATTTATAATGCCTAGGAACGTTTGTTTCCCAATAACCAACCAGTGTGTAGACAGGCTGCAATCACCCGATCAACGAGCAAAACTCTTGTTCGTCGGGTGAAATGATTCCTAAGCTTTCTTAAAAATCATTGTTCGCTGAAGCAAATTGCCCTGTGCATACGGGATATTTTTTGCCGAGAAGAATGACAAGCTATGCTCACATAATGATTGTATTACTAAATCAGACTAAACAGTCTATTAAACGAACAGCGATTCTATGTATCCGATCAGTGCTCATTTAATGGCTGCCATCAGTCAGTGTAAACACACCTTTATGCCTCATTCGGACGTCTGTGAAACCTGGTCTGTGTATGAAATGTAATGCATATGAGGCTGTCAAGTTCTTGTCATGAGACCCATGGCCAGCCTTGTATTCTGGTCTATGCATGTATGGCTAGTGATGAGCGAGTATGTTCAGTTAACCCTTTCAGCGAGTATACTCGGGCGAGTACAGAGTATCTTCAGCGTTCTTGGTGATATGTTTGAATCACTCCCGTGTGCATGATTTGCGACTGTTTGACAGCTTTAATACATGTGAGGAATGTTTGTTTCTTAAGCATTCTTATGGCATGTTACTTATTATACTGTACAAATCCATAGGTTCAAGTGGATACATGCAGTGAAGGAAAAAAGGCTGATAGTATTTGATTAAGTGAATAGTACTATTCTAAGGCCACGGCCCCACTATCAGTATTTGGTCAGTATTTTTTCTCAGGAGTGGGAGCCAAAACCAGGTGAGGAACAATCAGAGAAAAGGTATAATAGAAACAAGTCACCAATTCTGCATTTATCACCCACTCCTGGTCTTGGCTCCCACTCCTGAGAAAAAATACTGACCAAATACTGAGAGTGGGGTTGTGGCCTAAGTGTTGTGTACCTTAGGGTATGTGCATACAACATCTTGGACGCCAGTGCACCCGCTTTGGTTTTCCTAGGAAAAGTCACTTCAGGAAAAAGTCAGCAGTCTTTTTTCCTAAAGTTTCTGTGCTGGAGGTTTTGCCATTGTTTCTGTGCCAATTATTTATAACTAGCCAGAAGCCGCCCAAAGAATGAACATGCTGCTACTTTTAACACTTCATGGTTTCTGAAACCTGAAGCATTTAAAAGAAGTAACAAAAGACTACATGTGCACAGCAATGTCTTTTTTACATTGCTGTGCAGTATGTTCATTTGTTTTGTTGCGGTTTTGCATCAGTTTTTTTGGTGGATTCCGCCTGAAAAAAACATTGTGCTCTAAGGCTATGCGCCCACGTTGCGGAAATTTCTGCTTCATTTCCGCATGTCCTCTCCCGGAAAAATGCATGCGGAATTCCGCAAGCGTTTATCGTGCGTTTATCACGCGTTTTTGACATGCGGAATTGCCTTGCGTTTTTTATTGCATTGCAAAGGCAATTCCGCTTGCAGAAACGCAAAATTAATTGACATGCTGTGGATTTTTGGGCGCATCAAAAACGCTGCGGAAAAATCCGCAGCATGGGCATAGAACTTGCGGATTCCCCTTGGGGACCATGGGGGGAGGATTACCTAGCGTTTCACAAGCGTTTACGCTGCGGAAATTCTGCAGCATATACGCTTGAAAAACGCTACGTGGGCACATACCCTTACTCTTGCACCACAATGCATACAAATGACAAAATGAATGATGAAACAAAGTCACGCTCCAGTTCTGTGTATAATGACCGCTTTTATACTTAATAAATGTCACTGTAATATCGGTTTTCCATAGTAATTTATTTTCAATAACTAGATAAGTTGCAATCGAAAAGAGGTTTTCTTGCATGCTTTGTTTTTAGGTAATGGATACATGGAGACTATGAAAAAGCAGTTTTGCCCATTTAATCAGTTTTCAGATTATATAGCATGTTCGTATTTAGCTTACCGGTGACTCTAAGTGTTGTTACAGTTCCCTTAGGCACATAGTAATTGTTGCACAGAAATAACATGTAAAGCTTTCATTTTAACAGACTAGACAGAATAACAGCATGACGGCAGAGCCACGAGTACTTTGGCTGTCTACTCCTAATACACTGGCAGTAACTAAAGACACCTGACTACAATAATTAGATGGAACATTAAAAAGTTTGATTTGTGTATCTGCGTCTGTTGTTTTTATTTTGCTTTTTTTTCCCCCCAGTTTTGCCATGTAGTCAGATTTTAAATAAAAATGTGTCACGTTCTTATTAAAAATAATGCTGAGCAGTAGTTCATCATCTAATCGGGGTTTGGAAAGCAAAGGTCACAGCTTATTGCTGGTGAATGTTCGACAGGAACAAACGGGGGTAGTTGCTGTAATTGAGCTCTGCAGTTGTATATGACGTGTATTTTATGAACTGAACTTACGATATTTTAATTCTGGACCACCAAACTGACTATAACTATAGAATCCTGTTACATACTTCAGTTCCTTAGTCTCCATGAGTAAGTTCTGAGAACGACCTTCAAGCCGCTGAGAATTTACACTTCTTGCAGCCTGTATTCTGCAGACACTTGCAGGTTTTAAAACATCCTGCATCTGCAACTGTAATGTACAATGCAGAAGGTCTTAAAGGAGTTTTCTGCTTTATTTTATTCTTTTTTATTCTACTGGCATTCTGTGTTTAAAAGGAATCTGTCACCACTTTGGAGTTATCAGACCTCTACTATGGGCATACAGGGTATAGAAAAGTAAATCTATACATATCTGTATGGCCCATAGTAGAGGTCTGATTGCAGAGAAAACCACTTTAATTAATTCTACTTTGTACAGGCTTGGCGCCCGTGGGACGGGAATAAATCACCACCTATGTGCTTATTATTCCCCCAAATCCCCGCCTATATGCTTAACCCTCAACTGGTGAGATGGGGTTTTTGTCACTCAACTGGTGATGTGGGGTTTCCTATGCCCCAGTGTTTAGAAATCTCTTATTTTTACAGAAAATGCAAAGATCACGTTTGTTTTCATCGTTTTCTTATTGGCGATTGATTACACATGAGTATAACAAATTTTTGACACCCACAAATGGATGGAAGCCAGTGAGACACGTATCCTCATACCAGCATTTTTCAAAGAATGGCAGCCGAACAAAAATTCCCTGGGGTGTGTCAAACCCCACCTCGCCAGTTGAGGGTTAATTATCATATCTCCCCCCCCCCCCCCCCTCTCCTGCACGTCACAGGGCCCTGAGATGTGCACTGTGCTCCCTGACTTCCCGGGCATGGGCAAAACGCAGCTCACATACAGAACGTTTTGCTTCCTCCCGGCCCTGAATCTCTGTGCACTGCGGCGCAGGTTTCTATTGCGCAGGCGCTGGGGAGTCACTGTCCCTTCCTATGTAGATCTAAATGTGGGAAACAGAGCGCACAATAGGGTGATACCCTATGGGGGGAGATTAAGAGCGTGCTGGTTACACTCACCTGATGGAGTTGTGACAGGCACAACCCCTATGAAGGCATGAAGAAAACCAGCTGCTGCTGCCCCGTGGCTGGAAGATGAATCCTCCAGGAGATATTGGATCCAGTTGGATAAACACGTAGGTGGGCTGCGCTGCTGAAGTGAATCAATTCTTCAGAGATGATGGTGATGATGATGATGATGAAAAAGGCTTTTTATTAACAACGCGTTTCAACGCCGTACCGGCGTCTTTTTCAAGTAAAAAAACAAACATTTGGTTTTTTTACTTGAAAAAGACGCCGGTACGGCGTTGAAACGCGTTGTTAATAAAAAGCCTTTTTCATCATCAACATCTCTGAAGAATTGATTCACTTCAGCAGCGCAGCCCACCTACATGTTTATCCAACTGGATCCACTGTCACTTCCTGGCACCTGCGCAATAGAACCCTGTAGCGCACAGGCAAACGGGGCCGGGATGAAGCAAAGCGCGCTCTATGTGAGCTCTATCTGAGGGGTGCTTTGCCCATGCCCAGGAAGTCAGAGAGCACAGTGCACATCACAGGGCCCTGTGACGTGCAGGGGAGGGGGGGATATGATAATTAAGCAGAGAGGCGGGGATTTATTCCCGTCCCCCGGACTCCAAGCCTGTACAAAATAGAATTGATTAAAGTGCTTTTCTCTGCAATCAAACCTCTACCATGGGCCATAGAGGTATGTATAGATTTACTTTTCTATACCCTGTATGGCCATAGTAGAGGTCTGATAACTCCAAAGTGGTGACATCCCTTTAAAAAAAGTAACAACATTTGCTGTACTTACTCCCTTCTGCTCCATTGCTGCCTCTACGGAGGTTTTTGTTGACACAGCTGCAGCAGTGACGTCACAACTACAGCACATGACCACTGCAGTCAATCACCTGGCTCAGTGGGGATGCTAGAATAGATGCCCCTGAGTCTAGTGATTGTCTGCTGTGGTCATATGCTGTAGTTGTGACATCACCATTGCGGCCATGTCAACCCCTTAACAACCGGTGACATATTTTCGTCACAGGTCGCTGTGGGGGAATCTCTTGGCAGTAAAGGTTCTGCCTCCAAAAAGCAGGTTTTCCTTGGTTTTTCTTGTTTTTTTGCTGCAACCTGTGTTATTGTAGAGTTTTTTCAGTGTTTTTGTCACTGCCCAGTACTTTCAATGTGTGAAAAACGCTGCAAAACCACTGAAAGAAGTGACATGCTCTATTGTGCAAAAAAACATGCAAAGCACAAAATACTGGTGACCCAAAAAACCAATGTGTGTGCATAAGATTTCTGAAATCTCGTAGACTTTGCTGGTACTGTAAAACGCAGCTGAAAATTTACATTGAAAAAAACACCTAGTGTGAACATGGCCTTACAGAGGCTGCTATAGATAACTCCAATTGCTACTGTTAACCATTTAGATCCCACTGTCCATCACGGACAGTGGCATTTAAATGGCCTATTTTCCAGGATGCTCACACACCAGCTCTTATCTATTCTCACCCTTCCATCCTCCCCCCGGAGACGGAATTGTGGGAATCTAATGGGTTTTCATGGCAACTGTTGGCTGTGTGCACACAGTGCATTTTTGGTGCGTTTTTTGTGCGTTGTTCCCTCGCAGAAATGGGCCAAAAACGCATTGCAAACCTTATCCCATGGTTTCCTATGACATTTTGCAAGTTCTGTACATATGATCAGGATTTTTCCTGACTGAATTTCATGTGCAGAAAAAGAAGCAGCATGTCCATTCTTTGTGCGTTTTTTGCCTGCATTTTTCCTATACAATGCATTTAAAAAAACGCATCAAAAACACTGTGGATTTTCTGCAGCTTTTTTGCTGCCAAGAGGTGCAGAAACGCTGCAGAAATGTTCCTGATTGTGCGCACATAACCTGCTAAAGGCCACCCGTGGCTGCCATCTCATTTCTACTGTGAAGATTAGCCAGAGACTAGGTTTCATAGAGAAACTGCAATTAAATTATATACTTCATTTCTGTAGTATTTTTTGCATATAGAATAAGCAATCAAATAATCTCAGGTTCAAGTCCCATAGGGCGGCTAAAAAATAAGAATTTTAAAAATAGATCTAAAATCAACCCCCTTTTTCCTCATTCAAAAATTAAGAAAGTTAAAAAGGAAAAATTAAAAAAAAAAACAATGTTATATGATGTGTCTGAAAAAGTCTAATCTAAGATTATTCAAGCCGTACGGAAATTGTGGATATGAAAAAAAAATCAAAAAGGTAGAATTGCAGTTTTTTTATCGTTACACTTCACTTAAAAAGTACAGCAGAAATCTATTAAAATGTTGTATATACCCAGAAATGCGATCAGTACAACAACTAAGCACGCAAAAAACAAGCCCTCCCATGAACAGAAAAACAAAAATTTGAAAATGGCAGCACAAACAATTTGTCACGGATTTACCTACGACAAAGGGGCCAGAAGACCGCGGTGCCTGATTCCATGTACTCCTGCACTGATTAAATGCACTTCACCATCATATTAAATGGTGCAGGTTTCTGCTAGCAGTGCAGGGGTTAATCTGTTCAGTTTAGAGTCTCTGAAACTTTCCTGCTTTGATAATCTCAGATGTTCAGTATTGGCCACTTCTCTCTGCTATTGCCTCTGGCAATCATGATTGCCAGTGTTAGTTTCATACTTTATGGTTCTGGAGTTGGAGGTGTTTGATGAGGAGATGTTTGGAGTGTTGATCTGAAGACTGTTGCTTGGTGATTTGTCTGTGTGCATATCCTCTCCTATTTGGATGTTCCTTCCTTCTACTTCCTGGTGTTCCACTCTGTTGTTTGTGAGTGCATATTTATATGATTGGTATTTTCACTATCCCTGTACGTCTTTCCTTGTTAGTCTGGTTTGTGTATTCTCATATACAACTACTCCCCACTTCCCTGGGTGGGGAAGGGGGCAGATGGGGGCTGATTCAGGAGCTCTGCAAGGTACGTGGCCCCGGCATCTTCATCATTAGAAGTAATCCGGGGAGCAGGGATAGCTAGGGCATCCCTAGCTTTAGGGATAGGGATGGAGCTCCTAGCCCCAGGGATATCAAACTACAGTCATGTGACAGAATTTTTTAAAACAATTTCTGAATTATTTTTTTTAATTACCTAAAGGGGACAATCATCAGAAATTGATCTTTTGGTTAAAAAGGCTTTTGTGTTACATGCATTTTTAAATTAAATGCTGGTATTTTTTTTCATATCATGATCTTTATTAAGAAAACAAAATTAATAATTTTGCAATCTTCACACAGGCCACTGGAGCTTTTTTTATACTTCCTGTCCTTTCAAGAAGTGTTTTCAGCAAGGCTCCTTATCAGAGGCAGGATTACATTGAGATGCAACACCTCTATACACATCTTATAACACAGGATCCACCCTTCACAAAATACAATATCATAATTAACCCTGATCCCCCTTCCATTTACAGATATCTTTTCACACGCTCATTAGATGCTTCTATGCAAAGATACGTTTTGAGTCTATTCATTGTGGTTAATGTCGCTGTTTTCTTGAAATAGTCTCAAAAAGCCGGTGTGAAAATTGGAAGACTTTTTTTTTTTTTTTTTTTTTGCTGATAATGATTGTGATACGGAATAAAATAAAAAAAAATAAATAAAACATGCCACATGTTTCATAGTTTTAAGGTTTTATGGTAGACTTAAGTCCATCAAGTTCAACCTATAGCCTTACATGTTGACCCAGAGGAAGGCAAAAACCCTATGGAGCAGACATTGATGGCTCCATATTAGGGGAAAAATTCCTTCCCGACTTCAATCAGACTGGCATTTAACACAGAACCCTGATTTAAGCAATAGGTAGTTTTCTGATGATTTCCTTTAAATTTTAAGAAAAACCTTTTTAAGTTTGGTATCACCATAATTGTACTCACCCGCAGAATATTATGTCAGTTATACCGCACTCTGAATGCCGTGGAAACAAAAACACCAAAACATTGGCAACATTTCATTTTTTTCATTCCCACTTCATCCCGTCTTTCAGTACATTATATGAAAAAAATAACCCCTCATTTGGCTATGATGAAAGAAAAATAAAAAGTTATAAAGCTTGGAAGGAGGAGAGGAAAATGTCTTTAATGAATGTGCCTTTCTGGGGTAAAAATGAAAATATTCCATCCTGAAAAGAATGATTCTGCAATATTTCCAACCCAGCACAGGTAACAAGGTGTGTTGTAAACACTGGACATTAGAGAACAGCAATGTAATGATATTTCTACATATAAAGAAGGGAGATGCTCACAGGGCAATATTCTATTATGAAATGAGCTAGACTCACAATGCTTGTAAGGGAATAGTTGCTTTAAGAAGAGTTTTACTTGATGGCATGAAGTCAATCTTGCAGAGTAATTGATTGAGGACTATAATGAAGTGAGCTTATTGGCTCCAATGCAATAAAGTAAGAAACATGTAATTGATACTGATCGATCAATAACACTGTACATCGCGCTTCTTGTTGCTGCACCTGGAATGAAATCCTACTACTGCCTTTGTAGCTATATATTACTATGTTGAGTAATACAATACAAACCTAAACAGAATCAAAACTTGTAAACGTTAGATATTTTTATTTTCCAAGGTACAAGGATTCTCAAGAGAGTTTTAGATAAAAGGAATCTTTCACCAGGTTTTTGCTATGTAATGTGTAAGCACCATGATGTAGGGCCAGAGACCCGGATTCCAGCAATGTGTCACTTACTAGGCTGGGTTTTGCTTTTTTAATAAAATCCATTGTTTTATCAGCTGGAGATGATCACTACAGGACCATGTGTTTTGTGCCTCCTAGGTTGAACTAGATGGACTTAGTTTTTAAGGTTGAAGGAAGACTATGTTACTATGTAGTCCAACCACGTCCCAACACTGATTAGCAGCTTTCTGTCAATATAGAGTGTGCACAGAAACATTGACATCATTCACACCACTTCTTGTCTGTAGTGGATCTAACAATCTAATTTTTCTACCTTGAACACTCACACTAGGACCAATTTCATATAAAGTTAATTTAACTGTTAGTAGGTTTTTTGTAGTGTGGGGGAAAACAGATTATTTAATGGAAGCCCAGCAGTCTCCGGGAGAAGATACAAAGTCCCCTTAGATGTCGTCCCTGGTCAAAATTGAAGACAGGACCCCAGTGCTGTAAGGCAGCTTGGCTAACATCTGAGCCACAGATCTTACGTTCCTAGATCATTGAAGTATAAAGTTCCTATAAAGACAGTTAATTCATCAAAAACCTTAGGCATATAGAGAGCTAATAGAGTTAAATAGGTTGTTCATGTTAACAAGAAAAAAAAATGGCTGACAGGATTGAGCATATGCTGCCTGCACTGTGCCATATCCTAGGCATAAAATTCAACGTGAAGAATTGCAAATTTATTTTACCTTGTAGTATAATCCATCTGTTGCAACACATGCATTAAGATGGATTATAGATGATGAGGGTAGGTCATTGTCTATTTGCTCCTGCTCTCTAGTCTTGTCAAACTACAGGCACAACTAAAAGGCAAGGTTTTATGTTGTCGGCAGTAGTGTTGAGCCACCCCCGTAGTGTTCGAGTTCGGTTCGTCGAACACCCGTGTGTTCGCCGAACTGTTCGTCGAACACCTTCGAACACCGTTAAAACCAATGGCAGGCAAACAAAAACACATAGAAACACATAGAAAACACCTTCAAAGGTGTCCAAAAGCTGACAAACTGCTCAGAAGACACAACTAACACATGGAAAAGTGACAAGTACATATAGTCATGCGAAAAGAAAAGAGGTGGAGGAGTAAAAGGAGGGGGAGACACAGATATAGGCATGTCATGCCCTTCTAAAATCCAAAAAGTGAGAAGCCGAGACGGCCAGTCCGCTCCTGCCCGTGCCACCTCCGTGTCGCCGGGTTTGTGCCAGAGCCGCGGTGAACCCTGACGGCCAGCCCCCCTCTCCCAATACTGGTGCCTGTCCGCTGGTGGGTCGAGAGAGCCCCCCTGTGGTGGAGGCAGCTCTAAGCTTTTTAATTTAAATTGTCCCTCTAATTTGAATGAATACACTTTAAATCCATTTACAAGGATCTATTGGAGGGCAAGTCTCATGCCAGCAGCCGCGTAATTCCAGCTCCAGTAGCGTCCACTAAAGCTGCTGCAGTTAAAAAGCTTTTATAAGGATCGAGCTCGGCTGTCCACCGCAAGGCATCCTAGTGCCAGTCCCAGCCCCTATGCCTTGGGGTGCCTCCTGATGCTCTTCACTAAGTATCCCGTGGTCCCGAAGCATTTCCTTTGAAAAAATTAAGTGTCCAAACTACAGGTGGTGTAGCTTGCTTAACAGCCGGGATAATCCGCTGACTAGCAGACACTGCTACTAGGCACAAAGTATTTCCTGGGCTAGATGCAGTTAAAAATTTGTAAGTAGATACTCTCGTTGGATGCTGAGAAAGCATTCCATAGAGTCTCCTGGCACGCCATATATGATTCTCTTAAAAAGCTTGGGGTAGGGGTCTAGGGGACCCTTTTATAGCCAAAATCACG
Organism: Phyllobates terribilis; assembly: GCF_046119375.1. Taxonomy (NCBI): domain Eukaryota; kingdom Metazoa; phylum Chordata; class Amphibia; order Anura; family Dendrobatidae; genus Phyllobates; species Phyllobates terribilis. The sequence goes on along the minus strand of NW_027362761.1, from coordinate 406,425,888 downwards.
GCCCTGTATCACAATACGTCACCTAGGCTGAAGATAAATGGAACTGTAGCACCGAGGGCTCGGTTGCTACAGACGTATTGCACCTCACCCAGAGGTGTGATATCTCACTCTCAGATAAGGATGGAGTGTGGATCAGGACCCGACACCTGCATGCATTACACCACATTGCCGTGGGGCAGGGCGACCAATATGCCCCTGAGATGGGCACGACAGTCCCTGTCCCTGGCTGGAGTGGGGGGAGGGAACACTGAGGAAGGGGAACCCTGCAGTGCAGGAGCAGGGAGGAAGCAGTTCCTGGGTGCATTGAGAAGGGAGTATAAAAGGTGGGCACCATCTTAGTTCAGTGCAGAGAAGTCTGAGCAGAAGTGGCAGGGAGCAGGGGCTCTGCATGAGCTCTGCTCCGGAGGCGGGCCTAGTAACAGAGGCCCAGGCCTGCAAGAGGGAGAAGGAAGGAAGAGGAGCGGAGAAGGCTCCAGGAACGAGGAATGAAGGGATCCCAGGGGTGCGGACGGGCGAGTCACCACCGCACGCCCGAATCCACCTGCGTGGAGGGGTCAGGCCAAAGGGGGAGACGGGTCCCCGAACTAGTGGAGGCAGGAAACGACCCTCAGCTAGAAACCGGAGGCTCTGACATTTTATGTGGCGCAGCCCCTTGCTCCACCCGCTAGGAAGGCACCACATAGGGTCAGGGAAACTGGCGCCAAGTTTACCAAGAGGAGGCCCGAGGCAGCCGGACAGAAGTGTTGGTAAGAAAGGCCAGACAAAGGACACACAAAGGGGGTCCTGTGAAGCGCTCCAAAGTTATCTGGGAGTTGTCTGAGCCCCTCACCTGGTGAGCACAGTACGACGTGGGCAGCCGTTACCTGCAGACGTGGTCTGGATAATAAGAACTGTGAGTAAAGGCCCTGAACTGCATCACTGACTCCGTGTCGTTACTGCTGCTGCCCTGCACCATCACCCCCATCCTCCGCATACACTGCCCTGAGGCTATACTCCTCCCGTGGGGAGTTATGCTACGCTCTGCTGCACCCACAACACCAGCCTTAGCGGTCTGCCCTGTAGCGGCGGTTCACTCTGACCGCAATCCACGGGTGGCGTAGTCGGACATTTAAACATCAAAACCACATAAATAGTTCCGCCACTGGTTTGACCGCCCTGAGCCACGGAACCGGATCGCCGCCACGAAGACTACAACCACCAGCATCCACCAAAAAGGGTCCGGCTCCGGGTGTCCCAAGGCCCAGGGGGTGCGTCAGAACATTTTCATCACCTTTCACAATCACCAATGGGACAAGGCAGGGATGTCCTCTGTCCCCTCTCTTATACATCCTAGTGACGGAGCACCTGCTCTCATCAATTCGCCATAACCCCAATATTAGGTGGATTGAGGTGGGAGGCACCGAGTACAAGTGCTCTCTATTTGCTGATGATGTCCTAGTATATATCACTCAATCACATATATCCAACCCTGCTGTTATGGCTGAAATAGATCACTTTGTTACATGGTAAAATTTTAAAATCAATGCAGCGAAGTCTGAGGCCCTCGATGTCTCCCTCCCTAAATCCATATAGGATTCCATCCAGTCCAACTTTCCCTTTGCCTGGCCCTCACAGGGTATCAAATACTTAGGAATTCCTATTCATAGAGACCTCTCCCATCTATGTTATCTTAATTTTGGGCCCTTTATTGAACAATTCCATACAGACCACGGTTGGCAAGTTAGAACTGTAAGATTCACTACGTGAACCACTGGTGTTTTGTGGAAAAGCACATGTACACCGCGTTCCAAATTATTATGCAAAAAGTGTTTAGGAGTGATAAGGGAAGAATTTGTTTGTTTGTCAGTTAAACTCATTGATGGTGATGTGTGTCAGGGCTCTTTATATCACTGTAAGCAATTGCAGACACCTGTGCTAATTAGTTTGGCAGGTGTGTCCAATGAAAGGCAAGACTACTTAAGAAGGCTCTCTCACATTATTAAGCAGCCTACATTTTCTGCCAAAATGGGAAAGAAAAAGGATGTGTCGGCTGCTGAGAAGCAACAAATTGTGGAGTGTTTAGGTCAAGGCATGACTACAATCAACATTGTGCGATGATCAGGATGAAGTGTCTTGGCAATCAAGAAGTATGTAGCTGATTCACAGTACACACGTCTGCGTGCTGATAAGGGCAAATTGAGGACTCTTTCCTACAGGCAATTACGTCAGGTTGAAAGAGCAGCGGCAAAAAAGCCTTGTCATAGCAGCAGACAAGTTTTTGAAGCTGCTTGTGCCTCCAACGTCCCCCGAACAACAAGATGCAGGGTCCTTCAGAGGTTTGCAGCTGTGCATACGCCATCCTGTCGACCTCCTCTATCCACTTCACACAAGCAGAAACAGCTCCAGTGGGCCAAACATTACATGAAGACTGATTTCAAAACTGTTTTGTTCACGGATGAGTGCCGTGCAGCGCTCGATGGTCCAGATGGATGGAGTGGAGGATGGCTGGTTGATGGACACCCCACGCAAACACGGCTACAGCGCCAACAAGGAGGAGGTGGAGTAATGTTTTGGGCTGGAATCATGGGGAGAGAGATTGTCGGCCCCTTTAGGATCCCTGAAGGCGCTAAAGATGAACTCCATAATGTATGTGGATTTTCTCAAACAGCACTTCCTGCCATGGTTCAAGAAGAAGAACCGTGTATTTCACAGCAAGATCATTTTTCTGCATGATAATGCACCATCTCATGCTGCACATAAAACATCTGCATCTCTGGCTGATATGGGCGTAAAAGGGGACAAACTTATGGTGTGACCCCCATGCTCCCCTGACCTCTACCCCATTCAGAACCTTTGGAGCATCATTAAAAGGAGTGTCTATGATGGCGGGAGGCAGTTCACATCTAAGCAACAGCTCTGGGAGGGTATTCTGTCCTCATGCAAAACAATTGAAGCAGAAACCATCCAAAACCTGACAAATTCAATGGACGAGAGAGTTCAGAAGCTCCTTTCGAACAAGGGGTCCTATGTGAAAATGTAACATCACCTAGAATAAAGTTTTGAGTTGAAAACTGTTTGATTTCAGTTTCTAACAACCTGCTAATGCTTATAATTTCAAAAATGACCATTTTTTTGGTCTTTATTAAAATGAAAAGGTTGATCGAAAAGTTTGGGGGATCTAAGAGTGTGGCAACCCAGTAGTCATGATTACTTCGAATTCTGACAATATGAGGGTCATGCTGCAGGTAGTGCAGCAAGAAGGCACTTATGTGTCTTGCGCATCTCGGAGCCCCAAAATTATTTTCTGGGCTAGATGCAGCTAAAAATTATTTTTAATTTTAAATCTGGTGAAGCTTATTATAGATGGCCTAATAGGATCAGTGCTGCACACTGCTACAAAGCCCAAATTATTTTCCAGTCAAGATACAGATAAACATGATTAGTAATTTGAAAGCTTAAAACGGTTGGTAGGGTGATTTTAACCAATCATCAAGCTTTTACTCTCCCCAGGATGACACAGGGGTAGAAAAGTCGTTTCGGATCCATGATTTGTTCATCTTTATGAACGTGAGTCTGTCTACATTATCAGTGGAGAGCCGCGTGCGCTTATCTGTCAGCACACCACCAGCAGCGCTGAACACACGTTCAGACAGAACGCTGGCTGCGGGGCATGACAAGATCTCCAAGGCGTAAGTGGCTAGCTCCGGCCATTTATCCAGATTGGAAGCCCAAAAAGAGCAAGGGTCCAGTGACAGTCGTGGCTTCAATGTTTACTTGGAGATACTCCTGTACCATCGTCTCTAGGCGTTGACTATGTGTCATACTTCTTGTCTCCTGTGGCCTTGCAAAGGATGGGCTAAAAAAGTGGTGAAATGATTCCGCAAAATTGATGTTACCAGCAGATACTGTGGTTCTGTTACGGTTTGAGTGCTGAACACTTGACGGTCCCACGGTTGGCAAGTTGGAACTGTGAGATTCACTACGTGCACCACTGGTATTTTGTGGAAAAGCACATGTAAGATTCTGCAACAGTCTCTGCTGATACTCCTGCATGCGTGCATCCCTTTCTATGGCAGGAATAATTTCTGCAAATTTACTTTTGTACCGGGGATCTAACAGTGTGGCAACCCAGTAGTCAGGATTATTTCTAATTCTCACAATTCGAGGGTCATGTTGCAGGTAGTGCAGCAAGAAGGCACTCATGTGTGTTGCGCATCCAGGAGCACCAAGTCCCTGTTGTGTTGGTGGCGAGGTAACAATCATGCTTCCTTCCTCTGTCCTCTCCCCCCAATCTCGCACAACAGAAATGTGATCAAGGTCTCCCTCATCTGATGAGTCTTCCATCAGTTCGTCCTCCACTTCTTCCTGGGCTCCTGCACCTTCCTCAGTAGTTTGGCTGCTACCATGCGCCCTGGTAAAACCATCTCCCCCACCCTCACATGCCTGCCGCCTTGGTGCTGCCGACCGTCTGGACCTTGCAGATGTTAGCCCTTCCGCATACAACTCCTCCTCCTCTACTTCCTCCACCTCCTCTTGTGCCACCACCTGACTCCGAATTCTGTTTAACATGTGCTCCAGCATGTAAATCACCGGAATAGTCATGCTGATAATGGCATCGTCAGCACTAAACATCTTCGTCGCCATTTCAAAACTGTGCAGAAGGGTGCATAGGTCCCTGATCTGAGACCACTCCTCCAGCGTGATTTGCCCCACCTCTGAATCTCGTTGGCCCAGGCTATACGTCAGAACGTATTGCACCAGGGCTTGTCGGTGCTGCCACAGTCGCTGCAACATGTGCAGAGTTGAATTCCACCGGGTAGGCACATCGCATTTTAGCCGGTGAAGTGGCAGGCCCAACGACTTCTGTAGAGATGTAAGTCGCTGAGCTGCGGGATGCGAACGGCGGAAGTGAGCACACAGCGACCGTGCCCTCTGCAGAAGGCCATCTAGTCTGGGATAGTGGGCTAAAAATTGCTGGACAACCAGGTTCAACACGTGAGCCATACAAGGCACGTGTGTGACATTGCCCCGGCGAAGGGCCGCACCCAGGTTTGCAGCATTGTCGCACACGGCCTTCCCTGGTTTCAGGTCCAGTCGAGACAACCATTCATGAAATTGGTTCTCCAGAGCTGACCACAACTCCTCAGCTGTGTGACTCACATTTCCCAGACATTTCAATGTAAAAACCGCCTGATGACGTTGAGCCCTACTGCCAGCATAGTAAGGAGGTGTGCAGGATCCCTTCTGCGCAGTTAGAAAGCTTGTGGCATGACCAGACAGGCTTTGGGTGCAGGTGGAAGACCGAGAGGAGGTTGAGGAGGCAGAAGCAGTGGAGGAACTTTGACATAAAGAGGATTGACGCACAACTTGTGGGGACGGCAAGACTTGGACAGCAGCCCCTTGTCCTGCTGTCACCATAGTTACCCAGTGCCCAGTCAGCGACATGTAACGCCCCTGTCCATGCCTACTCGTCCAAGTGTCTGTGGTGAAATGCACCCTGTCACACACAGAGTTTCTCAAAGAAGCGGTGATGTTGTGTGCGACATGCTGGTGGAGCGCAGGCACACCTTTCTTTGAGAAGTAGTGCCGACTGGGCATCTGGTACTGGGGCACTGCGACGGACATAAGGTCTCGAAAATCCTCTGTGTCCACCAAGCGGAAAGGCAGCATTTCTGTAGCCAAGAGCTTGCAGATGGTGAAATTCAACCTCTTAGCTTTCTCATGGCTAGGAGGAAATGGTCTTTTACTTGTCCACATCTGAGGGACCGAGGGCTGGCTATTGTGCTTAGACGGGGTTGATAAGGGTGTCCCCGGCAAACTGCCGGTCTGTGAGGAAGATGCAGGCGGACATGTTAGGTTGCCTTGATCCAAAGGTGGTGCTATCGATGTCGGACAGCGCTCAAGACCAGCTGGTGTTACCACCTCCAAAGAAAATGATGACCTGCCAATCACGCTGGCTGTTGCGGGTAAAGAGGTGGCAGGTCTGCGCCCCAAAACAGGTGTGACTGCTGTCCCCCCAGTCACAGAGGATGAAGAGGCCGCGGATGCACAAGATATGGCAGACGGTGGTTGGCCCGGCCGGCTAGGCCGCATTGTAGCACACTGAGCTTCCCACTGCAACTTATGCTTCATGTCCATGTGCCGGTTCATGCATGAAGTACTCAAACTATGTATTTTTTGGCCTCTACTTAGCTTTTGCTGACAAATGTTACAGATAACACGAGTTGGGTCATCTTTATCGATCTGAAAAAATGCCCAGGCTATGCAAGGCTTAGCACCCATGCGACCTGAAGAGCCACCACGACTTGTGGTGAGAGGCAGAGTTGTGTTTGAGGATGCAGTTGTTGACGTGCTTCCAGTACTACGTCTCTGTCCAGGAAGGCGCAACCTGACCTCGTCGTCACTAGCATCTTCCTCCACCTCCTCTGCTGACCTCATCTCTTGGCTGACTGTGGGTTGACAGTAAGTGGGATCTCCGACCTCATCATCATCACCCTGTGCGTTATCACACCCGTCGTCCTCAGAGCCAACCTGTTCCTGCCCTGACAAAAAACTAAAGTTGTCGCTCCAATCAGGTATTTGAGTCTTATCATCGTCTTCCTCATTGTCTCCACCAACAGGAGTTACAGTTTGGGAATGAGGGTCTACATTATGGTCAGAACCTTCTGCGTCTGGTCCTGGATCCGACTCATAAAGATTCTGGGCATCAGTGCAGATCATTTCCTCGTCTGGATTCACAGAAGCGCTGGAGTCGACCTCTGATTCCCAGGCTATAGTATGAGTAAACAGCTCTGCAGACTCAACCATCTGTTCTACCTCATACTCAGACGGGCAGCTGGAGATTTGGGAGCTGTGAGGAAGCAAGTGCGATTTGGGTGACACCTTTGAGGACTGGAGTATTTGTGATGTTGAAGTTGATGTGGAGGAGAGCCCACTTAAAGGAGCACTTGATATCCGTTGAAGCACCTGCTGTTTTTGTGCCTCATCTGGAATTTGTAGCGATTGGCGTGGCCGTAAGAAAGGGATCTTATCACATTGTCCGCTAAAAGAAGTAGACATTTTAGTTTGGCTGGAAGATGGTCTTTCTTCTGCACCTACCCCACGGACACAACCTTTTTTCCCCTTCCCAACACGCCTATTCCCCTTTCCACCAGCAGCAGGCCTTTTTCCACTCATTTTGGTGGTTAACTAATTCACAACTCTGGAGTTGTTTGCACAAAAAAACAATGGATGGGAACCGAGCAGAGCTGAGTGGCCAAACTGTGGTATTAGGCCAAAACTATTGGCTGGGTTAGATGCAGAAAAAAATTATTTTTAATTTGCAACCTGATGGACTAATAGACCAAGTCCCACACACCGCTAGAAGCCCAAATATTTTTTCAGAGCTAGATGCAGAAAAAAATTATTTTTAATTTGCAACCTGATGGAGGTCAGTATAGATGGACTAATAGACCAAGTCCCACACACCGCTAGAAGCCCAAATATTTTTTCAGAGCTAGATGCAGAAAAAAATTATATTCAATTTGCAACCTGCTGGAGGTCAGTATAGAAGGACTAATAGAACAAGTCCCACACACTGCTAGAAGCCCAAATATTTTTTCAAAGCTAAATGAAGAAAAAAATTATTTTTAATTTGCAACCTGATGGAGGTCAGTATAGATGGACCAATAGACCAAGTCCCACACACTGCTAGAAGCCCAAATATTTTTTCAGAGCTAGATGCAGAAAAAAATTATTTTTAATTTGCAACCTGATGGAGGTCAGTATAGATGGACTAATAGACCAAGTCCCACACACCGCTAGAAGCCCAAATATTTTTTCAGAGCTAGATGCAGAATTTTTTTTTATTCAATTTGCAACCTGATGGAGGTCAGTATAGATGGACTAATAGACCAAGTCCCACACACTGCTAGAAGCCCAAATATTTTTTCAGAGCTAGATGCAGAAAAAAATTATATTCAGTTTGCAACCTGATGGAGGTCAGTATAGATGGACTAATAGAATGATGCTATGCCCAAAAGATTTTACTTCACTAGGTGCAGTAAAAAAATTGGTATTCTATACACAGGTGGTATATCTTGCAACACAGATAGGCTACTCCACTGACTAACACACTCTGCAATAGGCCAAAAAGGATTAGCTTTGCTAGATTCAGCCAAATGCTGTGAAAAAAACTTGCACAGCACTGGCACAGACCTGCCTGGCAAAAACTGATAGGAACTGATGTAACCTAGTCCTGAAAAGGACTCCAATTACAATTAGTCTTTACTCCCACAACCGATCTATTTAAGAGCACAGACCTGCTTGATAAAAGTCGTAGGAAATGCTGTAACCTAGTCCTTAAAAGGACTGCAATCACAACTATTCCCTACTCCCAAGCTATCTGTATATTTGTGCGAAAATTGGCTTGAAATTAACAAGGTATAGCGCACACAGCAACAGCGGTGCCGTCTAACACGCAGCTGCAGCAGTGAGAAAATGGTGGCGACGGGGAAAATGGCTTGGTCTTATAGGGCAAGGACATGTGACATACACTGCCAATCACACATGCCCTTGCTTGTGTGAAAAAAAGCACTTCGCTCCGTGTGTGCGCTGCTGATAGGCTTACAGATTGCACCTCCCCACTGCAAATGCGGGAAAGAGAAAAAAAAATGGAGATCTTCATTGTTCCTGCAGAGATCCATCCCCTGCCCCTCCCCCCGCCCCGCTGTACACTCAAACTGCGTATTAACATTAATTTTCATCATTACTGAGAAAAAATCCAGTTATGATTTTGGTGCACGAACAGTTATCGAACATAACCTCGAACAGCCGAATTTTTCTCAAATTGTTCGTGTTCGCCGACCGGCTCGAACACCGCCCAAAACAGCTCGAATTTGAGATTGGCGAACAGTTCGAGTAGAACAACGCTCATCTCTAGTCGGCAGGCAGGAAATTCAACAATGACGGGCACAGTGCGTGCTTGGAGATGATGGAAAGGAAGATCTAGCTCACATAGTGCTGACAGAATCCTGCTGAACAGAAACTCTAAAAACATAGATGGTAACAAATCTCATATTTTCACTTGTTGTGGGGGACGAGATGCAGAAAATGCTCTTGTTCTTTCTACACTTATTTTAAAGCCTGCTTTAAAGACATGAGTGCCATTGGTAGGCCTAAACACAAGTGTAAGAATTACCTGATCTTTATTGTACTTGGAGCTGTGTTCGCACATCGTGGCCACTGCGTTTTTTGACAATAATTGCGCTACATAAAGTGCAGCTAATCTTCTATTGTATGACTATAAAGCAATGTCATTCTGTAAAGTCACATTGGAGCTTGCTTTCATGGCCACCATGAATGTAGCATGGGTGTCCTGAACAATTGCTTGAAATAGACAATAACATTTTTTCAGCTAGATTTAGTGGCCTGCAAATTTTTTGCTGAAACTTATACATTATAAGTTCATGGGCCTACTTAATGGCTACCAGATGGTAATTATTGCCTTTTTTGCTACTTGTATTAAGAGAGCTGGAAATATTGTAATGCACAGCGCATATCTGTTGTGCTGAAAGTTACTTTTTTTTTAGCTAAACAACTTATGAATGGAAAACCCCCCTTAAACCTCTTATAATGGGGGTACTCTCTCCCAGGCTACATATTGTGCTTAGAATAGAATCTTTTGGCGCACGGCTTTGCATTTTGTTACTTTTGTTCTGACACATCAAGAAGCGTTCTGCTGTTTACTGAACCTAGAGAAGAAAACAAAAATCTTGTATAAAGTCTAATCATCCGCTGAACAGGTTGTAGTTTATTAAATAATCACGACACAACGGGTCCCGCTGTGATGAATTATAAAGGCCAGATCTTATTCAACTTTTATTTAAAAAAAAGAATACATATTAGTTTAATCGTTTGCTAATTAGTCTTACTTTTAACAGAACTGCAAACCCCGTTCGTGTTTTTGTTGTGATTCCTGCTGTGTCTTTCCCTTATCTCTCCAGCCGCAATCATCAAAGTGTCCTCAACAAACCCTAATGATCTCCGATTCCAACTACCAAATTCTGTAAAATTACAATTTTCTCACCTGTAGGTTTGTCTGATTTTCTCCATTTCCATATCAATCGCAATGTTATTCATCAGTTGACATTAAATGGCATATTCCTGGAACTCCTCTGATTGATAAACACGAGCAAAGAGTTTGGTCTCAATTTTTTTTCTTTAAAGGAATGTATTGGGCTATAAAAGTGATCCTTAGAGCCATTTACTTATTATTGAGATATATTGTAAATTCTTTTCTGCTTGGGATATAGGCAGCAATATTGGAAATTCGTTGTAGGCTTGAACTATTGATTTTATCTTTATGCTGTAATTACCGGAATTGCAGCCGATTAGACAGTGTGGAGGCGCTCGCTTTTCAGCCAGCATAGTCTTGGATTTATGGTTAAAGCCACAGAGGCCTAGAAAATACTAAATCATGAGTAATTGTATGTTAATAATGCTAAATTAATGCCAATGTCGCCTGCGAGGCTCCCCAGTATAATGTGTGAAGGATTAATTTAATTTTAGTGAAAAACAAAACCTTTTACCTTTAATTGCTTTACTTTGAAAATGTATTTCTAAGGCATAATTTTCAGTGAGTACTTTACTTTTATTTTTCTATCAGCTCGGTGGTTAGCACTGCAGTCCTGCAGCGTTGGGGTCCTGGTTTCAAATCCCACCAAGGACAACATCTGCAAGGAGTTTGTATGTTCTCCCCGTGTTTCCTTGGGTTTCCTCCAGGTTCTCCGGTTTTCTTCCCACACTCCAAACACTTTTAGAGAATCTAGATTGTGAGCCCCAATAGGGACAGTGATGATGTCTGTAATGTGCAGTGGAATATGATGGCGCTATATAAGTAATTAAAATAAATGAATATCATGTTATAGACATAATGGAGCTACAGCCCAGTTATGGTCACTGTTTTTACAAGCCTGGTAATTAAAATGGATGAGATGTTTAGGCTGGGAATGAAAGTCACTGTATGTGGCTGCTGGCTTCTAAATCTTGACAGTGTACAATGTGCACGCTATCAGGATTCACCAGTATTGCCGGAGCGAACAGCTTGTTACATGTATGTGATTTGCATACTTCCGCTCACATTCCGACTAAACATGCTTGTTCTCTCTTAGTTCTCGTCTATTGAGAGAGGACGAGCATGTCTAGTCTGCACATGACCGCAAGTATCGTATGCTTGCAGTCACGTGACTGCTCGCCTGCACGCTGTCAGGATTCAGAAATACACATATAGTGACTGCAGACTTTAACTCCAAGCCTGGACAACACCTTTAAGATTACACTTTCAACTCATCCCACTCTCCTCTTTGCTGTGAGTACACTAATTCAATGTATGTCGAGGCTATTGGACTCTTTTAAAAGGAATCTGTTATCAAAAATTGATCTATTGTTTAAATACATTTTTTTTGTTAAATGTATTTTTTTTCCGCTATGTTTTTTCCATAGCACAATCTGTATTATCAATAAAAAATTAACACTTTCAATTTTCACGCCGGCCACTGGGGCTATTTTGGACTCTTCCTGTTGATTCAGGAAATCCATGTGTACATCAATAACCCATTGTTTTTCATCGAAGAATCGATTGTGCAAAGATCATTGTGAATGGAGGAAGAGGTGGGGAGAAAGGAGACCTGTGAAATCATCTTTATTATTGGTGGATCCTGTGTTATCAGCTGTGTTAAGAGATATTTACCCGACGTCATCATATGTTGATAATGAGCCTGCTGGAAACTCTTCCTGAAAAGATATGAAGTGTGGGTCTAAAATGGCACCTGTGACCAATGTGAAAAAGGCTAGATTACCGTACTTATTTTGCTTTTTAATACAGATAATGATATTAAAAAAAAAATAAACCATTGCCAATTTACTAAAAATAAAAAAATACATAACAGAAAAACCTAATTTTAAAAAAATGGTCATTTTCTGGTTACACGTTCTGTTTAAACTAGCAAGTTCCCTATGGAGAGACAGCAGGCATATAATTCTCTGTTTGGATTAAATCTTTAAGTTGTTTTAGCCATTTCTCATTTGTATCTGCTTCTGCAGCTGATATCAGAGGGAAGGAAATAAATGGCAATATCTTCTCATACGATGGCTCTTATTGAAAATCGGTGTGTAGCCTGCAAGTGATATATAGGGTTCTTAACATGTTTTCCAGTTATTCCCTAACCACAGAAAAGGGAATATCTTACTGTTTGTGGGTATCTGACTACTAAGAACTCCAATGTGTAGAGCTCCATCTGCGCTGAGTTAAGCATTTGCACCTCTGCTCATTAGCCCCATGAATGCCTATCCATGCATGATCGTCATAGGTCTGACCAATGGAACATCCATTAATCATGAGAATTCACTTGTGTGTTTGTAGCGGTAGTGCACATGTGTGACCACTACTCCATTCACTTTCTGATAAGTGGTCATACATGCACTAAAGCTTTCATAGAAGTTAATAGGGCAGTGATCACACACGACGTGCATCACCACTAAGCCCAGTGATTGGCAGCAATGTTCATGTGTGCTGCAGCCTGTCAACAAAGAGCAGCAGTGGAGGACTGGCTTTGGACCAGGCGTCCGGGAGTATAGTTGGTTTTATTCTTTTATATCTAGAGCAAGCTGTCGGGGATAGAAAAGAATATGCAGAGTAGATTGAAAACCCCTTTAAAGCACCACTTCAACGTTGTTGTTTTTTTATTTCACCTCTGGAGTGGTGCTTAAAATCCAAGTCCCCTGCCCCCCTGTCTGAAACCTTCCAGCGTTATAATCTGTTTTTGCCTCCACTCAGTCTCCAGCAGTTTGTGACCTGCTGGCTGCTCCAGTGTTTCATGGAGCGAGCCGGAGGTCACTAATCAATGTACAGTCCTGCTCATCGTTATTGGCACCCATGAAGTTTAAGTACATAATGTGGAATATCTCCTGAAAAAATTAATCAAGTGAAACAGTTTTTGTGTAGGGCACTTGTTAAATACAAAAGAGCAAATGCTAAACAATAATTTAAAGCCAAAAACAGTGGGAGGGAAAAATAGAAAAACCTAAAGCTTGATGTGTCACTGGTATTTGCACACTTTACATTAATTTAGTATGGAAACACATTTTGACTCTCCTGTGGTAAATCACAAGAGATTCACCTGTGATTAATTGTGACATGAATTAGCCAATGAATGATGAATGACTTCAGTGTTTTAAAAAGCCACATGGTAGGTCCTGTTCCTTTGTCACAATAGAGAAGACAAAGGCGCTGTCTGAGGACATCAGAACTTCTATTATTAGCAAACACAAGACTTCTAAAGGGTATGAGGCCATCTCCAAAGACCTTGGTATCCCAGTTTCAACAGTGCGCAATGTTATTAAGAAGTTTGCCAAACATGGAGCTGTCAAGAACCTCCCTGGATGTGGGGGAAAAAGGAAAATTGACGAGATGTCTTTGAAGGTTGGTGCAAATGGTGGAAAAAAGACCATGTCAAACATCCAAAGACCTGAAGGCCAACCTGGAACAGTCTGGGGTCATAGTTTCAACAAATACCATATGCCACACACTAAACCAAGCAGAGCTTTATGGGCAAAGGCCAAGGTATAAACCATTGCTGAAGAAAAGACTTGAAAAGGAACAACTGATCTTTGCCAAAGAGTACCTTGACAAACCACAATCCTTCTGGGAAAATGTTCTGTGGATAAATGAAAGAAAAATAGCAATGCTAAGCAGCAGTTTGTTTACAGATGACACAATGAAGCGTATAAGGAAAAGAGCACATTACCAACAGTTAAGCATGGTGGAGGATCCATAATGCTGTGGGGTTTCTTTGCTGCGTCTGGTACTGGAGCAAAAGTATTAATTAGGGGTGCCTTTATTGATGCACATGCTGTTTATTCTGTTTCTTCTTTGAAATTGCAACATGGAAGTTGATAAACAATCTTTTATTGATGTATTTCTTTGGACCACTAATTTAAAAATCCTGAGGATATAACCTTGGTACATTTCAATTTATTTCTGAAGATATTGTACAGTCTATGAAAAAAATGAAGGGGTGCCAATAATGATGAGCAGCACTGTAAGTCTATGTGAGCCTCTTTCTGGCTCTCATAGACTTGCATTGAGAGCTTGTGACGTAGCTTCTGACTTCTGGCCACTCAGAGGCTGCGCTCACAAGATGGCGCCGCAGGACCGGACCGGAGCCAAAAAACTGAAGACGCAGGATATTACATTTAAAGCGCTACTCCAGCGGTGAAAAAAAAAAAAAAACTTTGGAGTGGTGCTTTAAGCTGAAGTATACTGAAAGAAAAGTTTTTGCGAGTTTAATTGACTTTTTATATAAATTGAAACTGGGTTGAGGCAAAAACATTTGAAAATGTTTTTTCCTTTTAGCATTTTTTTGTTACATAGTTCTTTTTTATTAAATTAACTTGATGGATATTGAATGGAAAAAAGTGTTACTTTTCCTTTCGGACTGACTTTGATGTGATATTTTTGTTAAAAATGAATTTGGTATGTAAAACCATAAAATAACGCCAGTTTCCACTTCCCTATGTGCACGTAACATAATTTGGCTCTGAAATGCCAGCACGCTTTCCTCTAACCCTACAGTCCTTGCCGGTGCAGCGATGGAGTTAAGATTAACAGACTCCTGCAAATTAGCTTCTGATTAGTGCAGAACATTTCATTTTAATTAAACATAATTAAGTGGATTTAATTAAAAAAGAAACGTGTTGTAACCCTGGTAAGGTAGAAAGTTAGGCACTCTTTTGATTGAATTAGGTCCGGCATTGATTGATGCGTTTGCTCCTTCCTCCCCCAGGCTGCTCTGTACCGCCTCAGTGGTGATTGGAATCCTCTTCACATTGAACCCAGCTTTGCTGCAATGGGAGGTAAGTGAGCCAAATGATTGCACTGGGAGAAGATCCCTTAGGAGTGCACATTTAAGCTGTATTTTCATGATGGTGTTCTGAGATTGTTGTATTGGATCCCAGACATTGTAGGTTCTGACAGCAGAAAAACCACTGTACCATGAGTCTAGTAGGTAAGAGTCCTATCGGTACCATTTATAAGGAACCAGCTGTTTCCTACTATTACATGGCATGTAATGGTCTGAACTAATCAGTTTTATATTTGGCAATAACTGTTAGACACATCAAAGGTGCTCTCTGTCCACAAGTGAGTACACAGGTTGTATAAATGAAATCCCATCTGCTGCTCGTGACTGATACGCAACCGTAGCCAGAGACCTGTCACCCAGGGCAGAGGGCGGGGGGAAGCCGCTGGGGATCCACTGGGCCGACTTATCTGTTCCACGTCACGGTCACCGGCGGCTATTAAAAGTATGTTGTCCCCTGAAAGGACTCAGCATTTGAGTCAAACACACCTGGCCGAGATTGTACAGCCAGTACCTGAGACTTGCTGCCTGTGGATTGAAAAAAGGGATCCGATATCAAGTTCTTTTGGTCTGTACTGTGTGTGTGTGTGTGTGTGTGTGTATATATATATATATATATATATATATATATATATATATATATATATATATATATATATATATATATATATATATATATATATATATATATATATATAGTACAGACCAAAAGTTTGGACACACCTTCTCATTTAAAGAAGTTTCTGTATTTTTATGACTATGAAAATTGTACATTCACACTGAAGGCATCAAAACTATGCATTAACACATGTGGAATTATATACTTAACAAAAAAGTGTGAAACAACTGAAAATATGTCTTATATTCTAGGTTCTTCAAAGTAGCCACCTTTTGCTTTGATGACTGCTTTGCACACTCTTGGCATTCTCTTGATGAGCTTCAAGAGGTAGTCACCGGAAATGGTTTTCACTTCACAGTTGTGCCCTGTCAAGTTTAATAAGTGGGATTTCTTGCCTTATAAATGGGGTTGGGACCATCAGTTGTGTTGTGCAGAAGTCAGGTGGATACACAGCTGATATTCCTACTGAATAGACTGTTAGCTGCTTTTTTCTTGCCATAATACAAATTCTAAGTAAAGAAAAATGAGTGGCCGTCATTACTTTAAGAAATGAAGGTCAGTCAGTCTGAAAAATTGGGAAAACTTTGAAAGTGTCCCCAAGTGCAGTTGCAAAAACCATCAAGCGCTACAAAGAAACTGGCTCACATGAGGACCGCCCCAGGAAAGGAAGACCAAGAGTCACCTCTGCTTCTGAGGATAAGTTTATCCAAGTCACCAGCCTCGGAAATTGCAAGTTAACAGCAGCTCAGATTAGAGACCAGGTCAATGCCACACAGAGTTCTAGCAGCAGACACATCTCTACAACAACTGTTAAGAGGAGACTTTGTGCAGTAGGCCTTCATGGTAAAATAGCTGCTAGGAAACCACTGCTAAGGACAGGCAACAAGTAGAAGAGACTTGTTTGGGCTAAAGAACACAAGGAATGGACATTAGACCAGTGGAAATCTGTGCTTTGGTCTGATGAGTCCAAATTTGAGATCTCTGGTTCCAACCACAGGGTCTTTGTGCGACGCAGAAAAGGTGAACGGATGGACTCTACATCCTGGTTCCCACCGTGAAGCATGGAGGAGGAGGTGTGATGGTGTGGGGGTGCTTTGCTGGTGACACTGTTGGGGATTTATTCAAAATTGAAGGCATACTGAACCAGCATGGCTACCACAGCATCTTGCAGCGGCATGCTATTCCATCCGGTTTGTGTTTAGTTGGACCATCGTTTATTTTTCAACAGGACAATGACCCCAAACACACTTCCAGGCTGTGTAATGGCTATTTGAACAATAAGTAGAGAGATGGGGTGCTACGCCAGATGACCTGGCCTCCAGAGTCACCAGACCTGAACCCAATCAAGATGGTTTGGGGTGAGCTGGACCGCAGAGTGAAGGCAAAAGGGCCAACAAGTGCTAAGCATCTCTGGGAACTCCTTCAAGATTGTTGGAAGACCATTTCCGGTGACTACCTCTTGAAGCTCATCAAGAGAATGCCAAGAGTGTGCAAAGCAGTCATCAAAGCAAAAGGTGGCTACTTTGAAGAACCTAGAATATAAGACATATTCTCAGTTGTAGCCAACACTGTTCAACCTAAAAACAGCGTAGGGGTAATAACTTTTTCAACATTTTGCCTAGTTGGCAACTAGAGCCCTAAACTCAAGCCCTTAAAGCTTAACTTTTATTAAAGTATATAACTCTTCTAAGGATAGTGTGTATTAAAATAATTACAGAAGTACAGGCAGCAGAGTGTGGTCGGATATTGTAATCTGCAATATTGCTTTTTCACTATATAGTTATCCGACCAATTCTCATTATCATGTGTTAGTGGCCGCGGACAACCTATCTCATGTTAACACTGCCTATGCCTTATCATAAAATCCAAAATTAAAGCCTCCCCGACATGTTTCGCCTAACTGGCGTCATCAGGGGACAGAGGCTTAATGGCATTTAAGCCTCTGTCCCCTGATGACGCCAGTTAGGCGAAACATGTCGGGCCACTAACACATGATAATGAGAATTATAATAATGAGAATGATAATAGAAGAGTTATATGCTTTAATAAAAGTTAAGTTTTAAGGGCTTGAGTTTGGGGTTCTAGTTGCCAACTAGGCAAAATGTTGATAAAAATATTCTCAGTTGTTTCACACTTTTTTGTTAAGTATATAATTCCACATGTGTTAATTCATAGTTTTGATGCCTTCAGTGTGAATGTACAATTTTCATAGTCATGAAAATACAGAAAAATCTTTAAATGAGAAGGTGTGTCCAAACTTTTGGTCTGCACTATATATATATATCAATGTATTTGTATGCGTACATAAATATATATATTTGTGTATGTGCGTGAATCTAAAAATAATTGTCAAATGTAAGTAGCAAAAATTAAAAAAATATGTTTAAAAATTACATATTTGGTATTGCTGCTGGTATAATTTCCCAGACTTGTTAACTATAAGAATATTTATCCCATACAGTGTATTCTGAACTTGGAGAAAAATAAGTAATGCCAGAATTGGTGTATTTTTGGTCACTGTAGTTTGCACAAAATTGCAATAAAATCCAATGAAAAAAATCACATGTAACCCAAAATGGTTTAAATAAAATGGACAGCTCTATGTGAAAAAACAAGTCCTTCCAAGGAAAAAACGAAAGCTCAAAAACTAAAACTCCGCTCGTCTATCATTACAGTATGGCACTGACAGGTTCCCTTTATTTCACCGCTGGACATTTTCACGTTTTCATCAGATTATTCTGCCATATTGGGCAGCTGCTCCTCTGTAATAGATAAGTTCTTCAACAAACTTTGAGATCTATTTCATGGCTATGGAGTCCTTCTTGCCTCCAGCCTGGACTGTCCTTATTACATTTTTTTCTTTAAATAATGGTATAGTCAATGAGCGAGGGTAAAGCTCCAGAACAAAATAAATCAGCGTTTATGGCGACGTGAGAACTTTGTTGATATAAATATGATCCAGAATGTTTGAGATGAAGGTTGCGCTCATCTATGGTTCCTCTCCACAGGGTTCAAACGACCAATATTGCACGGTCTGTGCTCTTTTGGATTTTCTGCCCGACATGTTTTGAAGCACTTTGCAAATAATGATGTAACCAAGTTTAAAGCAATAAAGGTACCGTACTTGGCATTTTGTTTCTGAATAGTGAGATCACGTAATTATGTGCTTCAAGAAAAATATCAGGAAATTGAATATATTTGAGATGTGCTTTCACTGGTCAGTCGCATCGCTTTAGAATTGCAGCTTTTTAAAAGTAGGGAAAATATGATGTGGTGGAAGAGCGGGTGATGGGCCTTTAAAGGGAACCTATCACCAGTTTTGTCATATAACGACTAAAACTATGACCTTATTCAGAGCCTGTGCTGCATTCCTTAAATGCGTATATAACCCCCTGCCTCCCCCTGTATACTCCCAAAAACCTTTTTAAGTTCTCCCAGGCTGTATGGAAATCGGATTGGTCCGGTCCAATGGGCGTGATTTCGGGCCTCTCCATCCCTCCCCCCGGCTGCTGCTCTCCGTTCTTCTTTAATTGACGTGGATGCATCTGCGCACTATGCTTTGCCCTACTACGGATGCATGCACACTTATGTTATCAGCTCTGCCCTCAGTAAGGCAAAGCATAGCGTGGAGGCGAAAGTGCAGCAGCAGGAGTGCTACACAGGCGCTGAATAAGGTCATAGTTTTAGTTGTTATATGACTAAACTGGTGACAGGTTCCCTTTAAAGTGGTTCTCTTACTTTATGTACAGTGAGGAAAATTAAGTATTTCGTACCCTGCCTAATTTTTACCACGAACAAAGAATGTAGAGGTCTGTAATTTTTATTGTAGGTACACTTCACCTGTGAGAGACAGAATTTTCAAAATAAAAATCAGAAAATCACATTGTATGATTTTTACATAATTAATTAGCATTTTATTGCATGAAATAAGTACCGTATTTTTCGGACTATAAGATGCACCGGACCATAAGACGCACCTAGGTTTTAAAGGAGGAAAATAGGGAAAAAAATATTTAAGCAAAAAATGTGGTCATGATGCCGTGTTATAGGGGAGGGAGTTTGCTGCTGACAACGGTTTTTCATAATGTCCCCCAATTCTGTTAATATCCTCCATCCTGGTATGTATGGCTCCTCCTTCCTGGTATACGTGGCCCCCATCCCATCTTGGTATACGTGGCCCTCCTCCCCATCCTGGTATGCATGGCACCCCTTGATCCCCCATCCTGGTATGCATGGCATCCCTTAATCCCCCATTCTGGTATGTATGGCTCCCCTTTAGCCCCCATCCAGGTATGCATGGCACCCCTTGATCACACATCCTGGTATGTATGGCCCCCCTCATCCCCATCCTGGTATGCATGGCACCCCCCCTTGATTCCCATATCATGGTATGCATGGCACCCCCCTTATCCCTATCCTGGTTTGTATGGCACCCCTTGAGCCCCCATCCTGGTATGCATGGCACCCCTTGAGCCCCCATTCTGGTATGCATGGCACCCCTCGAGCCCCCATCCTGGTATGCTTGGCACCCCTCGAGCCCCCATCCTGGTATGCTTGGCACCCCTCGAGCCCCCATCCTGGTATGCTTGGCACCCCTTGAGCCCCCATCCTGGTATGCGTGGCACCCCTTGAGCCCCCATCCTGGTATGCGTGGCGCCCCTTGAGCCACCATCCTGGTATGCATGGCGCCCCTTGAGCCCCCATCATGGTAGGCATGGCGCCCCTTGAGCCCCCATCCTAGTATGCATGGCCCCCCTTGATCACCCATCCTGGTATGCATGGCACACTTTGATCACCCATCCTGGTATGCATGGCACCCCTTGAGCCCCCATCCTGGTATGCATGGCACCCCTTGAGCCCCCATCCTGGTATGCATAGCACTCCTTGATCACCCATACTGGTATGCATGGCACCCCTTGAGCCCCCATCATGGTATGATTGGCACCCCTTGAGCCCCCATACTGCTTCCCACAAAAGAAAATAAACAATCATACTCACCTCCTCCAGGGCTGTCACACTCTGCTGCTGACACTCTCACTGTGTGAGCCGCGCATGGCAGGGCGCGCATGGCTTCCCTGCCATGCACCCTCACACAGTGTGAGAGCGCACACACTGTACCGCAGCGTGGCTCCTGCTGCCGCTCTGCGGTCAGTGTGCCTGCTATTAAAGTCCATGGATGTTCACTACAACCCATGGGAGTGGGTTGTAGTGAATATTCATGAGCTTTAATAGCGAGCACACAGACCGCAGAGCGCGGCAGGAGCCGCGTTGCGGTACAGTGTGCCTGCTATTAGAGAAAATTAATATTCCCTGCTCCCCACGCCCATGGGCGTGGGGAGCAGGGAATATTCATTTTCTTTAGTAGCGGGCACAGCGCAGGCTGCAGCAGTCGGCTGCTGCCTTCTGTGCCCCGCTGATCCCCCGCTGCTGCTCCCCCAGACCTCCTACCACGCTGAGCCACAGTATATACAGGGAGATAGTATTCGGACTATAAGACGCACCCCCCACTTTCCTCCAAAATTTTGGAGGAAAAAAGTGCGTCTTATAATCTGAAAAATACGGTATTTGATGCAATAGAAAAACGGAACTTAATATTTCATACAGAAACCTTTGTTAGCAATTACAAAGGTCAGACTTTTCCTGTAATACTTGATCAAGTTTGCACACACTGCAGCAGGGATTTTGGCCCACTCATCTATACAGATCTTCTCCAGGTCTTTTCGGTTCGGGGCTGTCACTGGGCAACATTGAGTTTCTGCTCCCGCCAAAGATTTTTTATTACGTTCAGGTCTGGAGACTGGCTAAGCCACTCCAGGACCTTGAAATGCTTCTTTCAGAGCCACTCCTTAGTTGCCCTGGCTGTGTGTTTCGGGTCATTGTCATGCTGGAAGACCCATCTTCAATGCTCTTACTGAGGGAAGGCGGTTGTTGGCCAAAATCTCGCGATACATGACCCCATCCTCCCTTCAATACAGTGCAGTCGTCCTGTCCCTTTTGCAGAAAAGCACCCCCAAAGCATGATATTTCCTCCACCATGCTTCACGGTTAGGATGGTGTTTTTGGACTTGTAATCATCCTTCTTCTTACTCCAAACACGCTGAGTGGAGTTGATACCAAAAAGTTCTAGTTTGGTCTCCTCTGTCCACATAACCTTCTCCTATGCCTCCTCTGGATCATCCAGATTGTCATTGGCGAACTTCAAACGAGCCTGGACATTGTGCTGGAGTGAGCAGGGGGACCTTGCATGCCCTGCAGGATTTTAGTGCATGACGGAGCAGTGTGTTACTAACAGTAATTTTTGAGACTGTGGTCCCAGCTCTCTTCAGGTCATTGACATGGTCCTGCCGTGTAGTTCGGGGCTGATTCCTGACCTTTCTTAGAATCATCCTTACCCAACGAGGCGAGAACTTGCTTGGAGCCCGGGACCGAGAAAGATTGACAGTCATCTTGTGTTTCTTCCATTTTCTAATAATTGTGCAAACAGTTGGCGCATTTTCGCCAAGCTGCTTGCCTATTGTCCTGTAGCCCATCCCAGCCTTGTACAGGTCTACAATTTTGTCCCTGGTGTCCTTAGACAGCTCTTTGGTCTTGGCCATGGTGGAGAGGTTGGATGTTATTGATTGTGTGGACAGGTGTCTTTTATACAGGTAACAAGTTCAAACTGGTACAATTAATGTAGGTAATGAGTGAAGAGTAGGAGGGCTTCTTAAAGAAAAATTAGCAGGTCTGTGAGAGCCAGAATTCTTGCTGGTTGATAGGTGATCAAAAACTTATTTCATGCAATTTAATTATTTAAAAATAATACAATGTGTTTTTCTGGTTTTTCATTTAGATTCCGTCTTACAGTTGAAGTGTACCTATGATAAAAATTACAGATCTCTCCATTCTTTGTAGGTGGGAAACCTTGGAAAATCGGCAGTGTATCAAACACTTATTTTCCCCACTGTACCTAAAACTAAATGAAGGAAATTGTGTAACATTCTCCTGAGAACATCAGTTGCTAAAGTGCTAAGAGCAGCAGAACCCTTTTAGATCACAGTTTTGCAGTTTTTTGACTCCATTTCTTTTTATCTATCTTCTAATATTCTTTCAGTGGCTCATAATTTTTAATATTTTTGCTTGCTATCAATGGATGGAAATGTTTGAGCCTAAACATATACTGATAAGAATTTAGATTGTGAGCCCCATTGGGGACAGTGATGATCATGTATGTAAAGTGCTGTGAAATATGATGGCGCTATATAAGTGAGTAAATATTCCGAGGATGGAAACCTCATATAGACCTAGCCCTGGTCTTTACTGATTAGTATTTTACAGTCTAGTCATTTGTCTGTAAATTCTGCACATCAGAGACTTTTTGCTCTCCTTAACTGAAGGTTTGCCACAATGTGTCAGTGTAAGACGATTTCCAAGATGAGATATATCAATTGTAGATTCTGGATTTAAATTAGACTATTTTCATTACCCTGATAGCAAGCAGAAATGAAAAAAAATTCAATACAAAAATTGTTTAATGGGGTTTTCCAGTTTTCTGATAAAAGTCTGCAGTCATTTTGTGACTGGAGGCTTCTGAATCCTGACAGCATGCCCAAGATTCACTGGTATTGGCACACTCTCACCGCCAATAACGGTGAATCTTAACAGCGTGTGCAGCGCACACTGTCAGGATTCAGAAGTCTGCAATCACGTAGAGTGACACACTTTAGAGATTAATCATTAATGTCTTTCTCTAGATTATTCCTTTAACTAGGTAGAAGGGAGTGTTATGAACACCTGATGGAAATGGCTAAGGTTTGTCCAAAACCTACACTCAGTTGGCCGTGTAGCCTTGGCATTAAGTGGGATGTGATAACACTTCTATTTATATGTTTTTACTATACATCATATGAAATTGTAACGTTCGTCGACGTTAACTTCCATTATCTCCCAAGGTCCGCTTTGCAAAACCAGTGTTGCCTGGGCAAACGTTGCAAACAGAAATGTGGAAAGAAGGCAACAGAATTCACCTTCAGTCTAAGGTCAGTAGCCCGATTTGTGGTATGACTCTTTTTCTAAGTGCAGATCACCAATCTATGAATATGGGATTTATGTCGAGCTTCAGGCATATTGCAGGTTAGCTGAACAGTGTAGATTTTCCATAACCTTTTGTTCGGTGCTATTACTTTGTCCTACCAGCAAAAGAGATTCTTGATTCAGGCAAATGAATAAAGGAGATTCGTGTAAAACTTTAGCTTCTAATGTGATCCTGCAAACCACAGATACATAAATCTGTATCATTGTTTGGAGCTATTGTGGTGTTCCAGCATAAAGCAGATATTTGCTTCGTATAATGTGAAAGATAAATGCAGCTGGAGGACTCACCGCTTAATCTAATGAATACATCTCCTATACAATGGAGTATTCATTACACTTTGCAAGTGATGAAGCAGGGAAAGAACTGCGAGCCTCTTTTTTAACACACCATAAAGCTAATAATACCTCCCATACAGGGCTGTGGGGTCGGTAAGCCAAACCTTCGACTCCGGCTCCTCAATTTTCATTACACCGACTCCGGCTCCCTCATACATGGCTCATAGTTTAAGTGATAAATTTACTGTAGCACAGATTCATCTCAGCTAAAAGTCTAGACCCTTAGATCAGGAACAGAACAGACATTTATAGGACATTTCATAACTTTCCCAAATTCTTATGAAAAAATATTCCCCACAAACTGCATTGAACTACTGTACCCAATTTATTATATATTTTAGGAGTCTGAGTCTGTCCGTTTTAAGCCGACTCCAACTCCGACTCCACCAAAATGGGCTCCGACTCTACGACTACGACTCCACAGCCCTGCTCCCATACATGCTGAGACATTTAGACAATATTTCAGGGGAATTGCTTCCTTTCTACTTTTTAGCAGAAAGTGTTCTCCTTGTGTACGCGAACATTTTTTCTGACGCATGCCACTGTTTGCCTTACGACTTATTACATCACCCATTGCTTGATTGGTGCAGAGCACTATAGTTTTCTATAGGAAAAGTAAAATAAAGTATATTTATTCATATTACGAAATATACTGTACACTAGACGATCATTCAGTTTCCGGAAGTCGGACCTCTTATACCCTATAGACACATTTATCAGTTGTATTAGGAGCATTGTAAGGTGTAAACACTGAACGTAAGGGAAAATGAGGTCTGAATTTTGGACCTACTGTATTTTGCGGATTGTAAAACGCACCCCAAATTTGGTGGAGGGAAAAAATGTTTTTAAATAAAATGGTGGTGCGTCTTATTGTCTCATTTTACGGTAGCTTACCTGGAGGGGTCAGCGACGGTGGAGCGGGATCACAGGAGGCCGGTGGCGGCAGGAGTGGAGCGATGCTGCGGGCCCCGGGCTGGGAGTAGCTGGTGTCCCGAGGCTGCAGGCCCTGCGCTCTCTTAAGATGTCGGCGCTGAGCGGAGTCCCCTTCCCATTGACTTCCCTGCGGTGGACTGCAGGGAAATGGCCTCCGGAGGCAGCGCATACGCAGATTGAGATCTCGGGACAAGATCTTGTCTCCCGAGATCTCAATCTTTGCATGCAACTCCTCCAGCGGTCATTTTCCCGAAGCCCACCGCAGGGAAATCAATGAGAAGGGGACTCCGGTCAGCGCCGACATCTTAAGAGAGCGCAGGGCCTGCGGCCACACACTGCCGGGACACCCCCTCCTCCAAGCCCGGGGCCCACAGCATCGCCCCACTCCTGCCACTGCCAGCGGACTCCGGTAGCAGCGACCCTCCCTCCTGTGACCCCTCTCCATCGCCGCCAATACCCCGGTAAGCTACCTACGGATTTTAAGATGCACCCCCATTTTCCTCCCAAATTTTGGGGAAAAAAGTGCTTCTTATAATCTGAAAAATACAGTACTTTTTGGTTCTTTGTCTAAAAAAGAAGTCTGAACATAGCCGAAAATTGTAAAAATATTGCAAAAAAAGAAATGGTAATATACAAGCAAATAAACCTAGTCTTAAAGCAAGGTCATCAAAGGTCACTGCAGTATTCCCCAATAAGCTCTTGGTTCCAGAGAATACTACTTAGTATGGAAAACTGAATTATTGGTATACATGGTCAGCTAAGGTGAATTTTAGCAGACTGAAATTGCGGACCATAAAATACATAAATATATATATATATATATATATATGTATATATATGTACGTATCCATGTATGTTTGTGTGTGTGTATATATATATATATATATATATATATATATATATATATATATATATATATATATATATATATATATATATATATATATATATATATATATATATATATATATATATATATATATCTCAGACCGTATTTTATTTTAACATGTTAAATGCCAGTTTGATTCAAGATGGTACATTTCAGACTTGAAGCCCAGAACATCATTTTACACCAAGTCGATCAATGTGTATACACACTTACACATTTAGAGAACAAATCATTAAAGATGTCTCAAAGACATTTGACCTTTTCTACCTCCTGAATGATGTCAGTGTTCTCTTGGCAAGGATAAGGCTTATTGATCTCTGTGAGGATTGGAGCAGACATGTCATGAAATGTCAGAGGAAATGACTGCAGCGAAGATAAAGTGACTCCGAATGCTCTTTTTCTTACTTGAGACACCTTGAGGAAATGCTTGCTTAGAGAGTTACATGTCCACTTCCGTTTTTTCAGGTGAAAGAGACTGGAGAAATTGCCATCGCCGGTGCCTACGTTGACCTTACATCAACTGTTAATAGCTTTGAGTCCAAAGCTACAGTCCAGGTACGGAAACGCCTTAACCCTCGCATAGACTAAAATTCAGAGCTGTAATAAATGCACCTAGGTAGTAAAAGACACAATGGGATACATTTCAGATGATTTCTATAGAGATAATAATGTTTCTGGGAGGTTTCCACACTGTATTTCCGTTTCTTTCTATTCTGGAAAACTCACAATAGACATAGATGCAAGTAAAAAAGGTGCAATTTAATCCTACTTTACCATATTGATTTGTTATTATGTTTACAGGAAAACAGCACATCAATACAGTTGTCACTGGTGTTACATTGCTCTCTGTGACACAATTTATTTAAAAAGAAAATTAGACACGTCCGGTAGAAGTCCCCATTGATTCTTGCCGTGTCCCGGTTATCCCTGCTTCTGATTCGCCTTTTCAGCACAATGTTGCAAGATACTTGGCTAAAAATTCAATAAATCCGCTGCAGCTTTTTCACGATTAACACACAGTAACATGAATGCCAACACTGCACCGTAGATCATCTTTGTGCTTTCATTCTCCCTTATACAAAATATACAGAGGACATTAGTAATTAGTATAAACAGGCTGGTATGCAAACCAGGGGATAAGCCAAGCATTCGTCTACTGCATATATTGTATAGGAAGGAGTTTTTTTGCAGTAAAAGTGATGGCAGTGACTACTCTAAGGGTTTGCAAATGGAAACATCCATCAGTGACTTTACTTGGGCATTTGTGGTCCTAAGTGCTAATGGGTGGTGTAAAGACTTATTTAAATTTTAGATTTTGTTCACCAATCTTAAACTTTAGATTAATTTTGAATAGAGTTGAGCAAAAAGATTTGCAGGATTCTTGTCCACATCTGTTGTCTGTGACCACCAAACTAGAGCCCTGCAAATCACTACTACCTTGCAACATCCTTGGCACTTCTTCTTATGAGTAGGCCAAACACAACGTCTCTACTAGTGATGAGCGAGCGCGCTCATTTAACCCTTTAATCGAGCTTGCTCACGTGCTTACCGAGTATCTTCGGCATGCTCGTGTATTATGTACCAGTCCCTGCGTCTGCATGATTTACAACTGTAAAACAGCCTCAACATGTGAGGATTCCCTAACAAACAGGCAATCCCTGCATGTGTTGAGGTTGTCTAACAGCTGACGCAGGGACTCAAACACAATATACGAGCACGCCAAAGATACTCGGTAAGCACCCGCACATGCTCGATTAACGGGTTAAATGAGCACACTCGCTCATCAGAAGAGGCGACGGAGATGTCGCAAAGTAGTAGGCGGCTCCCAGGGCTCTGGTTTGGTGACCACATACTACTGACATCTTTTTGCTCAATTCTAATTTTAAGTCATTTTCAGAGACTAAAAAAATAAAGCAAATTTACTATTGTTAGTGCAACCCAACTTTGGCGACAGAGTGCACCAAGTTTTGGCACAAAATATTGCATCTAGTTTTATAATGAGTGTAAAACACGAATTGTTGATTACTTTTATAGGAAGCTTGATGTTGCAGACAGAGATAGGCTTCAAAACTTAAAATGTAAAAGTGTGCTCCACATTGTGCCAAAATTAAGCCAACTATGAATTTTTGTAAAGATAGATTTAGTGGATCTTTAAACACTTTGGCTATCATACTTTTGGCGTATATAGACTGTCTAGTCTAGGTTTACTATGTGTCAACTGTGGAGAGGATTAGAAAATCTTCCCTAATGTTTTTGGGGGTTTTTTTGTATTCAGTTTAATCTTCTCCTTGAAAAAACAGCCAGGTCCTTAACCAGTATTGCATATATCTAGGGCAGGGCTTTCTGATCTACTGGTATTGCATATCTCTAGGGGCAGGGCTTTGTGATCTACCGGTGTTGCATATCTCTAGGGCAGGGCATTCTGATCTACTAGTGTTACATATCTCTAGGGCAGGGCATTCTGATCTACCAGTATTGCATATCTCTAGGGCAGGGCTTTGCGATCTACCAGTATTGCATATCTCTAGGGCAGGGCTTTCTGATCTACCAGTATCAGATATCTCTAGGGGCAGGGCTTTCTGATCTACTGGTATTGCGTATCTCTAGGGCAGGGCATTCTGATCTACCAGTATCAGATATCTCTAGGGCAGGGCTTTGTGATCTACCAGTATTGCATATCTCTAGGGCATGGCTTTCTGATCTACCAGTATTGCATATCTCTAGGGCAGGGCTTTCTGATCTACCAGTATTGCATATCTCTAGGGCAGGGCTTTCTGATCTACCAGTATCACATATCTCTAGGGCAGGGCTTTCTGATCTTACTCTATTGGGGCATCACCAGCACAAACATAGTGATGCCTGAGCTTCTCGGGGGCAATACTCACCCTCTCCTTATTCTGTGCGTGATAAAAGCTTTGGAAGTACAGTGATGCAATTTATGTGGCTTAGAAACATCCAGAAAAACTTTAATATTGAGCATGAACTGTAGTAAAAATGTGTCCTATTCCAGACAACCACCACATAATCCAACCAATATTTTTCTGTCTCATTGTAGCCCTGTGTACACATAAGCACCTCTGCCGCCAATATGTATGGCAGCCAGAGGTGCTGGAAAACGTATATCCTGGGAAAGCTGTTGAGTGACCCCACCATTGGGATGGTCTCTGTATGGCACAACATACTGTCCATAAAGTCTTATATGTCCAGGTGGGCAGGGTTCCCTCACCACATGTTGCCCTTGGCCCTATGGACAGCTACTGTATGGTAACATGAGTGTGGAGGATCTAATATAAAAGAGAGACTGATATCTTTTCAGATTGGTCCATGTTCTTTATTATTTCATCAACGATCTGGAAAATCTCTGTAAAAAACTCCTGTCTCATACTTTTCTGTTATAAGGTCTTAAACATGGTAAATGTATATTTTATATAGGACAGAATTACTGGCAAGCAATTCCAGTGTAATCATTCTCATTATGACATTTAATCTTGTCTGCCTTAAGCAATAAATCTCCCGCTCCAATAACAACTGCAGCCAGACAGTATTTTACTGCATGGAATACATTGTATAATTCCGTACTGGGCTATATAGTGTAATAGAATTACTAGGTATGACAGGCTGCTCCATGGTACACGGCATTGATTTGAGGACCATGAATTACTGAGAAAAAGAATTATTATGCCTTGCCATTCACAGCTTCTCTAAAATGAATATTGCTTTCTTATAAGAACAATTAACAGCTACAATTACATTTTATTCATACCACACTCTCTATCAATACTCAAATATTTCTGATCTTACTAATAACCATGACAAGCCAGAGGCTTAAATTATTACCACTCCTCTTTATATGTTGAAATTAATCCGTTAAAGCTCATCTGTAACCAAATTTCACAATTCAAGTGACATACATTATCAAATAGATCTTAGACCTGATGATGCTGGTGTACTTATTTTGAAAGTCATTATCAGAACGGCTTTATAATCTGGATATTTCAGTTAAAAGAGTGCGAGAGCACGTGAGTCCAAATGTACTTAATCTCTCCTGACCCTGCAGTGTGAGATCTCGACGCCCGCAGGGAGGAGGCACACTGCAGAGCTGTCAGTCAGGATAGGTGGACAGAGACTGCTTCTAGATCAATCTGACATGGATTTTCGAAATAGTTACACTAGCCGCATCAAATCAAAGATATCTATTTCATAATGTATGCAGAATGTGTTGTGAAATCTGGTGACAGATCTGCTTTAAATTTTGAGCTGTAAGATGCAATATCTAAGAATCAATTATTTTTTTTGGCTCCAAATGTATAGTTCCTAAAACCCACTTTCTATGCTTCCAAAGTAAATGATGATCTTGACTTCTGAAATTGAATTAAATATTCCTATTCTACCTTGCTAGAGTTATTTTTTTAATTTTTTCATAAACACGTTGCAAATCTGACCTACTTACTGCGATACGTTCTGTACAATTTGACATGTTAGTATAGTTAACACCTAAACTCTATTATCGGTTCTTGGTCGTTCTATCGATCATCTCTCACCAGGCAGTTCTATCCTCGTTGCTTCTTTCAGATCGCCAATGGTCATTCACAGTTTTAGCTTGAATTGGTCCAAGACATCTCCATTGGTGATCCTTGCTGTCCAAGGGATCCGTAGAAGTCTCCTCCATCACTAAAGTTCAAATGCGTCAATTTTCTTCCTGTCGGCATTCTTGAGTGTCCAGGTCTCGCATCCGTATGTTGCTGTTGAGAAGACAATTGCGTTGACCAATCTGCATTTGATAGCGATGGTGATGTCTCTGCTCTTGCAGACCTTGTTCATACTATCCATTGCATCCCATCCAAGTGTCATGCTTCATTTTCTTTCATATGTGCAATCGCCATCCCAGTTGATCTTGGAGCCAAGGAATATGTAATCGTCAACCACTTTGACGTCCTCGTTGTCAACCATGATATCGATGTTAGCAGTTTGCGCTGTTGTCATGATCTTTATTCTTGACGTTCATATACCACCCAAATTATTAGCTCTTTCTTAACCTGCAAAATAAGCTTCACCAAATCCTTCTTGTTCTCTGCCAGCAGGATCGTGTAGCACTTAAACATCGCCTAGTTATTTGGCGCCAAATACTCTGCTCCTCACTGGCATCATACGATAGACTTTAATGTAGCTTTCAATTGGCTTCCCCACTTACTCCTCCTGCATTTTGTAGTCTGGTATATAACTTCAAGCTATCAGATAGTGGCAGGAAAAATAGCTTAATCGAATAGGAAACTTCCTTGAAGGATTAATACACAATATTTTCCAAGAGAAATATGAAATCCCTGTTCTAAACTTTTTCGATACAAACAGATCCAGTTTTCTAGTTTACATGAAGACATGTAATCTAAAAATCAGTGTTCTCCTTCTTTCAACGATCTTGCTTATGTAATCTGAGAAACCTGCATGCTCAAATCTTATAATAAAAAAACCTATGATATATTCCTATGTGAGAACGAGACCTGTCACAATCATTTTTAACTCGTGAATGACAAGATATGGCTTCTAGGAGCACCAAAGTTTAAGCATGTCCCTAAAACATCTCAAGCTTTGATAAATGAGGGATCTCGGAACATGATCACATGCTTATCCCTTCCTTATGAAAGTCATGGCTACTTTGGAGAAGAAAGCTGTAGTCCAGTTAGACCCATTCAGATTTGGATTAATCAATTAATGGCCAGCTATATTTCATCATGCCTGACAAATAGGAATTTTTTTGTAACCATGGTTGGATTACTAAAAGGCAGTCCCATTAATGATCTTCTTACCCCTTCAATAGCCCTCCCCTTTTTTACTTTTTTTTCCCGTCCCCTTCCTTTGGTTACGTTTGTTGAAAGTAAAATGACTGTGTAACTTTACGTGTTGTAGACTTTTCACAATGGTATTTTAAGATATATGCTTTTTTCTGTATGTATTTTTCTTTATTAAATCTAATGGAAATGTTTAATAGTATTTTTATATGTACACAAATATAATCAAGTTGTGATCATGACTTTCTAGGATGTAAGACTGCAGAGTACACTGGTCTTTGAAGAAATCGGCCGTCGTATCAAAGATGTTGGGAGTGAACTGGTTAAAAAAGTAAATGCAGTCTTCCAGTGGGACATCACCAAGGATGGAAAATCTGCTGCACAATGGAGTGAGTCCCATTTCAGTTCTCAGAATCACTGTCAGACTGAACCTGCTGTTTATTTGAATTTAAATAGTTTATTCTGTGTCCAATATTCTTGTTTATTTCTTTCTGAAGTTTATAGACTCCTGGGATTGATTTGGTTCTCCTCTGTCCCAGTATATAGATTTTACTCTGACTTTTCAAAATTTTCCGTACAACGGTCAAAAGTAAAAGCAACACTGGATAATTGTCTTATTTTTCTTTTTCAAAGCATACAGTTTCATTTTGCTGCTCAAAAGTTGTACTTTAAACACTTCAGGTTTCTAGACCAACTTGTCGATGACATTTACTAATTACCTATAAATAAAAAATTTATACAAAAGAATAGCTATTTAAAATAGTATCGAATTTATATATCAATACTACTACTGTGACCATAGAATGGAAAATGAATAGCCTAAAGTAAATGTCCACCTTGAAGAGTAGAGATGTTATTATTTTTTATTTTTGTAAATAGGTGTAAAATATTATGCTAATTACCTCCTTGCTTTCTGTACATACTGCGCATATCAGTAAGAACAACACATTCATCGGCCTGGGAAAGCGTGGGTGACATGTTCCTGCCAGAACAGAGTAGCCAATGATAGAATTTAATGATGAGAGCTGGAGCACTTGACTGGAATGGGGCTAGCCAAATAATTTGCAGAGTTTTCTCTACAGTTCTAAGTCTGTTTGCAACTACGTGGAAATGTTTTATTATGTCTTGGAGTGGTTCTTCAGGAATAGAAAAAAAAAATAAAAGAAATGTCATTAGAAAGAAGTTCCTACATACATTTAATTAGCAAATCCCAATCACTTTGTCAAGGGAGCTAGAAAAATATTTAGATTTGAGAGTCCTCAGCGGTTGATACTATTTAATAGCTAACTGAAAAGATTGTATCAAACTGCAAGATTTCGAGGCTACTAGGGTCTCTTCATCAGGCTTGGAATTATACAAAATCTGAAGAGTCACATATTTATGCACAACAAGACGCAGAAATGATGCAATAGATGAGACAAGTGACGTGAAGCAGAACTATCATTATGGGAGAGGGATAAACCGTTGTGGCTGTAAATATTGAAACAGTTCATAGATAACGAGTGTGAAAGTTTTATTGTCTTGTGATTTAGGTCTGGTCCATGATTGTGATGCCCCCACATGGTCCGTGGAGCACATTCCTTGGTTGATATAGAAAGACAGAAATCCATGTGACGCATTCATTCCTGCACTGAGTGTGTCAAAGGTTGTCATGAGTTTGTACTCCTAGTCTCTCCTGATCTCTCTGAGATTTGAAGTTACACACACTCAGTGCAGGAATGAATGTGTCACATGGATTTATGTCTTTCTATATCAACTAAAGAATGTTCTCCTCAGACCATGTGGGGACATCACAATCCATATTAGATCAGGTAAACAATGTGGACAGCAGTGTGAGCAGCCTCTGCTTACCTCAGCCGCCATGATTATCTGTATTATTAGATCAGATAGACAGGGTGGACAACAATGTCAGCAACATTTCTATTACCTCCACACACGTGATTATCTGCAGTATTAGATCAGACAAGAAGGTAGACCGCAGTGTGATCAGCCTCTTCTTACCTCTGCAGTATTAGATCAGATAGGCAGGATGAACAGCAGTGTGAGCAGCCTCTTCTTACCTCAGCATCCATGACTATCTGTATTATTAGATCAGATAGGCAGGGTAGACAGCAGTGTGAACAGCCTCTTCTTACCTCAACATCCATGATGATCTGTATTATTAGATCAGATAGGCAGGGTAGACAGCAGTGTGAGCAGCCTCTTCTTACCTCAACATCCATGATGATCTGTATTATTAGGTCAGATAGGCAGGGTGCAAAGCAGTGTCAGCAGCCTTTTCTTACCTCAGCTCCTGTGATTATATGCAGTATTAGATCATGTAAGACCAGGTGGACAGCAGTGTGAGCAACCTCTACTTATCTCAGCATCACCGCTCACCCCTTATTTTTATTATTATATCAGAATATCCACAGCATACATATTTTTTACAAACAAAAGGAAGAGAGAGGAGCTGCATACTGCTCATACTCAAAGGCACCTGTGGTAGCCTAAATAAAACAATCCAGGATTTTTAAATGATAAAGTGTCTGCCTGTAGGTACTACAAGAGTGTGCTTAGGAGCTTATTTCATACTGTTCATACGTTGCACTAAAAATACAATTGTATTCAGTAGTGACAGCAAACAGGATTGTATATTTTATTCTGTCCAAGCAGAGGATTTAAAGCTCTTTATTACACAAAGAAAGTTTCGACGTCTGTAAATATATATTAGGAAATTAACCAGCTAAGAATGTTTGACTTACAAACGACTAAAAGCCAACAAACTGCACAGCCAAAAGTGACGCCAATTAGCCATAATGTATTGGTTGTAGTGCTTGTGGTCCCAGACAGTACCCCAAATTGAAGCATATCCTCAAAACCTAGAAAAATGTGCTGATCATAGTTATAGTAGTCTTATGGCATTACTAGAGGCGTCTTTTATACTGGGTTTAGATGTGAGCACCTATAACCATACTTGATCAGCTCTGCTTCCTTTTAGGCAGTCATAACGATATCATCCTTACTTATTTCTGTGTGAGATGTTCAGACTGTGACTGGCGCTTCTGTACATCAAGACCAAATATTTTAAACTATCTGCTTCATTGAGTTTTCATTCTAGCTCAATGTCCGCAATATGACGAGAGCAGAATGAAGAACATTCTGTACCTCTCATACACGTTATCAATTATGTTGTCCCTTTGTCTATCTCACTTTTCGGCAAGTTAACATATTTTCTTTGTGACAACAGAAATGTTGTTTTTAATCTGCTAATGTTGATAGGTTTAGGCTGCTGTTCTGCAGCTTTTCTCCAGGCTTACTTTTTGGATTAAAAACTCCAAGTAAAATTTTAAGCCTCTGAGGCTTTCTCTGTAAGTGTTTATCGTTCTCCTTTGGGCCCCGCTGCTAGGCTTGTTCCATTATTAAATTTGTTACTCCGCTGTGTTTCCTTGTCTTTTAATCTACGACTTGTCATCTCAACCCTTGCTCTGTGAGGATGTTCAAGGCACAGCTACTGACAGCACTAGAAACTGCACAGAGCCTTCAGCTCATTGCTGTCATGGCTGATGAGTCCTCCTTTGGCACACTCTGTGAATGTCCTTGAGCTTGGCGTTGGAGAAGAATGCTAGGAAAAGGAAGGAAGTATTTTTGTGAGATGCTGTATGGTCATTGATTTTTTTTCTTTTTCTCATAACTTCAAAGCTTTTTCATGTCAACATATTACACATACGAATCTTCCATGCTGTAGGGGGAGGAGTACTGGTTCTCCTCAAAAAGACAAACTGTGTATGAAGTCTTAGTGGCATTGCTCCATGGGAGAAAACTATGTAAATTAGTTTAATTCTGCAAGAGAGCTATCTTTTATTTTATGAATAACATTGAGAAGTAGTACCCTAATAGACAAAGTCCTACCCTGTATGGAAACTTGCAGTATGACCAGGTTTAAATAACAAGCCAAAGCCCATCTACAGAAGCCTGTTTCAGGATCCATACCCCTCATTAGTGTAGAGCAGTGTTTCCCAAACCCCATCCTCACGGCCCCCCACAGGTCATGTTTTCAGGATCTCCTTAGTATTACACAGGTGATTGAAGTATCATCAAGGCATCAGGAATTCTCTCACCTGTGCAATACTAAGGAGATCCTGAAAACATGACCTGTGGGGGGCCGTGAGGATGGGGTTTGGGAAACACTGGTGTAGAGCAATAAGAAAAAAAACATACTTGCCTCCTAGAACTGCGGTGTTCGTTCGCTCCAAGTCCAATGTACGCTGGTAATCTCATGACATTGTGGTATTTAACAGGGGTTTACATGGGTGCGTGTATAGACGATATTCTCATGTTAAAGTAGCGGCACTATGGATGAGATTTCATGAACAGTGGATTTGAAATCTGGAATGTCAATTTATGCTCCAGTCTTCATGGATTGTAAGGCCACGTGCACATTGTGAGTTTTTTACATCAGTATTTGAAAGCTGAAACCAGGAGTAGGTGATAAATACAGAAGTGGTGACGTGTTTCTATTATACTCTTCCTCTGATTGTCCCACTCCTGGTTTTGGCTTACACATACTGACGTAAAATACTGACCAAATACTGAACATGTGAGCATGGCCTAAAAGGTGAATCGTGCGGCAAATCTGTAACATCTCCGCAATGCATTGTGCAGCAGGGGAGGTGGGTTGCCGTAATCTTCAGAGTTTCCTCTTTTTTGCATTTTTTTTTACTGATTCTGCTATTGCCATTGGTTCACATCGTCTTGTAAAATAAAAAAAGCCTTCATATTAACACTTTTACAGCATGAAAAGACTGACCATAAACCTTGCTGCAGATACACCCGTGGATTAGTTATCAGTATTACATTACATGGGTTAACGCTCTCCACTCATAAAACAGAATATGCTAAATCTCTCACAATTCCTCACACTTTGAATATATAGAATAATGACGCTTGTGCTTCCCAGATATCAGTTACTTTCCCACTTTTCTTGTTTTGGCTGGAAGTACTGCTTTCGGTGTGGGATATATATGACCGGCACAAACAGTATGCCGTCTCTGGTTGCCAAGCAACATGACGTCGGTGTTCATTGTGAGCCGGACCACAAAGTCAAGGTAAAATGACTGGTAACTCAATCACGGTATGATTCACGTGTGAGCTTTTTTAGTTTATGGGTATGAGTAATGCCGAAGTGGAAAGTTTCACGTTCTGACTACTTATTTTCTCTATGTGACTCCTATATCAGATACAGGGAGGAGAATAAAAATATTTTTCATAAAAGAACAGTAATATTATTTGAGCAGAGCTCCGCTACTTTACAAACAGCACAAATGATACCTAATATATAGGATTATTGGCCTCTACATATACAAAACCATCAAACATGAATTCATCATCTGACAGAAGAAGGAAATGTAAGGGGTCCACGAATTACATTTTTACGTTGAAGGCCTGGTGTTAATGGAACAATTGCAAGTGTGGAAATGCTCTGTCACCAAAGTGGTTGTCTCCCTTTCAGTGTTCAGGTGTGCACAGCTTCCAAGCCTTTCCCGGATTACTGCTTGCCCGGGGACTTTGCACTCTTGATGATTGACAGATTGGGCCAGTGGTATCAGAGCACCCGTGGGCTGAACTGTGCGCTCTCCCAAGCTGATAGCGGAGGTGGCTTTGCCAGTGATCCGGCGAGCTTCAGAGCAGAACTTGTACACTCTGTATACTGAAGAGCTTACAAGTGTGCTCCTTACCTAGGGAAAACCAGCCACCGCTGATAAACTGAAGAGGTGGCCGGTAACCGACACATTGAGCAGTACACGATTAGAATTAAAAATCCCTCCATTCTTGGAGAAGATTTTTAACCAGGTAAATTTCTAAGTTGCTTATTTCTACAAGCACTTTGAAATCTTACCTATTTAAGAAGATAATGAACAGAGCACCCCGTTAAAAATGTTGTTCATCTTCAAAGTAGTAATAGATTTTACTTATTGGGATATAGACTTCTGTGTGTAAATTGAAGTTTCCAATATAGAATTACCATCTGAAACGACTGCTGTTTAAGGTGGTCATTCAGCTTAGATAGTTGTCTGCCAAATGCTTGTTCAGTCGACAGCGAATATGTCCCCTCCCGTTCTTATACCTGCATGTATATATTTGTGTTTTCAATGAGAAGAGAAAAAATAAATCACTGTCCACACATGAGGCTTATCTTCCAGAGATCAAAAGAATCAGGTATATTGAAATCCAACATGTCCTTTCCTTCTTTTTCCTAATGTTTCTTTTTGAGGAAGAGTGGGGACACACCTTTTAGGCCAGGGTCTCATTATCATATAGCATCTGATATGATATGCTAATGACACTCTGCTCAAACTCTGCTGGGAGTGTGATCCGAGTGTCATTTTACTGTGCTCCGATCCTTTCACAGGTGAGAAGGAGAGATTAATCTCTCCATCTTCTCCGTTGTCTGTTTTGGCGTTTATCAGACATCACTCAAATGACATCCGAGTGCAGGCCAATGTTTTGTACGCACCCAGTGACTTGAATGGGTGCGCGCCATGCAAGATATGCTGACAATCGCAGTACGCTGCAATTTTTTTCTCATGCCGCGTCGGCATGAGAAAAAAATCGTAGCTCGGCTCTGCCTCGTTGTACAACATTGGTTAGAGTGCAATGAAAGATTTTTTTGCATTGCACTCCTCCGTATTTTACGCCAGTGTGAGCGAGCCCTTACAGCCAGTCTTCCTAAAATAGCCTGTTAGACCAACATTCATCTGATGTGTTTGACTACTTGTAGCTTAATTCACTTGCAGACTGCACACACTGTTCATTTCCTTGTGGGGAGTAGAAGCAGACCTCAAGTGCAGCCTATTATTTCCTCTCTTTTGAAGGAGAGAGCTAAAATATCTTTTATTATTTATATATTATACTCAAGTGGTATTACAAGCTGAATGTGTATCTCTAGAGCAGTGCTTCATAAACTGTGAGGCACCCTCTAGTTCCTGGTGAGGTACAGTCCTTTATATGGCTGCCGCCATCTGTATCAGAAATAAAATTTAGTAACTTTGTATTATTTTTATGACATGCAAAGTTAGGAGATACAGTGGGTGCGGAAAGTATTCAGACCCCTTTAAATTTTTCACTCTTTGTTTCATTGCAGCCATTTGGTAAATTCTAAAAAGTTCATTTTTTTTCTCAAAGTACACTCTGCACCCCATCTTGACAGAAAAAATAAATGTAGACATTTTTGCTAATTTATTAGAAAAGAAAAACTGAAATATCACATGGTCATAAGTTTTCAGACCCTTTGCACAGTATTGAGTAGAAGCCCCCTTTTGAGCTAGTACAGCCATGAGTCTTCTTGGGAATGATGCAACAAGTTTCTCACACGTGGATTTGGGGAGCCTCTGCCATTCTTCTTTGCAGATCTTCTCCAGTTCCGTCAGGTTGGATGGTAAACGTTGGTGGACAGCCATTTTCAGATCTCTCCAGAGATGCTCAATTGGGCTTAGATCAGGGCTCTGGCTGGACCAGTCAAGAATGGTCACAGATTTGTTCTGAAGCCAATCCTTTGTTATTTTAGCTGTGTGCTTAGGGTCATTGGAAAAGATAGTAGAACTGTATAACACAGGAAAGGGATACAAAAAAATATCCAAGGAATTGATAATGCCAGTCAGCAACGTTCAAACTGTAATTAGCAAATGGAAAATCAGGGGCTCTGTGAAAAACAAACCACGGTCTGGTAGACCAACAAAAATATCGGCCACAACTGCCAAGAAAATTGTTCGGGATGCAAAGAAAAACCCACAAATAACATCAGCTGAAGTTCAGGACTCTCTGAAAGCTAGCGGTGTGGCTGTTTCAAGATGCACAATAAGGAGGCACTTGAAGAAAAATGGGCTGCATGGTCGAGTCCATGGTCGAAAAGAAAGCCATTACCGCGCAAATGCCACAAAGTATCTCGCCTACAATACGCCAAACAGCACAGAAACCAGCCTCAAAACTTCTGGTATAAGGTAATTTGGAATGATGAGACCAAAATTGAACTTTTTGGCCACAACCATAAATGTTACATTTGGAGTGAGGTGACCAAGGCCTATGATGAAGGTACACCATTCCTACAGTAAAGCACGGAGGTGGTGGATCGCTGATGTTTTGGAGATGTGTGAGCTGCAAAGGCACAGGAAACTTGGTAAAAGTTGAAGGAAAGATGAATGCAGCACGTTATCAGCAAATACTGGAGGCAAATCTGCACTAATCAGCCCGGAAGCTGCGCATGGGACATACTTGGATGTTCCAACATGACAGCGAAAACACAAGGCCAAGTCGACCTGTTATTGGCTACAGCAGAACAAAGTGTAGGTTTTGGAGTGGCCATCTCAGTCTCCTGACCTCAATATCATTGAGCCACTCTGGGGAGATCTCAAGCGTGCAGTTCATGCTAGACAGCCCAGGAATTTACAGGAACTGGAGGCTTTTTGGCACGAAGAATGGGCAGCTTTACCATCTGAGAAAATAAAGAACCTCATCTACAACTACTACAAAATACTTCAAGCTGTCATTGATGTTAGAGGGGGCAATACACGGTATTTAGAACTGGGGTATGTGAACTTTTGATCATGGTCATTTGGATGTTTTTGGTTGTCATTAAGATTTAAAAAGAAAAAACTCAGTAGTTTGACAATAAATGGATTCACCCAACCAATAACCATTAGTGGAGTAAAAGTTCTTTTGTTATCATTCATATTCTCTGAAACAAGGCCAAGAAAGGAAAAATTCTGCCGGGGTATGTAAACTTTTGAGCACAACTGTATCTAGTGAGGCCCAGGCATCAGCTTCAGTCTATTTTACTCGGCCCTCGGGGATGTGCACCATATCTACTCAGCTTTTCATGGGCAGGTGTTAAACAAGGTATAGCCCATGCACTTCTCTACTTCCATCTATGTTCAGGCCTGCTAGCAGATAGCGAGGTGATATGTTAGAGGTAGGGACTAGTGTTGAGCGAGTATGTTCTATTAACCCTTTCGCCGAGTATGCTCGGGCCGAGCTCAGAGTATTTACAGCTGCTCGGTGATATGGTTGAATAGCTCCCGTGTGCATGATTTGCAACTGTTAGACATTCCTCACATGTAATAAAACTGTCAATTTCTTACACATTCCTCACATGTAATAAAGTTGTCAAACAGTTGCAAATCATGCGCACGGGAGTGATTCAAGCAAAACACCGAGCAGCTGTAAATACTCGGAGCTCTCCCGAGCATACTCTGAACAGAACATACTCGCTCAACACTAGTAGGGACCTAAGATCAGAAAAACAGCGAAGAGGCACTAAGCCAAGCACTGTTCTCCTAATACAAAAGTAGGGTTCAATACAAATTTTAGGATATTCCTCTTTAGTTCAAACATTTAGAAATTACTGTAAAACCTCCCCAAATACATTAGACAAATGTCGGCCAAACCCGCAGATATCGTCAAGTTTGTCCAACAATCTAATGTGTATGGAAATCTTGGACAATTTATTGCCAGGAAAATTATTGATCTGACATGTCCGACTTTGGAAGGCCGATGGTATTGTCTCCCAGAGATAAGCTGCCACCAGATATGTCTGGTGATGGCTGTCTCATAATGAACACCGGAGCGCTCTGCCGAACGAGCGCTCCTGTGTATGGGAGAGTCTGACTTGATGGCTGCTTGCTAAATGATCGTCCGAAACCATTGTTTGGCCAACAGCCATCTAATGTGTACGGTGGGCTTTACACATCTCATAGAGAAGACAGGAGTGCTCACCTGAGCTGACTGTTCCTGTGTATGAGGGAATCGAGAGAGATGGCTGTCAGCTGAACAAGGAGAAGTCTTAATTCTTTCTTCATTTGTATGAAAGTGACCCTTCAGATTTTGTGTTAAACCATGTCTGATAAGGAAACCTGAGTAGTTTCAACAGCTTGAGTTAGTTATTATCTTTTCTATTCGCTATTAAAAATATCAAATTCTACAAGTCTCTCGCCTATGAAGATACCCTAAAGCTCCCAAGCACACAGTGTTCTCTCTAATGACTGATGGTCCCTTTTCAGATGTCTCTCTCGGGCTTTGGTAACTGAGATGAGGCTTACAAAAAAATACTAATCGAAAACTTAACCTCTTAATAGTTATGCATCAAAAACTCTCAAAATACTCAAAATAGCTGCAGGAAAGATTGAAGATGAGGTGCTATAAAAGTGCCTGACAGCGTTCAGCTTCACCTTAAAACCAGCCTACAGCATGATTGACGTCCATGTACACATTTATCATGCCGTTGCAGCAGCATATCATTTTATTTTATAGTATTGCATGTCGGTATTTAGTCCATTTATTTGTTGAATGCTCTGAAGAATAGGTTGACAAGAAGGGGAATGCATAGAGCTTTGGTGTGTGTCCTTGCTCATTCTTAGGTGACATCAAAGGATTTAGTTTTTCCATTGTTTTACTATTTATGTGACTTCTTAAATATTTGCGCATGGACACAAATGTTTGGTTTCTGTAGGCAAGATACTTTTGTCCATATTGTTTATTAGGACACGCCTCTTAGTCATTAAATTCAAGTTTTTCGTTACGACATATTGTCACAAGGATATCAAATTAAGCAGCTAGACAAGCAGTCTGTATTCAGTAACACTACCCACACCGTGACCGTGGGATATGCTTGTGAATAGAAGTATTTAGAGACCCCAACAAGTCAACCACGAAGTGTCAAACCACGTAGAGTTGCTTTGGCATGAGCCAATGTGCATAATGAAAAAAAGTCACCAATGATCTCCTAACTCAACTGCAAAGATCAGACCTTTTCTGACTTGTACATCAGCACAGAAATTGTGCACCAAGACCTTCAGGGTATGGATATCCATGGCTGAGCAAGCAGCATGCAAGCCTTACATCACCAAGCACAATGTATTGGATGGAGTCGTGGTGACCCCTTCTCTCCACAGCCAATTTTTGTATTTGCATTTTCATTTTTTTGCTCTCCCTTTTTGAATTAGCCATAACTTTTTCTTATTGCATCGATATAGACATATGAGGGCTTGTTTTTTGTGGGACTAGGTCATTTTGAATGACACCATTCACATTACCATATAGAGTAGGGTAAAATGGCAAAAAAATTCCCAGTGCTGTGAATTGGTGTAAAAAGAAAACCTGATTCGTCCATGGTCTTTTAGGTTTGGTTTTGTTGGCCTCTATTGTACAGTAAAAATGACTTGGAAATATGATTCTCCAGGTCTGTAAGATTATCAAGATATCAAACGTATGTTTTTTTTTACAATTCTACTGACCTAAAAAATATTCTGGACATTGTTAAAATAAAATAAAAAGATTTGGTTTGTCTCGCCATTTTCCGTTTTTTTCTTGTATTTTCATCAATGGAGCTGTGAAAGGGCTTGCGTTTTGTGTGACAAGGTGTTTTTATTTATATAAGTTTTAGGGTATATAATATGCTTTGATCTCTTATTGCATTTTTTAGCATTTCTGCCGTGACCAAAGAAATGCAATGTTTTGATTCTTTTTGTCATTACTGTGTTTACCGATCAGCTTAATTAATTTTCTATTTTGATCAGACTTTCCTGGATGCAGTAATATCTAATATAGGTATTTTTTTTTTTTTTTTACATTTCTTTATAAAAAATAAAAAAAAGGAAGGGTTGAATCAATTTTTTTTTTTGTTGCATTTTTAAAAACTTTTTTTTGTTTCTATTTGTTAGTCCCCTTAGGGGACTTGAATCTGCGAGGTGGACGTCAAAGGAAGAGATCACATGACATGTACGGGGCAGTCAGCCTGCCCCTGCTATTGTAGGAACCCACAGGATCCCTGTGATCATGTCCCTAGGGGACGGCAGTGGGCACCCGAATGAATGCCTAAATGTTGCTCTCAGTAATTGACAGTGGCATTTAAGAAGTTAACAGCAGCGATTGACAAGTGTGCCGATCACTGCAGTTAGAGGCAGACGTCAGCAATATAATATAGCCAGCATCTGCCCTGTGTCGAGAGTGGGCTCTGCTTCTGAGCTCGCTCCAAAGTCCCTCACAAGCTCCATGGTACATCTTGGAGCATTAAGCAGTTAAGCTCACTGCCACTGGACACTTGAACGATAGAAAAGTGTTCTGTGGAGTAACAAACCACGCTCCTCCATCTGGCATTCAGCGTTTAGTACACAAAACAAGGTTCATGAAGCCACGTTGTGGAAGAACTTGGCTGGACCACAGAACCCTGAGCTCAAGCTCATAGAACACCTTTAAGATGAACTGGGATGGAGACCAAACCCTCCCGTCCATGTCAATGTCTGACATCACAAATGCTCTTCTGAATGAATGACCAATATTCCCACTGACATTCCAAAATCTTGTATAACTCCTTCCCAGAAGGAAACTGTTTTGGCTCTAATAGGGTTAGTAACTCTGTATTCATACCTATAGATTTAGAGCAGTATGTCATAAAAGCTTCTGCTAGTACAGTATGATATGTAGGTATCCCAATAGATTTGTCTTACAAAGGATCTAAATGAGCCTTTATTGCCATGTCTATGGTATTGGGCATAACGTTTTGAAACTCCTTTTCATTTTTGTATTTTTTTTTTTTAGTTTTAGCTGGAGGACACCTATTTTTGATACCCATTGATATTTTCACATTTGATTTATTATTGTTCATAAAGGGTAAATGCTGTTGTACACTTTCATAGCAACTTGCTTCCCCCCATGTGTGCTACTCTTTTGAGTGTTTTTAATGCCTAACATTTAAAGATTATATGTTATATTGGAAAGATTTTTTTTGTAAGCCCCACATCATGTTGACTTTTTGCTTGTTCCTAAGCTTGAACATTATGCATGCAGTAACTGAGGAGAACCATCTCCGCAATGGCACAGAGAAAGGGATAACCCTGGTAGCGGGAAGTGCGCTGTCTGAACATTGGAAAGAACAATCTTAGAGGGAGAGTGGGTACGAGGCGGACAGGATGTAAGGGGGCCCAATTCCACTTTCTAAGCAGCATTTGACACAGACACATAATGGGCCCATATACTGTTCTTACACAGGGGCCCTCTTCTGTTTGTGTCCGCCACTGAGTGGGTAGTATGTGCCACAATGTTATTTGAGACTTATCACATATCAAAGGGGAGAAAAGAGAAGTAGAGACAAAGAAGGGAAACAGTAGGGATTGCAAGGAAATAAAAGTATAACTGCTATACAACCTGCCCAAAATAAGTTTTAAAGGTGAAGAAACCAA
This sequence comes from Phyllobates terribilis, assembly GCF_046119375.1. NCBI lineage: Eukaryota > Metazoa > Chordata > Amphibia > Anura > Dendrobatidae > Phyllobates > Phyllobates terribilis. The sequence goes on along the minus strand of NW_027362761.1, from coordinate 406,381,165 downwards.
GACAAACTTGCCCCCAGAATCCATCCTGAATTGACAAATTGTATAGAAAACCATTAAAGAGGACCTGTCTGTACGATTTTGCAATGTCAAGGCATTGCTATAATGCTGTTAGACAGATTAATTTGATACCCTTGGTGACAAATCAGCTTTTTTTTTCTTCTTTAATCAGCATTTCAAGTTTTCTTGCAATGACATTTAGGTGCACAGGGGCTGGACTATACATTGGGTCTTCTCTTCCAGCTCTGGCCCCTCTGCCTTCCTTTGGTTTTTGAATGATGGGTCACTGCTTTTACAGTGATCTGCCTCCTGGTTGAATTCAGGCATCACTGAAAAATCCTTGACCCGTCATTCAAGCACCAGAGGCAAGCGGGGGGGTGCTGGGACAGGAAGAGAACACCCCGTGCACAGTCCGGCCCCTGTGCACCTAAATCGCTTTGCAAGAAAATTTTAAATGCTGATTAGTGAAGAAATCTGTTTTATTTTCTTCTTTAAAGTTACCAATTGAATCTGTTTAACAACGGCATAAAGGCCTTACATCGTAAAATCATGCAAACTGGTTCTTTTTAAGGGTGAACAAATCTGCATTGTCATAGCTTCCAGCTTCAAGGGATTTTCTAGTCTTTAATAAAAATAAACAGTTGGATGGGTTGCTACTTAAAGAAACAGAAGATATATTTACACCCAGAATCCACACTCTGCCCAAGTGTTGTTGCTTCGGCCATTTCCACTGGACCAGTAGAAGTGCCATCATGACATCAGTTGACTGACTGCTGAGGCCACTGATTGGCTGCAGGATCAGCGAACTGGTGGTTGGAATGTCATCTCTTCTGGTCGAGCAGAGACGGTGACAAGTAGCACAGCAGCAATGAATGGAAAATTAAGTATGTAGACTTTGTTTCTTTTAGAAATCTATTTTCCCTCTGCTTAATTTTAATAAAGACCAGAAAAACCCTCCAGGGTATGGTAATACAGATGTATCCACCCTCGAAGGGGTTGTCTGGTGAAAACAAGATAAGTATACAATTTGTCATGCTGGCAATTCAATACAAATTCATGACATGGAGTAAAATAGACAAAATCATACATTTACTGTATACTTTTTATGTATTTTTTTTTAACCGAAGATTCTGTGGATGATGAGTGTTTTTTCAGGTTTGATTACCATTTTTCCCATTAAAACTCAGCATATGTTGGGTTGGGTTGTGAGATTAGGGTACTAATAACATTGATGACAGCGGACCACTGGATGAAGTAAAAATTGAACACACATTCCTATATAGACAGGGCAGTGCGGAGAAACTTTGTATATAGTGCTGCTCTCTGTGTCTATGGTGTTCATAGAATCCTATTTGCATCATGTACATTTTATACCCTATTAAGACCTGTATAAATGGAAATAATGTCTGAAATTGATAGAAAGTAAATATATTGAGTATTGTAAGTCATTTTCTTTTTGTGGAAGTATAAAATGTTTTACCATCTGTTTCTCCTTACATATTTTGTCTTCTTGACTTTGAGCAATTTGTTAAATCAAGACTTTTTTTTTTGTTCATTTAAGCTTTTGCTATAAATGGAACACCTGCACCTTAAAATCATTCACGAATCAGTCAGTTGTTTTTAATTTTTTTTTTTTTTGTGGGGGTTTGATTACTAGATTCAAAGAAAGTTATCAGCTGCAAAGATATCTTGTTTAAAAATATTTTAAAGTTAGCATTTTGCAGATCTTTTTTTGGGGTTTCCTTGTGCTTGTCAATAAGGTTATATAGGATAACATTTTCAGGCGAGTCCACTCTGTAACCTGCCTAAAAAAGCAGCCTAAAAATGAAAAAATTCTTAAAAGATTGAACATATGGATTTCTCTTGTCAAAACGACTTGCCAAATGATCAGTCTTCTTTAGGGAAGTTGGCCACAACTCTTTATTATGCCCCCAATATATCCCCCTGGGGCCCATAAGTGTCTTTGTAATTACCTTCTGTTGCAGTTTCTGCCTGTGAGCGGCGCTATCGGTGGCCGCTCACAGGCATCACGTGACCCACCACTGATGTCACGTCAAGTGAGGCGTGACATCAGTGACGCGGTCCCCGCGGTGGCTGCTGGGCTGTGGGCGGGGTTACCCCACTCGTCACACCCAAAATCCACCGCACGCTTTTCCGATGAATGAGGAAAGGGAAAGCGCGCGGTGGATGCCGGGTGTGACGTTAGGGGTAATTCCGCCCACAACCCAGCATCCACCGGTGGAACGCAGAAGACAGAGACCCCCGACTGCATCCGGAATCATGACATGACATCAGCGGATGTCAGAGCCGGCTGCAGCCGGGGGTCACATGATGCCTGTGAGCGGCCAGTGATAGCGTCGCTCACAGACAGTAACTGCAACAGAAGGTAATTACAAAGACACTTATGGGCCCTGGGGGGATACTTTGTGGGGCGAATTATAAGTAGTGGACAACCCCTTTAACTGCTTCTGGTTTCAAAAGATGCAAAGCGGTTAAAAAAAAGTGACCTGACTATTCTGTTTTCTGCTTGGAAGATGCCACAAACAAAATGAAAAAGTCTATGGGGAGCTCAAAAAGACATAAGGAAGTTTTAAAATGCCAAAAATTGGTGTTTTCTGAAGCAGGTTCCGCATAAAAACTTTGCGGGTTTGACCAAGTTTAAAAGACGTTGTACACACATACTATAAGGATTTCAAGTAAAGAAAAAATGCTCAAGAATGAGTTACTAGGAATATTTCTAAATAAATCCCTACAATACAAGTTCACGCACTCTTGACGTCTTCCAAGCTGGAGAGTGTTTAGTTACTTTCATGAATTTCAACAGGAACTGCTCATATCCTGAAAGGAAAAGTAGTAAGCAATAGAAGTCTCACAAACATATTGTGCAACAGTTTTTATTCAGCCCAAACATTATCCATTTAAATAAATCTCTAACTAGATCAGATGCTGTCCATACTCACTGATTTCAAGATAAGCTTGAACATAAGACGTCTACATACTTCTTCAATACAGGTAAAACAGACCTCAAACCCTCTTTCTTATCCTACAAGGTATTTTAGATGTGAGGCTCCTTACATCTGCAATGGAGACCAAGCAAGCTGTACTTTGTCCTTTCATACTTTCCACACTTTCTCAACAGGTGACAGACTTCTGAATTTCAGACAAGACTGTTTGACACTTGCAGAAATTTTTCCAAACTGAGTAAAATGAATCTTGGTTCTGCTTTTTAATTTATTTCTCACCCAAGTCTAAGTTTTGAGCCCTTTAAAGAGTTATTCTCAAGTTGTGTCTTAAGCAGCTCACAGCTCTGCATTCTCCTTACTTACTGGTTGCTGTGGGGGTGGGTGCTCCTCTTCCAGTGACCATACTAGTCATTAGTTTCTCTTGCTACTGTGACACATTAATGGCTGTCATTGTTCTAAAGTGTACATTCTTATCACTATATTTACATGTAAAGATAATGGGGCCTTTGAGCACAATGGAAAGAGCATTGATTAGGAGAACTGCTATGGAAGCTGCCAATGGTCTTGACCGGACTTGATGAGAACTCACGGGTGGGAGGGAGGTGTGTGGAAGGGTTTGGAAGTGAGGCGCTCACTGCTGTATAGAATTAAGTGGTTTGGGAGGAACTGATTGGGACCTGATGAGTTAACTCCTCAGTCTGAAATATAACTACTGGACATACTGGTTGATCTCCTTAAAAACAAGTTATACACTATGTAAGATAAAAGCTACCACAGCAGGAGAATGATAGCAGATAGAAAAAGCAAGTAGTTTGCAAACTTGCTTACTTTCATACTGTCTGAGTAGCTAAAACAATTTGATACCATAAGAATGAGTTAACATAAGAATATCTCTTTAATTTTCATCACCATTTGCTGTTGTCTGTGTTTTAAAGCAAGGAAACAAAACATTCTGGAAACACTGCGTGATGATGTATTTTTATCTTAGTGGGAACGACTCCATGGTGCAGAACTAAGCAATGCAACAATAGAAATAAGGCATCATAGGTATCTTTTATTTTTTTGTGTGCCTTTTTTTTCCCCCTCTGTTATCACTCACAACAGATGAAGGCATCCCTTGGTGTTGTAGCTCCAGCTCTAGACTTCTCTATGCCAATAGCAAATTAATTCTGCAATGTAATGGTATAGACAGGATTCTTTACACTTAGGAAGTCTGTGCTGAGATATTATTTGTAATCTCTACTTTCACAATTTTTTTTTCTCTTATTCATGTAACCATATTTCATTAATATTTCCCAACGGGCCACGTCGTCTCTAATTCAGTCGCTCCAACAAAATGCTTTTTTATCTTTTCTCAAATATCCCTGTGGATAAATTGTATGCAATTTTATCTGTCATTTTAAAATACGTTGCACCCTTTTGTTGTAAGCCCCTCTCTTCAAGCCACTTTGCATGTTCCAGAGGCCTTTTCTTAACTGCCATTAAATGTACTAGAAGGCACATTGTCTTCAAATGTAAGCGACACATTAGTTGTCGTTACCCTCAGTTATTTTGAGGACCCATCAGTGATAGAAACAGGAAATAGCATCATTAAATATCCTGGGAAGGCAATCACCAAAGATGAGATGATTAAATTATCCAGCTTGAAAATATGTGCTATACGGCTAAAAATTGTTTAACGTTAACTGCTCTTCATGACAATGGGTTTTAGTTTGTTTTCAGCATTAAATGGTATTCCCACCTTCGTTGATAGATATTGTTGGATAGGGCTTGGAAAAACTAGCACTTTTGCAATTTACTACTTTTTTTAAATTTGCTGCTATTCTTGAGTTATTAACACTATTTTATTTTGTTTGCAGCTTGTTGCCTAGGAGACCGACCACCATTTCTTTCTAGCTTGTAAGCACTGCATTGAAGCTGGCCAGGATTGCGAGGTAACCGTGCACTCCAGCGATCCTTGCCAGCTTGAAAACCATTCTTAGTGCTGTCTAGTAGTGATGGTCAGTCTAAAAAAAGCAATGAGTTGTAAGCAAAATAACTGATCTCTCAAGAATGGCTGAACATTTTAATAAGCTGTAAATTGCAAAATTGCGCTTTCTGTTTTTCCCTTCATGAAGAAGGGAAAAACTCTTTAAAGAGGACCTGTACTGTGTTTTGACATGGCTATTTTGTCTAGTTTTTACAAGCTGTAAAAAGTCGCAAAATTTGGATTCTCAACATAGCGCACGGAGGCGCACGCCAGTCATCAGACTCTCCAGTTTCATGAAAAGCGCGCACTTCTTCAGGAGGCAGGAGCATCTAACTGCAGCACGCCCCCTCGGATCATGGACCATCAGATCATCATGTTTTTTAGAATCAGAAGACACTTCAGGAGAATGTCAATGGTGTTTTTCCTGCACTGTTTTTTTTTTTTTTTTTTTTGGCGGCTTTGCTGACATCTTTTTTTGAACCCCCTTTTTAAGATGATGGCGGCTTCCAAGCAGAAGATGCTTAAAGAATGGTCAGGTCACTTCTTTCAGCCCCTACACAGCTTTTGAAGCCTGAAGCAGTAAGACAAGTGACAAAAGACAGAACATATGCACAGCAAGTCGTATTTGCATTGCTGTGCATATGTTCACTCTTTTTGGTGTTTTTTAGCGCTTTTTCCGGCTGAATCGACCTGAAAAAAGATCTTGTGCGCACATACCCTTAGATGTCTACATTGTGTCGTTCCCCTAGTATTCACTTTCGAAGTGTACAAATAAATTCTTAACAGGGTTTTGCCGTCCCTCTTGTCAAAATGATGTGTCCCTGCACTGTCTGATAGGATCGGTACCCCCAACTGATAACACAAAGTTGTCACAAATTTATTTAGTTTTTTTCTTATAGAAATAACGGAAAAATGACACTATACAAAGCTTTAAAAGAAGAGCTCCAGAGTTGTTATATTGTGGTGAATACAAAAATTGCTAAAGTAAATGTGTCAGAAGAGCTGACAATTAAAATGTATGAAAAGAAAATGACTGTGCAGACGTGTAGTTGTCCAGGTTTATGTCAACACACAGAATATTTTTAAGGACTTTTTTTTCATTGAAAAGTAAAAAAAATATCACTTTAAATTAACCCCATACCAACATTTATTAGATGGCCTTTTGTCATTGAGTAGCCTAAGGCTATGTTCACTTTTAGCGTGTTTTTGCAGGTTAAACCTTTTACCGTAAAATTATTATTTCTTCTTTTTTTTTTTTTTTTTTTTTTTTTTTTTTTTTTTTTTACAAGCTTTTATCCTAAATCATGGTAAAGTCTGATTTTAAATAGTTTCTTGTATAGTCTAATACATGATATTTCCACCTTTTTGGAAAAACGATGGGAACGCTGATTTATGAGGATCTTAAAACTTTTGTTATCGGACTCCGGCTACGTTCACACTTTACAAAATCACTGGGAAAAAAGGTGAGTTTTTGCAGCAATCTTAGCCAGGGCTGTGCAGTTGGTAAGCCAAACCTTCAACTTTGACTCCGACTCCTCAATTTCCATGACTCTAACTCTGACTCCACGACTCCGACTCCCTCATACATGGCTCATGTTTAAAGGGGTATTCCCATCTCCAAGATCCTATCCCAATATGTAGTCTTTGTAATAATAGTATTAGCAAATACCTCCAATTTTTGATCCGCCATCTCTCTTACCTCATCTGCAGGCATCGCAGAACCTTAGGTATCCATGGTTACGACCACTAGCAACTAGCTAACTGTGACTATCCGTGGACGTAACCATTGATACCTAAGGTCCTGCGATGCCTGCACATGAGGTAAGAGAGATGGTGGATCAAAAATACTATACTACTTTTATGGCACCCCTGCGGGGGATTACCACAGGATCCATAGGTGCAGGGAGAGATATACACTTGGGCACACACAACACCTTCCACCCCAGGTCTGAGGGGAGGAGTCAGTTTCCAGGGAGACAGCAAAGCGGCAGTTAGTCTTGTGAGGGATGAAGGAGGAGAGAGACACAGAGAGCGGTTGGCTGAGGACCAGTGAAGCCCTGAACTAGGAAACAGGTCTGTGTTGTGAAAGTGCCCTAGAGAGAGGGACGGAGGCTAGAAGGAGAAAGAAAGAGATAAAACTATTATCCCTTTAGCTCACCCGGACACCGGAGTCCGAGATTGCTATTAATTCAGGAATAGCATAGAAAACCCGAACAGATCAGGAGGATCTACTCCCCCTGAAGAAGAAGAGGAAAGAGTTGCCAAACTTGACCAAGTATAGGACCAGGGGCCCAGAAAGAGAATTGGTAGCCCCAAGGAAAGGTCCTCATTGTCAGTTGTGGAGAAGGACCCCAAAAAAGTGAAGGTGGCAGGTTCAGCTTAAGGCAGGACTGATCCCAAACAACGCACACATTGTTAGAGGAGGCCTCACAAATCTCCAGAGTGAATATCTCTACCTGCACCGAAAACCTGGTTACCCTCCTGAACTGTACCTGTTACCGGACATCAGTAAAAGAAAGGTACTGAAACAAAGACTTAATGTGTGTGTGCCTACTTTGACATTACTGCTTATAGCGTTAGTACAAACCGTATGCCGATCACCTCCGCAACCATACACAGCGCTGGTAACCGATTTTACCAGTTACCACAGGAGGCGTCAGGACACAATACTCCCATCATCCTCACCCCCATCCCTTTAGTGACGGTCCAGGGCACGGAACCGGGAACCGACCAACCGTGATCCCCACAGAAGTAGCCCATCCATCCTGGTATCCGAGTTCCCCTACCCCTGTCGACCGAATCACATTTCTAATTGGAGGTATTTGCTAATATTATTATTATTACACCTATTACATATTGGGATAGGATCTTGGAGATGGGAATACCCCTTTAAGTGATAAATTTACGGTAGGACACCTTTTTCTCAGCTAAAAGTCTAGACCCTTAGATCAGGAATAGGACATTTCATAACTTTCCCAAATTCTTATGAAAAAATATTGCCCACAAATTGCATTGAACTACTGTACCCAATGTATTATATATTTTATGAGTCGGTCCATTTTATACCAACTCCACCAAAATGGACTCAGACTCCACAGCCCTGATCGTAGCCACAACATATGAATGCAGCTTTATCACTATGCATTTATCATTCTGTTCTGAAAACCGGTCTATTACCTGCTATTTGCTCTATTCAGTCTGGATAGTGCCATTTTCATGCCTCAATTAATGGAAACAATGATACATAAATGTCCACACATTTACTATAAGAATGTATCATACTATTATAGTGTCCTATATACCACACCTTTTTCTTCTCATTTGAGAATATTCTTTTTCTCCGTCCTCATCTGACTACATTCACATACGCTTCCAGTCATGTTGATGGTTTTTATCTTTTTATGTCCAAAGTAATTTGCCCATTTTGTGTCTCGTGATTCCATATTGTAAAAATGCATTAAACCGTACCAGAGCAATTCCATTCTTGAATATGTCTATAGATTTCATTCTGTCTTGGAAATATAGTAGAGGCCGACATTTTACAGTCGAGAATTGATCACTTTGCATTGAAGTTTATTTTCTTTACAGCATATTATGTGGATTTCTCATAAGAATCCTATCATGACGCTTCATTTTCGTAGAAGGAACAACACCGTTCTTGACAGGTTTAGAAATGACGGCAGAAGACGGGTTTATATACAGTACACACATAATGTCCGTTATTATTCCGAGACCATAAATCTGAGATGGAGCTGCGTTTCCTTGCCTTAAACTGCTTGGCACAATATATTTCCTTTGCCCTCTCAGATCGCTGCTTTCTACTTTCCATCACTTGATTGCTGTGAAGCTTTACGTTTCAGCAGTTTATTTGTATATATCGCAGCCCTGGATGTAAATGAAATAATAATGCCGAGAAATTGAAAGGTGCAGGAAAAATGTCTTGAGGCCTAAAAGGTTTAGAAGAGGAAATGTTTTAATAGTTGGCCTGTTCCTGAAGTTAAAAGCATTCTAAATCACTCTGCCATAACATTGGATATGATAATTAGCTGGTCGGTCGTGATGACCTAGGGGAACTAAGAAAAGCAAAACTAAGCAACATTATACAAAGCGATGATATCTGAACATTTTTCTTAGCTTTTTAATGTGAAGATGTCCTTTCACTAGCAATTTCTCATAGTCTCCTGATGTTAATCTTCCTTATAAAGAAATAGCAATAAAATAAAAAATAGTAAATCCTTGATATTTCACCATTTCTTACTTCTGAAATTCTTTAGATCGGGCTTATATCATGTTTTGGCCACACGTCAGTGGCTCCACCACGGCTTCCGTCTAAAACTGTGAAAATGGGATTCTGGCGAATCAATGACGGCCATTGACTTTATTGATGCAGTCACTTCGTGCTGTTTTGATCTAATTTTCGGCAGTGTATGCCTTTTTTAAGGGGGCACAAAAAAAGCAGTTGACCTAGTTTTTATGCCCGCCTGAAAATGAGGTCAAACCGAGCACAAAGCGACTCCGTCTGCTTCATTAAAAAAGCCCTCCCATCAAGGTTTTTATCCTCTTAATATATTGCAGTCATGATTATATGCCACTGTGTACTTAGTTGTTCATTTTGCCTTTCTACACAGCTAATTCTTCTCTTTTCCATTAGCCATTAGGTCTATGACATCACGTGATTAAAAAATCTTTCTAAGCTCTATGTAGAAACAATAATTTTTCCCTGTATGAGTTGTATGAGTCATGAGTCACTGCAAAAGTTAATGACAGGGAGGAGGAGCAAAGCAGCTGGGTCAGGAGTTTAAGCGGGTAATGATAAATGCCGTGACAAGACTTCCTATTTTTACATAAAGCCGAGAAAAGAATAATTTGTTGGGTAGAAAGGCAAAATGAGCAATTGTAAGTACACAGTGCAATATAATATGATGATTGCAGTTTATTAAGAGGATTCACCTGAATCCCATTTCTTAAAGTCGTAAGTCCTTACATAGCTACTGTTGAGTGCCAAAAGCTTGTTCTGAACATAGCCTAAGATGTACTCTCATGCATGAGAACCAAAGATTTGAGGAAACTGTGCTGTAGTTTAGGATTTGTTGTGCTGTAAAATATTATCCTTTACAAAGCTCCTGGGCTCCATGAGAAAATCTCTGCAGTAGACAGTCACCTACCATGTGCTATCTACATGGTTAATTTTTATTTTCAATGGGGCATAGCAGGGTCATTTGAATTTTTGTGGGTTTTATCTTTTTCATATTTTTAAAAACTTTTTTATTCCACTTTTTACTTTATTTAATAGTCCCCTTAGGAGACTTGAAGATGCGATCATTTGATCACCTGTGCTATAGATTGCAGGGCTTCAGCACTGCTATGTATAGCAGAAATCATGATCTCCTATGAACGTATGTTAAATGCCACTGTCAGTGATTGACAGCGGGATTTAACTGCTTAACAACCACGGGCTGAGCACAGCTCCACCTGCGGCTGTTAAAGGCACTCGACAGCTGATTGAATCCGCTGTCATGTGTGGGAAAAGATGCAGGCTCAGATTCGGAGCCTGCATCAAAGTCAGGGATGCGACATATGACGTATAAATATGCCGTGAAGGGCTTAAAGCACCACTTTAGCGTTCTAGTTTTTATTTTACCGCTGGAATTGTGTCACTAATCTTACATAGGTTGAAAAAAGACCTAGGTCCATCAAGTTCAACTTTTCTTCACTAATTATACATTTATTGTCACTAAATTATCCACAATATTAGGTGTACTGAGGAAATCATCCAGCACTTTTTTGAAAGCTGTTCTAGTGTCTGCCATTACTACCTCTTGTGTTAGGGCATTCCACAGTCTGACTGCTCTAACTGTAAAGAACCCTTTCCTATTTAGCTGCCGGAATCGCCTTTCTTCCACCTATAATGAGTGCCCCCTGGTCCTTAGTATGGTCCTTGGAAGGAATAAGTCATGTGCTAGTCCTTTGTACTGACCCCACATATATTTATACATGTAAATGAGATCTCCTCCTAGGTTTCTTTTTTTAAGCTAAACAAGCCCAACTTTTCCAACCTCTCATAATATGAGAGGCCTTCCATCCCTTGTAATAATCTAGTTGCCCACCTTTGAACTGACTCTTAACTTCTGAATATCCTTTTTAAAATGTGGAGCCCAAAACTGGATCCTATATTCTAGATGTATCCCAGTATCCCTCCTTTGGCTCCCACTCCTGAAAAAAAATACTGACTAAATACTGATAGTGGGGCCGTGGCCTAAGACAGTGGTTGGTAAGTATATTTCCAGGGGTCTTACTTTATACCATTTCAGTGGTGAAATAAAAAGAAAAATGCTGGGGTGGTTCTTTAAATCTTTATGCCTGGTATGAGTTAGAGCTGACCGAATTGATCTGGAATATATTCTGCACAATGGAATAAGTTTACTGAGTTTTGCTTTGATTGAAAAAGGACCAACTTCAACTCAATGCGCACAATGATGAGCGGTTTCCTCTTGTTATTGGTCTCAATGTCATTTTTGGTTTATTTGTTTTATATTTTCCATTACTTCTCAATATGACTGACTTTTATTTGGGCATATAAATAGAAAAAAAAAACATTTTGACGATGAAAAGTATATGGTCAAATTGCATAAAAGTTTCCAATTTTGGGGGCACAGCATGATGTGATCAGAAGGGATGGAACTGCAGACTGAGGCTCTGAACAGCAATGTGAACATAGTCCAACCGGAAAATAGTCAGCTTGTATAGACAGCTACTGTATACATATTGGATATACACTCACCTTGACTCATCTTGCACATTACCTGTATAGATGGGGTTTAAGTATGCACCTAGAGAAGGAGAATCTGCTAGAAAGAGCAGCGTAGCCAATGCTCTATCTAACAATGTACAGTACGCTTGTCATGGGCCTTACACATAAGATTCTCAATAGATCCATTAAAATAATGGAATCCGCTCACTGATGGCTTCTATCTTGTAGGCAGGTAAAGCACAATATAAGTTAACAATATTGTATGTTATCGCTGTATTTTCACCAACATCCTTAATGGATAGAATTTATCTGACACATTCTCCGCATTTCTGTTTTACCTCTTAACATCCTCTATTTTTTTCTGTACTTTAAAATGAACATTGTAAGAATAGTTGTTTTCTTTTTTTCTGTTTTAACAATTAATCCAGTATTTGCAGAGCATAGAAGAGAGAATGAAATGTTCCCGTGCTTCAGTGTATGTTTCCTATTATGTGGAGGCAATATGTTATAAAGGAGATGGAGAGAAGCTGTGACAAGCCAGGGCTTTTTTATGTGGCACACATCGGTTGTATGGCTCCTAGTTAAATCTTTCTGGCAGAACATATGACAGAGGAAATATGGCACGAGAAGGCATTGCGGAGTTTACGGCAGCAAAGGATGAAGCCATAGATTCTTTAACAAGCATTTAAAAACCTGTTAGGTTTTTACAAAGTTTTTTTTATGCACTTACAAGTAGAGAAAAGTAAAAGGCTTGTGCAGCGCTGTTACATTCTCATTCTTTACCAATTCATTAACCTTAATTTTATGAAAACTTGAACCTGAGATCTGAGCTGTCTTTTCTTTTTTCTCTTTTTTACCAACTTAGTTCTTAAATGTTGATCTCATTAGCCAGTGCCACTTCCCCCGTTTCTACATACTACAGCCTATGTAACTACAAGTGATTAGTGTGGATGTTAAAACCTTATAAAGATGGAGGGTTTTCCTTAGAATGTGGTGCTCCATTACTAGAGGTAATTTCGATATTGGGCACAATCCATACAGATGGTAAGTGTCGCTTGGCTAGTACATTTTTTTTGCTTCACTAGTTCAGTTCTTTCTTGTTACCTTTCATCTGAAAGAGTTTTGATTGACTCTACAGCACACATGTCAAACCCTAGCCCGTGGGCAAAATCTGACCCACAGGGTGGTTTTATTTGGCTCGCGACACCAGAACCACCACCCCCTGTGTGGGGCCATTATTCTGTATGGAGGACTATGTGGGGCCATTATTCTGTATCGAGGACTAGGTGTTGCCCATAATACTGTATGGAGGACTATGTGGTACCCATTATTCTGTATGGAAGACTTTGTGAGGCCCATTATACTGTACACTGGTTGGCCCGAGACTTTGTCCAAGTTTTTCATTTTGGCCCTCTGTGTGTTTGAGTTTCCATCCCTGGTGTAAACGGTCTGCAATTAATGAGTAATTCCTATATCTAGCTGTGAAATTTCACTCCCTGTTAAGCCTCACCCCTAAAGTACACAACTTTTTTTTTTTTTATGTCTGTTGGTATTTTTGGGTGAAAAGTAACAATTTTTAGTGGAAGTGGTCAACAGAATTTGTTACCAGACACATCTGGAGAGGGAAGGGGGGATGTGTTAGGTGTCCTGTTACCTTCGTCTCTGACTCATTCCTTTGTTTGGGGGTGGGGGGTGCCATTGGCCTCATGTGCCTAGAGCACCAAAATACCTTGTCCTGGCCCTGCTACATCACAGTGTTTCGCAGACGATATGAGTTTATTATTCTGTAATGCACTATTTTTTTTTTTCCAAATAAAATTTATTCTCATTGAAACCAAAGAGTTCTATTGTGGTCTCATCCGTTCACAAAACATTGTTACTGTAGCCTTTTGGCTGGTCCAGAAGATCTTAAGCAAAGTGCAGAAGGCAGCAATGTTATTTTTGGAGAGCATTTCTGCTACTCACACCATTGTTCAGTGTCCTACTGATGGTTGAGTCATGAACATGAACATTAGCTAATGTGAGAGAGGCCTTTAGTTGCTTAGAGGGTACCTTAGTCCACTAGTTCACAAAGGATACTATTATATGCCTTGCTCTTTTAGTGATCTTTGTTTGTTGACCACTTCTAGGGAGGGTAATAATGGCCATTATACTGTATAAAAGACTTTGTGAGGCCATTATTCTGTATGGAGGACTATGTGAGGGCCATTATTATCTATGAAGGACTATGTGGTGCCCATAATACTGTATGGAGGACTATGTGGGGCCCCTTGTACTGTATGGAGGACTATGTGGGGCCCATTGTAGTGTATGGAGGACTATGTGGGGCCCATTATACTGTATGGAGGACTATGTGGGGTCCATTATACTGTATGGAGGACTATGTTGGGCCCATTATACTGTATGGAGGACTATGTGGGGCCCCTTGTACTGTATGGAGGACTATGTGGGGCCCATTGTAGTGTATGGAGGACTATGTTGGGCCCATTATACTGTATAGAGGACTATGTGGGGCCCATTGTACTGTATGGAGGACTATGTGGGGCCCATTGTACTGTATGGAGGACTATGTGGGGCCCATTGTACTGTATGGAGGACTATGTGGGGCCCATTATACTGTATAGAGGACTATGTGGGGCCCATTATACTGTATAGAGGACTATGTGGGGCCCATTATACTGTATGGAGGACTATATTATACTGTATACTGTATGGAGGACTATGTGGGGCCCATTGTACTGTATGGAGGACTATGTGGGGCCCATTGTACTGTATGGAGGACTATGTGGGGCCCATTATACTGTATAGAGGACTATGTGGGGCCCATTATACTGTATGGAGGACTATGTGGGGCCCATTATACTGTATGGAGGACTATGTGGGGCCCATTGTACTGTATGGAGGACTATGTGGGGCCCATTGTACTGTATGGAGGACTATGTGGGGCCCATTGTACTGTATGGAGGACTATGTGGGGCCCATTATGCTGTATACTGGTCGGCCCGCGACTTTGTCCAAGTTTTTAATTTTGGCCCTCTGTGTGTTTGAGTTTGACATCCCTGCTCTTCAGTTATATCCTTGAAGGGGTTGTCAACTTTTGGTTACCATCAGTATTGCATATAATCGACTAGAAAAACGTGGTGTTACAATATGGTTTTTTGTACACTAACATGCACATGGCTGCACGAGACCGAATATAGAATGGCAATGTAAGGAAAGCGCTGTAGTGCTGCATATTTCTACTCTACGGAGACCGCTGCTCTGCTCACTTAATACATTGGATAGGTCATCTACCTTTATGGAAACATACCTCTTCTGCACATGGTACACGTATTAACATGCCACAATGCATTCCTGTGCAAGTACTATGGTAACACAGTAATTACTCTGCCTAGTATGTCTATTTTTTTCCTTTATCATTAGCATATAGTCTATGTTAAGCAGATATATTGGGGTAAATGAACCCATACTGGCCTATCACCGAGTGATAAATTGCAACAGAAATTTAGTGTAGTGTGTGCTCTGCCCCTCTACTAGCCACATGGCAATAGGGGAACACACAGCGGTAAGAAATAGCACCACTCTGCAATACTAAAGATGGCCCTAGAGAAGTGCGGTTTCTATTGAATTTAACCCATTATTCCTAGTTTTAACAGATGCTGCTTTTAGTGAATCATTATAAAGTATGCAGTGTGTTCTGTAAAACCAATGAGTGAAGACTTTGTGTGGGTAAGGACATGAGGCCCTTTAATTAATGGAGCTCACTTAACATTTAGGCCAAGACTACACTGTGATGGCTGCTGCCTGGATATGGATTGTTACACTGCCACAAAATTGGGACACCACCGTGTGTACCAGCAAATTGTTAAATATTAATTATGGATGTTCATTTTATTCTTTATTCTGAATTCTGTACCATACAGATTGCATCAGCCATCGTTTCTAGATGACATGTGCTATTTGTGTGTATATTTTTAGTTCATTACCATATGCAGAATAACCGGGCTATAAAAGCCCATGTTAGAGACAGGGGGGTCTCTTGCCATTCCACAGGACACAGGACGAGGCTCTGTGTGTAAACCAGCTGCTGATGTAGGCCCAAGGAAACACATTCTTTACCCGGACACATGGTGTCATCTGGACACAGACAGACGCAATCTACCATCCAGGATCCCAGGAAAAAATGGGTGAATCTCAACTATTAAGCTAATTATGGACAAATGGACAATTACTCTAACTATTTAACTATTTTATGTACCTTCTGCAATTATTCTTTTTAATGGACAATCCAAGAATAAATAGATACATTTTTTATAAGAATATCGTGATATAGAAGTCCTTGATAGAAAATTATACAGAAAGAAGTATTTTTTTACACAAATGTACAATGTCCTACAGGGGCGTAACGATAATGGGTGCAGGGGTTGCAATCACACCAGTTTGCTGGCGCCAAAGGGGCCACAGAAGTCCCTTTTGGCCTATATGCTTATATGAGAAGACCAATCCTGTTAAAATCTTGGAATAATAGGGGGTCCCGTTGGAGCTTTTGCATTGGGGCCCATGAGCTTTAAGTTACAGCTCTGATATCCTATAACAACATTGTGTCCCAAAGGCATCCCATATCATCTAGCTCCAGGCTAAGAGCTCACATGAAATGTATTTATATTAAATGCAGTTTCTTTTCATTGTACGGAGCATATATATGCACTTTTAGATTGTAGTGTTCTTTATGTCAGAATTTCTTATTTTGGCCTCCTTAATGTAACTGTGCCATGAGGTGATCCGATTAACATGTTGATTATTTTATTTTTTTATTATTAATGGAAAATATAATTACCTAACTATCCTGTCTATTGTACCAATTCATAGGACTGATTCCTAAGCATTATTTTCTTGATCTAGACCCTTAATATCCTGTCTGTTTCATAATACAAGCATTGCATTGAGTGATGGGATAAAAGCTCAAAATGGATGTTTTAACTTTTACTTGTATGTGTGAAGATACCTGAAGATGGCTTGAACTTGTACTGTGCATCTTAATTATATGGCTGTTGTTACATCCAGTGTTGTGATATGATATTGTTATGATAAAATCCTCTTCCAACATAACTAGAAATGACTCATTTTTTTGCTTGTTTTTAAAGCTATTGACTTAAAGAACGGATCTGGAGAAGTTTACCGTGGGAACGTTCGTGGCCGTGCTGATACTTCATTTACTTTGTCAGACCAAGACTTTATGGATCTTGTTCTGGGAAAACTCAATCCACAAAAGGTAAAACTTCCTGCACAATACTTAGCAGCGTTGATGCGGTTTGCTTACTGTAGTAATGCACATGTACCAATGCACAGTGGATAACAGGTGATAATCTTATAGTGCCAGCATATAGTATTGCCCAGTGATTTACAATATAAAGGTACATGTAAAAACAAAATGAAAATTCAAAAAAAGAGCTGTGACGGCAGCTGTAACCCCATTGTGAAAACGGCACCCCTCCCGGTATTCAAAACTGCATTCAGGAGGTTTGTTAACCCTTAAGGTGCTTCACAGGAATAATAGCAAGGTGGAAAAAAATAATGAAAAATTGCACAAATGGACTTGTGGTGCAAAGCAAGAAAGAAAAAATTATTCGCCTGGGAGAAGAAAAGCAGCGCTCACCATTGCCAATTATTGAGTCCTTTATTGCTGTGAGCAAGACGGTGTAAGGCTGAATGAGCAAATCAACAGCAGTTCAAGAATTGGTTTTATTTCTTTCTATTCTTTTTTTTTTTTTTTCTTTTACACCGTTCCTCTCTTGGCATAAATGATAAGACGGCTTTATTCTTCAGGTCACCACGATTACAGCAATACCAGATTTATATTTGTTTTTTTTAGGTTTTACTATCTCTCACTAAAAAAAAAACACTTTTTTGCAAAAACAAAAGTTTTTTTGCATCACCATATTTTGAGAGCTATAATTTTTCTATTTTTCTGCCGACAGAGTCATGTGAGGACTTGTTTTTTTGCGGGAGGAGTTGATGTTTTTATTGGTACCATTTTCGAACACACATTTTTTGATCACTTTCTATTACGATTTTTGGGAGACAGAATTAGCAAAAGAACAGCAGTTTAGGAATTTTTCGTTTCGTTATTCCGTTCACCGTGTGGTAAAAGTGATGAGACATATTTTTTCTTCGGACCAGTGATACCACATTTATATCATATCATTTTTTTATGTTTTACTGCTTTTACACAATAAAAACAATGTTACAGAAAAGTAAAATCAATTTTACGTGGGCTTATTCTGACAGCTATAGTTTTTTTATTTTTCTGCTGACAGAACCAAATGAGGGTTTTTTTTTTCCAAGACAGGATGACATTTTCAAGGATACAATTTATATTTACATATGACTTTTTGATCGCATAATATTCTACATTTTGTTCGGCTGTATGATGAAAAAAACTGGTTTTGCTACATTTTAAAATTTTTTTTACATTATTCATGGAAGAGATGTGGCAGTGTTATAGATCTGGTTGCTCTGGATGCAGCGATACCAAATGTGTACTTTTTAATTTAATTTTGTTTTCACATATATATGCATATTTATTGGCATAGTATTTTTGGACTCTCTCTTTTTTTTGGTTTTGTGTTTTTTTTTATATATATTTTTATTTAAAAATTCTGTTTTTTTATTTAGTTCCTCTATGGGACTTCAACTTTTCATTCTCTGATCATTTCTAATGCATTGCAATACACAAGTACTGCAATGCGTTATAGCTGTCTGTGTTACACTGACAAAACGCCTTTTAGACCATGCTGCTAGCATGGTCTAACAGGCCACTGTAGCTGGCAGACCCAGCCCGCGATTACGTAGCGGGGGACCGATTGGGTGGTTTTCTAAATGCTGCGATCACTATTGATGCAGGCATTGGCTCTGGCTTTGACAACTGGAGCACTTTGGCTGGGCTTCTGACGGCAATCATGTGGGCTCAGCTTATGTACCCACATGATCGCCATGACTTAACTATACGTCGATTTGCGGGAACCCCTTCCCGATCACGATGTACAGTTTACATCGAATGTCGGGAAGGGGTTAAGGGAGTCTCAGCATTTCTGTCATAAACACTTTGATGAATTGATGCCTATGTTTTTCTAATGTAGAAATGTCAAAAGACTGACTTATTCTTTAAGGTCCAAAATAATGTTTGTTTTTAATGTTAATGCTCACTATGCAGATAACACAATCTGGCCAACATGTTCACTTTTTGATTTTTTTCCATTTGTATAAATGAGCTATGTTAGATATTCTCCATTCTGACTAGCTTATATAGTGAAATCCTAACAGTCTAGTTCACTGCCAGAATGCCTCTGGCATCCATCCCTTAAGTGCTTTTATGCTTTCTCTGTAACAGAAGACTTAAATATAATAATGTAAAAGTTTCTCAAATTGTACAACTTCTGAATAGCAAGACGACTTTGGGGGAACTAAAAGCCAAAACAGTCCGCTGCAGTAAAAACCTTTGTTAAATACATGTTCTTGACAAGTCTTGTCTTCACAACATCTCCAACCCATACTTTAAGCTTTATATCATATGCTAATATGATAATATTAAAGCATTAAGATTGGAGAGTTCAACAGTCACAGTGCTGAATTCTGGGTAGGATTTTGTTGCTTGTTGAGCCTCGATTTGCTAGGACAATAATAGACATGACTGCTTTGAGAAACATAATGGCATGGCTTATATGTCTCTCCTTGAGCATAAAGTTGAGTTCTTTCTAATCCGCTATTAAAGAGAACCTGTCAGCACGATTTTGTAAAAATATGGCTATAATGGTGCTGTAATACAGATTACATTGATACCTTCGGTGAAGAAATCTGCTTTATTGTTTAATCACCATTTGAAGTTTTCTGCTAATGAGATTTTGGTGCACAGGGGCCAGACTGTGCACGGGGTCTTCTCCTCCCTGTCTGTGATTCCCCAGCCCCTCCGCTGCCTCCGGTTTGTGAATCTCACCAGTAACCTGTCATTCACAGACACGGAGGAGAAGACATCGTGCACAGTCCAGCCCCTGTGCACCAAAATCTAATTACCAAAAATGTCAAATGTTGATTAAAGAAGAACAACAAAGACTACATTGATACCTTTGGAGAAGAAATCAATCTGTATTACAGCCATGTCTTTACTTTACATTACAAAATCATTCTGACAGGTTCTCTTTAAACAAACAGCGCAATATTTTATGTAGTTTTGCATAATATATTATCTTTGCAGACCTGACAATATAATATACTGACAAAGATTTCCTTTGGGGATTTGGGATTGACTACTTTCCATAAATGAATAATATATACCTTTAAATATTAAACTTCGAGGATGTCTGCAGGAAATGTGTACCTCCTCCCCTCCCCCACCAGAACTGTAAATTGTGCTGCAGATTGGTCTCTGTGGAAATAATTGTGGTGCCTTTATCATCTCTGTATTCACGTAATGGGTAATTATTAGGCCAGGCGCACACAGCCATTTATTCTCTCATACGAGAGAATTGGGCCGATTAATCAAATGACACTCTGCTCAAACTCCGGGGATGAGAGAATTGGCGTACACTGTGAGGAGAAGATGGAGAATAACATTTCTCCATCTTCTCTGTTGTCTTAGTGCGCAGAAATCGGATTGAACTCATGTCATCTGAGTGCAGTCCGATGATTTTAGCACACCCATTGAATTGCATGGCTGAGTGCGAAAACAATATCAGATCAAACTTGGACATGCTGTGACTTTTTCTTGTGACTGGCGTGGTCCAAGGAAAAAAAACTGACGTGTGCTGCACCCATGAATGAATATTGGTCCGAGTGCGATCCGATGTTTTGTCGGATCACACTCTGGCCAAAAATGTGGTTGTGTGAGCCTGACCTTACTTGTCCAGCAGTTATATTTTAATGTGCAGGCAGGGAGCGCTATTCACACATTTAAAAATAATCTGTCACACTATTAAGCTGCAGATATGGGGTTAATCTGCAGGTTAATAGCATTCTGAACCTGCCCGGCTCCCACACTTAATTTCCTCCCTGCAGGGGGAGGTCTAACTTTATTCCTCCCGGCAGCATTTATGTTTTAGTCACGGGAGTGGCATCGGCATGGCTTCAGTCACCGCTCTGTATTAGAGCCTACGGCTGTAACCGCACCTCCGGCACTGACTGAAAGCTCGCTCAGCAATAGGTCCTGCTGTCAATGCCAGGGGCGCAGTTATAGACACCGCTCTCTATACACAGAGCTGTGACTGAAACCACGCTGGTGCCACCCCCATGACTGAAACTCGGACACTGCCGGGGGGAATAAAGTTAATTTCCTCCCTGCAGGGGGAGGTCTAACTTTAATCACCCCGGCAGCATTTGGGTTTTAGTCACGGGAGTGGCATTGGCATGGCTTCAGTCACCGCTCTGTATTAGAGCCTACGGCTGTAACCGCACCCCCGGCACTGACTGAAAGCTCGCTCAGCAATAGGTCCTGCTGTCAATGCCAGGGGCGCAGTTATAGACACCGCTCTCTATACACAGAGCTGTGACTGAAACCACGCTGGTGCCACCCCCATAACTGAAACTCTGACACTGCCGGGGGGAATATAGTTAATTTCCTGTCGGCAGCAGGGCTCAGAGCGTGGGTATCGGGCAGGTTCAGAATGCTATTGACTTGCAGATTAACCCCATATCTGCATGTTAATAGTGTTTTTTCACGTGACAAGTTCCATTTAATTACACTGAGCCCATCAATGTGCCACAGGTTTATATAGTCCCCCGTTAATAATGCACATTAGAGATTATGCAGGGTGCAAACAATTTTTGCAGAGATTCTGTGAGTAAACTATGTAACACTTCATATTTTGTGTCCAACGCTTTTGGAGAAAGTATCTTGAGCTTTTTATTGGCTCCATATGTGTGGCATAAGATTGCCAGCTTTGGAAAAAACAAAATATGGTTTTGTGATACTCTGTCGGGAGTTTTTTACGCTGGATATGGTTGTGCCACCTAGTGTTTGTAATGTGAATGGCTTGGTGCATTAATGTACTGAATTTGCATTATTTGAAATCGTTGTGTTTAATTTGAGGAAACGTTAGGATGGACACATCTGTATGTAATGTAATATGAATAGAGATGGGCGAACCCGAACAGTAAAGTTCAGGGTCCGTACCGAACACCTAGTGTTTGGGCATGGACCCCGAACACGGTCTTCCTCAGGAAGTCAGTGTTGCTGTTTGGGTTCGGCTGTTTCATCTGAGTGACAGCGCGAGAAACAGGGGCTCTGATCAGTGGTAATATAGTTATCGCCGGTCAGAGCACTGTGGGGTCGCGCTGTCAGATGTCAGCGTGAGCCCACAGCCGTGACTGTGACCCGCGGTAAAAACATACTGCGGGTCACAGACGTCGACTGATGAAACTACTACTTCCATCAGGCTACGCCTGCTGTCACTGTTAGCTGCGAGCGCAGGCGCCTCTGATGGAAGTATTCATCAACCACCATGAATACTCCAATGCTAACAGTGATAGCAGGCGTAAGCTGATGGGAGTAGCAGTCTCATCAGCCGATGCCTTTGACCCGCGGTAAGCTTTATACTGCGGGATCACGCTGACAAGGTGATCCCGCAGTGCTCTGACTGGCGGTAACTCTCTTACCACCGATCAGAGACCCTGTTTCACACACTGTTATCTGCGTGACAGCGCACGGGAAACCACTGATGTTCGGGCCCCCCATTCAAATGAATGGGGTTCGGGTACTGTTCTGGTACCCAAACTGTTAATAGCTGTTCAGCCGGACCCGAACATCCAGGGGTCCACCCATCTCTAAATATGAACACATCTTTATTTGGCCTATTTCCAGTTTACTGGACCACGCTTCCTAGATCTTTCCTAGACCATGTGTCAGGAGAATGGGGCACTTCATATAAAGGGTCTTTTGTTCCTAGCTGCTTTACCTCATGTCATACTGATAGAATAACTTTCTCTTGGGTTATATTGGGCCTGTCATCCTCTCTCTTGTTGCTGCTTTTCCACTCCAGTCACAATTCATTTGTAAACTTATGTATAATTCTAGAAAATACTCAGCCCAGTAGAGGATTCACGGCTGCATGACTTTGCAATCTGTTCACAGATCCATACCAATTAAATGTACAAGACATAAAAGAAAAGTACAAGAGAGTCGGGGCATAAAGATATAAAAATGCGATGGCATTATCTTCATCCCACTGACTCAGCAATGAAAGTTAGCTTTGCCTTTAAGGCATAAGTATCATAATAGATTGGAATACTCAGCATTCTTCTAAGCATCATCAAAAAAATCTGATGCTTTATATTTACCACTGTGAAGACCTCTCCTTTCAAGAAAACCGCCATCCCAACACTTGCAATGTGTGCTGTCAACTGTAGCACTTCAGATTTTTTTTGCAAGGCATTTAATTTAGCGCTTTCTTCCTTTTGCCAGAATGTGACTGCAAAATTAAGTGTGCATTTATGTCTTCTGGGAAGAAAAGCTGGAGATTTCAATGTGTTGCTGATTATATTACATTTGAGGTTGTTCATTTTTGATGCCGTACATGTTTTTTTTTTTGTTTTTTTTTAGAATAACTCATCTCAACTCTTTTGGGAAAAGCTGTGCTTTCCAAGGTGGAGTTCTTACAGAAAAATAAATGTAAAGGGAAAGAAAGAGAACAGAACAAGATGTGTGTCTGACGCTTCTTCTTTGTTTTGTACTTAGGCATTCTTTGCTGGCCAGCTGAAAGTGAAAGGTAACATCATGCTGAGCCAGAAACTGGAACTCATCCTAAAAGACTACGCAAAGCTGTGAGCGTCCTCCCGCAGATCCAGCCGATGCCGCCCTGAGCGCCGCGGGTGCTATAGTCAGGCACTAACCGTAATGTCCTAATGAGAAAAGGAATGAAGCTAATCATTGTCATAATTCTTACCTTAGTGGTCGAACAGAACTTATAATTCCTCCTGTATAGGGTCACATAATGGGAAACTAAAAAAAGTAATAATGAAATTACAATACAAGAAAGAGAAGATATATCTAACTCCAAGTCAGCCAAGGTAAAGCAGTTTCCAAATAATAGAAGAAATCACTCGTTCATATAGACAATTGAGTTTTCCTCTCATGTTGGAAAACAAATGGCAGATTATTTACACCAATTTCTGGGATCTCTAATATGGCCACCATTACAGCTTCCCCAAAGGTTGGCAGCCAGAAAATCTATTTAGGTAAAGGGGTTAGTATCACTTACATATTGGGAGATGAGAGGATGTTCCGTTGCAGCATCGTCACTTGCCAGGTGTCGTGCAGGGCAGAAGTGATCTTGCACGTTTCCTATTCTGTACCCTATATCCAGCGTGCAGCTCTCGGTACAATGTCAGCTGCGCTGCTCTCTTCTTCAGATGCGGAAAAGTGACAGATTAATTTTTAAGTGATATGTGAACTCACTGAACTGGCATACTGAAACTCATGAGATATACTTACAGTCCTCTGGAAACTCTGCTCTGCTGCATTGACAAAATCCACATCTGTAAGTGCACACACTGCATAGAACAAGAGTTGCTTTTTGAAAGGCTATGAAATTCAGCATTATTCCCGAGAAAATGCTGAGTGACATGTGAATCTGCAGGAACCATATCGGAAGAGTCTCCTCTAATGATCTCTAAACCTGTCATTGTGTGAGCGCTGGATATTCTTTTTTTTTTTTTCTTTTTTCTTTCCCAAAAAGATGAAGAAAACCTTTTGACTTGCAATGAATCATTATCTTAATGACCTCAGTGGTCCACTGTCACACGCAGTACAATACCTAACATGTATGTAAATATCTGTTTAAATAAAAAGCAATGATTGATTTAAGTCGGTGCTTGAATTGTGTATTTAATGGTCAAATTTGCTCGCACTGGGAGAAAGAAGTCTATTTTCACGCTCCAATGAATCGCTTTATTAGATAATGTTTTTTTTGTTTTTTTTTCTCTTTTTTGCCAAGCAAACCACATCACAAATATGTTCCAGTGCGCCGTGCAAGCTGTTCACTCAAAGCATTGTTGTAATGTTTCATTTATTACTTTTGCTTTGTGTCTTGCATAAAGCCAATAGAGATATTTAATTGTCCTTAAATCATTTGCTTGCCGTATGTAATATGGGATTGGCATAATGTACAGGGATTTCATATGTCATCCAAGGTTACAGAAATGCATTAAATCTTCCCCAGAACGCAGGGCTTGGAAAATGAGGATGAAATCACAGGTGCAGATGTTAAAATAGAGTCCACATGGGTTATTAGAATTCTAGCCTTCTCTTATAAGTTTTGGGCATCGGAGTAAAATATTTTAACTCAAAACAGGATTTAGATATTGTGGCTGTTTGTGCAAAAACCTCTCTTTTAGAACAATAGAATGAAGTAGAACTCTAACATTAAAAATTTTATTTTATTCACATTTATCTGTCCCACCCATCTGTCATCTTTTCAAGATGACTGATGGCAAAATGTTCATACATGCAGATAGAATATACATAGTTTTATTCATCTCTTTTTTTCTCTCTCTCTGTCTTAATTCTCTCTTTTTATTTCTCTGTTTGCCTTTTCTTTTTCGCTTTGTCTTTGTAACAACCCTGGCGGTGTGCTGGCATGGCTTACCATCTCCCACCATGCAAGACCGCCAACTTACCTACCAGTCTAGGCTGTGCACTATACTCCTCTGCTTGCTGTGTGTATGTCTCTTGTCTGCTGGCTTAGGGCAGTGGCGCTGGAGCTTCCTGATTCTTAAAGTTGCAGTGTGTTCAGTCCTAATGCGTCCCCAGCCTATTGCTGTGAGTCACTGGATACTTAAACCTCCTCCACCCAGTGGGAGGTGCCTGAGCAACACTTTCTTACAGTGTGTTCTGTGCAACTGTGAGTTTCCAGATCCTGTCCTGAATCTAGTCTTTCCGCCACCCTGGGGGCTGAGTACCCAGGCCCGTTACCTGTATCTGTGACTTCTAGTCTGTTTCTGCCACCCTGGGGGCTGAGTACCCTGGCCCGTTACCTCTATCTGTGACTTCTAGTCTATATCCGCCACCCTGGGGGCTGAATGCCCAGGCTCGTTCCTGTGTCAGTTCCTGTCTGATTTGTGTCCTAGCCCGTTACCTGTTTGTCTCTATGTCCGATCCTTCCCTTTTCCTGCAGTGTCTGAACCAGTACCTAACTCCTACTCGTCGTCTCTGTACTTCTGTTTGTGAGTTTTGTGTCCCCTCGCTACTTCATAGGAAGTACCTTGTGTGTATCTGGTTCTGCTTGTCCCGTTTCCCTGCCTCCGTACCTACCTCCTGTGTTCTAGTTATTTTCTTCCCGTATTTCCCTGTCTGTTACATGTGAACAGAGCACTGTCCTGTTTGTCTGCTCCGGTGGTACTGCTCTGCTTCGCCTCCCCTCTGCACCTCCGGCTCTGCTCTGCCCTGCTCCCCCTCCCCTCCGCACCTGCGGCTCGGCTCTGCCCTGCCCTGCTTGCGCTCCGCACCTGCGGCTCTGCTTTGCCCTGCTCTGCTTGCCCCCCGCACCTGCGTCTCTGCCCTGCTCCGCTTGCCCCCCGCACCTGCGTCTCTGCCCTGCTCCGCTTGCCCCCCACACTTGTGGCTTGGCTCTGCTCTGCCCTGCTCCTCTTGCCCTCCGCACCTGTGGCTCTGCTCTGCCCTGCTCCGCTTGCCCTCCGCACCTGCCTGCCTGCCAGTACCCGCCTATCTGCATACCAGCCAAACCTGCCCATTCCTGCATTCCCCGGTGTGGGTCAATAGCTGTGACCGGGGTCTGACCTGGAGTAGCAGCTGGGCCACCTCCCACTTCCCTCCTCAGACCACGGAATCGATTAAGCTGCCGTGCGTCCGTGGTCGGATCTGGTGAGGTCCCTTGTCACGCCCCTCCAAGCACTCCTCGGTTCGTGGCCCAGTGGAACCACTAACCACGCTCACGCCAAACAGTCCGGGCGTGGGCGTAGCAGTCTTTTCTTTTTCTCTTTTGTTTCTCTTTTCTTTCTTACTCTCTCTCGCGATCTTTCTCTCTGTCTCCTTATAGGACCTTTCACTTGCTCAAAAAAAAATTAAGTTGAATACCTTGTATCCATGAGCTTCCCTGGTTTTGCTATTCTTTTCTATTTTCCCGGCATCGCTTTATTGTAGAGATATATAAAACTGCGTCCCAAAAGTAACAAATGTGTATGTGAAATCTTTAAAACCTAACAGTCCAACTAGGCATTTCTTCATAATCTCTTGTGGGGGACAGTGCTTTTACTCCTCGGCAGCTGACCTAGCAGTCTATCAGTCTCAGAGGCTTACCAAGCTGTGATTGACAGCATCTGGGAGGGAGATTAAAATCAAATGCCCCCAGAGAAGACTGTGAAGAAATGCCCAGTTGGACTGCAAAAATGAAATTTCACATAGTGTGCTCTAAGAGTAACAAAAGTGAATATCTTTGCAATGGAGCGACACATTGCAAAACTAAGAGCGGCAGAATCATGGGAGCTCAGAGATGTTTACAAAATATTTACATATTTTTGGAGCAAGTGACAGATACTCTTTAGCTATGTAGCATGCTAAGAAAAAAGCACTTTGAATATTTTTTCCCATTGAGCATTGCTTTGAAAAGAAGTCTTCATACTGAGTTGAGTTTCTTCAATGAGAACCAGTGTAGCCCCTAAGCTGCATCTCATTCAGCCAACTGAAACCCTGATCTGTACTAGAGAAGGGTGCAAATTGCCTTTTGTATATTTAATTTTCCATAGAAGCATTGCATAGCCTATAAGTCTCCTTACACTGGCATGTCATGCATGCCACTCTCAACAAATAGAGATGTTATCCCTTAAACCCTAGTGAAGGATAAAACCCTCTTTTGTGGTCATAGAAGCTACACTTTTGGTCAATGCAGATGGTTGGATTGTTTTTCTCATGTAGAAATTAATTAATTTACTAATTTCAATCTCTGCTCTTTCTGTGCTTGGGAGTCAAGGAGGTGGGCCCTAGTTAGCACCAGCTTTCCCTGTATGACTGTGCATTCATGCATTCACAGATGGCTGTCAAATGCAGATTAGGTTCACTCACTGTACTCCTAAATATGAAGCAAAAAAAGTTTTTACTAAATCTTTTGCAAAAATATAATATCAATCTGCTCTGCTCCTCCAATGCAGTACCTTACCGCACAAAGATAGGGCTGTATGTACGTCATGACATTTCCTTTAACAGTCTGATCTGCATGTGTCCAAAATCATCCCCAGAGCATAGCCCATGTGCAGAGGAACTGTAAATATTTGACAGTCCATTCTCGAGATTGGTGGGAGTTCCAGCTTTTTTGATCCGTACAGGAGCCTAAAACACGTCTATGAGCCATATGGTAATATTCACCAGTTGCCTTCTGACAAATGACATTTCCAGATGTAGCTGGCAGAAAGTAGTCATTTCTTCATCTCCATTCTCAATCATAAGTATTCTATGTTGGACACTGAATAAGAGTATCTGTCAGAAAGTGCCCCTACACTAAGGGCTGCAATGCTTAGAGACTAATATATTAGATTTCTGCATTATACTATTGCAAGTATTGCTAGTGGTAGACTGGATTCTACCGCTATATTGGCTATAGAATATGACGGCTCACATGAGTTTTATAAAAACTTGTACTCCTTATGAAGTGATTACTGTGTACCCTGTGTTTGGTCATTCCTGTTTTTCCTGTTAGCAATATATAAGTATTGGGTAATACCATTTCTCTTGTCAGTATGATGTTTCCCTACACAGTCTAACAGTGAGACCAGCCACCTTCCCCAACATTTCACGTGCAGCTAGCCAAAGGACGCACAACTTTCACAATTATCCAGCATTTTGCCCACTGCGAGAGGTGGAGTTTCGGCCACACCCTAAGGCTCCCAGATGCTCCAAAATTGTTACTTTATGGGGGTGGGGGTTAAAAAGTCATTGGTAAAATGCTGGAGGGGAGATATGTTTCCTTGAGGCTATTAGCTTCAGTGAATTAAAATCGTTAAGTTTCCTCCAGCATGTTATTTGCTGAGAGGGGTTAATTCACCATTTTGTAAAAGGGTGAGTTTTTATGAGAACAACCATAGAGCGGGCGGGAGGTTGTTCTCCAAATCTCCACCTCAGGGTGTGGTCTATGGTTTAAATACAAGATCTGCTGAGGCATTAGTTGTTCAGTATATCTGGAGAGGCATACTCCAGGCAGGAGAGGTGTGTTCTGTGCTGAACTGAACCATGTGGAGTTGCTAAAGTCTGAGCAGGCGGACCCCTGCTAACACGAGGACTGTGTTGTGTGTGATCACGTTGTTTTGTTTGTTTTCCCGTTTTGCCCAAAGGGCTGTGTTTAATTTCATGGACTCATTGTTGGTTTATGCCACACTCTAATAAACCAACAACAGATTTAAAGAGACAGCGTACCTGTGTCTACCTCCGTGTGCAGCGGAGTGAGCAATCTACCACAGGGGATAAAAGTATTTACCAAAATAGAAATTTCAAGAGCGCTGTTCTGGTAAAGTAATGTTTCTATTGTTAAGAGTCCCCAAAACTAAAAATAGAAAGCACAAACAAAAAGAAGATACAATTGTGAACCTTTGTAATGTTCGTGAAGCTTTGTTTATCCTTCTGAATATGATTTCTCTTTTTGATCATGAGAGTTCCTTGTTCTGTACTATAACAGTTACTGAACTAATTATATCCATGTTTGTGAATAATTCATTTTAATTACGTTTGTGACCTAAATCTATGTTTGTCAAAAGCTTCTCCAGGGGGATAGAACCAGCTCATGTGCCCATTACTGTATGTTAATTAAAACCAGGTTTCACTTCAGTGGGAAAGTATTGCATCTGAGGCATATTAAATAGCATTTATGGAATAATGAAATTAATCATTGCATCATTTGCATCGGTTCTGAATAATACATGAAAAGGTTGTATTCTTCATATATGTTCACATTAACCTCTTTAGGCTCACCTTCCATGAAGCACATGTAGAAAGTGTGGTGATGAGCTTTAAATCTATGGCACAGTAAATATATGGTGTGCGGTCCTGGGCTTTAATCCTGGGCTGTATATTTACCGTGGCGTGGGATTAAAGCTTCTACTTCTGAAATACAACAGGAGCAGATCGTGTCCTACAGCCAGAGACAGCCAAGGGACCCCCATAAGATAGAAACGGTTAATAACCACTTCTGCCTTCTATTTTCCATTCTACATACTATGAAAGAATGATCAATGGTAAATTACAAAGTACAATGCATCCTTTGCCTCTGTTTTACATTGCCAGCTTCAAAGCAATATCTATATAAGCAGATCTGTAAATGTCATTGTGCAAAGTGTCTGAGTATTTACAAGGTCATGGCTGTTATAAAGAAAAAAAAACCCATGAAACATTATCATTGAAGAAGTCACAAGAAATAAGAACTTTAGTGATACATTATGGGGATATGTCCATTACATTTGCAGTTTAGATTTTATCTACATAACATATTCGCACACAGATACTGAATATGTATATAATATGCAGTGTATTATACTTTTTATTTAAAGTGATGTGTAGCTAATAACAGTATCTGTACACTAGCAGTAGCAGTTGACCGTTCTTTTCGGTGATTGTGTAAAGTGTTGGAGTTTGAGTGAAACGTGATCACACCAGACTCCATCTGCTGAAAGGGGTGAAATACTGTACATTGTGAAGCAGCGTCCCATCAAGAGCAAGTTGATGCATAACATCTTCCATTTCTCTAGAGTAATAAGGGTTTTGCATTATGTAAGTTTGAGTGCAGAGTATTCAGAAATAATATAATATTATATAGATTTCCCAAGCTCATTCGCACATCTGAGTTTCATGTACTTGTGCTATCCATTTTTTATAGAATTGCCAGAAAGCATTAGATTAAGGAATATATTACTTGGTCATAAATGTAATACTTTTTTGCTGTATGTAATCGTGAGGCTCAACACAATCTGTGTCCTGTTAAAGTGGCTCATTACTTACAGTACAAAAGCGAGCCCAAAGCTTTGTGCCTTCATTGTAGTAAGACAATGGGATTGAGCAACACTGGACAACCCCAGCTTATCAGTTCAGGACCATAATTAAAATAAAAACCATGTATACTCCCCTCCTGCAGCGACACTGTTACTGCAATGTCTGCACCGCTGTTGCCAGCACATTGCTGTGTCACATGACTGCTGCAGCCAATGAGCTGCCACTTGTTCCTTTGGATGTCTGCACTGGTGAAATAGTAAAGGTGGCAGCTGACATGCGGCCACTTATTGGCTGCAGGTGGCATGTGATAACACAATTTCACGTCACTGCTATGAGCTTCAGTGCCATAATTGTTGAAATGACACCTCTCCAGGAGGTGAGTGTAAACTGTTTTTATTTTAATTGGGGTCCTGAATTGATTAAGCTGAGGTCGTCCAGTGGTGGGCAACCTCTGTAATGTAGTACTTATTATGCACCATGGTTGCTGAGGATGCTATTGCCCACAGCATCTAAAGCGTTAAATGTTTAGTTTCTGAGCTAGCTCTAATCCCAGCTTTTGCAGTAAAGTGTCAGGTTTAGTCCACATTTACCAACCCAATTTATATGCTTAGTGCTCCGTCTATTTTTTTATAACGAACCGTACATAAATTAGTCTATAGCACTTTTCACATTTGTTTTTTTTGTGGACTGATCATAAAAAGCCAAACACGAAGACATGTTGTTGACCAAACTCTCCCATTATCCCTTAGTGACCGAGACTATTTTCACCTTCCTGACCAGGCCACATTTTACAATTCTGACCACTGTCACTTTATGAGGTAATTACTCTGGAACGCTTCAAGGATCCCCCTGATTCTGAGATAGTTTTTTTCGGGACATATTGTACTTCATGAGTTAGTCATGCTGTACAGAATAATTAATAAATAACATTTCCCATATGTCTAATTTACATCTGCATCATTTTTCAAATGGCATTTTATTTTGTTAGGATGTTAGAGGGGTTAAAAGTTTAGCAGCAATTTCTTATTTTTTTCAACAAATTTAAAAAACCTGTTTCTTTAGGGACCTATTCAGATTTATATGGACCTTGAGGGGCCTATAAATTGGAAACTCCCCAAAAGTGATACCATTTTAAAAACCGTACCCCTCAAGTACTTCAAAACTGTTGTCAGGAAAAAATTGAACCCTTCTGGTGCTACACAGGAATTAATGCAAAGTGGAATGAAAAAAAAAAAAATTTTTAGTTCTAAAATGTTGCTTAAAGGGGTTGTCCACTACTATTGAAACTAGCCCAATGTATTTTTATAATGACAAGAAGCTTCTTTCTAATTACCTCCCGCTGCTGTTTCTGCCTGTGAGCGGCGCTATCCTTGGCCGCTCACAGGCAGCACGTGACCCCCCCCCCGCGCTGACGTCACGTCAAGTGAGGCGTGACTCAGCGCTGGGGTCCCCGCGGTGCTTACTGGGCTGTGGGCGGGGTAACTCCGCTCGTCACACCCAGCATCCACCACGCACTTTCCCAATGAATGAGGAGACTGAGAGAGCACGGTGGATGCTGGGTGTGACGCACGGGGTAACCCAGCAGCCACCGTGGAACGCAGAAGAGGGACCCCCGGCTGCATCCGGAACCATGATGTGACATCAGCGGATGTCAGAGTTGGCTGCCGCCGGGGTTCACGTGATGCCTGTGATCCACCAGTGATAGCGCCGCTCACAGGCAGAAACAGCAGAGGAAGGTATTTTCAAAGAAGCTTCCATTCATCCTAAAAATACATTGGGCTATTTTCAATAGTAGTGGACAACCCCTTTAAAACACAGTTTTTTCACTTTTGCAAGCAGTAACGCCAAAAAGTGGACCCCAAAGTTTGTTACCCACTTTCTTGAGAGCACAGCGATACTCTACATGTAGTCAAAAAGTTCTGTTAGGACAAACTGAAGGGCTCAGAACGGATGGAGCAATTTGTGAATTTTGGAACACAAATTTGGCTGAAAGATTGCGGGCGACATGTCGCATTTGGAGGGCTCCTAAAGTGCCTAAACAGCAGAACATCCCTTTCCCCCACAACTGACTCTATTTTGGAAACTACACTCCTCAAGGATTTTATCCATGTATAGGGTCTATCACAGTAATCAAAAGTCAGGAACCAAGAGGAAAAATCCCTGCGGTTGCCGGGTGCAGGCAGGGAGATCTCAGCGGGCACACAGCCCATGCGCCCGCCATTTTGCTTCATGAAGAGGAGGAGAAGGGCCGGGGCATGGTGTCACTGGTACTGTGGGGGGGTTTGTGGACACCATTTCTCTCTCCTCTCACATGTTAGATCATGTCAGAGGAGAGAGAAATGATTTTTACACCAGATCTTCCTTTTTTTTACATGATCACCGTTATTTGTTGAATAACGGTGAGCACATGATCGAGGACCGAAAAAAACAGCCTGTATCATGTTCTTCAGGATCTCAGCTTCCCCTGGTAGCTCAAATCCCGGAGATTGTCCAACTCTGGGATGCGCTGTTCTCTTATTCCCAATTGCCAGATGACGATGAGAGAATAAGGTCCCTTTACAACCGCCGTTTTTATCAGCGGCCATTAAGGAGTTAAAGAAAAAAAAGGATTGCCATTTGTGTTCTATTCGTGTGCTGTCCATTTTTCACAAACTGGTTGCTAAGAAAAGCTTGAAAAATGTTGTTTTCTTTCACATTAGAATTATTGACACATGGATGTTAAAAATGGACACCTGGTACAAAAATGGATTTAAAAAAGATCCAACATGAGAAAAGAAAGTACTTCTTGGCTTCATGCACTGTATCAATTGATTCCATGCCATCCCTGTGCTATGCCCTGCACCATATGGAAGCTATTTCTCATCTGCACTTTAAATGTGCATGGTTAAGATAACTCTATCTCCGGTGTGCTGCTCTCTGCACGGCTGCACAGCTCTCTGTTTATTGACTCCCTGTTAGCCCATGTTAGATGTGTAAATATATATACGGTATATATAGCAGCTGCAAATGAGCCGTAGCCTGAGCTGATGGTGAGACAGGAGAAGTGTCTTAGCTGCAATGACCAGCTCAGACTCCCTGCGGACACTGTAGCTAAGCTGTAGTCACACATCTCAGCTCCAAGTGTTTTTAAGGTGGAGTGCAAAAGAATAATTTACAGTAGTGGTTGAAAGTTTGTTAAACCTTCAGAATTTTCCATATTTCTGCATAATTTGATCTAGAACTACATCAGTTTGTCAAGTACATGAACCTTTACTTTTTGTATCCTGTGACACCGTTTTGCTACAATAACTGCATCTAAAAGTGTCTAGTAATTGATCACCGTAGTTGTACACATTGGCTTGGAGGAATTTTAGACTATTCCTCCTTGCAAAACGGCTTCAACTCTGGAATGTTGATCGATTTCTCCATGAACTGCTCGCTTCAAGTCCTTCCACAATATTTCTATAGGACTAAGATAAAGACTTTGACTTGGCCATTTCAAAACTTTATTTTTTTTTTAACCATTTTTTGTTGAATGACTTGTGTGCTTTGGGTCATTGTCTTGCTGCATGGCCCACATTCTATTGAGCTCTTGGACAGATGTCCTGACATATTCCTGGTATACTTTAGAAAAGATTGTTCCATCAAAGATGTCAAGCCTTCCTGGTCCATATGCAGAAAAACAGGCCCAAACCATGATACTACCACCTTGGGCTGGGACAATGGGTAGGCAAAGGTTGGTATCCGACTAGAGTGCTACCTCTTGCCTCCCTGAGGGGTGCATAGTTTAAAAACAAAATCACTAAAACTTGCAGTGCTGTGCCGACAGCTGCCCGGCACCTTCCTCTGTCCGCCGGCGTTCACTGACAGCCAGGACGCACGGGAGCAATGTCCGTAAGTCAATAACACTTCTCACCACTGTATTTCAGCCTGCATTCCCTTCCTGCACTCAATTGTATTTAATGTGCAAATACAATTGGGGTGAGCGCTGGAACAGGAGCAGAGGAACTCTAGTCTGCTCCCTGCACTGCCGGTAACTCAAGCAAAATCAGGCTACTGTCAGCCTGTACCCTGTTGGAGGACGGCAGTGACCCAACACAGGGGAGGACATTGGACAGTGTGATGACATCACTGCACCGCACCATCCATTGCTAATCAAGATTGAAGAGGAGACCGCAGTGGACATGGAGCCTGGATTAGGTGTGTATGCGGGTTTTTTTTTAAATATTTTTCCTATATTATTTCACCACTGAGTGTGGAGCTGTGGGGACATCATATTATGTGGGGGACAGTATACTAGTAGTTGTGGGGACACCATATTTTATAGGGAGCTGTGGAGAACATTATTCTGGGGTCTGTGGGGGACTTATCATATGGGGGCCATTATACTTGGGATGGTGGGGACATCATAATATATGGGGAACTGTGGGGGACATTATACTGGTGTCTGTGGTGACTATACTGTATGGGGAATTGTGGTTACATATTATATTGGGGATTGTGGTGACCATACTCTATAGGTAGCTGTGGTGACAATACTACATAAGGGACTGTGAAGACACGGGGTCTTCCGTGAGCGTAACAGTACTCAGACAACACAGGGTGAGGGTAAAACAACTTGGCAATTCTTTATTGAACCACAAAGTGGACAATAAACACATAGAGGAGTCCCAGCAAATACCCAAGATGGTCCAACATTTCACAGTCTCACCTTTCCGCTCTGCCTGTCTATCTGCTAATCCTAAAAGTTCACATACTTTTGCCACTCACAGATATGATATTAGATCATTTTACTCATTAATATATTTGACTCATTTGTTTGATTTGGTCTCTTTATCTACTTTTTCGACTTGTTTAACAACCTGATGTAGTTTTAGGTAAAATTTATTTCACAAATATGGAAACTTCTAAAAGGTTCACAAGCACCACTTTATAATCATATTCATGTGAAACTGATTATTCAACTGGTCTCCGTGATAATGGAGTAAAAACTGCTTCAGCAAATAATGCTTTAGCGTGTAACAAAAAGTTGAACAATTTTCCAATATACTTTCTACTATGTCTACTAGTAATTCTATAATGGGAATGTGAACACATACTGTAGAGAGCGTGAATATCTGTCAGATTCATGTGATAAATGCACAGTTGCCTACCCTATTAGAGCTGCTTTGCTTTTATTAGAGCTGGGCCAACCGCATGTGTATCCATCACTGGACAGATTGCCCTCACAACCATGACAATTCCTATTCAGTGATTACAAGAGGTGGTCATGAAAATTGAGGCATTGATGCAATAAAAATAATAGAAAATTGTATAACTTTTCACTATACAAAAACAACTTTTAGTTTCTGAAACTGGAATATCCCTTTAATTTTTTGTCTATTTTCAAGGGTAGAGCTAAACCTTGCCTTTACTGCAGAGGTATTTTTACTCTAGATTTAGAGACCAATAAATAAAACCTTGAAAACCTCAACTTCAATTTACTAGTGAAAACTGTTTTCGAGGAAGATGTGATGAGTAGAGACTGGCCTGCTAATCCATTGTCACTGGATTATTTTATATGCCCTCAAGGCCCTAAATTGATTACATGTTTTCTCTGATTTTAAGCAAGAGACTTCAAGTGCTTTTCCCTTTTCTTTCTCCAGTGTTGCTTTTACAACATGATGACATTTGTACCTTCAGTTCTCATCCATGCATACCTTATGTACCGCAAGTAAAAACTCTGTTGACAACATATAAAAAAATATATACTGACTCTACACCCCTATAACTAAGGGGGACCTCATTTCTCAGGAATGCTGTTTTGCCTTGTGCTCAGAGCACTAGCGTACAGAAAGAAAGATAGTCGGATCTGTCATGCTGTGACTTGGGAGCCTTGTTCTACTATTTTTGTCATTGTATCTTATGAATTCCATTTACTTTTTAATATAGCCCATCATAAAATTTCATATAACCATTCTTTCCCAAGTACCTCTCATTTAATATCAATATCCAAGCATCTTCCATGCTATGAGTTATGAATTGTGCAGCTTCTTTATTGTTGTTCTTCCTTCTATATAACGAAATTCACCTAATCAAAAGTTTCTTGATGAAAAATAAGAAAGTGTAAGATTTACCTTCCTAACTAAACTGTGAGCTGCAAAGCTTTAAAGAAGTCTTAGGGTATGTTCACACTAGGTGTTTTTTCAGCTTTTTTTTTCTGCAGCAAAACCTGATCTCTTGGCAGTAAAGAAGCTGCGTCAAAAACGCAGATTTTGGTGCTTTTTTTGGTGCATTTTTTGTATGTTTTGGTGTGTTTTTCTGGATCCCAAAGTTCAGCTTTGATTCCACCCCAGAAGCGTGAACATAGGTCACCAATGCAAGACATATGTGAAACCATATTAACCAGAATTTCAAATGTAACAGTGGGGGAAGGTGAAATGTTCACAAATTGTTTACTTAAGACACTGGCAGTGCATTGAGTTTGTAGGACACTTTATTTTCACATTATGTTTTGCCATTGAGTTCCTCAAGGATTGTTCAATTTCACATCCCCGTGGGCCACAGGTATTGTTCAATCTCACACCTAGCTCAGACAATGTTTACATAGTGAACATCACTAATTAAATTAAACTGTCCTAATCCAAACTGCCATCTCAGATGACCAAGACAAGATGGTAAAACCACAAAAATAAATGCATTTCACATACTGTTGTACTTGCTTTTTCTCCCTAAAAACGCAGCAAAACCTGATAGCTATGTTCACACTAGGCGTTTTTCAGCTTTTTTTCACTAACCATTACTTTCTATGGGTGAAAAATTCAGAAAAAAACGCTGAAAAAAGTGACATGCTCTAATGTACAAAAAAACATGCAATGCACAAAATACTGGTGACACAAAAACCAATGTGTGTGCAGGAGATTTCTGAAATCTCATAGACTTTGTTGGTTCTGTAAAACGCTGCTGAAAATTTACATTAAAAAAAAGCATCGAAAAACGCCTAGTGTGAACATGGCCTTAGGGTGTGTTCACATTATTGGACCTTGCTTTTGTTCCTTTTTTTAACTGCAGGAATTGAGCTGAAGTTTGATATTTTTTAAAGCAGGGGTCTCAAACACGTAGGCCACATGCAGCGCTTGAGCGTCCATTCTGCCGCCTGGGTGCCGGAGCTCCCGAGGGCATAATGATTGATGCAACCACGACTGGGATGGAAGGAGGTCTATTGCAGCAAGCGCCTTTTTCAGCTGTGCACTCTCGAACATATGTTCAGTTTAAATGAATTGCGATGCAGACAGCTACCCTGCACCACAACACCTATACAAGCCAACGGCCAATTAGAGGCAGCCCATGATGTCACTGCAATGCGCTGCCCCGACACTTTATGGAGGAGTAAGAGGATGCTACACATTGTGGGAGCGGAGACAGGTGAGAGAAATCATTTTTTTATGTGTATGTGAAGAGCAGCATGATGATGGACATTATTACAGGATAGGCACCAGGAAAGGGAACATTATTGCAGGAAGGGGCCCGGACAGAAGACATTATTACACAGACAAGGGACAGGACAAAGACATTTTTACAGGATGAGGTTTGGATACAGGACATTATTATAGGATGAGAGAAATGATTACAGGATGGGTAACATTATTACACGAAGGGGCCAAGATGGAAGACATTATTACAGACCAGTGGCCAGGATAGAGGACATTTTTAAAGGGTGAGAGACATAATTACAGAATGGAGGATTAGGATGGAGGCCAGGACATAGGACATTATTACTGGAAGGGAAACATTATAACAGGATAAGGGCCATGACAGGACATTATTATGGGATGGGGGCATTATTACAGAATGGGGGTCAGGATGGGGAACAATATTGCAAGATAAGGGCCAGTATGGGTGAATGGGGACATTATTACAGGATGGGGGCTAGTACAGAAGACAAAGGATGGGGGGGGGGATTATTACATGATAGGGGCTAGGAAGGTGGATGTTATTACAGCATCAGGGCCAGGACACTGGACATTATTACAGGATGGGGAACAGAATGGAAATCATACATTATTAGCTTATTGGGGCATGTGGGAGCCATAATTACTGGAACAATATTACTGTGTATGGCCAATTGGGAGTACAAAGAAAAAATGTAAAAAAAAAATCTAAATAAAGTATGAAAAATAAAGGAAAAATATTTTTGCCACTAAAAATGCTGTTTTATGAAAAGATGAAAATAAACCAAAAGAAAGTGCACATTTGGGATCTCTGTGTCCGGGACTAAACAAGCTATAAAACTGTACCATAACCAATACAATGAACACCATAAAAATAAATATAAAAACAAGACAAAAATGTAGCATTTTCATTATACGAACATGAAAAATTTAACATAAAGTGATCAAAAAGCTGTATACAAAAAATATAATTTAAAATGTTATCTCGTCCCGCAAAGATTGCGGCCTATCAACTTTAGAAGTACCGGCTACTAAACCACCAATGGTTTCTCTCATTAAAATCATGAGTATTTGGACACCTTTTCCCTCTAAAAAGAGTATAAATATATCTGGGCCTTTTTACTTTCTAAAAGAGAAATTTTTTGTTACTTACAGCAACCAATCAGAGCTCAGGTTTATTATTGGTAATAATTGGTAAAATGAAAGCTGCACTGTGATTGGTTGCTGTGGGCAACATAGGCAGGCTTAGGACCTTGAAGTGGATACATGTTAATATATTTGAAACACATACAGAATTAGAGGCTCGAGAGTTAGAAACCTTTACACTGGAGACAGACAAAACACTTAATGAGTTAATATTGGAATCTATGCACGGCCCAGGTCCTTCTTGTTAGCGTGGCCACTAGAAGATCACAGAGCAGTTGGAGCAGTAGATAATGTTATATGTGCATGGGGGAGAGCAGGGAGCCTGAAGAAGAAGAGGGGGCGTGTGGGAAATGTATATACTGTGGTGCCGTGGTCAGCACTGAAGGATCGCCTACTTTCGACTGAGCAGAGATACAACTATGGAAGATCTGAAGCTAGTAAAAAAAGATATAAATAAAGATAGTGCTTATTTGCAGGCTTGATTGAATTACTTCAAGGAGGTTATTAGATTACATAGCATTTAACAAAAAGAAATGATTCTGGGAGATTCCCTTTAAATCAAGAAACCCAATGGAACAGAGAACAATGCTAATATAGCCTCTCTGTAAATTCAGATTAAATTGTTTTGCTATTATGTTTCAGAATTTCTGGACCATCGAATGCCACTTTAAGTGCATTTTTTATGTAATATGTTATTGTAAGGTGCCCTAGGCGAGCTGCTGCTTCTCCACGCCCTGGCATACCACAAATAAACAGTGTCCCAGTCCATCAATGTTGTGCTGTGTACAATGCAGTGTACTCACTGTCAAGTCTGAGGCCTCCGTTGCATCCACGTCCTTTGGTCCAGGATCAGCTGCACACACATCAGGGGACACCCGGTTCGTTATAACAAATTTAACTTTACTGGACAGTTCAGATCCAACAGTGTGTAACACACAGTATTGGGCACACCACCCTCCAGTTTCATCAGTACAGTATATTTCAAGCCTCTGCTTACGTTCACCTTGGATTATCCCTACACTTGATCCTCCTTTCAGCCCCAGGGATTTCCCATCTGGCCCCACAGCACTCCTGAGATATGCTACATTTCCCTCATGTGGTTCCCCGTCTGGTTTCCTCTGTTTGGAAGGGATTAAGGCACACTCCTCAGTGCCTAGTTCATGCGGTAGGCCCTGGATGTTACAGGAAATGTGGTATGGCCTTGTGCTGTTAGAACGTTATGTGCTCCACGTGCCTCCAGCCCACTGCACACTGAACCTGAACTTCACAGGAACCTCTCACTAACTCAGACTGACTAAACCAGGAAATGATTCCCCTTCTTGCTTGACCTCCCACTCTTCCCATGCTAGGCTGGTCCCAAACATTTAACTGTATTTGTTCCTGCAGTCAGTCCCAGCAACAATCTAACCTTTCACCTACATTCTAGCAAACAGCTTTTATTACTTTCCTACATTAACACTATACTAGCAATACTTATACTATACCTATCACTTATACACTAATAGACCCACTATTGGCTGCCCTTATGTTCCTACCTCTACCTGAGTGTATGAGGTACCTTAGGCATTAACAATACAGTACCCACACAGCAGAATCAGTACTTATCACATTCTTTAAATTTCACATTTTACATTACACCATAAACCGCAATGAAACCACATGTCACAGCGTGCACAGTGTCATTGTATGGAGCGAGGCCACGCCCCATCTAGTGAGGTGGATGCGTCCGACTAGAAGGCGGGGCATCGCTCAATACAAGTGTATGGAGAGCGAGGCCGTGCCCACTGGCATGTATAACACATACATACCCTTCGTTACCGGGTCTCATACCGGAGAATCCCCGCAGCGCAGAGTGCATGCAGTGGGGGGATTCATGCATCTGCAGTCACACAGATTGACTGCATACTTATCACTTTTGACCGGACAACCCCTTTACATTTTTTTGACAAACAAGATATACTATAGGTGCTTAATAGTGATAAGCGAGCACTAAAATTCTCGGGTACTCGTTGCTCAGGTCGAGCAAATTGGAATAGTCAGGTGCTCGACCCGAGCAATGAGCCCAATGTAAGTCTATGGGAAACTCGAGTATTTTTCAGGCGGCTCCCTCCGGCGGTCTGCAGAGGGCCTAAAAATTGCCCAAATCAACGGGAACAGTGCTCAAATAACATTGGAACAGCATGGGGAAGACCCCTGGAAGCATTTCTGACTCCCAGATCACTGCTGTCAGCAATGTTGTCAGAGTATTACGCCACTTTTATGAACTCACAATAAAACATACAAAAACAAAACCAAAATGGATTTTCCTGGGAAATATGTTAAGGAACATCCTTTCCAGGGTAATGACTTGTATATAAAGCAAAATAAATAACCAAAACCAAAAATACTCCACATCTTGGGCTATGTTCACACGTTTTTGATGCGTTTTTGCACTTTTGCATTGCTTTCAACCAAGACAAATGTATTCAATGGGAAATGTCATTTTAACATTTTTAACATTTTACAACCTTATCTGGCCATGTGGTGTGTGACACATCATCACACACATGCATACAGTGCTGAAAAGACATGGGAACAGCATGGGGAAGACCTCTGG
Source organism: Phyllobates terribilis (assembly GCF_046119375.1). Classification (NCBI taxonomy): domain Eukaryota; kingdom Metazoa; phylum Chordata; class Amphibia; order Anura; family Dendrobatidae; genus Phyllobates; species Phyllobates terribilis. Next base: position 406,339,358 of record NW_027362761.1, on the reverse strand, counting down.
AAGCATTTGTGACTTGGCGCATAAGGAAGATGCCTCCCGCCATGCACCTGTCGTTGCAGACTTGCAACAATCACTGTCCACGTCCTTGTCCCAGTGCAGCGTTCAGTTGTTCCTACCCCATTCCTTGGAATGCAAGCACAAGTATGCAGCCAGCTACCCACCCACAGGCTGCAATACTATACTGCCAAATTTTTGACAGCTGCTTGCACTTAAAATGTGGCCTTTTAGGCTCGTGGAGGCGGAAGCTGTGCACAATCTTATGGCGGCGGTGACCGGGTATTCATACTCGGTCCCCAGCCACTATTCTTCCCGGTATCGTCTCCGCCTTCCACAAGCACTTGTCCACCAACATTACCCGTGCCCTCCCCAGTGCACTTACTGGGAAGGACCGCCTAACCACAAACACGTGGACAGGTGAATGTGGCCAGGGACGGTACGGAGCCAGTCCACAGCTTTTTTTGCTGAGAGTTGTATTTAGCTTGGTGAAAGGAGTGGCATAGAGGGAAACCGTATCTACTCTGGGTGTCATTTCTCCCAGGAAGTCCTCTAAAGCTGCTTTCACTTGAAATGTGGCCTTTCAGGCTCGTGGAGGCGGTATCCTCGTGTCCATACTCAGTCCCCAGCCGTCACTATTTCTCTCAGTGTTGTCTCCGCCTTCTACAAGCACGGGTCCCTGAACATTACTGCTGGTACTTTTCTGTGGGAATTTGCTTGCCTCCTACCAGCCTGGAATATTTCCAGTAAACTATGGTACGATGCCATGGTATTAGCACTGCCCCCAGTACCAGTAGTGAAGCCATCCCCAATTTCCTTCTCAGGAATTTTATTTGTTAGACTGAGTGGCTGCCCAAATACATTAGTTTCTCACAAAGGAGCTGAAGATAGAGTGGCAGTAGGTGCAAGTTTCTCCAGCCTGTTAGATATTAGAGGGTGAACGGCAGCACATTGGATCAGTGGTTAGCACTGAAGCCTTGCAGCACTGGGATCCTGGGTTCAAATCCCAGCAAGGACAACATCTGCAAGGACTTTGTATGTTCTCCCCGTGTTTGCGTGTGCTTCCTCCTCAGTAAAAAAGCAGCCATAGAGTGTCCGTGAACCTTCACACACACTTTTCTTAGCCAGGACTGCTTCTCGGCAGTGTTGGACGGTCCCACCAGAGAATCCTCAGGTGTGCCCTGGCTTCTACTTCAGGAGAGTTCATGATAGCGCTTACTTAGCAGCTGCTATGGGGCTCTTGAGAGGGGGAGAAAGGTGAGCCCTCAGAATCAAATCCTCTGGATGGCACAATGTTTTTCAGTCTGAAACAACTTCTCAGTGTGAATTGTATTTCACCAGAGCCATATTCTTTAGCTCGGTGAAAAGACTGGCACAGAGGGAAACCGTATCTACTCCGGCTGTCATTTCTCCGTCACCAGGTTCCGCCCATTGTCACACATGACCATGCCTGGCTGTATGTTCAGCGGTGAGAGCCACAGATCAGGCTGCTATGTTACAGCTTTCAACAACTCTGCAGCCCTGGGCAGTTTGTCACCTAAGCATTAAGCATGTTATCTTCAGCACAGCCTGTTGCCTCTTGGCCAAGGCAGTGCTGCAGTGCTTCCAGCTTGTGACTGATGTGGTCATTTCGGAGATGGAGGAGGAGGTGCAGGAGTGGAACAATGTGATTACATTGAGGTTAAATTGGCGACGCTGTTTTTTATACTAAAGAAAGATCCTATTGTTTGTTTGTTTTTACGTTATTTTTTAAGACAAATGCATTCACTGGGAAATGTCATTTTAACATTTTACAACCTTATCTGGCAATGTGGTGTGTGACACATCATCAGACTCATCCTGTTTCATTTATGATGAAGGGACTCTGAAAGTCATAAAGCCTATTTTTATTGGGCCATCAGACGGCCCTTACTATTCTTAAAAGGCCAGCAGTCAACCCTCGCTATTGTTAGAGAGCCATCAGCTGGCTATGCTTTGCCAAAAATTTGGGCGCAACCCAATACCCCTTTGAATAGACATAGAGGAGGGTCTCAGTAAAAAAAAATGTTCCCATTATAAAAAATGTTCCCATTATAAAGGAGCTGGTCTCCTATAGTGGTAATGTCTATGCTGTGACTGTAAGGGCTGCCAAAATTTGGGAAAAACCCCACTAAGAATTTAAAGACACATAGAGCAGGGCCACAGTAACAACAAATTCCCATTAGAAAGGAGAGAGTCTGCTATACAGTTATAGGGTATGCAGTGAGTCCAACAGCTGACCAATTTTAGGAAAAATCCCACTAAGAATTTAAAGACACATAGAGCAGGGCCACAGTAACGACAAATTCCCATTAGATAGGAGAGAGTCTGCTATACAGTTATAAGGTATGCAGTGAGTCCAACGGATGACCAATTTTAGGAAAAACCCCACTAAGAATTTAAAGACACATAGCGCAGGGCCACAGTAACAAGTAGAACATGTTCCCATTAGAAAGGAGAGGGTCTGCTAGCGGCAGGGCAGCCCAGGACCTCCAAGGCATAGAGAGCCAGTTCATTCCACGTATCCAGCTTGGATATCCAATAATTAAAAGGCACAAAGGAATCAAGGAGGATGTTGGTAGGGTTGGCAAGGTACTCTCTCAGCATCTTCCCAAACTTTGCACTCCTTTTGAGAGTACCCCTCACCTCAGGGTCTGTGCAATCGGAGGGTCAGAGAAAACTGTCCCAGTACTTTGACAGTGTTCCCCTGCCTCTGCTGGATTGCATTTGTGTGTCTCTCGGCTGTACTCCTTGGTTGTCCAACGAACTGTGACCTCTGCCACCAGCGTTTTCAGATGGGAATTTTTTTAATAGTTCCGCAACAAGGGCCTTCTGGTACTGCCTCATTTTTGTAGACCTGTCCGCCTCAGGAATAAGAGATATGAAGTTCTCCTTGTAGCGTGGGTCTAGAAGTGTCACCAACCAGTAATGACTGTCACCCAAAATTTTGAGAACGCAAGGCTCATGGGAAAGGCAGCATAACATAAACTCAGCCATGCGTGCCATACTGCTAACAGGCAAGACTTCCGTGTCCTCACAAGAGGATGACTGACCATGCTCTCCTACTCCTCCTCTCTGTCCTCTGACCATCCACACTGAACAGACGGTATGACAGTTGTGCAGGTAGTTCCGTCTATAGCGCATGAAACTAGCTTCTGTTCTTCCTCCTCCTCTTCCTCATTGTCCCCCAATCCACGTTGGGATGAGATGAGGCTGGGCTGTGTGTAATCACCCTCTATGGTTCCTTGCTCCATCTCACCGTGCTCCGCCTGCAATGCATCCTCTTTGATTGGGAGCAGAGAGCGTTTCAGAAGAAAAGAAAAGCGGGATGGTGACACCAATTATGGCGTCATCACCGCTCACCATCTTGGTGGAGTCCTCAAAGTTTTGGAGGATGGTACATATGTCTGACATCCATACACACTCCTGAGGTCTTATGTGTGGAGTCTGAACTGAATACCAACGGCCTTGTTGATGCTGGTACTCAACAACTGCCCTCTTCTGCTCACAAATCCTTCCCAACATCTGCTGTGTAGAGTTCCAATGCGTGTGGACATCACATACCAGTCTGTGAGCTGGAAACTGCAAACGCTGCTGAAACACGGCAAGGGTGGCGGAAGCTGTAGGTCACTTTCTAAAATGGGCACACAGGCGACGAACTTTAACAAGCAGGATTTGAGAAACCGCTGAACCATGAAGTTAAGCACATGGGCCAGGCATGGTACGTGTGTGAGCTCGCCTCTGAGCCGCCACCAGGTTACGGCCATTGTCACACACGACCATGCCTGGCTGAAGGTTCAGCGGTGTGAGCCACAGATCTGCCTGCTCTTTGAGAGCTGTCCACAACTCTTCAGCATTGTGCGGTTTGTCACCTAAGCATATTAGCTTCAGTACAGCCTGTTGCCGCTTGGCCGAGGCAGTGCTGCAGTGCTTCCAGCTTGTGACTGATGTGGTAATTTTGGAGATGGAGGTTGAAGAGAAGGAGGAGGCTGAGTCGGTTGAGGTGCAGGAGCTGTATACTGTGGTGGCAATGCAATCCTTGGCATCGGGAGGAAGTGTTCCATCCCAAGGTTCGACTGGGTCCCGGCTTCCACTATGTTAACCCAGTGTGCCGTCAGCAAGATGTACCGTCCCTGCCTACAAGCACTTGTCCACGTGTCCGTGGTTAGGTGGACTTTCCCGGTAACTGCGTTGTTGAGGGCATGGCTAATGTTTTGGGACACATGCTTGTGCAATGCGGGGACGGCACACCGGGAGAAATAGTGGTGGCTGGGGACTGAGTACCGAGGGATGGCCACCGCCATCAGGTTGTGGAATTCTTCAGTCTCCACTAACCTAAAAGGCAACATTTCGAGCACAAACAGTCGTGAAATGTGGGAATTTAGTACTGTGGCCTGTGGGGCGTTGGCTGCATATTTGCCCTTGCGTTCCAAGGACTGGGGTATGGACAACTGAACCCTGCGCTGGGATAAGGACGTGCTTCCTGATGCTGCTACTTGAGAGTGTGCAATGACAGGTGCAGGGCAGGAGGCATCTTTGCATGCACCATGGACAGGGGATTGGCTTGCATGCACAATAGCGGAAGAAGCAATGGTGCCACCCGCAGACACTGTTCCTGGACCCTGGGATTTGGCCCACAAAGTCATGTGCTTTGCTGCCATGTGCCTGATCCTGCTGGTGGTGGTCAGGCTGGTCGTTTTGCCACCCCTGCTGATGCTGGCCTGGCAGGTGGTGAAAATGGACTTTTTGGGGTTATCAGCAGAGTCTTTAAAAAACAACCAGACTCAGGAAGACATAACAGTTGTACTGGCAACTTCCATCGTGTTGGTGTTGCGGGGAACGGTTGCATGCCTTCTTTCTGCGGCCACCACACTGCTTCTTCCTACCTGTTGGGGTGCTCTGCCTTCCTCTCCCTGTGTGCTGCTCTCCTTGCTCTGCATGTCCTCCTGCCAGGTTGGGTCAGTTACTATATCATCCACCACCTCGTCTTCCACTTCCGCACTCTGGTCCTCCTCCTGACTTTCTGGCAATTGTGTCTCATCATCATCCACCTCTTGTGACACTTTCCCACCGTCGCCTTCGTGTGACCGTGGCTGCTCAAATATTTGGGCATTGCTACATGCGATCACCTCTTGCCCCGCTTCAAGTGGACCGGGCGAGAGGCCCAAATCTATAAATGGGAAAGTAAACAGCTCTTCGGAGTGTCCAAGTGTGGGATCAGTTGTCTCTGGGCACTCGGCATGGTGGGAGGAAGGAGGTTCAGTGTGAGGAATATGCGGTTCAGACTCACAGCTACTGAGACTTGACCGTGTGGAAGACAAGGTGGTGATGGTGGTGGTGGTGGCTAAGTGACTGGAAGCATTATCTGCTATCCAACCAATAACTTTTTCACACTGCTCTGTGTTCAATAGTGGTGTTCTGCAGTCCCCTATTAATTGGGACAGGAAAGTCGAGCGAGAAGATGTGGGTGTTTGTTGTGGCACATTTTCAGCTTGCCCACAGCCTCGGCCTTTGCATGCACCATCATCAACATTACGTCCAGTTCCCCGTCCCTTGCCACGTGCCTTGCCCATTTTAAATGGAGGACAGTATCTTCCATGCTTATAACAAATGACTGAATTTGGAGCAAACTTATATGTGATCCGTGTGATGGAGAAACCACAGTTTTAAATACCTGGCTTGTAGGTAACTATTTTGAACAGCAATCTGGTGTCAATTGCTTCACTGGCACACTGAAACAAATTTTTAATGGAGGTCAGAAATGGCAGTATTTTCTGAAAATGTATATGTGATCCGTGTGACGGAGAAAACACAGTTTTAAATATCTGGCCTGTAGGTAACTATTTTGAACAGCAATCTGGTGTGAATTGCTTCACTGGCACACTAAAATAAATTTTTAATGGAGGTCAGAAATGGCAGTATTTTCTGAAAACGTATATGTGATCCGTGTGGTGGAGAAAACACAGTTTTAAATACCTGGCCTGTAGGTAACTATTTTGAACAGCAATCTGGTGTGAATTGCTTCACTGGCACACTAAAATAAATTTTTAATGGAGGTCAGAAATGGCAGTATTTTCTGAAAACGTATATGTGAACCATGTGACGGAGAAAACACAGTTTTGAATACCTGGCCTGTAGGTAACTATTTTGAACAGCAATCTGGTGTAAATTGCTTCACTGACACACTGAAACAAATTTTTAATGGAGGCCAGAAATGGCAGTGTTTTCTGAAAACGTATATGTGATCCGTGTGACGGAGAAAATACAGTTTTAAATATCTGGATTTTTAGCGCTGTAATATGGAAAGGACCTGGCTGTATTCTGCAGTGCCAGCAAGCAAATGGCGCTGAAAAACTGTGTTCTCTGGATTGCTTTTTAAGCAAATAATGAGGATTAAGAGCCAAAAAAAAATTATTCCTGGCCCCTGAGACCTGGGCCTATTTCTAGAAATATCTAACAGCAGACAAAACTGGAATGGAGCCTCTTGTCCTATGTGCACTGCAGTCTGCTATATACCCTGCCTGCCTGCCTATATACACTGCCTGCCTGATATCTCTGCATATGGATTAGTCCTCAGAAGGACTTTTTGTTGAGATGGATATGTGTCTCTAATATAGTTTGGTACACCTACACTAACTAGAAACAAGCAACCCCGGAAATACTTGGCAAGCGCCGAACATGTCGAGCAGTGAGATGCTCGGACGAGCACCGAGCAGTATCGAACATGCTCGCTCATCACTAGTGCTTAACGTAACTCTGGGACCCTCACCTTTTGGGATAATGATGATGATGATAACTCCTCCTTTACCAATTTTCACGTTCTTCCATTGAGGGAGAATTACAGAGATAGGACTCACACCCAAGTTAAGGCATATCTTGACTACTGCAACATACATCTAATTGATCTTCATCTCATTATACTCTCCCCTCTCCAATCTATCTTAAATACAGCAGCCAGGATCATCTTTTTGTCCAAGTCCAACATTAATGCCTCCATACTGTCACCATCCATGCAAGGATACAATATAAATTTATCAAACTTACCCGCAAAGGTCTCCACAGTGCTGAGCTGCTTTACGTCTCCTCTCTCATCTCTATCACCCAACCCATGCTCTCCCCATAAAAAAAACATCCTTTATAATATGAAAATCACATTCCATCTCAAAGTCTTTTCTAGTATTACACCAGTTCTCTGGACTGCACTACTGCAATCCGGATAATCCAGATTGTAAATTCTAGTAGTATCCATCTGCTTTAAATCTGTAAAAGTCCTCTTTAATTTATACACATACAGCGGTGGGATAACAATAATTATACACCATGCTGTACTTTCTAAATGCCTAATTCCTTTGTCCACAATTTTGAATGTGCCCTAATAGCAAATATTTTTGGCAGGTCTATAACACCACTTTGCTATTCTAATTTCTCTCAGTCTCTTTTCTCCTACAATTCTCCTCAGAATTTGGTCCCTTCTTTCATCTGTTTTCCACATACTTCATGAACTCAGTAGCACTTCATATCCATACATACACAAATTCTGGATGGTGATTGGTTCATGTTGCTTTACATCAATACCCTTATTTATTATAAAAGATATCTGGACCATAAAATGCAAGCACATTTTACCTTTTGTGTTACTCCTATTTCCTTATAGATTGTAAGGTCTTGTTTAAATTGTTGAATTATGTATTACCATCTAATGTCTGATATGGTTTACTCTTTTCATTATAAAGCATGGTGTAATGTGTGGACACTATTAAATTAAAAAAATAGCACTAATATATTATACTCCATAAAAGCTTAAAGGGAACCTGTCATGAGGAATTTATGCCTCATACTAATGACATGTACAACAAGTTAAATAAGTATTGAACATGTCACCAACTTTCTAAGTAAATATATTTCTGATGGGCCTGGCTGTACCCTTGTCGCGGGTTATGAGCTTAAACACTGCTGCCCTTTTTTGCTGTGTTTTTCTTGAATTTTGGGGGAATTTTAATTCTTCTTAATGTGGCTTTGCTTTTTGTGTTTAGAGTAAGGCTCGTAAGCACGATGATCCTTGTCGTGGGTTACGAGCTTACGCATTTTGGCCAAAATATCAACTAATACCTGAGATATTATATATATGTATTTTTGCACTTTTTTATTCCAGGGTGCAGCCAGGCCTATCAGTGCGGGCATTGTAAACTGGGGTGTCTGTTCCCATGGAGTGCACTTGGATAGTACCGGGAAGCCCGCCTAATGCAATAGTATGGGCGTAACTAATAGGCTGTAAGCCGGATTCTGTGCAGTACCCTAAATTGAACAGCACCCTATACAAGCCTTTTTTTGTGTGCAATTCAAATACTTAGCAGTAACCCCCTCCATGGAATGGTAGGTTGTCAGTGGTTGTCTCATCAGTGTTTTGTACTTGTGTAGCTGCCATCTTTATGTGGGTTTGCTGTACCCTGGTAGTGCATTTGATTTTGAAGATCTGGGCAGGTTTACACTGCTGCCCTTTTTTGCTGTGTTTTTCAGATTCTACATAATGTAACACTGAGGGTGGGGTCAGTTCATTGTGAAATAATCCCTTGCTATGTCCTGGACAATCTTCCCACACTGATTGTTTTTGGGTATTTCTTGGCTTGTTAAACATAATCCGTGGGTCGATTGGCAAGCCAGGGAGATTATGAAATGGGGAGATTACTGCCATGAGAACTGTTTAGATATTTCCCTTGCTACTGTCTCTACGGAAATATTACCCGCTTTTCTGTCTGGTTTTAAGGACGTTTTTTCCGAGAAGGGGTGTCAGGATTTGCTTCCTCATTGTGCTTATGACTGTCCTATTATCCTGACTCCCGGAGATAAACTACCGAAATCCAGACTGTATAATCTTTCTGGCCCTGAAAGACAAGCCATGAAGGATTTCATTGCGGAAAGTCTGGAGAAGGGACATATCAGACCCTCATCTTCACCAGTGGTGGCAGGGTTCATCATTGTGAAGAAAAAAGATGGCGGTCTACGTCCCTGTTTAGATTTCCGGGAAATAAATCAAATTACCATCCGTGATCCATACCCTCTTCCTCTGATTCCTGATTTGTTCAGCCAGGTTGTAGGAGCTAAGGTATTCTCCAAGTTATATTTAAGGGGAGCCTGCAATCTAGTTCGAATCAGAGAAGGGGACAAATGGAAAACAGCGTTCAATACCCTGGAAGGACATTTCGAGAGTCTGGTTATGCCTTTTTGGTTTGACCAATGCATCTGCGGTATTCCAGCATTTCATAAATGATATTTTCCATCATTTGATGGGGAGGTTTGTTGTTGTCTATCTGGACGATATTTTGGTTTACTCACCTGATTTTGAGACTCATCGGGGGCATGTTAAGCAGGTGCTCCAGATATTAAGGGATAACAAACTTTATATCAAACTTGAAAAATGTGTTTTCGCTGGTCAGGAGGTGCAGTTTTTGGGGTACTTGTTGTCATCTTCAAGTTTTCGGATGGATCCGGAGAAGATCTGTGCAGTGCTTGATTGGGGACGTCCCGAGAACCTGAAGGCTCTACAACGTTTTCTGGGCTTTACTAATTTTTACTGGAAATTCATCCAAAATTACTGTTATTGTGAAACCCCTTACTGATATGACTAAGAAGGGGTCTGATTTTTCCAAATGGTTGCATGCTTCCCTTCAGGCTTTTTCTTCCTTAAAGAATCATTTTGCCACTGCACCTATACTCAACCCGATGTTTCGCAACCCTTTATTGTGGAGGTTGATGCGTCGGATGTCGGGGTTGGGGCTGTGTTGTCTCAAGGTCCATCCCCTGGTAAATGGCTTCCATGCGCCTTCTTTTCTAAAAAATTGTCTTCGGCTGAGAGAAATTATGACGTGGGTAATAGGGAACTTTTGGAGATCAAATTGGCGTTTGAGGAATGGTGACATTGGTTGGAGGGGGCTGTCCATCCTATTACTAACCATAAGAACCTGCCATATCTCCAGTCAGCTAAACGTCTTAACCCTAGGCAAGCCAGAAGGTCCCTGTTTTTTACTAGGTTCAATTTTGTTGTCACTTTTCGTCCAGGGGTCAAAAATATCAAGGCTGATGCTTTGTCCCGGAGCTTTCCTGGTGGTGGTGACCATGAAAACCCTTCCTCGATATTCCAGAACGGGGTAGTCATTTCGGCACTGTATCCTGAACTGGAGGGTGAGGTGTTGGAGGCTCAGGGGGACGCCCCTGCCTCCTGCCCTTCAGGAAGGTTATTTGTACCATCTAATCTGCGCCACAAAGTAATTAAGGAACATCATAACTCAGTGCTTGCTGGGCATTCAGGTGGTAAAGTAACCGCGAACCTCCTCTCTCGTCGTTTTTGGTGGCCGGGGTTACATTGGGATGTGATTGAACACATAGCTGCTTGTAGTATTTGCGTGCATTCTAAGGTTTCGCATACCCGTCTGTCTGTAACTCTTCTTCCCCTACCTATCCCTAGTAGGCCATAGACACACTTGTCCATGGATTTTATTACTGACCTGCAGGCAAAACATTGGTTTTGGTGGTAGTAGATAGGTTTAGTAAAATGGTTCACTTTGTCGCATTGCCTGCACTTCCAAATGCCAAGACACTTGCTCAGGTGTTCATAAATGAGATTGTGAAGCTTCACGGGGTTCCCTCCGATGTGGTGTCAGATCGGGGGTCCCAGTTTGTTTCAAGTTCTGGAAGGCATTCTGTTCTCGACTGGGGGTGCAGCTTTCCTTTTCCTCTGCCTTCCACCCTCAGTCGAATGGTCAGACCGAGCGTGACAATCAGAATTTGGAGACCTACCTCAGGTGTTTGATCTCCAAAAATCAGGAGGATTGAGCATCCTACTTACCGCTGGCAAAATTTGCCATTAATAATCATCATCAAGAATCCACTGGCAGGTGCTACGGGTGTGTCAGAAGTGACAGACAGTCGCCCTGCAGTTGGCTGCAGGAGATCTCTACATTTGGCATTACAGACATCTTCTTAGAGGCTGTCTATAGGACCCAGCGGTTACCTCCCTCTCGCTAATTAACTCACTGGCCTGGGTGTATAAATACCTGGTGTGTTCTAGAGGGAGGTACCGGCGATATTCATTACTACCTGTGAAGGCTTTAGCAAGAGCAGTACTTTGTCCTCTCTGGAGCGTGAGGACGTGTGCACATTTGTCTATAGTCGTCTAAAGCTAAGCTTTTTCCCCCTGTTTGTCCTTCTTTGTTGTCTGTAGTGTTTAGTGGAGATTGACTAGTGCTCATCTACTCTTTTCCCTAGCCTGAGCCAAACGCCAGGGAAAGACAGGGCGAGGTACGCGTGCGGCGACTGGTGAAGAGCCAATACAGGGATGTTAGGGGAGACAGGGTGACGCTAGATCAACCTAGGAGGTCTCCACTTCTCCCACTTTCCCTAGAGTCTGGGCTCCCTTTCCCTCTTCCCTTTGTGTTGCACTAAGTCTTTCCAACACCTTGAGTTACAGGTACGTACCTACCTGTATCATGAGGGTCTACTGCTTCTTGCTAGTGCTTTGGTAAACTGACCTGGTGTTGGTAAGGCTGTTTCTTTTTCTCAACTGATGGCCTACAAAAAGATGTCTCATTACCAAGGTGCCACACAAGAAACATCTCATGATGGGTAAAAGCAGTAAGCTCTCTCAAGACCTTTGCAACCTTATTATTGCAAAACATACTGATAGCATTGGTTACAGCAGAATTTCTAAACTCGTAAAGATTCCAGTGAGCTCTGTTGGGTGTTGGGGCCATAATCTGGAAGTTGAAAAAACATAATTTCACAATAAACCGGCCACAACCACTTGCTTTCCACAAGATTTCAGTCGGAAGAGTGAAAACAATGATTAGAACAGTTGTCCTTAGAGCCAAGGACCACCTGTGCAGAGATACAGAAACACCTGGAATCAGCTGGCACTATTGTTTCAAAGTATACTATAAGTAATGCACTCAACCTTGATGGCCTGTATGTACGCTCACCACTAGTGTTGAGCGATACCTTCCGATATCAGGAAATATCGTATCGGATTGGATCGGACCGATACTCAAAAAGTATCGAATATCGCCGATTCCGATACCGGAAACCAATGCAAGTCAATGGGACACTAATATCGGAATGAAAATAAACCCTTTCTTTCCTTGTAGGTTAATTCTACATGAAGTAAAACAACTAAGAATAATGTAGAATGTATTATGCGAAAAGCCGGCAATTCATCAGCGCATACACCGGTACCCGACAATTTACAACAGAAAGAATAGAGCTTCACACATAGATTAGATAGATAGAAGCATGTCAGTCACATATATATGAAGTACAGGGACAGTGTTGCTTACTGTACTTGTCATTTAGTGTAAAGGATTTATTTAAAAAAATAATAGTGTTTTCATGCACCGTCTCTTTAAAAAAGCCGGCCGGCAATTCAGCAGCGGTACCCGACAATTTATAACAGACAGAATAGAGCTTCACACATAGATTAGATAGATAGAAACATGTCAGTCACACATATAAGAAGCACAGTGACAGTGTTGGTTACTGTACTTGTCATTTAATGTAAAGGATTTATTTAAAAAAATAATAGTGTTTTCATGCACCGTCTCTTTAAGAAAGCCGGCCGGCAATTCAGCATCTGTACCCGACAATTTAGAATAGAAGGAATAGAGAATCATACATAGATTAGATAGATAGAAACATGTCAGTCACATATATATGAAGTACAGTGATAGTGTTGATTACTGTACTTGTCATTTAGTGTTAAAATAAAGGATTTATTTAAAAAAAAATTGGCGTGGGGTTCCCCTTAATTTTAGTCTCTAGCGGAGGTTAAGCAGACAGCTGGGGCAGATGTTTGAAGCCTGGGAAGGGGGTAATACCCACGGAGCTTCCCAGGCTACTAATATCAGCCCCCAGCTGAATACCTAGCCCTTACTAGCTATTAAAATGGGGGACCCCCCCAAAAAAAATGACGTGGGGTCCCCCCTATTTTAATAGCTAGCAAAGGCTAGGCAGACAGCTGGGGGCTGATATTAATAGCCCAGAAAGGGAGCCATGAATATTGGCCCCCTCCCAGGCTAGAAACACCAGCCGTCAGCCGCCCCAGAAATGGCGCATCCATAGGATGCGCCAATTCTGGCACTTAGCCTCACTCTTCCCACTGCCCTGTAGCGGTGGCAGTGGGGTAATAGGGCTGGGGTTGATGTCAGCTTATAATGCCAGCTGACATCAAGCCCAGGTTAGTAATGGAGAGGCGTCTATAAGACACCCCCATTACTAACCCCATAGTGAAAGTTAAAAAAAAAACACAAACACCCAAAATAAAGTCCTTTAATTGAAATAAACACACAATTCTTTATTGTTCTAAATTAAACCATACTTACCGTCACGCCCATTCCAGCTGAAGCCAACGATCTCCTGCAATAAAAGAAAAATAATAAACCAACATCATCCTTACCTTTCCATGGTTCCCACGACGGCTCCAGCTCTGCTACATTGAGATGACAGGCTGGACCGCAGCAGAACGCTGCCATCCAGCCTGTCATCCCGCAGACACTGAGAAGCGCAGGCATGCTTGCGCTCCTCAGTGTCTCTCTGTGACGGCATCCAGATGAGCCGACAATGAACTCGGCTCACCTCATGCACGTCACTGACAGCGTGGGAGAATTATCACGCTGAAGCGCTGAGTGCAGGAGAATTTTCCCACGCTGTCAGTGACGTGCATGAGGTGAGCTGAGTTCATTGGACATGAACTCGGCTTATCTTTATGCCGTCACAGAGAGACACTAAGGAGCGCAAGCATGCCTGCGCTTCTCAGTGTCTGCTTGATGACAGGCTGGATGGCAGCGTTCTGCTGCGGTCCAGCCTGTCATCTCGATGTAGCAGAGCTGAAGCTGTCGTGGGATCCATGGGAAGGTAAGGATGAGGTTGGTTTATTATTTTTCTTTTATTGCAGGAGATCGTTGGCTTCAGCTGGAATGGGCGTGATGGTAAGTATAGTTTAATTTAGAACAATAAAGAATTGTGTCTTTATTTCAATTAAAGGACTTTATTCTGGGTGTTGTGTTTTTTTTAAATACTTTACTAGAAATTCATGGTGGTCATGTCTAATATTGGCGTGACCCCATGAATTTCGGGCTTAGGGCCAGCTGATAATGCCAAGCTGGCCTTAACCCCTTTATTACCCAGTGAGCCACCGCACCAGGGCCCTGGATGAGTTGGGTACAGCGCCAGAAGATGGCGCTTCTATGAACGCGCCATTTTCCGGGGCGGCTGCGGACTGCAATTTGCAGCGGGTGGGGCCCAGAAAGCTTGGGCCTCCCTGCGCTGCGGATTCCAGCCCCCAGCTGCCTAGTTGTACCTGGCTGGACACAAAAATAGGGCGAAGCCCCACGTATTTTTTTTTTAAATTATTTCATGAAATTCATGAAATAATTAAGAAAAAAAGGGCTTCCCTATATTGTTGTGTCCGGCCAGGTACAAATAGGCAGCTGGTGGTTGGGGGCAGCCCGTTCCTGCCTGCTGTACCTGGCTGGACCCAAATATAGTGCGAAGCTCCACGTCAATTTTTTTTAAATTATTTCATGAAATAATTTTTTAAAAAAAGGGCTTCCCTATATTGTTGTGTCCGGCCAGGTACAAATAGGCAGCTGGTGGTTGGGGGCAGCCCGTTCCTGCCTGCTGTACCTGGCTGGACACAAATATAGGACGAAGCCCCACATCAATTTTTTTTAAATTATTTCATGAATTTCCTGAAATAATTAAAAAAAAAATACGTGGAGCTTCGCCCTATTTTTGTGTCCAGCCAGGTACAACTAGGCAGCTGGGGGCTGGAATCCACAGCGCAGGGAGGCCCAAGCTTTCTGGGCCCCACCCGCTGCAAATTGCAGTCCGCAGCCGCCCCGGAAAATGGCGCGTTCATAGAAGCTGGATGCTGTACCTGGCTGGCATACAAAAATATGGCAAAGCCCATGTCAAAATTTTTGGGAAAAATTAATTAAAAAATAAATAATAATTTAGGGACTGCATCTTTATTAACTCATCAAATGTCATTTAGTGTTAAAATAAAGGATTTATTTAAAAAAAAATTGGCGTGGGATCCCCCATAATTTTAGTCTCTAGCGGAGGTTAAGCAGACGGCTGGGGCAGATGTTTGAAGCCTGGGAAGGGGGTAATACCCACGGATCTTCCCAGACTACTAATATCAGCCCCCAGCTGAATGCCTAGCCTTTACTAGCTATTAAAATGGGGGACCCCCCAAAAAAAATGACGTGGGGTCCCCCCTATTTTAATAGCTAGCAAAGGCTAGGCAGACAGCTGGGGGCTGATATTAATAGCCCAGGAAGGGTGCCATGAATATTGGCCCCCTCCCAGGCTAGAAACACCAGCCGTCAGCCGCCCCAGAAATGGCGCATCCATAGGATGCGCCAATTCTGGCACTTAGCCTCACTCTTCCACGCTGCCCTGGTGCGGTGGCAGGGGGTAATAGGGCTGGGGTTCATGGGACTAAACAATAAACAAAGACAATATGCACAACAATAACACATTAATAGACAGACGACGCACAAATTGAGTTCTTAAGGTCACAGTGTGGTCTGTGACCGGGTGTCCATATCACCAACACAAAGGGGAGCCTTAACCAGGTGGGGGTTTGTCCTACCCCAAGTCCTTCACAGTCTTAGTTCATTCCTTGGTTAGGCTCCGAACGCAGTCCATACAAGGTCCCGGTTATAAAAAAGTCCATAACCTGTGAGTCCTTATGGTAGCTGCAAGAAACTGAAACACAGAATTACCAAACATGCATGTAACTTTGCAAACAATTCAACATTTGGCAACAGGGTTATTTACAATTTTAGTACACTCTATATTCTCCAGCGAGCGGGTATCTGCCCCTTTGTGCTCCTGGTTGACCTACGTAGACCACTGTCTGGTGGTGGACCAACCTGGCTTTCCCCACTAACGTTAGGGGTATAGCTACCAGCTGGGTGTACAGGTAGGGCAGGCAGCTGTCTGCGGGTCCTTTGGCTTACTGCAGGCATGGCAGGCTCACTGTCAGCAGAGGGTTGACTCTCCTGGGCTACTGGTACAGGCTCTTCTGCCTCTGGAACCGCTTGCTGCTGTTCATCTTCCGGCTCTGGTGTTGGTTGTTGCTGTGCCGGTTGCAGGAAATGCAGGACGGGTACCACTATGGCATCATTTATGCGAGTCCAGGACTGAGGGAACTCTCCGAGAACGGTGCTGATCATTTCTTCCTTGTCCTCTGCGGGTTCAAGGTTACTCTGATCCTCTTCTGCACTACGGAGTTGCTCGGGGCATCTTTTGAGGTGGTCTCTGGAGACGACACTAGTGGTTTCTCCTCCGTCCTTGGTGATTACGCACACCTTTGGGTTGTCGTGGTCAGACTGCAGTACGGTGTAGGGTTCCCTTTCCCACTGGTCGTCCAACTTATGTAGCCTTCTTTTTCGCTTTAGGACTTGCTCACCAGGTTCTAGGGGACCAGCAGGGGCGTGTTGATTGAAGAGTTTTTCTTGCCTCTCTCTCACCTGGGCCAGGCTCTTCTCCACACTCTCCTGTACCTTCTTGTACTGCAGTTGCCTTTCCGTATCCCAGTCCGCATCTGGGGAGGTGTCTTCAGGTATTAGGACTCCCATCTCCAGGTCTACGGGCAGCTTACCTGGTCTAGCTCGCATCAGGTAAGCCGGGGTGCAGTTTTTAGCATTCACCGGGATATTATTGTATAGGTCTATCAGGTCCGGCAGTTTTTCTGGCCACAGGCTGCGTTCCTCCAGAGGCAACGTCTTCAGGAGATCAATGACTATATTGTTCATCTTCTCACACATCCCGTTGGTTTGGGGGTGGTAAGGCGTTGTACGAATCTTCTTACAGCCATAGAGGTTGCAGAACTCCTGGAAGATTTCAGCCTCGAACGCTGGACCCTGGTCTGTCAGGACCTGTTCCGGATACCCGTGTGGACGGCAGAAATATTGTTGGAAGGCTCTGGCCGCTGTTTGGGCTGTCAAGTCCTTTACCGGGACCACCACTAGAAAACGGGAATAGTGGTCCACGATTGTCAGGGCATAGATGTATCCTGACCGGCTGGGAGCCAATTTGACATGGTCCAGAGCTACCAGCTCAAGAGGCTGCGTGGTGACGATGGGCCTCAAGGGTGTCTTCTGGCTGGTACGGTCCTTCCTCCTTAGGTGACAAGGGCCACAGTCTCTGCACCATTTTTCCACAGCTCCTCTCATGCCGACCCAAAAGAACCTTCCTCTTAGTAGGAACTCCAGTTTCTTCCAACCGAAGTGTCCCGCTCTGTCATGGTAAGCCCCCAGGACCATAGCTGCATCTCGCCTTGGGACCACGACTTGCCAGGTCAGCTCGTGCGTCCGGTGGTTAACAATCCTTCTGCACAACTTGCCTTCGTAGAGGAACAGCTTGCTCTTCTCCTTCCATAGCTGCTTGGCTTCCTCTGGGGCATCTGGATCTAGGCGGGCGTCTTCCCGGGTCAGCAGATCTTTCACCAGGCGGACTGCAGGGTCACTATCTTGGGTCTCGGCCCAGCTGTGGTGAGGTAGGGGATTCATCATCACAGTTGTTAGATCCTCCTCCTTCACGCGGTGAGAGTGTTGAGCGGCTCCATACCGGTGAAACGCGGGGAGTTCTACCTCCTCCAGCTCTTCTGGGTCTTCGTCACCTTCAGGTAAGTGAGGCATCCTTGATAGGGCGTCCGCGTTGGCGTTGGTTTTGCCTGCCCGGTACTTGATCACGAAGTCATAGTTGGAGAGATGGGCCATCCACCGCTGTTCCAGGGCACCCAGTCTTGCATTGTCCAGGTGTGTCAACGGGTTGTTGTCCGTGTACACGGTGAACTTTGCGGAGGCCAGGTAATGCTTGAAGCGTTCCGTCATGGCCCACACCACCGCCAAGAATTCTAGCTTGAAGGAGCTGTAATTCTCCGGGTTCCTCTCGGTGGGCCTCAGCTTCCGGCTGGCGTATGCGATCACCCGTTCTCTGCCCTGTTGGTTTTGGGACAGTACGGCTCCCAGTCCCACATTACTGCCATCTGTGTGGAGAATGAAAGGCTGGCCGTAATCAGGGTAGGCCAGGATCTCATCCCCCGTGAGGGCCATCTTTAGCTGGCAGAAGGACTCCTCTTCCGGTTTATCCCACTTGAAAGGTGGCTTTTGACTTCGGGACTTGGACTGTCCGATCAGGAGGTCCTGCATAGGAGCTGCCATCTTAGTGAACCCGGGGATGAACCTTCGGTAGTAGCCTACCAACCCGAGAAACTGTCTCACCTCTTTGATGTTCGAGGGGCTTGGCCAGCTCTTGATTGCCGTGACCTTGTCAGGGTCGGGGGCCACTCCTTCCGCGCTTACCACGTGCCCTAGGTACTGGACCTTTGGTTTCAGCAGGTGACACTTCGATGGTTTCACCTTCAGGCCATAGCCTGCCAGGGCTTCGAACACCTCGGCCAGGTGCTTGAGATGGTCCTCATAGGTCTTCGAATAGACGATCACGTCGTCCAGGTAAAGGAGGACCGTCTCGAAGTTTCGGTGCCCTAGACAGCATTCCATCAGCCGCTGGAAGGTCCCTGGTGCGTTGCAGAGCCCGAAAGGCATACAGTTGAATTCGCTCAGTCCCATCGGGGTGGTGAAGGCGGTCTTCTCCTTGTCAGCCTCTGCCACAGGAACCTGCCAGTACCCGCTAGTAAGGTCCAAAGTAGAAAAGAAGTTAGCAGATTTTAGTGCAGCTAAAGACTCCTCTATTCTAGGCAGCGGATATGCGTCTTTGTGGGTGATACGGTTGATTTGTCTATAGTCTACGCACATTCTCATGGTGCCGTCTTTCTTTTTGACCAGAACCAAGGGGGCTGCCCAGGGGCTACAGCTCTCTCTAATGACCCCAGCTTCCTTCATCTCTCTTAGCATGCCCTTTGCGTTCTGATAATGTGCAGGGGGTACAGGTCGGTGTCTTTCTTTTATCGGTGGGTGGCTCCCTGTGGGGATGTGGTGTTCTATCCCTTTTACTCTGCCGAAGTCTAGCGGGTGCTTACTAAAGACTCTCTCGTACTCCTGTACCACCCGGTAGACTCCTTGTTTTTGGTGCAGGGGAGTGGAGTCAGCACCCACGTGGAGTTTCTGGCACCAGTCCTCCTTTTGTTTCTGGGAGCCATTACCCTCCGCCTGAGGAGATGGAGGCAAGGGTTCCACGGCCCTGATAGCTTGGTGTTCGACAACAAACAGTTTGGCGAGTGTAGCGTACCTGGGTAAGTGTACTTCCCTCTCCCCAATGTTGAGGATGCGGACGGGCACCCTCCCATGACGGACATCAACCACCCCCCGGGCTGTCAAAATGGTGGGCCTGCTGTCTGAGTACACGGGTTCTACCATGGCTTGGTAGTCTCTACCTCTCAACCCGATTGCAGTCCGACACCAGATCATCATTTCACTTTTGGGAGGCATGGAAATGGGGAATGGATCACTGAGTCTTACGCTACCGATCTCACCACCAGACAGTTCTACCTGCTGCCGTCTCATCAGGGCTTTTATCTCCTTGTTGAGGACTCTCTGTTGGCTGGAACTAGCATTCACCGCCACCTGTTGTAAGATTACAATTACCTCTGAAAGACAATTTTCAATTACGTTAGTACCCACAGTTATTTTAGGGTGACTTTCACGACGGTCAATGTCCACAATAATCACTCCCTGTGCCGGCAGTTCAACTTTACCAATTTTAATGGTCATCTCCTTGAACCCCATCTGCGGCACGGGTAAGCCATTACTGGCGATGATGCTCAAGTTACTGTCTGGATACCGTGTGATATCAGCATCAGTCCAATACTGCTTAAAAAGTACATAAGGGATTGTGGTTACTTGCGACCCAGTATCCAGCAAGGCGCTCATGGGGATACCGTCCAGCACCACGGGTAAAACCGGACGCCCCCCAACGTACTTATTACGCCAATTGTAAGGGCCTGGTGATCTTATGCCTGGGGGTTGGCCCTCTGCCCCAGGTTGGACCCGTTTAAATTACAGTACCTGGAAATGTGTCCGGGCTGGTTGCATCGACGGCAAATGGGCTGTCCATCCTCTGCGTAGCGGTCTGTGGGCCTGCCTCGGAACGACGGGATCCTCCTCTGTCGACGCCACGGGACATCCTCCGGACTTGAAGCCAGCTCGATGGGTCTTGACGGGTCCACTTGCAACGCCTGGACGGTCCTGGTCAACGCCGTGACGCTCCTGGTCAGCCCCTGGACTTGGTGGTGCAGGTCTTTCGACGGGGCTTGGTTCAGGGCCTGTGCATCAGCCCCCACGGGATCCATAGAGGAGGGCGCCGCCTCCTGGTGGTAGGTGATAGCAGGGCGCCGGGGGTTTATAGCGCCACTGGTTGCAGATTCACGGAGCACCCTTATGGCCCTGTCCTTAAATTGGGCAAAGGTCAGGTCGGGGTTCTGAAAGAACATGAGGCGCAGCTGAGCCCTGTGGGCACTGGACAGCAGACCTTCTATGAATTGTTCTGTTAGCAGCTTATCGGTTTCCTGCACACTGCCAGGGTCAGTTTGTTGAATAGCCCTCAAGGCTTCCTGCAGATTTAGGGCATAGTCTCTGATGCTGTCCTGTGCCCGCTGCTTACATCCATAGAACCTCATTTTAATTTCAGCGGAGGTACGTGTGTCAAAGTTACCCCGCAGCCGGGCCAGAATACCCTTCACAGTCCTTTTCTCCTCAGTGGGCCATGATTTTACCTCCCTCTGGGCTGCACCAGTTAACTGCCCTGTTAATATGCTGACCTTCTGTTCCTCTGTCAGGGGGTAAACGTGGAACAAACTGTATAGCCTTTCCTTGAAGTCAGTTAGGGCATGGGGCTCCCCTGAGTATTTGGGCAGCCAGGCCGCTCCAGGGATGTAGGGCAGGGAAAAGGGCATCACCGCTGCTGCAGCTGCGTTGGTGGTAGTGGGCGCCTCTGTGTCCGACATCTTCCTCCCCCCTAGTTAAGCGTGGCCTACCTTCCGACGATCCTTTTCTGTAGGCCACGGCTCCGCTGCGGCTGCTATGGACGAGGACCTGGCGTCGCGTCCTGATGACGTCAGCGTCGCTCTCTCTCCCTTCCAGGACCTTGCGCAGCGTCGGTGCGTGGGGCGGAGCTTCGGATCTCGCGCGGTTTTGACATCCACGCCCCTCTTCTTCCCGCGCGGCGTCCTGAAGATGGCGTCCGATGGCCGGAAACAGCTGCGGATGGCGGGAAGACGGCAGAAGACGGCGGGAAACCGTCCAAGATGGCGTCTGATGGCGGGAATCGGCTCCGGATGGCGGGAAACGACTCCGGACGGCGGGAAACTTCGCCACAGGTAAGTTACAAAAGTCTTTTTCAGGCACGCAGTACCCGGTGGTTGCGTGCACGAAATCTTGCCGACTACGCCAAAGCTGACTCGCCCCCTGGGCCGTGGGGCACTCGGATCCGGGCAATAGGGAGACGATGGGGGTAGTAGTGGCAACCCGGTTCCGTGGCTCAGGGTGGTCAGGCCAATGGTAGTCTGCTACGTTCTGCTGATAATGTCCGACTACGCCACCCGTGGATTGTGGTTATTAGGAACCGCCGCTGCATGCAGACCGCTGGGGCTGATGAGGTGTGCAGCTAGGGTAGTGTGACTCCCCACGGGAAGAGTGCGGCCCCAGGGCAGTATAATGGATGGTGGGAGTGATGGTAGTGAGAGTCCCAGTGCTGATAGTGCTGGAGGAGCAAGGAGCACACAGACAACAGGTTGCAGTCCAGGGTCTTTACTAGAACAGGTAAATTGACCCACAAACAGTCCCGGCTAGGAGGGGGACCTGGATGTCTGAGAGCAACGGGGAAATTGGCCCTGGTCAGGGTGAGGGTGTAGGCCTACCGTGCTTTCTGCGCTCCTTCTGGCTATCTCCTCCTGATAGGGTAACAGCCCACGTTTCCGAGCTTTCCGTGTATTCTCGCCTGTATGGCCTGCGACGTGGGTTCCTTTCTGCTCCCAGCCTTGTACGGCTTTACTGGTCCCTTCTGTTGTGGCAGAGCCTCCAGGCTTCTTAGGCCAAGGAATATACAGTCCCCTGCAAACTGGTTATCTGCTGGGGGATGTGGAATCCTTCCAGCCTCAGACACCAAAGTCTGGTAAAGTAAGTCTTTTCTCTGCCAAGACAGGCTCACTGCGCCTCTTTTCTCTGGCTTGTGGCTCTTCTCCTGCCACACTTCCTCTTAGGTTACAATGCAACTCTCTGTCCCTGCTCTGCTGAGACACGTCTCAGTCCTGAGGCAGGTCATCTGGTTCTCCCTAACCCTGTCCCCAGTACCAGCTTTTATAGGGGCAGCCTGCTCCCCCTACTGGCCTGAGACAGGAGGCATTGCATGCTAATGTTCCCCTGACCAGAGAACCTCCCCCTTGCTCTCAGACACAGCTTTATTTACACTTGTGGCATCCAGGCAAGGGTGACACACTAACTTACGATCGGGATGGGAGGTGGCGAGAGGAGCGGAGGATCGGGGTGGGAGGCTGCGGGGAAGCAGTATGGGGCTGTGTGATTGTTTAAAAGCCGGCGGCTTTTTACCGCCTGCCAGCTTTTAAACAATCAGGAGAATTCTCCCACGCTGGGGTGGCATTCTGATGACAGGCTGGATCGCAACTGAGTGCTGTCATCCAGCTTGTCATCGTTCAGAGACCCTGCAGAGCGCAGGCATTATGGGAACTTCCGATTCCGGTATTCGATATTGTAAAAGTATCGGAATTAAGTATCGGAATTCCGATACCGCGAATATCGGCCGATACCCGATATTTCAGTATCGGAATGCTCAACACTACTCACCACGCAAGACTCCATTGCTAAACAAAAAGCATGTTCAAGCACATTTAAAGTTTGTTCAACACAAGCCTGTAAAATACTGGGAGAGTATGATCTGGTCAGATGAGACCAAAATTTTACTTTTTGGATGCCATATTACACATCATGTTTGGAGGCTAAATGTCATTACACATCACCCCAAAAACATCATACCAACAGTGATGTTTGGAGGTGGGAACATCATGGTGTGGGGCTGTTTTACTGCGTGCGGCACTGGCAAACTTCATATAATTGAAGAAGGATAAATGGACAAATGTAGCGAGACATTCTTGATAAAAATCTGATAAAATGAAAGTGGACATTTCAGCAAGACAATGATCCCAAACACACAGCCAAGAAAACTCTTAATTGGTTTCAGAAAAAGAAAATAAATCTGCTAGAATGTCCCAGCCAATAACCTAACGCACATAGAAGGAGCCCACGGAAACTTCTGTATTTGAAGAGTGTGTAGAAGAATGGGCCAAAATCACATATGAGCAATGCATGCAACCAGTTTCTCTATACAGGAGGCGTCTTGAAGCTGTCTTCACCAACAAAGGCTTTTGTACGAAGTTCAATCTTTTTTTCCTGTGTCGTTTCTTATTATTACACATAACTTAATTTATGTGGACATCTATTGTTTGATTTCTTTGCCTGTGTGGATTGGATGAATTGTTTCCGACATCTGGTGAGATTTCATGTCAATAGCACCTTTCGAAATATATTTACTTAAAACATTGGTGATGTGTTCAATAGTTATTTTACCCACTGCGTATACAGACACTTTCATACTGATTAAATGCTGACCTTCATTGTAGAAATCTATTTTGCCATTTCTGAGAAATCCAGCAGTGAAATCATACACAAATGAGCCTCAAGTGCTTCGGGATGAAACAATGCACTTGCAGCTCTCCTGCTTTCCCTTTTCCCCTTCTGCTGCCTGTGTCTGACTGAAAGGTCACTTCTTTTCACTGACATGACTTTTATGGATTTTTATAATCAAGGTATGGATTAAATCAACATGAAAGCGCCTGTACATACTTGCCATTAGTTTGAGGTATAAAATCCTTATGATGGGTTCTCTTTGAAGAGATTGTCCCATCCTAGGTGATGGCCTCCTGATAGCTAAGAATATGCCAACTCCTCCTCTCACCCTCCCGAGAGCATAACTCTGAAATACTCCTTCCATTGTGTATGGGACTACTTGATATAATAAAATCCATCGGTTGCCCTTCTCTTACCGGCCAGTCAATGAATGGAGCACTAGAGTGCATGCGTGACCATTGCTTCATTTCAGAGCCCTGTTTTTGAGTTGGGGCAACCCCATTAAGCAAGAAATACACAATTCAACTAAAGTACAGAATGCAGGCCCTGATTCATCAAACTGTTTTTGCAAGAATTCAGTCTTAAAACTGTTTGAAATATTACAAAATATTTGTACAGCTCAAAATTGCACAAAAAACTGAGTTTTGTTATTTGTACACCCATCTCAGCTAGCTCCGTCGACTTTTTGAAAAGTGGAGGGAGTTTCACTGAAAGAGATATGGCCAAATGCAGTCAACAAATTCATCTTCATTTATGCCACAAAAGTTGTGTAAATTAGGACAGAAATTTTCTCCAGCCTTTCATTTTAGTACATTTCTTTCAGTGGCACATGGCACCTGAAATAGGCATCAAATTCATTGGGAAGTGCTTACCTCTTAATGAATTTGGCGCAACTAGTTCTGGTGTACAAAACGCACGTCTTGATGAACCAGGGCTATAGTACATTGGATCATTGTCTCATCATTTCTTTTGTAGTTTTTCTAGTTTAAAGTCTGTCAATGTCTAATTTTCTTTTCAATCATTTTCATACTTCATCTATTGCCTAGTGTACTGCTGTGGATATACAGTATGCTGCAATTTTCATTATCACTTGACTGCCGAAATTACTGTTATATTTAAATGCATGTATTACAATATATTTAATTTTACTGCAATAGATGGAGCAGTGTGGATTCTTCTATGAATATTAATAAATGCAATTTATCATTGAAATAAAACTCTCTGATTACAGTAGCACTCGCCCCCATGTTTCCTAAACATGCAGAGTAGCAGAGTATACATTATACTTTTAAATAAGAAACATCCTGTAAAAAAAACAGCTTCTTTAAAACGTAAATCATAGCCTCTCATCCCACCTGTAACAAGCACCTGTCCTGTAGCCGGCATCCTGCTGCCTCCTGCTCTCCCAAAGCATTGTACCACTTGCCCCTAGCCTCTTAAATGGTATCCAAATAGCTTCCGGCTGCAGGCGATATCCATTCCCACAAGGCTTCTTAAAAACGAAACTTTCGGTAAAGAAAAAAAAATATTTATAAATTCTGAAGTTCATTTAAATGGCAATCACAATCACTTTGTCTATGGAGGTAATCAATGTACAATTTAAAGGGCTGCTGCCTTGTTACACTGACAGAAACCCGTCCTAGAATGTTAGGACAGGTGCATGTGAGCATGTGCAGTAGAAAGCTCCACTGCTATTACCATGATATACCTATATAACATACTGCTATTCAGAAAAACAGGGTGCACAGTAGTGTGAGATGCCTCATCTTACCTGTGCACCCCCGGTATCTCCAGTATTACATCAGCAAAACAAGGCGAATAACAGTGTGAGCAGCCTCTTATTACCTAATCATCCCTGATATCTCCAGTATTCGATCAGAAATACAGTGTGGACAGGAGTGTGAGCTGCCTCTTCTCACCTCAGCGTCTCTGGCATCTCCAGTATTACATTCAGAAAAACAAGGTGGATAGCAATGTGTGCTGCCTTTTATTACCTCATTAACCCTGATATCTCCAGTATTAGATCAGACATACAGAGTGGACTGCAGAGTAACTAGCCTCCGCTTACTTCAGAAACCCTAGTATCTCTAGTGACAGGTCAGAAAGACAGGGTTGACAGCAGTGTGAACATCATTTTCTAAGGTCAGCACCCCTGGTATCTCCAGAATTAGATCCAAAATAGAAGGTGGACAGCAGTGTAACCAGCCCCCTTTTACCTCAGCATCCCTAATATCTCCAGTTTAAGAAAAACAAAGACTAGGTGAACAGCAGTGTTAGCAGCCTCTTCTCACCTCAGCACCCTTGGCATCTCCGGTATTAGTTCAGAAACACAGAGTGGGCAGCAGTGTTAACAGCCTCTTTTTACCTCAGCACTTCTGGTATCTCCAGTATTAGAACAGAAAGACATAGTGGACTGCAGTGTGAGCATCGTCTTTTTAGCTGAGCACTTCTGGTATCTTTAGGATTAGATAAGTAGGAAGCGGGTTGGACATCAATGTAAATATCCTCTTATTACATCTCTGCTATCTCCAAAATTAGTTCAGAAAGACAGGATGTGCATCAACATGAACACCCTTCTTTCACCTCAGCACACCAGGTATCTCCATTATTAGTTAAAAAAGGCTGACTGGGTGGACAGCATTGTGAGCAGCCTTTTTTACCTCTTCATCCTTCGTAATTTCCAGAGTTAGATCAGAAAGACAGGGTAGATAGCAGTGCGAGCTGCTTCTTCTACTCTCAGAGCACACATGGTATCTTTAGTATTACATCAATAGGAAGCAGGTTGGACAGCAGACTGAGAAGCCTCTTCTTACCTCGGCATCCATAGTATATTCACTATTTGTTCATAAATAAAGATAGGGTTGATTGTGAGCAGCCTTTTACCTCTGGCATTTACAGTATTAGATCAAAAAGACAGGGTGGACAGCTGTGTGAGTAGCCTCTTGTTATCTCAGAGTATCCCTGGTATCTCCAGTATTAGATCAGGAATACAGGGTGGACAGAAGTGTGTACAGCTTCTCCTTACCTCAACAGCCTTATTATCTCCAGTAATTTGTCAGTGGAATCATCTTGGTGTACATATAACTTAATGACAACATTTTTTCAACTCTTTATTGGGATGAATATAGATAAAATAACTAGTCTGCCACTGTTTTGTGTTTAATTTAAATTTTATGCTATTCGCTGTGCTGCAAAAATAGTGTTACGTTTATTCCGTGGGTCAGTACAAATATGACAATACCAAGTTTATATATTTTTATTTATGTTAATTACACTGCTCAAAAAAATAAAGGGAACACTTAAACAACAGAATATAACTCCAAGTAATTTACTTCTGTGGAATCAAACTGTCCACTTAGGAAGCAACACTGATTGACAATTAATTTCACATGCTGTTGTGCAAATGGAATAGACAATAGATGGAAATTATTGGCAATTATCAAGACACACTCAATAAAGGAGTGGTTCTTCAGGTGGGGGCCACAGACCACATCTCAGTACCAATGCTTTCTGGGTGATGTTTTGGTCACTTTTGAATGTTGGTTGTGCTTTCACACTCGTGGTAGCATGAGACGGACTCTACAACCCACAGAAGTTGCTCAGGTAGTGCAACTCATCCAGGATGCTACATCAATGCGAGCTGTGGTAAGAAGGTTTGCTGTGTCTGTCAGCGTAGTGTCCAGAGGCTGGAGGTGCTACGAGGAGACAGGCCAGTACACCAGGAGACGTGGAGGGGGCCATAGGAGGGCAACAACCCAGCAGCAGGACCACTACCTGCGCCTTTGTGCAAGGAGGAACAGGAGGAGCACTGCCAGAGCCCTGCAAAATGACCTCCAGCAGGCCACAAATGTGCATGTGTCTGCACAAACGGTTAGAAACCGACTCCATGAGGGTGGTATGGGGGTTCTGCTCACAGCCCAACACCATGCAGGACGCTTGCCATTTGCCACAGAACACCAGGATTGGCAAAGTCGCCACTGGCGCCCTGTGCTCTTCACAGATGAAAGCAGGTTCACACTGAGCACATGTGACAGACGTGACAGAGTCTGGAGACGCCGTGGAGAGTGATCTGCTGCCTGCAACATCCTTCAGCATGACAGGTTTCGCAGTGGGTCAGTAATGGTGTGGGGTGGCATTTCTTTGGAGGGCCGCACAGTCCTCCATGTGCTCGCCAGAGGTAGCCTGACTGCTATTAGGTACCGAGATGATATCCTCAGACCCCTTGTGAGACCATATGCTGGTGCGGTTGGCCCTGGGTTCCTCCTAATACAGGGCAATGCCAGACCTCATGTGGCCGGAGTGTGTCAGCAGTTCCTGCAAGATGAAGGCATTGAAGCTATGGATTGGCCCGTCCGTTCCCCAGACCTGAATCCGATTGAGCACATCTGGGACATCATGTCTCACTCCATCCACCAATGTCACGTTGCACCACAGACTGTCCAGGAGTTGGCGGATGCTTTAGTCCAGGTCTTCGAGGAGATCCCACAGGAGACCATCCGCGACCTCATTAGGAGCATGCCGAGGCGTTGTAGGGAGGTCATACAGGCACGTGGAGGCCACACACAATACTGAGCCTCATTTTGACTTGTTTTAAGGACATGACATCAAAGTTGGATCAGCCTGTAGTGTGTTTTTCCACTTTAATTTTGGGGGTGACTCCAAATCCAGGCCTCCATTGGTTAATAAATTTGATTTCCATTGATGATTTTTGTGTGATTTTGTTGTCAGCACATTCAACTTTGTACAGAACAAAGTATTCAATGAGAATATTTCATTCATTCAGATCTAGGATGTGTTATTTGAGTGTTCCCTTTATTTTTTTGAGCAGTGTATCTTGTACAATAAACATATGCTTTGAGAAAAAACTTTTTTTTGTCATCATAGTCTGAGAGCCATAAGTTTTACAATTTACCATCAGTGTAGTTGTATGAGGGCTCATTTTTTTGCTACAAACTGTACTTTCAATTGGTTGCATTTTGTAATGCAACTTTTTGATCAGTTTTTATTACACTCTTTGGGAGGCAAAATGAATAAAAAACTTAAATTCTGAATTATTTTTTTAAACACTATTCACCATTAGCTATAATTTACATTTTATCTTTATTCAGCAGATTGAACATGACAATACCAGATTTATATTTTTTTTATGCTTTGCTACTTTTGTTCAAAAAAGACTTACAAAAATGTATATTCTGTTTTTGCGTGACAAAGGGTAGTTTTTACTGCTACCATTTTTGGATACAAATAATATTTTACTCTCTTTGTATTATATTCTTTGGTAGGAGGCATGAACAAAAAACAAATCTGAAATTGTTTTTTAACTTCAATTTTATGGATCCTGCTGTAGATGGCACAGGCCATCCTTGCGATGTACAGTTATATAATTTTGTGGGAAGGGGTTAAAAGCAAGAAGTTTGATGAACAAAGGGCTATCATAACATTAATGGAATTTTAACAATATGAATAATTACAAACTCAATACTGCTAAGAGGAATGTAAGAATACCGAATCTTACTTTTTGCCCTATTCAGTTTATGGCTTTACGGATGGATGTTTTCCAACAGACTATAGTACATGAGCTAAAGAATTTGAAACAACAGAATCGAAAGTTGTTTTGAATTGAAAGTGCAGCGCACACATTTAAAGGTTTAATGTGGACTGTAATTAATAGTGATAAGCGAACATGCTCGGATAAGGGGTTACCCGAGCACGTTTGGGTGCTAACCGAGTATCTTCGGCATGCTCGAAAAATAGGTTTGAGTTGTTGCAGCTGCATGTTTTGCGTCTGTTCGACAGCTGGAACACATGCATGGATTGATCAACAAACAGGCAATTCCTGCATGTGGTGCAGATGTTGAACAGCTACGAGACATGTAGCTGTGGCGATTCAAACCTATTTTTTTGAGCACGCGGAAGATAACCCCTTATCCGAGCATGTTCGCTCATCACTAGTAATTAACACTACCAGTCAAAAAAGTGTGAATATAACTACTTAATAAAAGCTTTTCTTTATGTTTCTTTATTTTTTTTTAAATATCTAAAAAGTAATACAAATCAAAATATATGGAGATTTGATGAACAAAAAATGATGACCATTTTCCACCTCTAAATCGCACTGAAATTCAGAATGAAATAATGTTTTAAATAAATTGACGTAATTTTTACAAATACCAAGCTAAGTATTTACACATTGTCATCGAGAGCAATATAGTCATGTAAAAATTATTATTTTAAGCATATTAGCTAGAGTATTTTAGATTAAAATATCTGAGATTCGAGAGAAACAAACATTCACTCAAACGGGTCCAAACGTTTGACTGCTACTATATGTATATGGAAATGTAAAAGTGCCAAATACAGTGGTGTGAAAGTGTTTGCCCGTTCCTGATTTCTTATTCTTTTGCATGTTTGTCACACTTAAATGTTTTAAATCACAAAACAAATTTAAATATTAGACAAAGATAACACAAGTAAACACAAATTGCAGTTTTTAAAGGAAGGTCTATATTATTAAGGGAAAAAGAAATACAAACCTACAGGGCCCTGTGTGAAAAAGTGATTGTCCCCCCCCTTTAAAACATAAATTAATTGTGGTTTATCACATCTTTGGGAAGCTAAGTTAAATTTCCCTAGCCACACACAGGCCTGATTACTGCCACACCTGTTCTCAATCAAGAAATCACTAAAATAGGACCTGCTAGACAAAGTGAAGTAGACCAAAAGATCCTCAAAAGCTATACATTGTTGTAGAGACATTTCTAAAGCTTTGGGACTCCAACAAACCACAATGAGAGCCATTATCCACAAATAGTGCCTCCCAGGAGTGGCCGGCCAACCAAAATTACCCCAAGAGCACAGCAATGACTCATCAAAGAGGTCACAAAAGATCCCACAACAATATCCAAAGAACTGCAGGCTTAACTTGACTCAGTTAATGTCAGTGTTCATGACTCCACCATAAGAAAAAGACTAAGCAAAAATGGCAAGCATGGCAGAGTTCCAAGACGAAAACCACTGCTGAACACATAAAGGCTCATCTCAGTTTTGCCAGAAAACTTTTGATGATCACCAAGACATTTACGAGGATACTCTGGACTGACAAGACAAAAGTTAAACTTTTTAGAAAGTGTATGTCCCTTTATATCTGGCGTAGAAGTAACACAGCATTTCAGAAAAGGAACATCATACCGACAGTAAAATATGGTGGTGGTAGCATGATGGTCTGGGGCTGTTTTGCTTCTTCAGGACCTGGAAGACTTGATGTGGTAAATGGAACCATGGATTTTGCTGTCTACCAAAAAATACTGAAGGAGAATCTCTGGCCATCTTTTCGTGACCTCAAGCTGAAGCACACTTGGGCTATGCAGCAGGACAATGATCCAAAACACACATGAAAAGTCCACCTCTGAATGCCTTAAGAAAAAAAAATTAAGATTTTGGAGTGGCCTAGTCAAAGTCCCAACCTTAATCCGATTGAGATGCTGTGGCACGACCTTAAAAAGGCGGTTTATATTCAGAACCCTCCAATCTGGCTGAATTACAACAATTTTGCAAAGATGAGTGGGCCAAAATTCCTCCAGAGCATTGTAAAAGACTCATTGCCACTTATCACAAATGCTTGATTGCAGTTGTTGCCGCTAAGGGTGGCTCAACCAGTTATTAGGTTTAGGCGGCCATCACTTTTTCACACAGGGCCCTGTAGGTTTGGATTTCTTTATCTCTTAATAATGACCCTCGTTTTAAAACTGCATTTTGAGCTTACTTGTGTCATTTTTGTCTAATATTTAAATTTGTTTTGTTATCTGAAACATTTAAGTGTGACAAATAAGCAAGAGAATAAGAAATCAGGACACTTTTTCACACCACTGTAACTGTAGAACAGGACATATTATAATAATTGGCGCTAATGTGAAAACTGGTTGAGCAATATATATATAGTATAAGTTTTTTCTTTCTTTTTTCATTTTTGTCTTGAAAAAAAGCCATTTGAAGTTGAAACGTTGCTGCGATACTATGTTTGTAACAATTTATTCATGATGCAACAAAGGAAGATTTGGAAATCTGCAGTGTCTTGGAAACATGTTTTTGTTCCTGAGTTGAACAACCGGATGGAAAGTCACTTGGAAGGAGCACGGAGCTATTGCATAGTTGGACTGATGCATTTGGGAGAAAATTGTGTATTGCCCTTTGTAATATCTAGTAAATGTATCTATTCCAAAAGGTGAAATTGTGCTCTGCACACAGAGGTACCAATGACCTCTGATCGTAAAGGGGTTAATTACTTAATACATCACTTTCTTTTAGAGCTTTAGGGTCATTGATGTATTAGCACCTAGCATAGCTGTGTACATTAGAGCCATGATATAAGCAGCTAATACTCTGTCAGATTAATCAATAACCAGCTAAATAAATAATATAAAATGCTTATTCAATGGTAATTAGCAGTCACACAGCCATTCAGCTCATTACTTTCACTCACCTAAGGGATTAAATGTTAAAATTACTCTCCTGCCTAGAAATGTAATTTTGTGTTTTCCGCTTAATTCTCCTTATCACAGCCTACAAAGGAACAAAATCATTCTTGGAATGTATAGAATACAGACCTTTAATGAGTGCATTACCCTGCAGGAAAAAATGTAATACATGGAATGCAGCCTAAACAGAAACACTAAAGTTCAGCTTATATCTGTAAGGTGATAGTCTAATGTTTTTTTTATAATGTCCCTAATTTTTTCTCATAGTTGCACGTAGCAGCATACACTCTGGTATACCTAGGCATGCCTCATCCAGTTGTACCCCTTTATGTTTCAGAACAGAGAACCAGCTACTTCTTTGGCAGATCCAGAACATTTCTGGATGACCTGGACTGCCATTCATTTGAATAGCCACCATTTAATACTGCATTTACAATTTAGTGGGAGTAAAATTTATGGACTCAGTTTCACTAAAATGATAAAAGATGAACTCCAGAAGAAGCATGGCCAAAAGCGATCAGTGGTTATCAGATTCTTTTTAAAAAGGCATTGTCTTCCTGAGACAATCATATTAGGATCATCTTTAGATTATGGACAGCTAAAATAAGATCCCGCCTTATTTAATAGTCTATTACCGCAACAACAAAAAAATAATGATAACAAGTTTTGGGCTTCTGTGACCTGGCACTCCCCATCTGGCCCACTACTAGAGAGTGGGGATCAGTGTTCCTTCTTAAAGGAAATTTGTCAGTAGGATCAACCCTCCTAAGCCATCTATATGGGCATGCAGGTAATAGAAAGCTGAATAAAATGATACTTTGATATCTGCGATCCAATGTCTTATAATAGAAAAATCTATGTTTTTCTGCTGACATGTAAATGAGCTGTTCCAGACTGTGAGCTGGACACTAATCTGCATGACAATCTGCCTCCAGAGATTATTTTAAATAAAATGGGAGTCATCAGTGTGAGACAACTAACTAACACAGAACAGTAGAACTGAACTTTGTCTTCTTGCGAACACATTTTTTGCAGCTCTGCCCTCTGTTGTATTGTAATAATATTGCAATCCTGTCTGCCTGTGAGATGGAAGCTGAAGCTGAGAGGAACCTGCAGATGTGTCAGGTATAATCACACACAGCTCTGCAGTGAGAGGAACCTGGAGATGTGTCAGGTATAATCACACACAGCTCTGCAGTGAGATCAGGAGAGCAGAGAGCAGCCATCACACATCACACTGGTAACTCTCCCTTCATGTAAAATAAGCCCTGGAGGCGGAGTTTCATGCAGATCAGTTTACGCACCATAGCCTGGAAACCTCATTCACGTGTAAGAAAAATATGGATTTCTCTGGTATATGACATTGAATTGCAAATATGAAAGTATCATTGTATTCAGCTTTCTCTACATGATTGAAGACTGCCAAATTGTGACAGTGTGCGCATCGCACACTGTCAAGATTCCCTTGTATTCCGCGACCATATAGTTATTATGTGACCACATGTAGGTGATTTCCAATGCCAACTAGACTCACTTGGCTTCTCTCAATAGGAAAGAATTGGGAGAAGCTGGGTGAGACTAGTCAGCACCAGTGCTGGCACCATTTATGGATAGTGTCTTAAACTATTCCTCTAGTGCTTGCATAAAGAAACTGCAGAAAAATTGATAGTGTGAACACAATCATAATAGTATTCTTCTATTTTCCTATGGTTAGTGTCTTAAACTATTCCTCTGGTGGTTGCATAAAGAAACTGCAAGAAAATGGATAGTGCGAACACAGCCATAATAGTATTCTTCTATTTTCCTATGAAGAGGGCAATCCTAGTGGGAAAGAAGTAGGGGATACCTAATGTGAATTATACTGTTTCTCAGCAATATTGTTATTGTGGATAGTAATAACTTTTTACATTTGTATTTTTCTATAATGGAACTTGGAGCATAAAATATAAAATACATTTGTAAAGTAGAAACAACTATGTATAAAGAGTCAAGGGGGAAGTGCTGATTTTGGAGCCATTCATCATGGCTTTAGTAGTCATTCTCAACTTTATGCTGTGAGGCTGTAACCAGAAAACTGTAACCATCCTGTATAACACTATAGTATTTGATTATAGACAGTATATAAGATGATAGGTTCCCTTTAAGCTCTTTGGATACATCTTCCACCAATATACTGTATACAGCATTTGTGTTTTCATGTTCTCTTTTTAGAGAAAGAATACTTTAAGGCTGAATCTTTATTTTCATTTCTTATAGAAATACCAAACCTTCAATCATGAAGTCAGTGGGATATATATAAAAAAGCAAAATCACTTATGAAAATGGAATGCATTTTGCCACAAAGTTTTTGCTTTTCAACATTCTGAAAGGAGCTGCAACAATTGTTGCTTTTATGATAAAGCCTGAATACTTACCATTTAAAATATAATCTGAAATTTAACATGTTATGTTTGACTTTAGAATTGGCAATGTTTTCCTATATTCTCCGCTGCAGTAAAATGAATGTAGCCAAAGTAACTTTTTTTTGGTACAATATTTGGCCAAGAGCACGAGGATTCATACAATGATGTTCATACATACATTGATATTATAATCAGTATTTAAGTGAAAATATAAAGTCCAGTTTCCTAGTATTTGGGAAAGCCAGGTAGGACAGGTTTAAAACCTTGCACTAGAGGTTCTGATTACGTTCACCTGGCTAGCTATGTCTAGATCCAGGCCCTGTATTCATTGTTTGTTTGGTCAGTCAGCTGGAAGAACTGAGCAGAGTGGGTTGTGTTGGAGCAGAGACAAAAAAGCCAGAATCTCTCTGAGAGGAGACTTCACAGGTAGTGTGCACCGAACTGCAAGTATCACTGGCTGCTATGGACAATAGCTGGTGTGTGTGACCGAACTGGGACTAGCTCAGCCATGTCTGAGTCACCAGTGAATGTGAGCACACTGAACTTAAAAGCAGGACCTGAAATACTGTCTGGGTGAGACCCTGTTACTGCTTTGTCTTCATTGGAAAAGGACTGTGAGTTTTGTTATTACGCATGTGCCAGAAAAAGGCTGGTTTCATTTAAAAAGCTGTGAAAGTTTATGGAGTTCAATAAACCTTATACGGCTTTAACACAAGAATTCAGTGTCTGTGTGAGCTCTAGTGCCTACCTGAGAGCGTGAATCCTTACAAGATATATACACTGACGAGCAAAAGGGTAACAATGTTTTGAATTTTTGACTTTCAGGCTTCATATCTCACCATTCACTACTGCTTTGAAAATGACACTAACAAAATTTTATAGACAATCATCTTGGCTATCTCATACATAAATTTGACTTGCAACTATTTTGCATATGATTAGGTATGCAGATTCTTGTCATTTAACTGCATTGTTATTGTTTTGCTCCTAAAAATCTAAATTTTAATTATTTTGTTAGTATTTTGTAAATACACCTTTGGCTTTCAACACTGCCTGAATCCTTCTTGTCATTCTCTCGATCAGATTCAAACATGTCTCGACCGAATTCTGATCCCAGGTATCTTCTACAAGTTCTCAAAGTGCATACTGGTTGACTCACTTGGGTATGTATACAGCTTTTTCTTCAACTCTACCCACAAGTGTTCGATTGGGTAAAGGACTGGGGACTGTGGGGGCCAATCCAGCACCTTTACTTCATTGTCAATGAACCATTTCTTCGCCAATCTCGATGTATGCTTCAGGTAGCTGCCCTGCTGGAATACTATGTCATCCTTTTCACACCCATAGTACTTAAGTATATGAAGGAACTCGCCTTGTAGGATACTCCGATAAAGCTCAGCATTGAGACCACCATCAATTCTGGTCAACGCATTTGAATCTGAAACAATCCCATATCATCAGGCTTCCTCCATCGAACTTGACAGTTCCTTCAACTTCTCGATCCATTAGCCCCTTTTTCCCTTGTTCTTTCCAGACCAATTTGCACTTATCAGATCCTAATCTATTGACTTTAGTTTCATCGCTCCAAATCACCTGTTTCCAATCTTCTACCATTCCAGACTTGTGTGACATGTGTCGCATGGTGCTTGAATGGACATCTGTGATCTCACTGTTACGAAGCATACGAGCCACTTCCATTGCCAAGTTTGTCACGCAAGAACTGATAGACCTTGTGATGAGCGGACTTGTTGACTCCGATATTTTGCCTAAACGTCCACATACTGGCTTTTGAATGGATGGACGGATTTTATTTCGTATTCTTCCAACTGTCATGGCTCTCACAAGATGCAATTTGGCAATTTTGTTGGCCAAGAGACCGCTGTCGATGAGCTGGATGATGCTGTTTCTCTTTTCTTGGGAAATCTTCTTCATGGCTGCTCCTTGATTCAAACCAGTGTTTTTTTGCTTGGGATTCAACCGAATAACACACTAAGCTATTAGGTGTAACGGGTCTGGGAGGTGGAACCTCTGAGCTACTATACAAAGGGGCAGTCCTTGTAAGGAAGCGGGTGGCTCCCAGGGAAAGCGGGCAGGCAGTCACGTCAAGTGACAAGGATAGTCTCTGGGTAGAAGGGCAGGAGGTCACGGCGAGTGACGGGGACAGTCTCTTGACAGGCGGGTGGTCACGGCAAGTGACAGCAGGATAAGAGTCTCTAGACAGGCAGGTGGTCACAGCAAGTGACGGCTAAGCCTCCAGGTAGGCTAGCAGGCGGGTAGCAGGTGAGCGCTCCCAGGTGAGCGGGTAAGAGTCTCTGGACAGGCTGGCAGGCAGGTATCAGGCAGGTATCAGGCAGGTATCTGGCAGGTATCTGGCAGGTGCTTCCTGGTCCGCGGGCTGACCGATCCATAGACAGACTGGCAGGTGCTGGTAGGCAGACTGTCGGACCGCAGGATTGCAAGCAGATAGACAACACTGGAAAACAAGCTGGCAACGGGACCTGAGGGCTGAAGCAGAGTTGAAAGGCTTTGCAACAACATTGCTCGGGCACCTCCATTTTGGAGGAAGTGCCTTATATATGGTGAGATCCTCCGGCCATTGGCCGGGGACTCCTTAGGACGGCGCGCGCGTCCCCTTTAAGAGAGAGGGAGCGCGCGCGCGCGCCCTAAGCACAGTGACCGGGAAGCAGCGCTCGCTGCCAGCAGAGCGGGAGGAGGACGCCGGGCACGGAGCGGAGAGGTGAGGGGAACGGCGTCCCTGCCTAGCAGGAGGCAGGGACGCCGACGCTACAGTACCCCCCCCTTTAGGCCCCCCCTTTTTTAGGCCAGAGAGAAATTTATCAAGGATGAGAGGGGCATGGATGTTCTCCCGGGGCTCCCACGTTCTCTTCTCAGGACCAAACCCCTTCCAATCCACTAGAAAAAAGGTCTTTCCTCTTACCCTTTTGGTGGCCAGAATGTTCTCTACCTCAAACTCGTTTTCAGCGGAAACCGGAGCAGGAGGCGTACCTGTAGACTTGGAAAAAGAGTTAAGTACAAGGGGTTTGAGTAGAGATACATGGAAGGAGTTAAGGATCCGCAAGTTGGCCGGGAGTTTCAATTTATAGGCCACCGGGTTGATTTGTTTGATAACTTCCAGTGGGCCGATGAACCGAGGCCCTAACTTGTAGGAAGGAATCTTGAGCCGGACATATTTGGACGAGAGCCAGACTTTATCTCCAGGACGGAATTGTGGCGGATCCAGACGTCTTTTGTCAGCCTGTTTTTTCATCCGCTCGGATGACTGAAGAAGTGCGGATCTGGTACTTTCCCAAATGGAGGAAAATTCGCTAACAAGAGATTCCGCAGCCGGATTGTCCACCAAGGTGGAGACGGGAAACGGGATCCGAGGATGCTGACCGTAGACTATAAAAAACGGGGATTTGGAGGAAGATTCGCTCTCGTGATTATTGTAGGAAAATTCGGCCCACGGTAAAAGATCCACCCAGTCGGAATGGTGAGCATTAACAAAGTGCCGGAGGTAACTGGTTAAAATTTGGTTGATCCGCTCTACTTGACCATTGGACTGTGGGTAATAAGCAGAAGAGAAGTCCAAGGTGACCCCCAGCAATTTACACATGGCTCGCCAGAAGCGAGAGGTGAACTGAACTCCTTGATCGGATACGATGTGGAGAGGAAGACCATGAAGACGGAAAATATGATGGATAAGGTCTTTAGCCAACTCAGATGCAGACGGGAGACCCGGCAGGGGAATGAAGTGAGCCATCTTAGAAAAGCGGTCAGCGACCACCCAAATGACTGTACAACCGGAAGAGACAAGGAGGTCCGTTATAAAGTCCATGGCTATATGCTGCCACGGGGCAGCAGGTACAGGAAGAGGCAGAAGGCGGCCGGCTGGCAGGTGTCTAGGAACCTTTTTGCGGGCGCAGGACGCACAGGCTGAAACAAAGTCTATTACGTCCTTGTGCAGGGTAGGCCACCAGTAATGCCGGGTTATAAGCTGGAGGGTATTTTTCTGAACAGCATGGCCAGCTAGCTTAGACGAATGTCCCCAGTGTAGGACCTTCTCACGATCAGGTACTGTTACGAACATCTTACCGGGTGGAAGACGATTTAGATTCACGGGGGCCACCTGCATTACTTTGGCGGGGTCGATGATGTGCTTAGGCTCCTCCTCTAGATCAGAGACCAAAAAGGATCGGGACAAGGCATCAGCTTTGATGTTTTTGTCTGCCGGGCGAAAATGAAGAATGAAATCAAAGCGGGCGAAGAACAAGGACCACCGGGCTTGGCGCGGGTTAAGTCTCTGGGCACTCTGGAGGTAAGCCAAGTTCTTGTGGTCCGTGTAAATTATTACCGGGTGAAGAGCCCCCTCGAGCAGGTAACGCCACTCCTCCAGTGCCAGCTTAATGGCTAATAATTCTCGGTCTCCTATAGAATAATTGCGCTCAGAAGAGGAGAAGAGTTTGGAGAAGAAGCCGCAGGTTACCATTCTTCCGGAAGATGACTTTTGGGTGAGTACCGCTCCGGCTCCGGAGGAGGAAGCGTCTACTTCTAGGAAGAATTGTTTGTTGCCGTCCGGACGATGCAGCACAGGGGCGGAGGAGAAAGCTTGTTTCAAGGAAAGGAAGGCCTCCTCTGCTTCGGGCGGCCATTCTTTGGGATTAGCGCCCTTACGGGTGAGCGCAGAGATAGGGGCAGTCCGGGAAGAGAAGTGCGGAATGAAGAGGCGGTAGTAGTTGGCGAAGCCTAGGAACCGCTGAATAGCCTTCAACCCCTCCGGTCGGGGCCACTTCTGGATGGCAGACAGTTTCTCAGGATCCATTCGTAGGCCGGTCTGAGAGATTATGTAGCCCAGAAACGGAAGCGAGGTCTGCTCAAAGAGGCACTTCTCATATTTTGCGTAGAGGTGGTTCTGCCTGAGCCTGAGCAGGACCTGACGAACGTCCCTCCGGTGTGTGGGAAGATCCGGAGAGAAGACCAAGATGTCGTCCAGGTACACCACCACGCAGGAGTAGAGAAGGTCACGGAAGATGTCATTGACCAACTCTTGAAAGACGGCGGGAGCATTACAAAGACCGAAGGGCATTACGAGGTATTCATAGTGGCCGTCCCGGGTGTTGAATGCCGTCTTCCATTCATCTCCCTGACGGATACGGACCTGGTTATACGCCCCACGGAGATCCAGCTTGGTGAAGATTCTAGCGCCCCTCAGACGGTCAAATAATTCAGGAATGAGTGGAAGGGGGTATTTATTTTTCACCGTGATCTGGCTAAGGCCTCTATAGTCTATACAGGGACGGAGTGAGCCGTCTTTCTTTTTGACTAAGAAGAAGCCTGCCCCCGCCAGGGAGGTAGATTTCCGGATAAATCCCCAGGCCAGATTCTCCTCGATATATTCAGACATGGACCGGGTTTCAGCAGCGGACAAAGGGTAAATACGCCCACGGGGAGGAGTAGCGCCGGGTATCAGGTCGATTGGGCAATCGTATGGTCTATGAGGGGGTAATGTCTCTGCTTCTCTTTTGTTAAAGACGTCCGCATAAGACCAATAGGGAACCGGTAGGCCGGGTAGATTGGCTGGGGTAGGAGAAAGACGGGCAGGACGAACGGGAACTAAACAAGTCTTATGCAGTCCTGCCCCCAGCGAAGGACTTCTCCGGTCTGCCAATCAAGCACGGGTGCATGTCTCTGGAGCCAAGGTAGGCCTAGCAAGAGGGCGTGAGAGAGTCCAGGCAGAACATGGAAGAAGACGCTCTCAGAGTGCAGCATTCCCACCTGCAGAGTTATGGATTCGGTGATGAGTTGGATGGGATGCGGTAAGAGACCTCCATCCACGGAGGCGACAGATAAGGGTACAGCCAGAGGTTTGGTGGGAATGCGGTATTTCTCTACCAGGGACTGAGAAATGAGATTTCCGGCAGCTCCAGAATCAAGTTGAGCAAGTTCAAAGTAACGGTTCTCCCCGCAGATGATAGAGACTGACAGCATCAGAGAAGGAGTGGATTTATTCTTGTCTAGGACGACCTCTCTGAGCGATCCTAGACACAGGCATTTCCCGACCTCTCCGGGCAGGAACGGATCCGGTGCTCCTTACTACCACAGTAGAAACAGCTCCCCTCGGCACAGCGAGACTCTTGACGGGTTTTGACCATCTTGGTTTGGTCGACCTGCATGGGCTCTGGCGAGTGCGCCCGGGGAGTTACAGAGGAAGAGACGGGATTCAGAAAAGTAGGAGCAAGGTGTGGAAACCTCCTCTCACGGGTGACCTCTTTGGTGCGCTCATGGAACCGGATGTTAATCCGGGTGGCAAGTGTCACTAAGTCATCGAGAGTGGTAGGAATGTCCCGACCGGCAAGTTCATCTTCAATCCGGCCGGACAGGCCCTCCCAGAAGACGGAAACCAGTGCCTCATTATCCCAGGCAAGCTCGGAAGCAAGGGTACGGAACCGTATGGCATATTGGCCCACGGTGAGACTCCCTTGACGGAGGCGTAACAGAGATGAGGCGAATGAGGTCTTTCGTCCTGGTTCGTCGAAGACTTTCCGGAAGGCCGTGAGAAAGGCTGGCAGGTTGGATACCAGGGGGTCTCCTCTCTCCCATAGAGGATTTAGCCAAGCCAGTGCCTCCCCAGTGAGATGGGACATGATGAAGGCGACCTTGGCTCGGTCAGTGGTGAACTGGTATGCCAAAAGTTGAAAGTGCAGGGTGCACTGGTTAATTAAGCCTCATGCCAGGCCGGGATCTCCACCAAAATGAGGCGGGGCGGAAAGACGTGGACCGGGAAGGGATGCCATGGTGTTGATGGGCAGCGGCGCGGCCGGAGTAGTAGTTGTGCGGGTGGAAGCAGCTCCCGATGAGGCGGTCAGTGTGTCCAGGCGGGAGTTAACACTACTCAGGTGGCCAAAGATGGAGTCCTGTTGGGACCGCTAACGGGATAGTTCATGACATAGGTCCGAGAGCGAGGGAGCTTGGGTGCCACCGGGTTCCATGGCCCGAGCAAACTGTAACGGGTCTGGGAGGTGGAACCTCTGAGCTACTATACAAAGGGGCAGTCCTTGTAAGGAAGCGGGTGGCTCCCAGGGAAAGCGGGCAGGCAGTCACGTCAAGTGACAGGGATAGTCTCTGGGTAGAAGGGCAGGAGGTCACGGCGAGTGACGGGGACAGTCTCTTGACAGGCGGGTGGTCACGGCAAGTGACAGCAGGATAAGAGTCTCTAGACAGGCAGGTGGTCACAGCAAGTGACGGCTAAGCCTCCAGGTAGGCTAGCAGGCGGGTAGCAGGTGAGCGCTCCCAGGTGAGCGGGTAAGAGTCTCTGGACAGGCTGGCAGGCAGGCAGGTATCAGGCAGGTATCTGGCAGGTATCTGGCAGGTGCTTCCTGGTCCGCGGGCTGACCGATCCATAGACAGACTGGCAGGTGCTGGTAGGCAGACTGTCGGACCGCAGGATTGCAAGCAGGTAGACAGCACTGGAAAACAAGCTGGCAACGGGACCTGAGGGCTGAAGCAGAGTTGAAAGGCTTTGCGACAACATTGCTTGGACACCTCCATTTTGGAGGAGGTGCCTTATATATGGTGAGATCCTCTGGCCATTGGCCGGGGACTCCTTAGGACGGCGTGCGCGTCCCCTTTAAGAGAGAGGGAGCGCGCGCCCTAAGCACAGTGACTGGGAAGCAGCGCGCGCGTCCCCTTTAAGAGAGAGGGAGCGCGCTCCCTAAGCACAGTGACTGGGAAGCAGCGCGCGCTGCCAGCAGAGCAGGTGGAGGACGCCGGGCACGGAGCGGAGAGGTGAGGGGAACAGCGTCCCTGCCTAGCAGGAGGCCGGGACGCCGACGCTACATTAGGTAGTGTGAGAACAGGTTGTAATTTGTAGTATTCAAAAAGTAAAAGATTTTTCTACCACCAGGAGCAAAACAGTACAAGAATCTGCATAACTAATCATATGCAAAATAATTGCAAGTCAAATTTATGTATGAGATAGCCAAGATGATTGTCTATAAAATGATGGTAGTCTCACATTCAAAGCTGTAGTGGATGGTGAGATATGGGGCCTGAAGGTCAAAAGTTCAAAACATTGTTACCCTTTTGCTCGACAGTGTACATACACATAGTGGATATAAAATATCTACACACCTCTTTTAAATATCCCTGTTAAAGTGCCAGGTTTATATCATGTAAAAAAAATCATACCAAGAAGAATTATTTCAAAAGTTTTTCCACCTTTAATGTTACACCATAAACTATGC
Source organism: Phyllobates terribilis (assembly GCF_046119375.1). NCBI lineage: Eukaryota > Metazoa > Chordata > Amphibia > Anura > Dendrobatidae > Phyllobates > Phyllobates terribilis. Next base: position 406,296,570 of record NW_027362761.1, on the reverse strand, counting down.
AATTTAATTGAAAAACAAAACTGAAATCTTTTTGTGTGGAAAAAGAAACATAAAGAACTAAAATAATGTGGCTGCATAAATATACACCCCTTAAATCGACTTAGCTGAATTACCCTTTCAATTTATAACAGCATTCAATCTTTTTTGATAGCAGTCTATCTGCATGGCACATGTAGAATTGGCAATCTTTGACCACTCTTCCTTGCAGTGGCACTCCAAATCTGTCAGATTGTGAGGGGTATGCTTGCAGTCGTCATACTGAAAAGTGAAATTCCTCTTCATCTTCAGCTTTTAAGCAGAGGTCTGAAGGTTTTATTGCAAAATTGGCTGATATTTGGGGACTGCTAATAAATCTCTCTACCCTAACTAAAACCCCAGTCTCAGCTGTGTGGGTTTCCTCCAGGTTCTCCAATTTCTCCAAATACATATTGATAGGGAATTTAGATTGTGAGATCCAATGAGGACATTGAGTAATTATAATGTCGGTAAAACGCTGTGAAACTGTTCGTAGTCATCTGGCAGTTCAAAAATGGCTACTACGAACATCCCTCGCGCAAGCTGCTCCATTTCTCAGAGCCCAGGGGTTGTCCTGACCTTCACCCTTTAACCTCTATACAGGGATCTGGGCTTACACAGGAGTCCCTGGGAAAGGGCCACAAAGTCAGCTGCTGTTTGGTGGTGCAAGCTGGCAAGAAAGATAGTAAAGAAGCCAGGTCAGATCCAAGAGGTCTCGTCAGGGACAAAATCGTAAAGCTAGCGGGTAGTCAAAAGCCAATCCGAGGTCAAAGGACATGAAAATCAGAACAATAAACAGGAGCACAGCAGTATACACCAGGACAGCAATACTATTGACTGGCAGTGGGAACTGCCTCTCCAAGGTTTATATAGAACAGCCCCATACAGTGCTGACAGCAGATAGAAACCAAATTAATAAGGATAAAACCCCGTAGATTCTGAAATGGCCAGAGCCACAAGTCCCAAAAATAAAATAGGATGGAGGGTATTAAGCATCACCTGCAATAACGGTGTGCTAGTGGTTGAAGCAGAAACTGTCACAGATGTTACAGGAACTAATTCCGCTATATGTGAGTAAAGTAATAAATAAAATAAAACATATCAAGAATACGAAAGATTGTTGCTATGTGCAGTACACAAGCAGTACTTGCTAGAGATTCTTGCAGCTCCTTAATAATGTTGCTGTGGTCTCTTGGCAGCCTTTTCTTCACTGTTTATCAGACTGTTTTGAAAGCTCTCCAACTCTAGGTAATATCACTGTGGTGCCAAATTAAGCCACTTCTTGATGACCATCTTCTCATTGTAATGCCTTGGAAAACATTTTTTTGTACTCTTCTCTTGTCCTGGCTGACAACTTTCAATAATGAGATCCCTTTACTGTGTTGTAAGCTGTTTACGGACCACGGCTTTTGCTGTAATATGCGACTAAGAAAATATCAGGATACTCCTACTAGAACAGTGAAACTTTATATGTGGTTAATCAGAGTGACTTTAAATGATGACAGCTGTGACATCATCATCTTTATTTGCTTGCCTCATAGATTGTAAGCTTGCGAGCAGGGCCCTCATTAAGGCCACCTCTATGGAATGTACAGCTTATTGTGGTCATATGGATTGATACTCCAGTCTCTGCTTGGGAACTCTGCAGCTCCTTCAGGGTTACCTTTGGTCTCTGTGCTGCCTTTCTGATTAATGCCCTCCTTGCCTGGGCTGAGAGTTTTGGTGGGCGTCCCTCTTTTGGCAGGTTTGTTGTGGTACCATGTTCTTTTCATTTGATGATAATGAATATGATGGTGCTCCGAGGGATCATCAGAGATAGGGACATTTTTTTTAACCCAACCCTGACTTGTACTTTGTCCCTGACTTGTTTGGAGATCTTGGTCTTTATGGTGTTTGGTCAGTGGTGCCTCTTGCTTAATGGTGTTGCAGCCTCTGTGGCCTTTCAGAAAAGGTGTGTATATACTGACAGACAGGGCCGGCTCCAGGTTTTTGTGGGCCCTGGGCGAAAGAGTCTCAGTGGGCCCCTTTAAAACATACCACGATTCATGATGCACAGATACCGCAGATAAATATATATACAGTACAGACCAAAAGTTTGGACACACCTTCTCATTTAATGATTTTTCTGTATTTTCATGACTTTGAAAATTGTACATTCACACTGAAGGCATCAAAACTATGAATTAACACATGTGGAATTATATACTTAACAAAAAAGTGTGAAACAACTGAAAATATGTCTTATATTCTAGGTTCTTCAAAGTAGCCACCTTTTGCTTTGATGACTGCTTTGCACACTCTTGGCATTCTCTTGATGATCTTCAAGAGGTAGTCACCGGAAATGGTTTTCACTTCACAGTTGTGCCCTGTCAGGTTTAATAAGTGGGATTTCTTGCCTTATAAATGGGGTTGGGACCATCAGTTGTGTTTTGCAGAAGTCAGGTGGATACACAGCTGATAATCCTACTGAATAGACTGTTAGAATTTGTATTATGGCAAGAAAAAAGCAGCTAAGTAAAGAAAAACGAGTGGCCATCATTACTTTAAGAGATGAAAGTCAGTCCGAAAAATTGGGCAAACTTTAAAAGTGTCCCCAAGTGCAGTTGCAAAAACCATCAAGCGCTACAAAGAAACTGGCTCACATGAGGACAGCCCCAGGAAAGGAAGACCAAGAGTCACCTCTGCTTCTGAGGATAAGTTTATCCGAGTCACCAGCCTCAGAAATCGCAGGTTAACAGCGGCTCAGATTAGAGACCAGGTCAATGCCACACAGAGTTCTAGCAGCAGACACATCTCTACAACAACTGTTAAGAGGAGACTTTGTGCAGCAGGCCTTCATGGTAAAATAGCTGCTAGGAAACCACTGCTAAGGACAGGCAACAAGCAGAAGAGACTTGTTTGGGCTAAAGAACACAAGGAATGGACATTAGACCAGTGGAAATCTGTGCTTTGGTCTGATGAGTCCAAATTTGAGATCTTTGGTTCCAACCACCGTGTCTTTGTGCGACGCAGCAAAGGTGAATGGATGGACTCTACATGCCTGGTTCCCACCGTGAAGCATGGAGGAGGAGGTGTGATGGTGTGGGGGTGCTTTGCTGGTGACACTGTTGGGGATTTATTCAAAATTGAAGGCATACTGAACCAGCATGGCTACCACAGCATCTTGCAGCGGCTTGCTATTCCATCCGGTTTGCATTTAGTTGGACCATCATTTATTTTTCAACAGGACAATGACCCCAAACACACCTCCAGGCTGTGTAAGGGCTATTTGACCAAGAAGGAGAGTGATGGGGTGCTACGCCAGATGACCTGGCCTCCACAGTCACCAGACCTGAACCCAATCGAGATGGTTTTGGGTGAGCTGGACCGCATAGTGAAGGCAAAAGGGCCAACAAGTGCTAAGCATCTCTGAGAACTCCTTCAAGATTGTTGGAACACCATTTCCGGTGACTACCTCTTGAAGCTCATCAAGAGAATGCCAAGAGTGTGCAAAGCAGTCATCAAAGCAAAAGGTGGCTACTTTGAAGAACCTAGAATATAAGACATATTTTCAGTTGTTTCACACTTTTTTGTTAAGTATATAATTCCACATGTGTTAATTCATAGTTTTGATGCCTTCAGTGTGAATGTACAATTTTCATAGTCATGAAAATACAGAAAAATCTTTAAATGAGAAGGTGTGTCCAAACTTTTGGTCTGTACTGTATAGTACAATGCCGAAGATTTCACTTCTTACATTACATGAGCGATATCTATTGTAAATTCCACAATAGCTCAGAAACCGGCGAATCGCTCCATACAGAATACTGGCCCCCATAAAATACTCCATACAGGATACTGGCCCCCATATATTGCTCCATACAGGATACTGGCCCCCATATAATGCTCCATACAGAATACTGGCCCCCATATAGCGCTCCATGCAGGCTGTGCCCCCACATAGTGCTCCTGCAGGCTATTTTCCCCCACATAATGCCCTACGCATGCTGTTCCCCCCTTATAATGCCCCATGCAGGCTGTTCCCACCCATATAATGCCTCATGCAGGATGTCGCCCCCCTTATAATGCCCCATGCATTATGTCACCCCCCCTTATAATGCCCCATGCAGGATGTCACCCCCCCTTATAATGCCCCATGCAGGATGTCACCCCCTTATAAAGCCCCATGCAGGATGTCACCCCCCCTTATAATGCCCCATGCATTATGTCACCCCCCTTATAATGCCCCATGCAGATGTCACCCCCCTTATAATGCCCCATGCAGTATGTGACCCCCCTTTATAATGCCCCATGCAAGATGTCACCCCCCTTTCTTATAATGCCCCATGCAGTATGTCACTTTCCCCCATATAATGCCCCATGCAGGATGTCACTCCCCCTCTTTGAATGCCCCATGCTGGATGTCACCTCTCCCCCCCTCACTTATAATGTCCCATGCAGGATATCACTTCCCCCCTTATAATGCCCTATGCAGGATGTCACCTCTCCCCCCCTCCCTTATAATTTCCCATGCAGGATATCACTTCCCCCCTTATAATGCCCCATTCAGGATGTCACTCCCCCCCAGCTTTTAATTCCCCATGCAGGATGTCACCCCCCCTCCCTTATAATGCCCCATGCAGGATTTCACTCCCTCCCCGTTTAATGCCCCATGCAGGATGTCATCCCCCCCCTCCCTTATAATGCCCCATGCCTCCTTACATTAAAAAAAAATCAAATACTCATCTCACTTCTCCGCACCTTCTGCTGCTCTGGACTCCAGCGTCGCCAGCGTCTTCCCGCTCTGCGCTGTGATGGCTGAGGAGAGAGCACGATGGAAAGACGTCAACGCACCCTCTGACCTGAGATGTCATAGTCAGAGGACGCGGAAGAGACCGGAGCTGCTGCGGAGGCACGGGGAGAGGTAAGTATTGTACCGCCGGCTACCCGGGTGCTGAGCAAGCGGTGGGGAGTGGGCGCTGCCACCACTCTTCTCCGCTTATGGGTCCCATAGTGCGGCGGGATGCCCAACGGTGAGTGCGCCCCCCCGCTTGCTCAGGGCCCCGGCACTTGCCCAGGTGCGCCGGGTGCTGACGCCGGCCCTGCTGACAGACCATGTGACACTTAAATTGCACACAGGTGGGCTTCCTTTCACTAAACATGTGACTTATGAAGGTAATTGCTTGCACCAGAAATTTTTAGGGGCTTCATTCCAAAAGACGTTAATATGTATGCAAATGCCAATTTTTAGTTATTTGATCCCATAAATTTAATTTATGACTATATTTTTCTCACTTCAATTCACCCACTTAGACTATTTAGTGCTGATGCATCACACAGAAATCAGATTACAAAAATATTTAAAAACAGTTTGTAATGTAACAAAATAGGTAAAAATCCAAGGTGGTGGTGGTGGTATGGGAGGGGGGGTTTGAATACTTCTGCAAGCCACTGTATAATAAATAATATTCACTCACCATCAACATAAGGTCAAATAGATTATCACAGGTGAGTTGTAATGAGATCATTAACTTTACAACGAGAGTATTACCATGAATAAAATTAGTAGAAAAATACATATAATATAAAATACATCTTAAAATACAAATGAACAACTATGAGGAATTAATAAGTTAAAATGAGTTCCTGCTTCTGGCTGAGACCATGTATTCAAGAAGAAGATGCAGAACATTTCTTGATTAAAAACTTTACACTCATGGTTGCTTCTTCTCTATGCCCTGACTTTCAGACAAAGATACACAGCCCTGATATACAGTATATAGAGGCATAATGTGCATATAGACATTTCAGCCTAATGCATTAATTGCGTCAGAGAGGTGTCTAACTATTTTTAAGATGCAAGTCATGCATCCTACATATTGGAGACAAAATGCCCTGCATGATATTAAAGAAACCACATAAGTAGCATTGCAATTAATATATTGTTGAATTTGGAAAATGTTGTTGCTATATGTTGTGAATTGCCAGGTCACAAAAACAAACAAATGCATTTGGCGTGCTCAAACTTATATGATGATTTTTGTTTTAACCAAGAGTTTTGGGTAAACCTTTCCATTTTGAATAAACTAGGTGATAACTTTTGCCCTATAGTGTAAGTTACCTAAAGGGTCATCATTGGATAATACTGGTACATATTTATTAATAATATTGCACACTTCATGGAATTGTACATTAAATGGTGTAGAAAAAGCAATTGGCGCAGTATGTTTATCATAAATATCTACCGATTTTGTGATTTCAAACAATAAGTTTTCTCTATCTATTTTATATCGATGTTATATGCCTCCTAATTAACCACTTGGGATAGCTTCTTTTTTCGATAACTGCTTTGAGCTGGAATCTGCCTTTTCTTTCAATGCATGACTAGTAGTACAGTTCCTCATGGCCCTTATCATTTCCACTGGCACACTTTTAACTATATGTGAAGGATGATTGGAAGTCAAATGAAGGGTGGAATTACCAGCGATAAGTACAAGAAATACAGTAATAGCAACCAACATGGAATTGCAGGTCAAAGACAAATCCAAGAAATTAACATGATCTGATTCAGTACAGTTCTTGTCACTTGCTAAAAAAATTGAGCTAAATAACTTGTAAAAATCCCTAAGCTTTTCCTGATTCTGCCACTCTTTTCCTTTTTGTGCTGCGTCATTCCATTCTAGATATTCACATTTGTTGCTTTTGGAGCGCAGTATGTAAAATTTCTGATTGCTGTCCAACTAGTCATTCCCTTTGTCGTCTCTGGTGTCATGTGCTTTCATCTCCTCCTCCCAGATGCTGTCAAGCGCAGCTCAGCAGCTGAAACAGACGTCTCAGATGCTGCTGAGCTGTGATTAGCAGCTTCTTTTCTGCTCTGTTGATAGCACATCACTTGCAACGTCATGCTGATTAACAGCCGGCTCCTCACTGTCTAACTGGGTAGAGCTGGCTGTCAATCAGCACAATTTCAGCAGTGACATCCCATCAACACAGCAGACCAGTAGAGAAAGAGCTGCTGAGCTTACATGGGGTCAAATGAAGCAGCAGAATCACGAGCAGGCAGGAGTGGTCCGTGACTACCCTGAGCTGGTAGAGATCTGTGCTGAGCTGTCAGGATTCCAGTTGTCCTTCTACAGTTTGACCACTAGTGGCTGCTATTGTTCAGCTTAATAATTGTGCTGCATTCCCACTCCTTACCACTGGAGGTTGTTGACAACACACCTACATCCTTATAGGCAACATTAAGGAGTATACTGGAGTTTGGACATAAATGAAAGTTTAAAATTCTTATATATTTTAATGAATCATAATTAAAACAATCACCACAACAATTAAAATTTAAGCAGGAAAGCAATCTATCAGCACACAGGATTATACATGTGGGTCTCAGGTAACGGCTGCATTTAATAATTTAGCATGATGAAAGATAATAAAATTTATGAAAATGGTCAATAAATTTGTAGTTTCCACATTGGTCTAAGGTGTCTATTGCCATAAAGTGACAGTGTCAGCGGTATGGGCAAAAGCACAAATTATGTGCTCTAAAGTGACCGTGCTAGCAGCAACAATTTGTAGTCAGGTTGATGCCTAAATAGTCAGAGGTAGTAGGATTAGAAAGTGACAGTGCTAGCAGCAACAAAATAAAGGTAGATTAATGCCAGCCTAGAAAATATGAACCAGACTATGGACTTTTAAAGTGACAGTGCTAGTGGCAACAAAATATGGTTAAATCGATGCCCAAATAATGCCCAATAGTGGGCTATTGCATAACGCATAGTAAGTAATAACTAGACGCTGGTTCACACAAGTGTCAATCCAAGACAGACCTCAGGTTTAACATAGACAGTGGGGTAAACTACTTACAGCCAGATAGCATGAGAAAGGGTAGCCCACGATTCCTGGTGCTGCACCCCGACAACGCCGTTTCGCCACGCTTCTTCCAAGGGGCGTTAACTATCCTAAGTAAACCTGCACCTTAAATAGTACCCGTGTCCAATCAGATCACATTGTCGCTGCGTTGCTCGGTATTATGGGCGCGTGATCGCCGTCCGGCAGCCTGCATCACAAACCAGAGACTTCCGCTTCCGGTGCTTGGAACGCAAGCGTGGAACGCTTAGCCCTCCCAGGTGCGCCAAAGCGGAAGTCAGCAGGTCCCGTCGGCTGCGCACGCGCACCTACCAAGCAAGGCATAATTTACGCAATATCTGGCAGCGGAGAGCTCGCAGAGCAGGGACAATGTAATAGTGGTGGGAGAGTCATACTAGCGAGACAGAAGACACAAAAGAAAAGAGAAAGAACAAATTAATTATGACTGCTAGAGAGAGAGAAGAAAACCAGAAATAGGTAAGTATGAAATGAAGAATGAGTTAAATTAGAAAAACAGAATAAAAGGAAAGAAAAAGAAAGAAATTCACTAAGGGTCCCTATTGCAAAGATCACCCAATCACCACCCCTTACACACTTGGACCCAGTCATGTAACACCAATAAAAGTCATCTCAGCAAAGCCAAAAAGGGTTGTATAATAGGGGTGAGAGGGGGATCAATCCAAAATGTACTTTTTTTGTCCCAAGAACCAACAGCCCATATTAATTCAAATAGTGCACATATATCACAGATTTCTTCCCTGTGGGGCAGTTGCCTCTGGTCACCCAATTGTACACTAGGTGAAGCCAGATATCAGAGATCTATTAGGTCCAACATCTTTTATGTAGGCCCCGATGATGTTCCTCTTTTTCCCTCCAAGCAATCCAGAAGATGAAATATTCTTCCAGTCAAATTCAACGGCTCTGCCCAACAAGGACTCCCAGATGTACTGTACCACTAAAGTGCAAGATATAAAATACATACAATAAATATACATAATTAAAAGAAAAAAGGTTAAAAACATACACTTCAAACAGGAGATTACCGTTACAAATTTATCAAGTTTATCACAAGAAGGAGGCAAAACCCAGATTTTCATTTAGGCCTTGCGGGGATATAGTGCCCAACCTATAAATCCACCTACTTTCCACTTGGGCCAAGATCCTCCCCAAGTCACCGCTCCTGGGACTCAGGGTGACCTGATCAATAGCCTTGATCACTAAACCCTCTGTTTTACAGCCATGATATTCTTTGAAATGTCTGGGCAGAGTTTTTAACATTTTAGTGTCATTAACAGCTATAGCCTTCTCGATATCTCTGACATGTTCGCGCACACGTACCTTTAATTCCCTCGTTGTCAGGCCTATATAGATCATCCCACAAGGGCATTCGGCGTGATAAATAACACCTTTTGAGGTGCAGGTCAAATATTTTCTTATTTGAAATGTCCTTGAGGCATCGTGGTTAGAAAAGGTCCTGCTCTTTTTCAGGTTTCTACATTCCTTGCAGAAGCAGCATGGAAAGAAACCAACCGATGTACTGCTGACTATGTTCTTTGGCATCGTATCCGGTTGGTAATGGCTATGTACCAGGACATCCTTCAAGTTCTTGGATCTTCTGGCCACTATGGATGGTGTCTTAGGCAGAATTGTTTTCAATGTTGGATCCATTAATAATATACCCCAATGTTTCTGCACTATGTTTGACACCTCTTTCCATTGTTTGTTGTACGTCGTAATTAGTCTTATTTCTTGACTTGGTACCCGGTTCTCCCTTGTGGCTGTTCCAAATAGTAAATCCCTTCTCGGGGTATGGTGGGCTCTTGAAAATCCCTTCCGTATACATCTCTTGCTATATCCCCTTTCTTCAAATCTACTTGCCAACTCTTTGGCCTGGTTCATAAAAACCTCATCACTTGAACAGATCTTTTTGGTCCTCAAGAATTGGCCGATCGGTATTCCTCTGATTGTGGAGGGGATATGTGATGAGGAGGCATGTAGAAGAGTGTTTGTAGAGGTGGCCTTTCGAAATACATCGGTGACAATCCCTCCATCCGGAAGGGTCCCAATGCGGATATCGAGAAAATCCAATGATCTCCCATAGTTATACGTCAATTTAATATTCAGACAGTTGCAATTCAAATTAGCCATGAAATCTACAAGTTCCGCCAAGGGGCCCTCCCAGATGAACCAGACGTCATCGATGTAACGCATCCAACCATGTACATTGTCTATACCAGATATTGGTTCAACCTGAAAGATTTGACGTTCTCACGCCCCTAAGAATAAATTTGCATATGAGGGGGCACATGCAGCCCTCATTGCTGTCCCTTGTGTTTGCAAATATACTGTGTTGTTGAACATGAAAATATTATGCTCCAAGATGAGCTCCAAAAGAATAACCAAGAGTTCGGCAAGAGGGGGATCCATTCCACTTGATTCCAAAACCATTTCACTGCCTTAATACCGTCAGTGTGTTTAATTGAAGAATATAAAGCTTCAACGTCGGCTGTCACCATTGTCATGTTGTCCTCTAATTGAAGATCACTTAGTCGTTGTAATGCAACCGTCGTGTCCTGGATAAAGGAAGGCAGGGTACGAACTATAGGTTTGAGGTAATGGTCAATGACAAGACATACAATTTCACATAGACCCCCATTGCCTGACACTATAGGCCTCCCTGGCGGGTCTAGCTGATTCTTGTGTAGTTTGGGTAATAGGTAAAAAGTAGGAAGTTTGGGATGTAAATTTGTCACGGCATCAAGGAATCTTTTAGGAATAATGTCCTGCTCATATGCTTTCGTAAGAATATTTATTAATTGTTGATGGAATTCATTGGTTGGGTTCCAAGAGAGTTTCCTGTAACATGTAGGTACCTCTAGAATTTTGTAGGCTTGCTTCTCATAGAGGTCGTTCGGCCATATTACTAAATTCCCCCCTTTGTCCGCTGGTTTTATTGCAACACCCCTTATGGACTGTAATTCCTGAAGTGCCGTCCTCTCATTTTTAGATAAATTGAATATCCAGTTCAGACTGGGTGGAAGTCCTTCAATTTCGGCCACAACCATTTTGGTAAAGATATCCACAGAAGCACACGACCCTAAGGGGGGAAAAGTTTTAGATTTTTTAATCAGATTTAGAGGAAACTTACCATGGTTGGAAGGCGGTTGTTCCTCCGATAGCTCTTCAAGAATCTGTAATGCCTCCTGTTCCTGGATAGTCTGGGGTATTTGTTCATTGCTCGTCCGATGGTGAAATTTTTTAAAAGAATTTTTCTGGCAAATAAGTGTACATCTTTCACCACCTCGAACTTATCTAGATGACACGATGGGGAAAACGTTAGTCCTCTTTGTAATAGCTGAAGTTGTGCGTCAGTAATGATATGGTTGGACAGGTTCACTACCTTTAATTGATCATTCCTTTTTCTGGTTCCTTTCCGGGAAAAAATATCAGGATATCTCCTTGTCCCGTTCTGGCCAGCTCTGGTCCTCGGGTAAGAATCTCCTATACTCTCCGTCTCACTCCAAGATGTCCTTTCCTCAGATCGAGAGGTTTGACTCTCTCGTGGTTGAATGTTAGAAGCCACATATGTTTGTTTTCTCGAATTCTGCCATTTGAAGATTTTATCATTCTCATAATCCCTCACATGTCTCTGATATTTTTTAGATTTTATTGCACTAATGTCATTCTCCCATTTATCCAAATCCTTCTCAATATTCTTTAGAGATAATTCCAATTTCTCTTTAGTGATATCTTTCTGCAAAGACCTGTGGATATCGTCAATTTCCTTATCAAGTGTATTCAAAGACCGTGTGTTTTTCTCTATAATGATATTTATAAATTCTAGAGAGCACATTTGTGCCGCTAACTTCCACCTCTTTACCAATTCCGTATCATCCAAATCGAAAGACGGATAGACTTGAACCCTGAGGCCGCGTGGTACGATTTTTTGTTCGAAGTAATTCTCCAGAGAGATTTTGTTCCACCAAAGTTTAGTTTTTCTCTGTACTGCACTCCTATACTGTGTGATTAGATCTTTGCCCTCTTGAGAAATCTCCTGGGAAGTGCTTGTGTTTCCCTGCTTAAATAGGTCCGTGGCCTTAGACCGCCACAAGGTCTCTTTTGCCTTGAAATCCATCTAGGGAATTATAGTGACACTCTGTTAATAAACAGAAAGAATATAATGACTATCATACGTCAAACCTTCTTTTATTCTGTTTTTCTAATTTAACTCATGCTTCATTTCATACTTACCTATTTCTGGTTTTCTTCTCTCTCTCTCTAGCTGTCATAATTAATTTGTTCTTTCTCTTTTCTTTTATGTCTACTGTCTTGCTAGTATGACTCTCCCACCACTATTACATTGTCCCTGCTCTGCGAGCTCTCCGCTGCCAGATATTGCATACATTATGCCTTGCTTGGTAGGTGTGAGTGCGCAGCCGACGGGACCTGCTGACTTCCGCTTTGGCGCACCTGGGAGGGCTAAGCGTTCCACGCTTGCATTCCACGCTTGCGTTCCAAGCGCTGGAAGCGGAAGTCTCTGGTTTGTGATGCAGGCTGCCGGACGGCGATCACGCGCCCATAATACCGAGCAACACAGCGACAATATTATCTGATTGGACACGGGTACTATTTAAGGTGCAGGTTTACTTAGGATAGTTAACGCCCCTTGGAAGAAGCGTGGCGAAACGGCATAGTCGGGGTGCAGCACCAGGAATCGTGGGCTACCCTTTCTCATGCTATCTGGCTGTAAGTAGTTTACCCCACTGTCTATGTTAAACCTGAGGTCTGTCTTGGATTGACACTTGTGTGAACCAGTATCTAGTTATTACTTACTATGCGTTACGCAATAGCCCACTATTGGGCATTATTTGGGCATCGATTTAACCATATTTTGTTGCCGCTAGCACTGTCACTTTAAAAGTCCATAGTCTGGTTCATATTTTCTAGGCTGGCGTTAATCTACCTTTATTTTGTTGCTGCTAGCACTGTCACTTTCTAATCCTACTACCTCTGACTATTTAGGCATCAACCTGACTACAAATTGTTGCTGCTAGCACGGTCACTTTAGAGCACATAATTTGTGCTTTTTCCCATACCGCTGACACTGTCACTTTATGGCAATAGAGACCTTAGACCGATGTGGAAACTACAAATTTATTGACCATTTTCATTAATTTTATTATCTTTGATCATGCTAAATTATTAAATGCAGCTGTTACCTGAGACCCACATGTATAATCCTGTGTGCTGATAGATTGCTTTCCTGCTTAAATTTTAATTGTTGTGGTGATTGTTTTAATTATGATTCAATAAAATATATAAGAATTTTAAACTTTAATTTGTGTCCAAACTCCAGTATACTCCTTAATGTTGCCTATAAGGATGTAGGTGTGTTGTCATGTGCAATTTGGAGTGACTTTGTTAGTGTTGTGACGTATGATAGTCATTATATTCTTTCTGTTTATTAACAGAGTGTCACTATAATTCCCTAGATGGATTTCAAGGCAAAAGAGACCTCGTGGCGGTCTAAGGCCACGGACCTATTTAAGCAGGGAAACACAAGCACTTCCCAGGAGATTTCTCAAGAGGGCAAAGATCTAATCACACAGTATAGGAGTGCAGTACAGAGAAAAACTAAACTTTGGTGGAACAAAATCTCTCTGGAGAATTACTTCGAACAAAAAATCGTACCACGGGGCCTTAGGGTTCAAGTCTATCCGTCTTTCGATTTGGATGATACGGAATTGGTAAAGAGGTGGAAGTTAGCGGCACAAATGTGCTCTCTAGAATTTATAAATATCATTATAGAGAAAAACACGCGGTCTTTGAATACACTTGATAAGGAAATTGACGATATCCACAGATCTTTGCAGAAAGATATCACTAAAGAGAAATTGGAATTATCTCTAAAGAATATTGAGAAGGATTTGGATAAATGGGAGAATGACATCAGTGCAATTAAATCTAAAAAATATCAGAGAGATGTGAGGGATTATGAGAATGATAAAATCTTCAAATGGCAGAATTCGAGAAAACAAACATATATGGCTTCTAACATTCAACCACGAGAGAGTCAAACCTCTCGATCTGAAGAAAGCACGTCTTGTAGTGAGACGGAGAGTATAGGAGATTCTTACCCGAGGACCAGAGCTGACCAGAACGGGACAAGGAGATATCCTGATATTTTTTCCCGGAAAGGAACCAGAAAAAGGAATGATCAATTAAAGGTAGTGAACCTGTTCAACCATATCATTACTGACGCACAACTTCAGCTATTACAAAGAGGACTAACGTTTTCCCCATCGTGTCATCTAGATAAGTTCGAGGTGGTGAAAGATGTACACTTATTTGCCAGAAAAATGTAAAAAAATTTCACCATCGGACGAGCAATGAACAAATACCCCAGACTATCCAGGAACAGGAGGCATTACAGATTCTTCAAGAGCTATCGGAGGAACAACCGCCTTCCAACCATGGTAAGTTTCCTCTAAATCTGATTAAAAATTCTAAAACTTTTCCCCCCTTAGGGTCGTGTGCTTCTGTGGATATCTTTACCAAAATGGTTGTGGCCGAAATTGAAGGACTTCCACCCAGTCCGAACTGGATATCCAATTTATCTAAAAATGAGAGGACGGCACTTCAGGAATTACAGTCCATAAGGGGTGTTACAATAAAACCAGCGGACAAAGGGGGGAATTTAGTAATATGGCTGAACGACCTCTATGAGAAGCAAGCCTACAAAATTCTAGAGGTACCTACATGTTACAGGAAACTCTCTTGGAACCCAACCAATGAATTCTATCAACAATTAATAAATATTCTTACGAAAGCATATAAGCAGGACATTATTCCTAAAAGATTCCTTGATGCCGTGACAAATTTACATCCCAAACTTCCTACTTTTTACCTATTACCCAAACTACACAAGAATTAGCTAGACCCGCCAGGGAGGCCTATAGTGTCAGGCAATGGTGGTCTATGTGAAATTGTATGTCTTGTCATTGACCATTACCTCAAACCTATAGTTCGTACCCTGCCTTCCTTTATCCAGGACACGACGGCTGCATTACAACGACTAAGTGATCTTCAATTAGAAGACAACATGACAATGGTGACAGCCGACGTTGAAGCTTTATATTCTTCAATCAAACACACTGACGGTATTAAGGCAGTGAAATGGTTCTTGGAATCAAGTGGAATGGATCCCCCTCTTGCCGAACTCTTGGTTATTCTTTTGGAGTTCATCTTGGAGCATAATATTTTCATGTTTAACAACACAGTATATTTGCAAACACAAGGGACAGCAATGGGGGCTGCATGTGCCCCCTCATATGCAAATTTATTCTTAGGGGCGTGGGAACGTCAAATCTTTAAGGTTGAACCAATATCTGGTATAGACAATGTACATGGTTGGATGCGTTACATCGATGACGTCTGGTTCATCTGGGAGGGCCCCTTGGCGGAACTTGTAGATTTCATGGCTAATTTGAATTGCAACTGTCTGAATATTAAATTGACGTATAACTATGGGAGATCATTGGATTTTCTCGATATCCGCATTGGGACCCTTCCGGATGGACGGATTGTCACCGATGTATTTCGAAAGGCCACCTCTACAAACACTCTTCTACATGCCTCCTCATCACATATCCCCTCCACAATCAGAGGAATACCGATCAGCCAATTCTTGAGGACCAAAAATATCTGTTCAAGTGATGAGGTTTTTATGAACCAGGCCAAAGAGTTGGCAAGTAGATTAGAAGAAAGGGGATATAGCAAGAGATGTATAAGGAAGGGATTCTCAAGAGCCCACCATACCCCGAGAAGGGATTTACTATTTGGAACAGCCACAAGCGAGAACCGGGTACCAAGTCAAGAAATAAGACTAATTACAACGTACAACAAACAATGGAAAGAGGTGTCAAACATAGTGCAGAAACATTGGGATATATTATTAATGGATCCAACATTGAAAATAATTCTGCCTAAGACACCATCCATAGTGGCCAGAAGATCCAAGAACTTGAAGGATGTCCTGGTACATAGCCATTACCAACCGGATACGATGCCAAAGAACATAGTCAGCAGTACATCGGTTGGTTTCTTTCCGTGCTGCTTCTGCAAGGCATGTAGAAACCTGAAAAAGAGCAGGACCTTTTCTAACCACGATGCCTCAAGGACATTTCAAATAAGAAAATATTTGACCTGCACCTCAAAAGGTGTTATTTATCACGCCGAATGCCCTTGTGGGATGATCTATATAGGCCTGACAATGAGGGAATTAAAGGTACGTGTGCACGAACATGTCAGAGATATCGAGAAGGCTATAGCTGTTAATGACACTAAAATGTTAAAAACTCTGCCCAGACATTTCAAAGAATATCATGGCTGTAAAACAGAGGGTTTAGTGATCAAGGCTATTGATCAGGTCACCCTGGGTCCCAGGGGCGGTGACTTGGGGAGGATCTTGGCCCAAGTGGAAAGTAGGTGGATTTATAGGTTGGGCACTATATCCCCGCAAGGCCTAAATGAAAATCTGGGTTTTGCCTCTTTCTTGTGATAAACTTGATAAATTTGTAACGGTAATCTCCTGTTTGAAGTGTATGTTTTTAACCTTTTTTCTTTTAATTATGTATATTTATTGTATGTATTTTATATCTTGCACTTTAGTGGTACAGTACATCTGGGAGTCCTTGTTGGGCAGAGCCGTTGAATTTGACTGGAAGAATATTTCATCTTCTGGATTGCTTGGAGGGAAAAAGAGGAACATCATCGGGGCCTACATAAAAGATGTTGGACCTAATAGATCCCTGATATCTGGCTTCACCTAGTGTACAATTGGGTGACCAGAGGCAACTGCCCCACAGGGAAGAAATCTGTGATATATGTGCACTATTTGAATTAATATGGGCTGTTGGTTCTTGGGACAAAAAAAGTACATTTTGGATTGATCCCCCTCTCACCCCTATTATACAACCCTTTTTGGGTTTGCTGAGATGGCTTTTATTGGTGTTACATGACGGGGTCCAAGTGTGTAAGGGGTGGTGATTGGGTGATCTTTGCAATAGGGACCCTTAGTGAATTTCTTTCTTTTTCTTTCCTTTTATTCTGTTTTTCTAATTTAACTCATTCTTCATTTCATACTTACCTATTTCTGGTTTTCTTCTCTCTCTCTCTAGCAGTCATAATTAATTTGTTCTTTCTCTTTTCTTTTGTGTCTTCTGTCTCGCTAGTATGACTCTCCCACCACTATTACATTGTCCCTGCTCTGCGAGCTCTCCGCTGCCAGATATTGCGTACATTATGCCTTGCTTGGTAGGTGCGCGTGCGCAGCCGACGGGACCTGCTGACTTCCGCTTTGGCACACCTGGGAGGGCTAAGCGTTCTACGCTTGCGTTCCACGCTTGCGTTCCAAGCGCCGGAAGCGGAAGTCTCTGGTTTGTGATGCAGGCTGCCGGACGGCGATCACGCGCCCATAATACCGAGCAACGCAGCGACAATGTGATCTGATTGGACACGGGTACTATTTAAGGTGCAGGTTTACTTAGGATAGTTAACGCCCCTTGGAAGAAGCGTGGCGAAACGGCGTCATCGGGGTGCAGCACCAGGAATCGTGGGCTACCCTTTCTCATGCTATCTGGCTGTAAGTAGTTTACCCCACTGTCTATGTTAAACCTGAGGTCTGTCTTGGATTGACACTTGTGTGAACCAGCGTCTAGTTATTACTTACTATGCGTTATGCAATAGCCCACTATTGGGCATTATTTAGGCATCGATTTAACCATATTTTGTTGCCGCTAGCATTGTCACTTTAAAAGTCCATAGTCTGGTTCATATTTTCTAGGCTGGCATTAATCTACCTTTATTTTGTTGCTGCTAGCACTGTCACTTTCTAATCCTACTACCTCTGACTATTTAGGCATCAACCTGACTACAAATTGTTGCTGCTAGCACGGTCACTTTAGAGCACATAATTTGTGCTTTTGCCCATACCGCTGACACTGTCTCTTTATGGCAATAGACACCTTAGACCGATGTGGAAACTACAAATTTATTGACCATTTTCATAAATTTTATTATCTTTCATCATGCTAAATTATTAAATGCAGCCGTTACCTGAGACCCACATGTATAATCCTGTGTGCTGATAGATTGCTTTCCTGCTTAAATTTTAATTGTTGTGGTGATTGTTTTAATTATGATTCAATAAAATATATAAGAATTTTAAACTTTCATTTGTGTCCAAACTCCAGTATACTCCTTAATGTTGCCTATAAGGATGTAGGTGTGTTGTCATGTGCAATTTGGAGTGACTTTGTTAGTATTGTGACGTATGATAGTCACTGGAGGTTGTTGTTGTGTTCTGCAATTGCTCTTTACGAAGATGACAGATTCTGAACCTGTGGGATCCATCTTGTTTCCTGTTTGGGCCTACTTAAAGCTGCATGGATCTCTCACTCATTGCTTGAGTTTTGTTTCTAGCTGTTAGCCTAGTTTACAGTCTCCAAACTCCTGAACATTCTTACCTAGATTGTTCTCATCTATCTATGAATTGGTTCCTACAACTCCTTTTGCTAACTACAAGAACTTCTACTACCACTTGCTGTTCCTGCTTGTGCTCCTTCGGCCACTGATTCCCAGCAGTACTACGCCAGTATCATAACATGAGCAGAACAGGCAGGTAATTAGCAACTACCTGCCTGTAACTTCTTAGTACCAGTTGTGGTTGAATATACCTTGGCTGACCACCTCCTTTGTTAACTATGACAACTAAATACCAAATTGCACAAAAGTATCAGACTCCAATCACAAATATGTAGTAATATCAGCCAACATATTTAAGTTAACTGATTTATACAATTCACAGTCCATAACAATTATTGTGCCTCCCTTGTCAGCTTGTCTGATGATACAAACAGGGAAAGGAGCAAGCTCTTGTAATGCTTACCTTTCACACAAAGTTAAATTATGGTGATTAATAATTTTATTTTAGTTTTTTTATGAAAAAGAACAAGGGCTGATTCATTAAAGGGGTTGTGCCACGAACAAAAGTACATTTCAATCAACAGATCTTGGAATAATAATAATTTCCACAATTGGATGGTGCTGAGATAATCTTATAAATGTGCCCCTGCTGTGTACTGTGTAATGACTGTGTCTGACCGAGCAAGAACATGGTCTGATCATACCACAGCTCCTGGTTAGGGGAGGCAGCAAAAGAGTATACTGACATTACAGCTCGGGATCACAGCTAATTCTTTCTTAGAGGTAAAATATTGTTTAAAAACAGGCAGGGAAATATTTTAACTCACAAAAGAATCAGCTGTGATCCCCTGCTTACACTTTTGTGCAACCCTGAGTTGTGCAATAATTTTGCAACTTTTCAAAGTGTTTTATGACAGTTTTCTGGCAAAATTACTTTGATTAATTGCTCACTAAGTTTATATTTAACTAATTCCTGAAATTTCCCCAGGGAGGTGTAATGAGACTGGACTGGATCTACATTTGTTGTAGAGAATTCATTAAAATTTGAATACAGAAAGAAAACCTGTATAGGTCTCCAAAAAATATTAAAAACATAGACAGAAATCAAGAAATATCACTATCATTATTTTTTATGGCAAGTTCACTACTTTCCAGGAAGAAATGTCTTTTTATCTGTAATATTTCTGGCAAAACGATTCACATCAAGAATTGTGCGAAAATGATCAAAAGAGCAAGTAGGTACAAAGGAAAGACCTTTAGAGAGGACAGAAATTTGTGGTTCAGATATTTGTGCTTCATTAAGAACTGTTGGCAACAGATTTAAAACCTGTGCTGGTTCTACTGTCACATTTTGTGAGGATATAGATGTTGTGTGACAGTCTTTTGAATTTCTTCTTTTTTTCAGTGGATTTCTCTATGATTCAGAACCAGTGTGTGAACATGGGTTAAAAGGTGAGACAAAAGCAGAAGATTCAACTCTTTCCTTTGTTATGTTGCTTCTAGTGTTGAGCGAGTATGTTCTATTAACCCTTTCGCCGAGTATGCTCGGGCCGAGCTCCGAGTATTTACAGCTGCTCGGTGATATGGTTGAATCGCTCCCGTGTGCATGATTTGCGACTGTTTGACAGTTTTATTACATGGGAGGAATGTCTATTTCTTACACATTCCTCCCATGTAATAAAGCTGTCAAACAGTTGCAAATTATGCACACGGGAGCGATTTAACCTTATCACCGAGCAGCTATAAATACTCGGAGCTCGGCCCAAGCATACTTGGACAGAACATACTCGCTCAACCCTAGTTGCTTCCTTAAATGGAACACACGTTGAAGTGTTGAAAAAACAGCTTTTTGACCTCTTAAAAGGAATCTGTCACCAGGTTTGAGTCCTCATCTGAGAGCAGCATGATGTAGGAAAAGAGACCCTGAATACAATGATGTATCACTTAGTTCACTGGATGTAGCAGTTGTGACACAAACACAGTTTTTAGATGCAGCATGAAGCAGAGCTGAGAAAGCTAATCCTGCCCATACCAGGCTCTCTATGTACATTGTCTATGGACAGTGAGCTGCTTATCACTGGATGGGGTGTGGTCAGACAACTGCTTACTAGGCAGCTAGTCACAATAGTGATAACTTCCTAGTGATAAAATCTTCAATGTAAGTAAACAACAGCACACAGCTTGATAAGTGACACATCGCTAAATTCAGTGTTTTATCCCCTACCTCATGCTGTCATCAAATTAAATAGCAAAAACCTGCTAAAAGATTCCATTTAAGGACTCTAGGACACAACATTTTTTCATTGTCACTTTCCAGGAGCCATAATATTTTCATTTTTTTGTTGATGCAGATATATGATAGCTTGTATTGTGCAAACAGTTGTGTTTGTCAGTAGCACCATTTTGGGGTACATATAACTTATTACCTTACTTTTATTAACACTTTATGGGGAGAAATAAACAATTCTGCTGTTGTTTTTTGACATTTTTAATTTTATGCTATTCCCATTCTGCAGAAAGAAAAATAATTTGCATTTATGAGGGCTCAGCATGGATGCACTGGTTACAGCCATGCAACTGTAAATAGTTGACCTACCATGATACGTATCTAAATTTTAGACCACTTTAACATTATCCATGACTATAACTACAAGGAAGCAGATTAGGCAGTATAGACCAATTCACTTGCTTCTTACACTGTGCCTTACCTCACATTATTGCCTAACATCACATTATTACCTTCCTCACAATCCCTTATGGTCCCCACACCTAAGTTATACGCCATGGCAGCCTGTCATATCCTTCTCTAGAATTATTTGGGCACAAGTTTTACCCCCAGTACAGTTGATCACTGTATTTTTCCAGAATACAAATCACCAGAGCAAAAACTGGACCAATAAGCAATGCTAGAAGTTTTCAGCACTGAACAATTGTACTACAGAATTGTGAATAAAGCTACAGATGTGCTGTACTACATTGAACAGAAAGAGGAAAAGAGGGCTTGTATGGACAAAAGTGCTGCTGCAAGGTTCACCTGCACTGATGATAATAAAAATGTGTGCAAATTCATAATGCACTGTTTCTGATCCTTGCCATTTCCAAAAATTGTCTTTACAGACATTATTATAACTGCCCCATTGGGGCTCACAATCTAAATTCCCTTATCAGTATGTTTTGGAATGTGAGATAAAACTCACACAAACATGGGGAGAACATCCAAACTTTTGTTAACAATAGTATTTTATTTTATTATTTCTAGAGATGTAGCCTTTCTTAAATTGACAAAGATATTTCTAAAGATATCCAGATGCAGAAAACTATACAAATGCAATGGCTTTGTTGGGATGGGAGTTTACTTTCTGTGCGATGATATCTTTTGTCTTAGTTTAAGAACGGCTTCACCTATATATTATGAGTATCAGCAACTCATACTGATGAGCGCTCTGTCAGCGCAGAACAATCTACAAGTGTAAATACTTTTCTATTTGTATAAATATGTATTCTGATTACCAAACTACAGAAACTTTATATTTTAGATAACTGTCATCTATTTGTCCTCATAGGAACCAAAACTGGGAATAACTCATAGAAAACATTAGCTGGGACTGTAGAAAAATGTCTGATTCTCATCTCTAACTTGCATTATCTCTCGTTGCCATAAGCTTATTCTCAATGTATATTTTCAGTCTAAATGTCAATGACAGGTACTGATATGACTCTTCTGCATCTGAAGTGCCACCTAAGTTAATGATGCTGCACTCAGCAGCTATTATCAGTAAATGGCTGTCCTGCTTTAAAAATTACTTCATTCAGGCTTAATGGTAGTGGATGCATTACAATTGGAGATGAATCTGAAACTTAGGAGGTATTGTTCCTCTCGGTGCAGTGTGTGTAGCTGAAAGACAGACTTTACTGACTGCAGGAGAACAAAAAAACAAAACCAAAATCCCCATAGTCACTAGATTTATTTCAATGCAATATTTTTTATTGAAATATTTGCTCTAGTTAATGAGATGTGATATACCGTATGTACATGCATACGACCGATCGAACGCTAGGACTGATGTCTACTAAACATTATTATTTTTGCCTTCTTGGTTATTAAAACAAATTCATAAATGTAGATTTCTTTTATGTATGAAGAATTTACATCACAGAATAAGAATTAAACATGCATAAAAAGTTGTCATTGATACACTGTACATTTACTGAGACACCTTGGAAAAGCGGCACTTTAAAGATTTCTTGCGGTGAGTTGCACCAGGGCAATCACTTTGAATAAATCTGCAGTAATCTGCCGTCATGTGAGTATGCCAGTGTCATATGTATCTTTATTCTATAGTTCTTAATTCTTGGTGGAATCATTCACCCTGCTCTTCACTAAGCTCGCCAAAGATTTCTGGGAAACGATCCAAGTGGCTGTGCAGATAATGCACCATGATACTGTACAGCCAAGGTGTTGGAAAGAAGATAGCATTCTTTCTATTAGTTCACTTCAGTGTAATTATTTGCTTTATAGTTCCCAAGAAAATTCTGATATTTCATGAGTCCCCTGATTTGAGGACCATCAAAAATACCTAACTTTAGCTTCTCCATGGTCAGTGCTGGAAATTTTCTGCAGATGTGGTTGAAGCATCTTCATTAAACCTAATTTGATGTGCAGTGGTGGTAAAATGATCTTATTCCTGTCAACCAATGGTTCTGTAATTACATTATTTTCTCCTGCTACCATGTGTTCTCTCAGAGGCCATTGTTTTCTCACCCAATGCTCATTTTTGATCTACTATCCTAGAGAAAAAATTCCAAATTCATGTGTGGGCAACTGTACCTTATCTCAAAAAGCAGAGCTGTAACAAAAAATGAATGACATATTCTGATTCAGAGGACTGAATATACGTAAAATCAGACCTAATACCTGAGGAATATTTTTTTTTTCATTTGCTCCCCAGTTGGCATAATTGGTTTCCCTGATGACTTGATTTTGGTAATGAACACTCATCTCTTGACTACAGCTGGAGGAACAAAAAAAAGTTAGGCCACTTAGGAAACAGAATCAGAAAAAAAAACTTGCAACTAGAAAGCAAACTAAAATGAAAGGTAATTGGCTTAAAAGGGGTTTTAAAGGGGATCTGTCAAGTGAAAAAACATTATTAACCTGAAGATATAGGGTTAATTTGCAGATTAATAGCATCCTGAACCTGTTTGGCGCCCACACTGAGAGCCTCGCTGCCCTCAGGAAATTAGCTTTATTTTCTCCAGCAGCGTTCGGTGTTCAGTCACCGCCTGTGTATAGTGAGCGGTGGCTGTAACTGCGCCTCTGGCAGTGACTGACAGCTCCCTCAGTATTAGGGTCGGCTGTCAGTCAGTGCCAGGGTCACAGGTACGGCCGCCGCGCTTTTTACACAGATCAGTGACTGAACTCGTGCCAGCACCACCGCATGACTGAACCGTGAATGCTGCCAGGTGGAATAAAGCAGGGCTCTCAGTGCAGGCGCCGGGCGTTTTTTTCACATGACATGTTCCTTTTAAATCAGATTACATTTTCTTAGCACCATGAGTCACCATGAGTCACATGTGCCTATATTAATAGATCTTGAGTGGTATTGTATCCAACTAGAGTTTATTTTTGGCATTATTGTGTAGTATATATTAGCTTTCCCATTTATATTTGATCTCTACATTTAGATAAATAAATATTGCTTTATTCGCTTGGTTACTCAGTGTTATTTTTTGCATATCTGCATTTGTAGTTAAGGGGAAGATTTTGGTCATTACACATGCCATTATGTTGTGACCCAGGGGCAAGGACGGTGTCTGCACCCGTGGAAGTGCTGGGCCCTAAGAAAGCGGGGACGGCATACATGCTGTCGAGGGAGCCTGGTCCCAGCACCCACGAGTGGCCCCCGTGCTTTGCTTAGGGCCTTGGCACTTGCAATGCTTACCTCTCCTCGATCCTCCGCAGCTCCGGCGTCTTCCCCGTCTTCTGACACTGTGACGTGTCAGGGCAGAGGACACGGGATGACGTCACTACAGTACCCTCTGCTCTGACAGCCAGCAAGGAGAGGTATTTGATATTTTTTAATGTATGGAGCAATATATGGGGCACATAGTGTATGGAGCTATATATGGGGCCCATAGTGTATGGAGCTATATATGGGGCCCATACTGTTTGGAGCTATATATGGGGCCTATACATTATGGAGCTATATATGGGGCTCATACTGTATGGAGCTATATATATGGCTCATACTGTATGGAAAAATATATGGGGCCCATTCTGTATGGGGTCCATTATTCTGTATGGAACATTTTATGGGGTCCATTATTCTGTATGGAGCATTATATGGAGTCCATTATTCTGTATGGATCATTATATGGGAACCCATTATTCTGAATGGAGCATTATATGGGGCCCATTATTCTGAATGGAGCATTATATGGGGCCCATTGTTCTGTATGGAACATTATATGGGGTCCATTATTCTGTATGAAGCAATATATGGGGGTCATTATACTGTATGGAGGACTATGTAGTGCCCATAATACTGTATTAAGGACTATGTGGTGGCCATTATACTGCATGGAGGACCATATTGTCCGGTCTAAAATGAAAACTTTTTACTCCCCCCAGAGCATGCACTGTGCGCTGCGAGGATTCACTGGTTTCTGAGCTATTGTGGAATTTACAATAGATATCGCTCATGTAATGTAAGAAGTGAAATCTTTGACATTGTACTATATCTATATTTCTCTGCTGTATCTGTTCATCATGAATTGTGGTATGTGTTAAAGGGGTCCACTAAGACTCTTTGGCCCGGGGTCCACGAAAACCAAGAGCCGGCCCTGCCCAGGGTTCTGTTATGCACTAGGTTATGTTTTTAATTGATTTGAACAGGTATCACATTTGCTGTTTAATTGTTTTTAATAAAGAGATATATATAGTTAATGAATGTGTTTTTGTATTTATTGTGTGGCTTATGCTTTTTGAAGACTAAATAATATATAATATGGTTATCAAAAGGTTCCGAATACAATTTTTACTTATAGAGGATGTCCATCTTTAGGGACAATTTTTTTTTACTTAAATGAATGTAATTGGGGCTAAAAATCCTTTTTTGCAATTGGGTTTCATTAAGATTTTGCACCGTTTGCCTTCTATAGCCTCTGTATTACACTGTCTATTGCTGGCTGCAGAATGAGATATTGGGGTTGGTCACATTATCTTCATTTTGTTAGATGTGTTGGGGACATTACTTTGTGGCACTTACTGTTATATAGTTATAACAGGTTCTCCTCCTGCTCTTGTTAGTGCAGCTTTCCTCACAGACAGCACAGATCTCCAGTCCATAAAATGGCTGTTGGTGGAGGAGCATGTGACCAGACCTGTCCATCAGCCTCGTCCAATTGAAAACTTCACATGAGAAAACTGCTTTTCTATTGGAGGAAACTGAAGGACAGGTCTGGTCACATGCTCTTCCATCAGCAGCCATTTTATGGACAGGAGACCTGTTCAGTCTGTGGGGAAAGCTGCACTAACAAGCAGTCTCATTGCCTCATTCATGGGTATAAATAAATTATTTACATCAGGGGTCAGCAACCTGCAGCTTTTAAGCTGTTGCAAAACTGCAAGCACCAGTATGCTAGGAATAGTAGTTTTACAACAACTGAAGTTCTGCTGGTTGCTGATCCCTCATATATGTAGTTAGTAAGTCACCCCACAGCTACCTTTTTTAACTAATTGCCCACAAGTTTTAGTAATCTGCATGGATGTTGCACTTCACCCATTCCACTAATTACATTGATTGCCCAAATCTAAACCAACTTCAGTGTTGCTACATCTTTATTCTGACCCATAGGAGAACAGGAGGATCCTCCGGTGGGCCCCCATGCAGGGACGGACTCTCCATACCACCTATATGAGAAATACAGTAGTTGGCACAATACATTTGTTTCACTATGTACAGACATAGACATCATCTCAACATTCATTTAACAAACTACCCTGTTTATTATTACAAAGAAATATATTCAAATTTGTGTGTGAGGGTAATGTGATATTTGCATGTAGCTGTAACAGAATCAATGTTAGTGGTGGACCCTTGGCAGCCCAGTCTGGCACTGGTTCTTCACATTACTGTACATAATATTTCAAGTGTATTCTGACTACTGATTTGACCATTGATCATCGATGCCCATTTGTGATGGATCTCAGGATCTTATTTGTTCTGGAACTGACTAGTATAGTTCAGATTTTTGTTGACTAATGACCTAGAGTCATTTACTTGTCCAGTGATTTTCCAATAGGTATGCAATTGTGATTTTCTTTTTCTACTCAGTGCTAAACCTAGCATTTGTCAGTGTTAAATCTCATACTTTACTTTTCTAGTTTTCAAGTTCAACTTATCCAGTTCCATTTTTGCTAAAATACTTTCTTGTTCTGTATTAATTACTTTACAAAGTTAAATATCAGGCTCAAAAAATATATTTTACTCTCTACTCTCTACAATGCCATACATAAATATGTGAAAAATAGTTTCATGTACTTACGATACCTTACATTTGGTTATACAACAGTCTAAGTTTTACAAACATATAACCTTTACAATGTAACTTCATCCGAGATTCATCTGAAATGTAAAAAAAGTTTCATTTTTTTCCCACTCATGTCTGCACGTGACAAGTAGAAAACTAGTGTAGCACTTCATAACACTTATTTACACAATAGTCAAGATCGCTCCTACACACCGACTCATGATGATGTTGCACACTGGATGGCAGACAATAGCATTTCAAACATGGACTGCCTTGAACCCATTGAATTAAAGGCTTTTAAAACCTACTGTTTTGTTCTTCTGTTTTCCTCTGGTTTCAAAAGAATATATGATTACTTTACAGTACTTTCCTAGCAGTGTTTTTCATAAGTCTATGACTCAGAAGATCTTCACCTTTTTATAGACCTGTTAGTCATCTGGTTGGTCCAGGGACATTTACATAATGTATCTTTACCGTTATTTTGTAACAACATCTTAAATCTCCCACCATTTGGCTGTGTGCCCACGTAGCGTTTTTCAAGCGTTTATGCTGCGGAATTTCCGCAGCGGAAACGCTTGTAAAACGCTAGGTAATCCGCACCCCATGGTCCCCAAGGGGATTCCGCATGTTCTATGCACATGCTGCGGATTTTTCCGCAGCGTTTATGCTACGTACAAAAATCCGCAGCATGTCATTTAATTTTGCGGAAGCGCAGCGGAACTCCCGCCATTGACTTGCATTGAGACGCATAGAAACCGCGACTGTACATTTGTACAAGCGGCTTCTATGCGTCTCTATGTGCGGATGGTACCCTGTTCTGGAGGAGAGGAGACTCTCATCCAGACCTGGGTACCATTGTACCTGTAAAAAAAGAATAAAATAACAAATAAAGTTTATGCTCACCTGTCCGGCGTCTTCTCTCTGAATGCCAGCAGCGCTGAAGGACCTGCGGTGACGTCACAGTCATGTGACCGCAGGCCCTTCACCACTCTGTCTCGCGATATGCCGGCAGCCGGGAACAAGCCAGGAAGCAGCGCTGCAGCCACGCCGGGGCCTCGGGGGTGAGTATAGCTTTATTTGTTTTAATTTTTACGGTTCACACTGTATAAATCCATGCTGTTTGCATGGATTTATACAGTGTGACCTAGTTGTCAAGCACTTTCCAAGTGATGCTATCGCCTGGAAAGTGCTTGTCAATCTGCATGCGGAAACGCATGTGAACCCGCATGTGGATCCGCATGTATTCTGCAGGAAAAACGCATGCACAATCTGCATGCGTTTTTTTCTGCCAGGGAGATGCAGAAATGCTGCAGAAATTTTCTGCTTCATTTCTGCATCGTGGGCACATAGCCTTTGTGTTGTAGGAGTGAGGAGCATGTGAGGTGGAGCATGTCAACTACTGCTGTCCATTTGAAGATCCTGCTGATCAGATGAGCCTCAGCACTGAACAGAAATACCAGTCAGAATCAGCTGTGATTTTCAGGCCGTGTCAAATACATAGGAACTAGAAAAGTTAGGTTCCCTTTCTTACGGCCGCTTTAAAAAATATATGCAAGAGACCCTCTATTTTTACTGTCCGTGTGGTATTCTGTTGACCTTCTGTGTGTACGTGTGCACCGTCTATGTGACATCCATGTGTCGTCTGTGTGACACGTACCGGAATAGAATGCAGAATACAGGCTTGGACTGACCCACAGGAGAACAGAAGAATCCTCCGGTGGGCCCCTGTGCAAGAGTGGGCCACCACCCTCTTGTATGAGCAGTACTTGGCACAATATACTTGAATCACTATATACAGACAATGACAGCATCTTATTCATTTAACAATCTACCCAGTTAATTGTTATAGAAATTTGTGATTGAGGATAATGTCACATTGGCATGTAGTTGAAAATTGGGGCATTGGAGTTGGTTACTGGTGGTCCCTTGGCACCCCAGTCCGACACTGGATAGATAGATATTCGTGAGATATATAATTAGTGCTTTGCATGTGTAGCTTACTGTACATGTATTAACCTAATAAATAAATACATTTTAAAAAATGACGTGGGGGTCCCCCCAGTTTTGGTAACAGGCAAACGTAAAGCAGACAACTGTGAGTTCATATTATCAGGCTGGAAAGGACCATTGTTATTGGGCCCTTCCCAGCCTAAAATTACCAGACCGCAGCCGACCCAGAAGTGATCAGTGATGTCCATAACGTTACTGTTCGTCACTGTCGAGGGTCTCGCTAAGCACAGCGTGAGCAATATTTGAGGAATGTCATGGAAAGAGCTGGACTATGTCAGACCTGCGTGGGAACTTTTTTTTATAATAAATTGGTGAACGAGGGACAGTGTCATATTTTGTTTCTCTTTTTATGTTTTTCAGGTTTCCATTTGTGGAGTACATAGGATTCCCTGGACTACGCCGGACCTGGATTTTTTTTTTAACATGTTTTTTTAAATAAAGTATTTTTTTGTGTTTTTTTCTTTTTATTACTGGGTTAGTAATGGGGGTGTCTGATAGAGACCTGTCTATTACTAACACCAGGGCTTGATGTCAGCTGTGTTTTTGCACCCCCTAATGCCACAGTGAATACACTGATTGTCAACGTACCAGGGCAATCAGGAAGAGCCGAGGCAAAGCACCAGAATTGGCGCATCTAATGTGATGTGCCACTTCTGGGCTGGCTGTGGGCTAGCATTTTTAATCTGGGAAGGGTCCAATAACCATGGACATTCCAGCCTGACAATTGTTGGGACTGCCAAAGCACATTCACACGGTTAATGCATAAACCAGGAAGACAAATACCTAAAACGGACAGGTCTCTGTTCAGACTAGGAAAAGGCCTTCTCTGACCCTGGTCTGTTTCTGCTTGACCGCAGAGATTGGCACCCTAAGGTAACACAATGGCACCCCGATTCGATGGTAACTTATCCTGATTGTCCCTGGCAGCTCCTAGGATCGGTAGAGTAGCAGTTCTCTAAGAAAAAAAGAAATCACACGCAAAGCAACTGCAATCAGCATAAACTATAGCAAAGTGAATGAATCCAACAAAGTCTATCGACAGCAGGAAACACCAGTAAGGGAAGGTATATAAAGCTGCACCTGAAATGTGATAGGACAGACAAACAGAGTAAATAAAAAACACCTGTTACCCAGAACCGACAGAAAAAAAGATAACTGCACTAAAATACCCAAAGAAAAGGTGTATCAGCTGACCACAGAATACAGAATCAAGAGATGGAATCCAGAAGCATGACAATAATATCAGCTCTCAGCTGTCTGCTATGCCTTTGTTGGTTACCAAAAATGGGTTGAACCCCCCATCATTTTACTTATTTATTAGGTTAATACATTTACAATAAGCTACACCTGTAATGCACAAATTATATATCTCACGGATCGATCTATCTATATTTGCACATCTTTAAAATATAATAATTGAATTTCTATTCAGCATTCGATTCCAGTACGTGTCACATGGAAAGCACACGGATGTCACAGTTATGTCATCCATGTGCATGTGTGCGGTACATATTGTTATCCTTGCTGCCAGAAAAAAACGGATATGTCTACGTGTGGGTCACATGGACACACACTCCGTGTGAAAACAAGGACATGTGCGCAGCACCATAGATTATAATGGGTGTGTGTGTATGTGTCTCTGCTACGTGTGAAAATGGACGCCACACATAATGGAAACATGGACACATAAAGGGGACCTTAGCCAGAGTTCTACAATAAACTCTGTAAAGAAAAAGCTTTATGCTGATGGGTCTACATAAACTAAGGGATACATAAGGCTAAAACAGGAGCCACATGCTCTGATCACGGGTAGTATACAGTGTGATATGGAACTCATAAGGGCTGAAAAAAGTAGTCAGAGAAAGAACATCAGAATCTGAAAGGAAAATTGTCAAAAAATGAGTATAACACTGCAAACTGTAGGCTCCTCTGCCTGGCAGTCACCCAAGCCCTCTCCTTGTAAAGTTGATATCCTCAAGAGATCATGAGGTCCTGTTGAGTCATGCGGTCACTCAAGTACAATAATAAACAAGACATCATTTTCTCAGATTATTCTAATGAAGTACAAAACAAATGTATGAAGTTTTCTGAGGTGAAAAAGAAATGGAGGGAGCTGAATATTAAATACTTTTATATCCAGCAAAGTTACTGATAATTCACAATTGAATCACAACAGTTTTTGACTCTGTGTCATGGTGCCCGGGAGGGTTCTTCGCAGGCACGCAGGAAGTCAATGGCATCATGACGTGCGCCATGACCTCCCAGGCACCTGCTGAGAACCTTCCCAAGCACCATGACATGCAGAAGTCTGGCACAATGCGAAAGGCCCGAAGATTCCATTGTGAGAGGTGGATTAGAAGATGCGCCGAGGACAGGATAGGTGGAGGTGAGTAGCGGCGGGGCCAAAAATGTGAGCGGTGAGATGAGTATAAATAATTTTTTCTTTTTTTAAATCTTTTGATGGCACATTATGGTCCAGAAAATTGTCAGTCAGCGGCCGCCATTTTGCTGAATTAGCGTGGAGGCGGATTACAAAAAATCTGCATTTTGGAAAATGTGGAATTTTGTAATATTTGAATGGAATTCAATTCCACTGAAATCTACTTGCTCATCTCTACTAAACACAAATACAGCATTTGCTCAACTGACCTGTAGTTTGAATGATTTAATATATTGAGAGTGTCCCCAATCATAAAAACCAAAACAAATAATAATTTTTTTTGCGTACAAATATGGCCCTGGCCAATCATAAATGCACTTGCTTTATAAAGCAGGTTGGGTTTAAAACAAAAGGCATTTTGGAGCAATTTCATTGGAATTAATGGATAAGCTCATCAAGAGAATGCCAAGAGTGTGCAAAGCAGTCATCAAAGCAAAAGGTGGGTACTTTGAAGAACCTAGAATATAAGACATATTTTCAGTTGTTTCATACTTTTTTGTTAAGTATATAATTCCACATGTGTTAATTCATAGTTTTGATGCCTTCAGTGTGAATGTACAATTTTCATAGTCATGAAAATACAGAAAAATCTTTAAGTGAGAAGGTATGTCCAAACTTTTGGTCTGTACTGTATATGCATAGGATCAAAAATCACATGATAGTGGAACAGCTAATCATGCAAATATTACATTTATTCACAGATAAAAACAAATACAAGAAGTATGAAGCATATGAAATGGCTACAGTGTGAACATGCTCGTACACATTGCAGGTATACCAACCTATGCTTGTGCTCACTTCTTTGGTTTTGTTGTAGTTTCTTGTACTTTGTATAAACAGGGGCGTGGCCCCCCTCTTGAGCTAGAAATTTCATCAATATAGCTTCCCATGGGCTGGAGTCTGAAACATTCAGGCTCCTGTCTTGCTCTGCCCTTATGTACATTGAGGTCAGCTGACACAAGATAAGGTTTTTAGAGACAGGATAGGACCGTCCCAACTGGGTACACTGTAACGGTGGTGGGTGTGGGCCCACTTCGCCATGAGTGGAGCTTACCCTGGAGGGGCATGAATAAGTGACTACCTAGTTTTTGCTACAGCCTTTGGTGGTGAGGATAGGCTTGCATGCAGGTAGTCACCAGGTGTCACTCCACAGCAATCCCCAGAACTGCAGCAGCTGACCCATGAGTCAAACAGGAAAACAGAGCACAGAGGTGCGAAGACAGAAGTATAGTCACACAGGCTGAAGTCGGAGCAGGCAGTACGGGTCCAGAAAACAAAGCTAAGGTCAGACAGAACGGTTAAACGAGCCAGGTCAGTAACAGGGGAGACGAGACAAAAACACTAGACTGAACGTTGGAGACAGACAGTAACCAGGAACCTAAGTTCAGTCAGGGAACACGGGAAGGAACAGCCTAATTTATCCACTGATGGCAGGGGAAGCCAAACTCTGTTGGACACGGCAGGGTTACATTCCTACAGGATCTGGCCGTGCCTCCCTATAGCTAGATGGAGACAGCAGAAATATGGAGCCAAGTTGGAAGTGCTGCATGAGGTAACTCAGTGCGGTAGCCTGCCATGGAGAGGACCAGAGCGGTAAATGCAACGAGTTGCACGGTGCTGGGGACGCGAGCGAATTATCGCTGTGACTTACACCTTGTCGCATTGGGATGGCTTTTACGCTTTTTTGATCAAAATTGTGTTAACAAGTACCCTATGTTATTTACATGTACTATTACTATTTACTTACTGCAGTATATATGCTCATTTGTTTTTTATCTTGGGTTTTATTTACAATAAATGTGAAGTTTTATTCCATATGTACCATGTGCAATGATTCCTAATTATGGAAATAGGTGTACGATAATTTAGTCTTTCCACTATCCTTACCACTGTTTGATGTTTTACATATTGTTACATAGGTTTTATTTTTGCATGATGAATATTATTAAAAAAAAAAGGAAAAGATTTTCTTCATTCTTTATATCATCATCAATAATGCCAGATAATCAGTTGTATAGTTTAGCATCTGCTACAACACACATACAGTATTAGTTGAGTGATGAACTACTTTATTTATTCTGTACAGCAAATAAAGATATTTCTACTTTCCGAATACTAAGGCATTTCCCTGGAGGATTCTTGAGAAATACTGTTTACATTACCGTAGCATTTTCTAAAAGAAACTGTTTTCAGAAGCCACGCTAGGGAAGGCAGTTTGTAAGTCGCCGTGCTGCGTTGTTGTTATGATTTATTTAGTGAAGATCCTTGGCATCGCTGTATACAAAGCCGCGTTTGTATTCCAAATGAATAACATAACACAAAAAACCAAGCGACTTTCCCCTCTATGTAGCGTCATTACTGCAGGGTGTTTCTTAAAGCTATCACTTTTCACTCTATACAACTTTGAGCTGTGGTATTCCATGAAAAGACCTGGCCTCTAGTATGATTGTGGAGGTCTGCTTATCAAGGCCCTTTTTAGTTTTCTGCTACCTGAGTTCACATTCGCATTGATTAAAAGACACGACTGCACCTTTCAAAGCCCATAGAAAGCAAAGTCAAAGTAATGCCCATAGCAACCAATATTGGAGATTTCTTTAAGTCTTACTCAATAAATTTGAAAGAAAAACAAACATTCAGTAACAAATCTTTCATCCCTTTTCCCTACAGCAAAAATGAATCGTTTTGAAGTCTTAAACACATATAAATACTGGTAATTAATAGTATACATTTTCTAACAAAAAAAAATCAAAAATGCTACCGTTAAAATCTGCACTTGTTAAAATGTATCCTGTTTTTATATAAAAATATAGAAAGCGTCACATTTATTAGAGATATGTAAGGTCATGTTCACATGTTCAGTATTTTGATCAGTATTTCGCATTAGTATTTGTAAGCCAAAACAGGAATGCCGAAGTGGTGACGAGTTTCTGTTATACTTTTCCTTTGATTGTTCCTCTCCTGGTTTTGGCTTACAAATACTGATGTAAAATACTGACCAAATACTGAAAGTGAACGCAGCCTAAAAGTAATAATTCCATCTAGGATGTAAGACTAGTTCATGCAGAAACTACTGACCTACGCGTTTCGACGTATAGTCTTAATTATGGTCGCGTAGGTCAGTAGTTTCTGTGTGTATTAGTCTTACATTCTGGATGGAATTATCACTTTTAAACATGTCTATTAGATGTGAACTTTTATATATTTTTTCTACTACTCTGGATTTGGATTTCCCAAGGTGAAAAGATGGGAACTATTGCCTTGAACGTGTAAAAATTGGATTTAAATGGGAATATCTGTCTCCATGTTGGCAACAAGTTGTTTGGATTTTCGAAACAGCTGTGAAGTGTAAAAAAAAAGTTGAAATGCCAGAATAGCAGTTTTTTGGTTGCAGCATCTCCCATAACAAATGCAAAAAGCAATAAAAATGTTATATATACTCCAAAAACTACATCTGGACATGAAAAAATTAAGCCCTCACACAACTTCATTGATAGAACATTTAAAGAAAAGCCAAATGTATATTTTATTAAAGATCACATTTTTTTAAGACACCAAAATAATAATAAAACAAAATATAGGTTTGGTATAGCTATAATTGTACTCATCTGGGGAATCATGCTGCCAGGTCATTTTTACTACACAGTTAATATCATAAACATTGATGGAAAAATATAAAAGTTATGGCTAAAGAAGAGTAAAAAAAACAAAGCACAAAAATGAAAATTGGCTGTATCATAAAGGGGTTAATCATTTGAAATGTATAATTATGTTCCCAAAAACTGTTTTCTAATTGTTACAGGAAATGTAATGGAACATTGTGTGATATAGTTTAGCTGACAATACTAATTATTACCTGAAGATTAATTCCATATGTTTTACATAAAACAATCAAGGTAAATACTAATTTCTAAATACTTCATTTTCTCATGCATTTATTATTAAAGGTTAATAGTTTCCAGCATTTTCAAACTGTTTTTTGGTAGTAAGATTGCAGATTTTGTTACTGGAAGTGTCACAGTTGAGTGACTATAAGGTCTTCTGATTATGTAGGTCACTCTAGATAATTAACATGGATAATAACATCGCTCTGTTCGTCTTGCATATCGGTGAATGAGACAAATTGAGTGGCTGTCTGTACAAAAGCTGCAAGGGGCCCATTCTCTTCTGTGTTGAATGATATATCCTGGGCCTGGCCACAAAGGGTTACACTGATCTCAGTTATCTATAAATTGCTAATTAGGTCAACCACTTTTTGACAGCAATTGCCTTGGCAGTGTGCAGATTATTATGTATACTCTACACTACTGACTACCAGTAATGAGGCCACTTGGACACCAGGTGATAATCACTGAAATCATGGTGTGACAGCACAATTTTGATTGAACTTCTGCAATAGAGTTGGCAATCTTTGGCTGTTGTCACGGTTTTATAACTGACTGTGGCCTAGCGATGCTGTGAGTGACAGCTCAGCCGCTCTATGGAATCTGGAGTGTGCTGGGCTGTCAGCATTTTGATTGACAGTTCTGCTGTCCTATCTGGTTTAGTCTGTGGGCGTTTCCCCCTGGTGTCTCAGATCCTTAATCATTTGCTAGGTATTTAACAGGCTAGCTGCTAGTAGCCTGTGTCAGTTGTAGCTTTGCTTAGCTGGATGTGTTTGCTTAGCTCTGTGTCTCTTTCCTCTGACCCTGTTGCCAACCCTAGGATTTGTCATGACTATTCTTGTGGATTCCCCCTTCTGGTTTTGACATAACCTCCTGGCATCTGACCCTGGCTTTGACCTCTGACTATCCGTTTGTTGTATTCCCTGGTTTTGACATACCCTCATGGCATTTGACCCTGGACTGTTTCCAGACCACGTCTTTGACTTACTCCTCTGTTCTACGAGCCCTCCTGGTATCTGTCCTTGGACCTCCTGACTACCCTGTCTCACGGCTTGCCCGTGAGAAGTGACTCAGCGTCACGGTCGTCAGTAATCTGTGGCCCCTGGTAGGGAGGCCTGAGAAGCACCTCCTACCTGATGGCATCAGCAGCTCCTCTTTAGAAAAGCTGGTCTGATGTGATGCTTTAAGGTAAGAGGCAGTTCTCAGGGCTCACGTCAAGCGGCCACAGACTACTGACATGGCCAATGGAACAGGTCCAGCAAATCGATTCACATCAAATCTTGTCTGCAGTCATAAGGGAATGAAAGAGTATAGATGATGAGGGAGCCACTTTAAACCACCAATCATTAAAACACGTATCAAATCTATTAAGTGAACAAAAGTTAACACTAAGGGGCTGATTCTTTAATTCTTGCATAAACACCAAAATAAGTCACAATATTTTTGCACAACTCAAAAGTTATATGTGGAAAATGAGCAGGACAGGTTGTGGCTACATTTGCCCATCAAATTCATGAAAAGTTTTGGCACGCTAGTGGTGTGACTTACTCTAGAAATGTACTCCATTTCTTAGCTGGAGTATATTTCTGCCAGAAGCGCACGTCACTTGTAAGATGCACCGAAAGCTAGTGTAACACAAGCGTATTAAAAATAATTCCGATTATAATCCAGAAAAGTGGTACAATTTTTTTTTTCACTTGTCATCCGTGTGCAGTCCGTAGACAATCCGTTTCTTTACTCAGAAGCTATTAATCGTTTACAAGACCATTTACAGTTTCCTATGCTACAGGATTTTAATGTATCCACATGGCATCCAATTTTTTTTACGCACCCATCCAATTTTGGAGTGAAATTGCAGCATGCTGCAATTTTTTTCACAGACAGATTCTGTCAGTGAACAAAAAAGTCATCAGCACTGCCTCATTGAACAGTCCGATTTATACGGTGGTGTGAGCAAGCCCTAATTCATTCAATGGCATGAGCCTCTGAATGAAGTATTGTAGATGCATCATACTCCAGTGGCCCCATTCATTAAGACTAGCATACAAAATGTTAGTTTTAATGAATCGTAGCCTGAATTTTATGTTTATTGAAGTTATTAGACCTAATTAAATAAAAAAACTTAGTAACATCTATGCGATATTTGACTAAAATGTAGGTTTAGTGACCCAATCAATAAAGAGAAAGCAACTGAGTTGTTTACTCACAATTTAAGAAAGGTGCTAACAATTTTGTCTGGCCTATTTTTGGGGTTTTGTGTAAAATTATGCCCAATTTGGACTTTTTTATCTTTTTTATTTTTGTGTTGTTCCAATGCACACAAAGGAAATAAACATGTGTATAACAAAACATGTGTAATTGCAATAATTTTCTGGGAGAAATACTTCATTTTCTGGAACAATTTCAAGGGTGCCAACACTTTCGGCCATGACAGACTATGTATGTATGTATGTATGTATATATATATATATATATATATATATATATATATATATATATGTATGTATATATATATATATAGATAGATAGATAGATAGTATTTATTTATTTCTATATATTGACTATTACCGCAGCAGTTCTCACAGATTATCCTTACTATTCTTAAATTTTTCAAGTCATTCTCATATGATATTTCAGGCTCCTACAATATTATGGTACTATTTTTATAGGACATTAATAAGACATTCTAAGAGGTTTATGACATCTCTACTTTACCTTTAGTTCGCGCTAACTTCATACATAATCATACACAGGTTTATTTATGTGATGTCATGCTCCACCCAAGGCAATATGTATTCATGAATATGTATTTAACATATTTTGCGGACTATAAGAAGCACCGGACCATAATACACACCCCAACTTTTGGGTAGGAAAAAACATTTTTTAATAAAATGGTTTGTCTTATAGTCCGCTTTTACGGTAACTTACTGGGGGTGGGAGGGGCAGCTGCAGCGACGCGGGGTCCCAGGAGGCATATACTCACCCTCCGGCGTCTTCACGTTTTTTCGGCACCTCTTCGGTCCCCCCTCGACATGTTGTGAGAGTAGCTTCTGACAATACAAGTTTATGTGAGCCAGAACAAGGATCTCATAGACTTGTACTGAAAAATGACCTCCGTGCAGCTCCATGAAACACTGGAGCTGCAAGCAGATAACTTTTCACCGGAGACTGAACGGAGCGATGCTGGAAACGGATGAAGGCGGCAGCAGATGAGTATCAGAAAGAGGACAGTGAACTTAAATTTAAAGCACCACTCCAGTGGTGCAATAAAAAAAGCGCTGGAATAGTGCTTTAAAAAACAGATCTGTTAACGGATGACATAACATAACTATCCATTATAATTTGGTTCATTGTTAAATAAAACCCCCAAAACAAATCAAGTTACTATCCAATTTTTTGGCTGGACAAAAATGTTGTGCAGTGTATGCTGTTTGATCCAGCTAAAAAATGGATTGCACATGGATTGCAGTAGAATGGAAGACATTTTAGGACATTTCGATCCACAGTCAAATCAATGGATCATATACTTGATAATTTTATTTCCATTTTTGTCATCGCAAGACAAATCTAAAAACGGAAATAGCATATTCAGTCTTACGGTAATTATTTTTCAGTTAGTGTAGCATTTAGCGGCAAAATTTGTATGATTGTGTTTCTGTAGAGAGGCACTGAAAAAAAAACCCAGAAAAGACTTTTACTACTACCAGCTATTGAATGGAAGTGAAACGTCAACAGGATTTTTAGCAGATAAGTAGGCTATATGATATCACAGATTTGCTTGGGAACAGATACGTGTTTTTCGCTGTAATGGAATCAAGCTGCCTCTATATGATCTCATCTCTCCTTTGTTAAATCCTAAATTGGACTAGTATGTATCTCAGATCCAGGACAGAATGGCTTTTGGCTTCAAAACTTAAACTTCAACTTGGAATGTTTGTTTTACTGGAAGTCTGTGGCCAAAAGCATGAAAAGAATTACAAGAAATATCCCTCCATATTACTATGAAGGCAGTGCACGCTAAATTTTTTATGTGCTCAAGAAATGCCCAGTTAGGAGAATTTAGGAAAACATATGTTGTCAGTTTCTACTTTCTGGTTTACCAAATTAAACCTGTAAATGTGTATACTTCCAGTAAACCAAATGTGCATATGGAAAAGATTGTCTCAATCATTAATTTCACTTTAATCTGGCAAAATGGCGATTGGTATAGAGCCTTCAGTTTACTCTGCATGTCAAAAGTAATGTGGCCCATAGACCCTAAATGAAACATTTCTACTATGCAAAAACATTATCAGATGACCAAACTGTAAATCCCTTTACGACATCCGGTGTAAATGTATGGCGCAATTTGGAAGTGGGTGAATGGAGCGGGCTCACGGTGTGAGCTCGCCCCATACCCGGCATGTAATGGCTGTGTGTCACAGCCAGGACTTGCCTCTAACTCTGACATTAACTATGCGCTGGCATGGTGGCGCGTCATACTAAGCGCCCATCAGCGTGAGTTGCCAATGTGTTGCTATGACAGCAGTAGGTCTGTTGAAGAGCTCAGTGCTTGTTACTAGGGAGCTCTGTAACACCTGTGTTGGTGTCTCTGCAGAGACGCCGAGATTCTCACTGCCCCGGCTGCTCTCCTGCTTCTGCCATGGCTCCTATACATCAGGTTCAGCACACGCCTCACAGGTCCTCTGGCAGCATGCTTAGGGTGTGCTCGTGCTCTTTCTGTATTTTATGGAAACAGTGTGCAAATTCCGATTGTGCCCCCAGCCTATAGCTGGGAGGCACTTAGTACATAAGGCACCTCCACCTGTTGGGAGGTGCCTGAGCAACATTTGTATTTAGTCTGTCTGCAAGCTACTGGTTTGTTATCAGGTCCAGTTAAACCATTACCAGCACCAGTTCTGCTCTCCAGTATCCGTCTTGTCTGAGACAATCCCGAAAACGCTCCAGCGGTATCTGAACCCGAAAACGCTCCTGTGGAACCTGTGTGGAGGTTTCACCAATTTAAGATATACCAGGTAACTGCTGTCCTCCAAATTAAAGATGTCCGAGTGCATGCAAAGAAGCTAATTAACCAAATTTTCTAATCTGGTTGAAAAACTTCACTCAGAGACTGAACCACGCAAAATGGCATACTTTATTATGCAGACATGGGGTTATATAGTATTCTACTTCTAGGTGGGATTAGTAAAATTCATTGCTCTTTCTGATAATTTGGCACACTGCAATTTGCTCATCCATGTATCTCTTGGCCTCAGTAACGTCTTTGGAATTCTGATGGGAGGGGTGAAGTCATCTCCCAGCGCCATCTTTGCCAACTCGACATGAATTTCTCTGTTATCAGTCATGCACATGCATACGTCATTTCCAGAAAATCATTTAGTTGTTCATGCCGTAACAAAAGAACAGAAACTGTTAGTTATATATTCATTAACTATTAACATAATCCATGTGCATATACACATTTGCATACATACATACACATAGATTATTCCATCATCGCTATATTAATTCACACTGATTAGGTAATCTATTAAAAGAAACTAATTGATTTTCTATAATATGTATATTTTACCTTGACACCTGAACCCGAAACTGCTCATGCGGTACATGAACCTGAAACCGCTCCTGCGGTACATGAACCTGGAACCGCTCCAGCGGTACCTAAACCTGAAACCACTGTGGCGGTATGTGAACCTGAAACTGGTCCGGCAGTCCTTGAACCCTAAACCACTCCGGCGGTGCTTGAACCTGAAACCACTCCAGCGGTACCAGAACCTGAAACTACTCCAGCGGTTCCTGAACCTGAAATCGCTCCGGTGGTATATGAACCCAAAATTGCTCCTGCAGTACCTGAACACGCTTTGGCGGTACCTGAACTGAAAACCGCTGTGGCGGTATCTGAGCCTTAAGCTGCTCCGGCAGAGCGTGGACCTGAAACCGCTACGACGGTACCTAAACCTGAAAGCACTCTGTCGGTACGTGAACCCAAAAGCGCTGTGGTGGTATCTGAGCCTTAAACTGCTCCAGTGGTGCGTGAACCTGAAACTACTCCAGTGGTAGCTGAACCTGAAACTTCCCCAGTGGTACATGAACCAGAAACCGCTCCTGCAGTACCTGTACCTGAAAGCGCTCTGGCGATACGTGAACCTGAAACCGCTGCGGCAGTATCTGAGCTTTAAACCGCTCCGGCAGTATCTGAACCCAAAACCACTCTGGCGGAACTTGAACCCAAAACCGCTCAGGCTGTACCTGAACCTGAAACTGCTCTGGCAGTATGTTAAGCAGTACCCATGCTTACCACCAGTATCCGGTGTCTCTGAGGTTGTGTCTGCTGTCCTGACACTTGGGGTCAGTTGCTGTGGTATCGGGGTCTGTCTTGGAGTAGCAGCTAGCGTCAACCTGTGGCACAAGTCTAACTACACCATCAGGGGTTCATTCTGGGTATGCGCCGCTTCTGGGGGACATTTTTCCACCGTGGTGAAAACTATGGGAAGTGCGGGTACTCCACTGACATTTTCTGAAAGCCCGAAGACCACCGAAGACTCAACTGCCAA
The DNA here is from genome assembly GCF_046119375.1 of Phyllobates terribilis. Taxonomy (NCBI): domain Eukaryota; kingdom Metazoa; phylum Chordata; class Amphibia; order Anura; family Dendrobatidae; genus Phyllobates; species Phyllobates terribilis. The sequence continues at coordinate 406,254,805 of NW_027362761.1, read as the reverse complement.
ACCAGCCTCTTCCTAGCCCAGAGCCTGCAGCTTTGCCTCACTCCGGCCATCGCCGACAGCTTCCTGCAGCAGCATCCCTGCCTCCTGGGACCCCGCTCCACTGCAGCTGCCCCCCACCCACCCCTGGTAAGCTGCCGTAAAAGTGGACTATAAAACGCACTACCATTTTATTAAAAAATGTTTTTTACAATTTCCTCAACAAAAGTTGAGGTGCGTCTTATGGTCCGGTGCGTCTTATAGTCCGCAAAATACAGTAAATACATATTCATGAATACATATTGCCTTGGGTGGAGCATGACATCACATAAATAAACATGTGTATGACTATGTATGAAGTTGGAGGCAACTAAAGGTAAAGTAGAGATGTCATAAACCTCTTTGAATGTATTATTAATGTCCTATAAAAATAGTACCATAATATTGTAGAAGGCTGAAATATGATATGAGAATGACTTGAAAAATATCAGAATAATAAGGATAATCTTTGAGAACTGTTGTTGTAATAGTCAATACATAGAAATTTATAAATAATATAAATAAATATACACATATATATATATATATATATATATACACATACAAGAACAGTCATGGCCGAAAGTGTTGGCAGCCATGAAAGTCTTCCAGAAAATGAAGTATTTCCCAGAAAATTATTGTAATTACACATGTTTTGTGTTTGTTTCCTTTGTGTGTATTGGAATAACACAAAAATAAAACAGAGAAAAAAGTCAAATTGGACATCATTTCACACAAAACCCCCAAAACAGGCAGGACAAAATTGTTGGCACCTTTCAAAAATTATGGGTAAACCACTTTGTTTCAAGTATGTAATACTAATTCAAACTCACTTGTGGCAAGTAACAGGTGTGGGAAATATGAAAATCATACCTAAAACCAGATAAAAAGGGGGCAAGTTGATTCAATCTTTGTGTTGTGTGTCTGTGTGTACCACACTAAGAATGGAGAACAGAAAGAGGAGAATATAGCTGTATGAGGATTTGAGAACCAAAATTATTGAACAATATCAACAATCTCAAAGTTACAAGTCCATTTCCAGAGATCTTGATGTTCCTTTGGCCACGGTGCGCAACATAATCAAGAAGTTTATAACCCATGGCACTGTAGCTAATCTACCTAGACTTGATGACAGGTTGCAAATTAGGAATGGTCCAGATGATGGATAAGCAGCACCAATCAAGTTCCAAAGAAATTTAAGCTGTGCATCAGTGTCAGAGTGAACTATACGTTGACATTTGAATGAAATGAAACCCTATGGAAGGAGACCCAGGTGGACCCCACTGCTGACACAGAGACATAAAAAAGCTAGACTGCAGCTTGAAAAAATGCACGTGAGTAAGCCAAAGTCCTTCTGGGAAAGCGTCTTGTGGACAGATGAGACCAAGATAGAGCTTTTTGGTAAAGCATATCATTCTACTGTTTACTAAAAACTAAATGCGACAAGAACACAGTACCTACAGTCCAATATGGTGGACTTTTAAAGATGTTTTGCTGTCTCTGGCAGTGGGTGCCTTGACTGTGTGCAAGGCATCAAGAAATCTGAAGATTATAGAAGAATTTTAGATTGCAAAGTAGGGCCCAGTGTTAGAAAGCTGGGTGTACATCCTAGCTCATGGGTCATCTAGCAAGAGAATGACCACAAACACACTTCAAGAAACACCCAGAAATGGATGGCAGCAAAGCGCTGGAGAGTTCTGAAGTGGCGAGCAATGAGTCCAGATCGAAATCCCATTGAACAGCTGTGGACAGATCTTAAAATTGCTGTTGGGAGAAGGCATGCTTCAAATATGAGAGACCTGGAGCAGTTTGCAAAAGAACAGTGGTACAAAATTCCAGTACAGAAGTGTAAGAAGCTTGCTAAGCAATTGATTGCAGTTATTTATTCGAATGGGTATGCAACTAAATATTAAGCTGAGGGTGCCAACAATTTTGTGTGGCCCATTTTTGGGGTTTTGTGTGAAATTATGTTCAATTTACCTTTTTTTCTGTTTTTTTTGTGTTGTTCCAATACTCGCAAATGAAATAAACATGTGTATAAAAACATGGGTAATTACAATAATTTTCTGTGAGAAATACTTCATTTTCTGGAACAAATTCAAGGGTGCAAACACTTTTGGCCATGACTGTATGTGTGTGTGCGTGTATATATATATATATATATATATATATATATATATATATCTATACAGTGCTCAAAAAAATAAAGGGAACACTTAAACAACACAATGTAACTCCAAGTCAATAACACTTCTGTGAAATCTACCTGTCCAGTTATGAAGCAACACTGATTGTGAATCAATTTCTCCTGCTGTTGTGCAAATGGAACAGACAACTGGTAGAAATGATAGGCAATTAGCAAGATACCCCCTATAAAGGAGTGGTTCTGCAGGTGGTGACCACAGACAATTTCTCTGTTCTCATACTTTTTGACTGTTGTTTTGGTCACTTTTTCATTTTGCCATTGCTCTCACCCCTAGGGGTACAGTAGCATTAGGCGGTGTCTACAGTACGACCCACAGAAGTTGCTCAGGTAGTGCAATTCATCCAGGATGGCACATCAGTGCGAGCTGTGGCAAGTAGGGTAGCTTTGTCTGTCAGCACAGTGTCCAGAGCATGGAGCAGATACCAGGAGATGTGGAGGGAGCCATAGGAGGGCAACAACCCAGCAGCAGGACCGTTACCTCCTCCTTTGTGCAAGGAGGAACAGGAGGAGCACTGCCATAGCCCTGCAAAATGACCTCCAGCAGGCCACAAATGTGCATTTGTCTGCACAAACGGTTAGAAACCGACTCCATGAGGGTGGTATGAGGGCCCGACGTCCACAGATGGGGGTTGTGCTCACAGCCCAACACCGTGCAGGACGCTTGGTATTTGCCACAGAACACTAGGATTGGCAAAGTCGGCCACTGGTGCCCTTTTCTTTTCACAGATGAAAGCAGGTTCACACTGAGCACATGTGACAGACGTGACAGAGTCTAGAGACGCCGTGGAGAGCGATCTGCTGCCTGCAACATCCTTCAGCATGACCGGTTTGGCAGTGGGTCAGTAATGGTATGGGGTGGAATTTCTTTGGAGGGCCGCACAGCCCTCCATGTGCTCGCCAGAGGTAGCCTGACTGCCATTAGGTGCAGAGATGAGATCCTCAGACCCCTTATGAGACCATATGCTGGTGCGGTTGGCCCTGGGTTCCTCCTAATGCAGGACAATGCCAGACCTCATGTGACTGGAGTGTGTCAGCAGTTTCTGCAAGATGAAGGCATTGAAGCTATGGACTGGCCCGCCCGTTCCCCAGACCTGAATCCGATTCAGCACATCTGGGACATCATGTCTCACTCCATCCACCAACGTCACGTTGCACCACAGACTGTCCAGGAGTTGGCAGATGCTTTAGTCCAGGTCTGGGAGGAGATCCCACAGGAGACCATCCGCAACCTCATCAGGAGCATGCCCAGGCATTGTAGGGAGGTCATACAGGCACGTGGAGGCCACACACAATACTGAGCCTCATTTTGACTTGTTTTAAGGACAATACATCAAAGTTGGATCAGCCTGTAGTGTGTTTTTCTACTTTAATTTTGGGGGTGTCTCCAAATCCAGGTCTCCATTGGTTAATAAATTTGATTTCCATTGATGATTTTTGTGTGATTTTGCTGTCAGCACATTCAACTTTGTACAGAACAAAGTATTCAATGAGAATATTTCATTCATTCAGATCTAGGATGTGTTATTTGAGTGTTCCCTTTATTTTTTGAGCAGTGTATATTGCAATATAAAATATTGTCTTACTATTTATGGTAATATTTAACCTATGCTGTACCTTGCTGTCCTAGTACATAAAGTCTACAGTGTGTACTAAAATGACTCATTAATGGAAGATATTTTGCAGATTTCTTTGCTTCGTCCTGCAGCACATTGATTTTTTTTCTAAATGTAATCACTTGTAAATAGGTGGCCATATCTTCTGCTTCATCACTCATCCTATATCACCTAATGATACCTAATCAATAATTTCTTCATTTGGTTTAAAACTTATTGTAAATTGTCTCTTATCATTTTATCATTACTTTTGACCCTGCAGTATGATAGAAAGAATAAAATGTAATACTTCATTATATCTGTGATAGCAAAGTCTGCAGTAAATTCATGCCTAGCTGTTAGTCTTCCTTCATATTTTTCTCATTTTCTGAAATGCTGAATCTGGATATTTTTTATATCTTTCAAGTAAACATTAGAGAGTTTTGCAAGATAGTACATGTGCAATCCATCTCAAAGATTGCTTTTTAGATTATTTACTAAGGCTGTCAAGATTTTTCACTGTGTAAGAGCATTCTACATAATTGATTTGGTTAGCGGTTGTTTTCTGTGGCCCGTGACATTGATGGAGAATTAGATTCTTCATTTATGCTCAATGCCAAATGAGATAGAAGGGATTTGGAGTAGTATATGATTGCCAGTTTTAATCACCACTTGGGAAGCATTTTATTTAGCTTCCTAAGAGGTAAATTGCCTTCTAGAGAAGAGAATAGAAAACATCATTTATAGTCAAAAATCATAAAGGTTAAAGTGTAATTCTTCTTTTGAACAAATTGAACAGTTTAAATCTACAGATAAGTTGAGTAACTTTCTAAATACTTTGCATCGTTGTTTTGTGCTGATATTTTAACACAATTTTTTCCTATTTATATAACAAACTGCTTCCAAAATTTAGCTGGCTACCCTAGGAAACAGATTCTGGTGTCAAAAGTGTGACCTAACACCTTAGGGCTAACAATCTCACTTAGGCAACCAGAATGCACTCTAAATTACAAGAAATTAGCAGAATTGTGAAATTAGCAGTAGCTAGAAATGAAGAACCATCAGAAGGATATAAAGTTGCTGTAATAGCTTATTATAGCTTAGCAAAGCGTCTTATTGATGTGATGTGAAGAGGTTAAATTCTGCTACAAGACAATTTGTCCAGAATAGATGTTTAACACTCTGAGGTCTCCTAGCACTGCATTGAACCACTATCTAGCTTTTTAATGCAAACACAACCTTAGAAATATCAAACTGAAATCAACCTATCTTGCTAGGGAAAATCGTATTCGGTGGTAACCAACAGCCTAATTGACAACACACCACACTACAGAATTTTTAAGTTTAGCTTACATTATTCTTAAATCATAACATTGGTCCAAAAATTATCCCTTTTTGGGAGCAGATGTCTGTTTTGGTGGTGTTTATACACAGGCGGTATAAATGGAAGAAGTAATGTTTTTTTCACAAAGGGTTATTCACAACATATTTTTGCTACCCTGTTGAATATTTGCAGCAAAATGCCCCAATAACTTAGCAATTTCAAGAGTGCTACATCCCTCTGTAAGACTTGTAACAATTTTTGTATTTCAGAGTCAGTTAAATCTCTTTTTTGGCCTATTTTACCTGAGGAAAACAAGCTGCCTAATAATTCTGCATACTTTGATAAAGGGTGTTGACATCCTTAGACCACACTCTCACTCATTACACAAATACACATAACCTGAGATGCTTCATCAAAAAAGCATTCAAGTTATACAGTTTGGAGATGGAAATTATGCATACAAATGATGATATGGTCAAAATACTCACTTGCCTAATAATCCTTCACACTGTATAAAGCAAATTGCACAGGCAAGAAATGCATGGCTGGTGTGGCTGTGCAGTGGCGGAAGCTGCGCAGCATAAAAATATGACAGGGTAGACACGGAGCTGCCTGGCAGTATAGGGCCTCCAACAGACAGTATAACAACAGTATATATGATAGACAGGGATTAGATGCCCGGCTGAGAATGTACCATTGGCACTGGCAGCTGTAGAACAGTATAGAAGACAGACAACAGATAGGCAGATGGTATGGCCAATCTCAACATTGGTATCAACTGTAAGTGACTGAAAGTGGCACTGATTTATGCTTGACTCATTTTGACAAATGTAAGATTTTTCATTTGGGTCAGCCATGCTGAATACCCTCTGACAGTACACTGGAGGCTGGATATGACAGTACGCCCATACCAAACTTGATCACTTCAATCTAAAGGTCCAATTTGCTGACCCAGAAGTCCATGCGATGAAGGCTCAGGGTATCTGCCGGAGATAGAAACAGTCTAGGTACAATTTAACCTGACTATCCAGACAGTGCATCTCTGCTGAAAAGTGTCAGGTTGATGCGGTGGAAGATAAAATATCTGGTTCATTATGTCAGCTATACCGTAGTTGTTGTTGCTGCTGCCTTGGCTACTTGTTGTAGGCCTAGCTCTGGCACAGGTGGGGGAATATTGGCTCTGAGAGGAGCAGAGTGAGGACCCATGATCAGTTGCGCAGTTAGTAGGTGTCTGCTCAGCAAAAGCTGTGCCATGCACGAAATACAGCTTTTCCTGGTAATATGCCAATTTGGAATCCTTTTCAAATGCCGTAAAGAATTCTCCCATTTAAATTTTAAAAGCATTGGAATCCATTAGTCATCCTTTTGCTTTATGGTAACAAAACAACAACACGTCTTTCATCCCACGACCATACAGCTTGTCATGCTTGCCATTAAAACCAATGGCCCTCTTGGTTCACTTTCCACACCCTGCGGTGATGGTTGGTTGTCATGCCCAGAGTCATTGTCATTTTCACTCTGAATGTCAGCCATATACCTTGACTGTGTCAACTCAATATCACCCTCCACATTTACCTGCTGTTGTTCCTCCTCCTTTTTTTCCTCTTCATCCTGCAGCATGTAAAATGGTCCTTGAGGGATCACAGCAGCCATAGGGCGGTGATAAATATGTACAAGTGTAAGGTGCCCCAGCGAGGTAGTTGTGGGCGAGCTGTAGCCCCCTCTCGCTTTGGCACCCTACAAACAATTCGTGTCCTCCCTCTGAAGTGTGGCTGTGTATGTGGTGCTCTCCACTTACTTCAAACCATCCGATCGCGGCTGTCTCCAGGCATTTCTCTTCTGGGACCAGGGCAGCAATAAATTCAGAGGACACGAGGTTCTTAACCAGAACTTGGACTTTACTTGGGGAAGAGGAATATGTACAGTATTTACAGGCAGATATAATGGATAAGGCCCGACAGGTTATCATCTCTCTCACAGGCGCTGGCAACTCCTTCAGCCCTGGTTCCCCCTTTAAGTGAAGCATCTCTGTGACTCTAATCTCTGGCCCAAGAGACTCTTCCGCAATACCAACAGTGACCTGGATCCGATATATCTCCCCCACGTCTTAGCCTGGAGTCCTATTTATCTTCCTCTGCTTCCTGCAGACTAGAATTTCCCTGGGTCCTCACTACCTTTGATGAGTTTCTCCTGCCGGCTAACAGGACTCTTGCTCTTGCGTAGGGAGACTTTCACACTGGTGATCCCACTGTCTGAGGGTATGGAGCTCCCGTCTACACTAGCAGCCAATATATATTTAGGCTGCCTGTATAGTTCTCTGTCCTATCTCTTACTGAAGAATCACTTCCTGATTCTGGAAACTAAACAGAGATTTTCCTAATGTGCCCACCCTCAGTGAGCTGTCATCACACAGCGTTAACTCATCACTGTCTGTAACACTGTTAGCAGACTCAACCTGACATCTGCACCCAGGACAGTGGCATCTTGTGGCTGTTTACAGGTACTGCAGCCCACAAGGAATTATGCCAGGAACAAGCTCTATATCACTCAAGGCTTGATCAGGGCACTAAGTTCCCCCTCTACTCTACTGACTGGACCACTAAAGCTAACCCCTTAGCTTGGTCTACCAACAGTTCAGAGAGGTCTGACTTCAGGAACACTTCCTTTAACTATCTCAGTGCCAAGGGAAGGCTACGCCCTTCCCCACTATTACATTCCCCGACACTTTAATGTTGGTCGTCCCCGACCACACTAAACAATCAACACAGATCAGCAGCTATGACATTATATCACATTACTAAATTTACTAAAGCATTTTAGTAAACGACTGGTCCTGAAAAACGTCTTCTTGAATGGGAGACCGGCCCTTCTCGGTTAAGGGCCCCGGAACAGCAGCTCAGGACAGTCCAGTATCAACTTTTCAAAACTTTCTCGGGAATACCGGTCCTTCTTGGTAAGGACCCTGGAAACACAGTGTCCATGTCCATATTTTTAAGACAGGCCAACACCTCAATAGCCCCCAATCTCCTTCAAGGGCTGCATTCTGAGGCACACAGTAACAGGTAACACCCCGTGAGTCTCTTTCTTCTTGGCCCTAGCGGGGGTCACCGGTTCTTCCCACTAGGCTGCAAGTCTCTTAGATTTGGAGGATATCCATCCTCAAAGTGTGCCTCAGCGTTTTAAATTCCAGCAGAAAAAGGCGCAACAAGCGCAACAAAAATAAAAATAAAAAGTGGAAACAAAAAGAGCAGCTCTCTTGGGCACACAACTTTAGTGCTGCTTAAGGCCTTCCTGGCCTGGGAGGCAGGGGAGCAGTCCTCCATTTTTCTCTCCAACCTAATTCAACATGGGGCACTCCGCCCCCATTGGGAAACAGTCCCCGAATCAGGACCACAGCTGGTGGGTCCTAGTAGAAGAAAAGGTGAAAGGTCAACAGACCTTTTAGCCAGCTCACTTCTTCCGGGCCTCCTTCCGTTCCTTCATGAAGGCGGCCCATGCTGCAGAGGAAGGTGGCTTATTCCACCTCCAAGGCTGATCGGGGTACTTAGTAGGCCCAGGGTCCTCGTCCGAGGATGTAGCACTGCCACAGCCGACATGGGTAGGGCCGTAGCTGGTCACTGTAAAGCTGTGGACAACATTACTGGTGCCAGCTTGAATTTCCCCGACAGCTCTCTCAGCCCCTCCTGGGTATTGTGGCGCCGACTCCTCCTCTGGCACCTTTCTAGGGAAATCAGCTTCCTTGCCACTTGCGAGATCTTCCTCTTCCTCGCTCACAATCTCCCCCCACTGCCGCCTCCTAGGCTCCTCTGCTGGCGGAGCACTGGCCTTAGGTGGGGGCAGAAAGCCTTTAGGGGCTTTCTTAGCCCAGCGCTGCTTAGCCTCCCTCTTGGCCCTCCTTCTGAAGACCTCTTCGTCCTTTCCAGGACATCTTTCCATTCATACGGTCGGGTGAGCGCAGCCGCGTACCACCCTCCGGAACACTCGCACTTAACGAAGTGCACTATGTCCCCCACACGCAGATTGTGAAGGCGATCAGGCAGATAATCTCGCTTAATTACCTCGCGAGTAACGAACACCTCGTGCCCGGTCCACTCTTCCTCCAGGAATCCGTACCCCTCACGGATGTGGAACTCAAGGACTCGTCCCCGAGTCTGGGAGGCCTCCACCGACTCTCTCCGCACCGCGTTGGACCCTTCCAGCCAGCCTCTCAGGAAGGTGTCAGTCCATCGCCGCTGCTCTCGTGGCGTCATCGGGGGGTTGCGGGTAGTCCACTTCAGACTCCCGAGCTCGGCGTAACGCTTCGCCGAAGGGGCGTTGATGGCCTCCAATGCCAGCTGCCAAAAACTCTCTTGCGGGGCCCTCTTTCTGGGAGGCCTCACCTCCGCACCACTCCTTTCAGGCCTAGGGGCCCCTGTCTCCGTGGAAGCTGTCGCGGCAGGCACCGCAGGCGAAACCGGCCGCTGGGGTATAGGCTGCTCACCTCCGTCAAGCCCCGCTGCAGCTGTTGCTCCGGCCCCACTGGAATGTTCTCCACCCTCGGCCAAGGGGGACGGGTCTTCCGGCATCCGGCTCCAGCACCACATACGGAACTCATGGACATGCAGGCCCAGCTCCGGATCGGGCCTAGTCGACCACTGGACAGCCACTGGGGGCAAGGACTCACGGGCAGCATCCACGGGTGAGCGACTCTCAATTGCGGCCCCTGGGGTACTCGGCTCCAAGATCTCCTCCTCGGCGTTCATTCCGGATAGGTCATCCGATCCTCCGGTCGCCATTCTCTCAGAGCATCCACCGCAGCACCTCCTTCCTCTCGCGCGCTGGACAGAAAATGGCGCTGGTCGCTTACCAGTGACGAGCGTCCTGCGCGTCCAACTCCTCCTCTTCCTGGGCTGGCTTTCTGACGTGACCGCTGCGTCACTCGTCACTCTCGGCAGCTCCGCCTTCAGCCGCGCCCCTTCTCTGTGCGCGCTGATACTCACGGGGCCGGACTTCACTTTACGCCGCGCCCTCTTCCTCACTGGACGTCCCATCCTGGGACGCATCTTCACTGCTAGGCCCATCCTTCTTTGGGCCGGAACTCGTAGGGGCTGGACATCTTTTCGCGCTCTCTGGCACCGTCCACTCCAACGATAGGCGGTTCTTCTCCCAGACTTTACCGCCATTGTCACCATCTTGGAATCCATGCTTCGGGCCGCCATCTTGGGCCGCATGACTTCCAACACTTTCTCCTCAGTGTTCTGCGTCGGCTCTTCCCCGCTTTCTTCATGCGAGGAGCTCTCATCCTGCCGACTACGCCAAATGTAAGGTGCCCCAGCGAGGTAGTCATGGGCGAGCTGTAGCCCCCTCTCGCTTTGGCACCCTACAGACAATTCGTGTCCTCCCTCTGAAGTGTGGCTGTGTATGTGGTGCTCTCCACTTACTTCAAACCATCCGATCGCGGCTGTCTCCAGGCATTTCTCTTCTGGGACCAGGGCAGCAATAAATTCAGAGGACACGAGGTTCTCAACCAGAACTTGGACTTTACTTGAGGAAGAGGAATATGTACAGTATTTACAGGCAGATGTAATGGATAAGGCCCAACAGGGTATCATCTCTCTCACAGGCGCTGGCAACTCCTTCAGCCCTGGTTCCCTCTTTAAGTGAAGCATCTCTGTGACTCTAATCTCTGGCTCAAGAGACTCTTCCGCAATACCAACAGTGACCTGGATCCGATATCTCTCCCCCACGTCTTAGCCTGGAGTCCTATTTATCTTCCTCTGCTTCCTGCAGACTAGAAGTGCCCCGGGTCCTCACTACCTTTGATGAGTTTCTCCGACCGGCTAACAGGACTCTTGCTCTTGCGTAGGGAGACTTTCACACTGGTGATCCCACTGTCTGAGGGTATGGAGCTCCCGTCTACCCTAGCAGCCAATATATATTCAGGCTGCCTGTATAGTTCTCTGTCCTATCTCTTACTGAAGAATCACTTCCTGATTCTGGAAACTAAACAGAGATTTTCCTAATGTGCCCACCCTCAGTGAGCTGTCATCACACAGCGTTAACTCATCACTGTCTGTAACACTGCTAGCAGACTCAACCTGACATCTTCACCCAGGACAGTGGCATCTTGTGGCTGTTTACAGGTACTGCAGCCCACAAGGAATTATGCCAGGAACAAGCTCTATATCACTCAAGGCTTGATCAGGGCACTAAGTTCCCCCTCTACTCTACTGACTGAGCCACTAAAGCTAACCCCTTAGCTTGGTCTACCAACAGTTCAGAGTGGTCTGACTTCAGGAACACTTCCTTTAACTATCTCAGTGCCAAGGGAAGGCTACGCCCTTCCCCACTATTACACAAGTTGCAGTTTTTCCTCCATCTCTTGTTGCATTCTGATGAGTATTTTCTCCAAGATAAATGAGGGGGTTGACATAGTTGATTACACACTTGTCCCTACTGACAAATTTTGTACCATCTTAGCAGGGCTACAGTAAGCAACACATGTCCCTTATCACCTGCCAATGGTGGCTCTCAAAATAGCAAGGAGGGAGCATTTTACTATGTAAGAATAATTTGAACAAGTTCACAGTTTACTGGTTATAGCCACGACCTACCTCAAGCAGGTATATTTCTTAAATTAATTTTGTATAATTAAATTCAGAACATGTGCCATGCATGGTGCTTGAGTTATTTTGCCCACCCATAAGGCAGTGCACTGCGGCGGTGTTCACACAGTGCGATTTAACAGGCAGTGACCCAAGAATGTCCAACTTAAAGTTTTTATTGTCCAAAAATACTCACACTGTGAAGGCAGCTTTATCCTCCGGATTGCAGCCGGGTTGTCCACAATGGTCCGTATAATAAAAACACCATTGCTGTGGGTGATTCCACCGGCGTATCACTTTGAGATGTGTCAGAAGCTTTGCCTTCCTGGGGCTCTGTGTTCACTTCACACAGGCCTCTATAGCACAGAGCCTCCTGCTCTGCAGCTTGCAAACCAAAGACTGACACACCCAACCTTTGCTGAAGGTTTTAAAATGGAATCTGTGGCCATGAGCCACTTGTAAGTCCCGGCTGGAGGGAGTGAACCGTCCCACTTCCACCTATAGTTCACTCCCAAAATAAAAGCCCATGTCAGGTTTTCTTAAATCTGACTTGGTCAAATAGTTTGACCAAGTCCAAACTTAACTTTTATTTTGCACTGCAACCACAGGTGTTTCTGTGATTACAATGCACTCCAGTGGGTTCAAGATGCCTCTATGTGCATCCTAGGGGATACATACCGTCCCTCGCATATAATTCTCCTCACTGCCTCACATATCCTCCCCCTCTGTTCAAACTTGTGGAGTTGAACACTTGTCACCATACAGGGTGCCCATGACAGGGCATCCGCATTCCCTTGCAACTTCGCAGCTTGATGTTCCACTGAAAAACTGAAATTCTGCAAGGATACAAACCATCGGGTGACTCGAGCATTCCTCTCCTTGGCATTTCTCATCCATACCAAGGGTGAATGGTCCATCACCAAGCGAAACTGTCGCCCTAGCAAATAATAGTGTAGAGACTCCAAGGCCTACTTATTGGCCAAGCACTCCTTCACTATGCTATAATTTTTCTCTGCCTTGGTAAGTTTCCTACTCAAGTTGGTGACCGGATGTTCCTCTCCGTTCACCTCCTGTGACAGTACCACTCCTAGGCGAACCTCCAAAGCATCTGTTTTCACTATAAAGCCCTTCTTGAAGTTGGGGCTGGTGAGGACCTGCTGTCCGCACAATACCAATTACATGGATTGGAACTCTTCCTCCGCCTGAGGGTTCCACCAAACCATGACCGACTTCTTTCCCTTTAAGCGATCGGTCAGGGGTGCCGATATCCCAGAAAAATTAGGTATAAACCGTTGGTAATACCCAATAATGCCATGGAATGCTCTTACCTGTTTAGTAGTCAAAGGTTTGGACCAGTTTTGAATGTCCTCAATCTTGTTTATTTTGGGCTTGATAACTCCGCGGCCAATCATGTACTCCAAGTACTGAGCTTCCTCGAGATCTATCGCACATTTTTTTGGGTTCGCTGTCAGGCCCGCTGCTCTGAGCGAATCCACTGCTGCTTGTACTTGGGACAGGTGGGTATGCAAGTCAATGCTAAAGATGATGATATCATCCAAATATGCGGACGCATACTTCTGATGGGGCTCCAACACTATGTCCATCAGCCTTTGGAATGTAGCCGGGGCCCCATGTAACCCAAAAGGCAAGGCGACATAGTGATAGAGACCCTCCGGTGTTATAAAGGCGTTTTTTTCCTTCGCCGCTTCTGTCAAAGACACCTGCCAGTAACCCTTGGTCAGATTGAGCGTGGTGAAGTACTGGGTCTGCCCCAGTCTCTCAATCAGCTCGTCCACCTAAGGCATTGGATAAAGGTCAAATTTTGACACCTCATTCACTTTTCTGAAGTCGCTACAAAACCCTAACGACCTATCAGGCTTCGGAATCAGCACAATGGGGCTAGCCCACTCACTCCTGGATTCCTCGATTACTCGTAGTTTGAGCATCTGTTTTACTTCAGCCACGATGGCTTGCCTTCAGGCTTCTGGGACACGGTACAGTTTAATTCGTACCCTCATCTGAGGCTCGGTGACAATGTCATGTTGGATTACAGAGGTCCGGCCTAGCAGTTCTGAGAATACGTCCATATTCTGCTCCACCAAATTCCGAGCCTCTCATTGTTGCTCTTTACCTCTCCCCCAGCCTCGTCCATGGCCGGTGACAGAGGGTTCCCAGACGGTATGACCGGAGTTGCATCCGCAATCATATACTCCCGGCCTTTCCAGGCTTTTAGCAGGTTCACATGATAGAGTTGTTCTGGTTTTCTCTTTCCGGGCTGGTAGACTGTAATTCACCCCCCTTTTCCCAGACTTCATATGGCCCTTGCCACTTGGCCATGAGTTTACTCTCTGCTGTGGGCACAAGCACTAACACCAGATCCCCTTCTTTAAAGGACCTGACCGTGGCTCTTTTATTATACTTGCGACTCTGGGCTGTCTGGGCATCCATTAGATGCTCTTTAACTATAGGCATGACCGCCGTGATCTGATCCTGCATACTTACCACTTGCTCAATTACACTCTTATACGGAGTCGGCTCCTGTTCCCATGTCTCTTTGGCTATGTCCAGCAAACCCCTAGGATGCCTGCTGTACAAGAGCTCAAAGGGTGAGAACCCCGTGGAAGTCTGTGGTACCTCGCGGACAGCGAACATTAAATAGGGCAGTAACATGTGCCAAACCCTCCCATCCTTGGAGACCACTTTTTTAACATAGATTTAAGAGTCTTGCTAAATCTCTCCACTAACCCATCGGTCTGTGGGTGGTACGCCCATGTGCGTAACTGTTTTATCCGGAGCAGCTTACACAGTTCCCTTGTCACCTTGGACATAAAAGGAATCCCCTGATCTGTAAGGATCTCCTTAGGTAGTCCAAGGCAGCAGAACATGGCAAACAGCTCATGGACGATAAGTTTTGCCAATAGTGTTGAGCCACCCCCGTAGTGTTCGAGTTCGGTTCGGTTCGTCGAACACCCGTGTGTTCGCCGAACTGTTCGTCGAACACCTTCGAACACCGTTAAAACCAATGGCAGGCAAACAAAAACACATAGAAACACATAGAAAACACCTTCAAAGGTGTCCAAAAGCTGACAAACTGCTCAGAAGACATAACTAACACATGGAAAAGTGACAAGTACATATAGTCATGCGAAAATAAAAGAGGTGGAGGAGTAAAAGGAGGGGGAGACACAGATATAGGCATGTCATGCCCTTCTAAAATCCAAAAAGTGAGAAGCCGACACGGCCAGTCCGCTCCTGCCCGTGCCACCTCCGTGTCGCCGGGTTTGTGCCAGAGCCGCGGTGAACCCTGATGGCCAGCCCCCCTCTCCCAATACTGGTGCCTGTCCGCTGGTGGGTCGAGCGAGCCCCCCTGTGGTGGAGGCAGCTCTAAGCTTTTTAATTTAAATTGTCTCTCTAATTTGAATGAATACACTTTAAATCCATTTACAAGGATCTATTGGAGGGCAAGTCTCATGCCAGCAGCCGCGTAATTCCAGCTCCAGTAGCGTCCACTAAAGCTGCTGCAGTTAAAAAGCTTTTATAAGGATCGAGCTCGGCTGTCCACCGCAAGGCATCCTGCTGCCAGTCCCAGCCCCTATGCCTTGGGGTGCCTCCTGATGCTCTTCACTGAGTATCCCGTGGTCCCGAAGCATTTCCTTTGAAAAAATGAAGTGTCCAAACTACAGGTGGTGTAGCTTGCTTAACAGCCGGGATAATCCGCTGACTAGCAGACCCTGCTACTAGGCACAAAGTATTTCCTGGGCTAGATGCAGTTAAAAATTTGTAATTAGATACTCTCGTTGGATGCTGAGAAAGCATTCCATAGAGTCTCCTGGCACGCCATATATGATTCTCTTAAAAAGCTTGGGGTAGGGGTCTAGGGGACCCTTTTATAGCCAAAATCACGGCCCTGTATCGCAATACGTCACCTAGGCTGAAGATAAATGGAACTGTAGCACCCTGAGGGCTCGGTTGCTACAGAGGTATTGCACCTCACCCAGAGGTGTGATATCTCACTCTCAGGTAAGGATGTAGTGTGGATCAGGACCCGACACCTGCATGCATTACACCACATTGCCGTGGGGCAGGGCGACCAATATGCCCCTGAGATGGGCACGACAGTCCCTGTCCCTGGCTGGAGTGGGGGGAGGGAACACTGAGGAAGGGGAACCCTGTAGTGCAGGAGCAGGGAGGAAGCAGTTCCTGGGTGCATTGAGAAGGGAGTATAAAAGGTGGGCACCATCTTAGTTCAGTGCAGAGAAGTCTGAGCAGAAGTGGCAGGGAGCAGGGGCTCTGCATGAGCTCTGCTCCGGAGGCGGGCCTAGTAACAGAGGCCCAGGCCTGGAAGAGGGAGAAGGAAGGAAGAGGAGCGGAGAAGGCTCCAGGGACGAGGAACGAAGGGATCTCAGGGGTGCGGACGGGCGAGTCGCCACCGCACGCCAGAATCCACCTGCGTGGAGGGGTCAGGCCAAAGGGGGAGACCGGTCCCCGAAACTAGTGGAGGCAGGAAACGACCCTCAGCTAGAAACAGGAGGCTGTGACATTTTATGTGGCGCAGCCCCTCGCTACACCCGCTAGGAAGGCACCACATAGGGTCAGGGAAACTGGTGCCAAGTTTACCAAGAGGAGGCCCGAGGCAGCCGGACAGAAGGGTTGGTAAGAAAGGCCAGACAAAGGACACACAAAGGGGGTCCTGTGAAGCGCTCCAAAGTTATCTGGGAGTTGTCTGAGCCCCTCACCTGGTGAGCACAGTACGACGTGGGCAGCCGTTACCTGCAGACGTGGTCTGGATAATAAGAACTGTGAGTAAAGGCCCTGGACTGCATCACTGACTCCGTGTCATTACTGCTGCTGCCCTGCACCATCACCCCCATCCTCTGCATACACTGCCCTGAGGCTATACTCCTCCCGTGGGGAGTTATGCTACGCTCTGCTGCACCCACAACACCAGCCTCAGCGGTCTGCCCTGGAGCGGCGGCTCACTCTGACCGCAATCCACGGGTGGCGTAGTCGGACATTTAAACATCAAAACCACATAAATAGTTCCGCCACTGGTTTGACCGCCCTGAGCCACGGAACCGGGTTGCCGCCACGGAGACTACAACCACCAGCATCCACCAAAAAGGGTCCGGCTCCGGGTGTCCCAAGGCCCAGGGGGCGCGTCAGAACATTTTCATCACCTTTCACAATCACCAATGGGACAAGGCAGGGATGTTCTCTGTCCCCTCTCTTATACATCCTAGTGATGGAGCACCTGCTCTCATCAATTCGCCATAACCCCAATATTAGGTGGATTGAGGTGGGAGGCACCGAGTACAAGTGCTCTCTATTTGCTGATGATGTCCTAGTATATATCACTCAATCACATATATCCATCCATGCTGTTATGGCTGAAATAGATCACTTTGTTACATGGTCAAATTTTAAAATCAATGCAGCGAAGTCTGAGGCCCTCGATGTCTCCCTCTCCAAATCCATATAGGATTCCATCCAGTCCAACTTTCCCTTTGCCTGGCCCTCACAGGGTATCAAATACTTAGGAATTCCTATTCATAGAGACCTCTCCCATCTATGTTATCTTAATTTTGGGCCCTTTATTGAACAACTCCATACAGACCACGGTTGGCAAGTTAGAACTGTAAGATTCACTACGTGAACCACTGGTGTTTTGTGGAAAAGCACATGTACACTGTGTTCCAAATTATTATGCAAAAAGTGTTTAGGAGTGATAAGGGAAGAATTTGTTTGTTTGTCAGTTAAACTCATTGATGGTGATGTGTGTCAGGGCTCTTTATATCACTGTAAGCAATTGCAGACACCAGTGCTAATTAGTTTGGCAGGTGTGTCCAATGAAAGGCAAGACTACTTAAGAAGGCTCTCTCACATTATTCAGCAGCCTACATTTTCTGCCAAAATGGGAAAGAAAAAGGATGTGTCGGCTGCTGAGAAGCAACAAATTGTGGAGTGTTTAGGTCAAGGCATGACTACAATCAACATTGTGCGATGATCAGGATGAAGTGTCTTGGCAATCAAGAAGTATGTAGCTGATTCACAGTACACACGTGTGCATGCTGATAAGGGCAAATTGAGGACTCTTTCCTACAGGCAATTACGTCAGGTTGAAAGAGCAGCGGCAAAAAAGCCTTGTCATAGCAGCAGACAAGTTTTTGAAGCTGCTTGTGCCTCCAACGTCCCCCGAACAACAAGATGCAGGGTCCTTCAGAGGTTTGCAGCTGTGCATACGCCATCCTGTCGACCTCCTCTATCCACTTCACACAAGCAGAAACGGCTCCAGTGGGCCAAACATTACATGAAGACTGATTTCAAAACTGTTTTGTTCACGGATGAGTGCCGTGCAGCGCTCGATGGTCCAGATGGATGGAGTGGAGGATGGCTGGTTGATGGACACCCCACGCAAACACGGCTACAGCGCCAACAAGGAGGAGGTGGAGTAATGTTTTGGGCTGGAATCATGGGGAGAGAGATTGTCGGCCCCTTTAGGATCCCTGAAGGCGCTAAAGATGAACTCCATAATGTATGTGGATTTTCTCAAACAGCACTTCCTGCCATGGTTCAAGAAGAAGAACCGTGTATTTCACAGCAAGATTATTTTTCTGCATGATAATGCACCATCTCATGCTGCACATAAAACATCTGCATCTCTGGCTGATATGGGCATAAAAGGGGACAAACTTATGGTGTGACCCCCATGCTCCCCTGACCTCTACCCCATTCAGAACCTTTGGAGCATCATTAAAAGGAGTGTCTATGATGGCGGGAGGCAGTTCACATCTAAGCAACAGCTCTGGGAGGGTATTCTGTCCTCATGCAAAACAATTGAAGCAGAAACCATCCAAAACCTGACAAATTCAATGGACGAGAGAGTTCAGAAGCTCCTTTCGAACAAGGGGTCCTATGTGAAAATGTAACATCACCTAGAATAAAGTTTTGAGTTGAAAACTGTTTGATTTCAGTTTCTAACAACCTGCTAATGCTTATAATTTCAAAAATGACCATTTTTTTGGTCTTTATTAAAATGAAAAGGTTGATCGAAAAGTTTGGGGGATCTAAGAGTGTGGCAACCCAGTAGTCATGATTACTTCGAATTCTGACAATATGAGGGTCATGCTGCAGGTAGTGCAGCAAGAAGGCACTTATGTGTCTTGCGCATCTCGGAGCCCCAAAATTATTTTCCGGGCTAGATGCAGCTAAAAATTATTTTTAATTTTAAATCTGGTGGAGCTTATTATAGATGGCCTAATAGGATCAGTGCTGCACACTGCTACAAAGCCCAAATTATTTTCCAGTCAAGATACAGATAAACATGATTAGTAATTTGAAAGCTTAAAACGGTTGGTAGGGTGATTTTAAACAATCATCAAGCTTTTACTCTCCCCAGGATGACACAGGGGTAGAAAAGTCGTTTCGGATCCATGATTTGTTCATCTTTATGAACGCGAGTCTGTCTACATTATCAGTGGAGAGC
Organism: Phyllobates terribilis; assembly: GCF_046119375.1. Taxonomy (NCBI): domain Eukaryota; kingdom Metazoa; phylum Chordata; class Amphibia; order Anura; family Dendrobatidae; genus Phyllobates; species Phyllobates terribilis. The sequence continues at coordinate 406,235,601 of NW_027362761.1, read as the reverse complement.
CGCGTGCGCTTATCTGTCAGCACACCACCAGCAGCGCTGAACACACGTTCAGACAGAACGCTGGCTGCGGGGCATGACAAGATCTCCAAGGCGTAAGTGGCTAGCTCCGGCCATTTATCCAGATTGGAAGCCCAAAAAGAGCAAGGGTCCAGTGACACAGTCGTGGCTTCAATGTTTACTTGGAGATACTCCTGTACCATCGTCTCTAGGCGTTGACTATGTGTCAGACTTCTTGTCTCCTGTGGCCTTGCAAAGGATGGGCTAAAAAAGTGGTGAAATGATTCCGCAAAATTGATGTTACCACCAGATACTGTGGTTCTGTTACGGTTTGAGTGCTGAACACTTGACGGTCCCACGGTTGGCAAGTTGTAACTGTGAGATTCACTACGTGCACCACTGGTATTTTGTGGAAAAGCACATGTAAGATTCTGCAACAGTCTCTGCTGATACTCCTGCATGCGTGCATCCCTTTCTATGGCAGGAATAATTTCTGCAAATTTACTTTTGTACCAGGGATCTAACAGTGTGGCAACCCAGTAGTCAGGATTATTTCTAATTCTCACAATTCGAGGGTCATGTTGCAGGTAGTGCAGCAAGAAGGCACTCATGTGTGTTGCGCATCCAGGAGCACCAAGTCCCTGTTGTGTTGGTGGCGAGGTAACAATCATGCTTCCTTCCTCTGTCCTCTCCCCCCAACCTCGCACAACAGAAATGTGATCAAGGTCTCCCTCATCTGATGAGTCTTCCATCAGGTCGTCCTCCACTTCTTCCTGGGCTCCTGCACCTTCCTCACTAGTTTGGCTGCTACCATGCGCCCTGGTAAAACCATCTCCCCCACCCTCACATGTCTGCCGCCTTGGTGCTGCCGACCGTCTGGACCTTGCAGATGTTAGCCCTTCCGCATACAACTCCTCCTCCTCTACTTCCTCCACCTCCTCTTGTGCCACCACCTGACTCCGAATTCTGTTTAACATGTGCTCCAGCATGTAAATCACCGGAATAGTCATGCTGATAATGGCATCGTCAGCACTAAACATCTTCGTCGCCATTTCAAAACTGTGCAGAAGGGTGCATAGGTCCCTGATCTGAGACCACTCCTCCAGCGTGATTTGCCCCACCTCTGGATCTCGTTGGCCCAGGCTATACGTCAGAACGTATTGCACCAGGGCTTGTCGGTGCTGCCACAGTCGCTGCAACATGTGCAGAGTTGAATTCCACCGGGTAGGCACATCGCATTTTAGCCGGTGAAGTGGCAGGCCCAACGACTTCTGTAGAGATGTAAGTCGCTGAGCTGCGGGATGCGAACGGCGGAAGTGAACACACAGCGACCGTGCCCTCTGCAGAAGGCCATCTAGTCTGGGATAGTGGGCTAAAAATTGCTGGACAACCAGGTTCAACACGTGAGCCATACAAGGCACGTGTGTGACATTGCCCCGGCGAAGGGCCGCACCCAGGTTTGCAGCATTGTCGCACACGGCCTTCCCTGCTTTCAGGTCCAGTGGAGACAACCATTCATGAAATTGGTTCTCCAGAGCTGACCACAACTCCTCAGCTGTGTGACTCACATTTCCCAGACATTTCAATGTAAAAACCGCCTGATGACGTTGAGCCCTACTGCCAGCATAGTAAGGAGGTGTGCAGGATCCCTTCTGCACAGTTAGAAAGCTTGTGGCATGACCAGACAGGCTTTGGGTGCAGGTGGAAGACCGAGAGGAGGTTGAGGAGGCAGAAGCAGTGGAGGAACTTTGACATAAAGAGGATTGACGCACAACTCGTGGGGACGGCAAGACTTGGACAGCAGCCCCTTGTCCTGCTGTCACCATAGTTACCCAGTGCCCAGTCAGCGACATGTAACGCCCCTGTCCATGCCTACTCGTCCAAGTGTCTGTGGTGAAATGCACCCTGTCACACACAGAGTTTCTCAAAGAAGCGGTGATGTTGTGTGCGACATGCTGGTGGAGCGCAGGCACACCTTTCTTTGAGAAGTAGTGCCGACTGGGCATCTGGTACTGGGGCACTGCGACGAACATAAGGTCTCGAAAATCCTCTGTGTCCACCAGGCGGAAAGGCAGCATTTCTGTAGCCAAGAGCTTGCAGATGGTGAAATTCAACCTCTTAGCTTTCTCATGGCTAGGAGGAAATGGTCTTTTACTTGTCCACATCTGAGGGACCGAGGGCTGGCTATTGTGCTTAGACGGGGTTGATAAGGGTGTCCCTGGCAAACTGCCGGTCTGTGAGGAAGATGCAGGCGGACATGTTAGGTTGCCTTGATCCAAAGGTGGTGCTATCGATGTCGGACAGCGCTCAACACCAGCTGCTGTTACCACCTCCAAAGAAAATCATGACCTGCCAATCACGCTGGCTGTTGCGGGTAAAGAGGTGGCAGGTCTGCGCCCCAAAACAGGTGTGACTGCTGTCCCCCCAGTCACAGAGGATGAAGAGGCCGCGGATGCACAAGATATGGCAGACGGTGGTTGGCCCGGCCGGCTAGGCCGCATTGTAGCACACTGAGCTTCCCACTGCAACTTATGCTTCATGTCCATGTGCCGGTTCATGCATGAAGTACTCAAACTATGTATTTTTTGGCCTCTACTTAGCTTTTGCTGACAAATGTTACAGATAACACGAGTTGGGTCATCTTTATCGATCTGAAAAAATGCCCAGGCTATGCAAGGCTTAGCACCCATGCGACCTGAAGAGCCACCACGACTTGTGGTGAGAGGCAGAGTTGTGTTTGAGGATGCAGTTGTTGACGTGCTTCCAGTACTACGTCTCTGTCCAGGAAGGCGCAACCTGACCTCGTCGTCACTAGCATCTTCCTCCACCTCCTCTGCTGACCTCATCTCTTGGCTGACTGTGGGTTGACAGTAAGTGGGATCTCCAACCTCATCATCATCACCTTGTGTGTTATCACACCCGTCGTCCTCAGAGCCAACCTGTTCCTGCCCTGACAAAAAACTAAAGTTGTCGCTCCAATCAGGTATTTGAGTCTTATCATCGTCTTCCTCATTGTCTCCACCAACAGGAGTTACAGTTTGGGAATGAGGGTCTACATTATGGTCAGAACCTTCTGCGTCTGGTCCTGGATCCGACTCATAAAGATTCTGGGCATCAGTGCAGATCATTTCCTCGTCTGGATTCACAGAAGCGCTGGAGTCGACCTCTGATTCCCAGGCTATAGTATGAGTAAACAGCTCTGCAGACTCAACCATCTGTTCTACCTCATACTCAGACGGGCAGCTGGAGATTTGGGAGCTGTGAGGAAGCAAGTGCGATTTGGGTGACACCTTTGAGGACTGGAGTATTTGTGATGTTGAAGTTGATGTGGAGGAGAGCCCACTTAAAGGAGCACTTGATATCCGTTGAAGCACCTGCTGTTTTTGTGCCTCATCTGGAATTTGTAGCGATTGGCGTGGCCGTAAGAAAGGGATCTTATCACATTGTCCGCTAAAAGAAGTAGACATTTTAGTTTGGCTGGAAGATGGTCTTTCTTCTGCAGATGTTACTGTTGCTTTAACACCTACCCCACGGACACAACCTTTTTTCCCCTTCCCAACACGCCTATTCCCCTTTCCACCAGCAGCAGGCCTTTTTCCACTCATTTTGGTGGTTAACTAATTCACAACTCTGGAGTTGTTTGCACAAAAAAACAATGGATGGTAACCGAGCAGAGCTGAGTGGCCAAACTGTGGTATTAGGCCAAAACTATTGGCTGGGTTAGATGCAGAAAAAAATATATTCAGTTTGCAACCTGATGGAGGTCAGTATAGATGGACTAATAGAGAAAGTCCGACACACTGCTACAAGGCCAAATATTTTTTCAGAGGTAGATGCAGAAAAAAATTATATTCAGTTTGCAACCTGATGGAGGTCTGTATAGATGGATTAATAGAACAAGACCCACACACAGCTAGAAGCCCAATATTTTTTCAGAGGTAGATGCAGAAAAAAATATATTCAGTTTGCAACCTGATGGAGGTCAGTATAGATGGACTAATACAACAAGTCCCACACACAGCTAGAAGCCCAATATTTTTTCAGAGGTAGATGCAGAAAAAAATATATTCAGTTTGCAACCTGATGGAGGTCAGTATAGATGGACTAATACAACAAGTCCCACACACAGCTAGAAGCCCAAATATTTTTTCAGAGGTACTGTAGATGCAGATAAAAATTATTTTTAATTTGCAACCTGATGGAGGTCAGTATAGATGGACTAATACAACAAGTCTCACACACAGCTAGAAGCCCAAATATTTTTTCAGAGGTACTGTAGATGCAGATAAAAATTATTTTTAATTTGCAACCTGATGGAGGTCAGTATAGATGGACTAATAGAGAAAGTCCGACACACTGCTACAAGGCCAAATATTTTTTCAGAGGTAGATGCAGAAAAAAATTATATTCAGTTTGCAACCTGATGGAGGTCTGTATAGATGGATTAATAGAACAAGACCCACACACAGCTAGAAGCCCAATATTTTTTCAGAGGTAGATGCAGAAAAAAATATATTCAGTTTGCAACCTGATGGAGGTCAGTATAGATGGACTAATACAACAAGTCCCACACACAGCTAGAAGCCCAAATATTTTTTCAGAGGTACTGTAGATGCAGATAAAAATTATTTTTAATTTGCAACCTGATGGAGGTCAGTATATAGATGGACTAATACAACAAGTCCCACACACAGCTAGAAGCCCAAATATTTTTTCAGAGGTACTGTAGATGCAGATAAAAATTATTTTTAATTTGCAACCTGATGGAGGTCAGTATAGATGGACTAATAGAGAAAGTCCGACACACTGCTACAAGGCCAAATATTTTTTCAGAGGTAGATGCAGAAAAAAATTATATTCAGTTTGCAACCTGATGGAGGTCTGTATAGATGGATTAATAGAACAAGACCCACACACAGCTAGAAGCCCAATATTTTTTCAGAGGTAGATGCAGAAAAAAATATATTCAGTTTGCAACCTGATGGAGGTCAGTATAGATGGACTAATACAACAAGTCCCACACACAGCTAGAAGCCCAATATTTTTTCAGAGGTAGATGCAGAAAAAAATATATTCAGTTTGCAACCTGATGGAGGTCAGTATAGATGGACTAATACAACAAGTCCCACACAGAGCTAGAAGCCCAAATATTTTTTCAGAGGTACTGTAGATGCAGATAAAAATTATTTTTAATTTACAACCTGATGGAGGTCAGTATATAGATGTACTAATACAACAAGTCCCACACACAGCTAGAAGCCCAAATATTTTTTCAGAGGTACTGTAGATGCAGATAAAAATTATTTTTCATTTGCAACCTGATGGAGGTCAGTATAGATGGACTAATAGAGAAAGTCAGACACACTGCTAGAAGGCCAAATATTTTTTCAGAGCTAGATGCAGGAAAAAATTATATTCAGTTTGCAACCTGATGGAGGTCAGTATAGATGGATTAATAGAACAAGACCCACACACAGCTAGAAGCCCAATATTTTTTCAGAGGTAGATGCAGAAAAAAATATATTCAGTTTGCAACCTGATGGAGGTCAGTATAGATGGACTAATACAACAAGTCCCACACACAGCTAGAAGCCCAAATATTTTTTCAGAGGTACTGTAGATGCAGATAAAAATTAGTTTTAATTTGCAACCTGATGGAGGTCAGTATAGATGGACTAATACAACAAGTCCCACACACAGCTAGAAGCCCAAATATTTTTTCAGAGGTACTGTAGATGCAGATACAAATTATTTTTAATTTGCAACCTGATGGAGGTCAGTATAGATGGACTAATACAACAAGTCCCACACACAGCTAGAAGCCCAAATATTTTTTCAGAGGTAGATGCAGAAAAAAATATATTCAGTTTGCAACCTGATGGAGGTCAGTATAGATGGACTAATACAACAAGTCCCACACACAGCTAGAAGCCCAAATATTTTTTCAGAGGTACTGTAGATGCAGATACAAATTATTTTTAATTTGCAACCTGATGGAGGTCAGTATAGATGGACTAATACAACAAGTCCCACACACAGCTAGAAGCCCAAATATTTTTTCAGAGGTACTGTAGATGCAGATAAAAATTATTTTTAATTTGTAACCTGATGGAGGTCAGTATAGATGGACTAATAGAGAAAGTCCGACACACTGCTAGAAGGCCAAATATTTTTTCAGAGCTAGATGCAGAAAAAAATTATATTCAGTTTGCAACCTGATGGAGGTCAGTATAGATGGATTAATAGAACAAGACCCACACACAGCTAGAAGCCCAATATTTTTTCAGAGGTAGATGCAGAAAAAAATATATTCAGTTTGCAACCTGATGGAGGTCAGTATAGATGGACTAATACAACAAGTCCCACACACAGCTAGAAGCCCAAATATTTTTTCAGAGGTACTGTAGATGCAGATACAAATTATTTTTAATTTGCAACCTGATGGAGGTCAGTATAGATGGACTAATACAACAAGTCCCACACACAGCTAGAAGCCCAAATATTTTTTCAGAGGTAGATGCAGAAAAAAATATATTCAGTTTGCAACCTGATGGAGGTCAGTATAGATGCACTAATACAACAAGTCCCACACACAGCTAGAAGCCCAAATATTTTTTCAGAGGTACTGTAGATGCAGATACAAATTATTTTTAATTTGCAACCTGATGGAGGTCAGTATAGATGGACTAATAGAGAAAGTCCGACACACTGCTAGAAGGCCAAATATTTTTTCAGAGCTAGATGCAGAAAAAAATTATATTCAGTTTGCAACCTGATGGAGGTCAGTATAGATGGATTAATAGAACAAGACCCACACACAGCTAGAAGCCCAAATATTTTTTCAGAGGTAGATGCAGAAAAAAATATATTCAGTTTGCAACCTGATGGAGGTCAGTATAGATGGACTAATACAACAAGTACCACACACAGCTAGAAGCCCAAATATTTTTTCAGAGGTACTGTAGATGCAGATAAAAATTAGTTTTAATTTGCAACCTGATGGAGGTCAGTATAGATGGACTAATAGAATGATGCTATGCCCAAAAGATTTTACTTCACTAGGTGCAGTAAAAAAATTGGTATTCTATACACAGGTGGTATATCTTGCAGCACAGATAGGCTACTCCACTGACTAACACACTCTGCAATAGGCCAAAAAGGATTAGCTTTGCTAGATTCAGCCAAATGCTGTGAAAAAAACTTGCACAGCACTGGCACAGACTTGCCTGGCAAAAACTGATAGCAACTGATGTAACCTAGTCCTGAAAAGGACTCCAATTACAATTAGTCTTTACTCCCACAACCTATCTATTTAAGAGCACAGACCTCCCTGATAAAAGTCATAGGAAATGCTGTAACCTAGTCCTTAAAAGGACTGCAATCACAACTATTCCCTACTCCCAAGCTATCTGTATATTTGTGCGAAAATTGGCTTGAAATTAACAAGGTATAGCGCACACAGCAACAGCGGTGCCGTCTAACACGCAGCTGCAGCAGTGAGAAAATGGTGGCGACGGGGAAAATGGCTTGGTCTTATAGGGCAAGGACATGTGACATACACTGCCAATGACACATGCCCTTGCTTGTGTGAAAAAAAGCACTTCGCTCCGTGTGTGCGCTGCTGATAGGCTGACAGATTGCACCTCCCCACTGCAAATGCGGGAAAGAGAAAAAAAAATGGAGATCTTCATTGTTCCTGCAGAGATCCATCCCCTGCCCCTCCCCCCACCCCGCTGTACACTCAAACTGCGTATTAACATTAATTTTCATCATTACTGATAAAAAATCCAGTTATGATTTTGGTGCACGAACAGTTATCGAACATAACCTCGAACAGCCGAATTTTTATCAAATTGTTCGTGTTCGCCGAACGGCTCGAACACCGCCCAAAACAGCTCGAATTTGAGATTGGCGAACAGTTCGAGTAGAACAACGCTCATCTCTATTTGCCAAAGTATGGCAAAGTGGTATTGCCAGCAGGTAATAGGTGGCATAATCTGCTACCATCAAAATATGTTGGTGGTTACAGGCAGATTTTACTATAGGCCCCACCAGATCCATTGCAATCCACTCAAAAGGTACCTGTTATGATCTGCAACATAAGCTAAGGAAAGATAGGGGAAAGCTGTCCCTACAGTAAGACTAAGCTGAATCCCTACGATGTAGCGGGCTGCCTGTTCCTTGTGAACATACCCGCCTTAGTCCTCGGCTAGTCTGAACAAAGACCTATAGAGTTAAGGGAGGGGTCCCTAAAAGAACTAAGGACTGGGACAAAAATGGGACACCTCCTAAACAGAAGTAGATGCAGAGCACAAAAGACAAAAAGACAAAACGTACTAGAGGTCCCAGAGGACCAAGCGAACTAGACAGAGATAGGCACCGTAGCACCGGGCTATAGAGACAGTCAAACAACACTGAAGTCCAGCAAAGCCAGAAGGGCGGAGCAGGAATAAATAGGCTGATGGTCACGTGACCGCAAAACACAAGCTAGCAAAAACTAACAGGAGGGTTCTAACAGTACCCCCTTTTCTATGAGGATCCTCCGGATCCTCCAGTCCCACGCCTATCAGGAAACCTCCTGTGGAAAGCTTTAACAAGCCTAGGAGCAGAGACATCACCCGTCCTTACCCAGGAGTTGTCTTCGGGACCGAAACCCTTCCAGGAGACAAGATACTGTAATTTCCCTCTATGCCATCTAGAATTCAAAATACGAGAAATTTCATATTCGCCGTCTTCCACCACAGGAGGAACTGTGACAGTGGCATCCCTATTAGATACGTCAGCCTTTTTCAACAAGGAAACATGAAACACAGAATTAATCTTCCAGGAAGTAGGGACATCCAACCTAACAGCAGACTGGTTAACAACCTGAAGCACTTTAAATGGACCCACAAACTTAGGACCCAGTTTTTTAGAGAGAATCCTCAACCGGAGGTTCTTTGAGGACAACCAAACCATGTCACCCACAGTAAACAAAACCTCTTTACGTTTCCTGTCAAAATACTTCTTGGACTTCTTGTTAGCCTCTTGAAGGTTACAACGTACATTCGTCCAAACTCTCTCCAAATCACCGGAAAAATTCTCCTCCTCCGGCACCGCCGACCCCAATTTGGAGAACGAACCAAAAGACTGATGTCTCCCAGTACAACATAAAAAAGGAGAACACCCAGCAGAAGAGAATATATGATTGTTAAGAGCAAATTCTGCGATAGGCGGAAACTTAGACCACACCTCTTGATTGTCCGCCACAAAACAACGCAAAAACTGTTCTACATCCTGGTTCTTTCTTTCAGTCTGTCCATTCGACTCAGGATGATAACCAGACAAAAATGACAAATGGACTCCCAACCTGTCACAAAAAGCATGCCAAAAGGGAGCCACAAACTGAGGTCCTCTATCAGAAACAATATCCGTGGGAACGCCATGGAGCTTGACAATCTCCTTAACAAACGCCTTAGCGAGTGTCTTGGCGCAGGGCAACTTAATGAATGGAACCAAATGACACATCTTACTAAAATGGTCCACGACCACTCAGATGACAGTAAAACCCTCGGACACAGGAAGATCAGTGATAAAATCCATAGTGAGATGCGTCCAAGGCGCACTAGGAACCTCCAGAGGGCAAAGCAACCCCGGAGCAGGAGTATATGAAGCCTTTGACCTAGCACACACAGTACACTGACGCACCCACTTGATGACTTCCTTCTGCCATCCAGGCCACCAAAAACTGCGACTGATAAGTCTCTTAGTCTCCGAAACTCCTGGATGACCGGCCAACTGAGACTCATGACACTGCACAAACAAATCTCTCCTAAAGGCTCTAGGCACGAACAACCTCCCATGGGGAGTGTTAGATGGAGCATCATCTTGAGCATTCAGAATCCCATTCTCCAAAATGGAGTACAAAGCCGCCATCACAACTCCTTTCTGCAAAATGCTCTCCTCCTCCTCGGCACTGACCGTAGGAGAGAAGCTGCGAGATAAAGCATCGGTTTTAATATTCTTAGTACCAGGGATATAGGTAACAGAAAAATTAAACCAAGAAAAAAAAAGTGCTCACCTAGCTTGACGGGCATTCAAGCGCTTGGCAGCATCCAGATAGATCAAATTCTTATGATCTGTGAAAACCTGAATAGGAAATCTAGCGCCTTCCAAAAATGACGCCAATTTTCAAACGCAAGTTTAATAGCCAGCAGCTCCCGATTTCCAACATCATAATTCAGTTCGGTTTCTGAAATTTTTTTCGAAAAAAAGGCACAAGGATGTACTCCACCCTTGTTCTCTTGAGACAAAACTGCTCCGACCCCCACTGATGAAGCATCGACCTCGACCAAAAAAGGCTTGGTCTCATCAGGCTGCATAAGGATAGGGGCAGAACTGAACCTCTCTTTGAGATACTCAAATGCTTCAATGGCCTCAGTAGTCCACTGGGCCGTATTCGCACCTTTCCTGGTGAGATCGGTTAGAAGTTTAACAATTATAGAAAAATTCTTAATGAATTTCCTGTAATAATTGGCAAAACCCAAAAATCTCTGTATAGATTTCAAACCAATAGGCTTAGGCCATTCCTGCACAGCCTGAACCTTCACAGGGTCCATCTCAAAGCCCTCGCTGGAGACAATGTAGCCCAAAAAACTAATTTTCTGCACAGCAAATTCACATTTCTCCTGCTTAGCAAAGAGTGAATTATCACTCAATAACTGCAAAACTTCACGTACACTCTGCCAATGGGACTCGAGATCTGGTGAATAAATCAAAATGTCATCCAAATACACAACCACATTCTTACCAATCAAAGGTCTCAGGATGTCATTAATAAGGTTCTGAAAAAATGCAGGTGCATTGTTAAGACCAAAAGGCATCACCAGACTCTCAAAGTTGAAAATAACCTCGGCACTCAATGGATATGAAAGAATAGGATTTTTTATTATTCATGTAGTCCAACCAGAAAAATAAACGTTTCGGTCACAATTGACCTTCATCAGTATTGCTGCAAAATACAAGTAATGCAGTACAAAAAATCAATTTCTACAGAATAATTCATTTGAATATTAACACACTGAAATTAATGGGATAGGATGGGAAAATGGGAAAAGGGGATAGGAGAGGGTGTAGGGTGCTACCTATAATCGCGGAGGCAAAGCTACAAAGCACTAGGGAAGACATACCAGACTGCCAATGAAAATGTACGTGGCTGAACGGCCCGGACAGTAAGTCTCTAAGGCTGCCTGTAAGTATATAAATGCCAAGGTGAGGAATAGCATTGGACTGGCTGTCCCACAGTGTCTGGAAGGGAAGCAGGGAGTACTATACCTGTATGGTGACTTGGATATGGCTTAGGCTACGTGGTATCCTCCGCTGGTAGAGAGCGCTGCCATACAGTGTGGAGGGCGCTAGTATATATAGGGAGGATGGGAGGTGCAAAGCTAATAGAGTAATACGTTGCAGAGCGCGCTGGCACGGAAGCGGAAATGACGTCACCGGATGTGACGTTATGAATGATGCGTGCGGTCCAGAAGCTTGCGTTCCACGCAAGAGGAAGTCACTATCTATGGGAGCCAGGTGATCTGTGCGTGCGCTGCAACCATGGAAACGGAGAAGGGGACTGGATAGGAGGGCAGGAACGGAGGGCAGGGATCTCTATGAGGGAAGAAGCAGAGAATGAATAAATGCACACCAATCCTGACACATATTGTAAAACATAGTACAATAATGTTAACATATAATAACATGAGAATAATCCAGCAGTTTTGGAACATTTTTTGAGAGTAAAACAGCAATCTTGGAGCATTATATTAGGGTATTCCCACCCTGTGACTATAGTGCCTGGACGGATCCCAGAGGAGCTGGATATGAGAACAAATTATATGTGAGGATAGGTACTATGCATGATGGATAGAAACAGTCTTTTATATAAAGGCTGATAAATCGTATTCCCTATTAAGGCCTTTATGGGTTCTAGATTCCAACTGGTGGATCCAGAAAGCTTCTCTTTGTTTGAGGAGTCTAATCCGATCGCCACCTATGCGTGGTGGTGGTACCTGTTCCAGGACTTGGAACTGTTATTGTGATATATTATGTCCTTTTGTGATAAAATGGTGAAGGTATTGTGGCGGTAAGAGGGGCAGAAAGAAAGACCTTTCTGTAATAGAGTGATTTGAGCATTGTTCAAGGTTTTAGATGATATATTTACCACCAGGGGCGTTGTGTCTGGTAACGAGTTATCCTGCGAGTAGTACTCCCAGAAAGAAACGCTCCTGCAGAGCGTAAACAAGCTATACGGACGTAACTGACCTTTTTTTTTTCTTTACTTAAACGACGCTCACAATACTTAATCAAATGATCATTTTTACCACAATAAAGACACAAACCTTCAGCGAATCTCCATTCTCTTTCCTGAGAGCGGAGTGACATCACCCCAACCTCCATTGGTTCTCCGCTGTCAGAGCAGATTTTCTGGGAACTAAGACCTGAAGTTACAGGAGTTTTCACATCATTAACCCTGGATCTCAGTCTCCTGTCCAGACGAACAGCTAACTGCATAGCTTCCTGCAGAGTCTCAGGTGCAGGGAATGCAATTAGCAAATCCTTAACCCTTTCACTCAGACCAGCAAGAAATAAACATCTTAGCGCAGAATCATTCCATTTAACTTCTGAATCCCATCTCCTGAAGTGTGTGCAATAATTTTCAACATCATCTGACCCCTGATTCAAACGTCTAAGTTCTGATTCAGCAGAAGAGATTCGATCAGGATCGTCATATAATAGCCCCATAGCAGAAAAAATTCTTCAACAGAACATAAACACGGATCATTAGGCTGGAGAGAAAAGGCCCAACCCTGTGGTTCTTTGCGCAAAAGTGACATACTAAAACCAATGCGCTGTGATTCATTCCCAGAGGACCTTGGTTTCAAACGAAAATATAACAAACAAGCATTTTTAAAGGAAAAAAAATCTTGCTGTTTACCATAAAAAAAATCAGGCAGTCCTACCTTGGGTTCAACAAAATGCGCTCCAGGACAGCTACTCACGTGTTGCTGAAGCTTGGCCACCTCCAGAGACAATTCCTGCAGGCGTTGAGCCAACTCCTGGACGGAAACCATACTGATCCCCGAATTTCTTTCCTTTTAGTTTTTTTTTTTTTTTTTTGGGCTGGACTTACTGTTATGATCTGCAACATAAACTAAGGAAAGATAGGGGAAAGCTGTACCTACAGTAAGACTAAGCTGAATCCCTACGATGTAGCGGGCTGCCTGTTCCTTGTGAACAGACCCGCCTTAGTCCTCGGCTAGTCTGAACAAAGACCTATAGAGTTAAGGGAGGGGTCCCTAAAAGAACCAAGGACTGGGACATAAATGGGACACCTCCTAAACTGAAGTAGATGCAGAGCACAAAAGGCAAAAAGACAAAACGTACTAGAGGTCCCAGAGGACCAAGCGAACTAGACAGAGATAGGCACCGTAGCACCTGGCTAGAGAGACAGTCAAACAACACTGAAGTCCAGCAAAGCCGGAAGGGCGGAGCCGGAATAAATAGGCAGATGGTCACGTGACCGCAAAACACAAGATAGCAAAAACTAACAGGAGGGTTCTAACAGTACCTCTATAATGGGTAGAGGTACCAATGGACTCCGGAAATTTGCAGAGGGTGTGGTAAGTTGACACTCGGGACACGATTCACAATACCTCTGCACCTCGGCATAAATCCCTGGCCAAAAGAACCTGCAAAATACGTTATTGTGTTTTTTTCACCCCTAGGTGTCCACCCACATGTGTGTGTGAGCCATCTCTAGCACCAGCCATCGGTACACCTGGGGTACTACCAGCTGTTCCACCACTTTATCCCAGATTTTATCAACTTTATATAATAAATCCTGACTGACAGCCATGCATGGGAAAACAGCCTCAGCACCCGGTTGCTGAGACACACCATTTATTTCTACTACCCTTTCTCGTGCCTGGGCTAGAATGGGATCCTGGAGCTGAGATGTCCCAAATGTACCAGGGGACACTTCCAGCTATGGGATCGATGGGGTTTCCTCGACCTCTCCTGCCAATACCTCTAGGGGAAACCTATCGGGGTTGCACTCTGTCCTTAGGTTGGCGACCCCTATGGCGGGATCTTTGGGTTCCGCACCCGGACACATCTTTATTCTGGGAGGGTTAATCTTACTCTCCCACAAGGTCCAAAACAGAGGTAAATCTCTTCCCAGCACAGTCTCATAAGGAAGAGTCTTTACCACATGTTTAACCTCTCCGCACAGAGTGGAAAAGGTAACCTCAGCTGTTGGATACTCACAGAGTTCGCCATGTATGCATATGACCCCGACCTTCCCCCCAGTGGGTTCTAACCCAGAGATCAATGTCCCATGGACAAGGGTCACTATGCTCCCTGAGTCCAAGAGAGCTTCCGCTTGATGTCCATTGACATGCACCTGGCACAGATGGGGTTCACCTGTTGGACCAATGGGGTCTGCGGTGTAGATGGTCTGAGCATACATAGACAACCTGCGGTTAAACCCACAGTCCATGGGTTCAACAGTCAGAGGGCAGTTGACAGCCATATGTCCTGGCCCTTGACATCGCCAGCACCTAAGAGCAGTGGCACCACTAGTCCTTGAGACCGTTTTAGGGGAAACTGGTCTCCTGCCACCCTCACTCCGGGATAACCCCTCAGTATGGGCTTGGTTCCGACTGTCCCCCATAGAGGGACGTGACCGCCTTCCAGGCTCCTGGGCTTGCAGGGGCCGGCGTGCTACCCCCAGTGGGGCAGAGTCCCGTACAAACTCCTGGGTGGCTGTGGTTAACCACCTGGTCTAGGTTACCCGGGTCCCCTTGCCCCACCCAATGCTGTATGGATGCTGGGAGAGTTTGCACCAACCGGTCAACCACTACCCTTTCCACCATTTGGGCTGGACTCCGCAAAGGACCACTAGTACACACGTTGTGCCTGCACATAAGTGTTAACCCCCAGTCGGGCAAGGATCTCACCTTTCAGCTTCCCGTAATTCAGGGCATCTTCCTGGGTGAGGTCAAAGTACGCCTTGTGGGCATCATCCCTCAGGAACGGGGCCAACACCTCAGCCCACTGAGAAATTAGTAAGCTCTCTCACTTCGCTGTGCGTTCAAACAGTGAGGAAAGCTTCCATTTCGTCCTCAGGACTGATCTTCCTCAGTGCTGACCTAACTTTGTCTTGGGCCTCAGAACGAATCGGGGTCAGTGTTGGGGCCATCTCTCACAGGGCCACAATTTATTGCAAAATCAGTTCGTTAGTTTTCTGCTGCTGTTGATACAGTAGCTGCTGCTGCTGATTGTGCTACTGTTGCAGCTGCTGCTGCTGATTGTTTTGCTGTTTCAGCTGCTGCTGCTGATTGGTTTGTTGTTGCAGCTGCTGCTGCTGCTGTTGGGTGAGTACCAACTGCTTTACTAGCTCCTCCATGTTGTCAGCAAGCCTGAGCTGTAGCTTTGCAGGCTTGATCACGGACATACAGCTTTTGGGGTATGCCTCAGTTCACACTGCCCGCATTCTCCACTATATTGTAGTGCGGCGGTGTTCACATAGTGCAATTTAACAGGCAGTGACGAGTGATGAGCGAACGTGCTCGCCACTGCTTAATAATCGCCCGAGCATCATGGTGCTCGACAAGCTCGGCGCTCGCTGAGTATTTCCGGGTTGCTCGGGCGGGAACTTGGGTCCTCGCCCTACATGTTTGGTGCTCTTTAGAGAGCCAATCAACATGCAGGGATTGCTTGTCACACACTGTAATGGTGTAGCCATGTTGGTTGTGGGCATTACAGGGATTGGCTGGCTGCACAGCGTCATCAGGTCTATATAAGACCTGGCGCTGCTATGCTCGTCACAGTCTACCCCGGAGTCAGGCAGATTAGGGAGAGCTGCTGCTAAGTCAGGGAGAGATTTGCTTGTTAAGAGTTAGTATAGGTATTCCACAACATATATATATCCATCTGAATTAACAGTCCTTCTGAGGACTAATCCAGGTGTATATTTTCAGTGGTGAAGGTGATAGCAGGAGTTAGGCAGGCAGGCAGTGTATGTGGCAGACTGCAGTGCAAGATACCACACAAGAAGGTCCATTGAATGTTCTGTCTGCTGCTGCTGTTCTGACATATATTTGTAGACATAGCCCCATATATCAGGGGCCAGGGACAATTTTTTTTTATCTTAATTCTAATTATTTGCTTAAAAAGCAATCCAGAGTACACATCTTTTGCTTGTTGGCACTGCAGAATACAGCCAGATCTTTTCCATATTACAGGGATAAAAATCCAAAAATTTGAACTGAACGTGGCAAATATTGGCTTACATTTTAATTTTGTTGCAGTGTGTCGGCCAACCTATTCACACTAAGTCTCTGAGAAGAATAGTATTACTAAACTACAGGCCTGCTATTTAAAACCGTTGTTCTCTGTGAGACGTATCTCACTATAACTGTGTTCCAAAATCAACCATTTCTGCCTTCCATTTCGCTGCAGTGTGTTGGTCAAGCTATTCACACTGTGAAGAATAGCATTTGTAAGTTACAGGCCTGCTATTTAAAACTGTGGTTCTGTCAGACGTATTACATATAACAGCGTTCCAAAATCAGCCATTTCTGCCTTCCATTTCATTGCAGTGTGTCGGTCAAGCTATTCACATTAGGTGTCTGTGAAGAATAGCATTAGTAAATTACAGGCCTGCTATTTAAAACCGTGGTTATCTGTCAGACGTATCTCACATATAACTGTGTTCCAAAATCAGCCATTTCTGCCTTTCATTTCATTGCAGTGTGTCAATCAAGCTATTCACACGAGGTCTCTGAGAAGAATAGTATTAGTAAATTACAGGCCTGCTATTTAAAACCTTGGTTCTCTTTCAGACATATCACATATAACAGCATTCCAAAATCAGCCATTTCTGCCTTCCATTTCGCTGCAGTGTGTCGGTCAAGCTATTCACACTATGTCTCTGTAAAGAATAGTATTAATAAATTACAGGCCTGCTATTTGCTATTTGAAACCGTGGTTCTCTGTCAGACGTATCACATATAACTGTATTCCAAAATCAGCCATTTCTAGTGAACGTGGAAAATATTGTCCTCCATTTAAAATGGGCAAGGTGCGTGGCAAGGGACAGGGAAGTGAACGTGATGGTGATCGTGCATGCAGAGGCAGAGGCTGAGGCCAAGGCCGTAGGCAAGCTGAAATTGTGCCACAACAAACACCCACATCTTGTCGCCTGACCTTCCTGTCCCAATTGCTAGGGGACCGCAGCACACCACTATTGAACCCAGAGCAATGTCAAAAGGTTGTTGGTTGGATAGCTTCCAGTCACTTTGCCACCACCATTACCACCCTGTTTTCCACATGGTCAAGTCTCAGTAGCCGTGAGTCTGGACTGCATATTCCTTACCCTGATCCTCCTTCCTCCCACCATGCCGAGTGCCAGGAGACAACTGATCCCACACTTGGACACTCCAAAAAGCTGTTCACGTTTCCATTTGTAGATTTGGGCCTCTCGCTCGGCCAGCTTCAGTCGAGTGAAGAGGAGAACGCATGTAGCGATGCCCAAATATTTGAGCAGCCACAGTCACATGAAGGCAACAGTGGAAAAGTGCAATTACTGTCGCAAGAGGTGGATGATAATGATGAGACACAATTGCCAGACAGTCAGGAGGAGGACCAGGGAGTGGAAGGTGGATGATATAGTAACTGACCCAACCAGGCAGGGGGACATGCAGAGCCAGAACAGCAGCACACAGAGGGAGGGAGGCATAGCACCACAATAGGCAAGAAGAAGCAGTGTGGTGGCCGCAGACTCAAGGCGGGAAAGCGTTCCCAACACAACGGAAGTTGCCAGTACAACTGTTAGGTCTTCCCGAGTCTAGTTGTTTTTTAAAGACTCTGCAGATAACTCCAAAAAGGCCATTTGCACCACTTGCCAGGCCAGCATCAGCAGGGGTAGAAAAACTAGCAGCCTGACCACCACCAGCATGATCAGCCACATGGCAGCAAAGTACCCTACTAAGTGGGCCAAACCCCAGGGCCCAGGAACAGTGTCTGAGGGTGACACCACTGCTTCTTCCCCTGTTATGAGTGCATGCCAATTCCCTGTACATGGCGCATGCGAAGATGCCTGCCACCCTGCACGTGTCGTTGCACACTCTCAACTAGCACCATCAGCAAATGCGTCCACGTCCTTGTCCCAGCGCAGCACTCAGTTGTCCCTACGCCAGTCCTTGGAACACAAGCACAAATATGCAGCCAATGCCCCACAGGCCACACTACTAAATTCACACATTTCAAAATGTTGCCTTTTAGGCTCATGGAGAAGGAAGATTCACACAACCTGATGGCGACAGCCGTCCCTCGGTACTGGGTCCCCAGCCGCCACTACTTCTCCTGGTGAGCCATCCCAGCATTACATGAGCACGTGTCCCACAAAATTAGCCGTGAACTCCACAACACAGTAACTGGGAAAGTCCACCTAATCACGGACACGTGGACAAGTGCTTGTGGGCAGGGACATTACATCTCACTAAAGGCACACTGGGTTAATATAGTGGAAGCCAGAACCCAGTCAGGTCCTCCCAATGCCAAGGATTGCAGGCCCTGGGTCATTCAGGGTTGCCCCCACATTCTACAGCTCCTGCACGTCTTCCTCCTCCTCTTCAGCCTCCATCTCTGAAATGACCACATCAGTCACAAGCTGGAAGCACTGCAGCACTGCCTCGGCCAAGCAGCAACAGGCTGTGCTGAAGCTAATATGCTTAGGTGATAAACCGCACACCACTGAAGAGTTGGGGACAGCTCTGAAAGAGCAGGCAGATCTGAAGCTGACACCGCTGAACCTATAGCCAGGCATGGTCGTGTGTGACAATGGCTGTAACCTGGTGGCTGCTTTGAAGCAAGGTGAGCTCACACACGTACCATGCCTGGCCCATGTGCTTAACCTCGTGGTTCAGCGGTTTCTCAAGACCTACCCAGATCTGTCGCATCTGCTTGTCAAAGTACGCCACGTGTATGCCCATTTTAGAAAGTCAGCTACAGCTTGCTGCCCTTGCTGTTCTTCAGCAGCGCTTGCAACTTCCGGCTCACTGACTGGTATGCGAACTCCCCACGCATTGGAACTCTACATTGCAGATGTTGGGAAGGATTTGTGAGCAGAAGAGGGCAGTTGTTGACTACCAGCATCAACAGAGCCTTTGGTATTCAGGTCAGACTCCACACATACAGTTATATGAAAAAGTTTGGGCACCCCTATTAATCTTAAGCTTAATGTTTTATACAAATTGGTGTTTTTGCAACAGCTATTTCAGTTTGATATATGTAATAACTGTTGGACACAGTAATGTTTCTGCCTTGAAATGAGGTTTATTGTACTAACAGAAAATGTGCAATCTGCATTCAAACAAAATTTGACAGGTGCATAAGTATGGGCACCCTTATCATTTTCTTGTTTTAAATACTCCTACCTACTTTTTACTGACTTACTAAAGCACTTTTTTTGGTTTTGTAACCTCATTGAGCTATGAACTTCATAGCCAGGTGTATGCAATCATGAGAAAAGCTACTTAAAGTGGCCACTTGCAAGTTGTTCTCCTGTTTGAATCTCCTCTGAAGAGTCGCATCATGGGCTCCTCAAAACAACTGTCAAAAGATCTGAAAACAAAGATTATTCAACATAGTTGTTCAGGGGAAGGATACAAAAAGCTGTCTCAGAGATTTAACCTGTCAGTTTCCACTGTGAGGAACATAGTAACGAAATGGTAGAACACAGGAACAATTCTTGTTAAGGCCAGAAGTGGCAGGCCAAGAAAAACATCAGAAAGGCAGAGAAGAAGAATGGTGAGATCAGTCAAGGACAATCCTCAGACCACCTCCAGAGAGCTGCAGCATCAACTTGCTGCAGATGGTGTCACTGTGCATCGGTCAACTATACAACGCACTTTGCACAAGGAGAAGCTGTATGGGAGAGTGATGCGAAAGAAGCCGTTTCTGCAAGCACGCCACAAACAGAGTCGGCTGAGGTATACAAAAGCACATTTGGAGAAGCCAATTTCTTTTTGGAAGATGGTCCTGTGGACTGATGAAACCAAGATTGAGTTGTTTGGTCATACAAAAAGGCGTTATGCATGGCGGCAAAAAAACACAGCATTCCAAGAAAAACACTTACTACCCACAGTAAAATTTGGTGGAGGTTCCATCATGCTTTGGGGCTGTGTGGCCAATGCCGGCACCGGGAATCTTGTTAAAGTTGAGGGACGCATGGATTCCACTCAGTATCAGCAGATTCTTGACAATAATGTTCAAGAATCAGTGATAAAGTTGAAGTTACGCAGGGGATGGATCTTTCAGCAAGACAATGATCCAAAACACTGCTCCAAATCTACTCAGGCATTCATGCAGAGGAACAATTACAATGTTCTGGAATGGCCATCCCAGTCCCCAGACCTGAATATCATTGAACATCTGTGGGATCATTTGAAGAGGGCTGTCCATGCTCGGCGACCATCAAACTTAACTGAACTGGAATTGTTTTGTAAAGAGGAATGGTCAAAAATACCTTCATCCAGGATCCAGGAAATCATTAAAAGCTACAGGAAGCGACTAGAGGCTGTTATTTTTGCAAAAGGAGGATCTACTAAATATTAATGTCACTTTTCTGGTGAGGTGCCCATACTTATGCACCTGTCAAATTTTGTTTGAATGCAGATTGCACATTTTCTGTTAGTACAATAAACCTCATTTCAAGGCAGAAACATTACTGTGTCCAACAGTTATTACATATATCAAACTGAAATAGCTGTTGCAAAAACACCAATTTTTATAAAACAATAAGCTTAAGATTAATAGGGGTGCCCAAACTTTATCATATAACTGTAAGACCTCATGAGTGGACATGGATGTCAGACATCTGTACCATACTCCAAAACTTCGAGGACTCCACCAAGATGGTGAGCGGCGATGATGCCATAATTAGCATCACCACCCCGCTTCTCTGCCTTCTGAAACGCTCTCTGCTCACAATTAAAGAGGATGAATTGCAGGCGGAGCACGATGAGATGGAGCAAGGAACCATGCAGTTGATTCCACATAGCCCAGCCTCATCTCATCCCAACGTGTATTGGGTGACAATGAGGAAGAGGAGGAGGAGGAAGAACAGCAGCTAGTTTCATGCACTATAGATAGTACTACCTGCACAACTGTCATACCGTCTGTTCAACGTGGCTGGCCTGGAAGGAGAGGGAGGAGAAGAAAGAGGAGGAGGAGGATGAAGAGGAAAGCATGGTCAGTTGTCCTCTTGGTGAGGACACGGACGTCTTGCCTCTTTGCTCTGCCTTTCCTGTGACCCTTGTGAAACAACGGATACTGGAAGCCTGTGCTAGCATTTCTTCTGCAGTGTTGCTATCAGTGTGTCAAGAGTGGGAGAAGAGGGTTGCATTGACAATCCAACACAATGGGCAGCACTTTGAACACATTTTATAAGTGGTCATAAACGTGTAAATAACTCATGAAAGAATAAAGTTACGTTAAAACCAAGAACACCATTGCTTTTCTTATGAAATTCTCAAACAGTTTGATGTGTCACATGATCCTCTTCCCATTGAAAAAAATAAAGTTGGATCCAAAATGCCTGACTTCAAAATGGCCACCATGGTCACCACCCATCTGGAAAAGTTTTCCCCCTCCCATATACTAATGTGCCACAAACAGGAAGTTGATATCACCAACCATTCCCATTTTATTTAGGTGTATCCATATAAATAGCCCACCCTGTATATCATAGATCAATCATTTAATAGTTATATATACTCTGCAGGTCCCGCACCTCACTGTCACTTGAATCTGTGTATGACTATTCACAGACTAAGGCCATGGCCCTACTATCAGTATTTTGTCAGTATTCGACAGGATTTTTTCTCAGGAGTGGAAGCCAAAGCCAGGTGAGGAATAATCAGAGAACGGGTATAATAGAAACAAGTCGATCAATTCTGCATTTATCACCTACTCCTGGTTTTGGCTCCAACGCCTGAGAAAAAATACAGACCGAATACTGACAAAATACTGATAGTGCGGCCGTGGCCTTAGACTACAATTCGTAAGATCACTTCTTTTTTAGACTTTAACATCTAAACATTATTGTGGGCTGGCAATAAAGTCCCTAAAAGAAGTTTCTTACTGTTTGTATATATTTGATGCCGAGGACCCTAATATGATAGGATTTTTTTGGAAATTGTTCAATTAATATCTGAGTGTGTTTGTATCGATATATAAGGCTACAATTCTCATTTGTTGTATAGTACACCACACTCTGATTAAGGACTTTCTACCTCTATTTGTAATGATGAGCTGACCTCATACAATTAGGGTGTAAAACCCTAAAATCGCCGCTGCTATCCCTGCCCACATCTTTTATAGTGCTTTTTATAGTTCCCCCTGGTAGGCAGCATTAGACCATGTGATGTGATAGCTAGAATGCATTATGGATAAACCTGTGCTGCAAAAGAATGACATCATCTGAGCTTGCTTTTTTCAGTACTGTATAAAATGTCACCCGGCATTTCTTTTAGATATGCGCCAATCAAATTTCAGATTGTTTGAATTCGCGGGACCCTGCTAATTTCAAGAAACTCAATGTCAATTTGAAGCAAATTGATTTGATCATCTCTAGTAATAATATATTGGATGAGCAAAATAAAGGGGAAACCAGACAAAATACATTAAAAATAATAAATAAAAAAATAACACTGCTACCTACACATCTGGATATGATGGTATATAAACTAAAGTACAACAATTTAAAAAAAATACACTACACAAAAATCTACTTAAGAAAGTATTTTAATGAAAAACAATAAAAATAATATTTTAAAATAATTTGCATCACAAATGATAAATTACCATAGAGCATTGCCAATTTGACTCTATATACAACTGACCACCTTAATAAAAGCCAGACTCAAAGTTACCCATATATGGTCAGTCAGTTTGTAGGCAAGTCTTCACTCAATTGTCTTATTTAATGAACAATTTGTATGTATATATTTGCTATCTTTTTATGGACAATTTGTATGTACAGTATTGGTTTGTTAACTTGTCATGGTCAGTTTGTATATATTCCTCCTCAGACTTGATTCAGCCATGCAGTTTTTAAACTGATAATTGCTACAAAACCTGCAAAAAGTGTAGATTCAAATGTAGCATAACTTCATATGAAGCATATATTTCTGATATAGATATGGCTGTGAATTTATTGTGGATTTCCCCCTTTAGGGTTCGCTCACATCTGCGTATAAATACGGTGAGTGCAATGTGATAAAAAATCGCATTGCACTCACATAAATGTTATTCAATGAGGCAGTGTTCATTTGTGAGTTTTTCCTTGGCTGGAATCGGGCTGAGGAAAAAATCACAGCATGCTACATATGGCCGCATATATCGTCTGAGACTCGCCAATGCGAGCCAATGGGTGCGAGAAAAAAAATCGAACGACACACAGGCCATTCATTTGCTGTCCGATTTTTACATATACATCTCACCAGGAAATTTCATCAGCCAAGTACAATAAATTCACAGCCAGAACTGTCAGAGTAAATAGATGAAAGATAGAATAGATAGATATCCTGTGGATATATAATTTCACAACCCCTGACACTCTTTAGTGACTTTCATGTGGAGTTTATTCTACAGCGTTTAAGCTTGTTTAACCAAATAAATAAATTAAAAATGTGGTCCCTCCTATTTTATGGAACCAGCAAAGGTAAAGTAGACTGCTGTGAGCTGATATTATTATTATATTATCCCTGGTTATTGGGCCCTTCCGAGCCAAAAAATACCCGCAGCTGCTTCAAAAGAGGCGCATAACATTAGATGCATCAGTTCTGGCACTTTGCCTTTGCTCTCCCCGATTGCCCTGGTGCGATGGCAATATTGGTAATGGGGCTTGTGGTTGATGTCAGCTGTAATTTGTCATAAATCACAGCTGCCATCAAACCCTGGTGTTAGTAATGGAAAGGTGTCTATCAGACCCCCCAATTACTAATCTAGTAATAAAAAAAGAACACACACACCAAAAAAATCTTTATGTGAATAAATACTCTCACACACTTTTCCTGGTTCAGCAGTTTTAAAAAAAAAAAAAAAACATGCAGGTCCGACGTAGTCCAGGGAATCCAACGTAATCAACAAATGGAAACCCTGAAAAACATAAAAAGAGAGAAACAAAAACAAGACACTCTTCCTCGTTCACCAATTTATCAGAAAAAAACGGTCCTACACAGGTCGGACGTAGTCCAGTGCTTCCTTTCACGTTCCCCGATTTATTGGTTAAGAGCCTATGGAGACTTGTTTAGCAGCAGTCACTTCTGGCTCACGCTGCGTTCTGCGAGACATGACATCTCCGATGAGCATTATCGTTACTCACGTCACCGCTGTTCATAGCCTCATAACACATGCTGAATTGGCAGTAGATTTGCTGTGGCCAAATCCTTAAGGAAAATATATCAAGTGTGAATTCACCCTTATACATTTATGGTTATATAATATAGCTTGTTACGTAGAATCCGAACTGGAAGCTCCCACTCAAAGCTCCATAGGCACTAGAGTATATATGTTTAGAGTGTTACATATCTAGTGGCATAAACTGAGATCATGTATTGTGTATAAGAGTACTGCAACATTTTTATTGTCATCAAAAGAACTAAGTTTATATTCACACAACATACAGTACAATGGGTCTTCCCATTTTATTATAGAAAAACTATTGCAACATCTATAACTGACAATAATCCTTGTATTTCCTCTATTATGCATTTTCATTTCATTGTAATTAGCGGTACATGCATTGATTCTTTGATTCCTACAAACATATTTATTTCTTGATTATACTTCAGAATTTTTGGTTTTATGTATTTTATAAAGGTAAAACTAAACTCTATAGACAATAACTATGAAGCCAATGTGTAATCTTGTTTACAGACATCGCTGATCTATATGTCTACCATGGGCTGCATTTCAGATCAGGGCAATAAATCTAAACTGCAATTTTACCTGTCTTTTTGTAGCCCATATAAACTACAATTAGATTGGAGTTGATAACTTTTGAGCTACTTTTACAAGAAGGATTGGAAGTGATAACTCACAGCTGTTGTGTACTCTCTCCAATGTCTGTGAAATAATGTAAACTGTGTCTCCTAAACTGGCATCCTGTTCTAATAGCTGAAACCTCTAGATTCTCCTTAATAAAAGTCTTCTACAAAACATACAGATGCCAAACTGCAGCTGTTTTTACTGGCCAGATGCAAACATGATGGAACTTAGTTACAATATCTTTATAGCATACTTGGACCAGCTGGCGAAATTACTATAGTTGATTGCTAGGTTTTAATTAAAGGTATATCATGTTTAATTGGCATTTATGGGCTGGTCTTTGATGTTTTGTTCACCTTCAGGTGATTTTCTTCAATTGTTTATTTTCAAAGCTCTTAGCCTGCAGATCTCCACTCACAAAAAAAAATATATAAAACATTCTTCTCATAGTTCTTTTTAAATATTAATCAACATTTTAATTGAATATAACTCCCTGGTAGGGCGTAAAAAATTGGGTTTTGCTGAGTATAAAATGGAGTAATAATTTCACCTGATTTTCTTTTTAAGTGAAATTAAATTTTAATTTAAAAATTTGGGAACATGGTAAAATCAAAAGTCTACAATCCTTGACCTGATTTCCAGTAGCATTGACCTAATTCTCATAGTTTAAAGTATAGCTGAATTGTATCCTTCCCTAGTTCACTTGAGGCCTAGGCACACAGAGGCATGAATCTGTTTAGCCAAAAAAAGTGCCATGTGGTAGAGGTCTCCTTAATTCTGGCAGATGGACTCACACATTTTGGTTTAACTGTGTACTAAGAACCTCACGCTTTTATGTGTATCAAAATAATTAGCAGTAATTAATGTACACAGTGTTTGCAGAGTGCTTTTACATAGTGTGTGTATTTCTGTTTGTACTGCAGCCATGGAGTATAGGCACCTGCGTATTTATTTCATACCATAAGTAGTGCTGACCACTCTTGATTTATTTTCTACTTTTCATATCCTTTTTATAAAATATCTAAAGATTCTTATTTCTAATTTGGATGAAAAGTTTTATGCGGTTTTCAAATTATTACATATTGCATAATAAGGATTCATTCAGGATTAATCTAAACCAGTCCAAAGTACCCCATGTTGATGCCTATATTGAGGGCAATAAAGTATGCATCTAATATGTAAAAAAAATCTCCAGCTGCCCATAGTAACCCAGACTCAGAATCCAACCTTCTTTTTTCCATTTTCATGAAACTGAAGCTTCAATCAGATGGGTTCCACTGGTAACAATGGCCTACATTGATATATGCTATTACGGATGTATAAAATGAAGAAAGGCTTGTCTACACCATTGCCACTTAGTAGAATTATGGTTTTGTTGCTGAGATATGAGGAGTTTCACTCAGACATTTACGCTCATTCTCCTGACATGCCCAGGAAAATTCCAGAATGACAAGAAGTGCTCCAAAAAGATAAAATTAGGACTGCTGGCAAGTATGTAAGGGAGAGAGCATTAAAGGGGTTGTCCACTACTTGTTATTTCCCCCCTAATGTATCCCCCTGGGGCCTATCAGTGTCTTTGTAATTACCTTCTGTTGCAGTTACTGCCTGTGAGCGTCGCTAACTGTGGCCGCTCACAGGCATCACGTGACCCCCGGCTGCAGCCAGCTGTGACATCCGCTGATGTCACATCATGATTCCGGATGCAGCGGGGGTGTCTCTGTCTTCTGCGCTCCACCAGTGGATGCTGGGCTGTGGGTGGAGTTACCCCACATGTCACACCCGGCATCTACTGCGCACTTTCCCTCTCCTCATTCATCTGGAAAGCGGGCGGTGGATGCTGGGTGTGACGCACGGGTAACCCCACCCACAGCCCAGCAGCCACCACGGGGACCGCGTCACTGATGTCACGCCTCACTTGATGTGACATCAGTGGCGGGTCACGTGATGCCTGTGACGCGCCCCTGGGCCTGCTGTGTCGCGCAGCGTCTCGCGCACGGGGGCTTACCCGGAACCGGATCAGATGAGGGTTGTAGTCTCCGAGTGGCGGGGACCCGGTCCGTGCCCAGGGGGTCAGACTCAGTGTGTGGCAGTCTTGATAGATGTTATTTGAGTGTCGACTACGCCACCCGTTGATTTGCAGCTATGGAGCTGCCGCTGCAGGGCAGACCGCTGAGGCCGGTGTAGAATTGTGCAGCGTGATAGTATAACCCCCAACGGGAGGGGTATGGCCTCAGGGCAGCCGACGTGGAAGATGGGGGTAGCAGGAACCACTCAGAGACGGTGCGGTGTAATTCAGGGTCTTTACTGGTAACAACGATAGACCCCCCCGGAGTACTTGCTAGCGAACGGGGCCGGGTCAGTCCTTGAGCAGATGGGATCTCCCTTGGCCAGGCGGAGTTGTAGGCCTCCCAAACTGACTGTACTCTTCTGGCTACCTTGCTAGAAGCGGATATAAGTAGCCCACGTCCCTGAGTGTACCGTGTGGTGCTCACCCGTATGGCCGGTGACTCGGGGCCTTCTATTGGCTTCCGCTCCACGATGGCGGTGCTGGTCCCACACGTGTGACCGTGCCTTCGGGTTTCTGGGCCTGAGGACCTGAAATCCCCTGCCGGTCGGCTTCTGCTGCTGGGTAAGAGTTAGTCCCCACAGCCTCGGACGCCGGGTCCGGTAAGAAAGCTTCTCAGTCAGGGCGAGCTCTGCAGCTGCCAGCCCCTGACTCGTAGTAGTATTGCTCCCACTGAGCTCCAGCTGTTTCTTCCTATGACTGTCTCTTGTCTCTACTCTCCTTGACTCCTAACCCTGCTTCAGCCCCGGGTTTATATAGGGGAAGTTCTTCCCCTCCCAAGACTGGGCAGGAGGTGTGGCATGCACAGGATCCCTGACCAAAGGACCTCCCACCTGCTCTCAGACATAACATCTCTATCACTGTGGCAACCAGACCCCTGGGGTGTCACATTCCCCCCTAGTGAAATTTAGTACTCCGGGACTAAACATATTTTAGAAAAACATAACAAGATAAAAACAATAATAATACAATAAGAAAAACATATAAAGATGGTTACGGCATGTCCGTAACCGGGTGCAGTCTTTGAAGAAAAGCAAGGTGTCCATTTCACCAAAACAGGGAGACGTAACCAGGTAGGGGTTTGTCCTACCCCGAGTCCTTAACAGTCTTTAGTCCGTCCTGGGTTACGCTCCAACTATGTACAAGGATTCCCGGTAAATCCACCAAGGACTCCTACAAATAACTAGAAACACAAAATTATACACAAGCAACAATACACAGGTAAACATAAATAAAACAATTTATACACTTCAAATCCTCCACCGTGCGGGTAACTGGCCTCTAGTGGCCCTAGTGGACCTACGGAGCTGACTGCCTAGCCCTGAACTACAGGGTGTAGGAGCTGTCAAGGGTAAACTGGGCAGCTGTCTACCGGCTCTTTGGCTCACTAGGGATATGGCAGGCTCACTGCAAGCAGAGGGTTGATCCTCCTGGTCTGCGGGTGTGGGGTCTTCTGCCTCCTGGACCGGCTGTTCTTCCAGCTCTACCTGTTGCTCCGTAGGTGCTTGGGATGCTGGTTGGAGGAAGGTGAGTACAGGTACCACAACTGCACCATTGACTTGAGTCCAAGACCGAGGGAAGTCCCCGAGCACAGTACTAACCATATCTTCCCTTTCCTCTACGGGTCGATGGTCTTCTTGTTCCTCTTCAGGGTTCCTCAGTTGTTCGGGACACTTCTTCAGGTGGTCCCGGGATACAATAGCTGTGGTTTCCCCTCCGTCTTTACTGATGGTACAAACCTTCGGGTTCTCGTGGCTTGAGGGCAGTACGGTGTACGGGTCCTTTTCCCACTGGTCGTCCAACTTGTGGAGCCATCTCTTCCTCTTCAAGACCTGCTCTCCGGGTACCAGGGGAACAGCGGGAGCATACTGGTTGTAAGTTTTCTCTTGTCTTTCCCTAGCCTGACAGAGACTTCGCTCCACGCTCTCCTGTACTCTCCGGTACTGCTGCTGCCTCTCCGTGTCCCAGTCTGTTTCTGGTGAAGTGTCCTCGGGTGTCAGGACTCCCATTTCCAGGTCAACAGGTAACTTACCAGGTCTTGCCCTCATTAGGTAAGCCGGGGTACAGTTGGTGGAACCTACCGGGATGTGGTTGTATAGGTCCACCAGATCGGGCAACTTCTCAGGCCACAGACTGCGTTCTTCCAGGGGCAACGTTTTTAAAAGATCCATTACCACCTGGTTCATTTTCTCACAAAGTCCATTAGTTTGCGGATGGTAGGGTGTCGTCCTTATCTTCCGGCAGCCATACAGATTGCAGAATTCCTGGAAGACCTCCGCTTCAAAGGCAGGTCCCTGGTCCGTCAACACTTGGTCCGGGTACCCGTGTGGACGGCAAAAGTGCTGCTGGAAGGCTCTAGCTGCTGTTTGAGCCGTTAAGTCCTTGACGGGGACGACAACCAAGAACCGGGAGTAATGATCCACGATGGTTAACGCGTAGACATAGCCACTTCTGCTTGGGGTCAGTTTTACATGATCCAAGGCTACCAGTTCTAACGGTTCCCGGGTGACGATGGACTGCAGGGGAGTCTTCTGGCTGGCACGGTCCTTCCTTCTCAGGTTGCACGGGCCACAGTCTCTGCACCACTTCTCAATGGTTCCCCTCATGCCTACCCAGTGGAATCGCTCGCGCAGCAGGAACTCCAGCTTCTTCCACCCGAAGTGTCCAGCTCCGTCGTGGTATGCCTCCATCACCATGGCTGCGTCTCTTCGTGGCACCACTACTTGCCAGAGTAGTTCATGCGTCCGGGAGTTAACCATTCTGCGGCACAACTTCCCCTTGTAAAGGAACAGTCGACTCTTCTCTGCCCATAGTTGTTTGGCTTCCTCCGGAGCGTCTGGTTCAAGGCAAGCCTCCGGGCGAGTCAGCATCTCCTTCACCAGTCGGACGGCAGGGTCGCTGTCTTGCGTTTCCGCCCAGTTGTAGTGAGGTAAGGGGTTCAACGTAGCAGCCTGCTTACTCCTTACCCGGTGGGAATACTGGATAGTCCCATGACGGTGGAACGCAGGGAGTTCAACTTCTTCCAGTCCCTCCGGATCTTCTCCTTCGTCCGGCAGGTTGGGCATCCTGGACAGGGCATCCGCGTTGGTATTGGAGCGTCCGGCCCGGTATTTGATTGTGAACTCGTAGTTGGACAGACGGGCCATCCACCTCTGCTCCAGGGCACCGAGTCTTGCCGTGTCCAGGTGTGTCAACGGGTTGTTATCCGTGTACACGGTGAACCGGGAAGAAGCGAGGTAATGCTTAAAGCGCTCGGTGACTGCCCATACTACGGCCAGGAACTCTAGCTTAAATGAGCTGTAATTCTCGGGGTTCCTTTCGGTGGGTCGCAGTTTTCGGCTGGCGTAGGCGATTACTCGTTCCTTCCCCTGCTGGATCTGGGACAGTACGGCTCCTAGCCCGATGTTACTGGCGTCGGTGTAGAGGATAAAGGGCTGGCTATAATCCGGGTACGCCAGGATTTCGTCCCCCGTGAGGGCCATCTTCAGCTGGCGGAAGGACTCTTCTTCCAACTCCTCCCACTTGAAGGGCGGCTTCTGGTTCTTGGCCTTCCGGGACTGGCCTATCAGGAGGTCCTGCATAGGTGCTGCCTTTTTGGTGAAACCGGGAATAAACCTTCGGTAGTAGCCTACCAACCCGAGGAACTGCCGCACTTCTTTTACGCTGGAGGGGCTTGGCCATTCCTTAATTGCGGTGATCTTATCAGGGTCGGGAGCCACTCCGTCAGTGCTCACCACATGTCCCAGGTACTGCACCTTTGGTTTCAGGAGGTGACACTTGGAGGGTTTCACCTTTAGGCCGTAACTCGCCAGAGCTTCGAACACTTCCGCCAGGTGTTTCAGGTGGTCCTCATACGTCTTGGAATATACGATGACATCGTCCAGGTACAACAAGACCGTCTCGAAGTTTCTGTGGCCCAGACAACACTCCATTAGTCGTTGGAAGGTTCCTGGTGCGTTGCAGAGTCCGAACGGCATGCAGGTGAACTCGCTAAGTCCCATCGGGGTGGTGAATGCGGTCTTCTCCCGGTCCGCCTCTGCTACAGGAACCTGCCAGTACCCGCTAGTGAGATCCAAGGTAGAGAAGAAGTTAGCAGATCTTAAAGCAGCCAATGACTCCTCTATCCTTGGTAAGGGGTACGCATCCTTGTGTGTGATACGGTTGATTTTCCGGTAATCTACACACATCCTCATGGTGTTGTCTTTTTTTCTGACTAAGACTAGTGGAGCTGCCCAGGGGCTACAGCTATCCCTGATCACCCCAGCCTCCTTCATGTCTCTAAGCATCCCCTTGGCGTGTTGGTAGTGGGCAGGGGGTACGGGTCGATACCTCTCTTTTATAGGAGGATGGTCTCCCGTGGGGATGTGGTGTTCTACCCCCTTGACTCGCCCGAAGTCTAACGGGTGTTTACTGAACACTCTCTCGTACTCCTGAACCACCCGATAGACTCCTTGTTTCTGGTGTGAGGGAGTGGAGTCAGTACCCAGATGTAGTTGCTGACACCAGTCCTCCATGTTTTTCTTAGAGCCGTTACCTTCCTCCGGGTGAGATGGAGGCAAGGGTTCCACAGATTGTATAGAATTTTGGTTAATGGTATATAATTTGGCTAGCGTGGCATACCGGGGCAGGTACACTTCCCTCTCCCCGATATTTATTATGCGAACGGGCACCCTCCCATGGCGTACATCAACCACCCCCCGTGCTGTCAAAATGGTGGGCCTACTGTCTGAGTAAACTGGTTCTACCATTGCCTGGTAATCCCTACCTCTCAGACCAATAGCTGCCCGGCACCAAATCATCATTTCACTTTTTGGGGGCATGGCAATAGGAAAAGGGTCACACATTCTTACGCTACCAATCTCACCGCCAGAGAGTTCCACCTGTTGCCGTCGCATCAGTGCCCGGATCTCTTTCTGGAGCACCCGCTGCTCGCCGGAGCTGGCGTTCTTGGCAACCTGCTGTAAAAGGAAAATCACCTCTGCAAGACAATTTTCAATTACATTAGTTCCTAGAGTTATTTTTGGGTGACTCTCATGTTTGTCAATATCTACAATGATCAGTCCCTGTGCTGCCAGTTCGACTCTACCGATTTTGATGGTCACCTCTTTAAATCCGATCTGTGGCATGGGCTGGCCATTGCTGGCGATGATACTCAAGTCGTCGTCAGGGTAGCGGGTAATATCCGAGTCATTCCAGTACTGCTTAAAGAGCACGTACGGGATGGTGGTGACCTGCGACCCGGTGTCCAGTAGGGCACTCATGGGAATGCCATCCAGTACCACTGGCAAGACTGGACGTCCTCCCACATATCTGTCGCGCCAGTTCGATGGGCCTGGTGATCTTTTTCCTGGGGGTTGGCCCTCTACCCCAGGTTGTGCCCGTTTAAAGAACAGTACCTTGCCATATGTCCGGGTTGATTGCATCGGCGGCAGATGGGTCGTCCGTCCTCGCTGTATCGGTCACTGGGTCTTCCTCTGGCCGGTGGGGTCCTCCTTGGTCGACGCCACGGGATGTCCTCCGGTCCGGATGCCAGCTGGATCTTCCCTGGGGTGGAAACCTGTAAAGACTGCACAGTTCGGGTTAGCGCAGCAACGCTCTTAGCTAGCTCTTGGACCTGATGGTGTAGGTCTGGAGCCGGGTCATTGTCCAAAGCCTGCGCATCAGCTCCCACAGGCCCTGCCGACAAGGGCGCCGCCTCCTGGTGGTAAGTAATAGCTGGGCGCCTGTGGGTCATAACGCCACCCGGTGCCGGTTCTCGGAGCACCCGGATGGCTCTGTCGTTGAACTGTGCAAAGCCCAGATGGGGATCCTGTAAGGCCATCGCCCGCAACTGGGTTCGGTGGGCATTACAATACAGTCCCTCTATAAATTGTTCAGTCAACAGTCTGTCCTCGTTTCCCACTCCATCAGGGTCGGTCTGCTTAATGGCCCTCAGGGCCTCTTGTAGGTTTAGTGCATAGTCCCTTATACTCTCATGCGCTCACTGCTTGCACCCGTAGAATCTAAGCTTAATCTCGGCTGAGGTGCGGGTATCAAAGGTATCCTTCAGCCGGGTTAGTATCCCTGCAACAGTCTTCCTCCCAGGTGGCCAGGATTTTACTTCCCTTTTAGCTGCCCCGGTTAGTTGGGCCACCAGGATGCTCACTTTTTGCTCTTCTGTGAGGGGGTACACCTGGAAGAGGCTATCCAGCTTTTCTCTAAAGTCAGGCAGGGTATGTGACTCCCCTGAGTACTGGGGTAGCCAAGCTGCTCCCGGGATATAGGGCATGGTGAAGGGCATAACTGCAGCAGCGGTGGCGCTGGCGCGGGTTGAGGCAGTGAAGCTCTCCTCCGTATCCGACATCTTCCTCCCCCCTAGTGGACCGTGGCCTACCTTGCGATGATCCTGTTCCGTAGGCCGCGGCTCCGCAGTAGATCGTCAGGGTTGAGGACCTTCCGTCGCGCTCCGGTGACGTCGGCGTCTGCTGGGCTCCTTCCAGGACCTTACGCAACGTCCGGACGTGAGGCGGGGCTTCAGTTCTCGCGCGCTTTCGAAGTCCACGCCCCTCTTCTTCCCGCGCGGCGTCCTCAAGATGGCGTCCAACGGCGGGAAAACTCCACGGATGGCGGGAAGAAGGCCGAAGATGGCGCCGGATGGCGGGAAAACTTCGCGGATGGCGGGAAGAAGGCAGAAGATGGCGCCGGATGGCGGGAAACCTCACCACTGGTAAGTTTGAACAGTCTTTGCTTTTCAGGCACGCAGTACCCGGTGGGTGCGGGCACGAAATCCTGCCGACTACGCCAAAGTTGACGCGCCCCTGGGCCTGCTGTGTCGCGCAGCGTCTCGCGCACGGGGGCTTACCCGGAACCGGATCAGATGAGGGTTGTAGTCTCCGAGTGGCGGGGACCCGGTCTGTGCCCAGGGGGTCAGACTCAGTGTGTGGCAGTCTTGATAGATGTTATTTGAGTGTCGACTACGCCACCCGTTGATTTGCAGCTATGGAGCTGCCGCTGCAGGGCAGACCGCTGAGGCCGGTGTAGAATTGTGCAGCGTGATAGTATAACCCCCAACGGG
Organism: Phyllobates terribilis; assembly: GCF_046119375.1. Lineage (NCBI taxonomy): Eukaryota > Metazoa > Chordata > Amphibia > Anura > Dendrobatidae > Phyllobates > Phyllobates terribilis. Next base: position 406,201,396 of record NW_027362761.1, on the reverse strand, counting down.
AGGGGTATGGCCTCAGGGCAGCCGACGTGGAAGATGGGGGTAGCAGGAACCACTCAGAGACGGTGCGGTGTAATTCAGGGTCTTTACTGGTAACAACGATAGACCCCCCCGGAGTACTTTCTAGCGAACGGGGCCGGGTCAGTCCTTGAGCAGATGGGATCTCCCCTGGCCAGGCGGAGTTGTAGGCCTCCCAAACTGACTGTACTCTTCTGGCTACCTTGCTAGAAGCGGATATAAGTAGCCCACGTCCCTGAGTGTACCGTGTGGTGCTCACCCGTATGGCCGGTGACTCGGGGCTTTCTATTGGCTTCCGCTCCACGATGGCGGTGCTGGTCCCACACGTGTGACCGTGCCTTCGGGTTTCTGGGCCTGAGGACCTGAAATCCCCTGCCGGTCGGCTTCTGCTGCTGGGTAAGAGTTAGTCCCCACAGCCTCGGACGCCGGGTCCGGTAAGAAAGCTTCTCAGGCAGGGCGAGCTCTGCAGCTGCCAGCCCCTGACTCGTAGTAGTATTGCTCCCACTGAGCTCCAGATGTTTCTTCCTATGACTGTCTCTTGTCTCTACTCTCCTTGACTCCTAACCCTGCTTCAGCCCCGGGTTTATATAGGGGAAGTTCTTCCCCTCCCAAGACTGGGCAGGAGGTGTGGCATGCACAGGATCCCTGACCAAAGGACCTCCCACCTGCTCTCAGACATAACATCTCTATCACTGTGGCAACCAGACCCCTGGGGTGTCACACCTGTGAGCGGCCACCAATAGCTTGTCTCACAGGCAAAAACAGCAACAAAAGGTAATTACAAAGACACTTATTGGCCCCGGGGGAATACATTGGGGGCATAATAAAAAGTTGTGGTCAACTTCTTTAACCCCTTTAAAGCCTGGGGCATATTAGAACGCCCCAGGCCATCACCCTCGATTCAGTGAGGCCTCCGGCGCTGAGCCCACACTGAACCGGACACATGTCAGCTGATTTATACAGCTGACATGTGCCCGCAACAGCCGCGGGGCTGTTAACCAGTTAAATGCCATTGTCAATCTCTGACAGCGGCATTTAACATCGCCGCGCTGGAAGTGCGGCATTAGCCTCGCCCATCGGTGACCCCGTCACATGATCGTGGGTCACCGATGCGTGGGCATGACAACGCGGGGTCTGCAACAGACCCCTGTGGTTGTCATGTAAAGATTGCTATGAGCGGCACCTAGTGGTCGGCGCTCATAGCACATGAGCATTTCTATTGCATGCAGGCGATCTGCTCACCGCCTGTATGCAGTAGAAGCAATCAGAAAACTGCTGCTTCTACTCTTCTATAGAGACTATTGAAGCATGCAGAAAGTGTAAAAAAATGTTTTTAAAAATATAAAAAAATGAAAAAAAATGTAAAAGTTTAAATCACCCCCCTTTCACCCATTCAAAATAAAATAATAATAATAAAAAAACACATACACATATTTGGTACCGCGTTCAAAATCGCATGATCTATCAATATGAAAAAATAATTAATCCGATCGGTAAATGGCGTAGCGAGAAAAAAATTCTAAATGCCAGAATTACGTTTTTTTTGATCACCACAACAGTGCAATAAAATGCAATAACGGGCGATCAAAACATCGGATCTACCCCAAAATGGTATCAATAAAAACGTCAGCTCGGTGCACAAAAAATAAGCCCTCACCCGGCCCCAGATCCCGAAAATGGAGACGCTATGGGTCTTGGAAAATGGTGCCTTTTTTTTTTTTTTTTTTTTTAGCAAAGTTTGGATTTTTATATATAGAAAAAAGAACTTATACATGTTTGGTATCTACAAACTCGTAATGACCTGGAGAATAAGAATGGCAGGTCAGTTTTAGCATTCAGTGAACGTGGTAAAAAAAAAACCCCAAAACAACTGTGGTATTGCACTTTTTTTGCAATTTCACCGCACTTGGAATTTTTTTCCCGTTTTCCCGTACACGATATGGTAAAACCAGTAATGTCGTTCAAAAGTACAACTTGTCCCACAAAAAATAAGCCCTCACATGGCCATATTGACCAAAAAATAAAAACACTATGTCTCTGGGAACAAGGGGAGCAAAAAACGAAAACTCAAAAACGGAAAATCCCAGCAGTGTATTTAGCAAATTATGCCTTCCCATGATTATAGTTTGATCTATTTTGCAATTGTGTTAATTTGTTTTATTATGTGAAATGGACAGTGTGTATGTATAAAAGTAGGAAATAACCATAAAGAAATGGTAATTTCCAGGACGTCCCCCTGACAGCTCCTTTTCCTTTCAGGGACAGGAAAAACAGAGAGCTTAAAAACCCTCCCATTCCTCCACCCCTCAGTGTTTTTCCTGTCCCTGTGAGGATAGGAACAGAGAGGTGATGTGTGCAGAAGAGCGTACCTGTGCGCGGGCTCAGGAGATCAGGTGGCTCAGACCCTCTCCTTGCTTCTGTGAAGCAGCCTGCGGCTGACATCCCCTGAACGGGGGTTCCTCAGCCCAGTCAGTGCAGCACTGCTCCTGACCCAGGAGTCGCTTCCCTCCGGTGAGGGCTCTCGGCTCCAGCGCCTGCCTCAGCATCTGGTTCCGGACACATGTGCGCGCACTTCCGGTGACATCACTGGAGTGCGCACGAGGCAGGGCACAAAATTTTAAATATTAAAGTGGCAGTCGGCGTGCGTTCCACAATGGAACACAAAAGGCAGGGAAGACATCAGATAGGTAAGTATAAAAATGCTTTGCCTGTGTCTGGCTTCCCTGCTGTGCTGGAGACTGCAAGATGGAGGATTTTGGAAAGCCAGAGACTCCATCTGAATCACTAATGGTACATGTGAGTGGGTGTTTAAGACAATCTGAGGGAGAGAGGGTAATCCACCAGAATTAGTCTAGAAAGTTCTCTTCCTAAATTTCACAGTGCTGTTGCCCTATCTTAGGATAAAAACTCCACTAACCCACCAACGGCAATAAAGAAGGATAAAAAGTCGGGGGGAAAGATGAAGAGATACCCCATATGTAATTGCAGGTTGCCAGAAGCATTGCTTAAACAGTTATGCGAGGGTTGCACGGCTAAAATTGTGACGGATGAACAACCATCCATCCTTTCGGATGTGAGGTCCATCATCAGAGAGGAAGTTCGGGCCTCCATCTCAGGTCTGGTTTCCCCCCAGATGTCTCAGCCAGGACCATGGGCAAAAAGACCGAGGTGGGAGATGGAGCTATCCCCAGAGGAAGAATTACAGTCCTTTGCTTCTGAGGAGGAGGAGGATGAAGATGTAGCTTTGGATCCACCGGAAGAGGGAAAGAGATATCTCTTCTCAGCGGCGGACGAGCTGCTAAAGGCGACCAGAAATACTATGCAAGTGGAAGAGACCCAGACATCGCATACAGTGCAGGATGAGATGTTTGGGGGTTTAAGAACCCAGAGACACAGGGTCTTCCCTGTAAATAACCACATCCGTTCCATGAGCTTGGAAGAATGGGGGGTTGCAGAAAAGAGATTGGTAATTCCACGGGACTTTAGACTACGCCTGCCCTTTGAGCCAGAGGACATTAAGCCCTGGGAAGAGATTCCCAGGATCAATGTTCCCATTGCAAAGGTGGTCAAGAAATCTCAATCCCTTTTGTGGACTCATCCAGCCTGAAGGATCCTATGGACAGGAAGATGGATGGCCTTCTGAAAAGGACCTGGGAGATGTCGGCTGCTATCATAAAGACTAATATTGCTGCCACCTCTGTAGCTAGGTCAATGTATTTGTGGTTAGAAGATCTTGAGGAGCAGTTAAATCAAAAGCTCCTAGGGAATCTATTCTTAGGTCCCTTCCCCTCCTTAAAATGTCTACAGGTTTCATGGCCGACGCTTCGGCGGAGTTTGTTAGGTTTGCGGCCAGAAACAGCGCTTTGTCTAACGCAACTAGACGGGCTATCTGAATGAAAACCTGGTCTGGGGATAACCAGTCAAAAAATAAATTATGCTCCATTCCTTTTTCGAGGGATAGGGTGTTTGGGCTGGTATTAGACGACATCCTGGAAAAAACAAAGGGTTTCCCGAGGATAAACCTCATAGGTATCAGCCCTTTCAAAGAGCCCGCCCCTCGCGTAAGTCAGAGTATAAGGGTAAAGGAAAGTCCAGAAGATGGAGTTACCCCAAAGTGAACAAGGGTAGAGGGCCCCCCTTTAGTTCGGGATCCGGCTCGAGAAAGCAATGACGCCATACACGTAGAGGGACGTCTAATGTCATTCTTCAGAGTCTGGCAAGGAATATCACAGAATCTTTCGATTCTAAAAACCATATCTTCAGGATACAGTATCGAATTTGCCCAGTTACCCCCGGAGAGATTTATTCTCACCAATCCCCAGCCAGTGTCTGGTACTTCACCCATGTGGTTGGAGGTACAGAAACTTTTAAAAATAGGGGTCATAAGTCTGGTATCCCGGGTAGAGAGGTTCCAAGGACATTACTCAAGACTCTTTTCCATCAGGAAACCCTCAGGGGAAACGCAAATAATAATAAACCTAAAACCGTTAAACCACTGGGTAAAATACAAGCGGTTCAAGATGGAGTCAGTTCGGTCTACCATTCCCCTGATAGACAGAGGGGCTGTGATGTGTACCTTGAACCTCCAAAAAGCATACTACCATGTCCCCAACCATCCCATCGACCAGAAATGCTTGAGAGTTGCAATAAAAGTTGGAAATCAGATCCACCATTTTCAGCTCAGGTGTCTTCCCTTTGGTCTGGCCTCAGCTCCACGGGTGTTTACAAATCTGGTAACAGAAGTAGCAGCCCATTTAAGATGTTTGGGAATCATCATAGTTCCTTACCTCGACGATTTCCTTCTGGTGGGGGGCGGTCTCGTTGGGAGCTTCTAGATCATGTAAGGGTATCCATTTCCACCCTCCATAAATTGTGTTGGCTGATAAATTTGGACAACTAGGACCTAGATCCTGGGGAAAGGATAAACTTTCTGGGAGTCACTCTGGATTCTCACCTAAGAACCTCATTTCTACCTGTAGAAAAGCAGAGGTCACTGAGAAAGGAGATTGTTCAGTTTCCAAGGAATCATTGCTCCATCAGAAGTGCAAGGAGGATCCTGGGACTGAAGATGGCCTGCATTCCATGTGTCAGGTGGAGCCAGTTTCATGTCAGAGATCTACAAAAAGCTGTTCTGTCAGCCTGGGACAGATGTCAGATATCCTTGAACAAAGTAATTCCCCTTTCCAGAGCGTTAAGAAGGTCCCTAGTGTGGTGGACACTTCCAGAAAATCTCCAGGTGGGAGTAGCTTGGATCCCCTCCCCAGCCATAGTAATTACCACTGACGCCAGTCAGTCAAGGTGGGGCGCCCACGTAGAGGCAAAGTTCTTTCAGGGAACCTGGTCCCCAGAAATTCGTGTAAGATCCTCAAATTATTGGGAATTACAAGCCGTGTGGGAGGTTCTCTGCCACAACCGACCATTGTTTCGGAACAGACATATAAAAGTCCTGTCGGACAAAACAACAGCAGTGGCCTTTCTGCGGCATCAGGGAGGCCCAAAACACCCTTTACTGCAGAGCCTTTCTACAAAGATGTTTCTTTGGATAGAAAGAACAGCCTTATCTATGACAGTTGTCCACTTAGCAGGGGTTCAGAATCAGATAGCAGACTTCCTGGGCAGACTTAGGATCTGTCCCACAGAGTGGGAACTGAATATGCAGGTCTTCCTCGATCTTACCCATCGTTGGGGTACTCCAGAAATGGACCTCTTTGCAAGCAGAAAAAATGCCAAGGTCAGGAGATTCTACTCCCTAAATCCGCTAGATGCACTATCCCAGCAATGGAACAGGGGCCTGTTGTATGCATTCCCTCCGTTAGCTCTGATACCGAGGGTACTAAGGAAAGTGCAGGAAGATCAAGTGAGAATAGTACTGGTAGTGCCCTTTTGGCCGAGGAGGAGCTGGTTTCCTCTATTGGCCAAGATGGCACTGGAAGACCCTGCCCAGCTTCCTTTGAGGAAGGACCTTCTTCATCAGGGTCCTATGTTCTATCAAGAAGTAGACAGATTGCATCTTACGGCATGGATGCTGAGAGGCAGATCTTGAAGTCTGATCTGGTGATAACAACCCTACAGGCAAGTCGGAAACCGGTGACCTCGGCCATATATAGAAAGATTTGGAAGAAAGTCTTCCCAGAATGCGGAGATTCAGCTATTGATGTTTCTAACCCAAATATCCCTAGGATTTTGGATTTATTACAGGTCGGGTTTAACAAGGGTTTAAAACCAAGTACTCTAAGAGTTCAGGTCTCTGCCCTGAGTGTATTCTTTGATACGCAATTAGCAGCAAATCCTTGGATAGCTAGGTTTTATAAGGCGGTTCAGAGATTGAGTCCCTGGGTTAAGAAATCTGTTCCTCCTTGGGACCTCAATCTTGTACTTAATGCTCTTTGTAAACATCCATATGAGCTGTCCAAAGACTTGACAATAGGCAGACTCACCTTTAAGACAGTTTTCCTGATAGCAATTACAACCGCTAGAAGGGTGGGGGAGTGTTACTCTAGCGCCCGGACTGACTGGCATGAGCGTGATTAGTGATCCCACTGTACCATGAACAGAGGAGTGCCTGGAGGGGCGTAACTAAGTATCAACCCGATCCGACCAAGGTCGCACGGCGGCTCAGTCGACTCCGTGAACCAAGGAGGAACCGAGCAGAGGGACCAGGTGCTACTCCAGGTCAGACCCCGGTCACAGCTGTTGACCCACACCGGGGAATGCAGGAACAGGCAGGTTAGACTGGCATACAGGCAGGTGGGTATTGGCAGGCACGGCTGGTATGCAGACAGGTGGGTACTGGCAAGTACGGCTGGTATGCAGACAGGTGGGCACTGGCAAGCACGGCTGGTATGCAGACAGGTGGGCACTGGCAAGCACGGCTGGAGTGCAGACAGGGAGGTACTAGCAGGTTGGAGCGCAGGCTGGATAGGGTCCAGTACAAACTGGGAGACAGGTACAGAGCCACAGATGTGGTAGACAAGCAGAGTAAAGTGAAACTGCTGGATCGGAGGACAAGGCAGAGCAGAGAGGAACTGCTGGTGCGGTGAGCAAGCAGAGTGGAGTGAAAACCGTAGGTGCGGTGGGCAAGGCAGAGCATAGCGGAACCACCTGAGCGGTGGACAAGGCAGAGCGGAGAGGAACCGCAGGTGCGGTGGACGAGGCAGAGCGAAACCGCAGGTGCGGTGGACAAGGCAGAGCAGAGCGGAACCGCCGGAGCGGTAGGCAAGGCAGAGCAGAGAGAAGCCGCTGGAGCGGTGGGTAAGGCAGAGCAAAACAGGGCTGAAGGTGCAGGCGGAGAGGACAGGGCTCTGTTCACATGGAAAAGACTGGAAAATACAGGAAGATGGCTAGAACACAGGAGGAAGATACGGAGGAAGGGAAAAGGAACGAGCAGAACCAGATACACACAAGGTACTTACTATGAAGTAGCGAGTGGACACAAAACTCACAAACAGAAGTACAGAGACAACGAGTTGGAGTTAGGTGCAGGTTCAGATACTGCAGGAAAAGGGAAGGTACGGACATAGAGACAAACAGGTAACAGGCTAGGATACAGTTCAGACAGGGACTGCTACTGCAATGAGATACAAGAACGAGCCTGGGCATAAAGCCCCCAGAGTGGCGGAAACAGACTAGAAGTCAGAGATAACAGGACTGGGTATACAGCCCCCAGAGTGGCGGAAACAGACTAGAAGTCAGAAATAACAGGCCTGGGTATGCAGCCCCCAGGGTGGCAGAAACAGACAAGATAACAGGCCTGGGTATGCGGCCCCCAGGGTGGAAGAAACAGACAAGATACAGACAAGACCTGGCAACTCAGAGGCAGAGAGCACACTGATAGTTAGTGTTGCTCAGGCACCTCCTTCTGGGTGGAGGGGGTTTAAATATCCAGTGACTCACAGCAATAGGCTGGGGAAGCATTAGGAGTGCGCCCACAGCAGCTATAAGAATCAGGAAGTAACCGGGCCGCCGCCCTAAGCAATCAGACAAGAGACATGCACACAGCATGAACTGGAGCAAGGTTTGCAGGCTGGACTGACGGGTAAGATTGCAGTCTTGCATAGTGGGAGGTGGTGCACTATGCAAGCACGCCGCCAGGGATGTTACAGGGGAATAGAGGCCTTATCCACAAAGGAGCCGTTTTACATATTTATGAGGATAGAATAGTTCTTAGATTCGATCCATCCTTACTACCCAAGGTCGGTCCTATCCATAATGTAAATCAGGAAGTTGTACTTCCGTCCTTTTGTCAGAATCCTAAAAATAAAAAAGAAGCCTTCTTCCATTCCCTGGACATTAGGCAAGCAGTCATCGCTTATTTAGAGGCCACCCAGGGTTGGAGACTGGATCACAACCTGTTTGTCCAGTTTGGGGGTAGAAATAAAGGTAAAAAAGCATAAAAAAAGACAATTGCCAGGTGGATTAAGTCTACAATAGGTCTAGCCTATTCGGCAGAAGGAAAGATCCCTCATGTTGAGTTGAGGGCTCATTCGACTCGATCAATGGCCACTTCTTGGGCAGAGAAAGGGGGGGCCTCGATGGAGCAGATATGTATGGCCGCAACTTGGTCTAACCTAAGTACATTTTCTAGACATTACAAGCTAGATGTTTTAGCCAGTCAGAGAATGGCTTTTGGTAGGAAAGTTCTCCATGCAGTGGTCCCACCCTAACTGAATACTTTGGTATTCTCCATGGTGCTTTCAGGGGGACATCCTGGAAAATGGTAATTAGTCTTACCGGTAATTGTATTTCCGGGAGTCCATCCTGACAGCACAGTTAGTTCCCTCCCTTTCATGTCATATACAGAGTGAAGTAACACTGTCATATAGAATTGTAATAAAAAATGTTTGTTTGTTGCCACCATCCTGGTGTGCTACTTAGAAATAACACTGAGGGGTGGAGGAAGGGGAGGGATTTTAACCTCTCTGTGTTTCCTGTCCCTGAAAGGATAAGAAGGACGTTCTTCATGGTGCTGTCAGGATGGACTCCTGGAAATACAATTACCGGTAAGACTAATTACCGTTTTTTTTGCCTGTTTCTATAGATTCAGACTTCTAATGTCTCAGTTTGCAGAGATCTTTATCTGCGACACACTAGTCATTGTTATTCTTCTCTCATTTCTGTGACATTATTTTTTCTGTAGCTATAGATGATGTCCGGTCATCTACAGCAAACACACTATAATTCTTCTGTGACCACAGACTTTTCACTTTTTGCTCAAACCATCGTACTTATATTAGCATGTAAAGTTTCACCTGCTCTTAAAAAAGGATAAAAGTATTTTATCATTATATTTAATTTAACGTGATATAAAAAGTGTTGTAATATAGGTTTCAAAACATTACTGTACACTTAAACTCTTAGGGCCTGTGTACATGTTGCAGATTTGTTGCGTTTTTGTTGAGGGTTGTTTTGCTTAAATTTGTCACAAAACCACAACGGTTTCCTGATGCCATCAAAGTGAATGAGAATCCTGAAGTCTCATGCACACATTGTTTATTTGTGACTTGCTGGTTTGGTGTAGATTTAAATCTGAAGCATGTCACTTCCTTCAGCGTTTTTTGCTGCAGATTTCACCCATACTAATGAGTGGGGAAAAAGCTGCAAAAAATGCATGTAAAAAATGCATTAAAAATGCACCTATTTTATGCTGCTTTTTTCCTGCTTAGAGAGGCAGAGATTTCTGCACCAAATAATGTGTGCACATAGCCATAGAGTAAAAAGAGAAACACAGGGGTTACAGTGTGTGGAGGGGGCTAAGCAGCTGACCTCTTTCAAAGCCTAGGAGATATTGGCTATTTTATATAGTTGGCATATGTCTTTTGCAGCAGTAGCCGGAGCTGCTTAAATGCTGCTATTAATCTCTGGCAGTGGCATTGTGGTGTGGCCTGTTACGGGGGACACATTGTTCTGTGCACCCATCACCCCTCCCACGCAATGTGATTGCATGAAACTGATGGATTACAAAGATTGTTGAAGGCCTCTGTCACTGTCATCTTGGTAACCTTGTGAAGCTCAGCCATGTAGCTGGAAAGGAGATAGCGATTTTAACTATAGACCACTTAGCCACCATACTGCCCTATAAACATTAGATTAAATTTGGCCAAGTTTGCTGATTTCAACAGATTCCGCTGACAGTCCAATGTGCATGGATGGCTCTGACTGCTGAGAGGAGATTAGAATCCAGCATGTCCAATTTCAGACTGTAGATCCTTTTGTTCTCTAAGTGATAAGCTGCCGCCAGAGATGTTTAACAGCGGCTCTCATAGAGAATACGGGATTGCTCAGCAGAGTGAGCTATCCTGTATATGGGAGCGCCATGTGAGCTCTTGGCCAAACCTTCGGACAGTTGTTTATGGTGCATGGGGCTTTAGTCCATTTCTTGTTCAACTGGCAGACATTCAGAAAGTTGTATTTTTAGTACAGCAGACTGATCTTATAATGTTTTAGTATCAAGTCTGATAAATTAAAGATTACAACATCTACATGACTACATCACCAGAACCACCGTCAGTACAGTAAATCACCAGAACCACCGTCAATACAGTAAAACATCACCAGAACCAGCATCAAAACAGTAAAACATCACCAGAACCACCATCAGTACAGTAAACCATCACCAGAACCATCATCAGTGCAGTAAACATCACCAGAAAAACCTTCAGTGTAGTAACACATCACCAGAACCTCTATCAGTACATAAATAAATTTCCAGGTTTAGTATAGCAATCAATTGTAGTGTCAGGTCAGCCCCATATACAATTGTATCACATTAACCTACAACTTGCAGTATGTCCTTAACAATGCTAAGGTAAGGAGATGCTTGAATTTGTTGTTACCAGCGATCATCAGAATGCAGACCTTGCAGGATCTACAGTACTACTTGGTCCTAGGTAGGAGCTTTATTAAACATTTAAAGAGTAACTTAACTTTTGGAATATATCTAATATGTTTTAGGTCCATTAATTCTCAGCAGATTGGTGTGAGTCTGAAGTTGGCTCAGTATGGAGAAGGAGCATAATAGGGTGGGACCTGAGAACCCCACCGATTGTCAATCACCCGATGCACGAGCAAAAGGTTAATTTGTTGGGTGAAATTAATTTTAAGTTTACTGAAAGGGAGTCTGTCACCCCAAAATGACAATTAGACTGCATAAATATTTATATAGGGGATGTAGCCCCTACTAAAATAATACCAGTTTAGCATAATATTTGCTGAAAAAGCAACATTTATTTAATAATAAAAATGAAAACAATTCTGTCTACCGTTGGCATAGCCTGAACCTTGGTGCACCATTATGACCTAACATTTGAAAATGAAAGGGAACATGTCACCAGGTTTTCCCCATATAAAGTACAGCCAGCACCCATCAGCCCCCTGCTACCGCATTCTGGGATGCTGTATGTATGTCCCCAATTTCCTATGCAAGGCACAAAAAAGAGCTTTTATTATACTCACAGATGGCGATGTCAAATCCAATGAACGTCTCTGGTTTTGATCCAGTGCATCCTCTCTTCTTACAATCGTCCGCATTCCCTGCTTCATGTTGATGACGCGACCAACTCTCATCATTATGGTGTCCCCCAATTGCGATCTTGCAGTGTGCATGAGCCAGAAAAGGCAAAAGAGCACTGATGACACAAAGGTAAAGCCGGCACATGCGAACTACCGAACTTTGCTCTGCGCTAGACATGGCAGAGAGAAGTGCGACTGTGCAGGAGCGCCAATGGAGGGTCACCATATGGATGATGTAGGACGAGTCAGCCACACAAAGCAGGGAAGGAGGACGGTGCTTGTAAGAAGAGAGGAGGCGCCGGATGAAGAACAGAGACACGCATTGAACTGGACCGCGGCGTCTGTGGGTATAATAAAAGCTAATTTTTGTGCCTTACATAGGCGTTTGGGGACATACAGACAGCATACCAGAATGCTGTAACAGAGGGCTTATAGGCACTGGACATACTTTATATGGGGAAAACCTGGTGACAAGCTCCCTTTAAAGTCAATTCCTTGTCTTGATTGATAGTGATCTGTTGGTAAGAACGAGCACAGTCTAACATCAGTTCACCTGTTTGCACTTGTGCACCCACACTGGAGGAGCACAGTAGCATGCTCCAAGTGTCAGTGCGGGTGTGCACACAATGTGACTGTGGGCACATTCTGATGCCTGGATCCTGTCTGTCTGCAGCTGCCACTCTGTACACTTGGAAGTAGTATGAGCAAGCGGCTTCAGTGAGGTAGGGAACAAGGCGTTGTAATGTGCTGTTTGCTTATTTCAATGCCCTTCCTCTTCATTGAATTCGCATGCCAAAACAGGCAGCGACCAGGCGTCAGAATACACCTGCAGTTACTTTGTGTGAGTGTGACACCTCATGCTCGAAGAAGCCCTTTTAGTTTACCCTGGGTGATGGGGGACTCGGAGTCGGGTCCTGTGATGGAGAGATGGGGTGCAGCCGTGGCCCGGACCCGACCCGTGCTCAGGGCGGTCACATTAAAAGAGATGGTGTGGGCTCATCCGGGTTGAGTGGCTGATTAACGACTACGCCACCTGTGGCACCTGGTGAAGGGTCACCAGCGCCGCTGCAGTCCGCTGAGGCCTGGTTTTATGGCGGCCAGAGTTCTTACTACTCCCCACAGGCGGAGCAAGGCCTCAGGGCAGAGGGACAGGATGGAGGGGGTAGTAGTAGAGGAGTACGGGCGCCGCGTCATGCGGTGTGGCGCAGAATAAACAGTGTGGAGGCCACAGGGGTGAACTTCCAAGGCTTTACTCAGTTTAGAGATGGCAGAAGGAAGGCGACTCCCTGCTCCTCGCGGAGTCCTGCGGTCACCAGGGACGGGGGTCCGACAACCTCCGAGTAAGTCCAGCATTCAGTCGGGACCCCACTGCAGAGTGTTCCTGAACTACAGACCGAATCCTTTCCTGTCTGTGTGTGTGCAAATAGGCCGGGACTCCCTCTGAGCTCCTCTCAGAACAAGGGCACGGGTGGCAGCTCCGCTCCGTCCGATACCCGGTGGGATCCTCTGGGCCTACCGAGCTTTCCCGTCCAGGGCGTACAGTAGCAAGGTCGGGTGTCGGGGGCCAGTATCCCTTTTGCAGCTGGAGTCCCTCTGAATATATCAGCATGGCTAGGACAGGTGGCGTACACCGCTCCGTTTGCATCCTGCCTGGGATCCATTTGCTGTGGTGCCACACTCTTAAGCTCCGGGCCTTCTTGATCCTGGTCCTTGGCCGGGTTGAGACATTCCTTGTCTGCAACCTACCTCTCGTCCCAAGGCCAGGGTACGAGGGCTGTGTCCCTTGCCGGTGCAGGCCCACACAGGATCTGCGTTCTGGGAGGGAAGTCACATTACACACAGTATTTGACAGCACAGAACAGCCGAAAGACTAGCAAAAGACTAGGGAAAGGACCAAGATCAAAGATGGCTCTTTATTAAATATGAAATTTAAAGTGTAACTAACTTGTACGTCCTCCACCCTCACCCACTAACTGGTTCCCCTAACTCTTGGTTCCCCAGTCTCCTTGTAACCAGGAGAGCAGCACCTAGTGCATACTAGCCCCCTCTGGTGGAGAAGTGTGGTGTTGGATGCAAAGGTTGGGTCACGACTATCACACTGTCCTTACCTCAGAGGAGGAACACTACACTCCATTAGAGAAGTGCAGCATCCCTGTGACAGTCGAACCCTCATGGGCGCCACATGAGCACTCACACTGTCACTTGAGGGTGAATGACTCCTTTTATATATCATAGTTTTCAGCAACACATTGTCCTGTGAACTCGTGTTGCTGAGAACAATGCTTTTCTATGTGCACAAGATGATCATGTTAATGATTGTTCTGTGCACATGAAAGTGAGGCCACATCTTGTCTAAAGAGGCTATTAAGTGACTGTCGATTGGCTTCATATAGCAGATTATTGGTTGTATAAAGGCTGCAACTGGCCGATGTAACTTCACCTTAGATCTGAGTACCCGACTCAATGATTACTTCTCCCAGCTCATCTCTGTAGGATTCCATCTTTTCCGGTCTTCTGCAGCACATCCCAAAACAATACCCTTAAAAATAACAGTGCCATTATAATGTTCCTGAATAAAAATAACCACCCATGCTGTGCCCTAAATAAGCCCTATGGTGTGCCCCTAAATAAATATTTGTCCCTAAGTGTGCTCCCTGAGCAAAAAAAGACCCCACACTGTCTCACTTATGGTGCACAGTCTCCACACTATTATCTCCTATAAAATATTGCCACCACGCTATCCCCTCAAATGAAAACCACCACACTGTCCTTTCCATTATTGATTATACCCACCATACCTTCCTTACTTATGAATTATGATCTTCCCATTGTCCTCACTCCATGCAGCTCCCTTTTCACTGTCCCACTCATATTGTCCCCACTGAGTCCCCCCTATTCTCCACACTGAGCCCGTCCATGCTACCCTCTTCTCCATACTGAGTCCCCTCATGCCACCCCTTCTCCATACTAAGCCCCCCATGCTACACCTATTCTCCATATCGAGTCCCCCATGCTACCTTTTGAAGACGCGAATACAAATGAATGTGGTGCATCCCTCCCCCAGAAAGATGCCGGTTTTCCTAAAGAGTCTGTTTGAGGAAGGGAGATTTAAAATATATATATATTTTATTTTTATATTGACCCGGGCGCCGCCCCATGCAGCACGCCGCCCTGGTTATATGGGCCTGGTTATAGGTCTTGGAAAATGTCAACACAAAACATTTTTTTTTCAGACTTCAAATTTTTTTTCTCAACACTGAAATAAAAACTAATGTCACCTTTAATGTACTGACATATTTATAGGCCATTTTTACTAAATACTGTAAAACAAATCACGAAAAGCAATGCCGTAATTGATTTTTTTCCCCATTTCATCCCACTTCAATTTCTTTTCCTGTACTTTGTATGGGAAAATAGATGGTGCCATTCAAAACTACAACTTATCCTGCACAGAATAAGACCTCATATGGATATGTGGACGAAAAAAAATGATGACTCTTGGAAGAAGGAGACAGAAAAAAGGTGGGATTTATAAAATAGCAGGGTAAAACTTCTGCATTCATTCTTAGGATATTTTGCAATTGTTCACACTTTGGTCTAGCTCACAATGAAACATGAAAATGCAACATTTACCAATATAATAATTACAGAACACACAACCCTGAAATCTGCAACTGTAGATTCCACTAGGCTTTTATCCATCATCACATTAATACATAAGGGGTTAAAAAAGAGCTTACAAATGCAATCAATATTTAAAAAGGAAAGGACAAGATAATATAACAAAGGATCTATCAATTGAGGCAAAGCCACCTTAAAATAAAAAACAAATTACTAATAAACGTTTCAATTACTTACAAATTGACTTTATTCCATATAAGAGAACACATTAATATATTATATTAAAACATCTAAAATCTGCTATCAATGAACATTTGCATGTCCAAGGGGTACTTCAATAAGAAGAGAACATCAGGTTGTTTCATGGATGGCTGCAAGAAGAACAGACAAATAGAGAAGAGTGTAAGCTGCTATGATCAGTGGTGTCCTCTCAGTCTCATGTACAGTGAAAGCTCTGATGGTCAGAGAGGTCCTCTCTCTCTCCTATAGAATGCAAGCTCTTATGATCACCTGTGGGGTCCTCTCTCTTGTCTGTAGTGTGTAAGCTCTTATGGTCAGCAGGGTTCTCCCTCTCTCTCTCCTCTCTCCTAGATGTATTTTCTAAGCAATTACAAACTTTCCAATATTGATATTCACACAAATTTATTCACCGCAAAATTAATTTTTTGAGTAAAATTTTTTAAAATTATGTATGCATGACTAAATGAAACACTGTGGGTCTGTGTGTTGTTTGCCAAAAAAAATTGGCAGCACTGGGACGTGTAATGCGAATGTGAGAATGTAGCCTTATGAACACTCTCTAATTAGTGTCTTTTAGATAAAATCTGTAATAGCTATTAGAAGAGAATTGGTTATGGGTATACATGCATCTTTGATATATGACAAAAGGGTTTTTGCCCCTTTGAGATTAAGCTAAATATCACATTGTGGAGTGTAATTGTATAAATAAATGTCTATGACTTTTTTATGCCTAAAAAATGTTTCTCAGCTAGATTTCCCTTCATGAAGGGCTTTAGAAAAAACAAGGGCTTAGAAAATATTACATAAATATTCTATAAAATGTGTCACAAAGCATGGAGATAAATTAAATTCTAAAAGTTCTCTAATTTGTAAAACTAGAAATATGTGAGATGGAATTACTTTATATTATACTAGATGGTGTTAGTAGAGCTGCTTAAGTTTCTTTAGTTTTGTGTGTTGCATTTTTATCGACACGCTCACATATAACTCTGATCCAAAAGCTGTTGCAGCTGGAAAGTTAATTAGCTATTTCGAGACTATGTCTTGGCACCAATACAGTACCTGCCAGCAGTCTGAATATGGATGTGCAAACTAATTTGGATCCTGTTTGTTATTGCTTTAAAATGCAGAGTTTTTATTTTGAATTTGACATGGGGAAGTAATAACCTGTGTGCATTATGGATTTACATATATTAGAAGAGCTTACTAAAATACATAAACTATGGTGAAGTAGAGTAGCTAAGCTGACTGTCGTCCAGGAAAGATATATAATTCATAGATTAAATACACCTTTTCAGTGATAAACAATCATATGCACTTATGTTGTGTAGAATGGGTTTAAGTAATTTCCCCAGCCAGAGTTCAGTTAGGACAAATTAATTAAAAGTGGAGGTTGAATATATGTGCCTTGCATTTACTCATGAGCATAAATTCTTTTTAGATTCTACTTTATGCCTTTGAACAGCGAATATTAATATTGAGCACATTACAAAGTGTGTTCTGTTAGTCAAGTGATATTTATTAACAAGTAGTTGTATAACATAGTTTAAATCTGTATTATCCTTTTCACATCAGCAGTGCTATAAAACCATTGGACTTTGTGTTTTATTTGACTTTGATATTTTTTTTAATACCCCCTCCCAATTGTTTCCTAATTGTGCAAGGGCAGATTTGTTTGGGCAGCCAAGCTGTATTAAATGATTTTTTTTTTAAATTCTTCTCATTTATATAGCGCCATCAATTCCACAGTGCTTCACAAACATTATCAGCACTGTCCCCATTGGGGCTCACACTCTAAAATCCCTAACAGTAAGTCTTTGGAGTGTGGGAGGAAACTGGATTATCCAGAAGAAACCCATGCAGATAAAGGTAGAAAATAAAAACTCCTTGCACATGTCAATTTAAGGGTTGGTTGGAGCACCTGAATACAGATGTATAGTGTTGCTCACATTGAGATTAGAAATCCATAAATTGTAAATTACCCCTAGTGATAATGACAACCAGCAAGAATGTTATTAAAGTGCACTTGTCAGCAGGATTGTGCTCAGTAAACCACATACACTGTCAGGTGGGTGCCATTACACTGATTAATATGATACCTTGGTTGATGAAATCCATCCTGTGGTTCTTGTGTAATCTTTACTTTATTTTGGAGATAATGATATGCTTGTGCTCTGGGGTGGCCTGTTGGAGGCGCTCTATCTAGGGCTTAGCTTACATATTCATCTGTATGCTCTTATGACAGGTCACTGATCGTTCACTGACCTGCCTCCTATTTTACCTAGCCCCGCACTACTACATGCATTATGTAAAATAGGAGGCAGGTCAGTGAAGGCACAGTGAGCTGTCATAAGAGCATACAGATGAATATGTAAGCAGAGCACCAGATAGAGCGCACCCCACAGGCCGCCCTGGAGCATGAGCATATCATTATCTCCAAACTGAAAGTAAAGATTACACAAGAACCACAGGACGGATTTCATCAATCAAGGTATAATTTTAATCAGTGTAATGTCACCCACCTGACAGTGTATGTAGTTTACAGAGCACAATTCTGCTGACAGGTATGCTTTAATTATTTATTTGGCTCGGAGAAAGCAAGCAGAGAATTGAAGTCTATGTAACAACTCCACCACAAAAAAACAAAACAAAAATAAAACATAGCCTGCGTAGTATATACTGTATATACAGATTAGGGATTACTGAATCTGCAAAAATTTGATTTCACAGATTTGCTAACATTTTTCCAGGAAATTCACTTCATTGCAAATGTATTTCATACAAATTGAATGTGCATTATTTTATTCTGGGGTCTAACTGGACTGCAGGTCATAATAAACATAAAAGAAATAAAAAATTATGTTCACCTGTCAATCACATGTCCCATCATGTAGCCCTTTTTGGTCCAGTCTACACTGGACCATTTTAGGCATCTTCCAATGCCCACTATCTTTGGAGCCTCCAGAGTTGACTTGGCACCGCAGGGTGGTGATGCTCATCATGATATTAACTGATAGGTATGGAATAATGGGGTTACTGCGCTGATGGCATAGATGCAAACAAAGAATCAGTGAGACAAGGATGATACTAATGCAGTTTTATTTTCTGCATGTTTCGAAGTAATCCAACTTCTTCAGGAAACAAACACAGATTCTTGTCTTATTGATTCTTCATTTGGATCTATACCAGCAGTGCAGAAAACCCATCTTTCCTCACCTACCGGATATTACATCAGTTTTTTAACACATGGTGCTGCAGCAGCTGGGATTCCTATTGTCCATGCCATATCAGTGTTCTGTAATACAGAACCAAACAAAATGAGTCTAACCACCATAATACCACCTCTATTATCCAGAAAACACCCTATTACGCTATCTTGATTCCTAGCTAATTTTGCCATCATGACATTATGTGATTCCTCACGTTGAAGGGTCTGATGCTGGCCTAGTCAGTTCAGAAGGCACCGAAGATTGAAAAAATTACCTAGTGAAGACTAGAACGAAAAAGACAACTTGACCGGAGTGGGGCTGTGAGGTGGGACATGTAAGGGCCATGGTGGTATTTTTTTTTTTTTACATTTTTCAAACACCTTCTCGATCTTTTGTAACCAACAAAATGGCAGATTACAAAATGCAAGGCATGAAAATTGGGACATATCTTAGAGGTATTAGGCTATCATGTTCACCAATAGCTGTTTTAATTAGTTGTAAAAGTTTAATTATTGTAAAGGTTTTGAATGAAAAGACTGATATACTTTAACTTGCCTAATGATAAGGTATTAAAATGAAAATTACAATAAATTGTTAAAGACAAAGGAATAGTGGTAAAATATAGATAAAAAACACCCAGTAATGATGTCAGGGGCCATGCATGCATGGATGTGCACAATGAGATGTTCAAGACATAGGAAATGTAACTGCACATAGTTATTGAAGAAAAAAGAATGGTAAATATCAAGCTGTGAGGAATACAGAACTATGAGATATACGGAGACAACAAAGACCTGGTTACCTAACAGATATTTCCATTATTATTTTTAACTACTGAATCCAGCGTTTCACAGGCAACTGCATTATGTTTAAGTGATATTGATAACCTGTAATGTACATAATATTACATTTGACTGTGAAAGATGTAATCTTGCGTACATGACCATGTCCCTTTACAGGCCACCATTCAACCCTTCTACAAAACACAAAGGCTCGGTCAAATAATTGTGTGTCTGTCTTTGTCATTGTAGATGAACTGATTTGTTTTTTTGGATAATGGAAAAGGAAGCAATGCAGGAAATGTCAATGTAACCTAGCAACATAAAATCTAGGTTTGAGTACATAACACATACATAACCAAATATGCAAAGAAGAATTAACTGCTTACA
This sequence comes from Phyllobates terribilis, assembly GCF_046119375.1. Lineage (NCBI taxonomy): Eukaryota > Metazoa > Chordata > Amphibia > Anura > Dendrobatidae > Phyllobates > Phyllobates terribilis. The sequence goes on along the minus strand of NW_027362761.1, from coordinate 406,181,634 downwards.
CATGTAAGAGAGAGGAATCCAACGGTAACAAATAATGATTTTTTGTTTTTAGATTGACAGACTTCTCTTCAGACCTTATTTATTCCAATCTTTGGTGTATGTACAGGTATAGTCATGTTTAAATACTTGTCAACCTCCTTAAGACTTAAAACATTGATGCAGTCCACAAAGTACATTGCGGTGACTTTCTAAAATGTCATCTAGTGAGGATCAGCTGTACGAGATCGTGAAGCTGCGGGGACCAGTTTACAGACACAGCAGGACTCTCCATAAACGAGGCAGAAGATATGGAGACTTTTCAAAGTGATTTATGCCAGAATTCTAGTGTTATCGATTTGATGAATAAATGGAGAGGTATAAATGTAGAATTCATAAATGAAGAGGTCCAACTAGACAAAAGTATTGCGCAGACCTATGGCATGTGAATCAACATATTAAAAAATACTCTTAAAGAGTATGGACGCTCTGACAAAGCATAGGTGCTTATTGGCATACAAAATATTGCATGTAATTTGGTGGCACATTAGGCCTGACAAACAAAATGAAAAATGGTAACCACAAAGAAAATATGAAAATACTGTATATTGCAGGTGGGTTCAAACTGCAGGTTAATAGCGTTCTGAAGCTGCCCGCCGCTCACTATGCACTGAGTGGTGACTGAAGCCGGGCTGGTCCACCCCCAAGAATGAAAGCCCGAGGTTGCCGGGATTAATAAAGTTCATTTCATCTCAACAGCGGGGCTCTCAGTGCAGACTCTGGATCACTTCAGAACACTAATAACCTGAAGATTAACTCTAAGGGACTTCAATTAATGGAGTTTTGTGACAAATCCAGATCTGCAATCTCTGTAGATTATCAATCTTATTATGTGATATGGTTACTTAGAAGTTAAAGTCCATGTCTACTTCCACAGGCTGATGGATTGTTTTCATTTTAGATGCCCTTCCTCTATTTTTATTCTTCAATGCACCTTCTGGATTTCTTCCCTCTGACTTTGTAGTTACAGTATACTAGGTGAAGCTTCGTACACACAAGAAACGGTTATAACTATCGATCAATAAAATTGTTACAGATCCGGGTGGTGGAACCTTTGTGCTGAGATGCAAGGAGGGACCAGAGGGGCGTAACTAAATGGCAACTTGGACCGACCCTGGCCACACGGCGGCTTAGTCGACTCCGTGAACCAGGGAAGGACCGGGCAGGTGGACCAGGTGCCAGTCTGGGACCGATCTTGTGTGAGAGCAGGTGACTCCCATGGGTCAGATGGCTGAAGCTGACAGGTACAGCGGATGAGCATGGCAGATAGCCTGACGAGTGATCCGGGTATGGAAGCAGGTGGGCACGGCAGGTAGCCAGACAGGTGATCCGGGTAGGCAAGCAGGTGGGCACAGCAGGTAGCCAGACAGGTGATCCGGGTAGGCAAGCAGGCGGGCACAGCAGGTAACCTGACAGGTGGTCTGGGTAGGCAAGCCGGCGGGCACAGCAGGTAGACAGGCTGGCGGGCACGGCTGATAGATAGGCAGGCGGGCACGGCTGATAGGCAGGCAGGTATGGCTGATAGACAGACTGGTGGGCACTGGAATCTGAGGGCTGAGGAGAGTGTTAGCATGCAAACAACAACCTTGCACAGGCACCTCCATTTTGGAGGAGGTGCTTTAAATAGGAGTGGTCCTCAGGCCATTGGCAGGGGACTCTTTAGGACGGCACACGGCCCCTTTAAGAGAGAGGGAGCGCGCACGCTGCACCCTAAGCATAGAGCCCGGGAAGCTGCGTGCGGTGCACGCAACAGCAGCAGGGGAGCTGGAGGACGCCAGACCAGGACTGCGGCGGTGAGGGAAACGGCATCTCTACCCGGCAGGAGGCAGAGACGCCGGCGCTGCAGAAATCATGCAGAGATTATATAAAGAAAAGACTTCTCATTTGAGTGAAGCTAAGTCTTAGTTAAAGGTATTTTCCATCACTTAAATATTAATTAACTATTTTTAGGAAAGGTCATCAATACAAGATCAGTGGAGATCCTACTCTTGGCATCTCTATTGATCAGATGATTCAAGGGACCATGGGGCACCGGAAGTGACACACATTCATACATAAGCAGGATGAGGATATAGAGGCCTCTATTTATATTATATCTTCCACTTTATGAATCCAGTGAGCTAAGAAGGGATGGTCTTCTAGCCAACCAGGATACAGGATCTGACAAAGTTTAAAAAATTCCTTAATAGTTTTTTCCTTGTACATTCTAATGGAAAGGTTAAAACAAGTGTAGAAGGTTTGAATTGGCTTATTATCTGTCAATTTAGATGTTCCTGTAACACTTTCAGGAATTACTTTCAAATGTCCACAAAAAGCAAAGAAAATAAGTAGCACTATTTTTTATCTCTTGAGCCCACCAACAGATCATGTTTTCAGAACTTCAGGATAATTGCTGTAGATCATTAAATTCATAGAACAATGAAGACATAGCCCTAGCATCCAGAAGTTTGTGTCATTATTAGTACCAATAAACACACAGATACCACATACCGGCTCCAATCACTCTTCTAAAGCATTTGATTATTAGTGCATCAATGACACTAGCTATCAATCATGTGTTTTAGAAGATTCGTTGAATAACATATCCTTTAAATACTTGGGTTACAGGTGGGGTGGTTATGATATGTTGTGTATGCATTGATTCTAATAAAGACGTATTCCTTTTCACAAGTTGAACAGCCTAAGGCAATCCTAAAATACGTGCAATAAAGAGCCCTCAGCAGAACTACAATGTCAGAATTATCTGGAGAAAATCTGCAGTGTTTCACGCTGCTTAGAGTGAGACCCAATTTTCATTTTCGTACTTTCATTCCATTTTATTTTGCCATCAATAAACCCAGGCTTGTTTTTTTTTTCAGGACAAGTTGTAGTTTTTAATGACACCATTTACAATCAATATACTGTAAAATGTAGAAAAAATACCAAGAGGGGTTAAATTGCAAAAAAAAAAGCAATTCTGCCATTTTTTTGGGTTTTTTGTTCATATGAAGTTCATTATGCGCTAAAAAAATCTGGCAGTATGATTTTTCAGGATAATAAAAATGGTGAATACAAATTTTCTCCTACAGACTACATAATCTTAGATTTTGATAGATCAGATTTTTATAAGTGCACCTGATGTGCTGTTCGTATTGAGTGGATATCAGGAAGAAGTTATAGCCCAGATCTAGGGTTTGTCATTAAATGAAATCAGAGACTAGTTCATGCTACCAGAACAGCTACAAGACTGCTGAAATGGGGTCAAAGATCTGTTGAATTAATGTACTCATTGCCAGATAACTAACTCATTGTACTGATATTTTATTGTTAACTTGGGATGACTTGTTGCCTTTCTAAGAGTATGTCCAGTAAAAACGTGTTCTTCTCTCCTCCTTACTAAAACGGGTGTGTTTTGTGTATTCTAGGTATATTGAATAGTTTAATGTAAATAACATAATGTGTATGGTTTTAGGACTATTTCATATGTGGATGACCTGTACATATTTTGATAATGCTTTAATGTGTGTTAAGATAAGGGCAGCATAGGAATAGGACTAATAAATAGTTAAGTTAAATAGGAATGGGAAGTATTGTGAAGGGCACTGTAGTTCAGGAAGTTAGATAGGTTCAATACAGAAGTAGTTAATGTGTTCAGAGAACTCACCCCAGTTGGGAGGGGTAGGAGTAGATATAAGGGAAAGCATTTCCTGGTTAGAGCAGTTAGTTGGAGATAGATGCAGAGTTGAGATAGTGAGAGATTAGATTTAAGGTAGATTAGGCCAGTGGGCTGATCAGCACGGAGGAGTACGGGACTGTTGGAAGCAGCATACGGATGGTCGCCACTAATTTCAGTGGTCCTTCCCAGGATATCCGGGGCCTGCGGCCTAAATTAGGTACGGAAGCGAGTGCCTTATTCATCTTCCAGAAGTGAAAGTCGGATGTGAAACCGTGTCAGAGAAGTGGGACAGAAAGTATGGATGCTGCGGGGCAGGATAGAGTGCCTCATGGGTCAGAGGTGCCATTATGAAGGGAGAGCACAGGCTGAACAAATGGACAGAATGGAAAATACTGTGCTGTAACTGCGATTGAATACCAGAGGTTAAGTAAAGTTGAACTGTTTAAAAAGAACAAGGAGTCTGTTGTTTACTGTGTGGCTGCATCCGGATCTGGAATTTCAGAGCAAGCGGAGTCTTCTGTATCAAAAGTGAGTGCTATACACTTTACACATATCACATGACAGATGGGACACTGTTTATTTGTAGGGTGCCAGGGTGTAGGAACACAACATCCCTTCACCCATGACTACCGCCTTGCACACCTTACACTTTAATAATAAAGTGAAATGAAATTATCCCTATAGAAATTATAAAATGAATTAGATAACAAACATTAAAGTAATTGTAGAAAATACATAAAAATACATCTCAGTAATTCATTTTATAAAAACGTATGCTTTGTTCCTATTCTGCATGAACAATATAGAGTATAATGAATTCTTCCAGCTGTGCCAGGAGATCAGCCATCATTATCCCCTTTGTTTTGCATCTAACCTCTGCTTGTATAATACACATTTGCTGCAGAAGCCCTCCACCATTGTTTTATTTTCAATGAAACTCATGGCACTAAATTTCCATCTGCTGATGAAGCCTTGCCCTATCGTATATAAGCCCAACAGCAATGGAATGCATGAGGTGGAAAGATTTTAACATAGAGCTAACTATGGGACTGTGTGATTCCAGAAGGGAGTACTTCAAATATTAAGGAACCCGAAGCTTGTACACCAAATGTAGGCCCAATAATAGAAACTAAAGCAAAGTGCATTTTCCAATGCAAAGATGGTCCTGTTTGTATAAGACAGTATGTTTCAGCAATATGCAGAAAACTCTGTGAGCCTGAATCATTAAACAGTTTATGTCAGAATTCAACTGCTTCAAATGTTACAATTTTTTGTTCAACTGTGGCTTTTGAAATTTTTACTCTATTTCTAGATAACTATGTCAGCTTTTTGAAAAGTAGCCAGAGCTCAGGAAATACAAGGTTTGACCAAGCGTACCGGACAAATTCTTAATGATATATACCACAAGAAATTGAGTAAATTGCAACAAATGTACTGCAGTCTCTGGAGTACATTTCTGGTGGTGGCACACAGCAGTTGAAAGATGCGCCGAATTCATTAAGAGCCATACGTCCCTTAATGAATTTGGTGCTCCTTCCTCCAGCACAAACGTCATTAAGACTAAACTAAACACTAGTCTTCAAAAGACTGATAAATACTGTAAATGGGACAAAACTGTAATACCCAGGATATCTGAAATTAAACATGCAGCATTCTGGTGTTTAGTGCACAATAAATAGCATATATCACTCTCCCAAATACCATGGGAACTTCAAACTGCAGATTATAAGGAGACGAGAGTCAGTTCCTTATGAATCTGATATTGATGGTCCATCGTAAGGATTGGTTTTTAAGGTTAGTCAACTAGAAAACCAGCTCATTTATTATTATTATTATGCTTTGCTTAGATAGTGTCATCATATTCCACAGCACTTTACAGACATTATCATCACTGTCCCCATTTGCAGCTCACAATCTAAATTCCCTATCAGCATGCCTTTAGAGAGTGGGAGGCATAGGTGGATTATAATGAGGGCAATATGGGCTACCGCCCGGGGCCCTGAGGCTCCAGGGGGCCCATGAATTGCTCCCATTATAATGCGCATTTTTTTCGGTCACCGCAGCACTGGCCGAAGGTTTAGATGATCACAGCTGCGGGCCTGCAGCTGTAGGCGGTTTGAATCATACTGTGTCGCCCTGCCCTGCCAGTGCCACATGACGCTCCCATCTGGCCGCCGCGGCTGTATATTCACTAGCATGGGCGTGCAGTATAAATGCTGTTGGTACCGCCCTGCCTGACACCATGTGGCAGAGCGGTCCCAATATAATTTAAATTTCCTGCTGGCACTAGTGCATATACAGGGCTGCGTGATGCTGCCAGCGTGCCTGTGAGTGGCTGCTTTGAACTAAATTGGGACCGCCCTGCCACATGACATCAAGCAGGGCGGTCCCAAAGTTCAAAGCAGCCACTCACAGACACGCTGCATCACGCAGCCGCTCCCATCCGGCCAGCTGCAGATCCACCGGGACGGGCAGTTTGAATGATGCTGGGACCGCCCTGCCACATGACGTCAGGCAGGGCCCAGCATACACAGGGGCGCGGCATACAGGCATACAGTGGCAGGGGGGCCCCCGGACCGCTCCCCCAGCATCGGCGCACGGCCGCTACTTCTTCTTCGGCCGGGCCAGTACTGCAGCAGTTAACTTCCCTGTGTGCTGGCCCGGCCGCGTCACTGATAGGAGACACGGCCCTGTGCGCAGCCGTGTCTGCGTGACCCATCACATGACTAAATGACGTCACCACAGGTCCTTTTCAGACCATTAAAAAATGCATAGTGGGCACACAGCCTAAAAAAAATTATTAGAATTAATATTGTGCCAAATTAATTTCACGTGAACTATCACATGATCTATCACAGGGGATCATGTGACATGTGATACATGAGGTGTGTGTGTGTGTGTGTGGGGGGGGCCGCGCCTTCTAAACTGCCCGGGGCCCTTGCTACTCTTAATCCACCCCTGGTGGGAGGAAACCGTTGTACCCGGGGGAAACCCAGGCAAACATGGGGAGAACATACAAACTCCTTGCAGATGTTGTCCTTGTTTTGGAATTTGAACCCCAGCGCTGCAAATCAACAGTATTAACCACTGAGTCAATGTGCTGCTCATATAAAATACTGTGCTGCCCTTTTAAATACTGTAGACACATTTGCAGTGATATAAAGTAAAAAATAAAACTATTCTCTTTCTTTTTATTCAATTTATGATTTTTTTCACAGAGTACCAACATTTTACAAAGTGCTATATGTTGCATGATAAAGGGACACAAATGTAGAAAAATACATGCTATGTAAGTACTATAACATAAGCCTTAAATCCTGGAATAGATTGCTCACCATCCCTAGTGTGCAAGATACTTGCATCAAATAAGAAACTTTGCTGAGATACGGTTTTTCTTTGCTGTAAGTCACATTAAAGTCCCTGTGAAAAATATGAAAGAATTGATAAAAGTTGACATTTTTAATTTAATGGAAAAAGTAATAACAAACCTCAGAGTGTAATCCACCATACCTATAGATAATGAATGATCGGAAGTGTCAGCAATTCATTTTCTCAGACACACTGCTCTGTGGGTTTCATGATCTCTATGGGTTTTTGATACAGGAAAGAATAAAATGTGAAGTTTGTCATTGTTTAAATAGCGAAGTCAATTTTATACTCAGCTCAGAGCAATGTAATATTTTTTCTGTGTACTAAACCTTTCACCTATTGCAAATTTTTTTCTACCTGTGGAGTTGCTAGCATTCATAAAAGTTAAAATTCAGAGGGAAGAAACACATCTTGTGTACAACTCAGCTCTTTACAGATGTTTAACGACAATTTATTAATTACTTACAATATTACTTGTAAAAATAAAATCAGAAAACAATCTTCAATGCAACATGACCATTTTGATAAAGAAAAATACCTATATGGATATTAAAAATCACAATAAATGTCTGCATTCAGATGGGTAAATACTATTGACATAGGAAGCTCAGTCCCCTCAGATGGGAAGAGTAATCAAAGGTGGAAGTGTCGCGCCCAGGGGATGGGGACGACTCGGTACCCGGGCCTTTGCCTGGTTTTGAGGATATAGCGGTGGTCGGCTCCCGGGCCCGTACCCTGGGGTCACTCTTGAAAAAGGAGATTGGAACTTCGATAGAAAATAAAAATAAAGTAAATAGTTTGTGACGCCACCTATGGTATCTGGTAAGGATTACCAGCGCTGCTGCAGACCTCCGGGGGGTGATGGGATGGCAGCTAAGGTGTATTTGCTCCCCACAGGTGGAGCTGGCCCCCGGGGCAGTGTGCAGTTTCATGGTGGGTGGTGATGCTGGGGCTTGTAGTGCAGGCAGATGGCGCAGCAGGAGTAACTGAGAGAGACAGGGGATTCGCTTCAATACCTTTACTGGTGCGGATGTCAGGTACGGTCCAGGGTACTCAGTAGGATGGATGCACTTCAGGACTTCTCCCCAGTGAGCGGGTATAAGGCCTCCTGGTCCGTGTCTGCCTCTCTGTATTCTCCTGGCCAGCCTGCAACTGGGCCTAGCTTATGTGTCGTACTGTTCCTTCACCTGTCGCTCGGTAGTAGGACCTTCTGCTGGCAACCACTATCCCTGGGCGCCGGGGCCTTCGTGGTTTCTGGTCCTGTAATGGGTCTAGCTTCAGGTCGGCCAGGGACTTGTAGCCCTCCTGGAATGCCGGTGATCCCTACTGGGTATAAAAGGACCCTGTAGGTGCGGACCCGGTGTCCGGTTTGTATATCGGGGTGAGCCTATGATGCTCCTCTGCCCCCTCAACTCCTCTCTCCTTTCTCCTCTTGCCTTCGGCCACACTCGGGGCCCTCAATACTCAGCAGCAGACGTGCTGCGTCTTCGCTGCTCTCAGCGTCAGCACGCTCTCTGACTGAACAACTCACTAAACTAACTGAGCTGCCTGGCTCCACCCTCCATATATATATATCCCTAACGGGCTCCCTCTGGTGGTGTGAGGTGGAAGGGTGGAGGTGTTTGTATGTAATGAGGGCCTCTTGTGGAGAAGTCCGTCCATGCACCCTGGGTCCCGTGGTACCTGTGCGCAGCAGGGTGCCACATTCCCCCCTAGTACAATTCAGTACTCCTGGACTGAAGCATTTTGTAACAGGTTACAACAGTAATAACAATAATAACAACAACAAGTATAATAACATTAATAAAGTTACAGTAAGTCCCGTAACCTAGTGTCCATTTCACCGATGAAAGAACATGAGGGACCTGCCTGAAAACCCTCAACGTAGGCCCTGGACCACGTCTTCGGCCACGCCAAACGGGTTTTTGTTCTGTGGTCTTATAAGGGGGCACTTTAATAAGTGCAACTATTTACAAATAAAGTTTTTGGCTGCTCACAGTCCTCAGCCTACAAGTCTCTGTACCCTGACGGATAACTTAATACACATATATTTTCAGTTTACACAATAAACAATGTGCAATACCCAACTGGGTAACTATTTAAAATATAGGCACTTTTGTATTTTAATCCCTAAACCTGGCAGGGATTTGTCCTTGTGTGCTGCGTGTGGACCTTCGTAGCGCTGGAGTGTTACTAGTGTCTGTGCATGCACTCTCTGTTAATCTAGCAGGTGTACGTGCTGGTAGATTGTAAAACTGCCTTAATCTCTCTATGGTACTGGCAAGTGCACTGTCCACTGGGCCTTCAGGCTCTGCCTCAACTGGTGCTTCTCTTCTTTCTGGGGACTCTTTTTGTTCCTGAGCAGGCTCTTCCGGGGCGCTTACAGGTTCTTCTGGTTGTTGATAGAAGTGTATCACCGGTATTATAACTGCTCCATCAAGTTGAGGCCAGTCCGCAGGGAAATCTCCTAGAATTGTGTGAAGCACATCTTCCTTGGGTTCTTCCGGTGCTATAGGAGGTACTTCTTGCTCTGTTGTCTTCAGTAGACCTGGGCACAACTTCAAGTGGTCTCTTGAGACTGTTGCGGTTGTTTTACCTCCATCTTTACTAATCAGGCAGGTTTTACTGTTGTCAAATCTGGAGTTTAGCACAGTGTAGGGCTCTCTTTCCCACTGGTCATCGAGCTTGTGACCTCTCCTTTTCCGCTTTAGCACTGTTTCTCCAGGTGCCAAGGGTTCTGCTGGTGCATGTTTATTGTACTGTTCTTCCTGTCTTTCCCTTACTCTGTTTAGACCAGTGTTTCTCAACTCCATTCCTCAGGACCCCACAACAGATCATGTTTTCAGGATCTCCTTAGTATTGCACAGGTGAGAGAACTTCCATCACCTGTGCAATACTAAGGAAATCCTGAAAACATGGCCTGTTGGGGGGTCCTGAGGACTGGAGTTGAGAAACACTGGTTTAGACTGTCTTCGACACAGGCCTGTACTCTCCTGTACTGATCTTGCCGATTTGTATCCCAGTCTTCAGTGGACATATCTGCTTCCGGTTCTACCACTCTGAGTTCCAGGTCCATGGGCAACTTTCCGGGTCTTGCTCTCATGAGGTACGCTGGGGTACAATTAGTAGAACTCACAGGTATGTGATTGTACAGATCTACCAGGTCAGGTAGTTTGCCTGGCCACTGGTTTCTTTCTTCCAAGGGTAAGGTTTTCAGCAGGTCTATGATGATGTTGTTCATTTTCTCACACAAACCATTAGTTTGAGGGTGATACGGTGTAGTCCGGATCTTCTTGCACCCATACAGATGACAGAATTCTTTAAACAGCTCGGCTTCAAAGGCAGGGCCTTGATCCGTCAGCACTTTGTCCAGGTATCCATGGGGCCTGCAGAAGTATGCTTGGAATGTTCTTGCTGCAGTTTCTGCTGTCAGATCCTTGACAGGGGCTACCACCAGGAACTGGGAATAATGATCCACCATGGTCAGTGCATAGGAATAACCTGACCTGCTGGGAGACAGCTTGACGTGATCCAGAGCGACAATCTCCAGGGGCTGGGTTGTTTAGATGGACTGCAAGGGTGCTTTCTGGCTGCCATAGTCTTTCCTTCTGAGGCTACAGGGCCCACAATTCCGGCACCACCTTTCTATGGAACTCCGCATTCCAACCCAATAGAACCGGTCCTTCAGCAGGGTTTCCAGCTTCTTCCAGCCAAAGTGACCTGCTTGATCATGGTAGGCCTCCAACACCATCTGGATATCCGTTCTGGGTACAACAATCTGCCACACCATTTCATGGGTCTTGGGGTTGACATATCTTCTGCACAGCTTCTCTCTATAGATGAACAGCCGGCTTCTCTCATTCCACAGTTGCTTGGCTTGTGGAGGAGCATCCTTCTCCAGGTGAGAACCTTCCTGGGTGATCAGTCTTTTGATGAGGCTGACAACTGAGTCACTGTCTTAAGTCTCCTTCCAACTGTGATGGGGTAGAGGATTCAGCGTCCTTCCCTGACGTCTTCTGGTGACGTGTTGCTCATGGACCACTCTGCTTCAGTGGAAAGCAGGTAATTCAACTTCCTCTAAATCATCAACTTCATCCTCGGTGTCTGACTGGTGGGGCATCCTTGACAGGGCATCAGCATTGGTGTTCTTTAGTGCTGAGCGAACATGGTCGACACTGCTCGATACTCGCCCGAGCATCACGCTACTCGGGATGTTCGGCGAGCACCGAGCATTTCTGGGTTACTCGGGCGGGAGCTCGGGTCTCCACCCTGCACGTTTGGCGCTCTTTACAGAGCCAATGAACATGCAGGGATTGCCAGCCAGTCACTGGAATGCCGCAGCCATGTTGGTTGTGGGCATTACATTGATTGGCTGGCCGCACAGCGTCACCTCGAGTATTTAAAACCGGGCGCCGCCATCATGGACACAGTCGCTCCGGATCAGCTAGTGTAGGGAAAGCGCTGCTGAGCTAGGGAGAGATTTATACTGCAAAATAGTTAGTGTAGGGTCTGTAAAGGCTGCCAAATCAAACAAACAGTCCTTCTCAGGACTAATATCAATCCCAAATATCAGGCAGGCAGGCAGGCTGTATAGGAGACGCAGTGGTTAAACCAGCAAACGCTGCATTACAGTCCTGTGTGCTCCTGTTGCTGAAATTTCTGGACTTAGCTCCAGGTCCTGGGGGGCCCTGAAAAATCCTTTTTTTTTCATCTAAATCCTCTTTTTTTATCCTCCTTCAAGTGAGTTCACACGATGCGTTTTTAATGCGTTTCCACAGCGTTTTTGCAGTTGCGTAAACGCCGCGGAAACGCATGAAAAACACATGGTAGAAGGGCAGCAATGTTCCCCAATTGAAATCCGCATGTGCTGTGCCCATGATGCGGATTTTTCCGCAGCGTAAACGCTGCGCTCAAAAATCCGCAGCATGTCAATTAATTTTGCGGAAACGCTGCTTTTTTGGCGCCATTGACTTGCATTAGACCTCATGGAATCCGCATCACTGTATATGTTGATGCGCATTCCATGCGGTCTAATGTGCGGATGGTAGCCGGGTGTGGATGAGAGGACTCTCATCCAGACCCAGGTACCATTAAAAAAAAAAGAATAAAATAAAAAATATATATATACTCACCTTCTGACAGCCCGCGCAGCGCTCCTGCTTGGTGCCCGGCACTTCGCGGTTGAATGAAGAAGGACCTTCGCTGATGTCAGAGTCATGTGACGGGTCACGTGACGCTGACGTCGGCAGGTCCTTCAGTCTTCACTGCCGGCAGCCGGGACCGTGCGAAGCAGGACACCGGGTGCCATCAGAGGGTAAAGTATATATTTATTTTTTATTTTTTGACATTCACACACTATATAAATCCATGCTGTTTGCATGGATTTATATAGTGTTAAGTTGACAAGCACTTTCCAAGTAATGCTAAAATCGCTTGGGAAGCGCTTGTCAACCCGCATGCGGAAATGAAAGTGAAGACCGCTTCATTTCCGCATGTCCCTGGCAGGAAACCGCATGTACAATCCGCATGCGTTTTTTCCTGCCAGGGAGATGCAGAAATGCTCAGGAAAAAATCCTGAGCATTTCTGCATCGTGTGCACATACCCTCACACTGTACAAATACCCGTCTTATTAACCTTTTGGTGCCCCCCCCCCAAAAAAAGTGTGTCTGTGACAGTTCAGACACAAATATATCTGTTTAACATAGTCTGGTGTCACCACTGCTTCTTCCGCTGTTGTGCGTGCAATAGAACCCCCTGTTGTGTGTGCAAGGCAATCCCCTGTCCATACAGCATGCAAAGATGCCCCCTCCTCTCAGTCTTCACTTGTTATGGCAGTTTCTCAAGATACAGCATCAACGTCCACGTCCACGTCCCACCGCAGCGTTCAATTGTCCATATCCCAGACCTATGAACGAAAGCGGAAATTCGCAGCCAATGCCCCACAGGCCACAGTCCTAAATTCGCACATTTCACGACTGCTTGCGTTGGAAATGCTGCCTTTTAGGCTGGTGGAGACGGAATCCTTCTGCAACCTTATGGCGGTGGCGTCCCTCGGTACTCTGTCCCCAGCCGACACTATTTTCCCCGGTGTGCCATCCCCGCACTGCACAAGCACGTGTCCCAAAACATCTGCCGTGCCCTCAACAACGCAGTTACTGGGTGAGTCCACCTGACAACGGACACGTGGACAAGTGCTTGTGGCCAGGGAAGGAACATCTCCCTGATGGCACACTGGGTAAACATAGTGAAAGCCGGGACGCAGTCGGACCTTGGGACGGAACACATCCTTCCCACACCGAGGATTGCGGGCCCTATGTCAGTCAGAGTTGACCCCACAGTGTACAGCTCCTGCACATCATCCTCCTCCTCCTCCTCATGTTCAGCCTCCATCTCAGATATCACCACATCAGTTACAAGCTGGATGCACTGCAGTACTGCCTCAGCCAAGCGGCAACAGGCTGTGCTGAAACTCATAAGCTTAGGTGATAAACCTCATACTGTTTGTGAGTTGTGGACAGCTGTGAAAGAGCAGGCAGATTGGTGGCTGAGACCGCTGAACCTACATCCAGGCATGGTCGTGTGTGACAATGGCTGTAACCTGGTGGCGGCTCTGAGGCGAGGCGAGATCACACACGTATTATGCCTGGCTCAAGTGCTTAACCTCGTTGTTCAGCGGTTTCTTAAATCGTACCCCGAGTTGCCAGATCTGCTTGTCAAAGTACGCCACCTGTCAGCTCATTTTCGCAAGTCGGCTACAGCTTCCGCCGCCCTTGCTGTATTGCAGCAGCGTTTGCAGCTTCCGTCACACCGACTGGTGTGTGATGTCCCCACGCGTTGGAACTCTACCCTCCACATGTTGCAAAGGATTTGTGAACAGAAGAGAGCAGTTGTGGAGTACCAGCTGCAACAAGGCCGTTGATATTCAGGTCAGACTCCACACATAAGACCTCAGGAGTCGACCTGGATGTCTGACATATGTACCATCTTGACAAACTTTGACGAGTCCACCAAGATGGTGAGTGGCGATGACGCCATCATTAGCGTCAGAATTCCACTTGTCTGTCTTTTGCAACGCTCTCTGCAGAGAATTAAAGAGGAGGCATTGCAGCCAGAGTATGATGAGATGGATCAAGAAGCCGTAGCGGTCGGTTGCACACAGCCCAGCCTCATCTCATCCCAACGTGCATTGGGGGACAATGAGGGAGAGGAGGAGGAGGAAGAACAGGAGCTTGTATCATGCGCTGTAGACGGTAGTACCTGTTTAACTGTCATACCGTCGGTTCAGCGTGCGTGGCCTGAGGACAGGAGGGAGGAGGAGGAGGAGAGCATGGTCAGTCGTCATCTTGGTGAGGACATGGAAGTCTTGCCCGTTACCAGTCTGGCACGCATGGCTGACTTTATGTTACGCTGCCTTAACCGTCACCCTCGCGTTGTCAAAATGTTGGGTGACAGTCATTACTGGTTGGTGACACTTTTTAGACCCCCCCAACAAGGAGAACTTTCACTCTCTTATTCCTGAGATCGAGAGGTCTACAAAAATGTGGCAGTACCAGAAGGCCCTTGCTGCAGAACTGTTAAAAAAATTCCCATCTGAACACGCTAGTGGCAGAGGTCACAGTTCATTGCCCAACCAAGGCGTACATGCGAGAGAGACCCAACTCCAATCCAGCAGAGGCAGGGGAACACTGTCAACGTTCTGGGACAGTTTTCTCAGACCCTCCCTTCGGACAGACCCTGAGGCGCGGGGTACTCTCACAAGGAGTGGAAAGTTTCAAAAGATGGTGAGGGAGTACCTTGCCGACCGTACCAGCGTCCTCCGTGATTCCTCTGAGCCTTTTAATTTTTGGGTATCCAAGCTAGACACTTGGAATGAACTCACTCTGAACGCCTTGGAGGTCCTGGCCTGCCCTGCAGCTAGCGTGTTATCGGAGCGTGTTTTTAGTGCCGCTGGGGGAATTATAGCTGATAAGCGCACTCGCCTGTCAACTGACAATGCTGACAAGCTGACCCTTATCAAAATGAACAAGGGCTGGATTGGGCCAGACTTCTCATCACCACCAAATGACAGCAGAGTAACATAAAGTCAAATCCACTGTGTTATTTCGGGAGGTGTATTCACATGCAACGCTTCACACCCACACATGGGTATATGCTTCCTCATTTCGGCTGTTTTATGTTCTTCTCCTTATCCTCAGCCTCCACCACCACTATACCACCAGGGTGACCGTGGTCCGTGTTGCCATTATTGAAAGTTCCTATGTCCTTATTTTTGTCAGCTTTTGCTTGGAAGGCATAAGCAAAGACTGTGGGAGATCCACTCCCCAATAATGGGAATAATATTTTTAAGATCCTGTACTGTATGGCTCTTGTAAGGGGCATTAAAACCGTCTTGTTAAGCTACTGCGACCTCCACCACATTTCCAAGGGGCATTAAAACCGTCTTGTTAAGCTACTGCGACCTCCACCACTATTCCAAGGGGCATTAAAACCGTCTTGTTAAGCTACTGCGACCTCCACGTCTCTTCTGAGGGGCATTAAAACCGTCTTGTTAAGCTACTGTGACCTCCACCACTTTTCCAAGGGGCATTAAAACCGTCTTGTTAATCTACTGTGACCTCCACCACTTTTCCGAGGGGCATTAAAATCGTCTTGTTAAGCTACTGCGACCTCCACGTCTCATCCAAGGGGCATTAAAACCATCTTGTTAAGCTACTGCGACCTCCACGTCTCTTCTGAGGGGCATTAAAACCGTCTTGTTAAGCTACTGTGACCTCCACCACTTTTCCAAGGGGCATTAAAACCGTCTTGTTAAGCTACTGCGACCTCCACGTCTTTTCCGAGGGGCATTAAAACCGTCTTGTTAAGCTACTGGGACCTCCACGTCTCTTCCGATGGGAATTAAAACTGTCTTGTTAAGCTACTGCGACCTCCACCAATTTTCCAAGGGGCATTAAAACCGTCTTGTTAAGCTACTGAGACCTCCACGTCTCTTCCGAGGGACATTAAAAGCGTCTTGTTAAACCACTCTGAACTCCACAGCTCTTCCAAGGGGCATTAAAATGTTGTTTTTAATTAACTCTAACCTCCACGACTCTTCGAACGGGCATTGCATTTCCTCCTAAATTTTGGCAGCTTTTGCTTGGAAGGCATAAGCAAAGACTATGGGAGACCCACTCCCCAATAATGTGAATAATGTTTGTAATATGCTGTACTGCATGGCTCTTGTAAGGGGCATTGCAAGTTCCTCCGTCCTAATTTTTGGCAGCTTTTGCTTGGAAGGCATAAGCAAAGACTATGGGAGACCCACTCCTCAATAATGGGAATAATGTTTGTAATATGCTGTACTGCATGGCTCTTGTAAGGGGCATTGCAAGTTCCTCCATCCTAATTTTTGGCAGCTTTTGCTTGGAAGGCATAGGCAAAGACTATGGGAGACCCACTCCCCAATAATGGGAATAATGTTTTTAATATGCTGTATTGCATGGCTCTTGTAAGGGGCATTGCAAGTTCCTCCATCCTAATTTTTGGCAGCTTTTGCTTGGAAGCCATAAGCAAAGACTATGGGAGACCCACTCCCCAATAGTGGGAATAATGTTTGTAATATGCTGTACTGCATGGCTCTTGTAAGGGGTATTGCAAGTTTCTCCGTCCTAATTTTTGGCAGCTTTTGCTTGGAAGGCATAAGCAAAGACTATGGGAGACCCACTCCACAATAATGGGAATAATGTGTTTAAGATGCTGTACTGTATGGTTCTTGTAAGGGGCATTAAAACCATCTTGTTAAGCTACTGCGACCTCCACCACTTTTCCAAGGGGCATTCAAACCATCTTGTTAAGCTACTGTGACCTCCACCACTTTTCCAAGGGGCATTAAAACAGTCTTGTTAAGCTACTGCGACCTCCACGTCTCTTCCAAGTTGCATTAAAACCGTCTTGTTAAGCTACTGTGACCTCCATGTTTCTTCCAAGGGGCATTGCATTTCCTCCTAATTTTAGTCAGCTTTTGCTTTTCAATGCATAGGCGAACACTAAGGGAGACCCACTCCCCAATAATGGGTAGAAGGTTTTTAGTATGCTGTAATCCACGTCTGTTTCAAGGGCCATTGCAGTTCCTCATAACTTTTGGAAAGCCTTCCATTCACTGCTTAGGCCAACAGTGCACAGGAGACCCAGTTGCTATAAATGGAAAAAATGGTTTAGTTAAGGCCCTCTGACCTCCATGTCACTTCCAAGGGGCATTGGAGTGCCTCTAAATTTTTGATAGGCATTGCACCCACTGTATGCCCTATAACTATGAAGCCGAACCGCTCCTTTTGGTACAGAAACATATCCTACAAGACATGTGTGGTTGACTGGCCTGATATTGATGTGAATGGTCCCTGTTCCTCCTGCTCTTTCTACTTTGCCACCACCTCATCCATCATTTATCACCTGAAGCATCATTTTAACGGGAGTCATAGAACTGGGATAGTAGCAGGAAAACATCCATCAATCCTCGGAGGAGGTAGGATTTGCACCAAAACGCTGACCTAGCCGCTACTACATACATGCGCTTGCATTCCAAGAAAACAAAGCAGATGCTAACTTCTATCATCATCATGCTCCTCACCTTGGCACTCTCAACTCCCCTGATGGAGAAGCTAGGGCCCACCAGAGGAGTCTGGTTCTCTGGTGGGCTCGTCCAATGCTGCCCTAAAGCAGGCCAGGTTAAGAAAAGTGTGTGGGAAGGTAACAGGAGAAATAGGGGCAGCTGGGGACCGTTTATGGACACCCGGCCACCCCCAGACGGCTGGGGACCGTGTGTGGACACCCGGCCGCGGGGCGGCTGGGGACAGAGTATGGACACCCGGCCGCCCCCTGGCGGCTGGGGACCGAGCGTGGACACCCAGTCACCGTGCGGCTGGGGACTAAGTATGGATTCCAGGCCGCCGACGCAGCCATGACATGGTGGCCGGCGTCTGCCTCCACATGCCTTAAAGGCCCAATTTCAAGTGCAAGCAAGCTAGCAATATGGTATTTCAGCCTGGGGGTGGGTGGGTGGCAGGTTGCACACTTATGCTTGCATTCTAAGAAAACAAAGCAGATGCTAACTTCTATCATCATCATGCTCCTCACCTTGACACTCTCAACTCCCCTGATGGAGAAGCCAGGGCCCACCGGAGGAGTCTTGTTCTCTGGTGGGCTCGTCCAATGCTACCCTATAGCAGGCCAGGCTAAGAAAAGTGTGTAGGAAGGCAACAGGAGAAATAGGGGCGGCTGGGGACAGTTTATGGACACCTGGCTGCCCCCAGGTGGCTGAGGACCGTGTGTGAACACCCGGCCGCGGGGCGGCTGGGGACCGTGTGTGGACACCCGGCTGCGGGGCGGCTGGGGACCGAGTATGGACACCCGGCCGCGGGGCGGCTGGGGACCGAGCATGGACACCCGGCCGCCGGGCGGCTGGGGACTGAGTATGGATACCTCGCTGCCCAAGCAGCCATGAGGCAGTGGCCAGTTTTGGCCTCCTCCAAACTAAAAGGCCCCATTTCAAGTGAAAGCTAGCAGTATGGTATTGCAGCCTGCGGGTGGGTGGTTGGTTGGCTGCATATTTGCGCTTGCATTGCAAGGAATGGGGGAGGTATAATTGAACACTGCCCTGGGACAAGGACTTGCACGGGGATAGTTGCAAGTCTGCATCTTCTGATGCGGCAAGGATTACTTCTGATGGGCACACTTTTAGGCAGTGACCTGGGTGTTAGAGATGCTTCCAGGGGTCTTCCCTATGCTGTTCCCATGTCTTTTCATCACTGTATGCATATGTCACACAGCACATGGCCAGATAAGATTGTAAAATGTTAAAATGACATTTCCCGGTGAATGCATTTGTCACGGTTGAAAGCAATAGAAAAGTGCAAAAACACAATAAAAATGCTACTTGTGAACATAGCCGAAGGTGTGGAGGAGTATTTTTTGGGGGGGTTATTTATTTTACCTTATACACAAGTCTTTACCCTGGAAAGGAACTTCCTTAACATATTTCACAGGAAAACTGTTTCAGTTTCGTATTTGAACGTTTTATTGTGAGCCCGTAAAAGTGGCTTAATACCTCTGACCACGTTGTTGACAGCAGTGACCTGGGGGTCAGAAATGCTTCCTGGGGCGATCCCCATGCTGTCCCCATGTCATTTGAGCACTGTCACTATCGTTTTGGGCACTTGTTAGGCTTTTAAAAGACTGCCGGGGGTGCCGCCACAAAAATGCTCAGGTCTCCCATAGACTAACATTGGGCTCGTTGCTCGGGTCGAGCACCCGAGTATCACGGTGAGCTTGGCCCGAGCTTCGAGCACCAGAGCATTTTAGTGCTCGCTCAACACTAGTGTTCTTGTGACCTGCCCGGTGAACTGATAATTTGACAGTCTGGCCACCCAACGCTGTTTCATGGCTCCCAACCTGGCTGTCTCCAGGTGTGATAAGGGATTGTTGTCAATAAAAGCTGTAAACTTAGTTGAGGCTAGGTAATGCTTGAACCTTTCAGTGATAGCCCAGACCAAGGCCAGGTGCTACCTTTTTGGTATAGTCCTTTATGAACCTCCTGTAGTACCCGACCAGTCCCAGGAATTGCCGTACTTCTTTGATGCTTCTCGGTTCAGGCCACTTCTGGATGGCAGTGACCTTCTCCGGGTCTGGTGCTACTCCCTCCGAGCTGACTACGTGCCCCAGGTACTTAACCTTCTGCTTGAGCAAGTGGCATTTAGAAGGCTTTAGTTTCATCCCATACCGGGACAATGCTTCAAATACCTCCGCCAGGTGCTTCAGATGGTCCTCATATGTCCTCGAGTACATGATAACGTCATCCAAGTACAGCAGCACTGTCTCGAAGTTCCAGTGTCCCAAGCAACACTCCATCAGCCTCTGGAACGTTCCGGGTGCATTGCAGAGTCCAAACGGCATACTGTTGAACTCGCACAGTCCCATCGGGGTGGTGAAGGCCGTCTTCTCCCTGTCTTCCTCAGCACCAGAGACTTGCCAGTATCCGCTAGTGAGATCTAGTGTAGAGAAGTAATTGGCAGATTTTAGTGCAGCCAGGGTAAAGGGTATGCATCTTTGTGTTATTCGATTAATTTGTCTATAATCTACACACATCCTCATGCTACCATCCTTTTTCCTGACCAGGACCAGGGGAGCTGCCCAGGGGCTACAGCTATCCCTTACTACCCCTGCCTTTTTCATGTTGTGTAACATTTCCTTGGCTTTCTGATAATGTGCTGGTGGTATGGGTCGGTAACGCTCCTTGATGGGTGGATGGTTACAGATGGGTATGTGGTGTTGCACCCCTTTAACCCTTCCAAAGTTGAGTGGGTGCTTACTAAACACTTGTTCATATTCCTGAACCACTCTGTAAACATCGTGTTTCTGATGGACAGGAGTAGCGTCAGTCCCAACATGGAGCTGTTGACACCAATCCTCCAGCTGGGCTTCGAAGTCATTGTCCTCCACTGTATCTGGTGGGGTCAAGGATTCCACTGTGTGTATGGCATCATCATTCACAGTATACAATCTGGCAACAGTGGCGTATCTTGGTAATTTAACTTCCTCCTCCCCACAATTTAGGAGACGTATGGGTACCCTCCCATTGCGTACATCAGCTACCCCCTCTAGCAGTTAGGAGTGTAGGTCTGTGCTCTGAGCCAATGGGCTGGTGGATGGAGTTCATCTATGGACCAGTACCTTTTGTAGAGGACATCAGGTATGATGGTTACCTGTGAGCCGGTGTCCAGTAATGCAGGTGTTGCTATACCGTCCAGCACGATGGACAGGAAAGGCCTTCCTCCTACAAACCGATGGTACCAGCTTGATGGGCCTGGTTGATTTACTCCTGGGTGTCGGCCCTCGGCCCCAGGGTTTGCCCGATTAAAGGAAAGTTCCGCGCTGTGTGGCCTGCCTTTTGGCAAGGGTAGCAGAAGAAGTCTCCTGGAGGGCGACATTGGTCATTGGTCCTCCCACGGGGTGGCGTTGTCCTCCTCCGGGGTGGCGTTGTCCTCCTACGGGGTGGCGTTGTCCCCCTTCTTCTCCTCATCCAGGGGACATCCTCAGGGCTGTCGGCGAGTAGGATCCTTCCTTCCGGCTCGGGCTCCGTCTGTAGCTGCAGGGTGCTCAGGACAGTGGCCAGGGTTTTACTTAGCTGACGCACTTCAGAGCGCAGGCTGCCCAGCTCGCTAGGAGGCACTGTTTGCATCTTTGTTTCAGCCGTTAATGAATGGCAGTGGGTGCTGCGGGCACTGGGGTGGCCCCACCCTGGTAACGCTGGATAGCAGTCCCTGATGTTTCCAGGGGCTGTAGACCCTTAATAGTCATGTCCTTGAGGGTGTCAAAGGTGGCGTCTGGATGATCTAAAGCCCACCACCGTACAGTTCTGCTCTCCTCCTGGGACCTCAACCCCTGGACGAACTGTTCCGTCAGCATTTTATTCTCATCTTGTATGCTGGCTGGACTAACCTGTTTCAGGGCCTGCAGGGCTTCCTGTAAGCGCCAGGCGTAGTCCCGGATACTGTCCTCAGGTTTCTGGGCACAGTGGTAGAACCTCATCCGGAGATCTGTCTCAGTGTGGTTTTCAAAGACAGTTTGCAGTCTCTTAAAGATAATGGATACTGATTCCTGGTCTGTGGCTGGCCAGGTTTTAACTTCCCGCTCTGCGGCACCAGTCAATTGTCCCAGCACAACAGCAGCTCTCTGCTTACCAGTCATAGAATACATGTCCAGTACACCGCATATTTTTCTCTTGAACCCAGACAGGGTGTCTGGTTTGCCATCATACTGGGGAAGCCATTTTGCTCCAGGAATATACGGCAGGGCCATGGGTATTAACGGAGTCAAGACCCCGCTGGTGTTGCGGCCACTCCGGCCTGTGCAGCGCCGGGCGCAAGTTGAGCATCAGGAGCGTTAACTGGTGCTCCGGCGGCTTGCTGGTCATCGGCCATGGTTGCACCCCCCCTAGTGAACCGTATCCTACCTCCTGCTTCTTTAATCAGGTAGGCCGCAGCTCCGCAGACGACAGTCTCCTTCCAGGACCTGACGCTTCTTGGTGCTGTGTCAGAGTGTGAGGCAGGGCTTGAGCTTCGCGTGCTTCAGCAGTCACGCCTTTCCGATTCCGGTGGTCACGCCCCTCTTCTTCCCGCGCGGCGACTCGAAAATGGCGGACAATGGCGGGAAACAGCGGTAATTGGCGGGAAAACTTCACCACGGTATGCGACACAGTTCTTTAGGGCGCACAGTACCCAGTGGCAACGGGCATGATATCCTGTTCGTGACGCCAGGAAGAGTGATGTCGCGCCCAGGGGATGGGGACGACTCGGTACCCGGGCCTTTGCCTGGTTTTGGGGATGTCGCGGTGGTCGGCTCCCGGGCCCGTACCTTGGGGTCACTCTTGAAAAATGGTATTGGAACTTGGATAGAAAATAAAAATAAAGTAAATAGTTCGTGACGCCACCTGTGGTATCTGGTAAGGATTACCAGCGCTGCTGCAGACCTCCAGCGGGTGATTGGATGGCAGCTAAGGTGTTTCTGCTCCCCACAGGTGGAGCGGGCCCCTGAGGCAGTGTGGAGTTTGATGGTGGGTGATGATGCTGGGGCTTGTAGTGCAGGCGGATGGTGCAGCAGGAGTAACTGACAGAGACAGGGGATTCGCTTCAATACCTTTACTGGTGCGGATGTCAGGTACGGTCCAGGGTACTCAGTAGGATGGATGCACTTCAGGATTTCTCCCCAGTGAGCGGGTATAAGGCCTCCTGGTCTGTGTCTGCCTCTCTGTATGCTCCTGGCCAGCCTGCAACTGGGCCTAGCTTATGTGTCATGCTGTTCCTTCACCTGTCGCTCGATAGTAGGACCTTCTGCTGGCAACCACTATCCCTGGGCGCCGGGGCCTTCGTGGTTCCTGGTTCTGTAATGGGTCTAGCTTCAGGTCGGCCAGGGACTTGTAGTCCTCCTGGAAAGCCGGTGATCCCTACTGGGTATAAAGGGACCCTGTAGGCGCGGACCCGGTGTCCGGTTTGTATATCGGGGTGAGCCTATGATGCTCCTCTGCCCCCTCAACTCCTCTCTCCTTTCTCCTCTTGCCTTCGGCCACACTTGGGGCCCTCAATACTCAGCAGCAGACGTGCTGTGTCTTCGCTGCTCTCAGCGTCAGCACGCTCTCTGACTGAACGAAAAATCTTCATCTTTGATCACACAGGATAAGTCTGCATAAAAATCAGCCAGGAGAGCTTCATTGTTCCAGTTCAATTCACCAGACAGGGTGCAGAACTAAATGGTATAATGTCCCACAGAGCTAGTCGCTTGTCTGAGCCACATGGAATCAGCAGTAGAGTGGACACGACCCAGTTTATCAAATGTTTTACAGAAGACAGATAGGAAAGATGGGAAGAAATGCATCATAGGGTCATCGTGCTCCCACAATTTCACAGCCCATACCAAAGCGTCCCAAAACAGCAAAGAAAAAATGTAGCCAACTTTGGACTGGTCGCAAAACAATTGCTGGGGACATTGCATTAATTCACAAAGTCCTAGCAGGCCTTATTATCTTCATTAAAACTGGCAGTACTAGAATTTTTGAACTAGATGGACTTAGTTTGAACAAGATGGACTTAGTCTTCCTTCACCTTAAAAACTATGTTACTATGTTACTAGTAGTGGGCAAATGTGGAGAAGTTCCTCAAGCAGAATGTCCCAGGTCATAAATAGGCTGTGACAGGTGTTGAGAATCTGGTGGCGAAACTGCAAGTGTCCGTACATGTGGGTGGAGAAATCCTGCACAGCCTGGAGAAGCTCCTGTGGACTAATAGCAAAACCAGTCTAGGAAGATCGTCCATATTCCAAGGCAACAGGGTTGTGTCTGCAGCACCTTTGGAATCCATGGGATTCTGTTAGGCTCACCTGGTGAGATGGATCCTCTAAGCCTCAGCTCCAGGTGGACACACAGACCCCAGGCATTGATGCAACAATCAGAAAGACACATTGGCAGCGAGGAGTTGGCACACTTAGAAATCTCAAGAGCAGTTGGTACTTATGAAATGGAATCCAGCAGGAATTAATGCAAGCTTAAGCATAATAAGTAGTGTTGAGCGAGCACTAAAATGCTCGGGTGATCAAAGCTCAGGCCGAGCTCACCGTGATACTCGAGTGCTCGACCAGAGCAACGAGCCCAATGTTAGTCTATGGGAGACCCGAGCATTTTTGTGGCGGCACCCCCGGCAGTCTGTAGAAAGTCTAAAAAGTGCCCAAAACGATAGTGACAGTGCTCAAAAGACATGGGGACAGCATGGGCATTGCCCCAGGAAGCATTTCTGACCCCCAGGTCACTGCTGTCAACAACGTGGTCAGAGGTATTAAGCCACTTTTACGGGCTCACAATAAAACGTTCAAAAACTAAACTGAAACGGTTTTCTTGTGAAATATGCTAAGGAGCTTCCTTTCCAAGGTAAAGACTTGTGTATAAGGTAAAATAAATAACCCCCCAAAAAAATACTCCTCCACACCTTCGGCTATGTTCACAAGTAGCATTTTTATTGTGTTTTTGCACTTTTGTATTGCTTTCAACCGTGACAAATGCATTCACCTGGAAATGTCATTTTAACATTTTACAATCTTATCTGGCCATGTGCTGTGTGACATATGCATACAGTGATGAAAAGACATGGGAACAGCATAGGGAAGACCCCTGGAAGCATCTCTAACACCCAGGTCACTGCCTAAAAGTGTGCCCATCAGAAGTGATCCTTGCCGCATCAGAAGATGCAGACTTGCAACTATCCCCGTGCAAGTCCTTGTCCCAGGGCAGTGTTCAATTGTACCTCCCCCATTCCTTGCAATGCAAGCGCAAGTATGCAGCCTGCCACTCACCCACCCCCAGGCTGCAATACCATATTGCTAGTTTGCACTTGAAATGGGGCCCTTTATTTTGGAGGAGGCCGAAGCTGGCCACTACCTCATGGCTGCTTCGGCAGCGAGGTATCCATACTCAGTCCCCAGCCACCTGGCGGCCGGGTGTCCATGCTCGATCCCCAGCCGCCAGGGGGCGGCTGGGTGTCCACACATGGTCCCCAGCCACCTGGGGGCGGCCGGGTGTCCATAAACAGTCCCCAGCCGCCCCTATTTCTCCTGGGAACTTCCCCCACACTTTTCTTAGCCTGGCCTGTCAGCATCTGCTTTGTTTTGTTGGAATGCAAGCGTAAGTGTGCAACCTGCCACCCACCCACCCCCAGGCTGCAATACCATACTCCTAGCTTGCACTTGAAATGGGGCCTTTTAGTCTGCTTTGTTTTCTTGGAATGCAAGCGCATGTATGTAGTAGCGGCTAGGCCTGAGGTGGTCAGCGTTTTGGCACATATCCTACCTCCTCCGAGGATTGCTGGATGTTTTCCTGCTACTATCCCAGTTCTATGACTCCCCTTAAAACAAAGTTTCAGGTGATGAATGATGGATGAGGTGGTGGCAAAGGAGAAAGAGCAGGAGGAACAGGGACCATTCACATCAATATCAGGCCAGTCAACCACACATGTCTTGTAGGATATGTTTCTGTACCAAAAGGAGCGGTTTGGCTACACAGTTATAGGGCATGCAGTGAGTGCAATGCCTACCAAAAATTTAGAGGCACTCCAATGCCCCTTGGAAGTGACATGGAGGTCAGAGGGCCTTAACGAAACAGTTTTTTCCATTTATAGCAACTGGGTCTCCTGTGCACTATTGGCCTAAGCAGTGAAGGGAAGGCTTTCTAAAAATTATGAGGAACTGCAATGCCCCTTGAAACAGATGTGGATTACAGCATACTAAAAACCTTCTACCCATTATTGGGGAGTGGGTCTCCCTTAGTGTTCGCCTATTCATTGAAAAGCAAAAGCTGACTAAAATTAGGAGGAAATGCAATGCCCGCTGGAAGAATGGTGGAGGTCGCAGTGGAATAAAAAGACAATATCAGGGGGCGTGGCCAGGACCTCAATGTGAGAGGAAGTGTGTGTGAGGAGCTCCTGCTGAGCTGAACACAATAGAGGCATAGAAGAGGCAGAGTACCGTCATTTTCACCTCAATTACAGCACACATGGGGCCACGACGTGCTAGGACACCGGCATCCACTCCAGGGCCAGTGATAGCGACTGTACTGGACACCTTTCTTCAGAAGGACTCAGCACCTCGTGGTGTCCTGGAGCCATCTTGGCTGGATCAGACCGGACTGCAGCAGCTTCAGACAGAGCACAGAGGTGAGAGGAGTGGGAACCAATCTCAGCTTGCAGCCCCTGCTGATGTGGATTTGCAGGGGCAGATAACAGCAAAAAGCCTAGGCAGAGCTGTGGGAGTCGTCTCCTCTGCAAATAAGACTGTTGTAGAGCCCCCCTGCCCCTCCTCCCCCTCCTCCCCGCAGACAATTGCACAGATAACAGCATGTGCTGCTGATCATCCCCAGCCCCCATCAGAAGATGGAGGGACCTTCTCTATGCATTCTCATGGGAAAAGGAGCAGATAGGCAGCCGGGGAGATTGAAGGAGAGGGGAATATTTTCACTGTCCATAGTAAAGGGGGTGGAGACTTGTCCTCTTCCCCTGGCTGTACTGAGGATGAATGGGGGGTTGGGAGCCTGCAGTCCTGTGCCCCCCCATGGCCGAAGTACCTAGAGCATTTACCCTCCAAGACAGACTTCAAAAACCTTATAAAGGAAGTCAAGGATACCTGCAGGTCAGAGATTGCTTGTGTGAGACAAGACCTGAGGCACTTGGCAAATCGTATAGAAATACTGGAGGAAGATCATAATACTACTAGAGCTCATGTAACCAAACTACAACAAGTGGCCACCCAGCAAAAATCAGTGATGCAGGATATGCATGCCCACATTGAAGATCTTGATAATAGGGGAAGAAGAAGCAACATACGGTTGAGGGGTCTCCCCGAGTCGGAGGGGGGGGGGTCTCAGAGCTATACTTCAGGAGATCTTCAACTCTATGCAGGGTGACAGCCAGCCTGCCTCGATCAAATTTGATAGAGCTCACAGAGCCTTTAAGCCAAAAGGTACTACAGCATTTCCGAGGGATGTAATATGCTGCTTGCATGACTTTGAGTTGAAAGAAAAGATAATGGCCAAGGCAAGGGCCCAGAAAGCCATAAAGTATAGGGAGGCGGACATCCAGCTCTTCCTGGACCTGTCTAGAATTACCCTACAAATGAGAAAGCATCTTAAACCTCTGCTCAGCATGCTCCTGGATAAGAAGTTTCCCTATAGATGGGGCTTCCCCTTTGCTTTAATGGCTCGCAGGGATGGGGTGTCGTCAGCGCTCCGCTCTATGGGGGATTTGGCCAAGTTTTGTGGGGACCTCCAACTAACAGCACCGAACATTCCGGAATGGGACTATCTTCTCCCCCTGGAGGCTCCACCTCCCGTATTGCAAAAGGTGGGGAGGCGGGGCAAAGAGGGAACGACACCTCGCAGGCCTGGAGAGCAGGGCCCGTCCTCTGGAGTGCATAAGAATAACTATGGTTGACTGTAAAACCCGGAGCATAAGCGGCTTCGCTAGAGGGTTTACTTTTTGTCTTTACCGCTCTTTTTCACTTACACTTTACACTTACTCAAAGTCAAGTTCTGAAATACTTATGTTTGATATTTTTCAATGCCTTAAATGAATGAATATTTTAAAGTGTCACTTTGACAACCTGTTTATAAATGCTCAGTGGGGTTCCTTGGGTTTCAGGACAAGGATTTTGGTTATTGTCTCTCGTCTCACAGGAAGGTTTTTTTTTTCCCTTTTTCTGGACTCCCTCCAATATATTTTTCCAAAGGGTTGTTGGATAGCAAGGACATTGTGATTTCCCTTAACTGCATAGTACGTTTTTGAAACTTAGTGGGCTCACTTTGTGCCACGGTAACAACCCTTCTCCAAGAGTTACTCTTGGGAAAATTGTTCTGATTTGTATTGATATTTGTACATGTTTTCTCTTTATGTTGGTTCGTTTAAGTCTGTGTCTCCCCCGCATCCCACTGTCTTTCCCCTCCCTCCTTTTTACCTTTTCTTTTCCTTATCAAGAGAGCAGGGGTCATTCATGAATCTCCATGGCAGGTCATTATGGGTCGGGAAGCTGCAACGATTGTCAGTGAGTATGATTATAAGCAGTAGTTCACCTTTTCTCACTGGCAATGGTTAAGTTGATCACTTTGAATGTAAAGGGGCTTAATTCCCCTAGAAAAAGAAGGCTCACACTGCAGGAGTTGAAGGCTCAGAGAGCGAACATTGCCTTTTTACAGGAGACGCATTATGACCGGAGTGGGACGTTTAGATTAGCGGCGCATCATTACCCTTCTGCCTACTCTGCCTATAATAATAATAAAAAGGGTGGAGTGGCCATACTTATATCATCTTTATGTCCAATTCAAATCTCTAAATCTCATGAGGACCCGGCAGGTAGATTCTTGATACTGGAGGGCTTTTTTCAGGGCAAACCAATAATATTGTGCAACATTTACGCCCCAAATTCGGGCCAAATACCCTTTATTTGCAAGGTTCTAGCTAGCCTTCAACGGCTGCAGCCTGGGGCATTGTTGGTGGAGGGGGACTTTAATATCCCGTTCTCAGAAATAAATGATAGGCTTGCTTTGAGGGGGAACCCTCCATCTGCTGGTTCATCCAGATTATCATTGGAATTTAGAAAATTGATCCGGGCAAATTCCCTTTTCGATATGTGGAGAATAGATCATCCCAAAGAAAAAGCTTACACTTTTTATTCAAATCCGCATCAGACTCATACCAGAATCGATTACTTTTTTGCTAATATTGTCACACTTAGAATGCTAGAGAATGTGGAGGTGGGGTCCATAACATGGTCGGATCATGCGCCGGTAATATTAAATTTAAAGTTGGGTCTCAGTTCATCCAGAGTCTGTCACTGGCGACTGAATGAATTTCTGGTAAAGGATCCCTGTATTCGAAAATCTTTATCAGATCATTTAACCCAGTATTTTGAACTAAATTCGGGATCTGTGCCCTTCCTTCCTATTTTGTGGGAAGCGCATAAGGCGGTAATAAGAGGGTGTTGTATTGCAGAGGGAGCGAGGCTTAAAAAAAATTCAAGGCAACTTTCTCGAATCTTAATTCTCAGATTCGCCTTCTGGAACGTAGATTTGCCTCTTCTCCGTCAGCTGGGACTCTGAGGAAGCTGTTGGCCACTAGGGACAAATTGAAGGATCTCTCCATCCGTAAAGTGGAGAAGATGCTTGTATTTTCAAAACAGAGATATTATGAAAAAGGGAACAAGGCCCATACCTTGTTGGCTAGGCAATTGCAGGATTGCTCTGTGGCCGCAGCTCCTCAGGCTCTTCGGGACGATGAGAGAACTACCCACTATGACCCGGGGGAATTGTCAAATATCTTTTATAAATTGTATAAGAAATTATATAATTTTCAGGACCCACTGGCAGGCAATCCAGAATATAGGCGATCAGAGATAGACAGCTTTTTTTGGAAAATTAGTCTACCAGTTCTTTCGACGGAGGCACAAGATTCCCTTAACAAACAGATCACTCTTGAGGAATTAACTGACATTTTGAAAGATTTGCCCCTGGGTAAGTCACCGGGCCCGGACGGTTTGACCTATCTATATTATAAAACTTTTGCGGATATACTACTCACCCCATTATGGTTGACCTTTTTAACTCCGTCTTGACGGGAACCCCGATTCCTAGTTCGCTGTCTCATTCATATTTGGTGTTAATTCACAAGGCTGGTAGAGATCCCCTTGACTGCGCCAACTATAGGCCCATAGCCCTCTTGAACTCGGACTTAAAAATATTTACCCGTCTCCTTGCAAACAGACTGTCTGGCTTCCGCACATGATTCATAAGGATCAGGTGGGGTTTGTGCCCTTCAGGCAGGGAGGAGACAGCACAAGGAGGGCTGTGGACCTGGTGGATGTGGTCAATAGGAATAAGTCTCGGGCGCTTCTCCTCAGTCTCGATGCGGAAAAGGCTTTTGACCGCCTTAATTGGCCCTTTATGTTTGAGACAATGAAGACTTTTGGGATATCAGGTGCTTTTCTAACAGCACTAAAGGCCCCACGACGTCCATTAAACTTCCCCATTGGGTATCACCCAGTTTCTCTACAGCAAATGGTACAAGGCAAGGCTGTCCTTTATCCCCGCTCTTGTTTGCCATGTGTATCGAGCCTCTAGCGGCAGCAATAAGAGTTAATCCTGACATATCGGGGGTGGAGATAAGGGGTAAAGTATTTAAAATTTCCCTATTTGCAGACGATGTGCTACTGACCCTTACGAATCTGCATATCACCCTCCCTAATCTTAAAGTGACACTTCAGGAATATGGCATGATCTCAGGATATAAGATTAATCCTAAAAAACAGAGGCACTTCCACTAAACCTTCCCCATGAAGAATTAGATCACCTTAAGCTGAATTACAAATTCCGGTGGAAGTCAGAGAGTATCAAATATCTGGGGATTAACATAACGTCAGACTATGGGACCCTGTTTGCTCATAATTTTCCGCCCCTTTTTAAAGAATTGAAGGGTCTTATGGTCATGTGGGCCAATCTTCATATCTCATTTTTGTGGGGGATATCGGAGGTGAAAATGTCCCTTATTCCTAAACTCATCTACTATTTTGAAACTCTACTAGTTGGGGTTCCTATGGGGGAGTTGAGGGCTCTCCAATCCTGTATAATGAAGTTTATATGGAATAATGGGAGACATAGAATCTCCAAGCAGGTACTGATCTCGGGGAGGGAGCAGGGGGGGTTATCTGTCCCGGATGTGGTAAAATACTATTGGGCGGCTCACTTGAGAAGGATTCCGTCGTGGTCATCCCTTTGGACATATAATAAGTGGACAGAAATTGAAAAATTAGGGATAGCCCCAGTTCATCCGAATTCACTACTGTGGTCTGAGAAATCTGTTAAACTCCAAACCACTTTACTGGGCCCTATGCAATTTACTAGAGATATATGGGACACCTGTAGTAGAAGATTTCCTCTTTCTTCCAAGCACTCCCCGATGATATCGTTTGTCTTTCAGCCTTTGCTCCCTCAGAGCCAAGAATCATCGATGGTTCACCCCTGGATCAATGCGGGATTATTTAGATTTGCGGATATAGTGGACAGAAACACCTTAGTAATACATCAGTTTGATTATTTAAAAGAAAGTTTTAACATCACTAATCGGGAATTCTATCAGTACATACAGATTCAGTATTTTGCAAGATCCCTGTTTGGCTCATATAAAGTGTCCATCCCCATGGAGTTTGAGAGGCTGTGCAGGAGAGCTCCCTCTACCAAGGGGTTGATCTCGGATATATATAAAATAATCAATTCAACGGTGGGTGGACCCATCTTCCAGCACCCCTATATGTCTAAGTGGGAGGGATTCTTGGGAAGGAGGCTTTCCCCTCAGGCATGGCAGACAATATGGTCTAAAGCATCAATTTGCACCCTATACAAGGAGAACCAATATAAAATTTTAATGCACTGGTACCATACGCCGGATATCCTGAATAAAATGAACCCGCAGGTCCCGAGTATATGTTGGAGATGTGGATCATCTGTCGGCACTTTGACACATGTTTTCTGGACCTGCAGCAAAATAGTTCCTTTTTGAGAAACAATAAGAAAACTGGTTCAGGAGGTGCTATTTACAGAGATTTCTCTGGAGCTCTCTGTTTTCCTTCTCAATGTGACCCCTAGGGGAATGGGTAAACATTCTTCCAAATTGCTCCTCCACTTGTTGACAGCAGTGAGATGCATGATTGCTCTTTGCTGGAAAAGGGACTCACCACCCTCTAGACAAGAGTACTACGCTAGGGTCTGTGATGTGAGGCGGATGGAGTCCTTGACTGCAAGTCTTAATGCAAAGATGGACCTGTTCGAGACAGTATGGGCCCCATGGGACTACTATTGGGCGCAGCGTAGTGAATGACCAACTGTTTCTTGATCTTTTGTCTATATCATTCCTCCTTCCCTTCCTTCTCTCTGTGTTGTCTTAGTTTTTTTTTTCTCTCTTTCTCTGTGTTTTATGGACTGTAATTTAAAATGGATGTCATATCAGATATTTGAATTTGAAAGCTTTAAAGTGATCTCTAATGGGCCGGCCTGTTGGAGGCCTAAGTATTTTCTCTGATATGTAAATGTGAATGACTTCTCTGTGTTCTATGTTTCCTAAATATATGTGAAAATTTTAATAAAAATTACAGTTATAAAAAAAAGACAATATCAATGCCCATTGGAAAAATGGTGGAGGTCGCATTAGCTTAACAAGACAGTTTTAATGCCCCTTGGAAGAGTCGTGGAGGTCGCAGTAGCTTAACAAGATGGTTTTAATGCCACCTTGGAAGAGACGTGGAGGTCGCAGTAGCTTAACAAGTTGGTTTTAATGCCCCTTGGAAAAGTGGTGGAGGTCGCCGTAGCTTAACAAGATGGTTTTAATGCCCCTTGGAAGAGACGTGGAGGTCGCAGTATCTTAACAAGAAAGTTTTAATGTCCCTTGGAAAAGTGGTAGAGGTAGCAGTAGCTTAACAAGACGGTTTAATGCCCCTTGGAAAAGTGGTGGAGGTCGCCGTAGCTTAACAAGATGGTTTTAATGCCCCTTGGAAGAGACGTGGAGGTCGCAGTATCTTAACAAGAAAGTTTTAATGCCCCTTGGAAAAGTGGTAGAGGTAGCAGTAGCTTAACAAGACTGTTTAATGCCCCTTGGAAAAGTGGTGGAGGTCGCAGTAGCTTAACAAGACGGTTTTAATGCCCCTTGGAAGAATGGTGGAGGTTGCAGTGGAATAAAAAGACAATATCAATGCCCCTTGGAAAAGTGGTGGAGGTCGCAGTAGCTTAACAAGACGGTTTTAATACCCATTGGAAGAGACGTGGAGGTCGCAGTAGCTTAACAAGACGGTTTTAATGCCCCTTGGAAGAGACGGGGAGGTTGCAGTAGCTGAACAAGACGGTTTTAATGCCCCTTGGAAGAATGGTGGAGGTTGCAGTGGAATAAAAAGACAATATCAATGCCCCTTAGAAAAGAGGTGGAGGTCGCAGTAGCTTAACAAGACGGTTTTAATGCCCCTTGGAAAAGACATGGAGGTTGCAGTAGCTTAACAAGATGGTTTTAATGCCCCTTGGAAGAGACGTGGAGGTCGCAGCAGCTTAACTAGACGGTTTTAATGCCCCTTGGAAGAGACGTGGAGGTCGCAGTCGCTTAACAAGACGGTTTTAATGCCCCTTGGAAGAGACGTTGAGGTCGCAGTAGCTTAACAAGATGGTTTTAATGCTCCTTGCAAGAATGGTGGAGGTCGCAGTGGAATAAAAAGACAATATCAATGCCCCTTGGAAAAGTGGTGGAGGTCGCAGTAGCTTAACAAGATGGTTTTAATGCCCCTTGGAAGAATGGTGGAGGTCGCAGTGGAATAAAAAGACAATATCAATGCCCCTTGGGAAAGTGGTGGAGGTCGCAGTAGCTTAACAAAATGGTTTTAATGCCCCTTGGAAGAGACGTGGAGGTCGCAGTAGCTTAACAAGACGGTTTTAATGCCCCTTGGAAAAGTGGTGGAGATCGCAGTAGCTTAACAAGACAGTTTTAATTCCCCTTGGAAGAATGGTGGAGGTCGCAGTGGAATGAAAAGACAATATCAATGACCCTTGGAAAAGTGGTGGAGGTTGCAGTAGTTTAACAAGACGGTTTTAATGCCCCCTAGAAGAGACGTGGAGGTCGCAGTAGCTTAACAAGACGGTTTAAATGTCCCTTGGAAGAGACGTGGCGGTCGCAGTAGCTTAGCAAGACAGTTTTAATGCCCCTTGGAAGAATGGTGGAGGTCGCAGTGGAATAAAAAGACAATATCAATGCCCCTTGGAAAAGTGGTGGAGGTCGCATTATCTTAACAAGCAAGTTTTAATGCCCCTTGGAAGAGACGTGGAGGTTGCAGTAGCTTAACAAGACGGTTTTAATGCCCCTTGGAAGAGACATGGAGGTCGCATTAGCTTAACAAGATAGTTTTAATGCCCCTTGGAAAAGTGGTGGAGATCGCAGTAGCTTAACAAGACGGTTTTATTGCCCCTTGGAAGAACGGTGGAGGTCGCAGTGGAATAGAAAGACAATATCAATGCCCTTTGGAAAAGTGGTGTAGGTCGCATTAGCTTAATAAGACGGTTTTAATGCCCCTTGGAAAAGACGTGGAGGTTGCAGTATCTTTACAAGACGGTTTTAATGCCCCTTGGAAAAGTGGTGGAGGTCGCAGTAGCTTAACAAGACGGTTTTAATGCCCCTTGGAAAAGTGGTGGAGGTTGCAGTAGCTTAACAAGATGGTTTTAATTCCAAATTCGAGCTGTTTTGGGCGGTGTTCGAGCCGTTCGGCGAACACGAACAATTTGAGAAAAATTCGGCTGTTCGAGGTTATGTTCGATAACTGTTCGTGCACCAAAATCATAACTGGATTTTTTCTCAGTAATGATGAAAATTAATGTTAATACGCAGTTTGAGTGTACAGCGGGGTGGGGGGAGGGGCAGGGGATGGATCTCTGCAGGAACAATGAAGATCTCCATTTTTTTTCTCTTTCCCGCATTTACAGTGGGGAGGTGCAATCTGTCAGCCTATCAGCAGCGCACACACGGAGCGAAGTGCTTTTTTTCACACAAGCAAGGGCATGTGTCATTGGCAGTGTATGTCACATGTCCTTGCCCTATAAGACCAAGCCATTTTCCCCGTCGCCACCATTTTCTCACTGCTGCAGCTGCGTGTTAGACGGCACCACTGTTGCTGTGTGCACTATACCTTGTTAATTTCAAGCCAATTTTAGCACAAATCTACAGATAGCTTGGGAGTAGGGAATAGTTGTGATTGCAGTCCTTTTAAGGACTAGGTTACAGCATTTCCTATGACTTTTATCAGGCAGGTCTGTGCTCTTAAATAGATAGGTTGTGGGAGTAAAGACTAATTGTAATTGGAGTCCTTTTCAGGACTAGGTTACATCAGTTCCTATCAGTTTTTGCCAGGCAGGTCTGTGCCAGTGCTGTGCAAGTTTTTTTCACAGCATTTGGCTGAATCTAGCAAAGCTAATCCTTTTTGGCCTATTGCAGAGTGTGTTAGTCAGTGGAGTAGCCTATCTGTGTTGCAAGATATACCACCTGTGTATAGAATACCAATTTTTTTACTGCACCTAGTGAAGTAAAATCTTTTGGGCATAGCATCATTCTATTAGTCCATCTATACTGACCTCCATCAGGTTGCAAATTGAATATAATTTTTTTCTGCATCTAGCTCTGAAAAAATATTGGGTTTCTAGCTGTGTGTGGGACTTGTTGTATTAGTCCATCTATACTGACCTCCATCAGGTTGCAAACTGAATATATTTTTTTCTGCATCTACCTCTGAAAAAATATTGGGCTTCTAGCTGTGTTTGGGACTTGTTCTATTAATCCATCTATACAGACCTCCATCAGGTTGCAAACTGAATATATTTTTTTCTGCATCTACCTCTGAAAAAATATTGGGCTTCTAGCTGTGTGTGGGACTTGTTGTATTAGTCCATCTATACTGACCTCCATCAGGTTGCAAATTAAAAATAATTTTTATCTGCATCTACAGTACCTCTGAAAAAATATTTGGGCTTCTAGCAGTGTGTGGGACTTGTTCTATTAGTCCATCTATACTGACCTCCATCAGGTTGCAAATTGAATATAATTTTTATCTGCATCTAGCTCTGAAAAAATATTTGGCCTTCTAGCAGTGTGTGGGACTTTCTCTATTAGTCCATCTATACTGACCTCCATCAGGTTGCAAATTAAAAATAATTTTTATCTGCATCTACAGTACCTCTGAAAAAATATTTGGGCTTCTAGCAGTGTGTGGGACTTGTTCTATTAGTCCATCTATACTGACCTCCATCAGGTTGCAAATTGAATATAATTTTTATCTGCATCTAGCTCTGAAAAAATATTTGGCCTTCTAGCAGTGTGTGGGACTTTCTCTATTAGTCCATCTATACTGACCTTCATCAGGTTGCAAATTAAAAATAATTTTTATCTGCATCTACCTCTGAAAAAATATTTGGGCTTCTAGCTGTGTGTGGGACTTGTTCTATTAATCCATCTATACAGACCTCCATCAGGTTGCAAACTGAATATATTTTTTTCTGCATCTACCTCTGAAAAAATATGTGGCCTTCTAGCAGTGTGTGGGACTTTCTCTATTAGTCCATCTATACTGACCTCCATCAGGTTGCAAACTGAATATAATTTTTTTCTGCATCTAGCTCTGAAAAAATATTGGGCCTTCTAGCAGTGTGTGGGACTTTCTCTATTAGTCCATCTATACTGACCTCCATCAGGTTGCAAATTCAAAATATTTTTTTGTCTGCATCTAGCTCTGAAAAAATATTGAGCTTCTAGCTGTGTGTGGGACTTGTTGTATTAGTCCATCTATACTGACCTCCATCAGGTTGCAAATTAAAAATAATTTTTATCTGCATCTACAGTACCTCTGAAAAAATATTTGGGCTTCTAGCTGTGTGTGGGACTTGTTCTATTAGTCCATCTATACTGACCTCCATCAGGTTGCAAATTGAATATAATTTTTATCTGCATCTAGCTCTGAAAAAATATTTGGCCTTCTAGCAGTGTGTGGGACTTTCTCTATTAGTCCATCTATACTGACCTCCATCAGGTTGCAAATTAAAAATTATTTTTATCTGCATCTACCTCTGAAAAAATATTTGGGCTTCTAGCTGTGTGTGGGACTTGTTCTATTAATCCATCTATACAGACCTCCATCAGGTTGCAAACTGAATATATTTTTTTCTGCATCTACCTCTGAAAAAATATTGGGCTTCTAGCTGTGTGTGGGACTTGTTGTATTAGTCCATCTATACTGACCTCCATCAGGTTGCAAACTGAATATATTTTTTTCTGCATCTACCTCTGAAAAAATATTGGGCTTCTAGCTGTGTGTGGGACTTGTTC
Organism: Phyllobates terribilis; assembly: GCF_046119375.1. NCBI lineage: Eukaryota > Metazoa > Chordata > Amphibia > Anura > Dendrobatidae > Phyllobates > Phyllobates terribilis. The sequence continues at coordinate 406,144,619 of NW_027362761.1, read as the reverse complement.
TATTAATCCATCTATACAGACCTCCATCAGGTTGCAAACTGAATATATTTTTTTATGCTTCTACCTCTGAAAAAATATTTGGCCTTCTAGCAGTGTGTGGGACTTTCTCTATTAGTCCATCTATACTGACCTCCATCAGGTTGCAAATTCAAAATAATTTTTTGTCTGCATCTAGCTCTGAAAAAATATTGGGCTTCTAGCTGTGTGTGGGACTTGTTGTATTAGTCCATCTATACTGACCTCCATCAGGTTGCAAACTGAATATATTTTTTTCTGCATCTACCTCTGAAAAAATATTGGGCTTCTAGCTGTGTGTGGGACTTGTTCTATTAATCCATCTATACAGACCTCCATCAGGTTGCAAACTGAATATATTTTTTTCTGCATCTACCTCTGAAAAAATATTGGGCTTCTAGCTGTGTGTGGGACTTGTTCTATTAATCCATCTATACAGACCTCCATCAGGTTGCAAACTGAATATATTTTTTTCTGCATCTATCTCTGAAAAAATATGTGGCCTTCTAGCAGTGTGTGGGACTTTCTCTATTAGTCCATCTATACTGACCTCTATCAGGTTGCAAATTCAAAATAATTTTTTGTCTGCATCTAGCTCTGAAAAAATATTGGGCTTCTAGCTGTGTGTGGGACTTGTTGTATTAGTCCATCTATACTGACCTCCATCAGGTTGCAAACTGAATATATTTTTTTCTGCATCTACCTCTGAAAAAATATTGGGCTTCTAGCTGTGTGTGGGACTTGTTCTATTAATCCATCTATACAGACCTCCATCAGGTTGCAAACTGAATATATTTTTTTCTGCATCTACCTCTGAAAAAATACGCCCACCCATCGGTCAACAGTTGCCCACCCTCCCTATGGGATCTAGTGGCGAATAGTTGATGCCATTAATCAGAGCGTCAGTTGCCCCGTCAACGTGGCAAGCATACGGTAAAGCATGGGAAGAGTGGAGACGACTAGTAGCAGGCAGACGGGTTGACCAATGTGAACAAGCCAGATCACAAGTCACCATAGAATTTCTCCACCAGCTAATGATGAGGGGCATATCAGGGGCGTCAGCGCAGCGGTGTCTGACCGGAGTAGCATTTCACTTCCAACTACTGAATTGGGGAGATGTGACAAAGATTCATCATCAGACAATCTATAAAAGGGTGGAAAAGGGGTCAGCCAAGTCAGGAATGTAGACGTCCCGTCCCGTGTCACTAAAACTGATTTCTCACATTTTATCCCTAACACCATTAACATGACACTCACAATTTGAAGCAACACTAATGTCTACTGCATTTGTGATCGCCTTCTTCGGGGCGCTATGTATAAGCGAATTAGTCCCTCAATCCAAAATTACCACCAGTGGACGCTTATTACACCAGGAAGTAGTCATAGCCAATAATGCAATACGTGTACGCATACACCAATCGAAAACGGTTCCAGCGAGCAGGGGTACTTGGGTACTTCTACAACCCACAAACGGTACACTGAGTCGGGTAACAATAGTAAAAACATATCTAACCATCAGATCACAAAGTAATTTCTTTATATCACACATTGATGGAACGCCATTATCAAGATACCTGTTCCAAGCTATATTTAATAAATGCATAACATCGGCAGGGAACCACCCCAAAGATTACGGGACACACTCATTCCGCATAGGTGCGGCCACGGAAGCAGCAAGAGCAGGACTGTCAGAAACGGAAGTTCAGAGGATAGGGAGATGGCAATCCACGTGTTTGGCGAGATACATAAGACCGGACTTGTTATCCTAACGTGGTTTGTTTCTTTTACAGGTGACGCTAAGCCAACAGTGTGAGTGATAGGCCACTCGTATATATATTGGGCACAAAAAAGGGCGAAAGTCCGCCCAGGTGGGAGGAAATTAGAGTTTCATAACACATATTTCAACTGGAGAGGTATTAGAGGCCTGCTATGGCCACAGGTACTAATGGAGGTAATCAAGGTAGGGAGAGAGGCAAGAGGTCCGGTCATCTTAGTTATACAGGCCGGGGGAAACAACCTAGGTCATCACAAATCATACCATAAATCACCCGGGGCTCCTTTTGCATCAGTTACAGGAAGTGGGAGGAGGCCTGACAGGAAGTGGTGGAGGCGGAGCCTGCCGTGTGCTGCAAGAGTTGTGCTGTGTGTGGAGAGAGCTCCTGGGAAGGGAGGAGAGTCAGGCGGAGGTGACCGAGCGGACCGGGAGGACCAGTAGGAGGCGACCGGAGGGACGAGCGCAAGAGAGCGCTGTGGCAGCGTGCAGTGCCGGCCAGCGGAGGGTGACAGGTGGTGGTGACCAGGAGGTGATCAGGAGGACCGGTAAGAGGCGACCGGAGGGACAAGCGCGCTGTGATAGCGTACAGCGTCCCTAGAGGAGGTGAGTGAGGGGCAGGAGGCCGCGATAAGCGGCCCTACTGAACCCAAGTGTGTACTGTACTGTATTGTATTTGTATCTGTATTGTAATTGTATTGTATTCCCTAGTCCATATTTAATTGATTACCCCCGTCCATATTTAATTGATCACCCCCGTCCATATTTAAATTGATTCCCCTGAACACCCCCGTCCATATTTAACTGATCCCTCTGACCACATTAAATTGACCCCCCCGTCCTCATTTAATTGATCCCCGACCACCCCCCGTCCATATTAAAGTGATCCCCCTGACCACATTTAAATGATTGACCCCCCCAGCCCATAATTGATTGATCCCCCTTGTCCTATTTAATAGATTCCCCTTGTCCACTTTTACTCATCCCCAGTCCCTATCTATTTGCCTTATCCCCCACCATATTTAATTAACCCCTGTCCATAATTAATTGATTGATTCCCCAGACCACAATTAATTTCCCCAGTCCATATTTATTGATATTATTGATACTTATTGATCCCCAGTCCTTAGTTAATTGACCCACCATCCATACCTATTTATTTGCTTTACCCCCCATCCTATTTAATTAAACCCCCTGTCCATAATTAATTGATTGATTCCCTAGTCCACAATTAATTATTTCCCCAGTCCATACTTATTGATCCCAGTCCATAGTTAATTGACACACCGTCCATACTTAATTAATCCACCTGACCCACTCAGCTGATCCCCAGTCCATACTTAATTGATACTTAATTGATCCTCTGTCCATACTTAACTGATCCTGCGCCGATATCTAATCGATACACTTGCACATCCCTAATTGATCCCCGTCCATACACCTATATATAAATAATTGTGTTTTGTACTTGTACATATATACTGACTGTATCCCCATATTTAGAATGACGTCCATGTTGGCCGGAGCCGTGCAGTGTACATCTTGCGCAATGTATGCATTCCCTGAGCTACCGCTCAGGGATCCATACTGCTGCGAGAGATGTGAGCATATCGTGCACTTGGAAGGCCAAATCCTGGATCTAAGTGCTCAGATAGCGGTACTGAGGAGCATCGACAACATGGAACGGAGTTTGCTGCTCACCGAGCAGACACTCAATGGGTCAACACTGGGGGTGGAGCTTAGTGGGGAAGCGCAGGCTGAACAGGCAGGGAGCTGGGTAACAGTTAGAAGGGATAGAGGGAAGAAGTATAGGAAGGCTGGTTCAGAACCGGCATTATTGGAGCACGACAGATCCTCTGACCGCCGGGGGAGTGTATGCTCCAGTAATGAGGGGGAGGGGGGAAGTGTAGGGCAGGCTAGACAGGTCCTGGTAGTGGGTGACTCTATTATTAGGGGGACAGACAGGGCAATCTGTCACAAAGACCGGGATCGCCGAACGGTGTGCTGCCTCCCTGGCGCTCGAGTCCGGCACATCGCGGATCGGGTTGACAGGTTACTGGGTGGGGCTGGCGAAGACCCAGCGGTCATGGTCCACATTGGCACCAATGACAAAGTGAGTGGTAGATGGAGGGTCCTTAAAAATGATTTCAGGGATCTAGGTAGGAAGCTTAGGGCAAGGAACTCCAAGGTAGTTTTCTCAGAAATACTACCAATCCCGCGAGCCACACAGGAGCGCCAACGGGAGGTTAGGGAGGTGAATAAGTGGCTAAAGAGTTGGTGCAAGGCAGAAGGGTTTGGGTTCATGGAGAACTGGGCCGACTTCGCTGTCGGCTACAGGCTCTACCGTAGGGACGGGCTGCACCTCAATGGCGAGGGTGCAGCGGTGCTGGGGAAGAAGATGGCTAATAGGTTGGAGGAGTTTTTAAACTAGAGACGGGGGGGGGGGAACCAAGGAAATAGGTGGGATGTGAGGCAAGCAAGGGGGAAGGGGAGAAGTGAATATAATGAGGGTGGAGAGGGGGGTGGGGATAGTACAGTTAGATCGTTAGAGAAGAATAGGATGCTAAATAACCCCAAAGTTTTATCTTGCATGCTGACCAACGCAAGAAGCCTGACCAATAAGGCGGATGAGCTGCGGGCGCTTATATCGGAGGAGAGGTATGACATCGTAGGTATAACAGAGACTTGGCTAGACGATAGCTACGACTGGGCGGTAAATTTAACAGATTATAGTTTATTTAGAAGGGACCGGAAACAGGGGAAGGGCGGAGGAGTCTGCTTATATGTAAAGTCATGTCTAAAACCCAGACTAAGGGAAGATATAGGAGAGGGAGAAGAGGGGGTCGAGTCCATGTGGGTAGAGATAGAGGGGGCAAAAAATAATAATAAAATATTACTGGGGGTCTGCTATAAGCCACCCAATATAACAGAGGAGAATGAGAATCTGCTATTAGGACAAATAGACAAAGTAGCAAAACATAATGAAGTGATTGTAATGGGGGATTTCAACTACCCGGATATTGACTGGGAAACAGAAACCTGTAGATCGCAGAAAGGAAAAAGGTTCTTGACAAATATCAAGGATAATTATCTCTCCCAACTAGTGCAGGAACCAACGAGAGGGAAGGCCGTGTTGGACTTAATATTGACTAATAGGCCTGATAGAATAACTGAGGTACAGATAGGTGGGTACCTAGGTAATAGCGATCATAATATTATCAATTTCAAAATGCCCTTCAGTAGGGTTATCAATAAGGGAACAACAAAAACATTAAACTTTAGGAGGGCGAAGTTTGATCAGCTGATAGAAAACCTTCAACTTATTGACTGGGACAAAGTTCTTAATCAAAGGAATACGAATAGTAAATGGGAAACCTTCAAAAGAATTCTGAATACTCAGTGCGAGAGATATATACCGTATGGGAATAAAAGGGCCCGAAATAAGAGGAAACCAATATGGTTGAACAAGAACGTAAAAGGGGCGTTAAATAGCAAAAAAGAGGCATTCAAGAGATTAAAACAGGAAAACAGTAAGGAGGCACTAAAGTGTTACAAGGAAAAAACGAGAACTTGCAAAAAACAAATAAAAATAGCAAAGGAGGAAACAGAGAGACGTATTGCTAGGGAAAGTAGATCAAATCCCAAACTGTTCTTTACATATATAAATAGTAAAAGGATTAAATCGAATAATATTGGACCGATAAAAAGTGATGAAGGCAAAATCATAGAGAAAGATGAGGATAAAGCTAATCTATTAAATACATTTTTTTCGTCAACTTTCACAAAGGAAAAAGAACTAACAGGAGAAATGAGAAGTGACAAGCTTAATCCTCCACTAAGTATGACAAATCTAACCCAAGCTGGGGTACAGAAACGCCTCAGTAACATTAAAATAAACAAATCACCAGGACCTGATGGCATACACCCACGGGTACTAAGGGAACTAAGTAATGTGATAGACAGACCGTTATATCTTATATTTAAGGACTCTGTTGAGACTGGGTCTGTACCACTTGATTGGCGACAGGCGAATGTAGTGCCAATATTCAAAAAGGGAGCGAAAAGTGACGCCGGAAACTATCGGCCGGTGAGTCTGACGTCCGTTGTGGGCAAAATTTTTGAAGGCTTTATTAATGAGGCAATCATGGAGCATCTTGATGCTAATAATCTATTAACCCCGAACCAACATGGATTCATGAGGAATCGCTCCTGCCAAACAAACCTGATTGACTTCTACGAGGAGGTTAGCTCTCGAGTAGATCAGGGAGAACCAGTGGATGTCGTGTATCTCGACTTCTCAAAAGCGTTCGATAGCGTGCCACATAATAGGTTGGTATACAAAATGAGAATGATGGGGCTGGGGGAAAATGTCTGCAAGTGGGTAGCTAACTGGCTAAAGGATAGAAGGCAGAGGGTGGTTATAAATGGAATATACTCAGATTGGGTAAGCGTCACTAGTGGGGTACCACAGGGGTCTGTACTAGGCCCAATGTTATTTAATATCTTTATTAACGACATAGTCAACGGGATAAATAGTAAAATATCAATATTTGCAGATGACACAAAGTTATGTAAAACAATTAATACAAAAGAGGATAGTGAAGACCTACAGAGGGATTTGGATAAGCTGGGTAGGTGGAGCATTAAATGGCAAATGAGGTTTAATGAGGAGAAATGTAAGGTCATACATATGGGAAGGAAAAATGGAAGTCACCAGTACTCACTGAATGGGAAACCATTGGGGAATTCAGAGATGGAGAAGGACTTGGGCATCTTGATTGATAGCAAACTAAATTGGAGTGCCCAAAGTCAGGCCGCTGCTGTAAGGGCAAACAGGGTAATGGGATGTATCAGAAGAGGTATAGCTGCAAAGGATGAGAACATTGTTCTTCCACTGTACAAAGCACTGGTCAGACCACACTTGGAATACTGTGCTCAGTTATGGGCCCCAATATATAGAAAGGATATAAATGAGCTTGAAAAGGTACAAAGGAGGGCAACAAAATTAATAAGGGGAATGGAGGGACTGCAATACCCAGAGAGGTTGGCAAAACTAGGACTATTCAGCCTGGAAAAGAGAAGGTTGAGGGGGGACATAATAAATGTGTACAAATATGTTAGGGGACAGTATAGAGACCTTGCTCGGGATTTGTTCAAAAGGAGGGATATTACGGTAACAAGAGGGCACTCACTAAGACTGGAAGAGAAAAGGTTTCAGCACCAGCATAGGAAGGGGTTCTTTACGGTAAGAGCAGTGAGAATATGGAATTCACTGAGTGAGGAGACGGTAATGTCGGATTCACTAAACCAGTTCAAGCGGGGACTGGATGCTTTTCTAGATACCAGGCAGATTTCTGCATATACTTAAAAATAGAATAAAATAGTAGGTTGATACAGGGATTTATTCTGACTGCTGGTTTCAGAGTCGGGAGGGAATTTTTCCTCAGGTGAAGATTGGCCAAATCATTTGGGGTTTTTGCCCTCCTCTGGATCAACTTTAGCAATTACAGAACTAACAGGTTGAACTTGATGGACGCAAGTCTTTATTCGGCTTTACTAACTATGTAACTATGTAACAAGAGCGCATAACTAATGGCAATAATGAAACTAGACACTGAGCGCTTCAGAGAATTTTTCACAAAATTAGCTATAGTATGGTCAGAGATTGTGCCGATAGCGGTATGGCAAGGTGCGCGAGACATCACGGCCATCGAATGGACAAGGCGGGTAATAAATATTCGGATGGCAAAATTTAGAAGAGACAGAGGCGGTGTAGTGATACGACACCGACAACTGGAAGGAGATAAAGCAGGCCTCATACGGCCCGACGGTGTTCACTTAATAGATATTGGACTGGACATATTCCTGTCAGGACTCCAGGACGGAGTGGAACAAGCGTTAAGAGTGATGGGTGGGGGTCAGAGTCCTGCATACGAGTACGCTGGATCCTCCGTGGCCTGGAAATAGAAAGGACATGTTGGAGAGTTACACTTGTTGGCCAACTTGCCGGAGTGGGGACCCAGGGCATGCTGCAACAAGCTGAATTATTTTAGAAATAAAATGCCTTTCTAATGGAATGAGTATAAAGAGTTAATAAAGCTGTGACCGATCCTCACCCATCCAGTTGTAAGAGTTACATTATTGGGTTGTCCATGAAAGGGGGGCGGTAGGGGGGCTGAGCATCTGGGTTTGGTTGGGGGTCCCCACAGTCTGCCTAGGCTAGATTAATTTAAAAATTCTTATTAGATACACAGGCGGTGCAGCTTGCTTCGCAGCTGGGCTACTACGCCCAAAGTATTGCCTAGGCTAGATGCAGTTAAAAATTCTACGCTGACTAGCAGACACTGAAGATTTGGAGCAGACCTCTGAGTAAACAACTCTTCAGACTCAACCATCTGTGTTACCCCAAGCCATAGTGTATGTAGTTTCTTACAGTTAAAAGGGGGGGGTGCGACCCAACCCACCTGGAATTGACGATGCCAACGTCACGTAAGACACAGCAAGGGGACTCCCAAAATTGTGGCACAGACACCACTTAACCCTAGAACGCATACCTGTGGCCTTGCAGGCCCGCCCAGTTAATTGTTTTCTATTTTCTGCAAGATTGCTTTAGTTAGAATTTTGAAACTCTAGGTATTCTTCATGTATATAGTTGTTTGTCATTTGAGTTTGAGTTATTCCATGTTATTTGCACACGGGCCTAAAGGGCCCCAGGTATGTGAAAGTGTAGATTTTTATGGTCATGCGTTCTAGGGTTAAGTGGCATCAATTGCCCCACTGTTGCTTAAAACGGTTGGTGAGGTGATTTTACCAAATCCCCAAGCTTTTAGTCTCCCAAGGATGACACAGGGGTAGAAATGTCCTTGCGAATCCATGATTTGATCATCTTTATGAACGTGAGTCTGTCTACATTCTCAGTGGACAGCCGCGTGCGCTTATCTGTCAGCACACCACCAGCAGCGCTGAACACACGTTCAGAGAGAACGCTGGCTGCATGGCATAACAAGATCTCCAAGGCGTGAGTGGCGAGCTCCGGCGATTTTTCAAGATTGGAATACCAAAATGAGCAAGGGTCCAGTGACACAGTCATGGCTTCGATGTTCACTTGGAGATTCTCCTGTACCATCCTCTCTAGGCATTGACTATGTGTCAGACTTCTTGTCTCCTGTGGCCTTGCAAAGGATGGCCTAAAAAAGTGGTGAAACGATTCCACAAAATTGCTGTTACCAGCAGATACTGTGTTACTGTTACTGTTTGAGTGATGAAGACTCGACAGTCCCACCATTGGCAAGTTAGAACTGTGAGATTCACTACGTGCACCACTGGTGTTTTGTGGAAAAGCACATGTAAGATTCTGCAACAGATACTCCTGCATTCGTCAATACCTTTTTATGGCAGGAATTATTTCGGCAAATATACTTTTGTACCGGGGATCTAAGAGTGTGGCAACCCAGTAGTCGGGATTACTTCGAATTCTGACAATCCGGGGGTCATGTTGCAGGTAGTGCAGCAAGAAGGCACTCATGTGTCTTGCGCATCCAGAAGGACCAAGTCCTTGTTGTGTTGGTAGCGAGGTAAGAATCATGCTTCCTTCCTCTGCCCTCTCCCTCCAACCTCGCACAACAGAAATGTGATCAAGGTCTCCCTCATCTGATGAGTCTTCCATGCCCATTGCCAGTTCGTCCTCCACTTCTTCCTCGGCTCCTGCACCTTCCTCAACAGTTTGGCTGCTAACATGCGCCCTGGTTAATTCCTCTCCCCCACCCTCCCATGCCTGCCGCCTTGGTGCTGCCAACCGTCTGGACCTTGGAGATGTTATCCCTTCCGCATACGACTCCTCCTCTACTTCCTCCACCTCCTCTTGTCCCACCACCTGACTCCGAATACTGTTTAACATGTGCTCCAGCATGTAAATCACCGTAATAGTCATGCTGATAATGGCATCGTCAGCACTAAACATCTTCGTCGCCATTTCAAGACTGTGCAGAAGGGTGCATAGGTCCCTGATCTGAGACCACTCCTCCAGCGTGATTTGCCCCACCTCTGGATCTCGTTGGCCCAGGCTATACGTCAGAACGTATTGCACCAGGGCTTGTCGGTGCTGCCACAGTCGCTGCAACATGTGCAGAGTTGAATTCCACCATGTCGGCACATCGCATTTCAGCCGGTGAACTGGCAGGCCCAACGACTTCTGTAGAGATGTAAGTCGTTGAACTGCGGGATGCGAACGGCGGAAGTGAGCACACAGCGACCGTGCACTCTGCAGAAGGCCATCTAGTCCGGGATAGTGGGCTAAAAATTGCTGGACAACCAGGTTCAACACGTGAGCCATACAAGGCACGTGTGTGACATTGCCCCGGCGAAGTGCCGCACCCAGGTTTGCAGCATTGTCGCACATGGCCTTCCCTGGTTGCAGGTCCAGTGGAGACAACCTTTCATGAAACTGGGTCTCCAGAGCTGACCAAAACTCCTCAGCTGTGTGACTCACATTTCCCAGACATTTCAAAGTAAACACTGATGCGTTGAGCCCTGCTGCCAGCATAGTAAGGAGGTGTGCAGGATTCCTTCTGCGCAGTTAGAAAGCAGGTGGCATTACCAGACAGGCTTTGGGTGCAGGTGGAGGACCGAGAGGAGGTTGAGGAGGCAGAAGCAGTGGAGGAAGTTCGAGATAAAGAGGATTAACACACAACTCGTGGGGACGGTAAGACTTGGACAGCAGCCCCTTGTCCTGCTGTCACCATAGTTACCCAGTGCCCAGTCAGCGACATGTAACGCCCCTGTCCATGCCTTCTCGTCCAAGTGTCTGTGGTGAAGTGCACCCTGTCACACACAGAGTTTCTCAAAGAAGCGGTGATGTTGTGTGCGACATGCTAGTGGAGCGCAGGCACACCTTTCTTTGAGAAGTAGTGCCGACTGGGCATCTGGTACTGGGGCACTGTGACGGACATAAGGTCTTGAAAATCCTCTGTGTCCTCCAGGTGGAAAGGCAGCATTTCTGTAGCCAACAGCTTGCAGATGGTGAAATTCAACCTCTTAGCTTTCTCATGGCTAGGTCTTTTACTTTTCCACATCTGAGGGACCGAGGGCTGGCTGTTGTGCTTAGACGGTGTTGAGTAGGGTGTCCCCGGCAACTGCCGGTCTGTGAGGAAGATGCAGGCGGACATGTTAGGTTGCCTTGATCCAAAGGTGGTGCTCTCGATGTCGGAGAGCGCTCAACACTAGCAGGTGTTTCCACTTCCCAACGAACTGACAACCTGCCAATCACACTGGCTGTTGCGGGTAAAGAGGTGGCAGGTCTGCGTCCAAAAACATGTGTGACTGCTGTCCCCCCAGTCACAGAGGATGAAGAGGCTGCGGATGCACAAGATGGGGCAAACGGTGGTTGGCCCAGCGGCTAGGCTGCATTGTAGCACAGTGAGCTTCCCACTGCAACTTATGCTTCATATCCATGTGACGGTACATGCATGAAGTACTCAAACTATGTATTTTTTGGCCTCTACTTAGCTTTTGCTGACAAATATTACAGATAACACGAGTTGGGTCATCCTTATCGATCTGAATAAATGCCCAGGCTATGCAAGGCTTAGAGCCCATGTGACCTGAAGAGCCACTACGACTTGTGGTCAGAGGCAGAGTTGTGGTTGAGGATGCAGTTGTTGACGTGCTTCCAGTACTCCGTCTCTGTTCAGCAAGGCGCAACCTAACCTCGTCGTCAATAGCATCTGTGATGCCCCGCTGCGCTTGGTATCACAGATCCTACAAGAGTGCATTGATGGAATCCTCCACAAGAGGCCCCCATAAACATTCACACATCTCCACCTTCCACCTCAGACCAGCAGAGGGAGCCCGTTAGGGATATAAATAGGGAAGGTGGAGCTAGGCAGTTCAGTTCCTCTGAAGAGTTCCTGCAGTAGAGAAGCCTAAGAGAGGTCAGTCTGCAGTGGAGCTCAGTCTAGTCTAGAGAACGCAGTTAATAGTTCAGCAGTGGAGCACGAGGCTCCTGCTTGCTAGATTCAGGGAGCCCAGATAGAGCTTAAGGTGTGCCGGTGCCGTAAGATCAGTGAAGCGCGGCAAGCTGCCGTTAGTGTGTATAGCCTAGTGAGGGCCCGAGTTGGCCGAAGGCGAGTGGCGAGTTAGTACATAAGGGGCAGAGGAGCTTAACCAGCTCACCCCGAAGCATTTACCGGACACAGGATCCGAGCTTACCGGTATCTCTATGACCCAGTAAGGCATAACCGGAATCCCTGGAGAACTAAAAGTCCCAGGATCGCTAAGGTGCTGATATGTAACAGAGCCAGGAGACGCTTAGGCCCCGCATACTGGGAGCGTGAACTCCAAGAGAAGGCCCTACCACAAGGTCAGCCAGCGCAGGACAGAGACAAAGTTAGGCCTAGCTCCAGGCAGGTCAGAAACTTACTACGCAGAGGCAAGAAACAGGAGGCCCTACACCCGCTCATTGGGGAGGATCCTGATATGCACCCTTCACCCTACAGTGCTCCGGGATGTGCCTGAATTTCCACCAGTAAAAGGTACTGAAGTGACTACCGTGTCCGTTCCCGTTCTTGCTCTGACCCAGCTGGGTCTCGCCTGTTCTGCATTCCCCCTGCATACGCTGCCCTGAGACCTAGCTCCACCTGTGGGGAGCTATACCATCGAGCTGCCTTATCACCGGCCTCAGTGGACTGCTGCAGCGCTGGTGCTTGTCACCAGATACCACAGGTGGCGTCATGAACTCTTATAAAATTAACAATTATCCACCCTTTTAAAGAGAGACCCCAGGGTACGGGCCAGGGAGCCGACCACCGCGACATCCCCAAGGCCAGGCAAATGCCCGGGTACCGAGTCATCCCCATCCCCAGGGCTAGTCACATCCTCCTCCACCTCCTCTGCTGACCTCAACTGTCTGACTGTGGGTTGACAGTAAGTGGGATCTCCAACCTCGTCATCATCACCCTGTGTGTTATCACACCCGTCGCCCTCAGAGCCAACCTCTTCCTGCCCTGACCGAAAAGTCAAGTTGTCGCTCCAATCAGGTATTTGAGTCTCATCATCATCTTCATCATTGTCTCCACCAACAGGAGTTACAGTTTGGGAACAAGGGTCTACATTATGCTCAGAACCTTCTTCATCTGGTCCTGGATCCAACTTATAAAGATTCTGGGCATCGGATCAGATCATTTCCTCATCTGGATTAACAGAAGCTCTGGAGCAGACCTCCGTTTCCCAGGCTATAGTATGAGTAAACAGCTGGGCAGACTCAGCCATCTGTGTTACCCCATACTCAGACGGGCAGCTGGAGACTTGGGAGCTGTGAGGAAGCAAGTGCGATTGGGGTGACACCTCTGAGGACTGGAGTATTTGTGATGTTGAAATTGAGGTGATGGAGAGCCCACTTGAAGGAGCACTTGATATCCGTTGAAGCACCTGCTGTATTTGTGCCTCATCTAGAATTTGTAGCGATGGGCGTGTCCGTAAGAATGGGATCGTATCACATTGTCCACGAAAAGAAGTCGACATCTTAGTTTGGCTGGAAGATGGTCTTTCTTCTGCAGATGTTACTCCCCCCCCACCGTGGGGGGCCTCGACCCACCGGCGGACAGGCACCAGTATTGGGATAGGGGGGCTGGCCGTCAGGGTCCACCGCGGCTCTGGCACAAACCCGGCGACACAGAGGTGGCACAGGCAGGAACGGACTGGCCGTGTCGGCTTCTCACTTTTTGGATTTTAGAAGGGCATGACATGCCTATATCTGTGTCTCCCCCTCCTTTTACTCCTCCACCTCTTTTCTTTTCGCATGACTATATGTACTTGTCACTTTTCCATGTGTTAGTTGTGTCTTCTGAGCAGTTTGTCAGCTTTTGGACACCTTTGAAGGTGTTTTCTATGTGTTTCTATGTGTTTTTGTTTGCCTGCCATTGGTTTTAACGGTGTTCGAAGGTGTTCGACGAACAGTTCGACGAACAGTTCGGCGAACACACGGGTGTTCGACGAACCGAACCGAACTCGAACACTACAGGGGTGGCTCAACACTAGTCGCAGTAGCTTAACAAGATGGTTTTAATGCCCCTTGGAAAAGATGTGGAGGTCGCAGTATATTAACAAGACAGTCTTAATGCCCCTTGGAAAAGTGGTGAAGGTCGCAGTAGCTTAACAACACGGTTATAATGCCCCTTGGAAAAGTGGTGGAGGTCGCAGTAGCTTAACAAGATGGTTTTAATGCCCCTTGGAAGAATGGTGGAGGTCGCAGTGGAATAAAAAGACAATATCAATGTCCCTTGGAAAAGTGGTGGAGGTCGCAGTAGCTTAACAAGACGGTTTTAATTCCCCTTGGAAGAGACGTGGAGGTTGCAGTAACTTAACAAGACGGTTTTAATGCCCCTTGGAAGAGACGTGGAGGTCGCAGTAGCTTAACTAGATGGTTTTAATACCCCTTGGAAGAGATGTGGAGGTCGCAGTACCTTAACAAGACGGTTTTAATGCCCCTTAGAAGAATGGTGGAGGTCGCAGTGGAATAAAAAGACAATATCAATGCCCCTTGGAAAAGTGGTGGAGGTTGCAGTAGCTTAACAAGATGGTTTTCATGCCCCTTACAAGAGCAATGCAGTACAGAATATTAAAAACATTATTCACATTATTGGGGAGTGGGTCTCCCATAGTCTTTGCTTATGCCTTCCAAGCAAAAGCTGTCAAAAATTAGGACGGAGGAACTTGCAATGCTGGCAACACGGACCATGGTCACCTTGGTGGTATAGTGGTAGTGGAGGCTGAGGATAAGGAGAAGAGCAAAATACAGCCAAAATGAGGAAGCGTATGCCCATGTGTGGGTGTGAAGCGGTGCATGGGAATACACCTCCCGAAATAACACAGTGGATTTGACTTTATGATACTCTGCTGTCATTTGGTGGTGATGAGAAGTCTGGCCCAATCCAGCACTTGTTCATTTTGATAAGGGTCAGCTTGTCTGCATTGTTAGTTGACAGGCAAGTGCGCTTATCAGTTATAATTCCCCCAGCGGCACTAAAAACATGCTCCGATAACACGCTAGAGGCAGGGCAGGCCAGGACCTCCAAGGCGTACAGAGCGAGTTCATTCCAAGTGTCCAGCTTGGATACCCAATAATTAAAAGGCACAGTGGACTCACGGAGGACGCTGGTACGGTCGTCAAGGTACTCCCTCACCATCTTTTGAAACTTTCCACTCCTTGTGAGAGTACCCCACGCCTCAGGGCCTGTAAGCTGGGCGGGTCTCAGAAAACTGTCCCAGAATGTTGACAGTGTTCCCCTGCCTCTGCTGGATTGGAGTTGCGTCTCTCTCGCCTGTACGTCTTGGTTGGTCAACGAACTGTGACCTCTGCCGCTAGAGTGTTCAGATGGGAATTTTTTTAACAGTTCTGCAGCAAGGGCCTTCTGGTACTGCCACATTTTTGAAGACCTCTCCACCTCAGGAATAAGAGAGTGAAAGTTCTCCTTGTAGCGAGGGTCTAAAAGTGTCACCATCCAGTAATGACTGTCACCTAACATTTTGACAACGCGAGGGTCACGGTTAAGGCAGCGTAACATAAAGTCAGCCATGCGTGCCAGACTGGTAACGGGCAAGACTTCCGTGTCCTCACTAAGATGATGACTGACCATGCTCTCCTCCTCCTCCTCCTCCCCCCTGTCCTCAGGCCACCCACGCTGAACCGACGGTATGACAGTTGTACAGGTACTACCGTCTACAGCGCATGATACCAGCTCCTGTTCCTCCTCCTCCTCTCCCTCATTGTCCCCCAATGCACGTTGGGATGAGATGAGGCTGGTCTGTGTGTAATTGCCCATTACGGCTTCTTGATCCATCTCATCATACTCTGGCTGCAATGCCTCCTCTTTAATTCTCTGCAGAGAGCGTTGTAAAAGACAGACAAGTGGGATGCTGACACTAATGATGGCGTCAACGCCACTCACCATCTTGGTGGACTCCTCAAAGTTTGTCAAGATGGTACATATGTCAGACATCCAGGTACACTCCTGAGGTCTTATGTGTGGAGCCTGACCTGATTATCGACGGCCTTGTTGCAGCTGGTACTCCACAACTGCTCTCTTCTGCTCACAAATCCTTTGCAACATGTGGAGGGTAGAGTTCCAACGTGTGGGGACATCACACACCAGTCGGCGTGCCGGAAGCTGCAAACACTGCTGCAACACAGCAAGGGCGGTGGAAGCTGTAGCCGACTTGCGAAAATGAGCTGACAGGCGGCGTACTTTGACGAGCAGATCTGGCAACTCGGGGTACGATTTAAGAAACCACTGAACCACGAGGTTAAGCACATGAGCCAGGCATGGTACGTGTGTGATCTCGCCTCGCCTCAGAGCCGCCACCAGGTTACAGCCATTGTCACACACAACCATGCCTGGATTTAGGTTCAGCAGTCTCAGCCACAGATCTGCCTACTCTTTCACAGATGTCCACAACTAACAAGGAGTGTGAGGTTTATCACCTAAGCTTATGAGTTTCAGCACAGCCTGTTGCCGCTTGGCTGAGGCAGTACTGCAGTGCTTCCAGCTTGTTACTGATGTGGTGATATCTGAGATGGAGGCTGAACATGAGGAGGAGGAGGATGATGCGCAGGAGCTGTACACTGTGGGGGCAACTCTGATTGACATAGGGCCCGCAATCCTCGGTGTGGGGAGGATGTGTTCCGTCCCAAGGTCCAACTGGGTCCCGGCTACCACTATGTTTACCCAGTGTGCCGTCAGGGAGATGTACCGTCCCTGACCACAAGCACTTGTCCACGTGTCCGTTTTCAGGTGGACTCTCCCAGTAACTGCGCTGTTAAGGGCACGGCAGATGTTTTGGGACACGTGCTTGTGTAGTGTGGGGATGGCACACCGGGCAAAATAGTGTCGGCTGGGGACTGAGTACTGAGGGACGGCCACTGCCATAAGGTTGCGGAAGGATTCCGTCTCCACCAGCCTAAAAGGCAGTATTTCCAACACAAGCAGTCGTGAAATGTGCGAATTTAGGACTGTGGCCAGTGGGGCGTTGGCTGCGAATTTGCGCTTTCATTCAAAGCTCTGGGATATGGACAATTGAACGCTGGGTGGGACGTGGACATGGACATTGATGCTGTTTCTTGAGAAACTGCCATAACAAGTGAAGACTGAGAGGAGGGGGCATCTTTGCATGCAGTATGGACAGGGGATTGCCTTGCACGCACAACAGGGGGTTCTATTACACGCACAACAGCGGAAGAAGCAGTGGTGACACCCACTGACACTGGTCGTGGACCCTTGGGTTCACCCCAAAAAGTCAGGTGCTTTGCTGACATGTGCCTGATAATGCTGGTGGTGGTCAGGCTGGTAGTTTTGTCACCCCTGCTGATGCTGGCATGGCAGGTTGTACAAATGGCCTTTTTGGGGTTATCAGCAGAGTCTTTAAAAAAATTCCAGACTCTGGAAGACCTACCGGTTGTACTGGCAACGTCCCTCGTGTTGGTTTTACGGGGAACTGTTGCCCGCCTTCTGTGTGTGGCCACCACACTGCTTCTTCCTGCCTGTTGGGGTACCCTGCCTCCCTCCCCCTGTGTGCTGCTGGCCTCCCTCTGTGTGTCCTCCTGCCACGTTAGGTCAGTTACTAGATCATCCACCACCTCCTCCTCTTCCACTTGCGCACCACGATCCTCCTCCTCACTTCGTGGCAATTGTGTCTCGTCATCGTCCACCTCTTGTGACAAATTGCCAGCATCGACTCTCTGTGGCCGTGGCTGTTCAAATATTTGGGCATCGCTACATGGGTTCTCCTCTTCCACCACTTCAAGCGGAGCAGACGAGGGGCACAAATATGGAAATGGACCAGTGAACAGCTCTTCAGAGTGTCCAAGTGTGGGATCAATTGCTGTCTGACGACACTCGGCATGGTGGGAGGAAGGAGCATCAGGGTGAGGAGGAGTATGCGGTCGAGACTCACGGCTACTAAAACTTGACCGTGTGGAAGACAGACCGGAGGTGGTGGTGCCCAGGTAACTGTAAGTATTATCTGCTATCCAATTAATAACCTGTTCACACTGATCAGTTCGCAATACTGGTGTTGTAGTGTGCTTCCCTAGTAATTCGGTCAAAAAGTGGGAGCGAGCAGATGTGGCTGTTGGTTGTGGCACATTTTCACCTTGGCCACGGCCCCGTCCTCTACACGCACCATAACCAGAACGTCCAGTTCCATGTCCCTTGCCACGCGCCTTGCCCATTGTAAATGAAGTAAAATAGCTTACACTCACACTATCAATGGAAAAAGGGTAATAAATAGGAGATTAGAACCGTGGAAGAGGAAAACCACAGTTCTATTTCTCTGGCCTACACCAGACTCTTTTAAACAGATATATTGGTGTCTGACCTGTCAGGGAGACACTATTACAGTTTTTATTTACGGCAAAAAATACCAAAAGCAGGATAATACAGAGATTTGACCCATGCAACTGCAAAACCACAGTTCTATTTCTATGGCCTACACCAGACTCTTTTAAACAGATATATTGGTATCTGACCAGTCAGGGAGACACTATTACAGTTTTTTTTTACGGCAAAAAATGCCAAAAGCAGGATAATATAGAGATTTGACCCGTGGAACTCCAAAAAAAAAAGTTCTATTTCTCTGGCCTACACAAGACTCTTTTAAACAGATCTATTGGTGTCTGACCAGTCAGGGAGACACTATTACAGTTTTTTTTATGGCAAAAATGCCAAAAGCAGGATGATACAGAGATTTGACCTGTGGAACTGCAAAACCACAGTTCTATTTCTCTGGCCTACACCAGACTCTTTTCAACAGATATATTGGTGTCTGACCAGCCTGGGAGACACTATTACAGTTTTTTAAATGGCAAAAAATGCCAAAAGCAGGATAATACAGAGATTTGACCCGTGGAACTGCAAAACCACAGTTCTATTTCTCTGGCCTACACCAGACTCTTTTAAACAGATATATTGGTGTCTGGCCAGTCAGGGAGACACTATTACAGGTTTTTTTTATGGCAAAAAATGCCAAAAGGAGGATAATACAGAGATTTGACCCGTGGAACTGCAAAACCACAGTTCTATTTATCTAGCCTACACCAGACTCTTTTAAACAGATATATTGGTGTCTGACCAGTCAGGGAGACACTATTACAGTTTTTTTTACGGCAAAAAATGCCAAAAGCAGGATAATACAGAGATTTGACCC
The DNA here is from genome assembly GCF_046119375.1 of Phyllobates terribilis. NCBI lineage: Eukaryota > Metazoa > Chordata > Amphibia > Anura > Dendrobatidae > Phyllobates > Phyllobates terribilis. The sequence goes on along the minus strand of NW_027362761.1, from coordinate 406,125,637 downwards.
ATGGAACTGCAAAACCACAGTTCTATTTCTCTGGCCTACACCAGACTCTTTTAAACAGATATATTGGTGTCTGACCAGTCAGGGAGACACTATTACAGTTTTTTTTTACGGCAAAAAATTCTAAAAGCAGGATAATACAGACATTTGAGCCGTGGAACTTCAAAACGACAGTTCTATTTCTCTGGCCTACACCAGACTCTTTTAAACAGATATATTGGTGTATGAACAGTCACAGACACACTCCAAAAGGTTAATAAGACGCGTATTTGGACAGTCTGATTGAGGGGAAAAAAATACAGGATTTAGATGAAAAAAAAAGGAATTTTCCTGGCCCCTGAGACCAGGGGATAAGTCTAGCAATTTGACCAACAGGAGCACACAGGACTGTAGTGCAGCGTTTGCTGGTATAACCACTTCGTCTCCTATACAGCCTGTCTGCCTGCCTGCCTGATATTTGGGATGGATATTAGTCCTGAGAAGGACTGTTTGTTTGATTTGGCAGGCTTTAGAGACCCTACACTACCTATTTCGCACTATATATCTCTCCCTAACTCAGCAGCACTCTCCCTACACTGTCTGATCCGGAGCGACTGTGTCCAAGATGGCGGCGCCCGGTTTTAAATACTCGAGGTGACGCTGTGCGGCCAGCCAATCACTGAATCACTGTAATGCCCACAAACAACATGGCTGCGGCATTCCAGTGACTGGCTGGCAATCCCTGCATGTTCATTGGCTCTGTAAAGAGCGCCAAACGTGCAGGGCGGAGACCCGAGCTCCCGCCGAGTAACCCAGAAATGCTCGGTGCTCGCTGAACATCCCGAGTAGTGAGATGCTTGGGCGAGTACCGAGCAGTGTCGAGCATGCTCGCTCAACACTTATAATAAGCACAGATGGTGCAGCACACCAAATGCAGGACTCTGGAGTCTCAATCCCAAGACACAAGTGTGTGTCTAAATGGGCCTTATATAGGCCTAAGTAGTTGGTGTCATCATCCATGCCAGGCAACTTGCAAAACCCTATGCGGGGCACAACAGAGGGCAATGGACTCAGGGGAAAGAAGATACCTGGAACATCTGAGTCGTCTTTTTTCTAAGCTAAACAAGCCCATCTTTTCCAACCTCTCATCATTCATCATAGGAGAGGCCTTTTATCCCATGTAATAATCTAGTTGCCTGCCTTTGAGAAGACTCTAACTTCCCAAAATCCTTTTTAAAATGTGGAGCCAAAAATTGGATCCCATATTCAAGATGTTGTCTTATGAGTGATTCATAGAGGGGTAATAAAACATTTCAATCATGGGATTTTATCTCTCTTATTATATACCATAAAACCTTGTTTACTTTTGCAGCTGCTGCTTGACATTGAGTACCCTGCAATATGGTTTTGCTAAGTCATCTCTCATAACAACTTAAAACATTTTGCATACCACTACCGTCAAGCTTACCGGACGGTAGTTGCCTGGATTCAACTTCTTAGCTTTCTTAAATATCGGTACAACTTCAGCCATCCTGCAATCTTGAAGTTTACCACCTTTGAAATGCTTGAGTGTTTCACAGAAAAATAGACCGAACAGTCAGTATCTGATTCATACTGCCTGCGGCTTCGGCATCATGACTCAGATGACAGATTCCCTTTAATGACTTATAAACACTAGAGATGAGCGGTGTTCGACTCAAACTGTTCGCCAATCTCAAATTCGAGCTGTTTTGGGCGGTGTTCGAGTCATTCGACGAACTCGAACGATTTGCAAAAAATTCGGCTGTTCGAGGTTATGTTCGATAACTGTTCGTGCACCAAAAGCGTAACTGGATTTTTTCACAGTAATACTGTTAATCAATGTTAATAGACAGTTTCAGTGTAGAGTGGGCGGGGGGAGGGGCAGGGGATGGATCTCTGCAGAAATAATGCCGATATCCATTTTTTTTTTCTTTCCCGCATTTACAGTGGGGCGGCGCAGTCTGTCAGCCTATCAGCAGCGCACACACACAGCGAACTGCTTTTTTTTCACATAAGCAAGGGCATGTGTCATTGGCTGTGTATGTCACATGTCCTTGCCCTATAAGACCCAGCCATTTTTCCCGTCGCCACCATTTTCTCACTGCTGCAGCTGAGTGTTAGATGGCACCGCTGCTGATGTGAGCGCTATACAGTATAACTGTGTGAATTGTGAGCGAATTTCCAGTTACATAGAGAGATAGGTTTAGGGACTAGGGACTAGTTCTAATTGCAGCCCTTTTGAGGGCTAGGTTGCATCAGTTCATAGCACTTTTTGCCAGGCAGGTCTGTGCCAGTGCTGTGCAAGAGTTTTTCACAGCATTTGGCAAAATGTAGCTCAGCCAATTCTTTTGGGCCTGTAGCAGTGTCTGTTAGTCATTGGAGTAGCCTATCTGTGTTGTAAGCTACAACACCTGTGTATCTAATACCAATTTTTTACTGCATCTAAGCCAGCCAATCCTTTTGGGCCTGTAGCAGTGTCTGGAAGTCAGTGGAGTAGCCCATCTGAAGCAAGCTACACCACCTGTGTATCTAATAACAATTTTTTACTGCATCTAACCCAGTAAATCCCTTTGGGCATAGTTGCAGTGTCTCGTAGTCAGCGGAGTAGCCCACCTGAGAAGGTAGCTACTCCGCCTGTGTATCTATTTCTAATTTTTTACTGCATCTAACCCAGGAAATCTTTTTGGGCCTAGTAGTAGTGTCTCGTAGTCAGCGGAGTAGCCCACCTGTGAAGGAGGCTACATCGCCTGTGTATCTAATTCAAATTTTTTACTGCATCTAACCCAGGAAATCCTTTTGGGCTAGTAGCAGTGTCTGTTAGTCAGCAGAGTAGTCCATCTGTGAAGGAAGCTACACCGCCTGTGTATCTAATTCTAATTTTTTACTGCATATAACCCAGGAAATCCTTTTGGGCCTAGTAGCAGTGTCTGGTAGTCAGTGGAGTAGCCCATCTGAAGCAAGCTACACCACCTGTGTATCTAATAACAATTTTTTACTGCATCTAACCCAGTAAATCATTTTGGGCATAGTAGCAGTGTCTCGTAGTCAGCGGAGTAGCCCACCTGTGAAATAAGCTACACAGCCTGTGTATCTATTTCTAATTTTTTACTGCATCTAGCCCAGGAAAACTTTTTGGGCCTAGTAGCAGTGTCTGGTAGTCAGCGGAGTAGCCCACTTGTGAAGGAAGCTACACCGCCTGTGTATCTAATTCTAATTTTTTACTGCATATAACCCAGGAAATCCTTTTGGGCCTAGTAGCAGTGTCTGGTAGTCAGTGGAGTAGCCCATCTGAAGCAAGCTACACCACCTGTGTATCTAATTCAAATTTTTTACTGCATCTAACCCAGTAAATTCTTTTGGGCATAGTTGCAGTGTCTCGTAGTCAGCAGAGTAGCCCACCTGTGAAGGTAGCTACACCGCCTGTGTATTTATTTCTAATTTTTTACTGCATCTAACCCAGGAAATCCTTTTCGGCCTAGTAGCAGTGTCTGGTAGTCAGCGGAGTAGCCCACCTGTGAAGGAAGCTACACCGCCTGTGTATCTAATTCTAATTTTTTACTGCATCTAACCCAGTAAATCCTTTTGGGCCTAGTAGCAGTGTCTGGTAGTCAGTGGAGTAGCCCATCTGAAGCAAGCTATACCACCTGTGTATCTAATAACAATTTTTTACTGCATCTAACCCAGTAAATCCTTTTGGGCCTAGTAGCAGTGTCTGGTAGTTAGCGGAGTCGCCCACCTATGAAGGAAGCTACACCGCCTGTGTATCTAATTAAAATTTTTTACTGCATCTAACCCAGGAAATCTTTTTGGGCCTAGTAGCAGTGTCTCGTAGTCAGCGGAGTAGCCCACCTGTGAAGGAAGCTACACCGCCTGTGTATCTAATTCTAATTTTTTACTACATCTAACCCAGGAAATCCTTTTGGGCCTAGTAGCAGTGTCTGGTAGTCAGTGAAGTAGCCCATCTGAAGCAAGCTACACCACCTGTGCATCTAATAACAATTTTTTACTGCATCTAACCCAGTAAATCCTTTTGGGCATAGTAGCAGTGTCTCGTAGTCAGCGGAGTAGCCCACCAGTGAAGGAAGCTACACCGCCTGTGTATCTAATTTTTATTTTTTACTGCATCTAACCCAGGAAATCCTTTTGGGCCTAGTAGCAGTGTCTGGTAGTCAGCGGAGTAGCCCACCTATGAAGGAAGCTACACCGCCTGTGTATCTAATTCAATTTTTTTACTGCATCTAACCCAGTAAATCCTTTTGGGCCTAGTAGCAGTGTCTGGTAGTCAGCGGAGTAGCCCACCTATGATGGAAGCTACACCGCCTGTGTATCTAATTGTAATTTTTTACTGCATCTAACCCAGGAATTTTTTTTGGCCTAGCAGTAGTGTCTCTTAGTCAGCGGAGTAGCCCACCTGTGAAGGAGGCTACACCGCCTGTGTATCTAATTCAAATTTTTTACTGCATCTAACCCAGGAAATCCTTTTGGGCTAGTAGCAGTGTCTGGTAGTCAGTGGAGTAGCCCATCTGAAGCAAGCTACACCACCTGTGTATCTAATAACAATTTTTTACTGCATCTAACCCAGTAAATCATTTTGGGCATAGTAGCAGTGTCTCGTAGTCAGCGGAGTAGCCCACCTGTGAAATAAGCTACACAGCCTGTGTAACTATTTCTAATTTTTTACTGCATCTAACCCAGGAAATCTTTTTGGGCCTAGTAGCAGTGTCTGGTAGTCAGCGGAGTAGCCCACCTGTGAAGGAAGCTACACCGCCTGTGTATCTAATTCTAATTTTTTACTGCATCTAACCCAGTAAATCCTTTTGGGCCTAGTAGCAGTGTCTGGTAGTCAGTGGAGTAGCCCATCTGAAGCAAGCTACACCACCTGTGTATCTAATAACAATTTTTTACTGCATCTAACCCAGTAAATCATTTTGGGCATTGTAGCAGTGTCTCGTAGTCAGCGGAGTAGCCCACCTGTGAAATAAGCTACACAGCCTGTGTAACTATTTCTAATTTTTTACTGCATCTAACCCAGGAAATCTTTTTGGGCCTAGTAGCAGTGTCTGGTAGTCAGCGGAGTAGCCCACCTGTGAAGGAAGCTACACCGCCTGTGTATCTAATTCTAATTTTTTACTGCATCTAACCCAGTAAATCCTTTTGGGCCTAGTAGCATTGTCTGGTAGTCAGTGGAGTAGCCCATCTGAAGCAAGCTACCCCACCTGTGTATCTAATAACAATTTTTTACTGCATCTAACCCAGTAAATCCTTTTGGGCCTAGTAGCAGTGTCTGGTAGTTAGCGGAGTAGCCCACCCATGAAGGAAGCTACACCACCTGTGTATCTAATTCAAATTTTTTACTGCATCTAACCCAGTAAATCCTTTTGGGCCTAGTAGCAGTGTCTGGTAGTCAGCGGAGTAGCCCACCTATGAAGGAAGCTACACCGCCTGTGTATCTAATTGTAATTTTTTACTGCATCTAACCCAGGAAATTTTTTTGAGCCTAGTAGTAGTGTCTCGTAGTCAGCGGAGTAGCCCACCTGTGAAGGAGGCTACACCGCCTGTGTATCTAATTCAAATTTTTTACTGCATCTAACCCAGGAAATCCTTTTGGGCTAGTAGCAGTGTCTGTTAGTCAGCGGAGTAGCCCACCTGTGAAGCAAGCTACACCGCCTATGTTTCTAATTCTAATTTTTTACTGTATCTAACCCAGGAAATCCTTTTGGGCCTGTAGCAGTGTCTGGTAGTCAGCGGAGTAACCCATCTGAAGCAAGCTACACCACCTGTGTATCTAATAACAATTTTTTACTGCATCTAACCCAGTAAATCCTTTTGGGCATAGTAGCAGTGTCTCGTAGTCAGAGGAGTAGCCCACCTGTGAAGGAAGCTACACCGCCTGTGTATCTAATAGCAATTTTTTACTACATCTAACCCAGGAAATCTTTTTGGGTCTAGTAGCAGTGTCTCGTAGTCATTGGAGTAGCCCAGCTGTGAAGCAAGCTACACCGCCTGTGTATCTAATAAAATTGTTTTACTGCATCTAACCCAGCCAATCCTTTTGGGCTAGTACCACAGTTTGGCCACTCAGCTCTGCTCGGTTTCCATCCATCGTTTTTTGTGCAAACAACTGCAGAGTTGCCAATTAGTTAACCACCAAAATGAGTGGCAAAATGCCTGCTGCTGGTGCAAAGGGAAATAGGCATGTTGGAAAGGGAAAAAAAGGTTGTGTCTGTGGGGTAGGTGGTAAAGCAACAGTAACATCTGCAGAAGAAAGACCATCTTCCAGCCAAACCAAGATGTCTACTTCTTTTCGTGAACAATGTGATATGATCCCTTTCTTACGGACATGCCCATCGCTACAAATTCCAGATGAGGCACAAAAACAGCAGGTGTTTCAACGGATATCAAGTGCTCCTTCAAGTGAGCTCTCCTCCACCTCAACTTCAACATCACAAATACTCCAGTCCTCAGAGGTGTCATCCCAATCGCACTTGCTTCCTCACAGCTCCCAAGTCTCCAGCTGCCCGTCTGAGTATGGGGTAACACAGATAGTTGAGTCTGCAGAGCTGTTTACTCATACTATAGCCTGGGAATCAGAGGTCTATTCCAGAGCTTCTGTGAATCCAGACGAGGAAATGATCTGCACTGATGCCCAGAATGTTTATGAGTCAGATCCAGGCCCAGATGAAGAAGGTTCTGAGCATAATGTAGACCCTCATTCCCAAACTGTAACTCCTGTTGGTGGAGACAATGAGGAAGACGATGATGAGACTCAGATACCTGATTGGAGCGACAACTTGACTTTTCGGTCAGGGCAGGAAGAGGTTGGCTCTGAGGACGACGGGTGTGAGAACACACAGGGTGATGATGACGAGGTTGGAGATGCCACTTAGTGTCAACCCACAGTCAGCCAGTCAATGAGGTCAGCAGAGGAGGTGGAGGAGGATGCTAGTGACGACGAGGTTAGGTTGCGCCTTCCTGGACAGAGACGGACTATTGGAAGCACATCAACAACTGCATCCTCAGCCACAACTCTGCCTCTGACCACAAGTCGTGGTGGCTCTTCAGGTCGCATGGGCTCTAAGCCTTGCATAGCCTGGCCATTTTTTGAGATCGCAAAGGATGACCCAACTCATGTTATCTGTAACATTTGTCACCAAAAGCTAAGTAGAGGCCAAAAAATCCATAGTTTGAGTACTTCATGCATGGCGATGCCATTATCAGCATGACTATTCCGGTCATTTACATGCTGGAGCACACTTTAAACAGTATTCGGAGTCAGGTGGTGGGACAAGAGGAGGAGGAGGAATTACAGGAGGAGTCGTATGCGGAAGGGATAACACCTCCAAGGTCCAGACGGTCGGCAGCACCAAGGCGGCAGGCATTGGAGGGTGGGGGAGAGGGATTAACGAGGGCGCATGGTAGCAGCCAAACTGTTGAGGAAGGTGCAGAAGCCGAGGAAGAAGTGGAGGACGAACTGGCGATGGGCATGGAAGACTCATCAGATGAGGGAGACCTTGATCACATTTCTGTTGTGCGAGGTTGGGGGGAGAGGGCAGAGGAAGGAAGCATGGTTCTTACCTCGCCACCAACACAACAAGGACTTGGTCCTCCTGGATGCGCAAGACACATGAGTGCCTTCTTGCTGCACTACCTGCAACATGACCCTCTGATTGTCAGAATTCGAAGTAATCCCGACTACTGGGTTGCCACACTCTTAGATCCCCGGTACAAAAGTAAATTTGCCGAAATAATTCCTGCCATAGAAAGGGATTCACGCATGCAGGAGTATCAGCAGAGGCTATTATAGAATCTTACATCTGCTTTTCCACAAAACAGCAGTGGTGCACGTAGTGAATCTCACAGTTCTAACTTGCCAACTGTGGGACTGTCGAGTCTTCATCACTCAAGCCGTAACAGTAACACCATATCTGCTGGTAACAGCAATTTTGTGGAATCGTTTCACCAATTTTTTAGACCATCCTTTGCAAGGCCACAGGAGACAAGAAGTTTGACACATAGTCAACGCCTATAGAGGATGGCTCACCACTCACGCCTTGGAGATCTTGTCATGCCCCGCAGCCAGCGTTCTCTCTGAACATGTGTTCAGAACTGCTGGTGGTGTGCTGACAGATAAGCGCACGTGGCTGTCCACTGAGAATGTAGACAGACTCACGTTCATAAAGATGAACAAATTATGGATCCGCAAGGACTTTTCTACACCTGCGTCATCTTGGGGAGACTAAAAGCTTGACGATTTTGGAAAATCACCTCACCAACCATTTTAAGCAACTCTGGGGCAATTGATGCCACTTAAGTGGTGTCTGTGTCACAATTTTTGGAAAAAATGGAGACTCTTTTTGGAGTCCCCTTGCTGTGTTTTACATGATGCTGGCATCGTGAATTCCAAGTGGGTTGGGTCGCCCCCCCCCTTTTAACCGTAAGAAACTACATACACTATGGCTTGGGGTAACACAGATGGTTGAGTCTGCAGAGCTGTTTACTCATGCTATAGCCTGGGAATCAGAGGTCTGCTCCAAAGCTTCAATGTCTGCTAGTCAGCGTAGTAGCCCAGCTGTGAAGCAAGCTACACCACCTGTGTATCTAATAACAATTTTTTACTGCATCTAACCCAGGAAATCCTTTTGGGCTAGTAGCAGTGTCTCGTAGTCAGCGGAGTAGCCCATCTGAAGCAAGCTACACCGCCTGTGTATCTAATAGCAATTTTTAACTGCATCTAGCCCAGGCAATACTTTGGGCCTAGTAGCATTGTCTGCTAGTCAGCGGAGTAGCCCAGCTGTTAAGCAAGCTACACCGCCTGTAGATCTAATTACAAATTTTTAACTGCATCTAGCCCAGGCAATACTTTGGGCCTAGTAGCATTGTCTGCTAGTCCGCGGAGTAGCCCAGCTGTTTTGCAAGCTACACCGCCTGTAGATCTAATTACAAATTTTTAACTGCATCTAGCCCAGGCAATACTTTGGGCCTAGTAGCAGTGTCTGCTAGTCCGCGGAGTAGCCCAGCTGTTTTGCAAGCTACACCGCCTGTAGATCTATTTACCAATTTTTAACAGCATCTAGCCCAGGCAATGCTTTGGGCCTAGTAGCAGTGTCTGCTAGTCAGCGGAGTAGCCCAGCTGTTAAGCAAGCTACACCACCTGTACTTTGGACACTTAATTTTTTCAAAGGAAACACTTCGTGCCCCCGGGACACTCAGTCAAGAGCATCAGGGAGGCAAAGGGGCTGGGATTGGTGGTAGCATGCCTTATAAAAGCTTTTTAACTGCAGCAGCTTTAGTGGACGCTACTGGAGCTGGAACTCTATTTTATTATAAATGTAAAAACACAAACTAGTACAAGTAACGAAAACAATTTCCAGCAATATAACCAATACATAAACAATGTATATACAAGGGACCCCACCTGCCTGACAACCACCATACAACCACTGCCTATCCAAACATACCTCAAACTTCCTCCAGACCTGATTCTGCTGTAACAGAAACCAGAGATGCAGTAGCAAATACATATAACAAAATATAAACCACATAAACCATATGAAATAACACATAACACTTAAATCATGAGTAACACATAATAACACATAATAACACATACACTACCCCAACTCTCACTATACCCCCAACCCGAACCGGCATCTAAGTTCCGAAAATGTCCTTCCGGACTTAGGGCGAACCCCGACAGTTTTGGGCCCGGGCCAGTCCAAGTTCATGCGTACCCCCCCCCCAACCCCCACCCCACCTAACTAACCCCCAAAGTAAAAGAACAATAAGACAACAATAATAATAACAGCAACAAGAACAATAACAAAAATACCATCTGCACCGGTTCGGTGCTTGTAAACCCTTTTCAAGATACCATTCTCAAAACAAAAAGCTACGGTGAGAACTTAGCCCACCTCCAGGAGGCTTGGAGCAATCCAGAACTAAGGCACCTGGAAGGAGAAACCCCTCCAAAGACGGGAGGCCCCCGATGCACCCAGTCTTTCATACTCCAAGGAGCGCACCTTCACCAGGTCACCAAGGATGTTGCTACATACCTCACCCACTGGAAGGATTTTACTGCCCGTCGACACTAGACATCGTGCATTCCATGTGAAAAACCTAACCACTAGGCTAACTAGAAAAAGATTGCACTGGTCCCGTCCACCAAGGTCTCTGAATGCCCCATAGGCCCACTCAACGTAGGAGAGGCCCGCCAGCTAATGGAAGCGCCCACCCTGTTGTATACCTCTGCATTAAAGGGACACTGAAGCAGGAAGTGCTCCATGCTCTCAAGCATGTCAGCACAACTCTCACGAGGACAATTCCTAATCTCGGAGTTCCTGTACTTCAAGTTGTCCCTCACATACAGCTTACCCAGAAAGCAGCGCCAAGTCAAGTCCCAATACTTCGCGGGGATCCGTTTTGAACTTAAAAGACGCAACCCCACCTCCAGATCCTGACTTGGGCAGTCCCTAAGGCCCAGTGGCTTTTGAAAATGAGTCGATAAGATCCTCTCCTCGAGAAGTTTCCTCATGAGAATCCTCACCTCCCACACTCCCAAACCCCACCGGCGTATTACTTTCAAAACCGTGGTAACATAAGCTGGGAGATGCCCGTGCGGTGTGCGAAGATCCTTCACACGCCCTACTGTCTCCCATTCCTGGAAGAAGGACTGCAACCATCCCCTACAGGAGAATACCCACAGAGGAGCCCTCTCTTTCCAGAGGTTTGATTCATTTAACTTAAGAAAGGTGCAAACCAAGAACACCACGGGGTTGACCATATTCAACCCCCCTAGTCTCCTCATACGGTAAGTAACCTCCTGCTTGACTAGGTTCAGCCTGTTTCCCCATAACAGTTGGAAAAACAAGCTGTAGACCCGCGTCCAGAGAGGCTCTGGCAAAATACAAATGCTGCCTAGATACATTAACAATGGGAGCAGGAAACCTTTGCACAAGCTCACCCTTTCCCTCAGGGTCAAAGACCAACCCTTCCACTGGTCCACTCTCTGGGTGGCAGTTTTAAGTCTACCTTCCCAGTTTTTGGTTGGGTAATCACCCTGGCCAAATTCAACGCCTAGGATCTTGGCATACTCTTGGGGCTCTGGGAGGGTGTCCGGGAGATCAAACCTGGGATCTCCTCCCCCCAGACAGAGACTCCCACACTTGGATTGACCATGGAACCAGAGGCCCTGGAGTAGCCCTCCACCTCAGACATCACTGCCCGCACCTCCTCTTCCGAGGAGACAAAAACAGAGACATCATCAGCATAGGCCACTACCTTCAGGGCGGCCTCCCATTCGCCCGCCTGGTCCATCCTCACCTCCGCTATTGGTCCACGATCCACCCTCCTTATGAAGGGATCAATCGCGAACACATACAGCAGGGGACTGAGAGGACATCCCTGACGAACGTCGGAGCCCACAGCAAAGGCCTGTCCAATCCAACCGTTCACAAGTGGGAAACTCTCCGCCCCTCTGTACAATGTCTTCAGCCAGTCCACAAACCTCCCTGGCAGACCATATCTCAAAAGAGCGGACCACAGGTACTTGTGATCAACCCGGTCAAAGGCTTTTGCCTGATCCAAGGACAGCAGATACCCCTTCCAGAGGCCAGCCCTTCCCTGCTCCACAGCCTCCTGGACACCGAGAATAGCACTAAAAGTGATACGGCCAGGAACACAGCAGTGCTGGGACTCCGAAAGGAGCCGTGGCGCAAACTTCACCAACCTGTTAAAGAGTACTTTAGCCAAAACCTTCCTGTCCACATTGAGAAGTGCTATGGGCCTCCAGTTCTCAATGTGCGACGGATCCTTCCCCTTAGAAAGAACGATCAAAGCTGACCTCCTCATTGATCTCGGAAGAGTGCCCGAGGAGAGACACTCATTAAAAACCTGAGTCAATAAGGGGACCAAAAGGTCCTTAAAGTCTAACTTCCTCTTCTTTGATCTCATCCACCAAGACATCTACCCCTGATTCAGGAATGGCCTCAGCCAGGAAAGCCAACGTCTCATCTCGATCCAGCTCCTTCCTCCCCAAGAGATGTGAGTAAAAGGATCTGACGATCTCCAAGATCCCTGATCTGGACCTGGTCAGGGATCCTGTACTGTCCCTCAGACCCGCCACTATCTTACTACTCACTGACATCTTGCAGTTTCTGTAAGGGTCGGGCGAGCGATACTTCCCGAAGTCCCTCTCAAAAACCAAAGATGTGCGCCTATCATACTGACATCTCTTGAGTAAGGCTTTCACCCTGGTGATGTCCTCACGGCCACCCCCAGTCGAGACAAGTTCCTCGAGTTTCCTCCTCAGGCCCCGATACAGGAGATCCCTGTTCAGGCTTCTGAGGTTAGAAAGCTGGCGGAAGAATCTCGCCACCCGATGTTTGAAGATCTCCCACCACTCTGACTTAGTGTTACCAAGGCCCAGCAGCGGTACCTGACTTTGAAAGAAATCCTCAAAGGATCGTCTTAGAGCTGCTTCCTTCAGGAGTGATGAATTCAGCTTCCAAAAACCTCTTCCCATCCAAGGAGTCTCTGTAACATTCAGAGAAAACAAAATCAGACAGTGGTTAGAGAATTCAACCTCTACCACCGATAAAGGTGAAGAGACTGCCTCCTCCTTCAAATAAAACCTGTCTATTCTAGACCTACTCTGACTACCTCTGAAATAAGTGTAACCAGCGTGGCCCGTGGTGTTCCGGATGTGGACATCCACTAGGCGAGCCTCACTAACTATGCTATTCAAGGCGACGCTGTCGTAGCCCAACCGGTCTCTGGAACCTCCTCTGTCTTGGGGCCTCGAGACATTGTTGACGTCCCCTCCAAAGACCACCTGTCGGCTACAAAACAAAAAGGGTTTAATACTCATAAAGAGACACTTGCGGTCCCACTTAGTCTGGGGACCATAGATGTTTATGAGCCGAAGCTCTTGTCCCCTTATGAACACATCCAAGATCAAGCACCTCCCCATTTCCAACTCAATAATCCGTCGGCATACTACATCTGCAGTCTTGAAAAGGACCGCCACCCCGCTATATGGCTCAGCCGCAAGAGACCAATAGGAAGGCCCGTGTACCCACTCCCTCTTAGCTTTTTTAAGGGACGTGAGATCAGCCAACCTGGTCTCCTGAAAAAACAAAATGTCGGCGTAAAGCTGGCCGAGAAAATGAAAGGTCGTGAACCTAGCCGCATCAGACTTTATGCTGGCAACATTAATGGTCGCCAGCGTCAATGGGGTGAGTGCCGCCATCATGAGTGATCAGGTTGGACAGCGACCTTCTTCCCACCCCCCTTACCCTTTACATGCGTTCCATTTTCCTCCTCAGAGGACGATATAGCACATTTCAGGCACACCAACACATCCATACCTGCTGTTCCAGACACAACTTTATCTGGCACAACTGTTTCAGGCGCACCCTTGCCCTTGTCAGGAGGCCCTGGGTCGACTCCCCCCACCAGAGGCCCGGTTTCCCCGATCCCCGATGTTGAGGATCTGGCGCCCCCTTTAGCCCCTACATCCTTGTCCGCAACCCCCAGCACCAGACCCCCCTCCTCCCCCCCATCCGAAGACAAGGGAGACTCGCTTAGGGCCTGGTACTGGTTGGAGAGCTCCACCGGAGGAAGGGAGGAAGAGCCTTCCTTTGGCACCTGGTCCCGGGTGGCCTTCTCCTTTGAGTTACCATTCTTCCTCACCCTTTTCTTCTCCCTCTTCTTTTGCTGTTGCCACTCTTCATTCCCCCCCTCATCCACACCTTCGCTGGATGAGGATAAGGGAGCGGTGGCCCCATCGTCCCTGACCATCCTCCTGACCTCTTCGTCTATCTCACTGTCCGGGACCTCAGCTGCAAGCTCCCCCAAACTAGGGACCAGGGGCAGGGACATAACCCCCTGGTCCCTCTCCACCACTCTCCTCGGACGCTGCTCTTTCCCTCCCGCCTCAGTGGGAGGTCTGCTCCTCACCGGTCCCTTACTTCCTACGCCACCGCTAATCCCTTCACCGGCTGGTCTGGTCCTTGCCTCCTCCCAACCAGCACCTCCCGGATTCAGGCCAACATTGGCATAGGAACGTGGACAGCGACTAAACGGGTGTCCCAAGACACCACACAGGTTACACCGAATGTCCTTACAGGTTGTGGCCAGATGACCCACCCCTCCACACATCGCGCGCTTCTCCACCTTGCACCCCGCGCTGAAGTGAGAGGGGGGCTGCCGCACCTGTGGCACAACTTCGGCTGACCCTGGTAAAAGATCAGGATTCGGTCCCTTCACAAGAATGTTGAAGTGGGAATGTGGGTAACCGAGTAACCCGAGACCTTCAGTTTTACCATAAAGGTCCAGGCCCCTGACCAGATGCCATGCATGTCCAGATTCTTTTTGGGAATCTGGACCACCTCCCCATACCTGCTCAGCCAGGTCATGATGTCCATCTCAGAAAGTGACTCGTTACTGGTGAGCACGGTCTCTTTCTTCACTGAGTTTTGGCGAGAGAGAGCCTGGACTATAAACCCTCGCCATTCACGGCAAATCCGAGCCAGCTCATACTGAGACGAGAAGAGCTCTAGGCCCTCCTATCTCACAAAGCTGACGTCGAAAAAGGTGGCACCATAGGGATGAATCAGGGCATAGATGTCATCAGCCCTGAAGCCCATCCCCAGAAAAAGCTCCACCACTTTGTCCGTAGAGGGACACGCTTCATTGCCTTCCCACCGGAGACGGACCACATTCCTACAGACGCCACCCTGCCCTGCTGTCGGCAGAGACCACCTAACGTTCTCTGCCCCTAACTCTCGGAAGGCGGACAGACCATGTCGGTCTATCCAGAATGATAAATCTACCTCCCTACCCTCCACTGTAATGGACTGCTCTCCCCTCTTCAGGGCATCCAGGAGACGCCATTGCAAGTAACCCTGCCCAGTGTCCCCTGACAAGGACCCTCCACTACCCGCGGCAGCGGCCGACGCAAAGGTGTGGACATGCGAACCGCCCTCTAACGAGGCCGCGAACGAACCGGGATTCCTTGGCCTCACACTTTGCCCCCTATTCATACTCACACTCTGCCTCACAGCCTCACCTACCGCCCCTGCACCGCTACCATCACCACCAGCCATACTACTCACCACTTCCATACCTGCATCCTCACCTACATCTTCACCTCCTTCATGTACCCCATTCATTTCCACCTCATGCACCCCATCCATGCCAGCCAGAACAGGTGGGGTACTAACGGCTTTACCCAAAGTCCCGGCATCACTGGGGGGGGTTTCAGGACACTCACCACATCCGCAGCATTGTCCTTACTCCCCTTCTCCCCCTCTGCCACCTTGGACCCTCCAATATTCATGCGCTGGGTATCACAGGGGCCGGGATTTTGGGCGCCGGGTTTTACCACCTCACAGGTGCAGACACCCCAGTCGGTTTACCCCTGGCACCCTTGTCCCCAGCATGGGTCCCCTCAACCCTCTGGCCAGATACGGAGGCACTGGTTCTCTCCTCCCCCACCATTCTCCGGACCTCGGCCAAGATCTCTGAAAAAGCCGCTCCGGCTCCACCGCCACAACCCCCATCTCCCACTGCCCGAGACCCAGAGGCCATGGGAGACAGAGACGGGAACTCCACCACACTGAATATGTCTGGCGCCACCGCCAGCGATGACCCTTTGCCATCTCTACTGTCCTCTGTAGGGATCGCCACACCATCACCACTCGCCTTACATTTGCCTTTACTCTCCCCACCGGACCTGCACCATGGACCAACTTCATGATCTGGGCGCCCTTGACCGGCGGGAGTTACACAGGAGATGGCAGCAGCATCATTATCATCATTAAACACGTAACGCATACTCACCGTCTCCTGTGCCTTCTTCTTGCCCCCCTTCTTCTCCTTTCCAGGTCCCGGATCTTCGTCCCCGAAACAAAAATGCTGGAGGTTCACCGGGGACTCCAGCAACCGGATGGCCGCCATGAGCCCCCCGGACCCAGAGGACGCCTCCATGTCCTCCTCCTCTGATGTGCTGGAGGCAGGCAGCGCCACCTGCTCAGGACGCAGACCGGAAGATTTAGGAGGCTCCCCGGTAACGCTGGCAGGCAGCTCAACCGGGGTTACTGCCACCTCCTGGGACACTGTTCCTGGATCCGCCTCTGTCTTCCCTGCTGTCTTTCCTGCTGTCTTCCCTGCTGCCTTCCTCCCAGCCGCAGGTTTCTTCTGGGCAACTACAGGTGCTGCGGTGGGCAGGACGAGGGGCGGGGCACCAGCTCAAAGCTTGCTGAGGTACTATAAGTATTGCTAGCTGCTTTTACTTCCATGTCTCTCCTGCCTCTCTCCTTTCCTCTGCCCACAGACTGTACAGAGGCAGCGCCGAGAGCTGCGGTGGGTGGGACTAGGGGCGGGCCTCCAGGCTGGAAACTGCTGGGTTCCATAACTCCTCCTGCGGCTCTCATGACAGCCGCGCCGAGCGCCGAGGTGGGCGGGGCAAGGGGCGGGCCGGCAGACCGGGAACCGCTGGGCTCTGTAGTTCCACTCGCGGCTCTCATGGTGGCCGTGCTGAGCACCAAGGTGGGTGGGGCAAGGGGTGGAGCCCCGGACCATGATCCCTCGGCCTCTGTGCCCACACCCACACTATCCTCTGCTCTCACTAACAGCGCGCCTCTTCCTCCACCCCCACCTTCTCCTCCTCCATGGCTGGCGTAACTCCTGGGGCAGCACCCAGCGCTGCGGTGGGTGGGACAGGGGGTGGGGCTTCAGACAAACGCTCCTTTCCAGGCTCCTGGCTGCCATGCATAGTCCTGGGCATGCCTTCACTGGCCGGCAGGCCCCCTTCATACACCCCCCTTCCTTGCTGCGTGGTTAACCCCTCCTGGCCCGTGAACCGCCAATCGTTAGTGAATTTCTCAAGAAAGGGATCCGCCTGCCTCTGCTCCACCTCGGCAATCCTATCCTTGACCCTCTGGATTTGTGTGGCGATAGCTGGGCGCTTCCTCTGGCTACTGCATTATATAGCGCCTTGGCCTGCCGCAGCTCCAGCAGGAGTTTCGCCAGTGCCACCTTCCCCTTCTCGTGGCACCACAGCATCTCCACCACCCGCTGGGAGAAAGCCTCCGCCGACTCGTCCGGGCCCCTCTCGGCCCATGGGGCACTCCCCTTGCCTCCCTTGGGCTTGCCAGTCCCCTTGTTAGCCGATGCCAGCAGGCTCACCATAGCCGCTTCATGCTGGGACAGCCTCCCAGACCTCCTTACAGAGTCCTCCGATGGATCCATATTCAGTCCTCCGACCCCACCCGGCCCAGACCGGGAGGACCGGAGCCCGGGATGCCCCCCGACACCCCTGCCTCGGTCCTGGGAAAATGAAGAGGCAAGGGTCGGGCTTAGAAAAAGGTCCTAGTTGGAGCTTCCCAGGAGCTCCTCCACACAGCTCTCGCTCAGCTAGGAACAAAGGCCACAGCTCCTCCACTTCCTGCTACCGCGGCTGCTGGCAGCAGACTTGCCCTCCAATAGATCCTTGTAAAAGGATTTAAAGTGTACTCATTCAAATTACAGAGGCAATTTAAATTACAGAGCTTAGACCTGCCTCCACCGCGGGGGGTCTCGACCCACCAGCGGACAGGCACCAGTATTGGGAGAGGGGGGCTGGCCGTCAGAGTCCACCGCGGCTCTGGCACAAACCCAGCGACACGGAGGCCGCACGGGCAGGAACGGCCTGGCCATGTCGGCTTTGCACTCCAGCGTAGTCCCTCTGCCCGCTCGCGCCCGTAACCTCAAAGGGATGCGCAAGCGGCTTTTATTCCCAGGGCTGTTCCCCGTCCAGCAGGAACGTGGGGGAGCTCAGGTCGTCCTTCCACTGTACTCCCTTACCTCCCTTGCCCTCTTTCCTTCTTCCGCTCTCCATCTAACCCCTCGGCTCTGTGGTGTCCGCTCTCCCTTCAGCTCTCTCCTTCTCACAGATGGACTACCGCGTGTATTCACACTGTGGTGAATCTTTTGGGCCCAGGCTTAAGAAGTCGTTGAGGTAATGGATAATATGTGCCCCCTTAGAAACGTCCATGACGACCCATTCGAGGAAGCAACTAAACGCCTCAAATAGTGAGCAGGATATGGAGCACCCCATGGGCATACAGCGATCTATATTGTATGCTCCTTCCCAGAAGCAGCCCAATAGGCGGACACTATTCGGAGGCAAAGGTAGTAAGTAACCGGAATGCCCCCTCAATGTCTGTTTTGGCCATTAGGGTGCCCCTTCCCAACTTCTTGACCTGCCTGATTGCCTTGTCAAAGGAGGTACAGTATATACTACTGTACTTGGTTCTGCGTCAATGTTGTCGTTTACTGACCTGCCCCTTGGATATGACAAATGGTGGATTAGTCCGAATGTATTGGGTTCCGTTTTTGGCACGACTCCCAACGGGGATACCACTACGTCTTGTAAGGAAAGTGTTCTGAATGGAACCGCCATTCTACCTAAAGATATTTCTTTTTTTAATTTTCTTATCACGACGTCTTGGTGTTGGTAGACTGATTTTAGATTTTTACTCCAGCCTTTCTTGATTTTAGAAGGGCATGACATGCCTATATCTGTGTCTCCTCTTCCTTTTACTCCTCCACCTCTTTTCTTTTCGCATGACTATATGTACTTGTCTCTTTTCCATGTGTTAGTTGTGTCTTCTGAGCAGTTTGTCAGCTTTTGGACACCTTTGAAGGTGTTTTCTATGTGTTTCTATGTGTTTTTGTTTGCCTGCCATTGGTTTTAATGGTGTTCGACGGTGTTCGACGAACCGTTCGACGAACATGCCAGTGTTCGACGAACTGAACCGAACCCGAACACTACGGGGGTGGCTCAACACTAATAAACACATTCAATACAATATTCTTACATTCTAGCAAAACCCTTGACAGGCCACAATCGACTTCACAACCACTGAGTGGCCATACATAGTAACATAAAGCACAAAGATATTATATCAGAACAGTGTCAATGTATTGATTTGAAAAGCTATAGATCTCAGGATATGTACAGTACAGACCAAAAGTTTGGACACACCTTCTCATTTAAAGATTTTTCTGTATTTTCATGACTTTGAAAATTGTATATTCACACTGAAGGCATCAAAACTATGAATTAACACATGTGGAATTATATACTTAACAAAAAAGAGTGAAACAACTGAAAATATGTCTTATATTCTAGGTTCTTCAAAGTAGCCACCTTTTGCTTTGATGACTGCTTTGCACACTCTTGGCATTCTCTTGATGAGCTTCAAGAGGTAGTCACCGGAAATGGAATTCACTTCACAGGTGTGCCCTGTCAGGTTTAATAAGTGGGATTTCTTGCCTTATAAATGGGGTTGGGACCATCAGTTGTGTTGTGCAGAAGTCTGTTGTATACACAGCTGATAGTCCTACTGAATAGACTGTTAGCTGCTTTTTTCTTGCCATAATACAAATTCTAAGTAAAGAAAAACGAGTGGCCATCATTACTTTAGGAAATGAAGGTCAGTCAGTCCGAAAAATTGGGCAAACTTTGAAAGTGTCCCCAAATGCAGTTGCAAAAACCATCAAGCACTACAAAGAAACTGGCTCACATGAGGACCGCCCCAGGAAAGGAAGACCAAGAGTCACCTCTGCTTCTGAGGATAAGTTTATCCGAGTCACCAGCCTCAGAAATCGCAGGTTAACAGCAGCTCAGATTAGAGACCAGGTCAATGCCACACAAAGTTCTAGCAGCAGACACATCTCTACAACAACTGTTAAGAGGAGACTTTGTGCAGCAGGCCTTCATGGTAAAATAGCTGCTAGGAAACCACTGCTAAGGACAGGCAACAAGCAGAAGAGACTTGTTTGGGCTAAAGAGCACAAGGAATGGACATTAGACCAGTGGAAATCTGTGCTTTGGTCTGATAAGTCCAAATTTGAGATCTTTGGTTCCAACCACCGTGTCTTTGTGCGACGCAGAAAAGGTGAACGGATGGACTCTACATGCCTGGTTCCCACCGTGAAGCATGGAGGAGGAGGTGTGATGGCGTGGGGGTGCTTTGCTGGTGACACTGTTGGGGATTTATTCAAAATTGAAGGCATACTGAACCAGCATGGTTACCACAGCATCTTGCAGCGGAATGCTATTCCATCCGGTTTGCATTTAGTTGGACCATCATTTATTTTTCAACAGGACAATGACCCAAAACACACCTCCAGGCTGTGTAAGAGCTATTTGATCAAGAAGGAGAGCGATGGGGTGCTACGCCAGATGACCTGGCCTCCAAAGTCACCAGACCTGAACCCAATCGAGATGGTTTGGGGTGAGCTGGACCGCAGAGTGAAGGCAAAAGGGCCAACAAGTGCTAAGCATCTCTGGGAACTTCTTCAAGATTGTTGGAAGACCATTTCCAGTGACTACCTTTTGAAGCTCATCAAGAGAATGCCAAGAGTGTGCAAAGCAGTCATCAAAGCAAAAGGTGGCTACTTTGAAGAACCTAGAATATAAGACATATTTTCAGTTGTTTCACACTTTTTTGTTAAGTATATTATTCCACATGTGTTAATTCATAGTTTTGATGCCTTCAGTGTGAATGTACAATTTTCAAAGTCATGAAAATACAGAAAAATCTTTAAATGAGAAGGTGTGTCCAAACTTTTGGTCTGTACTGTAGATACAGTATGTAAAGCAAACAAACAAGGTAAGGAAGGACACATCTGTATCTAAGCTGGATAATAATGTTATGTTCTCTTCACTGTTCACTGTTGTGTTTGGAGATCTCTTTTTTAACTAATGGATGTTGACATAGATGGAAACTTATTTATGTTCTATCCAGTTCCTATTTCTTTTTCTTAACTTTCACCTTCAGCTGGTAAAATTTAGGTTTCACATTTTCATTTCCTCTTTTACAAAATTTTTGCTGTGTACCCAGAGGAAGGAATGAATACAAACCATAAAGGAAAACTGCTATTTCATGATTCTTGAAAAAGTTGTAGCCATGACATCAAAACAAAAAGTTTAAAATTGCAATTAATAATAATAATAATAATAATAATAACAATTGATGGAACAATTATGGCTGTCCTCTACCACGATTAGGAGTGTTACACATGCCCAAATCGGCTTGCTTCGGTTCTCCATTCTTTTACAGAAGATTCATAAAAACAGCTAAATACTTTACAACATTAAGGTAATCTTCCCTCAGCATCCCACAGAGCCCTGCTTATGCTACAATATTTCAAAAAAAACTTTTTATTCAAGGTCACTTGAATTTACATCACTCTCCTTGACAAAATACATTGAACCAACTGTGAAGTACAAATAGACTTTAAGGGTGAAATCATAATTAAGAAAAAGATGCCAAAAAAGTACTTTACTATAATTTGATATTTCACACATTCTTCTATTTTACATTTATGCAGGGTTCAAAAAACATATACAAAGGCTAAGTCAGCAATGGCTACAACTGTATCATTAAGCTGTCAATAGTAGTGCCTCAAGTAATATTCCTGGTCAAGGCTCTGATGGGAGTCATATAAACATGTCATCAAGCCTTCTGTCATCAAACCACAGTTATAATTTACTGTTGTATTCCAGACTATTTTCAACAGATATATTTGTGTCTGAACAATCAGGAGACACTATTATTTATTTTTTACGGCCAAAAATTGCGAAAAGCAGAATAATACAGAGATTTGACCCGTGGAACTGCAAAACCACACTTGTATTTCTCGGGCCTACACCAGACTATTTTCAACAGATATATTTGTGTCTGAACAATCAGGAGACACTATTATAGAATGCCCCTCAGAAGAGACGTGGAGGTCAGAGTGGTATAACAACACTCTTTTAATGCCCCTCAGAAGAGACGTGGAGGTCACAATAGCTTAACAAGACGCTTTTAATGCCCCTCAGAAGAGATGTGGAGGTCAGAGTGGTATAACAAGATGCTTTTAATGCCCCTCAGAAGAGACGTGGAGGTCAGAGTGGTATAACAACACGCTTTTAATGCCCCTCAGAAGAGACGTGGAGGTCAGAGTGGTATAACAACACTCTTTTAATGCCCCTCAGAAGAGACGTGGAGGTCAGAGTGGTATAACAAGACGGTTTTAATGCCCCTCAGAAGAGACGTGGAGGTCAGAATGGTATAACAACACGCTTTTAATGCCCCGCAGAAGAGACGTGGAGGTCAGAGTGGTATAACAACACGCTTTTAATGCCCCTTGGAAGAGACGTGGAGGTCAGAGTGGTATAACAACACGCTTTCAATACCCCTCAGAAGAAACGTGGAGGTCCCAGTAGCTTAACAAGACGCTTTTAATGCCCCTCGGAATAGTGGTGGAAGTCCCAGTAGCTTAACAAGACGCTTTTAATGTCCCTCAGTAGAGACGTGGAGGTTCCAGTAGCTTAACAAGACGCTTTTAATGCACCTCGGAAAAGTGGTGGATGTCGCAGTAGCTTAACAAGACGCTTTTAATGCCCCTTACAAGAGCCATACAGTACAGCATCTTAAAAATATTATCCCCATTATTGGGGAGTGTGTCTCCCATAGTCTTTGCTTATGCCTTCCAAGCAAAAGCTGCCAAAAATTAAGACGAAGGAGCTTGCAATGGCCCATACAAGAGCCATGCAGTACAGCATATTACAAACATTATTCCCATGATTGGGGAGTGGGTTTCCCATAGTATTTGCTTATGCCTTCCAAGCAAAAGCTGCCAAAGATTATGAGGAAATGCAATGCCCGTTCGAAGAGTCGTGGAGGTCCCAGTAGCTTATCAAGACCGTTTTAATGCCCCTCAGAAGAGACGTGGAGGTCAGAGTGGTATAACAAGACGCTTTTAATGCCCCTTGGAAAAGTGATGGAGGTCGCAGTAGTTTAACAAGGCGGTTTTAATGCCCCTCGGAAGAGACATGGAGGTCGCAGCAGCTTAACAAGACGCTTTTAATGCCCCTCAGAAGAGACGTGGAGGTCAGAGTGGTATAACAACATGCTTTTAATGCCCCTTGGAAGAGACGTGGAGGTCAGAGTGGTATAACAACACGCTTTTAATGCCCCTCAGAAGAGACGCGGAGGTCCCAGTAGCTTAACAATTCACTTTTAATACCCGTCAGAAGAGACGTGGAAGTCGCAGTAGCTTAACAAGACGCTTTTAATGCCCCTCGGAAAAGTGGTGGAGGTCCCATTAGCTTAACAAGATGGTTTTAATGCCCCTCAGAAGAGACGTGGAGGTCCCAGTAGCTTAATAAGATGCTTTCAATGCCCCTCGGAAAAGTGGTGGAGGTCGCAGTAGCTTAGCAAGACGGTTTTAATGCCCCTTGCAAGAGCCATACAGTACAGCATCTTAAAAATATTATTCCCATTATTGGGGAGTGTGTCTCCCATAGTCTTTGCTTATGCCTTCCAAGCAAAAGCTGCCAAAAATTAGGATGGAGGCACTTGCAATGCCCCTTACAAGAGCCATGCAGTACAGCATATTACAAACATTATTCCCATTATTGGGGAGTGGGTCTCCCATAGTATTTGCTTATGCCTTCCAAGCAAAAGCTGCCAAAAATTAGGATGGAGAAACTTGCAATGCCCCTTACTAGAGCCATACAGTACAGCATCTTAAAAATATTATTCCCATTATTGGGGAGTGGGTCTCCCACAGTCTTTGCTTATGCCTTCCAAGCAAAATCTGACAAAAATAAGGACGGAGGAACTTTCAATAATGGCAACACGGACCACGGTCACCCTGGTGGTATATTGGTGGTGGAGGCTGATAAGGATAAGGAGAAGAAAATAAAACAGCCGAAATGAGGAAGCGTATACCCATGTGTGGGTGTGAAGCAGTGCATGTGAATACACCTCATGAAAAAACACAGTGGATTTGACTTTATGTTACTCTGCTGTCATTTGGTGGTAATGAGAAGTCTGGCCCAATCCAGCCCTTGTTCATTTTGATAAGGGTCAGCTTGTCAGCATTGTCAGTTCACAGGCGAGTGCGCTTATCAGTTATAATTCCCCCAGCGGCACTATAAACGAGCTCCGATAACACGTTAGAGGCAGGGCAGGCCAGGACCTCCAAGGCGTACAGAGCGAGTTCATTCCAAGTGTCCAGCTTGGATACCCAATAATTAAAAGGCACAGAGGAATCACGGAGGACGCTTGTACGGTCGGCAAGGTACTCCCTCACCATCTTTTGAAACTTTCCACTCCTTGTGAGAGTATCCCGCGCCTCAGGGCCTGTAAGCTGGGCGGGTCTCAGAAAACTGTCCCAGAACGTAGACAGTGTTCCCCTGCCTCTGCTGGATTGGAGTTGCCTCTCTCTCGCTTGTATGCTTTCCGTGTCCTCACCAAGATGACGACTGACCATGCTCTCCTCCTCCTCCTCCATCCCTTGGTCCTCAGGCCACCCATGTTGAACCGACGGTATGACAGTTGTACACGTACTACCGTCTACAGCGCATGACACAAGCTCCTGTTCATCTTCCTCCTCCTCCTCTCCCTCATTGTCTGCCAATGCACGTTGGGATGAGATGAGGCTGGACTGTGTGTAATCGACCGCTACGGCTTCTTGATCCATCTCATCATACTCTGGCTGCAATGTCTCCTCTTTAATTCTCTGCAAAAGACAGACAAGTGGAATGCTGACGCTAATGATGGCATCATCACCACTCACCATCTGGGTGGACTACTCAAAGTTTGTCAAGATGGTACAGATGTCAGACATCCAGGTCCACTCCTGAGGTCTTATATGTGGAGTCTGACCTTAATATCGACGGCCGTGTTGCAGCTGGTACTCCACAACTGCTCTCTTCTGCTCACAAATCCTTTGCAACATGTGGAGGGTAGAGTTCCAATGTGTGGGGACATCACACACCAGTCGGTGTGACGGAAGCTGCAAACGCTGCTGCAACACAGCAAGGGCGGCGGAAGCTGTAGCCGACTTGCGAAAATGAGCTGACAGGCGGAGTACTTTGACGAGCAGATCTGGCAACTCAGGGTACGATTTAAGAACCCGCTGAACCACGAGGTTAAGCACATGAGCCAGGCATGGTACGTGTGTGATCTCGCTTCGCTTCAGAGCCGCCACCAGGTTACGGCCATTGTAACACACGACCATGCCTGGATGTAGGTTCAGCGGTCTCAGTCACAGATCTGCCTGCTCTTTCACAGCAGTCCACAACTCACAAGCAGTGTGAGATTTCTCACCTAAGCTTATGAGCTTCAGCACAGCCTGTTGCCGCTTGGCGGAGGCATTACTGCAGTGCTTCAAGCTTGTAACTGATGTGTTGATATCTGAGATGGAGGCTGAACATGAGGAGGAGAAGGAGGATGATTCGCCGGAGCTGTACACTGTGGGGGCAACTCTGACTGACATAGGGCCCGCAATCCTCGGTGTGGGGAGGATGTGTTCCGTCCCAAGGTCCGACTGGGTCCCGGCTTCCACTATGTTTACTCTGTGTGCCGTCAGGGAGATGTACCGTCCCTGGCCACAAGCACTTGTCCACGTGTCTGTTGTCAATTGGACTCTCCCAGTAACTGCGTTGTTGAGGGCACGGCAGATGTTTTTGGACACATGCTTGTGTAGTGCGAGGATGGCACACAGGGCAAAATAGTGTCGGGTGGGGACCGAGTACCGAGGGACGGCCACCGCCATAAGGTTGCGGAAGGATTCCGTCTCCACCAGCCTAAAAGGCAGCATTTCCAACTCAAGCAGTCGTGAAATGTGCGAATTTAGGACTGTGGCCTGTGGGGCGTTAGCTGCGAATTTCCGCTTTCGTTCAAAGGTCTGGGATATGGACAATTGAACGCTGCGGTGGGACATGGACGTTGATGCTGTTTCTTGAGAAACTGCCATAACAAGTGAAGACTGAGAGGAGGGGGCATCTTGCATGCAGTATGGACAGGGGATTGCCTTGCAGGGGGTTCTATTGCACGCACAACAGCGGAAGAAGCAGTGTTGACACCCGCTGACACTGGTCGTGGACTCTGGGGTTCGCTCCACAAAGTCGGGTGCTTTGCTGCCATGTGCCTGATCATGCTGGTGGTGGTCAGGCTGGTAGTTTTGTCACCCCTGCTGATGCTGGCATGGCAGGTGGTACAAATGGCCTTTTTGGGGTTATCAGCAGAGTCTTTAAAAAAATTCCAGACTCTGGAAGACCTACCGCTTGTACTGGCAACGTCCCTCGTGTTGGTGTTATGGGGAACGGTTTCCCGCCTTCTGTCTGCGGCCACCACACTGCTTCTTCCTACCTGCTGGGGTACTCTGCCTCCCTCCCCCTGTGTGCTGCTGGCCTCACTCTGCATGTCCTCCTGCCACGTTGGGTCAGTTACTAGATCATCCACCACCTCCTCCTCTTCCACTTGCGCACCACGATCCTCCTCCTCACTTCCTGGCAATTGTGTCTCGCCATCGTCCACCTCTTGTGACAAATTGCCAGCGTCGACTTTCTGTGGCCTTGGCTGTTCAAATATTTGTGCATCTCTACATGGGATCTCCTCTTCCACCACTTCAAGCGGAGCAGCCGAGGGGCACAAATCTGGAAATGGACCAGTGAACAGCTCTTCAGAGTGTCCAAGTGTGGGATCAGTTGCTGTCTGACGACACTCGGCATGGTGGGAGGAAGGAGCATCAGGGTGAGGAGGAGTATGCGGTCGAGACTCACGGCTACTAAGATTCAACCGTGTGGAAGACAGGCCGCAGATATATTTGTGTCTGAACAATCAGGAGACACTATTTATTTTTTACGTCAAAAAATGCCAAAATCAGGATAATAGAGATTTTTTACCGTGGAACAGCAAAACCACAGTTATACTTTACTGTTGTATACCAGACTATTTTCAACAGATATATTTGTGTCTGAACAATCAGGAGACACTATTATTTATTTTTTACGGCAAAAAATGCCAAAAGCAGGATAATAGAAATTTTTTACGTTGAACAGCACAACCACAGTTATAATTTACTGGTGTATACCAGACTATTTTCAACAGATATATTTGTGTCTGAACAATCAGGAGACACTATTATTTATTTTTTACGGCCAAAAATTGCGAAAAGCAGGGTAATACAGAGATTTGACCCGTGGAACTGCAAAACCACACTTGTATTTCTCGGGCCTACACCAGACTATTTTCAACAGATATATTTGTGTCTGAACAATCAGGAGACACTATTATTTATTTTTTACGGCAAAAAATGCCAAAAGCAGGATAATAGAGATTTTTACAGTGGAACAGCAAAACCACAGTTAAAATTTACTGGTGTATGCCAGACTATTTTCAACAGATATATTTGTGTCTGAACAATCAGGAGACACTATTATTTATTTTTTACGGCAAAAAATGCCAAAAGCAGGATAATAGAGATATTTTACGTGGAACAGCAAAATCACAGTTATAATTTACTGGTGTATGCCAGACTATTTTCAACAGATATATTTGTGTCTGAACAATGAGGAGACACTATTATTTATTTTTTACGGACAAAAATTGCGAAAAGCAGGATAATACAGAGATTTGACCCGTGGAACTGCAAAACCACACTTGTATTTCTCGGGCCTACACCAGACTATTTTCAACAGATATATTTGTGTCTGAACAATCAGGAGACACTATTATTTATTATTTACGGCAAAAAATGCCAAAAGCAGGATAATAGAGATTTTTTACCGTGAAACAGCAAAACCACAGTTATAATATACTGGTGTATACCAGACTATTTTCAACAGATATATTTGTGTCTGAACAGTCAGGAGACACTATTATTTATTTTTTACGGCAAAAAATGCCAAAAGCAGGATAATAGAGATATTTTACGTGGAACAGCAAAATCACAGTTATAATTTACTGGTGTATACCAGACTATTTTCAACAGATATATTTGTGTCTGAACAATGAGGAGACACTATTATTTATTTTTTACTGCCAAAAATTGCGAAAAGCAGGATAATACAGAGATTTGACTCATGGAACTGCAAAACCACACTTGTATTTCTCGGGCCTACACCACACTATTTTCAACAGATATATTTGTGTCTGAACAATCAGGAGACACTATTATTTATTATTTATGGCAAAAAATGCCAAAAGCAGGAAAATAGAGATTTTTTACCGTGGAACAGCAAAACCACAGTTAAAATTTACTTGTGTATACCAGACTATTTTCTACAGATATATTTGTGTCTGAACAATCAAGAGACACTATTATTTATTTTTTACGGCCAAAAATTGCGAAAAGCAGGATAATACAAAGATTTGACCCGTGGAACTGCAAAACCACACTTGTATTTCTCGGGCCTACACCAGACTATTTTCAACAGATTTATTTGTGTCTGAACAATCAGGAGACACTATTATTTATTATTTACGGCAAAAAATGCCAAAAGCTGTATAATAGAGATTTTTTACCGTGAAACAGCAAAACCACAGT
This sequence comes from Phyllobates terribilis, assembly GCF_046119375.1. Lineage (NCBI taxonomy): Eukaryota > Metazoa > Chordata > Amphibia > Anura > Dendrobatidae > Phyllobates > Phyllobates terribilis. The sequence continues at coordinate 406,097,263 of NW_027362761.1, read as the reverse complement.
TATAATTTACTGGTGTATACCAGACTATTTTCAACAGATATATTTGTGTCTGAACAATCAGGAGACACTATTATTTATTTTTTACGGCAAAAAATGCCAAAAGCAGGATAATAGAGATTTTTTACCGTGGAACAGCAAAACCACAGTTATAATTTACTAGTGTATATTAGACTATTTTCAACAGATATATTTGTGTCTGAACAATCAGGAGACACTATTGACTTTGCCTGGCCTTGGGGATGTAGCGGTGGTCGGCTTCCGGCCCCCTACCCTGGGGTCAGCTATTAAAAGGGGATTATTTGTTAACTTTATGAAAGTTCGTGATGCCACCTGTGGTTTCTGGTGAGAATCACCAGCGCTGCGGCAGTCCACTGAGGCCGGTGATAAGGCAGCTCGATGGTATAGCTCCCCACAGGTGGAGCTAGGCCTCAGGGCAGCGTACGGAAAAGGGGATGCAGGACAGGCGAGACCCAGCCGGGTCAGAGCAAGAACGGGGACGGACACAGTAGTCACTTCAGTACCTTTTACTGGTGGTAATTCAGGCACATCCCGGAGCATTGTAGGGAGAAGGGTGCATATCAGGATCCTCCCCAATGAGCGGGTGTAGGGCCTCCTGTTTCTTGCCTCTGCGTAGTAAGTTTCTGACCTGCCTGAAGCTAGGCCTAACTTTATCTCTGTCCTGCACCGGCTGACGTTGTGGTAGGGCCTTCTCTTGGAGTGCACGCTCCCAGCTTACGGGGCCTATGTGTCTCCTGGCTCTGTTACGTATCAGCTCTCTGGTGAACCTGGGACCTGTAGTTCTCCAGGGATTCCGGTTATGCCTTACTGGGTCTTAGAGATCCCGGTAAGCTCGGACCCGATGTCCGGTATATGTTCAGGGTGAGCTGGGTAAGCTCCTCTGCCCCCACTGCTACTCACTTTCCATTCGCCTTCGGCCATGCTCAGGCCCTCACTAGGCTACTCACACTAACGGCAGCTTGCCGCTCTTCACCGCTCTTACAGGCGTCGGCACACCTTGGGCTCTACTGAGCTCCTGAGTCTAGACTGGGCTTCAGGACCGCTGGAGGCCTAGCTTGCCTACGCAGCAACCCACGTGCTTCTCTGCACACACAGCTTTTCACTCTCTGTGCACTCCAGACTAACTGAGCTTGACTCTGTATTCAGGTCTGTACTTGCTGAACTCTCCAGAGGAACTGCTTACTGCCTAGCTCCACCTTCCCTATTTATATCCCTAACGGACTCCCTCTGCTGGTCTGAGGTGGAAGGTGGAGATGTGTGAATGTTTATGGGGGCCTCTTGTGGAGGATTCCATTAATGCACACTTCTAGGATCTGTGGTACCAAGCGCAGCTGGGCGCCACACTATTATTTATTTTTTACGGCAAAAAATGCCAAAAGCAGGATAATAGAGATTTTTTACCGTGGAAGAGCAAAACCACAGTTATAATTTACTGTTGTATACCAGACTATTTTCAACAGATATATTTGTGTCTGAACAATCAGGAGACACTATTATTTATTTTTTACGGCAAAAAATGCCAAAAGCAGGATAATAGAGATTTTTTACCGTGGAACAGCAAAACCACAGTTACAATTTACTGGTGTATACCAGACTTTTTTAAATATATATATATTTGCGGCTGAACAGTGAGTGACACACTCAAACAGTTTTTTTTTTAGATACAAAAGGCACAAAACTGGATAATACAGAGATTTCACCCGTGGAACTGCAAAACCACACTTCTGTTTCTGTCAGAGACACTCTTTTTTTTTTGGGGGGGGACACCAATAGGTTAATAAGACGGGTATTTGTACAGTGTGAAGGAGGAAAAAAAAAAGAGGATTTAGATATAAAAAAAGGATTTTTCCTGGCCCCCGAGACCTGGAGCTAAGTCCAGCAATTTCAGAAACTGGAGCACACAGGACTGTAATGCAGCGTTTGCTGGTATAACCCCACTGCGTCTCCTATACAGCCTGCCTGTCTGCCTGATATCTGGGATGGATATTAGTCCTGAGAAGGACTGTTTGTTTGATCTGGCAGCCTTTACAGACCCTACACTAACTATTTCGCAGGATAAATCTCTCCCTAGCTCAGCAGCGCTGTCCCTACACTGTCTAATCCGGAGCAACTGTGTCCAAGATGGCGGTGCCCGGTGTTAAATACTCGAGGTGACGCTGTGCGGCCAGCCAATCACTGTAATGCCCACAAACAACATGGCTGCGGCATTACAGTGACTGGCTGGCAATCCCTGCATGTTCATTGGCTCTGTAAAGAGCGCCAAACATGCAGGGCGGAGACCCGAGCTCTCGCCCGAGTAACCCGGAAATGCTCGGTGCTCACCGAACATCCCGAGTAGCGTGATGCTCGGGAGTGTACCGAGCAGTGTCGAGCATGCTCGCTCAACACTACTTAATAAATGTACTATTATGAGAAACTTATACTATCTATCAAAACTTGAATGAACAACTCAAATATAACAATATCTATATATGTGTGCTTATATCTACTTTGTATAGGATTCCCCAACTGCTAAACATTAATCAGTATCAAAAAGAACAATGAGTGAGAATAGCAAAGCCAGTCAATCCGGACGTGATGCTCCTCTTTCTTCCATATTGCGACCTCCATTTCTCATGCCAAAATTGTGTGTCTTCCTTTTTTGAGGGCTAGGTGTGTCATTCCTTCCAAGACCTCTAGGAAGACCCGGCCACTATGATGGAAGCACTTGGACCGATGGAATTCCCAGTCCATTAGTGAACGTTGATAAATCTCCCAGACTTCGCAAAACATGTACAGTTCCAGATTGTCTCACTTGAAGTCTAAAAGGAAAGCCCCAGGAATAAAGGATTTTATGTTGTCTCAGTATGTCGAGCAGGGGCTTCAGGGCACGTCTCTTCTGAAGTGTGCACTAGGACAGGTCATGCATAATCTGAATAACATGTTCATTGAAGATGATAGGTTCCAATGTGCGGGCTTTAGCAAGAATGTTCTCCTTCACTTTATATCTGTGTATCCAGCATATGACATCTCTAGGTCTGTTTGTATAAGCAGACTTGGGACCTAGAGATCTGTGAGCCCTGTCAAATTCTATGTCACGTGGTAAATTTAATATAGAATTAAAGATACAGTGTAAAGATTCCTTCAGCTTATTCTGTTCCACGGACTCTAGGAGGCCTCTAATTCTGATATTATTGCGTCTTTCTCTATTTTCTATATCGTCCACCAGATCAGACAGGTATTCCAATTGCTGAGAGAGAGCTGCAGCCGTCTGTTCTTGTGTGTGTAATCTCTGAGAGATGGCCTCTGTATGGCTTTCATCATTAACCACCCTTTCAGACAGCTGCTGAAGTTTCCCTCTAATAGCTGCAGTCTCAGCCCTATATGACTTTTCCAGCCCAGAGATATAGTACTCCATATCTTCTTTTGTGGGAATAGCACATATGTGACATGCAGAAGTAGTTCTGTTGCTTCAAAAGCATCCAGCAACTGTTAAAAATAACACAAGCACAGGATACAGGAAGTGTTGTGCTTCAGAAGCATCCATCAACTAGAAGGGTTAACACAGTCACAGGAGACAGGGAGTGTTTTAGCAGAGCCCCAGGGAGATTATGGGGAACTTGTTATTGTAGTTTGGCTGAAGCCGAAGAGTAAGGTGGTGTGTTATCTGGATCTGACAGAAGGCAACTGAACAGGATTCAGATCAGGAGAGAAACTAAACACAGGTCAGATAAACTCCCTGAACTAACAGTGCAGAGTATCATCGTGCAGGAAGATAAGGACTGGAAGGAGTTGTGTCACAGGGATCATCTCCCTCATCAACCCCCCCCCTCCATCTCCATGCAGGATAAAGAATGCTGAGTACTATTGTGTCCTTGTGAAGGAAAAGCCTGTGGTTGTGTTTGCTCAGAAGTATGCTGCTAAGAGATCTAATCTATACTGAATTATGCTACTGAAGAGACTGTAATACTGTGCCTTGTGAAGAAACTACTGTATTGTTACTGGAGCCGATTGCTCAAGAAACTCAGACTGTACTGTAATGAAGATTGTTGCTGTAATATCCCTAAATTGCTCTGGCCGTGCTTCAGATTAAATTCCACTGTTAAACTATTGAAAAAGACTCTTGTCAGATGTGACTGGTCAGCAATTGAATCTATCGTGTGCCTGAGAGAAGCTGCAGCCTATGGTCGTCCTGAGTAATGGAACGGTTCCCCCAGCATTCCAAAGAATTCATGAAACCCGTCTCGCCCTATCTGAACCTAGCGGCATGCGTGTAACACATACATGAGCCTTAAGATCCTCCGATACAGTGTGTGCCTGAATAGATACATTGCCTGCCATGATCTTTGAATTCTCAGGAATGCCACAGGACAAATCCCTCAGCTTGAACAAGGAGCTGCTCACTGCTTGTGAATAAGAAGCATGAGATGTCTCCTTCTGCCACTGGATATCATCTTTTGAGGCCTGTATCATGTAAGTCCCGACAGTATTATTTATGCAACTCACGGTCCCTAATGTAGATAATGCTGCTCCTCCATCCTCCATCTTCTTTCCAGTCAGAGAGCTTGCTATCTCCGGTGTGAGGCCCGCAGAACTCCTCAGATGTCGGGAAATACCAGTCGCAGGCACCACTGTTAGCTTTGCCAGAGCTGGGACGCATCTTAGCTGACATTTTGGGGTAAATAGTGTTTCTTAATTGGGTCTGCAGAAATCACCCAGGCAGGAGCTGAACTTCTGCACGTCCCCACTCCTCCATTGCCAGGCCACGCCCCCGTAACAAACAAATTAAACCTTAAATAGTGCATAAAACTAATCTTTCATTAGATTAATTTTTTTTAAACAATAAAAAAATACAAAAAGGTGCTGAAAATGGAGGAACACAAATTAGGGTATAAATTTCCAGAAAATAGTCATATATCTGTATTGCTGTGGCTACAGGTTTAATCACTTTGAAAATACTGTATTGTGCTATTTTATGCTGAAAAAAATATCATATGGAGGCACTCATTGTAAGATTAGAGTGTAGCACCCTGAGGATTCGACTGCTACAGGGGTATTGCACCTCAACCCAGAGGTGTGGTATTCCACTCCCGGGTAAGGATGGAGTGTGGAGCTGAGCTCAGTAGGCTGCATGCACTACACACATCCCATTTCCGGAGGACAGACCAATGGTACTCCCACTTAATAATGTGCAGGTACGACCGAGTCTGTCCTTGGCTGGAGTGGGAGGGGGGTGGTACATCCCAGTAGTGTAGGGGCAGATAGGGGGAGCAGCCTGAGTAAAGTTAGGAGCTCATTGGGTGCTGGTCACCTGAGCTCACACATAGAGGGAGTATTTAAGGTGGGCACCATCTAAGATCAGGGTCAGTCAGTCAGCCACAGTCAGTCAGTCTGTGAGAAGTCAGCCTGTTGTAGTGAAGACTTTGCAGAGCAGTGGAAGGAAGCAGAGGAGCAGAGCAGCCCCAGGCCCAGAGTGAGAGAGGAGAGAACGAAAGACCCAGAGGGGGAGAAAGAAGGAACTCTGAGAACCCAAATACAATCACAGGGTGAAGAGTTGGCAACAGGGTACCGGATCCCAAACTGGTGGGGGCTACAGCACACCTCAGCCAGAGACCGGAGGCCGTGGCAGAATCTGCCACGGCCACCCACTAAATCCACCCGGAAGGCAGACCACGCATAGGGTCAGGGAACCCAGAGGCAAGGGTTCGCCAACAAGAGGCCCGAGGGAGCCGGACTTAGGTGGATCCCTGGTGGGGAAGGCCAGAGACGAGGACAGGACAGAAAGGGAGCTCAGAACCACGCTCCAGAACTACTTGGGGGTTGGCCGAGTCCAGGACCTGGTGGACGCAGCGCGGCTCGGGTGGTCACTCAAGGCCGGAGTGACCGGTACAAGAACAGCAGTAAGTAAAGAACCCTGAACTGCACAACCCGACTCTGACTCTCATTACCATCTTCCCTGCACTTCCACAACCACCATCCTCTGCACCTGACCCCCTGAGGCTATACCCCTCCCGTTGGGGGTTATACTACCTAAGCTGCACAAACACCATCAGCCTCAGCGGACCCTGCTGCAGCGGCGGCCGTAGTGACCGCAATTCAACGGGTGGCGTAGTCGACATAAAGAACTTTAGTAACATCAGTAAGGACTGCCACACACTGAGCTTGACACCCTGGGCACGGACCGGGTCACAGCCACTCGGAGACTACAACCCCCATCTGATCCGGCTCCGGGTATCCCCAACAACACTGGACCAGGGGGCGCGTCAACTTTGGCGTAGTCGGCAGGATTACGTGCCCGCAACAACCGGGTACTGCGTGCCTGAAGAAAAGTTCACCGTTACCTCAAAAAGAAGTCTCCTGCCGGTTCCGGAGGGTCCCCGCCATCGGGCCCCATCACAGGTCGTTTCCCGCCGGTTGTCCGCCATTTGCAGCTTTTTCCCGCCATCCATGGAGTTTCCCGCCACTGGGAGACGATTCCCGCCATTTCCAAAGATTTCCCGCCTTGGGGGAGCGGACGCCATTATGGGCGTGCCAGAGGGTGGCAAGAGGCCACCTCCCATCGTGGGCCAGGTCGAAGAATGGCGCCAAAAGCGGAAACCGCGCCCACCAACAGAGACTGTGATGCTGGAAGTGTCCATCAGCGTAAGAGAACTGCCCCTGGAACTGAAGTTGCCCCGGGACCACCCTCGATGTGGGCGGAGACAGAAGAAGAGAACAAAGATGGGTGTCGCCTGGAGCAGTCTGGAGAGAGCGCACCCGGAGACAAGACGTCTGGAAGAGAGTCCAGAGAGAGCTTACCCGGAGATGGAGGGAGAGCCAGGCAGCACCGACCCAGCGGTCAGGAGCCTGATGCGGGCCGCTACTCCAGGCAGCACCGACCCAGTGGTCAGGAGCCTGTTGCCGGTCGCCATTCCAGAAGGCCGGCTGGAGACAGCGGGAGGAGAGCAGAGCAGCACCGACCCATTGGTCAGGAGCCTGCTAGAAGCAACGACCCCACTAGGCTTAGTGGAGGTCTTGGCACAGCTCCCCCGAGATCGGGAGTGTGCACAGACTGCGCTGGAGGGCCTCGCACGGAGGTTGGCCCGGGTGCAGCGAGAGACGTTGGCGGAGTGGAGCCGAGAGATGGCCCAGCAGACAAGAACCCGTAAGCGGAGCACGCCACCCGAGACGAGGAGACAGACCGCCTCTGAGGATGGCGCAGGAGGACTGAAGGCCGGAGACGGCGCCGAGAAGGGAGCCGAACGAATGGAGGCAGGTAAAGGGGACGTCACTACCCCGAGCCGGGAAACCGCGTGCCTGCCCCAGCTGCCCGTCGCAGAGCCCGAAATTCCCCCTGCCGTGCCCGTCGCTGCAACGTCACCGCCGCAGACTAGGCCTCAAACGGAAGCCGCGACCCCTGTGACGTCACACGCCTCGACCCCGAGCGTGACCAAGCAGGAAGTACCATCGGCCTGGTCGCAAGGCCTAGTACCCCTGGGCGACGCAATACCAACAGCGCCCCCTACCTCCGCGGAGCCCCCGGCCTGGTCGCAGGGCCAAGTAACACAGGGCGCCGCCGTCCTTACGGTGCCCTTTACTTTCAAAGTGCCCCAAGCCTGGTCGCAAGGCTTGGGCAACCCGGGCGCCGCTACCACCACAGCGCCCGTAACATCAAGAGTGCCGCAACTGGGTGAAGACCTGTTCGCCCAACATACGTGCCCGGATGGGCAGCCCTTCGTATGGCCCCAGGAATACATCCAGCTGGAGCTGCAAAAAGCAAGGGCCATGTGCGAACCCCTGATCCCGGCTCCAAAGCCCATGAAGAGGATCTCGCCCCCGCTAGAAGAGACCCAGTTTGAGTGGGATCCCACCGGAGAAGACCTCATGGGGTTCACTCAGGAGACTCGGGCAGCCGCAGCGGAGCGTGCAGAGTGCTGCCGCCAGCAGCTCGAGGTCTTTGAGAGGGAGCGGAGAGAGAGGCGGGTCCGGGAACAGCAAGCCCAAATAAGGAGCGCGGAGCAGAAGAGCCGGACCAGGAGAAACCCCCGTGCAGCGCATGGTCCCCGTACCATCGGGACTGTGATAAAGTTCAATCTGCAGCATGGGTGGGGTTTCATCAGGGATCACCGCACCCCAGGCGACGTCTTCGTGACCAGGAGAGACGTTGAGTCCCACCTACCGGAGGGACACAGAGGTCGTGACCTGTATTTAGGGGACGAGGTCACCTTCACCCGGCACAAGTGTGCCAAAGGACCCTACGCCCTCCATGTGCATCGCCTGACGGAGGAGGAGCTGCGGTGTGAGGAGGAGCAAGAGGACCCGGACGGGTCTGAACCAGAACCTGGAACCAATCACAAAGAAAGAGCAGGAGGACGCCGTCGTTGAGTACGGTAGTATAGAGACTGTATATAGTTGCCCGTCGGGGCACAGTGAACCGTTGCTGCTAATATAGTCCCCGTTGGGACCAGAGAACTGAACTGTTAATCCCGTGTGTCCCTATTCCCACTGACCGAGGACTGAGAGCGGTCAATCCTCCCTAATACCTGGCCGAGGACTGAGAGCGGCCATATTCCTTTGTATATAGTTGCGCTTCCTAAAGCGCCCCCTACCGGTTTTATAGGAAACCGTGTTTCTTCAAGAGACTGTCGCACTTTACCCGGTCACAAGTTGCACCGTGACCAGAGGAACCAGAAGACAAGAATGTTTTTATGAAAAGTTTAATATGAAAAGTTTTATGATGCTGCTAATATATGTTGTTTTATATGTTTTATTATGTTGTTTATGCAAAAATTGTATGTTTTGGATGTTTTATATCTTACAGCCCGAGGACGTGCTGTGATTTACCAGGGGGGAATGTAGCACCCTGAGGATTCGGCTGCTACAGGGGTATTGCACCTCAACCCAGAGGTGTGGTATTCCACTCCCGGGTAAGGATGGAGTGTGGAGCTGAGCTCAGTAGGCTGCATGCACTACACACATCCCATTTCCGGAGGACAGACCAATGGTACTCCCACTTAATAATGTGCAGGTACGACCGAGTCTGTCCTTGGCTGGAGTGGGAGGGGGGTGGTACATCCCAGTAGTGTAGGGGCAGATAGGGGGAGCAGCCTGGGTAAAGTTAGGAGCTCATTGGGTGCTGGTCACCTGAGCTCACACATAGAGGGAGTATTTAAGGTGGGCACCATCTAAGATCAGGGTCAGTCAGTCAGCCACAGTCAGTCAGTCTGTGAGAAGTCAGCCTGTTGTAGTGAAGACTTTGCAGAGCAGTGGAAGGAAGCAGAGGAGCAGAGCAGCCCCAGGCCCAGAGTGAGAGAGGAGAGAACGAAAGACCCAGAGGGGGAGAAAGAAGGAACTCTGAGAACCCAAATACAATCACAGGGTGAAGAGTTGGCAACAGGGTACCGGATCCCAAACTGGTGGGGGCTACAGCATACCTCAGCCAGAGACCGGAGGCCGTGGCAGAATCTGCCACGGCCACCCACTAAATCCACCCGGAGGGCAGACCACGCATAGGGTCAGGGAACCCAGAGGCAAGGGTTCGCCAACAAGAGGCCCGAGGGAGCCGGACTTAGGTGGATTCCTGGTGGGGAAGGCCAGAGACGAGGACAGGACAGAAAGGGAGCTCAGAACCACGCTCCAGAACTACTTGGGGGTTGGCCGAGTCCAGGACCTGGTGGACGCAGCGCGGCTCGGGTGGTCACTCAAGGCCGGAGTGACCGGTACAAGAACAGCAGTAAGTAAAGAACCCTGAACTGCACAACCCGACTCTGACTCTCATTACCATCTTCCCTGCACTTCCACAACCACCATCCTCTGCACCTGACCCCCTGAGGCTATACCCCTCCCGTTGGGGGTTATACTACCTAAGCTGCACAAACACCATCAGCCTCAGCGGACCCTGCTGCAGCGGCGGCCGTAGTGACCGCAATTCAACGGGTGGCGTAGTCGACATAAAGAACTTTAGTAACATCAGTAAGGACTGCCACACACTGAGCTTGACACCCTGGGCACGGACCGGGTCACAGCCACTCGGAGACTACAACCCCCATCTGATCCGGCTCCGGGTATCCCCAACAACACTGGACCAGGGGGCGCGTCAAGAGCTACCAACACATCTTTTAGAAAAAAAACTCCTACAACCCCTGGCAAAAATTATGGAATCACATGGGCTCGGAGGATGTTCATTCAGTTGTTTAATGTTGTTGAAAAAAAGCAGATCACAAACATGGCACAAAACTAAAGTAATTTCAAATGGCAACTTTAGGGCTTTAAGAAACACTAAAAGAAATCAAGATAAAAAATGATGCTGGAACTTTTGTTTGGTGCCGTATACTAGTGATGTATTGGAGTGTTCTTTTGTGTGTTTGTTTTTCATGATTCCATAATTTTTTCCTCAGAATTGATTGATTCCATAATTTTTTCCCTCTGCTTGATCTGAAAAAAATTACCCTTACTGAGTACCACATTTTTAATCTTGATTTCTTTTAGTGTTTCTTAAAGCCCTAAAGTTGCCATTTGAAATTACTTTAGTTTTGTGCCATGTCTGTGATCTGCTTTCTTTCAACAACATTAAACAACTGAATGAACATCCTTCGAGCCCGGTGATTTTCATAATTTTTGCCAGGGGTTGTAATTGTAATTATAGGGGAATTTGTAATGACAAGGCAATTCTCCTAGTTAAAGCATCGATTTCATGTTAACTGCATATATATATATATATATATATATATATATATATATATATATACATATATATATACAGTACAGACCAAGTTTGGACACACCTTCTCATTTAAAGATTTTTCTATATTTTCATGACTATGAAAATTGTACATTCACACTGAAGGTATCAAAACTATTAATTAACACATGTGAAATTATATACTTAACAAAAAAGTGTGAAACAACTGAAAATATGTCTTATATTCTAGGTTCTTCAAAGTAGACACCTTTTGCTTTGATGACTGCTTTGCACATTTTTATATATATATATATATATATATATATATATATATAAATGTATAAATATATACTGCCTAAGTCCATAGTAAGTATTTGCAACGTGCAATATGTGCAAAAATAGCATCACTGCATAATACTGTAGGTTTAGGATTAGATATTGACCTGGCATATATATATATATATATATATATATATATATATATATATATATATATATATATATATATATACTGCCAATGAATAAAGTGAATATGTGCAAAGTATCATAAACCTTTCATGCTGCCCCCAAAGAAGCTGGGCAAAACATGCGTTGTGGCAGAGGGACACAACTCCTATTCATCTCCCTTCACTAGTTGTACAAGTGCCAAGCATACATTTAATCTCAAACTCAAATTTGCAGCATGAAATGTTTATGTCTTTTTTGCATGTAAATGCACTCTGCCCTGTGTTATTATGTTTGTAGGCAATATATACATGCCAGGTAAGCACCTAAACCTAAAACTTGCAGCATGAAATTTTGCTTTTGTTGCTATTTACCGAGACATATATTGTTTTCATTTTTTGGGATATGGGCTGTGTGAGAACTTATTTTTTGCACCCTGAGTTGATATTTTTATTGATACCATTTTGGGGTAGATACAATGTTTTGATCACCTCTTATTGCATTTTATTGCAATGCTGCAGCTGCCAAAAAAACATAAATTTGGCATTTTGACTTTTTTTCTCGTTATGCTGTTTATAAGTTGGATTAATTTATTTTATATTTTGATAGATCGGACTTTTATGAATGCAGCGATACCTAATATGTGTATTTTTTAATTTTTTTTAATTGTTTTATTTTATTTTGGAGTTAAAGAGGGGTGATATGAAGTTTTGTGTTTTTTTTTCATATTATTTTAATTTTTTTTCACTTTTTAATGTATTTAATAGTCTCCTTATCAGACTTGAAGCGACAGTCATTTGATTGCTTGTGCTATACATAGCAGTGCATCAGGTACATGCTGGCTTTCACAGAAGAATCATCATGACAAGCAGGGAGGTCTTCAGCAGACCCCCGGCTGTCATGACAACCCAACAGCAATTACATCATGGCCTCGCTGATGGAAGCGTGGAACGATGCGCCGCCCTGCCGCCTTGTTAAGTGCCGCCTTAAGAGATTGACAGTGGTAATTAACAGGTTAACAGCTGTGGGTGGAGCTCCACTCCATCCACAATTGCTAGGGGCTCATGATGGCTGAGTAATTTAGCCATCATGTGTGGGGAAAGATGCGTGCTCAGTCTGCTAACCCTCATCAAAAGCAGGGACACGACATATGACATGTCATAAAGGGGTTAAAAGTTTGGAGGTATACCCATCTGTCCCTGTGCCTATACTGCTGTGACCCTGCCCATGCCACTCAAATTTTTTTCTTTGTATTTTAGGTATTTTTCAATGATGCTCCATGATTTCTATGTATGACTCTGCCTGAGGTATAATGACATTTTGTCTTTTACCCTAGATTTTCCTCTTTAAGTAAACTTCAAAGTGTTATAAAATAGTGAGCCAAACAAGAAATTCAAGCCATTGCTGTCTTCGTTAATTGAAAAATGAAACTTTTTCCTGAGATGTTTTTTCGTCCATTACCTATATTTGTCGCTTATGTGGTTATCTATTGTTAGAATGAAACAGTTGGTAAGGACCCAGGAGGATGTGTGTGAAGATGATCATTAGAAAAACATTTTGGAATAAATTTACAAGAACTTGCTATGAGAGTAGATGCGTTTGTCTCTTCAATTAGAGACAGATGCTTTTTATGATGCAATTAAAGGTATCTTTCTTCTTTTGATATTTAATTGAAGCAGCGCAGTTGGAAATAATGATTGTACCTCAGCCAGTTCCTGATAAAAACATGGCCAAATACAATAATTGGAGATCTGTTACATAGTGCCTATGAGATTTACTCACCCTCCCCTAGACTTTTTATGTTTGATTGTGCAGAAACATGGAATCATAGTAGATTAGATTAGTTTTCTTTATAGAAAAATTATTTTTAATTCCACATTACAGTTACTGTATAAAATATAATGTAATTTGCCAGGCTCAATGGATCCCCCCTTTTTTTTACAGTGAATCCATTTGCCGTGAATCACAATACTGCAAAGCTTCAAATTGCCATGAAAAAACATATTTAACACTCTGTGGCGTCCTAGGACTGTATCCAACCCCTTTCAAGCTGTTTAAAACAAACATAGCTTTAGAGCTCATTCAGACATCATTTCTCGTGCAAGTGATATCTGTGCTTTTCACGGATACCTGTCATACCTATGATAGTCTATGTGGTAGTGTACGTGTGAATTACCTCTATGACGGACTCCTTGCCAGAGACGGGCTACATCTCAACAAACCCGGGAAACACACATTCGCCAGGAGACTCGCAACACTCATCAGGAGGGCGTTAAACTAGAAGAAGAGGGGATGGGAAGAAAAACGCCGGACACGAACATGCAACCAGAGAACATACTAAAGAAAGATAAGAAGTGCGACAAAGAAGGTCCAAGACAAGATACTTGGAAAGGAGGTAAGAAAATTTCTAATACAATCCACAGGGAGAAGATTGGAACAAAACAAAATCGTGTAAACTGCATGCTAGCAAATGCCAGGAGCCTGACAAACAAGATGGATGAACTGGAAGCAGAAATATCTACAGGTAACTATGACATAGTGGGAATAACCGAGACATGGTTGGATGAAAGCTATGACTGGGCAGTTAACTTACAGGGTTACAGTCTGTTTAGAAGGGATCGAATAAGTAGGAAAGGGGGTGGAGTCTGTCTATATGTAAAGACGTGTCTAAAGCCTACAATACGGGAGGATGTATGGGAGGGAAATGAGGAGGTCGAGTCCTTATGGGTGGAGATACATGGGTCAAAAAACAATAATAAAATTATCATAGGAGTCTGTTATAAACCACCAAATATAGCAGAAGCCACGGAAAGTCTATTAATGAGACAAATAGATGAAGTAGCAAAAAATAACGAGGTGATTATTATGGGGGACTTCAACTACCCCGATATAGACTGGGAAACCGAAAGCTGTAGATCTCAGAAAGGAAACATGTTTCTGTCAATTATCAAAGACAATTATTTGTCACAACTTGTGCAGGAACCAACTAGAGGGACGGCCCTTTTAGACTTAATATTAACTAACAGGCCAGACAGAATAACTGAGGTGCAGGTCGGGGGGCACCTGGGAAATAGTGACCACAACATTATACAATTCCACATGTGCTTCAGTAGGGTGCCCAGCAAGGGAGTCACAAAAACACTGAACTTCAGGAGGGCAAAGTTTGATCAGCTAAGAGATGCCCTTCACCTTATAGACTGGGATAGTATCTTTAGTAATAGGAGCACGGATAGAAAATGGGAAATTTTCAAAACAGTCCTACATAGTCACTGTAGAAGGTACATACCTTATGGGAATAAAAGGGCTAGGAATAGGAGGAAGCCAATGTGGCTAAATAAGGAAGTCAAGAGGGCAATGAAAAACAAAAAAAGGGCTTTCGGTAAACTTAAACAAGAAGCAGCGAGGAAGCGCTAATGTCTTATAGGGAAAAAAACAAAATCTGTAAGAAACAAATAAGAATAGCAAAAGAGGAGACAGAGAGACTAATTGCCAAGGAAAGTAAAACGAATCCCAAACTGTTCTTTAACTATATAAACAGTAAAAGGATTAAAACTGATGGAGTTGGCCCATTGAAAAATAACCTGGGTAAAATCATAGAGGGCGATGAGGGTAAAGCAAACCTACTCAATAGCTTCTTCTCCACTGTTTTCACAAAAGAAAACAATTTATCGGAGGAAATGCAGCGTGATAAAGTAAACCCTCCGCTAAATATCACCCACCTAACCCAGGAGGAAGTTCAGAAACGCCTAAATAATATCAAAATAGACAAGTCACCAGGCCCAGATGACATACACCCCCGGATACTAAAAGAATTAAGTAATGTGATAGACAGACCGCTGTATCTTATATTCAAGCACTCTTTATGGACAGGGACTGTCCCACTAGACTGGCGCCAAGCAAATGTGGTACCAATATTCAAAAAGGGGTCTAAAAGTGACCCTGGGAACTATAGACCAGTCAGCTTAACGTCTGTTGTGGGTAAATTGTTTGAAGGATTTCTTAGAGATGCTATTGTAGAATATCTTAATGATAATAACTGTCTAACTCCATATCAACATGGATTCATGAGGGATCGCTCCTGCCAAACAAACCTGATCGCCTTCTATGAGGAGGTGAGCTCACAGCTGGACCGGGGAGAGTCAGTGGATGTTGTATACCTTGACTTCTCCAAAGTGTTTGATACCGTACCACACAAAAGGTTGGTATATAAAATGAGAATGCTTGGTCTGGGGGATAATTTGTGCAAGTGGGTAAATAGCTGGCTGAGTGATAGAAAGCAGAGGGTGGTTATCAATGGAGTAAGCTCAGGGTGTGTCAGGGTTACTAGTGGGGTGCCTCAAGGGTCTGTCTTGGGCCCTATATTGTTTAATATATTTATTAATGATCTAGTGGAAGGGTTGCATAGTAAAATAGCAATATTTGCAGATGATACTAAACTTTGTAAAGTAGTTAATACAGATGAGGATAGGGCACAACTACAGGAGGATTTAGATAAATTGGGGAGTTGGGCCAAAAAATGGCAAATGGGGTTCAATGCCGATAAATGTAAGGTCATGCACATGGGAAAGAAAAACAGCAGTCACCCATACATATTAAATGGGAAACCGTTGGGGAAATCTGACATGGAGAAGGACCTGGGCGTCTTGGTTAATAGCAAATTAAATTGGAGTGCCCAGTGTCAGGCAGCAGCTGCGAAGGCAAATAGAGTCATGGCATGCATCAGAAGAGGAATAGGGGCATATGATGAGAACATTGTTCTTCCTCTGTATAAAGCGCTGGTAAGGCCGCACTTAGAATATTGTGCACAGTTCTGGGCTCCGGTGCTCAGGAAAGACATATTGGAGCTAGAGAGGGTACAAAGGAGGGCGACTAAGGTAATAAAGGGAATGGAGGGACTAGAATACCCAGAGAGGTTGTCAAAATTAGGCCTATTTACGTTGGAAAAGAGAAGGCTTAGGGGAGACCTCATAAACATGTATAAATACATCAGGAGGCAGTACAGAGATCTCTCCCATGACCTGTTTATACCAAGGATGGTGACAAAGACGAGGGGGCACACTATGCGTCTGGAGGAAAGGAGGTTCCTGCACCAGCATAGAAGGGGATTCTTTACGGTCAGAGCCGTGAGACTCTGGAACTCTCTGGGAGAGGAAGTGGTGATGTCCAACTCACTTAATGAGTTCAAGAGAGGCCTGGATGCCTTTCTTGAGAACAATAAAATTACATCTTATGCTTAGTTAATTAATCCAGGGATTCAATCTGACTGCCAGATTGGTGTCGGGAAGTGAATTTTTCCTCAATGATGTAAATTGGCCTATACCGCATGTTTTTTGTTTTTTTTGCCTTCCCCTGGATCAACGCTGCGAATAGCTGCAGTGCACAAGAAATAGGCTGAACTGGATGGACGCTTGTCTTTTTTCGGCCTTATAAACTATGTAACTATGTAACATTGTTTCCTTGAATTGAGTGATCCAGAGAAAAGCACGAAGACATGTCCGATATTGATCCAAGTGTCTTGAACCATTTTTTGTGTATGAGAGCTTTACTCTACCATGTGATGTGATAGCTACAAGGTATTAAGGGGAAACCCGCAGGGTGACGCCTAAGATCATGTTAGCCTTCTGTGATGATGCAGTCTTCTGCAATATGTAAAAAAGTGGCGTACATTTTTCGGGATGTTTCATGCAAATCAAATCACAAATAGACCAAATTCTCTGCAAGCTATGAATTTCATGAAATTAAATGATAAACTTTATTGAACACATAACAATAAAATATACACCTAATAACCCCCTTCAAATCAGGAATATGCAGAGGCCTACATCTCAATCAATTTTGTTCATGAGGAAATTGCAGTATTTCCCATTTTTCTTTGCAAACATTAACATGAGTTACATAATGACCATAATCAGCTGTTTTTCAAGCTGGCCAAAAATGGACAAATTGATTCAATTTTGGAATTAGACTTGCCCACTTTTCAAACAAAATCTTGTTGCTTTTATGCATTATTGCATTCAATGGACAAAATGCACAATTTGATCTTATTAGCCTATTGAATCTTCATCTCTTTAACTTTAGGGTCTTTTAGATATCTTTTTTATTAGCAAAATCATTCTTTGAGTAAGTCGTGCTTTTTATGTGTAATGGGCCCTAATAAACGAGACATAAACCATAGAACCAGCGAATATA
This sequence comes from Phyllobates terribilis, assembly GCF_046119375.1. Lineage (NCBI taxonomy): Eukaryota > Metazoa > Chordata > Amphibia > Anura > Dendrobatidae > Phyllobates > Phyllobates terribilis. The sequence goes on along the minus strand of NW_027362761.1, from coordinate 406,079,973 downwards.
AAATAAATAAAATAAATTAAAACTAAAATAAGTTAAATCATAGAGCCTTAAGCATAGAACTTTAACAGTTGGAGACTTATGATGTACTAGGTAAATATACTGACCATTGCTATTGAAAGATCCAGAGTCATTAAACTTCAAGATCATTAACTCTATTGTACCTCACTTATGGGCTTATAAAGGGACTTAGCAGAACATGCAATGGTGGCTTATTTGGGATCCAACCAATAATAGCCCAATTGGTTAGCAGAATAATATCTGCTGTACTGTTCTGTGACCCATTTATCATGTTTATGCAGGTAATGTACAATTACTGTACAATGGCTTGTCCATGGGTGTCAAAGTTGATGGTACTGGAGCTCAGTCCCAATTCACTTAAATGGTGCTTTGATCAGAGTAGTGTTAATTAATAATTTCACAATTTCTTAGCGAATTCCTTAGGATAGGTCATCAAGATCTGTTTGGTGTTGGTGTGACACCCAGCACCCCTGCTGATCAGCTGATCCCGGTGCCGGCGGTCGCTAGCTGAGTGGCGGAGCTGAACAGCACAGCTCGGTCATCAGAATAGTGGCCACGGCCAGTAACTGCACATCCATCCCCTATTCAAATCAATTGGGGGTGAATGTGCAGTACCTGACAGCGGCCACTAAGCAGTAGACAGAGCTGTGCTGTACAACTCAGCACATCCGGGCACACCCAGCATCGGGAACAGCTGATTGGCGGGGGGTGCTAGGTGTCACACCCACATCAATCAGATCTTGATGACCTATCCTAAGGATAGGCCATCAATTTAAAAGTCCACGGCAACCCATTTAACAATTTTGACCTAAATATACAACACCATATAATCAGACCCCTAGTGGAGGAACTGGGCATTGAATATTCATTACACCGTATGACAGAAGTGTAGCTAAAGCATACTTGCCAATTCTGAGATTTTCTTGACTCTCAAAAAAGCAGGAGAATCTCACCTCCATCATTTCTGTCATCCTCTTTACTCTCGAATGCTGTCATAGGTAATGTTCTGAGGCCACTTCACCAGACAATGGGGTAACTACCACCTTTGCACCCCTGTTGGGTATATCCCTACATTGCTATTTGGCATCACAGTTAACATCCACAGGTATGAACAAAGGAGATAATTAATATAAAAATGGATGCATTTGTTTGTAGGAGTTGCACTGTTCATTTAAATCCAGTGATGAACGAATCTTACGAAATTTGAATTTAGCATTTCAGTGTAATTTGGCAAGGAAATTTGTTATGCATTGAAATTTTTAATTCTGAATTGAATATCCTCATTATGTTCTCAGGTCTCATCACTCACCTGACCTTCCACTGCAGCCCCCTATCCGAAACTTAGCAAAGTTTGCTCCAGCCTCCTCTTTACTTTTTTGCCACATGTGACATCCTCTTCCTCCATCTTCATTCTGTTACAAGGCTTCTGGTGCTGAGTAGGTCTCTAACTTTATGACCATTGCAGGTCATAATGTAAAGGGAGTGGAGAAGCTGCACACACTCCCTCTTGAAGACATGATGGTTATATAATGCATTGTGATGTTTTGAAATGTTGTTTGTCTATTTTCTGTCCATCAACAGTGAGTCAGCAGCAGACAGGGTTAACAGTTGGAGAACAGCCTGTCACATTCGCAGGTAGCACATGTGGTTCACAGCTACAGCAGCTGCAGCCCCAAGAGTCAGCTACGTTGACATGAACCGGGCTCAGAGTAGCTTGGCAGGACGTGATATGGACTCAGTTAAGACTGCACAGGTTCTGTATCATCATGAAGAACGGATACTGACATGGAGTCACAGACTGGACTGGATATGGATCCTGGAATAGACTCTGACAGTATAGACTCTGGAACTCTAACCAGAACTGACACAGGTGCAGGTTCTAGTACTGATGGAATGGTTTCAGGTTTGGATACCACAGGTGTGGTTTCGGGGTTAAGGTATTGCTAGTGTGGCTTCAGGGTTCAGGTACCACCGGAGCGGCTTCAGAGTTCACAGGTATCACTGGATGCAGTTTTAGGTTTAGGCCCTGGCGGCATAAGTACAAGGGGTTTGGGTACTGGCTCTGGCCAGAAAAGGACCAGAGGACTCAGGTACAGGGACTGGGATCTGGCAACACACTAGTTGCACAAACACTCACTAATGGGAGAACAATCCTCAGGTGGCTCCCTAATGGGGAGGGTTCCTTTTATACTTAGATGCTTCCCAGCTATTGGCTGGGGACAATAACCATGGGTGCACACTGCCCCTTTAAGAGCAGGGGAGAACCATGCAGGGGCCAGCCCAGGATGGGAAGAGTTACATGGTCACAGAGGTTTTCAATTTGATGTTATTAGGCAGATAGGGCTAGGCATTGAGAAGTGATAGACCTATTATCTAACTACTTGCAGACCGGCATGTAAATGGGTGTTTGTGTGCAAAGAGGGATGACCATGAGACATCAGATTGTAGGTCCTAAAGGAATGTAAGTAGACACTGGCAAATTGAATTCCAAGCAGGAAGCCTAGCGGAGACTAAAGGGAAGGACAAGGACCTTAGTCCAGGCCAGGAGGGCTTTGTAAAAGGAAAAGAACATCGCTCAGATAAGCAGCAGGACAAGGCCAGGGAGGTTATTGAAATGGTACAGAACTTTGCCCAAGGGGAGCAGAAGGTCAGAGAGACCCACTTAAAGAGGATTACACAGAAGGAAGGATTCCTTATCTTGCACAAACAGGACTTAAGTAAACTATTGTCTACTTTGTAATGGAAACTATAGGACATGAGCTCTCAGAGGAGAGCTGAATATGCAGTGGTATAGCATGGAGCCTGTGACCCTCATGGAATGGACTTGAAAGGTATAGGGAGGTGTCGTACCGATGCACCTCAGCCAGTGGGATCCTCACAAGTCAGCTGGGAACTGGGAGAAGCTGTGAGGGGTCATAGCATTTCACCTCAACTCGTACGGCCCTCACAGGGTAAGATGGAGCTTTCCATAATGGTTTGCTTGACTGTTTTGAATTGTAAGGAAAGGAATGTATCACCATATGTAAATGAAAAGTGCCTATCTCTATATATTGCAAATGAAGCATTCATGAACTGTGTTGCCTACTATTTAATGTTTATGACTAGCCCAGGGGAAGATGGGGGGATAACTCGGTACCCGGGCCTTTAGCCTGGCCTTTAGGGATGTCCCGGTGGTCGGCTCCCAGGCCCGTACCCTGGGCCTCTCTTTAAAAAGGGGTTGATATTTGTAAAGTTTATAAAAGAAAGAGTTTGTGACGCCACCTGTGGTTTCTGGTGAGGATCACCAGCGCTGCGCAGTCCACTGAGGCTGATGATAAGGCAGCTAGATGGTATAGCTCTCCACAGGTAGAGCTGGGCCTCAGGTCAGAGTATGAACGGGGATGCAGGACAAAGAGACTACGCCGGGCCAGAGCAAGAACAGGGACGGACACGATAGTCACTTCAGTACCTTTTACTGGTGGAATTTCAGGCACTCCCCGGAGCACTGTAGGGTGAAGGGTGTATGTCCGGATCCTCCCCAATGAGCAGGTTTTAGGCCTCCTGGTTCTTGCTGCTGCGTAGTAAGTTTCTGACCTGCCTGGAGCTAGGCCTAACTTTGTCTCTGTCCTGCGCTGGCTGACCTTGTGGTAGGGCCTTCTCTTGGAGTGCACGCTCCCGACCTACGGGGTCTATGTGTCTCCTGGCTCTGGTACATATCAGCACTTTAGCGATCCTGGGACCTGTAGTTTTCCAGGGATTCCGGTTTATCTTACTGGGTCGTGGAGATCCCGGCAAGCTTCGGACCCGGTGTCCGGTAACTACTTCTTCTCGGGGTGAGCCAGTTAAGCTCCTCTGCCCCCTATGTACTAACTCTCTACTCCTTTGCCTTCGGCCTACTCGAGCCCTCAATAGGCCACTCACACAAACGGCAGCGTGCCGCGGTTCACCGATCTTATGGCGCCAGCACACCTACAGCTCACCTCACTGAGCTACACCTGAGTCTGGACTCCAGTCTGTATTCAGGCTTACACCAACTGAACTCGCAGAGGAATTGCTGAGTCACTGAGCTCCACTGCAGACTGACCTGTTTCTGTGTCTTGCTCTGCAGTAACTCATCAACAGACTTAGACTAACGGCTGCCTGGCTCCACCTTCCCTTATATATCTCCCTAAGGAGCTCCCTCTGGTGGTCTGAGGTGGAAGGTGGAGATGTGTGAATGGTTATGGGGGCCTCTTGTGGAGGAATCCTTCAATATACCCTTCTGGGTCTGTGATGCCAAGCACAGCAGGGCTTCACATCCCCCCCTAGTTAAACTCAGCACTCCCGGGCTGAAGTACATTTTATAAAAACAGTAACAATATGAAACATAAGCAATACTTGAACATTCTTCCCTTTATGGGAGGCACGAATCTTAAATGTTACATAACTAAAACAAATACAGAGTGTCCTCAGAACCCAAGTCTCTTAAGGTGAGGTTCCCAGCAAGGATGTCTATCTCACAAGGTAGAGTACTTTGGTAGTTTTGAGGGACCTGTCCTAAACCCTCTACGTAGGCCCTGGGGTGGCTGCAGGGCATGAAGATCCCGTGTTGGACCTCCACACGTGCCACTCCAGACAGGTTTTCCTTCTGAGGTCACCTAAAGGGTCACTCCAGGGAGCACAATTATATACAAAAGCAGTTTTTGGGCTGCACACAGTCCTCAGCCATGCAGTTCATTATGCAAATAAAGAATTAGTGGGAAAAAGCACAAATTAATAAGCATGCATGAAATCATACAACTATGCAATACATCACAATTTAATATATAATACCCCAGGGGTAACTATCTACACTCCCAGAAATTGTACTATTTTAGCCAGTGTACCTAGCAGGAGGTTTACCTCTTGTGCTGCGTACTGATCTGCGTAGTGCTGTGGTTAATGGAGTGTCAGTGTCTACATTCTTAGTTACTCTATCAGTTCTACGTGTAACCATGTTGTAAAACTGCCTTAACCTCTCTCTTGGACTGGCAGTGTCAGCGATCTGTTGGAGCAAGAACACAACCTCTCCCAAACAGTTACCAACAACATTAGTGCCTAGTACCATATATGGGTTGCTGTCATCAGGGTTAGTCTCCACTACAATTAGTCCCTGGTCCTTCAGCTCCACTCTCCCCACCTTTACAGTCACATTCTTAACCCCGAGTAGGTTAAGGGGGAGTCCATTTGAAGCATATACAGACAAATTTGGAGCTGGCGGACGTAGATCGTCCATGGACCAGTGCCTCTTGTAGAGGACTTCAGGCATGATGGTTACCTGAGATCCTGTGTCCAGCAAGGCATGCGTCAGGATCCCATCCAGTACAATGGACAGGAAAGGTCTTCCTCCGATGAACCTGTTGTATCAGTCTGATGGGCCTGGTGAGTTTACTCCTGGGTGGCGGCCCTCGGACCCAGGGTTTTCCCGTTTAAAGGACAATTCTGAGCGATGTGTCCAGTCTTACGGCATCGGTAGCAGATTGGTTCCCTCGGAGGACGGCATTGGTCACTGGTCCTCGGCGAGGGTGGTGTTGGCCTCCTTCTCCTCCGCATCCAGGGGACATCCTCAGGGCTATCGGCTAGCAGGATCTTCCCTCCTTCCTCAGGCTCCGTCCGCAGCTGCAGAGCACTCAGCACGGTGGTCAGGGTTTTGCTCAACTGACGCACCTCAGAGCGCAGGCTGTCCAGTTCTTTAGGGGACGTTGCTGGAACCTTAGCTTCAGCAGTCACTGGGGAAAAGGTAGGTGTTGCCGGCTCTGGGGTAGCCCCACCCTGGTAATGTTGGATGGCATTTGCTTCCAGGGGCTGCAGTCCTTTGATAGCCATGTCCTTGAGATTGTCAAAGGTGGCATCTGGATGATCCAGGGACCACCAACGCACAGTCCTGCTCTCCTCTGGAGACCTCAGTCCCTGGACAAACTGTTCCTTCAGCATTCTGCTCTCATTCTCAAAGCTGGTCGGACTAACTTGGTTCAGAGCCCGCAGTGCCCCTTGGAGACGCCAGGCGTAGTCCCGAACATTGTCCTCTGGTTGTTGGGAGCAGCTGTAGAACCTCATCGGGAGGTCCGCCTCAGTATGGTCCTCAAATACAGTCTGTAGTTTTTGGAATATTGCGGACACTGTCTCCCGGTCTGTGGCCGACCATGTTTCCACTTCCCGCTCCGCAGCACCGGTCAGCTGTCCTAATACAACGGCGGCTCTTTGTTTGCCGGTCATAGAGTACATGTCTAAGATACCACATATCTTCCGCTTAAATCCAGACAGGGTATCTGGTTTGCCGTTATACTGGGGGAGCCACTTTGCTCCAGGAATGTACGGTAAAGTCATAGGAATAACAGGTGTTACAGGCGCTGCTGGTGGAGCGGCGGCTTCGGCCTACACATTATCGGGCGCGGGCTGGGCTTCAGGGACGTTGACCGGTAGGTCGGCGTTCTGCTGCTCGACGGACATCTTAGCGCCCCCCTAGTTAACCGTGGCCTACCTTCTGGTTTTTCTTCCGGTAGGCCGCAGCTCCGCAGGTGACGGTTGCCTTCAGGACCTTGCGTCGCTTGCGTCCTATGTCAGAGCGTTCAGCGACGCTCCGTACAGGACCTGGCGCTTCCTGATCTGACGTCGAGGCGTGGGGCGCGTCCGGGACTTCGCACTCTTTTGCAGGTACGCCCCTTATTTTCCCGCGGTTACGCCCTTCTTCTCGCTCGGCGGCGCAACAATGGCGGCTATCGTCACCACAACCTTACGTACACAGTTCAAATAAAGGCGCACAGTACCCGGTGGCAACGGGCAAAACACTTCATCGTTGCAGCGGGCACGCAATCCTGTTCATGACGCCAAAAAGAGAATGACAAGCCCAGGGGATGTGGGGATAACTCGGTACCCGGGCCTTTAGCCTGGCCTTTAGGGATGTCCCGGTGGTCGGCTCCCGGGCCCGTACCCTGGGCCTCTCTTTAAAAAGGGGTTGATATTTGTAAAGTTTATAAAAGAAAGAGTTCGTGACGCCACCTGTGGTTTCTGGTGAGGATCACCAGCGCTGCGCAGTCCACTGAGGCTGATGATAAGGCAGCTAGATGGTATAGCTCTCCACAGGTAGAGCTGGGCCTCAGGGCAGGGTATGAACGGGGATGCAGGACAAAGAGACTATGCCGGGCCAGAGCAAGAACAGGGACGGACACGATAGTCACTTCAGTACCTTTTACTGGTGGAATTTCAGGCACTCCCTGGAGCACTGTAGGGTGAAGGGTGTATGTCCGGATCCTCCCTAATGAGCAGGTTTTAGGTCTCCTGGTTCTTGCTGCTGCGTAGTAAGTTTCTGACCTGCCTGGAGCTAGGCCTAACTTTGTCTCAGACCTGCGCTGGCTGACCTTGTGGTAGGGCCTTCTCTTGGAGTGCACGCTCCCGACCTACGGGGTCTATGTGTCTCCTGGCTCTGGTACATATCAGCACTTTAGAGATCCTGGGACCTTTAGTTCTCCAGGGATTCCGGTTTATCTTACTGGGTCGTGGAGATCCCGGCAAGCTTCGGACCCGGTGTCCGGTAACTACTTCTTCTCGGGGTGAGCCAGTTAAGCTCCTCTGCCCCCTATGTTCTAACTCTCTACTCCTTCGCCTTCGGCCTACTCGAGCCCTCAATAGGCCACTCACACAAACGGCAGCGTGCCGCGGTTCACCGATCTTATGGCGCCGGCACACCTACAGCTCACCTCACTGAGCTACACCTGAGTCTGGACTCCAGTCTGTATTCAGGCTTATACCAACTGAACTCGCAGAGGAATTGCTGAGTCACTGAGCTCCACTGCAGACTGACCTGTTTCTGTGTCTTGCTCTGCAGTAACTCATCAACAGACTTAGACTAACGGCTGCCTGGCTCCACCTTCCCTTATATATCTCCCTAAGGAGCTCCCTCTGGTGGTCTGAGGTGGAAGGTGGAGATGTTTGAATGGTTATGGGGGCCTCTTGTGGAGGAATCCTTCAATACACCCTTCTGGGTCTGTGATGCCAAGCACAGCAGGGCTTCACATTTATACTTCTTATCAATTTATTGTTCAGTAAAAAGTTTATTTTTGGACTCTGGTTTCCTCATCCATCTCCATACCATCTGGTCCTGGCCTGCCAAATCCAATGGCAGTACACGGTCTGCAGAGGCATATCAACCAAATAACAACATACCTAGCGAGGACCCCCATTTTCATGTAGTATAGCTTGGTGTGAAGGAAGCCCTCTCACTCATGACTGCCTCTCCTCACCATGTTACGATAACATGATAGCGTGCATTGCTAAGTCAGGAGCCTCACCTCTGTATGTCCTGGTGCCAAGTAGAGATGGAGGAAGAGCAGTAAAGAAGAGTTTGGAGGGAGCGGTGTGGGGGACTGTAGGTGGGCTGATAATAGGACAAGTTAGCTGCAAGGGGAGTATTATTTTATTTTTTCACCCCATTTACAGGCACATGCAACAATAAAGTCTGGGAGAAAATACTGAGCCTTGGGTGCTACTGGTTGAAGAAGTCTGGATGGAATGAAAAGGGAATCCAAAAGGATATAGAATAAGTGAGTAATTTATTGTTAAAACGTTACTCAAAAGTGAAAAAACAACAAATAGGCATGACATGGGAGGTAAAGAGTAAAAGCAACACATTTCAATGCTCCTATCTGATGAAGAATAAATTACTCATCAAGTAAATTACATCCAAGGCTCAGTATTGTTATTGTACATAACAAGTGTTTCTGAGTGGCAGCTGCAGCTGCTTCCTCGTGCACTCGGATCTATACCATACTCTGACATCAGTGTTGTGTCTACTTCCTGCACAACCTCTTAAGGTGAGCAGCTCTGCTGTGGGTTTCCATTAGATGTGGATACAAACATTTCTTGAAGTTATTGCACCAGGAGGTGTCATATTTTCTCACTTTTTTCTTTCCAGCTCATTTCAGTCCCATACAAATCAGTAAATGAGTAAAACGGCGGCCGGATACCATTTTGCTTAATTCACCAAAAGCAAATAAGATAAATTTATAATCAAGAGAATCTGATTTTTTTTGTAGAATTCAAGGCAAATTCAATTAATTCACCTCAAACCGATTCTCTCATCTCTATTTAGATCTATTGTAAAAAATGTTGCTCTCACTCCTCCCAAAAAAACCAATAGCCTTTTGTAATACGAGGATCTTATTAAACACGCTTGATTTGTTATTAATAGAATCTAAAAGCAATGTGTTTGCTGTCCTGTTAGAGTGTTACAGATTGACTACAACACAGGAGAGAAACAGATTGATTTGCAATATGAGCCTTCCAAGCCAGCATTTAGTGCAAACCTCAGTTGTTCTTCTTTCGTAATCTAAAGCAGAAATAAATCAATAACAGCAGCTGAAGCATAAAAAACTGTAACGATCTATATATCACAGTGACTCTTCAACTACAGTAAATGTGTTTTACTTTTCGTGGCAAAGCAAGTAGAGCCTAATGAAGTAAATAAAAATCATGACCTTAGAAATCCAGGAACAAAAAATTCTAAAACAAATAAAGACAATCTGGTCCCCTTAACCAAATAGCAACCTGTGATGATACATTTTCATCACAAGTTTTTGAGTGCGTTATGGCATTTAAAGGGCATGATTACTAGGTGCATCAGGTTTATTCAGCCCCCCCCCATCACAACGGGATCACAAAGAGCAGATGAGTTAGCATGGCAGCTGGTGTCCTGGAGGAGGCTCTTGTCTCACCCACTGGCTGAACTTCATAGAAGAAGTGTGTCACCCTGGCCTGGATGCCACAAAATGTAATAAAGCTGTGTCTGAGAGCAAGGGGAAGGTTCTCTAGTCAGGGGAACATTAGCATGCAGTACCTCCTGTCTCAGGCCAGTAGGGGGAGCAGGCTGCCCGTATAAAAGCTGGTACTGGGGGCAGGGTTAGAGAGAACTGGATGACCTGTCTCAGTACTGAGACGTGTCCCAGAGCAGAGCAGGGACAGAAAGTTGTATTGCACCTAAGAGGAAGTGTGGCAGGAGGAGAGCCACAAGCCAGAGACAAGAGGCGAAGTGAGCCTGTCTTAGCAGATAAAGGACTTAATTTACCAGACTTTGGTGTCTGAGGCTGGGAGGATTCCACATCCCACAGCAGATAACCAGTCCGCAGGGGACTGTATGTTCCTTGGCCTAAGAAACCTGGAGGCTCTGCCACAACAGAAGGGACCAGTAAAGCCGTACCAGGCCGGGAGCAGAATGAAACCCACGTCGCAGGCCATACAGGCGAGAGTACACGGAAAGCTCGGAAACGTGGGCTGTTACCCTATAAGGAGGAGATAGCCAGAAGGAGCACAGAAAGCACGGTAGGCCTACACCCTCACCCTGACCAGGGCCACTTTCCCCATTGCTCTCAGACATCCAGGTCCCCTCCTAGCCGGGACTGTTTATGGGTCAGTTTACCTGTTTTAGTAAAGGCCCTGGACTGCAACCTGTTGTCTGTGTGCTCCTTCGCGCCTCCAGCACTACCGGTACTGGGACTCTCACCACCATCACTCCCACCATCCATTATACTGCCCTGGGGCCGCACTCTTCCCGTCCGGAGTCACACTACCCTAGCTGCACACCTCATCAGCCCCAGCGGTCTGCATGCAGCGGCGGTTCCTAATAACCGCAATCCATGGGTGGCGTAGTCGGACATAATCATTAGCGCATAACGTACTACCACTGGCCTGACCACCCTGAGCCACGGAACCGGGTTGCCACTACTACTCCCATTGTTCACCTACTGCCCGGATCCGAGTGCCCCATGGCTCAGGGGGCGAGTCAGCTTTGGCGTAGTCGGCAGGATTGCAACCAACCCACCACAAACGGGTATTGCGTGCCTGAAAAAGACTTTGCACTTACCTGAAAAGAGGTTTCCCGCTGTCCGGAGCCGTTTCCCGCCATTTCCAGCCGTCTCCCGCCATCTTCCATTGGTTCCCGCCATCTTCAGCCGTTTTCCCGCCATCGGACGCCATCTTCAGGACGCCGCGCGGGAAGAAGAGGGGCGTGGACGTCCAAACCGTGCGAGACCCGAAGCTCCGCCCCACGCACCGACGCTGCGCAAGGTCCTGGAAGGGAGAGAGAGCGACGCTGACGTCACCAGGACGCGACGCAAGGTCCTCGTCCAGAGCAGCAGCAGCGGAGCCGTGGCCTACAGAAGAGGATCGTCAGAAGGTAGGCCACGCTTAACTAGGGGGGAGGAAGATGTCGGATACAGAGGCGCCCACTACCACCAACGCAGCTGCAGCAGCGGTGATGCCATTTTCCCTGCCCTACATCCCTGGAGCGGCCTGGCTGCCCAAGTACTCAGGGGAGCCCCATGCCCTAACTGACTTTAAGGAAAGGCTGTACAGTTTGTTCCAAGTTTACCCCCTGACAGAGGAACAGAAGGTCAGCATACTGACAAGGCAGTTAACTGGCCCAGCCCAGCGGGAGGTAAAGTCTTGGCCCGCTGAGGAGAAAAGAACTGTGAAGGGTATTCTGGCCCGGCTGCGGGGTACCTTTGACACACGTACCTCCACTGAAATTAAAATGAGGTTCTATGGATGTAAGCAGCGGGCACAGGACAGTATCAGAGACTATGCCCTAAATTTGCAGGAAGCCTTTAGAGCCATCAAACAAGCTGACCCTGGCAGCGTGCAGGAAACGGATAAGCTACTAACAGAACAGTTTATAGAAGGTCTGCTGTCTAGCACCCACAGGACCCAGCTGCGCCTCATGTTCTTTCAGAACCCGGATCTGACCTTTGCCCAATTCAAGGACAGGGCCATAAGGGTGCTCCGTGAATCCGCAACAAGTGGCGCTATAAACCCCCGGCGCCCTGCTCTCACCTACCACCAGGAGGCGGCGCCCTCCTCTATGGACTCCGTGGGGGCTGATGCACAGGCCCTGAACCAAGCCCCGTCGAAAGATCTGCACCACCAAGTCCAGGAGCTGACCAGGATCGTCGCGGCGTTGACAAGGACCGTCCAGGCGTTACAAGTGGACCCGTCAAGACCCATCGAGCTGGCTTCAAGTCCGGAGGATGTCCCATGGCGTCAACAGAGGAGGATCCCGTCGTTCCGAGGGAGGCCCACAGACCGCTACGCAGAGGATGGACAGCCCATTTGCTGCCAACCCCCAGGCATAAGATCACCAGGCCCTTACAATTGGCGTAATAAGTACGTTGGGGGGCGCCCGGTTTTACCCATGGTGCTGGACGGTATCCCCATGAGCGCCTTGCTGGATACTGGGTCACAAGTAACCACTATCCCTTATGTACTTTTTAAGCAGTATTGGACTGATGCTGATATCACACGGTATCCAGACAGTAACTTGAGCATCATCGCCAGTAATGGCTTACCCGTGCCGCAGATGGGGTTCAAGGAGATGACCATTAAGATTGGTAAAGTTGAACTGCCGGCACAGGGAGTAATTGTTGTGGACATTGACCGTCGTGAAAGTCACCCTAAAATAACCGTGGGTACCAACGTGATTGAAAATTGTCTTTCAGAGGTAATTGTAATTCTACAACAGGTGGCGGTGAATGCTAGTTCCAGCCAACAGAGAGTCCTCAACAAGGAGATAAAAGCCCTGATGAGATGGCAGCAGGTAGAACTGTCTGGTGGTGAGATCGGTAGCGTAAGACTGAGTGACCCATTCCCCATTTCCATGCCTCCCAAAAGTGAAATGATGATCTGGTGTCGGACTGCAATCGGGTTGAGAGGTAGAGACTACCAAGCCATGGTAGAACCCGTGTACTCAGACAGCAGGCCCACCATTTTGACAGCCCCGGGGGGTGGTTGATGTCCGTCATGGGAGGGTGCCCGTCCGCATCCTCAACATTGGGGAAAGGGAAGTACACTTACCCAGGTACGCTACACTCGCCAAACTGTTTGTTGTCGAACACAAAGCTATCAGGGCCTTGCCTCCATCTCCTCAGGCGGAGGGTAATAGCTCCCAGAAACAAAAGGAGAACTGGTGCCAGAAACTCCATGTGGGTGCTGACTCCACTCCCCTGCACCAAAAACAAGGTGTCTACCGGGTGGTACAGGAGTACGAGAGAGTCTTTAGTAAGCACCCGCTAGACTTCGGCAGAGTAAAGGGGATAGAACACCACACCCCACAGGGAGCCACCCACCGATAAAAGAAAGACACAGACCTGTACCCCCTGCACATTATCAGAACGCAAAGGGCATGCTGAAAGAAATGAAAGAAGCTGGGGTCATTAGAGATAGCTGTAGCCCCTGGGCAGCCCCCTTGGTTCTGGTGAAAAAGAAGGACGGCACCATGAGAATGTGCGTAGACTATAGACAAATCAACCATATCACCCATAAAGACGCATACCCGCTGCCTAGAATAGAGGAGTCTTTAGCCGCACTAAAATCAGCTAACTTCTTTTCTACTTTGGACCTTACTAGCGGGTACTGGCAGGTTCCTGTGGCAGAGGCTGACAAGGAGAAGACCGCCTTCACCACCCCGATGGGACTGAGCGAGTTCAACTGTATGCCATTCGGGCTCTGCAACACTCCAGGGACCTTCCAGCGGCTGATGGAATGCTGTCTAGGGCACCGAAACTTCGAGACGGTCCTCCTTTACCTGGACGACGTGATCGTCTATTCGAAGACCTACGAGGACCATCTAAAGCACCTGGCCGAGGTGTTCGAAGCCCTGGCAGGCTATGGCCTGAAGGTGAAACCATCGAAGTGTCACCTGCTGAAACCAAAGGTCCAGTACCTAGGGCACGTGGTAAGCGCAGAAGGAGTGGCCCACGACCCGGACAAGGTCACGGCAATCAAGAGCTGGCCAAGCCCCTCGAACATCAAAGAGGAGAGACAGTTTCTCGGATTGGTAGGCTACTACCGAAGGTTCATCCCCGGGTTCACTAAGATGGCAGCTCCTATGCAGGACCTCCTAATCGGACAGTCTAAGTCCAGGAGCCAAAAGTCGCCCTTCAAGTGGGATAAACCGGAAGAGGAGTCCTTCCGCCAGTTGAAGATGGCCCTCACTGGGGATGAGATCCTGGCCTACCCTGATTATGGTCAGCCTTTTATTCTCCACACGGACGCCAGTAATGTGGGACTGGGAGCCGTACTGTCCCAAAACCAACAGGGCAGAGAAAGGGTGATCGGGTACACCAGCCGGAAGCTGAGGCCCACCGAGAGGAACCCGGAGAATTACAGATCCTTCAAGCTAGAATTCTTGGCGGTGGTGTGGGCCGTGACAGAACGCTTCAAGCATTACCTGGCCTCCGCAAAGTTCACCGTGTACACGGACAACAACCCGTTGACACACCTGGACAATGCAAGACTGGGTGCCCTAGAACAGCGGTGGATGGCCCGTCTCTCCAACTATGACTTCGTGATCAAGTACCGGGCCGGCAAAACCAATGCCAACGCTGACGCCCTATCGAGGATGCCTCACTTACCTGAAGGTGACGAAGACCCAGAAGAGCTGGAGGAGGTAGAACTCCCCGCGTTTCACCGGTATGGAGCTGCTCAATACTCCCACCGCGTGAAGGAGGAGGATCTAACAACTGTGATGATCAATCACCTACCTCACCACAGTTGGGCCGAGACCCAAGATAGTGACCCTGCCATCCGCCTGGTGAAAGATCTGCTGACCCAGGAGGACGCCCGCATGGATCCGGGTGCTCCATAAGAAGCCAAGCAGCTGTGGAAGGAGAAGAGCAAGCTGTTCCTCTACGAAGGCAAGCTGTGCAGAAGGATTGTCAACCACCGGACGCACGAGCTGACCTGGCAAGTCGTGGTCCCAAGGCGGGATGCAGCTATGGTCTTGGGGGCTTACCATGACAGAGCGGGGCACTTCGGTTGGAAGAAACTGGAGTTCCTACTAAGAGGATGGTTCTTTTGGGTCGACATGAGAGGGGCTGTAGAGAAGAGGTGCAGAGACTGTGGCCCTTGTCACCTAAGGAGGAAGGACCGTGCCAGCCAGAAGACACCCTTGAGGCCCATCGTCACCACGCAGCCTCTTGAGCTGGTAGCTCTAGACCACGTCAAGTTGGCTCCAAGCCGATCAGGGTACATCTACACCCTGACAATAGTTGACCACTATTCCCGTTTTCTCGTTGTGGTCCCGGTAAAAGACTTGACAGCCCAAACAGCGGCCAGAGCCTTCAAACAATACGTCTGCCATCCACACGGGTATCCGGAACAGGTCCTGACAGACCAGGGTCCAGCGTTCGAGGCTGAAATCTTCCAAGAGTTCTGCAACCTCTATGGCTGTTAGAAGATTCGGACAACGCCTTACCACCCACAAACCAATGGGATGTGTGAGAAAATGAACAATATAGTTATTGACCTCCTGAAGACGTTGCCCCTGGAGGAACGCAGCCTGTGGCCAGAAAAACTGCCGGACCTGATAGACCTATACAACCATATCCCGGTGAATGCTACAAACTGCACCCCGGCTTACCTGATGCGAGCCAGACCAGGTAAGCTGCCCGTAGACCTGGAGATGGGAGTCCTGACGCCTGAGGACTCCTCCCCGGATGCGGACTGGGATACGGAAAGGCAAATGCAGTACAAGAAGGTACAGGAGAGTGTGGAGAGGAGCCTGGCCCAGGTGAGAGAACGGCAAGAAAGACTCTTCAACCAACACGCCCCTGCTGGTCCCCTAGAACCTGGTGAGTAGGTCCTGAAGCGGAAGAGAAGGCTACATAAGTTGGACGACCAGTGGGAAAGGGAACCCTACACCGTACTGCAGTCTGATCACGACAACCCGAAGGTGTGCGTGATCACCAAGGACGGAGGAGAAACCACTAGTACCATCTCCAGAGACCACCTCAAAAGATGCCCCGAGCAACTCCGTAGTGCAGAAGAGGATCAGAGTGACCTTGAACCCGCAGAGGACAAGGAAGAAATGATCAGCACCGTTCTCGGAGAGTTCCCTCAGTCCAGTACTCGCATAAATGATGCCATAGTGGTGCCCGTCCTGCATTTCCTGCAACCGGCACAGCAACAACCAACACCAGAGCCGGAAGGTGAAGAGGAGCAAGCGGTTCCAGAGGCAGAAGAGCCTGTATCAGCAGCCCAGGAGAGTCAATCCTCTGCTGACAGTGAGCCTGCCATGCCTGCGGTAAGCCAAAGAACCCGCAGACAGCTGCCTGCCCTACCTGTACACCCAGCTGGTAGCTGTACCCCTAACACTAGTGGGGAAAGCCAAGTCGGTCCACCACCAGACAGTGGGTTAAGGAGATCAACCAGGAGCACAAAGGGGCAGATACCTGCTCGCTGGAAAATATAGGGTGCACTAAAATTGTAAATAACCCTGTTGCCAAATGTTGAAATGTTTGCCAAGTTACATGCATGTTTGGTAATTCTGTGTTTCAGTTTCTTGCAGTTACCGTAAGGACTCAAAGGTTATGGACTTTTTATAACCGGAATCTTGTATGGACTGCGTTCGGAGCCTAACCAAGGAATGAACTAAGACTGTGAAGGACTTGGGGTAGGACAGACCCCCACCTGGTTAAGGCTCCCTGTTGTATTGGTGATATGGACACCCGGTCACAGGCCACACTGTGACCTTAAGAACTCAATCTGTGCGTCATTTGTCTACTAATGTTTTATAGTCATGTATATTATCTTTGTTTATTGTTTAGTCCCGGAGTACTAAATTTTACTAGGGGGGAATGTGTCACCCTGGCCTGGATGCCACAAAATGTAATAAAGCTGTATCTGAGAGCAAGGGGAAGGTTCTCTAGTCAGGGGAACATTAGCATGCAGTACCTCCTGTCTCAGGCCAGTAGGGGGAGCAGGCTGCCCCTATAAAAGCTGGTACTGGGGGCAGGGTTAGAGAGAACTGGATGACCTGTCTCAGTACTGAGACGTGTCCCAGAGCAGAGCAGGGACAGAAAGTTTTATTGCACCTAAGAGGAAGTGTGGCAGGAGGAGAGCCACAAGCCAGAGACAAGAGGCGAAGTGAGCCTGTCTTAGCAGATAAAGGACTTAATTTACCAGACTTTGGTGTCTGAGGCTGGGAGGATTCCACATCCCACAGCAGATAACCAGTCTGCAGGGGACTGTATGTTCCTTGGCCTAAGAAACCTGGAGGCTCTGCCACAACAGAAGGGACCAGTAAAGCCGTACCAGGCCGGGAGCAGAAAGGAACCCACGTCGCAGGCCATACAGGCGAGAGTACACGGAAAGCTCGGAAAGGTGGGCTGTTACCCTATAAGGAGGAGATAGCCAGAAGGAGCACAGAAAGCATGGTAGGCCTACACCCTCACCCTGACCAGGGCCACTTTCCCCATTGCTCTCAGACATCCAGGTCCCCTCCTAGCCGGGACTGTTTATGGGTCAGTTTACCTGTTTTAGTAAAGGCCCTGGACTGCAACCTGTTGTCTGTGTGCTCCTTCGCGCCTCCAGCACTACCGGTACTGGGACTCTCACCAACATCACTCCCACCATCCATTATACTGCCCTGGGGCCGCACTCTTCCCGCAGGGAGTCACACTACCCTAGCTGCACACCTCATCAGCCCCAGCGGTCTGCATGCAGCGGCGGTTCCTAATAACCGCAATCCACGGGTGGCGTAGTCGGACATAATCATCAGCGCATAACGGACTACCACTGGCCTGACCACCCTGAGCCACGGAACCGGGTTGCCACTACTACTCCCATCGTTCACCTACTGCCCGGATCCGAGTGCCCCACGGCTCAGGGGGCGAGTCAGAAGCACAAGTACATTATGGATTACAATACCCTAGTATTGCAGTATATATTATAAGTGATCAAAGGATCATAGGTTTAAGACAAGTTAGGAAGACTAAAAAATAAAGTAAAATTAAAATGAAAAAAGTTTTAAAAATTAAAATATATAAAAGTTTAAATCTCTTTTCACCTTTCAAAAATTCATTTATATGTAGAAATTATACATTGAAAAAAATTAACATATTTGGTGTTGTTCAAAGAAGTCCGATCTATCACAATATTCAAACATTAAATCATACATTAAATGCACCCCCAAAAATCAAAACGACAGTATTGCCATTTTTATAATTGCTACACGCCCTAAAAAATATGATAAAAAGCTATCAAAATGTCATATGTATTCTAAAATGGTATTAACCCCTTCACGACACATGATGTATATTTACCTCATATGTTGTGCCCCTCACTTTGGTGCGGGCTCTGACGCTGAGCCTACATCTTTCCCTGCACATGACAGCCAATTTAATTAGCTGTCATGTGCCTTTAACAGCCACAGAAATGTCCAATCTATTAAACTAAAAAATAAATCAATCAGATTGGTAAACAGCGTAATGAGAAAAAATGTTGAAACGGCAGAATTACGTTTTTTTGACCACCGCAACATTGCAATAAAATGCAATAAGAGGCTATCAAAACATTGTATCTATCCCAAAATGGTCTAAATAAAAACATAAGCTAAGGGTTAAAAAAATAAGCCATCGCAGAGCCCCAGATCCAGAAAAATGGAAACACTATGGTTATCGGAAAATGTCAATATACGCAAAAACTTTTTCAACACTTAGAAAACATGTACAGTTCATTTTTTATTTATCACCGTACTCATACGGACCTAGGGAATGATATTGCTTGGTCTGTTTTACCATACTGTGAACATGGTAAATAAAAACCCCAAAAAACAGTTGTGGAATTGTACTTTTTTTTGCAATTTCACCACACTTGGAATTATTTCCCATTTTCCAGTACACTATATGGTAAAATCAATGGTGTCATTCAAAAGTTCAACTTGTAATGCAAAAAACTGGATATAAGGAGCTACGTGAAGCCTCATGCTGGATATAAGGAGCTACGTGTGGTCTCATACTGTATATAGAGGGCTATGCGCAGCCTCATATTGTATATAGATGGCTACATGTGGCCTCATACTGTATCTAGTAGGCTATATGGGGGCTCATACTATATCTAGGAAGCTATATGGGGGCTCATACAGTATCTAGGAGGCTATATGGGGGATCATACTGTATATAGGGAGCTGTGTGGGACTTATACTGTATATAGGGAGCTATATGGGGACTCACCCCCCTCACTGGGATTATGTGGGGGCTCATATTGTATGTAGGGGCTATATGGGGGCTCATACCGTATATAGGTGATGTCAGCATACTTAATTGTGCTCAATCTTAAGTCATACAAGTAATGTAAAAAATAATTATAATTAATATGTTAATATTAATATTGAGCAGAATTAATTTCAGCCTATTAAGAAATAAGTGTCTCAGAAATTGGTGTAGCAAGGAGGGGTTTGGGTTCCTGGAGAACTGGGCCAACTTCTCAGTTGGCTACAGGTTCTACGCTAGGGACGGGCTGCACCTCAATGGGGAGGGTGCAGTTGTGCTGGGAGAGAAAATGGCTAGAAGGTTGGAGGAGTGTTTAAACTAGGGATTGGGGGGGGATGGTATTCATTTTATAGGTGGGGAAAATAGTGCAGATAGTGACCTGGGCACAAATAAAGAAATTGGGGGTGGGGTTAGAACAGTCAATACAGTAGGAAGGAATAGAGTTACAGAGGGATACATAAAATGCATGTACACTAATGCCAGAAGCCTCACCAACAAAATGGAGGAATTAGAATTAATTTTGTTGGAAAATAATTATTACATGGCGGGGATATTTGAGACATGGCTGGACGAAAGCCATGACTGGGCAGTTAATTTACAGGGCTATAGTCTGTTCAGAAATGACCGTACAAACAAGCGAGGGGGGGGGAGTGTGTGTTTCTATGTAAAATCATCCTTAAAATCCATCTTGCGTGAGAATATATGTGAATCTAATGAAAATGTAGAGTCCCTGTGGGTGGAGATAAGAGGAGGGGAAAAAAATTATAAATTACTGATAGGGGTTTGTTATAAGTCTCCAAAATTAATGGAAGCAGCGGAGAATATCCTCATAAAGCAAATCAATGAAGCAGCGGCTCAAGGAGAAGTCATTATTATGGGGGACTTCAACTACTCTGAAATACATTGGGAAACAGAAACCTTCAAGCAAAGGTAATAGGTTTTTGGCAACTATGAGAGACAATTACCTTTCACAACTGGTTCAGGACCCAACAAGAAAGGGGGCACTGCTAGACCTAATATTAACCAACAGGCCAGACCGCATATCAAATATACGAGTTGGGGGTCACTTGAGTAATAGTGATCACAAAATAATAAGTTTTCATGTATCCTTTAATAAGATGTGTAGTAGAGGGGTTAAAAGGACAATAAACTTCAGGAAGGCAAATTTCCAACGGTTGAGAGATGATCTTAGTGCAATAAACTGGGACGATATCCTGAGACATAAAACTACACAAAGCAAATGGGAGACATTTATTAGCATCCTGAATAGGACCTGTGCACAATATATACCCTATGGGAATAAACATGCTAGAAATAGGAGGAAACCACTATGGCTAAATAGAGCTGTAAGGGGCGCAATAAGTGACAAAAAGAAAGCATTTAGAGAACTAAAGCAAGTAGGTAGTGATGAGGCATTAAATAAATACAGAAAATTAAATAAATTCTGTAAAAACTAAATCAAGGCAGCAAAGATTGTGACAGAGAGACTCATTGCCAGAGAAAGTAAAAATAATCCCAAAATATTCTTTAACTACATAAATATTATTCTTAATTATTATAGCGCCATTTATTCCATGGCGCTTTACATGTGAAAAAGGGGTATAATACAAGAACAATTACAATAATCTTGAGCACAATGTGACAGCGACTGGTACAGGAGGAGCGAGGACCCTGCCTGCGAGGGTTCACAATCTACGAGGGATGGGTGAGGATACAGTAGGTGAGGGTAGAGCTGGTCGTGCAGCGGTATGGTGGAGCGGTGGTTACTACAGGTTGTAGGCTTGTCGGAAGAGGTGGGTCTTCAGGTTCCTTTTGAAGGGTTCCACGGTAGGCGAGAGTCTGATACGTTGGGGTAGAGAGTTCCAGAGTAGGGCGGAAGCACGGGAGAAATCTTGCATACGGTTGTGGGAGGAGGAGATAAGAGGGGAGTAGAGCAGGAGATCTTGTGAGGATCCGAGGTTGCGTGCAGGTGTGTAACGGGAGACTAGGTCGGAGATATATGGAGGAGACGGGTTGTGAATGGCTTTGTATGTCATGGTTAGGGTTAGAAAAATAAATAGAATAAAAAACTAAATAATTATAGTGTTGGCCCCCTTAAAAATAGTCTGGGTGAAATGGTGGATGAGGATGAGGAAAAAGCCAATATGCTAAATTATTTTTTTTCAACAGTATTTACACAAGAAAATCGCATGACAGAAAACATGATTAGTGATGACAAAATTTCTCCATTAAATGTCTCTTGCTTAACCCAGCAGGAAGTATGGCGGCGTCTAAAAATCACTAAAGTTGACAAATCCCCGGGCCCGGATGGGATACACTCACGAGTACTGCAGGAATTAAGTAATGTCGTAGATAGACCATTATTTTTAATCTTTAAAGATTCCATAATAACAGGGTCTGTACCACAGGACTGGTGTATAGCAAATGTGGTGCCAATATTCAAAAAGGGGACAAAAACCGAACTTGGAAATTATAGGCCAGTAAGCTTAACCTCTACTGTGGGTAAAATCCTGGAGGGTTTTCTAAGAGATGCTATACTAGAGTATCTGAAGAAAAATAACCTCATGACCCAATATCAACATGGGTTTATGAGGGAGCGTTCCTGTCAGACTAATCTGATCAGCTTTTATGATGAGGTAAGTTCTGGACTGGACCAAGGAAATGCAGTGCATGTTGTGTATATGGACTTTTCAAAAGCTTTTTATAAGGTTCCACACAAAAGGTTGATACATAAAATGAGAACAATGGGGATAGTGGAAAATATATGTAAGTGGGTTAAGAACTGGCTCAGTGATCGGAAACAAAGGGTGGTTATTAATGGAACACACTCAGACTGGGTCACAGTTAACAGTGGGGTACCACAGGGGTCAGTATTGGGCCCACTTCTTTTTAACATATTTATTAATGACCTTGTAGGGGGCATACAGAGTAGTATTTCAATGTTTTCAGATGACACTAAACTCTGCAGGGTAATCAATACAGAGGAGGGCAATTTTATATTACAGGAGGATCTATGTAAACTAGAAGCTTGGGCTGATAAATGGCAAATGAGCTTTAATGGGAATAAAAGTAAGGTAATGCACTTGGGCAGAGGAAATAAAATGTATAATTATTTGCTTAATTGTAAAACAATGGGCAAAACTGTAACTGAAAAAGACCTGGGTGTATTGGTGGATGAAAAGCTCACGTTTGGTGGCCAGTGTCAGGCAGCTGCTACAAAGGCAAATGAAATAATGGGATGCATTAAAAGAGGCATAGATGCTCATGAGGAGAACATAATTTTACCTCTATACAAGTCACTAGTGCGACCACACTTAGAATACTGTGTACAGTTCTGGTCTCCGGTGTATAAGAAAGACATAGCTAAACTAGAGCGGGTGCAGGGAAGAGCAACCAAGGTTATTAGAGGACTCAGGGGTCTGCAATACCAAGACAGGTTACTACACTTGGGGTTATTTAGTTTGGAAAAACGAAAGCTTAGGGGTGATCTTATTACTATGTACAAGTATATAAGGGTGCAGTATAAAGACCTTTCTACTGATCTTTTTACTCTGAGGCCTGAGATGGGGACAAGGGGGCATCTTCTACGTCTGGAGGAAAGAAGGTTTAATCATAATCACAGAGGCGGATTCTTTACTGTAAAAGCAGTGAGACTATGGAACTTTCTGCCGCATAATGTTGTAATGAGTGATTCACTACTAAAATTTAAGAAGGGCATGGATGCCTTTTTTGAAAAGTATAATATTACAGGTTACATATACTAGATTCCTCGATAGGGCGTTGATCCAGGGAACTAGTCTGATTGTCGTATGGAGTCAGGAAGGAATTTTTTCCCCCAATGTGGAGCTTAGTGTTTGCCACATGTTTTTTTTTTGCCTTCTTCTGGATCAACATGTTAGGCTATGGGTTGAACTAGATGGACTTAGTCTTCCTTCAACCTTAAAACTATGTTACTATATTACTATGTATTGGTTCAGCCTCCACAACAGTCATGGCCTCTCATATGGCACCTTGGGAAAATTTATCTCCCACCCCTGCTCTATTTTATATAGCGCTATCCGCTATCTCTGTCTTTTTCCATCTACAAATGTGCACCAGAGCACCTGTATGTTACTCACATGAGCTATTACATGATTTATCAAAGGATAACATGTGACATGTCACATGATACATTGGGTACTTTGGGGGGGCACACCTAAATTGCCAGGGGCCCTGGCTACTCTTAATCCACCACTGCCAGCCCCTCCTGCTAGTTAAGCCTCTGTTATAAGAGCAAGAGAAGCTAGAATAAAGGAATCAACACTTTGCAATTGTAGGAATTAAAGAACAAAGTAGAGACTTGGTAGAATCCACACAGAAAGGAGATAATGCCTTACATTTATTGTGAAATGCACACAGTTAAAAACATAATTGCGTACACATTAGCTAAAAACAATTCAGGCTCTTTTCATTAGTTATTCAAGGACATGGTCAAATTCACTGCACCCTCCTAAAGAGATGCAAACATAAAGGATTTTTATTCATGTAATCGGTACAACACACAAGTTTATAGAAGGTCATAAAGTGCTTCTGGCAACAATGAAACAAAGACGTTTTGATTCTCCCGAGTCTTTGTCAAAGTGTCGCTAAAATAAAATAAGGACTATGAGCGGTTTACTATGGGATATAGCATAATCATTTATACAAATACATACATAGACATACACACTTGTAGTAATATATACAGAAACATAGTCAACAATTATATTAAGGTATACTGTCATGCAAAGCAATATCAAATCAAACAAATCAATATTAATCAAGGACAGATAACATTTGATTGGGAAGTGAAGAGAAGTCACATGAGGTTATACAGTTAGGTCCATATATATTTGGACAGAGACAACATTTTTCTAATTTTGGTTCTAGACATTACCACAATGAATTTTAAACAAAACAATTCAGATGGAGTTGAAGTTCAGACTTTCAGCTTTCATTTGAGGGTATCCACATTAATATTGGATGAAGGGTTTAGGAGTTTCAGCTCCTTAACATGTGCCACCCTGCTTTTAAAGGGACCAAAAGTAATTGGACAATTGACTCCAAGGCTATTTCATGGACAGGTGTGGGCAATCCCTTCGTTATGTCTTTTTCAATTAAGCAGATAAAAGGCCTGGAGTTGATTTGAGGTGTGGTGCTTGCATTTGGAAGGTTTTACTGTGAAGTAAACATGCAGTCAAAGGAGCTCTCCATGCAGGTGATCCATCCTTAAGCTGCAAAAACAGAAAAAAAAACATCCGAGAAATTGATACAATATTAGGAGTGGCAAAATCTACAGTTTGGTACATCCTGATAAAGAAAGAAAGCACTGGTGAACTCATCAATGCAAAAAGACCTGGGCGCCCATGGAAGACAACAGTGGTGAATGATGGCAGAATAATCTCCATGGTGAAGAGAAACCCCTTCACAACAGCCAACCAAGTGACCAACACTCTCCAGGAGGTAGGCGTATCAATATCCAAATCTACCATAAAGAGAAGACTGCATGAAAGTAAATACAGAGGGTTCACTGCACTGTGCAAGCCACTCATAAGCATCAAGAATAAAACGGCTAAACTGGACTTTGCTAAAAAACATCTAAAAAAGCCAGCACAGTTCTGGAAGAACATTCTTTGGACAGATGAAACCAAGATCAACCTCTACCAGAGTGATGGAAAGAGAAAAGTATGGCGAAGGCATGGTACAGCTCATGATCCAAAGCATACCACATCATCTGTAAAACACGGCGGAGGCAGTGTGATGGCTGCCAGTGGCACTGGGTCACTAGTGTTTATTGATGATGTGACACAGGACAGAAGCAGCCGAATGAATTCTGTTGTCTTCAGAGCCATACTGTGTGCTCAGATCCAGCCAAATGCAGCCAAACTGATTGGTCGTCGTTTCATTCTACAGAAGGACAATGACTAGTGTTGAGCGATACCTTCCGATATCGGGAAATATCGGATCGGATTGGATCGAACCGATACCCAAATAATATCGGATATCGCTGATTCCGATACCGGAAACCAATGCAAGTCAATGGGACACAAATATCAGAATGAAAATAAACCCTTTCTTTCCTTGTAGGTTAATTCTACATGAAGGAAAACAACTAAGAATAATGTAGAATGTATTACATGAAAAGCCGGCAATTCAGCAGCGGCATATGTAGCGCCCCGAGGGTTCGGCCGCTACAGGGGTATTGCACCTCAGACCAGAGGTGTGATATTACATAGTAACATAGTTTGTAAAGCCGAATAAAGACTTGCGTCCATCAAGTTCGACCTGTTAGTTCTGTAATTGCTAAAGTTGATCCAGAGGAGGGCAAAAACCCCAAATGATTTGGCCAATCTTCACCTGAGGAAAAATTCCCTCCCGACTCTGAAACCAGCAGTCAGAATAAATCCCTGTATCAACCTACTATTTTATTTTATTTTTAAGTATATGCTGAAATCTGCCTGGTATCTAGAAATGCATCCAGTCCCCGCTTGAACTGGTGTAGTGAATCCGACATTACCGTCTCCTCACTCAGTGAATTCCATATTCTTACTGCTCTTACCGTAAAGAACCCCTTCCTATGCTGGTGCTGAAACCTTTTCTCTTCCAGTCTTAGTGAGTGCCCTCTTGTTACCGTAATATCCTTCCTTTTGAACAAATCCCGGGCAAGATCTCTATACTGTCCCCTAACATATTTGTACACATTTATTATGTCCCCCCTCAACCTTCTCTTTTCCAGGCTGAATAGTTCTAGTTTTGCCAACCTCTCTGGGTATTGCAGTCCCTCCATTCCCTTTATTAATTTTGTTGCCCTCCTTTGTACCTTTTCAAGCTCATTTATATCCTTTCTATATATTGGGGCCCATAACTGAGCACAGTATTCCAAGTGTGGTCTGACCAGTGCTTTGTACAGTGGAAGAACAATGTTCTCATCCTTTGCAGCTATACCTCTTCTGATACATCCCATTACCCTGTTTGCCCTTACAGCAGCGGCCTGACTTTGGGCACTCCAATTTAGTTTGCTATCAATCAAGATGCCCAAGTCCTTCTCCATCTCTGAATTCCCCAATGATTTCCCATTCAGTGAGTACTGGTGAATTCCATTTTTCCTTCCCATATGTATGACCTTACATTTCTCCTCGTTAAACCTCATTTGCCATTTAATGCTCCACCTACCCAGCTTATCCAAATCCCTCTGTAGGTCTGCACTGTCCTCTTTTGTATTAATTGTTTTGCATAACTTTGTGTCATCTGCAAATATTGATATTTTACTATTTATCCCATTGATTATGTCGTTAATAAAGATATTAAATAACATTGGGCCTAGTACAGACCCCTGTGGTACCCCACTAGTGACGCTTACCCAATCTGAGTATATTCCATTTATAACCACCCTCTGCCTTCTATCCTTTAGCCAGTTAGCTACCCACTTGCAGACATTTTCCCCCAGCCCCATCATTCTCATTTTGTATACCAACCTATTATGTGGCACGCTATCGAACGCTTTTGAGAAGTCGAGATACACAACATCCACTGGTTCCCCCTGATCTACTCGAGAGCTAACCTCCTCGTAGAAGTCAATCAGGTTTGTTTGGCAGGAGCGATTCCTCATGAATCCATGTTGGTTCGGGATTAAAAGATTATTAGCATCAAGATGCTCCGTAATTGCCTCTTTAATGAAGCTTTCAAAAATTTTGCCCACAACGGACGTCAGACTCACCGGCCGATAGTTTCCGGCGTCACTTTTCGCTCCCTTTTTAAATATTGGCACTACATTCGCCTGTCGCCAATCAAGTGGCACAGACCCAGTCTCAACAGAGTCCTTAAATATAAGATATAACGGTCTGTCTATCACATTACTTAGTTCCCTTAGTACCCGTGGGTGTATGCCATCAGGTCCTGGTGATTTGTTTATTTTAATGTTACTGAGGCGTTTCTGTACCCCAGCTTGGGTTATTCCACTCCCGGGTAAGGATGGAGTATGGACCAGGGCTCAGTTAGCTGCATACAGCACACACACCCCATTTCCGAGGGACAGCTCAACGGTGCTCCCACTAGACAGAAGTGCAGGCACGACCGACTATGTCCCTGCCTGGAGTGGGGAGGGGGGTTGAACACCCAGTGCTGTAGGGGCAGATAGGGGTTGGTTCCTGAGCATAGGAAGGAGCTCATTGGTTGCTGGTCACCTGGGCTCATGGTCAGAGGGAGGTATAAAAGGTGGGCACCATCTTAGCTCTGGGAGAAGAGAAGTTCGTTCAGTCAGAGGAGAAGACAGGGAGTAGAGGCTCTGTAGGGGCTCTACTCCAGGAGGGCCTAGTGAGAGGCCGAGGAGGAGGTGAAGGGGAGCTGAGATTTTGGCTCATCTCAGCTCCAAGAGAACGGAACAGAAAGGAACAGGAAGGAACTGAAAGGGAGAAGAAGAGACAGAGAAACAGAAGGGCTCAGGAACAAGAAGGTGGAAGGGACCCTAAGAACCCACGAGAATCCAGGGTGAAGGGTCAGGCAGATTAAGGGTACCGGATCCCAAGTTGGTGGAGGAGAAACTACCCTCAGCCAAAGACCGGTCGTCGTGATCATCTATTGGTGCGACACCTCATCAAACCTGCTAGGAAGGCACCATATAGGACAGCGGAGGACGGGGTCCACGTTTAACCGCACAAGTCTGCGGCAGCTGGACAAAAGTGGGTCACTGGTGAGGCAGGCCAGAGAAAGGATTAAAGGGGGTCCTGTGCCATGCTCCTGAACTGCCTGGGAGGTGACCGAGCCCCACACCTGATGGACGCAGCACGGCTCGGGCGGTCACTGCTGACAGAAGTGACCCAGAACAAATGAACTGTGAGTAAAGACCCTGGACTGTAACTTGTTGTCTGTGTGCTCCTTCGCGCCTCCAGCACTACCGGTACTGGGACTCTCACCACCATCACTCCCACCATCCACCACACTGCCCTGGGGCCGCACTCTTCCCGTGGGGAGTCACACCATTCCAGCTGCATTCAGCATCAGCCCCAGCGGACTGCCTTGCAGCGGCGGTTCCTAATAACCGCAATCCACGGGTGGCGTAGTCGGACATTATCTGAAGCACGTAGCAGACTACCATTGGTCTGACCACCCTGAGCCGCGGGACCGGGCCGCCACTACTACTCCCAGCATCTCCCTATCGCCTGGATCCGCGTGCCCCACGGCCCAGGGGGCGAGTCAGCTTTGGCGCAGTCGGCAGGATTTCGTGCCCGCTAACAACGGGTACTGCGCGCCTGAAAAGAGACTGCTTCATTGTACTAAAGATGGCGCCTGCCCTAGAAGAACGAGCGCCATAATGTGCACGCCAAAAGACCACAGGAGGCCGTCTCCCATCGTGGGCCGGGTCCCAGAATGGCACCAAAGAGGAAGCCCGCCCCCAACAACCATGAGCACGTCAACGTGGGGGGGCTGCCCCTGAGAGTGATTGTCAGCAGAATGCCGCAGGACCACTCCCCATGGGGGCGGAAAGAGAAGAAAACTGCGAGGCAGGGGGTGGAGTGGATCAGTCCAGACAGACCGCACCCGGGGATGGACGCCCTCAGCAGCACCAGCCTCCTGGCCCGAAGCCTGCTGCAGGCCGAACCGCTCTGCAGCCTAGCAGAAGTCCTAGCGCAGCTCCCCAGAGACCCGGAGCATGCGCAAGCTGCACTCTAGGACCTGGAGCGGAGGATGGTCCGGGCGCAGCGAGGTGCACTCACCGAATGGAGAGAGGAACTGGCCCGGCAGGCCGAGACCCACCAGCGACAGGCCTCAACCGCACCCCGGGGTTTGCCTGCCTCTGAGGATGGCGCAGGAGGAGAGAGGACCGGAGGTGACGCCGCGGAGGGAGCCACGAGGACTGAGGCAAGTGAAGGGGACGTCACCACCCCAAGCCCAGCAACCGCAAGCCTGCCCCAGCCTCCTGTCGCAGCACCCGAAGCCCCACTCACCGCACCTGTTGCCGCGCCGCCACTGCTCCCAGCTAGGCCTCAAGTGGCGAGCGCCGCGGCCACGCCCCGCCCGGCGCCACGCCCCTTGACCCCGGGCGCTGTAAAGCAAGAAGCATCATCGGCCCGGTCGCAAGGCCTGGATGACCCGGGCGCCATCGCTAAGCCTGTGCCCCTGTCCCGGATGGGACTGCCACCTAGCGCAGCCAAAAGACCCCCGGCCTGGTCGCAAGGCCGAGTGCCCCCGGGCGCTGCTCCCAGATCAGGTCCCCCCACTATACCATCGCTGGGCGTGGACCTATTGGCACATCATACCGGTCCCAATGGACTGCCGCTGGAGTGGCCGGCGGAAGTGACCGGCAGTCAGCCATGGAAGGCCCAGCCCCCGCGCAAGCCTCTGATACCGGCTCCAGAACCTGTAGAGGTCACCCTACCCCCACTGGAGGACGTCCAATTTGCGTGGGACCCCACCAGCGAGAACTTGATGGGGTTCTCTCAAGAGACCCGGGCAGACACGGTCCGTCGTCTGGAGGCCTGTCATCAGCAACTGGCGACCTTTGAGCGGGAGCGACGAGAGAGACGCGTCAGAGAGGAACGGCTCCAGGCCCAGAGTGCTGAACAAAAACGTAAGGCCCGCCAAGACCCCCGAGCAGCCCGTGGTCCCCGAATCACCAGGACCATAGTCAAATTTCACATGGAAAACGGCTGGGGTTTCATCAGGGGCCCAGAAACTGCAGGCGACGTCTTTGTGACCCGCAAGGACGTTGAGAGTCATCTACCTGAGGGACACCGTGGCCGTGACTTGTACCCTGGTGATGTGGTCGCCTTTACCCGCCACGTAGGTGCAAAAGGACCGTACGCCCTACATGTTCATCGGCTCACTGAGGAGGAGCTACAACACCGCGGCTATGAGGAGAGCCAAGAGGACCCGGACGGGTCTGAAGAACCATATGAGGAGGAAGAAGGAGCATATGGAGGACACCACTACTAGTAAGTAGCAAAGTACCTGTGTACATAGTTACCCGTCAGGGTACAGAGACCTGTTTACTGCTATGGAACTGTTGACCGTGTGAAAGTTGCCCCTCATCCCCTACCAGGCTGAGGACTGTGAGCAGCCATTCCCTTCCCAAAACTGGTCGAGGACTGAGAGCGGCCAATCCCTTGTATATAGTTGCGCTTCCTAAAGCGCCCCCTACTGGTTTTATAAAAAGACTACCACGTCTACCTCGGGACGGCAAGTCCCTCGTGTTTACAAGTTTGCCAAAGTTCCTGCACTTACAAGAAGAGTGCACACCTGGTCGCAAGTTGCACCGCCGCCAGGATCCAAGAATGTGTTGTAAAAATGTTTTCCTGCAAATGTTTTATATGAAAAGTTTTTATATGCTGCTAGATAGCAATGTGAATGTTTTCTAATAGTGTTTATATGTCAAAAGAGTTCCAGAAGTATTAGTAAGCGTTTTATAATAGTGTGACAAGAAAAGAAAAGCGTTTCCCATAAAGGGAATTGAACCATGTTGCCTGTTTTCTGATGTGAAAAGTTTTAAAAAGTTTTGCATGTCCTGTAATTAACAGTTTTTGCTCTTTTCCAGCCCGAGGACGTGCTGTGCTTTACCAGGGGGGAATGTAGCGCCCCGAGGGTTCGGCCGCTACAGGGGTATTGCACCTCAGACCAGAGGTGTGATATTCCACTCCCGGGTAAGGATGGAGTATGGACCAGGGCTCAGTTAGCTGCATACAGCACACACACCCCTTTTCCGAGGGACAGCTCAATGGTGCTCCCACTAGACAGAAGTGCAGGCACGACCGACTATGTCCCTGCCTGGAGTGGGGAGGGGGGTGGAACACCCAGTGCTGTAGGGGCAGATAGGGGTTGGTTCCTGAGCATAGGAAGGAGCTGATTGGTTGCTGGTCACCTGGGCTCATGGTCAGAGGAAGGTATAAAAGGTGGGCACCATCTTAGCTCTGGGAGAAGAGAAGTTCGTTCAGTCAGAGGAGAAGACAGGGAGTAGAGGCTCTGTAGGAGCTCTACTCCAGGAGGGCCTAGTGAGAGGCCGAGGAGGAGGTGAAGGGGAGCTGCGATTTTGGCTAATCTCATCTCCAAGAGAACGGAACAGAAAGGAACAGGAAGGAACTGAAAGGGAGAAGAAGAGACAGAGAAACAGAAGGGCTCAGGAACAAGAAGGTGGAAGGGACCCTAAGAACCCACGAGAATCCAGGGTGAAGGGTCAGGCAGATTAAGGGTACCGGATCCCAAGTTGGTGGAGGAGAAACTACCCTCAGCCAAAGACCGGTCATCGTGATCATCTATTGGTGCGACACCTCATCAAACCTGCTAGGAAGGCACCATATAGGACAGCGGAGGACGGGGCCCACGTTTAACCGCACAAGTCTGCGGCAGCTGGACAAAAGTGGGTCACTGGTGAGGCAGGCCAGAGAAAGGATTAAAGGGGGTCCTGTGCCATGCTCCTGAACTGCCTGGGAGGTGACCGAGCCCCACACCTGGTGGACACAGCACGGCTCGGGCGGTCACTGCTGACAGAAGTGACCCAGAACAAATGAACTGTGAGTAAAGACCCTGGACTGTAACTTGTTGTCTGTGTGCTCCTTCGCGCCTCCAGCAATACCGGTACTGGGACTCTCACCACCATCACTCCCACTATCCACCACACTGCCCTGGGGCCGCACTCTTCCCGTGGGGAGTCACACCATTCCAGCTGCATTCAGCATCAGCCCCAGCGGACTGCCTTGCAGCGGCGGTTCCTAATAACCGCAATCCACGGGTGGCGTAGTCGGACATTATCTGAAGCACGTAGCAGACTACCATTGGTCTGACCACCCTGAGCCGCGGGACCGGGCCGCCACTGCTACTCCCAGCATCTCCCTATCGCCCGGATCCGCGTGCCCCACGGCCCAGGGGGCGAGTCACATACACCGGTACCCGACAATCTAGAACAGAAAGAATAGAGCATCACACATAGATTAGATAGATAGATACATGTCAGTCACATATATAAGAAGTACAGTGACAGTGTTGCTTACTGTACTTGTCATTTAGTGTTAAAGGATTTATTAAAAAAAAATAATAGTGTTTTCATGCACCGTCTCTTTAAAAAAGCCGGCCGGCAATTCAGCAACGGTACCCGACAATTTATAACAGAAAGAATAGAGCATCACACATTGATTAGATACATAGAAACATGTCAGTCACATATATAAGAAGTACATTGATAGTGTTGATTACTGTCCTTGTCATTTAGTGCTAAAATAAAGGATTTATTTAAAAAAAAATTGACGTGGGGTTCCCCGTAATTTTAGTCTCTAGCGGAGGTTAAGCAGACGGCTGGGCAGATGTTTGAAGCCTGGGAAGGGGGTAATACCCACTGGAGCTTCCCAGGCTACTAATATCAGCCCCCAGCTGAATACCTAGCCTTTACTAGCTATTAAAATGGGGGACCCCCAAAAAAATGACATGGGCCCCCCCTATTTTAATAGCTAGCAAAGGCTAGGCAGACAGCTGGGGGTTGATATTAATAGCCCAGGAAGGGTGCCATGAATATTGGCCCCCTCCCAGGCTATAAACACCAGCTTGCCTTGAGCGCAGGAGAATTCTCTCATGCTCACGGCAAGCGCAGGAGAATTTTCCCACGCTGTCAGTGACGTGCATGAGGTGATCTGAGTTCATTGGACATGATCTCGGCTCATCTGGATGCCTTCAGAGCCAGACACTGAGGAGCGCAAGCATGCCTGCGCTTCTCAGTGTCTGCGGCATGGCAAGCTGGATGGCAGCTTTCGGCTGCGATCCAGCCTGTCATGTGAATGTAGCAGAGCTGGAGCCATCCTGGGAACCATGGAAAGGTAAGGATGAGGTTGCTTTATTATTTTACTTTTATTGCAGAAGACATTGGCTTCAGCTGGAATGGGCGTGATGGTAAGTATGGTTTAACTTAGAACATTAAAAAATTGTGCATTTATTTCAATTAAAGGACTTTATTCTGGTTTCTGTGTTTTTTTTAAATACTTTACTAGAAATTCATGGTGGTCATGTCTAATATTGGCGTGACCCCATGAATTTCGGGCTTAGGGCCAGCTGATAATACCAAGCTGGCCCTAACCCCTTTATTACCCAGTGAGCCACCGCACCAGGGCCCTGGATGAGTTGGGTACAGCGCCAGAAGATGGCGCTTCTATGAACGCGCCATTTTCTGGGGTGGCTGCGGACTAGAGATGAGCGTTGTTCGACTCGAACTGTTCGCCATTCTCAAATTCGAGCTGTTTTGGGCGGTGTTCGAGCCGTTCGGCGAACATGAACGATTTGAGAAAAATTCGGCTGTTCGAGGTTATGTTCGATAACTGTTCGTGCACCAAAATTATAACTGGATTTTTTCTCAGTAATGATGAAAATTAATGATAATACGCAGTTTGAGTGTACAGCGGGGTGGGGGGAGGGGCAGGGGATGTATCTCTGCAGGAATCATGAAGATCTCCATTTTTTTTTCTCTTTCCCGCATTTACAGTGGGGAGGTGCAATCTGTCAGCCTATCAGCAGCACACACACGGAGCGAAGTGCTTTTTTTCACACAAGCAAGGGCATGTGTCATTGGCAGTGTATGTCACATTTCCTTGCCCTATAAGACCAAGCCATTTTCCCCGTCGCCACCATTTTCTCACTGCTGCAGCTGCGTGTTAGACGGCACCGCTGTTGCTGTGTGCGCTATACCTTGTTAATTTCAAGCCAATTTTCGCACAAATCTACAGATAGCTTGGGAGTAGGGAATAGTTGTGATTGCAGTCCTTTTAAGGACTAGGTTACAGCATTTCCTACGACTTTTATCAGGCAGGTCTGTGCTCTTAAATAGATAGATTGTGGGAGTAAAGACTAATTGTAATTGCAGTCCTTTTCAGGACTAGGTTACATCAGTTCCTATCAGTTTTTGCCAGGCAGGTCTGTGCCAGTGCTGTGCAAGTTTTTTTCACAGCATTTGGCTGAATCTAGCAAAGCTAATCCTTTTTGGCCTATTGCAGAGTGTGTTAGTCAGTGGAGTAGCCTATCTGTGCTGCAAGATATACCACCCGTGTATAGAATACCAATTTTTTTACTGCACCTAGTGAAGTAAAATCTTTTGGGCATAGCATCATCCTATTAGTCCATCTATACTGACCTCCATCAGGTTGCAAATTGAATATAATTTTTTTCTGCATCTAGCTCTGAAAAAATATTTGGGTTTCTAGCAGTGTGTGGGACTTGTTCTATTAGTCCATCTATACTGACCTCCATCAGGTTGCAAACTGAATATAATTTTTTCTGCATCTAACTCTGAAAAAATATTTGGCCTTCTAGCAGTGTGTGGGACTTTCTCTATTAGTCCATCTATACTGACCTCCATCAGGTTGCAAATTAAAAATAATTTTTTGTCTGCATCTAGCTCTGAAAAAATATTTGGCCTTCTAGCAGTGTGTGGGACTTTCTCTATTAGTCCATCTATACTGACCTCCATCAGGTTGCAAATTAAAAATAATTTTTTTTTCTGCATCTAGCTCTGAAAAAATATTTGGCCTTCTAGCAGTGGGTGGGACTTTCTCTATTTTCTAGCTGTGTGTGGGACTTGTTCTATTAATCCATCTATACAGACCTCCATCAGGTTGCAAACTGAATATAATTTTTTTCTGCATCTACCTCTGAAAAAATATTTGGGCTTCTAGCTGTGTGTGGGACTTGTTCTATTAATCCATCTATACAGACCTCCATCAGGTTGCAAACTGAATATAATTTTTTTCTGCATCTACCTCTGAAAAAATATTTGGGCTTCTAGCTGTGTGTGGGACTTGTTCTATTAGTCCATCTATACTGACCTCCATCAGGTTGCAAACTGAATATAATTTTTTTCTGCATCTAGCTCTGAAAAAATATTTGGCCATCTAGCAGTGTGTGGGACTTTATCTATTAGTCCATCTATACTGACCTCCATCAGGTTGCAAATTAAAAATAATTTTTATCTGCATCTAGCTCTGAAAAAATATTTGGCCTTCTAGCAGTGTGTGGGACTTTCTCTATTAGTCCATCTATACTGACCTCCATCAGGTTGCAAACTGAATATATTTTTTTTCTGCATCTACCTCTGAAAAAATATTGGGCTTCTAGCAGTGTGTGGGACTTTCTCTATTAGTCCATCTATACTGACCTCCATCACGCTGCAAATTCAAAATAATTTTTTGTCTGCATCTAGCTCTGAAAAAATATTTGGCCTTCTAGCAGTGTGTGGGACTTTCTCTATTAGTCCATCTATACTGACCTCCATCAGGTTGCAAATTAAAAATAATTTTTATCTGCATCTACCTCTGAAAAAATATTTGGGCTTCTAGCTGTGTGTGGGACTTGTTCTATTAGTCCATCTATACTGAACTCCATCAGGTTGCAAACTGAATATAATTTTTTTCTGCATCTAGCTCTGAAAAAATATTTGGCCTTCTAGCAGTGTGTGGGATTTTCTCTATTAGTCCATCTATACTGACCTCCATCAGGTTGCAAATTAAAAATAATTTTTATCTGCATCTAGCTCTGAAAAAATATTTGGCCTTCTAGCAGCGTGTGGGACTTTAT
Organism: Phyllobates terribilis; assembly: GCF_046119375.1. NCBI lineage: Eukaryota > Metazoa > Chordata > Amphibia > Anura > Dendrobatidae > Phyllobates > Phyllobates terribilis. Next base: position 406,044,364 of record NW_027362761.1, on the reverse strand, counting down.
CTATTAGTCCATCTATACTGACCTCCATCAGGTTGCAAATTAAAAATAATTTTTTGTCTGCATCTAGCTCTGAAAAAATATTTGGCCTTCTAGCAGTGTATGGGACTTTCTCTATTAGTCCATCTATACTGACCTCCATCAGGTTGCAAACTGAATATATTTTTTTTCTGCATCTACCTCTGAAAAAATATTGGGCTTCTAGCTGTGTGTGGGACTTGTTCTATTAATCCATCTATACAGACCTCCATCAGGTTGCAAACTGAATATAATTTTTTCTGCATCTACCTCTGAAAAAATATTTGGGCTTCTAGCTGTGTGTGGGACTTGTTCTATTAGTCCATCTATACTGACCTCCATCAGGTTGAAAACTGAATATAATTTTTTTCTGCATCTAGCTCTGAAAAAATATTTGGCCTTCTAGCAGTGTGTGGGATTTTCTCTATTAGTCCATCTATACTGACCTCCATCAGGCTGCAAATTAAAAATAATTTTTATCTGCATCTACCTCTGAAAAAATATTTGGCCTTCTAGCTGTGTGTGGGACTTGTTCTATTAGTCCATCTATACTGACCTCCATCAGGTTGCAAACTGAATATAATTTTTTTCTGCATCTAGCTCTGAAAAAATATTTGGCCTTCTAGCAGTGTGTGGGACTTTCTCTATTAGTCCATCTATACTGACCTCCATCAGGTTGCAAATTAAAAATATTTTTTTGTCTGCATCTAGCTCTGAAAAAATATTTGGCCTTCTAGCAGTGTGTGGGACTTTCTCTATTAGTCCATCTATACTGACCTCCTTCAGGTTGCAAATTAAAAATAATTTTTATCTGCATCTAGCTCTGAAAAAGTATTTGGCCTTCTAGCAGTGTGTGGGACTTTCTCTATTAGTCCATCTATACTGACCTCCATCAGGTTGCAAATTAAAAATAATTTATATCTGCATCTAGCTCTGAAAAAATATTTGGCCTTCTAGCAGTGTGCGGGACTTTATCTATTAGTCCATCTATACTGACCTCCATCAGGTTGCAAATTAAAAATAATTTTTTGTCTGCATCTAGCTCTGAAAAAATATTTGGCCTTCTAGCAGTGTGTGGGACTTTCTCTATTAGTCCATCTATACTGACCTCCATCAGGTTGCAAACTGAATATATTTTTTTTCTGCATCTACCTCTGAAAAAATATTGGGCTTCTAGCTGTGTGTGGGACTTGTTCTATTAATCCATCTATACAGACCTCCATCAGGTTGCAAACTGAATATAATTTTTTTCTGCATCTACCTCTGAAAAAATATTTGGGCTTCTAGCTGTGTGTGGGACTTGTTCTATTAGTCCATCTATACTGACCTCCATCAGGTTGCAAACTGAATATAATTTTTTTCTGCATCTAGCTCTGAAAAAATATTTGGCCTTCTAGCAGTGTGTGGGACTTTCTCTATTACACCATCTATACTGACCTCCATCAGGTTGCAAATTAAAAATAATTTATATCTGCATCTAGCTCTGAAAAAATATTTGGCCTTCTAGCAGTGTGTGGGACTTTCTCTATTAGTCCATCTATACTGACCTCCATCAGGCTGCAAATTAAAAATAATTTTTATCTGCATCTACCTCTGAAAAAATATTTGGCCTTCTAGCTGTGTGTGGGACTTGTTCTCTTAGTCCATCTATACTGACCTCCATCAGGTTGCAAACTGAATATAATTTTTTTCTGCATCTAGCTCTGAAAAAATATTTGGCCTTCTAGCAGTGTGTGGGACTTTCTCTATTAGTCCATCTATACTGACCTCCATCAGGTTGCAAATTAAAAATATTTTTTTGTCTGCATCTAGCTCTGAAAAAATATTTGGCCTTCTAGCAGTGTGTGGGACTTTCTCTATTAGTCCATCTATACTGACCTCCATCAGGTTGCAAACTGAATATATTTTTTTTCTGCATCTACCTCTGAAAAAATATTTGGGCTTCTAGCTGTGTGTGGGACTTGTTCTATTAGTCCATCTATACTGACCTCCATCAGGTTGCAAACTGAATAAAATTTTTTTCTACATCTACCTCTGAAAAAATATTTGGGCTTCTAGCTGTGTGTGGGACTTGTTCTATTAGTCCATCTATACTGACCTCCATCAGGTTGCAAATTGAATATAATTTTTTTCTGCATCTAACCCAGCCAATAGTTTTGGCCTAATACCACAGTTTGGCCACTCAGCTCTGCTCGGTTACCATCCATTGTTTTTTTGTGCAAACAACTCCAGAGTTGTGAATTAGTTAACCACCAAAATGAGTGGAAAAAGGCCTGCTGCTGGTGGAAAGGGGAATAGGCGTGTTGGGAAGGGGAAAAAAGGTTGTGTCCGTGGGGTAGGTGTTAAAGCAACAGTAACATCTGCAGAAGAAAGACCATCTTCCAGCCAAACTAAAATGTCTACTTCTTTTAGCGGACAATGTGATAAGATCCCTTTCTTACGGCCACGCCAATCGCTACAAATTCCAGATGAGGCACAAAAACAGCAGGTGCTTCAACGGATATCAAGTGCTCCTTTAAGTGGGCTCTCCTCCACATCAACTTCAACATCACAAATACTCCAGTCCTCAAAGTTGTCACCCCATTCGCACTTGCTTCCTCACAGCTCCCAAATCTCCAGCTGCCCGTCTGAGTATGAGGTAGAACAGATGATTGAGTCTGCAGAGCTGTTTACTCATACTATAGCCTGGGAATCAGAGGTCGACTCCAGCGCTTCTGTGAATCCAGACGAGGAAATGATCTGCACTGATGCCCAGAATCTTTATGAGTCGGATCCAGGACCAGACGCAGAAGGTTCTGACCATAATGTAGACCCTCATTCCCAAACTGTAATTCCTGTTGGTGGAGACAATGAGGAAGACGATGATGAGACTCAAATACCTGATTGGAGCGACAACTTTAGTTTTTTGTCAGGGCAGGAACAGGTTGGCCCTGAGGACGACGGGTGTGATGACGCACAGGGTGATGATGATGAGGTTGGAGATCCCACTTACTGTCAACCCACAGTCAGCCAAGAGATGAGGTCAGCAGAGGAGGTGGAGGAAGATGCTAGTGACAACGAGGTCAGGTTGCGCCTTCCTGGACAGAGACGTAGTACTGGAAGCACATCAACAACTGCATCCTCAAACACAACTCTGCCTCTCACCACAAGTCGTGGTGGCTCTTCAGGTCGCATGGGTGCTAAGCCTTGCATAGCCTGGGCATTTTTTCAGATCGATAAAGATGACCCAACTCGTGTTATCTGTAACATTTGTCAGCAAAAGCTAAGTAGAGGCCAAAAAATTCATAGTTTGAGTACTTCATGCATGAACCGGCACATGGACATGAAGCATAAGTTGCAGTGGGAAGCTCAGTGTGCTACAATGCGGCCTAGCCGGCCGGGCCAACCACCGTCTGCCATATCTTGTGCATCCGCGGCCTCTTCATCATCTGTGACTGGGGGGACAGCAGTCACACCTGTTTTGGGGCGCAGACCTGCCACCTCTTTACCCGCAAAAGCCAGCGTGATTGGCAGGTCATCATTTAATTTGGAGGTGGTAACACCAGCTGGTGTTGAGCGCTGTCCGACATCGATAGCACCACCTTTGGATCAAGGCAACCTAACATGTCCGCCTGCATCTTCCTCACAGACCGGCAGTTTGCCGGGGACACCCTTATCAACCCGGTCTAAGCACAATAGCCAGCCCTCGGTCCCTCAGATGTGGACAAGTAAAAGACCATTTCCTCCTAGCCATGAGAAAGCTAAGAGGTTGAATTTCACCATCTGCAAGCTCTTGGCTACAGAAATGCTGCCTTTCCGCCTGGTGGACACAGAGGATTTTCGAGACCTTATGTCCGTCGCAGTGCCCCAGTACCAGATGCCCAGTCGGCACTACTTCTCAAAGATAGGTGTGCCTGCGCTCCACCAGCATGTCGCACACAACATCACCTCTTCTTTGAGAAATTCTGTGTGTGACAGGGTGCATTTCACCACAGACACTTGGACGAGTAGGCATGGACAGGGGCGTTACATGTCGCTGACTGGGCACTGGGTAACTATGGTGACAGCAGGACAAGGGGCTGCTGTCCAAGTCTTGCCGTCCTCACGAGTTGTGCGTCAATCCTCTTTATGTCAAAGTTCCTCCACTGCTTCTGCCTCCTCAACCTCCTCTCGGTCTTCCACCTGCACCCAAAGCCTGTCTGGTCATGCCACAAGCTTTCTAACTGCGCAGAAGGGATCCTGCACACCTCCTTACTATGCTGGCAGTAGGGCTCAACGTCATCAGGCGGTTTTTACTTTGAAATGTCTGGGAAATGTGAGTCACACAGCTGAGGAGTTGTGGTCAGCTCTGGAGAACCAATTTCATGAATGGTTGTCTCCACTGGACCTGAAACCAGGGAAGGCCGTGTGCGACAATGCTGCAAACCTGGGTGCGGCCCTTCGCCGGGGCAATGTCACACACGTGCCTTGTATGGCTCACGTGTTGAACCTGGTTGTCCAGCAATTTTTAGCCCACTATCACAGACTAGATGGCCTTCTGCAGAGGGCACGGTCGCTGTGTGCTCACTTCCGCCATTCGCATCCCGCAGCTCAGCGGCTTACATCTCTACAGAAGTCGTTGGGCCTGCCACTTCACCGGCTAAAATGCAATGTGCCTACCCGGTGGAATTCAACTCTGCACATGTTGCAGCGACTGTGGCAGCACCGACAAGCCCTGGTGCAATACATTCTGACGTATAGACTGGGCCAACGAGATCCAGACGTGGGGCAAATCACGCTGGAGGAGTGGTCTCAGATCAGGGACCTATGCACCCTTCTGCAAAGTTTTGAAATGGCGACGAAGATGTTTAGTGCTGACGATGCCATTATCAGCATGACTATTCCGGTGATTTACATGCTGGAGCACATGTTAAACAGAATTCGGAGTCAGGTGGTGGCACAAGAGGAGGTGGAGGAAGTAGAGGAGGAGGAGTTGTATGCGGAAGGGCTAACATCTGCAAGGTCCAGACGGTCGGCAGCACCAAGGCGGCAGACATGTGAGGGTCGGGGAGATGGTTTTACCAGGGCGCATGGTAGCAGCCAAACTAGTGAGGAAGGTGCAGGAGCCCAGGAAGGAGTGGAGGACGAACTGATGGAAGACTCATCAGATGAGGGAGACCTTGATCACATTTCTGTTGTGCGAGGTTGGGGGGAGAGGACAGAGGAAGGAAGCATGATTGTTACCTCGCCACCAACACAACAGGGACTTGGTGCTCCTGGATGCGCAACACACATGAGTGCCTTCTTGCTGCACTACCTGCAACATGACCCTCGAATTGTGAGAATTAGAAATAATCCTGACTACTGGGTTGCCACACTGTTAGATCCCCGGTACAAAAGTAAATTTGCAGAAAGTATTCCTGCCATAGAAAGGGATGCACGCATGCAGGAGTATCAGCAGAGACTGTTGCAGAATCTTACATGTGCTTTTCCACAAAACACCAGTGGTGCACGTAGTGAATCTCACAGTTCCAACTTGCCAACCGTGGGACCGTCAAGTGTTCAGCACTCAAACCGTAACAGAACCACAGTATCTGCTGGTAACATCAATTTTGCGGAATCATTTCACCACTTTTTTAGCCCATCCTTTCCAAGGCCACAGGAGACAAGAAGTCTGACACATAGTCAACGCCTAGAGATGATGGTACAGGAGTATCTCCAAGTAAACATTGAAGCCATGACTGTGTCACTGGACCCTTGCTCTTTTTGGGCTTCCAATCTGGATAAATGGCCAGAGCTAGCCACTTACGCCTTGGAGATCTTGTCATGCCCCGCAGCCAGCGTTCTGTCTGAACGTGTGTTCAGCGCTGCTGGTGGTGTGCTGACAGATAAGCGCACGCGGCTCTCCACTGATAATGTAGACAGACTCACGTTCATAAAGATGAACAAATCATGGATCCGAAATGACTTTTCTACCCCTGTGTCATCCTGGGGAGAGTAAAAGCTTGATGATTGGTTAAAATCACCCTACCAACCGTTTTAAGCTTTCAAATTACTAATCATGTTTATCTGTATCTTGGCTGGAAAATAATTTGGGCTTTGTAGCAGTGTGCAGCACTGATTCTATTAGGCCATCTATAATAAGCTCCACCAGATTTAAAATTACTAATCATGTTTATCTGTATCTTGACTGGAAAATAATTTGGGCTTTGTAGCAGTGTGCAGCACTGATCCTATTAGGCCATCTATACTAAGCTCCACCAGATTTAAAATTAATAATAATTTTTAGCTGCATCTAGCCCGGAAAATAATTTTGGGGCTCCGAGATGCGCAAGACACATAAGTGCCTTCTTGCTGTACTACCTGCAACATGACCCTCATATTGTCAGAATTCGAAGTAATCATGACTACTGGGTTGCCACACTCTTAGATCCCCCAAACTTTTCGATCAACCTTTTCATTTTAATAAAGACCAAAAAAATGGTCATTTTTGAAATTATAAGCATTAGCAGGTTATTAGAAACTGAAATCAAACAGTTTTCAACTCAAAACTTTATTCTAGGTGATGTTACATTTTCACATAGGACCCCTTGTTCGAAAGGAGCTTCTGAACTCTCTCGTCCATTGAATTTGTCAGGTTTTGGATGGTTTCTGCTTCAATTGTTTTGCATGAGGACAGAATACCCTCCCAGAGCTGTTGCTTAGATGTGAACTGCCTCCCGCCATCATAGACACTCCTTTTGATGATGCTCCAGAGGTTCTGAATGGGGTAGAGGTCAGGGGAGCATGGGGGTCACACCATAAGTTTGTCCCCTTTTATGCCCATATCAGCCAGAGATGCAGATGTTTTATGTGCAGCATGAGATGGTGCATTATCATGCAAAAAAATGATCTTGCTGTGAAATACACGGTTCTTCTTCTTGAACCATGGCAGGAAGTGCTGTTTGAGAAAATCCACATACATTATGGAGTTCATCTTTAGCGCCTTCAGGGATCCTAAAGGGGCCGACAATCTCTCTCCCATGATTCCAGCCCAAAACATTACTCCACCTCCTCCTTGTTGGCGCTGTAGCCGTGTTTGCGTGGGGTGTCCATCAACCAGCAATCCTCCACTCCATCTGACGCGCCCCTGGGCCTGTGTCGCGCTGCGTTGCGCACGCGGGAGCTTACCCGGAGCCGGATCTGTTGAGGGTTGTAGTCTCGTGGCGGTGATCCGGTCCGTGCCCAGGGAGTCAGACTAAGTGGCGCTGTTTTAGCGGTAGATGTTGGACGACTACGCCACCCGTTGAGTGCAGCCAGGGAGCTGCTGCTGCAGGGCAGACCGCTGAGGCCGGTGGTAGGATTGTGCAGCGTGATAGTATAACCCCCAACGGGAGGGGTATGGCCTCAGGGCAGCCGACGTGGATGATGGGGGTAGCAGGAACCACTCGGAGATGGTACTGTGTAGTTCAGGGTCTTTACTGGTGACAAAGATAGACCCTCCCGGAGTACTGGCTAGCGATTGGGGCCTGGTCAGTCCTTGAGCAGATGGGATCTCCCCTGGCCAGGCGGAGTTGTAGGCCTCCCAAACTAACGATACTCTTCTGGCTACCTTGCTAGAGGCGGGTATAAGTAGCCCACGTCCCTGAGTGTACCGTGTGGTGCTCACCCGTATGGCCGGTGACTCGGGGCCTTCGGGTTTCTGGGCCAGAGGACCTTCAATCCCCTGCCGGTCGGTTTCTGCTGCTGGATAGGAGTTAGTCCCCACAGCCTCGGACTCCGGGTCCGGTGATAACTTCTCAGTCAGGGCGAGCTCTGCAGCTGCCAGCCCCTGACTCCTTGTAACACTGCTCCCACAGAGCTCCTGTTGTTTATTCCTATATTTGCTTCTTTTCTCTGCTTCTTCTCTACTCACTCACCCTGCCTCAGCCCTAGGTTTATATAGGGGAAGTTCTTCCCCTCCCAGGACTGGGCAGGAGGTGTGGCATGCATAGGATCCCTGACCAAGAGACCTCCCACCTGCTCTCAGACATAACATTGCTGTTACTGTGGAAAACCAGACCCCTGGGGTGCCACATTCCCCCCTAGTGAAATTTAGTACTCCGGGACTAAACATATTTTAGAAAAACATAACAAGATATAACAATAACAATAAAGAAACACATAAAGGTGGTCACGGCATGTCCGTAACCGGGTGCAGTCTTTGAAGAAAGCAAGGTGTCCATTTCACCAAAACAGGGAGACGTAACCAGGTAGGGGTCTGTCCTGCCCCGAGTCCTTAACAGTCTTTAGTCCGTCCTGGGTTACGCTCCAACTATGTACAAAGGATTCCCGGTAAATCCACCAAGGACTCCTAAAAATAACTAGAAACACATAATTATACACAAGCAACAATAAACAGGTAACCACAAATAAAACAATTTATACACTTCAAATCCTCCAACGTGCGGGTAACTGGCCCCTAGTGGCCCTAGTGGACCTACGGAGCTGACTGTCTGGCCCTGAACTACAGGGTGTAGGAGCTGTTAAGGGTAAACTGGGCAGCGGTCTACGGGCCCTTTGGCTCACTAGGGATATGGCAGTCTCACTGCAAGCAGAGGGTTGATCCTCCTGGTCTGCTGGTGTGGGGTCTTCTGCCTCCTGGACCGGCTGTTCTTCCAGCTCTACCTGTTGCTCCGTAGGTGCTTGGGATGCTGGTTGTAGGAAGGTGAGTACGGGTACCACAACTGCACCATTGACTTGAGTCCAAGACTGAGGGAAGTCTCCGAGCACAGTACTAACCATATCTTCCCTTTCCTCTACGGGTCGATGGTCTTCTTGTTCCTCTTCAGGGTTCCGTAGCTGTTCAGGACACTTCTTCAGGTGATCCCGGGATACAATGGCTGTGGTCTCCCCTCCGTCTTTACTGATGGTACAGACCTTCGGGTTGTCGTGGCTTGAGGGCAGTACGGTGTACGGGTCCTTCTCCCACTGGTCGTCCAACTTGTGGAGCCGTCTTTTTCTCTTCAAGACCTGCTCTCCGGGTACCAGGGGAACAGCGGGAGCATACTGGTTGTAAGTTTTCTCTTGTCTTTCCCTAGCCTGACAGAGACTTCGCTCCACGCTCTCCTGTACTCTCCGGTACTGCTGCTGCCTCTCTGTGTCCCAGTCTGCTTCTGGTGAAGTGTCCTCGGGTGTCAGGACTCCCATTTCCAGGTCAACAGGTAACTTACCAGGTCTCGCCCTCATTAGGTAAGCCGGGGTACAGTTGGTGGAACCTACCGGGATGTGGTTGTATAGGTCCACCAGATCGGGCAGCTTCTCAGGCCACAGACTGCGTTCTTCCAGGGGCAATGTTTTCAGAAGATCCATTACCACCTGGTTCATTTTCTCACAAAGTCCATTAGTTTGCGGATGATAGGGTGTCGTCCTTATCTTCCGGCAGCCATACAGAGTGCAGAATTCTTGGAAGACCTCCGCTTCAAAGGCAGGTCCCTGGTCTGTCAACACTTGGTCCGGGTACCCGTGTGGACGGCAGAAATGCTGCTGGAAGGCTCTAGCTGCTGTTCGAGCTGTTAAGTCCTTGACGGGGACGACAACCAAGAACCGGGAGTAGTGATCCACGATGGTTAGTGCGTAGACGTAGCCACTTCTGCTTGGGGTCAGTTTTACATGATCCAAGGCTACCAGTTCCAACGGCTGCCGGGTGACGATGGACTGCAGGGGAGTTTTCTGGCTGGCACGGTCCTTCCTTCTTAGGTTGCACGGGCCACAGTCTCTGCACCACCTCTCGATGGTTCCCCTCATGCCTACCCAGTGGAACCGCTCGCGCAGCAAGAACTCCAGCTTCTTCCATCCGAAGTGTCCAGCCCCGTCGTGGTATGCCTCCATCACCATGGCTGCGTCTCTTCGTGGCACCACTACTTGCCAGATTAGTTCATTCGTCCGGGAGTTAACCATTCTGCGGCACAACTTCCCCTTGTAAAGGAACAGTCGACTCTTCTCAGCCCACAGTTGCTTGGCTTCCTCCGGAGCGTCTGGGTCAAGGCGAGCCTCTGGCCGAGTCAGCATCTCCTTCACCAGTCGGAGGGCAGGGTCACTGTCTTGCGTTTCCTCCCAGTTGTAGTGAGGCAAGGGGTTAAACGTAGCGGCTTGCTTACTCCTTACCCGGTGGGAATACTGGATAGTCCCATGCCGGTGGAACGCGGGGAGTTCGACTTCTTCCAGTCCCTCTGGATCTTCTCCTACGTCCGGTAGGTTTGGCATCCTGGACAGGGCGTCCGCGTTGATATTGGAGCGTCCTGCCCGGTATTTGATGGTGAACTCGTAGTTGGACAGGCGGGCCATCCATCTCTGCTCTAGGGCACCGAGTCTTGCCGTGTCCAGGTGTGTCAACGGGTTGTTATCCGTGTACACGACGAACCGGGAAGAAGCGAGGTAGTGCTTAAAGCGTTCGGTGACTGCCCACACCACCGCCAGGAACTCTAGCTTAAATGAGCTGTAGTTCTCAGGGTTTCTCTCGGTGGGTCGCAGTTTTCGGCTGGCGTAAGCGATTACTCGTTCTTTCCCCTGCTGGATCTGGGACAGCACGGCTCCTAGTCCGATGTTACTTGCGTCGGTGTAGAGGATAAAGGGCTGGCTGTAATCCGGGTACGCCAGGATTTCATCCCCCGTGAGGGCCATCTTCAGCTGGCGGAAGGACTCCTCTTACAACTTCTCCCATCTGAAGGGCGGCTTCTGGTTCTTGGCCTTCCGGGACTGGCCTATCAGGAGGTCCTGCATAGGAGCTGCCTTTTTGGTGAAACCGGGGATGAACCTGCGGTAGTAGCCTACCAACCCGAGGAACTGCCGCACTTCCTTTACACTGGAGGGACTTGGCCATTCCTTAATTGCGGTGATCTTATCAGGGTCGGGAGCCACTCCGTCAGCGCTCACCACGTGTCCCAGGTACTGCACCTTTGGTTTCAGGAGGTGACACTTGGAGGGTTTCACCTTTAGGCCGTAGCTTGCCAGAGCTTCGAACACTTCCGCCAGGTGTTTCAGGTGGTCCTCATAAGTCTTAGAATATACGATGACATCGTCCAGGTACAACAGGACCGTCTCGAAGTTTCTATGGCCCAGACAGCACTCCATTAATCGTTGGAAGGTTCCTGGTGCGTTGCAGAGTCCGAACGGCATACAGGTAAACTCGCTAAGTCCCATCGGGGTGGTGAATGCGGTCTTCTCCCGGTCCGCCTCTGCTACAGGAACCTGCCAGTACCCACTAGTGAGATCCAAGGTAGAGAAGAAGTTAGCAGATCTTAAAGCAGCCAAAGACTCCTCTATCCTTGGTAAGGGGTACGCATCCTTGTGTGTGATACGGTTGATTTTCCGGTAATCTACACACATCCTCATGGTGTTGTCTTTCTTTTTGACTAAGACTAGTGGAGCTGCCCAGGGGCTACAGCTATCCCTGATCACCCCAGCCTCCTTCATGTCTCTAAGCATCCCCTTGGCGTGTTGGTAGTGTGCAGGGGGTACGGGTCGATACCTCTCTTTTATGGGAGGATGGTCTCCCGTGGGGATGTGGTGTTCTACCCCCTTGACTCGCCCGAAGTCTAACTAAACACTCTCTCGTACTCTTGAACCACCCGATAGACTCCCTGTTTCTGATGTGAGGGAGTGGAGTCAGTACCCAAATGTAGTTGCTGACACCAGTCCTCCATTGTTTTCTTAGAGCCGTTACCTTCCTCCGGGTGAGATGGAGGCAAGGGTTCCACAGATTGTATAGCATTTTGGTTAATGGTATATAATTTGGCTAGTGTGGCATACCGGGGCAGGTACACTTCCCTCTTCCCGATATTGATTATGCGAACGGGCACCCTCCCATTGCCTGGTAATCTCTACCTCTCAGACCAATAGCTGCCCGGCACCAAATCATCATTTCACTTTTTGGGGGCATGGCAATAGGGAAAGGGTCACACATTCTCACGCTACCAATCTCACCGCCGGAGAGTTCCACCTGTTGCCGTCGCATCAGTGCCCGGATCTCTTTTTGGAGCACTCGCTGCTCGCCGGAGCTGGCGTTCTTGGCAACCTGCTGTAAAAGGAAAATCACCTCTGCAAGACAATTTTCAATTACATTAGTTCCTAGAGTTATCTTTGGGTGACTCTCGTGTTTGTCAATGTCTACAATGATCAGTCCCTGTGCTGCCAGTTCAACTCTACCAATTTTAATGGTCACCTCTTTAAATCCGATCTGTGGCACGGGCTGACCATTGCTGGCGATGATACTCAAGTCGTCGTCAGGGTAGCGGGTAATATCCGAGTCATTCCAGTACTGCTTGAAGAGCACGTACGGGATGGTGGTGACCTGTGACCCGGTGTCCAGTAGGGCACTCATAGGAATGCCATCCAGTACCACAGGCAAGACTGGACGTCCTCCCACATATTTGTCGTGCCAGTTCGATGGGCCTGATGATCTTTTTCCTAGGGGTTGGCCCTCTACCCTAGGTTGTGCCAGTTTAAAGGACAGCACCTTGCCATATGTCCGGGTTGATTACAGCGGCAGCAGATGGGTCGTCCGTCCTCGTTGTATCGGTCACTGGGTCTTCCTCTGGCCGGTGGGGTCCTCCTTGGTCGACGCCACGGGATGTCCTCCGGTCCGGATGCCAGCTGGATCTTCCCTGGAGTGGAAACCTGTAAAGACTGCACAGTTCGGGTTAGCGCAGCAACGCTTTTAGCTAGCTCTTGGACCTGATGGTGCAGGTCTGGAGCCGAGTCATTGTTCAAAGTCTGCGCATCAGCTCCCACAGGCCCTGCCGACAAGGGCGCCGCCTCCTGGTGGTAGGTGGTAGTGGGGCGTCTGTGGGTCACAACGCCACCTGGGGCCGGTTCTCGGAGCACCCGGATGGCTCTGTCCTTGAACTGTGCAAATCCCAGATGAGGGTCCTGTAAGGCCATTGCCCGCAACTGGGTTCGGTGGGCTTTGCAATATAAACCCTCTATAAATTGTTCAGTTAACAGCCTGTCCTCGTCTCCCACGCCGTCAGGGTCGGTCTGCTTAATGGCTCTCAGGGCCTCTTGTAGGTTCAGGGCATAGTCCCTTATACTCTCATGTGCCCGCTGTTTGCACCCGTAGAATCTAAGCTTGATCTCGGCTGAGGTACGGGTATCAAAGGTGTTCCTCAGCCGGGTTAGTATCCCTGCGACAGTCCTCCCCCCAGGTGGCCAGGACTTTACCTCCCTTTTGGCTGCCCCGGTTAATTGGGCCACCAGGATGCTTACTTTTTGCTCTTCTGTGAGGGGGTACACCTGGAAGAGGCTATCCAGTTTTTCTCTAAAGTCCTGCAGGGTATGTGACTCCCCTGAGTACTGGGGTAGCCAGGCTGCCCCCGGGATATAGGGCATGGTGAAAGGCATGACCGCAACAGTGGTGGCGCTGGCGGGGGTTGGAGCGGTGAAGCTCTCCTCCGTATCCGACATCCTTCTCCCCCCTAGTGGACCGTGGCCTACCTTGCGATGATCCTCTTCCGTAGGCCGCGGCTCCGCAGTGGATCGTCAGGGTTGAGGACCTTCCGTCGCGCTCCTGTGACGTCGGCGTCTGCTGGGCTCCTTCCAGGACCTTACGCAACGTCCGGATGTGAGGCGGGGCTTCAGTTCTCGCGCGTTTTCGGAGTCCACGCCCCTCTTCTTCCCGCGCGGCGTCCTCAAGATGGCGTCCAATGGCGGGAAAACTCCACGGATGGCGGGAAGAAGGCCGAAGATGGCGCCGGATGGCGGGAAAACTCCACCGATGGCGGGAAGAAAGCGGAAGATGGCGCCGGATGGCGGGAATCTTCACCACGGGTAAGTTTTCACAGTCTTTTTCAGGCACGCAGTACCCGGTGGTTGCGGGCACGAAATCCTGCCGACTACGCCAAAAGTTGACGCGCCCCTGGGCCTGTGTCGCGCTGCGTTGCGCACGCGGGAGCTTACCCGGAGCCGGATCTGTTGAGGGTTGTAGTCTCGTGGCGGTGATCCGGTCCGTGCCCAGGGAGTCAGACTAAGTGGCGCTGTTTTAGCGGTAGATGTTGGACGACTACGCCACCCGTTGAGTGCAGCCAGGGAGCTGCTGCTGCAGGGCAGACCGCTGAGGCCGGTGGTAGGATTGTGCAGCGTGATAGTATAACCCCCAACGGGAGGGGTATGGCCTCAGGGCAGCCGACGTGGATGATGGGGGTAGCAGGAACCACTCGGAGATGGTACTGTGTAGTTCAGGGTCTTTACTGGTGACAAAGATAGACCCTCCCGGAGTACTGGCTAGCGATTGGGGCCTGGTCAGTCCTTGAGCAGATGGGATCTCCCCTGGCCAGGCGGAGTTGTAGGCCTCCCAAACTAACGATACTCTTCTGGCTACCTTGCTAGAGGCGGGTATAAGTAGCCCACGTCCCTGAGTGTACCGTGTGGTGCTCACCCGTATGGCCGGTGACTCGGGGCCTTCGGGTTTCTGGGCCAGAGGACCTGCAATCCCCTGCCGGTCGGTTTCTGCTGCTGGATAGGAGTTAGTCCCCACAGCCTCGGACTCCGGGTCCGGTGATAACTTCTCAGTCAGGGCGAGCTCTGCAGCTGCCAGCCCCTGACTCCTTGTAACACTGCTCCCACAGAGCTCCTGTTGTTTATTCCTATATTTGCTTCTTTTCTCTGCTTCTTCTCTACTCACTCACCCTGCCTCAGCCCTAGGTTTATATAGGGGAAGTTCTTCCCCTCCCAGGACTGGGCAGGAGGTGTGGCATGCATAGGATCCCTGACCAAGAGACCTCCCACCTGCTCTCAGACATAACATTGCTGTTACTGTGGAAAACCAGACCCCTGGGGTGCCACACATCCATCTGGACCATCGAGCGCTGCACGGCACTCATCCGTGAACAAAACAGTTTTGAAATCAGTCTTCATGTAATGTTTGGCCCACTGGAGCCGTTTCTGCTTGTGTGAAGTGGATAGAGGAGGTCGACAGGATGGCGTATGCACAGCTGCAAACCTCTGAAGGACCCTGCATCTTGTTGTTCGGGGGACGTTGGAGGCACAAGCAGCTTCAAAAACTTGTCTGCTGCTATGACAAGGCTTTTTTGCCGCTGCTCTTTTAACCTGACGTAATTGCCTGTAGGAAAGAGTCCTCAATTTGCCCTTATCAGCACGCACACGTGTGTACTGTGAATCAACTACATACTTCTTGATTGCCAAGACACTTCATCCTGATCATCGCACAATGTTGATTGTAGTCATGCCTTGACCTAAACACTCCACAATTTGTTGCTTCTCAGCAGCCGACACATCCTTTTTCTTTCCCATTTTGGCAGAAAATGTAGGCTGCTTAATAATGTGAGACAGCCTTCTTAAGTAGTCTTGCCTTTCATTGGACACACCTGCCAAACTAATTAGCAAAGGTGTCTGCAATTGCTTACAGTGATATAAAGAGCCCTGACACACATCACCATCAATGAGTTTAACTGACAAACAAACAAATTCTTCCCTTATCACTCCTAAACACTTTTTGCATAATAATTTGGAACACAGTGTACATGTGCTTTTCCACAAAACACCAGTGGTTCACGTAGTGAATCTTACAGTTCTAACTTGCCAACCGTGGTCTGTATGGAGTTGTTCAATAAAGGGCCCAAAATTAAGAAAACATAGATGGGAGAGGTCTCTATGAATAGGAATTCCTAAGTATTTGATACCCTGTGAGGGCCAGGCAAAGGGAAAGTTGGACTGGATGGAATCCTATATGGATTTGGGGAGGGAGACATCGAGGGCCTCAGATTTCGCTGCATTGATTTTAAAATTTGACCATGTAACAAAGTGATCTATTTCAGCCATAACAGCATGGATGGATATATGTGATTGAGTGATATATACTAGGACATCATCAGCAAATAGAGAGCACTTGTACTCGGTGCCTCCCACCTCAATCCACCTAATATTGGGGTTATGGCGAATTGATGAGAGCAGGTGCTCCGTCACTAGGATGTCTAAGAGAGGGGACAGAGGACATCCCTGCCTTGTCCCATTGGTGATTGTGAAAGGTGATGAAAATGTTCTGATGCACCCCCTGGGCCTTGGGACACCCGGAGCCGGACCCTTTTTGGTGGATGCTGGTGGTTGTAGTCTTCGTGGCGGCGACCCGGTTCCGTGGCTCAGGGTGGTCAAACCAGTGGCGGAACTATTTATGTGGTTTTGATGTTTAAATGTCCGACTACGCCACCCGTGGATTGCGGTCAGAGTGAACCGCCGCTGCAGGGCAGACCGCTGATGCTGGTGTTGTGGGTGCAGCAGAGCGTAGCATAACTCCCCACGGGAGGAGTATAGCCTCAGGGCAGTGTATGCGGAGGATGGGGGTGATGGTGCAGGGCAGCAGCAGTAACGACACGGAGTCAGTGATGCAGTCCAGGGCCTTTACTCACAGTTCTTATTATCCAGACCACGTCTGCAGGTAACGGCTGCCCACGTCGTACTGTGCTCACCAGGTGAGGGGCTCAGACAACTCCCAGATAACTTTGGAGCGCTTCACAGGACCCCCTTTGTGTGTCCTTTGTCTGGCCTTTCTTACCAACCCTTCTGTCCGGCTGCCTCGGGCCTCCTCTTGGTAAACTTGGCGACAGTTTCCCTGACCCTATGTGGTGCCTTCCTAGCGGGTGTAGCAAGGGGCTGCGCCACATAAAATGTCACAGCCTCCGGTTTCTAGCTGAGGGTCGTTTCCTGCCTCCACTAGTTTCGGGGACCGGTCTCCCCCTTTGGCCTGACCCCTCCACGCAGGTGGATTCGGGCGTGCGGTGGCGACTCGCCCGTCCGCACCCCTGGGATCCCTTCATTCCTCGTTCCTGGAGCCTTCTCCGCTCCTCTTCCTTCCTTCTCCCTCTTCCAGGCCTGGGCCTCTGTTACTAGGCCCGCCTCCGGAGCAGAGCTCATGCAGAGCCCCTGCTCCCTGCCACTTCTGCTCAGACTTCTCTGCACTGAACTAAGATGGTGCCCACCTTTTATACTCCCTTCTCAATGCACCCAGGAACTGCTTCCTCCCTGCTCCTGCACTACAGGGTTCCCCTTCCTCAGTGTTCCCTCCCCCCACTCCAGCCAGGGACAGGGACTGTCGTGCCCATCTCAGAGGCATATTGGTCGCCCTGCCCCACGGCAATGTGGTGTAATGCATGCAGGTGTCGGGTCCTGATCCACACTCCATCCTTACCTGAGAGTGAGATATCACACCTCTGGGTGAGGTGCAATACCTCTGTAGCAACCGAGCCCTCAGGGTGCTACAGTTCCATTTATCTTCAGCCTAGGTGACGTATTGTGATACAGGGCCATGATTTTGGCTATAAAAGGGTCCCCTAGACCCCTACCCCAAGCTTTTTAAGAGAATCATATATGGCGTGCCAGGAGACTCTATGGAATGCTTTCTCAGCATCCAACGAGAGTATCTAATTACAAATTTTTAACTGCATCTAGCCCAGGAAATACTTTGTGCCTAGTAGCAGTGTCTGCTAGTCAGCGGATTATCCCGGCTGTTAAGCTAGCTACACCACCTGTAGTTTGGACACTTAATTTTTTCAAAGGAAATGCTTCGGGACCACGGGATACTCAGTGAAGAGCATCAGGAGGCACCCCAAGGCATAGGGGCTGGGACTGGCAGTAGGATGCCTTGCGGTGGACAGCCGAGCTCGATCCTTATAAAAGCTTTTTAACTGCAGCAGCTTTAGTGGACGCTACTGGAGCTGGAATTACGCGGCTGCTGGCATGAGACTTGCCCTCCAATAGATCCTTGTAAATGGATTTAAAGTGTATTCATTCAAATTAGAGAGACAATTTAAATTAAAAAGCTTAGAGCTGCCTCCACCACAGGGGGGCTCTCTCGACCCACCAGCGGACAGGCACCAGTATTGGGAGAGGGGGGCTGGCCATCAGGGTTCACCGCGGCTCTGGCACAAACCCGGCGACACGGAGGCGGCACGGGCAGGAGCGGACTGAGCGTGTCGGCTTCTCACTTTTTGGATTTTAGAAGGGCATGACATGCCTATATCTGTGTCTCCCCCTCCTTTTACTCCTCCACCTCTTTTCTTTTCGCATGACTATATGTACTTGTCACTTTTCCATGTGTTAGTTGTGTCTTCTGAGCAGTTTGTCAGCTTTTGGACACCTTTGAAGGTGTTTTCTATGTGTTTCTATGTGTTTTTGTTTGCCTGCCATTGGTTTTAACGGTGTTCGAAGGTGTTCGACGAACAGTTCGATGAACAGTTCGGCGAACCCACGGGTGTTCGACGAACCGAACCGAACTCGAACACTACGGGGGTGGCTCAACACTACTGCGGACTGCAATTTGCAGCGTGGGGGGGCAGAAAGCTTGGGCCTCGCTGCGCTGCGGATTCCAGCCCCCAGCTGCCTAGTTGTACCTGGCTGGACACAAAAATAGGGCGAAGCCCCACGTATTTCTTTTTTAAATTATTTCATGAAATTCATGAAATAATCAAAAAAAAATTGACGTGGGTCTTCGCCCTATTTTTGTGTCCAGCCAGGTACAACAGGCAGGAACGGGCTGCCCCCAACCAGCAGCTGCCTATTTGTACCTGGCCGGACACAACAATATAGGGAAGCCCTTTTATTTTTAATTATTTCATGAATTTCATGAAATAATTAAAAAAAAAAAATACGTGGGGCTTCGCCCTATTTTTGTGTCCAGCCAGGTACAACTAGGCAGCTGGGGGCTGCAATCCGCAGTGCAGGGAGGCCCAAGCTTTCTGCCCCCCCCCCGCTGCAAATTGCAGTCCGCAGCCACCCCAGAAAATGGCGCATTTATAGAAGCGCCATCTTCTGGTACTGTACCCAACTCATCCAGGGCCCTGGTGCGTTGGCTCACTGGGTAATAAAGGGGTTAGGGCCAGCTTGGTATTATCAGCTGGCCCTAAGCCCGAAATTCATGGGGTCTCGCCAATATTAGACATGACCGCCATGAATTTCTAGTAAAGTATTTAAAAAAACACAACACCCAGAATAAAGTCCTTTAATTGAAATAAACGCACAATTTTTTAATGTTCTAAATTAAACCATACTTACCATCACGCCCATTCCAGCTGAAGCCAATGTCTTCTGCAATAAAAGTAAAATAATAAAGCAACCTCATGCTTACCTTTCCATGGTTACCATAATGGCTCCAGCTCTGCAACATTCACATGACAGGCTGGATCGCAGCCAAAAGCTGCCATCCAGCTTGCCATGCCGCAGACACTGAGAAGCGCAGGCATGCTTGCGCTCCTCAGTGTCTGGCTGTGACGGCATCCAGATGAGCCGAGATCATGTCCAATGAACTCAGCTCACCTCATGCACGTCACTGACAGCGTGGGAAAGTTCTCCTGCGCTTGCGCTTGCCGTGAGCACAGGAGAATTCTCTCACGCTCACCGCATGCGCAGGAGAATTCTCCCACGCTGTCAGTGACATGCATGAGGCGAGCTGAGTTCATTGGACATGATCTCGGCTTATCTGGATGCCGTCACAGCCAGACACTGAGGAACGCAAGCATGCCTGCGCTTCTCAGTGTCTGCGGCATGGCAAGCTGGATGGCAGCTTTTGGCTGCGATCCAGCCTGTCATGTCAATGTAGAAGAGCTAGAGCCGTCCTGGGAACCATGGAAAGGTAAGGATGATGTTGGTTTATTATTTTATTTTTATTGCAGGAGATTGTTGGCTTCAGCTGGAATGGACGTGATGGTAAGTATGGTTTAATTTAGACCAATAAAGAATTGTGTGTTTATTTCAATTAAAGGACTTTATTCTGGGTGTTGTGTTTTTTTTTTTAACTTTGACTATGGGGTTGGTAATGGGGGTGTCTTATAGATGCCTCTCCATTACTCACCTGGGCTTGATGTCAGCTGGCATTATAAGCTGACATCAACCCCAGCCCTATTACCCCACTGCCACCGCTACAGGGCAGTGGGAAGAGCGAGGCTAAGTGACAGAATTGGTGCATCCTATGGATGCGCCATTTCTGGGGCGGCAGACGGCTGGTGTTTCTAGCCTGGGAGGGGGCCAATATTCATGGCACCCTTCCTGGGCTATTAATATCAGCCCCCAGCTGTCTGCCTAGCCTTTGCTAGCTATTAAAATTGGGGGGACCCCACGTCATTGTTTTGGGGGATCCCCCATTTTAATAGCTAGTAAAGGCTATGTATTCAGCTGGGGGCTGATATTAGTAGCCGTGGGTATTACCCCCTTCCCAGGCTTCAAACATCTGCCCCAGCCATCTGCTTAACCTCCGCTAGAGACTAAAATTAAGGGGAACCCCATGGCAATATTTTTTTAATAAATCCTTTATTTTAACACTAAATGACAAGTACAGTAATCAACACTATCACTGTACTTATTATATATGTGACTGACATATTTCTGTCTATCTAATCTATGTGTGATGCTCTATTCTTTCTGTTCTAAATTGTCGGGTACTGATGCTCAATTGCCGGCCGGATTTTTTAAAGAGACGGTGCATGAAAACACAATTATTTTTTTTAATAAATCCTTTAACACTAAATGACAAGGACAGTAAGCAACACTGTCACTGTACTTCTTATATATTTGACTGACATGCTTCTATCTATCTAATCTATGTGTGATGCTCTACTCTTTCTGCTCTAAATTGTCGGGTACCGTTACTGAATTTTTTAAAGAGAGTGTCTTCTGAGCAGTTTGTCAGCTTTTGGACACCTTTGAAGGTGTTTTCTATGTGTTTTTATTTGCCTGCCATTGGTTTTAACGGTGTTTGCCGTTGTTCGACAGTGTTCTAAGGTGTTCGACGAACAGTTCCACGAACATCCCGGTGTTCGACGAACCGAACCGAACCCGAACACTACGGTGGTGACTCAACACTAGTCATGTCCAATGAACTCGGCTCACCTCATGCACATCACTGACAGCGTGGGAAAATTCTCCTGCGCTTGCCGTGAATGCAGGAGAATTCTCTCACGCTGGGATGGCATTCTGATGACAGGCTAGATCACAGCTGAGCGCTGCCATCCAGCTTGTCATCCTTCAGAGACACTGCAGAGCGCAGGCATTATGGGAACTTCCGATTCCAGTATTCGATATTCTTAAAGTATCGGAACTCAGTATCGGAACTCCGATACCGCGAATATCGGTCGATACCCGATATTTCAGTATCGGAATGCTCAACACTAACAATGACCCAAAACATAAAGCCAAAGCAACCCAGGAGTTTATTAAAGCAAAGAATTGGAATTTTCTTGACCAAGTCAGTCACCTGATCTCCACCCAATTGAGCATGCATTTCACTTGTTAATGACTAAACTTCAGACAGAAAGGCCCACAAACAAACAGCAACTGAAAACCACCACAGTGAAGGCCTGGCAGAGCATCAAAAAGGAGGAAACACAGCATCTGGTGATGTCCATGAGTTCAAGACTTCAGGCAGTCATTGCCAACAAATGGTTTTCAACCAAGTACTAGAAATGAACATTTTATTTACAATTATTTAATCTGTCCAATTACTTTTGGTCCCTTTAAAAACAGGGTGGCACATGTTAAGGAGCTGAAACTCCTAAACCCTTCATCCAATTTTAATGTGGATACCCTCAAATGAAAGCTGAAAGTCTGAACTTCAACTGCATCTGAATTGTTTTGTTTAAAATTCATTGTGGTAATGTCTAGAACCAAAATTAGAAAAATATTGTCTCTGTCCAAATATATATGGACCTAACTGTATATAGTGAATCAAAACCCATGTCAGTGATCTATATACCCAGGTTTCAATGCAGGGCCGGCGTCAGCACCCGGCGCACCCGGGCAAATGCCGGGGCCCTGAGCAGGCAGAGGGGCCCACTGGCGGTCGCGCACCCCGCTGGGCTTTGGGCGGAGGAGAGCGGTGCCCGCCCTTCTCCGCCGCTTGCTCAGGGCCCCGGCAGCCGGATACTTACCTCTCCCCGTGCCTCCGCAGATCAGCTGTCTTCCTGCTCTGCGCTCCCTGTGACGTCTCAGGTCAGAGGGCGCGATGACGTCTTAACACCGCGCCCTCCCCTGAGCCGTCACAGGGAGCGCTGAGCGGGAAGACGCCGACAACGCTGGAGTCCAGACCCGAGCAGCGGGCAGCGGGCAGCGGGCAGCAGGTAGCAGGTGAGGAGAAGGGAGGTGAGTATTTTTTTTTTTTTAATGTATGGAGGCATGGGGCAGTATAAAGAGAAGGGGGGGACAGCCTGCATGGGGCATTATAAAGAGAGAGGGGGACAGCCTGCATGGGGCATTATAAAGGGGGGGGGCAGCCTGCATAGTGCATTATGTAGGGGGGAACAGCCTGCATGGAGCATTATATGGGGGGGCAGCCTGTATGGGGCATTATGTGGGGGGGAACAGCCTGCATGGAGCATTAAAAGGGGGGGGCCTGTATGGGGCATTATGTGGGGGGTAACAGCCTGCATGCAGCATTATATGGGGGCCAGTATCCTGTATGGAGCGTTATAAGGGGACCGGTATCCTGTATGGAGCGTTATAAGGGGACCGGTATCCTGTATGGAGCGTTATATGGGGGCCAGTATCCTGTATGGAGTTTTATAAGGGGACCAGTATCCTACATGGAGCGTTATATGGGGGCCGGTATCCTGTATGGAGCGTTATATGGGGGCCAGTATCCTGTATGGAGTTTTATAAGGGGACCAGTATCCTGTATGGAGCGTTATATGGGGGCCAGTATCCTGTATGGAGCTTTATAAGGGGACCAGTATCCTGTATGGAGCGTTATATGGGGGCCAGTATTCTGTATGGAGCCTTATATGGGGGCCAGTATTCCGTATGGAGCCTTATATGGAGGCCAGTATTCCGTATGGAGCCTTATATGGGGGCCAGTATTCCGTATGGGGCCTTATATGGGGGCCAGTATTCTGTATGGGGCCTTATATGGGGGCCAGTATTCCGTATGGGGCCTTATATGGGGGCCAGTATTCCGTATGGAGCCTTATATGGGGGCCAGTATTCCGTATGGAGCCTTGTATGGGGGCCAGTATTCCGTATGGAGCCTTGTATGGGGGCCAGTATTCCGTATGGAGCCTTGTATGGGGGCCAGTATTCCGTATGGAGCCTTATATGGGGGCCAGTATTCCGCATGGGACCTTATATGGGGGTCAGTATTCCGTATGGGGCCTTATATGGGGGTCAGTATTCCGTATGGGGCCTTATATGGGGGCCAGTATTCCGTATGGGGCCTTATATGGGGGCCAGTATTCCGTATGAAGCGTTATATGGGGGCCAGTATTCCGTATGAAGCGTTATATGGGGGCCAGTATTCCATATGGAGCCTTATATGGGGGCCAGTATTCTGTGTGGAGCGATTCACCGGTTTCTGAGCTATTGTGGAATTTACAATAGATATCACTCATGTAATGTAAGAAGTGAAATCTTTGCATTGTACTATATATATATTTCTCCGCCGTATCTGTGCATCATGAATCGTGGTATGTGTTAAAGGGGCCCACTGAGACTCTTTCGCCCGGGGCCCAGAAAAACCTGGAGCCGGCCCTGTTTCAAGGTATAATGATCCAGTAGTATACTGTATATCAAAAAGTGGTTTAAGACCATTTAATAGTTTTAGTACACTGGAGTGAAGGGAGCATTACAATGTTCAGTAAAAAGTGATGAGTAGTAAATAGTCTTACCAGACCAATATAGAGAGAAGGTAGAGGGTAGAATAAGCACTACGCAATGCTGGGTAGCTGGTAAAGGAATGGTGCATGTGGCGTGTGAAATAGGGCAGTGGAAGATACAGTAAGTGCAATATAATGGTTGCTATAGACCTTTAGGCTGTGTGCCCACGATGCGGATTTAATGCATTTCCGTGGCTGCATTTCCGCTGCGAAAATGCATTAAAAACGCATGTTAAGTTGTCTGTCATGTTTCCCAATGATAATCCGCATGTGCTGGGCACATGCAGCAGAAATTTTCGCTGCGGATTATCATTGTGGAAAAATCCGCAGCACAACCATTAATTGTGCGGAATCGCGGAGAAATCACCGCCATTGACTTGCATTGAATCAGATAATATCCGCATGTATACATGTATGCATGCGGATATTATGCGATTCAATGCGCAGATGGTAACCAGGTCTGGAGAAGAGGAGACTCTCCTCCATACCCGGGTACCATAATCCCTTTAGTTAAAAAATAATTAAAATAAAAAAAAAACATTATACTCACCTTCCGATGTCCCCCGGTCTCCTCTACGGTGCGTCCGGTGTCTTCGGCGGGTCACGGGGGTGTAAAAGGACCTTCCATGACGTTGTTTCGTCATGTGATGGTCACGCAACCGCTGACATCCGCTCACCGTCACTTGTCGTGACATCAGCGGATGTCAGAGCCAGCTGCAGCTGGGGGTCACGTGTGTGAAAGGCCAGTGATAGGCATTATCTGCAAAGGACGGTATTTACAAAAAGTCTTTGGGGCCCCGGGGGGATACATTGGGGGGGGTAATCTAAAGTAGTGGACAACCCCTTTAATATTTTACCTGATGTTATGGAATACAGCTGCCATGAAGGATGAAATTGGTTGGCAAAAATGTTTAGGTAGATGGCACATGTCAAAGTACCATTGGCCTGAAAGTCAGGCCAAAGCTTTCCCGACTGAAAATTGCCCAGGGCAACACACTGTTACATTAGCTCTGCTTGCTTGCCTTCTTCCAATAGTGTATTCTGGTGCCATTTCATCCATAGATTAGTGATGAATACACACACAGCAGAGACATGATTTATCAGACTAATGCTTGGCTAACATTTTGGGTCCCATAGACTTTGAAAGGAGTAGCGGTGCACTTGGTCATACATTTGTAACTGTGGATAGGCAATAAATGTTCTTGTTGGTTAACCCCTGCAATAGGAGATCAATACAGATTAAAGGTACCACATATAGGAAAAACTTGCAGAGCCAGTACATAAAATTACATTATATTAGTATATTCCATGAGTCTATGTACTCTGCTCAAAAAGCTTGACAATTATGTAACTAGTAAACAGTAGTGATGAGCGAGCACTAAAATGCTCGGGTGCTCGATGCTTGTGTCGAGCAAATTGGAATGCTCGGGTGCTCGACCCGAGCAACGAGCCCAATGTAAGTCTATGGGAAACTTGAGCATTTTTCAGGCGGCTCCCCCCGGCTGTCTGCAGAGGCCTAAAAATTGCCCAAATCGATGGAAACAGTGCTCAAATGACATGGGAACAGCATGTGGAAGACCCATGGAAGAATTTCTGGCTTCCAGGTCACTGCTGTCAACAATGTTGTCAGAGGTACTATGCCACTTTTATGGACTCATAATAAAACATACTAAAACGAAACAAAAAATGGATTTTCCTGGGAAATATGTTAAGGAACATCCTTTCCAGGGTAATGACTTGTATATAAGGCAAAATAAATAACCAAAAACAAAAATACTCCTCCACAACTTGGGCTATGTTCAAACGTAGCGTTTTTGATGCGTTTTTTGCACTTTTGCATTGCTTTCAACCGTGACAAATACATTCATTGGGAAATGTCATTTTGACATTTTACAACCTTATTTGGCCATGTGGTGTGTGAGACATTATCAGACACATCATGTTTCATTTATGGGACTCTGAAAGTCACAAAGCCTATTTTTATAGGGCCATCAGGCGGCCTTTACTATTCTTAAAGGGCCAGCAGTCGTCCCTCACTATTGCTAGAGAGCCATCAGCTGGCTATGCTTTGTTGTTCCCATTACTAAAGAGTGGGTATCCTATAATGTTATTGCGTATTCAGTGAGTGGCAGGGCTGCCCAAAATTTGGACGCACCCCAATACCCCTTTGAAAATTTGGATGCACCCCAATACCCCTTTGAAGAGACTTAGAGGAGGGCCTCCTGAAAACAATGTTCCCATTATTAGGAAGTGAGTCTCCCATTCTGTTTGCCTATGCAGTGAATGCAAGGGCTGCCAAAAATTGGGAGCCACTCCAATGCCCCTTGGAAGAGACGTGGAGGTCAGATGACTTCCTGAAAACAATGTTCCCATTATTAGGAAGTGGGTCTTCCATTGTGTTTGCCTATGCAGTGAATGCAAGAATTGCCAAAAATTTGGAGGCACTCCAATGCCCCTTGGAAGAGATGTGGAGGTCAGAGGGCCTCCTGAAAACAATGTTCCCATTATTAGGAAGTGGGTCTCCCATTGTGTTTGCCTATACAGTGAATACAAAGGTTGACAAAAATTTGGAGGCACTCCAATGCCCCTTGGAAGAGACATGGAGATCAGAGGGCCTCCTGAAAACAATGTTTCCATTATTAGGAAGTGGGTCTCCCATAATGTTGGCCTATGCAGTCAATGCAAGGGCTGAAAAAAAAATTGGGAGGCACTCCAATGCCGTTTGGAAGAGACGTAGAGGGGCTCATGAAAAAATGTTCCCATTATTAGGAAGTGGGTATTAGTGTTAGCCTATGCAGTGAATGCAATGGCTGCCAAAAATTGGGAGGCACTCCAATGCACCTTGAAAAAGATGTGGAGGAGGACCTCATATAAAAATGTTCCCATTAGAAAGGAGGGGGTCTCCTATACTTGTAATGCCCATGCACTAAGTGTATGGGCTGACAAACATTTACCCCTGGGGGGTATATATGAATATACTGTATAAAATTTTTTTTTTACGGGCATCATAAACACCCTTTATAAAAATTATGTGAGTGTTGCATCACGGACCACGGCCACCCTGATGATATGGTGATGGAGGATGAGGATGAGGAGAAGGAGGAGGAAAAGAGCAAATAGCCAAAATCAGGAAGAGTATACCCATGTGTGGGTGTGAAAAGGTGTATGAGAATACACCTCGCAAAAAAAGACACTGGATTTGAGTTTATGTTACGCTGCTATCATTCAGTGGTGTTGAGAAGTGTGGCCCAATCCAGCCCTTGTTCATTTATATAAAAGTCAGCCTGTCAGCATTTTCAGTTGACAGACAGATGCGCTTATCTGTTATAATTCCATCCGCGGCACTAAAAACCTGCTCTGATAAAATGCTAGCGGCAAGGCAAGCCAGGACCTCCAAGGCGTAGAGAGCCAGTTCATTCCACGTGTCCAGCTTGGATACCCAATAATTATAAGGCACAGAGGAATCACGGAGGACGTTGGTATGGTCGGTAAGGTACTCACTCAGCATCTTCCCAAACGTTGCACTCCTTGTGAGAGTACTCAGGGCCTGTATGATGGGAGGGGCTGAGAAAACTCTCCCAGAACTTTGACAGTGTTCCCCTGCCTTTGCTGGATTGGAGTTGTGTCTCTATTGTATGCACTCCTTGGTTGTCTAACGAACTTTGACCTCTGCTGCCAGCGTTTTCAGATGGGAATTTTTTTAATAGGTCTGCAACAAGGGCCTTCTGGTACTGCCCCATTTTTGTAGACCTGTCCACCTCAGGAATAAGAGATATAAAGTTATCCTTGTAGCGTGGGTCTAGAAGTGTCACTAACCAGTATGGACTGTCACCCAACATTTGGAGAATGCGAGGGTCACAGGAAAGGCAGTGTAACATAAACTCAGCCATGCGTGCCAGACTGCTAACAGGTAAGACTTCCATGTCCTCACCAAGAGGATCACTGACTATGCTCTCCTTCTCCTCCTCTTCCTCCTCCCCCTTGTCCTCAGGCCATCCACGCTGAACAGACAGTATGACAGTTGTGCAGGTAGTACCATCTATAGCGCATGAAACTAGCTCCTGTTCTGCCTCCTCTTCCTCATTGTCAGCCAATCCACATTGGGATGAGCTGAGGCTGGGCTGTGTGTAATCACCCCGTATGGTTCCTTGCTCCATCTCATCGTGCTCCGCCTGCAATGCATCCTCTTTGATTGTGAGCAGAGATCGTTTCAGAAGACAGAGAAGCAGGATGGTGACGCTAATTATGGCGTCATCGCCGCTCACCATCTTGGTGGAGTCATGAAAGTTTTGGAGGATGGTACAGATGTCTGACATCCATGTCCACTCCTGAGGTCTTATGTGGGGAGTCTGAACTGAATACCGTCGGCCTTGTTGATGCTGGTAGTCAATAATTGCCCTCTTCTGCTCACAAATCCTTCCCAACATCTGCAGTGTAGAGTTCCAATGCAGGGGGACATCACACACCAGTCGGTGAGCCGGAAGCTGCAAACGCTACTGAAACACGGCAAGGGCGGCTGAAGCTGTAGCTCACTTTCTAAAATGTGCACACAGATGGCGTACTTTGACAAGCAGATCCAGTAGCTCCGGGTAGGTTTTGAGAAACCGCTGAAACACAAGGTTAAGCACATGGGCCAGGCAAGGTACATGTATGAACTTGCCTCCCCTCAGAGCCGTCACCAGGTCTCGGCCATTGTCACAAACGACCATGCCTGGCTGTAGGTTCAGCGGTGTCAGCCACAAATCTGCCTGCTCTTTCAGAGCTGTCCACAACTCTTCAGCATTGTGCGGTTCGTCAACTAAGCATATTAGCTTCAGCTCAGCCTGTTGCCGCTTGGCTAAGGCAGTGCTTCAGTGCTTCCAGCTTGTGACTGATGTGGTCATTTCATAGATGGAGGCTGAAGAGGAGGAGGAGGCTGAGGAGGATGAGGTGCAGGAGCTGTAGACTGTGGGGGCAACCCTGATTGACCTAGGGCTTGCAATCCTCGGCGTCAGGAGGATGTGTTCCGTCCCAAGGTCCGACTGGGTCCCGGCTTCCACTATGTTAACCCAGTGTGCCATCAGTGAGATGTACCGTCCCTGCCCACAGGGACACTTGTCCACATGTCTATGGTTAGGTGGACTTTCCCTGTAACTGCATTGTTGAGGGCATGGATAATATTTTGGGACATGTGCTTGTGTAATGCGGGGGCGGCACATCGGGAGAAATAGTGGTGGCTGGGGACCGAGTACCGAGGGACGGCTGCCACCATCAGGTTGCGGAATGCTTCCATCTCCATGAGCCTAGAAGGCAACGTTTTGATTGCAAGCAGTCGTGAAATGTGGGAATTTAGTAGTGTGGCCTGTGCGGCGTTGGCTGCGTATTTGCGCTTACGTTCCAAGGACTTGGGTATGGACAACTGAACGCTGCACTGGGAGAAGGACGTGTTTGCTGATGGTGCTAGTTGATCGTGTGCAATGACAGGTGCAGGGCAGCGCTTCAAGTGGACCGGGCGAGAGGCACGAATCTATAAATGGAAAATTGAACAGCTCTTCAGAGTGTCCAAGTGTGGGCACTCGGCATGATGGGAGGAAGGAGGATCAGGGAGAGGAATATGTGGTCCAGACTCACGGCTACTGAGACACACTGAAACAAAATTTCAATGGAGGCCAGAAATGGCAATATTTTCAGCGCAATTATATGTGATCCGTGGGACGAACAAACCACAGTTTTAAATAGCTGGCCTGTAGGTAACAATTTTTAACAGCAAAACTGGTGTCAATAGCTTCACTGACACACTGAAACAAAATTTCAATGGAGGCCAGAAATGGCAATATTTTCAGCGCAATTATATTGTCAAGGTAAAATATATATATTACAGAAAATCAATTAGTTTCTTTTAATAGATTACCTAATCAGTGTGAATTAATATAGAGATGATGGAATAATCTATGTGTATGTATGTATGCAAATGTGTATATGCACATGGATCATGTTAATAGTTAATGAATATATAACTAACAGTTTATGTTCTTATTGTAGGCATGAACAACTAAATGATTTCCTGGGAATGACGTATGCATGTGCATGGCTGATAACATAGAGATTCAGGTCGAGTTGGCAAAGATGGCGCAGAGAGATGACTTCACCCCTCCCATCAGAATTCCTAAGGTGTTACTGAGGCCAATAGATACATGGATGAGCAAATTGCAGTGTGCCAAGTTATTAGAAAGAGCAATGAATTTTACTAATCCCACCTAGGAGTAGTATACTATATGACCCAATGTCTACATAATAAAGTATGCCATTTTGCGTGGTTCAGTCTCGGAGTGAAGTTTTTTGACCAGATAAGCAAATTTGGTTGATTAGCTTCTTTGCATGCACTCGGACTTCTTTAATTTGGAGGAGAGCAGTTACCTAGTGTATCTTAAATTGTTGAAACCTCCACAATATGTGATCCATGTGACCGACAATCCACAGTTTTAAATAGCTGGCCTGTAGGTAACTATTTTAACAGGAAACTGGTGTCAATAACTTCACTGACACACTACAACAAAATTTCAATGGAGGCCAGAAATGGCAATATTTTCAGTGCAATTTTATGTGATCCATGTGACCGATAAACCACAGTTTTAAATAGCTGGCCTATTTTACTAAAGGCAGACACATTTTCCAATTCATGCTTTCCATTGGTATAGGAGCAGTAGTAGTTTAGAGTATTATATAGAGTAGACAACCCAAGGACACACATAACATGAAGGTAAACCTGAAAACTGTTACATTGCCCTTGAAGATATGGGGACAAGCTCTCGTTCATCTCATTCTCTGTATTACTGGTATTTTAAAATATGAAACAGGGCAATCTTGCTTACTAACAATGTAGTTCTTATAAAGTAGTGGGAAATTGGTCCCAGACTGAAAGACTACTGGGCAGGGGGCAATTTTTAATGCGTCATTCCCAGAATTGCATAATTTTTCACAAAGCACAGTAAATGCATAATTTTTGCAATACTTACAATAATATACAGATTAAGCCCAAGATAATGTTTCTTTCTTGTACCTTTGTGTCTTTTTTAAATCTCTAAGGCTGTGTGCCCACTATGCATTTTTTAAGCGTTTCCGCAGCGGCAATTCCGTTGCAGAAACGCTTAAAAAATGCTTGTTAGTAAGTCTGCTATGTTCCTCAATGATAATCCACATATGCTGTACACATGCTGCGGAAATTTCCGCTGCAGATTATCATTGCGGAAAAATCTGCAGCACTACCAATTATTTTGCGGAATCGCGTCATTTTTGCCGCCATTGATTTGCATTGAATCGCCTAATATCCGCATCACTACATGTGCACATGCGAATATTAAGCGATTCAATGTGTGGATGGTACTCAGGTCTGGAGAATAGGAGACTGTCCTCCAGACCCGGATACCATAGTACCTGTAAAAAAAAAAATAATTTAAAATAAAAAAACACATTATACTCACCTTCTGATGCCCCCCGGTCTTCTATTCGGTACGTCTTGGCTCCCCGGTGGCTCGCGATGGAGTAAAAGGACCTTCCATGACATCATTCAGTCATGTGACAGGTCACGCGACTGCTGAAAAATCCAGAGCATTTCTGCATCGTGGGCACATAGCCTTAAAAAGTGCAAGAAAAACTTGGCACTTGCTTCTTCACATAGACTGCAAAGTTTTATTGTTCATAGAAATTCCAGATTCAAGACGTTTCGGTCAGTCAGACCATCATCAGTCATCTGGGAGTTGATTATACTGCGGCAGGCAGCACTGAAAAGGTGTCTGCAGTATCCACTGCTCAGACAAGTGGCCACTATTTTTAAACATTTATTATATAGGTACAAATACATAAATATATGTGTTCATTATTATAAGACCACAAAAATGTTGTGGTCTTATAATAATGGTGGAATCATGAAAAACGGCACATTTTTATCTCAGGTATATAGTTCTATCTCAGGATTATCATCACAGTGCTATAATGAGCATACATTCGTTACAATATACAGTGGGTACGGAAAGTATTCAGACCCCTTTAAATTTTTCACTCTTTGTTTCATTGCAGCCATTTGGTAAATTCTAAAAAGTTCATTTTTTTCTCATTAAAGTACACTCTATACCCCATCTTGACTGAAAAAAAACAGAAATGTAGAAATTTTTGCAAATTTATTAAAAAAGAAAAACTGAAATATCACATGGTCATAAGTATTCAGACCCTTTGCTCAGACACTCACATGCTGTCCATTTCCTTGTGATCCTCCTTGAGATGGTTCTATTTCTATTCCTTCATTGGAATCCAGCTGTGTCTAATTAAACTCATAGGACTTGATTTGGAAAGGCACACACCTGTCTATATAAGACCTCACAGCTCACAGTGCATGTCAGACCAAACTAGAATCATGAGCTCAAAGGAACTGCCCAAGGAGCTCAGAGACAGAATTTTGGCAAGCACAGATCTGGCCAAGGTTACAAAAGAATTTCTGCATTACTCAAGGTTCCTAAGAGCACAGTGACCTCCATAATCCTTAAATGGAAGAAGTTTGGGACAACCAGAAGTCTTTCTAGACCTAGCCGTTCAGCCAAACTGAGCAATCGTGGGAGAAGAGCCTTGGTGAGAGAGGTATAGAAGAACCCAAAGATCACTGTGGCTGAGCTCCAGAGATGCAGTAGAGAGATGGTATAAAGTTCCACAAAGTCAACTATCACTGCAGCCCTCCACCAGTCGGGCCTTTACGGCAGAGTGGCCCGACAGAAGCCTCTTCTCAGTGCAAGACATATGAAAGCCCGCATAGAGTTTTCTCAAAAACACATGAATGACTCCCAGACTATGAGAAATAAGATTCTCTGGTCTGATGAGATGAAGATAGAACTTTTTGGTGATAATTCTAAGTGGTATGTATGGAGAAAACCAGGCACTGCTCATCACCTGCCAATACAATCCCAACAGTGAAACATGTTGGTGGCAGCATCATGCTATGGGGGTGTTTTTCAGCTGCAGGGACAGGACGACTGGTTGCAATTGAATGAAACATGAATGCAGCCAAGTACAGAGATATCCTAGATGAAAACTTCTTCTAGAGTGCTCTGGACCTCAGACTTGGCTGAAGGTTCACCTTCCAACAAGACTATGACCCTAAGAACACAGCTAAAATAACAAAGGAGTGGCTTCAGAACAACTCTGTGACCATTCTTGACTGGCCCAGCCAGAGCCCTGACCTAAACCCAATTGAGCATCTCTAGAGAGACCTGAAAATGGCTGTCCTCCAATGTTCACCATCCAGCCTGACGGAACTGAAGAGGATCTGCAAGGAAGAATGGCAGAGGATCCCCAAATCCAGGTGTGAATAACTTGTTGCATCATTCCCAAGAAGACTCATGGCTGTACTAGCTCAAAAGGGTGCTTCTACTCAATACTGAGCAAAGGGTGTGAATACTTATGACCATGTGATATTTCAGTTTTTCTTTTTTAATAAATTTGCAAAAATTTCTACATTTCTGGTTTTCTTCAGTCAAGATGGGGTGCAGAGTGTACTTTAATTAGAAAAAAAAAGTTTTTTAGAATTTACCAAATGGCTGCAATGAAACAAAGAGTGAAAAATTTAAAGGGGTCTGAATACTTTCCGTACCCACTGTATATAGATGCATACTATGTGTATGGTTTCCTTAAAGTGTTAAAGTGTGTGACAGAGTCACTGGTGTTATATGTGAGGGGAGATATGTTTCACTATGGTTATTAGCCTTAGTGAACTAAAACCTCCAATTTCCTCCAGCATGTTATGTGCTGGGGGTTAATTCATCATGTTCATAGGGAGTGGTTTTTGTGAGTAGGTGAGAAATGGGCGGGATGCCTACTCACCATGTCTCTGCCTGGAGCCTGTGTCTGGGAACAGTTAAATTCTCAGTCACTGTTGTTTTTCTGTGTTGTGGTCTGGAGAAGGAAGTCTCCAGGCAGTGTGTGTGGAAGCCTGAGAGCTCCACTGAAGGACTTTTGCTGATCTGTTGGTGCTACCGAGAGTGGGCGAAACCCGTTCACCTATGAACTATGCCATACTTTATCTTTTTTGTCTTCCCGTTATGCCAGAGAGGACATGTTTATTTTGTGGAACCCTGCTAGAGTTTATGCCGCCTAATAAACCTGCAGGAAGTTAACCCAAGACGTGTGTCCTGTGTCTGCCTCTGTGAGAGCCGAGTAAGTCACTTTACCACAAGTGGTTGATATAAAATGTATCAATGTATGGTTTTTCTGTGTGATTATAAAAATTGACATGCTCAGTATTTTAGATGAGTCGATCAATCTGTTGCAAATTGACTTTGGTCAATTCTGGTGAATTTGAACAATTTGTCATTTTATTGATAAGGTTCGCAAAAAAATAATATGGCCGGAACCACTTCACACACTGATAAAGATTGCAGCCGCCTGAGATCATGACATCAAGTGAGCCTGCGCTGGCTTGCCCATTATGCCTTGCAGCTGTCACATCACATGTTCCAGTGCAGCCAAACAGGGACGACTGTCACAGGGACTATAAAAGATGAGGGCAGTAAGGCAGGAATAGGAACAGCCATTTTAGCATTTTGCAGACTAGGGATAGGAGGTCAGTGTGCAAAGATCATTTCCCATAGGGTTAGAAAAAGGCCTAAGCATGATTGTCAGGCCCGGCGTCAGCACCCGGCACACCCGGGCAAGTGCCGGGGCCCTGAGCAGGCAGGGAGGCCCACTCACCGGTGGGTACCCGGGCACGGTATGGGACCTGTGAGCGGAGAACGGTGTTAGCGCCCGCCCCCCGCTTTCTCAGGGCACCTGCACAATACTTACCTCTCCCTGTGCCTCCGCAGCACGTCCTGTATCTTCCATGGCTGCTGCACTGTGACATCTCAAGTCAGAGGGTGCTATGATGTCTTTCCACCATGCCCTCTGCTGAGCAGTCACAGCACAGAGAGAGAAGACGGTGATGCAGCAGAGGAGTCTGGAGCAGCAGCAGAAGGTGAGGAGAGGTGAGTATTTTATTTTTTTATTTTTTTATGTTTGGAGGCATGGGGCATTATATGGGGGCCCAGGAGGTATGGGGCATTATATGGGGCACCTGCATGGGGCATTATATGGGGGCCCAGGAGGCATGAGGCAATATATGGGGGCCAAGGAGGCATGGGCCATTATATGGGGGCCCAGCCTGCATGGGGCATTATATGGGGGCCAGTATTCTATATGGAGCATTATATGGGGGATAGTATTCTGAATGAAGGATTATATGGGGGTCAGTATTCTGTATGGAGCATTATATGGGGGCCAGTATTCTGTATGAAGCATTATATGGGGGCCAAAATTCTGTATGGAGCATTAAATGGGGGCCAATATTCTGCATGGAGCATTACATGGGGGCCAGTATTCTGTATGGAGCGTTATATGGGGGCCAGAATTCTGTATGGAGCGTTATATGGGGACCAGTATTCTGTATGGAGCATTAGATGGGGGTCAGTATCCTGTATTGAGCTTTATATAGAGGCCAGTATTCTGTATGGAGCATTATATGGGGGCCAGTATTCTGTATGGAGCATTATATGGGGGCCAGTATTCTGTATGGAGCATTACATGGGGGCCAGTATTCTGTATGGAGCATTATATGGGGACCAGTATTCTATATGGAGCATTATATGGAGGCCAGTATTCTGTATGGAGCATTATATGGGGGCCAGTATTCTGTATGGAGCGTTATATGGGGACCAGTATTCTGTATGGAGCATTATATGGGGGCCAGTATTATGTATGGAGCATTATTTGGGGGCCAGTATTCTGTATGGAGCATTATATGGGGGCCAGTATTCTGTATGGAGCTTTATACGGGGGCCAGTATTCTGTATGGAGCTTTATATGGGGGTCAGTATTTTGTATGAAGCATTATATAGGGGCCAATATTATGTATGGAGCATTATATGGGGGCCAGTATTCTGTATGGAGAGTTATATGGGGGCCAGTATTCCGTATGGAGCGTTATATGGGGGAAAATAGCAAAAGGCAATGGTACTCACCAGCCAAGTTTCAAGAAAAATGCACACCAGGACGCAGCTGGCCCCCTTTTGTTAGAAGGAGGTAACACAGGTGCAGAATGCTGATGAACAATCACTCTCACCCACTCTCACTGGAGGAGCGACTGCCTAGCACTAAAACTGCAGACCGATAAAACTTGCAGTAGGGTGAAATTCACACACTCGCGGCACCGTGCCTAGTCAGCATCCTATTACACGCCCCTACTATTCGACTAGGCGGGATGCCCGGCACCCTATTCATGCATCGCAGAGGTGCAAAAGCCCCAACTCACAAGTAGTGTTGAGCCACCCCCGTAGTGTTCGAGTTCGGTTCGGTTCGTCGAACACCCGTGTGTTCGCCGAACTGTTCGTCGAACTGTTCGTCGAACACCTTCGAACACCGTTAAAACCAATGGCAGGCAAACAAAAACACATAGAAACACATAGAAAACACCTTCAAAGGTGTCCAAAAGCTGACAAACTGCTCAGAAGACACAACTAACACATGGAAAAGTGACAAGTACATATAGTCATGCGAAAAGAAAAGAGGTGGAGGAGTAAAAGGAGGGGGAGACACAGATATAGGCATGTCATGCCCTTCTAAAATCCATAAAGTGAGAAGCCGAGACGGCCAGTCCGCTCCTGCCCGTGCCACCTCCGTGTCGCCGGGTTTGTGCCAGAGCCGCGGTGAACCCTGACGGCCAGCCCCCCTCTCCCAATACTGGTGCCTGTCCGCTGGTGGGTCGAGAGAGCCCCCCTGTGGTGGAGGCAGCTCTAAGCTTTTTAATTTAAATTGTCCCTCTAATTTGAATGAATACACTTTAAATCCATTTACAAGGATCTATTGGAGGGCAAGTCTCATGCCAGCAGCCGCGTAATTCCAGCTCCAGTAGCGTCCACTAAAGCTGCTGCAGTTAAAAAGCTTTTATAAGGATCGAGCTCGGCTGTCCACCGCAAGGCATCCTAGTGCCAGTCCCAGCCCCTATGCCTTGGGGTGCCTCCTGATGCTCTTCACTGAGTATCCCGTGGTCCCGAAGCATTTCCTTTGAAAAAATTAAGTGTCCAAACTACAGGTGGTGTAGCTTGCTTAACAGCCGGGATAATCCGCTGACTAGCAGACACTGCTACTAGGCACAAAGTATTTCCTGGGCTAGATGCAGTTAAAAATTTGTAAGTAGATACTCTCGTTGGATGCTGAGAAAGCATTCCATAGAGTCTCCTGGCACGCCATATATGATTCTCTTAAAAAGCTTGGGGTAGGGGTCTAGGGGACCCTTTTATAGCCAAAATCACGGCCCTGTATCACAATACGTCACCTAGGCTGAAGATAAATGGAACTGTAGCACCGAGGGCTCGGTTGCTACAGACGTATTGCACCTCACCCAGAGGTGTGATATCTCACTCTCAGATAAGGATGGAGTGTGGATCAGGACCCGACACCTGCATGCATTACACCACATTGCCGTGGGGCAGGGCGACCAATATGCCCCTGAGATGGGCACGACAGTCCCTGTCCCTGGCTGGAGTGGGGGGAGGGAACACTGAGGAAGGGGAACCCTGCAGTGCAGGAGCAGGGAGGAAGCAGTTCCTGGGTGCATTGAGAAGGGAGTATAAAAGGTGGGCACCATCTTAGTTCAGTGCAGAGAAGTCTGAGCAGAAGTGGCAGGGAGCAGGGGCTCTGCATGAGCTCTGCTCCGGAGGCGGGCCTAGTAACAGAGGCCCAGGCCTGCAAGAGGGAGAAGGAAGGAAGAGGAGCGGAGAAGGCTCCAGGAACGAGGAATGAAGGGATCCCAGGGGTGCGGACGGGCGAGTCGCCACCGCACGCCCGAATCCACCTGCGTGGAGGGGTCAGGCCAAAGGGGGAGACCGGTCCCCGAACTAGTGGAGGCAGGAAACGACCCTCAGCTAGAAACCGGAGGCTCTGACATTTTATGTGGCGCAGCCCCTTGCTCCACCCGCTAGGAAGGCACCACATAGGGTCAGGGAAACTGGCGCCAAGTTTACCAAGAGGAGGCCCGAGGCAGCCGGACAGAAGTGTTGGTAAGAAAGGCCAGACAAAGGACACACAAAGGGGGTCCTGTGAAGCGCTCCAAAGTTATCTGGGAGTTGTCTGAGCCCCTCACCTGGTGAGCACAGTACGACGTGGGCAGCCGTTACCTGCAGACGTGGTCTGGATAATAAGAACTGTGAGTAAAGGCCCTGAACTGCATCACTGACTCCGTGTCGTTACTGCTGCTGAGCTGCACCATCACCCCCATCCTCCGCATACACTGCCCTGAGGCTATACTCCTCCCGTGGGGAGTTATGCTACGCTCTGCTGCACCCACAACACCAGTCTTAGCGGTCTGCCCTGTAGCGGCGGTTCACTCTGACCGCAATCCACGGGTGGCGTAGTCGGACATTTAAACATCAAAACCACATAAATAGTTCCGCCACTGGTTTGACCGCCCTGAGCCACGGAACCGGATCGCCGCCACGAAGACTACAACCACCAGCATCCACCAAAAAGGGTCCGGCTCCGGGTGTCCCAAGGCCCAGGGGGTGCGTCAGAACATTTTCATCACCTTTCACAATCACCAATGGGACAAGGCAGGGATGTCCTCTGTCCCCTCTCTTATACATCCTAGTGACGGAGCACCTGCTCTCATCAATTCGCCATAACCCCAATATTAGGTGGATTGAGGTGGGAGGCACCGAGTACAAGTGCTCTCTATTTGCTGATGATGTCCTAGTATATATCACTCAATCACATATATCCATCCCTGCTGTTATGGCTGAAATAGATCACTTTGTTACATGGTAAAATTTTAAAATCAATGCAGCGAAGTCTGAGGCCCTCGATGTCTCCCTCCCTAAATCCATATAGGATTCCATCCAGTCCAACTTTCCCTTTGCCTGGCCCTCACAGGGTATCAAATACTTAGGAATTCCTATTCATAGAGACCTCTCCCATCTATGTTATCTTAATTTTGGGCCCTTTATTGAACAATTCCATACAGACCACGGTTGGCAAGTTAGAACTGTAAGATTCACTACGTGAACCACTGGTGTTTTGTGGAAAAGCACATGTACACCGCGTTCCAAATTATTATGCAAAAAGTGTTTAGGAGTGATAAGGGAAGAATTTGTTTGTTTGTCAGTTAAACTCATTGATGGTGATGTGTGTCAGGGCTCTTTATATCACTGTAAGCAATTGCAGACACCTGTGCTAATTAGTTTGGCAGGTGTGTCCAATGAAAGGCAAGACTACTTAAGAAGGCTCTCTCACATTATTAAGCAGCCTACATTTTCTGCCAAAATGGGAAAGAAAAAGGATGTGTCGGCTGCTGAGAAGCAACAAATTGTGGAGTGTTTAGGTCAAGGCATGACTACAATCAACATTGTGCGATGATCAGGATGAAGTGTCTTGGCAATCAAGAAGTATGTAGCTGATTCACAGTACACACGTGTGCGTGCTGATAAGGGCAAATTGAGGACTCTTTCCTACAGGCAATTACGTCAGGTTGAAAGAGCAGCGGCAATAAAGCCTTGTCATAGCAGCAGACAAGTTTTTGAAGCTGCTTGTGCCTCCAACGTCCCCCGAACAACAAGATGCAGGGTCCTTCAGAGGTTTGCAGCTGTGCATACGCCATCCTGTCGACCTCCTCTATCCACTTCACACAAGCAGAAACGGCTCCAGTGGGCCAAACATTACATGAAGACTGATTTCAAAACTGTTTTGTTCACGGATGAGTGCC
This sequence comes from Phyllobates terribilis, assembly GCF_046119375.1. NCBI lineage: Eukaryota > Metazoa > Chordata > Amphibia > Anura > Dendrobatidae > Phyllobates > Phyllobates terribilis. The sequence continues at coordinate 406,005,037 of NW_027362761.1, read as the reverse complement.
GTGCAGCGCTCGATGGTCCAGATGAATGGAGTGGAGGATGGCTGGTTGATGGACACCCCACGCAAACACGGCTACAGCGCCAACAAGGAGGAGGTGGAGTAATGTTTTGGGCTGGAATCATGGGGAGAGAGATTGTCGGCCCCTTTAGGATCCCTGAAGGCGCTAAAGATGAACTCCATAATGTATGTGGATTTTCTCAAACAGCACTTCCTGCCATGGTTCAAGAAGAAGAACCGTGTATTTCACAGCAAGATCATTTTTCTGCATGATAATGCACCATCTCATGCTGCACATAAAACATCTGCATCTCTGGCTGATATGGGCATAAAAGGGGACAAACTTATGGTGTGACCCCCATGCTCCCCTGACCTCTACCCCATTCAGAACCTTTGGAGCATCATTAAAAGGAGTGTCTATGATGGCGGGAGGCAGTTCACATCTAAGCAACAGCTCTGGGAGGGTATTCTGTCCTCATGCAAAACAATTGAAGCAGAAACCATCCAAAACCTGACAAATTCAATGGACGAGAGAGTTCAGAAGCTCCTTTCGAACAAGGGGTCCTATGTGAAAATGTAACATCACCTAGAATAAAGTTTTGAGTTGAAAACTGTTTGATTTCAGTTTCTAACAACCTGCTAATGCTTATAATTTCAAAAATGACCATTTTTTTGGTCTTTATTAAAATGAAAAGGTTGATCGAAAAGTTTGGGGGATCTAAGAGTGTGGCAACCCAGTAGTCATGATTACTTCGAATTCTGACAATATGAGGGTCATGCTGCAGGTAGTGCAGCAAGAAGGCACTTATGTGTCTTGCGCATCTCGGAGCCCCAAAATTATTTTCCGGGCTAGATGCAGCTAAAAATTATTTTTAATTTTAAATCTGGTGAAGCTTATTATAGATGGCCTAATAGGATCAGTGCTGCACACTGCTACAAAGCCCAAATTATTTTCCAGTCAAGATACAGATAAACATGATTAGTAATTTGAAAGCTTAAAACGGTTGGTAGGGTGATTTTAACCAATCATCAAGCTTTTACTCTCCCCAGGATGACACAGGGGTAGAAAAGTCGTTTCGGATCCATGATTTGTTCATCTTTATGAACGTGAGTCTGTCTACATTATCAGTGGAGAGCCGCGTGCGCTTATCTGTCAGCACACCACCAGCAGCGCTGAACACACGTTCAGACAGAACGCTGGCTGCGGGGCATGACAAGATCTCCAAGGCGTAAGTGGCTAGCTCCGGCCATTTATCCAGATTGGAAGCCCAAAAAGAGCAAGGGTCCAGTGACACAGTCATGGCTTCAATGTTTACTTGGAGATACTCCTGTACCATCGTCTCTAGGCGTTGACTATGTGTCAGACTTCTTGTCTCCTGTGGCCTTGCAAAGGATGGGCTAAAAAAGTGGTGAAATGATTCCGCAAAATTGATGTTACCAGCAGATACTGTGGTTCTGTTACGGTTTGAGTGCTGAACACTTGACGGTCCCACGGTTGGCAAGTTGGAACTGTGAGATTCACTACGTGCACCACTGGTATTTTGTGGAAAAGCACATGTAAGATTCTGCAACAGTCTCTGCTGATACTCCTGCATGCGTGCATCCCTTTCTATGGCAGGAATAATTTCTGCAAATTTACTTTTGTACCGGGGATCTAACAGTGTGGCAACCCAGTAGTCAGGATTATTTCTAATTCTCACAATTCGAGGGTCATGTTGCAGGTAGTGCAGCAAGAAGGCACTCATGTGTGTTGCGCATCCAGGAGCACCAAGTCCCTGTTGTGTTGGTGGCGAGGTAACAATCATGCTTCCTTCCTCTGTCCTCTCCCCCCAACCTCGCACAACAGAAATGTGATCAAGGTCTCCCTCATCTGATGAGTCTTCCATCAGTTCGTCCTCCACTTCTTCCTGGGCTCCTGCACCTTCCTCACTAGTTTGGCTGCTACCATGCGCCCTGGTAAAATCATCTCCCCCACCCTCACATGCCTGCCGCCTTGGTGCTGCCGACCGTCTGGACCTTGCAGATGTTAGCCCTTCCGCATACAACTCCTCCTCCTCTACTTCCTCCACCTCCTCTTGTGCCACCACCTGACTCCGAATTCTGTTTAACATGTGCTCCAGCATGTAAATCACCGGAATAGTCATGCTGATAATGGCATCGTCAGCACTAAACATCTTCGTCGCCATTTCAAAACTGTGCAGAAGGGTGCATAGGTCCCTGATCTGAGACCACTCCTCCAGCGTGATTTGCCCCACCTCTGAATCTCGTTGGCGCAACCTATACGTCAGAACGTATTGCACCAGGGCTTGTCGGTGCTGCCACAGTCGCTGCAACATGTGCAGAGTTGAATTCCACCGGGTAGGCACATCGCATTTTAGCCGGTGAAGTGGCAGGCCCAACGACTTCTGTAGAGATGTAAGTCGCTGAGCTGCGGGATGCGAACGGCGGAAGTGAGCACACAGCGACCGTGCCCTCTGCAGAAGGCCATCTAGTCTGGGATAGTGGGCTAAAAATTGCTGGACAACCAGGTTCAACACGTGAGCCATACAAGGCACGTGTGTGACATTGCCCCGGCGAAGGGCCGCACCCAGGTTTGCAGCATTGTCGCACACGGCCTTCCCTGGTTTCAGGTCCAGTGGAGACAACCATTCATGAAATTGGTTCTCCAGAGCTGACCACAACTCCTCAGCTGTGTGACTCACATTTCCCAGACATTTCAATGTAAAAACCGCCTGATGACGTTGAGCCCTACTGCCAGCATAGTAAGGAGGTGTGCAGGATCCCTTCTGCGCAGTTAGAAAGCTTGTGGCATGACCAGACAGGCTTTGGGTGCAGGTGGAAGACCGAGAGGAGGTTGAGGAGGCAGAAGCAGTGGAGGAACTATGACATAAAGAGGATTGACGCACAACTCGTGGGGACGGCAAGACTTGGACAGCAGCCCCTTGTCCTGCTGTCACCATAGTTACCCAGTGCCCAGTCAGCGACATGTAACGCCCCTGTCCATGCCTACTCGTCCAAGTGTCTGTGGTGAAATGCACCCTGTCACACACAGAGTTTCTCAAAGAAGCGGTGATGTTGTGTGCGACATGCTGGTGGAGCGCAGGCACACCTTTCTTTGAGAAGTAGTGCCGACTGGGCATCTGGTACTGGGGCACTGCGACGGACATAAGGTCTCGAAAATCCTCTGTGTCCACCAGGCGGAAAGGCAGCATTTCTGTAGCCAAGAGCTTGCAGATGGTGAAATTCAACCTCTTAGCTTTCTCATGGCTAGGAGGAAATGGTCTTTTACTTGTCCACATCTGAGGGACCGAGGGCTGGCTATTGTGCTTAGACGGGGTTGATAAGGGTGTCCCCGGCAAAGTGCCGGTCTGTGAGGAAGATGCAGGCGGACATGTTAGGTTGCCTTGATCCAAAGGTGGTGCTATCGATGTCGGACAGCGCTCAAGACCAGCTGGTGTTACCACCTCCAAAGAAAATGATGACCTGCCAATCACGCTGGCTGTTGCGGGTAAAGAGGTGGCAGGTCTGCACCCCAAAACAGGTGTGACTGCTGTCCCCCCAGTCACAGAGGATGAAGAGGCCGCGGATGCACAAGATATGGCAGACGGTGGTTGGCCCGGCCGGCTAGGCCGCATTGTAGCACACTGAGCTTCCCACTGCAACTTATGCTTCATGTCCATGTGCCGGTTCATGCATGAAGTACTCAAACTATGTATTTTTTGGCCTCTACTTAGCTTTTGCTGACAAATGTTACAGATAACACGAGTTGGGTCATCTTTATCGATCTGAAAAAATGCCCAGGCTATGCAAGGCTTAGCACCCATGCGACCTGAAGAGCCACCACGACTTGTGGTGAGAGGCAGAGTTGTGTTTGAGGATGCAGTTGTTGACGTGCTTCCAGTACTACGTCTCTGTCCAGGAAGGCGCAACCTGACCTCGTCGTCACTAGCATCTTCCTCCACCTCCTCTGCTGACCTCATCTCTTGGCTGACTGTGGGTTGACAGTAAGTGGGATCTCCGACCTCATCATCATCACCCTGTGCGTTATCACACCCGTCGTCCTCAGAGCCAACCTGTTCCTGCCCTGACAAAAAACTAAAGTTGTCGCTCCAATCAGGTATTTGAGTCTTATCATCGTCTTCCTCATTGTCTCCACCAACAGGAGTTACAGTTTGGGAATGAGGGTCTACATTATGGTCAGAACCTTCTGCGTCTGGTCCTGGATCCGACTCATAAAGATTCTGGGCATCAGTGCAGATCATTTCCTCGTCTGGATTCACAGAAGCGCTGGAGTCGACCTCTGATTCCCAGGCTATAGTATGAGTAAACAGCTCTGCAGACTCAACCATCTGTTCTACCTCATACTCAGACGGGCAGCTGGAGATTTGGGAGCTGTGAGGAAGCAAGTGCGATTTGGGTGACACCTTTGAGGACTGGAGTATTTGTGATGTTGAAGTTGATGTGGAGGAGAGCCCACTTAAAGGAGCACTTGATATCCGTTGAAGCACCTGCTGTTTTTGTGCCTCATCTGGAATTTGTAGCGATTGGCGTGGCCGTAAGAAAGGGATCTTATCACATTGTCCGCTAAAAGAAGTAGACATTTTAGTTTGGCTGGAAGATGGTCTTTCTTCTGCACCTACCCCACGGACACAACCTTTTTTCCCCTTCCCAACACGCCTATTCCCCTTTCCACCAGCAGCAGGCCTTTTTCCACTCATTTTGGTGGTTAACTAATTCACAACTCTGGAGTTGTTTGCACAAAAAAACAATGGATGGTAACCGAGCAGAGCTGAGTGGCCAAACTGTGGTATTAGGCCAAAACTATTGGCTGGGTTAGATGCAGAAAAAAATTATTTTTAATTTGCAACCTGATGGAGGTCAGTATAGATGGACTAATAGACCAAGTCCCACACACTGCTAGAAGCCCAAATATTTTTTCAGAGCTAGATGCAGAAAAAAATTATTTTTAATTTGCAACCTGATGGAGGTCAGTATAGATGGACTAATAGACCAAGTCCCACACACCGCTAGAAGCCCAAATATTTTTTCAGAGCTAGATGCAGAAAAAAATTATATTCAATTTGCAACCTGCTGGAGGTCAGTATAGAAGGACTAATAGAACAAGTCCCACACACTGCTAGAAGCCCAAATATTTTTTCAGAGCTAAATGAAGAAAAAAATTATTTTTAATTTGCAACCTGATGGAGGTCAGTATAGATGGACTAATAGACCAAGTCCCACACACTGCTAGAAGCCCAAATATTTTTTCAGAGCTAGATGCAGAAAAAAATTATTTTTAATTTGCAACCTGATGGAGGTCAGTATAGATGGACTAATAGACCAAGTCCCACACACCGCTAGAAGCCCAAATATTTTTTCAGAGCTAGATGCAGAAAAAAATTATATTCAATTTGCAACCTGCTGGAGGTCAGTATAGAAGGACTAATAGAACAAGTCCCACACACTGCTAGAAGCCCAAATATTTTTTCAGAGCTAAATGAAGAAAAAAATTATTTTTAATTTGCAACCTGATGGAGGTCAGTATAGATGGACTAATAGACCAAGTCACACACACTGCTAGAAGCCCAAATATTTTTTCAGAGCTAGATGCAGAAATAAATTATTTTTAATTTGCAACCTGATGGAGGTCAGTATAGATGGACTAATAGACCAAGTCCCACACACCGCTAGAAGCCCAAATATTTTTTCAGAGCTAGATGCAGAAATTTTTTTTATTCAATTTGCAACCTGATGGAGGTCAGTATAGATGGACTAATAGACCAAGTCCCACACACTGCTAGAAGCCCAAATATTTTTTCAGAGCTAGATGCAGAAAAAAATTATTTTTAATTTGCAACCTGATGGAGGTCAGTATAGATGGACTAATAGACCAAGTCCCACACACTGCTAGAAGCCCAAATATTTTTTCAGAGCTAGATGCAGAAAAAAATTATTTTTAATTTGCAACCTGATGGAGGTCAGTATAGATGGACTAATAGACCAAGTCCCACACACCGCTAGAAGCCCAAATATTTTTTCAGAGCTAGATGCAGAAAAAAATTATATTCAATTTGCAACCTGCTGGAGGTCAGTATAGAAGGTCTAATAGAACAAGTCCCACACACTGCTAGAAGCCCAAATATTTTTTCAGAGCTAGATGCAGAAATTTTTTTTATTCAATTTGCAACCTGATGGAGGTCAGTATAGATGGACTAATAGACCAAGTCCCACACACTGCTAGAAGCCCAAATATTTTTTCAGAGCTAGATGCAGAAAAAAATTATTTTTAATTTGCAACCTGATGGAGGTCAGTATAGATGGACTAATAGACCAAGTCCCACACACCGCTAGAAGCCCAAATATTTTTTCAGAGCTAGATGCAGAAAAAAATTATATTCAATTTGCAACCTGCTGGAGGTCAGTATAGAAGGACTAATAGAACAAGTCCCACACACTGCTAGAAGCCCAAATATTTTTTCAGAGCTAAATGAAGAAAAAAATTATTTTTAATTTGCAACCTGATGGAGGTCAGTATAGATGGACTAATAGACCAAGTCCCACACACTGCTAGAAGCCCAAATATTTTTTCAGAGCTAGAAGCAGAAAAAAATTATATTCAGTTTGCAACCTGATGGAGGTCAGTATAGATGGACTAATAGAATGATGCTATGCCCAAAAGATTTTACTTCACTAGGTGCAGTAAAAAAATTGGTATTCTATACACAGGTGGTATATCTTGCAACACAGATAGGCTACTCCACTGACTAACACACTCTGCAATAGGCCAAAAAGGATTAGCTTTGCTAGATTCAGCCAAATGCTGTGAAAAAAACTTGCACAGCACTGGCACAGACCTGCCTGGCAAAAACTGATAGGAACTGATGTAACCTAGTCCTGAAAAGGACTCCAATTACAATTAGTCTTTACTCCCTCAATCTATCTATTTAAGAGCACAGACCTGCTTGATAAAAGTCGTAGGAAATGCTGTAACCTAGTCCTTAAAAGGACTGCAATCACAACTATTCCCTACTCCCAAGCTATCTGTATATTTGTGTAAAAATTGGCTTGAAATTAACAAGGTATAGCGCACACAGCAACACGCAGCTGCAGCAGTGAGAAAATGGTGGCGACGGGGAAAATGGCTTGGTCTTATAGGGCAAGGACATGTGACATACACTGCCAATCACACATGCCCTTGCTTGTGTGAAAAAAAGCACTTCGCTCCGTGTGTGCGCTGCTGATAGGCTGACAGATTGCACCTCCCCACTGCAAATGCGGGAAAGAGAAAAAAAAATGGAGATCTTCATTGTTCCTGCAGAGATCCATCCCCTGCCCCTCCCCCCGCCCCGCTGTACACTCAAACTGCGTATTAACATTAATTTTCATCATTACTGAGAAAAAATCCAGTTATGATTTTGGTGCACGAACAGTTATCGAACATAACCTCAAACAGCCGAATTTTTCTCAAATTGTTCGTGTTCGCCGACCGGCTCGAACACCGCCCAAAACAGCTCGAATTTGAGATTGGCGAACAGTTCGAGTAGAACAACGCTCATCTCTACTCACAAGGTCACCATTAATGGGCCTGGCTGCGTTATATGGGGACCAGTATTCTGTATAAAGCGTTATATGGGGGTCAGCATTCTGTATGGAGCATTATATGGGGGCCAGTATTCTGTATAGAGCATTATATGGGGACCAGTATTCTGTATGGAGCGTTAGATGGGGGCCAATATCCTGTGTGGAGCATTATAAGGGGGCCAGTATTATCTATGGAGCATTGTATGGGGGCCAGCATTCTGTATGAAGCATTATATGGGGGCCAGTATTCTGTATAGAGCATTATATGGGGACCAGTATTCTGTATGGAGCGTTAGATGGGGGGCAGTATCCTGTGTGGAGCATTATAAGGGGGCCAGTATTCTGTATGGAGCATTATATGGAGGCCAGTATTCTGTATGGAGCGTTATATTGGGGCTAGTATTCTGTATGGAGCGTTACATGTGGGACCAGTATTCTGTATGGAGCGTTATATGGGGGCCAGTATTCTGTATGGAGCATTATATGGGGGCCAGTATTCTGTATGGAGCATTATATGGGGGCCAGTATTCTGTATGGAGCATTATATGGGGGCCAGTATTCTGTATGGAGCATTACATGGGGGCCAGTATTCTGTATGGAGTGTTATATGGGGGCCAGTATTCTGTATGGAGTGTTATATGGGGGCCAGTATTCTGTATGGAGCATTATGTGGGGGCCAGTATTCTTTATGGAGCATTACATGGGGGCCAGTATTCTGTATGGAACGTTATATGGGGGCCAGTATTCTGTATGGAGCGTTACATAGAGGCCAGTATTCTGTATGGAGCATTATATGGGGGCCAGTATTCTGCATAGAGCATTTTATGGGGGCCAATACACTGTATGGAGCATTATATGGGGTCCATTATTCTGTATGGAGCAATATATGGGCCAATTGTTCTGTATGGAGCATTATATGGGGTCCATTATTCTGTATGGAGCAATATATGGGGCCCATAATACTGTATGGAGGACTATATGATGCCCATAATACTGTATGGAGGACTATATTGTCGGGTCTGCACTGTGCGCTGTGAGGATTCGCTGGTTTCTGAGCTATTGCAGAATTTACAATAGATATCACTCATGTAATGTAATAAGTGAAATCCTTGTTCTTGTATTATATATATATTTCTCTGCGGCATCCATGAATCATGAATCGTGGTATGTGTTAAAGGGGCCCACTGAGATGATTGTGGTATACTACTGCAATGCTAAAGAATGTTTAACATGGGGGTGGTAATCTAAGTTTAAATAATAATGCAAAGATTCAAGTAATAGTGCTGCACCTATATAGTCAGTGGGATTGTGAATTGATTGATCTGTGATATACTTCAGTACAGCACCTTAATAGCACCATTTATTTTATTCTTGACACACTGCAAACAAGGAGGGCAATTTAGTATCCTTCTGTCCTAATTTTGTAACTGATGGAATATCCTGAAACCAAGGCTTGGCTCACAGAAAGTGTGAATCCTGGCTAGTGAGATGGACAAGCCACAAGCTATATTTTTGCATATATTTTGTCTTTTTTTGTCCTTTTTTTACAGGCAAAAGAAAAATCTTCACATTCCAAAAATGAAAATACAACTGTCTACCTCATAAAGTGTGCGTGCTGAAAAAAAAAATCATTTTTGCACTCTTGCTTGTTGAAATAATCCAATATGGATCCCGTACATGCCAACTAAATACAGCGTTCTGTTGCAAATGCTTCATTTTTGGATGTGAACCGACCTAGCTTTTCTTGTCTCGTCTTTTTTTGTAATGACCCAGAGATGATGTTACTTTTTTTAATTTTGTACAAAAAAGTCACATTTTAATTTTTGCTTTTAATAGTCAAATTTAACAACTACACTACACGACCATACTGAATACTGAATGCTTTTTGTTTTGCTTTCCTCATATTCAAAAATTACACCGCAAAGTGAAGTTTAGCAATGTTTCTGGTAATGTACAGTTTGTCATGATGTGTACAAATCAAAATATACCTATACCCATGTTAGAAAAATTATATTACATATCAAAATACATATATATATATATATATATATATATATATATATATATATATATATATACATATATATACACACTGCTCAAAAAAAAAAGGGAACACTCAAATAACACATCCTAGACCTGAATGAATTAAATATTCTCATTGAATACTTTGTTCTGTACAAAGCTGAATGTGCTGACAACAAAATCACACAAAAATCATCAATGGCAATCAAATTTATTAACCAATGGATGCCTGGATTTGGAGTCACCCCCAACATTAAATTGGAAAAACACACTACAGGCTGATCCAACTTTGATGTAATGTCCTTAAAACAAGTCAAAATGAGGCTAAGTATTATGTGTGGCCTCCACGTGCCTGTATGACCTCCCTAGAATGCCTGGGCATGCTCCTGATAAGGTTGCGGATGGTCTCCTGTGGGATCTCCTCCCAGACCTGGAATAAAGCATCCGCCAACTCCTGGATAGTGTTGAGCATTCCGATACTGAAATATCGGGTATCGACCGATATTCGCGGTATCGGAGTTCCGATACTGAGTTCCGATACTTTTAAAATATCGAATACCGGAATCGGAAGTTCCCATAATGCCTGCGCTCTGCAGTATCTCTGAAGGATAACAAGCTGGATGGCAGCGCTCAGCTTACTGTACTTGTCATTTAGTGTTAAAGGATTTATTAAAAAAAATAATAGTGTTTTCATGCACCGTCTCTTTAAAAAAGCCGGCCGGCAATTCAGCAGCGGCATACACCGGTACCCGACAATTTACAACAGAAAGAATAGAGCATCACACAGAGATTAGATAGATAGAAACATGTCAGTCACATATATAAGAAGTACAGTGACAGTGTTGTTTACTGTACTTGTCATTTAGCGTAAAGGATTTATTAAAAAAAATAATAATGTTTTCATGCACTGTCCCTTTAAAAAAGCCGGCCGGCAATTCAGCAGCGGTACCCGACAATTTAGAATAGAAAGAATAGAGCACCACACATAGATTAGATAGATAGAAACTTGACAGTCACATATATAAGAAGTACAGTGATAGTGTTGGTACTGTACTTGTCATTTAGTGTTAAAATAAAGGATTTATTAAAAAAAAAATTGGCGTGGGGTTCCCCGTAATTTTAGGCTCTAGCGGAGGTTAAGCAGATGGCTGGGGCAGATGTTTGTAGCCTGGGAAGGGGGTAATACCCACGGAGCTTCCCAGGCTACTAATATCAGCCCCCAGTTGAATACCTAGCCTTTTGCTAGCTATTAAAATGGGGGACCCCCCAAAAAAAATGACGTGGGCTCCCCCTATTTTAATAGCTAGCAAAGGCAAGGCAGACAGCTGGGGGCTGATATTAATAGCCCAGGAAGGGTGCCATGAATATTGGCCCCCTCCCAGGCTAGAAACACCAGCCGTCAGCTGCCCCAGAAATGGCGCATCCATAGGATGCGCTAATTCTGGCACTTAGCCTCGCTCTTCCCACTGCCCTCTAGCGGGGGCAGTGGGGTAATAGGGCTGGGGTTGATGTCAGCTTATAATGCCAGCTGACATCAAGCCCAGGTTAGTAATGGAGAGGCGTCTATAAGACACCCCCATTACTAACCCCATAGTCAAACTTAAAAAAAAAACACAAACACCCAGAATAAAGTCCTTTAATTGAAATAAACACACATTTTTTTAATGTTCTAAATTAAACCATACTTACCATCACGCCAATTCCAGCTGAAGCCAATGTCTTCTGCAATAAAAGTAAAATAATAAAGCAACCTCATCCTTACCTTTCCATGGTTCCCACGACAGCTTCAGTTCTGCTACATTGACAAGACAGGCTGGATCGCAACAGAACGCTGCCATCCAGCTTACCAAGCCGCAGAGACTGAGAAGCGCAGGCATGCTTGCGCTCCTCAGTGTCTCGCTGTGATGGCATAAAGATGAGCCGAGTTCTTGTCCAATGAACTCAGTTCATCTCATGCACGTCACTGACAGCGTGGGAAAATTCTCCTGCGCTCAGCGCTTGAGCAGGAGAATTTTCCCACACTGTCAGTGCCGTGCATGAGGTGAGCTGAGTTCATTGGACATGAGCTCACCTCATGCATGTCACTGACAGCGTGGGAGAATTCTCCTGCTCAAGCGCTGAGCGCAGGAGAATTTTCCCACGCTGTCAGTGACATGCATGAGGTGAACTGAGTTCATTGGACATGAACTCACCTCATGCACGTCACTAACAGCATGGGAGAATTCTCCTGCTCAAGCGCTGAGCGCAGGAGAATTTTCCTACGCTGTCAGTGACGTGCATGAGGTAAGCTGAGTTCATTGGACATGAGCTCACCTCATGTACGTCACTGACAGCGTGGGAAAATTCTCCGGCGCTCAGCACTTCAGCAGGAGAATTCTCTCATGCTCACTGCAAGCGCAGGAGAATTTTCCCACGCTGTCAGTGACGTGCATGAGGTGAGCTCATTTCCAATGAACTCAGCTCACCTCATGCATGTCACTGACAGCGTGGGAAAATTCTCCTGCGCTCAGCGCTTGAGCAGGAGAATTTTCCCACGCTGTCAGTGACGTGCATGAGGTGAGCTGAGTTCATTGGACATGAACTCGGCTCATCTGGATACTGTCACAGCCAGACACTGAGGAGCGCAAGCATGCCTGCGCTTCTCAGTCTCTGCGGCATGGCAAGCTGGATGGCTGCTTTCGGCTGCGATCCAGCCTGTCATATGAATGTAGCAGAGCTGGAGCCGTCGTGGGAACCATGGAAAGGTAAGGATGAGGTTGCTTTATTATTTTACTTTTATTGCAGGAGATCGTTGGCTTCAGCTGGAATTGGCGTGATGGTAAGTATGGTTTAATTTAGAACAATAAAGAATTGTGTCTTTATTTCAATTAAAGGACTTTATTCTGGGTGTTTGTGTTTTTTTTTTAACTTTGACTATGGGATTAGTAATGGGGGTGTCTCAATTACTAACCTGGGCTTGATGTCAGCTGGCATTATAAGCTGACATCAACCCCAACTCTATTACCCCACTGCCACCGCTACAGGGCAGTGGGAAGAGGGAGGCTAAGTGCCAGAATTGGCACATCCTATGGATGCGCCATTTCTGAGGCGGCTGACGGCTGGTGTTTCTAGCCTGGGAGGGGGCCAATATTCATGGCACCCTTCCTGGGCTATTAATATCAGCCCCCAGCTGTCTGCCTAGCCTTTGCTAGCTATTAAAATAGGGGGGACCCCACATCATTTTTTTGGGGTCCCCCATTTTAATAGCTAGTAAATGCTAGGTATTCATCTGGGGGCTGATATTAGTATCCTGGGAAGCTCCGTGGGTATTACCCCCTTCCCAGGCTTCAAACATCTGCCCCAGCTGTCTGCTTAACCTCCGCTAGAGCCTAAAATTACGGGGAACCCCACGCCAATTTTTTTTTAAATAAATCCTTTATTTTAACATTAAATGACAAGTACAGTAATCAACACTATCACTGTACTTCTTATATATGTGACTGACATGTTTCTATCTGTTTAATCTATGTGTGATTCTCTATTCTTTCTACTCTAAATTGTCGGGTACCGCTGCTGAATTGCCGGCCGGCTTTTTTAAAGAGACGGTGCATGAAAACACTGTTATTTTTTTTAATAAATCCTTTACACTAAATGACAAGTACAGTAAGCAACACTGTCACTGTACTTCATATATATGTGACTGACATGTTTCTATCTATCTAATCTATGTATGATGTTCTATTCTTTCTGTTCTAAATTGTCAGGTACCGGTGTATGCCGCTGCTATTCTTAGTTGTTTTCCTTCATGTAGAATTAACCTACAAGGAAAGATAGGGTTTATTTTTATTCCGATATTTGTGTCCCATTGACTTGCATTGGATTCCGGTATCGGAATCGGCGATATCCAATACTCTTTGGGTATCGGTCCGATCCAATCCGATACGATATTTCCCGATATCGGAAGGTATCGCTCAACACTACTCCTGGACAGTCTGTTGGTGGATGGAGTGAGACATGATGTCCCAGATGTGCTCAATCGGATTCAGGTCTGGGGAACGGGCGGGCAGTCCATAGCTTCAATGCCTTCATCTTGCAGGAACTGCTGACACACTCCAGCCACATGACGTCTGGCCTTGTCCTGCATTAGGAGAAACCCAGGACCAACCGCATCAGCATATGGTCTCATAAGGGGTCTGAGGATCTCATCTCGGTACCTAATAGCAGTCAGGCTTCCTCTGGCGAGCACATGGAGGGCTATGCGGCGCTCCAAGGAAATGCCACCCCACACCATTACTGACCCTCTGCCAAACCGGTCATGCTGAAGGATGTTGCAGGCAGCAGATCGCTCTCCACTGCGTCTCCAGACTCTGTCACGTCTGTCACATGTGCTCAGTGTGAACCTGCTTTCATCTGTGAAGAGCACAGGGCGCCAGTGGCGACTTTGCCAATCCTGGCGTTTGCCAAGCTTCCTGCATGGTGTTGGGCTGTGAGCACAACCCCCATCTGTGGACGTCGTGCCCTCATACCACCCTCATGGAGTCCGGTTCTAACCGTTTGTGCAGACACATGCACATTTGTGGCCTGCTGGAGATCATTTTGCAGGGCTCTGGCAGTGCTCCTCCTGTTCCTCCTTGCACAAAGGCGGAGGTAGCGGTACTGCTGCTGAGTTGTTGCCCTCCCATGGCCCCCTCCACGTCTCCTGGTGTACTGGTCTGTCTTCTGGTAGCACCTCCAGACTCTGGACACTACGCTGACAGACACAGCAAACATTCTTGCCACAGCTCGCATTGATGTGCCATTCTGGATAAGCTACACTACCTGAGCAACTTTTGTGGGTTGTAGAGTCTGTCTTCACGAGTGTGAAAGCACAACCAAGATTCAAAAGTGACCAAAACATCAGCCAGAAAGCATTGGTACTGAGATGTGGTCTGTGGTCCCCACCTGCAGAACCACTCCTTTATTGAGTGTGTCTTGATAATTGCCAATAATTTCCATCTATTGTCTATTTCATTTGCACAACAGCATGTGAAATTGATTGTCAATCAGTGTTGCTTCCGAAGTGGACAGTTTGATTTCACAGAAGTTTGATTTACTTGGAGTTATATTCTGTTGTTTAAGTGGCCCCTTTATTTTTTTGAGCAGTGTATTTAAGAAATGATATTCTATTCATAGGTAACATATTATGGAACTCTATCGAAGGTATTTTCCTGTAGATGTATAGATGATTGAATATATGCACACAAATGCACATCTCCCTCTATTCTTTATGATCATTATGCTTTCTTTACATACTAATATGATTCCATAATGCATGTTTCTTACCTTAGTTACCCCAGTTACTTACCTTTAGCATACTCTTGGAGTTGTGTATGGTGTCCCTTGCTCCTGATAATCATTCTAACAGAGGACTCCCTTTTTTATCTCAGTTTACCTAAGTGTATATTGCTTCCATTTAATAACTGCCATTTTTTATTTTTATGATTATGATATGTAATATATTATTTATAATGAGGGTATACGTATAGTTTGATTTTTCCACTGCTCCACCCACGGCTGTTAAAGGCACATAATGGCTGATTAAATCATTCATCATGTGCAGGGAAAGATGTGGGCTTGGCGTATGAGCCCGGATCAAAGGCAGGGACACGACCTTTGACATAAATGTATGTTAAAGGTTGGAAAGAGGTTAAAGTGCTCACAAGGGGTTCAATACAGTCCTAAGAGACTTTAGTGTATTGTATGTGTATTTTCTGGGTAATTAGAGGCTTTGCAGTATTGAGAATAAATTCGCAGTGAATTGAATTTTTGGGAGAATTTGGCGAAGCTGATGAATTTGAATTTCAAAAGATGCATACATCTCTAATCAGTATATTTTTTAATTCATGATTGCTTTTTATAAACAAATCTAGATATTGTGATCATATTTACTGTGTACCATTTATTAATGCAATTGTCACATAAAACACCTGGCCTACCTTAATTGTAAAAAATGTTGTTGCTGCTGGAAGATGAAGATAATTTATAAATAATTATAATTTCATAAAAAAATATTGAACATAATTATTTATCGTGGTTAAAATTTCATATAGTTATAACATCTATAATCTATTACGTCTAATTGTCCATAAAAGTTGTAAAGGATTTATCAGTGTTGAAGAAAACATATTCCTGAAAAATGTACTACTATAGATCGATGTACCCTGAGCTTCTTCCATTATCTGATATTCTTAAGATACAGGTTTAAGTGCACAAGGCCTTTTCTGCATATAATACTCCTACACTTCTCTTATGTTGAAATATCTAGTATGTTTTTTCTATGGTTCTAAATTAATGTCTGTAAAGCTATAAATTTTTATTATACACCTGGTGGATGTTATAGTTTTGCTTTATTTTTAGTGCTGCTATTCATCCAAGTGGTTAAATAAGATTAATGGACATTTGCCTTTTGAGAGTTGTAATACCAAAGGGAGATTCTTACTGGATGTAACTTCAAAGTGGATTACATCATCTTGAATTTTGTTTAGAAAGTTCTTATGCTGTAATAATTTTGCCTGTGTCCTCTTTTCTATCTCCAGCATTTAGACTTAATTAGACCAAGAGAACCCTTAAAGGGGTTGACCCACAAAAAAGTACACTTTAATCGATAGATCTTGGAATAAAAATAAGTTTCACAATTTGATGTGTTAAAAAAATACTCCTGTGCTGAGATAATCTTGTAAATGTACAGACATTACAGCATGGGATCACAGCTGCTGCTTTTTGTGAGATAAAACATTTTCCTGCATATTTGAAAACTTGTTTTACCTCACAGAAAGAAATGGCGGTAATGTCTGTATACTTTCTTTTGCTTCCTCCCCTGGCCAGTAACTATGGTATATCTGACCACATTCCTGCATGGTCGTACACATCCATTACATAGTATATAGCAGGGGCACTTTCATAAGACTATCTCAGAACAGGAACAATTTTTTTTAACATCATTGCTGCAATGATTAAGGATGTTGTGTTAGAAACATGTATGCTATTCCACATTGAGTTTTTAATGGATCTTCAGTAAAGATGTTATTTTAAGGACTCCTTTGCTGGATTTCTACATTTTTCCTACATGTGTATTCTTGTTATACTACAAGGCTTTATCCGCGCATCAGGGATCATTGTTCCGTGAGTGAGCTGATTTTTTCCTTTATTGCTACTGCATTTCTTTTAACACATCCAATTGTGGAACTTATTTTTATTCTGAGATCTACAAATTAAAATGTACTTTGCTTGTGGAATCAACCCTTTAAGGCTTATTCACGAGTATAAAGAAACACTACAAAGTGAAGACTGGAGAAGGGCAAATGTTGTTCCTATCTTCAAAAAGGGGAAGAAGGTGGACCCAGGAAAGATCTTTGAACAAATTATTAAACAACATGTATGTAAGTACCTGGATAAGAATGAAGTGATTAACCAGAGTCAGCATGGGTTTGTAACTAATAAGTCATGTCAGACTAACTTAATTTCCTTCTATGACAGAATCACTGACTGGGTGGATCAGGGAAATGCTGTTGATATAGTATATCTTGACTTCAGCAAAGCATTTGACAAAGTATCTCACACCATCCTTATTGAAAAAATGACCAAGTATGGAATGGACAAGGCAACTGTTAGGTGGATTCATAACTGGCTTAGTGATCGGACTCAAAGAGTGGTCGTAAATGGCTTCATATCCAGTTGGATGAATGTCTAAAGTGGGGTACCACAGGGCTCTGTCCTGGGACCTGTGTTGTTCAACATCTTTATCAATGATTTAGATGAAGGAATTGAGGGTAAACTGATTAAATTTGCTGATGACACAAAGCTAGGAGGGATAGCTAACACTAGAGAAGAGAGAGAGAGGATTCAAAAAGACCTAAATAAACTGGAGCAGTAGGCAGTAACTAACAGAATGGTTTTTAACAGGGAAAAATGCAAAGTACTACATCTGGGCAATAAAAATGAAAAAAGCATATGCAAAATGGGAGGAATAGAGCTAAGCAACAGTACATGTGAAAAAGACTTAGGTCTACTAATAGATCATAGACTGAACATGAGTCAACAGTGTGATGCAGCAGCAAAAAAGGCAAATACAATTCTGGGATGTATTAACAGAAGCATACAGTCTAGATTACGTGAAGTCATTATCGGACTTTACTCCTCTTTGGTCAGACCTCATCTAGAATACTGCGTCCAGTTTTGGGCACCACATTTTAAAAAAGACATCGACAAACTGGAGCAATTTCAGAGAAGAGCGACCAGAATGGTGACCGGTCTGCAAACCATGTCCTATGAGGAACGGTTACAGGATTTGGGAATGTTTAGCTTGCCAAAAAGAAGACTGAGAGGAGACTTAATAGCTGTCTACAAATATCTCAAGGGCTGTCACATTGAAGAAGGATCATCTTTATTCTCATTTGCACAAGGAAAGACTAGAAGCAATGGGATGAAACTGAATGGGAGGAGACACAGATTAGATATTAGAAAAAACTTTTTGACAGTTAGGGTGATCAATGAGTGGAACAGGCTGCCACGAGAGGTGGTGAGTTCCCCTTTAATGGACGTCTTCAAACAGAGGCTGGACAGACATCTGTCTGAGATGATTTAGTGAATCCTGCTTTGAGCAGGGGGTTGGACCAGATGACCCAGGAGGTCCCCTCCAACTCTACCATTCTATGATTCTATGATTCTATGATACAAAGTTAAGGATGTAAAATAACTGAAAGGCAGAGCAATATACACTCCTCAAGTTTGAAATTACAACACCAAGAAGGAAAAGTCATAGAAAATCAAAGGATCGACAGACATGATAATGATATGAAAATGATGAAAACATTTTCAAAACATCTCGATTTATTCAGTATTATGTATGAGCGCCACACGCAGAAATACATGAACTTACATGACCTGGCTGCTATCAGTGAGGTTATTAATGGTTGTATTAAGAAAGTTCTGCCATGCTGCATGTAATTGGGCACACAAACAATCAAGATTCACTGCTGGCAGCTTCCTTTGCAATTGCGGATCAATGTTGTCCAAGATTTCTCAATATGCCTTCCACGGCAGCATTGGAGGATGTTGTCCATGCCCTATTGGGGGACAGAAACACAGAGAGGTTAAAAGCCCCTGCCCACCATCAATCCCCAGTGTTTTCCTGTCCCCCTTGGGGCATGGAGAGGTCCTGCAGTGCTGTCCGGCTGGCAGGGCAGCATTGTGTTAAATATACTTGCCGGGCAGCAGTCGGGGCACTCCCTTCTCCCTCCATGCTGCTTTCGTTGGGACCGTCCTGGCTTCCTGCACCCTATAGAGGGTAAAGCTAGCCAGGTGATTTTCATGCCAGAGGCCTGTTCGACATCTCCTCCTTCCTCCGGCGGTCTGGGCGTGCGAACCGGAAGTGACATCACTTGTCCTTGTCACTTCCGGGCTATGCTTTCCACGCTGGAGCGCATGATGTTGAGCGCGTCCCAGGGCCGGCAAAGGCTAATATAGATCCAGTCTGGACGCGCACGCACCGGAAGTGACGTCATCGCAGGTCCTGGTCACTTTGGGGCTATGCGTCCCACACTGGAGCACATGATGTTTGAGCGCGTCCCAGGGCCGGCAAAGGCTAATATCGATCTAGATTGGCCCTCAAGTGACTGGAAGGGGGAGGGGACTGAGGTTCCTTGCTGGGGGCACGGTTTTTCCACATAAAAACCCGCCTGAAAATGCCAAAGATAAGGCTATCTCCACCATGGAAGGTGGCAGATCCAGTATCCCTGCATCTGCAGAGCCCAGCACTCCCCCGGCTACAGTGAGTAGTACCAGGGTGGGTCAATAAGGGGTTATCTCATCCTCTCTTTTAGACGACACTAGGTTTCCCCTCCTTCTAGTTACATGGGTATTCATTCTCTTCCCCTCTCTTAGGAAGACAAGTCCCCCGCTTCTAAGAAGGATAAAGACCAGCCCCGTAGATGTGGCATCTGTGCTAAAAAATTATCCTCATCCTATAAGAAGAAGTTGTGCCAACCCTGTATGGATAAAATAATTAAAGAAGAAAACCCCTCGCTAATCGAGGAGCTTAGATCACTTGTTAAACAAGAGGTCCAAGTAGTTAGACAGGAGGTCCAAGCATCTATCGCTGCCCTACCTGTCTACTCCTCCTCCAGAGCCTCTCCCCCTAAGAAGAGGAAGATTCAGGAGTTAGACTCAGATGTCGTCTCTATTAATGCTAGTAGCTTCAACTGATGATTTTGGTGAAATAGCATCCTTAGGGCCTGCCAAACAGGAAGAAACTGGAAGATATTATTTTTCCTCGGACAACTTAGAGGAATTACTGGACTCTGTCAGGGGCACTATGGGGCTGGAGGAATTTGAGGTCCCTTGTTCCATTCAGGATGAAATGTTTAGAGGCCTTAGATCAAAAAAGCAGACTGGTTTTCCAGTTCATGAGGTCATTAGAGATCTCATCCGACAGGAATGGGAAACCCCGGAAAATCATCTCACCACCCCTTCAGAATTAAAGCATAAATTTCCACTGGAAGGTGAAGAATTTGAGTGGGACCTTCCTAAGGTGGACATCCAGGTGGCAAGGGTAGTGAGGAAAACCTCACTTCCCTTTGAGGACTCATCCCAATTGAAGGACCCATTGGACCGGAAAATGGAAAGCGTCCTTAAAAAATCATGGGAAACCTCTTCTGCCTCCCTTAAGGTCAACATCTCATCATCTTGTGTGGCCAGATCCCTCTTCAAGTGGCTGGCCCAACTGGAGGAACATTTGTTTCAGGGCATGTCCAGGGCAGACCTGCTAGACTCCATTCCCCTCCTTCAAAAAGTCACGGGCTTCTTGGCGGACACCTCGGCTGAGTCAGTCCGGATCGCGGCCAGAGCAGCGGTTTTATCCAATACTGCTCGCCGTGCGCTGCGGTACAAAACATGGAGTGGGGATGTCACCTCTAAAGTTAAACTCTGCTCCATTCCCTTTCAAGGGAAATATGTATTCGGGCCAGCCCTGGATGATATCCTGGAAAAGGCCTCAGACAGGAAGAAAACCCTTCCTGACCAGAGAAAAACTAAGAAACGTTCCTTTCGACCTTCCCAGAATCACCCCTCACAGTATAAGGGAAAGGGAAAATCTGGGCGCTGGAGCTATCCTAAAGGTGGCAAGGGCCGTAACATCATTGTACCCCAAAAACAACACCAGCAGCAGCAGGACAAGCAATGACTTGGTCCCTGTAGGGGTGCGTCTCTCGGATTTCTTTCCCCAGTGGCAGTCAATATCTTCCTGCCAGTGGATCCTCAATACCATCAAAGAGAGTCTTCTATTGGAGTACGAGACTCGTCCCCCTCAGGTCCTGAGGGTCACGTTCCTTCCTTCTCAGGGACCTCGGAACTGTTATCAGTCGGTCTACAAGACTTTCTGAATTCAGGAGTAATATCTCCAGTCCCCCCTGGCTGGGAAGGGACGGGTCACTACTCAAAAATATTCCTAATACGGAAACCGTCGAGGACCCCACCCATCATAATCAACCTAAAGTCCCTGAACAATCACATCAAATACAGACGATTCAAGATGGAGTCTATAAGATCAATTATTCCCTTAATAGGGAAAGACTACGTCATGGCAACCATAGACGTAATAGATGCATACTACCATGTGCCGATCTATCCTACAGGAAGTTAACAAAACATTTCCAGCACAATGTACTACCATTCGGCATCTCTTCAGCACCCCGTGTGTTTACGAAGGTTATGGCAGAAGTCATTGCACTCATCCAAAAGCAAGGTGTCTGCATAATTCCATACCTGGAGGATAAGTTGATTGTCGCCCCTTCGGTGGTGACCCTCAATCTTCATGTCTCCATAACCTTAGAAACTCTTGGCTCATTAGGCTGGATTCCAAACCCCAAAAAATCGGAACTCTTTCCTTCATCAAGGAGAAAATTCCTTGGTGTCCTGCTGGACTCCAAGAAAAAAAAGTCCTTTCTCCCGCTGGAGCATCAAACAGCTCTCAGAACCAAGGTCTCAATTTTCAAACTCCAAGAGTACCCAACATTGAGAGCGGCAATGTCTGTATTGGGGTCAATGATGACTTGTATCCAGTCGGTATCATGGGCCCAGGCCCACTCAAGGCTTCTCCAGGATCATATCCTAAGGTCTTGGAACAGACAGAGGGACTCACTGAACAAACGGACCAGGATCCCCGGTCGGGTAAAAGCTTCTCTTTCTTGGTGGCTAAGCTCCTGAAATCTTCAGAGGGGGATTTCTTGGACCCAGGACCCTCTAATTACAGTGACTTCCAACACCAGTTTACGAGGCTGGGGAGCCATGGTGGCCCAGATTCCTTTTCAAGGCAGACGGAGACCCCAGATAAGTGCCAGATCCTCCTACTTCAGGGAGCTAAAGGCAGTAGGAAAAATGCTCAGAGTGGCAGTCGACCTAATCCGGAGTACTCACATCAAGGTCCTCTCGGACAATGTGACTACAGTTGCCTGTATGTTGATCTTGATAAACGCTGGGGATTGACGGTGGGGAGGGGCTTTTAATCTCTCTGTGTTCCTGTCCCCCAATAGGGCGTGGACAACATCCTCCAATGCTGTCGTGGAAGGCTTCTAGAAACTGAATTGCCAGTAAGGACTAATTCTATTTTGCTTGATGTGAGACAAGTCAAGAGATACTGCATGCCCTGAATGTACATTCAGACCACTCAAGCTGCTCACACAGTAGCACGAGCAACATAAGCCTGAAATTGTCATGTTGAAAAACAGCTCTTGGGACACTTTTTTCTTTCCCTTGTGAATACCTTCATGTGGTGTAAAGACCAATCTCTGGCTATCGTTGCTTTCAAGACAAAAAGCAGGTCTCACTGTGTGTATTTAAACTTACTATGATAATTGTAATTGGAAATGTACATGTTTAATTTCTTCAAATGTAATTAAGCTAGTGCTTCTCATATTGTGAGGTGAGCCTCAATGGTGAGAAACAGTTATGGGGACAGTTTTGACACGAGTGATTATGTGCTGAAAAGGCACTTCTCAGATGAACACATTCTCTAGTTTAGCATTACAATTGTGCTTTTTTGTGATTTTTTCATCTTATACCATGTCCATGAGAAAAAATTGAAGGTAAAGGCAATTTGGCAGGTAGTTCTTGCTGCCAGTGTGTTTAAGAGCTAGGTTCCCTTTTACAGATACAATTTGAAAAGGAGATAGGAATAAGGAAATCAGTCATTTGGGAGGGTCCCTACTGGTTTCTGCCCAGTTTAGCTTCATTGACAGGTCTCTCCCTTTACACTCCTTAAATTAGCAGAACCAGTCAATTGAGCCAACACATACACAAACTTTTTTTTAAGCTGTAATCCTTCTGATGACAGCAGTGTTTAGTGGTAAAGAATAGATGCCCACAGTGTGGGGAGCCTTTACCTTAACTAGACCAATTTGGTAGCATGAATAACATAATGAGTTCTCTTTAAACTATACTTACACAGAAGTCAACTATAACTGGTGACATCTATGCTTTTAAAAAAAGACAATTTGTCAAAAATTATTTATTTATTAAGTTATATATTTCCATTGAACTTTATTCAGCCAAAAAACAGATGTGTCTGATCATTTCTTGTCAGTAGTGATCTAATTTTGTGCAGTTATTGTAATCAGTTATGTAGTATCTGAAAGGAGTTGACAGAATACAGAACATCAAAATGAAACAATATAATTATGAAAAATAGGGTTACAAATATTATATCTATTGTGGATAGCTTTTATTTACTAAAACATTTAATACATTTTGTTCTAAGTATTAAAGGAACTTAGAATAACTGTTCAAGTATTGGCGGGGCCAATTATTCCAATACATCTCCTTGCCTGCTTGTTTTCTATCTATCTCCGCCCTTCTCTGAATCTATGAAGCCAGAACTGTCAATCAAAGAAGAGGATGGGCTGATATTACGAAAAATTAAGCAGGGGGAAGGTGTATTTAAATGATTGACAACGCCTTAGTTCACAGAGCGCTTTTATTTGGATTGAACAGTCATTCTGTGCCAACATAGTCCCTTTGAAGTGGTTGAAATTATGCTTTTCTTTTAAAACTCTTTCTGATCTGTTCCTAAAGCCATACATTATTCACGGAAGGCTCTGGGCATGATTGAAAAAAAAAGGCTTGTTAGTTACGTACAAATTATTAGACAAAGTCTAACGAACATGGGAAATTCACAGACGTTTGTTAATCTTTTTACCTCAACGTTTTGCATAAAATATTAAAGATTGAGCATTCAGTAGGTGACTAGGTCCAGTCTAAGTATTTGAAGATGTGTCAATTATTTAAATGAGGCCAAGGTCTGGCAGGATACTTTTTATTAAATTGCTTGATCAGGATGTCTGATTTTCCTTTTGTAATCGTTATTACAGTTTCCCCTTAATCTACAGCTTGCTTTTGAGGACAATTTTGAAAATCACTCCAACAGTGTTTAAAGGTTAACCAGACTCCCTGAGGGTTAAGCTTGCACATTTTCTGTGAGAATAATGTTGAGCTTGTTGCCAGTAGTTATAAAATATTAAATAAATGTGGTATGAATTTAACAGCACTTAGGAGTAAGTTTTTACTAGGTAAAATCAATAACTCAAAGACATAAGATAAGAAAAAAATTTGTGCTAAATGCTTTCTCTTCTGGTTAAAATAAATCCTTCCAAGTGGAGAGTAAAACAAAAACTATATAAAATGTAGATATTTATAAAACCAATATATAGCTGTATCTTAAAACAGCACTTGCATCAAAAATTTTATCCTCTTAATGTACTGCAGTCATCATATTATATGGCACTGTGTACTTACAATTGCTCATTTTGCCTTTCTACCCAGCTAGTTCTTCTGTTTTCCATTAGGTGTATGACATCATGTGATTAAAAACTGACTAGCTGAATCCTTCTAAGCTCTATGTAGAAACAGGAAGTTTCTTTTCTCTATATCACTCATCACTAGTGTTGAGCATTCCGATACTGAAATATCGGGTATCGACCGATATTCGCGGTATCGGAGTTCCGATACTGAGTTCCGATACTTTTAGAATATCGAACACCGGAATCGGAAGTTCCCATAATGCCTGCGCTCTGCAGTGTCTCTGAAGGATGACAAGCTGGATGGCTAAGAATAATGTAGAATGTATTACATGAAAAGCCGGCAATTCAGCAGCGGCATACATCGGTACCCGACAATTTAGAACAGAAAGAATAGAGCATCACACATAGATTAGATAGATAGAAACATGTCAGTCACATATATAATGAGTACAGTGACAGTGTTGCTTATTGTACTTGTCATTTAGTGTTAAAGGATTTATTAAAAAAAATAATAGTGTTTTCATGCACCGTCTCTTTAAAAAAGCCGGCCGGCAATTCAGCATCGGTACCCAACAATTTATAGCAGAAAGAATAGAGCATCACACATAGATTAGATACATAGAAACATGTCAGTCACATATATAAGAAGTACAGTGACAGTGTTGATTACTGCGCTTGTCATTTAGTGTTAAAATAAAGGATTTATTAAAAAAAAAAATTGGCGTGGGGTTCCCCATAATTTTAGTCTCTAGCGGAGGTTAAGGGGGTAATACCCACGGACCTTCCCAGGCTACTAATATCAGCCCCCAGCTGAATACCTAGCCTTTACTAGCTATTAAAATGGGGGACCCCCCAAAAAATGACGTGTGGTCCCACCTATTTTAATAGCTAGCAAAGGCTAGGCAGACAGCTGGGGGCTGATATTAATAGCCCAGGAAGGGTGCCATGAATATTGGCCCCCTCCCAGGCTAGAAACACCTTACCATCATGCCCATTCCAGCTGAAGCCAATGCCTTCTGCAATAAAAGTAAAATAATAAAGCAACCTCATCCTTACCTTTCCATGGTTCCCAGGACGGCTCCAGCTCTGCTACATTCACATGACAGGCTGGATCGCAGCCGAAAGCTGCAATCCAGCTTGCCATGCCGCAGACACTGAGAAGCGCAGGCATGCTTGCGCTCCTCAGTGTCTGGCTGTGACGGCATCCAGATGAGCCGAGATCATGTCCAATGAACTCAGCTCACCTCATGCACGTCACTGACAGCGTGGGAAAATTCTCAGTGGGAAGAGAGAGGCTAAGTGCCAGAATTGGCGCATCCTATGGATGCGCCATTTCTGGGGCGGCTGACGGCTGGTGTTTCTAGCCTTGGAGGGGGCCAATATTCATGGTCCGTGGGTATTACCCCCTTCCCAGGCTTCAAACATCTGCCCCAGCCGTCTGCTTAACCTCCGCTAGAGACTAAAATTACGGGGAACCCCACGCCAATTTTTTTTTAATAAATCCTTTATTTTAACACTAAATGACAAGTACAGTAACCAACACTGTCACTGTACTTCTTATATATGTGACTGACATGTTTCTATCTATCTAATCTATGTGTGATGCTCTATTCTTTCTGTTCTAAATTGTCGGGTACCAGTGTGCCGCTGCTGAATTGCCGGCTTTTCATGTAATACATTCTACATTATTCTTAATTGTTTTCCTTCATGTAGAATTAACCTACAAGGAAAGAAATGGTTTATTTTCATTCCGATATTTGTGTCCCATTGACTCGCATTGGTTTCCGGTATCGGATCGGCGATATCTGATATTTTTTGGGTATTCGTCCGATCCAATCCGATCCGATATTTCCCGATATCGGAAGGTATCGCTCAACACTACTCATCACTGCAAAGTCCTTAGTAGGGAGGAGGGAGCAGCTGGGTCAAGAGTTGAAGGAGGGTGATGACTCATGCAGGCAAAAGAGACTTCCTGTTGCTATATAGAGCTTAGGAGGAATCAGCAAGTTGGTTTTTAATCATGTGATGTCATAGACCTAATGGAAGAGTGAGAATTAACTGGGCAGAAAGGAAAAATGAGCAATTGCTAGCACACAGTGCTAAATAATATGATGACTGCAATATATTATAAGGATATTGATGGGAGTGCTTCTTTAAGATACAACTACATATTCGTTTTATAAAAGAAGACTAATCAGTGAAAACTGACCTTGTTCATACATTGAATTTTCATTGGTTTAGTTACAGTATCTCTGATGTAACAGTGGTAAATGTGAGTATGTCAACTAATGAGCAGGAAACTTGCTCTATTATTTTGATAGATGTGCCAACCATTGCTGACTTATTGTTACAGCCTACATTATAAATGAAAAAAAACAAAAAAAAATAGGAGAAAAACATGCAAATCACAAATATATTTTGCTTTTCCCACTTTTTTTTCTTTTTATAGTTCCTTAAGTGGGTTTTATCGTCCAAATCAATAAGTCTGCAGTCACTCTGTGTGACTGCAGACTTATAAATCCCCCCAGCGCAGGCACTGTGCGCTACGGGAATTTGCCAGTTTCTGACCTGGGACCTTAAGGTATGTATGCGTTATACATTCTCCCGGTCAGAGCCAGACTAGTGGGCATGGCCTTGCTCCATACACTTGTACAGAGAGAGGCTGCACCCAGACTAGTGACGCGGCCGTCCACTGGGTGTGGCCGACTAGAGGGCGCGAACCCACTCCATACAAGACTGCAGACTTATCTATTTGGACCGGACAACCCCTTTAAGGTTGAAAGTACATATATAGGTCCATCGAGTTCAACAGCCTAACATGTTGATCCAAAAGAAGGGAAAAACCTTGTGAGCAGATTCTAATTTCCCCATAGGAGGGGAAAATTCTTTCCCAACTCCACATGCAGCAATCACACTAGTTCTTTGGATCAATGTCCCATCACAGAATTTTGTAACCATAACTTTTAATATTATATTTTCATGAAAGGCAACCAAGCTCTCTTTGAACTTTTGTAGTCAATAACCCTTACAATATCATGTGACAGAGATCTACATAGGCTCACTGCTCTTATAGTAAAAAAATCACCAGCTGTGATTATGATTTAACATTCTTTCATCTAGTCATAGAAGATGCCCCCTTGTCATCATTGCAGACTGAGATGTAAGAAGATAATTTGTTAGATGTCTGTACTATCTCTTTATATATTTTTACAGGTGATAAGATTGTCACTAAGCCTTGGTTTTTCCAAACTGAATAACCCCAAGTTTTATAACCTGTCTTGTTACTGCAGATCACCTATTCCCTAACTAACCTTAGTCGCTCTTCTCTGCACCCGCTCAAGTTCAGTTATGTCTTTCTTGTACACTGGAGAACAAAATTATATATAGTATTTTAAGTGTGGTTGCACTAGTGACTTGTATAGAGCCAAAACTATGTTCTGGTCATGAGCATCTATGCCTCTTTTAAAGCATCTCATGATTTGATTTGCTGCTTTTTTCAATGACACATGACCTTCCATTTATCTACATTAAATTTCCATTGCCATATCTCAGCCCAGGCCTCCAGCTTACATACATCCCTCTGTAATATTAAATTATCCTCCTCTGTGTCGATTACCTTGCAGAACTTAGTATAATCGGCAAACATTAAAATTCTACACTGTATTCCCTCTACAAGATCATTAATAAACTAGATGGTGGCCCGATTCTAACGCATCGGGTATTCTAGAATATGTATGTGGCTGACCGGGTGCAACTAATCAGTGAAGCAGTATTTAAATGGGTTGTCCACTACTTTAAACTAACCCCCCAATGTATCCCCCCGGGCCCCTAATGAATTTTGGAGGACCGGGGAGCGAGGCCGCCGGTCGTGGTACTTCTGCTGCGAGCAGCCGGGAGATGACCGACTAGCACAGGGTGAGCGGTTGAGCGTGTGAGGGTGAGCGTGTGAGGGTGAGCGGGTGAGGGTGTGCGTGTGAGGGTGTGAGGGTGAGCGTGTGGAGGTGTGCGTGTGAGGGTGACCGTGTGAGGGTGAGCTTGTGAGGGTGAACATGTGAGGGTGAGTGTGAAGGTGAGCGTGAGGGTGAGCGGGTGAGGGTGAGCGGGTGTACGTGCGAGGGTGAGTGGGTGAGGGTGAGCGGGTAAGAGTGTGAGCGTGTGAGTATGAGCGTGTGAGGGTGAGGTTGAGCTTGTGAGGGTGAGCGGTTGGGGGTGAGCGTGTGAGGGTGAGCGTGTGAGGGTGAGCGTAGGAGCGTGTGAGGGTGAGCGTAGGAGCATGTGAGGGTGAGCATCTGAGAGTGAGCATCTGAGGGTGAGCGTCTGAGGGTGAGCGTCTGAAGGTGAGCGTCTGAAGGTGAGCGTCTGAGGGTGAGTGTCTGAGGGTGAGCGTCTGAGGGTGAGCGTGTGAGGGTGAGGTTGAGCATGTGAGGGTGAGCGTGTGAGGGTGAGCATCTGAGGGTGAGCATCTGAGGGTGAGCGTCTGAGGGTGAGTGTCTGAGGGTGAGCGTGTGAGGGTGAGGTTGAGCATGTGAGGGTGAGCGTATGAGGGTGAGCATGTGAGGGTGAGCATCTGAGGGTGAGCATCTGAGGGTGAGCGTCTGAGGGTGAGCGTCTGAGGGTGAGCGTGTGAGGGTGAGCGTGAGGGTGAGCGTGTGAGGGTGAGCGGGTGAGGGTGTGCGTGTGAGGGTGTGCGTGTGAGGGTGAG
Organism: Phyllobates terribilis; assembly: GCF_046119375.1. NCBI lineage: Eukaryota > Metazoa > Chordata > Amphibia > Anura > Dendrobatidae > Phyllobates > Phyllobates terribilis. The sequence goes on along the minus strand of NW_027362761.1, from coordinate 405,975,929 downwards.
CGTGTGGAGGTGTGCGTGTGAGGGTGACCGTGTGAGGGTGAGCGTGTGAGGGTGAACATGTGAGGGTGAGCGTGAAGGTGAGCGTGAGGGTGAGCGGGTGAGGGTGAGCGGGTGTACGTGCGAGGGTGAGCGGGTGAGGGTGAGCGGGTAAGAGTGTGAGCGTGTGAGTATGAGCGTGTGAGGGTGAGGTTGAGCTTGTGAGGGTGAGCGGTTGAGGGTGAGCATGTGAGGGTGAGCGTGTGAGGGTGAGCGTAGGAGCATGTGAGGGTGAGCGTAGGAGCATGTGAGGGTGAGCATCTGAGAGTGAGCATCTGAGGGTGAGCGTCTGAGGGTGAGCGTCTGAAGGTGAGCGTCTGAGGGTGAGTGTCTGAGGGTGAGCGTCTGAGGGTGAGCGTGTGAGGGTGAGGTTGAGCATGTGAGGGTGAGCGTGTGAGGGTGAGCGTCTGAGGGTGAGTGTCTGAGGGTGAGCGTCTGAGGGTGAGCGTGAGGGTGAGCGTGTGAGGGTGAGCGTGAGGGTGAGCGCGTGAGGGTGAGAGTGTGAGGGTGAGCGAGTGAGGGTGTGAGTGTGAGCATGAGAAGGTGAGCGTGAGAGGGTGAGAATGAGAGGTTGAGCGTGTGAGGGTGAGGGTGAGCCGTTGAGGGTGAGCATGTGAGGGTGTGAGGGTGAGCATGTGAGGGTGAGCGTGTGAGGGTGAGCGTGTGAGGGTGAGCGGGTGAGCGTGTGAGGGTGAGCGTAGGAGCGTGTGAGGGTGAGCGTAGGAGAATGTGAGGGTGAGGGTCTGAGGGTGAGCATCTGAGGGTGAGCGTCTGAGGGTGAGCATCTGAGGGTGAGCGTGTGAGCGTCTGAGGGGGAGCGTGTGAGGGTGAGAGTGTGAGGGTGAGCGTGTGAGGGTGAGTGGGTGAGGTGAGCATGTGAGGGTGAGTGCGTGAGGGTGAGTGTGTAAGGATGAGGGTGAGCATGAGAGGGTGAGTGTGTGGGGGTGAGCGTGTGGTCATGAGCATGTGAGGGTTAGCGGGTGAGCGTGTGAGGGTGAGCATGTGAGGATGAGCGTGTGAGGGTGACGGTGTGAGAGTCTGAGGGTGTGCAAGTGAGGGTGTGAGGGTGAGCGTCTGATAGTGTGAGCGTCTGTGGGTGTGCGTGTGAGCGGGTGAGGGTGAGCGTGTGAGGGTGAGAGAGTGGGAGGGTGAGCCTGTGAGGGTGAGCATGTGAGCATGTGCGGGTGTGAGTGTGAGAGGGTGAGTGTGAGAGGGTGAGTGTGAGAGGGTAAGCATGTGAGGGTGAGCGGGTGAGGGTGAGCGTGTGAGCGTGTGAGGGTGAGCGTGTGAGGGTGAGTGTGTGAGGGTGACCGTGAGCGGGTGAGCATGTGAGGGTGAGCCTGTGAGGGTGAGCGTGTGAGGGTCAGCATGTGAGGGTGAGCGTGTGAGGGTGTGCATGGGAGGGTGAGCGTAGGCGCGTGTGAGGGTGAGCGTGGGATCATGTGAGGGTGAGCGTCTCAGGGTGAGCGTCTAAGGGTGAGCGTGTGAGCGTCTGAGGGTGAGCGTCTGCGGGTGAGCGTCTGAGGGTGAGGGTGTGCGGTTGAGGGAGTGCGGGTGAGTGTGTGAGGGTGAGCGTGTGAGGGTGAGAGTGTGTGAAGGTGAGCATCTGAGGGTGTGAGCGGGTGAGGGTGAGCGTGTGAGGGTGTGAGCGTGAGAGGGTGAGCGTGAGAGGGTAAGTGTGTGAGGGTGTGAGCGTGTGAGGGTGAGCATGTGAGGGTGTGAGCGTGTGAGGGTGAGCGGGTAAGGGTGAGCGGGTGAGGGTGAGCGTGTGAGGGTGTCAGTGTGTGAGGGTGAGCATTTGAGGGTCTGCATGAGAGGGTGAGCGTGTGAGCGTGTGAGGGTGAGCGTGTGAGGGTGAGCGGGTGAGCGTGTGAGGGTGAGTGTAGGAGCGTGTGAGGGTGAGCGTAGGAGCATGTGAGGGTGAGCGTCTGAGGGTGAGCATCTGAGGGTGAGCGTCTGAGGGTGAGCGTCTGAGGGTGAGCATCTGAGGGTGAGCGTGTGAGCGTCTAAGGGGGAGCGTGTGAAGGTGAGAGTGTGAGGGTGAGCGTGTGAGGGTGAGGGTGTGAGGGAGAGCGTGTGAGGGTGAGCGTGTGAGGGAGAGCATGTGAGGGTGAGTGGGTGAGGTGAGCATGTGAGGGTGAGCGCGTGAGGGTGAGTGTGTGAGGGAGAGCATGTGAGGGTGAGTGGGTGAGGTGAGCATGTGAGGGTGAGCGCGTGAGGGTGAGTGTGTGAGGGTGAGCGTGTGAGGATGAGGGTGAGCGTGAGAGGGTGAGTGTGTGGGCGTGAGCGTGTGGTCGTGAGCGTGTGAGGGTTAGGGGGTGAGCGTGTGAGGGTGAGCATGTGAGGATGAGCGTGTGAGGGTGATGGTGTGAGCGTCTGAGGGTGTGCGAGTGAGGGTGTGAGGGTGAGCATGTGATAGTGTGAGCGTCTGTGGGTGTGCGTGTGAGCGGGTGAGGGTGAGCATGTGAGGGTGAGAGGGTGGGAGGGTGAGCCTGTGAGGGAGAGCGTGTGAGCGTGTGATGGTGTGAGTGTGAGTATGAGTATGAGAGGGTGAGTGTGAGAGGGTAAGCGTGTGAGGGTGAGCGTGTGAGGGTGAGCGTGTGCGGGTGAGCCTGTGAGGGTGAGCGTGTGAGGGTCAGCATGTGAGGGTGAGCGTGTGAGGGTGTGCATGGGAGTGTGAGCGTGTGAGGGTGAGCGTAGGCGCGTGCGAGGGTGAGCGTGGGATCAAGAGAGGGTGAGTGTCTGAGGGTGAGCGTCTGAGGGTGAGCATGTGAGCATCTGAGGGTGAGCGTCTGAGGGTGAGGGTGTGCGGTTGAGGGTGTGCTTGTGAGGGTGAGCGTGTGAGGGCGAGTGTGTGCGTGTGAGGGTGAGTGTGTGAGCGTGTGAGGGTGAGAGCGTGTGAAGGTGAGCATCTGAGGGTGTGAGCGGGTGAGGGTGAGCATGTGATGGTGTGAGCGTGAGAGGGTGAGCGTGAGAGGGTGAGCGTGTGAGGGTGAGCGTGTGAGGGTGTGAGCGTGTGAGGGTGAGCGTGAGAGGGTGAGCGTGTGAGGGTGAGCGTGTGAGGGTGTGCGTGTGAGGGTGAGCGTAGGCGCGTGTGAGGGTGAGCGTGGGAGCATGTGAGGGTGAGCGTCTGAGGATGAGCATCTGAGGGTGAGCGTCTGAGGGTGAGCATCTGAAGGTGAGCGTCTGAGGGTGAGGGTGTGCGGTTGAGGGTGTGCATGTGAGAGTGAGCGTGAGAGGGTGAGCAAGTGAGGGTGAGCGTGAGAGGGTGAGCGTGTGAGGGTGAGCGTGTGAGGGTGAGAGCGTGTAAGAGTGAGAGCGTGTGAGGGTGAGCGTGAGGGTGTGCGGTTGAGGGTGAGCGTGTGAGGGTGAGCGTGTGAGGGTGGGAGCGTGTGAGGGTGAGCGTGTGAGGGTGAGAGCGTGTGAGGGTGAGCGTGTGAGGGTGAGAGCGTGTGAGGGTGAGTGTGTGAGGGTGAGAGCGTGTGAGGGTGAGCGTGTGAGAGTGAGTGTGTGAGGGTGAGCGTGAGAGGGTGAGCGTGTGAGGGTGAGAGTGTGAGCATGACAGGGTGAGCGTGAGAGGGTGAGCGTTAGAGGGTGAGCGTGTGAGAGTGTGAGCATGTGAGGGTGAGCGTGTGAAGGTGAGCGTGTGAGGGTGAGCATGTGAGGGTGAGCGTAGGAGCGTGTGAGGGTGAGCGTGTGAGCGTCTGAGGGTGAGCGTTGGCGCGTGTGAGGGTGAGCGTGGGAGCATGTGAGGGTGAGCGTTTGAGGGTGATCGTCTGAGGGTGAGCATGTTAGGGTGAGCGACTGAAGGTGAGCGTCTGAGGGTGAGGGTGTGCGTTTGAGGGTGTGCGTGTGAGGGTGAGCGTGTGAGGGTGAGCGTGTGAGGGTGAGAGCGTGTAAGAGTGAGAGCGTGTGAGGGTGAGCGTGTGAGGGTGAGCGTCTGAGGGTGAGGGTGTGCGGTTAAGGGTGTGCGTGTGAGGGTGAGCGTGTGAGGGTGAGCGTGTGAGGGTGAGAGCGTGTGAGGGTGAGCGTGTGAGGGTGAGAGCGTGTGAGGGTGAGCATGTGAGAGTGAGCGTGTGAGGGTGAGTGTGAGAGGGTGAGCGTGTGAGGGTGAGCGTGTGAGCGTGAGAGGGTGAGCGTTAGAGGGTGAGCGTGTGAGAGTGTGAGCATGTGAGGGTGAGCATGTGAGGGTGAGCGTGTGAGGGTGAGCATGTGAGGGTGAGCGTAGGAGCGTGTGAGGGTGAGCGTGTGAGCGTAGGAGCGTGTGAGGGTGAGCGTGTGAGGGTGTGTGGTTGAGGGTGTGCGTGTGAGGGTGAGCGTGTGAGGGTGTGAGCATGTGAGGGTGTGAGCGTGTGAGGGTGAGCGTGTGAGGGTGAGCGTGTGCAGGTGTGCGTGTGAGGGTGAGCGTGTGAGGGTGAGCGTGGGAGCATGTGAGGGTGAGCGTGTGAGGGTGAGCATGTGAGGGTGAGCATGTGAGGGTGAGCGTAGGAGCGTGTGAGCGTGTGAGTGTGTGAGGGTGAGCGTGTGAGGGTGAGCGTGGGAGCATGTGAGGGTGAGCGTCTGAGGGTGAGCGTCTGAGGGTGAGCGTTTGAGGGTGAGCGTGTGAGGGTGTGTGGTTGAGGGTGTGCGTGTGAGGGTGAGCGTGTGAGCAAGTGAGGGTGTGAGCGTGTGCGTGTGAGGGTGAGTGTGGGAGCATGTGAGGGTGAGCGTCTGAGGGTGAGCGTGTGAGCGTCTAAGGGGGAGCGTGTGAAGGTGAGAGTGTGAGGGTGAGCGTGTGAGGGTGAGGGTGTGAGGGAGAGCGTGTGAGGGTGAGCGTGTGAGGGAGAGCATGTGAGGGTGAGTGGGTGAGGTGAGCATGTGAGGGTGAGCGCGTGAGGGTGAGTGTGTGAGGGAGAGCATGTGAGGGTGAGTGGGTGAGGTGAGCATGTGAGGGTGAGCGCGTGAGGGTGAGTGTGTGAGGGTGAGCGTGTGAGGATGAGGGTGAGCGTGAGAGGGTGAGTGTGTGGGCGTGAGCGTGTGGTCGTGAGCGTGTGAGGGTTAGGGGGTGAGCGTGTGAGGGTGAGCATGTGAGGATGAGCGTGTGAGGGTGATGGTGTGAGCGTCTGAGGGTGTGCGAGTGAGGGTGTGAGGGTGAGCATGTGATAGTGTGAGCGTCTGTGGGTGTGCGTGTGAGCGGGTGAGGGTGAGAGGGTGGGAGGGTGAGCCTGTGAGGGAGAGCGTGTGAGCGTGTGATGGTGTGAGTGTGAGTATGAGTATGAGAGGGTGAGTGTGAGAGGGTAAGCGTGTGAGGGTGAGCGTGTGAGGGTGAGCGTGTGCGGGTGAGCCTGTGAGGGTGAGCGTGTGAGGGTCAGCATGTGAGGGTGAGCGTGTGAGGGTGTGCATGGGAGTGTGAGCGTGTGAGGGTGAGCGTAGGCGCGTGCGAGGGTGAGCGTGGGATCAAGAGAGGGTGAGTGTCTGAGGGTGAGCGTCTGAGGGTGAGCATGTGAGCATCTGAGGGTGAGCGTCTGAGGGTGAGGGTGTGCGGTTGAGGGTGTGCTTGTGAGGGTGAGCGTGTGAGGGCGAGTGTGTGCGTGTGAGGGTGAGTGTGTGAGCGTGTGAGGGTGAGAGCGTGTGAAGGTGAGCATCTGAGGGTGTGAGCGGGTGAGGGTGAGCATGTGATGGTGTGAGCGTGAGAGGGTGAGCGTGAGAGGGTGAGCGTGTGAGGGTGAGCGTGTGAGGGTGTGAGCGTGTGAGGGTGAGCGTGAGAGGGTGAGCGTGTGAGGGTGAGCGTGTGAGGGTGAGCGTGTGAGGGTGTGCGTGTGAGGGTGAGCGTAGGCGCGTGTGAGGGTGAGCGTGGGAGCATGTGAGGGTGAGCGTCTGAGGATGAGCATCTGAGGGTGAGCGTCTGAGGGTGAGCATCTGAAGGTGAGCGTCTGAGGGTGAGGGTGTGCGGTTGAGGGTGTGCATGTGAGAGTGAGCGTGAGAGGGTGAGCAAGTGAGGGTGAGCGTGAGAGGGTGAGCGTGTGAGGGTGAGCGTGTGAGGGTGAGAGCGTGTAAGAGTGAGAGCGTGTGAGGGTGAGCGTGAGGGTGTGCGGTTGAGGGTGAGCGTGTGAGGGTGAGCGTGTGAGGGTGGGAGCGTGTGAGGGTGAGCGTGTGAGGGTGAGAGCGTGTGAGGGTGAGCGTGTGAGGGTGAGAGCGTGTGAGGGTGAGTGTGTGAGGGTGAGAGCGTGTGAGGGTGAGCGTGTGAGAGTGAGTGTGTGAGGGTGAGCGTGAGAGGGTGAGCGTGTGAGGGTGAGAGTGTGAGCATGACAGGGTGAGCGTGAGAGGATGAGCGTTAGAGGGTGAGCGTGTGAGAGTGTGAGCATGTGAGGGTGAGCGTGTGAAGGTGAGCGTGTGAGGGTGAGCATGTGAGGGTGAGCGTAGGAGCGTGTGAGGGTGAGCGTATGAGCGTCTGAGGGTGAGCGTGTGAGGGTGTGCGTTGGCGCGTGTGAGGGTGAGCGTGGGAGCATGTGAGGGTGAGCGTTTGAGGGTGATCGTCTGAGGGTGAGCATGTTAGGGTGAGCGACTGAAGGTGAGCGTCTGAGGGTGAGGGTGTGCGGTTGAGGGTGTGCGTGTGAGGGTGAGCGTGTGAGGGTGAGCGTGTGAGGGTGAGAGCGTGTAAGAGTGAGAGCGTGTGAGGGTGAGCGTTTGAGGGTGATCGTCTGAGGGTGAGCATGTTAGGGTGAGCGACTGAAGGTGAGCGTCTGAGGGTGAGGGTGAGCGTTAGAGGGTGAGCGTGTGAGAGTGTGAGCATGTGAGGGTGAGCATGTGAGGGTGAGCGTGTGAGGGTGAGCATCTGAGGGTGAGCGTAGGAGCGTGTGAGGGTGAGCGAGTGAGCGTAGGAGCGTGTGAGGGTGAGCGTGTGAGGGTGTGTGGTTGAGGGTGTGCGTGTGAGGGTGAGCGTGTGAGGGTGTGAGCATGTGAGGGTGTGAGCGTGTGAGGGTGAGCGTGTGAGGGTGAGCGTGTGCAGGTGTGCGTGTGAGGGTGAGCGTGTGAGGGTGAGCGTGGGAGCATGTGAGGGTGAGCGTGTGAGGGTGAGCATGTGAGGGTGAGCGTAGGAGCGTGTGAGCGTGTGAGTGTGTGAGGGTGAGCGTGTGAGGGTGAGCGTGGGAGCATGTGAGGGTGAGCGTCTGAGGGTGAGCGTCTGAGGGTGAGCGTGTGAGGGTGTGTGGTTGAGGGTGTGCGTGTGAGGGTGAGCGTGTGAGCAAGTGAGGGTGTGAGCGTGTGCGTGTGAGGGTGAGTGTGGGAGCATGTGAGGGTGAGCGTCTGAGGGTGAGCGTCTGAGGGTGAGCGTCTGAGGGTGAGCGTCTGAGCGTGAGCCTGTGTGGGTGAGCGTGAGAGGGTGAGCGTGTGAGGGTGAGCGTGTGAGCGTGAGAGGGAGAGCATTAGAGGGTGAGCATTTGAGAGTGTGAGCATGTGAGGGTGAGCGTGTGAGGGTGAGCGTGTGAGGGTGAGCATGTGAGGGTGAGCGTAGGAGCGTGTGAGGGTGAGCGTGTGAGCGTCTGAGGGTGAGCGTGTGAGGGTGAGCGTGGGAGCATGTGAGGGTTAGCGTCTGAGGGTGAGCGTCTGAGTGTGAGCGTGTGAGGGTGTGCGGATGAGGGTGTGCGTGTGAGGGTGAGCGTGTGACGGTGTGAGCATGTGAGGGTGTGAGCATGTGAGGGTGAGCGTGTGAGGGTGAGCGTGTGAGGGTTAGCATGTGCAGGTGTGCGTGTGAGGGTGAGCGTGTGAGGGTGAGCGTGGGAGCATGTGAGGGTGAGCGTCTGAGGGTGAGCGTCTGAGGGTGAGCGTCTGAGGGTGAGCGTCTGAGGGTGAGCGTCTGAGGGTGAGCCTGTGCTGGTGAGCGTGAGAGGGTGAGCGTGTGAGGGTGAGCGTGTGAGCGTGAGAGGGTGAGCGTGTGAGGGTGAGCGTGTGAGAGTGTGAGCATGTGAGGGTGAGAGGGTGAGGGTGAGCGTGTGAGGGTGAGCATGTGAGGGTGAGCATAGGAGCATGTGAGGGTGAGCGTGTGAGCGTCTGAGGGTGAGCATGTGAGGGTGTGCGGTTGAGGGTGTGTGTGTGAGGGTGAGCGTCTGAGGGTGAGCGTATGAGGGTGAGCGTGGGAGCATGTGTTTGATCGTCTGAGGGTGAGCGTCTGAGGGTGAGTGTGTGAGGGTGTGCGGGTGAGGGTGTGCGGTTGAGGGTGTGCGTGTGAGGGTGAGCGTGTGACGGTGTGAGCATGTGAGGGTGTGAGCATGTGAGGGTGAGCGTGTGAGGGTGAGCGTGTGAGGGTTAGCATGTGCAGGTGTGCGTGTGAGGGTGAGCGTGTGAGGGTGAGCATGGGAGAATGTGAGGGTGAGCGTCTGAGGGTGAGCATCTGAGGGTGAGCGTCTGAGGGTGAGCCTGTGCGGGTGAGCATGAGAGGGTGAGCGTGTGAGGGTAAGCGTGTGAGCGTGAGAGGGTGAGCGTTAGAGGGTGAGCGTGTGAGAGTGTGAGCATGTGAGGGTGAGCGTGTGAGGGCAAGCGTGTGAGGGTGAGCATGTGAGGGTGAGCATAGGAGCGTGTGAGGGTGAGCGTGTGAGCGTCTGAGGGTGAGCGTGTGAGGGTGAGCGTGGGAGCATGTGAGGGTGAGCGTCTGAGGGTGAGCCTCTGAGGGTGAGCGTCTGAGGGTGAGCGTGTGAGGGTGTGCGGTTGAGGGTGTGTGTGTGAGGGTGAGCGTGTGAGGGTGTGAGCATGTGAGGGTGTGAGCGTGTGAGGGTGAGCTTGTGAGGGTGAGCGTGTGCAGGTGTGCGTGTGAGCGTGTGAGGGTGAGCGTGGGAGCATGTGAGGGTGAGCGTCTGAGGGTGAGCATCTGAGGGTAAGCGTGTGAGGGTGAGCATGTGAGGGTGAGCGTGTGAGGGTGAGCATGTGAGGGTGAGCGTAGAAGCGTGTGAGGGTGAGCGTGTGAGCGTCTGAGGGTGAGCGTGTGAGCATGTGAGGGTGAGCGTCTGAGGGTGAGCGTCTGAGGGTGAGCGCGTGAGGGTGTGCGGTTGAGGGTGTATGTGTGAGGGTGAGCGTGTGAGGGTGTGAGCATGTGATCGTGTGAGGGTGAGCGTGTGAGGGTGAGCGTGTGCAGGTGTGCGTGTGAGTGTGAGCGTGTGAGGGTGAGCGTGGGAGCATGTGAGGGTGAGCGTCTGAGGGTGAGCATCTGAGGGTGAGCATCAGTGGGTGAGCCTGTGCGGGTGAGCGTGTGAGGGTGAGCGCAGGAGCGTGTGAGGGTGAGCGTGGAAGCGTGTGAGGGTGGGAACATCTGAGGATGAGCGTCTGAGGGTGAGCATCTGAGGGTGAGCCTGTGTGGGTGAGCGTGTGAGGGTGAGCGTGGGAGCGTGTGAGGGTGGGAACATCTGAGGGTGAGTGTCTGAGGGTGAGCGTCTGAGGGTGAGCGTCTGAGGGTGAGCGTCTGAGCATGTGAGGGTGAGCGTGTGAGGGTGAGCGTCTGAGGTTGAGGGTGTGCGTGTGAGTGTGAGGGTGTGAGCATGTGAGAGTGAGCGTGTGAGTGTGAGGGTGTGAGCATGTGAGAGTGAGCGTGTGAGTGTGAGGGTGTGAGCATGTGAGAGTGAGCGTGTGAGTGTGAGGGTGTGAGCATGTGAGAGTGAGCATGTGAGAATGAGCAGGTGAGGGTGAGCGTGTGAGGGTGTGAGCATGTGAGGGTGAGCGTGTGAGAATGAGCGTGTGAGGGTGAGCGTGTGAGCATGTGAGGGTGAGCGTGTGAGGGTGATCGGGTGAGTGTGTGAGGGTGAGCGGGTGAGGGTGTGCATGTGAGGGTGAGCGTGTGGAGGTGTGCGTGTGAGCATGTGAGGGTGAGCATGTGAGGGTGACGGTGTGAGGGTGAGCGTGTGTGCGTGTGAGGGTGTGCGTGTGAGGGTGTGCGTGTGAGAGTGTGAGGGTGAGCGGGTGCGGGTGTGAGCATGTGTGCATGTGAGGATGAGCGTGGGAGCGTGTGAGGGTGAGCGTGGGAGCGTGTGAGTGTGAGCGTGGGATCGTGTGACGGTGAGCGTGGGAGCGTGTGAGCGTGGGAGCGTGTGAGGGTGAGTGTGTGAGGGTGAGGGTGAGCGTGTGTGGGTGAGTGTGTGAAGGTGAGGGTGAGCGTGTGAGGGTGAGCGTGTGAGGGTGATCTCCCGGCTGCATCGCCGCTGACCTCCGTGCGGCAGATGAGCCGCTAACGGCCGCCATCTTGTTCTGAAATCCCGCATCGCTGATTGGCCGCAGCCGGACCAATCAGCGACGTGGGATTTCCTGGACAGAAGGACAAACAGACAGACGGAATAAGACAATTATATATGTTACTGTAAAAGTCAGAAGGCCGGTAAAACCTAGGATTTACCGGTCAATCTGGACATTTACCGAGGCCGTCGGTAAAAGCTCAAAATGAAAAGTAAAATTGGACTTTTACCGGTGAAGTCTTGGTAAATCTTAACATTTGTCAACAGCGTTGGTAAAAGTCAGATGTATTCCATATAAACGAACGATTTTGGACTTTTACCTGGGCGAATTGGTAAATCTTTACATTTACCAGCATGTGTTGGTAAAAGTAACTACCAGCATGTGTTGGTAAAAGTAACTTTGAGTCACAGAATTCTGACTCTTACCAGCAGATGATGGTGGTAAAAGTTAACTAAACGCAATTTCCAACTCTGATGAAGGCCTTAATCGTTAGAAATATTTTTATTCTTCAAAATGCAAATGCAAATGAACAAATACAAATAGGAAAATGCAAATAGAAAACATTTATGTAGGAAAATACTTCTCAAAAATGCAAATTACCGCAAATACAAGAATAACGCAACTTCAAAACTATGTAATTCTGAATTCAAATAGGAAACATTTATGTAGGAAAATACTTCTCAAAAATGACAAATTAACGCAAATACAAGAATAACGCAACTTCAAAACTATGTAATTCTGTAATTGTGACTAGGGATAAGCGGATAGATCCGTCCAGACCCGTTATCCGAGCGGATAACGGGCTGTACGGATACGGATAATCCCGATATCTGTCGGATATATCCGTGCCTTCCGATAATTCATGTTTCATGCATCATCGGAAGGCATGGATGGTGCGAGTGTGCAGGGCAGACAGGTATAAAGCTAAATTGCTACTTACAGGAGGTTTCCCTGGTCTCGTCGTCCGCGTTCTCCTTCTGAGTCACATGACTGCATACATCACCACGCAAGTGACGCATGCGTAAGTCATGTGACACAACTCATGTCACATGACTTATGCACCTGTCACTTTCGTGGTGACGTATGCAGTCATGTGACCGGGAAGAAGGAGGATGCGGCCGGCCGACGAGACTTGGGAAGCCTCTGGTAGCCTCCGGTAAGTAGTGATCTTTAAGTGAAGCCATCTTTTTTTTTTTATAATAATCGCAATGATCGACTAAGGGTCCATTTTTGAACGGTCGACGTCAGGAATTCTGGTTCTGATGTTCTGTCCAATGTTAGGTTCGGGTAATTTTTGACTGGAACATTTCAACATTTTCTTGACCTGTGTTTCAAGTCCTTCTCTTGCAGCTTTTCGAACTCTTCTGACCGCACCAATTCTTCTATTGATTGTATGTGAAATCAAAACATCAGGTTGCTGATCATCATGAAGTTCTCCATCTTTCTTAGAAGGCTTTGACTCAACACTTTTTTCTTTTAGGTCTTCATTATTCTTGGATGGCAAAATTGGTGGAGTTTCATATGCTGTTAAGGTGTGCGGACAGTTGGATAAGTCCAAAGCTTCTCCTTCCGTTGTGAACAGCTGATGACAGTTGGATTCATCCGAAGCTTCTGCTGCTGTCGGTGCTGACGTGTGATGAAAGTTAGATTCATCTGACCCTTCGGCTTCTGTTGGTGATGTTGGATCACTAGGTTCCTATTGCAAACCAACAAACATTTTTTCAAGATCTTCTTCTGAAGAGAGATTTCTGATCCCATCACTAGGAATTTTGGAGGTAGCTAGACCCATCTGCATTGGTACTCCGAACATAGCTTCATAGGGCGAGCATTTTATTCCCTCATGGTATGCTCTATTTTTCATTGCTTGTACAAAGCAAAGGCCCTCAGACCACTTGGGTGTCTTATTTGTTTCCATCCACATTGACAACATGTTTTCAATGTCTTGATTTGCTCTTTCCACGGAGCCTTGGGACTGGCTGTGTCTTGGTTTACCATGCACTATTTTCATATCAGGCCACATCGCGCACAAACTCTGTATGACCTTGTTACAAAATTCCCTCCCATTATCAGAATGCAGAATACACGGGGCACCAAAAGTGGAAAAAATGTCAAGAAGGTGGTACGCAACCTCTTCTGCTCTTTTAGTGCATAAAGCATGTAGAAGAACAAATTTAGTGACGTGGTCTTGATAGACGAATATGAACTTGAAATCATTGTCACAATTGGATTGCATGTCAATGAGATCGACTTAAGCACGAGAATTCATTTCACTGTGTAGGATGGGTTTCACAACAAGGCCTTTTTTGGTAATCTTCTGTTTTTTCTGGCATGGCTGGCAGAGTCGCAGATAAATAACTATTGACTCCGTTGTGACATTTTTGAACTTACGGTTCACCTCCTTTAGGATCCTGGTCCGCCCTCCATGGCCGGTACTGATGTGCGCATTATGAATGACACTAAAGAGTTCTGCACACCGAACGTAATGCAACACGCTGTCTTTTTCACACGAGATTGGTACAATTAACTTTTCATCACTTCCGACGGTCATGATGTCGTATCTCTTCAAACGCCTGTAGTGAATACTCTGTTTAGGTACCGCCACCTTAGCCTCCTTCACTTCTTTCAATATATTCTCGTATTTATCGTCCGTGAGATAAAAATTATTATCTCGCTTTTTCTCCACCACTTCATTCAAGAGCTCCGAAAAACGATCTTTCATTTCCTCACTCATGATCTGACAATCAGCTAGTGCCTGTGCAGCTTTGACAGGCAGTCGGCTATGCAGCTTTGAGCAGTATGTGCAGCTTGCAAAACACTCAGGCAGTCGTCCAGCATGAGGCCACACTGCTTGGCAAGAATCCCATGTTCTTTTGTAATAGGGTTACTCAGCATTGTGTGAAAGACTGTACAACAGCACCATCTACTGGTGTAACACTGCCATTGATGAGTTAGTGATTTTCTTCAGGCAGTGATTGGGCAGCAATCTAAGAAGAGAACCCCAGGAAACAAGGAATTGAGGCAGGAGCTATTTTAGGGAGAGTGAGAGGACTGGTGCTGTGCTGACTAGACTGAGCCGAGACAGGGCTGTTGCGCTGTTTCCTTCCAGCCTTTTCTCGGAATGCACTGTCTTCCGATTCCCCTGATCAGAGACTACGGTGCTCGGGTGGAACAGACCGTTCATGGCACCCAGCAACTCCGGCTCAGAGCTTATCTGCATAACTTCTGGTTCTACTACATTGGCGCGGCAACTGTAAATCGTGTGAGCGGTGTTAGCGTCCACCTTGCAAGGGGCCCTTGGAAAGACTTTGGACTCTGCGCTCTACAGGAAGCTAAGTACAGGACAATTTATACACTACTACACCGGCAGCGTGTGTACTTTTTGTAACTTTTTGTGAGAGGGTGCTGCGAAACACTGATACCCTAAGATTCATAGAACGTTCTCTTTTGCATATTTTAGTGTGGGGTTAGTGGTTGTATGTTAGCGGGAAGTGGGCACTTTTTGTATGATCGGAACAATAATCATAGGATAGTCAGGATTGACATCTGTAAATATAGAACGTACATACGTTAAGGATAGTCAGGATTGACATCTGTATATATAGAACGTACATACGTTACAGGGTAGCAGATACCTTACAGGGTAGCAGATTTTGTTCATTGTTATTACCATATTTTCCCCATTTACTCTTATTACATTTCTAAAAACTTTGAACACTGTGTCCTCCATTTCCTCGCCGTATCTGCCTAATCAGACACCTTTCCCATTGTATCCTCCATTTCCTCGCCGTATCTGCCTAATCAGACACCTTTCCCGCCGTGGCTTACACTTTTTATTACACCCTTCTCAGCTACATTTTAATGTGCACATTTACCAACTGCGCTTATACCCTTCTCAGCTACATTTACCAAGAAGCCATGGTAAATGTGCACATTTACCAACTGCGCTTGGTTAAAGTCAGATGTTCCATCTTCACACCTGATATTTCTGACTTTTACCACGCTCGACGGTAAATGTTAATGACGCGCCCCTGGGCCTGTGTCGCGCTGCGTTGCGCACGCGGGAGCTTACCCGGAGCCGGATCTTTTGAGGGTTGTAGTCTCGTGGCGGTGATCCGGTCCGTGCCCAGGGAGTCAGACTAAGTGGCGGTCTATGGCAGTAGATGTTAACTTGATCGACTACGCCACCCGTTGAGTGCGGCTTTGAAGCCGCCGCTGCAGAACAGTCCACTGAGGCCAGGTGTATGAGAATGTGCAGCGTGGTGGTATAACCCCCAACGGGAGGGGTATGGCCTCAGGGCAGCAGGGATAGATGATGGGGGTGATGGTGGTACACGAGCGCAACAAAGACAACTCGGAGTCTTGGTGGTGCAGTTCAGGGTCTTTACTCACGGTTACTCGGTTACTGCTCCAGGCCACCGCTGCAGAGGTGGCCGCCTGTGTCGCGCTGTGCTCACCAGGTGAGGGCTCGGTTAACTCCCAGGTCTTTCTGGAGTGCTTTGCAAGACCCCCTTTATGTCCCCTGTCTCTGGTCTTCAACCCCACTAGTGACCACGCTTATGTCCAGCTGCCTTGGACCTTCTTGGTGGGCAAACGTTGGCCTGCGTTTCCCAGGTCCTATGTGGAGCCTTCCTAGCGGGTGTGGTGAGGGGCTGCTCCACATGTAATGTCGCAGCCTCCGGTTCTTAGTTGAGGGTAGTTTCTCTCCTCCACTAATTTGGGATCCGGTTCCCATCTTCTTGACCTGACCCCCCTACTCAGGTAGCGGCGGGCGTGTGGTGGCTACCAGCCAGTCCACACCCCTGGGGTCCCCTCTGTCCTTCCTGGAGCCCAGTCTGCTCCTCTTCCTCCTTCTTCCCTCCTCCAGGCTCAGGCCTCCAGACAGGGCCTGCCTGTGGAGCAGAGCCCATAAAGCAGCTCTGCTCCCTGTCTTCTCCTCTCTCAACTCACTCCCTTTCCAAGATGGTGCCTCCCTTTATACTCCTGTACAGAGTGCACCCAGGATCTACTTCCCCCACGCACACACTACCGGGTTCCCTTCTCTAGGTGTTCCCTCCCCCAACTCCAGCCAGGGACATGCTCACTCGTGCCTGCATAACTAATGGGAGCACCGTCGAGCTGTCCCCCGGAAATGTGGTGTAGTGCATGTGGGTGTTAGGGTCCTGAGCCACACTCCATCCTTACCTGGAAGTGAGATATCGCACATCTGGGTAGAGATGAGCGTTGTTCTACTCGAACTGTTCGCCAATCTCAAATTCGAGCTGTTTTGGGCGGTGTTCGAGCCGTTCGGCGAACACGAACAATTTGAGAAAAATTCGGCTGTTCGAGGTTATGTTCGATAACTGTTCGTGCACCAAAATCATAACTGGATTTTTTCTCAGTAATGATGAAAATTAATGTTAATACGCAGTTTGAGTGTACAGCGGGGTGGGGGGAGGGGCAGGGGATGGATCTCTGCAGGAACAATGAAGATCTCCATTTTTTTTTCTCTTTCCCGCATTTACAGTGGGGAGGTGCAATCTGTCAGCCTATCAGCAGCGCACACACGGAGCGAAGTGCTTTTTTTCACACAAGCAAGGGCATGTGTCATTGGCAGTGTATGTCACATGTCCTTGCCCTATAAGACCAAGCCATTTTCCCCGTCGCCACCATTTTCTCACTGCTGCAGCTGCGTGTTAGACGGCACCGCTGTTGCTGTGTGCGCTATACCTTGTTAATTTCAAGCCAATTTTCGCACAAATATACAGATAGCTTGGGAGTAGGGAATAGTTGTGATTGCAGTCCTTTTAAGGACTAGGTTACAGCATTTCCTACGACTTTTATCAGGGAGGTCTGTGCTCTTAAATAGATCGGTTGTGGGAGTAAAGACTAATTGTAATTGCAGTCCTTTTCAGGACTAGGTTACATGAGTTCCTATCAGTTTTTGCCAGGCAGGTCTGTGCCAGTGCTGTGCAAGTTGTTTTCACAGCATTTGGCTGAATCTAGCAAAGCTAATCCTTTTTGGCCTATTGCAGAGTGTGTTAGTCAGTGGAGTAGCCTATCTGTGTTGCAAGATATACCACCTGTGTATAGAATACCAATATTTTTACTGCACCTAGTGAAGTAAAATCTTTTGGGCATAGCATCATTCTATTAGTCCATCTATACTGACCTCCATCAGGTTGCAAATTAAAACTAATTTTTATCTGCATCTACAGTACCTCTGAAAAAATATTTGGGCTTCTAGCAGTGTGTGGGACTTGTTCTATTAGTCCATCTATACTGACCTCCATCAGGTTGCAAACTGAATATATTTTTTTCTGCATCTACCTCTGAAAAAATATTGGGCTTCTAGCTGTGTGTGGGTCTTGTTCTATTAATCCATCTATACTGACCTCCATCTGGTTGCAAACTGAATATATTTTTTTCTGCATCTACCTCTGAAAAAATATTTGGCCTTCTAGTAGTGTGTCGGACTTTCTCTATTAGTCCATCTATACTGACCTCCATCAGGTTGCAAACTGAATATAATTTTTTTCTGCATCTAGCTCTGAAAAAATATTTGGCCTTCTAGTAGTGTGTCAGACTTTCTCTATTAGTCCATCTATACTGACCTCCATCAGGTTGCAAATTAAAACTAATTTTTATCTGCATCTACAGTACCTCTGAAAAAATATTTGGGCTTCTAGCAGTGTGTGGGACTTGTTCTATTAGTCCATCTATACTGACCTCCATCAGGTTGCAAACTGAATTTAGTTTTTTCTGCATCTACCTCTGAAAAAATATTGGGCTTCTAGCTGTGTGTGGGTCTTGTTCTATTAATCCATCTATACTGACCTCCATCAGGTTGCAAACTGAATATATTTTTTTCTGCATCTACCTCTGAAAAAATATTTGGCCTTCTAGTAGTGTGTCGGACTTTCTCTATTAGTCCATCTATACTGACCTCCATCAGGTTGCAAACTGAATATAATTTTTTTCTGCATCTAGCTCTGAAAAAATATTTGGCCTTCTAGTAGTGTGTCGGACTTTCTCTATTAGTCCATCTATACTGACCTCCATCAGGTTGCAAATTAAAACTAATTTTTATCTGCATCTACAGTACCTCTGAAAAAATATTTGGGCTTCTAGCAGTGTGTGGGACTTGTTCTATTAGTCCATCTATACTGACCTCCATCAGGTTGCAAACTGAATATATTTTTTTCTGCATCTACCTCTGAAAAAATATTGGGCTTCTAGCTGTTTGTGGGTCTTGTTCTATTAATCCATCTATACTGACCTCCATCAGGTTGCAAACTGAATATAATTTTTTTCTGCATCTAGCTCTGAAAAAATATTTGGCCTTCTAGTAGTGTGTCGGACTTTCTCTATTAGTCCATCTATACTGACATCCATCAGGTTGCAAATTAAAACTAATTTTTATTTGCATCTACAGTACCTCTGAAAAAATATTTGGGCTTCTAGCAGTGTGTGGGACTTGTTCTATTAGTCCATCTATACTGACCTCCATCAGGTTGCAAACTGAATATATTTTTTTCTGCATCTACCTCTGAAAAAATATTGGGCTTCTAGCTGTGTGTGGGTCTTGATCTATTAATCCATCTATACTGACCTCCATCAGGTTGCAAACTGAATATATTTTTTTCTGCATCTACCTCTGAAAAAATATTGGGCTTCTAGCTGTGTGTGGGTCTTGATCTATTAATCCATCTATACTGACCTCCATCAGGTTGCAAACTGAATATATTTTTTTCTGCATCTACCTCTGAAAAAATATTTGGCCTTCTAGTAGTGTGTCGGACTTTCTCTATTAGTCCATCTATACTGACCTCCATCAGGTTGCAAATTAAAACTAATTTTTATCTGCATCTACAGTACCTCTGAAAAAATATTTGGGCTTCTAGCTGTGTGTGGGACTTGTTGTATTAGTCCATCTATACTGACCTCCATCAGGTTGCAAACTGAATATATTTTTTTCTGCATCTACCTCTGAAAAAATATTTGGCCTTCTAGTAGTGTGTCGGACTTTCTCTATTAGTCCATCTATACTGACCTCCATCAGGTTGCAAATTAAAAATAATTTTTATCTGCATCTACAGTACCTCTGAAAAAATATTTGGGCTTCTAGCTGTGTGCGGGACTTGTTGTATTAGTCCATCTATACTGACCTCCATCAGGTTGCAAACTGAATATATTTTTTTCTGCATCTACCTCTGAAAAAATATTTGGCCTTCTAGTAGTGTGTCGGACTTTCTCTATTAGTCCATCTATACTGACCTCCATCAGGTTGCAAATTAAAACTAATTTTTATCTGCATCTACAGTACCTCTGAAAAATATTTGGGCTTCTAGCAGTGTGTGGGACTTGTTCTATTAGTCCATCTATACTGACCTCCATCAGGTTGCAAACTGAATATATTTTTTTCTGCATCTACCTTTGAAAAAATATTGGGCTTCTAGCTGTGTGTGGGTCTTGTTCTATTAATCCATCTATACTGACCTCCATCAGGTTGCAAACTGAATATATTTTTTTCTGCATCTACCTCTGAAAAAATATTTGGCCTTCTAGTAGTGTGTCGGACTTTCTCTATTAGTCCATCTATACTGACCTCCATCAGGTTGCAAACTGAATATAATTTTTTTCTGCATCTAGCTCTGAAAAAATATTTGGCCTTCTAGTAGTGTGTCGGACTTTCTCTATTAGTCCATCTATACTGACCTCCATCAGGTTGCAAATTCAAAATAATTTTTTTCTGCATCTAACCCAGCCAATAGTTTTGGCCTAATACCACAGTTTGGCCACTCAGCTCTGCTCGGTTACCATCCATTGTTTTTTTGTGCAAACAACTCCAGAGTTGTGAATTAGTTAACCACCAAAATGAGTGGAAAAAGGCCTGCTGCTGGTGGAAAGGGGAATAGGCGTGTTGGGAAGGGGAAAAAAGGTTGTGTCCGTGGGGTAGGTGTTAAAGCAACAGTAACATCTGCAGAAGAAAGACCATCTTCCAGCCAAACTAAAATGTCTACTTCTTTTAGCGGACAATGTGATAAGATCCCTTTATTACGGCCACGCCAATCGCTACAAATTCCAGATGAGGCACAAAAACAGCAGGTGCTTCAACGGATATCAAGTGCTCCTTTAAGTGGGCTCTCCTCCACATCAACTTCAACATCACAAATACTCCAGTCCTCAAAGGTGTCACCCAAATCGCACTTGCTTGCTCACAGCTCCCAAATCTCCAGCTGCCCGTCTGAGTATGAGGTAGAACAGATGGTTGAGTCTGCAGAGCTGTTTACTCATACTATAGCCTGGGAATCAGAGGTCGACTCCAGCGCTTCTGTGAATCCAGACGAGGAAATGATCTGCACTGATGCCCAGAATCTTTATGAGTCGGATCCAGGACCAGACGCAGAAGGTTCTGACCATAATGTAGACCCTCATTCCCAAACTGTAACTCCTGTTGGTGGAGACAATGAGGAAGACGATGATAAGACTCAAATACCTGATTGGAGCGACAACTTTAGTTTTTTGTCAGGGCAGGAACAGGTTGGCTCTGAGGACGACGGGTGTGATAACGCACAGGGTGATGATGATGAGGTCGGAGATCCCACTTACTGTCAACCCAAAGTCAGCCAAGAGATGAGGTCAGCAGAGGAGGTGGAGGAAGATGCTAGTGACGACGAGGTCAGGTTGCGCCTTCCTGGACAGAGACGTAGTACTGGAAGCACGTCAACAACTGCATCCTCAAACACAACTCTGCCTCTCACCACAAGTCGTGGTGGCTCTTCAGGTCGCATGGGTGCTAAGCCTTGCATAGCCTGGGCATTTTTTCAGATCGATAAAGATGACCCAACTCGTGTTATCTGTAACATTTGTCAGCAAAAGCTAAGTAGAGGCCAAAAAATACATAGTTTGAGTACTTCATGCATGAACCGGCACATGGACATGAAGCATAAGTTGCAGTGGGAAGCTCAGTGTGCTACAATGCGGCCTAGCCGGCCGGGCCAACCACCGTCTGCCATATCTTGTGCATCCGCGGCCTCTTCATCCTCTGTGACTGGGGGGACAGCAGTCACACCTGTTTTGGGGCGCAGACCTGCCACCTCTTTACCCGCAACAGCCAGCGTGATTGGCAGGTCATCATTTTCTTTGGAGGTGGTAACAGCAGCTGGTGTTGAGCGCTGTCCGACATCGATAGCACCACCTTTGGATCAAGGCAACCTAACATGTCCGCCTGCATCTTCCTCACAGACCGGCAGTTTGCCGGGGACACCCTTATCAACCCCGTCTAAGCACAATAGCCAGCTCTCGGTCCCTCAGATGTGGACAAGTAAAAGACCATTTCCTCCTAGCCATGAGAAAGCTAAGAGGTTGAATTTCACCATCTGCAAGCTCTTGGCTACAGAAATGCTGCCTTTCCGCCTGGTGGACACAGAGGATTTTCGAGACCTTATGTCCGTCGCAGTGCCCCAGTACCAGATGCCCAGTCGGCACTACTTCTCAAAGAAAGGTGTGCCTGCGCTCCACCAGCATGTCGCACACAACATCACCGCTTCTTTGAGAAACTCTGTGTGTGACAGGGTGCATTTCACCACAGACACTTGGACGAGTAGGCATGGACAGGGGCGTTACATGTCGCTGACTGGGCACTGGGTAACTATGGTGACAGCAGGACAAGGGGCTGCTGTCCAAGTCTTGCCGTCCCCACGAGTTGTGCGTCAATCCTCTTTATGTCAAAGTTCCTCCACTGCTTCTGCCTCCTCAACCTCCTCTCGGTCTTCCACCTGCACCCAAAGCCTGTCTGGTCATGCCACAAGCTTTCTAACTGCGCAGAAGGGATCCTGCACACCTCCTTACTATGCTGGCAGTAGGGCTCAACGTCATCAGGCGGTTTTTACATTGAAATGTCTGGGAAATGTGAGTCACACAGCTGAGGAGTTGTGGTCAGCTCTGGAGAACCAATTTCATGAATGGTTGTCTCCACTGGACCTGAAACCAGGGAAGGCCGTGTGCGACAATGCTGCAAACCTGGGTGCGGCCCTTCGCCGGGGCAATGTCACACACGTGCCTTGTATGGCTCACGTGTTGAACCTGGTTGTCCAGCAATTTTTAGCCCACTATCCCAGACTAGATGGCCTTCTGCAGAGGGCACGGTCGCTGTGTGCTCACTTCCGCCGTTCGCATCCCGCAGCTCAGCGACTTACATCTCTACAGAAGTCGTTGGGCCTGCCACTTCACCGGCTAAAATGCGATGTGCCTACCCGGTGGAATTCAACTCTGCACATGTTGCAGCGACTGTGGCAGCACCGACAAGCCCTGGTGCAATACGTTCTGACGTATAGCCTGGGCCAACGAGATTCAGAGGTGGGGCAAATCACGCTGGAGGAGTGGTCTCAGATCAGGGACCTATGCACCCTTCTGCACAGTTTTGAAATGGCGACGAAGATGTTTAGTGCTGACGATGCCATTATCAGCATGACTATTCCGGTGATTTACATGCTGGAGCACATGTTAAACAGAATTCGGAGTCAGGTGGTGGCACAAGAGGAGGTGGAGGAAGTAGAGGAGGAGGAGTTGTATGCGGAAGGGCTAACATCTGCAAGGTCCAGAAGGTCGGCAGCACCAAGGCGGCAGGCATGTGAGGGTGGGGGAGATGGTTTTACCAGGGCGCATGGTAGCAGCCAAACTAGTGAGGAAGGTGCAGGAGCCCAGGAAGAAGTGGAGGACGAACTGATGGAAGACTCATCAGATGAGGGAGACCTTGATCACATTTCTGTTGTGCGAGGTTGGGGGGAGAGGACAGAGGAAGGAAGCATGATTGTTACCTCGCCACCAACACAACAGGGACTTGGTGCTCCTGGATGCGCAACACACATGAGTGCCTTCTTGCTGCACTACCTGCAACATGACCCTCGAATTGTGAGAATTAGAAATAATCCTGACTACTGGGTTGCCACACTGTTAGATCCCCGGTACAAAAGTAAATTTGCAGAAATTATTCCTGCCATAGAAAGGGATGCACGCATGCAGGAGTATCAGCAGAGACTGTTGCAGAATCTTACATGTGCTTTTCCACAAAATACCAGTGGTGCACGTAGTGAATCTCACAGTTCCAACTTGCCAACCGTGGGACCGTCAAGTGTTCAGCACTCAAACCATAACAGAACCACAGTATCTGCTGGTAACATCAATTTTGCGGAATCATTTCACCACTTTTTTAGCCCATCCTTTGCAAGGCCACAGGAGACAAGAAGTCTGACACATAGTCAACGCCTAGAGACGATGGTACAGGAGTATCTCCAAGTAAACATTGAAGCCACGACTGTGTCACTGGACCCTTGCTCTTTTTGGGCTTCCAATCTGGATAAATGGCCGGAGCTAGCCACTTACGCCTTGGAGATCTTGTCATGCCCCGCAGCCAGCGTTCTGTCTGAACGTGTGTTCAGCGCTGCTGGTGGTGTGCTGACAGATAAGCGCACGCGGCTCTCCACTGATAATGTAGACAGACTCACGTTCATAAAGATGAACAAATCATGGATCCGAAACGACTTTTCTACCCCTGTGTCATCCTGGGGAGAGTAAAAGCTTGATGATTGGTTAAAATCACCCTACCAAACGTTTTAAGCTTTCAAATTACTAATCATGTTTATCTGTATCTTGACTGGAAAATAATTTGGGCTTTGTAGCAGTGTGCAGCACTGATCCTATTAGGCCATCTATAATAAGCTCCACCAGATTTAAAATTAAAAATAATTTTTAGCTGCATCTAGCCCGGAAAATAATTTTGGGGCTCCGAGATGCGCAAGACACATAAGTGCCTTCTTGCTGCACTGCCTGCAGCATGACCCTCATATTGTCAGAATTCGAAGTAATCATGACTACTGGGTTGCCACACTCTTAGATCCCCCAAACTTTTCGATCAACCTTTTCATTTTAATAAAGACCAAAAAAATGGTCATTTTTGAAATTATAAGCATTAGCAGGTTGTTAGAAACTGAAATCAAACAGTTTTCAACTCAAAACTTTATTCTAGGTGATGTTACATTTTCACATAGGACCCTTTGTTCGAAAGGAGCTTCTGAACTCTCTCGTCCATTGAATTTGTCAGGTTTTGGATGGTTTCTGCTTCAATTGTTTTGCATGAGGACAGAATACCCTCCCAGAGCTGTTGCTTAGATGTGAACTGCCTCCCGCCATCATAGACACTCCTTTTAATGATGCTCCAAAGGTTCTGAATGGGGTAGAGGTCAGGGGAGCATGGGGGTCACACCATAAGTTTGTCCCCTTTTATGCCCATATCAGCCAGAGATGCAGATGTTTTATGTGCAGCATGAGATGGTGCATTATCATGCAGAAAAATGATCTTGCTGTGAAATACACGGTTCTTCTTCTTGAACCATGGCAGGAAGTGCTGTTTGAGAAAATCCACATACATTATGGAGTTCATCTTTAGCGCCTTCAGGGATCCTAAAGGGGCCGACAATCTCTCTCCCCATGATTCCAGCCCAAAACATTACTCCACCTCCTCCTTGTTGGCGCTGTAGCCGTGTTTGCGTGGGGTGTCCATCAACCAGCCATCCTCCACTCCATCCATCTGGACCATCGAGCGCTGCACGGCACTCATCCGTGAACAAAACAGTTTTGAAATCAGTCTTCATGTAATGTTTGGCCCACTGGAGCCGTTTCTGCTTGTGTGAAGTGGATAGAGGAGGTCGACAGGATGGCGTATGCACAGCTGCAAACCTCTGAAGGACCCTGCATCTTGTTGTTCGGGGGACGTTGGAGGCACAAGCAGCTTCAAAAACTTGTCTGCTGCTATGACAAGGCTTTTTTGCCGCTGCTCTTTCAACCTGACGTAATTGCCTGTAGGAAAGAGTCCTCAATTTGCCCTTATCAGCACGCACACGTGTGTACTGTGAATCAGCTACATACTTCTTGATTGCCAAGACACTTCATCCTGATCATCGCACAATGTTGATTGTAGTCATGCCTTGACCTAAACACTCCACAATTTGTTGCTTCTCAGCAGCCGACACATCCTTTTTCTTTCCCATTTTGGCAGAAAATGTAGGCTGCTTAATAATGTGAGAGAGCCTTCTTAAGTAGTCTTGCCTTTCATTGGACACACCTGCCAAACTAATTAGCACAGGTGTCTGCAATTGCTTACAGTGATATAAAGAGCCCTGACACACATCACCATCAATGAGTTTAACTGACAAACAAACAAATTCTTCCCTTATCACTCCTAAACGCTTTTTGCATAATAATTTGGAACGCGGTGTACATGTGCTTTTCCACAAAACACCAGCGGTTCACGTAGTGAATCTTACAGTTCTAACTTGCCAACCGTGGTCTGTATGGAATTGTTCAATAAAGGGCCCAAAATTAAGATAACATAGATGGGAGAGGTCTCTATGAATAGGAATTCCTAAGTATTTGATACCCTGTGAGGGCCAGGCAAAGGGAAAGTTGGACTGGATGGAATCCTATATGGATTTGGGGAGGGAGACATCGAGGGCCTCAGACTTCGCTGCATTGATTTTAAAATTTTACCATGTAACAAAGTGATCTATTTCAGCCATAACAGCATGGATGGATATATGTGATTGAGTGATATATACTAGGACATCATCAGCAAATTGAAAGCACTTGTACTCGGTGCCTCCCACCTCAATCCACCTAATATTGGGGTTATGGCGAATTGATGAGAGCAGGTGCTCCGTCACTAGGATGTATAAGAGAGGGGACAGAGGACATCCCTGCCTTGTCCCATTGGTGATTGTGAAAGGTGATGAAAATGTTCTGACGCACCCCCTGGGCCTTGGGACACCCGGAGCCGGACCCTTTTTGGTGGATGCTGGTGGTTGTAGTCTTCGTGGCGGCGACCCGGTTTCGTGGCTCAGGGCGGTCAAACCAGTGGCGGAACTATTTATGTGGTTTTGATGTTTAAATGTCCGACTACGCCACCCGTGGATTGCGGTCAGAGTGAACCGCCGCTACAGGGCAGACCGCTGAGGCTGGTGTTGTGGGTGCAGCAGAGCGTAGCATAACTCCCCACGGGAGGAGTATAGCCTCAGGGCAGTGTATGCGGAGGATGGGGGTGATGGTGCAGGGCAGCAGCAGTAACGACACGGAGTCAGTGATGCAGTCCAGGGCCTTTACTCACAGTTCTTATTATCCAGACCACGTCTGCAGGTAACGGCTGCCCACGTCGTACTGTGCTCACCAGGTGAGGGGCTCAGACAACTCCCAGATAACTTTGGAGCACTTCACAGGACCCCCTTTGTGTGTCCTTTGTCTGGCCTTTCTTACCAACACTTCTGTCCGGCTGCCTCGGGCCTCCTCTTGGTAAACTTGGCGCCAGTTTCCCTGACCCTATGTGGTGCCTTCCTAGCGGGTGTAGCGAGGGGCTGCGCCACATAAAATGTCAGAGCCTCCGATTTCTAGCTGAGGGTCGTTTCCTGCCTCCACTAGTTCGGGGACCGGTCTCCCCCTTTGGCCTGACCCCTCCACGCAGGTGGATTCGGGCATGCGGTGGCGACTCGCCCGTCCGCACCCCTGGGATCCCTTCATTCCTCGTTCCTGGAGCCTTCTCCGCTCCTCTTCCTTCCTTCTCCCTCTTCCAGGCCTGGGCCTCTGTTACTAGGCCCGCCTCCGGAGCAGAGCTCATGCAGAGCCCCTGCTCCCTGCCACTTCTGCTCAGACTTCTCTGCACTGAACTAAGATGGTGCCCACCTTTTATACTCCCTTCTCAATGCACCCAGGAACTGCTTCCTCCCTGCTCCTGCACTACAGGGTTCCCCTTCCTCAGTGTTCCCTCCCCCCACTCCAGCCAGGGACAGGGACTGTCGTGCCCATCTCAGGGGCATATTGGTCGCCCTGCCCCACGGCAATGTGGTGTAATGCATGCAGGTGTCGGGTCCTGATCCACACTCCATCCTTACCTGAGAGTGAGATATCACACCTCTGGGTGAGGTGCAATACGTCTGTAGCAACCGAGCCCTCAGGGTGCTACAGTTCCATTTATCTTCAGCCTAGGTGACGTATTGCGATACAGGGCCGTGATTTTGGCTATAAAAGGGTCCCCTAGACCCCTACCCCAAGCTTTTTAAGAGAATCATATATGGCGTGCCAGGAGACTCTATGGAATGCTTTCTCAGCATCCAACGAGAGTATCTAATTACAAATTTTTAACTGCATCTAGCCCAGGAAATACTTTGTGCCTAGTAGCAGTGTCTGCTAGTCAGCGGATTATCCCGGCTGTTAAGCAAGCTACACCACCTGTAGTTTAGACACTTAATTTTTTCAAAGGAAATGCTTCGGGACCATGGGATACTCAGTGAAGAGCATCAGGAGGCACCCCAAGGCATAGGGGCTGGGACTGGCAGTAGGATGCCTTGCGGTGGACAGCCGAGCTCGATCCTTATAAAAGCTTTTTAACTGCAGCAGCTTTAGTGGACGCTACTGGAGCTGGAATTACGCGGCTGCTGGCATGAGACTTGCCCTCCAATAGATCCTTGTAAATGGATTTAAAGTGTATTCATTCAAATTAGAGAGACAATTTAAATTAAAAAGCTTAGAGCTGCCTCCACCACAGGGGGGCTCGCTCGACCCACCAGCGGACAGGCACCAGTATTGGGAGAGGGGGGCTGGCCATCAGGGTTCACCGCGGCTCTGGCACAAACCCGGCGACACGGAGGTGGCACGGGCAGGAGCGGACTGGCCGTGTCGGCTTCTCACTTTTTGGATTTTAGAAGGGCATGACATGCCTATATCTGTGTCTCCCCCTCCTTTTACTCCTCCACCTCTTTTATTTTCGCATGACTATATGTACTTGTCACTTTTCCATGTGTTAGTTGTGTCTTCTGAGCAGTTTGTCAGCTTTTGGACACCTTTGAAGGTGTTTTCTATGTGTTTCTATGTGTTTTTGTTTGCCTGCCATTGGTTTTAACGGTGTTCGAAGGTGTTTGACGAACAGTTCGACGAACAGTTCGGCGAACACACGGGTGTTCGACGAACCGAACCGAACTCGAACACTACGGGGGTGGCTCAACACTACATCTGGGTGAGATGCAATACCTCTGTAGCAACCGAACCCTCGGGGTGCTACATTCCCCCCTGGCAAAACCCAGCACGTCCTCGGGCTGGAACTGAGCAAAAGACAGGGTATACATTA
This sequence comes from Phyllobates terribilis, assembly GCF_046119375.1. Lineage (NCBI taxonomy): Eukaryota > Metazoa > Chordata > Amphibia > Anura > Dendrobatidae > Phyllobates > Phyllobates terribilis. Next base: position 405,948,550 of record NW_027362761.1, on the reverse strand, counting down.
GAACATGCAAATTTTTCATAAACAACAAGTATAACAGGTATCAACATTCAGTTTCCCTTCATGGGAACGGCTCTCTCTTAAACGGTATAAGTGCATATGTACTGTTCTGGAACTCTTTTTCATAGTAACACATTCTAGCATATAAATTTTTCATATAAAACATTTCTAGCAGCAGATCCACGAAGAAGTCTCTTTATAACAGGTCACAGTTTATTCTGCAACCAGGTGTCCATTTTCCTAAAACAGGGAGACGTAACCAGGTAGGGGTCTGTCCTGCCCCGAGTCCTTAACAGTCTTTTAGTCCATCCTGGGTTACGCTCCACTAACTGTACAAAGGATTCCCGGTAAATCCACCAAGGACTCCTATACATTACTAGAAACACATAATTATTTACAGGATATGGCCGCTCTCAGTCCTCGGCCAGGTAGGGGTGGCTGTTCTCAGTCCCCAGCCAGTTAGAGGGAAAAAGGGGTGGCTGTTCTCAGTCCCCAGCCAGGTAGGGGGTAAGGGAAACAGTTCTCTTTCTGTCCCAACGGGGACCACACTCTTAGTGGAAACAGTCCCACAACAGTCCTTATACCCGGTCGGGTAACTATTTACATCTCCTCTTTTATCATTTACGATTAACGGTGTGCTCCACACGCTCCTTTCTCTTTCTCAGGTTCAGACCCGTTAGGGCCCTCTTGGTACTCGGGGTCTGAGTGGTACTGTTAATGACGCCCGGGGTCAGGGGGTGCGACTTTGGGCCTGGGCGCGGGCTGGTGGTGGCAGTGCCCAGGTCTGGAGGGCTCGGCTGCAGGGCTTGTTGCGGGGTCCGGAGCAGGTCTGCGTCTGCAGCGCCCGGGATCGGCGGCTCCACCGGGTGGCCCGGGAGCAGGCTGACGCTGGCAGCGTCCGGGACAGGGAGACTCCTCTTACCTGCTCCCGCGACCGCTCCTGCGTCACGCGTCTTCTCCTGGTGCTGGTCGGGGCCCGCGACGGCTGGGGCGCTGCCGATGCTGGGCAGCTTAGTCTGCTGCCGGTCCGCCATCTTGCTGTCCGTTCCTGGTGTCCTCCTCCCCCCTGGTGGACCGTGGCCTACCTGGCGATGATCCTCTTCCGTAGGCCGCGGCTCCGCAGTTGATCATCAGGGTCGAGGACCTTCCGTCGCGCTCCAGTGACGTCGGCGTCTGCTGGGCTCCTTCCAGGACCTTACGCAACGTCCGGACGTGAGGCGGGGCTTCAGTTCTCGCGCGCTTTCGGAGTCCACGCCCCTCTTCTTCCCGCGCGGCGTCCTCAAGATGGCGCCCAATGGCGGGAAAACTCCACAGATGGCGGGAAGAAGGCTGAAGATGGCGCCGGATGGCGGGAATCTTCACGGATGGCGGGAAGAAGGTAGAAGATGGTGCCGGATGGCGGGAAACCTCCACGGATGGCGGGAATCTTCACCACTGGTAAGTTTGAACAGTCTTTTTCAGGCACGCAGTACCCGGTGGTTGCGGGCACGAGATCCTGCCGACTACGCCAAAAGTTGACGCGCCCCTGGGCCTGTGTCGCGCTGCGTTGCGCACGCGGGAGCTTACCCGGAGCCGGATCTTTTGAGGGTTGTAGTCTCGTGGCGGTGATCCGGTCCGTGCCCAGGGAGTCAGACTAAGTGGCGGTCTATGGCAGTAGATGTTGACTTGATCGACTACGCCACCCGTTGAGTGCGGCTTTGAAGCCGCCGCTGCAGAACAGTCCACTGAGGCCAGGTGTATGAGAATGTGCAGTGTGGTGGTATAACCCCCAATGGGAGGGGTATGGCCTCAGGGCAGCAGGGATAGATGATGGGGGTGATGGTGGTACACGAGCGCAACAAAGACAACTCGGAGTCTTGGTGGTGCAGTTCAGGGTCTTTACTCACGGTTACTCGGTTACTGCTCCAGGCCACCGCTGCAGAGGTGGCCGCCTGTGTCGCGCTGTGCTCACCAGGTGAGGGCTCGGTTAACTCCCAGGTCTTTCTGGAGTGCTTTTCAGGACCCCCTTTATGTCCCCTGTCTCTGGTCTTCAACCCCACTAGTGACCACGCTTATGTCCAGCTGCCTCGGACCTTCTTGGTGGGCAAACGTTGGCCTGCGTTTCCCAGGTCCTATGTGGAGCCTTCCTAGCGGGTGTGGTGAGGGGCTGCTCCACATGTAATGTCGCAGCCTCCGGTTCTTAGTTGAGGGTAGTTTCTCTCCTCCACTAATTTGGGATCCGGTTCCCATCTTCTTGACCTGACCCCCCTACTCAGGTAGCGGCGGGCGTGTGGTGGCTACCAGCCAGTCCACACCCCTGGGGTCCCCTCTGTCCTTCCTGGAGCCCAGTCTGCTCCTCTTCCTCCTTCTTCCCTCCTCCAGGCTCAGGCCTCCTGACAGGGCCTGCCTGTGGAGCAGAGCCCATAAAGCAGCTCTGCTCCCTGTCTTCTCCTCTCTCAACTCACTCCCTTTCCAAGATGGTGCCTCCCTTTATACTCCTGTACAGAGTGCACCCAGGATCTACTTCCCCCACGCACACACTACCGGGTTCCCTTCTCTAGGTGTTCCCTCCCCCCACTCCAGCCAGGGACATGCTCACTCGTGCCTGCATAACTAATGGGAGCACCGTCGAGCTGTCCCCCGGAAATGTGGTGTAGTGCATGTGGGTGTTAGGGTCCTGAGCCACACTCCATCCTTACCTGGAAGTGAGATATCGCACATCTGGGTGAGATGCAATACCTCTGTAGCAACCGAACCCTCGGGGTGCTACATTAACATTTACCAAGACTTCACAGGTAAAAGTCCAATTTTACTTTTCATTTTGAGCTTTTACCGACGGCCTCGGTAAATGTCCAGATTGACCGGTAAATCCTAGGTTTTACCGGCTTTCTGACTTTTACAGTAACATATATATTAGATATGTTAAAAAGAAGAGGATCAAATACTGACCCTTGTGGTACCCCACTGTTAACTGTGACCCAGCCTGAGTGTGCTCCATTAATAACCAACCTTTGTTTGCTATCACTGAGCCAGTGGTTAACCTAGATACACATAATTTCCCCTAGTCCCATCACTCTCCTTTTATGTAATTTACAGCCAAAGGATAGATATTCAAGGGTGTATATTATCAAATTGTATATAGAGCTGAACAACGAACTTATAGTAAAATAACCAAACTTTATTAATTTTATATAAAAATATACTCAAAATATAAAATATCACAAATATATATAATCATAGGAATTGTGTATTGTTAGTGCACTAGTGTTACTTTCTAATTGGGGAATTATCCAAGTCCAATTCCTATCATTATACATATTTGTGATATTTTCTATTTTGGGTATATTTTTAAATAAAATGAATACAGGGTGGTTATTTTAATTTTAGTGGGCTTTTCAGCTCTAGATCCAATCTCCTTTTATGCATCAACCTTTTGTGTGGCACTGTAACAAACTCCTTTGAAAAGTCAAGTTAGACAACATCTACAGCATTACCCTGAACCAGTCTGGAACTTACCTCCTCATAGAAGGTAATCAGATTAGTTTCCTAATGGCTAGAAAATTCTCCTTCTCATAAAATCAAAGGATACTAAATTTTATTGCTACCGAGATCATGGTAACAATGATATGGTGGGTATACTACTGTACAAATTGATGGAGAAGTAAGACCAATAAATAGACAAAACTGAATAAGGTACGTTTAACTAAGTGCAGAATATTTTGTCAGGAGTCCTGAGATGCTTATTTCTGATTAACAGTTTGCTGCTTACCCTTTTACCGACATGTGCCGTACAACTAAATAAAAAAGAACCTATACATGTTTGGTATCTATGAACTTGTAATGACTTGGAGAATCATAATGGCAGGTCAGTTTTAGCATTTAGTGACCATGGTAAAAAAAACAACTTTGGAATTGCACATTTTTTGCAATTTCACCGCACTTGGTGTTACTCTCACGCCCGGACTGACGGGCGTGAGCGTGGTTAGTGGTCCCACAGGGCCACGAACTGAGGAGTTCCTGGAGGGGCATGACTAGGGGCCTCGCCAGATCCGACCATGAACACACGGCGGCTTAATCGACTCCGTGGTCCAAGGAGGGACATGGGAGGTGGCCCAGGTGCTACTCCAGGTCAGACCACGGTGAGAGCTGTTGACCCACACCGGGGAATTCAGGAACAGGCAGGTTTGGCTGGTATGCAGACAGGCGGGTGCTGGCAGGCACGACTGGTATGCAGACAGGTGGTACCGGCAGGCACGGCTGGTATGCAGACAGGCGGGTACGGCTGGTATGCAGACAGACGGGTACTGGCAGGCACGGCTGGTATGCAGACAGGCCGATAATGCAGACAGGTGGTTAATAGCAGGTAGGGAAACAGGCTGGATAGGAACCAGTGCAGACTGGGATACAGGAACAGAGCCGCAGGTGCAGTGGGCACACAGAGCAGAGCAGAGCCGCAGGCGCGGAGGACAAGCAGAGCAGAACTGCAGGCGCGGAGGACAAGCAGAGCAGAACAGAGCAGAGCAGAACTGCAGGCATGGAGGACAAGTGGAGCAGAGCAGAACCGCAGACGCGGAGGACAAGCGGAGCAGAGCAGAACCGCAGATGCGGAGGACAAGCGGAGCAGAGCAGAGCGGAGCAGAGCCGCAGGTGCCGGCAGACAGGACAGAGCTCTGTTCACGTGAAACAGACTGGGAAACACAGGAAGATAGCTAGAACACAGGAGGTAGATACAGGGGCAGGGAAATGGGACAAGCAGAACCAGATACACACAAGGTACTTGCAATGAAGTAGTAGAAAGCTATCGGGGATAACCACCAAAATAGTCAAATTATATAAGCAAAGCAGTTAAAATATAACGTTTAATAGATATATATTAAAATTTATTCAACAAGACCAAAAAGCGGTATATTGAACTCTGGGTCTTCTGAATACCATCTCCAGCTAATAACCGTGCATGCATGCATACCACACCTCAAAAATGTGAAGTTCCAAGTATATAGGGTTCAAATAATTAGCCTCAGTTCGTCCAGAACACAAAGGATTATATAATTAGGTATTAACCCTTATTGACCCAGGTTGACATTTGTAGTAACAATTCTAAAGAGATACCATAAATATGCTCAAAGGGGTATATAATATGTTATAATTATATTCAACAACCGAGCACATATAATTCCTAATCTCACAGGAGTGTATATAATATGTTCAAAAACCTTAGGTATGTAAAGAAATCCCACATGCCCTTCATACAAAAAGGTACTGTGGACTACGTCAGGGAAAATTATCAAAGCCTCATTGCGACATTCTTAGGGTTATTGCTGTAAAAAAAACATAATGAAACAGTCTCACCCAGTCCTATAGTGTATCATGGCTTGATTCATCCTGGTGTAATGTCATCCTTCTATATTTCAACACCAAGGAATAATGGAGGTATCCTGCTCCCAACGCGTTTCTTCCCAAATAGATTCATCAGGGGAGACTAAAAAGGGGCTGAGGGTCTACACCATTAGTATCAGCCCTTATCCTTCTCTCTCTGGTTACATTCAGAAGACCCAGAGTTCCAAAACTCACTACCTATACAGAGTCTCCTTTAAAATCAGCCGCGCTAACATCACGCAGCTACGTCACATCTGGTCACGTGGGCTGGTATATCCGGTATGTGGAACGCATCCACCTCAAGGTGGATCGCATACAGCATCTCACAGACGTCACATCCGGTGACATCATCCCCATATCCAGTTACTGGAACGCATGTATGCATAAATGAAGCGCATATTGAGCACCACACTGGCGCTTCACGAGTACAGAACCGCCCATCCAAATCTGGAGCTTGCAAAATGGTGGTTGGGGAGGGAGGACAGACAAGGCAATCACCCCAAAAGTCAAAAGAAAGGGGGAAATATTAATATACCTCCCCACCTCCACTCAATCATATCTGCCATATTAGTTATCACACAGCAAATATTAGGTATCGGGAACAACTTATTCATAGCACATCAACTTTTTAAGTAAAAAGAAAACAACCGTCGTCCCACCCCTTAAGGCTTATGCATGACCTCCCACCATAGACTATCTTGACCAGACAGCTAAGCAGGCAAAAATAGAAGGAAAAAAGGCTCCCTCCCACATATATTTGTCCACATCAGAAACAATTAAAACCTGAACCCCAAGGTCCAGCATCTGAAGTAGAGGATAGAAACGGGCAGAAAAAAGATATAGAACAGGCAGATCAAAAAAAGTAAATTTCGAGGGACCCTGGTGAAATGGAAGGCACTGTTATTGTAAGGCCTAAAAAAAAAAAGGAACGGTGCACACTGCATCTCAAATACACTGAACCTAGGCCTCTCTCCCTACCTAACAGTGGAGGTTGGCACCCTAAAACCTGCGCAGTGGCGCCCCACTTGACAGCGGCTGTCCCTACACTCCTTTCCCTAAATAGTCCCTCATCCTATAGAAAACATTTATATGAGACTTGTTCATTGAGTCTACTAGGTGCCAGTGTACGTAGATAATGTATCCATTTGGCCTCTCTCAATGAGGCTTTGATAATTTTCCCTGACGTAGTCCACAGTACCTTTTTGTATAAAGGGCATGTGGGATTTCTTTACATACCTAAGGTTTTTGAACATATTATATACACTCCTGTGAGATTAGCTGCAGGAATTATATGTGCTCGGTTGTTGAATATAATTATGACATATTATATACCCCTTGAGCATATTTATTGTCTAATAAATTGTAATATGTATCTATTAAACGTTATATTTTAACTACTTTGCTTGTACTTGCAATGAAGTAGCGAGTGGACACAAAACTCACCCCCAGGGTGGCGGAAACAGACTAGAAGTCACAGATACAGGTAATGGGCCTGGGTACTCAACCCCCAGGGTGGCGGAAACAGACAAGATACAGGACAGGACCTGGCAACTCAGTTGCACAGAACACACTGAAAGAAAGTGTTGCTCAGGCACCTCCTACTGGGTGGAGGGGGTTTAAGTATCCAGTGACTCACAGCAATAGGCTGGGGAAGCATTAGCACTGTAACTTTAAGAATCAGGAAGTAACAGGGTCGCCGCCCTAAGCAATTAGACAAGAGACATGCACACAGCAAGTAATGGAGCAAAGTGTGCAGCCTGGACTGATAGGTAAGTTGGCAGTCTTGCATGGTGGGAGATGGTAAGCCATGCCAGCACACTGCCAGGGATGTTAAACTTGGAATTTTTTTTGCAACAACTTTTCTCACAAAAAATAAGCCCTCACATGGCCATATTGACCAAAAATCAAAAAGTTATGGCTCTGGGAAGAAGGTGAGCAAAAAACAAAAGCGCAAAAACGGAAAATGGCCCTGGGGTGAAGGGGTTAAAATCTACATTAGTATTCTTTTTAGGTTATGTTTCATGGGAAGACTGTAGGTAGAATCGTAATTTACATTCTGTGTAAGTTTGAGAAATACAGCAGGTGAACAATATGTTCTGTAATTGCTCATGATATACATTGGGGAAAATAAGTATTTGATAAACTGATGATTTTGCAAGTTTTCCCACCTACAAAGAATGGAGAGGTCTGTAGTTTTTATCGTACGTACACTTCACCTGTGAGAGACAGAATCTAAAAATAAAAACCATAAAATCACATTAAATGATTTTTAAATAATTAAATGGCATTTTATTGCATGAAATAAGTATTTGATCACCTACCAGCCAGTAAAAATTCTTGCTTTCACAGATCTGTTAGGTTTTCTTTAAGAAGCCTTCCTACTCTGCACTCATTACCTGTATTAATTGCACCTGTTTGAATTTGTTACCTGTATAAAAGACACCTGTCCACACACTCAATCAATCACACTCCAAACTCTCCACTGCCAAGACCAAAATGCTGTCTAAGGACACGAGGGACAAAATTGTAGACCTGCACAAGGCTGGGATGGGCTACAGGACAATAGGCAAGCAGCATCGTGAGAGGGCAACAACTGTAGGCACAATTATTAGAAAATGAAAGAAACACAAGATGACTGTCAATCTTCCTCGGTCTGGGGCTCCATGTGAGATCTCACCTTGTGAGGTAAGGGTGGATTCTGAGAAAGGTCAGAAATCAGCCCAGAAGTACATGAAAAGACCTGGTCAATGACCTGAAATGAGCTGGGACCGCAGTCTCAAACATTAATGTTAGTAACACACTATGCTGTCATGGATTAAAATCCTGTAGGGCACTCAAAATCCCCCTGCTCACGCCATCACATGTCCAGGCTCGTTTGAAGTTTGCCAATGACCATCTGGATGATCCAGAGGATGCATAGGAGAATGTCATGTCGTCAGATGTGACCAAAATAGAACTTTTGGTATCAACTCCATTCACTGTGTTTGGAGGAAGAAGGAGGATGAGTACAACCCCAAAAACACCATCCTAACTGTAAAGCATGGTGGGGAAACATCATACTTTGTGGGTGCTTTTCTGCAAATGGGACAGGACGACTGCACCGTATTGAAGGGAGGATGGATGGGGTCAAGTATCACGAGATTTTGGCTAACAACCTTCTTCCCTCAGTAAGAGCATTGAAGATGGATCATGGCTGGGTCTTGTAGCATTACAATGACCCAAAACACACAGCCAGGGCAACTAAGGAGTGGCTCCATAAGATGCATTGCAAGGTCCTGGAGTGGCCTAGCTAGCCTCCAAACCCGAACCCAATAGAAAATCTTTGAAGGAAGCTGAAACTCAATGTTGCCCAGCGACAGCCCTGAAGCCTGAATGATCTGGAGAAGATCTGTGTGGAGGAGTGGGCCAAAATCCCTGCTGCAGTATGTGCAAACTTGGTCAAGAACTACAGGAAGCATCTGACCTCTGTAATTGCAAACAAAGGTTTCTGTACCAAATATTAAATTCTGTTTTTCTATTGTATCACATACTTATTTCATGTAATAAAATGCAAATCACATTAATTATGTAAAAATCATACAATGTGATTTTCTGGATTTTTTTAAGATTCTGTCTCCCACAGTTGAAGTGTACCTATGATAAAAATTACAGACCTCTCCAGTCTTTGTAGGTGTGAAAACTTTCAAAATCGACAGTATCAAATATCTATTGTCCCCACTGCATGTACTATAGTAATAATGCATGATTTGAGAGCAAGGTTAAATAGTTTCACATAATAAAGCAGTCACTTTGTTCTATTGTTGATGCTATTACTATGTGGCAAATTAGAGCGTTATTTTTTTCATTTACAGTACAGACCAAAAGTTTGGACACACCTTCTCATTTAAAGATTTTTCTGTATTTTCATGACTATGAAAATTGTACATTCACACTGAAGGCATCAAAACTATGAATTAACACATGTGCAATTATATACTTAACAAAAAAGTGTGAAACAACTGAAAATATGTCTTATATTCTAGGTTCTTCAAAGTAGCCACCTTTTGCTTTGATGACTGCTTTGCACACTCTTGGCATTCTCTTGATGAGCTTCAAGAGGTAGTCACCGTAAATGGTTTTCACTTCACAGGTGTGCCCTGTCAGGTTTAATAAGTGGCATTTCTTGCCTTATAAATGGGGTTGGGACCATCAGTTGTGTTGTGCAGAAGTCTGGTGGATACACAGCTGATAGTCCTACTGAATATACTGTTAGAATTTGTATTATGGCAAGAAAAAAGCAGCTATGGAAAGAAAAACGAGTGGCCATCATTACTTTAAGAAATGAAGGTCAGTCAGTCCGAAAAATTGGGCAAACTTTGAATGTGTCCCCAAGTGCAGTTGCAAAAACCATCAAGCACTACAAAGAAACTGGCTCACATGAGGACCACCCCAGGAAAGGAAGACCAAGAGTCACCTCTGCTTCTGAGGATAAGTTTATCCGAGTCACCAGCCTCAGAAATCACAGGTTAACAGCAGCTCAGATTAGAGACCAGGTCAATGCCACACAAAGTTCTAGCAGCCCTCACATCTCTTCAACAACTGTTAAGAGGAGACTTTGTGCAGCAGGCCTTCATGGTAAAATAGCTGCTAGGAAACCACTGCTAAGGACAGGCAACAAGCATACGAGACTTGTTTGGGCTAAAGAACACAAGGAATGGACATTAGACCAGTGGAAATCTGTGCTTTGGTCTGATGAGTCCAAATTTGAGATCTTTGGTTCCAACCACCGTGTCTTTGTGCGATGCAGAAAAGGTGAACGGATGGACTCTACATGCCTGGTTCCCACCGTGAAGCATGGAGGAGGAGGTGTGATTGTGTGGGGGTGCTTTGCTGGTGACACTGTTGGGGATTTATTCAAAATTGAGGGCATACTGTACCAGCATGGCTACCACAGCATCTTGCTATTCCATCTGGTTTGCGTTTAGTTGGACCATCATTTATTTTTCAACAGGACAATGACCCCAAACACACCTCCAGGCTGTGTAAGGGCTATTTGACCAAGAAGGAGAGTGATGGGGTGCTACGTCAGATGACTTGGCCTCCACAGTCACCAGACCTGAACCCAATCGAGATGGTTTGGGGTGAGCTGGACCGCAGAGTGAAGGCAAAAGGGCCAACAAGTGCTAAGCATCTCTGGGAACTCCTTCAAGATTGTTGGAAGAAGACCATTTCCGGTGACTACCTCTTGAAGCTCATCAAGAGAATGCCAAGAGTGTGCAAAGCAGTCATCAAAGCAAAAGGTGGCTACTTTGAAGAACCTAGAATATAAGACATATTTTCAGTTGTTTCACACTTTTTTGTTAAGTATATAATTGCACATGTGTTAATTCATAGTTTTGATGCCTTCAGTGTGAATGTACAATTTTCATAGTCATGAACATACAGAAAAATCTTTAAATGAGAAGGTGTGTCCAAACTTTTGGTCTGTACTCTACCTTGAGCATTTTCTTTTTAAAAGTGATTGTTCAGATGTGAGCATAAATAATTTTATCAAAGTCAGTAGTTCTAGCTATTGCTTACTTGTTATATATTTTCCCTAGTGTCTGCTACTTGGATGCTCATCTAATGAAAGGAATGAGCCTTAGAAAAGGGCAGCAAATCCTTGCAAAATACAGTAGGAAAATCCAACAAAAGACAAATCAAAAGGTGTTGTGAAAGTGGTTGTCTAATACTTTTGTATTGGTGGAATATCTTTAGGATAAATAATTGTCATTAGACTGGTGGGGGTGCAACATCTTGCACCCCTGCCGAACAGCTGTTCCCAGTGGTTAAATGCAATCAGTAACAAAACAGCACATTTCCATCAACTGTATAATGGTCACAACTGGGTATTACAGATCCTCTCCAGTCGATAGAACTGTGCTGTGGAGCTTTGCAACTGATCACTTTGGCAGTGGGAACAGACAATCGGCAGGGGGTGCGGGGTGTTGAACCTCCAACAATCCGACATTGATCCCAAGGATAGGCCATCAATACAAAAATACTAGACAAAACATTAAGGGATTATTGGAAAAAGTTTGTAGATTTTTTATCATGTTAAAGTCACATCTTTTTAATTGGTGTTTTATGCATGCTAAGCGAGACAAAAGAGACCCTCTCTTATAATTATACCTTTTTTAGCATCTAATTTGCATTAACGGGAAACTGACATGTGATATTTTTATTTTCAGAGAATAATATAGCTTCAAAGCAGCCAGGGACCAAGGTATCTGAGTGACTAGTTTGAAAGACTGGTCCCATCTTCTTCACTCCTTCTCCCCTTGAGTGACTGGTCTCTTCCTGCTTGCCCCTAAAGGGACAGACCTATAAGTTACTGGAAGTAGGCGGACAGAAACTTCCAGTTACCCACCCTTCCGACTGCTTTCCCTTGTGGCTTTGTCCTTAGCTGGCTGTTAAAGTATGTTTTTCTCTGAGCACCACGTTTCAGAGTCAAGTATACATGGCTGAAATCATACAGCCATTGTCTGATATATGCTGTCTGTGGTGTCAGATTACCTTGAATTTGATTTAACTTATTCTCACATGAAAAAATAATTATAATGTGTTATTATAGATAATAGGAGCCTACTCTTCAGATACATGTGATAATAGTCTCAAAGTCATTTTGTATGTAAGCTAAAATTATTTTAGATATTATTTGCATATTTTTTTATACTGTTTAGGGATGTAGTTTATAACTATTATGTTTGAGAAGAAATTGAGACACTAAATATCTTGTAAGAACAGCAGTAAATATAGAAGGTTCTGAAAAAGACAGTCTGCCCCGCATTGTAGTTGAATCAGCCCATGATGCTAAATCTTTATGAGATGTGTATAAATATTTAATTAACATGTCACTTGAGAAATTAGTTCTCGTGTCTATTTAAGTTTACTGCCTTAAACTTAATCACTGGAAAAACTTCTGAGCCCTTTAAGTATAAAGTTTATTTGACTAAAAATTCAAGAGTCCTATAACATGCCATTTACAGTAAGTGTGAAAACTGCTATGTGAATGTGAATGTATTCTTATGTCAATGTGTATTAATCTTGGTTATATCTAACTCAGGGAACAGTCACACATGCATTTACAGTTGAATTAAAAAGTCTATACACCCATGTTAAAATGCCATTTTTTTTGTCTTGTAAAAAATATCAAACCAAGAAGAATCATTCCAGATTTTTTTCCACCTTTAATGTCACCCATAATTTCTACAAATAAATTGAGAAACAAACTGAAATAATTTTGAATGAAAAGTAAAAATAAAACTAAAATATTTTGGTTGCATAAGTGTGAATACAATTTTATAATTGGGGATGTGGCTGTATGCAGAATTAATTAATCATTATTTAAAATACTAAATACCGTAGTTGTCAGTACACAGCTGCCATAATTTAAAGTGATTCTGTTTAACCCAATATAAAGCTGTTCTGGTAAGATTTTTACTGACATTTTGCTGCATTTTACAGGAAAACCCATGGCATGTAAACAGCTTACAACACAGCAAAGGGATCTCATTGGTAAAGTTATCAGTCAGGAAAGGGTACAAAAAAATTTCAAATGCATTAGGTATACCATGGAACACTGTGAAGACTATCATCAAGAAGTGTCTTAAATTTGGCACAACAGTGATATTACTTAGAACTGGACCTTTCTCAAAAATTGATAAAAAGGCATGAAAAAAATTGGTCCAGGAGACTGCCAAGATAGCTACAGCAACATTAAAGGAGCTGCAAGAATTTCTGGCAAGTATTGATTTTGTACTGCATGCGATTACAATCTTCCGTATTTTTCAAACGCTTGACAAGACAGAAGCCTTTTCTTACAAAGAAAAAAACATCTAATGAAGTGTATGGGAAATGAATTATAATGGCTGGTCATCTCTAATGTAATCCGTTAACACATCTATTTTTTAAGCACTGCACATACACAAAACCAGAGAGGTATTTGAAGTGTTTAGAGGCACTTCTATTAAAATTGATCCTTTAGAAATGGAACAAAAACAGAAACAAAACACATAAAAACTGTGCATTAATTTTTGCTCTGTTTTTAACAGATCCAAGTTTTATTAACATTGGATCCAACTAGACATGTGAACACAGCCTAATATAAAGATTTGCATTCACTAATATACTCTGTAATTCACACATGTTCAAAAATAAAATAGTATTTAAAGGGAACCTATTATCAGAAAATGACCGGTTGTTTAAGTCAGGTTATTGTGTTAAATGTATTTGCTAAATAGTTTTCCCATTTTTTTCTTATCACAATCTGCAATAAAAAAAAATAGAAATCTCACAACTTTCACAATTTTCTTTTTAAGATATAAAAATGTAAGCTGATATAATACATATTGAAAATCATCCTAGAAAACAAAGTCCAAACACAGAAAATAGATGTATTTTAAGTAAAGGCAACCTACAGATGTCTTAAGCAAGTTGTCCACTACTTATGTCCTGGATTATTGAACTGCAGCTCGCTAGTTTCTGCTACTCTGGAACGTTTAACTACTCTAGGCATTGGGGGGGCAACAAGCAAAACATTTAGCTTCTCCAATTTTTGACTCATTGTATTGCTCAAGTATGCTTCAGCACTTCTCCATTCTCTTCGAGACCCCTTTCATCAAGGACCAAGCAATTTCCAGACAAAGTCATCACTGGGACTACCTAAACATCTGCATTAGGCTCCCAGAATTAAGTCAATGCCCAAAATCCTTCCTGGAGCTCCTCTACCATCTTCCTCCCCTTGGCATACCATTGCTCAATGCTTCTATGAAATTCACCTCCGTTTCTTTGCGTTGATTACTGAGCACAGTGCGATAATTGCTGACCTGCATCCGGTCTGAATGGATGGGATGGAGCTGAGGCCTGGTCCTTTTTGACATTAGGCCTCGTGACCTGCATACTTTTGGCAGCGGGCTCCGCCTCTGCTTGGTGCTCCGGAGTGGTCATAGACTATCCAATACTCCAAGCGGTGAACACTGAGTGTCTCTCTTCAGGCTAAACCACAATAGCTGATGATAGTGGTATTTCAGGAACTACTTGATCATGGTCATCAGACCCTCAGGGCAGGTAGAAGGCTCCAAGTTCTTGCCAGTACTCGTCCACTGTATACTGGTCTCTGTATCTGTTCTCATCTTTTATTTCCACAATCTCTGTCAAATGATCAGCCATATTATTTAGGGATATTTCTTCCCAACTGAATAATGCTGCTTCCTCTCCAGCTCTCAGCAGACTGATGGCACCGATCTTCTCATCATGGCATTTTTCCTGGTGTGGCTCCACCCTTTCATCGGCTGAGCCTTTTTTGCCAAGCAATATCGTTTCTCTGGCATCTCCTCCCATATTCTCTTGTCACCTCTTGATTGGCAGGCCTTTTTATTCAATCTCACCTTCTCTTGGCGTGCACCTCCCACAAAAGGCCGGCTACTCTTTGTAGGACACTCCCTTCTTGAGGCGGAACTTTTGAAGGGCTGGACGATTATTTGTGCCCTTTTGCTTCCTCTATGACCACGATGAGTGGGTCCTTCTTTCTGTGCGGCGTCATCAACCGCTATCTTAAAGTTCACTCTCGACGCCATCTTGAAACACTCCTTTTTCACCAATTTACATATTCAACGAGTCTTCCCTGCATTCCTTTGCTCTTTCTTTTGCGAGACTTGATCCTGTCGATTACACCAAGTGTAACTTGACATGGGGTGATAGCCGTGAATGAGGTATTCGTCTTGGACGCCCCAGCACGCTACATGAAAATGGGGGTCCTGGCTTTGTGTGTGCTCTTGCTACCTAGGTGATACACCTCTGCAGACTGTATGGTGTTACCGGTGTAACCGGACAAGATGTTAGAGAATGAATTGAGGAAGACCAAAACCCAAAAATAAACGTCTTTTTACTGAACATGAACTTAATAAGAATATACATCAGATAATAGGCACATTTCTTCACAAAGGTTTTTCTTGCATTAAGCAGGTATGGGCACTTCTTGGTTACATGTAATAACACTTAATTTCTCTTTCACTTCACACTCTTGCATCTCATGACAATACAGCAAATGATTATGGGAGACTTTATCTTCAGGTCGAGATGTAATGCTACGGCTGCTCCCAGCTACCCTCAGTTCCCAACTGACTAATGAGAACCCCACTGTTTGAGGTATGTCAGTATGGCTTCTCACTAGAACCTTGTAAGTCCTCTGGTCTTCATAGAAGAGTTTAAATCCCAATATCGTAACCATTGCTTACTTTCAATACACATAATTGAGTTCCCTTTCACTTTAGACAACTGTTTACTAAAGTCCTACTGATACAATTCCTTCTTGTTCAATCCCCTTTAAGTGGGTCTTCTACTTCCCTTGGGTCAAGTTCTGTACTGTTTAGATGGCCTCTGGCCTGGGTTCCAATCTGTCAAATTTCTCCATCAAATCTGTCCATCAAATATCTGTTCACATTTCCTTGTTCCTTAGGATGCATTTTCTGATATCCACTGGTCCTCCCTTGTCACACACAACATACTATAACATGTCAGTTTGCCTTCTGTCAGACCTTAGGTCTGTCTCTACTGAACACAGGGCTCTAAATAACTCACTATGATGAAGTCATGTCCTGTGTCCTCATGTAGGTCCTCCCATTTTGGGCTAGTCCCAACTATCAACTTTGTCTATCCCTATTAACTACCTGTTCCTGGGCAGAATACTGCTTAATCACATGACAACAGCATCTCCACCTCCTTACAGACTAGCACATAGTGAGACGCTCATAGGAGAGGAAAGCAAAGCCTACCACTGGAGCCAGGACAGCTGAGTAGCAGGGATGTCATAAAAATTCCTGTAAGTGCAATGTTTATGTGTCCCAATACATTTCTTCAAATAGTGTATACTTATTGTAAATGTCATACAGATTAGTTTTTGAAAATACAGTATTGAAAAAAAATCTATTGTTCTCAATGTACATGGATATTGGCTGTATGTCATAATGGTGTTAATCGAAACATACACTTTTGCACATCCCTGATAGTTCCTGACTTCTAAATAATTAATATGAAGCAATGGAAAGCTCTGACAAATGACCCTGAACATAGCTTTCTATACAGGAGAAAGAACATTGCTTTCTCCATGACCCTTAGAGATTACTTATCCACTTGTTCTGCAGCAAACTAGAGAGGCCCCCAGTGCTATTATACTTGGCCTAGACTAAACAGCTATTATAAATAAATCATTCTATCTGATATGTCTCTGTAACAAAGGGCTCCTTGGGGGAAAAGGATACTAGGAATAGAGTTTGTATTTTGTATAGCTGGAGCAGTCCTATATTTGTACTTGGTTCATCCCTTTAAGACACCTGACTAATCAATGACTTCTGAGGATAATTAATGTCATAAAGCAAAGTAAGTAAGGGAGTTTATGTGCAAGTTACTTATACTCAAAAGAATAATTTAATTAACAAGGTAACACCCTGTGTATAAATATGGCACTATTATAAAATAAAAATTAGTTGTAAAGACTGGACAAATGATCAATTAGGAACTTAAAAAGCCGTTATTTTACGGGCTGCACACAAAATGTATGCATTATAAAATTTGGTGCATATGTTAATAGATATCTGAGTAACTTGAAACTCCTAGTCCCCAAAAGCCAAATCAAGTGCAGGGCCCACACCTAATGTATGTTACCTACAATACCAAGTCTTTTTTTGTGGCAGGTGGCCTTTGAAGCTTTGAAATGTGAATTTATTTATTTATGCTCTTTATTGTTAGCGAACAAAATGGAAATTTTGCAGCCTATCAGTGGCCATGACTGTATATGAATGTACAGTACAGAGACATTTATAATGATGTTTTTACACCTAGGCCTGCAACGATTACAAGAGGATACTCCTCTTAATTTACTAACAATTCAAGAAGGCCCTGGATACCTTTCTTGAAAAATATAATATTACAGTTTATGAGTACTAAAGTTTGGAGATTAGATGTTGATCCAAGGAACTAGTCAGATTGTTATCGTTGGAGTCGGGAAGGAATTTTTCCTCTTAGCATGTGTTTTATGGGGTTTTTTCTTCCTCTGGATCAACATGTTTTGTGATCATGGGGATGCCTGTCATTGCGACACTCCTGTGAAAGCCAGAGTTTAGCTGACATTCATAGGGGATTGTGATTTCAGCTATACATAGGAGTGCTGGTGCACTGATGATGATCACAGACGATCACAGCTTCAAGTCCCCTAAGGGGAGTTTTAAATACAGTAAAAAGTAAAAAAAATGGATGCATTCATAAAAGTCTGATCTATCAAAACGTAAAGTAAATTAATCCGTTTGGCACATGATGTAGCGAGAAAAAAATGAAAACGCCAGAATTACTGTTTTTTGGCCGCTATTTTATAAATAAATTTGCAATAAAATACAGTAAGAGGCGATCAAAACATGTATGTATCACAATTGGTATTGGTAAAAACGTCAGCTGAGGAACAAAAAATAAGCCATCACACAGAACTACATCCTGAAAATTGAAAGTGTTACGGGTTTCGTAAATGACAACACAAGCAAAGTTTTTTTTATTTACGAATGCCCAATTTTTCACCACTTAGCCCTCCGTCACATACAATATCGGTTCTAACGAGTTCACATACAATGTGACTGTCAGGCGCAGGCTAGAAAAATACCTATAATATCTAATGTTTGCAATTTCAGTGCTCTAAAAATGATCAGTGACCTTCATAGGGATGTAATAAAAGAGACTACACATAATCAGGTGCAAAAATAAAACATTTACTTAACATAAAACTAATAACTCTGAAATACAAACACTTCAAAACTCCCGCCAAATAGTCCCCAGTTCGACTCTGTCAAAAAACTCTATAAAGAAAATTTATGGAAACAAACTTAATTTTAAGGTACCTTAAGTACTATTAAACACATATTCAATCAGAATTAGATCCTGAAGTTTCCCCAGAAAAATTACACTTGCAGAGCAAAGAGCAAGAATTACACATCATTTTTGCATGTGTCAGGCAGATTGCATTATGACATTTGTGACATTCATAATTAGAAAGCCTTCTGATTCCGCTTTCCGTGGTGCAGGTGGTGCATCTCCTTCTTTTGGGAGGTGGTGCAGGTGGTGAATTTTCACTATCATCTTCTGGGCGAAATCTTTTGAGCTGAACTTGAAGGCGACAGGGGATACCGATTGTTTTCATACTTCTCCTGCGTAGCTCTCCAAGCACTAGTTCATGTGCCAATTTTTTCAGATAGAATCGTCTACGGAGTGGTTCAAGCTTGTTTTCCAGGTAAATGACTTGTGAATTTATACCACCCAAATTCAACATAGCAAAAAATATGACCATTGGCCAGCGTTTGGTGTTTCTGCACATCTGATCAGCTGTATCAACACCCCCTTTGGTTGCATTATAAAATGTAATTATCTCCGTTTTTTTTTGTGCCTCAGTCCCAGGATCGATGGCATCATCATCATGAAGTGTTGATAGAAGAAGTACAATTTTTTTTGCTTGTGGTACATAGGAAACCAAAACCTTTCCATTATGGAATGCAAACATACTGCTGTACTGTTGTCTCCCTTTCACACTTACAAACTGTGTAGGCAATTCTTTTTTATTTTTTCTTACATTTCCGACATATGAAAGCTTCTGCATTTTCAGATAATCAATCAGATCACAATTTGAAAACCAATTGTCAGCTGTTATATTGCGACCCGATCCAAATAAGGGCTCAGCCAGTCTTTTTACAATATCACTGGGTTTGTTGCTGACACAGTAAGGACCTTCTGGTTGTTTTCCTGCATAAACTTCCAGGTTGTAAGTGTAGGTCTTACTGGCATCAACAAGGGCATACATTTTTATTCCATATTTGTTAGGCTTTGATGGAATATATTGACGAAAGGCACATTTACCACGAAAACCAGGGAGCATTTCGTCAATAGTGAGATTCTCCCCAGGGCAATAGCTTTTTTTACAGTTTTCAACAAATTTTTGGAATATATCACGAATTGGAGCAAGTCGGTCATGTGTTTTACGTTCGGTTCGGGCAGTTCTGTCGTCAAACCGAAGACAACGAATTAGAAGCTTGAATCTGTTTATGGACATAACAAGGCCAAATTTTTCAACTCCATCCCCATCTTTACTCCAAAGTTCCTCCAAACTTTGTCTATTTACCCTATAAGCTCCTGCAAGGTATAATAATCCAAAAAAAGCACGCAGTTCTATTTCATCTGTGGCCTTGATGGTTCTGTTGCAGATGAACTTGACCTTTTAATGTCTATATATTGGTTGGTATATGTGACAATAGAGTCCAGAATGTCATCTGTGAATAAACTATTCCAGCATTCAACTGCAGTTTTTGCATTACTTGCAGTTCCTATAACTGCAGGAAGGTGAGTAATAATGTTTTGAGGCTCCCTACGTTTTTTCTGGAGTGGCTTCTTGTTCCATTGTTTTTTTTTATCTTTTCCCATATAATAAGATTCTACATCTTCATCCTCATCACTGTCACCATCTTGCTCTGTTTCAGAATCCACTTCACATACTTCCACCTCATCATGAGAATCAATCTCACTTTCCTCTCCTAAATCCTCATTCAGTGTGGGGTCTGCATCATCTAACAGCATGTTTGTTACTTCCTCAACATCAAGGTTTTTTGATAAATTGTACATTTTCCTCTCCATTTCAGCAGATAATCTGAAGCAAGAGAAGGAATGTGTGTTAGGGAACTACTGTATATGCCTGAGCAGCACACTTTCTTTTTTAAATAAAAAAAAAAAAAAACTATACATGTTTGGTATCTCTGAGTAATTGTACTGACAAAAAATCATATTGTCAGGCCAGTTTTACCATATAGTGAAAATGGTAAATAAACACCCCCACCCCCTAAAATTGTGAAATTGCCCTTTTTTTTTCAATTCAACGCACTTGGATTTTTTTCCTCCATTCCAGTGCATCATATAATAAAATGAATAATGTCAGCTCTTTCCACAAAAAAACAAGCCCTCATATACCGTATTTTTCAGACTATGAGACGCACTTTTTTCCTTCAAAATTTTGGACGAAAATGGGGGGTGCGTCTTATAGTCCGAATTTTGGGGGGGTGTATATATATGTGGGGTGTGGGGGGAGCAGTAGTGGTGGAGGAGCGGGGCACACAAGGCAGCAGCCGCCTGCTGTAGCCTACACTGTCCCCGCTGCTAAAGAAAATGAATATTCACTGCTCCCCACGCCCATGGGCATGGGGAGAACTGAATATTCATGCTCCTTAATAGGAGCTCACAGTGTAGCCGCACTGCGGCTCCTGCTGCTGCCGGCTATCTCGTGTGCCCGCTGTTTAAGGGTATGAATATTCAACCTCTCTCCACGCCCATGGGCGTGGGGAGGGGGTGAATATTCATGCCCTTTAATGAGCGGGCACACGCGATAGCCAGCAGCAGCAGGAGCCGCAGCGTGGCTCCGCTTTGTGCCGGCTATGAAGGAGAGTTAAGTCACTGCTCCCCGCACAACGGGCAGGGGGCTGACCTCTTGTACTTCTTGTGGATCTACGGAGTACACTCTCTGTCACTGCTCTCTCCTGGTCCCTTGTGTTTACCCCTGGTGTGGTGGGTTCAGTGTGAACTGCACTACTAGTATTTTGAGGTGACACTGGTAGGTTGGGCAACTTCCTACGGATCCTTTGGCTTACCGTGGGTACGACAGGTTCACTATCAGCAGAGGGTTGATTCTCCTGGTCTGCTGATGAGGAATCTTCTGTCTCTGGGGCCAATGGTTCTTCCAACTCTACCGGGACTTCTACAGCTCCCTGAGGGGCTGGTTGGAGAAATGTAAGGACTTGCACAACAATGGCATTATTCACTTGCGTCCATGACTGGGGAAATTCTGCGAGTACTGTGCTGACCATTTCTTCAACTTCCTCTGCGGGTTGAGGGATATCTTGGCCTTCTTCAGCATGCTGTAGCTGCTCGGGACATTTCTTCAGGTGGTATCTGGAAACTGTTGCTGTCATTTCTACTCCATCCTTACTAATGAGGTACACCTTGGTGTTATCATGACTTGATGGTAGAATGGTGTTCGGCTCTTTTTCCCACTGGTCATCCAATTTATGGAGCCGCCTTTTTCTCTTTAGGACTTGCTCTCCCGGTGACAAGGGGGCAGCAGGTGCATGTTGATTGTAAGTCTTCTCTTGCCTTTCTCTTGCTTGGGACAGACTTATTTCAACACTTTCTTGTACCTTATGGTATTGCTGTTGCCGCTCAGTGTCCCAATCCGCATCCGGTGAGGCATCCTCTGGTGTCAGAACTCCCATATCCAGATCGATGGGCAGCTTACCAGGTCTCGCTCTCATCAGGTAAGCTGGTGTGCAGTTGGTGGAATTCACTGGGATGTGGTTGTAGAGATCCACCAGGTCTGGCAACTTTTCTGGCCACAGGCTGCGTTGCTCCAGGGGCAATGTCTTCAGTAGGTCTATCACCACCTGATTCATCTTTTCACACATCCCGTTGGTCTGGGGATGATAAGGCGTTGTCCTGATCTTTTTGCAGCCGTACAGGTTGCAGAATTCCTGGAATACTTCTGCTTCGAAGGCCGGACCTTCGTCAGTTAGCACACGTTCTGGGTAACCATGCGGGCGGCAGAAGTGCTGTTGGAAAGCTCTGGCTGCTGTCTGAGCCATTTGGTCCTTGACTGGCACTACTACCTGGAACCGGGAGTAGTGGTCTACGATGGTGAGAGCGTAGACATAGCCTGACCTACTCGGGGATAGCTTCACATGGTCCAGGGCTACCAGTTCGAGTGGCTGCTTGGTGATGATGGGCTGCAGGGGAGCCCTCTGGCTGTCACGGTCTTTTCTTCTCAGGTTGCATGGTCCGCATTCTCGACACCACCTCTCGACTGCTTTCCTCATGCCAACCCAATAGAACCGTTCACGTAGCAGGACTTCTAGCTTCTTCCATCCAAAATGTCCCCCTCCATCGTGGTACGCTTCCAGGACCATAGACGCATCTCGCCTCGGGACTACCACCTGCCAGACCAGCTCATGTGTCCAGGAGTTGACAGTTCTTCGACACAGCTTCCCTTCATAGATAAACAGCTTGCTCTTTTCTTTCCACAGCTGTTTGGTCTCTTCTGGAGCATCTGAATCAGGGTATGAGTCAGCTTGTGTCAGCAACTCTTTGACTAGGCGAACAGCCGGGTCACTGTCTTGTGTTTCTGCCCATCCATGGTGGGGCAATGGATTGAACGTGGCTTCTCTGTTGGCAGAGCACCTGTTCTTCACACAATGGGAGCACTGCTTTATCCCATGGCGGTGGAACACGGGGATTTCTATCTCTTCCAGCTCTTCCGGGTCTTCTCCCCCATCTGGCAGGTAAGGCATCCTGGATAGCGCATCGGCGTTTGCATTCTTGCACCCAGCCCGGTACTTGATGGTGAACTCATAATTAGACAGTCGGGCCATCCATCTTTGTTCCAGGGCACCAAGTTTTGCAGTGTCCAGGTGCGTCAGCGGGTTATTATCCGTGTACACAGTGAAAGATGGACGAGGCGAGATAATGTTTGAAGCTCTCAGTCACAGCCCAGACGATGGCAAGGAACTTCAACTTGAAGGAGCTGTAGTTTTCTGGGTTTCTTTCTGTGGGCTGGAGCTTCCTGCTGGCATAGGCTATCACCCTTTCTCTGCCTTACTGGATCTGGGACAGCACCGCTCCTAGTCCCACGTTGCTCGTGTCCGTGTGAAGGATGAAGGGTTGGCCATAATCAGGGTAGGCCAGGAGCTCGTATCCTGTTAGGGTCATCTTCAACCTGCTTCCAGCTTGTCCCATCTTCCAGCTTGTCCCATTTGAATGGTGGTTTCTGGTTCTTGGCCTTCCTGGACTGGCCTATCAGGAGGTCCTGCAAGGGTGCCGCCATCTTGGTGAAGCCTGGTATAAACCTTCTGTAGTAGCCTACCAACCCGAGGAACTGCCACACTTCTTTGATGGTGGAAGGTCTCGGCCAGTCCTTGATTGCGGTGTTCTTATCGGGGTCTGGTGCTACACTGTCAGCGCTTACCACATGTCCTAAGTACTGTACTTTGGGCTTCAGCAGGTGGCACTTAGATGGCTTCACCTTCAGGCCAAAGCCAGCCATGGCTTCAAACACTTCCGCCAGGTGCTTCAGATGCTCCTCATATGTCTTGGAGTATACTATGACGTCATCCAGGTACAGCAGGACTGTCTCGAAATTCTTATGCCCTAGACAGCACTCCATCAACCGCTGGAAGGTTCCTGGGGCATTGCAGAGCCCGAATGGCATGCCGTTGAACTCGCTGAGGCCCATTGGGGTGGTGAATGCGGTCTTTTCCTTATCCGCCTCTGCTACAGGAACCTGCCAATACCCACTAGTAAGATCCAGAGTAGAGAAATAATTAGCAGATTTTAACGCAGCTAGTGACTCCTCTATCCTGGGTAGCGGGTATGCATCTTTATGTGTTATGCGGTTAATTTGCCTGTAGTCTACACACATTCTCATTGTGCCATCCTTTTTCTTGACCAGAACTAATGGAGCTGCCCAGGGGCTACAACTGTCTCTTATTACCTCAGCCTCCTTCATCTCTCGCAACATCCCTTTGGCATTTTGGTAGTGTGCTGGCGGTACAGGCCGGTACCTTTCTTTAATGGGTGGATGGTCTTCCGTGGGGATATGGTGTTGAAACCCCTTTACCTGCCCAAAGTCGAGCGGGTGTTTACTGAAGACCCTTTCATACACTTGGACCACCCGGTATACTCCTTGTTTTTGGTGTTGAGGGGTGGAGTCAGTGCCCACATGCAGCTTCTGACACCAGTCCTCCATCTGTTCCTCGGAGCCATTACCCTCCACCTGGTTGGATGGAGGTAAGGGTTCCACTGATTTTATAGCATTTTAATTGACGGTAAATAGCTTGGCTAGGGTGGCATACTGGGGCAAATGGACTTCTTTTTCCCCAATGTTCAGGATGCGGACTTCCACTCTCCCATGGCGGACATCAACCACCCCCCTGGCTGTCAAAATGGTGGGCCTACTGTCAGAGTAGACTGGTTCTACCAGGGCCTGGTAATCTCTACCCCGGAGACCGATTACTGCCCGGCATCATATCAGCATTTCACTTTTTGGGGGCATGGCAATAGGGAATGGGTCACTCATCCTGACACTGCCAATTTCACCACCAGACAGTTCTACCTGTTGTCTTTTCATCAGGGCTCTGATCTCTCTTTGTAGAACCCGCTGCTGGCTGGAACTGGCGGTCTCCGCAACCTGCTGTAACAAGACAATTATTTCTGCAAGACAATTTTCAATGACATTAGTGCCTAAGGTTATCAGGGATGACTTTCTCGGCGATCAATGTCGACAATAATCAGTCCTTGTGCTGGCAGTTCGACTTTGCCAACCTTTATGGTAACTTCTTTGTACCCCACCTGAGGTACGGGTTGACCATTACTAGCATAAATACTCAAATGTTCGTCTGGACGGCGGGTAATGTCCGAATCAGTCCAGTACTGTTTGAAAAGAATGTAGGGGATGGTGGTCACCTGGGACCCAGTGTCTAGCAACGCGCTCATTGGAAAGCCGTCCAGAACAATAGGTAGGACTGGTCCCCCCCCCCACATATTTGTCTCGCCAGCTTGATGGGCCTTGTGGTCTTACGCCTGGGGGTTGGCCCTCTGCCCCAGGTTTTGCTCGTTTAAATGACAGTACCTTGCATAATGTCCTGGCTGGTTGCAGCGGCGGCAGATGGGTTGTCCATCCTGGTTGTAGTGGTCGCTGTTCCTCCCTCTGGATGGTGGAATCCTCTTCTGTCGGCGCCACGGGACGTCCTCCGGACTGGAAGCCAGCTGGATCTTTCCTTTGGGATACACCTGCAAGAACTGCACAGTTTTGGTTAGCGCAGCTACACTTTTAGTTAACTCTTGGACCTGATGGTGCAGGTCTGTAGACGGGGCATTGTCCAGAGTCTGTGCATCAGCTCCTACAGGCTCCAGGGAAAAGGGTGCCACCTCCTGGTGGTAGGTGATAGCTGGGCGCCGGTGAGCTGTAGCGCCACCTGGTGCTGGTTCCCGTAGCACTTGGATGGCCCTGTCCTTATATTGAGCAAAGTCGAAAGTCAGGGTTTTGCAGAGCCATTATGCGCAGTTGGGTTTGGTGGGCGCTGGACAGTAAACCCTCAATAAATTGCTCAGTTAATAGTCTGATTTCATCACGCACACTGTCAGGGTCTACCTGTTTGATGGCCCTCAGCGCCTCCTGCAGGTTTAAAGCATAGTCCCGTACACTGTCCTGTGCCTGTTGTTTGCACCCATAAAACTTCATCTTTATCTCTGCGGTAATACGGGTGTCAAAAGTGTCCTTTAGGCGGGCCAGTATCTCTTTTACAGTCCCTTTTTCTCTGGCTGACCAGGATTTTACTTCTCTCTGGGCTGCACCAATCAACTGGCCTACGATGATGCTCACTTTCTGCTCCTCGGACAGGGGGTATACTTTAAATAAACTGCTTAGTCTCTCCTTGAAGTCACTCAGGGTGTGCGACTCTCCTGAGTACTGGGGCAACCACGCCGCCCCCAGTATATATGGCATGGAGAGTGGCATTACCGCGGAAGTGGCCGCGCCGGTGGTTGAAGTTCCCTCCATATCGGGCGTCTTCCTCCCCCCTAGTGAACCGTGGTCTACTTTCCTTCGCTTTACTTCCGTAGGCCGCAGTTCCACAGGCGATGGTCTCTGTCGAGGACCTGGCGTTGCACGCGTCTGAAGTCAGCGTTCGCTGTGGCTCCTTCCAGGACCTGGCGCTGCATCAGTGCGTGGGGCGGGGCTTTGGACTTCGTGCTTTTACAGCGATCACGCCCCTCTTCTTCCCGCGCGGCGACTCGAAAATGGCGGACAATGGCGGGAAAATGGCGACAAATGGCGGGAAATCTTCACCACGGTATGCGACACAGTCTGTGAAGGCACGCAGTACCCGGCGGTAGCGGGCACGCAATCCTGCCGACTACGCCAAAGTTGACACGCCCCCTGGGCCGTGGGGTATCCGGAGCCGGGCCTGTAGATGCTGGGGGTTGTAGTCACCCTGGCGGTGACCCGGTCCGTCAGCCAGGTGGTCAATCTAAGGGTAGTTTATGTATATCTGTTATGTATAGTCCAACTACGCCACCTGTGGAATGCAGTTATTGGGAACCGCAGCTGCGGAGCAGTCCGCTGAAGCTGGTGGTATGTGCATCAAGGTGATCTAACTCCCCACAGGAAGAGTGGAGCTTCAGGGCAGCGTGTATGGATGATGGTGGTGGTAGTGCAAGGTATCAGTAATGACAACACGGAGTCTTTGCAGTGCAGTCCCAGGGTCTTTACTGTTGGCAATTATATGGGCCCCAACGGGAGTACCGGCTAGTGATGAGGGCCTGATCAGTCTGGGAACAATCCTAGAGTCCTCCTGGCCAGGTGAAGTTGAAGGCCTGCCGTTCTGACTATACTCTTTGGCTATCCCGCTTATATTCGTGTTGTAGCCCACGTCCCGGAGTGTAGCGTGCTGCGCTCACCCGTATGGCTGGCGACTCGGACCTTGTGTATTCCTCGCTCCTCTGTGGCGGTATGGGTCCTTTCATGTGGCTGAGCCTCCGGGCTTCTGTTGGGCCAGGAGACCTGCAATCTCCTGCCCTGCGGTATCTGCTGCTGGGTATGCAATCCTCACAGACCCGAACTCCGGTGTCCGGTCCTCTGTAGATACTATCCAGGACGAGCTAACTCCAGCTCCAGTCCCTAGCTCTTTACTCCTTCGTGTCCTACTTGACTCCACACACTGACTGCACTAACCCCGCCACCAGTTCCAGTTATAAAGGGCAGGATCCTCCCCTTTCTGGTCTGGGGCAGGAGGTGTTGCATGTAATGTGCTCCTGACCAGGAAACTCCTGTTTTGCTCCCAGACATGGTATTACTACCACTGTGGCAACCAGACCCTCTGGAGTGGCACATGAGTGTATGAAAATATCCAAGGTAATCAGTGCCACATTTGAGAATGACCATAAATGAGAGGAGACCAAAGAGAAGGGATAGCGAGATTTTGAGTATAAGTGACCGAGAGACAGAGTGATCTTCCTGAGACGGGTCCTAGGAAAGGACGCCTAGCCATGAGACCTTGAGCTTGTAAAGCCGAAGGTAACAGGTTTAAACAGGACTGAGTGACTGGGACCTCTGAAGGGTCGCGAGAGGGAGTTCAAGGACGCCAGTAGTGATAAAGTGGATGCGGAAGCGCAGAGCAAGTAAAGAAAACTTGTTGATCTGGACTGTAGCATTAAAACTGGGTTGTGGTGAAGTAGGGAAAAACAGCGGATGTAGGAATCCCTGGAATATGCTATTAAGGAAGGATACTGTGTGGAAAAATGCATTGAGTTGCAAAAGAGACATTCATAAGTCATTGTACCTGCTATCCCTTGTATATAACACTTATCAAGTTTTCGTTCAGTAAGAGTTTATTTTTGAACGGTGGTCTCCCTCATTGATCTGTGAATCATTTGGTTCTGGCAAACCAGGAACATTGGTTACATGTGGCCTGTTTGGGCATAAAGCCCTCAAAGTGCAAGTCCAGACACCCAGCCAGGACCTCCACTTTCATGTAATGTGTTGGGGTACTAGTGCAAATGCCTTGCCCACGGCTACCGCCACGAGCCACGTTACACATGTGCACCACTGCTTCATTCACACAGGAGACTGTAAAACCATTGTAATGTTTGCTTGATTACAATAGAATTTATTTTTCTGTTGTGGCATGTCATTGATCATAAAATTAAAAGCAGTACATTTTTTTGTTTTCTCTCTTATTTTTCATTTAAAGCATAGTATTCGTTTTAATTTTTTTTCATAAATCAATAGATTACGCGGAAATAAGAAATTTGTATTATATATTATAAGGAAAATCTTTCTTTTTCTCCTCCAGGATTGATCATTCATTCTCAAAATTCTCAATTCACGGGTAAAATCTGTATTCGGTGAAGACAGATTTTCCCAGATAATTGGTGTTCATAAAGTTTTACGGAGAACTATATTTATCATTTCAGGAGAACTTAATGAAAAAATTAAAGCAACGGTTACTCTTTAAATGTTTTTTTTGTTGTGTATTCAGAATGGGAGAACAACAGAAAAGAACACACTGAGCTGAATCTACATTCTAAGCTTACTATTAAAATGACAAAAACCCAAAAGCACACAGAGCTGGTACTCATCAACCTAGTATTTTACTCATTTTAGATAAAAGCCTGACCCTTTTCAAAGATGTGAGTATTGTGTATTATTTAACAACCCACAGCTTTTTTTCATTTTAGTCAACAAAAGAGAGGAAATTAAAGCAGCAAATCTCTGGAAACAAATGTGCTGCAGGAATAGACGCATAATAGATCCCACAGTGAATTAATAAAATAAGCAACCATAAAAACATTCCATTTCATTTGGCATACATTTATGTTATGTCTATTATTTGAATACTTATTTTATCAGTAATATTTCATCTGTTATTCCAGTCAAAGTCAACAATCTCTGCTTTGTCCAAAAAATAATCTTATTGTGAATACATTTAATAAATATACACATTAAATAAGTATTCTAAGGTTGGAACACTTCACTTTTTCCAAACTTTTCCAAATAAAGTGCCCATGCTTAAAGGGTTTGTGCTAAGATTTTAAGTTATCCCCAATCCATTATCCATTATATTAAATCCATTGGTTACCGTAATTGGTTTATTAAAGGGTAACAGTACATTGAAGTAATTTTTCAGAATACGCTGTCCTGCATGTACATGAGAAATAACACTATATCTGACCATCAGTTTGTCCTGCATTTTTCCCTGTTTTCCCCACTGCAAGCTTTGTATCTTAAAGAAGCACTCCCACAAAAGTTTGTATGATCCTAGAATATTGCAATCATCATATTATATAGCACTGTGTACTTACAATTTCTCATTTTGCCCTTCTATCCAGGTAATTTTATATTTTCCATGAGGTTTATGACATCACGTGATTAAAAACAGACTAGCTGAATTCTTCTAAGCTCTATTCAGAAAGTTGCTTTTCCCTGCCCTAGTCATCATTAGAATTACAATTATTGTCACTGTAAAGTCCATGGCAGGGGGAGGAGAAGAGCAGCTGGGTCAGGGATTGAAGAGGAAGTGGAGCTGGGCTGCTAGGGACTATGCAGTGCATAGAATTGTAGTTCTAATCATGACATGCATGGAAAAGAGACTTCCTGTTTCTACATAGAGCCTAGATGGATACAGCTAGGCCATTTTTAATCATGTAACATACATACATAGTAACATAGTTTTTAAGGTTGAAGTAAGACTAAGTCCATCTAGTTCAACCCATAGCCTAACATGTTGATCCAGAGGAAGGCAAAAAAAACCCATATGGTAAACTCTAAGCTCCACATTGGGGGAAAAAATTCCTTCCTGACTCCACATAGGGCAATCAGACTAGTTCCCTGGATCAATGCCCTATCAAGGAATCTAGTATATATAACCTGTAATATTATACTTTTCAAGAAAGGCATCCAGGCCCTTAAATTTTAGTAGTGAATCACTCATTACAACATCATGCAGCAGAGAGTTCCATAGTCTCACTGCTCTTACAGTAAAGAATCCGCGTCTGTGATTATGATTAAACCTTCTTTCCTCCAGACGTAGAAGATGACCCCTTGTCCCCATCTCAAGCCTCAGAGTAAAAAGATCAGTAGAAATGTCTTTGTACTGTCCCCTCATATATTTGTACATGGTAATAAGATCACCCCTAAGCCTTCATTTTTTCCAAACTAAATAACCCCAAGTGTAATAACCTGTCTTGGTATTGCAGACCCCCCAGTCCTCTAATAACCTTGGTCGCTCTTCTCTGCACCCGCTGTAGTTCAGCTATGTCTTTCTTATACACAGGAGACAAGAACTGTACACAGTATTCTAAGTGTGGTCGCACTAGTGACTTGTATAGAGGTAAAATTATGTTCTCCTCATGAGCATCTATACCTCTTTTAATGCATCCCATTATTTTATTTGCCTTTGCATCAGCTGCCTGACTCTGGCCACCAAAAGTGAGCTTGTCGTCCATCAATATACCCAGTTCTTTTTCAGTGACAGCTTTGCCCAGTGTTTTACAATTAAGCATATAATTATGCATTTTATTTCTTCTGCCCAAGTGCATTACCTTACATTTATCCCCATTAACGCTCATTTGCCATTTATCAGCCCAAGTTTCTAGTTTACATAGATCCTCCTGTAATATAAAATTGTCCTCCTCTGTATTGATTACCCTGCAGAGTTTAGTGTCATCTGCAAATATTGAAATACTACTCTGTATGCCCCCTACAAGGTCATTAATAAATATGTTTAAAAGAAGCGGGCCCAATACTGACTCTTGTGGTACCCCACTGTTAACTGTGACCCAGTCTGAGTGTGTTCCATTAATAACCACCCTTTGTTTCCGATCACTGAGCCAGTTCTTAACCCACTTACCGTATTTTTCGGACTATAAGACGCACCGGACCATAAGACGCACCCAGGTTTTAGAGGTGGAAAATAGTGAAAAAAAAACTTTTGAAGCATTCTGCCCATGGATTGCGACAGCTGATGCATGCTGCCCGTGGATCAGGCAGAATGTATCAGACACTGGATGTACGACATAAGGCTGATATGGTATGTTTCAGTCTTCCATCTGAAATGCTGCGGCAGAGGAAAACATACCGTACTTTGGCTTCCCTGCTTCTGCTGTCAGTGACTGACTGGTCTCTAACTGTACACACACGCAGGAAGAAACGCTGAAAAACAAAACGTGGCTGAAGTCATACAACCAGTATGTTGCCCAATCCACTGGCGGCTTGTATCATGTACTGGCTGTATGACTTCAGCCACGTATGGTATGTCCTCTTTAAGATCCCACAGGTATTGTGGTTGCCTTTGAGGGGCACTATAACTCCCAGCATATCCTGCAACTCTTATGCCATGCTGGGAGTTATAGTTCACCACACATTTGTCTTGTGGTTGCTCCGAGGAGAACTATAACTCCCAGCAAGTCCTTCAGCTCTTATGGCATGCTGGGAGTTATAGTTCACCACAGGAGTGGTACAATGTTTAATGACATGTGGTTTTTCACTTTACTTTATATTTTACTTCTATGTTATAATGCTTGCCTCTCATTCTGGACCCACGATAGGCAGGGAGTGGGGTCACACTGGCTGGGGGCTGCAGCAGCGGAGGCGGCTGGGGCTGTGGAGGGTGCTGTGTCAGCGGAGGTGGCTGGGGCTGTGTCAGCAGAGGCGGCTGGGGCTGCGGCAGCAGAGGCGGCTGGGGCTGCGGCAGCGGAGGCGGCTGGGACTGTGGCAGCAGAGGTGGCTGGGGCTACGGAGGGGGCAGGCACTGTGGCAGTGGAGGTGGCTGGGGCTATAGTAGCGGAGGTGGCCGGGGCTGCGGAGGGGGCCAGGGCTGCAGAGGCAGCTGTGGCTGTGGCAGTGGAGGCGGCTGTGGCTGTGGCAGTGGAGGCAGCTGGGGCTGTGGCAGCAGAGGGGGCTGGGGCAACGGAGGGGGCTGTGGCTGTGGCAGCAGAGGTGGCTGTGGCTGGAGGGGGCTGTGGCAGGATGGGGCTGGGGCTGTGGCTGTGGAGGCGGCTGGGGCTGGGGCAGCGGAGGGGGCTGGGGCAACAGAGGGGGCTGTGGCTGTGGCAGTGGATGTGGCTGTGGCTGGAGGGGGCTTTGGCAGGAGGGGGCTAAGGCTGTGGCAGCAGAGGTAGCTGGGGCAGCAGATGGGGCTGGGGCAGCAGAGGGGGCTGGGGCTGGGGCTGGGGCTGGGGCAGCGGAGGTGGCTGGGGCTGTGGAAGCAGAGGCAGATGTGGCAGGGGAGGCATCTGAGGCAGTTGAGGCGGCTGTGGCTGCGGAGGCAGCTGTGGCTGTGGAGGCGGCTGGGGCTGTGGCAGCAGAGGCAGCTGGGGTTGTGGCAGTGGGAGGGGGCTGGGGCTGTGGCAGTGGAGGGGGCTGGGGCTGTGGCAGTGGAGGGGGCTGGGGCTGTGGCAGTGGAGGGGGCTGTGGGTAGAGGGGGCTGTGGCAGGAGTGGACTGTGGCAGTAGGGGGCTGTGGCAGTGGCAGAAGGGGCTGTGGCAGCGGAGGCGGCTGTGGCTGTATGAGCGGAGGGGCCTGTGGCCAGGGGGCTGTGGCTGTTGCAGCGTTGGGCACTGTGGGGGCTATGGCAGCGATGGAGCGGTGATACCCAGTAACAAGCGGCGGCAGCAGCATGTTTGTGGGCGCAGCCATGAATTCACTATGGCCGCGCTAGACATCAGGAGGTGGGCGGTCTCTCATCCAGATCGCACGCTGCAGTGACATTACAAAGAGGCAGGATCGGTGAGGACTGCGCGCTGTGCTGTTCTGTGTTGCCTCGGCCCTGCCTCTTAGTAACGTCACTGCAGCGCGCGATCTGGACGGGAGACTGCCCACCTCCTGATGTCTAGCGTGGACGTAATGAATTCATGGCTGCGCCCACAAACATGCTGCTGCCACCGCTCGTTACTGGATAACATCATTCCATCGTTGCCCCAGCCCCATCCGCTGCCGCAGACCCAGCCGCCACACCAACACAAAATGGTACATTCGGACCATAAGACGCATCCCCATTTCCCCCCATAATTTGGGGTAAAAAAAGTGCGTCTTATGGTCCGAAAAATACAGTACATGTATTTTCCCCTATTCCCATTGTTCTCATTTTATGTATCAACCTTTTGTGTGGAACCGTATCAAAATGTGATATCATAGACCTAATGGCAAAGAGAAGAATAGTGCATAGTGTAGCTTTAAAGGGAGAATTTAGTGAGGGTCCTGTGCTTTGCTCTCCACTGATTTGATGGCATAAGAATGGTAATACTGATGACTGAATGCAAGACCGATGTCCAGCCCTTTGCAGAAACTGGAAATACAATATATATTTTGTATATACACTGCTCAAAAAAATAAAGGGAACACTTAAACGACAGAATATAACTACAAGTAAATCAAACTTCTGTGAAATCAAACTGTCCACTTAGGAAACAACGCTCATTGACAATCAATTTCACATGCTGCTGTGCAAATGGAATAGACAATAGATGGAAATTATTGGCAATTATCAAGACACCCTCAATAAAGGAATGGTTCTGCAGGTGGGGACCACAGACCACATCTCAGTACCAATGCTTTCTGGCTGATGTTTCGGTCATTTTTGAATGCTGGTTGTGCTTTCACACTCGTGGTAGCATGAGACGGACACTCCAAACCACAGAAGTTGCTCAGGTAGTGCAGCTCAACCAGGATGGCACATCAATGCGAGCTGTAGCAAGAAGGTTGGCTGTGTCTGTCAGCGTAGTGTCCAGAGGCTGGAGGCTCTACCAGGAGACAGGCCAGTACACCAGGAGACGTGGATGGGGCCGTAGGAGGGCAACAACCCAGCAGCAGGACTGCTACCTCCGCCTTTGTGCAAGGAGGAACAGGAGGAGCACTGCCAGAGCCCTGCAAAATGACCTCCAGCTGGCCACAAATGTGCATGTGTCTGCACAAACGGTTAGAAACCGACTCCATGAGGGTGGTATGAGGGCCCGACGTCCACAGATGGGGGTTGTGCTCACATCCCAACACCGTGGAGGAAGCTTGGCATTTGCCATAGAACACCAGGATTGTCAAAGTCGCCACTGGCGCCCTGTGCTCTTCACAGATGAAAGCAGGTTCACACTGAGCACATGTGACAGACGGGGCAGAATCTGAGCGATCTGCTGCCAACAACATCCTTCAGCATGACCGGTTTGGCAGTGGGTCAGTAATGGTGTGGGGTGGCATTTCTTTGGAGGGCCGCACAGCCCTCCATGTGCTCACCAGAGGTAGCCTGACTGGCATTAGGTACCGAGATGAGATCCCCAGACCCCTTGTGAGACCATATGCTGGTGCGGTTGACCCTGGATTCCTACTAATGCAGGACAATGCCAGACCTCATGTTGCTGGAGTGTGTCAGCAGTTCCAGCAAGATGAAGGAATTGAAGCTATGGACTGGCCCGCCCATTCCCCAGACCTGAATCCGATTGAGCACATCTGGGACATCATGTCTCGCTCCATCCACCAACGTCACATTGCACCACAGACTGTCCAAGAGTTGGCGGATGCTTTAGTCCAGGTCTGGGAGGAGATCCCACAGGAGACCATCCTTAACCTCATCAGGAGCATGCCCAGGTATTGTAGGGAGGTCATACAGGCACATGGAGGCCACACACAATACTGAGCCTCATTTTGACTTGTTTTAAGGACATTACTTCAAAATTGGATCAGCCTGTAGTGTGTTTTCCACTTTAATTTTTGGGGTGACTCCAAATCCAGGCCTCCATTGGTTAATAAATTTGATTTACATTAATGATTTTTGTGTGATTTTGTTGTCAGCACATTCAACTTTGTACAGAACAAAGTATTCAATGAGAATATTTCATTCATTCAAATCTAGGATGTGTTATTTGAGTGTTCCCTTTATATATACAGTACAGACCAAAAGTTTTGACTCACCTTCTCATTTAAAGATTTTTCTGTATTTTCATGAGTATGAAAATTGTACATTCACACTGAAGGCATCAAAACTATGAATTAACACATGTGGAATTATATACTTAACAAAAAAGTGTGAAACAACTGAAAATATGTCTTATATTCTAGGTTCTTCAAAGTAGCCACCTTTTGCTTTGATGACTGCTTTGCACACTCTTGGCATTCTCTTGATGAGCTTCAAGAGGTAGTCACCGGAAATGGTTTTCACTTCACAGGTATACGCTGTCTGGTTTAATAAGTGGGATTTCTTGCCTTATAAATGGGGTTGGGACCATCAGTTGTGCTGTGCAGAAGTCAGGTGGATACACAGCTGATAGTCCTACTGAATAGACTGTTAGAATTTGTATTATGGCAAGAAAAAGCAGCTAAGTAAAGAAAAACGAGTGGCCATCATTACTTTAAGAAATGAAGGTCAGTCAGTCCGAAAAATTGGGAAAACTTTGAAAGTGTCCCCAAGTGCAGTTGCAAAAACCATCAAGCACTACAAAGAAACTGGCTCACATGAGGACTGCCCCAGGAAAGGAAGACCAAGAGTCACCTCTGCTTCTGAGGATAAGTTTATCCGAGTCACCAGCCTCAGAAATCGCAGGTTAACAGCAGCTCAGATTAGAAACCAGGTCAATGCCACACAGAGTTCTAGCAGCAGACACATCTCTTCAACAACTGTTAAGAGGAGACTTTGTGCAGCAGTCCTTCATGGTAAAATAGCTGCTAGGAAACCACTGCTAAGGACAGGCAACAAACAGAAGAGACTTGTTTGGGCTAAAGAACACAAGGAATGGACATTAGACCAGTGGAAATCTGTGCTTTGGTTTGATGAGTCCAAATTTGAGATCTTTGGTTCCAACCACCGTGTCTTTGTGCGACGCAGAAAAGGTAAACGGATGGACTCTACATGCCTGGTTCTCACCGTGAAGCATGGAGGAAAAGGTCTGATGGTGTGGGGATGCTTTGCTGGTGACACTGTTGGTGATTTATTCAAAATTGAAGGCATACTGAACCAGCATGGCTACCACAGCATCTTTCAGCGGCATGCTATTCCATCCGGATTGCGTTTAGTTGGACCATCATTTATTTTTCAACAGGACAATGACCGCAAACACACCTCCAGGCTGTGTAAGGGCTATTTGACCAAGAGGGAGAGTGATGGGGTGCTACGCCAGATGACCTGGCCTCCACAGTCACCAGACCTGAACCCAATCGAGATGGTTTGGGGTGAGGTGGACCGCAGAGTGAAGGCAAAAGGGCCAACAAATGCTAAGCATCTCTGGGAACTCCTTCAAGATTGTTGGAAGACCATTTCCGGTGACTACCTCTTGAAGCTCATCAAGAGAATGCCAAGAGTGTGCAAAGCAGTCATCAAAGCAAAAGGTGGCTACTTTGAAGAACCTAGAATATAAGACATATTTTCAGTTGTTTCACACTTTTTTGTTAAGTATATAATTCCACATGTGTTAATTCATAGTTTTGATGCCTTCAGTGTGAATGTACAATTTTCAAAATCAAGAAAATACAGAAAAATCTTTAAATGAGAAGGTGTGTCCAAATTTTTCGTCTGTACTGTATATATATTTAGTGCATCTATAGGTATACTGTATATTTCATGTTCATTACATCATGTAATATTCTAAATTGTATACATTTGAATGGTATACTGTAGTATATGCAAGGTAAAGCCACATACATGGTGGCTACGGTCTGGCCATGATGCTGCAGCCGACCATGTCAACATGCAGCATTACCGTAGGTCAGTGCAGTTTTCATATTATTAATGTATGTGCACTTTCTATGAGTAAAATTATTTTTTTACAGAAAATAACAATAATTGGAAATTCAAGGCAGAAGTACATGAGCTGTGTGTACTCATGAGGCCTGTTTGCAGTAGCATTATGATTTTCCTTTTTTGCATTAGGCTGAGGCTACATGGCAACTTTAGACACGTCACAGGTCAGGGCACAAAAAATTGCTCTGTGCTGCGGCTATATTGCAGTATCATACAAGCAGATGCAGTTGCGCTGCAATCTAGAAGGTACCTGACTGCGAGAAGCATGTTGCAAAAAGTCAAAACTAGGTTGGTCTTATTTGGCGACTTTCTTGTTGCAATTGCAGTACCTTTTAGGTCAAAATTTACCTTATTCACTTGCATTATGTTGTGATCTAGCAGCAGCATACTGCGATCTTTAACAGTGAGGCCTATGTTGCAGCCAAAGAGCCATGTCTTCAACTAGTAGTCCCAGTCTTCAACTAGTCTTTTTCAAGATGAAGTACATGTATTTAAAGGAATATGCACCACAGCCTTGAAGATTGCTTTTCTGGTTTAAACAACAAAAAGAGAGGTAATATCAGAAAGGATATTTATCACCAATGTGCAGGGTAAGTGATAAATGTTTGATTGCTAAGGGACCGACCTATCTCTAGAATTGAGATACTATGTCTTTGTTCCTCTACAAGACCCCCATAAGGAGGATTCTAAACACAAAAAAGGTAGAGCACGTACCATTCCAGTAAATATTTACAGTGGCACGTAAAAGTTTGAGCACCCCTGGTTAAAATTACTTTTATTTGGATCTGTTAGGTAAGTTGATGATGAAGTGATCTCTAAAAGGCCCAAAGTTAAAGGTGACACAAGTTAAAGGTGACACAATTCCTTAACATTTTAGGCAAAAATAATATATTTTCATCTTTTAAATTTTAAAAATTAGAAAAGGGAAAATGAGCTGATGCAAAAGTTTGGGCACCCTGCATGGTTAGTACCTAATAGCATCCCCTTTTGAAAGTATCACAGCTTGAAAACGCTTTATGTAGCCTGCCAAGGGTCTTTCAATTCTTGTTTGAGGGATTTTCATCCATTCTTCCTTGGAAAATTCTTCCAGTTCTTTGAGATTCCTGGGTCATCTTGCATACACTGCTATTTTGAGGTATAGCCACAGATTTTCAATGATGTGCAGATCAGGAGACTGTGAGGGCCATTGTAAAACCTTCAGCTTGCGCCTTTTGAGGTAGTCGATTGTGGATTTTGACGTGTGTTTAGTATCATTAGCCATTTGTAGAAGCCATCCAGTTTTCAACTTCAGCTTTTTTACAGATGATGTTATGTTTTCATCAAGAGTTTGTTGAATTGTTCCCCATGCCATTGGCTGCAACAAAACCCAAAAGCATAATTAATACACCCCCATGCTTAATGGTTCTTTCCTGAAATTCTGTGCCTTTTTTTCTCCACACACCTTTGATCATTGTGGCCAAAGAGTTATATTTTAACCTCATTTGTCCAAAGGACTTGTTTCCAAAATGCATCAGGCTTTTTTAGATGTTCTTTTGCATATTTCTCACGCCGAAGTTTATGGTGAGGATGCAAGAGAGTTTTTTTCTGATGACTCTTCCATTAAGGCCATATTTGTGCAGGTGTCTCTGAACAGTAGAACATTGTACCACAACTCCAGAGTCTGATAAATCTTTCTGAAGATATTTTGCAGTCAATCGGGGGTTATCATTTGCCTCTCTAGCAATCCTATGAGCAGCTCTCATTAAAATTTTGCTTGACCTTCCAGACCTTATCTTGACCTCCACTGTTCCTGTTAACTGCCATTTCTTAATTACATTTCGAACTGAGGACAGGGCAACTCGAAAACACTTTGCTATCTTCTTATAGCCTTCTCTCACTTTGTCGTTCTCCACCATTTTCATTTTCAGAGTGCTAGTCAGCTGCTTAAAAGAACCCATGACTGCTGTTTTTTGGCACAAGGTTAGAGGAGGCTGGGTTTTTATAAAGCTGGGAAATTTGATTCACCTGGCATTTCCTAACGATGATATTAAACAAGCCCTACCAGGCTAATTAAGGTCTGAAAACTTGGTCAAAGTTATCTGAGCACACAAATCTCCAAGGGTGCCCAAACTTTTACATTGGCCCGTTTTCTTTTTTGTAACTTTTAAAATGAAAAAAAAAGACAATATATTTTTATTATTCTAAAATACAAAGGAAATGTGTCATCTAGTGATGAGCGAACGTATTTGCCACTGCTCGGTACTCGCCTGAGCATCACTGTGCTCGACAAGCTCGGCGAGTATTTCTGGGTTGCTTGGGCGGGAACTTGGCTCCCTTCCCTGCATGTTTGGCACTCTTTAGAGAGCCAATGAACATGCAGGGATTGCCTGCCATGCACTGTAATGCCGTAGCCATGTTGGTTGTGGGCATTACAGTGATTGGCTGGCCGCACAGCGTCATCAGGTCTATATAAGACCTGGCGCCGCTATGCTTGTCACAGTGTACCCCAGAATCAGGTAGAGTAGGGAGAGCTTCTGCTGTGTCAGGGAGAGATTTGCTTCTTTATAATTAGTATAGGTATTCCATAACATATATATATCCATCTGGACTAACAGTCCTTCTGAGGACTAATCTAGCTGCATATAATCAGTGCTAGGCAGGCAGGCAGTGTATGTGGCAGACTGCAGTGTATAATACAGCACAAGAGGGTCCACTGAACGTCCTGTC
The DNA here is from genome assembly GCF_046119375.1 of Phyllobates terribilis. Taxonomy (NCBI): domain Eukaryota; kingdom Metazoa; phylum Chordata; class Amphibia; order Anura; family Dendrobatidae; genus Phyllobates; species Phyllobates terribilis. The sequence goes on along the minus strand of NW_027362761.1, from coordinate 405,909,131 downwards.
TGCTGCTGCTGTAATAATTACAGATATTTGTAGACATAGCCCCAGATATCAGGGGTAAATTTTTTTTTATCTTAATCCTGGTTATTTACTTAAAAAGCAATCCAGTGTACACCATTTTTCTGCACATTTGCTTGTTCTCACTGCAGAATAAAGCCAGATCTGTTCCATATTTCAGCGATAAAAATCCAGAAATGTAAACTGAACGTGTAAAGTATTGGCCTCCTTTTCCATTCTGTTGCAGTGTATCGGTCAAGCTATTCACACTAAGTGTCTGTGAAGAATAGTATTAGTAAATTACAGGCCTGCTATTTAAAACCGTGGTTCTCTGTCTGACATATCACCTATAAGGCTATGTGCCCACGATGAAGAAATGAATTAGAAATTTCCTCAGCATTTCCTGGGCATGGGAGAGGAGACCGGGGGCCACCGGAGAGGTAAGTATATTGTTTTTTTTTATTTTTTATTTTTTACGTTATAATCTTTTTTCACTAAGGGGTCCCGGGTCTGGAAGAGAGTCTCCTCTTCTCCATACCAGGGTACCAGTACCACACGCGCATTGAGCCGCATAACATCCGCATGCATACATAACCGATGTTATACGGTTCGATGCAAGTCAATGGCGGCGATTTTGCCACGATTACGCACAAGAAATGGCTGTGCTGCAGATTTTTCCGCAATGATAATCTGCAGCGGAAATTTCCGCAGCATGTGCACAGCACATGCGGATTATCATTGGGAAACATGGCAGACAACTTAACATGTGTTTTTAATGCGTTTTCGCAGCGGAAATGGCACCGTGGAAACGCATTAAATTCGCATCGTGGGCACACAGCCTAAGACTGTTCCAAAATCAGACATTTCTTCCATTTTCATTCCGTTGCAGTGTGTCGGTCAAGCTATTCACACTAGGTGTCTGTGAAGAATACCATTAACAAATTACAGGCCTGCTATTTAAAAACGTGGTCCTCTGTCAGACATATCACTTATAAGAGTGTTCCAAAATCAGACATTATTCAATTTTCATTATGTTGCAGTGTGTTGGTAAAGCTATTCACACTAGGTGTCTGTGAAGAATAGTAATAGCAAATTACAGGCCTGCTATTTAAAACCGTAGTTCTCTGTCAGACATACAGCTACAAGAGTGTTCCAAAATCAGCCATTTCTTTCATTTTCATTCCGTTGCATTGTGTTGGTCAAGCTATTCACACTAGGTCTCTGTGTGGAATAATATTAGTAAATTACAGGCCTGCTATTTAAAATTGTTGTTCTCTGTCAGATGTATCACATACATTGTTGGAAAATATTGTCCTCCATTAAAAATGGGCAAGATGCGTGGCAAGGGACTGGGAAGTGGACGTGATGGTGATGGTGCATGCAGAGGCAGAGGCCAAGGACGTGGCCGTGGGCAAGCTGGAATTGTGCCACAAGAAACACCCACATCTTGTCGCTCAACCTTCCTGTCCCAATTACTAGGAGACCGCAGTACACGACTATTGAACCCAGAGCAGGGTAAAAAGGTTATTGGCTGGATAGCAGATTATGCTTACAGTCACTTTGCCACCACCACTACCATCCTGTCTTCCACACGGTCAAGTCTCAGTAGCCGTGAGTCTGGACCGCATATTCCTCACCCTGATCCTCCTTCCTCCCACCATGCCGAGAGCTCGGAGACAACTGATCCCACACTTGGACACTCAGAAGAGCAGGTCACTTTTCCATTTGTAGATTCGGGCCTCTCGCCATGCCAGCTTCAAGCGAGTCAAGAGGAGAACGCATGTAGTGATGCCCAAATATTGGAGCAGCCAAGGTCACATGAAGGCGATGGTAGGAAAGTGCAATTACTGTCGCAAGAGGTGGATGATGATGATGAGACACAATTGCCAGAAAGTCAGGAGGAGAACCAGAGTGCGGAAGTGGAAGACGAGGTGGTGGATGATATAGTAACTGACCCAACCTGGCAGGGGGACACACAGAGCGAGGACAGCAGCACACAGGGGGAGGGAGGCGTAGCACCACAACAGGCAGGAAGAAGCAGTGTGGTGGCTGCAGACTCAAGGAGGGAAAGCGTTCCTCATAACGCCAACACAACGGAAGTTGCCACTACAACTGTTAGGTCTTCCAGAGTCTGGTGTTTTTTTAAAGACTCTGCAGATAACCCCAAAAAGGCCATTTGCCACCTTCCAGGCCTGCATCAGCAGTAGTAGAAAAACGAGCAGCCTGACCACCACTAGCATTCTTAGGCACATGGCAGCAAAGCACCCGACTAAGTGGGCTGAACCCCAGGGTCCAGCAGCAGTGTCTGCGGGTGACACCATTGCTTGATCCACTGTGGTGTGTGCACGCCAATCCCCTGTCCATGGTGCATGCCAAGATGCCTACCGCCCTGCACCTGTCATTGAACACTCTCAACTAGCACCATCAACAACCACGTCCTTGTCCCAGCACAGCGTTTAGTTGTCCCTACCCCAGTCCTTGGGACTCAAGCAGAAATACACAGCCAATGCCCCAAAGGCCACACTACTAAATTCACACATTTTGCTCGAAATGTTGTCTTTTAAGCTCATGGAGACTGAAGCTTTCCGAAACCTGATGGCGGCGGCCGTCCCTCGGTACTCGGTCCCCAGCTGCTACTATTTCTCCCGGTGTGCCATCCCAGCATTACACGAGCACGTGTCCCACAACATTAGACGTGCCCTTAACAATGCAGTTACAGGGAAAGTCCACCTAACCACGGACACTTGGACAAGTGCTTGTGGGCAGGAACGGTACATCTCGCTGATGGCACACTGGGTTAATATAGTGGAAGACGGGACCCAGTCAGACCTTGGAGCAGAACATATCCTCCCGACGCAGGGGATTGTGGACCCTGGGTCAATCAGGGTTGTCCCTACATTCTACAGCTCCTGTACCTCCTCCTCCTCTTCTTCTTCAGCCTCCATCTCCGAAATTACCACATCAGTCGCAAGCTGGAAGCACTGCAGCACTGCCTCAGCAAAGCGGCAACAGGCTGTGCTGAAGCAAATATGCTTAGGTGACAAACCACACAACGCAGAAGAGTTGTGGACAGCTCTGAAAGAGCAGGCAGATCTGTGGCTGACACCGCTGACCCTACAGCCAGGCATGGTCGTGTGTGACAATGGCCGGAACCTGGTGGCAGCTCTGAGGCAAGGCAAGCTCACACGCTTACCATGACTGGCCCATGTGCTTAACCTCGTGGTTCAGCGGTTTCTCAAAACCTACCCGGATCTGCCAGATCTGATTGTCAAAGTACGCCATCTTTGTGCCCATTTTGGAAAGTCAGCTACAGCTTCCGCCGCCCTTGTCGTGCTTCAGCAGCGTTTGCAGCTTCCAGCTCACCGACTGATCTGCGATGTCCCCACGCCTTGGAACTCTACATTGCAGATGTTGGGAAGGATTTTGAGCAGAAGAGGGCAGTTGTTGACTAGCAACATCAACGAGCCTGTCGGTATTCAGGTCAGACGCCACACATAAAACCTCAGGAGTGGACATGGATGTCAGACATATGCACCATCCTCCAAAACGTTGAGAACTCCACCAAGGTGGTGAGCGGCGATGACGCCATAATTAGTGCCACCATCCCGCTTCTCTGTCTTCTGAAATGCTCTCTGCTCATAATTAAAGAGGATGCATTGCAGGCGGAGCACGATGAGATGGAGCAAGGAACTATACAGGGTGATTCCACACAGCCCAGCCTCATCTCATCCCAACGTGGATAGGGTGACAATGAGGAAGAGGAGGAGGAGGAAGAACAGGAGCTAGTTTCTTACACTATAAACGGTACTACCTGTACAACTGTCATATTGTCTGTTCAGTGTGGATGGCCAGAGGACAGGGAGGAGGAAGAGGAGGAGGATGAGGAGGAGAGCATGGTCAGTCGTCCTCTTGGTGAGGATAAGGAAGTCTTGCCTCTTTGCAGTCTGGCACACATGGCTGAGTTAATGTTACGCTGCCTTTCTCATTACCCTAGCATTGTCCAAATTTTGCGTGACAGTCACTATTGATTGGTGACTCTTCTAGACCCATGCTACAAGGAGAACTTTCTGTCTCTTATTACCGCGCAAGACAGGCTTAATTAAATGGGGCAGTACGAGATGGCCCTTGTTGTGAAATTATTTAAAAAATTCCCATCTGAAAATGCTGGTGGCAGAGGTCACAGTTCGTTGGACAACCAAGGAGTACAGGCGAGAGAGACACAAATGCAGTCGAGCAGAGGCAAGAGGAACACTGTCAAAGTTCTGGGACAGTTTTATCAGACCCTCCCATCGTGGGTCCCACAAGGAGGGAAAAGTTGCAGAAGATGCTGAGGAAGTACCTTGCCAACCGTACCAACATCCTTTGTGATTCCTCTGTGCCTTAGAATTATTGTGCATCCAAGCTGGATACGTGGCTTGAACTGGCTCTCTACGCCTTGGAGGTCCTGGCCTGCCCTGCCAATATCATTTTTTCAGAGCGGGTTTTTAGTGCAGCTGGTGCAATTATAACCGATAGGCGCATACACCTGTCAACTGAAAATGCTGACAGGCTGACTCTTATAAAAATGAACAAGGGCTGGATTGGGCTAGACTTCTCAACACCACCAAATGATAGCAGCATAGCATAATCTCAACTACAGTGTCTTTGTTTTGGGAGATCTAACTCTATTGCCATGCACCTCTGTCTTCACACTCAAACATGGGTATATGCTTCCTGATTTTGTCTATTTGCTCTTGTCCTCCTCCTTCTCCACATCCTACTCCTCCACCACTATATCACCACCATATATACCATATCAACATTTCTACGTCTCTTGCAAGGGACATTGGAGTCCCTCCACATTTTTGACAGCCTTTGCTTCACTGCATAGGCAATGAGTATGGGAGACCCACTTCCTAATAATGGGAACATTGTTTTCAAGAGGACTTCTGACCTCTACGTCTCTTGCAAGGGGCATTGGAGTTCCTCCAAATTTTTGGCAGCCGTTGCTTCACTGCATAGGCAAACAGTATGGGAGACCCTCTCCTTTCTAATGGGAATATGTCATTACTGAGGCCCACCTCTATGTGTCTTTAAATTGTTAGTGGGGTTTTTCCTAAATTTTGGCAGTCATTGCACTCACTGCATACCCTATAACTGAATAGCAGACCCTACCCTTTAAAATATCTCCCGGATCCGTGCATTCCTCAGCAAAGACTCTGTAAAAACACTAGTGCATGCCCTCATCATCTCCCGCCTTGACTACTGCAACCTCCTGCTCTGTGGCCTCCCTTCCAACACTCTTGCGCCCCTCCAATCTATTCTAAACTCTGCTGCTCGACTAATCCACCTGTCCCCCTGCTATTCCCCGGCCTCTCCCCTCTGTCAATCCCTTCACTGGCTCCCCATTGCCCAGAGACTCAAGTTCAAAACCCTAACCATGGCATACAAAGCCATCCACAACCTGTCTCCTCCATACATCTGCGATCTAGTCTCCCGATACTTACCTGCACGCAACCTCCGATCATCACAAGATCTCCTTCTCTACTCCCCTCTTATCTCCTCTTTCCACAATCGCATACAAGATTTCTCCCGCGCATCCCCCCCTACTCTGGGACTTTCTACCCCAACACATCAGACTCTCGCCTACCATGGAAGCCTTCAAAAGAAACATGAAGACCTACCTCTTCCGACAAGCCTACAACCTGCAGTAACCACCGCCCCACCGCATTACTGCATGACCTCCTCTACCCCACCTACTGTATCCTCACCCATCCCTTGTTGACCGTGAGCCCTCACAGGCAGGGTCTTCTCTCCTCCTGTACCAGTCACTGACTCGTTTTGTTAAGATTATGTTAATGTTTTTGCTATGTATATCCCTATCACATGTAAAGCGCCATGGAATAATGGCGTGATAACAATAAAAAATAATAATAATAATGGGAACATGTTGTACTCGTTACTGTGGCCCAGCTCTATGTGAGCAGGGACCTCACTCCTAATGTAACTGTTTAAACTGTCTTACCTTGTATTGAATTCATTGTCTGTACATGTCCCCGCTTAATTGTAAAGTGCTGCGGAATATGTTGGTGCCATATAAATAAAAATTATTGTTATTATGTGTCTTTAAATTGTTTGTGGGGTTTTTCCTAAATTTTGGCAGCCGTTGGACTCACTGCATACCCTATAACTGTATAGCAGACCCTTTCCTTTCTAGGGAACATGTCGTTACTGTGGCCCAGCTCTATGTGTCTTTAAATTATTAGTAGGATTTTTCCTAAATTTTGGCAGCCATTGCACTTACTGCATACCCTATAATTGAATAGCAGACCCTCCCCTTTCTAATGGGAACATGTCGTACTTTGGCAGCCCTTGCAGTCACAGCATGGGCATTACCACTTTATAATGGAAACATTTTTTTTACTGAGACCCTCCTCTATGTCTCTTCAAAGGGGTATTGGGTTGCGTCCAAATTTTTGGCAGCCATTGCAGTCACTGCATATGCAATAACAGTATAGGAGACCCACTCATTAATAATGTTAACAACAAAGCTTAGCCTGCTGATGGCTCTCTAACAATAGTGAGGGCCGACTGCTGGCCCTTTAAGAATAGTAAGGGCCATCAGATAACTCTATAAAAATTGGTTTTGTGACTTTCAGAGTCCCTCCATCATAAATGAATCAAGATGTGTCTGATGATGTGTCACACACCACATGGCCAGATAAGGTTGTAAAATGTTAATATGACATTTCCTGCTGAATGCATTTGTCTTGGTTGAAAGCAATGCAAAAGTGCAAAAACGCATCAAAAACGCTATGTGTGAACATAACCCAAGGTGTGGAGGAGGATTTTTGTTTTTGTATATTTATTTTGCCTTATATACAAGTCATTACCCTGGAAAAGATGTTCCTTACCATATTTCCCGGGAAAATCCATTTTGGTTTTGTTTTTGCATGTTTTATTGTGAGTCCGTAAAAGTGGCGTAATATCTCTGACAACATTGTTGACAGCATTGACCTGGGAGTCAGACATGCTTCCAGGGGTCTTCCCCATGCTATTTCCATGTCATTTGAGCACTGTTCCCATCGATTTTGGCAATTGTTAGGTCCTCTGCAAGGGGGAGCCGCTAGAAAAATGCTTGAGTTTCCCATAGACTTACATTAGGCTCATTACTCAGATCGATCACTCGAGCATTCCAATTTGCTCGACTCGAACAACGAGTACCTGAGCATTTTAGTGCTCGCTCATCACTAGTGTCATCTTTAACTTTAGGCCTTTTAGACATCATTTAATCTTCAACTTGCTTAACTGTGCACAATAACAGTAATTTTAACCAGGGGTGCCTAAACTTTTACATACCACTGCATGTCTGTGTGTTGGAGCACATTTTGTTTTCGCTTCAGGCTTAAAAAATACTGGAATTGGCCTTGAAGCAGACAATCACCACACATGGTGCAGGGATGTAGAGGTGGGTGTCAGATAACCTGTGTTCTAGCAGAGTTTTAGGTCCAAGTGATCAGTTGTCACAAATTTATGTAGATATGCCAGATGGAAATACTGCTATAAGTGCCTGAGTACCAGAGTCATTTCATTTCTTTCTATGAGAAAAAATGTGGTGTAGGAAAAAGCAGGTACGAACACTTACAATATGTAAAAATATTTCTTTATTCGGTATCCAATAAGAATTTTCTTATCAACACATCTCTGACACGTTTCTGGTGAAAGAATATGCCCTTAGTCATAGAGACATTTTCTTCTAGTTTGCAAGTTGCATTTGCTGACTTGCTGACTTTCTTCTTCGCCTGGATATTTCTGTGTAGTACTGTTGAATCCAGCACAAGTGCCAGCAATTCTAGATTATTAGCTAGACGTTTATCGTGTTTGATTCCTTTAGAAACTGTTTAGCTATGTAAATCTTTTGTAGCAAATCTGTGTCAATTTTCCCATGGTTTAATCTTTTTATTAGCTCTGTAACTACCATACACTTCCAGATGTTAAGACACTGAAGCCTCTTTATCTTTGTCAATTACAGACAGGCCTAATATTCAGTGATGCAGACACTATAGTAGAAAATACTTCACATGGGTAATGGTAAGCTGTGATGAAATCCTGTTCAAAGTCTTGCTCTTAACACAAGCAGATCTGTCACTATCAGCTTGTTTCCACATTACAACTGGATTTTTAATCTATACTGGAAACAGAGTAATAAATGCATATTTCAAAACTATTATATTTTATGTTACATTTTCTGACTCTACAGCTAAATTTATTCATAGAGCTGTACTTTCACAGAAATTTTAATCACCTTTGTTCTGGAAGTCAAAAGGCAGCCGCGTACTGTTAATAAAACTAGTTTATGTATACACTTTTAATGTCTGTAAAGATATCACAAATATAAAAGGATCACAATTGGATGCTTAAACTGCACTAATGATGTCTATAGAGGTTTATAAAGCCTATCTCCTAGACTTCAAGATCATTATTTAAAATGTTTCCTACAATAATACATAAATATTTGATCTTGTAGCTTTTTAGATATATCATGGACATTGCATAAAATAAATATAAATGCACACCATGCATGATTTATAATTCAAAGAAAAAAATAATACTATTGTTAACAAGGATGTGTATGTAATATACACCCTAATGATTACTGTTTTTCTGTTCTGTGTTCTAAATAAGCAGGCATTTCTTTTAATTGCACTTCAAGCACATTTCATACTTCTATGTAGTATCAAAACAAGTGGCGAGGGAACACAACACAGAGAGAGGTGAAGAGATGGCAAAAAATGGAAACCGAGCTAAAACATAAAAGCCAAGGGAATATAAAGAAAATAAAAGCTTGATGTTGAAACAAAGGAAGAGCCATCCACAAAACACTTGATGTGGAGTGAAATGCCAAAGAGAATAATGTATCCAAGCGTTTGTTGGGTAATTTCCAACTGAACTCCAAAACAGACCTGGCGCAAGGTGATTAAAAAACTCTGTATGAAAAATCTCAGTACACAAATGCGTTTCTGGGCTCAAGAGCCCCTTTTTAAAGTGGCAGAGAAATAGACATAAAAGGTTGTCTGCTATTTATCTAAAGAAATAAACACCAAGGAGGTAGATACACAGGCCACTACTATAAAAATTGTACATTCACACTGAAGGCATCAAAACTATGAATTAACACATGTGGAATTATATACTTAACAAAAAAGTGTGAAACAACTGAAAATATGTCTTATATTCTAGGTTCTTCAAAGTAGTCACCTTTTGCTTTGATGACTGCTTTGCACACTCTTGGCATTCTCTTGATGAGCTTCAAGATGTAGTCACCGGAAATGGTCTTCTTCCAGCAATCTTGAAGGAGTTCCCAGAGATGCTTAGCACTTGTTGGCCCTTTTGCCTTCACTCTGTGGTCCAGCTCACCCCAAACCATCTCGATTGGGTTCTGGTCTGGTGACTGTGGAGGCCAGGTCATCTGGCGTAGCACCCCATGACTTTCCTTCTTGGTCAAATAGCCCTTACACAGCCTGGAGGTGTGTTTGGGGTCATTGTCCTGTTGAAAAATAAATGATGGTCCTTATCCTGGTATGTATGGCCCCCTCATTCTTATCCTGGTATATATGGCCCCTCATCCTTATCCTGGTATGTATGGCCCCCTCATCCTTATCCTGGTATGTATGGACCCCTTATCCTTATCCTGGTATGTATCCTTCATCCTTATCCTGGTATGTATGGCCCCCTCATCCTTACCCTGGTATGTATGGCCTCCTCATCCTTATCCTAGTATGCATGGTCCCCCTAATTCCCATTACGCTGCACATAAAAAAAATAAACACTCCTACTCACCTCTCTTCTCTCTAATCCAGTGCTGTGTCCTGTCTGCTCACACTGATCTCATGTGAGCCGCGCATGGCGTCACTGCCATGCGCGGCTCACAAGGAGAGATCAGCTGTCGGAAATCACTGCTCCCCATGCCGGGACTGTGTGCGCGGGGAGCAATGACTTCATGCTCCTTAACATCCGGCACACAGCGTAGCTGCAGCGCGGCTCCTGCTGCTGCTGGGCAATCGAGTATGCCCGCTATTAAAGGGCATGAATATTCACCCCATCCCGATGCACATGGGCATGGAGAGGGGGTGAATATTCATGCCCTTTAATAGCGGGCACACGTGATCGCCCGGCAGTAGCAGGAGCCGCGCTGCGGATACACTGTGTGCCGCTATTAAGGAGCACAAATATTCAGAGCTCCCCACGCCTATAGGCATTAGGAGCAGTGAATATTAATTTTCTTTAGAAGCAGGGACAGTGTAGGCTGCAGCAGGCAGCTGCTGCCTCCTATGCCCCGCTCCTCCACCGCAACCGCTTCCCCACACCCCACACAATATATATATATATCCCCCAACAAAATGCGTCTTATAGTCCTAAAAATATGGTATATATATACAGTACAGACCAAAAGTTTGGACACACCTTTTCATTTAAAGATTTTTCTGTATTTTCATGACTATGAAAATTGTACATTCACACTGTAGGCATCAAAATGAATTAACACATGTGGAATTATATACAACAGAAAATATGTCTTATATTCTAGGTTCTTCAAAGTAGCCACCTTTTGCTTTGAAGACTGTTTTGCACACTCTTGGCATTCTCTTGATGAGCTTCAAGAGGTAGTCACCGGAAATGGTCTTCCCACAATCTTGAAGGAGATCACAGAGACGCTTAGCACTTGTTGGCCCTTTTGCCTTCACTCTGCGGTCCAGCTCACCCCAAACCATCTCGATTGGGTTCAGGTCTGGTGACTGTGGAGGCCAGGTCATCTGGCGTAGCACCCCATCACTCTCCTTCTTCGTCAAATAGCCCTTACACAGCCTGGAGGTGTGTTTGAGGTCATTGTCCTGTTGAAAAATAAATGATGGTCCAACTAAACGCAAACACGATGGCAGAGCATGCCGCTGTAAGATGCTGTGGTAGCCATGCTGGTTCAGTATGCCTTCAATTTTGAATAAATCCCCAACAGTGTCACCAGCAAAGCACCCCCACACCATCACACCTCCTCCTCCATGCTTCATGGTGGGAACCAGGCATGTAGAGTCCATCCGTTCACCTTTTCTGCGTCGCACAAAGACACGGTGGTTGGAACCAAAGATCTCAAATTTGGACTCATCCTTGTGTTCTTTAGCCCAAACAAGTCTCTTCTGCTTGTTGCCTGTCCTTAGCAGTGGTTTCCTAGCAGCTATTTTACCATGAAGGCCTACTGCACAAAGTCTCCTCTTAACAGTTGTTGAAGAGATGTGTCTGCTGCTAGAACTCTGTGTGGCATTGACCTGGTCTCTAATCTGAGCTGCTATTAACCTGCGATTTCTGAGGCTGGTGACTCGGATAAACTTATCCTCAGAAGCAGAGGTGACTCTTGGTCTTCCTTTCCTGGGGCGGTCCTCATGTGAGCCATTTTCTTTGTAGCGCTTGATGGTTTTTGCAACTGCACTTGGGGACACTTGCAAAGTTTTCCCCATTTTTCTTAAAGTAATGATGGCCACTCGTTTTTCTTTACTTAGCTGCTTTTTTCTTGCCATAATACAAATTCTAACAGTCTATTCAGTAGGACTATCAGCTGTGTATCCACCTGACTTCTGCACAACACAACTGATGGTCCCAACCCCATTTATAAGGCAAGAAATCCCACTTATTAAACATGACAGGGCATACCTGTGAAGTGAAAACCATTTCCAGTGGCTACCTCTTGAAGCTCATCAAGAGAATGCCAAGAGTGTGCAAAGCAGTCATCAGAGCAAAAGGTGGCTACTTTGAAGAACCTAGAATATAAGATATATTTTCAGTTGTTTCACACTTTTTTGTTAAGTATATAATTCCACATGTGTTAATTCATAGTTTTGATGCCTTCAGTGTGAATGTACAATTTTCATAGTCATGAAAATACAGAAAAATCTGTAAATGAGAAGGTGTGTCCAAACTTTTGGTCTGTACTGTATATATATATACAGTGAGGAAAATATGTATTTAGTCAGCCACCAGTAGTGCAAGTTCTCCCACTTAAAAAGATGAGAGAGGCTTGTAATTGACATCATAAGTAGACCTCAACTATGAGAGACAAAATGAGAAAGCAAATCCTGAAAATCACATTGTCTGATTTGGAAAGAAATTTATTTTCAAATTTTGGTGAAAAATAAGTATTTGGTCACCTACAAAAGATCATCTCAATACTTTGTTATATATCCTTTGTTGGCAATGACAGAGGTCAAACGTTTTCTATAAGTCTTCACAAGGTTGGCACACACTGTTGCTGGTATGTTGGCCCATTCCTCCATGCAGATCTCCTCTAGAGCAGTGATGTTTGGGGGCTGTCGCTGGGCAACACGGAATTTCAACTCCCTTCAAAGGTTTTCTATAGGGTTTTGATCTGGAGACTGCCTAGGCCACTCCAGGACCTTGAAATGCTTCTTACGAAGCCACTCCTTCGTGGCCCTGGCGGTGTGCATGGGATCATTGTCAAGCTGAAAGACCCATGCATGTTTCATCTTCAATGCCCTTGCTGATGGAAGGAGGTTTGCACTCAAAATCTCACGATACATGGCCCCATTCATTCTTTCATGTACATGGACCAGTCGTCCTGGTCCCTTGGCAGAGAAACAGCCCCAAAGCATGATGTTGCCACCCCCATGCTCCACAGTAGGTATGGTGTTCTTTGGATGCAACTCAGCATTCTTTCTCCTACAAAGACGACGAGTTGTGTTTCTACCAAACAGTTCCACTTTGGTTTCATCTGACCGTATGACATTCTCCATTCTCCCAATACTCTTCTGGATCATCCAAATGCTTTCTAGCAAACTTCAGACGGGCCCGGACATGTAATGGCTTAAGCAGGGGGACACTTCTGGCACTGTAGGATCTGAGTCCCTGGCGGCGTAGTGTGTTACTGATGGTAGCCTGTGTAACGTTGGCCCCAGCTCTCTGCAGGTCATTCACTAGGTCCCCCCATGTGGTTCTGGGATTTTTGCTCACCGTTCTTGGGATCATTTTGATCCCACGGGGTGAGATCTTGTGTGGAGCCCAAGATCGAGGGAGATTATCAGTGGACTTGTATGTCTTCCATTTTCTAATTATTGCTCCCACAGTTGATTTCTTCACACCAAGATGCTTGCCTATTGCAGATTCAGTCTTCCCAGCCTGGTGCAGGGCTACAATTTTGTTTCTGGTGTCCTTCAACCACTCTTTGGTCTTCACCTTAGTGAAGTTTGGAGTGTGACTGTTTGAGGTTGCGGACAGGTGTCTTTTATGCTGATAACAAGTTCAAACAGGTGCCTGTACTACAGGTAATGAGTGGAGGACAGGAGCCTCTTAAAGAAGAAGTTAGAGGTCTGTGAGAGCCAGAAATCTTGCTTGTTTGTAGGTGACCCAATACTTACTTTCCAAATCAGACAATGTGATTTTCAGGATTTGTTTTCTCATTTTGTTTTTTATAGTTGAGGTCTACCTAAAATGTCATGGCCAAAAGTGTTGGCACCCTTGAAATTTATCTCAAATATTGTTCACAAATTTGTCTAAATCTGTGTAAGATAGTACTTCTCGTTTGCCAAGGTAATCCATCCACCTCACAGGTGTGGCATATCAAGATGCTTATTAGATAGCATGATTATTGCACAGCTGTGCCTTAGGATGGCCACAGTAAAGGCCACTCTAAAATGTGCAGTTTTACAGTATTGGAGGGTCCAGTATGGTCAGGAAACCAGTCAGAATCTGGTGTGACCACCATATGCCTACCATATTACTGACTAAATAAGAGGCCTGGTATCAGTTAAAGCATTTTTCTACTGCTTGACCCTTGGATAGATACTTGGATTTAGCCACGGACTGCTTTAACCCCTCCTGTGTCTGCTCATTTTGTCTATGTTCTACTGACTTTGTGTTTAAATTGCATACACTGATTATTTGGTCTACTGACTATATCGACAGATGGGATTCATCTTGTTTTCATCATTCTATTAAAGCCTTACCCCAACCTTTAACAAGATCATGATAAAAGACCCCTACACTTTGCATCTTATTTCTGAACTATTCGATCTGATTTAGTCCATATCTTCACTAAGTCAGATATATGAGGAGTCTACAACTTGGTAAACATCAAAGAAGGGGATAAATGGAAGATGGTGCTCAATTTATCACTCCGTGTCTGCGCCATAGGACGCAACGTAACCTCTTCGTCTTCCTCCTCCTCCACCTCCTCAGATGAGTTACTCAGCTGAGTGCCTCTGGGTTCACACCAAGTTGGATGTACAACCTCTTCATCATTCAATGTGTTATCCCTTTCCTCACCCTCAGAGTCGCCATTCTCCTCTTCTTGCCCTGACAGCACAGTACAGTTGATGGTCAGGAAGCTGCTCGTACCCAAACTTATTTTCCCCCTAAATGGAGAACAATATCTGCCCCAAACAACTTTGAGCTGAGATGTAGTCTGCTTTATGTACCCATTTTGAGTTTATCAGGGCTGTGTAGCCCTGTATGGAGAAGAATATTTGCCCTAAACAATTTTAAGCTGAGAAGTAGCCTGCTTTATATACAAATTTTGAGTTTATCAGGCCTGTGTAACCCTGTGTAGAGAGGAATATCTGCCCCAAACAATTTTAAGCTGAGATGTACTTTGCTTTATATACAAATTTTGATTTTATCAGGACTGTTTACCCCTGTGTGGAGAATAATATCTGCCCCAAACTATTTTAAGCTGAGATGTAGCCTGCTTCATATACCCCTTTTGAGTTTATCAGGTCTGTGTACCCCTGTGTAGAGAATAATATCTTGCCCAAACAATTTTAAGTTGAGATGTAGTCTGCTTTATATACCCATTTAGAGTTTATCAGGTCTGTGTACCGCTGTGTGTAGAAGAATATCTGGCCCAAACAATTTTAAGCTGAGGTGTAGTCTGCTTTATATACCCATTTTGAGTTTATCAGGTCTGTGTAGCCCTGTGTGGAGAAGAATATCTGGCCCAAACAATTTTAAATTGAGATGTAGTCTGCTTTCTATACCCATTTTGAGTTTATCAGGTCTGTGTAGCCCTGTGTGGAGAAGAATATTTGCCCCAAACAATTTTAAGCTGAGATGTAGCCTGCTTTATATAACAATATTGAATTTAACAGGTCTGTTTACCACTGCTTGGAGAAGAATATCTGCTCCAAACAATTTTAAGTTGAGATGTAGTCTGCTTTATACACCCATTTTGAGTTTATCAGGCCTGTGTACCCCTGTGTGCAGAAGAATATCTGGCCCAAATAATTTTAAGTTGAGATGTAGTCTGCTTTATATACCCATTTGGAGTTTATCAGGTCTGTGTACCCCTGTGTGGAGAAGAATATCTGGCCCAAACAATTTTAAGCTGAGATGTAGTCTGCTTTATTATACCCATTTGGAGTCTATCAGGTCTGTGTACCCCTGTGTGGAGAAGAATATCTGGCCCAAACAATTTTAAATTGAGATGTAGTCTGATTTATATACCCATTTTGAGTTTATCAGGTCTGTGTAGCCCCGTGTGGAGAAGAATAACTGGCCCAAACAATTTTAAGTTAAGATGTAGTCTGCTTTATATACCCATTTTGAGTTTATCAGGGTTATGTACCCCTGTGTGGAGAAGAATATCGGCATCAAACAATTTTAAATTGAGATGTAGTCTGCTTTATATACCAATTTTGAGTTTATCAGGTCTGTGTAGCCCTGTGTGGAGAAGAATATCTGCCCCAAACAATTTTAGGCTGAGATCTAGCCTGCTTTATATACCTATTTTGAGTTTATCAGGTCTGTGTAGCCCTATGTGGTGAAGAATATCTGCACCAAAAAATTAATTTCACTAGAGTATAACTATTGTAAAGGAGACCAAAACCTCTTCCACTACAGCCAACCCAGCACATGGAGACCCAATCAGGAGTGTGCACATTTACCTAAATTAGGGCCTAACACCACCGAAGTGCCATCAATTTCACTACAGTAGAAATAGTATAATTAGGACTGACACTTCTTCCCCTACAGCCAACCCAGTAGATGGAGACCAAATCAGGATTCCCCACATTTCCAAAAATTAATGGCAGACGCCAAAAAAGTGGCATCAATTTCAGTACAGTAGAAATTGTAGAATTAGAAACGACACCTCTTCCCCTACAGCCAACCCAGTAGATGGAGACCCAATCAGGAGTGTTCCCATTTGAAAACATTTGGACCTAAAACCACCAAAGTGGCATCGATGTCACTAGAGTATAAGTGGTATAATGGGGACCGATACCTCTTCCACTCCAGCCAACCCAATATATAGTGAACCAATCAGGATTCCCCACATTTCCAAAAATTAGTGGCAGACAAAGTGGCATCAATTTCAGTACAGTATAAATTGTAGAATTAGAAACTACACCTCTTCCACTACAGCCAACCCAATGGATTGAGAGACCAAATCTGTATTCTACACATTTCAAAAAATTAGGACCTAAAACCAGCAGCAGCAGCAAAAGCAGGCACACAAGCCATATCACAGACTGCAATTCCACAAGATCAATGCAGCACACTAAAAACGACAACATTGCCTAGTCTGTACAGTCTGCAATTGGGGTGCAAAAGTCCTTTGAGATCCATGACTTGTTCATTTTTCATGGGATAGCCGGCTGCGCTTATCCATCAGGACACAACCAGCAGTGCTAAAGACATGTTCTGAGAGAATGCTGGCTGCCAGGCATGATAAAACCTCCAAGGTGTGACAGGCAAGCTCAGGCCATTCATCCATTTTTGAAGACCAAAATGTAAAAGGGTCTAAATCTTCCCTGATGGTATTCATATTGAGCTCTAGATTCTCCTCCACCATCCCCTTCAGTCGTTCACCACGTGTCAGACTTGTACTCTGATGTGCTGGTGCACGAGCTGGTCTAAAAAATGTGTGAAAGGACTCACAGAAATTGCTTCTGCCACTTACTCTGCTGCTGCTGCTAATGTTTTGGCGTTGATGAACTGATGTGCCGGAGGTTGAAAGACTACAGCTGCGATGCACACAGTTTCCATACTTTCTGAAGCAGCTCATCCATGCCGGGATAGTGGCAGAGAAATCGGTGTATCACCAGGGTGAGGGCATGAGCCATGCAAGGCACGTATGTGACTTCACTTCAGCGTAGGGTCACCAACAGTTTCGCACCGTTATTGCACACCACCTTCCAGGTTCAGTGGAGATAGCCATTGCTCAAACTGAGCGTGTAGAGCTGTCCACAACTTTTCCGCTGTATGACTGCGATCTCCAAGGCATATTAATTTGATGACTGCCTGATTGCGGTGAGCCCTGGCTGCGCAGTATGGAGGTGGTGTGGATTTGCTCTGCACTGTTGGAATGTGTGTCTCATTAAGGCAGAGGTTGATTGTGCAGGTGGAGGCCCTAGAGGAGGTGGAGATTCAGAAACAGTGGAGGAAGTGTGAAATACAGAGGTTTGTTCTGCAAGCCTTGGGGATTCCAAGATTTGTGATTTGTGGAGCAGCCCCTTCCCCGCCTATCCCCACAGCCACCAGAGTCACTCAGTGCCAAGTCAGCGAGATTTAACGCCCTTGGCCATGCTTACTCATCCAGGTGTCTGTGGTGAAATGCAACCTGGCAGATATAGATTTAGTCAAGGAACCCTCTGTATCTACCAGGGGGAAAGGCCAACAGATTGGAGATTGTGGAGCTCAACCTCTTAGCTTTGTCATGTGTAGGATGAAACAATCTTTTACGTGACCACAACTGCAGGACCGAGGGTTGGCTGCATTGCTGAGAGAGGGTGGAGTTCGGTGAAATGGACAAACTGCTGGACAGTGAGTGAGGTGCAGATGGAGATGTTATGGTGGCTTGAGAAACATGTGGTGTGCTAGGTGAAACAAACACAGCAGGCATATCCACTTCCATTACAGCTGACGGGCTCTAGTTTTGGGAGACCTGCGTGCCAATACTTGGCACAGTAACAGAGGAGGAGGAAGAAGCAGTGGATGTGATTGATGGGGCAGCTGATGGTTGTTGAGGTCGACTTGTCCGCATTTCAGCGTGGTGAGATTCCCAGCGTAATGCATGTTGTTTGAGCATGTGAACATTCATGCATGTAGTAGTCAAATTAGGGCAGATTTTTCCTCTACTGAGTTTTTCAACGCAAAGTTTGCAGACATGAGTTGACTCATCCTTTGTGGTGACAAAAAAAGGCCCAGGCTAGGCAACCCTTGCCACCCCTGCGAGCTGCAAATCCACAACCGCTGCTGGCCACAGCCACAGTTGTGGCTAAGGATGCAGTGCTCCTCGTGCTTGCATCACTCCGTGTCTGCGCCGTGGGGTGAAAGTTAACCTCCTCGTCTTCCTTCTCCACCTCCTCAGATCAGCTACTCGGCTGCGTGACTCTGGATTCACACCAAGTAGGATCTTCAACCTCGTCATCATCTAATGTGTTATCTCATTCCTCGCTCCCAGAGTGACCCTTCTCCTCTTGTTGCCCTGACAGCACAATACAGTCCGCATGAGCCTCAGGTATCTGAGTCTCATCAGAATCACCTCCCTCAACGGTGGTTAACGTCTGATGATGAGGGTCAGGAATCTGCTTGGACCCTACTCCGTCCTGCCCCGAATCCAACCTAAAAAAAATTTTGGGCATCAGTGCAGATGCTTTCCTGCTCTTCTTGACTATGTGAATATTTGAAGTACACTTCTGATGCCCATGGTATAAAATGGGTGAACAGTTCTACAGACTCACCCATCTGTGGTTCGCTACACTTAGTTGGGCACTTGGATATATATAGTCTATAGTTTATATAGAGAGGACATGTGATTTCAGCAGCCAATTGCAGAAGCCCTCGTGTCTGGACAGTGTGGATGCTTCCTGCGCTCTGATTGGCTAGCCGTGCTTTCCTAACTTAAAGTTACCGCCTACAAGAAGAAAAGCAAATTACAAGTCCGCCGCTGATCTGACCTGTTCTAAACTATCACCAGCCCCCACACTCATCTACCGTATCCCCCGTTCATCAAACACAAGCACTATGCTAACAAAACAGTTAAACACGCTTTAGTTGCCCCACAATCACGTTCCCGCATTTATTCGCCGAACGTTGCAGATTTTTCCCAATTTTAAGAAATTTTGCTCGCATTTCCAGTTATGAGTCCGAAAGTGCCATATTCGTGTCGAATTTAAGTTGTAAGATTGGATTTCAAACAAATTCGCTCATCACTACTCCTGACGTTGGCCCTGGATACTGAGAGATTTGAGATAATTAGCTAGGTGGTTGCTAGTAAGTCAGATAGTTTAGATAGAATCCTGTGTGGCTGTGAAATAGACCTTCTAGCGGATCAATTGTTTTTGCTATTAGTGTGGTTCAGACAGAGACAGCAGGCCACATTTTAGCATAGAACTCTGTTGTCCACTGCTGATATTGTGCTCCATGCAGGAGTACATCTTTGAAACTCTAATTTTTTCTGTTATTACCATGCTACATACAGCAGTCCACATCTCAGCTTGTATTTTTTTAGGTGAAATTCAGCTGTATCCAGAGCTCGTCCTCAGTAAAAAAAAATCTAATTTTTTTCTGTTACTAACGTGATACAGCAGGCCACATCTCAGCTTGTAATTTTCTGGCAGTGAATTTCAGCTGTATTCAGATTTCATCCACAGTAAAAATATCTAATTTCTTCTGTTACTAACGTGATACAGCAGGTCACATCTCAGCTTGTAATTTTCTGGCTGTGACATTCAGCTGTATCCATAGCTTGTCCACAGTAAAAATATCTAATTTAATCTGTTACTAACGTGATACATACAGCAGGCCACATCTCAGCTTGAAATTTTTTGGCGCATATATTCTACTGTGTACAGGCCTCGTCCACAGTAAAAAATCTAATTTCTTCTGGTACTAATGTGATACAGCAGGCCACATCTCAGCTTCAAATTTTTTGGCACATATATTCTGGTGTATACAGGCCTCATCCACAGTAAAAAAAATCTAATTTTTTGGTGCTAAAAGCATGCTCCAATCACACTATCTGAACATGAGTGGGAAAAAGCAAGGTCGTGGTGGAAGGGGGAATAGGCTTGGTGTTCACGGTGTACGTGGAGAAGGTGGTAACACCGGACTGGGACAAAAAAGCAGTCCTGCCACACAAACCCCACCAGCCCACATATTATAACACTCCCCCCGATCAGTGAATTTTCCTATACTTTCTTGTGCCCCTTATCACTCTCTTAAAGTTGTTATTGGAAGAGCCACATGTTAATTGCATAGCAGTAGTGCATGATCCACCACAGCTCCATTTACATGGTGCTCTTCAGAGCTCCGGTTATCAAGATCAGGTTATCGAGATCATGGGGGTCACCGCGGTCGGACCCGCAGTGATTAGGAAAGTTCTTGGGATAGAGGATTACTTGAAATAATCTGTTTAAACGGGTTTTCCAATATTTATTTTTATTTTCCCATAGGAATATTGAAAATAATAAACCAATATTGACCATCCCAAAGTCTACTGTTGCCTCTCCAACAACAGGGCAGGAGAAGTGGTACTGGGCAGTGTATATACACATGACAGTAGAAATGGTACTGCGCAGTGTATATGTACACGACAGGAGAAGTGGTACTGTGCAGTGTATATATACAGGACAGGAGAAGTGGTACTGTGCAGTGTATATATACAGGACAGGAGAAGTGGTACTGTGCAGTGTATGTATACAGGACAGGAGAAGTGGTACTGTGCAGTGTATATATAGAGGACAGGATAAGTAGTACTGTGAAGCGTATTTATACAGGACAGGAGAAGTGGTAGTGTGCAGTGTATATATACAGGGCAGAAGAAGTGGTACTGTGCAGTGTGTATACACATTTGCACCGACAGGAGGCAAAAGTGGTACTGTGCAGTGTGTATATACATTTGCACTAACAGGCAGTATATATATATATATATATATATATATATATATATATATATGTATATATATATACACACATATATATATATATATATATATATGTGTATATATATTGTGGTAGAGCGGCTTGCTCGGCTGTACACGGAGATAGACACAGAACACTGTCTCTTTAAGGAGAGGATTGATTTATTAAAATGTAATAAACCAACTTAAAGTTCATAAAGTAAACACAGGCCATTCAGCATAATGGCAAAGCAAAAATAAAAGATACAGCACAGTCCGTGTGTCGGCCGGGGTCCGGCCACGAAGGGTACACAATATCCCAAGGGCTGTGTATACATTATATAGGTGATACTGCAGCTATACACATCAGTGCAGTATCACTTATATAATGTATATACAGCACTCTATATAGATTATATAGGGGATACTGTTGCATATACGTTACATCGGTGATACTGCAGCTATACACATCAATGTACTATCACTTATATAATGTATATACAGCTATATATATACATTATATAGGTGATACTGTGACTGCTGTATATACATTATATAGGTGATACTGCAATTATACACAGCAAACACAGTATCACATACATAATGTATACACAGCAGTCGCAGTATCACCTATATATTGCATATCGAGCAGTCGAAGTACCACCTACTGTATACAATGTATATAGACTGCTGTATATACATTATGTATGTTATACTGTGACTGCTGTATATGATCACAATATCATCACCTTCGTAATATATGTATATACAGCAGTTGCAGTATCATCTGTATAATGTATATAGACTACTGTATATACAATGTATAGGTGATACTGTGATTACATACAACAGTTGCAGTATCACCTACCTAATGTATATACAGAAGTCACAGTATCACCTATATATTTTAAATACAGCAGTCTATATACATTATACAGATGATACTGCAACTACTGTATATACATAACAATAGTTTCCATCTTGGGACTCCTCCTGATCCCTGAGATAGGGGGAGGATGAAGAGCGGCAGCAGGTCCAGTGTCAGATGTGCGGAGGAGCGGAATCGGATCCCTGGGATTAGTGAGTAGAGCTCCATGTTCTAAGAACCCTGTGCGCTATCACACTTGCATGCTCTGACAAGGGCCGCAGCCACACGCACGTGCTGACTAGGGAAATCAGAAAAATTAAAGCAACTAAATACAAAAAATAGAGACATAATTTGACTATTCAAGAACATTGCCGCGGCCCTTGTCAGCATGTGCAAGAAAGAGAGCACACACATACACAGGGTCTTCACTGAGAAGTTTTAAAGGGCCGTCGGCCCACTTTATAGTTTAGAGCTGTCGGCCCACCAGGCATCTGCCCGCCTTGACAGATTACCAGTCTGGGCCTGGATGGTCATGTTAGTGAATGCTTTACCGAGCCAACATCGTCACGTCTGATCCAAAGACAACTGACAATTTCTGTTACTGGATGGGCTACTTAACTTCTTTTTGGCAGCTGCACAGGGGTATGCCTTGTAGATGTGCTCCAGTGGATGGCAAGTGCTGCATCAAGTGGCCTCTCCTCCTCTTCCTCCACCTCAACATCACACGCAGTACAGTCCTCAGAGGTGGCACCCCAATTACTCTTGTTTCCCCCAGTGTCACAACTGTCTAACTGCCCAACTGACTGTAGGGAACCACAGATGGGCCTGCAGAGCTATAAACACATTCTATGCCATGGGCATCAGAAGTCTGCTCCAAAGATTCACAGACTCAAGAGGAGGAAATCATCTGCACCGATGCCCAAAATGTTTTTATGTTGGATCTGGGGGCAGGAAAAAATAGGGTCCGAGCAGAATCCTGACCCTCTCCACCAGATGTTAACCTCCGTGGAGGGAGTTGATCCTGATGAGACTCAGATACCTCAGGCGCATGCAGACTGTACTGTGCTGTCAGGACAGGAAGAGGAGGAGGGTGACTTTCAGGGTGAGGAATGGGAGAACAGAGAGGATAATGATGAGGTTGTAGATCCCACTTGGTGTGAACCCAAAGGCATGCAGCTGAGTAGCTCATATGAGGAGGTGGAGGAGGAGTAAGATGAGGAGGTTACGTTGCGGACTACTGCACGGACATGGAGTGATGCAACCACACCGAGCACTGCAACTGTGGCCAGCAGCAGTCACGGGTCTGCAGCTCCCAGCGGCAGCAAGGGTTTCCTAGCCTGGGCCATTTTTGAGACCGCAAAGGATGAGCCAGCTCACGTTATCTGCCAACTTTGTAAAAAAAAGTCTCAGTGGGAAAAATTGCAGTAATTTGACTACTACGCGCATGAACCATCACAAGCGGGATAAAACGAGGACCACCGGGCTTCAGCAACCATCGGCCGCCCAATCACCCGCATCTGCTGCTTCTTCCTCTGTGCCACTGTGTCACTGTGCCAAGTGTTGTCACACAGGTCTTCGGCCGCAGAACCTCCACTTGTTTACCCGCTCCAGTCAGGCTGAGAGCCTGTCAGCTGTAATGGAAGTGGATATGCCTGCTGTTTTTGCTTCACCGAGCACACCACATCTTTCTCAATCCACCGTAACATATCCCCCTGCAGCTCACTCACGGTCCAGCAGTTTGTCATGTTCACCCTACTCCACCCTCTCTCAGCACATCAGCTAGCCCTCGGTCCTGCATTTGCGGTCACGTAAAAGATTGTTTCATCCTACACATGACAAAGTTAAGAGGTTGAACTCCACCATCTTCAATCTCTTGGCCACAGAAATGCTGCCTTTCCACCTGGTGGATATGTGGCACCCCAAGGGTCTGGTTGCCACAGTGGTATTGCTTCCCTCAAAAGAGGTAATGCCATGTCTGGAAGCAAGCAGGGGTTTCCTGGTCAGGAACACTATACATGCAACACTTTCCTGGCTCCAGGCCAGCAAGGGGAGGACCCTCCCCTTGGCAACTGGATCTGGGGGCGGGGTTAGTTTAGTTCAGTGCAAGGAGTCGAGTTTAGGACATCGAAGAGAGAGGAGCTAGGAACTGGAGCTGAAGATAGCTCATCCTAGCTGTAACTACACAAGGAACCGGACACCGGAGTCCGAGGCTGTGGGACCCTTCAGGCCCAGCAGCAGATACCGCAGGGCAGGAGATTGCAGGTCTCCTGGCCCCCATCAGACGCCCGGAGGCTCAGCAGCACCGAGGGACCAGTACCGCCAAGGAGGAGCGAGGCATCCACAAGGCCCGAGCTGCCAGCCATACGGGTGAGCACAGCACGTTACACTTAGGGACGTGGGCTACAACACAGCTAAAACCAGAATAGCCAAAGAGAATAGTGAGCACGGCAGGCCTACAACTCCACCTGGCCAGGAGGACTCTATGCTTGCTCCCAGACGGACTCTTATCTCTAGCCAGTACTCCAGTCCAGACCTGTCTAATTGCCACCAGTAAAGACCCTGGGACTGCACCATACGGACTCTGTGGTTATTTCTGCACCACGACACCCTGCACAACCACCATCATCCACACACATTGCCCTGAAGCTACATTCTTCCTGTGGGGAGTTATACCACCCTTGCTGCCAACCCATCAGCTTCAGAGGACAGTTCCGCAGCGGCGGCCTCATTAGCCACACTCCACAGGTGGCATAGTCGGACATTATAAACCTATACATAAACTACCCTTGGATTGACCACCTGGGTCACGGACCGGGTAACCGCCACTGTGACTACAACCCCCAGCATCTACCGGCCCGGCTCCGAGTACCCCACGGCCCAGGGGGCGCGTCAACTTTGGCGTAGTCGGCAGGATTACGTGCCCGTTACCACCGGGTACTGTGCGCCTTCACGAACTGTGTCGCATACCGTGGTGAAGTTTTCCCGCCAATTACCGCTGTTTCCCGCCAATGGTAGCCATTTCCCCATCGCCGCGCGGGAAGAAGAGGGACGTAACCGCTGGAAGCGCGTGAAGTCCAAGCCCCACCTCATGCACTGACGCAGCGCCAGGTCCTGGAAGGAGCCTCAGCAAGCGCTGACGTCAGAATCAAGCGACGCCAGGTCCTCAAAGGAGACAATCGCCTGCGGAACTGCGGCCTACGGAAGCATGGTGAAAGAAGGTAGGCCACGGTCCACTAGGGGGGAGGAAGACGCCCAATATGGAGGGAACTTCAGCCGCAGGCGTGGCCGCTGCTGCAGTAATGCCATTCTCCATGCCATATATACCGGGGACGGCGTGGTTGCCCCAGTACTCAGGAGAGTCACACACCCTGAGTGACTTTAAAGAAAGACTGAGCAGCTTCTTCAAAGTGTATCCCCTGTCCGAGGAGCAGAAAGTGAGCATCCTCATAGGCCAGTTGATTGGTGCAGCCCAGAGAGAAGTGAAGTCCTGGTCAGCCAGAGACAAAGGGACTGTGAAAGAGATACTGGCCCACCTAAAGGACACTTTTGACACCCGTACTACAGCAGAGATTAAAATTAAGTTTTATGGGTGCAAACAACGGGCGCAGGACAGTGTACGGGACTATGCTTTAAACCTGCAGGAGGTGCTGAGGGCCATCAAACAGGTAGACCCCGACAGTGTGCATGATGAGAACAGACTGTTAACTGAGCAGTTTATTGAGGGGCTCCTGTCCAGCGCTCACTGGACACAGCTGCGCATAATGGCTTTGCAAAACCCTGATTTGGACTTTGCACAATTTAAAGACAGAGCCATCCAGGTGCTGCGGGAGTCAACACCAGGTGGCGCTACATCTCACCGGTGCCCAGCTATCACCTACCACCAGGAGGTGGCTCCCCAGAGCCTGTGGGAGCTGATTCACAGACTCTGGACAATGATCTGTCTACAGACCTGCACCTTCAGGTCCAAGAGCTGACTAAAAGTGTAGCTGCACTAACCAAAACTGTGCAGTCCTTGCAGGTGTCACCGACAGGGAAGATCCAGCTGGCTTCCATTCCGGAGAACGTCCCGTGGCAACAACAGGGGAGGATTCCACGAACCAGAGGGAGGAACAGTGACCGCTACGACCAGGACGGACAACCCATCTGCCGCCGCTGTCAAAAGCCAGGATATTATGCAAGGTACTGTAATTTAAACGAGCAAAACCTGGGGCAGAGGGCCAACCCCCAGGCGTAAGACCATCAGGCCCATGCAACTGGCGAGACAAGTATGTGGGGGGACGACCGGTCCTACCTGTCGTGCTTGACGGCATCTCGATGAGCGCGTTACTGGACACTGGATCCCAGGTGACCACTATCCCCTACATTCTCTACCAACGCTACTGGACTGATTCAGACATTACGTGCCGTCCAGATAAACATTTAAGCATTTATGTCAGCAATGGTCAGCCTGTACCTCAAGTAGGGTATAAAGAAGTGACCATAAAGGTTGGCAAAGTGGAATTGCCGGCGCAAGGAATGATAATTGTTGACATTGATCACCGAGAAAGTCATCCCATGATAACCTTAGGCACTAATGTCATTGAAAATTGTCTTGCAGAAATTATTGTCTTGTTACAGCAGGTTGCGGAGACCACCAGTTCCAGTCTGCAGAGAGAAATCAGAGCCCTGATGAGAAGACAACAGGTAGAACTGTCTGGTGGTGAAATTGGCAGTTTTAGGATGAGTGACCCATTCCCCATTGCCATGCCCCCAAGAAGTGAAATGTTGATATGTTGCTGGGCAGCAATCGGTCTCAGGGGTAGAGATTACCAGGCCCTGGTAGAGCCCGTATACTCTGACAATAGGCCCACTATCTTGACAGCCAGGGGGGTGGTTGATGTCCACCATGGGAGAGTGCCAGTCCGCATCCTAAATATTGGGGAGAAAGAAGTCCATTTGTCCCGGTATGCTACCCTTGCCAAATTATTCACCGTCAGCAACAATTCTATAAAAACAGTGGAACCCTTACCTCCATCCAAACCAGCGGAGGATAATGGCTCCAAGGGACAGATGGAGGACTGGTGTCAGAAGCTACATGTGGGCACTGAGTCCACGCCTCAGCACCAAAAACATGGAGTATACCAGGTGGTCCAGGAGTATGAAAGGGTCTTCAGCAAACACCCGCTCGACTTCGGGCAGGTGAAAGGGGTTCAACACCATATCCCCACGGGAGACCACCCATTAAAGAAAGGTACCGGCCTGTACCACCAGCACACTACCAAAATGCCAAAGGGATGTTACGAGAGATGAAGGAGGCTGGGGTGATAAGAGACAGTTGTAGCCCCTGGGCAGCTCCATTAGTTCTCATAAGGAAAAAAGATGGCACGATGAGAATGTGTGTAGACTACAGGCAAATCAACCGCTTTACACATAAAGATGCATACCCTTTACCCAGGATTGAGGAGTCACTAGCTGCATTAAGATCTGCTAATTATTTCTTTACTTTGGATCTCACTAGTGGGTATTGGCAGTTTCCTGTAGAGGAGTTGGATAAAGAAAAGACCGCATTCACAACCCCGATGGGCCTCAGCGAGTTCAACTGCATGCCATTCAGACTCTGCAACGCCCAAGGAACCTTCCAGCAGTTGATGGAGTGCTGTCTAGGACATAAGAACTTCGAGTCAGTCCTGCTGTACCTAGATGGCGTCATAGTATACTCCAAGTCCTATGAAGATCACCTGAAGCACCTGGCAGAGGTGTTTGAAGCCCTAGCTGGTTTTGGCCTAAAGGTGAAGCCGTCAAAATGCCACCTGTTGAAGCCCAAGGTACAGTACCTAGGTCATGTGGTAAAGGCTGAAGGTGTAGCACCAGACCCTGACAAGGTCACAGTAACCAAGGACTGGCCAAGACCCTCCACTATCAAGGAAGTGCGGCAGTTCCTCGGGTTGGTCGGCTACTACCGGAGATTTATCCAAGGCTTCACCAAGATGGCGGCACCCATGCAGGACCTCCTAGTAGGCCTGTCCAGGAAGGCCAAAAACCCGAAGCCTCCATTCAAATGGAATAAGCCAGAGGACGAATCCTTCAGCAAGCTGAAGATGGCTCTCACAGGAGACGAGATTCTGGCCTACCCTGACTATGGCCAACCCTTCATACTCCATACAGACCCAAGTAACGTGGGGCTAGGAGCGGTGCTGTCCGAGATACAGCAAGGCAGAGAAAGAGTGATTGCCTATGCAAGCAGGAAGCTCCGGCCCACAGAAAGGAACCCTGAAAACTACAGTTCCTTCAAGTTGGAGTTCCTCGCCATAGTCTGGGCTGTGACAGAACGCTTCAAGCATTATTTCACCTCCTTCAAATTCATCGTCTTCACGGATAATAACCCGCTGACGCACCTGGACACTGCGAAACTTGGTGCCCTGGAACAAAGATGGATGGCACCGGCTGTCTAATTATGAGTTCACCATCAAGTACCGGCCTGGGCGCAAGAATGCAAATGCCGATGCACTCTCCAGGATGCCTAACTTGCCAGATGGGGGAGAAGACCCGGAAGAGCTGGAGGAGATAGAGATCCCCGCTTTCCACCGTCATGGAGTAACCCAGTGCTCCCATTGTGTGAAGAACAGGTGCTCCGCCAACAGAGAGGCCACGTTCAATCCATTGCCCCACCATGGATGGGCAGAGACACAAGATAGTGACCCGGCTGTCCGCCTAGTCAAGGAGTTGCTGACACGAGCTGACTCGTACCCTGATCCAGATGCTCCAGAGGAGACCAAACAGCTGTGGAAAGAAAAGAGCAAGCTGTTCATCTATGAAGGGAAGCTGTGTCGAAGAACTGTCAACTCCCGGACACATGAGCTGGTCTGGCAGGTGGTAGTCCCGAGGGGTGCGTCAATGGTCTTGGAAGCGTACCACGATGGAGCGGGACACTTTGGCTGGAAGAAGTTGGAAGTCCTGCTACGTGAACGGTTCTACTGGGCTGGCATGAGGAAAGCAATTGAGAGGTGGTGTCGAGAATGCGGACCATGCAACCTGAGAAGAAAAGACCGTGACAGTCACAGGGCTCCCCTGCAGCCCATCATCACCAAACAGCCACTTGAACTGGTAGCCTTGGACCACGTGAAGCTAGCCCCAAGCAGGTCAGGCTATGTCTACGCTCTCACCATCGTAGACCACTACTCCCGGTTCCTGGTAGTAGTGCCAGTAAAGGACCAAATGGCTCAGACAGCAGCCAAAGCATTCCAACAGCACTTCTGTCGCCCGCACGGTTACCCAGAACGTGTGCTTACTGACCAAGGTCCAGCCTTTGAAGCGGAGGTGTTCCAGGAATTCTGCAACCTGTACGGCTGCAAGAAAATCAGGACAGCGCCTTATTACTCCCAGACGAATGGGTTGTGTGAGAAGATGAACCAGGTTGTGATAGACCTGCTGAAGACGTTGCCCCTGGAAGAACGCAGCCTGTGGCCAGAAAAGCTACCAGATCTGGTGGACCTATACAACCATATCCCAGTAAACTCTACCAACTGCACACCTGCTTACCTGATGAGAGCAAGACCTGGTAAGCTGCCCATCGACCTGGACATGGGATTCCTAACACCAGAGACAGCCTCACCAGATGCAGATTGGGACACTGAGCGGCAACAACAACACCGCAAAGTGCAAGAGAGTGTTGAAAGAAGTCTGTCCCAAGCAAGACAAAGATAAGAGAAGACTTACAATCAACACGCACCTGTTGTTCCATTGTCACCTGGAGAACAAGTCCTTAAGAGAAAGAGGCAACTCCATAAATTGGATGACCAGTGGGAGGAAGAGCCGTACACCATCCTACCCTCGAGTCATGATAACACCAAAGTGAGCCTCTTTAGTAAGGCTGGAGGAGAAACATCAGCAACAGTTTCAAGAGACCACTTGAAGAGATGTCCCGAGCAAAACAACACCCTAAAGAAGACCAATATAGCCCTCAACCCACAGAGGAAGTGGAAGAAATGGTCAAAACAGTATTCGGAGAATTTCCCCGGTCATGGACACAAGTAAACAATGCAATTGTTGTGCCAGTCCTTACCTTTCTCCAACCAGCCCCTCAGGAAGCTGCACAAGTCCCAGAAGAGTTGGAAGAACAATTAGCCCTGGAGGCAGAAGTTTCATCGACAGCAGACCAGGAGAATCTACCCTCTGCTAATAGTGAACCTGTCGTACCCACGGTGAGCCAAAGAATCCTTAGGAAGTTGCCCAACCTACCAGTGTCACCTCAAAATACTAGTAGTGCAGTTCACACTGAACCCACCACACCAGGGGTAGACACAAGGGACCAGGGTAGAGCACTGACAGATAGTGTACTCCGTAGATCTACCAGAATTACAAAAGGTCAGCCCCCTGCCCATTGGAGAATTTAAAATTCAAAATTTAAAGTATAAACGTATTTAAATGTTTTATATGTGTGCATTTAACCTGTTTATCCAGTTGCCCAAAAGGGGTACAAATACTTTTAGGTTATGGACAGTGAATAACCAAGAACTTTCACTTGTAAATAGTTGCACTTAGTAAAGTGCCCCCTTGTGACAGACCACTGAAGAAAAACCCGTTAGAGGTGGCCGAAGACGTGGTCCAACACCTGGATCATCTATGCCGTGCAGCCACCCCAGGGCCTCCGTGGAGGGTTTAGGACGGGTCCCTCAAATTACATCTTGCTCAGTGGAATGGACACCTGGTTGCAGATCATACTGTAACCTGTAAAAGACTATAATGCTTGTAAATATTCTAATGTACCTTGTTATTGCTATTGTTATTGTTACCTGTTATTTTGCAAAAATATGTTCAGTTCCGGGGTACTGAAATTAACTAGGGGGGAATGTGGCACCCCAAGGGTCTGGTTGCCACAGTGGCATTGCTTTCCTCTAAAGAAGTAATGCCATGTCTGGAAGCAAGCAAGGGTTTCTTGGTCAGGAACGCTATACATGCAACACTTTCCTGGCTCCAGGCCAGCAAGGGGAGGACCCTCCCCTTGGCAACTGGATCAGGGGGCGGGGTTAGTTTAGTTCAGTGCAAGGAGTCGAGTTTAGGACATCGAAGAGAGAGGAGCTAGAGACTGGAGCTGGAGATAGCTCGTCCTAGCTGGACTACACAAGGAACCGGACACCGGAGTCCGAAGCTGTGGAACCCTTCAGGCCCAGCAGCAGATACCTTAGGGCCAGAGATTGCAGGTCTCCTGGCCCCCATCAGACCCCCGGAGGCTCAGCAGCACCGAGGTACCAGTACCGCCAAGGAGGAGCGAGGCATCCACAATGCCCCAGCTGCCAGCCATACGAGTGAACACAGCACGTTACACTCAGGGACGTGGGCTACAACACAGCTAAAAGCAGAATAGCCAAATAGAATTGTGAGCACGGCAGGCCTACAACTCCACCTGGCCAGGAGGACTCTAGGCTTGCTCCCAGACTTACCGGACTCTTATCTCTAGCCAGTACTCCAGTCCAGACCTGTCTAATTGCCACCAGTAAAGACCCTGGGACTGCACCATATGGACTCTGTGGTTATTTCTGCACCGCGACACCCTGCACAACCACCATCATCCACACACATTGCCCTGAAGCTACACTCTTCCTGTGGGGAGTTATACCACCCTTGCTGCCAACCCATCAGCTTCAGAGGACTGTTCTGCAGCGGCGGCCTCATTAGCCGCACTCCACAGGTGGCGTAGTCGGACATTATAAACCTATACATAAACTACCCTTGGATTGACCACCTGGGTCACGGACCGGGTCACCGCCACTCTGAGTACAACCCCCAGCATCTACCGGCCCGGCTCCGGGTACCTCACGGCCCAGGGGGCGCGTCAGATACAGACGGTTTCCGAAAACTGACGGCCATTGCAGTCCCCCAGTACCAGTTGCCCAGTCGCCATTACTTGTCTAAGAAAGCTGTGCCTGCGCTACACCAACATGTCGCAGACAACATCACCTTGACTAAATCTATGTCTGCCAGGGTGCATTTCACCACAGACACCTGGACAAGCAAGCATGGCCAGGGGCATCACATTTCACTGACTGGGTGACTCTGGTGGCTGTGGGGGCAGGCAGGGAATGGGCTGCTCCACAAGTCTTGGAATTCCCAAGGCTTGCAGGACAAACCTCTGTATCGAACACTTCCTCCACTGCTTCTGCCTCCTCCACCTTCTCTAGGGCCTCCACTTGCACCCTTAACCTCTGCCTTAATGAGACATGGCTTCCAAGAGTGGAAAGCAGATCACCACCACCTCCGTACTGCGCAGCCAGGGCTCACCGCAATCAGGCAGTGTTTAAATGAATATGTCTTGGAGATGGCAGTCACACATGTCTTGTGGACAGCTATCCAGTCTGAGTATCAGAAATGGCTGTCTCCACTGAACCTGGAGCCAGGGAAGGCCGTATGCGATAACGATGGCAGCCCTACGCTGGGGCAGCCTCACACACGTGCCTTGCATGGCTCATGTCCACAACCTGGTGGTACAGCAATTTCTCCGCCATTATCCCGGCCTGGTTGCGCTGCTGCAGAAGGCACGGTTGCTGTGTGCGCACTTCTGCTGATTGCACCCCGCTGATCATCGACTTGCATCGTTACAAGTGTCTTTCTTCCTACTAGTTTACCGGTTGATATGCAATGTGCCAACACGGTGGAATTTTCCTCTGCACATGTTTCAGTGATTGTGGCAACAGCGATGAGCCCTGATGCAGTATCTCATATTGTATAGCCTGGGCTAATGCAGTACGGACGTGATGCAAATAACGTTTGCGGAGTGGGTACAGATTAAAGACCTCTGCACCCTTTTGCACAGTTTTGAAATGGCTACTAAGATGGTTAGCACTGATGAAGACATCATCAGCATCACTATTCCGGTCATCTACATCCTAGAGCAGACTTTGAATAGCCTGCGGGAGGAAGTGGTGGTCCCAGAGGAAGAGGAGAAAGCAGAGGAGGATATATAAGGAATAACAATGTCTCTAAGTTCCACAATGTCGTCACAAATACGGATGCCATAGGAGGGTAGATTACAGTGATCGAGGGGGCTCGTGTTTACCAGACAAACTCTTAGTGAAAGTGCAGGAGCCAAGGAACAAATGGAGGAGGATGAGGAAGAAGAGGTGATGGGAAAGCAACGGTCAGGAAATGAAGAGAATAATCATCCCCTTTCTGTTGTCCGTGGTTGGCGGGAGGGGACGGAGGAAACAAGCATCAGTGTTACCCAGCCACCAACACAATGTAGGCTTGGACCTCATGGAAGAGCCCGACACATGAATGCTTTCTTGCTGCACTATATGCAACATGATCCCTATATTGTTAGGATTCGAAATAGTGCTGACTAGTGATGAGCAAGCATGCTCTCCGAAAGGGTTAACAGAACATACTTGCTCATCACTAGTGCTGACTACTGGGTTGCCACTCTGTTAGATACATGGTACAAGAGTCAATTTTGCCAGATGCTTCCCGCCATGGAAAGAGACTCGCGGATGCTGGAGTATTGAAACACGCTTTTAGGCAACCTTAAGAGAGGTTTTCCTCAAGACAGCAGTGAGGCACACAGTGTGAATCACAGCTCTAGATTTCCAACCTCAGGAATGACAACTCAAAAACATTAGCAGCAGCAGCAGTGTAAGTGGCAGAGGCAATTTCTCTGAGTCGTTTCACACATTTTTTAGACATGCTCCATCAGCACAACAGAGTAGCAGTCTGACACGTGGTGAACGACTGGAGAGGATGGTGCAGAAGTATCTCAAGCTGAATAGGGAAGGTTTGGACCCTTTTACATTTTGGTCTTCAAAAATGGAAGAGTGGCCTGAGCTCGCCTGTCACGCCTTCGAGGTCTTGTCATGCTTGGCAGCCAGCGTTCTCTCAGGATGTGTCTTCAGTGCTGCTGGTGGTGTCCTGATGAATAAGCGCATCCAGCAGTCCCCTGAAAGTGTAGGCCGCCTAACTTTCATCAAGATGAACAAGCACCTTTTTCTCATGGCTCTCCAAGGACTTTTGCACCCTAATCGCAGACTTTGCAGACTAGACGATGGTGTTGTTTTTAGTGTGCTGCATTGATCTCAAATTATTGCAGTCTGTGATATATTTGTTGTGGCTTCTGTGCCTGCTGTTGCTGCTGATGTTAACACTATTTATTTGAAATAATTGGGTCTCCTGATTGGGTCTCCATCTGCTGGGTTGGCTGTAGTGGAAGGGGAGTCAGTGGCCCATTATACTAGTTCTGCTCTAGTATAATTGATGCCACTTTGGTGGTGTCTGGCCCTAATTTTTGGAAATGTGGCAAATCCCGATTGGGTCTCTATCTGCTAGGTTGGCTGCTGTGGAAGGGGTGTCAGTCCCCATTTTAAGATTTCAACTTTAGTGAAATTGATACTATTTTGGTGGTGTCTCGCTCTAATTTTTAGAAATGTGGAGACTCCTGATTTGGTCTCCTTCATGTGTGTTGCCTGTAGCAGTAGGTCTCCCAGACTGGCAGTCCTGCACTTACTTTCAGTCAACTACCTGTGTGACTATCCTTAAATTTCTAGCAATAGTAGTCTACAAAGCTGATATTTATGTCATCTGAGTGTGGCTGAGTAGAAAATCAGCTTGAGCTGTTTCATGTGGTATCAGGGCTCCCAGCACAGTACACCTACACTGATCCCTTACCCACCTTGTCTTAATTTGAAGTTAAATTCAAAGCTATAAATGCTGGCCCAGACCCTGATAGCTCATGCATGGCCCATGGCTAACTGCTGCTGTCCCATTATGAAATATTTGCACTGTGGGTCAATTTATGCCACTTTTCCTGGTGTCTGCCCCTAATTTGAGCTGTTTTGGCGTTGCTTTGAAGGTTTCGTGCATGCGTTTGTTTTTTTTATTTTCACTGCTCAACATTATAAACTTCTGTGAAGCACTTTGGATTTCAAGGTGCTCACCACACATCTAGATAAGTTCCTTGAGGGGTCTAGTTTCTAAAATAGGGTGACATGTGGGGGTTTCCACTGTTTAGGCAAATCAGGGGCTCTCCAAACGCGACATGTCGTACTTTAATTATTCCAGCAAATTTTGGCGCTCATTCCCTTCCAAAACTTGCCGTGCGCCCAATCAGTATTTTTCCTCCACATATTGGGTATCAGCGTACTCAGGAGAAATTGAAAAACAAACTCTATGGTGCACTTTCTCCTGTTACCCTTGTAAAAATAAATTGGTGCTAAAGGAGCATTTTTGTGTGAAAAATGGGATTTTTTTTATTTTCACAGCCCAACGTTATAAAATTCTGTGAAGCACCTGGGGTTTCAAAATACTCACCACATGCTCACCTCACAGGTAGATAAGTTCATTGAGAGGTGAATACAATTGAAACGAACTCTATGGTAAATCTTGAACACCATATTGTATGTTTAGGGTACTCCTACTTGAATGCATGACCTATAAGAATATGGAGTATAACCCCCATAAGGAAGTGTAAAGCAATTCTAGCTTGTATTAAAATAGAAAATTTTTATTGAATACAAATATTAAAATCAAAATACTATTGAAAATTAACAGGTCACTAGGGGTGAAAAACACAAAATCAGGGCGGCAATTAAATATAGAGATACACATGGGGTCCTCTGGCAACACTAAACAAAAGGTTACGCTATAGTGTGTGTATGACTAACCCCATAAAAGGGAAATGCATAAATAGTATATCAAAGTGGGAATATAAATAGTCAGTAAGACACAGATAGCAAAAAACCTACAAGTATACAAGTACAATAAAAATTCCAAACGTTCTGACAAGTATACAAAACAATCATGAATAGTATCTCCATGCAGTCGAATGGCTCACCCATGTGTCTTCTAAACCCTTATGCCGCGCTGAAGCCCCGATGCGCATTTCGCGTACTGCTTCCTCGGGGGGCTTTGGTTAAACACGTGGACCGCCATCATTATATACCCTACTCCACTGAAATACAGGTGTAAACGCCGATATACGAGGCGCATGCGCGATGACCTCCGTCCCCTCCGCTGCGTCATTTCCGGCTGGTTCCCAACGGAAGTGTGGGCGGGAACAATGCGTTCCATTGACGTCAATAGTCCGCAACTCCGCTGTACGGAAGCCTTATGGGACGCGGTCGGATGAGGACCGTCTCGTGCATGCGCCACACTGCGGCAGCCATATTTGATGAGGGACAGAGAAGGGGCAACCACTCGCAGAGACAAAATATGGAACAGGTAATATCGCAAAAAAGACAACAAGGAGAAAATCAGTTATAACACATTGCACGGATAGCAGCAGAATTTACAAATCACATATTTCATCACAATAGATTGAAAAGTAATTCCTTAGACAAGTGTTGCAGTTATAACTATGCAAATGAGGATATTTAAGAGGTCTTGCGATGTATATGAAGTTCACGGATATATACGAGGAAAAACTTGTCCCATACAGAATACGGAAGGGCTTGTCCAAAATAGGTCCAAGGGTCCTAGATGTACTCCGAGTATGTAACACAATGATGGCATAATACTAAAAAAGAACAATAAATTAAAATCCACATAATAAAAACAGAGGGAGAAGGACGTATGAATCTAGAGGTAGGAGGCAAAGCTGTTTTGTTCATTTAGACCCCTAGGGGTCATCGTGTCCAGTGTGGCTATCCAGCGACACTCCAGCTGCGCCAAAAACCGCTTGTGATTACCACCCCTAGTACAAAGATGTACTCTGTCAATGCCTCTAAATTTGAGGCATGAGGGGTCACAATTATGGCACAGTCTGAAGTGCCTCGGGATCGTCTTAAGTGACATTACATCAGAGACCTCTCGAGCCGCCTGCACATCTCTAATGTGTTCCCTGATCCGAATCCGAAACTCTCTCGATGTAAGTCCCACATAGCTAAAATTGCACGAACACGTGGCCATGTACACAATATATGTGGAGCTACAAGAAATATAGTGCGTAATTTTAAAGTTTTTTAACCCATCCGCAGAAGTGAATGATGTAGTACGAATTATATTCCTGCAGGCCAAGCACGACCCACAGGGATAACATCCCTATCTTTGTTTCCCAACCCCAAATAGGGTGGGAGTGGGGGCGACATATTGGCTTCTGACCAGTGAGTCCTTTAAACTTTTACCCCTCCTAGCCGTCATCAAGGGTTAGTCAGGTAAGATTTTATTTAGTGTAGGTTCGGTTTTGAGGATAGACCAATGTTTAGAGAGAATCTCTCGTATTTCACGCCAACGGCTATTGTAAGTTGATATAAATCTAATAGGGGGATCTCTCTCAGATTGTTTAGTGATGTTGGTTAAAAGAAGATCCCGTGGAGTTTTCTTTGCACGTTTATAGCCCCTTTTAATATTACGTGTACTATACCCACGCTCCCGGAACCTCTGTCCAAGGTCCCGGGCCTGAGCCTCAAAGACTGCGTCAGAAGAACAGATGCGTTTCATTCTCAGGTACTGTCCAACAGGAATGGCCCGAATTGTTGAAGGTGTATGAGCTGATGTTGCATGTAACAATGAATTAACCGATGTCTCCTTGCGAAAAACATCGGTCTCTACCATGCCATTCTGTTGGACAGTAATCCTAATGTCCAAAAAGTCAATCTGATGGCGATCAAATTTATAGGTGAGCCTAATTTTCCGATCGTTAGAATTTAGGGAAACAATAAACTCATGAAGATCAGACTCGGGACCCTGCCAGATGATGAAGACATCATCTATATATCTGTACCAGCACTGCGCATGGGAAGCGGCGCCCTCTCCATCCCCGAAAATCTCTCTCTCTCAGAAACCGAGAAAGAGATTAGCGTAGGACGGTGCGCACGCTGCGCCCATCGCAGTGCCGCGTTTTTGAAGAAAAAATATGTCTTTGAATGTGAAGAAGTTGTGGGTAAGTACAAATTGCAATAATTCCAAAATCAGTGTGTGAAGTGAGGCGTCTAAATCACTAGCTTCAAGAAAGAACTCCATGGCTTGTAGCCCATCCTCATGCCCTATACTCGTATAGATTGACTCCACATCAACCACCACCAAAATCATATCCGTGTCAAGATATAGACCATCAATCTTCCTAAGGACGTCCCCAGTGTCCCTGACATAGGAGGGCAGTGTTTCAACCAACGGATGGAGGTAATATTCGATAAATTTATAAATTGGATCGCACAGCCCTCCAATGCCAGAGACAATGGGACGTCCCGGGGGCTCTATGGGGTTCTTATGAATTTTGGGCAGCAGATAAAAAGTAGGAACTACTGGGCACTTGGTGAAAAGACCATCAAAGATTTTTTTGGGAATAATTCCCTGCTCATGTGCCCGCTCCAAGATGTCAAATAGTTCAACCGAAAAAGCTGCCAGAGGGTTACTGGATAAAGAAGTATAAGATGTCCGGTCCCGGAGCTGCCTGAAAGCCTCTCTCTCATATTTCATAACCGGCCAGACCACAACATTCCCTCCCTTGTCCACAGGTTTAAAAACCACATCTCTAATGGATTGTAGTTCCCTAAGTGCCTTTCGCTGTCCCGGGGTGAGGTTATCGTTCCTAGACCTCCCAGTTAAAGTCCTAAGACCTTGGACAGAGGTTCCGGGAGCGTGGGTATAGTACACGTAATATTAAAAGGGGCTATAAACGTGCAAAGAAAACTCCACGGGATCTTCTTTTAACCAACTTCACTAAACAATCTGAGAGAGATCCCCCTATTAGATTTATATCAACTTACAATAGCCGTTGGCGTGAAATACGAGAGATTCTCTCTAAACATTGGTCTATCCTCAAAACCGAACCTACACTAAATAAAATCTTACCTGACAAACCCTTGATGACGGCTAGGAGGGGTAAAAATTTAAAGGACTCACTGGTCAGAAGCCACTATGTCGCCCCCACCCCCACCTTATTTGGGGTTGGGAAATGAAGATGGGGATGTTATCCCTGTGGGTCGTGCTTGGCCTGCAGGAATATAATTTGTACTACATCATTCACTTCTGCAGATGGGTTAAAAAGCTTTAAAATTACGCACTATATTTCTTGTAGCTTCACATATATTGTGTACATGGCCACGTGTTCGTGCAATTTTAGCTATGTGGGACTTACATCGAGAGAGTTTCGGATTCGGGTCAGGGAACACATTAGAGATGTGCAGGCGGCTCGAGAGGTCTCTGATGTAATGTCACTTAAGACGATCCCGCGGCACTTCAGACTGTACCATAATTGTGACCCTTCATGCCTCAAATTTAGAGGCATTGACCGAGTACATCTTGGTACTAGGGGTGGTAATCACAAGCGGTTTTTGGCGCAGCTGGAGTGTCGCTGGATAGCCACACTGGACACGATGACCCCTAGGGGTCTAAATGAACAAAACAGCTTTGCCTCCTACCTCTAGATTCATACGTCCTTCTTCCTCTGTTTTTATTATGTGGATTTTAATTTATTGTTCTTTTTTAGTATTATGCCATCATTGTGTTACGTACTTGGAGTACATCTAGGACCCTTGGACCTATTTTGGACAAGCCCTTCCGTATTCTGTATGGGACAAGTTTTTCCGCGTATATATCCGTGAACATCATATACATCGCAAGACCTCTTAAATATCCTCATGTGCATAGTTATAACTGCAACACTTGTCTAAGGAATTACTTTTCTGTCTATTGTGATGAAATATGTGATTTGTAGATTCTGCTGCTATCCGTGCAATGTGTTATAACTGATTTTCTCCTTGTTGTCTTTTTTGCGATATTACCTGTTCCATATTTTGTCTCTGCGAGTGGTTGCCCATTCTCTGTCCCTCATCAAATATGACTGCCGCCGTGTGGCGCAGGCGCGAGACAGTCCTCATCCGACCGCGTCCCATAAGGCTTCCGTACAGAGGAGGTGCGGGCTATTGACGTCAATGGAGCGCATTGTTCCCGCCCACACTTCCATTGGGATCCAGCCGGAAATAACGCAGCGGAGGGGACAGAGGTCATCGCGCATGCGCCGCGTATATCGACGTTTACACCTGTATTTCAGTGGAGTAGGGTATATAATGATGGCAGTCCACGTGTTTAGCCACAGCCCCCCGAGGAAGCAGTATGCGAAAAGCGCGTCGGGCCTTCAGCGCGGCATAAGGGTTTACAAGACACATGGGTGAGCCATTTGACTGCATGGAGATACTATTCATGATTGCTGTAATGCACACACCCGGGCTGAGTGGTGTGTGCGTGTGTATGTAGTGATTCCACTGTGCCATGAATCGGAGAGTGCCTGGAGGGGCGTAACTAAGTATCTGTCCGATCCGACCAAGGTCGCACGACGGCATAAGACGCCAGTGCACCAGGGAGGAACCGGGCAGAGGGACCAGGTGCTACTCCAGGTCAGACCCCGGACACGGCTGTTGACCCACACAGGGGAATACTGGAACAGGCAGGTTAGGCTGGCACACCGACTGGTGAGTATAGGCAGACACGTGGAATACAGACAGGTGGATGCTGGTAAGCACGACTGGTATGCAGGCAGGGAGGTACTGGCAGGTACGACAGGTTGGAGCACCGAGTGGATAGGACCCAGTACAGACTGGGACTCAGGAACAGAACCGCAGACGCAGTGGACAAACAGCAGAGTGAGACCACCCAGAGCGGCGAGCAAGAGCACAACAAGACGAGACCGCCTGGAGCGGTGAGTGAGAGAAGAGCAGGA
Source organism: Phyllobates terribilis (assembly GCF_046119375.1). Lineage (NCBI taxonomy): Eukaryota > Metazoa > Chordata > Amphibia > Anura > Dendrobatidae > Phyllobates > Phyllobates terribilis. The sequence continues at coordinate 405,868,768 of NW_027362761.1, read as the reverse complement.
CAAGGCTGCTTGGAGCGGTGAGCGAGAGAGGAGCAGGACGAGACTGCCGAAGCAGCGAGCAAAGGGTCGGAGCAGAGCGAGACTGCCAGAGCAGCGAGCAAAGGGTCAGAGAAGAGCGAGACTGCCGGAGCAGCGAGCAAAGGGTCAGAGCAGAGCGAGACTGCTGGAGCAGCGAGCAAAGGGTCAGAGCAGAGCGAGACTGCCGAAGCAGCGAGCAAAGGGTCAGAGCAGAGCGAGACTGCCGGAGCAGTGAGCAAAGGGACAGAGCGGAGCGAGACCGCCGGAGCAGCGAGCAAAGGGCCAGAGCAGAGCGAGACTGCCGGAGCAGCGAGCTAAGGGTCAGAGCGGAGCGAGACTGCCGGAGCAGTGAGCAAAGGGACAGAGCGGAGCGAGACCGCCGGAGCAGCGAGCAAAGGGCCAGAGCAGAGCGAGACTGCCGGAGCAGCGAGCTAAGGGTCAGAGCGGAGCGAGACTGCCGGAGCAGTGAGCAAAGGGTCAGAGCGGAGCGAGAGTGCCGGAGCAGTGAGCAAAGGGTCAGAGCGGAGCGAGACTGCCGAAGCAGCGAGCAAAGGGTCAGAGCAGAGCGAGACTGCCGGAGCGGTGAGCAAGGCAGAGCAGGGGGGACAGGGCTCTGTTCACACGGAACAGACAGGAAGGGAAAGGCAGAACCAGATACCCACAGGGTACTTGCAGTGAAGTAGCGAGTGGACCACAAACTCACAAACGGAAGTACAGTGAGAACGAGCAGGAGTTAGGTACGAGTTCAGACTCTGCAGAAAAAGGGAAGGTACGGACATAGAGAAAAACAGGAAACAGGCTAGGAGAGTATTCAGACAAGAACAGACACAGCAGCAAGATACAGGAGCTGGTCTAGGTATGCGGCCCCTAGAAGGCGGAACGAACAGGCTAGGAGCGTGTTCAGACAGGAACAGGCAAGATACAGGAACGGGTCTAGGTATGCGGCCCCTAGAAGGCGGAAAGAACAGGCTAGGAGTGTGTTCACACAGGCCTGGAAATACAGCCTCCAGGATAGGCAGAAGACAACAGGCTAGAAGATAATACAGACAGGACACAGTTCAGACACGGGAACTGATACCGAAGGCAGGAAACATAAACGGGACCTGGCATATCAGTGACCAGAAGCCAACTGACAGAACACAATGCTCAGGCAGGGTTTCCTGGGAGGAGCTGAGTTAAATACCAGGTGACAGACAGCAATAGGCTGAGGACACACAAGGGGTGTGCCCGCAGCAGGTACAAGAAACAGGAAGTGATCGGGCGCCGCCCTTAAGCAGAAGAAACAGAGGCAAGCAAACAGCATGGAGGGAAGCCAGGCTAGCAGACTGGACTGGAGATCAAGTGCGCGCTCTTGCACAGTGGGAGATGGACCACTATGCAAGGACGCCGCCAGGTATGTTACAATTGTTTTGTATACTTGTCAGAACGTTTGGAATTTTTATTGTACTTGTATACTTGTAGGTTTTTTGCTATCTGTGTCTTACTGACTATTTATATTCCCACTTTGATATACTATTTATGCATTCCCCTTTTATGGGGTTAGTCATACACACACTATAGCGTAACCTTTTGTTTAGTGTTGCCAGAGGACCCCATGTGTATCTCTATATTTAATTGCCACCCTTTTGTGTTTTTCACCCCTAGTGACCTGTTAATTTTCAATAGTATTTTGATTTTAATATTTGTATTCTATAAAAATTTTCTATTTTAATACAAGATAATGTTGCTTTACACTTCCTTATAGGGGTTAAGTTCCTTGAGAGGTCTAGTTTCCAAAATAGTGTCACTTGCAGGGGTTTCCAATGTTTAGGCACATCAGGGGCTCTCCAAACGTGACATAGCATCCACTAAATATTCCAGAAAATTTTGCATTTAAAAAGTCAAATAATGCTCGTTCTCTTCTGAGCCATGCTGCCAAATAGTAGTTTTCCTCCACATAAGGGGTATCGGCGTACTCAGGAGAAATTGCACAGCACATTGTATTTTCTCCTGTTACCCTTGTGCATAAATAGCTTTTATTGTGTAGAAGCGGCAAAACATGAAAAAAATTATATAAATGTGGTATTGCTGTAATCGTACTGACCTGAAGAATAAAGCTGTCTTATCACTTTTACCACATGGTGAACGATACAAAAAAAATGTAAAAATGTTATGTGTAGAGATGAGCGTTGTTCGACTCGAACTGTTCGCCAATCTCAAATTCGAGCTGTTTTGGGCGGTGTTCGAGCCGTTCGGCGAACACGAACGATTTGAGAAAAATTCGGCTGTTCGAGGTTATGTTCGATAACTGTTCATGCACCAAAATCATAACTGGATTTTTTCTCAGTAATGATGAAAATTAATGTTAATACGCAGTTTGAGTGTACAGCGGGGCGGGGGGAGGGGCAGGGGATGGATCTCTGCAGGAATAATGAAGATCTCCATTTTTTTTTCTCTTTCCCGCATTTACAGTGGGGAGGTGCAATCTGTCAGCCTATCAGCAGTGCACACACGGAGCTAAGTGCTTTTTTTCACACAAGCAAGGGCATGTGTCATTGGCAGTGTATGTCACATGTCCTTGCCCCATAAGACCAAGCCATTTTCCCCGTCGCCACCATTTTCTCACTGCTGCAGCTGCGTGTTAGACGGCACCGCTGTTGCTGTGTGCGCTATACCTTGTTAATTTCAAGCCAATTTTTCGCACAAATCTACAGATAGCTTGGGAGTAGGGAATAGTTGTGATTGCAGTCCTTTTAAGGACTAGGTTACAGCATTTCCTATGACTTTTATCAGGCAGGTCTGTGCTCTTAAATAGATAGGTTGTGGGAGTAAAGACTAATTGTAATTACAGTCCTTTTCAGGACTAGGTTACATCAGTTCCTATCAGTTTTTGCCAGGCAGGTCTGTGCCAGTGCTGTGCAAGTTTTTTTCACAGCATTTGGCTGAATCTAGCAAAGCTAATCCTTTTTGGCCTATTGCAGAGTGTGTTAGTCAGTGGAGTAGCCTATCTGTGTTGCAAGATATACCACCTGTGTATAGAATACCAATTTTTTTACTGCACCTAGTGAAGTAAAATCTTTTGGGCATAGCATCATTCTATTAATCAATCTATACTGACCTCCATCTGGTTGCAAACTGAATATAATTTTTTTCTGCATCTAACTCTGAAAAAATATTTGGGCTTCTAGCAGTGTGTGGGACTTGTTCTATTAGTCCATCTATACTGACCTCCATCAGGTTGCAAATTGAATATAATTTTTTTCTGCATCTAGCTCTGAAAAAATATTTGGCCTTCTAGCAGTGTGTGGGACTTGTTCTATTAGTCCATCTATACTGACCTCCATCACGTTGCAAATTCAAAATAATTTTTTGTCTGCATCTAGCTCTGAAAAAATATTTGGCCTTCTAGCAGTGTGTGGGACTTTCTCTATTAGTCCATCTATACTGACCTCCATCAGGTTGCAAACTGAATATATTTTTTTTCTGCATCTACCTCTGAAAAAATATTTGGGCTTCCAGCTGTGTGTGGGACTTGTTCTATTAGTCCATCTATACTGACCTCCATCAGGTTGCAAACTGAATATAATTTTTTTCTGCATCTACCTCTGAAAAAATATTTGGGCTTCTAGCTGTGTGTGGGACTTGTTCTATTAGTCCATCTATACTGACCTCCATCAGGTTGCAAACTGAATATATTTTTTTTCTGCATCTACCTCTGAAAAAATATTTGGGCTTCTAGCTGTGTGTGGGACTTGTTCTATTAGTCCACCTATACTGACCTCCATCAGGTTGCAAATTCAAAATATTTTTTTGTCTGCATCTAGCTCTGAAGAAATATTTGGCCTTCTAGCAGTGTGTGGGACTTTCTCTATTAGTCCATCTATACTGACCTCCATCAGGTTGCAAACCGAATATAATTTTTTTCTGCATCTACCTCTGAAAAAATATTTGGGCTTCTAGCAGTGTGTGGGACTTGTTCTATTAGTCCATCTTTACTGACCTCCATCAGGTTGCAAACTGAATATATTTTTTTTCTGCATCTATCTCTGAAAAAATATTTGGCCTTCTAGCAGTGTGTGGGACTTTTTCTATTAGTCCATCTATACTGACCTCCATCACGTTGCAAATTCAAAATAATTTTTTGTCTGCATCTAGCTCTGAAAAAATATTTGGCCTTATAGCAGTGTGTGGGACTTTCTCTATTAGTCCATCTATACTGACCTCCATCAGGTTGCAAATTAAAAATAATTTTTATCTGCATCTACCTCTGAAAAAATATTTGGGCTTCTAGCTGTGTGTGGGACTTGTTCTATTAGTTCATCTATACTGACCTCCATCAGGTTGCAAACTGAATATAATTTTTTTCTGCATCTAGCTGTGAAAACATATTTGGCCTTCTAGCAGTGTGTGGGACTTTCTCTATTAGTCCATCTATACTGACCTCCATCAGGTTGCAAATTAAAAATAATTTTTATCTGCATCTAGCTCTGAAAAAATATTTGGCCTTCTAGCAGTGTGTGGGACTTTCTCTATTAGTCCATCTATACTGACCTCCATCAGGTTGCAAATTAAAAATAATTTTTTGTCTGCATCTAGCTCTGAAAAAATATTTGGCCTTCTAGCAGTGTGTAGGACTTTCTCTATTAGTCCATCTATACTGACCTCCATCAGGTTGCAAACTGAATATATTTTTTTTCTGCATCTACCTCTGAAAAAATATTTGGGCTTCTAGCTGTGTGTGGGACTTGTTCTATTAGTCCATCTATACTGACCTCCATCAGGTTGCAAATTGAATATAATTTTTCTCTGCATCTAACCCAGCCAATAGTTTTGGCCTAATACCACAGTTTGGCCACTCAGCTCTGCTCGGTTCCCATCCATTGTTTTTTTGTGCAAACAACTCCAGAGTTGTGAATTAGTTAACCACCAAAATGAGTGGAAAAAGGCCTGCTGCTGGTGGAAAGGGGAATAGGCGTGTTGGGAAGGGGAAAAAAGGTTGTGTCCGTGGGGTAGGTGTTAAAGCAACAGTAACATCTGCAGAAGAAAGACCATCTTCCAGCCAAACTAAAATGTCTACTTCTTTTAGCGGACAATGTGATAAGATCCCTTTCTTAAGGCCACGCCAATCGCTACAAATTCCAAATGAGGCACAAAAACAGCAGGTGCTTCAACGGATATCAAGTGTTCCTTTAAGTGGGATCTCCTCCACATCAACTTCAACATCACAAATACTCCAGTCATCAAAGGTGTCACCCCAATCGCACTTGCTTCCTCACAGCTCCCAAATCTCCAGCTGCCCGTCCGAGGATTAGTAATTTAGAACAGATGGTTGAGTCTGCAGAGCTGTTTACTCATACTATAGCCTGGGAATCAGAGGTCGACTCCAGCGCTTCTGTGAATCCAGACGAGGAAATGATCTGCACTGATGCCCAGAATCTTTATGAGTCGAATCCAGGACCAGATGCAGAAGGTTCTGACCATAATGTAGACCCTCATTCCCAAACTGTAACTCCTGTTGGTGGAGACAATGAGGAAGACGATGATGAGACTCAAATACCTGATTGGAGCGACAACTTTAGTTTTTTGTCAGGGCAGGAACAGGTTGGCTCTGAGGACGATGGGTGTTATAACGCACAGGGTGATGATGATGAGGTTGGAGATCCCACTTACTGTCAACCCACAGTCAGCCAAGAGATGAGGTCAGCAGAGGAGGTGGAGGAGGATGCTAGTGACGACGAGGTCAGGTTGCGCCTTCCTGGACAGAGACGTAGTAGTGGAAGCACGTCAACAACTGCATCCTCAAACACAACACTGCCTCTCACCACAAGTCGTGGTGGCTCTTCAGGTCGCATGGGTGCTAAGCCTTGCATAGCCTGGGCACTTTTTCAGATCGATAAAGATGACCCAACTCGTGTTATCTGTAACATTTGTCAGCAAAAGCTAAGTAGAGGCCAAAAAATACATAGTTTGAGTACTTCATGCATGAACCGGCACATGGACATGAAGCAAAAGTTGCAGTGGGAAGCTCACTGTGCTACAATGCGGCCTAGCCGGCCGGGCCAACCACCATCTGCCATATCTTGTGCATCCGTGGCCTCTTCATCCTCTGTGACTGGGGGGACAGCAGTCACACCTGTTTTGGGGTGCAGACCTGCCACCTCTTTACCCGCAACAGCCAGCGTGATTGGCAGGTCATCATTTTCTTTGGAGGTGGTAACACCAGCTGGTGTTGAGCGCTGTCCGACATCAATAGCACCACCTTTGGATCAAGGCAACCTAACATGTCCGCCTGCATCTTCCTCACAGACCGGCAGTTTGCCGGGGACACCCTTATCAACCCCGTCTAAGCACAATAGCCAGCCCTCGGTCCCTCAGATGTGGACAAGTAAAAGACCATTTCCTCCTAGCCATGAGAAAGCTAAGAGGTTGAATTTCACCATCTGCAAGCTCTTGGCTACAGAAATGCTGCCTTTCCACCTGGTGGACACAGAGGATTTTCGAGACCTTATGTCCGTCGCAGTGCCCCAGTACCAGATGCCCAGTCGGCACTACTTCTCAAAGAAAGGTGTGCCTGCGCTCCACCAGCATGTCGCACACAACATCACCGCTTCTTTGAGAAACTCTGTGTGTGACAGGGTGCATTTCACCACAGACACTTGGATGAGTAGGCATGGACAGGGGCGTTACATGTCGCTGACTGGGCACTGGATAACTATGGTGACAGCAGGACAAGGGGCTGCTGTCCAAGTCTTGCCGTCCCCACGAGTTGTGCGTCAATCCTCTTTATCTCAAAGTTCCTCCACTGCTTCTGCCTCCTCAACCTCCTCTCGGTCCTCCACCTGCACCCAAAGCCTGTCTGGTCATGCAACAAGCTTTCTAACTGCGCAGAAGGGATCCTGCACACCTCCTTACTATGCTGGCAGTAGGGCTCAACGTCATCAGGCGGTTTTTACTTTGAAATGTCTGGGAAATGTGAGTCACACAGCTGAGGAGTTGTGGTCAGCTCTGGAGAACCAATTTCATGAATGGTTGTCTCCACTGGACCTGAAACCAGGGAAGGCCGTGTGCGACAATGCTGCAAACCTGGGGGCGGCCCTTCGCTGGGGCAATGTCACACACGTGCCTTGTATGGCTCACGTGTTGAACCTGGCTGTCCAGCAATTTTTAGCCCACTATCCCGGACTAGATGGCCTTCTGCAGAGGGCACGGTCGCTGTGTGCTCACTTCCGCCGTTCGCATCCCGCAGCTCAGCGACTTACATCTCTACAGAAGTCGTTGGGCCTGCCACTTCACCGGCTAAAATGCGATGTGCCTACCCAGTGGAATTCAACTCTGCACATGTTGCAGCGACTGTGGCAGCACCGACAAGCCCTGGTGCAATACGTTCTGACGTATAGCCTGGGCCAACGAGATCCAGAGGTGGGGCAAATCACACTGGAGGAGTGGTCTCAGATCAGGGACCTATGCACCCTTCTGCACAGTTTTGAAATGAGGACGAAGATGTTTAGTGCTGACGATGCCATTATCAGCATGACTATTCCGGTGATTTACATGCTGGAGCACATGTTAAACAGATTTCGGAGTCAGGTGGAGGCACAAGAGGAGATGGAGGAAGTAGAGGAGGAGGAGTTGTATGCGGAAAGGCTAACATCTGCAAGGTCCAGACGGTCGGCAGCACCAAGGCGGCAGGCATGTGAGGGTGGGGGAGATGGATTTACCAGGGCGCATGGTAGCAGCCAAACTAGTGAGGAAGGTGCAGGAGCCCAGGAAGAAGTGGAGGACGAACTGATGGAAGACTCATCAGATGAGGGAGACCTTGATCAAATTTTGTTGTGCGAGGTTGGGGGGAGAGGACAGAGGAAGGAAGCATGATTGTTACCTCGCCACCAACACAACAGGGCCTTGGTGCTCCTGGATGCGCAACACACATGGGTGCCTTCTTGCTGCACTACCTGCAACATGACCCTCGAATTGTGAGAATTAGAAATAATCCTGACTACTGGGTTGCCACACTGTTAGATCCCCGGTACAAAAGTAAATTTGCAGAAATTATTACTGCCATAGAAAGGGATGCACGCATGCTGGAGTATCAGCAGAGACTGTTGCAGAATCTTACATGTGCTTTTCCACAAAACACCAGTGGTGCACGTAGTGAATCTCACAGTTCCAACTTGCCAACCGTGGGACCATCGAGTGTTCAGCACTCAAACCGTAACAGAACCACAGTATCTGCTGGTAACATCAATTTTGCGGAATCATTTCACCACTTTTTTAGCCCATCCTTTGCAACCTTTGTCAACGCCTAGAGACGATGGTACAGGAGTATCTCCAAGAAAACATTGAAGCCATGACTGTGTCACTGGACCCTTGCTCTTTTTGCGCTTCCAATCTGGATAAATGGCCGGAGCTAGTCACTTACACCTTGGAGATCTTGTCATGCCCCGCAGCCAGCGTTCTGTCTGAACGTGTGTTCAGCGCTGCTGGTGGTGTGCTGACAGATAAGCGCACGCGGCTCTCCACTGATAATGTAGACAGACTCACGTTCATAAAGATGAACAAATCATGGATCCGAAACGACTTTTCTACCCCTGTGTCATCCTGGGGAGAGTAAAAGCTTGATGATTGGTTAAAATCACCTCACCAACCGTTTTAAGCTTTCAAATTACTAATCATGTTTATCTGTATCTTAACTGGAAAATAATTTGGGGTTTGTAGCAGTGTGCAGTACTGATTCTATTAGGCCATCTATACTAAGCTCCACCAGATTTAAAATTACTAATCATGTTTATCTGTACCTTGGCTGGAAAATAATTTGGGCTTTGTAGCAGTGTGCAGCACTGATTCTATTAGGCCATCTATACTAAGCTCCACCAGATTTAAAATTAATAATAATTTTTAGCTGCATCTAGCCCGGAAAATAATTTTGGGGCTCCGAGATGCGCAAGACACATAAGTGCCTTCTTGCTGCACTACCTGCAACATGACCCTCATATTGTCAGAATTCGAAGTAATCCTGACTACTGGGTTGCCACACTCTTAGATCCCCCAAACTTTTCGATCAACCTTTTCATTTTAATAAAGACCAAAAAAATGGTCATTTTTGAAATTATAAGCATTAGCAGGTTGTTAGAAACTGAAATCAAACAGTTTTCAACTCAAAACTTTATTCTAGGTGATGTTACATTTTCACATAGGACCCCTTGTTCGAAAGGAGCTTCTGAACTCTCTCGTCCATTGAATTTGTCAGGTTTTGGATGGTTTCTGCTTCAATTGTTTTGCATGAGGACAGAATACCCTCCCAGAGCTGTTGCTTTGATGTGAACTGCCTCCCGCCATCATAGACACTCCTTTTAATGATGCTCCAGAGGTTCTGAATGTTAGAACCTTGCTCTTAGGTTTTTTCCTTTGCTGGTCACATGACCTTGTTGGCCTATTTAATCCTGCTCCGCCCTTCTGGCTTTGCTGGACTTCATTGTATAACTACTTTCTAGCTAGCCTGTGCTCTGTATTTAACTCTGTTAGTTTGCTTGGTCTACGGACCTCTATGTTCTATATATTTTGTTTGTTCGTCTGTCTGCTACTATTTCTGTTAGGAGGTGTCCCGTTTTCCTCCCAGTCCTTAGTACTTGTAGGGATTCCTTCCCCACATCTATAGGTCTCCGTACAGACTAGCTTAGGACTTTAGCAGGTCTGATCGCAGGATCAGGTTCCCTGTTACATCGTAGGGATTCAGCTGAGTTCTATCGTAGGGACAGATCTCCTCTCTTTCCTTAGCTCTGGTAGCAGAACATAACACTGAATGGGGTAGAGGTCAGGGGAGCATGGGGGTCACACCATAAGTTTGTCCCCTTTTATGCCCATATCAGCCAGAGATGCAGATGTTTTATGTGCAGCATGAGATGGTGCATTATCATGCATAAAAATGATCTTGCTGTGGAATACACGGTTCTTCTTCTTGAACCATGGCAGGAAGTGCTGTTTGAGAAACTCCACATACATTATGGAGTTCATCTTTACCCCTTCAGGGATCCTAAAGGTGCCAACAATCTCTCTCCCCATGATTCCAGCCCAAAACATTACTCCACCTCCTCCTTGTTGGCGCTGTAGCCGTGTTTGCGTGGGATGTCCTTCAACCAGCCATCCTCCACTCCATCCATCTGGACCATCGAGCGTTGCACGGCACTCATCCGTGAACAAAACAGTTTTGAAATCAGTCTTCATGTAATGTTTGGCCCACTGGAGCCGTTTCTGCTTGTGTGAAGTGGATAGAGGAGGTCGACAGGATGGCGTATGCACAGCTGCAAACCTCTGAAGGACCCTGCATCTTGTTGTTCGGGGGACGTTGGAGGCACCAGCAGCTTCAAAAACTTGTTTGCTGCTATGACAAGGCTTTTTTGCCACTGCTCTTTTAACCTGACGTAATTGCCTGTAGGAAAGAGTCCTCAATTTGCCCTTATCAGCACGCACACGTGTGTACTGTGAATCAGCTACATACTTCTTGATTGCCAAGACACTTCATCCTGATCATCGCACAATGTTGATTGTAGTCATGCCTTGACCTAAACACTCCACAATTTGTTGCTTCTCAGCAGCCGACACATCCTTTTTCTTTCCCATTTTGGCAGAAAATGTAGGCTGCTTAATAATGTGGGACAGCCTTCTTAAGTAGTCTTGCCTTTCATTGGACACACCTGCCAAACTAATTAGCACAGGTGTCTGCAATTGCTTACAGTGATATAAAGAGCCCTGACACACATCACCATCAATGAGTTTAACTGACAAACAAAAAAATTCTTCCCTTATCACTCCCAAACACTTTTTGCATAATAATTTGGAACACAGTGTACATGTGCTTTTCCACAAAACACCAGTGGTTCACGTAGTGAATCTTACAGTTCTAACTTGCCAACCGTGGTCTGTATGGAGTTGTTCAATAAAGGGCCCAAAATTAAGATAACATAGATGGGAGAGGTCTCTATGAATAGGAATTCCTAAGTATTTGATACCCTGTGAGGGCCCGGCAAAGGGAAAGTTGGACTGGATGGAATCCTGTATGGATTTGGGGAGGGAGACATCGAGGGCCTCAGACTTCGCTGCATTGATTTTAAAATTTGACCATGTAACAAAGTGATCTATTTCAGCCATAACAGCATGGATGGATATATGTGATTGAGTGATATATACTAGGACATCATCAGCAAATAGAGAGCACTTGTACTCGGTGCCTCCCACCTCAATCCACCTAATATTGGGGTTATGGCGAATTGATGAGAGCTGGTGCTCCGTCACTAGGATGTATAAGAGAGGGGACAGAGGACATCCCTGCCTTGTCCCATTGGTGATTGTGAAAGGTGATGAAAATGTTCTGATGCACCCCCTGGGCCTTGGGACACCCGGAGCCGGACCCTTTTTGGTGGATGCTGGTGGTTGTAGTCTCCGTGGCGGCGACCCGGTTCCGTGGCTCAGGGCGGTCAAACCAGTGGCGGAACTATTTATGTGGTTTTGATGTTTAAATGTTTGACTACGCCACCCGTGGATTGCGGTCAGAGTGATCCGCCGCTGCAGGGCAGACTGCTGAGGCTGGTGTTGTGGGTGCAGCAGAGCGTAGCATAACTCCCCACGGGAAGAGTATAGCCTCAGGGCAGTGTATGCGGAGGATGGGGGTGATGGTGCAGGGCAGCAGCAGTAACGACACAGAGTCAGTGATGCAGTCCAGGGCCTTTACTCACAGTTCTTATTATCCAGACCACGTCCGCAAGTAACGGCTGCCCACGTCGTACTGTGCTCACCAGGTGAGGGGCTCAGACAACTCCCAGATAACTTTGCAGCGCTTCACAGGACCCCCTTTGTGTGTCCTTTGTCTGGCCTTTCTTACCAACCCTTCTGTCCGGCTGCCTCGGGCCTCCTCTTGGTAAACTTGGCGCCAGTTTCCCTGACCCCATGTGGTGCCTTCCTAGCGGGTGTAGCGAGGGGCTGCGGCACATAAAATGTCACAGCCTCCGGTTTCTAGCTGAGGGTCGTTTCCTGCCTCCACTAGTTTCGGGGACCCGTCTCCCCCTTTGGCCTGACCCCTCCACGCAGGTGGATTCGGGCGTGCGGTGGCGACTCGCCCATCCGCACCCCTGGGATCCCTTCATTCCTCGCTCCTGGAGCCTTCTCCGCTCCTCTTCCTTCCTTCTCCCTCTTCCAGGCCTGGGCCTCTGTTACTAGGCCCGCCTCCGGAGCAGAGCTCATGCAGAGCCCCTGCTCCCTGTCACTTCTGCTCAGACTTCTCTGCACTGAACTAAGATGGTGCCCACCTTTTATACTCCCTTCTCAATGCACCCAGGAACTGCTTCCTCCCTGCTCCTGCACTACAGGGTTCCCCTTCGTCAGTGTTCCCTCCCCCCACTCCAGCCAGGGACAGGGACTGTCGTGCCCATCTCAGGGGCATATTGGTCGCCCTGCCCCACGGCAATGTGGTGTAATGCATGCAGGTGTCGGGTCCTGATCCACACTCCATCCTTACCTGAGAGTGAGATATCACACCTCTGGGTGAGGTGCAATACCTCTGTAGCAACTGAGCCCTCAGGGTGCTACAGTTCCATTTATCTTCAGCCTAGGTGACGTATTGCGATACAGGGCCGTGATTTTGGCTATAAAAGGGTCCCCAAGACCCCTACCCCAAACTTTTTAAGAGAATCATATATGGCGTGCCAGGAGACTCTATGGAATGCTTTCTCAGCATCCAACGAGAGTATCTAATTACAAATTTTTAACTGCATCTAGCCCAGGAAATACTTTGTGCCTAGCAGCAGTGTCTGCTAGTCAGTGGATTATCCCGGCTGTTAAGCAAGCTACACCACCTGTAGTTTGGACACTTAATTTTTTCAAAGGAAATGCTTTGGGACCACGGGATACTCAGTGAAGAGCATTAGGAGGCACCCCAAGGCATAGGGGCTGGGACTGGCAGTAGGATGCCTTGTGGTGGACAGCCGAGCTCGATCCTTATATAAGCTTTTTAACTGCAGCAGCTTTAGTGGACGCTACTGGAGCTGGAATTACGCGGGTGCTGGCATGAGACTTGCCCTCCAATAGATCCTTGTAAATGGATTTAAAGTGTATTCATTCAAATTAGAGAGACAATTTAAATTAAAAAGCTTAGAGCTGCCTCCACCACAGGGGGTGCTCGCTCGACCCACCAGCGGACAGGCACCAGTATTGGGAGAGGGGGGCTGGCCGTCAGGGTTCACCGCGGCTCTGGCACAAACCCGGCGACACGCAGGTGGCACGAGCAGGAGCGGACTGGCCGTGTCGGCTTCGCACTTTTTGGATTTTAGAAGGGCATGACATGCCTATATCTGTGTCTCCCCCTCCTTTTACTCCTCCACCTCTTTTCTTTTCGCATGACTATATGTACTTGTCACTTTTCCATGTGTTAGTTGTGTCTTCTGAGCAGTTTGTCAGCTTTTGGACACCTTTGAAGGTGTTTTCTATGTGTTTCTATGTGTTTTTGTTTGCCTGCCATTGGTTTTAACGGTGTTCGAAGGTGTTCGACGAACAGTTCGGCGAACACACGGGTGTTCGATGAACCGAACCGAACTCGAACACTACGGGGGTGGCTCAACACTAGTTATGTGTCTGAAAATGGTACCAAGAAAAATGTCAACTCGTCAAGCCAAAATAACATGACAACATGACTTTGTTGACAGTAATATAGAAAAATTCTACCTCTCAAAATATAGCAATGCAAAAACTTTGTTTTGTAAAAAAAAAAAAGTTCTTTAGTGTGTGAAAATAGCAAAACCTAAAAAAAATTATATAAATCTGGTATTGCGTAATCACACCGACCCAAAGAATAAAGTTGTCTTATCATTTATACCACATGGTGAATCGAGTAACGAAAAAAAAATACAATTATCAACCTGCTGTTGAATTATTCATTCTGCCTCCCAAAAAATCGATGTTAGGTTATGTGTGCACGTTCAGTATTTGATTGCAAGGAAATTTCTGCAAGGTTTCAGCAGCTCTTGGCAGCAAAAACGCTGAGGAAAAAATGTGTGTTTTGCTGCGATTTGGTGCATTTTTTGATGCATTTTTTGAGTAAAAAGGTACTTGGAAGCCTGGGTGACCTCCTCGATAATCACCCAGTCTTAGGCATTTCCCGACTGCTTGTTGGCTTGAGGGCGAATCGAGCAGTCCTTGAGATAATGTCCAGTGCGACCACAGTAAAAAAAGAGTCCAAGATCGCGCTGACATTTCCTCTCCACGATCTGAGAGCTGGCTGCTCCAACCTCCCTAGGTTCTCTCTCAAGAAAAGGAACAGACTCAGGAAGAATGACAGAAAGAAACCCCTTGTCGCTCATCACGTCTCTCCCGAATTCTATGGTCCATATGAATGGCCTGAGTCATGGCATCCCCCAAAGAACAGGGTGGAGAATGCAAAGCCAGAGCATCCTTAAGAGTACCCGTAAGGCCACGGTGAAAGTGACACCTGAGAGCAGCATTTTTCCACAAAACCTCAGAGGACAATTGCCGTAACTATAATCCTCACTGGTGCGGCCTCCCTGCGACAGGTTCATGATCTTACCCTCTGCGATCTGGACCCTGTCAGGTTCATCATACATCATCAACAGAAGACAATTCCGGGGCTAGTGGGGACAAAGAGAATGCCCAAGTCTGAGGACCCCCACGCAATAGGGACATGACTATACCAAGAGAAAGTGTACCAAAGCCAAAGGATTAAACAAAGGGATAGTCAGAACGCGGTCCAAAGGGTCAGGCAGCAGAAGATCAGAACTCAGAACAACAGAATCAGGCTAACACTTTCCAGGAAGCACAAACTACGTCTGGCAGGGATCAGGGGCAGACAGCTCAGTTAAATTGCTTGGGAAATCTCCAGAACACAGAACACCTGAAGAAAATCCCGCACCTCCCAGACAGATTGGACAGCCGAGCTGTCAATCAAAGCACCGGCATCTCAGAATGCCCATCACAGAATTGGATTGCCAAGCTGTTAGTTGAAATACTGACAATTCAGAATGACCCAGTTTCCATAAGACAGAATAGCAATCACTCATTGAGCAGAGAAATCATGACACCCCCATGTTGTTATTGTACCTCAGTACACAGTGTGGTTTGCGGACATGTGTAGAGGTACCTCACACAGTGCTGGGGGTGCTGACATCCCCATATATGGTGGTCAAGAAAAAGACATCCCTCTTGTCCTTGTATTTGACCACTAGCAGGTTGTTGCTACATTGGGCTCTGCTCTCGCCCTTTCTGAGCAGCTGCCCAATAAGCCTCCTAGGGAGGCCTCTCTGATTCTTGCAGACAGTACAGACCAAAACATACTGAGTACTTCCAAGGTCAGGAAGGGGTTAAAAATATGTCGTTGAGATGTGTGAAGACAGGTGTGTCTTCTATAAAGGGGAAGTCTTTCCATGTCTTTCCATACCTGGACCTGTTGAAGCTTCAGTTACATGCGAAACGGCCGTTGTCAATGTGACTTGCTTCCCTGTGTCCATGTTTTAATGTGTTCAAATAAAGACATTTTAATGAGACAGAGTGCCTTTCATCCTTCTTGCAATTTTGTTAATGTGAAGTGTGATTTGCCAATAAAATAAGGACTTCAGATATCCACCATGCTACGGTCTACAGATGTGCTTTCCTCCTTGTAATGAAATTGCCAGAAACACTAGAAAAGGAATTTGCATTCCTAGATTTCCAAGAGTACAAAGGACGCAAATTCTATTTTCTCTTTTCTTGAAAATAAAAATGTGCAATGTTGGATGTACAGAGAAGAGAATTTTACATTTTTTTTCCTCATTGAAAAGAAAATGGAATGTTGAACAAACAAAGAACTTAAAGAAAATATTAATAAATAAAAGTGAGATGTGATTGAAAAATGTCTTTAAAGTTTTAAAATAGTTCAATTAACTCTAGTAATATACAGTGAATAAACTGTGTGAAGTAAACATAGCTACATATTTTACATACTAAACTTTTAGTATTTAATTAATTTTAGAAGTTAATTAGAATATACCAAATTCAGCACCTTTTTCTCAAGAATTTGATTTGCGGAAATTTTATTCACTGTGAATCACAGGTACTGCATTCAACCCCATATATATACAGGGTGGTCCAAAAGTAGGTGGCCAGAAAATAATAACATTTATTTTGATTTATATATAAAATTATATTTACTAACACAAGCATAACATTGACAATTAAATTTTATTCTGAACAATAATACAAAAGCCCTTAAATTTTATCAATGCAGCTGCTCAAACTATTTTCCATTACAATTTGCACAGCTTTGAAGTCTGCCTCTTACGCTTCGACAAACTTTTTTGCACAAGTCTCTTTGAGTATAAATTTCTTTAAATGCATCTCTTATGTAATTTTTCATATCACTGACACTTTTTGGTTTTCGACTATAAACTTTGTCCTTGAGTACTCCCCAAAAGAAAAAATCCATTGGGGTCAAGTCTGGTGAACGTGGCGGCCAATCAAGTGGGCCTCTTCGGCCAATCCATTTATTAGGAAATGTTTCATCAAGATACTCGCAGACTACTCTTGAATAATGTGGAGGGGCCCCATCTGGTTGCAAATAAAGGTCATTTGAACTAGGCTGCTGCTGTAACTGGGGAACAACTTAATTCATTAGAATTTCAAGATACTGTTCTCCTGTCACTGTTCCATCAAAAAATATTGGTCCTAAAACACCAAAACTTGAAATACCACCCCAAACATTGACACCAGGCTCATTTAGTTGTTGCTCTAATGTTAAATTCATGTTCTCATTATACCAGTAAATACAATTATGTCTGTTAATATGGCCGGATAATTTGAAAGAAACTTCATCACTCCACATAATGTTATCTAAAATTACTGGATTTTCTTCAATTTCGTTAAGCATAATCTCACTAAATTGCAGCCGCCTGTCTGGATCATCCTCCAATAAACCATGAATTAGACGTGGACGATAAGCTTTCCACCCAATAGATTTCAGGATTCGCATGATAGAAGCTCGTGAAATTCCCAATTCCAAAGAGGCTCTTCTGGTAGACTTTTTTGGACTCTGAACAAATGTTTCAGCAACAAGTTGTTTATTATCTTCTGTACAGACTGTTTTGGGTCAACCAGTTCTGGAGCATTAAGGATTGAGCCAGTGGCATTGAATTTGTCATGAATGCGGTAAATGGCTTGTCTCTTTGGGGCTTGAGTACCAAATGTTTCAACCCAATTTGCTCTAACGGTTCCAGCATTTTGAGATTTCCAATACTCTGTTAAAATCCATTTTCTTTGATCTGTATTTAAATTATTTGCCATTATGTGTTATCTGAATTATCTGAAAAGAAAACAGATTTGGGGGAGACCTATCTGTGAAAACTAGATCTGTGAAACTGGCTCAGTTGCGCTTAGCAACCAATCAGATTCCACCTTTCCAAACAGTCTCTGAGGAATGAAAAGTGGAATCTGATTGGTTGCTAAGGGCAACTGAGCCAGTTTCACTTTACACCATGTTTGATAAATCTCCCCATTCATAACCTTATTACACTTTCTGTCCACCTACTTTTGGACCACCCTGTATATACACTGCTCAAAAAAATAAAGGGAACACTCAAATAACACATCCTAGATCTGAATGAATGAAATATTCTCATTGAATACTTTGTTCTGTACAAAGTTGAATGTGCTGACAACAAAATCACACAAAAATACAAAAATCATCAATGGAAATCAAATTTATTAACCAATGGATGCCTGGATTTGGAGTCACCCCAAAACTTAAAGTGGAAAGACACACTACAGGCTGATCCAATTTTGATGTAATGTCCTTAAAACAAGTCAAATTGAGGCTTAGTATTGTGTGGCCTCCACGTGCCTGTATGACCTCCCTACAATGCCTGGGCATGCTCCTGATGAGGTTGCGGATGGTCTCCTGTGGGATCTCCTGCCAGACCAGGACTAAAGCATCTGCCAACTCCTGGACAGTCTGTGGTGCAACGTGACGTTGGTGGATGGAGCGAGACATGATGTCCCAGATGTGCTCAATCGGATTCAGGTCTGGGGAATGGGCGGGCCAGTCCATAGCTTCAATTCCTTCATCTTGCTGGAACTGCTGACACACTCCAGCCACATGAGGTCTGGCATTGTCCTGCATTAGGAGGAACCCAGGGCCAACCACACCAGCATATGGTCTCACAAGGGGTCTGAGGATCTCATCCCGGTACCTAATGGCAGTCAGGCTACCTCTGGTGAGCACATGGAGGGCTGTGCGGCCCTCCAAAGAAATGTCACCCCACACCATTACTGACCCACTGCCAAACAGGTCATGCTGAAGGATGTTGCAGGCAGCAGATAGCTCTCCATGGCATCTCCAGACTCTGTCACATCTGTCACATGTGCTCAGTGTGAACCTGCTTTCATCTGTGAAGAGCAGATGGCGCCAGTGGCGACTTTGCCAATCCTGGTGTTCTGTGGCAAATGCCAAGCGTCCTGCATGGTGTTGGGATGTGAGCACAACCCCCATCTGTGGACGTTGGGCCCTCATACCACCCTCATGGAGTCGGTTTCTAACCGTTTGTGCAGACACATGCACATTTGTGGCCTGCTGGAGGTCATTTTGCAGTGCTCTGACAGTGCTACTCCTGTTCCTCCTTGCACAAAGGTGGAGGTAGCGGTACTGCTTCTGGATTGTTGCCCTCCTACAGCCCCATCCACGTCTCCTGGTGCACTGGCCTGTCTACTGGTAACGCCTCCAGCCTCTGGACACTACGCTGACAGACACAGCAAACCTTCTTGCCACAGCTCACATTGATGTGCCATCCTGGATGAGCTGCACTACCTGAGCAACTTCTGTGGGTTGTAGAGTCCGTCACATGCTACCACGAGAGTGAAAGCACAACCAACATTCAAAAGTGACCAAAACATCAGCCGGAAAGCATTGGTACGGAGATGTGGTCTGTGGTCCCCACCTGCAGAACTACTCCTTTATTGAGTGTGTCTTGACAATTGCCAATAATTTCCATCTATTGTCTATTCCATTTGCACAACAGCATGTGAAATTGATTGGCAATCAGTGTTACTTCCTAAGTGGACAGTTTGATTTTCATAGAAGTTTGATCCACTTGGAGTTATATTCTGTTGTTTAAGTGTTCCCTTTATTTTTTTGAGCAGTGTATATATTTATATATATATATATATATATACACAGTATATATATATATATGCATATATATACAGTACAGACCAAAAGTTTGGACACACGTCATTTAAAGATTTTTCTGTATTTTCATGACTATGAAAATTGTACATTCACACTGAAGGCATCAAAACTATGAATTAACACATGTGGAATTATATACTTAACAAAAAAAGTGTGAAACAACTGAAAATATGTCTTATATTCTAGGTTCTTCAAAGTAGCCACCTTTTGCTTTGATGACTGCTTTGCACACTCTTGGCATTCTCTTGATGAGCTTCAAGAGGTAGACACCGGAAATGGTCTTCCAACAATCTTGAAGGAGTTCCCAGAGATGCTTAGCACTTGTTGGATCTTTTGGCTTCACTATGCGGTCCAGCTCACCCCAAACCATCTCGATTGGGTTCAGGTGTGGTGACTGTGGAAGCCAGGTCATCTGGCGTAGCACCCCATCACTCTCCCTCTTGGTCAAATAGCCCTTACGCAGCCTGGAGGTGTGTTTGGGGTCATTGTCCTGTTGAAAAATAAATGATGGTCCAACTAAACGCAAACCGGATGGAATAGCATGCCGCTGCAAGATGATGTGGTAGCCATGCTGGTTCAGTATGCCTTCAATTCTGAATAAATCCCGAACAGTGTCACCAGCAAAGCACCCCCACACCATCACAGCTCCTCCTCCATGCTTCACGGTGGGAACCAGGCATGTAGAGTCCATCCGTTCACCTTTTCTGCATCGCACAAAGACACGGTGGTTGGAACCAAAGATCTCAAATTTGGACTCACAGACCAAAGCGCAGATTTTCACTGGTCTAATGTCCATTCCTTGTGTTCTTTAGCCCAAACAAGTCTCTTCTGCTTGTTACCTGTCCTTAGCAGTGGTTTCCCAGCAGCTATTTTACCATGAAGGCCTGCTGCACAAAGTCTCCTCTTAACAGTTGTTGTAGAGGTGTGTCTGCTGCTAGAACTCTGTGTGGCATTGACCTGGTCTCTAATCTGAGCTGCTGTTAACCTGCAATTTCTGAGGCTGGTGACTCAGATAAACTTATCCTCAGAAGCAGAGGTGACTCTTGGTCTTCCTTTCCTGGGGCAGTCCTCATGTGAGCCAGTTTCTTTGTAGCGCTTGATGTCTTTTGCAACTGCACTTGGGGACACATTCAAAGTTTGCCCAATTTTTCGGACTGATTGACCTTCAATTCTTAAATTAATGATGGCCACTCGTTTTTCTTTACTTAGCTGCTTTTTTCTTGCCATAATACAAATTCTAACAGTCTATTCAGTAGGACTATCAGCTGTGTATCCACCAGACTTCTGCACAACACAACAGATGGTCCCAGCCCTATTTATAAAGCAAGAAATCCCACTTATTAAAGCTGACAGGGCACACCTGTGAAGTGAAAACCATTTCCGGTGACTACCTCTTGAAGCTCATCAAGAGAATGCCAAGAGTATGCAAAGCAGTCATCAAAGCAAAAGGTGGCTACTTTGAAGAACCTAGAATATAAGACATATTTTCAGTTGTTTCACACTTTTTTGTTAAGTATATAATTCCACATGTGCTAATTCATAGTTTTGATGCCTTCAGTGTGAATATACAATTTTCAAAGTCATGAAAATACAGAAAAATCTTTAAATGACAAGGTGTGTCCAAACTTTTGGTCTGTACTGTATATATATATATATATATATATATATTTATATATATATATGCAGTGGGTATGGAAAGTTTTCTGACTCCTTTAAATTTTTGACTCTTTGTTTCATTGCAGCCATTTGGTAAATTCTAAAAAGTTCATTTTTTTCCTCATAAAGTACACTCTGCACCCCATCTTGACTAAAAAAAACAGAAATGTAGAAATGGTTTCAAATTTATTAAAAAAGAAAAACTTAAATATCACATGGTCATAAGTATTCAGACTGTGTTTCTTTCTTTTGTGATTTTATGTGCAGACTGCTTGGTGTTTTTTACCTTTGTACAAAGAATTCAACAATAAATCTATGGATTTTATTCTAAGCCCTTCTGCTGGTCAAAATTTTTTGGACTTACTTATGCTGGCTTCTGAACCGTGCAGTAAAACACTTGAGCTGAAACACAAGCTCTTTCTGCATAAGTATTCAGACCCTTTGCTCAGTATTGAGTAGAAGCACCCTTTTCAGCTAGTACAGCCATGAGTCTTCTTAGGAATAATGCAACAAGTTTTTCACACCTGGATTTGGGGATCCTCTGCCATTCTTCCTTGAAGATCCTCTCTAGTTCCGTCAGGTTGGATGGTGAACGTTGGTGGACAGCCATTTTCAGGTCTCTCCAGAGATGCTCAATTGGGTTTAGGTCAGGGCTCTGGCTGGGCCAGTCAAGAATGGTCACAGAGTTGTTCTAAAGTCATTCTTTTGTTATTTTAGCTGTGTGCTTAGGGTCATTGTCTTGTTGGAAGGTGAACCTTCGGCCAAGTCTGAGATCCAGAGCACTCTGGAAGAGGATTTTATCCAGGATATCTCTGTACTTGGCCATATTCATGTTTCCTTCAATTGCAATCAGTCGTTCTGTCCCTGCAGCTGAAAAACACCCCCATAGCATGATGCTGCCACCACTATGCTTCACTGTTGGGATTGTATTGGGTAGGTGATGAGCAGTGCCTGGTTTTCTTCATACATACCACTTAGAATTATCACCAAAAATTTCTATCTTCGTCTCATCAGACCAGAGAATCAAATTTTTCATAGTCTGGGAGTCCTTCATGTGTTTTTGATCAAACTCTATGCCGGCTTTCATATCTCTTGCACTGAGGTGAGGCTTCCGTCTGGCCACTCTGCCATTAAGGCCCAACAGGTGGAGGGCTGCAGTGATAGTTGACTTTGTGGAACTTTCTCCCATCTCCCTACTTCATCTCTGGAGCTCAGCCGCAGTGATCTTTGGGTTCTTCTTTATCTCTCTCAACAAGGCTCTTCTCCCACGATTGCTCAGTTTGGCTGGACGGCCAGGTTAGGAAGACTTCTGGTGGTCCCAAACTTCTTCCATTTAAGGATTATGGAGGCCACTGTGCTCTTAGGAACCTTGAGTAATGCAGAAATTCTTTTGTATGCTTGGCCAGTTGTGTGCCTTGCCACAATTCTGTCTCTGAACTCCTTGGGCAGTT
This sequence comes from Phyllobates terribilis, assembly GCF_046119375.1. NCBI lineage: Eukaryota > Metazoa > Chordata > Amphibia > Anura > Dendrobatidae > Phyllobates > Phyllobates terribilis. Next base: position 405,846,451 of record NW_027362761.1, on the reverse strand, counting down.
CCTTTGAGCTCATGATTCTCGTTTGGTCTGACATGCACTGTGAGCAGTGAGGTCTTATATAGACAGGTGTGTGCCTTTCCCAATCAAGTCCTATTAGTTTAATTAAACACAGCTGGACTCCAATGAAGGAGTAGAACCATCTCAAGGAGGATCACAAGGAAATGGACAGCATGTGACTTAAATATGAGTGTCTGAGCAAAGGGTCTGAATACTTATGACCTAGTGATATGTCAGTTTTTCTTTTTTAATAAATTTGCAAAAATGTCTATATTTCTGTTTTTTTCAGTCAAGATGGGGTGCAGAGTGTACTTTAATGAGAAAAAAATGAACTTTTTAGAATTTACCAAATGGCTGCAATGAAACAAAGAGTGAAACATTTAAAGGGGTCTGAATACTTTCCGTACCCATTGTATATATATATGCCAGTGATGCACTACTCTGCCGTAGGTCACACACATGTTGTGTGCGGGTATTACCACTTCACTAAGACAGGAATAAAAGTAAATGAAAATTTAGTTTGTGACGCCAGGGTGCACTGTACTAACTTCTGCTTCCTGGTGTGATGTTATGTTGTGCACCCGATAGTCCAGAAAAACAGAGCGGTCAATAGGCTATTGTTAAACTTTACTTGTTGCATACCAACACAGGTAAATCCAGACAAACAATGATTCAGCAGTGTTTCAGTTCCAATGCAGCAAGCACAGTTACTTTCCAGTATAGTAATGCAGATATATAAATGGTGCAGTGATTCCTAGGTACTATCTTCTGCTTATGTACACAGTCTTTATCATACAACTGTCTGCAGTTGAGGCTGTGGTATTCTCATACATAGGAGATCTGAGTCCCTTACCTGCTCCTTCCGCTTATCACTGGCAAGACCAGACACTATACACTAATGGCTCTGTCTCTCTCTCTCTTTGAGTACTAAGCTCAGTACCATGTGACCTTATTGCCATATATGGAAATCAGGACTAATTCATTAACTCTTAATGTCCTGATAGTAGAACATAATAAGTACATCACTTTATGCATATAGAAACCATTCTGTACATTATCTGCAAAGGGAATATGAACATAATGCAAACATAATGAGGTTGCTGCTGACTCTGCTACATCTTAAAGGTACATACACATACAACTTTGGGGCATTACATATATATATATATATATATATATATATATACAACGTGGCATGTAAAAGCTTGGGCACCTTTTGAGGTAGTCTATTGTGGATTTTGACTTGTGTTTAGGATCATTATCCATTTGTAGAAACCATCCTTTTTTCATCTTCAGCTTTTTTACAGATGGTGTTATGTTCGCATCAAGAATTTGTTGAAAATTCATTGAATCCATTCTTCCCTCTACCCGTGAAATGTTCCCTGTGCCGTTGGCTGCAACACAACCCCAAAGCATGATTGATCCACCTTCATGCTTATTGGTTGGTGAAATGTTCTTTTCCTGAAATTCTGTGCCCTTTTTTCTCCACACATACCTTTGATCATTGTAGCCAAAGAGTTCTATTTTAACTTCATCAGTCCACAGGACTTCTTTCCAAAGTGCATCAAGCTTGTTTAGATGTTCTTTTGCACACTTGTGATGCTGAATTTTATGGTAAGGATGCAGGAGAGGTTTTCTTTTGATGACTCTTCAATGTAGACCATATTTGTGCAGTTGTCTCTGTACAGTAGAACAATGTATCACAACTCCAGAGTCTGCTAAATATTTCTGAAGGTCTTTTGCAGTCAAGCAGGGGTTATCATTTGCCTCTCTAGCAATCCTACGAGCAGCTCTTACTGAAATTTTGTTTGATCTTCCAGACCTTATCTTGATCTCCACTGTTCCTGTTAACTGCCATATCTTAATTACATTTCGAACTGAGGAAATGTCAACTTGAAAACACTTTGCTATATTCTTATAGCCTTCTCCTGCTTTGTAGACCTCCATAATTTTCATTTTCAGAATGCTAGGCAGCTGCTTAGAAGAACCCATGGCTGCTCTTTTTTGGCACAAGGATAGAGGAGGCTGGGTTTTTATAAAGCTGGGAAGTTTACATCACCTTGCTTTTCCTACTGATGATTGTGAACAAGCTATGACTCTAACAGGCTAATTAAGGTCTGAAACCTTGGTCAAAGTTATCTGAGCACACAAGGGTGCCCAAACTTTTGCATCGACTCATTTTCCTTTTTGTCATTTTTAAAATGTAAAAAATGAAAATATATATATTTTTTCCTAAAATACAAAGGAAATGTGTCATTTTTAACTTTAGCCTTTTCAGAGATCATTTCATCTTCAACTTGCTTAACTGTTCACAATAACAGTAATTTTGACCAGGGGTGCCCAAACTTTTACATGCCACTGTATATACATTTATATTAAACATGAAATCTTGTCAAATTAAAAATTTTACTTTAATAGTTTTTGATCTCCATTTAAATATATTCACTTTTTTGGATTTCTTTAGACCACAAAAAAGGAAGTGAGAGAGAAAGAGAGAATGTAGGGAAATGTGAGTAATACATGGAAATTGATCTATCAAAGGCCAGGTGGGATCATCTACATTTTCACGTTTCATTTGACAACTTATCAACATTTGACTCAACCTCATTCAGGTGTCAGGTGCTTTTCTTTCTTTTTAATGTACTGTATAATTTGTTGCATTAGAATCTAGTATATCTTTAGTAATATTAACTGAAGAGCTAATGCAAAAAGGCACATTACATTTTAAATAAATTTAAATTGGCTTTGTAGAATGTTGCAAATGCTAATCATTAGAAAGGATTTTTTTAATCTATTTGTGGCTTGCTGTTTAGGAATGTTTAACCCTTTCACAGAGTAGGGCATAATGATACATTGTGTGTCATGTCCCCATGCATGCAGTGGGCTCAGGAACTAAGCTGGAACCATACCTGGCAGATGACCACTGTTTCATGCAGGTAGCATTTGCCTTTAACAGCATATTTGGTATTGCAGTGTTAAAAATCTGATCTATTAAAATATTAAACTAATTAACCTGTATGGTAAATGGCACAAAGGTAAAAAGTGGAATGCAAATTGAGATTTTTGGATCTCCACAGCGCCTTAAAAAATGATATAACAACGAGTGATCAAAATGTTTTATGCTCTGCCGACTTTTAAATATAAACTATACGGGTCTCCAAAAATGGTTAAAAAAAGCTAATTTTATTTTTTCTTTTTGCAAATTTCCAAGTTTAGGAGTTTTATTAATAATAACTAGAAAAGTTTAGCATCGCAATAAAAATAATGACCTAGAAAAATATTTTTTACAATTTCACTGAATTTGGGGTAAAGGGATTGGTGCCATTCAAAACTACAACTCTTCATGCAAAAAAACAAGCCTAGAAAGTTGTCAATGGAAAACTTTTGGAAGAAGGGGAGTAAAAAAACAAAAGTGCAATAACAAAAAATTACCATAACAAAAAGGGAAAGGGTTAAAAGTGATATAAACTAATCTTAAAGAAGCACTCCCATCAACATTTTTATCCTCTTAATATATTGCAGTCATTATATTGTATAGCACTGTGTGCTTACAATTGTTCATTTTGCCCTTCTATCCAGTGTATTCTTCTCTTTTCCATTAGGTCTATGACATCATGTGATTAAAAACTGACTAGCTGAATCCTTCTAAGCTCTATGTAGAAATGGGAAATCCATTTCCCGCTATGAGTTATGAGTCACTGTAAAAGTCACTGGCAGATTGAAGGAGGAAGCACCTGGGTCAGGAGTTGAAAAGGTGAATGATAAATACAGTAAAAAAAGACTTCCTCTTTTTACATAGAGCAAAGAGAATAATTAGCTTGGTAGAAGGGCAATATGAGCAAACGTAAGTAAGCAGTGCCACATAATGTGATGATTGCAATATATTAAGAGGGTTCTTCAACTCCTGACCCCGCTGATTTGCCCCTCCCCCCTGCCATTGGCTTTTGCAGTGACCTATGAGTCATACAGGGAAAATGACTTTCTGTTTCTATACAGAACTTAGAAGGATTTAGTTAGTCAGTTTTTAAATATGTGATGCCATAGACCTAATGGAAAGGAGAAGAATTAACTATGTGGCGAGCATATATTGCAGAGGGGAGTGGCCAACACTGAACAGCTGAGGCAATCCAGGATGGAGAACTCCAGGTGATCAACTGAACTGATTAACCTTTATTTGTAGGGTATTTATGTAGAAATATGCACTTTTAAGCCTGACCTATCTTTGTGTAGGATAATAGAATATAGAGATTAAGGATGAGCGAACTCGAACTGTAAAGTTCGGGGTTCGTACCGGACACCTAGTGAACGCTGAACACAGACTTTTTGTCGGAAGGACGGTTTACTGTTTGGGTTCGGTGCAGAATAAAGTTTGTTGAAAGGCTGTAGTGCAGTGAATCAACAAGCTTTTAGACTGTGGGTACTTCTGGAGCCAAGTATTGCTATGGCAGTGATTTTTCTACTCTACCCGTGTCCGTGGGAGTAGTGTGCCTTTAAGTTACTGTTTTTTTACTCTTCACCCGTGTGTTGGAGTACTGTGCTCAAAAACAAATTTTCCTGCTCTGCACTCGTGTCTGTGGGAGAGGTGTGCCTAAAAATGATTTTTCTACTCTGCACTCGTATCTATGGGAGTATTGTGCATAAAAAGAAATTGTTCGACTCTGCACCCATGTCTGGGGGAGTAGAGTGTGTAAAACACATTTTTCTACTTTTCACCCTTGTCTATGGGAGTACTGTGCATAAAAACACATTTTTCTTTTCCACACCCGTGTCTGTGGGAGTACTGTGTGTAGAAACACATTTTTCTACTTTGCACCCGTGCCTGTGGGAGTACTGTGCTTAAAAATTAATTTTTCCACTCTGCACCCATATCTGTGGGAGTAGTGTGCCTTTAAGACACATATTTTTATTCTCTACCAGTGTCTGTTGGAGTAGTGTGCTTTAAAGCCACTTTATTTTAACTCTGCACCCATGTCTGGGGCAAAAGTTTGCGTAAAAACAAATTTTTATACTCTGCACTCGTGTATGAGTATAAAGAGTAATATGCAGATGCATATTGGGCTCCTTTTCCATTCTGTTGCAGTGTGTTGGTCAAGCTATTCACACTAGGTGTCTGTGAAGATAAGTATTAGTAAATTACAGGCCTGCTATTTAAAACCGTGGTTCTCTGTCAGATATAACACCTATAAGAGTGTTCCAAAATCAGCCATTTCTTCCATTTTCATTCCGTTGCAGTTTGTCGGTCAAGCTATTCACACTAGGTGTCTGTAAAGGATAGTATTAGCAAATTACAGGCCTGCTATTTAAAACCGTGGTTCTCTGTCAGACATAACACCTATAAGAGTGTTCCAAAATCAGCCATTTCTCGTGAAGGTGGAAAATGTTTTCCTCCATTAAAAATGGGCAAGGTGCGTGGCAAGGGACGGGGAAGTGGACGTGATGGTGCATGCAGAGGCTGAGGACATGGCCGTGGGCAAGCTGAAATTGTGCCACAACAAACACCCACATCTTGACGCTAGACCTTCCTGTCCAAATTACTAGGGGACCGCAGAACACCACTATTGAACCCATAGCAGTGTCAAAAGCTTGTTGATTGGATAGCAGATAATGCTTCCAGTCACTTTGCCACCAACACCACCACCCTGTCTTCCACACGGTCAAGTCTCAGTAGCTGTGAGTCTGGACCGCATATTCCTCACCCTGATCCTCCTTCCTCCCACCATGCCGAGTGCCCAGAGACAACTGATCCCACACTTAGAAACTCAGAAGAGCTGTTTACTTTTCCATTTTTAGATTCAGGCCTCTCGCCCGGCAAGCTTCAAGCAAATCAAGAAGAGAAAGCGTGTAGCGATGCCCAAACATTGGAGCAGCCACGGTTACACAAAGGCGACGGTGGGAAAGTGCAATTACTGTCGCAAGAGGTGGATGATGATGATGATGAGATACAGTTGCCAGAATGTCAAGCAAAAGACCAGCATGCGGAAGTGGAAGACGAGGTGGTGGATGATATAGTAACTGACCCAACCTGGCAGGGGGACATACACAGCTAGGACAGCACACCAGCACACAGGGGGAGGGAATCGTAGCACTACAAAGGGCAGGAAGAAGCAGTATGGTGGCCGCAGACACAAGGCAGGAAAGGGTTCCTCGTAATGCCAACACGATGGAAGTTGCCAGTACAACTGTTAGGTCTTCCCGAGTCTGGTTATTTTTTAAAGACTCTGCAGATAACCCCAAAAAAGGCCATTTGCATCACCTGCCAGGCCATCATCAGCAGGGGTAGCAAAACTAGCAGCCTGACCACCACCAGCATGAGTACTCGACAAAGTGGGCTGAACCTCAGGGTCCAGCAAAAGTGTCTGCTGGTGACACCACTGCTTGTTCCGCTGTTGTTTGTGCACACCAATCCCCTGTCCATGGCGCATGCCAAGATTTCTCCTGCCTTGCACCTGTTGTTGAACACTCTCAACTAGCACCATCAGCAAGCACGTCTACATCCTTGTCCCAGCACAGCGTTCAGTTGTCCCTACCCCAGTCTTTGGAACGCAAGCGCTAATACGCAGCCAACGCCCCACAGCCCACACTACTAAATTCACACATTTCGCTAATGAAAAAGAAAAGGGAAATCCACCAGCACATCCAACAGGAAATAATTAAAAATTGTTCTATTGAAGAAAAAACTAAAACATGCTAAAATGAAACCTCAGAGACCTGACGCGTTTCTGGTGTATACAACCCCCTTATTCATAGGATGACAATTTTTAATTATTTCCTGTTGGATGTGCCGGAGGATTTCCCTTTTCTTTTTCATTTGCTTGTGATCACCAATGTGTGCGGCACCCTCAGGATGGATTCCGGCTGACATATGGTATTGAAATCAACAACGTGGTAAGCTTTCTACATTTCCCCTCCCCTCCTCCCTTCTACGACATTTTGCTAATGGTTGCGCTCAAAATGTTGCCTTTTAGGCTCGTGGAGATGGAAGCTTTCTGCAACCTGCAACCCTTAGTACTTGGTCCCCAGCTGCCACTATTTCTCCCAGTTAGCCGTCCCCGCATTATACGAGCATGTGTCCCACAACATTAGACGTGCCCTCAACAATGCAGTTACTGGGAAAGTCCACATAACCACGAACACGTAGACAAGTTCTTGTAGGTAGGGACAGTACATCTCGCTGAGGGCATACTGGGTTAATATAGTGGAAGCCGGGACCCAGCCGGATCTTGGTACGGAACACGTCCCCCCGATGCCGAGGATTGCGGGCCCTGGGTCAATCAGGGTTGCCCCCACATTCTACAGCTCCTGCACCTCCTCTTCCTCCTCTCCAGCCTCCATGTCAAAAATTACCACATTAGTCGCAAGCTGGAAGCACTGCAGCGCTGCCTTGGCCAAGCGGCAACAGGCTGTGCTGAAGCTAAGATGCTTAGGTGAAAAACCGCACAACGTTGAAGAGTTGTGGACAGCTCTGAAAGAGCAGGCAGATCGGAGGCTGACACCACTGACCCTACAGCCAGGCGTGGTCGGGTGTGACAATGGCCAGAACCCGGTGGAGTTTCTGAGGCGAGCTCACACATGTACCATGCCTGGCCCATGTGCTTAACCTTGTAATTCAGCGGTTTCTCAAAACCTACCTGGATCTGTCGGACCTGCTTGTCAAAGTAAGCCGCCTGTGTGCCCATTTTAGAAAGTCAGCTACAGCTTCCGCCACCCTTGCCGTGCTTCAGCAGCATTTGCAGCTTCCAGCTCAACGACTGATATGCGATGTCTCCCACGTTGGAACTTTACATTGCAGATGTTTGGAAGGATTTGTGAGCAGAAGAGGGCAGTTGTTGACTACTAGCATCACCAATGCCATCGGTATTCAGTTCAGACTCCACACACAAAATCTCAGGAGTGGACATGGATGTCAGACATATGTACCATCCTCCAAAACTTTGAGGACTCCATCTTTAGCATCACCATCCCACTTCTCTGTCTTCTGAAATGCTCTCTGCTCACAATTAAAGATGATGCATTGAAGGCAGAGCACGATGAGATGGAGCAAGGATGATTCCACAAAGCCCAGCCTCATCTCATCCTGATGTGGATTGGGTGACAATGAGGAAGAGGAGAAGGAAGAACAGGAGATAGTTTCCTGCGGTATAGATGGTACTACCTGTACAACTGTCATACCGTCTGTTCAGTGTGGATGGCCTGAGGACAGGGAGATGGAGGAGGAGGAGGAAGATGAGGAGGAGAGCATGGTCAGTCATCCTCTTGGTGAGGACACGGAAGTCTTGCCTGTTAGCAGTCTGGCACACATGGCTGAGTTTATGTTATGCTGCCTTTCCCGTGACGCTCACGTTGTCCAAATTTTGGGTGACAGTCATTATTGGTTGGTGATACTTCTAGACCCACGCTACAAGGAGAACTTTCTGTCTCTTATTCCCTTGCAGGGCAGGCCTAATAAAATGGTGCAATACAAGAAGGCCCTTGATGCATAATTATTAAAAAAATTCCCATCTGAAAACGCTGGCTGCAGAGGTCACAGTTCATTGGACAACCAAGGAGTACAGGCGAGAGAGACACAATCTATCAAGCAGAGGCAGAGAAACACTGTCTGGGACAGTTTTCTCAGACCCTTCCATCGCACAAGCCCTGATGTGCAGGGTACCCTCCCAAGGAAGGAAAAGTTGCGGAAGATGCTGAGGGAGTACCTTGCCGTCAGCACCAATATCCTCCATAATTCCTCTGTGCCTTATAATTATTGGGTATCCAAGCTGGACACGTGGCATGAACTGGCTCTCTACGCCTTGGAGGTCCTGGCCTGCCCTGCCGCTAGTTTTTTGTCAGAGCGGGTTTTTAGTGCCGCCGGTGGAATTATAACCGATAGGCGCATCCGGCTGTCAACTGAAAATGCTGACAGGCTGACTCTTATAAAAATGAACAAGGGCTGGATTGGGCCCGACTTCTCAACCCCACCGAATGATAGCAGCCTAACATAAACTCAAATACAGTGTCTTTTATTGGGAGGTCAAACTCTATTCCCATGTACCTCTGTCTTCACACTCAGACATGAGTATACGCTTCCTGATTTTGTCTATTTGCTCTTGTCCTCCTCCTTCTCCGCATCCTCATCCTCCACCACCATATCCACACCATATGTACCATATCAACATATCTATGTCTCTTGCAAGGGACATTGGAGTTCCTCCAAATTTTTGGCAGCTGTTGCTTCACTGCATAGGCAAACAGCATGGGAGAACCACTTCCTAATAATGGGAACATTGTTTTCAGGAGGCCCTTCGACCTCTACGTCTCTTGCAAGAGGTATTGGAGTGCCTCCAAATTTTTGAAAGCCATTGCAGTCACTGCATAGGCAAACAGTATGGGAGACCCTCTCCTTTCTAATGGGAATATGTTGTTACAGAGCCCCACCTCTATGTGTCTTTAAATTTCCAGTGGGATTTTTCCTAAATTTTGGCAGCTGTTGGACTCACTGCATACCCTATAACTGAATAGCAGACCCTTTCCTTTCTAAAGGGAACATGTTATTACTGTGGCCCAGCTCTATGTGTCTTTAAATTGTTAGTAGGGTTTTTCCTAAATTTTGGCAGCCGTTGAACTCACTGCATACCCTATAACTGAATAGCAGACCCTCTCCTTTCTAATGGGAACATGTTGTACTCGTTACTGTGGCTCAGCAATTTTGTCTTTAAATAGTTAGTGGAGTTTTTCCTAAATTTTGGCAACCGTTGGCTCACTGCATACCCTATAACTGTATAGCAGACCCTCTCCTTTCTAATGGGATCATGTCATTACTGTGGCCGAATTCTATGTGTCTTTAAATTGTTAGTAAGGTTTTTCCTAAATTTTGGCAGCCTTTGTACTCACTGCATACCCTATAACTGAATAGCCGACCCTCTCCTTTCTAATGGGAACATGTTGTTACTGTGGCCCAGCTCTATGTGTCTTTAAATTGTTAGTGGGGTTTTTCCCAAATTTTGGCAGTCCTTGCAGTCACAGCATGGGCATTACCACTATAGGAGACCGGCTCCTTTATAATGGGAACATTTTTTACTGAGACCCTCCTCTATGTCTTTTCAAAGGGGTATTGGGTTGCGTCCAAATAACAATATAGGAGAGCCACTCGTTAATAATGGTAACAACAAAGAATAGCCAGCTGATGGCTCTCTAACAATAGCGATGGCTGACTGCTGGCCCTTTAAGAATAGTAAGTCTGTAAAAATAGTGTTTGTGACTTTCAAAATCCCTCCTTCATAAATGAAACAGGATGTGTCTCATGATGTTTCACACACCACATGGCCAGTTAAGGTTGTAAAATATTAAAATGATATTTCTTGGTGAATGCATTTGCCTTGGTTGAAAGCAATGCAAAAGTGCAAAAACTCATCAAAAACGCTACGTGTGAACTTATCCCAAGGTGTAGAGGAGCATGTTTGGTTTTGGTTATTTATTTTGCCTTATATACAAGTCATTACCCTGGAAAGGATGTTCCTTAACATATTTCCAAGGAAAATCCATTTTGGTTTCGTTTTTGTGTTAAAAATTTGAAAATTTTATTTTCATGACTCAATGTTATAAACTTCTGTGAAGCATCTGAGGTTTCAAGGTGCTTGCTCACCACACATCAAGATAAGTTCCCTGAGGGGTCTAGTTTCCAAAATGGTGTTACTTGTGGGGGGTTTCCACTGTTTAGGCACATCACTGGCTCTCCAAATGCGACATGGCGTCCGCTAATTATTCCAAAAATTCCTGTGAAGCTCTTGAAGGGTTAATAAACTTCTTGAATGTTGCTTTGAGCACCTTGAGGGGTGCAGTTTTTAGAATGGGTGTCCCTTTTGGGTATTTTCTATCATAAAAGCCCCTCAGAGTCACTTCAAATGTAAAAAATGGTTTTGTAAATTTTGTTGGAAAAATTAGAAATCGCTCGTCAACTTTTAACTCTTATAACTTCCTAACAAAAAAAAAATTGTTTCAAAAATTGTGCTGATGTAAAGTAGACATGTGGGAAATGTTAATTTTTAACTTTTTTTGCGTGACATATCTCTCTGATTTAAGGGCATGAAAGTAACATTTTGAAAATTGATAAAGTTTCAAAATTTTTGCCAAATTTCCGATTTTTTTCACAAATAGATGCCAGTCATATCAAATAAATGCTAACAGTGTCATGAAGTACAATATGTCACCAATTTTTTTTCTCAAAATCAGTGTGATCCTTTGAAGCGTTCCAGAGTTATTACCTCATAAAGTGACACTGGTCAGAATTGTAAAAATTCTCCTGGTTCTAACTTGCAAACAGCCTTCGGGGGGAGAAAGGTTTAAGCTGTTTTTTTACTCTGCACCCGAGTCTGTGGGAGTAGTATGCGTAAAAACAAATATTTCTAATTTGCAGTCGTGTTAGTGGGAGTAGTGTGCTTAAAATCTAATTTTTATACCCTGCACCCGTGTCTGTGGGAGAACTGTGCCTAAAATCAAATTTTTCTAAACTACACCCATGTCTTTGGGAGTATTGTGCATAAAAACACATTTTTCTACTCTTCAACTGTGTTTGTGGGGGTAGTGAGCCTTTAAGTCACTTATTTTTACTCTGTACCCGTGCCTGTGGGAGTAGGGTGCATAAAAACAAATTGTTCTACTCTACAGCCATATCTGTGGGAGTATTGTGCTTAAAAACTAATTTTTCTATTCTGCACCCATGTCTGTGGGAGTACTATGTGAAAAAGCAAACTTTTCTACTCTTTAACAGTGTTTGTGGGAGTAGTGTGAGTAAAACTAAATTTTTCTACTCTGCACCCATGTCTGTGGGAGTAGTGTGCTTTTGAGCCACTATTTTACTCTGCACCCGCTTCTGTGGGAGTAGTGTGCGTAAAAACAATTTTTTCTATTCTGCACTTGTGTCTGTGGAGATAGTATGCTTGAAAAAATTTTTTCTTCTCTCCACCCTTATCTGTGGAAGTAGTGTGTGTAGAAACAAATTGTTCTACTCTGTACCCTGTCTGTGGGAGTATGGTGCATAAAAACACATTATTCTACTCTTTAACCGTGTTTGTAGGAGTAGTGTGAGTAAAAATACATTTTTCTACTCTGCACCAGTGTCTGTGGGAGTAGTGTGCCTTTAAGTCACTTTTTTACTCTGCACTCATGTCTATAGTAGTGTGTGTAAAAACAAATGTTTCTAATCTGCACCCTTGTCTAAGGGAGTAGTGTGCTTAAAAACTAATTTTTCTACTGTACACCCGTGTCAGTGGTAGCTGTGTGCATAAAAATAAAATGTTCTATTCTGAACCCATGTCTGTGGGAGTAGAGTGCCCTAAAGTCACTTTTATTTATTCTGCACCCATGTCTAGGGGAAAAATTTGCGTAAAAACTAATTTTTCTACTCTGCACCTATGTCTGAGGGAGTACTGTGCGTAAAAAGAAATTGCTCTACTCTGCACCTATGTCTGTGGGAGTAGTGTGCCTTAAAGCCACTTTTTTTAATCTGCACCCGTGTCTGTGGGATTACTGTGCGTAAACAAAAATTGTTATACTCTGCACCCATATTTGAGGGAGTAGTGTGCCTTAAAGCCACTTTTTTACTCTGCACATGTGTCTGTGGGAGAACTGTGAATAAAAACAAACTTTTCTACTCTGCAACCGCATCTGTGGGAGTAGTGTGCCTTTAAGCCACTTTTTTTACTCTGCACCCGTGTCTATGGGAGTAGTGTGCATAAAAACAAATTGTTCTACTCTGCACCCTTGTCTGTGGGAGCACTGTGTATAAAAACACACAGGATTTTTAGCAAAGTACTCCAACACACACGGGTGCAGAGTAAAAAAAAATGTTTTATGCACACTACTTCAACAGACATTGGTGCAGAGTAAAAAAAAGTGGCTTAAAGGCACACTACTCCCACAGACATGGGTTCAGAATAGAACAATTTCTTTTTACGCACACTACTACCACTGACACGGGTGCACTTAAGATCGAGCAACTTAAAACTGGCCCTCATTGAACTCCTTCTCACCCTCCTTGAATATGTGCTTAAACATAACATCTTCACTTTCAACAACACGTATTTACAGTTGCAGGGAACAGCGATGGGGGCATCATGTGCCCCCTTATACGCTAATCTCTTTTTGGGAGCATGGAAAAAGGACCTTTTCCAGGAAGATGCGCTATATTGACGACATATGGTTTGTGTGGGAAGGAACGACACAGGATTTAGAAATCCTGATGACAAAATTAAACAATAATCCCTTGAACATTAAATTGACTTATAAATTTGGGAGAGATTTAGATTTTATTGACCTTAAAATAGTGGTCTCTCCAGAAGGTCGGAATACTATGGATATTTATAGGAAGCCGACAGCCACAAATTCGTTCCTACCTGCCACGCCATCGCATCCTCCCTCTACCATCAGAGGAATACCTATGGGCCAGTTTCTGAGAGCTAAAAGAATCTGGAAAATTCCTTTGAAACACAAGCCATGAATCGTACTCATCGGTTTGTGGATATAATCTACAGCCAATTATCCATTAGAAGGGGATACAATATAGTCAGAGGGATTCCTAGGGAAAAATTGGTTTATGGTACCTATGAAAAAAATCGAACACAAACTGATGGCCAGATATGTTTCATCTCTACGTTTAGCAATAGATGGGATGATTTAAAACTAATTCTGGGGAAATATTGGAACGTTCTCCTTATGGATCCTATCCTAGGTAAAATAATTCTCCATCTGTCGTGGCAAGGCAAAGAAAAAACCTTAAAGATCTCCTGGTACATAGTCATTAAGACCCTGTTAAGACGTCTACAAAAATATCACTGAAACAAGGATGTTTTCCATGTGGCCTGTGTAAGGTCTGCCTTAATTTAACGAAGGCTAAAACATTTATGGATCCAAAAATTTTGAGATCAGGAAACATTTAACCTGTTCATCCAAGGGGATCATATACTACGCAAGGTGCCCCTGTTATTTTATCCATGTTGGTCTGACTACTCGTGAGCTGAAGGTAAGGGTTAGGGAACACATTAGAGACATTGAAAAGGCACAGACTATTGAGGATTGGTCTCTACTCAAAACTTTGCCTCGCCATTTTAAACAGCATAATGGCAGTAACCGCACAAGCCTTAAAATTATATGTATTGACCAAGAGGAAATGGGAATTAGAGGTAAGGATTTAGGGAGAACTCTTGTGCAATTTGAAATTAGATAGATTTCCCGCCTGGGCACCCTGACACCACAGGGACATCAATGAAAATTTTGGCTTTGAGTCCTTTTTGTAACTACATTTTTAGGGGTTTAAATAAGGGTTTTTGTTCTTTGTTAATTTCATTGTTTTATATATATTTTTAACCAACTTTATCTCTTTTTCTGATACTTAACATAGACGATCTGTCGTGTTTTCCTATGCTGAGAGTTGGACTCATCTTCTTTGCATGCTGTGTTTATGACTTGATTAAGAGTATGGACCATCATTTTCCCTGTAACCAGAGAGCATTAGCTAATCAACAATCATAAGAATATCTCATACCATTAAAGAGGAACATCCTGAAGTAATTAAGAATTATCTGAATCGGGAATAATATATACAGACTGATGAGACATCATGGGTACTATGGAGGATTTTATCTCCTTTCCCTCTTTTTTCTTATTTTTTACTTTTTTCCTGATTGCACGTAGCACTTTTTCGATATATGGACCCCTGTTTTTTGGCCCTTTCTATTTTTATATTGGATGCTGTATCTATAATTATAGAATCATAGAATCATAGAATCATAGAATGGTAGAGTTGGAAGGGACCTCCTGGGTCATCTGGTCCAACCCCCTGCTCAAAGCAGGATTCACTAGATCATCTCAGACAGATGTCTGTCCAGCCTCTGTTTGAAGACGTCCATTGAAGGGGAACTCACCACCTCTCGTGGCAGCCTGTTCCACTCATTAATCACCCTAACTGTCAAAAAGTTTTTTCTAATATCTAATCTGTGTCTCCTCCCATTTAGTTTCATCCCATTGCTTCTAGTCTTTCCTTGTGCAAATGAGAATAAAGATGATCCTTCTACAATGTGACAGCCCTTGACATATTTGTAGACAGCTATTAAGTCTCCTCTCAGTCTTCTTTTTTGCAAGCTAAACATTCCCAAATCCTGCAACCGTTCCTCATAGGACATGGTTTGCAGACCAGTCACCATTCTGGTCGCTCTTCTCTGAACTTGCTCCAGTTTGTCTATGTCTTTTTTAAAATGTGGTGCCCAAAACTGTACACAGTATTCCAGATGAGGTCTGACCAAAGAGGAGTAAAGACCGATAATGACTTCACGTGATCTAGACTGTATGCTTCTGTTAATACATCCCAGAATTGTATTTGCCTTTTTTGCTGCTGCATCACACTGTTGACTCATGTTCAGTCTATGATCTATTAGTATACCTAAGTCTTTTTCACATGTACTGTTGCTTAGCTCTTTTCCTCCCATTCTGTATATGCTTTTTTCATTTTTATTGCCCAGATGTAGTACTTTGCATTTTTCCCTGTTAAAAACCATTCTGTTGGTTGCTGCCCACTGCTCCAGTTTATTTAGGTCTTTTTGAATCCTCTCTCTCTCTTCTCTAGTATTAGCTATCCCTCCTAGCTTTGTGTCATCAGCAAATTTAATCAGTTTACCCTCAATTCCTTAATCTAAATCATTGATAAAGATGTTGAACAATACAGGTCCCAGGACGGAGCCCTGTGGTACCCCACTTGAGACATTCATCCAGCTGGATGTGAAGCCATTTACAACCACCCTTTGAGTCCGATCACTAAGCCAGTTATGAATCCACCTAACAGTTGCCTGGTCCATTGCATACTTGGTCATTTTTTCAATAAGGATGGTGTGAGATACTTTGTCAAATGCTTTGCTGAAGTCAAGATATACTATATCTACAGCATTTCCCTGATCCACCCAGTCAGTGATTCTGTCATAGAAGGAAATTAAGTTAGTCTGACATGACTTGTTAGTTACAAACCCATGCTGACTCTGGTTAATCACTTCATTCTTATCCATGTACTTACATACATGTTGTTTAATAATTTGTTCAAAGATCTTTCCTGGTATAGAAGTCAGACTCACCGGCCTATAGTTCCTGGGTCCACCTTCTTCCCCTTTTTGAAGATAGGAACAACATTTGCTCTTCTCCAGTCTTCTGGGACTTCTCCTGTTCTCCAAGAATTTTCAAAGATTATGGAGAGTGGTTCTAAAATTTCTTCTACGATCTCCTTCAGTACTCTGGGGTGTAATTCATCTGGACCTGGTGACTTGAACTCATTTATGTTAGCTAAATATTCCCTCACAATCTTTCTGTTTACAGATAACTTGGATTCCTCTATTCCTTTAAAAGGACAGTGAAGATCAGTTGATGTTACATTTTCTTTCTGAGAGAAAACAGATGCAAAATAGGAATTAAAAAGTTCGGCCTTCTCAACATCCTCTCTTACCATTTCTCCATTTTCATCCTGTAAAAATCCTATAGCATCTTTGACTTTTCTTTTACTTTTGACATACCCCCAAAATCCTTTTTTATTGCTTTTGACATCTCTTGCAAGCCTTAATTCATTGTCAGCTTTAGCTAACCTGATACGTGCCCTGCAGGATCTGCAGACTGCATTATAATCTTCTTTAGATATGCCTCCCTCTTTCCATTTAATAAACATTTCTTTCTTTCTTTTTAGCATGTGTTTAAGTTCTGTGTTCATCCATCCTGGTTTCCTTAAATGCTTCCCATTCTTCCTACTTTTCGGGATTGTTAACGATTGTGCTTTGAGAATCTCATTTTTAAAAATTTCCCATCCTTCCTGGACATTTTTGTCCTTAAGGACATCCAGCCATTGGATCCCTCCTATTCTCTTTCTGAGTCTCTTAAAATCTGCCTTTCTAAAATCTAACCTTGAAGTTTGAGTCTTCACATGTCTTCCTCCTCTAGTTATCCAAAATTCTATAATAGCATGATCGCTGCCTCCTAGGGTCCCAGCCACCTTTACCTCCTCAACCATTTCCTCCCTGTTTATAAGGATTAGATCCAAAGTAGCAGATCCCCTTGTTTTCTCCCCTACCTTTTGGAAGATAAAGTTGTCAGCAAGAGAGGATAAGAATTTGCTTGACCTGTTAGTTTTACTTGAGAGAGATTCCCAACAAATGTCTGGATAGTTGAAATCTCCCATGACCACTACGTCATATTTTTTGGAGAACTTGGTCATTTGATACATAAAGAGTTCATCCATATCTTCAGCTTGCCCAGGTGGCCTGTAGTAAATGCCTACAATGGTGTCCTTTCCGTTGTTCTCTCCTTGTATTCTTACCCAAACAGTTTCCACAGAACTCCCAGTCTCTGAAGCTTCCATCTCTGTGCAGATATACGCTTTTCTAACATACAATGCAACACCTCCTCCTCGTTTATCAAGTCTGTTTCTTGCAAATAAGTTGTATCCTTTTAGCCTTTTATTCCAATCATGTGTATCGTCCCACCAAGTTTCAGTGATTCCAATGACATCATATTCTTTTCCTGCATTAGTAGTTCCAATCCTCCTTGTTTGTTGCCCATGCTTTGGGCATTTGTATAAAAACATTTTAGTTTGTGATTGGTTTCTCTTCCTCCCATATTTTTATTATTTAAATTGTTTTGTCTTTGTTCTTCCTTTCCACTTCCAGTAGCAGAGATCTCAATAGTATTTGTCAGCTGTATGGCTTTTTCTGGCCTTTTGCTTCCCTTCCCACATTGTTCTAGTTTAAAGCTCTTCTGATGAGTGTAGCAAGGCGACTTCCAAATACATGTTTTCCAGTCTTCGTAAGGTGCACCCCATCTCTAGCAAGTAGTCCATCGTATAGGTAATTCATTCCGTGATCCAGAAATCCAAATCCTTGTTGACGGCACCATCGACGTAGCCAGTTGTTCACCTGTAGAATCTTATTCCACCTCATTGTTCCATGGCCATCCACTGGGAGGATGGATGAGAAGACCACCTGCGCTCCCAATTCTTTCACTTTCTTGCCTAAGTCTTCAAAGTCACTGCAGATGGTTTCCAGGTCCTTTCTTGCGGTGTCATTTGTCCCCACATGTATTAGCAGGAATGGGTAGTGATCTGTAGGTCTGAAGAGTCTTGATATCCTGTCAGACACATCTTTAATTTTTGCTCCTGGAAGACAGCACATTTCTCTTGAGGTTATGTCTGGTCTGCAGATAGCGGCCTCTGTTCCTCTTAACAGGGAATCCCCCATGACCACCACTCTCCGTTTTTTCTTCACAACATTCTTCTTTCTCCATCCAGGAGGATTCTGAGGGCTTACAAGGTTATTCATTGCTGGCAAAGTCTTATCTTGCTGTATTTCTTCATGGTGCTCCTGCGAGAGAGCCTGGTACTGGTTCCTGAGCAGTATGGGTGCTGACTGCCTCTCGATCCTCCTGCTTCGGTGGGTCACATGCTTCCATTCCTCTGTTTCGTCAGGTGCAGTTCGAATTTCTTCTCTTTCTGAATCATGAAGAGATAATTCTGCTCTGTCTAAGAACTCTTCACCTTCCTTAATGATTTTCAAGGTAGTTAACCTCTCTTCTAGATTTCGCAACTTTTCCTCCAACAGGGACACAAGCTTGCATTTCTGGCATGTGAAGTTTGGCTTTTCCACCGGCAAGTCTGTGAACATGTAGCAGGATATGCAGCTCACCAAATGGCTCCTGGACTCTTCTATGTTCTTATTGTTAATGTTCTGAAAACAGTGAAAAAAGCTTAAAAAAAAAGCTTCAAAATGCGCGCGCCGATGTCCTCTTTTCAGCTCCAACAGCCAAAATCCAGTGTTCTTTGAGCTCGCGGAGACTCTTCACTTACCCCAAAATGCAGTGGGAATATGCAAATTATCTCCTCAGGACTCCTCCCCTGGTATAGTATGCACTTGGCACTTTACGCTATGTACATTGACAACTCTTAATTTCTCCTCAATTAATTTATATGGCTTGCACTTTTTTCCGTTCTTGGTCTAACTCAGAACATAATCTGTCACAGGTTCATGTGATCTTTTTGCACATAATTGGTAAAATAACAGTAGCATGAACAGGGTTTATCACACTATAAAAACTGAGGTGCTTTGGACACTTGTCCACTGACCCATTTGTAATCACTATATATTTAGACATTTTCAACTTATACTTGAGGTATACAATTTGTTTTTTTTTTTGCATGGTTTAGATACACGTCTTTTAACCTTTGTCACCTTCACAGTTTTGCTCCTTTTTTACAAGGACTGGTATAAACACCAACATTATTATTCCTCTACATTACTTACTGGCAAGAATATTGGAGGGGAGATATGTTTCACTGAGGCTGTTAGCTTCAGTGATGTGAAACATGGAAGTCTTTTCCTGCATAGTAGGTACAGAAAGGGTTGATGAGTCAGATTTAAAAGGGCATGTTTTATAGGTGAATGGCCACCGTTCCGGCGGGACGCTATTCACCATATCTCCACCCCAGGGTATGGTCTGGGTTTTAAATAGCCAGCCTTGTGACTCAGGTGGGGTTCAGTATCTGGAGGCCAGCTCCAGAGAGACGAGCTAGTGTTTGTGTGCTAATCTGAACACTGTGGTTTTTGCTAATCCTGAGTGGCCTGACCCTGGCCGGTGGAAGGACTTTGCTGGACATTTTCTTATTTTGTTTTGCTGTTATGCCAGATGGGCTGTATTTATTTAATGAACTCTACATTGGTTTATGCCGTTTAATAAACCAACAAAAAATTTAAAGAGACAGTGTTCCTGTCTACCTCCATGTGCAGCCGAGTAAGTGGATCTACCGCACAATATATAGGTATAAATATGTAAAAGCAAAAATAAAACAAAAAAGTGCAAATATTTGGTATTGCCGCATCTGGAACAACCTGATCTATAGAGCTGTTACGCGATTTAACCCCTTAAGGGAACACTGAAAAAAGAATACATGGCAAAAAACTTTTCATCATACCGCAGGAAAAAAGTAGAATAGAACGTGACCAAAAAGTTGAATGTAAATAAAAATGGTATCCCTGAAAATGATATTGATTACATACAGGCAACATGCTGTGGCACATTAGCGCCACCCCCAGAAGAAGGACACTCCAAAACGTGCATTGGGGCTTTGGGGGTGGCATACTGGGCCATGGGTAAGACTATGAACATAATACTTTAATACTTCACTTCAAATCTGATCTTTCATAATCACCAATACTTACTTGATCTGCAAATTTCTTTCATTATATGTGAGTCCTGGTGTTCAGTCAGGTGACACTGGTCACATGATCAATTGAATCTACATTTATTCATAATTATTTTTCTTTGTGACCCTGACTTCACTTGGTCCCTCGATCAATGTATGTAATGTGATATGACACTGGGCCTTTGGCCTGCTGTGGGACAGATTGTTGTGATTGTATTACATTTCTAATGATATACCTTATGTATTTGGGCTTTGCCTTCCTGAAATGTTTTTCAGCTCATCCTGTTAGCCACAATTTATATATGGAAAGCAATATTTTGTTTGAGCAAATGCTACTTAGTATTGCTTCAGTTTTTATTATTTAATTTTTATTATTGAGAAATTTCTTTGCATTGTGGACATAACAAAAATTCTGGGATTTTTTATACAATTGTTGAGATATTGACTCAATTTCTTGTTTGTGATAGCATATGTTATCTTGGCCTGCAAGAAACAAGCTGCCATGCTGCTTTGTCGGTAGAGAAATAAAATATAGCTCTCAGAATAAAGTGATCTGAAAACAATTCTTCTTTCTATAAAATTGTATTTATTGTGTAAAAGCAGCAAAACATAAAAAATATATAAATGTAGTATCACTGTAATCGTACTGATCCGAAAGATAAAGCTGTCTTACCACATGGTGAACAATATAAAAAAAATCCCAAATTGCTGTTTTTTGTTCATTCTGCCACCCAAAAATCAGAATAGAAAGCAATCAAAAAATATTATGTGCCTGAAAATGGTGCCAATAAAAATGTAAACTCGTCCTGCAAAAAATATGCACTCCCACGATTGTCGGCAGAAATATGGAAAAATTCTAGCTTCTAAGATATGGCGATACAAAAACTTTCTTGTAAAAAAGAAAAACTTTTTTTACTGTGTGATAGTAGCAAAATATAAAAAACGCTATGAATGGGATATAGCTGTAATCACATGACCTGAATAATAAAGCCGTCTAATCACTAATACCACACGGTGAACGGTGAAAAAAATGAATATTTTTGACCTGCTGTTGATTCGTTCAATCTTTGTCACAAACATCGCAGTAAGGCTCAGCGCACATTTAACCTGAGCTCTAAGATGATCGCTTACACCGAGATTAGCGTGTATTTCTCAGAAATACATAATTCAGACAAAACCCTCGGCAGAAGATTCCCTATAATGAGGCATATAGAGACACTGTGGACTCTATCTGGCCTATGATCTGGCAATGTCCGTCTTTTTAAGAGTGCATAAAAGCGTGGTCGTCAACAATTTTGTGCACTTCTGAAAAGATGGAGACCCCAGAACAGAGGCCAGATGGAGTCCAGAGTATCTCTGCTGCCTCATGATAGTGAATGGATCCGTTGAGGGTTTCATCTGAATCGCGTTATTTGGAGATTTAGATGGAAACCCCGATGTAACTTCTCAGCATAGAGCACAGGATAAATGTGCTCCAAAATTTTATGTAAAATTTTCTCAATAAAAGCTTCAACTAAATCCACAAAAAGCAACTCCCCACTAAGGTCCGTCATCTGTCAATGGAAATATAGGGAGCTTCCATGTTACTGATAGAACAAAGGCTCTGGAAAAGCGCTATGCTTTCTTGCCCTCTAAAAAAAAATCCAGCGACTTCTGCACTCCCAAGTCAAAATGTCCCTTTCACTTCTAAGCCTCAGAGTGTGCCTAAACCACATTAAGCATTCACATTTTTGGCATAACTGTGACAATGAGAGCTCACCTAATTTATGGGTGCATGTCTCCAGAAGCACGAGCCGGGCACAATATACAGGCACTACAATTTACAGGCTCTGAGGCTAAAACAACATTTTTATGGTAAAAATTTAATTATTTTTTCTTCATCGCCCAATGGTATAAAATTCTGTAACACACCTGTGGTGTCAATATAATCATTGCACCTTTGGATGAATTTATTAAGAGGTGTAGTTTGTAAAATGGGATCACTTTGGGGGGTTCTACTGTTCTGGCACTTCAAGGGCTCTGCCAATGTGACATGTCACCCACAAACCATAAAAGCAAAATCTGCACTATAATATGGCGCTCCTTCCATTCTAAGCTTTCCACTGTGCCTGAAAATTAGTTTCCATACATGCACTCTCATTATAAAAATTACAAAACTTGGGGCCAAAACAACATTTTAGTGGTATAAGTTTAATTATTTGTTCTTCACCACTTAATGATATAAAATTCTGTGAGGCACATGTGTCAACATGCTGACTGTACCCCTAGATGTGTTCATTGAGGGGTGTAATATGTAGAGTGGGGTAACTCATGGGGGGTTCTGCTTTTCTAGCATGTCAAGGACTCTGCCAATGTGACATGGTCCCCTCAAACCATTCCAGCAAAATCTGCACTCCAATATGGTGCTTTTTCACTTCTGCGCTTTGCACTGTGTTTCAAAAGTAGTTTTTGACTAAAAATGGGGTGTTGGCATTCTTAGAGAAATTGTGTAACAAAGTGTTCTGTTCATTTTCTCCTATTACCCCTTTTGAAAATTACAAACTTGGGTCCAAGCAACATTTTATTGGAAAAATGGTAATTTTCAATTTGCTCAGCCCAATGTTATACAATTCTACGAATTGCCTGAGGGTTAAAAGTGCTCACTACTCCCCTAGATGATTTGTTTGAGAGGTGTAGTTTCAGAAATGGAGTAATTGTGGGGGTTTCTGTTGTTTTGGCATGCCAGGGGCTCTACAAATGTGAAATGGCATCCACAACCTATTCCAGCCAAAATTGCACTCCAAAAGTCAAATGGCGCTCCTTCCCTTCCGAGCTCTACTGTGCACCCAAACAGTAGTTTTCCACCACATATGGGGTATCGGCGTACTCAGGAGAAATTTCACAACAAATGGTAAGGTCCATTTTCTAATGGTATCATTGTGAAAATGAAAAATTTGAAGCTAAAGGTACATTTTTGTGGGAAAAATTAAAATTTTGATTTTTTTCCTTCCACAATACTTTAATTTCTTTAAAACACCTAAAGGGTTAATAAACCTTTTGAATGTGTTTTAAGAACTATGAGGGATACAGTTTTTAACATTGTGTCACTTTTGGCATTTTCTGTTACATGTGCCCCTCAAAGTCACTTCAAATAGGATGTGGTCCCTAAAAAAATTTGTTTTGCAAACTTTGTTACAAAAATGAGAACTTGCTGATAAACTTTTAACCCTTCTACCCTAAAAAATGATGTTTCAAAAATTATGTTGATGTAAATAGACATGTGGTAATTATTATTTATTAACTACTTTGTGTGATATAACTGATTTAAGGACATAAAAATTAAAAGTTTGAAAATTCTGAAATTTTCAATTTTTTTGTCAAATTCAGAATCACTGGGATATGTTGAAATGCCTGTATTTTTGTAATAGGGTTTAATTTTGCACCGTTTGCCTTCTACAGTCTCTATCAAGGATGGTCATGTCATGTCATTGGTGCAACCTGTGCAGCCATACAGGGTCCTAAGAGGTAAATGGGCACACTTCCATCTAAAAAACCAGTGAAATTGTGCATTATGATGAATTATTGGACTGCAAATGGCCCAACTATTATTCTTGCACACAGGTGCACTTTTACGGACTCACAGATTAGATATTAGAAAAAACTTTTTGACAGTTAGGGTGATTAATGAGTGGAACAGGCTGCCACGAGAGGTGGTGAGTTCCCCTTCAATGGACATCTTCAAACAGAGGCTGGACAGACATCTGTCTGAGATGATCTGGTGAATCCTGCTTTGAGCAGGGGGTTGGACCAGATGACCCAGGAGGTCCCTTCCAACTCTACCATTCTATGATTCTATGATTCAACAATAAAACATACAAAAACTAAACCAAAATGGATTTTCCTGGGAAATATGTTAAGGAACATCTTTTCCAGGGTAATGACTTGTATATAAGGTAAAATAAATAACCAAAAACAAAAATACTCCTCCACACCTTGGGCTATGTTCACACGTAGCGTTTTTGCACTTTTGCATTGCTTTCAACCAAGACAAATGCATTCACCGGGAAATGTCATTTTAACATTTTACAACCTTATCTGGCCATATGATGTGTGAGACATGATCAGACACATTCTGTTTCATTTATGAAGGAGGGACTCTGAAAGTCACAAAGTCTATTTTTATAGGGCTATCAGGTGGCCTTTACTATTCTTAAAGAGCCATTAGCCGGCTGTGCTTTGCTGTTCCCATTACTAAAGAGTGGGTCTCCTATACTGTTATTATGAATGCAGTGAGTGGCAGGGCTGCCCAAAATTTGGAAGCACCCCAATACCCCTTTGAAAATTTGGACGCACCCCAATACCCCTTTGAAGAAACTTAGAGGAGGGCCTCCTGAAAACAATGTTCCCATTATTAAGAAGTGGGTCTCCCATACTGTTTGCCTATGCAGTGAATGCAAGGGCTGCCAAAAATTTGGGCCTACTTCAATGCCCCTTGGAAGAGACAAAGAGGAGGCCTCCTGAAAAAAAATGTTCCCATTATTAGGAAGTGGATCCCCCATTGTGTTTGCCTATGCCGTGAATGCAAGGATTGCCAAAAATTTGGAGGCACTCCAATGCCCCTTGGAAGAGACGTGGAGGTCAGAGCTCCTCCTGAAAACAATGTTCCCATTATTAGGAAGTGGGTCTCACATTGTGTTTGCCTATGCAGTGAATGGAAGGGCTGCCAAAAATTTAGAGGCACTCCAATGCCCCTTGGTAGAGACGTGGAGGTCAGAGGGCCTCCTGAAAACAATGTTCCCATTATTAGGAAGTGGGTCTCCCATTGTGTTTGCCTATGCAGTGAATGCAAGGGTTGCCAAAAATTTGCAGGCACTCCAATGCCCCTTGGAAGAGACGTGGAGGTCAGAGGTCCTCCTGAAAACAATGTTCCCATTATTAGGAAGTGGGTCTCCCATTGTGTTTGTCTATGCAGTGAATGGAAGGGCTGCCAAAAATTTGGAGGCACTCCAATGCCCCTTGGTAGAGATGTGAAGGTCAGAGGGCCTCCTGAAAACAATGTTCCCATTATTAGGAAGTGGGTCTCCCATTGTGTTTGCCTCTGTCAATCTGTCACAAAGACCGGGATCGCCGAATGGTGTGCTGCCTCCCTGGCGCTCGAGTCCGGCACATCGCGGATCGGGTTGACAGATTACTGGGTGGGGCTGGCGAAGACCCAGCGGTCATGGTCCACATCGGCACCAATGACAAAGTGAGTGGTAGATGGAGGGTCCTTAAAAATGATTTCAGGGACCTAGGTAGAAAGCTTAGTGCAAGGACCTCCAAGGTAGTTTTCTCAGAAATACTGCCAATCCCGCGAGCCACACAGGAGCGCCAACGGGAAGTTAGGGAGGTGAATAAGTGGCTAAAGAGTTGGTGCAAGGCAGAAGGGTTTGGGTTCATGGAGAACTGGGCCGACTTCGCGGTCGGCTACAGGCTCTACCGTAGGGACGGGCTGCACCTCAATGGGGAGGGTGCAGAGGTGCTGGGGAAGAAGATGGCTAATAGGTTGGAGGAGTTTTTAAACTAGAGACGGGGGGGGTAAACCAAGGAAATAGGTGGGATGTGAGGCAAGCAAGGGGGAAGGGGAGAAGTGAATATAATGAGGGTGGAGAGGGGGGTGGGGATAGTACAGTTAGATCGTTAGAGAAGAATAGGATGCTAAATAACCCCAAAGTTTTATCTTGCATGCTGACCAACGCAAGAAGCCTGACCAATAAGGCGGATGAGCTGCAGGCGCTTATATCGGAGGAGAGGTATGACATCGTAGGTATAACAGAGACTTGGCTAGACGATAGCTACGACTGGGCGGTAAATTTATTAGATTATAGTTTATTTAGAAGGGACCGGAAACAGGGGAAAGGCGGAGGAGTCTGCTTATATGTAAAGTCATGTCTAAAACCCAGACTAAGGGAAGATATAGGAGAGGGAGAAGAGGGGGTCGAGTCCATGTGGGTAGAGATAGAGGGGGCAAAAAATAATAATAAAATATTACTGGGGTCTGCTATAAGCCACCAAATATAACAGAGGAGAATGAGAATCTGCTATTAGGACAAATAGACAAAGTAGCAAAACATAATGAAGTGATTGTAATGGGGGATTTCAACTACCCGGATATTGACTGGGAAACAGAAACCTGTAGATCTCAGAAAGGAAAAAGGTTCTTGACAAATATTAAGGATAATTATCTCTCCCAACTAGTGCAGGAACCAACGAGAGGGAAGGCCGTGTTGGACTTAATATTGACTAATAGGCCTGATAGAATAACTGAGGTACAGATAGGGGGGCACCTAGGTAATAGCGATCATAATATTGTTGACTTCAAAATGCCCTTCAGTAGGGTTATCAATAAGGGAACAACAAAAACATTAAACTTTAGGAGGGCAAAGTTTGATCAGCTGATAGAAAACCTTCAACTTATGGACTGGGACAAAGTACTTAATCAATGGAATACGAATAGTAAATGGGAAACCTTCAAAAGAATTCTGAATACTCAGTGCGAGAGGTATATACCGTATGGGAATAAAAGGGCCAGAAATAAGAGGAAACCAATATGGTTGAACAAGAACGCAAAAGGGGCGTTAAATAGCAAAAAAGAGGCATTCAAGAGATTAAAACAGGAAAACAGTAAGGAGGCACTAATGTGTTACAAGGAAAAAACGAGAACCTGTAAAAAACAAATAAAAATAGCGAAGGAGGAAACAGAGAAACGTATTGCTAGGGAAAGTAGATCAAATTCCAAACTGTTCTTTACGTATATAAATAGTAAAAGGATTAAATCGGATAATATTGGACCGATAAAAAGTGAGGAAGGCAAAATCATAGAGAAAGATGAGGATAAAGCTAATCTATTAAATAATTTTTTTTTCGACAACTTTCACAAAGGAAATAGAACTAACAGGAGAAATAAGAAGTGACAAGCTTAATCCTCCACTAAGTATGACAAATCTAACCCAAGTTGAGGTACAGAAACGCCTCAGTAACATTAAAATAAACAAATCACCAGGACCTGATGGCATACACCCACGGGTACTAAGGGAACTAAGTAATGTGATAGACAGACCGTTATATCTTATATTTAAGGACTCTGTTGAGACTGGGTCTGTGCCATTTGATTGGCGACAGGCGAATGTAGTGCCAATATTCAAAAAGGGAGCGAAAAGTGACGCCGGAAACTATCGGCCGGTGAGTCTGACGTCCGTTGTGGGCAAAATTTTTGAAAGCTTCATTAAAGAGGCAATTACGGAGCATCTTGATGTTAATAATCTTTTAATCCCGAACCAACATGGATTCATGAGGAATCGCTCCTGCCAAACAAACCTGATTGACTTCTATGAGGAGGTTAGCTCTCGAGTAGATCAGGGGGAACCAGTGGATGTCGTGTATCTCGACTTCTCAAAAGCGTTCGATAGCGTGCCACATAATAGGTTGGTATACAAAATGAGAATGATGGGGCTGGGGGAAAATGTCTGCAAGTGGGTAGCTAACTGGCTAAAGGATAGAAGGCAGAGGGTGGTTATAAATGAAATATACTCAGATTGGGTAAGCGTCACTAGTGGGGTACCACAGGGGTCTGTACTAGGCCCAATGTTATTTAACATCTTTATTAACGACATAGTCAACGGGATAAATAGTAAAATATCAATATTTGCAGATGACACAAAGTTATGTAAAACAATTAATACAAAAGAGGACAGTGCAGACCTACAGAGGGATTTGGATAAGCTGGGTAGGTGGAGCATTAAATGGCAAATGAGGTTTAACGAGGAGAAATGTAAGGTCATACATATGGGAAGGAAAAATGGAAGTCACCAGTACTCACTGAATGGGAAATCATTGGGGAATTCAGAGATGGAGAAGGACTTGGGCATCTTGATTGATAGCAAACTAAATTGGAGTGCCCAAAGTCAGGCCGCTGCTGTAAGGGCAAACAGGGTAATGGGATGTATCAGAAGAGGTATAGCTGCAAAGGATGAGAACATTGTTCTTCCACTGTACAAAGCACTGGTCAGACCACACTAGGAATACTGTGCTCAGTTATGGGCCCCAATATATAGAAAGGATATAAATGAGCTTGAAAAGGTACAAAGGAGGGCAACAAAATTAATAAAGGGAATGGAGGGACTGCAATACCCAGAGAGGTTGGCAAAACTAGGACTATTCAGCCTGGAAAAGAGAAGGTTGAGGGGGGACATAATAAATGTGTACAAATATGTTAGGGGACAGTATAGAGATCTTGCCCGGGATTTGTTCAAAAGGAGGGATATTACGGTAACAAGATGGCATTCACTAAGACTGGAAGAGAAAAGGTTTCAGCACCAGCATAGGAAGGGGTTCTTTACGGTAAGAGCAGTGAGAATATGGAATTCACTGAGTGAGGAGATGGTAATGTCAGATTCACTACACCAGTTCAAGCGGGGACTGGATGCATTTCTAGATACCAGGCAGATTTCAGCATATACTTAAAAATAAAATAAAATAGTAGGTTGATGCAGGGATTTATTCTGACTGCTGGTTTCAGAGTCGGGAGGGAATTTTTCCTCATTTGAAGATTGGCTAAATCATTTGGGGTTTTTGCCCTCCTCTGGATCAACTTTAGCAATTACATAACTAACAGGTCGAACTTGATGGACGCAAGTCTTTATTCGGCTTTACAAACTATGTTACTATGCAGTGAATGGAAGGGCTGACAAAAATTTGGAGGCACTCCAATGCCCCTTGGAAGAGACGTAGAGGGCCTCATGAAAAAAATGTTCCCATTATTAGGAAGTGGGTCTCCCATTGTGTTGGCCTATGCAGTGAATGCAAGGGCTGCCAAAAATTGGGAGACACTCCTATGCTCCTTGGAAGAGACGTAGAGGGCCTCATGAAAAAATGTTTCCATTATTAGGAAGTGGGTCTCCCATAGTGTTGGCCTATGTAGTGAATGCAAGGGCTGCCAAAAATTGGGAGGCACTCCAATGCCCCTTGGAAAAGACGTGGAGGAGGGCTTCATAAAACAATGTTCCCATTAGAAAGGAGTGGATCTCCTATACTTGTAATGCCTATGCACTAAATGTATGGGCTGACAAACATTTACCCCTGAGTGGTATGCTTGAATAGTGTTGAGCGAATTTGTTCGGCGAATGTTCGAAAGTTTCAAATTCGGCACGAATGTGGCACATTTGGATATTTGGATTCGTGATCGCAAAGGCGAGCAAATTTTGTTAAAATCTGAAAAGTTTTACAAATTTGCGCGAATACAGGACAACCACGGTGTTTTGAACAGTTTTGTTAGCATAGTGCAAGTGTATGATGAGCGGTGACATGTGCCAGGTGAGTGTGGGGGCTGTGGAGAGCTTAGAACAGGTCAGATCAGCGGCACACTGTTTTTTTTTTCCTGTGGGCGGTAACTTTAACTGAGGAAAGCGCGGCCAGCCAATCATAGCGCAGGAAGCATCTACACTGTCCAGACATAAAGACTTCTGCAATTGGCTGCAGAAATCACATGTTCTCTCAATATAAAAAGCGACCATGTTCCCTCAGCGCCATTATATCCATGTCACTGTTAGAGACAGACGCAGCTCAGTGTTCTCCTGTGTAATGAGAGATATTAGCTAGATAGATGGGCGCTTGTGTGGTAGTCAGATAGTGTAGATATTTCCTGGCCTGTGTACCTCTGCAACCGCTGGTGCAGCATATTTTTGGTGTTCTTGTGCAAGTACTGAGATTCTGACAGAAACAGAGGGCCCATGCCATACAATAGTGCTGTGCATCGCTGGTATAGAGCTCAATGTCTCAGTATACCTTGAATCTTTTTTTGCATTTGCTAATGTGATCAAGCAAGCGTAGTGCACGTTTTCATTTAGTGGGGTTGAAATTGTGCTCTGCAGAGTCTGCAGAGCTTCTTATTGCAGAGCTCAAAATCTGTTTTTTTTCTTTTGCTATTGTGATATTGAAAGCTGTGTGCACTAAAGTTTTTTTTAGTGTCAGATACTATTTTAGCAGAGATGAACTTCAGGTGGTTTCAGAGTTAAAAAAATGCATTTTTTCTCTTGCTACGCCCAGTTCAAAATTTTTTTTTTCCTGTGCCAAAAGTCATACAGTGCTATAAGTCAGCTACTATGTCAGTGGCGGTCAAATTCAGTTTGTACGCACAGTAAAAGCTACTGTATATATATTTTTGGTTATCAGGCAGAGTCCACCAAAGGTTTTTTACTGTGGCAAAGTTGATCCAGTCTGCTAAAAGGCAGATACTATTTTAGTGGTGTTGAACTTGACCTGGTTTCACAGTAAAAAAAAAAAAAAACTTCTCTTACTAGGCCCAGTCCAAAAATTTTTTTTTCCTGTGCCAAAAGTCATACAGTGCTATACAGTGGTGGCCAAAAGTATTGGCACCCCTGCAATTCTGTCAGATAATACTCAGTTTCTTCCTGAAAATGATTGCAATCACAAATTCTTTGGTATTATTATTTTCATTTAATTTGCTTGCAAGGAAAAACACAAAAGAGAATGAAGCAAAAATCAAATCATTGATCATTTCACGCAAAACTCCAAAAATGGGCCAGACAAAAGTAATGGCACCCTCAGCCTAATACTTGGTTGCACAACCTTTAGCCAAAATAACTGCGAACAACCGCTTCTCGTAACCATCAATGAGTTTCTTACAATGCTCTGCTGGAATTGTAGACCATTCTTCTTTGGCAAACTGCTCCAGGTCCATGATATTTGAAGGGTGCCTTCTCCAAACTGCCATTTTGAGATCTCTCCACAGGTGTTCTATGGGATTCAGGTCTGGACTCTCTCTCAAACCATTTTATAGTGCTTTTGGAAGTGTGTTTTGGGTCATTGTCCTGCTGGAAGACCCATGACCTCTGAGGAAGACACAGTTTTCTCACATTGGGCCCTACATTATGCTGCAAAATTTGTTGGTAGTCTTCAGACTTCATAATGCCATGCACACGGTTAAGCAGTCCAGTGCCAGAGGCAGCAAAGCAACCCCAAAACATCAGGGAACCTCTGCCATGTTTGACTGTAGGGACCGTGTTCTTTTCTTTGAATGCCTCTTTTTTTTCCTGTACACTCTATGTTGATGCTTTTTCCCAAAAAGCTCTACTTTTGTCTCATCTGACCAGAGAACATTCTTCCAAAACGTTTTAGGCTTTCTCAGGTAAGTTTTGGCAAACTCCAGCCCGGATTTTTTATGTCTCGGGGTAAGAAGTGGGGTCTTCCTGGGTATCCTACCATACAGTCCCTTTTCATTCAGACGCCGACGGAAAGTACGGGTTGACACTGTTGTACCCTCGGACTGCAGGGCAGCTTGAACTTGTTTGGATGTTAGTCGAGGTGCTTTATCCACCATCCACACAATCTTGCATTGAAATCTCTCGTCAATTTTTCTTTTCCGTCCACATCTAGGGAGGTTAGCCACAGTGCCATGGGCTTTAAACTTCTTGATGACACTGCGCACGGAAGACACAGGAACATTCAAGTCTTTGGAGATGGACTCGTAGCCTTGAGATTGCTCTTGCTTCCTCACAATTTGGTTTCTCAAGTCCTCAGACAATTCTTTGGTCTTCTTTCTTTTCTCCATGGTCAATGTGGTACACACAAGGACACAGGACAGAGGTTGAGTCAACTTTAATCCATGTTAACTGGCTGCAAGTGTGATTTAGTTATTGCCAACACCTGTTAGGTGCCACAGGTAAGTTACAGGTGCTGTTAATTACACGAATTAGAGAATCATCACATGATTTTTCAAACAGTGCCAATACTTTTGTGCACCCCCTTTTATAGGTTTGGTGTGGAATTATATCCAGTTTGGCTTTAGGACAATTCTTTTTGTGTTTTTTTATTGAAGACAAATTAAATGAGGATAATAATACCAAAGAATTTGTGATAGCAATCATTTTCAGGAAGAAACTGAATATTATCTGACAGAATTGCAGGGGTGCCAATACTTTTTGCCACCACTGTAAGGCAGCTACTACGTCAGTGGCGGTCAAAGTCAGCTGGACGCAGAGCTTATGCAGAGTAACCTAAACATATTTTTTGCTCTGAGTAAAGTGATGCAGCTGGCTAGATCTGAGTTTGAAATATTTTGGAGCATATATTCTATGTCATACTGGCCTCATCCACTTTCAAAAAAAAATTTCTTCTGTTCCTAAAGTAATACAGCAGGGGACATCTCAGTTTGAAATTGGAGAATATCTCGTAGGTTTTATCGGCCTCATGCACACTAACAAATTTCTTTTGTCTGTTAGTAACGTTATAAGGCAGGTCATATCTTACCTTGCCATTTAATGTCGCTTAAATTCAGGTGCGTTCTGAGCTATTGCACAGAAAAAACCATATATTTCTTTAGTTAATTGTGTGCTCCTACCACTGTATCTCACCAACATGAGTGGGGGAAAGAGAGGGTGTGGTGGAAGGGGGAATAGGCTTGGTGTTCAAGGTGTACGTGGGGTACGTGGTATTGTTAGTGAAAGCACTAGTGAACCAACACAAACAGGTCCTATCCAAAGACAACTGACAACTTATGTTAGTGGACGGCCTACTGCACTCCCTTCCTTTGGCAGCAGCACAGCGATACGCCTTGTTGATAAGGCCAAGAAAGAGCATGTGCTTCAGTGGATGGCAACCTCTGCTTCCAGTGGCCTCTCCTCTTCTTCCTCCACCTCAACATCACATGCAGTACAGTCCACATAGGAGGCACCCCAATTACCCATGCTTCCCCCCGCGTCACAACTGGCCTACTGACTGTAGCGAACCAGAGATGGGCGAGTCTGTAGAACTCTTCAACCATTCTACACCATGGGCATCAGAAGTGTACTCCAAACAGTCATAGAGTCAAGGGGAGGAAAGCATCTGCACCGATGCCCAAATTTTTTTTAGCTTGGATTCGGGGCAGGACGAAGTAGGGTCCGAACAGGTTCCTGGCCATCGTCACCAGACATTAACCGTAGCGGAGGGAGGTGATCCCGATGAAACTCAGATACCTGAGGCTCATGTAGATGGTACTGTGCTGTCAGGGCAACAAGAGGAGAGGGGTCACTCTGAGGGCGAGGAATGGGATAACACATTGAATGTGTTAGAACCCTCCTGTTAGTTTTTGCTATCTTGTGTTTTGCGGTCACGTGACCATCTGCCTATATATTCCAGCTCCGCACTTCTGGCTTTGCTGGACTTCAGTGCTGTTTGACTGTCTTTCTAGCCAGGTGCTTCGGTGCCTATCTCTGTCAGTTCGCTTGGTCCTCTGGGACCTCTAGTACTTTTTGTCAGTTTGTCTTTTTGTGCTCTGCAACAACTTCTGTTTAGGAGGTGTCCCATTTTTGTCCCAGTCCTTAGTTCATTTAGGGACCCCTCCCTTAATTCTATAGGTCTTCGTTCAGACTAGCCGAGGACTAAGGCGGGTCTGTTCACAAGGAACAGGCAGCTCGCTACATCGTAGGGATTCAGCTTAGTCTTACTGTAGGGACAGCTTTCCCCTATCTTTCTTTAGTTCATGTTGCAGATCATAACAGTAAGTCCAGCCCAAAAAAAACTAAAAGGAAAGAAATTCGGGGATCAGTATGGTTTCCATCCAGGAGTTGGCTCAACGCCTGCAAGGATTGTCTCTGGAGGTGGCCGAGCTTCAGCAACACGTGAGTAGCTGTCCTGGAGCGCATTTTGTCGAACCCAAGGTATGACTGCCTGATGTTTTTTATGGTAAACAGCAAGATTTTTTTTCCTTTAAAAATGCTTGTTTTTTATATTTTCGTTTGAGACCAAGATCCTCTGGGAATTAATCACAGCGCATTGGTTTTATTATGTCATTTTTGTGCAAAGAACCACAGGGGTGGGCCTTTTCTTTCCAACCTAATGATCCGTGTTTAAGTTCTGTTGAAGAATTTTTTTATGCTATGGGGCTATTATATGATGATCCTGATTGAATCTCATCTGCTGAATCAGAACTTAGACGTTTGAATCAGGGGTCAGATGATGTTGAAAACTATTGCACACACTTCAGGAGATGGGCCTCAGAAGTTAAATGGAATGATTCTGCGCTGAGATGTTTATTTTTTGCTGGTCTGAGTGAAAGGGTTTGCTAATTGCAGTTAGCTGTTCGTGTGGACAGGAGACTGAGATCCAGGGTTAATGATGTGAAAACTCCTGTAACTTCAGGTCCTAGTTCCCAGAAAATCTGCTCTGACAGCGGAGAACCAATGGAGGTTGGGGCGATGTCACTCCGCTCTCAGGAAAGAGATCGGAGATTCGCCGAGGGTTTGTGTCTTTATTGTGGTAAAGTATTGATTAAGTATTGTGAGCGTCGTTTAAGTAAAGAAAAAAAAAAGGTCAGTTACGCCCGTATAGCTTGTTTACGCTCTGCAGGAGTGTTTCTTTCTGGGAGTACTACTCTGCAGGGAGATTTGATTGAATTTCAGGTATTTGTGGATTGTGGTTCAACACTTAATGTGATTGATAAAGGGTTATTGGAAAACCTTAAATTGAAATCCAAACCTTTGTCATCACCTATTTCTGTGGTTGCAATTGATAACACTCTTTTGAAATGTATTACTCACAAGACTGCTGCTTTTCCTCTC
Source organism: Phyllobates terribilis (assembly GCF_046119375.1). Lineage (NCBI taxonomy): Eukaryota > Metazoa > Chordata > Amphibia > Anura > Dendrobatidae > Phyllobates > Phyllobates terribilis. Next base: position 405,811,684 of record NW_027362761.1, on the reverse strand, counting down.
ACTATCAATGGAGGTCACCAAGAAATTTTGGACTTGGTTGTTTTGGATAATTTGCCCTCTCCAGTTGTTCTAGGATTGCCTTGGTTCAGACTGCACAATCCTATATTGGACTGGTCTACTAATGTGATTAAGTCCTGGAGTCCGAAGTGTTATGATAAATGTTGTAATGGTCACATTGCGGCTGTGGAAAAAGGGGAATTACTGGTACCTATTTAAGATTTTTGGAGGGTTTTTTCGGAGGAGGAGTCGCAAGTTTTACCTCCTCATAGGGATTATGATTGCGCCATTGAGTTTGTTCCGGGTGCTACTCTTCCCAAAAGTCCAGGCAATGTGAACTGAGGTCTAAGATGGTAGACATGCAAGAAATAGGAGCATGTTCACACTAGCAAAAAAGAAACAAAACCTACAAAAGACAAAAGACAAAAATATATCTCATACCCTACCATCATTATATATAAATGTAAAGCAAAGTTGCATAATAAATATAGGGTACTTAGTGAACTATTTTTGATCAAAAAAAGTATACAAGCCGTCCCACCAGCGGCAAGGTGACCCTAAATTGGGACGGTACCTATACTGCCTATATTAAAAACCTTACTGTATATCAAAGTTGAAGTAATGCATATAAAAGGGTAGACAAATAGGACCGGGTCCCAACTCCAGACCACCCAGGCCCGTGGTAAGCTACATATATACCAGTCAGCTCAACAAAGGGGATGCCACACCCTTAAATTGCACAGAATGCAAACAAGACAAAAAAACAGGCAATGTGAACTGAGGTCTAAGATGGTAGACATGCAAGAAATAGGAGCATGTTCACACTAGCAAAAAAGAAACAAAACCTACAAAAGACAAAAGACAAAAATATATCTCATACCCTACCATCATTATATATAAATGTAAAGCAAAGTTGCATAATAAATATAGGGTACTTAGTGAACTATTTTTGATCAAAAAAAGTATACAAGCCGTCCCACCAGCGGCAAGGTGACCCTAAATTGGGACGGTACCTATACTGCCTATATTAAAAACCTTACTGTATATCAAAGTTGAAGTAATGCATATAAAAGGGTAGACAAATAGGACCGGGTCCCAACTCCAGACCACCCAGGCCCGTGGTAAGCTACATATATACCAGTCAGCTCAACAAAGGGGATGCCACACCCTTAAATTGCACAGAATGCAAACAAGACAAAAAAACAGGCAATGTGAACTGAGGTCTAAGATGGTAGACATGCAAGAAATAGGAGCATGTTCACACTAGCAAAAAAGAAACAAAACCTACAAAAGACAAAAGACAAAAATATATCTCATACCCTACCATCATTATATATAAATGTAAAGCAAAGTTGCATAATAAATATAGGGTACTTAGTGAACTATTTTTGATCAAAAAAAGTATACAAGCCGTCCCACCAGCGGCAAGGTGACCCTAAATTGGGACGGTACCTATACTGCCTATATTAAAAACCTTACTGTATATCAAAGTTGAAGTAATGCATATAAAAGGGTAGACAAATAGGACCGGGTCCCAACTCCAGACCACCCAGGCCCGTGGTAAGCTACATATATACCAGTCAGCTCAACAAAGGGGATGCCACACCCTTAAATTGCACAGAATGCAAACAAGACAAAAAAACAGGCAATGTGAACTGAGGTCTAAGATGGTAGACATGCAAGAAATAGGAGCATGTTCACACTAGCAAAAAAGAAACAAAACCTACAAAAGACAAAAGACAAAAATATATCTCATACCCTACCATAATTATATATAAATGTAAAGCAAAGTTGCATAATAAATATAGGGTACTTAGTGAACTATTTTTGATCAAAAAAAGTATACAAGCCGTCCCACCAGCGGCAAGGTGACCCTAAATTGGGACGGTACCTATACTGCCTATATTAAAAACCTTACTGTATATCAAAGTTGAAGTAATGCATATAAAAGGGTAGACAAATAGGACCGGGTCCCAACTCCAGACCACCCAGGCCCGTGGTAAGCTACATATATACCAGTCAGCTCAACAAAGGGGATGCCACACCCTTAAATTGCACAGAATGCAAACAAGACAAAAAAACAGGCAATGTGAACTGAGGTCTAAGATGGTAGACATGCAAGAAATAGGAGCATGTTCACACTAGCAAAAAAGAAACAAAACCTACAAAAGACAAAAGACAAAAATATATCTCATACCCTACCATCATTATATATAAATGTAAAGCAAAGTTGCATAATAAATATAGGGTACTTAGTGAACTATTTTTGATCAAAAAAAGTATACAAGCCGTCCCACCAGCGGCAAGGTGACCCTAAATTGGGACGGTACCTATACTGCCTATATTAAAAACCTTACTGTATATCAAAGTTGAAGTAATGCATATAAAAGGGTAGACAAATAGGACCGGGTCCCAACTCCAGACCACCCAGGCCCGTGGTAAGCTACATATATACCAGTCAGCTCAACAAAGGGGATGCCACACCCTTAAATTGCACAGAATGCAAACAAGACAAAAAAACAGGCAATGTGAACTGAGGTCTAAGATGGTAGACATGCAAGAAATAGGAGCATGTTCACACTAGCAAAAAAGAAACAAAACCTACAAAAGACAAAAATATATCTCATACCCTACCATCATTATATATAAATGTAAAGCAAAGTTGCATAATAAATATAGGGTACTTAGTGAACTATTTTTGATCAAAAAAAGTATACAAGCCGTCCCACCAGCGGCAAGGTGACCCTAAATTGGGACGGTACCTATACTGCCTATATTAAAAACCTTAATGTATATCAAAGTTGAAGTAATGCATATAAAAGGGTAGACAAATAGGACCGGGTCCCAACTCCAGACCACCCAGGCCCGTGGTAAGCTACATATATACCAGTCAGCTCAACAAAGGGGATGCCACACCCTTAAATTGCACAGAATGCAAACAAGACAAAAAAACAGGCAATGTGAACTGAGGTCTAAGATGGTAGACATGCAAGAAATAAGAGCATGTTCACACTAGCAAAAAAGAAACAAAACCTACAAAAGACAAAAAAGACGCTAGTGGGACGGCTTGTATACTCTTTTTGATCAAAAATAGTTCACTAAGTACCCTATATTTATTATGCAACTTTGCTTTACATTTATATATAATGATGGTAGGGTATGAGATATATTTTTGTCTTTTGTCTTTTGTAGGTTTTGTTTCTTTTTTGCTAGTGTGAACATGCTCCTATTTCTTGCATGTCTACCATCTTAGACCTCAGTTCACATTGCCTGTTTTTTTGTCTTGTTTGCATTCTGTGCAATTTAAGGGTGTGGCATCCCCTTTGTTGAGCTGACTGGTATATATGTAGCTTACCACGGGCCTGGGTGGTCTGGAGTTGGGACCTGGTCCTATTTGTCTACCCTTTTATATGCATTACTTCAACTTTGATATACAGTAAGGTTTTTAATATAGGCAGTATAGGTACCGTCCCAATTTAGGGTCACCTTGCCGCTGGTGGGACGGCTTGTATACTTTTTTTGATCAAAAATAGTTCACTAAGTACCCTATATTTATTATGCAACTTTGCTTTACATTTATATATAATGATGGTAGGGTATGAGATATATTTTTGTCTTTTGTCTTTTGTAGGTTTTCTTCCCAAAAGTCGCTTGTTTAATCTGACTATCCCTGAAAGAAAGGCCTTGGAGGAGTACATACAGACTAGCCTGGCTGCTGGTCACATTAGACCTTCTAAGTCACCAGTGGCAGTTGGATTCTTATTTGTTAAAAAAAAGGACGGCGGTTTACGTCCATGTCTGGATTTTCGTTAAATTAATAAGATTACCGTACGCAATTCCTACCCATTGCTGTTAATTTCAGACTTGTTTAACCAGTTAGTGGGAGCCAAGTGGTTCTCCAAAATTGATCTCCGGGGGGCATACAATTTGTTACGTGTGAAGGAGGGTGATGAATGGAAAACTGCTTTTAACACTCCGGTAGGTCATTTTGAGAATCTGGTGATGCCTTTTGGTCTTACCAATGCATCTGCATTTTTTCAGAACTTTATTAATGACATCCTGAGACCTTTGCTTGGTAAGAATGTGGTTGTGTATTTGGTTGACATTTTGATTTATTCACCTGATCTCGAGTCCCATTGGCAGAGTGTATGTGAAGTTTTGCAGTTATTGAGTGATAATTAGAGATGAGCGTTGTTCTACTCGAACTGTTCGCCAATCTCAAATTCGAGCTGTTTTGGGCGGTGTTCGAGCCGGTCGGCGAACACGAACAATTTGAGAAAAATTCGGCTGTTCGAGGTTATGTTCGATAACTGTTCGTGCACCAAAATCATAACTGGATTTTTTCTCAGTAATGATGAAAATTAATGTTAATACGCAGTTTGAGTGTACAGCGGGGCGGGGGGAGGGGCAGGGGATGGATCTCTGCAGGAACAATGAAGATCTCCATTTTTTTTTCTCTTTCCCGCATTTGCAGTGGGGAGGTGCAATCTGTCAGCCTATCAGCAGCGCACACACGGAGCGAAGTGCATTTTTTCACACAAGCAAGGGCATGTGTGATTGGCAGTATATGTCACATGTCCTTGCCCTATAAGACCAAGCCATTTTCCCCGTCGCCACCATTTTCTCACTGCTGCAGCTGCGTGTTAGACGGCACCGCTGTTGCTGTGTGTGCTATACCTTGTTAATTTCAAGCCAATTTTCGCACAAATATACAGATAGCTTGGGAGTAGGGAATAGTTGTGATTGCAGTCCTTTTAAGGACTAGGTTACAGCATTTCCTACGACTTTTATCAGGGAAGTCTGTGCTCTTAAATAGATAGGTTGTGGGAGTAAAGACTAATTGTAATTGGAGTCCTTTTCAGGACTAGGTTACATGAGTTCCTATCAGTTTTTGCCAGGCAGGTCTGTGCCAGTGCTGTGCAAGTTTTTTTCACAGCATTTGGCTGAATCTAGCAAAGCTAATCCTTTTTGGCCTATTGCAGAGTGTGTTAGTCAGTGGAGTAGCCTATCTGTGTTGCAAGATATAACACCTGTGTATAGAATACCAATTTTTTTACTGCACCTAGTGAAGTAAAATCTTTTGGGCATAGCATCATTCTATTAGTCCATCTATACTGACCTCCATCAGGTTGCAAACTGAATATAATTTTTTTCTGCATCTAGCTCTGAAAAAATATTTGGGCTTCTAGCGGTGTGTGGGACTTGGTCTATTAGTCCATCTATACTGACCTCCATCAGGTTGCAAATTAAAAATAATTTTTTTCTGCATCTAGCTCTGAAAAAATATTTGGGCTTCTAGCAGTGTGTGGGACTTGGTCTATTAGTCCATCTATACTGACCTACATCAGGTTGCAAATTAAAAATAATTTTTTTCTGCATCTAGCTCTGAAAAAATATTTGGGCTTCTAGCGGTGTGTGGGACTTGGTCTATTAGTCCATCTATACTGACCTCCATCAGGTTGCAAATTAAAAATAATTTTTTTCTGCATCTAGCTCTGAAAAAATATTTGGGCTTCTAGCAGTGTGTGGGACTTGGTCTATTAGTCCATCTATACTGACCTCCATCAGGTTGCAAATTAAAAATAATTTTTTTCTGCATCTAGCTCTGAAAAAATATTTGGGCTTCTAGCAGTGTGTGGGACTTGGTCTATTAGTCCATCTATACTGACCTCCATCAGGTTGCAAATTAAAAATAATTTTTTTCTGCATCTAGCTCTGAAAAAATATTTGGGCTTCTAGCGGTGTGTGGGACTTGGTCTATTAGTCCATCTATACTGACCTCCATCAGGTTGCAAATTAAAAATAATTTTTTTCTGCATCTAGCTCTGAAAAAATATTTGGGCTTCTAGCAGTGTGTGGGACTTGGTCTATTAGTCCATCTGTACTGACCTACATCAGGTTGCAAATTAAAAATAATTTTTTTCTGCATCTAGCTCTGAAAAAATATTTGGGCTTCTAGTGGTGTGTGGGACTTGGTCTATTAGTCCATCTATACTGACCTCCATCAGGTTGCAAATTAAAAATAATTTTTTTCTGCATCTAGCTCTGAAAAAATATTTGGGCTTCTAGCAGTGTGTGGGACTTGGTCTATTAGTCCATCTATACTGACCTCCATCAGGTTGCAAATTAAAAATAATTTTTTTCTGCATCTAGCTCTGAAAAAATATTTGGGCTTCTAGCGGTGTGTGGGACTTGGTCTATTAGTCCATCTATACTGACCTCCATCAGGTTGCAAATTAAAAATAATTTTTTTCTGCATCTAGCTCTGAAAAAATATTTGGGCTTCTAGCAGTGTGTGGGACTTGGTCTATTAGTCCATCTATACTGACCTCCATCAGGTTGCAAATTAAAAATAATTTTTTTCTGCATCTAGCTCTGAAAAAATATTTGGGCTTCTAGCGGTGTGTGGGACTTGGTCTATTAGTCCATCTATACTGACCTCCATCAGGTTGCAAATTAAAAATAATTTTTTTCTGCATCTAGCTCTGAAAAAATATTTGGGCTTCTAGCAGTGTGTGGGACTTGGTCTATTAGTCCATCTATACTGACCTCCATCAGGTTGCAAATTAAAAATAATTTTTTTCTGCATCTAGCTCTGAAAAACTATTTGGGCTTCTAGCAGTGTGTGGGACTTGGTCTATTAGTCCATCTATACTGACCTCCATCAGGTTGCAAATTAAAAATAATTTTTTTCTGCATCTAGCTCTGAAAAAATATTTTGGGCTTCTAGCGGTGTGTGTGACTTGGTCTATTAGTCCATCTATACTGACCTCCATCAGGTTGCAAATTAAAAATAATTTTTTTCTGCATCTAGCTCTGAAAAAATATTTGGGCTTCTAGCAGTGTGTGGGACTTGGTCTATTAGTCCATCTGTACTGACCTACATCAGGTTGCAAATTAAAAATATTTTTTTTCTGCATCTAGCTCTGAAAAAATATTTGGGCTTCTAGTGGTGTGTGGGACTTGGTCTATTAGTCCATCTATACTGACCTCCATCAGGTTGCAAATTAAAAATAATTTTTTTCTGCATCTAGCTCTGAAAAAATATTTGGGCTTCTAGCAGTGTGTGGGACTTGGTCTATTAGTCCATCTATACTGACCTCCATCAGGTTGCAAATTAAAAATAATTTTTTTCTGCATCTAGCTCTGAAAAAATATTTGGGCTTCTAGCGGTGTGTGGGACTTGGTCTATTAGTCCATCTATACTGACCTCCATCAGGTTGCAAATTAAAAATAATTTTTTTCTGCATCTAGCTCTGAAAAAATATTTGGGCTTCTAGCAGTGTGTGGGACTTGGTCTATTAGTCCATCTATACTGACCTCCATCAGGTTGCAAATTAAAAATAATTTTTTTCTGCATCTAGCTCTGAAAAAATATTTGGGCTTCTAGCGGTGTGTGGGACTTGGTCTATTAGTCCATCTATACTGACCTCCATCAGGTTGCAAATTAAAAATAATTTTTTTCTGCATCTAGCTCTGAAAAAATATTTGGGCTTCTAGCAGTGTGTGGGACTTGGTCTATTAGTCCATCTATACTGACCTCCATCAGGTTGCAAATTAAAAATAATTTTTTTCTTCATTTAGCTCTGAAAAAATATTTGGGCTTCTAGCAGTGTGTGGGACTTGTTCTATTAGTCCTTCTATACTGACCTCCAGCAGGTTGCAAATTGAATATAATTTTTTTCTGCATCTAGCTCTGAAAAAATAGTTGGGCTTCTAGCGGTGTGTGGGACTTGGTCTATTAGTCCATCTATACTGACCTCCATCAGGTTGCAAATTAAAAATAATTTTTTTCTGCATCTAGCTCTGAAAAAATATTTGGGCTTCTAGCAGTGTGTGGGACTTGGTCTATTAGTCCATCTATACTGACCTCCATCAGGTTGCAAATTAAAAATAATTTTTTTCTTCATTTATCTCTGAAAAAATATTTGGGCTTCTAGCAGCGTGTGGGACTTGTTCTATTAGTCCATCTATACTGACCTCCATCAGGTTGCAAATTAAAAATAATTTTTTTCTGCATCTAGCTCTGAAAAAATATTTGGGCTTCTATCAGTGTGTGGGACTTGGTCTATTAGTCCATCTATACTGACCTCCATCAGGTTGCAAATTAAAAATAATTTTTTTCTTCATTTATCTCTGAAAAAATATTTGGGCTTCTAGCAGTGTGTGGGACTTGGTCTATTAGTCCATCTATACTGACCTCCATCAGGTTGCAAATTAAAAATAATTTTTTTCTGCATCTAGCTCTGAAAAAATATTTGGGCTTCTAGCGGTGTGTGGGACTTGGTCTATTAGTCCATCTATACTGACCTCCATCAGGTTGCAAATTAAAAATAATTTTTTTCTGCATCTAGCTCTGAAAAAATATTTGGGCTTCTAGCGGTGTGTGGGACTTGGTCTATTAGTCCATCTATACTGACCTCCATCAGGTTGCAAATTAAAAATAATTTTTTTCTGCATCTAACCCAGCCAATAGTTTTGGCCTAATACCACAGTTTGGCCACTCAGCTCTGCTCGGTTACCATCCATTGTTTTTTTGTGCAAACAACTCCAGAGTTGTGAATTAGTTAACCACCAAAATGAGTGGAAAAAGGCCTGCTGCTGGTGGAAAGGGGAATAGGCGTGTTGGGAAGGGGAAAAAAGGTTGTGTCCGTGGGGTAGGTGCAGAAGAAAGACCATCTTCCAGCCAAACTAAAATGTCTACTTCTTTTAGCGGACAATGTGATAAGATCCCTTTCTTACGGCCACGCCAATCGCTACAAATTCCAGATGAGGCACAAAAACAGCAGGTGCTTCAACGGATATCAAGTGCTCCTTTAAGTGGGCTCTCCTCCACATCAACTTCAACATCACAAATACTCCAGTCCTCAAAGGTGTCACCCAAATCGCACTTGCTTCCTCACAGCTCCCAAATCTCCAGCTGCCCGTCTGAGTATGAGGTAGAACAGATGGTTGAGTCTGCAGAGCTGTTTACTCATACTATAGCCTGGGAATCAGAGGTCGACTCCAGCGCTTCTGTGAATCCAGACGAGGAAATGATCTGCACTGATGCCCAGAATCTTTATGAGTCGGATCCAGGACCAGACGCAGAAGGTTCTGACCATAATGTAGACCCTCATTCCCAAACTGTAACTCCTGTTGGTGGAGACAATGAGGAAGACGATGATAAGACTCAAATACCTGATTGGAGCGACAACTTTAGTTTTTTGTCAGGGCAGGAACAGGTTGGCTCTGAGGACGACGGGTGTGATAACGCACAGGGTGATGATGATGAGGTCGGAGATCCCACTTACTGTCAACCCACAGTCAGCCAAGAGATGAGGTCAGCAGAGGAGGTGGAGGAAGATGCTAGTGACGACGAGGTCAGGTTGCGCCTTCCTGGACAGAGACGTAGTATTGGAAGCACGTCAACAACTGCATCCTCAAACACAACTCTGCCTCTCACCACAAGTCGTGGTGGCTCTTCAGGTCGCATGGGTGCTAAGCCTTGCATAGCCTGGGCATTTTTTCAGATCGATAAAGATGACCCAACTCGTGTTATCTGTAACATTTGTCAGCAAAAGCTAAGTAGAGGCCAAAAAATACATAGTTTGAGTACTTCATGCATGAACCGGCACATGGACATGAAGCATAAGTTGCAGTGGGAAGCTCAGTGTGCTACAATGCGGTCTAGCCGGCCGGGCCAACCACCGTCTGCCATATCTTGTGCATCCGCGGCCTCTTCATCCTCTGTGACTGGGGGGACAGCAGTCACACCTGTTTTGGGGCGCAGACCTGCCACCTCTTTACCCTCAACAGCCAGCGTGATTGGCAGGTCATCATTTTCTTTGGAGGTGGTAACACCAGCTGGTCTTGAGCGCTGTCCGACATCGATAGCACCACCTTTGGATCAAGGCAACCTAACATGTCCGCCTGCATCTTCCTCACAGACCGGCAGTTTGCCGGGGACACCCTTATCAACCCCGTCTAAGCACAATAGCCAGCCCTCGGTCCCTCAGATGTGGACAAGTAAAAGACCATTTCCTCCTAGCCATGAGAAAGCTAAGAGGTTGAATTTCACCATCTGCAAGCTCTTGGCTACAGAAATGCTGCCTTTCCGCCTGGTGGACACAGAGGATTTTCGAGACCTTATGTCCGTCGCAGTGCCCCAGTACCAGATGCCCAGTCGGCACTACTTCTCAAAGAAAGGTGTGCCTGCGCTCCACCAGCATGTCGCACACAACATCACCGCTTCTTTGAGAAACTCTGTGTGTGACAGGGTGCATTTCACCACAGACACTTGGACGAGTAGGCATGGACAGGGGCGTTACATGTCGCTGACTGGGCACTGGGTAACTATGGTGACAGCAGGACAAGGGGCTGCTGTCCAAGTCTTGCCGTCCCCACGAGTTGTGCGTCAATCCTCTTTATGTCAAAGTTCCACCACTGCTTCTGCCTCCTCAACCTCCTCTCGGTCTTCCACCTGCACCCAAAGCCTGTCTGGTCATGCCACAAGCTTTCTAACTGCGCAGAAGGGATCCTGCACACCTCCTTACTATGCTGGCAGTAGGGCTCAACGTCATCAGGCGGTTTTTACATTGAAATGTCTGGGAAATGTGAGTCACACAGCTGAGGAGTTGTGGTCAGCTCTGGAGAACCAATTTCATGAATGGTTGTCTCCACTGGACCTGAAACCAGGGAAGGCCGTGTGCGACAATGCTGCAAACCTGGGTGCGGCCCTTCGCCGGGGCAATGTCACACACGTGCCTTGTATGGCTCACGTGTTGAACCTGGTTGTCCAGCAATTTTTAGCCCACTATCCCAGACTAGATGGCCTTCTGCAGAGGGCACGGTCGCTGTGTGCTCACCTCCGCCGTTCGCATCCCGCAGCTCAGCGACTTACATCTCTACAGAAGTCGTTGGGCCTGCCACTTCACCGGCTAAAATGCGATGTGCCTACCCGGTGGAATTCAACTCTGCACATGTTGCAGCGACTGTGGCAGCACCGACAAGCCCTGGTGCAATACGTTCTGACGTATAGCCTGGGCCAACGAGATTCAGAGGTGGGGCAAATCACGCTGGAGGAGTGGTCTCAGATCAGGGACCTATGCACCCTTCTGCACAGTTTTGAAATGGCGACGAAGATGTTTAGTGCTGACGATGCCATTATCAGCATGACTATTCCGGTGATTTACATGCTGGAGCACATGTTAAACAGAATTCGGAGTCAGGTGGTGGCACAAGAGGAGGTGGAGGAAGTAGAGGAGGAGGAGTTGTATGCGGAAGGGCTAACATCTGCAAGGTCCAGACGGTCGGCAGCACCAAGGCGGCAGGCATGTGAGGGTGGGGGAGATGGTTTTACCAGGGCGCATGGTAGCAGCCAAACTAGTGAAGAAGGTGCAGGAGCCCAGGAAGAAGTGGAGGACGAACTGATGGAAGACTCATCAGATGAGGGAGACCTTGATCACATTTCTGTTGTGCGAGGTTGGGGGGAGAGGACAGAGGAAGGAAGCATGATTGTTACCTCGCCACCAACACAACAGGGACTTGGTGCTCCTGGATGCGCAACACACATGAGTGCCTTCTTGCTGCACTACCTGCAACATGACCCTCGAATTGTGAGAATTAGAAATAATCCTGACTACTGGGTTGCCACACTGTTAGATCCCCGGTACAAAAGTAAATTTGCAGAAATTATTCCTGCCATAGAAAGGGATGCACGCATGCAGGAGTATCAGCAGAGACTGTTGCAGAATCTTACATGTGCTTTTCCACAAAATACCAGTGGTGCACGTAGTGAATCTCACAGTTCCAACTTGCCAACCGTGGGACCGTCAAATGTTCAGCACTCAAACCGTGACAGAACCACAGTATCTGCTGGTAACATCAATTTTGCGGAATCATTTCACCACTTTTTTAGCCCATCCTTTGCAAGGCCACAGGAGACAAGAAGTCTGACACATAGTCAACGCCTAGAGACGATGGTACAGGAGTATCTCCAAGTAAACATTGAAGCCACGACTGTGTCACTGGACCCTTGCTCTTTTTGGGCTTCCAATCTGGATAAATGGCCGGAGCTAGCCACTTACGCCTTGGAGATCTTGTCATGCCCCGCAGGCAGCGTTCTGTCTGAACGTGTGTTCAGCGCTGCTGGTGGTGTGCTGACAGATAAGCGCACGCGGCTCTCCACTGATAATGTAGACAGACTCACGTTCATAAAGATGAACAAATCATGGATCCGAAACGACTTTTCTACCCCTGTGTCATCCTGGGGAGAGTAAAAGCTTGATGATTGGTTAAAATCACCCTACCAACCGTTTTAAGCTTTCAAATTACTAATCATGTTTATCTGTATCTTGACTGGAAAATAATTTGGGCTTTGTAGCAGTGTGCAGCACTGATCCTATTAGGCCATCTATACTAAAGCTTCACCAGATTTAAAATTAAAAATAATTTTTAGCTGCATCTAACCCGGAAAATAATTTTGGGGCTCCGAGATGCGCAAGGCACATAAGTGCCTTCTTGCTGCACTACCTGCAGCATGACCCTCATATTGTCAGAATTCGAAGTAATCATGACTACTGGGTTGCCACACTCTTAGATCCCCCAAACTTTTCGATCAACCTTTTCATTTTAATAAAGACCAAAAAAATGGTCATTTTTGAAATTATAAGCATTAGCAGGTTGTTAGAAACTGAAATCAAACAGTTTTCAACTCAAAACTTTATTCTAGGTGATGTTACATTTTCACATAGGACCCCTTGTTCGAAAGGAGCTTCTGAACTCTCTCGTCCATTGAATTTGTCAGGTTTTGGATGGTTTCTGCTTCAATTGTTTTGCATGAGGACAGAATACCCTCCCAGAGCTGTTGCTTAGATGTGAACTGCCTCCCGCCATCATAGACACTCCTTTTAATGATGCTCCAAAGGTTCTGAATGGGGTAGAGGTCAGGGGAGCATGGGGGTCACACCATAAGTTTGTCCCCTTTTATGCCCATATCAGCCAGAGATGCAGATGTTTTATGTGCAGCATGAGATGGTGCATTATCATGCAGAAAAATGATCTTGCTGTGAAATACACGGTTCTTCTTCTTGAACCATGGCAGGAAGTGCTGTTTGAGAAAATCCACATACATTATGGAGTTCATCTTTAGCGCCTTCAGGGATCCTAAAGGGGCCGACAATCTCTCTCCCCATGATTCCAGCCCAAAACATTACTCCACCTCCTCCTTGTTGGCGCTGTAGCCGTGTTTGCGTGGGGTGTCCATCAACCAGCCATCCTCCACTCCATCCATCTGGACCATCGAGCGCTGCACGGCACTCATCCGTGAACAAAACAGTTTTGAAATCAGTCTTCATGTAATGTTTGGCCCACTGGAGCCGTTTCTGCTTGTGTGAAGTGGATAGAGGAGGTCGACAGGATGGCGCATGCACAGCTGCAAACCTCTGAAGGACCCTGCATCTTGTTGTTCGGGCGACGTTGGAGGCACAAGCAGCTTCAAAAACTTGTCTGCTGCTATGACAAGGCTTTTTTGCCGCTGCTCTTTCAACCTGACGTAATTGCCTGTAGGAAAGAGTCCTCAATTTGCCCTTATCAGCACGCACACGTGTGTACTGTGAATCAGCTACATACTTCTTGATTGCCAAGACACTTCATCCTGATCATCGCACAATGTTGATTGTAGTCATGCCTTGACCTAAACACTCCACAATTTGTTGCTTCTCAGCAGCCGACACATCCTTTTTCTTTCCCATTTTGGCAGAAAATGTAGGCTGCTTAATAATGTGAGAGAGCCTTCTTAAGTATTCTTGCCTTTCATTGGACACACCTGCCAAACTAATTAGCACAGGTGTCTGCAATTGCTTACAGTGATATAAAGAGCCCTGACACACATCACCATCAATGAGTTTAACTGACAAACAAACAAATTCTTCCCTTATCACTCCTAAACACTTTTTGTATAATAATTTGGAACGCAGTGTACATGTGCTTTTCCACAAAACACCAGTGGTTCACGTAGTGAATCTTACAGTTCTAACTTGCCAACCGTGGTCTGTATGGAGTTGTTCAATAAAGGGCCCAAAATTAAGATAACATAGATGGGAGAGGTCTCTATGAATAGGAATTCCTAAGTATTTGATACCCTGTGAGGGCCAGGCAAAGGGAAAGTTGGACTGAATGGAATCCTATATGGATTTGGGGAGGGAGACATCGAGGGCCTCAGACTTCGCTGCATTGATTTTAAAATTTTACCATGTAACAAAGTGATCTATTTCAGCCATAACAGCATGGATGGATATATGTGATTGAGTGATATATACTAGGACATCATCAGCAAATAGAGAGCACTTGTACTCGGTGCCTCCCACCTCAATCCACCTAATATTGGGGTTATGGCGAATTGATGAGAGCAGGTGCTCCGTCACTAGGATGTATAAGAGAGGGGACAGAGGACATCACTGCCTTGTCCCATTGGTGATTGTGAAAGGTGATGAAAATGTTCTGACGCACCCCCTGGGCCTTGGGACACCCGGAGCCGGACCCTTTTTGGTGGATGCTGGTGGTTGTAGTCTTCGTGGCGGCGACCCAGTTCCGTGGCTCAGGGCGGTCAAACCAGTGGCGGAACTATTTATGTGGTTTTCATGTTTAAATGTCCGACTACGCCACCCGTGGATTGCGGTCAGAGTGAACCGCCGCTACAGGGCAGACCACTGAGGCTGGTGTTGTGGGTGCAGCAGAGCGTAGCATAACTCCCCACGGGAGGAGTATAGCCTCAGGGCAGTGTATGCGGAGGATGGGGGTGATGGTGCAGGGCAGCAGCAGTAACGACACGGAGTCAGTGATGCAGTTCAGGGCCTTTACTCACAGTTCTTATTATCCAGACCACGTCTGCAGGTAACGGCTGCCCACGTCGTACTGTGCTCACCAGGTGAGGGGCTCAGACAACTCCCAGATAACTTTGGAGCACTTCACAGGACCCCCTTTGTGTGTCCTTTGTCTGGCCTTTCTTACCAACACTTCTGTCCGGCTGCCTCGGGCCTCCTCTTGGTAAACTTGGCGCCAGTTTCCCTGACCCTATGTGGTGCCTTCCTAGCGGGTGTAGCGAGGGGCTGCGCCACATAAAATGTCAGAGCCTCCGGTTTCTAGCTGAGGGTCGTTTCCTGCCTCCACTAGTTCGGGGACCGGTCTCCCCCTTTGGCCTGACCCCTCCACGCAGGTGGATTCGGGCGTGCGGTGGCGACTCGCCCGTCCGCACCCCTGGGATCCCTTCATTCCTCGTTCCTGGAGCCTTCTCCGCTCCTCTTCCTTCCTTCTCCCTCTTCCAGGCCTGGGCCTCTGTTACTAGGCCCGCCTCCGGAGCAGAGCTCATGCAGAGCCCCTGCTCCCTGCCACTTCTGCTCAGACTTCTCTGCACTGAACTAAGATGGTGCCCACCTTTTATACTCCCTTCTCAATGCACCCAGGAACTGCTTCCTCCCTGCTCCTGCACTACAGGGTTCCCCTTCCTCAGTGTTCCCTCCCCCCACTCCAGCCAGGGACAGGGACTGTCGTGCCCATCTCAGGGGCATATTGGTCGCCCTGCCCCATGGCAATGTGGTGTAATGCATGCAGGTGTCGGGTCCTGATCCACACTCCATCCTTACCTGAGAGTGAGATATCACACCTCTGGGTGAGGTGCAATACGTCTTTAGCAACCGAGCCCTCAGGGTGCTACAGTTCCATTTATCTTCAGCCTAGGTGACGTATTGCGATACAGGGCCGTGATTTTGGCTATAAAAGGGTCCCCTAGACCCCTACCCCAAGCTTTTTAAGAGAATCATATATGGCGTGCCAGGAGACTCTATGGAATGCTTTCTCAGCATCCAACGAGAGTATCTAATTACAAATTTTTAACTGCATCTAGCCCAGGAAATACTTTGTGCCTAGTAGCAGTGTCTGCTAGTAAGCGGATTATCCCGGCTGTTAAGCAAGCTGCACCACCTGTAGTTTAGACACTTAATTTTTTCAAAGGAAATGCTTCGGGACCATGGGATACTTAGTGAAGAGCATCAGGAGGCACCCCAAGGCATAGGGGCTGGGACTGGCAGTAGGATGCCTTGCGGTGGACAGCCGAGCTCGATCCTTATAAAAGCTTTTTAACTGCAGCAGCTTTAGTGGACGCTACTGGAGCTGGAATTACCGCGGCTGCTGGCATGAGACTTGCCCTCCAATAGATCCTTGTAAATGGATTTAAAGTGTATTCATTCAAATTAGAGAGACAATTTAAATTAAAAAGCTTAGAGCTGCCTCCACCACAGGGGGGCTCGCTCGACCCACCAGCGGACAGGCACCAGTATTGGGAGAGGGGGGCTGGCCGTCAGGGTTCACCGCGGCTCTGGCACAAACCCGGCGACACGGAGGTGGCACGGGCAGGAGCGGACTGGCCGTGTCGGCTTCTCACTTTTTGGATTTTAGAAGGGCATGACATGCCTATATCTGTGTCTCCCCCTCCTTTTACTCCTCCACCTCTTTTATTTTCGCATGACTATATGTACTTGTCACTTTTCCATGTGTTAGTTATGTCTTCTGAGCAGTTTGTCAGCTTTTGGACACCTTTGAAGGTGTTTTCTATGTGTTTCTATGTGTTTTTGTTTGCCTGCCATTGGTTTTAACGGTGTTCGAAGGTGTTCGACGAACAGTTCGACGAACAGTTCGGCGAACACACGGGTGTTCGACGAACCGAACCGAACTCGAACACTACGGGGGTGGCTCAACACTAGTGATAATTCACTCTTTGCTAAGCTGGAGAAATGTGAGTTCGCTGTGCAGAAAATTAGTTTTTTTTGCTACATTGTCTCCAGCGAGGGCTTTGAGATGGACCATGTGAAGGTTCAGGCTGTGCAGGAATGGCCTAGGCCTATTGGTTTGAAATCTATACAGAGATTTTTGGGTTTTGCCAATTATTACAGGAAATTCATTAAGAATTTTTCTGTAATTGTTAAACCTCTAACCGATCTCACCAGGAAAGATGCAAATACGGCCCAGTGGACTACTGAGGCCATTGAAGCGTTTGAGTATCTCAAAGAGAGGTTCATTACTGCCCCTATCCTTATGCAGCCTGATGAGACCAAGCCTTTTTTGGTCGAGGTCGATGCTTCATCAGTGGGGGTCGGAGCTGTTTTATCTCAAGAGAACAAGGGTGGAGTACATCCTTGTGCCTTCTTTTCAAAAAAATTTTCAGAAACCGAATTGAATTATGATGTTGGAAATCAGGAGTTGCTGGCTATTAAACTTGTGTTTGAACACTGGCATCATTTTTTGGAAGGCGCTAGATTTCCTATTCAGGTTTTCACAGATCATAAGAATTTGATCTGTCTGGATGCAGCCAAGCGCTTGAATGCCCGTCAAGCTAGGTAGGCACTTTTTTTTCTCGGTTTCATTTTTCTGTTACCTATATCCCTGGTACTAAGAGTGTTAAAGCCGATGCTTTATCTCGCAGCTTCTCTCCTACGGTCGGTGCCGAGGAGGAGGAGAGCATTTTGCAGAAAGGAGTTGTGGTGGCGGCTTTGGACTCCGTTTTGGAGAATGGGATTCTGAATGCTCAAGATGATGCTCCATCTAACACTCCCCATGGGAGGTTGTTCGTGCCTAGAGCCTTTAGGAGAGATATCTTTGTGGAGTGTCATGAGTCTCGGTTGGCAAGTCATCCAGCAGTTTCGGAGACTAAGAGACTTTTCAATCGCAGTTTTTGGTGGCCTGGATGGCAGAAGGAAGTCATCAAGTGGGTGCATCAGTGTACTGTGTGTGCTAGGTCAAAGGCTTCACATACTCCTGCTGCGGGGTTGCTTTGCCCTCTGGAGGTTCCTAGTGCGCCTTGGACGCATCTCACTATGGATTTTATTATTGATCTTCCTGTGTACGAGGGTTTTACTGTCATCAGGGTGGTCGTGGACCATTTTAGTAAGATGTGTCATTTGGTTCCATTCATTATGTTGCCCTGCGCCAAGACAGTCGCTAAGGCGTTTGTTAAGGAGATTGTCAAGCTCCATGGCGTTCCCACGGATATTGTTTCTGATAGAGGACCTCAGTTTGTGGCTTGCTTTTGGCGTGCTTTTTGTGACAGGTTGGGAGTCCATTTGTCATTTTCGCCTGGTTATCATCCGGAGTCGAATGGACAGACTGAAAGAAAGAACCAGGATGTTGATCAGCTTTTGCGTTGTTTTGTGGCAGACAATCAAGAGGTGTGGTCTATGTTTCTGCCTCTCGCAGAATTTTCTCTTAACAATCATACATTCTCCACTGCTGGGTGTTCTCCTTTTTTTAGTTGTACTGGGAGACATCCGTCTTTTGGTTCGTTCTCCAAATTGGGGTCGGCGCTGCCGGAGGAGGAGAATTTTTCCGGTGATTTGGAGAGAGTTTGGACTAATGTACGTTGTAACCTGCAAGAGGCTAACAAGAAGTCCAAGAAGTATTTTGACAGGAAACGTAAAGAGGTTTTGTTTATTGTGGGTGACATAGTTAGGTTGTCCTCGAAGAACCTGCGGTTGAGGATTCCCTCTAAAAAACTGGGTCCCAAGTTTGTGGGTCCATTTAAAGTGCTTCAGGTTGTTAACCCGTCTGCTGTTAGGTTGGATGTCCCTACTTCCTGAAAGATTAATCCTGTGTTTCATGTTTCCTTGTTGAAAAAGGCTGACGTATCTAATAGGGACGCCACTGTCACAGTTCCTCCTGTGGTGGAAGACGGCGAATATGAAATTTTTCGTATTTTGAATTCTAGATGGCATAGAGGGAAATTACAGTATCTTGTGTCCTGGAAGGGTTTCGGTCCCGAAGACAACTCCTGGGTAAGGACGGATGATGTCTCTTCTCCTAGGCTTGTTAAAGCTTTCCACAGGAGGTTTCCTGATAGGCCTGGAGGATCCGGAGGATCCTCATAGAAGAGGGGGTACTGTTAGAACCCTCCTGTTAGTTTTTGCTATCTTGTGTTTTGCGGTCACGTGACCATCTGCCTATATATTCCAGCTCCGCGCTTCTGGCTTTGCTGGACTTCAGTGTTGTTTGACTGTCTTTCTAGCCAGGTGCTTCGGTGCCTATCTCTGTCAGTTCGCTTGGTCCTCTGGGACCTCTAGTACATTCAGTTTGTCTTTTTGTGCTCTGCAACAACTTCTGTTTAGGAGGTGTCCCATTTTTGTCCCAGTCCTTAGTTCATTTAGGGACCCCTCCCTTAATTCTATAGGTCTTCGTTCAGACTAGCCGAGGACTAAGGCGGGTCTGTTCACAAGCAACAGGCAGCCCGCTACATCGTAGGGATTCAGCTTAGTCTTACTGTAGGGACAGCTTTCCCCTATATTTCCTTAGTTCATGTTGCACATCATAACAGGATGATGACGAGGTTGAAGATCCTACTTGGTGTGAACCCAGAGTCATGCAGCCGAGTAGCTCATCTGAGGAGGTGGAGGAGGAAGACGAGAAGGTTACATTTCACCTACGGCACAGACACGGAGTGTAGCAAGCATGAGGAGCACTGCATCCTTAGCAACAACAGTGGCTGTGGCCTGCAGCGGTCACGGGTCTGCAGCAAAGGTTGCCTAGCATGGGCCTTTTTTGTCACTGCAAAGGATGAGCCAACTCACCTTATCAGCAAACTTTGTGATAAAAAACTCAGTAGAGGTAAAAACTGCAATAATTTGACTACTACATGCCTGAACGTTCACATGCTCAAACAACATTCTTTACGCTGGGAATCTTACCGCGCTGAAATGCGGACCAGCACACCTCAACAACCATCAGCTGCCCCATCAAAGGCATCTTCCTCCCCCTCTGTTACCATGACAAGTATTGTCACGTAGGTCTCCCATAGCAGAAACTCTGGTTCTTTACCCGCTCCAGTCAGGCTGAGTGACACCCCGTCAGCTGTAATGGAAGCGGACACGCCTGCTGTGTTTGTTTCACCGAGCACACTGCATGTTTCTCAATCCACTGTAACATCTGCACCTCACTGATGCTCCACCATATTTTCCGGTTCACCATACTCTGCCCTCTCTCGGCACCTTAGCCAGCCCTCGGTCCCGCAGCAGTTGTGGTCACGTAAAAGATTGTTTCATCTTACGCAAGACCAAGCTAAGTGGTTGAACTCCACTATCTCCAATCTGTTGGCCATGGAAATGCTGCCTTTCCGCCTAGTAGATACAGACGGTTTCCAAAAACTGATGGCCGTCGCAGTCCCCCAGTACCAGTTGCCCAGTCGCCATTACTTCTCTAAGAAAGCTGTGCCTGCACTATACCAGCATGTCGCAGACAACATCACCCTTTCCTTGTATAAATCTAAGTGTACCAGGGTGCATTTCACCACAGACACCTGGATGAGTAAGCATGGCAAAGGGCTTTACATCTCGCTGACTGGGCACTTGGTGACTCTGGTGGCTGTGGGGGCAGGTGGGGAAGGGGCTGCTCCACAAGTCTTGGAATCTCCAAGGCTTGCAGAAGAAACCTCTGTATTTCCCACTTCCTCCACTGTTTCTGCCTCCTCCACCTCCTCTAGGGCCTCCATCCCCTGCCTTAACGAGACACGCGTTTCAAGGAGCGAATACACACCACCTCCATACTGCGCAGTCAGGGCTCACCCTATTCAGGCAGTGTTCAAATTAATACGCCTTGGAGATCGCAGTCATGCAGGTGAAGAGTTGTTCGCAGCTCTCCAGGCACAGTTTGAGCAATGGCTGTCTCCGCTGAACCTAGAGTCAGGGAAGGCCGTGTGCGATAATGGTGCGAACATGTTAGCGGCCCTAGGCCGAGGCATGCTTGCACACGTGCCTTGCATGGCTCACGTCCTCAACCTGGTGGTACAGTGATTTCTCAGCCACTATCCTGGCCTGGATGAGCTGCTTCACAAAGTACAGAAGCAATGTGCTCACTTCCGCCGTTCGCACCCCGCATGTCGTCGACTGGCATCGATACAGAGGTCTTTGTGCCAGTTAACATTGATCTGCAATGTGCCGACGACGTGGAATTCCACTCTGCACATGTTGCAGCACCTGTGCCAGCAGCAACAAGCTCTGATGCAGTATGTCATGACGTATAGCTTGGGGCAACGCAGTACGGACTTGGGGCATATCACGTTTGCGGAGTGGGAACAGATTAAGGACCTCTGCACCCTTCTGCATGGTTTTGAAATGGCTACTATACTGGTTAGCGCTGACGATGCCGTCATCAGCATCACTATTCTAGTCATATACATGCTGGAGCAAACTTTGAATAACCTGCGGCAGGAGGTAGTGTCCCCAGAAGAAGAGGAGGATGTGGAAGGGATACCAATGTCTCAAATTTCCAGACTGTCATCACACAGGTGGATGCCATGTGACAGTGGATTACAGTGATCGAGGGGGTTTGGTGATACCAGGCAAACTGTTAGTGAAGGTGCAAGAGCCAAGGAACTAATGGAGGCGGAAGAGGTGATGGGCGAGCAGCTGTCAGAGGATGAAGAGGATAATTATCCCCTCTCGTTTGAACGTGGTGGGCAGGAGGGGACAGAGGAAACAAGCATCAGTGTTACGCAACCCACAATACAGCCTGGCTTTGGACCTCCTGGAAGAGCCCGACATATGAGTGCCTTCTTGATGCACTGACTTCTTGATCTGCAACATGATCCCTATATAGCTAGGATTCAAAATAATGCTGACTACTGGGTTGCCACTCTGTTAGATCCACGTTATAAGAGTCAATTTTGCCAGATGCTTCCCTCCCTGGAAAGGGACCCACTTATGTTGGAGTATCGAAACAAGCTTTTAAGCAACCTTAATAACATAGTAACATAGTAACATAGTTTTTAAGGTTGAAGGAAGACTAAGTCCATGTAGTTCAACCCATAGCCTAACATGTTGATCCAGAGAAAGGCAAAAAACCCCATGTGGCAAACACTAAGCTCCACATTGGGGAAAAAAATCCTTCCCGACTCCATACGACAATCAGACTAGTTCCCTGGATCAACGCCCTATCAAGGAATCTAGTATATATAACCTGTAATATTATACTTTTCAAGAAAGGCATCCATGCCCTTCTTAAATTTTAATAGTGAATCACTCATTACAACATAATGCAGCAGAGAGTTCCATAGTCTCACTGCTCTTACAGTAAAGAATCTGCGTCTGTGATTATGATTAAGCCTTCTTTCCTCCAGACGTAGACGATGCCCCCTTGTCCCCGTCTCTGGCCTCAGAGTAAAAAGATCAGTAGAAAGGTCTTTGTACTGTCCCCTCATATACTTGTACATAGTAATAAGATCACCCCTAAGCCTTCTTTTCTCCACAGTAAATAACCCCAAGTGTAATTACCTGTCTTGGTATTGCAGACCCGCCAGTCCTCTAATAACCTTGGTCGCTCTTCTCTGCACCCTCTCTAGTTCAGTTATGTCTTTCTTATACACCGGAGACCAAAACTGTACACAGTATTCTAAGTGTGGTCGCACTAATGACTTGTATAGAGGTAAAATTATGTTCTCCTCATGAGCATCTATGCCTCTTTTAATGCATCCCATTATTTTATTTGCCTTTGCAGCAGCGGCCTGACACTGGCCACTAAACGTGAGCTTGTCATCCACCAATACACCCAGGTCTTTTTCAGTGACAGTTTTGCCCAGTGTTTTACAATTAAGCATATAATTATACATTTTATTTCCTCTGCCCAATTGCATTACCTTACATTTATCCCCATTAAAGCTCATTTGCCATTTATCAGCCAAAGCTTCTAGTTTACATAGATCCTGCTGTAATATAAAATTGTCCTCCTCTGTATTGATTACCCTTCAGAGTTTAGTGTCATCTGCAAATATTGAAATATTACTCTGTATGCCCCCTACAAGGTCATTAATAAATATGTTAAAAAGAAGGGGGCCCAATACTGACCCCTGTGGTACCCCACTGTTAACTGAGAACCAGTCTGAGTGTTTTCCATTAATAACCACCCTTTGTTTCCTTTCACTGAGCCAATTCTTAACCCACATGCATATATTTTCCCCTATCCCCATTGTTCTCATTTTATGTATCAACCTTTTGTGTGGAACCGTATCAAAAGCTTTTGAAAAGTCCATATACACGACATCCACTGCATTTCCTTGGTCCAGTCCAGAACTTGTCTCCTCATAAAAACTGATCAGATTAGTTTGACAGGAAAGGTCCCTCTTAAACCCATGTTAATATTGGGTCATGAGGTTATTTTTCTTCAGATACTCTATTATAGCATCTCTTAGGAAACCCTCCAGGATTTTACCCACAGTAGAGGTTAAGCTTACTGGCCTATAATTTCCAAGTTCAGTTTTTGTCCCCTTTTTGAATATTGACACCACATTTGCTATGCGCCAGTCGTGTGGTACCGACCCTGTTATTATGGAATCTTTAAAGATTAAAAATAATGGTCTATCTATGACGTTACTTAATTCCTGCAGTACTCGCGGGTGTATCTCATCTGGGCCCGGGGATTTGTCAACTTTAGTGATTTTTAGACGCTGCCATACTACCTGCTTGTTTAAACAAGTGACATTTAATGGAGAATTTTTGTTATCACTAATCATGTTTTCGGTCATGCGATTTTCTTGTGTAAATACGGTTGAAAAAAAATCATTTAGCATATTGGCTTTTTCCTCATCCTCATCCACCATTTCACCCAGACTATTTTTAAGGGGGCCAACACTATCATTTTTTAGATTTTTACTATTTATGTAGTTAAAGAATATTTTGGGGTTATTTTTACTTTCTCTGGCAATGATTCTCTCTGTCTCAATCTTTGCCGCCTTGATTTGTTTTTTACATAATTTATTTAATTTTCTATATTTATTTAATGCCTCATCACTACCTACTTGCTTTAGTTCTCTAAATGCTTTCTTTTTGTCGCTTATTGCGCCCCTTACAGCTCTATTTAGCCATAGTGGTTTCCTCCTATTTCTAGCATGTTTATTCCCAAAGGGTATATATTGTGCACAGGTCCTATTCAGGATGTTAATAAATGTCTCCCATTTGCTTTGTGTAGCTTTATGTCTCAGGATATCGTCCCAGTTTATTGCACTAAGATCATCTCTCAACCGTTGGAAATTTGCCTTCCTGAAGTTTATTGTCCTTTTAACCCCTCTACTACACATCTTATTAAAGGATACATGAAAACGTATTATTTTGTGATCACTATTACCCAAGTGACCCCCAACTCGTATATTTGATATGCGGTCTGGCCT
Organism: Phyllobates terribilis; assembly: GCF_046119375.1. Lineage (NCBI taxonomy): Eukaryota > Metazoa > Chordata > Amphibia > Anura > Dendrobatidae > Phyllobates > Phyllobates terribilis. Next base: position 405,787,509 of record NW_027362761.1, on the reverse strand, counting down.
ATTGGTTAATATTAGGTCTAGCAGTGCCCCCCTTCTTGTTGGGTCCTGAACCAGTTGTGAAAGGTAATTGTCTCTCATAGTTGTCAAAAACCTATTACCTTTGCTTGAACTACATGTTTCTGTCCCCCAATGTATTTCAGGGTAGTTGAAGTCTCCCATAATAATGACTTCTCCTTGAGTCGCTGCTTCATCTATTTGCTTTACGAGGATATTCTCCGCTATTTCCATTATTTTTGGAGACTTATAACAAACCCCTATCAGTAATTTATTATTTTTTCCCCCTCCCCTTATTTCCACCCACAGGGACTCTACATTTTCATTAGATTCACATATATCTCCCCTCAAGATGGGTTTTAAGGATGATTTTACATATAAACACACACCCCCCCTCGCTTGTTTGTACGGTCATTTCTGAACAGACTATAGCCCTGTAAATTAACTGCCCAGTCATGGCTCTCGTCCAGCCACGTCTCAGATATCCCTACCATGTCATAATTATTTTCCAACAAAATTAATTCTAATTCCTCCATTTTGTTGGTGAGGCTTCTGGCATTAGTGTACATGCATTTTATGTATCTCTCTGTACCTCTATTCCTTCCTACTTTATTGACTGTTCTAACCCCACCCCCAATTTCTTTATTTGTGCCCAGGTCACTATCTGCACTATCTTCCCCACTTATAAAATGAATACCCTCCCCCCAATCCCTAGTTTAAACACTCCTCCAACCTTCTAGCCATTTTCTCCCCCAGCACAGCTGCACCCTCCCCATTGAGGTGCAGCCGGTCCCTAGCGTAGAGTCTGTAGCCAACTGAGAAGTCGGCCCAGTTCTCTAGGAACCCAAATCCCTCCTTCCTACACCAGTTTTTGAGCCACTTATTTATCTCCCTAATCTCCCGTTGCCTCTCTGGCGTGGCACGTGGTACTGGTAGTATTTCCGAGAATACCACCTTGGAGGTCCTTGCTTTCTGCTTGCAGCCTAATTCCCTGAAATCATCTTTAAGGACCTTCCACCTACCTCAAACTTTGTCATTTGTGCCAATGTGCACCATGACCGCTGTGTCCTCACCAGCCCCTCCCAGTAATCTGTCAACCCAATCAGCGATGTGCTGGACTCGAGCGCCAGGTAGGCAGCAGACTGTTCGACGATCCCTGTCTTTGTGACAGATTGCCCAATCTGTTCCCCTAATAATTGAGTCCCCCACTACCAGCACCTGCCTGGCCTGCCCTGCTCTCCTATTTCCCTCTTTACTGGAGCTGACACTCCTCCGGCTTTCAGGGGACATGCCTTGCTGCAGCAGTGCTACCACTGTACCGTCACTCCCCTCATCTGCCAACTTTGCAAACTTATTGGGGTGTGCCAGATCAGGACTAGCCTCCCTGGCACTCTTCCCTTTTCCCCAAGATAACAGTGAGGCACACAGTGTGCATCGCAGCTGTAGTCTTTCAACCTCTGGCACGTCGGTTCGTCAACACCAAAACATTAGCTGCAACAGCAGAGTAAGTGGCAGAAGCAATTTCTGGGAGTCCTTTCACACATTTTTTGCACCAGCTCATGCACAAGCATAACAGAGTACAAGTCTAACACGTGGTGAACGACTGGAGAGGATGGTGGAGGAGTATCTAGAGCTTAATATGAAGACCATCAGGGAGGATTTTGACCCTTTTACATTTTGGTCTTCAAAAATGGATGAATGCCCTGAGCTTGCCTCTAACTCCTTGAAGGTTTTATCATGCCCGGCAGCCAGGTTTCTCTCTGAACGTGGCTTCAGCGCTGCTGGTAGTGTCTTGGCTAGTGTTGAGCGAGCACTAAAATGCTCGGTTGCTCGAAGCTCGGGCCGAGCTCACTGTGATACTCGGGTGCTCGACCCGAGCAGCGAGCCCAATGTTAGTCTATGGGAGACCCGAGCATTTTTGTGGCGGTACCCCCGGCAGTATTTTAAAAGCCTAACAAGTGCCCAAAACGATAGTGACAGTGCTCAAATGACACGGGGACAGCATGGGGATCGCCCCAGGAAGCATTTCTGACCCCCAGGTCACTGCTGTCAACAATGTGGTCAGAGGTATTAAGCCACTTTTAAGGGCTCACAATAAAACATTCAAAAACGAAAGTGAAACTGTTTTACTGTGAAATATGTTAAGGAAGTTCTTTCCAGGGTAAAGACTTGTGTATAAGGTAAAATAAATAACCCCTAAACAAATACTCCTCCACACCTTGGACTATGTTCACAAGTAGCATTTTTTATGCGTTTTTGCACTTTTGTATTGCTTTCAACCGTGACAAATGCATTCACCGGGAAATGTCATTTTAACATTTTACAACTTTATCTGGCCATGTGCTGTGTGACACATGCATACAGTGCTGAAAAGACATGGGAACAGCATGGGGAAGACCCCTGGAAGCATCTCTGACACCCAGGTCACTGCCTAAAAGTGTGCCCATCAGAAGTGATCCTTGCCGCATCAGAAGATGCAGACTTGCAACTATCCCCGTGCAAGTTCTTGTCCCAGGGCAGTGTTGAATTGTACCTCCCCCATTCCTTGCAATGAAAGCGCAAGTATGCAGCCAACCACCCACCCACCCCCAGGCTGCAATACCATACTGCAGGCTTGCAATTGAAATCGGGCCTTTTAGGCATGTGGAGGCGGAGTCTGGCCACCACATCATGGCTGCATTGGCGGCCTGGTATCCATACTCAGTCCCCAGCCGCCCGGCAGCCGGGTGTCCACACTCGGTCCCCAGCCGCCAGGGGACGGCCGGGTGTCCATACTCGGTCCCCAGCTGCCCCGCGGTCGGGTGTCCACACACGGTCCCCAGCCGCCTGGGGGCAGCCGGGTGTCCATAAACGGGCACCAGGAGTCCCTATTTCTCCTGTCAACTTCCCCCCACACACTTTTCTTAGCCCTTCCTGCTTTAGGGCAGCATTGGACGAGCCCACCAGAGAACCAGAATCCTCCGGTGGGCCCTGGCTTCTCCATCAGGGAAGTTGAGAGTGCCAAGGTGAGGAGCATGATGATGATGATAGAAGTTAGCATCTGCTTTGTTTTCTTGGAATGCAAGCGCATGTATGTAGTAGCGGCTAGGCCTGAGGTAGTCAGCGTTTTGGCGCATATCCTACCTCACCCGAGGATTGCTGGACGTTTTCCTGCTACTATCCCAGTTCTATGACTCCCGTTAAAACAAAGCTTCAGGTGATAAATGATGGATGAGGTGGTGGCAAAGGAGAAAGAGCAGGAGGAACAGGGACCATTCACATCAATATCAGGCCAGTCAACCACATATGTCTTGTAGGATATGTTTCTGTAACAAAAGGAGCGGTTCGGCTACACAGTTTAGGGCATACAGTGAGTGTAATGCCTACCAAAAATTTTGAGGCACTCCAATGCCCCTTGGAAATGACATGGAGGTCAGAGGGCCTTAACTAAACCATTTTTTTCCATTTGTAGCAACTGGGTTTCCTGTACACTGTTGGCCTAAGCAGTGAATGGAAGGCTTTCCAAAAATTATGAGGAACTGCACTGCCCCTTGAAACAGACGTGGATTACAGCGTACTAAAAACCTTCTACCCATTATTGGGGAGTGGGTCTCCCTTAGTTTTCACCTTTGCATTGAAAAGCAAAAGCTGACTTAAATTAGGAGGAAATGCAATGCCCGTTGTAAGAGTCGTGTGTTATGTTCTGCTACCAGAGCTAAGGAAAGAGAGGAGATCTGTCCCTACGATAGAACTCAGCTTTATCCCTACGATGTAACAGGGAACCTGATCCTGCGATCAGACCTGCTAAAGTCCTAAGCTAGTCTGTACGGAGACCTATAGATGTGGGGAAGGAATCCCTACAAGTACTAAGGACTGGGAGGAAAATGGGACACCTCCTAACAGAAATAGTAGCAGACAGACAAACAAGCAAAATAAATAGAACAAAGAGGTCCGTAGACCAAGCAAACTAACAGAGTTAGATACAGAGCACAGGCTAGCTAGAAAGTAGTTATACAATGAAGTCCAGCAAAGCCAGAAGGGCGGAGCAGGATTAAATAGGCCAACAAGGTCATGTGACCAGCAAAGGAAAAAACCTAAGAGCAAGGTTCTAACAGTGCCCCCCCTTCTAAGAGGATCCTCCGGATCCCCTAGGACCAGGCTTATCAGGAAATCTCCTGTGAAACGCTCTGATAAGTCTGGACGCGGAAACATCATCTGACCTCACCCAAGAGTTATCCTCGGGTCCGAAACCTTTCCAGGCCACAAGATACTGCAAACTACCTCTATACCGTCTAGAGTTAAGGATGCGAGAAATTTCATATTCCCCGTCCTCCACCACCGGAGGAACAGAGGCAGAGGCGTCACCATCCGACACAACAGCTTTTTTTAACAGAGAGACATGAAATACCGGATTAATTCTCCAGGAGGTAGGAACCTCCAACCTAACAGCAGATTGGTTGACAACCTGAAGCACCTTAAAGGGCCCTACAAACTTGGGACCCAATTTCTTAGAAGGAATCCTCAACCGCAGATTCCTAGAGGACAACCAAACCATGTCACCAACAGCGAACAAAACCTCCTGTCGTTTCCTATCAAAGTAGTCTTTAGATTTTCTGTTGGCCTCCTGAAGATTACCACGCACATCCGTCCAAACTCTCTCCAAATCACCGGAAAAATTCTCCTCCTCAGGCACGGCAGATCCCAACTTGGAGAACGACCCAAACGACGGATGTCTCCCAGAACAACAAAAAAAAGGCGAACAACCAGCAGAAGAAGATGTATGATTGTTCAGAGCAAATTCAGCAAGTGGCAGAAACTCAGACCACCCCTCTTGATTGTCTGCCACAAAACAACGCAAGAACTGCTCAACATCCTGGTTTTTCCTTTCTGTCTGGCCATTAGATTCAGGATGATATCCGGACGAGAACGACAAATGAACTCCCAACCTGTCACAAAAGGCACGCCAAAAACGAGCCACGAACTGAGGACCCCTATCAGAAACAATGTCAGTAGGAACGCCATGAAGTCTGACAATTTCCTTGACAAAGGCCTTAGCGAGAGTTTTAGCGCAGGGCAGTTTGACGAAGGGAACCAAGTGACACATCTTGCTAAAACGGTCCACGACCACCCAGATGACAGTAAAACCCTCAGAGGGGGGAAGGTCAGTTATAAAGTCCATAGCCAAATGTGTCCAAGGAGCACTGGGAACCTCCAAAGGACAAAGCAACCCCGCAGCAGGAGTATGTGAGGACTTAGATCTAGCACATATAGTACATTGACGCACCCACTTAATGACTTCCTTCTGCCATCCAGGCCACCAAAAACTGCGACCCACCAGTCTCTTTGTCTCAGAGATTCCGGGATGACCTGCCAACCGAGACTTGTGACACTCAACAAACAAATCTCTCCTAAAGGTCCCAGGCACAAACAACCTCCCATGAGGAGTGTTAGATGGAGCATTCTCCTGTGCTTTAAGAATCTCATCTTCCAAAACGGAGTCCAAAGCAGCTATCACAACACCTTCTTGTAAAATGTTCTCCTCTTTCTCAGCACCGACTATGGGAGAAAAACTGCGAGACAAGGCATCCGCCTTAACATTCTTAGTACCAGGGATGTAAGTAACGGAGAAATTAAACCGCGAGAAAAACAGTGCCCACCTAGCCTGACGGGCATTCAGGCGCTTGGCAGCATCAAGATATATCAGATTTTTATGATCCGTAAGAACCTGAACGGGAAATTCCGCACCTTCCAAGAAGTGGCGCCAGTGTTCAAATGCGAGTTTAATAGCCAATAATTCCCGATTACCAATATCGTAATTCAGTTCAGTCTCCGAAAATTTTTTTGAAAAAAAGGCACAGGGATGTAATCCATCCCCGTTATCCTGAGACAATACTGCGCCAACCCCCACAGAGGAAGCATCAACCTCAACCAAAAACGGCTTAGTCACATCAGGCTGCATAAGGATGGGAGCAGAGGTGAACCTCTCCTTGAGATACACAAAAGCTTCAATAGCCTCAGAAGACCACTGAACCGCATCAGCACCTTTCCTGGTGAGATCGGTCAGAGGTTTGACAATACTAGAAAAAATTTTTATGAATTTTCTGTAATAATTGGCGAAACCTAAAAACCTCTGTATCGATTTCAAACCAATAGGCCTAGGCCATTCCTGTACAGCTTGAACTTTAACCGGGTCCATCTCAAAGCCTTCGCTGGAGATAATGTAGCCCAAAAAACTAATTCTCTGTACAGCGAACTCACAATTCTCCAGCTTAGCAAAAAGCGAATTGTCCATTAACAACTGTAATACCTCACGTACGCTCCGCCAATGAGACTCCAGATCCGGCGAATAAATCAAAATGTCATCCAAATACACAACCACATTTTTGCCGATCAAAGGTCTAAGGATGTCATTAATAAGATTCTGAAAAAATGCAGGAGCATTAGTAAGACCAAAAGGCATAACCAGATTCTCAAAATGACCCACAGGAGTGTTAAAAGCAGTCTTCCATTCGTCACCCTCCTTCATGCGCAACAGATTGTATGCCCCCTTAAGGTCAATTTTAGAGAACCACTTGGCCCCCATTAACTGGTTAAACAGATCAGGAATCAATGGCAGTGGGTAAGGATTGCGTACAGTAATTTTGTTAATCTCACGAAAATCCAGACAAGGACGTAAACCGCCGTCCTTTTTTTTTACAAAAAAAAATCCAACCGCCACAGGAGACTTAGAGGGCCTAATGTGACCGGCGGCCAAACTTGTCTGTATGTATTCCTCCAAAGCCTTCCTCTCAGGAATAGTAAGGTTAAATAAACGACTTTTAGGAAGAGTCGCTCCAGGGACAAATTCAATTGAACAATCATAGGCTCTATGGGGAGGCAAAACCTGCGATTCCTTCTCAGAAAAAAACTCTCCAAAAATCCTGAATAGGAACAGGCAATTCTCCCCTATCCAAAGCTGCAATACACCCGTTGCAACACTTGTCATAACATTTATGGCTCCAGGATTTAATTTCACTGGTAGACCAATCCAGTACAGGATTGTGAAATTTTAACCAGGGCAATCCCAATATTACTGGAGAAGGCAAGTTATTCAAAACTACCAAATCCAATTTCTCATGGTGAACACCATTAATAGTGAGAGGAAATTCACAGACCTTGAGAGTAATATTCTTCAAAGGGGAACCATCCACAGAAACCACAGCAATGGGGGATGATAAAGGTTCGGGTTTTAAATTGAGTCTTTCCAAGAATCCCCCATCAATTACATTCAGAGTAGACCCACAATCGACAAACACCCGAAATTCCATTAATTTTTCCTGAGCAATCGTGGAAGCAGCTAAAAATACACCCTTGGAATTTAAACAGGCAATACGGGCATGACTGACCATTTTTTTTTCTTTCTTCATACGAAGCTCACAGCCTTTAATCAAATGACCAGATTTTCCGCAATAGAAACACAAGCCTTCAGAAAATCTGCGATCTTTTTCTTGAGAGCGAGGTGCCACCGATCCAATCTCCATCGGTTCACCACTGTTAGTACACACATTCTCATAACCAGAAACTGACATAGCAGAGGATTTGCTCTCATTAACCCTTGCACGCAGTCTCCTATCCACCCGTATAGCTAATTGCATAGCCTGTTGCAAATCCTCAGGTGTAGGATAAGCAATTAGCAGGTCTTTAACCCTTTCATTGAGCCCAGAAAGAAATAGACTTTTCAGAGCAGAATCGTTCCACCCTGTTTGAGTAGACCAACGACGGAAATGAGTACAATATTTTTCCACATTACCTGATCCCTGTCTCAAACGTCTCAACTCAGTCTCAGCTGATGCGACACGGTCAGGATCATCATATAATAGCCCCAAAGCAGAAAAAAAACTATCCACTGATCTGAAGCATGTATCACTAGATTGCAAAGAAAAGGCCCACTCCTGAGGCTCTTTGCGCAAAAGTGACATTATGAACCCTATGCGCTGGGATTCATCCCCAGAGGACTTGGGTCTCAAACGAAAATACAATAAGCAAGCATTTTTAAATGAAAAAAATTCTCGGTGTTCACCAAAAAATAAATCCGGCAAACATACCTTAGGCTCCAAGAAATGTGCTCCAGGACAGTTACTCACGTGCTGACGGAGCTTGGCCACCTCCAGAGAGAGTCCCTGCAGGCGATGAGCCAAATCCTGAACCGACACCATGATGGAACAGAAAAATCTTTCCTTAGAGAATTTGCAGGCTGGACTTACTGTTATGTTCTGCTACCAGAGCTAAGGAAAGAGAGGAGATCTGTCCCTACGATAGAACTCAGCTTTATCCCTACGATGTAACAGGGAACCTGATCCTGCGATCAGACCTGCTAAAGTCCTAAGCTAGTCTGTACGGAGACCTATAGATGTGGGGAAGGAATCCCTACAAGTACTAAGGACTGGGAGGAAAATGGGACACCTCCTAACAGAAATAGTAGCAGACAGACAAACAAACAAAATAAATAGAACAAAGAGGTCCGTAGACCAAGCAAACTAACAGAGTTAGATACAGAGCACAGGCTAGCTAGAAAGTAGTTATACAATGAAGTCCAGCAAAGCCAGAAGGGCGGAGCAGGATTAAATAGGCCAACAAGGTCATGTGACCAGCAAAGGAAAAAACCTAAGAGCAAGGTTCTAACATCGTGGAGGTTAGAGGTAATTAAAAACAACATTTCAATGCCCCTTGGAAGAGCTGTGGAGTTCAGAGTGGCTTAAGATGCTTTTAATGCCCCTTTGAAGAGATGTGGAGGTCACAGTTGCTTAACAAGACGGTTTTAATGTCCCTCGAAAGAGACGTGGAAGTTCCATTAGCTTAACAAGACGGTTTTAATGCCCCTCGGAAAAGTGGTGGAGGCCGCAGTAGCTTAACAAGACGGTTTTAATGCCCCTCGGAAAAGTGGTGGAGGTTGCAGTAGCTTAACAAGATGGTTTGAATGCCCCTTGGAAAAGTGGTGGAGGTCGCAGTAGCTTAACAAGATGGTTTGAATGCCCCTTGGAAGAGCTGTGGAGCTCAGAGTGGTTTAACAAGACGCTTTTAATGCCCCTCGAAAGAGATGTGGAGGTCCCAGTAGCTTAACAAGACGGTTTTAATGACCCTTGGAAAAGCTGTGGAGTTCAGAGTGGTTTAACAAGACACTTTTAATGCCCCTCGGACGAGATGTGGAGGTCGCAGTAGCTTATCAAGATTGTTTTAATGCCCCTTGGAAGAGCTGTGCAGTTCAGAGTGGTTTAACAAGACGCATTTAATGCCCCTCGGAAGAGATGGCGAGATCCCAGTATCTTAACAAGACGGTTTTAATGCCCCTTGGAAAAGTGGTGGAGGTCACAGTAGCTTAACAAGACAGTTTTAATGCCCCTTGGAAAAGTGGTGGAGGTCACAGTAGCTTAACAAGACGGTTTTAATGCCCCATGGAAGAGCTGTGGAGTTCAGAGTGGTTTAACAAGACGCTTTAAATGCCCCTCGGAAGAGATGTGGAGGTCCCAGTAGCTTAACAAGACGGTTTTAATGCCCCTTGGAAAAGTTGTGGAGGTCACAGTAGCTTAGCAAGATCATTTTAATGCCCCTCGGAAAAGTGGTGGATGTCACAGTAGCTTAACAAGACGGTTTTAATGCCCCTTAGAAAAGTGGTGGATGTCACAGTAGCTTAACAAGATGGTTTTAATGCCCCTTGAAAAAGTGGTGGAGGTCACAGTAGCTTAACAAGACGGTTTTAATGCCCGTTACAAGAGCCATACAGTACAGCATCTTAAAAATATTATTCCCATTATTGGGGAGTTGGTCTCCCACAGTCTTTGCTTATGCCTTCCAAGCTAAAGCTGACAAAAATAAGGACGGAGGAACTTTCAATAATGACAACATGGACCACGGTCACCCTGGTGGTATAGTGGTGGTGGAGGCTGAGGATAAGGAGAAGAACATAAAACAGCTGAAATGAGGAAGCGTATACCCATGTGTGGGTGTGAAGTGGTGCATATGAATACACCTCCCGAAATAACACAGTGGATTTAACTTTATGTTACTCTGCTGTCATTTGGTGTTGATGAGAAGTCTGGCCCAATCCAGCCCTTGTTCATTTTGATAAGGGTCAGCTTGTCAGCATTGTCAGTTGACAGGCGAGTGCGCTTATCAGTTATAATTCCCCCAGCGGCACTAAAAACACGCTCCGATAACACGCTAGCGGCAGGGCAGGCCAGGATCTCCAAGGCATACAGAGAGAGTTCATTCCAAGTGTCCAGCTTGGATACCCAATAAATAAAAGGCACAGAGGAATCACGGAGGACGCTGGTACGGTCGGCAAGGTACTCCCTCACCATCTTTTGAAACTTTTCACTCCTTGTGAGAGTACCCCGCGCATCAGAGTCTGTCCGAAGGGAGGGTCTGAGAAAACTGTCCCAGAACGTTGACAGTGTTCCCCTGCATCTGCTGGATTGGAGTTGCGTCTCTCTTGCATGTACACCTTGATCCATCTCATCATACTCTGGCTGCAATGCCTCCTCTTTACTTCTCTGCAGAGTGCATTGCAAAAGACAGGCAAGTGGATTGCTGATGCTAATGATGGCATCGTCGCCACTCACCATCTTGGTGGACCCCTCAAAGTTTGTCAAGATGGTGTCAGACATCCAGGTCCACTCCTGAGGTCTTATGTGTGGAGTCTGACCTGAATATCAAAGGCCTTGTTTCAGCTGGTCCTCCACAACTTCTCTCTTCTGCTCACAAATCCTTTGCAACATGTGGAGGGTAGAGTTCCAACATGTGGGGACATCACACACCAGTCGGTATAACGGAAGCTGCAAACGCTGCTGCAACACAGCAAGGGCGGCGGAAGCTGTAGCCGACTTGCGAAAATGAGCTGACAGGCGGCGTACTTTCACGAGCAGATCTGGCAACTCGGGGTACGATTTATGAAACTGCTGAACCACGAGGTTAAGCACATGAGCCAGCCATGGTACGTGTGTGATCACGCCTCGCCTCAGAGCCGCCACCAGGTTATGGCCATTGTCACACACGACCATGCCTGGATGTAGGTTCAGCGGTCTCAGCCACAGATCTGCCTGCTTTTTCACAGCTGTCCACGACTCACAAGCAGTGTGAGGTTTCTCACCTAAGCACAGCCTGTTGCCGCTTGGCGGAGGCAGTACTGCAGTGCTTCCAGCTTGTAACTGATGTGGTGATATCTGAGATGGAGGCTGAACATGAGGAGGAGGAGGAGGATGATGCGCAGGAGCTACACTGTGGGGGCACCTCTGACTGACATAGGGCCCGCAATCCTCGGTGTGGGGAGGATGTGTTCCGTCCCAAGGTCCGACTTGGTCCCGGCTTCCACTATGTTTACCCATTGTGCTATCAGGGAGATGTACCATTCCTGGCCACAAGCACTTGTCCATGTGTCCATTGTCAGGTGGACTCTCCCAGTAACTGCATTGTTGAGGGCACGGCAGATGTTTTGGGACACGTGCTTGTGTAGTGCGGGGATGGCACACCAGGCAAAATAGTGTCGGCTGGGGACCGAGTACCCAGGGACGGCCACCGCCATAAAGTTGCGGAAGGATTCCGTCTCCACCAGCCTAAAAGGCAGCATTACCAACACAAGCAGTCATGAAATGTGCAAATTTAGGACTGTGGCCTGTGGGGCGTTAGCTGCGAATTTCCGCTTTTGTTCAAAGGTCTGGGATATGGACAATTGAACGCTGCAGTGGGACGTGGACGTGGACTTTGATGCTGTTTCTTGAGAAACTGCCATAACAAGTGAAGACTGAGAGGAGGGAGCATCTTTGCATGCAGTATGGACAGGGGATTGCCTTGCACCCACAACAGGGTGTTCTATTGCAACAGTGGAAAAAGCAGTGGTGACACCCGCTGACACTGGTCGTGGATCCTGGGGTTCACCCCACAAAGTCGGGTGCTTTACTGCCATGTGCCTGATCATGCTGGTGGTGGTCAGGCTGGTAGCTTTGTCACCCCTGCTGATGCTGGCATGGCAGGTGGTACAAAAGGCCTTTTTGGGGTTATCAGCAGAGTCTTTAAAAAAATTCCAGACTCTGGAAGACCTACATGTTGTACTGGCAACGTCCCTCGTATTGGTGTTACGGGGAACTGTTGCCTGCCTTCTGTGTGCGACCACCACACTGCTTCTTCCTGCCTGTTGGGGTACTTTGCCTCCTTCACCCTATGTGCTGCTGGCCTCGCTCTGCAAGTCCTCCTGCCACGTTGGGTCAGTTACTAGATCATCCACCACCTCCTCCTCTTCCACTTGCGCACCACGATCCTCCTCCTCACTTCCTGGCAATTGTGTCTCGTCATCGTCCACCTCTTGTGACAAATTGCCAGCGTCGCCTTCCTGTGGCCGTGGCTGTTCAAATATTTGGGCATCGCTACATGGGATCTCCTCTTCCACCACTTCAAGCGGAGCAGGCGAGGGGCACAAATCTGGAAATGGACCAGTGAACAGCTGTTCAGAGTGTCCAAGTGTGGGATCAGTTGCTGTCTGACGACACTCGGCATGGTGGGAGGAAGGAGCATCAAGATGAGGAGGAGTATTCGGTCGAGACTCACGGCTACTAAGATTTGACCGTGTGGAAGACAGATCGGAGGTGGTGGTGCCGGGTAACTGGAAGTATTATCTGCTATCCAATTAATAACCTGTTCACACGGATCAGTTCGCAATACTGGTGTTGTTCTGTGCTTCCCTAGTAATTCGGTCAAGAAGTGGGAGTGAGAAGATGTGACTGTTGGTTGTGGCACATTTTCACCTTGGCCACGGCCCCGTCCTCTGTACGCACCATCACCAGAACGTCCAGTTCCACGTCCTTTGCCACGCACCTTGCCCATTGTAAATGAAGTAAAATAGCTTACACTCGCACTATCATTGGAAAAAGGGTAATAAAAAGTAGATTAGAACCGTGGAAGAGGAAAACCACAGTTCTATTTCTCTGGCCTACACCAGACTCTTTTAAACAATCTGAACAATCAGGGAGAAACTATTACTGTTTTTCTTTATGGAAAAAATACCAAAAGCTGGATATTAGAGATTTTTTACCGTGGAACAGCAAAACCACAGATATAATGTACTGGTGTATACCAGACTTTTTAAAATATATATATTTGCGGCTGAACAGTGAGCGACACACTCAAACTGTTATTTTTAGATAAAAATGGCCCAAAAGTGGATAATACAGAGGTTTGAACCGTGGAACTGCAAAACCACACTTCTGTCTCTCTGGCCTACACCAGACTATTTTCAACAGATATATTTGTGTCTGAAAAATCAGGGAGACACTATTAGTTTTTTTTTACGGCAAAAAATGCCAAAAGCAGGATAATAGAGATTTTTTAGCGTGGAACAGCAAAACCACACTTCTGTCTCTCTGGCCTACACCAGACTAATTTCAACAGATATATTTGTGTCTGAAAAATCAGGGAGACACTATTAGTTTTTTTTTTACTCCAAAAAATGCCAAAAGCAGGATAATAGAGATTTTTTAACCATGGAACACCAAAACCACAGTTACAATTTACTGGTGTATACCAGACTTTTTTAAATATATATATTTGCGGCTGAACAGTGAACGACACACTCAAACTGTTATTTTTAGATACAAATGGCCCAAAAGTGGATAATACAGAGGTTTGAACCGTGGAACTGCAAAACCACACTTCTGTCTCTCTGGCCTACACCAGACTATTTTCAACAGATATATTTGTGTCTGAAAAATCAGGGAGACACTATTAGTTTATTTTTTACGGCAAAAAATGCCAAAAGCAGGATAATAGAGATTTTTTAGCGTGGAACAGCAAAACCACACTTCTGTCTCTCTGGCCTACACCAGACTATTTTCAACAGATACAGTATATTTGTGTCTGAAAAATCAGGGAGACACTATTAGGTTTTTTTTTACGGCAAAAAATGCCAAAAGCAGGATAATAGAGATTTTTTAACCATGGAACACCAAAACCACAGTTACAATTTACTGGTGTATACCAGACTTTTTTAAATATATATATTTGCGGCTGAACAGTGAGCGACACACTCAAACTGTTATTTTTAGATACAAATGGCCCAAAAGTGGATTATACAGAGGTTTGAACCGTGGAACAGCAAAACCACACTTCTGTCTCTCTGGCCTACATCAGACTATTTTCAACAGATATATTTGTGTCTGAAAAATCAGGGATACTATTAGATTTTTTTCGGCAAAAGCAGGATAATAGAGATTTTTTTAGCGTGGAACAGCAAAACCACACTTCTGTCTCTCAGGCCTACACCAGACTATTTTCAACAGATATATTTGTGTCTGAAAAATCAGGGAGACACTATTAGTTTTTTTTTACGGCAAAAAATGCCAAAAGCAGGATAATAGAGATTTTTTAGCATGGAACAGCAAAACCACACTTCTGTCTCTCTGGCCTACACCAGACTATTTTCAACAGATATATTTGTGTCTGAAAAATCAGGGAGACACTATTAGTTTTTTTTTTACAGCAAAAAATGACAAAAGCAGGATAATAGAGATTTTTTAGCGTGGAAAAGCAAAACCACGCTTCTGTCTCTCTGGCCTACACCAGACTATATTCAACAGATATATTTGTGTCTTAAAAATCAGGGAGACACTATTAGTTTTTTTTTTACGGCAAAAAATGCCAAAAGCAGGATAATAGAGATTTTTTTACCGTGGAACAGCAAAACCACACTTCTGTCTCTCTGGCCTACACCAAACTATTTTCAACAGATATATTTGTGTCTGAAAAATCATAGACACACTTTTTTTTTTTGGGGGGGGTGGACACCAAAAGGTTAATAAGACGGGTATTTGTACAGTGTGAAGGAGGAAAAAAAAAGAGGATTTAGATGAAGAAAAAAAAAGGATTTTTCCTGGCCCCCGAGACCTGGAGCTAAGTCCAGCAATTTTAGCAACAGGAGCACACAGGACTGTAATGCAGCGTTTGCTGGTATAACCACTGCGTCTCCTATACAGCCTGCCTGCCTGCCTGACTGATATCTGGGATGGATATTAGTCCTGAGAAGGACTGTTTGTTTGATCTGGCAGCCTTTACAGACCCTACACTAACTATTTCGCAGTATATATCTCTCCCTAAATCAGCAGCGCTGTCCCTACACTGTCTGATCCCAGGCGTCTGTGTCCATGATGGCGGCGCCCGGTTTTAAATGCTCGAGGTGACGCTGTGCGGCCAGCCAATCAATGTAATGCCCACAACCAACATGGCTGCGGCATTACAATGACTGGCTGGCAATCCCTGCATGTTCATTGGCTCTGTAAAGAGTGCCAAACATGCAGGGCGGAGACCCGAGCTCCTGCCCGAGTAACCCGGAAATGCTCAGTGCTCGCCGAACATCCCGAGTAGCGTGATGCTCGAGCGAGTACCGAGCAGTGTAGAGCATGTTCGCTCAACACTAGTCTTGACAGATAAGCGCATCCTGTCCCCTGAAAGTGTAGACCGCCTAACTTTTATCAAGATGAACAAGTCGTGAATCTCAAAGGACTTTTGTACCCCAATTGCAGACTGTACAGAGCAGGCGATTTTGTCGTTTTGAGTGTGCTGCATTGATCTCTTGAAATTGCAGTCTGTGATATGGCTTCTGTGCCTGCTCTTGCTGCTGTTGATGCAGGTTTTAGGCCCTAATTTTGGGAAATGTGTAGAATTCTGATTGTGTCTCCATCCATTGGGTTGGCTGTAGTGGGACAGGTTTGGGTCTGCATTAAACTACTTGTAGTCTGATGAAATTGATGCCACTTCGGTGGTGTTAGGCCCTCATTTAGGGCAATGTGAACACTCCTGGTAAGGTCTCCATCTCCTGGGTTGGCTGTACTGAAAGAGGTGTGGGTCTTATTTACACTATTTCTACTGTAGTGAAATTGATTAGACATTGCTAGTGTCTGCCACTAATTTTTTGAAATGTGGAGAATCATGATTGGGTCTCCATCTATTGGGCTGGCTGTAGTGGAACTGGTTTAGGCCTCCTTTGCAATACTTATACTCTAGTGAAATTGATGCCACTTCAGTGGTGTTAGGCCCTCATTTAGGGCAATGTGAACACTCCTGGTTAAGTCTCCATCTATTGGGTTGTCTGTACTGGAAGAGATGTGAGTCTTATTTACACTATTTCTACTGTAGTGAAATTGATTAGACATTGCTAGTGTCTGCCACTAATTTTTTGAAATATGGAGAATCATGATTGTGTCTCCATCTATTGGGCTGGCTGTAGTGGAACTGGTTTAGGCCTCCTTTGCAATACTTATACTCTAGTGAAATTGATGCCACTTCAGTGGTGTTAGGCCCTCATTTAGGGCAATGTGAACACTCCTGGTTAAGTCTCCATCCATTGGGTTGGCTGTAGTGGGACAGGTTTGGGTCTGCATTAAACTACTTGTAGTCTGATGAAATTGATGCCACTTCGGTGGTGTTAGGCCCTCATTTAGGGCAATGTGAACACTCCTGGTAAGGTCTCCATCTCCTGGGTTGGCTGTACTGGAAGAGGTGTGGGTCTTATTTACACTATTTCTACTGTAGTGAAATTGATTAGACATTGCTAGTGTCTGCCACTAATTTTTTGAAATGTGGAGAATCATGATTGGGTCTCCATCTATTGGGCTGGCTGTAGTGGAACTGGTTTAGGCCTCCTTTGCAATACTTATACTCTAGTGAAATTGATGCCATTACGGTGGTGTTAGGCCCTCATTTAGGGCAATGTGAACACTCCTGGTTAGGACTCCATCTCCTGAGTTGGCTGTACTGGAAGAGGTGTGGGACTTCTTTACACTATTTCTACTGTAGTGAAATTGATTAGACATTGCTAGTGTCTGCCACTAATTTTTTGAAATGTGGAGAATCATGATTGTGTCTCCATCTATTGGGCTGGCTGTAGTGGAACTGGTTTAGGCCTCCTTTGCAATACTTATACTCTAGTGAAATTGATGCCACTTCAGTGGTGTTAGGCCCTCATTTAGGGCAATGTGAACACTCCTGGTTAAGTCTCCATCTATTGGGTTGTCTGTACTGGAAGAGATGTGGGTCTTATTTACACTATTTCTACTGTAGTGAAATTGATTACACTTCACTGACGTCTGCCACTAATTTTTGGAAATGTGGGGAATCCTGAATGGGTCTCCATCCATTGGGTTGACTGTAGTGGAAGAGGTTTTGGTCTCCATGCATTTCTATAGTTATACTGTAGTGAAATTGAGAATTTGGTGCAGATATTGTTCTCCCCAAACGGGTACGCAAAAGTAATAAAGTCTAAATTGATTTTCAATAAACAACCATCAGCATCCCCATCAAACATCTCTGCTGCTCCTTCCTCCTCTGTTACCCTGCCTAGTTGTGTCACGCAGGAGTCCGACAGAACCAGCTGTATACCCGCTGCAGTTAGGCTGAGTGACAACCCGTCAGCTGTAAGTGAAGCGGACATGCCTGCTGTTTTTGTTTCTCTCAGCACACCACACGTTTATCGATCCACAGTAACATCTCCACCTGCACCTCACTCAAGGTCTATCAGTTTGTCCGATTCACAATACTCTGCCCTCTCTCAGCGCTGCAGCCAGCCCTAAATCCCGCTGTTGTGGTTACGTAAAAGATTGTTTCATCCTACACATGACAAAGCTAAGAGGTTGAACTCCACCATCTCCAATCTGTTGGCCACGGAAATGGTGGTCTTAGGCTCTATTTTTTTTAAATATAATCACTTCCAATTGAGTCTGCATCTCCTGGGTTGGCTGTAGTGGGACTGGTATGGGTCTGCATTAAACTACTTGTAGTCTGATGACATTGATGCCACTTCGGTATGTGTTAGGCCCTCATTTAGTTCAATGTGAACGCTCTTGGTTAGGTCTCCATCTCCTGGGTTGGCTGTACTGGAAGATGTGTGGGTCTTATTTACACTACTTTTACAGTAGTGAAATTGATGCCACTTTGTTGATGTCTGCCACAAATTTTTTTAAATGTGGGGAATCCTGAATGGGTCTCCATCTACTGGATTGGCTGTAGTGGAACCTTCCTGTTCTGCAGTCTAAGTTGTGTAAGGTTGCTTACCAGTCCTTGCAGCACTCCTTATACAGACTCTGCCTGCTGCACTCCTGATACAGACTCTGCCTGCTGCACTCTGATACAGACTCTGCCTGCTGCACTCCTGATACAGACTCTGCCTGCTACACTCCTGATACAGACTCTGCCTGCTGCACTCCTGATAAAGACTCTGCCTGCTGCACTCCTGATACAGACTCTGCCTGCTGCATCTGTCCTACTGGGTCCAGCTGCTGCGCTTCTGTTGGTCTGTCCTGGAGTGGCACCTGGCATTCATCGGGAGCCAAGTCTAACCTCACCATCAGAGGCTCTAGTGAACAGTCCGGTGCTCACTTAGTCATGCCCCTCCGGGGTCTGTAGCACAGTGGTTCCACAAACCACATTCGTGACAGTTCTCCCTCGCAGGCAGAGTTCTCTCTCCTGTTGTACCAGTCGGTGACCACTTTTGACATGTAAAGCGCAACTCAATAAATGTCACTGTCACAGTAATAATAATTATAGTACTTGTACTCTGGGTCAATGATGGCACTTCCCTGGTGTCTACACCTATTTTGATGTGTTTTGGCAGCTTTTGGTCCCGTTTCTAGGTGTTCTCTATGCATTTTTTTGGTCCCCCCATTGACTCCTATGGGATTCGGAAATGTTCGATGAATATTCAATGAATAAATTCGGTGAATATCAATTTGTTTGGCGAACTTTTCCAAACTGAACATTGAAATATTCGCTCATGCCTATACATGAACATACTGTAAAAATTTTTTTTTTTTACGGGCATCATGAACACCCTTTAAAAAAATGATGTGGGTGTTGCATCACAGACCACGGTCACCCTGGTGATGTTGTGGTCGAGGATGAGGATGAGGAGAAGGAGGTGGACAAGAGCAAATAGCCAAAATCAGGAAGCGTATACCCATGTGTGGGTGTGAAGAGATGCTTAGGAATACACCTCCCAAGTTCCGGCCATTGTCACACATGACCATGCCTGGCTGTAGGTTCAGCGTTGTCAGTCACAGATCTGCCTGCTCTTTCAGAGCTGTCCACAACTTTTCAGCATTGTGCGGTTTGTCAACTAAGCATATTAGCTTCAGCATAGCCTCTTGCCACTTGGCTGAGGCAGTGCTGGAGTGCTTCCAGCTTGTGACTAATCTGGTCATGTCGGAGATGGAGGTTGAAAAGGAGGAGGAGGCTGAGGAGGATGAGGTGCAGGAGCTGTTGACTGTGGGGGCAACCCTGATTGACCTAAGGCCCGCAATCCTCAGCGTCTGAAGGATGTGTTCCGTCCCAAAGTCCGACTGGGTCCCGGCTTCCACTGTGTTAACCCAGTGTGCCGTCAGCGAGATGTACCGTCCCTGCCCACAAGCACTTGTTCACATGTCCGTGGTTAGGCGGACTTTCCCCTTAACTGCATTGTTGAGGGCACGGCTAATGTTGTGGTGGTGGTCAGGCTGGTAGTTTTGTTACCCCTGCTGATGCTGACCTGGCAGGTGGTGCAAATGGCCTTTTTGGGGTTATCTGCAGAGTCTTTAAAAAACAAACAGATTCGGGAACACCTAACAGTTGTACTGGCAACTTCCATCATGTCATGGTGGTGTTACAGGGAACGGTTGCCCGCCTTCTGTCTGCGGCCACCACGCTGCTTCTTCCTGCCTGTTTGGGTGCTCTGCCTCCCTCTACCTGTGTGCTTCTCTCCTTGCTCTGCATGTCCTCCTGCCTGGTTGGGTCAGTTGCTATATCATCCACCACCTCGTCTTCCACTTCATCACCCTGGTCCTCCTCCTGACTTTCTGGCAATTGTGTCTCATCATCGTCCACCTCTTGTGACACTTTCCCACCATCGCCTTCGAATGACCGTGGCTGCTCAAATATTTGGGCATCGCTACATGCAATCTCCTCTTACTCCGCTTCAAGTGGACCAGGCGAGAGGCCCAAATCTATAAAAGAAAAGTGAACAGCTCATCTGAGTGTCCAAGTGTGGGATCAGTTGTCTCCGGGCACTCGTCATGGTGGGAGGAAGGAGGATCAGGGTGAGGAATATGCGGTTCAGACTCACAGCAACTGAGACTTGACCATGTGGAAGATGGGTGGTGGTGGTTACAAAGAGACTGGAAGCATTATGCGCTATCCAACCAACAACCTTTTGACACTGTTCTGGGTTCAATAGTGGTGTATTGCGGTCCCCTAGTAATTGGGGCAGGAAGGTCGGGCGAGAAGATGTGGGTGTTTGTTGTGGAACAATTTCAACTTGCTCACGGCCTCAGCCTCTGCATGCCCCATCACCATCATCATCACGTCCAGTTCCTTGTCCCTTGCCACGCACCTTGCCCATTTTAAATGGAAGACAATATCTTCCACGCTCACTACAAATGGCGAACATATGTGATCCGTGTGACGACAAACCACAGTTTTAAGTAGCTGGCCTGTAGGTAACTTTTTTTAACAGCAAACTGGTTTCCATAACTTTGCTGACACACTGAAACAAAATTTTAATGTAGGCCAGAAATGGCAGAATTTTCAGCGAACTTATATGTGATCTGTGTGACGGACAAACCACAGTTTTAAATACCTGGCCTGTAGGTAACTATTTTTAACAGTGACCTCGTGTCAATAACTTTGCTGACACACTGCAACAAAATTTCAATAGAGGCCAGAAATGGCAGAATTTTCAGCGCAATTATATGTGATCCGTGTGACGGGCAAACCACAAAAACAACTGGATTTTTAGCGCTGTAATATGGAAAGGACCTGGCTGTATTCTGCAGTGCTAACAAGCAAATGGTGCAGAAAAACAGTGTTCTCTGGATTGCTTTTTAAGCAAATAATGAAGATTAAGATAAAAAAAAATTATTCCTGGCTCCTGATACCTGGGGCTATTTCTACTAATATCTGTGAAAGCACCAGCAGACAGAACTGGAATGGACCCTCTTGCTATACGCACTGCAGTCTGCTATATACCCTGCCTGTCTGCCTAGCACTGATATCTCTGCAGCTGGATTAGTCCTCAGAACGACTGTGAGTTGAGATGGATATGTAGAGAATCTTGTGGAATACCTACACTAACTAATAAACAACCAAATTTCTCCCTAACTCAGCAGCACCTCTCCCTACACTGCCTGATTGCAGAGTAGACTGTGATGAGCATGGTCTGATATAGACCTGATGATGCTGTGCGGCCAGCCAATCACTGTAATGCCATAACCAACATGGCTTCAGCATTACAGTGTGTGGCAGACAATCCCTGCATGTTAATTGGCGCCAAACATGCAGGGAGGGGACCCGAGCATCCGCCCAAGCATCTCGGAAGTACTCGGTGAGATCCGAGCATCTCAAGTACTGAGATGCTTGGGCAAGTACCGAGTACTTGCAGGTATGCTCACTCATCACTACTGCTGATTAAAAAAAGGATTGCTAAGTGGTTTTTAGCTCCGAAAACATGCATATAAGCAAAATTGTTCCCAGAGGTGTACAACCACTTTAATCAAACACCTCTGTAAGGAAATTCTCTTGATTCTAAAATAATGACATAATGTATTGATGTAGGCTCATATATGTATGGTTGTTTTACTGACTGATCTGGGCATTTAATTTAAGATGATTTATACTGTTAAGTTTTAGCCTTGTGAGTGAATAAAATCTGTAAGCATAACAAGAAAAAAATGCATCTTGGCTGACTTTCAAAAGATAAGTTTAGTGTTTTTATCATAGTGTGTTAGACACTGAGTACACTATGTCAATGACTTTCCCAAATGCCCATTTCATTATTGTTAAATACAATGACATTGATGTATTGCTTTCATTGTCCAAATTAGTGTATATCTAAATTTCCTAACATTATGCCATAAGTATTGCTAGAACTAGATATGTAATTGATTTTTCAGCTAATAAGAATATACCGCTCTTGTCATAACGGGTTCTGGAAAGCAGTCAAAAATTTTGAAATTTGCTAAATAATAAAGCGTTTCAAATGTTGTAGCTTAAGTAGTGTATTGAGAATTCATTATGCTGCCTTAAATATCAAACCAGTTAATGTGGAAAATCTGTAATCTTCTCACAATTTTAAACATATGCTTTTATCTTTTCTTACTTTCATTGAGATTTTAACAAACAGATTCAATTCTACTGCGCCAAATCATTGGAAAAATTAACTCTTTCACAATTATATACTATGATAAAAGAAAGTAGGTTGCCAAGGCATGGCCGTAACATACAGAATATCTATATGTGGCATTAATTTACTGAGTGGGACAGATACAGTAGCTTGTAGAAATATTCACCCCCTTTGGCATTTTTCGTGTTTTGCTACCTCATGACATGGGACTGTTTTTTGAAGGTTTGGATCAGTTCATGCTAAGAACATGCCTACAACTGAGAACATTTTGTTTTCTTTTTATTGTGAAGAAGACAACAAATAGGACAAAATAACTGAAAACTTCAGTGTGCATAACTATTCACCACCCTGAAGTCAGTACTTTGTAGAGCCTCCTTTTGCGGCAACTACAGCTGCAAGTCGCTTTGCATAAGTCTTTATGAGCTTTCCACATCTTGCCACTTGGATTTTTGCACACTCCTTAAGACAAAACTGCTCCAGAGATGGTTTCCTCTATTGAACAGCAATCTTCAAGTCTGACCACAAATTCTAAATTGGATTAAGGTCTGGGCTTTGACTAGAACACTCAAAAACATTTACACGTTTCCCCTTAAACTACTCGAGTGTTGCTTTAGCAGTATGCTTTCGGTCATTGTCTTGTTGGAAGGTGAACCTCTGCCCCAGTCTCAAATCACTGACAGACTGAATCAGGTTTTGCTCAAGCATATCCCTGCTTTTTGCACCATCCATCTTCACCTCAACTCATATGTTTTTCCCTGTCCCTGCTGCCAAAAAACATCCCCACAGCATGACATTGCTGCCACCATGTTTCATTGTGGGGATGGTATTCTTGGGGTGATAAGCTGTGTGAGCTGTGTTGGTTTGGCGCCAGACATAGCGTTTACCTTGGTGGCCAAATAGTTCAATTTTGATCTCATCTCACCATAGCACCTTCCTCTATACATTTGGGGAGTCTTCCACATGTCTTTTGGCAAACTCAAAATGAGCCTTACAATTTTTGTGTGTAAGTAAAGGCTTTTTTCTGCCCACTTTTCCATAAAGGCCACCTCTATGAAGTGTATGGCTTATTGTGGTCGTATGGACAGATACTCCAGTCTCTGCTTGGGAACTCTGCAGCAACTTCAGTGTTACCTTTGGTCTCTATGTTACCTCTCTAATTAATGCCCTCCTTGCCCAGGCTGAGAATTTTGATGGGTGGCTCTCTCTTGGCAGGTTTGTTGTGGTACCATGTTCTTTCCATTTGATGATAATGGATGTGATGGTGCTCCGGGGGTTCATCAGAGATCTAGATACTTTTTTTATACCCCAACCCTGACTTGTACTTCTCAACAAAATTTGTAACTGACTTGTTTGGAGATCTCCATGATCTTCATTGTGTTGTTTGGTTATTGGTGCCTCTTGTTCAATGGTGTTGTAGCCTCTTTATGAAAAATGCACATACTTCTGTGAAAGGATGAAATATATAAATCCATGGCATTCACCAATATTTAGTCAGGTTCCATATGTCAACTCTTACAATCGGGTCAGTCACCATAACTCCAGTTGACTGTCAGGTCTCTCCCTATGTTTATGTATAGGAAGTGACCTGTCAGAAAGATCAGGGTGGGGAAAATCTATGTCTTCCATGCTGGTATTTATGTTCCCCATCTTGGTATATACTGTATGTACCCCACCCTGGTATATATGTCCCCACCCTGGTATATATGTCCCCCATCTTGGGCCTATCCTAGTATATATGTCCCCCATCCTGGTATATATGTCTCCCGTCCTGGTATATATATGTCCCCCATCCTGATATAGAGTATATGTCTCGCTCCCTGGTATATATATGACCCCTAATCTGTTGCTGTTCATTAACGCATAGCATTTTTTTAACAATTTTACTCACCTTCTCTTGCCCCCACACTGTGTAATATCCACTTCTGCCAATGACTTGCATGCCGACGTCAGCTGCAGGTTTCTGTTTGAACAGCAGTTTGTATTGCAGTGCAGAAACACAGCGGGTCTCTGTGTCGCATTGTATTTCAGCAGAATGTGTGTCCTTGAATGCACATCCAACTGAAATATTCACTGGCATCGGCGGGCCCTCTTCCCATATGATCGCGCCCTCTGTGACTGCTATCGTTGCTCCCCTTAAACCAAGCCTACCAAAACAGTATGCAGTGTAAAACTTTTTGAGCTGCAATGATCACCTTAAATTCTGGTGCAGAGCACAAGCAATTTTCCCTTCTGATTAGTACCTTAACACACCAATGAGCATTCTTTGCGAGCACATATTAGTCCATGCAAAATATTTATTGAGGACTACTATGAGTAAGTTATTTATATACAGTGAAGGAAATAATTTGATCCCTTGCTGTTTTTGTAAGTTTGCGTACTGACAAAGACATGAACAGTCTATGATTTTAAGGGTAGGTTAATTTTAAAATTGAGAGATAGAATATCCAAAAAAGTCAAGAAAATCACATTGTATAAATTAGATAAATGTATTTGCATTTTGCAGTGTGAAATAAGTATTTGATTCCTCTGGCAAACAACACTTAATACTTGGTGGCAAAAATCTTGTTGGCAAGCAAAGCAGTCAGACGTTCTTTGTAGTTGATAATGAGGGTTGTGCACATGTCAGGAGTAGAGATGAGCGGTGTTCGACTCGAACTGTTCGCCAATCTCAAATTTGAGCTGTTTTGGTCGATGTTCGAGCCGTTTGGCGAACACGAACAATTTGAAAAAAAATCGGCTGTTCGAGGTTATGTTCGATAACTGTTCATGCACCAAAATCATAACTGGATTTTTTCTCAGTAATGCTGAAAATTAATGTTAATAAGCAGTTTGAGTGTACAGCGGGGCGAGGGGAGGGGCAGGGGATGGATCTGCAGAAATAATGAAGATCTCCATTTTTTTTTCTCTTTCCCGCATTTACAGTGGGGAGGTGCAATCTGTCAGCCTATCAGCAGCGCACACACGGAGCGAAGTGCTTTTTTTCACACAAGCAAGGGCATGTGTCATTGGCAGTGTATGTCACATGTCCTTGCCCTATAAAACGCAGCCATTTTCCCTGTCGCCACCATTTTCTCACTGCTGCAGCTGCGTGTTAGACGGCACCACTGTTGCTGTGTGCGCTTTACTTTCAGTGTTAATTTCAAGCCAATTTTCGCAAAAATCTACAGATAGCTTGGGAGTAGGGAATAGTTGTGATTGCAGTCCTTTTAAGGACTAGGTTACATCATTCCCTACGACTTTTATCAGGCAGGTCTGTGCTCTTAAATAAATAGGTTGGGAGTAAAGACTAATTGTAATGGCAGTCCTTTTCAGGGCTAGGTTACATCAGTTCCTATTACTTTTATCAGGCAGGTCTGTGCTCTTAAATAGATAGGTTGGGAGTAAAGACTAATTGTAATTGCAGTACTTTTGAGGGCTAGGTTAAATCAGTTCCTATCACTTTTTGCCAGGCAGGTCTGTGCCAGTGCTGTGCAAGTTTTTTTCACAGCATTTGGCTAAATCTAGCAAAGCAAATCCTTTTTGGCCTCTTGCAGTGTGTGTTAGTCAGTGGAGTAGCCTATCTGTGTTGCAAGCTATACCACCTGTGTATAGAATACCAATTTTTTTAACTGCACCTAGTGAAGTAAAACCTTTTGGGCATAGCATCATTCTATTAGTCCATCTATACTAACCTCCACCAGGTTGCAAATTCAAAATAATTTTTATCTGCATCTAGCTCTGAAAAAATATTTGGACTTGGGCTTGTAGCAGTGTGTGGGACTTGTTCTATTAGTCCATCTATACTAACCTCCACCAGGTTGCAAATTCAAAATAATTTTTATCTGCATCTAGCTCTGAAAAAATATTTTGGCTTGTAGCAGTGTGTGGGACTTGTTCTATTAGTCCATCTATACTAACCTCCACCAGGTTGCAAATTCAAAATAATTTTTATCTGCATCTAGCTCTGAAGAAATATTTCGGCTTGTAGCAGTGTGTGGGACTTGTTCTATTAGCCCATCTATACTAACCTCCACCAGGTTGCAAATTCAATATAATTTTTTTCTGCATCTAGCTCTGAAAAAATATTTCGGCTTGTAGCAGTGTGTGGGACTTGTTCTATTAGTCCATCTATACTAACCTCCATCAGGTTGCAAATTCAAAATAATTTTTATCTGCATCTAGCTCTGAAAAAATATTTCGGCTTGTAGCGGTGTGTGGGACTTGTTCTATTAGGCCATCTATACTAACCTCCACCATGTTGCAAATTCAAAGTAATTTTTATCTGCATCTAGCTCTGAAAAAATATTTCGGCTTGTAGCAGTGTGTGGGACTTGTTCTATTAGTCCATCTATACTAACTTCCACTAGGTTGCAAATTCAAAATAATTTTTATCTGCATTTAGCTCTGAAAAAATATTTTGGCTTGTAGCAGTGTGTGGGACTTGTTCTATTAGTCCATCTATACTAACCTCCACCAGGTTGCAAATTCAAAATAATTTTTATCTGCATCTAGCTCTGAAAAAATATTTCGGCTTGTAGCAGAGTGTGGGACTTGTTCTATTAGTCCATCTATACTAACCTCCACCAGGTTGCAAATTCAATATAATTTTTTTCTGCATCTAGCTCTGAACAAATATTTCGGCTTGTAGCAGTGTGTGGGACTTGTTCTATTAGTTCATCTATACTAACCTCCAACAGGTTGCAAATTCAAAATAATTTTTATCTGCATCTAACCCAGCCAATACTTTTGGGCTAATACCACAGTTTGGCCACTCAGTTCTGCTCGGTTCCCATCCATTGTTTTTTGTGCAAACAACTCCAGAGTTGTGAATTAGTTAACCACCAAAATGAGTGGAAAAAGGCCTGCTGCTGGTGGAAAGGGGAATAGGCATGTGGGGAAGGGAAAAAAAGGTTGTGTCCGTGGGGTAGGTGTTAAAGCACCAGTAACATCTGCAGAAGAAAGACCATCTTCCAGCCAAACTAAGATGTCTACTTCTTTTAGCGGACAATCCCTTTCTTACGGCCATGCCAATCGCTACAAATTCCAGATGAGGCACAAAAACAGCAGGTGCTTCAACGGATATCAAGTGCTCCTTTAAGTGGGCTCTCCTCCACCTCAACTTCAACATCACAAATACTCCAGTCCTCAGAGGTGACACCCCAATCGCACTTGCTTCCTCACAGATCCCAAGTCTCCAGCTGCCCGTCTGAGTATGGGGTAGAACAGATGGTTGAGTCTGCAGAGCTGTTTACTAGTGTTGAGCGAGCACTAAAATGCTCGGGTGCTCGAAGCTCGGGCCGAGCTCACTGTGATACTCGGGTGCTCGACCCAAGCAACAAGCCCAATGTTAGTCTATGGGAGACCCGAATATTTTTGCGGCGGCTCCCCCGGCAGTCTGTAGAAAGCCTAAAAAGTGCCCAAAACAATAGTGACAGTGCTCAAATGACATGGGGACAGCATGGGGATCGCCCCTGGAAGCATTTCTGACCCCCAGGTCACTGCTGTCAACAACGTGGTCAGAGGTATTAAGCCACTTTTACAGGCTCACAATAAAATGTTCAAAAACGAAAGTGAAAGTGCTTTCCTGTGAAATATGTTAACCCCTTAACGACCATGGGTCTTTCTGTTTTTGTGTTTTCCTTTTTTGCTCCCCTTCTTCCCAGAGCCAGAACTTTTTTAATTTTCGTTCAATATGGCCATGTTAGGGCTTATTTTTTGCGGGACGAGTTGTACTTTTAAACACCATCACTGGTTTTATCATATCGTGTGCTGGAAAATGGGAAAAAAATTCCAAGTGCAGTGAAACTGCAAAAAAAATGCAATTCCACAGTTGTTTTTTGGGTCCTTTTTTTATCACGTTCACAGATTGCTAAAACTGACCTGCCATCATTATTTTCCAGGTCGTTACGAGTTCATAGACACCAAACATGTATAGGTTCTTTTTTATTTAAGTGGTGAAAAAAAAATCCGAAGCTTGCTGAAAAAACAAAAAAAAATGACGCCATTTTCCGAGACCCTTAGCTTCTCCATTTTTCGGGATCTGGGGCCAGGTGATGGCTTATTTTTTGTGTGCCCGGCTGACATTTTTATTGATACCATTTTGGGGTAGATCCGATGTTTTGATCGCACATTATTGCATTTTATTGCAAAGTTGTAGCGACCAAAAAAACTTAATTCTGGCGTTTAAAATTTTTTTCTCGTTACGCCGTTATATATATATATTTTTTTTATTTTTTTAAAAACTTTTATTTTACACTTTCTGCTTGCTTCTATAGTCTCCAGAGGAGACTATAGAAGCAGCAGTTGTCTGATTGCTTCTACTGCATACAAGCGATGAGCAGATCGCTTGTATGCAGGAGAAATGCTCACTTGCTATGAGCGCTGACCACTAGGTGGCGCTCATAGCAATTGAGACATGACAACCACAGGTGTCTGCTGCCTACCCTGAGTTGTCATGCCCACCCATTGGTGACCCGCGATCACGTGACGGGGTCACTGATGGGCGGGGCTTAGGACTCCCGGAAGCGCGAGTTAAATGCCACTGTCAGAGATTTAACATGTTAACAGCCGCGGGTGGATTGCGATTCCAATAATCAGCTGACATGTGCTCGCTTCAGTGCGGGCTCACCGCCGGAGCCCCCGCTGAACCGGCCTTCCCGACCTGGTGCGTACTATTACTTACCAGGTCGGAAAGGGGTTAAGGAACATCATTTCCAGGGTAAAGACTTGTGTATAAGGTAAAATAAATAACCAAAAACAAAAATACTCCTCCACACCTTGGGCTATGTTCACAAGTAGCATTTTTTATGCGTTTTTGCACGTTTGTATTGCTTTCAACCTTGACAAATGCATTCACCGGGAAATGTCATTTTAACATTTTACAACCTTATCTGGCCATGTGCTGTGTGACACATGCATACAGTGCTAAAAAGACATGGGAACAGCATGGGGAAGACCCCTGGAAGCATCTCTGACACCCAGGTCACTGCCTAAAAGTGTGCCCATCAGAAGTGATCCTTGCCGCATCAGAAGATGCAGACATGCAACTATCCCCGTGCAAGTCCTTGTCCCAGGGCAGTGTTCAATTGTACCTCCCCCATAACTTACATTACAAGCGCAAGTATGCAGCCTGCCACCCACCCACCCCCAGGCTGCAATACCATACTGCTAGCTTGCTTGCACTTGAAATTGGGCCTTTTAGGCATGTGGAGGTGGAATCTGGCCACCACGTCATGGCTGCGTCGGTAGCCTGGTATTCATACTCAGTCCCCAGCCGCCCGGCGGCCGGGTGTCCATGCTTGGTCCCCAGCCGCCAGGGGGCGGCTGGGTTTCCATACTCAGTCCCCAGCCGCCCCGCGGCTGGGTGCCTACACACAGTCCCCAGCCATGTGGGGGTGGCCGGGTGTCCATAAACGGTCCCCAGCCACCCCTATTTGTCCCAGTGCACCTTATACACAAGCGCGCATACCAAAACATTACCTGTGCCCTCCCCAGTGCAGTTAGTGGGAAGGACAGCCTAACCACAAACACTTGGACAAGTGAATGTGGCCAGGAATGGTCCATCTCACTGACGCCTTCACACTGGGTTAATATTGTGGAAGCCGGGACACAGTTGGACACTGGGATGCAACACGTCCTCCAGACATAGAGGATTGCGGGTCCTGGGTCAATCAGGCTTCAACACAAAGTTCAGAAGGTAGACAGCAGCAGTGGTCAGCCTCCTACACAACGAGTAAATTATTCATGATCATGAGGCCATCCACCTCCTTAGCTTTCTGTTCCTTGAAATGCAAGCGCATGTATGTAGTAGCAGCTAGGCCTGAGGTGGTCAGCGTTTTGGCGCATATTCTACCTCCTTCGAGGATTGCTGGATGTTTTCCTGCTACTATCCCAGTTCTATGACTCCTGTTAAAACAAAGCTTCAGGTGATGAATGATGGATGAGGTGGTGGCAAAGGAGAAAGAGCAGGAGGAACAGGGACCATTCACATCAATATCAGGCCAGCCAACCACACATGTCTTGTAGGATATGTTTCTGTACCAAAAGGAGCGGTTCAGCTACACAGTTATAAGGAATACAGTGAATGCAATGCCTACCAAAAATTTCGAGGCACTCCAATGCCCCTTGGAAGTGACATGGAGGTCAGAGGGCCTTAACTAAACCGTTTTTTTCCATTTATAGCAACTGGGTCTCCTGTACACTGTTGGCCTAAGCAGGGAATGGAAGGCTTTCCAAAAATTATTAGGCACTGCAATGCCCCTTGAAACAGACGTGGATTACAGCGTATTAAAAACCTTCTACCCATTATTGGGGAGTGGGTCTCCCTTAGTGTTCGCCTATGCATTGAAAAGCAAAAGCTGACAAAAATTAGGAGGAAATGCAATGCCCGTTGCAAGAGTCGTGGAGGTTAGAGGTAATTAAAAACAACATGTCAATGCCCCTTGGAAGAGCTGTGGAGTTCAGAGTGGTTTAACAAGACAGTTTTAATGCCCCTTAGAAGAAACGTGGAGTTCAGAGTGGTTTAACAAGACAGTTTTAATGCCCCTTGGAAGAGATGTGGAGGTCACAGTAGCTTAACAAGATGGTTTTAATGCCCCTTGGAAGAGACGTGGAGTTCAGAGTGGTTTAACAAGACAGTTTTAATGCCCCTTGGAAGAGTGGTGGAGGTTACAGTAGAATAAAAAGACAATATCAATGCCCCGTGGAAGAGACGTGGAGGTCACAGTAGCTTAAGACGGTTTTAATGCCCCTTGGAAGAGTGGTGGAGGTCGCAGTGGAATAAAAAGACAATATCAATGCCCCTTGGAAGAGTGGTGGAGGTTACAGTGGAATAAAAAGACAATATCAACGCCCTGTGGAAGAGACGTGGAGGTCACAGTAGCTTAACAAGACACTTTTAATGCCCATTGGAAGAGTGGTGGAGGTCGCAGTGGAATAAAAAGACAATATTAACGACCCTTGGAAGAGACGTGGAGGTCACAGTAGCTTATCAAGATGATTTTAATGCCCCTTACAAGAGCCATGCAGTACAGCATATTAAAAACATTATTCCCATTATTGGGGAGTGGGTCTCCCATAGTCTTTGCCTATGCCTTCCAAGCAAAAGCTGCCAAAAATTAGGAAGGGGGAACTTGTAACGTCCCTTACAAGAGCCATGCAGTACAGCATATTACAAACATTATTCCCATTATTAGGGAGTGGGTCTCCCATAGTCTTTGCCTATGCCTTTCAAGCAAAAGCTGCCAAAAATTAGGAAAGAGGAACTTGCAATGCTGGCAACATGGACCACGGTCACCCTGGTGGTATAGTGGTCGTGGAGGCTGAGGATAAGGAGAAGAGCAAAAAACAGCCGAAATGAGGAAGCGTATACCCATGTGTGGGTGTGAAGCGGTGCATGGGAATACACCTCCCGAAATAACATAGTGGATTTGACTTTATGTTACTCTGCTGTCATTTAGTGGTGATGAGAAGTCTGGCCCAATCCAGCCCTTGTTCATTTTGATAAGGGTCAGCTTGTCAGCATTGTCAGTTGACAGGCGAGTGCGCTTATCAGTTATAATTCCCCCAGCGGCACTAAAAACACACTCCGATAACACGCTAGCGGCAGGGCAGGCCAGGACCTCCAAGTCGTACAGAGCGAGTTCATTCCAAGTGTCCAGCTTGGATACCCAATAATTAAAAGGCACAGAGGAATCACGGAGGACGCTGGTACGATCGGCAAGGTACTCCCTCACCATCTTTTGAAACTTTCCACTCCTTGTGAGAGTACCCCGCGCCTCAGGGCCTGTAAGCTGGGCAGGTGTCAGAAAACTGTCCCAGAACGTTGTCAGTGTTCCCCTGCCTCTGCTGGATTGGAGTTGCATCTCTCTCACCTGTACGCTTGGTTGGGCAATGAACTGTGACCTCTGCCGCTAGCGTGTTCAGATGGGAATTTTTTTAAGAGTTCTGCAGCAAGGGCCTTCTGGTATTGTCCCATATTTGTAGACCTCTCCACCTCAGGAATAAGAGAGTGAAAGTTCTCCTTGTAGCGGGGGTCTACAAGTGTCACCAACCAGTAATGACTGTCACCCAACATTTTGACAACGCGAGGGTCACGGTTAAGGGAGCGTAACATAAAGTCAGCCATGCGTGCCAGACTGGTAACGGGCAAGATTTCCGTGTCCTCACCAAGATGACGACTGACCATGCTCTCCTCCTCCTCTTCCTCTTCCTCCTCCCCCCTGTCCTCAGGCCACCCACGCTGAACCGACGGTATGACACTTGTACAGGTACTACCGTCTACAACGCATGATAGCAGCTCCTGTTCTTCTTCCTCCTCCTCCTCCTCCTCCTCTCCCTCATTGTCCCCCAATGCACGTTGGGATGAGATGAGGCTGGGCTGTGTGTAATCGCCCGCTACGGCTTCTTGATCCATCTCATCATACTCTGGCTGCAATGCCTCCTCTTTAATTCTCTGCAGAGAGCGTTGCAAAAGACAGACAAGTGGGATGCTGACACTAATGATGGCGTCATCGCCACTCACCATCTTGGTGGCCTCCTCAAAGTTTGTCAGGATGGTACATATGTCAGACATCCATGTCCACTCCTGAGGTCTTATGTGTGGAGTCTGACCTGAATATCGACGGCCTTGTTGCAGCTGGTACTCCACAACTGCTCTCTTCTGCTCACAAATCCTTTGCAACATGTGAAGGGTAGAGTTCCAACGTGTGGGGACATCACACACCAGTCGGTGTGCCGGAAGCTGCAAACGCTGCTGCAACACAGCAAGGGCGGCGGAAGCTGTAGCCGACTTGCGAAAATGAGCTGACAGGCGGCGTACTTTCACGAGCAGTTCTGGCAACTCGGGGTACGATTTAAGAAACCGCTGAACCATGAGGTTAAGCACATGAGCCAGGCATGGTACGTGTGTGATCTCACCTCGCCTCAGAGCCGCCACCAGGTTACGGCCATTTTCACACACGACCATGCCGGGATGTAGGTTCAGCGGTCTCAGCCACAGATCTGCCTGCTCTTTCACAGCTGTCCACAACTCACAAGCAGTGTGAGGTTTATCACCTAAGCTTATGAGTTTCAGCACAGCCTGTTGCCGCTTGGCGGAGGCAGTACTGCAATGCTTCCAGCTTGTAACTGATGTGGTGATATCTGAGATGGAGGCTGAACATGAGGAGGAGGAGGAGGATGCTGTACACTGTGGGGGCAACTCTGACTGACATAGGGCCCGCAATCCTCGGTGTGGGGAGGATGTGTTCCGTCCCAAGGTCCGACTGGGTCCCGGCTTCCACTATGTTTACCCAGTGTGACGAGAGATGTACCGTCCCTGGCCACAAGCACTTGTCCACGTGTCCGTTGTCAGGTGGACTCTCCCAGTAACTGCGTTGCTGAGGGCACGGCAGATGCTTTGGGACACGTGCTTGTGTAGTGCGGGGATGGCACACCGGGCAAAATAGTGTCGGCTGGGGACCGAGTACCGAGGGACGGCCACCGCCATAAGATTGCGGAAGGATTCCGTCTCCACCAGCCTAAGAGGCAGCATTTCCAATGCAAGCAGTCGTGAAATGTGCGAATTTAGGACTGTGGCCTGTGGGGCGTTAGCTGCAAATTTCCGCTTTCGTTCAAAGGTCTGGGATATGGACAATTGAACGCTGCGGTGGGACGTGGACGTGGACGTTGATGCTGTTTCTTGAGAAACTGCCATAACAAGTGAAGACTGAGAGGAGGGGGCATCTTAACATGCAGTATGGACAGGGGATTGCCTTGCACACACAACAGGGGATTCTATTGCACGCACAACAGTGGAAGAAGCAGTGGTGACAACTGCTGACACTGGTCGTGGACCCTGGGTTTCATCCCACAAAGTTGGGTGCTTTGCTGCCATGTGCCTGATCATGCTGGTGGTGGTCAGGCTGGTAGTTTTGTCACCCCTGCTGATGCTGGCATGGCAGGTGGAACATATGGCCTTTTTGGGGTTATCAGCAGAGTCTTTAAAAAAATTCCAGACTCTGGAAGACCTACAGCTTGTACTGGCAACATCCCTCGTGTTGGTGTTACGGGGAACGGTTGCCTGCCTTCTGTCGGCGGCCACCACACTGCTTCTTCCTGCCTGTTGGGGTACTCTGCCTCCCTCCCGCTGTGTGCTGCTGGCCTCACTCTGCATGTCCTCCTTCCACATTGGGTCAGTTACTAGATCATCCACCACCTCCTCCTCTTCCACTTGTGCACCACGATCCTCCACCTCACTTCCTGGCAATTGTGTCTCATCATCGTCCACCTCTTGTGACAGATTGCCAACGTCGACTTCCTGTGGCCGTGGCTGTTCAAATATTTGGGCATCGCAACATGGGATGTCCTCTTCCACCACTTCAAGCGTATCAGGCGAGGGGCCCAAATATGGAAATGGACCAGTGAACAGCTCTTCAGAGTGTCCAAGTGTGGGATCACTTGCTGTCTGACGACACTCGGCATGGTGGGAGGAAGGAGCATCAGGGTGAGGAGGAGTATGTGGTCGAGACTCACGGCTACTAAGAGTTGACCGTGTGGAAGACAGACAGGAGGTGGTGGTGCCCAGGTAACTGGAAGTATTGTCTGCTATCCAATTAATAACCTGTTCACATTGATCAGTTCTCAATACTGGTGTTGTTCTGTGCTTCCATAGTAATTCGGTCAAGAAGTGGGAGCGAGAAGATGTGGCTGTTGGTTGTGGCACATTTTCACCTTGGCCACGGCCCCGTCCTCTGCACGAACCATCACCAGAACGTCCACTTCCACGTCCCTTGCCACGCGCCTTGCCCATTGTAAATGAAGTAAAATAGCTTACACTTGCACTATCAATGGAAATATGGTAATAAAGAGTAGATTAGAACCGTGGAAGAGGAAAACCACAGTTATTTTTTACTGGGGTATACCACACTTTTTTAAATAGAGATATTTGCGGCTGAACAGTGAGCGACACACTTAAACTGCTTTTTTTTTAGATACCAAAGGCCCAAAACTGGATAGTACAGCGATTTGACCCGTGGAACTGCGAAACCACACTGGGATGTCGGGCCTACACAAGACTATTTTCAACAGATATATTTTTGTGTCACAACAGTCAGGAGACACTACTGTTTTTCTTTACGGAAAAAACTAAAAAAACCTGAATAATAGAGATTTTTTACCGTGGGATGGCAAAACCACAGTTATTGTTTACTGGGGTATACCACACTTTTTTAAATAGAGATATTTGCGGCTGAACAATGAGCGACAAACTCAAACTGCTTTTTTTTTAGATACCAAAGGCCCAAAACTGGATAGTACAGCGATTTGACCCGTGGAACTGCGAAACCACACTGGGATGTCGGGCCTACACAAGACTATTTTCAACAGATATATTTTTGTGTCACAACAGTCAGGAGACACTACTGTTTTTCTTTACGGAAAAAGCTACCAAAAGCTGAATAATAGAGATTTTTTACCGTGGGATGGCAAAACCACAGTTATTGTTTACTGGGGTATACCACACTTTTTTAAATAGAGATATTTGCGGCTGAACAGTGAGCGACACACTCAAACTGCTGTTTTTTTAGATACCAAAGGCCCAAAACTGGATAGTACAGCGATTTGACCCGTGGAACTGCGAAACCACACTGGGATGTCGGTCCTACACAAGACTATTTTCAACAGATATATTTTTGTGTCACAACAGTCAGGAGACACTACTGTTTTTCTTTACGGAAAAAACTACCAAAAGCTGAATAAAAGAGATTTTTTACCGTGGGATGGCAAAACCACAGTTATTGTTTACTGGGGTATACCACACTTTTTTAAATAGAGATATTTGCGGCTGAACAGTGAGCGACACACTCAAACTGCTTTTTTTTTAGATACCAAAGGCCCAAAACTGGATAGTACAGCGATTTGACCCGTGGAACTGCGAAACCACACTGGGATGTCGGGCCTACACAAGACTATTTTCAACAGATATATTTTTGTGTCACAACAGTCAGGAGACACTACTGTTTTTCTTTACGGAAAAAACTACCAAAACCTGAATAAAAGAGATTTTTTACCGTGGGATGGCAAAACCACAGTTATTGTTTACTGGGGTATACCACACTTTTTTAAATAGAGATATTTGCGGCTGAACAGTGAGCAACACACTCAAACTGTTTTTTTTTTTAGATACAAATGGCCGAAAATGGATAATACAGAGGTTTGAACCTTGGAAGTGCAAAACAACACTTCTGTTTCTCTAGCCTACACCAGACTATTTTCAACAGTTATATTTGTGTCTGAAAAATCAGAGACACGCTTTTTTTGGGGTGGGGGGAGGGTGGACTCACCAAAAGGTTAATAAGACGGGTATTTGTACAGTGTGAAGGAGGAAAAAAAAAGGAGGATTTAGAAGGAAAAAAAAGATTTTTCCTGGCCCCCGACACCTGGTGCTAAGTCCAGCAATTTGAGCAACAGGAGCACACAGGACTGTAATGCAGCGTTTGCTGGTATAACCACTGTGTCTCCTATACAGCCTGCCTGCCTGGTATCTGGGATGGATATTAGTCCTGAAAAGGACTGTTTGTTTGTTCTGGCTGCCTTTACAGACCCTACACTAACTATTTTGCAGTTTATATCTCTCCCTAAATCAGCAGCGCTGTCCCTACACTGTCTAATCCGGAGCGACTGTGTCCATGATGGCGGCGCCCGGTTTTAAATACTCGAGGTGACGCTGTGCGGCCAGCCAATCACTGTAATGCCCGCAACCAACATGGCTGCAGCATTACAGTGACTGGCTGGCAATCCCTGCATGTTCATTGGCTCTGTAAAGAGCGCCAAACATGCAGGGCGGAGACCCGAGCTCCCGACCGAGTAACCCGGAAATGCTCGGTGCTCGCCGAACATCCCGAGTAGCGTGATGCTCGGGCGAGTACCGAGCAGTGTCGAGCATGTTCGCTCAACACTACTGTTTACTCATACTATAGCCTGGGAATCAGAGGTCGGCTCCAGAGCTTCTGTGAATCCAGACGAGGTAATGATCTGCACTGATGCCCAGAATCTTTATGAGTCGGATCCAGGACCAGACGCAGAAGGTTCTGACCATAATGTAGACCCTCGTTCCCAAACTGTAACTCCTGTTGGTGGAGACAATGAGGAAGACGATGATGAGACTCAAATACCTGATTGGAGCGACAACTTTAGTTTTTTCTCAGGGCAGGAAGAGATTGGCTCGGAGGACGACGGGTGTGATAACACACAGGGTGATGATGACGAGGTTGGAGATCCCACTAACTGTCAACACACAGTCAGCCAAGAGATGAGGTCAGCAGAGGAGGTGGAGGAGGATGCTAGAGACGATGAGGTCAGGTTGCGCCTTCCTGGACAGAGACGTAGTACTGGAAGCACGTTAACAACTGCATCCTCAAACACAACTCTGCCTCTGACCACAAGTCGTGGTGGCTCTTCAGGTCGCATGGGTGCTAAGCCTTGCATAGCCTGGGCATTTTTTCAGATCGATAAAGATGACCCAACTCGTGTTATCTGTAACATTTGTCAGCAAAAGCTAAGTAGAGGCCAAAAAATACATAGTTTGAGTACTTCATGCATGAACCGGCACATGGATATGAAGCATAAGTTGCAGTGGGAAGCTCACTGTGCTCCAATGCAGCTTGGCCGGCCGGGCCAACCACCGTCTGCCACATCTTGTTCATCCGCGGCCTCTTCATCCTCTGTGACTGGGGGGACAGCAGTCACACCTGTTTTGGGACGCAGACCTGCCACCTCTTTACCCCCAACAGCCAGCGTGATTGGCAGGTCATCATTTTCTTTGGAGGTGGAAACACCAGCTAGTGTTCAGCGCTGTCTGACATCGATAGCACCACCTTTGGATCAAGGCAACCTAACATGTCCGCCTGCATCTTCCTCACAGACCGGCAGTTTGCCGGGGACACCCTTATCAACCCCGTCTAAGCACAACAGCTAGCCCTCGGTCCCTCAGATGTGGAAAAGTAAAAGACCATTTCCTCCAAGCCATGAGAAAGCTAAGAGGATGAATTTCACCATCTGCAAGCTCTTGGTTACAGAAATGCTGCCTTTCCGCCTGGTGGACACAGAGGATTTTCGAGACCTTTTGTCCGTTTCAGTGCCCCAGTACCAGATTCCCAGTCGGCACTACTTCTCAAAGACAGGTGTGCCTGCGCTCCACCAGCATGTCGCACACAACATCACCGCTTCTTTGAGAAACTCTGTGTGTGACAGGGTGCATTTCACCACAGACACTTGGACGAGTAGGCATGGACAGGGGCGTTACATGTCGCTGACTGGGCACTGGGTAACTATGGTGACAGCAGGACAAGGGGCTGCTGTCCAAGTCTTGCCGTCCCCACGAGTTGTGCGTCAATCCTCTTTATCTCGAAGTTCCTCCACTGCTTCTGCCTCCTCAACCTCCTCTCGGTCCTCCACCTGCACCCAAAGCCTGTCTGGTCATGCCACAAGCTTTCTAACTGCGCAGAAGGGATCCTGCACACCACCTTACTATGCTGGCAGCAGGGCTCAACGTCATCAGGCAGTTTTTACTTTGAAATGTCTGGGAAATGTGAGTCACACAGCTGAGGAGTTGTGGTCAGCTCTGGAGAACCAATTTCATGAATGGTTGTGTCCACTGGACCTGAAACCAGGGAAGGCCGTGTGCGACAATGCTGCAAACCTGGGTGCGGCCCTTCGCCGGGGCAATGTCACACACGTGCCTTGTATGGCTCACGTGTTGAACCTGGTTGTCCAGCAATTTTTAGCCCACTATCCCGGACTAGATGGCCTTCTGCAGAGGGCACGGTCGCTGTGTGCTCACTTCCGCCGTTCGCATCCCACTGCTCAGCGACTTACATCTCTACAGAAGTCGTTTGGCCTGCCACTTCACCGGCTAAAATGCGATGTGCCTACCCGGTGGAATTCAACTCTGCACATGTTGCAGCGACTGTGGCAGCACCGACAAGCCCTGGTGCAATACGTTCTGACGTATGGCCTGGGCCAACGAGATCCAGAGGTGGGGCAAATCACGCTGGAGGAGTGGTCTCAGATCAGGGACCTATGCACCCTTCTGCACAGTTTTGAAATGGCGATGGAGATGTTTAGTGCTGACAATGCCATTATCAGCATGACTATTCTGGTGATTTAGATGCTGGAGCACATGTTAAACAGAATTCGGAGTCAGGTGGTGGCACACGAGGAGGTGGAGGAAGTAGAGGAGGAGGAGTTGTATGCGGAAAGGCTAACATCTGCAAGGTCCAGATGGTCGGCAGCACCAAGGCGGCAGGCATGTGAGGGAGGGGGAGATGGTTTTACCAGAGTGCATGGTAGCAGCCAAACTAGTGAGGAAGGTGCAGGAGCCCAGGAAGAAGTGGAGGACGAACTGATGGAAGACTCATCAGATGAGGGAGACCTTGATCACATTTCTGTTGTGCGAGGTTGGGGGGAGAGGGCAGAGGAAGGAAGCATGATTGTTACCTCGCCACCAACACAACAGGGACTTGGTGCTCCTGGATGCGCAAGACACATGAGTGCCTTCTTGCTGCACTACCTGCAACATGACCCTCGAATTGTGAGAATTAGAAATAATCCTGACTACTGGGTTGCCACACTGTTAGATCCCCGGTACAAAAGTAAATTTGCAGAAATTATTCCTGCCATAGAAAGAGATGCACGCATGCAGGAGTATCAGCAGGGACTGTTGCAGAATCTTACATGTGCTTTTCCACAAAACACTAGTGGTGCACGTAGTGAATCTCACAGTTCCAACTTGCCAACCGTGGGACCGTCAAGGGTTCAGCACTCAAAACGTAACAGAAACACAGTATCTGCTGGTAACATCAATTTTGCGGAATCATTTCACCACTTTTTTAGCCCATCCTTTGCAATGACACAGGGGACAAGAAGTCTGACACATAGTCAACGCCTAGAGACGATGGTACAGGAGTATCTTCAAGTAAACATTGAAGCCATGACTGTGTCACTGGAACCTTGCTCTT
Source organism: Phyllobates terribilis (assembly GCF_046119375.1). Lineage (NCBI taxonomy): Eukaryota > Metazoa > Chordata > Amphibia > Anura > Dendrobatidae > Phyllobates > Phyllobates terribilis. The sequence continues at coordinate 405,747,396 of NW_027362761.1, read as the reverse complement.
TTTGGGCTTCCAATCTGGATAAATGGCCGGAGCTCGCCACTTACGCCTTGGAGATCTTGTCATGCCTCGTAGCCAGCGTTCTGTCTGAATGTGTGTTCAGCGCTGCTAGTGGTGTGCTGACAGATAAGTGCACGCGGCTCTCCACTGATAATGTAGACAAACTCACGTTCATAAAGATGAACAAATCATGGATCCGAAACCACTTTTCTACCCCTGTGTCATCCTGGGGAGAGTAAAAGCTTGATGATTTGTTAAAATCACCTCACCAACCGTTTTAAGCTTTCAAATTACTAATCATGTTTATCTGTATCTTGGCTGGAAAATAATTTGGGCCTTGTAGCAGTTTGCAGTACTGATTCTATTAGGCCATCTATACTAAGCTCCACCAGCTTTCAAATTAATAATAATTTTTAGCTGCATCTAGCCCGGAAAATAATTTTGGGGCTCCTAGATGCGCAAGACACATGAGTGCCTTCTTGCTGCACTACCTGCAGCATGACCCTCAGATTGTCAGAATTCGAAATAATCCTGACTACTGGGTTGCCACACTCTTAGATCCCCCACACTCTTCGATCAACCTTTTCATTTTAATAAAGAACCAAAAAATGGTCATTTTTGAAATTATAAGCATTAGCAGGTTATTAGAAACTGAAATCAAACAGTTTTCAACTCAAAACTTTATTCTAGGTGATGTTACATTTGCACATAGGACCCCTTGTTCGAAAGGAGATTGTGAACTCTCTCGTCCATTGAATTTGTCAGGTTTTGGATGGTTTCTGCTTCAATTGTTTTGCATGAGGACAGAATACCCTCCCAGAGCTGTTTCTTAGATGTGAACTGCCTCCTGCCATAATAGACACTCCTTTTGATGATGCTCCAGAGGTTCTCAATGGGGTTGAGGTTATGGGAGCATGGGGGTCACACCATAAGTTTGTCCCCTTTTATGCCCATATCAGCCAGAGATGCAGATGTGTTATGTGCAGCATGAGACGGTGCATTATCATGCATGAAAATTATCTTGCTGCGGAATACACGGTTCTTCTTCTTGAACCATGGCAGGAAGTGCTGTTTGAGAAACTCCACATACATTATGGAGTTCATCTTTACCCCTTCAGGGATCCCAGAGGGGCCGACAATCTCTCTCCCCATGATTCCAGCCCAAAACATTACTCCACCTCCTCCTTGTTGGCGCCGTAGCCGTGTTTGCATGGGGTGTCCATCAACCGGCCATCCTCCACTCCATCCTTCTGGACTATCGAGCGTTGCACGGCACTCATCGGTGAACAAAACAGTTTTGAAGTCAGTCTTCATGTATTGTTTGGCCCACTGGAGCCATTTCTGCTTGTGTACAGTGGATAGAGGAGGTCAACAGGATGGCTTACGCACAGCTGCAAACCTCTGAAGGACCCTGCATCTTGTTGTTCGGGGGACGTTGGAGGCACCAGCAGCTGTAAAAACTTGTCTGCTGCTATAACAAGGCTTTTTTGCCACTGCTCTTTTAACCTGACGTAATTGCCTGTAGGAAAGAGTCCTCATTTTTCCCTTATCAGCACGCACACGTGTGTACTTTTAATCAGCTACATACTTCTTGATTGTGCGATGATCAGGATGAAGTGTCTTGGCAATGTTGATTGTAGTCATGCCTTGACCTAAACATTCCACAATTTGTTGCTTCTCAGCAGCCGACACATCTTTTTTCTTTCCCATTTTGGCAGAAAATGTAGGCTGCTTAATAATGTGGGACAGCTTTCTTAAGTAGTCTTGCCTTTCATTGGACACACCTGCCAAACTAATTAGCACAGGTGTCTGCAATTGCTTACTGTGATTATAAAGAGCCCTGACACACATCACCATCAATGAGTTTAACTGACAAACAAAAAAATTCATACCTTATCACTCCTAAACATTTTTTGCATAATAATTTGGAACACAGTGTACATGTGCTTTTCCACAAAACACCAGTGGTTCACGTAGTGAATCTTACAGTTCTAACTTGCCAACCGTGGTCTGTATGGAGTTGTTCAATAAAGGGCCCAAAATTAAGATAACATAGATGGGAGAGGTCTCTATGAATACGAATTCCTAAGTATTTGATACCCTGTGAGGGCCAGGCAAAGGGAAAGTTGGACTGGATGGAATCCTGTATGGATTTGGGGAGGGAGACATCGAGGGCCTCAGACTTCGCTGCATTGATTTTAAAATTTGACCATGTAACAAAGTGATCTATTTCAGCCATAACAGCAGGGATGGATATATGTGATTGAGTGATATATACTAGGACATCATCAGCAAATGCAGAACACTTGTACTCGGTGCCTCCCACCTCAATCCACCTAATATTGGGGTTATGGCGAATTGATGAGAGCAGGTGCTCCGTCACTAGGATGTATAAGAGAGGGGACAGAGGACATCCCTGCCTTGTCCCATTGGTGATTATGAAAGGTGATGAAAATGTTCCATTTATCTTCAGCCTAGGTGACGTATTGCGATAAAGGGCCGTGATTTTGCCTATAAAAGGGTCCCCTAGACCCCTACCCCAAGCTTTTTAAGAGAATAATATATGGCGTGCCAGGAGACTCTATGGAATGCTTTCTCAGCATCCAACAAGAGTATCTAAATACAAATTTTTAACTGCATCTAGCCCAGGAAATACTTTGTGCCTAGTAGCAGTGTCTGCTAGTCAGCGGATTATCCCAGCTGTTAAGCTAGCTACACCACTTGTAGTTTGGACACTTAATTTTTTCAAAGGAAATGGTTCGGGCCCCCGGGACACTCAGTGAAGAGCATCGGGGAGGCACCCCAAGGCACAGGGGCTTGGACTGGCGGTAGGACGCCTTGCGGTGGCCCGCCAAGCTCGATCCCTATAAAAGCTTTTTAACTGCAGCAGCTTTAGTGGACGCTACTGGAGCTGGAATTACCGTGGCAGCTGGCATGAGACTTGCCCTCCAATAGATCCTTGTAAAAGGATTTAAAGTGTACTCATTCAAATTAGAGAGACAATTTAAATTAAAAAGATTAGACCTGCCTCCACCGCAGGGGGGCTCGCTCGAACCACCAGTGGACAGGCACCAGTATTGGGAAAGGGGGGCTGGCCGTCAGGGTCCACCGCGGCTCTGGCACAAACCCGGCGACATGGAGGTCGCACGGGCAGGAATGGACTGGCCGTGTCGGCTTCGCACTTTTTTGGTTTTAGAAGGGCATGACATGCCTATATCTGTGTCTCCCCCTCCTTTTACTCCTCCACCTCTTTTCTTTTCGCATGACTATATGTACTTGTCACTTTTCCATGTGTTAGTTGTGTCTTCTGAGCAGTTTGTCAGCTTTTGGACACCTTTGAAGGTGTTTTCTATGTGTTTCTGTGTGTTTTTGTTTGCCTGCCATTGGTTTTAACGGTGTTCGAAGGTGTTCGACGAACAGTTCGATGAACAGTTCGGCGAACACACGGGTGTTCGACGAACCGAAGCGAACTCGAACACTACGGGGGTGGCTCAACACTAGTCAGGAGGAAATTTGGTCCACTCCTCTTTGCATTTCATCTCTAAATCATTCAGATTTTGAGGCTGTCGCTTGGCAGCTCAGAACTTCAACTCTCTCCATTAGTTTTCTATGGGATTACAGTCTGGAGACTGGCTAGGCCACTCGATGACCTTAATGTGCTTCTTTTTGAGACACTCTTTTGTTACCTTGGCTGTATGTTTTGGGTCATTGTCTTGCTGGAAGACCCAGCCACGACCCATTTTTAATGTCCTGGCGGAGGGAAGGAGGTTGTCACTCAGGATTTTACGGTACATGACTCCATCCATTCTCCCATTGAGGCGGTAAAGGAGTCCTGTGCCCTTAGCAGAGAAACGCCCCCAAAACATAATGTTTCTGTCTCCATGCTTGACAGTGGGGTCAGTGATTTTTGGGTCATAGGCAGCATTTCTCTTCCTCCAAACACGGCGAGTTGAGTTAATGCAAAAGAGCTCAATTTTTGTCTCATCTGACCACAGCACTTTCTCCCAATAACTCACAGAATCATCCAGGTGTTCATTGGCAAACTTCAGATGGGCCTGCACATGTGCCTTCTTGAGCAGGGGTCCTTGCGGGCACTGCAAGATTTTAAACCTTTAAGGCGTAATGTGTTACCAATGGTTTTTTGGTGACTGTGCTCCCAGCTGCCTTGAGATCATTAACAAGTTTCCACCGTGTAGTTTTCAGCTGATCTCTCACCTTCCTCATGATCAAGGATACCCCATGAGGTGAGATTTTGCATGGCGCCCCAGATCGATGTCGATTGACAGTCATTTTGTATTTCTTCCATTTTCTTACTATTGCACCAACAGTTGTCTCCTTCTCACCCAGTGTCATACTTATGGTTTTGTATCCCATTCCAGCTTTGTGCAGGTCTATGATCTTGTCCCTGTCATCCTTAGAAAGCTCTTTGCTCTTGCCCATGTTGTAGAGGTTACAGTCTGACTGATTAATTGAGTCTGTGGACAGGAATCTTTTATACAGGTGACTATGTAAGACAGCTGTCTTTAATGCAGTTAACGAGTTGATTATAAGCATCTAACTGGTCTGTAGGCGCCAGAACTCATAATGGCTTGTAGGGGATCAAATACTTATTTCTCACTGCAAAATGCAAATAAATTTATTCAGTTTATACAATGTGATTTTCTTAATTTTTTTTAGGATATTCTATCTCTCAATGTTAAAATTAACCTACCCTTAAAATTATAGACTGTTCATGTCTTTGTCAGTGGGAAAACTTATAAAAATTGCAAGGGATAAAATAATTATTTCCTTCACTGTATATACGGCCATAGTCAACAACCTAACTTTTGGCTATTGCTTATACCAAGGGCATAGCTGTAGAGGTTGCAGATAAAACATCTACTTAAAGGTTCCCTTCAACATTAGAAGATAAATGTATTATAATTAGCACATGGTAGGTGGTGATGGAGGTGGTGTGTGTGTGTTGGGGTAAGGGTTTGTTAAGGCTTTATAGATCTTCAGTTTACACCTAGAGCTTCTACTATGATCCCACAACATGCAAACATTTCCATGACTGGACTCAATATTCAGTTGTAGGTGTTGTATATATCATAAATTCATGTACCAGCAAATAGATATATAAACATTAAAAAATAAAATGGAAGCTGTTGTGTGCGTAAACAAAAAAAATGCATTACTGAAGTGACTAGATAAACACATATTAAAGTTCTTGTTTTGTTGCACAGAAATAACTTAATAAAAGTCTAAAGCCATTTATTTTTCAGATTTTCAGTAGTAGTACTTACGAATGTAATTAGAAACTCAGATTAGTAAGATACATACTATTAATTAGCATTTGTTCTTTAGGCTTTTCAAATACACATTTTCTCAAGTTAATTAATTTTATCTATTAGTGAAAGATAAATTTTATGTAAACTTGAAATATGCAAGTTTGCAAAAACTCATTAATGGATATACTAATTGCTTCTTTTCATATAAAACAACAAAATTATTTTTTATTTTAAAGATATTCATTACAATTAATGATGAGCGAGCACTAAAAACTAAAATGCTTGGATACTCATTGTTCGAGTAGAGCAAATTGGAATGCTCGAGTGCTCGGACCGAGTAACGAGCCCAATGTAACTCTATGGGAAACTTTTTCAGGCGGCTCCCCCAAGCGATCTGCAGAGGGCCTAAAAATTGCCCAAATCCATGGGAACAGTGCTCAAATGACATGGGAAAAGCATTAGGAAGACCCCTGGAAGCATTTCTGACTCCCAGGTCACTGCTGTCAACAATGTTGTCAGAGGAATTACGCCACCTTTACGGACTCAAAACAAAACATACTAAAACAAAACCAAAATGGATTTTCCTGGGAAATATGTTAAAGAACATCCTATCCAGGGTAATGACTTGTATATAAGGCAAAATAAATAACCAAAAACAAAAATACTCCTTCACACCTTGGGCTATCTTCACACATAGCGTTTTTGATGCATTTTTTGCACTTTTACATTGCTTTCAATCAAAACAAATGCATTCAGCAGGAAATGACATTTTAACATTTTACAACCTAATCTGGCCATGTAGTGTGTGACACATCATCAGACACATCCTGTTTCATTTATGATGGAGGGACTCTGAAAGTCACAAAGCCTATCTTTATAGGGCCATCAGGCGGCCCTTACTCTTCTTAAAGGGCAAGCAGTTGGCCCTCACTTTTGTTAGAGAGCCATCAGCTGGCTATGCTTTGTTGTTCCCATTATTAATGAGTGGGTCTCCTATACTGTTATTGTGTATGCAGTGACTGCAATGGCTGCCAAAAATTTGGAGGCACTCCAATGCCCCTTGCAAGAGACGTAGAGGTCGGAGGGCCTCCTGCAAAAAAGCTCCCATTATTAGGAAGTGTTTCTCCCATACTGTTTGCCTACACATTGAAGCAACGGCTGCCAAAAATTTGGAGGAACTCCAATGCCCCTTGCAAGAGACGTAGAGGTCGGAGGGCCTCCTGCAAAAAAGCTCCCATTATTAGGAAGTGTTTCTCCCATACTGTTTGCCTACACATTGAAGCAACGGCTGCCAAAAATTTGGAGGAACTCCAATGCCCCTTGCAAGAGACGTAGATATGTTGATATGGTACATATGATGGTGATATGGTGGTTGAGGATGAGGATGCGGAGAAGGAGGAGGACAAAAGCAAATAGACAAAATCAGGAAGCGTATAACCATGTCTGGGTGTGAAGACAGAGATAGACCTCCCAAAAAAAAGACGCTGTATTTGAGTTTATGTTAGGCTGCTATCATTCGGTGGTGTTGAGAAGTCTGGCCCAATCCAGCCCTTGTTCATTTTTATAAGAGTCAGCCTGTCAGCATTTTCAGTTGACAGGCGGAGGGGCCTATCAGTTGTAATTCCACCAGCGGACCTAAAATCCCGCTCTGACAAAACGCTAGCGGCAGGGCAGGGCAGGCCAGGACCTCCAAGGCATAGAGAGCGAGTTCATGCCACGTGTCCAGCTTGGATACCCAATAATTATAAGGCACAGAGGAATCACGGATGACGTTGGCAAGGTACTATCTCACCATCTTCCAAAACTTTTCCTTTCATGAGAGAGTACCCCACGCATCAGGGCTTGTGCGAGGGGAGGGTCTGAGAAAACTGTCCCAGAACTTTGACAGTGTTCCTCTGCCTCTGCTCGATTGCATTTGTGTCTCTCTCGTCAGTACTCCTTGGTTGTCCAATGAACTGTGACCTCTCCCGCCAGCGTTTTCAGAAGGGATTTTTTTTAATAATTCCGCAACAAGAGCCTTTTTCACTGCACCATTTTATTAGGCCTGTCCTGCAAGGGAATAAGAGACAAAACGTTCTCCTTGTAGCGTGGGTCTAGAAGTGTCACCAATCAATAATGACTGTCACCCAAAATTTGGACAACGCGAGGGTCACAGGAAAGGCAGCGTAACAAACTCAGCCATGTGTGCCAGACTGCAAAGAGGCAAGACTTCCGTGTCGTCACCAAGAGGACTACTGATCATGCTCTCCTCCTCATCCTGCTCTTCTTACTCCTCCTCCCTGTCCTCAGGCCACCCACGATGAACAGACGGTATGACAGTTGTGCAGGTAGTGCCGTATATAGCACAGGAAAATAGCTCCTGTTCTTCCTCCTCCTTCTCCTCTTCCTCATTGTCACCCAATCCACATTGGGGTAAGATGAGGCTGGGCTGTGTGGAATCACCCTGTATGGTTCCTTGCTCCATATCATCGTGCTTCATCTGCAATGCATCCTCTTTAACTGTGAGCAGAGAGCATTTCAGAAAACAGAGAAGCGGGATGGTGACGCTAATTATGGCGTCATCGCCGCTCACCATCTTGGTGGAGTCCTCAAAGTTTTGGAGGATTGTACATATGTCTGACATCTGTGTCCCCTCCTGAAGTCTTATGTGTGGAGTCTGACCTGAATACCAACGGCCTTGTTGAGGTTGGTAGTCAACAACTGCCCTCTTCTGCTCACAAATCCTTCCCAACATCTGCAATGTAGAGTTCCAACGCATGGTGACATCGCAGATCAGTCAGTGAGCTGGAAGCTGCAAACGCTGCAGAAGCACGGAAAGGGCGGCGGAAGCTGTAGCTGACTTTCTAAAATGGTCACACAGGCGGCGTACTTTGTCAAGCAGATCTGACAGATCCGGGTAGGTTTTGAGAAACCGCTGAACCATGAGGTTAAGCACATGGGCCAGTTATGGTATGTGTGTGAGCTCGCCTCAGAGCCCCCACAAGGTTCCGGCCATTGTCACACACGACCATGCCTGGCTGTAGGTTCAGCGGTGTCAGCCACAGATCTGCCTGCTCTTTCAGAGCTGTCCACAGCTCTTCAGCATTGTGCGATTTGTCACCTAAGCATATGAGCTTCAGCACAGCCTGTTGCCATTTGGCCGAGGCAGTGCTACAGTGCTTCCAGCTTGCAACTGATGTGGTGATTTCAGAGATGGAGGCTGAAGAGGAGGAGGAGGTGCAGGAGCTTTAGAATGTGGGGGCAATCCTGATTGACCCAGGGCCCACAATCCTGGACGTTGGAAGGACGCGTTCCTTCCCAAGGTCTGACTGGGTCCTGGCTTCCACTATCTTAACCTGTAAAGGACATATTGATACTCATGCCAGAGCAACTCCATTTTGTCTGCTTGCTTTAAAATCATGTTATTATTAGTGTTGATCGAGCACTAAAATGCTCGGGTGCTCGAACCTCTGGTCGAGCTCGCCGTGATACTCGGGTGCTCGACCCAAGCAACGAGCCCAATGTTAGTCTATGGGAGACCCGAGCATTTTTGGCGCGGCACCCCAGGCAGTCTTTTAAAAGCCTAACAAGTGCCCAAAACGATAGTGACAGTGCTCAAGTGACATGGGGACAGCATGGGGCTCGTCCCAGGAGCATTTCTGATGCCCAGGTCACTGCTGTCAAGAACGTGGCCAGAGGTCAGAGGTATTAAGCCACTTTTAAGGGCTGACAATAAAACGTTCAAAAACGAAACTGAAACTGCTTTCCTGTGAAATATGTTAAGGAACTTCCTTTCCAGGGTAAAGACTTGTGTATAAGGTAAAATAAATAACCCCCCCAAAAAATACTCCTCCACACCTTGGGCTATGTTAACAAGTAGCATTTTTTATGCATTTTTGCACTTTTGTATTGCTTTCAACCGTGACAAATGCATTCACCGGGAAATGTCATTTTAACATTTTACAACCTTATCTGGCCATGTGCTGTGTGACACATGCATACAGTGCTGAAAAGACATGGGAACAGCTTGGGGAAGACCCCTGGAAGCATCTCTGACACCCAGGTCACTGCCTAAAAGTGTGCCCATCAGAAGTCATCCTTGCCGCATCAGAAGATGCAGACATGCAACTATCCCCATGCAAATTCCCAGGGCACTGTTCAATTGTACCTCCCCCATTCCTTGCAATGCAAGCGCAAGTATGCAGCCTGCCACCCACCAACCCCCAGGCTGCAATACCATACTGCTTGCTTGCTTGCACTTGAAATTGGGCCTTTTAGGCATGTGGAGGTGGAATCTGGCCACCACGTCATGGCTGCGTTGGCGGCCTGGAATCCATACTCAGTCCCCAGCCGCCCAGCGGCCGGGTGTCCACACTCGGTCCCCAGCCGCCAAAGGGCGGCCGGGTGTCCATACTCGGTCCCCAGCCACCCCACAGCCGGGTGTCCACACACGGTCCCCAGCCGCCTGGGGGCAGGCGGGTGTCCATAAACGGTCCCCAGCCGCCCCTATTTCTCCTGTCAACTTCCCCCCACACACTTTTCTTAGCCCGACCTGCTTTAGGGCAGCATTGGACGAGACCACCAGAGAACCAGACTCCTCTGGTGGGCCCTGGCTTCTCCATCAGGGGAGTTGAGAGTGCCAAGGTGAGGAGCATGATGATGATGATAGAAGTTAGCATCTGCTTTGTTTTCTTTCAATGCAAGCATAAGTGTGCAGCCTGCCACCCACCCACCCCCAGGCTGCAATGCCATACTGCTAGCTTGCACTTGAAATGGGGCCTTTTAGTTTGGAAGACGCCGAAGCTGGCCACTACCTCATGGCTGCTTCGGCAGCGAGGTATCCATACTCAGTCCCCAGCCGCCCCTATTTGTCCCGGTGTGCCTTATACATAAGATTAAGCGCGTATACCAAAACATTACATGTGCCCTCCCCAGTGCATTAAGTTCGAAGGACAGCCTATTCCGCTATAGTGTTTGCATGCCAAACCCCTGTTCATGGTACATGCGAAGATGCCTCCCACCCTGCACCTGTCGTTGCAGACTTGCAACTATCCCCGTTCAAGTCCTTGTCCCAGGGCAGTGTTCAATTGTACCTCTCCCATTCCTTGCAATGCAAGTGCAAGTATGCAGCCTGCCACCCTCCCACCCCAAGGCTGCCATACCATACTGCTTGCTTGCACTTGAAATTGGGCCTTTTAGGCATGTGGAGGCGGAATCTGGCCACCACGTCATGGCTGTGTTGGCGGCCTGGAATCCATACTCAGTCCCCAGCCGCCCAGCAGCCGGGTGTCCATACTCGGTCCCCAGCCGCCTGGGGGCAGCCGGGTGTCGATAAACGGTCCCCAGCTGCCCCTATTTCTCCTGTCAACTTCCCTCCACACACTTTTCTTAGCCCTGCCTGCTTTAGGGCAGCATTGGATGAGACCACCAGAGAACCAGACTCCTCTGGTGGGCCCTGGCTTCTCCATCAGGGGAGTTGAGAGTGCCAAGGTGAGGACCATGATGATGATGATACAAGTTAGCATCTGCTTTGTTTTCTTGGAATGCAAGCGCATGTATGTAGTAGCGGCTAGGCCTGAGGTGGTCAGCGTTTTGGCGCATATCCTACCTCCTCCGAGGATTGCTGGATGTTTTCCTGCTACTATCCCAGTTCTATGACTCCCGTTAAAACAAAGCTTCAGGTGATAAATGATGGATGAGGTAGTGGCAAAGGAGAAAGAGCAGGAGGAACAGGGACCATTCACATCAATATCAAGCCAGTCAACCACATATGTCTTGTAGGATATGTTTCTGTAACAAAAAGAGCGGTTCGGCTACACAGTTATAGGGCATAGAGTGAGTGCAATGCCTACCAAAAATTTTGAGGCACTCCAATGCCCCTTGGAAATGACTTGGAGGTCAGAGGGCCTTAACTAAACCTTTTTTTCCATTTATACCAACTGGGTCTCCTGCACACTGTTAGCCTAAGCAGTGAATGGAAGGCTTTCCAAAAATTATGAGGAACTTGCAACGCCCCTTACAAGAGCCATGCAGTACAGCATATTGCACACATAAGTCCCATTATTGGGGAGTGGGTCTCCCATAGTATTTGATTATGCCTTCCAAGCAAAAGCTTCCAAAAATTAGGATGGACCAACTTGCAATGCCCCATACAAGAGCCATGCAGTACAGCATATTACAAACATAAGTCCCACTATTGGGGAGTGGGTCTCCCATAGTATTTGCTTATGCCTTCCAAGTAAAAGCTTCAAAAAATTAGGAGGAAATGCAATGCCCATTCGAAGACTCGTGGAGGTTCCAGCAGCTTAACAAGACGGTTTTAATGTCCCTTACAAGAGACGTGGAGGTTAGAGTGGTATAACAAGACGCCTTTAATGCCCCTCAGAAGAGACGTGGAAGTCAGAGTGGTATAATAAGACGCTTTTAATGCCCCTTACAAGAGACGTGGAGGTCAGAGTGGTATAGCAAGACGCTTTTAATGCCCCTCAGAAGAGACGTGGAGGTCAGAGTGGTATAACAAGATGCTTTTAATGCCCCTCAGAAGAGACGTGGAGTTCAGAGTGGTATAACAAGACGCTTTTAATGCCCCTCAGAAGAGACGTGGAGGTCAGAGTGGTATAACAAGACGCTTTTAATGCCCGTCAGAAGAGACATGGAGGTCAAAGTGGTATAACAAGACACTTTTAATGTCCCTTACAAGAGACGTGGAGGTCAGAGTTGTTTAACAAGACGCTTTTAATGCCTCTCAGAAGAGAAGTGGAGGTCAGAGTGGTATAACAAGACTCTTTTAATGCCCCTTACAAGAGCCATACAGTACAGCATCTTAAAAATATTATTCCCATTATTGGAGAGTGGGTCTCCCATAGTCTTTGCTTATGCCTTCCAAGCAAAAGCTGACAAAAATAAGGACGGAGGAACTTTCAATAATGGCAACACGGACCACGGTCACCCTTGTGGTATAGTGGTGGTGGAGACTGAGGATAAGGAGAAGAACATAAAGCAGCCAAAATGAGGAAGCGGATACCCATGTGTGGGTGTGAAGCGGTGCATGGGAATACACCTCCCGAAAAAACACAGTGGATTTAACTTTATGTTACTCTGCTGTCATTTGGTGGTGATGAGAAGTCTGGCCCAATCCTGCCCTTGTTCATTTTGATAAGAGTCTGCTTGTCAGCATTGTCAGTTGACAGGCGAGTGCGCTTATCAGTTATAATTCCCCCAAGGGCACTAAAAACACGCTCCGATAACACGCTAGCGGCAGGGCAGGCCAGGACCTCCAAGGCGTACAGAGCGAGTTCATTCCAAGTGCCCAGCTGGGATACCCAATAATTAAAAGACACAGTGGAATCACGGAGGACGCTGGTACGGTCGGCAAGGTACTCTCTCACCATCTTTTGAAACCTTCCACTCCTTGTGAGAGTACCCCGCGCCTCAGGGTCTGTCCGAAGGGAGGGTCTGAGAAAACTCCCAGAACATTGACCGTGTTACCCTGCCTCTGCTGGATTGGAGTTGCCTCTCTCTCGCTTGTACGCTTTGGTTGGTCAACGAACTGTGACCTCTGCAGCTAGCGTGTTCAGATGGGAATTTTTTTAACAGTTCTGCAGCAAGGGCCTTCTGGTAATGGCCCATTTTTGTAGACCTCTCCACCTCAGGAATAAGAGAGTGAAAGTTCTCATTGTAGTGGGGGTCTACAAGTGTCACCAACCAGTAATGACTGTCACCCAACATTTTGACAACGCAAGGGTCACGGTTAAGGCAGCGCAACATAAAGTCAGCCATGCGTGCTAGACTGGTAACGGGCAAGATTTCCATGTCCTCACCAAGATGACGACTGACCATGCTCTCCTCCTCCTCCTCCCCCCTGTCCTCAGGCCACACATGCTGAACTAACGGTATGACACTTGTACAGGTACTACCGTCTACAGCGCATGATAACAGCTCCTGTTCTTCCTCCTCCTCCTCCTCTCCCTCATTGTCCCCCAATGCACTGGGATGAGATGAGGCTGGGCTGTGTGTAATCGCCCATTACGGCTTCTTCATCCATCTCATCATACTGTGGCTGCAATGCCTCCTCTTTAATTCTCTGCAGAGAGCGTAGCAAAATACAGACAAGTGGGATGCTGACACTATTGATGGCGTCATCGCCACTCACCATCTTGGTTGCCTCCTCAAAGTTTGTCAGGATGGTACATTTGTCAGACATCCAGGTCCACTCATGAGGTCTTATGTGTGGAGTCTGACCTGAATATCGATGGCCTTGTTGCAGCTGGTACTCCACAACTGCTCTCTTCTGCTCACAAATCCTTTGCAACATGTGGAGGGTAGAGTTCCAACGTGTGGGGACATCACACACCAGTCGGTGTGCCGGAAGCTGCAAACGCTGCTGCAACACAGCAAGGGCGGTGGAAGCTGTAGCTGACTTGCGAAAATGAGCTGACAGGCGGTGTACTTTCATGAGCAGATCTGGCAACTCGGGGTACTATTTAAGAAACCGCTGAACCACGAGGTTAAGCACATGAGCCAGGCATGGTACGTGTGTGATCTCGCCTCGCCTCAGAGCCGCCACCAGGTTACGGCCATTGTCACACACGACCATGCCTGGATGTAGGTTCAGCGGTCTCAGCCACAGATCTGCCTGCTCTTTCAAAGCTGTCACAACTCACAAGCAGTGTGAGGTTTATCACCTAAGCTTATGAGTTTCAGCACAGCCTGTTGCCGCTTGGCGGAGGCAGTACTGCAGTGCTTCCAGCTTGTAACTGATGTGCTGATATCTGAGATGGAGGCTGAACATGAGGAGGAGGAGAAGGAGGATGATGTGCAGGAGCTGTACACTGTGGGGGCACCTCTGACTGACATAGGGCCCACAATCCTCGGTGTGGGGAGGATGTGTTCCGTCCCAAGGTGCGACTCGGTCCCGGCTTCCACTATGTTTACCCAGTGTGCCATCAGGGAGATGTACCGTCCCTTGCCACAAGCACTTGTCCACGTGTCCGTTGTCAGGTGGACTCTCCCGGTAACTGCGCTGTTGAGGGTACGGCAGATGTTTTGGGACAAGTGCTTGTGTAGTGCGGGGATGGCACACCGGGCAAAATAGTGTCGGCTGGGGACCGAGTACCCAGGGACGGCCACCGCCATACGGTTGCGTAAGGATTCCGTCTCCACCAGCCAAAAAGGCAGCATTTCCAACGCAAGCAGTCGTGAAATGTGCGAATTTAGGACTGTGGCCTGTGGGGCGTTAGCTGCGAATTTCCGCTTTCGTTCAAAGGTCTGGGATATGGACATTTGAACGCTGCGGTGGGACGTGGACGTGGACGTTGATGCTGTTTCTTGAGAAACTGCCATAACAAGTGAAGACTGAGAGGAGGGGGCATCTTTACATGCTGTATGGACAGGGGATTGCCTTGCACACACAACAGGGGGTTCTATTGCACGCACAACAGCGTAAGAAGCAGTGGTGACAACCGCTGACACTGGTCGTGGACCCTGGGGTTCGTCTCACAAAGTCGGGTGCTTTGCTGCCATGTGCCTGATCATGCTGGTGGTGGTCAGGCTGGTAGTTTTGTCACCCCTGCTGATGCTGGTACAAATGGCCTTTTTTGGGTTATCAGCAGAGTCTTGAAAAAAATTCCAGACTCTGGAAGACCTTCCGCTTGTACTGGCAACGTCCCTCGTGTTGGTGTTACGGGGAACTGTTGCCCGCCTTCTGTCTGCGGCCAACACACTGCTTCTTCCTGCCTGTTGGGGTACTCTGCCTCCCTCCCCCTGTGTGCAGCTGGCCTCACTCTGCATGTTCTCCTGCCACGTTGGGTCAGTTACTAGATCATCCACCACCCCCTCCACTTCCACTTGCACACCACGATGCTCCTCCTCACTTCCTGGCAATTGTGTCTCCTCATCGTCCACCGCTTGTGACAAATTGCCAGCGTCGACTTCCTGTGGACGTGGCTGTTCAAATATTTGGGCATCGCTGCATGTGATCTCCTCTTCCACCACTTCAAGCGTAGCAGGCGAAGGGCACAAATATGGAAATGGACTAGTGAACAGCTCTTCAGAGTGTCCAAGTGTGGGATTAATTGCTGTCTGACGACACTCTGCATGGTGGGAGGAAGGAGCATCAGGGTGAGGAGGAGTATACGGTCGAGATTCACGGCTACTAAGAGTTGACCGTGTGGAAGACAGACCGGAGGTGGTGGTGCCCAGGTAACTGGAAGTATTATCTGCTATCCAATTAATAACCTGTTCACACTGATCAGTTCGCAATACTGGTGTTGTTCTGTGCTTCCCTAGTAATTCGGTCAAGAAGTGGGAGCGAGAAGATGTGGCTGTTGGTTGTGGCACATTTTCACCTTGGCCACTGCCCCGTCCTCTGCTCGCACCATCACCAGAACGTCCAGTTCCACGTCCCTTGCCACGCGCCTTGCCCATTGTAAACGAAGTAAATTAGCTTACACTCACACTATCCATGGAAAAAGGGTAATAAAAAGTAGATTAGAACCGTGGAAGAGGAAAACCACAGTTTTATTTCTCTGGCCTACACCCGACTCTTTTAAACTATCAGAACAATCAGGGAGAAACTATTACTGTTTTTCCTTACTGAAAAAATACCAAAACCTGAATAATAGAGATTTTTTACCGTGGAATGGCAAAACCACAGTTTTAATTTACTGGTGTATACCACACTTTTTAAAATATATAGATTTGCGGCTGAACAGTGAGCGACCCACTCAAACTGTTTTTTTTTTAGATACCAAAGACCCAAAACTGGATACTACACAGATTTTACCCGTTGAACTGCAAAACCACACTGGGATTTGTCAGGCGTACACCGGACTATTTTCAACCGATATATTTTTGTGTCAGAACACTCAGGAGACACTACTGTTTTTTTTTACTGCAAAAAATGCAAAAAGCAGGATGATAGAGATTTTTTACCGTGGAACAGCAAAACCACAGTTTTAATTTATTGGTGTATACCAGACTTTTTAAAATATATAGATTTGCGGCTGAACAGTGAGCGACACACTCAAATTTTTTTTTTTTTAGATACCAAAGGCCCAAAACTGGATACTACACAGATTTTACCCGTTGAGCTGCAAAACCACACTGGGATTTGTCAGGCATACACCAGACTATTTTCAACAGATATATTTTTGTGTCAGAACACTCAGGAGGCACTACTGTTTTTTTTTACTGCAAAAAATGCAAAAAGCAGGATAATAGAGATTTTTTACCGTGGAACAGCAAAACCACAGTTTTAATTTACTCGTGTATACCAGACTTTTTAAAATATATAGATTTGCGGCTGAACAGTGAGCGACACACTCAAACAGTTTTTTTTTTAGATACCAAAGGCCCAAAACTTTACCCATTGAACTGCAAAACCACACTTCTGTTTCTGTGGCCTATACCAGACTCTTTTCAACAGATATATTTGTGTCTGAAAAATCAGAGACATGCTTTTTTTTTTGGGGGGGGGGGCACACCAGTAGG
The DNA here is from genome assembly GCF_046119375.1 of Phyllobates terribilis. Lineage (NCBI taxonomy): Eukaryota > Metazoa > Chordata > Amphibia > Anura > Dendrobatidae > Phyllobates > Phyllobates terribilis. The sequence goes on along the minus strand of NW_027362761.1, from coordinate 405,730,660 downwards.
TTAATAAGACGGGTATTTGTACAGTGTGTAGGAGGAAAAAAAAAAAGAGGATTTAGATGAAAAAAAGGGATTTTTACTGGCCCCTGAGACCTGCAGCTAAGTCCAGCAATTTCAGAAACAGGAGCACACAGGACTGTAATGCAGCGTTTGCTGGTATAACCACTGCGTCTCCTATACAGCCTGCCTGCCTGCCTGATATCTGGGATGGATATTAGTCCTGAGAAGGACTGTTTGTTTGTTCTGGCAGCCTTTACAGACCCTACACTAACTATTTCGCAGCAAAAATCTCTCCCTAGCTCAGCAGCGCTGTCCCTACACTGTCTGATCCAGAGCGTCTGTGTCCAAGATGGCGGCACCAGGTTTTAAATACTCGAGGTGACGCTGTGCGGCCAGCCAATCACTGTAATGACCACAAACAACATTGCTGCGGCATTACAGTGACTGGCTTGCAATCCCTGCATGTTCATTGGCTCTGTAAAGAGTGACAAACATGAAGGGCGGAGACCCGAGCTCCCTCACGAGTAACCCGGAAATGCTCGGTGCTCACCGAACATCCCGAGTAGCGTGATGCTCGGGCGAGTACCGAGCAGTGTCGAGCATGCTCGCTGAACACTAGTTATTATCACTCCTTGCATAACATACATTCTTTCTTTCTCTTACCTCCTCTCTCTCTCTCACCTCCTGTCTCTCTCTCTCACCTCCTGTCTCTCTCTCTCTCTCCTCCTGTCTCTCTCTCACCTCCTGTCTCTCTTTCTCACCTCCTCTCTCTCTCACCTCCTGTGTCTCTCTCTCTCACCTCCGGTCTCTCTTTCTCTCACCTCCTGTATCTCTCTCTCACCTCCTGTATCTCTCTCTCACCTCCTGTCTCTCCCCGGGTCAACTGCTTGGAAGGCAGCTATGCTCACCACTATACCACCAACTATGTCCTTTACAAACCCAGTGTGCTATCAGCGAGATATACTGTCCCTTTTCCACGTGTCCGTGATTAGGTGGACTTTCCCAGTAATTGCGTTGTTGAGGGCATGTCTAATGTTGTGGGATACGTGCTCGTGTAATGCGGGGACGGCACACCGGGAGAAATAGTAGCGGCTGGGGACCGAGTACCAATGGACGACCGCTGCCATCAGGTTGTGGAAACCTTCCATCTCCACGAGCCTAAAAGGCAACATTTCGAGCGCAAGCATTGGTGAAATGTGTGAATTTAGTAGTCTGGCCTGTGGGGCGTTGGCTGCGTATTTGCGCTTTCATTCCAAAGACTGGGGTAGGGACAACTGAACGCTGCGCTGAGACAAGGACGTGCTTGCTGATCGTGCTAGTTGAGAGTGTGCAATGACAGGTACAGGGCAGGAGGCATCTTCGCATGCGCCATGGACAGAGGAGTGGCGTGCACGCACAACAGCGGAACAAGCATTGGTGTCACCTGCAGACACTGTTGCTTTACTGCTGTGTGCCTGATCATGCTGGTGGTGGTCAGGCTGCTAGCTTTACTACTTCTGCTGATGCTGGCCTGGCAAGTGGTGCAAATGGTCTTTTTGGGGTTATCTGCAGAGTCTTTAAAAAATAGTTGTACTGGCAACTTCCGTCGTGTTGGCGTTACGAGGAATGCTTTCCCACCTTGCATCTGCGGCCACCATGCTGCTTCTTCCAGACTGTTGTGGTGCTATGCCTCCCTCTCCCTGTGTGCTGCTGTCCTCGCTCTCTATGTCCCCCTGCCAGTTTGGGTCAGTTACTATATCATCCACCACCTTGTCTTCTACTTCCGCACCCTGGTCCTCCTTCTGACTTTCTGGAAATTGTGTCTCATTATCATCCACCTCTTGCAACAGTAATTGCACTTTCCCACCGTCGCCTTCGTGTGACCGTGGCTACTCCAATATTTGGCATCGATACACTTGTTCTCCTCTTAACTCGCTTGAAGCTGGCTGGGTGAGAGGCCAGAATCTACAAATGGAAAAGTGAACAGCTCTTCTGAGTGTCCAAGTGTGGGATCAGTTGTCTCGGGGCACTCGGCATGGTGGGAGGAAGTAGGATCAAGGTGAGGAATATGCAGTCCAGACTCATGGCTACTGAGACTTGACCGTGTGGAAGACAGGTTGGTGGTGGTGGTGGCTAAGTGACTGGAAGCATTATCTGCTATCCAACCAATAAACTTTTGACAATGCTCTGTGTTCAATAGTGGTGTTCTGCGGTCCCCTATTAATTGGGACAGGAAGGTCGAGCGACAAGATGTTGTGGCACCATTTCAGCTTGCCCTTGGCCACGTACTTGGCCTTGGCCTCTGCATGCACCATCACCATCACAGCCACTTCCCTGTCCATTACCACGCACCTTGCCCATTTTTAATGGAGGACAATATTTTCCACGTTCACGAGAAATGGCTGATTTTGGAACACTGTTATAGGTGATAAGTCTGACAGAGAACCACGGTTTTAAATGCAGGCATGTAATTTGCTAATACTATCCTTCACAGACACCTAGTGTGAACAACTTGATCGACACACTGCAACGGAATGAAAATGGAAGAAATGTCCGATTTTGGAACACTCTTATAGGTGTTATGTCTGACAGAGAACCACGGTTTTAAATAACAGGCCTGTAATTTGCTAATACTATCCTTCACAGACACCTAGTGTGAATAGCTTGACAGACACACTGCAATGGAATGAAAATGGAAGAAATGTCTGATTTTGGAACACTCTTATAGGTGTTATGTCTGACAGAGAACCACGGTTTTAAATAGCAGGCCTGTAGTTTGCTAATACTATCCTTCACAGACACCTAGTGTGAATAGCTTGACCGACACACTGCATCGGAATGAAAATGGAAGAAATGTCTGATTTTGGAACACTCTTATAGGTGTTATGTCTGACAGAGAACCACGGTTTTAAATAGCAGGCCTGTAATTTGCTAATACTATCCTTCCCAGACACCTAGTGTGAATAGCTTGACCGACACATTGCAACAGAATGGAAAAGGAGGCCAATATTTTCCACATTCAGTTTAAATTTCTGGATTTTTATTGCTGAAATATGGAACAGATCTGGCTTTATTCTGCAGTGAGAACAAACGAATGGAGCAGAAAAATAGTGTACTCTGGATTGCTTTTTAAGCAAATAACCAGAATTAAGATCAAAAAATTTTTCCCCTGGCCCCTGATATCTGGGGCTATGTGTACAAATATCTGTAAGAACAGCAGCAGCAGGAACGTTCAATGGACCCTCTTGCATTATATGCACTGCAGTCTGCCACATACACTGCCTGCTTGCCTAATTCCTGCTATCACCACTGAATATATGCAGCTGGATTAGTCCTCAGAAGGACTGTTAGTTAAGATGGATATATATATATATATGTTGTGGAACACCTATACTAACAGGATGTTCAATGGACCCTCTTGTGCTGTATGATGCACTGCAGTCTGCCACATACACTGCCTGCCTGCCTAAATCCTGCTATCACCACAGAATATATGCAGCTGGATAAGTCCTCAGAAGGACTGTTAGTTCAGTTGTATATATATATATATATATATATATATATATATATATATATATATATTTTGTGTAATACCTATACTAACTATGAAGAAGCAAATCTCTCCCTGATGTAGCAGCAGTTCTCCCTACTCTGCCTGATTCCGGGGTAAACTGTGACAAGCATGGCGGCGCCTGGTCTTATATACACCTGATGATGCTGTGCGGCCAGCCAATCACTGTGATGCCCACAACCAACATGGCTAAGTCATTACAGTGCATGGTAGGCAATCCCTGCATGTTCATTGGCTCTCTAAAGAGCGCCAAACATGCAGGGAAGGGACCCGAGTTCCTGCCCGAGCAACCCGGAAATACTCTCCGAGCGCCGAGCTTGTCGAGCACAGTGATGCTCGGGCGAGTACTGAGCGGTGGAAAGCACGTTCGGTCATCACTAATTACAATTCTTGATGCCAGGCATTTATTATACATTCAATGCTGGAAGTAAGGAGATACTTCAGTTCATATTTTATTTGAGTTTAGACATAATAAGGTTGATCTACAGTATGTTTGGTGAGAACCATGGGAAGTCCAGGTGTCATGACCATAATATGAACATAAAAATATGCCTACATTATAGCCTCCTTAGATTGGCCTGAAACTACAAAGAAAGATAAGACAAGCCCAGATGAAAGGTTCAGATATGCAATGGTTAGAAAGATAGTGAACACGCTTGCCTGTTTAATGAAAAGCAATTTCTATACTGTGTTTGTGCAAATAAAAAAAATTGTAGACAGTATCTATAATAGGAATTCAATAATAACGCAACTTTATTTTGATTTAATTATTGACCAGCCTTTGCAAAGTTAGGAATTTTTGTATTATACTTTACTAAAAAGTATTCATTACTAAGTCCATGTCAGCCTCAATTTGTCAGTACAGGCACCTCATGTCACCTAATAATGCAATAAAGGGACACAAACTGGGCATGCCCATATAAAAGGATTACATCTATAAATCCCTGGCACTCTTCAATATTTAGTCAGGTTCCATATGTCAACTCTCACAAACATCCACCATTGCTCCAGTTGACTGTCAACTCTCTTCCTATGTTTATGCATATGGAGTGACCTGTCAGTCAGAGAGATCAGGTTGGGAAAATCCAGTTGGGAATCTGTGTTTGACTAATCAGATGAGCCAACACTGTTCAGCCAGAGACAGCGTAGGGGCAATTTAACTCATTAACATATTGCCTGTTGGCAAATAGAACCCCCAACTAAAGCTCTATAAAACTTAACTTTTAATAATTAAATCCTTATTATAGTAGTAATTTATAATAAAATTCCAATATAGGCGCAGGTAGTGAGGACTATCAGAATTATTCAATTGGCATAACTGTGTATCCAATAGCCATCCTATCTATTTCCATTATCATATGCTTGTGGCCGCGGACCACTTATTGCACTATTCCCTACCTGTCCTATTGTAAACTAAAATTATAGCCTTCCCGACATGTTTCGCCTAACCAGCGTCATCAGGGGATAGAGGCTAAATGACACCCAAAATGGCCGCCAGGTAGCTTTTATCTCCTCTGTTTGGGCTCTAAGCCAATGTGTATTGTTGTAGCCATGTGCCAATAGAATAGACTCCCTTATTTCCAATCATGAAGATCATATCATTATAATGTTAGCTACCATTTAAATGATTGGAGGATAAAGCTGTCATTCAGGCCAGAAGGAACCACATTGGTAGAGATTGAAGCGATATATCAGCATTCTCATAATAGCCTGAATGCCTCAGTTTCAGGAACCAATCTGCATTAACTTACCTACATCCAATTCATTTGTGGAAGGTAGTGTTAAACGATTGCTGCACTTGCATGATCAGCTGACTCAAAATAGGAGGGATTCATGTCATGGCCGTCACATGCTCCAATCAAAACACACCACATAAGCAAGGTCCTTTTCTTGATACGTATCATTTACTACGCGCATATGATAATGGAAATAGATAGGATGGCTATTGGATACACAGTTATGCCAATTGAATAATCCTGATAGTCCTCACTACCTGCGCCTATATTGGAATTTTAATATAAATTACTACTATAATAAGGATTTAATTATTAAAAGTTAAGTTTTATAGAGGTTTAGTTGGGGGTTCTATTTGCCAACAGGCAATATGTTAATGACTAATCAGATGAGACTAGTGTTGAGCGAGCACTAAAATGCTCGGGTGCTCGAAGCTCGGGCCGAGCTCACTGTGATACTCGGGTGCTCGACCCGAGCAACGAGCCCAATGTTAGTCTATGGGAGACCCGAACATTTTTGCGGCGGCTCCCCCGGCAGTCTGTAGAAAGCCTAAAAAGTGCCCAAAACGATAGTGACAGTGCTCAAATGACATGGGGACAGCATGGGGATCGCCCCTGGAAGCATTTCTGACCCCCAGGTCACTGCTGTCAACAACGTGGTCAGAGGTATTAAGCCACTTTTACAGGCTCACAATAAAACGTTCAAAAACGAAAGTGAAAGTGCTTTCCTGTGAAATATGTTAACCCCTTAACGACCATGGGTCTTTCTGTTTTTATGTTTTCCTTTTTTGCTCCCCTTCTTCCCAGAGCAAGAACTTTTTTAATTTTCGTTCAATATGGCCATGTGAGGGTTTATTTTTTGCGGGATGAGTTGTACTTTTAAACACCATCACTGGTTTTACCATATCGTGTGCTGGAAAATGGGAAAAAAATTCCAAGTGCAGTGAAACTGCAAAAAAAATGCAATTCCCAGTTGTTTTTCGGGTCCTTTTTTTACCACGTTCACAGATTGCTAAAACTGACCTGCCATCATTATTTTCCAGGTCGTTACGAGTTCATAGACACCAAACATGTATAGGTTCTTTTTTATTTAAGTGGTAAAAAAAAAATCCAATGCTTGCTAAAAAAACCAAAAAAAATGACGCCATTTTCCGAGACCCTTAGCTTCTTCATTTTTCGGGATCTGGGGGCAGTTGAGGGCTTATTTTTTGCGTGCCGGGCTGACGTTTTTATTGATACCATTTTGGGGTAGATCCGATGTTTTGATCGCCCGTTATTGCATTTTATTGCAAAGTTGTAGCGACCAAAAAAACGTAATTCTGGTGTTTAAAATTTTTTTCTCGTTACGCCGTTTACTGATTGTATTAATTCTTCTTTTATATTGATAGATCAGGCGATTCTGAACGCGGCGATACCAAATATGTGTATGTGTTTTTTTTTTTTTATATATATATATATATATTTTATTTTGAATGGGGCGAAAGGGGGGTGACTTAAACTTTAATATATTTTTTATTTTTTTTATTTTTTTAAAAACTTTTTTTTTACACTTTCTGCTTATTTCTATAGTCTCCAGAGTAGACTAGAAGCAGCAGTTGTCTGATTGCTTCTACTGCATACAAGCAATGAGCAGATCGCTTGTATGCAGGAGAAATGCTCACTTGCTATGAGCGCTGACCACTAGGTGGCGCTCATAGCAATTGAGACATGACAACCACAGGCGTCTGCTGCAGACCCTGAGTTGTCATGCCCACCCATTGGTGACCCGCGATCACGTGACGGGGTCACTGATGGGCGGGGCTTAGGACTCCCGGAAGTGCGAGTTAAATGCCACTGTCAGAGATTTAAAATGTTAACAGCCGCGGGTGGATTGCGATTCCAATAATCAGCTGACATGTGCTCGCTTCAGTGCGGGCTCACCGCCGGAGCCCCTGCTGAACCGGCCTTCCCGACCTGGTGCATACTATTACGGACCAGGTCGGAAAGGGGTTAAGGAACATCCTTTCCAGGGTAAAGACTTGTGCATAAGGTAAAATAAATAACCAAAAACAAAAATACTCCTCCACACCTTGGGCTATGTTCACAAGTAGCATTTTTTATGCGTTTTTGCACGTTTGTATTGCTTTCAACCGTGACAAATGCATTCACCGGGAAATGTCATTTTAACATTTTACAACCTTATCTGGCCATGTGCTGTGTGACACATGAATACAGTGCTAAAAAGACATGGGAACAGCATGGGGAAGACCCCTGGAAGCATCTCTGACACCCAGGTCACTGCCTAAAAGTGTGCCCATCAGAAGTGATCCTTGCCGCATCAGAAGATGCAGACTTGCAGCTATCCCCGTGCAAGTCCTTGTCCCAGGGCAGTTTTCAATTGTACCTCCCCCATAACTTGCAATACAAGCGCAAGTATGCAGCCTGCCACCCACCCACCCCCAGGCTGCAATACCATACTGCTAGCTTGCTTGCACTTGAAATTGGGCCTTTTAGGCATGTGGAGGAGGAACCTGGCCACCACGTCATGGCTGCGTCGGTAGCCTGGTATTCATACTCAGTCCCCAGCCGCCCCACGGCTGGGTGCCCACACACAGTCCCCAGCCGTGTGGGGGTGGCCGGATGTCCATAAACGGTCCCCAGCTGCCCCTATTTGTCCCGGTGCGCCTTATACACAAGCGCGCATACCAAAACATTAACTGTGCCCTCCCCAGTGCATTTAGTGGGAAGGACAGCATAACCACAAACACGTGGACAAGTGAATGTGGCCAGGAATGGTCCATCTCACTGACGCCTTCACACTGGGTTAATATTGTGGAAGCCGGGACACAGTTGGACACTGGGATGCAACACGTCCTCCAGACATAGAGGATTGCGGGTCCTGGGTCAATCAGGCTTCAACACAAAGTTCAGAAGGTAGACAGCAGCAGTGGTCGGCCTCCTACACAACGAGTAAATTATTCATGATCATGAGGCCATCCACTTCCTTAGCTTTCTGTTCCTTGGAATGCAAGCGCATGTATGTAGTAGCGGCTAGGCCTGAGGTGGTCAGCGTTTTGGCGCATATTCTACCTCCTTCCAGGATTGCTGGATGTTTTCCTGCTACTATCCCAGTTCTATGACTCCCGTTAAAACAAAGCTTCAGGTGATGAATGATGGATGAGGTGGTGGCAAAGGAGAAAGAGCAGGAGGAACAGGGACCATTCACATCAATATCAGGCCAGCCAATCACACATGTCTTGTAGGATATGTTTCTGTACCAAAAGGAGCGGTTCAGCCACACAGTTATAAGGCATACAGAGAATGCAATGCCTACCAAAAATTTCAAGGCACTCCAATGCCCCTTGGAAGTAACATGGAGGTCAGAGGGCCTAAACTAAACCATTTTATCCATTTATAGCAACTAGGTCTCCTGTACACTGTTGGCCTAAGCAGGGAATGGAAGGCTTTCCAAAAATTATTAGCACTGCAATGCCCCTTGAAACAGACGTGGATTACAGCGTATTAAAAACCTTCTACCCATTATTGGGGAGTGGGTCTCCCTTAGTGTTCGCCTATGCATTGAAAAGCAAAAGCTGACAAAAATTAGGAGGAAATGGAATGCCCGTTGCAAGAGTCGTGGAGGTTAGAGGTAATTAAAAACAACATGTCAATGCCCCTTGGAAGAGCTGTGGAGTTCAGAGTGGTTTAACAAGACGGATTTAATGCCCCTTAGAAGAGACGTGGAGTTCAGAGTGGTTTAACAAGACAGTTTTAATGCCCCTTGGAAGAGATGTGGAGGTCACAGTAGCTTAACAAGATGGTTTTAATGCCCCTTGGAAGAGACGTGGAGTTCAGAGTGGTTTAACAAGACAGTTTTAATGCCCCTTGGAAGAGTGGTGGAGGTTACAGTGGAATAAAAAGACAAAATCAATGCCCCGTGGAAGAGACGTGGAGGTCACAGTAGCTTAACAAGACGGTTTTAATGCCCCTTGGAAGAGTGGTGGAGGTCGCAGTGGAATAAAAAGACAATATCAATTCCCCTTGGAAGAGTGGTGGAGGTTACAGTGGAATAAAAAGACAATATCAACGCCCTGTGGAAGAGACGTGGAGGTCACAGGAGCTTAACAAGATGCTTTTAATGCCCCTTGGAAGAGTGGTGGAGGTCGCAGTGGAATAAAAAGACAATATTAACGACCCTTGGAAGAGACGTGGAGGTCACAGTAGCTTAACAAGACGGTTTTAATGCCCCTTGGAAGAGTGGTGGAGGTCGCAGTGGAATAAAAAGACAATATCAATGCCCCTTGGAAGAGTGGTGGAGGTTACAGTGGAATAAAAAGACTATATCAACGCCCTGTGGAAGAGACGTGGAGGTCACAGTAGCTTAACAAGATGCTTTTAATGCCCCTTGGAAGAGTGGTGGAGGTTGCAGTGGAATAAAAAGACAATATTAACGACCCTTGGAAGAGACGTGGAGGTCACAGTAGCTTAACAAGATGATTTTAATGCCCCTTACAAGAGCCATGCAGTACAGCATATTAAAAACATTATTCTCATTATTGGGGAGTGGGTCTCCCATAGTCTTTGCCTATGCCTTCCAAGCAAAAGCTGCCAAAAATTAGGACAGAGTAACTTGCAATGCTGGCAACATGGACCACGGTCACCCTGGTGGTATAGTGGTCGTGGTGGCTGAGGATAAGGAGAAGAGCAAAAAACAGCCAAAATGAGGAAGCGTATACCCATGTGTGGGTGTGAAGCGATGCATGGGAATACACCTCCCGAAATAACACAGTGGATTTGACTTTATGTTACTCTGCTGTCATTTGGTGGTGATGAGAAGTCTGGCCCAATCCAGCCCTTGTTCATTTTGATAAGGGTCAGCTTCTCAGCATTGTCAGTTGACAGGCGAGTGCGCTGATCAGTTATACTTCCCCCAGCGGCACTAAAAACACGCTCCGATAACACGCTAGCGGCAGGGCAGGCCAGGACCTCCAAGGCATACAGAGTGAGTTCATTCCAAGTGTCCAGCTTGGATACTCAATAATTAAAAGGCACAGAGGAATCACGGAGGACGCTGGTACTCCCTCACCATCTTTTGAAACTTTCCACTCCTTGTGAGAGTACCCTGCGCCTCAGGGCCTGTAAGCTGGGCAGGTCTCAGAAAACTGTCCTAGAACATTGACAGTGTTCCCCTGCCTCTGCTGGATTGGAGTTGCGTCTCTCTCGCCTGTATGCCTTAGTTGGGCAGCGAACTGTGACCTCTGCCGCTACCGTGTTCAGATGGGAATTTTTTTAATAGTTCTGCAGCAAGGGCCTTCTGGTACTGCCCCATTTTTGTAGACCTCTCCAACTCAGGAATAAGAGAGTGAAAGTTCTCCTTGTAGAGGGGGTCTAAAAGTGTCATCAACCAGTAATGACTGTCACCCAACATTTTGACAATGCGAGGGTCACGGTTAAGGCAGCGTAACATAAAGTCAGCCATGGGTGCCAGACTGGTAACGGGCAAGACTTCCGTGTCCTCACCAAGATGGCGACTGATAGTGTTGAGCGATCACTAAAATGCTCGGGTGCTCGAAGCTCGGGCCGAGCTTACCGTGATACTCGGGTGCTCGACCCGAGCAACGAGCCCAATGTTAGTCTATGAGAGACCCGAGCATTTTTGCGGCAGCACCCCCGGCAGTCTGTAGAAAGCCTAAAAAGTGCCCAAAACGATAGAGCTTTAGTTGGGGGTTCTATTTGCCAACAGGCAATATGTTAATGACTAATCAGATGAGACTAGTGTTGAGCGAGCACTAAAATGCTCGGGTGCTCGAAGCTCGGGCCGAGCTCACTGTGATACTCGGGTGCTCGACCCGAGCAACGAGCCCAATGTTAGTCTATGGGAGACCCGAACATTTTTGCGGCGGCTCCCCCGGCAGTCTGTAGAAAGCCTAAAAAGTGCCCAAAACGATAGTGACAGTGCTCAAATGACATGGGGACAGCATGGGGATCGCCCCTGGAAGCATTTCTGACCCCCAGGTCACTGCTGTCAACAACGTGGTCAGAGGTATTAAGCCACTTTTACAGGCTCACAATAAAACGTTCAAAAACGAAAGTGAAAGTGCTTTCCTGTGAAATATGTTAACCCCTTAACGACCATGGGTCTTTCTGTTTTTGTGTTTTCCTTTTTTGCTCCCCTTCTTCCCAGAGCAAGAACTTTTTTAATTTTCGTTCAATATGGCCATGTGAGGGTTTATTTTTTGCGGGATGAGTTGTACTTTTAAACACCATCACTGGTTTTACCATATCGTGTGCTGGAAAATGGGAAAAAAATTCCAAGTGCAGTGAAACTGCAAAAAAAATGCAATTCCCAGTTGTTTTTCGGGTCCTTTTTTTACCACGTTCACAGATTGCTAAAACTGACCTGCCATCATTATTTTCCAGGTCGTTACGAGTTCATAGACACCAAACATGTATAGGTTCTTTTTTATTTAAGTGGTAAAAAAAAAATCCAATGCTTGCTAAAAAAAACAAAAAAAATGACGCCATTTTCCGAGACCCTTAGCTTCTTCATTTTTCGGGATCTGGGGGCAGTTGAGGGCTTATTTTTTGCGTGCCGGGCTGATGTTTTTATTGATACCATTTTGGGGTAGATCCGATGTTTTGATCGCCCGTTATTGCATTTTATTGCAAAGTTGTAGCGACCAAAAAAACGTAATTCTGGCGTTTAAAATTTTTTTCTCGTTACGCCGTTTACTGATTGTATTAATTCTTCTTTTATATTGATAGATCGGGCGATTCTGAACGCGGCGATACCAAATATGTGTATGTGGTTTTTTTTTTTTTTATATATATATATATATATTTTATTTTGAATGGGGCGAAAGGGGGGTGACTTAAACTTTAATATATTTTTTATTTTTTTAAAAACTTTTTTTTTACACTTTCTGCTTATTTCTATAGTCTTCAGAGGAGACTAGAAGCAGCAGTTGTCTGATTGCTTCTACTGCATACAAGCAATGAGCAGATCGCTTGTATGCAGGAGAAATGCTCACTTGCTATGAGCGCTGACCACTAGGTGGCGCTCATAGCAATTGAGACATGACAACCACAGGCGTCTGCTGCAGACCCTGAGTTGTCATGCCCACCCATTGGTGACCCGCGATCACGTGACGGGGTCACTGATGGGCGGGGCTTAGGACTCCCGGAAGCGCGAGTTAAATGCCACTGTCAGAGATTTAAAATGTTAACAGCCGCGGGTGGATTGCGATTCCAATAATCAGCTGACATGTGCTCGCTTCAGTGCGGGCTCACCGCCGGAGCCCCCGCTGAACCGGCCTTCCCTAAGCTTATGAGTTTCAGCATAGCCTGTTGCCGCTTGGCGGAGTCAGTACTGCAATGCTTCCAGCTTGTAACTGATGTGGTGATATCTGAGATGGAGGCTGAACATGAGGAGGAGGAGGAGGAGGATGCGCAGGAGCTGTGCACTGTGGGGGCAACTCTGACTGACATAGGGCCCGCAATCCTCGGTGTGGGGAGGATGTGTTCCGTCCCAAGGTCCGACTGGGTCCCGGCTTCCGCTATGTTTACCCAGTGTGCCGTCAGAGAGATGTACCATCCCTGGCCACAAGCACTTGTCCACGTGTCCGTTGTCAGGTGGACTCTCCCAGTAACTGCGTTGTTGAGGGCACGGCAGATGCTTTGGGACTCGTGCTTTTGTAGTGCGGGGATGGCACACCGGGCAAAATAGTGTCGGCTGGGGGCCGAGTACCGAGGGACGGCCACCGCCTTAAGATTGCGGAAGGATTCCGTCTCCACCAGCCTAAAAGGCAGCATTTCCAATGCAAGCAGTCGTGAAATGTGTGAATTTAGGACTGTGACCTGTGGGGCGTTAGCTGCGAATTTCCGCTTTCGTTCAAAGGTCTGGGATATGGACAATTGAACGCTGCGGTGGGACGTGGACGTGGACGTTGATGCTGTTTCTTTAGAAACTGCCATAACAAGTGAAGACTGAGAGGAGGGGGCATCTTTACATGCAGTATGGACAGGGGATTGGCTTGCACACACAACAGGGGGTTCTATTGCACGCACAACAGTGGAAGAAGCAGTGGTGACACCCGCTGACACTGGTCGTGGACCCTGGGTTTCGCCCCACAAAGTCGGGTGCTTTGCTGCCATGTGCCTGATCATGCTGGTGGTGGTCAGGCTGGTAGTTTTGTCACCCCTGCTGATGCTGGCATGGCAGGTGGAACATATGGCCTTTTTGGGGTTATCAGCAGAGTCTTTAAAAAAATTCCAGACTCTGGAAGACCTACCGCTTGTACTGGCAACGTCCCTCGTGTTGGTGTTACGGGGAACGGTTGCCTGCCTTCTGTCTGCGGCCACCGCACTGCTTCTTCCTGCCTGTTGGGGCACTCTGCCTCCCTCCCCCTGTGTGCTGCTGGCCTCACTCTGCATGTCCTCCTTCCACGTTGGGTCAATTACTAGATCATCCACCACCTCCTCCTCTTCCACTTGCGCACAACGATCCTCCTCCTCACTTCCTGGCAATTGTGTCTCGTCATCGTCCACCTCTTGTGGCAGATTTCCAACGTCGACTTCCTGTGGCCGTGGCTGTTCAAATATTTGGGCATCGCAACATGGGATCTCCTCTTCCACCACTTCAAGCGTATCAGGCGAGGGGCCCAAATATGGAAATGGACCAGTGAACAGCTCTTCAGAGTGTCCAAGTGTGGGATCACTTGCTGTCTGACGACACTCGACATGGTGTGAGGAAGGAGCATCAGGGTGAGGAGGAGTATACGGTCGAGACTCACAGCTACTAAGAGTTGACCGTGTGAAAGACAGACCGGAGGTGGTGGTGCCCAGGTAACTGGAAGTGTTGTCTGCCATGCAATTAATAACCTGTTCACACTGATCAGTTCTCAATACTGGTGTTGTTCTGTGCTTCCCTAGTAATTCGGTCAAGAAGTGGGAGCGAGAAGATGTGGCTGTTGGTTGTGGCACATTTTCACCTTGGCCACGGCCCCGTCCTCTGCACGAACCATCACCAGAACGTCCACTTCCACGTCCCTTGCCACGCGCCTTGCCCATTGTAAATGAAGTAAAATAGTTTACACTTGCACTATCAATGGAAAAAGGGTAATAAAGAGTAGATTAGAACTGTGGAAGAGGAAAACCACAGTTATTGTTTACTGGGGTATACCACACTTTTTTAAATAGAGATATTTGCGGCTGAACAGTGAGCGACACACTCAAACTGCTTTTTTTTTAGATACCAAAGGCCCAAAACTGGATAGTACAGTGATTTGACCCGTGGAACTGCGAAACCACACTGGGATGTCGGGCCTACACAAGACTATTTTCAACAGATATATTTTTGTGTCACAACAGTCAGGAGACACTACTGTTTCTCTTTACGGAAAAAACTACCAAAACCTGAATAATAGAGATTTTTTACCGTGGGATGGCAAAACCACAGTTATTGTTTACTGGGGTATACCACACTTTTTTAAATAGAGATATTTGCGGCTGAACAGTGAGCGACACACTCAAACTGTTTTTTTTAGATACAAATGACCCAAAAGTGGATAATATAGAGGTTTGAACCGTGAAACTGCAAAGCCACACTTGTATTTCTCGGGCCTACACCAGACTATTTTCAACAGATATATTTGTGTCTGAACAATCAGGAGACACTATTTATTTTTTACGGCAAAAAATGCCAAAAGCAAGATAATAGAGATGTTTTACCGTGGAACAGCAAAACCACAGTTATAATTTACTGGTGTATACCAGACTTTTTTGAATATATATATATTTGCGGCTGAACAGTGAGCGACACACTCAAACTGTTTTTTTTTAGATACAAATGGCCCAAAAGTGGATAATACAGAGGTTTGAACCGTGGAACTGCAAAACCACACTTGTATTTCTCGGGCCTACACCAGACTATTTTCAACAGATATATTTGTGTCTGAACAATCAGGAGACACTATTTATTTTTTACAGCAAAAAATGCCAAAAGCAGGATAATAGAGATTTTTTACTGTGGAACAGCAAAACCACAGTTATAATTTACTGGTGTATAGCCGGCTTTTTAAAATATATATATATTTGCGGCTGAACAGTGAGCGACACACTCAAACAGTTTTTTTTAGATACAAAAGGCCCAAAAGTGGATAATACAGAGGTTTGTACTGTAGAACTGCAAAACCACACTTGTATTTCTCGGGCCTACACCAGACTATTTTCAACAGATATATTTGTGTCTGAACAATCAGGAGACACTATTTATTTTTTACGGCAAAAAATGCCAAAAGCAGGATAATAGAGATGTTTTACTGTGGAACAGCAAAACCACAGTTATAATTTACTGGTGTATACCAGGCTTTTTAAAATATATATATATTTGCGGCTGAACAGTGAGCGACACACTCAAACTGTTTTTTTTAGATACAAATGTCCCAAAAGTGGATAATACAGAGGTTTGTACCGTGGAACTGCAAAACCACACTTGCATTTCTCGGGCCTACACCAGACTATTTTCAACACATATATTTGTGTCTGAAAAATCAGGGAGACACTATTATTTTTTTTTTTACAGCAAAAAATGCAAAAAGCAGGATAATAGAGATTTTTTACCGTGGAACAGCAAAAGCACACTTCTGTCTCTCTGGCCTACACCAGACTATTTTCAACAGATATATTTGTGTCTGAAAAATCAGGGAGACACTATTATTATTTTTATACAGCAAAAAATGCCAAAAACAGGATAATAGAGATGTTTTACCGTGGAACATCAAAACCACAGTAATAATTTACTGGTGTATACCAGACTTTTTTAAATATATATATTTGCGGCTGAACAGTGAGCAACACACTCAAACTGTTTTTTTTTAGATACAAATGGCCCATAGAACTGCAAAACCACACTTCTATTTCTCTGGCCTACACCAGACTACTTTCAACAGATATATTTTTGTGTCACAACAGTCAGGAGACACTACTGTTTTTCTTTACGGAAAAAACTACCAAAACCTGAATAATAGAGATTTTTTACCGTGGGATGGCAAAACCACAGTTATTGTTTACTGGGGTATACCACACTTTTTTAAATAGAGATATTTGCGGCTGAACAGTGAGCGACACACTCAAACTGCTTTTTTTTTAGATACCAAAGGCCCAAAACTGGATAGTACATCGATTTGACCCGTGGAACAGCGAAACCACACTGGGATATCGGGCCTACACAAGACTATTTTCAACAGATATATTTTTGTGTCACAACAGTCAGGAGACACTACTGTTTTTCTTTACGGAAAAAACGACCAAAACCTGAATAATAGAGATTTTTTACCGTGGGATGGCAAAACCACAGTTATTGTTTACTGGGGTATACCACACTTTTTTAAATAGAGATATTTGCGGCTGAACAGTGAGCGACACACTCAAACTGTTTTTTTTAGATACAAATGGCCCAAAAGTGGATAATACAGAGGTTTGAACCGTGAAACTGCAAAGCCACGCTTGTATTTCTCGGGCCTACACCAGACTATTTTCAACAGATATATTTGTGTCTGAACAATCGGGAGACACTACTTATTTTTTACGGCAAAAAATGCCAAAAGCAGGATAATAGAGATGTTTTACCGTGGAACAGCAAAACCACAGTTATAATTTACTGGTGTATACCAGACTTTTTTGAATATATATATATTTGCGGCTGAACAGTGAGCGACACACTCAAACTGTTTTTTTTAGATACAAATGTCCCAAAAGTGGATAATACAGAGGTTTGTACCGTGGAACTGCAAAACCACACTTGTATTTCTCGGGCCTACACCAGACTATTTTCAACAGATATATTTGTGTCTGAAAAATCAGGGAGACACTATTATTTTTTTTTTTACAGCAAAAAATGCAAAAAACAGGATAATAGAGATTTTTTACCGTGGACCAGCAAAAGCACACTTCTGTCTCTCTGGCCTACACCAGACTATTTTCAACAGATATATTTGTGTCTGAAAAATCAGGGAGACACTATTATTATTTTTATACAGCAAAAAATGCCAAAAACAGGATAATAGAGATGTTTTACCGTGGAACATCAAAACCACAGTAATAATTTACTGGTGTATACCAGACTTTTTAAATATATATATTTGCGGCTGAACAGTGAGCGACACACTCAAACTGTTTTTTTTAGATACAAATGGCCCATAGAACTGCAAAACCACACTTCTATTTCTCTGGCCTACACCAGACTATTTTCAACAGATATATTTGTGTCTGAAAAATCAGAGGCACACTTTTTTTTTTTTGGGGGGGGGGACACCAAAAGGTTAATGAGATGGGTATTTGTATATTGTGAAGGAGGAAAAAAAAAGAGGATTTAGATAAAAAAAAAGAATTTTTCCTGGCCCCCGAGACCTGGAGCTAAGTCCAGCAATTTCAGCAACAGGAGCAGCACACAGGACTGTAATGCAGCGTTTTCTGGTATAACCACTGCGTCTCCTATACAGCCTTCCTGCCTGCCTGATATACCTGGGATGGATATTAGTCCTGAGAAGGACTGTTTGTTTGATCTGGCAGCCTTTACAGACCCTACACTAACTATTTTGCAGGTTATATCTCTCCCTAAATCAGCAGCGCTGTCCCTACACTGTCTGATCCGGAGCGACTGTGTCCAAGATGGCGGCGCCCGGTTTTAAATACTCGAGGTGACGCTGTGCGGCCAGCCAATCACTGTAATGCCCACAAACAACATGGCTGCGGCATTACAGTGACTGGCTGGCAATCCCTGCATGTTCATTGGCTCTGTAAAGAGCGCCAAACATGCAGGGCAGAGACCCGAGCTCCCGCCCGAGTAAACCGGAAATGCTCGGTGCTCGCCGAACATCTCGAGTATCGTGATGCTCGGTCGAGTACCGAGCAGTGTCGAGCATGTTCGCTCAACACTAGATGAGACACATACTATGCAGCAGATTTTAAAAGTATATTTCTCTGAAAGGCTTCAGAATGTCAATATAAAACATATCTGGCTCTAATGAACAAACAAGAGGGATGATCGACACTCCGACAGGTAAAAATAAATATTTTATTGGGTCATTGACTATGATTAAGGGTACATCCCCAGTGCCAGAAACGCGTCAGACTGTTTTTTAATATTTTTATTTTAAGATGACCCAATAAAATTTTTATTTTTACCTGTCGGAGTGCCGATCATCTCTCCTCTTCATTCATTGCACTTGCTCTGCTCACCAGCCTGACCGGCACCCTTAGGGGAAGCATATTCTCCTCGTCCGTGGATCCATTGTTGAAGCTGCCTGATCCTCCCCTCTTTCATATCTGTCTCTAATTGTGCAGCCAATGTCTGATTCGTGCTTCCCATGGTTTGGGCAACATGAATTCTATGGCAGGTTCCCTTTATGGTTCTTAAATTTGCGTGTCATTTGCATGTCATTAACTGACAAGTCTTTTCTTAAGTTTATACAGAGTGAGTGACCTGTGAGTTAAAGGGATTGTGGTGAGCAGAAGCAAGCCAAGGACTTTTCTCGGACTAGTATGTCGAGATACACAGTCCATGGCAAGCTTTTTAAAGTATGTTTCTCTGAAACACCTTAGGGTGTTCAGAGTCAAATATATCTTTCTGCAATTGCACAGTTAGGCTTTGATTCATGCTTCCCATAATTTGGGAAGCAAGAATCTGATGACAGGTTCAATTTATATCTATCCTATTAACATCTGAATACAGTTTTATGTCACTTGTACAACCCCTGGCAAAAATTATGGAATCACCGGGCTCGGAGACATGACACAAAACTAAAGTCATTTCAAATGGCAACTTTAGGGCTTTAAGAAACACTAAAAGAAATCAAGATAAAAAAATGTGGTACTCAGTAAGGGTAATTTTTGTCAGACCAAGCAGAGGGAAAAAATTATGGAATCACTCATTTCTGAGGAAAAAATTATGGAATCATGAAAAACAAACACACAAAAGAACACTCCAATACATCACTAGTAGTGTTGAGCATTCTGATACTGAAATATCGGGTATCGGCCGATATTCACGGTATCGGAATTCCGATACTTAATTCCGATACTTTTGCAATATCGTATACCGGAATCGGAAGTTCCCATAATGCAATGAGCCATTTTCATTTTATTCAGCCAATGAGGATCCTAAGAAGTGTGGGCACATCCTGTTAGGCATGTAGGCATCTTAACTAATGGCATGGCTGTGATTGGCTGCTGAAATGATGTCATGATGCACTATAAAAGCCGCCGCCGCCATTTTGAGCTCACTCTGCTGTGAATTCAGTTAGGGATAGGATGCTGTTGTTCTGAGGGACAGTTTTAGCTACCTATTTGGTCTATTCTGCTTTAGCCAAGCTACTTTATAAATCGCTGTGCCTTGCAGTGCTAGTGCACAGTTCTCTGTGCTGTTCAGCGCTTTCTGCAAGGTCTCTGTGTGTGAGTGCAGCTCACCCTGTAGTGTGTGCTTCAACCACGTCTGGTTGTAGTGCACTCAGTGTGTGTCACTGCCTCATACATTGTCCTTTTTTGCCAATTCATAATTTTTCCTGATATCTCCTATTAGTGTGGTGGTTCCATCCGTATTCAGCTAAATTGGTTCCAAACACACTATATAGGAGTAGATAGAGAAATTTTTTTGGTCTTGCAGCGCTAGTGCACAGTGCTCTGCATCTGTACAGTTCACCGCTGTCTGCAAGGTCTGGTGTGTGAGTGCAGCTCACCCTGTAGTGTGTGCTTCAACCTCGTCTGGTTGTAGTGCACTCAGTGTGTGTCACTGCCTCATACATTGTCCTTTTTTGCCAATTCATAATTTTTCCTGATTTCTCCTATTAGTGTGGTGGTTCCATCCGTATTCAGCTAAATTGGTTCCAAACACACTATATAGGAGTAGTTAGAGGAGCCTTTCTGCAGCATTGGGCCCTGCAGCCCCAGCCAGATTAGTATTAGCCTATTTTTTGTAGCCTCATCTATTGCATTGTAGGTTACCTTCCTACATTGTAATAGCTACAAAAAGTTTGTGATACTATCGTTATTACATCTTTAGGCACATCCAGTGTCTTTTTGTGACAAAAAAAACCTAAATAAAGTTCACCAAACACTCCACTTTACAGTTGTGTAGGCCACATTAGCTCATATTAAAGTCTAGTCCACACTTTATAAAATTAGTGTTTCTTATACCAGTTTTACCAGGGAACAGTCCTTTATGCGCAGCTTTGTAGGAGCTAGCCGTACCCCACTGCTGCGGGCGGACCAAATTGAAGCCGTTGTCGGATGGATGGCAGCTAACGCATCGACTTCAATTAGTTCCAGATCCTCTCAGGTCCTGAGCACTGAAGAGCACCCATCTGTCTCTTCACCACCTGCCAAATTGCCCAGGCAATCAGAGAGCCCTGGACAGGAGCCATCTCTACTTCTGTTCTCTGAATCTCTTGGCTTGGAAAGAGGGGGCCAGCCAAGCAGAATTCGAGAATTTGAAGAAGAGGTAGTATGCAGTGATGCGCAACCATTTTGTCTCTCTGAATCTGAAGAGGCGGGTGGGCCAGTGCCTATGGTCAGCAGCACACTTCAGTACGCATCTGATGATGAGACTCAGGTGCCACTTTCTGGTGCGTACTGTGCTGTCGAGACTACCCAGGAGAAGCAGTTGTTTGAAGAGGGTGGTGTAGATGATGAGGTCCTTGACCCATCATGGCGTGAGGGACAGGAAGGTGGTGGGTGCAGCTCTGAGGAAGAGATTCCCCGAACAGCCCAAAAAGGAGGGAGAGGGAGGGGGCAGACTTGGATGCCTGTAGCCTCCACTTCGGCACCCATTAGGAGCATGGCTCTTCCAAAATCCAAAGCGGGCGCTCCCAAGACTTGCAGTGCCTGGTCCTTTTTTGACACAGTTGCAGATGACATTTGCTTTGTCAAATGCAAGCTGTGTAATCAGAAGGTGAAAAGAGGGAAAAGTGTCAGCAACCTCAATACCACAAATATGTGGAAACATGTGCGGACCAAGCACATGGTGGAGTTACAAAAACACACTGAAGACCTAGGCCAACCTACAGCGCCACCTACCACCTCTTCAGCTCGTGTTGTAGCCTCTTCCTCCAGCTCACACACAGCTGGTTCGGCTTCCTCACAGGATCGCCATGGAAGAATCTCTGGCACTGTTGTACAGAGACACAGTGTAATTCCACCCACAGCACCACTTTCCAGTCATCCTCACACTCCCAGGCCAGTCTACAGCCATCGTTAGCACAGGCATGGGAGAAAAGGCGCCCATACTCGGCAAACCACCCCCGAGCACAGGCTCTGAATGCTGGCATTGCTAAACTACTGGCCCTTGAAATGCTATCATTCAGGCTGGTGGAGACTGACACATTCTGTAACTTTATGGCATTGGCAGTCCCACAATACAACGTGCCCAGCCGCTTTTATTTCAGCAGGCAAGCCGTCCCTGCCCTGCAACATCATGTGGAGGGAAAAATTAAACATGCGCTACAAAACGCCGTCAGTAGCAAGGTCCACCTGACCACCGATGCGTGGACCAGTAAGCATGGACAGGGACGATACCTTTCCCTCACTGCTCATTGGGTAAATGTTGTGGAGCCGGGTACAGATCTTGAGAGTGGGCTGTACGTGTTCTGCCAACTCCAAGGATTGCAGGAATCCAGTCTGTACACAGTGACTCCTCCTCATACTCCAGTTCCTCTGAATCAGTGCTGCAGGAGCCGTCACGGTCTACCTCCACATCGACCCGTGAACGGTTACCTGTTATGGTGACCAATATGAGCACAGCCGTGGCCAAACGTCAACAGGCCGTATTAAAATTAATTTCTTTGGGGAATCGAAGCCACACAGCGCAGGAGTTCTGGAATGCCATCAAGCAGCAGAGCGACGTGTGGTTTGTGCCAGTGAATCTCCAGCCAGGCATGGTAGTGTGTGACAATGGCCGAAATCTGGTGGCAGCTCTGGGCCTAGGCAACCTCACTCACATCCCATGTCTGGCACATGTGCTCAACTTGGTCGTGCAGAGTTTTTTGAGGGACTATCCGGATCTTGATGCACTGCTTCACAAGGTCCGCATAGAGTGCGCTCACTTGCGGAGTTCCAGCAATGCAAGATCATGCATTGCAGCTCTGCAGCGCCGATTACGTCTTCCGGAACATCGCATCATATGTGACTTACTCACCAGGTGGAATTCAACGTTACATATGTTGGAGAGGTTGTGTGAGCAGCAGGCAGCAGTAATGGAGTACCAGCTGCAGCAGGCGCAAACAAGTCGCAGTGCGCACCGTTCACACTTCACCACCACTGAGTGGGCCTCTATGAAGGACATTTGCCACGTTTTGCGTGCCTTCGATTATTCCACGCAGATGGCGAGTGCAGATGATGCACTAGTCAGCATGACTATCCCCCTTATCTGCCTGCTTGAAAAAACACTGCAAGCACTAAGGGACAAGATTTTGGAAGAGGTGGAGGATGAGGAGTCACAAATGCCATCTGCTTCTCTACAGTCTGCGCAACGTGGTTCCTGACAAAGGCCTAGGCAGGGGACACTTTGTGAGGAGGATGAGGAGGAGTCAATGGATGAGGAAGACATCTGTCCAGAGGAGGGAGGTAAACAATGCTCTAGTAGTCAGTATCTAGAGCGAGGGTGGGGTGATGCAGAGAAGGCAGAGATCACGCCTCAAGCAGGGGACAGCGTTTCTTGGCCTGTTGGCAGTCTGCAGCACATGGTTGATTTCATGCTGCAGTGCCTGAGAAACGACCGCCGCATCGCCCACATTCTCAACACGGCTGATTATTGGGTGTCCACCCTCCTAGATTCTCGCTACCGGGACAACTCACAAAGCCTCATAACACCGTTGAACCGGGAGCGTAAAATGCGGGAGTACCAAGACGCACTGGTGCATTCCATCATGTTCTCCATTCCAACCGAGAGCAGTGCTGCTAGTGCTTTACAAAGCAGCTCAGTGCGTCGAGGCAGTGGAGGAAGCTCTGCACAAAGAGGGAGCAGAAGCAGTGCCTCAGCACAAGGCAAGACCAGTATGGCCGAAATGTGGCAAAGTTTTGTGTCCCCGCCGCCACAAATGTCTACACCATCACAGACGGCTCCAGTCAGCAGGAGGCAACGTTTCCGTCAGATGGTGACAGACTACATGTCTTGCCCTCGTAGTGTACTCCCAGACGGCTCTTCTCCCTTCAAGTTTTGGGTCTGTAAGCTGGATACATGGCCAGAGCTTAGTCAGTATGCATTGGAGGTGCTAGCTTGCCCTGCTGCTAGTGTATTATCGGAACGCGTCTTTAGTGCCGCAGGTGGTGTACTAACAGACCGTCGCATGCGACTATCCTACGATAACGTTGACCGGCTTACTTTTCTCAAAATGAACAAGGCCTGGATCTCTCATGAATTTGCCAGTCCTCTTCCAGAATAAATAATTGGTTGGCAACAGTATCCAGGTCTCCTGTTCAGTTCATGTTTCTACCACCTGAACTGTAATCCCTGAGCTCCAACACCGCCAGTTGGCGCTCGAAAGTGCCGTCTGCACAGTCAACACTTGCTGCCGTGTCATTGGGGTTCAGTAACATCAGCAGTTCCCCGGCTGTGCGGACGGCAATTTCTCCTGCTCTGTCCACATTCTCACTACTACAGATTTTAAAGTTGCTCCAATTACACCTCTGGCTCCTCTGTTTTCAGTATTATCCCTGAGCTCCAACACCGCCAGTTGGCGCTCGGAAGTGCCGTCTGCACAGTCAACACTTGCTGCCGTGTTATTGGGGTTCAGTAACGTCAGCTGTTCCCCTACTGTGCGGATGGCAATTTCTCCTGCTCTGTCCACATCCACTGTACTACTGATTTAAAACCTCCTCCAAATACACCTCTGGCTCCTCTGTTTTCAGTATTATCCCTGAGCTCCAACACCGCCAGTTGGCGCTCGGAAGTGCCGTCTGCACAGTCAACACTTGTTGCCATGTTATTGGGTTCAGTAATGTCAGCTGTTCCCCTGCTGTGCGGACGGCAATTTCTCCTGCTCTGTCCACATTCTCACTACTACAGATTTTAAAGTTGCACCAATTACACCTCTGGCTCCTCTATTTTCAGTATTATCCCTGAGCTCCAACACCGCCAGTTGGCGCTCGGAAGTGCCATCTGCACAGTCAACACTTGCTGCCGTGTTATTGGGGTTCAGTAACGTCAGCTGTTCCCCTACTGTGCGGACGGCAATTTCTCCTGCTCTGTCCACATCCACTGTACTACTGATTTAAAACCTCCTCCAAATACACCTCTGGCTCCTCTATTTTCAGTATTATCCCTGAGCTCCAACACCGCCAGTTGGCGCTCGGAAGTGCCATCTGCACAGTCAACACTTGCTGCCATGTTATTGGGGTTCATTAACGTCAGCTGTTCCCCTGCTGTGCGGACGGCAATTTCTCCTGCTCTGTCCACATTCTCACTACTACAGATTTTAAAGTTGCTCCAATTACACCTCTGGCTCCTCTGTTTTCAGTATTATCCCTGAGCTCCAACATCGCCAGTTGGCGCTCGGAAGTGCCGTCTGCACAGTCAACACTTGCTGCCGTGTTATTGGGGTTCAGTAACGTCAGCTGTTCCCCTGCTGTGCGGACGGCAATTTCTCCTGCTCTGTCCACATTCTCACTACTACAGATTTTAAAGTTGCTCCAATTACACCTCTGGCTCCTCTCTTTTCAGTATTATCCCTGAGCTCCAACACCGCCAGTTGGCGCTCGGAAGTGCCGTCTGCACAGTCAACACTTGCTGCCGTGTTATTGGGGTTCGGTAACGTCAGCTGTTCCCCTGCTTTGCGGACGGCAATTTCTCCTGCTCTGTCCACATCCACTGTACTACTGATTTAAAATCTCCTCCAAATACACCTCTGGCTCCTCTGTTTTCAGTATTATCCCTGAGCTTCAACACCGCCAGTTGGCGCTCGGAAGTGCCGTCTGCACAGTCAACACTTGCTGCCGTGTTATTGGGGTTCGGTAACGTCAGCTGTTCCCCTGCTGTGCGGACGGCAATTTCTCCTGCTTTGTCCACATCCACTGTACTACTGATTTAAAACCTCCTCCAAATACACCTCTGGCTCCTCTGTTTTTAGTATTTACCCTGGGCTCCAATACCGCTAGTTGCTGCTCAGAAGTGCCGTTTGCACAGTCAACGCTTGCTCTAGTGTTATTGGGGTTTAGTAACGTCAGCTGTTCCCCTGCTGTGTGTCCGGCAAATTCTCCTACTTTGTCCACATCCACTGTACTACTGATTTAAAACTTGCTCCAATTACACCTCTGGCTCCACTCTGTTTTTAGTATTTACCCTGGGTTCAAGCACCGCCAGCTGGTTCTCGGTAGTTCAATTTGCTCTTGTACCTTCTACTACCCATCCGGGTTCCAGTACCGTCAGCTGGTTCTCGGCAGTGCCTTTGGATTAGGTGCCTCCTTCTCAGTATCCAAGTTCCACCAACGTCTGCTGGTTCTTGGTAGTGCTTTCTGGCACAGGTACCTCCTGCTTAGTAACCAAGTTCCAGTACCGTCAGCTGGTCTTCGGCAGTTCCATTGGCTCTTGTACCTTCTGCTACCCATCCGGGTTCCAGTACCGTCAGCTGGTCCTCGGTAGTTCCATTTGCTCTTGTACCTTCTACTACCCATCCGGGTTCCAGTACCGTCAGCTGGTTCTCGGCAGTGACTTTGGCACGGGTACTCTCTCCTGCCCAGCCTGGTTCCAGCACGCCAGCTGTTTCCGGGTAGTGTCAACGTCACTTTGCCTCCAATGCGTTGTCCTGTCGTGTGGCGGTCGGGTTAGCCGACTCTATGGTGCCTGCAGTTTAGGTGACTCCTATGTGGGGTGCGGGATCTGGCAATGAAGGCTGGTTCCATAGTGCCAATAGGACAAGCACCCCTTGTAGGACTGTGGGTTTTGGTAACTGCGGCCGGCTCGCGGCCTTGAACTTTTTTTTACATGGGTACCTTCTGCTACCCATCCGGGTTCCAGTACCGTCAGCTGGTTCTCGGCAGTGCCTTTGGATTATGTGCCTCCTTCTCGGTATCCAAGTTCCACCAACGTCTGCTGGTCCTTGGTAGTGCTTTCTGGCACAGGTACCTCCTGCTTAGTAACCGAGTTCCAGTACCGTCAGCTGGTCTTCGGCAGTTCCATTGGCTCTTGTACCTTCTGCTACCCATCCGGGTTCCAGTACCGTCAGCTGGTCCTCGGTAGTTCCATTTGCTCTTGTACCTTCTACTACCCATCCGGGTTCCAGTACCGTCAGGTGGTTCTCGGCAGTGACTTTGGCACGGGTACTCCCTCCTGCCCAGCCTGGTTCCAGCACGCCAGCTGTTTCTAGGTAGTGTCAATGTCACTTTGCCTCCAATGCGTTGTCCTGTCGTGTTGCGGTCGGGTTAGCCGACTCTATGGTGCCTGCAGTTTAGGTGACTCCTATGTGGTGGGCTGCGGGATCTGGCAATGAAGGCTGGTTCCATAGTGCCAATAGGACAAGCACCCCCTGTAGGACTGTGGGTTTTGGTAACTGCGGCCGGCTCGCGGCCTTGAACTTTTTTTTACATGGGTACCTTCTGCTACCCATCCGGGTTCCAGTACCGTCAGCTGGTTCTCGGCAGTGCCTTTGGATTAGGTGCCTCCTTCTCGGTATTCAAGTTCCACCAAAGTCTGCTGGTCCTTGGTAGTGCTTTCTGGCACAGGTACCTCCTGCTTAGTAACCGAGTTCCAGTACCGTCAGCTGGTCTTCGGCAGTTCCATTGGCTCTTGTACCTTCTGCTACATTTCCAAGTTCAAGCTTTTTGAAATGGTTCTTGGTAATCACTCTGGATCTCCCTGACGAGGACCCTGAAGACGAGGACCCTGAAGACCAACCCTAAGAAGACGAGGACCCCGAAGACGACGACCCTGAAGACGAGGACCCTGAAGACCACCCCGAAGAAGACGAGGACCCTGAAGACCACCCCGAAGAAGACGAGGACCCTGAAGACCACCCCGAAGAAGACGAGGACCCTGAAAACCACCCCGAAGAAGACGAGGACCCCGAAGACGAGGACCCAGAAGACCAACCCGAAGAAGACGAGGACCCCGAAGACGAGGACCCCCGAAGACAACGACCCTGAAGACCACCCCGAAGAAGACCAAGAAGATGACCCTGAAGAAGTTGACCAAGAGGACAAAGAAGAGAAGACAAGCACCAAGATATAGAAGAACAAGAGACAGAAAACCAAGAAGCAGAAATACAAGAAGCTGCAGAACAAAAAGCGGAAGAACATTAAGCATAAGACTAAAAATCAGAGCAAAAGATAATATCTAAATTATAAGCAGAAGATGACTAAGCAGTGTATGGGGGTGAGTCCGTTCCTCCTCGTGGTGCCCCTGGAAAAGACCTGCTGTTGCAGGCCAAACTGAACGCGGACAAATCCTGTTGTAAATCTTTTGTGACGGGCAGAACGAAAGGTGTAATGTCCAACCTTTTATAGATAACAACTACAGGAATGCCTGTCACAAATAAGAATATGATGAAGAAGAAGAATATGAAGAAGATGAAGAAGTAGAATATGAAGAATGTAAAAAAAAAGAATAATACGAAGAAGGTGAAGAAGAAGATGAAGAAGGTGAAGAAGAAGTGGATGAAAAAGATGCTGAGGATGATGAAGGAGAAAGTATGGGAGAAGTAAAAAAAGAAGGTGAAGAGCATGGAAGTAGTGAAACAAAAATATCTGACAAAATATAAAAATACTTAACATAGTCAATATTTCCGTAACTCAGAACGTCTTAAAAAAAATATTAATTCCTGCTATTCTATTTGTTTGGGCTAAACCTCTATGCCTTTATTGTCTCCCCCACCTCCCCCAATACATTCTACATTATTCTTAGCTGTTTTCCTTCATGTAGAATTAACCTACAAGGAAAGAAAGGGTTTATTTTTATTCCGATATTTCTGTCCCATTGACTTGCATTGGTTTCCGGTATCGGAATCGGCGATATCCGATACTTTTTCGGTATCGGTCCGATCCAATCCGATCCGATATTTCCCGATATCGGAAGGTATCGCTCAACACTAATCACTAGTATTTTGTTGCACCATCTCTGGCTTTAATAACAGTTTGCAGTCTCTGAGGCATGGACTTAATGAGTGACAAACAGTACTATTCATCAATCTGGCTCCAACTTTCTCTGATTGCTGTTGCCAGATCAGCTTTGCAGGTTGGAGCCTAGTCATGGACCATTTCCCAGTCTGGGATAAAGACTACAATGTCGTCAAGATAGGCTGCGGCATACTTCTTATGTGGGGCTTGGATCCGATCCATAGCCCTCAGGAAGTTGGCTGGGGCCCCCTGTAGTCCAAACGACATCCGAGTATATTGAAAGCACCAATCAGGTGTCGAGAAAGCAGTCTTCTCCTTGGCTGTCTGGGACATGGGGATCTGCCAGTAGCCCTTCGTCAGGTCAAGAGTGGTGATGTACCTCGCCGGTCTAAGCCTCTCGATGAGCTCGTCGACGCGGGGCATGGGGTACGCATCACACTTGGATACCTCATTCAACCAGCGGTAGTCATTACAAAACCTCCATTCTCCTTTGGGTTTTGGCACGAGGACGATTGTGCTTGACCACCCACTCTTTGACTCCTCTATTACTCCGAGGTCTAACATCCTCTTTACCTCGTCAGAGATCACCTTCCGGCGTGCTTCCGGACTCTGATACAGCTTTAGATTCACTCTTACATGTGGCTCTGTAATAACACAATAGTCAGAAAAAACGGGTAGGATATATATTAAAACCCATTTGGCAATACTCAGATAAAGGACATATAGGTAATTTATATGGACTAATTGAAGCAAAAAAAGTGCAGAAGCACTAGAGAAAGAGACTTCAAAACACAGTCCTATAGAATAGTGAAAAATAGTCTATTTTTATTGAACATGATTTATATTAAATACATACAATTGAGAATCAAAACAACAAGGACAATACAAGATAAAAACAAGGAGGAGCACCAATGAGGAGCATGGAAAGATTGCCATTTTAATATTAATACATGATTAGGCTGCCTAAACAAAACAAAAAAGATAACCTCACAAATTGATGATAGATATCAAAAAAGTGCAAGTGCATTCAAATAGGGCTATCAATTGAAAAGTTTATATAGGACCTAAAAGTGGTCTGATAGCTCCTTCAACACACAATGATCCCCCATACCAAGTACAATAACATTTCTATTAGCAGTAATGACAAGGAGGGGTATATATCATTGCACCTATGCCATCCATGTGGAACTCACAATCTAAGATTGGCTGTTCCGGCGACAGCGATAGAACCAGTGCAGCATAAGTTTTACAAAATACTTACAATCACAGTGATAGTAGCCACACTCCTCACTGGTGCTCTCCCCCTTCATCAGGGGGCTCTGTAAGTACGTCATGCTCTTTCACCTGATTATGCTCAGGCAACTCTGGGAACACCTCCCGATTTTGCTGTAGTAGTTCTCGACATTGTTGCTTCTGGGTAGGCGATAGAGTCTCTGCTATAATGACAACTTCCACTTTGCCTTCAGGAGCGGCTCCCAGGCAAGGAGTTTCCACCGGTTCCCGGTCCCGCCATGGCTTGAGCAAGTTCACATGGTATATTTGGTGCAGCTTTCTTCGGCCAGGCTGGAGGACTCAGTAGTTCACTTCACTGAGTTTCTCCACCACCTCATACGAGCCTTGTCACTTGGCCAAGAATTTACTTTCGACAGTGGGAATGAGAACCAGAATGCCATGAACAGGCTGGAACTGTCTTAGACTTGCCGACCGGTTATACAGCCTCGCCTGGGCTTCCTGCGCCCGGAGGAGATGTTCCTTCACGATGGGCATTACTTTCACCATTATCTCCTGTAACTGGGTGACATGTTCGATGATGCTCCGGTGGGGGGTGACCTCGGCCTCCCAGGTTTCCTTGGCTATATCTAGGAGACCCCTTTGATGCTGGTCATACAGAGCTCAAACGGAGAGAAGCCAGTAGAGGCTTGAGGAACTTCCCTGACGGAAAACAGTAGCAACGGAAGCAGGTAGTCCCAGTCTCGACCATCCTTCTTGATAACCTTTTTGAGCATTGCTCTCAGAGTCTTATTAAAGTGCTCCACCAGGCCATCGGTCTGTGAATGGTAAACGGAGGTTAGCAGCTGGATAATTCAAAGCACTTTGCACAGCTCCTTCATCACCTTGCTCATGAATGAGGTTCCTTGGTCCATCAGGATTTCCTTTGGCAGACCGGTCCTGGCAAAGCTGTGGATAAGTTCCCGACCTATGCTCCTACTGGACGAGTTCTTTAAGGGTACCGCTTCAGGGTACCGGGTCGCATAGTCCATGATGACCAAGATATATTTATGGCCCCGGGCCGATTTAACTAAGGGGCCCACGAGGTCCATGGCAATCCTCTCAAAGGGAACTTCTATCACAGGTAGGGGAACTAAGGGGCTACGGAAGTGGGAGGTGGGCGCGGTTATCTGTTTGGTGGGGCAGGACCTACAATAGTTTAAGATCTCCTGGTAACATCCTGGCCAATAAAACATCCTCACTAATCTCTCCTGAGTTTTTTCCACCCCTAGGTGTTCCCCCAGAATATGTGAGTGTGGCATATCCAGTACCCTCCGTCGGTACGGTCCCGGCACTAACAGCTGTTCCACTGTCTCACCTGCCTTTAGTTTAGCCACCCGATATAGAAAGTCCCCCTGAACTGCAAAGTGGGGGAACCTGGTATCGGCCCCCGGCTCTTGGGCAACCCCATTACATACAGTACCCTGGTCAAACGCCCCTTTTAAGATCAGGTCCCGAACCTGCGCAGTCCCAAAGTTTTCTCTAGACACATCTAACTCAGGGAGGTCGGCCTCCTCGATCACAGTCTCGCCCTTATCGCCAGCAAGAACGCACAGTGGGAACTCATCCACTTGAGACTTCGTAATGGGTTTTTCACCAGGGACCTGGCTTTTCCCCATGCTACTTAGTCTGGTTCCCTTCCCCCACAAATCCCAAAATAAAGAAAAATCATGGCCCAGTATGACGGGATCTATCAGGTCCTTAACCACCACAACCTCCTGGGACTGGGCATCACAGTCTGTTCCCACTGTCACTGCGGCCACGGGATATTGCTTGGTGTCGCCATGGATGCACCGAATGCCCACAGTTTTGGAAGGGATCAGCTGGTGGGGAAGGGTAGCTCTGATTTAGGTCACCAGACTCCCAGAGTCCAACAGTCCAAGCACCTTTACTCCATTAATGGATACAGCACATGCCTGCGGCCCCTCGCTGGGTTAACAGTCCACACTGCAGGGTGGATATTCATAATAGGAACCCCATCTTCCTAGGCTGCAGTCCAAGGGCTCAGGGGACATATGACACTGGGCGGCTACGTGTCCATGGTTGTGACACCACCAACAGACTATATCTTTAACAACAGTTCTTGTGGCACCTTCAGAGGGAGTGGGATGCTCCCAGTGGTGGCTCAAGACCCCTTCCATGGTGAACCCGCCTCCTTTTGGGTATCCCAGTATGGAGAATTGACTATATATGGTTTCCCGAGGGATTTCTCAACCACCTGATACCTCTCAACCAGGCCAATGAAGTCATCTGCATTCTGGGGATCGCCCTGGGCAACCCAAGTCTGTATCGACTTGGGAAGGGAGTGCACGAATCTATCAATCACCACCCGCTCAACCATTTGGGCCGGAATGGAGGACTCTGGCTGCAACCACTTCTAAACGAGATGCAGTAGGTCAAACATCTGCGAGCGAGGGGGTTTGTCGCTGGCATATGCCCAGTGGTGGACTTGTTGGGCTCTGACCGCCAAATTCACTCCCAGGAGTGCTAAGATCTCTCTCTTTAGCTTGGCCTTGTAGCATCTGCGTCTCTGCCCCCTGACAGACAGAGTCGCCGTCCCCCTTACCACCGCGCTCCTAGCCCAGCGTCTTCCAGCCCTCCTGCTGCTGCCGGCGCGTGCAGCTTCCCGATCACTGTGCTTAGGGCGCGCGCGCTCCCTCCCTCTTAAAGGGGCCGCACGCGCCGTCCTAAGGAGTCCCCGGCCATTGGCCGGAGGACCTCTCATATAATAGGCACCTCCTCCAAAATGGAGGTGCCCGTGCAAGGTTGTAGCTCTGTGTTCTAACTCTGATTCAGCCCTCAGGTCCCGCTGCTAGTCTCACTATCAGTCCAGTCCGCCAGCCTGACTATCAGTCCAGTCCGCCAGCCTGACTACCAGTCCAGTCCGCAAGCCTGACTACCAGTCCAGTCCGCCAGCCTGACTACCAGTCCAGTCCGCCAGCCTGACTACCAGTCCAGTCTGCCAGCCTGACTACCTGTTTCTGCCAGCCAAGTACACTCTCCAGCCTTATGGTCTGCCTACTGTCCAAACCCGCCAGTCTGTCTATGGGCCATGCTTGCCTGCCTACTCGGAGAACGTACCAGTTACCTGTGGTGCCTACCAGCCAGCCTACCTGGAGGCTCCTATCAGTTACCCATGGTGTCTGCCAGTCCGTCTACCCAGATCACCCATCAGCCTGCCTGCCGTGCTCATATGCTGTACCGGTCAGTCCCTGCCTTCTGACCCGTGGGAGTCACCTGCTCTCATACAAGGACTGGTCCAGAGTAGCACCTGATCCCTCTGCTCGGTCCTTCCCTGGTTCACGGAGTCAATTGAGCCGCCGTGCGACCTTGGTCAGTCCGAGTTGATACCTAGTTACGCCCCTCTGGTCCCTCCTTGCATCGCAACACAGAGGTTCCACCACCCGGATCCGTAACAGTTTGCATGGGCCATGGAACCCGGTGGCCCCCAGGCTCCTTCGCTTGCTGACCTGTACCAAGAGGTTTCTCATCCGAGATCCCAACAGGAAACCATCCTGACCTACCTGCGGTCTATCAACTCTTGCCTGGACACGCTGTCCGTCCCACCTGTGTCCGCCTCGAGCTGAGCGGCATCCGCTCCCACGGCGCCTCAGCCTACTGGTGCCATGGCATCTAGCTCTGGACCCCGGCTCTCTGTGCCTCCTCATTTTGGGGGTGACTCCGTCTTATGTCGGGGTTTTCTGAACCAGTGCACGCTGCACTTTGAACTACTGGCACATCAGTTTCCCTCCGACCGGGCCAAGGTGGCGTTCATCGTGTCTCACCTCACCGGGGAAGCATTGGCATGGCTAAACCCTCTATGGGAGAGAGGGGATCCCCTGGTGTCCGATCTTCCAGATTTCCTCATTGCCTTCTGGAAGGTCTTCGATGAGCCCGGACGAAGGACTTCCACTGCCTCCTCATTGCTCCATCTCCGCCAAGGGAGTCTCACCGTGGGCCAGTATGCCATATGGTTCCGTACCCTCGCATCTGAACTTGCCTGGAACAGCGAGGCCCTGGTGTCCACCTTCTGGGAGGGTCTTTCCGGGAAGATCAAGGACGAGCTAGCCAGCTGGGACATTCCTATCACCCTGGATGACCTGGTGTCACTAGCTACCCAGATTGACATCCGTTTCCTGGAACGAGATAAGGAGACAACCCGGGAGAGTAGATTTCCTCATCTTGCTCCTGTTTTCCAGAAACCTGCCTCCTAATCAGCAACTCTCCGGGCACGCTCGCCCGAACCCATGCAGATCGACCAGACCAAAATGGTCAAGTCTCGACAAGAAACACGCCGAGCCGAGGGGAGCTGTTTCTACTGTGGTAGTAAGGAGCATCTGATCCGTTCCTGTCCGGTGAAGCCAGGAAACTCCAGTGTCTAGGACTGCTCGGAGAGGTCATCCTAGGCAAGAGTAAATCCTCTCCGTCCTTGACTCTATCCGTTTCTATTTCCTGTGGAGAGACCCGCTTCTTTGAAACCGCCCACCTGGATTCCGGAGCCGCTGGGAATCTCATTTCTCAGTCCCTTGTGGAGAAGTATCAGATTCCCACCAAACCTCGGGCTGAACCATTGGCAGTCGCTTCCGTGGATGGAAGACTCCTTCCGGTGACCATCTTGCTCGTCACAGAGCCTGTAACTAGAGATGAGCGTTGTTCTACTCGAACTGTTCGCCAATCTCAAATTCGAGCTGTTTTGGGCGGTGTTCGAGCCGTTCGGCGAACACGAACAATTTGAGAAAAATTCGGCTGTTCGAGGTTATGTTCGATAACTGTTCGTGCACCAAAATCATAACTGGATTTTTTCTCAGTAATGATGAAAATTAATGTTAATACGCAGTTTGAGTGTACAGCGGGGTGGGGGGAGGGGCAGGGGATGGATCTCTGCAGGAACAATGAAGATCTCCATTTTTTTTTTTCTTTCCCGCATTTACAGTGGGGAGGTGCAATCTGTCAGCCTATCAGCAGCGCACACACGGAGCGAAGTGCTTTTTTTCACACAAGCAAGGGCATGTGTCATTGGCAGTGTATGTCACATGTCCTTGCCCTATAAGACCAAGCCATTTTCCCCGTCGCCACCATTTTCTCACTGCTGCAGCTGCGTGTTAGACGGCACCGCTGTTGCTGTGTGCGCTATACCTTGTTAATTTCAAGCCAATTTTCGCACAAATATACAGATAGCTTGGGAGTAGGGAATAGTTGTGATTGCAGTCCTTTTAAGGACTAGGTTACAGCATTTCCTACGACTTTTATCAGGCAGGTCTGTGCTCTTAAATAGATAGGTTGTGGGAGTAAAGACTAATTGTAATTGGAGTCCTTTTCAGGACTAGGTTACATCAGTTCCTATCAGTTTTTGCCAGGCAGGTCTGTGCCAGTGCTGTGCAAGTTTTTTTCACAGCATTTGGCTGAATCTAGCAAAGCTAATCCTTTTTGGCCCATTGCAGAGTGTGTTAGTCAGTGGAGTAGCCTATCTGTGTTGCAAGATATACCACCTGTGTATAGAATACCAATTTTTTTACTGCACCTAGTGAAGTAAAATCTTTTGGGCATAGCATCATTCTATTAGTCCATCTATACTGACCTCCATCAGGTTGCAAACTGAATCTAATTTTTTTCTGCATCTAGCTCTGAAAAAATATTTGGCCTTCTAGCAGTGTGTCGGACTTTCTCTATTAGTCCATCTATACTGAACTCCATCAGGTTGCAAATTCAAAATAATTTTTATCTGCATCTACAGTACCTCTGAAAAAATATTTGGGCTTCTAGCTGTGTGTGGGACTTGTTGTATTAGTCCATCTATACTGACCTCCATCAGGTTGCAAACTGAATATATTTTTTTCTGCATCTACCTCTGAAAAAATATTGGGCTTCTAGCTGTGTGTGGGACTTGTTGTATTAATCCATCTATACTGACCTCCATCAGGTTGCAAACTGAATATATTTTTTTCTGCATCTACCTCTGAATAAATATTGGGCTTCTAGCTGTGTGTGGGACTTGTTGTATTAGTCCATCTATACTGACCTCCATCAGGTTGCAAACTGAATATAATTTTTTTCTGCATCTAGCTCTGAAAAAATATTTGGCCTTCTAGTAGTATGTCGGACTTTCTCTATTAGTCCATCTATACTGACCTCCATCAGGTTGCAAATTAAAAATAATTTTTATCTGCATCTACAGTACCTCTGAAAAAATATTTGGCCTTCTAGCAGTGTGTCGGACTTTCTCTATTAGTCCATCTATACTGACATCCATCAGGTTGCAAATTCAAAATAATTTTTATCTGCATCTACAGTACCTCTGAAAAAATATTTGGCCTTCTAGCTGTGTGTGGGACTTGTTGTATTAGTCCATCTATACTGACCTCCATCAGGTTGCAAACTGAATATATTTTTTTCTGCATCTACCTCTGAAAAAATATTGGGCTTCTAGCTGTGTGTGGGTCTTGTTCTATTAATCCATCTATACAGACCTCCATCAGGTTGCAAACTGAATATAATTTTTTTCTGCATCTAGCTTTGAAAAAATATTTGGCCTTCTAGCAGTGTGTCGGACTTTCTCTATTAGTCCATCTATACTGACCTCCATCAGGTTGCAAATTCAAAATAATTTTTATCTGCATCTACAGTACCTCTGAAAAAATATTTGGGCTTCTAGCTGTGTGTGGGACTTGTTGTATTAGTCCATCTATACTGACCTCCATCAGGTTGCAAACTGAATATATTTTTTTCTGCATCTACCTCTGAAAAAATATTGGGCTTCTAGCTGTGTGTGGGACTTGTTGTATTAGTCCATCTATACTGACCTCCATCAGGTTGCAAACTGAATATATTTTTTTCTGCATCTACCTCTGAAAAAATATTGGGCTTCTAGCTGTGTGTGGGACTTGTTGTATTAGTCCATCTATACTGACCTCCATCAGGTTGCAAACTGAATATATTTTTTTCTGCATCTACCTCTGAAAAAATATTGGGCTTCTAGCTGTGTGTGGGACTTGTTGTATTAGTCCATCTATACTGACCTCCATCAGGTTGCAAATTGAATATAATTTTTTTCTGCATCTAACCCAGCCAATAGTTTTGGCCTAATACCACAGTTTGGCCACTCAGCTCTGCTCGGTTACCATCCATTGTTTTTTTGTGCAAACAACTCCAGAGTTGTGAATTAGTTAACCACCAAAATGAGTGGAAAAAGGCCTGCTGCTGGTGGAAAGGGGAATAGGCGTGTTGGGAAGGGGAAAAAAGGTTGTGTCCGTGGGGTAGGTGTTAAAGCAACAGTAACATCTGCAGAAGAAAGACCATCTTCCAGCCAAACTAAAATGTCTACTTCTTTTAGCGGACAATGTGATAAGATCCCTTTCTTACGGCCACGCCAATCGCTACAAATTCCAGATGAGGCACAAAAACAGCAGGTGCTTCAACGGATATCAAGTGCTCCTTTAAGTGGGCTCTCCTCCACATCAACTTCAACATCACAAATACTCCAGTCCTCAAAGGTGTCACCCAAATCGCACTTGCTTCCTCACAGCTCCCAAATCTCCAGCTGCCCGTCTGAGTATGAGGTAGAACAGATGGTTGAGTCTGCAGAGCTGTTTACTCATACTATAGCCTGGGAATCAGAGGTCGACTCCAGC
The DNA here is from genome assembly GCF_046119375.1 of Phyllobates terribilis. Classification (NCBI taxonomy): domain Eukaryota; kingdom Metazoa; phylum Chordata; class Amphibia; order Anura; family Dendrobatidae; genus Phyllobates; species Phyllobates terribilis. The sequence continues at coordinate 405,693,407 of NW_027362761.1, read as the reverse complement.
GCTTCTGTAAATCCAGACGAGGAAATGATCTGCACTGATGCCCAGAATCTTTATGAGTCGGATCCAGGACCAGACGCAGAAGGTTCTGACCATAATGTAGACCCTCATTCCCAAACTGTAACTCCTGTTGGTGGAGACAATGAGGAAGACGATGATAAGACTCAAATACCTGATTGGAGCGACAACTTTAGTTTTTTGTCAGGCCAGGAACAGGTTGGCTCTGAGGGCGACGGGTGTGATAACACACAGGGTGATGATGATGAGGTTGGAGATCCCACTTACTGTCAACCCACAGTCAGCCAAGAGATGAGGTCAGCAGAGGAGGTGGAGGAAGATGCTAGTGACGACGAGGTCAGGTTGTGCCTTCCTGGACAGAGACGTAGTACTGGAAGCACGTCAACAACTGCATCCTCAAACACAACTCTGCCTCTCACCACAAGTCGTTGTGGCTCTTCAGGTCGCATGGGTGCTAAGCCTTGCATAGCCTGGGCATTTTTTCAGATCGATAAAGATGACCCAACTCGTGTTATCTGTAACATTTGTCAGCAAAAGCTAAGTAGAGGCCAAAAAATACATAGTTTGAGTACTTCATGCATGAACCGGCACATGGACATGAAGCATAAGTTGCAGTGGGAAGCTCAGTGTGCTACAATGCGGCCTAGCCGGCCGGGCCAACCACCGTCTGCCATATCTTGTGCATCCGCGGCCTCTTCATCCTCTGTGACTGGGGGGACAGCAGTCACACCTGTTTTGGGGCGCAGACCTGCCACCTCTTTACCCGCAACAGCCAGCGTGATTGGCAGGTCATCATTTTCTTTGGAGGTGGTAACACCAGCTGGTGTTGAGCGCTGTCCGACATCGATAGCACCACCTTTGGATCAAGGCAACCTAACATGTCCGCCTGCATCTTCCTCACAGACCGGCAGTTTGCCGGGGACACCCTTATCAACCCCGTCTAAGCACAATAGCCAGCCCTCGGTCCCTCAGATGTGGACAAGTAAAAGACCATTTCCTCCTAGCCATGAGAAAGCTAAGAGGTTGAATTTCACCATCTGCAAGCTCTTGGCTACAGAAATGCTGCCTTTCCGCCTGGTGGACACAGAGGATTTTCGAGACCTTATGTCCGTCGCAGTGCCCCAGTACCAGATGCCCAGTCGGCACTACTTCTCAAAGAAAGGTGTGCCTGCGCTCCACCAGCATGTCGCACACAACATCACCGCTTCTTTGAGAAACTCTGTGTGTGACAGGGTGCATTTCACCACAGACACTTGGACGAGTAGGCATGGACAGGGGCGTTACATGTCGCTGACTGGGCACTGGGTAACTATGGTGACAGCAGGACAAGGGGCTGCTGTCCAAGTCTTGCCGTCCCCACGAGTTGTGCGTCAATCCTCTTTATCTCAAAGTTCCTCCACTGCTTCTGCCTCCTCAACCTCCTCTCGGTCTTGCACCTGCACCCAAAGCCTGTCTGGTCATGCCACAAGCTTTCTAACTGCGCAGAAGGGATACTGCACACCTCCTTACTATGCTGGCAGTAGGGCTCAATGTCATCAGGCGGTTTTTACTTTGAAATGTCTGGGAAATGTGAGTCACACAGCTGAGGAGTTGTGGTCAGCTCTGGAGAACCAATTTCATGAATGGTTGTCTCCACTGGACCTGAAACCAGGGAAGGCCGTGTGCGACAATGCTGCAAACCTGGGTGCGGCCCTTCGCCGGGGCAATGTCACACACGTGCCTTGTATGGCTCACGTGTTGAACCTGGTTGTCCAGCAATTTTTAGCCCACTATCCCAGACTAGATGGCCTTCTGCAGAGGGCACGGTCGCTGTGTGCTCACTTCCGCCGTTCGCATCCCGCAGCTCAGCGACTTACATCTCTACAGAAGTCGTTGGGCCTGCCACTTCACCGGCTAAAATGCGATGTGCCTACCCGGTGGAATTCAACTCTGCACATGTTGCAGCGACTGTGGCAGCACCGACAAGCCCTGGTGCAATACGTTCTGACGTATAGCCTGGGCCAACGAGATTCAGAGGTGGGGCAAATCACGCTGGAGGAGTGGTCTCAGATCAGGGACCTATGCACCCTTCTGCACAGTTTTGAAATGGCGACGAAGATGTTTAGTGCTGACGATGCCATTATCAGCATGACTATTCCGGTGATTTACATGCTGGAGCACATGTTAAACAGAATTCGGAGTCAGGTGGTGGCACAAGAGGAGGTGGAGGAAGTAGAGGAGGAGGAGTTGTATGCGGAAGGGCTAACATCTGCAAGGTCCAGACGGTCGGCAGCACCAAGGCGGCAGGCATGTGAGGGTGGGGGAGATGGCTTTACCAGGGTGCATGGTAGCAGCCAAACTAGTGAGGAAGGTGCAGGAGCCCAGGAAGAAGTGGAGGACGAACTGATGGAAGACTCATCAGATGAGGGAGACCTTGATCACATTTCTGTTGTGCGAGGTTGGGGGGAGAGGACAGAGGAAGGAAGCATGATTGTTACCTCCCAACCAACACAACAGGGACTTGGTGCTCCTGGATGCGCAACACACATGAGTGCCTTCTTGCTGCACTACCTGCAACATGACCCTCGAATTGTGAGAATTAGAAATAATCCTGACTACTGGGTTGCCACACTGTTAGATCCCCGGTACAAAAGTAAATTTGCAGAAATTATTCCTGCCATAGAAAGGGATGCACGCATGCAGGAGTATCAGCAGAGACTGTTGCAGAATCTTACTTGTGCTTTTCCACAAAATACCAGTGGTGCACGTAGTGAATCTCACAGTTCCAACTTGCCAACCGTGGGACCGTCAAGTGTTCAGCACTCAAACCGTAACAGAACCACAGTATCTGCTGGTAACATCAATTTTGCGGAATCATTTCACCACTTTTTTAGCCCATCCTTTGCAAGGCCACAGGAGACAAGAAGTCTGACACATAGTCAACGCCTAGAGACGATGGTACAGGAGTATCTCCAAGTAAACATTGAAGCCACGACTGTGTCACTGGACCCTTGCTCTTTTTGGGCTTCCAATCTGGATAAATGGCCGGAGCTAGCCACTTACGCCTTGGAGATCTTGTCATGCCCCGCAGCCAGCGTTCTGTCTGAACGTGTGTTCAGCACTGCTGGTGGTGTGCTGACAGATAAGCGCACGCGGCTCTCCACTGATAATGTAGACAGACTCACGTTCATAAAGATGAACAAATCATGGATCCGAAACGACTTTTCTACCCCTGTGTCATCCTGGGGAGAGTAAAAGCTTGATGATTGGTTAAAATCACCCTACCAACCGTTTTAAGCTTTCAAATTACTAATCATGTTTATCTGTATCTTGACTGGAAAATAATTTGGGCTTTGTAGCAGTGTGCAGCACTGATCCTATTAGGCCATCTATAATAAGCTCCACCAGATTTAAAATTAACAATAATTTTTAGCTGCATCTAGCCCGGAAAATAATTTTGGGGCTCCGAGATGCGCAAGACACATAAGTGCCTTCTTGCTGCACTACCTGCAGCATGACCCTCATATTGTTAGAATTCGAAGTAATCATGACTACTGGGTTGCCACACTCTTAGATCCCCCAAACTTTTCGATCAACCTTTTCATTTTAATAAAGACCAAAAAAATGGTCATTTTTGAAATTATAAGCATTAGCAGGTTGTTAGAAACTGAAATCAAACAGTTTTCAACTCAAAACTTTATTGTAGGTGATGTTACATTTTCACATAGGACCCCTTGTTCGAAAGGAGCTTCTGAACTCTCTCGTCCATTGAATTTGTCAGGTTTTGGATGGTTTCTGCTTCAATTGTTTTGCATGAGGACAGAATACCCTCCCAGAGCTGTTGCTTAGATGTGAACTGCCTCCCGCCATCATAGACACTCCTTTTAATGATGCTCCAAAGGTTCTGAATGGGGTAGAGGTCAGGGGAGCATGGGGGTCACACTATAAGTTTGTCCCCTTTTATGCCCATATCAGCCAGAGATGCAGATGTTTTATGTGCAGCATGAGATGGTGCATTATCATGCAGAAAAATGATCTTGCTGTGAAATACACGGTTCTTCTTCTTGAACCATGGCAGGAAGTGCTGTTTGAGAAAATCCACATACATTATGGAGTTCATCTTTAGCGCCTTCAGGGATCCTAAAGGGGCCGACAATCTCTCTCCCCATGATTCCAGCCCAAAACATTACTCCACCTCCTCCTTGTTGGCGCTGTAGCCGTGTTTGCGTGGGGTGTCCATCAACCAGCCATCCTCCACTCCATCCATCTGGACCATCGAGCGCTGCACGGCACTCATCCGTGAACAAAACAGTTTTGAAATCAGTCTTCATGTAATGTTTGGCCCACTGGAGCCGTTTCTGCTTGTGTGAAGTGGATAGAGGAGGTCGACAGGATGGCGTATGCACAGCTGCAAACCTCTGAAGGACCCTGCATCTTGTTGTTCGGGGGACGTTGGAGGCACCAGCAGCTTCAAAAACTTGTCTGCTGCTATGACAAGGCTTTCTTGCCGCTGCTCTTTTAACCTGACGTAATTGCCTGTAGGAAAGAGTCCTCAATTTGCCCTTATCAGCACGCACACGTGTGTACTGTGAATCAGCTACATACTTCTTGATTGCCAAGACACTTCATCCTGATCATCGCACAATGTTGATTGTAGTCATGCCTTGACCTAAACACTCCACAATTTGTTGCTTCTCAGCAGCCGACACATCCTTTTTCTTTCCCATTTTGGCAGAAAATGTAGGCTGCTTAATAATGTGAGAGAGCCTTCTTAAGTAGTCTTGCCTTTCATTGGACACACCTGCCAAACTAATTAGCACAGGTGTCTGCAATTGCTTACAGTGATATAAAGAGCCCTGACACACATCAGCATCAATGAGTTTAACTGACAAACAAACAAATTCTTCCCTTATCACTCCTAAACACTTTTTGCATAATAATTTGGAACGCAGTGTACATGTGCTTTTCCACAAAACACCAGTGGTTCACGTAGTGAATCTTACAGTTCTAACTTGCCAACCGTGGTCTGTATGGAATTGTTCAATAAAGGGCCCAAAATTAAGATAACATAGATGGGAGAGGTCTCTATGAATAGGAATTCCTAAGTATTTGATACCCTGTGAGGGCCAGGCAAAGGGAAAGTTGGACTGGATGGAATCCTATATGGATTTGGGGAGGGAGACATCGAGGGCCTCAGACTTCGCTGCATTGATTTTAAAATTTTACCATGTAACAAAGTGATCTATTTCAGCCATAACAGCAGGGATGGATATATGTGATTGAGTGATATATACTAGGACATCATCAGCAAATAGAGAGCACTTGTACTCGGTGCCTCCCACCTCAATCCACCTAATATTGGGGTTATGGCGAATTGATGAGAGCAGGTGCTCCGTCACTAGGATGTATAAGAGAGGGGACAGAGGACATCCCTGCCTTGTCCCATTGGTGATTGTGAAAGGTGATGAAAATGTTCTGACGCACCCCCTGGGCCTTGGGACACCCGGAGCCGGACCCTTTTTGGTGGATGCTGGTGGTTGTAGTCTTCGTGGCGGCGACCCGGTTCCGTGGCTCAGGGCGGTCAAACCAGTGGCGGAACTATTTATGTGGTTTTGATGTTTAAATGTCCGACTACGCCACCCGTGGATTGCGGTCAGAGTGAACCGCCGCTACAGGGCAGACCGCTGAGGCTGGTGTTGTGGGTGCAGCAGAGCGTAGCATAACTCCCCACGGGAGGAGTATAGCCTCAGGGCAGTGTATGCGGAGGATGGGGGTGATGGTGCAGGGCAGCAGCAGTAACGACACGGAGTCAGTGATGCAGTCCAGGGCCTTTACTCACAGTTCTTATTATCCAGACCACGTCTGCAGGTAACGGCTGCCCACGTCGTACTGTGCTCACCAGGTGAGGGGCTCAGACAACTCCCAGATAACTTTGGAGCACTTCACAGGACCCCCTTTGTGTGTCCTTTGTCTGGCCTTTCTTACCAACACTTCTGTCCGGCTGCCTCGGGCCTCCTCTTGGTAAACTTGGCGCCAGTTTCCCTGACCCTATGTGGTGCCTTCCTAGCGGGTGTAGCGAGGGGCTGCGCCACATAAAATGTCAGAGCCTCTGGTTTCTAGCTGAGGGTCGTTTCCTGCCTCCACTAGTTCGGGGACCGGTCTCCCCCTTTGGCCTGACCCCTCCACGCAGGTGGATTCGGGCGTGCGGTGGCGACTCGCCCGTCCGCACCCCTGGGATCCCTTCATTCCTCGTTCCTGGAGCCTTCTCCGCTCCTCTTCCTTCCTTCTCCCTCTTCCAGGCCTGGGCCTCTGTTACTAGGCCCGCCTCCGGAGCACAGCTCATGCAGAGCCCCTGCTCCCTGCCACTTCTGCTCAGACTTCTCTGCACTGAAATAAGATGGTGCCCACCTTTTATACTCCCTTCTCAATGCACCCAGGAACTGCTTCCTCCCTGCTCCTGCACTACAGGGTTCCCCTTCCTCAGTGTTCCCTCCCCCCACTCCAGCCAGGGACAGGGACTGTCGTGCCCATCTCAGGGGCATATTGGTCGCCCTGCCCCACGGCAATGTGGTGTAATGCATGCAGGTGTCGGGTCCTGATCCACACTCCATCCTTACCTGAGAGTGAGATATCACACCTCTGGGTGAGGTGCAATACGTCTGTAGCAACCGAGCCCTCAGGGTGCTACAGTTCCATTTATCTTCAGCCTAGGTGACGTATTGCGATTAGAGATGAGCGGTGTTCAACTAGAACTGTTCGCCAATCTCAAATTCGAGCTGTTTTGGGCGGTGTTCGAGTTGTTCGACGAACCCGAACGATTTGCAAAAAATTCGGCTGTTCGAGGTTATGTTCGATAACTGTTCGTGCACCAAAAGCGTGTCCTGCATGTCTGGCGCTATTTAGAGCACCAATCATGCAGGGATTGTCTGCCACTCACTGTAATGCCACAGCCATGGTGGTTGTGGCATTACAGTGATTGCCCAAATCGATGGGAACAGTGCCAACAGTGAAACATGAAAAGCCGGCAATTCAGCAGCGGCATACACCTGTACCCGACAATTTAGAACCGAAAGAATAGAGCTTCACACATAGATTAGATAGATATAAACATGTCAGCCACATATATACGAAGTACAGTGAAAGTGCTGCTTACTGTACTTGTCATTTAGCGTAAAGGATTTATCAAAAAAAATAATAGTGTTTTCATGCACCGTCTCTTTAAAAAAGCCGGCCGGCAATTCAGCAGCGGTACCCGACAATTTATAACAGACAGAATAGAGCTTCACACATAGATTAGATAGATAGAAACATGTCAGTCACATATATATGAAGTACAGTGATAGTGTTGGTTACTGTACTTGTCATTTAGTATTAAAATAAAGGATTTATTATTAAAAAAATTGGCGTGGGGTTCCCCTTAATTTTAGGCTCTAGCGGAGGTTAAGCAGACGGCTGGGGCAGATGTTTGAAGCCTGGGAAGGGGGTAATACCCACGGAGCTTCCCAGGCTACTAATATCAGCCCCCAGCTGAATACATAGCCTTTACTAGCTATTAAAATGGGGGACCCCCCCAAAAAAATGACGTGGGGTCCCCCCTAATTTAATAGCTAGCAAAGGCTAGGCAGACAGCTGGGGGCTGATATTAATAGCCCAGGAAGGGAGCCATGAATATTGGCCCCCTCCCAGGCTAGAAACACCAGCCGTCAGCCGCCCCAGAAATGGCGCATTCATAGGATGCGCCAATTCTGGCACTTAGCCTCGCTCTTCCACGCTGCCCTGGTGCGGTGGCAGTGGGGTAATAGGTTTGGGGTTGATGTCAGCTTATAATGCCAGCTGACATCAAGCCCAGGTTAGTAATGGAGAGGCGTCTATAAGACACCCCCATTACTAACCCCATAGTCAAAGTTAAAAAAAACACAAACACCCAGAATAAAGTCCTTTAATTGAAATAAAGACACAATCCTTTATTGTTCTAAATTAAACCATACTTACCGTCACGCCCATTCCAGCTGAAGCCAACGATCTCCTGCAATAAAAGAAAAATAATAAAGCAACCTCATCCTTACCTTTCCATGGTTCCCACGACAGCTTCAGCTCTGCTACATCGAGATGACAGGCTGGACCGCAGCAGAACGCTGCCATCCAGCCTCTCATCCCGCAGACACTGAGAAGCGCAGGCTTGCTTGCGCTGCTCAGCGTCTCTCTGTGACGACATCCAGATGAGCCTAAATACTAAATGACAAGTACAGTAACCAACACTATCACTGTACTTCATATATATGTGACTGACATGTTTCTATCTATCTAATCTATGTGTGATGCTCTATTCTTTCTGTTCTAAATTGTCGGGTACAGATGCTGAATTGCCGGCCGGCTTTTTTAAAGAGACGGTGCATGAAAACACTAATATTTTTTTTAATAAATCCTTTACACTAAATGACAAGTGCAGTAACCAACACTGTCACTGTGCTTCTTATATGTGTGACTGACATGTTTCTATCTATCTAATCTATGTGTGATGCTCTATTCCTTCTTGTCTAAATTGTCGGGTACCGGTGTATGCCGCTGCTGAATTTGCGGCCGGCTTTTTTAAAGAGAGTGTCTTCTGAGCAGTTTGTCAGCTTTTGGACACCTTTGCAGGTGTTTTCTATGTGTTTCTATGTGTTTTTGTTTGCCTGCCATTGGTTTTAACGGTGTTCGATGGTGTTCTAAGGTGTTCGACGAACAGTTCGACGAACAGTTCCTCGAACATCCCGGTGTTCGACGAACCGAACCGAACCCGAACACTACGGGGGTGGCTCAACACTAATTGCGATACAGGGCCGTGATTTTGGCTATAAAAGGGTCCCCTAGACCAGAGGTCCCCAACCGCCGGTCCGCGGACCAGGACCGGGCCGTTGGGGTTTTTCAGCCGGTCCGCGGGGAGAGGGGGCCCCTCCAGCCTCCAGCAGGGCCGCCATCAGGGCATGACTGCCCTGACTCCAGTATGGGGCCCGGCCGGTAGGAGCCCCCTCGGAGCCCCCCTCTTGTGCGTCTCTCTCCTCATGGGGCCCCCGGCCGCATGCTAAGCGCCGGGTCCGGGACATCTTAGCGCTGCGCTGCTGCGGCAGCACCTTCACGGCGCCGTCACATGGCCGGAAGTCAGGAGAACCTGGTGTCAGCGATTTGGACGAGCGCCAGGATTCTGCAGGGATTGCATGTGGGTAAGTATAACAAGTTTTATTTTTTTTTAAATACAATTAACTAGGAGTGGGGGGAATGGGAGATGCACATGGGGGGAGGGGAGAGATGAGAGATGCACATGGGGGAGGGGAGAGATGAGAGATCCACATGGGGGGGAGGGGAGAGATGAGAGATGCACATGGGGGAGGGGAGAGATGAGAGATCCACATGGGGGGAGGGGAGAGATGAGAGATGCACATGGGGGAGGGGAGAGATGAGAGATCCACATGGGGGGGAGGGGAGAGATGAGAGATGCACATGGGGGGAGGGGAGAGATGAGAGATGCACATGGGGGGAGGGGAGAGATGAGAGATGCACATGGGAGGGAGGGGAGAGATGAGAGATGCACGGGGGGGTGAGAGATGCACGGGGGGGTGAGAGATGCACGGGGGGGATGACAGATGCACGGGGGGTGGATGAGAGATGCACGGGGGGGTGAGAGATGCACGGGGGGGATGAGAGATGCACGGGGGGTGGATGAGAGATGCACGGGGGGGTGAGAGATGCACGGGGGGGATGAGAGATGCACGGGGGGTGGATGAGAGATGCACGGGGGGGTGAGAGATGCATGGGGGGGATGAGAGATGCACGGAGGGGATGAGAGATGCACGGGGGGTGGATGAGAGATGCACGGGGGGTGGATGAGAGATGCACGGAGGGGGATGAGAGATGCACGGAGGGGGATGAGAGATGCACGGGGGTGAGCTGCACATGGGGGGGTGAGAGATGCACATGGGGGGGTTATGTTTACATAACTTTGTTGCCTTATGAAGGGCGGGGGGGGGCCCCAAAAATTTCTTGCACAGGGGCCCACTACAGTCTGTGTCCGCCCCTGGGATGAAGTAAATGCAGCTGAACAGCAGCTGTCAGGACAGCTGCCCTGTCCTGCTGCAGGGCGTGATGGGGCCTCAGTGATGCGGCTCCTGGCACAGCACATTATGTGGGGCTCCTGGCGGGGACCTGGTCTACACTATATGATAAATATGCACTAAACTCCAAATCCCTCCATTACCCCGCCCCCATATGACCAAAGCACCGCCCACCCCACCCCCTCCTTGCTGGGCCATGGAAAAATGATCTTGCTTCAAGCCGGTCCCTGGTGCAAAAAAGGTTGGGGACCACTGCCCTAGACCCCTACCCCAAGCTTTTTAAGAGAATCATATATGGCGTGCCAGGAGACTCTATGGAATGCTTTCTCAGCATCCAACGAGAGTATCTAATTACAAATTTTTAACTGCATCTAGCCCAGGAAATACTTTGTGCCTAGTAGCAGTGTCTGCTAGTCAGTGGATTATCCCGGCTATTAAGCAAGCTACACCACCTGTAGTTTAGACACTTAATTTTTTCAAAGGAAATGCTTCGGGACCATGGGATACTTAGTGAAGAGCATCAGGAGGCACCCCAAGGCATAGGGGCTAGGACTGGCAGTAGGATGCCTTGCGGTGGACAGCCGAGCTCGATCCTTATAAAAGCTTTTTAACTGCAGCAGCTTTAGTGGACGCTACTGGAGCTGGAATTACCACGGCGGCTGGCATGAGACTTGCCTTCCAATAGATCCTTGTAAATGGATTTAAAGTGTATTCATTCAAATTAGAGAGACAATTTAAATTAAAAAGCTTAGCGCTGCCTCCACCACAGGGGGGCTCGCTCGACCCACCAGCGGACAGGCACCAGTATTGGGAGAGGGGGGCTGGCCGTCAGGGTTCACCGCGGCTCTGGCACAAACCCGGCGACACGGAGGTGGCACGGGCAGGAGCGGACTGGCCGTGTCGGCTTCTCACTTTTTGGATTTTAGAAGGGCATGACATGCCTATATCTGTGTCTCCCCCTCCTTTTACTCCTCCACCTCTTTTATTTTCGCATGACTATATGTACTTGTCACTTTTCCATGTGTTAGTTATGTCTTCTGAGCAGTTTGTCAGCTTTTGGACACCTTTGAAGGTGTTTTCTATGTGTTTCTATGTGTTTTTGTTTGCCTGCCATTGGTTTTAACGGTGTTCGAAGGTGTTCGACGAATAGTTCGACGAACAGTTCGGCGAACACACGGGTGTTCGACGAACCGAACCGAACTCGAACACTACGGGGGTGGCTCAACACTACCTGTAACCCTTCAGGTGGGAATGCTGCACACGGAGAGGATCTCCTTCCTTGTGCTATCCGGACTTTCTCACTCCCTTTTGCTAAGCCTACCCTGGCTACAGAGACATGAACCCGTTCTGAATTGGCGATCTGTTGAGGTGCTCCGTTGGGGGCAGGATTGCCATGAGACCTGCCTGGTTCTGGTTCGCCTGGCTCGACCTCCGTCTACTCCGGCTAATTTACCTGGTCTACCGGCACCTTACTGGTCCTATGCAGATGTCTTTGACAAGAAGGAAGCCACCTCATAGGCCATATGATTGCCCTATCATACCCGGTGCCTCTCCACCCCATGGGCGTATCTACCCCTTGGCATTGGCCAAAACCCGGGCCATGTCTGAATATATCGAAGAAAATCTGGCTAGGGGGTTCATCCAGAAATCTACCTCCCCGGTTGGAGCAGGATTCTTCTTCGAAAAAAAGAAAGACGGTTCACTACGCCCCTGTATCGATTATAGGGGACTCAACCAGATTACTATCAAAAACAAATACCCCCTGCCGCTCATCTCAGAGCTGTTCGACCACCTTAAAGGCGCGAAGATCTTCACCAAGCTCGATCTTCATGGGGCGTATAACTTGGTCCGGATCCGCCAAGGAGATGAGTGGAAGACGGCATTCAATACCCGGGACGGCCACTATGAATACCGTATGATCCCCTTCGGCCTCTGTAATGCTCCAGCCGTCTTCCAAGAACTAGTTAATGACATCTTCTGTTGTAAAGGACATATTGATAGCCATGCTATGGCAACTCCATTTTGTCTGCTTGCTTCAAAATCATGTTATTATACTCTTTGCATAACATACATTCTTTCCTTCTTTCCTCTTGATTCACAAGCAACTTTTCCACACTAACCTTTTCTCTCAGGAACATTCTATGAGACACCCTGCTCCAGTTATCTAGCTAGTCTGAGCCGGGATGTACAACCTTGTAACTTTCCACCATGCACCGAACTAATGATAATATGACCATATGTGTATTTCCGTAATAATTGTACTAACATTGGTTCAAGGCTGTAGTATGGCTGTAGGTGATTGGCCATTGATAAACTCAAAACAATATAAAATGCTAAGTAGAAATAAATGGGGTTAGAGATTCTCTGAATCCTCCCATATAGAGCACTGTCTCCGTGGCGAGAGCTCTCCTCCCTTCACCTAGACCCGTTCGCGGCAGGTGATCGAAGATTTGGTAGGACACGCACACAGATATACATATATCCGGAGGGCTGAAGATGTGAGCCCTCCTCCTTTCACCTAGACCGTATGTGTGACTCCCCCGATGGGAGGGGTGAAGTCAGTGGAACAGCAGCTGAGGTCCGGACTCGTGCTGTGCACAAATCAAGGATCTTTTCTCAGTTGTAGTGATTAATCAATGTTTCCGTGGAGCAGAAAGACAGTGTCTCCCCCACAGGAGGGAGAGGATGTGATCACTATCATGATCAGTCGAGAGGGGAAAAGATCATTTAAGAATGCACCAAAAGTATTTAAGTTGTTAAATTTTCCCGTGGAGGGGAGACTTCAGCCTGCGTTGTGGGACGAAGGCATCCGGCAGAAAAGGGGTAGACTAGTTGACTGTGGATTGTTGGAAGATGCTGAAAAGTTTAGGAAAGTTGCACATGAGATTTGTGATGAAGGAAATGTTGAAATAGAGGAGGAGATGAAGCCTGGTTATTTCAATTATCTTTATGTAAAGAAGGGAAAATTATCTAGCGCTGTAACAAAGATTGTCTGTTTTGTGCTACAAAATGAAGCTGATGTGGAAAAAAGGCTGCGCTGAGTTTATCGAAAGAAGGGAAAAAGTATGTGCAGAAACTTAAACAGTTAACTAAAATATGCGCGCTACCAGATAAGGGCCGGTTAATTATGAAGAAGAAAAAGGGCAAGCTAGAAGAAAAAGGATTGATACAAATAGCTTTGGCTTGGTATAGAACAGCAGAGAATTTGTCAAAGAAGGGTGGGTGGAGGAATAAAATACAGACAATAAGGGAAAGATGCCATGTTATGTGTATTACAAAGATACTGTAATACAAAGATACAGCCTTGAACATTGGTTCAAGGCAGTAGTATGGCTGTAGGTGATTGGCCATTGATAAACTCAAAACAATATAAATTGCTAAGTAGAAATAAACGGGGTTAGAGATTCTCTGAATCCTCCCATACAGAGCACTGTCTCCGTTTGGTCTTCTGTGGATTGCAATCAACCTTATAACATAATAATTTGACACTCACTTGGTCAACTGTGAAGGGCCATTGCCCTCCCTCAACAGCGTGACCTCTTATATTCATGCGTGGTGGTGTACCTGGACGACATCGTGGTCTTCTCTCCAGATCTACCCACACACCGGAGGGATGTTCGTCAAGTCCTGCTTAGGCTCAGGCAGAATCACCTATACGCAAAATTTGAGAAATGCCTCTTCGAGCAGACCTCTCTTCCATTCCTGGACTATATTATCTCTAAGACTGGACTACGGATGGACCCCGAGAAGGTCTCTGCCGTCTTAAAGTGGCCCCGACCGGAGGGGTTGAAGGCGATTCAGCGATTCCTGGGCTTCGCAAACTATTACCGCCACTTCATCCCGCATTTCTTTTCACAGACTGCACCCATCTCTGCGCTCACCCGTAAGGGAGCTAATCCTAAGGAATGGACGTCCGAAGCGGAGGAGGCCTTCCTCTCCTTAAAACAAGCCATCTCTTCTGCCCCGGTGCTGCAAAGTCCGGATTGCAGCAAACAGTTCTTTCTGGAGGATGATGCTTTCTCTTCCGGAGCCGGAGCGGTGCTCACTAGTGTTGAGCGAGCACTAAAATGCTGGGGTGCCCGAAGCTCGGGCCGAGCTCACCGTGCAACGAGCCCAATGTTAGTCTATGGGAAACCCAAGCATTTTTGCGGTGGCACCCTCGGCAGTCTGTAGAAAGCCTAAAAAGTTCCCAAAACGATAGTGACAGTGTTCAAATGACATGGGGACAGCATGGGGATTGCCCCAGGAAGCATTTCTGATGCCCAGGTCACTGCTGTCAACAACGTGGTCAGAGCTATTAAGCCACTTCAACGTTCAAAAACGAAACTGAAACAGTTTTCCTGTGAAATATGTTAAGGAACTTCCTTTCCAGGGTAAAGACTTGTGTATAAGGTAAAATACTTAACCAAAAACAAAACTACTCCTCCACACCTTGGGCTATGTTAACAAGTAGCATTTTTTATGCTTTTTTGCACTTTTGTATTGCTTTCAACCGTGACAAATGCATTCACCGGGAAATGTCATTTTAACATTTTACAACCTTATCTGGCCATGTGCTGTGTGACACATGCATACAGTGCTGAAAAGACATGGGAACAGCTTGGGGAAGACCCCTGGAAGCATCTCTGACACCCAGGTCACTGCCTAAAAGTGTGCCCATCAGAAGAGATCCTTGCCACATCAGAAGATGCAGACTTGCAACTATCTACGTGCAAGTCCTTGTCCCAGGGCAGTGTTTAATTGTATCTCCCCCATTCCTTGCAATGCAAGCACAAGTATGCAGCCTGCCACCCACCCACCCCCAGGCTGCAATACCATACTGCTTGCCGGGTGTCCACGCTCCGGGTGTCCATACTCGGTCCCCAGCCGCCTGGCGGCCGGGTGTCCATGCTGCGGTGGGCCCTGGCTTCTCCATCAGGGTAGTTGAGAGTGCCAAGGTGAGGAGTATGATGATGATGATAGAAGTTAGCATCTGCTTTGTTTTCTTGGAATGCAAGCATAAGTGTGCTTGCTTGCACTTGAAATTGGGCCTTTTAGGCATGTGGAGGCTGACGCCGGCCACCATGTCATGGCTGCGTCGGTGGCCTGGTATCCATACTCAGTCCCGAGCCGCCCGGCGGCCGGGTGTCCACGCTTGGTTCCCAGCCACCAGGGAGCGGCAGGGTGTCCATAGTCGGTCCCCAGCCGCCCGGCGGCTGGGTGTCCACGCTCGGTCCCCAGCCACCAGGGGGCGGCCGGGTGTCCATACTCAGTCACCAGCCGCCCCGTGGCCGGGTGCCCACACACGGTCTCCAG
Source organism: Phyllobates terribilis (assembly GCF_046119375.1). NCBI lineage: Eukaryota > Metazoa > Chordata > Amphibia > Anura > Dendrobatidae > Phyllobates > Phyllobates terribilis. Next base: position 405,678,027 of record NW_027362761.1, on the reverse strand, counting down.
CTGCCTGGGGGCGGCCGGGTGTCCATAAACAGTCCCCAGCTGCCCCTATTTGAAGGACAGCCAAACCACAAACACGTGGACAAGTGAATGTGGCCAGGGATGGTCCATCTAACTGATGCCTTCACACTGGGTTAATATTTTGGAAGCAGGGACACAGTTAGACAGTGGGATGCAACACGTCCTCCAGACATAGAGGATTGCGAGTCCTGGGTCAATCAGGCTTCAACACAAAGTTCAGTAGTTAGACAGCTGCAGTGGTCGGCCTCCTACACAACGAGTAAATTATTCATGATCATGAGGCCATCCATCTCCTTAACTTTCTGTTCCTTGGAATGCAAGCGCATGTATGTAGTAGCGGCTAGGCCTGAGGTGGTCAGCGTTTTGGCGCATATCCTACCTCCTCTGAGGATTGCTGGATGTTTTCCTGCTACTATCCCAGTTCTATGACTCCTGTTAAAACAAAGCCTCAGGTGATGAATGATGGATGAGGTGGTGGCAAAGGAGAAAGAGCAGGAGGAACAGGGACCATTCACATCAATATCAGGTCAGTCAACCACACATGTCTTGTAGGATATGTTTCAGTACCAAAAGGAGCAGTTCGGCTACACAGTTAAAGGGCATACAGTGAGAGCAATGCCTACCAAAAATTTTGAGTCACTCCAATGCCTTAACTAAACCATTTTTTCCATTTATAGCAACTGGGTCTTCAGTACACTGTTGGCCTAAGCATGAATGGAAGGCTTTCCAAAAATTATGAGGAACTGCAATGCCCCTTGAAACAGACGTGGATTACAGCATACTAAAAACCTTCTACCCATTATTGGGGAGGGGGTCTCCCATAGTGTTCGCCTATGCATTGAAAAGCAAAAGCTGACTAAAATTAGGAGGAAATGCAATGTAAGACTCATGGAGGTTAGAGGTAATTAAAAACAACATTTCAATGCCCCTTGGAAGAGCTGTGGAGTTCAGAGTGGTTTAACAAAATGGTTTTAATGCACCTTGGAAAAGTGGTCGAGGTCGCAGTAGCTTAACAAGACGGTTTTAATGCCCCTTGGAAGAGACGAGGAGGTCGCAGTAGCTTAAAAAGACGGCTTTAATGCCCCTTGGAAAAGTGGTGGATGTCACAGTAGGTTAACAAGACGGTTTTAATGGCCCTTGGAAAAGTGGTGGAGGTCGCAGTAGCTTAACAAGACGGTTTAATGCCCCTTGGAGAAGTGTTGGATGTCGCAGTAGCTTAACAAGATGGTTTTAATGCCCCTTGGAAGAATGGTGGAGATCGCAGTGGAATAAAAATACAATATCAATGCCCCTTGGAAAAGTGGTGGAGGTCGCAGTAGCTTAACAAGACGGTTTTAATGCCCCTTGGAAGAGACGTGGAGGTCACAGTAACTTAACAAGACGGTTTTAATGCCCATTGGAAGAGACGTGGAGGTCGCAGTAGCTTAACAAGACGGTTTTAATGCCCCTTGGGAGAGTGGTGGAGGTCGCAGTGGAATAAAAAGACAATATCAATGCCCCGTGGAAGAGACGTGGAGGTTACAGTAGCTTAACAAGACGGTTTTAATGCCCCTTGGAAGAGACGTGGAGGTCGCAGTAGCTTAACAAGACAGTTTTAATGCCCCTTGGAAAAGTGGTAGAGGTCACAGTAGCTTAACAAGACGGTTTTAATGTCCCTTGGAAGAGACGTGGAGGTCGCAGTAGCTTAACAAGACTGTTTTAATGCCCTTTGGAAGTGACGTGGAGATCGCAGTAGCTTAACAAGATGGTTTTAATGCCCCTTGGAAAAGTGGTGGAGGTCACAGTAGCATAATAAGACGGTTTTAATGCCCCTTGGAATAGTGGTAGAGGTCGCAGTGTAATAAAAAGACAATATCAATGCCCCGTGGAAGAGACGTGGAGGTCGCAGTAGCTTATCAAGATGGTTTTAATGCCCCTTGGAAGAATGGTGGAGATCGCTGTGGAATAAAAGGACAATATCAATGCCCCTTGGAAAAGTGGTGGAGGTCGCAGTAGCTTAACAAGATGGTTTTAATGCCCCTTGGAAGAGACGTGGAGGTCACAGTAGCTTAACAAGATGGTTTTAATGCCCCTTGGAAGAGACGTGGAGGTTGCAGTAGCTTAACAGGACGGTTTTAATGCCCCTTGGGAGAGTGGTGAAGGTCGCAGTGGAATAAAAAGACAATATCAATGCCCCGTGGAAGAGACGAGGATGTTACAGTAGCTTAACAAGATGGTTTTAATGCCCCATGGAAGAGACATGGAGGTCGCAGTAGCTTAACAAGACGGTTTTAATGCCCCTTGGAAGAGAAGTGGAGGTCGCAGTAGCTAAACAAGATGGTTTAATGCCCCTTGGAAGAGACGTGGAGGTCGCAGTAGCTTAACAAGACTGTTTTAATGCCCGTTGGAAGAGACGTGGAGGTCGCAGTAGCTTAACAAGATGGTTTTAATGCCCCTTGGAAAAGTGGTGGAGGTCACAGTAGCTTAATAAGACGGTTTTAATGCCCCTTGGAATAGTGGTAGAGGTCGCAGTGTAATTAAAAGACAATATCAATGCCCCGTGGAAGAGACGTGAAGGTCACAGTAGCTTAACAAGACAGTTTTAATGCCCCTTGGCAGAGACGTGGAGGTAGCAGTAGCTTAACAAGATGGTTTTAATGCCCCTTGGTAGTGACATGGAGGTCAGAGTGGTTTAGCAAGACGGTTTTAATGCCCCTTGGAAAAGTGGTGGAGATCGCAGTAGCTTAGCAAGATGGTTTTAATGCCCCTTGGAAGAGACTTGGAGGTCGCAGTAGTTTAACAAGACGGTTTTAATGCCCCTTGGAAGAGACGTGGAGGTCGCAGTAGCTTAATAAGACGGTTTTAATGCCCCTTGGAAAAGTGGTGGAGGTCGCAGTAGCTTAACAAGACGGTATTAATACCCCTTGGAAGAGACGTGGAGGTCGCAGTAGCTTAACAACATGGTTTCAATGCCCCTTGGAAAAGTGATAGAGGTCGCAGTAGCTTAACAAGATGGTTTTAATGCTCCTTGGAAGAGACGTGGAGGTCGCAGTAGCTTAACAAGACGCTTTTAATTCCCCTTGGAAAAGTGGTGGAGGTCGCAGTAGCTTAACAAGATGGTTTTAATGCCCCTTGGAAAAGTGGTGGAGGTCGCAGTAGCTTAACAAGATGGTTTTAATGCCCCTTGGAAGAGTGGTAGGGGTCGCAGTGAAATAAAAAGACAATATCAATGCCCCGTGGAAGAGACGTGGAGGTCACAGTAGCTAAACAAGACGGTTTTAATGCCCCTTGGAAGAAACGTGGAGGTCGCAGTATCTTAACAAGATGGTTTTAATGCCCCTTGGAAGAGACGTGGAGGTCAGAGTGGTTTAACAAGACGGTTTTAATGCCCCTTGGAAAAGTGGTGGAAGTCGCAGTAGCTTAACAAGATGGTTTTAATTCCCCTCGGAAAAGTGGTGGAGGTCACAGTAGCTTAACAAGGCGAATTTAATGCCCTTTGGAAGAGACGTGGAAGTCGCAGTAGCTTAACAAGACGGTTTTAATGCCCCTTGGAAAAGTGGTGGAGTTTGCAATAGCTTAACAAGACGGTTTTAATGCCCCTTGGAAAAGTGGTGGAGGTCGCAGTAGCTTAACAAGACTCTTTTAATGCCCCTTGGAGAAGTGTTGGAGGTCGCAGTAGCTTAAAAAGACAGTTTTAATGCCCCTTGGAAGAATGGTGGAGGTCGCAGTGGAATAAAAAGACAATATCAATGCCCCTTGGAAAAGTGGTGGGAGTCGCAGTAGCTTAACAAGATGGTTTTAATGCTCCTTGGAAAAATGGTGGAGGACGCAGTAGCTTAACAAGACAGTTAATACCCCTTGGAAGAGACGTGGAGGTCGCAATAGCTTAACAAGACGGTTTTAATGCCCCTTGGAAAAGTAGTGGAGGTCGCAGTAGCTTAACAAGACGGTTTTAATGCCCCTTGGAGAAGTGTTGGAGGTCGCAGTAGCTTTACAAGACGGTTTAAATGCCCCTTGGAAGAATGGTGGAGGTCGCAGTGGAATAAAAAGACAATATCAATGCTCCTTGGAAAAGTGGTGGAGGTTGCAGTAGCTTAACAAGATGGTTTTAATGCCCCTTGGAAGAGACGTGGAGGTAACAGTAGCTTAACCAGACGATTTTAATGCCCCTTACAAGAGCCATGCAGTGCAGCATATTAAAAACATTATTCCCATTATTGGGGAGTGGGTCTCCCATAGTCTTTGCTTATGCCTTCCAAGCAAAAGCTGACAAAAATTAGGATGGAGGAACTTGCAATGCTGGCAACACGGACCATGGTCACCCTGATGGTATAGTGGTGGTGGAGGCTGAGGATAAGGAGAAGAGCAAAAAACAGCTGAAATGAGGAAGCGTATACCCATGTGTGGGTGTGAAGGTGTGCATGGGAAAACACCTCCCGAAATAACACAGTGGATTTGACTTTATGTCACTTTGCTGTCATTTGGTGGTGATGAGAAGTCTGGCCCAATCCAGCCCTTGTTCATTTTGATAAGGGTCAGCTTGTCAGCATTGTCAGTTGACAGGCGAGTGTGCTTATCAGTTATAATTCCCCCGGCGGCACTAAAACACGCTCCGATAACACGCTAGCAACAGGGCAGGCCAGAACCTCCAAGGAGTACAGAGCGTGTTCATTCCAAGTGTCCAGCTTGAATACCCAATAATTAAAAGGCACAAAGGAATCACGGAGGACGCTGGTGCAATCGGCATAGTACTCCCACACCATCTTTTGAAACTTTCCACTCCTTGTGAGAGTACCCCGCACCTCAAGGCCTGTAAGCTGGGCGGGTCTCAGAAAACTATCCCAGAATGTTGACAGTGTTCCCCTGCCTCTGCTGGATTGGAGTTGCGTCTCTCTCACCTGTATGCCTTGGTTGGTCAACAAGCTGTGACCTCTGCCGCTAGCGTGTTCAGATGGGAATTTTTTTAACAGTTCTGCAGCAAGAGACTTCTGGTACTGCCCAATTTTTGTAGACCTCTCCACCTCAGGAATAAGAGAGTGAAAGTTCTCCTTGTAGCGGGGGTCTGAAAGTGTCACCAACCAGAAATGACTGTCACACAACTTTTTGACAATGCGAGTGTCACGGTTAAGGCAGCGTAACATAAAGTCAGCCATGCGTGCCAGACTGGTAACGGGCAAGACATCCGTGTCCTCACCAAGATGACGACTGACCATACTCTCCTCCTCCTCATCCTCCTCCCCCATGTCCTCAGGCCACCCACGCTGAACCGACTGTAGGACAGTTGTACAGGTACTACCGTCTACAGCGCATGATACCAGCTCCTGTTCTTCCTCCTCCTCCTCCTCCTCTCCCTCATTGTCCCCCAATGCACATTGGGATGAGATGAGGCTGGGCTGTGTATTATTGCCCATTACGGCTTCTTGATCCATCTCATCATATTCTGGCTGCAATGCCTCCTCTTTAATTCTCTGCAGAGAGCGTTGCAAAAGACAGATAAGTGGGATGCTGACGCTAATGATGGCATCATCGCCACTCACCATCTTGGTGGACTCCTCAAAGTTTGTCAGGATGGTACATATGTCAGACATCCAGGTCCACTCCTGAGGTCTTATGTGTGGAGTCTGACCTGAATATCGACGGCCTTGTTGCAGCTGTTACTCCACAACTGCTCTCTTCTGCTCACAAATCCTTTGCAACATGTGGAGGGGAGAGTTCCAATGTGTGGGGACATCACGCACCAGTCGGTGTGCCAGAAGCTGCAAACGCTGCTGCAATACAGCAAGGGCGGTGGAAGCTGTAGCTGACTTCCGAAAATGAGCTGACAGGCGGTGTACTTTGAGGAGCAGATCTGGCAACTCGGGGTACGATTTAAGAAACCGCTGAACCACAAGGTTAAGCACATGAGCCAGGCATGGTACGTGTGTGATCTCGCCTCACCTCAGAGCCGCCACCAGGTTACGGCCATTGTCACACACGACCATGCCTGGATGTAGGTTCAGCGGTCTCAGCCACAGATCTGCCTGCTCTTTCACAGCTGTCCACAACGCACAAACAGTGTGAGGTTTATCACCTAAACTTATGAGTTTCAGCACAGCCTGTTGCCACTTGGCTGACGCAGTACTGCAGTGTTTCCAGCTTGTAACTGATGTGGTGATATCTGAGATGGAGGCTGAACATGAGGAGGAGGAGGATGATGATGTGCAGGAGCTGTACACTGTGGTGACAACTCTGACTGACATAGGGCCCGCAATCCTCGGTGTGGGGAGGAGGTGTTCCGTCCCAAGGTCCGACTGGGTCCACTATGTTTACCCAGTGTGCCGTCAGGGAGATGTACCATCCCTGGCCACAAGCACTTGTCCACGTGTCCGTTGTCAGGTGGACTCTCCCAGTAACTGCGTTGTTGAGGGCACGGCAGATGTTTTGGGACACGTGCTTGTGTAGTGCGGGGATGGCACACCGGGCAAAATAGTGTTGGCTGGGTACCGAGTACCGAGGGACGGCCACCGCCATAAGGTTGCGGAGGGATTCCATCTCCACCAGGATAAAAGGCAGCATTTCCAATGCAAGCAGTCGTGAAATGTGCGAATTTAGGACTGTGGCCTGTGGGGCGTTGGCTGCGAATTTGCGCTTTCATTCAAAGCTCTGGGATATGGACAATTGAACACTGCGGTGGGACTTGGACGTGGACGTTGATGCTGTTTCTTGAGAAACTGCCATAACAAGTGAAGACTGAGAGGAGGGGGCATCTTTACATGCAATATGGACAGGGGATTGCCTTGCATGCACAACAGGGGGTTCTATTACACCCACAACAGTGGAAGAAGCAGTGGTGACACCAACTGACACTGGTCGTGGACCCTGGGGTTCGCCCCACAAAGTCGGGTGCTTTGCTGACATGTGCCTGATCATGCTGGTGGTGGTCAGGCTGGTAGTTTTGTCACCCCTGCTGATGCTGGCATGGCAGGTGGTACAAATGGCCTTTTTGGGGTTATCAGCAGAGTCTTTAAAAAAATTCCAGACTCTGGAAGACCTACCGGTTGTACTGGCAACGTCCCTCATGTTGGTGTTACGGGGAACTGTTGCCCGCCTTCTGTGTGCTGCCACCACACTGCTTCTTCCTGCCTGTTGGGGTACTCTGCCTCCCTCCCCCTGTGTGCTGCTGGCCTCGCTCTGCATGTCCTACTGCCACGTTGGGTCAGTTACTAGATCATGCACCACCTCCTCCTCTTCTACTTGCGCACCATGATCCTCCTCCTCACTTCGTGGCAATTGTGTCTCGTCATCGTCCACCTCTTGTGACAAATTGCCAGCGTCGACTTCCTCTAGCTGTGGCTGTTCAAATATTTGGGCATCGCTACATGGGATCTCCTCTTCCACCACTTCAAGCAGAGCAGGCGAGGGGCACAAATATGGAAATGGACCAGTGAATAGCTGTTCAGAGTGTCCAAGTGTGGGATCAGTTGCTGTCTGATGACACTCGGCATGGTGGGAGGAAGGAGCATCAGGGTGAGGAGGAGTATGCGGTCTAGACTCACGGCTACTAAAACCCAGGTAACTGGAATTATTATCTGCTATCCAATTAGTAACCTGTTCACACTGATCAGTTCGCAATACTGGTGTTGAAGTGTGCTTCCCTAGTAATTCGGTCAAGAAGTGGTAGCGAGAAGATGTGGCTGTTGGTTGTGGCACATTTTCACCTTGGCCACGGTCCCATCCTCTACACGCACCATCACCAGAACGTCCAGTTCCACGTCCCTTGCCATGCGCCTTGCCCATTGTAAATGAAGTAAAATAGCTTACACTCGCACTATCAATGGAAAAAGGGTAATAAAAAGTTTAGAACCGTGGAAGAGGAAAACCACAGTTCTATTTCTCTGGCCTACACCAGAATCTATTAAACAGATATTTTTGTGTCTGAACACTGAGCGAGACAATCAATTTTTTTATTTTTTATGTAAAAAAGGCAAAAAGGTGGATAATACAGAGATTTGAACCGCGGAACTGCAAAGCCACAGTTATATTTATGTGGCTTACACCAGACTCTTTTAAACAGATATATTTGTGTCTGAATAGTCAGGGAGACACTATTACTGTTTTTTTTTACGGAAAAAATGCCAAAAGCATGATAATACAGAGATTTGACCTGTCGAACTGCAAAACCACAGTTCTAATTATCTGGCCTACACCAGACTCTTTTAAACAGATATATTTGTGTCTGAACAGTCAGGGCAACACTATTTCTTTTTTTTTTATGGAAAAAATGCCAAAAGCAGGATAATACAGAGATTTGAACCTTGGAACTGCAAAACCACAGTTGTAGTTATCTGGCCTACACCAGACTCTCTTAAACAGATATATTTGTTTCTGACCAGTCAGGGAGACACTATTACTGTCTTTTTTACGGAAAAAATGCCAAAAGCAGGATAATACAGAGATTTGAACCGTGGAACTGCAAAACCACAGTTGTAGTTATCTGGCCTACACCAGACTCTTTTAAACAGATATATTTGTGTCTGAACAGTCAGGGAAACACTATTACTGTTTTTTTTACGGAAAAAATGCCAAAAGCAGGATAATACAGAGATTTATACCGTGGAACTGTAAAACCACAGTTCTAGTTATCTGGCCTACACCAAACTCTTTTAAACAGATATATTGGTGTCTGAACAGTCAGGGAGACACTATTACAGTTCTTTTTTACGTAAAAAATGCCAAAAGCAGGATAATACAAAGATTTGACCCGTGGAACTGCAAAACCACAGTTCTAGTTATCTGGCCTACACCAGACTCTTTTTAACAGATATATTGGATGAAAAAAAAAAGGATTTTTCCTGGCCACTAAGACCGGGGGACAAGTCTAGCAATTTGACCAACAGGAGCACACAGGACTGTAATGCAGCGTTTGCTGGTATAACCACTGCGTCTCCTATACAGCCTGCCTGCCTGCCTGATATCTGGGATGGATATTAGTCCTGAGAAGGACTGTTTGTTTGATTTGGCAGGCTTTAGAGACCCTACACTAACTATTTTGCAGTATTTCTCCCTAGCTCTGCAGCACTGACCCTACACTGTCTGATCCGGAGCGACTGTGTCTAAGATGGTGACGCCCGGTTTTAAATATTCGAGGTGACGCTGTGCGGCCAGCCAATCACTGTAATGCCCACAAACAACATGGCTGCGTCATTACAGTGACTGGCTGGCAATCCCTGCATGTTCATTGGCTCTGTAAAGAGCGCCAAATGTGCAGGGCGGAGACCCGAGCTCCCATCCGAGTAACCCGGAAATGCTCGGCGCTCGCCGAACATCCCGAGTAGTGAGATGCTCGGACGAGTACCGAGCAGTGTCGAGCATGCTCACCCAGAAATATCCGTCCGGGAGAATGGTAACCTGTGGCTTCTTCTCCAAGCTCTTCTCCTTGTCCAAGAGCAAATACTCCATAGGAGATCGAGAACTGCTAGCCATCAAATTGGCGCTGGAGGAGTGGCGTTACCTGCTAGAGGGGGCTCTGCACCCGGTGGTCATCTACACTGACCACAAAAACCTGGCATATCTACAAAATGCCCAAAGACTCAATCCGCGTCAGACCCGGTGATTTTGTTCTTCGCCCGTTTCAACTTTACCCTACATTACCGCCCTGTGGACAAGAACGTTAAAGCCGATGCCTTGTCTCGATCATTCCTGTCTTCCGATCAAGAGGAGGGGCCTATGAATGTCATCGATCCCTCCAAAGTGATGAATGTGGCTCCCTTGCACCTGTCTCGTCTCCCACCCGGTAACACGTTTGTAGCGGTTCTGGATCGTAAGAAGGTTCTTCACTGGGGTCATTCATCTAAACTAGCCGGCCATGCTGGCCAGAGGAAGACCTTCCTGCTCATTACCCGGCATTACTGGTGACCTTCCCTGTGCAAGGATGTTGTAGACTTCGTCACGGCCTGTTCATCCTGTGCCCGCAACAAGGTTCCCAGACATCTTCCAGCCGGCCGTCTCCTGCCTCTTCCTGTACCTGCTGCCTGATGGCAACACATTGCTATGGACTTTATTACTGATCTCCCTGTTTCTGCCAGTTGTAGTGTCATTTGGGTGGTCGCTGACCACTTTTCTAAAATGGCCCACTTTATCCCTCTGCCTGGTCTCCCGTCTGCATCTGTGCTGGCTAAGGACTTCATCCATCACATTTTTCATCTCCACGGCCCACCCCTCCACATTGTGTCTGCTCGAGGGATCCAGTTCACTTTGCGCTTCTGGAGAGCTACGTGTAAGCTGTTGGATGTCACCATGGATTTCTCCTCTGCTTATCATCCTCAGTCCAATGGCCAAGTGGAACGTATCAACCAGATCCTTACCAGCTTCCTCCGGCACTTAGTCAACGCTCACCATACCGATTGGGTAGAGCTCCTACCATGGGCCGAGTTCTCCTATAATAACCATGAGAGCGAATCTTCTTCCAAGTCCCCGTTCTTTGTGGTCTACGGTCAACACCCCCGGATTCCGTTTCCCGTCTCCGCTAGAGATGAGCGTTGTTCTACTCGAACTGTTCGCCAATCTCAAATTCGAGCTGTTTTGGGCGGTGTTCGAGCCGGTCGGCGAACACGAACAATTTGAGAAAAATTCGGCTGTTCGAGGTTATGTTCGATAACTGTTCGTGCACCAAAATCATAACTGGATTTTTTCTCAGTAATGATGAAAATTAATGTTAATACGCAGTTTGAGTGTACAGCGGGGCGGGGGGAGGGGCAGGGGATGGATCTCTGCAGGAACAATGAAGATCTCCATTTTTTTTTCTCTTTCCCGCATTTGCAGTGGGGAGGTGCAATCTGTCAGCCTATCAGCAGCGCACACACGGAGCGAAGTGCTTTTTTTCACACAAGCAAGGGCATGTGTGATTGGCAGTGTATGTCACATGTCCTTGCCCTATAAGACCAAGCCATTTTCCCCGTCGCCACCATTTTCTCACTGCTGCAGCTGCGTGTTAGACGGCACCGCTGTTGCTGTGTGCGCTATACCTTGTTAATTTCAAGCCAATTTTCGCACAAATATACAGATAGCTTGGGAGCAGGGAATAGTTGTGATTGCAGTCCTTTTAAGGACTAGGTTACAGCATTTCCTACGACTTTTATCAGGCAGGTCTGTGCTCTTAAATAGATAGATTGTGGGAGTAAAGACTAATTGTAATTGGAGTCCTTTTCAGGACTAGGTTACATCAGTTCCTATCAGTTTTTGCCAGGCAGGTCTGTGCCAGTGCTGTGCAAGTTTTTTTCACAGCATTTGGCTGAATCTAGCAAAGCTAATCCTTTTTGGCCTATTGCAGAGTGTGTTAGTCAGTGGAGTAGCCTATCTGTGTTGCAAGATATACCACCTGTGTATAGAATACCAATTTTTTTACTGCACCTAGTGAAGTAAAATCTTTTGGGCATAGCATCATTCTATTAGTCCATCTATACTGACCTCCATCAGGTTGCAAACTGAATATAATTTTTTTCTGCATCCAGCTCTGAAAAAATATTTGGGCTTCTAGCAGTGTGTGGGACTTGGTCTATTAGTCCATCTATACTGACCTCCATCAGGTTGCAAATTAAAAATAATTTTTTTCTGCATCTAGCTCTGAAAAAATATTTGGGCTTCTAGCAGTGTGTGGGACTTGGTCTATTAGTCTATCTATACTGACCTCCATCAGGTTGCAAATTAAAAATAATTTTTTTCTTCATTTAGCTCTGAAAAAATATTTGGGCTTCTAGCAGTGTGTGGGACTTGTTCTATTAGTCCTTCTATACTGACCTCCAGCAGGTTGCAAATTGAATATAATTTTTTTCTGCATCTAGCTCTGAAAAAATATTTGGGCTTCTAGCGGTGTGTGGGACTTGGTCTATTAGTCCATCTATACTGACCTCCATCAGGTTGCAAATTAAAAATAATTTTTTTCTGCATCTAGCTCTGAAAAAATATTTGGGCTTCTAGCGGTGTGTGGGACTTGGTCTATTAGTCCATCTATACTGACCTCCATCAGGTTGCAAATTAAAAATAATTTTTTTCTGCATCTAGCTCTGAAAAAATATTTGGGCTTCTAGCAGTGTGTGGGACTTGGTCTATTAGTCCATCTATACTGACCTCCATCAGGTTGCAAATTGAATAAAAAAATTTTCTGCATCTAGCTCTGAAAAAATATTTGGGCTTCTAGCGGTGTGTGGGACTTGGTCTATTAGTCCATCTATACTGACCTCCATCAGGTTGCAAATTAAAAATAATTTTTTTCTGCATCTAGCTCTGAAAAAATATTTGGGCTTCTAGCGGTGTGTGGGACTTGGTCTATTAGTCCATCTATACTGACCTCCATCAGGTTGCAAATTAAAAATAATTTTTTTCTGCATCTAGCTCTGAAAAAATATTTGGGCTTCTAGCAGTGTGTGGGACTTGGTCTATTAGTCCATCTATACTGACCTCCATCAGGTTGCAAATTGAATAAAAAAATTTTCTGCATCTAGCTCTGAAAAAATATTTGGGCTTCTAGCGGTGTGTGGGACTTGGTCTATTAGTCCATCTATACTGACCTCCATCAGGTTGCAAATTAAAAATAATTTTTTTCTGCATCTAACCCAGCCAATAGTTTTGGCCTAATACCACAGTTTGGCCACTCAGCTCTGCTCGGTTACCATCCATTGTTTTTTTGTGCAAACAACTCCAGAGTTGTGAATTAGTTAACCACCAAAATGAGTGGAAAAAGGCCTGCTGCTGGTGGAAAGGGGAATAGGCATGTTGGGAAGGGGAAAAAAGGTTGTGTCCGTGGGGTAGGTGCAGAAGAAAGACCATCTTCCAGCCAAACTAAAATGTCTACTTCTTTTAGCGGACAATGTGATAAGATCCCTTTCTTACGGCCACGCCAATCGCTACAAATTCCAGATGAGGCACAAAAACAGCAGGTGCTTCAACGGATATCAAGTGCTCCTTTAAGTGGGCTCTCCTCCACATCAACTTCAACATCACAAATACTCCAGTCCTCAAAGGTGTCACCCAAATCGCACTTGCTTCCTCACAGCTCCCAAATCTCCAGCTGCCCGTCTGAGTATGAGGTAGAACAGATGGTTGAGTCTGCAGAGCTGTTTACTCATACTATAGCCTGGGAATCAGAGGTCGACTCCAGCGCTTCTGTGAATCCAGACGAGGAAATGATCTGCACTGATGCCCAGAATCTTTATGAGTCGGATCCAGGACCAGACGCAGAAGGTTCTGACCATAATGTAGACCCTCATTCCCAAACTGTAACTCCTGTTGGTGGAGACAATGAGGAAGACGATGATAAGACTCAAATACCTGATTGGAGCGACAACTTTAGTTTTTTGTCAGGGCAGGAACAGGTTGGCTCTGATGACGACGGGTGTGATAACGCACAGGGTGATGATGATGAGGTCGGAGATCCCACTTACTGTCAACCCACAGTCAGCCAAGAGATGAGGTCAGCAGAGGAGGTGGAGGAAGATGCTAGTGACGACGAGGTCAGGTTGCGCCTTCCTGGACAGAGACGTAGTACTGGAAGCACGTCAACAACTGCATCCTCAAACACAACTCTGCCTCTCACCACAAGTCGTGGTGGCTCTTCAGGTCGCATGGGTGCTAAGCTTTGCATAGCCTGGGCATTTTTTCAGATCGATAAAGATGACCCAACTCGTGTTATCTGTAACATTTGTCAGCAAAAGCTAAGTAGAGGCCAAAAAATACATAGTTTGAGTACTTCATGCATGAACCGGCACATGGACATGAAGCATAAGTTGCAGTGGGAAGCTCAGTGTGCTACAATGCGGTCTAGCCGGCCGGGCCAACCACCGTCTGCCATATCTTGTGCATCCGCAGCCTCTTCATCCTCTGTGACTGGGGGGACAGCAGTCACACCTGTTTTGGGGCGCAGACCTGCCACCTCTTTACCCGCAACAGCCAGCGTGATTGGCAGGTCATCATTTTCTTTGGAGGTGGTAACACCAGCTGGTCTTGAGCGCTGTCCGACATCGATAGCACCACCTTTGGATCAAGGCAACCTAACATGTCCGCCTGCATCTTCCTCACAGACCGGCAGTTTGCCGGGGACACCCTTATCAACCCCGTCTAAGCACAATAGCCAGCCCTCGGTCCCTCAGATGTGGACAAGTAAAAGACCATTTCCTCCTAGCCATGAGAAAGCTAAGAGGTTGAATTTCACCATATGCAAGCTCTTGGCTACAGAAATGCTGCCTTTCCGCCTGGTGGACACAGAGGATTTTCGAGACCTTATGTCCGTCGCAGTGCCCCAGTACCAGATGCCCAGTCGGCAATACTTCTCAAAGAAAGGTGTGCCTGCGCTCCACCAGCATGTCGCACACAACATCACCGCTTCTTTGAGAAACTCTGTGTGTGACAGGGTGCATTTCACCACAGACACTTGGACGAGTAGGCATGGACAGGGGCGTTACATGTCGCTGACTGGGCACTGGGTAACTATGGTGACAGCAGGACAAGGGGCTGCTGTCCAAGTCTTGCCGTCCCCACGAGTTGTGCGTCAATCCTCTTTATGTCATTTTTCCTCCACTGCTTCTGCCTCCTCAACCTCCTCTCGGTCTTCCACCTGCACCCAAAGCCTGTCTGGTCATGCCACAAGCTTTCTAACTGCGCAGAAGGGATCCTGCACACCTCCTTACTATGCTGGCAGTAGGGCTAAACGTCATCAGGCGGTTTTTACATTGAAATGTCTGGGAAATGTGAGTCACACAGCTGAGGAGTTGTGGTCAGCTCTGGAGAACCAATTTCATGAATGGTTGTCTCCACTGGACCTGAAACCAGGGAAGGCCGTGTGCGACAATGCTGCAAACCTGGGTGCGGCCCTTCGCCGGGGCAATGTCACACACGTGCCTTGTATGGCTCACGTGTTGAACCTGGTTGTCCAGCAATTTTTAGCCCACTATCCCAGACTAGATGGCCTTCTGCAGAGGGCACGGTCGCTGTGTGCTCACTTCCGCCGTTCGCATCCCACAGCTCAGCGACTTACATCTCTACAGAAGTCGTTGGGCCTGCCACTTCACCGGCTAAAATGCGATGTGCCTACCCGGTGGAATTCAACTCTGCACATGTTGCAGCGACTGTGGCAGCACCGACAAGCCCTGGTGCAATACGTTCTGACGTATAGCCTGGGCCAACGAGATTCAGAGGTGGGGCAAATCACGCTGGAGGAGTGGTCTCAGATCAGGGACCTATGCACCCTTCTGCACAGTTTTGAAATGGCGACGAAGATGTTTAGTGCTGACGATGCCATTATTAGCATGACTATTCCGGTGATTTACATGCTGGAGCACATGTTAAACAGAATTCGGAGTCAGGTGGTGGCACAAGAGGAGGTGGAGGAAGTAGAGGAGGAGGAGTTGTATGCGGAAGGGCTAACATCTGCAAGGTCCAGACGGTCGGCAGCACCAAGGCGGCAGGCATGTGAGGGTGGGGGAGATGGTTTTACCAGGGCGCATGGTAGCAGCCAAACTAGTGAGGAAGGTGCAGGAGCCCAGGAAGAAGTGGAGGACGAACTGATGGAAGACTCATCAGATGAGGGAGACCTTGATCACATTTCTGTTGTGCGAGGTTGGGGGGAGAGGACAGAGGAAGGAAGCATGATTGTTACCTCGCCACCAACACAACAGGGACTTGGTGCTCCTGGATGCGCAACACACATGAGTGCCTTCTTGCTGCACTACCTGCAACATGACCCTCGAATTGTGAGAATTAGAAATAATCCTGACCTCTGGGTTGCCACACTGTTAGATCCCCGGTACAAAAGTAAATTTGCAGAAATTATTCCTGCCATAGAAAGGGATGCACGCATGCAGGAGTATCAGCAGAGACTGTTGCAGAATCTTACATGTGCTTTTCCACAAAATACCAGTGGTGCACGTAGTGAATCTCACAGTTCCAACTTGCCAACCGTGGGACCGTCAAGTGTTCAGCACTCAAACCGTAACAGAACCACAGTATCTGCTGGTAACATCAATTTTGCGGAATCATTTCACCACTTTTTTAGCCCATCCTTTGCAAGGCCACAGGAGACAAGAAGTCTGACACATAGTCAACGCCTAGAGACGATGGTACAGGAGTATCTCCAAGTAAACATTGAAGCCACGACTGTGTCACTGGACCCTTGCTCTTTTTGGGCTTCCAATCTGGATAAATGGCCGGAGCTAGCCACTTACGCCTTGGAGATCTTGTCATGCCCCGCAGCCAGCGTTCTGTCTGAACGTGTGTTCAGCGCTGCTGGTGGTGTGCTGACAGATAAGCGCACGCGGCTCTCCACTGATAATGTAGACAGACTCACGTTCATAAAGATGAACAAATCATGGATCCGAAACGACTTTTCTACCCCTGTGTCATCCTGGGGAGAGTAAAAGCTTGATGATTGGTTAAAATCACCCTACCAACCATTTTAAGCTTTCAAATTACTAATCATGTTTATCTGTATCTTGACTGGAAAATAATTTGGGCTTTGTAGCAGTGTGCAGCACTGATCCTATTAGGCCATCTATAATAAGCTTCACCAGATTTAAAATTAAAAATAATTTTTAGCTGCATCTAGCCCGGAAAATAATTTTGGGGCTCCGAGATGCGCAAGACACATAAGTGCCTTCTTGCTGCACTACCTGCAGCATGACCCTCATATTGTCAGAATTCGAAGTAATCATGACTACTGGGTTGCCACACTCTTAGATCCCCCAAACTTTTCGATCAACCTTTTCATTTTAATAAAGACCAAAAAAATGGTCATTTTTGAAATTATAAGCATTAGCAGGTTGTTAGAAACTGAAATCAAACAGTTTTCAACTCAAAACTTTATTCTAGGTGATGTTACATTTTCACATAGGACCCCTTGTTCGAAAGGAGCTTCTGAACTCTCTCGTCCATTGAATTTGTCAGGTTTTGGATGGTTTCTGCTTCAATTGTTTTGCATGAGGACAGAATACCCTCCCAGAGCTGTTGCTTAGATGTGAACTGCCTCCCGCCATCATAGACACTCCTTTTAATGATGCTCCAAAGGTTCTGAATGGGGTAGAGGTCAGGGGAGCATGGGGGTCACACCATAAGTTTGTCCCCTTTTATGCCCATATCAGCCAGAGATGCAGATGTTTTATGTGCAGCATGAGATGGTGCATTATCATGCAGAAAAATGATCTTGCTGTGAAATACACGGTTCTTCTTCTTGAACCATGGCAGGAAGTGCTGTTTGAGAAAATCCACATACATTATGGAGTTCATCTTTAGCGCCTTCAGGGATCCTAAAGGGGCCGACAATCTCTCTCCCCATGATTCCAGCCCAAAACATTACTCCACCTCCTCCTTGTTGGCGCTGTAGCCGTGTTTGTGTGGGGTGTCCATCAACCAGCCATCCTCCACTCCATTCATCTGGACCATCGAGCGCTGCACGGCACTCATCCGTGAACAAAACAGTTTTGAAATCAGTCTTCATGTAATGTTTGGCCCACTGGAGCCGTTTCTGCTTGTGTGAAGTGGATAGAGGAGGTCGACAGGATGGCGTATGCACAGCTGCAAACCTCTGAAGGAACCTGCATCTTGTTGTTCGGGGGACGTTGGAGGCACAAGCAGCTTCAAAAACTTGTCTGCTGCTATGACAAGGCTTTTTTGCCGCTGCTCTTTCAACCTGACGTAATTGCCTGTAGGAAAGAGTCCTCAATTTGCCCTTATCAGCACGCACACGTGTGTACTGTGAATCAGCTACATACTTCTTGATTGCCAAGACACTTCATCCTGATCATCGCACAATGTTGATTGTAGTCATGCCTTGACCTAAACACTCCACAATTTGTTGCTTCTCAGCAGCCGACACATCCTTTTTCTTTCCCATTTTGGCAGAAAATGTAGGCTGCTTAATAATGTGAGAGAGCCTTCTTAAGTAGTCTTGCCTTTCATTGGACACACCTGCCAAACTAATTAGCACAGGTGTCTGCAATTGCTTACAGTGATATAAAGAGCCCTGACACACATCACCATCAATGAGTTTAACTGACAAACAAACAAATTCTTCCCTTATCACTCCTAAACACTTTTTGCATAATAATTTGGAACGCGGTGTACATGTGCTTTTCCACAAAACACCAGTGGTTCACGTAGTGAATCTTACAGTTCTAACTTGCCAACCGTGGTCTGTATGGAATTGTTCAATAAAGGGCCCAAAATTAAGATAACATAGATGGGAGAGGTCTCTATGAATAGGAATTCCTAAGTATTTGATACCCTGTGAGGGCCAGGCAAAGGGAAAGTTGGACTGGATGGAATCCTATATGGATTTAGGGAGGGAGACATCGAGGGCCTCAGACTTCGCTGCATTGATTTTAAAATTTTACCATGTAACAAAGTGATCTATTTCAGCCATAACAGCAGGGATGGATATATGTGATTGAGTGATATATACTAGGACATCATCAGCAAATAGAGAGCACTTGTACTCGGTGCCTCCCACCTCAATCCACCTAATATTGGGGTTATGGCGAATTGATGAGAGCAGGTGCTCCGTCACTAGGATGTATAAGAGAGGGGACAGAGGACATCCCTGCCTTGTCCCATTGGTGATTGTGAAAGGTGATGAAAATGTTCTGACGCACCCCCTGGGCCTTGGGACACCCGGAGCCGGACCCTTTTTGGTGGATGCTGGTGGTTGTAGTCTTCGTGGCGGCGATCCGGTTCCGTGGCTCAGGGCGGTCAAACCAGTGGCGGAACTATTTATGTGGTTTTGATGTTTAAATGTCCGACTACGCCACCCGTGGATTGCGGTCAGAGTGAACCGCCGCTACAGGGCAGACCGCTAAGGCTGGTGTTGTGGGTGCAGCAGAGCGTAGCATAACTCCCCACGGGAGGAGTATAGCCTCAGGGCAGTGTATGCGGAGGATGGGGGTGATGGTGCAGGGCAGCAGCAGTAACGACACGGAGTCAGTGATGCAGTTCAGGGCCTTTACTCACAGTTCTTATTATCCAGACCACGTCTGCAGGTAACGGCTGCCCACGTCGTACTGTGCTCACCAGGTGAGGGGCTCAGACAACTCCCAGATAACTTTGATGCGCTTCACAGGACCCCCTTTGTGTGTCCTTTGTCTGGCCTTTCTTACCAACACTTCTGTCCGGCTGCCTCGGGCCTCCTCTTGGTAAACTTGGCGCCAGTTTCCCTGACCCTATGTGGTGCCTTCCTAGCGGGTGGAGCAAGGGGCTGCGCCACATAAAATGTCAGAGCCTCCGGTTTCTAGCTGAGGGTCGTTTCCTGCCTCCACTAGTTCGGGGACCGGTCTCCCCCTTTGGCCTGACCCCTCCACGCAGGTGGATTCGGGCGTGCGGTGGCGACTCGCCCGTCCGCACCCCTGGGATCCCTTCATTCCTCGTTCCTGGAGCCTTCTCCGCTCCTCTTCCTTCCTTCTCCCTCTTGCAGGCCTGGGCCTCTGTTACTAGGCCCGCCTCCGGAGCAGAGCTCATGCAGAGCCCCTGCTCCCTGTCACTTCTGCTCAGACTTCTCTGCACTGAACTAAGATGGTGCCCACCTTTTATACTCCCTTCTCAATGCACCCAGGAACTGCTTCCTCCCTGCTCCTGCACTGCAGGGTTCCCCTTCCTCAGTGTTCCCTCCCCCCACTCCAGCCAGGGACAGGGACTGTCGTGCCCATCTCATGGGCATATTGGTCGCCCTGCCCCACGGCAATGTGGTGTAATGCATGCAGGTGTCGGGTCCTGATCCACACTCCATCCTTATCTGAGAGTGAGATATCACACCTCTGGGTGAGGTGCAATACGTCTGTAGCAACCGAGCCCTCGGTGCTACAGTTCCATTTATCTTCAGCCTAGGTGACGTATTGTGATACAGGGCCGTGATTTTGGCTATAAAAGGGTCCCCTAGACCCCTACCCCAAGCTTTTTAAGAGAATCGTATATGGCGTGCCAGGAGACTCTATGGAATGCTTTCTCAGCATCCAACGAGAGTATCTACTTACAAATTTTTAACTGCATCTAGCCCAGGAAATACTTTGTGCCTAGTAGCAGTGTCTGCTAGTCAGCGGATTATCCCGGCTGTTAAGCAAGCTACACCACCTGTAGTTTGGACACTTAATTTTTTCAAAGGAAATGCTTCGGGACCACGGGATACTTAGTGAAGAGCATCAGGAGGCACCCCAAGGCATAGGGGCTGGGACTGGCACTAGGATGCCTTGCGGTGGACAGCCGAGCTCGATCCTTATAAAAGCTTTTTAACTGCAGCAGCTTTAGTGGACGCTACTGGAGCTGGAATTACGCGGCTGCTGGCATGAGACTTGCCCTCCAATAGATCCTTGTAAATGGATTTAAAGTGTATTCATTCAAATTAGAGGGACAATTTAAATTAAAAAGCTTAGAGCTGCCTCCACCACAGGGGGGCTCTCTCGACCCACCAGCGGACAGGCACCAGTATTGGGAGAGGGGGGCTGGCCGTCAGGGTTCACCGCGGCTCTGGCACAAACCCGGCGACGCGGAGGTGGCACGGGCAGGAGCGGACTGGCCGTCTCGGCTTCTCACTTTTTGGATTTTAGAAGGGCATGACATGCCTATATCTGTGTCTCCCCCTCCTTTTACTCCTCCACCTCTTTTCTTTTCGCATGACTATATGTACTTGTCACTTTTCCATGTGTTAGTTGTGTCTTCTGAGCAGTTTGTCAGCTTTTGGACACCTTTGAAGGTGTTTTCTATGTGTTTCTATGTGTTTTTGTTTGCCTGCCATTGGTTTTAACGGTGTTCGAAGGTGTTCGACGTACAGTTCGACGAACAGTTCGGCGAACACACGGGTGTTCGACGAACCGAACCGAACTCGAACACTACGGGGGTGGCTCAACACTAGTCTCCGCTTCAGTGGACAATCCTGCCACGGAGTCTCTGGTCAGCAAATTTTCCACCATTTGGGAAGACACTAGATCCGCACTTCTTCAATCCTCCGAGCGGATGAAGAGACATGCTGATAAGAGACGTCTGGATCCACCTCAATTCCGTCCAGGAGACAAAGTTTGGCTCTCCTCCAAACATGTTTGTCTCAAAATACCCTCCTATAAGTTGGGTCCACAGTTCATTGGTCCATTTGAAGTCCTCAAGCAAATCAATCCAGTGGCCTACAAGTTAAAACTCCCGGCCACCTTACGGATTCGCAACTCCTTTCACGTATCTCTCCTCAAACCGGTTGTTCTTAATTCTTTTTCAGACGATCCAGGTACCTCCCCAGCTCCGGTCTCCACTGAGGACGTCTATGAGGTAGAGAACATTCTGGCCACCAAGAGGGTAAGAGGAAAAACCTTTTTTCTGGTGGATTGGAAGGGGTATGGCCCAGAGGAGAGAACTTGGGAACCCAGGGAGAACATCCACGCCCCGCTTCTACTTAAATTTTTTTTTCAGGCATAAAAAAGACGGGGCGTAAAGGGGGGGGTACTGTAGCATCGGCGTCTCTGCCCCCTGACAGGCAGAGACACCGTCCCCCTTACCGCCGTGCGCCTGGCCCGGCGTCTTCTGGCCCTCCTGCTGCTGCTGCCAGTGCTCGCAGCTTCCCGAGCACTTTGTTTAGGGCTCGCGCACTCCCTCCCTCTAAAAGGGGCCGCGCGCGCCATCCTAAGGAGTCCCCGGCCAATGGCTGGAGGACCTCTCATATAAAAGGCACCTCCTTCAAAATGGAGGTGCCCGTGCAAGGTTGTAGCTCTGTGTTCTAACTCTACTTCAGCCCTTAGGTCCCACTGCAAGTCTGACTATCAGTCCAGTCCGCCAGCCTGACTATCAGTCCTGTCTGCCAGCCTGACTACCAGTCCAGTCCGCCAGCCTGACTACGAGTCCAGTCCGTAAGCCTGGCTACCAGTCCAGTCCGCCAGCCTGACTACCTGTCTCCGCCAGCCAAGTACTCTCTCCAGCCTGATGGTCTGCCTACTGTCCAAACCTGCCAGTCTGTCTATGGGCCAGGCTTGATACCTAGTTACGCCCCTCTGGTCCCTCCTTGCACTGCAGCACAGAGGTTCCACCACCCGGATCCGTAACAGGCGTATTCCTTGCCATCCTGCAGTGCCAAGTCGTAATATGCCTTTTGGGGTTCACCCGACAAATATGGCGCCAGAAGCTCTGCCCACTGTTCTGGTGGAAGTCTCTCTCGATCAGCCACCCTCTCAAAGACAGTCAGAAATGCTTCTACATCATCCCCGGGGGTCATTTTCTGCATGGCCCGTCTTACTGCCTTCCTGACGTGGGAGTCATCAGTTGGCCCTGGGGTGGGGCGGTTGCTCTGCCCTGGATGGCGTCCGCCAAAAGCTGTATCTGCTGTTGCTGATCCTGCTGGTGCTTTTGTTGCTCCTGCTGGTACTGCTGCTGTGACTTTTGCTGCAACTGGATCTGTTGCATTAACAGTTTGGTTGTCTCCTGATTCTGCTGCTGGCTCTGCTGGCTCTGCAAGAGCTGCTGGTGCATGTGTTGTTGGCTCTGCACCAGGGGCTTAATGAGCTCCTCCATGCTCCCGGACTTCTCTGGTTGGCTGGCGACCTTCACCCAGGACATCCACAGGTCTCTGTGGCAGGTACACTTGTTCCTGGAATCTTGCCAGCACTCTCACTCCAACGGTGGTAGGACAAATCGCTCGGCCGCTTCCAAAAGTAGACTCAGGAACCCCGGGTTTTCATTGCAGGCTTTATTAATAGCATAACGCTTTGCACTCCAGCAAAAATAAACACAGCCTTACTTGGCAAAACAACAAACAAAAGATAAGCTGTAGCAGAGTCCATATATGTGTGTGCGGTTCGCCCACACAGGTTATGTCCAGCCTTCAGCTCCCTCCTGAGCTATGGCTGTCCAGTTGGAGACCTTGCCTCTCCAGACACAACACAGAGAGAAAAAAACAGGACTGAACATTTAAACGTTGCTCAGCCACACCCGAAGGTGGAGGTATGGGGAATGACATCCCTCCCATCACTATGTCATTCCCCTAAAACCACGCCCTTTAAATGAGTTAACCCACCAGCATATACCATGCTAGCAGAAAGTCCATTGGTTTCAGTTGAGACAGGCTAGTAACCTGTGCGACACATACCTCCCGCCATAAATCATACCAGTGCTTGAGATGCTTGTTAATAGGCGAGTATTTTTTTAAAGCTCGGGCAGAAGCTCGAGTTCCTGCCACGCATGTTTGGCGCTTTTAGACAGCCAATAAACATGCGGGGATTGCCTGCCAGTCACTGTTATGCGTAGCCATGTTAGTATTGGCTGGACGCACAGCGTCATCGGGTCTATATAAGACCCGGGACCCTATGCTCGCTACAGTCTTCTCTGGAAATAGGCAATTTAGGGAGAGCTGCTGACGAGTGAGGGGGAGAATTTTACTTGTGTATAGGCAGGGATTCCACGCCCCTTTTATTTCTGTAATCTGCAATAACAACCCTTATTAGCTCATTCTAATGAATATTAATACTGCTGTTAGTAGTAGTTAGGGAGAGATTGTGGAGGGATAGTGTAGGAAAGGATAGGGTTTATTTCTGCCACTGGAACTCATATCTAATTGCCCTTCTGAGGGCTACTAATAATCTTTTTGCTCTTTATCCTGAAAATTGTTGTGAAAAGACATATTACATGCCATTTACACTGCTCAAGTTGTGCCTTAAAAGCATACAGCCAGACTTGGTTGATTGGTATAGCATCGCTATATAGTGCAAACAGTGAAAAAGTCTATCTGAGGTGTGCTAAATTTGCTGCGATACAAATACAGCAAAGTGTTCTCAGCATCAAAATATTATACTCCATTTATAAAGCTCCATTTGTGCATTAAAAGCATAAAGGCACATTTGGTTTGTTGCAATAGCATCTCTATATTGTGCAAGCAGTGAAAAAATTCCATCTGAGGTGTTCTGCAATACAAATACGGCAACATTTTCTCAGCATCAAAAAATTCTACACTATTTAAACAGTGCCAATTGTGCGTTGAAAACATGCATCCAGACTTGGTCGATAACCAATAGCATCGCTATATTGCTATTGCAGTGTAACAAGTCCATCTGAGGTGGGCAAATTTTACTGCAATAAGAATCCTGCAAAGTTTTTTCAGCAGGGAAATATCATGCGTACTTTAAAATGGGAAAGGCACCTAGTAAGGGACGGTGAAGTGGATGTGAAGCTGATGGTGAGCTCAGAGGCCGTGCGCCAGGTGAAACTGTGCCTGCTGTGGGAGCACAACAAACACACATATGTCGACCTAGCCTCCTGTCCCACTTTTAGGGGGGCATGGAACACTACTCTTGAAGCCAAACCAGTGTGAAAATGATGTTTGTTGGATAGCAGATAATGCTACCAGTCAGTTTGCCAGCACCACACTGTCTTCCATATGGTCCAGTCTCAGTAACCATGAGTCTGGACCACATAATCCTCACCCTGATACTCCTTCCTCCCACCGTGCCGAGTGCCAAGTGATCACACATTTGGACACTCTGAAGAGCTGTTCACATTTTCATTTATAGATTATGGCCTCTCGCTCTGCCCATTCAAGCAGGACATGAGAAAATGGCATGTAGCGATGCTCAAATATTTGAGCAACCATGGTCAAAAGAAGGCGATGGTGGGAAAGTGCAATTACTGTCGGAAGAGGTGGATGATGATTAGACACAATTGCCAGCAAGTCAGAAGGAGGATCAGGGTGCGGAAGTGGAAGACGAGGTGGTGAACGATGAAGTCACTGATCCATCCTGGGAAGGTGACATGCAGAGCGAGGACAGCAGCACAGAGGGGAAGGGATCTGCAACACCACAAAAGGCAAGAAGCAGTGTGGTGGCCACAGACACAAGGCAGGCAACAGTTCCCCAGAATACCAACATGAGGGAAGTTGCCAGTCCAAGGGTTAGGTCTTGCATGGCTGGCATGATCAGCCAGTTTGGACGGATGACCCCAGAGTAAGACCCTCTTTCAATCCTGAGCCGCTACAAAGGTCTTACCAGGAGGTAGATGAGACAGGTCAAACGGAGCAACAGTCATTATTCTGGAGGGGTCGATGATGTGTAGAGGCTCCTCTTGGTCGGTAGACAGAAAAGAGCAGGATAGAGCATCAGCTTTAATATTCTTATCTGCCGGGCAGTAATGGAGAGTGAATCTAAAACGAGCAAAGAACAAAGACCATCTGGCCTGACGCGGATTTAGTCTTTGGGCGGTCTGCAAGTAAGCAAGGTTTTTATGGTCAGTGTAGATGACCACCGAGTGCAGAGCCCCCTCAAGCAAGTATCACCACTCCTCCAACGCTAATTTGATGGCCAGCAGTTCTCGATCTCCTATGGAGTAATTGCGCTCGGACGAAGAAAAGAGTTTGGAGAAGAAGCCCCAGGTCACCATTCGCCCGGACGAAGATTTCTGGGTGAGCACTGCTCCGGCCCTGGAGGAAGAGGCATCAACCTCCAGGAAGAACTGTTTATTGCAATCTGGACGCGGAGGAGAAGGCTTGCTTAATAGAGACAAAGGCACTTTCCACCTTGGAAGTCCATTCCCTGGGATTTGTTCCTTTACAGGTGAGAGCAGAGATGTGAGCAGTCAGGGAGGATAAAAGAGGATTGAAGAGGCGGTAATAGTTAGCGAATCCCAGAAACCGTTGAATAGCCTTCAACCCCTTAGGTAGGGGCCACTTTAAGATCGCAGACACCTTCTCGGGATCCATCCGCAGTCCAGTCTCAGAGATGATATACCCCAAAAATGGTAGGGAGGTCTGCTCAAAGAGGCATTTCTCATACTTAGCATACAATCGATTCTTCCGGAGCCTCAGCAATACCTGACTAACATCCCTCTGGTGAGAGGGCAGATCAGGGAAGAACACCAAGATATCGTCCAGGTACACCACCTCGCAGGAATACAGGAGATCTCGGAAGATGTCGTTCACTAACTCCTGGAAGACAGCTGGAGCATTACAGAGACCGAAGGGCATCCCGCGGTACTTGTAATGACCATCCCGAGTGTTGAATGCCGTCTTCCACTCGTCTCTCTGGCAAATCCAGACCAGATTGTACGCCCCACGAAGATCGAGCTTAGAGAAGATCTTCGCGCCTTTTTGGCGGTCAAACAGCTCCGAGATGAGAGGCAGGGGGTACTTATTTTTTATGGTAGTCTGGTTTGGCCCCTATAGTCGATACATGGATGAAGTGAGACGTCATTCTTTTTGACGAAGAAGGATCCTGCTCCAGCCAGAGAGGTGGATTTCTGGATAAATCCCCTAGCAAGATTCTCTTCTATGTACTCAGACATAGCATGGGTCTCGGCCAGCGACAAGGGGTAGATTCGCCCATTAGGAGGTGAAGCACCAGGTATTAGGTCGATGGGGCAATCATACGGCCTATGAGGTGGTAGTGTCTCTGCCTCCTTTTCATCAAAGACGTCGGCATATGACCAGTAGGGCGCCGACAGCCCAGGTAGGTTAGCTGCAGTGAACGGAGGTCTAGCAGGACAAACCGGAACCAGACAGGACTTATGACATTCCTGACCCCAATGGAGCACCTCACCCGAGCTCCAAATCAGGACGGGCTCATGTCTCTTTAACCAAGGCAGGCCAAGCAAGAGGGGATGAGAGAGACTGGACATCATGTAAAAGGAGATCCTCTCCAAATGTAGCATTCCCGCCTGAAGAGTTACAGGCTCAGTGACAAACAAGATGGTCTCAGAGAGAAGCTTTCCATCCACAGAGGAAACCGCTAAAGGATCAGCCAGACGTATGGCATTAATCTGATACAACGGCCTGTTGAATGAGGTTCCCAGCGGCTCTGGAATCCAGATAGGCAGTCTCGAAGAAGGGGGTCTCATCACTGGTAACTGAAATGAACAGAGTCAAGGGCGGAGAGGAAGAACTTTTGCTTAGGACAACCTCTCCGAGCGTTCCTAGACACTGGAGTTTCCCAGTCTCACCGGACAGGAGAGGATTAGATGCTCTATACTGCCACAGTAGAAGCAACTCCCCTCGGCGCAGCGGATCTCCTGACGAGACTTGACCATGTTAACTTGGTCTATTTGCATAGACTCTGGAGAAGACTCCGGAGGGGATGCTGGTTGCAAGACTGGCCTTTGGAAGGTTGGTGCGAGGTGCAGGGGCCTTGTCTCATGGGTCGCCTACTTAGAATGCTCCTGAAAACGGATGTCAATCTGTGTAGCTAATGACACCAGGTCGTCCAGAGAGGGAAATATGTCACAACCGGCTAGCTCATCCTTGATCCTTCATCCTTGAAAGGCCCTCCCAAAAGATTGACACCAGAGCCTCATTGTTCCAGGCAAGTTCATATGCGAGGATGTGGAAACGCACGGCATACTGTCCCACAGAGAGACTCCCTTGGTGGAGTCGGAGAAGATAGGAGGCAGTCGAAGATTTTCATCCGGGCTCATCGAACACCTTCGGGAAATCCGCGATGAAGGCCTGGAGGTCGGACACCAGAGGAACCCCTCTCTCCCACGCCAACACCTCTCTGGTGAGATGAGACATGATGAATGCCACCTTGGCCTGGTCGGAGGTGAACTGGTGTGCCAGGAGCTCAAAGTGCAGCGTGCACTGATTAATGAAGCCCCGACATAGGGCAGGGTCACCACTGAAACGTAGAGGAGCAGAAAGCTGGGGTCCTAAGTTGGATGCCACAGTGCCACTGGGTTGAGGTGCCGCCGGAGCGGGTGCCGCTTGGTTAGCGGCGGACACAGTCTTGATGGACAGCGTGTCCAGCGGGAGTTGACTGTCCGGAGATAGGACAAGATAGTATCCTGTTGGGATCTCCCGCGAGAGACCTCATGGTACAGGTCTGAGAGCGAAGGAGCCTGGGAGCCACTGGATTCCATGGCCTGTGCAAACTATTACAGATCCGGGTGGTGGAACCTCTGTGCTGTGATACAAGGAGGGACCAGAGGGGCGTAACTAAGTGTCTACCCGGACCGACCCTGGCCACACGGTGGCTTAGTCGACTCCGTGAACCAAGGAGGGACTGGGAAGGTGAACCAGGTGCCACTCTGGGACCGACCTTGTGTGAAAGCAAGCGACTCCCACGGGACTGATGGCTGCAGCCGACAGGCACAGCAGATGAGCACGGTTGGTAGACAGGCAGGTGATGCGGGTAGACAAGCAGGTGGGCACGGCAGATAGACAGGCAGGCGGGCACAGCTGATTGACAGGTAGGCGGGCTCGGCTGATAGGCTGGCGGGCACGGCTGATAGACAATCAGAAGGGCACAGCTGATAGGCAGGCTGGCATGGCTGATAGACAGGCAGGTGGGCACTGGAACCTGAGGGCTGAGGAGAGTGTTAGCACATAAACAACAACCTTGCCCAGGCACCTCCATTTTGGAGGAGGTGCTTAATATAGGAGCAATCCTCCGGCCATTGGCCGGGGACTCTTTAGGATGGCTCGCGTGGCCCCTTTAAGCGGAGGGAGCGCACATGCACGCGCCATAAGTACAGTGCCCGGGGAACTGCGTGTGGTGCGTGCACCCCGGGCAGATGCAGCAGGGGAGATGGAGGACGCCGGACAGGGACAGCGGCGGTGAGGGGAGGCAGAGACGCCGACGCTACACTGAGCGATTTGACATGGGGCAAGAAAAAACTATACAGGGTGATGCTACAAAACCCAGCCTCATCTCATCTTCTCAATGCGGATTGTATGATAATGAGGAGGATGAGGAGGTGGAGGAACAGGAGCTTGTTGCCTGCGCTGAAGACGGTACTACTCACACCACCTTCATCGCATCTGTTCAGCATGGATGGCCTGAAGTTGACGAGGAGAGGGAGGAAGAGGAGGAAGACAAGGAATAGGAAATAAATAATCATCCTCTTGATGGGGAAAGGAAAGTCTTGGTTGGTGACAGTCTGGCACACATGGCTGAGTTTATGTTCCGCTGTCTTTCTTGTGACCCTCACATTCTACGCATTTTGGCCAATGAAAATTTTGCAGTACCAGAAGGCCCTATTTGAAGATTTATTAAAAAATTCCCATCTACCAAAGCTGCCGGCAGAGGTCACAGTTCCTTGGACAACCAAGAAGTAGAGACGAGGGCCACACACCAGATGCAGCAGAGGCAGGGCAACACTATCAAAGGTCTGTGACAGCTTTCTCAGACCCTCCCACCACCCAGTCCCTGATGCGCGGGGTACTCTCACAAGGAGGGATACGTTCTGGAAGATGCTGTAGGAGTACCTTGCCGACCATACCAGCCTCCTCTGTGATTGCTCTGTGCCTTTAAATTATTGGGTTTCCAAGGTAGACACGTGGCATGTACTGTCTTGGAGGTCCTGGCCTGCCTTGCCGCTAGCGTTTTGTCAGAGCGGGTTTTTAGTGCCACTGGGGGTATTATAACTGCATCCGCCTGTCACCTGAAAATGCTGACAGGCTGACTCTTTTCAAAATGACAAGGACTGGATTGGCCCAGACATCTAAATGGATGACTGGATGGATGACAGCAGCGGAACATAAACATTTTTTTCTGGTCTATTCCCATGCACCCCTTCCCACCAAAATATGAGTATATGCTTCAGGATTTAATATTTTTTGTGTGGTCCTCCTCCCTCTCCTTCTCCTCCTTCACCACCATATCAACAGGGTGATCGTGCTACCCTCGCTATAATTTTTTTAGGGTGTTTATGATACCCATAGTAATAATTTTTAGAGGCCTACCTCTAACATTCTTTTATAGATATGTATACTCCTCAAGGGGTAAATGTTTTCCAGCCCATGCACTTAGTGCATGTGCATTACCAGTCTAGGATACCCACTCCTTAATAATGGGAAAAAATGTTTTCTGAGGCCCTCCACTACGTCTCTTCAAAGGGGTATTGGAGTGCCTCCTTCTAATTTTTGGCATCCCTTGCACTTAGTGCATACGCTATCCTAGTCTAGGATACCCAATGCTTGTTAATGTGAAAAAAAGCTTTTCTGGGGCCTTCTAGTTGAGGTAACATTTTTAGAAACCTAAAGAGACGGTGTGTTCTATTAGTATATGATCCAGTGCCTTGTTGTGGGCTATCAGTTGGTCATCACATAGGGAGTTATCACACTGCAGACAGAATTTCACAGCCAGGACAGGAGGCTTTGTACAGTAAGTACAGAAGATCCTGGTCTCTTCCATATCAGGCTGAGTAGATGCAAAACGCTCCACTATATTCCCCAGCAGGGTTGATGAAATATCTACTGTACATACAAAAAAAAATATTTCCAGGTCCGATTCAAATCTATTCTATATTCTACAATATTACTATATTACCTATCTTATCTACAATTCATGTATGGTGAACTGTTGCACTAGGGACAGCATATTACAGGTATCCAGTCAGGGATTATTGCTTTACAGTCCTTGCTGATGCAATGGAAAAAAAATGTTTATTCTATTCCCTATTAATACCGCTGTTAGCTGCATTTGGTATAGGAACAGGTGATAGGTATCATCTGCTGGAAATAAGTCTTCATTCTGGTCACACACATCTCTTCCACTGTCCATAACTTGATTGCTTTTTTCCAGACACTCATTGACAGATTCGTGATTTTTACGGTGATCTGTACTCAAAAGTTCATCAAAGCAGGCAGGGTTGCTTGTGTTCCTCCACATTTTGGTGCTACCACATACAAAAAAAAATCTTTTCCGGGCCGATTCTAATCCATACTATATTCTACAATATTACCGCTCTTATCTGCAATTCATGTATTGGTGAGCTGTCACAGTAGGGATAGCATATTACACGCATCTAGTCAAGGATTATTGCCTTATAGTCCTTACTGCTGAAACGGAAAAAAAAGTCTATTCTATTCCTTATTAATACTGCTGTTAGCTGCATTTAGTATAGGGACAGGTGCTAGGTATCATCTGCTGGAAATGAGTGTTTATTCTGGTGACATACATCTCTTCTACTGTCCATTAGTGTTGAGCGAATATGTTTGAAATCCAATCTCAAAAGTTAAATTCGGCACGAATGTGGTACATTCAGATTCGTGATCGGAAAGGAGAGCATTTTTACTTAAATTCGGGAAAATCAGCAACATTCAACAAATAAGTGCAGGAACATGATTGCGGGGCAACTACAGAGTTTTTAACAGTTTGGCTAGCATACTGTAGTGCTTGTGTATGATGAGCGGGGTAACATGGTAGATGAGTGGAGGGCCTGGTCAGAGCAGCGGGTCAATTGTAATTTTTTTTTTTCCTGTAACTTTAAGTGAAGAAAGCGCGGCTAGCCAATCAGAGCGCAGGAAGCATCCACACTGTCCAGACACAAGGGCTTCTGCCATTAGCTGCTGAAATCACATGTCCTCTGTATATAAAGAGCTGCCATGATCCCTCAGCGCCATTTTATACATGTCAGTCATGATAGCTGCTGCTCAGTGTGCTCCTGTTTAATGAGAGATATTAGCTAGATAGATGGGCACTTGTTTGGAAGTCAGATAGTGTAGATAAATCCTCTGCTGTGTACCTGTGAAATCGACCTTGCAGCACTTTTTTTTTCTTGTGCAATTACTAAGATTCAAACAGAAACAGCAGGGCCCATGGCATAGAACTGTGTTGTGCACTGCTTGTATTGTGCTGTATGCACAAGTCTCCCTTCAATCTATTTTTTCACTTGCTAATGTGATAAAGCAAACAAGCCCTTGTAGCCCACCTTTTGATTTTGTAAAGTTGAAATTCTGCTGTATGCAGACTCTACAGAGCTTCTCAGTGCAGAGCACAAAAAAATCTTTTTTTTTTCATTTGCTAATGTGATAGTGCAAGCTATAGTATCCCAGGTTGTCATTTTTTGGTGGGTAAAATTCAGCTGTATGCACAGTAAAAAAAATATATTTTTTCTGTTGCTAGGCAGAGTCCACAAAAGATTTTTTTGTGTCACAAATGTGATACACTCTGCTGTAAGCCACCTACTATTTTAGTGACGTTGAACTTCAGCTGTTTTCAGAGTAAAAAAATAGAATTTTTTCTGTTGCTAGGCAGAGTCCAAAAAATATTTTTTTCTGTGACAAACGTGATACACTCTGCTATAATCCAGCTCCTACTTTAGTGGCGATGAATTTCAGCTCTTTTCAGAGTAAAAAAATAGATTTTTTCTGTTGCTAGCCAGACTACAAAAAGTATTTATATCTGTTGCAAATGTGATACACTCTGCTAAAAGCCACCTACTACTTTAGTGTTGTTGAACTTCAGCTGCTTTCAGAGTAAAAGAAATAGATTTTTTCTGTTGCTAGCCAGAGTCCAAAAAATATTTTTTTCTCTCGCAAACGTGTTCCATTCTGCTATAAGCCACCTATTCCTTTAGTGCGGTGAAATTCCGCTGTATACAGAGTAAAAAAATCTATTTTTTGCTGTTCCTAACGTGATACAGCAGGCTAGATCTGAGTTTTAAATATATTGGAGCATATATTCTATGTTATACAGGCCTCATCCACAGTAAAAAAATACTTTCTTCTGTTCCTAACGTGATACAGCAGGGGACATCTCAGTTTGAAATTGTTCGTAGCATATCTCTTATGTTCTACAGGCCTCAAACACAGTAAAAAATACTTTCTTTGATTCCTAACATTATACAACAGGTGAAATCTCAGTTTGAAATAGTTTGGAGTATCTCGTATGATATATAGCCCTCATCCACAGTAAAAAAAATACTTTGTTCAGTTCCTAACTTTATACAGCAGGGGACATCTCAGTTTGAAATAGTTTGGAGAATATCTCGTATGTTATATACTGTAAGTCTCATACACACAAAAAAAATACTTTCTTCTGTTAGTAACTGTGAGGAGCTATCCACTTACTAAAGACTATGATAATTTTCCAGCAACGGACCACCATTTTTGTCAATATTATTATTGTGTTTTATTAGTGATTTACGTGTTATGTTTTATATAGTTCTGCTAACTTGTTAGTATGTGCACTAGATTCACTTGTAAAATTTCCTGCATTCCACTAATCTGTATCTCAGGATATCTGTATCTCAGGAATATCTAACCATTGTTCCAACAGCCTATAATCTCATTATGTGTGTGTAGATTGTAGACACAGTGGAGCTGTCACCACAGGGGGTCTTACATGCAGTCTCAGATGAAGGCTTCTAGAATATTTTTCATTGTTTTTAGCTAACAGTAAATGCTTAAGGGGGAGGGTGATCACTTCTGACCTGGGAGGGGACTGATCCCAGTGAAAGAAAGGAGAGTCATGTTTTAGGAAGAGTTAGTGGAAGGATGCCGGAGGGTTAGGATCTGTGGTTGTGGACCTGGAGCTGTTGGATGGATGACTTACAGAGTGTTGATGATCTGTTATCAACTAAAGTGGATAAACGTGCTTCAGTTGTGGATATGTCATTTGGATTTAAACTTTATTGAAGGACTGCTGCTACTGGATATCTGTCCTTTCATTGTTTTATCTGTAGTCTTGTGGATCATGGACTGTGGCTACAGACTAAACTGGCTGGAGATACGAAATCTGTGGGCAAACCAAAAATTGGGAGACAGTGGTTATCACCTGATACAAAGCCAATGAAATTACTGATCCCAGGTTGAGAACTTAAGGACTGAGAGAACTGTATTTTGGCCATTTACTTGGAATTTCTGCATTACCATGGAGGTGATTAATAAAATATTGCTGCATTGTTAACTTGTCTAGGTGATTACTTACAACTGACAACCTCAGATCTCTACAGTAACCTAATACAGCAAGCTACATCTTACCTTGTCATTTAGTGCCTCTGAAATTTAGGTGTGTGCACAGCTGTTGCAGAGGAAAAAAATCTAATTTTGTTTTGATAATAGTGTGCTCCTACCACAGTTTATGAGCAACATGAATGGGAAAAAGAGAGGTCGCGGTGGAAGGGGGAATAGGCTTGGTGTATGTGGAGTAGGTGGTAATGTTAGTGAAAGCACTAGTGAACCAACATCGTCTTGTCCTATCCGAAGACAACTGACAACTTCTGTTACTGGATGGGCTACTCCACTTCTTTTCTTTGGCAGCCGCACAGCAATATGCCTTGTTGATAAGGGCCAGAGAGAGAAGGTGCTCCAGTGGATGGCAAGCACTGCTTCAAGTGGCCTCTCCTCTTCTTCCTCCACCTCAACATCACAAACAGTACAGTCCACAGAGGTGGCACCCCAATTACCCTTGCTTCCCCTCGCATCACAACTGTCCAACTGCCCAACTGACAGTAGCAAACCGCAGAAGGGTGAGCCTGTAGAACTGTTCACCCATTCAATATCATAGGCATCAGAAGTGTACTCCAAACATTCACAGAGTCAAGAAGAGGAGGAAAGCATCTGCACTGATGCCCAAATTTTTTTTTAGATAGATTCGGGGTAGGACAAAGTAGTGTTCGAGCAGGTTCCTGACCATCATCACCAGATGTTAACCACTGGGGAGGGAGGTGATCCTGATGAGACTCAGATACCTGAGCCTCGAGCGGACTGTACTGTGCTGTCAGTGCAACAAGAGGAGAAGGGTCACTTTGAGGGCGAGGAATGGGATAACACATTGGATGATGACGAGGTTGAATCCTACTTGGTGTGAACCCAGAGTCAGCTGCAGCCAAGTAGCTCATCTGAGGAGGTGGAGGAGGAAGTCGAGGAGGCTACGTTTCGCCATACAATGCACACACGGAGTGATGCAAGCACGAGGAGCACTGCATCCTTAGCCACAACTGTAGCTGTGGCCAGTGGCTGTTGTAGGTCTGTAGCTCACAGGGGCAGCAAGGGTTGCCTAGCCTGGGCCTTTTTTGTCACCACAAAGGATGAGCCAACTCACGTTATCAACAAAAACTTTGCGATAAAAAACTCAGTAGAGGAAAAAAGGGCAATAATTTGACTACTACGTGCATGAACCTTCACATGCGCACACAACATGCGTTACGCTGGGAATCTCACTGCGCTGAAATGCGGACAAGCGGACCTCAACAACCATCAGCTGCCCCATCAACCGCATCCGCTACTTCTTCCTCCTCCTGTGTTACGTGCCAAGTATTGTCATGTAGGTCTCCCATCGCAGAGCCTCCGGTTCTCTACCCGCTCCAGTCAGGCTGAGTGAGAGCCCATCAGCTGTAACAGAAGTGGACATGCCTGCTGTGTTTGTTTCACCAAGCACACCACATGTTTCTCAATCCATCGTAACATCTCCACCTGCACCTCACTCGCGGTCCAGCAGTTTGTCCGGTTCACCATACTCCGCACTCTCTCGGCACTGCAGCCAGCCCTCGATCCCGCAGTTGTGGTCACGTAAAAGATTGTTTCCCCCTACACATGACAAACCTAAGAGGTTGAACTCCACCATCTCCAATCTTAAGCCCTAATTTTTTTAAATGTGTACAGTCCTTATTGTGTCTCCATCTGCAGGGTTGACTGTAGTGGAAGAGGTGTCGGTCCCCATTATACTATTTCTACTCTACTGAAATTGATGCCACTTTGGTGGTTTTAGGCCCTAATTTTTTAAAATGTGAACACTCATGGTTAGGTCTTCTTCTCTTGGTTGGCTGTAGTGGAAGAGGTGTCGTTCCTAATTCTACAATTTCGACTGTACTGAAATTGATGCCACTTTGCTGGTGTCTGCCACTAATTTTTTGAAATGTAAAGAATCCTGATTGGGTCTCCATCCATTGGGTTGGCTGTAGTGGAAGAGGTGTTGTTCCTAATTCTACATTTTCTACTGTACTAAAATTGATGTCACTTTGGGGGTTTTAAGCCCTATTTTTTGAAATGTGGAGAATCCTGATTGGGCCTCCATCTATTGGTTTGGCTTTAGTGAAAGAGGTTTTGGTCTCCATTAAACTACTTCTACTCTGGTAAAATTGATGCCACATTGGTGGTGTTAGGCCTTAATTTAGGGAAATGTGAACATTCCTCATTGAGTCTCCATCTCCTGGGCTGGCTGTAGTGGAATAGGTGTTGGTCCCCATTATAATAGTTATACTCTATTGAAATTAACTCTTTGGTGTAGATATTGTTCTCACAGGGGTAAACATGATAAAATAGAAATTGGTTTTCTTTCTAGTGTGGAATATAAAACAGGCTATATTTCATATTTTAATTCTTTGGTGCAGATATTGTTCTTCACACAGGGGTACACAGACATGATAAACTCAAAATTGGTATAGAATGCAGACTACATCTGAGCTTAAAATTCTTTGGGGCAAATATTGTTCTCCATACAGGGAAAAAAAGGTTGGGTCCGAGTAGCTTCCTGACCATTGTCCCCAAGACATTAATACCTGGGTGGTGGGAGGTGATCCTGAAGAGACTCAGATACCTGAGGGTCACGTGGACTGTACTGTGCAATCAGGGCAACAAGAGGTTGACTGTCAGGGCGAGGAATGGTATAACACATTCGATGATGTTGAGGTTGTGGATCCCACTTGGTGTGAATCCAGAGGCACGCAGCTAAATAGCTCATGTGAGGAGGTGGAGGAGGAGGAAGACGAGGAGGTTACGATACGTCCTACGGCGCACACACGGAGTGATGCAATCGCGATGAGCACTGCATCCTTAGCCACAACTGTGGCTGTGGCCAGCAGTGGTCGCGGGTCTGCAGCTCGCAGGGATGGCAAGGGTTGCCTACCCTGGGCCTTTTTTGAGACGGCAAAGGATGAGCCAACTCACGTTATCTGCAAACTTTGCAAGAAAAAACTCAGTAGAGGGAAAAAGTGCAATAATTTGACTTCTACATACATGAACCTTCACATGCACAATCAACATGTGTTACTTTGGCAATCTCATTGCGATAAAATGGGGACCTTAACAACCATCAGCCGTCCCATCAACCGCTTCTTCCTTCTCCTCAGTAACTGTGCCAAGTATTGTCATTCAGGTGTCCCACCACAGAACCTCCATTTTTTTACCCGCTCCGGTCAAGCTAAGTGAGAGCCCGTCAGCTGTAACGGAAGTGGACATGTCTGCTGTTTTTGACCAATCTCAGAAAACGAGCACACCACAACTTTATCAATCTATCGTAACATCTCCGCTTGCATCTCACTCACGGTCCAGCAGTTTGTCTGGTTCACTGTACTCCGCCCTCTCTCAGCACAGCAGCCAACCCTCAGTCCCGTAGTTGTGGTCATGTAAAGATTGTTTCCTCCTACACATGACAAAGCTAAGAGGTTGAACTCCACCATCTCCAATCTGTTGGCCACAGAAATGGTGGTGTCAGGCCCTAATTTTTTGAACTGTGAACACTCCTGTATGGCTGCTTTTTTACTGAGGAAGAAACAGGAGAACCTTTGGGAAACCCCCGCAAACATGGGGAGAACATACAAACTATTTGCAGATGTTGTCCTTGGTGGGATTTGAACCCAGGACTCCAGTGCTGCAAGGCTACAGGGCTAACCTCTTAGCCACTGTGCTGCTCTCTCTGTTCTCCCGGCTCTGATATCTAATATGCTGGAGAAACTTGCACCCACTGCCACTCAGTGTCTTCAGCTCCTTTGTGAGAAACTAATGTTTGGGCAGCCACTCAGTCTACCAAATAAAATTCCTGAGAAGGAAATTGTGGATGGCTTCGCTTCTCGTATTGGGTGCACT
The DNA here is from genome assembly GCF_046119375.1 of Phyllobates terribilis. Classification (NCBI taxonomy): domain Eukaryota; kingdom Metazoa; phylum Chordata; class Amphibia; order Anura; family Dendrobatidae; genus Phyllobates; species Phyllobates terribilis. Next base: position 405,640,541 of record NW_027362761.1, on the reverse strand, counting down.
GCTTATACCATGGCGTTGTGCCATAATTCACTGGAAATATTCCAGGCTGGTTGGAGATGAGCTCATTCCCACAGAAAAAGTACCAGCAGCAAGCTAAGGAGATGGTGGCTTCTTTCATCATAAAGGAGGTAGCTCGTTCTATAGGAGAACGACGACCGCTGCTGTCTACCTTGTGTTGAAGCTTGCAAGGTGTCATAGGCTTACTGTGACAGAGAGGAACCAGAAGACCGCAGCTTCTGATTTCTCCCACTGCTGCAGTCATTAGAAGCCTTTTACCTTCATATTAATCGGTGCAGGGGTTAATCTGCTCAGTTGTGAGCTCCTGGAAGCTTACCGTGATTTAGGCTCTCAGCAGATTTGTCCCGTGCTTCTCCCCTACTGTGTAACGCTGTACCCCAACACACCAGACTGTTGCCTACTGTGGTAACTTTGAAAAGGAAGCTGAAGACCCACTTCTTCTGACAAGCGTACAATCTGCGGTAACCCTTGCTCCAGCATACCGCTTCACAACTAGCTGTATCCTGACCTACTGTATCCTCACCCATCCCTTATAGATTGTTTGTGCACCCTTGCAGGCAAGGTCCTCTCTCTTCTTGTACCAGTCAGTGAGTTACCGCTGGTGACCCCTTTTCACATGTAAAGCACCACAGAATAAATGTCGCTGTAATAATAATAATTATAGTACTTGTACTCTGGGTCAATTGATGGCACTTTCCAGGTGTCTACCCCTAATATGATGTGTTTTGCCAGCTTTTTGGCCCATTTGTAGGTGTTGTATATGCGTTTTTTTTGCCCCCCATTGAATCCGCTCGGTAATGATCAACGAATGTTCGACGAATAAATCGGCGAATATTGCAGATTCGACTATTGTAATCCGAACGAATATTGAAACATTCGTTCATGCCTACTGTCCATGACTTGACTGCTTTTTTCCAAACACTCATTGACAGATTTGGGATTTTTATGGTGATCTGTACTCATAAATTCATCAAAGCAGGCAAAATTAAATGATTTAATATGTCCATTTGCAGTTTTTTCTGTTGCATCTGCATGTAAGAGGTACTGGTGAGAGGCTTTACGCTACTGGAGGTAGAATAACCACTTACTAACTCTCCAATGCTTTGTTTCCATACATTTCTGGGTGCTTCTTGGAATATGTTTGAGGTCATTGTCCTGCTGGAAGACCCATGACCTAGGATGCAAACCCAGCTTTCTGACACTAGGCACTACATTGCGACCCAAAATCCTTTGGGAATCTTCACATTTCATGATGCCTTGCACACAGTCAAGGCCCCCAGAACCAGAGACAGTAAAACAACCCATAAATATCTTTGAACCTCCACCATATTTGACTGTAAGCACTGAGTTCTTTTATTTGGTATTTATCTGTCCGTCAGTACCAGAAATGGTTTTGCAGGAAAGGCGTCAACTTAAATTTTGAGAAAAAAGAAAGTAATGGGGTCAATTTATTAGGGTGTTTATGCCAGAATTCTGATTTAAAACACCTTAATAAGTCACAATATGTTTGCATAACTGGGATATTACACAAAAATATTGTGACATTTGTCATTTACACGCCAGTCTTGGCCATTTATGCCAATATGGGAGTAGCATGGACGGACCATGGGTGGCCCGTCCATCAAAATTCATGGCTGGAGTAAATTTCTGGAATCTGTGCACACAAGTTAACACGTGGCATGAGCTGCTTAATGATTTAGGTGCATCATACTCCAGTTAGCCCTTTCATGTATAACAGCAGTTTTAATGAATAGTCCCATCATTTTCATCTCAAAATTGTAGACATTTGAAATTGAACAGAATGATAAATCCTTTTCGTCTTTCAGTTCAGTCAGAGTCAATATTTTAAAATAAATATTAACCATAATTGAAATTTTAAATTGTTATGCTCTTAAGAGACAAATATAGAGCAGCATTTTAACATTGCATTGCAATTTCTCTGCCTACAGTGTTTCTTAGGCTTTCGGATTAGAAACCTATTGTATTCGGAAATGTGTATGTCCGCTTAGTGTATTTGGCCTCACACTAACAGTTTCAGACATTCTGTCTACATATTGTAGGTAGCCATTACTGCAAGTAAGCTTAGCCAAGGCTGAAACTTACACGTCCTGTATGTAACCTATAAAGATGTAGAAACCACTGTAGAACCTAAAGACACTTAAGTTATTAATATTTTCTTATTAAATATTTCACTGCCTGCAATTCCCTGACAGTCTTGCCTATTGTCCTTGAAGGCTAAAGCAAATACTGAAGCACTTGATGATATTTTTAAGCAAACAACTAAATTAATCTTTGTTCAACTTTATTCTCTGGAACAAAAATAAATGAAGAGCTACTGTATATTTTCCAAATACCTTTCATGCCAAGTAATCTAGTATATAAAAAAACAATATTTTACGAAGTGGCATTCAAATGGCACTCGCAACAAATATGTGATTATGAAACATCTGTTTCCTAAAATCTTGCATAGCTCCCTTGACTATTTTGTATCCCAGGAGTCTAGAAATTGTGTTTTATTTGATTTGAACCCATTTGTTTTCTCCAGTGATTTATAGTGCATTTTTAGTTATATGTTCTCTGTACAATGCTATTACTAAATAGAGCAACATCAGAAAATGATAGTCATTTGTATAAATATTTAAAATTAAATCTGCCGACAGCCAACCAAAATGAGGTCAAACGTAATATATTTATCATTAGGTAACTGTATAAGTCTAGAAAGGCAATTTCTAAAGTGAAAACAACCCTCAAAATATTTGCTGAGCTCCAGTTAGCAAAGATTTTGGCTTGAGGAACAGGCATACTTAGCTGTTTATTTTTTGTCACTGTTGGAAAGATAGGTTATCTACTCAAATGCAAGCAATGCTGTCATTTAAAAGAAAGCAGGTTGCAGTTATGATAATTTCAAATTATATTCAAATAAATGACTATGTGATTGGCATATTATTTAATTACCTAACCCACAGCTATTTGTGCTAAGAGACTATAGTGCTTATTTCCAGGAAAGGCATCCAAAAATGATGTCCTTATTTAGTTTGCAAGAATGAACAGCGATGAGTTATAGTTCCCGTAAACTGGAATAAATTAGAATAATATATTTTGGATTATTTATCAATCATAAACACAGTTTATACCCAGTGCTGCTACATGGTATACAGATAGTTATAAATTCTACATGAAAGTGAAAAAAAAATGTTTCTCTGAAACTAGGATCCCCTCTGTGTCATGAAATAACATTGTATTGAAAGTAAGCAATAACTATTAAAATCTTAGTCTCCATTCACATCTACATCAGAGGCCCCATTCGGACATTATTTTGAAGATCATATTTGATGTGAGAGATAACGTTCAATAGTATTTTATTATTTTCAGTACGGTTCACTAGTGATGAACGAACGTGCTCGCCACTACTCGGTACTCGCCTGAGCATCACAGTGCTCGACAAGCTCCGTGCTCAGCGAGTATTTCTGGGTTGCTCGGGCGGGAGCTCGGGTCCCCGCTCTGTATGTTTAGCGCTCTGTAGAGAGCCAATGAACATGCAGGGATTGGTTGCCACGCACTGTAATGCCGTAGCAATGTTGGTTGTGGCATTACAGTGATTGGCTGGCCGCATAGAATCATCGGGTCTGTTTAAGACCTGGCGTCGCTATGCTCGTCACAGTCTACCCTGGAAACAGGCAGAGTAGGGAGAGGTGCTGCTGAGTCAGGGATAGATTTGCTTGTTTATAGTTAGTATAGGTATTTCACAGCATATCTATATATCCATCTGAACTAACAGTCCTTCTGAGGACTTATCCAGCTGCATATATTCAGTGATGAAATAAGGAATTAGGCAGGCAGGGTATGTGGTAGACTGCAGTGCATATAGCACAAGAGGGTCCATTGCACGTTCTGACTGATTCTGCTATTACAGATATTTGTAGACATAACTCCAGGCATCAGGGGCCATGGCTAATTTATTTTTAATCTTAATCCTTATTATTTGCTTAAAAAGCAATCCAGAGTACACCAATTTTCTGCTCCATTTGCTTGTTAGCAGCCAGATCTTTTCCATATTACAGAGATAAAAATCCGGAAATTTGAACTGAACTTGGAAAATATTGGCCTCCATTTCCATTTTGTGGCAGTGTGTCAGTGAAGCTATTCACATGAGGTCGCTGTGAAGAATAGTATTAGTAAACTACAGGCCCACTTTTTAAAACCGTGGTTCTCCTTCAGACATATCACATATAACTACTTTGCAAAATCTGCCACTTCTGGCTTCCATTTCCATTTTGTTGCAGTTTGTCGGTGAAGCTAACCCACAAGGTCACTGTGAACAATAGTATTAGTAAACTACAGGCCCGCTTTTTAAAACCGCTGTTCCCCGTCAGATGTATCACATATAACTGCGTTCCAAATTCAGCCATTTCTGGCCTTCATTTCCCTTTTGTTGCAGTGTGTTGGTGAAGCTATTCACACAAGGTCACTGTGAAGAATAGTATTAGTAAACTACAGGCCCACTTTTAAAAAACCGAGGTTCTCCGTCAGATGTATCACATATAACTGCTTTCCAAATTCAGCCATTTCTGGCCTCCATTTCCATGTAGTTACAGTGTGCTGGTGAAGCTATTCACACTAGTTTGCTGTGAAGAATAGTATTAATAAACTACAGGCCCGCTTTTTAAAACCGTGGTTCTCCGTCAGATGTATCACAAAAAACTGTGTTTCAAATGCAGCCATTTATGGTTTCCATTTCCATTTTGTTGCAGTGTGTCAGTGAAGCTATTCACACGAGGTCACTGTGAAGAATAGTATTAGCAAACTACAGGCCCGCTTTTTAAAACCGTGGTCCTCCGTCAGATGTATCACATATAACTGCGTTCCAAAATCAGCCATTTCTGGCTTCCATTTCCATTTTGTTGCAGTGTGTCAGTGAAGCTATTCACACAAGGTCACTGTGAAGAATAGTAACCTACAGGCCTGCTATTTAAAACCGTGGTTTTCCGTCAGACATATCACATATAACTGTGGTTCAAATCCAGCCATTTGTAGTGAACATGGAAAATATTGTCCTCCATTTAAAATGGGCAAGGTGCGTGGCAAGGGACGGGGAAGTGAACGTGATGGTGATGGTGCATGCAGAGACCGAGGCTGTGGGCAAGCTGAAATTGTGCCACAACAAACACCCAAATCTTATTGCTTGATCTTCCTTTCCCAATTACTAGTGGACCGCAGAACACCACTAATGAACACAGAGCAGTGTCAAAAGTTTGTTGGTTGGATAGCAGATAATGCTTCCAGTCACTTTGCCACCACCACCACCCTGTCTTCCACATGGTCAAGTCTCAGTGGACGTGAGTTTGGACCGCATATTCCTCACCCTGATCCTCCTTCCTCCCACCATGCTGAGTACTCAGAGACAACTGATCCCACAATTGGACATTCAGAAGAACTGTTCATTTTTCCATTTATAAATTTGGGCCTTTCGCCTGGCCAGCTTCAAGCGGGTGAAGAGGAGAACGCGTGTAGCGATGCCCAAATATTTGAGCTGCCAAGGTCACATGAAGGCAACGGTAGGAAAATGCAATTACTGTCGCAAGGGGTGGATGATGATGATGAGACACAATTCCCAGAAAGTCAGGAGGAGGACCAGGGTGTGGAAGTGGAAGATGAAGTGGTGGATGATATAGTAACTGACCCATCCTGGCAGGGGAACATGTAGAGCGAGGACAGCAGCACAAAGGGGGAAGGAGGTGTAGCCAAACAACAGGCAGGAAGAAGCAGTGTGGTGGCCACAGACACAAGGCAGGAAAGCGTTCCCCGTAACACCAACACAACGGAAGTTGCAAGTACAACTCTTACGTCTTCCCGAGTCTAGTTGTTTTTCAAAGACTCTGCAGATAACCCCAAAAAGGCCATTTGCACCACCTGCCAGGCCAGCATCAGCAGGGGTAGCAAAACTAGCAGTCTGACCACCACCAACATGATCAGGCACATGGCAGAAAAGCACCCGACTAAGTGGGCTGAACCACAGGGTCCAGAAACAGTGTCTGCGGGTGACACCACTGCTTTTTCCACTGTTGTGTGTGCACGCCAATCCCCTGTCCATGGCACATGCAAAGATGCCTCCCACCCTGCATGTGTCGTTGCACACTCTCAACTAGCACCATCAACAAGCACGTCCACGTCCTTGTCCCAGCGCAGCATTCAGTTGCCCCTATCTCAGTCCTTGGAACGCAAGAGCAAATACGCAGCCAATGCCCTACAGGCCACACTACTAAATTCACACATTTCGCAAATATTTGCACTCGAAACGTTGCCTTTTAGGGTTGTGGAGATGGAAGCTTTCCACAACCTGATGGCAGCGGCCGTCCCTCGGTACTCTGTCCCCAGCCGCCACTATTTCTCCTGGTGTGCTGTCCCCACATTACACGAGCACGTGTCCCACAACATTAGCCGTGCCCTCAACAACGCAGTTGCTGGGAAAGTCCACCCAACCACGGACATGTGGACAAGTGCTTGTGGGCAGGGACGGTACATCTCGCTGACGGCACATTGGGTTAATATAGTGGAAGCTGGTACCCAGTCGGACCTTGGGATTTAACACGTCCTTCCAATGCCGAGGATTGCGGGCCCTGGTTCAATCAGGGTTGCCCCCACATTCTACAACTCCTGCACCTCCTCCTCTATCTCCGAAATGATCACATCAGTCACAAGCTAGAAGCACTGCAGCACTGCCTTGGCCAAGCGACAACAGGCTGTGGGATGATAATATGCTTAGGTGACAAACAGCACACCGCTGAAGAGTTGTGGACAACTCTGAAAGAGTAGGCATATCTGTGGCTGACACTGGTCGTGTGTGACAATGGTCGGAACCTGGTGGTAGCTCTGAAGCGAGGTGAGCTCACACATATTCCATGACTGGCCCATGTGCTTAACCTCATGGTTCAGCAGTTTCTCAAAACCTGCCCAGATCTGCCAGATCTGCTTGTCAAAGTATACTATGTGCGTTCCCATTTTAGAAAGTCAGCTACAGATTCCGTTGCCCTTGTCGTGCTTCAGCAGCGTTTGCAGCTTCCAGCTCATCGACTGGTGTGCGATATACCCACGCATTGGAACGCTACATTGCCAGTGTTGGGAAGGATTTGTGAGCAGAAGAGGACAGTTGTTGACTACCAGCATCAACAAGGCCGTCGGTATTCAGGTCAGACTCCATACATAAGACCTCAGGAGTGGACATGGATGTCAGACATCTGTACCATTCTCCAAAACTTTGAGGACTCAAAGATGGTGAGCAGCGATGATGCCATAATTAGCATCACCATCCCACTTCTCTGTCTTCTGAAACGCTCTCTGCTCACAATTAAAGAGGATGCATTGCCGGTGGAGCACGATGAGATGGCGCAAGGAACTGTCACGAGTGTGTCAGAGGTGACAGACAGTTTCCCTGCAGTGGTTTGCAAGAGGTCTCCACGTTTGGCAATGCAGACAGCTGGAGGCTGTATTTAGGACCCAGCGACTACCTCCCTTTAGTCTGGGTGTATATATTCTTGGTGTGTCTAGGTGGGAGTCGCCGGTTACACTCATTTCTACTTGGAACTTGGCTGAAGCAGCATCACGTCCTCTTTGGAGTCTTGAGGCCGTGTGCCCTGTTGCAGTTCTTCTAAAGCTAAGTTATTATTTCTCTGTGTTGTCTTCCCCTTTTGTCTTTAGAGTGCTAGCGGAGGTTGACTAGTGCTCATCTCCTTCCACCCCCAGCTTTACCCTTACGCTAGGGATAGTAGGCCGAGACACGTGATCGGCGACAGCTGCGGAGGCTGTATAGGGACGTTAGTGGGAGACAGGGTGACGCTAGTCCAGATTAGGAGGTCACCTCTTCCCCCTTTCCCTAGTGTCTTGGCTCCCTTTCCATTTCCCCTCTGTGTTGCACTCTCACCTGGCGTGACTCTCCGTGTTCCACTCACACCTGGCGTGACAGGAACCATACAGGGTGATTCCACACAGCCCAGTCTCATTTCATCCCAATGTGCATTGGGTGACAATGAGGAAGAGGAGGAGTAAGAGGAAGAACAGGAGCTAGTTTCCTGCGCTATAGACGGTACTACCTGTACAACTGTCATACCGTCTGTTTAGCGTGGATGACCTGAGGACAGGGAGGAGGAGGAGGATGAGGAGGAGATCATAGTCAGTCATCCTCTTGGTGAGGACACGGAAGTCTTGCCTGTTAGCAGTCTGGCACGCATGGCTGAGTTTATGTTACGCTGCCTTTCTCGTAACTCTCGCGTTGTCCAAATTTTGAGTGACAGTCATTACTGGTTGGTGACACTTCTAGACCCACACTACAAGGAGAACTTTCTGTCTCTTATTCCTGCGCCAGACAGGCCTAATAAAATGGGGCAGTACCAGAAGGCCCTTGTTGCGGAATTATTACAAAAATTCCCATCTGAAAATGCTGGCGGCAGAGGTCACAGTTCGTTGGACAACCAAGGAGTACAGGCGAGAGAGACAAATCCAATCCAGCAAAGGCAGGGGAACACTGTCAAAGTTCTGGGACAGTTTTCTCAGACCCTCCCATCGCACAGGCCCTGAGACACAGGGTACTCTCACAAGGAGGGAAAGTTTGGGAAGATGCTGAGGGAGTACCTTGCCGACCGTACCAACGTTCTCCGTCCGCGATTCTTCTGTGCCTTACAATTATTGGGTATCCAAGCTGGACACGTGGCATGAACTGGCTCTCTACGCCTTGGAGGTCCTGGCCTGTCCTGCCACTAGTGTTTTGTCAGAGCGGGTTTTTAGTGCTGCTGGTGGAATTATAACCGATAGGCGCATTCGCCTGTCAACTCAAAATGCTGACAGGCTGATTCTTATAAAAATGAACAAGGGCTGGATTGAGCCAGACTTCTCAACACCACTGAATGATAGCAGCGTAACATAAACTCAAATACAGTGTCTTTATTTTGGGAGGTCTAACTCTATTCCCATGCACCTCTGTCTTCACACCCAGGCCCTCCTCCTTCTCCTCATCCTCATCCTCCACCACCATATCTACCATATCACCATATATACGTCTCTTGCAAGGGCCATTGGAGTTTCTCCAATTTTTTGGCAGCCATTGTATTTACTGCATAGGCAAACAGTATGGGAGACCCACTTCCTAATAATGGGAACATTTTTTCCAGGAGGCCCTCCTCTACGTCTTTTGCAAGGGGCATTGGTGTGCCTCCAAATTTTTGGCAGCCGTTAGAGTCACTGCATACGCAAGAACAGTATGGGAGACCCACTCCTTTTTAATGGGAACATGTCTTTCTCATTACTGAGGCCCACCTCTATGTGTCTTTAAAATGTTATTGGGGTTTTTCCTTAATTTTGGCAACCGTTGTATTCACTGCATACCCTCTAATTGGATAGCAGACCCGCTCCTTTCTTATGGGAACATGTTGTACTTGTTACTGTGGCCCACCTCTATGTGTCTTTAAATTGTTATTGGGGTTATTCCCAAATTTTGGCAGCTGTTGTACTCACTGCATACTCTATAACTGGTTAGCAGACCCACTCCTTTCTAATGGGAACATGTCATTACTGTGGCCCACCTCTATGTGTCTTTAAATTGTTATTGGGGTTTTTACCAAATTTTTGCAGCCCTTATACTCACTGCATACCCTATAACTGGATAGCAGACCCACTCCTTTCTAATGGGAACATGTCGTTACTGTGGCCCACCTCTATGTGCCTTTAAATTGTTATTGAGGTTTTTCCCAAATTTTGGAAGCCCTTGCAGTCACTGCATGTGCATTGCCACTTTAGGAGACCCACTCCTTTATAATGGAAACAGGCTCTCCTCTATGTCTCTTCAAAAGGGTATTGGGGTACATCCAAATTTTTGGCAGCCCTTGCAGTCACTGCATACGTAATAGCAGTATAGGAGACCCACTCTTTAATAATGGGAACAACAAAGCATAGCTGGCTGATGGCCCTCTAACAATTGTGAGGACTGACTGCTGGCCCTTTAAGAATAGTAAGGGCCGCCTGATGGCCCTATAAAAATAGGCTTTGTGACTTCCAGAGTCCCTCCTTCATAAATGAAACAGGATGTGTCTGATCATGTCTTGCACACCAAAATGCCAGATAAGGTAGTAAAATGTTAAAATGACATTTACCAGTGAATGCATTTTTCACCGTTGAAAACAATACAAAAGTGCAAAAAGCACATCAAAAATGCTACATGTGAACATAGCCCAAGGTGTGGAGGAGCATTTTTGTTTTTGGTTATTTATTTTACCTTATATACAAGTCATTACCCTGGAAAGGATGTTCCTTAACATTTTTACCAGGAAAATCCATTTTGGTTTCATTTTTGTATGTTTTATTGTGAGCCTGTAAAAGTGACATAATATTCTGACAACATTGTTGACAGCAGTGACCTGGGAGTCAGAGATGCTTCCAGGGGTCTTCCCCATGCTATTCCCATGACATTTGAGCACTGCTCCCATCGATTTTGGCAATTTTTAGGCCCTCTGTAGACCGCCAGGGGGAGCCGCTGGAAAAAATGCTCGAGTTTCCCATAGACTTACATTGGGCTCATTACTCGGACTGAGCACTCGAGCATTCCAATTTGCTTGACCCGAGCAACGAGTACCCGAGCATTTTAGTGCCCGCTCATAACTAAAGTTCACACATTGCTGATAATGTGAATCATAAAAGGCCTTACTTATTGCCATGAATCATCACAAATGATGGAATTCAGGTAGGGGAAACAATCCCATCCAAATTTTTATCCTTTTAACATATTGTAATCATATTTCTGCCCAGTAAATTCTTATATTTTATATTAGGTCTATGACATCACATGATTAAAACCTGACTAGCTGATTCCTTCTAAGCTTTATGTAGGAACAGGTAGTCAATTTTCCCTGTATGACTCTGGGAAGGAGGGAGCAGGAGAAGGAGAATGATAAATGCAGGGACAAGATATTTCCTGTTTATATAGAGAGCAGAGAAAAGAGAAGAATAAGCTGGGTAGAAAGGCAAAATGAGCAATATTAAGTACACAGTGACATATAATATTATGATTGCAATATATTAAGAGGATAAAAACTTTGATGTGTGTGCTTCTTTAAGCACATATGATCTCCGTTCTACAGATTCAGAGCAGCTCTGACTAATGAGTCAATAAGACTTCTATGTGTATATAATAATCTGGGCAACCACATTAAAGAGTTGACTATTTATGACTTTAGTGTTTCCTAATATTTTGAGTTGAAGCACATAAGTTGTCAACTTTCAGCTAACATGATGCTCAACTTTAGCCAACTGAAAATAAAACACTAGTTGTCATATCAATAATAAGTATTAGTGGGCTGATTCATCATAACTGATTTCTCTTATGCTGGTTTTAAAGAAAAGTCTGCGGGAGTAAGATGAGTCAAATTCAATATCTGGCACAATAGTGAAGGCTGAAACTGATTAGCAGTCAATAGTCAGCAGCCTTCACTTAACATCGTCTATGTCACTGCCATTGGACATAATGGGGAAAGCAGAGGAACTGTGATGGTCCGGGATGTAAGTATACAGTGTTTTTGTTTTATACTGCGGAAGGGAGCTATTGATAATGGTTTGTCCAGTCGTCTATAAGCTATCTGAAATACTGCTCTAGATTCTCAGCTCCACTAATTCAAGAAAAGGCTAGAAATGCTTTCATAAATGTCATATTGTTGGGAGAATAAAAAATGTACAAGTTAAATCACATTGTGCCACCTCCTCTAAAGTTGTTTGTTTGGCAATGAATTTTTTTATATATCGCTAGTGATGAGCGAGCATGCTCGCTACTGCTCGGTGCTCGCCCGACCATCTCACTGCTCGAGATGCTCGGCACTCGCCGAGTATTTCCGGGTTGCTCGGGCGGGAACTCGGGTCCTCTCCCTGCATGTTTGGCGCTCTTTAGAGAGCCAATGAACATGCAGGGATTGCCTGCCATGCACTGAAATGCCGTAGCCATGTTGGTTGTGGGCATTATAGTGATTGGCTGGCCGAAAGCGTCATCAGGTCTATATCAGACCTGGCGCCGCCATGCTTGTCACAGTCACTCCGGATCAGACAGTGCAGGGAGGGCTGCAGCTGCGTCAGGGAGAGATTTGCTTGTGTATTAGGTAGTGTAGGGAGAAAAACCGTACATTACACATATCCATCTTAACAAACAGTCCTTCTGAGGGCTAATCCATCGGCAGAGATATTAGGCAGGCAGGGTGTATAGTCAGGCAGTGTATATAACAGACTGCAGTGTATATAGCACAAGAGGCTCCATTCCAATTCTGCCTTCTGCTGCTGTTAGATATTTCTATACAAAGGCCCAGGTCTCAGGGGCCAGGAATACTTTTCTTTGGATTTTAATCCTCACTATTTGCTTAAAAAGCAATCCAGAAAACACAGTTTTTCTGCTCCATTTGCTTGTGTAGGGAGAGGTGCTGCTGCGTCAGGGAGAGATTTGCTTGTGTATTAGGTAATGTAGGGAGAAAAACCGTACATTACACATATCCATCTTAACAAACAGTCCATCTGAGGACTAATCCATCAACAGAGATATCAGGCAGGCAGGCTGTGTAGGCAGGCAGTGTATATAGCAGACTGCAGTGCATATAGCACAGGAGGCTCCATTCCAATTCTGCCTTCTGCTGCTGTTAGATATTTATATACAAAGGCCCAGGTCTCAGGGGACAGGAATACTTTTCTTTGGATCTTAATCCTCATTAATGGCTTAAAAAGCAATCCAGAGAACACCGTTTTTCTGCGCCATTTGCTTGTTGGCACTGCAGAATACAGCCAGTTCCTTTCCATATTACAGCGCTAGAAATTCAGCTATTTAAAACTCTGTTTTCTCCGTCAAATGGATCACATATACGTTGTCAGAAAATACTGCCATTTCTGGCCTCCATTAAAAATATCCTTTAGTGTGTCAGTGAAGCAATTCACAGCAGTTTGCTGTTCAAACTACTTACCTACAGGCCAGGTATTTAAAACTCTGTTTTCTCCATCACACGGATCACATATACGTTGTCAGAAAATACTGCCATTATTGGCCTCCATTAAAACTTTCCTTTAGTGTGTCAGTGAAGCAATTCACGGCAGTTTGCTGTTCAAGCTACTTATCTACAGGCCAGTTATTTAAAACTCTGCTTTGTCTGTCACACGGATCACATATAAGTTCGCTCCAAACTCAGTCATTTGTAGTGAGCTTGGAAGATACTGTCCTCCATTTAAAATGGGCAAGGCACATGGCAAGGGATGGGGAACTGGACGTGATGGTAATGGTGCATGCAGAGGCCGAGGACAAGGCCGTGGGCAAGCCGAAATTGTGCCACAACAAACACCCACATCTTCTCGCCTGTCCTTCCTGTCCCAATTTCTAGGGGACCGCAGCACACCACTATTGAACCCAGAGCAGTGTCAAAAGGTTGTTGGTTGGATAGCGGATAATGCTTCCAGTCACTTAGCCACCACCACCACCCTGTCTTCCACATGGTCAAGTCTCAGTAGCCGTGAGTCTGGACCGCATATTCCTCACCCTGATCCTCCTTCCTCCCACCATGCCGAGTACCCAGAGACAACTGATCCCACACTTGGACACTCTGAAGAGCTGTTCACTTTTCCATTTATAGATTCGGGCCTTTCGCCCGGTCCACTTGAAGCAGGGCAAGAGGAGATTGCATGTAGCGATGCCCAAATATTTGAGCAGCCACGGTCACACGAAGGCGACAGTGGGAAAGTGTCACAAGAGGTGGACAATGGTGAGACACAATTTCCAGAAAGTCAGGAGGATGACCAGGGTGCGGAAGTGGAAGACGAGGTGGTGGATGATATAGTAACTAGTGTTGAGCCACCCCCGTAGTATTCGAGTTCGGTTCGGTTCGTCGAACACCCGTGTGTTCGCCGAACTGTTCGTCGAACTGTTCGTCGAACACCTTCGAACACCGTTAAAACCAATGGCAGGCAAACAAAAACACATAGAAACACATAGAAAACACCTTCAAAGGTGTCCAAAAGCTGACAAACTGCTCAGAAGACATAACTAACACATGGAAAAGTGACAAGTACATATAGTCATGCGAAAAGAAAAGAGGTGGAGGAGTAAAAGGAGGGGGAGACACAGATATAGGCATGTCATGCCCTTCTAAAATCCAAAAAGTGAGAAGCCGACACGGCCAGTCCGCTCCTGCCTGTGCCACCTCCGTGTCGCCGGGTTTGTGCCAGAGCCGCGGTGAACCCTGACGGCCAGCCCCCCTCTCCCAATACTGGTGCCTGTCCGCTGGTGGGTCGAGCGAGCCCCCCTGTGGTGGAGGCAGCTCTAAGCTTTTTAATTTAAATTGTCTCTCTAATGTGAAAGAATACACTTTAAATCCATTTACAAGGATCTATTGGAGGGCAAGTCTCATGCCAGCAGCCGCGGTAATTCCAGCTCCAGTAGCGTCCACTAAAGCTGCTGCAGTTAAAAAGCTTTTATAAGGATCGAGCTCGGCTGTCCACCGCAAGGCATCCTACTGCCAGTCCCAGCCCCTATGCCTTGGGGTGCCTCCTGATGCTCTTCACTAAGTATCCCATGGTCCCGAAGCATTTCCTTTGAAAAAATTAAGTGTCTAAACTACAGGTGGTGCAGCTTGCTTCACAGCCGGGATAATCCGCTCACTAGCAGACACTGCTACTAGGCACAAAGTATTTCCTGGGCTAGATGCAGTTAAAAATTTGTAATTAGATACTCTCGTTGGATGCTGAGAAAGCATTCCATAGAGTCTCCTGGCACGCCATATATGATTCTCTTAAAAAGCTTGGGGTAGGGGTCTAGGGGACCCTTTTATAGCCAAAATCACGGCCCTGTATCGCAATACGTCACCTAGGCTGAAGATAAATGGAACTGTAGCACCCTGAGGGCTTGGTTGCTACAGACGTATTGCACCTCACCCAGAGGTGTGATATCTCACTCTCAGGTAAGGATGGAGTGTGGATCAGGACCCGACACCTGCATGCATTACACCACATTGCCGTGGGGCAGGGCGACCAATATGCCCCTGAGATGGGCACGACAGTCCCTGTCCCTGGCTGGAGTGGGGGGAGGGAACACTGAGGAAGGGGAACCCTGTAGTGCAGGAGCAGGGAGGAAGCAGTTCCTGGGTGCATTGAGAAGGGAGTATAAAAGGTGGGCACCATCTTAGTTCAGTGCAGAGAAGTCTGAGCAGAAGTGGCAGGGAGCAGGGGCTCTGCATGAGCTCTGCTCCGGAGGCGGGCCTAGTAACAGAGGCCCAGGCCTGGAAGAGGGAGAAGGAAGGAAGAGGAGCGGAGAAGGCTCCAGGAACGAGGAATGAAGGGATCCCAGGGGTGCGGACGGGCGAGTCGCCACCGCACGCCCGAATCCACCTGCGTGGAGGGGTCAGGCCAAAGGGGGAGACCGGTCCCCGAACTAGTGGAGGCAGGAAACGACCCTCAGCTAGAAACCGGAGGCTCTGACATTTTATGTGGCGCAGCCCCTCGCTACACCCGCTAGGAAGGCACCACATAGGGTCAGGGAAACTGGCGCCAAGTTTACCAAGAGGAGGCCCGAGGCAGCCGGACAGAAGTGTTGGTAAGAAAGGCCAGACAAAGGACACACAAAGGGGGTCCTGTGAAGTGCTCCAAAGTTATCTGGGAGTTGTCTGAGCCCCTCACCTGGTGAGCACAGTACGACGTGGGCAGCCGTTACCTGCAGACGTGGTCTGGATAATAAGAACTGTGAGTAAAGGCCCTGAACTGCATCACTGACTCCGTGTCGTTACTGCTGCTGCCCTGCACCATCACCCCCATCCTCCGCATACACTGCCCTGAGGCTATACTCCTCCCGTGGGGAGTTATGCTACGCTCTGCTGCACCCACAACACCAGCCTCAGTGGTCTGCCCTGTAGCGGCGGTTCACTCTGACCGCAATCCACGGGTGGCGTAGTCGGACATTTAAACATGAAAACCACATAAATAGTTCCGCCACTGGTTTGACCGCCCTGAGCCACGGAACTGGGTCGCCGCCACGAAGACTACAACCACCAGCATCCACCAAAAAGGGTCCGGCTCCGGGTGTCCCAAGGCCAAGGGGGTGCGTCAGAACATTTTCATCACCTTTCACAATCACCAATGGGACAAGGCAGTGATGTCCTCTGTCCCCTCTCTTATACATCCTAGTGACGGATGACCTGCTCTCATCAATTCGCCATAACCCCAATATTAGGTGGATTGAGGTGGGAGGCACCGAGTACAAGTGCTCTCTATTTGCTGATGATGTCCTAGTATATATCACTCAATCACATATATCCATCCATGCTGTTATGGCTGAAATAGATCACTTTGTTACATGGTAAAATTTTAAAATCAATGCAGCGAAGTCTGAGGCCCTCGATGTCTCCCTCCCCAAATCCATATAGGATTCCATCCAGTCCAACTTTCCCTTTGCCTGGCCCTCACAGGGTATCAAATACTTAGGAATTCCTATTCATAGAGACCTCTCCCATCTATGTTATCTTAATTTTGGGCCCTTTATTGAACAACTCCATACAGACCACGGTTGGCAAGTTAGAACTGTAAGATTCACTACGTGAACCACTGGTGTTTTGTGGAAAAGCACATGTACACTGCGTTCCAAATTATTATACAAAAAGTGTTTAGGAGTGATAAGGGAAGAATTTGTTTGTTTGTCAGTTAAACTCATTGATGGTGATGTGTGTCAGGGCTCTTTATATCACTGTAAGCAATTGCAGACACCTGTGCTAATTAGTTTGGCAGGTGTGTCCAATGAAAGGCAAGACTACTTAAGAAGGCTCTCTCACATTATTAAGCAGCCTACATTTTCTGCCAAAATGGGAAAGAAAAAGGATGTGTCGGCTGCTGAGAAGCAACAAATTGTGGAGTGTTTAGGTCAAGGCATGACTACAATCAACATTGTGCGATGATCAGGATGAAGTGTCTTGGCAATCAAGAAGTATGTAGCTGATTCACAGTACACACGTGTGCGTGCTGATAAGGGCAAATTGAGGACTCTTTCCTACAGGCAATTACGTCAGGTTGAAAGAGCAGCGGCAAAAAAGCCTTGTCATAGCAGCAGACAAGTTTTTGAAGCTGCTTGTGCCTCCAACGTCCCCCGAACAATAAGATGCAGGGTCCTTCAGAGGTTTGCAGCTGTGCATGCGCCATCCTGTCGACCTCCTCTATCCACTTCACACAAGCAGAAACGGCTCCAGTGGGCCAAACATTACATGAAGACTGATTTCAAAACTGTTTTGTTCACGGATGAGTGCCGTGCAGCGCTCGATGGTCCAGATGGATGGAGTGGAGGATGGCTGGTTGATGGACACCCCACGCAAACACGGCTACAGCGCCAACAAGGAGGAGGTGGAGTAATGTTTTGGGCTGGAATCATGGGGAGAGAGATTGTCGGCCCCTTTAGGATCCCTGAAGGCGCTAAAGATGAACTCCATAATGTATGTGGATTTTCTCAAACAGCACTTCCTGCCATGGTTCAAGAAGAAGAACCGTGTATTTCACAGCAAGATCATTTTTCTGCATGATAATGCACCATCTCATGCTGCACATAAAACATCTGCATCTCTGGCTGATATGGGCATAAAAGGGGACAAACTTATGGTGTGACCCCCATGCTCCCCTGACCTCTACCCCATTAAGAACCTTTGGAGCATCATTAAAAGGAGTGTCTATGATGGCGGGAGGCAGTTCACATCTAAGCAACAGCTCTGGGAGGGTATTCTGTCCTCATGCAAAACAATTGAAGCAGAAACCATCCAAAACCTGACAAATTCAATGGACGAGAGAGTTCAGAAGCTCCTTTCGAACAAGGGGTCCTATGTGAAAATGTAACATCACCTAGAATAAAGTTTTGAGTTGAAAACTGTTTGATTTCAGTTTCTAACAACCTGCTAATGCTTATAATTTCAAAAATGACCATTTTTTTGGTCTTTATTAAAATGAAAAGGTTGATCGAAAAGTTTGGGGGATCTAAGAGTGTGGCAACCCAGTAGTCATGATTACTTCGAATTCTGACAATATGAGGGTCATGCTGCAGGTAGTGCAGCAAGAAGGCACTTATGTGCCTTGCGCATCTCGGAGCCCCAAAATTATTTTCCGGGCTAGATGCAGCTAAAAATTATTTTTAATTTTAAATCTGGTGAAGCTTTAGTATAGATGGCCTAATAGGATCAGTGCTGCACACTGCTACAAAGCCCAAATTATTTTCCAGTCAAGATACAGATAAACATGATTAGTAATTTGAAAGCTTAAAACGGTTGGTAGGGTGATTTTAACCAATCATCAAGCTTTTACTCTCCCCAGGATGACACAGGGGTAGAAAAGTCGTTTCGGATCCATGATTTGTTCATCTTTATGAACGTGAGTCTGTCTACATTATCAGTGGAGAGCCGCGTGCGCTTATCTGTCAGCACACCACCAGCAGCGCTGAACACACGTTCAGACAGAACGCTGGCTGCGGGGCATGACAAGATCTCCAAGGCGTAAGTGGCTAGCTCCGGCCATTTATCCAGATTGGAAGCCCAAAAAGAGCAAGGGTCCAGTGACACAGTCGTGGCTTCAATGTTTACTTGGAGATACTCCTGTACCATCGTCTCTAGGCGTTGACTATGTGTCAGACTTCTTGTCTCCTGTGGCCTTGCAAAGGATGGGCTAAAAAAGTGGTGAAATGATTCCGCAAAATTGATGTTACCAGCAGATACTGTGGTTCTGTTACGGTTTGAGTGCTGAACACTTGACGGTCCCACTGTTGGCAAGTTGGAACTGTGAGATTCACTACGTGCACCACTGGTATTTTGTGGAAAAGCACATGTAAGATTCTGCAACAGTCTCTGCTGATACTCCTGCATGCGTGCATCCCTTTCTATGGCAGGAATAATTTCTGCATATTTACTTTTGTACCGGGGATCTAACAGTGTGGCAACCCAGTAGTCAGGATTATTTCTAATTCTCACAATTCGAGGGTCATGTTGCAGGTAGTGCAGCAAGAAGGCACTCATGTGTGTTGCGCATCCAGGAGCACCAAGTCCCTGTTGTGTTGGTGGCGAGGTAACAATCATGCTTCCTTCCTCTGTCCTCTCCCCCCAACCTCGCACAACAGAAATGTGATCAAGGTCTCCCTCATCTGATGAGTCTTCCATCAGTTCGTCCTCCACTTCTTCCTGGGCTCCTGCACCTTCCTCACTAGTTTAGCTGCTACCATGCGCCCTGGTAAAACCATCTCCCCCACCCTCACATGCCTGCCGCCTTGGTGCTGCCGACCGTCTGGACCTTGCAGATGTTAGCCCTTCCGCATACAACTCCTCCTCCTCTACTTCCTCCACCTCCTCTTGTGCCACCACCTGACTCCGAATTCTGTTTAACATGTGCTCCAGCATGTAAATCACCGGAATAGTCATGCTGATAATGGCATCGTCAGCACTAAACATCTTCGTCGCCATTTCAAAACTGTGCAGAAGGGTGCATAGGTCCCTGATCTGAGACCACTCCTCCAGCGTGATTTGCCCCACCTCTGAATCTCGTTGGCCCAGGCTATACGTCAGAACGTATTGCACCAGGGCTTGTCGGTGCTGCCACAGTCGCTGCAACATGTGCAGAGTTGAATTCCACCGGGTAGGCACATCGCATTTTAGCCGGTGAAGTGGCAGGCCCAACGACTTCTGTAGAGATGTAAGTCGCTGAGCTGCGGGATGCGAACGGCGGAAGTGAGCACACAGCGACCGTGCCCTCTGCAGAAGGCCATCTAGTCTGGGATAGTGGGATAAAAATTGCTGGACAACCAGGTTCAACACGTGAGCCATACAAGGCACGTGTGTGACATTGCCCCGGCGAAGGGCCGCACCCAGGTTTGCAGCATTGTCGCACACGGCCTTCCCTGGTTTCAGGTCCAGTGGAGACAACCATTCATGAAATTGGTTCTCCAGAGCTGACCACAACTCCTCAGCTGTGTGACTCACATTTCCCAGACATTTCAATGTAAAAACCGCCTGATGACGTTGAGCCCTACTGCCAGCATAGTAAGGAGGTGTGCAGGATCCCTTCTGCGCAGTTAGAAAGCTTGTGGCATGACCAGACAGGCTTTGGGTGCAGGTGGAAGACCGAGAGGAGGTTGAGGAGGCAGAAGCAGTGGAGGAACTTTGATATAAAGAGGATTGACGCACAACTCGTGGGGACGGCAAGACTTGGACAGCAGCCCCTTGTCCTGCTGTCACCATAGTTACCCAGTGCCCAGTCAGCGACATGTAACGCCCCTGTCCATGCCTACTCGTCCAAGTGTCTGTGGTGAAATGCACCCTGTCACACACAGAGTTTCTCAAAGAAGCGGTGATGTTGTGTGCGACATGCTGGTGGAGAGCAGGCACACCTTTCTTTGAGAAGTAGTGCCGACTGGGCATCTGGTACTGGGGCACTGCGACGGACATAAGGTCTCGAAAATCCTCTGTGTCCACCAGGCGGAAAGGCAGCATTTCTGTAGCCAAGAGCTTGCAGATGGTGAAATTCAACCTCTTAGCTTTCTCATGGCTAGGAGGAAATGGTCTTTTACTTGTCCACATTTAAGGGACCGAGGGCTGGCTATTGTGCTTAGACGGGGTTGATAAGGGTGTCCCCGGCAAACTGCCGGTCTGTGAGGAAGATGCAGGCGGACATGTTAGGTTGCCTTGATCCAAAGGTGGTGCTATCGATGTCGGACAGCGCTCAACACCAGCTGGTGTTACCACCTCCAAAGAAAATGATGACCTGCCAATCACGCTGGCTGTTGCGGGTAAAGAGGTGGCAGGTCTGCGCCCCAAAACAGGTGTGACTGCTGTCCCCCCAGTCACAGAGGATGAAGAGGCCGCGGATGCACAAGATATGGCAGACGGTGATTGGCCCGGCCGGCTATGCCGCATTGTAGCACACTGAGCTTCCCACTGCAACTTATGCTTCATGTCCATGTGCCGGTTCATGCATGAAGTACTCAAACTATGTATTTTTTGGCCTCTACTTAGCTTTTGCTGACAAATGTTACAGATAACACGAGTTGGGTCATCTTTATCGATCTGAAAAAATGCCCAGGCTATGCAAGGCTTAGCACCCATGCGACCTGAAGAGCCACCACGACTTGTGGTGAGAGGCAGAGTTGTGTTTGAGGATGCAGTTGTTGACGTGCTTCCAGTACTACGTCTCTGTCCAGGAAGGCGCAACCTGACCTCGTCGTCACTAGCATCTTCCTCCACCTCCTCTGCTGACCTCATCTCTTGGCTGACTGTGGGTTGACAGTAAGTGGGATCTCCGACCTCATCATCATCACCCTGTGCGTTATCACACCCGTCGTCCTCAGAGCCAACCTGTTCCTGCCCTGACAAAAAACTAAAGTTGTCGCTCCAATCAGGTATTTGAGTCTTATCATCGTCTTCCTCATTGTCTCCACCAACAGGAGTTACAGTTTGGGAATGAGGGTCTACATTATGGTCAGAACCTTCTGCGTCTGGTCCTGGATCCGACTCATAAAGATTCTGGGCATCAGTGCAGATCATTTCCTCGTCTGGATTCACAGAAGCGCTGGAGTCGACCTCTGATTCCCAGGCTATAGTATGAGTAAACAGCTCTGCAGACTCAACCATCTGTTCTACCTCATACTCAGACGGGCAGCTGGAGATTTGGGAGCTGTGAGGAAGCAAGTGCGATTTGGGTGACACCTTTGAGGACTGGAGTATTTGTGATGTTGAAGTTGATGTGGAGGAGAGCCCACTTAAAGGAGCACTTGATATCCGTTGAAGCACCTGCTGTTTTTGTGCCTCATCTGGAATTTGTAGCGATTGGCGTGGCCGTAAGAAAGGGATCTTATCACATTGTCCGCTAAAAGAAGTAGACATTTTAGTTTGGCTGGAAGATGGTCTTTCTTCTGCAGATGTTACTGTTGCTTTAACACCTACCCCACGGACACAACCTTTTTTCCCCTTCCCAACACGCCTATTCCCCTTTCCACCAGCAGCAGGCCTTTTTCCACTCATTTTGGTGGTTAACTAATTCACAACTCTGGAGTTGTTTGCACAAAAAAACAATGGATGGTAACCGAGCAGAGCTGAGTGGCCAAACTGTGGTATTAGGCCAAAACTATTGGCTGGGTTAGATGCAGAAAAAAATTATTTTGAATTTGCAACCTGATGGAGGTCAGTATAGATGGACTAATACAAATAGTCCCACACACTGCTAGAAGCCCAAATATTTTTTCAGAGGTACTGTAGATGCAGATAAAAATTATTTTTAATTTGCAACCTGATGGAGGTCAGTATAGATGGACTAATAGACCAAGTCCCACACACTGCTAGAAGCCCAAATATTTTTTCAGAGCTAGATGCAGAAAAAAATTATTTTTAATTTGCAACCTGATGGAGGTCAGTATAGATGGACTAATAGACCAAGTCCCACACACCGCTAGAAGCCCAACTATTTTTTCAGAGCTAGATGCAGAAAAAAATTATATTCAATTTGCAACCTGCTGGAGGTCAGTATAGAAGGACTAATAGAACAAGTCCCACACACTGCTAGAAGCCCAAATATTTTTTCAGAGCTAAATGAAGAAAAAAATTATTTTTAATTTGCAACCTGATGGAGGTCAGTATAGATGGACTAAAAGACCAAGTCCCACACACTGCTAGAAGCCCAAATATTTTTTCAGAGCTAGATGCAGAAAAAAATTATTTTTAATTTGCAACCTGATGGAGGTCAGTATAGATGGACTAATAGACCAAGTCCCACACACCGCTAGAAGCCCAAATATTTTTTCAGAGCTAGATGCAGAAAAAAATTATTTTTAATTTGCAACCTGATGGAGGTCAGTATAGATGGACTAATAGACCAAGTCCCACACACTGCTAGAAGCTCAAATATTTTTTCAGAGCTAGATGCAGAAAAAAATTATTTTTAATTTGCAACCTGATGGAGGTCAGTATAGATGGACTAATAGACCAAGTCCCACACACCGCTAGAAGCCCAAATATTTTTTCAGAGCTAGATGCAGAAAAAAATTATTTTTAATTTGCAACCTGATGGAGGTCAGTATAGATGGACTAATAGACCAAGTCCCACACACTGCTAGAAGCCCAAATATTTTTTCAGAGCTAGATGCAGAAAAAAATTATTTTTAATTTGCAACCTGATGGAGGTCAGTATAGATGGACTAATAGACCAAGTCCCACACACCGCTAGAAGCCCAACTATTTTTTCAGAGCTAGATGCAGAAAAAAATTATATTCAATTTGCAACCTGCTGGAGGTCAGTATAGAAGGACTAATAGAACAAGTCCCACACACTGCTAGAAGCCCAAATATTTTTTCAGAGCTAAATGAAGAAAAAAATTATTTTTAATTTGCAACCTGATGGAGGTCAGTATAGATGGACTAATAGACCAAGTCCCACACACTGCTAGAAGCCCAAATATTTTTTCAGAGCTAGATGCAGAAAAAAATTATTTTTAGTTTGCAACCTGATGGAGGTCAGTATAGATGGACTAATAGACCAAGTCCCACACACTGCTAGAAGCCCAAATATTTTTTCAGAGCTAGATGCAGAAAAAAAATATTTTTAATTTGCAACCTGATGGAGGTCAGTATAGATGGACTAATAGACCAAGTCCCACACACTGCTAGAAGCCCAAATATTTTTTCAGAGCTAGATGCAGAAAAAAATTATTTTTAATTTGCAACCTGATGGAGGTCAGTATAGATGGACTAATAGACCAAGTCCCACACACCGCTAGAAGCCCAAATATTTTTTCAGAGCTAGATGCAGAAAAAAATTATTTTTAATTTGCAACCTGATGGAGGTCAGTATAGATGGACTAATAGACCAAGTCCCACACACTGCTAGAAGCCCAAATATTTTTTCAGAGCTAGATGCAGAAAAAAATTATTTTTAATTTGCAACCTGATGGAGGTCAGTATAGATGGACTAATAGACCAAGTCCCACACACCGCTAGAAGCCCAAATATTTTTTCAGAGCTAGATGCAGAAAAAAATTATATTCAGTTTGCAACCTGATGGAGGTCAGTATAGATGGACTAATAGAATGATGCTATGCCCAAAAGATTTTACTTCACTAGGTGCAGTAAAAAAATTGGTATTCTATACACAGGTGTTATATCTTGCAACACAGATAGGCTACTCCACTGACTAACACACTCTGCAATAGGCCAAAAAGGATTAGCTTTGCTAGATTCAGCCAAATGCTGTGAAAAAAACTTGCACAGCACTGGCACAGACCTGCCTGGCAAAAACTGATAGGAACTCATGTAACCTAGTCCTGAAAAGGACTCCAATTACAATTAGTCTTTACTCCCACAACCTATCTATTTAAGAGCACAGACCTCCCTGATAAAAGTCGTAGGAAATGCTGTAACCTAGTCCTTAAAAGGACTGCAATCACAACTATTCCCTACTCCCAAGCTATCTGTATATTTGTGCGAAAATTGGCTTGAAATTAACAAGGTATAGCTCACACAGCAACAGCGGTGCCGTCTAACACGTAGCTGCAGCAGTGAGAAAATGGTGGCGACGGGGAAAATGGCTTGGTCTTATAGGGCAAGGATATGTGACATACACTGCCAATGACACATGCCCTTGCTTGTGTGAAAAAAAGCACTTCACTCCGTGTGTGCGCTGCTGATAGGCTGACAGATTGCACCTCCCCACTGCAAATGCGGGAAAGAGAAAAAAAAATGGAGATCTTCATTGTTCCTGCAGAGATCCATCCCCTGCCCCTCCCCCCACCCCGCTGTACACTCAAACTGCGTATTAACATTAATTTTCATCATTACTGAGAAAAAATCCAGTTATGATTTTGGTGCACGAACAGTTATCGAACATAACCTCGAACAGCCGAATTTTTCTCAAATTGTTCGTGTTCGCCGAACGGCTCGAACACCGCCCAAAACAGCTCGAATTTGAGATTGGCGAACAGTTCGAGTAGAACAACGCTCATCTCTAATAGTAACTGACATAACCTTGCAGGAGGGCATGCAGATCGAGGACAGCAGCACACAGGGGGAGGGAGGCAGAGCACCCCAACAGGCAGGAAGAAGCAGTGTGGTGGCCGCAGACAGAAGGCAGGCAAGTGTTTCCCGTAACACCAACACGAAGAAAGTTGCCAGTAAAACTGTTAGGTCTTCCCAAGTCTGGTTGTTTTTTAAGGACTCTGCCGATAACCCCAAAAAGGCCATTTGCACCACCTGCCAGGCCAGCATCAGCAGGGGTGGCAAAACGACCAGCCTGACCACCACCAACATGATCAGGCACATGGCAGCAAAGCGCCCGACTTTGTGGGCCGAACCCCAGGGTCCAGGAACAGTGTATGCGGGTGGCACCATTGCTTCTTCCGCTGTTGTGCATGCATGCCAATCCCCTGTCCATGGTGCATGCAAAGATGCCTCCTGCCTTGCACCTGTCGTTGCACACTCTCAAGTAGCAGCATCAGGAAGCACGTCCATATCCTTGTCCCAGCGCAGCGTTCAGTTGTCCATACCCCAGTCCTTGGAATGCAAGCGCAAATATGCAGCCAACGCCCACAGGCCACACTACTAAATTCTCACATTTCACGACTGCTTGCGCTCGAAATGTTGCCTTATAGGCTCGTGGAGATCGAAGCATTCCACAACCTGATGGCGGCGGCCGTCCCTCGGTACTCGATCCCACTATTTCTCCTGGTGTGCCATCCCCACATTACACAAACACGTGTCCCAAAACATTAGCCGTGCCCTCAACAACGCAGTTACCGGTAAAGTCCACCTAACCACGGACACGTGGACAAGTGCTTGTGGGCTGGGATGGTACATCTCGCTGATGGCACACTGGATTTACATAGTCGAAGCTGGGACCCAGTCGGACCTTGGGACGGAACCCATCCTCCCGACGCCAAGGATTGCGGGCCCTAGGTCAATCTCAGTTGCCCCACAGTCTACAACTCCTGTACCTCATCCTCCTCGGCCTCCTCCTCCTCTACAGCCTCCATCTCTGAAATGACCACATCAGTCACAAGCTGGAAGCACTGCAGCACTGCCTCGGCCAAGCGGCAACAGGCAGTGCTGAAGCTAATATGCTCAATGCTTAGTTGCCAAACCGCCCAGCGGTGAAAAAACGCACAATGCTGAAGAGTTGTGGACAGCTCTGAAAGAGCAGGCAGATCTGTGACTCAGACCGCTGAACTTACAGCCAGGCATGGTCGTGTTTGACAATGGCCGGAACCTGGTGGCGGCTCTTAGGCGAGGCAAGCTCACACATGTACCATGCCTGGCCCATGTGCTTAACCTCGTGGTTCAGCGGTTAATCAAATCCTACCCTGAGCTGCCGGATTTGCTTGTTAAAGTACGCTGCCTGTGTGCCCATTTTAGAAAGTCAGATACAGCTTCCGCCACCCTTGCAGTGTTTCAGCAGCATTTGCAGCTTACGGTTCACAGACTGGTGTGTGATGTTCCCACGCGTTGGAACTCTACACTGCAGATGTTGGGAAGGATTTGTGAGCAGAAGAGGGCAGTTGTTGAATACCAGCATCAAAAAGGCCATCGGCATTCAGTTCAGACTCCACACATAAGACCTCAGGAGTGGACATGGATGTCAGACATATGTACCATCCTCCAAAACTTTGAGGACTCCACCAAGATGGTGAGCGGCGATGACGCCATAATTACGTCACCATTCCGATTCTCTGTCTTCTGAAACGGTCTCTGCTCACAATAAAAGAGGGTGCATTGCAGGCGGAGCACGATGCATGCAGAGCACACAGCCCAGCCTCATCTCATCCCAACGTGGATTGGGTGACAATTAGGAAGAGGAGGAGGAAGGACAGGAGCTAATTTCATGCACTATAGATGGTACTACCTGCATAGCTGTCATACCGTCTGTTCAGCGTGGATGGCCAGAAGACAGAGAGGAGGAGGAGAGCATGGTCAGTCATCCTCTTGGTGAGGACACGGAAGTCTTGCCTGTTAGTAGTCTGGCACGCATGGCTGAGTTTATGTTACGCTGCCTTTCCCATGACCCTCGCATTCTCAAAATGGTTGGTGACACTTTTAGACCCATGGAGAACTTTATATCTCTAATTCCTGAGGCAGACAGGTCTACAAAAATGAGGCTGTACCAGAAAGCCCTTGTTGCGGAACTATTAAAAAAATTCCCATCTGAAAATGCTGGCGGCAGAGGGCACACTTTGTTGGACAACCAAGGAGTACAGGCGAGAGAGACACAACTCCAATCCAGCAGAGGCAGGGGAATACTGTCAAAGTTCTGGGAGAGTTTTCTCAGACCCTCCCATCGCACAAGCCCTGAGGCGTGGGGTACTCTCACAAGGAGTGCAAAGTTTTGGAAGATGCTGAGGGAGTACCTTGCCGACCGTACCAACGTCCTCCGTGATGCCTCTGTGCCTTATAATTATTGGGTATCCAAGCTGGGTACGTGGAATGAACTGGCTCTCTATGCCTTGGAGGTCCTGGCCTGCCGTGCCGCCAGCGTTTTATCAGAGCGGGTTTTTAGTGCCGCTGGTGGAATTATAACTGATAAGCGCATCCGCCTGTCAACTAAAAATGCTGACAGGCTGACTCTTATAAAAATGAACAAGGGCTGGATTGGGCCAGACTTCTCAACACCTCCGAACGATAGCAGCGTAACGTAAACTCAAATCCAGTGTCTTTTCTTGGGAGGTGTATTCCCATGCATCTTTTCACACTGAGACATGGGTATACGCTTCCTGATTTGGAAAATTTGCTCTTGCCCTCCTCCATCTCCTCATCCTCCACCACCATATCATCAGGGTGACCATGGTCCGTTATGCAACACCTACTTAATTTTTTTAAAGGGTGTTTATGACGCCCATAAAAAATTTCTTTATACATTATGTTCATGTATACTCCCCCAGTGTCTGTCAGCCCATACACTTAGTGCATGGACATTACAAGTATAGGAGGCCCGCTCGTTTCTAATGGGAACATATTTTTATGAGGCCCTCCTCCACGTCTCTTCCAAGGGGCATTGAAGTGCCTACAAATTTTTGGCAGCCCTTGCATTCACTGCATAGGCCAACACTATGGGAGACTCTCTCCTTTCTAATGGGAATTTGTCGTTACTGTGCCTATGCTCTATCTGTCTTTAAATTCTTAGTGGGGTTTTTCCTAAAATTGGTCAGCCGTTGGACTCACTGGATACCCTATAACTGTATAGCAGACTCTCTCCTTTCTAATGGGAGCATGTCATACTCATTACTGTGGCCCTGCTCTGTGTGTCTTTAAATTCTTAGTGGGTTTTTTCCTAAAATTGGTCAGCTGTTGGACTCACTGCATACCCTATAACTGTATAGCAGACTTTCTCCTTTCTAATGGGAACATGTGGTACTCGTTACTGTGGCCCTGCTCTGTGTGTCTTTAAATTCTTAGTGGGGTTTTTCCTAAAATTGGTCAGCCGTTGCACTCACAGCATAATCTACAACTGTATAGCAGACTCTCTCCTTTCTAATGGGAACATGTCGTACTCATTACTGTGGCCCTGCTCTGTGTGTCTTTAAATTCTTAGTGGGGTTTTCCTAAAATTAGTCAGCCATCGAACTCACTGCATACCCTATAACTGTATAGCAGACCCTCTCCTTTCTAATGGGAACATGTCGTAATCTTTACTGTGGCCCTGCTTTATGTGTCTTTAAATTCTTAGTGGAGTTTTTCCTAAAATTGGTCAGCCGTTGGACTCACTGCATACCCTATAACTGTATAGCAGACACTCTCCTTTCTAATGGGAATTTGTCATTACTGTGGCCCTGCTCTATGTGTCTTTAAATTTTTAGTGGGGTTTTTCCTAAAATTGGTCAGCCGTTGGACTCATTGCATACCCTATAACTGTATAGCAGACCCTCTCCTTTCTAATGGGAACATGTCGTACTTGTTACTGTGGCCCTGCTCTATGCGTCTTAAAATTCTTTGTGGGTTTTTTCCTAAAATTGGTCAGCCTTTGCACTCACTGCATACCCTATAACTATGTAGCAATCTCTCTCCTTTGTAATGGGAATTTGTCGTTACTGTGGCCCTGCTCTATGTGTCTTTAAATTCTTAGTGGTGTTTTTCCTAAAATTGGTCAGCCTTTGGACTCACTGCATACCCTATGACTGTATAGCAAACTCTCTCCTTTCTTATGGGAATTTGTCATTACTGTGACCCTGCTCTATGTGTCTTTAAATTCATAGTGGGGTTTTTCCTAAAATTGGTCAGCCGTTGGACTCACTGCATACCCTATAACTGTTTAGCAAACCATCTCCTTTCTAATGGGAACATGTCATGCTTGTTACTGTGGCCCTGCTCTATGTGTCTTTAAATTCTTAGTGGGGTGTTTCCTAAATTTGGTCAGCCGTTAGACTCACTGCATACCCTATAACTGTATAGAAGACTCTCTCCTTTCTAATGGGAACATGTACTTGTTACTGTGGCCCTGCTCTGTGTGTCTTTAAATTCTTAGTGGGGTTTTTCCCAAATTTTGGCAGCCCTTGCAGTCACAGCATGGGCATTACCACTATAGGAGACCCGCTCCTTTATAATGGGAACATTTTTTTTACTGAAACCCTCCTCTTTGTCTCTTCAAAGGGGTATTGGGTTGCGTCCAAATTTTTGGCAGCCCTTGCAGTCACTGGATATGCAATAACAGTATAGGAGACCCAC
The DNA here is from genome assembly GCF_046119375.1 of Phyllobates terribilis. NCBI lineage: Eukaryota > Metazoa > Chordata > Amphibia > Anura > Dendrobatidae > Phyllobates > Phyllobates terribilis. The sequence goes on along the minus strand of NW_027362761.1, from coordinate 405,610,827 downwards.
TTGATAATAATGGGAACAACAAAGCATAGCCGGCTGATGGCTCTCTAACAATAGCGAGGGCCGACTGCTGGCCTTATAAGAATAATAATGGCCGTCTGATGTCCCTATAAAAATAGGCTTTATGACTTTCAGAGTCCCTCCATCATAAATAAAATAGGATGTGTCTCATGATGTGTCACACACCACATTGCCAGATAAAGTTGTAAAATGTTAAAATGACATTTGTTTTAAAAAATAACGTAAAAAAAACAAAACAATAGGATCTTTCTTTAGTATAAAAGACAGCATCACCAATTTAACCTCAATGTAATCACATTATTCAGCTCATGCACCTCTTCCTCCATTTCCGAAATGACCACATCTGTCACAAGCTGACAGCACTGCAGCACTGCCTTGGCCAAGCAGCAACAGGCTGTGCTGAAGATAACTTGCTTAATGCTTAATTGCCAAACCGCCCAGCGCTGCACAGTTGTTGAAAGCTGTAACACAGCAGCCTGGTCTGTGGCTCTCACCGCTGAACATACAGCCAGGCATGGTCGTGTGTGACAATGGGCGGAACCTGGTGACGGAGAAATGACATCCGGAGTAGATACGGTGTAACATCCCTGGTGGCGTGCTGGCATGACTTACCACCTCCCACCATGCAAGACCACCATCTTACCTATCAGGCTGCACGCTTTGCTCCAGTACCTGCTGTGTCTCTTGTCTGATTGCTTAGGGCGGCGGCGTGGCTACTGCCTGATTCTTATAGTTACTGTGTGCGTACTCCTAATGCCTTCCCAGCCTATTGCTGTGAGTCACTGGATACTTAAACCCCCTCCACCCAGTAGGGGGTGCCTGAGCAACACTTTCATTCAGTGTGTTCTGTGCAACTGAGTTGCCAGGTCCTGTCCTGTATCTTGTCTGTTTCCGCCCCTGGTGGCTGTATACCCAGGCCTGTTACCTGTATCTGTGACTTCTAGTCTGTCTCCGCCACCCTGGGGGCTGAGTTCCCAGGCTCGTTCCTGTATCTTATTCCTGGTTCAGTTCCTGTCTGAACTGTGTCCTAGCCCGCTACCTGTTTCTCTCTATGTCTGATGTCTGAACCTTCCCTTTTCCTGCAGTGTCTGAACCTGCACTTAACTCCAACTCCAACATTGTCTCTGAACTTCTGTTTGTGAGTTTTGTGTACACTCGCTACTTCATTGTAAGTACCTTGTGTGTATCTGGTTCTGCTTGTTCACCGCACCTGCGGGTTTTGCTCTACTCTGCTTGTCTACCGTATCTGCGGGTTTTGCTCTGCTCTGCTTGTCTACCGCACCTGTGGGTTTTGCTTTGCTCTGCTTATCTACCGCACCTGCGGGTTTTGCACTGCTCTGCTTGTCTACCGCACCTGTGGGTTTTGCTCTGCTCTGCTTGTCTACCGCACCTGCAGGTTTTGCTCTGCTCTGCTTGTCTACCGCATCTGCGGGTTTTGCTTTGCTCTGCTTGTCTACCGCATCTGTGGGTTTTTCTCTGCTCTGCTTGTCTACCGCACCTGCGGCTCCGTTCCTGTGTCCCAGTCTGTACTGTTCCCTATCCTGCCTGTGTTCCTACCTGCCAGTACCCACCTGTCTGCATGCCAGCCGTGGCTACCAGTGCCCACCTGTCTGCATACCAGCCGTGCCTGCCAATACCCACCTGTCTGTATGCCAGCCTAACCTGCCTGTTCCTGCATTCCCCGGTGTGGGTCAACAGCTGTGACCGGGGTTTGACCTGGAGTAGCACCTGGTCCCTCTGCTCAGTTCCTCCCTGGTTCACGGAGTCGACTGAGCCACTGTGTGACCTTGGTCGGACCGAGTTGATACTTAGTTACTCCCCTCCAGGCACTCCTCGGTTCATGGTGGGATCACTAATTATGCTCACGCCAGTCAGTCCAGGTGTGTGCGTAACATACGGCTTCCCTCTATGCCAGCTAAATACAACTAAATACCCAGCTAAATACAACTCTCAGCAAAAAAAGTTGTGGACTGGCTCTGTACCGTCCCTGGCCACATTCACCTGTCCACGTGTTTGTGGTTAGGCGGTCCTTCCCAGTAAGTTCACTGGGGAGGGCACGGGTAATTTTGTGGGACCCGTACTTGTGGAAGGCGGAGACGATACCGGGAGAAACAGTGACGGCTGGGGACCAAGTGTGGACACCCGGCCGCAGGCATGAGGTTGTGAAAAGCTTCCACCTCCACGAGCTTAAAAGGCCATATTTCAAGTGCAAGCAGCTGCCCAGAAATCTGGTAGTTTAGTGTTGCGGCCTGTGGGTGGGTGGGTGGCTGGCTGCATACTTGCACTTGCATTCCAAGTAACAGAAAACTAAGCAGATGGTGGCCTCTATCATCATCATGGCCTCACCTCGGCACTATGAACTCTCCTGAAGGAGAAGCCAGGGCCCGCCGGAGGAGTCTCCGCTTCTCTGGTGGGCCCGTCCAACCCTGCCGAGAAGCAGCCCTGGCTAAGAAAAGTGTAGGGGAAGGTTCCCAGACACTCTATGGCTGCTTTTTTAATGTGAATGGACGTGCTTATGCATGTTATTTCTCAAACCGCATTGCAGATCAGGACATTGCCCAACTTTGTAGTCATGAAATTAAATGCGCAAAGAAAGATGTGTGTGTGTCAAAGCACCACGGACAAGTACGAGTTGATGTTGGACGGGCTGCCATTGCTTCAGCAACAAGCTGCATTAGAGGACTTCCTGGGAGAAATGACACGCAGGGTAGATACGGTTTCCCTCTATGGCAGTCCTTTCACCGAGCTAAATACAACTCTCAGCAAAAAAAGTTGTGGACTGGCTCCGTACTGTCTCTGGCCACATTCACCTGTCCACATGTTTGTGGTTAGGCTTTCCTTCCAAGTAAGTGCACTGGGGAGGGCACGGGTAATGTTGTGGGACCCGTGCTTGAGAAAGGTGGAGGCGACACCGGGAGAAACAATGGCGGCTGGAGACCGAGTATGGACACCCGGCCGCTGCCGGTATGAGGTTATGAAAAGCTTCTGCCTCCACGAGCCTAAAAGACCACATTTAAAGTGCAAGCAGCTGTCAAAAATTTGGCAGTATAGTATTGCAGCCTGTGGGTGGGTGGCTGGCTGCATACTTGCACTTGCATTCCAATGAATGGGGTAGGGTAAACTGAACGCTGCACTGGGACAAGGACGTGGACGGTGATTGTTGCAAGTCTGCAATGACAGGTGCATGGCGGGAGTCATCTTCGCATGCGCCAAGGATCACTTATGATGGGCACACTTTTAGGCAGTGACCTGGGAGTCAGAAATGCTTCTAGAGGTCTTCCCCATTCTGTTCCCATGTTTTTTCAGCACTGTATGCATGTGTCTGATGATGTGTCACACACCACATGGCCAGATAAGGTTGTAAAATGTTAAAATTACATTTCACAGTGAATGCATTTGTCTTTGTTGAAAGCAATGCAAAAGTGCAAAAGCGCATCAAAAACGCTGCGTGTGAACATAGCCCAAGGTGTGGAGGAGTATTTTTGTTTTTGGTTATTTATTTTGCTTTATATACATTGTACATGTCATGGAAAGGATGTTCCTTAACATATTTCCCAGGAAAATCCATTTTGGTTTTGTTTTGGCATGTTTTATTGTGAGTCCGTAAAAGTGGCATAATACCTCTGACAACGTTGTTGACAGCAGTGACCTGGGAGTCAGAAGTGCTTCCAGGGGTCTTTCCCATGCTGTTCCCATGTCATTTGAGTACTGTTCCCATCGATTTGGGCAATTTTTAGGCTCTCTGCCGACCACCGGGGGGAGCTACATGAAAAATGCTTGAGTTTCCCATAGACTTACATTGGGCTCGTTGCTCGGGTCGAGCACCCGAGTATTTCAATTTGCTCGACCCGAGCAATGAGTACCAGAGCATTTTAGTGCTCGCTCATCACTATATATCGCCTTAGGCTATAGCACATGTAGGAGACACTTGTGTGTTTAGTACAGCAATCTCTATACATTATAGATCAGGATTTTACATCACATACACAAGCAAGGCTGATTTGTTGTTTGTACTTTATGTGTTACTCAGTTGTCCTGGCTCAGGCATCGGTTCTTGGTACCTTCTACTAGGGTCAGTTCCTATTTTGCAAGTCTGTGCTGGCTTACTGTGGCAACCACCTTTGATATCATCATCCAATGCCTTTTAAGGCAGACTTAGACAGCTGAGTTAGTTACCACATGTAATTCAGAACTTTTGCATCCATTTCATGCAGCTGGCTAATCATCTATTCAGCGAACTCTGTTTATAAACTATCTGTATTTACTTCCTAGCTCACACCTGAGAATAGCCATTTGTCTGCTGTAAGCATAATTAACTCTTCTTTTTAATACTGTTCACACAACTCTGATGCAAAAGTTTGCAATCTTCTCTGCAAGTAAATATCCAGTTTGTCTATTCCTCACTGCTGCCTTGCAGTTAACCATTTGTCTGCTGGTCACATATGTCAAATTAGCCATTTGTCTTTGAAAGTCCTGGATTGACTATGCATCTGCACTTTCAGAGTAAACACACTCCTGACTTTGTGTCTTCTGGTATTAGATGGCCAATTTGTCTGCCTGCTGACTTGGATACCCTGCTTTGTTTACTCTCATTGATCCGCATGCTATCCAGCAATTCCTTTGCCATTACTTTTGGTCCATGTTGCCCAATCTGACTTAGAGAATCCACCACACCGGATGAGCCATTGACAGTAAGGCAATTTGTAAAAACTACATATTGATGTGTCCACCGTTAGGTTTGCTCAAATGTTGTTAATGACTCCAATTTCTTACAAAACAACTTCAATTCAATATAGTGGCAAAACCACTGACATTCATATCACAACCACTAAGGGAGACACAGACCCATTGTACATGCCATGATACAATGTTGAAAAATCATGTTTTTCTTTAAAGTTAGTCAGCTTGTACCACAAATTTTGGGAAATATTAATCCAAGAGCAAAGCTAAGGAAGAACACAATTGTATGGCTACATGACTTTCTTGAGTTTAAAAGAAGAATACACTAAGTGCACTTTTAAGCTAACAATTACTGCATTTAATGCACAATTAACATATGCAAATTTATGGTCTCAAAAGGGGATGTTTAATTTCTTCACTTATTTAAAAAAAACATTTCATGAATCTATAACATTACTCTTCCAGGCTTGTATGCTAATTCTCTAAAGCATAAAACTGAAATTAGAAAAGAAAAGAAAATTAATTAATTTTCTAGCCAAGTCACTAGTGCAACAAAATAATGACATCTGGGCAAAGTTCCTAAGTAAAATGATTGCCCTAAATAAAATCTACATGTATTGTTAAAGTAGCCAAAAAAACTCTCGGCTTGAACTTTATTGTAATGCAAATAAAATGTTAGCAGATGGCAGAACAAACAAGCCAAGAGAAATCACTAGCCAGAGTAGTTTAACGACAAGGGTTTGATTGCATATGTGTTTATATGTGCAGGTCTTCATTTGTCATTATTTATACCGTTCTATTGCTCATCGTGAAGCATGGTAACATTTTTATTTTTAAATTCTCTGCTATTAAAACACACTGGAATAAATAGTATATGACATTGTTGTTATGCCTTTCTCTATTTGTTAAACTTGGATTTAAACTTTTTAAGCAAAATATCCAGGAGAGAGGGTAAAGTAAATGTGTAGAAGTCAGGGGGGTAACAATTGCAGTCACAGAGGATGCGAGCGGGACCATGCAGGAGAGGGAACCAATGAATCCAATCCCTATTTCAGCTGGATATGCCGAGGAAGCACATTCAGCTGAAATGTATTACGAATCAGAGACCGGCCAGCTCCCTGTACTGCAATACAGTTGAAACCATGTTCAACCAAGTTGAAAATGTTTTTCTCAATATCTGACATGAAATCAGAATAAACCTTTCCTGTTTTAGCTCAATTAGGATTACCATAATTTTTAATATTTGCCAAATGATAGAATAATGAAAGAGAGAGAATATTTAAGGTATTTTTATTACTTACTGCAAAGTCAAAAGTTTACACACATTTAATTAGTATTTGGTACCATTGCCCTTAAACTGAATGACTTTGGTCAAATGTTTGGGATATCCTTCCACAAGCTTCTCACAATTGTTGGTCTGAATTTGGGCCCATTCCTCCTGACAAAACTGGTGTAACTGATCTAGGTTTGTAGGTCGCCTTGCTCGCACCTGCCTTTTCAGCTTTGCCCACAAATTTTCAATAGGATTGAGATCAGGGCTTTGTGATGGCCTCTCAAAAAACATTGACTTTGTTATTCTTAAGCCACTTTGTTACCATTTTGGCAGTATGCTTTGGGTCATTGTCCATTTGGAATGACCCATTTTCGCCCAAGCTTTAACTTCCTGGCTGATGTCTTGAGATGTTGCTTCAGTATTGACTCAAAATCTTCTTTTCTCATGATGCCATCTATTTTGTGAAGTGCGCCAGAACCTCCTTCAGCAAAACAACCCCACAACATGATGCTGCCACCCCCGTGTTTCACAGTTTGGATGGTGTTCCTAGGCTACCAAGCTTCTCACTTTTTCCTCGAAACATAACGATGGTCATTATGCACAAAAGTTAAATTTTAGTTTCATCAGACCACAGGAAATGTCTCCAAAAATTAAGGTCTTTCTTCCTGTGTGCATTTGCAAACATTAATCTGGCTTTTTTATGTTTCTTTTGGAGTAATGACTTTTTCCTGGCAGAGTGGCCTTTCAACCCATGCTGATAGAGCACATATTTCACTGTGGATATTGACACAATCTTACCAGCTTCCGCCATCATCTTCACAAGGTCTTTTGCTTTTGTCCTTGGGTTGATATGCACATGTCGGACCAAAGCACATTCTTCTCTGGGACACAGAACCCGACTCCTTCCTAAGTGCTATGATGGCTGGACATTCCCATCTTGTTTGCACTTGCGTATAATTGTTTGTATAGATGAACGAGGCACCTTCAGGGTTCTTGAAATTGTACCCAAGGATGAGCCAGACTTGTGCAAGTCCACAATTCTCTTCCTGCTATCTTAACTGATCTCTTTAGACTTTCCCATGATGTTACACAAAGAAGCAGTGTGTTTCAGGTGTGCATTAAAATACATCCATAGGTGTCTGTAATTAACTCAGATGTTGCCAAAAACACAGAAGCTTCCAAACACATGACATCATCATATGGGCAGTCCAGAATTGTTTAAAGGCATATTAATCTTACTTTATGTAAACTTTTGACTTTGCAGTAAGTAATAAAAAGGCCTAGGAACATTCTCTCTCTCTCATTATTCTGGCATTTGGCAAGTATTTAAAATTATGATTTCATGTCAGATATTGAGAAAAACATGCATATGTGTATTTTTATATAATGTATGTAAACTTCTGGTTTCAACTGCACACACCACCGGTTATAGCCACTGTCTATGGAAAGGGATGTCATAGGAGTGGAGAGAGTAGGAAGAATTGTTTATTTGTTTTAAAATGTGTTGCAGAAGACTGGCAGAAAAGGGGACAGTGCCCAGGATGGGGAACACTATACCAGGGAGAGGCCAGAATGGAGAACATTATACCAGGAAGGAACCCAGGATGGGGGACATTATACCAGGATGAGGGAAATTATTACTGGAAGGATCATAGGATATGGGACATTATTACAGAAAGGAGCCCAGGATGGGGAATATTATACTAAGAAGGGGTCCATGATGGAGGACATTTTTACTGGACGGGGCCCAGGATAAGAACATTATTACAGAATGCAGCCAGGACAGAGACATTAGTCCAGGATGGGGTCAGGTTGGGGACAGTATTACATGAAGGGGCCAAGATGGGAAAATTATTAAAGGAAGGGGCCGGGATGCAGACATTATTACAGGATGGAGGACATTATTACATGGAGGGGTGAACACAAATTTTTTCATAGGATCTAGAATGATACATGGGTCCAACATACAGGCATACATGTGAGGGCCCACATCCAAATTTTGCTCCAGGGCTCATTGGACTCTAGTAACACAACTGGTACAATTATTACAAAAAGTGGAATGTTTTTGGTATTGAATTTAATTTAAAAAAAAAACAAGGTTCGAAAGCTAACTATTAAAAAACTGTCCACACACAAGCCCCAAGCGGGGCTCCTTTCTCCTATGGCCCCCCCTCCTTTGCAATAGTCCATGCCATGTTTCTAAGAAAATCTGGCAAACTTCTCTGCATCATCACTCTTGATATTTTAAGACTAGCTTTGCAGAAGCCAAGTGCATGGGTAATAAGTAGGTTTCATTGTTATCTTTGCTTTACTTACTATTTTATGTGAAAATTTAATCCACAGTAAAGCTCACTAGCGTGTGGTCATGTGGAGTGCGACAAACGTCATTAAGATTAATGATGTGCACTGTGCCTCATGTGGCCATCTGGGATGCCTGTCATAAATGTACATCATGCCCCATATGACGATGTAGGGTCTAGTCAGGGACAGTGTCTGCCTGAAGACTGGAGGGAGGAGGAAGAGGAGTGGATCAGAGGATAGAAGAGAAGTGGCAGTGGTTGGACAGGTATAGAGATAGTTGAGGAGAGGTGACTATAACAGTTTATTGTTTTTTTTTTGTCTTCCCAGCTTTCAGTGGCTAGCATTTCACCATTTTTATGGATTCAAGCAAATCAAATCTGCAAAAACTGAGATTCACTTAAAGGAATTTCCTAAGAAATTCAATTAATTTAGAATTGATTCACTCATATCTATCACTAATAAGAAGCAAACTTAAAAGTGCCAAATAAAATAGCTGCATCTTATTGTCACTTTTGAAAATAATGAAAACCACAGCAAAATAAAACATACTAATAATTGTGCAAGTAATATATATTCAACAATTTTTGGCTACTGCAATAATTGATGATTTACTGCCAAAGCCTTTTATCACCTTCCTAACCAGGCCAAATTTTTCAAATCTCACCAGTGTCACTTTATGTGGCAAGAACTCTAAAATTCTTAAACATACCACAGTAATTCTTACATTGTACTTCATGCTAGTGGTAAATTTATGTTGATATGATTTGTGTTTATTTAGGAAAAAAAATGGAAATTTGGTGAAAATATTGAAAAGTTTGCAATATTTGATGTTTTAAGATCTCTGCCCTGAAAACAGATGGTCATACTGCACAAATTAATTAATAAATAACATTTACCACATGTCTACATTATATTAGCATTAGGGATGAGCGAATTCCAAACTAGAAAGTTCGAGGTTCATACCAGACACCCAATGTCTGATACCTAACTGAACACGGACTTTTTATATTATATTCGGGTTCGCCAGTCTAACAAAGCTTGTTGAAAGGCTGCAGCGCAGCCAATCAACAAACTTTTAAACTGTGGGCACTTCCGGAGCCATCACACACATGCAAAGTATTGGCCGTGCCCCAGCCTGTATAAATGCTGGATCAGTGCCACCGCCATTATGCTCTCATTAGTGTAGAGATACGACGCAGCTGGAGTGACGGACAGATAGTGACTGCGCACTCTGCAGAAAAAAAAAAAAGTTGCGTGTACTCTGCAACCCATATCTGTGGCAATACTGTTATAGTACTGTGCAAAAACCACTGTGTGTACTCTGCACCCCCCTGTCTGTGGGAGTACTGTCCTTTTAACCACTGTGTGTACTTTGCACCCATATCTGTGGAAGTACTGTCTTTTAAGCCACTGCGTGTACTGTGCCCTGTGCCTGTTGAACTCCTGTCCTTTTAAGCTGCTGTGTGTACTATGCCCCTCCCGTGTGTGGATGTACCATCCTTTAAGCCACTGTTTGTACTCTGCTCCCCCGCCTGTAGGAGTACTGTTACTTTAAGCCGATATGTGTTTTCTAGTGGTCTGAGAAATAAATAATTGGCATTAACCATCTTATTCCTGTTAATAGGTCAAATAAATAATTTTTACTGTCCCAACATCCACCAGGTACCCAATTGTACAGCCAGGGGACAATTTAGGAGGAAAATGATACATGCTGCAGTGCCTGCAGTATGATCACTGAGTTTCCTGTATTCTTACCAGTGCAGATTACTGGGTAGCCATCTTGATGGATCCCCTCTACAACACAACATACCAATATTCAATCACTGGAGAAGGATCGCAAAATGTGTGAACATAAGCACATTCTGGTAGAAAAACTGCTAATGGCTTTCCCACCTGTCAGCGGAGGCTCAGTGGAATGCCAAGGCAGAAGCGGAGGAGGAAGTCACCAACACAGCTGGGGCACAGCCAAGACCTTGGAAGGCAGGGTTATCATGGCCGAAATGTGGATAAACTTTATTAGCACACCACAACATCCGACACCACTATCTGACATGGTCCATATTAGCAGACGGCAGCCTTACAACAACATGGTAGAAGAGTATCTGTCGACAAATCTCCACATACTATCAGATGGGTCTGCCCCATTTAACTTCTGGGTCTCCAAATTGGACACATGGCCTAAGCTTGCCCTTTATGCTTTGGAGGTGCTGGCCTGCCCTTTTTTAAGTGTACTGTTGGAACGTGTGTTTAGCACGACAGGGGTGTCACAGACAGGCGCATCCGCCTGTCCACATCCAACGTGGGGAAGCTAACATTGCTTAAAATGAACCCAGCATGGATCTCACAGAACTTTTCATACCTTTGGATGACTAGACAATTATAGCCGCCCCACCCAGCCAGTCTTCAATTCTATTTGCTATTCATTTCATTTAGGGGTCTCCTCCCCAAATAAAAAACACAAAAACTGTGTTGGCTACACCCTGCTTCACCTCTTCTACCTACACAGCCACATCAACCTCCTCCTCTTCCAGTTCATCCTCCACCCCCTGGGTGTAGCTTTCTATTTTATTTTGGGTTCATTCTATGTTCTTTTAAGTCATTTCCCTCAAAAGAAAAAAAAAGTGTTGGATTACTTCTCCCTTGCCTCTTCCCCCCATACCAACACGTCCACCTCTTCCTCCACTTGGACCTACATCTCGTGGTTCTAGATAGCTAGTTTTAGTTTTGTAAATTGTAGGTTTTTTAAGTGAGTTACATTTAAAAAAGAAAAAAAACATGAAAAAAGAAAAAAAAAACAATGCTGGATTACTCCTTCCTCCCGTGATGCTTTATTTTATTTATTTATTTATTTTACTCAGTTATATAGCGCCATTATTTACAAAACACTTTATAGACATTATTAGCACTGTCCCGATTGGGGCTCACAATCCAATTCCCCTATCAGTATGTCTTTGGAGTGTGGGAGCAAACGGGAGTACCTAGAGGAAACCCACACAAACATGAGGAAAAGATACAAATTCCTTACAGATGTTGTTCTTGGTTGGATTTGAACCCAGGACCCCAGTGCTGCAAAGCTGCAGTGTTAACCACTGAGCCACTGTGATGGCCTGCCTCTTCCACCTATGCCACCACATCCACCTCCTTCTCCGCTTGGACCGGCTCCACTTGGTTCAAGATTCTTATTTTTTATTTCTACTCTGCTTAGTTGAGAAGTGGTTAATTTCCTTGACTGCTGCCTTCCTTGGATGTGGAACACATTTATCAGGTTGTGTCTCTGAAATAGAAACCTGATTCTCCGTTACACACGTGTACTCTGCTACCCTGCCTGTGGGTCGTTTGATCTTAATCATGGCCCCAGTTCGAACAAGAAAATAGAAATGGAGTACAATTTCATTATCCCTAGCTGAAGTATTCAGGCGTGGTTGCCTGCTTTGAACACTATTTTTTCAAGGGAAACACTTAAGACCCCTGGGACCCTAAGGCTAGAGCATTGGGGAGCCATCCCAATGCAAAGGGGCTGGGACTTGCAGCAGCAATCCTCGCGGTGGACCGCCAGCTGTATCCAGAATCAAACTACAAGCTTCCTATCTGCCGCTGCTTGTACTCTACTGGAGGTGACATTTTGGAGCAGTGTGGGAAATGTGAAACATGCTCTGTGGGTGAAATTTGTAATAAGAATCTGTGTGGGTACTCTGGACCATGCTCTGTGGCTGACATTTTCAAGAGGATTCTATGTGGGTACTCTGGCCCATGCTCTGTGGGTGAAATTTGTTATCAGCTTCTGTGGGGAAAATGTGTAAACATGCTATGTGGGTGAAACATTTAACTGGACTGCTGGTAGCAAGCCTTGGTCGCTAGCTCGATCCAAATCATACTACCAGCTTATCATCTGCGGCATTTTTGACATACACTACTGGAGCAGACATTTTTCAGCTGTGAGGGTAATGTGTCCCATTGCCTGGGTGTGAAATTTTTAATCAGCTTTATCAGGGAAATGTGAAAACATGCTCTGTGGGTAAAATTTGTTATCAACTTCGGTGGAATAAATGTGGATGCATGCTCTGTGGGTGAAATTTGTTATCAGCTTCTGTGGGTGAAATGTAGAAACATGCTCTGTCGGTGACATTTTAATAAGATTCTGGGGGGGTACTCTGGAATATGCTCTTTGTGTAAAACTTTTAAGAAGATTCTATGCGGGTATTCTGGCCCATGTGTAGCGGTGTCCAAAGAATACCGCAAGGCAGGATTCAAGTCCGGCTCAGCAGAAGAGAAGGCTGAAACAAACCTCCGGCTTTATTATGTACAAAGGGATTATATGCCGGAAATTGAGAATAACAGTATTTACAATGACAATATTAATAACATGAATACAGGAAGAAATAGCTGAAGCGAGTCACAGAGCTATGCTCCAGCTATGGCAATGAAAGCTCAATACAACAGTACACATGAAGTTTCACATACTACTCTAGGCTGGTCCCCATCTGGCTCTCCGCTAATCGGGCCACGCTGTTACAGCATTCTATCTAAAGAAAACTACACTAAACCCTAGCACATTTCACCACCAGTGAGTCACTCACTGTTGTGCAGATCAGACGCAGATGGCGACCACCTTGTTCGTGGTGTAATCGAGCAGTATCCTGTAACTCGAGACCTTTCCTTTGTATTTTGTATCTCTTCCATCTGCAGGCAGGCAAACCTTGCTTCAGTTTCACTGAGGTAAAATGGCTAGTACTATGTGTTGTGTGTTACTTCAGGTCATCAGCCTTCATGGAAAACGTTCTTCAAAAGGGATGGATTTCTCTACTCTTGAAACAGTCCTGACAACAAATCTTGACAAAGTCAGTGCTCTTATCTTTCCAGAGACTTACAGTTTCTTTTTATAGTTTCTCTTTACCAGGAACAGGCTGGCGGCTATCTGCTCTCTCAGACACACACACAGGTCCCTCTGCTTCCTGGTTCATTTCCCTCTTTCAGCACAGACCAAGATGCAGGGGGGCAACTAGTCCACAAGCAGAAGCTTATGTGGGTTAAATGTGTAAACATGTTCTGTGGGTGAAATTTATTATCAGCTTCTGTGGGATAAATGTGGAAACGTGCTCTGTTGGTGAAATTTCTTATCAGCTTCTGTGGGTGTAATTTGTTATCAGTTTCTGTGGGATAAATGTGGAAACATGCTCTGTGGGTGAAATTTGTAAGCTTCTAATGTAGGGTTACTTTGCCCCATGCTCTGTTGGTGAAATTTGTAAGCTGCTAGCGAAGGGGTACTCTTTCTCATGCTCTGTGGGTGAAATTTGTAAGCTGCTAATGTAGGGGTACTGTGCCCCATGCTCTCTGGGTGAAATTTGTAAGCTGCTGATGTAGGGGTACTGTGCTCCATGCTCTGTAAATGAAAATTGTAACTGTACTGGAAGTAGCAAGCCTCATTCTTTGTAAAGGCACTGTTAAAATTTGTATGTTAATCATTTACTTCCTATTTTACCATGATTGCTATGGTGAAAGAACCCCTTTTAAGTAATTTTCCTGTCCACATTTGTTTGCAGGGCAATTTTCCTGCTCTTACCCTATTTAGCTTCCTTTTTCAGCCCCCTTCCATGACTATGACCATTTTACATCCATTTTAAAGCACCAAAGTTTGGGTCCTTGACTTCTATTGGGTTCGGGTTCGAGGTCAAGTTCAGAACTGATCCGAACTTTTTACTGTATGTTCATCGAACCCCATGAATCTGAACATACACAGGTTCGCTCATTACTAGTCAGCATCATTTTTGATAAGTCTTTTTTTTTCTCCTGCTCTTACCCCCATTTAGCTTCCTTTTGCAGCCCCCTAGCCATGACTATGAAGATTTTACATCCATTTTATGTTCATCTTCAAATCTGATGAACCCGAACATCCACAGGTTCGCTCATCACTAGTCAGCATTATTTTTGAAAAGTCTTTTTTTTTATAGAAACATAGAAGTTAGAAGGGAGTGCACCTCACAGAGATCTGTGGGAATTGCCTCATTTGCAGTCTTTGGCCATTACGTGGGGTTTAATTTTCACAAGAAGAGGAAGATGAGGAGAAAAAAGAGAGGAATGTGGCATCCTCTTCCTCACTATCAGTGTCAGAAGCAATTAATGTGTGTACTTCTTCAGCTCAATACAGCCTTTCGGGAGTGTGGGACATTTGATTAATTTTATTTCTCACGGGGGTACTGTCTGTGTGTCTGCAGTGTTTTTCACTTTTTTTATTATGTAACCAAATATTATTCATTGGTGTGTTTGGAGTATACTTTATTGGATTAGAATAGAATAAAGGCAAAAAAGAAAATAAGAAAAGGACAATAGTAAATAAAAAGAAAATGAGAAAACAGAAAATAAAAGAAATTAACACAATATAAAATTTATAAAATTAAAAAAAAAACAGGCGCTTCACACAGGATATAAAAGCTGCTGGTAGTAAGCAGGCTCTGTGTGTATCAGCCTGCACAATGTAATAATAATATTAATAATAATAAAACAACCACAAATACTACTGCACTAAGTACACTCAGAGCTGGTGGCCCTGACTAGATGGATAGAAACACACAAGCTGCCACTAAATTAGTTCAGCTTCAGAAGGAAGACATAGCGCTCATGAATTAAAAATATAATTTTTATTTAAGTCTACACATAAAAAATGACAAGAATAAAAATACTAAAAAAGCAGGAACCCTTAAGTTCCCTATATCTAAGCTCACCCAAATGTGCAATGATTGCACTTAGCCCAATAGTTAGATATATGGGTGTACCCCTGGAAATAATTACCATAAGCAGTATAACCATTAATTCAATAGATAACAAAAGTTAGGTTCCATTAAATATTATAAAGTGCCAGTGCATATAGAAAATGATCCTAACTAGTATAAAGTAAATTATGAGGTAACCATAGACCAGGTGGTGTATATAAATATTTGCAAACAGAAGGACTGGCTCAAAAACCTCTCTATGCAAAGTGAATAATAGGTGGAAATGTATGGGGAAGTTTGCAGATAAAGTTGTTTCAAAATCCCTCTAAACATAATAAATAGTGGATAGAAATGCATAGAGAGGTGAGATAATAGTATACATAGAGGTGCAGGGATTATAGGCTAGTACTTACACAAGTGGGAGCTTGTAGGGAACCAACCCCGACGACGCCGTTTCGCAAGTGCTTCTTCAGAGGGGGCGTGTTTGTGTGTATATCGTGTCCCGTTTTATATGTTCTCAACCAGCTGTTGTGAATGCATATGGGTGATGGAGGGGTTCGGCGCATGCGTACATTACTTGGATGGCCGCAGAGAAGAATGGACTTCCTGTTGCAAGCGCATGACGTGTCTATTGTGCATGACAGGAAGTCCCGCGGGTCCGTTCAAGCGCATGCTCACTCTCCATAGAGGAATCCTCATATAGACGTGGCGATGTTGAAAGGGGGCGGGTACTAAGCGCAAAACAAGGACAAGGGGGATGAACTAGAAGGTACTGAAGGGAAGGAAGTATATGAGAAGGGGATAATTATAAGAGGGACATAATGACATACATGATGAAATGAGGTAAATGCAGCAACAAAAAGGGAAAGGGGAAAAAGAGATGTGAAGAATAAACACATGAGTGTAATGAATGCATTGATGTGAGTGAGAGTGGTAAGGAAAAGTGGGTGAAGGTGTATATAATGAATTAATGTGTTAAAAATGAGGATAAGTAAATGGTGAAAAAATAGTGAAAAAGAATATATTAAAAAAATGTGAAAATGGAAGAAAGCGAGTACAATGAGAATATGAGGAAGAAGAGATGTAAGAAGTGAATATGATCAAGTGGAAAAAAGTAATAAAAAGGAAAAGCATTACAGTGGTCAAGGCGAAGTTGTGATGAAAGTGTACATAGATATCAATATTGATAAATATTATTTTGACCTTTTCCTTTTTGGTCCATAATAAACAATAACCATAAATGTCCAATCTCTATATAGTCGAAACACATAAGTAGAGTATTTGTACTCTCTTGTATATTTCTGCAAGAATATAATTCATTTGCTTTTTCTTCCCTTTATTTTGTCCTTTATTTTTAGTCCTCTGCAGTATAGTCCATCATACATCGAGGACGGGGAAGAGGCCAGAAGGAACCAACGCATATCCAGCGAACGCCCAGAAAAAAGAAGAACAGCCTATCTGCCACGACACAGCAAGGGACCATGGTGAGAACTAGATAAATAGCACAACAATTAAAATCACATAAAACAAGTATAAAAACTGGACAGATAAAAAAGCATCCTAACAGGAGAAGAAAGAACTAGGGGATAGTAGGTAAACACAAGAAAAAGTCCAAGAAAGCGACAAAAGAGTAAGAGTAATGGTATGATGGAACGAATATAGGAAGAAGCCTAAGCCCAACATTATAAGAATGCAGAAAAACCAAATTGCTCGTTTAGCCCTTGAGGAGAAACAGTACCTAGATGGAATATCCATCTGCTCTCCAATCTAGATAGGGCCAGACCCAGATCACCGCCCCTAATGCCCATGTCTACTTGGTTAATACCCTTAATTATCAGTCCTGTTGTGATAAATTTTGAAATGTTTGGGAAGGGTTCTTAGGTTAGATGTGTCTTCAGTATGGAGAGATTTCTCAATGTCCAGTATATGCTCCCTAGTCCTTACCTTTAGTTCCCGCGTGGTTAGCCCAATACAGATTTTGTTACATGGGCATTGTGCATGATAAATGACACCTTTCGAGTTACATGAGAGGGCTTTTCGAATTTCATATACTCTGCTATTATCAAAATTGCAGAAATCCTTGCTGTTGACCAAGTTTTTACAGGCTTTACATTTGCCACATTTAAAAAAGCCCCATTTCTTACCATCAGGCATCAAAACAGATGAACTCTTTTCATAATAGCTGTGTACCAAGGAGTCCTTAAGATTTTTTGATCTTCTAGCAACAAGGGCAGGTTTTTCGGGTAAAATTTTAAGTAATACCAGGTCCGTGAGAAGTATATCCCAATTAGTGTTGAGCCATCCCCGTAGTGTTCGAGTTCGGTTCGGTTCGTCGAACACCCGTGTGTTCGCCGAACTGTTCATTGAACTGTTCGTCGAACACCTTCGAACACCGCTAAAACCAATGGCAGGCAAACAAAAACACATAGAAACACATAGAAAACACCTTCAAAGGTGTCCAAAAGCTGACAAACTGCTTAGAAGACACAACTAACACATGGAAAAGTGACAAGTACATATAGTCATGAGAAAAGAAAAGAGGTGGAGGAGTAAAAGGAGGGGGAGACACAGATATAGGCATGTCATGCCCTTCTAAAATCCAAAAAGTGAGAAGCCGACACGTTCAGTCCGCTCCTGCCCGTGCCACCTACGTGTCGCCGGGTTTGTGCCAGAGCCGCGGTGAACCCTGACGGCCAGCCCCCCTCTCCCAATACTGGTGCCTGTGCGCTGGTGGGTCGAGCGAGTTCCCCTGTGGTGGAGGCAGCTCTAAGCTTTTTAATTTAAATTGTCTCTCTAATTTGAATGAATACACTTTAAATCCATTTACAAGGATCTATTGGAGGGCAAGTCTCATGCCAGCAGCCGCGTAATTCCAGCTCCAGTAGCGTCCACTAAAGCTGCTGCAGTTAAAAAGCTTTTATAAGGATCGAGCTCGGCTGTCCACCGCAAGGCATCCTACTGCCAGTCCCAGCCCCTATGCCTTGGGGTGCCTCCTGATGCTCTTCACTGAGTATCCCGTGGTCCCGAAGCATTTCCTTTGAAAAAATTAAGTGTCCAAACTACAGGTGGTGTAGCTTGCTTAACAGCCGGGATAATCCGCTGACTAGCAGACACTGTTACTAGGCACAAAGTATTTCCTGGGCTAGATGCAGTTAAAAATTTGTAATTAGATACTCTCGTTGGATGCTGAAAAAGCATTCCATAGAGTCTCCTGGCACGCCATATATGATTCTCTTAAAAAGCTTGGGGTAGGGGTCTAGGGGACCCTTTTATAGCCAAAATCACGGCCCTGTATCGCAATACGTCACCTAGGCTGAAGATAAATGGAACTGTAGCACCCTGAGGGCTCGGTTGCTACAGAGGTATTGCACCTCACCCAGAGGTGTGATATCTCACTCTGAGGTAAGGATGGAGTGTGGATCAGGACCCGACACCTGCATGCATTACACCACATTGCCATGGGGCAGGGCGACCAATATGCCCCTGAGATGGGCACGACAGTCCCTGTCCCTGGCTGGAGTGGGGGGAGGGAACACTGAGGAAGGGGAACCCTGTAGTGCAGGAGCAGGGAGGAAGCAGTTCCTGGGTGCATTGAGAAGGGAGTATAAAAGGTGGGCACCATCTTAGTTCAGTGCAGAGAAGTCTGAGCAGAAGCGGCAGGGAGCAGGGGCTCTGCATGAGCTCTGCTCCGGAGGCGGGCCTAGTAACAGAGGCCCAGGCCTGGAAGAGGGAGAAGGAAGGAAGAGGAGCGGAGAAGGCTCCAGGAACGAGGAACGAAGGGATCCCAGGGGTGCGGACGGGCGAGTCGCCACCGCACGCCCGAATCCACCTGCATGGAGGGGTCAGGCCAAAGGGGGAGACCGGCCCCCGAAACTAGTGGAGGCAGGAAACGACCCTCAGCTAGAAACCGGAGGCTGTGACATTTTATGTGGCGCAGCCCCTCGCTACACCCGCTAGGAGGGCAGCACATAGGGTCAGGGAAACTGGCGCCAAGTTTACCAAGAGGAGGCCCGAGGCAGCCGGACAGAAGGGTTGGTAAGAAAGGCCAGACAAAGGACACACAAAGGGGGTCCTGTGAAGCGCTCCAAAGTTATCTGGGAGTTGTCTGAGCCCCTCACCTGGTGAGCACAGTACGACGTGGGCAGCCGTTACCTGCAGACGTGGTCTGGATAATAAGAACTGTGAGTAAAGGCCCTGGACTGCATCACTGACTCCGTGTCGTTACTGCTGCTGCCCTGCACCATCACCCCCATCCTTCGCATACACTGCCCTGAGGCTATACTCCTCCCGTGGGGAGTTATGCTATGCTCTGCTGCACCCACAACACCAGCCTCAGCGGTCTGCCCTGCAGCGGCGGTTCACTCTGACCGCAATCCACGGGTGGCGTAGTCGGACATTTAAACATCAAAACCACATAAATAGTTCCTCCACTGGTTTGACCACCCTGAGCCACGGAATCGGGTCGCCGCCACGAAGACTACAACCACCAGCATCCACCAAAAAGGGTCCGGCTCCGGGTGTCCCAAGGCCCAGGGGGTGCATCAGAACATTTTCATCACCTTTCACAATCACCAATGGGACAAGGCAGGGATGTCCTCTGTCCCCTCTCTTATACATCCTAGTGACGGAGCACCTGCTCTCATCAATTCGCCATAACCCCAATATTAGGTGGATTGAGGTGGGAGGCACCGAGTACAAGTGCTCTCTATTTGCTGATGATGTACTAGTATATATCACTCAACCACATATATCCATCCATGCTGTTATGGCTGAAATAGATCACTTTGTTACATGGTCAAATTTTAAAATCAATGCAGCGAAGTCTGAGGCCCTCGATGTCTCCCTCCCCAAATCCATATAGGATTCCATCCAGTCCAACTTTCCCTTTGCCTGGCCCTCACAGGGTATCAAATACTTAGGAATTCCTATTCATAGAGACCTCTCCCATCTATGTTATCTTAATTTTGGGCCCTTTATTGAACAACTCCATACAGACCACGGTTGGCAAGTTAGAACTGTAAGATTCACTACGTGAACCACTGGTGTTTTGTGGAAAAGCACATGTACACTGTGTTCCAAATAATTATGCAAAACGTGCTTAGGAGTGATAAGGGAAGAATTTGTTTGTTTGTCAGTTAAACTCATTGATGGTGATGTGTGTCAGGGCTCTTTATATCACTGTAAGCAATTGCAGACACCTGTGCTAATTAGTATGGCAGGTGTGTCCAATGAAAGGCAAGACTACTTAAGAAGGCTGTCTCACATTACTAAGCAGCCTACATTTTCTGCCAAAATGGGAAAGAAAAAGGATGTGTCGGCTGCTGAGAAGCAACAAATTGTGGAGTGTTTAGGTCAAGGCATGACTACAATCAACATTGTGCGATGATCAGGATGAAGTGTCTTGGCAATCAAGAAGTATGTAGCTGATTCACAGTACACACGTGTGCGTGCTGATAAGGGCAAATTGAGGACTCTTTCCTACAGGCAATTACGTCAGGTTAAAAGAGCAGCGGCAAAAAAGCCTTGTCATAGCAGCAGACAAGTTTTTGAAGCTGCTGGTGCCTCCAACGTCCCCCGAACAACAAGATGCAGGGTCCTTCAGAGGTTTTGCAGCTGTGCATATGCCATCCTGTCGACCTCCTCTATCCACTTCACACAAGCAGAAACGGCTCCAGTGGGCCAAACATTACATGAAGACTGATTTCAAAACTGTTTTGTTCACGGATGAGTGCCGTGCAGCGCTCGATGGTCCAGATGGATGGAGTGGAGGATGGCTGGTTGATGGACACCCCACGCAAACACGGCTACAGCGCCAACAAGGAGGAGGTGGAGTAATGTTTTGGGCTGGAATCATGGGGAGAGAGATTGTCGGCCCCTTTAGGATCCCTGAAGGCGCTAAAGATGAACTCCATAATGTATGTGGATTTTCTCAAACAGCACTTCCTGCCATGGTTCAAGAAGAAGAACCGTGTATTTCACAGCAAGATCATTTTTTTACATGATAATGCACCATCTCATGCTGCACATAAAACATCTGCATCTCTGGCTGATATGGGCATAAAAGGGGACAAACTTATGGTGTGACCCCCATGCTCCCCTGACCTCTACACCATTCAGAACCTCTGGAGCATCATCAAAAGGAGTGTCTATGATGGCGGGAGGCAGTTCACATCTAAGCAACAGCTCTGGGAGGGTATTCTGTCCTCATGCAAAACAATTGAAGCAGAAACCATCCAAAACCTGACAAATTCAATGGACGAGAGAGTTCAGAAGCTCCTTTCGAACAAGGGGTCCTATGTGAAAATGTAACATCACCTAGAATAAAGTTTTGAGTTGAAAACTGTTTGATTTCAGTTTCTAATAACCTGCTAATGCTTATAATTTCAAAAATGACCATTTTTTTGGTCTTTATTAAAATGAAAAGGTTGATCAAAAAGTTTGGGGGATCTAAGAGTGTGGCAACCCAGTAGTCATGATTACTTCAAATTCTGACAATATGATGGTCATGTTGCAGGTAGTGCAGCAAGAAGGCACTTATGTGTCTTGCGCATCTCGGAGCCCCAAAATTATTTTCCGGGCTAGATGCAGCTAAAAATTATTATTAATTTTAAATCTGGTGGAGCTTAGTATAGATAGGATCAGTGCTGCACACTGCTACAAAGCCCAAATTATTTTCCAGTCAAGATACAGATAAACATGATTAGTAATTTGAAAGCTTAAAACGGTTGGTAGGGTGATTTTAACCAATCATCAAGCTTTTACTCTCCCCAGGATGACACAGGGGTAGAAAAGTCGTTTCGGATCCATGATTTGTTCATCTTTATGAACGTGAGTCTGTCTACATTATCAGTGGAGAGCCGCGTGCGCTTATCTGTCAGCACACCACCAGCAGCGCTGAACACACGTTCAGACAGAACGCTGGCTGCGGGGCATGACAAGATCTCCAAGGCGTAAGTGGCTAGCTCCGGCCATTTATCCAGATTGGAAGCCCAAAAAGAGCAAGGGTCCAGTGACACAGTCATGGCTTCAATGTTTACTTGGAGATACTCCTGTACCATCGTCTCTAGGCGTTGACTATGTGTCAGACTTCTTGTCTCCTGTGGCCTTGCAAAGGATGGGCTAAAAAAGTGGTGAAATGATTCCGCAAAATTGATGTTACCAGCAGATACTGTGGTTCTGTTACGGTTTGAGTGCTGAACACTTGACGGTCCCACGGTTGGCAAGTTGGAACTGTGAGATTCACTACGTGCACCACTGGTGTTTTGTGGAAAAGCACATGTAAGATTCTGCAACAGTCTCTGCTGATACTCCTGCATGCGTGCATCCCTTTCTATGGCAGGAATAATTTCTGCAAATTTACTTTTGTACCGGGGATCTAGCAGTGTGGCAACCCAGTAGTTAGGATTATTTCTAATTCTCACAATTCGAGGGTCATGTTGCAGGTAATGCAGCAAGAAGGCACTCATGTGTGTTGCGCATCCAGGAGCACCAAGTCCCTGTTGTGTTGGTGGCGAGGTAACAATCATGCTTCCTTCCTCTGTCCTCTCCCCCCAACCTCGCACAACAGAAATGTGATCAAGGTCTCCCTCATCTGATGAGTCTTCCATCAGTTCGTCCTCCACTTCTTCCTGGGCTCCTGCACCTTCCTCACTAGTTTGGCTGCTACCATGCGCCCTGGTAAAACCATCTCCCCCACCCTCACATGCCTGCCGCCTTGGTGCTGCCGACCGTCTGGACCTTGCAGATGTTAGCCCTTCCGCATACAACTCCTCCTCCTCTACTTCCTCCACCTCCTCTTGTGCCACCACCTGACTCCGAATTCTGTTTAACATGTGCTCCAGCATGTAAATCACCGGAATAGTCATGCTGATAATGGCATCGTCAGCACTAAACATCTTCGTCGCCATTTCAAAACTGTGCAGAAGGGTGCATAGGTCCCTGATCTGAGACCACTCCTCCAGCGTGATTTGCCCCACCTCCGGATCTCGTTGGCCCAGGCTATACGTCAGAACGTATTGCACCAGGGCTTGTCGGTGCTGCCACAGTCGCTGCAACATGTGCAGAGTTGAATTCCACCGGGTAGGCACATCGCATTTTAGCCGGTGAAGTGGCAGGCCCAACGACTTCTGTAGAGATGTAAGTCGCTGAGTTGCGGGATGCGAACGGCGGAAGTGAGCACACAGCGACCGTGCCCTCTGCAGAAGGCCATCTAGTCTGGGATAGTGGGCTAAAAATTGCTGGACAACCAGGTTCAACACGTGAGCCATACAAGGCACGTGTGTGACATTGCCCCGGCGAAGGGCCGCACCCAGGTTTGCAGCATTGTCGCACACGGCCTTCCCTGGTTTCAGGTCCAGTGGAGACAACCATTCATGAAATTGGTTCTCCAGAGCTGACCACAACTCCTCAGCTGTGCGACTCACATTTCCCAGACATTTCAAAGTAAAAACTGCCTGATGACGTTGAGCCCTACTGCCAGCATAGTAAGGAGGTGTGCAGGATCCCTTCTGCGCAGTTAGAAAGCTTGTGGCATGACCAGACAGGCTTTGGGTGCAGGTGGAAGACGAGAGGAGGTTGAGGAGGCAGAAGCAGTGGAGGAACTTTGACATAAAGAGGATTGACGCACAACTCGTGGGGACGGCAAGACTTGGACAGCAGCCCCTTGTCCTGCTGTCACCATAGTTACCCAGTGCCCAGTCAGCGACATGTAACGCCCCTGTCCATGCCTACTCGTCCAACTGTCTGTGGTGAAATGCACCCTGTCGCACACAGAGTTTCTCAAAGAAGCGGTGATGTTGTGTGCGACATGCTGGTGGAGTGCAGGCACACCTTTCTTTGAGAAGTAGTGCCGACTGGGCATCTGGTACTGGGGCACTGCGACGGACATAAGGTCTCGAAAATCCTCTGTGTCCACCAGGAGGAAAGGCAGCATTTCTGTAGCCAAGAGCTTGCAGATGGTGAAATTCAACCTCTTAGCTTTCTCATGGCTAGGAGGAAATGGTCTTTTACTTGTCCACATCTGAGGGACCGAGGGCTGGCTATTGTGCTTAGACGGGGTTGATAAGGGTGTCCCCGGCAAACTGCCGGTCTGTGAGGAAGATGCAGGCGGACATGTTAGGTTGCCTTGATCCAAAGGTGGTGCTATCGATGTCGGACAGCGCTCAACACCAGCTGGTGTTACCACCTCCAAAGAAAATGATGACCTGCCAATCACGCTGGCTGTTGCGGGTAAAGAGGTGGCAGGTCTGCGCCCCAAAACAGGTGTGACTGCTGTCCCCCCAGTCACAGAGGATGAAGAGGCCGCGGATGCACAAGATATGGCAGACGGTAGTTGGCCCGGCCGGCTAGGCCGCATTGTAGCACACTGAGCTTCCCACTGCAACTTATGCTTCATGTCCATGTGCTGGTTCATGCATGAAGTACTCAAACTATGTATTTTTTGGCCTCTACTTAGCTTTTGCTGACAAATGTTACAGATAACACGAGTTGGGTCATCTTTATCGATCTGAAAAAATGACCAGGCTATGCAAGGCTTAGCACCCATGCGACCTGAAGAGCCACCACGACTTGTGGTGAGAGGCAGAGTTGTGTTTGAGGATGCAGTTGTTGACGTGCTTCCAGTACTATGTCTCTGTCCAGGAAGGCGCAACCTGACCTCGTCGTCACTAGCATCTTCCTCCACCTCCTCTGCTGACCTCATCTCTTGGCTGACTGTGGGTTGACAGTAAGTGGGATCTCCAACCTCATCATCATCACCCTGTGCGTTATCACACCCGTCGTCCTCAGAGCCAACCTGTTCCTGCCCTGACAAAAAACTAAAGTTGTCGCTCCAATCAGGTATTTGAGTCTCATCATCGTCTTCCTCATTGTCTCCACCAACAGGAGTTACAGTTTGGGAATGAGGGTCTACATTATGGTCAGAACCGTCTGCGTCTGGTCCTGGATCCGATTCATAAAGATTCTGGGCATCAGTGCAGATCATTTCCTCGTCTGGATTCACAGAAGCGCTGGAGTCGACCTCTGATTCCCAGGCTATAGTATGAGTAAACAGCTCTGCAGACTCAACCATCTGTTCTACCTCATACTCAGATGGGCAGCTGGAGATTTGGGAGCTGTGAGGAAGCAAGTGCGATTGGGGTGACACCTTTGAGGACTGGAGTATTTGTGATGTTGAACTTGATGTGGAGGAGAGCCCACTTAAAGGAGCACTTGATATCCGTTGAAGCACCTGCTGTTTTTGTGCCTCATCTGGAATTTGTAGCGATTGGCGTGGCCGTAAGAAAGGGATCTTATCACATTGTCCGCTAAAAGAAGTAGACATTTTAGTTTGGCTGGAAGATGGTCTTTCTTCTGCAGATGTTACTGTTGCTTTAACACCTACCCCACGGACACAACCTTTTTTCCCCTTCCCAACACGCCTATTCCCCTTTCCACCAGCAGCAGGCCTTTTTCCAATCATTTTGGTGGTTAACTAACTCACAACTCTGGAGTTGTTTGCACAAAAAAACAATGGATGGGAACCGAGCAGAGCTGAGTGGCCAAACTGTGGTATTAGGCCAAAACTATTGGCTGGGTTAGATGCAGAAAAAAATTATATTCAATTTGCAACCTGATGGAGGTCAGTATAGATGGACTAATAGAGAAAGTCCCACACACAGCTAGAAGCCCAAATATTTTTTCAGAGGTAGATGCAGAAAAAAAATATATTCAGTTTGCAACCTGATGGAGGTCAGTATAGATGGACTAATAGAGAAAGTCCCACACACTGCTAGAAGGCCAAATATTTTTTCAGAGCTAGATGCAGACAAAAAATTATTTTTAATTTGCAACCTGATGGAGGTCAGTATAGATGGACTAATAGAGAAAGTCCCACACACTGCTAGAAGGCCAAATATTTTTTCAGAGCTGGATGCAGATAAAAATTATTTTTAATTTGCAACCTGTTGGAGGTCAGTATAGATGGACTAATAGAGAAAGTCCCACACACTGCTAGAAGGCCAAATATTTTTTCAGAGCTAGATGCAGACAAAAAATTATATTCAGTTTGCAACCTGATGGAGGTCAGTATAGATGGACTAATAGAACAAGTCCCACACACAGCTAGAAGCCCAAATATTTTTTCAGAGGTAGATGCAGATAAAAATTATTTTTAATTTGCAACCTGATGGAGGTCAGTATAGATGGACTAATAGAGAAAGTCCCACACACTGCTAGAAGGCCAAATATTTTTCCAGAGCTAGATGCAGAAAAAAATTATATTCAGTTTGCAACCTGATGGAGGTCAGTATAGATGGACTAATAGAACAAGTCCCACACACAGCTAGAAGCCCAAATATTTTTTCAGAGGTAGATGCAGATAAAAATTATTTTTAATTTGCAACCTGATGGAGGTCAGTATAGATGGACTAATAGAGAAAGTCCCACACACTGCTAGAAGGCCAAATATTTTTTCAGAGCTAGATGCAGACAAAAAATTATTTTCAGTTTGCAACCTTATGGAGGTCAGTATAGATGGACTAATAGAACAAGTCCCACACACAGCTAGAAGCCCAAATATTTTTTCAGAGCTAGATGCAGAAAAAAATTATATTCAGTTTGCAACCTGATGGAGGTCAGTATAGATGGACTAATAGAACAAGTCCCACACACAGCTAGAAGCCCAAATATTTTTTCAGCGGTAGATGCAGATAAAAATTATTTTTAA
This sequence comes from Phyllobates terribilis, assembly GCF_046119375.1. Lineage (NCBI taxonomy): Eukaryota > Metazoa > Chordata > Amphibia > Anura > Dendrobatidae > Phyllobates > Phyllobates terribilis. Next base: position 405,584,144 of record NW_027362761.1, on the reverse strand, counting down.
TTTGCAACCTGATGGAGGTCAGTATAGATGGACTAATAGAGAAAGTCCCACACACTGCTAGAAGGCCAAATATTTTTCCAGAGCTAGATGCAGAAAAAAATTATATTCAGTTTGCAACCTGATGGAGGTCAGTATAGATGGACTAATAGAACAAGTCCCACACACAGCTAGAAGCCCAAATATTTTTTCAGAGGTAGATGCAGATAAAAATTATTTTTAATTTGCAACCTGATGGAGGTCAGTATAGATGGACTAATAGAGAAAGTCCCACACACTGCTAGAAGGCCAAATATTTTTTCAGAGCTAGATGCAGACAAAAAATTATTTTCAGTTTGCAACCTTATGGAGGTCAGTATAGATGGACTAATAGAACAAGTCCCACACACAGCTAGAAGCCCAAATACTTTTTCAGAGGTAGATGCAGAAAAAAATTATATTCAGTTTGCAACCTGATGGAGGTCTGTATAGATGGATTAATAGAACAAGTCCCACACACTGCTAGAAGCCCAATATTTTTTCAGAGGTAGATGCAGAAAAAAAATATATTCAGTTTGCAACCTGATGGAGGTCAGTATAGATGGACTAATAGAGAAGTCCCACACACTGCTAGAAGGCCAAATATTTTTTCAGAGCTAGATGCAGACAAAAAATTATTTTTAATTTGCAACCTGATGGAGGTCAGTATAGATGGACTAATAGAGTAAGTCCCACACACTGCTAGAAGGCCAAATATTTTTTCAGAGGTAGATGCAGAAAAAAATTATATTCAGTTTGCAACCTGATGGAGGTCTGTATAGATGGATTAATAGAACAAGTCCCACACACAGCTAGAAGCCCAATATTTTTTCAGAGGTAGATGCAGAAAAAAAATATATTCAGTTTGCAACCTGATGGAGGTCAGTATAGATGGACTAATAGAGAAAGTCCCACACACTGCTAGAAGGCCAAATATTTTTTCAGAGCTAGATGCAGACAAAAAATTATTTTTAATTTGCAACCTGATGGAGGTCAGTATAGATGGACTAATAGAGAAAGTCCCACACACTGCTAGAAGGCCAAATATTTTTTCAGAGCTGGATGCAGATAAAAATTATTTTTAATTTGCAACCTGATGGAGGTCAGTATAGATGGACTAATAGAACAAGTCCCACACACAGCTAGAAGCCCAAATATTTTTTCAGAGGTAGATGCAGAAAAAAATTATATTCAGTTTGCAACCTGATGGAGGTCTGTATAGATGGATTAATAGAACAAGTCCCACACACAGCTAGAAGCCCAATATTTTTTCAGAGGTAGATGCAGAAAAAAAATATATTCAGTTTGCAACCTGATGGAGGTCAGTATAGATGGACTAATAGAGAAAGTCCCACACACTGCTAGAAGGCCAAATATTTTTTCAGAGCTAGATGCAGAAAAAAATTATATTCAGTTTGCAACCTGATGGAGGTCAGTATAGATGGACTAATAGAACAAGTCCCACACACAGCTAGAAGCCCAAATATTTTTTCAGAGCTAGATGCAGAAAAAAATTATATTCAATTTGCAACCTGATGGAGGTCTGTATAGATGGACTAATAGAATGATGCTATGCCCAAAAGATTTTACTTCACTAGGTGCAGTAAAAAAATTGGTATTCTATACACAGGTGGTATATCTTGCAACACAGATAGGCTACTCCACTGACTAACACACTCTGCAATAGGCCAAAAAGGATTAGCTTTGCTAGATTCAGCCAAATGCTGTGAAAAAACTTGCATAGCACTGGCACAGACCTGCCTGGCAAAAACTGATAGGAACTGATGTAACCTAGTCCTGAAAAGGACTGCAATTACAATTAGTCTTTACTCCCACAATCTATCTATTTAAGAGCACAGACCTGCCTGATAAAAGTCGTAGGAAATGCTGTAACCTAGTCCTTAAAAGGACTGCAATCACAACTATTCCCTACTCCCAAGCTATCTGTAGATTTGTGCGAAAATTGGCTTGAAATTAACAAGGTATAGCACACACAGCAACAGCGGTGCTGTCTAACACGCAGCTGCAGCAGTGAGAAAATGGTGGCGACGGGGAAAATGGCTTGGTCTTATAGGGCAAGGACATGTGACATACACTGCCAATGACACATGCCCTTGCTTGTGTGAAAAAAGCACTTCGCTCCGTGTGTGCGCTGCTGATAGGCTGACAGATTGCACCTCCCCACTGTAAATGCGGGAAAGAGAAAAAAAAATGGAGATCTTCATTATTCCTGCAGAGATCCATCTCCTGCCCCTCCCCCCACCCCGCTGTACACTCAAACTGCGTATTAACATTAATTTTCATCATTACTGAGAAAAAATCCAGTTATGATTTTGGTGCACGAACAGTTATCGAACATAACCTCGAACAGCCGAATTTTTCTCAAATCGTTCGTGTTCGCCGAACGGCTCGAACACCGCCCAAAACAGCTCGAATTTGAGATTGGCGAACAGTTCGAGTAGAACAACGCTCATCTCTAATCCCAATGTTTGTTTAGGATCTCCCTGAGTTCTGGCCATTGGGTGTTATAGTCAGATATAAATCTGGCTATGTATTAATTGTTCTCCCTACTCTCTTTTTTCCCATAAAGCAATTGCTCTCTGTTCGAGTTTAGTGCTTTTTTAAATCCAATCTTGATGTTCCTTTTACTATAGCCTCGGTTTTGAAACCGTCTGGTAAGATCATATGACTGTTGAAGAAAAGAGTTCTTATTGGAACATATTCTTTTTAGTCTTAGAAACTGTACCATCGGGACACCCCGAATGGTGGGCGGGGGGTGGCAGGAAGAACTATGCAGTAGGGTATTGGTCTCAGTTTCTTTCCTAAAGACATCAGTCATAATATGGCCATCAAAGGTAGTTTGAAAGTGAAGCTGGTGGCCCTGACTAGATGGACGTAGATAAATACAAAAAAAGGAAAATGGAAATGCAACCCAAATGGATATCCTACTTCTAACTGCCCCCTCAGTCAGGATACACACATTGATCCTAGTTACAATCAGCAATAGCTCTATGAAAAAGAAACAGAGAGGGAAAAGTGGCAGGACTTACTCTGAGAAGTATGAGCTACTTCCGTGGAAAGGTGTGTTGATTAGGCAGGCTTTGCAGAATCACAGCCATCAGCTGTTGGTTGTGGCGTGGAAGACCTCAGCCAGCCAGACCGAGCACAATAGTTTAGCAGTTGATGCGCGCTGTTACCATACGTCCAGCTGGGTCTGTACTGATGAGCCGGTGGGGTAAAGCGGGAGCGTCCTCCCTAAAATGTGCCTCTTACCCACTCTGTAGCGCTGGTACAAACGCGGCGTGCTCCGGCCGGAAGCTTAGCCGCGTGAGCGCAGAGCTGGTGGGGGCGTGACACTGTGACGTCACAGCCCAAAGTATGAGATGTACAGGGGCCCACAAAAAAGACCGACGCATTTTGAAGGACACAGTCATTCTTCCTCAGGGTGTGGCTCACCTAGACCTCCTGCCTTCAAATAGCACTGCTAGCCTGCTGCCAACCAATAAGAACAAACAGGGAGAAAAAAAACATACACACCCTTAAAAAATACCATATTTAGTGTAGGAGAATATCCAAACAGAAACACATACTTAAAAAGGAAAGAAAGAAAGGGTTTCACTTTCATTTTCCTTTTTTTGTATTTATCTACATCCATCTAGCCAGAGCCGCCGGCTCTGAGTGTACTTAGCGCGGTAATATTTGTGGTTGTTTTATTATTATTATTATTATTATTATTATTACAATATAAAATTTAAATAGAAAAAAAAATAAAAAAGGAGTATTTGAAAATGTATTAACATTTTAAATGTATTAAGTAAACTTCAGTAAAGACAATTACTGAACGCCTGCAACTAATTGACGCTAACTGTCAATCCATGGATTTGTATAAAAACAATCTGCAGTAAAATAATTACTTTAGTAATTTTCCAGTAAATTTCTGACAATACATTAAATAAAATGTACTGATTGGATGTCATTAAAAAAATTACTGTTGTAATAGATAGTAAAATAGGAAGTCCCATCCATCTCAAATATGTCCCGGTTGTACCTGGCAGTAGTCAAAATCTTTGTCTTCTTTGTGTTGAGCTTTCCATCTTGACACGGCGTAATAAGTCCTTCATTCCATCTATGCTTCCTGCTATCAATGTTGTATTGTCTGGGTACTTATACTGTTGATAATTTGTCCAGCAATCATGAATCCGTCTTCTTTTTTGGCAAGTCTAGGCTTCCTGAAAATAGCTTCTACATATAAATTGATGAGAAATGGTGACAGGATGCAGCCTTGTCTGACACCTCGATCTACTTTGCCATGTCATCATGTCCTATTCGTCTGTTACTTCTTGGTTGATGTAAAGGTTCCTAATAAGGCTGATCCAAAGTTTCTGGTGATCAACAAAGTCAAAGGCTTTGCTGTAGTCTATGAAGCAAAAATAGATCTCCTTGCTATATTCTTTTGCCTTTTCCATTATCCATTATTTCTGTTTGGACATGGTATTGCAAGTATGGCTGCTATGTCTCATTTTCAGTGATTTTTTTTTGTAGGCTCTTCAGTAGTACTTTGTTGGCATGAGGTATGAGCGCAATAGTCTGAAAGTTTCCACAGTTTATAGCATCTCCCTTGTTCGGAATAGAAATAAACACGGATCTTGTTCAGTCCTTGAGCAATTTACCAGTTGTCCATATCTGTTGACATAGACGTGTAAGGACATCAACTGCTGCTCCAGAAAACATTATTAGCTCTTGATATATAACATATAGCTTTCTCTCTCTGTCGCTCTCTCTATATATAAATAAATGTATATCCCCACTGTGTATATATATATATATATATATATATATATATATATATATATATATATACAGTACAGACCAAAAGTTTGGACACACCTTCTCATTTAAAGATTTTTCTGTATTTTCATGACTATGAAAATTGTACATTCACACTGAAAGCATCAAAACTATGAATTAACACATGTGGAATTATATACTTAACAAAAAAGTGTGAAACAACTGAAAATATGTCTTATATTCTAGGTTCTTCAAAGTAGCCACCTTTTGCTTTGATGACTGCTTTGCACACTCTTGGCATTCTCTTGATGAGCTTCAAGAGGTAGTCACCTGAAATGGTCTTCCAACAATCTTGAAGAAGTTCCCAGAGATGCTTAGCACTTGTTGGCCCTTTTGCCTTCACTCTGCGGTCCAGCTCACCCCAAACCATCTTGATTGGGTTCAGGTCTGGTGACTGTGGAGGCCAGGTCATCTGGCGTAGCACCCTATTACTCTCCTTCTTGGTCAAAGAGCCCTTACACAGCCTGGAGGTGTGTTTGGGCTCATTGTCCTGTTGAAAAATAAATGATGGTCCAACTAAACGCAAACCGGATGGAATAGCATGCCGATGCAAGATGCTGTGGTAGCCATGCTGGTTCAGTATGCCTTCAATTTTGAATAAATTCCCAACAGTGTAACCAGCAAAGCACCCCCACACCATCACACCACCTCCTCCATGCTTCACGGTGGGAACCAGGCATGTTGAGTCCATCCGTTCTCCTTTTCTGCATCGCACAAAGACACGGTGGTTGGAACCAAAGATCTTAAATTTGGACACATCAGTGTTAGAACCCTCCTGTTAATTTTTTCTATCTTGTGTTTTGCGGTCACGTGACCATCTGCCTATATATTCCAGCTCCACCTTTCTGGCTTTGCTGGACTTCAGTGTTGTTTGACTGTTTTGCTAGTCTGGTGCTTCGGTGACTTTCTCTGTCAGTTTGCTTGGTCCTATGGGACCTCTAGTACTTTTTGTCAGTTTGTCTTTTGTGTTCTACAACAATTTCTGTTTAGTAGGTGTCCCATCTTTGTCCCAGTCCTTAGTTCTTTTAGGGACCCCTTCCTTAATTCTATAGAACTTCGTTCAGACTAGCCGAGGACAAAGGTGGGTCTGTTCACTAGGAAAAGGCAGCCCGCTACATCGTAGGGATTCAGCTTAGTCTTACTGTAGGGACAGCTTTCCCCTGTCTTTCCTTAGTTCTTGTTGCAGATCATAACAATCAGACCAAAGCATAGATTTCCACTGGTCTAATGTCCATTCCTTGTGTTCTTTAGCCCAAACAAGTCTCTTCTGCTTGTTGCCTGTCCTTAGCAGTGGTTTCCTAGCAGCTATTTTACCATGAAGGCCTGCTGCACAAAGTCTCCTCTTAACAGTTGTTGTAGAGATGTGTCTGCTGCTAGAACTCTGTGTGACATTGACCTGGTCTCTAATCTGAGCTGCTGTTAACCTGCGATTTCTGAGGCTGGTGACTCGGATAAACTTATCCTCAGAAGCAGAGGTGACTCTTGGTCTTCATTTCCTGGGGCGGTCCTCATGTGAGCCAGTTTCTTTGTAGCTCTTGATGGTTTTTGCAACTGCACTTGGGGACACTTTCAAAGTTTGCCCAATTTTTCGGACTGACTGACCTTCATTTCTTAAAGTAATGATGGCCACTCGTTTTTCTTTACTTAGCTGCTTTTTTCTTGCCATAATACAAATTCTAACTGTCTATTCAGTAGGACTATCAGCTGTGTATCCACCAGACTTCTGCACAACACAACTGATGGTCCCAACCCCATTTATAAGGCAAGAAATCCCACTTATTAAACCTGACAGGGCACACCTGTGAAGTGAAAACCATTTCCGGTGACCCTACCACTTGAAGCTCATCAAGAGAATGCCAAGAGTGTGCAAAGCAGTCATCAAAGCAAAAGGTGGCTACTTTGAAGAACCTAGAATATAAGACATATTTGCAGTTGTTTCACACTTTTTTGTTAAGTATATAATTCCACATGTGTTAATTCATAATTTTGATGCCTTCAGTGTGAATGTACAGTTTTCAAAGTCATGAAAATACAGAAAAATCTTTAAATGAGAAGGAGTGTCCAAACTTTTGGTCTGTACTGTATGTCTCATATCAGATGCCTTGTTGTGAATAAATCATCTTTTATCAGTTTATATAAATGACTAGCGATGAGTGAGTGTGCTCGCCACTGCTCAATATTCGATTGAACATCATGGTGCTCAGGCATCATAGGCGGATTATAATGAGGGTAATCTGGGCTACACCCCGGGGCCCCGTGGCTCTAGGGGGCCCGGGGCTCCGGTGGGTCCATGGCCAGATTGCCCTCATTATAATATGCGCATAGCCGCGGCACACACCGGTTGTCAGACGTGGGGGGGCCCCCAGACCGCTCCCCCCTTCTTCTTTGGCCGGGCCAGCACTGCACCTGTTAAATTCTGTGTGCTGGCCCGGCCACGACACTGCTAGGAGACATGGCCCTGTGTGCGGCCGTGTCTGCTAGTGTGACGTCACGCAGTGGGCGCCCGGCCTGCACTGCTGCACCGGAGAGAGGCTGGATGACGGGAGCCGGGGGATGGTGAGTGCGTGTGTGTGTGAGTGTGTGTGTGTGATTGAGTGTAAGTGTGTGCGCAGATATCATTGTGTGATGTCTGTTTATATGTATTTTTGTGTTTCAAATGTATTTACGCGTGTATGTACAGTACAGACCAAAAGTTTGGACACACCTTCTCATTTAAAGATTTTTCTGTATTTTCATGACTATGAAAATTGTACATTCACACTGAAGGCATCAAAACTATGAATTAACACATGTGGAATTATATACTTAACAAAAAAGTGTGAAACAACTGAAAATATGTCTTATATTCTAGGTTCTTCAAAGTAGCCACCTTTTGCTTTGATGACTGCTTTGCACACTCTTGGCATTCTCTTGATGAGCTTCAAGAGGTAGTCACCGGAAATGGTTTTCACTTCACAGGTGTGCCCTGTCAGGTTTAATAAGTGGGATTTCTTGCCTTATAAATGGGGTTGGGACCATCAGTTGTGTTGTGCAGAAGTCTGGTGGATACACAGCTGATAATCCTACTGAATAGACTGTTACAATTTGTATTATGGCAAGAAAAAAGCAGCTGAGTAAAGAAAAACAAGTGGCCATCATTACTTTAAGAAATGAAGGTCAGTCAGTCCGAAAAATTGGGCAAACTTTGAATGTGTCCCCAAGTGCAGTTGCAAAAACCATCAAGCGCTACAAAGAGATTGGCTCATATGAGCACCGCCCCAGGAAAGGAAGACCAAGAGTCACCTCTGCTTCTGAGGATAAGTTTATCCGAGTCACCAGCCTCAGAAATCACAGGTTAACAGCAGCTCAGGTTAGAGACCAGGTCAATGCCACACAGAGTTCTAGCAGCAGGCACATCTCTACAACAACTGTTAAGAGGAGACTTTGTGCAGCAGGTCTTCATGGTAAAATAGCTGCTAGGTAACCACTGCTAAGGACAGGCAACAAGCAGAAGAGACTTGTTTGGGCTAAAGAACACAAGGAATGGACATTAGACCAGTGGAAATCTGTGCTTTGGTCTGATGAGTCCAAATATGAGATCTTTGGTTCCAACCACCGTGACTTTGTGCGACGCAGAAAAGGTGAACGGATGGACTCTACATGCCTGGTTCCCACCGTGAAGCATGGAGGAGGAGGTGTGATGGTGTGGGGGTGCTTTGCTAGTGACACTGTTGGGGATTTATTCAAAATTGAAGGCATATTGAACCAGCATGGCTACCACAGCATCTTGCAGCGGCATGCTATTCCATCCAGTTTGCATTTAGTTGGACCATCATTTATATTTCAACAGGACAATAACTCCAAACACACCTCCAGGCTGTGTAAGGGCTATTTGACCAAGAAGGAGAGTGATGGGGTGCTACGCCAGATGACCTGGCCTCCACAGTCACCAGACCTGAACCCAATCGAGATGGTTTGGGGTGAGCTGGACTGCAGAGTGAAGGCAAAAGGGCCAACAAGTGCTAAGCATCTCTGGGAGCTCCTTCAATATTGTTGGAAGACCATTTCCGTTGATTACCTCTTGAAGCTCATCAAGAGAATGCCAAGAGTGTGCAAAGCAGTCATCAAAGCAAAAGGTGACTACTTTGAAGAACCTAGAATATAAGACATATTTTCAGTTGTTTCACACTTTTTTGTTAAGTATGTAATTCCACATGTGTTAATTCATAGTTTTGATGCCTTCAGTGTGAATGTACAATTTTCAAAGTCATGGAAATACAGAAAAATCTTTAAATGAGAAGGTGTGTCCAAACTTTTGGTCTGTACTGTATATGTCTGTATATGTTTGTGTGCGTGACTGCGTGCGGCCTCCCGCTGTATATAGATGGCGCCGTGCGGCCTCCTGCTGCATATAGATGGCGCCGTGCGGCCTCCTGCTGTGTATAGATGGCGCCATGCGGCCTCCTGCTGTGTATAGATGGCTACGTGCGGCCCCCTACTGTGTATAGATGGCTACGTGCGGCCTGCTGCTGTGTATAGATGGCTACGTGTGGCCTTCCGCTGTATATAGATGGCGCCGTGTAGCCTCCCGCTGTATATAGATGGTGCCGTGCGGCCCCTTGCTATGTATAGATGGCACCGTGTGGCCTCCCATTGTGTATAGACGGCGCCATGCAGCCCCCTGCTGTGTATAGATGGCTACATGCGGCCTCCTGCTGTGTATAGATGGCGCCGTGTGGCCTCCTGCTATGTATAGATGGCACTGTGCGGCCCCCTGCTGTGTATAGATGGCGCCGTGCGGCCTTCCGCTGTGTATAGATGGCTACGTGCAGCCTCCCGCTGTGTATATATGGCGCTGTGTGGCCCCCTGATGTGTATAGATGGCTACGTGCGGCCTTCCGCTGTGTATAGTTGGCTACGTGCGGCCTCCTGCTGTGTATAGATGGCTATGTGTGGCCTCCTGCTGTGTATAGATGGCTACGTGCGGCCTCCTGCTGTGTATAGAAGACTACGTGTGGCCTCCTGCTGTGTATAGATGGCTACGTGCAGCCTCCCGCTGTGTATAGATGGCGCCATGCAGCCCCCTGCTGTATATAGATGGCTACGTGCGGCCTCCTGCTGTGTATAGATGGCGCCGTGTGGCCTCCTGCTGTGTATAGATGGCTATGTGCGGCCTCCTGCTGTGTATAGATGGCTACGTGCGTCCTCCTGCTGTGTATAGAAGACTACGTGCGGCTTCCCGCTGTGTATAGATGGCTACGTGTGGCCTTCCACTGTGTATAGTTGGCTACGTGCGGCCTCCTGCTGTGTATAGATGGCTACGTGCGGCCTCCTGCTGTGTATAGAAGATTACGTGCGGCCTCCTGCTGTGTATAGATGGCTACGTGCGGCTTCCCGCTGTGTATAGATGGCTACGTGCGGCCTCCCACTGTGTATAGATGGCTACGTGCGGCCTCCTGCTGTGTATAGATGGCTACGTGTGGCCTCCCGCTGTGTATAAATGGCTACGTGTGGCCTTCTGCTATGTATAGATGGCTACGTGCAGCCTCCCGCTGTGTATAGATGGCGCCCTGCGGCCTCCTGCTGAGTATAGATTGGTACATGCGGCCTCCTGCTGTGTATAGATGGCTATGTGCGGCCTCCTGCTGTGTATAGATGGCTATGTGCGGCCTCCTGCTGTGTATAGATGGCTACGTGCGGCCTCTTGCTATGTATAGATGGCTACGTGCAGCCTCCTGCTGTGTATTGATGGCACCGTGCGGCCTCCTGCTGTGTATAGATGGCTACGTGCGGCCTCCCACTGTGTATAGATGGCTACGTGCAGCTTCCTGCTGTGTATAGATGGCTAGGTGCGGCCTCCCCTATGTATAGATGGCTACATGCGGCATCCTGCTGGGTAGAGATGGCTACGTGCGGCCTCCTGCTGGGTATAGATGGCTACGTGCGTCCTCCTGCTGGGTATAGATGGCTACGTGTGCTCAATATTAAGCCATACAATTAATGTAAGGCTATGTGCCCATGGTGCAGAAATGCTCCGGATTTTTTTTGAGCGTTTCTGCATCTCCCTGGCAGAAAAAACACATGCGGATTGTACATGCGTTTTTCCTGCCAGGGACAAGCGGATATGAAGCGTTCTTCACATGCATTTTTGCATCCGGGTCGTCAAGCGCTTTCCAAGCGATTTTAGCATCACTTGGAAAAGTACTTGACAACTTGGTCACACTATATAAATCCATGCAACCGGCATGGATTTATATAGTGTGACCGTAAAAGAATGGTAAAAATTAAAAACTAAATATATACTTACCTTCTGATGGCCTGCCGATGTCAGCGGTTGCGTGACCCGTCACATGACTAAATGACTTCACCACAGGTCCTGTAGTCTACGGCGAGCTGCCGGCAAGCCAGGACGCATCGGATATAAACACCGGGGGCCATCAGAAGGTAAGTGTAATATTTATTTTTTATTTTATTCTTTTTTTTACAGGTTCTATGGTACCCGGGTGCGGAGGAGAGTCTCCTCTTCTCCAGTCCCGGGTACCATCCGCACATTGAAATGCATGGATTCTGCATGTACAGATGCAGTGATACGGATTACATGAGTTCCAATGCAAGTCAATGGCGGCGAAAACGCTGCGCTTCTGCAAAATAATTGGTTGTGCTGTGGATTTTTCCGCAATGATAATCCGCAGCCAAAATTTCCACAGCATGTGCACAGCACATTCGGATTATCATTGGAGAACATGGCAGACCTTCTACCAAGCGTTTTTTAAGCGTTTCTGCAGCAGAATTGCCGCTGCGGAAGTGCTTAAAAAATGCATAGTGGGCACACAGCCTAAAAAAAATTATTATAATTAATATATTAATATTGTGCCAAATTAATTTCATGTGAACTATCACATGATCTATCGCAGGGGATCATGTGACATGTGATACATCAGGTGTGTGTGTGTGGGGGGGGGCCCGCGCCTTCTAAACTGCCCTGGGCCCTTGCTACTCTTAATCCACCCCTGTCAGGCATACTCATTAATCGATCGAGTATCGCGGGTTCTCGAGTGCCATGCTCGAGTTCCCGCCCTGCATGTTTGGAGCCTGTTAGACAACCAATGAACATGCGGGAATTTCCTGACATACATGTTAGATACTGGCATTACTGTGATTGGCCGGCCACATCGCATCATGGAGTCCTATATAAGACCCTGTGACACATTGCTCGAAACACTGTCCTCAGTAAGCAGTTCAGGAAGAGTTGTAATAGGAGTGAGAGCTTATTTTGGAGCAGACATATAGTCAGGATTTAATATTACTATTGCAGTATTTGAATACTGCTGCTGCAGCATTTAAAGAAATCTTTTCCAGGGCTACATAATTTACTTTCTGTAGTAAAATCGCTGCTACCTGCATTCAGTGGAGGGATGGTTTTGAATTACAGGCATAAAGACCGTGTTTAATACTGCTATTGCAGTATTTGTATACCACTGTTGCACCATTAAAAGAAAAATCATTTTCAGGGCTACATATTATCTTTTCCCTATTAATACCAGAAAGTTTGCAGTAATATAAATGTATGCCTAATTTAAAATGCGCAAGGTGTGCAGTAAGGAACGGGGGAGTGGACGTGCTGCTGATGGTGCACGCAGAGGCCAAGGCCATGGGCCAGGTGAAACTGTGCCTGGTGCAGGAGCACAACAAACATGCTTATCCATGAGACCGAGCTTTTTGTCCCACTTTGCAGGGGGTCGTGGGACACTACTCTTGAAGCCAGAACAGTACGAACAGGTGGTCGGTTAGATGGCAGATAATTCTTCCAGTATGTTTCCCAGCACCATCCTGACTTCCACACGGAAAAGTCTCACTAGCTGAGAGTCTGGACCACATAATCCTCACACTGATCTTCCTTCCTCCCACCATGAGGAGTCCCAGGAGACACGTGATCCCACACTCGGACACTGTGAGGAGCTCTTTACATTTATTGATTCTGGCCTCTCACCCTGCACATTTCAAGAGGGACATGAGGAGCTTGTGTATAGTGTTGCCCAAATATTTGAGCAGTCACAGTCAGAAGGATGTTAAGTCAACAAGTCAAGAGGACCAGAGTGTGGAAGTGGAAGACAAGATGGTGGACGATTAAGTCACTGACCCAACTTGGGAAGGTGCCAAGCAGAACAAGGCCAGCAACACAAAGGGGGAGGAATCCACAGCATGGCAACATGCAGAAAGAGGCAGGGGGGTGGCCAGAGGGAGAAAACAGTTAACTTCCCTAGAGCACCCACATGTGTCAAGTTCCCAGGCCAAGGGTTAGGTGTTCCCCAGTCTGGCATTTTTTTTTAAAGAAAGTGCAGACGATAAAAAAATGGTCATTTGCAACCTTTGCCATACCAAGATCAGTGAGGGCTTTACCAATAATGAATGCCTGGGTCCACAATCAGTGTCTGCAGGTGACACCACTGCCTATTTCACTGTGCTACATGCTTGCCAATCACCTGTCCATGATGCAGGCGCAGATGCTTCATGCCCTGCACCTGTCATTACACATTCGCAAGCACCATCAGCAACCACGTTCAATTCCTTGTCTTTGTGCAGCGTTCAGCTGTCCCTACACTAGGTTTTGGAATGCAAGGAAAAATAACCAGCCACCCACCTACCCACAGGCCCAAGCACTGAAGGGAAACATTTCCAGACTGCTTTCTCTGGAAATGTTGCCATCTAGACTTATGGACACTGAGGCTTTCCGCAACCTCATGCCTACACCAGTACGTCTCCCATAACATCACCCATTCCCTGACCAATGCAGTTACTGGGAAGGTCCATTTAACCACCGACACATGGACAAGTGCTTGTGGCCAGGTACGTTACATTTCCCCTCACGGCACACGTGCTACCAACGCCATGCTTCCACGGTCCAAAAGATACCAAATCTTTTGGACCCATGGAAGCGGTGTGTGGGCGAAACTGCCATCTTCCTTTAATGTGTACCACCGACCCCCCTGCTATGGATTTTTAATGGACGAAAGAAAAGATGATTTTTTAGACCAATGAGTGCACTCTTGTTTTTCTCCATATTGTTACTTTATTGTTTGTCCCTATTTACTGACAGGGTCTAATAGTGCTAGAAGAGACAGCCCCCGACGAGAGGGGCGCCACTTGCACAGGACTAGTGTGCCAACCTCTGCAGGCAGGTAGGGATGAGTGTGAGATTTTTAATAGGGATATTATCGAGGCTTGATAATTTTTGATTTTCACTTGGGTGTTGAGTCTTTTGTATGTCTATTTTTAAATTTCAATCATTAAAAGTTATATTTTATTATTAGCTGTACTACCCGGCTTCGCCCTGGTTAATAATTGCTGTTAGCAAAATAGAATGTGTTAACAAAAATTTATTCTCCACACAAAAACCACAAAACAAATAGATAGAAAGTTCATTGGCTCTTGAGGAAGCAGTTCTTGTTCTCTTGTCTGCAAGCCTCGCTTCCCTCTCCTCAGAAAGTTCATTGGCCCTTGAGGAAACAGCCCTTGTTTTCATGTCTGCAAGCCTCGCTTCTATCTCCTCAGAAAGTTCATTGGCTCTTGAGGAAGCAGCTCTTGTTTTCATGTCTGCAAGCCTCGCTTCCCTCTCCTCAGAAAGTTCATTGGCTCTTGAGGAAGCAGCTCTTGTTTTCATGTCTGCAAGCCTCGCTTCCCTCTCCTCAGAAAGTTCATTGGCCCTTAAGGAAGCAGCTCTTGTTCTCTTGTCTGCAAGCCTCACTTCCCTCTGCTTAGAAAGTTCATTGGCTGTTCTCATGTGTGTCAGCTTTGTTTCTCAGTCTTCACATTTTTTATTGGCCCGTAACGCATCAGCTGACATTCGTGCCATGAAATTCCTTTTCTTATGAGGCATTATTGTGGTAAAAATAGTCTGTAACTGGCAGTTTCTATATCCTCTCACATAGAAGTAATGTGACTGACATCAGAATTCCACCAACACACCCTAACTAACCTCTTATTACCTTACACAAGCTTTGTTATACTGAGAATGTCCTTTGTTGCCTATATTAACCAATCACAGCTCAGATTAATTAACTGTAGCAAAATAGAAGCTGAGCTGTGATTGGTTGCTATTGGCAGCCTGATAAATCTTTGTGAGATGAGTTGTGTGTGCTGAGGGTGGTATATGTGTTCAAGCACGTGGTAGTGTGTGGCGCATTTTGTGTGTGTGTTCATATCCCCTGTGTGGTGAGTATGAGTATCCCATGTCGGTGCCCCACCTTAGCAACTTTACGGTATATACTCTTTGGTGCCATCACTCTCATTCTTTAATTCTCCCTTGTTCACATGTGGCAGCTGTCAATTTGCCTCCAACACTTTTCCTGTCACTTTTTCCCCATTATGTAGATAGGGGCAAAATTGTTTGGTGAATTGGAACGCGCAGGGTTAAAATTTCGCCTCACAACATAGCCTATGACGCTCTCGGGGTCCAGACGTCTGACTGTGCAACATTTGGTGGCTGTAGCTGCGACGGTGCAGATGCCAATCCCGGACATACACACATACATACTTACATACATACACACACACACATTCAGCTTTATATATTAGATTGGTTAGAAGTACAACAAATATGGTGAAATTTTGATAGTGTATACGACAATAATATCACTTTATTGTGATTTTTCTCTGTGCAATGGCTGACCGGAATACAGACAGACATGTTGTAGCTGATATTCAACTACTGTCCAACAGAAGCAGGGAACATTATCAAAGGTCTGGGACAGTTTCCTTAGACCCTCCAGCGTCCAGGCCCTGATGCAAAGGGTAGTCTGACAAGGAGGGAAAAGTTTTTGAAGATGGTGAAGGAATACCTAGCTGACCATACTCTGTGATTCCTCTGTGTTGTACAACTATTGACTATCCATGCTGGACACATGCATGAACAGTTCCTCTACACCTAGGAGGTGCTGGCCTGCCCTGCCTCTAATGTTTTGTTAGGAGGTGTTTTTAGTGCCGCTAGGGTCTTAATAACTGATAGGCACATCCGCCTGTCAACTGAAAATGCTGACCGGCTGACTCTTATCAAAATGAACAAGGCCTGAACCTGAATTGGCCCAGACTTTTCAAACCCACTGGATGACAGCAGTGGAACATAAAGCCAATCCTAATGTTCCCTATTTACTGGTGTATCCCCAAGCACCCCATTCCAAGCAAGCAAGAGTAGATGGTTCTTGCTTTTTTATTTTTCGCTTCCTTCTCCTCCACCATATCTACAAGATCATGATGCAACTCTCGCTCTTAATTTTTACAAGGTGTGTATGATACCCTACTACATAATTTTTGAACAATGAACAAGAGCTGGATTCGCATACTTCTGAACCCCACCGGATGTCAGCAGCGGAATATAAAGCCAATTCGAATGTAGGGTCATCAGGTGTCCTCACTCAAAATCTTCATAGGGTCATCAGGAGGCCCTCACTTAAAATCTTTGGATGGCCATCACAGGGCCGGCGTCAGCACCTGGCGCACCCGGGCAAGTGCCGGGGCCCTGAGCAGGTGGGGGGGCCCACTCACCATCTTTACACCGTGATTTCTCCTGAGCAGTCACAGGCAGTGCAGAGCAGGAAGACAGAGGGGTCCAGAGCAGCAGCAGCAGGTGAGAAGTGAGGTGAGTATTTGATTTTTTTTATATAAATGGAGGCATGGGGCATTATATGGTGGGGGGAACAAGTGACATCCTGCATGGGGCATTATGTGGGAGGAACAAGTGACATCCTGCATGAGGCATTATATGGGGGGGACAAGTGACATCCTGCATGGGGCATTAAATAATGGGGGGGAGATGTGACATACTGCATGGGGCATTATATGGGGGGGAGAGGTGACCTCCTGCATGGGGCATTATATGGGGGGGAGAGGTGATTTCCTGCATGGGGCATTACATGGGGGGGGAGGTGATATCCTGCATGGGGCATTATATGGGGGGAGAGGTGACATCCTGCATGGCACATTATAAGGGGGGGTGACATCCTGCATGGGACATTATGTGGGGGCCAGTATTCTGTATGGAGCGTTATAAGGGGGCCAGTATCCTCCATACTGGCCCCCTTATAACGCTCCATACAGAATACATTATATTATGTGGGGGCAAGTATCCTGTATGGAGCATTATATGGGGACCAGTATCCTGTATGGAGCGTTATATGGGGACCAGTATCCTGTATGGATCGTTATTTGGGGACCAGTATCCTGTATGGAGCCTTATATGGGGACCAGTATCCTTTATGGAGCGTTATATGGGGACCAGTATTCTGCATGGAGGAATATATTGGGCCCATAATACTGTATGGAGGACTATACTGTCTGGTCTGCACTGTGCGTTGAGAGAATTCGCCAGTTTCTGAGCTATTGTAGAATTTACAATAGATATCGCTCATGTAATGTAAGAAGTGAAATCTTCGGCATTGTACTTTATACAGTGCATTGTGAAAGTATTTGGCCCCCTTGAACTTTTCTACCTTTTTCCACATTTCTGGCTTCAAACATAAAGATATACAATTCTAATTTTTTGGGAAGAATCAACAACAAGTTGGACACAATCGTGAAGTGGAACGAAATTTATTGGAAATTTTAAACTTTTTTAACAAATTAAAAACTGAAAAGTGGGGCGTGCAATATTATTCACCCCCCTTGAGTTAATACTTTGTAGCGCCACCTTTTGCTGCGATTACAGCTGCAAGTCACTTGGGGTATGTCTCTATCAGTTTTGCACATTGAGTGGCTGAAATTCTTGCCCATTCTTCCTTGCAAAACAGCTCGAGCTCAATGAGGTTGGATGGAGGGTGTTTGTGAACAGCAGTTTTCAGCTCTTTCCACAGATTCTCGATTGGATTCAGGTCTGGACTTTGACTTGGCCATTCTAACACCTGGATACGTTTATTTTTGAACCCTTCCATTGTAGATTTTGCTTTATGTTTGGGATCATTGCCTTGTTGGAAGATAAATCTCCGTCCCAGTCTCAGGTCTTTTGCAGACTCCAACAGCTTTTCTTCCAGAATGGTCCTATATTTGGCTCTGTCCATCTTCCCATCAATTTTAACCATCTTCCCTGTCCCTGCTGAAGAAAAGCAGGCCCAAACCATGATGCTGCCACCACCATGTTTGACAGTGAGGATGGTGTTTTGAGGGTGATGAGCTGTGTTGTTTTTACGCCAAACATATCGCTTTGCATTGTGGTCAAAAAGTTCGATTTTGGTTTCATCTGACCAGAGCACCTTATTCCACATGTTTGGGTGTGTCTCCCAGGTGGCTTGTGGCAAACTTCAAATGAGACTTTTTATGGATATCTTTGAGAAATGGCTTTCTTCTTGCCACTCTTCCATAAAGGCCAGATTTGTGCAGTGTACGACTGAGTGTTGACCTATGGACAGACTCTCCCACCTCAGCTGTAGATCTCTGCAGTTCATCCAGAGTGATCATGGGCCTTTTGGCTGCATCTCTGATGAGTCTTCTCCTTGTTCGAGATGAAAGTTTAGAGGGACGGCCGGGTCTTGGAAGATTTGCAGTGGTCTGATACTCCTTCCATTTCAATATGATTGCTTGCACAGTGCTCCTTGAGATGTTTAAAACTTGGGAAATCTTTTGTATCCAAATCTGGCTTTAAACTTCGCCACAGCAGTATCTCGGACCTGCCTGGTGTGTTCCTTGGTCTTCATGATGCTCTCTGAACTTGAAACAGAACCCTGAGACTACCACAGAGCAGGTGCATTTATACAGAGACATGATTACACACAGGTGGATTCTATTTATCATTACCAGTCATTTAGGACAACATTGGATCATTCAGAGATCCTCACTGAACTTCTGGAGTGAGTTTGCTGCACTGAAAGTAAAGGGGCCGAATAATATTGCACGCCCCACTTTTCAGTTTTGAATTTGTTAAAAAAGTTTCAAATATCCAATAAATTTTGTTACACTTCACGATTGTGTCCCACTTGTTTTTGATTCTTCCCCTCAAAAATAGAATTTTATATATCTACTAGATGGTGGCCCGATTCTAACGCATCGGGTATTCTAGAATATGTATGCGTCCGACCGGGCGCGACTAATCAGCGAAGCAGTGTTTAAATGGGTTGTGCACTACTTTAAATTAACCCCCTAATGTATCCCCCCGGGGCCCCTAATGAATTTTGGAGGACCGGGGACGAGGCCGCCGGTCAAGGTACTTCTGCTGCGAGCAGCTGGGAGATGACCGGCTAGCACAGGGTGAGCGTGTGAGGGAGATGACCGGCTAGCACAGGGTGAGCGTGTGAGGGTGAGCATGGGAGCGTGTGAGCGTGGGAGGGTGAGAATGTGAGGGTGTGAGTGGGAGCGGGTGTGAGGGTTAGCGTGGGAGCGTGTGAGGGTGTGAGTGGGAGCGGGTGTGAGGGTGAGCGTGGGAGCGTGTGAGGGTGAGCGTGGGAGCATGTGAGGGTGAGCGTGGGAGAGTGTGAGGGTGAGCGTGTGAGGGTGAGCGTGGGAGCATGAGAATGTGAGCGTGAGAATGTGAGCATGTGAGGGTGAGCATGTGAGGGTGAGCGTGTGAGGGTGAGTGTGTGAGGGTGTGAGGGTCAGCGTGGGAGCGTGTGAGGGTGAGCGTGTGAGCGTGAGAATGTGAGCGTGAGAATGTGAGCGTGAGAATGTGAGCATGTAAGGGTGAGCGTGTGAGGGTGAGCGTGTGAGCGTGAGAATGTGAGCGTGAGAATGTGAGCGTGTGAGGGTGTGAGGGTGTGCATCTGAGGGTGAGCGTCTGAGGGTGAGCGTCTAAGCGTGAGCGTGTGAGGGTGAGCATCTGAGGGTGAGCGTGTGAGGGTGTGAGGGTGAGCGTGGGAGCGTGTGAGGGTGAGCATATGAGCGTGAGAATGTGAGCGTGAGAATGTGAGCGTGTGAGCGCCGTCGTATTCACGTAATACAACAGCTGACAACCAGCTCTCACAGCCAGGAGTGTTGCTTGGTGGTGTAACCCCCAAAATGCTGCAAGCGATTTAGATCGCAACATTTAGGAGTCTGGGAGAGGGAGGGGGCTCCCTCTTCTGTCCGATCAGCGCCTCCGCAACCTTATCATGGGGGCCTCATCGTTCCCATGGTGACTCGACATCTGGGACAGCAGGCAACACAAAGTCGTTTAGACCATGCTCAGAGCATGTTCTAAGAGGCTTCTGTCAGTGCAGTATTGCAATGCATTACACCAGCGATCAGAGTGGTAAAAGTTGAAGTCCCATAGAGGGACTAAGTAAGAAAATAAAAAAAGTAAAAAAAAAAATATATATATATTTTAAAAAATGGCTAAACAATGAAAATATATATACTATACCCATAAATACATATTTTTCTGTAAAAAAAATAAACAAAAAATGAACACATATTTGGTATCGCCGCATCCGGAACTACCTGACCTATGAAACTGTCACACTAGTTAACCCCTTCAGCGTACGCCGTAAAAAAAATAAATTAAAAAAGAGGCAAAAAGCGATGCTTTTTCATCATATTACCTAGCAAAAAGTGAAATAAAATGCGATCAAAAAGACAAATGTAAACAAAAAGGGTATAGCTGAAAACACCATCTTGACCCACAAAAAATAAGCTGCTATTCAGCTCCATTAGTGGAAAAATAAAAAATCTATATCTACTGTAAATTTCAGAAAACAGTGATGCAAAAATAATTATTTTTTCTATAAAATAGTTTTTATTGTATAAAAGCAGCAAAACATAAAAAAATGATATAAATGTAGTATCGATGTAATCATACTGACCAGTAGAATAAAACTGCCTTAACAATTTTACCACATGCGTAATGGCATAAAAAACAAAAAAACAATTCCTGAATTGCTGGTTTTTGTTCATTCTGCCTTCCAAAAATAAGAATAGAAAGCATTCAAAGCAACTTACATGCCCAAAAATGGTACAAATAAAAATGACAACTTGTTCCGCAAAAAAACAAGCCATCAGATGACTCTGTCGGCAGAAATATGGAAAAATTTTAGCTCTCAAAATATGGCTATGCAGAAACTTGTTTTTGCAAAAAAACATTGTTTAGTGTGCAATAGAGTCAAACAGAAAAAGCTATATAGATCTGGTATCACTGTAATTACACCGACCCAAAGAATAAAGACGGCTAATCACTTATACCGCATGAGAAACAGTGTAATAAAACCAATTCTTGATCTGCTATTAATTTGCTCATTCAGCAGTATGGCTCGGCGCACATTTATCCTGCACTATACGCTGAGCGCTTACACCGAGGTTTCTGTGTAAATCCCCGGAAATACGTGACTCAGACGGAAGCTCCAGCAGAAGATTTTCTAAAATGAGGCAGATGGAGGCACTGTGGATGCTGTCTAGCTTATAATCCGGTGATGTCCGTCTTTTTAGACATGCATAAAAGCACGGCCGCCACGGTTTTGTGCACTTCTGAAAAGAAGGACAACACTGAACAGATACCCGACGGAGCACAGAGTAACTCTGCTGCCTCATTATAGTGAATGGATCCCTTGGGGGTTTCATCTGAATTACATCACTTGGAGATTTAGATGGAAACCCTAGAGCACAGGATAAATGTGATCCAAAATGGTATGTAAAATGTTCCCAATAAAAGCTTCAACTCAATTTACAAGAAAGCATGTCCCAATCTGTAAATGGAAATATAGGGGGCTTTCACGTTACTGGTAGCACAAAAGCTCTGGAAAAGTGCTATGGCTCCTCACCCCCCAAAAGAAATCTGGCAAATTCTGCGCTGCCAAAAACAAATGTCCTTCTCCCTTTTGAGCCCCACAGTATGCCTAAACTGCATTTAGCGTCCACATGTTTGGCATTTCTGTACTGATGAGAGCCTGCCTAATTTACTGGTGCATGTCTCCAGAAGTAGAAGCTGGCTAAATTGTACTGGGCACTACAATAGCAGATTTGCAATTTTCACTCAGCAACATCCACTGCTGCTTGTTTCTGGAAAATACCCAAGGAGTCAAGTCATCACTACACCTGTAGATAAATGGAATATAATTTCCAAAGTGGGGTAACTTGAAGGAGGATTCTGTTCTTCTAGAATTAGGACTCTGTATATGGAGTCCGCAAACTATTCTAGGAAAACCTGTGGTCCAGGAGGCAAATAGCGCTTCGCCACTCCCGAGTCTTGCCATGTGGCTAAGCAGTACTGTACAGCCACATGGGGTATTTCCATGTTCAGTAGAAATTGCGGGACAAATTTTGAAGCCATTTTTACCCATTTTCCCTTGTGAAAATGTAAAATCGGGGGCTAAAATTTTTTTTTTGTGGTGAAAATGTAATTATTTTTTTTACACTGCCCAATGGTAGAAAAAGTTGTGTGACACACCGTGATGTCAATATTAACACTTCACCCTTAGATGAATTCATTGAGAGGTGTAGGTTGTAAAATGGGGTCAGGGTCACTTATGGGGGTTCTGCTGTTCTTGCATCTCAGTGGTTCTTCCAGCGGGTCATGGCACTCACAAACCATAACAGTAAAATCTGCACTATAATATGGTCCTCCTTCCCTTCTGAACTTTCCACTGTATCTGAAAAGTAGTTCCCGATCACATATAGGGTATTGGTGAACTCCGGAGAAATTGCACAACAAACTGAGAGGTCCATGTTTCCCTATTAGCCCTTGTAAAAATAAAAAAATTGGGGCTAAAACAACACTTTAGTGGTAAAAATGTAATTATTCTTTCTTCACTGCTTAATGGTATAAAATTTTGTGACACATTAGTGGCATCAATATGATCACTACACCCTTACATGAATTCATTGAGAGGTGTAGGTTGTAAAATGGGGTCACTTGTGTTTTTTTTTTTGTTGTTCTGGCATCTCAGGGGCTCTTTCAGTGGGTCATGACACCCGCAAACCATAACAGTAAAATCTGCACTTTAATATGGCACTCTTTACTTTCTGAACTTTCCACTGTACTTGAAAAGTAGTTCCCGATAACATGGTATAAATGTCTGTGAGGTACATGTGGTGTCAACATGCTCATTGCACTCCTAGATGAATTCATTGGGGGACGTAGTTTAAAAAATTAGGTCACTTATGGGGGGTTCTGCTGTTCTGGCACCTCATGGGCCCTGCCAATGTGATATGGCACCCTCAAACCTTTCCAGTAAAATCTCAACTCCAATATGGCGCTTCTTCCCTTCTGAACTTTGCACTGTGCCTTAAAAGTAGTTTTTGACCACATATGGGGTATCTGTGTACTCAGGAGAATTTTCACAACAAATTGTAATGTCCAATTTGCTGCTGTTACCCTTGTGAAAATGACATTTTTTTGATAAAACCAACATTTTTGTGTGAAAATTTATTTTTTCATTTTCTCAGTTTAACGTTGTTAAATTCTATGAAGTATCTGTGGGTTCAAGGTGCTCATCACACATCTAGATAAATTCCTTGAGGGTTCAAGTTTCCAAAATGGGGTCACTTGTTTTGGGTTTCCATTGTTTAGGCACATCAGGCGCTCTCCAAATGGAACATGGTGTCTGCTAATGATTCCATCCAGTTTTCCGCTCCGAAAATCAAATAGTGCACCTTCCCTTCCAAGCCCTGCCGTGCACCCAAACATTAGTTTTCTACCACATGTTGCTTTAATTCCAGTGAAGCGCCTTAAGGGTCCATGCCCACGATGCATTTTTCAAGCGTTTTTGCTGTGGAATTTTTGCAGCGAAACGCTTTTAAAACGCTTGGTAATCCTTCTCCCATGGTCCCCAATGTAAAGCCGCAATTTCCATGCCCATGCTGCGGAATTTTCCGCAGCGTTTTTGATGTGCGGAAAATTCCGCAGCATGTGCATTATTTGTGCATTCATGCATGCGGAATTTCCTTCTCAATGCATTAGAAAACGCAAGGCAATTCCACATGTGCAAAACGCTTCAAAAATGTGTGCCAAATTCCGCACGAGTTTTTCTGGGCAAGGACATGCAGAAATGAAGCGGAAAATTTCGGATTTACATTGGGGACCATGGGAGAAGGATTACCAAGCATTTTACAAGCGTTTACACTGCAAAAATTCTGCAGCAAAAACGCTTGAAAAACGCATCGTGGGCACGGACCCTAAAGGTCAATAAACTTCTTGAATGTGGTTTTGAGCAATAAATGTTTTGCAAATTTTGTTGGAAAAATGAGAAATTGCTGATCAACTTTTAACCCTTCTAACTTCCCCCCAAAGAAGTGATGTTTCATAAATGATGCAGATGTAAAGTAAACATGTGATAAATGTTATCTATTAACCAATTTGTGTGACATAACTCTCTGGTTTAAGGGCATAAAATTAAAAGTTTGAAAATTGCAAAATTTTCAAAGTTTTTGCCAAATTTCTGATATTTTCACAAATTAATTCAAGTCATATCAAACAAATTTTACCACTATCGTCAAGTACAATATGTCATGAAAAAACAGTTTTAGAATCAGTGGGATTCCAGAGTTATTATCTCATAAAGTCACATTGATCACAATTGAAAATACTGTCCAGGTTATGAAGGTGAAAACAGGCCTGTCAAGGGCTTAATCATTGGAGAATAAAGTCTCTTTTTTTCTGCTGAATCTATAGAGATTAGTGTTGAGCGAACATGCTCGACACTGCTCGGTACTCGCCCGAGCATCACGCTACTCGGGATGTTCGCTGAGCACTGAGAATTTCCGGGTTACTCGGGCTGGAGCTCGGATCTCCGCCCTGCATGTTTGGCGCTCTTTACAGAGCCAATGAACATGCAGGGATTGCCAGCCAGTCACTGTAATGCCGCAGCCATGTTGGTTGTGGGCATTACATTGACTGGAAGGCTGCACAGCGTCACCTCGAGTAATTAAAACTGGGCGCCGCCATCTTGGACACAGACGGCTGGGATCAGACAGTGCAGGGACAGCGCTGCTGATTTAGGGAGAGATATATACTGCGAAATAGTTAGTGTAGGGTCTGTAAAGGCTGCCAGATCAAACAAACAGTCCTTCTCAGGACTAATATCCATCCCAGATATCAGGCAGGCAGGCTGGCAGGCTGTATAGGAGACGCAGTGGTTATACTAGCAAACGCTGCATTACAGTCCTGTGTGCTCCTGTTTCTGAAATTGCTGGACTTAGCTCCAGGTCTCGGGGGCCAGGAAAAATCCTTTGTTTTTCATCTAAGTCCTCTTTTTTTTTTCCTCCTTCACACTGTACAAATACCCGTCTTATTAACCTTTTGGTGTCCACCCCCCCCCAAAAAAAAAAAAAAAAAAAAAATGTGTCTGTGACAGTTCAGACACAAGTATATCTGTTGAAAATAGTCTGGTGTAGGTGAGAGAAACAGAAGTGTGGTTTTGCAGTTACACAGTTCAAACCTCTGTGTTATCCACTTTTGGGCCATTTGTATCTAAAAAAAAACAGTTTGAGTGTGTCGCTCACTGTTCAGCCGCAAATATATATATTTAAAAAAGTCTGGTATACACCAGTAAATTATAACTGTGGTTTTACTGTTCCACGGTAAAAAAATCTCTATTATCCTGCTTTTGGCATTTTTTGCCGTAAAAAAAAAACTAATAGTGTCTCCCTGATTTTTCAGACACAAATATATCTGTTGAAAATAGTCTGGTGTAGGCCAGAGAAACAGAAGTGTGGTTTTGCAGTTCCACGGTTCAAACCTCTGTATTATCCACTTTTGGGCCATTTGTATCTAAAAAAAAAAACTGTTTGAGTGTGTCGCTCACTGTTCAGCCGCAAATATATATATTTAAAAAAGTCTGGTATACACCAGTAAATTATAACTGTGGTTTTGCTGTTCCATGGTAAAAAATCTCTATTATCCTGCTTTTGGCATTTTTTGCAGTAAAAAAAAACCTAATAGTGTCTCCCTGATTTTTCAGACACAAATATATCTGTTGAAAATAGTCTGGTGTAGCCCAGAAAAACAGAAGTGTGGTTTTGCAGTCCCATGGTTCAAACCTCTGTATTATCCACTTTTGGGCCATTTGTATCTAAAAAAAAACAGTTTGAGTGTGTCGCTCACTGTTCAGCCGCAAATATATATATTTTTAATAGTCTGGTGTACACCAGTAAATTATAACTGTGGTTTTGCTGTTCCACGGTAAAAAATCTCTATTATCCAGCTTTTGTTATTTTTTCCGTAAAGAAAAACAGTAATAGTTTCTCCCTGATTGTTCAGATTGTTTAAAACAGTCAGGTTTAGGCCAGAGAAATAGAACTGTGGTTTTCCTCTTCCACGGTTCTAATCTACTTTTTATTACCCTTTTTCCATTGATAGTGCGAGTGTAAGCTATTTTACTTCCTTTCCAATGGGCAAGGCGTGTGGCAAGGGACGTGGAACTGGACGTTCTGGTGATGGTGCATGCAGAGGACGGGGCCGTGGCCAAGGTGAAAATGTGCCACAACCAACAGTCACATCTTCTGGCTCCCACTTCTTGACAGAATTACTAGGGAAGCACAGAACAACACCAGTATTGCGAACTGATCTGTGTGAACAGGTTATTAATTGGATAGCAGATAACACTTCCAGTTACCTGGGCACCACCACCTCCAGTCTGTCTTCCACACGGTCAAATCTTAGTAGCCGTGAGTCTCGACCGCATACTCCTCCTCACCCTGATGCTCCTTCCTCCCACCATGCCGAGTGTCGTCAGACAGCAATTGATCCCACACTTGGACACTCTGAAGAGCTGTTCACTGGTCCATTTCCAGATTTGTGCCCCTCGCCTGCTCCGCTTGAAGTGGTGGAAGAGGAGATCCCATGTAGCGATGCCCAAATATTTGAACAGCCACGGCCACAGGAAGGCGACGCTGGCAATTTGTCACAAGAGGTGGACGATGACGAGACACAATTGCCAGGAATTGAGGAGGAGGATCGTGGTGCACAAGTGGAAGAGGAGGAGGTGGTGGATGATCTAGTAACTGACCCAAAGTGGCAGGAGGACATGCAGAGCGAGGCCAGCAGCACACAGGGTGAGGGAGGCAGAGTACCCCAACAGGCATGAAGAAGCAGTGTGGTGGCCACACACAGAAGGCAGGCAACAGTTCCCCGTAACACCAACCCGAGGGACGTTGCCAGTACAACCTGTAGGTCTTCCAGAGTCTGGAATTTTTTTAAAGACTCTGCTGATAACCCAAAAATGGCCATTTGTACCACCTGCCATGCCAGTGACTCACCCCCTGGGCCGTGGGGCACTCGGAACCTGGCAACAGGGCAATAATGGGGGTAGTAGTGGCAACCCGGTCCGTGGCTCAGGGTGGTCAGACCAAATGTTGCGGCAGTCTATTTGTAGGGTTTTAAATGTCCGACTACGCCACCCGTGGATTGTGGTCAGGGTTAACCTCCGCTGCAATGCAGACCGCTGGGGCAAATGTAGGTGTGCAGCACTAAATAGTATAACTCCCCACGGGAGGAGTGTGGCCCCAGGGTAGTATATAGATGGATGATGGAGGGGATGATTCCGACCGCAATAGCCAGGAAACGGAGGCCTCTTAAACAGTTCAGGGTCTTTATTAGAACAGGTGAGACGACCCAAAAACAGTCCCGGCTAGGAGGGGGCCTGGATGTCTGAGAACAAGTGGGAAGCTGGCCCTGGTCAGGGTGAGGGTGAAGGCCTACTGTATTCTCTGCGCTCTTTCTGGCTATTTCCCTCCTTGTGGTGTAATAGTCCACGTTCCTGAGCTCACCGTGCCTTCTCGCCCGTATGGCTTGCTACTTGGGTCCCTTTCTACTCTTGGCCTGGTGCAGCTCTGCTGGTCCCTTCTGCTGTGGCGGAACCTCCGGGCTTCTTAGGCCAAGGGACATACAATCCCCTGCAGACTGGTTATTTGCTGTAGGACTTGGAATCCTAACAGCCTCGGACACCAAAGTCCGGTAGTTCAGTTTCTCTCTCAGCCAGGACAGGCTTTCCTCGCCTTCCGTCCCTGGCTCGTGGCTCCTCTACTGCCACACGACCTCCTCAGCTTCAGCTGAACTGGCTCTCCCTTCTCTGGGACACCTGTCACTCCAGAGACAGGTCGTCCAGAACTCTCTAACCCTGCCCCCAGTTCTAGCTTTTATAGGGGCAGCCTGCTCCCCCTATTGGCCTGGGACAGGAGGTACTGCATGCTAATGGTCCCTGACCAGAGAACCTCCCCCTTGCTCTCAGACACAGCTTTATTATACATTTGTTGCATCCAGGCCAGGGTGACACATTCCCCCCAAGTAAAACTTAGTACTCCGGGACTAACAGGAAACAAAAATACAGGTTATAAACAACAACATGACATATGTACTAGTGCATTTTGTCCTCAAGGCCACGGCGCTCCCGCGATCGGGTGTACATTTCACCCAACAAGCCGAAGTCTTTGAGCGATGTGGGGACCTGTCCAAAGCAAACCCCAAACGTTGGCCCTGGGCATGGCTGAAAGGCGAAGCTACCTACTTTGGACCACACGGGGCCACGCCAGACAGGTTCTTCTTCCGTGGCCGTCTTCGCAAGAGGCACCAAGTGCAACTATCTACATAGTAGTTCCGGTTATTCACCGTCCATAACCTGTCAGTCCATGAGCTACAAAAACTAGAAAAAACATAATTAATAACCAGGGTACAACATAACACATTAAATACACACATTATCCATTTAGATCTTCCAGCGAGCTGGCATTTGCCCCTTAGTGCTTCGGGTTGACCTATGTAACCCACTGTCTGGTGGTGGTCTAACCTGGCTTTTCTCACTAGCGCTCGGGGTGCAGTCACTGGCTAGACTTACAGGCAGGGCTAGCAGCTGTCTGCGGGTCTTCTGGCTTACCGCAGGCATGGCAGGCTCTCTGTCAGCAGTGGGTTGACTCTCCTGGGCTGCTGGTACAGGCTCTTCTGCCTCTGGAACTGCTTGTTCTTCTCCACCTTCCCTCTCTGGTGTAGGTTGCTGCTGAGTTGGTTGCAGGAAATGCAGGATGGGTACCACTATGGCATCGTTTATCCGAGTCCAGGTCCGCGGGAACTCTCCGAGAACGGTGCTGATCATTTCTTCCTTGTCCTCTGCGGGTTCAAGGTCACTTTGATCCTCTTCTGCACTCCGTAGTTGCTCGGGGCACCTTTTTAGGTGGTCTCTGGGGACGGTACTAGTGGTTTCTCCTCCATCCTTAGTGACCACGCACACCTTCAGGTTGTCGTGATCAGACTGCAGTACTGTGTAGGGTTCCCTTTCCCACTGATCGTCCAGCTTGTGTAGTCTTCTCTTTCGCTTCAGGACCTGTTCACCAGGTTCCAGGGGACCAGCAGGGGCGTGTTGGTTGAAGAGCCTCTCTTGCTTTTCTCTCGCCTGGGCCAGGCTCTTCTCCACACTCTCCTGTACCTTCTTGTACTGCAGTCGCCTTTCCGTATCCCAGTCCGCATCTGGGGAGGTGTCCTCGGGTGTTAGGACTCCCATCTCCAGGTCTATGGGCAGCTTACCTGGTCTGGTTCACATCAGGTAAGCCGGGATACAGTTTGTAGCATTCACTGGGATATGGTTGTATAGGTCTATCAGGTCCAGCAGCTTTTCTGGCCACAGGCTGCGTTCCTCCAGGGGCAATGTCTTCAGGAGATCAATGACTATATTGTTCATTTTCTCACATGTCCCGTTGGTTTGTGGGTGGTAAGGCGTTGTCCGAATCTTCTTACAGCCATAGAGGTTGCAGAACTCTTGGAAGATTTCAGCCTCGAATGCTGGACCTTGGTCTGTCAGGACCTGTTCCGGATACACGTGTGGGCGGCAGAAGTTTTGCTGGAAAGCTCTGGCTGCCATTTGAGCTGTCAAGTCTTTTACCGGGACCACCACTAGAAATCGGGAATAATGGTCCATGGTTGTCAGGGCATAAACGTATCCTGACCGGCTTGGAGCCAATTTGACGTGGTCCAGAGCTACCAGCTCAAGAGGCTGCTTGGTGACGATGGGCTTCAAGGGTGTCTTCTGGCTGGTGCGGTCCTTCCTGCTTAGATTACAAGGGCCACAGTCTCTGCACCACTTCTCTACAGCCCCTCTCATGCCGATCCAGAAGAACCGTCCTCTTAGCAGGAACTCCAGCTTCTTCCAGCAGAAGTGCCCCGCTCTGTCATGGTAGGCCTCCAGGACCATAGCTGCATCACGCCTTGGGACCACGACTTGCCAGGTCAGCTCGTGCGTCCGGTGGTTGACGAGTCTTCTGCACAGCTTACCTTCATAGAGGAACAGCCTGCTCTTCTCTTTCCATAGCTGCTTGGCTTCCTCTGTGGCATCTGGATCTAGACGGGCGTCTTCTCGGGTCAGCAGGTCTTTCACCATGTGGACTGCAGGGTCACTATCTTGAGTCTCGGCCCAGCTGTGGTGAGGTAGGGGATTGATCATGATGGTTGTTAAGTCTTCCTCCTTCACGTGGTAGGAGTATTGAGTGGCCCCATACCGGTGGAATTCAGGGAGCTCTACTTCCTCCAGCTCGTCCGGATCTTCTCCCTCATCGGGCAAGTGGGGCTTTCTCGATAGGGCATCTGCATTAGCATTGGCTCGGCCTGCCCGGTACTTGATGGTGAAGTCATAATTTGCTAGCCGGGCCATCCACCGCTGCTCTAGGGCACCAAGTCTCGCATTGTCCAGATGCGTTAACTGATTGTTGTCCGTGTACACAGTGAACTTCGCAGAGGCCAAGTAATGCTTGAAACACTCCGTTACGGCCCACACCACTGCCAAGAACTCCAGCTTAAAGGAGCTGTAATTCTCCGGGTTTCTCTCGGTGGGCCTCAGCTTTCGGCTGGCGTACGCGATCACTCTTTCTCTGCCCTGTTGGTTCTGTGACAGTACGACTCCCAGCCCCACATTACTGGCGTCTGTGTGGAGGATAAAAGGCTGGCCATAATCGGGGTAGGCCAGGATCTCATCCCCTGTGAGGGCCATCTTCAACTGGCGGAAGGACTCCTCTTCCGGCTTGTCCCACTTGAAGGGTGGCTTTTGGCTTCTGGACTTAGACTGTTCTATCAGGAGGTCCTGCATAGGAGCTGCCATCTTAGTGAACCCGGGGATGAACCTTCGGTAGTAGCCTACCAACCTGAGGAATTGCCTCACTTCTTTGATGTTAGAGGGGCTTGGCCAGCTCTTGATGGCTGTCACTTTGTCGGGTTCGGGGGCTACTCCCTCTGCACTCACCACGTGTCCCAGGTACTGGACCTTCGGTTTCAAGAGGTGACACTTTGAGGGTTTCACCTTCAGGCCATAGCCTGCCAGGACTTCGAACACCTCGGCCAGGTGCTTTAGATGGTCATCGTAAGTCTTCGAATAGACGATCACGTCGTCCAGGTAAAGGAGGACCGTCCCGAAGTTTCGGTGCCATAGACAGCATTCCATCAGCCTCTGGAAGGTCCCTGGTGTGTTGCAGAGCCCGAAGGCCATACAGTTAAACTCGCTCAGTCCCATCGGGGTGGTGAAGGCGGTCTTCTCCTTGTCAGCCTCTGCCACAGGAACCTGGCAGTACCCGCTTGTAAGATCCAAAGTAGAGAAGAAGTTAGCTGATTTTAGGGCTGCTAAAGACTCCTCTATCCTAGGTAGCTGATACGCGTCTTTATGGGTGATACGATTGACCTTTCTATAGTCCACGCACATCTCATGGTACCGTCTTTCTTTTTTACCAAAACTAAGGGAGCTGCCCAGGGGCTACAGCTATCTCTAATGACCCCAGTTTCTTTCATTTCTCTCAGCATGCCCTTTGCTTTCTGATATTGTGCAGGGGGTACAGGCCTGTGTCTCTCTTTTATTGGTGGGTGGCTCCCCGTGGGGATGTGGTGTTCTATCCCTCTTACTCTGCCGAAGTTTAGCGGGTGCTTACTAAAGATTCTCTCGTTCTCCTGTACCACCCGGTAGACTCCTTGTTTTTGGTGCAGGGGAGTGGAGTCGGCACCCACATGGAGTTCCTGGCACCAGTCCTCCTTGTGTTTCTGTGAGCCATTACTCTCCACCGGGGAAGATGGAGGCAAGGGTTCCACGACCCTGATAGCATTGTGTTGGATGGCAAACAATTTAGCTAGTGTAGCGTACCGGGGCAAGTATTCTTCCCTTTCCCCGATGTTTAAGATCCGGACGGGCACCCTTCCATGGTGGACATCAACCACCCCCCTGGCTGTCAAAATGGTGGGCCTGCTGTCTGAGTACACGGGTTCTACCATGGCTTGGTAGTCTCTCCCTCTTAACTCGATTGCAGTCCGACACCAGATCATCATTTCACTTTTGGGAGGCATGGCAATGGGGAACGGGTCGCTCATCCTTACGCTACCGATCTCACCACCAGACAGTTCTACTTGTTGCCACCTCATCAGGGCTCTAATTTCTTTCTGGAGGACCCTCTGTTGGCTGGAGCTCGCATTCATCGCCACCTGCTGCAAAATCATAATTACTTCTGAAAGACAGTTTTCAATCACGTTAGTACCCACAGTTATTTTAGGGTGACTCTCACGGCGATCAATGTCCACAATGATCACTCCCTGTGCCGGCAGTTCAACCTTACCAATCTTGATGGTCATCTCTCTGAACCCCACTTGCGGCACAGGTTGGCCATTGCTGGCGATGATGCTTAAGTCATCGTCTGGATAACGGGTTATATCCGCGTCATTCCAGTACCGCTTGAAAAGTACGTAGGGGATGGTAGTCACTTGAGACTCGGTGTCCAGCAGTGCACTCATGGGGATACCGTCCAGCACTACGGGTAAGACCGGGCATCCCCCCACGTACTTATCACACCAACTAGACAGGCCTGGTGACCTTATGCCTGGGGGTTGGCCCTCTGCCCCAGGTCGGACCCATTTAAAGTGCAGTACCTTGCTGTGTGTCCTGGCTGACTGCAACGGCGGCAAATCGGCTGTCCATCCTCAGTGTAACGGTCGGCGGGCCTCCTTCTGAACGGCGGGATCCTCCTCTGTCGACGCCACGGGACATCCTCTGAACTGGAAGCCAGCTTGATGGGTCCTGACGGGTCCACCTGTAACGACTGTACGGTCTTGGTCAATGCAGCAACACTTCTGGTTAGTTCTTTGACCTGATGGTGCAGGTCTGCAGGCGGGGATGGGCTTGAGACCTGCGCATCAGCCCCCACAAGGTCTGCAGGGTAGGGCGCCGCCCCCAGGTGGTAAGTAATGGCAGGGCGCTGGGAAGCTACAGCACCACTTGGTGGGGGTTCTCGGAGCACCCGGATGGTCCTATCCTTGAACTGCGCAAAAGTCAAATCGGGGTTCTGTAGGGCCATGAGGCGCAGCTGGGTTCTGTGGGCGCTGGACAGCAGACCTTCTATGAACTGGTCAGTTAAGAGCTTATCTGTGTCCTGCACGCTACCAGGGTCAGCTTGTTTCATAGCTCTCAGGGCTTCTTGCAGGTTCAAGACATAGTCTCTGATACTATCCTGGGCTCGCTGCTTACAGCCATAGAACCACATTTTAATTTCTGCTGAGGTACGGGTATCAAAGGTACTCCGCAGCCGGGTCAGAATGTCCTTTACTGTCCTTTTTTCCTCATCTGACCAGGATTTCACTTCCCACTGGGCTGCATCGATGAGCTGCCCCGTTAGAATGCTCACTTTCTGTTCCTCTGTCAGGGGATAAACTTTAAATAGACTGTGCAATCTCTCCTTAAAGTCAGTCAATGTATGGGATTCCCCTGAGTATTGGGGCAGCCAGGCTGCTCCGGGGATGTAGGGCATAGAGAACGGCATCACCGCTGCTGCAGACACACTGCTGGTCGAGGGTCCCTCCACGTCCGTCATCTTCTTCCCCCCTAGTTAACCGTGGCCTACCTTCCGTTGATCCTCTTCCGTAGACCGCGGCTCCGCTGGTGCTGCTCCGTGCGAGGACCTTGTGTCGCGTCCTGGTGATGTCAGCATCGCTCTCTCTCCTTCCAGGACCTTGCGCAGCGTCGGTGCGTAGGGCGGGGCTTCAGGTCTCGCGCGGTTTGGACATCCACGCCCCTCTTCTTCCCGCGCGGCGTCGTGCAGATGGCGTCCGATGGCGGGAAAACGGCTGAAGATGGCGGGAAAGCAGTTGAGGATGGCGGGAAACTGCTGAAGATGGCGGGAGACGGCTGAAAATGGCGGGAAATAGCTCTGGGTGATGGGAAACCTACCTCTCAAGGTACGCAGACAGTCTTTTTCAGGCACGCAATACCCGTTTGTGGCGGGTTGGTCACAATCCTGCTGACTAAGCCAAAGCTGACTCGCCCCCTGGGCCATGGGGCACTCGGAACCGGGCAACAGGGCAATAATGGGGGCAGTAGTGGCAACCCGGTCCGTGGCTCAGGGTGGTCAGACCAAATGTTGTGGCAGTCTATTTGTAGGGTTTTAAATGTCCAACTATGCCACCCGTGGATTGCGATCAGGGTTAACCGCCGCTGCAATGCAGACCGCTGGGGCAGATGTAGGTGAGCAGCACTAAATAGTATAACTCCCCACGGGAGGAGTGTGACCCCAGGGCAGTATATAGATGGATGATGGAGGGGATGATTCAGACCGCAATAGCCAGGAAACAGAGGCCTCTTAAACAGTTCAGGGTCTTTATTAGAACAGGTGAGACGACCAAAAACTGTCCCGGCTAGGAGCGGGCCTGGATGTCTGAGAACAAGTGGGAAGCTGGGCCTGGTCAGGGTGAGGGTGAAGGCCTACCGTATTCTCTGCGCTCTTTCTGGCTATTTCCCTCCTTGTGGTGTAACAGCCCACGTTCCTGAGCTCCCGTGTCTTCTCGCCCGTATGGCTTGCAACTTGGGTCCCTTTCTACTCTTGGCCTGGTGCATCTCTGCTGGTCCCTTCTGCTGTGGCGGAACCTCCGGGCTTCTTAGGCCAAGGGACATACAATCCCCTGCAGACTGGTTATTTGCTGTAGGACTTGGAATCCTAACAGACTCGGACACCAAAGTCTGGTAGTTCAGTTTCTCTCTCAGCCAGGACAGGCTCTCCTCACCTTCCGTCCCTGGCTCGTGGCTCCTCTACTGCCACACGACCTCCTCAGCTTCAGCTGAACTTGCTCTCCCTTCTCTGGGACACCTCTCACTCCAGAGACAGGTCGTCCAGAACTCTCTAACCCTGCCCCCAGTTCCAGCTTTTATAGGGGCAGCCTGCTCCCCCTACTGGCCTGGGACAGGATGTTCTGCATGCTAATGGTCCCTGACCAGAGAACCTCCCCCTTGCTCTCAGACACAGCTTTATTATACATTTGTGGCATCCAGGCCAGGGTGACACACCAGCATCAGCAGGGGTGACAAAACTACCAGCCTGACCACCACCAGCATGATCAGGCACATGGTAGCAAAGCACCCGACTTTGTGGGGCGAACCCCAGGGTCCATGACCAGTGTCAGCGGGTGTCACCACTGCTTCTTCCGCTGTTGTGCGTGCAATAGAACCCCCTGTTGTGCGTGCAAGGCAATCCCCTGTCCATACTGCATGCAAAGATGCCCCCTCCTCTCAGTCTTCACTTGTTATGGCAGTTTCTCAAGAAACAGCATCAACGTCCACGTCCACGTTCCACCGCAGCGTTCAATTGTCCATATCCCAGACATTTAAACGAAAGCGGAAATTCGCAGCTAACGGCCCACAGGCCACAGTCCTAAATTCGTAAATTTCACGACTAGAGTTGAGCCACCCCCGTAGTGTTAGTGTTTGGTTCGTCGAACACCCGTATGTTCGTCGAACTGTTCGTCGAACTGTTCATCGAACACCTTCGAACACCGTTAAAACCAATGGCAGGCAAACAAAAACACATAGAAACACATAGAAAACACCTTCAAAGGTGTCCAAAAGCTGACAAACTGCTCAGAAGACATAACTAACACATGGAAAAGTGACAAGTACATATAGTAATGCGAAAAGAAAAGAGGTGGAGGAGTAAAAGGAGGGGGAGACACAGATATAGGCATGTCATGCCCTTCTAAAACCAAAAAAGTGCGAAGCTGACACGGCCAGTCCGTTCCTGCCCATGCGACCTCCATGTCGCCGGGTTTGTGCCACAGCTGCGGTGGACCCTGATGGCCAGGTCCCCTCTCCCAATACTGGTGCCTGTCCGCTGGTGGGTCGAGCGAGTCCCCCTGCGGTGGAGGCAGGTCTAAGCATTTTAGTTTAAATTTTCGCTGTAATTTGAATGAGTACACTTTAAATCCTTTTACAAGGATCTATTGGAGGGCAAGTCTGATGCCAGCAGCTGCGGGAATTCCAGCTCCAGTAGCGTCCACTAAAGCTGCTGCAGTTAAAAAGCTTTTATAAGGATCGAGCTTGGCGGTCCACCGCAAGGCATCCTACCGCCAGTCCCAGCCCCTGTGCCTTGGGGTGGCTCCCTGATGCTCTTCACTGAGTGTCCCGGGGCCAGAAGCATTTCCTTTGAAAAAATTAAGTGTCCAAACTACAGGTGGTGTTGCTTGCTTAACAGGTGGGATAATCCGCTGACTAGCAGACACTGCTACTAGGCCCAAAGTATTGCCTGGGCTAGATGCAGTTAAAAATTTGTAATTAGATACTCTCGTTGGATGCTGAGAAAGCATTCCATAGAGTCTCCTGGCAAGCCATATATTATTCTCTTAAAAAGCTTGGGGTAGGGGTCTAGGGGACCCTTTTATAGACAAAATCATGGCCCTGTATCGCAATCCGTCAGCTAGGCTGAAGATAAATGGAACATTTTCATCACCTTTCATAATCACCAATAGGACAAGGCAGGGATGTCCTCTGTCCCCTCTCTTATACATCCTAGTGATGGAGAACCCGCTCTCATCATTTCGCGATAATCCCAATATTAGGTGGATTGAGGTGGGAGGCACCGAATACAAGTGCTCTGCATTTGCGGATGATGTCCTAGTATATATCACTCAATCACATATATCCATCCCTGCTGTTATGGCTGAAATAGATCACTTTGTTACATGGTCAAATTTTAAAATCAATGCAGCGAAGTCTGAGGCCCTCGATGTCTCCCTCCCCAAATCCATACAGGATTCCATCCAGTCCAACTTTTCCTTTGCCTGGCCCTCACAGGGTATCAAATACTTAGGAATTCATACTCATAGAGACCTCTCCCATCTATTTTATCTTAATTTTGGGCCCTTTATTGAACAACTCCATAAAGATCTTACTTCTTGGACGGTGAAGGATTTTTTCTGGTTCGGCAGAATAAGTATACTAAAAATGAATGTCCTACCTAAACTCTTATACCTCTTCCAAACCATTCCCGTGGTAATTCCCTCAAATTTTTGGAAAAGACTACACAGTAGCTTTTAGTCTCCCCAGGATGACACAGGTGGGGCAGATGGTGGTTGTCCTGGCCCGCTAGACCACATTGTAGCACATTGAGCTTTGCATTGCAACTTATGCTTCATATCCATGTGACGGTTCATGCATGAAGTACTCAAACTATCGATTTTTTGGCCTCTACTTAGCTTTTGGTGACAAATGTTACAGATAACACGAGTTGGGTCATCCTTAGCACAGGCTATGCAAGGTTTAGAGCCCATGAGACTCTGCTACTAGCAATACTATTAAATGATTGGCTGGGTTAGATGCAGAGCGTCTGGGTTTGGTTGGGGGTCCCCACAGTCTGCCTAGGTTAGATGCAGTTAAAAATTCTCATTAGATACACAGCTGGGCTAATACCCCCAAAGTATTGGTAGACTCTATACTAAATAAGGAAGGATTCAGTGACTGTGGTGGCCCCTCCGTGGGCCGTGGCGATTGGTGGAGATTTGGTGGATGATTATAGGAGAAAGCTCCTTAATAGAGAAAGTTGGTGGATTTATACTTTAAATACACGTGTACCAGCGGGTTTAAACATCAGACATGATTTGATGTATCATTATGAGTGATCATTTATAGATTATTATTATATATATGTTCCTTTTTTCTTCTTTTCTTTTTCTTTTTGATTATTTACATTTATATGCATTGTTTCTACACTATACGATTTTAACATGGTATGTGTTTTTAAATTTCTGATTAACTCAGCCTTGAACAGGTGCATAGCAGGACATGACATATAAATACCTCTTCCTTGCTGTATTTTTGCTATGCAATGATTAAGATTCTGCAACAGTCTCTGCTGATACTCCTGGATGCGTGAATCCCTTTCTATGGCAGGAATTATTTCGGCAAATTTACTTTTGTACCGGGGATCTAAGAGTGTGGCAACCCAGTAGTCAGGTTTATTTCGAATTCTGACAATTCAAGTGTCATGTTGCAGGTAGTGCAGCAAGAAGGCACTCATGTGTCTTGCGCATCCAGGAGCACCAAGTCCCTGTTGTGTTGGTGGCGAGGTAACAATCATGCTTCCTTCCTCTGCCCTCTCCCCCCAACCTCGCACAACAGAAATGTGATAAATGTCTCCCTCATCTGATGAGTCTTCCATCAGTTCGTCCTCCACTTCTTCCTGGGCTCCTGCACCTTCCTACCTTGTTTGGCTGCTACCATGTGCCGTGGTAAATCCATCTCCCCCACACTCACATGCCTGCCGCCTTGGTGCTGCCAACCATCTGGACCTTGCAGATGTTAGCCCTTCCGCGTACAACTCCTCCTCCTCTACTTCCTCCACCTCCTCTTGTCTTGTTAAACAGACTCCGAATTCTGTTTAACATGTGCTCCAGCATGTAAATCACCGGAATAGTCATGCTGATATTGGCATCGTCAGCACTAAACATCTTTGTCGCCATTTCAAAACTGTGCAGAAGGGTGCATAGGTCCCTGATCTGAGACCACTCCTCCAGCGTGATTTGCCCCACCTCTGGATCCCTTTGGCCCAGGCTATACGTCAGAACGTATTGCACCAGGCCTTGTCGGTGCTGCCACAATCGCTGCAACATGTGCAGAGTTGAATTCCACCGGGTAGGCACATCGCATTTTAGCCGGTGAAATGGCAGGCACAACGACTTCTGTAGAGATGTAAGTCGCTGAGCTGCGGGATGCGAACGGCGGAAGTGAGCACACAGCGACCATGCCCTCTGCAGAAGGCCATCTAGTCCGGGATAGTGGGCTAAAAATTGCTGGACAACCAGGTTCAACACGTGAGCCATACAAGGCACGTGTGTGACATTGCCCTTGCGAAGGGCCGCACCGAAGTTTGCAGCATTGTCGCACACGGCCTTCCCTGGTTTCAGGTCCAGTGGAAACAACCATTCATGAAACTGGTTCTCCAGAGCTGACCACAACTCCTCAGCTTTGTGACTCACATTTCCCAGACATTTCAAAGTAAAAACCGCCTGATGACGTTGACTCCTGCTGCCAGCATAGTAAGGAGGTGTGCAGGATCCCTTCTGTGCAGTTAGAAAGTGTGTGGCATGACCAGATAGGCTTTGGGTACAGGTGGAGGACCGAGAGAAGGTTGAGGACACAGAAGCAGTGGAGGAACTTCGAGATAAAGAGGATTGACGCACAACTCGTGGGGACGGCAAGACTTGGACAGCAGCCCCTTGTCCTGCTGTCACCATAGTTACCCAGTGCCCAGTCAGCGACATGTAACGCCCCTGTCCATACCTACTCGTCCAAGAGTCTGTGGTCAAATGCACCCTGTCACACACAGAGTTTCTCAAAGAAGCGGTGATGTTGTGTGTGACATGCTGGTGGAGCGCAGGCACACCTTTCTTTGAGAAGTAGTGCCGACTGGGAATCTGGTACTGGGGCACTGCGACGGACATAAGGTCTCGAAAATCCTCTTTGTCCACCAGGCGGAAAGGCAGCATTTCTGTAGCCAAGAGCTTGCAGATGGTGAAATTCAACCTCTTAGCTTTCTCATGGCTAGGAGGAAATGGTCTTTTACTTGTCCACATCTGAGGGACCGAGGGCTGGCTGTTGTGCTTAGACGGGGTTGAGAAGGGTGTCCCCGGCAAACTTCCAGTCTGTGAGGAAGATGCAGGCGGACATGTTAGGTTGCCTTGATCCAAAGGTGGTGCTCTCGATGTCAGAGCTCCAAAGAAAATGATGACCTGCCAATCACGCTGGCTGTTGCTGGTAAAGAGGTGGCAGGTCTGCGTCCCAAAACAGGTGTGACTGCTGTCCCCCCAGTCACAGAGGATGAAGAGGCCGCGGATGCACAAGATGGGGCAGATGGTGGTTGGCCCGGCACGCTAGGCCACATTGTAGCACAGTGAGCTTCCCACTGCAACTTATGCTTCATATCCATGTGACGGTTCATGCATGAAGTACTCAAACTATGGATTTTTTGGCCTCTACTTAGCTTTTGGTGACAAATGTTACAGATAACACGAGTTGGATCATCCTTATAGATCTGAAAAAATGCCCAGGCTATGCAAGGCTTAGCACCCATGCGACCTGAAGAGCCACCACGACTTGTGGTCAGAGGCAGAGTTGTGTTTGAGGATGCAGTTGTTGACGTGCTTCTAGTACTACGTCTCTGTCCAGGAAGGCGCAACCTAACCTCGTCGTCACTAGCATCCTCCTCCACCTCCTCTGCTGACCTCATCGACTGGCTGACTGTGGGTAGACAGCAAGTGGGATCTGCAACCTCGTCGTCATCACGCTGTGAGTTCTCACACCCGTCGTCCTCAGAGCCAACCTCTTCCTGCCCTGACAAAAAACTCAAGTTGTCGCTCCAATCAGGTATTTGAGTCTCATCATCGTCTTCCTCATTGTCTCCACCAACAGGAGTTACAGTTTGGGAATGAGGGTCTACATTATGGTCAGAACCTTTTGCGTCTGGTCCTGCATCCGACTCATAAAGATTCTGGGCATCAGTGCAGATCATTTCCTCGTCTGGATTCACAGAAGCTCTGGAGCCGACCTCTGATTCCCAGGCTATAGTATGAGTAAACAGCTCTGCAGACTCAACCATCTGTGCTACCCCATACTCAGACGGGCCGCTGGAGACTTGGGAGCTGTGAGGAAGCAAGTGCGATCGGGGTGACACCAATGAGGACTGGAGTATTTGTGATGTTGAAGTTGAGGTGGAGGAGAGCCCACTTAAAGGAGCACTTGATATCCGTTGAAGCACCTGCTGTTTTTGTGCCTCATCTGGAATTTGTAGCAATTGGCGTGGCCGTAAGAAACGGATCGTATCACATTGTCCGCTAAAAGAAGTAGACATCTTAGTTTGGCTGGAAGATGGTCTTTCTTCTGCAGATGTTACTGTTGCTTTAACACCTACCCCCACAGACACAACCTTTGTTTCCCTTCGCAACACGCCTATTCCCCTTTCCACCAGCAGCAGGCCTTTTTCCACTCATTTTGGTGGTTAACTAATTGACAACTCTGGAGTTGTTTGCACAAAAAACGATGGATGGGAACCGAGCAGAGTTGAGTGGCCAAACTGTGGTATTAGCCCAAAAGGATTGGCTGGGTTAGATGCAGTAAAACAATTTTATTACATACACAGGTGGTGGAGCTTAGTATAGATGGACTAATAGAATGAGTCCCACACACTGCTACAAGCCCAAAATTATTTTCCGAGCTAGATGCAGCTAAAAATTATTTGTAATTTGCAAGCTGGTGGAGCTTAGTATAGATGGACTAAGATTAAGTCCCACATGCTGCTACAAGCCCAAAATTATTTTCCAAGCTAGATGCAGCTAAAAATTATTTGTAATTTGCAAACTGGTGGAGCTTAGTATAGATGGACTAAGAATAAGTCCCACACACTGCTACAAGCCCAAAATATTTT
Source organism: Phyllobates terribilis (assembly GCF_046119375.1). NCBI lineage: Eukaryota > Metazoa > Chordata > Amphibia > Anura > Dendrobatidae > Phyllobates > Phyllobates terribilis. The sequence continues at coordinate 405,542,729 of NW_027362761.1, read as the reverse complement.
CCGAGCTAGATGCAGATAAAAATTATTTGTAATTTGCAAGCTGGTGGAGCTTAGTATAGATGTACTAAGAATAAGTCCCACACACTGCTACAAGCCCAAAATTATTTTCCGAGCTAGATGCAGATAAAAATTATTTGTAATTTGCAAGCTGGTGGAGCTTAGTATAGATGGACTAAGAATAAGTGACACACACTGCTACAAGCCCAAAATTATTTTCCGAGCTAGATGCTGATAAAAATTATTTGTAATTTGCAAGCTGGAGGAGCTTAGTATAGATGGACTAAGAATAAGTCCCACACACTGCTACAAGCCCAAAATTATTTTCCGAGCTAGATGCAGCTAAAAATTATTTGTAATTTGCAAGCTGGTGGAGATTAGTATAGATGGACTAAGAATAAGTCCCACACACTGCTACAAGGCCAAAATTATTTTCTGAGCTAGATGCAGATAAAAATTATTACTAATTTGCAAGCTGGTGGAGCTTAGTATAGATGGCCTAATAGAATGATGCTATGCCCAAAAGGTTTTACTTGGCTAGGTGCAGTAAAAAAAATTGTATTCTATACACAGGTGGTGTAGCTTGCAACACAGATACGCTACTCCACTGACTAACACACACTGCAATAGGCCAAAAAGGATTTGCTTAACTAGATTTAGCCAAATGCTGTGAAAAACACTTTCACATCACTGGCACAGACCTGCCTGGCATAAAATCCTAGGAAATGCTGTAAACTAGTCCTCAAAAGGACTGCAATTACAATTAGTCCTTACTCCCAACCTATCTATTTAAGAGCACAGACCTCCCTGCTAAAAGTCGTAGGAAATGCTGTAACCTAGTCTTCCAAAGGACTGCAATCACAACTATTCCCTATTCCCAAGCTATCTGTATATTTCTGAGAAAATTGGCTTGAAATTAACACTGAAAGTATAGCGCACACAGCAACAGCGGTGCCGTCTAACATGCAGCTGCAGCAGTGAGAAAATGGTGGCGACGGGAAAAATGGCTGGGTCTTATAGGGCAAGGACATGTGACATACACTGCCAATGACACATGCCCTTGTTTGTGTGAAAAAAAACAGTTCGCTCCGTGTGTGCGCTGCTGATAGGCTGAAAGATTGCACCTCCCCACTGTAAATGCGGGAAAGAGAAAAAAAAATGGAGATCTTCATTATTTATGCAGAGATCCATCCCCTGCCCCTCCCCCCGCCCCGCTGTACACTCAAACTGCGTATTAACATTGATTATCAGCATTACTGTGAAAAAATCCAGTTATGATTTTGGTGCACGAACAGTTATCGAACATAACCTCGAACAGCCGGATTTTTTTCAAATCGTTCGTGTTCGCCGAACGGCTCGAACACCGCTCAAAACAGTTCGAATTAAGATTGGCGAATAGTTCGAGTCGAACACCGCTCATCTCTATTCACGACTGCTTGCATTGGAAATGCTGCCTTTAGGCTGGTGGAGACCGAATCCTTCCGCAACCTTATGGCGGTGACTGTCCCTTGGCACTCGGTCCCCAGCCGACACTATTTTGCCCGGTGTGCTATCCCCGCACTACACAAGCACGAGTCCCAAAACATCTGCTGTGCCCTCAACAAAGCAGTTACTGGGAGAGTCCACCTGAAAACGGACACGTGGACAAGTGCTTGTGGCCAGGGACAGTACATCTCCTTGACGGCACACTAGGTAAACATAGTGGAAGCCGGGACCCAGTCGGACATTGGGACGGAACACATCCTCCCCACATCGAGGATTGCGGGCCCTATGTCAGTCAGAGTTGCCCCCATAGTGTACAGCTCCTGCGCATCATGATCCTCCTCCTCCTCATGTTCAGCCTCCATATCAGATATCACCACATCAGTTACAAGCTGGAAGCACTGCAGTACTGCCTCCGCCAAGTGGCAACAGGCTGTGCTGAAACTCATAAGTAGAGATGAGCGTTGTTCTACTCGAACTGTTCGCCAATCTCAAATTCGAGCTGTTTTGGGCGGTGTTCGAGCCGGTCGGCGAACACGAACAATTTGAGAAAAATTCGGCTGTTCGAGGTTATGTTCGATAACTGTTCGTGCACCAAAATCATAACTGGATTTTTTCTCAGTAATGATGAAAATTAATGTTAATACGCAGTTTGAGTGTACAGCGGGGCGGGGGGAGGGGCAGGGGATGGATCTCTGCAGGAACAATGAAGATCTCCATTTTTTTTTCTCTTTCCCGCATTTGCAGTGGGGAGGTGCAATCTGTCAGCCTATCAGCAGCGCACACACGGAGCGAAGTGCTTTTTTTCACACAAGCAAGGGCATGTGTGATTGGCAGTGTATGTCACATGTCCTTGCCCTATAAGACCAAGCCATTTTCCCCGTCGCCACCATTTTCTCACTGCTGCAGCTGCGTGTTAGACGGCACCGCTGTTGCTGTGTGCGCTATACCTTGTTAATTTCAAGCCAATTTTCGCACAAATATACAGATAGCTTGGGAGTAGGGAATAGTTGTGATTGCAGTCCTTTTAAGGACTAGGTTACAGCATTTCCTACGACTTTTATCAGGCAGGTCTGTGCTCTTAAATAGATAGATTGTGGGAGTAAAGACTAATTGTAATTGGAGTCCTTTTCAGGACTAGGTTACATCAGTTCCTATCAGTTTTTGCCAGGCAGGTCTGTGCCAGTGCTGTGCAAGTTTTTTTCACAGCATTTGGCTGAATCTAGCAAAGCTAATCCTTTTTGGCCTATTGCAGAGTGTGTTAGTCAGTGGAGTAGCCTATCTGTGTTGCAAGATATACCACCTGTGTATAGAATACCAATTTTTTTACTGCACCTAGTGAAGTAAAATCTTTTGGGCATAGCATCATTCTATTAGTCCATCTATACTGACCTCCATCAGGTTGCAAACTGAATATAATTTTTTTCTGCATCTAGCTCTGAAAAAATATTTGGGCTTCTAGCAGTGTGTGGGACTTGTTCTATTAGTCCTTCTATACTGACCTCCAGCAGGTTGCAAATTGAATATAATTTTTTTCTGCATCTAGCTCTGAAAAAATATTTGGGCTTCTAGCGGTGTGTGGGACTTGGTCTATTAGTCCATCTATACTGACCTCCATCAGGTTGCAAATTAAAAATAATTTTTTTCTGCATCTAGCTCTGAAAAAATATTTGGGCTTCTAGCAGTGTGTGGGACTTGGTCTATTAGTCCATCTATACTGACCTCCATCAGGTTGCAAATTGAATAAAAAAATTTTCTGCATCTAGCTCTGAAAAAATATTTGGGCTTCTAGCGGTGTGTGGGACTTGGTCTATTAGTCCATCTATACTGACCTCCATCAGGTTGCAAATTAAAAATAATTTTTTTCTGCATCTAGCTCTGAAAAAATATTTGGGCTTCTAGCAGTGTGTGGGACTTGGTCTATTAGTCCATCTATACTGACCTCCATCAGGTTGCAAATTAAAAATAACTTTTTTCTTCATTTAGCTCTGAAAAAATATTTGGGCTTCTAGCAGTGTGTGGGACTTGTTCTATTAGTCCTTCTATACTGACCTCCAGCAGGTTGCAAATTGAATATAATTTTTTTCTGCATCTAGCTCTGAAAAAATATTTGGGCTTCTAGCGGTGTGTGGGACTTGGTCTATTAGTCCATCTATACTGACCTCCATCAGGTTGCAAATTAAAAATAATTTTTTTCTGCATCTAGCTCTGAAAAAATATTTGGGCTTCTAGCAGTGTGTGGGACTTGGTCTATTAGTCCATCTATACTGACCTCCATCAGGTTGCAAATTAAAAATAATTTTTTTCTTCATTTATCTCTGAAAAAATATTTGGGCTTCTAGCAGCGTGTGGGACTTGTTCTATTAGTCCATCTATACTGACCTCCATCAGGTTGCAAATTAAAAATAATTTTTTTCTGCATCTAGCTCTGAAAAAATATTTGGGCTTCTAGCAGTGTGTGGGACTTGGTCTATTAGTCCATCTATACTGACCTCCATCAGGTTGCAAATTAAAAATAATTTTTTTCTGCATCTAGCTCTGAAAAAATATTTGGGCTTCTAGCAGTGTGTGGGACTTGGTCTATTAGTCCATCTATACTGACCTCCATCAGGTTGCAAATTGAATAAAAAAATTTTCTGCATCTAGCTCTGAAAAAATATTTGGGCTTCTAGCGGTGTGTGGGACTTGGTCTATTAGTCCATCTATACTGACCTCCATCAGGTTGCAAATTAAAAATAATTTTTTTCTGCATCTAACCCAGCCAATAGTTTTGGCCTAATACCACAGTTTGGCCACTCAGCTCTGCTCGGTTACCATCCATTGTTTTTTTGTGCAAACAACTCCAGAGTTGTGAATTAGTTAACCACCAAAATGAGTGGAAAAAGGCCTGCTGCTGGTGGAAAGGGGAATAGGCGTGTTGGGAAGGGGAAAAAAGGTTGTGTCCGTGGGGTAGGTGCAGAAGAAAGACCATCTTCCAGCCAAACTAAAATGTCTACTTCTTTTAGCGGACAATGTGATAAGATCCCTTTCTTACGGCCACGCCAATCGCTACAAATTCCAGATGAGGCACAAAAACAGCAGGTGCTTCAACGGATATCAAGTGCTCCTTTAAGTGGGCTCTCCTCCACATCAACTTCAACATCACAAATACTCCAGTCCTCAAAGGTGTCACCCAAATCGCACTTGCTTCCTCACAGCTCCCAAATCTCCAGCTGCCCGTCTGAGTATGAGGTAGAACAGATGGTTGAGTCTGCAGAGCTGTTTACTCATACTATAGCCTGGGAATCAGAGGTCGACTACAGCGCTTCTGTGAATCCAGACGAGGAAATGATCTGCACTGATGCCCAGAATCTTTATGAGTCGGATCCAGGACCAGACGCAGAAGGTTCTGACCATAATGTAGACCCTCATTCCCAAACTGTAACTCCTGTTGGTGGAGACAATGAGGAAGACGATGATAAGACTCAAATACCTGATTGGAGCGACAACTTTAGTTTTTTGTCAGGGCAGGAACAGGTTGGCTCTGAGGACGACGGGTGTGATAACGCACAGGGTGATGATGATGAGGTCGGAGATCCCACTTACTGTCAACCCACAGTCAGCCAAGAGATGAGGTCAGCAGAGGAGGTGGAGGAAGATGCTAGTGACGACGAGGTCAGGTTGCGCCTTCCTGGACAGAGACGTAGTACTGGAAGCACGTCAACAACTGCATCCTCAAACACAACTCTGCCTCTCACCACAAGTCGTGGTGGCTCTTCAGGTCGCATGGGTGCTAAGCCTTGCATAGCCTGGGCATTTTTTCAGATCGATAAAGATGACCCAACTCGTGTTATCTGTAACATTTGTCAGCAAAAGCTAAGTAGAGGCCAAAAAATACATAGTTTGAGTACTTCATGCATGAACCGGCACATGGACATGAAGCATAAGTTGCAGTGGGAAGCTCAGTGTGCTACAATGCGGTCTAGCCGGCCGGGCCAACCACCGTCTGCCATATCTTGTGCATCCGCGGCCTCTTCATCCTCTGTGACTGGGGGGACAGCAGTCACACCTGTTTTGGGGCGCAGACCTGCCACCTCTTTACCCGCAACAGCCAGCGTGATTGGCAGGTCATCATTTTCTTTGGAGGTGGTAACACCAGCTGGTCTTGAGCGCTGTCCAACATCGATAGCACCACCTTTGGATCAAGGCAACCTAACATGTCCGCCTGCATCTTCCTCACAGACCGGCAGTTTGCCGGGGACACCCTTATCAACCCCGTCTAAGCACAATAGCCAGCCCTCGGTCCCTCAGATGTGGACAAGTAAAAGACCATTTCCTCCTAGCCATGAGAAAGCTAAGAGGTTGAATTTCACCATCTGCAAGCTCTTGGCTACAGAAATGCTGCCTTTCCGCCTGGTGGACACAGAGGATTTTCGAGACCTTATGTCCGTCGCAGTGCCCCAGTACCAGATGCCCAGTCGGCACTACTTCTCAAAGAAAGGTGTGCCTGCGCTCCACCAGCATGTCGCACACAACATCACCGCTTCTTTGAGAAACTCTGTGTGTGACAGGGTGCATTTCACCACAGACACTTGGACGAGTAGGCATGGACAGGGGCGTTACATGTCGCTGACTGGGCACTGGGTAACTATGGTGACAGCAGGACAAGGGGCTGCTGTCCAAGTCTTGCCGTCCCCACGAGTTGTGCGTCAATCCTCTTTATGTCATTTTTCCTCCACTGCTTCTGCCTCCTCAACCTCCTCTCGGTCTTCCACCTGCACCCAAAGCCTGTCTGGTCATGCCACAAGCTTTCTAACTGCGCAGAAGGGATCCTGCACACCTCCTTACTATGCTGGCAGTTGGGCTCAACGTCATCAGGCGGTTTTTACATTGAAATGTCTGGGAAATGTGAGTCACACAGCTGAGGAGTTGTGGTCAGCTATGGAGAACCAATTTCATGAATGGTTGTCTCCACTGGACCTGAAACCAGGGAAGGCCGTGTGCGACAATGCTGCAAACCTGGGTGCGGCCCTTCGCCGGGGCAATGTCACACACGTGCCTTGTATGGCTCACGTGTTGAACCTGGTTGTCCAGCAATTTTTAGCCCACTATCCCAGACTAGATGGCCTTCTGCAGAGGGCACGGTCGCTGTGTGCTCACTTCCGCCATTCGCATCCTGCAGCTCAGCGACTTACATCTCTACAGAAGTCGTTGGGCCTGCCACTTCACCGGCTAAAATGCGATGTGCCTACCCGGTGGAATTCAACTCTGCACATGTTGCAGCGACTGTGGCAGCACCGACAACCCTGGTGCAATACGTTCTGACGTATAGCCTGGGCCAACGAGATTCAGAGGTGGGGCAAATCATGCTGGAGGAGTGGTCTCAGATCAGGGACCTATGCACCCTTCTGCACAGTTTTGAAATGGCGACGAAGATGTTTAGTGCTGACGATGCCATTATCAGCATGACTATTCCGGTGATTTACATGCTGGAGCACATGTTAAACAGAATTCGGAGTCAGTTGGTGGCACAAGAGGAGGTGGAGGAAGTAGAGGAGGAGGAGTTGTATGCGGAAGGGCTAACATCTGCAAGGTCCAGACGGTCGGCAGCACCAGGGCGGCAGGCATTTGAGGGTGGGGGAGATGATTTTACCAGGGCGCATGGTAGCAGCCAAACTAGTGAGGAAGGTGCAGGAGCCCAGGAAGAAGTGGAGGACGAACTGATGGAAGACTCATCAGATGAGGGAGACCTTGATCACATTTCTGTTGTGCGAGGTTGGGGGGAGAGGACAGAGGAAGGAAGCATGATTGTTACTTCGCCACCAACACAACAGGGACTTGGTGCTCCTGGATGCGCAACACACATGAGTGCCTTCTTGCTGCACTACCTGCAACATGACCCTCGAATTGTGAGAATTAGAAATAATCCTGACTACTGGGTTGCCACACTGTTAGATCCCCGGTACAAAAGTAAATTTGCAGAAATTATTCCTGCCATAGAAAGGGATGCACGCATGCAGGAGTATCAGCAGAGACTGTTGCAGAATCTTACATGTGCTTTTCCACAAAATACCAGTGGTGCACGTAGTGAATCTCACAGTTCCAACTTGCCAACCGTGGTCTGTATGGAATTGTTCAATAAAGGGCCCAAAATTAAGATAACATAGATGGGAGAGGTCTCTATGAATAGGAATTCCTAAGTATTTGATACCCTGTGAGGGCCAGGCAAAGGGAAAGTTGGACTGGATGGAATCCTATATGGATTTAGGGAGGGAGACATCGAGGGCCTCAGACTTCGCTGCATTGATTTTAAAATTTTACCATGTAACAAAGTGATCTATTTCAGCCATAACAGCAGGGATGGATATATGTGATTGAGTGATATATACTAGGACATCATCAGCAAATAGAGAGCACTTGTACTCGGTGCCTCCCACCTCAATCCACCTAATATTGGGGTTATGGCGAATTGATGAGAGCAGGTGCTCCGTCACTAGGATGTATAAGAGAGGGGACAGAGGACATCCCTGCCTTGTCCCATTGGTGATTGTGAAAGGTGATGAAAATGTTCTGACGCACCCCCTGGGCCTTGGGACACCCGGAGCCGGACCCTTTTTGGTGGATGCTGGTGGTTGTAGTCTTCGTGGCGGCGATCCGGTTCCGTGGCTCAGGGCGGTCAAACCAGTGGCGGAACTATTTATGTGGTTTTGATGTTTAAATGTCCGACTACGCCACCCGTGGATTGCGGTCAGAGTGAACCGCCGCTACAGGGCAGACCGCTAAGGCTGGTGTTGTGGGTGCAGCAGAGCGTAGCATAACTCCCCACGGGAGGAGTATAGCCTCAGGGCAGTGTATGCGGAGGATGGGGGTGATGGTGCAGGGCAGCAGCAGTAACGACACGGAGTCAGTGATGCAGTTCAGGGCCTTTACTCACAGTTCTTATTATCCAGACCACGTCTGCAGGTAACGGCTGCCCACGTCGTACTGTGCTCACCAGGTGAGGGGCTCAGACAACTCCCAGATAACTTTGGAGCGCTTCACAGGACCCCCTTTGTGTGTCCTTTGTCTGGCCTTTCTTCCCAACACTTCTGTCCGGCTGCCTCGGGCCTCCTCTTGGTAAACTTGGCGCCAGTTTCCCTGACCCTATGTGGTGCCTTCCTAGCGGGTGGAGCAAGGGGCTGCGTCACATAAAATGTCAGAGCCTCTGGTTTCTAGCTGAGGGTCGTTTCCTGCCTCCACTAGTTCGGGGACCGGTCTCCCCCTTTGGCCTGACCCCTCCACGCAGGTGGATTCGGGCGTGCGGTGGCGACTCGCCCGTCCGCACCCCTGGGATCCCTTCATTCCTCGTTCCTGGAGCCTTCTCCGCTCCTCTTCCTTCCTTCTCCCTCTTGCAGGCCTGGGCCTCTGTTACTAGGCCCGCCTCCAGAGCAGAGCTCATGCAGAGCCCCTGCTCCCTGCCACTTCTGCTCAGACTTCTCTGCACTGAACTAAGATGGTGCCCACCTTTTATACTCCCTTCTCAATGCACCCAGGAACTGCTTCCTCCCTGCTCCTGCACTGCAGGGTTCCCCTTCCTCAGTGTTCCCTCCCCCCACTCCAGCCAGGGACAGGGACTGTCGTGCCCATCTCAGGGGCATATTGGTCGCCCTGCCCCACGGCAATGTGGTGTAATGCATGCAGGTGTCGGGTCCTGCTCCACACTCCATCCTTATCTGAGAGTGAGATATCACACCTCTGGGTGAGGTGCAATACGTCTGTAGCAACCGAGCCCTCGGTGCTACAGTTCCATTTATCTTCAGCCTAGGTGACGTATTGTGATACAGGGCCGTGATTTTGGCTATAAAAGGGTCCCCTAGACCCCTACCCCAAGCTTTTTAAGAGAATCATATATGGCGTGCCAGGAGACTCTATGAAATGCTTTCTCAGCATCCAACAAGAGTATCTACTTACAAATTTTTAACTGCATCTAGCCCAGGAAATACTTTGTGCCTAGTAGCAGTGTCTGCTAGTCAGCGGATTATCCCGGCTGTTAAGCAAGCTACACCACCTGTAGTTTGGACACTTAATTTTTTCAAAGGAAATGCTTCGGGACCACGGGATACTTAGTGAAGAGCATCAGGAGGCACCCCAAGGCATAGGGGCTGGGACTGGCACTAGGATGCCTTGCGGTGGACAGCCGAGCTCGATCCTTATAAAAGCTTTTTAACTGCAGCAGCTTTAGTGGACGCTACTGGAGCTGGAATTACGCGGCTGCTGGCATGAGACTTGCCCTCCAATAGATCCTTATAAATGGATTTAAAGTGTATTCATTCAAATTAGAGGGACAATTTAAATTAAAAAGCTTAGAGCTGCCTCCACCACAGGGGGGCTCTCTCGACCCACCAGCGGACAGGCACCAGTATTGGGAGAGGGGGGCTGGCCGTCAGGGCTCACCGCGGCTCTGGCACAAACCCGGCGACACGGAGGTGGCACGGGCAGGAGCGGACTGGCCGTCTCGGCTTCTCACTTTTTGGATTTTAGAAGGGCATGACATGCCTATATCTGTGTCTCCCCCTCCTTTTACTCCTCCACCTCTTTTCTTTTCGCATGACTATATGTACTTGTCACTTTTCCATGTGTTAGTTGTGTCTTCTGAGCAGTTTGTCAGCTTTTGGACACCTTTGAAGGTGTTTTCTATGTGTTTCTATGTGTTTTTGTTTGCCTGCCATTGGTTTTAACGGTGTTCGAAGGTGTTCGACGAACAGTTCGACGAACAGTTCGGCGAACACACGGGTGTTCGACGAACCGAACCGAACTCGAACACTACGGGGGTGGCTCAACACTACTCATAAGCTTAGGTGAGAAACCTCACACTGCTTGTGACAGCTGTGAAAGAGCAGGCAGATCTGTGGCTGAGACCGCTGAACCAACATCCAGGCATGGTCGTGTGTGACAATGGCCGTAATCTGGTGGCTGCTCTGAGGCGAGATCACACACGTACCATGCCTGGCTCATGTGCTTAACCTCGTGGTTCAGTGGTTTCTTAAATCGTACCCCGAGTTGCCAGATCTGCTCCTCAAAGTACGCCGCCTGTCAGCTCATTTTCGCAAGTCGGCTACAGCTTCCGCCGCCCTTGCTGTGATGCAGCAGCATTTGCAGCTTCCATCACACCGACTGATGTGTGATGTCCCCACACATTGGAACTCTACCCTCCACATGTTGCAAAGGATTTGTGAGCAGAAGAGAGCAGTTGTGGAGTACCAGCTGCAACAAGGCCGTCAATATTCAGGTCAGACTCCACACATAAGACCTCAGTGGACCTGGATGTCTGACATATGTACCATCTTGACAAACTTTGAGGAGTCCACCAAGATGGTGAGTGGCGATGACGCCATCATTAGCGTCAGCATTCCACTTGTCTGTCTTTTGCAACGCTCTCTGCAGAGAATTAAAGAGGAGGCACTGCAGCCAGAGTATGATGAGATGGATCAAGAAGCCATAGCGGTCGATTACACACAGCCCAGCCTCATCTCATCCCAATGTGCATTGGGGGACAATGAGGGAGAGGAGGAGGAGGAGGAGGAAGAACAGGAGCTTGTATCATGCGCTGTAGACGGTAGTACCTGTACAACTGTCATACCGTCGGTTCAGCGTGGGTGGCCTGAGGACAGGGGGGAGGAGGAGGAGGAGGAGAGCATGGACAGTCATCATCTTGGTGAGGACACAGAAGTCTTGCCCGTTACCAGTCTGGCACGCATGGCTGACTTTATGTTACGCTGCCTTAACCGTGACTCTCGCGTTGTCAAAATGTTGGGTGACAGTCATTTCTGGTTGGTGACACTTTTAGACCCCCGCTACAAGGAGAACTTTCACTCTCTTATTCCTGAGGTGGAGAGGTATACAAGAATGGGGCAGTACCAGAAGGCCCTTGCTGCAGAACTGTTAAAAAAATTCCCATCTGAACACGCTAGCGGCAGAGGTCACAGTTCGTTGCCCAACAAAGGCGTACATGCGAGAGAGACGCAACTCCAATCCAGCAAAGGCAGGGGAACACTGTCAAAGTTCTGGGACAGTTTTCTCAGACCCTCCCTTCGGACAGACCCTGAGGCGCGGGGTACTCTCGCAAGGAGTGGAAAGTTTCAAAAGATGGTGAGGTAGTACCTTGCCGACCGTACCAGCATCCTCCGTGATTCCTCTGTGCCTTTTAATTATTGGGTATCCAAGCTGGACACTTGGAATGAACACGCTCTGTACGCCTTGGAGGTCCTTGCCTGCCCTGCCGCTAGCGTGTTATCGGAGCGTGTTTTTAGTGCTGCTGGGGGAATTAAAACTGATAAGCGCACTCGCCTGCTGACAAGCTGACCCTTATCAAAATGAACAAAGGCTGGATTGGGCCAGAATTCTCATCACCACCAAATGTCAGCAGAGTAACATAAGGTCAAATCCACTGTGTTATTTTGGGAGGTGTACTCACATGCACCGCTTCACACCCACACATGGGTATACGCTACCTCATTTCGGCTGTTTTATGTTCTCCTTATCCTCAGCCTCCACCACCACTATATCACCAGGGTGACCGTGGTCCATGTTGCCATTGTTGAAAGCTACTGTGACCTCCACGTCTCTTTTGAGCGGCATTAAAACAGTCTTGTTAAGCTACTGTGACCTCCACCACTTTTCCAAGTGGCATTAAAACTGTCTTGTTAAGCTACTGGTTCCTCCTCGTCTCTTCCGAGGGGCATTAAAACCGTCTTGTTAAGCTACTGTGACCTCCATGTCTCTTCCAAGGGGCATTAAAGCTGTCTTGTTAAGCTACTGTGACCTCCACATCTCTTTCGAGGGGCATTAAAACCGTCTTGTTAAGCTACGGTGACCTCCACCACTTTTCCAAGGGGCATTAAAACCATCTTGTTAAGCTATTGGGACCTCCACGTCTCTTCCGAGAGGCATTAAAAGCGTCTTGTTAAACCACTCTGAACTCCACAGCTCTTCCAAGGGGCATTGAATATTGTTTTTAATTAACTCTAACCTCCACGACTCTTCGAACGGGCATTGCATTTCCTCCTAATTTTTGGCAGCTTTGGCTTGGAAGGCATAAGCAAAGACTATGGGAGACCCACTCCCAAATAATGGGAATAATGTTTGTAATATGCTGTACTGCATGGCTCTTGTAAGGGGCATTGCAAGTTCCTCCGTTCTAATTTTTGGCAGCTTTTGCTTGGAAGGCATAAGCAAAGACTATGGGAGACCCACTCCCCAATAATGGGAATAATGTTTTTAAGATGCTGCACTGTATGGCTCTTGCAAGGGGCATTAGAACCGTCTTGTTAAGCTGCTGGGACCTCCACGTCTCTTCCAAGGGGCATTCAAACTGTCTTGTTAAGCTACTGGGACCTCCACGTCTCTTCCCAGGGGCATTAAAATCATCTTGTTAAGCTACTGGGACCTCCACGTCTCTTGCAAGGGGCATTAAAACAGTCTTTTTAAGCTACTAAGACCTCCACCTCTCTTCCGAGGGGCATTAAAATCATCTTCTCAAACTACTGTGACCTCCACGTCTCTTCCGAAGGGCATTATAACCTTCTTGTTAAGCTACTGTGACCTCCACCACTTTTCCAAGGGGCATTAAAACCATCTTGCTAAGCTACTGTGACCTCCACGTCTCTTCCAAGGGGCATTAAAACCGTCTTGTTAAGCTACTGTGACCTCCACGTCTTTTCCAAGGGGTATTAAAACTGTCTTGTTAATCTACTGTGACCTCCACGTCTCTTCCGAGGGGCATTAAAACTGTCTTGTTAAGCTACAGTGACCTCCACATCTCTTTCGAGGGGCATTAAAACCGACTTGTTAAGCTACTGCGACCTCTACCACTTTTCCAAGGGGTATTAAAACCGTCTTGTTAAGCTACTGTGACCTCCACATCTCTTCCGACGGGCATTAAAACTGTCTTGTTAAGCTACTGTGACCTCCACCACTTTTTCAAGGGGCATTAAAACCGACTTGTTAAGCTACTGTGACCTCCACCACTTTTCCAAGGGGCATTAAAACCGTCTTGTTAAGCTACTGCAACCTCCACCACTTTTCCAAGGGGCATTAATACCGTCTTGTTAAGCTACTGCGACCTCCACGTGTCTTCAAAGGGGCATTAAAAGCGTCTTCTTAAACCACTCTGAACTCCACAGCTCTTCCAAGGGGCATTGAAATGTTGTTTTTAATTACCTCTAACCTCCACGACTCTTCCAACGGGCATTGCATTTCCTCCTAATTTTAGTCAGCTTTTGCTTTTCAATGCAAAGGCGAAAACTAAGGGAGACCCACTCCCCAATAATGGGTAGAAGGTTTTTAGTACGCTGTAATCCACGTCTGTTTCAAGGGGCATTGCGGTTCCTCATAGTTTTTGGAAAGCCTTCCATTCACTGCATAGGCCAACAGTGTACAGGAGACCCAGTTGCTAAAAATGGAAAAAAAGGTTTAGTTAAGGCCCTCTGATCTCCATGTCATTTCCAAGGGGCATTGGAGTGCCTCGAAATTTTTGGTAGGTATTGCACTCACTGTATGCCCTATAACTGTGTAGCCGAACAGCTCCTTTTGTTTCAGAAACATATCCTACAAGACATATGTGGTTGACTGGCCTGATATTGATGTGAATTGTCCCTGTTCCTCCTGCTCTTTCTCCTTTGCCACCACCTCATCCATCATTTATCACCTGAAGCTTTGTTTTAATGGGAGTCATAGAACTGGGATAGTAGCAGGAAAACATCCAACACTCCTCGGAGGAGGTAGGATATGCGCCAAAACGCTGACCACCTCAGGCCTAGCAACTACTGCATACATTCGCTTGCATTCCAAGAAAACAAAGCAGATGTTAACTTCTATCATCATCATCATGCTCCTCACCTTGGCACTCTCAACTCCCCTGATGGAGAAGCCAGGGCCCACCGGAGGAGTCTGGTTCTCTGGTGGGCTCGTCCAATGCTGCCCTAAAGCAGGCTAGGCTAAGAAAAGTGTGTGTGAAGGTGACAGGAGAAATAGGGGCGGCTGGGGACCATTTATGGACACCAGGCCACCCCCAGGCGGCTGGGGACCGTGTGTGGACACCCGGCCGCGGGGCGGCTGGGGACCGAGTTTGGACACCCGGCCACCTGGGCCGCTGGGGACTGAGTATGGATACCAGGCCGCCAACACAGCCATGAGGTAGTGGCCAGATTCGCCTCCACATGCCTAAAAGGCCCAATTTAAAGTGCAAGCAAGCAGTATGATATTGCAGCCTGGGGGCGGGTGGGTGGCAGGCTGCATACTTGTGCTTGCATTGCAAGGAATGGGAGAGGTACAATTGAACACTGCCCTGGGACGAGGACTTGAACGGGGATAGTTGCAAGTCTGCAATGACAGGTGCAGGGTGGGAGGCAACTTCGCATGTACCATGAACAGGGGTTTGGCATGCACACTCTACAGCGGAATAGGCTGTCCTTCCCACTATATGCACTGGGGAGGGCACAGGTAATGTTTTGCTATGCGTGCTTAATCTTATGTATAAGGCGCACTGAGACAAACAGGGGAGGCTGGGGACCGAGTATGGATACCTCGCTGCCGAAGCAAGCATGAGGTAGTGGCCAGCTTTGGCCTCCTCCAAACTAAAAGGCCCCATTTCAAGTGCAAGCTAGCAGTATGGTATTGCAGCCTAGGGGTGGGTGGGTGGCAGGCTGCACACTTACGCTTGCACTCCAAGAAAACAAAGCAGATGCTAACTTCTATCATCATCATCATGCTCCTCACCTTGGCACTCTCAACTCCTCTGATGGAGAAGCCAGGGACCACCGGAGGAGTCTCTGGTTGTCTGATGGGCTCGTCCAATGCTGCCCTAAAGCAGGCCAGGCTAAGAAAAGTGTGGGGAAGGTACCCGGGACAAATAGTGGTGGCTGGGGACTGAGTATGGAGACCTCGCCGCCGACACAGCCATGAGGTACTGGCCAGTTTCGGCCTCCTCCAAACTAAAAGGCCCCATTTCAAGTGCAAGCTAGCAGTATGGTATTGTAGCCTGGGGGTGTGGGGGTGGCAGGCTGCACACTTACGCTTGCATTCCAAGAAAACAAAGCAGATGCTGACTTCTATCATCATCATCATGCTCCTCACCTTGGAACTCTCAACTCCCATGATGGAGAAGCCAGGGCCCACCGGAGGAGTCTGGTTCTCTGGTGGGCTCGTCCAATGCTGCCCTAAAGCAGGCCAGGCTAAGAAAAGTGTGTTGGAAGGTGACAGCAGAAATAGGGGCGGCTGGGGACCGTTTATGGACACCCGGCCGCCCCCAGGTGGCTGGGGACCGTGTGTGGACATCCGGCCGTGGGGCGGCTGGGGACCGAGTATGGACACCCAGCCACCCCCTGGCGGCTGGGGACGGAGCGTGGACACCCGGCCGCCGGACAGCTGGGGACTGAGTATGGATACCTCGCTGCCGAAGCAGCCATGAGGTAGTGGCCAGCTTCGGCCTCCACCAAACTAAAAGGCCCCATTTCAAGTACAAGCTAGCAGCATGGTATTGCAGCCTGGGGTTGGGTGGGTGGCAGGCTGCACACTTATGCTTGCATTCCAAGAATTCAAAGCAGATGCTAACTTCTATCATCATCATCATGCTCCTCACCTTGGCACTCTCAACTCCCCTGATGGAGAAGCCAGGGCCCACCGGAGGAGTCTGGTTCTCTGGTGGGCTCGTCCAATGCTGCCCTAAAGCAGGCCAGGCTAAGAAAAGTGTGGGGAAGGTTCCCGGGACAAATAGTGGCGGCTGGGGACTGAATATGGAGACCTCGCCGCCGACACAGCCATGAGGTAGTGGCCAGCTTCGGCCTCCTCCAAACTAAAAGGCCCCATTTCAAGTGCAAGCTAGCAGTATGGTATTGCAGCCTGGGGATGGGAGGGTGGCAGGCTGCACACTTACACTTGCATTCCAAGAAAACAAAGCAGATGCTAACTTCTATCATCATCATCATGCACCTCACCTTGGCACTCTCAACTCCCCTGATGGAGAAGCCAGGGCCCACCGGAGGAGTCTGGTTCTCTGGTGGGCTCATCCAATGCTGCCCTAAAGCAGGCTAGGCTAAGAAAAGTGTGTGGGAAGGTGACAGGAGAAATAGGGGCGGCTGGGGACCGTTTATGGCCACCCGACCACCCCCAGGTGGCTGGGGACCGTGTGTAGACACCCGGCCGCAGGGCGGCTGGCGACCGAGTATGGACACCCGGCCGCCCCCTGGCGGCTGGGGACCGAGCGTGGACACCCGGCCGCCAGGCGGCTGGGGACTGATTATGGATACCTCGCTGCTGAAGCAGCCATGAGGTAGTGGCCAGCTTCCACCTCCTCCAAGCTAAAAGGCCCCATTTCAAGTGCAAGCTAGCAGTATGGCATTGCAGCCTGGGGTTGGGTGGGTGGCAGGCTGCACACTTACGCTTGCATTAAAAGAAAACAAAGCAGATGCTAACTTCTATCATGATCATCATGCTCCTCACCTTGGCACTCTCATCTCCCCTGATGGAGAAGCCAGGGCCCACCCTTTGAGTCTGGTTCTCTGGTGGGCTCGTCCAATGCTGCCCTAATGCAAGCCAGGCTAAGAAAAGTGTGTGGGAAGCTGACAGGAGAAATAGGGGCGGCTGGGGACCGTTTATGGACACCCGGCCGCCCCCAGGCGGCTGGGGACCATGTGTGGACATCCGGCCGCGGGGCGGCTGGGGACCGAGTATGGACACCCGGCTGCCCCCTGGCGGCTGGGGACCGAGCGTGGACACCCGGCCGCCGGGAGGCTGGGGACTGAGTATGTATACCTCGCTGCTGAAGCAGCCATGAGGTAGTGGCCAGCTTCAACCTCCTCCAAGCTAAAAGGCCCCATTTCAAGTGCAAGCTATCAGTATGGCATTGCAGCCTGGGGGTGGGTGGGTGGCAGGCTGCACACTTACGCTTGCATTAATAGAAAACAAAGCAGATGCTAACTTCTATCATCATCATCATGCTCCTCACCTTGGCACTCTCATCTCCACTGATGGAGAAGCCAGGGCCCACCGGAGGAGTCTCTGGTTGTCTGGTGGGCTCGTCCAATGATGCCCTAAAGCAGGCCAGGCTAAGAAAAGTGTGGGGAAGGTTCCCAGGACAAATAGTGGTGGCTGGGGACTGAGTATGGAGACCTCGCCGCTGACGCAGCCATGAGGTAGTGGCCAGCTTCGGCCTCCTCCAAACTAAAAGGCCCCATTTCAAGTGCAAGCTAGCAGTATGTTATTGTAGCCTGCGGGTGGGTGTGTGGGTGGTTGGCTGCATATTTGCGCTTGCATTGCAGGGAATGGGGGAGGTACAATTGAACACTGCCCAGGGACAAGGACTTGCACGGGGACAGTTGCAAGTCTGCATCTTCTGATGCGGCAAGGATCACTTCTGATGGGCACACTTTTAGGCAGGGACCTGGGTGTCATTGATGCTTCCAGGGGTCTTCCCCATGCTGTTCCCATGTCGTTTCAGCACTGCATGCATGTGTCACACAGCTCATGGCGAGATAAGGTTGTAAAATGTTAAAATGACATTTCCCGGTGAATGCATTTGTCACGATTGAAAGCAATACAAAAGCGCAAGAACACATAAAAAATGCTACTTGTGAACATAGCCCAAGGTGTGGAGGAGTATTTTTTTTTTGGTTATTTATTTTACCTTATACACAAGTCTTTACCCTGGAAAGGAACTTCCTTAACATATTTCACAGGAAAGCAGTTTCTGTTTCGTTTTTGAACATTTTATTGTGAGCCCTTAAAAGTGGCTTAATACCTCTGACCACGTTGTTGACAGCAGTGACCTGGGGGTCAGAAATGCTTCCTGGGGCGATCCCCATGCTGTCCCCATGTCATTTGAGCACTGTCACTATCGTTTTGGGTACTTGTTAGGCTTTTAAAAGACTGCCGGGGGTGCCACCGCAAAAATGCTCTGGTCTCCCATAGACTAACATTGGGCTCGTTGTTCGGGTCGAGCACCCGAGTATCACGGCGAGCTCAGCCCGAGCTTCGAGCACCCGAGCATTTTAGTGCTCGCTCAACACTAATAGAGATAGATAATAGATAGAGATAGATAGGTATAGATAAATATGAAATTATGAAGGTGAAAACAGGCTATGGGGGTGAAGGGGTTAATCATTAGAAAATAGTGTCTCTTTTTTTCTGTGGGATCTATAGAGATAGATAATACATAGAGATAGATAGGTATATATAGATATGACAGACAGATATATAGTAATATAAAGAAAAAAAAAGGGTTTAACCTGCTCACCCTCCAGCTGTTTCAGTCCGTTCAGGAGCACGCAATCAAGCGCTCTGCTAGTGCTAGGATACAG
Source organism: Phyllobates terribilis (assembly GCF_046119375.1). NCBI lineage: Eukaryota > Metazoa > Chordata > Amphibia > Anura > Dendrobatidae > Phyllobates > Phyllobates terribilis. Next base: position 405,523,938 of record NW_027362761.1, on the reverse strand, counting down.
AGGTATAGGAGAAATAGATCCAGCTCACCAAACGTCCAAAATTTAAAATTCAAAATTTTTTATTTTATATATATTAAAAAATTCATCTTGATAGTGTGAACAATCAAAAATCCATATTTGGTATTAGGAAAACATGGGATACAATTCTGGTTGCCACCTCTCCATTACTAACACTGGGGCTTGATGTCAACTGTGTTTTTGGACAATTCGCAGCTGACATTATCCTAATTGCCAATGCACCAGAGCAATCAGGAAGAGCAAAGGCGCAGCATCAGATTTGGTACATCTAATGGGATGCACTACTTCTGGGGAGGCAGCAGGCTAGTGTTTTTAGGCTGGGAAAGGCCCAATAACCAGGGTCATTCCCAGCCTGATAATATCCTCTCACAGCTGTCTTCTTTACCTTTGCTGGTAACAAAAATTGGGGGGGAACCAATCTTGTTCTTTACATTTATTTTATTTAATCATAAAAAGCTGTCCAATAAGCTCCCCAAGGTGCAATTTTATAAGTCAGAGGTTGTGCAATTATATGTCTGTCTGTCTATTGTGACAGAGTCACTGGTATTATATGCAAGGGGAGGTATGTGTCACTCAGGATACTCTCTTGTGTGAACTGAAACCAATGGACTTTCTGCCAGCATGTTAGATGCTGGGGGTTAATTCTTTGAAAGGGTGTGGTTTTATGGGAATGCCGTAGAGATGGGAGGGAAGTCATTCCCCATACCTCCACCTCACGGTGTGGCAGAGCAAGGTTTAAATGTTCAGTCCTGTTTTTATTCTCGGTGTTGTTTGGAGAGGCACGGTCTCCAGACTGGACAGCAATAGCTCAGGACAGAGATGGAGGCAGGACATAACCGAACCGCACACACATATGGACTGTGCTATTGTTTATCTTTTGTTTTTTGTTTTGCCGGTAAGGCCGTGTTTATTGTTCCTGGAGTTGCAGGGCTTTATAACATATAATAAAGCCTGCAGAGAAAACCTGGTTCCTGAGTCTACTTCCGGAAGTGGCCGAGCGAGTCGTCCTACCACATTATACTGTATGCTTATCTTTATATTTATATGTGTATATGTCTGTCTGTCTATATGTTTGTCTGTATGTCTACTGTATATGTCTGTCTGTATCTGTCTATCTATCTTTATTATGTATATCTATTATCTACTGTACATAAAGTATCTATCTCTTTAGTATTCATTGCTGTCTTAAAACGCTAGAAAAAAGCAGGAGAAAAAGAAGCATGCAAAAATGCATTGAAAACCCATCAAAAACGCACATTTTTCCTCGCAAGAGATGGAGAAATTGTGCAGAAATTTCTGCAAATACTCAATGTGTCCAATTACTCTTATAGTATCAGAAAAGTTCTGTTAGGCTATATTTCCGCTATGAGTTTTTGGTGATTTTTTTTCATGTTTTTCTGTATATTTTTGAAAAAATTGCAAGTAACTTATCTTGTTTAAAGGGTGCAGAAAATCTGCAACATCAAAAACTCACCAAAAAGCTCATTGTGGGAATGTAGCCTTAAATGTGTGTGACATTGGCTCACTTCAAATTGCTGCTATTGGCATCAAAATCATAGAAAATGCTCTTTATTTCTTTTAAAAAATCTCTGAAAATCTGAATATAAATTATGGTGACGTTTATTCATGCGTAAAAAGCAAGTCAATATTAGGAAAATACAATGCTTTGACTCTAACTGTATTACTAAATGTTGTACTTGAACATCATGCCCTGCATCTGTGGGAAGACATCAATAAAGCTACAGAATGTACATATTACTATTATGGATATGCTCAAGAGGACAAGATTTCAATTTATGTTCTTTTGAACCTTGGTAGGAGAAGTGTTTGCCGAGAGTCTTCTAAAAGATTTCAAGCTCAGGTGTATTTTACATTGCTGCAAATGACAAATTAGGTGTTCTGTTGGTAAAAGCATATTCCTTCTAATAAGCTCATTTATGTTTCATCTATCACACACATCTTTTCCTTGGCTGCTTCTGCAGTTATTAAACCCCAATATGCAAGTATCAGTCAAAATGACTATATTCACTGCATAAACATGAATATATTTAAAAAAAAATGTGCTTGAGGATTGACTATCAAATCTGTTAAAGTATATGTAGGCTCTGCTGCAATCATAATGATATAAAAATATGCTTATGCAACAATCCTTTTTGGATCTGTCCTTGGATCATGTCCCTACATGTCTACAAGAGGAGGTTTCTTAAACATATAAACTAACAGAGCTTATTTGTTATATGTCCTGTCTATAATAAAGATTATAATGCAAATAAAAGTATATTTGTACATATTCTGTTTTGATGGAACTGACCTCAAAAGCAACAGGCTTCACACATTCAATATTTACGGTCCAAGTACGACCATAATATTCAGACCAAACATGGGTCTGCTGACCCACACTCTACAGACTCCTACACTACCGTTTTTTTGGGTCATTTAGAAATTTCATTATTTTTTAAAGAAAAGCACAATTTTTTTCAATGAAGCAAACATTAAATGAATCAGAAATACACTCTATACATTGTTAATGTTGTAAATGACTATTCTAGCTGCAAACGTCTTGTTTTTCTTGCAATATCTACATAGGTGTATAGAGGCCCATTTCCAACAACCACCACTCCAGTGTTTTAATGGTACATTGTGTTTGCTAACTGTGTAAGAAGGCTAATGGATGTTTAGAAAACCCTAGAAAACCCTTGCACAAGTATGTTAGCTGAAAATGGTTTGACTGATTTGAGAAGCTATAAAATTGACCTTCCTTTGAGCTAGTTGAGAATCTGGAGCATTACATTTGTTTGTTCTATGAAACTCTCAAAATGGCCAGAAAAAGAGAACTTTCATGTGAAACTCGACGGTCTATTCTTGTTCTTAGAAATGAAGGCTATTCCATGCGAGAAATTGCCAAGAAACTGAAGATTTCCTACAACGGTATGTACTACTCCCTTCAGAGGAGAGCACAAACAGGCTCAAACCAGAGTAGAAAGAGAAGTGGGAGGCCCCGCTGCACCACTGAGCAACAAGACAAGTACATTAGAGTCTCTAGTTTGAGAAATTGACGCCTCACAGCTCCTCAACTGGCAGCTTCATTAAATAGTACACGCAAAATGCCAGTGTCAACGTCTACAGTGAAGAGGCGACTCCGGAATGCGGGCCTCCATGGTAAAGTGGCAAAGAAAAAGCCATATTTGAGACTGGCTAATAAAAGGAAAAGATTAATATGGGAAAAAGAACACAGACATTGGACAGAGAAAGATTGGAAAAAAGTTTAATGGACAGACAAATCAAAGTTTGAGGTGTTTGGATCACACAGAAGAACATTTGTGAGATGCAGAACAACTGAAAAGATGCTGAAATATTGCCTGACATCATCTGTCAAGCATGGTGGAGGTAATGTGATGGTCTGGGGTTGCTTTGGTGCTGGTAAAGTGGGAGATTTGTACAAGGTAATGGGATTTTGAATAAGGAAGGCTATCACTCCATTTTGCAACGCTATGCCATACCCTGTGGACAAAAGATAGGAAAGACAGCGCACATAGCTTTATCCATATAAAAGTAAATACCAGGTCCCACAATCAGTCTGACTCACCTTCTGAGGTTGTGTGAGTCACAACCAACTGTGAAGCACCTGTCACATGGCCGCTGCAGGAGACCCCGCTGATCAGTAAACAATGAGAGGAGATATGGCTTACATATTTTTGGAGTAATGTTGCCTCATGGGATCGATCCCGGTGAATGCCAGAATTTTAATTTTTGAAAGATACTATAAAATTTTCTTGCGGTTTACTAGAGATTCATCTCATTGCGAAAAATGTCATGCTTTTTATGATTAATTGTTCAATGTGTGAGCTTTTATGAGTGCTTTTAGTTTTTAGAGTTTGCTGTGTACAATGTGGGCGTTTTCACAGGAAATTACATCATGTGTGACACTTGTATATATGTTATATAAATGTGGATTGTGATTGACTTGGTAGACCTGAGGAAGTGGCAGTGTAGCCACGAAACACGTAGGCCATGGAATAAAGAAAGTTTTGGTTCATCATTAATCCTTGTGTGTCTCTGGACCAGCGCAGAGGATCAGCCCGGCTTCTTATCTCCTCTCATTGTATACCCTGTGGACAGCGCTTGATTGGAGCCAATTTCATCCTACAACAGGACAATGACCCAAAGCACCCCTCCAAATTATGCATGAACTATTTAGGGAAGAAGCAGGCAGCTGGTATTCTATCTGTAATGGAGTGGCCAGCGCAGTCACCAGATCTCAACCCCATTGAGCTGTTGTGGGAGCATCTTGACCGTATGGTGCGCAAAAAGTGCCCATCAAGCCAATCCAACTTGTGGGAGGGGCTTCAGGAAGCACGGGGTGAAATTTCTCAAGATTACCTTAGCAAATTAACAGCTAGAATGCCAAAGGTCTGCAATGCTGCAATTGCTGCAAAGGGAGCATTCTTTGATGAAAGCAAAGTTTGAAGGAGAAAATTATTCTTTCAAATAAAAATCATTATTTCTAACCTTGTCAATGTCTGGACTATATTTTCTATTCATTTTGCAACTCATTTGATAAATAAAAGTATGAGTTTTCATGGAAAACACAAAATTGTCTGGGTGACCCCAAACTTTTGAACGGTAGTGTATATTCCCATGAAGCTGTTGAGTTTGGATCAGGAGACCCATGGCTAGTCTGTACTCTGCCCATGAATGTCTGATGTGTAAAGCTAATCTGACACTGAATTCAATAGAGAAACATAAGGTGACTCAATGAATCCAATACCTAAACTCAACATATTCATAAATATTTCTTTAATGGCTAGATGTAAGCCTTGATATTATTACATTGTCATGGGCAGCACTGTTGATAGTGACCTGGCAGCTCTAAAGAGGGCCTCCATGCACTCGCCACTCCATTTACCCAATCCCATGGGTTGCCCTGGCCTTCACCCTTTAACCTCTGTACAGGGATCTGGACTTACATATATATAGCCTGCTATAAATAAAGGCAATGTTAGCAGAAGGGAAGATAGATTGAGTAAAATGTAGCCTCTAAATTGGTATGCTCACCTGCATCAAACCTTGGCCACAAGAATACAATGTGATACACAAAAACAGACAAAATGTTCAAAACGGAAATACAAACTACTATTCACCTGCCCTTATTGACCTTCATTAACCCCTGAGCAATGGCAAATATCCCGGAATATTTGGTGTTAACCAGGACTATCAACCGTTCATACATTTCTGGACTTTTATTTCTGAAAGAATTTTGGTCTTTCCACTGTGGGCATCAGAGCACCTGGAAATGCCTCTTTAGAAAGCAACCTATATGACCCTGAAATAACGCAAAACTGATGTATAATGTGGAACGTGAATGTTATCCACTATCTAGAAGTAATATGTCCTGCACATTGGTTGGGTAAGTACAGAAAGCAAAGGATAATCTATGAAAATTAGGAAGCGTTAGACGACATTATACATTAATGTACAAATTCAACAGCTGCCATCTGCTTGTACTTGCTTTAATCTATGTAATCTGTATTTACTGTACACTTTCACTCATATTAACAACTACTCAATTACTTAGACTAATGAATCTCTCTGGAAGTGATAATATCAAAGAATGTCTTGAAGCAGTAAATTGCTTTGTTGTACAGTCTCTAATGTAATTTTTATGGCTGATTTATGCACTTATAAATTGTTATAAACCTCTTTTACTTTTGTTCCAATATACAATTTAGAACAAGGGCACAGTGGTCACGCATGGATGAGCACTTGTCTTTGTGGACTAAATTATTAGACTATGAAAACCTTTGATTTACAAGATCGGTGAAAACTTTGGCATTCTGCTTATGACCAATGTATGAACTGTTTGAAGAAAAAATATTTCATAGCATAAGAGTGTGGAAGTAGGTATACTGGTATTTAACAGAAAGAAGCAGTAAAATCCGAGTTGTATCATTATTAATTTCACACATAGTTTAATAAAAAAATGGTATGTAAATGTTATCTCATATTTATTATGGGATCAATTACTGATCATTTTATGTTTTCGGCCTGCTTCACATCACATCTCTGTACCTGTTCATGACCCTGTCTTGACTTACACTCGAATACTTGAAAAATGGGTTTTTGATATGCTCACGATGTTGCCATTCAATGAGGCAAAACGAGTCCAAAGTTTGAGATTTTGGATTTTGCTTGCCTAATTGGAGTCTATAACTCCTTTGTGGCAAATCTGAATACTGTTTTCTGGGGAATCAGATGGAAGCCCTTGATTGAGTAATGACCGTGGACACAGACGTGATGTGACCTGGCCTTATAAAAAAAAAAGTCTGACACATCTTGGTCTTTTCATTCACGTGTAATTCAAATACTAATACAGACCCTTAAATCACCAATTCTTCAGCTTCAGAATATAAAAATAAATAAATACATTAATTAGGAAAAAACTGAAACCGTACTACCGTGCTCGCACTCCCTAAACACACCAGAAAGTGTACCTAGTTGGATAGCATCAATATGTGCATAAAAAATGGGTGGATATAAGATAAGGTCTGATAAAACTAAAAACATCCCCACTATGGTGGCTGCTCCATCTCCAACCGATTAATTATGCCTATAGACAAGGGAGTAGGGCATATGTAGAAAATTGGATAGTGTTTGGCACATACATAGTTAAAAGGTCACGCACAGAAAAGCTGATTGCTAGCTAGGATGGTGGTGATTGTGACCTCTACTACAAATAAACTAAGTGATGAACGTTAAAATACCTTGTAAGTGCCCAGATGCTCCACGGACTGGCGTTGCTGCCACCGCGTTAGTTTTGCTGTAGATGTCAAATGTCCGATGCGGGAGCGTCCTCCTGGAAAGGCTCCACTCAGCGCGCGGCAGACAGAGTGTAAGAAGACAGCGTGCTCCGGCCGAAAGCAACACTGCTGACTAACACCGCACGCAGGGGGCGTGAAAAAATGGTGACGTCACAAAAAAAGGGCTAGGCACCTAGAACAGGCCACACAGACCGACGCGTTTTGACGGACGCTGTCCTTAATCAGGGTGTTCAGAATATTAAAATAAATAAATACATTAATTAAATAAATATACAAAGAATCTGATTTTGAAATCAATGTATATTTTTATTAGTAGTAATATTATTTGTTACATATTATTTTTTTTTCTCAATTACTTGCCTAATATTTTTGTTACATACTTTGCAAATTTACTGCAGTTTGATGATGCTTAGCGAACTTCCATATGTCTATACCTTCTTTACGCCTTTAAAGATACTAGTTTTCTGTCAAATGCTTTTGAAAGACTTTTTTGATGAACTTCATCTATTTTGCACTTGACACAAAAGCAGTTTATTAACAATGTAGAAGCAAGAAGCTTTAGTTGTGTTTTTTGAGGTTTACATAAAAGAATTATTAATGTTTGAGCAGTTGTAAATGTCCCCTTAAAGCTTGTGACATATAGAGAATTTAAAAATGGCCAAACATTAAAGTGAGCCAGATAGTAAAAGTCAGTAAAGCAGAAAATTGCAGTTGTGGGAGGAAATTGCACTATTATAATACATTTATATTATTTAGGAGAACTTTAGGTACTGAAACTGCACAAATAATTTATTTACCATGACATCTGGACTATTAAAATATTTGTTTTTACAGTGTCTGAATAGATCGAATATCAGAAGTAGAGATCAATGCAAAATATTTCTCAATATGTGATTTCATTTCTACAGTTATAATGTGCAATATAATACTTCACCAATGCATGAAGTGTTGTTTAACAGGAATGTGAATTAAAAGTATGCTGAAGGTGAAATAAGACTTTACAATGCACTGTACAATCAGTCACCTGGAGTGCTACTAAATTCATAGAGAAATATGCATTTAATTTCAATAGAAGAAAACGAAAAAAAAAAGAAAATCAAATCAAACTGTAAATTATAAATTACTGAATTGTGTAGAAGTAAACTCGCACCTAGTTTATGTGCTAAATAAAGCCCCAGTTGAATATTAAAGGGAGTCTGTCAACAAATTACCCTCTATTACACGAATAACAGTACTATGTAGTCTGCTAAAAACATGTGAATACTAGTGATGAGCGAGCACTAAAATGCTCGAGTACTTGTTGCTCGAGTTCAGCAAATTGGAATGCTCGAGTGCTCAGTCCAAGTAACGAGTCCAATGTACGTCTATGGGAAACTCGAGCATTTTTCGGTGGCTCCCCCCGGTGGTCTGCAGAGGGCCTAAAAATTGCCAAAATCGATGGGGAACAGTGCTCAAATAACATGGGAACAGCATGGGGAAGACCTCTGGAAGTATTTATCACTCCCAGGTCACTGCTGTCAACAATGTTGTCAGAGGTATTATGACACTTTTACGGACTCACAATAACGCATATAAAAACAAAACCACGAGGTTAAGCACATGCGCCAGGCATAGTACATGTGTGAGCTCGCCTCGCCTCAGAGCCGCCACCAGGTTCCGGCCATTGTCACACACGACCATGCCTTGCTGTAGGTTCAGCGGCGTCAGCCACAGATCTGCCTGCTCTTTCAGAGCTGTCCAAAACTCTTCAGCATTGTGCGGTTTGTCACCTAAGCATATTAGCCTCAGCACAGCCTGTTGCCACTTGGCTGAGGCAGTGCTGCGGTGCTTCCAGCTTGTGACTGATGTGATCATTTTGGAAATGGAGGCTGAAGAGGAGGAGGAGGTGCATGAGCTGTGGGGGCAACCCTGATTGACCTAGGGCCCGCAATCCTCGGCGTCTGGAGGATGTGTTCCGTCCCAAGGTTCGACTGGGTCCCGGCTTCCACTATATTAACCCAGTGTGCCATCAGCGAGATGTACCGTCCCTGCCCACAAGCACTTGTCCACGTGTCTGTGGTTAGGTGGAGTTTCCCAGTAAGTGCATTGTTGAGGGCATGGCTAATGTTGTGGGACACGTGCTTGTGTAATACACACCGGGAGAAATAGTGGCGGCTGGGGACCGAGTACTGAGGGATGGCCGCCACCATCAGGCTGAGGAAAGTTTCTGTCTCCATGAGCCTAAAATGCAACATTTCGAATGCAAGCAGTCGCGAAATGTGGGAATTTAGCAGCGTGGCCTGTGGGGCGTTGGCTGCATATTTGTGCTTGCGTTCCAAGGACTGGGGTATGGACAACTGAATGCTGCGCTGGGACAAGGACATGCTTGCTGATGGTGCTAGTTGAGAGTGTGCAACGACACGTGCAGAGCAGGAATCATCTTCTCATGAACAATTGACAGGGGATTGGCTTGCACGCACAACAGCGGAAGAAGCAGTGGTGTCACCCGCAGACACTGTTCCTGGACCCTGGGATTCGGCCCACAAAGTCCGGTGCCTTGCTGCCATGTCCCTAATCATATTGGTGGTGGTCAGGCTGGAAGTTTTGCTACCCTGGCTGATGCTGGCCTGGCAGGTGGTGCAAATGGCCTTTTTGGGGTTATCAGCAGAGTCTTTAAAAAACAACCAGACTCAGAAAAACCTAACAGTTGTACTGGCAACTTCCGTTGTGTTGATGTTACGGGGAACGGTTGCCCACCTTCTGTCTACGGCCACCACACTGCTTCTTCCTGCCTGTTGGGCTGCTCTGCCTCCCTCCCCCTGTGTGCTACTGTGCTCGCTCTGCATGTCCTCCTGCCAGGTTGGGTCAGTTACTATATTATCCACCACCTCATCTTCCACTTCCGCATCCAGGTCATCCTCCTGACTTTCTGGCAATTGTGTCTCATCATAGCCAACCTCTTGTGACACTTTCCCACCTTCACTTTTGTTTTCCGTGGCTGCTCCAATATTTGGGCATTGCTACATGCGATCTCTTCTTGCCCCGCTTCAAGTGGACCAGGCGAGAGCCCCGAATCTATAAATGGAAAAATGAACAGCTTTTCGGAGTGTCCCAGTGTGGGATCAGTTGTATCTGGGCACTCGGCATGGTGGGAGGAAGGAGGATCAGGGTGAGGAATATGCAGTCCAGACTCACGGCTACTGAGACTTGACCGTGTGGAAGACAGTGGTGGTGGCTAAGTGACTGGAAGCATTATCTGCTATCCAACCAATAACCTTTTCATACTGCTCTGTGTTCAATAGTGGTGTTCTGTGATCCCCTAATATTTGGGACAGCAAGGTCGAGCGAGAACATGTGGGTGTTTGTTGTGGCACAATTTCAGCTTGCCCACGGCCTCAGCCTCGGCATGCACCATCACCATCACATCCAGTTCCCCGTCCCTTGCCACGTGCCTTTCCCATTTTAAATGAAGGACAATATCTTCCACGGTCACTACAAATGACTGAATTTGGAGCAAACTTATATGTGATCCGTTTGACGGACAAACCACAGTTTTAAATAGCTGGCCTGTAGGTAACTATTTTTAACAGACGCAAACTCGTGTCAATAAGTTCACTGACACACTGCAACAAAATTTCAATGGAGGCCAGAAATGGCAATATTTTCAGCGCAATTATATGTGATCCATGTGACGGACAAACCACAGTTTTAAATAGCTGGCCTGTAGATAACTATTTTTAACAGCGCCGACCTTGTGTCAATAAGTTTACTGACACTGCAACAAAATTTCAATGGAGGCCAGAAATAGCAATATTTTCAGCGCAATTATATGTGATCGGTGTGACAGATAAACCACAGTTTTAAATAGCTGGATTTTTAGTACTGTAATATGGAAAGGACCTGGCTGTATTCTGCAGTGCCAACAAGCAAATAGCGCTGAAAAAATGTGTTCTCTGGATTACTTTACGTGTTTGTGGCTAGGCGGACCTTCCCACTTAAGTGCACTGGGGAGAGCACGAGTAATGTTCTGGGATTCACACTTGTGGAAGGGGGAGATGATACCGGGAGAAATAGTGGCGACTGGGGACCGAGTATGGACACCCGGCCGCCGCCATGAGGTTGTGTGAAAGCTTCCGCCTCCACGAGCCTAAAAGGCAACATTTCAAGTGCAAGCAGTCCAGAAATGTGGCAGTTTAGTATTGTGGCCTGTGGGTGGGTGGCTGGCTGGCTGCATACTTGCGCTTGCATTCCAAGGACTGTGGTAGGGACAACTGAACGCTGCAAAGGGACAATGGCGTGGACGGTGATGGTTGCAAGTGTGCAATGACAGGTGCAGGGCAGGAGGCAACTTTGCATGCACCATGGACAGGGGATTGGTGTGCATGCACAACAGTGTAAGAGGCAGTAATGTCACCCGCAGACATTGTTTCTGGAACTTGGGGATCGGACCAGCTAGTCAGGTGCTTTTCTGTCTTGTGCCTGAGCATGCTGGTGGTAGACAGGCTGGTAGATTGGGTGCTCTTGCTAATGCTAGCCTGGCCTTTTGGGGATTATCTAAACAGTTTTTTAAAAAAGAACCAGACTCGGGAAAACCTAACAGTTGTACTGACAACTTCCGTTGTGTTGGTGTTCCGGAGACCAGTTGCCGGCTTTGTGTCTGTGGCCACCACACTGCTTGTTCCTTCCTGCTGTGGTGCTTCGCCTCCCTCTCCCTGTGTGCTGCTGTCCTCACTCTGCACGTCCCTTTTCCAGGTTGGGTAAGTGACTTTATCATCCACCGCTTCGTCTTCTACTTCCACACCTTTCTATCCATTGTGTTTCATCATTATCCACCTCTTGCGACAGTAATTGCACTTTCCCACCGTCACTTTCAGGTGACATTGGCTGCTCAAATCGCTACATGCGATCTTCTGTTGCCCTGCTCTTAGCTGGCTGGTCGTGAGGCCCATATCTATTGATGGAAAAGTGAACAACTCTTGGGCTAACATTGGACTCTAATCTCTCCTTCAAACCACATATCTAGGCTCTTTTCACTTACAAGATGACCTAGCGAGAGTCCAGAAACTACAGAATAAATGGAAAGATGAACAAAACAGCTCTTCGGAGTGTCCAAGTGTGGAATCAGTTGTCTCAGGGTACTCGGAATGGTGGAAGGAAGGAGGATCAGGGTGAGGAAGATGCCCACTCCAAGTAAAAAAAATCTCCTGATCCGCACATTCCTCAACCACGAATCTACAAAAACACTAGTGCATGCACTAATCATCTCCCTTCTCAACAACTGCAACCTCCTGCTCTGTGGCCTCCCTTCTAACACTCTTGCATTCCTCTAATCTATCCTAAACACTGTTGCCCGACTAATCTATCTGTCCCCTCGCTATTCCCTAGCCTCTCCTCTCTGTCAATCCCTTCACTGGCTTCCCATTACCCAGAAACTCAAGTTCAAAACCCTAACTTTGGAATGCAAAGCTATCAACAACCTGTCTCGGCCATACATCTGTGACCTAGTCTCCGGTACTTACCTGCACGCAACCTCCGATCCTCACAAGATCTCCTTCTCTAATCCCCTCTTATCTCCTCTTCCTAAAATCGCATACAAGATTTCTCAGTGCATCCCCCCTTCTCTGGAGCTCTCTACTCCACCATTTCTGACTCTCGCCTACTGTTGAAACCTTCAAAAGCACCTGAAAACCCACCTCTTGCGACATGCGTACAACCTGCAGTAACCCTCGCTCCACCATACCGCTGCAAGACCAGCTGTATCCTCACGCATGCCTTGTAGACTGTGAGCCTTCGTGGGCAGGATCTCCTGTACCAGTGGCTGTCACAATTTTGTTTAAGATTATTGTAATTGTTTTTGCGATGTATACCCTTTTTTCACATGTAAAGCGCCATTGAATAAATGGCGATAAAGTAATAATAATAACGTGATCCAGACTCACATCTACTTAGACGGGACCATGTGGAACACAGGGTGGTGGTGGCGGCAATCTGACTGGAAACTTTATCTGCTATCCAACCAGCAACCTTTTCAGCAGGCACAGTTTCATCTTGTCCACGGCCTCTGCGTGCACTATCACCATCACCATAACGTCCACTTGCCCCTCTCTTGACACACACCTTGCCCATTTTAAATGGAGTTTAAGATTTGTTACATTGCCAAAAATGTCTGTATTATTGCCGCAGTAATATAGGATCACGTCTGATGAGATGACCACAGTTTTAGGCAGTGCCCTGGGAGTCATAGATGCTTACAGGGGTCTTCCCCATGCTGTTCCCAAGTCACACCCCACATGGCCAGATAAGGTTGTCAATTGTTAAAATGACATTTCATGGTGAATGCATTTGTCACGGTTGAAAGCAATGCAAGAGTGCAAAAACACATCAAAATCGCTATGTATGAACATAGCCCGAGATGTGGAGGAGCATTTTTGTTTTTGGTTATTTATTTTAGTGGCAGACACCAGCAAAGTGGCATCAATTTCACTAGAGTTTAAGTAGTATAATGGGGACCGACACCACTTCTACTACAGCCAACCCAGCAGATGGAGACACAAGCAGAGCTGTTCACAATTAAAAAAATTAGGGCCTAAGACCACCATTTCTTTGGCCTACAGATTGGAGATGGTGGAGTTCAACCTCTTAGCTTTGTCATGTGTAGTAGTAAACAGTCTTTTACGTGACCACAACTACGGGACCGAGGGCTGGCTGCAGTGCTGAGAGAGGGCGGAGTACGGTGAAATGGACAAACTGCTAGACCATGAGTGAGATGCAGGCGGAGATGTTACGGTGGATTGAGAAACATGTGGTGTGCTCAGTGAAACAAACAGAGCAGGCATGTCAGCTTCTGTTACAGCTGACGGGCTCTCACTCAGCCTGACTGGAGCGAGTATACAACCGTAGGTCCTGCGGTCAGAGACCTGCGTGACAATACTTGGCACGGTAACAGAGGAGGAGGAAGAAGCAGCAGATGCGTTTGATGAGGCGGCTGATGGTTGTTTATTGAAAACCAATTTTGAGTTAATCATGTTTGTGTACCCCTTTGTGGAGAACAATATCTGAACCAAAAAATTTATTTCACTACAGTATAACTATACATATAGATGGAGACCAAAACCTCTTTGACTACGACCAATCCAGGAGATGGAGTGTTCACATTTTCCTAAATTAGGGCCTAACAACAACAAAGTGGCATCAATTTCACCAGAGTAGAAGTAGTTTAATGGAGATAGAAACCACTTCCACTACAGCAAAACCCAATAGATGGAGACCCAATTAGGATTTTCCACATTTCTAAAAATTTTTGCCAGACACCAGCAAAGTGGCATTAATTTCACTATAGTAGAAATTGTAGAATTAGGAACCAAAACCTGTTCCACAACAGCCAACCCAGCAGATGGAGACTCAATCAGGAGTGCACCATCTTCTCCAGTTGTTCACCACGTGTCAGACTTGTACTCTGTTGTGTAGGTGCGTGAGCTGGTCTAAAAAATGCGTGGAAGGACTCACAGAAATTGCTTCTGCCACTTACACTACTGCTGCTGCTAATATTTTGGCATTGACAAATTGACGTGTCAGAGGTTGGAAGTGTAGAGCTGCGATGAATGCTGTATGCCTCACTGCTGGCTTGGGGAAAACCTATCTTAAGGTTGTGTAAAAGCATGTTTCGATACTCCAGCATTCCTTTTCCAGGGCGGAAAGAATCTGGCAAAGTTTACTATTATAACGGGGATCTAACGGAGTGGCAACCCAGTCGTCAGCACTATTTTGAATCACAACTATACGGGGATCATGTTTCACCTCTTCCTCTTCCATTTGTTCCTCACCTTCACTAACACCTTCACTACTAGTTTTTCTGGTATCGCCAACCCCCCTCGATCACAGTAAACCATCTTCCCTTGGCACCCTGAGATGTCCCCTAGTGTATCGCGTTAGTAAGAGAAGAAAGCATTTTTTTTGTGTGGATGAGGCCTGTATAACATACAACACCTGGCAAAAGTTATGGAATCACCGGGCTCGGAGGATGTTCATTCAGTTGTTTAATGTTGTTGAAAAAAAACAGATCACAGACATGGCACAAAACTAAAGTCATTTCAAATGGCAACTTTAGGGCTTTAAGAAACACTAAAAGAAATGAAGATTAAAAATGTGGTACTCAGTAAGGGTAATTTTTTTCAGACCAAGTAGAGGGGAAAAATTATGGAATCACTCAATTCTGAGGAAAAAATTATGGAATCACCCTGTAAATTTTCATTTCCAAAACTAACAGCTGTATCAAATTAGATCTGCTCGTTAGTCTGCATCCCACCCACAGGCCACAATACTAAACCGCCACATTTCTGGACTGCTTGCACTTGAAATGTTGCCTTATAGGCTCGTGGAGGTGGAAGCTTTCACACAACCTCATGGCGGCGGCCGGGTGTCCATACTCGGTCCCCAGCCGCCACTATTTCTCCCGGTATCATCTCCCCCTTCCACAAGTGTGAATCCCAGAACATTACTTGTGCTCTCCCCAGTGCACTTAAGTGGGAAAGTCCGCCTAACCACAAACACGTGGACAAGTGAATGTGGCCAGGGACGGTTCATCTCACTGACGCATTCCACTGGGTTAATATTGTGGAAGCCAGGACCCAGTGGGACCCTGGGATGGAACACTTCCTTCCGACGCAGAGGATTGTGGGCTCTGGGTCAATCAAGGTTACCCCTACATTCAACAGCTCCTGCACCACCTCCTCCTCCTCCATCTCCATCACTTGATATATTTTTTCAGGACATATTCAAGACTATTTACTTAAACTTCTTGTGTGGTGTAACATCCCTGGCGGCGTGCTTGCATAGTGCACCACCTCCCACAATGCAAGACCGCAATCTTACCTGTCAGTCCAGCCTGCAAATCTTGCTCCAGTTCATATTGTGTGCTTTTCTCTTGACTGACTGCTTAGGGCGGCGGCCCGGTTACTTCCTGATTCTTATAGCTGCTGTGGGCGCACCCCTAATGCGTCTCCAGCCTATTGCTATGAGTCTCTGGATATTTAAACCCCCTCCACCCAATAGGAGGTGCCTGAGCAACACTAACATTCAGTGTGCTACTTGACTCTGAAATTGTCAGGTCCAGCTCTGCTTCTTGTCTGTTTCCGCCATCTCTGGGGGCTGCATACCCAGACCTGTTATCTGTGACTTCTTGTCCATTTCCGCCATCTCTGGGGGCTGTATACCCAGTCCTGTTATCTCTGACTTCTAGTCTGTTCCGCCTCTCTGGGGGCTGCATACCCAGGCTCGTTCTTGTATCTCATTGCAGTAGCAGTACCAGTCTAAACTGTATCCTAGCCTGTTACCTGTTTTCCTCTATGTCTGTACCTTCCCTTTTCCTGCAGTATCTGAACCTGCACCTAACTCCAACTCGTTGTCTCTGTACTTCTGTTTGTGAGTTTTGTGTCCACTCGCTACTTCATAGTAAGTACCTTGTGTGAATCTGGTTCTGCTTGTCCCTTTTCCCTTCCTCCTTATCCACCTCCTGTGTTCTAGCCATCTTCCTGCATTTTCCAGTCTGTTCCATGTGAACAGAGCCCTGTCCTCTCTGCCTGCACCTTCAGCCCTGTTCTGCTCTGCCTTGTCCATCGCACCTGCGGTTTCGCTCCGCTTTGTCTTGCCCACCGCTCCGGTGGTTTATCTCTGCTCTGACTTATCCACCGCTCTGGCGGTTCCGCTCTGCTCTGCCTTGTTCACCGCACCTGCGGTTTCGCTCTGCTCTGTCTTGCTCACCACTCCGGCGGTTTCTCTCTGCTCTGACTTACCCACCGCTCTGGCGGTTTCTCTTTGCTCTGACTTACCCACCACTCCGGTGGTTTCTCTCTGGTCTGCCTTGTCCACCGCTCCGGCGGTTCTGCTCTGCCTTGCCCACCACACCTGCACTTTTCACTCCGCTCTGCTTGCTCACCGCATCAGCAGTTCCTCTCTGCTCTGCCTTGTCCTCCGCTCCGGTGGTTTCGTTTTACTCTGCTTGTCTACCGCATCTGCGGCTCTGTACCTGTCTCCCAGTCTGTACTGGACCCTATCCAGCCTGCGCTCCAACCTGCTAGTACCTCCCTGTCTGCACTCCAGCCGTGCTTGCCAGAGTCTCCCTGTCTGCACTCCAGCCGTGCTTGCCAGTATCTCCCTGTCTGCAATCCAGCCGTGCTTGCCAGGGCCCACCTGTCTGCATACCAGCCATGCTTGCCAGTGCCCACCTGTCTGCATACTAGCCGTGCTTGCCAGTGCCCACCTGTCTGCATACCAGCCGTACTTGCCAGTTCCCACCTGTCTGCATATCAGCCGTACTTGCCAATACCCACCTGACTGTATACCAGTCTAACCTGCCTGTTCCTGCATTCCCCGGTGTTGGTCAACAACTGTGACCGGGGTCTGACCTGGAGTTGCTCGGTTCCTCCTTGGTCCACGGAGTCGACTAAGCCGCCGTGCGACCTTGGTCGGATCGGGTTGATACTTAGTTACGCCCCTCCAGGCACTCCTCGGTTCATGGTACAGTGGGATCACTAATCACGCTCACGCCAGTCAGTCCGGGCACGAGCGTAACATGTGGCAATAACAATAAGCAAGACTGTATACATAGGCGACAAAACACACACCGTTGCAGAGTTGTTGAAAGCTGTATCAGAGAACCTGGTGTCAGTTCTGAAGCTAGGCAAGCTCACACATGTACTATGCCTGGCTCAGGTGCTCAACTTAGTAGTTCTGCAGTTTCTCAAAATCTACACGGATCTGCCAGAGCTGCTTGTGAAAGTACGCCACATGTGTGCCTATTTCAGAAAGTCAGCTACAGCTTACGCTGCCCTGGCTGGGCTTCAGCAGCATTTGCAGCTTCCAGCTAACCGACTGGTGTGCGATGTGACTACACGTTGTAAATCAACGTTGCAGATGTTTGGAATGATTTTGAGCAGCAGAGAGCAGTTGTTGAGTACCAGCTTCAATATGACCGTTTGCATTCAGATCAGCCTCTGCACATAAGAGCTGATGAGAGGGCATGGATGTCTGACATCTGTGCCCTCCTCCAAAACTTTGAGGACTCCACAAAGATGGTGAGCGGTGATGACGCCATAATTAGCGTCACCATCCTGCTTCTCTGTCTACTGAAACGCTGGCTGCTCACAATTAAAAAGGAGGCATTGCAGGAGGAGCAAGGAACTATACAGGGTGATGCTACCCAGCCCAGCCTCATCTCATCTCAACGCGGATTGGGTGATAATGAGTAGGAGGAACATAGACAGTCGTACTCTTGGTGAGAACAAGGAAGTCTTGGCTGCTGGCAGTCTGGCACACAAGGCCGACTCTATGTTCCCCTGTGTTTACCGTTGTACACATTTTGGGCATTACAGAAAACTGGCACGGCACGAGAGAATTCTTGGAGACGGAGGTGCAAGGTACTGATTAAGAAGGATGTCTGTCTTAGATCAGTTGCAGAATGGAGGGCACAGGAGGGATGATACACAAAAATGAGGGAAGAGATATAGACCAGTGCAGAACTGTGGACAGCTTGGTGGGTGAGAGAGATGAATTTGTATTGTATTCTGTAGTGATTGTTTAACCTAACCCGTGCAATGACTGGCACAGGATAGAGGCGTCGGTGAAGCGGCTTGATAGAAACACGACCCTGGCTGCTGCATTCAGAAGGAATTGGAGAGAAGACAGTTTGTTTAGAGGGAGACCGATTAGAAGAGAGTTGCACTAGTGAATAAGAGCTACAGTAAGAGTTTTTGCAGTATCAAAGGTCAGAAAAGGTCGACTTCTGGAGAAGTTTTTAAGGTGCAGGTGATATAAGCGAGTGAGTGATTTTCCACGCTGAATAAAGTAAAGTTGTGTGTCAAATATGACTCCAAGATAGCAGGCGTGCCAAGTGGGAGTTATGGTGGCAGCACCTAAAGGAAATTGCAAAGTCAGGTATAAGAAGGTTAGTAGAGGGAGGAAACCGACGGAGTTCATTTTTGGAGATATTAAGTTCTTGTTGAAGAATTATAACAAAAAAAAATTCTCATCTGATACTGCTGGCGGCAAAGGTCACTGTCAGACAGTTCAATGGACAACCAAGGAGTACAAGCGAGGAAGACACAAACCAGATGCGGCAGAGGCAGGAGAACTCTGTCAAAGGTCTGGGACAGTTTTCTCAGACCCTCCCAGCGCCCAGGCCCTGATATATGGGGCACTCAGATGAGGAGGGAAAAGTTTTGGAAGATGCAAGCTGAACACGTGGCATGAACTGTCTTTATATGCCTTGGAGGTCCAGGACGCTAGCGTTTTGTCAGAGATAGTTTTTAGTGCCGCCTGGGGCAATATAACTGATGAAACTGATAGGGGCATCCGCCTGTCAACTGAAAATGCTGACAGGCTGACTCTTATAAAAATGAACAAGGGCTGAATTGGGCCAGACTTCTCAACACCACCAGATGATAGCATCAAACATAAACTTAAATCCAGTGGTTATTTTTTTGGGGGTCTATTCCCATGCACCCCTTCACACCCAGACATGTGTATACCCTTCAGGAATTGTTCTATTTTATGTCGCCCCCCTCCTTCTCCTCATCCTCCACCACCATATCTCTAGGGAGACCGCCATGCAACACCCACAAAATTTTTTTAAGGTTGTTTCTGATTAGAGATGAGTAAATATTTCAATATTCGTTTCGGATTACAATTGCCGTGTTTTGCAATATTCGCAAATGTAATTGTCGAATATTTGCCGAACTTTGCCAAACGCCATTGGATTCAATGGATGCCAAAACCAAACATATACACAACAGCTTCAAATGGGGCCAAAAGCTGCCAAAACCTATCAATTTAGGGTCAGTCACCAGGAAAGTGCCATCAATTGACCCAGAGTACAAGTAGTATGTTTATTATTATTTATTATTATAGCGCCATTTTTCCATTGCGCTTTACATGTGAAAAGAAGTCACTGACAGGTACAAGAACAGAGATGACACCGCAAGAAAGGACCTGGAAACCATCTGCAGTGACTTTGAAGACTTAGGCAAGAAAGTGAAAGAATTGGGAGCGCAGGTGGTCTTCTCATCCATCCTCCCAGTGGATGGCCATGGAACAATGAGGTGGAATAAGATTCTACAGGTGAACAACTGGCTACGTCGATGGTGCCGTTAACAAGGATTTGGATTTCTGGATCACGGAATGAATTACCTATACGATGGACTACTTGCTAGAGATGGGGTGCACCTTACGAAGACTGGAAAACATGTATTTGGAAGTCGCCTTGCTACAGAAGAGCTTGAAACTAGAACAATGTGGGAAGGGAAGCAAAAGGCCAGAAAAAGCCATACAGCTGACAAATACTATTGAGATCTCTGCTACTGGAAGTGGAAAGGAAGGACAAAGACAAAACAATTTAAATAATAAAAATATGGGAGGAAGAGAAACCAATCACAAACTAAAATGTTTTTATACAAATGCACAAAGCATGGGCAACAAACAAGGAGAATTGGAACTACTAATGCAGGAAAAGGAATATGATGTCATTGGAATCACTGAAACTTGGTGGGACGATACACATGATTGGAATAAAAGGCTAAAAGGATAGAACTTATTTGCAAGAAACAGACTTGATAAACGAGAAGGAGGTGTTGCATTGTATGTTAGAAAAGCGTATATCTGCACAGAGATTGAAGCTTCAGAGACAGGGAGTTCTGTGGAAACTGTTTGGGTAAGAATACAAGGAGAGAACAACGGAAAGGACACCATTGTAGGCATTTACTACAGGCCACCTGGGCAAGCTGAAGATATGGATGAACTCTTTATGTATCAAATGACCAAGTTCTCCAAAAAATATGACGTAGTGGTCATGGGAGATTTCAACCATCCAGACATTTGTTGGGAATCTCTCTCAAGTAAAACTAACAGGTCAAGCAAATTCTTATCCTCTCTTGCTGACAACTTTATCTTCCAAAAGGTAGGGGAGAAAACAAGGGGATCTGCTACTTTGGATCTAATCCTTATAAACAGGGAGGAAATGGTTGAGGAGGTAAAGGTGGCTGGGACCCTAGGAGGCAGCGATCATGCTATTATAGAATTTTGGATAACTAGAGGAGGAAGACATGTGAAGACTCAAACTTCAAGGTTAGATTTTAGAAAGGCAGATTTTAAGAGACTCAGAAAGAGAATAGGAGGGATCCAATGGATGGATGTCCTTAAGGACAAAAATGTCCAGGAAGGATGGGAAATTTTTAAAAATGAGATTCTCAAAGCACAATCGTTAACAATCCCGAAAAGTAGGAAGAATGGGAAGCATTTAAGGAAACCAGGATGGATGAACACAGAACTTAAACACATGCTAAAAAGAAAGAAAGAAATGTTTATTAAATGGAAAGAGGGAGGCATATCTAAAGAAGATTATAATGCAGTCTGCAGATCCTGTAGGGCACGTATCAGGTTAGCTAAAGCTAACAATGAATTAAGGCTTGCAAGAGATGTCAAAAGCAATAAAAAAGGATTTTGGGGGTATGTCAAAAGTAAAAGAAAAGTCAAAGATGCTATAGGATTTTTACAGGATGAAAATGGAGAAATGGTAAGAGAGGATGTTGAGAAGGCCGAACTTTTTAATTCCTATTTTGCATCTGTTTTCTCTCAGAAAGAAAATGTAACATCACCTGATCTTCACTGTCCTTTTAAAGGAATAGAGGAATCCAAGTTATCTGTAAACAGAAAGATTGTGAGGGAATATTTAGCTAACATAAATGAGTTCAAGTATCCAGGTCCAGATGAATTACACCCCAGAGTACTGAAGGAGATCGTAGAAGAAATTTTAGAACCACTCTCCATAATCTTTGAAAATTCTTGGAGAACAGGAGAAGTCCCAGAAGACTGGAGAAGAGCAAATGTTGTTCCTATCTTCAAAAAGGGGAAGAAGGTGGACCCAGGGAACTATAGGCCGGTGAGTCTGACTTCTATACCAGGAAAGATCTTTGAACAAATTATTAAACAACATATATGTAAGTACATGGATAAGAATGAAGTGATTAACCAGAGTCAGCATGGGTTTGTAACTAACAAGTCATGTCAGACTAACTTAATTTCCTTCTATGACAGAATCACTGACTGGGTGGATCAGGGAAATGCTGTAGATATAGTATATCTTGACTTCAGCAAAGCATTTGACAAAGTATCTCACAACATCCTTATTGAAAAAATGACCAAGTATGCAATGGACCAGGCAACTGTTAGGTGGATTCATAACTGGCTTAGTGATCGGACTCAAAGGGTGGTTGTAAATGGCTTCACATCCAGCTGGATGAATGTCTCAAGTGGGGTACCACAGGGCTCCGTCCTGGGACCTGTATTGTTCAACATCTTTATCAATGATTTAGATGAAGGAATTGAGGGTAAACTGATTAAATTTGCTGATGACACAAAGCTAGGAGGGATAGCTAATACTATAGAAGAGAGAGAGAGGATTCAAAAAGACCTAAATAAACTGGAGCAGTGGGCAGCAACCAACAGAATGGTTTTTAACAGGGAAAAATGCAAAGTACTACATCTGGGCAATAAAAATAAAAAAAGCATATACAGAATGGGAGGAATAGAGCTAAGCAACAGTACATGTGAAAAAGACTTAGGTATACTAATAGATCATAGACTGAACATGAGTCAACAGTGTGATGCAGCAGCAAAAAAGGCAAATACAATTCTGGGATGTATTAACAGAAGCATACAGTCTAGATCACGTGAAGTCATTATCGGTCTTTACTCCTCTTTGGTCAGACCTCATCTGGAATACTGTGTACAGTTTTGGGCACCACATTTTAAAAAAGACATAGACAAACTGGAGCAAGTTCAGAGAAGAGCGACCAGAATGGTGACTGGTCTGCAAACCATGTCCTATGAGGAACGGTTGCAGGATTTGGGAATGTTTAGCTTGCAAAAAAGAAGACTGAGAGGAGACTTAATAGCTGTCTACAAATATGTCAAGGGCTGTCACATTGTAGAAGGATCATCTTTATTCTCATTTGCACAATTAAAGACTAGAAGCAATGGGATGAAACTAAATGGGAGGAGACACAGATTAGATATTAGAAAAAACTTTTTGACAGTTAGGGTGATTAATGAGTGGAACAGGCTGCCACGAGAGGTGGTTAGTTCCCCTTCAATGGACGTCTTCAAACAGAGGCTGGACAGACATCTGTCTGAGATGATCTAGTGAATCCTGCTTTGAGCAGGGGGTTGGACCAGATGACCCAGGAGGTCCCTTCCAACTCTACCATTCTATGATTCTATGATTCTATGATTCTATGACCCTGCACCATCTCCTTAGCTTGCTGCTGGTACTTTTTTATGGGAATCTACTTGGCTCCAAACAGCCTGGAATATTTCCAGTGAACTATGGCATGACGCCATGGTATTAGCAGTGCCCCCAGTACCAGTAGCGAAGCCATACACAATTTCATTTTCTTCTGCCCAAATACATTAGTTTCTCAAAAAGGAGCTAAAGATATTGAGTGGCAGTAGGTGCAAGTTTCTCCAGCATGTTAGATATCAGAGGGAGAACAGAGAGTGCAGCACAGTGGCTCAGTGGTTAGTCATTGAAGCCTTGAAGCGCTGGGGTCCTGGGTTCAAATCCCACCAAGGACAACATCTGCAAGGATTTTGTATGTGGTCCCCGTATTTGTATGGGTTTCCCCCTCAGTAAAAAAGCAGCCATAGAGTGTCCAGGAACCTTCCCACACACTTTTCTTAGCCAGGGCTGCTTACCAGCAGGGCCTTACGGGCCCACTAGAGAATCCTCGGGTGGACCCTGGCTTCTCCATTAGGAGAGTTCATAATAGCGCAAACTTTGCAGCTGCTATGGGGCTCTTGAGCTGGGGAGAAAAGTGGGCCCTCAGAATCAAATCCTTTGGTGGGCCCAATGTTTCTCAGTCTGACACTGCTTCTCAGTGAGAGTTGTATTTCTCTACAGCCATATTCTTTAGCTCAGTGAAAGGACTGGCATAGAGGGAAACCATATCTACTCCGGCTGTCATTTCTTCCAGGAAGTCCTCTAATGCAGCTTGTTGCATAAGCAATGGCAGCCCATTCAACACCAGCTCACTCTTCTCGGTGGTACTTAGTCACAGACAAAGATCTTTCTTTACGCCTTGAATTTAATCATTACAGAGTTGGACAATGGCCTGATCTGCAATGTGTTTTGAGAAATAACGTGCATAGGCAAAGCCACGGTTTAGGCCACTGAAGGTCATTAATCGAAACTCATACAGCTTTCCCACAGACTGAAAGAGGTGTATCAAGACTTCCAAGACAGCCAAGACTTCCCTGTCCTCCTCAAGAGGATGACTGTCCATGTTCTGCTCCTCATTCTCCTCATTATCACCCAATTCGCATTGAGATGAGATGAGGCTGGGCTGCATAGTTCCTTGCTCTGCCTGCAATGCCTCCTCTTTAACTGTGCGCACCGAGCGTTTCAGTAGACAGAGAATCGGGATGGTGATGCTAATTATGGCGTCATTGCCACTCACCATCTTGGTGGAGTCCTCAAAGTTTTTGAGGATGGCACAGATGTCAGACATCCATGCCCACTCATCAGTTCTTATGTGCGGAGGTAGACCTGAATGCGGATGGGCGTGTTAAAGCTGGTACTCAACAACTGCCGTCTGCTGCTCACAAAAACATCCCAACATCTGCAATGTTGATGTCCAACATGTGGTGACATCGCACAACAGTTGGTGAGCTGTAAGCTGCATATGATGCTGAAGCACTGCCAGGGTGGCGGAAGCTATAGCTGATTTTCTGAAATGAGCACACATGTGGCGTACTTTCACAAGCAGCTCTGGCAGATCTGGGTAGGTTTTGAGAAACCGCTGAACCACTAAGTTGAGCACATTTAGTGCTTTCTCATTACTAATGTGAACCCCTGTATGGAGAGCAATATCAGCACCAAAAAATTAAAAGATGAAATATAGCCTGCTTTACAGTATATACTACAGTACTAAGAAAAACAATTTTGATTATATCTTGTGTACCCATGTGACAAAAATGTCTGCACTAAAGAATTAATTTCACCAGAGTAGAACTAGTATAACAGTGACTGACAACTCTTTCACTACAGCCAAACCAAATAGATGGAGAGTCGGAGACCCAATCAGGAATCCCCACATTTCCAAAAATTAGTGGCAGACACCAGCAAAGTGGCATCAATTTCACTAGAGTTTAAGTAGTATAATGGGGACCGACACCGCTTCGCACGGATAGTGCGGTATTTGGGTTACTCGTTATTCTGCGAGTATTTGTGTACTTGCAGGGATGTCCAGCCCTGCAGTTTTGGCACCTTCTTTTGCAGCCACTAAACATGCTGGGCTTCTTAACCAATCACAATAATTCCGCAGACATCTTGGCTGTGGCATTACTGTGATTGGCTGGCCGCCCAGCATCATATGGTCTATTTAATACCTGCCGCTGCCATTTTGTGCAAATTGCGTCTGGAGCCTGCATTCTACAAGCATAGGGAGAAATCGCAGAGCTGCTAGGGAGAGTGTTTAAGCCTCTTGATAAAACAAAAGCCCTTTAAAGGGCTACTGTGGCACCCCAGGGGTCTGGTTTCCACAGTAACGGCAATGTTATGTCTGAGAGCAGGTGGGAGGTCTCTTGGTCAGGAATCCTATGCATGCCACACCTCCTGCCCAGTCCTGGGAGGGGAAGAACTTCCCCTGTATAAACCTGGGGCTGAGGCAGGGTTAGAGAGTTCAGAGGGAGAGTTCAGCCAGGAGGGCTGACAGGGAGCTGTGGCTCCGGCTGGGCCCAGCTCCTGGGCCATGCCAGAAGTAGAGACAGAGAAGAGAAGCAGCTATGGGAAGAAACAACAGGAGCTCTGTGGGAGCAGTGTTACAAGGAGTCAGGGGCTGGCAGCTGCAGAGCTCGCCCTGACTGAGAAGATTTCTTACCAGACCCGGAGTCCGAGGCTGTGGGGACTAACTCCTACCCAGCAGCAGAATCCGTCAGGCAGGGGATTTCAGGTCCTCTGGCCAAGAAACCCGAAGGCACGGTCACACGCATGGGACCAGCACCGCCGTCGTGGAGCGGAAGCTACTAGAAGGCCCCGAGTCACCGGCCATACGGGTGAGCACCACACGGTACACTCAGGGACGTGGGCTACTTTTACCCGCCTCTAGCAAGGTAGCCAGAAGAGTAAAGTTAGCTGGGAAGGCCTACAACTCCGCCTGGCCAGGGGAGATCCCATCTGCTCAAGGACTGACCAGGCCCCGATCGCTAGCAAGTACTCCGGGAGGGTCTATCTTTGTCACCAGTAAAGACCCTGAACTACACGCATCGTCTCTGAGTGGTTCCTGCTACCCCCATCATCCACGTCGGCTGCCCTGAGGCCATACCCCTCCCGTTGGGGGTTATACCATCCCCGCTGCACCATCCTTCCACCGGCCTCAGCGGTCTGCCCTGCAGCGGCAGCTCCAAAGCTGCATTCAACGGGTGGCGTAGTCATCCAACATCCACTGCTATTTTACCGCCACTTAGTCTGACTCCCTGGGCACGGACCGGATCACCGCCACGAGACTACAACCCTCAAGAGATCCGGCTCCGGGTAAGCTCCCGCGTGCGCAACGCAGCGCGACACAGGCCCAGGGGCGCGTCACTACCTGCAGTGTATACTAGTTCTGTGTTTAAAGGAGCCGCTCATTAGCTCCATAATACCACCAAAAAATAGCTCTTTTTAGAGCTGAAGGCACACAACAAAGTCAGAGTATAGGGAGGGAGAGATTTTGTATTAAGTAGGGAGAGGTTAAAGTGTTCTTCCAGTGCCCATCTTAAAACCACTCTTGTCAGAGGCAAAGCAATATTTTTCCAGCACACACAGAAGAAGCATATTATGCAGCCTTTTTTTTTAGCACCGGTCTATTTTCCCTGCTGCTTTAGGGGTCAGAGACTGGCTTCTGCTATCCACATTAGTCCACTTAAAAAGGTGTTTGGTGCCCTACGCAAAGCAGTAGTCCAAACATTTCCTACTTACTGCTACCAAGCACGCACCAGGCCATTTTAACCACTATTTTGGGGTGTCAGCCTGCCTTCTGTCCATATTAGTCCACTTAAAAAATCATTGAGTGCCCTGCACAAAGCAGTAGTACAAACATTTCCTACTGCCTGCTACAAAGCACGCACCAGCCCATTTTAACCACTATTTTGGGGTGTCAGTCTGCCTTCTGTACATATTAGTGCACTTAAAAAATCATTGAGTGCCCTGCATAAAGCAGTAATCCAAACATTTCCTACTGCCTGCTACAAAGCACGGACCAGCTCATTTTAACAACTATTTTGGGGTGTCAGCCTGCTTTCTGTCCATTTTAGTCCACTTAAAAAATCATTGAGTGCCCTGTACAAAGCAGTAGTCCAAATATTTCCTACTGCCTGCTACACAGCACGCACCAGCCCATTTTAACCACTATTTTGGGGTGTCAGTCTGCCTTCTGTCCATATTAGTCCATTTAAAAAATCATTGAGTGTCTTGCACAAAGCAGTAGTCTAAACATTTCCTACCACCTGCTGCAAAGCATGCACCAGAACATTTTAACCACTATTTTGTCTGTGACAGCAAGCTAACATCTGAAAATCTGTCAACAAAACCCAAAATGCCAAAAAATCCTGTTGTTAAGGGACGTGGATGTGGATGTGGTGTTGTCAGTGGTGCGCAAGAAGGCACTCAGTCTGTGTCAGGTCAGAAGAAGCTTGATGCATCCACTATGTTCCTGGAAAAATTTCCCGGTCTGCAGAGTAAACATGTGTGGAAGCCAGAAGAGCAAGAGAAGATTCTGTCTTGGATAGCAGACAAGGCCTCTACGAAATTGTTAAGCATCAACAAATCTTCCACGACCACACAGTTTACTGTGGATACACAGAAGACTGGCCCATCTAATCCTGAAGCTGGTTCTCCTTCCTCCTGCCATTATCAATCACAGGGGATATATGACCCCAAGCTTGGCCACTCTGAGGATCTGTTTGGTACGTATCCTTTGGTTGGCTCTGACCTATGACTGTGCAGCATTGAAGAGGGACAAGAGGAGGTGGTGTGCATTGATGCTCAAGTATTTGAGGACCTACGGCCAGAAGAAACCAACTTGGCAGAATGTCATTTACTGTCTCCAGAGATGGAGGCTGATGGTGATGAGATACAGTTGCCTTCAGGTCAGCCTACAATGTCAACTGGGAATGACGATGAGATAGAAGACGAGGTGGTCGATGATGAGTCCATTGATCCGACCTGGACCGTTGGCATGCATAGCCATTAGTGATGAGCGAGCATGCTCGCCACTGCTCGGTATTCGCCCGAGCATCTCAGTACTCGAGATGCTGGGAGCTCGCCGAGTACTTGCGCGATGCTCGGGCTGGAGCTCGGGTCCCCATCCTGCATGTTTGGCGCTCTTTAGAGCGCCAATCATGCAGGGATTGTCTGCCAACACTGTAATGCCACAGCCAAAATGCCAAAGGGATAAGTTGCAGAACATGGTCAAGGGGTACTTAAGGGAACATACGTGCGTCCTTTCTGACACTTCAGTTCCCTTTAATTATTGGGTGTCTAAGCTGAATTCTTGGCCTGACCTCTCCTTATATGCCGTGGAGGTGCTAGCCTGCCCGGCTGCTAGTGTGGTGTCTGAGCGTGTTTTCAGTTTCGCTGGGGCAATCATCACTGATAGGCGCACACGCCTCTCCACGGAAAATGCAGACAGACTTACTCTGATTAAATTGAACAAGGACTGGATATCTCCACAGTTTGTAATCCCTCCAGACGACAGCAAGCCAACCTAAATTCACCAAAAATGCAAATTCATGCTACTGCTGTTAACATTGCCCCCTTCCCATAAAAACTTGTTTCCTTCCTTCTTCAACCATGACTCAGCCCATAGGGCTAATTTTTACAAACCCTATGCACATTGTGCAGAGGACAAACTAGGACAGTATTCCTACTCCAGCCTAACTACTATTTGTGATTGGAGGCCCTTGGGATGGTGGCTTCCTGCGTCTACCATGACTCAGCCCATAGGACTAATTTTTACAAACCCTATGCACATTGTGCAGTGGACAAATGTGGAATGTACAGTGATCCTACCAAACTAATATTTGTCATTGGAGGCCCTTTTCACAGGTTGTGCCACTTTGTGACTGAGATAGGGGATACATATTCAATAGAAATGCGCTCTCAGTCACCCTATTTGGCAAAAAACATGCCTGGCTTGTGCCACATTGTGACTGAAATAGGGGATACATATTCAATAGAAATTTACACTGTTGATGACCGACTGATGCCCCTCTGAAAACTTGAATTGAGGGCCACAACTACTACAGTACTCCATCGTAGATAATGTTTGACAAGGGAGGCCCTTCTCATGGAATCTCCTTGCACCTATGACACAGCCCCCAGGAGTAATTTTTGGAAATATGATGCGCATTCTGGACTGAACCAAGTAGTACAGAATCAAGAAGTCTTCTCTTCCTATATAATCTGGGGAATATTGACAATCAAAATCTCTGAGCCATTTGGAGAAGCTTCTCCAACCCATCCTGGAGGGGGGCACCATATATCCTTTGTCCTTTGACTTGCACAAGTGATATATTGGAGCTTGTAATCCAGTTGACTAGTGCAGCTTTATTTTTCTGGTTCACAGAGTTCAGCCATACCTGAGGATCGCAGGCCGCGTTCACTGCTACCTTCCAGTTCTCCATGTCTTTTGGCCTTTTTCTCTGTAGTCTCTGCCCTTAAATGAGTTAAATAATAGAGTGAGGGCCCTACAATATGAATAAGTGAGGGCACTCTCAAATGTATTGTACATAAGAGGGACCTCCAAAATCTCTAGTGGAGGGCACTTCAAAATGTATGTTACAGGGCCACACTAGGGCGCTCACAAAACTCAGCTTTCCTACAGAGGGACAGAGGGACCTGCAAAATGCATAAGTCAGGGCGCTTCCAATTGTAAAAGGGTGAAAAAAAGCCACAACAGTATGTGTGAACAAAGGCTAAAAGGGATATTTTTTGGTTTCTCTGATTTATTTAGCCTTATAGACAAGTGATTGTGCAGGAAAAATAGTTTCTTAACCTTTTTGGCCTGTTAAATGCAATTTAGGTTAGGTTTGGTAGTTGTTCTTCTGTGTCTGTAAAAGTGGCGTAATACTGCGACAAACTTATTCCCAGAAATCATATTAGAGTCAGAAATGCATGCAGGCCCATTCTCCAGTCTCTTCCCATTCTGTTTCATCACTTTCCCATCCACTTCAGCCTCTCCCTCAGGCCCCTAGAACCCTTTGTAGGATCCAGCAGAAAATTCTTGCATTTCCCATTGACTTACATTGTACTTGCTATTCGGAACGAATACGCGATTATTACAAAGTACTCGTTACGAGTATAGCGATTACGAATATTGCGGTACTCTCTCTTCATTAACCGTGGTTTTTGCGGCCGTGTATCCAGACCGGGATAGTGGCGGAGAAATTGCTGTACCATCAGGTTGAGGATGAGAGCCATGCATGGCACGTGTCTGAGGTTGCCCCGGCATATGGCCGCCACCGGGTTTGCACCGTTATAGCACACGGCCTTCCCTTGCTCCAGGTTCAGTGGAGACAGCCATTGCTCAAACTCGGCCTGGACAGCTGTCCACATCTCTGCCAAAGAAAGGGAGTGGAGTTCAGTAACAGAAGTTTTCAAAATGCTGCACAATTGCTCACTGCAGCAAAACAAACCTGCTTCTCATCTCTCATATCATACGTGTCTCACAACCCTAAACAGCTATTCATAGTGTTCGGGTTCGGTTCGTCGAACACCGGCATGTTCGTCGAATGGTTCGTCAAACGGTTCGTCTAACGGTTCGTCGAACACCATTAAAACCAATGGCAGGGATTGTCTGCCACTCACTGTAATGCCACAGCCATGGTGGTTGTGGCATTACAGTGGTTGCCCAAATAGATGGGAACAGTGTTCACAGTGAAACATGAAAAGCCGGCAAATCAGCAGCAGCATACACCGGTACCCGACAATTTAGAACAGAAAGAATAGAGCATCACACATAGATTAGATAGATAGAAACATGTCAGTCACATATATAATAAGTATAGTGACAGTGTTGGTTACTGTACTTGTCATTTAGTGTTAAAGGATTTATTAAAAAAAATAAAAGTGTTTTCATGCACCCGTCTCTTTAAAAAAGCCGGCCGACAATTCAGCATCGGTACCCGACAATTTAGAACAGAAATAATAGAGCATCACACATAGATTAGATAGATACGAAACATGTCAGTCACATATATAATAAGTACAGTGATAGTGTTGATTACTGTACTTGTCATTTAGTGTTAAAATAAAGGATTTACTAAAAAAAAAAATTGGCATGGGGTTCCCCGTAATTTTAGTCTCTAGCGGAGGATAAGCAGACGGCTGGGGCAGATGTTTGAAGCCTGGGAAGGGGGTAATACCCACGGAGCTTCCCATGCTACTAATATTAGCCCCCAGCTGAATACCTAGCCTTTACTAGCTATTAAAATGGGGGACCCCCCAAAAAAATGACGTGGGGTCCCCCATATTTTAATAGCTAGCAAAAGCTAGGCAGACAGCTGGGTGCTGATATTAATAGCCCAGGAAGGGTGCTATGAATATTGGCCCCCTCCCAGGCTAGAAACACCAGCCTTCAGCCGCCCCAGAAATGGCGCATCCATAGTGTGCGCCAATTCTGCCACTTAGCCTCACTCTTCCCACTGCCCTGTAGCGGTGGCAGTGGGGTAATAGGGTTGGGGTTGATGTCAGCTTATAATGCCAGCTGACATCAAGCCCAGGTTAGTAATGGAGAGGCGTCTATAAGACACCCCCATTACTAACCCCATAGTCAAAGTTAAAAAAAAAAACACAAACACCCAGAATAAAGTAATTTAATTGGAATACAGATACATTCCTTTAATGTTCTAAATTAAACCCTACTTACCGTATCGCCCATTCCAGCTGAAGCCAATGTCTTCTGCAATAAAAGTTAAATAATAAATCAACCTCATCCTTACATTTCCATGTTTCCCAGGACAGCTTCAGCTCTGCTACATTGACATGACAGGCTGGATCGTAGCAGAACGCTGCCATCCAGCTTGCCATGCCGCAGACACTGAGAAGCTCCTCAGTGAAGCTCCTCACTGTCTCTCTGTGACGGCATCCAGATGAGCCGCGTTCATGTCCAATGAACTCAGCTCACCTCATGCACATCACTGACAGCGTGGAAGAATTCTCCTGCGCTCAGCGCTTGAGCAGGTGAATTCTCCCACGCTGGGGTGGCATTGAGATGACAGGCTGGATCGCAGCTGAGCGCTGCCATCCAGCATGCCATCCTTCATAGACACTGCAGCGTGCAGGCATGCTTGTGCTCTGTAGTGTATCTGAAGGATGACAAGCTGGATGGCAGCGCTCAGCTGTGATCCAGCCTGTCATCAGAATGCCATGCCAGTGTGGGAGAATTCTCCAGCTCAAGCGCTAAGCACAGGAGAATTCTCCCACGCTGGGATGGCATTGAGATGACAGGCTGGATCACAGCTGAACGCTGGCATCCAGCCTGCCATCCTTCTTAGACACTGCAGAGCGCAGCTATGCTTGCGCTCTGCAGTGTCTCTGAAGGATGACAAGCTGGATGGCAGCGCTCAGCTGCGATCCAGCCTGTCAGCTCAATGCCATCCCAGCGTGGGAGAATTCTCCTGCTCAAGCGCTGAGCGCAGGAGAATTCTCCCGCGCTGTCAGTGACGTGCATGAGGTGAGCTGAGTTCATTTGACATGAACTCGGCTCATCTGGATGCCGTCACAGCCAGACACTGAGGAGCATCACTGAGGAGCTTTTCAGTGTCTGCGGCACGGCAAGCTGGATGGCAGCGTTTTGCTACAATCCAGCCTGTCTTGTCAATGTAGCAGAGCTGAAGCTGTCCTGGGAACCATGGAAAGGTAAGGATGAGGTTGGTTTATTATTTAACTTTTATTGCAGAAGACATTGGCTTCAGCTGGAATGGGCGATACGGTAAGTAGGGTTTAATTTAGAACATTAAAGGAATGTGTCTTTATTTCAATTAAATGACTTTATTCTGGGTGTTTGTGGTTTTTTTAACTTTGACTATGGGGTTAGTAATGGGGGTGTCTTATAGACGCCTCTCCATTAATAACCTGGGCTTGATATCAGCTGGCATTATAAGCTGACATCAACCCCAACCCTATTACCCCACTGCCACCGCTACAGGGCAGTGGGAAGAGCGAGGCTAAGTGCCAGAATTGGCACATCCTATGGATGCGCCATTTCTGGGGCGGCTGAAGGCTGGTGTTTCTAGCCTGGGAGGGGGCCAATATTCATGGCACCCTTCCTGGGCTATTAATATCAGCCTCCAGATGTCTGCCTAGCCTTTGCTAGCTATTAAAATATGGGGGACCCCACGTCATTTTTTTTTTGGGTCCCCCATTTTAATAGCTAGTAAAGGCTAGGTATTCAGCTGGGGGCTGATATTAGTAGCCTGGGAAGCTCCGTGGGTATTACCCCCTTCCCAGGCTTCAAACATCTGCCCCAGCCGTCTGCTTAACCTCCGCTAGAGACTAAAATTACGGGGAACCCCACGCCAATTTTTTTTTTTATAAATTCTTTATTTTAACACTAAATGACAAGTACAGTAACCAACACTGTCACTGTACTTATTATATATGTGACTGCCATGTTTCTATCTAATCTATGTGTGATGCTCTATTCTTTCTGTTCTAAATTGTCGGTACCGGTGTATGGCGCTGCTGAATTGCCGGATTTTCATGTTTCACTGTGAGCACTGTTCCTATCGATTTGGGCAACCACTGTAATGCCACAACCACCATGGCTGTGGCATTACAGTGAGTGGCAGACAATCCCTCCATGATTGGTGCTCTAAATAGCGCCAGACATGCAGGACGGTGACCCGAGCTCCCGCCCGAGCATCTCGAAAGTACTTGGTGAGCAACGAGCATCTCGAGTACTGAGATGCTCGGGTGAGTACCGAGCAGTGGCGAGCATGCTCGCTCATCACTAATTAACAGTATTACTGTGAAAAAATCCAGTTATGCTTTTGGTGCACGAACAGTTATCGAACATAACCTCGAACAGCTGAATTTTTTGCAAAACGTTCGAGGTCGTCGAACGACTCGAACACCGCCCAAAACAGCTCGAATTTGAGATTGGCAAACAGTTCGAGTGGAACACCGCTCATCTCTAATTCTGAGTAGCTGTATGATATGAAATTGCTGCGTAGCTTTTTACTGTACTCTTTTCAGAGTCGAATACTATATCAAAGTTAATAAGTACACTACTGCAAAAAAGTGGCCTTGTTTAATGCATGTTTGCCAGTTTCTGATATTTAATATTATTATGACCAAACACATGAACTATATATAAGATACAGAACAGTAGACAAGCAATAAATGGGTGCATAACTCTAGGATTAATAGATTTCAGATTTGACAAGTTACATCTTTTATCTATATTTCCCTTGGGGATTCTGCTTTACAGACTGCAGAAAAGGGTAAAGAGCAGATGACTTTAAAAAGAATAGCTCTCAATGTACAGTCAGTTGTGAGGTCAAGAGTGTAAAGAGTCTTGATTGATTGAGCTATTTTCCATTCGATTCTTCCTGACCTCTAGCACTTGCAGCATTTGTTAAGGAAAAGCAACAGAAACAATATAAAAAGAAAATACAGATGAAAGTTACAAGTTACAGATGGCGTTATTGGTGACCTAATATATATATCATAAAATAAACACAACAAGACGTTAAATGACATGACACCATATGCTAAAAAAGTGCATGACAGCCAAATCAGATCTCACAATTTGCACTGACGAGGGGCAGTAGCCTGAAACATATGCAAATTGAGATTTTGGTTTTGGCTTTTATTCAAAGTCATGTGAAAAGGCTCCTTAGAGAGTCAATATTGACTTTTAGGATTGCTACTTCCTATTGATGGCACTAGTTCTAGTCCTTTTCCTCTCTGAAGAGACAATAACATTAGACAAGACAGGACATGATAAGATCTGACATTGCAAGAAAAGGTTATGTATAACAGATAAAACTTATAGATAGCAGAGATCTACATCATTAACTAAAGTAAGATCTAAACTGAAAAAAGGAGAACACACATGTTAAATATTTATTTTACATATTTTATAAAGCCATTTATTGACAGTGAGTATACTATACAGTGCACTCTTGTGATTCAACCTGATGAAATGACAAAAAAGGATATAATGACCTATAACGAAACACAAACTTTAAAGCTTGGTAGATGTGAAAAAAGCCTTTGTGTACTGTACATATGATATGGAATGCTGCGATAAGGCAAGACTTGTCATGACAGTAATTGATATGATTTGGAGTGACTAGTAGTGCCATTACAAGACATGACCAAACCTGATTTCCTATGGAATATGACATCACAAGTCGTCGAATGACATGATATGACTTGACATGATGTGACACATATTATGAAAGGGTGAGACACTGCATGAGAGAAAATACATTTTTATAGCATCTGTTTGTCTATCTTTCCATTGCAAGCAACATCATTGTTTTTATTGAGGGGTGCCAGGGGAGATCATACTACTCAGTAATTAGGATATGGTGAGCATTGACATACATTAGTTGAAAGGATCCTGGTAGTCTTCTAAAGCACGCACTTGACCCATTTTTTATTTTAGGCAAATAAAGGAAATTTGTAAAGGAGGTCTGTCATTGTGAAATGCTGTCTTGTAAGAGCAGCTTAGTATGGACAATATTGTGCTGTCTGGCTAAAAAAAGCCTAAAAAGCAACATGGTGGACTAGTTTGCATATTCAGAAGGGAACACTCCCCATCCTCTCCAACCTTTCAAAACTATGATTGACACGGTGCTGTGCTTGTAGAGAGGGACAGGAGGAGATCTGGATGTGAGGGAATACAATGGTCTCATCTCATTACTAGTTTTCTGTTTCCTTCATTAGATTCCATATATAAAAGATAAATAACTTTTTATACCTTTCAGGTTAATAGGAGAGCGGAACATGTCCCCATACTATTCTGCCGTTTTTTAGGACAGCATAATTTGATGACAATATGTTTTATCATATTGGGTATATCCTTCCAGATAGGTAATTGGTATTATCTCCATGGTATTTTTTAATTTTGATTAATAAATGCATGTTAATTAGAGACAATTGAATGAATTCTAATTGAACTAAGGTCTCTACAAATTTTTGTAAATTTGCTGAATTTGGTGATTTTGAATACTTTGTGATTCACTTAATGGAATCGCCCAATAATGGCCACAAGCATTTTACACAATGCAGATAACAGAGAAGAATGATCAAATAACCTCAAGCTTAGCCCTGCATCCTTTTCCCTAATGCCTTGCAGTTATACCTCAGCGAATCAAAGGGACTAAAGGTCAGATGAATAAAGGCCAGTATAAAAGCAGAATCAGGAAATACTGCTGCCATTTTGTGGGAAATGTTAATAGTGAGAGGATGTCAAACCTCACTCAGAGAGATGGAGAGAGACATAATACACAGAATCAATATACTGATATATGGTGTGTGGGTGGGTGAGAAGATTGGAGAAGGAGGGAGAGAGATTGTAGTGACTGCACTGTGTCTGACACTGTGTTAGAGCTTGTGCAGATGAGCGGATTATACCTACTTGTTCTGTTTGTGTTATAATCAGATAGCACACAAACTAATGTTCTTCAATACAGCAGTTCAGACAAAAGCTCTCTCACTTGGATTGAGCATCCATGTGATAAAAAAATCACAGCATACACTAGCCTCTTCCATTTCTCTGATGAGACTCCACATCAACTGGACAGATTCTTGATGGAGTGTATGTGTCACCCAGGTAAGGCTCCTAGACAGATAATGCTGAGAGGTTTTTTAACCCCTTCACACCCAAGCGTGTTTTCACCTTCCAGACCAGGCCAAATTTTACAATTCTGACCACTGTCACTTTTTGTGGTAATGACTCTGGAACGCTTCAACATATCCCTGTGATTCTGAGATTGTTTTCATGACACTTTATACTTTATGTTACTGGTAAATTTAGGTAGATATTTTTGCATTTATTTATGAAAATATTGGAATTTTGGTGAAAATTTAGAAAATGTAGCAATTTTCAAACTTTTAATATGTATGCCCTTTAACCAGATAGTTATATCACACGTCTCCTTTATATCAGCATCATTTATAAAAACATATTTTTTTTTATTAGGAAGTTAGAAGGCTAAAAAGTTTATCAGCAATTTCTCATTTTTCCAACAAAATTTGCAAAACCTATTTTTTTAGGGACCACATCACATTTAAAGTGATTTTGAGGGTCCTATGTGACAGAAAACACCCATAAGTGACACCATTTTAAAAATTGCACCCCTCAAAGTGCTCAAAACCACATTCAAGAAGTTTATTAACCCTTCAAGTGCTGCACAGGAATTAAAGCAATGTGAAAGGAAAAAATGAAAATGTTACTTTTTCCAAACAAAAATGTTGTTTTAGTACATAGTTTGAATTTTGATGTGCAATTGCTCCTGAGTACGCCAATACCCCATATGTGTTGGAAAACTACTGTTTGTGGGCACGACAGGGCTCGGAAGGGAAGAAACAATATTTTACTTTTGGAGCGCTAAATTGGTTGGAATAGATAGCGGACACCATGTCAAGTTTGCAGACGATGTGGCTAATCAGTGGAAACCACCAACAAGTGACCCCATTTTGGAAACTGCACCCCTCAAAGAACTTATCTAGATGTGTGGTGAGCACCTTGAACACAGGTTCTTCACAGAATTTTATAACGTTGAGCCGTGAAAATGAAAAAATACATTTTGTTGTTGGTTTTGCCCCAAATATTTTATTTTCACAAGGGTAACAGGAAAAAATGGATCTTAGAATTTGTTGCGAAAATTTCTTCTGAGTATGCCGATATCCTGTATGTGGTGGAAAACTACTGTTTGGGCATACAGCAAGTCATGGAAGGAAAGAAGTGCGTACTGAATTCTGGAGCTCAATCTTGACTGGAATAGATTGTGAATCAAATGTCACATTTCAAGAGCACCAGGCATGCCAAAACTGCAGAAACCCCCCACAAATGACCATATTTTGGAAACTACACCTCTCGAGAAATTCATCTAGGGGGTGTAGTGATCATTTTGTAACCTTCAAGCGAATCACATTGAGCTGAATAAATGGAAAACTACCATTTTTCTTCACTAAAAATGATGTTCTGCAGCTAAGTTTTTAATTTTCAAAAGGGATAATAGGAGAAAATGAAAAATAAAGTTTGTTACACAATATCTCCTGAGTATGCAAATACCCAATATGTGATAAAAAAACTACTTTTGAGGCACCGTGTAAAGCTCAGAAGGGAAGAAGCACATTATTGTAGATCAGATTTTGCTGAAATGATTTGAGTGTGTCATATTGACGCGCCCCCTGGGCCGTGGGGTACTCGGTGCCGGGCCGGTCATTGCTAGGGGAGATGTCACAGTGGCGGTCACCCGGTCCGTGACCCAGGGCGGTCAATAAAAGGGGTTTTTAAGTAAAGGTTATAGTTTTTATGTTTAATGTTCGTGACACCACCTGTGGTATGCGGCTATATGGAGCCGCTGCTGCGGAGCAGGTCCTCTGGAGCTGTTGGTAATGCAGCAGAGTTGGCTCAGCTCTCCACAGGTAGAGCTAAGCTCCAGGGCGTTGCTGTGGTGATTATAGATGAGGTAGATGTTGTTGTGCAGTGTTGTGCAAGGGATGATGGCGCAGCAATAATTCACAGAGACAGTGGGGTGCACTCTTCAAGGTTACTCACCATTATCACGTTTCTCCTGGTTACAACTGCAGATTATAACCACCCACGTCGTCCTGCGGTCACCACGGGAGCGGTTCAGCAATCCCTCTCGTAATTCAAGAGCACTTAACGGGACCCCTTTCTGTGTGCCTTTCTCAGTTTTCTTCCTGTGCTGGCTCTCACCCTCCTGCCCTGCGCCTCGCAAACAGTGTCCCAAGCCGGTAACCTCAGATCATGGCGGGCAACCTGGAGTTCCCTGGATCATGTGTGGCTACCTTTTTTGGTGAGTAATTGCGGCTGTGGCAACTACACCCTGAAAATGTAGAAGCCTCCGGTTTCTAGCTGAATATTGCAATTCCCACTAGTTTGGGGCCGGTCCCCTCTGTGGCTTGATCCCTCCACGTCCTAGTAGATTCGGGCGTACGGGTGGCCTCCAGAACTTCCCGTACCCCTAGGATCCCCTCTTTCCTCCTTGGAGCCTTGCTTCCTACTCCTCTCCTCTCTTCAGTCAGTCTCACCTTCTGGGCCTCTCTCACTCAGGCCCGCTCCTCCTGAACAGAGCTCAGGCCCTGCTCCTGCTCCCACTTCTTCTCCTCTCACTGTCTTCTCTGACTGGACCCCTTCTAGATGGTTCCACCCCTTTTTATACTACTCCTGAAGTGCTCCCCTAAACTCCTTCCTCCACCCACACCCACTACATGGTTCCACCCACCAGCTAGGGACCAGGGACTGTGCTCTCCCTTAGGAGCAATCTCGCCCTGCCCTCTGAAATGGAGTGTAATGGATGCAAGTGTGTGGGTCCCGGGCAGTACTCCATCCTTACCTGAAAATGGGATACCACACCTCTAGATTAGATGCAGTACCTCTTTGGCGCCTGAACCCGCAGGGGCGCCACAGTTTCACATTGGCAGAGACCCTAAGGTACCAGAATAGCAGAACCTCTAGAAGTGTCCCCATTTTACAAACTACACCCCCCCCCCAATGAATTCATCTGGGGGTGCAGTGAGCATGATGACACAACATGTGCCTTACAGAATTTTATACCATTGAGCGGTGAAGAAAGAATAATTACATTTTTACCGCTAAAATGTTGTTTTAGCCCCACATTTTTTTTTTTATAAGGGCTAATAAGAAAAATGGACCACATAGTTTGCTATGCAATTTCTCCTGAGTGCATCAATACCCTAAATGTAATAGGGAACTACTTGTCAGGCGCAGTGGAAAGCTCAGAAGGGAAGGAGTGCTGTATTATAGTGCAGATTTTGCTGTTATGGTTTGTGGGTGCCATAACCCACTGGAAGACCTCTTGACGTGCCAGAACAGCAGAAGAGACCCTCCATAAGTGACTCCGTTTTACAAACTACACCTCTTAATTAATTCATCTAAGTGTGCAGTGATCATATGTACTCCATGGGTGTGTTACAAGATTTAGGGTCCAGGTTTTAGGAATGACTGGAAGAGCTGGGCTGGATAGGTCATTCCCATCTTCCAATACAGGAAGTCCAGCTAATGTAAAGGGGCAGCTGAGCTGCTCCATAATGGTCTCAGTGTGTGAAGATGAAAAGACTTGTTTGTGGACTGGTCGGCCTCTGCCAGAGGCCTGACTAACTTTGGATTTCTACCATGTACTTGCCTGTTATATGGACTTGTATCCAAGCTGTTGAGCTCATACTATTGTATGAACAGTTTATTTTTAGACATGAGGGAATGTGCTCAGTGATACTCGGATATCACTCAAGTATCTGGGTGCTCGGATGTGCACGGCATTCGATGAGCATTGGCCAGTGCTTGGATTTGAAGCTCGAATTCCCGCCCCACAATTTTGGCGCCTGTTACACAGCCAATAAACATGCGGGGATTGCCTGCCAGTCACTTTAAAGCCGTAGCCATCTTGGTAGTGGCATTACTGTGATTGGCGGATTGCATTACCTCACTAGAGGTTATAAAAAGACAGGCATTGCCACATCAGGCACACTAATAAGACTGCATGGATGGAGAGAGTGGTTGTCCAGGCCTGTGTATGCACAGATTAACCAATCAAAGTCCTCTAGTGTTGATAAGTGTTGAGCCACCCCCGTAGTGTTCGAGTTCGGTTTGGTTTGTCGAACACCCGTATGTTCGCCGAACTGTTAGTCGAACTGTTCGTCGAACACCTTCGAACACCGTTAAAACCAATGGCAGGCCGGTCTAATCTTTTTAATTTAAATTGTCTCTCTAATTTGAATGAGTACACTTTTTACAAGGATCTATTGGAGGGCAAGTCTCATGCCAGCAGCCGCGTAATTCCAGCTCCAGTAGAGTCCACTAAAGCTGCTGCAGTTAAAAAGCTTTTATAAGGATCGAGCTTGGCTGTCCACCGCAAAGCGTCCTACCGCCAGTCCCAGCCCCTGTGCCTTGGGGTGCCTCCCCGATGCTCTTCACTGACTGTCCCGGGGGCCCGAAGCATTTCCTTTGAAAAAATTAAGTGTCCAAACTACAGGTGGTGTAGCTTGCTTAACAGCTGGGATAATCCGCTGACTAGTAGACATTGCTACTAGGCACAAAGTATTTCCTGGGCTAGATGCAGTTAAAAATTTGTAATTAGATACTCTCGTTGGATGCTGAGAAAGCATTCCATAGAGTCTCCTGGCATGCCTTATATTATTCTCTTTAAAAGCTTGGGGTAGGGGTCTAGGGGACCCTTTTATAGGCAAAATCAAGGCCCTGTATCGCAATACGTCACCTAGGCTGAAGATAAATGGAACATTTTCATCACCTTTCATAATCACCAATGGGACAAGGCAGGGATGCCCTCTGTCCCCTCTCTTATACATCCTAGTGATGGAGCACCTGCTATCATCAATTCGCCATAACCCCAATATTAGGTGGATTGAGGTGGGAGGTACCGAGTACAAGTGCTCTGCATTTGCTGATGATGTCCAAGTATATATCACTCAATCACATATATCCATCCCTCCTGTTATGGCTGAAATAGATCACTTTGTTACATGGTCAAATTTTAAAATCAATGCAGCGAAGTTTGAGGCCCTCGATGTCTCCCTCCCCAAATCCATACAGGATTCCATGCAGTCCAACTTTCCCTTTGCCCGGCCCTCACAGGGTATCAAATACTTAGGAATTCGTATTCATAGAGACCTCTCCTGTCTATGTTATCTTAATTTTGGGCCCTTTATTGAACAACTCCATACAGACCACGGTTGGCAAGTTAGAACTGTAAGATTCACTACGCGAACCACTGGTGTTTTGTGGAAAAGCACATGTACACTGTGTTCCAAATTATTATGCAAAAGTGTTTAGGAGTGATAAGGTAAGCATTTTTTTGTTTGTCAGTTAAACTCATTGATGGTGATGTGTGTCAGGGCTCTTTATATCATTGTAAGCAATTGCAGACACCTGTGCTAATTAGTTTGGCAGGTGTGTCCAATGAAAGGCAAGACTACTTAAGAAGGCTGTCCCACATTATTAAGCAGCCTACATTTTCTGCCAAAATGGGAAAGAAAAAGGATGTGTCAGCTGCTGAGAAGCAACAAACTGTGGAGTGTTTAGGTCAAGGCATGACTACAATCAACATTGCCAAGACACTTCATCCTGATCATCGCACAATCAAGAAGTATGTAGCTGATTCACAGTACACACGTGTGCGTGCTGATAAATGAAAATTGAGGACTCTTTCCTACAGGCAATTACGTCAGGTTAAAAGAG
Organism: Phyllobates terribilis; assembly: GCF_046119375.1. Lineage (NCBI taxonomy): Eukaryota > Metazoa > Chordata > Amphibia > Anura > Dendrobatidae > Phyllobates > Phyllobates terribilis. Next base: position 405,481,616 of record NW_027362761.1, on the reverse strand, counting down.
CAGTGGCAAAAAAGCCTTGTCATAGCAGCAGACAAATTTTTGAAGCTGCTGGTGCCTCCAACGTCCCCCGAACAACAAGATGCAGGGTCTTTCAGAGGTTTGCAGCTGTGCGAAAGCCATCCTGTCGACCTCCTCTATCCACTGCACACAAGCAGAAACGGCTCCAGTGGGCCAAACAATACATGAAGACTGACTTCAAAACTGTTTTGTTCACCGATGAGTGCCGTGCAACGCTCGATGGTCCAGATGGATGGAGTGGAGGATGGCTGGTTGATGGACACCCCATGCAAACATGGCTACAGCGCCAACAAGGAGGAGGAGGAGTAATGTTTTGGGCTGGAATCATGGGGAGAGAGATTGTCGGCCCCTTTAGGATCCCTGAAGGGGTAAAGATGAACTCCATAATGTATGTGGAGTTTCTCAAGCAGCACTTCCTGCCAAGGTTGAAGAAGAAGAACCGTGTATTCCGCAGCAAGATCATTTTCATGCATGATAATGCACCTTCTCATGCTGCACATAACACATATGCATCTCTGGCTGATATGGGCATAAAAGGGGACAAACTTATGGTGTGACCCCCATGCTCCCCTGACCTCAACCCCATTGAGAACCTCTTGAGCATCATCAAAAGGAGTGTCTATGATGGCGGGAGGCAGTTCACGTCTAAGCAACAGCTCTGGGAGGGTATTCTGTCCTCATGCAAAACAATTGAAGCAGAAACCTTCCAAAACCTGACAAATTCAATGGACGAGAGTTCAGAAGCTCCTTTCGAACAAGGGGTCCTATGTGCAAATCTAACATCACCTAGAATAAAGTTTTGAGTTGAAAACTGCTTGATTTCAGTTTCTAATAACCTGCCAATTCTTATAATTTTAAAAATGTCCATTTTTTTGTTCTTTATTAAAATGAAAAGGTTGATAGAAGAGTGTGGGGGATCTAAGAGTGTGGCAACCCAGTAGTCAGGATTATTTCGAATTCTGACAATCTGAAGGTCATGTTGCAGGTAGTGCAGCAAGAAGGCACTCATGTGTCTTGCGCATCTATGAGCCCCAAAATACTTTTCCGGGCTAGATGCAGCTAAAAATTATTATTAATTTGAAATCTGGTGGAGTTTAGTATAGATGGCCTAATAGAATCAGTACTGCACACTGCTACAAGGCCCAAATTATTTTCCAGCCAAGATACAGATAAACATGATTAGTAATTTGAAAGCTTAAAACAGTTGGTGAGGTGATTTTAACAAATCATCAAGCTTTTACTCTCCCCAAGATGACACAGGGGTAGAAAAGTCATTTTGGATCCATGATTTGTTCATCTTTATGAACGTGAGTCTGTCTACATTATCAGTGGAGAGCCGTGTGCGGTTATCTGTCAGCACACCACCAGCAGCGCTGAACACACGTTCAGACAGAACGCTGGCTGCGGGGCATGACAAGATCTACAAGGCATAAGTGGCGAGCTGCGGCAATTTATCCAGATTGGAAGCCCAAAAAGAGCAAGGGTCCAGTGACACAGTCATGGCTTCAATGTTTACTTGGAGATACTCCTGTACCATAGTCTCTAGGCGTTGACTACGTGTCAGACTTCTTGTCTCCTGTGGCGTTGCAAAGGATGGGCTAAAAAAGTGGTGAAATGATTCCGCAAAATTGATGTTACCAGCAGATACTGTGTTTCTGTTACGTTTTGAGTGCTGAACACTCGACGGTCCCACGGTTGGCAAGTTGGAACTGTGAGATTCACTACGTGCACCACTAGTGTTTTGTGGAAAAGCACATGTAAGATTCTGCAACAGTCTCTGCTGATACGCATCCAGGAGCACCAAGTCCCTGTTGTGTTGGTGGCGAGGTAACAATCATGCTTCCTTCCTCTGTCCTATCCCCCCAACCTAGCACAACAGAAATGTGATCAAGGTCTCCCTCATCTGATGAGTCTTCCATCAGTTCGTCCTCCACTTCTTCCTGGGCTCCTGCACCTTCCTCACTAGTTTGGCTGCTACCATGAGCCCTGGAAAACCATCTCCCCCACCCTCACATGCCTGCCGCCATGGTGCTGCCGACAGTCTGGACCTTGCAGATGTTAGCCCTTCCGCATACAACTCCTCCTCCTCTACTTCCTCCACCTCCTCTTGTGCCACCACCTGACTCCGAATTCTGTTTAACATGTGCTCCAGCATGTAAATCACCAGAATAGTCATGCTGATAATGGCATCGTCAGCACTAAACATCTTCGTCGCCATTTCAAAACTGTGCAGAAGGGCCCAGGCTATACGTCAGAACGTATTGCACCAGGGCTTGTCGGTGCTGCCACAGTCGCTGCAACATGTGCAGAGTTGAATTCCACCGGGTAGGCACATCGCATTTTAGCTGGTGAAGTGGCAGGCCCAACGACTTCTGTAGAGATGTAAGTCACTGAGCTGCGGGATGCGAACGGCAGAAGTGAGCACACAGCGACCGTGCCCTCTGCAGAAGGCCATCTAGTCCGGGATAGTGGGCTAAAAATTGCTGGACAACCAGGTTCAACACGTGAGCCATACAAGGCACATGTTTGACATTGCCCCGGCGAAGGGCCGCACCCAGATTTGCAGCATTGTCGCACACGGCCTTCCCTGGTTTCAGGTCCAGTGGAGACAACCATTCATGAAATTGGTTCTCCAGAGCTGACCACAACTCCTCAGCTGTGTGACTCACATTTCCCAGACATTTCAAAGTAAAAAGCGCCTGATGACGTTGAGCCCTACTGCCAGCATAGTTAGGAGGTGTGCAGGATCTCTTCTGCACAGTTAGAAAGCTTGTGGCATGACCAGACAGGCTTTTGGTGCAGGTGGAGGACCGAGAGGAGATTGAGGAAGCAGAAGCAGTGGAGGAACTTTGAGATAAAGAGGATTGACGCACAACTCGTGGGGACGGCAAGAATTGGACAGCAGCCCCTTGTCCTGCTGTCACCATAGTTACCCAGTGCCCAGACAGCGACATGTAACGCCCCTGTCCATGCCTACTCATCCAAGTGTCTGTGGTGAAATGCACCCTGTCACACACAGAGTTTCTCAAAGAAGCGGTGATGTTGTGTGCGACATGCTGGTGGAGCGCAGGCACACCTTTCTTTGAGAAGTAGTGCCGACTGGGCATCTGGTACTGGGGCACTGCGACGGACATAAGGTCTCGAAAATCCTCTGTGTCCACCAGTCGGAAAGGCAGCATTTCTGTAGCCAAGAGCTTGCAGATGGTGAAATTCAACCTCTTAGCTTTCTCATGGCTAGGAGGAAATGGTCTTTTACTTGTCCACATCTGAGGGACCGAGGGCTGGCTGTTGTGCTTAGACCGGGTTGATAAGGGTGTCCCCGGAAAACTGCCGGACTGTGAGGAAGATGCAGGCGGACATGTTAGGTTGCCTTGATCCAGAGGTGGTGCTATCGATGTCGGACAGCGCTCAACACCAGCTGGTGTTACCACCTCCAAAGAAAATGATGACCTGCCAATCACGCTGGCTGTTGCGGGTAAAGAGGTGGCAGGTCTGCGTCCCAAAACAGGTGTGACTGCTGTCCCCCCAGTCACAGAGGATGAAGAGGCCGCGGATGCACAAGATGTGGCAGACGGCGGTTGGCCCGGCCGGCTAGGCCGCATTGTAGCACAGTGAGCTTCCCACTGCAACTTATGCTTCATGTCCATGTGCCGGTTCATGCATGAAGTACTCAAACTATGTATTTTTTGGCCTCTACTTAGCTTTTGCTGACAAATGTTACAGATAACACGAGTTGGGTCATCTTTATCGATCTGAAAAAATGCCCAGGCTATGCAAGGCTTAGCACCCATGCGACCTGAAGAGCCACCACGACTTGTGGTGAGAGGGAGAGTTGTGTTTGAGGATGCAGTTGTTGACGTGCTTCCAGTACTACGTCTCTGTCCAGGAAGGCGCAACCTGACCTCGTCATCACTAGCATTCTCCTCCACCTCCTCTGCTGACCTCATCTCTTGGCTGACTGTGGGTTGACAGTAAGTGGGATCTCCAACCTCATCATCATCACCCTGTGTGTTATCACACCCGTCGTCCTCAGAGCCAACCTTTTCCTGCCCTGACAAAAAACTAAAGTTATCGCTCCAATCAGGTATTTGAGTCTCATCATCGTCTCCCTCCTTGTCTCCACCAACAGGAGTTACAGTTTGGGAATGAGGGTCTACATTATGGTCAGAACCTTCTGCGTCTGGTCCTGGATCTGACTCAAAGATTCTCGGCATCAGTGCAGAACATTTCCTCGTCTGGATTCACAGAAGCGCTGGAGCCTACCTCTGATTCCAAGGCTATAGTATGAGTAAACAGCTCTGCAGACTCAACCATCTGTTCTACCTCATACTCAAACAGGCAGCTGGAGATTTGGGAGCTGTGAGGAAGCATTGGCGATTGGGGTGACACCTCTGAGGACTGGAGTATTTGTGATGTTGAAGTTGATGTGGAGGAGAGCCCACTTAAAGGAGCACTTGATATCCGTTGAAGCACCTGCTGTTTTTGTGCCTCATCTGGAATTTGTAGCGATTGGCGTGGCCGTAAGAAAGGGATCTTATCACATTGTCCGCTAAAAGAAGTAGACATTTTAGTTTGGCTGGAAGATGGTCTTTCTTCTGCAGATGTTACTGTTGCTTTAACACCTACCCCACGGACACAACCTTTTTTCCCCTTCCCAACACGCCTATTCCACTTTCCACCACCAGCAGGCCTTTTTCCACTCATTTTGGTGGTTAACTAATTCACAACTCTGGAGTTGTTTGCACAAAAAAACAATGGATGGGAACCGAGCAGAGCTGAGTGGCCAAACTGAGGTATTAGGCCAAAACTATTGGCTGGGTTTGATGCAGAAAAAAATTATATTCAATTTGCAACCTGATGGAGGTCAGTATAGATGGACTAATAGACCAAGTCCCACACACTGCTAGAAGCCCAAATATTTTTTCAGAGCTGGATGCAGAAAAAATTATGTTCAATTTGCAACCTGATGGAGGTCAGTATAGATGGACTAATAGACCAAGTCCCACACACTGCTAGTAGCCCAATTTTTTTTTCAGAGCTAGATGCAGAAAAAAATTATATTCAATTTGCAACCTGATGGAGGTCAGTATAGATGGACTAATACACCAAGTCCCACACACTGCTAGAAGCCCAAATATTTTTTCAGAGCTAGATGCAGATAAAAATTATTTTTAATTTGCAACCTGATGGAGGTCAGTATAGATGGACTAATAGAACAAGTCCCACACACTGATAGAAGCCCAAATATTTTTTCAGAGCTAGATGCAGAAAAAAATTATATTCACTTTGCAACCTTGTGGAGGTCAGTATAGATGGACTAATAGAACAAGTCCCACACACTGCTAGAAGCCCAAATATTTTTTCAGAGCTAGATGCAGAAAAAAATTATATTCAATTTGCAACCTGATGGAGGTCAGTATAGATGGACTAATAGAATGATGCTATGCCCAAAACGTTTTAGTTCACTAGGTGCAGTAAAAAAATTGGTATTCTATACACAGGTGGTGTAGCTTGCAAGACAGATAGGCTACTCCACTGACTAACACACTCTGCAATAGGCCAAAAAGGATTAGCTTTGCTAGATTTAGCCAAATGCTGGAAAAAAAACTTGCACAGCACTGGCACAGACCTGCCTGGCAAAAACTGATAGGAACTGATGTAACTTAGTCCTGAAAAGGACTCCAATTACAATTAGTCTTTACTCCCAACCTATCTATTTAAGAGCACAGACCTGCCTGATAAAAGTCGTAGGAAATGCTGTAACCTAGTCCTTAAAAGGACTGCAATCACAACTATTCCCTACTCCCAAGCTATCTGTAGATTTGTGCGAAAATTGGCTTGAAATTAACAAGATATAGCGCACACAGCAACAGCGGTGCCGTCTAACATGCAGCTGCAGCAGTGAGAAAATGGTGGCGACGGGGAAAATGGCTGGGTCTTATAGGGCAAAGACATGTGACATACACTGCCAATGACACATGCCCTTGCTTGTGTGAAAAAAAGCAGTTCGCTCCGTGTATGCGCCGCTGATAGGCTGACAGATTGCACCTCCCCACTGTAAATGCGGGAAAGAGAAAAAAAAATGGAGATCTTCATTATTCCTCCAGAGATCCATCCCCTGCCCCTCCCCCCACCCCGCTGTACACTCAAACTGCGTATTAACATTAATTTTCATCATTACTGAGAAAAAATCCAGTTATGATTTTGGTGCACGAACAGTTATCGAACATAACTTCGAACAGCCGAATATTTTTCAAATCGTTCGTGTTCGCCGAACGGCTCGAACACCGCCCAAAACAGCTCGAATTTGAGATTGGTGAACAGTTCGAGTCAAACAACGCTCATCTCTAGTCCCTACCACAGGCCTTGGAATGAAAAAGAAAGTTCCCAGCTACCCACCAGCAAGAACCAAATAGTAAACGGGCACATTTCCAGGCTTCTTACCATGTACATGTTGCCATTTAGGCTTGTAGACAAGGAGGATTTCCACCAACTCATGGCGGCAGCCATCCCTCGGTACTCGGTCCCCAGCTGCTACTATTTATCCCGGTGTGGCATCCCCACCTTGTACCAGCATGTGTCAAGGAACATCACCCGTGCCCTTATCAATGCACAACATGTAGACAAGTGCTTGTTGCCAGGGACGCTACATTTCCCTGACAGCACACTGGTTGAACATTGTGGAGTCTGGCACATGTCCCACCCTGGCATGGCACATGTGCTCCTGATGTGAGGATTGTTGGCCTTACTTCAATCAGGGTTTTTTCCACCTCCTACAACAGTTCCTGCACCCCCTCTTACTACTCTTCATCCTGCATCTCTGATTTGTTATCTCAGAGCACGTAATCCACATTAGCTGGAAGCTGGAAGCTCTGCAGCACTGCCTCAGCGAAGCAGCAACAGGCTCTGCTGAAACTAATTTGTCTAGGAGACAAACCGCACACCACGGTACAGTTATTGAAAGGAATAACAGACCAGACCGTCTGCCGCTATGAGGAGGAAGAGATGGAGGAGAAAGAGATGGAGAGTAATCATCATGTAGCATCGGCGTCTCTGCCTCCTGCTAGGCAGAGACGCCGTACCTCTCACCTTCCTGTTCAGCGCGCGGCGTCCTCCTGCGCTCCTTCCCTCGCTGCTGCCGGCGCACGCTCCTTCCCGGGCACTGTGCTTAGGGAGCGCGCGCGCTCCCCATCTCTTAAAGGGGCCGCGCGAGTCGTCCTAAGGAGTCCCCGGCCAATTGCCAGAGGACTTCCCATATATGAGGCACCTCCTCCAAAATGGAGGTGCCCGAGCAAAGTTGTTTGCACTGTGTCTCACCTGTGCTTCAGCCCTCAGGTTCCGCTGCTAGCCTGACTCCTCGTCCGGCCTGCCAGCCTGTTACCTGCCTTGCCTGTCAGACCGCTCACCTGGGAGCATCCACCAGTTACCTGCCTGTTACCTGCCTCGTCTGTCAGACCGCTCACCTGGGAGCTTCCACCAGTTACCTGCCTGTTACCTGCCTCGTCTGTCATACCGCTCACCTGGGAGCGTCTGCCAGTTACTCACCTCGTCCGTCTGCCCGCTCACCTGGGAGCACCTGCCTGTTTCCTGCCAGCCTGCCTGGAGACCCTGCCGTCACTTGCTGTGACCATCTTCCTGGTAAACCTAAAGACTGTTACCTGCCCCGCTTTCTCGAACTGTGACCACCTGCCAGCTACCGGAGACTTCCGCCCGCTTGCCGTGTCCATCCGCCATACCGGTCAGTCCCAGCCATCTGACCCGTGGGAGCCACCTTCTCTCTTACAAGGTCGTCCCCAGAGTAGCACCTGGTCCCTCAGCCTGGATTCTCGCTGGTCACGGTGTCGTTAGCTGCCGTACGACCAGGGTCGGTTCGGGTGGATACTTAGTCACGCCCCTCTGGGTCCCTCCTTGCACCTCGGCACAGAGGTTACACCACCCGGCCCCGTAACAGTTTGCTCGGGCCATGGAACCCTGTGGCACCCAAGCTCCCTCACTCTCTGACCTATACCAGGAAGTCTCCCGTCAGAGATCCCAGCAGGAGTCCATCCTGAACCACCTGCGGAATGTTCACTCCCGCCTGGACACACTGACTGCTCCACCTACAACCACCGCTAGTTGCACGACTCGCACCCCGGCTGCGCCGCTGCCCATCAATACCATGGCATCCTGCTCTGGACCCCGGCTTTCTGCACCTCCTCGTTTCGGAGGCGACCCCGTTCAAGCTCGGGGCTTCATAAACCAGTGCACCCTGCACTTTGAACTCTTGGCACATCACTTTACCACTTACCGGGCCAAAGTGGCTTTCATAATGTCCCATCTCACTGGAGAGGCACTGGCTTGGCTAAATCCCCTGTGAGAGAGAGGGGATCCCCTAGTATCCAACTTGTCAGCTTTCCTCACTGCTTTCCGGAAAGTCTTCGATGAACCGGAACGAAAGACCTCGTCAGCCTCCTCTCTGCTACGTCTCCGCCAAGGGAGTCTCACCGTAGGCCAATATGCCATACGGTTCCGTACCCTCGCTTCTGAACTTGCCTGGGATAACAAGGCCCTGCTGTCCGTCTTCTGGGAGGGTCTTTCCGGTCGGATTAAAGATGAACTTGCCGGTCGGGACATCCCTACCACCCTGGACGACCTAGTGTAACTTGCTACCCGGATTGACATCCGGTTCCAGGAACGTACCAAGGAGACCACCTGTGAGAGAAAGTTTCCCCGCCTTGCTCCTAACTTCCAGAGACCTGTCTCTTCTTCAGTCACTCCCCGGGCGCACTCACCCGAGCCCATGCTGGTCGACCAGACCAAGTTGGTCAAATCCCGCCAGGAGTCACGCCGGGCCGAGGGGAGCTGTTTTTATTGTGGCAGCAAGGAGCACCTGATCCGTTCCTGCCCGGAGAGGCCGGGAAACGCCGGTGTCTAGGATCGCTCGGAGAGGTCATCCTAGACAAAAGTAAGTCCTCTCCCTCGCTGACTTTGTCTGTCTCTCTCTCCTGGGGAGAGGATCGGCACTTTGAAAACGCTCACCTGGACTCTGGAGCGGCTGGGAACCTCATCTCCCAGTCCTTAGTAGAGAGATACCGTATTCCCACCAAGCCTCTCACTGAACCTTTGTCAGTTGTCTCCGTGGATGGTAAACTCCTTCCAGTACCCATCTTGCTCGTCACTGAACCCTTAACTCTGCAGGTGGGAATGCTGCACTCTGAGAAGATCTCCTTCCATGAGCTATCTGGACTCTCTCACTCCCTGTTGCTAGGTCTACCTTGGCTCCAGACACATGAACCCGTATTGAACTGGCGATCCGGCGAAGTACTCCGGTGGGGGTCCAGACTGCCATAGGACCTGCCTGGTTCCGGTTCGCTCAGCTCGCCCTCCGCCTACTCCAGCTAATCTTCCCGGTCTCCTGGCTCCATACTGGCCCTATGCGGACATCTTCGGTAAAAACGAAGCAGAGACGTTGCCACCCCATAGGCCTTATGACTGCCCGATCGACCTGGTACCTGGCGCCACTCCTCCCCATAGGCCGTTGTCTGCGGCCGAAACCCGGGCCATGTCTGAATACATTGAGGAGAATCTGGCTAGGGGATTTATCCAAAAATCTACCTCCCCGGCTGGAGCCGGATTCTTCTTTGTCAAAAAGAAAGACGGCTCGCTACGTCCCTGTATTGACTACAGAGGACTCAATCTAATCACTATAGAAAACAAATACCCCCTGCCGCTCATCTCCGAATTGTTTGACCGTCTCAAGGGCGCCAGGATCTTCTCCAAGCTGGATCTACGAGGGGCATATAACTTGGTCCGTATCCGTCAAGGAGATGAGTGGAAGACAGCATTCAATACCCGGGACGGTCACTATGAGTACCTTGTGATGCCCTTTGGTCTCTGTAACGCCTCCGCTGTCTTTCAAGAGCTGGTCAACAACACCTTCCGTGACCTCTTGTACTCCTGTGTAGTGGTTTACCTGGACGATATCTTGGTCTTCTCTCCGGATCTCCCCACACACCGGAGGGATGTTCGTCAGGTCCTGCTTAGGCTCCGGCAGAACCACCTCTATGCCAAATACGAGAAGTGCCTCTTCGACCAGACCTCCCTTTCATTCTTGGGCTATGTGATCTCCCAGACAGGTCTACAAATGGATCCGGAGAAGCTCTCTTCTGTTCTAAAATGGCCCCGTCCAGAAGGTTTGAAGGCGATACAGCGATTCCTGGGCTTTGCTAATTACTATCATCTTTTCATCCCACACTTCTTGTCCCGGACTGCTCCCATATCTGCGCTTACCCGTAAGGGGGCAAATTGCAAGGTATGGTCGCCTGAAGCTGAGGAGGCCTTCCTTTCCTTAAAGAGAGCCTTTGCCTCTGCCCCCGTCCTGCATCGTCCAGACTATAATAAACAATTCTACCTGGAGGTTGATGCCTCCTCCTCCGGAGCCGGAGCGGTACTCACCCAAAAAATCTTCTACCGGGAGAATGGTAACCTGCGGCTTCTTCTCCAAAATCTTCTCCTCGTCTGAGCGCAACTACTCCATAGGAGACCGTGCATTGCTAGCTGTCAAATTGGCACTGGAGGAGTGGCGCTATCTGCTAGAAGGGGCTCTCTACCCGGTAATCTTCTACACGGATCACAAAAACCTGGCATATCTCCAAAATGCCCAGAGACTCAATCCTCGCCAGGCCCGGTGGTCGTTGTTTTTTGCCCGCTTCGACTTCATTCTTCATTTCCGCCCGGCGGACAAGAACGTCAAAGCTGATGCCTTGTCTCGGTCCTTCCTGTCCTCCGATCAAGAGAAGGACCTACACACATCATTGACTACTCCAAGGTGATGAATGTGGCCCCCTTGGATCTGACTCGTCTTCCACCCGGTAAGAAGTTTGTAGCAGTATCAGATCGGGAGAGGGTCCTTCGCTAGGGACATTCTTCTAAACTAGCTGGCCATGCTGACCAAAAGAAGACCTTCCAGCTCATTTCCCGGCATTACTGGTGGCCTACCCTGCGTAAGGACGTTGTAGACTTCGTCGCGGCCTGTTCATCCTGTGCCCGTAACAAAGTTCCCAGACAATACCAGCTGGCCATCTCTTGCCCCTGCCCGTACCTGCTGCTCCATGGCTGCACATTGCTATGGACTTAATCACTGATCTTCCTGTTTCTGCCGGTTGTACAGTCATTTGGGTGGTCGCTGACCGCTTTTCTAAAATGGCCCACTTCATTCCCCTGCCTGGTCTCCCATCTACACCCGAGCTGGCTAAAGACTTTATCCGCCATATCTTCCGTCTCCATGGCCTACTCCTCCACATCATGTCAGATCGTGGGGTTCAGTTCACCTCACGCTTCTGGAAAGCCACATGTAAGCTGCTAGACGTCACCCTGGATTTCTCCTCCGCTTACCACCCACAGTCCAATGGTCAAGTGGAGCGAATGAATCAGATCCTGACCAGCTACCTCCGGCACTTCGTTAATGCCCACCATTCGGATTGGGTGGATCTCCTACCATGGGCCGAGTTCTCTTATAATAACCATGAGAGCGAATCCTCTTCCCAATCCCCATTCTTTATTGTCTATGGCCAGTACTCCCGGATTCCAGTTCCTGTCTCCGCTTCTGTGGACAACCCTGCCGCAGAGTCTCTTGTCAGCCAGTTTTCTACTATTTGGGAGAATACCAGGTCCACTCTTCTTCTGTCCTCCGAGCGGATGAAGAGATTTGCTGATAATAGACGTCTGGATCCACGTCAATTCCGTCCGGGAGACAAGGTTTGGCTCTCTTCCAAATATGTGCGGCTCAAAGTACCCTCCTACAAGTTGGGCCCTCGGTTCATCGGACCCTTCGAAGTCCTCAGGCAAATTAACCCAGTGGCCTACAAATTAAAAATCCCGGCCACCCTACGCATTCCCAACTCCTTCCACGTATCCCTCCTCAAACCTGTTGTCCTTAACACTTTTTCCGACAATCCAGGTACTCCTCCTACTCCGGTTTCAGCTGAGGACGTCTTTGAAGTGGAGAGTATCCTGGCCACCAAGAGGGCAAGAGGGAGAACCTTTTTTCTGGTGGATTGGAAGGGGTTTGGTCCTGAGTAGTGTTGAGCGATACCTTCCAATATCGGGAAATATCGGATCGGATTGGATCGGACCGATACCGAAAAAGTATCGGATATCGCCGATTCCAATACCGGAAACCAATGCAAGTCAATGGGACAGAAATATCGGAATGAAAATAAACCCTTTCTTTCCTTGTAGGTTAATTCTACCTGAAGGAAAACAACTAAGAATAATGTAGAATGTATTGGGGGAGGTGGGCGAGACAATAAAGGCATAGAGGTTTAGCCCAATCAAATGGAATAGCAGGAATTAATATTTTTTTTAAGACGTTGTTAAGTATTTTTATATTTTGTCAGATATTTATGTTTCACTACTTCCATGCTCTTCACCTTCTTTTTTACTTCTCCCACACTTTCTCCTTCATCATCCTCAGCATCTTTTTCATCCTCTTCTTCTTCACCTTCTTCATCTTCTTCTTTTTCACCTTCTTCGTGTTATTCTTTTTTTCACATTCTTCATATTCTACTTCTTCATCTTCTTCTTCTTCATCATATTCTCATTTGTGACAGGCATTCCTGTAGTTGTTATCTATAAAAGGTTGGACATTACACCTTTCGTTCTGCCCGTCACAAAAGATTTACAACAGGATTTGTCCGCGTTCAGTTTGGCCTGCAGCAGCAGGTCTTTTCCAGGGGCACCATGAGGAGGAACGGACTCACCCCCATACACTGCTTAGTCATCTTCTGCTTATAATTTAGATATTATCTTTTGCTCTGATTTTTAGTCTTATGCTTAATGTTCTTCCGCTTTTTGTTCTGCAGCTTCTTGTATTTCTGCTTCTTGGTTTTCTGTCTCTTGTTCTTCTGTATCTTGGTGCTTGTCTTCTCTTCTTTGTCCTCTTGGTCAACTTCTTCAGGGTCATCTTCTTGGTCTTCTTCGGGGTGGTCTTCAGGGTCGTCGTCTTCGGGGGTCCTCGTCTTCGGGGGTCCTCGTCTTCTTCGGGTTGGTCTTCTGGGTCCTCGTCTTCGGGGTCCTCGTCTTCTTCGGGGTGGTTTTCAGGGTCCTCGTCTTCTTCGGGGTGGTCTTCAGGGTCCTCGTCTTCTTCGGGGTGGTCTTCAGGGTCCTCGTCTTCTTCGGGGTGGTCTTCAGGGTCCTCGTCTTCAGGGTCGTTGTCTTCGGGGTCCTCGTCTTCTTAGGGTTGGTCTTCAGGGTCCTTGTCTTCAGGGTCCTCGTCAGGGAGATCCAGAGTGATTACCAAGAACCATTTCAAAAAGCTTGAACTTGGAAATGTAGCAGAAGGTACATGAAAGCTGAGGAACTACCGAGAACCAGCTGACAGTACTGGAACCCGGATGGGTAGCAGAAGGTACAAGAGCCAATGGAACTGCCGAAGACCAGCTGATGGTACTGGAACTCGGTTACTAAGCAGGAGGTACCTGTGCCAGAAAGCACTACCAAGGACCAGCAGACGTTGGTGGAACTTGGATACCGAGAAGGAGGCACCTAATCCAAAGGCACTGCCGAGAACCAGCTGACGATACTGGAACCCGGATGGGTAGCAGAAGGTACACATGTAAAAAAAAGTTCAAGGCCGCGAGTCGGCCGCAGTTACCAAAACCCACAGTCCTACAGGGGGTGCTTGTCCTATTGGCACTATGGAACCAGCCTTCATTGCCTGATCCCGCAGCCCAGATAGGAGTAACCTAAACTGCAGGCACCATAGAGTCGGCTAACCCGACCGCAACACGACAGGACAACGCATTGGAGGCAAAGTGACGTTGACACTTCCCGGAAACAGCTGGCGTGCTGGAACCAGGCTGGGCAGGAGGGAGTACCCGTGCCAAAGTCACTGCCGAGAACCAGCTGACGGTACTGGAACCCGGATGGGTAGTAGAAGGTACAAGAGCAAATGGAACTACTGAGGACCAGCTGACGGTACTGGAACCCGGATGGGTAGCAGAAGGTACCCATGTTAAAAAAAAGTTCAAGGCCGCGAGCCGGCCGCAGTTACCAAAACCCACAGTCCTACAGGGGGTGCTTGTCCTATAGGCACTATGGAACCAGCCTTCATTGCCAGATCCCGCAGCCCACATAGGAGTCACCTAAACTGCAGGCACCATAGAGTTGGCTAACCCGACCGCAACACGACAGGACAACGCATTGGAGGCAAAGTGACGTTGACACTTCCCGGAAACAGCTGGGGTGCTGGAACCAGGCTGGGCAGGAGGGAGTACCCGTGCCAAAGTCACTGCCGAGAACCAGCTGACGGTACTGGAACCCGGATGGGTAGTAGAAGGTACAAGAGCAAATGGAACTACTGAGGACCAGCTGACGGTACTGGAACCCGGATGGGTAGCAGAAGGTACAAGAGCCAATGGAACTGCCGAAGACCAGCTGACGGTACTGGAACTCGGTTACTAAGCAGGAGGTACCTGTGCCAGAAAGCACTACCAAGGACCAGCAGACGTTGGTGGAACTTGGATACCGAGAAGGAGGCACCTAATCCAAAGGCACTGCCGAGAATCAGCTGACGGTACTGGAACCCGGATGGGTAGCAGAAGGTACCCATGTAAAAAAAAGTTCAAGGCCGCGAGCCGGCCGCAGTTACCAAAACCCACAGTCCTACAGGGGGTGCTTGTCCTATAGGCACTATGGAACCAGCCTTCATTGCCAGATCCCGCAGCCCACATAGGAGTCACCTAAACTGCAGGCACCATGGAGTCGGCTAACCCGACCGCAACACGACAGGACAACGCATTGGAGGCAAAGTGACGTTGACACTACCCGGAAACAGCTGGCGTGCTGGAACCAGGCTGGGCGGGAGGGAGTACCCATGCCAAAGTCACTGCCGAGAACCAGCTGATGGTACTGGAACCCGGATGGGTAGTAGAAGGTACAAGAGCAAATGGAACTACCGAGGACCAGCTGACGGTACTGGAACCCGGATGGGTAGCAGAAGGTACAAGAGCCAATGGAACTGCCGAAGACCAACTGACGGTACTGGAACTCGGTTACTAAGCAGGAGGTACCTGTGCCAGAAAGCACTACCAAGGACCAGCAGACGTTGGTGGAACTTGGATACCGAGAAGGAGGCACCTAATCAAAAGGCACTGCCGAGAACCAGCTGACGGTACTGGAACCCGGATGGGTAGCAGAAGGTACCCATGTAAAAAAAAGTTCAAGGCCGTGAGCCGGCCGCAGTTACCAAAACCCACAGTCCTACAGGGGGTGCTTGTCCTATAGGCACTATGGAACCAGCCTTCTTTGCCAGATCCCGCAGCCCACATAGGAGTCACCTAAACTGCAGGCACCATAGAGTCGGCTAACCCGACCGCAACACGACAGGACAACGCATTGGAGGCAAAGTGACGTTGACACTACCCGGAAACAGCTGGCGTGCTGGAACCAGGCTGGGCAGGAGGGAGTACCCGTGCCAAAGACACTGCCGAGAACCAGCTGACGGTACTGGAACCCGGATGGGTAGTAGAAGGTACAAGAGCCAATGGAACTGCCGAAGACCAGCTGACGGTACTGGAACTCGGTTACTAAGCAGGAGGTACCTGTGCCAGAAAGCACTACCAAAGACCAGCAGACGTTGGTGGAACTTGGATACCGAGAAGGAGGCACCTAATCAAAAGGCACTGCCGAGAACCAGCTGACGGTACTGGAACCCGGATGGGTAGCAGAAGGTACCCTTGTAAAAAAAAGTTAAAAGCCGCGAGCCGGCCGCAGTTACCAAAACCCACAGTCCTACAGGGGGTGCTTGTCCTATAGGCACTATGGAACCAGCCTTCATTTCCAGATCCCGCAGCCCACATAGGAGTCACCTAAACTGCAGGCACCATAGAGTCGGCTAACCCGACCGCAACACGACAGGACAACGCATTGGAGGCAAAGTGACGTTGACACTACCCGGAAACAGCTGGCATGCTGGAACCAGGCTGGGCAGGAGGGAGTACCCGTGCGAAAGACACTACCCGGAAACAGCTGGCGTGCTGGAACCAGGCTGGGCAGGAGGGAGTACCCGTGCCAAAGACACTGCCGAGAACCAGCTGACGGTACTGGAACCCGGATGGGTAGTAGAAGGTACAAGAGCCAATGGAACTGCCGAAGACCAGCTGACGGTACTGGAACTCTGTTACTAAGCAGGAGGTACCTGTGCCAGAAAGCACTACCAAGGACCAGCAGACATTGGTGGAACTTGGATACCGAGAAGGAGGCACCTAATCCAAAGGCACTGCCGAGAACCAGCTGACGGTACTGGAACCCGGATGGGTAGCAGAAGGTACCCATGTAAAAAAAGTTCAAGGCTGCGAGCTGGCCGCAGTTACCAAAACCCACAGTCCTACAGGGGGTGCTTGTCCTATAGGCACTATGGAACCAGCCTTCATTGCCAGATCCCGCAGCCCACATAGGAGTCACCTAAACTGCAGGCACCATAGAGTCGGCTAACCTGATCGCAACACGACAGGACAACGCATTGGAGGCAAAGTGACGTTGACACTACCCGGAAACAGCTGGTGTGCTGGAACCAGGCTGGGCAGGAGGGAGTACCCGTGCCAAAGACACTGCCGAGAACCAGCTGACGGTACTGGAACCCGGATGGGTAGTAGAAGGTACAAGAGCAAATTGAACTACCGAGGACCAGCTGATGGTACTGGAACCCGGATGGGTAGCAGAAGGTACAAGAGCCAATGGAACTGCCGAAGACCAGCTGACGGTACTGGAACTCGGTTACTAAGCAGGAGGTACCTGTGCCAGAAAGCACTACCAAGAACCAGCAGACGTTGGTGGAACTTGGATACCGAGAAGGAGGCACCTAATCCAAAGGCACTGCCGAGAACCAGCTGACGGTACTGGAACCCGGATGGGTAGTAGAAGAGCAAATGGAACTACCGAGAACCAGCTGGCGGTGCTGGAACCCAGGGTAAATATTAAAAACAGAGTGGAGCCAGAGGTGTAATTGGAGCTAGTTTTAAATCAGTAGTACAGTGGATGTGGACAAAGCAGGAGAATTTGCCGGACACACAGCAGGGGAACAGCTGACGTTACTGAACCCCAATAACACTGGAGCAAGCGTTGACTGTGCAGACGGCACTTATGAGCAGCAACTAGCGGTATTGGAGCCCAGGGTAAATAATAAAAACAGAGGAGCCAAAGGTGTATTTGCAGGAGGTTTTAAATCAGTAGTAGTGAGAATGTGGACAGAGCAGGAGAAATTGCCGTCCGCACAGCAGGGGAACAGCTGACGTTACCGAACCCCAATAACATGGCAGCAAGTGTTGACTGTGCAGACGGCACTTCCGAGTGCCAACTGGCGGTGTTGGAGCTCAGGGATAATACTGAAAACAGAGGAGCCAGAGGTGTATTTGGAGCAACTTTAAAATCTGTAGTAGTGAGAATGTGGACAGAGCAGGAGAAATTGCCGTCCGCACAGCAGGGGAACAGCTGACGTTACTGAACCCCAATGACACGGCAGCAAGTGTTGACTGTGCAGACGGCACTTCCGAGCGCCAACTGGCGGTGTTGGAGCTCAGGGATAATACTGAAAACAGAGGAGCCAGAGGTGTAATTGGAGCAACTTTAAAATCTGTAGTAGTGAGAATGTGGACAGAGCAGGAGAAATTGCCGTCCGCACAGCAGGGGAACAGCTGACGTTACTGAACCCCAATGACACGGCAGCAAGTGTTGACTGTGCAGACGGCACTTCCGAGCGCCAACTGGCGGTGTTGGAGCTCAGGGATAATACTGAAAACAGAGGAGCCAGAGGTGTAATTGGAGCAACTTTAATATCTGTAGTAGTGAGAATGTGGACAGAGCAGGAGAAATTGCCGTCCGCACAGCAGGGGAACAGCTGACGTTACTGAACCCCAATGACATGGCAGCAAGTGTTGACTGTGCAGACGGCACTTCCGAGCGCCAACTGGCGGTGTTGGAGCTCAGGGATAATACTGAAAACAGAGGAGCCAGAGGTGTAATTGGAGCAACTCTAAAATCTGTAGTAGTGAGAATGTGGACAGAGCAGGAGAAATTGCCATCCGCACAGCAGGGGAACAGCTGACGTTACTGAACCCCAATGACATGGCAGCAAGTGTTGACTGTGCAGACGGCACTTCCGAGCGCCAACTGGCGGTGTTGGAGCTCAGGGATAATACTGAAAACAGAGGAGCCAGAGGTGTAATTGGAGCAACTTTAAAATCAGTAGTAGTGAGAATGTGGACAGAGCAGGAGAAATTGCCGTCCGCACAGCAGGGGAACAGCTGACGTTACTGAACCCCAATAACACGGCAGCAAGTGTTGACTGTGCAGATGGCACTTCCGAGCACCAACTGGCGGTGTTGGAGCTCAGGGATAATACTGAAAACAGAGGAGCCAGAGGTGTAATTGGAGCAACTTTAAAATCTGTAGTAGTGAGAATGTGGACAGAGCAGGAGAAATTGCCGTCCGCACAGCAGGGGAACAGCTGACGTTACTGAACCCCAATGACATGGCAGCAAGTGTTGACTGTGCAGACGGCACTTCCGAGCGCCAACTGGCGGTGTTGGAGCTCAGGGATAATACTGAAAACAGAGGAGCCAGAGGTGTAATTGGAGCAACTTTAAAATCTGTAGTAGTGAGAATGTGGACAGAGCAGGAGAAATTGCCGTCCGCACAGCCGGGGAACAGCTGACGTTACTGAACCCCAATGACACGGCAGCAAGTGTTGACTGTGCAGACGGCACTTTCGAGCGCCAACTGGCGGTGTTGGAGCTCAGGGATTACAGTTCAGGTGGTAGAAACATGAACAGAACAGGAGACCTGGATACTTTTGCCAACAATTATTTATTCTTGAAGAGGACTGGAAAATTCATGAGAGATCCAGGCCTTGTTCATTTTGAGAAAAGTAAGCCGGTCAACGTTATCGGAGGATAGTCGCATGCGACGGTCTGTTAGTACACCACCTGCGGCACTAAAGACGCTTTCCGATAATACACTAGCAGCAGGGCAAGCTAGCACCTCCAATGCATACTGACTTAGCTCTGGCCATGTATCTAGCTTACAGACCCAAAACTTGAAGGGAGAAGAGCCGTCTGGGAGTACACTAAGAGGGCAAGACATGTAGTCTGTCACCATCTGACGGAAACGTTGCCTCCTGCTGACTGGAGCCGTCTGTGATGGTGTAGACATTTGTGGCGGCGGGGACACAAAACTTTGCCACATTTCGGCCATACTGGTCTTGCTTTGTGCTGAGGCACTGCTTCTGCTCCCTCTTTGTGCAGAGCTTCCTCCACTGCCTCGACGCACTGAGCTGCTTTGTAAAGCACTAGCAGCACTGCTCTCGGTTGGAATGGAGAACATGATGGAATGCACCAGTGCGTCTTGGTACTCCCGCATTTTACGCTCCCGGTTCAATGGTGTTATGAGGCTTTGTAAGTTGTCCCGGTAGCGAGGATCTAGGAGGGTGGACACCCAATAATCAGCCGTGTTGAGAATGTGGGCGATGCGGCGGTCGTTTCTCAGGCACTGCAGCATGAAATCAACCATGTGCTGCAGACTGCCAACTGGCCAAGAAACGCTGTCCCCTGCTTGAGGCGTGATCTCTGCCTGCTCTGCATCACCCCACCCTCACTCTAGATACTGACTACTAGAGCATTGTGTACCTCCCTCCTCTGGACAGATGTCTTCCTCATCCATTGACTCCTCCTCATCCTCCTCACAAAGTGTCCCCTGCCTAGGCCTTTGTGAGGAACCACGTTGCGCAGACTGTAGAGAAGCAGATGGCATTTGTGACTCCTCATCCTCCACCTCTTCCAAAACCTCGTCCCTTAGTGCTTGCAGTGTTTTTTCAAGCAGGCAGATAAGGGGGATAGTCATGCTGACTAGTGCATCATCTGCACTCGCCATCCGCGTGGAATAATCGAAGGCACGCAAAACATGGCAAATGTCCTTCATAGAGGCCCACTCAGTGGTGGTGAAGTGTGAACGGCGCGCACTGCGACTTGTTTGTGCCTGCTGCAGCTGGTACTCCATTACTGCTGCCTGCTGCTCAAACAACCTCTCCAACATATGTAACGTTGAATTCCACCTGGTGGGTAGGTCACATATGATGCGATGTTCCGGAAGACGTAATCGGCGCTGCAGAGCTGCAATGCGTGATCTTGCATTGCTGGAACGCCGCAAGTGAGCGCACTCTATGCGGACCTTGTGAAGCAGTGCATTAAGATCCGGATAGTCCCTCAAAAAACTCTGCACGACCAAGTTGAGCACATGTGCCAGACATGGGATGTGAGTGAGGTTGCCTAGGCCCAGAGCTGCCACCAGATTTCGGCCATTGTCACACACTACCATGCCTGGCTGGAGATTCGCTGGCACAAACCACACGTCGCTCTGCTGCTTGATGGCATTCCAGAGCTCCTGCACTGTGTGGCTTCGATTCCCCAAAGAAATTAATTTTAATACGGCCTGTTGACGTTTGGCCACGGCTGTGCTCATATTGGTCACCATAACAGGTAACCGTTCACGGGTCGATGTGGAGGTAGACCGTGACGGCTCCTGCAGCGCTGATTCAGAGGAACTGGAGTATGAGGAGGAGTCAATGTGTACAGACTGGATTCCTGCAATCCTTGAAGTTGGCAGAACACGTACAGCGCCACTCTTAAGATCTGTACCCGGCTCCACAACATTTACCCAATGGGCAGTGAGGGAAAGGTATCGTCCCTGTCCATGCTTACTGGTCCGCGCATCAGTGGTCAGGTGGACCTTGCTACTGACGGCGTTTTGTAGTGCATGTTTAATTTTTCCCTCCACATGATGTTGCAGGGCAGGGACGGCTTGCCTGCTGAAATAAAATCGGCTTGTATTGTGGGACTGCCAATGCCATAAAGTTCCGGAATGTGTCAGTCTCCACCAGCCTGAATGATAGCATTTCAAGGGCCAGTAGTTTAGCAATGCCAGCATTCAGAGCCTGTGCTCGGGGGTGGTTTGCCGAGTGGGCGCCTTTTCTCCCATGCCTGTGCTAACGATGGCTGTAGACTGGCCTAGGAGTGTGAGGATGAATGGGAAAGTGGTGCTGTGGGTGGAATTACACTGTGTCTCTGTACAACAGTGCCAGAGATTCTTCCGTGGCGATCCTGTGAGGAAGCCGAACCAGCTGTGTGTGAGCTGGAGGAAGAGGCTACAACACGAGCTGAAGAGGTGGTAGGTGGCGCTGTAGGTTGGCCTAGGTCTTCAGTGTGTTTTTGTAACTCCACCACGTGCTTGGTCCGCACATGTTTCCACATATTTGTGGTATTGAGGTTGCTGACACTTTTCCCTCTTTTCATCTTCTGATTACACAGCTTGCATTTGACAAAGCAAATGTCATCTGCAACTGTGTCAAAAAAGGACCAGGCACTGCAAGTCTTGGGAGCGCTTGCTTTGGATTTTGGAAGAGCCATGCTCCTAATGGGTGCTGAAGTGGAGGCTACAGGCAACCAAGTCTGCCCCCTCCCTCTCCCTCCTTTTTGGGCTGTTCGGGGAATCTCTTCCTCAGAGCTGCTCCCACCACCTTCCTGTCCCTCACGCCATGATGGGTCAAGGACCTCATCATCTACACCACCCTCTTCAAACAACTGCTTCTCCTGGGTAGTCTCGACAGCACAGTACGCACCAGAAAGTGGCACCTGAGTCTCATCATCAGATGCGTACTGAGGTGTGCTGCTGACCATAGGCACTGGCCCACCCGCCTCTTCAGATTCAGAGAGACAAAACGGTTGCGCATCACTGCATACTACCTCTTCTTCAAATTCTCGAATTCTGCTTGGCTGGCCCCCTCTTTCCAAGCCAAGAGATTCAGAGAACAGAAGTAGAGATGGCTCCTGTCCAGGGCTCTCTGACTGCCTGGGCAATTTGGCAGGTGGTGAAGAGACAGATGGGTGCTCTTCAGTGCTCAGGACCTGAGAGGATCTGGAACTAATTGAAGTCGATGCGTTAGCTGCCATCCATCCGACAATGGCTTCAATTTGGTCCTCCCGCAGCAGTGGGGTACGGCTAGCTCCTACAAAGCTGCGCATAAAGGACTGTTCCCTGGTAAAACTGGGGGATGCTGAGTCACTGGTGCCCGCAGCAGGCACAGAATCCCCACGTCCTCTCCCTGCAGGCACAGAATCCTCACGTCCTCTCCCTGCAGAAACTCCACGCCCACGCCCACGACCACATGCCATACTCCCTGCCTTCTTCATCTTGGTAGACTGATAAAGATAGGCAGAAAAGTACTAAGGGCTTAGTGTGCTTATTCCTGAACAGCTGCTAACAGGTATAAGAAACACTAATTTTATAAAGTGTGGACTAGACTTTAATATGAGCTAATGTGGCCTACACAACTGTAAAGTGGAGTGTTTGGTGAACTTTATTTGGGTTTTTTTTGTCACAAAAAGACACTGGATGTGCCTAAAGATGTAATAATGATAGTATCACAAACTTTTTGTAGCTATTACAATGTAGGAAGGTAACCTACAATGCAATAGATGAGGCTGCAAAAAATAGGCTAATACTAATCTGGCTGGGGCTGCAGGGCCCAATGCTGCAGAAAGGCTCCTCTAACTACTCCTATATAGTGTGTTTGGAACCAATTTAGCTGAATACGGATGGAACCACCACACTAATAGGAGAAATCAGGAAATATTATGAATTGGCAAAAAAGGACAATGTATGAGGCAGTGACACACACTGAGTGCACTACAACCAGACGTGGTTGAAGCACACACTACAGGGTGAGCTTCACTCACACACCAGACCTTGCAGACAGCGGTGAACAGTACAGATGCAGAGCACTGTGCACTAGCGCTGCAAGACCAAAAAAATTTCTCTATCTACTCCTATATAGTGTGTTTGGAACCAATTTAGCTGAATACGGATGGAACCACCACACTAATAGGAGATATCAGGAAAAATTATGAATTGGCAAAAAAGAACAATGTATGAGGCAGTGACACACACTGAGTGCACTGCAACCAGACGTGGCTGAAGCACACACTACAGGGTGAGCTGCACTCACACACAGAGACCTTGCAGAAAGCGGTGAACAGCACAGAGAACTGTGCACTAGCACTGCAAGGCACAGCGATTTATAAAGTAGCTTGGGTAAAGCAGAATAGACCAAATAGGTAGCTAAAACTGTCCCTCAGAACAACAGCATCCTATCCCTAACTGAATTCACAGCAGAGTGAGCTCAAAATGGCGGCGGCGGCTTTTATAGTGCATCATGACATCATTTCAGCAGCCAATCACAGCCATGCCATTAGTTAAGATGCCTACATGCCTAACAGGATGTGCCCACACTTCTTAGGATCCTCATTGGCTGAATAAAATGAAAATGGCTCATTGCATTATGGGAACTTCTGATTCCGGTATACGATATTGCAAAAGTATCGGAATTAAGTATCGGAATTCCGATACCGCGAATATCGGCCGATACCCGATATTTCAATATCGGAATGCTCAACACTAGTCCTGAGGAATGAACTGGAGAACCCAGGGAGAACATCAACGCTCCGCATCTCCATGAGAAATTTCTCTCTGGCCTAAAAAAGGGGGGCCAAAAGGGGGGGTACTGTAGAATCGGCATCTCTGCCTCCTGCTAGGCAGAGACGCCATCCCTCTCACCTTCCTGTTCAGCGCGCGGCGTCCTCCTGCGCTCCTTCCCTCGCTGCTGCTGGAGCGCGCTCCTTCCCGGGCACTGTGCTTAGGGCACGCGCGCTCCCCCTCTCTTAAAGGGGCCACGAGCGTTGTCCTAAGGAGTCCCCGGTCTATTGCCGGAGGACTTCCCATATATAGGGCACCTCCTCCAAAATGGAGGTGCCCGAGCAAAGTTGTTTGCACTGTGTCTCACCTGTGCTTTAGCCCTCAGGTTCCGCTTCTAGCCTGACTCCTTGTCCTGCCTGCCAGCCTGTTACCTGCCTTGCCTGTCAGACTTCTCACCTTGGAGCGTCCACCAGTTACCTGCCTGTTACCTGCCTCGTCTGTCAGACCGCTCACCTGGGACCGGCCACCCTACGCATTCCCAACTCCTTCCACGTTTCCCTCCTCAAACCCGTTGTCCTTAACACTTTTTCCGACAATCCAGGTACTCCTCGTACTCCGGTTTCTGCTGAGGATGTCTTTGAAGTGGAGAGTATCCTGGCCACCAAGAGGGTAAGAGGGAGAACCTTTTT
The DNA here is from genome assembly GCF_046119375.1 of Phyllobates terribilis. Taxonomy (NCBI): domain Eukaryota; kingdom Metazoa; phylum Chordata; class Amphibia; order Anura; family Dendrobatidae; genus Phyllobates; species Phyllobates terribilis. The sequence continues at coordinate 405,457,407 of NW_027362761.1, read as the reverse complement.
TCTGGTGGATTGTAAGGGGTTTGGTCCTGAGGAAAGAACTTGAGAACCCAGGGAGAACATCAACGCTCCGCTTCTCCTTGAGAAATTTCTCTCTGGCCTAAAAAATGGGGGGCCTAAAGGGGGGGTACTGTAGCATCGGCGTCTCTGCCTCCTGGTAGGCAGAGACGCCGTCCCTCTCACCTTCCTGTTCAGCGCGTGGCGTCCTCCTGCGCTCCTTCCCTCGCTGCTGCCGGCGCGCGCTCCTTCCCGGGCACTGTGCTTAGGACGCGCGCGCTCCCCTCTCTTAAAGGGGCCGCGCGCGTCGTCCTAAGGAGTCCCCGGCCAATTGCCGGAGGACTTCCCATATATAAGGCACCTCCTCCAAAATGGAGGTGCCCGAGCAAAGTTGTTTGCACTGTGTCTCACCTGTGCTTCAGCCCTCAGGTTCCGCTGCTAGCCTGACTCCTCGTCCTGCCTGCCAGCCTGTTACCTACCTTGCCTGTCAGACCGCTCACCTGGGAGCGTCCACCAGTTACCTGCCTGTTACCTGCCTCGTCTATCTGATCGCTCACCTGGGAGCGTCCACCAGTTACCTGCCTGTTACCTGCCTCATCTGTCAGACCGCTCACCTGGGAGCGTCCACCAGTTACCTGACTGCTACCTGCCTCGTCTGTCTGATCGCTCACCTGGGAGCGTCCACCAGTTACCTGCCTGTTACCTGCCTCGTCTGTCATACCGCTCACCTGGGAGTGTCTGCCAATTACTCGCCTCGTCCGTCTGCCCGCTCACCTGGGAGCACTTGCCTGTTTCCTGCCAGCCTGCCTGGAGACCCTGCCGTCACTTGCTGTGACCATCTTCCTGGTAAACCTAAAGACTGTTACCTGCCCCGCTTTCTCGAACAGTGACCACCTGCCAGCTACCGGAGACTTCTGCCTGCTTGCCGTGTCCATCCGCCATACCGGTCAGTCCCAGCCATCTGACCCGTGGGAGCCACCTGCTCTCTTACAAGGTCGACCCCAGAGTAGCACCTGGTCCCTCAGCCCGGATCCTCCCTGGTCACGGTGTCGTTAGCTGCCGTACGACCAGGGTCGGTTCGGGTGGATACTTAGTCACGCCCCTCTGGGTCCCTCCTTGCACCTCGGCACAGAGGTTCCACCTCCCAGCCCCGTAACACATCATAGTGGAAACAGGAAAGTGTTGGTTGTTGGGAAATTCACACATATGGCAGACTTTATGTACTGCTGCCTTTCCCATCACCCTCACGTTATATTCATCTTGGCCAAAAAAGAATACTGGTTGTTCACCCTGCTAGACCTATGCTACAAGAAGAACCTTGCATCGGTCCTTCCTGAGGTGGAGAGGTCTACTAAAATGGTGCTATACCAGAAGGCCATTGCGGAAAATATGTTGAAAGAATTCCCATCAGACGCTAGCGGCAGGGGGTAAGCTTCTTTGCCCAACCAAGGAGGAGAGGTGAGGGAGACACACACCAGGTACAGCAGAGGCAGGAGTACACTGTCAAAAACCTGGGCTACTTTCATGGCACCCTTCTAGCATCCAGGCCCTGATGATCGAGTATTTTTGACAAGGAGGGAAAAGTCTTTAAAGATGGTCAAGCAATACCTGGCCAAGAAAATTAGAATACCCCTTAATTCCTCTGTGACATTAAATTATTGGGTCTCAAAGCTGGACACTTGGCATGAGATGTCCTTCTATGCCTTGGAGGTGTTGTGCTGCCCTGCCACTAGCGTCTTGTCTGAGTGGGTTTTTAGTGCCGTCGGGGGGTCATAGCAGACAAGGCACTTTCACCTGTCAACAGAAAATGCAGACAGGCTCACGCTGATGAAAATGAACAAAGCCTGGATTAGCCCTGGCTTTTCCACACCATCAAATGACAGTAATACATAAAGTGTTTTTAATCTTCATTATTTGAATGAGGCTCACCTGTTGTTGCCTACAGGGGTCTATGGATAACTTTATGACCCTCCTTATAATTTTTTCTTGGTTTTGCACTTTGTGCAAACCCTTTATGAATGTAGACGTACATCAACTACACTTTCAAAATATTTGAATGAAGCCCGCCAGTAGTTGTCATTAAGGGTCTGTGGATAACTGGAAGACCCTCCTTATAATTTTTATCCTGGCTTTGCACTTTGTGCAAAGACTTTATGAGTGTAGGGATACCTGAACTACATTTTCAAAAAATTTGAATGAGGCCCACCAGTTGTTGCCTTCAAGAGTCTATGGGTGATCCTCATTATATTTTTTTCCTTGCTTTGCACTTTGAACAAAGCCTTTTGTTAATGTAGAAGCACCACAACTACACTTTCTTCATGTTTTTATGAGGCACTCCAGTTCGTGCCTTCAAGAATGTATGGATGATCCCCTTAGAATTTTTTTCTGGCTTGCACTGTGTGCAAAGCCTTAATGAATGTAGAAGTACCACAACTACACTTTCTTAATTTTTTTTTATGAGGCACTCCAGTTCGTGTCTTCAAGGGTGTATGGATGACCCCCTTACAATTTTTTTCTGGCTTGCACTGTGTGCAAAGCCTTAATGAGTATAGAAGTACCACAACTACACTTTCTTAATATTTCAATGAGGCACTCCAGTTTGTGCCTTTAAGGGTGTATGGATGACCCTGCTTGTAACTTTTGGCAGTCTTTGCACTTAGTGCATAACTTTATGAGTCTGGGAGTATCACTACATGACAATTTGAACAGAATGTGTATGAGGCCCTTCTTTATGTCTAATACAGGTTGTGTCTGAGTCCCTGAGATACATCAAATTTTTCGCAGTTCTTTAGTGATGAGCGAGCTGCTCGGTACTCGCCCGAGTATCACACTGCTCGACATGCTCAGGGCTCGGTGAGTATTTCCGGGTTGCTCGGGCAGGAGCTCGGGTCCCCTCCCTGCATGTTTGGCGCTCTTTAGAGAGCCAATGAACATTTAGGGATTGCTGGCCACGCACTGTAATGCCGTAGCCATGTTGGTTGTGGGCATTACAGTGATTGGCTGGCTGCATAGCGTCATCAGGTCTATATAAGAATTGATGGTGTAATAGTTAGATATAGGTAGTGGTACTCCAGGCATAAATATCACCTGTATATATCCATCTGAACTAACAGTCCTTCTGAGGACTAATCCAGCTGCATATATTCAGTGGTGATAGCAGGAGTTAGACAGGCGGGCAGGGTATGTGGCAGCGTATACAGCACAAAAGGGTCCATTGCACATTCTGTCTGCTCCTCCTATTACAGATATCTGTAGACATAGCCCCAGATATCAGGGGCCAGGACTAATTTATTTTTTAATCTTAATCCTGATTATTTGCTTAAAAAGCAATCCAGAGAACACCATTTTACTGCTCCATTTGCTTGTTAGCAGAACACAGCCAGATTTTTTTTCATTTTATTCTCATTACTGTATTGTGGAAGCAGAGAAACTTTTTTCAATGATCAGATGTGATCCCAAATTACTGCTGTAATAATACAGAACTTTTGTGAAGCGTGCAAAATATTCCACTGAATTTAAATTCAGCCAGCTGTGTTTTGTTGAACCAACTGACACTTGGTCGCTGATAAATACCATATTATTAGGTGACTGCCTGAAACCGTGGCCATCAGCCGTTATCCTATATGACTGCCGTAATAATACAGAAATTGCCAAAATCGATGGGAACAGTGCTCAAATGACATGGGAACAGCATGGGGAAGACCCCTGAAAGAATCTCTGACTCCCAGATCATTGCTGTCAACAACGTGGTCAGAGTGTTAAGGAACATCCTTTCCAGGATAATGACTTGTATACAAGGCAAAATAAATAACCAAAAACAAAAATACTCCTCCACAACTTGGGCTATGTTTACATGTAGCATTTTTGATGCATTTTTGTACTTTTGCATTGCTTTCAACCAAGACAAATGCATTCACCAGGAAATGTCATTTTAACATTTTACAACCTTATCTAGCCATGTGGTGTGTGACACATCATCAGACACATGCATACAGTGCTGAAAAGACATGGGAACAGCATGGGGAAGACCTCTGGAAGCATCTCTGACTCCCAGGTCACTGCCTAAAAGTGTGCCCATCATAAGTGATCCTTGACGCATGCGAAGATGCCTCCCGCCATGAACCTGTCGTTGCAGACTTGCAACAATCACCATCCCACTGCCTCGTTCAGTTGTCCTTACCCCATTCATTGGAATGCAAGCCCAAGTATGCAGGCAGCCACCCACCCACCCACACGCTGGAATACTATACTGCCAAATTTTTGACAGCTGCTTGCACTTGAAATATGGCCTTTTAAGCTCGTGGAGGTGGAAGCTTTTCACAACCTCATGCCGGCGGCGGCTGGGTGTCCATACTCGGTCCCCAGCCGCCACTATATTTCCCGGTATCGCCTCCGCCTTCCACAAGCACGGGTCTCACAACATTACCCGTGCCCTCCCCAGTGCACTTGCTGGAAGGACCGCCTAACCACAAACACGTGGACAGGTGAATGTGGCCAGGGACGGTACAGAGCCAGTCCACAACTTTTTTTGCTGAGAGTTGTATTTAGCTCGGTGAAAAGACTGGCATAGAGGGAAACCGTATCTGCCCTGCGTGTCATTTCTCCCAGCAAGTCCTGTAATTGAGCTTGTTGAAGAAGCCATGGCAGCCCGTCCAACATCAACTCGCACTTGTCGGTGGTGCTTTGACACACACACATCTTTCTTTGCGCATTTAATTTCTTGAATACAGAGTTGGACAATGGTCTGATCTGTAATGCGTTTTGAGAAATAACATGCATAAGCATGGCCGATCCACATTAAAAAAGCAGCCATAGAGTGTCCGGGAACCTTCCCCCACACTATTCTTAGCCAGAGCTGCTTTTTAGGCAGGGTTGGACGGGCCCACCAGAGAACCGGAGACTCCTCCGGCGGGCGCTGGCTTCTCCTTCAGAAGAGTTCATAGTGCTGAGATGACGCCATGATGATGATAGAGGCCAACATCTGCTTAGTTTTCTGTCACTTGGAATGCAAGTGCAATTATGCAGCCAGTCACCCACCCACAGGCCGCAACACTAAACTGCCAGATTTCGTGGAGGCGGAAGCTTTTCACAACCTCATGCCGGCAGCAGCTGGGTGTCCATACTCGGTCCACAGCCACCACTATATTTCCCGGTATCGCCTCTGCCTTCCACAAGCATGGGTCCCACAACATTACCCGTGCCCTCCCCCATGCACTTACTGGGAAAGACCGCCTAATCACAAACACGTGGACAGGTGAATATGGCCAGGGATGGTACGGAGCCAGTCCACAACTTTTTTTGCTGAGAGTTGTATTTAGCTCGGTGAAAGGACTGGCATAGAGGTAAACCGTATCCACCCTGTGTGTCATTTTTCCCTTGAAGTCCTCTATAGCTGCTTTCTCTTGAAATGTGGCCTGAACATTACTGCTGGTACTTTTCTGTGGAAATTTGTTTACCTCCTACCAGCCTGGAATATTTCCAACAAACTATGGTACGACGCCATGGTATTAGCACTGTCCCCAGTACCAGTAGCGAAGCCATCCCCAATTTCCTTCTCAGGAATTTTATTTGGTAGACTAAGTGGCTGCCTAAATACATGTTTTCATAAAAGAGCTGAAGATAGAGTGGCAGTAAGTGCAAGTTTCTCCAGCCTGTTATATATTAGAGGGTGAACGGCAGCACATTGGATCAGTGGTTAGCACTGAAGCCTTGCAGTGCTGGGATCCTGGGTTCAAATCCCAGCAAGGACAACATCTGCAAGGACTTTGTATGTTATCCCATTGTTTGAGTGTATTTCCTCCTCAGTAAAAATAGAGTGTGCGGGAACCTTCCCACACACTTTTCTTAGCAAGGACTCCTTCTCGGCAGGGTTAAACGGTTCCACCAGAGAATCCTCTGGTGTGCCTTGGCTTCTACCTCAGGAGAGTTCATGATAGTGCTTACTTTGCAGCTGCTATGGGGCTTTGAGCGGGTGAGAAAGGTTATCCCTCAGAATCAAATCCTCTGGTGGGCACAATGTTTTTCAATCTGAAACAGCTTCTCAGTGTGAGTTGTATTTCACCACAGCCATATTCTTTAGCTTGGTGAGAGGACTGGCATAGAGGGAAACTGTATCTACCCCGGCTGTCATTTCTCCGTCACCACTTTCCGCCCATTGTCACACACGACCATGCCTGGCAGTATGTTCAGCGGTGAGAGCCACAGATCAGGCTGCTGTGTTACAGCTTTTATCAACTCTGCAGCTCTGGGCGGTTTGTCAATTAAGCATTAAGCATGTTATCTTCAGCACAGCCTGTTGCCGCTTGGCCAAGGCAGCGCTGCAGTGCTGTCAGCTTGTGACTGATGTAGTCATTTGGGAGATGGAGGAGGAGGTGCATGAGCTGAACAATGTGATTACATTGAGGTTAAATTGGTGACGTTGTTTTTTATACTAAAGAAAGATCCTATTGTTTTGTTTTTTTTACGTTATTTTTTAAGACAAATGCATTCACCGGGACATGTCATTTTAACATTTTACAACCTTATCTGGCAATGTGGTGTGTGACACATCATCAGACACATCCAGTTTTATTTATGATGGAGGGACTCTGAAAGTCCCTCCATATAAATATTTTTATAGGGCCATCAGACGGCCCTTACTATTCTTAAAAGGCCAGCAGTCAGCCCTGGCTATTGTTAGAGAGCCATTAGCCGGCTATGCTTTGTTTTTCTTATTATTAACAAGTGGGTCTCCTATACTGTTATTGCGTATCCAGTGACTGCAAGGGCTGCCAAAAATTTAGATGCAACCCAATACCCCTTTGAAGAGACAAAGAGGAGGGTCTCAGTAAAAAAATGTTCCCATTATAAAGGAGTGAGTCTCCTATAGTAGTAATGCCCATGCTGTGACTGCAAGGGCTGCCAAAACTTTGAAAAAACCCACAAAGCAGGGCCACAGTAACAAGTATGACATGTTCCCATTAGAAAGGAGAGGGTCTGCTATACAGTTATAGGGTATGCAGTGAGTCCAACGGCTGACGAATTTCCCACTAAGAATTTAAAGACACATACAGCAGGGCCACAGTAACAAGGAACGGCATGTTCCCATTAGAAAGGAGAGGGTCTGCTATACAGTTATAGGGTATGCAGTGAGTCCAACGGCTGAACAATTTTAGGAAAAACCCCACTAAGAATTTAAAGACACACGTAGTAGGGCCACAGTAATGACAAATTCTCATTAGAAAGGAGAGAGTCTGCTCTACAGTTATAGGGTATGCAGTGAGTCCAACGGCTGACCAGTTTTAGGAAAAACCCCACTAAGAATTTTAAGACACACGGAGCAGGGCTACAGTAACAAGGTATGACATGCTTCCATTAGAAAGGATAGAGTCTGCTATATATTTATAGGGTATGCAGTGAGTCCAACAGCTGACCAATATTAGGAAAAACCCCACTAAGAATTTGAAGACACATTGAGCAGGGCCACAGTAACAACAAATTCCCATTAGAAAGGAGAGAGTCTCCCATAGTTTTGGCCAATGCAGTGAATGCAAGGCCTGCCAAAAATTTGGAGGCAGTTCAATGACCCTTGGAAGAGACGTGGAGGAGGGCCTCATAAAAAAATGTTCCCATTAGAAAGGAGCTGGCCTCCTATACTTGTAATGCCCATGCACTAAGTGTATGGGCTTAAAAACATTTACCCCTGTGGGGTATACATGAACATACTGTATAAAAAATTTTTTTTACGGGCATCATAAACACCCTTTAAAAAAATTATGTGGGTGTTGCATCACGTACCACGGTCACCCTGGTGATATGGTGGTGGAGGATGAGGAGAAGGAGGAGGACAAGAGCAAATAGCCAAAATCAGGAAGCGTATAATCATGTGTGGGTGTGAAAAGGAGCATGAGAATACACCTCTCAAGAAAAGACACTGGATTTGAGTTTATGTTACGCTGCTATCATTCGGTGGTATTGAGAAGTTTGGCCCAATCCAGCCCTTGTTCATTTTTATAAGAGTCAGCCTGTCATCATTTTCAGTTGACAGGCGGATGCGCTTATCAGTTATAATTCCACCAGCGGCAATAAAACCCCTCTCTGATAAAACGCTGGCGGCAGGGCAGGCCAGGACCTCTAAGGCATAGAGAGCCAGTTCATTCCACGTATCCAGCTTGGATACCCAATAGTGTTGAGCGAGCATGCTCGACACTGCTCGGTACTCGGCTGAGCATCTCACTACTCGGGATGTTCGGCGAGCACCGAGCATTTTTGGGTTACTCGGGCGGGAGCTCGGGTCTCCGCCCTGCATGTTTGGCGCTCTTTACAGAGCCAGTGAACATGCAAGAATTGCCAGCCAGTCACTATAATGCCGCAGCCATGTTGGTTGTGGACATTAGAGAGATTGGCTGGCCGCACAGCGTCACCTCGAGTATTTAAAACCAGGCGCCGCCATCTTGGACACAGTCGCTCCGGATCAGACAGTGTAGGGAGAGTGCTGCTGAGCTAGGTAGAAATTTATACTGCGAAATAGTTAGTGTAGGGTCTCTAAAGCCTGCAAAATCACACAAACAGTCCTTCTGAGGACTAATATCCATCCCAGATATCAGGCAGGCAGGCAGGCAGGCAGGCTGTATAGGAGACACAGTGGTTATACCAACAAACACTGCATTACAGTCTTGTGTGCTGCAGCTGCTCAAATTGCTAGACTTAGCCCCAGGTCTCAGGGGCAAGGAAAAATCCTTTTTTTTCAACTAAATCCTCTTTGTTTTTTTTTCCCTCAGTCAGACTGTACAATACCTGTGTTATTTACCTTTTGGTATCCCCCCCCCCCAAAAAAAAAAATTGAGTGTGTCTTTGAGTGTTCAGACACAATTATATCTGTTTAAAAGAGTCTGGTTTCGGCCAGATAACTAGAACTGTGGTTTTGCAGTTCCACGGTTCAAATCTCTGTATTATCCACTTTTTTGCCTTTTTTCCATAAAAAAAAACAGTTTGAGTGTCTCGCTGACTGTTCAGACACAAATATATCTCTTTAAAAAAGTCTGTTATACGCCAGGAAATTAGAACTGTAGTTCTCCTCTTCCACGGTTCAAATCTGGGTGTAATCCACCTTTTTGCCTTTTTTACATAAAAAAAAACTGTTTGAGTGTCTCGCTGACTGCTCAGACACAAATATATCTGTTTAAAAGATTCTGGTGTAGGCCAGAGAAATAAAACTGTGGTTTTCCTCTTCCACGGTTCAAATCTGGGTGTTATCCACCTTTTTGCCTTTTTTCCATAAAATAAAAACAGTTTGAGTGTCTCGCCGACTGTTCAGACACAAATATATCTATTTAAAAAAGTCTGGTATTCGCCAGGAAATTAGAACTGTGGCTTTCCTCTTCCACGGCTCAAATCTGGGTGTTATCCACCTTTTTGCCTTTTTTCCATAAAAAAAAAACAGTTTGAGTGTCTCGCTGACTGTTCAGACACAAATATATCTATTTAAAAGATTCTGGGGTAGGCCAGAGAACTAGAACTGTGTTTTTCCTCTTCCACGGTTCTAATTTCCTTTTTATTACCCTTTTGCCATTGATAGTGTGAGTGTAAGCTATTTTACTTCATTTACAATGGGCAAGGCGCGTGGCAAGGGATGTGGAACTGGACGTTCTGGTGATGGTGCGTGCAGAGGACGGGGCCGTGGCCAAGGTGAAAATGTGCCACAACCAACAGCCACAACTTCTCACTTCCAATTCTTGACCGAATTACTAGGGAAGTACACAACAACACCACTATTGCCAAATGTTCTGTGTGAACAGGTTATTAATTGGATAGCAGATAATACTTCCAGTCACCTGGGCACCACCACCTCCGGTCTGTCTTCCACACGGTCAAGTCTTAGTAGCCGTGAGTCTCGACTGCATACTCCTCCTCACCCTGATGCTCCTTCCTCCCACCATGCCGAGTGTCGTCAGACAGCAACTGACCCCACAGTGGGACACACTGGTCCATTTCCATATTTGGGCCTGTCGCCTGCTCCGCTTGAAGTGGTGGAAGAGAAGATCCCATGTAGCGATGGCCAAATATTTGAACTGCCATGGCCACAGGAAGGCGACGCTGGCAATTTGTCACAAGAGGTGGACGATGACTAGACACAATTGCCACGAAGTGAGGAGGAGGACCGTGATACGGAAGTGGAAGAGGAGGAGGTGGTGGATGATCTAGTAACTGACCCAACGTGGCAGGAGGACACGCAGAGCGAGGCCAGCAGCACACAGGGGGAGGGAGGCAGAGTACCCCAACAAGCAGGAAGAAGCAGTGTGGTGGCCGCAGACAGACGGCGGGCAACCGTTCCCCGTAACACCAACATGAGGGACGTTGTCAGTACAACCGGTAGGTCTTCCAGAGTCTGGAATTTTTTTAAAGGCTCTGCTGATAACTAGTGTTGAGCGATACCTTCCGATATCAGGAAATATCGTATCGGATTGGATCGGACCGATACCCAAAAAGTATCGGATATCGCCGATTCAGATACCGGAAACCAATGCAAGTCAATGGGACACAAATATCGGAATGAAAATAAACCCTTTCTTTCCTTGTAGGTTAATTCTACATGAAGGAAAACAACTAAGAATAATGTAGAATGTATTACGTGAAAAGCCGGCAATTCATCAGCGGCATACACCGGTACCCGACAATTTACAACAGAAAGAATAGAGCTTCACACATAGATTAGATAGATAGAAACATGTCAGTCACATATATATGAAGTACAGTGACAGTGTTGCTTAATGTACTTGTCATTTAGTGTAAAGGATTTATTTAAAAAAATAATTGTGTTTTCATGCACTGTCTCTTTAAAAAAGCCGGCCGGCAATTCAGCAGCGGTACCCAACAGACAGAATAGAGCTTCACACATAGATTAGATAGATAGAAACATGTCAGTCACATATATATGAAGTACAGTGACAGTGTTGATTACTGTACTTGTCATTTAGTGTTAAAATAAAGGATTTATTTAAAAAAAAAATTGGCGCGGGGTTCCCCTTAATTTTAGTCTCTAGCGGAGGTTAAGCAGATGGCTGGGGCAGATGTTTGAAGCCTGGGAAGGGGGTAATACCCACGGAGCTTCCCAGGCTACTAATATGAGCCCCCAGCTGGATACCTAGCCTTTACTAGCTATTAAAATGGGGGACCCCCTCAAAAAAATGACGTGGGTCCCCCCTAATTTAATAGCTAGCAAAGCCTAGGCAGACAGGTGGGGGCTGATATTAATAGCCCAGGAAGGGTGCCATGAATATTGGCCCCCTCCCAGGCTAGAAACACCAGCCGTCAGCCGCCCCAGAAATGGCGCATCCATAGGATGCGCCAATTCTGGCACTTAGCCTCGCTCTTACCACTGCCCTGTAGCGGTGGCAGTGGGGTAATAGGGCTGGGGTTGATGTCAGCTTATAATGCCAGCTGACTTCAAGCCCAGGTTAGTAATGGAGAGGCGTCTATAAGACACCCTCATTACTAACCCCATAGTCAAAGTTAAAAAAAAAAACACAAACACCCAGAATAAAGTCCTTTAATTGAAACACACAATTCTTTATTGTTCTAAATTAAACTCTACTTACCATCACGCCCATTCCAGCTGAAGCCAACGATCTCCTGCAATAAAAGAAAAATAATAAAGCAACCTCATCCTTACCTTTCCATGGTTCCCAGGACAGCTTACACCTCTGCTACATCGAGATGACAGGCTGGACCGCAGCAGAACGCTGCCATCCAGCCTGTCATCCCGCAGACACTGAGAAGCGCAGGCATGCTTGCGCTCCTCAGTGTCTCTCTGTGACGGCATCCAGATGAGCCGAGGTCATGTCCAATGAACTCAGCTCACCTCATGCACGTCACTGACAGTGTGGGAGAATTCTCCTGCACTCAGCGCTTCAGCGTGAGAATTTTCCCACGCTGTCAGTGACGTGCATGAGGTGAGCTGAGTTCATTGGATATGACCTCACCTCATTCACGTCACTGACAGCGTGGGAAAATTCTCACGCTGAAGCGCTGAGTGCAGGAGAATTTTCCCACGCTGTCAGTGACGTGCATGAGGTGAGCCGAGTTCATTGGACATGACCTCGGCTCATCTTTATGCCGTCACAGAGAGACACTGAGGAGCGCAAGCATGCCTGTTGCAGCCTGGGGGTGGGTGGGTGGCAGGCTGTATACTTGCGCTTGCATTGCAAGGAATGGGGGAGGTACAATTGAACAGTGCCCTGGGACAAGGACTTGAACAGGGATAGTTGCATGTCTGCAACGACAGGTGCAGGGCGGGAGGCATCTTCGCATGTGCCATGAATAAGCAGAATAAGCTGTCCTTCCCACTAAATGCACTGTGGAGGGCACAGGTAATGTTTTGATATGTGCGCTTGTGTATAAGGCGCACCGGGACCAATAGGGGCAGCTGGGGACCGAGTTTGGACACCCAGCCACCGGGCGGCTGGGGACTGAGTATGGATACCAGGCCAATGACGCAGCCATGACATGGTGGCTGGCTTCTGCCTCCACAAGCCTAAAAGGCCTCATTTCAAGTGCAAGCAAGCCATCAGTATGGTGTTGCAGCCTCGGGGTGGATGGGTGGCAGGCTGCACACTTACGCTTGCATTCCAAGAAAACAAAGCAGATGCTAACTTCTATCATCATCATCATGCTCCTTACCTTGGCACTCTCAACTCCCATGATGGAGAAGCCAGGGCCCACCGAAGGAGTCTGGTTGTTGGGTGGGCCCGTCCAATGCTGCCCTAAAGCAGGCCAGGCTAAGAAAAGTGTGGGGAAGGTTACCGGGACAAATAGTGGCGGCTGGGGACTGAGTATGCAGACCTCGCTGCCGAAGCAGCCATGAGGTAGTGGCCAGCTTCGGCCTCCTCCAATCTAAAAGGCCCCATTTCAAGTGCAAGCTAGCAGTATGGTATTGCAGCCTGCGGGTGGGTGGGTGGCAGGCTGCACACTTATGTTTGCATTCCAAGAAAACAAAACAGATGCTAACTTCTATCATCATCATCATGCTCCTCACCTTGGCACTCTCAACTCCCCTGATGGAGAAGCCAGGGCCCACCGGAGGAGTCTCTGGTTGTCTGGTGGGCTCGTCCAATGCTGCCCTAAAGCAGGCCAGTCTAAGAAAAGTGTGGGGAAGGTTCCCGGGACAAATAGTGGCGGTATGGTCACCTCGCCGCCGACGCAGCCATGAGGTAGTGGCCAGCTTCGGCCTCCTCCAAACTAAAAGGCCCCATTTCAAGTGCAAGCTAGCAGTATAGTTTTGCAGCCTGCGGGTGGGAGGGCGGTTGGCTGCATATTTGCGCTTGCATTGCAAGGAATGGGAGAGGTACAAATGAACACTGCCCTGGGACAAGGACTTGCACGGGGATAGTTGCAAGTCTGCATCTTCTGATGCGGCAAGGATCACTTCTGATGGGCACTTTTTTAGGCAGTGACTTGGGTTTCAGAGATGCTTCCAGGGGTCTTCCCCATGCTGTTCCCTTTGTCTTTTCAGCACTGTATGCATGTGTCACACAGCACATGGCCAGATAAGGTTGTAAAATGTTAAAATGACATTTCCCAGTGAATGCATTTGTCACGGTTGAAAGCAATACAAAAGTGCAAAAGCGCATAAAAAATGCTACTTGTGAACATAGCCCAAGGTGTGGAGGAGTATTTTTGTTTTTGGTTATTTATTTTACCTTATACACAAGTCTGTACCCTGGAAAGGATGTTCCTTAACAGATTTCACAGGAAAACAGTTTCAGTTTAGTTTTTGAATGATTTATTTTGAGTCCGTAAAAGTGGCTTAATACCTCTGACCATGTTGTTGACAGCAGTGACCTGGGGGTCATAAATGCTTCCTGGGGTGATCCCAATGCTGTCCCCATGTCATTTGAGCACTGTAACTATCATTTTGGGCACTTTTTAGGCTTTCTACAGACTGCCGGGGGTGCCGCCGCAAAAATGCTCGGGTCTCCCATAGACTAATATTGAGCTCGTTGCTCGGGTCGAGCATGCGAGTATCACGGCGAGCTCGGCCGGAGCTTTGAGCACCTGAGCATTTTAGTGCTCGCTCAACACTAATACCCAATAATTATAAGGCACAGAGGAATCACATAGGACGTTGGTACGGTCGGCAAGGTACTCCCTCAGCATCTTCTCAAACTTTGCACTCTTTGTGAGAGTACCCCACGCCTCAGGGCCTGTGCAATGGGAGGGTCTGAGAAAACTCTCCCAGAACTTTGACAGTGTTCCCCTGCCTCTGCTGGATTAAAGTTGTGCCTCTCTCGCCTGTTCTCCTTGGTTGTCCAACGAAGTGTGCCCTCTGCCGCCAGCGCTTTCAGATGGGAATTTTTTTAACAGTTCCGCAACAAGGGGCTTCTGGTACAGCCCCTTTTTTGTAGACCTGTCCGCACCAGGAATAAGAGATATAAATTTCTCCTTGTAGTGTGGGTCTAGAAGTGTCACCAACCAGTAATGACTGTCACCCAAAATTTTGAGAGCGCGAGAGTCATGGGAAAGGCAGCGTAACATAAACTCAGCCATGCGTGCCAGACTACTAACAGGCAAGACTTCCGTGTCCTCACCGAGGATGACTGACCATGCTCTCCTCCTCCTCTCTATCCTCTAGCCATCCACACTGAACAGACGGTATGACAGCTGTGCAGGTAGTACCGTCTATAGTGCATGAAACTAGCTCATGTCCTTCCTCCTCCTCCTCCTCTTCCTCATTGTCACCCAATCCACGTTGGGATAAGATGAGACTTGGCTGTGTGTAATCACCCTGTATGGTTCCTTGTTCCATCTCATCCTGCTCCGCCTGCAATGCATCCTCTTTGATTGTGAGCATAGAGCCTTTCAGAAGACAGAGTAGTGGGATGGTGACGCTAATTATGGCGTCATCGCCTCTCACCATCTTGGTGGAATGCTCAAAGTTTTGGAGGATGGTACATATGTCTGACATCCATGTCCACTCCTGAGGTCTTATGGGTTGAGCCTGAATTAATTACCGACGGCCTTGTTGATGCTGGTACTCAACAACTGCCCTCTTCTGCTCACAAATCCTTCCCAACATCTGCAGTGTAGAGATCCAATGCGTCGGGAGATCACACACCAGTCTGTGAGCCAGAAGCTGCAAACGCTACTGAAACACTTGAAGGGGCGGCAGAAGCTGTAGCTGAATTTCTAAAATGGGCACACAGGCGGCGTACTTTAACAAGCAGATCGGGCAGCTCTGGGTAGGATTTGAGAAAACGCTGAATCACGAGGTTAAGCACATGGGCCAGTCATGGTACGTGAGTGAGCTCGCCTCGCCTCAGAGCCGCCACCAGGTTCTGGCCATTGTCACACACAACCATGCCTGGCTGTAGGTTCAGCGGTGAGAGACACAGATCTGCCTGCTCTTTCAGAGCTGTCCACAACTCTTCAGCATTGTGCGGTTTTTCACCTAAGCATATTAGCTTCAGCACAGCCTGTTGCCACTTGGACTAGGGAGTGCTGCAGTGCATCCAGCTTGTGACTGATGTGGCCATTTCAGAGATGGAGGCTGAAGATGAGGAGGAGGCTGAGGAGGATGAGGTGCAGGAGCTGTAGACCGTGGGGGCAACCCTGATTGACCTAGGGCCCACAATCCTTGGCGTCGGAAGGACGCGTTCCGTTCCAAGGTCCGACTGGGTCCCGGCTTCCACTATGTTAACCCAGTGTGCCGTCAGCGAGATGTACCATCCCTGCCCACAAGCACTTGTCCACGTGTCCGTGGTTAGGTGGACTTTACGGTAACTGCGTTGTTGATAGCACGGCTAATGTTTTGTGACACGTGCTTGTGTAATGCAGGGACGGTACAGCGGGAGAAATAGTGGCGGCTGGGGACCGAGTACCGCGGGTTGCGGAATGCTTCTGTCTCCACGAGCCTAAAAGGTAACATTTCGAGTGCAAGCAGTCGTGAGAATTTAGTAGTGTGTCTGTGGGGTGTTGGCGGCAAATTTGCGCTTGCGTTCCAATGACTGGGGTATGGACAACTGAATGCTGCGCTGGGACAAGGACATGGACGTGCTTCCTGATGCTGCTGCTTGAGAGTGTGCAACGACAGGTGCAGGGCAGAAGGCGTCTTCGCATGCACCATGGACAGGGGATTGGCTTGCATGCACAACAGCGGAAAAAGCAATGGTGCCACCCACAGACACTGTTCCTGGACCCTGGCGTTCAGCCCACAAAGTCGGGTGATTTGCTGCCATGTGCCTGATCACACTGGTTGGTGGTCAGGCTGGTCGTTTTGCCACCCCTGCTGATGCTGGCCTGGCAGGTGGTGCAAATGGCCTTTTTGGGGCTATCGGCAGAGTCTTTAAAAAACAACCAGACTCGGGAAGACCTAACAGTTGTACTGGCAACTTCCATTACGGGGAATGGTTGCCTGCCTTCTGTCTGCGGCCACCACACTGCTTCTTCCTGCCTGTTGGGGTGCTCTGCCTCCCACCCCCTGTGTGCTGCTGTCCTCGCTCTGCATGTCCTCCTGCCAGGTTGGGTCAGTTATTATATCATCCACCACCTCGTCTTCCACTTCCGCACCCTGGTCCTCCTCCTGACTTTCTGGCAATTGTGTCTCACCATCGTCCACCTCTTGTGACACTTTCCCACCGTCACCTTCGTGTGACCGTGGCTGCTCAAATATTTTGGCATCGCGATCTCCTCTTGCCCCGCTTCAAGTGGCCTGGGCGAGAGGCCCGAATCTATAAATGGAATAGTGAACAGCTCTTCAGAGTGTCCAAGTGTGGGATCAGTTGTCTCTGGGTACTCAGCATGGTGGGAGAAAGGAGTATCAGGCTGAGCAATATGCAGTCCAGACTCATGGCTACTGAGACTTGACCGTGTGGAAGACAGGGTGGTGGTGGTGTCTAAGTGACTGGAACCATTATCCACTATCCAACCAACAACCTTTTGACACTGCTCTGTGTTCAATAGTGGTGTGCTGCGGTCCCCTAGAAATTGGGACAGGAAGGTCAGGCGAGAAGATGTGGGTGTTTGTTGTGGCACAATTTCAGCTTGCCCTCAGCCTTGTCTTCGGCCTCTGCATGCACCATTACCATCACGTCCAGTTCCCCGTCCCTAGCCACGTGCCTTGCTCATTTTAAATGGAGGACAGTATCTTCCACGCTCACTACAAATGACTGAGTTTTGTATGAACTTATATGTGATCCGTGTGATGAAGAAAACAGAGTTTTAAATACCTGGCCTGTAGGTAATAATTTGACCAGCAAACTGCTGTGAATTGCTTCACTGACACACTGAAATAAATTTTTAATGGAGGCCAGAAATGGCAGTATTTTCTGACAACGTATATGTGATCCGTGTGATGGAGAAAATAGAGTTTTAAATACCTGGCCTGTAGGTAATTAGTTTGAACAGCAAACTGCGGTGAACCGCTTCACTGACACACTAAAGGAAATTTTTAATGGAGGCCAGAAATGGCAGTATTTTCTGACAACGTATATGTGATCTGAGCGACAGAGAAAACAGAGTTTTAGATACCTGGCCTGTAGGTAAGTAGTTTGAACAGCAAACTGCTGTGAATTGCTTCACTGACACACTAAAGGACATTTTTAATGGAGGCCAGAAAGGCAGTATTTTCTGACAACGTATATGTGATCCGTGTGATGGAGAAAACACAGTTTTAAATAGTTGGATTTCTAGCGCTCTAATATGGAAAGGACCTGGCTGTATTCTGCAGTGCCAACAAGCAAATGGCGCAGAAAAAATGGTGCTCTCTGGATTGCTTTTTAAGCAAATAATGAGGATTAAGATCCAAAGAAAAGTATTCCTGGCCCCTGAGACCTGGGCCTTTGTATAGAAATATCTAACAGCAGCAGAAGGCAGAATTGGAATGAAGCCTCTTGTGCTATATGCACTGCAGTCTGCTATATACACTGCCTGCCTATAGACCCTGCCTGCCTGATATCTCTGCAGATGGATTAGTCCTCAAAAGAACTGTTTGTTAAGATGGATATGTGTAATGTACGGTTTTTCTCCCTACACTACCTAATACACAATCAAATCTCTCCCTAACGCAGCAGCAGCTCTCCCTACACTGTCAGATCCGGAGTGACTGTGACGAGCATGGTGGCGCCGGGTCTGATATAGACCTCTTGACGCTGTGCGGCCAGCCAGTCATTGTAATGCCCAAACCAACATGGCTACACAGCATTACAGTGCATGTAAGAGGCAATCCCTCTAAAGAGCGCCAAACATGCAGGGAGGGGACCCAAGTTCCCGCCCGAGCAACCCGTAAATACTCGGCGAGCGCCGAGCATCTCGAGCAGTGAGATGCTCGGGCGAGCACCGAGCAGTAGCGAGCATGCTCGTTTATCGCTAACTATGAACTCTCTTGAAGGAGAAGCCAGGGCCCACCGGAGGAGTCTCCGGTTCTCTTGTGGGCCTGTCCAACCCTGTCGAGAAGCAGCCCTGGTTAAGAAAAGTCTGTGGGAAGGTTCCCGGACGCTCTATGGCTGCTTTTTTACTGTGGACTGGCCCCAGCAATCTATAAGATTGCAATCTATAAGATCCCTTCACTGGCTCCCAATTGTTCAACATATCCAGTTCAAACTACTAACACTGACCTGCAAAGCCATCCATAATCTTTCTCCTCCGTACATCTCTGAACTAATATCTCCCAATATATTCCCTTACGTAATCTCTGGTCTAACATGCTGGAGAAACTTGCACCTACTGCCCCTCAGTATCTTCAGCTCCTTTGTGAAAAACTAATGTATTTGGGCAGCCACTCAGTCTACCAAATAAAATTCCTGAGAAGGAAATTGTAGATGGCTTCGTTACTGGTACTGTGGGGCACTACTAATATCATGGCATCATGACATAGTTCACTGGAAATATTCCAGGCTGGTTGGAGCCAAGCTTATTCCCACAGAAAAGTACCAGCAGCAAGCTAAGGAGATGGTGACCTCTATCATCATGAGTAATTTGTTCGTTGACAAGGAGACCGACTACTGCTGCTGCCTACCATTTGAATATTGTGTTGAAGCTTGATTGACCCAGGGCCCGCAATCCTATGCGTCGGGAAGACTTGCTCCATCACAGGATCACATTTTGTCCCGGCTTCCACAATAGTAACCCAGTGATGCATCAGTGAGATATACCATCCCTCGCCACATTCACTTGTCCACGTGTCTATGGTTAGGCGGACCTTCCCACTAACTGTGCTGGTGAGGGTATGGGTAATGTTCTGGGAACCGTGCTTGTATAAAGCAGGGACGACACTGGGAGAAATAGTTGTGACTGGGGACCTATGGCCAGCCGCCATGAGGTTGCGGAAAGCTTCCGCATCCATGAGCCTAAATGGCTAAATATCTAGTGAAAGCAGTCAAAAAATGTGGCAGTTCAGTAGTGTGGCTGTGGGTGGTTGGCTGCGTATTTGTGCTCCAAGGACTGGGGTAGGGATAACTGAATGCTGCGCTGGGACAAGGACGTGGACGTGGTTGCTAATGGTGATGGTTGCAAAAGTACATAGACAGGTGCAGGTTGGGAGGCATTTTCACCTGCATCATGGACGGAGGCTTGGCGTGCTTGTATAACAGGGGAAGAGGCAGTGGTGTCACCTGCAGACACTGTTTCTGGACCTTGTCGCTCAGCCCATCAACTTCATCGTCCACCACCTTGCCTTACACTTCCGCACTCTGGTCCTCCTTTTGACTTTCTGTTCATTGTGTCTCATAATCATCCAGCTCTTGCAACAGTAATTTCACTTTCCTGCCGTCACCTTCGGGTGACCATGGCTGCTGAAATATTTGGGCAACACAAATGTGATCTATTGTTGCCCTGCTTGAAGCGGGCTGGGCGACAGTCCCGGATCTATAAATAGAAAAGTGAATAGCTCTTGGGGTAACCCTGGACCCCAATTGCTCCTTCAAACCTCATATCCAAGCTCTTTCCACTTCCGAGCAGACCAATCGAGAGGCCAGAATCTTTAAGTGGAAAGATGAACAAAACAGCTCTTTGGAGTGTCCAAGTGTAGGATCAGTTGTCGCTCTACCATACCACTCTATCCTCACCTACTGTATCCTCACCCATCCCTTGTAGACTGTGAGCCCTCGTGGGCAGGGTCCTCTCCTCTCCTGTACCAGTCACTGTCACATTTTTGTTCAAGATTATTGTAATTGTTTTTGTGATGTATTTGTATGCCCCTTTTTCACATGTAAAGGGCCATGGAATAGATGGCGCTAAAGTAATAATAATAATGTGGTCCAGACTCACGGCTACTGAGACTGGACCATGTGGAAGACAGGGAGGTGGTGGAGGCTAACTGACTAGAAGCATTATCTTCTATCCAACCAACAACCTTTTCACACTGCTCTGGCTTCAATAGCAGTTTTCCACTGCCCCCTAGAAATTTGGACAGGAAGGTAGTTTGACATGATGTGGGTGTTTGTTGTGCAACCTCAGCAGGCACAGTTCCATCTTGCCCGCGGCCTCGGCCTCTGCGTGCACCATAACCATCACCATTACGTTCACTTCCCCGTCCCTTGCCACATACCTTGCCTCATTTAAATGGAGTTTAATATTTGTCACATTGCCAAAAATATCTGTATTATTACCGCAGTTATATAGGTTCACATCTGATTACCACAGTTTTAGGCAGTGACCTGGAAGTAAGAGATGCTTCCAGGAGTCTTCCTCATGCTATTTTCATGTCTTTTCTGCACTGTATGGATGTGTCTGATCATGTCTCACACACCACATGGCCAGATAAGGTAGTAAAATGTTAAAATTACAATTACAGATGAATGTATTTTTCACTGTTGAAAGCAATGCAAAAGTGCAAAAACGCATCAAAAACGCGACTTGTGAACATAGCCCAAGATGTGGAGGAGCATTTTTATTTTTGGTTATTTATTTTACCCTATATATAAGTCATTACCCTTGAAAGGATGTTCCTTAACATTTTTCCCAGGACAATCCATTTTGGTTTTGTTTTGTATGTTTTACTGTGAGTCCGTAAAAGTGGCGTAATACCTCTGACAACGTTGTTCACAGCAGTAACCTGGGAGTCAGAGATTCTTCCAGGGTTCTTCACCATGCTGTTTCATGATGTAATTTCAGCACTGTTCCCATCGATTTCGGCAATTTTTAGGCCCCCTGCAGACCTCCAGAGGGGAAGCCGGAAAAATGCTCTAGTTTCCCATAGACTTACATTGGGCTTGTTACTCGGGTCGACCACTCGAGCATTCCAATTTGCTCGACTCGAGCTACGAGTACACGGACATTTTAGTGCTTGCTCATCTCTACAGTTCTCGCTTCCTTCATAAATTACACTGAAATTTCCAATGATTTAATAAAATTTTCAATTTTGGTTTACTTAAATTATTATTTTTTTAAATCCTTTTTAAATTATGGCTTATATACAAGTCATTATACAGGAAAGAATGTTTCTTAACATTTGTTTCCTGTAAACTCCAATTTCTCATTGATTTTGAATGTTTTATTGTCAGTCAGAGTAAAAGTGTGACACCATTGTTCTCAGCAGCGATCTGGAAGTCAGAGATGCTTCCAGGGGTCTTCCCTATGCTGTTCTCCTTCCATTCAGCAATTTTTCTATCCATTTCAACATTTTCATTGCCCTTCAAAACTCCTTGTAGGGTCAGCTGGAAAAATGCTCAGATTTCCCATTGACTCACATTATACTCGTTACTTGAAATGAGCATCCGAGCATTAGGAATTGGTCGGTTCGAGTAATGAGCATCCGAGCATTTTAGTCCTCGCTCATCCCTAGTCCTGAGCTTACACCAGCAGGTGTCCCATAACATCACCCATGCCCGGACCAACGCAGTTACTGTACAGGTCCACTTATCGACCAACATATGGACAAGTGCATGTGGCCAGGGTTGCAACATTTACCAGGCAGCATACTGGTTGAACCTACCGGAGGCTGGGACAGAGTTGGACCCTGGGATGGCACACATGCTACCAAACCGAGGATTGTGGGCCCTAGTTCTATCAGAATTTCCTTCACCTCCTACAACAGTTCCTGCCCCTCCTCCTCATCCTCCATCTCTGAATTGTCACCTCAGAGAATGTCGTACATACCAGTCATAAGCTGGAAGCACTGCAGCAGTACATCGGTGACTCCACTGAAACTAATTTGTTTAGGTGACAAACAGCGCACTGACACAGAGTTGTGAAATGATATAACAGACCAGACTTATCTGTGGCTCTAGCCACTGTTTCTTCAACCAGACATGGTCATGTATGATAATGGCTGTAACCTAGTGGGGGCTCTGAAGCTGGCCCATGTGCTCAACTTGTGGTTAAGCAGTTTATGAAAGCCTACCCAGATTTTTTCTGAGCTACTTGTGAAGGTATGCTGCATGTTCGCCCATTTCCACAAGTCAGTTACTGCTGCCAACAGTCTGGCAGTGCTGCAGCAGCGCTTTCATGTGCCAGCTCGCTGACGGGTATGCCATGTGACCACACACTGGAACTCCAAATTACATATGTTGGTAAGGCTATGTGAGCAGCAGTGGGCAGTAGTTGAATACCAGCTACAACATTCCCATCGATATTCCGGTTAGCCTCCGCACATAACAACCGATGAGTGGGCATGGATTTCTGACATCTGTGAGGTTCTACAAAACTTTGAGGAATCAACAAGGATGATGAGCGGCGATGGCAACATTATCAGCATAACAATCCCGCTTTTGTGTCTACTCAAATGCTTGCTGCACACAATTAAAGAGGAATCTTTACATATGTACCAGATGGAGATGGAGAAATTACACAGGGTGATACTACCCAGCCCAGCATCATCTCATCTTCTCAGCACAGATTGGGTGATAATGAGGACGAGAAGGCTGAGGTGGAGGAGGAACAGGAGATGGTTGCCTGCTTTACAGAGGATTCTCCCCACACAAGCACCTTCCAGACTGTTCAGCATGAGTGGACTGAAGAGGAGGAGGAGGAGAGGGAGGAGGAGAAGTTGAAGAGTCGTCCTCCTGGTGGAAACAGGGAAGTCTTGCCTTAGGAGTCTTGCACACATGGCTGACTTTATGTCCCTCTGACTTTCCTGTGACCCTTGCGTTATACACATTTTGGCCAACACTGTTTACTGCTTGTTCATCCTTCTTGACCCACAATACAAGGAAAACTTTCGATCTTTGCTTCCTACGGAGGAGAGGGCTAGTAAAATAATAAAGTAAGATCCTTGGGCAACCATTGAGGAGAGATGAGGAAGACATACACCATGTCCAGCAGAGGCAGGGCAACACCATTTACAGTTTGGGACAGTTTCATTAGAACATCTCAGTGCCTAGGCCCTGATGCATGGGGTAGTCTGACAAAAAGGGAAACGATTTAAAAATCGTGAAGTAGTACCTAGCTGAATGTACCAGCATCCTCCGTGACTCCTCTGTGCCGTACAACTATTGGATATCCAAGCTGGACACCTGGCATGAACTGTCCTCTACGTCTTGGAGGTGTTGGCCTGCCCTGCCACTAGAGTTTTGACAAAGTGGATTTTCAGTGTCGCAAGGGGCATAATAACTGATAGGTGCATCCGCCTGTCAACTGAAAATGCTGACATGCTGACTCTTATTAAAATAAACCAGGCTTGGATTGGCCCAGACTTCTTAAACCCATTAGATGACAGCAGCGGAACATAAAGCCAGTTTAAATGTTCTTTTTTTCTGTTGTATTCTCATGCACCTGTTTACACCCAAAGAAGGTTATACAGTTCATGCTTTCTTTTTCTTGTCCTCCTCCTTCTATACCATATCAACACAGTCATCATGCGGTCCTCATTCAAAATATTTAGAGGATCAGCATGCGGGCATCGCTCCAAATCTTTACAGAGTCATCATTCGGCTCTTGTTCAAACTTTTTACAGGGTCATCAAGCGGCCCTTGCTAATTACTTTTAGAGGGTAAGCTGGCCGCCCTTGCTCATAATTTTTAGAGGGTCATCAGGTGGCCCTTGCTTATAATTTTTAGAGGGTCATTGTGCGACTCTCGCTCTTAACTTTTCCAGGGTGTACATGATGCACTGCTTCATAATTTTTACAGAATGTGTATGAGGCCAACCTCTACAATTCTCTTACATATATTCATGCACAGTGGCTTACTAAAGTATTTACCCTCTTGGCATTTTTCGTGTTTTGCAACCTCACAACCTGGAATTTCACAGTTTTTTTTAGAGTTTGCAACTGTTCATGTAAAGAACATGCCTACAACTGTGAACATTTGGTTTTCTTCTTATTGTGAAGTAAACAACTAATAGGACAAAATAGCTGAAAACTTCAGTGTGGATATCTATTTGCACCCCTAAAGCCAGTAATTTATATTTATAGAGCCTCCATTTGCAACAATTACAGCTGCAAGCCGCTTTAGATAAGTCTATATGAGCTTTCCACATCTTTCCACTGGGATCTTTGCCCATTCCTAAAGACAAATTGGCTTCACCTCCTCAAAGTTACATGGTTTCCTCTGGTGAACAGCAATCTTCAAGTCTGACCACAGATTTTCAATATTTTCATTTGGAATAAGGTCTGGGCTTTGACTAGGCCACTCAAAAAAATTTACATATTTCCTCTTAAACCACTTGAGTGTTGCTTTAGCAGTATGCTTTGGGTCATTGTTGTAACGGGTCTGGGAGGTGGAACCTCTGAGCAACTATACAAAGGGGCAGTCCTTGTAAGGAAGCGGGTGGCTCCCAGGGAAGGTGGGCAGGTAGTCACGGCAAGTGACAGGGACAGTCTCTGGGTAGAAGGGCAGGAGGTCACGGCAAGTGACGGGGACAGTCTCTTGACAGGCGGATGGTCACGGCAAGTGACAGCAGGGTAAGAGTCTCTAGACGGGCAGGTGGTCACGGCAAGTGACAGCAGGGAAAAAGTCTCTAGACGGGCAGGTGGTCACGGCAAGTGACAGCAGGGAAAGAGTCTCTAGATAAGGTAGCAGGCAGGTAGCAGGTGAGCGCTCCCAGGTGAGCGGGCAAGAGTCTCTGGACAGGCAGGTGGTCACGGCAAGTGACGGCAGAACCTCCAGGTAGGCTAGCAGGCAGATAGCAGGTGAGCGCTCCCAGGTGAGCGGGCAAGAGTCTCTGGACAGGCAGGTGGTCACGGCAAGTGACGGCAGAGCCTCCAGGTAGGCTAGCAGGAAGGTAGCAGGTGAGCGCTCCCAGGTGAGCGGGCAAGAGTCTCTGGACAGGCAGGTGGTCACGGCAAGTGACGGCTAAGCCTCCAGGTAGGCTAGCAGGCAGGTAGCAGGAGAATGCTCCCAGGTGAGCGAGTAAGAGTCTCTGGACAGGCAGGCAGGTATCAGGCAGGTATCTGGCAGGTACTTCCTGGTCCGCAGGCGGACTGATCCATAGACAGACTGGCAGGTGCTGGTAGGCAGACTGTCGGACCACAGGATAGCAAGCAGGTAAGCAGATATCAGGCAGGTATCAGGCAGGTATCAAGCAGGAATCTAGCAGGTGACTGTCAGGTAACTGGTAACGGGACCTGAGGGCTGAAGCAGAGTTGAAAGCTTTGCAACAACATTGCTCGGGCACCTCCATCTTGGAGGAGGTGCCTTATATATGGTGAGGTCCTCCGGCCATTGGCCGGGGACTCCTTAGGATGGCGCGCGCGGCTCCTTTAAGAGAGGGGACGCGCGCGCGCCCTAAGCACAGAGGCCGGGAAGCAGCGCGCGCTGCCAGCAGAGCGGGAGGAAGACGCCGGGCACGGAGCGGAGAGGTGAGGGGAACGGCATCCCTGCCTAGGAGGAGGCAGGGACGCCGACGCTACAGTACCCCCCCCTTTAGGCCCCCCCTTTTTTAGGCCAGACAGAAATTTATCAAGGATGAGCGGGGCATGGATTTTCTCCCGGGGCTCCCATGTTCTCTCCTCAGGACCAAACCCCTTCCAATCCACTAGAAAAAAGGTCCTTCCTCTTACCCTTTTGGTGGCCAGAATGTTCTCTACCTCAAACTCATTTTCAGCGGAAACCGGAGCAGGAGGCGTACCTGTAGACTTGGAAAAAGAATTAAGTGTCACGGGTTTGAGTAGAGATACATGGAAGGAGTTAGGAATCCGCAAATTGGCCGGGAGTTTCAATTTATAGGCCACCGGGTTGATTTGTTTGATAACTTCCAGTGGGCCGATGAACCGAGGCCCTAACTTGTAGGAAGGAATCTTGAGCCGGACATATTTGGACGAGAGCCAGACCTTATCTCCAGGACGGAATTGTGGTGGATCCAGACGTCTCTTTTCAGCCTGTTTTTTCATCCGCTCGGATGACTGAAGAAGTGCGGATCTGGTACTTTCCCAAATGGAGGAAAATTTGTTAAAGAGAGATTCCGCAGCCGGATTGTCCACCGAGGCGGAGACGGGAAACGGGATCTGAGGATGCTGACCGGAGACTACAAAAAACGGGGATTTGGAGGAAGATTCGCTCTCGTGAATATTGTAAGAAAATTCGGCCCACGGTAAAAGATCCACCCAGTCGGAATGGTGAGCATTAACAAAGTGCCGGAGGTAACTGGTTAAAATTTGGTTGATCCGTTCTACTTGGCCATTAGACTGTGGGTGATAAGCAGAAGAAAAGTCCAAGGTGACCCCCAGCAGTTTACACATGGCTCGCCAAAAACGAGAGGTGAACTGAACCCCTCGGTCGGATACGATGTGGAGAGGAAGACCATGAAGACGGAAGACGTGATGGATAAAGTCTTTAGCTAACTCTGATGCAGACGGGAGACCCGGCAGGGGAATAAAGT
This sequence comes from Phyllobates terribilis, assembly GCF_046119375.1. Taxonomy (NCBI): domain Eukaryota; kingdom Metazoa; phylum Chordata; class Amphibia; order Anura; family Dendrobatidae; genus Phyllobates; species Phyllobates terribilis. The sequence continues at coordinate 405,430,686 of NW_027362761.1, read as the reverse complement.
GAGCCATTTTGGAGAAGCGGTCAGCGACCACCCATATGACCGTACAACCGGCAGAGACAGGGAGGTCCGTAATAAAGTCCATAGCTATATGCTGCCACGGGGCAGCAGGTACAGAAAGAGGAAGGAGACGGCCGGCTGGCAGATGTCTCGGAACCTTGTTGCGGGTGCAGGACACACAGGCTGAAACAAAGTCTATTACGTCCTTGTGCAGGGTAGGCCACCAGTAATGCCGGGTAATAAGCTGGAGGGTCTTTTTCTGACCAGCGTGGCCAGCTAGCTTGGACGAGTGTCCCCAGTGTAGAACCTTCTCAAGATCAGGAACAGTTACGAACGTCTTACCGGGTGGAAGACGATTTAGATTCACGGGGGCCACCTGCATTACTTTGGCAGGGTCGATGATGTGTTTAGGCTCCTTCTCAAGATCAGAGACCAAAAGGGATCGGGATAAGGCATCAGCTTTGATGTTTTTGTCAGCCGGGCGAAAATGAAGAATGAAATTAAAGCGGGCGAAGAACAAGGACCACCGGGCTTGGCGCGGGTTAAGTCTCTGGGCACTCAGGAGGTAAGCCAAGTTCTTGTGGTCCGTGTAAATTATTACCGTGTGAAGAGCCCCCTCGAGCAGGTAACGCCACTCCTCCAGTGACAGCTTAATGGCCAACAATTCTCGGTCTCCTATAGAATAATTGCACTCCGAAGAGGAGAAGAGTTTGGAGAAGAAGCCGCAAGTTACCATTCTTCCGGAAGGCGACTTTTGGGTAAGTACTGCTCCGGCTCCGGAGGAGGAAGCGTCGACTTCTAGAAAGAATTGTTTGTTGCCGTCCGGACGATGCAGCACAGGGGCGGAGGAAAAAGCTCGTTTTAAGGAAAGGAAGGCCTCCTCAGCTTCGGGCGGCCATTCCCTGCGATTAGCGCCCTTACGGATGAGCGCCAAGATAGGGGCAGTCCGGGAAGAGAAGTGAGGAATGAAGAGGCGGTAGTAGTTGGCGAAGCCCAGGAACCGCTGAATAGCCTTCAACCCCTCTGGTCGGGGCCACTTCTCGTTGGCAGACAGTTTCTCAGGGTCCATTTGTAGGCCGGTCAGAGAGATTATGTAGCCCAGAAACGGAAGCGAGGTCTGCTCAAAGAGGCACTTCTCATATTTAGCGTAGAGGTGGTTCTGCCTGAGCCTGAGCAGGAACTGACGAACGTCCCTCCGGTGAGTGAGAAGATCCGGAGAGAAGACCAAGATGTCGTCCAGGTACACCACCACGCAGGAGTAGAGAAGGTCACGGAAGATGTCATTGACCAACTCTTGAAAGACGGCGGGAGCGTTACAGAGACCGAAGGGCATTACAAGATATTCATAGTGGCCATCCCGGGTGTTGAATGCCGTCTTCCATTCATCCCCCTGACGGATACGGACCAGATTATACGCCCCACGGAGGTCCAGCTTGGTGAAGATTCTAGCCCCCCCTCAGACGGTTAAATAATTCAGGAATGAGCGGAAGGGGGTATTTATTCTTCACTGTGATCTGATTAAGGCCTCTATAGTCTATACAGGGACGGAGTGAGCCGTCCTTCTTTTTGACGAGAAAGAAGCCTGCTCCCGCCGGGGAGGTAGATTTCCGGATAAATCCCCGGGCCAGATTCTCCTCAATATATTCAGACATGGACCGGGTCTCAGCAGCGGACAAAGGGTAAATACGCCCACGGGGAGGAGTAGCGCCGGGCATCAGGTCAACTGGGCAGTCGTATGGTCTATGAGGGGGTAATGTCACTGCTTCTCTTTTATTAAAGACGTCGGCAAAAGACCAATAGGGAGCCGGTAGGCTGGGTAGATTCGCTGGGGTAGGAGAAGGATGAGCAGGATGAACGGGAACTAAACAAGTTTTATTGCAGTCCTGTCCCCAGCGAAGAACTTCTCCGGTCTGCCAATCAAGCACGGGTGCGTGTCTCTGGAGCTAAGGTAGGCCCGAGCAAACTGTAACGGGTCTGGGAGGCGGAACCTCTGAGCAACTATACAAAGGGGCAGTCCTTGTAAGGAAGCAGGTGGCTCCCAGGAAAGGCGGGCAGGTAGTCACGGCAAGTGACACGGACAGTCTCTGGGTAGAAGGGCAGGAGGTCACGGCAAGTGACGGGGACAGTCTCTTGACAGGCGGATGGTCACGGCAAGTGACAGCAGGGTAAGAGTCTCTAGACGGGCAGGTGGTCACGGCAAGTGACAGCAGGGAAAGAGTCTCTAGACAGGCAGGTGGTCACGGCAAGTGACAGCAGGGAAAGAGTCTCTAGATAGGCTAGCAGGCAGGTAGCAGGTGAGCGGGCAACAGTCTCTGGACAGGCAGGTGGTCACAGCAAGTGACGGCAGAGTATCTAGGCAGGCTAGCAGGCAGGTAGCAGGTGAGCGCTCCCAGGTGAGCGGGCAAGAGTCTCTGGACAGGCAGGTGGTCACGGCAAGTGACGGCTAAGCCTCCAGGTAGGCTAGCAGGCAGGTAGCAGGTGAATGCTCCCAGGTGAGCGAGTAAGAGTCTCTGGACAGGCAGGCAGGTATCAGGCAGGTATCTGGCAGGTACTTCCTGGTCCGCAGGCAGACTGATCCATAGACAGACTGGCAGGTGCTGGTAGGCAGACTGTCGGACCACAGGATAGCAAGCAGGTAAGCAGATATCAGGCAGGTATCAGGCACGTATCAAGCAGGAATCTGGCAGGTGACTGGCAGGTAACTGGTAACGGGACCTGAGGGCTGAAGCAGAGTTGAAAGGCTTTGCAACAACATTGCTCGGGCACCTCCATCTTGGAGGAGGTGCCTTATATATGGTGAGGTCCTCCTGCCATTGGCCGGGGACTCCTTAGGACGGCGCACGCGGCTCCTTTAAGAGAGGGGACGCGCGCGCACGCGCGCCCTAAGCACAGAGGCCGGGAAGCAGCGCGCGCTGCCAGCAGAGCGGAAGAAAGACGCCGGGCACGAAGCGGAGAGGTGATTGGAACGGCGTCCCTGCCTAGCAGAAGGCAGGGACGCCGACGCTACAATTGTCTGCATGTTTCACTGTGGGATGGTGCTCTTGAAGTGATGAGCTGTGTTGGTTTGACTCCCAACATAGCGTATACCTTGGTGGTCAGGTATACACCTGTGCCAGGGTTGACAGACAGTCATACGGTGTGCAACTGTAGAAGGTCACTGCGTTAAGCCTTACAAATATCTCCCTGATCCTTTTATGAATCTTTTGTTTAGGACTCAGTGGTGATCCTCACCTTGCTTGGGGATTATACCTTTCCCTGGGGGCTGACTCAGTACTCACCCCTCCCACTCTCTACCTAGGGCCTAGCTTTAAGGTCAGGCGAGGTTTCCTGCTCGGTGATGGATGCAGAACCTATTTAGGGAGTTAGGGTTTGTTGTTTAGTTCTGTTTATTGGTCTCCACTCTCCGTTTCCCTAGTGGTAGGGCTTCCTGCCCTTTTGCCATCGTTTTGTGCTGGCTGGATTCTCTCCATACCTAGCGTGACATTATCACCATCCAGTTTAAAAAAAAAAAAACAACAACTGGCTTTCATTTTTTTTGTTTGTTTTTTTCTGTGTTGTTATGGATCCCGTTTCGGTGCTGGCGGAGCTGCTTCAGAGTTTATCACTGGAGATTGCGGACTTTCGATCAGCTGTTCAGCAGCAACATCAGTGGCCCAAGACTCCTAATGTTGGGGACTCTGTGGGTAGGCCGGTCCAACTTGAGCCCAAAATTGCCCTCCCAGACAGGTTTTCAGAAGGTAGAGACAAGTTTTTTGTGTTTAATGAAGCTTGAAAATTATACTTTAAGCTTCGACCCTACTCTTCTGGAAATGAGGAGCAGCCAGTGGGGATTGTGATCTCATTGTTACAAGGAGATCCTCATTCCTGGGCTTTCTCTTTGCCACAAGTCTGTTTGCCTCAGATCGGTTGAAGGATTTTTCGGGGCTCTGGCCCTCATCTACGATAACCCTGACCGAATCTGCTTGGCTTAATTCAGTCTGCGTTGCCTACAGCAGGGGTTTCGGTCAGCGGAGACTTATAGTTCCAAATTTCGTAGATGGGCAACTGATACCAAGTAGAATGATCCAGCTCTTAGAAGCCAATTTTGTCAGAGTCTTTCAGAAAGATTAAAGATTGTGACTGATGTGGTCATTTCGGAGATGGAGGCTGAAGAGGAGGAGGAGGCTGAGGTGGATGAGGTGCAGGAGCTTTAGACTGTGGGGGCAACCCTGATTGACCTAGGGCCCGCAATCCTTGGCGTCAGGAGGACGTGTTCAGTCCCAAGGTCAGACTAGGTCCCGGCTTACTTAGTTACATAGTTACATAGTTTATAAGGCCGAAAAAAGAAAAGCGTCCATCCAGTTCAGCCTATTTCTTGTGCACTGCAGCTATTCCTCAGCGTTGATCCAGGGGAAGGCAAAAAAAAACCATGCGGTATAGGCCAATTTACATCATTGAGGAAAAATTCACTTCCCTACTCCAATCTGGCAGTCAGATTAAATCCCTGGATTAATTAACTATCACTAAGCATAAGATGTAATTTTATTGTTCTCAAGAAAGGCGTCCAGGCCTCTCTTGAACTCATTAAGTGAGTTGGACATCACCACTTCCTCTCCCAGAGAGTTCCAGAGTCTCACGGCTCTGACCGTAAAGAATCCCCTTCTATGCTGGTGCAGGAACCTCCTTTCCTCCAGACGCATAGTGTGCCCCCTCATCTTTGTCACCATCCTTGGTATAAACAGGTCATGGGAGAGATCTCTGTACAGCCCCCTGATGTATTTATACATGTTTATGAGGTCTCCCCTAAGCCTTCTCTTTTCCAATGTAAATAGGCCTAATTTTGACAACCTCTCCATTCCATTCCCTTTATTACCTTAGTCGCCCTCCTTTTTACCCTCTATAGCTCCAATATGTCTTTCCTGAGCACCGGAGCCCAGAACTGTGCACAATATTCTAAGTGCGGCCTTACCAGCGCTTTATACAGAGGAAGAACAATGTTCTCATCATATGCCCCTATTCCTCTTCTGATGCATGCCATGACTCTATTTGCCTTCGCAGCTGCTGCCTGACGCTGGGCATTCCAATTTAATTTGCTGTTAACCAAGACGCCCAGGTCCTTCTCCATGTCAAGAGGACAACCCAGTGTGCCGTCAGCAAGATGTACCATCCCTTCCAACAAGCATTTGTCCACGTGTCCGTGGTTAGGTGGACTTTCCCAGTAACTGCATTGTTAAGGTCACGGCTAATGTTTTGGGACACGTGCTTGTGTAATGTGGGGACGGCACACCGGGAGAAATCGTGGCAGCTGGGGACCGAGTACTGAGGGACGGCCGCTGCCGTCAGGTTGCGAAATGTTTCCATCTCCATGAGCCTAAAAGGCAACATTTCAAGCTCAATCAGTCATGAAATGTGGGAATTTAGTAGTGTGGCCTGTGGGGCGTTGTCTGCGTATTTGCGCTTGCGTTCCAATGACTTGGTATGGACAATGGTAGGCTGTTCTGAGACAAGGATGTGGACGTGCTTCCTGATGCTGCTACTTGAGAGTGTGCAACGACAGGTGCAGGGCAAGAGGCATCTTCACATGCACCATGGACAGGGGATTGGCTTGCATGCACAACAGCGGAAGAAGCAATGGTGCCACCCGCACACTGTTCCTGGACCCTGGGGTTCGGCCCACAAAGTCGGATTCTTTGCTGCCATGTGCCTGATCAGGCTGGTAGTTTTACTACCCCTGCTGATTCTGGCCGGGCAGGTGGTGCAAATTGGCCTTTTTGGGGTTATTGGCAGAGTCTTTAAAAAACAACCAAACTCGGAAGACCTAACAGTTGTACTGGCAACTTCCTTCATGTTGGTGTTACGGGGAATAGTTGCCTGCCTTCTGTCTGCGGCCACCACACTGCTTCTTCCTGCCTGTTGGGGTGCTCTGCCTCCCTCCCCCTGTGTGCTGCTGTCCTCGCTCTGCATGTCCTCCTGCCAGGTTGGGTCAGTTACTATATCATCCACCACCTCGTCTTCCACTTCCGCACCCTGATCCTCCTCCTGACTTTCTGGCAATTGTGTCTCACCATCGTCCACCTCTTGTGACACTTTCCCTTCGTGTGACCGTGGCTGCTCAAATATTTGGGCATCGCTACATGCGATATCCTCTTGCCCCGCTTCAAGTGGCCAGGGTGAGAGGCCTGAATCTATAAATGGAAAAGTGAATAGCTCTTCGGAGTGTCCAAGTGTGGGATCAGTAGTCTCTGGGCACTCGGTATGGTGGGAGGAAACATGATCAGGTTGAGGAATATGCAGTCAAGACTCATGGCTACTGAGACTTTACTGTGTAGAAGACAGGGTGGTGGTGGTGGTGGTGACAAAGTGACTGGAAGCATCTGCTATCCAACCAACAACCTTTTGACACTGCTCTGGGTTCAATAGTGGTGTGCTGTGGTCCCCTAGGAATTGGGACAGGAAGGTCGGGTGAGAAGCTGTGAGTGTTTGTTGCGGCACAATTTCAGCTTGCCCACGGCCTCGGCCTCTGCATACACCATCAACATCACTATCACATCCAGTTCCCCAACCCATTTTAAATGGAGGACAATATCTTCCATGCTTACTACAAATGGCTGAATTTGGAGCGAAGTTATATGTAGGCCAAAAATGGAAGTATTTTCAGCTCAATTATATGTGATCCATGTTAGGGACAAACCACAGTTGTAAAAACCTGGCCTGTAGGTAACTATTTTGAACAGCAAACTGGTGTCAAAAACTTTGCTGACACACTGAAAAAATATTAGAATGGAGGCCAGAAATGGCAGAATTTTCAGAAAATGTATATGTGATCCATGTGATGGACAAGCCACAGTTTTAAATACCTGGCCTGTAGGTAACTATTTTGAACAGCAAACCAGTGTCAAAAACTTTGCTGACACACTGAAAAAAAATTTGAATGGAGGCCAAAAATGGAAGTAATTGCAGCTCAATTATATGTGATCTGTGTTATGGACAAACCACAGTTTTAAATAACTGGCCTGTAGTTAACTACTTTGAACAGCAAACCAGTGTCAAAAACTTTGCTGACACACCGAAAAAATATTAGAATGTAGACCAAAAATGGCAGTATTTTCAGCACAATTATATGTGATCCGTGTGAAGGACAAACCACAGTTTTAAATAGCTGGACTTTTAGTGCTGTAATACTGTATGGAAAGGACCTGGCTGTACTCTGCAGTGCCAACAAGCAAATGGCGCAGAAAACCGGTGTTCTCTGGATTGCTTTTTAAGCAAATAATGAGGATTAAAATCCCCCAAAAATTGTTCCTGGACCCTGAGACCTGGGCCTTTGTCTAGAAATGTCTAACAGCAGCAGAAGGCAGAACTGGAATGGAGCATCTTGTGCTATATGCACTGCAGTCTGCTATATACACTGCCTGCCTGCCTATATACACTGCTTGCCTGATATCTCTGCAGATGGATTAGTCCTCAGAAGGATTGTTTGTTGAGATGGATTTGTGTAATGTACTTGTTTTCTCCCTACACTACCTAATACACAACCAAATCTCTCAGCAGTACCTCTCCCTACACCTACTGATTGCGGAGTAGACTGACGAGCACAGCGGCGCCAGGTCTGATATAGACCTGATGACGCTGTGCGGCCAGCCAATCACTGTAATGCCACAACCAACATGGCTGCGGTATTACAGTGAGTTGCAGGCAATCCCTGCATGTTGATTGGCGCTCTATAGCACCAAACATGCAGGAAGGGAACCCGAACATCCACCCAAGCATGTCACAAGTACTCGGCGAGCTCTGAGCATCTCGATTACTGAGATGCTAGGGCGAGTACTTGTGAGTATGCTCACTCATCACTATTATTTAACCTTCAGGTGATTCACAGGAACTTGTGGAATGTGGAAAAAAAATTAACATTTAACTTTTTTTCACAAAAATTTACATTGGACCCTAAAATTTGTTGTGTAATTTCTCCAGAGCATGTCGATACCCCATATGTGGGGGAAAACCAGTGTTTGGGCACACGGCAGAGCTCAGAAGGGAAGGAGCACCATTTGACTTTTTGAATGTAAAATTTCCTGGAATAATTATCGGCCGCCATATCACCTTTAGAGAGCCCCTGATGTGCCTAAACAGCGAAAACCTCAAACAAGTCACCCCATTTTGGAAACTAGACCCCCTCAGGAAATGTATCTATATGTGTGGTGAGCACCTTGAACCTCAAGGTGCTTCACAGAAGTTTAAAATGTTGAGTTGTGAAAGTAAAAAAGTCAAATTTTTCTCACAAAAATGTTTTTAGCCCCAAATTTTGCATTTTCACAAGGGTAACAGGAAAAATTGCGCCATACAATTTGTTGTGCAATTTCTCTTGAGTATGTATATGCCCCATATGAGAGGGAGAACTACTGTTTGAGCGCAAGGCAGGGCTCTGAAGGGAAGGAGCTCCATTTGACTTTTTAAATGTAAAATTTGATGGAATAATTAGCGGCCGCCATGTTGTCTTTGGGGAGCCCCTGATGTGCCTAAACAGTGGAAACCCCTCACAAGTGACACTATTTTGGAAACTAGACCCCTCAGTTAACTTATCTAAATGTGTGACGAGACCTTGAACCCTCAGGTGCTTCACAGAAGTTGATAACATTGAGCCGTGAAACAAAAAAAAAAATCACATTTTTCCAACAATAATGTTTTTAGCCCCAAATTTTGCATCTTCATAAGGGTAACAGGAGAAATTGCACCATAAAATTTGTTGTGCAATTTCTCCTGAGTACGCAGATACCCAATATGTGCAGGAAAACAACTGTTTGGGCATACAGCAGGGCTCAGAAAGGAAGGAGTGATGTTTTGGAATGCAGGCTTTGATGGAATGATGTGTGCGGGTGTCATGTTGCGTGTGGAGGGCCCCTGATGTGCCTTAATAGTGGAAACCCCCGAAAGATGACTCCATTTTGGAAACTAGATTCCTTAAGGTATTTATCTAGACATGCAGTGAGCACCTTGAACCCCCAGGTGCTTCACAGAATTTTACAACTTTGAGCTGTGAAAATGAAAAAATAAATATTCTTCCCATAAACATTTTATTTTAGCCACAATTTTTTTCAATTTCACAAGGATAGTAGTAGAAAATGGACCCCAAAATTTGTTGTCCAATTTCTCCTGAATACACAGAAACCCCATCTGTGGTCGAAAACTACTTTTGAGGCACATTGCAAAGCTCTGAAGGGAAGAAGAGTGATATTGGAGTTCAGATTTAGCTGGAAATGTTTGAGGGGGCCATGACACATTGGTAGTGCTCCAAAACAACTGAAACCCCCCCATATGTGACCTCATTTTAGAAACTATAGCCCCTAATGAATTCATTTAGGGATGCAGTGATCACATTGACACCACATGAGCCTCAGAATTTTATACCATTGGGCGACGAAGAAGGAATAAATTAGATTTTTACCACTAAAATGTTGTTTTAGCCATACGTTTTTAATTTTTCTAAGGGCTAATAGGACACATTTTTACAAAAAACTGAAGTCCATTATTTCCTGAGTGCTGCAATACTCTTTATGTAATCAGAAAATACTTTTCAGGCACAGTGCACAGTACAAAGCTCAGAAGGGTGGGAGCGCCATTTTATAGTGCAGATATTACCATTATGGTTTTTGGGTGCCTTGAACCACTGGAAGAGCCTCTGAGGTAGCAGAACCCCCTATAAGTGACCCCATTTTATAAACTACACCTCTTAAATAATTAATCTAAGAGTGAAGTGATCATATTATCTTTACGGTTGTTTCACAGAATTTTATACTATTGGGCGGTGAAGAAAAAATAATTACACTTTTATCACCAAAATTTTCTTTTAGCCCAAGATTTTACATTTTCACACTGGGAAATGGGTAAAAATGGCACCAAAATTTGTCCCACAATTTGTGTTGAATATATAAATACCCCATATGTGGCTGTACAGTACTGTTTTGCCACACGGTGAGACTTGGGAGAGACGAAGTGCTATTTGACTCCTGGAGCGCAGATTTTTCTAGAATAGTTTTCAGACTCCATATACAGAGCCACTAAGTGCTATAAGAGCAGAATCCCCCTTCAAGTGACCCCATTTTGGAAATTATAGCCCTTTGGGAATTTATCTACAGGTGTAGTGACAATTTTGACTCCATGGTGATTTCTAGAAACAAGCAGCAGTGGATGTTGCTGAGTGAAAATTGCAAACTGCCGTTGTAGTGACCAGTACATTGTGAATAGCACATGTTTCGGGAGACATGCATCGGTAAATTAGGTGGGCTCTCATCACAACGGAAACGCCAAACATGTGGACGCTAAATGTGGTTTAGACACACTGGAGTTCAGAAGGCAGGGGGACATTTGGATTTGGAAGCGCAGAAGTTGCTGAATTTCTTATGGCGGGCGAGGAGCCATTTCACTGTTCCAGAGCCTTTGTACTACCAGTAATGTGGAAGTCCCCTATATTTCTGATAACAGATTACCCCTGAGTGGGTTTTTTTGTGGATTGATTTGAAACTTTTGTTGGGAACATTTTATATAACATTTTGGATCATATTTATCCTCCATTCTATGCTGAGCACTTACATCGGGTTGTCTATCTAAATCTCAGAGTGACGTGATTCAGATGAAACCACCGAGGAATTCATTCACTATTATAATGAGGCAGCAGTGTTACTTTAGACTCCGTCTCGCCTCTGTTCAGCAGTGTCATTTTTCTTCAGAGGTGCACAAAACTGTGGCCAATGACACTTTTATGCACGGCTAAAAATACAGACATCGCGGGATCACAGGCCAGTCCACGGTGCCATGTGCCTCACTATAGGAAATCTTCCACCGTGGGGGTTCTGTCTGAATTATGTATTTCAGAGATTTACACGGAGCCCAGATGTAAGTGCTCAGTGTAGCGTGCAGGACAAATGTGAGCCGAGCCTTACTGTGATCTTTGGAAGACAGAATGAACAAATCAACAGCAGGTGAAGAATTGGTTTTATTTAGTTTTTCCTCTTTTCCTCTTGCGGTATACAGTTAGATCCATACATATTTGGACAGAGACAACATTTTTCTAATTTTGGTTCTAGACATTACCACAATGAATTTTAAACAAAACAATTCAGATGAAGTTGAAGTTCAGACTTTCAGCTTTCATTTGAGGGTATCCACATTAAAATTGGATTAGGGGTTTAGGAGTTTCAGCTTCTTAACATATGCCACCCTGTTTTTAAAGGGACCAAAAGTAATTGGACAGATTAAATAATTGTAAATAAAATGTTCATTTCTAGTACTTGGTTGAAAACCCTTTGATGGCAATGACTGCCTGAAGTCTTGAACTCATGGACATCACCAGACGCTGTGTTTCCTCCTTTTTGGTGCTCTGCCAGGCCTTCACTGAGGTGGTTTTCAGTTGCTGTTTTTTTGTGGGCCTTTCTGTCTGAAGTTTAGTGTTTAACAAGTGAAATGCATGCTTAATTGGGTTGAGATCGGGTGACTGACTTGGCCATTCAAGAATATTCCACTTCTTTGCTTTAATAAACTCTTGAGTTGCATTGGCTTTATGTTTTGGGTCATTGTCCATCTGTAGTATGAAACGACGACCAATCAGTTTGGCTGCATTTGGCTGGATCTGAGCACACAGTGTGGCTCTGAATATATCAGAATTCATTTAGCTGCTTCTGTCCTGTGTCACATCATCAATAAACACTAGTGACCCAGTGCCACTGGCAGCCATGCATGCCCAAGCCATTATACTGTCTCCGCCGTGTTTTACAGATAATGTGGTATGCTTTGGATCATGAGCTGTACCACGCCTTCGCCATACTTTTCTCTTTCCATCATTCTAGTAGAGGTTGATCTTGGTTTCATCTGTCTAAAGAATGTTCTTCCCGAACTGTGCTGGCTTTTTTAGATGTTTTTTAGCAAAGTCCAGTCTAGCCTTTTTATTCTTGATGCTTATGAGTGGCTTGCACCGTGCAGTGAACCCTCTGTATTTACTTTCATGCAGTCTTCTCTTTATGGTAGATTTGGATATTGATACGCCTACCTCCTGGAGAGTGTTGTTCACTTGGTTGGCTGTTGTGAAGGGGTTTCTCTTCACCATGGAGATTATTCTGCGATCATCCACCACTGTTGTCTTCCGTGGGCGCCCAGGTCTTTTTGCATTGATGAGTTCACCAGTGCTTTCTTTCTTTCTCAGGATGTACCAAACTGTAGATTTTGCCACTCTTTATATTGTAGCAATTTCTCAGATGTTTTTTTTCTGTTTTTGCAGCTTAACGATGGCTTGTTTCACCTGCATGGAGAGCTCCTTTGACCCCATGCTTATTTCACAGCAAAACCTTCAAAATGCAAGAACCACACCTCAAATCAACTCCAGACCTTTTATCTGCTTAATTAAGAATGACATAACAAAGGGATTGCCCACACCTGTCCATGAAATAGCCTTGGAGTCAATTGTCCAATTAATTTTGGTCCCTTTAAAAACAGGGTGGCACATGTTAAGGAGCTGAAAACTCATTGTGGTAATGTCTAGAACCAAAATTAGAAAAATGTTGTCTCTGTCCAAATATATATGGACCTAACTGCAAGTGATTAGACGACTTTATTTTTCGGTCGGTGCGATTATAGCAATACCAGATTTATATCGGGTTTTTTATGTTTGGCAGCTGTCACACACAAAGACGCTTTTTTTTGCAAAAAATTGCTTTTGCATCGCAATAGTTTGAGAGCTATAATTTTTCCACATTTTGGATGACAGAGTTATTTGCGGGACGAGTTGACGTTTTTGTTGATACTATTTTCGGGCATAGTTTTTGATCGCTTTCCATTCTGATTTTTGGGAGGCAGAATGAGCAAAAAACAGCAATTCAGGAATTGTTTTATTTATGTAGTTTTGCGCGCCGTAAAATTGATAAGGCAACTTTATTCTACAGTGCGATTACAGCGATACCACATTTATATAGTTTTTTTTATGTTTTGGCACTTTTAAACAATAAAAACTATTTTATAGAAAAAATAATTATTTTTGCATCGCTTTATTCTGAGAACTATAACTTTTTTAATTTTCGGCTGATGGAGCTGCTTTTAGCCTTACTATTTTTATTTACCTTTGTCTTTTTGATCGAGTTTTATTCCACTTTTTGTTCAGTAGTATGATGATAAAGGATCGTTTTTTGCCTCGTTTTTTTTTTTACAGTGTTCACTAAAGGGGTTAATAAGTGGGACAGTTTTATAGCTCGGGTCGTTCCGGATGTGGCAATACCAAATATGTTTTTTTTTGTTCATAAAAATATTTATTGATGGGTATAATATATTTTTATTTTTTTATTATTATTATTTTATTTTTTTTTTATTATTTTTTTTTACAATTTTTTTCACTTTTCTTTTATTTTTCTTGCTTTTTTACTTTGTCCCATTATGAGACTTTCACTTTTTTCAGGCTGATCGCTTGTATAAAATAGGAATGCAGGAGCATTCCTATCCTATGTCGTCATGATGACATCGGGTCACCGTAGCAATGATCAGGCCCCGTGATGACGTTGCAAAGTCTCCGATCCAAAAGCTGAGGAGCTTCTGTCCCTCTTCCTGCTCGCTAAATGCTACGATTGCATCATTTAGGTGGTTAAAGTGCCGGGAGTGGTGTGGGCACCACTCCTGGAACTGAGTACCGGCTGTCAGCTGTCAGAATCAGCTGACACCCGGCGGTGGTCTTTCACGCTCTGTGCACGCTCTGTGCACGCAAAATCACCTGGACGTATCCATACATCCAAGGTCAGTAAGTACATACCGACCTGGTCGTAAGGATATGTCTAAGGTCGTTAAGGGGTTAATATCTGCTGCTGTAAAATAAAAAAAACTGATTTTACACAAATGACAAGTGAGAAAAAAATTGTTCCTTTTTTATAGGTGAAACTCTGACCAATGTTTTATCCGCTTGTGTGAACCTACCCGAACAGTGTTATTGTTGGAATATTTCAGGATTGAGGACTACACTTTGAATTTTGCCCAGGGCCCCAATTTGTCTATAACCCGCCCTGAGTGGAGGAATGTATCGGATAGTTCTGGAGAAAATGCTTCTAGTATATATAAAGAGAGGAGGGATAGTTGCAGCTCAGTGGAGCTATGGAGGACTCTGGATTGAATGGGGTTTGGTGTACCCGCTTGTAAAATTTATGGACAGTGGCGCCATTAATGTTTTTACGTTTTTGTTTTTTACACCCCTTCTTTCAAGAGCCATAACTTTTTTATTTTACCATGCACATAGCCATATGAAGGGTTTGTTTTTTTGTGCAACGAAATTGAACTTTTGAATGACATCATTCATTTTATGATGTGAGTCACTTGAAAGCAGGAAAAAAATTGCATTAAAATAGCAAAAAAAAGTGCACACAATTACTTTTTGTTTTTTTTATTTGCCATGTTCACAATATGGGAAAACTAACCTGGTAATATTATTATGCTGTTTGCCAACTATTACATATGCAGTGATACCAAATATTTGTATTTTTTTAATTGTTTTATTTTTTATGGGGCAAAAGGGAGGTTATTTAAACTTGTGTTTTTTTTTTCTATTTTAAATTTTTTTTTTTGCTTTTTACTGTATATAATAATCTCCTTAGGGGACTTGAAGATGCAATTGTCGGATCGCCTGAACTATACCTAGCAGGCTGCTATGTACAGATAAAATCACAATCTCCTTTGAACACCAGCTAATGCTGACTTTCACAGGAGTATTGTCAAGATGTGCATTGAGATCTTTAACGGACACCTGGCTGTCATGGCAACCCATTGGCGCCCTGCAATCACTCACGAGCGTGCAGATGAGCACATGTAATGCCATGCCTCCCCTGTCAGCATGTGTTAAATGCCGCTGCCAGAGATTGACAATGGCATTTAGCAGGTTAACAGCCCGGGCGGAGCTCCGCTCCACCTGCAGCTGTTGGAGGCACTTGTAAATGTCGAGAAGGGGTTAAGAAGCACCAAATTCATTTAGTGATGTGCACTTGCCTATATATACTAATGCCTCAATTTTAATGAATTGAGGCATTAGTATATCCTATAGCAGTCACATATTATGCTTTATAGTCCAGACGCCAAATATTATATAGAAGATACTATGTGATTGGTATATCATATAATATGACCATTTTCCTGTGCAATAGTAACTTGCCTGCCTGGTTGTAGTTCTTTTTATATATCCTTCATTATCACCCTGCATAACCCATGATATACCTGTGACTAGCCCAGGGGGGGTGGGCATTACTCCGGTACCCGGGCCTTTAGCCTGGCCTTGGGGATGTCGCGGTGGTCAGCTCCCGGGCCCGTACCCTGTGGTCGCTCTTTAAAAAGGGGATAATAAGTTTCTTAGTTTTATAAAAGTTCGTGACGCCACCTGTGGCTTCTGGTGAGAATCACCAGCGCTGCGCAGTCCACTGGGGCCGATGATAAGGCAGCTCGATGGTATAGCTCCCCACAGGTGGAGCTAGGCCTCAGCGCAGCGTACGGAAAGGGAAATGCAGGACAGGCGAGACCCAGCCGGGTCAGAGCAAGAACAGGGACAGACACGATAGTCACTTCAGTACCTTTTACTGATGGAAATTCAGGCACGTCCCGGAGCACTGTAGGGTGAAGGGTGCATGTCAGGATCCTCCCCAATGAGCGGGTGTAGGGCCTCCTGTTTCTTGCCTCTGCATAGTAAGTTTCTGACCTGCCTGCTGGAGCTAGGCCTAACTTTGTCTCTGTCCTGCACTGGCTGACTTTGTGGTAGGGCCTTTTCTTGGAGTACACACTCCTCAGCTTGCGGGCCTATGTGTCTCCCGGCTCTGTTACGTATCAGCACTTTAGCGATCCTGGGACTTGTAGTTCTCCAGGGATTCCGGCTATGCCTTACTGGGTCATAGAGATCCCGGCAAGCTTCGGACCGGGTGTACGGTAAATGTTTCAAGGTGAGCTAGTTAAGTTCCTCTGCCCCCTATGTACTAACTCTCCACTCGCCTTCGGCCTACTCGGGCCCTCACTAGGCTATACACACTAACGGCAGCTTGCCGCGCTTCACCGATCTTATGGCGCCGGCACACCTAAAGCTCACTATTCTGAGCTACAACTGAGTCTGGACTGTGCTCCACTGCAGACTGACCTCTCTCAGGCTTCTTTACTGCAGGAACTCTCTCAACAGACTTGGCTCTCTGTCGACTCCACACTCAACTGCCTGGCTCCACCTTCCCTATTTATATCCCTAACGGGCTCCCTCTGCTGGTCTGAGGTGGAAGGTGGAGATGTGTGAATGTTTATGGGGGCCTCTTGTGGAGGAATCCATCAATGCACTATTCTAGGATCTGTGATACCAAGCGCAGCTGGGCGTCACGTTTGCATAGTCACCCCTATCTGTTTTAGGAGGTTTGGGGCCTTAACAGGGTGTTTTTTATCATAGAAAACAGATTGGACTTTTAAGGACAGGTGCTTTGATTAGGCAGGGACATATTATGAGAATCATAAATAAAGAAAAAGTTTGTTTTCTTTGCTCACCTGTCCCTTTGTGCCTGGCCACAATCCCAAAGAGTTCAATTCAACAAGAAACACGGCACCAAGGCGCTCTGTTCCAAAGCTTTCTTCCAAAAAATTCTTAGATGTAAAAACACAGGCAAACATTTTGGAGGTGGAGGGCTTGATACAGCAAGGTCCCAGGACATTGGTTAAAGTTTTTGCTCTTAATCCTGATTATTTTCTAAAAAAGTAATAGTGTCCAACATTTTACTGCTCCATTTGCTTGTTAGCGCTACAGAATACAGACAGATCTTTTCCATCATCAGATGTGATCCCATATAACTGGGGTACAAATCCAGCCATTTGTAGGGATCGTGCAAAATATTATCCTCCTTTTACAGTTAGGCAGAAGTGTGTCGGTGAAGCTATTGATACGTGGTCACTGCCAATAATATAAAACTGAAAGGTCGGTATTTAAAACCGTGGGCTTCTGTCAGACGTGATCCCATATAACTGCGGTACAAATTCAGCCATTTGTAGAGGTCATGCAAAATATTATCCTCCTTTTACAGTTAGGCAGCAGCGTGTCGGTGAAGCTTCTGACCCGTGGTCACTTCCAATTATAGGAAACTAGAAGCTGGTATTTAAAACGTGGGCGTCCGTTAGAAGTATCCATTATAACTGCGGTACAAATCCTGTCATTTGTTAGGATCGTGCAAAATATTATCCTCCTTTTACAGTTAGGCAGCAGTGTGTCGGTGAAGCTTTTCACACGTGGTCACTGCCAATAATTTTAAACTACAAGTACGGTATTTAAAACCGTGGGTGTCAGTCAGACCTATCCCATATAACTGTGGTACACATCCAGCCATTTGTAAGGACCGTGCAAAATATTATCCTTCATTTAAAACGGGCAAGGCGCGTGACAAGGGACGGGGAAGTGGATGTGATGGTGATGGTGCATGCAGAGGCCGAGGCCGTGGGCAAGCTGAAATTGTGCAACAAGCACCCACATCTTGTTGCCCGAACTTCTTGTCACAATTACTAGGGGACTGCAGCACACCACTATTGAACCCAGAGCAGTGTCAAAAGGTTGTTGGTTGGATAGCAGATAATCTTCCACACGGTCAAGTCTCAGTAGCCATGAGTCTGGACCGCATATTTCTCACCCTGATCCTAATCCTTCCACCATGCCGAGTGCCCGGAGACAACTGATCCCACACTTGGACACTTTGAAGAGCTGTTCACTTTTTCATTTATAGATTCGGACCTCTCACCCGGCCAGCTTCAAGCGGGGCAAGAGGAGATCGCATGTAGTGATGCCCAAATATTTGAACAGCCACGGTCACAGGAAGGTGACAGTGGGAAAGTGCAATTACTGTCACAAGAGGTGGATGATGAAGAGACACAATTGCCAGAAAGGTAGGAGGAGGACCAGAGTGCGGAAGTGGAAGACGAGGTGGTGGACTATGAAGTCACTGACCCAACCTGGCAAGGTGACATACAGAGTGAGGAAAGCAGCACACAGGGGGAGGGAGGTGTAGCACCACAACAGGAAGGAACAAGCAGTGTGGTGGCCACAGACACAAGGCAGGCAAACGCTCCCTGGAACACTAACACGAGGGAAGTCGCCAGTACAACTGTTAGGTTTTTCCTAGCCTGATTTTTTTTAACACTAGAAGTCCCAGAAATTTCGAGCTCCCCCCTGAAGTCCCGAAAGAGGGTCAAATGACCCTTAGTCCGAACTGACAACTCTGATGGCTCCAATTAGCATCCTTTCATTTGTAAATGTGGATATTGCCTGAGGAATCTGCAGGGGGCAATTGTGTTGTATTGATCCATCTCAACAAAGGTCTTGTAAGAAGGTGTAAACAAAAGAATGTAAGCTGCTCCTGAGTGGGTCTGCCCACCCCCCAGCTGCATTGTTGTGCAGGGGATATGCATAAGGTTGCTAACACCTTAGCAAATTTGCATGCAGCCTTTTGTGCTGTGGGGGATAAATAGGTGACTGCTTCACCTATTTTGTTCACAAGAAACAAAATGCAGAGAAGGCACACCATTCAACAGGCATTGGAACTGATCCTGAGCAACACCAACCCTTCTGACTCAGATGGAGAAGACAGTCCTTCAACCGGATTCGGACTCTGAGCTGTCTTCAGGTTAGTTTTTTCAAATTACCTATTTTTATTTCCTGACTATCTTTTTTATTTAGAACCAAAACAAAATGTTAATTTGAAATTATTTATCATGCAGATGAGGAGACTCCTCCTCTACCAAAAAAAGAGTGCTCGGTTGGCAAGTGAGCCGACAGAGACCGCAAAAGATGGCACAGTGTGGAGTGAAGTACAAGTGGGGAAACGTCTCCATTTCACCCCAATAGAACCGTACCCCACCAATGGAGAGCCAAGTGCTAAGGCCAGACGAAGTGTCCGGAGTCGCCTTCAGAGCTTCCTCTGTTTTATCACTCTTCACATGCTTCGTAGCATTCAAGAATGGACTACTCAACATGCACGTCACACGGAGCAGGTGGATTGGTTCATGGGTCTCCCGGAACTAATGGCATTTATTTCAGTCGTTATTTGCGGGGGGTGACCAAGGTTCCATCACTACGTGACAGCTGGTCAGCAAACCTGGCAAACCCAAGGATCATTGCAACTATGACCCGAAACCGCTTCCAAGACATCATGCAACACCTACGCTTTGATGACATGTTCACACGCTGTAAGCGAGTGGAGACCGATAAGTTTGCTGCAATCTCCGATGTGTGGAGATCGTTTGTCACCAACTGCATCGCATCAAAGTACATCTGTAATGTCCTCCCGTATCTTGGCAAGGACCCCAGTCATCCCAGCGGGGAGAGACTGTCCGAAACTGTTGTGATGAGGCAGATGGAACCATTCATGGACAAGGGCAGAACTGTAACCACGGACAATTTCTTTACATCATTGTCACTTGCACAACGACTGCTTAGCCGGAAAACCACTATCCTCGGCACAGTCAACAAGTCGCCGGGAAATTCCTCAATCCGCTAGACAGATGGACCATACTGAATTCACCACTCAGGCGTTTTCAACCACTGGTGCCACACTGACAGTGTATGCACCCAAACGAAAGAAGGCCGTCTACATTCTCAGCAGCATGCACAGCGTGGTTGAGACTGAGGATACTAACAAAAGGAAGCCAAACACGGTCACACAATGCAACCACACAAAGTGCGATGTGGATGTAATGGACCAAATGGTGCGGGATTACAGCGTGCGTGCAGGAACACGGAGATGGCCAGTCGCTGTGTTCTACAACATGATTGTCATGGCAGCACTGAATGCTCATGTTCTTTATCAGGCATGCACAGGGGTGCAGGAGAGATGGGTGGACTTCCTGGTTGAGCTTGCAAAAGAGTTAGGTGGCTCTCATGTGACTGAAAAGAAGGCACGCAAGGAGAAACTCCTTCGGCAACAACCTTCCACACCCAGCCCTGGCAAAAGAGAGAAGTGTCAGGTCAACCATCGATGCACGAACAATTGTGCAACTGAGAGATGTGTTGACTGCTACAAATACACGTGTGGCAAATATACCAGGGACATACCCAGGCAGTGCCAGGTATGTTCCGACAGTGCAGACAGACAGCTGAGTGAGTGCTGAAATGCTAGTCACACAAGAAGGACATGCCACTCACACACACACACGCAGCCCCCCACTGCAGCCTAATGTAAATATGTGTGGAATTGTTTAATTCCTTGTATTTTTTTTATTATTTTTATAAAAAAAATAAAAAGCATCCTTTGATGCGTGCTCCTTTACTCCCCTACCCCCATGTATTTGTCTTTACCCTCCCCCCCTCCCCTCTTCCCACTTCTCCTCCCCCAACATCCCTCCCTGTTGTATAATTTGATGATATTGTTTTCTTGTTCACTGTCTTGTCACATTTGTTTGGCCATGCCGCTTATACACTGCTCATCTTGAAAATGTGACTATTGTTTGATGTTGGTGTTGTCAAAGACGAGAGGGGATCTCACTACTTCTCAGGTAGACAAATAGATTAGTTATAAAGAGATCTCTTGTAACGGTGCTTTCAAATAAGACACTCACTACAGACTGTCTCAAGAGAATAGTCCTGTTTATTATTAGATGTCATCATATTATATACCCTTAGCAAAAGAGGGTAGGACTATGTAAGATGTAAAGGATTACGTAGATAATATGCGATTTTTGGCACAGAAAGTGAAGAACAATTACTTGCCAATGCTTCTGGAGGATGTACATCCTTTCACACAGATGGTGTTCTGCTTACAACTAACCTTGGGTGTTATCCAGGTTACAGGATTTTTAGGGAGTTTCCTGGAATTGATATGTGGGAGAATAGGGATAATGCTCCTTGTGGACAGATTTAGGACAAGCATGATAATTGTAGGCTCTGTCAGGCAACTCTTAGGTGTGCATACAGGTCAAAAACAAGATGAGCTGAATCGAGCAAGAACTCAGAGTAAATAGATTTCTTAAAGGCAATGTTAATTACTGAACCATTATTTTAACAGTGTGAAATAACCCTTTATTGAAAATAAAAAAAATAAAAAGCATGGAAACAAATAACAGTTGTTCTTTTGTATATTTTTCACACTGAAATTTCAGTCCTCTTGTGTGAATTTCGCGCGAAAAAAAATCGCACGAAAAAAATCGCAGCCCATTCAAGTCAATGGGTGCGAAAAAAATCGCAAAAAAATCGCAAGTAGCTGCTCCCATTGGTCATATAGATTACTGCTCTGGGATTTTTTTGCACGAAAAAAATCGCGCAAAAAAAAAAAAAATTGCAGGAAAATCGCACCTATGAAAAAAATCTCACGAAAAAGATCGCAGGTGTGCTTGGTGCCATTGAAATACACTGGCAAATCGTAGAAAAAAAATCACATCGCATTGCGATGCGATTTTCGCGTGATTTTTTTTCGCTAGTGTGCTTGAGGCCTTAGACACAAATGCTTCTGGTCATTACTCACAGCTGTACCTTGCTCTAAAATGTCTAATTCTCTATTTAAAATATATAAAAAATGATTCATTGTTTCAGTGCTTTTTTGCTCAAATAAAACTAAACTAAATACAATATGTATAGTCTTTATTAGTGTTGAGCCACCCCCGTAGTGTTCGAGTTCAGTTCGGTTCGTCGAACACCCTTGTGTTCGCCGAACTGTTCGTCGAACTGTTCGTCGAACACCTTCGAACACCGTTAAAACCAATGGCAGGCAAACAAAAACTCATAGAAACACATAGAAAACACCTTCAAAGGTGTCCAAAAGCTGACAAACTGCTCAGAAGACATAACTAACACATGGAAAAGTGACAAGTACATATAGTCATGCGAAAAGAAAAGAGGTGGAGGAGTAAAAGGAGGGGGAGACACAGATATATGCATGTCATGCCCTTCTAAAATCCAAAAAGTGAGAAGCCGACACGGCCAGTCCGCTCCTGCCCGTGCCACCTCCGTTTGTGCCAGAGCCGCGGTGGACCCTGACGGCCAGCCCCCCTCTCTAAATACTGGTGCCTGTCTGCTGGTGGGTCGAGCGAGCCCCCCTGTGGTGGAGGCAGCTCTAAGCTTTTTAATTTAAATTGTCTCTCTAATTTGAATGAATACACTTTAAATCCTTTTACAAGGATCTATTGAAGGGCAAGTCTCATGCCAGCAGCCGTGTAATTCCAGCTCCAGTAGCGTCCACTAAAGCTGCTGCAGTTAAAAAGCTTTTATAAGGATCAAGCTCGGCTGTCCACCGCAAGGCGTTCTACCGCCATTTCCAGCCCCTATGCCTTGGGGTGCCTCCTGATGCTCTTCACTGAGTATCCCGTGGTCCCGAAGCATTTCCTTTGAAAAAATTAAGTGTCCAAACTAGAGGTGGTATAGCTTGCTTAACAGCCGGGATAATCCGCTGACTAGCAGACACTGCTACTAGGCACAAAGTATTTCCTGGGCTAGATGCAGTTAAAAATTTGTAATTAGATACTCTCGTTGGATGCTGAGAAAGCATTCCATAGAGTCTCCTGGCACGCCATATATTATTCTCTTAAAAAGCTTGGGGTAGGGGTCTAGGGGACCCTTTTATAGCCAAAATCACAGCCCTGTATCGCAATGCGTCACCTAGGCTGAAGATAAATGGAACTGTAGCATCCCGAGGGCTCGGTTGCTGCAGAGGTATTGCACCTCACCCAGAGGTGTGATATCTCACTCTCAGGTAAGGATGGAGTGTGGATCAGGACCCCAACACCTGCATACATTAGACCACATTGCCGTGGGGCAGGGCGACCAATATGCCCCTGAGATGGGCACGACAGTCCCTGTCCCTGGCTGGAGTGGGGGAAGGGAACACTGAGGAAGGGGAACCCTGTAGTGCAGGAGCAGGGAGGAAGCAGTTCCTGGGTGCATTGAGAAGGGAGTATAAAAGGTGGGCACCATCTTAGTTCAGTGCAGAGAAGTCTGAGCAGAAGTGACAGGGAGCAGGGGCTCTGCATGAGCTCTGCTCCGGAGGCGGGCCTAGTAACAGAGGCCCAGGCCTGGAAGAGGGAGAAGGAAGGAAGAGGAGCGGAGAAGGCTCCAGGAACGAGGAACGAAGGGATCCCAGGGGTTTGGACGGGCGAGTCGCCACCGCACGCCCGAATCCACCTGCGTGGAGGGGTCAGGCCAAAGGGGGAGACCGGTCCCCGAAACTAGTGGAGGCGGGAAACGACCCTCAGCTAGAAAACGGAGGCTGTGACATTTTATGTGGCGCAGTCCCTCGCTACACCCGCTAGGAGGGCAGCACATAGGGTCAGGGAAACTGGCACCAAGTTTACCAAGAGGAGGCCCGAGGCAGCCGGACAGAAGGGTTGGTAAGAAAGGCCAGACAAAGGACACACAAAGGGGGTCCTGTGAAGCGCTCCAAAGTTATCTGGGAGTTGTCTGAGCCCCTCACCTGGTGAGCACAGTACGACGTGGGCAGCCGTTACCTGCAGAAGTGGTCTGGATAATAAGAACTGTGAGTAAAGGCCCTGGACTGCATCACTGACTCCATGTCGTTACTGCTGCTGCCCTGCACCATCACCCCCATCCTCCGCATATACTGCCCTGAGGCTATACTCCTCTCGTGGGGAGTTATGCTACGCTCTGCTGCACCCACAAAACCAGCCTCAGCGGTCTGCCCTGCAGCGGCAGTTCACTCTGACTGCAATCCACGGGTGGCGTAGTCGGACATTTAAACATCAAAACCACATAAATAGTTCCGCCACTGGTTTGACCGCCCTGAGCCACGGAACCGGGTTGCCGCCACGGAGACTACAACCACCAGCATCCACCAAAAAGGGTCCGGCTCCGGATGTCCCAAGGCCCAGGGGGCACGTCAGAACATTTTCATCACCTTTCATAATCACCAATGGGACAAGGCAGGGATGTCCTCTGTCCCCTCTCTTATACATCCTAGTGACGGAGCACCTGCTCTCATCAATTCGCCATAACCCTAATATTAGGTGGATTGAGGTGGGAGGCACCGAGTACAAGTGCTCTCTATTTGCTGATGATGTCCTAATATATATCACTCAATCACATATATCCATCCCTGCTGTTATGGCTGAAATAGATCACTTTGTTACATGGTCAAATTTTAAAATCAATACAGCGAAGTCTGAGGCCCTCGATGTCTCCCTCCCAAAATCCATACAGGATTCCATCCAGTCCAACTTTCCCTTTGCCTGGCCCTCACAGGGTATCAAATTCTTAGGAATTCCTATTCATAGAGACCTCTCCCGTCTATGTTATCTTAATTTTGGGCCCTTTATTGAACATCTCCATACAGACCACGGTTGGCAAGTTAGAACTGTAAGATTCACTACGTGAACCACTGGTGTTTTGTGGAAAAGCACATGTACATGTTCGTGCTGATAAGGGCAAATTGAGGACTCTTTCCTACAGGTAATTACGTCAGGTTAAAAGAGCAGCGGCAAAAAAGCCTTGTCATAGCAGCAGACAAGATTTTGAAGCTGCTGGTGCCTCCAACGTCCCCTGAACAACAAGATGCAGGGTCCTTCAGAGGTTTGCAGCTGTGCGTACGCCATCCTGTTGACCTCCTCTATCCACTACACACAAGCAGAAACGGCTCCAGTGGGCCAAACATTACATGAAGACTGATTTCAAAACTGTTTTGTTCACGGATGAGTGCCGTGCAACGCTCGATGGTCCAGATGGATGGAGTGGAGGATGTCTGGTTGATGGACACCCCACGCAAACACGGCTACAGTGCCAACAAGGAGGAGGTGGAGTAATGTTTTGGGCTGGAATCATGGGGAGAGAGATTGTCAGCCCCTTTAGGATCCCTGAAGGGGTAAAGATGAACTCCATAATGTATGTGGAGTTTCTCAAACAGCACTTCCTGCCATGGTTCAAGAAGAAGAACCGTGTATTCTGCAGCAAGATCATTTTCATGCATGATAATGCACCGTCTCATGCTGCACATAACACATCTGCATCTCTGGCTGATATGGGCATAAAAGGGGACAAACTTATGGTGTGACCCCCATGCTCCCCTGACCTCTACCCCATTCAGAACCTCTGGAGCATCATCAAAAGGAGTGTCTATGATGGCGGGAGGCAGTTCACATCTAAGCAACAGCTCTGGGAGGGTATTCTGTCCTCATGCAAAACAATTGAAGCAGAAACCATCCAAAACCTGACAAATTCAATGGACGAGAGAGTTCAGAAGCTCCTTTCGAACAAGGGGTCCTATGTGCAAATGTAACATCACCTAGAATAAAGTTTTGAGTTGAAAACTGTTTGATTTCAGTTTCTAATAACCTGCTAATGCTTATAATTTCAAAAATGACCATTTTTTTGGTCTTTATTAAAATGAAAAGGTTGATCGAAGAGTGTGGGGGATCTAAGAGTGTGGCAACCCAGTAGTCAGGATGACTTCGAATTCTGACAATCTGAGGGTCATGTTGCAGGTAGGGCAGCAAGAAGGCACTTATGTGTCTTGCGCATCTTGGAGCCATAAATTATTTTCCGGGCTAGATGCAGCTAAAAATTATTATTAATTTTAAATCTGGTGGAGCTTAGTATAGATGGCCTAATAGAATCCGTACTGCACACTGCTACAAAGCCCAAATTATTTTCCAGTCAAGATACAGATAAACATGATTAGTAATTTGAAAGCTTAAAACGGTTGGTGAGGTGATTTTAACCAATCATCAAGCTTTTACTCTCCCCAGGATGACACAGGGGTAGAAAAGTCGTTTCGGATCCATGATTGGTTCATCTTTATGAACGTTAATCTGTCTACATTATCAGTGGAGAGCCGCGTGTGCTTATCTGTCAGCACACCATCAGCAGCGCTGAACACATGTTCAGACAGAACGCTGGCTGCGGGGCTTTACAAGATCTCCAAGGAGTAAGTGGCGAGCTCCGGCCATTTATCCAGATTGGAAGCCCAAAAAGAGCAAGGGTCCAGTGACACAGTCATGGCTTCAATGTTTACTTGGAGATACTCCTGTATCATCGTCTCTAGGCGTTGACTATGTGTCAGACTTCTTTTCTCCTGTGGCCTTGCAAAGGATGAGCTAAAAAAGTGGTGAAATGATTCCGCAAAATTGATGTTACCAGCAGATACTGTGTTTCTGTTAAGGTTTGAGTGCTGAACACTCGACGGTCCCACGGTTGGCAAGTTGGAACTGTGAGATTCACTACGTGCACCACTGGTGTTTTGTGGAAAAGCACATGTAAGATTCTGCAACAGTTTCTGCTGATACTCCTGCATGCGTGCATCCCTTTCTATGGCAGGAATTATTTCTGCAAATTTACTTTTGTACCGGGGATCTAACAGTGTGGCACCCCAGTAGTCAGGATTATTTCTAATTCTCCCAATTCGAGGGTCATGTTGCAGGTAGTGCAGCAAGAAGGCACTCATGTGTGTTGCGCATCCAGGAGCACCAAGTCCCTGTTGTGTTGGTGGCGAGGTAACAATCATGCTTCCTTCCTCTGTCCTCTCCCCCCAACCTCGCACAATAGAAATGTGATCAAGGTCTCCCTCATCTGATGAGTCTTCCATCAGTTCGTCCTCCACTTCTTCCTGGGCTCCTGCACCTTCCTCACTAGTTTGGCTGCTACCATGCGCCCTGGTAAAACCATCTCCCCCACCCTCACATGCCTGCCTCCTCGGTGCTGCCAACCGTCTGGACCTTGCAGATGTTAGCCCTTCCGCATACAACTCCTCCTCCTCTACTCCCTCCACCTCCTCTTGTGCCACCACCTGACTCCGAATTCTGTTTAACATGTGCTCCAGCATGTAAATCACTGGAATAGTCATGCTGATAATGGCATCGTCACCACTAAACTTCTTTGTCGCCATTTCAAAACTGTGCAGAAGGGTGCATAGGTCCCTGATCTGAGACCACTCCTCCAGCGTGATTTGCCCCACCTCTGGATCCCGTTGGCCCAGGCTATACGTCAGAACATATTACATCAGGGCTTGTCGGTGCTGCCACAGTCGCTGCAACATGTGCAGAGTTGAATTCCACCAGGTAGGCACATCGCATTTTAGCCGGTGAAATGGCAGGCCCAACGACTTCTGTAGAGATGTAAGTCGCTGAGCTGTGGGATGCGAACGGCGGAAGTGAGCACACAGCGACCGTGCCCTCTGCAGAAGGCCATCTAGTCCGGGATAGTGGGCTAAAAATTGCTGGACAACCAGGTTCAACACGAGAGCTATACAAGGCACGTGCGTGACATTGCCCCGGCGAAGGGCCGTACCCAGGTTTGCAGCATTGTCGCACACAGCCTTCCCTGGTTTCAGGTCCAGTGGAGACAACCATTCATGAAATTGGTTCTCCAGAGCTGACCACAACTCCTCAGCTGTGTGACTTACATTTCCCAGACATTTCAAAGTAAAAACCGCCTGATGACCTTGAGCCCTACTGCCAGCATAGTAAGGAGGTGTGCAGGATCCTTTCTGCGCAGTTAGAAAGCTTGTGGCATGACCAGACAGGCTTTGGGTGCAGGTGGAGGACCGAGAGGAGGTTGAGGAGGCAGAAGCAGTGGAGGAACTTTGAGATAAAGAGGATTGACGCACAACTCGTGGGGACGGCTAGACTTGGACAGCAGCCCCTTGTCCTGCTGTCACCATAGTTACCCAGTGCCCAGTCAGCGACATGTAACGCCCCTGTCCATGCCTACTCGTCCAAGTATCTGTGGTGAAATGCACGCTGTCACACACAGAGTTTCTCAAAGAAGCGGTGATGTTGTGTGCGACATGCTGGTGGAGCGCAGGCACACCTTTCTTTGAGAAGTAGTGCCGACTGGGCATCTGGTACTGGGGCACTGCGACGGACATAAGGTCTCGAAAATTCTCTGTGTCCTCCAGGCTGAAAGGCAGCATTTCTGTAGCCAAGAGCTTGCAGATGGTGAAATTCAACCTCTTAGCTTTCTCATGGCTAGGAGGAAATGGTCTTTTACTTGTCCACATCTGAGGGACCGAGGGCTGGCTGTTGTGCTTAGACGGGGTTGATAAGGATGTCCCCGGCAAACTGCCGGTCTTTGAGGGAGATGCAGGCGGACATGTTAGGTTGCCTTGATCCAAAGGTGGTGCTATCGATGTCGGACAGCGCTCAACACCAGCTGGTGTTACCACCTCCAAAGAAAATGATGACCTGCCAATCACGCTGGCTGTTGCGGGTAAAGAGGTGGCAGGTCTGCGTCCCAAAACAGGTGTGACTGCTGTCCCCCCAGTCACAGAGGATGAAGAGGCCGCAGACGCACAAGATGGGGCAGACGGTGGTTGGCCCGGCCAGCTAGGCTGCATTGTAGCACAGTGAGCTTCCCACTGCAACTTATGCTTCATGTCCATGTGCCAGTTCATGCGTGAAGTACTCAAACTATGTATTTTTTGGCCTCTACTTAGCTTTTGTTGACAAATGTTACAGATAACACGAGTTGGGTCATCTTTATCGATCTGAAAAAATGCCCAGGCTATGCAAGGCTTACACCCATGCGACCTGAAGAGCCACCAGGACTTGTGGTCAGAGGGAGAGTTGTGTTTGAGGATGCAGTTGTTGACCTGCTTCCAGTACTACGTCTCTGTCCAGGAAGGCGCAACCTAACCTCGTCGTCACTAGCATCCTCCTCCACCTCCTCTGCTGACCTCATCTCTTGGCTGACTGTGGGTTAACAGTAAGTGGGATCTCCAACCTCATCATCATCACCCTGTGTGTTATCACACCCTTCGTCCTCAGAGCCAACCTGTTCCTGCCCTGACAAAAAACTAAAGTTGTCGCTCCAATCAGGTATTTGAGTCTTATCATCGTCTTCCTCATTGTCTCCACCAACAGGAGTTACAGTTTGGGAATGAGGGTCTACATTATGGTCAGAACCTTCTGCGTCTGGTCCTGGATCCGACTCATAAAGATTCTGGGCATCAGTGCAGATCATTTCCTCGTCTGGATTCACAGAAGCGCTGGAGTCGACCTCTGATTCCCAGGCTATAGTATGAGTAAACAGCTCTGCAGACTCAACCATCTGTTCTACCTCATACTCAGACGGGCAGCTGGAGATTTGGGAGCTGTGAGGAAGCCTGTGCGATTTGGGTGACACCTTTGAGGACTGGAGTATTTGTGATGTTGAAGTTGATGTGGAGGAGAGCCCACTTAAAGGAGCACTTGATATCCGTTGAAGCACCTGCTGTTTTTGTGTCTCATCTGGAATTTGTAGCGATTGGCGTGGCTGTAAGAAAGGGATCTTATCACATTGTCAGCTAAAAGAAGTACACATTTTAGTTTTGCTGGAAGATGGTCTTTCTTCTGCAGATGTTACTGTTGCTTTAACACCTACTCCACGGACACAACTTTTTCCCCTTCCCAACACGCCTATTCCCCTTTCCACCAGCAGCAGGCCTTTTTCCACTCATTTTGGTGGTTAACTAATTCATAACTCTGGAGTTGTTTGCACAAAAAAACAATGAATGGGAACCGAGCAGAGCTGAGTGGCCAAACTGTGGTATTAGGCCAAAACTATTGTCTGGGTTAGATGCAGAAAAAAATTATATTCAGTTTGCAACCTGATGGAGGTCAGTATAGATGGACTAATAGAACAAGTCCCACACACTACTAGAAGGCCAAATATTTTTTCAGAGCTAGATGCAGAAAAATATTATATTCAATTTGCAACCTGATGGAGGTCAGTATAGGTGGACTAATAGAACAAGTCCCACACACTGCTAGAAGGCCAAATATTTTTATAGAGCTAGACACAGAAAAATATTATATTCAATTTGCAACCTGATGGAGGTCAGTATAGATGGACTAATAGAACAAGTCCCACACACTGCTAGAAGGCCAAATATTTTTTCAGAGCTAGATGCAGAAAAATATTATATTCAATTTGCAACCTGATGGAGATCAGTATAGATGGACTAATAGAGCAAGTCCCACACACAGCTAGAAGCCCAAATATTTTTTCAGAGGTAGATGCAGAAAAAAATTATATTCGATTTGCAACGTGATGGAGGTCAGTATAGATGGACTAATAAAACAAGTCCCACACAAAGCTAGAAGCCCAAATATTTTTTCAGAGCTAGATGCAGAACAAAATTATATTCGATTTGCAACGTGATGGAGGTCAGTATAGATGGACTAATAGAACAAGTCCCACACACTGCTAGAAGGCCAAATATTTTTTCAGAGCTAGACGCAGAAAAATAATATATTCAATTTGCAACCTGATGGAGCTCAGTATAGATGGACTAATAGAACAAGTCCCACACACAGCTAGCAGCCCAAATATTTTTTCAGAGGTAGATCAGGAAAAATTTTTATTCAGTTTGCAACCTGATGGAGGTCAGTATAGATGGACTAATAGAACAAGTGCCACACACAGCTAGAAGCCCAAATATTTTTTCAGAGCTAGATGCAGAAAAAAATTATATTCAATTTGCAACCTGATGGAGGTCAGTATAGATGGACTAATAGAACAAGTCCCACACACTGCTAGAAGGCCAAATATTTTTTCAGAGCTAGATAAAGAAAAAAATGATATTCAATTTGCAACCTGATGGAGGTCAGCATAGATGGACTAATAGAACAAGTCCCACACACTGCTAGAAGGCCAAATATTTTCAGAGCTAGATAAAGAAAAAATTGATATTCAATTTGCAACCTGATGGAGGTCAGCATAGATGGACTAATAGAACAAGTCCCACACACTGCTAAAAGGCCAAATATTTTTTCAGAGCTAGATAAAGAAAAAAATGATATTCAATTTGCAACCTGATGGAGGTC
This sequence comes from Phyllobates terribilis, assembly GCF_046119375.1. Classification (NCBI taxonomy): domain Eukaryota; kingdom Metazoa; phylum Chordata; class Amphibia; order Anura; family Dendrobatidae; genus Phyllobates; species Phyllobates terribilis. The sequence goes on along the minus strand of NW_027362761.1, from coordinate 405,399,960 downwards.
AGTATAGATGGACTAATAGAACAAGTCCCTCACACTGCTAGAAGGCCAAATATTTTTTCAGAGCTAGATAAAGAAAAAAATGATATTCAATTTGCAACCTGATGGAGGTCAGTATAGATGGACTAATAGAACAAGTCCCACACACTGCTAGAAGGCCAAATATTTTTTCAGAGCTAGATAAAGAAAAAAATGATACTCAATTTGCAACCTGATGGAGGTCAGCATAGATGGACTAATAGAACAAGTCCCACACACAGCTAGAAGCCCAAATATTTTTTCAGAGGTAGATGCCGAAAAAAATTATATTCAATTTGCAACGTGATGGAGGTCAGTATAGATGGACTAATAGAACAAGTCCCACACACTGCTAGAAGGCCAAATATTTTTTCAGAGCTAGATGCAGAAAAAAATTATATTCAATTTGCAACCTGATGGAGGTCAGTATAGATGGACTAATAGAACAAGTCCCACACACTGCTAGAAGGCCAAATATTTTTTCAGAGCTAGATTCAGAAAAAAATTATATTCAATTTGCAACCTGATGGAGGTCAGTATAGATGGACTAACAGAACAAGTCCCGCACACTGCTAGAAGGCCAAATATTTTTGCAGAGCTAGATGCAGAAAATATTATATTCAATTTGCAACGTGATGGAGGTCAGTATAGATGGACTAATAGAACAAGTCCCACACACTGCTAGAAGGCCAAATATTTTTCAGAGCTAGATGCAGAAAAAAATTATATTCAATTTGCAACCTGATGGAGGTCAGTATAGATGGACTAATAGAACAAGTCCCACACACAGCTAGAAGCCCATATAATGTTTCAGAGGTAGATGCAGAAAAAAATTATATTCAATTAGCAACCTTATGGAGGTCAGTATTAGTGTTGAGCCACCCCCGTAGTGTTCGAGTTCGGTTCGGTTCGTCGAACACCCGTGTGTTCGCCGAACTGTTCGTCGAACTGTTCGTCGAACACCTTCGAACACCATTAAAACCAATGGCAGGCAAACAAAAACACATAGAAGCACATAGAAAACACCTTCAAAGGTGTCCAAAAGCTGACAAACTGCTCAGAAGACACAACTAACACATGGAAAAGTGACAAGTACATATAGTCATGCGAAAATAAAAGAGGTGGAGGAGTAAAAGGAGGGGGAGACACAGATATATACATGTCATGCCCTTCTAAAATCCAAAAAGTGAGAAGCCGACACGGCCAGTCCGCTCCTGCCCGTGCCACCTCCGTGTCGCCGGGTTTGTGCCAGAGCCGCGGTGAACCCTGATGGCCAGCCCCCCTCTCCCAATACTGGTGCCTGTCCGCTGGTGGGTCGAGCGAGCCCCCCTGTGGTGGAGGCAGCTCTAAGCTTTTTAATTTAAATTGTCTCTCTAATTTGAATGAATACACTTTAAATCCATTTACAAGGATCTATTGGAGGGCAAGTCTCATGCCAGCAGCCGCGTAATTCCAGCTCCAGTAGCGTCCACTAAAGCTGCTGCAGTTAAAAAGCTTTTATAAGGATCGAGCTCGGCTGTCCACCGCAAGGCATCCTACTGCCAGTCCCAGCCCCTATGCCTTGGGGTGCCTCCTGATGCTCTTCAGTGAGTATCCCATGGTCCCGAAGCATTTCCTTTGAAAAAATTAAGTGTCTAAACTACAGGTGGTGTAGCTTGCTTAACAGCCGGGATAATCCGCTGACTAGCAGACACTGTTACTAGGCACAAAGTATTTCCTGGGCTAGATGCAGTTAAAAATTTGTAATTAGATACTCTCGTTGGATGCTGAGAAAGCATTCCATAGAGTCTCCTGGCACGCCATATATGATTCTCTTAAAAAGCTTGGGGTAGGGGTCTAGGGGACCCTTTTATAGCCAAAATCACGGCCCTGTATCGCAATACGTCACCTAGGCTGAAGATAAATGGAACTGTAGCACCCTGAGGGCTCGGTTGCTACAGACGTATTGCACCTCACCCAGAGGTGTGATATCTCACTCTCAGGTAAGGATGGAGTGTGGATCAGGACCCGACACCTGCATGCATTACACCACATTGCCGTGGGGCAGGGCGACCAATATGCCCCTGAGATGGGCACGACAGTCCCTGTCCCTGGCTGGAGTGGGGGGAGGGAACACTGAGGAAGGGGAACCCTGTAGTGCAGGAGCAGGGAGGAAGCAGTTCCTGGGTGCATTGAGAAGGGAGTATAAAAGGTGGGCACCATCTTAGTTCAGTGCAGAGAAGTCTGAGCAGAAGTGGCAGGGAGCAGGGGCTCTGCATGAGCTCTGCTCCGGAGGCGGGCCTAGTAACAGAGGCCCAGGCCTGGAAGAGGGAGAAGGAAGGAAGAGGAGCGGAGAAGGCCCCAGGAATGAGGAATGAAGGGATCCCAGGGGTGCGGACGGGCGAGTCGCCACCGCACGCCCGAATCCACCTGCGTGGAAGGGTCAGGCCAAAGGGGGAGACCGGTCCCCGAACTAGTGGAGGCAGGAAACGACCCTCAGCTAGAAACCGGAGGCTCTGACATTTTATGTGGCGCAGCCCCTCGCTACACCCGCTAGGAAGGCACCACATAGGGTCAGGGAAACTGGCGCCAAGTTTACCAAGAGGAGGCCCGAGGCAGCCGGACAGAAGTGTTGGTAAGAAAGGCCAGACAAAGGACACACAAAGGGGGTCCTGTGAAGTGCTCCAAAGTTATCTGGGAGTTGTCTGAGCCCCTCACCTGGTGAGCACAGTACGACGTGGGCAGCCGTTACCTGCAGACGTGGTCTGGATAATAAGAACTGTGAGTAAAGGCCCTGGACTGCATCACTGACTCCGTGTCGTTACTGCTGCTGCCCTGCACCATCACCCCCATCCTCCGCATACACTGCCCTGAGGCTATACTCCTCCCGTGGGGAGTTATGCTACGCTCTGCTGCACCCACAACACCAGCCTCAGCGGTCTGCCCTGTAGCGGCGGTTCACTCTGACCGCAATCCACGGGTGGCGTAGTCGGACATTTAAACATCAAAACCACATAAATAGTTCCGCCACTGGTTTGACCGCCCTGAGCCACGGAACCGGGTCGCCGCCACGAAGACTACAACCACCAGCATCCACCAAAAAGGGTCCGGCTCCGGGTGTCCCAAGGCCCAGGGGGTGCGTCAGAACATTTTCATCACCTTTCACAATCACCAATGGGACAAGGCAGGGATGTCCTCTGTCCCCTCTCTTATACATCCTAGTGACGGAGCACCTGCTCTCATCAATTCGCCATAACCCCAATATTAGGTGGATTGAGGTGGGAGGCACCGAGTACAAGTGCTCTCTATTTGCTGATGATGTCCTAGTATATATCACTCAATCACATATATCCATCCATGCTGTTATGGCTGAAATAGATCACTTTGTTACATGGTCAAATTTTAAAATCAATGCAGCGAAGTCTGAGGCCCTCGATGTCTCCCTCCCCAAATCCATATAGGATTCCATCCAGTCCAACTTTCCCTTTGCCTGGCCCTCACAGGGTATCAAATACTTAGGAATTCCTATTCATAGAGACCTCTCCCATCTATGTTATCTTAATTTTGGGCCCTTTATTGAACAACTCCATACAGACCACGGTTGGCAAGTTAGAACTGTAAGATTCACTACGTGAACCACTGGTGTTTTGTGGAAAAGCACATGTACACTGCGTTCCAAATTATTATACAAAAAGTGTTTAGGAGTGATAAGGGAAGAATTTTTTTGTTTGTCAGTTAAACTCATTGATGGTGATGTGTGTCAGGGCTCTTTATATCACTGTAAGCAATTGCAGACACCTGTGCTAATTAGTTTGGCAGGTGTGTCCAATGAAAGGCAAGACTACTTAAGAAGGCTCTCTCACATTATTAAGCAGCCTACATTTTCTGCCAAAATGGGAAAGAAAAAGGATGTGTCGGCTGCTGAGAAGCAACAAATTGTGGAGTGTTTAGGTCAAGGCATGACTACAATCAACATTGTGCGATGATCAGGATGAAGTGTCTTGGCAATCAAGAAGTATGTAGCTGATTCACAGTACACACGTGTGCGTGCTGATAAGGGCAAATTGAGGACTCTTTCCTACAGGCAATTACGTCAGGTTGAAAGAGCAGCGGCAAAAAAGCCTTGTCATAGCAGCAGACAAGTTTTTGAAGCTGCTTGTGCCTCCAACGTCCCCCGAACAACAAGATGCAGGGTCCTTCAGAGGTTTGCAGCTGTGCATGCGCCATCCTGTCGACCTCCTCTATCCACTTCACACAAGCAGAAACGGCTCCAGTGGGCCAAACATTACATGAAGACTGATTTCAAAACTGTTTTGTTCACGGATGAGTGCCGTGCAGCGCTCGATGGTCCAGATGGATGGAGTGGAGGATGGCTGGTTGATGGACACCCCACACAAACACGGCTACAGCGCCAACAAGGAGGAGGTGGAGTAATGTTTTGGGCTGGAATCATGGGGAGAGAGATTGTCGGCCCCTTTAGGATCCCTGAAGGCGCTAAAGATGAACTCCATAATGTATGTGGATTTTCTCAAACAGCACTTCCTGCCATGGTTCAAGAAGAAGAACCGTGTATTTCACAGCAAGATCATTTTTCTGCATGATAATGCACCATCTCATGCTGCACATGAAACATCTGCATCTCTGGCTGATATGGGCATAAAATGGGACAAACTTATGGTGTGACCCCCATGCTCCCCTGACCTCTACCCCATTCAGAACCTTTGGAGCATCATTAAAAGGAGTGTCTATGATGGCGGGAGGCAGTTCACATCTAAGCAACAGCTCTGGGAGGGTATTCTGTCCTCATGCAAAACAATTGAAGCAGAAACCATCCAAAACCTGACAAATTCAATGGACGAGAGAGTTCAGAAGCTCCTTTCGAACAAGGGGTCCTATGTGAAAATGTAACATCACCTAGAATAAAGTTTTGAGTTGAAAACTGTTTGATTTCAGTTTCTAACAACCTGCTAATGCTTATAATTTCAAAAATGACCATTTTTTTGGTCTTTATTAAAATGAAAAGGTTGATCGAAAAGTTTGGGGGATCTAAGAGTGTGGCAACCCAGTAGTCATGATTACTTCGAATTCTGACAATATGAGGGTCATGCTGCAGGTAGTGCAGCAAGAAGGCACTTATGTGCCTTGCGCATCTCGGAGCCCCAAAATAATTTTCCGGGCTAGATGCAGCTAAAAATTATTTTTAATTTTAAATCTGGTGAAGCTTTAGTATAGATGGCTTAATAGGATCAGTGCTGCACACTGCTACAAAGCCCAAATTATTTTCCAGTCAAGATACAGATAAACATGATTAGTAATTTGAAAGCTTAAAACGGTTGGTAGGGTGATTTTAACCAATCATCAAGCTTTTACTCTCCCCAGGATGACACAGGGGTAGAAAAGTCGTTTCGGATCCATGATTTGTTCATCTATATGAACGTGAGACTGTCTACATTATCAGTGGAGAGCCGCGTGCGCTTATCTGTCAGCACACCACCAGCAGCGCTGAACACACGTTCAGACAGAACGCTGGCTGCGGGGCATGACAAGATCTCCAAGGCGTAAGTGGCTAGCTTCGGCCATTTATCCAGATTGGAAGCCCAAAAAGAGCAAGGGTCCAGTGACACAGTCGTGGCTTCAATGTTTACTTGGAGATACTCCTGTACCATCGTCTCTAGGCGTTGACTATGTGTCAGACTTCTTGTCTCCTGTGGCCTTGCAAAGGATGGGCTAAAAAAGTGGTGAAATGATTCCGCAAAATTGATGTTACCAGCAGATACTGTGGTTCTGTTACGGTTTGAGTGCTGAACACTTGACGGTCCCACGGTTGGCAAGTTGGAACTGTGAGATTCACTACGTGCACCACTGGTATTTTGTGGAAAAGCACATGTAAGATTCTGCAACAGTCTCTGCTGATACTCCTGCATGCGTGCATCCCTTTCTATGGCAGGAATAATTTCTGCAAATTTACTTTTGTACCGGGGATCTAACAGTGTGGCAACCCAGTAGTCAGGATTATTTCTAATTCTCACAATTCGAGGGTCATGTTGCAGGTAGTGCAGCAAGAAGGCACTCATGTGTGTTGCGCATCCAGGAGCACCAAGTCCCTGTTGTGTTGGTGGCGAGGTAACAATCATGCTTCCTTCCTCTGTCCTCTCCCCCCAACCTCGCACAACAGAAATGTGATCAAGGTCTCCCTCATCTGATGAGTCTTCCATCAGTTCGTCCTCCACTTCTTCCTGGGCTCCTGCACCTTCCTCACTAGTTTGGCTGCTACCATGCGCCCTGGTAAAACCATCTCCCCCACCCTCACATGCCTGCCGCCTTGGTGCTGCCGACCGTCTGGACCTTGCAGATGTTAGCCCTTCCGCATACAACTCCTCCTCCTCTACTTCCTCCACCTCCTCTTGTGCCACCACCTGACTCCGAATTCTGTTTAACATGTGCTCCAGCATGTAAATCACCGGAATAGTCATGCTGATAATGGCATCGTCAGCACTAAACATCTTCGTCGCCATTTCAAAACTGTGCAGAAGGGTGCATAGGTCCCTGATCTGAGACCACTCCTCCAGCGTGATTTGCCCCACCTCTGGATCTCGTTGGCCCAGGCTATACGTCAGAAAGTATTGCACCAGGGCTTGTCGGTGCTGCCACAGTCGCTGCAACATGTGCAGAGTTGAATTCCACCGGGTAGGCACATCGCATTTTAGCCGGTGAAGTGGCAGGCCCAACGACTTCTGTAGAGATGTAAGTCGCTGAGCTGCGGGATGCGAACGGCGGAAGTGAGCACACAGCGACAGTGCCCTCTGCAGAAGGCCATCTAGTCTGGGATAGTGGGCTAAAAATTGCTGGACAACCAGGTTCAACACGTGAGCCATACAAGGCACGTGTGTGACATTGCCCCGGCGAAGGGCCGCACCCAGGTTTGCAGCATTGTCGCACACGGCCTTCCCTGGTTTCAGGTCCAGTGGAGACAACCATTCATGAAATTGGTTCTCCAGAGCTGACCACAACTCCTCAGCTGTGTGACTCACATTTCCCAGACATTTCAATGTAAAAACCGCCTGATGACGTTGAGCCCTACTGCCAGCATAGTAAGGAGGTGTGCAGGATCCCTTCTGCGCAGTTAGAAAGCTTGTGGCATGACCAGACAGGCTTTGGGTGCAGGTGGAAGACCAAGAGGAGGTTGAGGAGGCAGAAGCAGTGGAGGAACTTTGACATAAAGAGGATTGACGCACAACTCGTGGGGACGGCAAGACTTGGACAGCAGCCCCTTGTCCTGCTGTCACCATAGTTACCCAGTGCCCAGTCAGCGACATGTAACGCCCCTGTCCATGCCTACTCATCCAAGTGTCTGTGGTGAAATGCACCCTGTCACACACAGAGTTTCTCAAAGAAGCGGTGATGTTGTGTGCGACATGCTGGTGGAGCGCAGGCACACCTTTCTTTGAGAAGTAGTGCCGACTGGGCATCTGGTACTGGGGCACTGCGACGGACATAAGGTCGCGAAAATCCTCTGTGTCCACCAGGCGGAAAGGCAGCATTTCTGTAGCCAAGAGCTTGCAGATGGTGAAATTCAACCTCTTAGCTTTCTCATGGCTAGGAGGAAATGGTCTTTTACTTGTCCACATCTGAGGGACCGAGGGCTGGCTATTGTGCTTAGACGGGGTTGATAAGGGTGTCCCCGGCAAACTGCCGGTCTGTGAGGAAGATGCAGGCGGACATGTTAGGTTGCCTTGATCCAAAGGTGGTGCTATCGATGTCGGACAGCGCTCAACACCAGCTGGTGTTACCACCTCCACAGAAAATGATGACCTGCCAATCACGCTGGCTGTTGCGGGTAAAGAGGTGGCAGGTCTGCGCCCCAAAACAGGTGTGACTGCTGTCCCCCCAGTCACAGAGGATGAAGAGGCCGCGGATGCACAAGATATGGCAGACGGTGATTGGCCCGGCCGGCTAGGCCGCATTGTAGCACACTGAGCTTCCCACTGCAACTTATGCTTCATGTCCATGTGCCGGTTCATGCATGAAGTACTCAAACTATGTATTTTTTGGCCTCTACTTAGCTTTTGCTGACAAATGTTACAGATAACACGAGTTGGGTCATCTTTATCGATCTGAAAAAATGCCCAGGCTATGCAAGGCTTAGCACCCATGCGACCTGAAGAGCCACCACGACTTGTGGTGAGAGGCAGAGTTGTGTTTGAGGATGCAGTTGTTGACGTGCTTCCAGTACTACGTCTCTGTCCAGGAAGGCGCAACCTGACCTCGTCGTCACTAGCATCTTCCTCCACCTCCTCTGCTGACCTCATCTCTTGGCTGACTGTGGGTTGACAGTAAGTGGGATCTCCGACCTCATCATCATCACCCTGTGCGTTATCACACCCGTCGTCCTCAGAGCCAACCTGTTCCTGCCCTGACAAAAAACTAAAGTTGTCGCTCCAATCAGGTATTTGAGTCTTATCATCGTCTTCCTCATTGTCTCCACCAACAGGAGTTACAGTTTGGGAATGAGGGTCTACATTATGGTCAGAACCTTCTGCGTCTGGTCCTGGATCCGACTCATAAAGATTCTGGGCATCAGTGCAGATCATTTCCTCGTCTGGATTCACAGAAGCGCTGGAGTCGACCTCTGATTCCCAGGCTATAGTATGAGTAAACAGCTCTGCAGACTCAACCATCTGTTCTACCTCATACTCAGACGGGCAGCTGGAGATTTGGGAGCTGTGAGGAAGCAAGTGCGATTTGGGTGACACCTTCGAGGACTGGAGTATTTGTGATGTTGAAGTTGATGTGGAGGAGAGCCCACTTAAAGGAGCACTTGATATCCGTTGAAGCACCTGCTGTTTTTGTGCCTCATCTGGAATTTGTAGCGATTGGCGTGGCCGTAAGAAAGGGATCTTATCACATTGTCCGCTAAAAGAAGTGGACATTTTAGTTTGGCTGGAAGATGGTCTTTCTTCTGCAGATGTTACTGTTGCTTTAACACCTACCCCACGGACACAACCTTTTTTCCCCTTCCCAACACGCCTATTCCCCTTTCCACCAGCAGCAGGCCTTTTTCCACTCATTTTGGTGGTTAATTAATTCACAACTCTGGAGTTGTTTGCACAAAAAAACAATGGATGGTAACCGAGCAGAGCTGAGTGGCCAAACTGTGGTATTAGGCCAAAACTATTGGCTGGGTTAGATGCAGAAAAAAATTATTTTGAATTTGCAACCTGATGGAGGTCAGTATAGATGGACTAATAGAGAAAGTCCGACACACTACTAGAAGGCCAAATATTTTTTCAGAGGTAGATGCAGAAAAAAATATATTCAGTTTGCAACCTGATGGAGGTCAGTATAGATGGACTAATACAACAAGTCCCGCACACAGCTAGAAGCCCAAATATTTTTTCAGAGGTACTGTAGATGCAGATAAAAATTAGCTTTAATTTGCAACCTGATGGAGGTCAGTATAGATGGACTAATAGAGAAAGTCCGACACACTACTAGAAGGCCAAATATTTTTTCAGAGGTAGATGCAGAAAAAAATATATTCAGTTTGCAACCTGATGGAGGTCAGTATAGATGGATTATTAGAACAAGACCCACACACAGCTAGAAGACCAATATTTTTTCAGAGGTAGATGCAGAAAAAAATATATTCAGTTTGCAACCTGATGGAGGTCAGTATAGATGGACTAATAGAACAAGTCCCACACACTGCTAGAAGCCCAAATATTTTTTCAGAGGTACTGTAGATGCAGATAAAAATTAGTTTTAATTTGCAACCTGATGGAGGTCAGTATAGATGGACTAATAGAGAAAGTCCGACACACTACTAGAAGGCCAAATATTTTTTCAGAGGTAGATGCAGAAAAAAATATATTCAGTTTGCAACCTGATGGAGGTCAGTATAGATGGACTAATACAACAAGTCCCGCACACAGCTAGAAGCCCAATATTTTTTCAGAGGTAGATGCAGAAAAAAATATATTCAGTTTGCAACCTGATGGAGGTCAGTATAGATGGACTAATAGAACAAGTCCCACACACTGCTAGAAAGAGAAAAAAAATGGAGATCTTCATTGTTCCTGCAGAGATCCATCCCCTGCTCCTCCCCCCACCCCGCTGTACACTCAAACTGCGTATTAACATTAATTTTCATCATTACTGAGAAAAAATCCAGTTATGATTTTGGTGCACGAACAGTTATCGAACATAACCTCGAACAGCCGAATTTTTCTCAAATTGTTCGTGTTCGCCGAACGGCTCGAACACCGCCCAAAACAGCTCGAATTTGAGATTGGCGAACAGTTCAAGTCGAACACCGCTCATCTCTAGTCTTTATATTATCAAATACAATAAACTGAATAGAACTAATTAGAAACTAAGTGGCTAAACTCAATGGAAAACAACAACCTCCTGTGGTGCGACAGTAATGGCCTTAATTACAGAACAATAGACGATGATTATAGGATGTTAGCTAAAATCCTTCAGGTCATTCGACCCGTCTCTGGGTTTCAAAGGTAGAAATGTTAAATGACCCCTCTCTGGGACTTCTAGTGTTAAAGACTCTGCAGATAACTCCAAAAAGGCCATTTGCACCATCTGCCAGGCCAGCATCAGCATGGGTAGCAAAACTAACAGCCTGACCACCACCAGCATGCTCAGGCACATGACAGCAGCGCACCCAACTAGGTGAGCCGAATGCCAGGGTTCATAAACAGTGTCTCTTCCGCTGTTGTGCGTGCATGCCAATTCCCTGTCCATGGCAAATGCGAAGATGTCTCCTGCCCTGCACCTGTCATTGCACAGTCGCAACTACCACCATCAGCAACCAGATCCACGTCCTTGTCCCAGCAGAGCCTTCAGTTGTCCCTACCCCAGTCCTTGGAACACAAGCACAAATAGGTAGCTAACAACCCACAGGCCACACTACTAAACTCATACATTTCACAAATGCTTGCGCTCGAAATGTTGCCTTTTAGGCTCATGGAGATGGAAGCTTTCCGCAACCTGATGGCAGCGGCCGTTCCTCGGTACTCGGTCCCCAGTCACCACTATTTCTCCCAATGTGTTGTCCCTGCATTACACAAGCACGTGTTCCAGAACATTAGCCGTGCCCTCAACAATGCAGTTACTGGAAAGGTCCACCTAACCACGGACATGTGGACAAGTGCTTTTGGCCAGGTATATAAGGAAAAAAAAGGGGGAAATTTCAGCCTACCATGCATATGCCATAAGGGTCCACTGGTGCACAGAAATCCTTGGTAGCAAGTCCAGGGATGAGAAGCAATAGGAAGTAGTTTAGAAAAACTCCAGCACCTTCTCCGTATCCATCACAAGAAAAGTAAAGCTAAAACGTCCATTTTACACTGTGTGCAGAATTATTAGGCAAGTTGCATTTTAGAGGATTATTTTTATTATTGATCAACAACTATGTTCTCAATCAACCCAAAAGACTCATAAATATCCAAGCTTAATATTTTTGGAAGTTGGAGTGGGCTTTTTTTCGATTTGGCTATCTTAGGAGGATATCTGTTTGTGCAGGTAACTATTACTGTGCAGAATTATTAGGCAACTTAATAAAAACCAAATATAATCCCATCTCACTTGTTTATTTTCACCAGGTAAACCAATATCAGTGCACAAAATTTAGAAATAAACATTTCTGACATGCAAAAACAAAAACAAAATAAATTAGTGATGAATATAGCCACCTTTCTTTATGATGACACTCAACAGCCTTCCATCCATAGATTCTGTCAGTTGCTTGATCTGTTTTCAATCAACATTGCGTGCAACAGCCACCACAGTCTCCCAGACACTGTTCCGAGAGGTGTACTGTTTTCCCTCCCTGTAGATCTCACATTTTATGATAGACCACAGGTTCTCTGTGGGGTTCAGATCAGGTGAACAAGGGGGCCATGTCATTATTTTATCTTCTTTTAGACCTTTACTGGCCAGCCACGCTGTGGAGTAGTGGGATGCATGTGGTGGAGCATTGTCCTGCATGAAAATCATGTTTTTCTTGAACGATACCGAATTCTTCCTGTACCAATGCTTGAAGAAGTTGTCTTCTAGAAACTGGCAGTAGGTCTGGGAGTTGAGCTTCACTCCATCCTCAACCCGAAAAGGTCCCACAAGTTCATCTTTGATGATACCAGCCCATACCAGTACCCCACCTCCACCTTGCTGGCGTCTGAGTCGGAGTGGAGCTCTCTGCCCTTTACAGATCCAGCCTCTGGCCCATCCTTCTGGCCCATCAAGAGTCACTCGCATTTCATCAGTCCATATAACCTTTGAAAAATCAGTCTTAAGATATTTCTTGTCCCATTCTTGACATTTTATCTTATGTTTCTTGTCCAAAAGTGGTCATTTTTCAGCCTTCCTTACCTTGGCCATGTCTCTGAGTATCGCACACCTTGTGCTTTTTGATACTCCAGTAACGTTGCAGCTCTGAAATATGGCAAAAATGGTGGCGAATGGCATCTTGGCAGCTTCACGCTTGATTTTCCTCAATTCATGGGCAATTATTTTGCGCCTTTTTTGGCCAACACGCTTCTTGCGACCCTGTTGGCTATTTGCCATGAAATGCTTGATTATTCAGTGATCACGCTTCAAAAGATTTGAAATTTCAAGACTGCTGCATCCCTCTGCAAGACATCTCACAATTTTTGGACTTTTCAGAGCCCGTCAAATCTCTCTTCTGACCCATTTTGCCAAAGGAAAGGAAGTTGCCTAATAATTAAGTACACCTTATATAGGGTATTGATGTCATTAGTCAACACCCCTCCTCATTACAGAGATGCACATCACCAGATTTAATTAATTGGTAGTTGGCTCTCAAGCCTATGCAAGCTTGGAGTAGGACAATATGTATAAAAAGTATCAAAGTGATCAAAATATGCATTTGCCTAATAATTCTGCACGCGGTGTATTAGTTCCATTAAAAAAGCGCCATATGTAAGGCAGACCTTACGCGTTTCGAACCAAACATGGGTTCTTAATCATAGGTAACATTGCTATAGATAAAAGACATATATATACATATGGACTAAAAACAAAAGGGAAAATAGGGTGGAGACAACAAAGAACAGGAAGTTCATTAGTGAATGAAAATCCTCCTGAGGATAATTGCTCATTAATATACATAAATTAAACTTATGTGCATGGTATGCTGGCAAATTAAGTACATCATTAGAAAAAAGTATCAAAAAATGTACATTAAATCATTGCGAAAATTGAGACCATTGGGAATACGAGAGTTAAGTTTAAGAACCCATGAGGCTTCTCTGGCTAGGAGAAGCTTGCCTCTATCTCCTCCACCTATTTGTCTTTGCACCTTGTCTATACCAATAACCTTAAGTGTGGAGAGATCACCACAGTGAAAATCAGCAAAATGTTTGCTGAGCCCTGACATGGAGTGACTCACTGCATTAGGATTCGGAGTCGCTCCTGCAACATGCTCTGCGATGCGTCTTTTGAGGATGCGGCAGGTGCAACCCACATAAAAATTTTTGCAAGATGTGCACAGTGCTTGATAAATGACATATGTACTAGAGCCATTAATAAAGTGTTTAATATTATATATATTGCCTGCACTGCCAGTAAATGTCTGTGTCTTAAACATAAATTTGCAAATATTACACTTGGTGCCTCCACATTTATAGGATCGATTAATATGAAGCCATGTGTCAGATCTTGGGCTTTTGGTGGACAGAAAACTTGGAGATAATAAATTACCTATATTGGGGGATTTTTTAGCAACAAAATTAATTCCTTCCTTAAGGATGCTCTGAAGTGCCTTGTCCTGATGTAATATACAAGCATATTTCCAAATTAAATCTGTAATAGCCTGGTAGTCTGTACTATAAGCTGTGGAGAAAGTAACTTATTGTTTATTTCTGTTACATACTGTGTTATTCTCCAGAAAAGATGTTTGTGTTTTGTGAAAGGCTATATTACTGGCTCTGCAAATATGTGCATTTGAATAACCTCTATGTTTAAACCTGCTCTTCTGTATGTCACATTCATAAATATAGCTCTCATCCGTAGAGCATAGACGTCTGGCTCTAGTGTGTTCACCTAGTGGTAGGCTTTTAATAGTATGTGCTGGATGATAGCTGTTTGCCATCAACGTCGCATTGCCACTGGTTGGTTTTCTGTACAGACATGTGTGGATGCAGTTATTGCTGCTATCTCCAGTTAAATATACATCCAAAAAGGCGGTCTCATTTTGACAGATGTTAATGGTAAATTGTAAATTAAATGTATAGTCATTTAAAAACTTTACTTTTCTTGTGATGTATACGGAGAAGGTGCTGGAGCTTTTTTAAACTACTTCCTATTGCTTTTGGCCAGGGACGGTACATTTTGCTGACTGCACGCTGGGTTAATATAGTGGAAGCCGGGACGAGGTCGGACTTTGGGACGGAATACGTCCTCCTGATGCCGAGGATTGCGGGCCCTGGGTCAATCAGGGTTGCCCCCTCATTCTACTGCCCCTGCACCTCTTCCTACTCCTCTTCAGCCTCCATCTCCGAAATGACCACACAAGTCGGAAGCTGGAAGCACTGCAACACTGCCTCGGCCAAGCGGCAACAGGCTGTGCTGAAGCTAATATGCTTAGGTGACAAACCGCACACGTCTGAAGAGTTGTTGACAGCTCTAAAAGAGCAGGCAGGTCTGTAGCTGTCACCACTGAACCTACAGCCAGATATAGTCGTGTGTGACAATGGCCGGAACCTGGTGGCGGCTCTGAAGCGAGGTGAGCTCACACATGTACCATGCCTGGCCCATGTGCTCAACCTAGTGGTTCAGCGGTTCCTCAAAAACCACCCGTATCTGCCGGATCTGCTTGTCAAAGTACGCCGCGTATGTGCCCATTTTATAAAGTCAGCTACAGCTTCTGCCGCCCTTGCAGTGCTTCAGCAGTGTTTGCATCTACCAGCTCACTGACTGGTGTGCGATGTTTCCTCATGTTGAAACTCAATGTTGTATACGTTAGGAAGGATTTGTGAGCAGCACATGGCAGTTGTTGAGTAACAGCTTCAAAACGTCCATTGGTATTCAGTTCAGCCTCCACACATAAGAGCTCAGGAGTGGGCATGGATGTCAGACATCTGTGCCATCCTCCAAAACTTTGAGGACTCCACCAAGATGGTGAGCAGAGATGGCGCCATAATTAGCATCACCATCCCGCTTCTCTGTCTTCTGAAACGATAGCTGCTCACAATTAAAGAGGAGGCATTGCAGGCAGTCACGATGAGATGGAGCAAGGAACCATACAGGGTGATTCGGGTGATTCCACACAGCCCAGCCTCATCTCATCCCAATGTGGATTGGGTGACAATGAGGAAGAGGAGGAGAAAGAACAGGAGCTAGTTTCCTGTGCTATAGACGGTACTACCCACACAACTGTCATACCATCTGTTTAGCGTGGATGGCCTAAGGAGAGAGAGGATGAGAAGGAGGAGGATGAGGAGGAGAGCATGGTTAGTAGTCCTCTTGGTAAGGACGCGGAAGTCTTGCCTGTTAGCAGTCTGGCACACATGGCTGACTTTATTAAGCTGCCTTTCCCGTGACCCTTGCATTCTCCAAATTTATGTGACAGTCATTAATG
The DNA here is from genome assembly GCF_046119375.1 of Phyllobates terribilis. Lineage (NCBI taxonomy): Eukaryota > Metazoa > Chordata > Amphibia > Anura > Dendrobatidae > Phyllobates > Phyllobates terribilis. The sequence goes on along the minus strand of NW_027362761.1, from coordinate 405,384,356 downwards.
GTTGGTGACACTTCTAGACCCATGCTACAAGGATAACTTTCTATCTCTCATTCCCGCTGCAGACAGGTCTGCTAAAATGGTGAAGTACCAGAAGGCCCTTGTTGCGGAATTATTAAAAAAATTCCCATCTGAAAACACTGGCGGCAGAGGTCACAGTTCCTTGGACAACCAAGGAGTACAGGCGAGATAGACACAATTACGATCCAGCTGAGGCAGGGGAACATTGTCAAAGGTCTTGGAGAGTTTTCTCATACCCTCCCACAGAGTCTGATGCGCAGGGTACTGTCACAAGAAGGGATAATTTTACGAAGATGCTGAAGGTGTACCTTGCCGACTGTACCAACATCCTCCGTGATTCCTCTGTGCTTTATAATTGTTGTGTATCCAAGCTGGACACGTGGCATGAACTGGCTCTCTACGCCTTGGAGGTCCTTGCCTGCCCTGCCTCTATCATTTTGTCAGACCGGGTCCTTAGTGCCGCTGGTGGAATTATAACTGATAGGCGCATCCGCCTGTCAACTGAAAATGCTGACAGGCTGACTCTTATAAAAATGAACAAGGGCTGGATTGGGCCAGACTTCTCAACACAACCGAATGATTGCAGGGTAACATAAACTCAAATCCAATGTCTTTTTTTTGGAAGGTCTATTCCCATGCACCTCTTCACACCCAGACATGGGTATAAGCTTCCTGATTTTGTCTATTTGCTGTTGTCCTCCTCCTTCTCCTCATCCTCATCCACCACCACCAGATCACCGTGACCGTGAAGCAGCACCCACTAAATTTTTTTTTTTTTAAGGGTGTTTATGATGCCCATAGGAAATGTTTGTTATACAGTATGCTCATGTATACCCCCCAGGGGTAAATGTTTTTCAGCCCATGCACTTAGTCCATGGGCTTTACAAGTATAGGAGACCCAGCTCGTTTATAATGGGAACATTTTTTCAATGAGACCTTCCTCTACATCTCTTCCAAGGGGCATTGGAGTGCATCCAAATTTTTAGCAGCCCTTGCATTCACTGCATATGCAAGAACAGCATAGGGGACCCTCTCCTTTATAATGGGAACATTTTTTTATGAGCCCCTCCTCTACATTTCTTCCAAGGGGCATTGGAGTGCGTACAAATTTTTGGCCGCCCTTGCAGTCACTGCATACGCAAGAACACTATAAGAGATCTCTCCTTTATAGTGGGAACATTTTTTTTAATGAGGCCCTCCTCTACATCTCTTTCATAGGGCATTGGAGTGTGTCCAAATTTTTGGCAGCCCTTGCAGTCACTGCATAGTCAAGAACTGTATATGAGACCCGCTCCTTTGTAATGGGAACTTTAGTTAATGAGGCCCTCCTCTATGTCTCTTCCAAAGGGCATTGGAGTTTGTCCAAATATTTGGCAGCCCTTGCAGTCACTGCATACGCAATAACTGTAAAGCAGAACCGCTCCTTTATAATGGGAACATTTTGTTATCGAGGCCCTCCTCTATGTGTCTTTAAATTGGTATTGGGGTTTTTCCAAAATTTAGGCAGCCATTGCAGTAACTGCATACGCACTAACCGTATAGCAGAACCGCTCCTTTATAATGGGAACATTTTGTTACCGAGGCCCTCCTCTATGTCTCTTTAAATTGGTATTGGGGTTTATCCTAAATTTAAGCAGCTGTTGCAGTCACTGCCTATGCAATAAATGTATAGCAGAACCGCTCCTTTATAATGGAAACATTTTGTTACTGAGGCCCTCCTCTATATCTCTTAAAAGGGGTATTGGGATGTGTCAAAATTTTAGGCACCCATTGCAGTTACTGCATATGCTATAACACTATAGGAGACCCGCTGCTTAATAATGGGAACAACAAAGCATAGCCAGCTGATGGCCCCCAATATTGTTAGAGGGCTAACTCCTGGCCTTTTAAGAATAGTAAGGGCCGCTTAATGGCACTATAAAAATAGGCTTTGAGACTTTCAGAGTCCCTCCTTCATAAATGAAACAGGATGTGTCTGATTATGTCTCACACACCACATGGCCAGATAAGGTAGTAAAATGTTAAAATGACATTCGTTACTCGGGTTGAGCACTCAATCATTCCAATTTGCTCGACCTGAGCAACGAGCACCAGAGCATTTTAGTGCTCGCTCATCACTAGTAGTAAAATGTTAAAATTACATTTACTGGTAAATATTTTTTTCACTGTTGAAAGCAAGCAAAAGTGCCAAAACACATCAAAAATGCTACATGTGAACATAGCCCAAGGTGTGGAAGATCATTTTTGTTTTTGGTTATTTATTTTGCTTTATATACAAGTCATAACCATGGAAAGGATGTTCCTTAACATTTTTCCCAGGAAAATCCATTTTGGTTTTGTTTTTGTATGTTTTACTGTGAGTCCTTAAAAGTGGGGCAATACTCTGTCAACATTGTTCACAGCAATGAGCTGGGAGTCAGAGTCTTCCGCGTGCTGTTCCCATGTCATTTGAGCACTGTTCCCATCGATTTGGGCAATTTTTAGGCCCCCTGCAGACCTCCGAGGGGGGGGGGGACCGCCGTTAAAATGCTCAAGTTTCCAATAGACTTATATTGGGCTCGTTGCTCGGGTCGAGTACCAGAGCATCCCGATTTGCTCGACCCGAGCAACAAGCATCCGAGCATTTTAGTGCTCGCTCATAACTAGTTTTTATCAGTACAAATCCTGTGATTCGAAGAGGAATTTTTGAATTACATTATCTATGAATCTTATGATTCTTATCTGCCTCGGGGCCCCCCAATGGAAATCATCTGGATTTACTTTGGACATACTGCTCAATGAGCCACAACATAGAATTTAACATACCATTTTCTCCCACATAATACAAGAGGTATAGATCCTCATTTTATTTTATGATTCAAAACAAAGTTCATTTTAAAGGCTATGGGTCAGTAAGATCACACCCTCCTCCCCAACTGCATTTATGGGCATGCAGGTCTTAGAAGTCATAAAGGCGTTGATAGATGTGTATTTAAATCTGTTGCTACATTCTCAAATAAGTATTTTTTTAAGTCATATGCAAGTGAGGCATTACGTGATCTGGGTGTAACTGCCACGGGTGTGTTAGATGTGACAGACAGTCACCCTGCAGTTGGTTGCAGGAGATTTCTTCGTTTGGCATTACACTTAGAAGCTGTCTCACTCTAGGTACCAGTGGCCACCTCCCTCCTGCTCTAATTAACATGCTGGTGTGGGTGTTTGAATACTTTCAGTCTGCTTTAGAGCGGCACCAGTGATATTCACATGTTTCCTTGTGAAAACTTGGAGCAGTTGCAGTTCTTACTTCCTCTATGGTGCTAAGATGACGTGTGTGCTATCTTTCTGAAGTCAGCTCAAGCTAAGTTACTTTCCCCTGTGTCTGCCTACCTTGTTGTCTTTAGTTGTTAAAGGGGACTGACTAGCACTTACCTTACCAAGCCAGGGCCTATCTTTGGGAAAATACAGGGTTTTAGGTTCCTGTGCGACGACTGGTGAGGAATAGTGATGAGCGAGCACTAAAATGCTCGGGTACTCGTTGCTTGGTTCGAGCAAATAGGAATGCTCGAGTGCTCGGTCCGAGTAACGAGCCCAATGTAAGTCTACGGGAAACTCGAGCATTTTTCCATCGGTCCCCCCCAGCGATCTGCAGGGGGCCTACAAATTGCCCAAATCGATGGGAATCGTGCTCAAATGACATGGTAACAGCATGGAGAAGACCCCTGGAAGCATTTCTGACTCCGAGGTCACTGCTGTCAACAATGTTGTCAGAGGTATTGCGCCACTTTTACGAACTCACAATAAAACATACAAAAACTAAACCAAAATGGATTTTTCTGGGAAAAATGTTAAGGAACATCCTTTCCAGGGCAGTGACTTGTATATAAGGTAAAATAAATAACCAAAAACAAAAATGCTCCACCACATCTTGGGCTATGTTCACACGTAGTGTTTTTGATGCATTTTTGCACGTTTGCATTGCTTTCAATGATGAAAAATGCATTCACCAGGAAATGACATTTTAACATTTTACTGCCTTATCTTCCCATGTGGTTGCGAGACATGATTAGACACATCCTGTTTCATTTATGAAGGAGGGTCTCTGAAAGTCACAAACACTATTTTTATAGGGCTATCAGGCGGCCGTTACTATTACTAAAGGGCCAGCAGTTGGCTATGCTTTATTGTTCCCATTATTAAGGAGTGGGTCTCCTATACTGTTATTGGGTATGCAGCAACTGCAAGGGCTGCCAAAATTTTGCACCCCAATGCCCATTTGAAGAGACAGAGGAGAGCCTCAGTAAAAAAAATGTTCCCATTATAAAGGAGTGGGTCTCCTATAGTGGTAATGCTCATTGACTGCAAGGGCTGCCTAAATTTGGGAAAAACCCCAATACCAATTTAAAGACACATAGAGCTGGACCTCAGTAACGACATGTTCCCATTAGAAAGGAGTGGGTCTGCTATCCAGTTATAGGGTATGCAGTGAGTCCAACAGCTGCCAAAATTTAGGAAAAACCCCAATACCAATTTAAAGACACATAGAACTGGGCCACAGTAAAGACATATACCTAATAGAAAGGAGTGTGTCTCCCCATGCAACAGCTGGCAAAAATATGGAGGAATTCCAATGTCCCTTGCAAGAGACGTAGAGGTCGGAGTGCCTCCTTAAAACAATGTTCCCATTATTAGGAAATGGGTCTCCCATACTGTTTGCCTATGCAGTGAATGCAACAGCTGCCAAAAATTTGGAGGAACTCCAAAGTCCCTTGCAAGAGACGTAGAGGTCGGAGAGCCTCTTGAAAACAATGTTCTCATTATTAGGAAGTGGGTCTCCCATACTGTTTGCCTATGTAGTGAATGCAATGTGTAGCGCCGGCGTCCCTGCCCTCTGCTAGGCAGGGACGCTGTTCCCCTCACCTCTCTGCTCCTAGCCCGGCGTCCTCCTCCCGCTCTGCTGGCAGCGCGCGCTCCTTCCCGGCCACTGTGCTTAGGGCGCGCGCGCGCTCCCTCCCTCTTAAAGGGGCCGCGCGCGCCGTCCTAAGGAGTCCCCGGCCAATGGCCGGAGGACTTCACCATATATAAGGCACCTCCTCCAAAATGGTCTGCCCTCCAACTCCTGTCAGTCTGTCTATGGACCAGCTTGCCCGCTCACCTGGGAGCGCACATCAGCTACCTGCCTGCTAGCCTACCTGGAGGCTCCGCCGTCACGTGCTGTGACCATCTGCCATTCCAGAGACTCCTGCCCGCTCACCTGGGAGCGCACACCTGTTACCTGCCTGCTAGCCTACCTGGAGGCTCCGCCGTCACGTGCTGTGACCACTTGCCATTCCAGAGACTCCTGCCCGCTCACCTGGGAGCGCACACCTGTTACCTGCCTGCTAGCCTACCTGGAGGCTCCGCCGTCACGTGCTGTGACCACCTACCTTTCCAGAGACTCCTGCCCGCTCACCTGGGAGCACACATCAACCATCTGCCTGCTAGCCTACCGGGAGGCTCTGCCATCACAGGTCGTACCTACCCTTTACCCAGAGACTGCCCCGGTCACTTGCCGTGACCTCCTGCCCGTTCATCCAGAGACTGCCCCGGTCACTTGCCGTGACCTCCAGCCCGTTCACTCAGAGACTGTCCCGGTCACCTGCTGTGACTGCCTGCCCGTCTTCCCTGGTCGCCACCCGCTCCCTTACAAGGACCGCCCCCTTGTATAGTAGCTCAGAGGTTCCGCCTCCCAGACCCGTTACAGTTTGCTCGGGCAATGGAACCCGGTGGCACCCAAGCTCCCTCACTCTCGGACCTGTGTCATGAACTGTCCCGTCAGAGGTCCCAACAGGAGTCCATCCTGGGTCACCTGCGGAATGTCAATACTCGCCTTGACACTCTGACTGCTCCACCAGCAACCACCGCCAGAGCCATGACTCGCAATCCGGCAGCTCCGCTGCCCACCAATACTATGGTATCCTACCCCGGACCCCGGCTTTCTGCACCTCCTCGCTTCGGAGGCGACTCCGCTCAGGCTCGGGGCTTTATAAATCAGTGCACCCTGCACTTTGAACTCCTGTCCCACCAGTTTAACTCCGACCGGGCCAAAATTGCCTTCATCATGTCCCATCTCACCGGGGAGGCCCTGGCCTGGCTAAATCCTCTATGGGAGAGAGGAGACCCCCTGGTGTCCGACTTGCCTGCCTTTCTCACGGCTTTCCGGAAAGTCTTCGACGAACCTGGACGGAAGACCTCATCCGCATCATCTCTGCTACGCCTCCGTCAGGGAAGTCTCACCGTGGGCCAATATGCCATACGGTTCCGTACCCTTGCCTCGGAGCTGGCCTGGGATAACGACGCTCTGGTATCTGTCTTCTGGGAGGGTCTGTCCGGCCGTATTAAAGATGAACTTGCCGGTCGAGACATTCCTACCACTCTGGATGACCTAATAACTCTTGCCACCCGGATTGACCTACGGTTCCAGGAGCGTGCCAAAGAGGTCACCCATGAGAGGAGGTTTCCACGTCTAGCTCCTACTTTTCAGAGACCCGTCACTCCCTCCGTCTCTTCCCAGGTACACTCTCCTGAGCCTACGCAGGTCGACCAGACCAAGATGGTCAAAACCCGTCAGGACTTACGCCGTGCCGAGGGGAGCTGCTTCTACTGTCGCAGTAAGGAGCACCGGATCCGTGCCTGCCCGGAGAGGTCGGGAAACGCCTGTGTCTAGGTTCGCTCAGAGAGGTCGACCTAGACAAGAATAAATCCTCTCCATCTCTGCTGTTGTCAGTCTCAATCGTCTGCGGGGAGAACCGTTATTTCGAACTAGCCCAACTTGACTCTGGAGCAGCCGGGAATCTTATTTCACAGTCCCTGGTAGAGAAATACCGCATCCCCACCAAACCTCTGGCTGTACCCTTGTCTGTTGCTGCCGTGGATGGGGGTCTCTTACCACGCCCCATCCAACTCATCACCGAATCCATTACTCTGCAGGTGGGAATGCTGCATTCTGAGAGTATCTCCTTTCATGTTCTGCCTGGACTCTCTCACGCCCTCTTGCTAGGCCTACCTTGGCTCCAGAGACATGCACTCGTGCTCGACTGGCAGACCGGAGAAGTCCTTCGCTGGGGACAGGACTGCCATAAGACCTGTCTGGTTCCCGTCCATCCCGTCCGTCCTTCTCCTACCCCAGCTAATCTACCTGGACTTCCGATTCCTTATTGGTCTTATGCTGATGTCTTTAATAAAAAGGAGGCAGAGACGCTACCCCCTCATAGACCATACGACTGCCCTATCGACCTGTTACCTGGTACTACTCCTCCCCGTGGGCGTATTTATCCATTATCCGCTGCTGAGACCCGGTCGATGTCCGAATATATTGAGGAGAATCTGGCCAGGGGATTCATCCGGAAATCTACCTCCCCGGCGGGAGCAGGCTTCTTTTTCGTCAAAAAGAAGGACGGCTCTCTTCGTCCCTGTATAGACTATAGAGGCCTTAACCAGATCACGGTGAAGAATAAGTACCCCCTTCCGCTCATTCCGGAGTTATTTGATCGTCTGAGGGGGGCTAGAATCTTCACCAAACTGGACCTCCGTGGGGCGTACAACCTGGTTCGTATCCGTCAGGGGGATGAATGGAAGACGGCATTCAACACCCGGGACGGCCACTATGAATATCTGGTAATGCCCTTTGGTCTCTGTAACGCTCCTGCCGTCTTTCAAGAGTTGGTCAATGACATCTTCCGGGACCTTCTCTACTCCTGCGTAGTGGTGTACCTGGACGACATCTTGGTCTTCTCTCCGGATCTCCAGACTCACCGGAGGGACGTTCGTCAGGTCCTGCTCAGGCTCAGGCAGAATCACCTCTTCGCTAAATACGAGAAGTGCCTCTTTGAGCAGACCTCGCTTCCGTTTTTGGGCTACATTATTTCTCAGACCGGCCTACGAATGGATCCAGAGAAACTGTCTGCCATCGAGAAATGGCCTCGACCGGAGGGGTTGAAGGCCATTCAGCGATTCCTGGGCTTCGCTAACTACTACCGCCTCTTCATACCACACTTCTCTTCCAGGACTGCCCCAATTTCCGCGCTCACCCGTAAGGGAACTAATCCCAAAGAGTGGCCGCCCTAAGCAGAGGAGGCCTTTCTTTCCTTAAAACAGGCCTTCTCTTCCGCCCCGGTGCTGCATCGCCCGGACGGCAACAAGCAGTTCTTCCTGGAGGTTGACGCTTCCTCCTCTGGAGCCGGAGCGGTACTTACTCAAAAATCATCTTCCGGGAGGATGGTAACTTGCGGCTTCTTCTCTAAACTCTTCTCCTCCTCAGAGCGCAATTATTCCATAGGAGACTGAGAGTTATTGGCCATCAAACTGGCATTGGAGGAGTGGCGTTACCTGCTCGAGGGGGCTCTTCACCCGGTAATAATTTACACTGACCACAAGAACTTGGCTTACCTCCAGCATGCCCAGAGACTTAACCCGCGCCAAGCCCGGTGGTCCTTGTTTTTTGCTCGCTTTGATTTTGTTCTTCATTTTCGCCCGGCTGACAAAAACGTCAAGGCGGACGCCTTGTCTCGATCCTTTCTGGTGTCTGATCTCGAGGAAGATCCGAAACACATCATCGATCCCGCCAGAGTAATGCAGGTGGCTCCCGTGAGTCTAAATCGTCTCCCTCCCGGAAAGACGTTCGTATCTGTACCTGATCGGGAGAAGATCCTTCACTGGGGTCACTCGCCTAAACTGGCTGGCCACGCCGGTCAGAAAAAGACCCTCCAGCTTATTACCCGGCACTACTGGTGGCCTACCCTGCACAAGGACGTAATAGACTTTGTTTCTGCCTGTGTGTCCTGCGCCCGCAACAAGGTTCCGAGACATCTGCCAGCCGGTCGCCTCCTTCCGCTTTCTGTACCTGCTGCCCCCTGGCAGCATATAGCAATGGACTTTATAACTGACCTCCCAGTCTCTGCCGGTTGTACGGTTATTTGGGTGGTCGCTGACCGCTTCTCAAAGATGGCTCATTTCGTTCCCCTGCCAGGCCTCCCGTCTGCACCCGAGCTAGCTAAAGACTTTATTCGTCACATCTTTCGTCTTCATGGCCTGCCCCTCCACATCGTGTCGGATCGTGGGGTACAGTTCACGTCACGCTTCTGGAGAGCCACTTGTAAACTGCTAGACGTCACCCTGGACTTCTCTTCCGCTTACCACCCACAGTCCAATGGTCAAGTGGAGCGGATCAATCAGAACCTGACCAGTTACCTCCGGCACTTCGTTAATGCCCATCATTCAGACTGGGTGGATCTCCTACCATGGGCCGAGTTCTCTTACAACAATCACGAGAGCGAATCCTCCTCCAAATCCCCGTTTTTTGTAGTCTTCGGTCAGCATCCTCGGATTCCTTTTCCTGTCTCCACCTCTGTGGACAACCCAGCTGCGGAATCTCTCGTTAGCAAATTTTCCTCCATTTGGGAGGGTACCCGATCCGCACTCCTTCAGTCGTCCGAACGGATGAAAAGACACGCTGACAAAAAACGCCTGGATCCTCCACAATTTCATCCTGGAGATAAAGTCTGGCTCTCATCTAAATATGTCCGACTCAAGATACCTTCTTACAAGTTAGGGCCTCGGTTCATCGGTCCTCTGGAGGTCATCAGTCAGATCAACCCGGTGGCCTATAAATTGAAACTCCCGGCCAACTTACGGATCCCTAACTCCTTCCATGTATCTCTCCTCAAACCTGTGGTACTTAACTCTTTTTCCAAGTCTACAGGTACGCCTCCTGCTCCGGTTTCTGCTGAGGACGAGCTTGAGGTAGAGAACATTCTTGCCACCAAAAGGGTAAGAGGAAAGACCTTTTTTCTAGTAGATTGGAAGGGGTTTGGTCCTGAGGAGAGAACGTGGGAGCCCCGGGAAAACATCCATGCCCCTCTCATCCTAGCTAAATTTCTGTCTGGCCTAAAAAAGTGGGGGCCTAAAGGGGGGGGTACTGTAGCGCCGGCGTCCCTGCCCTCTGCTAGGCAGGGACGCTGTTCCCCTCACCTCTCTGCTCCTAGCCCGGCGTCCTCCTCCCGCTCTGCTGGCAGCGCGCGCTCCTTCCCGGCCACTGTGCTTAGGGCGCGCGCGCTCCCTCCTTCTTAAAGGGGCCGCGCGCGCCGTCCTAAGGAGTCCCCGGCCAATGGCCGGAGGACTTCACCATATATAAGGCACCTCCTCCAAAATGGAGGTGCCCGAGCAATGTTGTTGCACTGTTCACTACTCTGCTTCAGCCCTCAGGTCCCGTTGCCAGTTACCTGCCAGATTCCTGCCAGTTTGCTGTCTGATTCCTGCCTGATATTCTACTTACCTGCCTGCTAGCCTGAGGTCCGACGGTCTGCCTACCGACTCCTGTCAGTCTGTCTAAGGACCAGCTTGCCCGCTCACCTGGGAGCGCTCCTCTGCTACCTGCCTGCTAGCCTGAGGTCCGACGGTCTGCCCTCCAACTCCTGTCAGTCTGTCTATGGACCAGCTTGCCCGCTCACCTGGGAGCGCACATCAGCTACCTGCCTGCTAGCCTACCTGGAGTCTCCGCCGTCACGTGCTGTGACCACCTGCCATTCCAGAGACTCCTGCCCGCTCACCTGGGAGCGCACACCTGTTACCTGCCTGCTAGCCTACCTGGAGTCTCCGCCGTCACGTGCTGTGACCACCTGCCATTCCAGAGACTCCTGCCCGCTCACCTGGGAGCGCACACCTGTTACCTGCCTGCTAGCCTACCTGGAGGCTCCGCCGTCACGTGCTGTGACCACCGGCCATTCCAGAGACTCCTGCCCGCTCACCTGGGAGCGCACACCTGTTACCTGCCTGCTAGCCTACCTGGAGGCTCCGCCGTCACGTGCTGTGACCACCTACCTTTCCAGAGACTCTCGCTTGCTCACCTGGGAGCACACATCAACCATCTGCCTGCTAGCCTACCGGGAGGCTCTGCCATCACAGGTCGTACCTACCCTTTACCCAGAGACTGCCCCGGTCACTTGCCGTGACCTCCTGCCCGTTCATCCAGAGACTGCCCCGGTCACTTGCCGTGACCTCCAGCCCGTTCACTCAGAGACTGTCCCGGTCACCTGCTGTGACTGCCTGCCCGTCTTCCCTGGTCGCCACCCGCTCCCTTACAAGGACCGCCCCCTTGTATAGTAGCTCAGAGGTTCCGCCTCCCAGACCCGTTACACAATGGCTGCCAAAAATTTGGAGAAATTCCAATGCCCCTTGCAAGAGACGTAAATATGGTAGACATTGTGGTGATAAAATCAGGAAGCATAGAGTTAGACCTCCCAAAAGAAGACACTGTATTTGAGTTTATGCTACGCTGCTGTCATTCGGTGGTGTTGAGTAGTGATGAGCGAACGTGCTAGCCACCACTCAGTACTCACCAGAGCATCACGGTGCTCGACAAGCTCGGCGAGTATTTCTGGGTTGCTCGGGCAAGAACTTGGGTCCACACCCAGCATGTTTGGCACTCTTTAGAGAGCCAATGAATATGCAGGGATTGCTTGCCATGCACTGTAATGCCATAGCCATGTTATTCGTGGGCATTACAGTGATTGGCTGGCTGCACAGCGTCATCAGGTCTACAGACTTGGCGCCGCTATGCTCATCACAGTCTACCCCTGAATCAGGCAGAGTAGGGAGAGCTACTGCTGAGTCAGGGAGAGATTTGATTGTTTAGAGGTAGTATAGGTATTCCACAACATATATCTATATATCCATCTGAACTAACAGTCCTTCTGAGGACTAATCCAGGTGCATATTTTCAATGGTGAAGGTGATAGTAGGAGTTAGGCAAGCAGTCAGTGTATGTGGCAGACTACAGTGCATATAGTGCAAGATTGTCCATAGCACATTCCTGCTGCTGCTGTTCTTACAGATATTTGTAGACATAGCCCCATATATCAGGGGCCAGAGTCAATTTTTTTTATCTTAATCCAGATTGTTTGCTTAAAAAGCAATCCAGAGTACACATTTGTTCTGCTCCATTTACTTGTTAGCACTGCAGAATACAGCCAGATCTTTTCCATATTACAGCGATAAAAATCCAGAACTTTGAACTAAACGTGGAAAATATTGGCATTAGTGATGAGCTAGCACTAAAATGCTCGGGTGCTCGAAGCTCGGGTCGAGCACATTGGAATACTCGGGTGCTCGACCCGAGCAACAAGCACAATGTAAGTCTATTGGAAACTCGAGCATTTTTCTGGCGGTCCCCCCATGCGGTCTGCAGAAGGTCAAAAATTGCCCAAATCGATGGGAACAGTGCTCAATTAAACGTCAGGCAGGTAGAATATATAGGTAGACAGGCAGGCAGGGTATATAGGAGGGTGCATGAAAAACATAGCAGGTCACTTGGAACACACTAGTGCCCTTCGATTTTCATGCACCCGTCTCTAGAGATGAGCGGTGTTCGACTAGAACTGTTCGCCAATCTCAAATTCGAGCTGTTTTGGGCGGTGTTCGAGTTGTTCGACGAACCCGAACGATTTGCAAAAAATTCGGCTGTTCGAGGTTATGTTCGATAACTGTTCGTGCACCAAAAGCGTGTCCTGCATGTCTGGCGCTATTTAGAGCACCAATCATGCAGGGATTGTCTGCCACTCACTGTAATGCCACAGCCATGGTGGTTGTGGCATTACAGTGATTGCCCAAATCGATGGGAACAGTGCCAACAGTGAAACATGAAAAGCCGGCAATTCAGCAGCGGCATACACCGGTACCCGACAATTTAGAACCGAAAGAATAGAGCTTCACACATAGATTAGATAGATATAAACATGTCAGTCACATATATATGAAGTACAGTGACAGTGTTGATTACTGTACTTGTCATTTAGCGTAAAGGATTTATCAAAAAAAATAATAGTGTTTTCATGCACCGTCTCTTTAAAAAAGCCGGCCGGCAATTCAGCATCTGTACCCAACAATTTATAACAGACAGAATAGAGCTTCACACATAGATTAGATAGATAGAAACATGTCAGCCACATATATATGAAGTACAGTGATAGTGTTGCTTACTGTACTTGTCATTTAGCGTAAAGGATTTATCAAAAAAAATAATAGTGTTTTCATGCACTGTCTCTTTAAAAAAGCCGGCCGGCAATTCAGCAGCGGTACCCGACAATTTATAACAGACAGAATAGAGCTTCACACATAGATTAGATAGATAGAAACATGTCAGTCACATATATATGAAGTACAGTGATAGTGTTGGTTACTGTACTTGTCATTTAGTATTAAAATAAAGGATTTATTATTAAAAAAATTGGCGTGGGGTTCCCCTTAATTTTAGGCTCTAGCGGAGGTTAAGCAGACGGCTGGGGCAGATGTTTGAAGCCTGGGAAGGGGGTAATACCCACGGAGCTTCCCAGGCTACTAATATCAGCCCCCAGCTGAATACATAGCCTTTACTAGCTATTAAAATGGGGGACACCCCAAAAAAAATGACGTGGGGTCCCCCCTAATTTAATAGCTAGCAAAGGCTAGGCAGACAGCTGGGGGCTGATATTAATAGCCCAGGAAGGGAGCCATGAATATTGGCCCCCTCCCAGGCTAGAAACACCAGCCGTCAGCCGCCCCAGAAATGGCGCATTCATAGGATGCGCCAATTCTGGCACTTAGCCTCGCTCTTCCACGCTGCCCTGGTGCGGTGGCAGGGGGTAATAGGGTTGGGGTTGATGTCAGCTTATAATGCCAGCTGACATCAAGCCCAGGTTAGTAATGGAGAGGCGTCTATAAGACACCCCCATTACTAACCCCATAGTCAAAGTTAAAAAAAACACAAACACCCAGAAAAAAGTCCTTTAATTGAAATAAAGACACAATCCTTTATTGTTCTAAATTAAACCATACTTACTGTCACGCCCATTCCAGCTGAAGCCAACGATCTCCTGCAATAAAAGAAAAAGAATAAAGCAACCTCATCCTTACCTTTCCATGGTTCCCACGACAGCTTCAGCTCTGCTACATCGAGATGACAGGCTGGACCGCAGCAGAACGCTGCCATCCAGCCTCTCATCCCGCAGACACTGAGAAGCGCAGGCTTGCTTGCGCTGCTCAGCGTCTCTCTGTGACGACATCCAGATGAGCCGAGTTCATGTCCAATGAACTCGGCTCACCTCATGCACATCACTGACAGCGTGGGAAAATTCTCACGCTGAAGCGGTGAGTGCAGGAGAATTCTCCCACGCTGTCAGTGACGTGCATAAGGTGAGCTCATGTCCAATGAACTCAGCTCACCTCCTGCACTTCACTGACAGCGTGGGAGAATTCTCCTGCACTCAGCGCTTCAGCGTGAGAATTCTCCCACGCTGAAGCGCTGAGTGCAGGAGAATTTTCCCACGCTGTCAGTGACGTGCATAAGGTGAGCTCATGTCCAATGAACTCAGCTCACCTCCTGCACGTCACTGACAGCGTGGGAGAATTCTCCTGCACTCAGCGCTTCAGCGTGAGAATTCTCCCACGCTGAAGCGCTGAGTGCAGGAGAATTTTCCCACGCTGTCAGTGACGTGCATAAGGTGAGCTCATGTCCAATGAACTCAGCTCACCTCCTGCACGTCACTGACAGCGTGGGAGAATTCTCCTGCACTCAGCGCTTCAGTGTGAGAATTCTCCCACGCTGAAGCGCTGAGTGCAGGAGAATTTTCCCACGCTGTCAGTGACGTGCATGAGGTGAGCCGAGTTCATTGGACATTAACTCGGCTCATCTGGATGCCCTCACAGAGAGACACTGTGGAGCGCAAGCAAGCCTGCGCTTCTCAGTGTCTGCGGGATGACAGGCTGGATGGCAGCGTTCTGCTGCGGTCCAGCCTGTCATCTCGATGTAGCAGAGCTGAAGCTGTCGTGGGAACCATGGAAAGGTAAGGATGAGGTTGCTTTATTATTTTTCTTTTATTTCAGGAGATCGTTGGCTTCAGCTGGAATGGGCGTGATGGTAAGTATGGTTTAATTTAGAACAATAAAGGATTGTGTCTTTATTTCAATTAAAGGACTTTTTTCTGGGTGTTGTGTTTTTTTTAACTTTTACCATGGGGTTAGTAATGGGGGTGTCTTATAGACGCCTCTCCATTACTAACCTGGGCTTGATGTCAGCTGGCATTATAAGCTGACATCAACCCCAACCCTATTACCCCCTGCCACCGCACCAGGGCAGCGTGGAAGAGCGAGGCTAAGTGCCAGAATTGGCGCATCCTATGAATGCGCCATTTCTGGGGCGGCTGACGGCTGGTGTTTCTAGCCTGGGAGGGGGCCAATATTCATGGCTCCCTTCCTGGGCTATTAATATCAGCCCCCAGCTGTCTGCCTAGCCTTTGCTAGCTATTAAATTAGGGGGGACCCCACGTCATTTTTTTTGGGGGGTCCCCCATTTTAATAGCTAGTAAAGGCTATGTATTCAGCTGGGGGCTGATATTAGTAGCCTGGGAAGCTCCGTGGGTATTACCCCCTTCCCAGGCTTCAAACATCTGCCCCAGCCGTCTGCTTAACCTCCGCTAGAGCCTAAAATTAAGGGGAACCCCACGCCAATTTTTTTAATAATAAATCCTTTATTTTAATACTAAATGACAAGTACAGTAACCAACACTATCACTGTACTTCATATATATGTGACTGACATGTTTCTATCTATCTAATCTATGTGTGATGCTCTATCTTTCTGTTCTAAATTGTCGGGTACCGCTGCTGAATTGCCGGCCGGCTTTTTTAAAGAGACAGTGCATGAAAACACTATTATATTTTTAAATAAATCCTTTACACTAAATGACAAGTACAGTAAGCAACACTATCACTGTACTTATTATATATGTGACTGACATGTTTCTATCTATCTAATCTATGTGTGAAGCTCTATTCTTTCTGTTCTAAATTGTCGGGTACAGATGCTGAATTGCCGGCCGGCTTTTTTAAAGAGACAGTGCATGAAAACACTAATATTTTTTTTAATAAATCCTTTACACTAAATGACAAGTGCAGTAACCAACACTGTCACTGTGCTTCTTATATGTGTGACTGACATGTTTCTATCTATCTAATCTATGTGTGATGCTCTATTCCTTCTTGTCTAAATTGTCGGGTACCGGTGTATGCCGCTGCTGAATTTGCCGGCCGGCTTTTTTAAAGAGAGTGTCTTCTGAGCAGTTTGTCAGCTTTTGGACACCTTTGCAGGTGTTTTCTATGTGTTTCTATGTGTTTTTGTTTGCCTGCCATTGGTTTTAACGGTGTTCGACGGTGTTCTAAGGTGTTCGACGAACAGTTCGACGAACAGTTCCTCGAACAGTTCCTCGAACATCCCGGTGTTCGACGAACCGAACCGAACCCGAACACTACGGGGGTGGCTCAACACTACCCGTCTCTTTAAAAAAGCCGGCCGGCAATTCACCAGCGGCATACACCAGTACCCGACAATTTAGAACAGAAAGAATAGAGCATCACACATAGATTAGATACATAGAAACATGTCAGTCACATATATAATAAGTACAGTGACAGTGTTGGTTACTGTACTTGTCATTTAGTGTTAAAATAAAGGATTTATTTAAAAAAAAATTGGCGTGGGGTCCCCCTTAATTTTAGTCTCTAGCGGAGGTTAAGCAGACGGCTGAGGCAGATGTTTGATGCCTGGGAAGGGGGTAATACCCACGGAGCTTCCCAGGCTACTAATATCAGCCCCCAGCTGAATACCTAGCCTTTACTAGCAATTAAAATGGGGGACCCAAAAAAAAATTACGTGGGGTCCCCCCTATTTTAATAGCTAGCAAAGGATAGGCAGACAGCTGGGGGCTGATATTAATAGCCCAGGAAGGGTGTCATGAATATTGGTTCTCTGTCAGACATATCTCACATATAACCGGCCAAGCGTCCCTCTGTCTGAAGCCTGTATAGACTGCGCATGCGCAACGCGCAGTCTGGCTCCGGACAGAAGCACGCATGGAGCAATTACAGGTAAGAGGAGTGTATGGCACCGGAGAAGGCAGTATGCATAGACACTGAATGCATACCCCAATCTCCAGCGCTATACTTACATACTTACCTGACCGGGAGGAGCGTTGCCGTGGCGACTCTCTTCTGGCCGGAGACCGGGGGCGGAGTGAAGGCGTCGGAATCGGTACATGCGCATAGCACTATCCGGCGCCATTTTTACTGAAGACACATTTGCAGTGTGTCTTCTGCAAAATGGCGCCGGACAGCGCAATGCTCCGGCGCCGCACTCCTCCCTCGGCCTCCGGCAGAACAGGACACAGCAGCGATGGAGTACAGGGAAGAAAGTTGAGTATAAGTGTTTATTTTTTTTGTTTGTGTGCAGAGGAGTACCATGCATACCAGGAATGGGTGGTGAGGGGGCCACACATACCAGGATTGGGGGATGAGGAGTGCCATGCATACCAGGATTGGGGGATGAGGGGTACCTTACATACCAGGATTGGGGAATGAGGGGTACCATGCATATCAGGATTTGGTGATGAGGGGACCATGCATACCAGGATTGGGGGTGAGGGGACCATGCATGCCAGGATTGAGGGATGAGGGATGAGGGGGCCATGCATACCAGGAATGGGGGATAAGGGGTACCATACATACCATGATTGAGGGATGAGGGGGCCACACATACCAGGATTGGAGGATGAGGGGGCCACACATACCAGGATTGGGGGGATGAGGGGACCATGCATACCAGGATTGGGGATGAGGGGACCATGCATACCAGGATTGAGGGATGAGGGTGCCACGCATACCAGGATTTGGGGATGAGGGGTACCTTACATACCAGGATTGGGGAATGAGGGGACCATGCATACCAGGATTGGGGGTGAGGGGACCATGCATACCAGGATTGAGGGATGAGGGGGCCATGCATACCAGGATTGGGGGATGAGGGGTACCATACATACCATGATTGAGGGATGAGGGGGCCACACATACCAGGATTGGGGGAGTGAGGGGTCCATGCATACCAGGATTGGGGATGAGGGGACCATGCATACCAGGATTGAGGGATGAGGGTGCCACGTGTACCAGGATTGGGGGATGAGGGGTACCATGCATACCAGGATTTTGGGATGAGGAGTGCCATGCAAACCAGGATAGGGGATGGGCGGTGCCATGCATACCAGGATTGGGGGATGAGGAGTGCCATACATACCAGGATATGGGATGGGGGGTGCCATGCATACCAGGATTGGTGATGAGGGGCGCCATGCATACCCGGATTAGGGGAAGAGGGGTGCCATGCATACCAGCATTTGGTGATGAGGGGACCATGCATACCAGGATTGGGGGTGAGGGGACCATGCATACCAGGATTGAGGGATGAGGGGGCCATGCATACCAGGATTCGGGCATGAGGGGGTACCATACATACCATGATTGAGGGATGAGGGGGCCACACATACCAGGATTGGGGGATGAGGGGACCATGCATACCAGGATTGGGGGGGATGAGGGGACCATGCATACCAGGATTGGGGATGAGGGGACCATGCATACCAGGATTGAGGGATGAGGGTGCCATGCATACCAGGATTGGGGGATGAGGGGTACCATACATACAAGGATTGGGGGATGAGGGGTACCATACATACAAGGATTGTGGGATGAGGAGTGCTATGCAAACTAGGATAGGGGATGGGGGTGCCATGCATACCAGGATTGGGGGATGAGGAGTGCCATGCATACCAGGATAGGGGATGAGGGGTGCCATGCATACAAGGATTGGGGGAAGAGGGGTGCCATGCATACCAGGATGAGGGGCACCATGCATGCTAGGATTGGGGATAAGGGGTGCCATGCATACCAGGATTGGGGATGAGGGGTGCTATGCATGCCAGGATTGAGGGTGAGGAGTGCCATGCACACATGATTGGGGGTGAGGGGTGCCATGCATACCAGGATTGGAGGTGAGGGGTGCCATGCATACCAGGATTGAGGGGTGAGGGGTACCATGCATAGCAGGATTGGGGGATGAGGGGGCCATGCATACCAGGATAAGGGGTGCCATGCATACCAGGATTGTGGGTGAGGAGCGCCATGCATACAGGATTGGGGGTGAGGGGTGCCACGCATACCAGGATTGGAGTTGAGGGGTACCATACATACCAGGATAGGGATGAGAGGTGCCATGCATACCAGGATAGGGGTGAGGGGTGTCATGCATACCAGGATTAGTGGTGAGAGGTGCCATGCATAGGGGCAGCACACCAGCAGGATGGGGGCAGCACATACCAGCATGGGAGACCATATACCAATAAAAATGCTCACCACCCGGGCGTAGAACGTACTCAATAGCTAGAGAAAAACCAAAGACAAGCAAAATACCCAAATAACTGGAAGTAAATGGATAAATCGCACAGTGCAAAAATAGTGATAAATAATAAAGGGTATTTAATTAGCATAATTTTGATCAAAATAATGTAAAAGCCATCCCACCATGTCACGGTAACCCTAATGGGACAGTCCTAACTCTAATATTAAAACCTTACCATTTGTCAAGTGACATACATATGGATAAGGGCAGGGAGACTGAACCCCTAGTAGAAGCATAGACCTGAGAGGCAGAATGAACCTTTCAGCTCAGAAAAAGGGCGGTCACACCCTTATATGCACTAAAGCACACTAAACTACAAAGAAAAAACCTGGGAGTCTAAACTGAAACGTAAATTGATGTGCATGCAAAATGTAAATGCATGTTCACATAAGGCCACTAGACAGAGAAAAACCATAGACAAGCAAAATACCCAAATAACTGGAAGTAAATGGATAAATCGCACAGTGCAAAAATAGTGATACATAATAAAGGGTATTTAGTTAGCATAATTTTGATCAAAATAATGTAAAATCCATCCCACCATATCACGGTAACCCTTATGGGACAGTCCTAACTCTAATATTAAAACCTTACCATTTGTCAAGTGACACACATATGGATCCTTTCACCTCAGACAAAGGTTCATTCTGCCTCTCAGGTCTATGCTTCTACTAGGGGTTCAGTCTCTCTGCCCTTATCCATATGTATGTCACTTGACAAATGTTAAGGTTTTAATAACTGCCTTGTTCAAGTTGAGACTGTGGTTACAATTCCTACTGGTGGGTTTGCTCGAGTGACAGTACCTGTGATGAATACTTCGAAACGTGAAATTAGACTGGATCCAAAGACTGTGTTAGGTCACATCGAAACCCTTAAAATTGTATATCTAGCAAGTGTGAGACCCACCCAGGGGTCTACCGTGAGTTCAGTATCCTCACCAAGGAACAGGAGTTGCCCAGGGGAGGAAGTTGCACGACCCACCTTGGGGTCCTGGGATCCCCCAGTACCCCTGGAACATTTGTGTGCTGAGGATCGAGCGGTAGCAAAACAGTTCCTGAGAGAAGAGTGTCATGCAGTCTCCAAAGATGACTCTGATATAGGCTGAATCCCGTTGTTGAAGTTGAAAATCAATTTGAAAGACATGACCCCAGTAATCAGAAGTTATAGGTCTGTGCCGAAACCATTACACCGTGAAGTATTTACAAGACCTAATCAACAGAGGTTGGGTCCAAAAGTCAAAGTCATCTTATTCCACTCCTATTGTTTGTGTTAGGAATAAGGACGGTACATTGAGACTCTGTTGTGATTACCGGGAACTAAACCAAAAGTCAGTACCTGATCGGAACCCGATACCAAAGATTCAAGATATGCTGGATAGCCTATTAGGAAGTACCTGGTACTCTGTCCTCGATCAGGGTAAAGCATACCATCAAAGGTTTGTTGAAGAATTCAGTAGACCTTTGACAGCATTCATCACACCATGGAGGTTATACCAGTGGATCCTCATACCATTTAGGCTCAGTTCAGCTCCAGCAGAATTCCAGAGGAGCATGGAGACATGTTTAGAAGGATTGAGTGACGATACCTGCCAGCCATACTTGGATGACAAAGTGGTACACAGCAAAACCTTCCGGGAGCATGTTAAACACGTGAGGGCCTATTACAGCTGTCTCAACAACATGGAGTTAAGTTGACCCCAAAGAAGTGTGAACTGTTCAAAAGGCATGTCCAATATCTAGGGAAAATTGTGTCTGGAGAAGGATATGCCATGGACCTAGCAGAAATCGCTCCAGTATTGGCCTTAAAAGACAAGAAGCCCTCTACTGTCAGGGAGTTGAGGCAGACATTAGGATTCCTCTCCTAGTATTGAACGTATATTCGGAACTTCTCCAGGATTGCCGCCCCACTATACATCCTCTTGGGGACGACAACAGAGTCAACAACACCCACGGAGAAAAAGAAGAATGCGGGTAGGACCGGGCTTAAAAGAAACAACAGCCATTCTCTGGTCAGCAGACCAGCAGGAGGTATTGGAAGAACTAGTAGACTACCTGGTAAAAGCACCCATCTTGGGATATCATGATTTCAACTTACCATTTGTACTTCATTGTGACGCTTCTCAAGTTGGACTGGGAGCTGCCCTGTATCAGCATCAAGATGGAAAATTGAGAGTTATCAGTTATGGTTCAAGAACGGTGACAGACGCCGAGAAGAATTACCATCTGCATTCTGGAAAATTGGAGTTCCTTGCATTGAAATGCCATATCTGTGAACGATTTAGAAATTATCTCTACTACAGCAAAGAGTTTGAGGTATACACTGACAACAACCCTTTGACCTATGTCCTCACTACAGCCAAACTGAATGCAACGGGTCAGAGATGGGTCGCTGAACTAGCTGACTTCATTTTCAGCATCAAGTACAGGCCAGGAAAATGCAATGCGGATGCTGATGGATTGTCGAGAATGCCTCTAGAGTCTGAGGCGTTCAAGCAAGAATGCTCGGAGGAAGTCAGCCTGGAAGCAATTGAGAGCACTACCCAAGAAGTACAATCTTATCAAGAGGAAGACACACCATTGTGGTGTCCGTTGACAGTGGAAACCACCATAAAAGCAAGAGAACAAAATCACCCCCTGTCCATTCAACAACTACCAAAAGGAAAAATCCGTAGAGCACAACGGGAAGATCAGATAATTGGTAGAATACTACCTTATGTGGCCAAAAACGGTTTCCAAGTAAACGGGGGAGAGATAATGAGTCACCAGCAGTATCTGTTTTAGTTAAAAAATGGACGAAGCTCTACCTCAGTGAAGACGGCATCCTGTATCATAAAGGAGGACAAAACCGGCAGTTGGTACTACCCAGAGTATTCCGTAGGTTGAAAACATGGGACACCTGGGAGTGGAAAGGACAACCAACTTGATCCGTGAACGTTTCTCCTGGCCATACATGCAGAGAGATATTGAGAGGTACGTGACCAGGGAGTGTGGGTATCTGAAAGATAAACATCCCAATACATCAACCCTGGCACCTATGGGCAACATCCAAACTACGTATCCGTTTGAGATGGTCTCAATAGACTTTCTACATCTCGAGACGTGCAAAGGTGGTTACGAATACATATTGGTGGTGATGGACCATTTTACTCGATTTGCCCAAGCATATGCCACCACCAATAAAGCTGGTCGAGCAGCGGCAGGGAAGGTCTTCAATGATTTTGCTTTGAGGTTTGGGTTCCTTACGAGGTTACACCATGACCAAGGAAGAGAATTTGAGAACCAGCTCTTTGTCAAGCTAGGAAAGTACTGTAGAATTCAGAGATCCCACACAATGCCATATCACCCAGAGGGTAATGAACAAATGGAACATTTTAACTGGACATTATTGTCGATGTTGCACACTTTAACAGCTGACGAGAAGAAAGACTGGAAGAGTTCTCTGTCAAAAGTGGTACGTGCCTATAACTTTCTTCCTATTGTATGGACGATCGCCAAAACTGCCAATCAACATCATGTTCAATACTCCGGTGTCAGAGACTTACAGAATGTATCCGGATTACGTTCAGAAATGGAAGGAATGGATTGCAGAGGCATACAACATAGCGTCCAAAGTGGTTACGCAAGGACAGAGAAAGAGTAAGGACTACTATGATCGAAAATGTTATGGAGCAGAATTTGCACCGAAAGCCGGGTGCTAGTCAAGAACGTATGTGAGAAAGGCGGTCCAGGAAAACTTTGTTCATACTGGGAAGACAAGGTGTATGTGGTAGTAAGGAGGGAAGCAAATGACAGCCCAGTGTATGAAATCTGATTGGAAATGGGAGACAAGAAAAACAGAATAGTCCATCGCAATTTACTACTACCCTGTGATTATCTCCCACCACAACAAGACTTCCAGGAAGTAGACCGATATCGTCCGAAAGCGACTAAGGGACCACCACAGACTGAAGCTCCGAAGTTGGATAGTGACCTTGAAAGTTCAGATGAAGAAGAACACACCATTGTATTTCTCGGACTGACAGTAAGAGGGATGTACCATCCTCAGGAGAGTGAACTAAGTCCTGAGGCTCCAGAGTTTGTACCAAGGAGTACAGATGAATTCCAATTCAGATCTGATGATCGAACACCGGTCACTGAAAAGACCGATTGACACTTAGGAGTAGCAGAATTACATGACCAGGTGGATACGGACAATTCAAGAGAAGTACAGGAACTTACAGAGGCAGTTCCAAGATCATCTGAGGAAGTACAAGAAATGAGTGCGACAGAAGAAACTCCTGCAACCTAGGAACCCTTGGTATCTGAGGAACAACCTACCAGGAGGATGTCAACTCGAGAAGTGAGGAGGCCTGAGATGCTGACGTATGAGACACTTGGTGAACCGAATCAAGTGCCAAGGACTGTCAACTGGAAACAGGTATCTCTGCCTACGGACCAGATAAGCCCACTGGAGTGGTATTCACCACCGAGAGGCAGTATGGAAGATGTTGCCTGGTGGAAAGACTTGTTTTCATGCTTTAATTTTCCTTAAAAGACATTGTAGAAACAAAGAACTGTTAAGGCCTAGTGAGAGAGAGAGCTGGTTGAAGAAGTAGGAAAAGCTCCAGCTGAAGAGAAACTGATTGTGTTAATTGTGTCAATTGTTTATTTTTTACAGGAGTACTACAAGAAAAAGGTTGTCGAATAGGTTGTTATAAATGTTTATAAATGTATATAAAGTTACTCAACTTTCACCACTGTCTCAGAATTGGTCATATTGATCAATTAAGACAAATGTCGAGGACCACATCCAAAAAGGAGGGAAGACATGCGACATGCAGAAGTAGTGCTGTTGCTTCAAAAGCATCCAGCAACTATTACAAATAACACAAGCACAGGAGACAGGAAGTGTTGTGTTTCAGAAGCATCCAGCAACTAGAGGGGTTAACACAGTCACAGTAGACAGGGAGTGTTTTAGCAGAGCCCCAGGGGAATTGTGGGGAACTTGTTATTGTAGTCTGGCTGAAGCCAAAGTGAGCGGTGTGTTATCTGGATCTGACAGCAGGCAACTGAACAGGATTCAGATCAGGAGAGAAACTAAACACAGGTCAGATAAACTCCCTGAACTAACAGTGCAGAGTATTATCGGGCAGGAAGATAAGGACTGGAAGGAATTGTGTCACAGGTATCATCACCCTCATCGAACTCTCCCCCGTCCATCTCCATGCAGGATAAAGAATGCTGTGTACTATTGTGTCCTTGTGAAGGAAAAGCCTGTTGTGTATGCATATAAGTGTGCTGCTAAGAGATCTAATCTATGCTCAATTATGCTACTGAAGAGACTGTAATACTGTGCCTTGTGAATAAACTACTGTATTGTTACTGGAGCCGGTTGCTCAAGAAACTCAGACTGTACGGTAATGAAGATTGTTGCTGTAATATCCCTGAATTGCACTGGCCATGTTTCAGATTAAATTCCACTGTTAAATTGTTGAAAAATACTCTTATCAGATGTGTCTGGTCAGCAACTGAATCTATTGTGTGCGTGAGAGAAGCTGCAGCCTATGGTCGCCCTGAGTAACGGTTTCCACAGGATCCCAAAGAATTCATGAAACCCGTCTCTCCCTATCTGAACCTAGCGGCGTGCGTGTAACATATATGTGATACGTCTGACAGAGAACCATGGTTTTAAATAGCAAGCCTGTAATTTACTAATACTATTCTTCACAGAGATCTACTGTGAATAGCTTGACTGACACAATGAAACGAAATGGAAGACAGAAATGGCTGATTTTGGAACACAGTTATATGTGAGATATGGCTGACACAGAACCACGATTTTAAATAGCAGGCCTATTCTTCACAGAGACCTAGTGTGAATAGCTTGACTGACACACTGCAATGAAATGGAAGGCAGAAATGGCTGATTTTGGAACACAGTTATATGTCAGATATAACTGACAGAGAACCACTGTTTTAAATAGCAGTCCTTTAGTTTAGTAATACTATTCTTCTCATAGACTTAGTGTGAATAGCTTGACACTTCAACAAAATGAAAATGTAAGCCAATATTTTCCACGTTCAGTTCAAATGTCTGGATTTTTATCACTGTAATATGGAAAAGATCTTGCTGAATTCTGCAGTGCTAACAAGCAAATGGAGCAGAAAAAGTGTGTACTCTGGATTGCTTTTAAAGAAAATAATCAGGTTTAAGATAAAAAAAAATTGGCCCTGGCCCCTGATATATGGGGCTATGTCTACAAATAATCTGCATAGATCTAAATGTGGGGAACAGAGCGCACAATATGATGATGCCCTATGGAGGGAGATTAAGAGAGTGCTGGTTACACTCACCTGATGGAGTTGTGACAGGCACAACCCCTATGAAGGCATGAAGAAAAACAGCTGCTGCTGCCCCGTGGCAGGAAGATAAGTCCTCCAGGAAATATTGGATCCAGTTGGATAAACACGTAGGTGGGCTGTGCTGCTGAAGTGAATCAATTCTTCAGAGATGATGATGATGATGAAAAAGGCTTTTCATTAACAGCGCGTTTCAACGCCATACCGGCGTCTAATTCAAGTAAAAAAAAAACAAATGTGTACAGCATGCGAATGGATGGGTTTTTAAAGGCCCAAAATGGATGCAAGTTACATAGGAAACACCCACAGGAACACTTAAACCAATAGGAAAAATAGGAAGGGGAGGGACGTTCAACTTGCAATTTCAAATAAATTAAAGTTGGGGGAAAATAAAAAAGGGACCATCCTTAATACTGATAAAATGTAAACAGTTGAATGATTGCAATGTGGGAGAAGTGGGATAAGAACCCAGAATGGAGCAGTGAATAGAAGCCAGTGCGTGAATATTTAACAGGTGAGCCACCCAGGCAAATGTGGGAAAGGGGACAAATGAAATAGGGGAAATGCACATATAAATGGCACCACATAAATAAAAGACAAATTGTTGAGGAGAAGCAATTGGAGTGTAGGAGAAATGTGATTAGAACCTGGGATTTGGCAGTGTATGGACATCAGAAGGGCAACATTCAACAGAGGAGCCATCTAGGTGGATACGTTGAAGGTGATACAGAAAAGGGAACTATACTTATAAATGAATAAAAAGGACTAAAGTGTTGTAAAGACTGCAGTTTGGAGTGCAGGAGAGTTAAAAAAAAAAAAAGGGGGATGAAAAATGAAATGGGGATAATAATTTTCATAAATACAAGGAGGGAATAACTAAAAAAAAATAAAATAAAAAAAAAATAAAGAAAGAAATAAAAATAAATAAAGAAATAAAATAAAATAAAAAAAATATAAAAATATAAATAAAAATGAATTTTCAAGAATGGATAAATTGGATCCAAGATCATGTGTACATTGATTGTTTAGGATAAAACACATTGTGATATAGAATTAAAAATGGGGATATTAATAGAAATTAATATTAAAATAACAATCAGAAAAAGTACCTAAGAAAATACATAAAAAAGGATCTGTGACCCTATGCAATGACTGTGCAGAGCTAAAAATGGAATGAAATAAATAATTAAATAAAAATCTCAGTAATTTTATTGAGTCCATAGGGTTTAAGGGTGCTGATCCTGTATATCCAATATATTTCTTTTCTCTTCAAGGTTTCCATAGGGTTTGGGAGATCAAGGGAAATGGATTCAATTGGTGTGATAGAAATGCCTGTGGCATTCTAACCGTGTACCAATGCGCAATGAGGGATAAACCGTGCTTCATGAAACCTTTTACAATATTGGACCGATGAGAGTTAAGCCTTCGGTGTAGTGTCTGGGTGGTCCTGCCCACGTACTGCAGGCCACATTGGCATTCTATGAGGTATATAATGAAGTGAGATTGACAGCTCATATTTGACTTGATAGTAAAAAATTCACCTGTATGGTTAGATTTAAAAGTTTGGGTATTATGTTTAATACTGTTTCAACAAAGGCATTGTCTCGAAAAGCATTTGAAACTCCCATTTCTTTGTGAACGCTTATTGATGCATGTACCACTGGGGGTAGTGTGTTTCAGGCGGCTGGGGGCTAGGATGTTTCTCAGTGTAGGGGCTCGTCTGAAGGTAACCTTAGGCTGTTTAGGAATGAGAGAACACAGAATCGGATCTTTTAGAAGAATGTGCCAATGTTTGTGCAGTGAGTTTCGAATGGACTCGAATGTGCTGAATTAAAAGTTGTGATAAAATAACAATTAAAATCATCACCTGCACTAGCCTGTGGGACAGTTTTGGGCTGGATGCACTGTTTTTGTGATAAGTTCCTAGTTTTTCTGATAAGCGCGCTTGATAAGCCCTTTGGGGTAACTTTGCCCATGAAAACGCTCACGCAGGATATTGGCTTGTGATTCAAAATCAGCCTCATGCAGTTATGTTTTATCCGTTGAAACTGGTTAAAAGGGACATTTTCAAGCCACTTTTAGTAATTACATGTTGTCCCTGATGAGAGATGGTGATATCTAAAAAGTTAATAAAATCTTTCCCTATTGTAGGAGTAAAAGGAATCCCCCAATCATTAGAATTAAGATAAGATGAAAAGCATGAAACTGTTTGTGGATCCCCTTTCCAAATAATAAAGAGATCATCTATAAACCTCTTGTACAGGACAATGTTGGCATTGTATCTGGAATTATAAATAGATTTTTCTTCAAAAACGCCCATAATTAAGTTTGCATAGCTTGGGGCTACCCTTGTCCCCTTAGCTGTGCCACATTTTTGATGATTAACATTATTTTGGAACTTAATATTTTGCAGCTTCGGGCGGACTTAAAGGTGTGGAAAACCTTCTTATAATCATTCAACGGTCACACGCTATTTATGTCAGCAGAACAGACCAACATTGAACTAAGATTATTCACCGGGGCGGCAGAATCAGGCGGATATGCAGCGATACTAAACAACCAATGGTGCACAAGCTTATGGCCTCCGTATTGGGCAGAACAAGTGCTGACAAAAAAACAGACATTCCTGGAACTGTTTCCAATAGTGGTAGCAATAGAAGTATGAGGCGCACGCCTGGCTAACAAAAATATATGCTTCATAACAAAAAACACCAGCCTAGCGCACTTCATTTATAAGATGGCATCATCGTCTCTCCCAGTGCTAAGCCTACTACGCCGGCTAGCATTCCTGTGCCTAAAACACAATGTATGGGTCCGCGCTAGCCACGATGCTGAGGGGTCTAACGCTGCTGCTAACGCTTTATCACAATTCAATTGGCAGATTTTCACAGAGCTCCTCCCCAACGCCCACCCATCGGGCAACAGTTGCCCAGCCTCCCTATGGTATCTAGTGGCGAATAGTTAATGCCATTAATCAGAGCGTCAGTTGCCCCGTCGATGTGGCAAGCATACGGTAAGGCATGGGAAGAGTGGACACGACTAGTAACAGGCAGACAGGTTGACCAATGTGAACAAGCCAGATTTCAAGTCACCATAGAATTTCTCCACCAGCTAATGATGATGGGCATATCAGGGGCGTCAGCGCAGCGGTGGCTGACCGGAGTAGCATTTCACTTCCAACTACTGAATTGGGGAGATGTGACAAAGAGATTCATCATCAGACAATCCATAAAAGGGTGGAATAGGGGTCAGCCAAGTCAGGAGTGTAGACGTCCCGTCTAGTGTTGAGCCACCCCCGTAGTGTTCGAGTTCGGTTCGGTTCGTCGAACACCCGTGTGTTCGCCGAACTGTTCATCGAACTGTTCGTCGAACACCTTCGAACACCGTTAAAACCAATGGCAGGCAAACAAAAACACATAGAAACACATAGAAAACACCTTCAAAGGTGTCCAAAAGCTGACAAACTGCTCAGAAGACACAACTAACACATGGAAAAGTGACAAGTACATATAGTCATGCGAAAAGAAAAGAGGTGGAGGAGTAAAAGAAGGGGGAGACACAGATATAGGCATGTCATGCCCTTCTAAAATCCAAAAAGTGAGAAGCCGACACGTTCAGTCCGCTCCTGCCCGTGCCACCTCCGCGTCGCCGGGTTTGTGCCAGAGCCGCGGTGAACCCTGATGGCCAGCCCCCCTCTCCCAATACTGGTGCCTGTCCACTGGTGGGTCGAGCGAGCCCCCCTGTGGTGGAGGCAGCTCTAAGCTTTTTAATTTAAATTGTCTCTCTAATTTGAATGAATACACTTTAAATCCATTTACAAGGATCTATTGGAGGGCAAGTCTCATGCCAGCAGCCGCGTAATTCCAGCTCCAGTAGCGTCCACTAAAGCTGCTGCAGTTAAAAAGCTTTTATAAGGATTGAGCTCGGCTGTCCACCGCAAGGCATCCTACTGCCAGTCCCAGCCCCTATGCCTTGGGGTGCCTCCTGATGCTCTTCACTGAGTATCCCGTGGTCCCGAAGCATTTCCTTTGAAAAAATTAAGTGTCCAAACTACAGGTGGTGTAGCTTGCTTAACAGCCGGGATAATCTGCTGACTAGCAGACACTGCTACTAGGCACAAAGTATTTCCTGGGTTAGATGCAGTTAAAAATTTGTAATTAGATACTCTCGTTGGATGCTGAGAAAGCATTCCATAGAGTCTCCTGGCACGCCATATATGATTCTCTTAAAAAGCTTGGGGTAGGGGTCTAGGGGACCCTTTTATAGCCAAAATCACGGCCCTGTATCGCAATACGTCACCTAGGCTGAAGATAAATGGAACTGTAGCACCATGAGGGCTCGGTTGCTACAGAGGTATTGCACCTCACCCAGAGGTGTGATATCTCACTCTCAGGTAAGGATGTAGTGTGGATCAGGACCCGACACCTGCATGCATTACACCACATTGCCGTGGGGCAGGGCGACCAATATGCCCCTGAGATGGGCATGACAGTCCCTGTCCCTGGCTGGAGTGGGGGGAGGGAACACTGAGGAAGGGGAACCCTGTAGTGCAGGAGCAGGGAGGAAGCAGTTCCTGGGTGCATTGAGAAGGGAGTATAAAAGGTGGGCACCATCTTAGTTCAGTGCAGAGAAGTCTGAGCAGAAGTGACAGGGAGCAGGGGCTCTGCATGAGCTCTGCTCCGGAGGCGGGCCTAGTAACAGAGGCCCAGGCCTGGAAGAGGGAGAAGGAAGGAAGAGGAGCGGAGAAGGCTCCAGGAACGAGGAACGAAGGGATCCCAGGGGTGCGGACGGGCGAGTCGCCACCGCACGCCCGAATCCACCTGCGTGGAGGGGTCAAGCCAAAGGGGGAGACCGGTCCCCGATACTAGTGGAGGCAGGAAACGACCCTCAGCTAGAAACAGGAGGCTGTGACATTTTATGTGGCGCAGCCCCTCGCTACACCCGCTAGGAAGGCACCACATAGGGTCAGGGAAACTGGCGCCAAGTTTACCAAGAGGAGGCCCGAGGCAGCCGGACAGAAGGGTTGGTAAGAAAGGCCAGACAAAGGACACACAAAGGGGGTCCTGTGAAGCGCTCCAAAGTTATCTGGGAGTTGTCTGAGCCCCTCACCTGGTGAGCACAGTACGACGTGGGCAGCCGTTACCTGCAGACGTGGTCTGGATAATAAGAACTGTGAGTAAAGGCCCTGGACTGCATCACTGACTCCGTGTCGTTACTGCTGCTGCCCTGCACCATCACCCCCATCCTCCGCATACACTGCCCTGAGGCTATACTCCTCCTGTGGGGAGTTATGCTACGCTCTGCTGCACCCACAACACCAGCCTCAGCGGTCTGCCCTGGAGCGGCGGTTCACTCTGACCGCAATCCACGGGTGGCGTAGTCGGACATTTAAACATCAAAACCACATAAATAGTTCCGCCACTGGTTTGACCGCCCTGAGCCACGGAACCGGGTCGCCGCCACGGAGACTACAACCACCAGCATCCACCAAAAAGGGTCCGGCTCCGGGTGTCCCAAGGCCCAGGGGGCACGTCAGAACATTTTCATCACCTTTCACAATCACCAATGGGACAAGGCAGGGATGTTCTCTGTCCCCTCTCTTATACATCCTAGTGACGGAGCACCTGCTCTCATCAATTCGCCATAACCCCAATATTAGGTGGATTGAGGTGGGAGGCACCGAGTACAAGTGCTCTCTATTTGCTGATGATGTCCTAGTATATATCACTCAATCACATATATCCATCCATGCTGTTATGGCTGAAATAGATCACTTTGTTACATGGTCAAATTTTAAAATCAATGCAGCGAAGTCTGAGGCCCTCGATGTCTCCCTCCCCAAATCCATATAGGATTCCATCCAGTCCAACTTTCCCTTTGCCTGGCCCTCAGAGGGTATCAAATACTTAGGAATTCCTATTCATAGAGACCTCTCCCATCTATGTTATCTTAATTTTGGGCCCTTTATTGAACAACTCCATACAGACCACGGTTGGCAAGTTAGAACTGTAAGATTCACTACGTGAACCACTGGTGTTTTGTGGAAAAGCACATGTACACTGTGTTCCAAATTATTATGCAAAAAGTGTTTAGGAGTGATAAGGGAAGAATTTGTTTGTTTGTCAGTTAAACTCATTGATGGTGATGTGTGTCAGGGCTCTTTATATCACTGTAAGCAATTGCAGACACCTGTGCTAATTAGTTTGGCAGGTGTGTCCAATGAAAGGCAAGACTACTTAAGAAGGCTGTCTCACATTATTAAGCAGCCTACATTTTCTGCCAAAATGGGAAAGAAAAAGGATGTGTCAGCTGCTGAGAAGCAACAAATTGTGGAGTGTTTAGGTCAAGGCATGACTACTATCAACATTGTGCGATGATCAGGATGAAGTGTCTTGGCAATCAAGAAGTATGTAGCTGATTCACAGTACACACGTGTGCGTGCTGATAAGGGAAAATTGAGGACTCTTTCCTACAGGCAATTACGTCAGGTTGAAAGAGCAGCGGCAAAAAAGCCTTGTCATAGCAGCAGACAAGTTTTTAAAGCTGCTGGTGCCTCCAACGTCCCCCGAACAACAAGATGCAGGGTCCTTCAGAGGTTTGCAGCTGTGCATACGCCATCCTGTCGACCTCCTCTATCCACTTCACACAAGCAGAAACGGCTCCAGTGGGCCAAACATTACATGAAGACTGATTTCAAAACTGTTTTGTTCACGGATGAGTGCCATGCAGCGCTCGATGGTCCAGATGGATGGAGTGGAGGATGGCTGGTTGATGGACACCCCACGCAAACACGGCTACAGCGCCAACAAGGAGGAGGTGGAGTAATGTTTTGGACTGGAATCATGGGGAGAGAGATTGTCGGCCCCTTTAGGATCCCTGAAGGCGCTAAAGATGAACTCCATAATGTATGTGGATTTTCTCAAACAGCACTTCCTGCCATGGTTCAAGAAGAAGAACCGTGTATTTCACAGCAAGATCATTATTTTGCATGATAATGCACCATCTCATGTTGCACATAAAACATCTGCATCTCTG
Source organism: Phyllobates terribilis (assembly GCF_046119375.1). Classification (NCBI taxonomy): domain Eukaryota; kingdom Metazoa; phylum Chordata; class Amphibia; order Anura; family Dendrobatidae; genus Phyllobates; species Phyllobates terribilis. The sequence goes on along the minus strand of NW_027362761.1, from coordinate 405,351,695 downwards.
GCTGATATGGGCATAAAAGGGGACAAACTTATGGTGTGACCCCCATGCTCCCCTGACCTCTACCCCATTCAGAACCTTTGGAGCATCATTAAAAGGAGTGTCTATGATGGCGGGAGGCAGTTCACATCTAAGCAACAGCTCTGGGAGGGTATTCTGTCCTCATGCAAAACAATTGAAGCAGAAACCATCCAAAACCTGACAAATTCAATGGACGAGAGAGTTCAGAAGCTCCTTTCGAACAAGGGGTCCTATGTGAAAATGTAACATCACCTAGAATAAAGTTTTGAGTTGAAAACTGTTTGATTCCAGTTTCTAACAACCTGCTAATGCTTATAATTTCAAAAATGACCATTTTTTTGGTCTTTATTAAAATGAAAAGGTTGATCGAAAAGTTTGGGGGATCTAAGAGTGTGGCAACCCAGTAGTCATGATTACTTCGAATTCTGACAATATGAGGTTCATGCTGCAGGTAGTGCAGCAAGAAGGCACTTATGTGTCTTGCGCATCTCGGAGCCCCAAAATTATTTTCCGGGCTAGATGCAGCTAAAAATTATTATTAATTTTAAATCTGGTGAAGCTTTAGTATAGATGGCCTAATAGGATCAGTGCTGCACACTGCTACAAAGCCCAAATTATTTTCCAGTCAAGATACAGATAAACATGATTAGTAATTTTAAATCTGGTGGAGCTTATTATAGATGGCCTAATAGAATCAGTGCTGCACACTGCTACAAAGCCCAAATTATTTTCCAGCCAAGATACAGATAAACATGATTAGTAATTTGAAAGCTTAAAACGGTTGGTAGGGTGATTTTAACCAATCATCAAGCTTTTACTCTCCCCAGGATGACACAGGGGTAGAAAAGTCGTTTCGGATCCATGATTTGTTCATCTTTATGAACGTGAGTCTGTCTACATTATCAGTGGAGAGCCGCGTGTGCTTATCTGTCAGCACACCACCAGCAGCGCTGAACACACGTTCAGACAGAACGCTGGCTGCGGGGCATGACAAGATCTCCAAGGTGTAAGTGGCTAGCTCCGGCCATTTATCCAGATTGGAAGCCCAAAAAGAGCAAGGGTCCAGTGACACAGTCATGGCTTCAATGTTTACTTGGAGATACTCCTGTACCATCGTCTCTAGGCGTTGACTATGTGTCAGACTTCTTGTCTCCTGTGGCCTTGCAAAGGATGGGCTAAAAAAGTGGTGAAATGATTCCGCAAAATTGATGTTATCAGCAGATACTGTGGTTCTGTTACAGTTTGAGTGCTGAACACTTGACGGTCCCACGGTTGGCAAGTTGGAACTGTGAGATTCACTACGTGCACCACTGGTATTTTGTGGAAAAGCACATGTAAGATTCTGCAACAGTCTCTGCTGATACTCCTGCATGCGTGCATCCCTTTCTATGGCAGGAATAATTTCTGCAAATTTACTTTTGTACCGGGGATCTAACAGTGTGGCAACCCAGTAGTCAGGATTATTGCTAATTCTCACAATTCGAGGGTCATGTTTCAGGTAGTGCAGCAAGAAGGCACTCATGTGTGTTGCGCATCCAGGAGCACCAAGTCCCTGTTGTGTTGGTGGCGAGGTAACAATCATGCTTCTTTCCTCTGTCCTCTCCCCCCAACCTCGCACAACAGAAATGTGATCAAGCTCTCCCTCATCTGATGAGTCTTCCATCAGTTCGTCCTCCACTTCTTCCTGGGCTCCTGCACCTTCCTCACTAGTTTGGCTGCTACCATGCGCCCTGGTAAAACCATCTCCCCCACCCTCACATGCCTGCCGCCTTGGTGCTGCCGACCGTCTGGACCTTGCAGATGTTAGCCCTTCCGCATACAACTCCTCCTCCTCTACTTCCTCCACCTCCTCTTGTGCCACCACCTGACTCCGAATTCTGTTTAACATGTGCTCCAGCATGTAAATCACCGGAATAGTCATGCTGATAATGGCATCGTCAGCACTAAACATCTTCGTCGCCATTTCAAAACTGTGCAGAAGGGTGCATAGGTCCCTGATCTGAGACCACTCCTCCAGCGTGATTTGCCCCACCTCTGGATCTCGTTGGCCCAGGCTATACGTCAGAACGTATTGCACCAGGGCTTGTCGGTGCTGCCACAGTCGCTGCAACATGTGCAGAGTTGAATTCCACCGGGTAGGCACATCGCATTTTAGCCGGTGAAGTGGCAGGCCCAACGACTTCTGTAGAGATGTAAGTCGCTGAGCTGCGGGATGCGAACGGCGGAAGTGAGCACACAGCGACCGTGCCCTCTGCAGAAGGCCATCTAGTCCGGGATAGTGGGCTAAAAATTGCTGGACAACCAAGTTCAGCACGTGAGCCATACAAGGCACGTGTGTGACATTGCCCCGGCGAAGGGCCGCACCCAGGTTTGCAGCATTGTCGCACACGGCCTTCCCTGGTTTCAGGTCCAGTGGAGACAACCATTCATGAAATTGGTTCTCCAGAGCTGACCACAACTCCTCAGCTGTGTGACTCACATTTCCCAGACATTTCAATGTAAAAACCGCCTGATGACGTTGAGCCCTACTGCCAGCATAGTAAGGAGGTGTGCAGGATCCCTTCTGCGCAGTTAGAAAGCTTGTGGCATGACCAGACAGGCTTTGGGTGCAGGTGGAAGACCGAGAGGAGGTTGAGGAGGCAGAAGCAGTGGAGGAACTTTGACATAAAGAGGATTGACGCACAACTCGTGGGGACGGCAAGACTTGGACAGCATCCCCTTGTCCTGCTGTCACCATAGTTACCCAGTGCCCAGTCAGCGACATGTAACGCCCCTGTCCATGCCTACTCGTCCAAGTGTCTGTGGTGAAATGCACCCTGTCACACACAGAGTTTCTCAAAGAAGCGGTGATGTTGTGTGCGACATGCTGGTGGAGCGCAGGCACACCTTTCTTTGAGAAGTAGTGCCGACTGGGCATCTGGTACTGGGGCACTGCGACGGACATAAGGTCTCGAAAATCCTCTGTGTCCACCAGGCGGAAAGGCAGCATTTCTGTAGCCAAGAGCTTGCAGATGGTGAAATTCAACCTCTTAGCTTTCTCATGGCTAGGAGGAAATGGTATTTTACTTGTCCACATCTGAGGGACCGAGGGCTGGCTATTGTGCTTAGACGGGGTTGATAAGGGTGTCCCCGGCAAACTGCCGGTCTGTGAGGAAGATGCAGACGGACATGTTAGGTTGCCTTGATCCAAAGGTGGTGCTATCGATGTCGGACAGCGCTCAACACCAGCTGGTGTTACCACCTCCAAAGAAAATGATGACCTGCCAATCACGCTGGCTGTTGCGGGTAAAGAGGTGGCAGGTCTGCGCCCCAAAACAGGTGTGACTGCTGTCCCCCCAGTCATAGAGGATGAAGAGGCCGCGGATGCACAAGATATGGCAGACGGTGGTTGGACCGGCCGGATAGGCCGCATTGTAGCACACTGAGCTTCCCACTGCAACTTATGCTTCATGTCCATGTGCCGGTTCATGCATGAAGCACTCAAACTATGTATTTTTTGGCCTCTACTTAGCTTTTGCTGACAAGTGTTACAGATAACACGAGTTGGGTCATCTTTATCGATCTGAAAAAATGCCCAGGCTATGTAAGGCTTAGCACCCATGCGACCTGAAGAGCCATCACGACTTGTGGTGAGAGGCAGAGTTGTGTTTGACGATGCAGTTGTTGACGTGCTTCCAGTACTACGTCTCTGTCCAGGAAGGCGCAACCTGACCTCGTCGTCACTAGCATCTTCCTCCACCTCCTCTGCTGACCTCATCTCTTGGCTGACTGTGGGTTGACAGTAAGTGGGATCTCCAACCTCATCATCATCACCCTGTGCGTTATCACACACGTCGTCCTCAGAGCCAACCTGTTCCTGCCCTGACAAAAAACTAAAGTTGTTGCTCCAATCAGGTATTTGAGTCTTATCATCGTCTTCCTCATTGTCTCCACCAACAGGAGTTACATTTTGGGAATGAGGGTCTACATTATGGTCAGAACCTTCTGCGTCTGGTCCTGGATCCGACTCATAAAGATTCTGGGCATCAGTGCAGATCATTTCCTCGTCTGGATTCACAGAAGCGCTGGAGTCGACCTCTGATTCCCAGGCTATAGTATGAGTAAACAGCTCTGCAGACTCAACCATCTGTTCTACCTCATACTCAGACGAGCAGCTGGAGATTTGGGAGCTGTGAGGAAGCAAGTGCGATTGGGGTGACACCTTTGAGGACTGGAGTATTTGTGATGTTGAAGTTGATGTGGAGGAGAGCCCACTTAAAGGAGCACTTGATATCCGTTGAAGCACCTGCTGTTTTTGTGCCTCATCTGGAATTTGTAGCGATTGGCGTGGCCGTAAGAAAGGGATCTTATCACATTGTCCGCTAAAAGAAGTAGACATTTTAGTTTGGCTGGAAGATGGTCTTTCTTCTGCAGATGTTACTGTTGCTTTAACACCTACCCCACGGACACAACCTTTTTTCCCCTTCCCAACACGCCTATTCCCCTTTCTCACACACAGCTAGAAGCCCAAATATTTTTTCAGAGGTAGATGCAGATAAAAATTATTTTTAATTTGCAACCTGATGGAGGTCAGTATAGATGGGCTAATAGAGAAAGTCCCACACACTGCTAGAAGGCCAAATATTTTTTCAGAGCTAGATGCAGATAAAAATTATTTTTAATTTGCAACCTGATGGAGGTCAGTATAGATGGAATAATAGATCAGGTCCCACACACAGCTAGAAGCCCAAATATTTTTTCAGAGGCACTGTAGATGCAGATAAAAATTATTTTTAATTTGCAACCTGATGGAGGTCAGTATAGATGGACTAATACAACAAGTCCCACACACAGCTAGAAGCCGAATATTTTTTCAGAGGTAGATGCAGAAAAAAATATATTCAGTTTGCAACCTGATGGAGGTCAGTATAGATGGAGTAATAGAACAAGTCCCACACACTGCTAGAAGGCCAAATATTTTTTCAGAGGTAGATGCAGATAAAAATTATTTTTAATTTGCAACCTGATGGAGGTCAGTATAGATGGACTAATAGAGAAAGTCCCACACACTGCTAGAAGGCCAAATATTTTTTCAGAGCTAGATGCAGATAAAAATTATATTCAATTTGCAACCTGATGGAGGTCAGTATAGATGGACTAATAGAACAAGTCCCACACACAGCTAGAAGCCCAAATATTTTTTCAGAGGTACTGTAGATGCAGATAAAAATTATTTTTAATTTGCAACCTGATGGAGGTCAGTATAGATGGACTAATAGAGAAAGTCCCACACACTGCTAGAAGGCCAAATATTTTTTCAGAGCTAGATGCAGAAAAAAATTATATTCAGTTTGCAACCTGATGGAGGTCAGTATAGATGGACTAATAGAGAAAGTCCCACACACTGCTAGAAAGCCACATATTTTTTCAGAGGTAGATGCAGAAAAAAATATATTCAGTTTGCAACCTGATGGAGGTCTGTATAGATGGATTAATAGAACAAGTCCCACACACAGCTAGAAGCCCAATATTTTTTCAGAGGTAGATGCAGAAAAAAATATATTCAGTTTGCAACCTGATGAAGGTCAGTATAGATGGACTAATACAAGTCCCACACACAGCTAGAAGCCCAATATTTTTTCAGAGGTAGATGCAGAAAAAAATATATTCAGTTTGCAACCTGATGGAGGTCTGTATAGATGGATTAATAGAACAAGTCCCACACACAGCTAGAAGCCCAATATTTTTTCAGAGGTAGATGCAGAAAAAAATATATTCAGTTTGCAACCTGATGGAGGTCAGTATAGATGGACTAATACAACAAGTCCCACACACAGCTAGAAGCCCAATATTTTTTCAGAGGTAGATGCAGAAAAAAATATATTCAGTTTGCAACCTGATGGAGGTCTGTATAGATGGATTAATAGAACAAGTCCCACACACAGCTAGAAGCCCAATATTTTTTCAGAGGTAGATGCAGAAAAAAATATATTCAGTTTGCAACCTGATGGAGGTCAGTATAGATGGACTAATACAACAAGTCCCACACACAGCTAGAAGCCCAATATTTTTTCAGAGGTAGATGCAGAAAAAAATATATTCAGTTTGCAACCTGATGGAGGTCTGTATAGATGGATTAATAGAACAAGTCCCACACACAGCTAGAAGCCCAATATTTTTTCAGAGGTAGATGCAGAAAAAAATATATTCAGTTTGCAACCTGATGGAGGTCAGTATAGATGGACTAATAGAATGATGCTATGCCCAAAAGATTTTACTTCACTAGGTGCAGTAAAAAAATTGGTATTCTATACACAGGTGGTATATCTTGCAACACAGATAGGCTACTCCACTGACTAACACACTCTGCAATAGGCCAAAAAGGATTAGCTTTGCTAGATTCAGCCAAATGCTGTGAAAAAAACTTGCACAGCACTGGCACAGACCTGCCTGGCAAAAACTGATAGGAACTGATGTAACCTAGTCCTGAAAAGGACTCCAATTACAATTAGTCTTTACTCCCACAATCTATCTATTTAAGAGCACAGACCTGCCTGATAAAAGTCGTAGGAAATGCTGTAACCTAGTCCTTAAAAGGACTGCAATCACAACTATTCCCTACGCCCAAGCTATCTGTAGATTTGTGCGAAAATTGGCTTGAAATTAACAAGGTATAGCGCACACAGCAACAGCGGTGCCGTCTAACACGCAGCTGCAGCAGTGAGAAAATGGTGGCGACGGGGAAAATGGCTTGGTCTTATAGGGCAAGGACATGTGACATACACTGCCAATGACACATGCCCTTGCTTGTGTGAAAAAAAGCACTTCGCTCCGTGTGTGCGCTGCTGATAGGCTGACAGATTGCACCTCCCCACTGTAAATGCGGGAAAGAGAAAAAAAAAATGGAGATCTTCATTGTTCCTACAGAGATCCATCCCCTGCCCCTCCCCCCACCCCGCTGTACACTCAAACTGCGTATTAACATTAATTTTCATCATTACTGAGAAAAAATCCAGTTATGATTTTGGTGCACGAACAGTTATCGAACATAACCTCGAACAGCCGAATTTTTCTCAAATTGTTCGTGTTCGCCGAACGGCTCGAACACCGCCCAAAACAGCTCGAATTTGAGATTGGCGAACAGTTCGAGTAGAACAACGCTCATCTCTAGTCCCGTCCCGTGTCACTAAAACTGATTTCTCACATCATATCCCTAACACCATTAACATGACACTCACAATTTGAAGCAACACTACTGTCTACTGCATTTGTGATCGCCTTCTTCGGGGCGCTATGCATAAGCGAATTAGTCCCTCAATCCAAAATTACCACCAGTGGAGGCTTATTACACCAGGACGTAGTCATAGCCAATAATGCAATACGTCTACGCATACGCAAATCGAAAACGGTTCCAGCGGGCAGGGGCACTTGGGTACTTCTACAACCCACAAACGGTACGCTGAGTCGGGTAACAACAGTAAAAACAGATAAAACCATCAGATCACAAAGTAATTTCTTCCTATCACACATTGATGGAACGCCATTATCAAGATACCAGTTCCAAGCTATATTTAATAAATGCCTTACATCGGCAGGGAACCACCCCAAAGATTATGGGACACACTCATTCCGCATAGGCACGGCCACGGAAGCAGCAAGAGCAGGATTGTCAGAAACGGAAGTTCAGAGGATAGGGAGATGGCGATCCACGTATTTGGCGAGATACATAAGACCGGACTTGTTATCCTAATGTGGTTTGTTTCTTTTACAGGTGACGCTAAGCCAACAGTGTGGGTGATAGGCCACTCGTAAATATATTGTGCAGAAAAAAGGGCGAAAGTCTGACCAGGCGGGAGGAAATTTGAGTTTCATAACACATATTTCAACTGGAGAGGTATTAGATGCCTGCAATGGCCACAGGTACTAATGGAGGTAATCAAGGTAGGGAGAGAGGCAAGAGGTCTCGTCATCTTAGTTATACAGGCCGGGGGAAACGAAATAGGTTATTACAAGAGCGCATAACTAATGCCAATAATGAAACTAGACAATGAGTGTTTCAGAGAATTTTTCACAAAAATAACTATAGTATGGTCAGAGATTGTGCCGAGAGCGGTATGGCAAGGTGCCCAAGACATCACGGATGGCAAAATTTATAAGAGACAGAGGCGGTGTAGTGATACAACACCGACAACTGGAAGGAGATAAAGAAGGCCTCATACGGCCCGATGGTGTTCACTTAATGGATATTACACTGGACATATTCCTGTCAGGACTCCAGGACGGAGTGGAACAAGCGTTAAGAGTGATGGATGGGGGTCAGAGTCCTGCATACGAGTACGCAGGATCCTCCGTGGCCTGGAAATAGAAAGGACATGTTGGAGAGTGACACTTGTTGGCCACCTTGCCAGTGTGGAGACACAGGACCAGCTGCAACAAGCTGAATTATTTTAGAAATAAAATGCCTTTCTAATGTCATGAGTATAAACAGTTAATAAAGCTGTGACCGATCCTCACCCATCCAGTTGTAAGAGTTACATGATTGTATTGTCAATGAAAGGGGGGCGGTAGGGGGGCTGAGCGTCTGGGTTTGGTTGGGGGTCCCCACAGTCTGCCTAGGCTAGATGCAGTTAAAAATTATTATTAGATACACAGGCGGTGCAGCTTGCTTCACAGCTGGGCTACTATGCTCACTAGCAGACACTGAAGCTTTGGAGCAGACCTCAGAGTAAACAGCTCTTCAGACTCAACCATCTGTGTCACCCCAAGCCATAGTGTATGTAGTTTCTTACGGTTAAAGGGGGGGGGGAGACCCAACCCACCTGTAATTGATGATGCCAACGTCACGTAAAACACAGCAAGGGGACTCCAAAAAGAGTCTCCATTTTTTCCAAAAATTTGTGGCACAGACACCACTTAAGTGGCATCAATTGCCCCAGAGATGCTTAAAACAGTTGGTGAGGTGATTTTACCAAATCCTCAAGCTTTTACTTTCCCCAGGATGACACAGGGGTAGAAAAGTCCTTGCGGATCCATGATATGTTCATCTTTATGAACGTGAGTCTGTCTACATTCTCAGTGAACAGCCGCGTGTGCTTATCTGTCAGCACACCACCAGCAGCGCTGAACACACGTTCAGAGTGAATGCTGGCTGCGGGGCACAACAAGATCTCCAAGGCGTAAGTGGCGAGCTCAGGCCATTTTTCCAGATTGGAAGCCCAAAATGAGCAAGTGTCCAGTGACACAGTCATGGCTTCGATGTTCACTTGGAGATACTCCTGTACCATCGTCTCTAGGCGTTGACTATGTGTCAGACTTCTTGTCTCCTGTGGCCTTGCAAAGGATGGGCTAAAAAAGTGGTGAAATGATTGCACAAAATTGATGTTACTAGCAGATACTGTGTTTCTGTTACGGTTTGAGTGCTGAAAACTCGACAGTCCCACGGTTGGCAAGTTAGAACTGTGAGATTCACTACGTGCACCACTGGTGTTTTGTGGAAAAGCACATGTAAGATTCTGCAACAGTCTCTGCTGATACTCCTGCATGCGTGATTCCCTTTCTATGGCAGAAATTATTTCTGCAAATTTACTTTTGTACCGGGGATCTAAGAGTGTGCAACCCAGTAGTCAGGATTATTTTGAATTCTGACAATCCGAGGGTCATGTTGCAGGTAGTGCAGCAAGAAGGCACTCATGTGTCTTGCGCATCCAGGAGCACCAAGTCCCTGTTGTGTTGGTGGCGAGGTAAGAATCATGCTTCCTTCCTCTGCCCTCTCCCCCCAACCTCGCACAACAGAAATGTGATCAAGGTCTCCCTCATCTGATGAATCTTCCATGCCCATCGCCAGTTCATCCTCCACTTCTTCCTCGGCTCCTGCACCTTCCTCAACAGTTTGGCTGCTACCATGCGCCCTGGTTAATCCCTCTCCCACACCCTCCCATGCCTGCCGCCTTGGTGCTGACAACCGTCTGGACCTTGCAGATGTTAGCCCTTCCGCATACAACTCCTGCTCCTCTACTTCCTCCACCTCCTCTTGTCCCACCACCTGACTCCGAATTCTGTTTAACATGTGCTCCAGCATGTAAATCACCGGAATAGTCATGCTGATAATGGCATCGTCAGCACTAAACATCTTCGTCGCCATTTCAAAACTGTGCAGAAGGGTGCATAGGTCCCTGATCTGAGACCACTCCTCCAGCTTTATTTGCCTCACCTCTGGATCTCGTTGGCCCAGGCTATTGCACCAGGGCTTGTCGGTGCTGCCACAGTTGCTGCAACATGTGCAGAGTTGAATTTCACCGAGTAGGCACATCGCATTTCAGCCGGTGAAGTGGCAGGCCCAACGAATTCTGTAGAGATGTAAGTCGCTGAGCTGCGGGATGCGAACGGCGGAAGTGAGCACACAGCGACCGTGCCCTCTGCAGAAGGCCATCTAGTCCGGGATAGTGGGCTAAAAATTGCTGGACAACCAGGTTCAAAACGTGAGCCATACAAGGCACGTTTGTAACATTGCCCCGGCGAAAGGCCGCACCCAGGTTTGCAGCATTGTCGCACAAGGCCTTCCCTGGTTGCTGGTCAAGTGGAGACAACCATTCATGAAACTGGTTCTCCAGAGCTGACCACAACTCCTTTTGACACAGTTGCAGATGACATTTGCTTTGTCAAATGCAAGCTGTGTAATCAGAAGGTGAAAAGAGGGAAAAGTGTCAGCAACCTCAATACCACAAATATGTGGAAACATGTGCGGACCAAGCACGTGGTGGAGTTACAAAAACACACTGAAGACCTAGACCAACCTACAGCGCCACCTACCACCTCTTCAGCTCGTGTTGTAGCCTCTTCCTCCAGCTCACACACAGCTGGTTCGGCTTCCTCACAGGATCGCCATGGAAGAATCTCTGGCACTGTTGTACAGAGACACAGTGTAATTCCACCCACAGCACCACTTTCCCAGTCATCCTCACACTCCCAGGCCAGTCTACAGCCATCGTTAGCACAGGCATGGGAGAAAAGGCGCCCATACTCGGCAAACCACCCCCGAGCACAGGCTCTGAATGCTGGCATTGCTAAACTACTGGCCCTTGAAATGCTATCATTCAGGCTGGTGGAGACTGACACATTCCGTAACTTTATGGCATTGGCAGTCCCACAATACAACGTGCCCAGCCGATTTTATTTCAGCAGGCAAGCCGTCCCTGCCCTGCAACATCATGTGGAGGGAAAAATTAAACATGCGCTACAAAACGCCGTCAGTAGCAAGGTCCACCTGACCACCGATGCGTGGACCAGTAAGAATGGACAGGGACGATACCTTTCCCTCACTGCCCATTGGGTAAATGCTGTGGAGCCGGGTACAGATCTTGAGAGTGGCACTGTACGTGTTCTGCCAACTCCAAGGATTGCAGGAATCCAGTCTGTACACATTGACTCCTCCTCATACTCCAGTTCCTCTGAATCAGCGCTGCAGGAGCCGTCACGGTCTACCTCCACATTGACCCGTGAACGGTTACCTGTTATGGTGACCAATATGAGCACAGCCGTGGCCAAACGTCAACAGGCCGTATTAAAATTAATTTCTTTGGGGAATCGAAGCCACACAGCGCAGGAGCTCTGGAATGCCATCAAGCAGCAGAGCGACGTGTGGTTTGTGCCAGCGAATCTCCAGCCAGGCATGGTAGTGTGTGACAATGGCCGAAATCTGGTGGCAGCTCTGGGCCTAGGCAACCTCACTCACATCCCATGTCTGGCACATGTGCTCAACTTGGTCGTGCAGAGTTTTTTGAGGGACTATCCGGATCTTGATGCACTGCTTCACAAGGTCCGCATAGAGTGCGCTCACTTGCGGCGTTCCAGCAATGCAAGATCACGCATTGCAGCTCTGCAGCGCCGATTACGTCTTCCGGAACATCGCATCATATGTGACCTACCCGCCAGGTGGAATTCAACGTTACATATGTTGGAGAGGTTGTGTGAGCAGCAGGCAGCAGTAATGGAGTACCAGCTGCAGCAGGTGCAAACAAGTCGCAGTGCGCGCCGTTCACACTTCACCACCACTGAGTGGGCCTCTATGAAGGACATTTGCCACGTTTTGCTTGCCTTCGATTATTCCACGCGGATGCCGAGTGCAGATGATGCACTAGTCAGCATGACTATCCCCCTTATCTGCCTGCTTGAAAAAACACTGCAAGCACTAAGGGACGAGGTTTTGGAAGAGGTGGAGGATGAGGAGTCACAAATGCCATCTGCTTCTCTACAGTCTGCGCAACGTGGTTGCTCGCAAAGGCCTAGGCAGGGGACACTTTGTGAGGAGGATGAGGAGGAGTCAATGGATGAGGAAGACATCTGTCCAGAGGAGGGAGGTACACAATGCTCTAGTAGTCAGTATCTAGAGCGAGGGTGTGGTGATGCAGAGCAGGCAGAGATCACGCCTCAAGCAGGGGACAGCGTTTCTTGGCCAGTTGGCAGTCTGCAGCACATGGTTGATTTCATGCTGCAGTGTCTGAAAAACGACCACCGCATCGCCCACATTCTCAACACGGCTGATTATTGGGTGTCCACCCTCCTAGATCCTCACTACCGGGACAACTTACAAAGCCTCATAACACAGTTGAACCGGGAGCGTAAAATGCGGGAGTACCAAGACGCACTGGTGCATTCCATCATGTTCTCCATTCCAACCGAGAGCAGTGCTGCTAGTGCTTTACAAAGCAGCTCAGTGCGTCGAGGCAGTGGAGGAAGCTCTGCACAAAGAGGGAGCAGAAGCAGCGCCTCAGCACAAGGCAAGACCAGTATGGCCGAAATGTGGCAAAGTTTTGTGTCCCCGCCGCCACAAATGTCTACACCATCACAGACAGCTCCAGTCAGCAGGAGGCAACGTTTCCGTCAGATGGTGACAGACTACATGTCTTGCCCTCTTAGTGTACTCCCAGACGGCTCTTCTCCCTTCAAGTTTTGGGTCTGTAAGCTAGATACATGGCCAGAGCTAAGTCAGTATGCATTGGAGGTGCTAGCTTGCCCTGCTGCTAGTGTATTATCGGAACACGTCTTTAGTGCCGCAGGTGGTGTACTAACAGACCGTCGCATGCGACTATCCTCTGATAACGTTGACCGGCTTACTTTTCTCAAAATGAACAAGGCCTGGATCTCTCATGAATTCGCCAGTCCTCTTCCAGAATAAATAATTGTTGGCAAAAGTATCCAGGTCTCCTGTTCTGTCCATGTTTCTACCACCTGAACGGTAATCCCTGAGCTCCAACACCGCCAGTTGGAGCTCGGAAGTGCCGTCTGCACAGTCAACACTTGCTGCCGTGTCATTGGGGTTCAGTAACGTCAGCTGTTCCCCGGCTGTGCGGACGGCAATTTCTCCTGCTCTGTCCACATTCTCACTACTACAGATATTAAAGTTGCTCCAATTACACCTCTGGCTCCTCTGTTTTCAGTATTATCCCTGAGCTCCAACACCGCCAGTTGGCGCTCGGAAGTGCCGTCTGCACAGTCAACACTTGCTGCCGTGTTATTGGGGTTCAGTAACGTCAGCTGTTCCCCTGCTGTGCGGACGGCAATTTCTCCTGCTCTGTCCACATCCACTGTACTACTGATTTAAAACCTCCTCCAAATACACCTCTGGCTCCTCTGTTTTCAGTATTATCCCTGAGCTCCAACACCGCCAGTTGGCGCTCGGAAGTGCCGTCTGCACAGTCAACACTTGCTGCCGTGTCATTGGGGTTCAGTAACGTCAGCTGTTCCCCTGCTGTGCGGACGGCAATTTCTCCTGCTCTGTCCACATTCTCACTACTACAGATTTTAAAGTTGCTCCAATTACACCTCTGGCTCCTCTGTTTTCAGTATTATCCCTGAGCTCCAACATCGCCAGTTGGTGCTCGGAAGTGCCGTCTACACAGTCAACACTTGTTGCCGTGTTATTGGGGTTCAGTAACGTTAGCTATTCCCCTGCTGTGCGGACGGCAATTTCTCCTGCTCTGTCCACATTCTCACTACTACAGATTTTAAAGTTGCTCCAATAACTCCTCTGGCTCCTCTGTTTTCAGTATTATCCCTGAGCTCCAACACCGCCAGTTGGCGCTCGGAAGTGCCGTCTGCACAGTCAACACTTGCTGCCGTGTTATTGGGGTTCAGTAACGTCAGCTGTTCCCCTGCTGTGCGGACGGCAATTTCTCCTGCTCTGTCCACATCCACTGTACTACTGATTTAAAACCTCCTCCCAATACACCTCTGGCTCCTCTGTTTTTAGTATTTACCCTGGGCTCCAATACCGCTAGTTGCTGCTCAGAAGTGCCGTCTGCACAGTCAACGCTTGCTCCACTGTTATTGGGGTTCAGTAATGTCAGCTGTTCCCCTGCTGTGTGTCCGGCAAATTCTCCTGCTTTGTCCACATCCACTGTACTACTGATTTAAAACTTGCTCCAATTACACCTCTGGCTCCACTCTGTTTTTAGTATTTAGCCTGGGTTCCAGCACCGCCAGCTGGTTCTCGGTAGTTCCATTTGCTCTTGTACCTTCTACTACCCATCCGGGTTCCAGTACCGTCAGCTGGTTTTCGGCAGTGCCTTTGGATTAGGTGCCTCCTTCTCGGTATCCAAGTTCCACCAACGTCTGCTGGTTCTTGGTAGTGCTTTCTGGCACAGGTACCTCCTGCTTAGTAACCGAGTTCCAGTACCGTCAGCTGGTTTTCGGCAGTTCCATTGGCTCTTGTACCTTCTGCTACCCATCCGGGTTCCAGTACCGTCAGCTGGTCCTCGGTAGTTCAATTTGCTCTTGTACCTTCTACTACCCATCCGGGTTCCAGTACCGCAGCTGGTTCTCGGCAGTGTCTTTGGCACGGGTACTCCCTCCTGCCCAGCCTGGTTCCAGCACGCCAGCTGTTTCCGTCTAGTGTCAACGTCACTTTGCCTCCAATGCGTTGTCCTGTCGTGTTGCAGTCGGGTTAGCCGACTCTATGGTGCCTGCAGTTTAGGTGACTCCTATGTGGGCTGCGGGATCAGGCAATGAAGGCTGGTTCCATAGTGCCAATAGGACAAGCACCCCCTGTAGGACTGAGGGTTTTGGTAACTGCGGCCGGCTCGAGGCCTTGAACTTTTTTTTACATGGGTACCTTCTGCTACTCATCCGGGTTCCAGTGCCGTCAGCTGGTTCTCGGCAGTGCCATTGGATTAGGTGCCTCCTTCTCGGTATCCAAGTTCCACCAACGTCTGCTGGTCCTTGGTAGTGCTTTCTGGCACAGGTACCTCCTGCTTAGTAACCGAGTTCCAGTACCGTCAGCTGGTCTTCGGCAGTTCCATTGGCTCTTGTACCTTCTGCTACCCATCCGGGTTCCAGTACCGTCAGCTGGTCCTCGGTAGTTCCATTTGCTCTTGTACCTTCTACTACCCATCGGGGTTCCAGTACCGTCAGCTGGTTCTCGGCAGTGACTTTGGCACGGGTACTCCCTCCTGCCCAGCCTGGTTCCAGCACGCCAGCTGTTTCCGGGTAGTGTCAATGACACTTTGCCTCCAATGCGTTGTCCTGTCGTGTTGCAGTCGGGTTAGCCGACTCTATGGTGCCTGCAGTTTAGGTGACTCCTATGTGGGCTGCGGGATCAGGCAATGAAGGCTGGTTCCATAGTGCCAATAGGACAAGCACCCCCTGTAGGACTGTGGGTTCTGGTAACTGCGGCCGGCTCGCGGCCTTGAACTTTTTTTTACATCGGTACCTTCTGCTACTCATCCGGGTTCCAGTACCGTCAGCTGGTTCTCGGCAGTGCCTTTGGATTAGGTGCCTCCTTCTCGGTATCCAAGTTCCACCAACGTCTGCTGGTCCTTGGTAGTGCTTTCTGGCACAGGTACCTCCTGCTTAGTAACCGAGTTCCAGTACCGTCAGCTGGTCTTCGGCAGTTCCATTGGCTCTTGTACCTTCTGCTACCCATCCGGGTTCCAGTACCGTCAGCTGGTCCTCGGTAGTTCCATTTGCTCTTGTACCTTCTACTACCCATCGGGGTTCCAGTACCGTCAGCTGGTTCTCGGCAGTGACTTTGGCACGGGTACTCCCTCCTGCCCAGCCTGGTTCCAGCACGCCAGCTGTTTCCGGGTAGTGTCAATGACACTTTGCCTCCAATGCGTTGTCCTGTCGTGTTGCAGTCGGGTTAGCCGACTCTATGGTGCCTGCAGTTTAGGTGACTCCTATGTGGGCTGCGGGATCAGGCAATGAAGGCTGGTTCCATAGTGCCAATAGGACAAGCACCCCCTGTAGGACTGTGGGTTCTGGTAACTGCGGCCGGCTCGCGGCCTTGAACTTTTTTTTACATCGGTACCTTCTGCTACTCATCCGGGTTCCAGTACCGTCAGCTGGTTCTCGGCAGTGCCTTTGGATTAGGTGCCTCCTTCTCGGTATCCAAGTTCCACCAACGTCTGCTGGTCCTTGGTAGTGCTTTCTGGCACAGGTACCTCCTGCTTAGTAACCGAGTTCCAGTACCGTCAGCTGGTCTTCGGCA
Source organism: Phyllobates terribilis (assembly GCF_046119375.1). Lineage (NCBI taxonomy): Eukaryota > Metazoa > Chordata > Amphibia > Anura > Dendrobatidae > Phyllobates > Phyllobates terribilis. The sequence goes on along the minus strand of NW_027362761.1, from coordinate 405,335,215 downwards.
GTTCCATTGGCTCTTGTACCTTCTGCTACCCATCCGGGTTCCAGTACCGTCAGCTGGTCCTCGGTAGTAGAGATGAGCGTTGTTCTACTCGAACTGTTCGCCAATCTCAAATTCGAGCTGTTTTGGGCGGTGTTCGAGCCGTTCGGCGAACACGAACAATTTAAGAAAAATTCGGCTGTTCGAGGTTATGTTCGATAACTGTTCGTGCACCAAAATCATAACTGGATTTTTTCTCAGTAATGATGAAAATTAATGTTAATACGCAGTTTGAGTGTACAGCGGGGTGGGGGGAGGGGCAGGGGATGGATCTCTGCAGGAACAATGAAGATCTCCATTTTTTTTTCTCTTTCCCGCATTTACAGTGGGGAGGTGCAATCTGTCAGCCTATCAGCAGCGCACACACGGAGCGAAGTGCTTTTTTATTCACACAAGCAAGGGCATGTGTCATTGGCAGTGTATGTCACATGTCCTTGCCCTATAAGACCAAGCCATTTTCCCCGTCGCCACCATTTTCTCACTGCTGCAGCTGCGTGTTAGACGGCACCGCTGTTGCTGTGTGCGCTATACCTTGTTAATTTCAAGCCAATTTTCGCACAAATCTACAGATAGCTTGGGAGTAGGGAATAGTTGTGATTGCAGTCCTTTTAAGGACTAGGTTACAGCATTTCCTACGACTTTTATCAGGCAGGTCTGTGCTCTTAAATAGATAGATTGTGGGAGTAAAGACTAATTGTAATTGGAGTCCTTTTCAGGACTAGGTTACATCAGTTCCTATCAGTTTTTGCCAGGCAGGTCTGTGCCAGTGCTGTGCAAGTTTTTTTCACAGCATTTGGCTGAATCTAGCAAAGCTAATCCTTTTTGGCCTATTGCAGAGTGTGTTAGTCAGTGGAGTAGCCTATCTGTGTTGCAAGATATACCACCTGTGTATAGAATACCAATTTTTTTACTGCACCTAGTGAAGTAAAATCTTTTGGGCATAGCATCATTCTATTAGTCCATCTATACTGACCTCCATCAGGTTGCAAATTGAATATAATTTTTTTCTGCATCTAGCTCTGAAAAAATATTGGGCTTCTAGCTGTGTGTGGGACTTGTTGTATTAGTCCATCTATACAGACCTCCATCAGGTTGCAAACTGAATATATTTTTTTCTGCATCTACCTCTGAAAAAATATTGGGCTTCTAGCTGTGTGTGGGACTTGTTCTATTAATCCATCTATACAGACCTCCATCAGGTTGCAAACTGAATATATTTTTTTCTGCATCTACCTCTGATAAAATATTGGGCTTCTAGCTGTGTGTGGGACTTGTTGTATTAGTCCATCTATACTGACCTCCATCAGGTTGCAAACTGAATATATTTTTTTCTGCATCTACCTCTGAAAAAATATTGGGCTTCTAGCTGTGTGTGGGACTTGTTCTATTAATCCATCTATACAGACCTCCATCAGGTTGCAAACTGAATATATTTTTTTCTGCATCTACCTCTGAAAAAGTGTTGGGCTTCTAGCTGTGTGTGGGACTTGTATTAGTCCATCTATACTGACCTCCATCAGGTTGCAAACTGAATATATTTTTTTGTGCATCTACCTCTGAAAAAATATTGGGCTTCTAGCTGTGTGGGACTTGTTCTATTAATCCATCTATACAGACCTCCATCAGGTTGCAAACTGAATATATTTTTTTCTGCATCTACCTCTAAAAAAATATGTGGCCTTCTAGCAGTGTGTGGGACTTTCTCTATTAGTCCATCTATACTGACCTCCATCAGGTTGCAAACTGAATATAATTTTTTTCTGCATCTAGCTCTGAAAAAATATTTGGCCTTCTAGCAGTGTGTGGGACTTTCTCTATTAGTCCATCTATACTGACCTCCATCAGGTTGCAAATTAAAAATAATTTTTATCTGCATCTACAGTACCTCTGAAAAAATATTTGGGCTTCTAGCTGTGTGTGGGACTTGTTCTATTAGACCATCTATACTGACCTCCATCAGGTTGCAAATTGAATATAATTTTTATCTGCATCTAGCTCTGAAAAAATATTTGGCCTTCTAGCAGTGTGTGGGACTTTCTCTATTAGTCCATCTATACTGACCTCCATCAGGTTGCAAATTAAAAATAATTTTTATCTGCATCTACCTCTGAAAAAATATTTGGGCTTCTAGCTGTGTGTGGGAATTGTTCTATTACTCCATCTATACTGACCTCCATCAGGTTGCAAACTGAATATATTTTTTTCTGCATCTACCTCTGAAAAAATATTGGGCTTCCAGCTGTGTGTGGGACTTGTTGTATTAGTCCATCTATACTGACCTCCATCAGGTTGCAAATTAAAAATAATTTTTATCTGCATCTACAGTACCTCTGAAAAAATATTTGGCCTTCTAGCTGTGTGTGGGACTTGTTCTATTAGTCCAGCTATACTGACCTCCATCAGGTTGCAAATTGAATATAATTTTTATATGCATCTAGCTCTGAAAAAATATTTGGCCTTCTAGCAGTGTGTGGGACTTTCTCTATTAGTCCATCTATACTGACCTCCATCAGGTTGCAAATTGAATATAATTTTTATCTGCATCTAGCTCTGAAAAAATATTTGGCCTTCTAGCAGTGTGTGGGACATTCTCTATTAGTTCATCTATACTGACCTTCATCAGGTTGCAAATTAAAAATATTTTTTATCTGCATCTACCTCTGAAAAAATATTTGGGCTTCTAGCTGTGTGTGGGACTTGTTCTATTACTCCATCTATACTGACCTCCATCAGGTTGCAAACTGAATATATTTTTTTCTGCATCTACCTCTGAAAAAATATTGGGCTTCTAGCTGTGTGTGGGACTTGTTGTATTAGTCCATCTATACTGACCTCCATCAGGTTGCAAACTGAATATATTTTTTTCTGCATCTACCTCTGAAAAAATATTGGGCTTCTAGCTGTGTGTGGGACTTGTTCTATTAATCCATCTATACAGACCTCCATCAGGTTGCAAACTGAATATATTTTTTTCTGCATCTACCTCTGAAAAAATATTGGGCTTCTAGCTGTGTGTGGGACTTGTATTAGTCAATCTATACTGACCTCCATCAGGTTGCAAACTGAATATATTTTTTTCTGCATCTACCTCTGAAAAAATATTGGGCTTCTAGCTGTGTGTGGGACTTGTTCTATTAATCCATCTATACAGACCTCCATCAGGTTGCAAACTGAATATATTTTTTTCTGCATCTACCTCTAAAAAAATATGTGGCCTTCTAGCAGTGTGTGGGACTTTCTCTATTAGTCCATCTATACTGACCTCCATCAGGTTGCAAACTGAATATAATTTTTTTCTGCATCTAGCTCTGAAAAAATATTTGGCCTTCTAGCAGTGTGTGGGACTTTCTCTATTAGTCCATCTATACTGACCTCCATCAGGTTGCAAATTAAAAATAATTTTTATCTGCATCTACCGTACCTCTGAAAAAATATTTGGGCTTCTAGCTGTGTGTGAGACTTGTTCTATTAGTCCATCTATACTGACCTCCATCAGGTTGCAAATTGAATATAATTTTTATCTGCATCTAGCTCTGAAAAAATATTTGGCCTTCTAGCAGTGTGTGGGACTTTCTCTATTAGTCCATCTATAATGACCTCCATCAGGTTGCAAATTGAATATAAATTTTATCTGCATCTAGCTCTGAAAAAATATTTGGCCTTCTAGCAGTGTGTGGGACTTTCTCTATTAGTCCATCTATACTGACCTCCATCAGGTTGCAAATTAAAAATAATTTTTATCTGCATCTACCTCTGAAAAAATATTTGGGCTTCTAGCTGTGTGTGGGACTTGTTCTATTACTCCATCTATACTGACCTCCATCAGGTTGCAAACTGAATATATTTTTTTCTGCATCTACCTCTGAAAAAATATTGGGCTTCTAGCTGTGTGTGGGACTTGTTGTATTAGTCCATCTATACTGACCTCCATCAGGTTGCAAATTAAAAATAATTTTTATCTGCATCTACAGTACCTCTGAAAAAATATTTGGGCTTCTAGCTGTGTGTGGGACTTGTTCTATTAGTCCATCTATACTGACCTCCATCAGGTTGCAAATTGAATATAATTTTTATCTGCATCTAGCTCTGAAAAAATATTTGGCCTTCTAGCAGTGTGTGGGACTTTCTCTATTAGTCCATCTATACTGACCTCCATCAGGTTGCAAATTAAAAATATTTTTTATCTGCATCTACAGTACCTCTGAAAAAATATTTGGGCTTCTAGCTGTGTGTGGGACTTGTTCTATTAGTCCATCTATACTGACCTCCATCAGGTTGCAAATTGAATATAATTTTTATCTGCATCTAGCTCTGAAAAAATATTTGGCCTTCTAGCAGTGTGTGGGACTTTCTCTATTAGTCCATCTATACTGACCTCCATCAGGTTGCAAATTGAATATAATTTTTATCTGCATCTAGCTCTGAAAAAATATTTGGCCTTCTAGCAGTGTGTGGGACTTTCTCTATTAGTCCATCTATACTGACCTCCATCAGGTTGAAAATTGAATATAATTTTTATCTGCATCTAGCTCTGAAAAAATATTTGGCCTTCTAGCAGTGTGTGGGACTTTCTCTATTAGTCCATCTATACTGACCTCCATCAGGTTGCAAACTGAATATATTTTTTTTCTGCATCTACCTCTGAAAAAATATTGGGCTTGTAGCTGTGTGTGGGACTTGTTCTATTAATCCATCTATACAGACCTCCATCAGGTTGCAAACTGAATAAAAAAATTTTCTGCATCTACCTCTGAAAAAATATTTGGGTTTCTAGCTGTGTGTGGGACTTGTTCTATTAGTCCATCTATACTGACCTCCATCAGGTTGCAAATTGAATATAATTTTTTTCTGCATCTAACCCAGCCAATAGTTTTGGCCTAATACCACAGTTTGGCCACTCAGCTCTGCTCGGTTCCCATCCATTGTTTTTTTGTGCAAACAACTCCAGAGTTGTGAATTAGTTAACCACCAAAATGAGTGGAAAAAGGCCTGCTGCTGGTGGAAAGGGGAATAGGCGTGTTGGGAAGGGGAAAAAAGGTTGTGTCCGTGGGGTAGGTGTTAAAGCAACAGTAACATCTGCAGAAGAAAGACCATCTTCCAGCCAAACTAAAATGTCTACTTCTTTTAGCGGACAATGTGATAAGATCCCTTTCTTACGGCCACGCCAATCGCTACAAATTCCAGATGAGGCACAAAAACAGCAGGTGCTTCAACGGATATCAAGTGCTCCTTTATGTGGGCTCTCCTCCACATCAACTTCAACATCACAAATACTCCAGTCCTCAAAGGTGTCACCCCAATCGCACTTGCTTCCTCACAGCTCCCAAATCTCCAGCTGCCCGTCTGAGTATGAGGTAGAACAGATGGTTGAGTCTGCAGAGCTGTTTACTCATACTATAGCCTGGGAATCAGAGGTCGACTCCAGCGCTTCTGTGAATCCAGACAAGGAAATGATCTGCACTGATGCCCAGAATCTTTACGAGTCGGATGCAGGACCAGACGCAGAAGGTTCTGACCATAATGTAGACCCTCATTCCCAAACTGTAACTCCTGTTGGTGGAGACAATGAGGAAGACGATGATAAGACTCAAATACCTGATTGGAGCGACAACTTTAGGTTTTTTGTCAGGGCAGGAACAGGTTGGCTCTGAGGATGACAGGTGTGATAACGCACAGGGTGATGATGATGAGGTTGGAGATCCCACTTACTGTCAACCCACAGTCAGCCAAGAGATGAGGTCAGCAGAGGAGGTGGAGGAAGATACTAGTGACGACGAGGTCAGGTTGCGCCTTCCTGGACAGAGACGTAGTACTGGAAGCACGTCAACAACTGCATCCTCAAACACAACTCTGCCTCTCACCACAAGTCGTGGTGGCTCTTCAGGTCGCATGGGTGCTAAGCCTTGCATAGCCTGGGCATTTTTTCAGATCGATAAAGATGACCCAACTCGTGTTATCTGTAACATTTGTCAGCAAAAGCTAAGTAGAGGCCAAAAAATACATAGTTTGAGTACTTCATGCATGAACCGGCACATGGACATGAAGCATAAGTTGCAGTGGGAAGCTCAGTGTGCTACAATGCGTCCTAGCCGGCCGGGCCAACCGCCGTCTGCCATATCTTGTGCATCCGCGGCCTCTTCATCCTCTGTGACTGGGGAGACAGCAGTCACACCTGTTTTGGGGCGCAGACCTGCCACCTCTTTACCCGCAACAGCCAGCGTGATTGGCAGGTCATCATTTTCTTTGGAGGTGGTAACACCAGCTGGTGTTGAGCGCTGTCCGACATCGATAGCACCACCTTTGGATCAAGACAACCTAACATGTCCGCCTGCATCTTCCTCACAGACCGGCAGTTTGCCGGGGACACCCTTATCAACCCCGTCTAAGCACAATAGCCAGCCCTCGGTCCCTCAGATGTGGACAAGTAAAAGACCATTTCCTCCTAGCCATGAGAAAGCTAAGAGGTTGAATTTCACCATCTGCAAGCTCTTGGCTCCAGAAATGCTGCCTTTCCGCCTGGTGGACACAGAGGATTTTCGAGACCTTATGTCCGTCGCAGTGCCCCAGTACCAGATGCCCAGTCGGCACTACTTCTCAAAGAAAGGTGTGCCTGCGCTCCACCAGCATGTCGCACACAACATCACCGCTTCTTTGAGAAACTCTGTGTGTGACAGGGTGCATTTCACCACAGACACTTGGACGAGTAGGCATGGACAGGGGCGTTACATGTCGCTGACTGGGCACTGGGTAACTATGGTGACAGCAGGACAAGGGGCTGCTGTCCAAGTCTTGCCGTCCCCACGAGTTGTGCGTCAATCCTCTTTATGTCAAAGTTCCTCCACTGCTTCTGCCTCCTCAACCTCCTCTCGGTCTTCCACCTGCACCCAAAGCCTGTCTGGTCATGCCACAAGCTTTCTAACTGCGCAGAAGGGATCCTGCACACCTCCTTACTATGCTGGCAGTAGGGTTCAACGTCATCAGGCGGTTTTACATTGAAATGTCTGGGAAATGTGAGTCACACAGCTGAGGAGTTGTGGTCAGCTCTGGAGAACCAATTTCATGAATGGTTGTCTCCACTGGACCTGAAACCAGGGAAGGCCTTGTGCGACAATGCTGCAAACCTGGGTGCGGCCCTTCGCCGGGGCAATGTCACACACGTGCCTTGTATGGCTCACGTGTTGAACCTGGTTGTCCAGCAATTTTTAGCCCACTATCCCAGACTAGATGGCCTTCTGCAGAGGGCACGGTCGCTGTGTGCTCACTTCCGCCGTTCGCATCCCGCAGCTCAGCGACTTACATCTCTACAGAAGTCGTTGGGCCTGCCACTTCACCGGCTAAAATGCGATGTGCCTACCCGGTGGAATTCAACTCTGCACATGTTGCAGCGACTGTGGCAGCACCGACAAGCCCTGGTGCAATACGTTCTGACGTATAGCCTGGGCCAACGAGATCCAGAGGTGGGGCAAATCACGCTGGAGGAGTGGTCTCAGATCAGGGACCTATGCACCCTTCTGCACAGTTTTGAAATGGCGACGAAGATGTTTAGTGCTGACGATGCCATTATCAGCATGACTATTCCGGTGATTTACATGCTGGAGCACATGTTAAACAGAATTCGGAGTCAGGTGGTGGCACAAGAGGAGGTGGAGGAAGTAGAGGAGGAGGAGTTGTATGCGGAAGGGCTAACATCTGCAAGGTCCAGACGGTCGGCAGCACCAAGGCGGCAGGCATGTGAGGGTGGGGGAGATGGTTTTACCAGGGCGCATGGTAGCAGCCAAACTAGTGAGGAAGGTGCAGGAGCCCAGGAAGAAGTGGAGGACGAACTGATGGAAGACTCATCAGATGAGGGAGACCTTGATCACATTTCTGTTGTGCGAGGTTAGTGGGAGAGGACAGAGGAAGGAAGCATGATTGTTACCTCGCCACCAACACAACAGGGACTTGGTGCTCCTGGATGCGCAACACACATGAGTGCCTTCTTGCTGCACTACCTGCAATATGACCCTCGAATTGTGAGAATTAGAAATAATCCTGACTACTGGGTTGCCACACTGTTAGATCCCCGGTACAAAAGTAAATTTGCAGAAATTATTCCTGCCATAGAAAGGGATGCACGCATGCAGGAGTATCAGCAGAGACTGTTGCAGAATCTTACATGTGCTTTTCCACAAAATACCAGTGGTGCACGTAGTGAATCTCACAGTTCCAACTTGCCAACCGTGGGACCGTCAAGTGTTCAGCACTCAAACCGTAACAGAACCACAGTATCTGCTGGTAACATCAATTTTGCGGAATCATTTCACCACTTTTTTAGCCCATCCTTTGCAAGGCCACAGGAGACAAGAAGTCTGACACATAGTCAACGCCTAGAGACGATGGTACAGGAGTATCTCCAAGTAAACATTGAAGCCATGACTGTGTCACTGGACCCTTGCTCTTTTTGGGCTTCCAATCTGGATAAATGGCCGGAGCTAGCCACTTACGCCTTGGAGATCTTGTCATGCCCCGCAGCCAGCGTTCTGTCTGAACGTGTGTTCAGCGCTGCTGGTGGTGTGCTGACAGATAAGCGCACGCGGCTCTCCACTGATAATGTAGACAGACTCACGTTCATAAAGATGAACAAATCATGGATCCGAAACGACTTTTCTACCCCTGAGTCATCCTGGGGAGAGTAAAAGCTTGATGATTGGTTAAAATCACCCTACCAACCGTTTTAAGCTTTCAAATTACTAATCATGTTTATCTGTATCTTGGCTGGAAAATAATTTGGGCTTTGTAGCAGTGTGCAGCACTGATTCTATTAGGCCATCTATAATAAGCTCCACCAGATTTAAAATTACTAATCATGTTTATCTGTATCTTGACTGGAAAATAATTTTGGCTTTGTAGCAGTGTGCAGCACTGATCCTATTAGGCCATCTATACTAAAGCTTCACCAGATTTAAAATTAATAATAATTTTTAGCTGCATCTAGCCTGGAAAATAATTTTGGGGCTCCGAGATGCGCAAGACACATAAGTGCCTTCTTGCTGCACTACCTGCAGCATGACCCTCATATTGTCAGAATTCGAAGTAATCATGACTACTGGGTTGCCACACTCTTAGATCCCCCAAACTTTTCGATCAACCTTTTCATTTTAATAAAGACCAAAAAAATGGTCATTTTTGAAATTATAAGCATTAGCAGGTTGTTAGAAACTGAAATCAAACAGTTTTCAACTCAAAACTTTATTCTAGGTGATGTTACATTTTCACATAGGACCCCTTGTTCGAAAGGAGCTTCTGAACTCTCTCGTCCATTGAATTTGTCAGGTTTTGGATGGTTTCTGCTTCAATTGTTTTGCATGAGGACAGAATACCCTCCAAGAGCTGTTGCTTAGATGTGAACTGCCTCCCGCCATCATAGACACTCCTTTTAATGATGCTCCAAAGGTTCTGAATGGGGTAGAGGTCAGGGGAGCATGGGGGTCACACCATAAGTTTGTCCCCTTTTATGCCCATATCAGCCAGAGATGCAGATGTTTTATGTGCAGCATGAGATGGTGCATTATCATGCAAAAAAATGATCTTGCTGTGAAATACACGGTTCTTCTTCTTGAACCATGGCAGGAAGTGCTGTTTGAGAAAATCCACATACATTATGGAGTTCATCTTTAGCGCCTTCAGGGATCCTAAAGGGGCCGACAATCTCTCTCCCCATGATTCCAGCCCAAAACATTACTCCACCACCTCCTTGTTGGCGCTGTAGCCGTGTTTGCGTGGGGTGTCCATCAACCAGCCATCCTCCACTCCATCCATCTGGACCATCGAGCGCTGCACGGCACTCATCCGTGAACAAAACAGTTTTGAAATCAGTCTTCATGTAATGTTTGGCCCACTGGAGCCGTTTCTGCTTGTGTGAAGTGGATAGAGGAGGTCGACAGGATGGCGTATGTACAGCTGCAAACCTCTGAAGGACCCTGCATCTTGTTGTTCGGGGGACGTTGGAGGCACCAGCAGCTTCAAAAACTTGTCTGCTGCTATGACAAGGCTTTTTTGCCGCTGCTCTTTCAACCTGACGTAATTGCCTGTAGGAAAGAGTCCTCAATTTGCCCTTATCAGCACGCACACGTGTGTACTGTGAATCAGCTACATACTTCTTGATTGCCAAGACACTTCATCCTGATCATCGCACAATGTTGATTGTAGTCATGCCTTGACCTAAACACTCCACAATTTGTTGCTTCTCAGCAGCCGACACATCCTTTTTCTTTCCCATTTTGGCAGAAAATGTAGGCTGCTTAATAATGTGAGACAGCCTTCTTAAGTAGTCTTGCCTTTCATTGGACACACCTGCCAAACTAATTAGCACAGGTGTCTGCAATTGCTTACAGTGATATAAAGAGCCCTGACACACATCACCATCAATGAGTTTAACTGACAAACAAACAAATTCTTCCCTTATCACTCCTAAACACTTTTTGCATAATAATTTGGAACACAGTGTACATGTGCTTTTCCATAAAACACCAGTGGTTCACGTAGTGAATCTTACAGTTCTAACTTGCCAACCGTGGTCTGTATGGAGTTGTTCAATAAAGGGCCCAAAATTAAGATAACATAGATGGGAGAGGTCTCTATGAATAGGAATTCCTAAGTATTTGATACCCTGTGAGGGCCAGGCAAAGGGAAAGTTGGACTGGATGGAATCCTATATGGATTTGGGGAGGGAGACATCGAGGGCCTCAGACTTCGCTGCATTGATTTTAAAATTTGACCATGTAACAAAGTGATCTATTTCAGCCATAACAGCATGGATGGATATATGTGATTGAGTGATATATACTAGGACATCATCAGCAAATAGAGAGCACTTGTACTCGGTGCCTCCCACCTCAATCCACCTAATATTGGGGTTATGGCGAATTGATGAGAGCAGGTGCTCCGTCACTAGGATGTATAAGAGAGGGGACAGAGAACATCCCTGCCTTGTCCCATTGGTGATTGTGAAAGGTGATGAAAATGTTCTGACGCGCCCCCTGGGCCTTGGGACACCCGGAGCCGGACCCTTTTTGGTGGATGCTGGTGGTTGTAGTCTCCGTGGCGGCGACCCGGGTCCGTGGCTCAGGGCGGTCAAACCAGTGGCGGAACTATTTATGTGGTTTTGATGTTTAAATGTCCGACTACGCCACCCGTGGATTGCGGTCAGAGTGAACCGCCGCTCCAGGGCAGACCGCTGAGACTGGTGTTGTGGGTGCAGCAGAGCGTAGCATAACTCCCCACGGGAGGAGTATAGCCTCAGGGCAGTGTATGCAGAGGATGGGGGTGATGGTGCAGGGCAGCAGCAGTAACGACACGGAGTCAGTGATGCAGTCCAGGGCCTTTACTCACAGTTCTTATTATCCAGACCACGTCTGCAGGTAACGGCTGCCCACGTCGTGCTGTGCTCACCAGGTGAGGGGCTCAGACAACTCCCAGATAACTTTGGAGCGCTTCACAGGACCCCCTTTGTGTGTCCTTTGTCTGGCCTTTCTTACCAACCCTTCTGTCCGGCTGCCTCGGGCCTCCTCTTGGTAAACTTGGCGCCAGTTTCCCTGACCCTATGTAGTGCCTTCCTAGCGGGTGTAGCGAGGGGCTGCGCCACATAAAATGTCACAGCCTCCTGTTTCTAGCTGAGGGTCGTTTCCTGCCTCCACTAGTTTCGGGGACCGGTCTCCCCCTTTGGCCTGACCCCTCCACGCAGGTGGATTCGGGCGTGCGGTGGCGACTCGCCCGTCCGCACCCCTGGGATCCCTTCATTCCTCGTTCCTGGAGCCTTCTCCGCTCCTCTTCCTTCCTTCTCCCTCTTCCAGGCCTGGGCCTCTGTTACTAGGCCTGCCTCCGGAGCAGAGCTCATGCAGAGCCCCTGCTCCCTGCCACTTCTGCTCAGACTTCTCTGCACTGAACTAAGATGGTGCCCACCTTTTATACTCCCTTCTCAATGCACCCAGGAACTGCTTCCTCCCTGCTCCTGCACTACAGGGTTCCCCTTCCTCAGTGTTCCCTCCCCCCACTCCAGCCAGGGACAGGGACTGTCGTGCCCATCTCAGAGGCATATTGGTCGCCCTGCCCCACGGCAATGTGGTGTAATGCATGCAGGTGTCGGGTCCTGATCCACACTATATCCTTACCTGAGAGTGAGATATCACACCTCTGGGTGAGGTGCAATACCTCTGTAGCAACCGAGCCCTCAGGGTGCTACAGTTCCATTTATCTTCAGCCTAGGTGACGTATTGCGATACAGGGCCGTGATTTTGGCTATAAAAGGGTCCCCTAGACCCCTACCCCAAGCTTTTTAAGAGAATCATATATGGCGTGCCAGGAGACTCTATGGAATGCTTTCTCAGCATCCAACGAGAGTATCTAATTACAAATTTTTAACTGCATCTAGCCCAAGAAATACTTTGTGCCTAGTAGCAGTGTCTGCTAGTCAGCGGATTATCCCGGCTGTTAAGCAAGCTACACCACCTGTAGTTTGGACACTTAATTTTTTCAAAGGAAATGCTTCGGGACCACGGGATACTCAGTGAAGAGCATCAGGAGGCACCCCAAGGCATAGGGGTTGGGACTGGCAGTAGGATGCCTTGCGGTGGACAGCCGAGCTCGATCTTTATAAAAGCTTTTTAACTGCAGCAGCTTTAGTGGACGCTACTGGAGCTGGAATTACGCGGCTGCTGGCATGAGACTTGCCCTCCAATAGATCCTTGTAAATGGATTTCAAGTGTATTCATTCAAATTACAGAGACAATTTAAATTAAAAAGCTTAGAGCTGCCTCCACCACAGGGGGGCTCTCTCGACCCACCAGTGGACAGGCACCAGTATTGGGAGAGGGGGGCTGGCCGTCAGGGTTCACCGCGGCTCTGGCACAAACCCGGCGATGCGGAGGTGGCACGGGCAGGAGCGGACTGAACGTGTCGGCTTCTCACTTTTTGGATTTTAGAAGGGCATGACATGCCTATATCTGTGTCTCCCCCTCCTTTTACTCCTCCACCTCATTTCTTTTCGCATGACTATATGTACTTGTCACTTTTCCATGTGTTAGTTGTGTCTTCTGAGCAGTTTGTCAGCTTTTGGACACCTTTGAAGGTGTTTTCTATGTGTTTCTATGTGTTTTTGTTTGCCTGCCATTGGTTTTACCGGTGTTCGAAGGTGTTTGACGAACAGTTCGACGAACAGTTCGGCGACCACACGGGTGTTCGACGAACCGAACCGAACTCGAACACTACGGGGGTGGCTCAACACTACTCGGTAGTTCCATTTACTCTTGTACCTTCTACTACCCATCCGGGTTCCAGTACTGTCAGCTGGTTCTCGGCAGTGACTTTGGCACGGGTACTCCCTCCTGCCCAGCCTGGTTCCAGCACGCCAGCTGTTTCCGGGTAGTGTCAACGTCACTTTGCCTCCAATGCGTTGTCCTGTCGTGTTGCGGTCGGGTTAGCCGACTCTATGGTGCCTGCAGTTTAGGTGACTCCTATGTGGGCTGCGGGATCAGGCAATGAAGGCTGGTTCCATAGTGCCAATAGGACAAGCACCCCCTGTAGGACTGTGGGTTTTGGTAACTGCGGCCGGCTCGCGGCCTTGAACTTTTTTTTACATGGGTACCTTCTGCTACTCATCCGGGTTCCAGTTCCGTCAGCTGGTTCTCGGCAGTGCCTTTGGATTAGGTGCCTCCTTCTCGGTATCCAAGTTCCACCAACGTCTGCTGGTCCTTGGTAGTGCTTTCTGGCACAGGTACCTCCTGCTTAGTAACCGAGTTCCAGTACCGTCAGCTGGTCTTCGGCAGTTCCATTGGCTCTTGTACCTTCTGCTACCCATCCGGGTTCCAGTACCGTCAGCTGGTCCTCGGTAGTTCCATGTGCTCTTGTACCTTCTACTACCCATCCGGGTTCCAGTACCGTCAGCTGGTTCTCGGCAGTGACTTTGGCACGGGTACTCCCTCCTGCCCAGCATGGTTCCAGCACGCCAGCTGTTTCCGGGTAGTGTCAACGTCACTTTGCCTCCAATGCGTTGTCCTGTCGTGTTGCGGTCGGGTTAGGCGACTCTATGGTGCCTGCAGTTTAGGTGACTACTATATGGGCTGCGGGATCTGGCAATGAAGGCTGGTTCCATAGTGCCAATAGGACAAGCTCCCCCTCTAGGACTGTGGGTTTTGGTAACTGCGGCCGGCTCGCGGCCTTGAACTTTTTTTTACATCGGTACCTTCTGCTACCCATCCGGGTTCCAGTACCGTCAGCTGGTTCTCGGCAGTGCCTTTGGATTAGGTGCCTCCTTCTCGGTATCCAAGTTCCACCAACGTCTGCTGGTCCTTGGTAGTGCTTTCTGGCACAGGTACCTCCTGCTTAGTAACCGAGTTCCAGTACCGTCAGCTGGTCTTCGGCAGTTCCATTGGCTCTTGTATCTTCTACTACCCATCCGGGTTCCAGTACCGTCAGCTGGTTCTCGGCAGTGTCTTTGGCACGGGTACTCCCTCCTGCCCAGCCTGGTTCCAGCACGCCAGCTGTTTCCGGGTAGTGTCAACGTCACTTTGCCTCCAATGCGTTGTTCTGTCGTGTTGCGGTCGGGTTAGCCGACTCTATGGTGCCTGCAGTTTAGGTGACTCCTATGTGGGCTGCTGGATCTGGCAATGAAGGCTGGTTCCATAGTGCCTATAGGACAAGCACCCCCTGTAGGACTGTGGGTTTTGGTAACTGCGGCCGGCTCGCGGCCTTGAACTTTTTTTTACATGGGTACCTTCTGCTACCCATCCGGGTTCCAGTACCGTCAGCTGGTTCTCGGCAGTGCCTTTGGATTAGGTGCCTCCTTCTCGGTATCCAAGTTCCACCAATGTCTGCTGGTCCTTGGTAGTGCTTTCTGGCACAGGTACCTCCTGCTTAGTAACCGAGTTCCAGTACCGTCAGCTTGTCTTCGGCAGTTCCATTGGCTCTTGTACCTTCTGCTACCCATCCGGGTTCCAGTACCGTCAGCTGGTTCTCGGTAGTTCCTCAGCTTTCTTGTACCTTCTGCTACATTTCCAAGTTCAAGCTTTTTAAAATGGTTCTTGGTAATCACTCTGGATCTCCCTGACGAGGACCGTGAAGACGAGGACCCTGAAGACCAACCCTAAGAAGACGAGGACCCCGAAGACAACGACCCTGAAGACGAGGACCCTGAATACCACCCCGAAGAAGACGAGGACCCTGAAGACCACCCCGAAGAAGACGAGGACCCTGAAGACCACCCCGAAGAAGATGAGGACCCTGAAGACCATCCCGAAGAAGACGAGGACCCCGAAGACGAGGACCCAGAAGACCAACCCGAAGAAGACGAGGACCCCGAAGACGAGGACCCCCAAAGACGACGACCCTGAAGACCACCCCGAAGAAGACCAAGAAGATGACCCTGAAGAAGTTGACCAAGAGGACAAAGAAGAGAAGACAAGCACCAAGATACAGAAGAACAAGAGACAGAAAACCAAGAAGAAGAAATACAAGAAGCTGCAGAACAAAAAGCGGAAGAACATTAAGCATAAGACTAAAAATCAGAGCAAAAGATAATATCTAAATTATAAGCAGAAGATGACTAAGCAGTGTATGGGGGTGAGTCCGTTCCTCCTCGTGGTGCCCCTGGAAAAGACCTGCTGCTGCAGGCCAAACTGAACGCGGACAAATCCTGTTGTAAATCTTTTGTGACGGGCAGAACGAAAGGTGTAATGTCCAACCTTTTATAGATAATAACTACAGGAATGCCTGTCACAAATAAGAATATGATGAAGAAGAAGAATATGAAGAAGATGAAGAAGTAGAATATGAAGAATGTAAAAAAAAAGAATAATACGAAGAAGGTGAAGAAGAAGAAGATGAAGAAGGTGAAGAAGAAGAGGATGAAAAAGATGCTGAGGATGATGAAGGAGAAAGTGTGGGAGAAGTAGAAAAGAAGGTGAAGAGCATGGAAGTAGTGAAACATAAATATCTGACAAAATATAAAAATACTTAACATAGTCAATATTTCCGTAACTCAGAACGTCTTAAAAAAAATATTAATTCCTGCTATTCCATTTGATTGGGCTAAACCTCTATGCCTTTATTGTCTCCCCCACCTCCCCCAATACATTCTACATTATTCTTAGTTGTTTTCCTTCATGTAGAATTAACCTACAAGGAAAGAAAGGGTTTATTTTCATTCCGATATTTCTGTCCCATTGACTTGCATTGGTTTCCGGTATCGGAATCGGCGATATCCGATACTTTTTCGGTATCGGTCCGATCCAATCCGATCCGATATTTCCCGATATCGGAAGGTATCGCTCAACACTACTCCGTAGTTGTCTGCAAAAAAAACTATGGATAGAAACCGAGCAGAGCTGAGTGGCCAAACTTTGGTACTATCCCAAAAGGATTGGCTGGGTTAGAAGCAGTAAAACAATTTTATTACATACACAGGTGGTGGAGCTTGGTTTAGATGGCCTAATAGAATGAGTACCACACACTGCTACTATGCCCAAAATTATTTTCCAGGCTAGATGCAGCTAAAAATTATTATTAATTTCAAAGCTGGTGGAGCTTGGTATAGATGGCCTAATGCAATGATTACCACACACTGCTAATATGCCCAAAATTATTTTCCGGCTAGATGCAGCTAAAAATTATTATTAATTTCAAAGCTGGTGGAGCTTGGTATAGATGGCCTAATACAATGAGTACCACACACTGCTACTATGCCCAAAATAATTTTCCGGGCTAGATGCAGCTAAAAATTATTATTAATTTCAAAGCTGGTGGATCTTGGTATAGATGGCCCAATACAATGAGTACCACACACTGCTACTATGCCCAAAATTATTTTCCGGCTAGATGCAGCTAAAAATTATTATTAATTTCAAAGCTGGTGGAGCTTGGTATACATGGCCTAATGCAATGATTACCACACACTGCTAATATGCCCAAAATTATTTTCCGGCTAGATGCAGCTAAAAATTATTATTAATTTCAAAGCTGGTGGAGCTTGGTATAGATGGCCTAATACAATGAGTACCACACACTGCTACTATGCCCAAAAGGTTTTACTTGGCTAGGTGCAGTAAAAAATTTGTATTACATACACAGGTGGTGTAGCTTGCAACGCAGATAGGCTATTCTACTGACTAACACACACTGCAAGAGGCCCAAAAGGATTTGCTTAGCTAGATTTAGCCAAATGCTGTGAAAAACACTTGCACAGCACTAAAACAGACCTGCCTGGCAAAAAGTCCTAGGAAATGCTGTAACCTAGCCCTCAAAAGGGCTGCAATTACAACTAGTCCCTACTTCCAACCTATCTGTCTATTTAAGAGCAAATTCGCTTGCAATTCACACAGTTAGAAAGTATAGTGCCCACAGCAGCAGCGGTGCCGTCTAACACTCAGCTGCAGCAGTGAGAAAATGGTGGCGACGTGGAAAATGGCTGGGTCTTATAGGGCAAGGACATGTGACATACACAGCCAATGACACATGCCCTTGCTTGTGTGAAAAAAAGCACTTCGCTGCGTGTGTGCGCTGCTGATAGGCTGACAGACTGCAGCTCCCCACTGTAAATGCGGGAAAGAAAAAAAAAATGGAGATCTTCATTATTTCTGCAGAGATCCATCCCCTGCCCACTGTACACTCAAACTGTGTATTAATATTGATTAACGGCATTACTGTGAAAAAATCCAGTTACGATTTTGGTGCACGAACAGTTATCGAACATAACCTCGAACAGCCGGATTTCATTCAAATCGTTCGTGTTCGTCAAACGGCTCGAACACATCCCAAAACAGATTAAATTTGAGATTTGCAAACAGTTCGAGTCGAGCACCGCTCATCTCTAGTCTTTACAACACTTTTGTCCTTTTTATTCATTTATAAGTATAGTTCCCTTTTCTGTATCACCTTCACTGCATCCATCTAGATGGCTCCTCCGTTGAATGTTGCCCTTCTGATGTCCATACACTGCCAAATCCCACGTTCTAATCACATTTCTCCTACACTCCTATCGCTTCTCCTTAACAATTTGTCTTTTATTTATGTGGTGCCATTTATATGTGCATTTCCCCACTTTCCTTTGTCCCCTTTCCCACATTTGCCTGGGTGGCTCACCTGTTAAATATTCTTTCACTGGCTTCTATTCACTGCCCCATCCTGGGTTCGTATCCCACATTGCAATCATTTATCTGTTTACATTTTATCAGTATAAAGGATGGTCCCCCTTTTTTTTTTTTTTTCCCCAACTTTAATTTATTTGAAATTGCAAGTTGAACGTCCCTCCCCTTCCTATTTTTCCTATTGGTTTAAGTGTTCCTGTGGGTGTTTCCTATGTAACTGTCATCCCACTGCCCTTTTGTCTCTCCTGTGCCACAGGCTGAGCTTCTTTGTAGAAATCCTGGTAGTTCCCCCATATACCACACAATTGGCTCTGTGCTACCTGGGACAACTTCCCATCTTGTTACTAAAATGTGTGCAATGAAATGTACCCAACACACCACAACGATCCTGTAATAAACCCTTTTGTATAAGAATAGTATAGAAAGGCAAAATAAGATGCAACAATTTGGCGACAATAGGGCCTTTATCAAATTGGATATAGAAAAACAACAGCTTACAAAATAGCGGCAAACAAGGCTATTTATTAAACGGAAGCACCAGGTCACTACTTCTTCCTCCCAATGTTGTTTCCTCCATCTTAGTTGCAAAACACTAGATAATAAAAAAACATGTAATGAAATCATACAAAATAAAAACAATATGTGAAAATTATCAGTTCGTGTACTAAGGGGAAATATGATATACCGTGCGAAACAAACACAATATACCTGAATTACAGGCCATAGTCCTGCCTCAATATTAGAAAGACTGCCTATAGTTGGACACTCCCCAATTACCATACTTTTATGGTTCAAAACATTCCCATAGACAAATGAGCATGTAATTAATGTGTCTGTATATATTGCATGCATTTCTTTATGGACCATCTTATTGCAGTACATAGTCTAAGCAATCAGACAATTACAGGTTAAAGTACCCTAAGGAGACTGAAAAAAAAGGGTTTAAAAATATTAATAAAATAAAAATTCGAATCAATCTCCCCTTTACCCTTGTTAAAAATGAAGAAATTGAAAAAATAAACTTACCATATTTTTCAGATTATAAGACGCACTTTTTTGGGGGGAGAAAATGGGGTTGCGTCTTATAATCCGAATGTAGCTTACCGAGGGGGGGTGGAGTATGGTCCCACTGCAGGAAGCTGGCGTCGACAGGAGTGGGGCGATGCTGCAGGCCCCGGGCAGGAAGGGGGGAGTTTGGCTCCCGAGTTCTTAGCTCCCTAGATTTCAATCTGCGCGGCCATTGCCTCCAATGCGTTGTCCTGTCGTGTTGCGGTCGGGTTAGGCGACTCTATGGTGCCTGCAGTTTAGGTGACTACTATATGGGCTGCGGGATCTGGCAATAAAGGCTGGTTCCATAGTGCCAATAGGACAAGCACCCCCTGTAGGACTGTTGGTTTTGGTAACTGCGGCCGGCTCGCGGCCTTGAACTTTTTTTTACATGGGTACCTTCTGCTACCCATCCGGGTTCCAGTACCGTCAGCTGGTTCTCGGCAGTGCCTTTGGATTAGGTGCCTCCTTCTCGGTATCCAAGTTCCACCAACGTCTGCTGGTCCTTGGTAGTGCTTTCTGGCACAGGTACCTCCTGCTTAGTAACCGAGTTCCAGTACCGTCACCTGGTCTTCGGCAGTTCCATTGGCTCTTGTACCTTCTGCTACCCATCCGGGTTCCAGTACCGTCAGCTGGTCCTCGGTAGTTCCATTTGCTCTTGTACCTTCTACTACCCATCCGGGTTCCAGTACCGTCAGCTGGTCTTCGGCAGTTCCATTGGCTCTTGTACCTTCTACTACCCATCCGGGTTCCAGTACCGTCAGCTGGTTCTCGGCAGTGTCTTTGGCACGGGTACTCCCTCCTGCCCAGCCTGGTTCCAGCACGCCAGCTGTTTCCGGGTAGTGTCAACGTCACTTTGCCTCCAATGCGTTGTTCTGTCGTGTTGCGGTCGGGTTAGCCGACTCTATGTTGCCTGCAGTTTAGGTGACTCCTATGTGGGCTGCGGGATCTGGCAATGAAGGCTGGTTCCATATTGCCTATAGGACAAGCACCCCCTGTAGGACTGTGGGTTTTGGTAACTGCGGCCGGCTCGCGGCCTTGAACTTTTTTTTACATGGGTACCTTCTGCTACCCATCCGGGTTCCAGTACCATCAGCTGGTTCTCGGCAGTGCCTTTGGATTAGGTACCTCCTTCTCGGTATCCAAGTTCCACCAACGTCTGCTGGTCCTTGGTAGTGCTTTCTGGCACAGGTACCTCCTGCTTAGTAACCGAGTTCCAGTACCGTCAGCTGGTCTTCGGCAGTTCCATTTGCTCTTGTACCTTCTACTACCCATCCGGGTTCCAGTACCGTCAGCTGGTTCTCGGCAGTGACTTTGGCACGGGTACTCCCTCCTGCCCAGCCTGGTTCCAGCACGCCAGCTGTTTCCGGGTAGTGTCAACGTCACTTTGCCTCCAATGCGTTGTCCTGTCGTGTTGCGGTCGGGTTAGCTGACTCTATGGTGCCTGCAATTTAGGTGACTCCTATGTGGGCTGCGGGATCAGGCAATGAAGGCTGGTTCCATAATGCCAATAGGACAAGCACCCCCTGTAGGACTGTGGGTTTTGGTAACTGCGGCCTGCTCGCGGCCTTGAACTTTTTTTTACATGGGTACCTTCTGCTACCCATCCGGGTTCCAGTACCGTCAGCTGGTTCTCGGCAGTGCCTTTGGATTAGGTGCCTCCTTCTCGGTATCCAAGTTCCACCAATGTCTGCTGGTCCTTGGTAGTGCTTTCTGGCACAGGTACCTCCTGCTTAGTAACCGAGTTCCAGTACCGTCAGCTTGTCTTCGGCAGTTCCATTGGCTCTTGTACCTTCTGCTACCCATCCGGGTTCCAGTACCGTCAGCTGGTTCTCGGTAGTTCCTCAGCTTTCTTGTACCTTCTGCTACATTTCCAAGTTCAAGCTTTTTGAAATGGTTCTTGGTAATCACTCTGGATCTCCCTGACGAGGACCGTGAAGACGAGGACCCTGAAGACCACCCGAAGAAGACGAGGACCCTGAAGACCACCCCGAAGAAGACGAGGACCCTGAAGACCACCCCGAAGAAGATGAGGACCCTGAAGACCATCCCGAAGAAGACGAGGACCCCGAAGACGAGGACCCAGAAGACCAACCCGAAGAAGACGAGGACCCCGAAGACGAGTACCCCCGAAGACGACGACCCTGAAGACCACCCCGAAGAAGACCAAGAAGATGACCCTGAAGAAGTTGACCAAGAGGACAAAGAAGAGAAGACAAGCACCAAGATACAGAAGAACAAGAGACAGAAAACCAAGAAGCAGAAATACAAGAAGCTGCAGAAAAAGCGGAAGAACATTAAGCATAAGACTAAAAATCAGAGCAAAAGATAATATCTAAATTATAAGCAGAAGATGACTAAGCAGTGTATGGGGGTGAGTCCGTTCCTCCTCGTGGTGCCCCTGGAAAAGACCTGCTGCTGCAGGCCAAACTGAACGCGGACAAATCCTGTTGTAAATCTTTTGTGACGGGCAGAACGAAAGGTGTAATGTCCAACCTTTTATAGATAACAACTACAGGAATGCCTGTCACAAATAAGAATATGATGAAGAAGAAGAATATGAAGAAGATGAAGAAGTAGAATATGAAGAATGTAAAAAAAAAGAATAATACGAAGAAGGTGAAGAAGAAGAAGATGAAGAAGGTGAAGAAGAAGAGGATGAAAAAGATGCTGAGGATGATGAAGGAGAAAGTGTGGGAGAAGTAAAAAAGAAGGTGAAGAGCATGGAAGTAGTGAAACATAAATATCTGACAAAATATAAAAATACTTAACATAGTCAATATTTCCGTAACTCAGAACGTCTTAAAAAAAATATTAATTCCTGCTATTCCATTTGATTGGGCTAAACCTCTATGCCTTTATTGTCTCCCCCACCTCCCCCAATACATTCTACATTATTCTTAGTTGTTTTCCTTCATGTAGATTTAACCTACAAGGAAAGAAAGGGTTTATTTTCATTCCGATATTTCTGTCCCATTGACTTGCATTGGTTTCCGGTATCGAAATCGGCGATATCCGATACTTTTTCGGTATCGGTCCGATCCAATCCGATCCGATATTTCCCGATATCGGAAGGTATCGCTCAACACTACTCCGTAGTTGTCTGCACAAAAAACTATGGATGGAAACCGAGCAGAGCTGAGTGGCCAAACTGTGGTACTATCCCAAAAGGATTGGCTGGGTTAGAAGCAGTAAAACAATTTTATTACATACACAGGTGGTGGAGCTTGGTTTAGATGGCCTAATAGAATGAGTACCACACACTGCTACTATGCCCAAAATTATTTTCCAGGCTAGATGCAGCTAAAAATTATTATTAATTTCAAAGCTGGTGGAGCTTGGTATAGATGGCCTAATGCAATGATTACCACACACTGCTAATATGCCCAAAATTATTTTCCGGCTAGATGCAGCTAAAAATTATTATTAATTTCAAAGCTGGTGGAGCTTGGTATAGATGGCCTAATACAATGAGTACCACACACTGCTACTATGCCCAAAATTATTTTCCGGGCTAGATGCAGCTAAAAATTATTATTAATTTCAAAGCTGGTGGATCTTGGTATAGATGGCCCAATACAATGAGTACCACACACTGCTACTATGCCCAAAATTATTTTCCGGCTAGATGCAGCTAAAAATTATTATTAATTTCAAAGCTGGTGGAGCTTGGTATACATGGCCTAATGCAATGATTACCACACACTGCTAATATGCCCAAAATTATTTTCCGGCTAGATGCAGCTAAAAATTATTATTAATTTCAAAGCTGGTGGAGCTTGGTATAGATGGCCTAATACAATGAGTACCACACACTGCTACTATGCCCAAAAGGTTTTACTTGGCTAGGTGCAGTAAAAAATTTGTATTACATACACAGGTGGTGTAGCTTGCAACGCAGATAGGCTATTCTACTGACTAACACACACTGCAAGAGGCCCAAAAGGATTTGCTTAGCTAGATTTAGCCAAATGCTGTGAAAAACACTTGCACAGCACTAAAACAGACCTGCCTGGCAAAAAGTCCTAGGAAATGCTGTAACCTAGCCCTCAAAAGGGCTGCAATTACAACTAGTCCCTACTTCCAACCTATCTGTCTATTTAAGAGCAAATTCGCTTGCAATTCACACAGTTAGAAAGTATAGTGCCCACAGCAGCAGCGGTGCCGTCTAACACTCAGCTGCAGCAGTGAGAAAATGTTGGCGACTTGGAAAATGGCTGGGTCTTATAGGGCAAGGACATGTGACATACACAGCCAATGACACATGCCCTTGCTTGTGTGAAAAAAAGCACTTCGCTGCGTGTGTGCGCTGCTGATAGGCTGACAGACTGCAGCTCCCCACTGTAAATGCGGGAAAGAAAAAAAAAATGGAGATCTTCATTATTTCTGCAGAGATCCATCCCCTGCCCACTGTACACTCAAACTGTGTATTAACATTGATTAACGGCATTACTGTGAAAAAATCCAGTTACGATTTTGGTGCACGAACAGTTATCGAACATAACCTCGAACAGCCGGATTTCATTCAAATCGTTCGTGTTCGTCAAACGGCTCGAACACATCCCAAAACAGATTAAATTTGAGATTTGCAAACAGTTCGAGTCGAGCACCGCTCATCTCTAGTCTTTACAACACTTTTGTCCTTTTTATTCATTTATAAGTATAGTTCCCTTTTCTGTATCACCTTCACCGCATCCATCTAGATGGCTCCTCTGTTGAATGTTGCCCTTCTGATGTCCATACACTGCCAAATCCCACGTTCTAATCACATTTCTCCTACACTCCTATCACTTCTCCTTAACAATTTGTCTTTTATTTATGTGGTGCCATTTATATGTGCATTTCCCCACTTTCCTTTGTCCCCTTTCCCACATTTGCCTGGGTGGCTCACCTGTTAAATATTCCTTCACTGGCTTCTATTCACTGCCCCATCCTGGGTTCGTATCCCACATTGCAATCATTTATCTGTTTACATTTTATCAGTATAAAGGATGGTCCCCCTTTTTTTTTTTTTTCCCCCAACTTTAATTTATTTGAAATTGCAAGTTGAACGTCCCTCCCCTTCCTATTTTTCCTATTGGTTTAAGTGTTCCTGTGGGTGTTTCCTATGTAACTGGCATCCATTTTGGGCCTTTAAAAACCCATCCATTCTCATGCTTTACACATTTGTTTTTTTTTACTTGAAAAAGACGCCGGTACGGCATTGAAACGCGTTGTTAATAAAAAGCCTTTTTCATCATCTCTGAAGAATTGATTCACTTCAGCAGCGCAGCCCTCCTCATGTTTATCCAACTGGATACAAATAATCTGTAAGAACAGCAGCAGGAACGTGCTGTTGACTTCTTTCACTATATGCAGTGTAGTCTGCCAAATACACTGACTGCCTGCCTAACTCCTGCTATCACCTTCACCACTGAAAATATGCACCTGTATTAGTCCTCAGAAGGACTGTTAGTGCAGATGGATATATATATATACGGTATATATGTTGTGGAATACCTATACTAACTCTAAACAGGCAAATCTCTCCCTGACTCAGCAGCAGCTCTCCCTACTGATTCCGGGGTAGTCTGTGAAAAACATAGCAGCACCAGGTCTTATATAGACTTGATAACGCTGTTCGGCCAGCCAATCATTGTAATGCCCACAACCAACTTGGCTACGGCATTACATTGCATGGCAAGCAATCCCTGCACGTTCATTGGCTCTCTAAAGAGCACCAAACATGCAGGGTGGGGGCCTGAGTTCCCACTCGAGCTACCCGGAAATGCTCGCCGAGTGCCAAGCTTGTTGAGCACCGTGATGCTCGGGCGAGTTCCGAGCAGTGGCGAGCATGTTCGCTCATCACTCGTGAGGAACCAATATAGGGATGATAGGAGAGACAGGGTGATATCAGATCAGCCTAGGAGCTATCCACTTCCCCTTTCCCTAGTGTCTGGGCTCCCTTCCCCTTAACCCTTTATGTTGCACTTAGTCTTTCCCACACCTTGCGTGACAGTAACAGAGCACTTAACAAGCCACTGCATCCTGATGTTGTGTTCTTGCCTAGCACCAGCCTCTTTCATTTCATTGATAGATCACTGTCTTTATGACCTCCAGTGCCAGGCATCAAATTATATGGTGAGCTATCAATCAAGTTAAAGAGGCTGATGCTGGACAGGAACACAATCTCAGGAGGTAGTGTCTCCTTAAGTGCTCTGTCACACCTGGTGCACTTAATGTCTCATTTGCATATGACTTGAAATGCTAAATATTGGGAACAAAACAAAAGGAAGATATAAATGTGTGGATGGATTTACATTTCAAAGTTCTACATGCCCATATATGCAGTTTGGGGGTGAGTATGGGGGTTGATCTTACTAATAGATTCTCTTTAAGAATACAACTACTGACAATTACCCTTTAGATCATTCATTCAATTCTTATTGCCAACTATAAAAAAAGCTGTGGAAATGTCAAACTATATTAGTTTCATTAAAGTTTGACATTTAGAAAAATATGATTGGATATTTATCTTTTATAGTTACATAAAATACTCTATTGCTAAAAAAAATGTATAATCTGGGATTACTTCAAAACTCAGTAACATTTATTTCTGGAAAGACCTTTGACAGAACAAGGTGACACTTCCTATATTAGTTTTAAAGCTTCCAAGCTGTATGGAGCTGTAATAGTAAGACACTCAAAGAGTTTTATAGGGATATGCTGTATTTCAGTATGCTTCTGAATTCATACAAAGGCACATAAAAGTTTTTTTTGCTCTTGGTGTTCTACGGAAAAAAAAACTTAGCTTATTTCATCCAATCTGTATAATGAAGGTATTCTCTGGTGAGAATAACATCCTAATAAGATGTTATGCAAAAGCATCATACATCATAAATCCTGGAGGACAGGAGAAGTTCCAGAAGATTGGAGAAGGGCAAATGTTGTCCCTGTCTTCAAAAAAGGAAAGAAGATGGAGCAAGGAAATTACAGGCAAGTGAGCCTTACTTCAATACCTGGAAAGATCTTTGAACAAATCATTAAACAGTATGTAAGTACTGTAATGCAGCGGCTTGCGGCATTACTGTAATGGTCCAGAGTGTGTTTTGGCTGACCATGTACCTCCCCCTCAGGTGACTGATCACATGACTGTGACATCAGCACAGGTCCTGTGCACACAGAAGGACTGATCACATGACTGTGACATCAGCACAGGTCCTGTGTGTGCACTGGAAGATATATAAACCCTCGTAGATTTGAGACAGGTGTGTAAGGTGTGATGCCTGTTCCCATGTGGGACACCGTTAGCCTGGAGAGGCTTAGTGAGGCCTTGTGAAGCCTGAAAGGCAGAGGCTGGATCCTTAGGTGTTAGCGATACCAGTAGTCTTGGAGGGCCAGGGGCTGGAGACCCGCATCTGGGAATCCGTAAAGCCACAGTGGTGGCAGAACAAAACTGACTGAAGCAGCTAAAACCTGGAAAAGGTAACACTGCATTATATGGATGTTGCTATAAGTGACTTTGCTGGAGGCTGTAACTGGAGCCAAGTGGGCCTGTCTGCCACTTGAAAGGCTCCTGGACATTATATGTAATATGTCGGCGAGCCACTGAGTTGGATTCGGTTATAGCAGTTATGAAGTAAAATAAACTGCTGGATTGTGAAATACTGGAAAACGTGGCTGGTGTGCTTTAATTGACCCGGTGCAGCGAGTGTCCCCCAGCATGATGACTAGCGCTGCCTTACAGTACTTGGATAAGCATACAGTAATTAACCAGAGAAAGCATGAGTTTGTAGCAAAAATGACATGGTAGACTAATATAATTTCCTTCTATGATGGAATCGCTGTGTCATGTTATTGCCAGGGACAAAGGGCACTTATGCTGTCCCTCGAGCTAGAGGAACTCTAGGCTATCCCTGTCCCCCGTATTAATCCTGTTAGTGAAGATGCCGGGGGCCTCATACCTTGCTATGCTCCTATCATAACACTTATCTGTTCCCCCCCACCCAGAGAGGTATGAGACATAAGTGTGTAGGATAATAGAAACCAGGCAGACAGGGGTAACTAGACAGGGATAAAAGAAAACTGCAATCATACAAAAAGACTCACCAAACAATCAAGTAGGAGACAAGAAAGAAATAGGTGGGAAAAAACTAAACAAGAATAGGATTAGGAGCAATCACACAAATCAAATTCATGCAGAAATCTCCTGAATACAACTCCAATTGCCTGCTATAAACTCTGAACACTCCAACAACTCCAAACCAGGAAGTGGTAAAACTATCACTGGCAAGTTCAAAAGCAAGGAGGAGGATTCTTTTACCTGCGGAGAGTAACAAAATCAGAACAGCTGATACCACCCAGACAGAGAACTCCAGGAGTCCAACTAAGCCGTTTAACCCTTGCAGACAGTGTGGTGGTTATAATTCTTAAGAGTGCACAGTGTGGCAGTTATAGTTCAAAAGTGCAGATAGTGTGTAGGCTATAGTTCATAAGCTGGGGCAGTGTAGTGGTTAAAGTACATAAGGGTAGACAGTGCTCCAATTATAGTTCAAAAGGGCGGACAGTCTTGTGGTTATCGTTCGAAAGGATGGAGAGTGTGGTGGTTATAGTGCAAAAGGAAGACAGTTTAAAAAAGAGGACAATGTGGCAGTTATAGCTCATAAAGGCAGAGAGTGTGAAGGCAATATTTTAAAGGAGAGGAGAGTGCAGGAATAATGTATCATAATGTAATGGACCTATTTTGTGCAAAGAGCACAGTGAGGAGCAATTATTTATTCAGGTGCATAACATGGGCAGATATTTTTACAGGGGTCATTATAGTGACACTGATATTTTTAATGACATGGTGTCACGACAGGAAAAAAAAAGAAAATGACTGCAATCAGGGAGAATGTCACCGGTAAGATACCTGAATCTAAATGTTTATTTGTGATACTGACGGTATCTAATCTATCTAATCAGTACTGTGATTCTATATATTCTATGGTAAAAGCAACTCACAGCATCTCGTTACCATTATTAAGGATATACTGGAAGTTGTTGGTTCATGCATTAAAGGGGTTGTCCACTACTATTAATAATTGGCCATTCTATTTTTATGTTGAAAATAAGTATCTTTTTAAATACCTTGCTTTGCAATTACTGCCTGTGAGCATTGCGCTGTGGATGCTGGGTGTGAAGCGTGGGGTAAGCCCACCCACAACCCAGCTTCCATCGGGGGGACCGCGTCTCTGATGTCACGCCTCATTTGCACGTGATGTCTGTGAGCTGCCAGCGATAGTGCCGCTCACAAGCAGTAACTGCAAAACAAGGTATTTACAAAGATACTTATTTTCAACATAAAATTAGAATGGCCAAATATTAAAAGTAGTGGACAACTCATTTAAGAATGAATAGGGTGGGGATGACCTGACATTGCAATTGATCATTACACTAAGATTGGTTCTTTATTCAAGTACTAAGGTTTTTTTTGGATGTACTCAGGTAATGATGGTGGTTCTGGTACTGTGTTCATGTACTGAACATAGTTATGGTGCTGTATTCATGTACTGATGATGGCTTTGGTGCTGTACACATGTAGCAATCCATAGCTTGTAGGATTACGTGCTATATGGTTACGTTACTAAAGTATTGTGTTGTCTGACAAGTTAAGGATTACTACATCTGTATTTGTTAGGAACATTAAACCTTTGTATTTGAAGGTCTCCTTCACTGCCCTTTTGTCTCTCCTGTGCCACAGGCTGAGCTTCTTTGTAGAAATCCTGGTAGTTCTCCCATATACCACACAATTGGCTCTGTGCTACCTGGGACAACTTCCCATCTTGTTACTAAAATGTGTGCAATGAAATGTACCCAACACACCACAACGATCCTGTAATAAACCCTTTTGTATAAGAATAGTATAGAAAGGCAAAATAAGATGCAACAATTTGGCGACAATAGGGCCTTTATCAAATTGGATATAGAAAAACAACAGCTTACAAAATAGCGGCAAACAAGGCTATTTATTAAACGGAAGCACCAGGTCACTACTTCTTCCTCCCAATGTTGTTTCCTCCATCTTAGTTGCAAAACACTAGATAATAAAAAAACATGTAATGAAATCATACAAAATAAAAACAATATGTGAAAATTATCAGTTCGTGTACTAAGGGGAAATATGATATACCGTGCGAAACAAACACAATATACCTGAATTACAGGCCATAGTCCTGCCTCAATATTAGAAAGACTGCCTATAGTTGGACACTCCCCAATTACCATACTTTTATGGTTCAAAACATTCCCATAGACAAATGAGCATGTAATTAATGTGTCTGTATATATTGCATGCATTTCTTTATGGACCATCTTATTGCAGTACATAGTCTAAGCAATCAGACAATTACAGGTTAAAGTACCCTAAGGAGACTGAAAAAAAAGGGTTTAAAAATATTAATAAAATAAAAATTCGAATCAATCTCCCCTTTACCCTTGTTAAAAATGAAGAAATTGAAAAAATAAACTTACCATATTTTTCAGATTATAAGACGCACTTTTTTGGGGGGAGAAAATGGGGTTGCGTCTTATAATCCGAATGTAGCTTACCGAGGGGGGGTGGAGTATGGTCCCACTGCAGGAAGCTGGCGTCGACAGGAGTGGGGCGATGCTGCAGGCCCCGGGCAGGAAGGGGGGAGTTTGGCTCCCGAGTTCTTAGCTCCCTAGATTTCAATCTGCGCGGCCATTTTCCTGAATTCCACCACAATGAAAAGGAAGTGTGGGGACTCCCGACATTTTGTGAAAGTCTGGGGCCCATCACAGCCTCACACTGCCGAACACCCCCTCCTGCCAGCCCAGGGCTCGCAACATCACCCTACTCCTGCCGCCACCACCACCAGCTTTCTGGAGCAGCGACCCTGCCTACTGGGAACTTGCTCCACCGCAAAATTTGGGGTGCATCTTATTGTCCGGTGTGTCTTATAATCTGCAAAATGCGGTATATTTGGTACCACTGCATTGGTAAAAGTCTGGACTATCAAAATTATCAAAATATAAAATTAATTAACCTATATGATATGGAGGAAAAATATATAGACGCTAGAATTTTATTTT
The DNA here is from genome assembly GCF_046119375.1 of Phyllobates terribilis. Lineage (NCBI taxonomy): Eukaryota > Metazoa > Chordata > Amphibia > Anura > Dendrobatidae > Phyllobates > Phyllobates terribilis. The sequence goes on along the minus strand of NW_027362761.1, from coordinate 405,304,943 downwards.
TATGTCATCTTACCTTCTTAAAAAAATGCAACAAAAAGTGATTAAAACATCGCATGTACCCCAAATTGGTATCAATAAAAATGTCAGCTCACCATGCCAAAATCAAAAACTCATGCAGTTCCATGGAAGAAAAGTGAAAATGTTATGGGTCTCAAAAAATGGTGACGCAAGCCCAAAATTGTGTTTTGGTATTGCTGTAATTGCACTTACCTGAAGAATCACACATGAGTAATTTTTACCATACAATGAATACAGTAAAAGCAAAACTGAAAAAAATAATGATGGACTTGTGTTGTTTATTCACTGCAGGGGAGGGACAACATTTAAATTTTTGCCTCAGGCAGTAGGAATGCTACAATTGGCCCTGTATTAGAATAAAATGATTCTCTTTTTTTTTCTAAGTGAGATTTCTTATACACTAAAGTCAAGCAATATATTTCTTTTGTTTATTTCTTATTTTATAGATACTTTTGTTAGGACACAGTTCTTTTGCTATCAAAGGTTATGATATCAAAATTCCCATTAGGTGGTGATTTGTAGTCTTACAAATATCTTGAGATCAGACATAGTTTTCTTTCCTCAGGGTTAAGTCCCTGAGTATGTTTATTTATTATCCACTATAAAACTGTACATGTTTGGCATCGCCGTAATCATACTGATGAGGAAAATCATATTGCGAGGTAATCTTTACAACACAAAGTACACCATGAAAACAATTCCTAAAAAACAATGTCAGAATTGCATTTTTTTCACAATTTCTCCCCACTTGGAATTTTTTTCCTGTTTTCCAGTACACTGTGTGGTAAAATAAATGGTGTCATTCAAAAGTACAACTCATTCCATAAAAAACAAGCCCTCATATGTGGACAGAAAAATAAGCATTATGGCTCTGGGAAGATGGTGAAGAACAAACGAAAACACAAAAATGCAAATTGGCTGCGTCATGACGGGGTTAACAGCTTATGGCTTCAAAAGCATGAAGCGGCTAAAAGAATTGACCTGTACATTTTATCTGGAAGCTGCCACTATATTGTATAAGAAATAGAAAAAATGCCGTCAGCAAGGCCACCTCAAAAGATTTCTGGAAAGACAGCATAAAAGACATTTCAGGTAAAACACAGCCGGCATTTTCCTAAAGTGTCTTCCTACAGCAGAAACGATGTGGATACGCCGGCACCTATAACACATCGTGTGTAAATACCCTTATTCTTGCTAACACATCTGTATGTGCAACATTAACTACCTAAAAAAATAGTTAACAGACATCAACAATTGTTAAATATATAATTTTAAGAGGATGTTTTTTCTTTCAGCTAGTATTGCAACAACGTCTACAAAAGAAGTTGACCTACTAATGTGCCAATGGATTTGACTAGGGCTAATCAGGGTGCAGGGGATAGGACATTGTAAGTTCTTCATCATTAACCTCTGCAAGGTATAGATGAGCAGATCTTTTGAAATTCGAAAGGCTTTGCAAAATTTCCCCCAAATTTTTATTTGCAATGAATAATGCCTTATTGCATAATTTACCACATTGCTATTAGCCGTTGTAGCAACTATAGCCATTTCAGCCATAAGTGGTTTCCTCAGTGTGCCATTTTTGTACAGTGTTTGTTCATTTAGCGCTACATTATCTTTTTCTCTACTTGTATTGTAAAAAAGATACAAAAATTATCTCTTTTTGGTGGTAGATACCCGCAAGGAAAGAAGCTGTGGCATTTTCACACATTTGAGTGCAAAAATTGGCCCTGTTTTGTTTGACTGGTCACTGTATTCAGATGACATGTGTACATGTTTAACGTTAGACTATTATAAAAAAAGAAGAAGAAAAAAAAATATTTATATCTATATCTATCTTTCTATATCTATATCTATATATATATATATATATATATATATATATATCTATATATATAAACTGCTCAAAAAAATGAAGGGAACACTCAAATAACACATCCTAGATCTGAATGAATGAAATATTCTCATTGAATACTTTGTTCTGTACAAAGTTGAATGTGCTGACAACAAAATCACACAAAAATCATCAATGGAAATCAGATTTATTAACCAATGGAGGTCTGGATTTGGAGTCACTCCCAAAATTAAAGTGGAAAAACACACTACAGCTTTGATGTAATATCGGTAAAACAAGTCAAAATGAGGCTCAGTATTGCCTGTATGACCTCCCTACAACGCCTGGGCATGCTCCTGATGAGGTTGCGGATGGTCTCCTGTGGGATCTCCTGCCAGACCTGCACTAAAGCATCCGCCAACTCCTGGACAGTCTGTGGTGCAACGTGACGTGGGTGGATGGAGCGAGACATGATGTCACAGATGTGCTAAATCGGATTCAGGTCTGGGGAATGGGGGGGCCAGTCCCCAGCTTCAAAGCCTTCATCTTGCAGGAACTGCTGACACACTCCAGCCACATGAGATCTGGCATTGTCCTGCATTAGGAGGAACCCAGGGCCAACCGCACCAGCATATGGTCTCACAAGGGGTCTAAGGATCTCATCTCGGTACCTAATGGCAGTCAGGCTACCTCTGGCAAGCACATGGAGAGTTGTGAGGCCCTCCAAAGAAATGCCACCCCACACCATTACTGACCCACTGCCAAACCGGTCATGCTGAAGGATGTTGCAGCAGCAGATTGCTCTCCACAGTGTCTCCAGACTCTGCCACGTCTGTCACATGTGCTCAGTGTGAACCTGCTTTCATCTGTGAAGAGCACAGGGCGCCAGTGGCGACTTTGCCAATCTTGGTGTTCTGTGGCAAATGCCAAGCGTCCTGCATGGTGTTAGGCTGTGAGCACAACCCCCATCTGTGGACATCGGGCCCTCATACCACCCTCATGGAGTCGGTTTCTAACCGTTTGTGCAGACACATGCACATTTGTGGCCTGCTGGAGGTCATTTTGCAGGGCTCTGGCAGTGCTCCTCCTGTTCCTCCTTGCACAAAGGCGGAGGTAGCGGTCCTGCTGCTGGGTTGTTGCCCTCCTACGGCCCCCTCCACATCTCCTGGTGTACTGGCCTGTCTCCTGAAGCGCCTTCAGCCTCTGGACACTACGCTGACAGACACAGCAAACCTTCCTGCCAAAGCATTGATGTGCCATCCTGGATGAGCTGCACTAACTGAGCAACTTCTGTGGGTTGTAGAGTCCGTCTCATGCTACAATGAGTGTGAAAGCACAACCAACATTCAAAAGTGACGAAAACATCAGCCAAAAAGCATTGGTACTGAGATGTTGCCTGTGGTCCCCACCTGCAGAACCACTCCCTTATTGAGGGTGTCTTGATAATTGCCTATCATTTCCATCTATTGTCTATTCCATTTGCATAACAGCATGTGAAATTGATTGTCAATCAGTGTTGCTTCCTAAGTGGACAGTTTGATTTCACAGAAGTTTGATTTACTTGGATTTATATTCTGTTGATTAAGTGTTCCATTTATTTTTTTTGAGCAGTGTATATACACAGTGGGGAAAATAAGTGTTTGGTACACTGCCGATTCTGCAAATTTTCCCACCTACAAAGAATGGAGAGGTATGTAATTTTTATCATAGGTACACTTCAACTGTGAGGGACAGAATCTAAAAATAACAACCAGAAAATCATATTGTATGATTTTTAAATAATTAAATTGCATTTCATTGCATGAAATAAGTATTTCATCACCTACCAACCAGCAAGAATTCTGGCTCTCACAGACCTGTTAGTTTTTTTAAAAGAATCCTCCTACACTGCACTCATTACCTCTATTAATTGCACCTGTTTGAAATTGTTACCTGCATAAAAGACACACTTAATCACACTCCAACCTCTCCACCATGGCCTAGACCAAAGAGCTGTCTAAGGAAACCAGGGACAAAATTGTAGACATGCACAAGGTTGGGATGGGCTACAGGACAATAGGCGAGCAGCTTGGTAAGAAGGCAACAACTGTTGGCCCAATTATTAAAAATGGAAGTAACACAAGATGACTGTCAATCTTCCTCGGTCTGGGGCTCCATGCAGAATCTTGCATCGTGGAGTAAGGATAATTATGAGAAAGGTCAGGAATCAGCCCAGAATTACATGGGAAGACCTGGTCAATGACCTGAAGAGAGCTCAAACATTACCATTAGTAACACTCTACGCTTTCATGGATTAAAATCCTGCAGGGCACGCAAGGTCCCCCTACACACAGCTGCACATATCCAGGCCCGTTTGTAGTTTGCCAATGACCATCTGGATGATCTAGAGGAGGCATGGGATGAGGTCATGTGATCAGATGAGACCAAAATAGGACTTTTTGGTATCAACTCCGCTAGCTGTATTTGGAGGAAGAAAAAGGATAAGTACAACCCCCAAAACACCGTCCCAACCATAAAGCATAGAAACATCATACTTTGGGGGTGCTTTTCTGCAAAGGGAACAGGACGACTGCATCGTATTGAAAGGAGAATGGATGGGGTCATGTATCGCAAGATTTTGGCCAACAACCTCCTTCCCTCAGTAAGAGCATTGAAGATGGGTCATGGCTGGGTCTTCCAGGATGACAATGACCCAAAACACACAGCCAGGGCAACTAAATAGTGGCTCTTGAAGAAGCATTTTAAGGTCCTGGAGTGGCCTAGCCAGTCTCCAGATCTGAACCTAATAGAAATCTATACGAGGGAGCTGGGAAACTCAATGTTGCCCAGCGACAGCCCCAAAACCTGAATGATCTGGAGAAGATCTGTATGGAGGAGTGAGCCAAAATCCCTGCTGCAGTGTGTGTAAACTTGGTCAAGAGCTACAGCAAAACGTCTGACCTCTGTAATTGCAAACAAAGGTTTCTGTGCTAAATATTAAGTTCTGTTTTTCTATTATATCAAATACTTATTTCATGCAATAAAATGCAAATTAATTATGTAAAAATCATACAATGTTTTTTTCTGGATTTTTTTTTAGATTCTGTCTCTCACAGTTGAAGTGTACCTCCGATAAAAATTACAGACTTCTCCATTTTTTGTTGGTGAGAAAACTTGCAAAATCCGCAGTGTATCAAATATTTATTTTCTCCATTGTATATAATGTATATATTTACCAATGTGCACACTTTGGTAGATAAACAGTGTTTAAGTTTCAGGATTATATAGATTTCGATTTTAAAAGAAATAAATAAAAATTTGGCTTGTGTGTCTCAAACACAGTAATCACAATTTCAATGACACATAAGCTTTGAAATCAGAATATGGTTTTAGCTAAACAATTAGCAATGAGAGGCTTAATATCAACCTACTTTGCTTGTACCTTGTGTAAAATGCAGCTATTAAGGTGCTGTTATTGCAGTATATCACAGATCAATCAATCACAGTCACACTTAGTGACTATACAGATACAGCAGTTTAGTATCTATCACTTGAATCTTTAGATCAGTATTCATAGACTGAGACTATCACTCACTTTTTCAATCTTGAATAAAATTACCAAGTATTCACATTTGTATGGAACTGCTAGTCTCAGGAAATTCTATTCGAACTCGGTTTTGCGCAGATCAATCCACTCATCTTTAAGGAATACTAACAGAAAATGACCTGTTGTTTAATCAAATTTTTTGTGTTAAATATTTGTTTATCAAATTTTGGCATTTTTTTTCCTATATCACAATCTTTATTAAAAATAAAAATGGGAAATCTTTCAATTTTCACTGTAGCCACTGGATTTTTGTTAGACTTTAACTCTCTATTGCTTCAGGAAATGCACGCAGTCCCATTTCTGCCATCAGTTCTATGCTCCAATACTTAATCCGGCAGGATGAAGGCTACTTCTGGCCTGAAGCTGGGACTATGCAGGGAACGTTGGGTGGTGAGATGACACTCACATTGCACTGCCTGAGACAGCCTACTCCTAGACAAGCTGAATGAGGAAATGGAGGTTGTGGTGGACGTAGAGCCTGGATTAGGTGAATATTAGGGATGAGCAAACATGCTTAGTGATACTCGGATATCACTCGAGTATCTAGGTGTTCGGATGTGCTCGTTACTCGCTGAGCATTGGGTGGTGCTCAATTTAAAACTCGAAACCCCGCCCCTTTGGCGCCTGTTACTCAGCCAATAAGCATGCAGGGATTGCCTGCGAGTCACTGTAATGCTGAAGCCATCTTGGTAGTGGCATTACTGTGATTGGCTGGTCATATGACATCAGGAATTATAAAAGAACAGGCGCAACCAGGCCTGGCACACTGACACCATTGCACAGCTCTGTGACAGTTTGTATTGGAGGGAGAGAGTGCTTGTCCATGTATGGGAGTGCACAGTATAACGAATCAGACTCCTGTAGTGTTGATACTGGTGAAGCTGAACCACCATGCTAAAAGCCCTTGTCAGGGTTAATCCTTTGCTGTGTTGATTGTATCATATATATTCTGCATTTAGTCTAGGGAGGGAGAGAGAGTTCCAGGAGCAGGAAAAGTGGCAGAATACAGTCTGTAGGCAGAGATTAGGGCTTTGTAGTCCTTTGCAAAATATATCTCTGCATTATTTTTTTGTGTAAAAAAATGGAATATATCGTGATACATCGAGTAGTACGTTCTTTGTGGTACATTGTGCTGTTATATAACACTCCAAAAAAATGTTGACAGTTTTTTCTGGATTGAATGCCCCACCCATACAATATTCCGTGATTTGGGGTTCATTTCTGTGCCATATAAAACTCCAAAAAAGCATTGAAAATTGTTTCTGGATTAAATTACTCTCTCCTACAGTATTCCGTGCTCTGAGGTACATTTCTGTGATATATAACACTCTAAAAAAGTGTTAAAATATTTTTCTCTGTGAAATCACACACCCATACAGTAGCTTGTGGTCTGGGGTACATTTCTGTGATATATAACACTCAGTGTTAAAAAATGTTGTTGGGTGAAATTACTCACCCATACAGTAGTCCTTGGTCTAAGGTACATTTCTGTGATATATAATACTCCAAAAAAAGTGTTGAAAAAATTTGCTATTTTGCTGGGTGAAATTACTCATATGGTATTCTAAGGTCTGGGGTACACTTCTGTGATGTATAACACTCCAAAAAAAGAGTTAAAATTTCTTGTTGGATTAAATTACTCACCGAGAGTCTTCTGTGCTCTGGGGTACATTTTTGGGTGATATACAACACCCTAAAAAAGTGTTAATTTTTTTTCCTGTATTCAATTAGTCATCCATTCAGTGTAACGTGCTTAGTGGATGACAAAGATAGCAGAATCCCCCGAGACTCCCGAGTGAGTGACCCGAGGAATATTTGAGCCAGTGGAAGCTGGTGCTACAGCAGAGGTGGCAGGAGCCTGTGGTCCAGACCTAGGCCACATCCTTTATTGCTGGGGATCTTGCGGAGTGCAGACAGGAGAGGATCCAGATACGGGTGAGCGGACTGTGGGGCCTAGGCTGGTCAGAAGAGACAAGGAGGTTAGTGTTGAGCGAGCATGCTCAACACTGCTCGGTACTCGCCCGAGCATCTCACTACTCGGGATGCTCGGCGATCACCGAGCATTTCCGGGTTACTCGGGCGGGAGCTTGGGTCTCCGCCCTGCACGTTTGGCGCTCTTTACAGAGCCAATGAACATGCAGGGATTGCCAGCCAGTCACTGTAATGCCGCAGCCATGTTGTTTGTGGGCATTACAGTTGTTGGCCGGCCGCACAGCGTCACCTCGAGTATTTAAAACTGGGCACCATCATCTTGGACACAGTTGCCCAGGATCAGACAGTGTAGGGAGAGTGCTGCTTAGTTAGGGAGAGATATATAGTGCGAATTAGTTAGTGTAGGGTCTCTAAAGGCTGACAAATCAAACAAACAGTCCTTCTCAGGACTAATATCCATCCCAGATACCAGGCAGGCAGGCTGTATAGGAGACGCAGTGGTTATACCAACAAACAGTGCATTACAGTCCTGTGTGCTTCTGCTGGTCAAATTGCTAGACTTATCCCCCGGTCTCAGGGGCCAGGAAAAATCCTTTTTTTTTCATCTAAATCCTGTATTTTTTTTCCTCAGTCAGACTGTACAGATACGCATCTTATTAACCTTTTGGTATTCCCCCCCCCCCAAAAAAAAAAAATTGAGTGTGTCTGTGACTGTTCAGACACCAATATATCTGTTTAAAATATTCTGGTGTAGGCCAGATAACTAGAAGTTTGGTTTTGCAGTTCCACGGTTCAAATCTCTGTATTATGCAGCTTTTGGCCTTTTTTACATAAAAAAAAGTAATAGTGTCTCCCTGACTGTTCAGACACAAATACATGTGTTTAAAATATTCTGGTGTAGGCCAGATAACTAGAAGTTTGGTTTTGCATTTCCATGGTTCAAATCTCTGTATTATCCAGCTTTTGGCCTTTTTTACATAAAAAAAAACAGTAATAGTGTCTCCCTGACTGTTCAGACACAAATATATCTGTTTAAAATATTCTGGTGTAGGCCAGATAACTAGAAGTTTGGTTTTGCAGTTCCACAGTTCATATCTCTGTATTATGCAGATTTTAGCCTTTTCTACATAAAAAAAACTGTAATAGTGTCTCCCTGACTGTTCAGACACAAATATATCTGTTTTAAATATTCTGGTGTAGGCCAGATAACTAGAAGTTTGGTTTTGCAGTTCCACGGTTCAAATCTCTGTATTATCCAGCTTTTGGCTTTTTTAATATAAAAAAACAGTAATAGTGTCTCCCTAACTGTTCAGACACAAAAATATCTGTTTAAAAGATTCTGGTGTAGGCCAGAGAAATAGAACTGTGGTTTTCCTCTTCCACGGTTCTAATCGCCTTTTTATTACCCTTTTTCCATTGGTAGTGCGAGTGTAAGCTATTTTATTTAATTTACAATGGGCAAGGCGCGTGGCAAGGGACGTGGAACTGGACGCTCTGGTGATGGCGCGTGTAGAGGACGGGGCTGTGGCCAAGGTGAAAATGTGCCACAACCAACAGCCACATCTTCTCGCTCCCACTTCTTGACCAAATTACTAGGGAAGCACACTACAACACCAGTATTGCGAACTGATCAGTGTGAACAGGTTATTAATTGGATAGCAGATAATACTTCCAGTTACCTGGGCACCACCACCTCTGGTCTGTCTTCCACACGGACAAGTTTTAGTAGCCGTGAGTCTCGACCGCATACTCCTCCTCACCCTGATGCCCCTTCCCCCCACCATGCCGAGTGTCGTCAGACAGCAACTGATCCCACACTTGGACACTCTGAAGAGCTGTTCACTGGTCAATTTCCATATTTGTGCCCCTTGCCTGCTCCGCTTGAAGTGGTGGAAGAGGAGATCCCATGTAGTGATGCCCAAATATTTGAACAGCCACGGCCAGAGGAAGTTGACGCTGTCAATTTGTCACAAGAGGTGGACGATGACGAGACACAATTGCTACAAAGTGAGGAGGAGGATTGTGGTGAGCAAGTGGAAGAGGAGGAGGTGGTGGATGATCTAGTAACTGACTCAACATGGCAGGAGGACACGCAGAGTGAGGCCAGCAGAACACATGGGGAGGGAGGCAGAATAACCCAACAGGCAGGAAGAAGCAGTGTGGTGGCCACACACAGAAGACGGGCAACAGTTCCCCGTAACACCAACATGAGGGATGTAGCCAGTACAATCGGTTGGACTTCCAGAGACTGGAATTTTTTTAATGACTCTGCTGATAACCCCAAAAAGGCCATTTGTACCACCTACCATGCCAGCATCAGCAGGGGTGACAAAACTACCAGCCTGACCAGCACCAGCATGATCAGACACAAGTCAGCAAAGCACCCGACTTTGTGGAGCGAACCCCAGGGTCCACGACCAGTGTCAGCGGGTGTCACCACTGCTTCTTTGGCTGTTGTGCGTGTAAGAGAACCCCCTGTTGTGCGTGCAAGACAATCCCCTGTCCATACTGCATGCAAAGATGCCCCCTCCTCTCAGTCTTCACTTGTTATGGCAGTTTCTCAAGAAACAACATCAATGTCCATGTCCACGTCCCACCGCAGCGTTCAATTGTCCGTATCCCAGACCTTTGAATGAAAGCGCAAATTTGCAGCCAACGCCCCACAGGCCACAGTCCTAAATTCGCACATTTCATGACTGCTTGCGTTGGAAATGCTGCCTTTTAGGCTGGTGGAGATGGAATCGTTACGCAACCTTATGGCAGTGGCCGTCCCTCGGTACTCGGTCTCCAGCCGACACTATTTTGCCCGGTGTGCCATCCCCGCACTACACAAGCACGTGTCCCAAAACATTTGCCGTGCCCTCAACACCGCAGTTACTGGGAGAGTCCACCTGACAACGGACACGTGGACAAGTGCTTGTGACCAGGGACAGTACATCTCCCTGATGGCACCCTGGGTAAACATAGTGGAAGCCGGGACCCAGTCCGACCTTGGGACGGAACACATGCTCCCCACACCGAGGATTGCGGGCCCTATGTCAGTCAGAGTTGCCCCCACAGTGTACAGGTCCTGCGCATCATCCTCCTCCTCCTCCTCATGTTCAGCCTCCATCTCAGACATCACCACATCAGTTACAAGCTGGAAACACTGCATTACTGCCTCAGCCAAACGGCAGCAGGCTGTGCTGAAACTCATAAGCTTAGGTGATAAACCTCACACTGCTTGTGAGTTGTGGACAGCTGTGAAAGAGCAGGCAGATCTGTGGCTGAGACCGCTGAACCTACATCCAGGCATGGTCGTGTGTGACAATGGCTGTAACCTGCTGGTGGCTCTGAGGCAAGGCTAGATCACACACGTACCATGCCTGGCTCAAGTGCTTAACCTCGTGGTTCAGCGGTTTCTTAAATCGTACCCCGAGTTGCTAGATCTGCTCGTCAAAGTACGCTGCCTGTCAGCTCATTTTCGGAAGTCGGCTACAGCTTCCACCGCCCTTGCTGTGTTGCAGCAGCATTTGCAGCTTCCGTCACACCGACTGGTGTGTGATGTCCCCACAATTTGGAACTCTACCCTCCACATGTTGCAAAGGATTTGTGAGCAGAAGAGGGCAGTTGTGGAGTACCAGCTGCAACAAGGCCGTCGATATTCAGGTCAGACTCCACACATAAGACCTCAGGAGTGGACCTGGATGTCTGACATATGTACCATCCTGACAAACTTTGAGGAGTCCACCAAGATGGTGAGTGGCGATGACGCCATCATTAGCGTCAGCATCCCACTTGTCTGTCTTTTGCAACGCTCTCTGCAGAGAATTAAAAAGGAGGCATTGCAGCCAAAGTATGATGAGATGGATCAAGCAGCCGTAATGAGCGATTACACACAGCCTAGCCTCATCTCATCCCAAAGTGCATTGGGGGACAATGAAGGAGAGGAGGAGGAGGAGGAAGAACAAGAGCTGGTATCATGCGCTGTAGACGGTAGTACCTGTACAGCTGTCATACCGTCGGTTCAGCGTGGGTGGCCTGAGGATAGGGGGAGGAGGAGGAGGAGGAGAGCATGGTCAGTCATCATCTTGGTGAGGACATGGAAGTCTTGCCTGTTACCAGTCTGGCACGCATGGCTGACTTTATGTTACGCTGCCTTAACCGTGACCCTCGCGTTGTCAAAATGTTGGGTGACAGTCATTACTAGTTGGTGACACTTTTAGACCCCCACTACAAGGAGAACTTTCACTCTCTTATTCCTGAGGTGGAGAGGTCTACAAAAATGTGGCAGTACCAGAAGGCCCTTGCTGCAGAACTGTTAAAAAAAGTCCCATCTGAACACGGCAGCGGCAGAGGTCATAGTTCGCTGACCAACCAAGGCGTACAGGCGAGAGAGACGCAACTCCAATCCAGCAGAGGTAGGGGAAAACTGTCAACATTCTGGGACAGTTTTCTGAGACCCACCCAGCTTACAGGCCCTGAGGCGCGGGGTATTCTCACAAGGAGTGGAAAGTTTCAAAAGATGGTGAGGGAGTACCTTGCCGACCATACCAGCGTCCTCCGTGATTCATCTGTGCCTTTTAATTATTGGGTATCCAAGCTGGACACTTGGAATGAACTCACTCTGTACGTCTTGGAGGTCCTGGCCTGCCCTGCCACTAGCATGTTATCGGAGAGTGTTTTTAGTGCAGCTGGGGGAATTGTAACTGATAAGTGCACTCGCCTGTCAACTGACAATGCTGACAAGCTGACCCTTATCAAAATGAACAAGGGCTGGATTGGGCCAGACTTCTCATCACCACCAAATGACAGCAGAGTAACATAAAGTCAAATCTACTGTATTATTTCGGGAGGTGTATTCCCATGCACCGCTTCTCACCCACACATGGGTATACGCCTCCTCATTTCAGCTGTTTTTTGCTCTTCTCCTTATCCTCAGCCTCCACCACCACTATACCACCAGGGTGACCGTGGTCTGTGTTGCCAGCATTGCAAGTTCCTCCATCCTAATTTTTGGCAGCTTTTGCTTGGAAGGCATAGTCAAAGACTATGGGAGACCCACTCCCCAATAATGGGAATGTTTTTAATATGCTGTACTGCATGGCTCTTGTAAGCGGCATTGCAAGTTCCTCCTTCCTAATTTTTGGCAGCTTTTGCTTGGAAGGCATAGACAAAGACTATGGGAGACCCACTCCCCAATAATGGGAATAATGGTTTTAAAATGCTGTACTGCATGGCTCTTGTAAGGGGCATTGCAAGTTCCTCCTTCCTAATTTTGGCAACTTTTGCTTGGAAGGCATAGGCAAAGACTATGGGAGACGCACTCCCCAATAATGGGAATAATGTTTTTAATATGCTGTACTGATTGGCTCTTCTAAGGGGCATTGCAAGTTCCTCCTTCCTAATTTTTGGCAGCTTTTGCTTGGAAGGCATAGGCAAAGACTATGGGAGACCAACTCCCTAATAATGGGAATAATGTTTTTAATATGCTGTACTGCATGGCTCTTGTAAGGGGCATTAAAATCGTCTTGTTAAGCTACTGCTACCTCCACCACTTTTCCAAGGGGCATTAAAACCATCTTGTTAAGCTACTGCGACCTCCACCACTCTTCCAAGGGGCATTAAAACCGTCTTGTTAAGCTACTGCGACCTCCACCACTCTTCCAAAGGGCATTAAAACCGTGTTGTTAAGCTACTGCGACCTCCACCGCTCTTCTAAGGGGCATTAAAACCGTCTTGTTAAACCTCTCTGAACTCCACAGCTCTTCCAACGGGCATTGAAATGTTGTTTTTAATTTACTCCAACCTCCACAACTCTTCCAACGGGCATTGCATTTCCTCCTAATTTTAGTCAGCTTTTGCTTTTCAATGCATAGGCGAACACTAAGGGAGACCCACTCCCCAATAATGGGTAGAAGGTTTTTAGTATGCTGTAATCCACGTCTGTTTCAAGGGGCATTGCAGTTCCTCATAATTTTTGGAAAGCCTTCCATTCACTGCTTAGGCCAACAGTGTACAGGAGACCCAGTTGCTATAAATGGAAAAAACGGATTAGTTAAGGCCCTTTGACCTCCATGTCACTTCCAAGGGGCATTGGAGTGCCTCGAAATTTTTGGTAGCCATTGCACTCACTGTATGCCCTATAACTGTGTAGCCGAACCGCTCCTTTTGGTACAGAAACATATCCTACAAGACATGTGTGGTTGACTGGCCTGATATTGATTTGACTGGTCCCTGTTCCTCCTGCTCTTTCTCCTTTGCCACCACCTCATCCATCATTCATCACCTGAAGCTTTGTTTTAACGGGAGTCATAGAACTGGGATAGTAGCAGGAAAACATCCAGCAATCCTCGGAGGAGGTAGGATATGCGCCAAAACGCTGACCACCTCAGGCCAAGCCGCTACTACATACATGCGCTTGCATTCCAAGGAACAGAAAGCTAAGGAGATGGATGGTCTCATGATCATGAATAATTTACTCGTTGTGTAGGAGGCCGACCTCTGCTGCTGTCTACCTTCTGAGCTTTGTGTTGAAGCCTGATTGACCCAGGAAATTATTTGGAAGAAAAAGACTCAGGATGTATAACCATGCACACCCATTATTGGAAAAATGAAAAAATCTTTATTACATGATTACATTTAAACAACAAAAGAAAAAATTATTAAAAGCATTTAAAACAGACCAAAACATGTACAAATTTCATGTGGGGGGATTGATGATAATAATAATATGCATAAAAGATAGCAATAAGCCCCACTTTATTTTGGGCCACAGGTGTAATTTACATCATTTACATAACATTCGATTAATATAGACCAACTAAGCAACCCTAGCTATAAATAGAGCAGCACAGCCAGTCAAAATATGTATTAATGACAAACCAAACCCTCCTAAATGATTAAATAATATAAATGAATCAAGGAATGAGTAGGGGAGATGGTCTATTGGCGCTAGAGGCCCATATTTTAAAGGTATTGGCCAAATTGTGTCACCAAAGTCATATATGGCGTGGCACAGTTGATCCAAGTGTAAATAACAGGCCAGGCATTCCTAAGAGGTCGAGTTGAGAAAATAAATGAATCAAAAGAGTGGAAGAATAATTACCTGCTGGCACCAGAGACCCTACGCGTTACGCTGCTGAGGCACAGCTTCACATACCCCTGACGAAGCTGGGTTTGGTTTGTCATTAATACATATTTTGACTGGCTGTGCTGCTCTATTTATAGCCAGGGTTGCTTAGTTGGTCTATATTAATCGAATGCTATATAAATGATGTAAATTACACATGTGGCCCAAAATAAAGTGGGGCTTATTGCTATCTTTTATGCATATTATTATTATCATCAATCCCCCCACATGAAATTTGTACATGTTTTGGTCTGTTTTAAATGCTTTTAATAATTTTTTCTTTTGTTGTTTAAATGTAATCATGTAATAAAGATTTTTTCATTTTTCCAATATTGGGTGTGCATGGTTATATATCCTGAGTCTTTTTCTTCCAAATAATTTTGTGCGTTTTCATCAGGTTACTGTAGCACCCCTTTCTATTTGTGATTATTATTCTCTAGCAGTGCCCACTCTTTCTTTTTGTTTTTCTTTTTGTTTACTGATTGACCCAGGACCCGCAATCCTCTATGCCTGGAGGACGTGTTGCATCCCAGTGTCCAACTGTGTCCCGGCTTCCACAATATTAACCCAGTGTGAAGGCATCAGTCAGATGGACCATCCCTGGCCACATTCACTTGTCCACGTGTTTGTGATTAGGCTGTCCTTCAAATAGGGGTGGCTGGGGACCGTTTATGGACACCCGGCTGCCCCATGGCAGCTGGGGACCAAGCGTGGACACCCGGCCCCCTGGCAGCTGGGGACCAAGTGTGGACACCCGGCCGCGGGGCGGCTGGGGACCAAGTATGAACACCCGGCCGCCCCCTGGCGGCTGGGGACCAAGCGTGGACACCCGGCCGCCTGGCGGCTGGGGACTGAGTATGGATACCAGGCCGCCGACGCAGCCATGAAGTGGTGGCCAGATTCCACCTCCACATGCCTAAAAGGCCCAATTTCAAGTGCAAGCTAGCAGTATGTTATTGCAGCCTGGGGGTGGGTGGGTGGGTGGCAGGCTGCACACTTACGCTTGCATTCCAAGAAAACAAAGCAGATGCTAACTTCTATCATCATCATCATGCTCCTCACCTTGGCACTCTCAACTCCCCTGATGGAGAAGCCAGGGCCCACCGGAGGAGTCTAGTTGTCTGGTGGGCTCGGCCAATGCTGCCCTAAAGCAGGCCAGGCTAAGAAAAGTGTGGGGAAGATTACCAGGACAAATAGGGGCGGGTGGGGACCGTTTATTGACACCCGGCCGCCCCCTGGTGGCTGTGGACCAAGCATGGACACCCGGCCGCCTGGCGGCTGGGGACTGAGTATGGATACCAGGCCGCCGATGCAGTCATGACGTGGTGGCCAGATTCCGCCTCCACATGCCTAAAAGGCCCAATTTCAAGTGCAAGCAAGCTAGCAGTATGGTATTGCAGCCTGGGGGTGGGTGGGTGGCAGGCTGCACACTTACGCTTGCATTCCAAGAAAACAAAGCAGATGCTAACTTCAATCATCATCATCATGCTCCTCACCTTGGCCCTCTCAACTCCCCTGATGGAGAAGCCAGGGCCCACCGGAGGAGTCTGGTTGTCTGGTTGGCTCGACCAATGCTGCCCTAAAGCAAGCCAGGTTAAGATAAGTGTGGGGAAGATTACCGGGACAAATAGGGGTGGGTGGGGACTGTTTATGGACACCCGGCCGCCCCCTGACGGCTGGGGACCAAGTGTGGACACCCAGCCCCCTGGCGGCTGGGGACCGAGAGTGGACACCCGGCCGTGGGGCAGCTGGGGACTGAGTATGGACACACGGCCGCTCCCTGGCGGCTGGGGACCAAGCGTGGACACCCGGCCACCGGGCGGCTGGGGACTGAGTATGGATACCAGGCCGCCGACGCAGCCATGACGTGGTGGCCAGATTCCGCCTCCACATGCCTAAAAGGCCCAATTTCAAGTGCAAGCTAGCAGTATGTTATTGCAGCCTGGGGGTGGGTGGGTGGCAGGCTGCACACTTACGCTTGTATTCCAAGAAAACAAAGCAGATGCTAACTTCTATCATCATCATCATGCTCCTCACCTTGGCACTCTCAACTCCCCTGATGGAGAAGCCAGGGCCCACCGGAGGAGTCTGGTTGTCTGGTGGTCTTGGCCAATGCTGCCCTAAAGCAGGCCAGGCTAAGAAAAGTGTGGGGAAGATTACCGGGACAATAGCATTGCAAGGAATGGGGGAGGTACAATTGAACACTGCACTGGGACAAGGACTTGCAAGTCTGATGCGGCAAGAATCACTTCTGATGGGCACACTTTTAGGCAGTGACCTGGGTGTCAGAGATGCTTCCAGGGGTCTTCCCCATGCTGTTCCCATGTCTTTTCAGCACTTTATGCATGTGTCACACAGCACATGGGCAGATAAGGTTGTAAAATGTTAAAATGACATTTCCCAGTGAATGCATTTGTCACGGTTGAAAGCAATACAAAAGTGCAAAAACGCATAAAAATGCTACTTGTGAACATAGCCCAAGGTGTGGAGGAGTATTTTTGTTTTTGGTTATTTATTTTACCTTATACACAAGTCTTTACTCTGGGAAGGATGTTCCTTAACATATTTCACAGGAAAGCACTTTCAGCTTCGTTTTTGAACATTTTATTCTGAGCCCGTAAAAGTGGCTTAATACCTCTGACAACGTTGTTGACAGCAGTGACCCGGGGGTCAGAAATGCTTCCTGGGGCGATCCCCATGCTGTCCCCATGTCATTTGAGCACTGTCACTATCATTTTGGGCACTTTTTAGGCTTTCTACAGACTGCCGGGGGTGCCGCCGCAAAAATGCTCGCGTCTCCCATAGTCTAACATTGGGCTCGTTGCTCGGGTCAAGCACCCGAGTATCACGGTGAGCTCGGCCCGAGCTTCGAGCACCCGAGCATTTTAGTGCTCACTCAACACTAAAGGAGGTGAGTCAGGACCAAGTCTGGAGAAATGCTATCGGGCCCGCCAGCCTCAAGGTACCAAGAGTTGGCATCCCAGAGGGTGGTCATTACTTATGACCTTCAGTGTAGAAGGCGTCCATTGTAGAGTTTGGAACCTGTCATCACATTTCTTTCAACCATTGGGCAGTAAAGACAGAACACTTGCCTCGAAGGCTGCAAGAGTTGATGGCTGGAACAAGGGTCACATTTCTCAAAATGGAGGAGCAACATCGCTGTTATGCGGTGGGTGTGATCTCAGATGGAAGGGAGCAGGATGAACCATTCTTGAGGAAAGAACGGGCCTGGGAGAGGTTTGAAACAGGGCTACCACCACCCCCGAGAGATTGTACTGTCCTTGGGGCTCCCCACCTCATGTGTGAGCAGGTGATAATGCAAGTGACACAGGTGCCTGTAGCCCATTTCTATATGTTGAGGGCTCCAGAACTACCAGAATTCGGGTCACTTGCAGCCCAGGCACCTGGGAGTTGGACTCCAGGAAGCAGGTGGAGACAGTCTCCCAAGGAGGGAGAAGGAGAAGCGGACACCTGAAGAGGATTACTGTATTATCTTTCTTTTAACTTTTTCCTGGCTTTGCACTTTGTGCAAAGTCTTTATGAGTGTAGGAGTACAGCAACTACATTTTAAAAATATTTAAATTAGGCCCGCAAGTTGCCTCCTTTTATGAGTCTATGGATGACCGTCTTTATAATTTTTTCCTGGCTTTGCACCTTGTACAAAGCCTCTATGAGTGTAGGACTACAGCAACTACACTTTGAAAATGTTTCAATGAGGCCGACCAGTTGTTGCCTTTCAGGGGTCTATGGATGACCCTCCACTATATTTTTTCCTTGATTTGCACTTTGTGGAAAGCCTTTATAAATTTAGAAGTATATTTTCAAAATATTTACGTTTAAAAAAATTTTTGGGATAAAATTAGTCATCCATACAGTTGAGCGTGGTTATTGTTACATTACAGTAATAAGTAAAACTACAAAAAAGCATTGAAAAATGTTTCTGTATTCACATACTCATCCATATCGTATTACGTTCTCTGCGGTAAATTTATGTGGTATATAACCCTCCAAGAAAGCATTGAAACATTTTTCTGTATTATATTACTTATGTATATACTATTATGCTCTACGGTACATTTCAGTGGCATATAACTCTACAAAAAAGCATTCAAAAATGTACCTGGATTCAATTAGTCATCCAGATCTGATCCAAGGTCTCTTTTACACGTTCCCAAAGTTGGTGCATACTGGTCAACTCACTTGGGTATCTATACAGTTTTTTCTTCAACTCTACCCACAAGTGTTTGATTGGGTTGAAGTCTGGGGACTGTGGGGGCCAATCCAGCACCTCTACTTTATTGTCATTGAACCATTTCTTTAACACACTTGTCGTATGCTTTGGGTCGATGTCCTGTTGTCCTTTTCATACCCATAGTACTCGAGTATACTAAGTAACCTGTCTTGTAAGATACTCACATATACAGTTGTGCTCAAAAGTTTCCATACCCCGGCAGAATTTTTCCTTTCTTGGCCTTGTTTCAGAGAATATGAATGATAACAAAATAACTTTTTCTCCACTCATGGTTATTGGTTGGGTAAAGCCATTTATTGTCATTAATGTGACAGTTACTGCCATTACTGTGTTTTCTCTTTTTAAATCTTAATGACAACCAAATGACCCTGATCAAAAGTTCACATACCTGTAACGCTCATGACCGGACTGTTTGGCATGAGCGTAGTTAGTGGTCCCACTAGGCCACGAACCGAGGAGTGCCTGGGGGGGCGTGACTAGTGGCCTCGTCAGATCCGACCACAGACGCACGGCGGCTTAATCAACTCCGTGGTCCGATGATGGACGAGTGAGGTGGCCCAGGTGCTACTCCAGGTCAGACCCTGGTCACACAGGTGTTGACCCACACCAGTGAATGCAGGAACGGGCAGGCACGGCTGGTATGCAGACAGGCGGTTACTGGCAGGTAGGTAAACAGGCTGGATAGGGACCAGTACAGACTGGGATACAGGAACAGAGCTGCAGGTGCGGAGGGGAAGCGGAGCAGGGCAGGGCAGAGCAGAGCAGAGCCGCAAGTGCGGAGGGGAAGCGGAGCAGAGCAGAGCCGCAGGTGCGGAGGGGAAGCAGAGCAGAGCTGCAGGTGCAGAGGGGAAGCAGAGCAGAGCCGCAGGTGCGGAGGGGAAGCAGAGCAGAGCCGCAGGTGCAGAGGGGAAGCGGAGCAGAGCCGCAGGTGCGGAGGGGAAGCGGAGCAGAGCCGCAGGTGTGGAGGGGAAGCGGAGCAGAGCCACAGGTGCGGAGGGGAAGCGGAGCAGAGCCGCAGGTGTGGAGGGGAAGCGGAGCAGAGCAGAGCCGCAAGTGCAGAGGGGAAGAGGAGCAGAGCAGAGCCGCAGGTGCGGACAGACAGGACAGGGCTCTGTTCACATGGAACAAACGGGGACAAGGAAGCACAGGAAGATAGCTAGAACACAGGAAGTAGATATGGAGGCAGGGAAACGGGACAAGCAGAACCAGATACACACAAGGTACTTGCTATGAAGTAGCGAGTGGACACAAAACTCACAAACAGAAGTACAGAGACAATGAGTAGGAGTTAGGTACTGGTTCAGACATTGCAGGAAAAGGGAAGGATTGGACATGGAGACAAACAGGTAACGGGCTAGGACCCAATTCAGACAGGAACAAGATACAGGAATGAGCCTGGGCATTCAGCCCCCAGGGTGGCGAAAATAGATGACAAGTCACAGATACAGGTAACGGGCCTGGGTACTCAGCCCCGAGGGTGGCAGAAATAGACTAGAAGTCACAGATGCAGGTAATGGGCCTGGGTACTCAGCCCCCCCAGGGTGGCGGAAACAGGCAAGATTCAGGCCAGAAACTGGCAACTCACAGTTGCACAGAACACACTGTAAGAAAGTGTTGCTCAGGCACCTCCCACTGGGTGGAGGAGGTTTAAGTATGCAGTTACTCACAGCAATAGGCTGGGGACGCATTAGGACTGCGCACACTGTAACTTTAAGAATCAGGAAGCTCCAGCACTGCCGCCCTAAGCCAGCAGACAAGAGACAAGCACACAGGAGCATAGTGCTCAGCCTGAACTGGTAGGTAAGTTGGCGGTCTTGTATGGTGGGAGATGGTAAGCAATACCAGCACGCCACCAGGAATGTTACAATACCCCAGTTCTTAATACTGTGTATTGCCCCCTCTAACATCAATGACAGCTTGAAGTCTTTTGTGGTAGTTGTGGATGAAGTTCTTTATTTTCTCACATGCCTTAAGAAGGCAGTATTCCACTGTTGAAACACGTGTTGTTTTATTGACCTAATAAAGGTGGTTTTTATTATTTCCTCTTCACCATCCATTCCTCGGAGCTCCATATACTGCAGCTTTGTCCTTCATCTGCTCTGTATTTGTCCCTCTCTGAGGGTCCATGGCAAGAGCTGTTTTTCCCTTGGGAGTCGAGTTTGCTTGCCGTGACATCACTGCCGGTCACGTGATCGTCCAAGCTGCGGCAGCAGCACGGCACTGTGGACCTCCGCTCTCCAGGCTATTCCTGGGTTTGTGCAAGGGTGCACAACCCGGTTAGGTGAGCAGTTTTCTCGCCGAATCCCTGTCCTTAATCCCCAGGTTTCACCCAGAGCGCCCCTTTACTCTATCTTTCTTTTCCATTCCTTATACGGACATTCTTTGTCTGTTAATTTATGTTATGTCTATTTCGAGTAAATAAAAAAAATCCACAGGTCATTCACTGTAGATAATTTAATGTATACGCACTAATACTATGAATATTATTAAAGCCTTACTAGAGTATGAAAAATGGCACTTGTGTATTCATATTTATTTTACTAAAACTATCAGTAAATTCTTAGTATACATTTTCTAGCTCTTGCTATTTTAAATGGATGTTAGAGGTTTTGTGGAAAGTGCATAGGTTGTATGGTTACAGTTCCTTACACTGTTAACATAACATGCCAGCAATAGTTTAGCTTTTTAGCACTTAGGGTAGAACATTGAATATGAATATTTTTCTTTAAATTATCACTGTTTAATGAGTTAAAGTGAGTGGAATACTTCCTATTTTTATGTCTGGCTTTGCCAAACCCTCTCTGCTAGTGTTGATATGTTATGAAAGCATCTGCTGATATCATGTTTTGAATCTGCTGCCGACTGATGCTTTCTCATAGTTATGAGAGGAACAGATGATAAATTATATTTTGAATATTAATATATTAATGTATAAATAAATCATGTTTTCCTTGTAGTTAAAAGTATTTATTTTGTTATTTTGACAAAAATTAATAAGGTGTTTGTCAAATCGACTGTCTAATATTAATTTTATCTAATTACTATACTTTTGCACATTTATACTAGTGATGAGCGAGCACTAAAATGCTTGGGTACTCGCTGATCGGGTCGAGCAAATTGGAATACTCGGGTGCTCGACCCGAGCAATGAGCCCAATGTAAGTCTATGGGAAACTCGAGCATTTTTCAGGCGACTCCCCCCGGCGGTCTGCAGAGGGCCTAAAAATTGCACAAATCGATGGGAACAGTGCTCACATGACATGGGGACAGCATGGGTAAGACCCCTGGAAGCATTTCTGACTCCCAGGTCACTGCTGTCAACAACGTTGTCAGAGGTATTACGCCACTTTTGCGGACTCACAATAAAACATACCAAAACTAAACCAAAATGGATTTTCCTGGGAAATATGTTAAGGAACATCCTTTCCATGACATGTACAATGTATATAAAGCACAATAAATAACCAAAACCTAAAATACTCCTCCACACCTTGGGCTATGTTCACACGTAGCGTTTTTGATGCGTTTTTGCACTTTTGCATTGCTTTCAACCAAGACAAATGCATTCTCTGAGAAATGTCATTTTAACATTTTACAACCTTATTGTAACGGGTCTGGGAGGCGGAACCTCTGGGCTACTATACAAGGGAGCGGTCCTTGTAAGGGAGCGGGTGGCGACCAGGCAGGCAGTCACAGCAGGTGACCGGGACAGTCTCTGGGTGTACGGGCAGGAGGTCACGGCAAGTGATCAGGGCAGTCTCTGGAAGAACGGGCTGGAGGTCACGGCAAGTGACCGGGGCAGTCTCTGGAAGAACGGGCTGGAGGTCACGGCAAGTGACCGGGGCAGTCTCTAGGTAAAGGGTAGGTACGACCTGTGATGGCTGAACCTCCAGGTAGGCTAGCAAGGCAGATGGAGGATGTGTGCTCCCAGGTGAGCAAGCGAGAGTCTCTGGAATAGCAGGTGGTCACAGCACGTGACGGCGGAGCCTCCAGGTAGGCAAGCAGGCAGGTAGCGGAGAAGCGCTCCCAGGTGAGCGGGCAAGAGTCTCTGGAATAGCTGGTGGTCCCAGCACGTGACAGAGGAACCCCCGGGCAGGCAAGCAGGCAGGTAGTGGAGAAGCGCTCCCAGGTGAGTGGGCAAGAGTCTGGAATAGCTGGTGGTCACAGCACGTGACAGCGGAGCCTCCGGGCAGGCAAGCAGGCAGGTAGCGGAGAAGCGCTCCCAGGTGAGCGGGCAAGCTGGTCCATAGACAGACTGACCGGAGTTGTAAGGCAGACCGTCGGACCTCAGGCAAGCAGGCAGGTAGCTGATGTGCGCTCCCAGGTGAGCGGGCAAGTTGGTCCTTAGACAGACTGACCGGAGTTGTAAGGCAGACCGTCGGACCTCAGGCAGGCAGGCAGGTAACAGGAAATAAGGCAGGATTAGGACAGCAAGCTGGCAGGAATCTGGCAGGTAACTGGCAGGTAACTGGCAACGAGACCTGAGGGCTGAAGCAGAGTAGAACGGTGCAACAACATTGCTCGGGCACCTCCATTTTGGAGGAGGTGCCTTATATATGGTAAAGTCCTCCGGCCATTGGCCGGGGACTCCTTAGGACGGCGCGTGCGGCCCCTTTAAGAGGGAGGGAGGGCGCGCGCGCGCGCCCTAAGCACAGTGGCCGGGAAGGAGCGCGCGCTGCCAGCAGAGCGGGAGAGGGACGCCGGGCACGGAGCAGAGCGGTGAGGGGAACAGCGTCCCTGCCTAGCAGAGGGCAGGGACGCTGGCACTACAGTACCCCCCCCTTTAGGCCCCCCCTTTTTTAGGCCAGATAGAAATTTAGCTAGGATGAGAAGGGCATGGATGTTCTCCCGGGGCTCCCACGTTCTCTCCTCAGGACCAAACCCCTTCCAATCTACCAGAAAAAAGGTCTTTCCTCTTAACCTTTTGGTGGCAAGAATGTTCTCTACCTCAAACTCGTCCTCAGCAGAAACCGGAGCAGGAGGCGTACCTGTAGACTTGGAAAAAGAGTTAAGCACCACGGGTTTGAGGAGAGATACATGGAAGGAGTTAGGGATCCGTAAGTTGGCCGGGAGTTTCAATTTATAGGCCACCGGGTTGATCTGACTGATGACCTCCAGAGGACCGATGAACCGAGGCCCTAACTTGTAAGAAGGTATCTTGAGTCGAACATATTTAGATGAGAGCCAGACTTTATCTCCTGGACGAAATTGTGGAGGATCCAGGCATTTTTTGTCAGCGTGTCTTTTCATACGCTCGGATGACAGAAGGAGTGCAGACCGGGTACTCTCCCATATGGAGGAAAATTTGCTAATGAGAGATTCCGCAGCCGGGTTGTCCACAGAGGTGGAGACAGGAAAAGGAATCCGAGGATGCTGACCAAAGACTACAAAAAACGGGGATTTGGAGGAGGATTCGCTCTCGTGATTATTATAAGAGAACTCGGCCCATGGTAGGAGATCCACCCAGTCAGAATGGTGGGCATTAACGAAGTGCCGGAGGTAACTGGTCAGGTTCTGATTGATCCGCTCCACTTGACCATTGGACTGTGGGTGGTAAGCGGAAGAGAAGTCCAGGGTGACGTCTAGTAGTTTACAAGTGGCTCTCCAGAAACGTGAGGTGAACTGTACCCCACGATCCGACACGATGTGGAGGGGCAGGCCATGAAGACGGAAGATGTGGCGGATAAAGTCTTTAGCCAGCTCGGGTGCAGACGGAAGGCCTGGCAGGGGAATAAAGTGAGCCATCTTGGAAAAGCGGTCAGCGACCACCCAAATGACCGTACAACCGGCAGAGACGTGGAGATCAGTTATAAAGTCCATTGCTATATGCTGCCAGGGGGCAGCAGGTACAGGAAGCGGAAGGAGGCGTCCGGCTGGCAGATGTCTCGGGACTTTGTTGCGGGCGCAGGACACACAGGCAGAAACAAAGTCTATTATGTCCTTGTGCAGGGTAGGCCACCAATAGTGCCGGGCAATAAGCTGGAGGGTCTTTTTCTGACCGGCGTGGCCAGCTAGTTTAGACGAATGGCCCCAGTGTAGGATCTTCTCCCGATCAGGTACTGAAACAAACGTCTCACCGGGAGGGAGACGATTTAGACTCACGGGAGCCACCTGCATTACTCTGGCGGGATCGATGATATGTTTAGGTTCTTCCTCGAGATCGGACACCAGAAAGGATCGGGACAAGGCGTCTGCTTTGACGTTTTTGTCAGCCGGGCGAAAATGAAGAACAAATTCAAAGCGAGCAAAAAACAAGGACCACCGGGCTTGGCGCGGGTTAAGTCTCTGGGCATGCTGGAGGTAAGCCAAGTTCTTGTGGTCAGTGTAAATTATTACCGGATGAAGAGCCCCCTCGAGTAGGTAACGCCACTCCTCCAACGCCAGCTTGATGGCCAATAACTCTCGGTCTCCTATGGAATAGTTGCGCTCAGAAGAGGAGAAGAGTTTGGAGAAGAAGCCACAAGTTACCATTCTCCCGGAAGATGATTTTTGAGTAAGTACCGCTCCGGCTCCAGAGGAGGAGGCGTCAACTTCCAGGAAGAACTGCTTGTTGCCGTCCGGGCGATGCAGCACCGGGGCGGAAGAGAAGGCCTGTTTTAGGGAAAGAAAGGCCTCCTCTGCTTCGGGCGGCCACTCTTTGGGATTAGTACCCTTACGGGTGAGCGCGGAAATTGGGGCAGTCCGGGAAGAGAAGTGCGGGATGAAGAGGCGGTAATAGTTGGCGAAGCCCAGGAACCGTTGAATAGCCTTCAACCCCTCTGGTCGGGGCCATTTCTCGATGGCAGACAGTTTCTCAGGATCCAATTGTAGGCCGGTCTGAGAGATAATGTAGCCCAGAAACGGAAGCGAGGTCTGCTCAAAGAGGCACTTCTCATATTTAGCGTAGAGATGGTTCTGCCTGAGCCTGAGCAGGACCTGACGAACATCCCTCCGGTGAGTCTGGAGATCCGGAGAGAAGACCAAGATGTCGTCCAGGTACACCACTACGCAGGAGTAGAGAAGGTCCCGGAAGATGTCATTGACCAACTCTTGAAAGACGGCAGGAGCGTTACAGAGGCCAAAGGGCATTACCAGATATTCATAGTGGCCGTCCCGGGTGTTGAATGCCGTCTTCCATTCATCCCCCTGACGGATACGAACCAGGTTGTACGCCCCACGGAGGTCCAGTTTGGTGAAGATTCTAGCCCCCCTCAGACGATCAAATAACTCCGGAATGAGCGGAAGGGGGTACTTATTTTTCACCGTGATCTGGTTAAGGCCTCTATAGTCTATACAGGGACGGAGAGAGCCGTCCTTCTTTTTGACGAAAAAGAAGCCTGCTCCCGCCGGGGAGGTAGATTTCCGGATGAATCCCCTGGCCAGATTCTCCTCAATATATTCGGACATCGACCGGGTCTCAGCAGCGGATAATGGATAAATACGCCCACGGGGAGGAGAAGTACCAGGTAACAGGTCGATAGGGCAGTCGTATGGTCTATGAGGGGGTAGTGTCTCTGCCTCCTTTTTATTAAAGACATCAGCATAAGACCAATAAGGAATCGGAAGTCCAGGTAGATTAGCTGGGGTAGGAGAAGGACGGACGGGATGAACGGGAACCAGACAGGTCTTATGGCAGCCCTGTCCCCAGCGAAGGACTTCTCCGGTCTACCAGTCAAGAACGGGTGCATGTTTCTGGAGCCAAGGTAGGCCTAGCAAGAGGGCGTGAGAGAGTCCAGGCAGAACATGGAAGGAGATACTTTCAGAATGCAGCATTCCCACCTGCAGAGTAATGGATTCGGTGATGAGTTGGATGGGGCGTGGTAAGAGCCCCCCATCCACGGCAGCAACAGACAAGGGTACAGCCAGAGGTTTGGTGGGGATGCGGTATTTCTCTACCAGGGACTGTGAAATAAGATTCCCGGCTGCTCCAGAGTCCAGTTGGGCTAGTTCGAAATAACGGTTCTCCCCATAGACGATTGAAACTGACAACAGCAGGGATGGAGAGGATTTATTCTTGTCTAGGTGGACCTCTCTGAGCGAACCTAGACACAGGCGTTTCCCGACCTCTCCGGGCAGGCACGGATCCGGTGCTCCTTACTGCCACAGTAGAAGCAGGTCCCCTCGGCACGGCGTAAGTCCTGACGGGTCTTGACCATCTTGGTCTGGTCGACCTGCATAGGCTCAGGAGGGTGTACCTGGTTAGAGACAGAAGGAGTGACGGGTTTCTGAAAAGTAGGAGCTAGACGTGGTAACCTCCTCTCACGGGTGATCTCTCTGGCACGCTCCTGGAACCGTAGGTCAATCCGGGTGGCAAGAGTTATTAAGTCATTGAGAGTGGTAGGAATGTCCCGACCGGCAAGTTCATCTTTAATACGGCCGGACAGACCCTCCCAGAAGACGGAAACCAGAGCGTCGTTATCCCAGGCCAGCTCCGAGGCAAGGGTACGGAACCGTATGGCATATTGGCCCACGGTGAGACTTTCCTGACGGAGGCGTAGCAACGATGATGCGGATGAGGTCTTCCGTCCGGGTTCGTCGAAGACTTTCCGGAAGGCCGTGAGAAAAGCAGGCAAGTTGGACACCAGGGGGTCTCCTCTCTCCCATAGAGGATTTAGCCAGGCCAGGGCCTCCCCGGTGAGATGGGACATGATGAATGCAATTTTGGCTCGGTCGGAGTTAAACTGGTGGGACAATAGTTCAAAGTGCAGGGTGCACTGATTTATGAAGCCCCGAGCCTGGGCTGAGTCGCCTCCGAAGCGAGGAGGTGCAGAAAGCCGAGGTCCGGGGTAGGATATCATGGTGTTAGTGGACAGCGGAGCTGCCGGATTGCGAGACATGGCACTGGCGGAGGATGTTGGTGGAACAGTCAGAGTGTTCAGTCGAGTATTGACATTCCGCAGGTGACCCAGGATGGACTCCTGTTGGGACCTTTGACGGGACAGTTCATGACACAGGTCCGAGAGCGAGGGAGCTTGGGTGCCACCGGGTTCCATGGCCAGAGCAAACTGTAACGGGTCTGGGAGGCGGAACCTCTGGGCTACTATACAAGGGAGCGGTCCTTGTAAGGGAGCGGGTGGCGACCAGGCAGGCAGTCACAGCAGGTGACCGGGACAGTCTCTGGGTGTACGGGCAGGAGGTCACGGCAAGTGATCAGGGCAGTCTCTGGAAGAACGGGCTGGAGGTCACGGCAAGTGACCGGGGCAGTCTCTGGAAGAACGGGCTGGAGGTCACGGCAAGTGACCGGGGCAGTCTCTAGGTAAAGGGTAGGTACGACCTGTGATGGCTGAACCTCCAGGTAGGCTAGCAAGGCAGATGGAGGATGTGTGCTCCCAGGTGAGCAAGCGAGAGTCTCTGGAATAGCAGGTGGTCACAGCACGTGACGGCGGAGCCTCCAGGTAGGCAAGCAGGCAGGTGGCGGAGAAGCGCTCCCAGGTGAGCGGGCAAGAGTCTCTGGAATAGCTGGTGGTCCCAGCACGTGACAGCGGAACCCCCGGGCAGGCAAGCAGGCAGGTAGTGGAGAAGCGCTCCCAGGTGAGCGGGCAAGAGTCTGGAATAGCTGGTGGTCACAGCACGTGACAGCGGAGCCTCCGGGCAGGCAAGCAGGCAGGTAGCGGAGAAGCGCTCCCAGGTGAGCGGGCAAGCTGGTCCATAGACAGACTGACCGGAGTTGTAAGGCAGACCGTCGGACCTCAGGCAAGCAGGCAGGTAGCTGATGTGCGCTCCCAGGTGAGCGGGCAAGTTGGTCCTTAGACAGACTGACCGGAGTTGTAAGGCAGACCGTCGGACCTCAGGCAGGCAGGCAGGTAACAGGAAATCAGGCAGGATTAGGACAGCAAGCTGGCAGGAATCTGGCAGGTAACTGGCAGGTAACTGGCAACGGGACCTGAGGGCTGAAGCAGAGTAGAACGGTGCAACAACATTGCTCGGGCA
Source organism: Phyllobates terribilis (assembly GCF_046119375.1). NCBI lineage: Eukaryota > Metazoa > Chordata > Amphibia > Anura > Dendrobatidae > Phyllobates > Phyllobates terribilis. The sequence goes on along the minus strand of NW_027362761.1, from coordinate 405,276,302 downwards.
CCTCCATTTTGGAGGAGGTGCCTTATATATGGTAAAGTCCTCCGGCCATTGGCCGGGGACTCCTTAGGACGGCGCGCGCGGCCCCTTTAAGAGGGAGGGAGGGCGCGCGCGCGCTCCCTAAGCACAGTGGCCGGGAAGGAGCGCGCGCTGCCAGCAGAGCGGGAGAGGGACACCGGGCATGGAGCAGAGCGGTGAGGGGAACAGCGTCCCTGCCTAGCAGAGGGCAGGGACGCCGGCACTACACTTATTTGGCCATGTGGTGTGTGACACATAATCTGACACATGCATACAGTGCTTAAAAGACATGGGAACAGCATGGGGAAGACCTCTGGAAGCATCTCTGACTCCCAGGTTACTGCCTAAAAGTGTGCCCATCATAAGTGATCCTTGGCGCATGCGAAGATGCCTCCCGCCATGCTCCTGTCGTTGCAGACTTGCAACAGTCACTGTCCATGTCCTTGTCCCAGTGCAGCGTTCAGTTGTCCCTACCCCATTCGTTAGTATGCAGGCACAAGTATGCAGCCAGCCACCCACCCACAGGCTGCAATACTATACTGTCAAGTGCTAGCACTTGAAATGTGGCCTTTTAGGCTCGTGGAAGCAGAGGCTGTACACAATCTTATGGCGGCGGCGACTGGGTATTCATACTCGGTCCCCAGACGCCACTATTTGTCCCGGTATCATCTCCGCCTTCCACAAGCAAGGGGTCACAATACATTACCTATGCCCTCCCCAGTGCACTTACTGGGAAGGACGGCCTAACCACAAACACGTGGTCAAGTGAATGTGGCCAGGGACAGTACGGAGCCAGTTCACAGCTTTTTTTGCTGAGTTGTATTTCACCACAGCCATATTCTTTAGCTTGGTGAGAGGACTTGGGAAATCATATCTACTCCAGCTGTCATTTCTCCCAGGAAGTCCCCTAAAGCTGCTTTCACTTGAAATGTGGCCTTTTAGGCTCATGGAGACGGAAGCTTTTACAACCTGTTGCCACCGGCGGCTGGGTGCCCATATTCGGTCCCCAGCCGCCACTATTTCTTCCGGTATCGTTTCCGCCTTCCACAAGCAAGTGTCCCATAACATTACCCATGCCCTCCCCAGTGCACTTACTGGGAAGGACCCCCTAACTACAAACACGAGGACAGGTGAATGTGGCATGGGATGGTACGGAGCCAGTCCACAGCTTTTTTTACTGAGAGTTGTATTTCACCACAGCCATATTCTTTAACTCGGTGAAAGGACTGGCATAGAGGGAAACCATATCTACTGTGGGTGTTATTTCTCCCAGGAAGTCCACTAATGCAGCTTGTTGCAGAAGCAATGGCAGCCCGTCCAACATCAACTCGCACTTGTCGGTGGTGCTTTGACACACAAACACCTTTCTTTGCGCTTTTAATTTCATGACTACAGAGTGGGGCAATGGCCTGATCTGCAATGCAGTTTGAGAAATAACATGCATAAGCACGTCTGGTCCACATTAAAAAAGCAGCCATAGAGTGCCCGAGAACCTTCCCCCACACTTTTCTTAGCCAGGGATGCTTCTCGGCAGGGATGGATGGGCCCACCAGAAAACCAGAGTCTCCCCCGGTGGGCCCTAGCTTCTCCTTCAGGAGAGTTCATAGTGCCGAGGTGAGGCCATGATGATGATAGAGGCCATCATCTGCTTTGTTTTCTGTTACTTGGAATGCAAGCGCAAGTATGCAGCCAGCCACCCACCCACTTACCCACAGGCCGCAATACTAAACTGCCAGATTTCTGGGCAGCTGCTTGCACTTGAAATGTGGGAATCTGCTTGCATCCTACCAGCCTGGAATATTTCCAGTAAACTATGGTATGATGTTCCAGTAGCAAAGCCATCCCCAATTTCCTTCTCAGGAATTTTATTTGGTAGACTGAGTGACTGCCCTAATACATTAGTTTCTCACAAAGGAGCTGAAGATAGAGTGGCAGTAGGTGCAAGTTTCTCCAGCCTGTTAGATATTAGAGGGTGATCGGCAGCACATTGGATCAGTGGTTAGCACTGAAGCCTTGCAGCGCTGGGATCCTGGGTTCAAATCCCAGCAAGGACAACACCTGCAAGGATTTTTTATGTTCTCCCCGTATTTGTGTGGGTTTCCACCTTAGTAAAAAAGCAGCCATAGAGTGTCCGGGAACCTTCCCACACACTTTTCGTAGCCAGGACTGCCTCTCGGCAGGGTTGGACGGTCCCACCAGAGAATCCTTTGGTGTGCCCTGGCTTCTACATAAGGAGAGTTCAAGATAGCGCTAACTTTGCAGCTGCTATGGGGCTCTTGGGTGGGGGAGAAAGGTCAGCCCTCAGAATCAAATCCTCTAGTGGGCCCAATGTTTTTCAATCTGAAACAGCTTCTCAGTGGGAGTTGTATTTCACCACAGCCATATTCTTTTGCTCAGTGAAAGGACTAGCATAGATGGAAACCGAATATACTCCGGCTGTCATTTCTCTGTCACCAGGTCCCGGCCATTGTCACACACGACCATGCCTGGTTGTATGTTCAGCGGTGAGGCGGTGAGAGCCACATATCAGGCTGCTGTGTTACAGCTTTCAAAAACTCTGTAGCGCTGGGTGGTTTGTCACCTAAGCATTAAGCATGTTATCTTCAGCACAGCCTGTTGCCGCTTGGCCAAGGCAGTGCTGCAGTGCTTTCACCTTGTGACTCATGTGGTCATTTCGGAGATGGAGGAGGAGGTGCAGGAGCTGAACAATGTGATTACATTGAGGTTACATTGGCGACTATGTTTTTTATACTAAAGAAAGATCCTACTGTTTGTTTTTTTTACGTTATTTTTTTAAGACAAATGCATTCACTGGGAAATGTCATTTTAACATTTTACAACCTTGTCTGGCCATGTGGTGTGTGACACATCAGACACATTCTGCTTCATTTATTATGGAAGGACTCTGAAAGTCACAAAGCTTATTTTTATAGGGCCATCAGGCGTCCCTTACTATTCTTAAAGGCCAACAGTCGGCCCCCGCTATTGTTAGAGAGCCATCAGCCGGCAATGCTTTGTTGTTCCATTATTAACAAGTGGGTATCCTATTCTGTTATTACGTATGCAGTGACAGCAAGGGCATGTCTAGAATTTGGACGCAACCGAATACCCCTTTGAAGAGACATAGAGGAAGGTCTCAGTAAAAAAAAATGTTACCATTATAAAGGAGCAGGTTTCATATAGTGGTAATGCCCATGCTGTGACTGCAAGGGCTGACCAAAATTTGGGAAAAACCCCACTAACAATTTAAAGACACATAGAGCAGGGCCACAGTAAAGAGTATGACATGTTCCCATTAGAAAGAAGAGGGTCTACTATACAGTTATAGGGTATGCAGTGAGTCCAACGGCTGACCAAATTTAGGAAAAACCCCACTAACAATTTAAAGACACATAGAGCAGAGCCACAGTAACGAGTAAGACATGTTCCCTTTAGAAAGGAGAGGGTCTTCTATACAGTTATAGGGTATGCAGTGAGTCCAACGGCTGACCAAATTTAGGAAAAATCCCACTAAGAATTTGAAGACACAGAGCAGAACCACAGTAACGACAAATTCCCATTAGAAAAGAGAGAGTCTCCTATAGTGTTGGCCTATGCAATGAATGCAAGGGCAGCCAAAAATTGGGAATCACTCCAATGCCCCATGGAAGAGACGTACAGGGCCTCATGAAAAAATGTTCCCATTATTAGGAAGTGGGTCTCCCATTGTGTTGGCCTATGCAGTGAATGCAAGTGCTGCCAAAAATTGGGAGGCACTTCAATGCCCCTTGGAAGAGACATTTACCCCTGGGGGGTATACATGAACATACTGTATAAAAAAAATTTTCCGGGCATCATAAACACCCTTTAAAAAAATTATATGGGTGTTGCATTACGGACCACGATCATCCTGGTGATATTGTGGTGGAGGATGAGGATGAGGAGAAGGAGGAGGACAAGAGCAAATAGCCAAAATCAGGAAGCGTATACCCATGTGTGGGTGTGAAGAGGCGCATGGGAATACACCTCCCAAAAAAAATCACTGGATTTGAGCTTTCTACCGTGCTGTCATTCGGTGGTGCTGAGAAGTCTGGCCCAATCAAGCCCTTGTTCATTTTTATAAGAGTCTGCCTGTCAGCATTTTCAGTTGACAGGTGGATGCGCTTATCAATTATAAATCCACTAGTGGCACTAAAAACTCGCTCTGATAAAATGCTGGTGGCTGGGCAGGCTAGGACCTCCAAGGCGTAGAGAGCCAGTTTATTCCAGTTATCCAGCTTGGATACCCATTAATTATAAGTCACAGAGGAATCACGGAGGACATTGGTACGGTCGGCAAGGTACTCCCTCAGCATCTTCCCAAACTTTGCACTCCTTATGAGAGTACCCCGCGCCGCAGGGACTGTGCGATGGGAGGTGCTGAGAAAATTCTCACAGAACTTTGACAGTGTTCCCCTGCCTCTGCTGGATTGGAGTTGTGTCTCTCTCGCCTGTTCTTCTTGGTTGTCCAAAGAACTGTGACCTCTGCCGACAGCGTTTTCAGATGGGAATTTTTTTAATAGTTCCGCAACAAGGGCCTTCTGGTACAGCCCCATTTTTGTAGACCGTTCCGCCTCAGGAATATGAGATATAAAGCTCTCCTTGTAGCGTGGGTTTAGACGTGTTACCCAAAATTTTGAGAACGCGAAGATCATGGGAAAGGCAGCGTAACATAAACTCAGCCATGTGTGCCAGACTGCTAACAGGCAAGACTTCCATGTCCTCACCAAGGATGACTGACCATGCTCTCCTCCTCCTCCTCTCTGTCCTCTGGCCATCCATGCTGAACAGACGGTATGACAGTTGTGCAGGTAGTACCATCTATAACGCATGAAACTAGCTCCTGTTCTTCCTCCTCCTCCTCCTCTTCCTCATGGTCACTCAATCCACGATGGGATGAGATGAGGCTGGGCTGTGTGTAACCACCCTGTATGGTTCCTTGCTCCATCTCATTGTGCTCTGCCTGCAATGCATCCTCTTTGATTGTGAGCAGAGAGCGTTTCAGAAGACAGAGAAAAGGGATGGTGACACTAATTATGGCGTCATCACCGCTCACCATCTTGGTGGTGTCCTCAAAGTTTTGGAGGATGGTACATAGGTCTGACATCCATGTCCACTCCTGAGGTCTTATGTGTGGAGTCTGAACTCAATACCGACAGCCTTGTTGATGCTGGTACTCAAAAACTGCCCTCTTCTGCTCCCAAATCCTTCCCAACATCTGCAGTGTAGAGTTCCAATGCGTTGGGATCTCACACACCAGTTTGTGAGCCGGAATCTGCAAACGCTGCTGAAACACGGCATGGACGGCGGAAGCTGTAGGTGACATTCTAAAATGGCCACACAGGCGGCATACTTTAACAATCAGCTCCGGAAGCTCTGGGTAGGATCTACGAAACCGCTGAATCACGAGGTTAAGCACATGGACCAGGCATAATACGTGTGTGAGCTCGTCTCAGAGCCGCCACCAGGTTCCTGCCATTGTCACACACGACCATGCCTGGCTGTAGGTTCAGCTGTGTGAGCCACAGATCTACGTGCTCTTTCAGAGCTGTCCACAACTCTTCAGCATTGTGCGGTTTGTCACCAAAGCATATTAGCTTCAGCACAGCCTGTTGCCACTTGACCGAGGCAGTGCTGCAGTGCTTCCAGCTTGTGACTGATGTGGTCATTTTGGAGATGAAGGCTGAAAAGGAGAAGGAGGCTAAGGAGGATGAGGTGCAGGAGCTGTAGATTGTGGGGGCAACCCTGATTGACCTAGGGCACACAATCCTTGGGGTCGGGAGGACATGTTCCGTCCCAAGGTCCGACTGGGTCCCGGCTTCCACTATGTTAACCCAGTGTGCCGTCAACGAGATATACCATCCCTGCCCTCAAGCACTTGTCCACGTGTCCGTGGTTAGGTGGACTTTCCCAGTAACTGCGTTGTTGAGGGCACGGCTAATGTTTTGGGACATGTGCTTGTGTTATGCGGGGACGGCACACCGAAAGAAATAGTGGCGGCTGAGGATCGAGTACCGAGGAATGGCCGCCGCCAACAGGTTGCGGAATGCTTCCTTCTTCACGAGCCTAAAAGGCAACATTTCTAGCGCAAACAGTGGCGAAATGTGAGAATTTAGTAGTGTGGCCTGTGGGGCATTGGCTGCGTATTTTCACTTGCGTTCCAAGGAATGGACAAGGACGTGAATGTGCTTACTGATGCTGCTACTTTTAGAGTGTGCAATGACAGGGGCAAGGCAGAAGGCATCTTTGCATGCACCATGGACAGGGGATTGGCTTGCATGCACAACAGCAGAAGAAGCAGTGGTGCCACCTGAAGACACTGTTCCTGGACCCTGGGGTTCGGCCCACAAATTCAGGAGCTTTGCTGCCATGTGCCTGATCATGCTGGTGGTGGTCAGACTGGTCGTTTTGTCACCCCTGCTGATGCTGGCCTGGAAGGTGGTGCAAATGGCCTTTTTGGGGTTATCGGCAGAGTCTTTCAAAAACAACCAGACTCAGCCACAGACTCAGCCTCTTCATGCTCCATCATCACCATCGCATCCAGTTGCCTGTCCCTTGCCACGTGCCTTGCCCATTTTAAATGGAGGACAATATCTTCCACGCTCACTACAAATGACTGAATTTGGAGCGAACTTATATGTGATCCGTGTGACGGAGAAACCACAGTTTTAAATACCTGGCCTGTAGGTAACTATTTGCTCCAAATTCAGCCATTTGTTGTGAGCATGTAAGATATTTTCCTCCATTTAAAATGGGCAAGGTACGTAGCAAAGGACGGGGAATTGGACATGATGGTGATGGTGCATGCAGGGGACGAGGCCGAGGGCAAGCGGAAATTGTGCCACAACAAACACCCACATCTTCTCGCTTGACCTTCCTGTCCCAATTAATAGGGGACTGCAGAACACCACTATTGAACACAGAGCAGTGTGAAAAGATTATTGGTTGGATAGCAGATAACGCTCAAGGCACTTAGCCACCACCATCACCACCCTGTCTTCCAAACGGTCACGCCTCAGTAGCTGTGAGTCTGGACCGCATATTCCTCACCCTGATCCTGCTTACTCCCACCATGCCGAGTGCCCAGAGACTACTGATCCCACACTTGGATACTCCAAAGAGCTGTTCACTTTTCCATTTATAGATTCTGGCCTCTCGCCTGGTCCACTTGAATCGGGGCAAGAGGAGATCGCATGTAGCGATGCCCAAATATTTGAGCAGCCAATGTCATACGAAGGCGACGGTGGGAGAGTGTCACAAGAGGTGGATGATGATGAGACACAGTTGCCAGAAAGTCAGGAGGAGGACCAGAGTGCGGAAGTGGAAGACGAGGTGGTGGATTATATAGTAACTGACCCAACCTTGCAGGTGGACATGCAGAGCGAGGACAGCAGCACACACTGGAAAGGAGACAGGGCACCCCAACAGGCAGGAAGAAGCAGTGTGGTGGCCGCAGAAAGAAGGCAGGCAACCGTTCCCTGTAATACCAACACAAAGGAAGTTGCCAGTACAACTGTTAGGTCTTCCCGAGTCTGGTTGTTTTTTAAATACTCTGCTGATAACCCCAAAAAGGCCATTTGCACCACCTGCCAGGCCAGCATCAGCAGTGGTGGCAACATCACCAGCCTGACCACCACAAGCATGATCAGGCATATGGCAGCAAAGCACCCGACTTTGTGGGCCGAACCCCAGGGGCCAGGAACAGTGTCTGTGGGTGGCACCGTTGCTTCTTCCGCTGTTTTGCATGCAAGCCAATCCCCTGTCCATGGTGCAAGTGAAGATGCCTCCTGCCCTGCATCTGTCATTGCACACTCTCCAGTATCAGCATCAGGAAGCATGTCCACGTCCTTGTCCCAGCGCAGCGTTCAGTTGTCCGTACCCCAGTCCTTGGAACGCAAGTGCAAATACGCAGCCATCTCCCCACAGGCCACACTACTAAATTTCCACATTTCACAACTGCTTGGGCTCGAAATGTTGCCTTTTAGGCTCATGGAGAAGGAAGCATCCGCATCCTGATGGCGGTGGCCATCCCTCGGTATTCGGTCCCCAGCCGCCACTATTTTTCCTGGTGTGCCGTCCCCGCATTACACAAGCACGTGTCTCAAATCATTAGCCGTTCCCTCAACAACGCAGTTACCGGGAAAGTCCACCTAACCATGGACACATGGACAAGTGCTTTTGGATAGGGAGAGTACATTTCGCTGAAGGCACACTGGGTTAACATAGTGCAAGCCGGGACCCAGTCGGACCTTGGGACGTAACACGTCCTCCCGACGCCAAGGATTGGGGGCCCTAGGTCAACCAGGATTGCCCTCACAGTCTCCAGCTCCTGCACCTCATCCTCCTCAGCCTCCTCCTCCTCTTCAGCCTCCATCTCCGAAATGACCAAATCAGTCACAAGCTGGAAGCACTGCAGCACTGCCTCGGCCAAGCGGCAACAGGCTGTACTGAAGCTAATATGCTTAGGTGACAAACCGCACAATTCTGAGAAGTTGTGGACAGCTCTGAAAGATGGCGGAACCTGGTGGCGGCTCTGAGGCGAGCTAACACACGTACCATGCCTGGCCCATATGCTTAATCTCATGGTTCAGTGGTTTCTCTAATCCTACGCGGAGCTTCCGGAGCTGCTTGTTAAAGTACGCCGCCTGTGTGCCCATTATAGAAAGTCACCTACAGCTTCTGCTGTGTTTCAGCAGCGTTTGCTGCTTCCGGCTCACAGACTGGTATGAGACGTCCCCAAGCATTGGAACTCTACACTGCAGATGTTGGGAAGGATTTGTGAGCAGAAGAGGGCAGTTGTTGAGTACCAGCATCAACTAGGCCGTCGGTATTGAGTTCAGACTCCACACATAGGACCTCAGGACTGAACATGGATGTCAGACCTATGTACCATCCTCCAAAACTTTGAGGACTCCACCAAGATGGTGAGCGGCGATGACACCGTAATTAGCGTCACCATCCCGCTTCTCTGTCTTCTGAAACACTCTCCGCTTACAATTAAATAGGATGCATTGCAGGCAGAGCAGGATGAGATGGAGCAAGGAACCATACAGGGTGATTACACACAGCCCAGCCTCATCCCAATGTGGATTGGGTGACAATGAGGAAGAGGAGGAAGAACAGGAGCTAGATAGACGGTGCTACCTGCACAACTGTCTTGATGAGGACACGGAAGTCTTGCCAGTTAGCAGTCTGGCACGCCTGGCTGAGTTTATGTTACGCTGCCTTTCCCATTACGCTCGCGTTCTCAAAATTTTGAGTGACAGTCATTACTAGTTGGTGACACTTCTAGACCCATGCTACAAGGAGAACTTTATATCTCTTATTCCTGAGGTGGATAGGTCTACAAAAATGGGGCAGTACCAGAAGGCCCTTGTTGGGGAGCTATTAAAAAAATTCCCATCTGAAAACGCTGGCGGCAGAGGTCACAGTTCGTTGGACAACCAAGGAGTACAGGCGAGAGAGACACAAATGCAATCCAGCAGAGGCAGGGGAACACTGTCAAAGTTCTGGGACAATTTTCTCAGACCTTCCCATCACAGGCCCTGAGGTGCTGGGTACTCTCACAAGGAATGCAAATTTTGTGAAGATGCTAAGAGAGTACCTTATTGACCGTACCAGCATCTTCCGTGATTCCTCTGTGCCTTATAATTATTGGGTACCCAAGCTGGATACCCAATAATCCTTTCTAATGTGAACATGTCGTACTTGTTACTGTGGCCCTCCTCTATGTGTCTTTAAATTCTTAGTGGGGTTTTTCCTAAATTTGGTCAGCCGTTGGACTCACTGCATATCCTATAACTGTATAGCAGACTCTCTCCTTTCTAATGGGAACATGTCGTACTCAATACTGTGGCCCTGTTCTGTGTCCTTAAATTGTTAGTGGGGTTTTTCCCAAATTTTGGCAGCCCTTGCAGTCACGTCATAGGCATTACCACTATAGGAGACCCGCTCCTTTATAATGGGAACATTTTTTTTACTGAGACCCTCCTCTATGTCTCTTCAAAGGGGTATTGGGTTGCGTCCGAAATTTTGGCAGCCCTTGCAGTCACTGCATACGCAATAACAGTATAGGAGACCCACTCGTTAATAATGGGAACAACAAAGCATTGCTGGCTAATGGCTCTCTAACAATAGCGAGGAGCGACTGCTGGCATTTTAAGAATAGTAAGGGCCGCCTGATGGCCCTATAAAAATAGGCTTTGTGACTTTCAGAGTCCCTCCATCATAAATTAAACAGGATGTGTCTGATGAAGTGTCACACACCACATTGCCAGATAAGTCTGTAAAATATTAAAATGACATATCCCGGCGAATGCGTTTGTCTTAAAAAATAATGCGAAAAAAACCCAAAACAGTAGGATCTTTCTTTAGTATAAAAAACAAAGTCACCAATGTAACATCAATGTAATCACATTGTTCAGCTCCTGCACCTCTTCCTCCATCTCCAAAATGACCACTTCAGTCACAAGTAGAGATGAGCGTTGTTCTACTCGAACTGTTCGCCAATCTCAAATTCGAGCTGTTTTGGGCGGTGTTCGAGCCGTTTGGCGAACACGAACGATTTGAGAAAAATTCGGCTGTTCGAGGTTATGTTCGATAACTGTTCGTGCACCAAAATCATAACTAGATTTTTTCTCAGTAATGATGAAAATTAATGTTAATACGCAGTTTGAGTGTACAGCGGGGTGGGGGGAGGGGCAGGGGATGGATCTCTGCAGGAATAATGAAGATCTCCATTTTTTTTTCTCTTTCCCGCATTTGCAGTGGGGAGGTGCAGTCTGTCAGCCTATCAGCAGCGCACACACGGAGCGAACTGCTGTTTTTCACACAAGCAAGGGCATGTGTCATTGGCAGTGTATGTCACATGTCCTTGCCCTATAAGACCAAGCCATTTTCCCCGTCGCCACCATTTTCTCACTGCTGCAGCTGCGTGTTAGACGGCACCGCTGTTGCTGTGTGCGCTATACCTTGTTAATTTCAAGCCAATTTTCGCACAAATCTACAGATAGCTTGGGAGTAGGGAATAGTTGTGATTGCAGTCCTTTTAAGGACTAGGTTACAGCATTTCCTACGACTTTTATCAGGCAGGTCTGTGCTCTTAAATAGATAGATTGTGGGAGTAAAGACTAATTGTAATTGCAGTCCTTTTCAGGACTAGGTTACATCAGTTCCTATCAGTTTTTGCCAGGCAGGTCTGTGCCAGTGCTGTGCAAGTTTTTTTCACAGCATTTGGCTGAATCTAGCAAAGCTAATCCTTTTTGGCCTATTGCAGAGTGTGTTAGTCAGTGGAGTAGCCTATCTGTGTTGCAAGATATACCACCTGTGTATAGAATACCAATTTTTTTACTGCACCTAGTGAAGTAAAATCTTTTGGGCATAGCATCATTCTATTAGTCCAGCTATACTGACCTTCATCAGGTTGCAAACTGAATATAATTTTTTTCTGCATCTAGCTCTGAAAAAATATTTGGCCTTCTAGCAGTGTGTGGGACTTTCTCTATTAGTCCATCTATACTGACCTCCATCAGGTTGCAAATTAAAAATAATTTTTATCTGCATCTACCTCTGAAAAAATATTTGGGCTTCTAGCTATGTGTGGGACTTGTTCTATTAGTCCATCTATACTGACCTCCATCAGGTTGCAAACTGAATATAATTTTTTTCTGCATCTAGCTCTGAAAAAATATTTGGCCTTCTAGCAGTGTGTGGGACTTTCTCTATTAGTCCATCTATACTGACCTCCATCAGGTTGCAAACTGAATATATTTTTTTTCTGCATCTACCTCTGAAAAAATATTGGGCGTCTAGCTGTGTGTGGGACTTGTTCTATTAATCCATCTATACAGACCTCCATCAGGTTGCAAACTGAATATATTTTTTTTCTGCATCTACCTCTGAAAAAATATTTGGGCTTCTAGCTGTGTGTGGGACTTGTTCTATTAGTCCATCTATACTGACCTCCATCAGGTTGCAAACTGAATATAATTTTTTTCTGCATCTAGCTCTGAAAAAATATTTGGCCTTCTAGCAGTGTGTGGGACTTTCTCTATTAGTCCATCTATACTGACCTCCATCAGGATGCAAACTGAATATATTTTTTTTCTGCATCTACCTCTGAAAAAATATTGGGCGTCTAGCTGTGTGTGGGACTTGTTCTATTAATCCATCTATACAGACCTCCATCAGGTTGCAAACTGAATATATTTTTTTTCTGCATCTACCTCTGAAAAAATATTTGGGCTTCTAGCTGTGTGTGGGACTTGTTCTATTAGTCCATCTATACTGACCTCCATCAGGTTGCAAACTGAATATAATTTTTTTCTGCATCTAGCTCTGAAAAAATATTTGGCCTTCTAGCAGTGTGTGGGACTTTCTCTATTAGTCCATCTATACTGACCTCCATCAGGTTGCAAATTAAAAATAATTTTTATCTGCATCTAGCTCTGAAAAAAAATTTGGCCTTCTAGCAGTGTGTGGGACTTTCTCTATTAGTCCATCTATACTGACCTCCATCAGGTTGCAAATTAAAAATAATTTTTATCTGCATCTAGCTCTGAAAAAATATTTGGCCTTCTAGCAGTGTGTGGGACATCCTCTATCAGTCCATCTATACTGACCTCCATCAGGTTGCAAATTAAAAATAATTTTTATCTGCATCTAGCTCTGAAAAAATATTTGGCCTTCTAGCAGTGTGTGGGACTTTCTCTATTAGTCCATCTATACTGACCTAGATCAGGTTGCAAATTAAAAATTATTTTTATCTGCATCTACCTCTGAAAAAATATTTGGGCTTCTAGCTGTGTGTGGGACTTGTTCTATTAGTCCATCTATACTGACCTCCGTCAGGTTCCAAACTGAATATAATTTTTTTCTGCATCTAGCTCTGAAAAAATATTTGGCCTTCTAGCAATGTGTGGGACTTTCTCCATTAGTCCATCTATACTGACCTCCATCAGGTTGCAAACTGAATATATTTTTTTTCTGCATCTACCTCTGAAAAAATATTGGGCTTCTAGCTGTGTGTGGGACTTGTTCTATTAATCCATCTATACAGACCTCCATCAGGTTGCAAACTGAATATATTTTTTTTCTGCATCTACCTCTGAAAAAATATTGGGCTTCTAGCTGTGTGTGGGACTTGTTCTATTAATCCATCTATACAGACCTCCATCAGGTTGCAAACTGAATATAATTTTTTTCTGCATCTAGCTCTGAAAAAATAGTTGGCCTTCTAGCAGTGTGTGGGACTTTCTCTATTAGTTCATATATACTGACCTCCATCAGGTTTCAAATTAAAAATAATTTTTATCTGCATCTAGCTCTGAAAAAATATTTGGCCTTTTAGCAGTGTGTGGGACTTTCTCTATTAGTCCATCTATACTGACCTCCATCAGGTTGCAAATTAAAAATAATTTTTATCTGCATCTACCGCTGAAAAAATATTTGGGCTTCTAGCTGTGTGTGGAACTTGTTCTATTAGTCGATCTATACTGACCTCCATCAGGTTGCAAACTGAATATAATTTTTTTCTGCATCTAGCTCTGAAAAAATATTTGGCCTTCTAGTAGTGTGTGGGACTTTCTCTATTAGTCCATCTATACTGACCTCCATCAGGTTGCAAATTAAAAATAATTTTTATCTGCATCTAGCTCTGAAAAAATATTTGGCCTTCTAGCAGTGTGTGGGACTTTCTCTATTAGTCCATCTATGCTGACCTCCATCAGGTTGCAAATTAAAAATAATTTTTATCTGCATCTACCTCTGAAAAAATATTTGGGCTTCTAGCTGTGTGTGGGACTTGTTCTATTAGTCCATCTATACTGACCTCCATCAGGTTGCAAACTGAATATAATTTTTTTCTGCATCTAGCTCTGAAAAAATATTTGGCCTTCTGGCAGTGTGTGGGACTTTCTCTATTAGTCCATCTATACTGACCTCCATCAGGTTGGAAATTAAAAATAATTTTTATCTGCATCTAACTCTGAAAAAATATTTGGCCTTCTAGCAGTGTGTGGGACTTTCTCTATTAGTCCATCTATACTGACCTCCATCAGGTTGCAAATTAAAAATAATTTTTATCTGCATCTACCTCTGAAAAAATATTGGGCTTCTAGCTGTGTGTGGGTCTTGTTCTATTAATCCATCTATACAGACCTCCATCAGGTTGCAAACTGAATATAATTTTTTTCTGCATCTACCTCTGAAAAAATATTTGGGCTTCTAGCTGTGTGTGGGACTTGTTCTATTAGCCCATCTATACTGACCTCCATCAGGTTGCAAACTGAATATAATTTTTTTCTGCATCTAGCTCTGAAAAAATATTTGGCCTTCTAGCAGTGTGTGGGACTTTCTCCATTAGTCCATCTATACTGACCTCCATCAGGTTGCAAACTGAATATATTTTTTTTCTGCATCTACCTCTGAAAAAATATTGGGCTTCTAGCTGTGTGTGGGACTTGTTCTATTAATCCATCTATACAGACCTCCATCAGGTTGCAAACTGAATATATTTTTTTTCTGCATCTACCTCTGAAAAAATATTGGGCTTCTAGCTGTGTGTGGGACTTGTTCTGTTAATCCATCTATACAGACCTCCATCAGGTTGCAAACTGAATATAATTTTTTTCTGCATCTAGCTCTGAAAAAATAGTTGGCCTTCTAGCAGTGTGTGGGACTTTCTCTATTAGTTCATCTATACTGACCTCCATCAGGTTTCAAATTAAAAATAATTTTTATCTGCATCTAGCTCTGAAAAAATATTTGGCCTTTTAGCAGTGTGTGGGACTTTCTCTATTAGTCCATCTATACTGACCTCCATCAGGTTGCAAATTAAAAATAATTTTTATCTGCATCTAACTCTGAAAAAATATTTGGCCTTCTAGCAGTGTGTGGGACTTTCTCTATTAGTCCATCTATACTGACCTCCATCAGGTTGCAAATTAAAATAATTTTTATCTGCATCTACCTCTGAAAAAATATTGGGCTTCTAGCTGTGTGTGGGACTTGTTCTATTAATCCATCTATACAGACCTCCATCAGGTTGCAAACTGAATATAATTTTTTTCTGCATCTACCTCTGAAAAAATATTTGGGCTTCTAGCTGTGTGTGGGACTTGTTCTATTAGTCCATCTATACTGACCTCCATCAGGTTGCAAACTGAATATAATTTTTTTCTGCATCTAGCTCTGAAAAAATATTTGGCCTTCTAGCCGTGTGTGGGACTTGTTCTATTAGTCCACCTATACTGACCTCCATCAGGTTGCAAATTCAAAATAATTTTTTGTCTGCATCTAGCTCTGAAAAAATATTTGGCCTTCTAGCAGTGTGTGGGACTTTCTCTATTAGTCCATCTATACTGACCTCCATCATGTTGCAAACTAAATATATTTTTTTTCAGCATCTACCTCTGAAAATATATTTGGGCTTCTAGCTGTGTGTGGGGCTTGTTCTATTAGTCCATCTATACTGACCTCCATCAGGTTTCAAATCGAATATAATTTTTTTCTCCATCTAACCCAGCCAATAGTTTTGGCCTAATACCACAGTTTGGCCACTCAGCTCTGTTCGGTTCCCATCCATTGTTTTTTTGTGTAAACAAATCCAGAGTTGTGAATTAGTTAACCACCAAAATGAGTGGAAAAAGGCCTGCTGCTGGTGGAAAGGGGAATAGGCGTGTTGGGAAGGGGAAAAATGGTTGTGTCCGTGGGGTAGGTGTTAAAGCAACAGTAACATCTGCAGAAGAAAGACCATCTTCCAGCCAAACTAAAATGTCTACTTCTTTTAGCGGACAATGTGATAAGATCCCTTTCTTACGGCCACGCCAATCGCTACAAATTCCAGATGAGGCACAAAAACAGCAGGTGCTTCAACGGATATCAAGTGCTCCTTTAAGTGGGCTCTCCTCCACATCAACTTCAACATCACAAATACTCCAGTCCTCAAAGGTGTCACCCCAATCGCACTTGCTTCCTCACAGCTCCCAAATCTCCAGCTGCCCGTCTGAATATGAGGTAGAACAGATGGTTGAGTCTGCAGAGCTGTTTACTCATACTATAGCCTGGGAATCAGAGGTCGACTCCAGCGCTTCTGTGAATCCAGACAAGGAAATGATCTGCACTGATGCCCAGAATCTTTATGAGTCGGATCCACGACCAGACGCAGAAGGTTCTGACCATAATGTAGACCCTCATTCCCAAACTGTAACTCCTGTTGGTGGAGACAATGAGGAAGACGATGATGAGACTCAAATACCTGATTGGAGCGACAACTTTAGTTTTTTGTCAGGGCAGGAACAGGTTGGCTCTGAGGATGACGGGTGTGATAACGCACAGGGTGATGATGATGAGGTTGGAGATCCCACTTACTGTCAACCCACAGTCAGCCAAGAGATGAGGTCAGCAGAGGAGGTGGAGGAAGATGCTAGTGACGACGAGGTCAGGTTGCGCCTTCCTGGACAGAGACGTAGTACTGGAAGCACGTCAACAACTGCATCCTCAAACACAACTCTGCCTCTCACCACAAGTCGTGGTGGCTCTTCAGGTCGCATGGGTGCTAAGCCTTGCATAGCCTGGGCATTTTTTCAGATCAATAAAGATGACCCAACTCGTGTTATCTGTAACATTTGTCACCAAAAGCTAAGTAGAGGCCAAAAAATACATAGTTTGAGTACTTCATGCATGAACCGGCACATGGACATGAAGCATAAGTTGCAATGGGAAGCTCAGTGTGCTACAATGCGGCCTAGCCGGCCGGGCCAACCACCGTCTGCCATATCTTGTGCATCCGCGGCCTCTTCATCCTCTGTGACTGGGGGGACAGCAGTCACACCTGTTTTGGGGCGCAGACCTGCCACCTCTTTACCCGCAACAGCCAGCGTGATTGGCAGGTCATCCTTTTCTTTGGAGGTGGTAACACCAGCTGGTGTAGAGCGCTGTCCGACATCGATAGCACCACCTTTGGATCAAGGCAACCTAACATGTCCGCCTGCATCTTCCTCACAGACCGGCAGTTTGCCGGGGACACCCTTATCAACCCCGTCTAAGCACAATAGCCAGCCCTCGGTCCCTCAGATGTGGACAAGTAAAAGACCATTTCCTCCTAGCCATGAGAAAGCTAAGAGGTTGAATTTCACCATCTGCAAGCTCTTGGCTACAGAAATGCTGCCTTTCCGCCTGGTGGACACAGAGGATTTTCGAGACCTTATGTCCGTCGCAGTGCCCCAGTACCAGATGCCCAGTCGGCACTACTTCTCAAAGAAAGGTGTGCCTGCGCTCCACCAGCATGTCGCACACAACATCACCGCTTCTTTGAGAAACTCTGTGTGTGACAGGGTGCATTTCACCACAGACACTTGGACGAGTAGGCATGGACAGGGGCGTTACATGTCGCTGACTGGGCACTGGGTAACTATAGTGACAGCAGGACAAGGGGCTGCTGTCCAAGTCTTGCCGTCCCCACGAGTTGTGCGTCAATCCTCTTTATGTCAAAGTTCCTCCACTGCTTCTGCCTCCTCAACCTCCTCTCGGTCTTCCACCTGCACCCAAAGCCTGTCTGGTCATGCCACAAGCTTTCTAACTGCGCAGAAGGGATCCTGCACACCTCCTTACTATGCTGGCAGTAGGGCTCAACGTCATCAGGCGGTTTTTACATTGAAATGTCTGGGAAATGTGAGTCACACAGCTGAGGAGTTGTGGTCAGCTCTGGAGAACCAATTTCATGAATGGTTGTCTCCACTGGACCTGAAACCAGGGAAGGCCGTGTGCGACAATGCTGCAAACCTGGGTGCGGCCCTTCGCCGGGGCAATGTCACACACGTGCCTTGTATGGCTCACGTGTTGAACCTGGTTGTCCAGCAATTTTTAGCCCACTATCCCAGACTAGATGGCCTTCTGCAGAGGGCACGGTGGCTGTGTGCTCACTTCCGCCGTTCGAATCCCGCAGCTCAGCGACTTACATCTCTACAGAAGTCGTTGGGCCTGCCACTTCACCGGCTAAAATGCGATGTGCCTACCCGGTGGAATTCAACTCTGCACATGTTGCAGCGACTGTGGCAGCACCGACAAGCCCTGGTGCAATACGTTCTGACGTATAGCCTGGGCCAACGAGATCCAGAGGTGGGGAAAATCACGCTGGAGGAGTGGTCTCAGATCAGGGACCTATGCACCCTTCTGCACAGTTTTGAAATGGCGACGAAGATGTTTAGTGCTGACGATGCCATTATCAGCATGACTATTCCGGTGATTTACATGCTGGAGCACATGTTAAACAGAATTCGGAGTCAGGTGGTGGCACAAGAGGAGGTGGAGGAAGTAGAGGAGGAGGAGTTGTATGCGGAAAGGCTAACATCTGCAAGGTCCAGAAGGTCGGCAGCACCAAGGCGGCAGGCATGTGAGGGTGGGGGAGATGGTTTTACCAGGGCGCATGGTAGCAGCCAAACTAGTGAGGAAGGTGCAGGAGCCCAGGAAGAAGTGGAGGACGAACTGATGGAAGACTCATCAGATGAGGGAGACCTTGATCACATTTCTGTTGTGCGAGGTTGGGAGGAGGGGACAGAGGAAGGAAGCATGATTGTTACCTCGCCACCAACACAACAGGGACTTGGTGCTCCTGGATGCGCAACACACATGAGTGCCTTCTTGCTGCACTACCTGCAACATGACCCTCGAATTGTGAGAATTAGAAATAATCCTGACTACTGGGTTGCCACACTGTTAGATCCCCGGTACAAAAGTAAATTTGCCGAAATTATTCCTGCCATAGAAAGGGATGCACGCATGCAGGAGTATCAGCAGAGACTGTTGCAGAATCTTACATGTGCTTTTCCACAAAACACCAGTGGTGCACGTAGTGAATCTCACAGTTCCAACTTGCCAACCGTGGGACCGTCAAGTGTTCAGCACTCAAACCGTAACAGAACCACAGTATCTGCTGGTAACATCAATTTTGCGGAATCATTTCACCACTTTTTTAGCCCATCCTTTGCAAGGCCACAGGAGACAAGAAGTCTGACACATAGTCAACGCCTAGAGACGATGGTACAGGAGTATCTCCAAGTAAACATTGAAGCCATGACTGTGTCACTGGACCCTTGCTCTTTTTGGGCTTCCAATCTGGATAAATGGCCGGAGCTAGCCACTTACGCCTTGGAGATCTTGTCATGCCCCGCAGCCAGCGTTCTGTCTGAACGTGTGTTCAGCGCTGCTGGTGGTGTGCTGACAGATAAGCGCACGCGGCTCTCCACTGATAATGTAGACAGACTCACGTTCATAAAGATGAACAAATCATGGATCCGAAACGACTTTTCTACCCCTGTGTCATCCTGGGGAGAGTAAAAGCTTGATGATTGGTTAAAATTACCCTACCAACCGTTTTAAGCTTTCAAATTACTAATCATGTTTATCTGTATCTTGGCTGGAAAATAATTTGGGCTTTGTAGCAGTGTGCAGCACTGATTCTATTAGGCCATCTATAATAAGCTCCACCAGATTTAAAATTACTAATCATGTTTATCTGTATCTTGACTGGAAAATAATTTGGGCTTTGTAGCAGTGTGCAGCACTGATCCTATTAGGCCATCTATACTAAGCTCCACCAGATTTAAAATTAATAATAATTTTTAGCTGCATCTAGCCCGGAAAATAATTTTGGGGCTCCGAGATGCGCAAGACACATAAGTGCCTTCTTGCTGCACTACCTGCAACATGACCCTCATATTGTCAGAATTCGAAGTAATCATGACTACTGGGTTGCCACACTCTTAGATCCCCCAAACTTTTCGATCAACCTTTTCATTTTAATAAAGACCAAAAAAATGGTCATTTTTGAAATTCTAAGCATTAGCAGGTTATTAGAAACTGAAATCAAACAGTTTTCAACTCAAAACTTTATTGTAGGTGATGTTACATTTTCACATAGGACCCCTTGTTCGAAAGGAGCTTCTGAACTCTCTCGTCCATTGAATTTGTCAGGTTTTGGATGGTTTCTGCTTCGTTTTGCATGAGGACAGAATACCCTCCCAGAGGTGTTGCTTATATGTGAACTGCCTCCCGCCATCATAGACACTCCTTTTGATGATGCTCCAGAGGTTCTGAATGGGGTAGAGGTCAGGGGAGCTTGGGGGTCACACCATAAGTTTGTCCCCTTTTATGCCCATATCAGCCAGAGATGCAGATGTTTTATGTGCAGCATGAGATGGTGCATTATCATGCAAAAAAATGATCTTGCTGTGAAATACACGGTTCTTCTTCTTGAACCATGGCAGGAAGTGCTGTTTGAGAAAATCCACATACATTATGGAGTTCATCTTTAGCGCCTTCAGGGATCCTAAAGGGGCCGACAATCTCTCTCCCCATGATTCCAGCCCAAAACATTACTCCTCCTCCTCATTGTTGGCGCTGTAGCCGTGTTTGCGTGGGGTGTCCATCAACCAGCCATCCTCCACTCCATCCATCTGGACCATCGAGCGCTGCACGGCACTCATCCGTGAACAAAACAGTTTTGAAATCAGTCTTCATGTAATGTTTAGCCCACTGGAGCCGTTTCTGCTTGTGTGAAGTGGATAGAGGAGGTCGACAGGATGGCGTATGCACAGCTGCAAACTTCTGAAGGACCCTGCATCTTGTTGTTCGGGGGACGTTGGAGGCACCAGCAGCTTCAAAAACTTGTCTGCTGCTATGACAAGGCTTTTTTGCCGCTGCTCTTTTAACCTGACGTAATTGCCTGTAGGAAAGAGTCCTCAATTTGCCCTTATCAGCACGCACACGTGTGTACTGTGAATCAGCTAAGATAACATAGATGGGAGAGGTCTCTATGAATAGGAATTCCTAAGTATTTGATACCCTGTGAGGGCCAGGCAAAGGGAAAGTTGGACTGGATGGAATCCTATATGGATTTGGGCAGTGAGACATCGAGGGCCTCAGACTTCGCTGCATTGATTTTAAAATTTGACCATGTAACAAAGTGATCTATTTCAGCCATAACAGCATGGATGGATATATGTGATTGAGTGATATATACTAGGACATCATCAGCAAATAGAGAGCACTTGTACTCGGTGCCTCCCACCTCAATCCACCTAATATTGGGGTTATGGCGAATTGATGAGAGCAGGTGCTCCATCACTAGGATGTATAAGAGAGGGGACAGAGGACATCCCTGCCTTGTCCCATTGGTGATTGTGAAAGGTGATGAAAATGTTCTGATGCACCCCCTGGGCCTTGGGACTCCCGGAGCCGGACCCTTTTTGGTGGATGCTGGTGGTTGTAGTCTTCGTGGCGGCGACCCGGTTCCGTGGCTCAGGGTGGTCAAACCAGTGGCGGAACTATTTATGTGGTTTTGATGTTTAAATGTCCGACTACGCCACCCGTGGATTGCGGTCAGAGTGAACCGCCGCTGCAGGGCAGACCGCTGAGGCTGGTGTTGTGGGTGCAGCAGAGCGTAGCATAACTCCCCACGGGAGGAGTATAGCCTCAGGGCAGTGTATGCAGAGGATGGGGGTGATGGTGCAGGGCAGCAGCAGTAACGACACGGAGTCAGTGATGCAGTCCAGGGCCTTTACTCACAGTTCTTATTATCCAGACCACGTCTGCAGGTAACGGCTGCCCACGTCGTACTGTGCTCACCAGGTGAGGGGCTCAGACAACTCCCAGATAACTTTGGAGCGCTTCACAGGACCCCCTTTGTATGTCCTTTGTGTGGCCTTTCTTACCAACCCTTCTGTCCGGCTGCCTCGGGCCTCCTCTTGGTAAACTTGGCGCCAGTTTCCCTGACCCTATGTGGTGCCTTCCTAGCGGGTGTAGCGAGGGGCTGCGCCACATAAAATGTCAGAGCCTCCGGTTTCTAGCTGAGGGTCGTTTCCTGCCTCCACTAGTTTCGGGGACCGGTCTCCCCCTTTGGCCTGACCCCTCCACGCAGGTGGATTCGGGCGTGCGGTCGCGACTCGCCCGTCCGCACCCCTGGGATCCCTTCATTCCTCGTTCCTGGAGCCTTCTCCGCTCCTCTTCCTTCCTTCTCCCTCTTCCAGGCCTGGGCCTCTGTTACTAGGCCCGCCTCCGGAGCAGAGCTCATGCAGAGCCCCTGCTCCCTGCCACTTCTGCTCAGACTTCTCTGCACTGAACTAAGATGGTGCCCACCTTTTATACTCCCTTCTCAATGCACCCAGGAACTGCTTCCTCCCTGCTCCTGCACTACAGGGTTCCCCTTCCTCAGTGTTCCCTCCCCCCACTCCAGCCAGGGACAGGGACTGTCGTGCCCATCTCAGAGGCATATTGGTCGCCCTGCCCCACGGCAATGTGGTGTAATGCATGCAGGTGTCGGGTCCTGATCCACACTCCATCCTTACCTGAGAGTGAGATATCACACCTCTGGGTGAGGTGCAATACCTCTGTAGCAACCGAGCCCTCAGGGTGCTACAGTTCCATTTATCTTCAGCCTAGGTGACGTATTGTGATACAGGGCCGTGGTTTTGGCTATAAAAGGGTCCCCTAGACCCCTACCCCAAGCTTTTTAAGAGAATCATATATGGCGTGCCAGGAGACTCTATGGAATGCTTTCTCAGCATCCAACGAGAGTATCTAATTACAAATTTTTAACTGCATCTAGCCCAGGAAATACTTTGTGCCTAGTAGCAGTGTCTGCTAGTCAGCGGATTATCCCGGCTGTTAAGCAAGCTACACCACCTGTAGTTTGGACACTTAATTTTTTCAAAGGAAATGCTTCGGGACCACGGGATACTCAGTGAAGAGCATCAGGAGGCACCCCAAGGCATAGGGGCTGGGACTGGCAGTAGGATGCCTTGCGGTGGACAGCCGAGCTCGATCCTTATAAAAGCTTTTTAACTGCAGCAGCTTTAGTGGACGCTACTGGAGCTGGAATTACGCGGCTGCTGGCATGAGACTTGCCCTCCAATAGATCCTTGTAAATGGATTTAAAGTGTATTCATTCAAATTAGAGAGACAATTTAAATTAAAAAGCTTAGAGCTGCCTCCACCACAGGGGGCTCGCTCGACCCACCAGCGGACAGGCACCAGTATTGGGAGAGGGGGGCTGGCCGTCAGGGTTCACCACGGCTCTGGCACAAACCCAGCGACACGGAGGTGGCACGGGCAGGAGCGGACTGAACGTGTCGGCTTCTCACTTTTTGTCTCCTCCCTCCTTTTACTCCTCCACCTCTTTTCTTTTTGCATGACTATATGTACTTGTCACTTTTCCATGTGTTAGTTGTGTCTTCTGAGCAGTTTGTCAGCTTTTGGACACCTTTGAAGGTGTTTTCTATGTGTTTCTATGTGTTTTTGTTTGCCTGCCATTGGTTTAAACGGTGTTCGAAGGTGTTCGACGAACAGTTCGGCGAACACACGGGTGTTCGACGAACCGAACCGAACTCGAACACTACGGGGGTGGCTCAACACTAGTCACAAGCTGAAAGCACTGCAGCACTGCCTTGGCCAAGCGGCAACTGGCTGTGCTGAAGATAACAACATGCTTAATGCTTAGGTGACAAACCGCCCAGCGCTGCAGAGTTGTTGAAAGCTGTAGCACAGCAGCTTGATCTGTGGCTCTCACCGCCTCACCGCTGAACATACCAGGCATGGTCATGTGTGACAATGGGTGGAACCTGGTGATGGAGAAATGACAGCCGGAGTAGATATGGTTTCCCTCTATGCCAGTCCTTTTACCGAGCTAAAGAATATGGCTGTGGTGAAATACAACTCCCACTGAGAAGCTGTTTCAGATTGAAAAACAGCAGCTTCAAAATTAGAGCTATCATTAACTCTCCTGAGTACGCTATTGGTACTGGGGGCAGTGCTTATACCATGGCGTCGTACTATAGTTTACTGGAAATATTCCAGGCTGGTAGGAGGCAAGCAAATTCCCAAAGAAAATTACCAGCAGTAATGTTCAGGGACCCGCGCTTGTAGAAGGCGGAGACAACACCGGGAGAAATAGTGATGGCAGGGGACCAAGTATGGACACGATGCATGAGGCATAAGGTTGTGAAAAGCTTCCGCCTTCACGAGCCTAAAAGGCCACATTTCAAGTACAAGCAGCTGCCCAGAAATCTGGCAGTTTAGTATTGCTGCCTGTGGGTGGGTGACTGGCTGCATGCTTGCGCTTCCAATCCAAGTAAGAGAAAACTAAGCAGATGGTGGCCTCTATCATCATCATGACCTCACCTCGGCACTATGAACTCTCCTGAAGGAGAAGCCAGGGCCCACCGGAGGACTCTCCGGTTTTCTGTTGGGTCCGTCCAACCCGGCTGAGAAGCATCGCTGGCTAAGAAAAGTGTGGGGGAAGGTTCCCAGACACTCTATGGCTGCTTTTTTAATGTGAATGGACGTGCTTATGCATGTTATTTCTCAAACCGCATTGCAGATCAGGCCATTGCCCAATTTTGTAGTCATGAAATTAAATGCTCAAAGAAAGGTGTTTGTGTGTCAAAGCACCACCGACAAGTGCAAGTTGATGTTGGACGGGCTGCCATTGCTTCTGCAACAAGCTGCATTAGAGGACTTCCTGGGAGAAATGACACCCAGAGTAGATACAGTTTCCCTCTATGCCAGTCCTTTCACCAAGCTAAAGAATATGGCTGTGGTCAAATACAACTCTCAGCAAAAAAAAGCTGTGGACTGGCACTGTACCGTCCCTGGTCACATTCACCTGTCCACGTGTTTGTGGTTAGGCGGTCCTTCCCAGTAAGTGCACTGGGGAGGGCACGGGTAATGTTGTGGGACCCATGCTTGTGGATGGCGACGATACTGGGAGAAATAGTGGCGGCTGGGGACCGAGTATGGACACCCGGCTGTCGCTAGCATGAGGTTATGAAAAGCTTCCACCTCCACGAGCCTAAATTGCCACATTTCAAGTGAAAGCAGCTTTAGAGGACTTCCTGGGAGAAATGACAGCTTGAGAGATATGGTTTCCCAAGTCCTTTCTCAAAGCTGAAGAATATGGCTGTGGTGATATACAACTCAGCAAAAAAAGCTCTGTTCTGGCTCAGTACCGTTCCTGGCCACATTCACCTGTCCACGTGTTTGTCATTAGGCGGTCCTTCCCAGTAAGTGCACTGGGGAGGGCACGGGTAATGTTGCGGGACCCATGCTTGTGGATGGCGAATACGATACCGGGAGAAATAGTGGCGGCTGGGGACCGAGTATGGACACCCAGCCATTGCCGGCATGAGGTTATGAAAAGCTTCCACCTCCACGAGCCTAAAAGGCCACATTTCAAGTGAAAGCAGCTTTAAAGGACTTCCTGGGAGAAATGACAGCTGGGTAGATATGGTTTCCCACATCCTTTCACCAAGCTAAAGGATATGACAACTAAGCAAAAAAAGCTCTGTTCTGGCTCCGTACCGTCCCTGGCCACATTCACCTGTCCATGTGTTTGTGGAAAGACGGTCTTTCCCAGTAAGCGCACTGGAGAGGGCTTGGGTAATGTTGTGCAACCGTTGCTTGTGGAAGGCGGAGACGATACCGGGAGAAATAGTGGTGGCCGGGGACCGAGTATGGACACCCGGCAGCCACCGGCATGAGGTTATGAAAAGCTTCCGCCTCCACGAGCCTAAAAGGCCACATTTCAAGTAAAAGCAGCTTTGGAGGACTTCCTGGGAGAAATGACAGCTGGGTAGATAAGGTTTCCCAAGTCCTTTAAATAAGCTAAAGAGTGTGGCTGTGGTGAAATACAATTCAGCAAAAAAAAGTTGCGTACTGGCTTCGTACCTTCCCTGGCCACATTTACCTGTCCACGTGTTTGTGGTTAGGCTTTCCTTCCCAGTAAGTGCACTGGGTAGGTCACGGGTAATGTTGTGGGACCCGTGCTTGTGGAAGGCGGAGAAAACACCAGGAGAAATAGTGGCGGCTGGGGACCGAGTATGGACACCCGGCCGCCGCCGGCATGAGGTTATGAAAAGCTTCCACCTCCATGAGCCTAAAAGGCCAAATTTCAAGTGAAAGCAGCTTTAGAGGACTTCCTGGGAGAAATGACAGCTGGGAAGATATGGTTTCCTAAGTCCCTTAACAAGCTAAAGAATATGGCTGTCGATAAGTACAACGGAGCAAAAAAAGCTGTGGACTGGCTCCGTACCATCCCTGGCCACATTCACCTGTCCTCGTGTTTGTGGTTAGGCGGTCCTTCCCAGTAAGTGCACTGGGGAGGGCACGGGTAATGTTGTGGGAATAGTGCTTGTGGAAGGCGGAGACGAAACTGGAAGAAATAGTGATGGCTGGGGACCGAGTATGGAAACCCGGCTGCCGCCGGCATGAGGTTATGAAAAGCTTCTGCCTTCACGAGCCTAAAAGCCCACATTTCAAGTGGAAGCAGCTTTAGAGTACTTCCTGTGAGAAATGACAGCTGGGGAGATATGGTTTCCCAAGTCCTTTCACCAGCTAAAGAGTATGGCTGTGGTGAAATTCAACTCTGCAAAAAAAGATGTGGACTGGCTCCGTACCGTACCTGGCCACATTCACCTGTTCACGTGTCTGTGGATAGGCGGTCCTTCCCAGTAAATGCACTGGGGAGGGCACGGGTAATGTTGTGGGACTCGTGCTTGTGGAAGGTGGAGACAATACCAGTAGAAATATGGGCAGCTGGGGACCAAGTACGGACGACAGGCCGCCGCCGGCATGAGGTTATGAAAAGCTTCCGCCTCCACGAGCCTAAAAGGCCACATTTAAAGTGAAAGCAGCTTTAGAGGACTTCCTGGAAGAAATGACAGCTGTGTAGATATGGTTTACCAAGTCCTTTCACCAGTTAAAGAGTATGGCTCTGGTGAAATTCAACTCTGCAAAAAAATCTGTGGACTGACTTTATACAGTCCCTGGCCACATTCACCTGTCCACGTGCTTGTGGTTAGGCGGTCCTTACCAGTAAGTGCACTGAGGAGGGCACGGATAATGTTGTGGGATCCATGGTTGTGGAAGGCGGAGACGATACTGCGAGAAATAGTGGCGGCTGGGGAACGAGTATGGACACCAGGCCGCCGCCGGCATGAGGTTATGAAAAGCTTCCGCCTCAACGAGCCTAAAAGGCCATATTTCAAGTGAAAGCAGCTTCAGAGGACTTCCTGGGAGAAATGACAGCTGGGTAGATATGGTTTCCCAAGTCCTTTCACCAAGCTAAAGAGTGTCGCTGTGGTGAAATACAACTAAGCAAAAAAAGTTGTGGACTGGCTCCGTACCGTCCCTGGCCACATTCACCTTTCCACGTGTTTGTGGTTAGGCTGTCCTTCCCAGCAAGTGCACTGGATAAGGCACGGGTAATGTTGCGGGACCCGTGCTTGTGGAAGGCGGAGACGATTCCGGGAGAAATATTGGCGGCTAAGGACTGAGTATGGAAACCTAGCCACTGCCGGCATGAGGTAATGAAAATCGTCCGCCACCATGAGCCTAAAAGCCCACATTTCAAGTGAAAGCAGCTTTAGAGGACTTCCTGGGAGAAATGTCAGCTGGGTAGATATGGTTTCCAAAGTCCTTTCACCAAGCTAAAGAATATGGCTGTGGTAAAATACAATTCAGCAAAAAAAGCTGTGGCTTTGCTCCGTACTGTCCCTGGCAACATTCACTTGACCACGTGTTTGTGGTTAGGCCATCCTTCCAAGTAAGTGCACTTGGGAGGGCATGGGTTAATGTTGTTGGGCCCGTGCTTGTGGAAGGCGGAGACGATACCCGAAGAAATAGTGGTGTTACAACTCTCCTGTTAGGTTTTTTTTAGTTTGCTGGTCACATGACCATTTTGCCTATTTAATCCGGCTCCGCCCTCCTGGCTTTGCTGGACTTCATTTGTATTTACTACTGTTGAGCTAGCTTGTTGCTCTATTGCCGTTATCTGTTAGTTTTGTTAGGTCTTCGGACCTCTATGCTTTTTGTTGTGTGTTTGTCTTTGACTGCTACTATTTCTGCTAGGAGGTGTCCAACTTGTCCCAGTCCCTAGATCTTGTAGGGATCCCTCCCCCACATCTATAGGTCTGTGTTCAGACTAGCCAAGGACTTTAGCGGGTCTGATCGCAGGATCAGGTTCCCCGTTACATCATAGGGATCTAGTTTAGTTCTATTGTAGGGAGAGATCTCCTGCCTTTCCTTAGTCTCTGTAGCAGATCAAAACAAGTGGCGGCTGGGGATCGAGTATTGACAGCTGGCCCCTGCCGGCACGAGGTTATGAAAAGCTTCCGTCTCCACGAGCCTAAAAGCCCACATTTGAAGTGAAAGCAGCTTTAGAGGACTTCCTAGGAGAAATGAAATCTGGGTAGATATGGTTTCCCAAGTACTTTACCAAGCTAAAGAATACAGCTGTGGTGAAGTACAACTGAGGAAAAAAAGGCTGTGGACTGGCTCCGTACCGTCCCTGGCCACATTGACCTGTCCACGTAATTGTGGTTAGGCGGTCCTTCCCAGTAAGTGCACTGGGTAGGGTACGGGTAATGTTGTGGGACCCGTGCTTGTGTAAGGCGGAGACGATACCGGGAGAAATAGTGGCGGCTTGGGACTGAGTATGGAAACCCGCCCGCCGCCGGCATGAGGCTATGAAAAGCTTCCGCCTCCACGAGCCTAAATGTCCACATTTCAAGTGAAAGCAGCTTTAGAGGACTTCCTGGGAGAAATGACAGCTGGGTAGATATGGTTTCCCAAGTACTTTCACCAAGCTAAAGAATATGGCTGTGTTGAAATACAATTCAGCAAAAAAAGTTGCGTGCTGGCTCCGTACCTTTCCTCGCCACATTCATCTGTCCACGTGTTTGTGGTTAGGCGGTCCTTCCAAGTAAGTGCACTGGGTAGGGCACGAGTAATATTGTGGGACCCGTGCTTGTGGAAGGCGGAGACGATACCCGGAGAAATCGTGGCGGCTGGGGACCGAGTTTGGACACCCAGCCGCCTCAAGCATGAGGTTATGAAAAGCTTCCACCTCTACGAGCCTAAAAGGCCACATTTCAAGTGAAAGCAACTTTAGAGGACTTCCTAGGAGAAATGAAATCTGGGTAGATATGGTTTCCCAAGTACTTTACCAAGCTAAAGAATACGGCTGTGGTGAAGTACAACTGAGGAAAAAAAGGCTGTGGACTGGCTCCGTACCGTCCCTGGCCACATTCACCTGTCCACGTAATTGTGGTTAGGCGGTCCTTCCCAGTAAGTGCACTGGGGAGGGCACGGGTAATGTTGTGGGACCCGTGCTTGTGTAAGGCAGAGACGATACCGGGAGAAATAGTGGCGGCTGGGGACCGAGTATGGACACCCGGCCGCTGCTGGCATGAGGTTATGAAAAGCTTCCACCTCTACGAGCCTAAAAGGCCACATTTCAAGTGAAAGCAACTTTAGAGGACTTCCTAGGAGAAATGACAGCTGGGTAGATATGGTTTTCCAAGTCCTTTATCAAGATAAAGAATATGGCTTTGGTGAAGTACAACTCAGCAAATAAAGCCGTGGACTGGCTCCGTACCATCCTTGGCCACATTCACCTGTCCAAGTGTATGTGGTTAGGTGGTCCCTCCCAGTAAGTGTGCTAGGGAGGGCACGGGTAATGTTGTGGGACCCGTGCTTATGGAAGGCGAACACGAAACTGGGAGAAATAGTGGTGGCTGGGGACTGAGTATGGACACTCGGCCGCTGCCAGCATGAGTTTTTGAAAAGCTTCCGCCACCACGAGCCTAAAAGGCCACATTTCAAGTGAAAGCAGCTTTAGGGAACTTCCTGGAAGAAATGACAGCTGGGTAGATATGGTTTCCCAAGTCCTTTCACCAAGCTAAAGAATATGGCTGTGGTGAAATACAACTCAGCAAACAAAGCTGTGGACTGTCTCCGTACCGTCTCTGGCCACATTGACTTGATCACGTGTTTGTGGTTAGGGCGGTCCTTCCCAGTAAGTGCACTTGGGAGGGTACGGGTAATGTTGTAAGACCCGTGCTTGTGGAAGGCGGAACGACGCTGCGAGAAAAAGTGGCAGCTGGAGATCGAGTATGGACACCCGGCCGCCGCCGGCATGAGGTTATGAAAAGCTTCTGCCTCCACGAGCCTAAAAGGCCACATTTCAAGTGAAAGGAGCTTTAGAGGACTTCCTGGGAGAAATAACAACTGGGTAGATATGGTTTCCCAAGTCCTTTCACCAAGCTAAAGAATATGGCTGTAGTGAAATACAACTGAGCAAACAAAACTGTGGACTGGCTCCATACCGTCCCTGGCCACATCCACCTGTCCACGTGTTTGTGGTTAGGTAGTCCTTCCCAGTTTGTGCACTGGGGAGAGCACGGGTAATGTTGTGGGACCCGTATTTGAGGAAAGGGGAGACGATACTGCGACAAATAGGGCGGCTGGGGACTGAGTATGGACACCCGGCCGCCGTCGGCATGAGGTTATGAAAAGCTTCCGCCTCCACGAGCCTAAAAGGCCACATTTCAAGTGAGAGCAGCTTTAGAGGTCTTCCTAGGAGAAATGACAGCTGGGTAGATATGGATTCCCAAGTCCTTTCTCCAAGCTAAAGGATATGGCTGCGGTGAAATACAACTCAGCAAAAAAAGCTGTGTACTGGCTCCGTACCGTCCCTGGCCACATTCACCTGTTCACGTGTTTGTGCTTAGGCTGTCCTTCCCAGCAAGTGCACTGGGGAGGGCACGGGTAATGTTGTGTGACCTGTGCTTATGGAAGGCGGAGACTACACCGCGACAATTAGTGGCGGCTGGGGACCAAGTATGTTTACCCGGTCCCCGCCGCCATAAGATTGTGGACAGCTTCCACCTCTATCACCTCTATGACCCTAAAAGGCCACATTTCAAGTGCAAGCAGCTGTCAAAAATTTGGCAATATAATATTGCAGCCTGTGTTTGGGTGGGTGGCTGGCTGCATACTTGCGTTTGCATTCTAAGGAATCGGGTAGGGACAACTGAATGCTGCACTCGGACAAAGACATGGACGGTGATTGTTGCAAGTCTGCAATGACAGGTGCATGGCGGGATGCATCTTCGCATGCGCCAAGGATCACTTATGATGGGCACACTTTTAGGCAGTGACCTGGGAGTCAGAGATGCTTCCAGGGGTCTTCCCCATGCTGTTCCCATGTCTTTTCAGCACTGCATGCATGTGTCTGATGATGTTTCACATACCACATGGCCAGATAAGGTTGTAAAATGTTAAAATGACATTTCCCAGTGAATGCATTTGTCTTGCATGAAAGCAATTCAAAAGTGCAAAATCAAAACGCATCAAAAACACTACGTGTGAACATAGCCCAGGGTGGTGAGGAGTATTTTTGTTTTTGGTAATTTATTTTGCCTTATATACAAGTCATTCCCCTGAAAGGATGTTCATTAACATATTTCCCAGGAAAATCCATTTTGGTTTAGTTTTTGTATGTTTTATTGTGTGTCCATAAAAGTGGCTTAATACTCTGACAACATTGTTGACAGTAGTGACCTGGGAGTCAGAAATGCTTCCAGGGGTCTTCCCCATGCTGTTCCCATGTCATTTGTGCACTGTTCCCATCGATTTGGGCACTTTTTAGGCCCTCTGCAGACCACTGGGTGAGCCGCCTGAAAAATGCTTGAGTTTCCCATAGACTTACAAGTACAGAGATATCCTGAATGAAAACCTCTTCCAGAGCGCTCTGGACCTCAGACTTGGCCGAAGGTTCACCATCCAACAAGACAATGACCCTAAGCACACAGCTAAAATAACAAAGGAATGACCTCAGAACAACTCTGTGACCATTCTTGATTGTCCCAGCCAGAGCCCTGACCTAAACCCAATTGAGCATCTCTGGAGAAACCTGAAAATGGCTGTCCACCAACATTCATCACCCAACCTGACGGAACTGGAGAGGATCTGCAAGGAAGAATAGCAGAGTATCCCCAAATCCAGGTGTGAAAAACTTGTTGCATCATTCCCAAGAAGAGTCATGGCTGTATTAGCTCAAAACAGTAATTCTACTCAATACTGAATACTCGTCTGAATTCTTATGACCACGTGATATTTCAGTTTTTCTTTTTCAATAAATTTGCAAAACTTTCTACATTTTTGTTTTTTTTTCAGTCAAGATAGCATGCAGAGTGTACTTTAATTAGAAAAAAATGAACTTTTTAGAATTTACCAAATGGCTGCAATGAAACAAAGAGTGAAAAATTTAAAGGGGTCTGAATACTTTCCATACCCACTGTATATTTTTAGTGGCAGGGCTAATTAGGGAACAGTATGCATATTTTTATATATCTGTGAGCCCTGCCGGTGAGCTGTAACTCAACAGTGTGGAGATAACTGACAGCAGCTGGGCTATGTTTGATCTCTAAGGAAAGATAAAATCCCAATAAAAAATATTGCGCCACTTGCCAAATTCTGAGATCATCCAGTGAGGAGTTATTGCATAAATTAGAGATTTAATAAAACCATGAAGGGTGGAGACCTTCCCAGAACCCTGCCCATGTGAAGTCATCAAAGGGGAAGTGTGTGGGCGGGGCCAAATTCAGCATAAAAGATCAATCTGAATATTGATCTGTGTTCGTTCTGAGAGATACATATTTTCGTGTAAGCAGGGACCACGTTCACGGAACATCCAAATCGGAGTGCTCTCCTTCGGCTAAACGGAATCGTTTCTGTGATCAGTATAGTAGGTTTTTCTGTTAATCCCTTTTATTTTCTGTAACTGTATATGCTGTATTGTTTTGTCCCCTTTGTAAAATCTTTTGGATATTTTTTTTTATAAACACTGCCTCTCTTTGGATTAAATATATAATTTAATAGTTCTGTTTCTTTTGCTCTATAATCGTACCTTCCTCAAAGCCATATATGCTACCAGAAAGCAGGCATCCAATCGGCCTGTATTGTGTTTTAATAGTTAAAAATAAACTGATTGGTGGTGGCAGCTAATAATCTTCCCCTAAGTTATTGTGAAGTCAGTAGTGATCGTACAGCGGTATATATACATATTCCATGCATTGGAAGTCGGAGGTGTGTATGCCATAAGCCTCCTGTTAGCTTTCCAATAACTAATAAGCGAGAACAACCTGCGATCCCCTTGGTTGATCGTCGGCCAATCATGTAATTGTCTTGACGATAGGGGGCAGCAGAGAGCTGTTCGTTCAAGAGATCACAGTTGGTGGTCTCTGTGATTAATCGGGATCCTGTGAATTCCTGACAGTGACTGTTACCGCTGACTTCCAGGACCCGAGCAGAGATTACATGCACCACTCCAGCTCTGAAATAAAAAAAAATGCTGGAGTGGTGCTTTAAACTTTTTATACTTTTTATTAGTCCTTTTTGAAGACTTGAATCTGTGAATGCTTAAAAGGGACCTTTCACCAAATTTTTCATGTTAGACTAACAATGTTCTAGTAGCTGCAGAACGGAATAAAACATTTTTTTCATTATTATTTTGCCTCTCCGTTGCGGAGATATTAACAATCAAAGTATTTGGCACCTAATGAGTTTTGTTAAGTTCAAGTGGGTTATCAGTTAGCGAATCATTCAGGGTGAAAAAGTACACTCCCCTGTGAAAACCATTTGGACTTAACTAAAGTTAGCTCATAGTTGTCAAACACTTTGATTTCTAATATCTTTGCATCTCAGAGGCTGAAATTAAAAACAAACAACAGCCACTGTCACATTGTATGTCCAGTGTCCCATGGACTCATTGACTTGCATGGCTGAGTGAGATCCAAATATTGGATCAAACTTAGGCATACTGCCAATTTTTCCTCAGACAGATCCTGTCTGAGAAAACATTTGACATGTGCATGGTCTCATAGACTAACATTGATCAAAGAAAAGTCACCTTGCTGTGGTTGTTGGGCAGGCATGAATTGGCCAATTTATGCGATAAGTACTTTAATTTTAATAACTATATTCTACGTATATAGCAGTAATGCCGTTCAAATTTCATATATTCAATGTTTCATATATTCAATGTTTGCATACATCTTAGTGCTTACAGCGTGCTGCTGTTTTCTCTTGTTTGTATATTATGCAGTCATGTCAGCTTGCACCTGTTTACAGTTCCTTTATTCTGTTTGCAGGTACTGGTTAGAGATGACCGGTGTTCGACTCGAACTGTTCGCCAATCTCAAATTCAAGCTGTTTTGGGCGGTGTTCGAGCCGTTCGACGAACACGAACGATTTGAAAAAAAAAACGTCTGTTCGAGGTTATGTTCGATAACTGTTCGTGCACCAAAATCGTAACTGGATTTTTTCACAGTAATGCTCTCAATCAATGTTAATGCACAGTTTGAGTGTACAGTGGGCGGGGGGAGGGGCAGAGGATGGATCTCTGCAGAAATAATGAAGATCTCCATTTTTTTTTTTCTTTCCCGCATTTACAGTGGGGAGGTGCAGTCTGTCAGCCTATCAGCAGCGCACACACGCAGCGAAGTGCTTTTTTCACACAAGCAAGGGCATGTGTCATTGGCTGTGTATGTCACATGTCCTTGCCCTATAATACCCAGCCAATTTCCACGTTACCACCATTTTCTCACTGCTGCAGCTGAGTGTTAGACGGCACCGCTGCTGCTGTGGGCGCTATACTTTCTAACTGTGTGAATTGCAAGCGAATTTGCTCTAAAATAGACAGATAGGTTGGGAGTAGGGACTAGTTGTAATTGCAGCCCTTTTGAGGGCTAAGTTACAGCATTTCCTAGGACTTTTTGCCAGGCAGGTCTGTTTAAGTGCTGTGCAAGTGTTTTTCACAGCATTTGGCTAAATCTAGCTAAGCAAATCCTTTTGGGCCTCTTGCAGTGTGTGTTAGTCAGTAGAGCAGCCTATCTGTGTTGCAAGCTACAACACCTGTGCATGTAATACGAATTTTTTACTGCACCTAGCCAAGTAAAACCTTTTGGGCATTGTAGCAGTGTGTGTTACTCATTGCATTAGGCCATATATACCAAGCTCCACCAGCTTTGAAATTAATAATAATTTTTAGCTGCATCTAGCCCGGAAAATAATTTTGGGCATAGTAGCAGTGTGTGGTACTCATTCTATTAGGCCATCTATACCAAGCTCCACCAGCTTTGAAATTAATAATAATTTTTAGCTGCATCTAGCCTGGAAAATAAATTTTGGCCTGTAGCAGTGTGTGGTACTCATTCTATTAGGCCATCTATACTAAGCTCCACCAGCTTTGAAATTAATAATAATTTTTAGCTGCATCTAGCCTGGAAAATAATTTTGGGCATAGTAGCAGTGGGTGGTACTCATTGTATTAGGCCATCTATACCAAGCTAAACCAGCTTTGAAATTAATAATAATTTTTAGCTGCATCTAGCCCGCAAAATAATTTTGGGCATAATAGCAGTGTGTGGTACTCATTGTATTAGGCCATCTATACCAAGCTCCACCAGCTTTGAAATTAATAATAATTTTAAACTGCATCTAGCCCGGAAAATAATTTTTGGCCTGTAGCAGTGTGTGGTACTCATTCTATTAGGCCATCTATACCAAGCTCCACCACCTGTGTATGTAATAAAAGTGTTTTAATGCTTCTAACCCAGCCAATCCTTTTGGGTGAGTACCACAGTTTGGCCACTCAGCTCTGCTCGGTTTCAATCCATCCTTTTTTGTGCAAACAACTACAGAGTTTTCAATTAGTTAACCACCAAAATGAGTGGCAAAAGGCCTGCTGCTGGTGGAAAGGGGAATAGGCTTGTTGGGAAGGGAAAAAAAGGTTGTGTCCGTGGGGTAAGTGTTAAAGCAACAGTAACATCTGCAGAAGAAAGACCATCTTCTAGCCAAACTAAGATGTCTACTTCTTTTCGTGGACAATGTGATCCGATCCCTTTCTTACGGCCACGCCCATCGCTACAAATTCCAGATGAGGCACAAAAACAGCAGGTGCTTCAACGGATATCAAGGACTCCTTTAAGTGGGCTCTCCTCCACATCAACTTTAACATCACAAATACTCCAGTCCTCAGAGGTGTCACCCCAATCGCACTTGCTTCCTCACAGCTCCCAAGTCTCCAGCTGCCCGTCTGAGTATGGGGTAGCACAGATGGTTGAGTCTGCAGAGATGTTTACTCATACTATAGCCTGGGAATCAGAGGTCTGCTCCAGAGCTTCTGTGAATCCAGATGAGGAAATGATCTGCACTGATGCCCAGAATCTTTATGAGTCGGATCCAGGACCAGATGAAGAAGGTTCTGAGCATAATGTAGACCCTCATTCCCAAACTGTAACTCCTGTTGGTGGAGACAATGATGAAGACGATGATGAGACTCAAATACCTGATTGGAGCGACAACTTGAGTTTTCGGTCAGGGCAGGAAGAGGTTGGCTCTGAGGACGACGGGTGTGAGAACACACAGGGTGATGATGACGAGGTTGGAGATCCCACTTACTGTGAACCCACAGTCAGCCAGTCGATGAGGTCAGCAGAGGAGGTGGAGGAGGATGCTAGTGACGACGAGGTTAGGTTGCGCCTTCCTGGACAGAGACGTAGTACTGGAAGCATGTCAACAACTGCATCCTCAAACACAACTCTGCCTCTGACCACAAGTCATGGTGGCTCTTCAGGTCGGATGAGCTCTAAGCCTTGCATAGCCTGGGCATTTTTTCAGATCGATAAGGATGACCCAACTCGTCTTATCTGTAACATTTGTCACCAAAAGCTAAGTAGAGGCCAAAAAATCCATAGTTTGAGTACTTCATGCATGAACCGGCACATGGATATGAAGCATAAGTTGCAGTGGGAAGCTCACTGTGCTACAATGCTGCCTAGCGGGCCGGGCCAAACACCGTCTGCCCCATCTTGTGCATCTGCGGCCTCTTCATCCTCTGTGACTGGGGGGACAGGAGTCACACATGTTTTTGGACGCAGATCTGCCACCTCTTTACCCGCAACAGCCAGTGTGATTGGCAGGTCATCATTTCATTTGGAAGTGGAAACACCAGCTGGTGTTGAGCGCTCTCCGACATCGAGAGCACCACCTTGGGATCAAGGCAACCTAACTTTTCCGCCTGCATCTTCCTCACAGAACGGCAGTTTGCCGGGGACACCCTACTCAACCCCGTCTAAGCACAGCAGCCAGCCCTCGGTCCCTCAGATGTGGACAAGTAAAAGACCATTTCCTCCTAGCCATGAGAAAGCTAAGAGTTTGAATTTCACCATCTGCAAGCTCTTGGCTACAGAAATGCTGCCTTTCCGCCTGGTGGACACAGAGGATTTTCGAGACCTTATGTCCATCGCAGTGCCTCAGTACCAGATGCCCAGTCGGCACTACTTCTCAAAGAAAGGTGTGCCTGCGCTCCACCAGCATGTCGCACACAACATCGCCGCTTCTTTGAGAAACTCTGTGTGTGACAGGGTGCATTTCACCACAGACACTGAGACAAGTAGGCATGGACAGGGGCATTACATGTCGCTGACTGGGCACTGGGTAACTATAGTGACAGCAGGACAAGGGGCTACTGTCCAAGTCTTGCCGTCCCCACGAGTTGTGCGTCAATCCTCTTTATCTCGAACTGCTTCTGCCTCCTCAACCTCCTCTCGGTCCTCCACCTGCACCCAAAGCCTGTCTGGTAATGCCACCCACTTTCTAACTGTGCAGAAGGAATCCTGCACACCTCCTTACTATGCTGGCAGCAGGGCTCAATGTCATCAGGCAGTTTTTACTTTGAAATGTCTGGGAAATGTGAGTCACACAGCTGAGGAGTTGTGGTCAGCTCTGGAGAACCAGTTTCATGAATCGTTGACTCCAGGGGACCTGCAACCAGGGAAGGCCGTGTGCGACAGTACTGCAAGCCTGGGTGTGGCCCTTCGCCGGGGCAATGTCACACACGTGCCTTGTATGGCTCACGTGTTGAACCTGGTTGTCCACTATCCCGGACTAGATGGCCTTCTGCAGAGGGCACGGTCGCTGTGTGCTCGCTTCCGCCGTTCGCTTTCCGCAGCTCAGCGACTTACATCTCTACAGAAGTCGTTGGGCCTGCCACTTCACTGGCTGAAATGCGATGTGCCGACACGGTGGAATTCAACTCTGCACATGTTGCAGCGACTGTGGCAGCACCGACAAGCCCTGGTGCAATACGTTGTGATGTATAGCCTGGGCCAACGAGATCCAGAGGTGGGGCAAATCACGCTGGAGGAGAGGTTTCAGATCAGGGACCTATGCACCCTTCTGCACAGTTTTGAAATGGCGACGA
Source organism: Phyllobates terribilis (assembly GCF_046119375.1). Taxonomy (NCBI): domain Eukaryota; kingdom Metazoa; phylum Chordata; class Amphibia; order Anura; family Dendrobatidae; genus Phyllobates; species Phyllobates terribilis. The sequence goes on along the minus strand of NW_027362761.1, from coordinate 405,238,168 downwards.
AGATGTTTAGTGCTGACGATGCCATTATCAGCATGACTATTCCGGTGATTTACTTGCTGGATCACACGTTAAACAGAATTCGGAGTCAGGTGCTGGGACAAGAGGAGGTGGAGGAAGTAGAGGAGGACGAGTTATATGCGGAAGGGCTAACATCTGCAAGGTCCAGATGGTCGGCAGCACCAAGGCATCAGGCATGGGAGGGTGGGGGAGAGGGGTTAACCAGGGCGCATGGTAGCAGCCAAACTGTTGAGGAAGGTGCAGGAGCCGAGTAAGAAGTGGAGGACGAACTGGCAATGGGCATGGAAGACTCATCAGATGAGGGAGACCTTGATCACATTTCTGTTGTGCAAGGTTGGGGGGAGAGGGCAGAGGAAGGAAGCATGATTCTTACCTCGCCACCAACACAACAGGGACTTGGTGCTCCTGGATGCGCAAGACACATGAGTGCCTTCTTGCTGCACTACCTGCAACATGACCCTCGGATTGTCAGAATTCGAAATAATCCTGACGACTGGGTTGACACACTCTTAGATCCCCAGTACAAAAGTAAATTTGCAGAAATAATTCCTGCCATAGAAAGGGATTCACGCATGCAGGAGTATCAGCAGAGACTGTTGCAGAATCTTACATGTGCTTTTCCACAAAACACCAGTGGTGCACGTAGTGAATCTCACAGTTCTAACTTGCCAACCTTGGGACTGTCGAGTCTTCAGCACTCAAACTGTAACAGAAACACAGTATCTGCTGGTAACAGCAATTTTGTGTTTGCTAGTCAGCGGAGTAGCCACCGCCTGTATATCTAATTACAAATTTTTAACTGCATCTAGCCCAGGCAATACTTTGGGCCTAGTAGCAGTGTCTGCTAGTCAGCGGATTATCCCAGCTGTTAAGCAAGCTACACCACTTGTAGTTTGGACACTTAATTTTTTCAAAGGAAATGCTTCGGGCCCCCGGGACACTCAGTGAAGAGCATCGGGGGAGGCACCCCAAGGCACAGGGGCTGGGACTGGCGGTAGGACGCCTTGCGGTGGACCGCCAAGCTCGATCCTTATGAAAGCTTTTTAACTGCAGCAGCTTTAGTGGACACTACTGGAGCTGTAATTATCGTGGCTGCTGGCATCAGACTTGCCCTCCAATAGATCCTTGTAAAATTATTTAAAGTGTACTCATTCAAATTAGAGAGACAATTTAAATTACAGAGCTTAGACCTGCCTCCACCGCGGGGTGGCTCAACCCACCAGCGGACAGGCACCAGTATTGGGAGAGGGGGGCTGGCCGTCAGGGTCCACCACAGCTCTGGCACAAACCCGGCGACACGTAGGTCGCACGGGCAGGAATGGACTGGCCGTGTCGGCTTCTCACTTTTTTGGTTTTAGAATGGCATGACATGCCTATATCTGTGTCTCCCCCTCCTTTTACTCCTCCACCTCTTTCTTTTCACATGACTATATTCACTTGTCACTTTTCCATGTGTTAGTTGTGTCTTCTGAGCTATTTGTCAGGTTTTGGACACCTTTGAAGGTGTTTTCCATGTGTTTCTATGTGTTTTTGTTTGCCTGCCATTGGTTTTAACGGTGTTCGACCGTGTTCGACGAACAGTTCGACGAACAGTTTGGCGAACATACCGGTGTTCGACGAACCGAACCCGAACACTACGGGGGTGGCTCAACACTAGTACTGGTCAGTTTTTTGCTTTTTATTGTATTATTGCTGTTAGATTATGAATCCCAGAAATAATCAGGGATTTATAGGAGTAGTAACCTGGGGATTTTCCTACTGCCACGAAAATTTGAAAATTGGAAGCTACCTCACTCATCCTCTTAACCTCCTAAATTAATCTAAGTTGTTACAGGGGTTGTCCTGTGTGAAATGAAAAGTCTGCAGTCACTCTGTGTGAGCGCAGACATCTGAATCCCCCAGCACACGCTGAGGATTCCCCAGTTTCTGAACCTGGAATGGCGGTGATGTATGCAATATACAGTTGAAACCAGAAGTTTACATACACTATATAAAATTACACATATGCATGTTTTTCTCAAAATCTGACATGAAATCAGAATACATTTTTCCCATTTTAGGTCATTTAGGATTACCATAATTTTTAATATTTGCCAAATACCAGAGTAATGAGAGAGAGATAATCAAAGTTTACATACACTAAGATTACTATGCCTTTAAACAATTCTGGATTGCCCATATGATGATGTCATGTGTTTGGAAGCTTATGATAGTGTTTTGTCAACATCTGAGTTAATTAGAGACACACCTGTGGGTGTATTTTAATGCACATCTGAAACACACTGCTTCTTTGTGTAGTATCATGGGAAAGTCTAAAGAAATCAGCCAAGATATCAGGAAGAGAATTGTGGACTTGCACAAGTCAGGCTCATCCTTGGGTACACTTTCAAAATACCTAAAGGTGCCTCGTTCATCTGTACTAACAATTTTATGCAAGTACAAACAAGATGGGAATGTCCAGCCATCTTACTACTCAGGAAGGAGATGCGTTCTATTCTATGTCCCTGAGATGAATATGCTTTGGTCCGACATGTGCATATCAACCCAAGGACAAAAGCAAAAGACCTTGTGAAGTTGATGGCAGAAGCTGGTAAGATTGTGTCAATATCCACAGTGAAAAAAATACTGTATCAACATGGGCTGAAAGGCCACTCTGCCAAGAAGAAGCCATTACTCCAAAAGAAACATAAAAAAGCAAGATTAATGTTTGCAAATTCACACAGGAGCAAAGACCTTAATTTCTAGACACATGCCCTGTGGTCTGATGAAACTAAAATTGAACTTTTTGGGCATAATGACCATTGTTATGTTTGGAGGAAAAAGGGAGAAGCTTGGAAGCCTAAGAACACCATCCAAACTGTGAAACATGGGGGTGGCAGCATCATGTTGTGGGGTTGTTTTGCTGCAGGAGGGACTTATGCACTTCACAAAATAGATGACATCATGAGAAAAGAAGATTATGTGGCAATACTGAAGCAACATCTCAAGACATCAGCCAGGAAGTTAAAGCTTTGGCTGAAATAGGTCTTCCAAGTGGACAATGACCCAAAGCATACTGCCAAAATGGTAACAAAGTGGCTTAAGGATAACAAAGTCAATGTTTTGAAGTGGCCATCACAAAAATCTGATCTCAATCCCATTGAAAATTTATGGGCAAAGCTGAAAAGGCAGGTGCGAGCAAGGCCACCTACAAACCTGGATCAGTTACACCAGTTTTGTCAGGAGGAATGGGCCCAAATTCCAACCAACTATTGTGAGAAGCTCGTGGAAGGATATCCCAAATGTTTGACCCAAGTCATTCAGTTTAAGGGCAATGGTACTAAATACTATTGAAATTTATGTAAACGTTTGACTGAATGCTGCGATTGAGCGTGATCGCAGCGTTCAGGAGACAGGCAGAGAGACACAGGAGCTCCCTCTGCCTTCAGATCGGTGCCCTCGCGATGTAATCATGGGGCCCGATCGTTGCCAGGGTGACCATGAGTCGTCATGATGGCCCCTGGTCACCAAGCTATGGAAAGCTGCTGAGACCATGCTCACAGCATGGTCTCAAGAGCTTTCACTATAGGTATAATGAACTGCAATCTAATGCATTGTAATACATTATACCTGTGATCAAAGGTAAGAAAGTGAAAGTCCTAAAAAAGGACTAAGTAGAAAAGTAAAAAAAATGGTAAAAAAATTGTAAAAATATGTAAAAAAAATTACGAAATAATAAAAATATTACACTAAAATACAGAAAAATAAAAAAGCTTTGCTTTCAGAATACAGCAATGAAAAAAAAATCTTTTTTGTGTAGCAGCGCCAAAACATAAAAAAACGCTATAAATGTAGTATTGCTGTAATTGCACTGACCTGAAAATTGAAGCTGCCTTATCAATTTTACCACACGTGGAACGGCATAAAAAAAAAAAAAACAATTCCTGAATTGCCGGTTTTTGTTCATTGTCCCTCACCAAAAATTGGAAAAGAAAGCGATCAAAAAATGTCATGTGCCTGAAAACGCTACAAATAAAAACGTCAACTCGTACCGCAAAAAACAAGTCCTTACATGACTGTCCCGGAGGAAGATTCCCTATAATGAGGCATAGGAAGGCACTGTTGATGCTGTCTGACCTGTGATCTGGCTGTGTCCGTCTTTTTATTAGGCGTGCATAAAAGTGCAGACGGTCGCAGTTTTGTTTACCTTTGAAAAGAAAGACAACCCTGAACAGAGGCCAGACGGAGCCCAGAGTAACTCTGCTGCCTCATTATAGTGAATAGATCCCCTGGGATGTGTCACCTGAATCAAGTCACTTTGAGATTTAGATGGAAACCCCAAAGCAATTGTTCAGCGTAGAGCGCCGGATAAATGTGATCCCAAATGTTATGTAAAATGTTCCCAATAAAAGCTTCAACTCAATCCACAAAAAAAAAAAACACTCTGGTCCATCATCTGTCAATGGAAATATAGGGGGCTTCCACGTTACTGGTAGCACAAAGGCTCTGGAAAAGTGAAATGGCTCATCGTCCCCAAAAGAAATTAAGCAAATTCTGCGCTCTGAAATTCTAATTCACCCTCACCCTTCTGAGCCCCAGTGTGTGCCTAAACCACATTTAGCATCCACATGTTTGATAGGGGTATAGTTTCAAACTTGGGTCAGTTGAGGGGGGATTCTGCTCTCCTAGAATTTAGGCTGAGTGCATGCGATGCTGTTTTAATGCGTTTAAGTGGCATTCAAATCGCTGCAGAAATGCATTAAAACCGCTTAGAAAGAGGTTTTCCATGCTCAGCAGTGATAATCCTCATGTGCTGTGCACATGATGCGGAAATTTCCGCTGCGGATTATCATTGTGGTACAAACTGCAGCACAACCAATTTAGGCGCTATTTAGCGCCGGAATTGCTCTGCGGCTGGTACCCGGGTCGGGAGAGGAGGCTGCTACTCCTCTCATCCGACCGCTGCTTTGGCTGATAACAGTGAGAGCAGCGTGGATAGGAGGTGCAGCAGCCTGCTTCTCCCAGCCTGCGTGCCAGCGACAGTGTAAAAAAAGAATCAAAAAGTAAATGTAAAAGGTGATCAGTGACGTCACTGATCAGCTAATGGTCGCGTGACCATCAGGTGATCATTGCCACAACAATCAGCTGATGGTCACGTGATGAACTGATGCTGATCGTTGGAAGATTCACAAGAATTTTCCCGCACTCTGTAGCTCACCTGGGCTCGTCAGCTGATCTTCAACTGATGAACCCCAGTGACCCCCTGCAGCACTGTATACTGACAGGGGGTGATTTTACACCCCTGTCAGTATACAGTACTGTATTCTACAGCTGTGACATCAGTGATTGCTGATGTCACAGCTGTAGAAATGATCCGGATTGTCGTGGGACCTTGGCGTTACGTGGATTGCGTAGTTGATAGAGGACAGGTGAGAAATATTGTTGTTTGTTTTTTTCAAGAGATTGAGCGTTTCACAGAGGCGGGTAATAAAAAAAAAAAATTGTAGAACCGTGTCTGTTTTCTTTAAATTAAAATTCTTTATTCTGGCCGTGTCTTTTATTGAAAATGCACCGACCATTTTACTACGCGGTTAGTAATGGGGGCATCTTATAGACGCCTTCCCTTACTAACCTGAGCTTCATGTCACACGCCAATACAAGGCTGACGTGAACCCCAACCCCATTACCCTGTGCCACCGCTACAGGGCAGGGTGGAAGAGAGAGGCTAAGCGCCAGATTTGGCGCCTCTTATGGATGCACCATTTCTGGGACTGCTGAAGGGTGATATTAATAGCCGCACAGGAGGGCTAGTATTCATGGCCCCTTCCATGGCTATTAATGCCATCTAGTGGTCAAATTTCTGTTGTGGAAAATAACGATTCCACAACAGAATTTGACATGCTGCGGTCCTGAAAGGTGCACCGAATGTCAGTGTCCGTGGGTGATTCGCAGCCTCAGATGTACGCATAGCGGACACGGGATTTCTAGAGATCCCATCCACTATGCTGTAACATCTGGACGCTGTGGGTTTGACGCTGTATAAACATGCAGCGTCAAACCTACAGCGGCTCCTGACCGTGGCCACGTACCCAAGCTCACCCGCAGCATGTCAACTTCTGTAGCGGACACACTAGTCTCCATTGCAGATTTTGACCGATTTGAAGTGCCATTACATACAGTGGATTCACATTTACCGACAACAAAAGTGCGGCATTATAACTCCGCATTTTGGACGCAACATAAATACGTTGTGTCCAAAGCACTGCTGAGTGCTGATCGGGGAGGGTGGACGTAGGGGCTAATGAACCAGCTGTGAGATGTTAATTATGGCCAGGGAAAATGTTTGCCTAGTGGCACATTCCCAGGCTAAAAGAACAGCTCACAGCAGTCACACAAATTACGTGAATAGAAATGCTAATGAAGATTGGGTGAATGGGACTAGCTGATACCCAGCTATTTTGTTTGGTGATGTCAAGGTGTCAATCAGACCTTTTCATGACCAAAGTAAAGAAATACACAGACACAGTGTAAACACTTTATTTGAAATACAGCAGACCCATTATTTAATCATTTAAATGAACCAATATACTCACCCCAGTTCTTATGGTAATCCAAGGGCTTAAGCAATGTCCCACCAACTTTATTTAGCTCCAGAAATTATTCATTGATGCTCAAAAAACACCACAAAAAACGCATGTAAAAACACATGTAAAAACGCATCAAAAGCATTTTTACTGGCAAGGAGAGATAAAAACACTCAGGAAAATTCTACTTCAAATCTGCATCGTGGGCACATACCCTTAGGGTCTCTGTATATGGAGTCCGCAAACTATTCTAGGAAAATCTGAGCTCCAGGAGGCAAATAACACTCCGTCCCTTTCGAGTGTCGCCGTGTGGCTAAGCAGTACTGTACAGCCACATATGAGGTATTCAGCAGAAATTATGAGACAAATTTTGGTGCCACTTTTATCCATTATTCCCACTTGAAAATGTGAAATCTGTGGCTAAAACAAAATTTTTGTTGTAAAAATGTAATTATTTTTTCTTCACAGTCCAATGGTATAAAATTCTGTGACACACCTGTGGTGTCAATATGATCACTGCCCCCCTAGATGAGTTCATTGAGAGGTGTAGTTTGTAAAATGGGGTCACTTATGGGGAATTCTGCTGTTATGGCACCACAGGGGATCTCCTAGTGGGTCATGGCACCCTCAAACCATAACAGTAAAATCTGCACTATATATGTAGTATAGAGTATAGTATAATATAGTGCTCCTTCCCTTCTGACCTTTGCACTATGCCTCAAAAGTAGAGATGAGTGGTGTTCGACTCAAACTGTTCTCCAATCTCAAATTCGAGCTGTTTTGGGCGGTGTTCGAGCCGTTCGACGAACGAGAACAATTTGCAAAAAATTTGGCTGTTCGAGGTTATGTTCGATAACTGTTCGTGCACCAAAAGCGTAACCGGATTTTTTCACAGTAATACTGTTAATCAATGTTAATAGACAGTTTCAGTGTAGAGTGGGCGGGGGGAGGGGCAGGGGATGGATCTCTGCAGAAATAATGACGATCTCCATTTTTTTTTTCTTTCCCGCATTTACAGTGGGGAGGTGCAGTCTGTCAGCCTATCAGCAGCGCACACACGCAGTGAAGTGCTTTTTTTTCACACAAGCAAGGGCATGAGTCATTGGCTGTGTATGTCACATGTCCTTGCCCTATAAGACCCAGCCATTTTCCCCATCGCCACCATTTTCTCACTGCTGCAGCTGAGTGCTAGACTGCACTGCTGCTGCTGTGGGCGCTATACAGTATAACTGTGTGATTGCGAGCAAATTTGCAGTTAAATAGAGAGATAGGTTTAGGGAGTAGGGACTAGTTGTAATTGCAGCCCTTTTGAGGGCTAAGTTACAGCAGTTCCTAGCACTTTTTGCCAGGCAGGTCTGTGTCAGTGCTTTGCAAGTGTTTTTTACAGAATTTGGCTAAATGTAGATAAGCCAGTCCTTTTGGGCCTGTAGCAGTGTCTGTTAGTCATTGCAGTAGCCTATCTGTATTGCAAGTTACACCACCTGTGTATCTAATACCAATTTTTCACTGCATCTAAACCAGCCAATCCTTTTGGGCCCGTAGCAGTATCTGGTAATCAGCGGAGTAGCCCATCTGAAGCAAGCTACACCACCTGTGTATCTAATAACAATTTTTAACTGCATCTAGCCCAGTAAATCCTTTTGGGCCTGTAGCAGTGTCTGGTAGTCAGTGGAGTAGCCCACCTGAACCAAGCTACACCACCTGTGTATCTAATAACAATTTTTTACTGCATCTAGCCCATTAAATCCTTTTTGGCCTGTGGAAGTGTCTGTTAGTCAGTGGAGTAGCCCATCTGAACCAAGCTACACCACCTGTGTATCTAATAACAATTTTTACTACATCTAGCCAGGTAAATCCTTTTGGCCCTGTAGCAGTGTCTGTTAGTCATTGGAGTAGCCCATCTGAACCAAGCTACACCACCTGTGTATCTAATAATTTTTTACTGCATCTAGCCCAGTAAATCCTTTTGGGCCTGTAGCATTGTATTGTAGTCAGTGGAGTAGCCCATCTGAAGCAAGCGACACCACCTGTGTATCTAATAACAATTTTTTACTGCATCTAGCCCAGTAAATCCTTTTGGGCCTGTAGCAGTGTCTCGTAGTCAGTGGAGTAGCCCATCTGAACCAAGCTACACCACCTGTGTTTCTAATATTTTTTTACTGCATCTAGCCCAGTAAATCCTTTTGGGCATACTAGCAGTGTCTGGTAGTCAGTGGAGTAGCCCATCTGAACCAAGCTACACCACCTGTGTATATAATAACAATTTTTTACTGCATCTAGCCCAGTAAGTCCTTTTGGGCATAGTAGCAGGGTCTGGTAGTCAGTGAGTAGCCCATCTGAACCAAGCTACACCACCTGTGTATCTAATAACATTTTTTAACTGCAGCTAGCCCAGTAAATCCTTTTGGGCCTCTAGCAGTGTCTGTTAGTCAGTGAAGTAGCCCATCTGAACCAAGCTACACCAGCTGTGTATCTAATAAAATTTTTTTTACTGCATCTAGCCCAGTAAATCCTTTTGGGCAAAGCAGCTGTGTCTCATAGTCAGCGGAGTAGCCCACCTATGAAGCAAGCTACACCACCTGTGTATCTAATAAAATTGTTTTACTGCATCTAACCCAGCCAATCCTTTTAGGCTAGTACCACAGTTTGGCCACTCAGCTCTGCTCGGTTTCCATCCATCGTTTTTTGTGCAAACAACTACAGAGTTTTCAATTAGTTAACCACCAAAATGAGTGGCAAAAGGCCTGCTGCTGGTGGAAAGGGGAATAGGCGTGTTGGAAAGGGAAAAAAAGGTTGTGTCCGTGGGGTAGGTGGTAAAGCAACAGTTACATCTGCAGAAAAATAAAATCATCTTCCAGCCAAACTAAGATGTCTACTTCTTTTCGTGGACAATGTGATATGATCCCTTTCTTACGGACACGCCCATCGCTACAAATTCCAGATGAGACACAAAAACAGCAGGTGCTTCAATGGATATCAAGTGCTCCTTCAAGTTGGCTCTCCTCCACCTCAACTTCAACATCACAAATACTCCAGTCCTCAGAGGTGTCACCCCAAACGCACTTGCTTCCTCACAGCTCCCAAGACTCCAGCTGCCTGTCTAAGTATGGGGTAACACAGATGGTTGAGTCTGCAGAGCTGTTTACTCACACTATAGCCTGGGAATCAGAGGTCTGCTCCAGAGCTTCTGTGAATCCAGACGAGGAAATGATCTGCACTGATGCCCAGAATCTTTATGAGTCGGATCCAGGCCCAGATGAAGAAGGTTCTGAGCATAATGTAGACACTCGTTCCCAAACTGTAACTCCTGTTGGTGGAGACAATGAGGAAGACGATGATGAGACTCAGATACCTGATTGGAGTGGCAACTTGAGTTTTCGGTCAGGGCAGGAAGAGGTTGGCTCTGAGGACGACGGGTGTGAGAACACACAGGGTGATGATGACGAGAATGGAGATCCCACTTACTGTCAACCCACAGTCAGCCAGTCGATGAGGTCAGCAGAGGAGGTGGAGGAGGATGCTATTGACGAAGAGGTTGTATGGTGATGTATGGCTCACGTGTTGAACCTGGTTGTCCAGCAATTTTTAGTCCACTATCCCGGACTAGATGGCCTTCTGCAGAGGGCACGGTCGCTGTGTGCTCACTTCCGCCGTTCGCATCCCGCAGCTCAACGACTTACATCTCTACAGAAGTCATTGGGCCTGCCACTTCACCGGCTGAAATGCAATGTGCCGACACAGTGGAATTCAATTCTGCACATGTTGCAGCGACTGTGGCAGCACCGACGAACCCTGGTGCAATACGTACTGATGTTTAGCCTGGGCAAACGAGATCCAGAGGTGGGGCAAATCACGCTGCAGGAGTGGTCTCAGATCAGGGACCTATGCACCCTTCTGCACAGTTTTGAAATGGCGACAAAGATGTTTAGTGCTGACTATGCCATTATCAGCAAGACTATTCCGGTGGTTTACATGCTGGAGCACACTTTAAACAGAATTCGGAGTCAGGTGGTGGGACAAGAGGAGGGGGAGGAAGTACAGGAGGAGTAGTATGCGGAAGGGATAACATCAAGGTCCAGACGGTCGGCAGCACCAAGGAGGCAGGCATGGGAGGGTGGGGGAGAGGGATTAACGAGGGCGCATGGTAGCAGCCAAACTGTTGAGGAAGGTGCAGGAGCCGAGGAAGAAGTGGAGGACGAACTGGCGATGGGCATGGAAGACTCATCAGATGAGGGAGACCTTGATCACATTTCTGTTGTGCGAGGTTGGGGCGAGAGGGCAGAGGAAGGAAGCATGATTCTTACCTCGCAACCAACACAACAAGGACTTGGTCCTCCTGGATGCACAAGACACATGAATGCCTTCTTGCTGCACTTCCTGGGTTGCCACACTCTTAGATCCACAGTACAAAAGTAAATTTGCCAAAATAATTCCTGCCATAGAAAGCAGCAGAGGCTGTTACAAAATCTTACATGTGCTTTTCCACAAAAGACCAGTGGTGCAAGTAGTGAATCTCACAGTTCTAACTTGCCAACCGTGGGACTGTCGAGTCTTCATCACTCAAACCGTAACAATAACACTGTATCTGCTGGTAACAGCAATTTTGTGGAATCGTTTCACCAATTTTTTAGACCATCCTTTGCAAGGCCACAGGAGATAAGAAGTCTGACACATAGTCACTGCCTAGAGAGGATGATACAGGAGTATCTCCAAGTGAACATCGAAGCCATGACTGTGTCACTGGTCCCTTGCTCATTTTGAGCTTTCAATCTGGAAAAATGGTCTGAGCTCGCCACTCACGCCTTGGAGATCTTGTCATGCCCCGCAGCCAACGTTCTCTCTGAACGTGTGTTCAGCGCTGCTGGTGGTGTGCTGACAGATAAGTGCACGTGGCTGTCCACTGACAATATAGACAGACTCAAGTTCATAAAGATGAACAAATCATGGATCCGCAAGGACTTTTCTACCCCAGTGTCATCCTGGGGAGACTAAAAGCTTGAGGATTTTGGAAAATCACCTCACCAACCATTTTAAGCAAATCTGGGGCAATTGATGCCACTTAAGTGGTGTCTGTGCCACAATTTTTGATAAAAATGGAGACTCTTTTTGGAGGCCCCTTGCTGTGTTTTACATGACGTTGGCATCGTCAATTCCAGGTGGGTCGGGTCGCCCCCCCCCCCCTTTTAACCATAAGAAACTACATACACTATGGCTTGGGGTAACACAGATGGTTGAGTCTGAAGAACTGTTTACTCAGACTATAGCCTGGGAATCAGAGGTCTGCTCCAAAGCTTCAGTGTCTGCTAGTCAGTGTAGTAGCCCAGCTGTGAAGCAAGCTACACCACCTGTGTATCTAATAACAATTTTTTACTGCATCTAACCCAGCCAATCATTTTGGGCTAGTAGCTGTGTCTCGTAGTCAGCGGAGTAGCCCATCTGAAGCAAGCTACACCGCCTTTGTATCTAATAACAATTTTTTACTGCATCTAGCCCAGGCAATACCTTGGGCCTAGTAGCAGTGTCTGCTAGTCAGCGGAGTAGCAAGCTACACCACCTGTGGTTTGGACACTTAATTTTTTCAAAGGAAGCGCTTCGGGCCCCAGGAACACTCAGTGAAGAGCATCGGGGAGGCGCCCCAAGGCAAGCGGGCTGGGAGTGGTGGTAGCACGCCTTGCGGCGGACCGCCAAGCTCGATCCTTATAAAAGCTTTTTAACTGTAGCAGCTTTAGTGGACGCTACTGGAGCTGGAATTACCGCTGCTGCTGGCACCAGACTTGTCCTCCAATAGATCCTTGTAAAATGATTTAAAGTGTACTCATTCAAATTACAGAGCTTAGACCTGCCTCCACCGCGGGGGGTCTCGACCCACCAGCGGACAGGCACCAGTATTGGGAGAGGGGGGCTGGCCGTCAGGGTCCACTGCAGCTCTGGCACAAACCCGGCGACACGTAGGTCGCATGGGCAGGAACGACCTGGCCGTGACGGCTTCGCACTCCAGCGTAGACCCTCTGCCCGCTCGCGCCCGTAACCCCAAAGGAATGCGCAAGCGGCTTTTCTTCCCAGGGCTGTTCCCCGCCCAGCAGGAACGTTGGGGAGCTCAGGTCGGCCTTCCACCGTACTCCCTTACCTCCCTCTCCCTCTTTCCTTCTTCCATTCTCCATCTAACCCCTCGGCTCTGTGGTGTCCGCTCTCCCTCCAGCTCTCTCCTTCTCACAGGTGGACTACGGCATGTATTCACACTGTGGAGGATCTTTTGGGCCCAGGCATAAGAAGTCGTCGAGGTAATGGATAATATGTGCCCCCTTAGAAACGTCCATGATGACCCATTTGAGGAAGCAACTAAACGCCTCAAATAGTGAGCTGGATCTGGAGCACCCCATGGGCAAACAGCAATCTATATAGTATGCTCCTTCCCAGACGCAGCCCAATAGGCGGACACTATTCGGAGGAACAGGTAGTAAGTAACTGGAATGCCCCCTCAATGTCTGTTTTGGCCATTAGGGTGCCCCTTCCCAACTTCTTGACCTGCCTGATTGCCTTCTCAAAGGATATACAGTATATACTACTGTACTTGGTTCCGCATTGATGTTGTCGCTTACTGACCTGCCCCTTGGATATGACAAGTGGTGGATTAGTCCGAATGTATTGGGTTCTGTTTTTGGCACGACTCCCAACGGGGATACCACTATGTCTTGTAAGGAATGTGTTCTGAATGGAACTGCCATTTTACCTAAAGATATTTATTTTTTTAATTTTCTTGTCACGACGTCTGGGTGTTGGTAGGCTGATTTTAGATTTTTACTCCAGCCTTTCTTGATTTTAGAAGGGCATCACATGCCTATATCTGTGTCTCCTCCTCCTTTTACTCCTCCACCTCATTTCTTTTCGCATGACTATACAGTGCCTACAAGTAGTATTCAACCCCCTGCAGATTTAGCTGGTTTGATAAGATGCAAATAAGTTAGAGCCTTCAAACTGCAAACGAGAGTAGGTTTTATGAACAGAAGCATAAATCTTACAAACCAAAAAGTTATGTTGCTCAGTTGAATTTTATTAAATTTTAAACATAAAAGTGTGGGTCAATTATTATACAACCCCTATGTTTAATATTTTGTGGAATAACTCTTGTTTGCAATTACAGCTAATAATCGTCTTTTATAAGACCTGATCAGGCCGGCACAGGTCTGTGGAGTTATCTTGGCCCACTCCTCCATGCAGATCTTCTCCAAGTTATCTAGGTTCTTTGGGTGTCTCATGTGGACTTTATTCTTGCGCTCCTTCCACAAGTTTTCAATTGGGTTAAGGTCAGGAGACTGACTAGGCCACTCCAACACCTTGACTTTTTCCCTATTGATCCAGGCCTTGGTTTTCTTGGCTGTGTGCTTTGGGTCGTTGTCTTGTTGGAAGATGAAATTACGACCCATCTTAAGATCCTTGATGGAGGAGCGGAGGTTCTTGGCCAAAATCTCCAGGTAGGCCGTGCTATCCATCTTCCCATGGATGCGGACCAGATGGCCAGGCCCCTTGGCAGAGAAACAGCCCCACAGCATGATGCTGCCACCACCATGCTTGACTGTAGGGATGGTATTCTTGGGGTCGTATGCAGTGCCATCCAGTCTCCAAACGTCACGTGTGTGGTTGGCACCAAAGATCTCGATCTTGGTCTCATCAGACCATAGAACCTTGAACCAGTCTGTCTCAGAGTCCTCCAAGTGATCATGAGCAAACTGTAGACGAGCCTTGACATGACGCTTTGAAAGTAAAGGTACCTTACGGGCTCGTCTGGAACGGAGACCATTGCGGTGGAGTACGTTACTTATGGTATTGACTGAAACCAATGCCCCCACTGCCATGAGATCTTCCCGGAGCTCCTTCCTTGTTGTCCTTGGGTTAGCCTTGACTCTTCGGACAGGCCTGGCCTCGGCACGGGAGGACACTTTCAAAGGCTGTCCTGGCCGTGGAAGGCTAACAGTAGTTCCATAAGCCTTCCACTTACGGATGATGCTCCCAACAGTGGAGACAGGTAGGCCCAACTCCTTGGAAAGGGTTTTGTACCCCTTGCCAGCCTTGTGGCCCTCCACGATCTTGTCTCTGATGGCCTTGGAATGCTCCTTTGTCTTTCCCATGTTGACCATGTCTGAGTGCTGTTCACAAGTTTGCGGATGGTCTTAAATAGTCAGAAAAGGCTGGCAAAAGAGATCTTTAATCCACACATGTGAAGCTCATTATTCTTGGTGCCTGAACTACTTCTTAATACTTTAGGGGGACAAAACAGAATTCTTGTGGTTTGAGGGGTTGAATAATAAATGACACTCTGAATTAACTTTTTACGCTTTAAAAAAAAAAAAAAAAAAATTTGCTGCAGTGCATTTCCCACTTCCAGGCTGATCTACAGTACAAATGTCACAATGCCAAGTTAATTCCATATGTGTCAACCAGCTAAATCTGCAGGGGGTTGAATACTACTTGTAGGCACTGTATGTACTTGTCTCTTTTCCATGTGTTAGTTGTGTCTTCTGACCAGTTTGTCAGCTTTTGGACACATTTGAAGGTGTTTTCTTTGTGTTTTTGTTTGCCTGCCATTGGTTTTAATGGTGTTCGACGAACTGTTCTAAGAACAGTTCGGCGAACATACCGGTGTTCGACGAACTGAACCGAACCCGAACACTATGGGGGTGGCTCAACACTACTCAAAAGTAGTTCCCAATTACATGTAGGGTATTGGTGTACTCAGAAGAAATTGCAAAACAAAATGAGAGGTCAATTTTCTCCTGTTACCCTTTTGAAAATAAAAAATTTGGGGCTAGCAGAAAATTTTTGTGGAAAAAAATTAGATTTTTTTATTTTCATGGCTCTACGTTATAAACATCTGTGAAGCACCTGGGGGTTCAAAGTGCTCACCACACATCTAGATAAGTTCCTTGAGAGGTCTAGTCTCCAAAATGAGGTCACTTGTGGGGGGTTTCCGCTGTTTAGGCACATCAGGGGCTCTCCAAATGCGACATGGCGTCCGCTCTCAATTCCAGACAGTTTTGCATTCAAAAAGTCAAACGGTGCTCCTTCCATTCCAAGCCCTGCCATGCGCCCAAACAGTGTTTTTCCCTCCACATATGGGGTATAAGCATACTTGGGAGAAATTGCACAACAACTTTTTCAGTCAATTTTTTCCTGTTATCATTGTGAAAATAAAAAAATTGAGGCTAAAAGTTCATTTTTGTGGAAAAAAAAATATTTTCATGGCTCTGCGCTATAAACTTCTGTGAAGCACCTGGGGGTTCAACCTGCTCACCACACATCTAGATAAGATTATTGAGGGCTCTAGTTTCCAAAATGTGGTCACTTGTGGAAGTTTTCCACTGTTTAGGCACATCAGGGGCTCTCCAACTGCGACATGGCATCCGCTAATTATTCCAGCAAATTTTGAATTCAAAAAGTCAAACGGTGCTCCTTCCATTCCAAGCCTTGCCGTGCGCCCAAACAGTGTTTTTCCCCCAACATATGGGCTATCAGCGTACTCAGGATAAATTTCACAACAATTTTTTCAGTCAATTTTCTCCTGTTATCCTTGTGAAAATAAAAAAATTGAGGCTAAAATTAATTTTTGTGGAAAAAAAGTGATTTTTTTATTTTCACGTCTCTATGTTATAAACTTCTATGAAGCACCTGGGGGTTCAAAGTGCTCACCACACATGTAGATAAGTCCATTGAGGGGTCTAGTTTCCAAAATGGGGTCACTTGTGGGGGGTTTCCATGGTTTAGGCACATCAGGGGCTCTCTAAATGCTACATGGCGGCCGCACTCAATTCCAGCCAATTTTTCCTTCAAAAAGTCAAAAATGGTTTTCCGTCACATATGGGGTATCGTCATGCTCAAAAGAAATTGCACAATACATTTTGGGGTCAATTTTTATCTATTACCATTGTGAAAATAAAACAATTTGGTCTAAATTAAATTTTTGGGGAAAAAAAGTTATTTTTTTCTTCCTCATTGCTTCAGTTCCTGTGAGACACCTGAAGGGTTAATAAACTTCTTGAGGGATGCAGTTTTTAGACTGGTGTCACGTTTGGGTGTTTTCTGTCAGAAAGGCCCCTCAAAGTCACTTCAAATGTGATGTAGTCTCTTAAAAAAATGGTTTTGTAAATTTTGTTGGAGAAATGAGAAATCGCTTGTCAACTTTTAATCCTAATGACTTCCTAACAAAAAAAAAAATTGTTTCCAATATTGTGCTGCTATAAAGTAGACATGTGGGAAATATTATTTATTAACTATTTTGTGTGACATATCTCTCTGATTTAAGGGCATAACAATTCAACAGTTTGAAAATTGCAAAGTTTCCATTTTTTTCACAAATAAACGCAAGTCTTATCGAATAAATTTTACCACTATCATGAAGTACAATATGTCACAAAAAAATTATCTTAGAACCAGTGGATCTGTTGAAGCTTTCCAGAGTTATTACCTCATAAAGTGACAGTGGTCAGATTTAAAAAATAAGGCCCGGTCATTAACCTACAAAGTGGCTCGGTCTTTAAGGGGTTAAATATAACTTGCTTATCAAGGTCTTTTTACTGTCTAATCATAAAACCACCAAAT
This sequence comes from Phyllobates terribilis, assembly GCF_046119375.1. Taxonomy (NCBI): domain Eukaryota; kingdom Metazoa; phylum Chordata; class Amphibia; order Anura; family Dendrobatidae; genus Phyllobates; species Phyllobates terribilis. The sequence goes on along the minus strand of NW_027362761.1, from coordinate 405,220,994 downwards.
TCATTTTCGGTATCTCTTGTCTTCCCATTTTATCTGAATATGATTAATTGAAAGTATCAATATGTGGTATATAATCATAAATTATGTAGGAATTCAGCTAAGAATCTTCTGAGCTACAAACTGATTAGAAATGATAAATGAAACCATTATTCTATTTCACCCAAAGGTGAGAGCAAGATCACTGTCTGATGCACACTGTACCATAATTTAATTGAAATCTTTCTTTCTAAAACTCTCCTACTTTCCCGCTGTTTATTGCACTGCCAGCCCCTGGCCTGGCTCTCTAGGCAGCACAGACAGAGTTGCTTTATAGCGCAATAAGAGCAATGAGCTATCCAGCCATTTGGGTGGGCTGACCCTCAGCCAATGAAATGCACAACAGACTTGACAATTAGGGGACCCAGTCAGTCGCCTAATCAGGGCTTTGGTTCAATGGTCAATGAGCAAGTCCCCAATACCACTGTGCCCGATATTGAGTTCCTTAATATTTCTGATGCTCTGTACATAGCATTCATTTATCTGTACTCTATCCTGCCTTTGTTTGAATGCACTTTTGGATTAATTGTATTGCTTCTACTGTGGTTTTGACCTTGGATTGTTTGATTAGCTCTTGGACTCCAGTTTCAACTTCTCTCTAAATTCAAACTGTAAGTTTCTGCAACAATGTCCAGCTTCCAGCATAGTGGTTAAAGGGTGAAAACAAGGGAGCTTACAAAAGTCTATCTCCCTCTTACAAAGAAGGACTCGTGTCAACTGAACCCCACTCTTGCGTTCATAACTGTCCATCTAAGTTATATACTTTGACCCTCTTTTGATGGACTTTCTTGTGATGGATATACCACCTAGTTATTTCAATATTATGCGAATAAAAGCTATTATTTGTTATGGCATAATTTATTTATACCTCCTACAGTCATGGCCAAAAGTATTGAGAATGAGACAAATAGTAATTTTTCCAAAGTTTACTGCTTCATTTTTTATAATGGCAATTTGCATATACTCCTGAATGTCAAAGAGTGATCAGCTTAACAGCAATTACTGTACTTGCAAAGTCAATATTTGCCCAGAAAATGAACTTTAACCCCCAAAACACATTTCAACATCATTGCAGTCCTGACTTAAAAGGAGCTGCTAACATCGTTTTAGTGATTGATCCATTAACACAGGTGTTGGTGTTGATGAGGACAGGGCTGGCGATCAATCAGTCATGATTAAGTAAGAATGACTTCACTGGACACTTTAAAAGGAGGCTGGTTCTTGGTATCATTGTTTCTCTTCAGTTAACCATGGTTATCTCTAAAGAAACACGTGCAGCCATCATTGCACTGCACAAAAATGGCCTAACAGGGAAGAGTATCGCAGCTACAAAGATTGCACCTCAGTCAACAATCTATCGCATCATCAAGAACTTCAAGGAGAGAGCTTCCATTGTTGTCAAAAAGGCTCCAGGGCGCCCAAGAAAGACCAGCAAGCGCCAGGACCGTATCTTAAAACTGTTTCAGCTGCGGAATCGGACTACCAGCAGTGCCGAGCTTGATCAGGAATGGCAGCAGGCTGGTGTGAGTGCTTCTGCACGCACTGTGAGGCGGAGACTCTTTGAGCAAGGGCTGGTTTGAAGGAGGGCAGCAAAGAAGCCACTTCTCTCCAGAAAAAACATCAGGGACCTACTGATATTCTGCAAAAGGTACAGGGAGTGGACTGCTGAGGACTGGGGCAAAGTCATTTTCTCTGATGAATCCCCTTTTCGATTGTTTGGGACATCTGGAAAACAGCTTATTCGGAGAAGAAGAGGGGAGCGCTACCACCAGTCTTGTCTCATGCCAACTGTAAAGCATCCTGAAACCATTCATGTGTGGGGTTGCTTCTCAGCCAAGGGAATCGGCTCACTCACAGTCTTGCCTAAAAACACAGCCATGAATAAAGAATGGTACCAGAATGTCTTCCAAGAGCAACTTCTCCCAACCGTCCAAGAGCAGTTTGGCGCCCAAAAATGCCTTTTCCAGCATGATGGAGCATCTTGCCATAAAGCAAAGGTGATAACAAAATGGCTCATGGAACAAAACATAGAGATTTTGGGTCCATGGCCTGGAAACTCCCCAGATCTTAATCCCATTGAGAACTTGTGGTCAATCATCAAGAACCGGGTGGACAAACAAAAACCAACAAATTCTGGCAAAATGCAAGCATTGATTATGCAAGAATGGACTGCTATCAGTCTGGATTTGGTCCAAAAGTTGATTGAGAGCATGCCAGGGAGAATTACAGAGGTCTTGAAGAAGAAGGGGCAACACTGCAAACATTGACTTGCTGCATTAACTCATTCTAACTGTCAATATAACCTATTGGTACTCATAATATGATTGCAATTATATTTCTGTATGTGATATAAACATCAGACAAACACTAATAAAAACCAGAGGCCAGCAGATCATGTGAAAATATAATTTTGGTGTCATTCTCAAAACTTTTGGCCATGACTGTACATACCACCAGTAATGTACTATTGCTAGATAATGTTACGGCCTTCTAGATATAGCAATGACATATTAAAGGGAATCTGTCAACAATATTTCATATCACAAACCATTATACCGTATATGCATGTAGCTCTTTCAAAGTAAAGTCCATCTATTCCTTTACAAGGCCAGTCTCTTCCTCTGTTACTGAAAAATCAACATTTGAATTAATATTCAAATGAAGCTTTAGATCTCAAGCCTCCCACTCAAACTCTATCCCCCACCAAGTGCCTCCCTCCTTGCTTGACTGATGGCTCCTTTACCTGAAATCATACAGCATAGTCAAGCAGGAGGATATGTCGATGGGTGAGGACTAGAGCTGGAGTGATAGAGTCTTCAGATCAACAGCCTTATTTGCATATAAAGTCAAACACTGATTTCTTAGTAACTGAGGACCGGACTGGCCAGGTAAAGGTTTTGCTGGATTTGCCTTTCAAAGAGCTATATGTGCATTTAAATAGTCTGAGGAAAGTGAAATGTTGCTGACAGATTCCTTTTAATGTTTAGTTAATGTCATTTGTAATATGCGTCCTGCTACAGGTATGCAACAACTATATGAGTTTCATTGTATCAGTAATTTAAGGAAGTATATGGGAGATATACTCCTTAATGTTGTCAAAGGTAATAAGTATTTTAGAGATACAGGTCCTTTGTAGAGATGAACAAGCACTAAAAAGCTTGCATGCTCGTTACTCAAATTGGGCTATTTCTAATGCTCATGTGATCATTTTGAGTAACGAGTATAATGGGTGTCAATAGGAAGTCTGAGCATTTTTCCGGCAGACCCTACAAGGAGGTCTGGGGGGCAGTGAAAATATTGAAATGAGGGAAAAAGTACTGAATGGAAGGAAAACATCATGGGGAAGACCCCTGGAAGCATCTCTGACTCCCAGATCGCTGCTGAGAACAATGGTGTCACACTTTTGCACCACTTTAAGGACTGATAATTAGTGATGAGCGAACGTGCTCGCCACTGCTCGGTACTCACTCGAGCACCACGGTGCTTGACATGCTCGGTGCTCGCCATGTATTTCCGCGTTGCTAGGGCGGGAACTCGGGTCCCCTCCCTGCATGTTTGGCGCTCTTTAGAGAGCCAATGAACATGCAGGGATTGCCTGCCATGCACTGTAATGCTGTAGCCATATTGGTTGTGGGCATTACAGTGATTGGCTGGCCGTACAGCGTCATCAGGTCTATATCAGACCGGGCGCCGCCATGCTCATCACAGTCACTCCGGATCAGAGAGTGTAGGGAGAGCTGTGGCTGCGCCAGGGACAGATTTGATTGTGTATTAGGTAGTGTAGGGAGAAAAACCGTACATTGCACATATCCATCTTAACAAACAGTCCTTCTGAGGACTAATCCATCTGCAGAGATATCAGGCAGGTTGGGTGCATAGGCAGGCAGTGTACATAGCAGACTGCAGTGCATATAGCTCAAGAGGCTCTATTCCAATTCTGCCTTCTGCTGCTGTTAGATATTTCTATACAAAGGCCCAAGTCTCAGGGTCCAGGAATCCTCATTATTTGCTTAAAAAGCAATCCAGAGAACAGCATTTTTTCTGCGCCATTTGCTTGTTTCACTGCAGAATACAGCCAGGTCCTTTCGATATTAGAGCGCTAGAAATACAGCTATTTAAAACTGTGTTTTCTCCATCAAACGGATCACATATACGTTGTCAGAAAATACTGCCATTTCTGGCCTCCATTAAAAATTTCCTTTAGTGTGTCAGTGAAGCAATTCACAGCAGTTTGCTGTTCAAACTACTTACCTACAGGCCAGGTATTTAAAACTCTGCTTTCTCCGTCACACGGATCACATGTACGTTGTCAGAAAATACTGCCATTTCTGGCGTCCAATAAAAATTTCCTTTAGTGTGTCAGTGAAGCAATTCACCGCAGTTTGCTGTTCAAACTACTTACCTACAGGCCAAGTATTTAAAACTCTGTTTTCTCTATCACACGGATCACATATAAGTTCGCTTCAAACTCAGTCATTTGTAGTGAGCGTGGAAGATATTGTCCTCCATTTAAAATGGGCAAGGCACGTGGCAAGGGACGGGGAACTGAAAGTGATGGTGATGGTGCATGCAGAGGCCGAGGACAAGGCCGTGGGCAAGCCAAAATTGTGCCACAACAAACACCCACATCTTCTTGCCTGACCTTCCGGTCCCAATTTCTAGGGGACCGCAGCACACCACTATTGAATTCAGAGCAGTGTCAAAAGGTTGTTGGCTGGATAGCGGATAATGCTTCCAGTCACTTAGCCACCACCACCACCCTGTCTTCGACACGGTCAAATCTCAGTAGCCGTGAGTCTGGACCGCATATTCCTCACCCTGATCCTCCTTCCTCCCACCGTGCCGAGTACCCAGAGACAACTGATCCCACACTTGGACACTCTTAAGAGCTGTTCACTTTTCCATTTATAGATTCGGCCCTCTCGCCCGGTCCACTTGAAGCGGGGCAAGAGGAAATCGCGAGTAGCGATGCCCAAATATTTGAGCAGCCACAGTCACACGAAGGCGATGGTGGGAAAGTGTCACAAGAGGTGGACGATGATGAGACTCAATTGCCAGAAAGTAAGGAGGAGGACCAGGGTGCAGAAGTGGAAGACGAGGTGGTGGATGATATAGTAACTGACCCAACCTGGCAGGAGGACATGCAGAGCAAGCACAGCAGCACACAGGGGGAGGGAGATAGAGCACCCCAACAGACAGGAAGAAGCAGTGTGGTGACAGCAGACAGAAGGCAGGCAACCGTTCCCCGTAGCACCAACAAGAAGGAATTTGCCAGTACAACCCAAAAAAGGCCATTTGCACCACCTGCCAGGCCAGCATCAGCAGGGGTGGCAAAACGACCAGCCTGACCACTACCAGCATGATCAGGCACATGGCAGCAAAGCACCCGACTTTGTGGGCCGAACCCCAGGGTCCCCAGGAACAGTGTCTGTGGGTGGCAATATTGCTTCTTCCGCTGTTGTGCATGCAAGCCAATCCCCTGTCCATGGTGCATGCGAAGACGCCTCCTGCCCTTCACCTGTCGTTGCACACTCTCAAGTAGCAGCATCAGGAAGCACGTCCATGTCCTTGTCCAAGCTCAGCGTTCAGTTGTCCATACCCCAGTCCTTGGAACTCAAGCGCAAATGTGCAACCAATGCCCCACAGGCCACACTACTAAATTCTCACATTTCACGATTGCTTGCGCTAGAAATGTTGCCTTTTAGGCTCGTGGAGACAGAAGCATTCCGCAACCTGATGGTGGCCATCCCTCGGTACTCGGTTCCCAGCCGCCACTATTTCTCCCGGTGTGCCATCCCCGCATTACACAAGGACCTGTCCCAAAACATCAGCCGTGCTCTCAACAACGCAGTTACTGGTAAAGTCCACCTAACCACGGACACGTGGACAAGTGCTTGTGGGCAGGGATGGTACATCTCACTGATGGCACACTGTGTTAACATAGTGGAAGCCGGGACCCAGTCGGACCTTGGGATGGAACACGTCCTCCAGACGCGAAGGATTGCAACCCCTAGGTCAATCAGGGTTGCCCCCACGGTATACGGCTCCTGCACCTCACTCTCCTCAGCCTCCTCCTCCTCTTCAGCCTCCATCTCCGAAATGACCACATCAGTCACAAGCTGGAAGCACTGCAGCACTGCCTCGGCCAAGCGGCAACAGGCTGTGCTGAAGCTAATATGCTTAGCTGAAAAACCGCACAATACTGAAGAGTTGTGGACAGCTCTGAAAGAGCAGGCAGATCTGTGGCTCACACCACTGAACCTACAGCCAGGCATTGTCGTGTGTGACAATGGCCGGAACCAGGTGGCGGCTCTGAGGCGAGGCGAGCTCACAAACGTACCATGCCTGGCCCATGTGCTTAACCTTATGGCTCAGCGGTCCCTAAAATCCTACCCAGAGCTGCCGGATTTGCCTGTTAAAGTTCGCCGCCTGTGTGCCCATTTTAGAAAGTCAGCTACAGCTTCCGCCGCCCTTGCAGTGTTTCAGCAGCATTTGCAGCTTCCGGCTTACAGACTGGTGTGTGATGTCCCCACGCATTGGAACTCTACAGTGCAGATGTTGGGAAGGATTTGTGAGCAGAAGAGGGCAGTTTTTGAGTACCAGCGTAAACAACGCCGTCGGTATTCAGTTCAGACTCCACACGTAAGACCTCAGGAGTGAACATGGATGTCAGACATATGTACCATCCTCCAAAACTTTGAGGACTCCACCAAGATGGTGAGCGGTGATGATGCCATAATTAGCGTCACCATCCCACTTCTCTGTCTACTGAAACGCTCTCTGCTCACAATCAAAGACGATGCATTGCAGGTGGAGCACGATGAGATGGAGCAAGGAACCATACAGGGTGATTACACACAGCCCAGCCTCATCTCATCCCAACGTGGATTGGGTGACAATGAGGAAGAGGAGGAGGAGTAGGAAGGACAGGAGCTAGTTTAATGCACTATAGACGGTACTACCTGCACAGCTGTCATACCGTCTGTTCAGCGTGGATGGCCAGAGGACAGAGAGGAGGAAGAGGAGAGCATGGTCAGTCATCCTCTTGCCTGTTAGCAGTCTGGCACGCATGGCTGAGTTTATGTTACGCTGCTTTTCCCATGACCCTCGCGTTCTCAAAATTTTGTGTGAGAGTCATTACTGGTTGGTGACACTTCTAGACCCACGCTACAAGGAGAACTTTCTATCTCTTATTCCCTAGGCGGACAGGTCTACAAAAATGGGGCTGTACCAGAAGGCCCTTGTTGCGGAACTAGTAAAAAAATTCCCATCTGAAAACGCTGGCGGCAGAGGGCACACTTCATTGGACAACTAAGGAGTACAGGCGAGAGAGACACAACTTCAATCCAGCAGAGGCAGGGGAACACTGTCAAAGTTCTGGGACAGTTTTCTCAGACTCTCCCATCACACAGGCCCTGAGGCGCGGGGTACTCTCACAAGGATGAAGCTGAGGGAGTACCTTGCCGACCGTACCAAAGTCCTCCATGATTACGCTGTGCCTTATAATTATTGGGTATCCAAGCTGGATACGTGGAATGAACTGGCTTTCTATGCCTTGGAGGTCCTGGCCTGCCCTGCTGCCAGCGTTTTATCAGAGCGGGTTTTTAGTGCCGCAGGTGGAATTATAACTGATAAGTGCGTCCGCCTGTCAACTGAATATGCTGACAGGCTGACTCTTATAAAAATGAACATGGGCTGGATTGGGCCAGACTTCTCAACACCACCGAATGATAGCAGCGTAACATAAACTCAAATCCAGTGTCTTTTCTTCAGAGGTGTATTCCTATCCACCTTTTTACACCCACACATGGGTATACGCTTCCTGATTTTGGCTATTTGCTATTGTCCTCCTCCTTCTCCTCATCCTCCACCACCATATCACCAGGGTGACCGTGATCCATTATGCAACAATTTTTTTAAAGCGTGTTTATGATGCCCGTAAAAAAAATGTTTTATACAGTATGTTCATGTTTACCCCAAGGGGTAAATGTTTGTCAGCCCATACACTTAGTGCAAGGGCATTACAAGTATAGGAGACCCGCTCCTTTCAAATGGGAACATTTTTTTATGAGGCCCTCCTCCACGTCTCTTCCAAGGGTCATTGAAGTGCCCCCAAATTTTTGGCAGCCCTTGATTCACTGCATAGGCCAACACTATGGGAGACTCTCTCCTTTCTAATGGAAATTTGTCGTTACTGTGGCCCTGCTCTATGTGTCTTTAAATTCTTAGTGGTGTTTTTCCTAAAATTGGTCAGTCGTTGGACTCACTGCATACCTTATGACTGTATAGCAGACCCTCTCCTTTCTAATTGGAACATGTCGCACCTTGTTACTGTGGCCCTGCTCTACGTGTCTTTAAATTCTTAGTGGGGTTTTTCCTAAAATTGGTCAGCCGTTGGACTCACTGCATACCCTATGACTGTATAGCAGACCCTCTCCTTTCTAATTGGAATTTTTATCGTTACTGTGGCCCTGCTCTATGTGTCTTTATTTTCTTAGTGGAGTTTTTCCCAAATTTTGGCAGCCCTTGCTGTCACAGCATGGGCATTACCACCTGCTCCTTTATAATGGGAACATTTTTTTTACTGAGACCCTCCTCTATGTCTCTTCAAAGGGGTATTGGGTTGCGTCCAAATTTTTGGCAGCCCTTACAGTCACTGGATACGCAGTAAAAGTGTAGGAGACCCACTTGTCAATAATGGGAACAACAAAGCATAGCCGGCTGATGGCTCTCTAACAATAGCGAGGGCCAATTGCTGGCCTTTTAAGAATAGTAAGGGCCGTCTGATGGCCCTATAAAAATAGGCTTTATGACTTTCAGAGTCCCTCCATCATAAATAGAACAGGATGTGTCTGATGATGTGTCACACACCACATTGCCATATAAGGTTGTAAAATGTTAAAATTACATTTCCCGGTGAATGCATTTGTCTTAAAAAATAACGTAAAAAAAACAAAACAATAGGATCTTTCTTTAGTATAAAAAACAGCGTCACCAATTTAACCTCAATGTAATCAAATTGTTCAGCTCATGTACCTCCTCCTCCATCTCCGAAATGACTAAACCAGTCACAAGCTGACAGCACTGCAGCACTGCCTTGGTCAAGCTGCAACAGGTTGTGCTGAAGATAACATGCATAATGCTTAATTGACAAACTGCCCAGTGCTGCAGCGTTGTTGAAAGCTGTAACACAGCAGCCTAATCTGTGGCTCTCACCGCTGAACATACAGCCAGGCATGGTCGTGTGTGACAATGGGCGGAACCTGGTGACGGAGAAATGACAGTCGTGATAGAAACAGTTTCCCTCTATGCCAGTCCTTTCACCGAGCTTAAAAATATGGCTGTGGTGAAATACAACTCCCACTGAGAAGCTGTTTCAGATTGAAAAACATTGTGCCCACCAGAGGATTTGATTCTGAGGGATAACCTTTCTCACCCGCTCAAGAGCCCCATAGCAGCTGCAAAGTTAGCGCTATCATGAACTCTCCTGAGGTAGAAACCAAGGCACACCAGAGGATTCTCAGGTGGGTCCGTTCAACCCTGCCGAGAAGCAGTCCTTGCTAAGAAAAGTGTGTGGGAAGGTTCCCGGACACTCTATTTTTACTGAGGAGGAAACACACGCAAACACAGGGAGAACATACAAAGTCCTTGCAGATGTTGTCCTTGCTGGGATTTGAACCTGGGATCCCAGCACTGCAAGGCTTAAGTGCTAACCACTGATCCAATGTGCTGCTGTTTACCCTCTAATATCTAACAGGCTGGAGAAACTTGCACCTACTGCCACTATATCTTCAGCTGCTTTGTGAGAAAATGTATTTGGGCAGCCACTTAGTCTACCAAATAAAATTCCTGAGAAGGAAATTGGGGATGGCTTCACTACTGGTACTGGGGGCAGTGCTAATACCATGGCGTTGTACCATAGTTTGCTGGAAATATTCCAGGCTGGTAGGAGGCAAGCAAATTCCCACAGAAAAGTACCAGCAGTAATGTTCAGGCCAGCTTTAGAGGACTTCCTGGGAGAAATGACTCGCAGATACGGTTTCCCTCTATGCCAGTCCTTTCACCGAGCTAAATACAACTCTCAGCAAATAAAGTTGTGGACTGGCTCCGTACCATCCCTGGCCATATTCACCTGTCCACGTGTTTGTGGTTAGGCGGTCCCTCCCAGTAAGTGCACTGGGGAGGGCACGGGTAATGTTGTGGGACCCGTGCTTGTGGAAGGCGGAGGCGATACCGGGAAATATAGTGGCGGCTGGGGACTGAGTATGGACACCCGGCCACCACCAGCATTCGGCTATGAAAAGCTACTGCCTCCACGAGCCTAAATGGCCACATTTCAAGTGCAATCAGCTGTCAAAAATTTGGCAGTATAGTATTGCGGCCTGTGGGAGGGTGGCTGCCTGCATACTTGCGCTTGCATTCCAAGGAATGGGGTAGGGACAACTGAACGCTGCAGTGGGATAAGGACGTGGACGGTGATTGTTGAAAGTCTGCAATGACAGGTGCATGGCGGTAGGCATCTTCGCATGCGCCAAGGATCACTAATGATGGGCACACTTTTAGGCAGTGACCTGGAAATCAGAAATGCTTCCAGAGGTCTTTCCCATGCTGTTCCCATGTCTTTTAAGCACTGTATGCATGTGTCTGATGATGTGTCACATACCACATGGCCAGATAAGTTTGTAAAATGTTAAAATTACATTTCCTGGTGAATGCATTTGTCTTGGTTGAAAGCAATGCAAAAGTGCAAAAACGCATCAAAAACGCAACGTGTGAACTTAGACCAAGGTGTGGAGGAGTATTTTTTGTTTTGTTTTTTTATTTTGCCTCCTATGCAAGTCATTACCCTGGAAAGGATGTTCCTTAACATATTTCCCAGGAAAATAGATTTTGGTTTTGTTTTTGTATGTTTTATTGTGAGTCCGTAAAAGTGGCGTAATACCTCTGACAACGTTGTTAACAGCAGTGATATGGGAGTCAGAGATGCTTCCAGGGGTCTTCCCCATGCTGTTCCCATGTCATTTGAGCACTGTTCCCATCGATTTGGGCAATTTTTAGGCCCTCTGCAGACCGCCAGGGGGAGCCGCCTAAAAAATGCTCGTTTCCCATAGACTTACATTGGGCTCGTTGCTCCGGTTGAGCACCCGAGTATTCCAATTTGCTCGACTCGAGCAACGAATACCCGAGCATTTTAGTGCTCGCTCATCACTACTGATAATAAAACATTCAAAATCGGCAAGAAATTGGAACTTAAAGGAAAAAAAAGTTAAGAAATATTTTTTCCTGCATAATGACTTGTATATACGGCTACATGTAAAAATTATTTTAAAAAATATATATAATATAAGTAACCCAAAATTGAATTTTTATCAAAAAATTTGATATTTCAGTGTAGTTTATGAAGGAAGCAAGAAGTGCCAAAAATTAGAGACTCAGATACACTTTGTATTAGACATAAAAGAGGGCCTCATACACATTCTGTTCAAATTGTCATGTAGTGGCACTCCTATACTCATAAAGCCTATGCACTAAGTTCAAATTCTGACCAAAATTAGAAACAGGGTCATCCATACACCCTTGAAGGCACCAACTGTTGTGTCTCCTGTCTGTTATTATCCCCCGGTAGCACTAAAAACCCGCTCAGACAAGACGCTAGTGGCAGGGCAGCACAACACCTTCAAGGCATAGAGGGACCACTCATGCCAGGTGTCCAGCTTTGAGACCCAAAAGCTGAAGGTCACAGAGAAATTAGGGAGTACTCTGGTTTTGTTGACCAGGTAATGCTTGATCATCTTTAAAAATGTTTCCCTCCATGTTAAAAATACCCGGTCAGCACAGCATGGATGCTGGGAGGGTGTCATGAAATTGTCACAGGCCTTTGACAGTGTAACCCTGCATTTTCGGTGTGTCTCCCACACCTCTCCTCCTTGGTTGTGCAAGGAAGCCTGCTCCCTGCCTCTATTTTCCTCAATGACCTCCTTCAGGATTTTGTCTATTTCATGTCATCCTCCTCCTTATCCTTCTCCTCATCCTCCACCATTATATCACCAGGGTGACCATCATGTAACGCCCACGTATTTTTTTTTAAAGGTGTTTATGATACCCATAGGAAGTATTTTTAGAGGCCTACCTCTAACATTCTTTATAATTACATATGTATACCCCCAAGGGTAAATGTTTTTCATCCCATGCACTTAATGTGTGGGCATGACAAGTCTAGGAGACCCACTGCTTAATAATGGAAAATATTTTTTTTTTACTGAGGCCCTCTACTATGTTTCTTCGAATTGGCATTGAACTGTGTTCTATTTTTTGGCAGCCTTTGAACTTGCTGCATACGCAATAATAGTATAGGGGAACCCCTCCTAAATAATGGGAAGGCAAATTCAGATTGATTCTATATTCTACAACATTAATTTTAATCTGTAATTCGTGTACGGGTGTGCTATTGCACTATGGATAGCGTATTACACGCATTCAGACAGGGATTATTGCCTTATATTCTTGCTGCTTCAAGCAAAAGAAGCTATCATCAGCTGTAAATGAGTGTTCATTCTGGTTGCATACATCTCTTACAGTGTCTAATAACTTGATAGTTTTTTTCCAAATATCCTTGATAGATTCATGTTTTTTAATACAATCTACTCTCCGAAATACATCAAAGCAGTGGGTTAAAATCTATTTTTTTATTCTACAATATTACCTCTCTTATCTGAAATTTGTGTATGGGTGAACTATCACAGTATGGATAGCACATTACACAGATCCAGCCAGGGATTATGTGCTGCAAAAACAAATATTGCCTGTTGATAATGCTGTTAGAATAGGGACAGATGCTAGGTATCATCAGCTGGAAATGAGTGTTCATATTCTGCTCACATACTTATCTTCCTGGGTGCATAACTTGATTGATTCTTTCCATGCACTTGTTGGCCGATTCATATTTTTTAACGGTGATCTATAATTGAAAATTCATCAAAGCAAGCAGGATTGCTTGCGTTTCGCCACGATTTGGTGCTGCAACATGCCAAATAAACCTCTTCGGAGCTGATTAGATTCTATTTTAATTGCATAATATTACCTCTCTTTTCTGAGATTCGTGTACGGGTGACCTACAGCAGTAGGGATAGCGTCTTACAGGCATCTAGTCAAGGATTACTGTATTATACTCCATGCTGAAAAAAATATCTATTCCCTATTGATACCGCTGTTAGCTGCTTTTAAAATAGGGACAGGTGCTAGGTAGTATCATCAGCTGGAAATGAGTGTTCATACTGGTCACATACTTAGCAGTGATGAGCAAACACTAAATACTCGGGTACTCATCGCAAATTGAAATGCTTGAGTGCTCAGTCTGAGCAACAAGCCCAATGCAAGTCTATGGGAAACACATGCATTTTTCAGGTGCCCCGGCGGTCTGCAGAGGGCCTAAAAATTGCCCAAATTGATGGGAACAGTGCTCAAATGACATGGGAACAGCATGGGGAAGACCCCTGGAAGCATCTCTGACTCCCAGGTCACTGCTATCAACAATGTTCTCAGAGGTATTACACCACTTTTACTGATTCACAATAAAACATAAAAAAGGAAACCAAAATGGATTTTCCTAGGAAAAATGTTAAGGAACATCTTTTCCGGGGTAATGACTTGTCTATAAGGCAAAATAAATATACAAAAACAAAAATGCTCCTCAATACCTTGGGCTATGTTCACACGTAACGATTCTGAAGCATTTTTGCACTTTTGTATTGGTTTCAACAGTAAAAAATGCATTCACCAGGAAATGTAATTTTAACATTTTACTACCTTATCTGGCCATGTGGTGTGTGAGACATCATCAGACATACCCTGTTTCATTTAAGGAGGGACATTGAAAGTCACAAGCACTATTATAAGCATCCCTTACTATTCTTAAAGGGCCAGCAGTCGGCTATGCTTTATTGTTCCCATTATTAAAGAGTGGGTCTCCTATAATGTTATTGCATATGCAGTGACTGCAAGGGCTGCCAAAAATTTGGATGCTCCCCAATACCCCTTTGAAGGTCCAGCAGTCGGCTATGCTTTGTTGTTCCCATTATAAAGGAGTGGGTCTCCTATATTGGTAATGCACATGCAGAGACTGCAAGGGCTGCCAAAATTTGGGAAGAACCCCAATAAAAATTTAAAGACACATAGAGGAGAGCCTCAGCAACAACGATGACATGTTCCGATTAGAAAGGAGATGGTCTGCTATACAGTTATAGGGTATGCAATGAGTCCAACGGCTGCCAAAATTTATGAAAAACCCCAACAACAATTTAAAGACACATGGAGCTGGGCCGCAGTAACAATATGTTCCCATTAGAAAGGAGAGGGTCTGCTATACAGTTATAGGGTATGCAGTGAGTCCAATGGCTGACAAAAATTTGGAGGCACTCCAATGTCCCTTGCAAGAGACGTAGAGGTCGGAGGGCCTCCTGAAAACAATGTTCCCATTATTAGGAAGATGGTGTCCCATACTGTTTGCTTATGCAGTGAATGTAATGGCTGCCAAAAATTTGGAGGCGCTCCAATGTCCCTTGCAAGAGAAGTAGAGGTTGGAGGGCCTCCTGAAAACAATGCTACCATTATAAGGAAGTGGGTCTCCCAGACTCTTTGTCTATGCAGTGAATGCAACGGCTGCCAAAAATTTGGAGGCGTTCCAAAGTTCCTTTCAAGAGACATAGAGGTCAGAGGGCCTACGGAAATCAATGTTCCCATTATTAGGAAGTGGGTCTCCCATACTGTTTGCCTATGCAGTGAATGCAACCGCTGCCAAAAATTTGGATGAATGCCAATGTCCCTTGCAAGAGACGTAGATATGGTAATATGGTAGATATGGTGGTGAAGGATGAGGTTGAGGAGAAGGAGGAGGACAAGAGCAAATAGACAAAATCAGGAAGCGTATACCCATGTCTGGGTGTGAAGACAGAGGTGCATGGGAATAGAGTTATACCTCCCAAAAAAAAGACACTGAATTTGAGTTTATGTTACGCTGCTATCATTCGGTTGTGTTGAGAAGTCTGGCCTAATCCAGCCCCTGTTCATTTTTATAAGAGACAGACTGTCAGCATTTTTAGTTGACAGGCGGATGAGCCTATCAGTTATTAATCCACTAGCGACACTAAAAACCCGCTCTGACAAAACACTAGTGGCAGGGCAGGCCAGGACCTCCAAGGCGTAGAGAAAAAGTTCATGCCACATGTCCAGCTTTGATACCCAATAATTATAAGGCACAGAGGAAACATGGAGGATGTTGGTACGGTCGGCAAGGTACTACCTCACCATCTACCGAAACTTTCCCTCCTTGTGAGAGTGCCCCATGCCTCAGGGCTTGTGCGATGAGAGAGTCTGAGAAAACTGTCCCAGAACTTTGACAGTGTTACCCTGCCTCTGCTGGATTGCATGTGTGTCTCTCTGCTGTACTCCTTGATTGTCGAAGGAACTGTGGCCTAAACTCAGCCATGCGTGCCAGACTGCTAACAGGCAAGACTCCCGTGTCCTCACCAAGAGGATGACTGACCATGCTCTCCTCCTCCTCTCTGTCCTCAGACCATCCATGTTGAGCAGACGGTTTGACAGTTGTTCAGGTAGTACCGTCTATAGCGCAGGAAACTAGCTCCTGTTCTTCCTCTTCCTCCTATTCCTCATTGTCACCCAATCCATGTTGGGATGAGATGAGGCTGGGCTGTATGGAATCCCCCTGTATGGTTCCTTGATACATCTCATTGTGCTCCGCCTGCAATGCATCCTCTTTAATTGTGAGCAGAGAGTGTTTCAGAAGACAGAGAAGTGGGATGGTGATGCTAATTATGGCGTCATCACCGCTCACCATCTTGGTGGAGTCCTGAAACTTTTGGAGTATGGTACAGATGTCTGACATCCATGTCAACTCCTGAGGTCTTATGTGTGGAGTCTGACCTGAATACCGACTGCCTTGTTGATGCTGGTAGTCAACAACTGTCCACTTCTGCTCGCAAATCCTTCCCAATATCTGCAATGTAGAGTTCCAATGTGTGGGGACATCGCACACCAGTTGGTGAGCTGGAAGCTGCAAACGCTGCTGAAGCACAACAAGGGCGGCCAAAGCTGTAGCTGACTATAAAATGGGCACAAATGTAGTGTACTTTGACAAGCAGATCAGGCAGATCTGGGTAGGTTTTGAGAAACTGCTGAACCACGAGGTTAAGCCCATGGGCCAGGCATGGTACGCGTGTGAGCTCTCCTCGCTTCAGAGCCTGCACCAGGTTCGAGCCATTGTCACACACAAGCCTGGCTGTAGGTTCAGCGATGTCAGCCAAAGATCCGCCTGCTCTTTCAGAGCTGTCCACAACTCTTCAGCATTGTGCGGTTTGTCACATAAGCATATTAGCTTCAGCACATGCCTGCTGCAGCTTGGCTGAGGCAGTGCTGCAGTGCATCCAGCTTGTGACTGATGTGGTCATTTCAGAGATGGAGGCTGAAGAGGAGGAGGAGGCTGAGGTGCAGGGGGCTACCCTGATTGACCTAGGGCCTGCATTCCTTGATGTCGGGAGGATGTGTTCCATCCCAAGGTCCGACTGGGTCCCAGCTTTCACTAAGTTTACCAAGTGTGCCGTTAGCGAGATGTACCATCCCTGCCCACAAGCACTAGTCCACGTGTCCGTGGTTAGGTGGACTTTCCCTGCAACTACATTGTTGAGGGTATGGCTAATGTTGTTGGACACATGCTTATGTAATGCAGGGACGGCACACAGGGAGAAATAGTGGCGACTGGGGACTGAGTACCGAGGGACGGCCGCCACCATTGGGTTGTGGAAAGCTTCTGTCTCAACAAGCCTAAAAGGCAACATTTCGAGCAAGCAGTCGCGAAATGTGGGAATCTAATAGTGTGGCCTGTGGGGTGTTGGCAGCAAATTTGCGCTTGCGTTCCAAGGACTGGGGTATGGACAACTGAACGCTGCGCTGGGACAAGGATGAGCTTGTTGATGGTGCTAGTTGAGAGTGTGCAACGACTGGTGAAGGTCAGGAGGCATCTTCACATGCGATATGGACAGGGGATTGGCTTGCACACACAACAACGGAAGAAGCAGTGGTGTCACCAGTAGACACTGTTCCTGGACCCTGGGGTTCGGCCCACAAAGTCGGGTGATTTGCTGCCATGTGCCTGATCTTGCTGGTGGTGTTCAGGCTGCTAGTTTTGCTACCCCTGCTGATGCTAGCCTGGCAGGTGGTGCAAATGGCCTTTTTTGGGTTATCGGCAGTGTCTTTAAAAAACAACCAGACTCGGGAGGACCTAACAGTTATACTGGCAACTTCCGACGTGTTGGTGTTATGGGGAACGGCTGCCCGCCTTCTGTCTGCGGCCACCACACTGCTTCTTCCTGCCTGTTGGGGTGCTACGCCTCCCTCCCCCTGTGTGCTGCTGTCCTTGCTCTGCATGTCCTCCTGCCAGGTTGGGTCAGTTACTATATCATCCACCTCCTTATCTACCACTTCCGCACCCTTGTCCTCCTCCTGACTTTCTGGCAATTGTGTCTCATCATCGTCCAGCTCTTGTGACATTTTCCCACTTTCACCTTCGTATGACCGTGGCTGTTCAAATATTTGTACATCGCTACATACGATCATCTCTTGCCCCACTTCAAGTGGACCAGGTGAGAGTCCAGAATCTATAAATGGAAAAGTGAACAGCTCTTTGGAGTGTCCAAGTGTGGGATCAGTTGTCTCTGGGCACTCGGCATGGTGGGAGGAAGGAGGATCAGGGTGTGTAACATGCAGTCCAGACTCACAGCTGCTGAGACTTGACTGTGTGGAAGACAGGGTGGTGGTGGTGGCTAAGTGATTGGAAGCATTATCTGCTATCCAACCAATAACCTTTTCACACTGCTCTGTTTTCAATAGTGGTGTGCTGCGGTCCCCTATTAATTGGGAAAGGAAGTTCGAGTGAGAAGATGTTGGTGTTGTGGCACAATTTCAGCTTGCCCACGACCTCGGCCTCTGCATGCTCCAACACCATCACCATCATGTTCAGTTCCCTGTCCCTTTCCACATGCTTTGCCCATTTTATATGGTGGATAATATCATCCACGCTCACTACAAATGGCTGAATTTAGAGCAAACTTATAAGGGATCCGTGTGACGGACAAAGCACAGTTTTAAATACCTGGCATGTAGGTAACTATTTTCAACAGCGTGGACCTCGTGTCAATAAGTTCACTGACTCACGGCAACAAAATTTAAATGGAGGCCAGAAATGGCAATATTTTCAGCACAATTATATATGATCCATGTGACGGACAAACCACAGTTTTAAATAGCTGGATTTTTAGCACTGTAATATGGAATGGACCAGGCTGTATTCTGCAGTGCCAACAAGCAAATGGCGCAGATAAACGGTGTTCTCTGGATTGCTTTTTAAGCAAATAATCAGGTTTAAGATAAAAATAAACATTCCTGGCCCCTGATACCTGGGCCTATTTCTACAAATATCTGTAAAAGCACCAGCAGACAGAACTGGAATGGACCCTCTTGCTATGTGCACTGCAGTCTGCTATATACCCTGCATGCCTGCCTAGCACTGATATCTCTGCAGCTGGATTAGTCCTCAGAAGGACTGTTAGTTGAGATGGATATGTGTCTCTAATATAGTCTGGTATACCTACACTTGCTAGAAACAAGCAAATCTCTCCCTAGCTCAGCAGCAGCTCTCCCTATACTGTCTGATCATGCTGGTGGTCAGGCTGCTAGTTTTGCCACCCCTACTGATGCTGGCCTGGCAGATGGTGCAAATGGCCTTTTTGGGGTTATCTGCAGAGTCTTTAAAAAACAATCAGACTTGGGTAGACCTAACAGTTGTACTGGCAACTTCCGTTGTGTTGGCCTTACGGGGAATACTTTCCCTCCTTATGTCTGCGGCCTCCACACTGCTACTTCTTGCCTGTTGTGGTGCTTTGCCTCCCTTTCCCTATGTGCTGCTGTCCTCACTCTACATTTCCCCCTGCCAGGTTGGGTCAGTTACTATCTCAGCCACCACCTCGCCTTCAATTTCCGCACCAGGTCCTCCTCCTGATTTTCTGGCAATTGTGCCTCATCATCATCATCATCCACTTCTTTCGACAGTAATTGCACTTTCCCACCATTGCCTTCCTGTGACCGTGGCTGTTCATATATTTCGGCATCGCTACACTCGCCATTCTCCTCTTGACTCGCTTAAAGCCTGAATCTTCAAATTTAAAAGTGAAAAGCTCTTCGGAATGTCAAAGTGTGGGATCAGTTGTCTCTGAGCACTCAGCATGTTGGGAGGAAGGAGGATCTGGGTAGGGAATATGCGGTCCAGACGCATGGCTACTGAGACTTGACCGTGTTGAAGACAGGGAGGTGGTGGCAAAGGGACTGGAAGCATTATCTGCTATCCAACCAACAACCTTTTGACACTGCTCTGGGTTCAATAGTGGTGTGCTATGGTCCCCTGATAATTGGGACACGAAGGTCGAGTGAAAATATGTGGGTGTTTGTTGGGCACAATTTCATCTTGTCCACAACCACGTCCCGAGCGTTGGCCTCTGCATGCACCATCACGTCCACTTCCCCATTCCTTGCAATGCACATTGCCCATTTTAAATTGAGGACAATATTTTCCACGTTCACTAGAAATGGCTGATTTTGAACGCTGTTATATGTGATATGTCTGACAGAGAACCACAGTTTTAAATACTAACACTATTCGTCACAGAGACCTAGTGTGAATAGCTTGACTGACACACTGCAACAAAATGGAAAAGGAGGCCAATATTACCACGTTCAGTTCAAATTTCTGGATTTTTATTGCTGTAATATGGAAAAGATCCGGCTGTATTCTGCAGTGCTAACAAGCAAATGGAGCAGAAAAATGTGGTACTCTGATTGCTTTTTAGCCAAATAACCAGGATTAAGATACAAAAAATTGCCTTGATCCCTTATACCTGGGGCTATGTCTATTAATCACTCAGAAGTTGAACATGCAATGAACCCTCTTGTGCTGTATCATGCACTGCAGTTTGTCACATACCCTGACTGCCTTGGTTTTTAAGCAAATAACTAGAATTAAGATCAAATAAAAAATTTGCCCTGGCCCCTGATATCTGGGGCTATGTCTACAAATATCTGTAAGAACAGCAGCAGCAGGAACGGGCTATGGACCCTCTTGCACTATATGCACTGCAGTCTGCCACATACAGTGCCTGACTGCCTAACTCCTGCTATTACCACTGAATATATGCAGCTGGATTACTCCTCAGAAGGACTGTTAGTTCAGATGGATAGATACAGTACAGACCAAAAGTTTGGACACACCTTCTCATTTAAAGATTTTTCTGTATTTTCATGACTATGAAAATTGTACATTCACACTGAAGGCATCAAAACTATGAATTAACACATGTGGAATTATATACTTAACAAAAAAGTGTGAAACAACTGAAAATATGTCTGATATTCTAGGTTCTTCAAAGTAGCCACCTTTTGCTTTGATGACTGCTTTGCACACTCTTGGCATTCTCTTGATGAGCTTCAAGAGGTAGTCAAAATATTTGGCCAAAATATTAACTAATACCTCCTATATATTTTTGCACTTTTTTATCTGACAGGGTGTGGCCAGGCTCATCAATGGTGATCTTGTGAATTAGGGGCTTGCACTTCTGTGATGCACAGAGAGGGTGCCAGACATCCTGCCTAATCGAATAGTAGGTGCATGTAATAGGTTGCTGGCTAGGCACGGTACCACATGTGTGTGACTTGTGCCCTATTGCAAGCTTCATCTGTGTGCAGCTTTAGTGCTAGGCAATCACCCCCTCCATGGAGTGAGAGGTTGAGAGTGATTGCTCATCAGCATTCTGCACCCGTGTTACCTCCTTATAACAAAAGGGGGCTTGCTGCATCCTGTTGTGCATTTTCCTTGACATTTTGGCTGGTAACTACCTTTGCCTTTTTTGCTATTTTCTAATTGAATTTTGGAATTTTTTAAAAAATTCAGTTATTTTGCTTTGGCTGTACTGTTTTTAAATATAGAGTAGGGACTCGCAAAACAGTGAGGACCCTTGGCTTGGGTTGCAAGTTTATGTATGGCCAAAATATTAACTAATAGAACCGCAAGTCTTCTGCCTCCTCTGGATCCAAGGATGTCTTCCTCCTCCTCCCTCTCCAGCCAAGACCTAAAAGAGAAGACCCCTTTTGCCAAAGGTGGACCGAAACAGTTCAAGAAGAAGAACCCCCATGGAGAGGTGTCAATCACTGGAGTCGGAACTTCGGCGGTGAGTGCAATTCTCCAGCCGCAGCGCTCAGCCTCGCGCACCCCCAGCTTTCAAGTGTCTGTGCCACCCCTTAAACTACTCCTATTAACACCAAACTTCAAGGGGATATTTCCAAGGGGCTTAGAGACACCCCTATAATGCGCATGAACAGTGCAAATAGCGCAGAAGAGCTGTCTCAGCCCCTGAAACATTCTGGCTCATCTAAGCCAACCGCGCTTCACATTCAGCTGCCTAAGACTAATGGAACTGGCATTTCATCTTCTCTTATGGGGTTTTTATTCCCAAAACAGAAAAAATTCCCTCAAAATAATTAAACCAATAAAGGGTCAGATTCTAATAAAAAACAGGAATCCTCATCTCAAATTAAAACTGTTCCCTATACCCTTATGCAACAAACAAAAAAAGGGTTACCAATTATTAAGAATCTCCCAACTGAGGTTTCACATAAAGATAAAACTGTCGCTAAAGATTTAAATAAATCTTTCTTTACAGAAGAAAGAAGCTCAGGGACAAAAAGGAAAGACAGGTCTGAAAGTAATAAAAATAATAAGTACACTCCACAATTTAAACAAAAACACCCAGAATAGATTTTTACACTCCACCATAATTGGCATCCTCAGTCCCCCCTGATTACAATCCTATGGACGATCAATCCTCTCAGTCAGATAATCCACTTATTAACCTATCCCCATCTGAACTTTACATATGCAACTGTTTCAAATCAACAATATCCTTGATGGACGTCAATCTTAATAAGAGGTTTGACATGCTCCAAAGCTCAATAACAGAAATCAAATTGAATGCTGAAGCAACAGATAAAAAAGTGGATGCCATCTCATCTAGGCAGGAAAATCTTGAAGAGTCCAATATAGCCCTAAAAACTGAGATTAAATTCCTTCAAACAAAGCTTATAGAACAGGAAGACAAAAGCAGGCATCATAACCTGAAATTTAGGGGGATTCCAGAGCAGGTTCCATCATCCGTTCTCGCTCTTTACATAAAGGGCATTCTCCAAAAAGTTTTCCCATCTATGTCCAGTCTCGAACTTGTTTCCTAATCGAACCCATAGATTGCAAAAACCGAAGTCCATTCCCAAAGATCTACCCAGAGACACTATAACCATATTCCACTTTTACGAAACTAAAGAAAATCTTCTCAAATACCTGAGAGACCATAAAACCCTCCCCTCTCCATACGAAACAATTAGGATCTTCCCTGACTTTTCTAGGGAAACCCTGAACTTTAGGAATGCTCTCGGAGAAATAACTCTAATTTTGCATAATTTTGAGACAAAATAGTATTCCCTATAAATGGAGCTTCCCCGTGAAATTGCTGGCTTACTTTAGTGAAAAAACTTACATGATCACGAACGCAGAAGAAGGATGAACTTTTATACAAAACAAAAACCTCACGAGAGAAGAGGATGGCCTAACCTGACTCTTCAAAAACTCTATCGGCTCTTTCTTTCTCATAAGGAGGATTCTAATGTAACTTGTTCAGTCCGTACATATTTCTAAATTACATTTGTGTTATGTACGCAAATTTGGCTATCATATTTTTTCTCTAGGATTTCTTTCATTTATCTGTAATCCAGGTCTCTATTGCGGAGCAATGCTGAACTTTATTTCTCCCTTTTGTTAGGTTTGGTAGTTGGGATATTATATTTTTCTTCCCACTCTAACCTCTCAATCATTCTGAGAATTCATCAAATGTTTGAGTACTTGTTTTTTGTAATTTTTTTTGCTGTTTCTTCTTGGTTCTTTGTTTCACATTATAGGTTAAGATATTACACGAATGTTGTTAAAGTACCTGTAACATTATGCTTTAATAAGGTTTTGCTGGTAATGAGCCTAATATTTTATTTTATGTATCATGGCTTTAAAATGTCACTCTTTGAATGTAAAGGGAATTAACAGTCCCATAAAAAGACACTCCGCTTGGTGAGAAGCTGTACTGTCAAGAGCAAACTAAATTCAAAAATAAAACCCCCCAAATTTAGCCACAAACTATTTCCATTTTCCTTTTGATCTTCATCTCCAGTAAAGAAAGCCGGAGTACTAGGGACCATAATAGACACAATCACATTTAAATTTGTTGAAGAAACAATAGAAGGGCAGGTTTCACATATTAATATGTGAACTAGAATCAGTAATGCATCCAATAGACAATATTTATGCTCCCAACATAGGCCAAATAACCTTCCTTAAGAAACTGATGAACAAAGTAAATAAAGTACAAAAGGGAACCCTTGTCATCTTGGGAGATTTCAATATCATCCCAAACAAAAATCTCGACTCTATGGCTTCAGTCAGGATTAATATGCCTTAGTTAGAAAACTGGCTAATAAAGGAACAACTCTTCGATTTTTATCTCCACAAATCCTACTCAAGGATTGATTTAATCCTGACTTACATCTCTTCTATTCAAAAGTTCACAGAGGTCTCTATAGGACAAATTACTTGGTCTGACCATGCCCCTATATCAGCCAAACTAAAAATTATATCACCTAAACACCCAACTAGTGAATGGAAGGGGAACTCTTTCTTTTTTAATTAACCTCTATACAAAAAAAATAGATGATTCTCTGTCTCTCTATTTTAAAGAAAATAATACAACTGACACTTCTCCTACAAGCCTTTGGAATGCCCATAAGGCTGTCATTCAGGGAATACTCATACAATTAAATACTATTCACCAGAAAAAGACCTAAGAACAAATCAAAGAAATCACCAAAAAAATTATTAATGAAAAAAAAAAATTCAACAGAAAAACCTATCTACGTTAACAAATACAAATTTACTAAAACTTAGAGCAGAATTCAAATCATTACTTTTAAAGGATTATGACAAGATGATCAAATTCTCCAGATAAAACTTCTATTTTTCTTATAATAAGATGTCCAAACTCACTGCAATTAGAGTTAAAAAACAGCGTTTTAAAACCAGAGTAAAATTTATAAAGATAGGACTCTTGTTTTTCTACTCCACAATCTATTGTGGAGCAATTTGGGAAATATTACTCTAATCTATACAATCTTAAAGATGATCCTAACAATCCACAACCCAAATTAGAAGACATCTATAAATTTTTATCTAAAGTCCCCCTGCCCAAATTAAATTTAAACCATCTCAACTATCTAAACGACGCCTTTACTAAAGAAGAAATTATCTCAGTGATACCTAAACTGAAAGACAATAAAGCCCCAGGCCCTGATGGTTATCCCAACGAATACTATAAGACATTTCAGCATCATCTAAGCCAACCCCTCCTTTCCCTTTTCAAATTCGTATCTAGCTCTGGCTCCTTCCCAAAAGAATCTATTCTCACAAACATTTCAGTTATCCTCAAACCCAACAGCGACCCAGAGTTATTTCAAAACTACTGGCCCATACTCAATGTAAAAGTGAAATTATAAGATAAAATCATAGCTGAAAGATTAAAAAATATTATACCAGATTTAATTCATTCTGATCAGGTCGGATTTGTTAAAAATAGGCAAGCCCTTGACAGTATCAGAAAAATCATCAATTTAATATCCTTAAGTGAAAATAAAAAAAATCAATTCAATCCTTTTATCAATAGATGCCTAAAAAGCATTCGATCAATTAAATTGGGACTATATGATAACAACTCTCAAGAAATTTGGATTTACAGGCAATATTTTAAACTGAATCTTAGCTCTTTACTCCACTCCATCTGCCAAAACCATTGTTAATAACCACAACTCTAAAATTTCCCCCCTTACAAATGGTACCCATCAAGGCTGTTCCCTTTTCCCTTTATTATTTATTCTATCAATAGAACCATTTGCCAAACTAATTTGGTTAAATAATAAGATCAGAGGTATTCCTTCGGGAATGAGGCAACACAAGCTGAGTCTATATGCAGATGACATCTTACTAACTATCACAGATCCACTTAATTCCCTTCGAGAAATATTAAGATTAATTGAAATTTTCTCATTTATTTCATACTACAAAATAAACGGAAAAAAAACAAAAATTCTAGTTTTAATATAGACCTAAATCTTGAAAATATTATTAAAGGTGAATTTCCCTTTTCATGGGAGGAGTTCAAAATAGAATTTTTAGGTATTAAAGTCACGAATCCATTGAATCATATGATCGACACAAATCTCTCAGAGATATTTAAGGACATACAGAAATCTCTGGACAATTACGGAAAAATCTAAACTTCCTGGTTAGGTAGGATAATGACGTATAAGATTATGTTTCTCCCTAGACTTTTATATATCTTTAGATCTGTCTCTCTCATTTAGCACCCCCATGGAACCTAAAATTTCAAAAACAGATAGAGTATGTTTGGAATAAGAAACCCCCAAGAATTAACAGAAATCTCCTATTCAAAAGCAGGGATAAAGGAGGAATGGCCCTACCCAATGTACAGGCTTATTATAAAGCCAATTTTCTCCTACAAAGCAAAAAATGGTTTCTAAAGAACAACGCATATAATTGGGTTTCATTAGAAGAAGACTCAAACGGAGGCTACCGTTTACCATCCTTAATTCTAATCCACTTATTAGCTACAAATCTCCCTCTACCTTCACACCCCTTATTAAAGGCCACAATAATCCAGTGGAACAAACTTTCCATGCTCATGTCGGATAAGACCTGTCCTTATCCTCCCGATAAAATTCCTCTATCCGTTTTTAATACAATACTCCCAAAATTTCCTTCGGAAAATGGTTTACTCTAGGAATCAAAAACTGTTCCTCTATCCTTACAGGCCCAAATAAAGATGTTCTTCTAAACTTCCATTCTCTAAAAGTATTATATGGCCTTTCAGAAGAGGAATTCTTTAATTTACTAGAGTTAAAAAATTTATAAGGAATAAGATATCCTTTCC
The DNA here is from genome assembly GCF_046119375.1 of Phyllobates terribilis. Taxonomy (NCBI): domain Eukaryota; kingdom Metazoa; phylum Chordata; class Amphibia; order Anura; family Dendrobatidae; genus Phyllobates; species Phyllobates terribilis. Next base: position 405,194,805 of record NW_027362761.1, on the reverse strand, counting down.
TTTGGCTTTACCATGCTTCATTATTACATTACTAGACCACCCTTTCTCTGTAAACATTTGGAATATGAAAAATATCTACACCTTATTTAATGAAGATCTGGAATTTACCAAATCAAAACCTAATCTGAAATGGGAAGCGGACCTAAATAAAAAATTCTCTGATAAAGAATGGCAGAAAGCTTTGAAATCCACTTATAAACTTTGTAAACGCAAATATACAAGAAAATGTTTTCAAGATCATTTCTCGGTGGCATTTGGCCCCTGTGAGACTTAAAATAGCCTTCCCAACTCATTCTGATTTGTGTTGGAGGAAATGTGGGCTCAAATGTAATGTTTTTCACATCTTCTGGACCTGTCAAAAATTTAGTTTATTATGGAAAAAGATATATGATTTCATCTACGATCTGGGGAAACATAGAATACAAATGACTCCTCAACTCTATTTTTTCACTAGAGTCAGATACTCTCCCCAGAGAAATTAAGCATATTACTCTACATATTTTTGCAGTCGTCAGACTACTTATTGCTGCTAAATGGAAAGCAGAGGATATACCCTCTATAAACAACATTTTGGAAAAGGTCTCTCAACATAACACTTTTGAGCTTGCGGTTATGTTCTGCTACCAGAGCTAAGGAAAGAGAGGAGATCTGTCCCTACGATAGAACTCAGCTGAATCCCTACGATGTAACAGGGAACCTGATCCTGCGATCAGACCTGCTAAAGTCCTAAGCTAGTCTGCACGGAGACCTATAGATGTGGGGAAGGAATCCCTACAAGTACTAAGGACTGGGAGGAAAATGGGACACCTCCTAACAGAAATAGTAGCAGACAGACGAACAAACAAAATATATAGAACATAGAGGTCCGTAGACCAAGCAAACTAACAGTTAGATACAGAGCACAGGCTAGCTAGAAAGTAGTTATACAATGAAGTCCAGCAAAGCCAGAAGGGCGGAGCAGGATTAAATAGGCCAACAAGGTCATGTGACCAGCAAAGGAAAAAACCTAAGAGCAAGGTTCTAACAGTACCCCCCCTTCTAAGAGGATCCTCCGGATCCCCTAGGACCAGGCTTATCAGGAAATCTCCTGTGAAACGCTCTGATAAGTCTGGACGCGGAAACATCATCTGACCTCACCCAAGAGTTATCCTCGGGTCCGAAACCTTTCCAGGCCACAAGATACTGCAAACTACCTCTATACCGTCTAGAGTTAAGGATGCGAGAAATTTCATATTCCCCGTCCTCCACCACCAGAGGAACAGAGGCAGAGGCGTCACCATCCGACACAACAGCTTTTTTTAACAGAGAGACATGAAATACCGGATTAATTCTCCAGGAGGTAGGAACCTCCAACCTAACAGCAGATTGGTTGACAACCTGAAGCACCTTAAAGGGCCCTACAAACTTGGGACCCAATTTCTTAGAAGGAATCCTCAACCGCAGATTCCTAGAGGACAACCAAACCATGTCACCAACAGCGAACAAAACCTCCTGTCGTTTCCTATCAAAGTAGTCTTTAGATTTTCTGTTGGCCTCCTGAAGATTACCACGCACATCCGTCCAAACTCTCTCCAAATCACCGGAAAAATTCTCCTCCTCAGGCACGGCAGATCCCAACTTGGAGAACGACCCAAACGACGGATGTCTCCCAGAACAACAAAAAAAAGGCGAACAACCAGCAGAAGAAGATGTATGATTGTTCAGAGCAAATTCAGCAAGTGGCAGAAACTCAGACCACCCCTCTTGATTGTCTGCCACAAAACAACGCAAGAACTGCTCAACATCCTGGTTTTTCCTTTCTGTCTGGCCATTAGATTCAGGATGATATCCGGACGAGAACGACAAATGAACTCCCAACCTGTCACAAAAGGCACGCCAAAAACGAGCCACGAACTGAGGACCCCTATCAGAAACAATGTCAGTAGGAACGCCATGAAGTCTGACAATTTCCTTGACAAAGGCCTTAGCGAGAGTTTTAGCGCAGGGCAGTTTGATGAAGGGAACCAAGTGACACATCTTGCTAAAACGGTCCACGACCACCCAGATGACAGTAAAACCCTCAGAGGGGGGAAGGTCAGTTATAAAGTCCATAGCCAAATGTGTGTATGTGAGGACTTAGATCTAGCACATATAGTACATTGACGCACCCACTTAATGACTTCCTTCTGCCATCCAGGCCACCAAAAACTGCGACCCACCAGTCCCTTGGTCTCAGAGATTCCGGGATGACCTGCCAACCGAGATTCGTGACACTCAACAAACAAATCTCTCCTAAAGGTCCCAGGCACAAACAACCTCCCATGAGGAGTGTTAGATGGGGCATTCTCCTGTGCTTTAAGAATCTCATCTTCCAAAACGGAGTCCAAAGCAGCTATCACAACACCTTCTTGTAAAATGTTCTCCTCTTTCTCAGCACCGACTATGGGAGAAAAACTGCGAGACAAGGCATCCGCCTTAACATTCTTAGTACCAGGGATGTAAGTAACGGAGAAATTAAACCGCGAGAAAAACAGTGCCCACCTAGCCTGACGGGCATTCAGGCGCTTGGCAGCATCAAGATATATCAGATTTTTATGATCCGTAAGAACCTGAACGGGAAATTCCGCACCTTCCAAGAAGTGGCGCCAGTGTTCAAATGCGAGTTTAATAGCCAATAATTCCCGATTACCAATATCGTAATTCAGTTCAGTCTCCGAAAATTTTTTTGAAAAAAAGGCACAGGGATGTAATCCATCCCCGTTATCCTGAGACAATACTGCGCCAACCCCCACAGAGGAAGCATCAACCTCAACCAAAAACGGCTTAGTCACATCAGGCTGCATAAGGATGGGAGCAGAGGTGAACCTCTCCTTGAGATACACAAAAGCTTCAATGGCCTCAGAAGACCACTGAACCGCATTAGCACCTTTCCTGGTGAGATCGGTCAGAGGTTTGACAATGCTACAAATTTTTTTTATGAATTTTCTGTAATAATTGGCGAAACCTGAAAACCTCTGTATCGATTTCAAACCAATAGGCCTAGGCCATTCCTGTACAGCTTGAACTTTAACCGGGTCCATCTCAAAACCTTCGCTGGAGATAATGTAACCCAAAAAACTAATTCTCTGTACAGCGAACTCACATTTCTCCAGCTTAGCAAAAAGCGAATTGTCCATTAATAACTGTAATACCTCACGTACGCTCCGCCAATGAGACTCCAGATCCGGCGAATAAATCAAAATGTCATCCAAATACACAACCACATTTTTGCCGATCAAAGGTCTAAGAATGTCATTAATAAGATTCTGGAAAAATGCAGGAGCATTAGTAAGACAGGAGTGTTAAAAGCAGTCTTCCATTCGTCACCCTCCTTCATGCGCAACAGATTGTATGCCCCCTTAAGGTCAATTTTAGAGAACCACTTGGCCCCCATTAACTGGTTAAACAGATCAGGAATCAATGGCAGTGGGTAAGGATTGCGTACAGTAATTTTGTTAATCTCACGAAAATCCAGACAAGGACGTAAACCGCCGTCCTTTTTTTTTACAAAAAAAAATCCAACCGCCACAGGAGACTTAGAGGGCCTAATGTGACCGGCGGCCAAACTTGTCTGTATGTATTCCTCCAAAGCCTTCCTCTCAGGAATAGTAAGGTTAAATAAACGACTTTTAGGAAGAGTCGCTCCAGGGACAAATTCAATAGAACAATCATAGTCTCTATGGGGAGGCAAAACCTGCGATTCCTTCTCAGAAAAAACTCTCCAAAAATCCTGAATAGGAACAGGCAATTCTCCCCTATCCAAAGCTGCAATACGCCCGTTACAACCCTTGTCATAACATTTATGGCTCCAGGATTTAATTTCACTGGTAGACCAATCCAGTACAGGATTGTGAAATTTTAACCAGGGCAATCCCAATATTACTGGAGAAGGCAAGTTATTCAAAACTACCAAATCCAATTTCTCATGGTGAACACCATTAATAGTGAGAGGAAATTCACAGACCTTGAGAGTAATATTCTTCAAAGGGGAACCATCCACAGAAACCACAGCAATGGGGGATGATAAAGATTCGGGTTTTAAATTGAGTCTTTCCAAGAATCCCCCATCAATTACATTCAGAGTAGACCCACAATCAACAAACACCCGAAATTCCATTAATTTTTCCTGAGCAATCGTGGAAGCAGCTAAAAATACACCCTTGGAATTTAAACAGGCAATACGGGCATGACTGACCATTTTTTTTTCTTTCTTCATACGAAGCTCACAGCCTTTAATCAAATAACCAGATTTTCCGCAATAGAAACACAAGCCTTCAGAAAATCTACGGTCTTTTTCTTGAGAGCGAGGTGCCACCGATCCAATCTCCATCGGTTCACCACTGTTAGTACACACATTCTCATAACCAGAAACTGACATAGCAGAGGATTTGCTCTCATTAACCCTTGCACGCAGTCTCCTATCCACCCGTATAGCTAATTGCATAGCCTGTTGCAAATCTTCAGGTGTAGGATAAGCAATTAGCAGGTCTTTAACCCTTTCATTGAGCCCTGCAAGAAATAGACTTTTCAGAGCAGAATCGTTCCACCCTGTTTGAGTAGACCAACGACGGAAATGAGTACAATATTTTTCCACATTACCTGATCCCTGTTTCAAACGTCTCAACTCAGTCTCAGCTGATGCGACACGGTCAGGATCATCATATAATAGTCCCAAAGCAGAAAAAAAACTATCCACTGATCTGAAGCATGTATCACTAGGTTGCAAAGAAAAGGCCCACTCCTGAGGCTCTTTGCGCAAAAGTGACATAATGAACCCTATGCGCTGGGATTCATCCCCAGAGGACTTGGGTCTCAAACGAAAATACAATAAGCAAGCATTTTTAAATGAAAAAAATTCTCGGTGTTCACCAAAAAATAAATCCGGCAAACATACCTTAGGCTCCAAGAAATGTGCTCCAGGACAGTTACTCACGTGCTGACGGAGCTCGGCCATCTCCAGAGAGAGTCCCTGCAGGCGATGAGCCAAATCCTGAACCGACACCATGATGGAACAGAAAAATCTTTCCTTAGAGAAATTGCAGGCTGGACTTACTGTTATGTTCTGCTACCAGAGCTAAGGAAAGAGAGGAGATCTGTCCCTACGATAGAACTCAGCTGAATCCCTACGATGTAACAGGGAACCTGATCCTGCGATCAGACCTGCTAAAGTCCTAAGCTAGTCTGCACGGAGACCTATAGATGTGGGGAAGGAATCCCTACAAGTACTAAGGACTGGGAGGAAAATGGGACACCTCCTAACAGAAATAGTAGCAGACAGACGAACAAACAAAATATATAGAACATAGAGGTCCGTAGACCAAGCAAACTAACAGAGTTAGATACAGAGTAGTGTTGAGCCACCCCCGTAGTGTTCGAGTTCGGTTCGGTTCGTCGAACACCCGTGTGTTCGCCGAACTGTTCGTCGAACTGTTCGTCGAACACCTTCGAACACCGTTAAAACCAATGGCAGGCAAACAAAAACACATAGAAACACATAGAAAACACCTTCAAAGGTGTCCAAAAGCTGACAAACTGCTCAGAAGACATAACTAACACATGGAAAAGTGACAAGTACATATAGTCATGCGAAAATAAAAGAGGTGGAGGAGTAAAAGGAGGGGGAGACACAGATATAGGCATGTCATGCCCTTCTAAAATCCAAAAAGTGAGAAGCCGACATGGCCAGTCCGCTCCTGCCCGTGCCACCTCCGTGTCGCCGGGTTTGTGCCAGAGCCGCGGTGAACCCTGACGGCCAGCCCCCCTCTCCCAATACTGGTGGGTCGAGCGAGCCCCCCTGTGGTGGAGGCAGCTCTAAGCTTTTTAATTTAAATTGTCTCTCTAATTTGAATGAATACACTTTAAATCCATTTACAAGGATCTATTGGAGGGCAAGTCTCATGCCAGCAGCCGCGGTAATTCCAGCTCCAGTAGCGTCCACTAAAGCTGCTGCAGTTAAAAAGCTTTTATAAGGATCGAGCTCGGCTGTCCACCGCAAGGCATCCTACTGCCAGTCCCAGCCCCTATGCCTTGGGGTGCCTCCTGATGCTCTTCACTAAGTATCCCATGGTCCCGAAGCATTTCCTTTGAAAAATTAAGTGTCTAAACTACAGGTGGTGTAGCTTGCTTAACAGCCGGGATAATCCGCTGACTAGCAGACACTGCTACTAGGCACAAAGTATTTCCTGGGCTAGATGCAGTTAAAAATTTGTAATTAGATACTCTCGTTGGATGCTGAGAAAGCATTCCATAGAGTCTCCTGGCACGCCATATATGATTCTCTTAAAAAGCTTGGGGTAGGGGTCTAGGGGACCCTTTTATAGCCAAAATCACGGCCCTGTATCGCAATACGTCACCTAGGCTGAAGATAAATGGAACTGTAGCACCCTGAGGGCTCGGTTGCTACAGACGTATTGCACCTCACCCAGAGGTGTGATATCTCACTCTCAGGTAAGGATGGAGTGTGGATCAGGACCCGACACCTGCATGCATTACACCACATTGCCGTGGGGCAGGGCGACCAATATGCCCCTGAGATGGGCATGACAGTCCCTGTCCCTGGCTGGAGTGGGGGGAGGGAACACTGAGGAAGGGGAACCCTGTAGTGCAGGAGCAGGGAGGAAGCAGTTCCTGGGTGCATTGAGAAGGGAGTATAAAAGGTGGGCACCATCTTAGTTCAGTGCAGAGAAGTCTGAGCAGAAGTGGCAGGGAGCAGGGGCTCTGCATGAGCTCTGCTCCGGAGGCGGGCCTAGTAACAGAGGCCCAGGCCTGGAAGAGGGAGAAGGAAGGAAGAGGAGCGGAGAAGGCTCTAGGAACGAAGAATGAAGGGATCCCAGGGGTGCGGACGGGCGAGTCGCCACCGCACGCCCGAATCCACCTGCGTGGAGGGGTCAGGCCAAAGGGGGAGACCGGTCCCCGAACTAGTGGAGGCAGGAAACGACCCTCAGCTAGAAACCGTAGGCTCTGACATTTTATGTGGCGCAGCCCCTCGCTACACCCGCTAGGAAGGCACCACATAGGGTCAGGGAAACTGGCGCCAAGTTTACCAAGAGGAGGCCCGAGGCAGCCGGACAGAAGTGTTGGTAAGAAAGGCCAGACAAAGGACACACAAAGGGGGTCCTGTGAAGTGCTCCAAAGTTATCTGGGAGTTGTCTGAGCCCCTCACCTGGTGAGCACAGTACGACGTGGGCAGCCGTTACCTGCAGACGTGGTCTGGATAATAAGAACTGTGAGTAAAGGCCCTGGACTGCATCACTGACTCCGTGTCGTTACTGCTGCTGCCCTGCACCATCACCCCCATCCTCCGCATACACTGCCCTGAGGCTATACTCCTCCCGTGGGGAGTTATGCTACGCTCTGCTGCACCCACAACACCAGCCTCAGCGGTCTGCCCTGTAGCGGCGGTTCACTCTGACCGCAATCCACGGGTGGCGTAGTCGGACATTTAAACATCAAAACCACATAAATAGTTCCGCCACTGGTTTGACCGCCCTGAGCCACGGAACCGGGTCGCCGCCACGAAGACTACAACCACCAGCATCCACCAAAAAGGGTCCGGCTCCGGGTGTCCCAAGGCCCAGGGGGTGCGTCAGAGCATTTTCATCACCTTTCACAATCACCAATGGGACAAGGCAGGGATGTCCTCTGTCCCCTCTCTTATACATCCTAGTGACGGAGCACCTGCTCTCATCAATTCGCCATAACCCCAATATTAGGTGGATTGAGGTGGGAGGCACCGAGTACAAGTGCTCTCTATTTGCTGATGATGTCCTAGTATATATCACTCAATCACATATATCCATCCCTGCTGTTATGGCTGAAATAGATCACTTTGTTACATGGTCAAATTTTAAAATCAATGCAGCGAAGTCTGAGGCCCTCGATGTCTCCCTCCCCAAATCCATATAGGATTCCATCCAGTCCAACTTTCCCTTTGCCTGGCCCTCACAGGGTATCAAATACTTAGGAATTCCTATTCATAGAGACCTCTCCCATCTATGTTATCTTAATTTTGGGCCCTTTATTGAACAATTCCATACAGACCACGGTTGGCAAGTTAGAACTGTAAGATTCACTACGTGAACCACTGGTGTTTTGTGGAAAAGCACATGTACACTGCGTTCCAAATTAGTATACAAAAAGTGTTTAGGAGTGATAAGGGAAGAATTTGTTTGTTTGTCAGTTAAACTCATTGATGGTGATGTGTGTCAGGGCTCTTTATATCACTGTAAGCAATTGCAGACACCTGTGCTAATTAGTTTGGCAGGTGTGTCCAATGAAAGGCAAGACTACTTAAGAAGGCTCTCTCACATTATTAAGCAGCCTACATTTTCTGCCAAAATGGGAAAGAAAAAGGATGTGTCGGCTGCTGAGAAGCAACAAATTGTGGAGTGTTTAGGTCAAGGCATGACTACAATCAACATTGTGCGATGATCAGGATGAAGTGTCTTGGCAATCAAGAAGTATGTAGCTGATTCACAGTACACACATGTGTGTGCTGATAAGGGCAAATTGAGGACTCTTTCCTACAGGCAATTACGTCAGGTTAAAAGAGCAGCGGCAAGAAAGCCTTGTCATAGCAGCAGACAAGTTTTTGAAGCTGCTGGTGCCTCCAACGTCCCCCGAACAACAAGATGCAGGGTCCTTCAGAGGTTTGCAGCTGTGCATACGCCATCCTGTCGACCTCCTCTATCCACTTCACACAAGCAGAAACGGCTCCAGTGGGCCAAACATTACATGAAGACTGATTTCAAAACTGTTTTGTTCACGGATGAGTGCCGTGCAGCGCTCGATGGTCCAGATGGATGGAGTGGAGGATGGCTGGTTGATGGACACCCCACGCAAACACGGCTACAGCGCCAACAAGGAGGAGGTGGAGTAATGTTTTGGGCTGGAATCATGGGGAGAGAGATTGTCAGCCCCTTTAGGATCCCTGAAGGCGCTAAAGATGAACTCCATAATGTATGTGGATTTTCTCAAACAGCACTTCCTGCCATGGTTCAAGAAGAAGAACCGTGTATTTCACAGCAAGATCATTTTTCTGCATGATAATGCACCATCTCATGCTGCACATAAAACATCTGCATCTCTGGCTGATATGGGCATAAAAGGGGACAAACTTATGGTGTGACCCCCATGCTCCCCTGACCTCTACCCCATTCAGAACCTTTGGAGCATCATTAAAAGGAGTGTCTATGATGGCGGGAGGCAGTTCACATCTAAGCAACAGCTCTGGGAGGGTATTCTGTCCTCATGCAAAACAATTGAAGCAGAAACCATCCAAAACCTGACAAATTCAATGGACGAGAGAGTTCAGAAGCTCCTTTCGAACAAGGGGTCCTATGTGAAAATGTAACATCACCTACAATAAAGTTTTGAGTTGAAAGCTGTTTGATTTCAGTTTCTAACAACCTGCTAATGCTTATAATTTCAAAAATGACCATTTTTTTGGTCTTTATTAAAATGAAAAGGTTGATCGAAAAGTTTGGGGGATCTAAGAGTGTGGCAACCCAGTAGTCATGATTACTTCGAATTCTGACAATATGAGGGTCATGCTGCAGGTAGTGAAGCAAGAAGGCACTTATGTGTCTTGCGCATCTCGGAGCCCCAAAATTATTTTCCGGGCTAGATGCAGCTAAAAATTATTTTTAATTTTAAATCTGGTGGAGCTTATTATAGATGGCCTAATAGAATCAGTGCTGCACACTGCTACAAAGCCCAAATTATTTTCCAGCCAAGATACAGATAAACATGATTAGTAATTTGAAAGCTTAAAACGGTTGTTAGGGTGATTTTAACCAATCATCAAGCTTTTACTCTCCCCAGGATGACACAGGGGTAGAAAAGTCATTTCGGATCCATGATTTGTTCATCTTTATGAACGTGAGTCTGTCTACATTATCAGTGGAGAGCCGCGTGCGCTTATCTGTCAGCACACCACCAGCAGCGCTGAACACACGTTCAGACAGAACGCTGGCTGCGGGGCATGACAAGATCTCCAAGGCGTAAGTGGCTAGCTCCGGCCATTTATCCAGATTGGAAGCCCAAAAAGAGCAAGGGTCCAGTGACACAGTCGTGGCTTCAATGTTTACTTGGAGATACTCCTGTACCATCGTCTCTAGGCGTTGACTATGTGTCAGACTTCTTGTCTCCTGTGGCCTTGCAAAGGATGGGCTAAAAAAGTGGTGAAATGATTCCGCAAAATTGATGTTACCAGCAGATACTGTGGTTCTGTTACGGTTTGAGTGCTGAACTCTTGACGGTCCCACGGTTGGCAAGTTGGAACTGTGAGATTCACTACGTGCACCACTGGTATTTTGTGGAAAAGCACATGTAAGATTCTGCAACAGTCTCTGCTGATACTCCTGCATGCGTGCATCCCTTTCTATGGCAGGAATAATTTCTGCAAATTTACTTTTGTACTGGGGATCTAACAGTGTGGCAACCCAGTAGTCAGGATTATTTCTAATTCTCACAATTCGAGGGTCATGTTGCAGGTAGTGCAGCAAGAAGGCACTCATGTGTGTTGCGCATCCAGGAGCACCAAGTCCCTGTTGTGTTGGTGGCGAGGTAACAATCATGCTTCCTTCCTCTGTCCTCTCCCCCCAACCTCGCACAACAGAAATGTGATCAAGGTCTCCCTCATCTGATGAGTCTTCCATCAGTTCGTCCTCCACTTCTTCCTGGGCTCCTGCACCTTCCTCACTAGTTTGGCTGCTACCATGCGCCCTGGTAAAACCATCTCCCCCACCCTCACATGCCTGCCGCCTTGGTGCTGCCGACCGTCTGGACCTTGCAGATGTTAGCCCTTCCGCATACAACTCCTCCTCCTCTACTTCCTCCACCTCCTCTTGTGCCACCACCTGACTCCGAATTCTGTTTAACATGTGCTCCAGCATGTAAATCACCGGAATAGTCATGCTGATAATGGCATCGTCAGCACTAAACATCTTCGTCGCCATTTCAAAACTGTGCAGAAGGGTGCATAGGTCCCTGATCTGAGACCACTCCTCCAGCGTGATTTGCCCCACCTCTGAATCTCGTTGGCCCAGGCTATACGTCAGAACGTATTGCACCAGGGCTTGTCGGTGCTGCCACAGTTGCTGCAACATGTGCAGAGTTGAATTCCACCGGGTAGGCACATCGCATTTTAGCCGGTGAAGTGGCAGGCCCAACGACTTCTGTAGAGATGTAAGTCGCTGAGCTGCGGGATGCGAACGGCGGAAGTGAGCACACAGCGACCGTGCCCTCTGCAGAAGGCCATCTAGTCTGGGATAGTGGGCTAAAAATTGCTGGACAACCAGGTTCAACACGTGAGCCATACAAGGCACGTGTGTGACATTGCCCCGGCGAAGGGCCGCACCCAGGTTTGCAGCATTGTCGCACACGGCCTTCCCTGGTTTCAGGTCCAGTGGAGACAACCATTCATGAAATTGGTTCTCCAGAGCTGACCACAACTCCTCAGCTGTGTGACTCACATTTCCCAGACATTTCAAAGTAAAAACCGCCTGATGACGTTGAGCCCTACTGCCAGCATAGTAAGGAGGTGTGCAGGATCCCTTCTGCGCAGTTAGAAAGCTTGTGGCATGACCAGACAGGCTTTGGGTGCAGGTGGAAGACCGAGAGGAGGTTGAGGAGGCAGAAGCAGTGGAGGAACTTTGACATAAAGAGGATTGACGCACAACTCGTGGGGACGGCAAGACTTGGACAGCAGCCCCTTGTCCTGCTGTCACCATAGTTACCCAGTGCCCAGTCAGCGACATGTAACGCCCCTGTCCATGCCTACTCGTCCAAGTGTCTGTGGTGAAATGCACCCTGTCACACACAGAGTTTCTCAAAGAAGCGGTGATGTTGTGTGCGACATGCTGGTGGAGCGCAGGCACACCTTTCTTTGAGAAGTAGTGCCGACTGGGCATCTGGTACTGGGGCACTGCGACGGACATAAGGTCTCGAAAATCCTCTGTGTCCACCAGGCGGAAAGGCAGCATTTCTGTAGCCAAGAGCTTGCAGATGGTGAAATTCAACCTCTTAGCTTTCTCATGGCTAGGAGGAAATGGTCTTTTACTTGTCCACATCTGAGGGACCGAGGGCTGGCTATTGTGCTTAGACGGGGTTGATAAGGGTGTCCCCGGCAAACTGCCGGTCTGTGAGGAAGATGCAGGCGGACATGTTAGGTTGCCTTGATCCAAAGGTGGTGCTATCGATGTCGGACAGCGCTCAACACCAGCTGGTGTTACCACCTCCAAAGAAAATGATGACCTGCCAATCACGCTGGCTGTTGCGGGTAAAGAGGTGGCAGGTCTGCGCCCCAAAACAGGTGTGACTGCTGTCCCCCCAATCACAGAGGATGAAGAGGCCGCGGATGCACAAGATATGGCAGACGGTGGTTGGCCCGGCTGGCTAGGCCGCATTGTAGCACACTGAGCTTCCCACTGCAACTTATGCTTCATGTCCATGTGCCGGTTCATGCATGAAGTACTCAAACTATGTATTTTTTGGCCTCTACTTAGCTTTTGCTGACAAATGTTACAGATAACACGAGTTGGGTCATCTTTATCGATCTGAAAAAATGCCCAGGCTATGCAAGGCTTAGCACCCATGCGACCTGAAGAGCCACCACGACTTGTGGTGAGAGGCAGAGTTGTGTTTGAGGATGCAGTTGTTGACGTGCTTCCAGTACTACGTCTCTGTCCAGGAAGGCGCAACCTGACCTCGTCGTCACTAGCATCTTCCTCCACCTCCTCTGCTGACCTCATCTCTTGGCTGACTGTGGGTTGACAGTAAGTGGGATCTCCAACCTCATCATCATCACCCTGTGCGTTATCACACCCGTCGTCCTCAGAGCCAACCTGTTCCTGCCCTGACAAAAAACTAAAGTTGTCGCTCCAATCAGGTATTTGAGTCTTATCATCGTCTTCCTCATTGTCTCCACCAACAGGAGTTACAGTTTGGGAATGAGGGTCTACATTATGGTCAGAACCTTCTGCGTCTGGTCCTGGATCCGACTCATAAAGATTCTGGGCATCAGTGCAGATCATTTCCTCGTCTGGATTCACAGAAGCGCTGGAGTCGACCTCTGATTCCCAGGCTATAGTATGAGTAAACAGCTCTGCAGACTCAACCATCTGTTCTACCTCATACTCAGACGGGCAGCTGGAGATTTGGGAGCTGTGAGGAAGCAAGTGCGATTTGGGTGACACCTTTGAGGACTGGAGTATTTGTGATGTTGAAGTTGATGTGGAGGAGAGCCCACTTAAAGGAGCACTTGATATCCGTTGAAGCACCTGCTGTTTTTGTGCCTCATCTGGAATTTGTAGCGATTGGCGTGGCCGTAAGAAAGGGATCTTATCACATTGTCCGCTAAAAGAAGTAGACATTTTAGTTTGGCTGGAAGATGGTCTTTCTTCTGCAGATGTTACTGTTGCTTTAACACCTACCCCACGGACACAACCTTTTTTCCCCTTCCCAACACGCCTATTACCCTTTCCACCAGCAGCAGGCCTTTTTCCACTCATTTTGGTGGTCAACTAATTCACAACTCTGGAATTGTTTGCACAAAAAAACAATGGATGGTAACCGAGCAGAGCTGAGTGGCCAAACTGTGGTATTAGGCCAAAACTATTGGCTGGGTTAGATGCAGAAAAAAATTATATTCAATTTGCAACCTAATGGAGGTCAGTATAGATGGACTAATACAACAAGTCCCACACACAGCTAGAAGCCCAATATTTTTTCAGAGGTAGATGCAGAAAAAAATATATTCAGTTTGCAATCTGATGGAGGTCAGTATAGATGGACAAATACAACAAGTCCCACACACAGCTAGAAGCCCAAATATTTTTTCAGAGGTACTGTAAATGCAGATAAAAATTATTTTTAATTTGCAACCTGATGGAGGTCAGTATAGATGGACTAATAGAGAAAGTCCGACACACTACTAGAAGGCCAAATATTTTTTCAGAGCTAGATTCAGAAAAAAATTATATTCAGTTTGCAACCTGATGTAGGTCAGTATAGATGGATTAATAGAACAAGACGCACACACAGCTAGAAGCCCAATATTTTTTCAGAGGTAGATGCAGAAAAAAATATATTCAGTTTGCAACCTGATGGAGGTCAGCATAGATGGACTAACAGAGAAAGTCCCACACACTACTAGAAGGCCAAATATTTTTTCAGAGCTAGATGCAGAAAAAAATTATATTCAGTTTGCAACCTGATGGAGGTCTGTATAGATGGATTAATAGAACAAGACCCACACACAGCTAGAAGCCCAATATTTTTTCAGAGGTAGATGCAGAAAAAAATATATTCAGTTTGCAACCTGATGGAGGTCAGTATAGATGGACTAATACAACAAGTCCCACACACAGCTAGAAGCCCAAATATTTTTTCAGAGGTACTGTAGATTAGAGATGAGCGTTGTTCTACTCGAACTGTTCGCCAATCTCAAATTCGAGCTGTTTTGGGCGGTGTTCGAGCCGTTCGGCGAACACGAACAATTTGAGAAAAATTCGGCTGTTCGAGGTTATGTTCGATAACTGTTCGTGCACCAAAATCATAACTGGATTTTTTCTCAGTAATGATGAAAATTAATGTTAATACGCAGTTTGAGTGTACAGCGGGGTGGGGGGAGGGGCAGGGGATGGATCTCTGCAGGAACAATGAAGATCTCCATTTTTTTTTCTCTTTCCCGCATTTGCAGTGGGGAGGTGCAATCTGTCAGCCTATCAGCAGCGCACACACGGAGCGAAGTGCTTTTTTTCACACAAGCAAGGGCATGTGTCATTGGCAGTGTATGTCACATGTCCTTGCCCTATAAGACCAAGCCATTTTCCCCGTCACCACCATTTTCTCACTGGTGCAGCTGCGTGTTAGACGGCACCGCTGTTGCTGTGTGCGCTATACCTTGTTAATTTCAAGCCAATTTTCGCACAAATATACAGATAGCTTGGGAGTAGGGAATAGTTGTGATTGCAGTCCTTTTAAGGACTAGGTTACAGCATTTCCTACGACTTTTATCAGGGAGGTCTGTGCTCTTAAATAGATAGGTTGTGGGAGTAAAGACTAATTGTAATTGGAGTCCTTTTCAGGACTAGGTTACATGAGTTCCTATCAGTTTTTGCCAGGCAGGTCTGTGCCAGTGCTGTGCAAGTTTTTTTCACAGCATTTGGCTGAATCTAGCAAAGCTAATCCTTTTTGGCCTATTGCAGAGTGTGTTAGTCAGTGGAGTAGCCTATCTGTGTTGCAAGATATAACACCTGTGTATAGAATACCAATTTTTTTACTGCACCTAGTGAAGTAAAATCTTTTGGGCATAGCATCATTCTATTAGTCCATCTATACTGACCTCCATCAGGTTGCAAACTGAATATAATTTTTTTCTGCATCTAGCTCTGAAAAAATATTTGGGCTTCTAGCAGTGTGTGGGACTTGGTCTATTAGTCCATCTATACTGACCTCCATCAGGTTGCAAATTAAAAATAATTTTTTTCTTCATTTAGCTCTGAAAAAATATTTGGGCTTCTAGCAGTGTGTGGGACTTGTTCTATTAGTCCTTCTATACTGACCTCCAGCAGGTTGCAAATTGAATATAATTTTTTTCTGCATCTAGCTCTGAAAAAATAGTTGGGCTTCTAGCGGTGTGTGGGACTTGGTCTATTAGTCCATCTATACTGACCTCCATCAGGTTGCAAATTAAAAATAATTTTTTTCTGCATCTAGCTCTGAAAAAATATTTGGGCTTCTAGCAGTGTGTGGGACTTGGTCTATTAGTCCATCTATACTGACCTCCATCAGGTTGCAAATTAAAAATAATTTTTTTCTTCATTTAGCTCTGAAAAAATATTTGGGCTTCTAGCAGTGTGTGGGACTTGTTCTATTAGTCCTTCTATACTGATCTCCAGCAGGTTGCAAATTGAATATAATTTTTTTCTGCATCTAGCTCTGAAAAAATAGTTGGGCTTCTAGCGGTGTGTGGGACTTGGTCTATTAGTCCATCTATACTGACCTCCATCAGGTTGCAAATTAAAAATAATTTTTTTCTGCATCTAGCTCTGAAAAAATATTTGGGCTTCTAGCAGTGTGTGGGACTTGGTCTATTAGTCCATCTATACTGACCTCCATCAGGTTGCAAATTAAAAATAATTTTTTTCTGCATCTAGCTCTGAAAAAATATTTGGGCTTCTAGCGGTGTGTGGGACTTGGTCTATTAGTCCATCTATACTGACCTCCATCAGGTTGCAAATTAAAAATATTTTTTTTCTGCATCTAGCTCTGAAAAAATATTTGGGCTTCTAGCAGTGTGTGGGACTTGGTCTATTATTCCATCTATACTGACCTCCATCAGGTTGCAAATTAAAAATAATTTTTTTCTTCATTTAGCTCTGAAAAAATATTTGGGCTTCTAGCAGTGTGTGGGACTTGTTCTATTAGTCCTTCTATACTGACCTCCAGCAGGTTGCAAATTGAATATAATTTTTTTCTGCATCTAGCTCTGAAAAAATAGTTGGGCTTCTAGCGGTGTGTGGGACTTGGTCTATTAGTCCATCTATACTGACCTCCATCAGGTTGCAAATTAAAAATAATTTTTTTCTTCATTTAGCTCTGAAAAAATATTTGGGCTTCTAGCAGTGTGTGGGACTTGTTCTATTAGTCCTTCTATACTGACCTCCAGCAGGTTGCAAATTGAATATAATTTTTTTCTGCATCTAGCTCTGAAAAAATAGTTGGGCTTCTAGCGGTGTGTGTGACTTGGTCTATTAGTCCATCTATACTGACCTCCATCAGGTTGCAAATTAAAAATAATTTTTTTCTGCATCTAGCTCTGAAAAAATATTTGGGCTTCTAGCAGTGTGTGGGACTTGGTCTATTAGTCCATCTATACTGACCTCCATCAGGTTGCAAATTAAAAATAATTTTTATCTGCATCTACAGTACCTCTGAAAAAATATTTGGGCTTCTAGCAGTGTGTGGGACTATTTGTATTAGTCCATCTATACTGACCTCCATCAGGTTGCAAATTCAAAATAATTTTTTTCTGCATCTAACCCAGCCAATAGTTTTGGCCTAATACCACAGTTTGGCCACTCAGCTCTGCTCGGTTACCATCCATTGTTTTTTTGTGCAAACAACTCCAGAGTTGTGAATTAGTTAACCACCAAAATGAGTGGAAAAAGGCCTGCTGCTGGTGGAAAGGGGAATAGGCGTGTTGGGAAGGGGAAAAAAGGTTGTGTCCGTGGGGTAGGTGTTAAAGCAACAGTAACATCTGCAGAAGAAAGACCATCTTCCAGCCAAACTAAAATGTCTACTTCTTTTAGCGGACAATGTGATAAGATCCCTTTCTTACGGCCACGCCAATCGCTACAAATTCCAGATGAGGCACAAAAACAGCAGGTGCTTCAACGGATATCAAGTGCTCCTTTAAGTGGGCTCTCCTCCACATCAACTTCAACATCACAAATACTCCAGTCCTCAAAGGTGTCACCCAAATCGCACTTGCTTCCTCACAGCTCCCAAATCTCCAGCTGCCCGTCTGAGTATGAGGTAGAACAGATGGTTGAGTCTGCAGAGCTGTTTACTCATACTATAGCCTGGGAATCAGAGGTCGACTCCAGCGCTTCTGTGAATCCAGACGAGGAAATGATCTGCACTGATGCCCAGAATCTTTATGAGTCGGATCCAGGACCAGACGTAGAAGGTTCTGACCATAATGTAGACCCTCATTCCCAAACTGTAACTCCTGTTGGTGGAGACAATGAGGAAGACGATGATAAGACTCAAATACCTGATTGGAGCGACAACTTTAGTTTTTTGTCAGGGCAGGAACAGGTTGGCTCTGAGGACGACGGGTGTGATAACGCACAGGGTGATGATGATGAGGTCGGAGATCCCACTTACTGTCAACCCACAGTCAGCCAAGAGATGAGGTCAGCAGAGGAGGTGGAGGAAGATGCTAGTGACGACGAGGTCAGGTTGCGCCTTCCTGGACAGAGACGTAGTACTGGAAGCACGTCAACAACTGCATCCTCAAACACAACTCTGCCTCTCACCACAAGTCGTGGTGGCTCTTCAGGTCGCATGGGTGCTAAGCCTTGCATAGCCTGGGCATTTTTTCAGATCGATAAAGATGACCCAACTCGTGTTATCTGTAACATTTGTCAGCAAAAGCTAAGTAGAGGCCAAAAAATACATAGTTTGAGTACTTCATGCATGAACCGGCACATGGACATGAAGCATAAGTTGCAGTGGGAAGCTCAGTGTGCTACAATGCGGCCTAGCCGGCCGGGCCAATCACCGTCTGCCATATCTTGTGCATCCGCGGCCTCTTCATCCTCTGTGACTGGGGGGACAGCAGTCACACCTGTTTTGGGGCGCAGACCTGCCACCTCTTTACCCGCAACAGCCAGCGTGATTGGCAGGTCATCATTTTCTTTGGAGGTGGTAACACCAGCTGGTGTTGAGCGCTGTCCGACATCGATAGCACCACCTTTGGATCAAGGCAACCTAACATGTCCGCCTGCATCTTCCTCACAGACCGGCAGTTTGCCGGGGACACCCTTATCAACCCCGTCTAAGCACAATAGCCAGCCCTCGGTCCCTCAGATGTGGACAAGTAAAAGACCATTTCCTCCTAGCTATGAGAAAGCTAAGAGGTTGAATTTCACCATCTGCAAGCTCTTGGCTACAGAAATGCTGCCTTTCCGCCTGGTGGACACAGAGGATTTTCGAGACCTTATGTCCGTTGCAGTGCCCCAGTACCAGATGCCCAGTCGGCACTACTTCTCAAAGAAAGGTGTGCCTGCGCTCCACCAGCATGTCGCACACAACATCACCGCTTCTTTGAGAAACTCTGTGTGTGACAGGGTGCATTTCACCACAGACACTTGGACGAGTAGGCATGGACAGGGGCGTTACATGTCGCTGACTGGGCACTGGGTAACTATGGTGACAGCAGGACAAGGGGCTGCTGTCCAAGTCTTGCCGTCCCCACGAGTTGTGCATCAATCCTCTTTATGTCAAAGTTCCTCCACTGCTTCTGCCTCCTCAACCTCCTCTCGGTCTTCCACCTGCACCCAAAGCCTGTCTGGTCATGCCACAAGCTTTCTAACTGCGCAGAAGGGATCCTGCACACCTCCTTACTATGCTGGCAGTAGGGCTCAACGTCATCAGGCGGTTTTTACATTGAAATGTCTGGGAAATGTGAGTCACACAGCTGAGGAGTTGTGGTCAGCTCTGGAGAACCAATTTCATGAATGGTTGTCTCCACTGGACCTGAAACCAGGGAAGGCCGTGTGCGAAAATGCTGCAAACCTGGGTGCGGCCCTTCGCCGGGGCAATGTCACACACGTGCCTTGTATGGCTCACGTGTTGAACCTGGTTGTCCAGCAATTTTTAGCCCACTATCCCAGACTAGATGGCCTTCTGCAGAGGGCACGGTCGCTGTGTGCTCACTTCCGCCGTTCGCATCCCGCAGCTCAGCGACTTACATCTCTACAGAAGTCGTTGGGCCTGCCACTTCACCGGCTAAAATGCGATGTGCCTACCCGGTGGAATTCAACTCTGCACATGTTGCAGCGACTGTGGCAGCACCGACAAGCCCTGGTGCAATACGTTCTGACGTATAGCCTGGGCCAACGAGATTCAGAGGTGGGGCAAATCACGCTGGAGGAGTGGTCTCAGATCAGGGACCTATGCACCCTTCTGCACAGTTTTGAAATGGCGACGAAGATGTTTAGTGCTGACGATGCCATTATCAGCATGACTATTCCGGTGATTTACATGCTGGAGCACATGTTAAACAGAATTCGGAGTCAGGTGGTGGCACAAGAGGAGGTGGAGGAAGTAGAGGAGGAGGAGTTGTATGCGGAAGGGCTAACATCTGCAAGGTCCAGACGGTCGGCAGCACCAAGGCGGCAGGCATGTGAGGGTGGGGGAGATGGTTTTACCAGGGCGCATGGTAGCAGCCAAACTAGTGAGGAAGGTGCAGGAGCCCAGGAAGAAGTGGAGGACGAACTGATGGAAGACTCATCAGATGAGGGAGACCTTGATCACATTTCTGTTGTGCGAGGTTGGGGGGAGAGGACAGAGGAAGGAAGCATGTTTGTTACCTCGCCACCAACACAACAGGGACTTGGTGCTCCTGGATGCGCAACACACATGAGTGCCTTCTTGCTGCACTACCTGCAACATGACCCTCGAATTGTGAGAATTAGAAATAATCCTGACTACTGGGTTGCCACACTGTTAGATCCCCGGTACAAAAGTAAATTTGCAGAAATTATTCCTGCCATAGAAAGGGATGCACGCATGCAGGAGTATCAGCAGAGATTGTTGCAGAATCTTACATGTGCTTTTCCACAAAATACCAGTGGTGCACGTAGTGAATCTCACAGTTCCAACTTGCGAACCGTGGGACCGTCAAGTGTTCAGCACTCAAACCGTAACAGAACCACAGTATCTGCTGGTAACATCAATTTTGCGGAATCATTTCACCACTTTTTTAGCCCATCCTTTGCAAGGCCACAGGAGACAAGAAGTCTGACACATAGTCAACGCCTAGAGACGATGGTACAGGAGTATCTCCAAGTAAACATTGAAGCCACGACTGTGTCACTGGACCCTTGCTCTTTTTGGGCTTCCAATCTGGATAAATGGCCGGAGCTAGCCACTTACGCCTTGGAGATCTTGTCATGCCCCGCAGCCAGCGTTCTGTCTGAACGTGTGTTCAGCGCTGCTGGTGGTGTGCTGACAGATAAGCGCACGCGGCTCTCCACTGATAATGTAGACAGACTCACGTTCATAAAGATGAACAAATCATGGATCCGAAACGACTTTTCTACCCCTGTGTCATCCTGGGGAGAGTAAAAGCTTGATGATTGGTTAAAATCACCCTACCAACCGTTTTAAGCTTTCAAATTACTAATCATGTTTATCTGTATCTTGACTGGAAAATAATTTGGGCTTTGTAGCAGTGTGCAGCACTGATCCTATTAGGCCATCTATACTAAAGCTTCAACAGATTTAAAATTAAAAATAATTTTTAGCTGCATCTAGCCCGGAAAATAATTTTGGGGCTCCGAGATGCGCAAGGCACATAAGTGCCTTCTTGCTGCACTACCTGCAGCATGACCCTCATATTGTCAGAATTCAAAGTAATCATGACTACTGGGTTGCCACACTCTTAGATCCCCCAAACTTTTCGATCAACCTTTTCATTTTAATAAAGACCAAAAAAATGGTCATTTTTGAAATTATAAGCATTAGCAGGTTGTTAGAAACTGAAATCAAACAGTTTTCAACTCAAAACTTTATTCTAGGTGATGTTACATTTTCACATAGGACCCCTTGTTCGAAAGGAGCTTCTGAACTCTCTCGTCCATTGAATTTGTCAGGTTTTGGATGGTTTCTGCTTCAATTGTTTTGCATGAGGACAGAATACCCTCCCAGAGCTGTTGCTTAGATGTGAACTGCCTCCCGCCATCATAGACACTCCTTTTAATGATGCTCCAAAGGTTCTGAATGGGGTAGAGGTCAGGGGAGCATGGGGGTCACACCATAAGTTTGTCCCCTTTTATGCCCATATCAGCCAGAGATGCAGATGTTTTATGTGCAGCATGAGATGGTGCATTATCATGCAGAAAAATGATCTTGCTGTGAAATACACGGTTCTTCTTCTTGAACCATGGCAGGAAGTGCTGTTTGAGAAAATCCACATACATTATGGAGTTCATCTTTAGCGCCTTCAGGGATCCTAAAGGGGCCGACAATCTCTCTCCCCATGATTCCAGCCCAAAACATTACTCCACCTCCTCCTTGTTGGCGCTGTAGCCGTGTTTGCGTGGGGTGTCCATCAACCAGCCATCCTCCACTCCATCCATCTGGACCATCGAGCGCTGCACGGCACTCATCCGTGAACAAAACAGTTTTGAAATCAGTCTTCATGTAATGTTTGGCCCACTGGAGCCGTTTCTGCTTGTGTGAAGTGGATAGAGGAGGTCGACAGGATGGCGCATGCACAGCTGCAAACCTCTGAAGGACCCTGCATCTTGTTGTTCGGGGGACGTTGGAGGCACAAGCAGCTTCAAAAACTTGTCTGCTGCTATGACAAGGCTTTTTTGCCGCTGCTCTTTCAACCTGACGTAATTGCCTGTAGGAAAGAGTCCTCAATTTGCCCTTATCAGCACGCACACGTGTGTACTGTGAATCAGCTACATACTTCTTGATTGCCAAGACACTTCATCCTGATCATCGCACAATGTTGATTGTAGTCATGCCTTGACCTAAACACTCCACAATTTGTTGCTTCTCAGCAGCCGACACATCCTTTTTCTTTCCCATTTTGGCAGAAAATGTAGGCTGCTTAATAATGTGAGAGAGCCTTCTTAAGTAGTCTTGCCTTTCATTGGACACACCTGCCAAACTAATTAGCACAGGTGTCTGCAATTGCTTACAGTGATATAAAGAGCCCTGACACACATCACCATCAATGAGTTTAACTGACAAACAAACAAATTCTTCCCTTATCACTCCTAAACACTTTTTGTATAATAATTTGGAACGCAGTGTACATGTGCTTTTCCACAAAACACCAGTGGTTCACGTAGTGAATCTTACAGTTCTAACTTGCCAACCGTGGTCTGTATGGAGTTGTTCAATAAAGGGCCCAAAATTAAGATAACATAGATGGGAGAGGTCTCTATGAATAGGAATTCCTAAGTATTTGATACCCTGTGAGGGCCAGGCAAAGGGAAAGTTGGACTGGATGGAATCCTATATGGATTTGGGGAGGGAGACATCGAGGGCCTCAGACTTCGCTGCATTGATTTTAAAATTTTACCATGTAACAAAGTGATCTATTTCAGCCATAACAGCATGGATGGATATATGTGATTGAGTGATATATACTAGGACATCATCAGCAAATAGAGAGCACTTGTACTCGGTGCCTCCCACCTCAATCCACCTAATATTGGGGTTATGGCGAATTGATGAGAGCAGGTGCTCCGTCACTAGGATGTATAAGAGAGGGGACAGAGGACATCACTGCCTTGTCCCATTGGTGATTGTGAAAGGTGATGAAAATGTTCTGACGCACCCCCTGGGCCTTGGGACACCCGGAGCCGGACCCTTTTTGGTGGATGCTGGTGGTTGTAGTCTTCGTGGCGGCGACCCAGTTCCGTGGCTCAGGGCGGTCAAACCAGTGGCGGAACTATTTATGTGGTTTTGATGTTTAAATGTCCGACTACGCCACCCGTGGATTGCGGTCAGAGTGAACCGCCGCTACAGGGCAGACCACTGAGGCTGGTGTTGTGGGTGCAGCAGAGCGTAGCATAACTCCCCACGGGAGGAGTATACCCTCAGGGCAGTGTATGCGGAGGATGGGGGTGATGGTGCAGGGCAGCAGCAGTAACGACACGGAGTCAGTGATGCAGTTCAGGGCCTTTACTCACAGTTCTTATTATCCAGACCACGTCTGCAGGTAACGGCTGCCCACGTCGTACTGTGCTCACCAGGTGAGGGGCTCAGACAACTCCCAGATAACTTTGGAGCACTTCACATGACCCCCTTTGTGTGTCCTTTGTCTGGCCTTTCTTACCAACACTTCTGTCCGGCTGCCTCGGGCCTCCTCTTGGTAAACTTGGCGCCAGTTTCCCTGACCCTATGTGGTGCCTTCCTAGCGGGTGTAGCGAGGGGCTGCGCCACATAAAATGTCAGAGCCTCCGGTTTCTAGCTGAGGGTCGTTTCCTGCCTCCACTAGTTCGGGGACCGGTCTCCCCCTTTGGCCTGACCCCTCCACGCAGGTGGATTCGGGCGTGCGGTGGCGACTCGCCCGTCCGCACCCCTGGGATCCCTTCATTCCTCATTCCTGGAGCCTTCTCCGCTCCTCTTCCTTCCTTCTCCCTCTTCCAGGCCTGGGCCTCTGTTACTAGGCCCGCCTCCGGAGCAGAGCTCATGCAGAGCCCCTGCTCCCTGCCACTTCTGCTCAGACTTCTCTGCACTGAACTAAGATGGTGCCCACCTTTTATACTCCCTTCTCAATGCACCCAGGAACTGCTTCCTCCCTGCTCCTGCACTACAGGGTTCCCCTTCCTCAGTGTTCCCTCCCCCCACTCCAGCCAGGGACAGGGACTGTCGTGCCCATCTCAGGGGCATATTGGTCGCCCTGCCCCACGGCAATGTGGTGTAATGCATGCAGGTGTCGGGTCCTGATCCACACTCCATCCTTACCTGAGAGTGAGATATCACACCTCTGGGTGAGGTGCAATACGTCTGTAGCAACCGAGCCCTCAGGGTGCTACAGTTCCATTTATCTTCAGCCTAGGTGACGTATTGCGATACAGGGCCGTGATTTTGGCTATAAAAGGGTCCCCTAGACCCCTACCCCAAGCTTTTTAAGAGAATCATATATGGCGTGCCAGGAGACTCTATGGAATGCTTTCTCAGCATCCAATGAGAGTATCTAATTACAAATTTTTAACTGCATCTAGCCCAGGAAATACTTTGTGCCTAGTAGCAGTGTCTGCTAGTGAGCGGATTATCCCGGCTGTTAAGCAAGCTGCACCACCTGTAGTTTAGACACTTAATGTTTTCAAAGGAAATGCTTCGGGACCATGGGATACTTAGTGAAGAGCATCAGGAGGCACCCCAAGGCATAGGGGCTGGGACTGGCAGTAGGATGCCTTGCGGTGGACAGCCGAGCTCGATCCTTATAAAAGCTTTTTAACTGCAGCAGCTTTAGTGGACGCTACTGGAGCTGGAATTACCGCGGCTGCTGGCATGAGACTTGCCCTCCAATAGATCCTTGTAAATGGATTTAAAGTGTATTCATTCAAATTAGAGAGACAATTTAAATTAAAAAGCTTAGAGCTGCCTCCACCACAGGGGGGCTCGCTCGACCCACCAGCGGACAGGCACCAGTATTGGGAGAGGGGGGCTGGCCGTCAGGGTTCACCGCGGCTCTGGCACAAACCCGGCGACACGGAGGTGGCACGGGCAGGAGCGGACTGGCCGTGTCGGCTTCTCACTTTTTGGATTTTAGAAGGGCATGACATGCCTATATCTGTGTCTCCCCCTCCTTTTACTCCTCCACCTCTTTTATTTTCGCATGACTATATGTACTTGTCACTTTTCCATGTGTTAGTTATGTCTTCTGAGCAGTTTGTCAGCTTTTGGACACCTTTGAAGGTGTTTTCTATGTGTTTCTATGTGTTTTTGTTTGCCTGCCATTGGTTTTAACGGTGTTCGAAGGTGTTCGACGAACAGTTCGACGAACAGTTCGGCGAACACACGGGTGTTCGACGAACCGAACCGAACTCGAACACTACGGGGGTGGCTCAACACTACTGTAGATGCAGATAAAAATTATTTTGAATTTGCAACCTGATGGAGGTCAGTATAGATGGACTAATAGAGAAAGTCCGACACACTGCTAGAAGGCCAAATATTTTTTCAGAGGTACTGTAGATGCAGATAAAAATTATTTTTAATTTGCAACCTGATGGAGGTCAGTATAGATGGACTAATAGAGAAAGTCCGACACACTACTAGAAGGCCAAATATTTTTTCAGAGCTAGATGCAGAAAAAAATTATATTCAGTTTGCAACCTGATGGAGGTCAGTATAGATGGACTAATACAACAAGTCCCACACACAGCTAGAAGCCCAATATTTTTTCAGAGGGAGATGCAGAAAAAAATATATTCAGTTTGCAACCTGATGGAGGTCAGTATAGATGGACTAATACAACAAGTCCCACACACAGCTAGAAGCCCAATATTTTTTCAGAGGTAGATGCAGAAAAAAAATATATTCAGTTTGCAATCTGATGGAGGTCAGTATAGATGGACTAACAGAGAAAGTCCCACACACTACTAGAAGGCCAAATATTTTTTCAGAGCTAGATGCAGAAAAAAATTATATTCAGTTTGCAACCTGATGGAGGTCTGTATAGATGGATTAATAGAACAAGACCCACACACAGCTAGAAGCCCAATATTTTTTCAGAGGTAGATGCAGAAAAAAATATATTCAGTTTGCAACCTGATGGAGGTCAGTATAGATGGACTAATACAACAAGTCCCACACACAGCTAGAAGCCCAAATATTTTTTCAGAGGTACTGTAGATGCAGCTAAAAATTATTTTGAATTTGCAACCTGATGGAGGTCAGTATAGATGGACTAATAGAGAAAGTCCGACACACTGCTAGAAGCCCAAATATTTTTTCAGAGGTACTGTAGATGCAGATAAAAATTATTTTTAATTTGCAACCTGATGGAGGTCAGTATAGATGGACTAATAGAGAAAGTCCGACACACTACTAGAGGGCCAAATATTTTTTCAGAGCTAGATGCAGAAAAAAATTATATTCAGTTTGCAACCTGATGGAGGTCAGTATAGATGGACTAATACAACAAGTCCCACACACAGCTAGAAGCCCAATATTTTTTCAGAGGTAGATGCAGAAAAAAATATATTCAGTTTGCAACCTGATGGAGGTCAGTATAGATGGACTAATACAACAAGTCCCACACACAGCTAGAAGCCCAATATTTTTTCAGAGGTAGATGCAGAAAAAAATATATTCAGTTTGCAACCTGATGGAGGTCAGTATAGATGGACTAATACAACAAGTCCCACACACAGCTAGAAGCCCAAATATTTTTTCAGAGGTACTGTAGATGCAGATAAAAATTATTTTGAATTTGCAACCTGATGGAGGTCAGTATAGATGGACTAATAGAGAAACTCCGACACACTGCTAGAAGGCCAAATATTTTTTCAGAGCTAGATGCAGAAAAAAATTATATTCAGTTTGCAACCTGATGGAGGTCTGTATAGATGGATTAATAGAACAAGACCCACACACAGCTAGAAGCCCAATATTTTTTCAGAGGTAGATGCAGAAAAAAATATATTCAGTTTGCAACCTGATGGAGGTCAGTATAGATGGACTAATACAACAAGTCCCACACACAGCTAGAAGCCCAAATATTTTTTCAGAGGTACTGTAGATGCAGATAAAAATTATTTTGAATTTGCAACCTGATGGAGGTCAGTATAGATGGACTAATAGAGAAAGTCCGACACACTGCTAGAAGGCCAAATATTTTTTCAGAGGTACTGTAGATGCAGATAAAAATTATTTTTAATTTGCAACCTGATGGAGGTCAGTATAGATTGACTAATAGAGAAAGTCCGACACACTACTAGAAGGCCAAATATTTTTTCAGAGCTAGATGCAGAAAAAAATTATATTCAGTTTGCAACCTGATGGAGGTCAGTATAGATGGACTAATACAACAAGTCCCACACACAGCTAGAAGCCCAATATTTTTTCAGAGGTAGATGCAGAAAAAAATATATTCAGTTTGCAACCTGATGGAGGTCAGTATAGATGGACTAATACAACAAGTCCCACACACAGCTAGAAGCCCAAATATTTTTTCAGAGGTACTGTAGATGCAGATAAAAATTATTTTGAATTTGCAACCTGATGGAGGTCACTATAGATGGACTAATAGAGAAAGTCCGACACACTGCTAGAAGGCCAAATATTTTTTCAGAGCTAGATGCAGAAAAAAATTAGATTCAGTTTGCAACCTGATGGAGGTCAGTATAGATGGACTAATAGAATGATGCTATGCCCAAAAGATTTTACTTCACTAGGTGCAGTAAAAAAATTGGTATTCTATACACAGGTGGTATATCTTGCAACACAGATAGGCTACTCCACTGACTAACACACTCTGCAATAGGCCAAAAAGGATTAGCTTTGCTAGATTCAGCCAAATGCTGTGAAAAAAACTTGCACAGCACTGGCACAGACCTGCCTGGCAAAAACTGATAGGAACTGATGTAACCTAGTCCTGAAAAGGACTCCAATTACAATTAGTCTTTACTCCCACAACCTATCTATTTAAGAGCTCAGACCTGCCTGATAAAAGTCGTAGGAAATGCTGTAACCTAGTCCTTAAAAGGACTGCAATCACAACTATTCCCTACTCCCAAGCTATCTGTATATTTGTGCGAAAATTGGCTTGAAATTAACAAGGTATAGCGCACAAAGCAACAGCGGTGCCGTCTAACACGCAGCTGCAGCAGTGAGAAAATGGTGGCGACGGGGAAAATGGCTTGGTCTTATAGGGCAAGGACATGTGACATACACTGCCAATGACACATGCCCTTGCTTGTGTGAAAAAAAGCACTTCGCTCCGTGTGTGCGCTGCTGATAGGCTGACAGATTGCACCTCCCCACTGTAAATGCGGGAAAGAGAAAAAAAAATGGAGATCTTCATTGTTCGTGCAGAGATCCATCCCCTGCCCCTCCCCCCACCCCGCTGTACACTCAAACTGCGTATTAACATTAATTTTCATCATTACTGAGAAAAAATCCAGTTATGATTTTGGTGCACGAACAGTTATCGAACATAACCTCGAACAGCCGAATTTTTCTCAAATTGTTCGTGTTCGCTGAACGGCTCGAACACCGCCCAAAACAGCTCGAATTTGAGATTGGCGAACAGTTCGAGTAGAACAACGCTCATCTCTAATACAGAGCACAGGCTAGCTAGAAAGTAGTTATACAATGAAGTCCAGCAAAGCCAGAAGGGCGGAGCAGGATTAAATAGGCCAACAAGGTCATGTGACCAGCAAAGAAAAAAACCTAAGAGCAAGGTTCTAACACTTGCATTTGCCCTCAAAAACAATTCTATTTCAAAACACCATTCTAAATGGTCATTATGGAACTTGCATTTCCCCTCCAAAGTGGAGCTAGTCATTCAAGATAAACCTTGATATTACCAGCATGTTTAAATGTTTACACATGTTGATCTAATTATCTAGTTGTTCATAATGTATAACATCCATGGAAAAATATTCTCAGAAGACTCTTTTTAACCCCTTTAGTTTTCCTTTCCGGTTTTCCCAGCATCTTCCCTCCCCCTTTTTCCTTTAATATTTTACCCCCTCCTTTAGTTTTAAGGCCCCTCCATTTCCTTCCTCTTTTTTGTTTTTTTTTCCACCTCCTTGTCCACATTCATATATTTCGCGTGATTCAAATTTATTTAATCTCTTTGTTAATTAATCTTACGCATGTAATATTTTGTTCAGTTCTTTAAAGTGTATTCTCAATCCATATATATCTATATATATTACAATTTATCACTCTATAAAGATTGAACGTTTTGATTTTCCCTCTCCCTCATATTGTAAAAAACCTTCAATAAAGATTATTTAAACAAAAATTACATTTACTGATGAATGTAATTTTCACCATTGAAAGCATTGCAAAAGTGAAAAAACGCATCAAAAACACTACGCACGAACGTAGCCCAAGGTGTGGAGGAGCATTTTTGTTTTTGATTATTTATTTTGCCTTATATACAAGTCATTACCCTGGAAAGAATGTTTCTCAACATTTTGGCCAGGAAAATCCATTTTAGCTTACTTTTGGTATCTTTTATTGTCAGTCCGTAAAAGTGGTGTAATACTCTGACAACATTGTTCACAGCAGTGACCTGGGATACAGAGATGCTTCCAGGGGTCTTTCCCATGCCATTCCCATGTCATTTCAGCACTGTTTCCATTAATTTGGCCAATTTGTAGGCCCCCTCCAGATCTCTGTGGGCGGCCGCCGGAAAAACTGACTTACATTGTACTCAATACTCGGGTCGAGCACCCAAGCGTTACAATTTTCTCGACCCTAGGAACGAGTACCCAAGCATTTTAGTGCCCCCTTATCACTAGTCAGACATCCATGCCCACTCTTCAGTTGTTATGCTTGGAGGTTGACCAGAATACCAACGGGCATGTTGGAGCTGGAATTCCACAACTGGCCTCTGCTGCTCACAAAGCCTTGCCAGCATGTGCAGTGTGGAGTTCCAGCACGTGGTCACGTTGCACGCCAGTCAGTGAGCTGGCACTTGAATGTGTTGCTGCAGCACTGCCAGAGCGGTGGCAGCTGTAGTTGATGTGTGGAAACAGGCAATGATGCACCTTACCTTGACTAGAAGCTCTGGCAAATCTGGGTAGGTTTTCAGAAGCCGCTGAACTACCAAGTTGAGCACGTAGGCGAAGCAAGGTATGCGTGTGAGCTTGCCAATGTTCACAGCCGTCACCAGGTTATGGTCATTATCACACACGATCATGCCTGGTTGGAGGTTCAGCGGCAAAAACCACAGATCTGTCTGTTGTGTTTTTCCTTTAAGTAACTGCCACAGTGTGCGATTTGTCTCTTAGACAATTTATCTTCAGCAGAGCCTGTTGCTGCTTCGCTGAGGCAGTGCTGCAGAGCTTCCAGCTTCTGACTGACGTGGATTACATGCTCTGGGATAGCATATCAGAGATGGAGGATGAGTTGGAGCTGGAGGGGGTGCAGGAACTGATATAGGCAGTAGAGGAAATCCTGATTGAAGTATTCATTGGCCTCGGGAGCACATGTGCTGTGCCAGTATGTAACTTAGGACCAGCCTCCACAATGCTCACTCAGTGTGCTCTCAGGGAAATGTAGCGCCCTTGTCCCCGTGTCGGTCATTAAGAGAATGATCACAGTAACTGCGTTGGTAAGGGCACAGGCGATGTTCCTGAACTTGTGCTGGCAGAAGGCGGGGACCCCACAACGGGAGAAATAGTTGCAGATGGGGACCGAGGGACCAAATTTCTACACCTGTACCAGACCAACTGTTTTTTTTTTCAAAACCATTGAAATTCCACACAAACCAAGTTTTAGAGTATATGTGACAAAAGAAAATGTTTGAGCAAAAAAATTTCTACACCTGTACCAGGCCAATTTTGTTTATTTATTTCAAACCAATGAAAATTCACACTAAGTTTTACAGTATATGTGACAATGGTCAATTTTTGAACACCTGTACCACAGGCCTGTTTTAAAAAAAAGATAACGAAATTTCACACAAACCAAGTTTTATAGTACAGGTGCTTCTCACAAAATTAGAAGATCATCAAAAAGTTAATTTATTTCAGTTCTTCAATCCAAATAGTGAAACTCATATATTATATAGAGTCATTACAAACAGAGTGATCTATTTCAAGTGTTTATTTCTGTTAATGTTGATTATTATGGCTTAAAGCCAATGAAAACACAAAAGTCATTATCTCAATAAATTAGAATACTTTATAACACCAGCTTGAAAAATGTTTTAAAATCCGAAATGTTGGCCTACTGAAATGTACGTTCAGTAAATGCAATCAATACTTGGTCGGGGCTCCTTTTGCAGCAATTATTGCATCAATGCAGCGTGGCATGGAGGCGATCAGCCTGTGGCACTTCTGAGGTGTTATGGAAGCCCAGTTTGCTTTGATAGCAGCCTTCAACTTGTCTACATTGTTGGTCTGGTGTCTCTCATCTTTCTCTTGACAATACCCATAGATTCTCTATAGGGTTAAGGTCAGGCGAGTTTGCTGGCCAATCAAGCATAGTGATACTGTAGTTTTTAAACTAGGTATTGGTACTTTTGACAGTGTGGACAGGTGCCAAGTCCTGCTGGAGAATGAAATTTCCATCTCCAAAAAGCTTGTCGGCAGAATGAAGCATGAAGTACTCTAAAATTTCCTGGTAGACAGCTGTGCTGACTTTGGTCTTGATAAAACACAGTGGACCTACACCAGCAGATGACATGGCTCCCCAAACCATCACTGATTGTGGAAACTTCTCACTGGGACTCAAGCAGTTTGGATTGTGTGCCTCTCCACTCTTCCTCCAGACTCTGGGACCTTGATTTCCAAATGAAATGAAAAATTTACTTTCATGTGAAAACAACACCATGGACCACTGAGCAACTCTCCAGGTCTTTTTCTCCTTGGCCCAGGAAACACGTTTCTGGTATTGTCTATTGGTCATGTGGGACTTGACACAAGGAATGTGACACTTTTAGCCCATGTCCTGGTTACGTCTGTGTGTGGTCGCTCTTGAAGCAATCATTCCAGCAGCAATCAACTTCTTGTGAATCTCCCCAAAATTTTTGAATGGCCTTTTCTTAACAATCCTTTCAATGCTGCGGTTATCCCGATTGCTTGTGCACATTTTTCTACCACACTTTTTCCTTCCACTAAACTTTCCATTAATATGCTGGGAAACAGCACTCTGTGAACAGCCAGCTTCATTAGTAATGACCTTTTGTGGCTTACCCTTCTTGTGGAGTGTGTCAGTGACAGCCTTCTCGACATCTGTCGAGTCAGCAGTCTTCCCCATTATTGGGGAGCATACTGAAACACACTAAGGAACCTTTTTAAATGCATCAGAAGCCTTTGCAGGTGTTTTTTTGCTAATTATTCTAATTTACTGAGATAATGACTTTTGTGTTTTCATTGGCTGTAAGCCATAATCATCTATATTAACAGAAATAGATCACTCTGTTGATAATGACTATATGAGTTTCAGTTTTTGTATTGAAGAACTGAAATAAATTAACTTTTTGATGATATTCTAATTTTGTGAGAAGCATCTGTATATATAATATCTGCCACACATGCATATTCTATCATTACCATCTGTGTCAGATCTCCTTTTTCGTGCATTATGGCTTGTTACAGTCCAGAATGTTCCAACGCATGCGCACTACAAGTATTTCTCCTGCGCTGGTTGGTGACGCCATTCTTTAGTCCCGGTAATCTCCAACCTCTTTCAGCCGATCATTAAACTCGCACATACGCAGTGTCACAGCAGCAGGACAGCATCGCACAGCAGTTTCTCTGAGGATTATTTCCTCCCACTGCTTATATCCGGCGGACGCTGCTCTCACACACATACTGCCGTGTGATTGCATGCCATTCCCACTACACATGGATTAATTTCTCTACAGGTAACACGGATAGCTTCTCCTTATCTTCGTGTGACTTACCTTCTTAGTCCGCTGTTCACAAATCTTATATATTTATACAATGTTTCACAGATGAATCTCAGATGAGCACCCTTGACAGGTAAAGCACCCGTGTTATCACTTTTTTTTTGTGGCTTTGTCTCTCCTTACCTATAGGGGTTACTTAATTTATTCCACCTGAGCTCTCTTATGTGTCTTTGGACCATGTGCCATATATCCTCTTTTCTTGTCCTTACTCTTTTTTCTGATACCTGTGGTCCGCCTGACCTATATTTTCATGTTTTGATATCACTACTCAGTATATGATGTTTGGCTATACATTTTTTAGCCATGAAGGATATTACCAATTTTATCTTTTGCAGTGAATGCTCACTTGAAATGAGAATTTCCATGTCGTATACATTTCCCTGTCACAAGATACAACGCTATTATTTATGATAATATATTCCAGTGAGAATGTATATTCCTCTGTTCTATCATGTATGTTATGACACAGTATAATGCTTTTTTGTATACTGTATATATGATATACAGTATATATATATATATTTATATAAATATATGAGGTTCATTAAAGATTTCCCCTGACCCACTTCTATTTATCGCAGGACGCTGAAACCTCACATGTGTAATGATATAAGTTTCTATAGGTTACGTGCCAATTTGCAACTCAGAACTGATAACGATCTTGATTTTACAGGTGCTGAAGTGGTGTGAGGTTTGATAATGGACCCAGTAGAATACAGAGCAGTCATCAAGTTCCTTTACTTGAAAGGCCGCACACCAAAGGAGACTTTCAATGAGATGAAAGAGGTTTATGGTGATGATTCCCCATTAGTGATGAGCGAGCATGTTCGCTACTGCTCGGTGCTTGCCTGAGCATCTCACTGCTCGAGATGCTCGGCGCTCACCGAGTATTTCCGGGGTTGCTCGGCGGGAGCTCGGGTCTCCTCCCTGCATGTTTGGCGCTTTTTAGAGCTCCAATGAACACAATGAACATGCAGGGATTGCCTGCTACTCACTGTAATGCCGTAGCCATGTTGGTTGTGGCATTACAGTGATTGGTTGGCCGCACAGCATCATCAGATCTATATGAGACCTGGCGCCGCCATGCTCGTCACAGTCACTCCGGAATCAGACACTGTAGGGAGAGGTGCTGCTGACCTAGGGAGAGATTTGCTTTTTTCTAGTTAGTGTAGGTGTACCAAACTATATTAGAGACACATACATATCCATCTTAACAAACAGTCCTTCTGAGGACTAATCCATCTGCAGAGATATCAGGCAGGCAGTGTATATAGGCAGGCAGGGAATATAGCAGATTGCAGTGTACATAGGAAAAGAGGCTCCATTCCAGTTCTGTCTGCTGCTGCTGTTAGATATTTCTAGAAATAGGCCCAGATCTCAGGGGCCAGGAATATTTTTTTTTTTGGATCTTAATCCTCATTATTTGCTTAAAAAGCAATCCAGAGAACCCCGTTTTTCTGCGCCATTTGCTTGTTGGTACTGCAGAATACAGCCAGGTCCTTTCGATATTACAGCGCTAAAAATCCAGCTATTTAAAACTGTGGTTTGTCCGTCACATGGATCACATATAATTGCACTGAAAATACTGCCATTTCTGACCTCCATTAAAAATTAGTTTCAGTGTGTCAGTGAAGCGATTGACACCAAATTGCTGTTCAACATAGTTACCTACAGGCCAGGTATTTAAAACTGTGTTTTCTCCGTCACACAGATCAAATATACGTTTTCAGAAAATACTGCAATTTCTGACCTACATTAAAAATTTGTTTCAGTGTGTCAGTGAAGCAATTGACACCAGATTGCAGTTCAAAATAGTTACCTACAGGTCAGATATTTAAAACTGTGTTTTCTACTCCACATGGATCACATATAAGTTTTCAGAAAATACTGCCATTTCTGACCTCCATTAAAAATTTGTTTCAGTGTGTCAGTGAAGCAATTGACACCAGATTGCTGTTCAAAATAGTTACCTACAGGCCAGGTATTTAAAACTGTGTTTTCTCCATCACACGGATCACATATAAGTTCGCTCCAAATTCTGTCATTTGTTTTGAGCGTGGAATATATTGTCCTCCATTTAAAATGGGCAAGGCACATGGCAAGGGACTGGGAACTGGATGTGATGGTGATGATGATGCATGCAGAGGCCGAGGCCGTGGGCAAGCTAAAATTGTGCCACAACAAACACCCACATCTTCTCACTCGACCTTCCTGTCCCAATTAATAGGGGATTGCAGAACACCACTACTTAACACAAAGCAGTGTGAAAAGGTAATTGGTTGGATAGCAGATAATGCTTCCAGTCACTTAGCCACCACCACCACCACCACCTTGTCTTCCACATGGTCATGTCTCAGTAGCTATGAGTCTGGACCGCATATTCCTCACCCTGAACCTCCTTCCTCCAACCATGCTGAGTGCCCAGAGACAACTTATCCCACACTTGGACACTCCGAAGAGCTGTTCACTTTTCCATTGATAGATTCAGGCCTCTCGCCCGATCCACTTGAAGTGGGGCAAGAGGAGATCGCATGTAGCAATGCCCAAATATTTGAGCAGCGACGGTCACATGAAGGCGACAGTGGGAAAGTGTCACAAGAGGTGGACGATGATGAGACACAATTGCCATAAAGTCAGGAGGAGGAGCAGAGTGCTGAAGTGGAAGACGAGGTTGGGGATGATATAGTAACTGACCAAACCAGGCAGGAGGACATGCAGAGCGAGGAGAGCAGCTCACAGGGGGAGGGAGGCAGAGCACCCCAACAGGCAGGAAGAAGCAGTGTGGTGGCCGCAGAAAGAAGGCAGGCAACCATTCCCCGTAACACCAACACGAAGGAAGCTGCCAGTACCACTGTTAGGTCTTCCCGAGTCTGGTTGTTTTTAAAGACTCTGCCGATAACCCCAAATTGGCCATTTGCACCATCTGCCAGGCCAGCATCAGCAGGGGTGGCAAAACGACCAGCCTGACCACCACCAGCATGATCAGGCACATGCCAGCAAAGCACCCGACTTTGTGGGCCGAACCCCAGGGTCCAGGATCAGTGTCTGTGGGTGGCACCATTGCTTCTTCCGCTGTTGTGCATGCAAGCCAATCCCGTCCATGGTTCATGTGAAGATGCCTCCTGCCATGTACCTGTCGGTGCACACTCTCAACTAGGAGCATCAGGAAGCACATCTACATCCTTGTCCCAGCGCAACATTCAGTTGTCCATACCCCAGTCCTTGGAAAGCAAGCGCAAATACGCAGCCAATGACCCACAGGCCACAGTACTAAATTCCCACATTTCAAGACTGCTAGCGCTCAAAATGTTGCCTTTTAGGCTCGTAGAACAGAAGCATTCCGCAACTTGATGGCGGCGGCCGTCACTCGGTACTCGGTCCTCAGCCGCTACTATTTCTCCAGGAGTGTGGTCCCCGCATTACTCAAGCACGTGTCCCAAAACATTAGCCGTGCCCTCAACAACGAAGTTAACGGGAAAGTCCACCTAACTACGGACACGTGGACAAGTTCTTGTGGGCAGGGATGGTACATCTCACTGACGGCACACTGGGTTAACATAGTGGAAGCCAGGACCCAGTCAGACCTTGGGACGGAACACGTCCTCCTGATGCCAAGGATTGCGGGCCATAGGTCAATCAGGGTTGCCCCCAGAGTCTAAAGCTCCTGCACCTCATCCTCCTCAGCCTCCTCCTCCTCTTCAGCCTCCATCTCCGAAATGACCACATAAGTCACAAGCTGGAAGCACTGCATCAGTGCCTCGGCGAAGCGGCAACAGGCTGTGGTGTAGCTTATATGCTTAGGTGACAAACCGCACAATGCTGAAGAGTTGTGAGAGAGCAAGCAGATCTGTGGCTCACACTGCTGAACCTACAGCCAAGCATAGTCGTGTGTGACAATGGCCGAAACCAGGCTCTGAGGTGAGGCGAGCTCACACACGTACCATGCCTGGCCCATGTGCTTAACCTCGTGTTTCAGCGGTTTCTCAAGGCTTATCCGGAGCTGCTGTATCTGCTTGTTAAAGTACGCCACCTGTGTGCCCATTTAAGAAAGTCACCTAAAGCTTCCGCCACCCTTGCCGTGCTTCAGCAGCATTTGCAGCTTACGGGTTACAGACTGGTATGTGATGTCCCCATGCATTGGAACTCTACACTGCAGATGTTAGGAAGGATTTGTGAGCAGAAGAAGGAAGTTGTTGAGCACAAGCATTAACCAGGCCATCAATATTAAGTTCAGACTCCACACATAAGACCTCAGGAGTGGACATGGATGTCAGACATATGTACCATCCTCCAAAACTTTAAGGACTCCACCAAGATTGTGAGCGGCGATGATGCCTTAATTAGCATCACCATCCCACTACTCATTCTTCTGAAATGATGTAACATCTTTGGTGGCGTGCTTGCATAGTCCACCACCTCCCACTATGCAAGACCGCAATCTTACCTGTCAGTCCTGCCTGCAAATCTTGCTCCAGTTCATGCTGTGTGCATGTCTCTTGACTGACTGCTTAGGGCGGTGGCCCGGTTACTTCCTGATTCTTATAGCTGCTGTGGGCACACCCTTAATGCGTCTCCAGCCTATTGCTGTGAGTCACTGGATATTTAAACCCCCTCCATCCAGTAGGAGGTGCCTGAGCAACACTAACATTCAGTGTGCTCCTTGACTCTGAAGTTGCCAGGTCCAGTTCTGCTTCTTGTCTGTTTCTGCCATCTCTGGGGGCTGCATACCCAGACCTGTTATCTGTTACTTCTTGTCCGTTTCCGTCATCTCTGGGGGCTGTATACCCAGGCTTGTTCTTGTATCTCATTGCAGTAGCAGTTCCTGTCTGAACTGTATCCTGGCCTGTTACCTGTTTGTCTCTATGTCAGTACCTTCCCTTTTCCTGCAGTATCTGAACCTGCACC
The DNA here is from genome assembly GCF_046119375.1 of Phyllobates terribilis. Taxonomy (NCBI): domain Eukaryota; kingdom Metazoa; phylum Chordata; class Amphibia; order Anura; family Dendrobatidae; genus Phyllobates; species Phyllobates terribilis. The sequence continues at coordinate 405,157,019 of NW_027362761.1, read as the reverse complement.
TAACTCCTACTCGTTGTCTCTGTACTTCTGTTTGTGAGTTTTGTGTCCACTCGCTACTTCATAGGAAGTACCTTGTGTGTATCTGGTTCTGCTTGTCCCTTTTCCCTTCCTCCATATCTTCTTGTATTTTCCAGTCTGTTCCATGTGAACAGAGCCCTGTCCTCTCTGCCTTGTCCACCGCACCTGCTGTTTCATTCTGCTCTGGCTTACCCACTGCTCCAGCGGCTTCTCTCTGCTCTGACTTGCCCACCGCTCCGGCGGCTTCTCTCTGCTCTGCCTTGCTCATCGCACCAGCGGTTTCTCTCTGCTCTGACTTGCCCAACGCTCCGGCAGTTTCTCTCTGCTCTGCCTTGCTCACCGCACCAGCGGTTCTCTCTGCTCTGATTTGCCCACCGCTCCGGCGGCTTCTCTCTGCTCTGCCTTGCTCACCGCACCAGCAGTTTCTCTCTGCTCTGCCTTGTCCACCGCTCCGGCGGTTTCGCTCTGCTCTGCCTTGCCCACCGCACCTGTGGTTTTTGCTCCCCTCTGCTTGCTCACCGCACCAGCAGTTCCTCTCTGCTCTGCCTTGTCCTCCGCTCCGGTGGTTTCACTTTACTCTGATTGTCTACCGCATCTGCGGCTCTGTACCTGTCTCCCAGTCTGTACTGGACCCTTTCCAGCCTGTGCTCCAACCTGCTAGTATCTCCCGGTCTGCACTCCAGCCGTGCTTGCCAGTGCCCACCTGTCTGCATACCAGCCGTGCTTGCCAGTGCCCACCTGTCTGCATACCAGCTGTACTTGCCAGTACCCACCTGTCTGCATACCAGCCGTACTTGCCAATACCCTCCTGCCTGTATGCCAGTCTAACCTGCCTGTTCCTGCATTCCCCAGTGTGGGTCAACAACTGTGACCGGGGTCTGACCTGGAGTCGCACCAGGTCCCTCTGCTCGGTTCCTACTTGGTCCACGGAGTCGACTAAGACGCCATGCCACCTTGGTCGGATCAGGTTGATACTTAGTTACGCCCCTCCAGGCACTCCTCGGTTCATGGTGCAGTGGGATCACTAATCACGCTCACGCCAGTCAGTCTGGGCGCGAGGGTAACAGTTTGCTCAGGCCATGGTTCCCGTTGAGCCCCACGGCCTTTCGCTCTCAGAGACAATTTGAATCCTTGTCTGGCGAATACGTGCACCAACAAAAAATTTTTTCTCAAGCTATGGCCCAGGCGATTTATGCACCAGCCCAAATGGATCTATCATCACTCGTTCCTGCGGATCCACCACGGTACTATGGGGATCCAAAACATAGCCGTGCATTTGTGTAGCAATGCATGCTGCATTTCAAGTTCTATTCTCACTATTTTCCTACTGATTGGGTTAAAGTAGCATTCATGATGTCCTACCTAGCGGATGATGCCTTGAAATGGATCACCCTCCTATGGGAAGCATGGGATCCTATCATCTTTGACCTGCAGGCCTTCCTGGTGGCCTTTCTAATGGTCTTCGATGACCCTAATCCTGAAGCCTCTGCTAAAGCTTCCTTTCCCAATATCCCGGAGCAGCCCCGATGGGCAATGTGTGTAGGTAGCCTACCAGTCCTCCAGCCCGAAGAGACTGCTGCCCACCCAGAATCCACACAGGATGACTATGCTCCACAGAATACTTCTCTTCCCAACCTCAAGAGGCAGTCCAGACGTGCAAGGCGTAGAGGTAAACTGTCACGCCAGGTTCTGTCCTCCAAAAGACCTCCTGTTCCCCAGCCTGTAGAGGAAGCTTTCCGCACATAATCCATGAAGGATGACTATGTTCGTCAGGCAAAGCAGAAGCCAGAACTCAGTCACAAAATCGGATTGCGGTCCCGCTGCAGTGGTTTGGGACCCCCTGACGGTCTTTGTCCAGCGAAGGTTGGAGAATCCCAAGACATTAGGCCTGTAGGAGAGGCTGCCCTTGGCGTTGATGTTTCCTCTCCACAGATGACCATGACTGTGTCCGTGGCAAGTGAAGGCCTCGGATTAACCGGAAGTTTCGTGCTTAATGCCTTGAAGAGTCGGTGTCTGATTCCCGTCCGACAACTCCAGAAGCCGGTTTGGGCATTGTCAGCAGAAGGACGAGCCCTACTCAGAAACAGTCAAAATATGTTTGTACAAATTAAGCTCCAGATTGGAGCATTACATATGAAGAAGTTCACATTCCAGGTGCTGACTGGCTTACCCACAGGTCGTCCAGAGCCGAGAGATCTATTGCCCGCTCAGGTCTGGAGATCCTGCATGGTGTATCCTGGGGGACTGCTAAGGTACAAGGGGTGTCCAGTCCCCAAATCTTCAGGACAGTCAGCAGTTTCTTCTTCTTCTTCACCAGATCTGCTAGTCGCTGATTCGCTGTGCGCTGAAGTCTCCGAAGGAAGAGAAGCGGAGGCGTTGTCCCCACACAGTCTCGACGATTGTACCAATGATCTGACTTCAGGTACCATCCTGTCTTACAGACAAGTCATCTGTGAAACCAGTCTGAAGATGGTCCGAAAGCAAGGACCCTCCGTCTCTAATAAATCTGGTCCTACGTCCATCAAGGCGGTGTTTACCCCCGAGCCTCTGCACCCCTCCAACCAGGCGGAGGACCTCCAGTTGTCTCCTGAATCCTCCAGGGTGCTACCTGATAACAAAGGGAGAGAGACTTTCCTACACCCGCTACCTGGTACGCTGCACACTTCATCCAGTAAGCTTGGCAAAATGTACTTCGAAGCAGTGATTACCCCCGATTCTCTGCATCCCTCCAAACAGGCGGAGGACCTCCAGTTGTCTCCTGAATTTCCCAGGGTGCTACCTGATAAACGGAGAGAGACTTTCCTACACCCGGTAACTGGTACGCCGCCCACTTCATCCAGTAAGCTTGGCAAAGTGAACGTCAAGGCGGTGGTTACCCCCGAGTCTCTGCACCCCTCCAACCAGGCGGAGGACCTCCAGTTGTCTCCTGAATCCACCAGGGTGCTACCTGATAACAAACGGAGGGAGACTTTCCTGTGTGCTGTTCCTGGTACTTCACCTACTTCATCTGTTGCTGAGGATGGCTTGATAGGAGGAAGCATCCTAGTCACCAAGATGATGAGATAAGTTTCATTTCCTCTAAAGGACAGAAGAGGTAATCCTCTTGAAGAGAAGGATTGGCCTCCAAATTCTCTGCAGAAGACCCTTGCAGGCTTGAAGAAGAGGGGGCGTAAAGGGGGGGTACTGTAACATCCCTGGCGGCGTGATTGCATAGTGCACCACCTCCCACTATGCAAGACCGCAATCTTACCTGTCAGTCCTGTCTGCAAATCTTGCTCCAGTTCATGCTGTGTGCATGTCTCTTGACTGACTGCTTAGGGCGGTGGCCCGGTTACTTCCTGATTCTTATAGCTGTTGTGGGCACACCCCTAATGCGTCTCCAGCCTATTGCTGTGAGTTACTGGATATTTAAACCTCCTCCACCCAGTAGGAGGTGCCTGAGCAACACTAACATTCAGTGTGCTCCTTGACTCTGAAGTTGCCAGGTCCAGTTCTGCTTCTTGTCTGTTTCTGCCATCTCTGGGGGCTGCATACCCAGACTTGTTATCTGTTACTTCTTGTCCGTTTCCGTCATCTCTGGGGGCTGTATACCCAGGCTCGTTCTTGTATCTCATTGCAGTGGCAGTTCCAGTCTGAACTGTATCCTAGCCTGTTACCTGTTTGTCGCTATGTCAGTACCTTCCCTTTTCCTGCAGTATCTGAACCTGCACCTAACTCCTACTCGTTGTCTCTGTACTTCTGTTTGTGAGTTTTGTGTCCACTCGCTACTTCATAGGAAGTACCTTGTGTGTATCTGGTTCTGCTTGTCCCTTTTCCCTTCCTCCGTATCTTCTTGTATTTTCCAGTCTGTTCTATGTGAACATAGCCCTGTCCTCTCTGCCTTGTCCACCGCACCTGCAGTTTCGCTCTGCTCTGCCTTACCCACCGCTCCGGCGTCTTCTCTCTGCTCTGACTTGCCCACCGCTCCGGCAGCTTTTCTCTGCTCTGCCTTGCTCACCGCACCAGCGGTTTCTCTCTGTTCTGACTTGCCCACTGCTCCGACGGCTTCTCTCTGCTCTGCATTGCTCACCGCACCAGCGGTTTCTCTCTGCTCTGACTTGCCCACCGCTCCGGCGGCTTCTCTCTGCTCTGCCTTGCTCACCGCACCAGCAGTTTCTCTCTGCTCTGCCTTGCTCATCGCACCAGCAGTTCCTCTCTGCTCTGACTTGTCCTCCGCTCCGGCGGTTTCGCTTTACTCAGCTTGTCTACCGCATCTGTGGCTCTGTACCTGTCTCCCAGTCTGTACTGGACCCTATCCAGCCTGCGCTCCAACCTGCTAGTATCTCCCGGTCTGCACTCCAGCCGTGCTTGCCAGTGCCCACCTGTCTGCATACCAGCCGTGCTTGCCAGTGCCCACCTGTCAGCATACCAGTCGTGCTTGCCAGTGCCCACCTGTCTGCATACCAGCCGTACTTTCCAGTACCCACCTGTCTGCATACCAGCCATACTTGCCAATACCCACCTGCCTGTATGCCAGTCTAACCTGCCTGTTCCTGTATTCCCGGTGTGGGTCAACAACTGTGACCAGGGTCTGACCTGGAGTTGCACCTGATCCCTCTGCTCGGTTCCTCCTTGGTCCACGGAGTCGACTAAGCCGCCGTGCGACCTTGGTCGGATCAGGTTGATACTTAGTTACGCCCCTCCAGGCACTCCTCGGTTAATGGTACAGTGGGATCACTAATCACGCTCACGCCAGTCAGTCCGGGCGCGAGCGTAACAAATGCTCTGTGCTACAATCAAAGAGGATGCATTGCAGGCGGAGCACGATGAGATGGAGCAAGGAACCATACAGGGTGATTAAACACATCCCAACCTCATCTCATCCCAACGTGGATTGGGTGACAATGAGGAGGAGGAGGAGGAAGACCAGGAGCTAGTTTCATGCGCTATAGACGGTACTATCTGCACAGCTGTCATACCGTCTGTTCCCCGTGGATGGCCAGAGGACAGAGAGGAGGAGGAGAACATGGTCAGTTATCCTCTTGGTGAGGACATGGAAATCTTGCCTTAAAGCAGACTGGCACGCATGGCTGAATTTGTTACACTGCCTTTCCCATGACCCTCGCGTTCTCACCTTTTTGGGTGACAGTCATTACAGGTTGGTGACACTTCTAGACCCATGCTACAAGGAGAACTGTATATCTCTTATTACTGAGGCGGACACGTCTACAAAAATGGGGCAATACCAGAAGGCCCTTGTTGCGGAACTATTAAAAAAATTCCCATCTGAAAACGCTGGCGGCAGAGGTCACAGTTCGTTGGACAATCAAGGAGTACAGGCGAGAGAGACACAAATGCAATCCCGCAGAGGCAGGGGAACACTGTCAAAGTTCTGGGACAGTTTTCTAAGACCCTCTCATCGCACAGGCCCTGAGGTGCGGAGTACTCTCACAAGGAGTGCAAAGTTTGGGAAGATGCTGAGAGAGTACCTTGCCGACCGTACCAATGTCCTCCGTGATTACTCTGTGCCTTATAATTATTGGGTATCCAAGCTGGATACATGGAATGAACTGGCTCTCTACGCCTTGGAGGTCCTAGGCTGCCCTGCTGCTAGCGTTTTATTAGAGCGGGTTTTAAGTGCCACTGGTGGAATTATAACTGATAAGCGTTTCCACCTGTCAACTGAAAATGCTGACAGGCTGACTCTTATAAAAATGAACAAGGGCTGGATTGGGACAGATTTCTCAACACCACCGAATGATAGCAGTGTAACATAAACTCCAATCCAGTGTCTTTTTTTGGGAGGTGTATTCCCATGCACCTCTTCACACCCACATATGGGTATACGCTTCCTGATTTTGGCTATTTGCTCTTGTCCTCCTCCTTCTCCTCATCCTCATCCTCCACCACCATATCACCAGGATGACCATGGTCCGTGATGCAACACCCACATCATTTTTTTAAAGGGTGTTTATGATGCCCGTAAAAAAAAATTATACAGTATGTTCATGTATACCCCCCAGGGGTAAATATTTGTCAGCCCATACACTTAGTGCATGGGCATTACAAGTATAGGAGACCCGCTCCTTTCTAATGGGAATATTTTTTTATGAGACTATCTAAGTCTCATCCAAGGGGCATTGGAGTGCCTCCCAATTTTTGGCAGCCCTTGCATTCACTGCATAGGCCAACACTATGGGAGACCCTCTCTATTCTAATTGGAATTTGTCATTACTGTGGCCCTGCTCTATGTGTCTTTAAATTGTTAGTGAGGTTTTTTCTAAATTTGGTCAACCATTGGACTCACTGCATACCCTATAACTGTATAGCAGACGCTTTCCTTTCTAATGGGAACATGTCGTACTTGTTACTGTGGCCCTGCTCTATGTGCTTTTAAATTCTTAGTGGGGTTTTTCCTAAATTTGGTCAGCCGTTGGACTCACTGCATATCCTATGACTGTATAGCAGACTCTATCCTTTCTAATGGGAATTTGTCGTTACTGTGGCCCTGCTCTGTGTGTCTTTAAATTCTTAGTGGGGTTTTTCCTAAATTTGGTCATCCTTTAGACTCACTGCATACCCTATAACTGTATAGCAGACGCTTTCCTTTCTAATGGGAACATGTCGTACTTGTTACTGTGGCCCTGCTCTGTGTATTTAACACTAGAACTACCGGAGGGGTCATTTTGACCCTTTTGCTATTTATTTTTCCTATAATTTCTAAAATTTTAACAAATGAGTTTTGAGTTTTTGTGACTTTTATATATTCATGGTAATGTATATTTTAGGACACAAAAATGAATAGTAATTTTTTCAGGGGCCCGGATTTTACAATTCATACCTACAAGTACTGAAGGGGTCAATTTGACCCCATACATAAAAGTAGCAGTAGGCAAGTCACCTAATATTACAGAGTACAGAAAATCACACTGCTTCTCCATAGTTGTAGAGTGTAATTGTGTCTTTGCATATCAGGGATGATTCAGCATTTTGTTTTGTCTAAACTTGTCTGAACATGTTTGATCCCTGTCTCTTCTAGCGATTTCTGTCTGCACTTCAGTAGCAAACATTACAGTTGAAGCTACAACTCTGCATGTTTGTACAGTGTCATTTTATTACTTCTGCGATCTTGCAAGTCCCTTTTTGCGACGTATATTTGAAGCATGAGTAAGCAGAGGGGTCTGACAAGTGATGAAATTTTGAAATGTCTTCAGAATTTATCTGAAAATGAGTCAGAAGAAGAAAATCAGGAACAAAAAGACTCAGAGTCTGGTGAAGAATATTTTCCTCATGATATTTCCGAAGAATCAGATTCAAGCAGTAACAGTGATATAATTGACGATACCGAAGATTCTGGAGAGGACAATGGACGTCCTACTACGTCAACAAGATGTACGGCCACACCACAATTACGGAGAGGTTGAGGAAGAGGGACCCAAACCACAATATTTTGGATACGGAGGGAGAAAAAAAGGTACAGTGGACATTCCACCTGCTGTGGGTCATAAAGAGACTTGTCGCGATGGAGCGGTGTGGGAAGTTATTCCAATTGCTTCTGTATCTACTGGCCGACTGTCCCAACAAAACATTCTACGAGAAACAGCTGGACCCACCCCTTATGCCAAACGAGAGATCATCAATGGAAATGTATCAAGTGCATGGAGGTTGCTAATTGATGAACCTATACTTCGCCACATAAAAAAGTGTACAGAAATGGAGGCTAGTCAGAAACTTGAAGATGATAAATGGACAGTTTCTCTAATCGAGCTTGATGCATTTACTGCAATATTATATGCGAGGGGCGCATATAATGCAAATGGTCTTTCTGTAAAAACCTTGTGGTCAAGTACTTGGGGTCCTCGCTTCTTTCAAGACACTATGCCGAGAAGTAGGTTCGAAGAATTGATGCGATTGAACATCAAATCCACCCAATCTGATACATTGAAGAATGACAAGTTTGCTTTATTTTCTGAAGTGTGGAATCGCTTCATTGGAAATTGTGTACTGTGTTACAAACCTGGACAAAACCTGACAGTTGATGAACAGCTTTTTCCAATTAAATCAAGATGTCCTTTCACCCAATATATAGCCAATAAGCCGGACAAATTTGGAATAAAATTCTGGCTGGTAGCTGACGTAGAATCCAAATACCTCTGCAACGGGTTTCCATATTTGGGAAAAGATGAACAACGACCGGCTTATCGGTCTCTTGCACAACACATTGTTCTCAAACTAATGGATCCATTTTTGAACAAGGGAAGAAATGTTACTACAGATAATTTTTTCACTTCATTGAAACTTGCCAATACACTGAAAGCCAAGAGAACAAGCATTGTGGGAATGATGAACCGTGCAAGAAAAGAGATTTCATCTTTGGCAAAAAACCTACGAACAAATACATATGAGACTACTCTGATGAAGAATGGTGACATCACTCTTACAGTTTACCAAGGTAAACCAAATAAGAATGTCATTTTGCTCAGTAGTCTTCACCCAGATGTAGCAGTTGGAAACGACAAGAAAAAAAAACGGAAACGGTAAAATTTTACAATAAAACAAAGGTTGGAGTGGACACAGTAGACCAGATGGCTCGAAAGTACACCACAAAATCTGGAAGCCGCCGATGGCCTGTTCAAGTGTTTTGTAATGTACTTGATTTAGCAGCTATAAACGCAACAATACTCTATAAAACAGCAACTGGGAGTCAAATTAGCAGACGGGAGTTCATTCTTCAGCTGGCATTAGACCTTCGCAAGAATTATTTGGAATCAAGAAGTGGCCAATCATCCGCAATGTCTGAACCACAAACAAAAGGAAAAGAAATCCGCAAGCGTCGAAAATGTGGAGTTGGAAGATGCAACGAAAACAAAACAATTAAAACTTGCGCAAGCTGTAACAAACCAGTTTGTGGAAAATGCACTGGGAAAGTGGAAGAAAGTACTGTTTGTGTTAACTGTTGGACACCGCATGCTATGACCATGTAAAAGGAAAATGCATTTAAACTGCTGTATTTGATCTTAACACTGTTTCTACTAAGTTAAAATAATATGTTCTTTAATTTGTTGGCAAAAAAAAGTTATTTTTACTCCAGAGTCAGTACTTTTGAATGGGGGTCAAAATGACCCCTAATGGTAGTTATAGGTATTATGAAACATGTGGTAGTTCTAGTGTTAAATTGTTAGTGCGGTTTTTCCCAAATTTTGGCAGCCCTTGCAGTCACAACATGGGAATTACCACTATAGGAGACCCGCTCCTTTATAATGGGAACATTTTTTTTACTGCGACCCTCCTCTATGTCTCTTCAAAGGGGTATTGAGTTGCGCCCAAATTTTTGGTAGCCCTTGCAGTCACTGAATATGCAATAACAGTATAGGAGACCCACTTGTTAACAATGGGAACAACATAGCATAGCCGGCTGATGGCTCTCTAACTGGCTGGCTGCATACTTGCGCTTGCATTCCAAGTAACAAAAAACTAAGCAGATGGTGGTACCTATCATCATCATGGTCTCACCTCGGCACTATAAACTCTCCTGAAGGAGAAGCCAGGGCCCAGCGGAGGAGTCTCGGGTTTTCTGGTGGGTCCGTCCATCCCTGCCGAGAAGCAACCCTGGCTAAGGAAAGTGTGGGGAAAGGTTCCCGGACACTCTATGGCTGCTTTTTTAATGTGGATCGGACATGCTTATGCATGTTATTTCTCAAACCACATTGCAAATCAGACCATTGCCCAACTCTGTCATCATGAAATTAAATGCGCAAAGAAAGATGTTTGTGTGTCAAAGCACCACTGACAAGTGCGAGTTGCTTCTGCAACAAGCTGCATTAGAGGACTTCCTGGGAGAAATGACACCCAGAGTAGATATGGTCACATTCACCTGTTCACGTGTTTGTGGTTAGGCGGTCCTTCCCAGTAAGTGCACTGGGAATGGCACGGGTAATGTTGTGGGACCCGTGCTTGTGGAAGGCGGAGAGAATACCGGGAGAAATAGTGGCGGCTTGGGACTGAGTATGGACACCCTGCTGCCGCCGGCATGAGGTTATGAAAAGCTTCCACCTCCATGAGCCTAAAAGGCCACATTTCAAGTGAAAGCAGCTTTAGAGGACTTCCTGGGAGAAATGACAGCTGGATAGATATGGTTTCCCAAGTCCTTTCACCAAGCTAAAGAATATGGCTGTGGTGAAATACAACTCAGCAAAAAAAGCTGTGGACTGGCTCCGTACCGTCCCTGGCCACATTCACCTGTCCACGTGTTTGTGGTTAGGCGGTCCTTCCCAGTAAGTGCACTGGGGAGGGCACTGGTAATGTTGTGGGACCCGTGCTTGTGGAAGGCGGAGACGACACCAGGAAAAATAGTATGGATACCCGGTCACCGCCGCCATAAGATTGTGGACAGCTTCCGCCTCCACGAGCCTAAAAGACCACATTTCAAGTGCAAGCTGCTGTCAAAAATTGGGCAGTATAGTATTGCAGCCTGTGGGTTTGTGGGTGGCTGGCTGCACACTTTCTATTGAATTCCAAGGAATGGGGTAGGGACAACTGAACACTGCACAGGGACAAGGACATGGACAGTGATTGTTGCAAGTCTGCAATGACAGTTGCATGGTGGGAGGCATCTTCGCATGCGCCAAGGATCACTTATGATGGGCACAGTTTTAGGCAGTGACCTGGGAGTCAGAGATGCTTCCAGAGGTCGTTCTCATGTCTTTCCAGCACTGTATGCATGTGTCTGATGGTGTGTCACACACCACATGTCCAGATAAGGTTGTAAAATGTTAAAATGACATTTCCCAGTGAATGCATTTGGTTGAAAACAATGCAAAAGTGCAAAAACGCATCAAAAACATTACGTGTGAACATAGCCCAAGGTGTGGAGGAGTATTTTTGTTTTTGGTTATTTATTTTGCCTTATATACAAGTCATTACCCGGGAAAGGATGTTCCTTTACATATTTCCCAGGAAAATCCATTTTGGTTTAGTTTTTGTATGTTTTATTGTGAGTCCGTAAAAGTGGCATAATACTCTGACGTTGTTGACAGCAGTGACCAGGGAGTCAAAAATGTTTCCAGGGGTCTTCCTAATGCTGTTCCCATCGATTTGGGCAATTTTTAGGTCCTCTGTAGACCGCCAGTGGGTGCCGCCTGAAATATTCTCGAGTTTCCCATAGACTTGCATTGGGCTCGTTGCTCGGGTCGAGCACCCAAGTATTCCAATTTGCTCGACCCGAGCAACGAGTACCCGAGCATTTTGGTGCTCGCTCATCACTATTCCTCATCATATGATATAGTCAAGAACTGGCATCGTCAATTAAATGGTCGGACTTCGGTGCAAACAGCTCCAATTCCAGGGCGACCCCACTTTGCTATTGATGAACACACCATCCAGCAAGTGGAGGTCGCCATTTTGGAAAATTGACGCCTAACGATTCGCCACCTAGCCCAAAATGTCAAGATTAGTGTGGTGTCCTTGGAAAAATTCATCCAAGACCATCTTCACATGCATAAGGTATCCGCTCGCTGGGTTCCTCGGCTGCTCACACCTTTCCAGAAGCTGGAACGAGTCAAATTCTCTCAGGCGCTATTGACAATGTGCCATGGAAACCAGGAGGACTTTTTCAACAGACTGATCACACAGCATGAAAGCTAGGTCCATCACTATGATCCGGACACTAAAGTCCAGTCGATGCAATGGAAGCATAATGACTCACCGCCTCCAAAGAAGGCACATGCCCAATCCTCGTCAGGGAAGGTCATGCTCACAGTATTTTGGGACCAGCACGGAGTAGTATTGATGGATTTCCTAGCAAAGGGTACCATGATCACTGGGGCATACTATGCTTCACTGCTGCAGAAATTGCCTTCAAAACCAAGAGACGTGGCATGCTCGCCAAAGGTGTCCGCCTTCTGCAAGACAATTCACCAGTTCACAACTCACATGTTGCCCAAATGGAAGCATGCTCCTGTGGCTTTGAAATTCTACCACATCCCCATAGTTCACCTGACCTCGCGACATCGGACTTCCACCTCTTTCCAAAAATGAAGATATTTTTGAAGGGCAGCATTTTCCAGATGATGATACACTGATTTCCGAAGTCACAATGTGGCTTTTAGAGCAATCTGTTGACTTCTACAAGCGAGGTGTTTACAGTTGCCTGAAGAGATGGGAGAAGTGTGTGTCCCTAGGTGGCACCTATGTAGAGAAGGACTAATAACTGTGCCAAGTTTCATTGCTCTCAGTCCACAGGAAGTGGGTCAGGGGAAATCTTTAATGAACGTCCCTCATATATATATATATTATACATAATTATACCAGATGGTGGCCCGATTCTGACTAGAGATGAGCGTTGTTCTACTCGAACTGTTCGCCAATCTCAAATTCGAGCTGTTTTGGGCGGTGTTCGAGCCGTTCGGCGAACACGAACAATTTGAGAAAAATTCGGCTGTTCGAGGTTATGTTCGATAACTGTTCGTGCACCAAAATCATAACTGGATTTTTTCTCAGTAATGATGAAAATTAATGTTAATACGCAGTTTGAGTGTACAGCGGGGTGGGGGGAGGGGCAGGGGATGGATCTCTGCAGGAACAATGAAGATCTCCATTTTTTTTTTCTCTTTCCCGCATTTACAGTGGGGAGGTGCAATCTGTCAGCCTATCAGCAGCGCACACACGGAGCGAAGTGCTTTTTTTCACACAAGCAAGGGCATGTGTCATTGGCAGTGTATGTCACATGTCCTTGCCCTATAAGACCAAGCCATTTTCCCCGTCGCCACCATTTTCTCACTGCTGCAGCTGCGTGTTAGACGGCACCGCTGTTGCTGTGTGCGCTATACCTTGTTAATTTCAAGCCAATTTTCGCACAAATCTACAGATAGCTTGGGAGTAGGGAATAGTTGTGATTGCAGTCCTTTTAAGGACTAGGTTACAGCATTTCCTACGACTTTTATCAGGCAGGTCTGTGCTCTTAAATAGATTGTGGGAGTAAAGACTAATTGTTATTGGAGTCCTTTTCAGGACTAGGTTACATCAGTTCCTATCAGTTTTTGCCAGGCAGGTCTGCGCCAGTGCTGTGCAAGTTTTTTTCACAGCATTTGGCTGAATCTAGCAAAGCTAATCCTTTTTGGCCTATTGCAGAGTGTGTTAGTCAGTGGAGTAGCCTATCTGTGTTGCAAGATATACCACCTGTGTATAGAATACCAATTTTTTTACTGCACCTAGTGAAGTAAAATCTTTTGGGCATAGCATCATTCTATTAGTCCATCTATACTGACCTCCATCAGGTTGCAAATTGAATATAATTTTTTTCTGCATCTAGCTCTGAAAAAATATTGGGCTTCTAGCTGTGTGTGGGACTTGTTGTATTAGTCCATCTATACTGACCTCCATCAGGTTGCAAACTGCATATATTTTTTTCTTCATCTACCTCTGAAAAAATATTGGGCTTCTAGCTGTGTGTGGGACTTGTTCTATTAATCCATCTATACAGACCTCCATCAGGTTGCAAACTGAATATATTTTTTTCTGCATCTACCTCTGAAAAAATATTGGGCTTCTAGCTGTGTGTGGGACTTGTTGTATTAGTCCATCTATACAGACCTCCATCAGGTTGCAAACTGAATATATTTTTTTCTGCATCTACCTCTGAAAAAATATTGGGCTTCTAGCTGTGTGTGGGACTTGTTGTATTAGTCCATCTATACTGACCTCCATCAGGTTGCAAACTGAATATATTTTTTTCTGCATCTACCTCTGAAAAAATATTGGGCTTCTAGCTGTGTGTGGGACTTGTTCTATTAATCCATCTATACAGACCTCCATCAGGTTGCAAACTGAATATATTTTTTTCTGCATCTACCTCTGAAAAAATATTGGGCTTCTAGCTGTGTGTGGGACTTGTTCTATTAATCCATCTATACAGACCTCCATCAGGTTGCAAACTGATATATTTTTTTCTGCATCTACCTCTGGAAAACTATTGGGCTTCTAGCTGTGTGTGGGACTTGTTGTATTAGTCCATCTATACTGACCTCCATCAGGTTGCAAACTGAATATATTTTTTCTGCATCTACCTCTGAAAAAATATTGGGCTTCTAGCTGTGTGTGGGACTTGTTCTATTAATCCATCTATACAGACCTCCATCAGGTTGCAAACTGATATATTTTTTTCTGCATCTACCTCTGGAAAACTATTGGGCTTCTAGCTGTGTGTGGGACTTGTTGTATTAGTCCATCTATACAGACCTCCATCAGGTTGCAAACTGAATATATTTTTTCTGCATCTACCTCTGAAAAAATATTGGGCTTCTAGCTGTGTGTGGGACTTGTTGTATTAGTCCATCTATACTGACCTCCATCAGGTTGCAAACTGAATATATTTTTTTCTGCATCTACCTCTGAAAAAATATTGGGCTTCTAGCTGTGTGTGGGACTTGTTCTATTAATCCATCTATACAGACCTCCATCAGGTTGCAAACTGAATATATTTTTTTCTGCATCTACCTCTGAAAAAATATTGGGCTTCTAGCTGTGTGTGGGACTTGTTGTATTAGTCCATCTATACTGACCTCCATCAGGTTGCAAACTGAATATATTTTTTTCTGCATCTACCTCTGAAAAAATATTGGGCTTCTAGCTGTGTGTGGGACTTGTTCTATTAATCCATCTATACAGACCTCCATCAGGTTGCAAACTGAATATATTTTTTTCTGCATCTACCTCTGAAAAAATATTGGGCTTCTAGCTGTGTGTGGGACTTGTTGTATTAGTCCATCTATACTGACCTCCATCAGGTTGCAAACTGAATATATTTTTTTCCGCATCTACCTCTGAAAAAATATTGGGCTTCTAGCTGTGTGTGGGACTTGTTCTATTAATCCATCTATACAGACCTCCATCAGGTTGCAAACTGAATATATTTTTTTCTGCATCTACCTCTGAAAAAATATTGGGCTTCTAGCTGTGTGTGGGACTTGTTGTATTAGTCCATCTATACTGACCTCCATCAGGTTGCAAACTGAATATATTTTTTTCTGCATCTACCTCTGAAAAAATATTGGGCTTCTAGCTGTGTGTGGGACTTGTTCTACTAATCCATCTATACAGACCTCCATCAGGTTGCAAACTGAATATATTTTTTTCTGCATCTACCTCTGAAAAAATATTGGGCTTCTAGCTGTGTGTAGGACTTGTTGTATTAGTCCATCTATACTGACCTCCATCAGGTTGCAAACTGAATATATTTTTTTCTGCATCTACCTTTGAAAAAATATTGGGCTTCTAGCTGTGTGTGGGACTTGTTCTATTAATCCATCTATACAGACCTCCATCAGGTTGCAAACTGAATATATTTTTTTCTGCATCTACCTCTGAAAAAATATTTGGCCTTCTAGCAGTGTGTGGGACTTTCTCTATTAGTCCATCTATACTGACCTCCATCAGGTTGCAAATTAAAAATAATTTTTATCTGCATCTAGCTCTGAAAAAATATTTGGCCTTCTAGCAGTGTGTGGGACTTTCTCTATTAGTCCATCTATACTGACCTCCATCAGGTTGCAAATTGAATATAATTTTTTTCTGCATCTAACCCAGCCAATAGTTTTGGCCTAATACCACAGTTTGGCCACTCAGCTCTGCTCGGTTAACATCCATTGTTTTTTTGTGCAAACAACTCCAGAGTTGTTAATTAGTTAACCACCAAATGAGTGGAAAAAGGCCTGCTGCTGGTGGAAAGGGGAATAGGCGTGTTGGGAAGGGGAAAAAAGGTTGTGTCCGTGGGGTAGGTGTTAAAGCAACAGTAACATCTGCAGAAGAAAGACCATCTTCCAGCCAAACTAAAATGTCTACTTCTTTTAGCGGACAATGTGATAAGATCCCTTTCTTACGGCCACGCCAATCGCTACAAATTCCAGATGAGGCACAAAAACAGCAGGTGCTTCAACGGATATCAAGTGCTCCTTTAAGTGGGCTCTCCTCCACATCAACTTCAACATCACAAATACTCCAGTCCTCAAAGGTGTCACCCCAATCGCACTTGCTTCCTCACAGCTCCCAAATCTCCAGCTGCCCGTCTGAGTATGAGGTAGAACAGATGGTTGAGTCTGCAGAGCTGTTTACTCATACTATAGCCTGGGAATCAGAGGTCGACTCCAGCGCTTCTGTGAATCCAGACGAGGAAATGATCTGCACTGATGCCCAGAATCTTTATGAGTCGGATCCAGGACCAGACGCAGAAGGTTCTGACCATAATGTAGACCCTCATTCCCAAACTGTAACTCCTGTTGGTGGAGACAATGAGGAAGACGATGATAAGACTCAAATACCTGATTGGAGCGACAACTTTAGTTTTTTGTCAGGGCAGGAACAGGTTGGCTCTGAGGACGACGGGTGTGATAACGCACAGGGTGATGATGATGAGGTTGGAGATCCCACTTACTGTCAACCCACAGTCAGCCAAGAGATGAGGTCAGCAGAGGAGGTGGAGGAAGATGCTAGTGACGACGAGGTCAGGTTGCGGCTTCCTGGACAGAGACGTAGTACTGGAAGCACGTCAAAAACTGCATCCTCAAACACAACTCTGCCTCTCACCACAAGTCGTGGTGGCTCTTCAGGTAGCATGGGTGCTAAGCCTTGCATAGCCTGGGCATTTTTTCAGATCGATAAAGATGACCCAACTCGTGTTATCTGTAACATTTGTCAGCAAAAGCTAAGTAGAGGCCAAAAAATACATAGTTTGAGTACTTCATGCATGAACCGGCACATGGACATGAAGCATAAGTTGCAGTGGGAAGCTCAGTGTGCTACAATGCGGCCTAGCCGGCCGGGCCAACCACCGTCTGCCATATCTTGTGCATCCGCGGCCTCTTCATCCTCTGTGATTGGGGGGACAGCAGTCACACCTGTTTTGGGGCGCAGACCTGCCACCTCTTTACCCGCAACAGCCAGCGTGATTGGCAGGTCATCATTTTCTTTGGAGGTGGTAACACCAGCTGGTGTTGAGCGCTGTCCGACATCGATAGCACCACCTTTGGATCAAGGCAACCTAACATGTCCGCCTGCATCTTCCTCACAGACCGGCAGTTTGCCGGGGACACCCTTATCAACCCCGTCTAAGCACAATAGCCAGCCCTCGGTCCCTCAGATGTGGACAAGTAAAAGACCATTTCCTCCTAGCCATGAGAAAGCTAAGAGGTTGAATTTCACCATCTGCAAGTTCTTGGCTACAGAAATGCTGCCTTTCCGCCTGGTGGACACAGAGGATTTTCGAGACCTTATGTCCGCCGCAGTGCCCCAGTACCAGATGCCCAGTCGGCACTACTTCTCAAAGAAAGGTGTGCCTGCGCTCCACCAGCATGTCGCACACAACATCACCGCTTCTTTGAGAAACTCTGTGTGTGACAGGGTGCATTTCACCACAGACACTTGGACGAGTAGGCATGGACAGGGGCGTTACATGTCGCTGACTGGGCACTGGGTAACTATGGTGACAGCAGGACAAGGGGCTGCTGTCCAAGTCTTGCCGTCCCCACGAGTTGTGCGTCAATCCTCTTTATGTCAAAGTTCCTCCACTGCTTCTGCCTCCTCAACCTCCTCTCGGTCTTCCACCTGCACCCAAAGCCTGTCTGGTCATGCCACAAGGTTTCTAACTGCGCAGAAGGGATCCTGCACACCTCCTTACTATGCTGGCAGTAGGGCTCAACGTCATCAGGCGGTTTTTACATTGAAATGTCTGGGAAATGTGAGTCACACAGCTGAGGAGTTGTGGTCAGCTCTGGAGAACCAATTTCATGAATGGTTGTCTCCACTGGACCTGAAACCAGGGAAGGCCATGTGCGGCAATGCTGCAAACCTGGGTGCGGCCCTTCGCCGGAGCAATGTCACACACGTGCCTTGTATGGCTCACGTGTTGAACCTGGTTGTCCAGCAATTTTTAGCCCACTATCCCAGACTAGATGGCCTTCTGCAGAGGGCACGGTCGCTGTGTGCTCACTTTCGCCGTTCGCATCCCGCAGCTCAGCGACTTACATCTCTACAGAAGTCATTGGGCCTGCCACTTCACCGGCTAAAATCCGATGTGCCTACCCGGTGGAATTCAAATCTGCACATGTTGTAGCAACTGTGGCAGCACCGACAAGCCCTGGTGCAATACGTTCTGACGTATAGCCTGGGCCAACGAGATCCAGAGGTGGGGCAAATCACGCTGGAGGAGTGGTCTCAGATCAGGGACCTATGCACCCTTCTGCACAGTTTTGAAATGGCGACGAAGATGTTTAGTGCTGACGATGCCATTATCAGCATGACTATTCCGGTGATTTACATGCTGGAGAACATGTTAAACAGAATTCGGAGTCAGGTGGTGGCACAAGAGGAGGTGGAGGAAGTAGAGGAGGAGGAGTTGTATGCGGAAGGGCTAACATCTGCAAGGTCCAGACGGTCGGCAGCACCAAGGCGGCAGGCATGTGAGGGTGGGGGAGATGGTTTTACCAGGGCGCATGGTAGCAGCCAAACTAGTGAGGAAGGTGCAGGAGCCCAGGAAGAAGTGGAGGACGAACTGATGGAAGACTCATCAGATGAGGGAGACCTTGATCACATTTCTGTTGTGCGAGGTTGGGGGGAGAGGACAGAGGAAGGAAGCATGATTGTTACCTCGCCACCAACACAACAGGGACTTGGTGCTCCTGGATGCACAACACACATGAGTGCCTTCTTGCTGCACTACCTGCAACATGACCCTCGAATTGTGAGAATTAGAAATAATCCTGACTACTGGGTTGCCACACTGTTAGATCCCCGGTACAAAAGTAAATTTGCAGAAATTATTCCTGCCATAGAAAGGGATGCACGCATGCAGGAGTATCAGCAGAGACTGTTGCAGAATCTTACATGTGCTTTTCCACAAAATACCAGTGGTGCACGTAGTGAATCTCACAGTTCCAACTTGCCAACCGTGGGACCGTCAAGTGTTCAGCACTCAAACCGTAACAGAACCACAGTATCTGCTGGTAACATCAATTTTGCGGAATAATTTCACCACTTTTTTAGCCCATCCTTTGCAAGGCCACAGGAGACAAGAAGTCTGACACATAGTCAACGCCTAGAGACGATGGTACAGGAGTATCTCCAAGTAAACATTGAAGCCACGACTGTGTCACTGGACCCTTGCTCTTTTTGGGCTTCCAATCTGGATAAATGGCCGGAGCTAGCCACTTACGCCTTGGAGATCTTGTCATGCTCCGCAGCCAGCGTTCTGTTTGAACGTGTGTTCAGCGCTGCTGGTGGTGTGCTGACAGATAAGCGCACGCGGCTCTCCACTGATAATGTAGACAGACTGACGTTCATAAAGATGAACAAATCATGGATCCGAAACGACTTTTCTACCCCTGTGTCATCCTGGGGAGAGTAAAAGCTTGATGATTGCTTAAAATCACCCTACCAACCGTTTTAAGCTTTCAAATTACTAATCATGTTTATCTGTATCTTGGCTGGAAAATAATTTGGGCTTTGTAGCAGTGTGCAGCACTGATTCTATTAGGCCATCTATAATAAGCTCCACCAGATTTAAAATTACTAATCATGTTTATCTGTATCTTGACTGGAAAATAATTTGGGCTTTGTAGCAGTGTGCAGCACTGATCCTATTAGGCCATCTATACTAAAGCTTCACCAGATTTAAAATTAATAATAATTTTTAGCTGCATCTAGCCCGGAAAATAATTTTGGGGCTCCGAGATGCGCAAGACACATAAGTGCCTTCTTGCTGCACTACCTGCAGCATGACCCTCATATTGTCAGAATTCAAAGTAATCATGACTACTGGGTTGCCACACTCTTAGATCCCCCAAACTTTTCGATCAACCTTTTCATTTTAATAAAGACTAGTGTTGAGCCACTCCCGTAGTGTTCGGGTTCGGTTCGGTTCGTCGAACACCGGGATGTTCGAGGAACTGTTCGTCGAACTGTTCGTCGAACACCTTAGAACACCGTCGAACACCGTTAAAACCAATGGCAGGCAAACAAAAACACATAGGAACACACAGAAAACACCTTCAAAGGTGTCCAAAAGCTGACAAACTGCTCAGAAGACGCTTTCTTTAAAAAAGCCGGCCGGCAATTCAGCAGCGGCATACACCGGTACCCGACAATTTAGACATGAAGGAATAGAGCATCACACATAGATTAGATAGATAGAAACATGTCAGTCACATATATATGAAGTACAGTGACAGTGTTGCTTACTGTACTTGTCATTTAGTGTAAAGGATTTATTAAAAAATATAATAGTGTTTTCGTGCACCGTCTCTTTAAAAAAGCCGGCCGGCAATTCAGCAGCGGTACCCGACAATTTATAACAGACAGAATAGAGCTTCACACATAGATTAGATAGATAGAAACATGTCAGTCACATATATATGAAGTACAGTGACAGTGTTGCTTACTGTACTTGTCATTTACTGCAAAGGATTTATTAAAAAAAATAATAGTGTTTTCATGCACCGTCTCTTTAAAAAAGCCGGCTGGCAATTCAGCATCTGTACCCGACAATTTAGAATAGAAGGAATAGAGAATCACACATAGATTAGATAGATAGAAACATGTCAGCCACATATATACGAAGTACAGTGACAGTGTTGCTTACTGTACTTGTCATTTAGTGTAAAGGATTTATTAAAAAATATAATAGTGTTTTCATGCACTGTCTCTTTAAAAAAGCCGGCCGGCAATTCAGCATCTGTACCCGACAATTTATAACAGACAGAATACACCTTCACACATAGATTAGATAGATAGAAACATGTCAGTCACATATATAATAAGTACAGTGACAGTGTTGGTTACTGTACTTGTCATTTAGTATTAAAATAAAGGATTTATTATTAAAAAAAATTGGCGTGGGGTTCCCCGTAATTTTAGTCTCTAGCGGAGGTTAAGCAGACAGCTGGGGCAGATGTTTGAAACCTGGGAAGGGGGTAATACCCACGGAGCTTCCCAGGCTACTAATATCAGCCCCCAGCTGAATACCTAGCCTTTACTAGCTATTAAAATGGAGGACCCCCCCCAAAAAAATGACGTGGGGTCCCCCCTAATTTAATAGCTAGCAAAGGCTAGGCAGACAGCTGGGGGCTGATATTAATAGCCCAGGAAGGGAGCCATGAATATTGGCCCCCTCCCAGGCTAGAAACACCAGCCGTCAGCCGCCATAGGATGCGCCAATTCTGGCACTTAGCCTCGCTCTTCCACGCTGCCCTGGTGCGGTGGCAGGGGGTATTAGGGTTGGGGTTGATGTCAGCTTATAATGCCAGCTGACATCAAGCCCAGGTTAGTAATGGAGAGGCGTCTATAAGACACCCCCATTACTAACCCCATAGTCAAAGTTAAAAAAAAAACACAAACACCCAGAATAAAGTCCTTTAATTGAAATAAAGACACAATTCTTTATTGTTCTAAATTAAACCATACTTACCATCACGCCCATTCCAGCTGAAGCCAACGATCTCCTGCAATAAAAGAAAAATAATAAAGCAACCTCATCCTTACCTTTCCATGGTTCCCAGGACAGCTTCAGCTCTGCTACATCGAGATGACAGGCTGGACCGCAGCAGAACGCTGCCATCCAGCCTGTCATCCCGCAGACACTGAGAAGCGCAGGCATGCTTGCGCTCCTCAGTGTCTGACTGTGACGGCATCCAGATGAGCCGACAATGAACTCGGCTCACCTCATGTACGTCACTGACAGCGTGGGAAAATTCTCCTGCACTCAGCGCTTCAGCGTGAGAATTTTCCCACGCTGTCAGTGACGTGCATGAGGTGAGCCGAGTTCATTGGACATGACCTCGGCTCATCTGGATGCCGTCACAGCCAGACACTGAGTAGCGCAAGCAAGCCTGCGCTTCTCAGTGTCTGCGGGATGACAGGCTGGATGGCAGCGTTCTGCTGCGGTCCAGCCTGTCATCTCGATGTAGCAGAGCTGAAGCTGTCGTGGGAGCCATGGAAAGGTAAGGATGATGTTGCTTTATTATTTTACTTTTATTGCAGGAGATCATTGGCTTCAGCTGGAATGGGCGTGGCGGTAAGTATGGTTTAATTTAGAACAATAAAGAATTGTGTGTTTATTTCAATTAAAGGACTTTTTTCTGGGTGTTTGTGTTTTTTTTTAAATACTTTACTAGAAATTCATGGTGGTCATGTCTAATATTGGCGTGACCCCATGAATTTCGGGCTTAGGGCCAGTTGATAATGCCAAGCTGGCCTTAACCCCTTTATTACCCAGTGAGCCACCGCACCAGGGCCCTGGATGAGTTGGGTACAGCGCCAGAAGATGGCGCTTCTATGAACGCGCCATTTTCCGGGGCGGCTGCGGACTGCAATTTGCAGCGGGTGGGGCCCAGAAAGCTTGGGCCTCCCTCCGCTGCAGATTCCAGCCCCCAGCTGCCTAGTTGTACCTGGCTGGACACAAAAATAGGGCGAAGCTCCACGTATTTTTTTTTTAAATTCATGAAATTCATGGAATAATTAAGAAAAAAAGGGCTTCCCTATATTGTTGTGTCCGGCTAGGTACAAATAGGCAGCTGGTGGTTGGGAGCAGTCCGTTCCTGCCTGCTGTACCTGACTGGACACAAATATAGGGCGAAGCCCCACATCAATTTTTTTTTCATTATTTCATGAATTTCCTGAAATAATTTAAAAAAAATTGATGTGGGGCTTCGCCCTATATTTGTGTCCAGTCAGGTACAGCAGGCAGGAACGGGCTGCCCCCAACCACCAGCTGCCTATTTGTACCTGGCCGGACACAACAATATAGGGAAGCCCTTTTTTAAAAAAATTATTTCATGAAATAATTAAAAAAAATTTGACGTGGGGCTTCGCACTATATTTGTGTCCAGCCAGGTACAGCAGGCAGGGACGGGCTGCCCCCAACCACCAGCTGCCTATTTGTACCTGGTTGGACACAACAATATAGGGAAGCCCTTTTTTTCTTAATTATTCCATGAATTTCATGAAATAATTTAAAAAAAAAATGCGTGGGGCTTCGCCCTATTTTTGTGCCCAGCCAGGTACAACTAGGCAGCTGGGAGCTGGAATCCGCAGCGCAGGGAGGCCCAAGCTTTCTGGGCCCCACCCGCTGCAAATTACAGTCCGCAGCCGCCCCAGAAAATGGCGCGTTCATAGAAGCGCCATCTTCTGGCGCTGTACCCAACTCATCCAGGGCCCTGGTGCGGTGGCTCACTGGGTAATAAAGGGGTTAAGGCCAGCTTGGCATTATCAGCTGGCCCTAAGCCCGAAATTCATGGGGTCACGCCAATATTAGACATGACCACCATGAATTTCTAGTAAAGTATTTAAAAAAACACAACACCCAGAATAAAGTCCTTTAATTGAAATAAACACACAATTCTTTATTGTTCTAAATTAAACCATACTTACCATCATGCCCATTCCAGCTGAAGCCAATGTCTTCTGCAATAAAAGTAAAATAATTAAGCAACCTCATCCTTACCTTTCCATGGTTCCCACGACAGCTTCAGCTCTGCTACATCGAGATGACAGGCTGGACCGCAGCAGAACGCTGCCATCCAGCCTGTCATCCCGCAGACACTGAGAAGGGCAGGCATGCTTGCGCTCCTCAGTGTCTCTCTGTGACGGCATAAAGATGAGCCGAGGTCATGTCCAATGAACTCAGCTCACCTCATGCACGTCACTGACAGCGTGGGAAAATTCTCCTGCACTCAGCGCTTCAGCGTGAGAATTCTCCCATGCTGTCAGTGACGTACATGAGGTCAGCTGAGTTCATTGGACATGAATGAGCTCACCTCATGCACGTCACTGACAGCGTGGGAAAATTCTCACGCTGAAGCGCTGAGTGCAGGAGAATTTTCCCACGCTGTCAGTGACGTACATGAGGTCAGCTGAGTTCATTGGACATGAATGAGCTCACCTCATGCACGTCACTGACAGCGTGGGAAAATTCTCACGCTGAAGCGCTGAGTGCAGGAGAATTTTCCCACGCTGTCAGTGATGTGCATGAGGTGAGCTCATTCATGTCCAATGATCTCAGCTCACCTCATGCACGTCACTGACAGCGTGGGAAAATTCTCCTGCACTCAGCGCTACAGCGTGAGAATTCTCCCAGGCTGTCAGTGACGTGCATGAGGTGCGCCGAGTTCATTGGACATGAACTCGTCTCATCTGGATGCCGTCACAGCCAGACACTGCAGAGCGCAAGCATGCCTGCGCTTCTCAGTGTCTGCGGGATGACAGGCTGGATGGCAGCGTTCTGCTGCGGTCCAGCCTGTTATCTCGATGTAGCAGAGCTGAAGCTGTCGTGGGAACCATGGAAAGGTAAGGATGAGGTTGCTTTATTATTTTTCTTTTATTGCAGGAGATCGTTGGCTTCAGCTGGAATGGGCGTGATGGTAAGTATGGTTTAATTTAGAACAATAAAGGAATGTGTCTTTATTTCAATTAAAGGACTTTATTCTGGGTGTTTGTGTTTTCTTTTAACTTTGACTATGGGGTTAGTAATGGGGGTGGTCTTATAGACGCCTCTCCATTACTAACCTGGGCTTGATGTCAGCTGGCATTATAAGCTGACATCAACCCCAACCCTATTACCCCCTGCCACCGCACCAGGGCAGCGTGGAAGAGCGAGGCTAAGTGCCAGAATTGGCGCATCCTATGGATGCGCCATTTCTGGGGCGGCTGACGGCTGGTGTTTCTAGCCTGGGAGGGGGCCAATATTCATGGCACCCTTCCTGGGCTATTAATATCCGCCCCCAGCTGTCTGCCTAGCCTTTGCTAGCTATTAAATTAGGGGGGACCCCACGTCATTTTTTTGGGGGGAGTCCTCCATTTTAATAGCTAGTAAAGGCTAGGTATTCAGCTGGGGGCTGATATTAGTAGCCTGGGAAGCTCCGTGGGTATTACCCCCTTCCCAGGGTAATCTGCCCCAGCTGTCTGCTTAACCTCCGCTAGAGACTAAAATTACGGGGAACCCCACGCCAATTTTTTTTAATAATAAATCCTTTATTTTAATACTAAATGACAAGTACAGTAAGCAACACTGTCACTGTACTTATTATATATGTGACTGACATGTTTCTATCTATCTAATCTATGTGTGAAGCTCTATTCTGTCTGTTATAAATTGTCGGGTACAGATGCTGAATTGCCGGCCGGCTTTTTTAAAGAGACGGTGCACGAAAACACTATTATTTTTTTTAATAAATCCTTTACACTAAATGACAAGTACAGTAAGCAACATTGTCACTGTACTTCATATATATGTGACTGACATGTTTCTATCTATCTAATCTATGTGTGATGCTCTATTCTGTCTGTTATAAATTGTCGGGTACAGATGCTGAATTGCCGGCCGGCTTTTTTAAAGAGACGGTGCATGAAAACACTATTATTTTTTTTGATAAATCCTTTACACTAAATGACAAGTACAGTAAGCAACACTGTCACTGTACTTCATATACATGTGACTGACATGTTTCTATCTATCTAATCTATGTGTGATTCTCTATTCTTTCTGTTCTAAATTGTCGGGTACCGGTGTATGCCGCTGCTGAATTGCCAGCTTTTCATGTTTCACTGTGAGCACTGTTCCCATCGATTTGGGCATTCACTGTAATGCCACAACCACCATGGCTGTGGCATTACAGTGAGTGGCAGACAATCCCTGCATGATTGGTGCCCTAAATAGCACCAGACATGCAGGACACGCTTTTGGTGCACGAACAGTTATCGAACATAACCTCGAACAGCCGAATTTTTTGCAAATCGTTCGGGTTCGTCGAACAACTCGAACACCGCCCAAAACAGCTCGAATTTGAGATTGGCGAACAGTTCTAGTCGAACACCGCTCATCTCTAATAAAGACCAAAAAAATGGTCATTTTTGAAATTATAAGCATTAGCAGGTTGTTAGAAACTGAAATCAAACAGTTTTCAACTCAAAACTTTATTCTAGGTGATGTTACATTTTCACATAGGACCCCTTGTTCGAAAGGAGCTTCTGAACTCTCTCGTCCATTGAATTTGTCAGGTTTTGGATGGTTTCTGCTTCAATTGTTTTGCATGAGGACAGAATACCCTCCCAGAGCTGTTGCTTAGATGTGAACTGCCTCCCGCCATCATAGACACTCCTTTTAATGATGCTCCAAAGGTTCTGAATGGGGTAGAGGTCAGGGGAGCATGGGGGTCACACCATAAGTTTGTCCCCTTTTATGCCCATATCAGCCAGAGATGCAGATGTTTTATGTGCAGCATGAGATGGTGCATTATCATGCAGAAAAATGATCTTGCTGTGAAATACACGGTTCTTCTTCTTGAACCATGGCAGGAAGTGCTGTTTGAGAAAATCCACATACATTATGGAGTTCATCTTTAGCGCCTTCAGGGATCCTAAAGGGGCCGACAATCTCTCTCCCCATGATTCCAGCCCAAAACATTACTCCACCTCCTCCTTGTTGGCGCTGTAGCCGTGTTTGCGTGGGGTGTCCATCAACCAGCCATCCTCCACTCCATCCATCTGGACCATCGAGCGCTGCACGGCACTCATCCGTGAACAAAACAGTTTTGAAATCAGTCTTCATGTAATGTTTGGCCCACTGGAGCCGTTTCTGCTTGTGTGAAGTGGATAGAGGAGGTCGACAGGATGGCGTATGCACAGCTGCAAACCTCTGAAGGACCCTGCATCTTGTTGTTCGGGGGACGTTGGAGGCACAAGCAGCTTTAAAAACTTGTCTGCTGCTATGACAAGGCTTTTTTGCCGCTGCTCTTTCAACCTGACGTAATTGCCTGTAGGAAAGAGTCCTCAATTTGCCCTTATCAGCACGCACACGTGTGTACTGTGAATCAGCTACATACTTCTTGATTGCCAAGACACTTCATCCTGATCATCGCACAATGTTGATTGTAGTCATGCCTTGACCTAAACACTCCACAATTTGTTGCTTCTCAGCAGCCGACACATCCTTTTTCTTTCCCATTTTGGCAGAAAATGTAGGCTGCTTAATAATGTGAGACAGCCTTCTTAAGTAGTCTTGCCTTTCATTGGACACACCTGCCAAACTAATTAGCACAGGTGTCTGCAATTGCTTACAGTGATATAAAGAGCCCTGACACACATCACCATCAATGAGTTTAACTGACAAACAAACAAATTCTTCCCTTATCACTCCTAAACACTTTTTGCATAATAATTTGGAACACAGTGTACATGTGCTTTTCCACAAAACACCAGTGGTTCACGTAGTGAATCTTACAGTTCTAACTTGCCAACCGTGGTCTGTATGGAGTTGTTCAATAAAGGGCCTAAAATTAAGATAACATAGATGGGAGAGGTCTCTATGAATAGGAATTCCTAAGTATTTGATACCCTGTGAGGGCCAGGCAAAGGGAAAGTTGGACTGGATGGAATCCTATATGGATTTGGGGAGGGAGACATCGAGGGCCTCAGACTTCGCTGCATTGATTTTAAAATTTGACCATGTAACAAAGTGATCTATTTCAGCCATAACAGCATGGATGGATATATGTGATTGAGTGATATATACTAGGACATCATCAGCAAATAGAGAGCACTTGTACTCGGTGCCTCCCACCTCAATCCACCTAATATTGGGGTTATGGCGAATTGATGAGAGCAGGTGCTCCGTCACTAGGATGTATAAGATAGGGGACAGAGAACATCCCTGCCTTGTCCCATTGGTGATTGTGAAAGGTGATGAAAATATTCTGACGCGCCCCCTGGGCCTTGGGACCCCGGAGCCGGACCCTTTTTGGTGGATGCTGGTGGTTGTAGTCTCCGTGGCGGCAACCCGGTTCCGTGGCTCAGGGCGGTCAAACCAGTGGCGGAACTATTTATGTGGTTTTGATGTTTAAATGTCCGACTACACCACCCGTGGATTGCGGTCAGAGTGAACCGCCGCTCCAGGGCAGACCGCTGAGGCTGGTGTTGTGGGTGCAGCAGAGCGTAGCATAACTCCCCACGGGAGGAGTATAGCCTCAGGGCAGTGTATGCGGAGGATGGGGGTGATGGTGCAGGGCAGCAGCAGTAATGACACGGAGTCAGTGATGCAGTCCAGGGCCTTTACTCACAGTTCTTATTATCCAGACCACGTCTGCAGGTAACGGCTGCCCACGTCGTACTGTGCTCACCAGGTGAGGGGCTCAGACAACTCCCAGATAACTTTGGAGTGCTTCACAGGACCCCCTTTGTGTGTCCTTTGTCTGGCCTTTCTTACCAACCCTTCTGTCCGGCTGCCTCGGGCCTCCTCTTGGTAAACTTGGCGCCAGTTTCCCTGACCCTATGTGGTGCCTTCCTAGCGGGTGTAGCGAGGGGCTGCGCCACATAAAATGTCACAGCCTCCTGTTTCTAGCTGAGGGTCGTTTCCTGCCTCCACTAGTTTCGGGGACCGGTCTCCCCCTTTGGCCTGACCCCTCCACGCAGGTGGATTCGGGCGTGCGGTGGCGACTCGCCCGTCTGCACCCCTGAGATCCCTTCATTCCTCGTTCCTGGAGCCTTCTCCGCTCCTCTTCCTTCCTTCTCCCTCTTCCAGGCCTGGGCCTCTGTTACTAGGCCCACCTCCGGAGCAGAGCTCATGCAGAGCCCCTACTCCCTGCCACTTCTGCTCAGACTTCTCTGCACTGAACTAAGATGGTGCCCACCTTTTATACTCCCTTCTCAATGCATCCAGGAACTGCTTCCTCCCTGCTCCTGCACTACAGGGTTCCCCTTCCTCAGTGTTCCCTCCCCCCACTCCAGCCAGGGACAGGGACTGTCGTGCCCATCTCAGGGGCATATTGGTCGCCCTGCCCCACGGCAATGTGGTGTAATGCATGCAGGTGTCGGGTCCTGATCCACACTACATCCTTACCTGAGAGTGAGATATCACACCTCTGGGTGAGGTGCAATACCTCTGTAGCAACCGAGCCCTCAGGGTGCTACAGTTCCATTTATCTTCAGCCTAGGTGACGTATTGCGATACAGGGCCGTGATTTTGGCTATAAAAGGGTCCCCTAGACCCCTACCCCAAGCTTTTTAAGAGAATCATATATGGCGTGCCAGGAGACTCTATGGAATGCTTTCTCAGCATCCAACGAGAGTATCTAATTACAAATTTTTAACTGCATCTAGCCCAGGAAATACTTTGTGCCTAGTAGCAGGGTCTGCTAGTCAGCGGATTATCCCGGCTGTTAAGCAAGCTACACCACCTGTAGTTTGGACACTTAATTTTTTCAAAGGAAATGCTTCGGGACCACGGGATACTCAGTGATGAGCATCAGGAGGCACCCCAAGGCATAGGGGCTCGGACTGGCAGTAGGATGCCTTGCGGTGGACAGCCGAGCTCAATCCTTATAAAAGCTTTTTAACTGCAGCAGCTTTAGTGGACGCTACTGGAGCTGGAATTACGCGGCTGCTGGCATGAGACTTGCCCTCCAATAGATCCTTGTAAATGGATTTAAAGTGTATTTATTCAAATCAGAGAGACAATTTAAATTAAAAAGCTTAGAGCTGCCTCCACCACAGGGGGGCTCGCTCGACCCACCAGCGGACAGGCACCAGTATTGGAAGAGGGGGGCTGGCCGTCAGGGTTCACCGCGGCTCTGGCACAAACCCGGCGACACGGAGGTGGCACGGGCAGGAGCGGACTGAACGTGTCGGCTTCTCACTTTTTGGATTTTAGAAGGGCATGACATGCCTATATCTGTGTCTCCCCCTCCTTTTACTCCTCCACCTCTTTTCTTTTCGCATGACTATATGTACTTGTCACTTTTCCATGTGTTAGTTGTGTCTTCTGAGCAGTTTGTCAGCTTTTGGACACCTTTGAAGGTGTTTTCTATGTGTTTCTATGTGTTTTTGTTTGCCTGCCATTGGTTTTAATGGTGTTCGAAGGTGTTCGACGAACAGTTCGACGAACAGTTCGGCGAACACACGGGTGTTCGACGAACCGAACTCGAACACTACGGGGGTGGCTCAACACTAATTCTGACGCATCGGGTATTCTAGAACATGTATGTAGTTTATTTATGAAGATTTAAGAATAATGCAATGAATACACAGGATTTTCCAGGTAAAATATATACATTATCATTAAATTTTATTGCTCATAGAACATAATACAACTGAACGAAATTATTAAACAGATCATCAAAATATATAAACCATTACATGAATATCTAACTGTATTTAAATAAATCATCGGACGAAAGAAGTACATCAACACTATAATATATTTGATAACAATATCAACCCAAAATATTTTTGTACACCACATTTCTTGTGAATACTAGTGTTGAGCGAACATGCTCGACACTGCTCGGTACTCGCCCGAGCATCACGCTACTCGGGATGTTCGGCGAGCACCGAGCATTTCCAGGTTACTCGGGCGGGAGCTCGGGTCTCCGCCCTGCATGTTTGGCGCTATTTACAGAGCCAATGAACATGCAGGGATTGCCAGCCAGTCACTGTAATGCCGCAGCCATGTTGTTTGTGGGCATTACAGTGATTGGCAGGCCGCACAGCGTCACCTCGAGTATTTAAACCGGGCGCCGCCATCTTGGACACAGTCGCTCCGGATCAGACAGTGTAGGGACAGAGCTGCTGATTTAGGGAGAGATATATCCTGCAAAATAGTTAGTGTAGGGTCTGTAAAGGCTGCCAGATCAAACAAACAGTCCTTCTCAGGACTAATATCCATCCCAGGTATATCAGGCAGGCAGGCGGTATAGGAGACGCAGTGATTATACCAGCAAACGCTGCATTACAGTCCTGTGCGCTGCTCCTGTTGCTGAAATTGCTGGACTTAGCTCCAGGTCCCGGGGGCCAGGAAAAATCCTTTTTTTTAATCTAAATCCTCTTTTTTTTTTCCTCCTTCACAATGTACAAATACCCATCTTTTTAACCTTTTGGTGTCCCCCCCCCTCCCCCCCAAAAAAAAGTGTGCCTCTGATTTTTCAGACACAAATATATCTGTTGAAAATAGTCTGGTGTAGGCCAGAGAAATAGAAGTGTGGTTTTGCAGTTCTATGGGCCATTTGTATCTAAAAAAAACTGTTTGAGTGTGTCGCTCACTGTTCAGCCGCAAATATATATATATTCAAAAAAGTCTGGTATGCACCAGTAAATTATAACTGTGGTTTTGCTGTTCCATGGTAAAACATCTCTATTATCCTGCTTTTGGCATTTTTTGCTGTAAAAATAAATAGTGTCTCCTGATTGTTCAGACACAAATATACCTGTTGAAAATAGTCTGGTGTAGGCCCGAGAAATACAAGTGTGGCTTTGCAGTTTCACGGTTCAAACCTCTGTATTATCCACTTTTGGGCCATTTGTATCTAAAAAGAACAGTTTGAGTGTGTCGCTCACTGTTCAGCCGCAAATATCTCTATTTAAAAAAGTCTGGTATACCCCAGTAAACAATAACTGTGGTTTTGCCATCCCACGGTAAAAAATCTCTATTATTCAGGTTTTGGTAGTTTTTTCCGTAAAGAAAAACAGTAGTGTCTCCTGACTGTTGTGACACAAAAATATATCTGTTGAAAATAGTCTTGTGTAGGCCCGACATCCCAGTGTGGTTTCGCAGTTCCACGGGTCAAATCGCTGTACTATCCAGTTTTGGGCCTTTGGTATCTAAAAAAAAAGCAGTTTGAGTGTGTCGCTCACTGTTCAGCCGCAATTATCTCTAATTAAAAAAGTGTGGTATACCCTAGTAAACAATAACTGTGGTTTTCCTCTTCCACGGTTCTAATCTACTCTTTATTACCCTTTTTCCATTGAAAGTGCAAGTGTAAGCTATTTTACTTCATTTACAATGGGCAAGGCGCGTGGCAAGGGACGTAGAAGTGGACGTTCTGGTGATGGTTCGTGCAGAGGACGGGGCCGTGGCCAAGGTGAAAATGCGCCACAACCAACAGCCACATCTTCTCGCTCCCACTTCTTGACCGAATTACTAGGGAAGCACAGAACAACACCAGTATTGAGAACTGATCAGTGTGAACAGGTTATTAATTGGATAGCAGACAATACTTCCAGTTACCTGGGAACCACCACCTCCGGTCTGTCTTCCACACGGTCAACTCTTAGTAGCCCTGAGTCTCGACCGCATACTCCTCCTCACCCTGATGCTCCTTCCTCCCACCATGCCGAGTGTCATCAGACAGCAAGTGATCCCACACTTGGACACTCTGAAGAGCTGTTCACTGGTCCATTTCCATATTTGGGCCCCTCGCCTGATACGCTTGAAGTGGTGGAAGAGGAGATCCCATGTTGCAATGCCCAAATATTTGAACAGCCACGGCCACAGGAAGTCGACGTTGGCAATCTGTCACAAGAGGTGGACGATGACGAGGCACAATTGCCAGGAACTGAGGAGGAGGATCGTGGTGCGCAAGTGGAAGAGGAGGAGGTGGTGGATGATCTAGTAACTGACCCAACGTGGAAGGAGGACAAGCAGAATGAGGCCAGCAGCACACAGGGGGAGGGAGGCAGAGTACCCCAACAGGCAGGAAGAAGCAGTGTGGTGGCCGCAGACAGAAGGCAGGCAACCGTTCCCCGTAACACCAACACGAGGGACGTTGCCAGTACAAGCGGTAGGTCTTCCAGAGTCTGGAATTTTTTTAAAGACTCTGCTGATAACCCCAAAAAGGCCATATGTTCCACCTGCCATGCCAGCATCAGCAGGGGTGACAAAACTACCAGCCTGACCACCACCAGCATGATCAGGCATATGGCAGCAAAGCACCCGACTTTGTGGGGCGAAACCCAGGGTCCACGACCAGTGTCAGCGGGTGTCACCACTGCTTCTTCCACTGTTGTGCATGCAATAGAACCCCCTGTTGTGTGTGCAAGGCAATCCCCTGTCCATACTGCATGTAAAGATGCCCCCTCCTATCAGTCTTCACTTGTTATTGCAGTTTCTCAAGAAACAGCATCAATGTCCACGTCTACGTCCCACCGCAGCGTTCAATTGTCCATATCCCAGACCTTTGAACGAAAGCGGAAATTCGCAGCTAACGCCCCACAGGCCACAGTCCTAAATTCGCACATTTCACGACTGCTTGCATTGGAAATGCTGCCTTTTAGGCTGGTGGAGACGGAATCCTTCCGCAATCTTTTGGCGGTGGCCGTCCCTCGGTACTCGGTCCCCAGCCGACACTATTTTGCCCGGTGTGCCATCCCCGCACTACACAAGCACTTGTCCCAAAGCATCTGCCATGCCCTCAACAACGCAGTTACTGGGAGAGTCCACCTGACAACGGACACGTGGAGAAGTGCTTGTGGCCAGGGACGGTACATCTCTCTGATGGCACACTGGGTAAACATAGTGGAAGCCGGGACCCAGTCGGACCTTGGGACGGAACACATCCTCCCCACACTGAGGATTGCGGGCCCTATGTCAGTCAGAGTTGCCCCCACAATGTACAGCTCCTGCGCATCCTCCTCCTCCTCCTCATGTTCAGCCTCCATCTCAGATATCACCACATCAGTTACAAGCTGGAAGCATTGCAGTACTGCCTCCGCCAAGCGGCAACAGGCTGTGCTGAAACTCATAAGCTTAGGTGATAAACCTCACACTGCTTGTGAGTTGTGGACAGCTGTGAAAGAGCAGGCAGATCTGTGGCTGAGACCTACATCCTGGCATGGTCGTGTGTGACAATGACCGTAATCTGGTGGCGGCTCTGAGGCGAGGTGAGATCACACACGTACCATGCCTGGCTCATGTGCTTAACCTCGTGGTTCAGCTGTTTCTTAAATCGTACCCCGAGTTGCCAGATCTGCTCGTGAAAGTACGCCGCCTGTCAGCTCATTTTCGCAAGTCGGCTACAGCTTCCGCCGCCCTTGCTGTGTTGCAGCAGCGTCTGCAGCTTCCGGCACACCGACTGGTGTGTGATGTCCCCACACGTTGAAACTCTACCCTCCACATGTTGCAAAGGATTTGTGAGCAGAAGAGAGCAGTTGTGGAGTACCAGCTGCTACAAGGCCGTCAATATTCAGGTCAGACTCCACACATAAGACCTCAGGAGTGGACCTGGATGTCTGACATATGTACCATCCTGACAAACTTTGAGGAGGCCACCAAGAAGGTGAGTGGCGATGACGCCATCATTAGTGTCAGCATCCCACTTGTCTGTCTTTTGCAACGCTCTCTGCAGAGAATTAAAGAGGAGGCATTGCAGCCAGAGTATGATGAGATGGATCAAGAAGCCGTAGCGGGCGATTACACACAGCCCAGCCTCATCTCATCCCAACGTGCATTGGGGGACAATGAGGGAGAGGAGGAGGAGGAGGAGGAGGAGGAAGAACAGGAGCTGCTATCATGCGTTGTAGACGGTAGTACCTGTACAAGTGTCATACCGTCGGTTCAGCGTGGGTGGCCTGAGGACATGGGGGAGGAGGAAGAGGAGGAGGAGGAGGAGGAGTAGAACATGGTCAGTCATCATCTTGGTGAGGACACGGAAATCTTGCCCGTTACCAGTCTGGCACGCATGGCTGACTTTATGTTACGCTGCCTTAACCGTGACCCTCGCGTTGTCAAAATGTTGGGTGACAGTCATTACTGGTTGATGACACTTGTAGACCCCCGCTACAAGGAGAACTTTCACTCTCTTATTACTGAGGTGGAGAGGTCTACAAAAATGGGGCAATACCAGAAGGCCCTTGCTGCAGAACTCTTAAAAAAATTCCCATCTGAACACGCTAGCGGCAGAGGTCACAGTTCGTTGCCCAAACCAAGGCGTACAGGCGAGAGAGATGCAACTCCAATCCAGCAGAGGCAGGGGAACACTGTCAACGTTCTGGGACAGTTTTCTGACACCCGCCCAGCTTACAGGCCCTGAGGCGCGGGGTACTCTCACAAGAAGTGGAAAGTTTCAAAAGATGGTGAGGGAGTACCTTGCCGATCGTACCAGCGTCCTCCGTGATTCCTCTGTGCCTTTTAATTATTGGGTATCCAAGCTGGACACTTGGAATGAACTCGCTCTGTACGCCTTGGAGGTCCTGGCCTGCCCTGCCGCTAGCGTGTTATCGGAGCGTGTTTTTAGTGCCGCTGGGGGAATTATAACTGATAAGCGCACTCGCCTGTCAACTGACAATGCTGAGAAGCTGACCCTTATCAAAATGAACAAGGGCTGGATTGGGCCGGACTTCTCATCACCACCAAATGACAGCAGAGTAACATAAAGTCAAATCCACTGTGTTATTTCGGGAGGTGTATTCACGTGCACTGCTTCACACCCACACATGGGTATACGCTTCCTCGTTTCGGCTGTTTAATCTTCTTCTCCTTATCCTCAGCCTCCACCACCACTATACCACCAGGGTGCCAGCATTGCAAGTTCCTCCGTCCTAATTTTTGGCAGCTTTTGCTGGGAAAGCATAGGCAAATACCATGGGACACCCACTCCCCAATAATGGGACTTATGTTTGTAATATGCTGTACTGCATGGCTCTTGTAAGGGGCATTGCAAGTTGCTCCGTCCTTATTTTTGGCAGCTTTTGCTGGGAAAGCATAAGCAAATACTATGGGAGACCCACTCCCCAATAATGGGACTTATGTTTGTAATATGCTGAACTGCATGGCTCTTGTAAGGGGCATTGCAAGTTGCTCCGTCCTAATTTTTGGCTGGTTTTGCTGGGAAAGCATAAGCAAATACTATGGGAGACCCACTCCCCAATAATGGGACTTACCTTTGTAATATGCTGTACTGCATGGCTCTTGTAAGGGGCATTGCAAGTTGCTCCGTCCTAATTTTTGGCAGCTTTTGCTTGCAAGGCATAAGCAAATACTATGGGAGACCCACTCCCCAATAATGGGACTTATGTTTGTAATATGCTGTACGGCATGGCTCTTGTAAGGGGCATTGCAAGTTGCTCCGTCCTAATTTTTGGCAGCTTTTGCTTGCAAGGCATAAGCTAATACTATGGGACACCCACTCCCCAATAATGAGACTTATGTTTGTAATATGCTGTACGGCATGGCTCTTGTAAGGGGCATTGCAAGTTGCTCCGTCCTAATTTTTGGCAGCTTTTGCTGGGAAAGCATAAGCAAATACTATGGGAGACCCACTCCCCAATAATGGGACTCATGTTTGTAATATGCTGTACTGCATGGCTCTTGTAAGGGGCATTGCAAGTTGCTCCGTCCTAATTTTTGGCAGCTTTTGCTTGCAAGGCATAAGCAAATACTATGGGAGACCCACTCCCCAATAATGGGACTTATGTTTGTAATATGCTGTACTGCATGTGACGCGCCCCCTGGGCCGTGTCTACACGTGTGTGGGATACCCGGTTCCGGGTCTCTGGGGTCTGTAGTCTCCGTGGTGGTGACCCGGTCCCGTGGCTCAGGCTGGTCAAACCAGTGGCAGTCTTTCTTAGGTTTTGAGGTTAATTGTCCGACTGCGCCACCCGTGGATTGCGGTCAGGGAGTACCACCGCTGCGAGGCAGACCGCTGAGGCTGGTGTTGTGTGCGCAGCATAGAATGGGATAACTCCCCTCGGGAGGAGTATAGCCACAGGGCAGTGAGTGTGGATGATGGGGGTGATGGTGCACGAGCGCAGCAGGAACGACTCAGAGTCTTTGCAGTGCAGTTCAGGGTCTTTACTGATGATTATAAGGTAGACCCTCCCGAAAGTACTGGCTAGCATAAGAGGCCTGGTCTGTCTGTGAGCAAGCAGGAGTTCCCCTGGCCAGGTGGAGTTGTAGGCCTCCCAGTCTGTCTGCACTCTTCCTGGCTACCTTGCTGTAAGCGGGTAGAAGTAGCCCACGTCCCTCAGTGTACCGTGTAGTGCTCACCCGTATGGCTGGTGACTTGGGGCCTTCTGTTAGCCTCCGCTCCACGACGGTGGTGCTGGTCCCTTGCTTGTGACTGAGCCTCCGGGCTTCTACGGCCAGAGGACCTGAAATCCCCTGCCGGCTGGTTTCTGCTGCTGGATATATAAGTCCTCACAGCTTCGGACTCCTGTGTCCGGTTCCTATTGTCTTCAGCCAGGGCGAGCTCTGCTCAGCTTCCAGCCCCTGGTCTTTAGCTCATAGCTCCTACAGAGCTCCTTGCAGTTACTTTCCCTTGCTCTCACTCTGACTCTGACTGTTCTCTGACTCACTCAACCACGCCCCAGATCCAGTTTATAAGGGCAGAATTCTCCCCTCCCTGGACTGGGGCAGTAAGATGTTGCATGTTTAAGGGATCCTGACCAGGAAACCTCCCACTTGCTCTCCGACGTAATATCTCTATTACTGTGGTGACCAGACCCCTGGGGTGCCACACATGGCTCTTGTAAGGGGCATTGCAGTTCCTCATAATTTTTGGAAAGCCTTCCATTCACTGCTTAGGCCAACAGTGCACGGGAGACCCAGTTGCTATAAATCGAAAAAAAGGTTTAGTTAACGCCCTCTGACCTCCATGTCATTTCCAAGGGGCATTGGAGTGGCTCGAAATTTTTGGTAGGCATTGCACTCACTGTATGCCCTATAACTGTGTAGCCGAACCGCTCCTTTTGTTACAGAAACATATCCTACAAGACATATCTGGTTGACTGGCCTGATATTGATGTGAATGGTCCCTGTTCCTCCTGCTCTTTCTCTTTTGCCACCACCTCATCCATCATTTATCACCTGAAGCTTTGTTTTAACGGGAGTCATAGAACTGGGATAGTAGCAGGAAAACATCCAGCAATCCTCGGAGGAGGTAGGATATGCGCCAAAACGCGGACCACCTCAGGCCTAGCCGCTACTACATACATGCGCTTGCATTCCAAGAAAACAAAGCAGATGCTAACTTCTATCATCATCATCATGCTCCTCATCTAGGCACTCTCAACTCCCCTGATGGAGAAGCCAGGGCCCACCGGAGGAGTCTGGTTCTCTGGTAGGCTCGTCCAATGCTGACCTAAAGCAGGCCAGGCTAAGAAAAGTGTGGGGGAAGGTGACAGGAGAAATCAGGACGGCTGGGGACCGAGTATGGATACCTGGTCGCCACCTGGCGGCTGGGGACCGAGCGTGGACACCCGGCCGCCGGGCGGCTGGGGACAGAGTATGGATACCTCGCTGCCGAAGCGGCCATGAGGTACTGGCCAGCTTCGGCCTCCTCCAAACTAAAAGGCCCCATTTCAAGTGAGAGCTAGCAGTATGGTATTGCAGCCTGCGGGTGGGTGGGTGGTTGGCTGCATATTTTCGCTTGCATTGCAAGGAATGGGGGAGGTACAATTGAACACTGCCCTGGGACAAGGACTTGCATGGGGATAGTTGCAAGTCTGCATCTTCTGATGCGGCAAGGATCACTTCTGATGGGCACACTTTTAGACAGTGACCTGGGGGTCATAGATGCTTCCAGGGGTCTTCCCCATGCTGATCCCTTGTCTTTTCAGCACTGTACGCATGTGTCACACAGCACATGGCCAGATAAGGTTGTAAAATGTTAAAATGACATTTCCCGGTGAACGCATTTGTCATGGCTGAAAGCAATACAAAAGTGCAAAAACGCATGAAAAATGCTACTTGTGACCATAGCCCAAGGTGTGGAGGAGTATTTTTGTTTTTGGTTATTTATTTTACCTTATACACAAGTTTTTACCCTGGAAAGGAAATTCCTTAACATATTTTACAGGAAAACCGTTTCAGTTTCGTTTTTGAACGTTTTATTGTGAGCCCGCAAAAGTGGCTTAATACCTCTGACCACGTTGTTGACAGCAGTGACCTGGGGGTCAGAAATGCTTCCAGGGGCGATCCCCATGCTGCCCCCATGTCTTTTGAGCACTGTCACTATCGTTTTGGGCACTTTTTAGGCTTTCTACAGACTGCCGGGGGTGCTGCCGCAAAAATGCTCGGGTCTCTCATAGACTAACATTGGGCTCGTTGCTCGGGTCGAGCACCCGAGTATCACGGTAAGCTCGGCCCGAGCTTCGAGCACCCTAGCATTTTAGTGATCGCTCAACACTATCAGTCATCATCTTGGTGAGGACACGGAAGTCTTGCCTGTTACCAATCTGGCACCCATGGCTGACTTTATGTTACGCTGCCTTAACCGTGACCCTCGCATTGTCAAAATGTTGGGTGACAGTCATTACTGGTTGATGACACTTTTAGACCCCCTCTATAAGGAGAACTTTCACTCTCTTATTCCTGAGTTGGAGAGGTCTACAAAAATGGGGCAGTACCAGAAGGCCCTTGCTGCAGAACTATTAAAAAAATTCCAATCTGAACACGGTAGCGGCAGAGGTCACAGTTCGCTGCCCAACTAAGGCATACAGGCGAGAGAGACGCAACTCCAATCCAGCAGAGGCAGGGGAACACTGTCAATGTTCTAGGACAGTTTTCTGAGACCTGCCCAGCTTACAGGCCCTGAGACGCAGGGTACTCTCACAAGGAGTGGAAAGTTTCAAAAGATGGTGAGGGAGTACCAGCGTCCTCCGTGATTCCTCTGTGCCTTTTAATTATTGGGTATCCAAGCTGGACCCTTGGAATGAACTCACTCTGTATGCCTTGGAGGTCCTGACCTGCCCTGCTGCTAGCGTGTTATCGGAGCGTGTTTTTAGTGCCGCAGGGGGAATTATAACTGATAAGCGCACTCGCCTGTCAACTGACAATGCTGACAAGCTGACCCTTATCAAAATGAACAAGGGCTGGATTGGGCCAGACTTCTCATCACCACCAAATGACAGCAGAGTAACATAAAGTCAAATCCACTGTGTTATTTCGGGAGGTGTATTCCCATGCATCGCTTCACACCCACACATGTGTATACGCTTCCTCATTTCGGCAGTTTTTTGCTCTTCTCCTTATCCTCAGCCTCCACGACCACTATACCACCACGGTGATCGTGGTCCATGTTGCCAGCATTGCAAGTTCCTCTGTCCTAATTTTTGGCAGCTTTTGCTTGGAAGGCATAGGCAAATTCTATGGGAGACCCACTCCCCAATAATGGGAATAATGTTTTTAATATGCTGTACTGCATGGCTCTTGTAAGGGACATTGCAAGTTCCCCCTTCCTAATTTTTGGCAGCTTTTGCTTGGAAGGCATAGGCAAAGACTATGGGAGACCCACTCCCCAATAATGGGAATAATGTTTTTAATATGCTGTACTGCATGGCTCTTGTAAGGGGCATTAAAATCGTCTTGTTAAGCTACTGTGACCTCCATGTCTCTTCCAAGGGTCGTTAGTATTGTCTTTTTATTCCACTGCGACCTCCACCACTCTTCCAAGGGGCATTAAAAACGTCTTGTTAAGCTACTGTGACCTCCACGTCTCTTCCACAGGGCGTTGATATTGTCTTTTTATTCCACTGTAACCTCCACCACTCTTCCAAGGGGCATTGATATTGTCTTTTTATTCCACTGCGACCTCCACGACTCTTCCAAGGGGCATTAAAACCGTCTTGTTAAGCTACTGTGACCTCCACATCTCTTCCAAGGGGCATTAAAACTGTCTTGTTAAACCACTCTGAACTCCACGTCTCTTCTAAGGGGCATTAAAACCGTCTTGTTAAACCACTCTGAACTCCACCGCTCTTCCAAGGGGCATTGACATGTTGTTTTTAATTACCTCTAACCTCCACGACTCTTGCAACGGGCATTGCATTTCCTCCTAATTTTTGTCAGCTTTTGCTTTTCAATGCATAGGCGAACACTAAGGGAGACCCACTCCCCAATAATGGGTAGAAGGTTTTTAATACGCTGTAATCCACGTCTGTTTCAAGGGGCATTGCAGTGCCTAATAATTTTTGGAAAGCCTTCCATTCCCTGCTTAGGCCAACAGTGTACAGGAGACCCAGTTGCTATAAATGGAAAAAACGGTTTAGTTAAGGCCCTCTGACCTCCATGTCACTTCCAAGGGGCATTGGAGTGCCTCGAAATTTTTGGTAGGCATTGCATTCACTGTATGCCTTATAACTGTGTAGCTGAACCGCTCCTTTTGGTACAGAAACATATCCTACAAGACATGTGTGGTTGGCTGGCCTGATATTGATGTGAATGGTCCCTGTTCCTCCTGCTCTTTCTCCTTTGCCACCACCTCATCCATCATTCACCACCTGAAGATTTGTTTTAACGGGAGTCATAGAACTGGGATAGTAGCAGGAAACATCCAGCAATCCTCGAAGGAGGTAGAATATGCGCCAAAACGCTGACCACCTCAGGCCTAGCTGCTACTACATACATGCGCTTGCATTCCAAGGAACAGAAAGCTAAGGAGGTGGATGGCCTCATGATCATGAATAATTTACTCGTTGTGTAGGAGGCCGACCACTGCTGCTGTCTACCTTCTGAACTTTGTATTGAAGCCTGATTGACCCAGGACCCGCAATCCTCTATGTCTGGAGGACGTGTTGCATCCCAGTGTCCAACTGTGTCCCGGCTTCCACAATATTAACCCAGTGTGAAGGCGTCAGTGAGATGGACCATTCCTGGCCACATTCACTTGTCCACGTGTTTGTGGTTAGGCTGTCCTTCCCACTAAATGCACTGGGGAGGGCACAGGTAATGTTTTGGTATGCGCGCTTGTGTATAAGGCGCACCGGGACAAATAGGGGCGGCTGGGGACCGTTTATGGACACCCGGCCACCCCCACGCGGCTGGGGACTGTGTGTGGGCACCCGGCCGCGGGGCGGATGGGGACTGAGTATGGACACCCGGCCGCCCCCTGGCGGCTGGGGACTAAGCGTAGACACCCGGCCGCCGGGCGGCTGGGCACTGAGTATGAATACCAGGCTACCGACGCAGCCATGACGTGGTGGCCAGATTCCACCTCCACATGCCTAAAAGGCCCTATTTCAAGTGCAAGCAAGCTAGCAGTATGGTATTGCAGCCTGGGGGTGGGTGGGTGGCAGGCTGCATACTTGCGCTTGTATTGCAAGTTATGGGGGAGGTACAATTGAACACTGCCCTGGGACAAGGACTTGCACGGGGATAGTTGCAAGTCTGCATCTTCTGATGCGGCAAGGATCACTTCTGATGGGCACACTTTTAGGCAGTGACCTGGGTGTCAGAGATGCTTCCAGGGGTCTTCCCCATGCTGTTCCCATGTCTTTTTAGCACTGTATGCATGTGTCACACA
This sequence comes from Phyllobates terribilis, assembly GCF_046119375.1. Taxonomy (NCBI): domain Eukaryota; kingdom Metazoa; phylum Chordata; class Amphibia; order Anura; family Dendrobatidae; genus Phyllobates; species Phyllobates terribilis. Next base: position 405,114,978 of record NW_027362761.1, on the reverse strand, counting down.
GCACATGGCCAGATAAGGTTGAAAAATGTTAAAATGACATTTCCCGGTGAATGGATTTGTCACGGTTGAAAGCAATACAAACGTGCAAAAATGCATAAAAAATGCTACTTGTGAACATAGCCCAAGGTGTGGAGGAGTATTTTTGTTTTTGGTTATCTATTTTACCTTATACACAAGTCTTTACCCTGGAAAGGATGTTCCTTAACCCCTTTCCGACCTGGTCAGTAATAGTACGCACCAGGTCGGGAAGGCCAGTTCAGCGGGGGCTCCGGCGGTGAGCCCGCACTGAAGCGAGCACATGTCAGCTGATTATTGGAATCGCAATCCACCCGCGGCTGTTAACATGTTAAATCTCTGCCAGTGACATTTAACTCGCGCTTCCGGGAGTCCTAAGCCCCGCCCATCAGTGACCCCGTCACGTGATCGCGGGTCACCAATGGGTGGGCATGACAACTCAGGGTCTGCAGCAGACGCCTGTGGTTGTCATGTCTTAATTGCTATGAGCGCCACCTAGTGGTCAGCGCTCATAGCAAGTGAGCATTTCTCCTGCATACAAGCGATCTGCTCATCGCTTGTATGCAGTAGAAACAATCAGACAACTGCTGCATCTAGTCTCCTCTGGAGACTATAGAAGCAAGCAGAAAGTGTAAAAAAAAAGTTTTTAAAAAAATAAAAAAAATAAAACATATATAAAAGTTTAAGTCACCCCCCTTTCGCCCCATTCAAAATAAAATATATATATATTAAAAAAAAAACACATACACATATTTGGTATCGCCGCGTTCAGAATCGCCCGATCTATCAATATAAAAGAAGAATCAATACAATCAGTAAACGGCGTAACGAGAAAAAAATTTTAAACGCCAGAATTAAGTTTTTTAGTCGCTACAACTTTGCAATAAAATGCAATAACGGGCGATCAAAACATCGGATCTACCCAAAAATGGTATCAATAAAAATGTCAGCCCGGCACGCAAAAAATAAGCCCTCACCTGACCACAGATCCCGAAAAATGGAGAAGCTAAGGGTCTCGGAAAATGGCGTCATTTTTTTTGTTTTTTTTAGCAAGCGTTGGATTTTTTTTTCACCACTTAAATAAAAAAGAACCTATACATGTTTGGTGTCTATGAACTCGTAACGACCTGGAAAATAATGATGGCAGGTCAGTTTTAGCAATCTGTGAACGTGGTAAAAAAAGGACCCAAAAAACAACTGTGGAATTGCATTTTTTTTGCAGTTTCACTGCACTTGGAATTTTTTTCCCATTTTCCAGCACAAGATATGGTAAAACCAGTGATGGTGTTTAAAAGTACAACTTGTCCCGCAAAAAATAAGCCCTCACATGGCCATATTGAACGAAAATTAAAAAAGTTCTGGCTCTGGGAAGAAGGGGAGCAAAAAAGGAAAACACAAAAACAGAAAGACCCATGGTCGTTAAGGGGTTAACATATTTCACAGGAAAGCACTTTCACTTTCGTTTTTGAACGTTTTATTGTGAGCCTGTAAAAGTGGCTTAATACCTCTGACCACGTTGTTGACAGCAGTGACCCGTGGGTCAGAAATGCTTCCAGGGGCGATCCCCATGCTGTCCCCATGTCATTTGAGCACTGTCACTATCGTTTTGGGCACTTTTTAGGCTTTCTACAGACTGCCGGGGGAGCCGCCGCAAAAATGTTCGGGTCTCCCATAGACTAACATTGGGCTCGTTGCTCGGGTCGAGCACCCGAGTATCACAGTGAGCTCGGCCCGAGCTTCGAGCACCCGAGCATTTTAGTGCTCGCTCAACACTAGTGAATACGTTTTGACTATCTATAAGCAACTTTCCTTGTAAAGGGGTATGAAGAACTTGCACCTTGACGTTGCATCTCATTTTAACTCTTGAAAATGCAGTATAGAGTTAACCATTACCAAAAACAGGCTCCGGTAGATATATGCCAACACGGTGAAGAGTTTGACCTTGTGACTTGTTTATTTTCATGGTAAAAGCTGGTTTGATTGGAAACTGTGGACGCCGAAGCCTAAATGGAAGACCGGTGTCCGAAGGACATAAATCAATGCGTGGAATGAACATTTTGTCTCCTTTTGCTGATCCAGTGATCACTCTTGCTTGAATTACGTGGGAATGGAGTCCAGTAACAATAAGGCGAGTACCATTACATAGACCATTTTTTGTATTTAGATTCCGCAGCAACATTACGATTGTTCCAACTTTGAGTTGTAGTCTGTGGGATGGGATTCCTGATGGCGTAAGACTATTTAAAAATTCAACTGGATAATGCTCCCGTTCATTTTCATTGTCTACATCCACTGAATCATCACTTTTGTACAACTTATACTCTCCAGGCATTCTATCCATCACACAGGAATTTAGCAGAGCCACATCATCATTCTTGGGACAGAAATTGCATGAGAAGAGGCCCTCTCAACACTGCTTTGGTCGTTCACATCAATTTCAACGCATTGTCCAAAAACATCAGTTACGATGCAGTCAGTGCACAACATGTCTTCTGGTATTTTAATAATGTCTTCTCCAAGGTTGTAATCATTGCTAAGTTCACCGTTGCCAAGTTTAAGAAGCCACTTGCTGTACTCTGGGTCAGAAGATCGCATGTTGTTAATTAGTTGGAGTTTATTAAACTGTTTCCAAAGGTCAGCCATTTTAAGCTGGACTCAATAACTTCTGTTCTTGTTTCATTTGATATGACTGGAAGGCATTGCCTAAAATCTCCGAAAATGACAAAAACTTTACCTCCAAACAGAATTTCATTTGTTTCAGCAACATTTGTAGTGATTACTTCACGCAGAAGTCTGTCAATTAAGCTCAAAGCGTATTTGGGTGCCATGGTACACTCGTCAAGTATCAAAAGATTTGCGTTATTTAACTGTCTTCCTGCAAATGTGTCTTGTTTTATTCTGGAAACGGAGATTTCATTGACTGGAACTGGTATCTCAAAGAGTGAATGGATAGTGCGACCTCCTCGTAAAAGGTTTGCTGCAATTCCTGTTGTAGCCGATGGCAATACGACTTTTCCCAAACCTCTAACGTGATGCATTAAAACTTCATAGAGGTATGTTTTACCGCTCCCTCCTGGACCGTCAATAAAGAAACATTTTGGCCTTGCATCTGCTTGGTTTTCTATAGCGCTCACAATATTGTCATATGCAATCCGTTGTTGTTCATTTAAGGAGTTTCTCTTCTCTGTTGCCAACAATAATTCGTAAGCTTCGTCATACTCTGGAACTTGTGGAACTTGAATTGCAGGCTGTGGCAAATTAAAGTCTGAAAATGTTTTTCCATGCAGTAGTAAGACATTTTGGACATCTTGCATGGCATAATATTCGAAGTTTTGACAATTTCCACTTCTGTTGTGAAGACATAAGCATTAATCCTCGATTATATGTTCTTTGAAATTTGTCCAAAGTTGAGCCGGATTTTTAGGCGGTCCAAATACGCAGATGTAGGCAAACAATTCACGAAGTTGCTTAGGCATATGTAGGGTAACTGCATCTTCTAAAGTAAGTCTCCACACAGTATCATCCAATAGAAGTCCTAAAGCCAAAGCTGCAGCTTTAAATGTATCGTGCAATACTCCGTTAACTGTTTTCAAATCGTCATAACTTGTAGCTCCTTTCACATGCAGTAGTAACAGCCGAAGGCAATATCTTTCTTGATCCTTGACGCTAACAGTATACATGAGTTCAATTATTCTGCAAATATCCTCCAAGCAGCTTCTGGAGCACTCACATATCTTGAGTCAACAAAAGTTGATGGTTTATCGTGATTGACTGCTTTCTGTTGTATTTCGAAGTTAGCTTTGTCATGCCCCTTGTAGACGTACTTGAAAAGATATTTTACAGTTTTTATTGAAGCACAGATTTCTACGTTGATGTGACAGTTGCAGCGTTTTGATAAGTATGGGTTGTATGGAACTATCCATGAGTTATTTATAATTTTTTTGTTGCGAGCAATGTTATCAATGTGTTGTCGCCGTTAGGATGGGTAGCCATCCAAGTCTTCAACAGTCTACTGTTTGAACTCCTTTGGAAACCCTTTTGCACACTTTCTGTTTTCCATGCATGGAATATTTGGATTTGCTACACCGCATGGGCCGTGAACCATATGAGAGACTACAATATTATAAAGTTCAGGATACTTTTCTTGGTAAGGAATTTCAGCCCACACTATGTTGTCGATTTCTTCCTCTGTGTGAAACTTTTAATCCGTGTCTAAGATAATTAGTATATGCGCATGTGGGAGACCTAGTTTCTGAAAGTCTATGACGTGTACCATTGCTACGACTGTTCCAAAAAGCCTATTTTTGATGTCTTTCAAAAGGCTGCTGATTTTCAGTGAAAATACACATTCAACTAAGTCTGGCCTGTGTTCAACTTGTTGCCAGGGTTCAAGATTTTCAGTAATTTCCGGCCATTTCGGATTAAAGGTCATTGTCACAAAAATGTCAGGTCTTCCATACTATGTTACTATTGCCATTGCATCTTGATAACGCTGTTGCATGTTGCAGGGGTTACCTTCAAATGACGACGGGAGAATTACTGTTTTTACAATTGGAATTCCCTTTTGAATTGATTGTTTTTTCAAATGTTCTTGAAGAACGCAGTAGTCTTCAACTTTAAGTTGCTTTTGGTTCATTTGCATGAAATTTAGACGATTAGCTTCAATTTTAATGTATGCGTAGACTAAGTACTGTTGAGTCAGTTTCCCACTGTTTAAAATAGAATTGAAGTAATTTCGGACAGACAGAAGAAAACTGTAATACTGCAGTTGTGTAATTCGTCTTGAAGTTCCTTGCTGGTGTTGATTTTCATGCCACCTTGATCACCTCTTGGAAAGAATAGCGGATACAGAAGAGCATCAAGGTTGCTGTGCAAAATGCTAATTCGTTGTGTCTTAGGAACCAAAGGGTTGTTTTGGTCTAGCTTAAGATGGACTAATATATCCCTTTGAAAAGGAGGCTCTTCGTAATCGTTTTTAAAAACAACTGCGACCTCACTCACACGTAATTTGTTGTAAAGTCGGGGATTCTGTTTACATTCTTGTTTTATGGCCATGACAATAGAAGGCATTTCAGTCCCATTTTGTATAGCCCTCTGTTCCTCCTCAGCTTCGACGAATTTTAGCATGTGATATGCGGCAGCAAATGGGCTGATTTTTTGTAAATGTACGGCAATTTGGTTCATCAGTTCACCATCACACTTTTCGTTTTCTTTCAGGTTCATCCTTTGTTCTGTAGCCTCATTTGTATCAAGGATGTATAATTGTGCAAATTTTGGTGGTTGTCCTATTTCTGGGTGAAGTGTTCCAGTGCGGTGGTAGATCTGGCCGTGAATTTTAAAACATTACGGTCCGAATCCAGGGGGCAGTGCAATGTTGGCACCAAATGAAGCAAACGCATGAGAACTGTTGATTCTTCTGATATTTTCCATAAAATTTCTACTGTGTTGATGCATTTCTTTCATCAACTGCTCAAACAGATATCAGTAGTGGGGTCTCAGTAGCATAACTTTTCCTTTTTGGCAGCATGGAGTAAACTGATTGTCAGATGGTTTTTCATCAATAAAATTCAGAGAGTCGCATTTAGAGCAATCTGCATTCATATTCCCACAGTAGTGTTCAATAATTGTAGTTTCATTGTCTGTTACGTAACGTGCAAGTTGTTGAATATTCTGCTGGGCTTGCCTTAGTTTGTAGAGCATTCGTTTTTTATGAATTTGGTGATCGTGTTGTTGTCTGTTTGCCCTGGATTGTGGAGATTCATTCACCCGATGTTGTCTGTGGGATTTTGCATTGTGTTCCTGCCTAGCGGCAGTGTGTTGTGGCGTCTCCTGTTCCTGAAGATGTCTCTGTGAATCAGCTACTTGTACCTGTCGAGTGGCAGTTTGTTGTGGTGTTTTCTGTTGGCGACTTTGTCTGTGAGATTCCGCATCCTGGGCTTGTCTGGCAGCAGTTTGTTGAAGTGTCTCTTGCTCGCGACGTTGTCATTGCCTTGCTGCTGCTGCTTTTCTGTCATCCTCATTGGCATATTTTCGCTTATGACCCATTGGAAGACAGGAAGCGTAAATCGTGATAGCATACAGTAAATAAGTATCTGTTCAGCGTGCTGTGACTGACAGAACATGTTCAGTAAACGTGGGTGAACTATGTCGCACTGTGACTGACAGAACATGCTCAGTAAACGTGACTGAACTATGTGGCATTGTGACTGACAGAACTTATCCAGTAAATGTGACTGAACTATGTGGCACTGTGGCTGACAGAACTTGTCCAGTAAACGTGACTGAACTACATTACACTGTGACTGACAGAACTTGTTCAGTAAACGTGAGTGAACTACGTCGCACTGTGACTGGGGGTTAAATTCCACGCCAATATCTCTGATTGGTTGCGGCCGACCGGGCATGACCAATCTGCGAAGCGGGGGTTTAAATTGCACACCAATATCGCTGATTGGTCGCGGTCGGCCGGGCGCAACCAATCAACGAAGGGGGGTTTAAAGGGGTTGTCCACTACTCTAAATTAACCACCCAATGTATCCCCCTGGGGCCCCTAATGAATTTCGTAAATACCTCATATTGCCAATACTGCCAGTGGGCGGCGCTATCGCTGACCGCGAACAGGCAGCATGTGAGCCCCGGCTGCAGCCGGTTCTTGCTTCCACTTAGGTCATGACTATTTGCGGCTGCAGCCAGGAGTCTCCTGTTCCGCGTTTCACGGTGAGTGACAGGTTGTGGGCGGGGTTATCCATGATAGACATGATATCCCAGATGTGCGCAATCGGATTCAGGTCTGGGGAACGGGCGGGCCAGTCCATAGCTTCAATGCCTTCATCTTGCAGGAACTGCTGACACACTCCAGCCACATGAGGTCTGGCATTGTCCAGCATTAGGAGGAACCCAGGGCCAACTGCTACAGCATATGGTCTCACAAGTGGTCTGAGAATCTCATCTCGGTACCTAAAGGAAGTCAGGCTACCTCCGGTGAGCACATGGAGGGCTGTGCGGCCCTCCAAAGCAATGCCACCCTACACCATTACTGACCCACTGCCAAACCGGTCATGCTGAAAGATGTTGCAGGCAGCAGATCGCTCTCCACGGAGTCTCCAGACTCTGTCACGTCTGTCACATGTGCTCAGTGTGAACCTGCTTTCATCTGTGAAGAGCAAAGGGCACCAATGGCGACTTTTCCAATCCTGGTGTTCTGTGGCAAATGCAAAGCATCCTGCACGGTGTTAGGCTGTGAGAAAACCCCCATCTGTGGATGTCGGGCCCTCATACCACCCTCATGGAGTCAGTTTCTAACCGTTTGTGCAGACACATGCACAATTGTGGCCTGCTGGAGGTCATTTTGCAGGGCTCTGGCAGTGCTCCTCCTGTTCCTACTTGCACAAAGGCGGTGGTAGCTGTCCTGCTGCTGGGTTGTTGCCCTCCTACGGCCCCCTCCACATCTCCAGGTGTACTGGCCTGTCTCCTGGTAGCGCCTCCAGTCTCTGAACACTACGCTGACAGACACAGCAAACCTTCTTGCCACGGCTCGCATTGATGTGCCATTCTGGATGAGCTGCACTACCTGGGCAACTTCTGTGAGTTGTAGTGTCCATCTCATGCTACCACGAGTCTGAAAGCACAACCAACATTCAAAAGTGACCAAAACATCAGCCAGAAAGCATTGGTACTGAGATGTTGCCTGTGGTCCCCACCTGCAGAACCACTCCCTTATTGAGGGTGTCTTGATAATTGCCTATCATTTCCATCTATTGTCTATTCCATTTGCATAACAGCATGTGAAAGTGATTGTCAATCAGTGTTGCTTCTTAAGTGTACAGTTTGATTTCACAGAAGTTTGATTTACTTGGAGTTATATTCTGTTGTTTAAGTGTTCCCTTTATTTTTTTGAGCAGTGTATATATACATATATACAGTGCCTACAAGTAGTATTCAACCCCCTGCAGATTTAGCTGGTTGACACATGCGGAATTAACTTGGCATTGTGACATTTGTACTGTAGATCAGCCTGGAAGTGGGAAATGCTCTGCAGCAAATTTTGTTTTTGTTTTTTTTTTTGTTTTTTTTTAAAACGTTAAAAGTTAATTCAGAGTGTCATTTATTATTCAACCCCTCAAACCACAAGAATTCTGTTTGGTCCCCCTAAAGTATTAAGAAGTATTTCAGGCACCAAGAATAATGAGCTTCACATGTGTGGATTAAAGATCTCTTTTGCCAGCCTTTTCTGACTATTTAAGACCCTCCCCAAACTTGTGAACAGCACTCAGACATGGTCAACATGGGAAAGACAAAGGAGCATTCCAAGGCCATCAGAGACAAGATCGTGGAGGATCACAAGGCTGGCAAGGGGTACAAAACCCTTTCCAAGGAGTTGGGCCTACCCGTCTTCACTGTTGGGAGCATCATCCGTAAGTGGAAGGCTTATGGAACTACTGTTAGCCTTCCACGGCCTGGACAGCCTTTGAAAGTGTGCTCCCGTGCCGAGGCCAGGCTTGTCCGAAGAGTCAAGGCTAACCCAAGGACAACAAGGAAGGAGCTCCGGGAAGATCTCATGGCAGTGGGGACATTGGTTTCAGTCAATACCATAAGTAACGTACTCCACCGCAATGATCTCCGTTCCAGACGAGCCTGTAAGGTACCTTTACTTTCAAAGCGTCATGTCAAGGCTCGTCTACAGTTTGCTCATGATCACTTGGAGGACTCTGAGACAGACTGGTTCAAGGTTCTATGGTCTGATGAGACCAAGATCGAGATCTTTGGTGCCAACCACACACGTGACGTTTGGAGACTGGATGGCACTGCATACGACCCCAAGAATACCATCCCTACAGTCAAGCATGGTGGTGGCAGCATCATGCTGTGGGGCTGTTTCTCAGCCAAGGGGCCTGGCCATCTGGTCCGCATCCATGGGAAGATGGATAGCACGGCCTACATGGAGATTTTGGCCAAGAACCTCCGCTCCTCCATCAAGGATCTTAAGATGGGTCGTAATTTCATCTTCCAACAAGACAACGATCCAAAGCACACAGCCAAGAAAACCAAGGCCTGGTTCAAGTGGGAAAAAGTCAAGGTGTTGGAGTGGCCTAGTCAGTCTCCTGACCTTAACCCAATTGAAAACTTGTGGAAGAAGCTCAAGAATAAAGTCCACATGAGACACCCAAAGAACCTAGATAACTTGGAGAAGATCTGCATGGAGGAGTGGGCCAAGATAACTCCACAGACCTGTGCCGGCCTGATGAGGTCTTATAAAAGACGATTATTAGCTGTAATTGCAAACAAGGGTTATTCCACAAAATATTAAACATAGGGGTTGAATAATAATTGACCCACAATTTTATGCTTAAAATTTAATAAAATTCAACTGAGCAACATAACTTTTTGGTTTGTAAGATTTATGCTTCTGTTCATAAAACCTACTCTCGTTTGCAGTTTGAAGGCTCTAACTTATTTGCATCTTATCAAACCAGCTAAATCTGCAGGGGGTTGAATACTACTTGTAGGCACTGTATATGAGTTCTGTTGATCTGTTATACAATCATGCAGATAACCTTGATAAAGACCAGATGGCCAAACATTGGATATTACTTCTGTCTCACATTGTTTTGGCTCAAGAAATGTATCTATATCAGCTATTTTGTACTAATGCCAAAGGTTTTTTCATATTAGTTATATTTTTTCCAGTGGCACCGTTTTCTTGGAGTGGCGTGGATCCCATTCTATAGTTAATATTATGTGAGAATGTGTCAGAGCTCATAGCTCAGGTATAGCGATATGAACACAAAGTCATAAAACTTTGGAAAAATACTCCAGACAGGACCTTAGATAAAAACAAAATGAGCAAATACATTGTAGTAAGTAAATAAATAAATAAATAAAATATAAACTAAAAGTACATATAAATAACATAGGGTACTTAGTTGACACTATTTTGATAAAAAAAGCAAAAAATCCATCCCATCACAAAAAGGTGTACCCAAAAAGGTGTACAATAACTCTTGTAGATCACTTCCCTTTTAGTGATGAGCAAACGTGCTTGCCACTGCTCGGTCCTCGCCCGAGCATCACTGTGCTCGACAAGCTCACTGGGGCATACTATGCTTCACTGCTGCACAAATTGCAGGAGGCCATCAAAACCAACAGACGGGTCAGGACCCCTCCCTGCATGTTTGGCACTCTTTAGAGAGCCAGTGAACATGCAGGGATTGCTTGCCATGCACTGTAATGCCATAGCCATGTTGGTTGTGGGCATTACAGTGATTGGATGGCCGCACAGCATCATCAGGTCTATATAAGACCTGGTGCCACTATGCTCGTCACAGTCTACCCCGTAACCCGGCAGAGTAGGGAGAGGTGCTGCTGAGTCAGGGAGAGATTTGCATGTTTATAGTTAGTATAGGTATTCCACAACATACATATATATCCAACTGAACTAACAGTCCTTCTGAGGACTAATCCAGCTGCATATTTTCAGTGGTGATAGCAGGAGTTAGGCAGGCAAAATATGTGGCAGACTGCAGTGCATGATACAGCACAAGAGCGTCCATTGAACGTCCTGTTAGTATAGGTATTCCACAACATATATACATATATATCCATCTGAACTAACAGTCTTTCTGAGGACTAATCCAGCTGCATATAATCAGTGCAAGGCAGGCAGACAGGCAGTGTATGTGGCAGACTGCAGTGTATGATACAGCACAAGAGGGTCCATTGAACATCCTGTCTGCTGCTGCTGTAATAATTACAGATATTTGTAGACATAGCCCCTGATATCAGGGGCCAGATCAAATTTTTTTTTATCTTAATCCTGGTTATTTGCTTAAAAAACAATCCAGAGTAAACCATTTTTCTGCACCATTTCCTCATTCTCACTGCAGAATAAAGCCAGATCTGTTCCATATTTCAGAGATAAAAATCCAGAAATTTGAACTGAACGTGGAAAATATGGCCTCCTTTTCCATTCTGCTGCAGTGTCGGTCAAGCTATTCACACTAGGTGTCTGTGAAGAATAGTATTAGTAAATTACAGGCCTGCTAACTTATCAGCAGGAGGCATCACAACATACACCTCATGAACAAATGTCTTGTTGTAACATCTCTCAAATGCTGCGCCTTTTGTCTTATGAATTCATTTGTAATTCAGCCTGAAGAAGGAGCCTCTGTGCTCTGAAAGCTTGCATATATATATTTATTTCTGGTTAGCCAATAAAAGTATCACCTCAAGAATACTTTTGTAATTTTTGGCATAAAAGTATTTACATCGATTTTTCTGGCTAACACGATTCCACAATATAACTTTGTATTGTATAGTCCTGTTTAGAGATGAGCGGTGTTCGACTAGAACTGTTCGCCAATCTCAAATTCGAGCTGTTTTGGGCGGTGTTCGAGTTGTTCGACGAACCCGAACGATTTGCAAAAAATTCGGCTGTTCGAGGTTATGTTCGATAACTGTTCGTGCACCAAAAGCGTGTCCTGCATGTCTGGTGCTATTTAGAGCACCAATCATGCAGGGATTGTCTGCCACTCACTGTAATGCCACAGCCATGGTGGTTGTGGCATTACAGTGATTGCCCAAATCGATGGGAACAGTGCCAACAGTGAAACATGAAAAGCCGGCAATTCAGCAGCGGCATACACCTGTACCCGACAATTTAGAACCGAAAGAATAGAGCTTCACACATAGATTAGATAGATATAAACATGTCAGCCACATATATACGAAGTACAGTGAAAGTGCTGCTTACTGTACTTGTCATTTAGCGTAAAGGATTTATCAAAAAAAATAATAGTGTTTTCATGCACCGTCTCTTTAAAAAAGCCGGCCGGCAATTCAGCAGCGGTACCCGACAATTTAGAATAGAAAGAATAGAGAATCACACATAGATTAGATAGATAGAAACATGTCAGTCACATATATATGAAGTACAGTGACAATGTTGCTTACTGTACTTGTCATTTAGCGTAAAGGATTTATCAAAAAAAATAATAGTGTTTTCATGCACCGTCTCTTTAAAAAAGCCGGCCGGCAATTCAGCATCTGTACCCGACAATTTATAACAGACAGAATAGAGCTTCACACATAGATTAGATAGATAGAAACATGTCAGTCACATATATATGAAGTACAGTGATAGTGTTGGTTACTGTACTTGTCATTTAGTATTAAAATAAAGGATTTATTATTAAAAAAATTGGCGTGGGGTTCCCCTTAATTTTAGGCTCTAGCGGAGGTTAAGCAGACGGCTGGGGCAGATGTTTGAAGCCTGGGAAGGGGGTAATACCCACGGAGCTTCCCAGGCTACTAATATCAGCCCCCAGCTGAATACATAGCCTTTACTAGCTATTAAAATGGGGGACCCCCCCAAAAAAATGACGTGGGGTCCCCCCTAATTTAATAGCTAGCAAAGGCTAGGCAGACAGCTGGGGGCTGATATTAATAGCCCAGGAAGGGAGCCATGAATATTGGCCCCCTCCCAGGCTAGAAACACCAGCCGTCAGCCGCCCCAGAAATGGCGCATTCATAGGATGCGCCAATTCTGGCACTTAGCCTCGCTCTTCCACGCTGCCCTGGTGCGGTGGCAGGGGGTAATAGGGTTGGGGTTGATGTCAGCTTATAATGCCAGCTGACATCAAGCCCAGGTTAGTAATGGAGAGGCGTCTATAAGACACCCCCATTACTAACCCCATAGTCAAAGTTAAAAAAAACACAAACACCCAGAATAAAGTCCTTTAATTGAAATAAAGACACAATCCTTTATTGTTCTAAATTAAACCATACTTACCATCACGCCCATTCCAGCTGAAGCCAACGATCTCCTGCAATAAAAGAAAAATAATAAAGCAACCTCATCCTTACCTTTCCATGGTTCCCACGACAGCTTCAGCTCTGCTACATCGAGATGACAGGCTGGACCGCAGCAGAACGCTGCCATCCAGCCTCTCATCCCGCAGACACTGAGAAGCGCAGGCTTACTTGCGCTGCTCAGCGTCTCTCTGTGACGACATCCAGATGAGCCGAGTTCATGTCCAATGAACTCGGCTCACCTCATGCACGTCACTGACAGCGTGGGAAAATTCTCCTGCACTCAGCGCTTCAGCGTGAGAATTCTCCCGCTGAAGCGCTGAGTGCAGGAGAATTTTCCCACGCTGTCAGTGACGTGCATAAGGTGAGCTCATGTCCAATGAACTCAGCTCACCTCCTGCACGTCACTGACAGCGTGGGAGAATTCTCCTGCACTCAGCGCTTCAGTGTGAGAATTCTCCCACGCTGAAGCGGTGAGTGCAGGAGAATTTTCCCACGCTGTCAGTGACGTGCATGAGGTGAGCCGAGTTCATTGGACATTAACTCGGCTCATCTGGATGCCCTCACAGAGAGACACTGTGAAGCGCAAGCAAGCCTGCGCTTCTCAGTGTCTGCGGGATGACAGGCAGGATGGCAGCGTTCTGCTGCGGTCCAGCCTGTCATCTCGATGTAGCAGAGCTGAAGCTGTCATGGGAACCATGGAAAGGTAAGGATGATGTTGCTTTATTATTTTTCTTTTATTTCAGGAGATCGTTGGCTTCAGCTGGAATGGGCGTGATGGTAAGTATGGTTTAATTTAGAACAATAAAGAATTGTGTGTTTATTTCAATTAAAGGACTTTTTTCTGGGTGTTGTGTTTTTTTTAAATACTTTACTAGAAATTCATGGTGGTCATGTCTAATATTGGCGTGACCCCATGAATTTCGGGCTTAGGGCCAGCTGATAATGCCAAGCTGGCCCTAACCCCTTTATTACCCAGTGAGCCACCGCATCAGGGCCCTGGATGAGTTGGGTACAGCGCCAGAAGATGGCGCTTCTATGAACGCGCCATTTTCCGGGGTGGCTGCGGACTGCAATTTGCAGCGGGGGTGGCCCAGAAAGCTTGGGCCTCCCTGCGCTGCGGATTCCAGCCCCCAGCTGCCTAGTTGTACCTGGCTGGACACAAAAACAGGGCGAAGCCCCACGTCAATTTTCTTTAAATTATTTCATGAAATAATTAAGAAAAAAAGGGCTTCCCTATATTGTTGTGTCCGGCCAGGTACAAATAGGCAGCTGGTGGTTGGGGGCAGCCCGTTCCTGTCTGCTGTACCTGGCTGGACACAAATATAGTGCGAAGCCCCACGTCAATTTTTTTTAAATTATTTCATGAATTTCCTGAAATAATTTAAAAAAATTGAAGTGGGGCTTCGCACTATATTTGTGTCCAGCCAGGTACAGCAGGCAGGAACGGGCTGCCCCCATCCACCAGCTGCCTATTTGTACCTGGCCGGACACAACAATATAGGGAAGCCCTTTTTTTCTTAATTATTTCATGAATTTCCTGAAATAATTTAAAAAATTTGAAGTGGGGATTCGCACTATATTTGTGTCCAGCCAGGTACAGCAGGCAGGAACGGGCTGCCCCCATCCACCAGCTGCCTATTTGTACCTGGCCGGACACAACAATATAGGGAAGCCCTTTTTTTCTTAATTATTTCATGAATTTCATGAAATAATTAAAAAAAAAGTACGTGGGGCTTCGCCCTATTTTTGTGTCCAGCCAGGTACAACTAGGCAGCTGGGGGCTGGAATCTGCAGCGCAGGGAGGCCCAAGCTTTCTGGGCCCCCCCCCCCGCTACAAATTGCAGTCCGCAGCCACCCCGGAAAATGGCGCGTTCATAGAAGCGCCATCTTCTGGCGCTGTACCCAACTCATCCAGGGCCCTGGTGCGGTGGCTCACTGGGTAATAAAGGGGTTAGGGCCAGCTTGGTATTATCAGCTGGCCCCAAGCCCAAAATTCATGGGGTCACGCCAGTATTAGACATGACCGCCATGAATTTCTAGTAAAGTATTTAAAAAAAACACAACACCCAGAATAAAGTCCTTTAATTGAAATAAAGACACAATTCTTTATTGTTCTAAATTAAACCATACTTACCATCACACCCATTCCAGCTGAAGCCAACGATCTCCTGCAATAAAAGAAAAATAATAAACCAACCTCATCCTTACCTTTCCATGGTTCCCACGACAGCTTCAGCTCTGCTACATCGAGATGACTGGCTGGACCGCAGCAGAACGCTGCCATCCAGTCTGTCATCCCGCAGACACTGAGAAGCTCAGGCATGCTTGCGCTCCTCACTGTCTCGCTGTGACGGCATCCAGATGAGCCGAGGTCATGTCCAATGAACTCGGCTCACCTCATGCACGTCACTGACAGCGTGGGAAAATTCTCACGCTGAAGTGCTGAGTGCAGGAGAATACTCCCACGCTGTCAGTGATGTGCATGAGGTGAGCTCATGTCCAATGAACTCAGCTCACCTCCTGCACGTCACTGACAGCGTGGGAAAATTCTCCTGCAATCAGCGCTTCAGCGTGAGAATTTTCCCACGCTGTCAGTGACGTGCATGAGGTGAGCCGAGTTCATTGGACATGAACTCGGCTCATCTGGATGTCGTCACAGAGAGACGCTGAGCAGCGCAAGCAAGCCTGCGCTTCTCAGTGTCTGCGGGATGACAGGCTGGATGGCAGCGTTCTGCTGCGGTCCAGCCTGTCATCTCGATGTAGCAGAGCTGAAGCTGTCGTGGGAACCATGGAAAGGTAAGGATGAGGTTGCTTTATTATTTTTCTTTTATTGCAGGAGATCGTTGGCTTCAGCTGGAATGGGCGTGATGGTAAGTATGGTTTAATTTAGAACAATAAAGGATTGTGTCTTTATTTCAATTAAAGGACTTTATTCTGGGTGTTTGTGTTTTTTTTAACTTTGACTATGGGGTTAGTAATGGGGGTGTCTTATAGACGCCTCTCCATTACTAACCTGGGCTTGATGTCAGCTGGCATTATA
Organism: Phyllobates terribilis; assembly: GCF_046119375.1. Classification (NCBI taxonomy): domain Eukaryota; kingdom Metazoa; phylum Chordata; class Amphibia; order Anura; family Dendrobatidae; genus Phyllobates; species Phyllobates terribilis. The sequence continues at coordinate 405,099,113 of NW_027362761.1, read as the reverse complement.
AGCTGACATCAACCCCAACCCTATTACCCCCTGCCACCGCACCAGGGCAGCGTGGAAGAGCGAGGCTAAGTGCCAGAATTGGCGCATCCTATGAATGCGCCATTTCTGGGGCGGCTGACGGCTGGTGTTTCTAGCCTGGGAGGGGGCCAATATTCATGGCTCCCTTCCTGGGCTATTAATATCAGCCCCCAGCTGTCTGCCTAGCCTTTGCTAGCTATTAAATTAGGGGGGACCCCACGTCATTTTTTTTGGGGGGTCCCCCATTTTAATAGCTAGTAAAGGCTATGTATTCAGCTGGAGGCTGATATTAGTAGCCTGGGAAGCTCCGTGGGTATTACCCCCTTCCCAGGCTTCAAACATCTGCCCCAGCCGTCTGCTTAACCTCCGCTAGAGCCTAAAATTAAGGGGAACCCCACGCCAATTTTTTTAATAATAAATCCTTTATTTTAATACTAAATGACAAGTACAGTAACCAACACTATCACTGTACTTCATATATATGTGACTGACATGTTTCTATCTATCTAATCTATGTGTGATGCTCTATCTTTCTGTTCTAAATTGTCGGGTACCGCTGCTGAATTGCCGGCCGGCTTTTTTAAAGAGACAGTGCATGAAAACACTATTATTTTTTTAAATAAATCCTTTACACTAAATGACAAGTACAGTAAGCAACACTATCACTGTACTTATTATATATGTGACTGACATGTTTCTATCTATCTAATCTATGTGTGAAGCTCTATTCTTTCTGTTCTAAATTGTCGGGTACAGATGCTGAATTGCCGGCCGGCTTTTTTAAAGAGACAGTGCATGAAAACACTAATATTTTTTTTAATAAATCCTTTACACTAAATGACAAGTGCAGTAACCAACACTGTCACTGTGCTTCTTATATGTGTGACTGACATGTTTCTATCTATCTAATCTATGTGTGATGCTCTATTCCTTCTTGTCTAAATTGTCGGGTACCGGTGTATGCCGCTGCTGAATTTGCCGGCCGGCTTTTTTAAAGAGAGTGTCTTCTGAGCAGTTTGTCAGCTTTTGGACACCTTTGCAGGTGTTTTCTATGTGTTTCTATGTGTTTTTGTTTGCCTGCCATTGGTTTTAACGGTGTTCGACGGTGTTCTAAGGTGTTCGACGAACAGTTCGACGAACAGTTCCTCGAACATCCCGGTGTTCGACGAACCGAACCGAACCCGAACACTACGGGGGTGGCTCAACACTAGTCCTGTTATTTAAAACCATGGTTCTCAGTCAGACATGTCACCTATAAGACTGTTCCAAAATCAGACATTTCTTCTATTTCCATTCTGTTGCAGAGTGTCGGTCAAGCTATTCAAATTAGGTGTCTGTGAAGAATAGTATTAGTAAATTACAGGCCTGCTAACTTATCAGTAGGAGGCATCACAACTTACACCTCACGAACAAATGTCTTGTTGTAACATCTCTCAAATGCTGTGCGTTTTGTCTTATGAATTCATTTGTAATCATGCCTGAAGAAGGAACCTCTGTGCTCTGAAAGCCTGCATATATATATTTTTTCTGGTTAGCCAATAAAGGTATCACCCCAAGAATACTTTTGTCATTTTTGGCATAAAAGTATTTACATCGATTTTTCTGGCTAACGCGGTACCATAATATAGCTTTGTATTGTATAGTCCTGCTATTTAAAACCATGGTTCTCTGTCAGATATATCACCTATAAGACTGTTCCAAAATCAGACATTTCTTCCATTTCCATTCTGTTGCAGAGTGTCAGTTAAGCTATTCACACTAGGTGTCTGTGAAGAATAGTATTAGTAAATTACAGGCCTGCTATTTAAAATTGTGGTTCTCTGTCAGACGTATCACATATAACTGCGTTCCAAAATCATGCATTTCTTCCATTTTCATTTCGTTGCAGTGTGTCAATCAAGCTATTCAAGCTATGTGTCTGTGAAGAATAGTATTAGTAAATTACAGGCCTGCTATTTAAAACCGTGGCTCTCTGTCAGACATAACACCTATAAGACTGTTCCAAAATCAGACATTTCTTCCATTTTCATTCCGTTGAAGTGTGTTGTTCAAGCTATTCACAAAATCAAGCTAGAATCAGCAATTTCTCGTGAACGTGGAAAATATTGTTCTCCATTAAAAATGGGCAAGGTGCATGGTAAGGCACGGGGAAGTGGACATGATGGTGAAGATGCATGCAGAGGCCGAGGACGTGGCTGTAGGCAAGCTGAAATTGTGCTACAACAAACACCCACATCTTGTCGCTCGACCTTCCTGTCTCAATTACTAGGGGACCGCAGTACACCACTATTGAACCCAGAGCAGTGCCAAAAGGTTGTTGGTTGGATAGCAGATAATGCTTCCAGTCATTTTGCCACCACGACCACCACCACCACCACCCTGTCTTCCACACGTGCCAAGCCAGCATCAGCAGGGATAGCAAAACTAGCAGTCTGACCACCACCAGCATGATCAGGCACATGGCAGCAAAGCTCCTGATTAAAAGGGCTGAACCCCAGGATCCAGCAACAGTGGCTGCGGGTGACACCACTGCTTGTTCTGCTGTTGTGCGTGCATGCCAATCCCCTGTCCATGCCGCATGTCAAGATGCCTCCCGCCCAGTACCTGTTGTTGCACACTCTCAACTAGCACCATCAGCGAACAACGCAGTGCAGTCCCAGTGCAGCATTCAGTTGTCCCTACCCCAGTCCTTGAAACCCAAGCGCAAATATGCATCCAACGTCCTACAGGCCACACTACTAAATTCACACCTTTCGCTAATGCTTGTGCTCGAAATGTCACCTTTTAGGCTCGTGGAGATTGAAGCTTTCCGCAACCTTTTGGCGGCAGCCGTCCCTCGGTACTCGGTCCCCAGCCGTCACTCTTTATCCCGGTGTGCCTTCCCCGTATTACATGAGCACGTGTCCCACAACATTAGACGTGTCCTCTACAACACAGTTACTGGTAAAGTCCACCTAACCACGGACACGTGGACAAGTGCTTGTGGGCAGGGACGGTACATCTCGCTGAAGGCACACTGGGTTAATATAGTGGAAGCCGGGACCCAATCGGACCTTGGGACGGAACACGTCCTCCCGACTCCGAGGATTGCTGGCCTTAGGTCAATCAGGGTTGCCCCCACATTTTACAGCTCCTGCACCTCATCCTCCTCCTCCTCTTCAGCCTCCATCTCCGAAATGACCACATCAATCGCAAGCTGGAAGCACTGCAGCACTACCTTGGCCAAGCGGCAACAGGCTGTGCTGAAGCTAATATGCTTAGGTGACAAACCGCACAACGTTGAAGAGTTGTGGATAGCTCTGAAAGAGCAGGCAGATCTGTGACTGACTCCACTGACCCTACAGACAGGAATGGTCGTGTGTGACAATGACTGGAACCTGGTGGCGGCACTGAGGTGAGGCGAACTCACACACGTACCATGCCTGGCCCATGTGCTTAACCTCGTGGTTCAGAGTTTTCTTAAAACCTACCTGGATCTGCTGGATCTGCTTGTCAAAGTACGCCCCCTGTGTGCCCATTTTAGAAAGTCAGCTATAGCTTCCACCGCCCTTTCCCTTTCCGTGCTTCAGCAGCGATTGCAGCTTCCAGCTCACTGACTGATCTGCGATGTCCTCACGTGTTGGAACTCTACATTGCAGATGTTGGGAAGGATGTGTGAGCAGAAGAGGGCAGTTGTTGACTACCATCATCAACAAGGCCTTCGGTATTCAGTTCAAACTCCACACATAAGTCCTCAGGAGTTGACATGTTTGTCAGACATATGTACCATCCTCTAAAACTTTGAGGACTCCACCATGATGGTGAGCGGCGATGACGCCATAATTAGCATCAGCATCCCACTTCTGAGGACAGGGAGGAGGAGGAAAAGGAGGAGGATAAGGAGGAAAGCATGGTCAGTCGTCCTCTTGGTGAGGACACGGAAGTCTTGCCTCTTTGCAGTCTGACACACATGGCTGAGTCCATAAAAGTGGCGTAATACCTCTGACAACATTGTTGACAGCAGTGACCTGGGAGTCAGAAATGCTTCCAGGAGTCTTCCCCATGCTGTTCCCATGTCATTTGAGCACTTTTCGATTTGGGCAATTTTTAGGCACTCTGCAGACCGCTGGGGGGTGCTGCCAGAAAATTGCTTGAGTTTCCCATAGGCTTATATTGGGCTCATTACTCGGTCCGAGCACTCGAGGATTCCAATTTGCTCGACACGAACAACGAGTACCTGAACATTTTAGTGCTCGCTCATCACTTTTGCATAATCATCGCGATCCTCTCGGAAGAGAGGATCTGCGGCTGTCTGACCACAACATAAGAGATTGGGTGCATACCGCACACTAGTAAATGTCAAACAAAACTATCCAATGAACTAATCTAAAGTAGAAAGAAGAGGCAGCACTCCCAAATTTAAATTTCAAGTAGAGTATAGTATAATCCAATGTGCAACATTCAACTTACATCATTGCCTTTTTCAAGCATATACAATGGCTTGCAAAAGTATCCACCACCTTGGCATTTTACCTATTTTGTTACATTACAACCTGTGTTTAAATATTTTTGTAATCCGACTTGTGCGTGATACATTAGCACTAAATAGTCTAAGTTCATGAAGTGAAGTGAGAAAAATATAGGCATTAAATTTATGGAATGAAATAACTAAAAATGTGTATGTATTCACCCCTTTTGCTATAAAGCTCCTAAACATTTCTGATACAAGCAATTACCTTCATAAGTTAAATGCTTAGTGAAAGGAAGACCACCTGAGTTCAATCTAAGTGTCACTTGGTCTGTCCATATATACTCACCTTTTCTGAAACTTCACAGAGGCTGCAACACCATTAAGCAAGAGGCACCACTAGCCAAACAACACCATGAAGACCAAGGAGATCTCCAAACATAAAAATATCAAGCACAATCAAATCCATTATCATCAAATGGAAATAACATGGTACCACAACAAACCTGCCAAGACAGTTCCACCCACCGAAACGCTCAGCCCGGGCAAGAAGGAATTGATCAGGGAAGCAGCACAGAGACCAAAGGTAACTCTGAACTAGCAGCAGAGATCCCAAGCAGAAACTTGAGTATCTGTCCATATGACCACAATAAGCCATACACTCCATAGAGGTGGCCTTTATAGAATAGTGGGCAGAAAAAAAGCCTTTACTTACACACAAAAATTGTAAGTCTCGTTTTGAGATTGCCAAAAGACTTGTGGGAGCCTCCCCAAATGTATGGAGGAAGGTGCTGAGGTCAGATGAAGCCAAATTTTTACTTTTTTGGCCACCAAGGTAAATGCTATGTCTGGCGCCAAACCAACAGAACTCATCACCCCAAGAACACCATCCCCACAATGAAACATGGTGGTGGCAGCATCCTGCTGCATGGATGTTTTTCGGCAGCAGGGGCAGTAAAAATGGTCTGAGTCAAGGGGAGAATGGATGGTGTGAAATACAGGGATATTCTTGCACAAAAACTGCTCCAGTCTGTCAATGATTTGAGCCTGAGATGGAGGTTCACCTTCCAACAAGACTGTGAAGACACGGGGTCTTCCATGGGCATAATACTACTCAGACAACACAGGGTGAGTGTAAAACAGTGTGGCAATACTTTATTGAGCCACCAAACAGACAATAAACATATAGAACAGTCCCAGAAAATACCCAAGATGGTCCAAAATTACACAGTCTCACCCTCCCGCTGGCCCAGGATTAGAGCAGCTGCGACTTTGGGAATTTCAGGACCAACTACCTCAACCAGTGGCACCCCACTTTGGGTAGACACCCACAGAGAGTAGGTAGTGGCAAGCTTAGGAACTGAAAATCCATTGAGGTACATGGCCAGGAGACCCGAGAGTTAAAACGTGGCTTCTCAAAACATATCCAAGGAACCAGGTGACCGGATGGTCCCAACCTGGCTTTCTCCAAGCATATCCATGGGTTCCAGGTGACCAGAGGGTCCCAACCTGGCTACCCCAAATGTATCCATGGATTCTGTGATAGTCAATGGGGTAGATCTGTATCCCTTCATCCAGGGCCGTGGTGCCTTACGCTGGCATTGTGTAGAAACCTAATCTGTGTCCCTCTGTCTGGAGCCATCTGTCCTAGTTGCTGTCCTGAAGAGTTGCTCCACTTCCAAGAGTCTCTCTTGGCTGTGATTTTGTAAAGCTGTTTCTAATTATTCATTGGGCAGAGGCTGTGACAGGGGCTCATGTCTCATTGTTTGAGCATTTAATCAATTTGCATAGTTTGGCTTCCATTACTCTGCAGATCAACAAACTAGATGGCCTGGTTCAATATGTAATTAGCATATTAGCAAACAGCATTGTTCAATGACTGTGCAAAGATAACAGTACAATAAACTGTAGTAGCTGATATAAGATGTAAATAATAGCCATTCATCACTTAACACATATTAATTCAAGTGATCAACATTCAGGTTTATACAAAAAATAGTCTGTGTTGATCAACCAAAGAAGAACTCAAATTCAAAAGTCAGCATAAAGTCAACATAAAGGTGAATTACTCCTGCCTATTGAATGTATGTCTGGTATAATTAAGAAGAAAAGCTGTGTTGTCACAAAGACAATTACACAAATCATACTACTAAAGCAACACTGGTATAAGGAGAAACGTCTAAATGTTTAGGAGTGGCCTAGTCAAAGCCTAGACGTTAATCCAATTGAAAATCTTTGGTCAGACTTGAAGGTTGCTATTTACCAGAAGAAACCATCTAACTTGAAGGAGCTGGAGCAGTTTTGTCAAGAGGAATGGGCAAAAATCCCAGTGGCAAGATGTGGAAAGCTCATAGAGACTCATCCAAAGAGACTTGCAGCTGTAATTGCAGCAAAAGGATGCTCTACAAAATTCTGACTTTAGGGGGGTGAATAGTAATGCAATAGCGTAATCAGTTTTCCAGATAGAAAACAAAAAAAATATTTTCCCATATAGATAAAATATGGATAAAGCTAGTATTGAGAATTAAAACCTAACATTTAATTTAACAAAAAGACACACATACAAAAAAACCTGACACTCCTGATCATAGTTTACAGGTGAGTAGGTGTAAATGTTACAGTACCAAGAGATGCTGTATATACTATACATTTGAAAATTAACAGCCATACCTCACACAATTCATTCTCGGGTTCATCTTGATTTCTTTTAGTGTTTCTTAAATCACTAAAGTTGCCATTTGAAATGACTTTAGTTTTGTGCCATGTTTGTGATCTGCTTTTTTTCAACAACATTAAACAACTGAATGAACATCCTCCGAGCCCGGTGATTCCATAATTTTCGCCAGGGGTTGTAGAGGGTTCAGATTACCCCAGTGAAGGATATATTCCTAAACTATCCAAAATCATTTGTAAATTTCCCTACCTAGCATCATATTCAAATCCAAAAGGGCTGTAAAATGTGAAAAAAAATTCTTAGAAAAATTGTAATATTTGAAAAATGTTAAGAAAATCCTTAAAGTTCAAATCATCCCCCTTTTCCTTTTTTAAAAATATAAAATAGTATATTTAATATTGTGTTAATAAAATCCAATTTTTCTAAATAGAACATCATTTAAAGCATACAGAAAACAACATAAATAAAAAAAATGTGTTTTGTCCCTCAGAATTGCATTTTTGTCACTTTGACTTCTTAAAAAAATAGAATAAAAAGCACTCAAAAAGTCACGTGATCTTCAAAATAGTACTTATAAAAATTAAAGCTTGCTGCGCATAAAACTAGCAAAGCATATTGAGGTAATTTATCATTTGTTTTGTACCTGTTGTTTTTCTGTGAATTTTGTGTTAATTTTACCTTTTATGTGCAATGTGTTCCAAGTTCATAATTTTTATTTAAGCACTTCAAAAGAGCTGGCTCTCTGGCATTTTCTCTGCGTGTGTCATAATTATGACTTTTTTTTAAAATGTCACACAAACATTTGCAAACTCACTCCAGTGAGGAGATGTAAAACCAGGGGAAACATTTTAAACAATATCTTAGTATACGCCAAATTGTAATGTTTATTCAACATTGCGGAACAATTTGATACATTTGAATAAAATAGTAGAAACGCAGCCAGAAGCAAAACTGCTTTCAATAATTCCCCTTATGATACATTTCCTTCATTATGTATAAGTGTTTAGGCCATTTCTCATATAAAAGAAGTGGCAAATAAAACTGTCTATTACAGCTCAAAATGTCGATCAATGTATGCTGAAAAAAATGTGTAAACCGTTCACTAAAAATAGAAAGAAATGTACATTAAAATTATTCCATTACCTGAATCAATCAACCAAAGATTGTAGAATAAAAAGGAGAAAAGATAAAACATTTTCCCAGTGGCTTATAGTTCTACTTGTGAGATCCTTAGGACTTTCCAATTCAACGTGTTGTTGTTTATGCTTTTGGGAAGGAGATGTCATCTTCAGAGTTAATCATCGTGATCTTGTCAGTTTCTTTTCTAATCTCATAAATCTCCTTAAGGAAAAATTATTCCTTCGAGCTCATTATATATGTCTCGTGGCAATTATACATTAGAAACAGATAGTCTAAGACACAAATTAAATTGGACATAGCTTCTGTGTATGCAAAATATATTTCTAGATCCAAAAATTATATATATATTTTTTTCTTTTTTTTGCATGATGAAAAGACATTGTTAAACTGATCAATTTGGATTTGAAGGCTAAATATAAAATGATTATTTTCTATAAACTACCTTTTTGTGCTGTGAAAATATCATTTAGGCCCTACTATCCAAGGATTTACATCACAGAGCAATACCTCCTATCACTGTTAACATCCACATAGAATCCTAATCCAAGGGCAACACAAATAGTTATCATTGACATTTGTTCCAATTTGCCCCATCAGTAATGCACTTATTGTATTTCGTCATGATCAAAGAAAAATGTAAGGGTAGGGAAAGAGTTAATGGTTTGTTCTCAAGTTGGGAAGTTATCTCTTATTCCATGGGTATTCATAATCACTAGGGCTTCAGCCACTGGGACCCCCACAATTCTGAGAACTGAGGCTCTCCATTGTGAATGGAGCAATGGTCAATCACGCACTGCTGCTTTTAGCTTCAATCGTGTGAAATATCATGTGACATATCACAAATACTCATTTAGTTTATACAGTATATTTTTATTATTATTCACTGTGAGGATCTGATGTTGTGGGTTGTAATAATCACCTAGGCAGGTCAACGATACAACTATTTTTTATTCCTTACATCCATGGTCTTACAGCAATTCCGGGTGGAGGCCACAATGCAATGCTCCCCCAGTCCACAAGATCCCAACCCAAGGCCGGTAATTCCATTACCCCTGTATCAGGCGATACCCACTGTCTCCCAACTTTTGGTTGACCCGCAGCTTTTATATCTCCCATCATATTACGACCAAAGCATGTGTTTACCACTCGACCCAGCACCAACAGACCTTACGATAGTTTCTCAAATTCAGACGTCAGGTCCAGACGACAACCATAGCATGTGTAACCAGCTCCAGCGAGCAACCGATTTCCAGTCTCCATAGATCATCCATACATGGGCACCAGGACCTCAGCAACAGATGAATATGTGGCTTATCATTCTCTCTCTCATGGAATCAGCCCCCTGGATGTACAGAAGTGTTTACACCTCTTCCTTAAACATTTGCTGAAGAATGTTCCAGAAGCCCAGTCTTCAGCCCGTCTGCAGTCTGTGGTTAACACGCGAAACGTGCGTACGTAGGGCTCTGCACTTTCTGCTTGTGCATTCCCTAGGGGGCTTCACCTGCCACATGGGTAAGGTTTCATTTTATTGAATTATTTGATGGTGGTTTTTCTGATATACTTTCATTTACATGTGTGACACATAGGACAGATTGTATACATTTCAAGATTCCACCTATCAGTCATAATATACTTGCATGTTGCATGTGTTTTCCCAACCCCAGGGTTTTTGCTTGTTGCTATTTTGCCTGTCCTGATTATTTGTAAGAATGTTTTTAACCAGTATTTAATAAAAATGTATATTTTATACTCCCTTTGCTCCTCCTCTTTTCAAGTATTCATTTAGGAGTATTCTAGATTTCTTTACGTGCATTAATGATCTATGATGATCTAATTATTTGTATCACAATATGCCTATGTGACTTGTATTTCAGGGTTGTGTATTAGGGATGCCGCCTAAAGAGAGCATCAAAGACACACATGCCCAGACCAGATGTAGGACAGAAATGCTAATGTAGACCTTATGTATACATGAGATCTAGACCTCATGTCTTCCTCTGCTTACTGTCACTGAATGGAAACATTAATTTGTGAGGCTGAACATTTTCCAGGAGAGATTTGTGCACCATAATCTGATGAGCAAGCAAATCTCTAGTAAAACACAACATTAAGATCGAAGTATCTGGGCTCCATGCGTTAAACTGTCCGAATCCCTTAGAGCCATGGACTTCGCTCTACGTCCATTGGTCTAATAGTCCATTGGTCTAATAAATAAATAAATAGTCCGTGGCCAGCTCCTCACATTCACATTTACTGTAACGTCTACAATTGTATAAGCTAATGAGGAACTTGGCACTCAAAGGTTGCAGTGAATGAAACAATATTTTATTGGCAATGCTAATAGTTGTTAACATTTCAGTCCTGAATTGGACCTTCATCAGAAGCTGATTCATATCAGAAGCAAGAATTTCTATTCAAGTTAAAAGGTTATCTGAAAAAGGAATTGGTAGTGATCGTGATCTAGAACAAAGTTCCAAAGCTTGTCAGAAGGTTGTAGCCTGATTGCCGTATGCTGTACACTAAGGGTATGTGCACACGTTCAGGAATTGAAGCAGAAATTTCCTGAATGTTTTTGCCTCTCCCTGGCAGAAAAAAAACGTATGCAGATTTACATGCATTTTTAACGAGTTTTTACATGCGTTTTTACATGCGTTTTTTTAAGCATTTTTGAGCATCAATGAATGATTTTTGGAGCTAAATAAAGTTGGTGGGACATTGCTTAAGCCCTTCGATTACAATAAGAACTGGGTGAGTATATTGGTTAATTTAAATGAATAAAGAATGGGTCTGTTGTATTTCAAATAAAGTGTTTACACTGTGTCTTTGTGTTTCTTTACTTTGGTCATGAAAAGGTCTGATTGACACCTTAACATCACCAAACAAAAGAGCTGGGTGTCAGCTAGTCCCATTCACCCAATCTTCATTAGCATTTCTATTCATGTAATTTATGCGACTACTGTGAACTGTATTTTTTTAGCCTGGAAAGGTGCCACTAGGCAAACATGGTCCCTGGTCATTAAATAACATCTCACATCTGGTTCGTTAGCCACTACGTCCCCCCGATCAGCACTCAGCAGCGCTTTGGACACAACATATTTATGTTGCGTCCAAAACGCGGTGTTCTAATGCCGCACTTTTGTTGTTGGTACATGTGAATCCACTGCATATAATGACACTTCAATTGGTCAAAATAAGCAGCAGAGACTAGCGTGTCCACTACAGAAATGTATTTGGCCACGATCAAGAGCTGCTGGTGGTTTGACGCTGCGTGTATATGCAGCGTCAAACCCGCAGCATCCAGATGTTACAGTATAGTGGATGGCATCTCTAGAAATCCCACGTCACGTGCATCAGAGGTGGCAAATCACCCGCAGACACTGACATGCGGTGCGTCTTCAGGACCACAGCATGTCAAATTCTCTTGTGGAGTCCCTAGTTTCCACAACAGAAATATGACCACTAGAATGTATTGAGCGAACATATGTGGATTTACCTGCGTTCAATAGAATGCAATGTTTTGGACGCAGCAAAAATTTGCATCCAAAGCACTACTATGTCTGAATTATGAGCTCAAAGCCTAAAAAAAAAAAAAATGACGTAGGCTCCCGTGTTATTTTTATAACCAGTAGAGGGAAAGTGAACTGCTGGGGGCTGATATTAGTAGCCGCGGAAGCGGCCATTAGCCTAAAATGTTCCCTGGCTATTAATATTAGCTCACAGCTGTTTGTTTAGCCTTTACTGGCTAAATTACAGGGTGACCCCAGAAAAAAAATTACTTGGGGCCCCCCTATAATATCTAGCCAGCAAAGGCTAAACTAGACAGCTGCGGGCTGATATTAATAGCCAGTGAAGGGGCCATGGATACTAGCCCTCTCCGCAGCTATTAATATCAGCCCTCAGCAGTCCCAGAAATTGCGCTTAGCCCTGCTCTTCCACACTGCCTTGCAGGGGTGGCAGGGGTTAATGGGGTTGGGGTTCACGTCAGCCTTGTATTGGAGGCTTACGTGAATCCCAGGTTAGTAATGGAGGGCGTCTATAAGACGCCCTTATTACTAACCGTGTGGTTAAATGGTCGCTGCTTTTTCACTAAAAGACATGGCCAGAATAAAGTATTTTAATGAAATAAAAAACACACACGGTTCTACATTTTTTTTATTACCCGACTCCGCTAAGCCCTTGATCTCCTGAAAAAAAACGTAAATCAACAAGCAACAATATTGTCCACCATCAATGACGTAGTCCACGATCACGACTGTCCCATGACAATCTGGATCATTTCATTTCAGAAATCACTGATGTCACAGCTGTAGAATACAGTACTGTATACTGACAGGGGTGTAAAAATCACCCATGGCAGTACACAGTGCTGCAGGGGGTCACTGGGGTTCATCAGCTGAAGACCAGCTGATGAGCCACGGTGAGCTAGAGACCTTGGGAACATTTTTGTGAATGTTCCCACGCTAAGCATCAGCTGATCGGTAATGAGACCGATCAGCTGATTACAAGCTTCAGCAATCAGCTGATGGTCACGTGACCATCAGCTGATTACTGCCAGCACTGATCACCTGATGGTCACGCCACCATCAGCTGATCGGTGATGTCACCGATCACCTAATGGTCGCGTGAACATCAGGTGATTAATGACATCACCTCAGGTCCTAGAAGTACACTGCGGGGCGTGAGCCCACACCCTGTAGTGTACCACAAGTCGCTGAAGAGGAGGCATCGCCGAAGAGGACACCGGGGACCACCGGACAGGTAAGTATGAAGGTTTTTTTTAAATTTTCACTTTTTTATTCTTATTTTTACTGGCGCTGGCATGCGGGCTGGGAGGAGAAGACTGCTGCTTCTCCCATCCACGCTGCTCTCGCTGTAACCAGCCAGAGCAGCAGTCAGATGAAAGGAGTCTCCTCTTCCGACCCGGGTACCAGCCGTGGCCCGATTCCGGCGTGATTTTGCATCTATTGTTTTACATTGAAACGCAGCAAATCCGCATGTACAGATATTATACTTGTGGGTTTGCTGCGATTCAATGCAAAATCGCACCTGAATTAGTTGTGATGCGGTTTGTGCCGCAATGATAATCCGCAGCGGAAATTTCCGCATTATGTGCACAGCACATGCGGATTATCATTGCTCTACATGGCAAACCTATTACCAAGTGGTTTTAATGCATTTTCGCTGTGGAAAAACCACCGCGGAAATGCATTAAAACAGCATCATGTGAACTCAGCCTTATGATCCATGTTATGCAGCATTATTGGAAATGTGACATGCTTTTGCTATAGAGTGAAATAATTCAGAAATGTTACCAATGAAATGCACAGTTCTTCACGTAAAATTCAAGCACTCCCATAGCTTTATCAATGGAAAAAAAAGTTATGGCTCTAAGAATATGGTGACACAAAAGCAAATTATCTTTTTTTATTCCTTTTTCTGAAATCTGGTGTACATGCATGGCAGATGTCGGGAGTGTGTGTATGAATAATAAATCTAGATTTGAATCACCTACTTTCCCCAATCTGAAATTTAAGAATTTAAAAGCAATGAAAAAAAATCAGCACATTTAGTATCGCCATGTCCAATTGTATTTAAAAATACAAAAATATTTACCCATATGATAAACAGAAAAGAAAAAACTCAAAAAGCCAATGCCAAAAAAAAATGGTATCAGAAAAAAAGAAAACAGAAAACAGATATTTTTCTAATGTTGAAATATTTTTAAAAGCAATAAATAAAAATATTACACACACACTCACATATATATTTATATATTTTCTTTAAAAACACTTGAACATTGTAAAACTATCTGCTTTCTGTCAATATTTTCTCTTTTCTGAGACCAATTTTTTTTACCCATTTTCAAAAATCTGGTATCTAGATTTTCCTTTTTGTAATTTATAAAATGTAAAAGATCAAAATATATATATTTTGCCTAAAATGCAAAGGAAATGTGTCATCTTTAAAGTTAGGCCTGTTAGAGATCATGTCATCTTCAACTTGATTAACTGATCGCAATAACAGTAATTTTGACCAGGAGTGCCCAAACTTGCATGCCCCTATATATGTACAGTATATATATATATATATATATATATATATACAGTACAGACCAAAAGTTTGGACACACCTTCTCTTTTAAAGATTTTTCTGTATTTTCATGACTTTGAAAATTGTACATTCACACTGAAGGCATCAAAACTATGAATTAACACATTTGGAATTATATACTTAACAAAAAAGTGTGAAACAACTGAAAATATGTCTTATATTCTAGGTTCTTCAAAGTAGCCACCTTTTGCTTTGATGACTGCTTTGCACACTCTTGGCATTCTCTTGATGAGCTTCAAGAGGTAGTCACCGGAAATGGTTTTCACTTCACAGGTGTGCCCTGTCAGGTTTAATAAGTGGGATTTCTTGCCTTATAAATGGGGTTGGGACCATCAGTTGTGTTGTGCAGAAGTCCGGTGGATACACAGCTGATAGTCCTACTGAATAGACTGTTAGCTTCTTTTTTCTTGCCATAATACAAATTCTAAGTAAAGAAAAACGAGTGGCCATCATTACTTTAAGAAATGAAGGTCAGTCAGTCTGAAAAATTGGGCAAACTTTGAAAGTGTCCCCAAGTGCAGTCTCAAAAACCATCAAGCGCTACAAAGAAACTGGCTCACATGAGGACCGCCCCAGGAAAGGAAGACCAAGAGTCACCTCTGCTTCTGAGGATAAGTTTATCCGAGTCACCAGCCTCAGAAATCGCAGGTTAACGGCAGCTCAGATTAGAGACCAGGTCAATGACACACAGAGTTCTAGCAGCAGACACATCTCTTCAACAACTGTTAAGAAGAGACTTTGTGCAGCAGGCCTTCATGGTAAAATAGCTGCTAGGAAACCACTGCTAAGGACAGGCAACAAGCAGAAGAGACTTGTTTGGGCTAAAGAACACAAGGAATGGACATTAGACCAGTGGAAATCTGTGCTTTGGTCTGATGAGTCCAAATTTGAGATCTTTGGTTCCAACCACCGTGTGTTTGTGTGATGCAGAAAAGGTGAACGGATGGACTCTACATGCCTGGTTCCCACCATGAAGCATGGAGGAGGAGGTGTGATGGTGTGGGGGGGCTTTGCTGGTGACACTGTTGGGGATTTATTCAAAATTGAAGGCATACTGAACCAGCATGGCTACCACAGCATCTTGCAGCTGCATGCTATTCCATCTGGTTTGCGTTTAGTTGGACCATCATTTATTTTTCAACAGGACAATGACCCCATACACACCTCCAGGCTGTGTATGGGCTATTTGACCAAGAAGGAGAGTGATGGGGTGCTACGCCAGATGACCTGGCCTCCACAGTCACCAGACCTGAACCCAATCGAGATGGTTTGGGGTGAGCTGGACCGCAGAGTGAAGGCAAAAGGGCCAACAAGTGCTAAGCATCTCTGGGAACTCCTTCAAGATTGTTGGAAGACCAATTCCGGTGACTACCTCTTGAAGCTCATCAAGAGAATGCCAAGAGTGTGCAAAGCAGTCATCAAAGCAAAAGGTGGCTACTTTGAAGAACCTAGAATAAAAGACATATTTTCAGTTGTTTCACACTTTTTTGTTAAGTATATAATTCCACATGTGTTAATTCATAGTTTTGATGCCTTCAGTGTGAATGTACAATTTTCATAGTCATGAAAATACCGAAAAATCTTTAAATGAGAAGGTGTGTCCAAACTTTTGGTCTGTACTGTATATATATATATATATATATATATTTATATTAGTGATGAGCGAGCATGCTTGCCTCTATTCGGTACTTGCCCGAGCATCTCAGTGCTCGAGTTGCTCAGTGCTGGGCAAGTAATTTTGAAATGCTCGGGCTGAAGCTCAAGTCCTCACTTTGCAGGTTTGACGCTGTTTAGACAGCAAATTAACACTGCCTGCCAGTCACTGTAATGCTGCAGCCTTGTTGGTTGTGGCCTTACAGTGATTGGCTGGCTGCATAGCGTCATCGGGTTTATACAAGACCTGGGATCCTATGCCCTCACAGTCTACCGTTCAAGCAGGCAGAGTAGGGAGCGGTGCTGTAGAGTGAGGGAGAGATTGGCAGCTGCTTTAGTGAGGTATTTCACAGTATTACAAATCTACACTAACAGTACTTCTAAGGACTAATTCTGATGCATATCAATCCTGGTGATAGTAAGAGTTAAGCAAGCAGAGCTTTGCATGTTCTTTCTGCTACTGTTACTCATATCCATAGCCCTAGATATCAGAGCTAATAATATTTGTAACGGGTCTGGGAGGCGGAACCTCTGAGCAACTATACAAGGGGGCGGTCCTTGTAAGGAAGCGGGTGGCTCCCAGGGAAGACGGGCAGGTAGACACGGCAAGTGACAGGGACAGTCTCTGGGTAGAAGGGCAGGTAGTCACGGCAAGTGACAGGGACAGTCTCTGGGTAGAAGGGCAGGTAGTCACAGCAAGTGACGGCAGAGCCTCCAGGTAGGCTAGCAGGCAGGTAGCAGGTGAGCGCTCCCAGGTGAGCGGGCAAGAGTCTCTGGACTGGCAGGTGGTCACGGCAAGTGACGGCAGAGCCTCCAGGTAGGCTAGCAGGCAGGTAGCAGGTGAGCGCTCCCAGGTGAGTGGGCAGGCTGGTCCATAGACAGACTGACAGGTGTCGGAAGGCTGACCGTTGGACCGCAGGTTTGCAAGCAGGTAAGCGGATATCAGGCAGGTATCAAGCAGGAATCTGGCAGGTGACTGGCAGGTAACAGGCAGGAATCTGGCAGGTGACTGGCAGGTAACTGGTAACGGGACCTGAGGGCTGAAGCAGAGTGAAGGCTTTGCAACAACATTGCTCGGGCACCTCCATTTTGGAGGAGGTGCCTTATACATGGAGAGATCCTCCGGCCATTGGCCGGGGACTCCTTAGGACGGCGCGTGCGGCCCCTTTAAGAGAAGGGGAGCGTGCGCGCGCCCTAAGCACAGTGGCCGGGAAGGAGCACGCGCTGCCAGCAGAGCGGGAGGAAGACGCCGGGCACGGAGCAGAGAGGTGAGGGGAACAGCGTCCCTGCCTAGCAGGAGGCAGGGACGCCGACGCTACAGTACCCCCCCCTTTAGGCACCCCCTTTTTTAGGCCAGACAGAAATTTACCAAGGATGAGAGGGGCATGGATGTTCTCCCGGGGCTCCCACGTTCTCTCTTCAGGACCAAACCCCTTCCAATTTACTAGAAAAAAGGTCTTTCCTCTAACCCTTTTGGTGGCCAGAATGTTCTCTACCTCAAACTCGTTTTCAGCGGAAACCGGAGCAGGAGGCGTACCTGTAGACTTGGAAAAAGAGTTAAGTACCACGGGTTTGAGGAGAGATACATGGAAGGAATTAGGGATCCGCAAGTTGGCCGGGAGTTTCAATTTATAGGCCACCGGGTTGATCTGTTTGATAACCTCCAGTGGGCCGATGAACCGAGGTCCTAACTTGTAGGAAGGAACCTTGAGCCGGACATACTTGGACGAGAGCAAGACTTTATCTCCAGGACGGAATTGTGGAGGATCCAGGCGTTTTTTGTCAGCGTGTTTTTTCATCCGCTCGGACGACTAAAGGAGTGCGGATCGGGTACTCTCCCAAATGGAGGAAAATTTGCTAACGAGAGATTCCGCAGCCGGATTGTCCACCGAGGTGGAGACGGGAAATGGGATCCGAGGATGCTGACCGAAGACTACAAAAAACGGGGATTTGGAGGAAGATTCGCTCTCGTGATTATTGTAAGAGAATTCGGCCCATGGCAGGAGATCCACCCAGTCTGAATGGTGGGCATTAACGAAGTGCCGGAGGTAACTGGTCAGGATCTGATTGATCCGCTCCACTTGACCATTGGACTGTGGGTGGTATGCGGAGGAGAAGTCCAGGGTGACGTCTAGCAGCTTACATGTGGCTCTCCAGAAGCGTGAGGTGAACTGAACCCCACGATCCGACACGATGTGGAGGGGCAGGCCATGAAGACGGAAGATGTGGCGGATAAAGTCTTTAGCCAGCTCGGGTGCAGACGGGAGGCCTGGCAGGGGAATGAAATGAGCCATTTTGGAAAAGCGGTCAGCGACCACCCAAATGACCATACAACCGGCAGAGACAGGGAGATCTGTTATGAAGTCCATAGCTATATGCTGCAAGGGGGCAGCAGGTACTGGTAGAGGAAGGAGGCGACCGGCTGGCAGGTGTCTCGGAACCTTGTTACGGGCGCAGGACACACAGGCAGAAACAAAGTCTATTACGTCCTTGTGCAGGGTAGGCCACCAGTAGTGCCGGGTGATAAGCTGGAGGATCTTTTTCTGACCGGCGTGGCCAGCTAGCTAAGACGACTGACCCCAGTGTAGGATCTTCTCCCGATCAGGTACCGTTACGAATGTCTTACCGGGAGGGAGACGATTTAGACTCACGGGGGCCACCTGCATTACTCTGGCGGGATCGATGATGTGTTTAGGTTCCTCCTCAAGATCAGACACCAGGAAGGATCGGGACAAGGCGTCAGCTTTGATGTTTTTGTCAGCCGGGCGAAAATGAAGAACAAAATCAAAGCGAGCAAAAAACAAGGACCACCGGGCTTTGCGCGGGTTAAGTCTCTGGGCACTCTGGAGGTAAGCCAAGTTCTTGTGGTCCGTGTAAATTATTACCGGGTGAAGAGCCCCCTCGAGCAGGTAACGCCACTCCTCCAATGCCAGCTTAATGGCCATTAACTCTCGGTCTCCTATAGAATAGTTGTGCTCAGAAGAGGAGAAGAGTTTGGAGAAGAAGCCGCAAGTTACCATTCTCCTAGAAGACGATTTTTGGGTAAGTACCGCTCCGGCTCCAGAGGAGGAGGCGTCAACTTCCAGGAAGAATTGCTTGTTGCCGTCCGAGCGATGCAGCACCGGGGCGGAAGAGAAATCCAGTTTTAAGGAAAGAAAGGCTTCCTCTGCTTCGGGCGGCCATTCTCTGGGATTAGTGCCCTTACGGGTGAGCGCAGAGATTGGGGCAGTCCGGGAAGAGAAGTGCGGTATGAAGAGGCGGTAGTAGTTGGCGAAGCCCAGGAACCGCTGAATAGCCTTTAATCCCTTTGGTCGAGGCCACTTCTCGATGGCAGACAATTTCTCAGGATCCATTTGTAGGCCGGTCTGAGAAATTATGTAGCCCAAAAATGGAAGCGAGGTCTGCTCAAAGAGGCGCTTCTCATATTTAGCGTAGAGGTGGTTCTGCCTGAGCCTGAGCAGAACCTGACGAACATCCCTCCGGTGAGTCTGGAGATCCGGAGAGAAGACCAAGATGTCGTCCAGGTACACCACCACGCAGGAGTAGAGAAGGTCCCGGAAGATGTCATTGACCAACTCTTGAAAGACGGCGGGAGCGTTACAGAGACCAAAGGGCATTACCAGATATTCATAGTGGCCGTCCCGGGTGTTGAATGCCGTCTTCCATTCATCCCCCTGACGGATACGGACCAGGTTATAGGCCCCACGGAGGTCCAGCTTGGTGAAGATTCTAGCCCCCCTCAGACGGTCAAATAATTCCGGAATGAGCGGAAGGGGGTATTTATTCTTCACCGTGATCTGGTTAAGGCCTCTATAGTCTATACAGGGACGGAGAGAGCCGTTCTTCTTTTTAACGAAGAAGAAGCCTGCTCCCGCCGGGGAGGTAGATTTCTGGATAAATCCCCGGGCCAGATTCTCCTCAATATATTCAGACATAGACCGGGTCTCAGCAGCGGACAACGGGTAAATACGCCCACGGGGAGGAGTAGTGCTGGGTAACAGGTCGATTGGGCAGTCGTATGGTCTATGAGGGGGTAATGTCTCTGCCTCCTTTTTATTAAAGACGTCCGCATAAGACCAATAAGGAATCGGAAGTCCAGGTAGATTAGCTGGGGTAGGAGAAGGACGGACAGGATGGACGGGAACTAAACAAGTCTTATGGCAGTCCTGTCCCCAGCGAAGGACTTCTCCGGTCTGCCAATCAAGCACGGGTGCATGTCTCTGAAGCCAAGGTAGGCCTAGCAAGAGGGCGTGAGAGAGTCCAGGCAGAACATGAAAGAAGATGCTCTCAGAGTGCAGCATTCCCACCTGCAGAGTAATGGATTTGGTGATGAGTTGGATGGGATGTGGTAAGAGGCCCCCATCCACGGCAGCGACAGATAAGGGTACAGCCAGAGGTTTGGTGGGAATGCGGTATTTTTCTACCAGGGACTGAGAAATGAGATTCCCGGCAGCTCCAGAGTCAAGTTGGGCTAGTTCAAAATAACGGTTCTCCCCACAGATGATAGAGACCGACAGCAGCAGAGATGGAGAGGGTTTATTCTTGTCTTGGACGACCTCTCTGAGCGATTCTAGACACAGGCGTTTCCCGACCTCTCCGGGCAGGTACGGATCCGGTGCTCCTTACTGCCACAGTAGAAGCAGCTCCCCTCAGCTTGGCGTAACTCTAGACAGGTTTCGACCATCTTGGTCTGGTCGACCTGCATAGGTTCGGGTGAGTGCGCCTGAGGAGTAGCGGGAGAAGAGACGGGTTTCTGAAAGGTAGGAGCTAGACGTGGAAACCTCCTCTCACGGGTGACCTCTTTGGCGCGCTCCTGGAACCGGATGTCAATCCGGGTGGCAAGAGTTATTAAGTCGTCGAGAGTGGTAGGAATGTCCCGACCGGCGAGTTCATCTTTAATACGGCCGGACAGACCCTCCCAAAAGACAGACACCAGGGCGTCATTATCCCAGGCCAGCTCCGAGGCAAGGATACCGAACCGTAAGGCATATTGGCCCACGGTGAGATTTCCTTGATGGAGGCGTAGCAGAGATGATGTGGATGAGGTCTTCCGTCCGGGTTCGTCGAAGACTTTCCGGAAAGCCGTGAGAAAGGCTGGCAGGTCGGACACCAGGGGGTCTCCTCTCTCCCATAGAGGATTTAGCCAAGCCAGTGCCTCCCCCGTGAGATGGGACATAATGAAGGCTACTTTGGCCCGGTCAGAGATAAACTGGTGAGACAGGAGTTCAAAGTGCAGGGTGCACTGGTTTATGAAGCCCCGGGCTTGAGTGGGATCGCCTCCGAAGCGAGGAGGTACAGAAAGCCGGGGTCCGGGGCAGGATACCATGGTATTGGTGAGCAGCGGCGCTGCCGGGTTGCGAGTCATGACACTAGCGGTGGTTGCTGGTGGAGCAGTCAGAGTGTCCAGGCGAGAGTAAACTCCACGCAGGTGACTCAGGATGGACTCCTGTTGGGACCTCTGACGGGAAAGTTCATGACATAGGTCCGAGAGCGAGGGAGCTTGGGTGCCACCGGGTTCCATGGCCCGAGCAAACTGTAACGGGTCTGGGAGGCGGAACCTCTGAGCAACTATACAAGGGGGCGGTCCTTGTAAGGAAGCGGGTGGCTCCCAGGGAAGACGGGCAGGTAGACACGGCAAGTGACAGGGACAGTCTCTGGGTAGTAGGGCAGGTAGTCACGGCAAGTGACAGGGACAGTCTCTGGGTAGAAGGGCAGGTATTCACAGCAAGTGACGGCAGAGCCTCCAGGTAGGCTAGCAGGCAGGTAGCAGGTGAGCGCTCCCAGGTGAGCGGGCAAGAGTCTCTGGACAGGCAGGTGGTCACAGCAAGTGACGGCAGAGCCTCCAGGTAGGCTAGCAGGCAGGTAGCAGGTGAGCGTTCCCAGGTGAGCGGGCAGGCTGGTCCATAGACAGACTGACAGGTGTCGGAAGGCAGACCGTCGGACCGCAGGTTTGCAAGCAGGTAAGCGGATATCAGGCAGGTATCAAGCAGGAATCTGGCAGGTGACTGGCAGGTAACAGGCAGGAATCTGGCAGGTGACTGGCAGGTAACAAGCAGGAATCTGGCAGGTGACTGGCAGGTAACTGGTAACGGGACCTGAGGGCTGAAGCAGAGTGAAGGCTTTGCAACAACATTGCTCGGGCACCTCCATTTTGGAGGAGGTGCCTTATATATGGAGAGATCCTCCGGCCATTGGCCGGGGACTCCTTAGGACGGCGCGCGCGGCCCCTTTAAGAGAGGGGGAGCGCGCACGCACGTGCCCTAAGCACAGTGGCCGGGAAGGAGCGCGCGCTGCCAGCAGAGCGGGAGGAAGACGCCGGGCACGGAGCGGAGAGGTGAGGGGAACAGCGTCCCTGCCGACGCTACAATATTTTTGCTCCTAATCCTTATTATTTTGTTGAAAAGCAATATAATACACCATTTTTACTGCTCCATTTGCTTGTTTGCAGTATACAGACAGATTTGGTTGATTTTAATAGCATTGCTGTATTGTGGAAGCAGAGAAACTTGTCCATCATCAGACGTGATCCTATATTACTGACGTAATAATCCTGACATTTTTGGGAACGTGACAAATATTATACTCCATTTAAAGTCTGACAGTTGTGTGTTCAAACCTATTCACTCTTGGTTGCTGACCAATACCATATCTATTAGGCCACTGACTAAAAGAGTGGTCATCAGACGTAATCCTTTATTACTGCGGTAATAATCGTGACATTTTTGGGAATGTGACAAATATTATACTCCATTTAAAATGGGCAAGGTGCAAGGCAAGGGACGGGGAAGTGGATGTGTTACTGATGGTGCATGCAAAGGCCGAGGCCGTTGGCAAGCTGAAATTGTGCCTGCTGGGGGAGCACAACAAGCACCAACATCTTGTCGACCTACCTTCCTATCCCACTTTCTAGGGGGCATGGAACACCACCCTTGAAGCCAGAGCAGAGTGAAAAGGTTGTTGGTTGCATAGCAGATAATGCTTTTAGTCAGTTTGCCACCACCACCCTATCTTCCACATGGTCCAGTCTCAGTAGCCGTGAGTCTGGACCACATATTCCTCATCCTGTTCCTCCTTCCTCCCACCATGCCGAGTGCCTGGAGACAAGTGATCCCACACTTGGACACTCCAAAGAGCTGTTCACATTTCCAATTATAGATGCTGGCCTCTCACTCAGTCTGATTCAAGAGGGGCAAGAGGAGATCGCATGTAGCGATGCTCAAATATTTGAGCAGCCATGGTCACATGAAGGCGATGATGGGAAAGTGCAATTACTGTTGCAAGAGGTGGATGATGATGATGAGACACAATTGCCAGAAAGTCAGGAAGATGAGGTGGTGGACGAAGAAGTCACTGACCCAACCTGGCAAGGTGACACACAAAGCAAGGACAGCGCACAGAGGGGGAGGGAGGCATAACACCACAACAGGCAGGGACAAGCAGTGTGGTGGCCACAGACACAAGGCGGGCAACTGTTCTCTCAGAACACCAACAAGAGGGAAGTTGCCAGTACAACTGATAGGTCTTCCAGAGTCTGGCTCTTTTTCAAAGACTGTCTAGTTAACCCCAAAAAGACCATTTGCTACATCTGCCATGCCAGCATCAGCAGGGGCAGCAAAATTACCAGCCTGACCACCACCAGCATGCTCAGGCACATGACAGCAAAGCACCTGAATTGTTGGGCTGAATGCATGGGTCCAGAAACAGTATCTGCGGGTGACACCATTGCCTGTTTTGCTGTTGTGTGTGCATGCCAATCCCCTGTCCATGGCGCAGGTGAAGATGCCTCCCACCCTGCACCTGTCATTGCACACTTGCAACGATCACCATCAGCAACCACTTCCACGTCCTTGTCCCAGCGCAGCGTTCAGTTGTCGCTACCCAAGTCCTTTGAATGCAAGTGCAAATACGCAGCCAACTACCCACAGTTCACAATATTAACGGGTTTTTATAAATGTGGTCACTCCATTTGCACTTGCTGCAGCCATGTTAAAAATGCAGCGACTTTTACATCTTTTTCTACCAATATAAAATATAACATAAAAATTTTATTAATTGTAACACTACTTATGTCATATATATTATTTCATGCAGTGCGTGCTGTCTCCAATACGTGGGATGTACGAGTACTCCCTTGAAAAAACGCATCGGACGGCATTTATCAGATGCACATAATAAATTAAGTATCAGGTGTTCCGCAGCATCAAGACATTTTTCGTTATGCCATAATGGAGACACTTCAACATTTCTAGTAACGGGCATAGAAAAAGTGTTGAAACCTCATAGAGGGGGTGATCATAGGAGAAAACTCCTTAATAGAGAAAGTTGGTGGATTTATACTTTAAGTACACGTGTACCAGCAGGTTTAAATATCAGACATGATTTGATGTATCATTATGAGTGATTATTTATGGATTATTATGTTTATGTTCCTTTTTTTTTTTTTTTCTTGGATTATTCACATTTATATGCATTGTTTCTATGCTATACGGTTTTAATATGGTATGTGTGTTTAAATTTATGATTAACCTAGCTTAGAACAGGTGCATAGCAGGACATGACATATAAAAATCACTTCCTTGCTGTTTTTTTGCTATGCAATGATTAAGAACTTATAGTTCGAAACGCGTTTGCTGTTCCTCTCCAAGGTGGACTTTTAATATTTTTTGCATGGCCCAATAAAATATGGATTTTAGAAGATTTGTTCAGCTGGATCTTCCTGGTTCCTCATTGTTCATCTGGTAGCACTCCTGGCTCTGTGCTGTTGATCTTCCAGGTGGGTGAGCAGATTTTTCCTTTTCTTTTTCTGTCACTATCAATGAAGTTCACCAAGAAATTTTGGACTTGGTTGTTTTAGATAATTTACCCTCTCCGGTTGTTCTAGGATTGTCTAGGTTAAAACTGCACAATCCTTTACTGGACTGGTCTACTAATGTGATTAAGTCTTGGAGTCCCAAGTGCTAAGATAAATGTTGTAATGGTTGCATTGCGGCTGTGGAAAAAGGGGAATTACCTGTACCTATTCAAGATTTTGTGAGGGTTTTTTCGGAGGAGGTGTCGCAAGTTTAACCTCCTCATAGGGATTATGATTGCGCCATTGAGTTTGTTCTGGGAGCTACTCTTCCCCAGAGTCGCTTGTTTAATCTGACTATCCCTGAAAGAATGGCCTTGGAGGAATACCCACAGACTAGCCTTGCTGCTGGTCACATTAGACCTTCTAAGTCGCCTGTGGCAGTTGGATTTTTCTTTGTTAAAAAAAAAGGACGGGGGTTTACGTCCATGTCTGGATTTTCGTGAAATTGATAAGATTACCGTACGCAATTCCAACCCTTTCCCGTTAATTCCTGACTTGTTTAACCAGCTAGTGGGGGCCAAGTGGCTCTCTAAAATTGATCTCCGGGGGGCATACAATTTGTTACGAGTGAAGGAGGGTGATGAAAGGAAAACTGCTTTTAACACTCCGGGTAGGTCATTTTGAAAATCTGGTGATGCCTTTTGGTCTTTCCAATGCACCTGCATTTTTTCAGAACCTTATTAATGACATCCTGAGACCTTTGATTGGTAAGAATATGGTTGTGTATTTGGATGACATTTTCATTTACTCACCAGATCTAGAGTCCCATTGGCAGAGTGTACGTGAAGTTTTGCAGTTATTGAGTGATAATTCACTCTTTGCTAAGCTGGAGAAATGTGAGTTCGCTGTGCAGAAAATTAGTTTTTTGGGCTACATTGTCTCCAGCGAGGGCTTTGAGATGGACCCTGTGAAGGTTCAGGCTGTGCAAGAATGGCCTAGGCCTATTGGTTTGAAATCTATACAGAGATTTTGGGGTTTTGCCAGTTATTACAGGAAATTCATTAAGAATTTTTCTGTAATTGTTAAACCTCTAACCGATCTAGCCAGGAAAGGTGCGAATACGGCCCAGTGGACTACTGAGGCCATTGAAGCATTTGAGTATCTCAAAGAGAGGTTCAGTTCTGCCCCTATCCTTATGCAGCCTGATGAGACCAAGCCTTTTTTGGTCGAGGTCGATGTTTCATCGGTGGTGGTCGGAGCAGTTTTGTCTCAGGAGAACAAGGGTGGAGTACATCCTTGTGCCTTCTTTTCGAAAAAAAATTCGGAAACCAAACTGATTTATGATGTTGGAAATCGGGAGTTGCTGGCTATTAAACTAGTGTTTGAAAATTGCCGTAATTTTTTGGAGGGCGCTAGATTTCCTTTTCAGGATTTCACAGATCATAAAAATTTTGTTCTATCTGGATGCTGCCAAGCGCTTGAATGCCCGTCAAGCTAGGTGGGCACTTTTTTTTTCTCGGCTTCATTTTTATGTTACCTATATCCCTGGTACTAAGAATGTTAAAGCCGATGCTTTGTCTTACAGCTTCTCTCCTACGGTCACTGCCGAGGAGGAGGAGAGCATTTTACAGAAAGGAGTTGAGGTGGCGGCATTGGACTCCGATTTGGAGAATGGGATTCTGAAAGCTCAAGATGATGCTCCATCTAACACTCCCCATGGGAGGTTGTTCGTGCCTAGAGCTTTTAGGAGAGATTTGTTTGTGGAGTGTCATGAGTCTCGATTGGCAGGTCATCCAGGAATTTCTGAGACTAAGAGACTTATAAGTCGCAGTTTTTGGTGGCCTGGATGACAGAAGGAAGTCATCAAGTGGGTGCGTCAGTGTACTGTGTGTGCTAGGTCAAAAGCTTCACATACTCCTGCTGCGAAGTTACTTGCCCTCTAGACGTTCCTAGTGCGCCTTGGACTCATCTCACAATGGATTTTATTACAGATCTTCCTGTGTCCGAGGGTTTTACTGTCATCTGGGTGGTTGTGGACCGCTTTAGTAAGATGAGTCATTTGGTTCCATTCATGAAGTTGCCCTGCGCCAAAACACTCGCTGAGGCGTTTGTTAAAGAGATTGTCAAGCTCCATGGCGTTCCCACGGATATTGTTTCTGATAGAGGACCTCAGTTTGTGCGTGCTTTTTGTGACAGGTTGGGAGTCCATTTGTCATTTTCGTCTGGTTATCATCCTAAGTCTAATGGACAGACTGAAAGAAAGAACCAGGATGTTGAACAGTTTTTGCGTTGTTTTGTGGTGGACAATCAAGAGGTGTGGTCTGAGTTTCTGCCTCTCGCAGAATTTTCTCTTAACAATCATATATCCTTCTGTGCAAATTGCAATGGAAAACAGTTTGAGCACGAGCGTTGATAAAATTTAAGGGCTTTTGTATTATTGTTCAGAACAAAATTGAATTGTCAATGCTATTCTTGTGTTAGTAAATATAATTTTATATATAAATCAAAATAAATGTTATTATTTTCTGGCCACCAACTTTTGAACCACCCTGTATATATATATATATATATATATATATATATATATATATATTATTTATATATATGTATATACAGTACAGACCAAAAGTTTGGACACACCTTCTCATTTAAAGATTTTTCAGTATTTTCATGACTTTGAAAATTGTACATTCACACTGAAGGCATCAAAACTATGAATTAACACATGTGGAATTATATACTTAACAAAAAAGTGTGAAACAACTGAAAATATGTCTTATATTCTAGGTTCTTCAAAGTAGCCACCTTTTGCTTTGATGACTGCTTTGCACACTCTTGGCATTCTCTTGATGAGCTTCAAGACGTAGTCACTGGAAATGGTTTTCACTTCACAGGTGTGCCCTGTCAGGTTTAATAAGTGGGATTTCTTGCCTTATAAATAGGGTTGGGACCATCAGTTGTGTTGTGCAGAAGTCAGGTGGATACACAGCTGATAGTCCTACTGAATAGACTGTTAGAATTTGTATTATGGCAATAAAAAAGCAGCTAAGTAAAGAAAAACAAGTGGCCATCATTACTTTAAAAAATGAAGGTCAGTCAGTCCGAAAAATTGGGCACACTTTGAATGTGTCCCCAAGTGCACTTGCAAAAACCATCAAGCGCTACAAAGAAACTGGCTCACATGAGGACCGACCCAGGAAAGGAAGACCAAGAGTCACCTCTGCTTCTGAGGATAAGTTTATCCG
The DNA here is from genome assembly GCF_046119375.1 of Phyllobates terribilis. Taxonomy (NCBI): domain Eukaryota; kingdom Metazoa; phylum Chordata; class Amphibia; order Anura; family Dendrobatidae; genus Phyllobates; species Phyllobates terribilis. Next base: position 405,071,034 of record NW_027362761.1, on the reverse strand, counting down.
AGTCACCAGTCTCAGAAATCGTAGGTTAACAGCAGCTCAGATTAGAGACCAGGTCAATGCCACACAGAGTTCTAGCAGCAGACACATCTCTTCAACAACTGTTAAGAGGAGACTTTGTGCAGCAGGCCTTCATGGTAAAATAGCTGCTAGGAAACCACTGCTAAGGACAGGCAACAACCAGAAGAGACTTGTTTGGGCTAAAGAACACAAGGAATGGACATTAGACCAGTGGAAATCTGTGCGTTGGTCTGATGAGTCCAAATTTGAGATCTTTGGTTCCAACTACCGTGTCTTTGTGTGACGCAGAAAACGTGAACGGATGGACTCTACATGCCTGGTTTCAACCGTGAAGCATGGAGGAGGAGGTGTGATGGTGTGGGGGGTGGTTTGCTGGTGAAGCTGTTGGGGATTTATTCAAAATTGAAGGCATACTGAACCAGCATAGCTACCACAGCATCTTGCAGCGGCATGCTATTCCATCCGGTTTGCGTCTAGTTGGACCATCATTTATTTTTCAACAGGACAATGACCCCAAAACACCTCCAGGATGTGTAAGGGCTCTTTCACCAAGAAGGAGAATGATGGGGTGCTACGCCAGATGACCTGGCCTCCATAGTCACCAGACCTGAACCCAATCGAGATGGTTTGGGGTGAGCTGGAACGCAGAGTGAAGGCAAAAGAGCCAACAAGTGATAAGCATCTCTGGGAACTCCTTCAAGATTGTTGGAAGACCATTTCCAGTGACTACCTTTTGAAGCTCATCAAGAGAATGCCAAGAGTGTGCAAAGCAGTCATCAAAGCAAAAGGTGGCTACTTTGAAGAAGCTAGAATATAAGACATATTTTCAGTTGTTTCACACTTTTTTGTTAAGTATATAATTCCACATGTGTTAATTCATAGTTTTGATGCCTTCAGTGTGAATGTACAATTTTCATAGTCATGAAAATACAGAAAAATCTTTAAATGAGAAGGTGTGTCCAAACTTTTGGTCTGTACTGTATGACCTATATAGACTACCCAGAGCTCATAGACCACAAGGGCTCAGCTGGGGCTTCACAAGCAGAGTAGACCTGGCTACATATACACCCGCTCCCTGTCACCTGCTGTAAGTGTTCATATCGCTCCTTGCTCCGCCCCTCCACTGCTTTAAAGTCCTCAAAAATATAAGGACACCTCACTGATCCCTGGTGGAACCCTGGGTGCAGGGGTGTGGCTTGTCACTGTTGAGTCCCACAAATGTTGTCATAGAGCTCTCAGGGGAGGAGAGGAGCCCCCAAGAGATAGACAGGCATAACTGGGTGAGGGACGGGGCTTAGAAAAGGAAGTCGAAGCATTGTAGTTTGTGCCTGACCTCACATTCTGTCATATACCTGCCGTTGAGAAAAATAGTGAGGGACTGAAAGGAGAAGTAGAGAAAGGGATCATGGGGAATGGCCTGTGATAGAGGGGGATCATGGGGAAGTGGTCTGTGAGAAAGGAATGAACATAGGGAGCAGTCTGTCAGAGAGTAGGGATCATGGGGAGTGGTCTGTGAGAGAGTAGGTATCATGAGGAGCAGTCTGTGTTGAAGAGGAGGCAGTCTTTCACTCAGTGTCACACTGGAGAACACAGGGCCCACCAGAGAAAATTAGCCATGGGGTCAACCATCTAGCAATATAGAAATAAGACAGGACAAAATCTGCAATAAAAAGGAGGACAGAGCTGCTTACACTAAGATTAGAGATGAGCAAATGTTTCAATATTCGATTCGGATAACGATCGCCGAATTTGCAATATTCGCCAATTTATTCGTTGAATGATCGTAGAATATTACAGAAAGCCAAAGGATTCAATGGGGGGGACAAAAAAAAAAGCATACACAACACCTTAAAACAGGCCCAAAAGCTGTGAAAACACATCAAATTAGGGGTAGACACCTGGAAAGTGCCATCAATTGACCCAGAGGACAATTACTATTACAGCGACATTTATTCCGTGAAACTTTACATGTGAAAACTGTCATCAACTGGTGCAAGAGGAGAGAGAACCCTGCCCACGAGGGCGCACAAACAATCTACAAGGGATGGGTGAGGATACAGTAGGTTTGGGTACAGCTAGTCATGCAGCGGTATGTGGGAGCGAGGGTTATCGCAGATTGTACGCTTGTCACAAAAAGTGGGTCTTCAGCTTCCTTTTCAAGGTTTGCAAGGTTTGCACGGTAGGCAGGAGTCTGATGTGTCGAGGTACAGAGTTACACAGTGGCGGAGATGCAAGGGACAAATCTTGTATGTGATCGTGACAAGAAGAGATAAGAGAGAAGTAGAGAAGGAGATCTTGGAAGGATGGGAGGTTGCATGCAGGTAACTAGTACAGGGATACTAGGTCACACATGTATGGAGAAGACAGGTTTTCGATGGCTTGGTATGTAAGGGGGAAGACCGGGGTGTAAGTGCTTTCAGAGCAAGGGATCCAGAACTGCCGTACCTCCTGTTGCAGGGGGGAGACAGACTGCGAGCACAGGAGCCATGTGACTGGGAAGTTGGGGGTGTGTCCAGAGACAGAGCTGGGAAGTCAGGTGACCGAGGGACTCCTGGTTTGACTGGAGAGAGGAAGAGACGAGGACGTTTTGCGCGGGAAAGCGGAGCTGAGTCCTGCGCAGGAGAACAGTGTGAGAGGCTCCAGGCTCCTGGTTGATTACTGGGAGCAGGATTCGGGTGCAGTGGACTAGAGGAGTAAAGCCCGACTATAGAGACAAGGGACGCAGGGTCCGTGGAGCCGAGGCACATGAGGTGCCGTGTTATGGACTAGGGGCTCAGCGGGTAAAACCAGAGACTGCCCGCGCTGCCGCCAGAAGATGGAGCATTGTTTGGGTGGGGAAGCCTGAAGAAATCATCACCTGCATCCGCTGGCGACTGCCTTATGAGGGGCCAGAGTCAGCTAAGTGTACAAACTAACGTTTACAACCGGTTCGACTCTGCCACATCTTGTCAGACTGTGAACTGTTAGTTATAGACTTTCACCTGCTATTTTCCTTGTTTTCCCCCCCATATTTTCCTTGTTGCTCTCTGCGTGGAGATTGACCATGTTCTTATAAACCCCCCTGTTTATTAACCCCATATTGGCTGCTCTGTGTTTCTGTGTCACTGCATCTAAAGTACCTGTGTTGCATTTGGCGTAGTCGGCAGGATGCAGTCATTAGACACAGACACTGCAGAGCAACCCATCCTGGATGCTCCTAAATCTAGCTTGCTGCTGGGGCCATGCTCAGCAATCTCTCAAAGTTCACCGGGGACAATATGATGCTGAAGGACTGGGTTGAGAGAGTTGGGAGTATGTTACGTATGCATCCGATGACCCCAGCTATGCAAGCCGAAATAGCCTTACTGGCCCTGGACGGCGAGGCCCGACAATCCATGTTGTACCGCCCTCTCCATGACCGGGATACTGTAGAAAATGTAGTGCAGATACTGGAGGAGATGCATGGGGATCCCACCAATGTAGGAGAGCTGAGGATACGGCTGTTTCACCAAGTGCAGCAGGAGGAGGAGAATGTGACGCAGTATGTTAATGCCTTACAGAGGGTGCATGCCTATATCACTAGAAAAGACGACATGGGAAATTTGGGAATGGGCCCCCTGATGTGATCTTGAGGGACCAGTTTGTGACAGGCCTCAGGGATGTGCAGCTGAAGCAGGCCTTGCGGGAGCGCCTGGGCGCCAACCCACGTATGACTTTTCTAGAAGTGGGGGCAGAGGCACGTGTGTAAGAGCAGGAGATGGGGGAGACGGCCCTGGCTGGGATAGTCCGGAGTAATGAGGTACCCACCCCGCCTGCAGCTGAACCGGAATGGGCTCAAGAGATGTGGAAGGAGATCCGGGATATGCGGGATGAATGGTCCAGTCTCAAGAAGACCCCTGCCCCGACACCAAAAATACCCATATCGATTGCCCTAGTTATGGAAAGAATTGAATTCAGCCCCCCCCCCTGCAGGAGAGTTCCGTAGAGGAGTGAGGCAGCCCTACACAGACAGAGACACGACCTGCTGGAAGTGTGGAGGCGCAGGACATTACACCAGGGGCTGTGCTAGACGAGGGCGGACCCTGTTGTGGCAGCCGTTAAACTAGCAGGCTCCGTGTTTGGGGGACACAACCCAGAGCCTGAGGAAGGGGAAAGAAGAAAAGGAAGTTCCAAGGACCTAGTTTCCACCAGCCCGACTGTCTGGGCCGAAATAAGAGGTCGGGCTGTTCACTGCCTGATTGACATGGAATCCCAGGTGACTATGATGACAGAAGCTTACTTCCAACAGCGATTCCCAGAGATAGCGCGGCCTGAATGGGGACCAGTATTTAGATTCATGGCAGCTAATCAATTACCCATCCCGGTCGCAGGGGTGGTGTGGATGAAGATCCGAGTATGTGGAAAAGATGTGGGGAAAAAAGGAGTCGCCTTAGTCACAGGGTGAACCAAAAGAGGGCCCCCGGTGACCCTCGGAATGAATATGTTGAAAGAGATGGGGCAAATCCTGATTAGTGAGCCAAGGGAGATTCCTCTAGACCAGTGGGACCCACGAACCCCCCAAAGGAGGGTCTTTCAACAACTAATCCGAGCTGCCCAGACTCAGGAGACGTCGAGTGAAGGGAAGGTTCTGGGAAAGATAATAGTGCCAGCAGCTACGGCGCTCACCTTACCGCCAGGACAAACTGTACTTACGTTACCCGCACGGGCCTGCACACCTCTTGAGGGAGTCGAAATTCAGATAGAACCAATATCGATGGACAAAGTACCTCCCGGACTCTTGGTGGCTCGGAAACTGGCCACCTTCCAGGGTGGCAATGTTATAGTGCGGTGTGTTAATCTGGGCGAAGATGATCTCACAGTCCCGCCCAGGGCGGAAATAGCCCAGATTCTGGGAATTCCAGAGAAGTTGGTGCGACCTGATGTGGTACAGTTGTCCGCTGTACGAGGAGACCCCTGGACTCTGGCGGTCACCGTGCCGCCGGAACCCCACCGGGCTAGTGCGAAGGGGGGACGAAGAATCCTAGAATGAATGCGGGCTGAATTGATGGAACTTACACCTCGACAGGTGCAGCAGGTTGAGGAGGTACTGGAGCGGTACCAGGAAGTCTTTTCTCACCATGAGGATGATTTTGGCTGCACCGAAGCCATTACCCACAAGATTTCCATGGGCAGCGCTGCCCCAGTGTGGGAGAGATACCGGCAGATACCTCCCCAGATGTATAAAGAGGTTAAGGAGATGCTAGCTCATATGTTACAGAATGGTGTGATACGGGAGAGTCAGAGTCCGTGGGCAGCCCCGATTGTCCTAGTTTGGAAGAAAGATGGGACCCTGCGGTTCTGTGTGGACTATAGACGACTGAATGCCTGTACAGCATGGGACTCTTACCCACTACCTCGAATCGAAGAGTCTCTGTCGGCCTTAGGGAAGGCAAGATACTTCTCCTCCTTGGATCTGGCCAGTGGGTACTGGCAGGTGCCCGTGGCCGAACATGACTGTGCGAAGACGGCGTTCATATTACCCATGGGACTGTTCGAGTTCAATCGGATGTCCTTCGGCCTGACTAACGCCCCCGGGACGTTCCAGCGTTTGATGGAGAGGTGCCAGGGTGATTTGAACTTCGAGGCAACACTGATTTACCTTGACAACATAATTGTCTATGACGCCACCTTCAAGGAGCACCTCCAGCGACTGGAGCAAGTACTGAGTTGCCTACAGAGTCATGGCCTAAAGGTGAATCACCATAAGTGCCACCTGTTCCGCAAATAGATCGAATATCTCGGTCATACTGTATCCGGTGAAGGAGTCAGGCCCACCCGGGAGAAGGTGGCCGCCGTACAGGAGTGGCCTACCCCGAAGACAGTAAAGAACGTTCGGGCCTTCCTGGGACTTGCCGGGTTCTACCGAAGATTCGTGAAGAACTTCACCCGCATAGCCAACCCATTGCTGGAGCTACTTAAGGGAGTGCCGGCGGGCTTCAAGAATCAGGCGATTCGGTGGGGAAGGAGCCAGGAAGAGGCTTTCCGTGCCCTAAAAATGGCCCTGACCGAGGCTCCAATACTTGCCTATGCGGATTTCTCCCAGCCATTCATACTCCACACTGATGGAAGCTTACATGGTCTAGGAGCGTGTTATCCCAAGCACAGGAGGGGAAAGAGCGCGTGATTGCGTATGCCAGTCGCTCCCTTCACGAGTCCGAGAGGAACCCAGATAATTATAGCTCTTTCAAATTAGAGTTGCTGGCTCTGGTTTGGGCAATGACCGAGAAGTCTGCAGAGTATTTGTCCAGGTCCGAAGTACTGGTGAGAACAGATAACAACCCGCTTGCCCACCTAGAGAATGCGAAATTGGGAGCCCTGGAGCAGCGGTGGGTGGCCCGCATGGCCAGATACCGGTGTAAGATCGCCTACCGGCCTAAGGCAGAGAATACTCATGCCGATGCCCTCTCCAGAGTGACATATGAATGGCCTGATCATGACCGCGATGAAGATTTGGAGGCGGATGAGACCCCTAGCTTCCGAAGTTTTGTGGGACCGCTGACCGCGGCGCAGATCAGAGAGACGTCGGAAGAACACGTGCTAGGGCGGCCAATAGATGACTGGATCCAAATTCAACAGACTGACAGAGAAGTTGCTCAATTACGTCAATGGGTGGCTTTGCGGCAAGTCCCCAGTCGAGAATAGAAGAGTACCCTGTCCCCGGGAGCACTGAAAATGCTGGGACAATGGGAGAGACTGTGTTTGCGAGACGGCTGCTGTACCGACGGGTGCAGCTACTGCGAGAGTTCGGGACCACCTGGCAAGTGGTGATCCCAGAGAAGTGGGTCGGAGTAGTGGCCAAGGAGGCTCATGAACGAGGGGCTCACTTCGGACCAGAGAAGATATTTCAGTGGTTGCAGAGGCTGGTGTATCATCCCCGACTGCGGGTAACAATAGAAGACACCTGTCGAAGATGTCGGAGCTGTGAGCTGGTTAAGCCCTCGGAACAGCAGGTCCCCATACAAACCATTGTGACTTCTGACCCCTTGGAGGTGCTGATGATCGACTATTTGGCTGTTGGACCGGTGCATCTCGGGTATGAACATTGTCTGGTAATTACAGACCACTTCACAAAGTTTGCGGTAGTGACCCCGACCAGGGACCAGACCGCCAAGTCAGCTGCGCAGGCCATCTGCCGAGACTTCATTCAGGTGTATGGCTGCCCAAAGAGGATCCATTCCGATCAAGGCACCTGCTTCCAAGGCCGGGTGATGGAAAAGCTGCACCGGTTGTACAAGATTGAGAAGTCACGGACTACTCCTTACCACCCTCAAGGAAATGGGGCCTGTGAATGCTTTAATCGGACACTGATCCAAATGCTCCGCACGTTGGAGGAATATCGGAAGGTACGATGGCCTGAGTTTGTGGCCGAGCTGGTGTGGGTCTACAACAACCGAGTGAGTAGTACGACGGGGTTCACTCCTTATACCTTGCTGTTCGGGAAAAAGGGGTGAGAGATCACTGAGTTAGAGCTGGACCCCGAGGAGGACTACCCACGGATAGGTATGTCTTCCTGGGACCGGGAACATCGGCATCGACTGCAGACCCTCCGATGGTTGGTACAACAAAAGTTTCAGGAACTCAAACATTGCCTCTTCGAAGGACAGCTCTGAGGCCCGGGGAGCAGGTGTTGGTTCGGGACAGGCGGCCCCGAGGCAAATTGAGTAAGCGGTGGGATAGGACCCCACACCGAGTGAAGCGCAGGATTGGCGCTGAAGGACCTGTGTATGAAGTTCAACCCGAGGGGACTGAAGGAGCCCCTACCAGAGTGGTTCATCGTAGTATGCTGCGGCCCTGTCTGTCTAAAGATGACAAGAATGAAGGAGGATCACCTACTTCTAGAGAAGGTCCTGTCACAGTTGCCCCAAGCCACGATTTGGATGAAGAAGAATTGTTGATTCTACCTCCGAGCCTCAGCACTCAATTACCTGCAGTCCCCAGTGCAGGCGGCGAGGGAACAACATCGGTTGAAGCCACCCGGCAGGCGGAGATTGGGAATCCGAGTGACCCTGCACCCCCCATCGGTCAAACTGAGTTACGCCGATAAGAACGGACAACAGCAGGAGTGCCTCCTCAACTTTACAAACAAGATCAATTTATATGGCACCGTATCATCCAGGAAGTCCAAGAGTGTGAACGTTTGATGAAGGAACTCTCGCCTGTGGAATGGCGAGCTAAAGGAGAGCGGGAATGTAAGGAGGAAGACCGGGGTGTAAGTGCTTTCAGAGCAAGGGATCCGGAACTGCCGGGGCCGTACCTCCTGTTGCAGTAGGGAGACAGACTGTGAGCATAGGGGTCATGTGACTGGGAAGTTGGGGGTGTGTCCAGAGACAGAGCTGGGAAGTCAGGTGACTCCTGTCAGGTACTCCTGGTGTGACTGGAGAGAGGAAGAGACGAGGATGTTTTGCGCGGGAAAGCAGAGCTGAGTCCTGCGCCGAAGAACAGTGTGAGAGGGTCCAGGCTCCTGGCTTGAGTACTGGGAGCAGGAGTAGGGTGCAGTGGACCGGAGGAGTCAAGCCCGACTATAGAGACAAGGGACGCAGGGTCCGTGGAGCCGAGGCACGTGAGGTGCCCTGTTATGGACTAGGGGCTCAGCGGGTAAAACCAGAGACCGCCCGCTGCCACCAGAAGACGGAGCATTGTTTGTGCGGGGAAGCCTGAAGAAATCATCACCTGCATCCGCTGGCGACTGCCTTGTGAGGAGCCAGAGTCAGCTAAGTGTACAAACTAACGTTTACAACCGGTTTGGCTCTGCTAAATCTTGTCAGACTGTAAACAGTTAGTTATAGACTTTCACCGGCTATTTTCCTTGTTTTTCCCCCCATATTTTCCTTGTTGCTCCCTGCGTGGAGATTGACCTTGTTCTTATAAACCCCCCCCTGTTTATTAACCCCGTAATGGCTGCTCTGTGTTTCTGTGTCACTGCATCTAAAGTACCTGTGTTACAGGTATGCCAAAGTTAGGCTTTTCAACTGCTGTCTCTGGGCAACAGGGAGCTAGCGCAGTGATTGACAGAGGGGAGAAGCCTGGGAATAGCGTGGTGACAGGTGGATTAATCAGCCAGCACAGTTTAGGATAGATTGGAGGGATTCGAGAGTGGTAGAAGGGAGGCCACAGAGCAGGAGCTTGCAGTAGTCGAGGCGGGGGATGATGTGGGCGTGCACTGGTGTTTTTCTACATCCATGGTTGAGGAATGTGCGGATACCTGAGATACTTTGGAGTTGGAGTCAGCAGCAAGTGGAAAGGGCTTTGATCTGATGTTTGAAGGACAGATCAAAATCAAGCTTGCAGTACTGGGGAGAGTGGGCAGCCATTCACTTTGATGGATAGGTCAGTTGGGGGGAGTGAATGAGATGCTGGAAAGATGATGCATTCTGTTTTATCCATGTTAATTTTTACAAATCTAGCAGAAAAGAAAGATGAAATACAGGACACACATTATGAGATTCTGGTTAGTAAGGAGGTGATATCAGGTCCAGAGAGGTAGATCTGTGTGTCATCAGCATAGAGGTGATATTGAAAGCTGTGAGACCATGAGCTGTCCCAGGCTGGAGGTGTAGATGGAGAAAAGACTGGGCCCTACAACTGAACATTAGTGGACGCCGACACATAGGGAGTGAGATGAGGAGGTGGTGTGTGAGTGGGAGACACTCAATGTCCTGTCGGTTAGGTATGAAAAGATCTAAGACAAGGCCAAGTCTTTGATGCTGAGAGATGAGAGTCTGTAATAAGAGGTTATGGTCTACTGTGTCGATGCAGATGACAGGTCTAGGAGGAGGAAGACAGAGCAGTCTGGCTTGGATTTGGCAGTTAGTAGGTCATTGGTGACTTTAGTCAGGGTAGTTTCAGTGGAATGGTGAGGTCGGAAGCCTGATTGTAAGCTGTCAAAGAGGGAACAGGAGGAGAGGTGGGATGACAATTAAAAATAGACATGTTGATCCAGTAGTTTGAAGGCATAGGTGAGAAGTGAGATGGGGTGATAGCTAAACATAGGATGGGTCAAGGGAGGGCTTTTGGAGGATGGGTGTGATCGAGGTATGTTGGAATCATAAGGGGAAGACGCCATTTCTAAGGGACAGGTAGAAGAGATGGTTAGTCTTGGGATAAACACTGTGTACATTGTGGAATGAGGAGGAATGGTATTAGGTCAAGTTCACAGATAGTGAGATGTGATTTGGAGAGTAAAGATGATCTTCCGTGATGGCAGAGAAGCTGGTTTTGGAGGAGGAGAGTTGAGTCGTTATGAGAGAGAAGGGGCTGTTGGGACTTTAAGCAAAAGCTTTGCCCTATGTTGTCAATCGTCTGCTTGAAGAATGAGGCTAAGTCTTCAGCTGAGATGAGAGGAGAGGGAGGGGGAACTGGTGGACTGAGGAGGGACTTGAAAGTACTGAATAGCTGTTTAGGGTTGTGACACACATATGATATGAGAGATGAGACGTAGGTTTGTTTTGCTGCAGTGAGCAATTGTGCAGTATTTTTAAAACTTCTGTTACTGGACTCCACTTCCTTTCTTTGGCACTCGCACAGCGGTACGCCTTGTAGATGAGGGGTAGGAAGAACAGGAGATAACAAGCGCTGCATCAAGTCTTCTCTGCTCCTCTTCCTCCACCTTAACATCACACACAGTACAGTCCTCAGAGGAGTCTCCCCAATTACCCTTGTTTTCACTCACATCACAACTCTCCAACCGGCCAACTGACTGAGGGAAAGCTCAGATGGGCGAGTCTGCAAAGCTGTTCACACATTCTCTTCTGGGGCATCCCAAGTCTGATCCAAAGTTTCACAGACTCAAGAGGGGGAAAGCATGTGTAGCGATGCCCAAAGTTCTTTTAAGTTGATGCAGGCCAGGACAAAGTAGGGTCCGAGAAGAATCCAAACCCTTGTCACCAGATGTTAACCCCTGGGGTTGGGCATGGATGGGTTGGAGAAAGAAACAAATACACACCAGAACATGTTGAACTAAACTAATAGAAAACATTGGTTGGAGAACTAAACTAATAAGACAACAGGGGTTGGATAACTAAACTACTAAACAGGTAAGGTTGGAGAATGAAACAAATACACACAATAACATTGAAAACTAAACTAATAGAAAACAGGGTTTGGAGAACTAAAGTAATAAGACAACAAGGGTTGGAAAACTAACCTACTAAACAGCTAGGGCTGGAGAACTAAACCACTACACACCAGGGGATGGAGAATCAAAATACTAGGCACCAAGGTGTCACTAGACAGCAAGTGTTGGAATTCCCAAGGCTTGCAGGACAAAACCTCTGTATCTAGCACTTCTTCCAGTGCTTCTACATCCTCCACCTCCTCTAGGGCCTCCACCTGCGCCCTCAATCTCTGCCTTACTGAAACACATGTTCCAAGAGTGCAGAGAGAAACCCCCCACCTCCGTACTGCGCAGCTAGGTCTCATCACAATCAGGCAGTGTTAAAATTAATATGCCTTGGAGATAGCAGTCTTACAGCTGAAGAGTTGTGGACAGCTCTCCAGGACGAGTTTGAGCAAGGTTGTTTCCACTTAACCTTGAGCATGGGAAGGCCATGTGTGATAATGGTGCAAACCCGGTGGCGGCCCTACGCCGGGGCAACCTCAGACACATGCCTTGCATGGCTCACATCCTCAACCTAATGGTACAGTAATTTCTCCGCCACTATCCGACCTGGATGCGCTGCTGCAGAAACCACTGTCTCTGTGTGCTCACTTAAAACTATAAATGAGCAGTATAAAAGCCAGACTACTAGACAACAAGCAAACTTCTTCATGATGACAGAGGGCACAATCTCCTTAGCTTGCTGGTACTTTTCTGTGGGAATGAGCTTGTCTCCAACCAGCCAGGAATATCCAGTGAATGGCACTCCATGGTTTGGTATTAGCAGTCAGTAGCAGAAGCAAATCCATCCACAATTTCTGTACCTCAGGAATTTTATTGGGTAGACTGGATGGGCAAACTTTAGTTTCTCACAAAGGAGCTGAAGACACTGAGTGACAGTAGGTGCAAGTTTCTCCAGCATGACCTGTTGTGTTGTTGTTAGATATCAGAGGAAGAACATAACTGGGCTTTGCACTTGTGGCCTTACATTCTACAGGATGGTGGGGAAGGAGACAGTAGGTCGTGGAGTTGCATTAGCTCCAGTGGTGTTGTGGTGAGGTGGCAGCGAGGCAATGGCAGGCTGTAGGCTGTCTTGAAGAGACAGGTTTTCAGGTTGTGTCTGAAGGATCCAAATGTGATGGCTAATCGGACGTGTTGAGGCACATAGTAAAAAAAAGGAGCATGGACCGCACCTCCAAAAAAACATACATTTGATCTAATGCCTCTCGGCAAAAATAAATATAACTGAACATGAGGTTCTTAGCTTAACATTCTGCTCAGACTGTATGAAGCCCACTGCCATGTCACGGCAAACCTTGTAGTGGGTCCTAACATTTCCTGCCTGAACGGGAGCGGCGCCGTGGAATTTTATTTGGAAGATTGAGTGGCTGCCCAAATACATTAGTTTCTCGCAAAGGAGCTGAAGATACTCAGTGGCAGTAGGTGCAAGTTTCTCCAGCATGTTAGATATCAGAGGGAGAACAGAGAGGACAGCACAGTGGCTCAGTGGTTAGCACTGAAGCCTTGCAGCGCTGGGGTCCAGGGTTCATATCCCACCAAGGACAACATCTGCAAGGGTTTTGTATGTTCTCCCTGTGTTTGGTGGGTTTCATAGAGTGTCCGGAAACCATATCTACGGCACGGTGGCACAGCGGTTAGCACTGCAGCCTTGCAGCACTGGGGTCCTGGGTTCAAATACCACCAAGGACAACATCTGCAAGGAGTTTGTATGTTCTCCCTGTGTTTGCGTGGGTTTCCTCCAGGTGCTCCAGTTTCCTCCCACACTCCAAAGACATACTGATAGGGAATCTAGATTGTGAGCCCCAATGGGGACAGTGACAATAATGTATGTAAAGCACTGCGGAATATGTTAGCGCTATATAAAAATAAAGATTATTATTATTATTACTCAGGCTGTTATTTTTTCCAGGAAGTCTTCTAATGCAGCTTGTTGGATAAGCAATGGCTGCCCATCCAACGTCACCTCACACTTCTCGGTGGTGGTTAGCCAAAGACAAAGATCTTCCTTTACGCCTTGAATTTAATCACTACAGAGTTGGACAATGGCCTGATCTGCAATGCGTTTTCTGAAATAACGTGAATTAGCAAAGCCTAAGTTTAGGCAACTGAAGGTCATTACTCAAAACTCATACAGCTTTCCCACAGACTGAAAGAGGGGTATCAAGACTTCCAAGATAGCCAAGTCTTCCCTGTCTTCCCCAAGAGGATGACTGTCCATGTTCTCCACCTCATCCTCCTCCTCCTCATTATCACCCAATCAGCATTGAGATGAGATGAGGCTGGGCTGCATAGTTCCTTGTTCTGCCTGCAATGCCTCCTCTTTAACTGTGAGCACTGAGCATTTCCGTAGACAGCGAGGAGGAATGGTGACGCTAATTATGGCATCATCGCCGATCACCATCTTGGTGGAGTCCTCAAAGTTTTGGAGGATGGCACACATGTCAGACATCCATGCCCACTCGTCAGTTCTTATGTGTGGAGGCTGACCTGAGTACCAATGGGCATGTTGAAGCTGGTACTCAACAACTGCCCTCTGCTGCTCACAAATCCTTTCCAACATCTGCAAACATGATTTCCAACATGTGGTGACATCGCACAACAGTCGGAGACCTGGAAGCTGCAAATGCTGCTGAAGCACTTCCAGGGTGGCGGAAGCTATAGCTGACTTTCCCAAATTGGCACACACGTGTTGTACTTTCACAAGCAGCTCTGGCAGATCTGGGTAGGTTTTGAGAAACCGCTGAACCTCTAAGTTGAGCACAACTCATTACTAATGTGTACCCATGTATGGAGAACAATATCAGCACCGAAAAATTAAAAGATTAAATATAGCCTGCTTTATATGCCACGGCACTAGGAAAAACAATTTCGATTATATCTTGTGTACCCCTGTTACAAAAATATCTGCACCAAAGAATTAATTTCACTAGAGTAGAACTAGTATAATGGTGACCGACAACTCTTCCACTACAGCCAAACCCAATAGATGGAGACCCAATCAGGATTCTTCAGATTTCCAAAAATTAGTGGCAGACACCAGCAAAGTGTCATCAATTTCACCAGAGTAGAAGTAGTTTAATGGAGACTAGTGATGAGCGAGCATGCTAGCTGCTGCTCTGTGCTCGCCCAAGCATCTCAATGCTCGAGATGCTCGACGAGTATTTCCAGGGTTGCTTGGCGGGAGCTCGGGTCCTCTCCCTGCATGTTTGGCACTATTTACAGAGCCAATGAACCTGCAGGGATTGTCTGCCACTCACTGTAATGCCGCAGCCATGTTGGTTGTGGCATTACAGAGATTGGCTGGCTGCACAGCGTCGTCAGGTCTATATCAGCCCTGGCGCCGCCGTGCTTGTCACAGTCACTCCGGAATAAGGCTGTGTTCACACGATGCGTATTTCATGCGTTTCCGCGGCGTTTTTGCAGTTGCGTAAACGCCGCGGAAACGCATGAAAAACGCATGGTAGAAGGGAAGCAATGTTCCCCAATGGAAATCCGCATGTGCTGTGCCCATGATGCGGATTTTTCCGCAGCGTTAACGCTGCGGTCAAAAATCCGCAGCATGTCAATTAATTTTGCGGAAACGCGGCGATTTCGCCGCCATTGACTTGCATTAGAACGCGCCAATTCCGCAAGACAGCATTTGTACTTGCGTAATTGGTGCGTTCTAATGTGCGGATGGTACCCGGGTGTGGAGGAGAGGAGAGTCTCATCCACACCCAGGTACCATTAAAAAAGCTGTAAAAGAAGAATAAAATAAAAAATAAATGTATTCTTACCATCTGTCGGCCCGCACAGCGCTCCCGCTTGGTTCCCGGCACTTGCAGTGAGTTGTAGGACCTGCGGTGACGTCAGAGTCATGTGACGGGTCACGTGACGCTGACGTCGGCAGGTCTTTCAATTCAAAGTTGCCGGCAGCCGGGAGAACGGAGTGAGCAGGACAGCGCGGGCCATCGGAGGTAAGTATATACACTCTCTCGGGTCACACTATATAAATCCATGCTGTTTGCATGGATTTATATAGTGTGACCTAGTTATCAAGCACTTTCCAGGTGATGCTAAAATCGCCTGGAAAGCGCTTGTCAATCTGCATGCGGAAACGCATGTGAATCTGCATGTGGATCCGCATGTATTCTGCAGGAAAAACGCATGCACAATCTGCATGCGTTTTTTCTGCCAGGGAGATGCAGAAATGATGCAGAAATTTTCTGCTTCATTTCTGCATCGTGTGCACATACCCTAAGACATTGTAGGGAGAGCTGCTGCTGAGCTAAGGAGAGATTTGCTTGTTTCTAGTCAGTGTAGGTATGCCAAACTATATTAAAGACACATATCCATCTCAACAAACAGTCCTTCTGAGGACTAATCCATCTGCAGAGATGGCAGGCAGTGTATATAGCAGACTGCAGTGCATATAGCACAAGAGGCTCCATTCCAGTTTTGTCTGCTGCTGCTGTTAGATATTTCTAGACATATGCCCAGGTCTAAGGGGCCAGGAATAATTTTTTTGGGGATCTTAATCCTCAATATTTGCTTAAAAAGCAATCCAGAGAACACCGTTTTTCTGTGCAATTTGCTTGTTGGCACTGCAGAATACAGCCAGGTCCTTTCCATATTACAGAGCTAAAAATCCAGCTATTTAAAACTGTGTTTTGTCCGTCACACGGATCACATATAATTGCACTGAAAATATTGCCATTTCTGTCCTCCATTGAATTTTTTCAATGTTTCAATGTGTCAGTGAAGCTATTAACAACAGTTTGCAGTTCAAAATAGTTACCTACAGGCCAGGTATTTAAAACTGTGTTTTCTCCGTCACACGGATCACATATACGTTTTCAGAAAATACTGCCATTTCTGGCCTCCATTAAAAATTTGTTTCAGTGTGTCAGTGAAGCTATTGACACCAGTTTACTATTAAAAATAGTTACCTACAGGCCAGCTATTTAAAACTGTGGTTTGTACGTCACACGGATCACATTTAAGTTCACTCCAAATTCAGCCATTTGTAGTGAACGTGGAAGATATTGTCCTCCATTTAAAATTGGCAACGCACGTGGCAAGGGAATGGGAACTGGACGGGGTGGCAAGGCTGTGGGCAAGCTGAAATTGTGCCACAACAAACACCCACATTTTCTCGCTCGACCTTCCTGTCCCAATTAATAGGGGACCGCAGAACACCACTATTGAACAAGAAGCAGTGTGAAAAGGTTATTGGTTGGATAGCAGATACTGCTCAAGGCACTTAGCCACAACCACCACCATCACCACTCTGTCTTCTACGCGGTCAAGTCTCAGTAGCCGTGAGTATGGACCGCATATTCCTCATTCTGAACCTCCTTCCTCCCACCATGCCGAGTGCCCAGAGACAATTGATCCCACACTTGGACACTCCGAAGAGCTGTTCACTTTTCCATTTACAGATTCGGGCCTCCCGCCCGGTTCACTTGAAGCAGGGCAAGAGGAGATCGCATGTAGTGGTGCCCAAATATTTTAGCAGCCACGGTCACACGAAGGCGACAGTGGAAAAGTGTCAAAAGAGGTGGACGATGATGAGACACAATTGCCAGAGAATCAGGAGGAGGACCAGGGTGCTGAAGTGGAAGACGAGGTGGTGGATGATATAGTTATTGACCCAACTTGGCAGGAGGACATGCAGAGCAAGGACTGCAGCATACAGGGGTAGGGAGGCAGAGCACCCCAACAGGAAGAAGCATTGTGGTGGCCGCAGACAGAAGGCAGGCAACCATTCCCCATAGCACCAACACGAAGGAAGTTGCCAGTACAATTGTTAGGTCTTCCCGAGTCTGGTTGTTTTTTTAAAGACTCTGCCGGTAACCCCAAAAAGGCCATTTGTACCACCTGCCAGGCCAGCATCATCTGGGATGGCAAAACCAGCCTGACCACCACCAGCATGATCAGGCACATGGCAGCAAAAGCACCCGAATTTTTGGGCCGAACCCCAGGGTCCAGGAACAGTGTCTGCGGGTGGCACCACTGCTTCTTCTGCTGTTATGCATGCAAGCCAATCCCCTGTCCATGGTGCATGTGAAGATGCCTCCTGCCATGCACATGTCATTGCACACACTCAAGTAGCAGCATCAGGAAGCATGTCCACGTCCTTGTCCCAGCGCAGCGTTTAGTTGGCCATACCCCAGTCCTTGGAATGCAAGAGCAATTACGCAGCCAACGCCCAACAGGCCACACTACCAAATTCCCACAATTCGCTACTGCTTGCGCTCGAAATGTTGCTTTTTAGGCTGGTGGAGACGGAAGTATTCCGCAACTTGATGGCGGCGGCCGTTCCTCGGTACTCAGTCCAGCCGCCACTATTTCTCCCGGTGTGCCGTCCCTGCATTACACAAGCACGTGTCCCAAAACATTACCTGTACCCTCAACAACGCAGTTGCCGGGAAAGTCCACCTAACCACAAGTGCTAGTGGGCAGGGACCGTACATCTTCCTGACTGCACACTGGTTTAACATAATGGAAGCCGGGACCAACTCGGACCTTGGGACGGAACACGTCCTCCCGATACCAAGGATTGTAGGCCCTAGGTCAATCAGGGTTGCCTCTACAGTCTACAGCTAATGCACCTCATCCTCCTCGGCCTCGTCCTCCTCTTCAGCCTTCATATACGAAATAGAAAAAAGAGAGGGGTCGCTCACTGGTCTATTCGGGTGCTCTGAAGAAAAGAGTAATATCAATTGCAAAAAGAACTTCGGCACTCCATACATGAAAATATAAGAAATATTGTATCTAGACTAATGTCACTTTGAAAAATGAAGGTTTTTTGCGCATAATTTGGCCAATTTATGTGTGCCCATCAACCACGACAAGGTCACCTTCGTATGATGGGAAACTACGCTACGCTACCACTGGATATGCCACTCTTGGGCTGTAAGCCTGTATGGACAATATGTCTTTGCTTGGGCTTTTAACCTACAATGTATGGGCTGGTAGAGCTAGTTAAAACCACCTGTGACTGAATGGGAGGGACACATGGTCAGAAATAAGGCTGTCAAACTTCTAATAGTGTGAACACGTACCTGCTGCAATGCTCCAGGAGCGGGATCCCAAAAATGATTAATAGAAAAAAGAGAGGGGTCGCTCACTGGTCTATTCGGGTGCTCTGAAGAAAAGAGTAATATCAATTGCAAAAAGAACTTCGGCACTCCATACATGAAGTGAGGTGACCTTGTCGTGGTTGATGGGCACACATAAATTGGCCAAATTATGCGCAAAAAACCTTCATTTTTCAAAGTGACATTAGTCTAGATACAATATTTCTTATATTTTCATGTATGGAGTGCCGAAGTTCTTTTTGCAATTGATATTACTCTTTTCTTCAGAGCACCCGAATAGACCAGTGAGCGACCCCTCTCTTTTTTCTATTAATCATTTTTGGGATCCCGCTCCTGGAGTATTGCAGCAGGTACGTGTTCACACTATTAGAAGTTTGACAGCCTTTTTTCTGACCATGTGTCCCTCCCATTCAGTCACAGGTGGTTTTAACTAGCTCTACCAGCCCATACATTGTAGGTTAAAAGCCCAAGCAAAGACATATTGTCCATACAGGCTTACAGCCCAAGAGTGGCATATCCAGTGGTAGCGTAGCGTAGTTTCCCATCATACGAAGGTGACCTTGTCATGGTTGATGGGCACACATAAATTGGCCAAATTATGCGCAAAAAACCTTCATTTTTCAAAGTGACATTAGTCTAGATACAATATTTCTTATATTTTCATGTATGGAGTGCCGAAGTTCTTTTTGCAATTGATATTACTCTTTTCTTCAGAGCACCCGAATAGACCAGTGAGCGACCCCTCTCTTTTTTCTATTAATCATTTTTGGGATCCCGCTCCTGGAGTATTGCAGCAGGTACGTGTTCACACTATTAGAAGTTTGACAGCCTTTTTTCTGACCATGTGTCCCTCCCATTCAGTCACAGGTGGTTTTAACTAGCTCTACCAGCCCATACATTGTAGGTTAAAAGCCCAAGCAAAGACATATTGTCCATACAGGCTTACAGCCCAAGAGTGGCATATCCAGTGGTAGCGTAGCGTAGTTTCCCATCATACGAAGGTGACCTTGTCGTGGTTGATGGGCACACATAAATTGGCCAAATTATGCGCAAAAAACCTTCATTTTTCAAAGTGACATTAGTCTAGATACAATATTTCTTATATTTTCATGTATGGAGTGCCGAAGTTCTTTTTGCAATTGATATTACTCTTTTCTTCAGAGCACCTGAATAGACCAGTGAGCGACCCCTCTCTTTTTTCTATTAATCATTTTTGGGATCCCGCTCCTGGAGCATTGCAGCAGGTACGTGTTCACACTATTAGAAGTTTGACAACCTTTTTTCTGACCATGTGTCCCTCCCATTCAGTCACAGGTGGTTTTAACTAGCTCTACCAGCCCATACATTGTAGGTTAAAAGCCCAAGCAAAGACATATTGTCCATACAGGCTTACAGCCCAAGAGTGGCATATCCAGTGGTAGCGTAGCGTAGTTTCCCATCATACGAAGGTGACCTTGTTGTGGTTGATGGGCACACATAAATTGGCCAAATTATGCGCAAAAAACCTTCATTTTTCAAAGTGACATTAGTCTAGATACAATATTTCTTATATTTTCATGTATGGAGTGCCGAAGTTCTTTTTGCAATTGATATTACTCTTTTCTTCAGAGCACCCGAATAGACCAGTGAGCGACCCCTCTCTTTTTTCTATTAATCATTTTTGGGATCCCGCTCCTGGAGCATTGCAGCAGGTACGTGTTCACACTATTAGAAGTTTGACAGCCTTATTTCTGACCATGTGTCCCTCCCATTCAGTCACAGGTGGTTTTAACTAGCTCTACCAGCCCATACATTGTAGGTTAAAAGCCCAAGCAAAGACATATTGTCCATACAGGCTTACAGCCCAAGAGTGGCATATCCAGTGGTAGCGTAGCGTAGTTTCCCATCATACGAAGGTGACCTTGTCGTGGTTGATGGGCACACATAAATTGGCCAAATTATGCGCAAAAAACCTTCATTTTTCAAAGTGACATTAGTCTAGATACAATATTTCTTATATTTTCATGTATGGAGTGCCGAAGTTCTTTTTGCAATTGATATTACTCTTTTCTTCAGAGCACCCGAATAGACCAGTGAGCGACCCCTCTCTTTTTTCTATTAATCATTTTTGGGATCCCGCTCCTGGAGCATTGCAGCAGGTACGTGTTCACACTATTAGAAGTTTGACAGCCTTTTTTCTGACCATGTGTCCCTCCCATTCAGTCACAGGTGGTTTTAACTAGCTCTACCAGCCCATACATTGTAGGTTAAAAGCCCAAGCAAAGACATATTGTCCATACAGGCTTACAGCCCAAGAGTGGCATATCCAGTGGTAGCGTAGCGTAGTTTCCCATCATACGAAGGTGACCTTGTTGTGGTTGATGGGCACACATAAATTGGCCAAATTATGCCCAAAAAACCTTCATTTTTCAAAGTGACATTAGTCTAGATACAATATTTCTTATATTTTCATGTATGGAGTGCCGAAGTTCTTTTCATATACGAAATGACCACATCAGTCACAAGCTGGAAACTCTGCAGCACTGCCTCAGGCAAGCGGAAACAGGCTGTGCTGATGCTAATATGCTTAGGTGACAAACCACACAATGCTGAAGAGTTGTGGACAGCTCTGAAAGAGCAGGCAGATCTCTGGCTCTCACCGCTGAACCTACAGCCAGGCATGGTCGTGTGTGACAATGGCTGGAACCTGGTGGCGGCTCTGAGGCGAGGCAAGCTCACACACGTACCATGCCTGGCCCATGTGTTTAACCTCGTGGTTCAGCGGTTTCTCAAATCCTACCCGGAGCTGCCGGATCTGCTTGTTAAAGTATGCCGCCTGTGTGCCCATTTTAGAAAGTCACCTACAGCTTCTGCCGCCATTGTTGTGCTACATCAGCGTTTGCAGATTCCAGCTCACAGACTGGTGTGTGATGTCCCCACACATTGGAACTCTACACTGCAGATGTTTGGAAGGATTTGTGAGCAGAAGAGGGCAGTTGTTGAGTACCAGCATCAACAAGGCCATCGGTATTCAGTTCAGACTCCACACATAAGACCTCAAGAGTGGACATGGATTCAGACATATGTTTAAATCTTAAAAAAACTTTGAGGACTCCACCGAGACGGTGAGCGGCGATGACGCCATAATTAGTGTCACCATCATGCTTCTCTGTCTTCTGAAACGCTCTCTGCTCACAATCAAAGAGGATGCATTGCAGGCGGAGCACGATGAGATGGAGCAAGGAACCATACAGTGTGATTACATACAGTCCAGCCTCATCTCATCCCAATGTGGATTGGGTGACAATAAGGAAAAGGAGGAGGAGGAGGAGGAGGAAGAATAGGAGCTAGATTCATATGCTATAGATGGTACTACCTGCACAACTGTCATACTGTCTGTTGAGTGTGGATGGCCAGAGGACAGAGAGGAGGAGGAGTAGAGCATGGTTACTCGTCCTTTTGGTGAGGACACAGAAGTCTTGCCTGTTATGAGTCTGTCACGTATGGCTGAGTTTATGTTACGCTGCCTTTCCCATGACCCTCGTGTTCTCAAAATTTTGGGTGACAGTCATTATTGGTTGGTGACACTTCTAGACCCACGCTAATAGGAGAACTTTATATCTCTTATTCTTGAGGCGGACAGGTCAACAAGAATGGGGCAGTACCAGAAGGCCCTTGTTGCGGAACTACTAAAAAAATTCCCATCTGATAACTCTGGCAGCAGAGGTCACAGTTCTTTGGACCACCAAGGACTCCAGGTGAGAGAGACACAACTCCAATCCAGCAGAGGCAGGGGAACACTGTCAAAATTCTGGGAGAATTTTCTCAGCCCATCCCATCGCACAGGCCCTGATGAGTACTCAGGAGTTCAAAGTTTGGGAAGATGCTGAGGGAGTACCTTGCCGACCGTACCAACGTCCTCCGTGATTACTCTGTGCTTTATAATTATTGGGTATCCAAGCTGGATACGTGGAATGAACTGGCTCTCTTCGCCTTGGAGGTCCTAGGCTCCCCTGCCGCAGGCGTTTTATCAGAGCGGGTTTTTAGTGCCGCTGGTGGAATTATAACTGATAAGCACATCCGCCTGTCAACTGAAAATGCTGACAGGCTGACTCTTATAAAAATGAACAAGGGCTGGATTGGGCCAGAGTTCTCAACAACACCGAATGATAGCAGCGTAACATAAACTCAAATCCAGTGTCTTTTTTTGGGAGGTGTATTTCCATGTACCTCTTCAAACCCACACATGGGTATACGCTTCCTGATTTTGTCTATTTGCTCTTGTCCTCCTCCTTCCCCTCATCCTCATCCTCCACCACCATATCACCAGGGTGACCGTGGTCCATGATGCAACACCCACTTATATTTTTTAAAGGGTGTTTATGATGCCTGTAAAAAAAAATTTTTATACAGTAGGTTCATGTATACCCCCCAGGAATAAATGTTTGTTAGCCCATACACTTAGTGCATGGGCATTACAAGTATAGGAGACCTGCTCCTTTCTAATGGGAACATTTTTTTCTGAGACCGTCCTCCACGTCTCTTCCAAGGGGCATTGGAGTGCCTCCCAAATTTTGGCAGCCCTTGCATTCACTGCATAGGCCAACAATATGGGAGACCCATTTCCTAATAATGGGAACATTTTTTCATGAGGCCCTCTGCATCTCTTCCAAGGGTCATTGGAGTGCCTCCAAATTTTTGGCAACCCTTGCATTCACTGCATAGGCATACACAATGGGAGACCCACTTCCTAATAATGGGAACATTTTTTTTTTAGGAGGCCCTCCTCTACGTCTCTTCCAAGCGGCATTGGAGTAGGTTTAAATTTTCGGCAGCCCTTGCATTCACTGCATAGGCAAACAGTATGGGAGACCCACTTCCTAATATTGGGAACATTGTTTTCAGGAGGCCCTCCTCTAAGTCTCTTCAAAGGGGTATTGGGGTGTGTCCAAATTTTCAAAGGGGTATTAAAGTGCGTCCAAACTTTGGGCAGACCTGCCACTCACTGCATACGCAATAACAGTATAGGAGACCCAATGTTCAGTAATGGGAACAAGGCATAGCCGGCTGATGGCTCTCTAAGAATAGTAAGGGATGCTTGATGGCCCTATAAAAATAGTGTTTGTGACTTTCAGAGTCCCTCCTTCTTAAATGAAACAGGATATGTCTGATGATGTCTCACACACCACATGGCCAGATAAGGTAGTAAAATGTTAAAATTCCCCGTGAATGCATTTGTCACGGTTGAAAGCAATGCAAAAGTGCAAAACGCATCAAAAACACTACGTGTGAACATAGCCCAAGGTGTGGAGGAGTATTTTTGTTTTTGGTTATTTAGTTTGCCTTATATACAAGTCATTACCCTGGAAAAGATGTTCCTTAACATATTTCTCAGGAAAATCCATTTTGGTTTTGTTTTGGTATGTTTTATTGTGAGTCCGTAAAAGTAGAGTAATACTTCTGACAACATTGTTGACAGCAGTGACCTGGGAGTCAGAAATGCTTCCAGGGGTCTTCCCCATGCCATTTGAGCACTGTTCCCATCGATTTGGGCAATTTTTAGGCCCTCTGCAGACCGCTGGAGGGAGCCGCCTGAAAAAATGCTTGAGTTTCCCATAGACTTACATTGGGCTCGTTGCTCGGGTTGAGCACCCGAGTATTTCAATGTGCTCAACCCGAGCAACGAGCACCCGAGCATTTTAGTGCTCGCCCATCACTAATGGAGACAGAATCCTCTACCACTACAGCCAAACCTAATAGATGGAGACCCAATAGGGATTCCCTCATTTCCAAAAAATGGTGGCAGACACCAGCAAAGTGGCATCAATTTCAGTACAGTAGAAATTGTAGAATTAGGAAAGACACGTCTTCCCCTAAAGCCAACCCAGCAGTAGATGGAGACTCAATCAGAAGTGTTTACATTTCCCTAAACTAGGGCCTAACCCCACCAAAGTAGCATGAATTTCACCTGAGTAGAAGTAGTTTAATGGAGATAGAAACCTCTTCCACTACAGCCAAACCCAATCGATGGAGACCCAATCAGGAGTCACCACATTTCCAAAAATTATTAGCAGACACCAGCAATGTGGCATCAATTTCACTAGAGTTAAAGTAGTATAATGGGGACAAACACCACTTATACTACAGCCAACCCAGCAGATGGAGACACAAGCAGAACTGTTCACATTTAAAAACATTAGGGCCAAAGACCGCCATTTCCGTGGTTTACAGAATGGAGATGGTGAAGTTCAACCTCTTAGCTTTGTCGTGTGTAGGAGGAAACAATCTTTTACGTGACCACAACTGCAGGACCGAGGGCTGGCTGCAGAGCTGAGAGAGGGCAGAGTACGGTGAAACGGACAAACTGGTAGACCGTGAGTGAGGTGCAGAAGAGATGTTACAGTGGATTGATAAAAACATGTGGTGTGCTCAGTGAAACAAACACAGCAGGCATGTCAGCTTCTGTTACAGCTGATGGGCTCTCACTCAGCCTGACTGGAGTGAGTATACAACCGTACGTTCTGAGGTCGGAGACCTGCATGACAATACTTGCCACGGTAACAGTGGAGGAGGAAGAAGCAGCAGATGGATTTGATGGGGCGGCTGATGGTTGCAAACCAATTTTGAGTTAATCATGTTTGTGTACCCCTTTTTGGAGAATAATATCTGCACCAAATAATTAATTTCACTACAGTATAACTATACAAATAGATGGACACCAAAACCACTTCCAGCATGTCAGCTTCCGTTACAGCTGATGGGCTCTCACTCAGCCTGGCTGGAGAGAGTATACAACCGTAGGTTCTGTGGTTGGAGACCTCTTCTGCTTCAGCCAAACCCAATAGATTGAGATCCAATCAGGATTCCCCATATTTCCCAAAATTAGTGGCAGACACCAGCAAAGTGGCATCAATTTCACCAGAGTAGAAGTAGTTTAACCCCTTTCTGACATTGGGTGTAATAATCCGTACCTGTGCCTTGGGCCTTTTGGGCCATGTACGGGTTATTATGTCCTAGCTTTAATGCGGCACAGCAACTTCGGTCGTGGTGATCGCATTGAATTTCCAGCGCCATCTTACCTCAGGGTAGATGGCTCCGTCATCCTGGGGGGGTGTCACCGCCGCCCTGCAGCCACTATTGCTGTGCTTGGCTGTTCAATTCTAAACAGCCAAACACAGCATTTCTCACGGTTTCCAGAAATCAGCTCCTAAGAGCACCGATCCTAGGCTGTTGCCTAGCAACGCCAGCCCTCTCCCCAACCCGCTCTGATCAGTGTGATCGCCGATCACATCGATTGCACCGATCAGAGCGGGACCGCGCAGTAACCGGGCGGTCACGGGGCGGTGACCTGCTTATGACCTGCCTCTCACCGCCCCATGACCTCCTGTGATGTCAGCACAGGCCCAAACTAGCTCTGATTGGAGCAATCGATGATGACATCAATCGCTCCAATCAGAGTACCTGAACACAGGTGACCGGGCGGTCACAGGTAGGCATGAGCGAACATTTAAATGTTTCGGAAATGTTCGCTGAACAAATTGATATTCGCCGAGGTTATTTCGTTGAACATTTCCGAATCCCATGGGAGTCACTGTGGTGGTGGGGGGGGGGGCAAAAAAATGCATATACAACTTCTAGAAACAGGACCAAAAGCTACCAAAATACATCAAATTAGGTGTAGACACCAGGGAAGTGCCATCAATTGACCCAGAGTACAAATACTATAATTATAATTACTGTGACAGCGACATTTATTCAGTTGCACTTTACATGTCAAAAGGGGTCACCGACTGGTACAACAGGAGAGAGGACCTTGCCATAGAGGGCGCACTGTCAGGGACATGGTTTGTGGAACCACTGTGCCACGGACCTCGGAGAGCCTGGAGGGGGTGACTAAGCAAGCACCGGACTGTTCACTAGAGCCTCTGATGGTGATGTTAGACATGGCTCCAGATGAAAGCCAGGCGCCACTCCAGGACAGACCAACGGACGTGCAGCAGCTGGACCCAGTGGGACAAACGAGATGGTGCAGCAGGCAGAGTCTGTATCAGGAGTGCAGCAGGCAGAGTCTGTATCAGGAGTGCAGCAGGCAGAGTCTGTATCAGGAGTGCAGCAGGCAGAGTCTGTATCAGGAGTGCAGCAGGCAGAGTCTGTATCAGGAGTGCAGCAGGCAGAGTCTGTATCAGGAGTGCAGCAGGCAGAGTCTGTATCAGGAGTGCAGCAGGCAGAGTCTGTATCAGGAGTGCAGCAGGCAGAGTCTGTATCAGGAGTGCAGCAGGCAGAGTCTGTATCAGGAGTGCAGCAGGCAGAGTCTGTATCAGGAGTGCAGCAGGCAGAGTCTGTATCAGGAGTGCAGCAGGCAGAGTCTGTATCAGGAGTGCAGCAGGCAGAGTCTGTATCAGGAGTGCAGCAGGCAGAGTCTGTATCAGGAGTGCAGCAGGCAGAGTCTGTATCAGGAGTAGAGATGAGCGTTGTTCTACTCGAACTGTTCGCCAATCTCAAATTCGAGCTGTTTTGGGCGGTGTTCGAGCCGGTCGGCGAACACGAACAATTTGAGAAAAATTCGGCTGTTCGAGGTTATGTTCGATAACTGTTCGTGCACCAAAATCATAACTGGATTTTTTCTCAGTAATGATGAAAATTAATGTTAATACGCAGTTTGAGTGTACAGCGGGGCGGGGGGAGGGGCAGGGGATGGATCTCTGCAGGAACAATGAAGATCTCCATTTTTTTTTCTCTTTCCCGCATTTGCAGTGGGGAGGTGCAATCTGTCAGCCTATCAGCAGCGCACACACGGAGCGAAGTGCTTTTTTTCACACAAGCAAGGGCATGTGTGATTGGCAGTGTATGTCACATGTCCTTGCCCTATAAGACCAAGCCATTTTCCCCGTCGCCACCATTTTCTCACTGCTGCAGCTGCGTGTTAGACGGCACCGCTGTTGCTGTGTGCGCTATACCTTGTTAATTTCAAGCCAATTTTCGCACAAATATACAGATAGCTTGGGAGTAGGGAATAGTTGTGATTGCAGTCCTTTTAAGGACTAGGTTACAGCATTTCCTACGACTTTTATCAAGCAGGTCTGTGCTCTTAAATAGATAGATTGTGGGAGTAAAGACTAATTGTAATTGGAGTCCTTTTCAGGACTAGGTTACATCAGTTCCTATCAGTTTTTGCCAGGCAGGTCTGTGCCAGTGCTGTGCAAGTTTTTTTCACAGCATTTGGCTGAATCTAGCAAAGCTAATCCTTTTTGGCCTATTGCAGAGTGTGTTAGTCAGTGGATCTGTGTTGCAAGATATACCACCTGTGTATAGAATACCAATTTTTTTACTGCACCTAGTGAAGTAAAATCTTTTGGGCATAGCATCATTCTATTAGTCCATCTATACTGACCTCCATCAGGTTGCAAATTAAAAATAATTTTTTCTGCATCTAGCTCTGAAAAAATATTTGGGCTTCTAGCAGTGTGTGGGACTTGGTCTATTAGTCCATCTATACTGACCTCCATCAGGTTGCAAATTAAAAATAATTTTTTTCTGCATCTAACCCAGCCAATAGTTTTGGCCTAATACCACAGTTTGGCCACTCAGCTCTGCTCGGTTACCATCCATTGTTTTTTTGTGCAAACAACTCCAGAGTTGTGAATTAGTTAACCACCAAAATGAGTGGAAAAAGGCCTGCTGCTGGTGGAAAGGGGAATAGGCGTGTTGGGAAGGGGAAAAAAGGTTGTGTCCGTGGGGTAGGTGCAGAAGAAAGACCATCTTCCAGCCAAACTAAAATGTCTACTTCTTTTAGCGGACAATGTGATAAGATCCCTTTCTTACGGCCACGCCAATCGCTACAAATTCCAGATGAGGCACAAAAACAGCAGGTGCTTCAACGGATATCAAGTGCTCCTTTAAGTGGGCTCTCCTCCACATCAACTTCAACATCACAAATACTCCAGTCCTCAAAGGTGTCACCCAAATCGCACTTGCTTCCTCACAGCTCCCAAATCTCCAGCTGCCCGTCTGAGTATGAGGTAGAACAGATGGTTGAGTCTGCAGAGCTGTTTACTCATACTATAGCCTGGGAATCAGAGGTCGACTCCAGCGCTTCTGTGAATCCAGACGAGGAAATGATCTGCACTGATGCCCAGAATCTTTATGAGTCGGATCCAGGACCAGACGCAGAAGGTTCTGACCATAATGTAGACCCTCATTCCCAAACTGTAACTCCTGTTGGTGGAGACAATGAGGAAGACGATGATAAGACTCAAATACCTGATTGGAGCGACAACTTTAGTTTTTTGTCAGGGCAGGAACAGGTTGGCTCTGAGGACGACGGGTGTGATAACGCACAGGGTGATGATGATGAGGTCGGAGATCCCACTTACTGTCAACCCACAGTCAGCCAAGAGATGAGGTCAGCAGAGGAGGTGGAGGAAGATGCTAGTGACGACGAGGTCAGGTTGCGCCTTCCTGGACAGAGACGTAGTACTGGAAGCACGTCAACAACTGCATCCTCAAACACAACTCTGCCTCTCACCACAAGTCGTGGTGGCTCTTCAGGTCGCATGGGTGCTAAGCCTTGCATAGCCTGGGCATTTTTTCAGATCGATAAAGATGACCCAACTCGTGTTATCTGTAACATTTGTCAGCAAAAGCTAAGTAGAGGCCAAAAAATACATAGTTTGAGTACTTCATGCATGAACCGGCACATGGACATGAAGCATAAGTTGCAGTGGGAAGCTCAGTGTGCTACAATGCGGCCTAGCCGGCCGGGCCAACCACCGTCTGCCATATCTTGTGCATCCGCGGCCTCTTCATCCTCTGTGACTGGGGGGACAGCAGTCACACCTGTTTTGGGGCGCAGACCTGCCACCTCTTTACCCGCAACAGCCAGCGTGATTGGCAGGTCATCATTTTCTTTGGAGGTGGTAACACCAGCTGGTCTTGAGCGCTGTCCGACATCGATAGCACCACCTTTGGATCAAGGCAACCTAACATGTCCGCCTGCATCTTCCTCACAGACCGGCAGTTTGCCGGGGACACCCTTATCAACCCCGTCTAAGCACAATAGCCAGCCCTCGGTCCCTCAGATGTGGACAAGTAAAAGACCATTTCCTCCTAGCCATGAGAAAGCTAAGAGGTTGAATTTCACCATCTGCAAGCTCTTGGCTACAGAAATGCTGCCTTTCCGCCTGGTGGACACAGAGGATTTTCGAGACCTTATGTCCGTCGCAGTGCCCCAGTACCAGATGCCCAGTCGGCACTACTTCTCAAAGAAAGGTGTGCCTGCGCTCCACCAGCATGTCGCACACAACATCACCGCTTCTTTGAGAAACTCTGTGTGTGACAGGGTGCATTTCACCACAGACACTTGGACGAGTAGGCATGGACAGGGGCGTTACATGTCGCTGACTGGGCACTGGGTAACTATGGTGACAGCAGGACAAGGGGCTGCTGTCCAAGTCTTGCCGTCCCCACGAGTTGTGCGTCAATCCTCTTTATGTCAAAGTTCCTCCACTGCTTCTGCCTCCTCAACCTCCTCTCGGTCTTCCACCTGCACCCAAAGCCTGTCTGGTCATGCCACAAGCTTTCTAACTGCGCAGAAGGGATCCTGCACACCTCCTTACTATGCTGGCAGTAGGGCTCAACGTCATCAGGCGGTTTTTACATTGAAATGTCTGGGAAATGTGAGTCACACAGCTGAGGAGTTGTGGTCAGCTCTGGAGAACCAATTTCATGAATGGTTGTCTCCACTGGACCTGAAACCAGGGAAGGCCATGTGCGACAATGCTGCAAACCTGGGTGCGGCCCTTCGCCGGGGCAATGTCACACACGTGCCTTGTATGGCTCACGTGTTGAACCTGGTTGTCCAGCAATTTTTAGCCCACTATCCCAGACTAGATGGCCTTCTGCAGAGGGCACGGTCGCTGTGTGCTCACTTCCGCCGTTCGCATCCCGCAGCTCAGCGACTTACATCTCTACAGAAGTCGTTGGGCCTGCCACTTCACCGGCTAAAATGCGATGTGCCTACCCGGTGGAATTCAACTCTGCACATGTTGCAGCGACTGTGGCAGCACCGACAAGCCCTGGTGCAATACGTTTTGACGTATAGCCTGGGCCAACGAGATTCAGAGGTGGGGCAAATCACGCTGGAGGAGTGGTCTCAGATCAGGGACCTATGCACCCTTCTGCACAGTTTTGAAATGGCGACGAAGATGTTTAGTGCTGACGATGCCATTATCAGCATGACTATTCCGGTGATTTACATGCTGGAGCACATGTTAAACAGAATTCGGAGGCAGGTGGTGGCACAAGAGGAGGTGGAGGAAGTAGAGGAGGAGGAGTTGTATGCGGAAGGGCTAACATCTGCAAGGTCCAGACGGTCGGCAGCACCAAGGCGGCAGGCATGTGAGGGTGGGGGAGATGATTTTACCAGGGCGCATGGTAGCAGCCAAACTAGTGAGGAAGGTGCAGGAGCCCAGGAAGAAGTGGAGGACGAACTGATGGAAGACTCATCAGATGAGGGAGACCTTGATCACATTTCTGTTGTGCGAGGTTGGGGGGAGAGGACAGAGGAAGGAAGCATGATTGTTACCTCGCCACCAACACAACAGGGACTTGGTGCTCCTGGATGCGCAACACACATGAGTGCCTTCTTGCTGCACTACCTGCAACATGACCCTCGAATTGTGAGAATTAGAAATAATCCTGACTACTGGGTTGCCACACTGTTAGATCCCCGGTACAAAAGTAAATTTTCAGAAATTATTCCTGCCATAGAAAGGGATGCACGCATGCAGGAGTATCAGCAGAGACTGTTGCAGAATCTTACATGTGCTTTTCCACAAAATACCAGTGGTGCACGTAGTGAATCTCACAGTTCCAACTTGCCAACCGTGGGACCGTCAAGTGTTCAGCACTCAAACCGTAACAGAACCACAGTATCTGCTGGTAACATCAATTTTGCGGAATCATTTCACCACTTTTTTAGCCCATCCTTTGCAAGGCCACAGGAGACAAGAAGTCTGACACATAGTCAACGCCTAGAGACGATGGTACAGGAGTATCTCCAAGTAAACATTGAAGCCACGACTGTGTCACTGGACCCTTGCTCTTTTTGGGCTTCCAATCTGTATAAATGGCCGGAGCTAGCCACTTACGCCTTGGAGATCTTGTCATGCCCCACAGCCTGCTGGTGGTGTGCTGACAGATAAGCGCACGCGGCTCTCCACTGATAATGTAGACAGACTCACGTTCATAAAGATGAACAAATCATGGATCCGAAACGACTTTTCTACCCCTGTGTCATCCTGGGGAGAGTAAAAGCTTGATGATTGGTTAAAATCACCCTACCAACCGTTTTAAGCTTTCAAATTACTAATCATGTTTATCTGTATCTTGACTGGAAAATAATTTGGGCTTTGTAGCAGTGTGCAGCACTGATCCTATTAGGCCATCTATAATAAGCTTCACCAGATTTAAAATTAAAAATAATTTTTAGCTGCATCTAGCCCGGAAAATAATTTTGGGGCTCCGAGATGCGCAAGACACATAAGTGCCTTCTTGCTGCACTACCTGCAGCATGACCCTCATATTGTCAGAATTCGAAGTAATCATGACTACTGGGTTGCCACACTCTTAGATCCCCCAAACTTTTCGATCAACCTTTTCATTTTAATAAAGACCAAAAAAATGGTCATTTTTGAAATTATAAGCATTAGCAGGTTGTTAGAAACTGAAATCAAACAGTTTTCAACTCAAAACTTTATTCTAGGTGATGTTACATTTTCACATAGGACCCCTTGTTCGAAAGGAGCTTCTGAACTCTCTCGTCCATTGAATTTGTCAGGTTTTGGATGGTTTCTGCTTCAATTGTTTTGCATGAGGACAGAATACCCTCCCAGAGCTGTTGCTTAGATGTGAACTGCCTCCCGCCATCATAGACACTCCTTTTAATGATGCTCCAAAGGTTCTGAATGGGGTAGAGGTCAGGGGAGCATGGGGGTCACACCATAAGTTTGTCCCCTTTTATGCCCATATCAGCCAGAGATGCAGATGTTTTATGTGCAGCATGAGATGGTGCATTATCATGCAGAAAAATGATCTTGCTGTGAAATACACGGTTCTTCTTCTTGAACCATGGCAGGAAGTGCTGTTTGAGAAAATCCACATACATTATGGAGTTCATCTTTAGCGCCTTCAGGGATCCTAAAGGGGCCGACAATCTCTCTCCCCATGATTCCAGCCCAAAACATTACTCCACCTCCTCCTTGTTGGCGCTGTAGCCGTGTTTGCGTGGGGTGTCCATCAACCAGCCATCCTCCACTCCATTCATCTGGACCATCGAGCGCTGCACGGCACTCATCCGTGAACAAAACAGTTTTGAAATCAGTCTTCATGTAATGTTTGGCCCACTGGAGCCGTTTCTGCTTGTGTGAAGTGGATAGAGGAGGTCGACAGGATGGCGTATGCACAGCTGCAAACCTCTGAAGGACCCTGCATCTTGTTGTTCGGGGGACGTTGGAGGCACAAGCAGCTTCAAAAACTTGTCTGCTGCTATGACAAGGCTTTTTTGCCGCTGCTCTTTCAACCTGACGTAATTGCCTGTAGGAAAGAGTCCTCAATTTGCCCTTATCAGCACGCACACGTGTGTACTGTGAATCAGCTACATACTTCTTGATTGCCAAGACACTTCATCCTGATCATCGCACAATGTTGATTGTAGTCATGCCTTGACCTAAACACTCCACAATTTGTTGCTTCTCAGCAGCCGACACATCCTTTTTCTTTCCCATTTTGGCAGAAAATGTAGGCTGCTTAATAATGTGAGAGAGCCTTCTTAAGTAGTCTTGCCTTTCATTGGACACACCTGCCAAACTAATTAGCACAGGTGTCTGCAATTGCTTACAGTGATATAAAGAGCCCTGACACACATCACCATCAATGAGTTTAACTGACAAACAAACAAATTCTTCCCTTATCACTCCTAAACACTTTTTGCATAATAATTTGGAACGCGGTGTACATGTGCTTTTCCACAAAACACCAGTGGTTCACGTAGTGAATCTTACAGTTCTAACTTGCCAACGGTGGTCTGTATGGAATTGTTCAATAAAGGGCCCAAAATTAAGATAACATAGATGGGAGAGGTCTCTATGAATAGGAATTCCTAAGTATTTGATACCCTGTGAGGGCCAGGCAAAGGGAAAGTTGGACTGGATGGAATCCTATATGGATTTAGGGAGGGAGACATCGAGGGCCTCAGACTTCGCTGCATTGATTTTAAAATTTTACCATGTAACAAAGTGATCTATTTCAGCCATA
Organism: Phyllobates terribilis; assembly: GCF_046119375.1. Taxonomy (NCBI): domain Eukaryota; kingdom Metazoa; phylum Chordata; class Amphibia; order Anura; family Dendrobatidae; genus Phyllobates; species Phyllobates terribilis. The sequence goes on along the minus strand of NW_027362761.1, from coordinate 405,037,509 downwards.
ACAGCAGGGATGGATATATGTGATTGAGTGATATATACTAGGACATCATCAGCAAATAGAGAGCACTTGTACTCGGTGCCTCCCACCTTAATCCACCTAATATTGGGGTTATGGCGAATTGATGAGAGCAGGTGCTCCGTCACTAGGATGTATAAGAGAGGGGACAGAGGACATCCCTGCCTTGTCCCATTGGTGATTGTGAAAGGTGATGAAAATGTTCTGACGCACCCCCTGGGCCTTGGGACACCCGGAGCCGGACCCTTTTTGGTGGATGCTGGTGGTTGTAGTCTTCGTGGCGGCGATCCGGTTCCGTGGCTCAGGGCGGTCAAACCAGTGGCGGAACTATTTATGTGGTTTTGATGTTTAAATGTCCGACTACGCCACCCGTGGATTGCGGTCAGAGTGAACCGCCGCTACAGGGCAGACCGCTAAGGCTGGTGTTGTGGGTGCAGCAGAGCGTAGCATAACTCCCCACGGGAGGAGTATAGCCTCAGGGCAGTGTATGCGGAGGATGGGGGTGATGGTGCAGGGCAGCAGCAGTAACGACACGGAGTCAGTGATGCAGTTCAGGGCCTTTACTCACAGTTCTTATTATCCAGACCACGTCTGCAGGTAACGGCTGCCCACGTCGTACTGTGCTCACCAGGTGAGGGGCTCAGACAACTCCCAGATAACTTTGGAGCGCTTCACAGGACCCCGTTTGTGTGTCCTTTGTCTGGCCTTTCTTACCAACACTTCTGTCCGGCTGCCTCGGGCCTCCTCTTGGTAAACTTGGCACCAGTTTCCCTGACCCTATGTGGTGCCTTCCTAGCGGGTGGAGCAAGGGGCTGCGCCACATAAAATGTCAGAGCCTCCGGTTTCTAGCTGAGGGTCGTTTCCTGCCTCCACTAGTTCGGGGACCGGTCTCCCCCTTTGGCCTGACCCCTCCACGCAGGTGGATTCGGGCGTGCGGTGGCGACTCGCCCGTCCGCACCCCTGGGATCCCTTCATTCCTCGTTCCTGGAGCCTTCTCCGCTCCTCTTCCTTCATTCTCCCTCTTGCAGGCCTGGGCCTCTGTTACTAAGCCCGCCTCCGGAGCAGAGCTCATGCAGAGCCCCTGCTCCCTGCCACTTCTGCTCAGACTTCTCTGCACTGAACTAAGATGGTGCCCACCTTTTATACTCCCTTCTCAATGCACCCAGGAACTGCTTCCTCCCTGCTCCTGCACTGCATGGTTCCCCTTCCTCAGTGTTTCCTCCCCCCACTCCAGCCAGGGACAGGGACTGTCGTGCCCATCTCAGGGGCATATTGGTCACCCTGCCCCACGGCAATGTGGTGTAATGCATGCAGGTGTCGGGTCCTGATCCACACTCCATCCTTATCTGAGAGTGAGATATCACACCTCTGGGTGAGGTGCAATACGTCTGTAGCAACCGAGCCCTCGGTGCTACAGTTCCATTTATCTTCAGCCTAGGTGACGTATTGTGATACAGGGCCGTGATTTTGGCTATAAAAGGGTCCCCTAGACCCCTACCCCAAGCTTTTTAAGAGAATCATATATGGCGTGCCAGGAGACTCTATGGAATGCTTTCTCAGCATCCAACGAGAGTATCTACTTACAAATTTTTAACTGCATCTAGCCCAGGAAATACTTTGTGCCTAGTAGCAGTGTCTGCTAGTCAGCGGATTATCCCGGCTGTTAAGCAAGCTACACCACCTGTAGTTTGGACACTTAATTTTTTCAAAGGAAATGCTTCGGGACCACGGGATACTCAGTGAAGAGCATCAGGAGGCACCCCAAGGCATAGGGGCTGGGACTGGCACTAGGATGCCTTGCGGTGGACAGCCGAGCTCGATCCTTATAAAAGCTTTTTAACTGCAGCAGCTTTAGTGGACGCTACTGGAGCTGGAATTACGCGGCTGCTGGCATGAGACTTGCCCTCCAATAGATCCTTGTAAATGGATTTAAAGTGTATTCATTCAAATTAGAGGGACAATTTAAATTAAAAAGCTTAGAGCTGCCTCCACCACAGGGGGACTCTCTCGACCCACCAGCGGACAGGCACCAGTATTGGGAGAGGGGGGCTGGCCGTCAGGGTTCACCGCGGCTCTGGCACAAACCCGGCGACACGGAGGTGGCACGGGCAGGAGCGGACTGGCCGTCTCGGCTTCTCACTTTTTGGATTTTAGAAGGGCATGACATGCCTATATCTGTGTCTCCCCCTCCTTTTACTCCTCCACCTCTTTTCTTTTCGCATGACTATATGTACTTGTCACTTTTCCATGTGTTAGTTGTGTCTTCTGAGCAGATTGTCAGCTTTTGGACACCTTTGAAGGTGTTTTCTATGTGTTTCTATGTGTTTTTGTTTGCCTGCCATTGGTTTTAACGGTGTTCGAAGGTGTTCGACGAACAGTTCGACGAACAGTTCGGCGAACACACGGGTGTTCGACGAACCGAACCGAACTCGAACACTACGGGGGTGGCTCAACACTAATCAGGAGTGCAGCAGGCAGAGTCTGTATCAGGAGTGCAGCAGGCAGAGTCTGTATCAGGAGTGCAGCAGGCAGAGTCTGTATCAGGAGTGCAGCAGGCAGAGTCTGTATCAGGAGTGCAGCAGGCAGAGTCTGTATCAGGAGTGCAGCAGGCAGAGTCTGTATCAGGAGTGCAGCAGGCAGAGTCTGTATCAGGAGTGCAGCAGGCAGAGTCTGTATCAGGAGTGCAGCAGGCAGAGTCTGTATCAGGAGTGCAGCAGGCAAAGTCTGTATCAGGAGTGCAGCAGGCAGAGTCTGTATCAGGAGTGCAGCAGGCAGAGTCTGTATCAGGAGTGCAGCAGGCAGAGTCTGTATCAGGAGTGCAGCAGGCAGAGTCTGTATCAGGAGTGCAGCAGGCAGAGTCTGTATCAGGAGTGCAGCAGGCAGAATCTGTATCAGGAGTGCAGCAGGCAGAATCTGTATCAGGAGTGCAGCAGGCAGAGTCTGTATCAGGAGTGCAGCAGGCAGAGTCTGTATCAGGAGTGCAGCAGGCAGAGTCTGTATCAGGAGTGCAGCAGGCAGAGTCTGTATCAGGAGTGCAGCAGGCAGAGTCTGTATCAGGAGTGCAGCAGGCAGAGTCTGTATCAGGAGTGCAGCAGGCAAAGTCTGTATCAGGAGTGCAGCAGGCAGAGTCTGTATCAGGAGTGCAGCAGGCAGAGTCTGTATCAGGAGTAGAGATGAGCGTTGTTCTACTCGAACTGTTCGCCAATCTCAAATTCGAGCTGTTTTGGGCGGTGTTCGAGCCGGTCGGCGAACACGAACAATTTGAGAAAAATTCGGCTGTTCGAGGTTATGTTCGATAACTGTTCGTGCACCAAAATCATAACTGGATTTTTTCTCAGTAATGATGAAAATTAATGTTAATACGCAGTTTGAGTGTACAGCGGGGCGGGGGGAGGGGCAGGGGATGGATCTCTGCAGGAACAATGAAGATCTCCATTTTTTTTTCTCTTTCCCGCATTTGCAGTGGGGAGGTGCAATCTGTCAGCCTATCAGCAGCGCACACACGGAGCGAAGTGCTTTTTTTCACACAAGCAAGGGCATGTGTGATTGGCAGTGTATGTCACATGTCCTTGCCCTATAAGACCAAGCCATTTTCCCCGTCGCCACCATTTTCTCACTGCTGCAGCTGCGTGTTAGACGGCACCGCTGTTGCTGTGTGCGCTATACCTTGTTAATTTCAAGCCAATTTTCGCACAAATATACAGATAGCTTGGGAGTAGGGAATAGTTGTGATTGCAGTCCTTTTAAGGACTAGGTTACAGCATTTCCTACGACTTTTATCAAGCAGGTCTGTGCTCTTAAATAGATAGATTGTGGGAGTAAAGACTAATTGTAATTGGAGTCCTTTTCAGGACTAGGTTACATCAGTTCCTATCAGTTTTTGCCAGGCAGGTCTGTGCCAGTGCTGTGCAAGTTTTTTTCACAGCATTTGGCTGAATCTAGCAAAGCTAATCCTTTTTGGCCTATTGCAGAGTGTGTTAGTCAGTGGATCTGTGTTGCAAGATATACCACCTGTGTATAGAATACCAATTTTTTTACTGCACCTAGTGAAGTAAAATCTTTTGGGCATAGCATCATTCTATTAGTCCATCTATACTGACCTCCATCAGGTTGCAAATTAAAAATAATTTTTTCTGCATCTAGCTCTGAAAAAATATTTGGGCTTCTAGCAGTGTGTGGGACTTGGTCTATTAGTCCATCTATACTGACCTCCATCAGGTTGCAAATTAAAAATAATTTTTTTCTGCATCTAACCCAGCCAATAGTTTTGGCCTAATACCACAGTTTGGCCACTCAGCTCTGCTCGGTTACCATCCATTGTTTTTTTGTGCAAACAACTCCAGAGTTGTGAATTAGTTAACCACCAAAATGAGTGGAAAAAGGCCTGCTGCTGGTGGAAAGGGGAATAGGCGTGTTGGGAAGGGGAAAAAAGGTTGTGTCCGTGGGGTAGGTGCAGAAGAAAGACCATCTTCCAGCCAAACTAAAATGTCTACTTCTTTTAGCGGACAATGTGATAAGATCCCTTTCTTACGGCCACGCCAATCGCTACAAATTCCAGATGAGGCACAAAAACAGCAGGTGCTTCAACGGATATCAAGTGCTCCTTTAAGTGGGCTCTCCTCCACATCAACTTCAACATCACAAATACTCCAGTCCTCAAAGGTGTCACCCAAATCGCACTTGCTTCCTCACAGCTCCCAAATCTCCAGCTGCCCGTCTGAGTATGAGGTAGAACAGATGGTTGAGTCTGCAGAGCTGTTTACTCATACTATAGCCTGGGAATCAGAGGTCGACTCCAGCGCTTCTGTGAATCCAGACGAGGAAATGATCTGCACTGATGCCCAGAATCTTTATGAGTCGGATCCAGGACCAGACGCAGAAGGTTCTGACCATAATGTAGACCCTCATTCCCAAACTGTAACTCCTGTTGGTGGAGACAATGAGGAAGACGATGATAAGACTCAAATACCTGATTGGAGCGACAACTTTAGTTTTTTGTCAGGGCAGGAACAGGTTGGCTCTGAGGACGACGGGTGTGATAACGCACAGGGTGATGATGATGAGGTCGGAGATCCCACTTACTGTCAACCCACAGTCAGCCAAGAGATGAGGTCAGCAGAGGAGGTGGAGGAAGATGCTAGTGACGACGAGGTCAGGTTGCGCCTTCCTGGACAGAGACGTAGTACTGGAAGCACGTCAACAACTGCATCCTCAAACACAACTCTGCCTCTCACCACAAGTCGTGGTGGCTCTTCAGGTCGCATGGGTGCTAAGCCTTGCATAGCCTGGGCATTTTTTCAGATCGATAAAGATGACCCAACTCGTGTTATCTGTAACATTTGTCAGCAAAAGCTAAGTAGAGGCCAAAAAATACATAGTTTGAGTACTTCATGCATGAACCGGCACATGGACATGAAGCATAAGTTGCAGTGGGAAGCTCAGTGTGCTACAATGCGGCCTAGCCGGCCGGGCCAACCACCGTCTGCCATATCTTGTGCATCCGCGGCCTCTTCATCCTCTGTGACTGGGGGGACAGCAGTCACACCTGTTTTGGGGCGCAGACCTGCCACCTCTTTACCCGCAACAGCCAGCGTGATTGGCAGGTCATCATTTTCTTTGGAGGTGGTAACACCAGCTGGTCTTGAGCGCTGTCCGACATCGATAGCACCACCTTTGGATCAAGGCAACCTAACATGTCCGCCTGCATCTTCCTCACAGACCGGCAGTTTGCCGGGGACACCCTTATCAACCCCGTCTAAGCACAATAGCCAGCCCTCGGTCCCTCAGATGTGGACAAGTAAAAGACCATTTCCTCCTAGCCATGAGAAAGCTAAGAGGTTGAATTTCACCATCTGCAAGCTCTTGGCTACAGAAATGCTGCCTTTCCGCCTGGTGGACACAGAGGATTTTCGAGACCTTATGTCCGTCGCAGTGCCCCAGTACCAGATGCCCAGTCAGCACTACTTCTCAAAGAAAGGTGTGCCTGCGCTCCACCAGCATGTCGCACACAACATCACCGCTTCTTTGAGAAACTCTGTGTGTGACAGGGTGCATTTCACCACAGACACTTGGACGAGTAGGCATGGACAGGGGCGTTACATGTCGCTGACTGGGCACTGGGTAACTATGGTGACAGCAGGACAAGGGGCTGCTGTCCAAGTCTTGCCGTTCCCACGAGTTGTGCGTCAATCCTCTTTATGTCAAAGTTCCTCCACTGCTTCTGCCTCCTCAACCTCCTCTCGGTCTTCCACCTGCACCCAAAGCCTGTCTGGTCATGCCACAAGCTTTCTAACTGCGCAGAAGGGATCCTGCACACCTCCTTACTATGCTGGCAGTAGGGCTCAACGTCATCAGGCGGTTTTTACATTGAAATGTCTGGGAAATGTGAGTCACACAGCTGAGGAGTTGTGGTCAGCTCTGGAGAACCAATTTCATGAATGGTTGTCTCCACTGGACCTGAAACCAGGGAAGGCCGTGTGCGACAATGCTGCAAACCTGGGTGCGGCCCTTCGCCGGGGCAATGTCACACACGTGCCTTGTATGGCTCACGTGTTGAACCTGGTTGTCCAGCAATTTTTAGCCCACTATCCCAGACTAGATGGCCTTCTGCAGAGGGCACGGTCGCTGTGTGCTCACTTCCGCCGTTCGCATCCCGCAGCTCAGCGACTTACATCTCTACAGAAGTCGTTGGGCCTGCCACTTCACCGGCTAAAATGCGATGTGCCTACCCGGTGGAATTCAACTCTGCACATGTTGCAGCGACTGTGGCAGCACCGACAAGCCCTGGTGCAATACGTTTTGACGTATAGCCTGGGCCAACGAGATTCAGAGGTGGGGCAAATCACGCTGGAGGAGTGGTCTCAGATCAGGGACCTATGCACCCTTCTGCACAGTTTTGAAATGGCGACGAAGATGTTTAGTGCTGACGATGCCATTATCAGCATGACTATTCCGGTGATTTACATGCTGGAGCACATGTTAAACAGAATTCGGAGTCAGGTGGTGGCACAAGAGGAGGTGGAGGAAGTAGAGGAGGAGGAGTTGTATGCGGAAGGGCTAACATCTGCAAGGTCCAGACGGTCGGCAGCACCAAGGCGGCAGGCATGTGAGGGTGGGGGAGATGATTTTACCAGGGCGCATGGTAGCAGCCAAACTAGTGAGGAAGGTGCAGGAGCCCAGGAAGAAGTGGAGGACGAACTGATGGAAGACTCATCAGATGAGGGAGACCTTGATCACATTTCTGTTGTGCGAGGTTGGGGGGAGAGGACAGAGGAAGGAAGCATGATTGTTACCTCGCCACCAACACAACAGGGACTTGGTGCTCCTGGATGCGCAACACACATGAGTGCCTTCTTGCTGCACTACCTGCAACATGACCCTCGAATTGTGAGAATTAGAAATAATCCTGACTACTGGGTTGCCACACTGTTAGATCCCCGGTACAAAAGTAAATTTTCAGAAATTATTCCTGCCATAGAAAGGGATGCACGCATGCAGGAGTATCAGCAGAGACTGTTGCAGAATCTTACATGTGCTTTTCCACAAAATACCAGTGGTGCACGTAGTGAATCTCACAGTTCCAACTTGCCAACCGTGGGACCGTCAAGTGTTCAGCACTCAAACCGTAACAGAACCACAGTATCTGCTGGTAACATCAATTTTGCGGAATCATTTCACCACTTTTTTAGCCCATCCTTTGCAAGGCCACAGGAGACAAGAAGTCTGACACATAGTCAACGCCTAGAGACGATGGTGCAGGAGTATCTCCAAGTAAACATTGAAGCCACGACTGTGTCACTGGACCCTTGCTCTTTTTGGGCTTCCAATCTGTATAAATGGCCGGAGCTAGCCACTTACGCCTTGGAGATCTTGTCATGCCCCGCAGCCTGCTGGTGGTGTGCTGACAGATAAGCGCACGCGGCTCTCCACTGATAATGTAGACAGACTCACGTTCATAAAGATGAACAAATCATGGATCCGAAACGACTTTTCTACCCCTGTGTCATCCTGGGGAGAGTAAAAGCTTGATGATTGGTTAAAATCACCCTACCAACCGTTTTAAGCTTTCAAATTACTAATCATGTTTATCTGTATCTTGACTGGAAAATAATTTGGGCTTTGTAGCAGTGTGCAGCACTGATCCTATTAGGCCATCTATAATAAGCTTCACCAGATTTAAAATTAAAAATAATTTTTAGCTGCATCTAGCCCGGAAAATAATTTTGGGGCTCCGAGATGCGCAAGACACATAAGTGCCTTCTTGCTGCACTACCTGCAGCATGACCCTCATATTGTCAGAATTCGAAGTAATCATGACTACTGGGTTGCCACACTCTTAGATCCCCCAAACTTTTCGATCAACCTTTTCATTTTAATAAAGACCAAAAAAATGGTCATTTTTGAAATTATAAGCATTAGCAGGTTGTTAGAAACTGAAATCAAACAGTTTTCAACTCAAAACTTTATTCTAGGTGATGTTACATTTTCACATAGGACCCCTTGTTCGAAAGGAGCTTCTGAACTCTCTCGTCCATTGAATTTGTCAGGTTTTGGATGGTTTCTGCTTCAATTGTTTTGCATGAGGACAGAATACCCTCCCAGAGCTGTTGCTTAGATGTGAACTGCCTCCCGCCATCATAGACACTCCTTTTAATGATGCTCCAAAGGTTCTGAATGGGGTAGAGGTCAGGGGAGCATGGGGGTCACACCATAAGTTTGTCCCCTTTTATGCCCATATCAGCCAGAGATGCAGATGTTTTATGTGCAGCATGAGATGGTGCATTATCATGCAGAAAAATGATCTTGCTGTGAAATACACGGTTCTTCTTCTTGAACCATGGCAGGAAGTGCTGTTTGAGAAAATCCACATACATTATGGAGTTCATCTTTAGCGCCTTCAGGGATCCTAAAGGGGCCGACAATCTCTCTCCCCATGATTCCAGCCCAAAACATTACTCCACCTCCTCCTTGTTGGCGCTGTAGCCGTGTTTGCGTGGGGTGTCCATCAACCAGCCATCCTCCACTCCATTCATCTGGACCATCGAGCGCTGCACGGCACTCATCCGTGAACACAACAGTTTTGAAATCAGTCTTCATGTAATGTTTGGCCCACTGGAGCCGTTTCTGCTTGTGTGAAGTGGATAGAGGAGGTCGACAGGATGGCGTATGCACAGCTGCAAACCTCTGAAGGACCCTGCATCTTGTTGTTCGGGGGACGTTGGAGGCACAAGCAGCTTCAAAAACTTGTCTGCTGCTATGACAAGGCTTTTTTGCCGCTGCTCTTTCAACCTGACGTAATTGCCTGTAGGAAAGAGTCCTCAATTTGCCCTTATCAGCACGCACACGTGTGTACTGTGAATCAGCTACATACTTCTTGATTGCCAAGACACTTCATCCTGATCATCGCACAATGTTGATTGTAGTCATGCCTTGACCTAAACACTCCACAATTTGTTGCTTCTCAGCAGCCGACACATCCTTTTTCTTTCCCATTTTGGCAGAAAATGTAGGCTGCTTAATAATGTGAGAGAGCCTTCTTAAGTAGTCTTGCCTTTCATTGGACACACCTGCCAAACTAATTAGCACAGGTGTCTGCAATTGCTTACAGTGATATAAAGAGCCCTGACACACATCACCATCAATGAGTTTAACTGACAAACAAACAAATTCTTCCCTTATCACTCCTAAACACTTTTTGCATAATAATTTGGAACGCGGTGTACATGTGCTTTTCCACAAAACACCAGTGGTTCACGTAGTGAATCTTACAGTTCTAACTTGCCAACGGTGGTCTGTATGGAATTGTTCAATAAAGGGCCCAAAATTAAGATAACATAGATGGGAGAGGTCTCTATGAATAGGAATTCCTAAGTATTTGATACCCTGTGAGGGCCAGGCAAAGGGAAAGTTGGACTGGATGGAATCCTATATGGATTTAGGGAGGGAGACATCGAGGGCCTCAGACTTCGCTGCATTGATTTTAAAATTTTACCATGTAACAAAGTGATCTATTTCAGCCATAACAGCAGGGATGGATATATGTGATTGAGTGATATATACTAGGACATCATCAGCAAATAGAGAGCACTTGTACTCGGTGCCTCCCACCTCAATCCACCTAATATTGGGGTTATGGCGAATTGATGAGAGCAGGTGCTCCGTCACTAGGATGTATAAGAGAGGGGACAGAGGACATCCCTGCCTTGTCCCATTGGTGATTGTGAAAGGTGATGAAAATGTTCTGACGCACCCCCTGGGCCTTGGGACACCCGGAGCCGGACCCTTTTTGGTGGATGCTGGTGGTTGTAGTCTTCGTGGCGGCGATCCGGTTCCGTGGCTCAGGGCGGTCAAACCAGTGGCGGAACTATTTATGTGGTTTTGATGTTTAAATGTCCGACTACGCCACCCGTGGATTGCGGTCAGAGTGAACCGCCGCTACAGGGCAGACCGCTAAGGCTGGTGTTGTGGGTGCAGCAGAGCGTAGCATAACTCCCCACGGGAGGAGTATAGCCTCAGGGCAGTGTATGCGGAGGATGGGGGTGATGGTGCAGGGCAGCAGCAGTAACGACACGGAGTCAGTGATGCAGTTCAGGGCCTTTACTCACAGTTCTTATTATCCAGACCACGTCTGCAGGTAACGGCTGCCCACGTCGTACTGTGCTCACCAGGTGAGGGGCTCAGACAACTCCCAGATAACTTTGGAGCGCTTCACAGGACCCCCTTTGTGTGTCCTTTGTCTGGCCTTTCTTACCAACACTTCTGTCCGGCTGCCTCGGGCCTCCTCTTGGTAAACTTGGCACCAGTTTCCCTGACCCTATGTGGTGCCTTCCTAGCGGGTGGAGCAAGGGGCTGCGCCACATAAAATGTCAGAGCCTCCGGTTTCTAGCTGAGGGTCGTTTCCTGCCTCCACTAGTTCGGGGACCGGTCTCCCCCTTTGGCCTGACCCCTCCACGCAGGTGGATTCGGGCGTGCGGTGGCGACTCGCCCGTCCGCACCCCTGGGATCCCTTCATTCCTCGTTCCTGGAGCCTTCTCCGCTCCTCTTCCTTCATTCTCCCTCTTGCAGGCCTGGGCCTCTGTTACTAGGCCCGCCTCCCTGCCACTTCTGCTCAGACTTCTCTGCACTGAACTAAGATGGTGCCCACCTTTTATACTCCCTTCTCAATGCACCCAGGAACTGCTTCCTCCCTGCTCCTGCACTGCATGGTTCCCCTTCCTCAGTGTTCCCTCCCCCCACTCCAGCCAGGGACAGGGACTGTCGTGCCCATCTCAGGGGCATATTGGTCACCCTGCCCCACGGCAATGTGGTGTAATGCATGCAGGTGTCGGGTCCTGATCCACACTCCATCCTTATCTGAGAGTGAGATATCACACCTCTGGGTGAGGTGCAATACGTCTGTAGCAACCGAGCCCTCGGTGCTACAGTTCCATTTATCTTCAGCCTAGGTGACGTATTGTGATACAGGGCCGTGATTTTGGCTATAAAAGGGTCCCCTAGACCCCTACCCCAAGCTTTTTAAGAGAATCATATATGGCGTGCCAGGAGACTCTATGGAATGCTTTCTCAGCATCCAACGAGAGTATCTACTTACAAATTTTTAACTGCATCTAGCCCAGGAAATACTTTGTGCCTAGTAGCAGTGTCTGCTAGTCAGCGGATTATCCCGGCTGTTAAGCAAGCTACACCACCTGTAGTTTGGACACTTAATTTTTTCAAAGGAAATGCTTCGGGACCACGGGATACTCAGTGAAGAGCATCAGGAGGCACCCCAAGGCATAGGGGCTGGGACTGGCACTAGGATGCCTTGCGGTGGACAGCCGAGCTCGATCCTTATAAAAGCTTTTTAACTGCAGCAGCTTTAGTGGACGCTACTGGAGCTGGAATTACGCGGCTGCTGGCATGAGACTTGCCCTCCAATAGATCCTTGTAAATGGATTTAAAGTGTATTCATTCAAATTAGAGGGACAATTTAAATTAAAAAGCTTAGAGCTGCCTCCACCACAGGGGGGCTCTCTCGACCCACCAGCGGACAGGCACCAGTATTGGGAGAGGGGGGCTGGCCGTCAGGGTTCACCGCGGCTCTGGCACAAACCCGGCGACACGGAGGTGGCACGGGCAGGAGCGGACTGGCCGTCTCGGCTTCTCACTTTTTGGATTTTAGAAGGGCATGACATGCCTATATCTGTGTCTCCCCCTCCTTTTACTCCTCCACCTCTTTTCTTTTCGCATGACTATATGTACTTGTCACTTTTCCATGTGTTAGTTGTGTCTTCTGAGCAGATTGTCAGCTTTTGGACACCTTTGAAGGTGTTTTCTATGTGTTTCTATGTGTTTTTGTTTGCCTGCCATTGGTTTTAACGGTGTTCGAAGGTGTTCGACGAACAGTTCGACGAACAGTTCGGCGAACACACGGGTGTTCGACGAACCGAACCGAACTCGAACACTACGGGGGTGGCTCAACACTAATCAGGAGTGCAGCAGGCAGAGTCTGTATCAGGAGTGCAGCAGGCAGAGTCTGTATCAGGAGTGCAGCAGGCAGAGTCTGTATCAGGAGTGCAGCAGGCAGAGTCTGTATCAGGAGTGCAGCAGGCAGAGTCTGTATCAGGAGTGCAGCAGGCAGAGTCTGTATCAGGAGTGCAGCAGGCAGAGTCTGTATCAGGAGTGCAGCAGGCAGAGTCTGTATCAGGAGTGCAGCAGGCAGAGTCTGTATCAGGAGTGCAGCAGGCAGAGTCTGTATCAGGAGTGCAGCAGGCAGAGTCTGTATCAGGAGTGCAGCAGGCAGAGTCTGTATCAGGAGTGCAGCAGGCAGAGTCTGTATCAGGAGTGCAGCAGGCAGAGTCTGTATCAGGAGTGCAGCAGGCAGAGTCTGTATCAGGAGTGCAGCAGGCAGAGTCTGTATCAGGAGTGCAGCAGGCAGAGTCTGTATCAGGAGTGCAGCAGGCAGAGTCTGTATCAGGAGTGCAGCAGGCAGAGTCTGTATCAGGAGTGCAGCAGGCAGAGTCTGTATCTGGAATGCAGCAGGCAGAATCTGTATCAGGAGTGCAGCAAGGACTGGTACACAGCCTTTCACTACTTAGGCTGCAGAACAGGAAGGTTCCACTACAGCCAACCCAATAAATAAAGACCCCATCAGGATTCCCCACATTTAAAAAAATTAGTGGCAGACACCAGAAAAGTGGCATCAAGTTCACTACAGTAGAAATAGTGTAAATAAGATCCGCACCTGTTCCAGTACAGCCAACCCAGGAGATGGGGACCTAACCAGGAGTGTTCGCATTGCCCCAAATGAGGGCCTAACACCACAGAGGCAGCATCAATTTCACTAGAGTATAAGTAATGCAAAGAAGGCCTAAACCAGTTCCACTACAGCCAACTCAATAGATGGAGACCCAATCGGGATTCCCCACATTAAAAAAAATTAGTGGCAGACGCCAGCAAAGTGGCATCAATTTCACTACTGAACAAATAGTGTAAATAAGACCCACGCCTCTTCCAATACAGCCAGCCCAAGAGATGGAGACCTAATCAGGAGTGTTCACAGTGCCCTAAATGAAGGCCTGACACCACCAAAGTGGCATCAACGTCATCAGACTACAAGTAGTTTAACGCAGACCCATACCTGTCCCACTACAGCAAACCCAGGAGATGCAGACTCAATCAGAAATGTTTACATTTAAAAAAATAGGGCCTGAGACCACCTTTTCCGTGGCCAACAGATTGGAGATGGTGGACTTCAACCTCTTAGTTTTGTCATGTGTAGGATGAAACAATCTTTTATGTGACCACAACAGCGGGGTTGAGGGCTGGCTGCAGTGCTGAGAGAGGGCAGAGTATGGTGAAACGGACAACCCGATAGACCGTGAGAGAGTTGCAGGTGGAGATGTTACGGTGGATTGAGAAATGTGTGGTTTGCTAAAAGAAACAAACACAGCAGGCATGTCCTGGGGAGGAGTCCTGAGGAGATAATTTGCATATTCCCACTGCATTTTGGGGTAAGTGAAGAGTCTCCGCGAGCTCAAAGAACACTGGATTTTGGCTGTTGGAGCTGAAAAGAGGACATCGGTAAACCAGGGGAGGAGTCCTGAGGAGATAATTTGCATATTCCCACTGCATTTTGGGGTAAGTGAAGAGTCTCCGCGAGCTCAAAGAACACTGGATTTTGGCTGTTGGAGCTGAAAAGAGGACATCGGTAAACCAGGGGAAGAGTCCTGAGGAGATAATTTGCATATTCCCACTGCAGTTTGGGGTAAGTGAAGAGTCTCCGCGAGCTCAAAGAACACTGGATTTTGGCTGTTGGAGCTGAAAAGAGGACATCGGTAAGGCGCGCGCATTTTGAAGCTTTTTTTGAAGCTTTTTTCACTGTTTTCAGAACATTAACAGTAAGAACATGGAAGAGTCCAGGAGCCATTTGGTGAGCTGCATATCCTGCTACATGTTCACAGACTTGCCAGGGGAAAAGCCAAACTTCACATGCCAGAAATGCAAGCTTGTGTCCCTGTTGGAGGAAAAGTTGCGAAATCTAGAAGAGAGGTTAACTACCTTGAAAATCATTAAGGAAGGTGAAGAGTTCTTAGACAGAGCAGAATTATCTCTTCATGATTCAGAAAGAGAAGAAATTCGAACTGCACCTGAGGAAACAGAGGAATGGAAGCATGTGACCCACAGAAGCAGGAGGATCGAGAGGCAGTCAGCACCCATACTGCTCAGGAACCAGTACCAGGCTCTCTCGCAGGAGAACCATGAAGAAATACAGCAAAATAAGACTTTGCCAGCAATGAATAACCTTGTAAGCACTCAGAATCCTCCTGGATGGAGAAAGAAGAATGTTGTGAAGGAAAAACGGAGAGTGGTGGTCATGGGGGATTCCCTGTTAAGAGGAACAGAGGCCGCTATCTGCAGACCAGACATAACCTCAAGAGAAATGTGCTGTCTTCCAGGAGCAAAAATTAAAGATGTGTCTGACAGGATATCAAGACTCTTCAGACCTACAGATCACTACCCATTCCTGCTAATACATGTGGGGACAAATGACACCGCAAGAAAGGACCTGGAAACCATCTGCAGTGACTTTGAAGACTTAGGCAAGAAAGTGAAAGAATTGGGAGCGCAGGTGGTCTTCTCATCCATCCTCCCAGTGGATGGCCATGGAACAATGAGGTGGAATAAGATTCTACACGTGAACAACTGGCTACGTCGATGGTGCCGTCAACAAGGATTTGGATTTCTGGATCACGGAATGAATTACCTATATGATGGACTACTTGCTAGAGATGGGGTGCACCTTACGAAGACTGGAAAACATGTATTTGGAAGTCGCCTTGCTACACTCATCAGGAGAGCTTTAAACTAGAACAATGTGGGAAGGGAAGCAAAAGGCCAGAAAAAGCCATACAGCTGACAAATACTATTGAGATCTCTGCTACTGGAAGTGGAAAGGAAGAACAAAGACAAAACAATTTAAATAATAAAAATATGGGAGGAAGAGAAACCAATCACAAACTAAAATGTTTTTATACAAATGCACAAAGCATTGGCAACAAACAAGGAGAATTGGAACTACTAACGCAGGAAAAGGAATATGATGTCATTGGGATCACTGAAACTTGGTGGGACGATACACATGATTGGAATAAAAGGCTAAAAGGATACAACTTATTTGCAAGAAACAGACATGATAAACGAGGAGGAGGTGTCGCATTGTATGTTAGAAAAGCATATATCTGCACAGAGATTGAAGCTTCAGAGACTGGGAGTTCTGTGGAAACTGTTTGGGTAAGAATACAAGGAGAGAACAACGGAAAGGACACCATTGTAGGCATTTACTACAGGCCACCTGGGCAAGCTGAAGATATGGATGAACTCTTTATGCATCAAATGACCAAGTTCTCCAAAAAATATGACGTAGTGGTCATGGGAGATTTCAACTATCCAGACATTTGTTGGGAATCTCTCTCAAGTAAAACTAACAGGTCAAGCAAATTCTTATCCTCTCTTGCTGACAACTTTATCTTCCAGGTAGGGGAGAAAACAAGGGGATCTGCTACTTTGGATCTAATCCTTATAAACAGGGAGGAAATGGTTGAGGAGGTAAAGGTGGCTGGGATCCTAGGAGGCAGCGATCATGCTATTATAGAATTTTGGATAACTAGAGGAGGAAGACATGTGAAGACTCAAACTTCAAGGTTAGATTTTAGAAAGGCAGATTTTAAGAGACTCAGAAAGAGAATAGGAGGGATCCAATGGCTGGATGTCTTTAAGGAAAAAAATGTCCAGGAAGGATGGGAAATTTTTAAAAATGAGATTCTCAAAGCACAATCGTTAACAATCCCGAAAAGTAGGAAGAATGGGAAGCATTTAAGGAAACCAGGATGGATGAACACAGAACTTAAACACATGCTAAAAAGAAAGAAAGAAATGTTTACTAAATGGAAAGAGGGAGGCATATCTAAAGAAGATTATAATGCAGTCTGCAGATCCTGTAGGGCACGTATCAGGTTAGCTAAAGCTGACAATGAATTAAGGCTTGCAAGAGATGTCAAAAGCAATAAAAAAGGATTTTGGGGGTATGTCAAAAGTAAAAGAAAAGTCAAAGATGCTATAGGATTTTTACAGGATGAAAATGGAGAAATGGTAAGAGAGGATGTTGAAAAGGCCGAACTTTTTAATTCCTATTTTGCATCTGTTTTCTCTCAGAAAGAAAATGTAACATCAACTGATCTTCACTGTCCTTTTAAAGGAATAAAAGAATCCAAGTTATCTGTAAACAGAAAGATTGTGAGGGAATATTTAGCTAACATAAATGAGTTCAAGTCTCCAGGTCCAGATGAATTACACCCCAGAGTACTGAAGGAGATCGTAGAAGAAATTTTAGAACCACTCTCCATAATCTTTGAAAATTCTTGGAGAACAGGAGAAGTCCCAGAAGACTGGAGAAGAGCAAATGTTGTTCCTATCTTCAAAAAGGGGAAGAAGGTGGACCCAGGGAACTATAGGCCGGTGAGTCTGACTTCTATACTAGGAAAGATCTTTGAACAAATTATTAAACAACATGTATGTAAGTACATGGATAAGAATGAAGTGATTAACCAGAGTCAGCATGGGTTTGTAACTAACAAGTCATGTCAGACTAACTTAATTTCCTTCTATGACAGAATCACTGACTGGGTGGATCAGGGAAATGCTGTAGATATAGTATATCTTGACTTCAGCAAAGCATTTGACAAAGTATCTCACACCATCCTTATTGAAAAAATGACCAAGTATGCAATGGACCAGGCAACTGTTAGGTGGATTCATAACTGGCTTAGTGATCGGACTCAAAGGGTGGTTGTAAATGGCTTCACATCCAGCTGGATGAATGTCTCAAGTGGGGTACCACAGGGCTCCGTCCTGGGACCTGTATTGTTCAACATCTTTATCAATGATTTAGATGTAGGAATTGAGGGTAAACTGATTAAATTTGCTGATGACACAAAGCTAGGAGGGATAGCTAATACTAGAGAAGAGAGAGAGAGGATTCAAAAAGACCTAAATAAACTGGAGCAGTGGGCAGCAACCAACAGAATGGTTTTTAACAGGGAAAAATGCAAAGTACTACATCTGGGCAATAAAAATGAAAAAAGCATATACAGAATGGGAGGAATAGAGCTAAGCAACAGTACATGTGAAAAAGACTTAGGTATACTAATAGATCATAGACTGAACATGAGTCAACAGTGTGATGCAGCAGCAAAAAAGGCAAATACAATTCTGGCATGTATTAACAGAAGCATACAGTCTAGATCACGTGAAGTCATTATCGGTCTTTACTCCTCTTTGGTCAGACCTCATCTGGAATACTGTGTACAGTTTTGGGCACCACATTTTAAAAAAGACATATACAAACTGGAGCAAGTTCAGAGAAGAGCGACCAGAATGGTGACTGGTCTGCAAACCATGTCCTATGAGGAACGGTTGCAGGATTTTGGAATGTTTAGCTTGCAAAAAAGAAGACTGAGAGGAGACTTAATAGCTGTCTACAAATATCTCAAGGGCTGTCACATTGTAGAAGGATCATCTTTATTCTCATTTGCACAAGGAAAGACTAGAAGCAATGGGATGAAACTAAATGGGAGGAGACACAGATTAGATATTAGAAAAAACTTTTTGACAGTTAGGGTGATTAATGAGTGGAACAGGCTGCCACGAGAGGTGGTGAGTTCCCCTTCAATGGACATCTTCAAACAGAGGCTGGACAGACATCTGTCTGAGATGATTTAGTGAATCCTGCTTTGAGCAGGGGGTTGGACCAGATGACCCAGGAGGTCCCTTCCAACTCTACCATTCTATGATTCTATGATTCTATGATTCTATCCTCTTCACTTACAGCTGACGGGCTGTCACTCAGCCTAACTGCAGCGGGTATACAGCTGGTTCTGTCGGACACCTGCGTGACACAACTTGGCACGGTAACAGAGGAGGAGGAAGAAGTAGCAGAGGTGGTTGATGGGGCGACTGATGGTTGTTTATTGAAAATTTATTTAGAGTTTATCATGTTTGTGTACCCATTTGGGGAGAATAATATCTGCACCAAATAATCATTTTCACTACAGTATTACTATAGAAATGCATGGAGACCAAACCCTTTTTCACTACAGTCAACCCAATGGATGGAGACTAGTGTTGAGCGATACCTTCCGATATCGGGAAATATCGGATCGGATTGGATCGGACCGATACCCAAAAAATATCGAATATCGCCAATTCCGATACCGGAAACCAATGCAAGTCAATGGGATACAAATATCAGAATGAAAATAAACCCTTTCTTTCCTTGTAGCTTAATTCTACATGAAGGAAAAAAACTAAGAATAATGTAAAATGTATTACATGAAAAGCCGGCAATTCAGCAGCGGCATACACCGGTACCCGACAATTTAGAACAGAAAGAATAGAGCATCACACATAGATTAGATAGATAGAAACATGTCAGTCACATATATAAGAAGTACAGTGACAGTGTTGCTTACTGAACTTGTCATTTAGTGTTAAAATAAAGGATTTATTAAAAAAAATAATAGTGTTTTCATGCACAGTCTCTTTAAAAAAGCAGACAGGCAATTCAGCATCGGTACCCGACAATTTGTAACAGAAAGAATAGAGCATCACACATAGATTAGATACATAGAAACATGTCAGTCACATATATAAGAAGTACAGTGATAGTGTTGATTACTGTACTTGTCATTTAGTGTTAAAATAAAGGATT
The DNA here is from genome assembly GCF_046119375.1 of Phyllobates terribilis. Lineage (NCBI taxonomy): Eukaryota > Metazoa > Chordata > Amphibia > Anura > Dendrobatidae > Phyllobates > Phyllobates terribilis. The sequence goes on along the minus strand of NW_027362761.1, from coordinate 405,018,248 downwards.
TATTAAAAAAAAAAATTGGCGTGGGGTTCCCCGTAATTTTAGTCTCTAGCGGAGGTTAAGCAGACGGCTGGGGCAGATGTTTGAAGCCTGGGAAGCAGGTAATACCCACGGAGCTTCCCAGGCTACTAATATCAGCCCCCAGCTGAATACCTAGCCTTTACTAGCTATTAAAATGGGGGACCCCCAAAAAAATGACTTGGGGTCCCCCCTATTTTAATAGCTAGCAAAGGCTAGGCAGACAGCTGGGGGCTGATATTAATAGCCCAGGAAGGGTGCCATGAATATTGGCCCCCTCCCAGGCTAGAAACACCAGTCGTCAGCCACCCCAGAAATGGCGCATCCATAGGATGCGCCAATTCTGGCACTTACCCTCGCTCTTCTCACTGCCCTGTAGCGGTGGCAGTGGGGTACATTATTCTTAGCCATCCAGCTTGTCATCCTTCAGAGACACTGCAGAGCGCAGGCATTATGGGAACTTCCGATTCCGGTATTCAATATTCTAAAAGTATCGGAACTCAGTATCGGAACTCCGATACCGAGAATATCGGTCGATACCCGATATTTCAGTATCGGAATGCTCAACACTAATGGAGACCCATTCAGGATTCCCCACATTTCCAAAAATTAGCGACAGATGCCAGCAAAGTGTAATCAATTTCACTACAGTAGAAATAGTGTAAATGAGACCCACATCTCTTTCAGTACAGACAACCCAAGAGATGGAGACATTGCTCTAAATGAGGGCCTAACAAACACCACAGAAGTGGCATCAATTTCACTGAAGTATAAGTATTGCAAAGGAGGCCAAAACCAGTTCCTCTACAGCCAACCCAATAGATGGACACCCAATCATGATTGTCCACATTTCAAAAAATGAGGGCCTAAAACCTGCAGCAGTAGCAAGAGCGGGCACAGAAGCCATATCACAGACTGCAATTTCAAGAGATCAATGCAGCACACTCAAAATGACAGCATCGCCTACTCTGTTCAGTCTGCAATTGAGGTGCAAAAGTCCGGTCAGGATCTCTTTCATCACTGCAAAGGACTCAGCCTGCTCTTTACCCCACTGGAAGGGGGGGTTCTTGCCTCTGTTGGACTGTCCTACCAGGAGATCTTGCAAAGGCACTGCCTTCTTGGTGTAGTCCTTCACAAATCTCCGGTAAACCCGCACAGTCCCAGGAACTGAAGTACCTCCTTCAGATTCTTCGGTTCCGGCCATTTCTGGATGGCAGTGACCTTCTCTGGGTCTGGTGCAACTCCTTCTGGACTGACTATGTGCCCCAGGTACTGAACCTTCCGTTTGAGCAGGTGGCACTTGGAAGGCTTCAATTTCATCCCATACCGGGACAACGACTCAAATACCTCCGCCAGGTGATTCAAATGGTCCTCATACGTCTTGGAGTACACTGTCACATCATCCAGGTATAGCAGCACAGTCTCAAAGTTACGGTGTCCCAAACAGCACTCCATCAATCTCTGGAACGTTCCAGGGGCGTTGCAGAGTCCGAACTGCATACTGTTGAACTCGCAGAGTCCCATCGGGGTAGTGAAGGCCGTCTTCTCCCGGTCCTCCTCAGCAGCTGCTACTTGCCAGTACCCACTAGTGAGGTCAAGGGTAGAGAAGTAATTTGCAGACTTTAATGCAGCCAGGGATTCCTCTATACGGGGCAAAGGGTATGTATCTTTATGTGTTATGCGATTTACCTGTCAGTAATCTACACACATTCTCATGCTTCCATCCTTTTTCCTGACCAGGACCAGGGGAGCTGCCTAGGGGCTGCAGCTATCTCTTATTACCCCTGCCCTCTTCATGTCATGCAACATTTCCTTCGCTTTCTGGTAGTGTGCTGGTGGGATTAGCCTGTAGCGTTCTTTGATGGGTGGATGGTCACCTGTGGGTATATGGTGTTGTACCCCTTTAATCCTCCCAAAATCAAGTGGGTGTTTGCTGAATACTCCCTCGTATTCCTGAACCACCCTGTGTACACCCCGTTTCTGATGGACAGGAGTGGCGTCAGTCCCAACATAGAGCTGTTGACACCAATCCCCCACCTGGGTTTCCGAGTCGTTATCCTCCACTCTGTCTGGTGAGGTTAAGGACTCCACTGTGTGGATAGCGTTGTTATTTACAGTGTACAATCTGGCAACAGTGGCATATCGTGGTAATTTGACTTCATCCTCTCCATAGTTTAGGAGGCGTACGGGCACCCTCCCATTGCGTACATCCACTATCTCTCTGTCAGTTAAGAGTGTGGGTCTGTGCTCCGAACTAATGGGCTCCACTACCGCCTGATAACTCTGTCCTTTGAGACCTATTGCTGCCCTACACCAAATAAGCATTTCACTCATCGGAGGAATCACAATAGGGTCTGTCACCCGTCCATTACCAATCTCACCACCTGTTAGCTTTACCTGTTGCTGGTACATAAGGGCTCGGATCTCTTTCTGGAGCACCCTCCTCTGCCCTTGCTTGGCAGTGTCAGCCATCTGTTGGAGAAAGAACAACACTTCTCCCAAACAGTTACCAACAACATTAGTACCAAGTATCATGTACAAGTCTGTATCATCAGGATTAGTCTCTACTACAATTAGTCCCTGGTCCTTCAGTTCCACTCTTCCCACCTTTACTGCCACATCCTTAACCCCGAATAGGTTAAGGGGAAGGCCATTGGAGGCATACACGGAAAGGTTTGGAGCTGGCGGGTGAAGTTCGTCTATGGACCAGAACCTGTTGTAGAGGACATCAGGCATGATGGTACCTGAGATCCAGTGTCCAGCAGGGCAGGTGTCGCGATGCCATCCAGCACAATGGACATGAAAGGTCTTCCTCCCACGAACCGATGGTACCAGTTTGATGGGCCTGGTCGGTCTACTCCTGGGTGTCGGCCCTCGGCCCCAGGGTTTGCTCGTTTAAAGGACAGTTCCGCGCTATGTGGCTTGCCTTTTGGCAGCGATAGCAGATGAATTCTCCTGGAGGGTGACGTTGGTCGTTGGTCCTCCCCCGGGGTGGCGTTGTCCTCCTTCTTCTCCTCATCCAGGGGACATCCTCAGGGCTGTCGGCGAGTAGGATCCTTCCTTCCGGCTCAGGCTCCGTCTGCAGCTGCAGGGTGCTCAGGGCAGTGGCCAGGGTTTTACTTAACTGGCGCACTTCAGAGCGTAGGCTGTCCAGCTTGCTAGGAGGCACTGTTTGCATTTTTGTTTCAGCCGTTAATGAAGGAGCAGTGGATGCTGCGGGCACTGGGGTGGCCCCACCCTGGTAACGCTGGATAGCAGTATCTGTTGTCTCCAGGGGCTGCCGACCCTTTATAGCCATGTCCTTAAGGGTGTCAAAGGTGGCATCTGGATGATCTAAGGCCCACCACCGTACAGTTCTGCCCTCCTCCCGGGACCTCAAGCACCGGATGAACTGTTCCGTCAGCATTTTATTTTCATTTTGTATGCTGGCTGGACTAACCTGTTTCAGGGCCCTCAGAGCTTCCTGTAAGTGCCAGGCGTAGTCCCGGATACTGTCCTCAGGTTTCTGGACACAGTGGTAGAACCTCATCCGGAGATCCGTCTCAGTGACGTTTTTGAAACACAGTTTGCAGTCTTTTAAAGATGATGGATACTGATTCCTGGTCTGCGGCTGGCCAGGTTTCAACTTCCCGCTCTGCGGCACCAGTCAATTGTCCTAGACTCTCTGTTTACCGGTCATAGAATACATGTCTAGCACACCGCATATTTTTCTCTTGAATCCGGACAGGGTGTCCGGTTTGTGTCCGGTTTGCCATTATACTGGGGGAGCCACTTCGCTCCAGGGACATACGGCAGGGCCATGGGTATCAACGGCATCATGACCACTGCTGGTGGAGCGGCCGCTCCGGCCTGTGCAGCGCTGGGCGCAAGTTGGGCATCAGGAGCGTTAACCGGTGCTCCAGCGGCTTGCTGGTCGTTGGCCTTGGTTGCGCCCCCTTAGTGAACCGGAGCCTACCTTCTTCACTTTTTATCAGGTAGGCCGCAGCTCCACAGGCGACGGTTTTCTTCCAGGACCTTGCGTCGCTCGCGTCTGTCGTCAGAGCGTCCTCTGGACTCCTTCCAGGACCTGACGCTTCCTGGTTCGACGTCAGGGGCGGGGCGTGTTCTGGGATTCGCACGCTTCCAGCGGTTACGCCTCACTGATTCCCACGGTTACGCCCCTCTTCTTTCCGCGCGGCAACAGGGAAATGGTGGTCAATGGCGGGAAATATCGGGAATGGCGGGAAACCTTCACCACAGAGTACTACAGTCTTTTAAGGCGCACAGTACCCGGTGGCAACGGGCACGGAATCCTGTTCATGACGCCAAGACTTGACGCGTCCCCTGGGCCGTGGGGTACTCGGCAGCCGGGCTTCTGGTTGCTTGGTGGGTCATCACGGTAGCTGGCCCGGTCCGTGACCCAGGGCGGTCAGTAAAAAGGGGGATAGATTTAAAGGGGAATATAAGTGTTCGTGATGCCACCTTTGGATTGTGGCTAAAGGGAGCCGCCGCTGCGGAGCAGTCCTCTGGAGCTGGTATTACGGCAGCAGGGGTGGTGTGGCTCTCCACAGGTAGAGCAAGCTCCAGGGCAGTGTAGGAATAAATGGTGGTGCAGGGGAGAGACGGCAGGACAGTCCCGGAGGAAAAATGGACACTCACATGGGGTAAGCTTCAGTGCCTTTACTGATGATGCTGCAGGCACGGTCCAAGGTACTCCGGGCGAAGGGTGCACTTTTGGACTCTCCCCTGTGAGCGGGTATAGGGCCTCCTGATCCGTGGCTTTACTCTCTAAGCTTCTGACCTGCCTGGAGCTAGGCCTAGCTTGGTTACTGTCTCTCCTTGAACCTGCTGACCTGGTGGTAGGGCCTTCTCTTTGGAGATCACTCTCCCTGGATGCTGGGGCCTCCGTCACTCCTAGCCCTGGCACTGTAGTCAGCATTTGGTGAACCTGGGACCTGTAGTCCTCCATGGGTTCCGGTGGTTCCTACTGGGCATTAAGGGTCCCTGTAGGCGCGGACCCGGTGTCCGGTATATGTATCAGAGTGAGCCTGGTATGCTCCTCTGCCCCCTCAATACTTCTTCCTTCTCCTCTCGCCTTCGGCCACACTCGGGCCCTCACTAGGCTTTCACTTGTGCTGTAGGCCTTGGCTCGCCCAAGCACGGCAGCCAGCGTACTGCCTCTTCGCTGCTCTCTGAGCGTCAGCATGCTCTCTGCTCACCTCTGAGCTCTGTGCTTCTCAGTGTCTTAGTGGGAACTCTCAAACTCCACCCTCCAGTGTCTATATATGTCCCTAATGGGCTCCCTCTGCTGGTCTGAGGTGGTAGGGTGGAGGTGTGTGAATATGTGAGGGCCTTTCATGGAGAAGTCCATCCATGCACCCTTCTGGGCTCTGTGGCACCAATGCGCAGCAGGGCGCCACATTATCATCCAATGTGTTATCCCATTCCTCGCCCTCAGAGTGACCCCTCTCCTCTTGTTGCCCTGACAGCACAGTACAGTCCGCATGAGCCTCAGATATCCGAGTCTCATCGGGATCACCTCTCTCCCCTGCGGTTAACATCAAGTGACGAGGGTTAGGAACCTGCTCAGACCCTACTTCGTACTGCCCCAAATCTAAGCTAAAAAAAATTTGGGCATCGGTGCAGATGCTTTCTTCCCATTGACTCTGTGGCTGTTTGGAGTACACTTCTGATGCCCGTGGTGGAGAATGGGTGAAGAGTTCTACAGACTCGCCCATCTGTGGTTCGCCACAGTCAGTTGTGCAGTTGGCCAGTTGTCATTCGGGGGAATCATGGCTAATTGGGGTGCCACCTCCGTGGACTGTACTGCGTGTGATGTTTAGGTGGAGGAAGAAGAGGAGAGGGCACTGGAAGAAGAACTTGCCATCCACTGGAGCACCTGCTCTTTCTGGGCCTTATCTACAAGGCATATCGCTGTGCGCCTGCCAAAGGAAAGGATTGCTGTAGGCCGTCTACCAACATAAGTTGTCAGTTGTCTTTGGATAGGACCTGTTTGTGTTGGTTCACTAGTGCTTTCACTAACATTACCACGTAGCCCACGTACACCTTGAACACCAAGCCTATTCCCCCTTCCACCATGCCCTCTTTTTTTCCCACTCATGTTGGTCAGATACAGTGGTAGGAGCATGCAATTAACTAAAGAAAAATAAAATTTTTTCCTGTGCAATAGCTCAGCACGCACCTGAATTTCAGTGACACTAAATGACAAGGTAAGATATATGGCCTGCCATATAACGTTATTCACAGACAAAAGAAATTTGTTAGTGTGCATGACACCGATAAAACCTACGAGATATTCTCCAATTTCAAACTGAGATGTCCCCTGCTGTATTAATTTAGGAACAGAAGAATTTTTTTTTTAAATGTGGATGAGGCCAGTATGACATACAATATATGATCCAAAATATTTCAAACTCGGATCTAGCCAGCTGTATCACTTTACTTAGAGCAAAAAATATTTTTGGGTTACTCTGCATAAGCTCTGCATCCAGCTGACTTTGACCGCCACTGACGTAGTAGCTGGCTTATAGCACTGTATGACTTTTGGCACAGGAAAAAAATATTTTTTGGACTGGGCCTAGTAAGAGAAGTATTTTTTTTTACTGTGAAACCAGGACAAGTTCAATGCCACTAAAATAGGATCTGCCTTTTAGCAGACTGGATCAACTTTGCCACAGTAAAAAACCTTTGATATATTCTGCCTGCCAACCAAAAATATATATAGGTTTGGCTGTGTGTACAAGCTGAATTTGACCGCCACTGACGTAGTAGCTGACTTATAGCACTGTAAGACTTTTGGCACAGGAAAAAATATTTTTTGGACTGGATGTAGCAAGAGAAAAAATGTATTTTTTTACTCTGAAACCACCAGAAGTTCAACTCCACTAAAATAGTATCTGACACAAAAAAAAACTTTAGTGCACACAGCTTTCAATATCACAATAGCAACAGAAAAAAAAACAGATTTTTTGCTCTGCAATAAGAAGCCCTGCAGACTGTGCAGAGCACAATTTCAACCCCACTAAATGACACTTGCACTGCGCTTGCTTGATCACATTCTAAAGTGCAAAAAAAGATTCAAGGTATACTGAGACATGGAGCTCTATACCAGCGGTGCACAGCACTCTTGTATGGCATGGGCCCTCTGTTTCTATCAGAATCTCAGCACTTGCACAAGAACACCAAAAATATGCTGCATCAGCGGTTACAGAGGTACACAGGGCAGGAATTATCTACACTATCTGACTACCACACAAGCGTCCATCTATCTAGCTAATATTTCTCATTACACAGGAGAACACTGAGCTGCGTCTGTCTCCAGCAGTGACATGGATATAATGGGGAATGAGGGAATATGGCCGCTTTTTATACTGAAAGCACGTGTGATTTCTGCAGCCAATTGCAGAAGCTCTTATGTCTGGACAGTGTAGATGCTTCCTGCGCTATGATTGGCTGGCCGCGCTTTCCTCAGTTAAAGTTACCACCCACTGGAAAAAAAAACAGTGCGCAGCTGATCTGACCTGTTATAAGCTCTGCACAGCCCCCACACTCACCTGGCACACGTTACCGCTCATCATACACCTGCACTATGCTAACAACACTGTTCAAAACGCTGTGGTTGTCCTGTATTGTCATCATCGATCGCACCAGAGTACCTGACCGAGTGGTGACCGGCTTGTGACCTGGCTGTCACCACCCTATTACCCCCTTGTGACCGCCCTGCAGATCCTCACACTTTGTGAGGATTTCTACAGAGCGGTCATATCTGATCACCTCTGTGCTGGGCCTTGTAGTGCCACAGAAGCACCTGTGACACCACAAGACTAGTGTTGAGCGAGCACTAAAATGCTCGGGTGCTCGAAGCTCGGGCCAAGCTCACCGAGATACTCGGGTGCTCGACCCGAGCAACGAGCCCTATGTTAGTCTATGGGAGACCCGAGCACTTTTGCGGCGGCACCCCCGGCAGTCTTTTAAAAGCCTAACAAGTGCCCAAAACGATAGTGACAGTGCTCAAATGACATGGGGACAGCATGGGGATCGCCTCAGGAAGCATTTCTGACCCCCAGGTCACTGCTGTCAACAACGTGGTCAGAGGTATTAAGCCACTTTTAAGGGCTCACAATAAAATGTTCAAAAACAAAACTGAAACTGCTTTCCTGTGAAATATGTTAAGGAAGTTCCTTTCCAGGATAAAGACTTGTGTATAAGGTAAAATAAATAACCAAAAACAAAAATACTCCTACATACCTTGGGCTATGTTCACAAGTAGCATTTTTTATGTGTTTTTGCACTTTTGTATTGCTTTCAACCGTGACAAATGCATTCACCCGGAAATGTCATTTTAACATTTTTCAACCTTATCTGGCCATGTGCTGTGTGACACATGCATACAGTGCTGAAAAGTCATGGGAACAGCATGGGGAAGACCCCTTGAAGCATCTCTGACACCCAGGTCACTGCCTAAAAGTGCGCCCATCAGAAGTCATCCTTGCCGCATCAGAAGATGCAGACTTGCAACTATCCCCGTGCAAGTTCTTGTCCCAAGGCAGTGTTCAATTGTACCTCCCCCATTCCTTGCAATGCAAGCGCAAGTATGCAGCCTGCCACCCACCCACCCCAGGCTGCAATACCATACTGCTTGCTTGCACTTGAAATTGGGCCTTTTAGGCATGTGGAGGCGGAATCTGGCCACCACGTCATGGCTGCGTTGGCGGCCTGGTATCCATTCTCAGTCCCCAGCCGCCCGGCGGCAGGGTGTCCATACTCGGTCTCCAGCCGCCACGCGGCCGGGTGTCCACACACGGTCCCCAGCCACCTGGGGGCAGCCGGGTGTCCATAAATGGTCCCCAGCCGCCCCTGTTTCTCCTTGGAACATCCCCCCACACACTTTTCTTAGCCCGGCCTGCTTTAGGGCAGCATTGGACGAGCCTACCAGAGAACCAGACTCCTATGGTGGGCCTGGCTTCTCCATCATGGGAGTTGAGAGTGCCAAGGTGAGTAGCATGATGATGATGATAGAAGTTAGCATCTGCTTTGTTTTCTTGGAATGCAAGCGTAAGTGTGCAGCCTGACACCCACCCACCCCCCAGGCTGCAATACCATACTGCTTGCTTGCTTGCACTTGAAATTGGGCCTTTTAGGCATGTGGAGGCGGAATCTGGCCACCACGTCAAGGCTGCGTTGGCGGCCTGGTATCCATACTCAGTCCCCAGCCACCCAGGTATCCACCCTTGGTCCACAGCCACCAGGGGGCGGCCGGGTGTCCATACTCGGTCCCCAGCTGCCCCGCGGCCGGGTGTCCACACACAGTCCCCAGCCACCTGGGGGCAGCCGGGTGTCCATAAACGGTCCCCAGCCACCCCTATTTCTCCTTGGAACATCCCCCCCACACACTTTTGTTAGCCCGGCCTGCTTTAGGGCAGCATTGGACGAGCCCACCAGAGAACCAGACTCCTCCGGTGGCCCTGGCTTCTCCATCAGGGGAGTTGAGAGTGCCAAGGTGAGGACCATGATTATGATGATAGAAGTTAGCATCTGCTTTGTTTTCTTGGAATGCAAGCGCATGTATGTAGTAGAGGCTAGGCCTGAGGTGGTCAGCGTTTTGGCGCATATCCTACCTCCTCCGAGGATTGCTGGATGTTTTCCTGCTACTATCCCAGTTCTATGACTCCCGTTAAAGCAAAGCTTCAGGTGATAAATGATGGATGAGGTAGTGGCAAAGGAGAAAGAGCAGGAGAAACAGTGACCATTCACATCAATATCAGGCCAGTCAACCACATATGTCTTGTAGGATATGTTTCTTTAACAAAATGAGCTGTTCGGCTAAACAGTTATAGGGCATACAGTGAGTGCAATGCCTATCAAAAATTTTGAGGCACTCCAATGCCCTTTGGAAATGACATGGAGGTCAGACGGCCTTAACTAAACTGTTTTTTCCATTTATAGCAACTGGGTCTCCTGTACACTGTTGGCCTAAGCAGTGAATGGAAGGTTTTCCAAAAATTATGAGGAACTGCAATGCCCCTTGAAACAGACGTGGATTACAGCGTACTAAAAAACTTCTACCCATTATTGGGGAGTGGGTCTCCCTTAGTTTTCGCCTTTTCATTGAAAAGCAAAAGCTGACTAAAATTAGGAGGAAATGCAATGCCCGTTGGAAGAGTCGTGGAGGTTAGAGGTAATTACAAACAACATTTCAATGCGCTTGAAAGAGCTGTGGAGTTCAGAGTGGCTTAAGAAGACGCTTTTAATGCCCCTTTGAAGAGACGTGGAGGTCACAGTAGCTTAACAAGACGGTTTTAATGCCCCTCGGAAAAGACGTGGAGTTCCTAGTAGCTTAACAAGATGGTTTGAATGCCACTTGGAAGAGACGTGGAGGTCACAGAAGCTTAACAAGATGGTTTTAATGCCCCTCGGAAAAGTGGTGGAGGTCACAGTAGCTTAAAAAGACAGTTTTAATGCCCCTTACAAGAGCCATTCAGTACAGCATATTACAAACATTATTCCCATGATTGGGGAGTGTGTCTCCCATAGTCTTTGCTTATGCCTTCCAAGCAAAAGCTGCCAAAAATTAGAACGGAGAAACTTGCAATGCCCCTTACAAGAGCCATGCAGTACAGCATATTGCAAACATTATTCCCATTATTGGGGAGTGGGTCTCCCATAGTCTTTGCTTATGCCTTCCAAGCAAAAGCTGCCAAAAATTAGGAGGAAATGCAATGCCCGTTCGAAGAGTCGTGGAGGTTAGAGTTAATTAAAAACAACATTTCAATGCCCCTTGGAAGAGCTGTGGAGTTCAGAGTGGTTTAACAAGATGCTTTTAATGCCCCTCAGAAGGGACGTGGAGGTCCCAGTAGCTTAACAAGATGGTTTTAATGCCACTCGGAAAAGTGGTGGGGGTCCCAGTAGCTTAACAAGACGCTTTTAATGCCCCTCAGAAGAGACGTGGAGGTCTCAGTAGCTTAACAAGACGCTTTTAATACCCCTCGGAAAAGTGGTGGAGGTCACAGTAGCTTAACAATATGCTTTTAATGCCCCTCAGAAGAGACGTGGAGGTCACAGTAGTTTAACAAGACGCTTTTAATGCCCCTCAGAAGAGATGTGGAGGTCCCAGTAGCTTAACAAGATGCTTTTATTGCCCCTCAGAAGAGATGTGGAGATCCCAGTAGCTTAACAAGTCACTTTTAATGCCCCTCGGAAAAGTGGTGGAGGTCCCAGTAGCTTAACAAGACGCTTTTAATGCCCCTCAGAAAAAACATGGAAGTCCCAGTAGCTTAACAAGACGCTTTTATTGCCCCGCAGAAGAGACGTGGAGGTCCCAGTAGCTTAACAAGACGCTTTTAATGCCCCTCAGAAGAGACGTGGAGGTCCCAGTAGCTTAACAAGATGCTTTTAATGCCCCTTGTAAAAGTGGTGGAGGTCGCAGTAGCTTAACAAGACGCTTTTAATGCCCCTCGGAAAAGTGGTGGAGGTCCCAGTAGCTTAACAAGACGCTTTTAATGCCCCTCAGAAGAGACGTGGAGGTCCCAGTAGCTTAACAAGATGCTTTTAATGCCCCTCGGAAAAGTGGTGGAGGTCCCAGCAGCTTAACAAGACACTTTTAACACTAGACGTCCCAGAGAGGGGTCATTTAACATTTCTACCTTTGGAACCCAGAGACGGGTCGAATGACCTGAAGGATTTTAGTCAACATCCTATAATCACCGTCTTTTGTTCTGTAATTAAGGTCATTACTGTCGCACCACAGGAGGTTGTTGTTTTCTATTGAGTTTAGCCATTTAGTTTCTAGTTAGTTCTATTCAGTTTATTGAATTTGATAATATAAAGACTATACATATTGTATTTAGTTTAGTTTTATTTGAGCAAAAAGCACTGAAACAATGAATCATTTTTTATATATTTTAAATAGAGAATTAGAAATTTTAGAGCAAGGTACAGCTGTGAGTAATAACCAGAAGCATGTGTCTAAGGCCTCAAGCACACTATCGAAAAAAAATTGCGCGAAAATCGCATCACAATGCGATGTGATTTTTTTTCTGCGATTTGCCAATGTATTTCAATGGCACCAAGCACACTTGTGATTTTTTTTGTGCGATTTTTTTCATAGGTGCGATTTTCTTGCGATTTTTTTTTTGCGATTTTTTTTTTTTTGTGCGAAAAAATCCTAGAGGAGTGATCTATATGACCAATGGGACAGATCGCAAAAAAATCGCAAATAGCTGCGATTTTTCTGCGATTTTTTTTCGCACCCATTGACTTGAATGGGCTGCGATTTTTTTCGTGCGATTTTTTTTCGCGCGAAATTCACACAAGAGGACTGAAATTTCAGTGTGAAAAATATGCGAAAGAACAACTTATTTGTTTCCATGCTTTTTATTTTTTTTTTATTTTTATTTTCAATAAAGGGTTATTTCACACCAACATCAAACAATAGTCACATTTTCAAGATGAGCAGTATATAAGCGGCATGGCCAAACAAATGTGACAAGACAGTGAACAAGAACACAATATCATCAAATTATACAACAGGGAGGGATGTTGGGGGAGGAGAAGTGGGAAGAGGGGAGGGGGGGAAAGGGTAAAGACAATTACATGGGGGTAGGGGAGTAAAGGAGCACGCATGAAAGGATGCTTTTTATTTTTGTTATAAAAATAATTAAAAAAATACAAGGAATAAAACAATTCCACACATATTTACAATAGGCTGCAGTGGGGGGCTGCGTATGTGTGTGTGAGTGGCATGTCCTTCTTGTGTGACTAGCATTTCAGCACTCACTCAGCGGTCTGTCTGCACTGTCGGAACATACCTGGCACTGCCTGGGTATGTCCCTGGTACATTTGCCACACGTGTATTTGTAGCAGTCAACACATCTCTCAGTTCCACAATTGTTCGTGCATCGATGGTTGACCTGACACTTCGCCCTTTTGCCAGGGCTGGGTGTGGAAGGTTGTTGCCAAAGGAGTTTCTCCTTGCGTGTCTTCTTTTCAGTCACATGAGAGCCACCTAACTCTTTTGCAAGCTCAACCAGGAAGTCCACTCGTCTCTCCTGCACCCCTGTGCATGCCTGATAAAGAACAAGAGCATTCAGTGCAGCCATGTCAATCATGTTGTAGAACACGGCAACTGGCCATCTCCGTGTTCCTGCACGCACGTTGTACTCCCGCACCATTTGGTCCATTACATCCACGCCGCACTTTGTGTGGTTGTATTCTGTGACCGTGTTTGGCTTCCTTTTGTTAGTATCCTCAGTCTCAACCACGCTGTGCATGCTGCTGAGAATGTAGATGGCCTTCTTTCGTTTGGGTGCATACACTGTCAGTGTAGCACCAGTTGTTGAAAACACCTGAGTAGTGAATTCAGTGCGTTCCATCTGTCTAGCGGATTGAGGAATTTCCCGGCGACTCTTGTTGACTGTGCCGAGGATAGTGGTTTTCCCGGCTAAGCAGTCGTTGTGCAAGTGACGATGTAAAGAAATTGTCCGTGGTTACTGTTCTGCCCTTGTCCATGAATGGTTCCATCAGCCTCATCACAACAGTTTCGGACAGTCTCTCCCCGCTGGGATGACTGGGGTCCTTGCCAAGATATGGGAGGACATTACAGATGTACTTTGATTTCAAGTCGCAATCCACCCAAAACTTGATGCCAAACTTATCTGGTTTTGTTGCAATGTATTGCAGAAAACAGCAGCGAGTCTTTGACGGGAAAAGCTGTTCATCAATAGTGATGTGTCGGCCAGGGTTGTAGGATGCAATGCAGTTGGTGACAAACAATCTCCACACATCGGAGATTGCAGCAAACTTATCGGACTCCACTCGCTCACTGCGTGTGAACATGTCATCAAAGCGTAGGTGTTGCATGATGTCTTGGAAGCGGTTTCGGGTCATAGTTGCAATGATCCTAGGGTTTGCCAGGTTTGCTGACCAGCTGTCACGTAGTGATGGAACCTTGGTCACCCCCCGCAAGATAATGACTGAAATAAATGCCATTAGTTCCAGGAGACCCATGAACCAATCCACCTGCTCCGTGTGACGTGCATGTTGAGTAGTCCATTCTTGAATGCTACGAAGCATGTGAAGAGTGATAAAACAGAGGAAGCTCTGAAGGCGACTCCGGACACTTCGTCTGGCCTTAGCACTTGGCTCTCCATCTGTAGGGTACCGTTCTATTGGGGTGAAATGGAGACGTTTCCCCACTTGTACTTCACGCCACACTGTGCCATCTTTTGCGGTCTCTGTCGGCTCACTCGCCTACCGAGCTCTCTTTTTTGGTAGAGGAGGAGTCTCCTCATCTGCAAGATAAATAATTTCAAATTAACATTTTGTTTTGGTTCTAAATAAAAAAGATAGTCAGGAAATAAAAATAGGTCATTTGAAAAATCTAACCTGAAGACAGCTCAGAGTCCGAATCCGGTTGAAGGACTATGTCTTCTCCATCTGAATCAGAAGGGTTGGTGTTGCTCAGGATCAGTTCCAATGCCTGTTGAATGGTGTGCCTTCTCTGCATTTTGTTTCTTGTGAACAAAATAGGTGAAGCAGTCACCTATTTATCCCCCACAGCACAAAAGGCTGCATGCAAATTTGCTAAGGTGTTAGCAACCTTATGCATATCCCCTGCACAACAATGCAGCTGGGGGGTGGGCAGACACACTCAGGAGCATCTTACATTCTTTTGTTTACACTCTCTTACAAGACCTTTGTTGAGGTGGATCAACACAACACAATTGCCCCCTACAGATTCCTCAGGCAATGGCCACATTTACAAATGAAAGGATGCTAATTGAAGCCATCAGAGTTGTCAGTTTGGACTAAGGGTCATTTGACCCTCTTTCGGGACTTCAGGGGGGAGCTCGAAATTTCTGGGACTTCTAGTGTTAATGCCCCTCAGAAGTGATGTGGAGGTCCCAGTAGCTTAACAAGATGCTTTTAATGCCCCTCAGAAGAGACGTGGAGGTCCCAGTAGCTTAACAAGACGCTTTTACACTAATGCCCCTCGGAAAAGTGGTGGAGGTCACAGTAGCTAAACAAGACGCTTTTAATGCCCCTTACAAGAGCCATGCAGTACAGCATATTACAAACATTATTCCCATTATTGGGGAGTGTGTCTCCCATAGTCTTTGCTTATGCCTTCCAAGCAAAAGCTGCCAAAAATTAGGACGGAGAAACTTGCAATGCCCCTTACAAGAGCCATGTGTAGCATCGGCGTCTCTGCCCCCTGCCAGGCAGAGACGCCGTCCATCTCACGTCCTCGCTCCCTGCGCTGCGTCCTCCAGTGCTCCTCTCCCTGCTGCTGCGCACGCCCTAAGCACAGTGCCCGGGAAGCAGCGCGTGCGCTCCCTCTCTCTTAGAGGGGCCGCGCGCGCCGTCCTAAGGAGTCCCCAGCCAATTGCCGGAGGACCTCCCATATATAAGGCACTTCCTGCAAAATGGAGGTGCCCAAGCAATAGTTGTTGCACAGTATACTTACCTCTGCTTCAGCCTTCAGGTCCAGTTGCCAGCCTGACTACTGTTCCAGTCCGCCAGCCTGACTACTCTCCAGCCCGCCAGTCTGTCTTCCTTTCTACCCGCCAGTCTGTCTATGGGCAAGTCCGCCTGCTTACCAGGAAGCACCTGCCAGTTACCTGCCTGCTACCTGCCGTGCCTGCTAGCCCGCTCACCTGGGAGCACTCGCCTGTTTCGTGCTTGTTACCTGCTAGCCTACCTGGAGGCTCGGCCGTCATTTGCTGTGACCACCTGATAGCCTACCTGGAGGCTCCTGCTGTCACTTGCCATGACCACCTGTCTGCTAACCTAGAGACTTCCGCCTGCTCTGCTGTCACTTGCCGTGACCACCTGTCTGCTAACCCAGAGACTTCCGCCTGCTCTGCTGTCACTTGCGGTGACCACCTGTCAGCTAACCCATAGACTTCTCCCTGCTTGTTGTGCGCACCCGCTATACTGGTCAGTCCCAGTAATCTGACCGGTGGGAGCCACCGCTCTCTCACAAGGTCGTCCCCAGAGTAGCACCTGGTCCCTCTGCTCGGTCCCTCCCTGGTCACGGAGTCGCTAGCCGCCGTACGACCAGGGTCGGTCTGATTTGATACTTAGTTACGCCCCTCTGGGTCCCTCCTTGCACTGCGGCACAGAGGTTCCACCCCCCGGACCCGTAACAGTTTGCTCGGGTCATGGAAGCCGGTGGCCCCCAGACCCCCCGCAATCTTCGACCTGCACCAGGAAGTCTTACGTCAGAGAGCTCAACAGGAATCGGTCCTGTCCTTTCTATGGTCTGTTAACTCTCACCTAGGCGCATTGTCTGACTCGTCTGTGTCTATCCCCGGTCCAGTGGTGCCTGTTCCTGCGGCACCGCAATCCGGTCCCATTATGGCACCTGCCTATGGACCTCAGCTCCTGGCACCTCCATGTTTTGCTGGCAACCCTGCTTTAGCCCGGGGTTTCATAAACCAGTGCACCCTGCACTTTGAACTCTTGGCATACCAGTTCATCTCTGACCGGGCCAAGGTGGCCTTCATCATGTCCCATCTCACTGGGGAGCCACTGGCATGGCTAAATCCCCTGTGGGAAAGAGGGGATCCCCTCGTGTCCGACCTGTCATCTTTCCTCGCTGCTTTCCGGAAAGTCTTCGATGAACCAGGACGGAAAACCTTTTCTGCCTCCTCTCTGCTACATCTCCACCAAGAGAGTCTCACCATGGGCCAATATGACATACGGTTCCATACCCTCGCTTCTGAGCTTGCCTGGAAGAACGAGGCTCTGGTGTCTGTCTTCTGGGAGGGTCTTTCCGGTCGGATTACGGATGAGTTGGCCGCTCAGAACATTCCTACCACCCTGGATGACCTGGTGTCATTAGCTACCCGGATCGACATCCGGTTCCAAGAATGTACCAAAGAGACTACTCGGGACAGAGAATTTTCCCACCTTGCTCCTACTTTCCAGAGACCTGCCTCTCAACCAGTCATTCCCCGGGCGGACTCGCCCGAACCTATGCAGATCGACCAGACCAAGATGGTCAAATCTCGCCAAGAGTCACGCCAAGCCGAGGGAAGCTCTTTCTATTGTGGCTGTAAGGAGCACTTCATCCGTTCCTGCCCAGAGAAGCTGGGAAACGCCAGTGTCTAGGACAGCTCGGAGAGGTCGTCCTAGGCAAAAGTAAGCCCTCTCCAACCCTGACTTTGTCCGTCTCTATCTCCTGGGGTGAAAACAGTCACTTTGAAATTGCTCACCTGGATTCTGGAGCTCCTGGAAACCTCATTTCCCAGTCCCTGGTAGAGAGATACCGGATTCCCATCAAACCTCTGGCAGAACCATTGTCTGTCGCCTCCGTGGATGGAAGACTCCTTTCGATGACCATCCTGCTCGTCACTGAACCAATAACCCTGCAGGTGGGAATGCTGCACTCTGAGAAAATCTCCTTCCATGTGCTACCCGGACTCTCCCACTCCCTATTGCTAGGTCTACCCTGTCTCCAGACACATGAACCCGTCCTGAACTGGCAATCCGGTGAAGTACTCCGGTGGGGTCAGGACTGCCATAGGACCTGCCTAGTTCCGGTTTGCCCAGCTCGTCCACCACCTATCCCAGCTAATTTACCCGGTCTTCCGGCTCTTTACTGGTCCTATGCGGATGTCTTCGGTAAAAAGGAAGCAGAGACACTGCCATCCCATAGGCCATATGATTGCCCGATCGACCTGGTACCTGGCGCCACTCCACCCCGTGGGCGCATTTATCCGTTGTCGGCGGCCGAAACCCGGGCCATGTCCGAATACATTGAGGAGAATCTGGCTAGGGGATTTATCCGGAAATCTACCTCCCCAGCTGGAGCCGGATTCTTCTTTGTCAAGAAGAAGGATTGGATCGCTACGCCCCTGTATTGATTATAGAGGAGTCAATCAGATCACGGTAAAAAAGAAATGCCCCCTGCCGCTCATCTCCGAGTTGTTTGATCGCCTTAAGGGTGCCAGGATCTTTTCCAAGTTGGATCTACATGGAGCGTATAACCTGGTCCGTTTCCGTCAAGGAGACGAGTGGAAGACGGCATTCAATACCCGGGACGGTCACTATGAATACCGTGTGATGCCCTTTGGTCTCTGCAATGCTCCCGCCGTCTTCCAAGAATTGGTCAGTGACCTCTTCCGTGATCTTCTCTACTCCTGCATGGTGGTATACCTGGACAATATCTTGGTCTTCTGTCCGGATCTTCCCAGACACCGGAGGGATGTTCGTCAGGTCCTGCTTAGGCTCAGGCAGAACCACCTCTATGCAAAGTACAAGAAGTGCCTCTTCAAGCAGACCTCTCTTCCATTTCTGGGCTATGTCATCTCCCAGACATGCTTACGAATGGATCCTGAGAAGCTATCTGCTGTCCTAAAGTGGTCCCGTCCAGAAGGGTTGAAGGCGGTTCAGCGATTCCTGGGCTTCGCCAACTACTATCGTCTCTTCATTCCGCACTTCCTTTCCGGACGGCTCCCATATCTGCGCTCACCTGTAAGGGAGCAAATCCGAAGGTATGGTCGCCCGAAGCTGAGGAGGCCTTCCTTTCCTTATAGCAAGCCTTCTCCTCTGCCCCAGTACTGCACCGTCCGGACTGCAACAAACAGTTCTTCCTGGAGGTTGATGCTTCTTCCTCCGGAGCCGGAGAGGTGCTCACCCAAAAATCTTCATCCAAGAGAATGGTAACTTGCGGCTTCTTCTCCAAACTCTTCTCCTCATCTGAGCGCAACTACTTCATTGGAGACTAAGAATTGTTAGCCACCAAGTTCGCACTGGAGGAGTGACATTACCTGCTTGAAGGGGCTCTATACCCGGTGATCATCTATACAGATCACAAAAATCTGGCATATCTCCAAAATGCCCAAAGACTCAATCCGCGTCCGGCCTGGTGGTCTTTGTTCTTTGCCCGCTTCGACTTCGTCCTACATTTCCGCCCGGCGGACAAGAATGTCAAAGCCGACGCCTTGTCCCGATCCTTCCTGTCCTCCGACCAAGAGGAGGAGCCTATGCACATCACCGATCCCTCCAAGGTTATGAATGTGGCCCCCTTGGATCTGACTTGTCTTCCACCCGGTAAGACGCTTGTAGCAGTACCAGATCGGAAGAAGGTTCTTCACTGGGGTCATTCATGTAAACTAGCCGGCCATGCTGGCCAAAAAAAGACCTTCCTGCTCATTACCCGACATTTCTGGTGGCCTACCCTGTGCAAGTATGTGGTAGACTTCGTCTCAGCCTGTTCGTCTTGTGCCCGCAACAAAGTTCCCAGACATCTACCAGCCGGTCATCTCCTACCTCTTCCCGTACATGATGCCCCGTGGCAACACATTGCTATGGACTTTATTACAGATCTCCCTGTCTCTGCCGGTTGTACAGTCATTTGGGTGGTCGCCGACCGTTTTTCTAAAATGGCCCACTTCATCCCTCTGCCTGGTCTCCCGTCTGCATCAGAGCTAGCTAAGGACTTCTTCCTTCACATCTTCCGTCTCCATGGTCTACCCCTTCACATCGTGTCGGATCGAGGGGTTCAGTTCACCTCACATTTCTGGAGAGCTACGTGTAAGCTGCTGAATGTCACCCTGGATTTCTCCTCCGCTTACCATCCACAGTCCAATGGTCAAGTGGAGCGGATCAACCAGATCCTTACTGGCTACCTGCGGCACTTTGTTAATGCTCACCATACTTATTGGGTGGACCTCCTACCATGGGCCGAATTCTCCTACAACAACCATGAGAGCGAATCGACTTCCAAGTCTCCATTCTTTATAGTCTATGGTCAACATCCCCGGATTCCGCTTCCCGTCTCCGCTTCTGTGGACAACTAGTGTTGAGCCACCCCCGTAGTGTTCGAGTTCGGTTCGTCGAACACCCGTATGTTCGCCGAACTGTTCGTCGAACACCTTCGAACACCGTTAAAACCAATGGCAGGCAAACAAAAACACATAGAAACACATAGAAAACACCTTCAAAGGTGTCCAAAAGCTGACAAACTGCTCAGAAGACACAACTAACACATAGAAAAGTGACAAGTACATATAGTCATGCGAAAAGAAAAAAGGTGGAGGGGGAGACACAGATATAGGCATTTCATGCCCTTCTAAAACCAAAAAAGTGCGAAGCCGACAGGGCCAGTCCGTTCCTGCCCGTGCGACCTCCGTGTCGCCGGGTTTGTGCCAGAGCAGCAGTGGACCCTGACGGCCAGCCCGTCTCTCCCAATACTGGTGCCTGTCCGCTGGTGGGTCAAGCGAGCCCCCCTGCGGTGGAGGCAGGTCTAATCTTTTAAATTTAAATTGTCTCTCTAATTTGAATGAGTACACTTAAAATCCTTTTACAAGAATCTATTGGAGGGCAAGTCTCATGCCAGCAGCCGTGGCACTTGCTGGGTGTGTCAGTGTGTGGACTGCAGCTGAGGAGAGAGGTGGTGGACTGAGGAGCTCCCGGGCCGTGAGGCTTGTTTTTCACCTGGAAGGACCCCCCCCCTTGGATCCAGGAGAGGGAGGGTGGTTGAGGACAGCAGTGGGGCTTGTCCCCGTCTCCCACCCCTCGGTTGATACTGGGGGTGGGAGTCCTGTTTTCGGACTTTATTTTGAAATTTATTGTGACTTTATTTTGTACTGAGCCCCTACAATTAAAGGCAGCACCTCGAAGGCCAAAAAGGCCAAGGAAGAAAATGCCAAAGATGTGAGAGCGATGGAGGCTAAGGCCAAGGAGGCTAAACAGGCAAAGAGGGGCGGCAGGGTAACGGCCGGGGCCATAGCCGGGCCGCAAGTGGGACAGATCTCTCCTCCTGGAGAAGAGCCTGGTGCTTGCCGGGGTACAATGGCCGTCCATAAGGACTGGGGTGTCCAGGCTGAGGGGGAGCCAACTTCCATCTTCGGCTTCCGCCTGGGCATGCACCTCAGTGAGCACGGGGAAGCCATAAAGACCTTGGGGCGGCTTCGGGAGGAGCTGCGGTGTGCTCAGCTAGCCGCAAACAGCACATCTCGTGGCCCTAGGTTGGCCCTGTCAGCTAAAGTAAAGGAGCTGAAAAGCTCAATAAAGGCCTTGGAGAAGAGGAAGCAAGAGATTCTGGCTAATGCCGGTCCCTTCCAAGAGAAACTTAACAACGATGAGAGGTTCTTGGGAATAGCCACCACCACCGCCGCCAGAGGGGCGCTAGAGGGGTCTGGCCGCTCAACCCAGGCGGAGGAGGAGGAGGCTGGGGAGTCTGCTATGGAGGAGGAGGAGGAGAAGCCGGACAGCCTGCCTGGGGACCTGGTAAGTGATCACCAGGTCACACATAGTGGGCAATTAGATCCTCACCAAGTCGCGCTCCCATCGGACGCCAGCAGTGTGGAGGATGATGATGGGAGTAGTGACAGTGGTAGCGAGGGGGGTTGCCTCATGCGCCAGATCCGGCAGCTCGAGTCCCCGGCAGTGGATTTCAGTGCCGGTTAAAGTAAAGGACATGTGCAGTGCAAATGAGGTGAAAATAACATCAAAAACATCCCAAATAACATCCAAAGTAGTAAACATGGAAGCCCCACCCACAGCCGCAGGGGGGGGGGTCGCACCGTCGGGGTCCCCTGTTGGCATTTTGTCACCTGGGTCGGCAGGGTCCTCGGCGGTGGCTGCTCCCTCAGGGCGCGATGTCCTGAAGCATGGAGTGCAGGAGGAATATTCTGCTGCTGAGCTGGCTGTTGCTGCTGCATGCTCTGCTGGAAAGCTGGGTGTAACTATTTCCAGCGGTGGCTGTGAATCCCTTAAAGTGGCAGTACGCAAGAAAAATCTTAAAGCGGTAACCAGCCAGAATCTCCCAAGCAAAAGTCCAGGAAGTAACAACACCGGCAAGGGAAGAGCAGAGAAAGGGGCTGCACCTGTAAGTGGAGCAGGGAGAATGCAGGGTGTGAATAATGTGGGGGAAGGGAAAAAAACGCAGGGTGTGAATGATGGGGTGGGAGGGAAAAAAGCGCATGGTGTGAATGAGGGTTTAGGTGGAAGTGTGATTGGAGAGAATGGGAAGTGTATAGAAATGGAGGAATGGCCAGCCCTGCCAGGGGGGGGCAATGTGAGAGGTGATACAAGAGGGGTGAGTGGTGACAGTGTGGGGGCCGGTCCATCGCCCCCTGCAGGCAATGTTTTGAATTTTTCTGGGGCTGTGGCGGGGTCTTCCTCACCTTCAGGCTCAGGAGATGGAGATTTCCACCGCCGTCTCGTGCAGGCCCTGAGGCGTGGGGATCGGACGATCTCAGTAGAGGGGAGGGATGTGGACCTGTCCTTTTGGTTGGACAAATTCGGACAGGCCGCCTTCCCAGAGAAAAGGGGGGGGGGACTGTATGGTCTCTCCCTACAGCCGGGCGGGGGGTGTCCAGGAGTAATGTGGTCCGTCTCCGGTGGAGGGGTGATGATGTGTGCCCATCAAGATCAAGGGTGGTGAAGCTCCTCCTGGAGATGGGTTTCAGGGCGAATGACATCTTTGCCCTGATACATCCTTTTGGCACCCCCATCTTTGATGTTAGCTTTGTTCGGCCGGAGGGCATGGATCTTTTTTGGTCGAACTACGAGCTGGCAAAGGAGACGCCCGGCTGGCGGGGTCTCATCGCGGAGGCGATATCCCGCCAGAATGGGCCCAAAAAGGTGACCGTGCTGACATGCAATGAGTCACTTTCAGGAGTCGACATTATGACCTGGCTCAGTAGGCACGGAGAAGTGGTGGAGGTTCCAAAAAAAATAATGGATGAGGGCATTTGGTCAGGGGGCTGGACCTTCATGATGAGGTTGAAGACGTCCGGTGGCACTGTCACCCACATCCCTTCCTCGGCTTTCCTTGGGAGGGACAGGATCCTGGTTTTCTACCAGGGGCAGTCGAAAGTGTTCCACAGGTGCGGTGATCCCACGCACTTTAGTGCAGCATGCAGGATGCAGAAATGCACCCTGTGTGGTGGGATAGGCCATCTCGCCGCCTCCTGTGGTACGGTTCGGTGCCACCTGTGTGATGCTGTCGGGCATCCGTTCAGTCGCTGCCCTCGTTCTTTCGCCAACGCCGTCTTTGGTCAGGTGGAGGGTGGCCGTGTCGGGGTGGATCCCGGCAGTGCGCCCTCTGCTGAGCCTGAGGCTGGTGGAAGCGAGGGGGCTGAGGGGCCAGTGAAGAACAGGAAGGTTCGGGGCCCCTCTTATCATCGGAGGCAGGAGAGGCGCCTGGTTGGGGAAGGGCAGGGGGGTGATGACTGTCCCCCCTCCAGGGGTCTCGACCAGTGCCACTGAGGCCCTGGGGGAGGAGGCGCTGAGCGAAGAGACCAGGAGGATGGAGAGGGAGGAGGCGGCTGCGCTCTCAGATTCCTCCCAATATGAAAGTGTTGAGGAGGGCGAGGATGCGCAGCCTACAGCAAAGGGTGACAGTGAAACCCAAAAAAAAAGGCGAAGGAGGAAGAGGAAGATCAATGGGAAGGGGGTTAAAAAATCTGCCTCCCCCCTGGCCAGCAAGGTGCCGGCGGAAGGCTCCACAATCTCCCCTCTGATCTCTGTCTCCGGTTTGGAGTCCTCGAGGACCCTGATGTGGCGGGGGTCGAGGGCAAAGAGCCGGGGGAGCCACCTGAGGGGCCTGTGGGGGACGGCGAAGTCCTTCCCTCGGGGGGTATACCATCTTCCTCTGGGGGAGGGACTGTCCCTGAACCTGGGGGTGAGGTAGAAAGGGGAGGGGGGGTTCTATGGATATGACAGTGTCCCTCAAGCGCCGTGAGCGTGACAGCAAGGGGTCTTTCTCGGATGTTGAGGGGGGGTGGAGGGAAGAAGAAAGCCATCTAATTCGATCACCCAATGGCTGCACCCACCCCGTTGACGCTGGCGTCCATTAATGTCGCCAGCTTAAAATCAGATGCGGCTAGATTTACGGCCTTTGATTTTCTCACCCGGTTTGAGGCTGAAATTTTATTTTGCAGGAGACCAGACTAACGGACATGGGGGCCATTCACAAGGCAAGGAGTGAGTGTAGGTGTGGGCCCTCATACTGGTCTCTTGCGGCCGAGCCGTATAGCGGGGTGGCGGTCCTTTTTAAGACCGCAGCCGTAGAATGCCGGAGGGTTATCGAAGTAGAAATGGGAAGGTGCTTGGTTTTAGACGTCTTCATGGGGGGACAGGAGCTTCGGCTCATAAACATCTACGGTCCCCAATCAAAGTGGGACCGCAAATGTCTCCTCCTGAAGATCAAGCCTTATCTTTTTACGAGTCGGCAGGTGGTCTTTGGAGGGGACTTCAACATCGTCACAAGATTACATGACCGGGGAGGCTCCAATGGCCGGCTGGCTTATGATAGCGTGACTCTGAATAGCATAGCTAGTGATGCTCACCTTGTGGATGTCCACATCCGGCACACCCCAGGTCACAGTGGTTTCACCTATTATAGGGGTAGTTGTAGGTCTAGAATAGACAGTTTTTTTTTAAAGGAGGAGGCCGTCTCTTCAGCAGTGTCCGCTGTGGAGGTGGAATTCTCCGATCACTGTCTAATTTTCTTTTCCTTGAATGTTTCAGAAACCCCCCGGATGGGGAGAGGACTATGGAAGCTGAATTCATCACTGCTGGAAGAAGCGGAGGTGAGACAATCCTTTGAGGATTTTCTTCAGAGCCAGGTACCGCTGTTGGATCTGTGTAGCACTAAGTCTGAGTGGTGGGAGATGTTCAAAGATCGGGTTGTGAGTTTCTTCCGCCAGCTCTCTAGCCTCAGGAGCCTGAGCAGGTACCGTCTGCACCAGAGCCTGAGGAGGAAACTCGAACAGCTTGTCTCGACTGGAGGTGACCGTGAGGAGATCTCCAGAGTGAAGTCTTTGCTCAAGAGGAGTCAGTATGATAAACACACATCTTTGGTTTTTTAGAGGGATTTCGGGAAGTACCGCTCGCCTGACCCCTACAGAAACTGTAAGATGTCAGTGAATTGTAAAGTAGTGACCGGCCTGATTGATAGTACAGGTTCCCTGAACAGATCCAAATCAGGGATCCTGGAAGTCGTCAGGTCGTTCTACTCGCGCCTCTTGGGAAAGAGGGAACTAGATCGAGACGTGACGTCGACTTTCCTGGCCGAAGCCGTTCCTGAGCCAGGGGATGACCCCTCTCTCAGCGTTTTGACTGAGGCAATCAGGGGAGAGGAAGTGAGACTGGCCATTGATGGGCTTCGGCTCAAGAAATCGCCAGGTCCAGACGGCTTAACGTCTGAATTTTATAAGACCTTTAGGGACTCCTTGGTCCCCCTCTTGACGAAGGTGTTCAATGAGTGCCTTTCCTCGGGTGCTCTTCCCCGTTCAATGAGGAGGTCTGCCCTGATTATCCTGTCAAAGGGTAAGGACTCATCCCGTATGGAGAACTGGCGTCCCATAGCGCTTCTCAATACTGTCCGGAAGGTTCTGGCAAGGGTGCTCTTTAATCGGTTGGTGAAATTTGCTCCCCGGCTCCTTTCGGGGTCCCAGCATTGCTCTGTTCCAGGCCGCAGCACATTTAGTGCTGTACTCGGTGTCCGTGAGGCAGTGGAGCAGGGTAGGGCTGGCCTCTGGAAGGGGTTTCTGCTGTCCCTAGATCAGGCAAAGGCTTTTGATCGGGTGAACCACGACTATCTCTGGTCTGTCCTTTTGAGGCATGGTCTGCCCGGGGGGTTCGTAAATTGGTTAAAGGCATTGTATGCAGGGGCTGAGACTTTCCCGCTGGTGAATGGTTGGTCTGGCCGCCCTTTTGAGGTGGAATCTGGGGTTCGCCAGGGCTGTCCGTTAAGCCCGCTGTTATACGTATTCGCCATCGACCCCTTTTTAAGGAGGATCGAGGGTGGACCGTTGGCAGGAGTCCGGATGGACCAGGCGGCTTCGGAAGCCACCTTGAGGGCAGTGGAATACACCGATGTCTCGTTTGTATCCTCGAAAGAGGAGGCGGACTGGGTGATGTCTGAGGTTGACCGCTACTCGGAGGCATCTGTGTCTAAGATCAACCAGGAGAAGTGTGAGAGTCTCTGGCTGGGAGGGGGAGACCCTAGTTTTGGTCTTCCGGACACCCTCCCACAGCTAAGATCTTAGGTATCAATTTCGGCCCGGGTGATTACCCCGAGCTAAATTGGGAGGGCAGGCTGAAGATTGCCGCTCAAAAGCTGGACCAGTGGAAGGGTTGGACTTTGACCCTAAGGGAGCGGGTGAACCTGATCAAGGGTTACCTTCTGCCTTTGCTGAACTATTTGGGCAGCGTCTGCATTTTGCCAGAGCCTCTTTGGACACGGGTCTACGGCCTGTTTTTTCAGATGCTATGGGGAAACAGGCTCAACCTAGTCAAAAGAGAGGTCACGTACCATACGAGGAGACTAGGCGGGTTGGGTATGGTCAACCCGGTGGTATTCTTAGTGAATGCCTTCCTTAAAATCAACAAAGCGAACCTCTGGCCAGAGAGGGCTCCTCCGTGGGTATTCTCCTGCAGGGGATGGCTTCGACCCTTCTTCCAGGAATGGGAGTCAGGAGGGCAAGTGAAGGACCTACGCACACCGCACAGGCGTCTCCCGGCTTATGCTACCCTGGTTTTGAAAGTGATACGCCGGTGGGGTCTGGGAATGTGGGAGATCAGAGCCATGCCGAGGAAATTCCTTCACAGGAGGGTTCACTTGACCCGTTTCCAGAAGCCTCTGGCCCTCAAGGATTGCCCAGGGCGGGATCTGGAGGTGGGGCTGAGGTTGTTAAATTCTACTCGGATCCCCTTGAAGTTTTGGGACTTGGCCTGGCGCTGCTTTCACGGGAGGCTATATGTAAGGGGCAATTTGAAGTACAGGAATTCCGATGACCGGGGTTGCCCCCGTGAGGAATGCTGCAACGTGCTGGAAAGCATGGAGCACTTCCTCCTTCAGTGCCCCTTTAATACAGGGGTCTGCAACAGGGTGGGTGCGTCCATAGGCTGGCCTAGGCTGGCTCGCCTCTCCTATCCGGAGTGGGCGTACAGAGCATTCGGGTCCCTGGATGGCCGAGATCGGGGCACGTTATTTCTAGTCAGCTTAGTGGTTAGGTTCTAGACGTGGAACGCACGCTGTTTAGTTTCTACCCAACAGAAAAACCTCCCCATGGAAGAGGTGGTTAGGAACATTCTGGGTGACCTCGGTAAAATGCGCTCGCTGGAATTTGACAGGCTGGGCACTGGGAAGGCCTCCCGCCTTTGGAGGGGTCTCTCATTTGAAGTGCCTTGAGGGCCAGATTAAATTTATTTATTTATTTATTTATTTTTTTTCATAGTAGTAGGGGCAGGTATTTAGGCAGTAGGGAGAGATATTCATAGGGACAGTTAGGGACAGAGGAGGGAAAGATAGTTAGGCACGAGGTGATGTAGATAGGGCGATAGGGGCAGGGAGGGACAGATAGGGACAGGTCTTTTAAATTAGGGATAGCTTTTTAGATAGTAAGGGAAAGGTAGGTTTATATTTATATTTTTCCTTGTATCAGGGAGAGTGCCTGCTTTTCCGGCTCCCGGTGGTGGGCTGTCAACTTTCACTGGTAGCTTTTTGTTTTCAAGAAGTACTGAGGTGTATGGGGCTCACAAGCACCGAGCCATGGCTTAAAGTGTAAGTGGTAGGTGTTAGATTGTCGTCAGGTTATAATGTTGTTAAGTTGTTGTGTTATTATGCTAAGTTGTGAGGTATTCCGTAAAAGGCAGTAGGGTAGTAGGGTAATAAGGTGGGGTGAAGGTAAACCCCACCGAGATATTGCAAAAAAAAAAAAAAATTATTTAAGTAGTAGTATTGTCATGTAGTAGTAGTATTGACATGTGGTAGTATTAGTGTATGTCATATTTTATGCCAGTAGGAAAAAAATAAATAAATAAATTAAAAAAAAAAAAGCACATGGGTGTGTATGTAGGGTTCTAAGTTTCAGCTAGGGTTGTTTTTTCCACAGTGGTTATTATGCTTATGTTGGGTATGTTATGTTGGGCGATGGACCAGGTTTTATTTTCAGGCCGTATGTTAAGGTTGTCTGTGGTTCGTCTGAAGGTATGGTAATGCGGTCCCCTTTTTCTGTTTCTCTTCATATATGGAACATCGAGCCGGGAAGGAGGCGGATGGAAAGGGAATAAGAAAGTAGCAAGGGCAAGGGAGAGGAGCAAAAAAGAGCAAAAAGAGCAGGGGTGGAGCGGAGCAGAGCCGAGCCGAGCATAAACTTTAATGTGAGGACTCACGGACTCTAGGACTCTGGGACTCTCTTGGACTCTCTCAAGGACTCTTACGGACACAATGGACTCCTGTGGCTCTGAATGGAGAACCTGCACCTAGACTTTCATCTGGACCTAGCGGGGACTTTCATGGTATGCTTAGTATAGTTCCATGCTTATTTTTAAGGCAGCTTAGCCTTCTTTTCAGTTTGGTTATTGTATGACATAGGGGGGGTTATAGTTTCTGGGTTTACATGCTGTGTGTTATTTATTTATTTGCGGCTTAGCCTCTCTTTTGTTCTGGAAAATTGTTCTTGATATATGACATGGGGAGGGTTTGATGGAGTGTTGCGGGGTTTTTATGTTTTTGTACTTTTTCTATAAAATAAAAAAAGAGTTCCAGCTCCAGTAGTGTCCACTAAAGCTGCTGCAGTTAAAAAGCTTTTATAAGGATCGAGCTTGGCGGTCCAACGCAAGGCGTCCTACCGCCAGTCCCAGCCCCTGTGCCTTGGGGTGCCTCCCCGATGCTCTTCACTGAGTGTCCCAGGGGCCGGAAGCATTTCCTTTGAAAAAATTAAGTGTACAAACTACAGGTGGTGTAGCTTGCTTAACAGCTGGGATAATCCGCTGACTAGCAGACACTGCTACTAAGCACAAAGTATTTCCTGGGCTAGATGCAGTTAAAAATTTGTAATTAGATACTCTCGTTGGATGCTGAGAAAGCATTCCATAGAGTCTCCTGGCACGCCATGTTATTCTCTTAAAAAGCTTGGGGTAGGGGCCTAGGGGACCTTTTCATAGGAAAAATCACGGCCCTGTATCGCAATACGTCACCTAGGCTGAAGATAAATGGAACATTTTCATCACCTTTCATAATCACCAATGGGACAAGGCAGGGATGTCCTCTGTCCCCTCTCTTATACATCCTAGTGACAGAGCACCTGCTCTCATCAATTCACCATAACCCCAATATTAGGTGGATTGAGGTGGGAGGCACCAAGTACAAGAGCACTGCATTTGCTGATGATGTCCTAGTATATATCACTCAATCACATATATCCATCCCTGCTGTTATGGCTGAAATAGATCACTTTGTTACATGGTCAAATTTTAAAATCAATGCAGCGAAGTCTGAGGCCTTCGATGTCTCCCTCCCCAAATCCATACAGGATTCCATGCAGTCCAACTTTCCCTTTGCCTGGCCCTCACAGGGTATCAAATACTTAGGAATTCATATTCATAGAGACCTCTCCCGTCTATGTTATCTTAATTTTGGGCCCTTTATTGAACAACTCCATACAGACCACGGTTGGCAAGTTACAACTGCAAGATTCACTACGTGAACCACTGGTGTTTTGTGGAAAAGCACATGCACACTGTGTTCCAAATTATTATGCAAAAAGTGTTTAGGAGTGATAAGGTAAGAATTTTTTTGTTTGTCAGTTAAACTCATTGATGGTGATGTGTGTCAGGGCTCTTTATATCACTGTAAGCAATTGCAGTCACCTGTGCTAATTAGTTTGGCAGGTGTGTCCAATGAAAGGCAAGACTACTTAAGAAGGCTGTCCCACATTATTAAGCAGCCTACATTTTCTGCCAAAATGGGAAAGAAAAAGGATGTCGGCTGCTGAGAAGCAACAAACTGTGGTGTGTTTAGGTCAAGGCATGACTACAATCAACATTGCCAAGACACTTCATCCATCGCACAATCAAGAAGTATGTAGCTGATTCACAGTACACACGTGTGCGTGCTGATAAGGGAAAATTGAGGACTCTTTCCTACAGGCAATTACGTCAGGCTAAAAGAGCAGCGGCAAAAAAGCCTTGTCATACCAGCAGACAAGCTTTTGAAGCTGCTGGTGCCTCCAACGTCCCCCGAACAACAAGATGCAGGGTCCTTCAGAGTTTTGCAGCTGTGCGTAAGCCATCCTGTCGACCTCCTCTATCTACTGTACACAAGCAGAAACGTCTCCAGTGGGCCAAACAATACATGAAGACTGACTTCAAAACTGTTTGGTTCACCGATGAGTGCTGTGCAACGCTCGATGGTCCAGATGGATGGAGTGGAGGATGGTTGGTTGATGGACACCCCATGCAAACATGGCTACGGCGCCAACAAGGAGGAGGTGGTGTAATGTTTTTGGCTGGAATCATGGGGAGAGAGATTGTCAGCCCCTTTAGGATCCCTGAAGGGGTAAAGATGAACTCCATAATGTATGTGGAGTTTCTCAAACAGCACTTCCTGCCATGGTTCAAGAAGAAGAACCGTGTATTCCGCAGCAAGATCATTTTCATGCATGATAATGCACCATCTCATGCTGCACATAACACATCTGGATCTCTGGCTGATATGGGCATAAAAGGGGACAAACTTATGGTGTGACCCACATGCTCCCCTGACCTCAACCCCATTGAGAACCTCTGGAGCATCATCAAAAGGAGTGTCTATGATGGCGGGATGCAGTTCACATCTAAGTAACAGCTCTGGGAGGGTATTCTGTCCTCATGCAAAACAATTGAAGCAGAAACCATTCAAAACCTGACAAATTCAATGGACGAGAGAGTTCAGAAGCTCCTTTCGAACAAGGGGTCCTATGTGCAAAGGTAACATCACCTAGAATAAAGTTTTGAGTTGAAAACTGTTTGATTTCAGTTTCTAATAACCTGCTAATGCTTATAATTTCAAAAATGACCATTTTTTTGTTCTTTATTAAAATGAAAAGGTTGATCGAAGAGTGTGGGGGATCTAAGAGTGTGGCAACCGAGTAGTCAGGATTATTTCGAATTCTGACAATCTGAGGGTCATGTTGCAGGTAGTGCAGCAAGAAGGCACTCATGTGTCTTGTGCATCTAGGAGCCCCAAAATAATTTTCCGGGCTAGATGCAGCTAAAAACTATTATTAATTTGAAAGCTGGTGGAGCTTAGTATGGATGGCCTAATAGAATCAGTGCTGCAAACTTCTACAAGGCCCAAATTATTTTCCAGCCAAGATACAGATAAACATGATTAGTAATTTTAAATCTGGTGGAGTTTAGTGTAGATGGTCTAATAGAATCAGTACTGCATACTTCTACAAGGCCCAAATTATTTTCCAGCCAAGATACAGATAAACATGATTAGTAATTTGAAAGCTTAAAACGGTTGGTGAGGTGATTTTAACAAATCATCAAGCTTTTACTCTCCCCCGGATGACACAGGGGTAGAAAAGTCGTTTTGGATCCATGATGTGTTCATCCTTATGAACGTGAGTCTGTCTACATTATCAGTGGAGAGCCGCGTGCGCTTATCTGTCAGCACGCCACCAGCAGCGCTGAACACAGGTTCAGACAGAACGCTGGCTGCAGGGCATGACAAGATCTCCAAGGCGTAAGTGGCGAGCTCCGGCCATTTATCCAGATTGGAAGCCCAAAAAGAGCAAGGGTCCAGTGACACAGTCATGGCTTCAATGTTTACTTGGAGATACTCCTGTACCATCGTCTCTAGGCGTTGACTATGTGTCAGACTTCTTGTCTCCTGTGGCCTTGCAAAGGATGGGCTTAAAAAGTGGTGAAATGATTCCGCAAAATTGATGTTACCAGCAGATACTGTGTTTCTGTTACGGTTTGAGTGCTGAACACTGGACGGTCCCACGGTTGGCAAGTTGGAACTGTGAGATTCACTACGTGCACCACTGGTGTTTTGTGGAAAAGCACATGTAAGATTCTGCAACAGTCTCTGCTGATACTCCTGCATGTGTGCATCCCTTTCTATGGCAGGAATAATTTCTGCAAATTTACTTTTGTACCGGGGATCTAACAGTGTGGCAACCCAGTAGTCAGGATTTTTTCTAATTCTCACATTACCATCGTCTCTAGGCGTTGACTATCTGTCAGACTTCTTGTCTCCTGTGGCCTTGCAAAGGATGGGCTAAAAAAGTGGTGAAATAATTCCCCAGAATTGATGTTACCAGTAGTGTTGAGCCACCCCCGTAGTGTTCGAGTTCGGTTCGGTTCGTCGAACACCCGTATGTTCGCCGAACTGTTCGTCGAACTGTTCGTCGAACACCGTTAAAACCAATGGCAGGCAAACAGAAACACATAGAAACACATAGAAAACACCTTCAAAGGTGTCCAAAAGCTGACCAACTGCTCAGAAGACACAGCTAACACATGGAAAAGTGACAAGTACATATAGTCATGCGAAAAGAAAAGAGGAGGAGGAGTAAAAGGAGGGGGAGACACAGATATAGGCATGTCATGCACTTCTAAAACCAAAAAATTGCTAAGCCAACACGGCCAGTCCGTTCCTGCCCGTGCGACCTCCGTGTCGCCGGGTTTGTGCCAGAGCTGCGGTGGACCCTGATGGCCAGCCCCCCTCTCTCAATACTGGTGCCTGTCCGCTGGTGGGCCGAGCCCCCCCGCGGTGGGGGGGAGTAACATCTGCAGAAGAAAGACCATCTTCCAGCCAAACTAAGATGTCTACTTCTTTTCGTGGACAATGTGATATGATCCCTTTCTTACGGACACGCCCATCGCTACAAATTCCAGATGAGGCACAAAAACAGCATGTGCTTCAACGGATATCAAGTGCTCCTTTAAGTGGGCTCTCCTCCACCTCAACTTCAACATCACAAATACTCCAGTCCTCAGAGGTGTCACCCCAATCGCACTTGCTTCCTCACAGCTCCCAAATCTCCAGCTGCCCGTCTGAGTATGGGGTAGAACAGATGGTTGAGTCTGCAGAGCTGTTTACTCATACTATAGCCTGGAAAACGGAGGTCTGCTCCAGAGCTTCTGTTAATCCAGACGAGGAAATGATCTGCACTGATGCCCAGAATCTTTATGAGTCGGATCCAGGACCAGATGAAGAAGGTTCTGAGCATAATGTAGACCCTTGTTCCCAAACTGTAACTCGTGTTGGTGGAGACTATGATGAAGACGATGATGAGACTCAAATACCTAATTGGAGCGACAACTTGACTTTTTGGTCAGGGCAGGAAGAGGTTGGCTCTGAGGACGAAGGGTGTGAGAACACACAGGGTGATGATGACGAGGTTGGTGATCCCACTTACTGTCAACCCACAGTCCGGCAGTCGATGAGGTTAGCAGAGGAGGTGGAGGAGGATGTGACTAGCCCAGGGGATGGGGATGACTCGGTACCCGGGCCTTTGCCTGGCCTTTGGGATGTCGCGGTGGTCGGCTCCCGGGCCCGTACCCTGGGGTCAGTCTTTAAAAGGGTGGATAATTGTTAATTTTATAAGAGTTCGTGACGCCACCTGTGGTATCTGGTGAGAAGCACCAGCGCTGCAGTAGTCCACTGAGGCTGGTGATAAGGCAGCTCAATGGTATAGCTCCCCACAGGTGGAGCTAGGCCTCAGGGCAGCGTATGCAGGGGGAATGCAGGACAGGCGAGACCCAGCTGGGTCAGAGCAAGAACGGGAACGGACACGCTAGTCACTAGTGTTGAGCCACCCCCGTAGTGTTCGAGTTTGGTTCGGTTCGTCGAACACCCATGTGTTCGCCGACCTGTTCGTCGAACTGTTCGTCGAACACCGTTAAAACCAATGGCAGGCAATCAAAAACACATAGAAACACATAGAAAACACCTTCAAAGGTGTCCAAAAGCTGACAAACTGTTCAGAAGACATAACTAACACATGGAAAAGTGACAAGTACATATAGTCATGCGAAAAGAAAAGAGGTGGAGGAGTAAAAGGAGGGGGAGACACAGATATAGGCATGTCATGCCCTTCTAAAGCCCAAAAAGTGAGAAGCCGACACGGCCAGTCCGTTCTTGCCCGTGCGACCTCCGTGTCGCCGGGTTTGTGCCAGAGCCGCGGTGGACCCTGACGGCCAGCCCCCCTCTCCCAATACTGGTGCCTGTCCGCTGGTGGGTCGAGCAAGCCCCCCTGTGGTGGAGGCAGGTCTAAGCTTTTTAATTTAAATTATCTCTCTAATTTGAATGAATACACTTTAAATCCTTTACAAGGATCTATTGGAGGGCAAGTCTCATGCCAGCAGCCGCGTAATTCCAGCTCCAGTAGCGTCCACTAAAGCTGCTGCAGTTAAAAAGCTTTTATTAGGATCGAGCTCGGCGGTCCACCGCAAGGCGTCCTACCGCCAGTCCCAGCCCCTGTGCCTTGGGGTGCCTCCCCGATGCTCTTCACTGAGTGTCCCAGGGGCCCGAAGCATTTCCTTTGAAAAAATGAAGTGTCCAAACTACAGGTGGTGTAGCTTGCTTAACAGCTGGGATAATCCGCTGACTAGCAGACACTGCTACTAGGCACAAAGTATTTCCTGGGCTAGATGCAGTTAAAAATTTGTAATTAGATACTCTTGTTGGATGCTGAGAAAGCATTCCATAGAGTCTCCTGGCACGCCACATATTATTCTCTTAATAAGCTTGGGGTTGGGGTCTAGGGGACCCTTTTATAGCCAAAATCACGGCCCTGTATCGCAATACATCACCTAGGCTGAAGATAAATGGAACTGTAGCACCACGAGGGCTCGGTTGCTACAGAGGTATTGCACCTCGCCCAGAGGTGTAATATCTCACTCTCAGGTAAGGTTGGAGTGTAGATCAGGACCCCGACACCAGCATACATTACACCACATTGCCGTGGGGCAGGGCGACCAATATGCCCCTGAGATGGGCACAACAGTCCCTGTCCCTGGCTGGAGTGGTGGGAGGGAACACCGAGGAAGGGGAACCCTGTAGTGCAGGAGCAGGGAGGAAGCAGTTCCTGTCTGCATTGAGAAGGGAGTATAAAAGGTGGGCACCATCTTTGTTCAGTGCAGAGAAGTCTGAGCAGAAGTGACAGGGAGCAGGGGCTCTGCATGAGCTCTGCTCCGGAGGCGGGCCTAGTAACAGAGGCCCAGGTCTGGAAGAGGGAGAAGGAAGGAAGAGGAGCGGAGAAGGCTCCAGGAACGAGGAACGAAGGGATCCCAGGGGTGCGGATGGGCGAGTCGCCACCGCACGCCCGAATCCACCTGCGTGGAGGGGTCAGGCCAAAGGGGGAGACCGGTCCCCGAAACTAGTGGAGGCGGGAAATGACCCTCAGCTACAATCCGGAGGCTGAGACATTTTATGTGGCGCAGCCCCTCGCTACACCCGCTAGGAAGGCACCACATAGGGTCAGGGAAACTGGCGCCAAGTTTACCAAGAGGAGGCCCGAGGCAGCCGGACAGAAGCGTTGGTAAGAAAGGACAGACAAAGGACACACAAAGGGGGTCCTGTGAAGCGCTCCAAAGTTATCTGGGAGTTGTCTGAGCCCCTCACCTGGTGAGCACAGTACGACGTGGGCAGCCGTTACCTGCAGAAGTGGTCTGGATAATAAGAACTGTGAGTAAAGGCCCTGGACTGCATCACTGACTCCGTGTCGTTACTACTGCTGCCCTGCACAATCACCCCCATCCTCCGCATACACTGCCCTGAGGCTATACTCCTCCCGTGGGGAGTTATACTATGCTCTGCTGCACCCACAACACCAGCCTCAGCGGACTGCCCTGCAGCAGCGGTTCACTCTGACCGCAATCCACGGGTGGCGTAGTCGAACATTTAATCATCAAAACCACATAAATAGTTCTGCCACTGATTTGACCGCCCTGAGCCACGGAACCGGGTCGCCGCCACGGAGACTACAACCACCAGCATCCACCAAAAAGGGTCCAGCTCCGGGTGTCCCAAGGCCCAGGGGGCGCGTCAGAACATTTTCATCACCTTTCATAATCACCAATGGGACAAGGCAGGGATGTCCTCTGTCCCCTCTCTTATACATCCTAGTGACGGAGCACCTGCTCTCATCAATTCGCCATAACCCCAATATTAGGTGGATTGAGGTGGGAGGCACCGAGTACAAGTGCTCTCTATTTGCAGATGATCTCCTAGTATATATCACTCAATCACATATATCCATCCCTGCTGTTATGACTGAAATAGATCAATTTGTTACATGGTCAAATTTTAAAATCAATGCAGCGAAGTCTGAGACCCTCGATGTCTCCCTCCCCAAATCCATACAGGATTCCATCCAGTCCAACTTTCCCTTTGCCTTGCCCTCACAGGGTATCAAATACTTAGGAATTCCTATTCATAGAGACCTCTCCCATCTATGTTATCTTAATTGTGGGCCCTTTATTGAACAACTGCATACAGACCATGGTTGGCAAGTTAGAACTGTAAGATTCACTACGTGAGCCACTGGTGTTTTGTGGAAAAGCACATGTACACTGTGTTCCAAATTATTATGCAAAAAGTGTTTAGGAGTGATAAGGTAAGAATTCTTTTGTTTGTCAGTTAAACTCATTGATGGTGATGTGTGTCAGGCCTCTTTATATCACTGTAAGCAATTGCAGACACCTGTGCTAATTAGTTTGGCAGGTGTGTCCAATGAAAGGCAAGACTACTTAAGAAGGCTGTCCCACATTATTAAGCAGCCTACATTTTCTGCCAAAATGGGAAAGAAAAAGGATGTGTCGGCTGCTGAGAAGCAACAAATTATGGAGTGTTTAGGTCAAGGCATGTCTACAATCAACATTGTGCGATGATCAGGATGAAGTGTCTTGGTAATCAAGAATTACGTAGCTGATTCACAGTACACACGTGTGCGTGCTGATAAGGGAAAATTGAGGACTCTTTCCTACAGGCAATTACGTCAGGTTAAAAGAGCAGCAGCAAAAAAGCCTTGTCATAGCAGCAGACAAGTTTTTGAACCTGCTGGTGCCTCCAACGTCCCCCGAATAACAAGATGCAGGGTCCTTCAGAGGTTTGCAGCTGTGCGTAAGCCATCCTGTCGACCTCCTCTATCCACTGCACA
Source organism: Phyllobates terribilis (assembly GCF_046119375.1). Classification (NCBI taxonomy): domain Eukaryota; kingdom Metazoa; phylum Chordata; class Amphibia; order Anura; family Dendrobatidae; genus Phyllobates; species Phyllobates terribilis. The sequence continues at coordinate 404,981,328 of NW_027362761.1, read as the reverse complement.
CAAGCAGAAACGGCTCCAGTCGGACAAGCAATACGTGAAGACTGTCTTCAAAACTGTTTTGCTCACGGATGAGTGCCGTGCAACGCTCGATGGTCCAGATGGATGGAGTGGAGGATGGCTGGTGGATGGACACCCCACGCAAACACGGCTACAGCGCCAACAAGGAGGAGGTGGAGTAATGTTTTGGGCTGGAATCATGGGGAGAGAGATTGTCGGCCCCTTTAGGATCCCTGAAGGGGTAAAGATGAACTCCATAATGTATGTGGAGTTTCTAAAACAGCACTTTCCGCCATGGTTCAAGAAGAAGAACCGTGTATTCCGCAGCAAGATCATTTTCATGCATGATAATGCACTGTCTCATGCTGCACATAACACATCTGTATCTCTGGCTGATATGGGCATAAAAGGGGACAAACTTATGGTGTGACCCCCATGCTCCCCTGACCTCTACCCCATTCAGAACCACTGGAGCATCATCAAAAGGAGTGTCTATGATGGCGGGAGGCAGTTCACATCTAAGCAACAGCTCTGGGAGGGTATTCTGTCCTCATGCAAAACAATTGAAGCAGAAACCATCCAAAACCTGACAAATTCAATGGACGAGACAGTTCAGAAGCTCCTTTCGAACAAGGGGTCCTATGTGCAAATGTAACATCACCTAGAATAAAGTTTTGAGTTGAAAACTGTTTGATTTCATTTTCTAATAACCTGCTAATACTTATAATTTCAAAAATGACCATTTTTTTGTTCTTTATTAAAATGAAAAGGTTGATCGAAGAGTGTGGGGGATCTAAGAGTGTGGCAACCCAGTAGTCAGGATAACTTCGAATTCTGAGAATCTGATGGTCATGTTGCAGGTATTGCAGCAAGAAGGCACTCATGAGTCTTGCGCATCTAGGAGCCCCAAAATTATTTTCCGGGCTAGATGCAGTTAAAAATTATTATTAATTTTAAATCTGGTGAAGCTTATTATAGATGGCCTAATAGAATCAGTACTGCACACTGCTACAAAGCCAAAATTATTTTCCAGCCAAGATACAGATAAACATGATTAGTAATTTTAAATCTGGTGGAGCTTAGTATAGATGGCCTAATAGAATCAGTACTGCACACTGCTACAAAGCCCAAATTATTTTCCAGCCAAGATACAGATAAACATAATTAGTAATTTTAAATCTGGTGGAACTTAGTATAGATGGCCTAATAGAATCAGTACTGCACACTGCTACAAAGCCCAAATTATTTTCCAGCCAAGATACAGATAAACATGATTAGTAATTTTAAATCTGGTGGAGCTTAGTATAGATGGCCTAAAAGAATCAGAACTGCACACTGCTACAAAGCCCAAATTATTTGCCAGCCAAGATACAGATAAACATGATTAGTAATTTTAATTCTGGTGGAGCTTAGCATAGATGGGCTAATAGAAATAGGAATGCACACTGCTACAAAGCCCAAATTATTTTCCAGCCAAGATACAGATAAACATGATTAGTAATTTGAAAGCTTAAAATGGTTGGTGAGGTGATTTTAACAAATCATCAAGCTTTTACTCTCCCCCTGATGACACAGGGGTAGAAAAGTCGTTTCGAATCCATGATTTGTTCATCTTTATGAACGTGAGTCTGTCTACATTATCAGTGGAGAGCCGCGTGCGCTTATCTGTCAGCACGCCACCAGCAGCGCTGAACACAGGTTCAGACAGAACACTGGCTGCAGGGCATGACAAGATCTCCAAGGCGTAAGTGGCGAGCTCCGGCCATTTATCCAGATTGGAAGCCCAAAAAGAGCAAGGGTCCAGTGACACAGTCATGGCTTCAATGTTTACTTGGAGATACTCCTGTACCATCGTCTCTAGGCGTTGACTATGTGTCAGACTTCTTGTCTCCTGTGGCCTTGCAAAGGATGGGCTTAAAAAGTGGTGAAATGATTCCGCAAAATTGATGTTACCAGCAGATACTGTGTTTCTGTTACGGTTTGAGTGCTGAACACTGGACGGTCCCACGGTTGGCAAGTTGGAACTGTGAGATTCACTACGTGCACCACTGGTGTTTTGTGGAAAAGCACATGTAAGATTCTGCAACAGTCTCTGCTGATACTCCTGCATGCGTGCATCCCTTTCTATGGCAGGAATAATTTCTGCAAATTTACTTTTGTACCGGGGATCTAACAGTGTGGCAACCCAGTAGTCAGGATTATTTCTAATTCTCACAATTCGAGGGTCATGTTGCAGGTAGTGCAGCAAGAAGGCACTCATGTGTCTTGCGCATCCAGGAGCACCAAGCCCCTGTTGTGTTGGTGGCGAGGTAAGAATCATGCTTCCTTCCTCTGTCCTCTCCCCCCAACCTCGCACAACAGAAATGTCTCCCTCATCTGATGAGTTCCATTAGTTCGTCCTCCACTTCTTCCTGGGCTCCTGCACCTTCCTCACTAGTTTGGCTGCTACCATGCACCCTGGTAAAACCATCTCCCCCAACCTCACATGCCTGCCGCCTTGGTGCTGCCGACTGTCTGGACCTTGCAGATGTTAGCCCTTCCGCATACAACTCCTCCTCCTCTACGTCCTTCACCTCCTCTTGTGCCACCACCTGACTCCGAATTCTGTTTAACATGTGCTCCAGCATGTAAATCACCGGAATAGTCATGCTGATAATGGCATCGTCAGCACTAAACATCTTCGTCGCCATTTCAAAACTGTGCAGAAGGGTGCATAGGTCCCTGATCTGAGACCACTCCTCCAGCGTATGGCACCCGGGCTTGTCGGTGCTGCCACAGTCGCTGCAACATGTGCAGAGTTGAATTCCACCGGATAGGCACATCGCCATTTAGCCGGTGAAGTGGCAGGCCCAGAGATGTAAGTCGCTGAGCTGCGGGTTGCGAACGGCGGAAGTGAGTACACAGCGGCCGTGCCCTCTGCAGAAGGCCATCTAGTCCGGGATAGTGGGCTAAAAATTGCTGGAAAACCAGGTTCAACAGGTGAGCCATACAAGGCACGTGTGTGACATTGCCCCGGCGAAGGGCCGCACCCAGGTTTGCAGCATTGTCGCACACGGCCTTCCCTGGTTTCAGGTCCAGTGGAGACAACCATTCATGAAACTGGGTCTCCAGAGCTGACCACAACTCCTCAGCTGTGTGACTCACATTTCCCAGACATTTCAAAGTAAAAAACCGCCTGATGACGTTGAGCCCTGCTGCCAGCATAGTAAGGAGGTGTTCAGGATCCTTTCTGCGCAGTTAGAAAGCTTGTGGCATGACTAGACAGGCTTTGGGTGCAGGTGGAGGACCAAGAGGAGGTTGAGGAGGCAGAAGCAGTGGAGGAACTTTGAGATAAAGAGGATTGACGCACAACTCGTGGGGACGGCAAGACTTGGACAGCAGCCCCTTGTCCTGCTGTCACCATAGTTACCCAGTGCCCAGTCAGCGGCATGTAACGCCTCTGTCCATGCCTACTCGTCCACGTGTCTGTGGTGAAATGCACCCTGTCACACACAGAGTTTCTCAAAGAAGCGGTGATGTTGTGTGCGACATGCTGGTGGAGCGCAGGCACACCTTTCTTTGAGAAGTAGTGCCAACTGGGCATCTGGTACTGGGGCACTGCGACGGACATAAGTTCTCGAAAATCCTCTGTGTTCACCAGGCGGAAAGGCAGCATTTCTGTAGCCAAGAGCTGTTGTGCTTAGACTGGGTTGAGAAGGGTGTCCCCGGAAAACTGCCAGTCTGTGAGGAAGATGCAGGCGGACATGTTAGGTTGCCTTGATCCAAAGGTGGTGCTATCGATGTCGAACAGCGCTCAACACCAGCTGGTGTCTCCACCTCCAAAGAAAATGATGACCTGCCAATCACGCTAGCTGTTGCGGGTAAAGAGGTGGCAGGTCTGCGTCCCAAAACAGGTGTGACCGCTGTCCCCCCAGTCACAGAGGATGAAGAGGCCGTGGATGCACAAGATGAGGCAGACTGTGGTTGGCCCGGCCGGCAAGGCCACATTGTAGCACAGTGAGCTTCCCAATGCAACTTATGCTTCATATCCATGTGCCAGTTCATGCATGAAGTACTCAAACTATGGATTTTTTGGCCTCTACTTAGTTTTTGCTGACAAATGTTACAGATAACACAAGTTGGGTCATCTTTATCGATCTGAAAAAATGCCCAGGCTATGCAAGGCTTAGCACCCATGCCAAACTAAAATGTCTACTTCTTTTAGCGGACAATGTGATAAGATCCCTTTCTTACGGCCACGCCAATCGCTACAAATTCCAAATGAGGCACAAAAACAGCAGGTGCTTCAATGGATATCAAGTGCTCCTTTAAGTGGGCTCTCCTCCACATCAACTTCAACATCACAAATACTCCAGTCCTCAAAGGTGTCACCCCAATCGCACTTGCTTCCTCACAGCTCCCAAATCTCCAGCTGCCCGTCTGCGTATGGGGTAGAACAGATGGTTGAGTCTGCAGAGCTGTTTACTCATATTATAGCCTGGGAATCAGAGGTCGGCTCCAGAGCTTCTGTGAATCCAGACGAGGAAATGATCTGCACTGATGCCCAGAATCTTTATGATTCGGATCCAGGACCAGACGCAGAAGGTTCTGACCATAATGTAGACCCTCATTCCCAAACTGTAACTCCTGTTGGTGGAGACAATGAGGAAGACGATGATGAGACTCAAATACCTGATTGGAGCGACAACTTTAGATTTTTGTCAGGGCAGGAAGAGGTTGGCTCTGAGGATGACAGTGTGATGATGATGACTTTGGAGATCCCACTTACTGTCAACCCACAGTCAGCCAAGAGATGAGGTCAGCAGAGGAGTTGGAGGAGGATGCTAGTGACGACGAGGTTAGGTTGCGCCTTCCTGGACAGAGACGGAGTACTGGAAGCACGTCAACAACTGCATCCTCAACCACAACTCTGCCTCTGACCACAAGTCGTAGTGGCTCTTCAGGTGCATGGGCTCTAAGCCTTGCATAGCCTGGGTATTTTTTCAGATAGATAAGGATGAGCCAACTCGTGTTATCTGTAATATTTGTCACCAAAAGCTAAGTATAGGCCAAAAAATCCATAGTTTGAGTACTTCATGCATGAACCGTCACATGGATATGAAGCATAAGTTGCAGTGGGAAGCTCACTGTGCTACAATGCGGCCTAGCGGGCCGTGCCAACCACCGTCTGCCCCATCTTGTGCATCCGCGGCCTCTTTATCCTCTGTGACTGGGGGGACAGCAGTCACACATGTTTTTGGACGCAGACCTGCCACCTCTTTACCCGCAACAGCCAGTCTGATTGGCAGGTCATCATTTCATTTGGAAGTGGAAGCACCAGCTGGTGTTGAGCGCTCTCCGACATCGAGAGCACCACCTTTGGATGAAGGCAACCAAACTTTTCCTTCTGCATCTTCCTCACAGACCGGCAAGTTTGCCGGGGACACCCTACTCAACCCCGTCTAAGCACAACAGCCTGTCCTCGGTCCCTCAGATGTGGACAAGTAAAAGACCATTTCCTCCTAGCCATGAGAAAGCTAAGAGGATGAATTTCACCATCTGCAAGCTGTTGGCTACAGAAATGCTGCCTTTCCGCCTGGTGGACACAGAGGATTTTCGAGACCTTATGTCCGTCGCAGTGCCCCAGTACCAGATGCCCAGTCGGCACTACTTCTCAAAGAAAGGTGTGCCTGCGCTCCACCAGCATGTCGCACACAACATCACCGCTTTTTTAAGAAACTCTGTGTGTGACAGGGTGCATTTCACCTCAGACACTTGGGCGAGTAAGCATGGACAGGGGCGTTACATGTTGCTGACTGGGCACTGGGTAACTTTGGTGACAGCAGGACAAGGGGCTACTGTCCAAGTCTTGCCGTCCCCACGAGTTGTACCTCAATCCTCTTTATCTAGAAGTTCCTCCACTGCTTCTGCCTCCTCAACCTCCTCTCGGTCCTCCACCTGCACCCAAAGCCTGTCTGGTAATGCCACCCGCTTTCTAACTGCGCAGAAGGAATCCTGCACACCTCCTTACTATGCTGGCAGCAGGGCTCAAAGGCATCAGGCGGTGTTTACATTGAAATGTCTGGGAAATGTGAGTCACACAGCTGAGAAGTTGTGGTCAGCTCTGGAGACCCAGTTTCATGAATGGTTGTCTCCACTGGACCTGCAACTATGGAAGGCCGTGTGCGACAATGCTGCAAACCTGGGTGCGGCCCTTCGCCGGGGCAATGTCACACACGTGCCTTGTATGCCTCACGTGTTGAACCTGGTTGTCCAGCAATATTTAGCCCACTATCCCGGACTAGATGGCCTTCTGCAGAGGGCACGGTCGCTGTGTGCTCACTTACGCTGTTCGCATCCCGCAGATCAATGACTTACATCTCTACAGAAGTCGTTGGGCCTGCCAGTTCACCGGCTGAAATGCAATGTGCCAACACGGTGGAATTCAACTCTGCACATGTTGCAGCGACTGTGGCAGCACCAACAAGCCCTGGTGCAATAAGTTCTGACGTATAGCCTGGGCCAACGAGATCCAGAGGTAGGGCAAATCACGCTGCAGGAGTGGTCTCTGATCAGGGACCTATGATGTTGACGCGCCCCCTGGGCCGTGGGGTACCCGGAGCCTGGCCGGTAGACGCAGGGGGTTGTAGTCACTGTGGCGGCGACCCGGTCTGTGACCCAGGGCAGTCAATCCAAGAGTAATTTGTATATATGGGTTTTATAATGTCCGACTACGCCACCTGTGGAGTGCGGCCAAAGGGGCCGCCGCTGCGGAACAGTCCTCTGAAGCTGGTGGTTTTGCAGCAATGGTATTATTACTCCCCACAGGAAGAGTGTAGCTTCAGGGCAGTGTGGGTGGATGATGGTGGTTGTAGTGCAGGGAGTCAGTAATGAACACAGAGTCCGTGTGATGCAGTCCCAAGATCTTTTCTCACAGTTGTTGCAGTCAAGATTACAGGTACCAGAGCAATTTCCCCCGTCGTGCTGTGCGTACTCAGTGAGGGGCTCAGTCCACCCCCAGATAGCTCCGGAGTACTTAGCAGGACCCCCTTCTGTGTGTCCTTTCTCTGGCCTTCTCCCTGCATCTCACACCCAGTGACACTTCTATTCGGTATCCTCAGGCCTTGGCGGGCGACGTGTGTTCCGTCACCTGGGTCCTATGTGGCTACCTTCTTAGTGAGACTGGTGTGGACTTTGGCCTGCAGTACATGAAATGCTGCAGCCTCCGGTTTCTAGTTGAGCCTTGCTGTTTCTCCGCTAGTTGAGGGACTGGTTCCCCTTATCTGGCCTGACCCTTCTACCTCCTGGTAGCAGCGGGCGTACACGTGGCCTTCTGCACGGCCCGTACCCCTAGCGTCCCTTCGGTTCCTGGAGCCTTCCTGATCCCACTCCTCTCTTCTCTCCTTCAGTCCTGGGCCTCCCAGGCTAGGCCTGCCTCTGGAGCGGAGCTCAAGCAGAGCCTCTGCTCCTGTCACTGCTCCTCCTCTGACTGGCTTGCTCTTTCTAAGATGGCTTCCTATTTATACTCTCCCTGTCATGTGCTCCCCTAATCTGCTTTCTCCACCCACACCCACTACATAGGATCCTCCCACCTGCTAGGGACCTGGGACTGTGCTCTCCCTTAGGAGCAATCTCGCCCTACCCCCACTGCGGGTATGTGTTGGATGCAGGTGTTAGGGACCCGAGCCATACTCCTTCCTTACCTGAGGGTGAGATACCACACCTCTGGGTGAGATGCAGTACCTCTGTGGCGACAGAACCATCAGGGGCACCACACACCCTTCTGCACAGTTTTGAAATGGCGACGAAGATGTTTAGTGCTGACGACGATGCCATTATCAGCATGACTATTCTTGTGATTTACATGCTGGAGCACACGTTAAACAGAATTCAGAGTCAGGTGGTGGGACAAGAGGAGGTGGAGGAAATAGAGGAGGAGTCGTATGCGGAATGGATAACATCTCCAAGGTCGGCAGCACTAAGGCGGCAGGCATGGGAAGGTGGGGGAGATTGATTAACCAGGGAGCATGGTAGCAGCCAGACTGTTGAGGAAGGTGCAGGAGCCGAGGAAGAAGTTGAGGACGAACTGGCGATGGGCATGTAAGACTCATCAGAAGAGGGAGACCTTGATCACATTTCTGTTGTGCGAGGTTGAGGGGAGAGGGCAGAGGAAGGAAGCATGATTCTTACCTCGCTACCAACACAGCAAGGACTTGGTCCTCCTGGATGCGCAAGACACATGAGTGCCTTCTTGCTGCACTACCTGCAACATGACCCTCGGATTGTCAGAATTCGAAGTAATCCCGACTACTGGGTTGCCACACTCTTAAATCCCCAGTACAAAAGTAAATTTGCCGAAATAATTCCTGCCATAGAAAGGGATTCACGCATGCAGGAGTATCTGCAGAGGCTGTTGCAGAATCTTACATGTGCTTTTCCACAAAACACCAGTGGTGCACGTAGTGAATCTCACAGTTCTCACTTGCCAACCGTGGGACTGTCGAGTCTTCATCACTCAAACCGTAACATTAACACAGTATCTGCTGGTAACAGCAATTTTGTGGAATCGTTTCACCACTTTTTTAGCCCATCCTTTGCAAGGCCACAGGAGACAAGAAGTCTGACACATAGTCAACGCCTAGAGACGATGGTACAGGAGTATCTCCAAGTGAACATCGAAGCTATGACTGTGTCACTGGACCCTTGCTCATTTTGGGCTTCCAATCTGGAAAAATGTCCGGAGCTCGCCACTCACGCCTTGGAGATCTTGTCATGCCCTGCAGCCAGCGTTCTCTCTGAACGTGTGTTCAGCGCTGCTGGTGGTGTGCTGACAGTTAAGCGCACGCGGCTGTCCACTGAGAATGTAGACAGATTCACGTTCATAAAGATGAACAAATCATGGATCCTCAAGGACTTTTCGACCCCTGTGTCATCCTGGGGAGACTAAAAGCTTGAGTGTTTGGTAAAATCACCTCACCAACCGTTTTAAGCAACTCTGGGGCAATTGATGCCACTTAAGTGGTGTCTGTGCCACAATTTTTGGAAAAAATGGAGACTCTTTTTGGAGTCCCCTTGCTGTGTTTTACGTGACATCGTCAATTCCAGGTGGGTTGGGTCGCTCCCCCCCCCCTTTTAACCGTAAGAAACTACATACACTATGGCTTGGGGTAACACAGATGGTTGAGTCTGAAGAGCTGTTTACTCAGAGGTCTGCTCCAAAGCTTCAGTGTCTGCTAGTCAGCGTAGAATTTTTAACTGCATCTTGCCTAGGCAATACTTTGGGCGTAGTAGCCCAGCTGCGAAGCAAGCTGCACCGCCTGTGTATCTAATAAGAATTTTTAAATGCATCTAGCCTAGGCAGACTGTGGGGACCCCCAACCAAACCCAGACGCTCAGCCCCCCTACCGCCCCCCTTTCCTTGACAATACAATAATGTAACTCTTACAACTGGATGGGTGAGGATCGGTCACAGCTTTATTAACTCTTTATACTCATTCCATTAGAAAGGCATTTTATTTCTAAAATAATTCAGCTTGTTGCAGCATGCCCTGGGTATCCACACCGGCAAGTTGGCCAACAAGTGTAACTCTCCAACATGTCCTTTCTATTTCCAGGCCACGGAGGATCCTGCGTACTCGTATGCAGGACTCTGACCCCCATCCATCACTCTTAACACTTGTTCCACTCCGTCCTGGAGTCCTGACAGGAATATGTCCAGTCCAATATCCATTAAGTGAACACCGTCGGGCCTTATGAGGCCTGCTTTATCTCCTTCCAGTTGTCGGTGTTGTATCACTACACCGCCTCTGTCTCTTCTAAATTCTGCCATCCGAATATTTATTACCCGCCTTGTCCGTTCGATGGGCGTGATGTCTCGTGCACCTTGCCATACCGCTATCGGCACAATCTCTGACCATACTATAGTTAGTTTTGTGAAAAATTCTCTGAAGCGCTCAGTGTCTAGTTTCATTATTGCCATTAGTTATGCGCTCTTGTGATGACCTAGGTCGTTTCCCCGGGCTTGTATAACTAAGATGACCGGACCTCTTGCCTCTCTCTCTACCTTGATTACCTCCATTAGTACCTGTGGCCATAGCAGGCCTCTAATACCTCTCCAGTTGAAATATGTGTTATGAAACTCTAATTTCCTCCTGCCTGGGCGGAATATTGCCCTTTCTTCTGCCAAATATATATGCGAGTGGTCAATCACCCACACTGTTGGCTTAGCGTCACCTGTAAAAGAAACAAACCACATTAGGATAACCAGTCCGGTCTTATGTATCTCGCCAAACATGCAGATCGCCATCTCCCTATCCTCTGAACTTCCATTTCTGACAGACCTGCTCTTGCTGCTTCCGTGGCTGCACCTATGCGGAATGAGTGTGTCCCGTAATCTTTGGGGTGGTTCCCTGCCGATGTTATGCATTTATTAAATATAGCTTGGAACAGGTATCTTGATAATGGCGTTCCATCAATGTGTGATAGGAAGAAATTACTTTGTGATCTGATGGTTATATATGTTTTTACTATTGTTACCCGACTCAGTGTACCGTTTGTGGGTTGTAGAAGTACCCAAGTGCCCCTGCCCGGTGGAACTGTTTTCGATTGGCGTATGCGTAGACGTATTGCATTATTGGCTATGACTACGTCCTGGTGTAATAAGCCTCCACTGGTGGTAATTTTGGATTGAGGGACTAATTCGCTTATGCATAGCTCCCCGAAGAAGGCGATCGCAAATGCAGTAGACAGTAGTGTTGCTTCAAATTGTGAGTGTCATGTTAATGGTGTTAGGGATATGATGTAAGAAATCAGTTTTAGTGACACGGGACGGGACGTCTACACTACTGACTTGGCTGACCCCTTTTCCACCCTTTTATGGATTGTCTGATGATGAATCTCTTTGTCACATCTCCCCAATTCAGTAGTTGGAAGTGAAATGCTACTCCAGTCAGACTCCACTGCGCTGACGCCCCTGATATGCCCCTCATCATTAGCTGGTGGAGAAATTCTATGGTGACTTGTAATCTGGCTTGTTCACATTGGTCAACCTGTCTGCCTGCTACTAGTCGTGTCCACTCTTCCCATGCCTTACTGTATGCTTGCCACGTCGACGGGGCAACTGACGCTCTGATTTATGGCATCAACTATACGACACTAGATCCCATAGGGAGGGTGGGCAACTGTTGCCCGATGGGTGGGCGTTGGGGAGGAGCTCTGTGAAAATCTGCCAATTGAATTGTGATAAAGCGTTAGCAGCAGCTTTAGACCCCTCAGCATCGTGGCTAGCGCGGACCCATGCATTGCGTTTTAGGGACAGGAATGATAGCCAGCGTAGACGGGAGAAACGATGATGCCATATTATTAATGCAGTGCGCTAGGCTGGTGTTTTTTGTTATGAAGCGTATATTTTTGTTAGCCAGAAGCGCGCCCCATATTTCTATTGCTACCACTATTGGGAAGAAAATTTTTTTTCCGGGCTAGATGCAGCTAAAAATTGTTATTAATTTCAAAGCTGGTTGAGCTTGGTATAGATGGCCTAATACGATGAGTACCACACACTGCTACTATGGCCAAAATTATTTTCCAGGCAAGATGCAGCTAAAAATTATTAGTAATTTGAAAGCTGGTGGAGCTTAGTATAAATTGCCTAATAGAATGAGTACCACACACAGCTAATATGCCCCAAATTTGTTTTCAGAGCTAGATGCAGATAAAAATTATTTTGAATTTGCAACCTGGTGGAGGTTAGTATAGATGGACTAATAGAACAAGTCCCACACACTGCTACAAGTCGAAGCCCAAATATTTTTTCAGAGCTAGATGCAGATAAAAATTATTTTGAATTTGCAACCTGGTGGAGGTTAGTATAGATGGACAAATAGAATGATGCTATGCCCAAAATGTTTTACTTCACTAGGTGCAGTAAAAAATTGGTTTTCTATACACAGGTGGTGTAGCTTGAAACACAGATAGGCTACTCCACTGACTAACACACACTGCAAGAAGCCAAAAAGGATTTGCTTTGCTAGATTTAGCGAAATGCTGTGAAAAAAACTTGCACAGCACTACAACAGACCAACCTGGCAAAAAGTGATAGGAACTGATGTAACCTAGCCCTCAAAAGGACTGCAATTACAATTAGTCTTTACTCCCAACCTATCTATTTAAGAGCACAGACCAGCCTGATAAAAGTGATAGAAACTGATGTAACCTAGCCCTGAAAAGGACTGCAATTACAATTAGTCTTTACTCCCAACCTATCTATTTAAGAGCACAGACCTGCCTGATAAAAGTCATAGGAAATTGTAACATACCTGGTGGCGTCCTTGCATAGTGGTCCATCTCCCACTGTGCAAGATCGCGCACTTGATTTCCAGTCCAGACTATCACTTTGGCTTCCTTTCATATGGTCTGCTTTGCTCTCCTCTGTCTGCTTAGGGCGACGTCCGCCAAACTTCCTGATTCTTGTAGCTGCTGCAGACACACCCCTAATGCGTCATCAGCCTATTGCTGTCTGTCACCTGGTATTTAACCCAGCTCCTCCCTGGAATCCATGCCTGAGCATCTTGTTCTGTCAGTTGGCTTCTTGTCACTGATGTGCCAGGTCCTGTCTATGTTTCCTGCCTTGCGGTATCAGCTCCCGTGTCTGAACTGCGTCCTGTCTGTGTACTCTAGCCAGCTGCCTTTCTTGGAGGCTATATTTCCAGGCCCGTGTGAACACGCTCTTTGCCTGTTCCTTCTGCCCTCTAGGGGCCGTATACCTAGATCTGTTGTCTGTGTCTTTTCCCAGTGTCTGTTCCTGCCCTAACTATCTTCCAGCCTGTTTCCCGTTTCTCTCTACGCCCATATCTCCCCTTTTTCTGCAGAGTCTGAACTCGTACCTACTCCTGCTTTTTGTCTCTGTACTTCCGTTTGTGAGTTTGTGGTCCACTCGCTACTTCACTGCAAGTACCCTGTGGGTATCTGGTTCTGCCTTTCCCTTCCTGTCTGTTCCGTGTGAACAGAGCCCTGTCCCCTCTGCTCTGCCTTGCTCGCCGCTTCGTCGGTTCTTGCCTGCTCTGCCTTGCTCACCGCTCTGGTGGTTTTTGCCTGCTATGCCTTGCTCACCGCTCCGGCGGTTCTTGCCTGCTCTCCCTTTGCCCACTGCTCCGGAAGTCTCGCTCTGCTCTGACCCTTGGCTCACTGCTCCGGCAGTCTCGCTCTGCTCTGACCCTCTGCTCACTGCTCCGGCAGTCTCGCTCTGCTCTGACCCTTTGCTCGCTGCTCCGACAGTCTCGCTCTGCTCTGACCCTTTGCTCGCTTCTCCGGCAGTCTCCCTCTGCTCTGACCATTTGCTCGCTGCTCCGGCAGTCTCGCTCTGCTCTGACCCTTTGCTCGCTGCTCCGGCAGTCTCGCTCTGCTCTGACCCTTTGCTCGCTGCTCCGGCAGTTTCGCTCTGCTCTGACCCTTTGCTCGCTACTCCGGCAGTCTCGCTCTGCTCTGATCCTTTGCTCGCTGCTCCGGCAGTCTCGCTCTGCTCTGACCCTTTGCTCGCTGCTCTGGCAGTCTCGCTCTGCTCTGACCCTTTGCTCGCTGCTCCGGCAGTCTCGCTCTGCTCTGACCCTTTGCTCGCTGCTCCGGCAGTCTCGCTCTGCTCTGACCCTTTGCTCGCTGCTCCGGCAGTCTCGCTCTGCTCTGACCCTCTGCTCGCTGCTTTGGCAGTCTCGCTCTGCTCTGACCCTTTGCTCGCTTCTCCGTCAGTCTCGCTCTGCTCTAACCCTGTGCTCGCTGCTCCAGCAGTCTCGCTCTGCTCTTACCCTGTGCTCGCTGCTCCGGCAGTCTCGCTCCGCTCTGACCCTTTGCTCACCACTCCAGGCGGCCTCATCCTGCTCTACTCTCGCTCACCACTCCAGGCGGTCTCGTCTTGCTCTGCTCTTGCTCGCCGCTCCGGGCGGCCTCACTCTGCTGTGTTTGTCCACCGCATCTGCGGGTCTGTTCCTGAGTCCCAGTCTGTACTGGGTCCTACCCACTCTGTGCTCCAACCTGTCGTACCTGCCAGTACCTCCCTACCTGCATACCAGTCGTGCTTACCAACATCCACCTGCCTGCATACCGGCCGTACCTGCCAGTACCTCCCTGTTTGCATACCAGTCATGCTCGCAAGTATCCACCTGTCTGCATATCTGCCGTGTCTGCCTTTACCCACCAGTCTGTGTGTCAGCATAACCTGCCTGTTCCTGTATTCCCCGGTGTGGGTCAACAGCCGTGTCCGGGGTCTGAGCTGGAGTAGCACCTGGTCCCTCTGCTCGGTCCCTCCTTGGTTCACTGGTGTCGTATGCCGTCGTGCGCCCTTGGTCGGATCAGGTGGATACTTAGCTACGCCCCTCCAGGCATTCACTCTCCGGTACGGTCCAGTGGAATCACTACATATACACGCACACGCCAGTCAGTCCGGGCGTGTGCATTACAAAAATGATATAACCTAGTCCTTAAAAGGACTGCAATCACAACTATTCCCTACTCCCAAGCTATCTGTAGATTTGTGCGAAAATTGGCTTGAAATTAACAAAGTATAGCGCACACCGCAACAGTGGTGCCGTCTAACACGCAGCTGCAGCAGTGAGAAAATGGTGGCAACGGGGAAAATGGCGGGGTCTTATAGGGCAAGGACATGTGACATACACTGCCAATGACACATGCCCTTGCTTGTGTGAAAAAAAGCAGTTCGCTCCGTGTGTGCGCTGCTGATAGGCTGACAGATTGCACCTCCCCACTGTAAATGCGGGAAAGAGAAAAAAAATGGAGATCTTCATTATTTCTGCAGAGATCCATCCCCTGCCCCTCCCCCCGCCCCGCTGTACACTCAAACTGCGTATTAACATTAATTTTCAGCATTACTGAGAAAAAATCCAGTTATGATTTTGGTGCACGAACAGTTATCGAACATAACCTCGAACAGCCGAATTTTTTTCAAATTGTTCGGGTTCGCCGAACGGCTTGAACACCGCCCAAAACAGCTCGAGTTTGAGATTGGCGAACAGTTTGAGTCGAACACCGCTCATCTCTAGTTACCAGCAGATACTGTGTTTCTGTTACATTTTGAGTGCTGAACACTCGACGGTCCCACGGTTGGCAAGTTGGAACTGTGAGATTCGCTACATGAACCACGAGTGTTTTGGGGAAAAGCACATGTAAGATTCTGCAACAGTCTCTGCTGATACTCCAGCATGCGTGCATCTCTTTCTATGGCAGAAATAATTTCTGCAAATTTACTTTTGTACCGGGGATCTAAAAGTGTGGCAACCCAGTAGTCAGGATTATTTCTAATTCTCACAATTCGAGGGTCATGTTGCAGGTAGTGCAGCAAGAAGGCACTCATGATTCTTGCACATCTAGGAGCACCAAGTCCCTGTTGTGTTGGTGGCGAGGTAACAATCATGCTTAGTTCCTCTGCCCTCTCCCCCAAACCTCGCACAACAGAAATGTGATCAAGGTCTCCCTCATCTGATGAGTCTTCCATCAGTTCGTCCTCCACTTCTTCCTGGGCTCCTGCACCTTCCTCACTAGTTTGCCTGCTACCATGCGCCCTGGTAAAACCATCTCCCCCAACCTCACATGCCTGCCATTTTGGTGCTGCCGACCGTCTGGACCTTGCAGATGTTAGCCCTTCTGCATACAAATCCTCCTCCTCTACTTCCTCCACCTCCTCTTGTGCCACAAACTGACTCCGAATTCTGTTTAACATGTGCTCCAGCATGTAAATCACCGGAATAGTCATGCCGATAATGGCATCGTCAGCACTAAACATCTTCGTCGCCATTTCAAAACTGTGCAGAAGGGTGCATAGGTCCCTGATCTGAGAACACTCCTCCAGCGTGATTTGCCCCACCTCTGGATCTTGTTGGCCCTGGCTATACGTCAGAACATATTGCACCAGGGCTTGTCGGTGCTGCCACAGTCGCTGAAACATGTGCAGAGTTGAATTCCACCGGGTAGACACATCGCATTTTAGCCGGTGAAGTGGCAGGCCCAACGACTTCTGTAGAGATGTAAGTCGCTGAGCTGCGCGATGCGAATAGCGGAAGTGAGCACACAGCGACCGTGCCCTCTGCAGAAGGCCATCTAGTCCGGGATAGTGGGCTAATAATTGCTGGACAACCAGGTTCAACACGTGAGCCATACAAGGCACGTGTGTGACATTGCCCCGGCGAAGGGCCGCACCCAGGTTTGCAGCATTGTCGCACACGGCCTTCCCTGGTTTCAGGTCCAGTGGAGACAACCATTCATGAAATTGGTTCTCCAGAGCTGACCACAACTCCTCAGCTGTGTGACTCACATTTCCCAGACATTTGGAAGTAAAATCCGCCTGATGACGTTGAGCCCTGCTGCCAGCATAGTAAGGAGGTGTGCAGGATCCCTTCTGCGCAGTTAGAAAGCTTGTGGCATGACCAGACAATCTTTGGGTGCAGGTGGAGGACCGAGAGGAGGTTGAGGAGGCAGAAGCAGTGGAGGAACTTCGAGATAAAGATGATTGACGCACAACTCATGGGGACAGCATAACTTGGACAGCAGCCCCTTGTCCTGCTGTCACCATAGTTACCCAGTGCCCAGTCAGCGACATGTAACGCCCCTGTCCATGCCTACTAGTCCAAGTGTCTGTGGTGAAATGAACCCTGTCACACACAGAGTTTCTCAAAGAAGCGGTGATGTGGTGTGCGACATGCTGGTGGAGCGCAGGAACACCTTTCTTTGAGAAGTAGTGCCGACAAGGCATCTGGTACTGGGGCACTGCGACGGACATAAGGTCGCGAAAATCATCTGTGTCCACCAGGCGGAAAGGCAGCATTTCTGTAGCCAAGAGCTTGCAGATGGTGAAACTCAACCTCTTAGCTTTCTCATGGCTAGGAGGCAATGGTCTTTTACTTGTCCACATCTGAGGGACTGAGGGCTAGCTGTTGTGCTGCTTAGACGGGGTTGAGAAGAGTGTTCCCGGAAAACTGCCGGTCTGTGAGGAAGATGCAAGTGGACATGTTAGGTTGCCTTGATCCAAAGGTGGTGCTATCGATGTCGGACAGCGCTCAACACCAGCTGGTGTTTCCACCTCCAAAGAAAATGATGACCTGCCAATCACGCTGGCTGTTGCGGGTAAAGAGGTGGCAGGTCTGCGTCCCAAAAACAGGTGTGACTGCTGTCCCCCCAGTCACAGAGGATGAAGAGGCCGCGGATGCACAAGATGTGGCAGACGATGGTTGGCCCGGCCGGCTAGACCGCATTGTAGCACAGTGAGCTTCCCACTGCAACTTATGCTTCATATCCATGTGCCGGTTCATGCATGAAGAACTCAAGCTATGTATTTTTTGGTCTTTACTTAGCTTTTGCTGACAAATGTTACAGATAACACGAGTTGGGTCATCCTTATCGATCTGAAAAAATGCCCAGGCTATGCAAGGCTTAGCACCCATGCGACCTGAAGACCCACCACGACTTGTGGTCAGAGGCAGAGTTGTGTTTGAGGATGCAGTTGTTGACGTGCTTCCAGTACTACGTCTCTGTCCAGGAAGGCGCAACCAGACCTCGTCATCACTAGCATCCTCCTCCACCTCCTCTGCTGACCTCATCAACTGGCTGACTGTGATTTGACAGTAAGTGGGATCTCGTCATCATCACCCTGTGTGTTATCACACCCGTCGTCCTCAGAGCCAACCTCTTCCTGCCCTGACAAAAAACTAAAGTTGTCGCTCCAATCAGGTAATTGAGTCTCATCATCGTCTTCCTCATTGTCTCCACCAACAGGAGTTACAGTTGGGGAACAAGTGTCTACATTATGGTCAGAGCCTTCTGCGTCTGGTCCTGGATCCGACTCATAAAGATTCTGGGCATCAGTGGAGATCATTTCCTCGTCTGGATTCACAGAAGCTCTGGAGCTGACCTCTGATTCCCAGGCTATAGTATGAGTAAACAGCTCTGCAGACTCAACCATCTGTTATACCCCATACTCAGACGGGCAGCTGGAGACTTGGGAGCTGTGAGGAAGCAAGTGCGATTGGGATGACACCTCTGAGGACTGGAGTATTTGTGATGTTGAAGTTGAGGCAGAGGAGAGCCCACTTAAAGGAGCACTTGATATCTGTTGAAGCACCTGCTGTTTTTGTGCCTCACCTGGAATTTGTAGCGATTGGCGTGGCCGTAAGAAAGGGATCTTATCACATTGCCCGCTAAAAGAAGTAGACATCTTATTTTGGCTGGAAGATGGTCTTTCTTCTGCAGATGTTACTGTTGCTTTAACACCTACCCCCCGGACACAACCTTTTTTTCCCTTCCCAACATGCCTATTCCCCTTTCCACCAGCAGCAGGCCTTTTTCCACTCATTTTGGTGGTTAACTAATTGACGACTCTGGAGTTGTTTGCACAAAAAACAATGGATGGGAACGGACTAGAGCTGAGTGGCCGAACTGTGGTATTAGCCCAAAAGTATTGGCTGGGTTAGATGCAGTAAAACAATTTTATTACATACACAGGTGGTGGGGGTTAGTATAGATGGACTAATAGAACTAGTCCCTCACACTGCTACAAGCCCAAATATTTTTTCAGAGCTAGATGCAGATAAAAATTATTTTGAATTTGCAACCTGGTGGAGGTTAGTATAAATGGACTAATAGAATGATGCTATGCCCAAAAGGTTTTACTTGGCTAGGTGCAGTAAAAAAAATTGTATTCTATACACAGGTGGTGTAGCTTGCAACACAGATAGGCTACTCCACTGACTAACACACACTGCAAGAGGCCAAAATGGATTTGCTTTGCTAGGTTTAGCCAAATGCTGTGAAAAAAACTTGAACAGCACTGGCACAGACCAACCTGGCAAAAAGTGATAGGAACTGATGTAACCTAGCCCTCAAAAGGACTGCAATTACAATTAATCTTTACTCCCAACCTATCTATTTAAGAGCACAGACCTGCCTGATTAAAGTGATAGGAACTGATGTAACCTAGCCCTCAAAAGGACTGCAATTACAATTAGTCTTTTCTCCCAACCTATCTGTTTAAGAGCACAGACCTGCCTGATAAAAGTGATAGGAACTGATGTAACCTAGCCCTCAAAAGGACTGCAATTACAATTAGTCTTTACTCCCAACCTATCTATTTAAGAGCACAGACCTGCCTGATAAAAGTCGTAGGAAATGATGTAACCTAGTCCTCTAAAGGACTGCAATCACAACTATTCCCTACTCCCAAGCTATCTGTAGATTTGTGCAAAAATTGGCTTGAAATTAACACTCAAAGTATAGCGCACACAGCAACAGCGGTGCCGTCTAACACGCAGCTGCAGCAGTGAGAAAATGGTGGCTACGTGGAAAATGGCTGGGTCTTATAGGGCAAGGACATGTGACATACGCTGCCAATGACACATGCCCTTGCTTGTGTGAAAAAAAGCAGTTCCCTCCGTGTGTGCGCTGCTGATAGGCTGACAGATTGCATCTCCCCACTGTAAATGCGGGAAAGAGAAAAAAAAAATGGAGATCTTCATTATTTATGCAGAGATCCATCCCCTGCCCCTCCCCCCCGCCCCGCTGTACACTCAAATTGCGTATTAACATTAATTTTCAGCATTACTGAGAAAAAATCCAGTTATGATTTTGGTGCACCAACAGTTATCGAACATAACCTCGAACAGCCGAATTTTTTTCAATTTGTTCGTGTTCGCCGAACGGCTCGAACACCGCCCAAAACAGCTCGAATTTGAGATTGGCGAACAGTTCAAGTCGAACACCGCTCATCTCTATGGACAACCCTGCCACGGAGTCTCTGGTCAGCGAATTTTCCACCATTTGGGAGAATGCTAGGTCCGCACTTCTTCAGTCCTCCGAGCGGATGAAAAGATTTGCTGACAAAAGACGTCTGGATCCGCCTCAATTCCGTCCAGGAGACAAGGTTTGGCTCTCCTCCAAACATGTTCGGCTCAAAATACCCTCCTACAAGTTGGGTCCTCGGTCCATCAGTCCATTTGAAGTCCTTGAACAAATCAATCCAGTGGCCTACAAGTTAAATCTTCCAGCCACCTTACGGATTCCCAGCTCCTTCCACGTATCTCTCCTCAAACCAGTTGTCTTTAATTCTTTTTCCAACAATCCAGGTACTTCCCCTGCCCCGGTCTCCGCTGAGGACGTTTTTGAGGTAGAGAATATTCTGGCCACCAAGAGGGTAAGAGGAAAAACTTTTTTCTGGTGGATTGGAAGGGGTTTGACCCAGAGTAGAGAACTTGGGAACCCAAGGAGAACATCTACGCCCCGCTTCTCCTTGAAAGATTTCTTTCTGGCCTAAAAAGGAGGGGGCATAAAGGCAGAGACGCCGTCCCTCTCACCTCCTCTCTTACCGCGTGGCGTCCTCCAGCACTCCTCTTCCTGCTGCTGCTGTCGGCGCACGCTGCTTCCCAGGCACTGTGCTTAGGGCGCGCCCGCGCTCTCTCTCTCTTATAGGGGCCGCGCGCGCCGTCCTAAGGAGTCCCCGGCCAAATGCTGGAGGACCTCCCATATATAAGACACATCCTCCAAAATGTAGATGGCCGAGCAATACTTGTTGCACAGTATACTTACCTCTGCTTCAGTCCTCAGGTCCAGTTGCCAGCCTGACGACTGTTCCAGTCCGACAGCCTGACTACTCTTCAGCCCGCCAGTCTGTCTTCCGTTCTACCCACCAGTCTGTCTATGGGCAAGTCCGCCTGCTTACCAGAAAGCACCTGCCAGTTACCTGCTGCTACCTGCCGTGCCTGCTAGCCCGCTCACCTGGGAGCACTCACCTGTTTCGTGCTTGTTACCTGCTAGCCTACCTTGAGGCTCAGCCATCATTTGCCGTGACCACCTGATAGCCTACCTGGAGGCTCATGCTGTCACTTGCCATGACCACCTGTCTGCTAACCTAGAGACTTCCGCCTGCTCTGCTGTCACTTGCCGTGACCATCTGTCTGCTAACTAGTGTTGAGCCACCCCCGTAGTGTTCGAGTTCGGTTCGGTTCGTCGAACACCCGTGTGTTCGCCGAACTGTTCGTCGAACACCTTCGAACACCGTTAAAACCAATGGCAGGCAAACAAAAACACATAGATACACATAGAAAACACCTTCAAAGGTGTCCAAAAGCTGACAAACTGCTCAGAAGACACAACTAACACATGGAAAAGTGACAAGTACATATAGTCATGCGAAAAGAAAAGAGGTGGAGGAGTAAAAGGAGGGGGAGACACAGATATATGCATGTCATGCCCTTCTAAAATCCAAAAAGTGAGAAGCCGACACGTTCAGTCCGCTCCTGCCCGTGCCACCTCCGTGTCGCCGGGTTTGTGCCAGAGCCGCGGTGAACCCTGACGGCCAGCCCCCCTCTCCCAATACTGGTGCCTGTCCGCTGGTGGGTCGAGCGAGCCCCCCTGTGGTGGAGGCAGCTCTAAGCTTTTTAATTTAAATTGTCTCTCTAATTTGAATGAATACACTTTAAATCCATTTACAAGGATCTATTGGAGGGCAAGTCTCATGCCAGCAGCCGCGTAATTCCAGCTCCAGTAGCGTCCACTAAAGCTGCTGCAGTTGAAAAGCTTTTATAAGGATCGAGCTCGGCTGTCCACCGCAAGGCATCCTACTGCCAGTCCCAGCCCCTATGCCTTGGGGTGCCTCCTGATGCTCTTCACTGAGTATCCCGTGGTCCCGAAGCATTTCCTTTGAAAAAATTAAGTGTCCAAACTACAGGTGGTGTAGCTTGCTTAACAGCCGGGATAATCCGCTGACTAGCAGACACTGCTACTAGGCACAAAGTATTTCCTGGGCTAGATGCAGTTAAAAATTTGTAATTAGATACTCTCGTTGGATGCTGAGAAAGCATTCCATAGAGTCTCCTGGCACGCCATATATGATTCTCTTAAAAAGCTTGGGGTAGGGGTCTAGGGGACCCTTTTATAGCCAAAATCACGGCCCTGTATCGCAATACGTCACCTAGGCTGAAGATAAATGGAACTGTAGCACCCTGAGGGCTCGGTTGCTACAGAGGTATTGCACCTCACCCAGAGGTGTGATATCTCACTCTCAGGTAAGGATGGAGTGTGGATCAGGACCCGACACCTGCATGAATTACACCACATTGCCGTGGGGCAGGGCGACCAATATGCCTCTGAGATGGGCACGACAGTCCCTGTCCCTGGCTGGAGTGGGGGGAGGGAACACTGAGGAAGGGGAACCCTGTAGTGCAGGAGCAGGGAGGAAGCAGTTCCTGGGTGCATTGAGAAGGGAGTATAAAAGGTGGGCACCATCTTAGTTCAGTGCAGAGAAGTCTGAGCAGAAGTGGCAGGGAGCAGGGGCTCTGCATGAGCTCTGCTCCGGAGGCGGGCCTAGTAACAGAGGCCCAGGCCTGGAAGAGGGAGAAGGAAGGAAGAGGAGCGGAGAAGGCTCTAGGAATGAGGAATGAAGGGATCCCAGGGGTGCGGACGGGCGAGTCGCCACCGCACGCCCGAATCCACCTGCGTGGAGGGGTCAGGCCAAAGGGGGAGACCGGTCCCCGAAACTAGTGGAGGCAGGAAACGACCCTCAGCTAGAAACCGGAGGCTGTGACATTTTATGTGGCGCAGCCCCTCGCTACACCCGCTAGGAAGGCACCACATAGGGTCAGGGAAACTGGCGCCAAGTTTACCAAGAGGAGGCCCGAGGCAGCCGGACAGAAGGGTTGGTAAGAAAGGCCAGACAAAGGACACACAAAGGGGGTCCTGTGAAGCGCTCCAAAGTTATCTGGGAGTTGTCTGAGCCCCTCACCTGGTGAGCACAGTACGACGTGGGCAGCTGTTACCTGCAGACGTGGTCTGGATAATAAGAACTGTGAGTAAAGGCTCTGGACTGCATCACTGACTCCGTGTCGTTACTGCTGCTGCCCTGCACCATCACCCCCATCCTCCGTATACACTGCCCTGAGGCTATACTCCTCCCGTGGGGAGTTATGCTACGCTCTGCTGCACCCACAACACCAGCCTCAGCGGTCTGCCCTGCAGCGGCGGTTCACTCTGACCGCAATCCACGGGTGGCGTAGTCGGACATTTAAACATCAAAACCACATAAATAGTTCCGCCACTGGTTTGACCACCCTGAGCCACGGAACCGGGTCGCCGCCACGAAGACTACAACCACCAGCATCCACCAAAAAGGGTCCGGCTCCGGGTGTCCCAAGGCCCAGGGGGTGCATCAGAACATTTTCATCACCTTTCACAATCACCAATGGGACAAGGCAGGGATGTCCTCTGTCCCCTCTCTTATACATCCTAGTGACGGAGCACCTGCTCTCATCAATTCGCCATAACCCCAATATTAGGTGGATTGAGGTGGGAGGCACCGAGTACAAGTGCTCTCTATTTGCTGATGATCTCCTAGTATATATCACTCAATCACATATATCCATCCATGCTGTTATGGCTGAAATAGATCACTTTGTTACATGGTCAAATTTTAAAATCAAGGCAGCGAAGTCTGAGGCCCTCGATGTCTCCCTCCCCAAATCCATATAGGATTCCATCCAGTCCAACTTTCCCTTTGCCTGGCCCTCACAGGGTATCAAATACTTAGGAATTCTTATTCATAGAGACCTCTCCCATCTATGTTATCTTAATTTTGGGCCCTTTATGGAACAACTCCATACAGACCACGGTTGGCAAGTTAGAACTGTAAGATTCACTACGTGAACCACTGGTGTTTTGTGGAAAAGCACATGTACACTGTGTTCCAAATTATTATGCAAAAAGTGTTTAGGAGTGATAAGGGAAGAATTTGTTTGTTTGTCAGTTAAACTCATTGATGGTGATGTGTGTCAGGGCTCTTTATATCACTGTAAGCAATTGCAGACACCTGTGCTAATTAGTTTGGCAGGTGTGTCCAATGAAAGGCAAGACTACTTAAGAAGGCTGTCTCACATTATTAAGCAGCCTACATTTTCTGCCAAAATGGGAAAGAAAAAGGATGTGTCGGCTGCTGAGAAGCAACAAATTGTGGAGTGTTTAGGTCAAGGCATGACTACAATCAACATTGTGCGATGATCAGGATGAAGTGTCTTGGCAATCAAGAAGTATGTAGCTGATTCACAGTACACACGTGTGCGTGCTGATAAGGGCAAATTGAGGACTCTTTCCTACAGGCAATTACGTCAGGTTAAAAGAGCAGCGGCAAAAAAGCCTTGTCATAGCAGCAGACAAGTTTTTGAATCTGCTGGTGCCTCCAACGTCCCCCGAACAACAAGATGCAGGGTCCTTCAGAGGTTTGCAGCTGTGCATACGCCATCCTGTCGACCTCCTCTATCCACTTCACACAAGCAGAAACGGCTCCAGTGGGCCAAACATTACATGAAGACTGATTTCAAAACTGTTTTGTTCACGGATGAGTGCCGTGCAGCGCTCGATGGTCCAGATGGATGAAGTGGAGGATGGCTGGTTGATGGACACCCCACGCAAACACGGCTACAGCGCCAACAAGGAGGAGGTGGAGTAATGTTTTGGGCTGGAATCATTGGGAGAGAG
The DNA here is from genome assembly GCF_046119375.1 of Phyllobates terribilis. NCBI lineage: Eukaryota > Metazoa > Chordata > Amphibia > Anura > Dendrobatidae > Phyllobates > Phyllobates terribilis. The sequence goes on along the minus strand of NW_027362761.1, from coordinate 404,956,839 downwards.
ATTGTCGGCCCCTTTAGGATCCCTGAAGGCGCTAAAGATGAACTCCATAATGTATGTGGATTTTCTCAAACAGCACTTCCTGCCATGGTTCAAGAAGAAGAACCGTGTATTTAACAGCAAGATCATTTTTTTGCATGATAATGCACCATCTCATGCTGCACATAAAACATCTGCATCTCTGGCTGATATGGGCATAAAAGGGGACAAACTTATGGTGTGACCCCCATGCTCCCCTGACCTCTACCCCATTCAGAACCTCTGGAGCATCATCAAAAGGAGTGTCTATGATGGCGGGAGGCAGTTCACATCTAAGCAACAGCTCTGGGAGGGTATTCTGTCCTCATGCAAAACAATTGAAGCAGAAACCATCCAAAACCTGACAAATTCAATGGACGAGAGAGTTCAGAAGATCCTTTCGAACAAGGGGTCCTATGTGAAAATGTAACATCACCTAGAATAAAGTTTTGAGTTGAAAACTGTTTGATTTCAGTTTCTAATAACCTGCTAATGCTTATTATTTCAAAAATGACCATTTTTTTGGTCTTTATTAAAATGAAAAGGTTGATCGAAAAGTTTGGGGGATCTAAGAGTGTGGCAACCCAGTAGTCATGATTACTTCGAATTCTGACAATATGAGGGTCATGTTGCAGGTAGTGCAGCAAGAAGGCACTTATGTGTCTTGTGCATCTCGGAGCCCCAAAATTATTTTCCGGGCTAGATGCAGCTAAAAATTATTATTAATTTTAAATCTGGTGGAGCTTATTATAGATGGCCTAATAGAATCAGTGCTGCACACTGCTACAAAGACCAAATTATTTTCCAGCCAAGATACCGATAAACATGATTAGTAATTTGAAAGCTTAAAACGGTTGGTAGGGTGATTTTAACCAATCATCAAGCTTTTACTCTCCCCAGGATGACACATGGGTAGAAAAGTCGTTTCGGATCCATGATTTGTTCATCTTTATGAACGTGAGTCTGTCTACATTATCAATGGAGAGCCGCGTGCGCTTATCTGTCAGCACACCACCAGCAGCGCTGAACACACGTTCAGACAGAACGCTGGCTGCGGGGCATGACAAGATCTCCAAGGCGTAAGTGGCTAGCTCCGGCCATTTATCCAGATTGGAAGCCCAAAAAGAGCAAGGGTCCAGTGACACAGTCATGGCTTCAATGTTTACTTGGAGATACTCCTGTACCATCGTCTCTAGGCGTTGACTATGTGTCAGACTTCTTGTCTCCTGTGGCCTTGCAAAGGATGGGCTAAAAAACTGGTGAAATGATTCCGCAAAATTGATGTTACCAGCAGATACTGTGGTTCTGTTTTGGTTTGAGTGCTGAACACTTGACGGTCCCACGGTTGGCAAGTTGGAACTGTGAGATTCACTACGTGCACCACTGGTGTTTTGTGGAAAAGCACATGCAAGATTCTGCAACAGTCTCTGCTGATACTCCTGCATGCGTGCATCCCTTTCTATGGCAGGAATAATTTCTGCAAATTTTCTTTTGTACCGGGGATCTAACAGTGTGGCAACCCAGTAGTCAGGATTATTTCTAATTCTCACAATTCGAGGGTCATGTTGCAGGTAGTGCAGCAAGAAGGCACTCATGTGTGTTGCGCATCCAGGAGCACCAAGTCCCTGTTGTGTTGGTGGCGAGGTAACAATTATGCTTCCTTCCTCTGTCCTCTCCCCCCAACCTCGCACAACAGAAATGTGATCAAGGTCTCCCTCATCTGATGAGTCTTCCATCAGTTCGTCCTCCACTTCTTCCTGGGCTCCTGCACCTTCCTCACTAGTTTGGCTGCTACCATGTGCCCTGGTAAAACCATCTCCCCCACCCTCACATGCCTGTCGCCTTGGTGCTGCCGACCGTCTGGACCTTGCAGATGTTAGCCCTTCCGCATACAACTCCTCCTCCTCTACTTCCTCCACCTCCTCTTGTGCCACCACATGACTCCGAATTCTGTTTAACATGTGCTCCAGCATGTAAATCACCGGAATAGTCATGCTGATAATGGCATCGTCAGCACTAAACATCTTCGTCGCCATTTCAAAACTGTGCAGAAGGGTGCATAGGTCCCTGATCTGAGACCACTCCTCCAGCGTGATTTGCCCCACCTCTGGATCTCGTTGGCCCAGGCTATACGTCAGAACGTATTGCACCAGGGCTTGTCGGTGCTGCCACAGTCGCTGCAACATGTGCAGAGTTGAATTCCACCGGGTAGGCACATCGCATTTTAGCCGGTGAAGTGGCAGGCCCAACGACTTCTGTAGAGATGTATGTCGCTGAGCTGCGGGATGCGAACGGCGGAAGTGAGCACACAGCGACCGTGCCCTCTGCAGAAGGCCATCTAGTCAGGGATAGTGGGCTAAAAATTGCTGGACAACCAGGTTCAACACGTGAGCCATACAAGGCACGTGTGTGACATTGCCCCGACGAAGGGCCGCACCCAGGTTTGCAGCATTGTCGCACACTGCCTTCCCTGGTTTCAGGTCCAGTGGAGACAACCATTCATGAAATTGGTTCTCCAGAGCTGACCACAACTCCTCAGCTGTGTGACTCACATTTCCCAGACATTTCAAAGTAAAAACCACCTGATGACGTTGAGCCCTACTGCCAGCATAGTAAGGAGGTGTGCAGGATCCCTTCTGCGCAGTTAGAAAGCTTGTGGCATGACCAGACAGGCTTTGGGTGCAGGTGGAAGACCGAGAGGAGGTTGAGGAGGCAGAAGCAGTGGAGGAACTTTGACATAAAGAGGATTGACGCACAACTCGTGGGGACGGCAAGACTTGGACAGCAGCCCCTTGTCCTGCTGTCACCATAGTTACCCAGTGCCCAGTCAGCGACAAGTAACGCCCCTGTCCATGCCTACTCGTCCAAGTGTCTGTGGTGAAATGCACCCTGTCACACACAGAGTTTCTCAAAGAAGCGGTGATGTTGTGTGCGACATGCTGGTGGAGCGCAGGCACACCTTTCTTTGAGAAGTAGTGCCGACTGGGCATCTGGTACTGGGGCACTGCGACGGACATAAGGTCTCGAAAATCCTCTGTGTCCACCAGGCGGAAAAGCAGCATTTCTGTTGCCAAGAGCTTGCAGATGGTGAAATTCAACCTCTTAGCTTTCTCATGGCTAGGAGGAAATGGTCTTTTACTTGTCCACATCTGAGGGACCGAGGGCTGGCTATTGTGCATAGACGGGGTTGATAAGGGTGTCCCCGGCAAACTGCCGGTCTGTGAGGAAGATGCAGGCGGACATGTTAGGTTGCCTTGATCCAAAGGTGGTGCTATCGATGTCGGACAGCGCTCAACACCAGCTGGTGTTACCACCTCCAAAGAAAATGATGACCTGCCAATCACGCTGGCTGTTGCGGGTAAAGAGGTGGCAGGTCTGCGCCCCAAAACAGGTGTGACTGCTGTCCCCCCAGTCACAGAGGATGAAGAGGCCTCGGATGCAGAAGATATGGCAGACTGTGGTTGGCCCGGCCGGCTAGGCCGCATTGTAGCACACTGAGCTTCCCACTGCAACTTATGCTTCATGTCCATTTGCCGGTTCATGCATGAAGTACTCAAACTATGTATTTTTTGGCCTCTACTTAGCTTTTGCTGACAAATGTTACAGATAACACGAGTTGGGTCATCTTTATCGATCTGAAAAAATGCCCAGGCTATGCAAGGCTTAGCACCCATGAGACCTGAAGAGCCACCACGACTTGTGGTGAGAGGCAGAGTTGTGTTTGAGGATGCAGTTGTTGACGTGCTTCCAGTACTACGTCTCTGTCCAGGAAGGCGCAACCTGACCTCGTCGTCACTAGCATCTTCCTCCACCTCCTCTGCTGACCTCATCTCTTGGCTGACTGTGGGTTGACAGTAAGTGGGATCTCCAACCTCATCATCATCACCCTGTGCGTTATCACACCCGTCATCCTCAGAGCCAACCTGTTCCTGCCCTGACAAAAAACTAAAGTTGTCGCTCCAATCAGGTATTTGAGTCTTATCATCGTCTTCCTCATTGTCTCCACCAACAGGAGTTACAGTTTGGGAATGAGGGTCTACATTATGGTCAGAACCTTCTGCGTCTGGTCCTGGATCCGACTCATAAAGATTCTGGGCATCAGTGCAGATCATTTCCTCGTCTGGATTCACAGAAGCGCTGGAGTCGACCTCTGATTCCCAGGCTATAGTATGAGTAAACAGCTCTGCAGACTCAACCATCTGTTCTACCTCATACTCAGACGGGCAGCTGGAGATTTGGGAGCTGTGAGGAAGCAAGTGCGATTGGGGTGACACCTTTGAGGACTGGAGTATTTGTGATGTTGAAGTTGATGTGGAGGAGAGCCCACTTAAAGGAGCACTTGATATCCGTTGAAGCACCTGCTGTTTTTGTGCCTCATCTGGAATTTGTAGCGATTGGCGTGGCCGTAAGAAAGGGATCTTATCACATTGTCCGCTAAAAGAAGTAGACATTTTAGTTTGGCTGGAAGATGGTCTTTCTTCTGCAGATGTTACTGTTGCTTTAACACCTACCCCACGGACACAACCTTTTTTCCCCTTCCCAACACGCCTATTCCCCTTTCCACCAGCAGCAGGCCTTTTTCCACTCATTTTGGTGGTTAACTAATTCACAACTCTGGAGTTGTTTGCACAAAAAAACAATGGATGGGAACCAAGCAGAGCTGAGTGGCCAAACTGTGGTATTAGGCCAAAACTATTGGCTGGGTTAGCTGCAGAAAAAAATTATATTCAATTTGCAACCTGATGGAGGTCAGTATAGATGGACTAATAGAGAAAGTCCCACACACTGCTAGAAGGCCAAATATTTTTTCAGAGCTAGATGCAGAAAAAAATTATGTTCAGTTTGCAACCTGATGGAGGTCAGTATAGATGGACTAATAGAACAAGTCCCACACACAGCTAGAAGCCCAAATATTTTTTCAGAGGTAGATGCAGAAAAAAATTATATTCAGTTTGCAACCTGATGGAGGTCAGTATAGATGGACTAATAGAACAAGTCCCACACACAGCTAGAAGGCCAAATATTTTTTCAGAGGTAGATGCAGATAAAAATTATTTTTAATTTGCAGCCTGATGGAGGTCAGTATAGATGGACTAATAGAGAAAGTCCCACACACTGCTAGAAGGCCAAATATTTTTTCAGAGCTAGATGCAGACAAAAAATTATTTTGAATTTGCAACCTGATAGAGGTCAGTATAGATGGACTAATAGAGAAAGTCCCACACACTGCTAGAAGGCCAAATATTTTTTCAGAGCTAGATGCAGATAAAAATTATTTTTAATTTGCAACCTGATGGAGGTCAGTATAGATGGACTAATAGAGAAAGTCCCACACACTGCTAGAAGGCCAAATATTTTTTCAGAGCTAGATGCAGAATAAAATTATATTCAGTTTGCAACCTGATGGAGGTCAGTATAGATGGACTAATAGAACTAGTCCCACACACAGCTAGAAGCCCAAATATTTTTTCAGAGGTAGATGCAGAAAAATATTATATTCAGTTTGCAACCTGATGGAGGTCTGTATAGATGAATTAATAGAACAAGTCCCACACACAGCTAGAAGCCCAATATTTTTTCAGAGGTAGATGCAGAAAAAAAATATATTCAGTTTGCAACCTGATGGAGGTCAGTATAGATGGACTAATAGAGAAAGTCCCACACACTGCTAGAAGGCCAAATATTTTTTCAGAGCTAGATGCAGACAAAAAATTATTTTTAATTTGCAACCTAATGGAGGTCAGTATAGATGGACTAATAGAGAAAGTCCCACACACTGCTAGAAGGCCAAATATTTTTTCAGAGCTAGATGCAGATATAAATTATTTTTAATTTGCAACCTGATGGAGGTCAGTATAGATGGACTAATAGAGAAAGTCCCACACACTGCTAGAAGGCCAAATATTTTTTCAGAGCTAGATGCAGAAAAAAATTATACTCAGTTTGCAACCTGATGGAGGTCAGTATAGATGGACTAATAGAACAAGTCCCACACACAGCTAGAAGCCCAAATATTTTTTCAGAGGTAGATGCAGAAAAAAATTATATTCAGTTTGCAAGCTGATGGAGGTCTGTATAGATGGATTAACAGAACAAGTCCCACACACAGCTAGAAGCCCAATATTTTTTCAGAGGTAGATGCAGAAAAAAAATATATTCAGTTTGCAACCTGATGGAGGTCAGTATAGATGGACTAATAGAGAAAGTCCCACACACTGCTAGACGGTCAAATATTTTTTCAGAGCTAGATGCAGACAAAAAATTATTTTTAATTTGCAACCTGATGGAGGTCAGTATAGATGGACTAATAGAGAAAGTCCCACACACTGCTAGAAGGCCAAATATTTTTTCAGAGCTAGATGCAGAAAAAAATTATATTCAGTTTGCAACCTGATGGAGGTCAGTATAGATGGACTAATAGAACAAGTCCCACACACAGCTAGAAGGCCAAATATTTTTTCAGAGGTAGATGCAGATAAAAATTATTTTTAATTTGCAGCCTGATGGAGGTCAGTATAGATGGACTAATAGAGAAAGTCCCACACACTGCTAGAAGGCCAAATATTTTTTCAGAGCTGGATGCAGATAAAAATTATTTTTAATTTGCAACCTGAAGGAGGTCAGTATAGATGGACTAATAGAGAAAGTCCCACACACTGCTAGAAGGCCAAATATTTTTTCAGAGCTAGATGCAGATAAAAATTATTTTTAATTTGCAACCTGAAGGAGGTCAGTATAGATGGACTAATAGAGAAAGTCCCACACACTGCTAGAAGGCCAAATATTTTTTCAGAGCTAGATGCAGAATAAAATTATATTCAGTTTGCAACCTGATAGAGGTCTGTATAGATGAATTAATAGAACAAGTCCCACACACAGCTAGAAGCCCAAATATTTTTTCAGAGGTAAATGCAGAAAAAAATTATATTCAGTTTGCAACCTGATGGAGGTCTGTATAGATGGATTAATAGAACAAGTCCCACACACAGCTAGAAGCCCAATATTTTTTCAGAGGTAGATGCAGATAAAAAATATATTCAGTTTGCAACCTGATGGAGGTCAGTATAGATGGACTAATAGAGAAAGTCCCACGCACTGCTAGAAGGCCAAATATTTTTTCAGAGCTAGATGCAGACAAAAAATTATTTTTAATTTGCAACCTGATGGAGGTCAGTATAGATGGACTAATAGAGAAAGTCCCACACACTGCTAGAAGGCCAAATATTTTTTCAGAGCTAGATGCAGATATAAATTATTTTTAATTTGCAACCTGATGGAGGTCAGTATAGATGGACTAATAGAGAAAGTCCCACACACTGCTAGAAGGCCAAATATTTTTTCAGAGTTAGATGCAGAAAAAAATTATACTCAGTTTGCAACCTGATGGAGGTCAGTATAGATGGACTAATAGAACAAGTCCCACACACAGCTAGAAGCCCAAATATTTTTTCAGAGGTAGATGTAGAAAAAAATTATATTCAGTTTGCAACCTGATGGAGGTCTGTATAGATGGATTAATAGAACAAGTCCCACACACAGCTAGATGCCCAATATTTTTTCAGAGGTAGATGCAGAAAAAAAATATATTCAGTTTGCAACCTGATGGAGGTCAGTATAGATCGACTAATAGAGAAAGTCCCACACACTGCTAGAAGGTCAAATATTTTTTCAGAGCTAGATGCAGACAAAAAATTATTTTTAATTTGCAACCTGATGGAGGTCAGTATAGATGGACTAATAGAGAAAGTCCCACACACTGCTAGAAGGCCAAATATTTTTTCAGAGCTAGATGCAGATAAAAATTATTTTTAATTTGCAACCTGATGGAGGTCAGTATAGATGGACTAATAGAGAAAGTCCCACACACTGCTAGAAGGCCAAATATTTTTTCAGAGCTAGATGCAGAAAAAAATTATATTCAGTTTGCAACCTGATGGAGGTCTGTATAGATGGATTAATAGAACAAGTCCCACATACAGCTAGAAACCCAAATATTTTTTCAGAGGTAAATGCAGAAAAAAATTATATTCAGTTTGCAACCTAATGGAGGTCAGTATAGATGGACTAATAGAACAAGTCCCACACACAGCTAGAAGTCCAAATATTTTTTCAGAGGTAGATGCAGATAAAAATTATTTTTAATTTGCAGCCTGATGGAGGTCAGTATAGATGGACTACTAGAGAAAGTCCCACACACTGCTAGGAGGCCAAATATTTTTTCAGAGCTAGATGCAGACAAAAAATAATTTTGAATTTGCAACCTGATGGAGGTCAGTATAGATGGACTAATAGAGAAAGTCCCACACACTGCTAGAAGGCCAAATATTTTTTCAGAGCTAGATGCAGACAAAAAATTATTTTTAATTTGCAACCTGATGGAGGTCAGTATAGATGGACTAATAGAGAAAGTCCCACACACTGCTAGAAGGCCAAATATTTTTTCAGAGCTAGATGCAGATAAAAAAATTTTTTAATTTGCAACCTGATGGAGGTCAGTATAGATGGACTAATAGAGAAAGTCCCACACACTGCTAGAAGGCCAAATATTTTTTCAGAGCTAGATGCAGAAAAAAATTATATTCAGTTTGCATCCTGATGGAGGTCAGTATAGATGGACTAATAGAACAAGTCCCACACACATCTAGAAGCCCAAATATTTTTTCAGAGGTAGATGCAGATAAAAATTATTTTTAATTTGCAACCTGATGGAGGTCAGTATAGATGGACTAATAGAGAAAGTCCCACACACTGCTAGAAGGCCAAATATTTTTCAGAGCTAGATGCAGACAAAAAATTATTTTGAATTTGCAGCGTGATGGAGGTCAGTATATATGGACTAATAGAACAAGTCCCACACACTGCTAGAAGGCCAAATATTTTTTCAGAGCTAGATGCAGAAAAAAATTATATTCAGTTTGCAACCTGATGGAGGTCAGTATAGATGGACTAATAGAACAAGTCCCACACACTGCTAGAAGCCCAACTATTTTTTCAGAGCTAGATGCAGAAAAAAATTATATTCAATTTGCAACCTGATGGAGGTCAGTATAGATGGACTAATATAATGATGCTATGCCCAAAAGATTTTACTTCACTAGGTGCAGTAAAAAAATTGGTATTCTATACACAGGTGGTATATCTTGCAACACAGATAGGCTACTCCACTGACTAACACACTCTGCAATAGGCCAAAAAGGATTAGCTTTGCTAGATTCCGCCAAATGCTGTGAAAAAAACTTGCACAGCACTGGCACAGACCTGCCTGGCAAAAACTGATAGGAGCTGATGTAACCTAGTCCTGAAAAGGACTGCAATTACAATTAGTCTTTACTCCCACAATCTATCTATTTAAGAGCACAGACCTGCCTGATAAAAGTCATAGGAAATGCTGTAACCTAGTCCTTAAAAGGACTGCAATCACAACTATTCCCTACTCCAAAGCTATCTGTAGATTTGTGCGAAAATTGGCTTGAAATTAACAAGGTTTAGCGCACACAGCAACAGCGGTGCCGTCTAACACGCAGCTGCAGCAGTGAGAAAATGGTGGCGACGGGGAAAATGGCTTGGTCTTATAGGGCAAGGACATGTGACATACACTGCCAATGACACATGCCCTTGCTTGTGTGAAAAAAAGCACTTCGCTCCGTGTGTGTGCTGCTGATAGGCTGACAGATTGCACCTCCCCACTGTAAATGCGGGAAAGAGAAAAAAAAAATGGAGATCTTCATTATTCCTGCAGAGATCCATCCCCTGCCCCTCCCCCCACCCCGCTGTACACTCAAACTGCGTATTAACATTAATTTTCATCATTACTGAGAAAAAATCCAGTTATGATTTTGGTGCATGAACAGTTATCGAACATAACCTCGAACAGCCGAATTTTTCTCAAATCGTTCGTGTTCGCCGAACGGCTCGAACACCGCCCAAAACAGCTCGAATTTGAGATTGGCGAACAGTTCGAGTCGAACAACGCTCATCTCTACTGCTATCCAAGAGACTTCCGCCTGCTCTGCTGTCACTTGCCGTGACCACCCGTCAGCTAACCCAGAGACTTCTCCCTGCTTGTTGTGCGCACCCGCTATACTGGTCAGTCCCAGTAATCTGACCCGTGGGAGCCACCTGCTCTCTTACAAGGTCGTCCCCAGAGTAGCACATGGTCCCTCTGCTCGGTCCCTCCCTGGTCACGGAGTCGCTAGCCGCCATACGACCAGGGTCAGTCTGATTTGATACTTAGTTACGCCCCTCTGGGTCCCTCCTTGCACCGCGGCACTGAGGTTCCACCCCCCGGACCCATAACACCATGCAGTACAGCATATTACAAACATTATTCCCATGATTGGGGAGAGGGTCTCCCATGGTATTTGCTTATGCCTTCCAAGCAAAAGCTGCCAAAAATTAGGATGGAGGAACTTGCAATGCCCCTTACAAGAGCCATGTATTACAGCATATTACAAACAATATTCCCATTATTTGGGAGTGTGTCTACCATAGTCTTTGCTTATGCCTTCCAAGCAATAGCTGCCAAAAATTAGGATGGAGGAACTTTCAATGCCCCTTACAAGAGCCATGCAGTACAGCATATTACAAACATTATTCCCATGATTGGGGAGTGGGTCTCACATAGTATTTGATTTTGCCTTCCAAGCAAAAGCTGCCAAAAATAAGGATGGAGGAACTTGCAATGCCCCTTACAAGAGCCATACAGTACAGCATATTACAAATATTATTCCCATGATTGGGGAGTGGGTCTCCCATAGAATTTTCTTATGCCTTCCAAGCAAAAGCTGCCAAAAATTAGGATGGAGGAACTTGCAATGCCCCTTACAAGAGCCATTCAGTACAGCATATTACAAACATTATTCCCATAATTGGGGAGTGGGTCTCCCATAGCTTTTTCTTATGCCTTCCAAGCAAAAGCTGCCAAAAATTAGGATGGAGGAACTTGCAATGCCCCTTACAAGAGCCATTCGGTACAGCATATTACAAACATTATTCCCATAATTGGGGAGTGGGTCTCCCATAGTATTTGCTTATGCCTTCCAAGCAATAGCTGCCAGAAATTAGGACGGAGGAACTTGCAATGCCCCTTTCAAGAGCCATGCAGTACAGCATATTACAAACATTATTCCCTTGATTGGGGAGTGGGTCTCCCATAGTATTTTCTTATGCCTTCCAAGCAAAAACTGCCAAAAATTAGGACGGATGAACTTGCAATGCCCCTTACAAGAGCCATGCAGTGCAGCATATTACAAACATTATTCCCATAATTGGGGAGTGGGACTCCCATAGTTTTTTCTTATGCCTTCCAAGCAAAAGCTGCCAAAAATTAGGATGGAGGAACTTGCAATGCCCCTTACAAGAGCCATTCAGTACAGCATATTACAAATATTATTCCCATAATTGGGGAGTGGGTCTCCCATAGTATTTGCTTATGCCTTCCAAGCAATAGCTGCCAGAAATTAGGACGGAGGTATTTGCAATGCCCCTTACAAGAGCCATGCAGTACAGCATATTGCAAACATTATTCCCATGATTGAGGAGTGGGTCTCCCATAGTATTTGCTTATGCCTTCCAAGCAAAAGCTGCCAAAAATTAGGATTGAGGAACTTGCAATGCTCCTTACAAGAGCCATGCAGTACAGCATATTACAAACATTATTCCCAAAATTGGGGAGTGGGACTCCCATAGTTTTTTCTTATGCCTTCCAAGCAAAAGCTGCCAAAAATTAGGATGGAGGAACTTGCAATGCCCCTTACAAGAGCCATTCAGTACAGCATATTACAAATATTATTCCCATAATTGGGGAGTGGGTCTCCCATAGTATTTGCTTATGCCTTCCAAGCAATAGCTGCCAGAAATTAGGACGGAGGTATTTGCAATGCCCCTTACAAGAGCCATGCAGTACAGCATATTGCAAACATTATTCCCATGATTGGGGAGTGGGTCTCCCATAGTATTTGCTTATGCCTTCCAAGCAAAAGCTGCCAAAAATTAGGATGGAGGAACTTGCAATGCCCCTTACAAGACCCATACAGTACAGCATCTTTAAAATATTATTCCCATTATTGGGGAGTGGGTCCCACACAGTCTTTGCTTATGCCTTCCAAGCAAAAGCTGCCAAAAATTAGGACGAAGGAACTTGCAATGCCCCTTACAAGAGCTATGCAGTACAGCATATTACAAACATTATTCCCACGATTGGGGAGTGGGTCTCCCATACTATTTGCTTATGCCTTCCAAACAAAAGCTGCCAAAAATTAGGATGGAGGAACTTGCAATGCCCCCTACAAGAGCCATGCAGTACAGCATATTAAAAACATTATATAAACCTATAAAAGTCTCACTAAGAAGCGAAAACAATCCCAAATGGAGTAAAAGACCAAAAAGCACAGCATTCCCAGATCAATTTCACCAGCCTGAAAATACAGCATATAATATATAGTTGGGGATTGGCGTGAATTAAAGCAAACTGTGGGATCAGTTTGTAAGAAAGTAATAAATTTTATTAAATATATTAAATATACAGCATAGAGAAAAATCAGTTAAAAAATAGTTTGGAGTGAGAGAAATAGCTGCAGTGGCACTATAACCAAAGTGACAAAATATACATCACAATGACAAGTAGAAACACAGAGGATCCTAGTCGACCTATGTAAAGCTTCCTAATAGAGACTGCGTTAACCTGTTGTTAAGCAGTGTTAAATATCCTGCAGTGAGTCCAAAAGGTAAAATATAACCTATTTCTATCTAGTGTATAAGTCAACAGAAGACTAGTGCAGAATATGAAGCGTAAAGATTAGCTTGAGTCATGTTAAAGTGTCAACTAGTGTTACTGGGGGTCCGTGTAACAATCTCGTGCAGCGGCCTCGACGCGCGTTTCACCTTCCGGCTTCGTCAGGAGGCGTGGTTAGAAGTTTAAAAGCAGGGGCTTTTAAATGAATGAATCAGGGCCATCAGCGAATCGGCGCGCGACACGTCATGTTGCTCCGCCCCGTGACGCGGCCGGCCGGCGTCCGCAAAGAGCCACGGGGAGGAGGACATACGTCATCCCCCCCGTTGCCCCAGCAACCCGCCCGGCCGGCGACGCCACACAGCTCGAGCAGCGCATGCACGCGACGCGTCTGCGCTAAGAGAGGACGGACTGAATGAAGTAAATGTATGAACCTGTCTGTCTGTTTAAGCCTGAGACTGGCCATAATGAGTCTAGATAGAGGGAGGATATATATACCCATGGGAACTATATAATAGGGTAGATCATCATGGGGGAATGATATATAACTAATGTAACATGAAACATCACACTAAGTATAAAGTTACTATCTTATATAAAGGCTCCTATGACATAGATTACAGTGTCATCGTCACCATGAATAAATATTTCTCCCATAGATGAAAGTAAAGCCCTAGTGATCAAATAAAGAGTTGATCCTCCAAAGCTTTTATCTCATCAAAGCCATGGTCATATAACATCAAGAAAAAATATAAATAACGCTATGAATATAGGAACTGAGCATCACAAATACAGTTTAAAAAGTATCGAGATATCTCATATATGTATTCACAGCCAGCACCATATGTGTGGGAACAGTCACATCACGGGTCTATGATTATTACTTGATTCCACACATACCTAATGCTCAGCAGCGCTTACCAGCACCATACACGTGGGAACAGTCACGTCATGGCTCAAATACCATTAATGCTGCTCCCACGCGCATGGATTGCCAAGTAATGCAGATAACCATATATACGCACATAAAAGTCAAATATCTGCTTTAAATAATATGCGCGACAAAATTACTGAATATGAAGACAGCCTAATTACACACAGTATTACTATATATAGGGCAATAATGAAAATGTTCACAGAATATTATTCTGGTAAGCATCTTTCGTGACATCAGTTGCATCAGCTTCATTGAGATATCTGTTTGATAGGAGCAATTAGTTGATAGCTGTTGATGCACAAGATGAGAGCAGGCAATATATCCCATGTTCTCTGAACCGCTCAATGATGGAAGTTCATGGCCGAAATGATTCTAGTACTAGAGAAAAAGGTCAATAAACAAAAATTAGGACACAAACCTCATAAAAAAAAAAAAAGGCACACAAGTTTGGCCCGTGCAAGTAAAATAAAAAAATGCAATCAAGAAAAAATTAAATTAAAAAAAGATTAAAGAAAAGATTTGAAACTGATAGCTTCATTAAGGCCTTTGGGGACTAACGTGTCCAATGTAACCATCCATTTAGTTTCCTTTTGAAGCAATCTCTGTTTTGTGTTCCCGCCTCTAATCCCTACATATATGTGATCAATACCACAGGCTGCAAAACCATTAGGGTTGCATCTATGGTAGTCAAAAAAGTGTCTGGGGATAGTTTTAAGGAGTTGGGGTTCGGTGCAGTTGATTGCATTCTAGATGTCCCGAATGTGTTCCTGAATCCTTATTTTGAATGGTCTAGTGGTCATACCTATATATATAAGCCCACAAGGGCATTTTACATGGTAGACCACTGCTTCAGTATCACATGTGATGTGATAGACGATTTTAAAATTTCTATCATTGTTGGAATTGGAAAAGAATTTGGTCCTAAGGATATATTTACATGCTGAGCAGCCACCACAAGGGGAACAACCCCAAGGGGGGCCAGGGCTATCGAACAGGAATTTACTTTTAGGTGGCACATAGTGGCTTTTACAAAGTATGTCACTCAATGTGCGCGATTTGCGCCAAGTAATGGATGGATATTTAGGGAGTTCATATTGTAGGCTTCTGTCAGTACGTAGTATTGACCAGTGCTTAAATAGAATGCCCCTAATGTTTTTCCAGTTGTTGCAGAAAGTGGTGAAAAATCTTGGGGGGATGTGCGTAAATTTGTTTTTTGCCTTTTGAATACTGCCCTGTCCCATTATGAGGGCTTGTCTGTTGGTTCCCTTCGCACGATTAAAGCCTCTACAAATGTCCCGATATTTGTAGCCCCTGTTCAGGAATCTAAAAGACAAATCCTTGGCCTGCTCGTGAAACCGCACATCATCAGAACAAATACGACGTGCTCTCAGATATTGACTGATAGGAATGGATTTTTTCCACAGTCTTTGCTTATGCCTTCCAAACAAAAGCTGCCAAAAATAAGGATGGAGGAACTTGCAATGCCCCTTACAAGAGCCATACAGTACAGCATATTACAAATATTCCCATGATTGGGGAGTGGGTCTCCCATAGTATTTTCTTATGCCTTCCAAGCAAAAGCTGCCAAAAATTAGGATGGAGGAACTTGCAATGCCCCTTACAAGAGCCATTCAGTGCAGCATATTACAAACATTATTCCCATAATTGGGGAGTGGGTCTCCCATAGTATTTTCTTATGCCTTCCAAGCAAAAGCTGATAAAAATTAGGATGGAGGAACTTGCAATACCCCGTACAAGAGCCATTCAGTACAGCATATTACAAACATTATTCCCATAATTGGGGAGTGGGTCTCCCATAGTATTTGCTTATGCCTTCCAAGCAATAGCTGCCAGAAATTAGGACGGAGGTACTTACAATGCCCCTTACAAGAGCCATGCAGTACAGCATATTACAAACATTATTCCCTTGATTGGGGAGTGGGTCTCCCATAGTATTTGCTTATGCCTTCCAAGCAAAAG
This sequence comes from Phyllobates terribilis, assembly GCF_046119375.1. NCBI lineage: Eukaryota > Metazoa > Chordata > Amphibia > Anura > Dendrobatidae > Phyllobates > Phyllobates terribilis. Next base: position 404,941,177 of record NW_027362761.1, on the reverse strand, counting down.
CTGCGAAAAATTGGGATTGAGGAACTTGCAATGCCCCTTACAAGAGCCATGCAGTACAGCATATTACAAACATTATTCCCATGATTGGGGAGTGGGTCTCCCATAATATTTGCTTATGCCTTCCAAGCAAAAGCTGCCAAAAATTAGGACGGAGGAACTTGCAATGCCCCAGACAAGAGCCATACAGTACAGCATCTTAAAAATATTATTCCCATTTTGGGGAGTGGGTCTCCCATAGTATTTGCTTATGCCTTCCAAGCAAAAGCTGCCAAATTTTAGGATGGAGGAACTAGCAATGCCCCTTACAAGAGCCATGCAGTACAGCATATTACAAACGTTATTCCCATGATTGGGGAGTGGGTCTCACATAGTATTTGCTTATGCCTTCCAAGCAAAAGCTGCCAAAAATTAGGATGGAGAAACTTGCAATGCCCATTACAAGAGCCATGCAGTACAGCATTTTACAAACATTATTCCCATGATTGGGGAGTGGGTCTCCCATAATATTTGCTTATGGCTTCCAAGCAAAAGCTGCAAAAAATTAGGATGGAGGAACTTGCAATGCCCCTTACAAGAGTCATACAGTACAGCATCTTAAAAATAGTATTCGCATTATTGGGGAGTGGGTCTCCCACAGTCTTTGCTTATGCCTTCCAAGCAAAAGCTGCCAAAAATTAGGACGGAGAAACTTGCAATGCTGGCAACACGGACCACGGTCACCGTGGTGGTATAGTGGTAGTGGAGGCTGAGGATAAGGAGAAGAGCAAAATACAGCCGAAATGATGAAGCGTATACCCATGTGTGGGTGTGAAGCGGTGCATGTGAATACACCTCCCGAAAAAACATAGTGGATTTGACTTTATGTTACTCTGCTGTCATTTGGTGGGGATGAGAAGTCTGGCTCAGACCATCCCTTGTTCATTTTGATAAGGGTCAGCTTGTCTGCATTGTCAGTTGACAGGCGAGTGTGCTTATCAGTTGTAATTCCCCCAGCGGCACTAAAAACACGCTCCGATAACACGCTCACGGCAGGGCAGGACAGGACCTCCAAGGCGTACAGAGCGAGTTCATTCCAAGTGTCCAGCTTGGATACCCAATAATTAAAAGGCACAGAGGAATCACGGAGGACGCTGGTACGGTCATCAAGGTACTCCCTCACCATCTTTTGAAGCTTTCCATTCCTTGTGAGAGTACCCCGTGCCTCTGGGCCTGTAAGCTGGGCGGGTCTCCGAAAACTGTCCCAGAACGTTGACAGTGTTCCCCTGCCTCTGCTGGATTGGAGTTGCCTCTCTTTCGCCTGTACGCCTTGGTTGGGCAACGAACTGTGACCTCTGCCGCTAGCGTGTTCAAATGGGAATTTTTTTAACAGTTCTGCAGCAAGGGCCTTCTGGTACTGCCCCATTTTTGTAGACCTCTCCACCTCAGGGATAAGAAAATGAAAGTTCTCCTTGTAGCGGGGGTCTAAATGTGTCACCAACCAGTTATGACTGTCACACAACATTTTTACAACGCGAGGGTCACGGTTAAGGAGGCGTAACATAAAGTCAACCATGCATGCCAGACTGGTAACGGGTAAGACTTCCGTGTCCTCACCAAGATGACGACTGACCATGCTCTCCTCCTCCTCCTCCTCCTCCCCCCCCCCTGTCCTCAGGCCACCCACGCTGAACCGACGGTATGAAAGTTGTACAGGTACTACCGTCTACAGCGCATGATTCCAGCTCCTGTTCTTCCTACTCCTCCTCTCCCTCATTGTCCCCCAATGCACATTGGGATGAGATGAGGCTGGGCTGTGTGTAATCGCATGCTACAGCTTTTTGATCTATCTCATCATACTCTGGCTGCAATGCCTCCTCTTTAATTCTCTGCAAAGAGCGTTGCAAAAGACAGACAAGTGGGATGCTGATGCTAATGATGGCGTCATCGCCACTCAACATCTTGGTGGACTCCTCAAAGTTTGTCAGGATGGTACATATGTTAGACATCCAGGTCCACTCCTGAGGTCTTAAGTTTTGAGTCTGACCTGAATATCGATGGCCTTGTTGCAGCTTGTACTCCACAACTGCTCTCTTCTGCTCACAAATCCTTTGCAACATGTGGAGGGTAGAGTTCCAACGTGTGGGGACATCACACACCAGTCGGTGTGCTGGAAGCTGCAAACGCTGCTGCAACACAGCAAGGGCTGCGGAAGCTGTAGCCGACTTCTGAAAATGAGCTGACAGGCAGTGTAATTTGACGAGCAGGTCTGGCAACTCGGGGTATGATTTAAGAAACCGCTGAACCACGAGGTTAAGCACATGAGCCAGGCATGGTACATGTGTGATCTCGCCTCGCCTCAGAGCCGCCACCAGGTTACGGCCATTGTCACACACGACCATGCATGGATGTAGGTTCAGCGCTCTCAGCCACAGATCTGCCTGCTCTTTCACAGCTGTCCACAACTCACAAGCAGTGTGAGGTTTATCACCTAAGCTTATGAGTTTCAGCATAGCCTGTTGCTGCTTGGCTGAGGCAGTACTACAGTGCTTCCAGCTTGTAACTGATGTGGTGATATCTGAGATGGAAGCTGAACATGAGGAGGAGGAGGAGGATGATGCGCATGAGCTGTACACTTTGGGGGCAACTCTGACTGACATAGGGCCCGCAATCCTCGGTGTGGGGAGGATGTGTTCCGTCCCAAGGTCTGACTGGGTCCTGGCTTCCACTATATTTACCCATTGTGCAGTCAGGGAGATGTACCGTCCCTGGCCACAAGAACTTGTCCACGTGTCCGTTGTCAGGTGGACTCTCTCAGTAACTGCATTGTTGAGGGCACGGCGGATGTTTTGGGACACGTGCTTGTGTAGTGCGGGGATGGCACACCGGGCAAAATAGTGTCGGCTGGGGACCGAGTACCGCGGGACGGCCACCGCCATAAGGTTGCGGAAGGATTCCGTCTCCACCAGCCTAAAAGGCAGCATTTCCAACGCAAGCAGTCATGAAATGTGCGAATTTACGACTGTGGCCTGTGGCGCGTTGGCTACAAATTTGCGCTTTCATTCAAAGGTCTGGGATAAGGACAATTGAACGCTGCGGTGGGACGTGGATGTGGACATGATGCTGTTTCTTGAGAAACTGCCATAACAAGTGAAGACTGAGAGGAGGGGGCATCTTTGCATGCAGTGTCGACAGGGGATTGCCTTTCACGCACAACAAGGGGTTCTCTTACACAAACAACAGCGGAAGAAGCAGTGGTGACTAGTGTTGAGCCACCCCCGTAGTGTTCGAGTTCGGTTCGGTTCGTCGAACACCCGTGTGTTCGCCGAACTGTTCGTCGAACTGTTCGTCGAACACCTTCGAACACCGTTAAAACCAATGGCAGGCAAACAAAAACACATAGAAACACATAGAAAACACCTTCAAAGGTGTCCAAAAGCTGACAAACTGCTCAGAAGACACAACTAACACATGGAAAAGTGACAAGTACATATAGTCATGCGAAAATAAAAGAGGTGGAGGAGTAAAAGGAGGGGGAGACACAGATATAGGCATGTCATGCCCTTCTAAAATCCAAAAAGTGAGAAGCCGACACGATCAGTCCGCTCCTGCTCGTGCCACCTCCGTGTCGCCGGGTTTGTGCCAGAGCCGCGGTGAACCCTGACGGCCAGCCCCCCTCTCCCAATATTGGTGCCTGTCCGCTGGTGGGTCGAGCGAGCCCCCCTGTGGTGGAGGCAGCTCTAAGCTTTTTAATTTAAATTGTCTCTCTAATTTGAATAAATACACTTTAAATCCATTTACAAGGATCTATTGGAGGGCAAGTCTCATGCCAGCAGCCGCGTAATTCCAGCTCCAGTAGCGTCCACTAAAGCTGCTGCAGTTGAAAAGCTTTTATAAGGATCGAGCTCGGCTGTCCACAGCAAGGCATCCTACTGCCAGTCCCAGCCCCTATGCCTTGGGGTGCCTCCTGATGCTCTTCACTAAGTATCCCATGGTCCCGAAGCATTTCCTTTGAAAAAATTAAGTGTCTAAACTACAGGTGGTGTAGCTTGCTTAACAGCCGGGATAATCCGCTGACTAGCAGACACTGCTACTAGGCACAAAGTATTTCCTGGGCTAGATGCAGTTAAAAATTTGTAATTAGATACTCTCGTTGGATGCTGAGAAAGCATTCCATAGAGTCTCCTGGCACGCCATATATGATTCTCTTAAAAAGCTTGGGGTAGGGGTCTAGGGGACCCTTTTATAGCCAAAATCACGGCCCTGTATCGCAATACGTCACCTAGGCTGAAGATAAATGGAACTGTAGCACCCTGAGGGCTCGGTTGCTACAGAGGTATTGCACCTCACCCAGAGGTGTGATATCTCACTCTCAGGTAAGGATGTAGTGTGGATCAGGACCCGACACCTGCATGCATTACACCACATTGCCGTGGGGCAGGGCGACCAATATGCCCCTGAGATGGGCACGACAGTCCCTGTCCCTGGCTGGAGTGGGGGGAGGGAACACTGAGGAAGGGGAACCCTGTAGTGCAGGAGCAGGGAGGAAGCAGTTCCTGGGTGCATTGAGAATGGAGTATAAAAGGTGAGCACCATCTTAGTTCAGTGCAGAGAAGTCTGAGCAGAAGTGGCAGGGAGCAGGGGCTCTGCATGAGCTCTGCTCCGGAGGCGGGCCTAGTAACAGAGGCCCAGGCCTGGAAGAGGGAGAAGGAAGGAAGAGGAGCGGAGAAGGCTCCAGGAACGAGGAACGAAGGGATCTCAGGGGTGCGGATGGGCGAGTCGCCACCGCACGCCCGAATCCACCTGCGTGGAGGGGTCAGGCCAAAGGGGGAGACCGGTCCCCAAAACTAGTGGAGGCAGGAAACGACCCTCAGCTAGAAACAGGAGGCTGTGACATTTTATGTGGCGCAGCCCCTCGCTACACCCGCTAGGAAGGCACCACATAGGGTCAGGGAAACTGGCGCCAAGTTTACCAAGAGGAGGCCCGAGGCAGCCAGACAGAAGGGTTGGTAAGAAAGGCCAGACAAAGGACACACAAAGGGGGTCCTGTGAAGCACTCCAAAGTTATCTGGGAGTTGTCTGAGCCCCTCACCTGGTGAGCACAGTACGACGTGGGCAGCCGTTACCTGCAGACGTGGTCTGGATAATAAGAACTGTGAGTAAAGGCCCTGGACTGCATCACTGACTCCGTGTTATTACTGCTGCTGCCCTGCACCATCACCCCCATCCTCTGCATACACTGCCCTGAGGCTATACTCCTCCCGTGGGGAGTTATGCTACGCTCTGCTGCACCCACAACACCAGCCTCAGCGGTCTGCCCTGGAGCGGCGGTTCACTCTGACCGCAATCCACGCGTGGCGTAGTCGGACATTTAAACATCAAAACCACATAAATAGTTCCGCCACTGGTTTGACTGCCCTGAGCCACGGAACCGGGTTGCCGCCACGGAGACTACAACCACCAGCATCCACCAAAAAGGGTCCGGCTCCGGGTGTCCCAAGGCCCAGGGGGCGCGTCAGAACATTTTCATCACCTTTCACAATCACCAATGGGACAAGGCAGGGATGTTCTCTGTTCCCTCTCTTATACATCCTAGTGACGGAGCACCTGCTCTCATCAATTCGCCATAACCCCAATATTAGGTGGATTGAGGTGGGAGGCACTGAGTACAAGTGCTCTCTATTTGCTGATGATGTCCTAGTATATATCACTCAATCACATATATCCATCCATGCTGTTATGGCTGAAATAGATCACTTTGTTACATGGTCAAATTTTAAAATCAATGCAGCGAAGTCTGAGGCCCTCGATGTCTCCCTCCCCAAATCCATATAGGATTCCATCCAGTCCAACTTTCCCTTTGCCTGGCCCTCACAGGGTATCAAATACTTAGGAATTCCTATTCATAGAGACCTCTCCCATCTATGTTATCTTAATTTTGGGCCCTTTATTGAACAACTCCATACAGACCACGGTTGGCAAGTTAGAACTGTAAGATTCACTACGTGAACCACTGGTGTTTTGTGGAAAAGCACATGTACACTGTGTTCCAAATTATTATGCAAAAAGTGTTTAGGAGTGATAAGGGAAGAATTTGTTTGTTTGTCAGTTAAACTCATTGATGGTGATGTGTGTCAGGGCTCTTTATATCACTGTAAGCAATTGCAGACACCTGTGCTAATTAGTTTGGCAAGTGTGTCCAATGAAAGGCAAGACTACTTAAGAAGGCTGTCTCACATTATTAAGCAGCCTACATTTTCTGCCAAAATGGGAAAGAAAAAGGATGTGTCGGCTGCTGAGAAGCAACAAATTGTGGAGTGTTTAGGTCAAGGCATGACTACAATCAACATTGTGCGATGATCAGGATGAAGTGTCTTGGCAATCAAGAAGTATGTAGCTGATTCACAGTACACACATGTGCGTGCTGATAAGGGCAAATTGAGGACTCTTTCCTACAGGCAATTACGTCAGGTTAAAAGAGCAGCGGCAAAAAAGCCTTGTCATAGCAGCAGACAAGTTTTTGAAGCTGCTGTTGCCTCCAACGTTCCCCGAACAACAAGATGCAGGGTCCTTCAGAGGTTTGCAGCTGTGCATACGCCATCCTGTCGACCTCCTCTATCCACTTCACACAAGCAGAAACGGATCCAGTGGGCCAAACATTACATGAAGACTGATTTCAAAACTGTTTTGTTCACGGATGAGTGCCGTGCAGCGCTCGATGGTCCAGATGGATGGAGTGGAGGATGGCTGGTTGATGGACACCCCACGCAAACACAGCTACAGCGCCAACAAGGAGGAGGTGGAGTAATGTTTTGGGCTGGAATCATGGGGAGAGAGATTGTCGGCCCCTTTAGGATCCCTGAAGGCGCTAAAGATGAACTCCATAATGTATGTGGATTTTCTCAAACAGCACTTCCTGCCATGGTTCAAGAAGAAGAACCGTGTATTTCACAGCAAGATCATTTTTCTGCATGATAATGCACCATCTCATGCTGCACATAAAACATCTGCATCTCTGGCTGATATGGGCATAAAAGGGGACAAACTTATGGTGTGACCCCCATGCTCCCCATGCTTCCCCATTCAGAACCTTTGGAGCATCATTAACCCCCATGATTGACCCCCATGCTCCCCATGCTTCCCCATTCAGAACCTTTGGAGCATCATTAAAAGGAGTGTCTATGATGGCGGGAGGCAGTTCACATCTAAGAAACAGCTCTGGGAGGGTATTCTGTCCTCATGCAAAACAATTGAAGCAGAAACCATCCAAAACCTGACAAATTCAATGGACGAGAGAGTTCAGAAGCTCCTTTTGAAAAAGGGGTCCTATGTGAAAATGTAACATCACCTAGAATAAAGTTTTGAGTTGAAAACTGTTTGATTTCAGTTTCTAACAACCTGCTAATGCTTATAATTTCAAAAATGACCATTTTTTTGGTCTTTATTAAAATGAAAAGGTTGATCGAAAAGTTTGGGGGATCTAAGAGTGTGGCAACCCAGTAGTCATGATTACTTCGAATTCTGACAATATGAGGGTCATGCTGCAGGTAGTGCAGCAAGAAGGCACTTATGTGTCTTGCGCATCTCGTAGCCCCAAAATTATTTTCCGGGCTAGATGCAGCTAAAAATTATTATTAATTTTAAATCTGGTGAAGCTTTAGTATAGATGGCCTAATAGGATCAGTGCTGCACACTGCTACAAAGACCAAATTATTTTCCAGCCAAGATACAGATAAACATGATTAGTAATTTGAAAGCTTAAAACGGTTGGTAGGGTGATTTTAACCAATCATCAAGCTTTTACTCTCCCCAGGATGACACAGGGGTAGAAAAGTCATTTCGGATCCATGATTTGTTCATCTTTATGAACGTGAGTCTGTCTACATTATCAGTGGAGAGCCGCGTGCGCTTATCTGTCAGCACACCACCAGCAGCGCTGAACACACGTTCAGACAGAACGCTGGCTGCGGGGCATGACAAGATCTCCAAGGCGTAAGTGGCTAGCTCCGGCCATTTATCCAGATTGGAAGCCCAAAAAGAGCAAGGGTCCAGTGACACAGTCATGGCTTCAATGTTTACTTGGAGATACTCCTGTACCATCATCTCTAGGCGTTGACTATGTGTCAGACTTCTTGTCTCCTGTGGCCTTGCAAAGGATGGGCTAAAAAAGTGGTGAAATGATTCCGCAAAATTGATGTTACCAGCAGATACTGTGGTTCTGTTACGGTTTGAGTGCTGAACACTTGACGGTCCCACGGTTGGCAAGTTGGAACTTTGAGATTCACTACGTGCACCACTGGTATTTTGTGGAAAAGCACATGTAAGATTCTGCAACAGTCTCTGCTGATACTCCTGCATGCGTGCATCCCTTTCTATGGCAGGAATAATTTCTGCAAATTTACTTTTGTACCGGGGATCTAACAGTGTGGCAACCCAGTAGTCAGGATTATTTCTAATTCTCACAATTCGAGGGTCATGTTGCAGGTAGTGCAGCAAGAAGGCACTCATGTGTGTTGCGCATCCAGGAGCACCAAGTCCCTGTTGTGTTGGTGGCGAGGTAACAATCATGCTTCCTTCCTCTGTCCTCTCCCCCCAATCTCGCACAACAGAAATGTGATCAAGGTCTCCCTCATCTGATGAGTCTTCCATCAGTTCGTCCTCCACTTCTTCCTGGGCTCCTGCACCTTCCTCACTAGTTTGGCTGCTACCATGCGCCCTGGTAAAGCCATCTCCCCCACCCTCACATGCCTGCCGCCTTGGTGCTGCCGACCGTCTGGACCTTGCAAATGTTAGCCCTTCCGCATACAACTCTTCCTCCTCTACTTCCTCCACCTCCTCTTGTGCCACCACCTGACTCCGAATTCTGTTTAACATGTGCTCCAGCATGTAAATCACCGGAATAGTCATGCTGATAATGGCATCGTCAGCACTAAACATCTTCGTCGCCATTTCAAAACTGTGCAGAAGGGTGCATAGGTACCTGATCTGAGACCACTCCTCCAGCGTGATTTGCCCCACCTCTGGATCTCGTTGGCCCAGGCTATACGTCAGAACGTATTGCACCAGGGCTTGTCGGTGCTGCCACAGTCGCTGCAACATGTGCAGAGTTGAATTCCACCGGGTAGGCACATCGCATTTTAGCCGGTGAAGTGGCAGGCCCAACGACTTCTGTAGAGATGTAAGTCGCTGAGCTGCGGGATGTGAACGGCGGAAGTGAGCACACAGCGACCGTGCCCTCTGCAGAAGGCCATCTAGTCTGGAATAGTGGGCTAAAAATTGCTGGACAACCAGGTTCAACACGTGAGCCATACAAGGCACGTGTGTGACATTGCCCCGGCGAAGGGCCGCACCCAGGTTTGCAGCATTGTCGCACACGGCCTTCCCTGGTTTCAGGTCCAGTGGAGACAACCATTCATGAAATTGGTTCTCCAGAGCTGACCACAACTCCTCAGCTGTGTGACTCACATTTCCCAGACATTTCAATGTAAAAACCGCCTGATGACGTTGAGCCCTACTGCCAGCATAGTAAGGAGGTGTGCAGGATCCCTTCTGCGCAGTTAGAAAGCTTGTGGCATGACCAGACAGGCTTTGGGTGCAGGTGGAAGACCGAGAGGAGGTTGAGGAGGCAGAAGCAGTGGAGGAACTTTGAGATAAAGAGGATTGACGCACAACTCGTGGGGGCGGCAAGACTTGGACAGCAGCCCCTTGTCCTGCTGTCACCATAGTTACCCAGTGCCCAGTCAGCGACATGTAACGCCCCTGTCCATGCCTACTCGTCCAAGTGTCTGTGGTGAAATGCACCCTGTCACACACAGAGTTTCTCAAAGAAGCGGTGATGTTGTGTGCGACATGCTGGTGGAGCACAGGCACACCTTTCTTTGAGAAGTAGTGCCGACTGGGCATCTGGTACTGGGGCACTGCGACGGACATAAGGTCTCGAAAATCCTCTGTGTCCACCAGGCGGAAAGGCAGCATTTCTGTAGCCAAGAGCTTGCAGATGGTGAAATTCAACCTCTTAGCTTTCTCATGGCTAGGAGGAAATGGTATTTTACTTGTCCACATCTGAGGGACCGAGGGCTGGCTATTGTGCTTAGACGGGGTTGATAAGGGTGTCCCCGGCAAACTGCCGGTCTGTGAGGAAGATGCAGGCGGACATGTTAGGTTGCCTTGATCCAAAGGTGGTGCTATCGATGTCGAACAGCGCTCAACACCAGCTGGTGTTACCACCTCCAAAGAAAATGATGACCTGCCAATCACGCTGGCTGTTGCGGGTAAAGAGGTGGCAGGTCTGCGCCCCAAAACAGGTGTGACTGCTGTCCCCCCAGTCACAGAGGATGAAGAGGCCGCGGATGCACAAGATATGGCAGACGGTGGTTGGCCCGGCCGGCTAGGCCGCATTGTAGCACACTGAGCTTCCCACTGCAACTTATGCTTCATGTCCATGTGCCGGTTCATGCATGAAGTACTCAAACTATGTATTTTTTGGCCTCTACTTAGCTTTTGCTGACAAATGTTACAGATAACACGAGTTGGGTCATCTTTAGCGATCTGAAAAAATGCCCAGGCTATGCAAGGCTTAGCACCCATGTGACCTGAAGAGCCACCACGACTTGTGGTGAGAGGCAGAGTTGTGTTTGAGGATGCAGTTGTTGACGTGCTTCCAGAACTACGTCTCTGTCCAGGAAGGCGCAACCTGACCTCGTCATCACTAGCATCTTCCTCCACCTCCTCTGCTGACCTCATCTCTTGGCTGACTGTGGGTTGACAGGAAGGGGGATCTCCAACCTCATCATCATCACCCTGTGCGTTATCACACCCGTCGTCCTCAGAGCCAACCTGTTCCTGCCCTGACAAAAATCTAAAGTTGTCGCTCCAATCAGGTATTTGAGTCTTATCATCGTCTTCCTCATTGTCTCCACCAACAGGAGTTACAGTTTGGGAATGAGGGTCTACATTATGGTCAGAACCTTCTGCGTCTGGTCCTGGATCCGACTCATAAAGATTCTGGGCATCAGTGCAGATCATTTCCTCGTCTGGATTCACAGAAGCGCTGGAGTCGACCTCTGATTCCCAGGCTATAGTATGAGTAAACAGCTCTGCAGACTCAACCATCTGTTCTACCTCATACTCAGACGGGCAGCTGGAGATTTGGGAGCTGTGAGGAAGCAAGTGCGATTGGGTGACACCTTTGAGGACTGGAGTATTTGTGATGTTGAACTTGATGTGGAGGAGAGCCCACTTAAAGGAGCACTTGATATCCGTTGAAGCACCTGCTGTTTTTGTGCCTCATCTGGAATTTGTAGCGATTGGCGTGGCCGTAAGAAAGGGATCTTATCACATTGTCCGCTAAAAGAAGTAGACATTTTAGTTTGGCTGGAAGATGGTCTTTCTTCTGCAGATGTTACTGTTGCTTTAACACCTACCCCACGGACACAACCTTTTTTCCCCTTCCCAACACGCCTATTCCCCTTTCCACCAGCAGCAGGCCTTTTTCCACTCATTTTGGTGGTTAACTAATTAACAACTCTGGAGTTGTTTGCACAAAAAAACAATGGATGGGAACCGAGCAGAGCTGAGTGGCCAAACTGTGGTATTAGGCCAAAACTATTGGCTGGGTTAGATGCAGAAAAAAATTATATTCAATTTGCAACCTGATGGAGGTCAGTATAGATGGACTAATAGAGACAGTCCCACACACTGCTAGAAGGCCAAATATTTTTTCAGAGGTAGATGCAGAAAAAAATATATTCAGTTTGCAACCTGATGGAGGTCTGTATAGATGGATTAATAGAACAAGTCCCACACACAGCTAGAAGCCCAATATTTTTTCAGAGGTAGATGCAGAAAAAAATGTATTCAGTTTGCAACCTGATGGAGGTCAGCATAGATGGACTAATACAACAAGTCCCACACACAGCTAGAAGCCCAATATTTTTTCAGAGGTAGATGCAGAAAAAAATATATTCAGTTTGCAACCTGATGGAGGTCTGTATAGATGGATTAATAGAACAAGTCCCACACACAGCTAGAAGCCCAATATTTTTTCAGAGGTATATGCAGAAAAAAATATATTCAGTTTGCAACCTGATGGAGGTCAGTATAGATGGACTAATACAACATGTCCCACACACAGCTAGAAGCCCAATATTTTTTCAGAGGTAGATGCAGAAAAAAATATATTCAGTTTGCAACCTGATGGAGGTCAGTATAGATGGACTAATACAACAAGTCCCACACACAGCTAGAAGCCCAATATTTTTTCAGAGGTAGATGCAGAAAAAAATATATTCAGTTTGCAACCTGATGGAGGTCTGTATAGATGGATTAATAGAACAAGTCCCACACACAGCTAGAGGCCCAATATTTTTTCAGAGGTAGATGCAGAAAAAAATATATTCAGTTTGCAACCTGATGGAGGTCTGTATAGATGGATTAATAGAACAAGTCCCACACACAGCTAGAAGCCCAATATTTTTTCAGAGGTAGATGCAGAAAAAAATATATTCAGTTTGCAACCTGATGGAGGTCAGTATAGATGGACTAATACAACAAGTCCCACACACAGCTAGAAGCCCAATATTTTTTCAGAGGTAGATGCAGAAAAAAATATATTCAGTTTGCAACCTGATGGAGGTCAGTATAGATGGACTAATACAACAAGTCCCACACACAGCTAGAAGCCCAATATTTTTTCAGAGGTAGATGCAGAAAAAAATATATTCAGTTTGCAACCTGATGGAGGTCTGTATAGATGGATTCATAGAACAAGTCCCACACACAGCTAGAAGCCCAATATTTTTTCAGAGGTAGATGCAGAAAAAAATATATTCAGTTTGCAACCTGATGGAGGTCTGTATAGATGGATTAATAGAACAAGTCCCACACACAGCTAGAAGCCCAATATTTTTTCAGAGGTAGATGCAGAAAAAAATATATTCAGTTTGCAACCTGATGGAGGTCAGTATAGATGGACTAATACAACAAGTCCCACACACAGCTAGAAGCCCAATATTTTTTCAGAGGTAGATGCAGAAAAAAATATATTCAGTTTGCATCCTGATGGAGGTCTGTATAGATGGATTAATAGAACAAGTCCCACACACAGCTAGAAGCCCAATATTTTTTCAGAGGTAGATGCAGAAAAAAATATATTCAGTTTGCAACCTGATGGAGGTCAGTATAGATGGACTAATACAACAAGTCCCACACACAGCTAGAAGCCCAATATTTTTTCAGAGGTAGATGCAGAAAAAAATATATTCAGTTTGCAACCTGATGGAGGTCTGTATAGATGGACTAATACAACAAGTCCCACACACAGCTAGAAGCCCAATATTTTTTCAGAGGTAGATGTAGAAAAAAATATATTCAGTTTGCAACCTGATGGAGGTCAGTATAGATGGACTAATACAACAAGTCCCACACACAGCTAGAAGCCCAATATTTTTTCAGAGGTAGATGCAGAATTTAATATATTCAGTTTGCAACCTGATGGAGGTCTGTATAGATGAATTAATAGAACAAGTCCCACACACAGCTAGAAGCCCAATATTTTTTCAGAGGTAGATGAAGAAAAAAATATATGCAGTTTGCAACCTGATGGAGGTCAGTATAGATGGACTAATACAACAAGTCCCACACACAGCTAGAAGCCCAATATTTTTTCAGAGCTAGATGCAGAAAAAAATTATATTCAATTTGCAACCTGATGGAGGTCAGTATAGATGGACTAATAGAATGATGCTATGCCCAAAAGATTTTACTTCACTAGGTGCAGTAAAAAAATTGGTATTCTATACACAGGTGGTATATCTTGCAACACAGATAGGCTACTCCACTGACTAACACACTCTGCAATAGGCCAAAAAGGATTAGCTTTGCTAGATTCAGCCAAATGCTGTGAAAAAAACTTGCACAGCACTGGCACAGACCTGCCTGGCAAAAACTGATAGGAACTGATGTAACCTAGTCCTGAAAAGGACTCCAATTACAATTAGTCTTTACTCCCACAATCTATCTATTTAAGAGCACAGACCTGCCTGATAAAAGTCGTAGGAAATGCTGTAACCTAGTCCTTAAAAAGACTGCAATCACAACTATTCCCTACTCCCAAGCTATCTGTAGATTTGTGCGAAAATTGGCTTGAAATTAACAAGGTATAGCGCACACAGCAACAGCGGTGCCGTCTAACACGCAGCTGCAGCAGTGAGAAAATGGTGGCGACGGGGAAAATGGCTTGGTCTTATAGGGCAAGGACATGTGACATACACTGCCAATGACACATGCCCTTGCTTGTGTGAAAATAAGCACTTCGCTCCGTGTGTGCGCTGCTGATAGGCTGACAGATTGCACCTCCCCACTGTAAATGCGGGAAAGAGAAAAAAAAAATGGAGATCTTCATTGTTCCTGCAGAGATCCATCCCCTGCCCCTCCCCCCACCCCGCTGTACACTCAAACTGCGTATTAACAGTAATTTTCATCATTACTGAGAAAAAATCCAGTTATGATTTTGGTGCACGAACAGTTATCGAACATAACCTCGAACAGCCGAATTTTTCTCAAATTGTTCGTGTTCGCCGAACGGCTCGAACACCGCCCAAAACAGCTCGAATTTGAGATTGGCGAACAGTTCAAGTAGAACAACGCTCATCTCTAGTGGTGACACCCGCTGACACTGGTCGTGGACCCTGGGGTTCGCCCCACAAAGTTGGGTGCTTTGCTGACATGTGCCTGATCATGCTGGCTGTGGTCAGGCTGGTAGTTTTGTCACCCCTGCTGATGCTGGCCTGGCAGGTTGTACAGATGGCCTTTTTGGGGTTATCAGCAGAGTCTTTAAAAAAATTCCAGACTCTGGAAGACCTAACGGTTGTACTGGCAACGTCCCTCGTGTTGGTGTTACGGGGAATGGATGCCCTCCTTCTGTCTTCGGCCACCACACTGCTTCTTCCTGCCTGTTGGGGTACTCTGCCTCCCTCCCCCTGTGTGCTGCTGACCTCGCTCTGCTTGTCCTCCTGCCACGTTGGGTCTGTTACTAGATCATCCACCACCTCCTCCTTTTCCACTTCCGCACCACGGTCCTCCTCCTCACTTTGTGGCAATTATGTCTCGTTATGGTCCACCTCTTGTGACAAATTGCCAGCGTCGCCTTCCTGTGGCCGTGGCTGTTCAAATATTTGGCCATCGCTACATGGGATCTCCTTTTCCACCACTTCAAGCTGAGCAGGCGAAGGGCACAAATATGGAAATGGACCAGTGAACAGCTCTTCAGAGTGTCCAACTGTGGGATCAGTTGCTGTCTGACGACACTCGGCTTGGTGGGAGGAAGGAGCATCAGGGTGAGGAGGAGTATGCAATCGAGACTCACGGCTACTAACACTTGACCGTGTGGAAGACATACCAGAGGTGGTAGTGCCAAGGTGACTGGAAGTATTATCTGCTATCCAATTAATAACCTGTTCACACTGATCAGTTCGCAATAGTGGTGCTGTTGTGTGCTTCCCTAGTAATTCGGTCAAGAACTGGGAGCAAGAAGATGTGGCTGTTGGTTGTGGCACATTTTCACCTTGGCCACGGCCCCGTCCTCTGCACGCACCATCACCAGAACGTCCAGTTCCACATCCCTTGCCACGCGCCTTGCGCATTGTAAATGAAGTAAAATAGCTTACACTCGCACTATCAATGGCAAAAGGGTAATGAAAAGGAGATTTGAACCGTGGAAGAGGAAAACCACAGTTCTAGTGGTCTGGCCTACACCACACTCTTTTAAACAGATATATTTGTGTCTGACCAGTCAGCGTGACACTCAAAAGGTTTTTTTAATTGAAAAAAGTGGATAATACAGAGATTTGAACCGTGGAACTGCAAAACCACAGTTCTAGTAATCTGGCCTATACCAGACTCTTTTAAACAGATATATTTGTGTCTGAACAGTCAGCGAGATACTCAAAATGTTTTTTTTCTGCAAAAAAGTGGATAATACATACATTTGAACCGTGGAACTGCAAAACCACAGTTCTAGTTATCTGGCCTACACCAGACACTTTTAAACAGCTATATTTGTGTCTGAACACTCACAGACACAATCAATTATTTTTTTTTGGGGGGGGGGATACCAAAAGGTTAATAAGATGGGTATTTGTACAGTCTGACTGAGGAAAAAAAAAATAAGAGGATTTAGATGAAAAGAAAAAAAGAATTTTTCCTGGCCCCTGAGACCTGGGGCTAAGTCTAACAATTTGAGCAGCGGTAGCACATAGGACTGTAATGCAGTGTTTGTTGGTATAACCACAGCATCTCCTATACAGCCTGCCTGCCTGCCTGCCTGATATCTGGGATGGATATTAGTCCTGCGAAGGACTGTTTGTTTGATTTGGCAGGCTTTAGAGACCCTACACTACCTATTTTGTAATATATATCTCTCCCTAACTCAGCAGCACTGACCCTACACTGTCTGATCCCGGGCGACAGTGTCCAAGATGGCGGCGCCCGGTTTTAAATACTCGAGGTGATGCTGTGCGGCCAGCCAATCACTGTAATGACCACAACCAACATGGCTGCCGCATTACAGTGACTGGCTGGCAATCCCTGCATGTTCATTGGCTCTGTAAAGAGCGCCAAACATGCAGGGTGGAGACCCGAGCTCCCGCCCGAGTAACCCAGAAATGCTCGGTGATCGCCGAACATCACGAGTAGTGAGATGCTCGGGCGAGTACCGAGCAGTTTCAAGCATGCTCGCTCAACACTACTCCCTAATAAAAATAAAATTTGGTTCCAAAATTGTGCTGATGTAAAGTAGACATGTGGGAAATGTTATTTATTAACTATTTTGTGCGACATATCTCTCTGATTTAAGGGCATAAAAATTAAAATTTTGAAAATTGCAAAATTTTCTACATTTTTGCCAAATTTCCGACTTTTTCTCATATAAACGCAAGTGATATCGAAGAAATTTTACCACTATCATGAAGTAATCAAAGACCCCACCAGATGTTCTGTTTGCCCCTGGCGACAACTAGAAATGACACAAATTAGTTCAATAAATTAGTTTTTATTAGAAATATTTTAAATGGTCATTATATTAGAAAACAGAAAAAGGTGCAGGACAAACGGTACAGGCGCTACCGTTCACAAAAAATTAAAGCAATAATTGTAAATTCAACATTAATTATAGTTCCAAGCCAAGTTCAAAACACATATATTTATCTAGTTTTACATTTCATATTGCCCCTTAGCTTAAATCATTAATGCACAATGCCCTTAAGAATATTGAGGTACTGTCTATTGCAGACCCTCCAGATAGAAAAATAAACTATTTCAGGCTCAAAAGGCCGTATATATAGTAATTAAACATAGGGGGTTAAATTTCATAAATCAAAGATGTTAGTGATTTGCAAATATGAATTGTCCAATATATTCTATTGCATTCTGCCCTCTGGCCTCAATGATTAGTATACATTCCCCAAGGTTTTAGTTCTATATTGCAACAGAACCTTCATGGGGAGTCACATCATTAGAATTCACAGGTGCACTAGATAATATGTAGGTCAAGCTGGATACCACAGGGAATCCTCTGAATATAAATATAACCCCAGTGTTATCATAACATTCCAACTTGAAAAAAAAGGACTATCACATATGTAAAAAACTGGTAGAGCTTAATGTTGTTTTAACTGGTTAAGAAAAAAGCTTCTTCGGTGGGCGTGTCTAGCTTCAGGGGCGTGCTCAGTTAAATACTAGAACTGACCAATGAAAAAAGTCCATGAATATGGCGTCAATTGTTTCTGGCAAAAAGGACTGGCCAATGAAGAAATTCGATGTGTGTGGCGTCACTTGTTGCTGGTAATTACTGCGCATGCGCCGACTAATCCGAACATGTTTCAATGGGGAGTCCGGAAGATTGGTCACTTGGCACGGCCACTCCGCCCCCCCTCCATGCCTCAGGGCTGGAGAAGGAGGCGTGACAAGCCTCTCTAGACAGCAATTACGGTCTCCCTATATATTCACAGTCAGGGCATGTGCTCCTACTGCAACAACTGCAAAAGCCATTCTAAATAAGGGTAAAAGAGATAATCGATGAAAAAGGTTATAATTTAACTACTGCAAGCTATGCGTTTTAGAAATTGAAAAGTGTCTATTCTTGAAGGAATTAATAACGATGAATATTGTGTCCAATTAAACCTTATAACATCCAGAGTTTACTCATCAAGATTTTCTTTAACCCACATGTAAATATAAATTAAATACAGACATTTAAAAACCCCTGTATTATGGCATGTAGTTGTGAGTGCAAAAAATATGTGTCTCTTATATGGATTCAATAAATTTGATAAAAAATAAGTGTGTAAAAGTGAGTAGGTAAAATAAGATGTGAAAAATAATATATAGTATAACTTTAAAGGTGAAAAATGAATACCATCATTGATATTAATAATACAAAATATGATAAATATGTGAAATTGAAACCAGTAGATATGTGAACATGTAATAACTGTTGTTAAAGGTGAAACAAATGTGAAAAAAATAATTAAATAATTTAGTGAATTTAATAATGAGTGAAAATGATGAATTAATAACTAATTAATATAAAAAATGAATAAATTGATATAAAGTGTTAACGAATAAAAAGTTTACAATCGTGATAAATTATTTAAAGAAATAAAGTAAACTCACAAATGCAGTGATATGAGAATCCATCTGACTTTGATATAAGACACAAACTACAATTATATCATATAACTATATCAGACCGATCTGTATGTCAAAAAATATGTATATCAACCATGATTAATCATCTCAGCTGTCTTTATTGGACTACATAGCTATGTCCACATAGACATCACAAAAAAGACAAAAAGCGCAAATAAAAATCCTACATATAAGTCACCTTACTATGTTTAATTGCAAACATTCCTAAAATGTATCTCTTTCATCACAGGCAAGTATTTCTGTGGGACTGTCATGGGTGAATTTTCTTGTTGACCAAAAAATATATTTTATGTTATTCATGAGTCCCATGGGTGACTTAAGTAATTCAATGAGGATTAGGATGTTCAAAGTTCTGTCAGTAGAGGTTCCTTCCTCAATATCTTATGGTATGCCTTCTGTTGTAGGTTTCTTACTCAACATCTCATGGTATGCCTTGAATGACCTCAATAGGATTGACCAGTTCTGCCAATGATAATAGCGGTGAATACTAGTATGCAAGAGAGACAAACAACAGTTAAAAATCTTAAAACAATTTAAAAGCATAGAACCCTACATCAAACATGCACAGAAATACAAAAAATACAAAAAATATATATACTAGGTGGTGTCATAACACAGGCTATAAGAAGGCCCCAAAGGCAAAGCTTTCATTTAATCCCTGTTGAGCCAAAGCTCCTAGTTTATAGATCCACATACTCTCTTGTTTAGCCAGTTTCTTGGCCAGATCTTCACCCCTGAAGCCCATGGTAACCATATCTATACCTCTTATTTTCAATAGTGAAGAATTACATTTATGATATTTCCTAAAATGTTTGGGGATGATTTTTAAGATTTAGTCATCTGTGCATGTTTTTGCTTTGTCAATATCCAGGCAGTGCTCTCTGGTTCTTATTTTTAGTTCACGGCTTGTAAGGTCGATGTAGATTTTCTTACAGGGACATTCTTACTGCTAGATGACTCCTTTTGAGGAACATGTAATATGATATCTTTTCTCGAAATCTCTTGACCCATCAAAGTTTTTAATTTTTTTTTGCTTTTACCAAATTAGCATATGCTTTACAAAGACCGCAGGGAAAAAAAACCCTTTGGGCCCTCAATCTTTTCGATCCTTCTTGTTGTGGATTGTAATGACTGTGTCAAAACATCTCCCAAATTACGTGACCATTTAGCCACGATAGAAGGGTTTAGTGGCAAGATTTGTTTCAAAATGGGATCTGTAAATAAGATATTCCAATGTTTCAGAACTATTTGCTTGAAATTGAACCATTGATTGTGGAAATTAGTGATATGGTGTACCTCACTATTTACATTGGCTTGTCTTTTGTTTGAATTGGTTTTACAAAGCAAAGAATTTCTTGAAGTACCTTTTGCTCTCAAATAACCCCTTTTTTATACTTCTATGACTGTATCCTCTTTCCTTAAACCGTTGTGACAGTAGTCTGGCATGATGTTCAAAATCTGTCTTTTCCGAGCATATTCTTCTGACTCGCTGAAACTTCCCAATTGGGATACCTTGGATGGTGGAATGCAAATGACATGACGTAGCGTGTAACAGAGAATTAGTTGCCATGGGTTTCCGATATAGAGTAGTAGTTAGTAGTCCTGCTGGGTCTGTTGAAAAAAATATATCCAAAAATTCAATTAATTTTCCAAATTTGTAAGTCAATTTAATGTTGTAAATATTCTTGTTCAATTTATCCATTAATTGATCCAATTCAGCCACTGACCCTTCCCATATAAAAAGGACGTCATCAATAAATCGGATCCAGTTGTGGATTTTCATATTTTTGATTAGGCCAAATTACAATGTTACCTCCTTTGTCTGCCACCTTGAAAACCACATAAATCCATTGTAATAACTCCTTCAAAGCCTGTCTTTCCTGGAAATTGAGATTAGCTCCATCATAGTCATTTGAGGCCAAATCCTCTATTTCTCTACTTACCATTTTGGTGAAAGTATCTACTGCTGGCACTAAAGACAGAGAAGGAAATTTGTTTGCTTGTTTTATGAGATGATTAGGAAACGTACTTACACTTGATGAATTTTCATCAATCAGTGACTGTAAAATGTTGAGTGGTTCTCTCTCCTCGTGAGTTGGAAACATTTCGAAAATGTCAGTTTTATGGTGTACTTTTTTCAGAATCAATATTCTTGCAAATAGGTGCAGATCCTTTATCGCCGAGAACGTGTCTATTTGGGATGAAGGGGAAAATGTTAAACCTCTCTGTAACACTGCTGTTTGGGTAGTTGTTAGAGTATGAGTTGAAAGGTTTATTATTTTCAATGTATCATCTTGTTAGTTTTTATTAAAAGGCCTTTCATGTGTTTTTTTCCTTTGGTACAGTCTGGTCCTAGGGCGCTGTTCAAATTCAGTACCAGATCCATTATCTTCACTATGTGATGTGAGGGACTGAATGGAGGAACTTCTTGAAAGGTTCCTTTTGACTGGATTTGCTTTCAGCTGCCATATGAAAATTTTGTCATTTGGAAATCACTTAAATCTCTTTCATATTTTTTTTAATTAGTCAGCACTTATAGCCTTCTCCCATTTCTCAAAATCCTTTTCCAATCCCAAGAGCATTTCTTGGAAATTCTCTACTCTCATTTCCTGTTGTAATGTTTTCTGTAGTATATCAATTTCTTCTTCGATGAAGAGGTATTCTTAGCAATGATAATATCAATGAATTCAAGGCAACAGGTATTAGCTGCCAAGATCCATCTCTGTGTTAATTCTTCATCTTCTAGGTCAAATGTTGGATATGTTTGTATTCTTAAACCTCTCAGTATGATTTTTTGTTCTACATAATTTTGAAGAGTTGTTTTTGCCCACCAGTTTTGTTTTTTTGTATAGCATGTTTTTGTATTTTCTTAAATTTTCTTGATTTGAGGAAGGGATATGACTTATTCCCAAACCTTCAACCTTTCTAAAAATATCCGTAGCTTTGGCCAGCCATGTATTCTCTCTGGACTTGAAATCCATTAATATCGGACCCTGTATAACAACAGTAAAATACAATCATTTAATCATAGAATGTCCTTATTTTTGCCTAAATACCTGGAAACACTGAATTGGCACTTCTCAAATGCATAGATATAATCAAAGACCCTACCAGGTGTTCTGTTTGCCCCTGGCGACAACTAAAAGTGACACAAATTAGTTCAAAAAAATAGTTTTTATTAGAAATATTTTAAAAGGTTATTATATTAAAAAACAGCAAAAGGTGCAGGAAAAAAGGTACAGGAGCTACCGTTCACAAAAAATGAAAGCGATAATTGTAAATTCAACATTAATTATAGTTCCAAACCAAGTTTAAAACACATATATTTATCTTGTTTTACATTTGCAAATTGCCCCTTAACTTAAATCATTAATGCACGATGCCCTTAAGAATATTGAGGTACTGTCTATTGCAGACCCTCCGGATATAAAAATAAACTATTTTGGGCTCAAAAGGCCGTATATATCAAAATTAAACATAGGGGGTTAAATTTCATAAATAAAATGTGCTAGTGCAATAGCAAATATGAATTGTCCAATATATTCTATTGCATACTGCCCTCTGGCCTCAATGATTAGTATACATTCCCCAAGGTCTCAGTGCTATATTGCAACAGAACCTTCATGGGGAGTCACATCATTAGAACTCACAGGTGCACTGGATAATATGTAAATCAAGCTGGATACCACAGGGAATCCTCTGAATATAAATATAACCCCAGTGTTATCATAACATTCCAACTTGAAAAAAAAGGACTATCACATATGTAAAACACTGGTAGAACTTAAGGTTGTTTTTACCTGGTTAAGAAAAACGCTATGGTGTCAATGTGGGAGCTCCTGCACACAGCCCCGACGTGCACATTTGGCCCAGCTTCATCGGGGTGCGTGTCTAGCTTCAGGGGCGTGCTCAGTTAAATACTAGAACTGACCAATGAAAGAAGTCCATGTATATGGCGTCAATTGTTGCTGGCAAAAAGGACTGGCCAATGAAGAAATTCGATGTGTGTGGCGTCACTTGGTGCTGGTATTCACGGTGCCGACTCATCCGAACATATTTTAATGGGGAGTCCGGAAGATTTGTCACGTGGCATGGCCACTCCACCCCCCCATGCCCCGAGGCTGGAGAATGAGGCGTGACAAGCATCTCTAGACCGCAATTATGGGCTCCGTATATATATTCACAGTCAGGGCAGGCGCTCCTACCGCAACAACTGCAAACACCATTCTAATTAAGGGTAAAAGAGATAATCAATGAGAGAGGTTATAATTTAACTACTACAAGCTATGTGCTTTAGAAATTGAAAAGTGTTTATTCTTGAAGGAATTAATAACCATGAATATTATGTCCAATTAAACCTTATAACATCAAGAATTTACTCATCAAGGTTTTTTTTTCCCTGCGGTCTTTGTAAAGCATATGCTGATTTGGTAAAAGCAAAAAAATGTAAAAACTTTGATGGGTCAAGAGATTTTGAGATAAGATATCATATTACATGTTCCTTCTTTGCTTTATAAAACCAATTCAAACAATAGACAAGCCAATGTAAATAGTGAGGTACACCATATCACTAATTTCCACAATCAATGGTTCAATTTCAAGCAAATAGTTCTGAAACATTGGAATATCTTATTTACAGATCCCATTTTGAAACAAATCTTGCCACTAAACCCTTCTATTGTGGCTAAATGGTCACGTAATTTGGGAGATGTTTTAACACATAGTCATTACAATCCACAACAAGAAGGATCAAAAAAGATTGAGGGCCTAAAGGTTTTTTTTTCCCTGCGATCTTTGTAAAGCATGTGCTAATTTGGTAAAAGCAAAAAAAAATTAAAAACTTTGATGGGTCAAGAGATTTTGAGATAAGATATCATATTACATGTTCCTCAAAAGGAGTCATCTAGCAGGCAGAATGTCCCAGTAAGAAAATCTACATTGACCTTACAAGCCGTGAACTAAAAATAAGAACCAGAGAGCACTGCCTGGATATTGACAAAGCAAAAACATGAACAGATGACTCAACCTTAAAAACCATCCCCAAACATTTTAGGAAATATCATAAATGTAATTCTTCACTATTGAAAATAACAGGTATAGATATGATTACTGTAACATCCCTGGCTGCGTGCTGGCAAGGTTTACCACCTCCCACCATGCAAGACCGTCATCTTACCTATCAGTCCAGGCTGCACACTTTGCTCCAGTACCTGCTGTGTGCATGTCTCTTGTCTGATTGCTTAGGGCGGCGGCGCGGTTACTGCCTGATTCTTAAAGTTGCAGTGTGCGCACTCCTAATGCGTCACTAGCCTATTGCTGTGAGTCACTGGATACTTAAACCCTGTCCACTCAGTAGGAGGTGCCTGAGCACCACTTTCTTTCAGTGTGTTCTGTGTAACTGAGTTGCCAGGTCCTGTATCTTGTCTGTTTCAGTCACCCTGGGGGCTGAGTACCCAGGCCTGTTACCTGTATCTGTGACTTCTAGTATGTTCCGCCACTCTGGGGGCTGTATAACCAGGCCCGTTGCCTGTTTCTGTGACTTCTAGTCTGTTTCCTCCACCCTGTGGGCTGAGTTCCCAGGCTCGTTCCTGTATCTTGTTCCTGGTTCAGTTCCTGTCTGAACAGTGTCCTAGCCCGTTGCTTGTTTCTCTCTATGTTCGTATCTTTCCTTTTCCTGCAGTGTCGGAACCTGCACCTAACTCCAACTTGTTGTCTCTGTACTTCTGTTTGTGAGTTTGGTGTCCACTCGCTACTTCATTGTAAGCACCTTGTGTGTATCTGCTCTGCTGGTCTACCGCACCTGCGGGTTTTGCTCTGCTCTGCTTGTCTACCGCACCTGCGGGTTTTGCTCTGATTTGCTTGTCTACAGCAATTGCGGGTTTTGCTCTGCTCTGCTTGTCTACCACACCTGCGGTTTTGCTCTGCTCTACTTGTCTAACGCACCTGCGGGTTTTGCTCTGCTCTGCTTGTCTGCCGCACTTGCGGCTCTGTTCCTGTATCCCAGTCTGTACTGGTCCCTATCCTGCCTGTGTTCTTACCTGCCAGTACCCACCTGTCTGTATACCAGCCGTGCCTGCCAGTACCCACCTGTCTGCATACCAGCCGTGCCTGCCAGTACCCACCTGTCTGTATGCCAGCCTAACCTGCCTGTTCCTGCATTCCCCGGTGTGGGTCAACAGCTGTGACCAGGGTCTGACCTGGAGTAGCACCTGGTCCCTCTGCTCGGTTCCTCCCTGGTTCACGGAGTCGACTGAGCTGCCATGCGACCTTGGTCGGACCGAGTTGATACTTAGTCACGCCTCTCCAGGCACTCTTCGGTTCATGGTCCAGTGGGATCACTAACTACGCTCACGCCAGTCTGTCTGGGCGAGTGCGTAACAGTTACCATGGGCTTCAGGGGTGGAAATCTGGCCAAGAAACTGGCTAAACAAGAGAGTTTGTGGATCTATAAACTAGGAGCTTTGGCTCAACAGGAATTAAATGAAAGCTTCACCTTTGGGGCCTTCTTATAGCCTGTGTTATGACACCACCTAGTATATATATTTTTTGTATTTTTTGTATTTCTGTGCATGTTTGACGTAGGGGTCTATGCTTTTAAATTGTTTTAAGATTTTAACTGTTATTTGTCTCTCTTACATACTAGTATTCACCGCTATTATCATTGGCAGAACTGGTCAATCCTATTGAGGTCATTCAAGGCATACCATGAGATGTTGAGAAAGAAACCTACAACAGAAGGCATACCATGAGATGTTGAGTAACAAACCTCTACTCACAGAACTTTGAACATCCTAATCCTCATTGAATTACATCAGTCACCCATGGGACTCATGAATAACATAAAATATATTTTTTGGTCAACAAGAAAATTCACCCATGACAGTCCTGCAAAAATACTTACCATGCTTTGTCCAATGATATCGCTATCCAGGACAGGAATCTGTGATGAAAGAGATACATTTTAGGAATCAAACATGGTAAGGTGACTTATGTTTAGGATTTTTATTTACGCTTTTTGTCTTTTTTGTGATGTCTATGTGGACATTGTTATGTAGTCCAATAAGGACAGCTGAGATGATTAATCATGGTCGATATATGTATTTTTTGACATATAGATCGGTCTGATAAAGTTATTTGATATAATTGTATAGTTTGTGTCTTATATCGTAGTCAGATGGATTCTCATATCACTGCATTTGTGAGTTTACTTTATTTTTTTAAATAATTTATCACGATTGTAAACGGTATATTCGTTAACACTTTAGAATTTATTCTTATTTTTTTATATTAAATATTTATTAATTCATAATTTTCACTCATTATTACATTCACTAATTAAGAATAAATTATTTAATTATTTTTTTCACATTTATTTCACCTTTAACAACAGTTATTACATGTTCACATATCTACTGGTTTCAATTTCAAATATTTATCATATTTTGTATTGTCAATATCAATAATGGTATTCTTTTTTCACCTTTAATGTTATACTATATAATATTTTTAATTTTTCACATATTATTTTACCTACTCATTTTTACACACTTATTTTTTATCAAATTTATTGAATCCATATAAAAGACACATATTTATTGCATTCACAACTACATGCCATAATACAGGGGTTTTTAAATGTCTGTATTTAATTTATATTTATTTGTGGGATAAAGAAAACCTTGAAGAGTAAATTCTGGATGTTATAAGGTATATTGGACATAATATCCATGGTTATTAATTCCATATTATTAAGTGCACCTGAGAGTTCTAATGATGTGACTCCCCATGAAGGTTCTGTTGCAATATAGCACTGAGACCTTGGGGAATGTATACTAATTATTGAGGCCAGAGGGCAGTATTCAATAGAATATATTGGACAATTCATATTTGCAAATGCACTAGCACCTTTTATTTATGAAATTTAACCCCCTATGTTTAATTACTATATATACGGCCTTTTGAGCCTGAAATAGTTTATTTTTCTATCCAGAGGGTCTGCAATAGACAGTACCTCAATATTCTTAAAGGCATTGTGCATTAATGATTTAAGCTAAGGGGCAATGTGCAAATGTAAAACAAGATAAATGTATGTGTTTTGAACTTGGTTTAGAACTATAATTAATGTTGAATTTACAATTATCGCTTTCATTTTTTGTGAACGGTAGCTCCTGTTCCTTTTTTCCTGCACCTCTTTCTGTTTTCTAATATAATAACCTTTTAAAATATTTCTAATAAAACTATTTTATTGAACTATTTTGTGTCACTTCTAGTTGTCGCCAGGGGCAAACAGAACACCTGGTGGGGTCTTTGATTATATCTATGCATTTGAGAAGTGCCAGTTCAGTGTTTCCAGGTATTTTGGTAAAAATAAGGACATTCTATGATTAAATCACTGTCATGAAGTACAATATGTTACAAAAAACAATCTCAGAATGAGCGGGATCCGTTGAAGCATTCCAGAGTAATTACCTCATAAATTGACAGTGGTCAGAATTGTAAAAATTGGACCGGTCATTAACGTGCAAACCACCCTCGGGGGAAGAGGGGTTAATGGAGACAGAAACCTCTTCCACTACAGCAAAACCCAATAGATGGAGACACAATCAAGAGTGTTCACAATTAAAAAAATGAGCGCCTAAAACCAACAAAGTGGCATCAATTTCACTAGAGTTTAAGTAGTATAATGGGGACCTTAACCGCTTCCACTACAGCCAACCCAATAGATGGACACTCAATCAGGACTGGAGTACACCATCCTCTCCAGTCGTTCAACACATGTCAGACTTGTAGTCTGCTGTGCAGGTGCACTAGCTCGTCTAAAAAATGTGTGAAAGGACTCAAAGAAATTGCTGCTGCCACTTACACTACTGCTGCTGCTAATGTTTTGGCATTGACGAACTGACGTGCCGGAGGTTGGAAGTGTAGAGCTGCGATGAACTCTGTGTGCCTCACTGCTGGCTTGGGGAAAACCTATCTTAAGGTTGCGTAAAAGCATGATTCGATACTGCAGCATTCGCGGGTCTGTTTCCAAGGCAAGAAGGATCTGGCAAAATTTACTCTTATAACGTGGTTCTAACAGAGTGGCAACCCAGATGTCAGCACTAATTTGAATCCTAACTATACAGGGAACATGCTCAGATAGTGCCGCAAGAATGCACTCATATTTTGGCCTCTTTCCTGAGGGTCAAGCCCATGCTGTGTTGGTGGCAGGGTAATTCTGATGCTTGCTTCCTCCGTCCCCACCCTCTAAACACGAACAGAGAGGGTGGGGACCAGAGTTTTTCTGGTATCGCCAACCCCCCTGGATTGCAGTGAACCACCCTCCCTTGGCACCCTGAGATGTCCTCTAGTGTATGACATTAGTAACAGAAGAAAGTACTTTTTTTATTGTGGATGAAGTCTGTTTAACATAAGAGATATGCTACAAACAATTTCAAACTGAGATGTCCCCTACTGTATCACATTAGTAACAGAAGAAAGTATTTTTTTTATTGTGGATGAGGCCTGTATAACATATGAGATATTCTCCAAACTAATTCAAACTGTGATATACCCTACTGTATAACCTTAGGAATCAAAGAAAGTATTTTTTGACTGTGGATGAGGCCTGTACAGGGTGGGCCATTTATATGGATACACCTATATAAAATGGGAATGGTTGGTCATATCAACTTCCTGTTTGTGGCACATTAGTATATGGGGGGGAAACTTTTCCAGATGGGTGGTGACCATGGCGGCCATTTTGAAGTCGGCCAGTTTGGATCCAACTTTATTTTTTTCAATGGGAAGAGGGTCATGTGACACATCAAACTTATTGAGAATTTCATAACAAAAGCAATTGTGGGCTTGGTTTTAACGTAACTTTATCTTTTCATGAGTTATTTACAAGTTTATGACCTCTTATAAAATGTGTTCAAAGTGCTGCCCATTGTGTTGGATTGTCAATGCAACCCTCCCACTCTTGATACACTGATAGCAGCACCACAGAAGAAATGCTAGCACAGGCTTCCAGTATCCATTGTTTCAGGTGCTGCACATCTCATATCTTCACAGCATAGACAATTGCATTCAGATGACCCCAAAGATAAAAGTCTAAGGGGGTCAGATCGGGAGACCTTTGTGGCCATTCAACTGGCCCACGATGACCAATCCACTTTCCAGGAAACTGTTCATGTAGGAATGCTCGGATCTGACACTCATAATGTGGTGGTGCACCATCTTGCTGGAAAAACTCAGGGAAAGTGCCATCTTCAGTGCATAAAGAGAACACATCATCATGTAGCAATTTCAGATACATTGAGGTTTCCATTGATGAAGAATGGCTCCACTATCTTTGTACCCCATATACCACACCATACCATCAATTTTTGTGTTCCAATAGTCTTGGAGGGATCTATCCACTGTGGGCTAGTGTCAGACCAATAGCAGTGGTTTTGTTTGTTAACTTCACCATTCACAAAAACGTTTGCCTCATCACTGAACATAATGTTCTGTGTAAACTGAGGGTCCTGTTTCAATTTTTGTTTTGCCCATTCTGAAAATTCAGTGCACCAATCTGGGTCATCCTCGTTGAGATGCTGCAGCAACTGGATTTTGTAAGGGTGCTATTTGTGAGTAGCTAATATCAGCCGAAGGGATGTTCGACTGATGCCACTCTCCAGTGACATGCGGCGAGTGCTATGATGTGGGCTCTTGAATGAAGCTAGGACAGCCACTGATGTTTCTTCATTACTGACAGTTTTCTTGAGTCCACATTTTGGCAAATCCAACACTGAACCTGTTTTACGAAATTTGGCAAGCAGTTTGCTAACTGTAGCATGGGAGATGGGTGGTCTCGTAGGGTGTCTTGTATTGAAATCTGCTGCAATGACCCGGATACTGCGTTCAACAGACATCAACACAATTTCTATCCGCTCCTAACATGTTAACCTCTGTGACATGTCAATGGCTGTAAACAAAGAGAAACTTGTAAATAACTCATGAGAGAATAAAGTTACTTTAAAACCAAGCACACAATTGTTTTTCTTATGAAATTCTCAATGAGTTTGATGTGTCACATGACCCTCTCCCCATTGAAAAAAATAAAGTTGGATCCAAAATGGCCAACTTCAAAATGGCCACCATGGTCACCACCCATCTGGAAAAGTTTTCCCCCTCCCATATACTAATGTGCCACAAACAGGAAGTTGATATCACCAACCATTCCCATTTTATTTAGGTGTATCCATATAAATGGCCCACCCTGCATAACATAGAATATATGCTCCAAGATATTTCAAACTCAGATCTAGCCTGCTGCATCACGTTAGTCACAATAAAAAATAGATTTATTTACTCTGCATAAGCTCTGCATACAGCTGAATTTCACCGCCACTAAAATAATATGTGGCTTTTAGCAAAGTGTTTGTGACACCAAAAAATCTTTTGTGGACTCTGACTAGCAACAGAAAAAATATTTTTTCTTACTCTGAAAACACCTGAAGTTCACCGTCACTAAAAAGTAGCTGACGTATAGCAGAGTGTATGACGTTTGCCACACAAAAAAAATCTTTGGTGGACTCTGCCTAGCAAGACAAAAAAATATCTTTTTTTTACTCGGAAAAAAGCTGAGGTTCACCGCCACTAAGATAGTAGGTGACTTTTAGCAGACTGTATCACGTTTGCCACACAAAAAAATCTTTGGTGGACTGTGGCTAGCAACAGAAAAAAAATATTATCTTTATTGTGCATAAAGCTGAAGTTCATAAACCAAAAAAATGACTGGGCTAACACAGCTTGCACTTTCACATTAGCAAATGAAAAAAAAAGGTTTTTGTGCTCTGCTCTCAGAAGCTCTGCACTGACAAGCTCTGCAGATAGCTGAATTTCAACCCTACCAAATCAAAAAGTGGCCTACAAGGGCTTGCTTGCTTGCTTGCTTGCTTTATCACATTAGCAAGAGCAAAAATAGATTGAAGGTATACTCCTGCATGGAGCACAGACAGTACAATCGGTGCACAACACTGTTCTATGCCATGGGCCCTGCTCTCTCTGTCAAAATCTCAGTAATAGCACAAAAACAAAAAAAGGGCTGCAAGGTCAATTGAACAGGTACACAGCACAAGACTTATCTACACTATCTGACTTTCACAGAAGCGCCCATCTATCTAGCTAATATCTCTTATTACCCAGGACAGAGCACACTCAGCAGCGTCTATCTCCTTCAGTGACAAGCAAAAAATGGCACTGAGGAAACATGGCAGTTTTTTATATGGAGAGGACATGGATTTCAGCAGCCAATTGCAGAAGCCCTTGTGTCTGGGACACTGTGGATGCTTCCTTCGCTCTGACTGGCTAGCCGCGCTTTCCTGACTTAAAGTTACCACCTACAGGATAAAAAGCGCTGATCTGACCTGTTCTGAGCTATCACCAGCCCCCCACTCATCTGCCATGTCTCCCCGCTCATCATACACAAGCACTATGCTAGCAAAACAGTAAAAAATGCTATAGTTGGCCCGCAATCAAGTAACTACGTAAATTCGCTGAACGTTACCGAATTTAACAAATTTTACTCGCCTTTCCGATCACGAATCCGAATGTGCCACATTCATGTTGAACTTAAGTTTGGAGATCGGATCTCGAACATATTCGTTCATCACTAATTGAGATAAAGCATGTGAGACTAAATGAGGTTTCTTTCATTTTTCTTATTACTATTTGGACAACCATAGATTCAGTGGACTACGCTGAAACAGCATGTGATCTAGTTGATTAATAAAATGGTCAAAGGGGGATGATGTAGGGTAGTGTTTTGTTAAAATAAACTATTTTTGCTTTTCTATAACACTTTATTATAGCATTAGTAGTGGAGATATCTGACAGACACCTTTAAATTATTATTGCTAGGGCTTAGTGTCAGCCAGCGTTTCGTTGCCTCAAAATTGACACCGCTATCTCTATTAATTCACTGCTTAAATCACCATGTGAACTAGAAAGGAGTTGGTTACCCCCAGAAACAGACCATACAATGTTATAGTTTGTGCCTGGGGTGGCTGCAATTATTTAGATTAGAAAGTAACTGATATCCAAGGACCTTCCTATCCTAATAGGATCAGTTTGCTGTTGTTGGTTTTGCATTGGCTGCTTATGAAAATGTGAGACCCATCATAGAAAAATGAATGAATAAATAAATTTGATTGTTTCACATGTGAACATGTTATCCTGTGTTAGGCCATGTTCACACGTTCAGTATTTGGTCAGTATTTTAGATCAGTATTGGCTAACCCAAACCAGGAGTGGGTGAAAAATACATAAGTGGTGAAGCTTTGCTATTTTATTTTTCCTCTGATTATTCCACTCATGATTTTGGCTTACATATACTGATGTAAAATACTGACAAAATACTGAACGTGTGACCGTGGCCTTAGCTTGAATACATAACCATGGGCTCAAGAAGGCAAAAATTACCCGTTACTATTCAAAATGAATAGAAATAAATGGCCCCAGTATAGTGGATACAGACTGCTCAAGGCTGCATAAATGGGCTCCTCTCATATCCAAAACCAATCAAAGTAAAAAATGAGAACAGCAAACTAATACTGTCAGGATGGGAAGATCCATCGATATTGCTCCCTTCACACCCTAAAAACACCAGCCATCAACCACTTTAGAGGTGGCATGGCACAATAAATGGTCCAATTTTGAGGGTAACTTGGCTCTTCTCAATACCCCTTTATTGGGGAGTTAAATAATAGTATGAGTAATGATAGTTTTAGAAAGTTGTCTGTCAGATACATTATTAATGCTGCAATAAAGTGTTAAAGAAATATCTTTACTTAAAAAAACAAACATTTGTGATACTATGACTCTGTGACCATTTTATTGAAGACATGGATCTCTTGTGTATAGCCCTATGAGATATCAGAGAACCATATATGACGCGCCCCCTGGGCCGTGGGGTGCTCGGTGCCTGGCCGGTCGGTGCAGGAGATGTCACAGTGGCAGTGACCCGGTCCGTGACCCAGGGCGGTCAATAAAACAGGAATTATAGTTTTTATAGTTTAATGTTCGTGATGCCACCTGTGGTATGTGGCTATATGGGCCGCCGCTGCGGTGTAGATCCCCTGGAGCTGATGGTGACGCAGCAGAGTTGGTTCAGCTCTCCACAGGTAGAGCTATGCTCCAGGGCAATATAGATGGTGATTTGGTAGATGTTGCTGTGCAGTGTAGTTCAGGGGATGGCGCAGATAATAATTCTAGGACACAGTGGGGTGCAGTCTTCAAGGTTTACTCACAGTTGTTCAAGAATCCAGGTTACCAAGGCCAGTGCATAACCTCCCACGTCATCCTGCATTCATCACGGAAGGGGTTCAGCAGCTCTCAGGTATTTCAGGAGTACTTAAACAGGACCCCGTTCTATGTGCCTTCCTTGGTCGTCTTCCTGCGCTGGCTCTCATCCTCCTGCCCTGCACCTCACAATCAGTGTCCCAAGCCGGTAGCCTCGGATTTTGGCGGGCAACCTGCAGTTCCCTGAATCCTATGCGGCTACCTTTTTAGCGATTTAGTTGCGGTTGTGAGCAACTGCACCCTGAAAGTACAGAAGCCTCCGGTTTCTAGTTGAGCCTTGTAGTTCTCCACTAGTTAGGGGCCGGTCCCCTTTGCGGCCTTATCCCTCCACGTTCCTGCAGATTTGGGCGCACGGGTG
Source organism: Phyllobates terribilis (assembly GCF_046119375.1). Taxonomy (NCBI): domain Eukaryota; kingdom Metazoa; phylum Chordata; class Amphibia; order Anura; family Dendrobatidae; genus Phyllobates; species Phyllobates terribilis. Next base: position 404,907,813 of record NW_027362761.1, on the reverse strand, counting down.
CCATCCGCACTTCCCGTGCCCCTAGGATCCCCTCTGTTTCTCTTGGAGCCTTCTTCTGCTCCCTTCCTCGTCCTGCCAGTCCTCCTGGGCCTCTCACTCTAGGCCTGTGAGCAGAGCTCCTACAGAGCTCCTGCTCCTACTCTCTCTCCTCAGACTGAACACACTCTCTCAAGATGGCTCCCCTTTTTATACACCTACTGAAGTGCTCCCCTAAACTACTTCCTCCACCCACACCCACTACATGGTTCCACCCTGCAGCCTGGGACAGGGACTGTGCTCTCCCTTTGGAGCAATCTCGCCCTTCCCTTTGAAGTGGAGTGTAATGGATGCAAGTGTGTGGGTCCCGGGCAGTACTCCATCCTTACCTGAGAGTGGGATACCACACCTCTGAGTGAGATGCAGTACCTCTGTGGCGACTGAACCTGCAGGGGCGCCACACATACATGTCTTTTCAGAGCTATTTTAGGTTTTAGAGTATTTTTGATCAGCAGGAAATAATTTCGCACATATAATTTTGTCTGAAATATTGGCAAAGCTTGTGAATTTGAATTTCTTCAGTGGACATGTATCAAATAAGCATTTATTTAATAGAAAACATATAGTGTCTACGTATCAGTGATGCATTACAGTATGACTACTTTTGGCTGATAAGTCAAAAATTGTATATATTAACATTTAATTCTAGATTTGTATATGTATTTTTTAAACTTCATACAGTTTACTGTAACTGTTTGTCTTTGTATAATTCCCTTATTACAACATGCGATATTTTCAATATTTGATCGTTTTTTAGTTGCCAGTGCATGGACTCATACATAGAGAATATATCTCTGTGAAAGTATAACTCAATTAGTATAGAGCCATTCCAATTCCATGTGTATGGAAATTTCCTAGGCCTAATATCCACATACTCTAATTTTATCAATTGATGGCTTGTGATTTTAGAAAATAAAGATATGCTGTAAAAAAAACAGTGTGAACACAACTTTAAAGATCACTTTTAATTTCAAGTTACTTTCATAATAACGTGTTGTGTGCACATGAGGAAAAAAGACTATCAATGGCTATTAAATAATTTGTATTATGTATTATTAATCAGTTTTCACCTTTCCTGGCTCTTTCTAATTTTAATTTATCTATGAGCCCATGGGTGATGCCTCCCATACACTACAAATAGAGACATAAGGGCTCCTTTACACATCAGTGTGTCCGGGACGTGTGGTGAAAGTTTCCACATATACTGGAGACACTGACACACGTAGACCCATTCATTTGAATGGGTCTGGACATATGTCAGTGTGTTTCCACGGAAAATGTGTCCATGTGCTCCACACGCTGACATGTCCGTTTTTGGCCGACAGTACGGATCACATGGACTTATTCAAATTAATGGGTCTGTGTAAACACGTGCAGCACACGGATGCCATCCGTGTGACACATATCGGCGCTTGGGAATCAGCATACAGTTAGCACTGCTCCCAAATGCCGGGTGCTGAACGCTGCCCTCATCATTACCCCCTGCCGGCGCTGCAGTCAGCACCAGCAGGGGATAATGATGAGTCTAGTAGACTTCTCCCAGTCTCTCCACCTGTAAAAATAAGAATAAAATAAAAAATACTTCTACTCACCTGTCATAAATGTCCTCCACTGTATTCCATGCGAGCGCTCAGCAGAGGAGCCGGGGAGAATGACTCCTGCAGCGAGTGAGCCCCGAAGCTGCGCTCTGTGAGCGGTGTCCTGTCACTCACCGAGTGTAGCGGAGATCCACTCTCTGCAGGAGTCATTCTCCCCAGCTCCTCTGCTGAGTGATCGCATGGATTACAGCGGGGGACACTTAGGACACGTGAGTATATGGATTTTTTATTTTATTCTTATTTTTACAGGTGGAGACACGGGGAGCAGACTACTACTCTCATCATTATTCCCTGCTGGTGCCGATCGCAGCGCCAGCAGGGGACTATGATGAGAGCAGCGTTCAGCACTTGGCGCTTGGGAACAGCGCTAACTGTACCGCTGATTCCCAAACGCGTGTGATCCTGATGCAGCACACGATTGCCACACGTGTGCCATGTGGGTGCTCACAGACACAGATATCTCCAGTACTGTTTTTTTCGGTACCAGAAATATCTTGATGTGTGAAACCATCCTAAGGGATTCCTGCTCCTCTGTGCTATGCAGCTTGTGTCCAGATGCAGCAAGGAGGTAATTATTGAGCAGGTCAGGGGCGCACATACTGCCAGTTCCACTGCACAGGAGAACAGGGTCCAGTATTGGAAAGCTTTAATAATTATGTTGTCTTTAAAGGGAATCTGTCACATTGCAAAATGCTATTTACCTATAGGTATAGAAATGATCTGCAGCTAAATATTGTTACAATCCTATCTGGCTACCTTACTAAAAGTGCCTGGACAAAGTGAACTTATTTTCTCCCGGGAGCTGCCAGCTTTCAGTCATTGAGTGATTGCAGCCATGACTCACTATACTGTGAGTGGCTGCTATAAGTTGACGGAATCTGTTGCAGTGCATCTATGAAGAGTGAGCTTTCAATCAAAGTGCGAAAATGTGGTTAATGGCAGTCCCAGTATAGTGAGCGGTAACTGTAGCCATTTTGTGCATGCCCCCTTGAGAAAAAGCAGGCGTCTTCCAAATTAATTTTCTTTTGGTAGACGCACTTTCAATAAGGTGGCCAGGCAGCATTGTAATGCTTTTTACAAACAGATTAACCCTAAATTTTCAGGTAAATAGCATTTTACAAGATGACAGGTTACTTTTAAAAGAAGACATAATTATTTGGGCCAGTAGGTGTCAGTATCCTTCAGTTATAGCCCAGTATCCTGCCAGCAATAAGCAAAGGCCCCAAGTCCTCAGGAGTTGTTATCGTCAGAAATCTGACATAACACTTTGATAAGTTGCAAGGTTGTGCAAAAAATTGGAACTTTTGACATTTATACAACACTTTTTTCCTTGCTCCACCTGCGGTGAGGTGAGGGCTGAACAGAGGCTCAACCCCACAGCTCATCCAATCCCCGACCAGCTATGGCATAGCTTACACCAGAAATCTTACTTCATTCCCTGGCACAGAGGCATGCGCCTCTTAATGAATCACGATCATGTAACTCCATCATGCTCCTTAATCTTCTCCTATAATTGCTATTGGCAGTTGGAACAGGAGAAGGGAGGTTGTAGGAAAGAATCACTGTTTTAGCTTCTGCAGAAGAAAAAGAAGTGACTTTTCTTTTTTTTTTTCCAAATAACTTTTATTAAATTTAGATTTAACAAAGAGAAGGGAATGATAAAGAGGAGAAGGAAAGGAAGGGGGAGGGAGGGGATGTGAGAAATGTATTCACTTTTTCACGGGACAAGTAAAAAGGAGGGGGGAGGGTAGGAAAAAGGGAGAACTTAATTTGTTACAAAGTAGATAGTAACAAGAGCAGTATTGCAGTGAAATTAGAGATAAAAAAACAAAACGTTTGACAATTATCATTACGTTTATACTATATATAATCAATATTTAAATTACCCACGAGAGTACCAATTGAAAAAAGTGAATATATAACCTTAGATAGAGGAGCTTTGTTAGATAAGTTAGTGTTTATATTATCCTTCAGAGATGTATAATATAAAAAATCAGTCTTAGAAAGATTATGTTTCTTTTTAAAATCTTTGAAGGGAGTAAAACTGGAGCCATTATAAATATCTTTTATTTTTTGGAGGCCAACTGAATTCCACAAAGGGAGTGAATGTTGATCAAGAATTAAATTGACAGACAGGAAGGAGAGGTTTTGGATTTGGTCTGATTTTTTTTTTCTTCTAGGTTTGGCCAATGGTTTCCAAGTGAAAATGGTAGTTTGTAGAATGGGATGGGTTGGTTCGTGAGACTTTGGATTAAGCAAATGTTTAAATAGAAGGTTTCTCAAGGGTTGGTAATTGTTATGAGTTAATTCTAGGTCTAGCCAAGCAGGAGTGAATTTAAGGTTAAACCACCCATTACTTTGTTTAACTAAATTAGCGAGGTAGTATGCGTGAAGGTTTGGTAGACTCAATTCACCATGAAGTTTGTTTTTATGCAGAACCTTAGAAGCTACTCTAATTTTTTATGATTCCAAATAAAGTTGTTTAGTAATTTCTGTAGCTTAGAGAGATAGAATATAGGAATGATAATGGGGAGAGTCCTAAAGATATAGAAGATTTTAGTGAGTATATAGGTTTTGACTACCATTACCCTACCTACCCAAGATAATTCAGAGGTGTTAAAAGAGATTAGGTCATTAGAAATAGTTTTAGAAATATTATCCATGTTTGTAGGAATAAGGGATTTAAAATTTTTAGTTAGGAAGATTCCGAGATACGGTATTTCCTTATTTTCTCAGTTGAAAGAGGATAAATTCCTGATGTCGTCGATGGTAGAGCTTTTTAGATTAAAGTGAAGAATTTGAGATTTGTCAGAATTGATTTTAAAGTGTGAGACTTCAGAAAAGGTTTTTAGAGAAATTAAAAGTTTTCTTATAGAGGTAACGGGGTCAGTTAAGGAGAGAATCAAATCATCTGCAAAAAGTCCAATTTTGAAGTGACGAGTAGGAGTATGGATACCCTTGATAGCAGGGTTATCTCTTATAGATTGGGCTAAGGGTTCGAGAGCAAGGGCAAATAATAGAAGAGATAGGGGGCAACCCTGCCTAGTGCCATTTTATATCGGAATGGGGTTTGAAAGGTGATTGTTTGCGTATACTTTAGCCTTAGGCGAAGAATAGAGTGCAAAAATAGAGGATAGACTTTTATTATTAAACCTAAATTTGGCAAGGGTAAGTTTGAAGAATCTCCAATTTAATCTATCAAAGGCCTTTTCGGCATCTAAGGAAAGGATGATAGATGAAAGATTAGAGGTACCATCGGTCGATTGATGACCCATAATGAATCCTATCTGATCATTATTAATGAATTCGGGTAAGATTGTTTCTAATCTATTTGCTAATATTTTTGCATATATTTTTAAGTCGGAATTAATTAAACAGATCGGTCTGTAATTTTTAACCTGGTCAAGATCTCCTTTAGATTTGTAGATGAGAATGATTGTAGCTTCCAGTATTTATTTTGGAAAGGAGCCCTGAGCCGAGGCCAAATTATAGACTGTTGCAAGATGAGGAGCAAGGAGGGTGCCAAATTTTTTATAATACTTATTGTTGAATCCGTCAGGACCAGGAGACTTCATAGATTTGAGTTTTTGTATTGTGGCTAGAATTTCATCAGTTGAGAATGGAAGATGAAGAGATTCTAGGTCTAATGGATTGATTTTAGGGAGATTAATACTGGAGAGAAAGTTGTTAATGGATTCCTCATTTGGGGTTTTAATGAAAGGGTCAGAATCAAGATTATATAAGTTTGAGTAATATTTGGCAAATGATTCAGCAATATCTTTAGGATGATATTTAATTTCTCCTGATGGAGATAGGATTCTATCAATTCTTTGTTTGATTCTGGAATGTTTAATTCTCTGGGACATGAATTTAGATGGTTTTCTAAGGGAATAATAAGATTTAAAATTACATGATTTGACGTATATATCGTATGAGGAAAAGAGTTCTTTTTTGAGTTCTTGTCTAAGTGTAATTATTTCTTGTTTAAGGGTGGGTGAGGGGGAGCCTAAGTTAGATTGTGAGGCTATTTTAACATTTAATTAGGTTTGTAAATAGGAACTTTTTTCTCTGTATTTACTCTTGTGAATGGAGGATAATTTCATCAGGATACTTCTTATAACCGCTTTATGAACGTTCCAAATATGTAACGGGCTTACTTCATCGGATGTGTTTTCAATAAAATACTGTTTAATAGATGATTCAATTTCAGATTTATAGGAGGGGAAATGTAGGAGGGAGGAATTACATCTCCATAATTGTTTGTTTAGTAGATTAGGACCAATTTGAATTTTTCCCAAAACTGGGGAGTGATCAGAGATGGATTTTGGTTGGATTAAGACCTCTACAAATTTGGAAATAGAGAAACTGTCGGTAAGCAGTAAATCAATTCTAGAAGAGGAGTTGTGGACATCAGAGAAATGTGTGTATTCTCTAGAAGATGAGTTGATACATCGAAAGATATAAAAAAACTAATTTCTTGTCAACCAGTAATTTAGACTAGGGGATTGTCTTTTGGAAGAGGAGGAGTCAATAAAGCAATCAGGTACTATATTAAAGTAACCGAGTAAAATTAGATCTCCTTTTCTTATTAGTTGAATTTTTTTAATAAGTTTATCCAGGAATTTGAAAATTCTTTTGTTAGGGGCATAGATATTGACAATGGTGCATGGGCAATTATTAAGATAACAAACTAATATGTGGAATCTACCCAAGTCATCCCCTAGTTCCTCTATCAATTTGAAAGGGATAGTGTTCTTTATAATTGTAATAACTCCTGCTATTTTATTATCATTGACAGCTTTAAAAATATGGGGAAAGTCTCTTTGATGGAAAGATGGGTGGTTAGATTTACTAAATTTGGTCTCTTGAAGGCAAATTATGTCGGCAGTTATATTTTTGATCTCTCTCCAAATTGTGAACCTTTTCATGGGACTGTTTAGGCCTCTGACATTGTATGAGAGAAAATTAGTACTCATGACGGGATGTAATGTTTTTCTGGGTAAGAGGATATTAATTAAATAATGATGGAACCAAGCAAAATTAAGTCAAACTAAGAAATGGAATACAGGCTGTAAGTGCTGTGAAGAACGGCGAAAGTCTCAGACTGAAGAACAAACACGTTCTGAATCGCAGAGTGAAACCGCAGTAAGTTACAGCAGTTATGGTGTACAATAGAAATTTATTTAAATATGAACTATAAAATCTTACTTGAGATATTTGAGAGGAAACAAACATAGAAGAAAGTTCTCCTGAAGGAGCACCACCAAACAAAGGGATCTCTCCTCTTGGTGGGGGAAAGTTTAGTGAAGAGGTCCGCGAGGGACATCCCGATAACTTTTCGGAAGCCTTGTAATGTAATTTGAAATAGAGAAAAATACAAACAATATATAGCTAAAATTACATTAAAGACCTGCGTAACAAAAAATATCTAACTACACAATATTTCAGTTCAAAGAGACAAGGTCTGGAATGCAGAGTTCAACAAGTGAGGAAACATAATGGATTGTCAAAGGTTAGCAATGACATGAAGGGTGTTATCAATACGAAAAATGTTTATAAATGGTGGTAAGTCCCCAAAAAAAGAATAAAGTCTCACTCAGCGATTCACTCTGGTTGGAGAGACAGATTTTAATGAAGAAATAAATTTGACGCCTTCTTCTGGAGTGAATAGGAATATAGTCTTTTCTTTAAAAAAACAAGGAACATAATAGGAAAGCCTCACCTGTAGGGAGCCTCCAAAGATCTCAGCAAAGAGGTGACTTCACCGAAGGATTTCCGAGCATTTATAGTGTCTTTAGATAGATCCGCAAACAATTTAATATGGGAGAATGGATCTGCGAAAGATTTATTCTGTTTGATGAAATTTTGGATCTTCTCTTTGGTGGCAAAAAAGTGGATTCGTAAAATAGTATCTCTTGGGGAATGTGGATGAAGACCAGGGGGATGAGGTAGGCAATGGATTCTGTCGATAGACATGTCTAGGTCAGAAAAGCTTGGAATAGTTTTTTGAAATAGGTCTTTGAGATAGTTTGTTAAATTATTTTGCAAGATGTGTTCAGAAATCCCTCGGAGTTTGATGTTATTTCTCCGGTTAAGATCTTGTAGATCTGACAGCTTAGATCTAAGTTTAGAAATTTCCTGATGCAAATCTTGGTGGGATTTTGACAAATGGTCTGTTTTTTTTTCAACGGAAGTGATTCTTATCTCACTAGCTTTAATTCTCTGAGTGATGGCATTAAGAGTGGATTAGAGAAGATTTGCTTGCCGTTCAAAGCCTAGTTCCATATTGTCAAGCTTTTGTCAATTCCCTCATAAAGTTTTCAGAGGAGTTTGTCTTCAAAACTGATTAAGGATTTTAGTTTATTATCTGGAAATTGGGAAGAAAAAGTAAATTGATTTTTCCTACGACGGTGTCTATCCCGACTTTGAGTGCGAGAGGTGACATCTTCAATCCCAGAAAATCCCTGACAGGTAGAGTCTTTGACTTCTCTGTTATCAGGTTCCTTCCTCTTTGATGATACAGAAAAATCCATTTCATCGACAGGAGGGTCTTCAGTAGCAGAAAGATAGTGTTTGTTTATCAAGATTTAATAAAATTATTAAGATGTGTGTTAGATTTTGGTGGTCCACCATAAGAGGAGTATTGTTTTTGTCTAGAAGACTCCGGGTTGTTATCTAGTCTCCTTAAGGGAGACCTGGATTTCAAAGGGCTAATCGAGTTAGGGGATTCTTCTGAAGTAGGTGAGAGAGAAGTGTGTCTAGTGTTTTGAAGAAGGCTCTGATTTTCTTTCTGAGAGACCATTTTTATGTTGTGTGCAGATTTAATATTTTTGGAGCTTGTGGATTTAGATTTGGGACCACTTTTGTCCATTTTGGAGGATGGAAAAGGAAGTTGGAAAAGTAAAATAAGATAGTTGATGATGAGATCCTGAATAGGGAGGATAAAGCGTAGGTTGGGATTAGGGCTGTATATGATGAGGGGTAACACCGGATGAGAGACTCTACCAGAAGAGACAAAGTTGTTTTTCACTCCTATAATGGATTCAGATGAGATTTATTATGGATTAGTACGTAAATTCAGTGCCGAACGTAATAGGTTCACAGAGTAGAGTAAGTCACTTGTATAATTCAATGGTGATAGATATTGACCAAAGGAACTATAGTGGATAGGTTTATTATTGACTGTGAGAACCTAATGCAGACTTTATGGCACGGTAATTGAGGGGTTTTTCTTCATTTACTATGTCTGATTCAGACAGAGCTTCCACATCTGGTAGTTATTGAGTGGATGAAAGCAGAGCTATTATCTATGGTTTGTGTAGTCCATACACACCTAAGATATTAGCCACTGTTTATGAGGGAGCAAGAGGAAAATGGTTGCTATGAAGTAATAAACTGCAGAGAGATTTCTTATGAGGTACTGCAGTTAAACTGTCATTTTTTAGATCACAATATTTAGATCTGGCCAAAATTTTACAATGTTTTTTTTGGGTTCCTCTCTGTAATAAAAGAAAGAGGAGGGTGATCTGATACTTTAGATTAAATCTCTGGTGTCTGTAGGGGTCTTGAGTCTTCACTTGTAACGCTCCTCAGGGAGAATGAAAGAGCTGCACGGAAACCGCAGGCACGCGCAATGATCCGCAGCAGGGACTTTCCCGAATAGTCGCGGCAGAGCGCTCTATGGAAGGAATATTGCTCCGGTGTGCCACTTACAGGGGAGGTGGGAGCGGGCTGGGGATGGTACCCCCGATTGTTAGAGGTGGAAGAGATGAATTCTCGGTGTGACCATCGCTAGATGGCCACGCAATAGACGAGAACAGTGGACTATTTTGGGCGCAAGGATTTGTACTGCGGCTCTTCTTCCCAGACTGCAGCATCTGAACCCGCTTGTTAAGAGCAGTAACCACTCGGGTGTGCCGGCGTATAGGGAGGTGAGGATGATTTAATAAGGACCCATTGAGGTCCAGAGGCAGATTATATAAATAAAATAAGTGACCATCACTTGATGGCCACACTGGCAGCTGAAAATGGAGCACTAATTTTTATGTTGCAGGGGTCTGTACTGCGGCTCCATTCACCGGCCTATCATATCTGTACCAGCCGAGTTTCAAAGTTAATATCTCGGCTGTGCCAGGGTGTAAAAAGATATGGGTGGTCTTAAAATGATCCAGAGACAAATCTGTATCTTCTCCAAAAGGTTTCAGATGAGACCAGCTTCTTTTAGTAGAGATATCAGTCGCTTTATATGGTGTCCTCACAGAGCTCAGAAATCCTGCGTGTTAATGACAGGACTTTAGGCCATGCCCCCCCAGAAGTGACTTTTCTATCTAGCTAAGGTTCTGTCCTGGCATGAGTGGAGAAGGCCCCTGCTGCTTCAGGAAACCATACATGTCATTCAACCTAGATGTGTGTATGTATTAGGCAATGTTCAAACATTGCATTTTTTTTTTTTTTCACTGAACTTTATGTACATGCATAAATATACAAAAGGACAGTGAAAAAAATGCAGCAAAAAACAAGCAAAAAAACAAACAAAATCCTGAACACGCCTTCCTGGCAAGAGATCAAGTTTTGCTGCAGAAAAAAAAAGGCTGAAAAAGCTCAATGGGTGAACATAGCCTTAGTGTATATGTGTAAATACAGTATATGGCATGACTGGTTTACTATGTGTGAGTGCATGATTTATGTGTATTGTGGCAAGACGACTCGCTCGGCTCTCCCGGAGGCAGACTCAGGACACACGTACTCAGGTTACCTTCCTGCTGGTTTATTATATGGCATAAATTTAATCAGGGTTCCACAGAAAAAATAAACAAGACCCCTCTGGGTTAAATGGGAAAACAAAATAAAATATAGCTCAGCCGTTAGTGGCGCGGCCCTCTGTAGTCCGAACGGCATCTGCATGTATTGAAAACACCCATCAGGTGTTGAGAAAGCCGTCTTCTCCTTGGCCGTCTGTGACATGGAGATCTGCCAGTAGCCCTTCGTCAGGTCAAGAGGGGTGATGTAGCTCGCCAGTCCAAGCCTCTCGATGAGTTCGTCGACGCGGGGTATCGGGTAAGCGTCACACTTGGATACCTCATTCAGCCGGCAGTAGTCATTACAAAACCTCCATTTTACATTGGGTTTCAGCAAGAGGACGATTGGGCTCGACCACCCACTCTTTGACTCCTTTATTACCCCGAGGTCTAACATCCTCTTCACCTCAGCCGAGATCACCTCCCGGCGTGCTTCAGATTCACTCGTACGTGCGGCTCTGTTAGCATGTCATGCTCTACCACATAAGTATGCCCCGGCAACTATGAGAACAGCTCCCGATTCCGCTATAGTAATTCTCGACACTGTTGCTTCTGGGCCGGTGATAGAGTCTCTGCAATAATGACCTCCTCCACCTTGCCTTCTGGTGCGGCTCTCAGGCAAGGAGTTTCCACAGGTTTCCGGTCTCACCACGGCTTGAGCAAATTCACATGATATATTTGATGCAGCTTTCTTCAGCCAGGCTGGTGGACTTTATAGTTAACCTAGTTGACTTTCTCCACCACCTCGTACGGACCTTGTCATTTGGTGAGGAACTTGCTCTTGACGGTAGGGATTAGCACCAAAACACGGTCTCCAGGCTGGTACTGTCTTAGTCTCACCGACCGGTTATATGCCCTCTCCTGGGTTCCTGTACCTAGAGGAGTTGTTCCTTCATGATGGGCATCACCTTTGACATTCTCTCCTGTAACTGGGCGACATGTTTGATGATACTCCGGTGTGGCGTGACTTCGGCCTCCCAAGTTTCCATGGCGATGTCTAGGAGAACTCTTGGATGCCTCACATATAGGAGCTCAAATGGAGAGAAGCCAGTGGAGGCTTGGGGAACTTCTCTGACAGAGAATAAGAGAAATTGGAGCAGGTAGTCCCAGTCTCACCCATTCCTTTTCAATGACCTTCCTGAGCATCGCCTTTAAGGTCTTGTTGAAGCATTCCACTGGGCCGTCTGTCTGTGGATGATAAACCGAGGTCTGAATCTGAGTTATCTGAAGGACTCTGCAAAGCTCCTTCATCACCTTGCTCATGAAGGGGCTTCCTTGGTCTGTCAAAATTTCCTTTCTCAGACCTGTTCAAGCAAAAATATTGACCAGCTCTCGGGCTATACTTATACTGGACGAGTTCCTTAGGGGTACCGCTGTGGGGTACCGGGTTGCATAGTCCATGATGACCAGGACATATTGGTGGCCCTGAGCTGATTTAACTAAGGGGCCCACAAGGTCCATGGCAATCCTCTCAAAGGGAACCTCTATAACAGTTAGTGGACTAAGGGGCTACGGAAGTGGGAAGAGGGAGCGGTTATTTGGCAGGTGAGGCAGGACCTACAATAGTTTTGAACTTCTCGGTAACACCCTGGCCAATAAAACCTTCTTAGTATCCTCTCCTGAGTTTTCTCGACCCCTAGATGTTCCCCCAGAACATGTGAATGGCCAATATCTAGTACCCTCCGTCTGTAGGGCCCCAGCACTAACAGCTGTTCCACTATCTCACCGCCCCTTAGTTCGGCCACCCGATATATCAACTCCCCCCTGCACTGCAAAGTGGGGGAATTTGGTGTCAGCCCCCAGCTCTTGGGCAACCCCATTGCATACAGTAACCTGGTCGAACGTCCCCTTTAAGGTCAGGTCTCGAACTTGAGCAGTCCCAAAGTTCTCTCCGGACATATCTAACTCAGGGAGGTAGGCCTCCTCAGTCACTGTCTCACCCTCGTCACCGACAAGGACGCACAGTGGGAACTCCTCCACCTGAGATTTCATTGGGGGTTCTTCTCCAAGGACCTGGCTTTTCCCCATGCTACTTAGTCCAGTTCCCTTCCCCTACAAGTCCCAAAATAAAGAAAAATCTAGGCCCAATATGACGGGGTTTATCAGGTCCTTCACTACCCCGACTTCATGGGACTGGGCACCACAGTCTGTCCCCACTGTCACTGTGGCCACGGGATAGTCCTTGGTGTCACCATGGATGCACCGAACACTCACAGTTTCGGAAGAGATCAGCTGGTGGGGAAGGGTAGCTCTGATCAAGGTCCAACAGCACAAGCACTTTTACTCCATTAATGGACACTGCACATGCCTGCAGCCCCTCGCTGGGTTGAAAGTCCACTATACAGGCTGGATAGGCATAATGGGAGACCTGTCTGCCTAGGCTGCAGTCCATGGGCTCAGGGAATATTTTGCACCTGGTGGCTATGTGTCCAGGGTTGTGACACCGCAAACAGACTATATTTTTACCATTAGTCCTAACGGCACCTTCAGTGGGAGTGGGATGTCCCCCAGTGGTGGCTCTAGATGCCTTCCGTGTTGAACCCGCCCCCTTTTGGGTATCCCAGTATGGAGAAATGACTCATCCGGTTTCCCGAGGGATCTCTCAAATACCTGGCACCTCTCTACCAGGCCGATGAAGTCATCTGCGTTCTGGGGATCACCCTGGGCAACCCAGGCCTGTACTGGCTTGGGAAGGGAATGCATGAATCTGTCAATCACCACCCGCTCAACCATATGGACTGTAGTGGAGGACTCCGGTTGTAGCCACTTCTGAACGAGATGCAGTAGGTCAAACATCTGCGAGCGAAGGGGTTTGTTGCTAGCATACACCCAGTGATGAACTCGTTGGGCTCTCACCGCCATATTTACTCCCAGGCGTGCTAAGATCTCTTTCTATAGCATGGGATACTCCTTAGCATCTTGCATCGCCGAGTCGAAATATGCCTTTTGGGGTTCACCCGATAAATATGGCACCAGAACCTCTGCCCACTGTCCTGGTGGAAGTCTCTTCCGATCAGCCACCCTCTCAAAAACAGTCAGAAATGCTTCTACATCATCCCCAGGGGTCATCTTCTGCATGGCCCACCTTACCGCCTTCCTGACTTGAGAATCATCAGTCGACCCTGGGGGTGGGGCGGCCGCCCTGCTCTGGGTGGCGTCTGCCAGAATCTGTATCTGCTGTTGCGCCTCCTGCTGGTGCTGCTGTTGCGACTTATGCTGCAATTGGATTTTCTGAAGCAACAGTTTGGTCGTCTCATGGTGCTGCTGCAGCATGCTCTGTTGGGCCTGCTGCATGCTCTGCTGGCTCTGAAGGTGTTGCTGCTGCATTCTCTGCTGGTTCTGGAATAGGTGCTTAGTGAGCTCCTCCATGCTGCTGGACTTCTCTGGCTGGCAGCCGGCCTTCACCCAGGACATCCACCGGTCTTTGAGGCAGGTACACGTGTTCCTGGAATCCTGCACGCACTCTCACACCAACTGTGGAAAGACGACTCGCTCGGCTCTCCCGGAGGCAGACTCAGGACACACGTTCTCAGGTAACTTTCCTGCTGGTTTATTATATGGCATAAACTCATGCAGGGTTCCACAGGAAAAATAAACAAGACCCCTCTGGGTTAAACAGGAAAACAAAACAAAATACAGCTCAGTCCATAGGTGAGCGGGTTCTGCCCGCTCTCGGTAGCACAAGCTGCACAGGCAAAGTCCTTGTAAAAGGCTCTGCAGCTTCCACAACACTGTCTGTAGACTTCACTCTCCAGACCCCACTCCAGAGGAAAAAAAAGGGACAGAGCTTTTACACATTGCTCAGCCACACACTGAGGGGAGGTAGGGGGAATGGCGTCCCGCCCTCTTTGCCATTCCCATAAAACCGCACACCCTTTAACAGAGTAAACCCACCAGCATATAACATGCTGGCAGGAATAAAGTAGGTCTTAGTTCACAATTGAGAGCATCCTGAGTGACACATACCTCCCCTCAAATATAACACCAGTGACACTGTCACAGTATATATATATATATATATGTATACATATATATATATATATATATATATATAATGTGAGGATTTATTCATACAGACTTTGCAAAAACGTTCGATAAACTGCAGCGTTTACACTGGAGTTTTGTTATGGCATCAAAACTCTAATGCTTTAGTAATCTCTGTTTATTAGAGATGAGCAGATCTGCCAAGATTCAAATTGGGCAAATCATGCAAATTTATAGAGGAAATTCAATTTGCAACATTCGACGTTCAATGCAAATTGATTGTTCCTTATTATTGTGGGTTGGTATACCATTCAGGCCCCAGAGCATAATAAAAATAAAAATGAATACCTCACAGCTCAATTGTCCTGTCGAATCTGCAACCTGCCTTCCAGTCCTCTGTGACTCTTCTTTTCACCTTCACTTGTTGTGCGCATCTTCTTCTGCCTTTTTCACTCTGGGGCACGACTTCCAGCTGCACATCATGACATGATGATGTGTATTGCCTGAGGCCTAGTCAAAGCCTCAGAGGATGCACATAGTGATGTCATGATGTGTGCCGCGACAGTGCTGTACAGTTTTGAAACATAATGAACAGCCAATTCGAGGAGAATTCAATTCTAATTAACTTCGCTCATCAATGCTCTTCATGTCATCCTCCAATGTAGGCAAAAAAATGTGAATGGGACCGTTTATAGCAATATACATGTGTACAGTATATAGCAATTTATGTTTGGATGTATATTAGGGTACTGATATAAGGAAAGAAGTTATATTCTTCTTAATATAGGTCCCACTCTTTATATTTAATATACATTTCTTTTTTTCTATTTTCACAAGTTTTCATCCATCCTGGTGTCTTTAAATGCTTCCAATTCTTCCTTCTTTTTGGAGTCATTGGACCTTTCCTACCTTCATTTCTGAGTCCATTAAAATCTGCCTTTCCGAAGTTCAACCTTAAAGTTGTAGTCCTCTCTGGACTTCTTTCTCTTGTAATCCAAAATTCAAGGATAGCATGATCGCTGCCTCCTAAATTGCCAGCCACCTTTACTTCCTCAACCATCTCCTCCCTGTTGGTAAGAATTAGGTCCAAGATGGCTGATCCTCTTTTTCTCGCTTCTACATTTTGAAAGATAAAGTTGCCAGCGAGAGAAGGTAAGAACTTTCTGAACCCATTACTTTTGCCTGAGATTCCCAACAATTATCTTGATAGTTAAAATCTCCCATGATCACTCTGTCATCTGTTATACTTTTTTGAGAACAGAGACATCTGATGAAGAAAGAGTTTATCCATATCTTCAGTCGGTCCTTTCTGTTCTTCTGTCCTTGTATTCTTACCTGGTTTCTGCAGAGCTACCATTCTCTTGAGCTTGGATCTCTGTGGAGAAATACACTTTCCTAACATACAATGCAACACCTCCTCCCCTCTTGGTATTCGTGTTTCTAATAGATAAGCTGTAGCCTTCAAGATTTGTATTCCAATCATGTGAATCATCCCACCAAGTTTCAGTGGTGCCTATGACTTCATATTTCTCTTCTTGTGTTGACAGCTCCAATTCTCCTTGTTTGCTTCCCATGCTCTGTGCATTTTTATAGACACATTTTAGTTTGTAGTCAATTTTTCTTGCTTCTCTATTTTCATTCAGAATTTGTTGACTTTGTTCTTTATTTCCACTTTTAATAGCAGGGTTCTCAAAAGAATCTAAGTTTCTTACATTTGTTTATGCAAAGCTACATATTTTTTAGACAGCAAATAGATGCATTTTTAGGAATCATTTTGTAATTTAAACTCCTAGAACCCCATAATAACTTGTAGTTCATTGAGTAAATCAACATAAGGTTGTTCCATAATTGAAAGTCTGCAGTAGAGATGAGCGTTGTTCTACTCGAACTGTTCGCCAATCTCAAATTCGAGCTGTTTTGGGCGGTGTTCGAGCCGTTCGGCGAACACGAACAATTTGAGAAAAATTCGGCTGTTCGAGGTTATGTTCGATAACTGTTCGTGCACCAAAATCATAACTGGATTTTTTCTCAGTAATGATGAAAATTAATGTTAATACGCAGTTTGAGTGTACAGCGGGGTGGGGGGAGGGGCAGGGGATGGATCTCTGCAGGAACAATGAAGATCTCCATTTTTTTTTCTCTTTCCCGCATTTACAGTGGGGAGGTGCAATCTGTCAGCCTATCAGCAGCGCACACACGGAGCGAAGTGCTTTTTTTCACACAAGCAAGGGCATGTGTCATTGGCAGTGTATGTCACATGTCCTTGCCCTATAAGACCAAGCCATTTTCCCCGTCGCCACCATTTTCTCACTGCTGCAGCTGCGTGTTAGACGGCACCGCTGTTGCTGTGCGCGCTATACCTTGTTAATTTCAAGCCAATTTTCGCACAAATATACAGATAGCTTGGGAGTAGGGAATAGTTGTGATTGCAGTCCTTTTAAGGACTAGGTTACAGCATTTCCTACGACTTTTATCAGGCAGGTCTGTGCTCTTAAATAGATAGGTTGTGGGAGTAAAGACTAATTGTAATTGGAGTCCTTTTCAGGACTAGGTTACATCAGTTCCTATCAGTTTTTGCCAGGCAGGTCTGTGCCAGTGCTGTGCAAGTTTTTTTCACAGCATTTGGCTGAATCTAGCAAAGCTAATCCTTTTTGGCCTATTGCAGAGTGTGTTAGTCAGTGGAGTAGCCTATCTGTGTTGCAAGATATACCACCTGTGTATAGAATACCAATTTTTTTACTGCACCTAGTGAAGTAAAATCTTTTGGGCATAGCATCATTCTATTAGTCCATCTATACTGACCTCCATCAGGTTGCAAACTGAATCTAATTTTTTTCTGCATCTAGCTCTGAAAAAATATTTGGCCTTCTAGTAGTGTGTCGGACTTTCTCTATTAGTCCATCTATACTGACCTCCATCAGGTTGCAAATTAAAAATAATTTTTATCTGCATCTACAGTACCTCTGAAAAAATATTTGGGCTTCTAGCTGTGTGTGGGACTTGTTGTATTAGTCCATCTATACTGACCTCCATCAGGTTGCAAACTGAACATATTTTTTTCTGCATCTACCTCTGAAAAAATATTGGGCTTCTAGCTGTGTGTGGGACTTGTTGTATTAGTCCATCTATACTGACCTCCATCAGGTTGCAAACTGAATATATTTTTTTCTGCATCTACCTCTGAAAAAATATTGGGCTTCTAGCTGTGTGTGGGACTTGTTGTATTAGTCCATCTATACTGACCTCCATCAGGTTGCAAACTGAATATAATTTTTTTCTGCATCTAGCTCTGAAAAAATATTTGGCCTTCTAGTAGTGTGTCGGACTTTCTCTATTAGTCCATCTATACTGACCTCCATCAGGTTGCAAATTAAAAATAATTTTTATCTGCATCTACAGTACCTCTGAAAAAATATTTGGCCTTCTAGCAGTGTGTCGGACTTTCTCTATTAGTCCATCTATACTGACCTCCATCAGGTTGCAAATTCAAAATAATTTTTATCTGCATCTACAGTACCTCTGAAAAAATATTTGGGCTTCTAGCTGTGTGTGGGACTTGTTGTATTAGTCCATCTATACTGACCTCCATCAGGTTGCAAACTGAATATATTTTTTTCTGCATCTACCTCTGAAAAAATATTGGGCTTCTAGCTGTGTGTGGGTCTTGTTCTATTAATCCATCTATACAGACCTCCATCAGGTTGCAAACTGAATATAATTTTTTTCTGCATCTAGCTCTGAAAAAATATTTGGCCTTCTAGCAGTGTGTCGGACTTTCTCTATTAGTCCATCTATACTGACCTCCATCAGGTTGCAAATTCAAAATAATTTTTATCTGCATCTACAGTACCTCTGAAAAAATATTTGGGCTTCTAGCTGTGTGTGGGACTTGTTGTATTAGTCCATCTATACTGACCTCCATCAGGTTGCAAACTGAATATATTTTTTTCTGCATCTACCTCTGAAAAAATATTGGGCTTCTAGCTGTGTGTGGGACTTGTTGTATTAGTCAATCTATACTGACCTCCATCAGGTTGCAAACTGAATATATTTTTTTCTGCATCTACCTCTGAAAAAATATTGGGCTTCTAGCTGTGTGTGGGACTTGTTGTATTAGTCCATCTATACTGACCTCCATCAGGTTGCAAACTGAATATAATTTTTTTCTGCATCTAGCTCTGAAAAAATATTTGGCCTTCTAGTAGTGTGTCGGACTTTCTCTATTAGTCCATCTATACTGACCTCCATCAGGTTGCAAATTAAAAATAATTTTTATCTGCATCTACAGTACCTCTGAAAAAATATTTGGGCTTCTAGCTGTGTGTGGGACTTGTTGTATTAGTCCATCTATACTGACCTCCATCAGGTTGCAAACTGAATATATTTTTTTCTGCATCTACCTCTGAAAAAATATTGGGCTTCTAGCTGTGTGTGGGACTTGTTGTATTAGTCCATCTATACTGACCTCCATCAGGTTGCAAATTGAATATAATTTTTTTCTGCATCTAACCCAGCCAATAGTTTTGGCCTAATACCACAGTTTTGCCACTCAGCTCTGCTCGGTTACCATCCATTGTTTTTTTGTGCAAACAACTCCAGAGTTGTGAATTAGTTAACCACCAAAATGAGTGGAAAAAGGCCTGCTGCTGGTGGAAAGGGGAATAGGCGTGTTGGGAAGGGGAAAAAAGGTTGTGTCCGTGGGGTAGGTGTTAAAGCAACAGTAACATCTGCAGAAGAAAGACCATCTTCCAGCCAAACTAAAATGTCTACTTCTTTTAGCGGACAATGTGATAAGATCCCTTTCTTACGGCCACGCCAATCGCTACAAATTCCAGATGAGGCACAAAAACAGCAGGTGCTTCAACGGATATCAAGTGCTCCTTTAAGTGGGCTCTCCTCCACATCAACTTCAACATCACAAATACTCCAGTCCTCAAAGGTGTCACCCAAATCGCACTTGCTTCCTCACAGCTCCCAAATCTCCAGCTGCCCGTCTGAGTATGAGGTAGAACAGATGGCTGAGTCTGCAGAGCTGTTTACTCATACTATAGCCTGGGAATCAGAGGTCGACTCCAGCGCTTCTGTGAATCCAGACGAGGAAATGATCTGCACTGATGCCCAGAATCTTTATGAGTCGGATCCAGGACCAGACGCAGAAGGTTCTGACCATAATGTAGACCCTCATTCCCAAACTGTAACTCCTGTTGGTGGAGACAATGAGGAAGACGATGATAAGACTCAAATACCTGATTGGAGCGACAACTTTAGTTTTTTGTCAGGGCAGGAACAGGTTGGCTCTGAGGACGACAGGTGTGATAACACACAGGGTGATGATGATGAGGTTGGAGATCCCACTTACTGTCAACCCACAGTCAGCCAAGAGATGAGGTCAGCAGAGGAGGTGGAGGAAGATGCTAGTGACGACGAGGTCAGGTTGCGCCTTCCTGGACAGAGACGTAGTACTGGAAGCACGTCAACAACTGCATCCTCAAACACAACTCTGCCTCTCACCACAAGTCGTGGTGGCTCTTCAGGTCGCATGGGTGCTAAGCCTTGCATAGCCTGGGCATTTTTTCAGATCGATAAAGATGACCCAACTCGTGTTATCTGTAACATTTGTCAGCAAAAGCTAAGTAGAGGCCAAAAAATACATAGTTTGAGTACTTCATGCATGAACCGGCACATGGACATGAAGCATAAGTTGCAGTGGGAAGCTCAGTGTGCTACAATGCGGCCTAGCCGGCCGGGCCAACCAGCGTCTGCCATATCTTGTGCATCCGCGGCCTCTTCATCCTCTGTGATTGGGGGGACAGCAGTCACACCTGTTTTGGGGCGCAGACCTGCCACCTCTTTACCCGCAACAGCCAGCGTGATTGGCAGGTCATCATTTTCTTTGGAGGTGGTAACACCAGCTGGTGTTGAGCGCTGTCCGACATCGATAGCACCACCTTTGGATCAAGGCAACCTAACATGTCCGCCTGCATCTTCCTCACAGACCAGCAGTTTGCCGGGGGCACCCTTATCAACCCAGTCTAAGCACAATAGCCAGCCCTCGGTCCCTCAGATGTGGACAAGTAAAAGACCATTTCCTCCTAGCCATGAGAAAGCTAAGAGGTTGAATTTCACCATCTGCAAGCTCTTGGCTACAGAAATGCTGCCTTTCCGCCTGGTGGACACAGAGGATTTTCGAGACCTTATGTCCGTCGCAGTGCCCCAGTACCAGATGCCCAGTCGGCACTACTTCTCAAAGAAAGGTGTGCCTGCGCTCCACCAGCATGTCGCACACAACATCACCGCTTCTTTGAGAAACTCTGTGTGTGACAGGGTGCATTTCACCACAGACACTTGGACGAGTAGGCATGGACAGGGGCGTTACATGTCGCTGACTGGGCACTGGGTAACTATGGTGACAGCAGGACAAGGGGCTGCTGTCCAAGTCTTGCCGTCCCCACGAGTTGTGCGTCAATCCTCTTTATGTCAAAGTTCCTCCACTGCTTCTGCCTCCTCAACCTCCTCTCGGTCTTCCACCTGCACCCAAAGCCTGTCTGGTCATGCCACAAGCTTTCTAACTGCGCAGAAGGGATCCTGCACACCTCCTTACTATGCTGGCAGTAGGGCTCAACGTCATCAGGCGGTTTTTACTTTGAAATGTCTGGGAAATGTGAGTCACACAGCTGAGGAGTTGTGGTCAGCTCTGGAGAACCAATTTCATGAATGGTTGTCTCCACTGGACCTGAAACCAGGGAAGGCCGTGTGCGACAATGCTGCATACCTGGGTGCGGCCCTTCGCCGGGGCAATGTCACACACGTGCCTTGTATGGTTCACGTGTTGAACCTGGTTGTCCAGCAATTTTTAGCCCACTATCCCAGACTAGATGGCCTTCTGCAGAGGGCACGGTCGCTGTGTGCTCACTTCCGCCGTTCGCATCCCGCAGCTCAGCGACTTACATCTCTACAGAAGTCGTTGGGCCTGCCACTTCACCGGCTAAAATGCGATGTGCCTACCCGGTGGAATTCAACTGTGCACATGTTGCAGCGACTGTGGCAGCACCGACATGCCCTGGTGCAATACGTTCTGACGTATAGCCTGGGCCAACGAGATTCAGAGGTGGGGCAAATCACGCTGGAGGAGTGGTCTCAGATCAGGGACCTATGCACCCTTCTGCACAGTTTTGAAATGGCGACGAAGATGTTTAGTGCTGACGATGCCATTATCAGCATGACTATTCCAGTGATTTACATGCTGGAGCACATGTTAAACAGAATTCGGAGTCAGGTGGTGGCACAAGAGGAGGTGGAGGAAGTAGAGGAGGAGGAGTTGTATGCGGAAGGGCTAACATCTGCAAGGTCCAGACGGTCGGCAGCACCAAGGCGGCAGGCATGTGAGGGTGGGGGAGATGGTTTTACCAGGGCGCAGGGTAGCAGCCAAACTAGTGAGGAAGGTGCAGGAGCCCAGGAAGAAGTGGAGGACGAACTGATGGAAGACTCATCAGATGAGGGAGACCTTGATCACATTTCTGTTGTGCGAGGTTGGGGGGAGAGGACAGAGGAAGGAAGCATGATTGTTACCTCGCCACCAACACAACAGGGACTTGGTGCTCCTGGATGCGCAACACACATGAGTGCCTTCTTGCTGCACTACCTGCAACATGACCCCCGAATTGTGAGAATTAGAAATAATCCTGACTACTGGGTTGCCACACTGTTAGATCCCCGGTACAAAAGTAAATTTGCAGAAATTATTCCTGCCATAGAAAGGGATGCACGCATGCAGGAGTATCAGCAGAGACTGTTGCAGAATCTTACATGTGCTTTTCCACAAAATACCAGTGGTGCACGTAGTGAATCTCACAGTTCCAACTTGCCAACCGTGGGACCGTCAAGTGTTCAGCACTCAAACCGTAACAGAACCACAGTATCTGCTGGTAACATCAATTTTGCGGAATCATTTCACCACTTTTTTAGCCCATCCTTTGCAAGGCCACAGGAGACAAGAAGTCTGACACATAGTCAACGCCTAGAGACGATGGTACAGGAGTATCTCCAAGTAAACATTGAAGCCACGACTGTGTCACTGGACCCTTGCTCTTTTTGGGCTTCCAATCTGGATAAATGGCCGGAGCTAGCCACTTACGCCTTGGAGATCTTGTCATGCCCCGCAGCCAGCGTTCTGTCTGAACGTGTGTTCAGCGCTGCTGGTGGTGTGCTGACAGATAAGCGCACGCGGCTCTCCACTGATAATGTAGACAGACTCACGTTCATAAAGATGAACAAATCATGGATCCGAAACAACTTTTCTACCCCTGTGTCATCCTGGGGAGAGTAAAAGCTTGATGATTGGTTAAAATCACCCTACCAACCGTTTTAAGCTTTCAAATTACTAATCATGTTTATCTGTATCTTGACTGGAAAATAATTTGGGCTTTGTAGCAGTGTGCAGCACTGATCCTATTAGGCCATCTATAATAAGCTCCACCAGATTTAAAATTAAAAATAATTTTTAGCTGCATCTAGCCCGGAAAATAATTTTGGGGCTCCGAGATGCGCAAGACACATAAGTGCCTTCTTGCTGCACTACCTGCAGCATGACCCTCATATTGTCAGAATTCGAAGTAATCATGACTACTGGGTTGCCACACTCTTAGATCCCCCAAACTTTTCGATCAACCTTTTCATTTTAATAAAGACCAAAAAAATGGTCATTTTTGAAATTATAAGCATTAGCAGGTTGTTAGAAACTGAAATCAAACAGTTTTCAACTCAAAACTTTATTGTAGGTGATGTTACATTTTCACATAGGACCCCTTGTTCGAAAGGAGCTTCTGAACTCTCTCGTCCATTGAATTTGTCAGGTTTTAGATGGTTTCTGCCTCAATTGTTTTGCATGAGGACAGAATACCCTCCCAGAGCTGTTGCTTAGATGTGAACTGCCTCCCGCCATCATAGACACTCCTTTTAATGATGCTCCAAAGGTTCTGAATGGGGTAGAGGTCAGGGGAGCATGGGGGTCACACCATAAGTTTGTCCCCTTTTATGCCCATATCAGCCAGAGATGCAGATGTTTTATGTGCAGCATGAGATGGTGCATTATCATGCAGAAAAATGATCTTGCTGTGAAATACACGGTTCTTCTTCTTGAACCATGGCAGGAAGTGCTGTTTGAGAAAATCCACATACATTATGGAGTTCATCTTTAGCACCTTCAGGGATCCTAAAGGGGCCGACAATCTCTCTCCCCATGATTCCAGCCCAAAACATTACTCCACCTCCTCCTTGTTGGCGCTGTAGCCGTGTTTGCGTGGGGTGTCCATCAACCAGCCATCCTCCACTCCATCCATCTGGACCATCGAGCGCTGCACGGCACTCATCCGTGAACAAAACAGTTTTGAAATCAGTCTTCATGTAATGTTTGGCCCACTGGAGCCGTTTCTGCTTGTGTGAAGTGGATAGAGGAGGTCGACAGGATGGCGTATGCACAGCTGCAAACCTCTGAAGGACCCTGCATCTTGTTGTTCGATGGACGTTGGAGGCACCAGCAGCTTCAAAAACTTGTCTGCTGCTATGACAAGGCTTTCTTGCCGCTGCTCTTTTAACCTGACGTAATTGCCTGTAGGAAAGAGTCCTCAATTTGCCCTTATCAGCACGCACACGTGTGTACTGTGAATCAGCTACATACTTCTTGATTGCCAAGACACTTCATCCTGATCATCGCACAATGTTGATTGTAGTCATGCCTTGACCTAAACACTCCACAATTTGTTGCTTCTCAGCAGCCGACACATCCTTTTTCTTTCCCATTTTGGCAGAAAATGTAGGCTGCTTAATAATGTGAGAGAGCCTTCTTAAGTAGTCTTGCCTTTCATTGGACACACCTGCCAAACTAATTAGCACAGGTGTCTGCAATTGCTTACAGTGATATAAAGAGCCCTGACACACATCACCATCAATGAGTTTAACTGACAAACAAACAAATTCTTCCCTTATCACTCCTAAACACTTTTTGCATAATAATTTGGAACGCAGTGTACATGTGCTTTTCCACAAAACACCAGTGGTTCACGTAGTGAATCTTACAGTTCTAACTTGCCAACCGTGGTCTGTATGGAATTGTTCAATAAAGGGCCCAAAATTAAGATAACATAGATGGGAGAGGTCTGTATGAATAGGAATTCCTAAGTATTTGATACCCTGTGAGGGCCAGGCAAAGGGAAAGTTGGACTGGATGGAATCCTATATGGATTTGGGGAGGGAGACATCGAGGGCCTCAGACTTCGCTGCATTGATTTTAAAATTTTACCATGTAACAAAGTGATCTATTTCAGCCATAACAGCAGGGATGGATATATGTGATTGAGTGATATATACTAGGACATCATCAGCAAATAGAGAGCACTTGTACTCGGTGCCTCCCACCTCAATCCACCTAATATTGGGGTTATGGCGAATTGATGAGAGCAGGTGCTCCGTCACTAGGATGTATAAGAGAGGGGACAGAGGACATCCCTGCCTTGTCCCATTGGTGATTGTGAAAGGTGATGAAAATGTTCTGACGCACCCCCTGGGCCTTGGGACACCCGGAGCCGGACCCTTTTTGGTGGATGCTGGTGGTTGTAGTCTTCGTGGCGGCGACCCGGTTCCGTGGCTCATTGCGGTCAAACCAGTGGCGGAACTATTTATGTGGTTTTGATGTTTAAATGTCCGACTACGCCACCCGTGGATTGCAGTCAGAGTGAACCGCCGCTACAGGGCAGACTGCTGAGGCTGGTGTTGTGGGTGCAGCAGAGCGTAGCATAACTCCCCACGGGAGGAGTATAGCCTCAGGGCAGTGTATGCGGAGGATGGGGGTGATGGTGCAGGGCAGCAGCAGTAACGACACGGAGTCAGTGATGCAGTCCAGGGCCTTTACTCACAGTTCTTATTATCCAGACCACGTCTGCAGGTAACGGCTGCCCACGTCGTACTGTGCTCACCAGGTGAGGGGCTCAGACAACTCCCAGATAACTTTGCAGCACTTCACAGGACCCCCTTTGTGTGTCCTTTGTCTGGCCTTTCTTACCAACACTTCTGTCCGGCTGCCTCGGGCCTCCTCTTGGTAAACTTGGCGCCAGTTTCCCTGACCCTATGTGGTGCCTTCCTAGCGGGTGTAGCGAGGGGCTGCGCCACATAAAATGTCAGAGCCTCCGGTTTCTAGCTGAGGGTCGTTTCCTGCCTCCACTAGTTCGGGGACCGGTCTCCCCCTTCGGCCTGACCCCTCCACGCAGGTGGATTCGGGCGTGCGGTGGCGACTCGCCCGTCCGCACCCCTGGGATCCCTTCATTCCTCGTTCCTGGAGCCTTCTCCGCTCCTCTTCCTTCCTTCTCCCTCTTCCAGGCCTGGGCCTCTGTTACTAGGCCCGCCTCCGGAGCAGAGCTCATGCAGAGCCCCTGCTCCCTGCCACTTCTGCTCAGACTTCTCTGCACTGAACTAAGATGGTGCCCACCTTTTATACTCCCTTCTCAATGCACCCAGGAACTGCTTCCTCCCTGCTCCTGCACTACAGGGTTCCCCTTCCTCAGTGTTCCCTCCCCCCACTCCAGCCAGGGACAGGGACTGTCGTGCCCATCTCAGGGGCATATTGGTCGCCCTGCCCCACGGCAATGTGGTGTAATGCATGCAGGTGTCGGGTCCTGATCCACACTCCATCCTTACCTGAGAGTGAGATATCACACCTCTGGGTGAGGTGCAATACGTCTGTAGCAACCGAGCCCTCAGGGTGCTACAGTTCCATTTATCTTCAGCCTAGGTGACGTATTGCGATACAGGGCCGTGATTTTGGCTATAAAAGGGTCCCCTAGACCCCTACCCCAAGCTTTTTAAGAGAATCATATATGGCGTGCCAGGAGACTCTATGGAATGCTTTCTCAGCATCCAACGAGAGTATCTAATTACAAACTTTTAACTGCATCTAGCCCAGGAAATACTTTGTGCCTAGTAGCAGTGTCTGCTAGTCAGCGGATTATCCCGGCTGTTAAGCAAGCTACACCACCTGTAGTTTAGACACTTAATTTTTTCAAAGGAAATGCTTCGGGACCATGGGATACTTAGTGAAGAGCATCAGGAGGCACCCCAAGGCATAGGGGCTGGGACTGGCAGTAGGATGCCTTGTGGTGGACAGCCGAGCTCGATCCTTATAAAAGCTTTTTAACTGCAGCAGCTTTAGTGGACGCTACTGGAGCTGGAATTACCGCGGCTGCTGGCATGAGACTTGCCCTCCAATAGATCCTTGTAAATGGATTTAAAGTGTATTCATTCAAATTAGAGAGACAATTTAAATTAAAAAGCTTAGAGCTGCCTCCACCACAGGGGGGCTCGCTCGACCCACCAGCGGACAGGCACCAGTATTGGGAGAGGGGGGCTGGCCGTCAGGGTTCACCGCGGCTCTGGCACAAACCCGGCGACACGGAGGTGGCACGGGCAGGAGCGGACTGGCCGTGTCGGCTTCTCACTTTTTGGATTTTAGAAGGGCATGACATGCCTATATCTGTGTCTCCCCCTCCTTTTACTCCTCCACCTCTTTTATTTTCGCATGACTATATGTACTTGTCACTTTTCCATGTGTTAGTTATGTCTTCTGAGCAGTTTGTCAGCTTTTGGACACCTTTGAAGGTGTTTTCTATGTGTTTCTATGTGTTTTTGTTTGCCTGCCATTGGTTTTAACGGTGTTCGAAGGTGTTCGACGAACAGTTCGACGAACAGTTCGGCGAACACACGGGTGTTCGACGAACCGAACCGAACTCGAACACTACGGGGGTGGCTCAACACTAGTCTGCAGTTCTTTATGTGTACTTTTCTGCAAAGTGACCTCTTGCTACAACGTGATTTCTTTGTAGTTTTAATAAATGCTACATTAGTAAATGGCTTTGTGAAATTCTGTGGCTATGTTGGATAGTTTAAAAAATATCTTTGATTACATCTATTTCAATTTAATAAACATAGTGTGCTTTTTGTGTTTGTCTGTTTTTATAATGTTTTTATGTTGTTTTTTTGCATCCTTGGTCTTTTTCTTCTAAACACAGCATGGTTTAGCTATGGCATTGTTTTCAGATCTATTTCCATATGCTTCTCTGAAGAAATTATAAAGTGCATAAATATAATGATGTCTGTGACACTGAAAAAATGCTTGGTAAACATACATAAAATTCATTTTTACAAGTCTAAAAAACACTGGTTGGTTTCACACAGAGCATGTTAGAAACAATGCTGAAATGAGATGTCACCTAAAAGTCAATCGTGAAATAACAATAAAGCAATCTCATTTTTTCTAGATTCTGGTGCTTCTCTCCAAACAGTATTTTTCTTGTTTTTGTACCTTAAACTTTTATAGGGCTTGAAAAGAGGAAAGAAAAATTCATGCATATGCATATGTACAGTGCTTTGAAAAAGTATTAATACCCCATGAACTTTTCCAAATTGTTTAATATTACACCCACAAACTTAAATCTATTTTATTGGGATTTTATGTGTGATACCAACACAAAGTAGCAAGTATTTGTGAACTGTAAAGGATATGATAAATGGTTTTCTAATTATTTTAAAAATCTAAATCTGAAAATTGGGACATGCATTTGTATTCAGTCTCCTGTTGTCTGATACCCCTAAATAAAATCCTATGTGACCAATTGCCTCCAGAAGTGTGTAATGTATTCTCCGTATTCTCCGTAAACTACAGCTGTTCGTTGAAGGCCGCAGAGGTTTGTTTCCCAATGAAGACATCAATCATTACTTGAGTAATGTGTCTAGCTGTTTAGTCTGGTTGCAGTCTCCAGCTCCTGAACTGACTTACCCAAACTGTTCTCACCTACTGTATCTTCGGATTGTTTCATGCAACTCCTTTGCTTACTTCAAGAACTTCTACTACCACTTGCTATTCCTGCTTGTGCGCCTTCAGACACTGGTTTCCAGCAGTGCCACGCCAGTATAGTAACACAAGGAGAGCACTAATTAGAGAAGCAGCCAAGAGGCCCATGGTCTCTCTGGAGGAGATGTAGAGATCCACAGCTCAGGTGTGTGAACCCGTCCACAGGACAAATATTAGGCTACTTTCACACGTTCAGTATTTGGTCAGTATTTTACATCAGTATTTGTTAGCCAAAATCAGGAGTGGAACAATCAGAGGAAAAGTATAATAGAAACACATGCACCACTTCTGTATTTAAATGTACGAATACTTTTTCAAGGCTCAGTAAAACACCAACAAACGTGCTTATAGAAACATGCAATAAAACAGGTTTTTTTTACAAGCAAAAAATAAATAAAAAATAAAAAAATGAGTATTAGAGAGGTCTAACAGTGGAAGTGCGTGATTATGTACAGTGCCTACAAGTAGTATTCAACCCCCTGCAGATTTAGCTGGTTGACACATGCGGAATTAACTTGGCATTGTGACATTTGTACTGTAGATCAGCCTGGAAGTGGGAAATGCACTGCAGCAAATTTTGTTTTTTATTTTTATTTATTTATTTTTTTAAAATGTTAAAAGTTAATTCAGAGTGTCATTTATTATTCAACCCCTCAAACCACAAGAATTCTGTTTGGTCCCCCTAAAGTATTAAGAAGTAGTTCAGGCACCAAGAATAATGAGCTTCACATGTGTGGATTAAAGATCTCTTTTGCCAGCCTTTTCTGACTATTTAAGACCCTCCCCAAACTTGTGAACAGCACTCAGACATGGTCAACATGGGAAAGACAAAGGAGCATTCCAAGGCCATCAGAGACAAGATCGTGGAGGGTCACAAGGCTGGCAAGGGGTACAAAACCCTTTCCAAGGAGTTGGGCCTACCTGTCTCCACTGTTGGGAGCATCATCCGTAAGTGGAAAGCTTATGGAACTACTGTTAGCCTTCCACGGCCAGGACAGCCTTTGAAAGTGTCCTCCCGTGCCGAGGCCAGGCTTGTCCGAAGAGTCAAGGCTAACCCAAGGACAACAAGGAAGGAGCTCCGGGAAGATCTCATGGCAGTGGGGACATTGGTTTCAGTCAATACCATAAATAACGTACTCCACCGCAATGGTCTCCGTTCCAGACGAGCCCGTAAGGTACCTTTACTTTCAAAGAGTCATGTCAAGGCTCGTCTACAGTTTGCTCATGATCACTTGGAGGACTCTGAGACAGACTGGTTCAAGGTTCTATGGTCTGATGAGACCAAGATCGAGATCTTTGGTGCCAACCACACACGTGACGTTTGAAGACTGGATGGCACTGCATACGACCCCAAGAATACCATCCCTACAGTCAAGCATGGTGGTGGCAGCGTCATGCTGTGGGGCTGTTTCTCTGCCAAGGGGCCTGGCCATCTGGTCCGCATCCATGGGAAGATGGATAGCACAGCCTACCTGGAGATTTTGGCCAAGAACCTCCGCTCCTCCATCAAGGATCTTAAGATGGGTCGTAATTTCATCTTCCAACAAGACAACGACCCAAAGCACACAGCCAAGATAACCAAGGCCTGGTTCAAGAGGGAAAAAGTCAAGGTGTTGGAGTGGCCTAGTCAGTCTCCTGACCTTAACCCAATTGAAAACTTGTGGAAGGAGCTCAAGAATAAAGTCCACATGAGACACCCAAAGAACCTAGATAACTTGGAGAAGATCTGCATGGAGGAGTGGGCCAAGATAACTCCACAGACCTGTGCCGGCCTGATCAGGTCTTATAAAAGACGATTATTAGCTGTAATTGCAAACAAGGGTTATTCCACAAAATATTAAACATAGGGGTTGAATAATAATTGACCCACACTTTTATGTTTAAAATTTAATAAAATTCAACTGAGCAACATAACTTTTTGGTTTGTAAGATTTATGCTTCTGTTCATAAAACCTACTCTCGTTTGCAGTTTGAAGGCTCTAACTTATTTGCATCTTATCAAACCAGCTAAATCTGCAGGGGGTTGAATACTACTTGTAGGCACTGTAAGTGGTAAACTGCCCTCTCAAACATCACCACAAGCTAAAATGAATAAAGCAGATAATGTGCTGTTCTATTTGAAAACAACATAGTATAAAAACAATGCAATGTTTTTTCCACTTTGGACAATAACTACTCGTCAGAAGAGCCCTTTGACAAAAAGCTGATCGCAAAATGTATCACTGCTGGGACACAAACAGCCAGCTATTATCTGGGGAGAAACCTTGCAGTCAGTGTTTAATTTTCCAACAGCACCATCACAGGTTAAAATAGCACTACACACTATCAAATTTATTTCATTGGTTGTGAGAGTAATGCAGGACAGTATGGGTTCCTCAAAATGAGAGATCTTCTTTGTAACTGTTCTTCATTCAGTGCAAGAGATAAGGATTGTGAAAAGAATATGCTCCCCTATTAACTCATATAAGGGTACATGAAAACTTTAGGGTTGGGGGACTGCAACCTGTGGAATTCCAGCTGCATTGAAACTATGATTCTAAGCATGCATCTGACTGCGTTCTGAAAGTCAGTGGTTGTCAGAGTTTGCTAGGAGTTTTAGTTGCGTAACAGTTGGTGTACTGAAGAGTTCAGTAGTTGTATAAGGTATATGAAAATTGGTATTCTGATCTAATCTGAACAGCCCCAAATGAGACTAAAATTACATACCTAAGAACTTCCTTTAATGAAATTATACTTCTTGGTGCTAATAATTCTTTCTTATGAAATGTCCTAGAAACAGAAAAGAAATAGCGAAAAGTAACATTGATGAAGATTTAGAGGCTAGAACATGATCTGATTCTTACTATGAGTTTAATTCATTTCTCAGAAAAGAAAAAAGGAGAAAAAAAAAGAAAAAAAGGATACAGAAGATAAAAGTGGAATAAAAAAAATACCAATAACGATTTATCACAATATCTGGTATTTTAGCAATGAAAATGTTTTGGGTTTTTTTTAAACCAGAAGTTTAAGAATTAATTAAATATTTCAAATGCAAATGTCCTAGAAACTGTTTAAATAAAATATACAAATAGCAGATTAAATACACAAAAACAGTTCTGAGATTAAAGAAAGAACAAATGTAATAAGAAGCTGGTCTTACTGATTAGACAGAAAACAAAGGGATGTGAAGATGTAATTGAAAAAAAAAGATAAAAAATGAAACAAATGAAAAAGCAAAATTAAGTCCTTTGTATAAGTAGCAATTGATTCTACAATTGTTGCATGTTTAGCAATCTGATTATACATCAAAAGTAATAATAATAAGACCTGTGCTTGTTAATAAAACTACATGTGCATGAAGTTTTTACTTAAATGGATTTTCTGGCCATGGGGTACAAATCTTCAGTCACTTTTCTCTGGTGGACCATGAGCGGGCGGTCATGTGACTGCAAATATGCAGTTTTCATACCTCCAGCCACATTATGACTAGATGTGTCCACTCATTTGCATTGAGCAAGGCCGTGCACATAAAGTTGGCACTTGATCACATGTATGCAAATCATATATTCGTAGGCACGCTCCAGCTGCTCCTGACACTGGAGAATCCTCACAGTTTCCAGTGAGGATTCGCAAGTCTGCAATCACATACAGTGACTGAAGACTTGTACCCTAAGGCAGGACAATCCCTTTAATTAATGTGTATGTAAACTGTATTTCTCTCATTTTCATGCATAAAGATATGTACTGTATGTGCTATATTATATCTCTTTGGAAAAGTTCATTCTTCCATGTTAACATCTGGCACAAGAAGAAGAAGTTAGCACTCTCAGTGGCAAAAGGGCACTGGTCTCTTACTCAGTCAACCATTACTTCTGCTTTGCACTGATGAGGAGTAAAACCCTGAAAAATATGTAAGCAAATGGAGCTTCTGGTTGGCTTTCTATTTTATGTCATGTGGCGAGGCTCTTTAAAGGGTTGGGTATTGATTGTTACCTACAATTCTTGGCAATGCAGTCCTCTGTAAATTATCATGTGATGCTGCACATGCTGTTGGTGAAGGAGGCTCTACAGCACCTAATAGGTCTGGTAGTGGTGGTGGCGAGTTGCACATGCGGGCCTCTCGTGTGTTTGAGATCTTTTGCATTTTTACACCAGACAATTTTCTGGCACACTGTAGGCTCTGAAGGAGGAATAAGATATGGACATCCCCATTCAAATAGTGTAGGAACTGTGGCTCTGCATCAACACATGAAGTGACATCACCTGTAATGATGAGTAGAGATGAGCGAATATTTCAATATTCGGTTCGGCTTATGATTGCCGATTTTGCAATATTCCCCGATTTATTAGTTGAATATTCGTTGAACACTTCCGAATGCCATTGGACTCCATGGGGGGGCAAAACCAAACGCATACACAACACCTTCAAATGGGCCCCTAAGCTGCCAAAACACATCAAATTAGGAACAGACACCAGGAAAGTGGTATCAATTGACCCAGAGTACAAGTAGTGTAATATTTATTATTATAGTGCCGTTTATTCCATGCCAAAGTTAGGCTACTCAACTGGAGTCTCTGGGCAATGGGGAGCCAGCGCAGGGATTGACAGAGGGGAGAAGCTGGGGAATAGCGGGGTGATGTGATAAGGAGGAGGAGAATGAGGAGGAGAACATGGACAGTCGTCTCCTTGGTGAGGACAGGGATGTCTTGGCTGTCTTGAAAGTCTTGATACCCATCTTTCAGTCTGTGGAAGAGCTGTGAGTTTCACTTAATGACCTTCAGTGGCCTAAACTGTGGCTTCGCTTATGCACGTTATTTCTCAAAACGCATTGCAGATCAGGCTATTGCCAACTCTGTAGTTATGAAATTCAAGGTGTAAAGAAAGATCTTTGTGTGTCGAAGCACAGAAAAGTGTGAGCTGATGTTGGACAGGCTGCCATTGCTTATGGAACAAGTTGCATTAGAGGACTTCCTGGGAGAAATGACAGCTGGAGTAGATACAGTTTCCCTCTACGCCAGTCCTTTCACCAACCTAAAGAATATGGCTCAGGTGAAATACAACTCTCACCAAGAAGCAGTGTCAGACTGAAGAACATTGGGTGCACCAGAGGAATTGATTCTGAGGGCCCACCTTTCTTCCCCACTCAAGAGCCCCATAGTAGCTGCAAAGTTTGCACTATGAACTCTCCTGAAGAGGAAGCCAGGGCCCACTGGAGGATTCTCCATTTCTCTGGCGAGCCCGTGCAACACTGCCAAGAAGCTGTCCTGGCTATGAAAAGTCTGTGTGAAGGTTCCTGGACACTCTATGGCTGCTTTTTTTTTTACTGTGGATTGGCTTCAGCAATCTATAAGAATTAAAATCTGCAATCTGCCACCTTAGCAAAGCCCAATTCTGTTCTTCCTCTGATATCCAACAAACAAGTCATGCTGGAGAAACTTGCACCTACTGCCACTCAGTGTCTGCAGCTCCTTTGTGAGAAACTAATGTTTGGGCAGTTAGTCTACCACATAAAATTCCTTAGATGGAAATTGTGGATGGCTTCGCTTCTGGTACTGGGTGCTAATACCAAACCATGGTGTGCCATAATTCACTGGATATTCCTGGCTAATTGGAGACAAGCTCAGTCCCCCAGAAAAGTACCAGTGTCACGGAACAACAAGGGGATGTCCGGTGGACGGCACAACACACGGATGCAATGGGATATAGAGGGGGAAGGAGGGCCCTAGCGGTAGGGAACAAGGGAAGGGACACCTCCTGACATTAACCTGTGTCTGTCCCTAAACTCCCCTATCGTCCCTAGACGGGTCCTTTCCCCAGTGCACGATCACGTGCCTAAACCATCACTGGCCCTGGACTTAACCTGGCTAGGGTGCAGGCCAGCTAGACACTAGTCTCACCACTACAACACAAGGAAGGGTAGACAAACAATGGGAAGATAACAACAAAAAATACACTTATCGCTCCCACAGAAAAAAAACGCTGCAGAAATGCTTAAAAAACGCATGGTAGAAGGCCAGCCATGTTCCCCAATGATAATCCGCATGTGCTGTGCACATGCTGCGTTAATTTCCGCTGCGGATTATCATTGCGGAAAAGATGCAGCACTACCAATTATTTTGAGGAAGCGCTGCGTTTTCGCCACCTTTGACTTGCATTGGAAAGCATGGATTATGCATCACTGCATATGTAGATGCGCATTCCATGCATTTCAATGTGCAGATGGTACCAGGGTGTGGAGGACAGGAGACTCTCCTCCGGACCCGGGTACCATAGAACCTGTGAAAAAAAGAATAAAATAAAAAATAAATGTTATATTTACCTTCTGACGGCCCCCGCTGCGCTCGTCCTCCCATGCCGGCAGATCGCGGTGGAATGAAGGACCTGCGCTGATGTCATAGTCATGTGTTCCGCGATCTGCCGGCAAGGGAGGATGGAGCGAAGCAAGACTCCGGGGGCCATCGGAAGCTAAGTATAGATTTATTTTTTTATTTTTAAACATTCTTTGGGGTCACACTATATAAATCCATGCCGTTTGCATGGATTTATATAGTGTGACCAAGTTGACAAGCACTTTCCAAGTGATGCTAAAATCGCTTGGAAAGCGCTTGTCAACCCGCATGCGGAAATGCATGTGAAAAACGCTTCACATCCGCATGTCCCTGGCAGGAAAAATGCATGTACAATCCGCATGCGTTTTTTCTGCCAGGGAGATGCAGAAACGCTCAGGAAAAATCCAGAGCATTTCTGCATCGTGGGCACATAGCCTAACACCACAGCTTCTCCAGAAACTGGCTCCTTCAAAGAGGTCAGCATAGAATGAACTATAACCGGCGGTCAGCTGATGGATTATGTAGCTATTTAAAGGGAAGTGGGAGTGGCACCAACAAACATCACCTGACCGCTAGCAAAAGGCTACCAGCAAGAGACTAAAATTAATCCTTGCTGGACCAAAAAAAAATACTACAGTTAAATTACAGCATAACCAGAGCTGCCACGAATCTCCAAATTATTTGTGACAACTAGCAAGCTAAGGAGATGGTGGCCTCTATCATCTTGAAGGAGTTTGTTATCTAGGAGACCAATAACCACTGCTGTCAACCTTGTGAACATTGTGTTGAAGCTTGATTGACCCAGGGCCCACAGTCCTCTGCGTTGGGAGGATGTGTCTGTCCCAGGGTCCAACTGGGTCCCGGCTTCCGCAATATTAACCCAGTGTACCATTAGCAATGTGTATCATCGCTGGCCACAATCACTTGCCCATGTGTCTGTGGTTAGGTGGTCCTTCCCAGGAAATGTGTTGGTGAGGGTACAGGTAATGTTCTGGGACCCGTGCTTGTATAAGACGGATGGTACACCAGGAGAAATAGTGGCGAATGGGGACCGAGTACTGAGGGTCAGCCGTCATCATGAGGTTGTGGAAAGCTTCCACCTCCATGAGCCTAAAAGGCAAAATTTCAAGTGCAAGCAATGTGGCAGTTTAGTATTGTGGCCTTTAGGTGGCTGCGTATTTGCGCTTGCATTCAAAGGACTGGGGTAGGGACAACTGAATTCTGAGGGACAACTGAGGAATATGCCGGCTCCAAATAAAAAAAATCTCCCAGGATCCACACATTCCTCAAACAAGAATCTGCAAAAACAATTGTGCATGCCCTCATCCTCTACTGCCTCGACTACTGCAAGCTCCTGCTCTGTGGCCTCCCTTCTACCACTCTCACACCCCTCCAATCTATCCTAAACTGTGCTGGCTGACTAATCCACCTGTCACCCCGCTATTTCCTGGCTTCTCCCCTAGGTCAATACCTGGGCTGGCTCCCCATTACCCAGAGACTCCAGTTGAAAAGTCTAACTTTGGCCATCGAAAACCTGTCTCCTCCATGCATCTGTAACCTAGTCTCCCTGTACTTACCTGTGTACAACCTCCCATCCTTACAAGACCTCCTTTTCTACGTCCCTCTCATCTTTTCTTGCCACAATCGCATACAAGATTTGTCCTGTGCATCTACCCTACTGTGAAACTCTGTACCTCAACACATCAGACTCTCGCCTAACATGGAACCTTCGAAAGGAAGCTGAAGACCAACTTATTCTGATAAGCGTACAATCTGCAGAAACCGTCGCTCCATCATACCGCTGCATGACCAACTACACCCTCACCTACTTTATCCTCCTTACCCAACCTTTGTAGATTGATTTTGCACCATCACAGGCAGAGTCCTCTTGTACCAGTCGATGACCTCTTTTCACATGTAAAGCACCATAGAATAAATGGCGCTATAATAATAATCATAAGTAGTGATGAGCGAGCATGCTTGCTACTGCTCGATGCTCTCTCGAGCATCTCACTGCTCAAGATGCTCGGCAATCGCCCAGTATTTCCAGGGTTGCTCGGTGGGAGCTCGGGTCTCCTCCATGCATGTTTGGTGATCTTTAGAGAGCCAATGAACATGCAGGAATTGCCTGCCACTCACAGTAATGCCATAGCCATGTTGGTTGTGGCATTACAGTGATTGGCTGGCCGCACAGCATCATCAGGTCTATATCAGACCTGGCGTCTCCGTGCTCATCACAGTCACTCCGGAATTAGACAGTGTAGGGAGAGGTGCTGCTGAGCTAGGGAGAGATTTGCTTGTTTCTAGTTAGTATAGGTGTACCAAACTATATTAGAGACACATATCCATCTCAACAAGCAGTCCTTCTGAAGACTAATCCATCTGCAGAGATATCAGGCAGGCAGTGTATATAGGCAGGCAGGCAGGGTATATAGTGAACTGCAGTGCACGTAGCACAAGAGGCTCAATTCCAGTTTTGTCTGCTACTGTTGTTAGATATTTCTAGAAATAGGCCCATGTCTCAGGGGCCAGGAATATTTTTTTTTGGATCATAATCCTCATTATTTACAAAGCAGTCCAGAGAACACCGTTGCTCTGCGCCATTTGCTTGTTGGCACTGCAGAATACAGACAGGTCCTTTCCATATTACAGCACTAAATATCCAGCTATTTAAAACTGTGGTTTGTCCGTCACATGGATAACATATAATTGAGCTTAAAATACTGCCATTTCTGGTCTTCATTAAAAAAAATTTCAGTATGTCAGTGAAGCAATTGACAACAGGTTGCTGATCAAAATAGTTACCTACAGGTCAGCTATATAAAACTGTGTTTTCTACGTCACACAGATCACATATACGACTTCAGAAAATACTGCCATTTCTGGCCTCCAATAAATATTTTTTTGGCGTGTCAGTGAAGCAATTGACACCAGTTTGCTGTTCAAAATAGTTACCTACAGGCCAGGTATTTAAAACTGTGATTTGTCCATCACATGGATTACAAATACGTTTTCAGAAAATACTGCCATTTCTGACCTCCATTAAAAATTTGTTTCAGTGTGTCAGTGAAGCTATTGATACCAGTTTGATGTTCAAAATAGTTACCTACAGGCCAGGTATTTAAAACTGTTGTTTGTCCGTCACACGGATCACATATACGTTTTAGAAAATACTGCCATTTCCGACCTTCATTAAAAATTTGATTCAGTGTGTCAGTGAAACAATTGATACCAGTTTGCTGTTCAAAATAGTTACCTACAGGCCAGCTATTTGAAACTGTGTTTTCTTCGTCACATGGATCACATATACGTTTTCAGAAAATACTGCCCTTCCTGGCCTCCAATAAATATTTTTTCAGTATGTCAGTGAAGCAATTGACACCAGTTTGCTGTTAAAATAAGTTACCTATAGGCCAGGTTTTTAAAACTGTGATTTGTCAGTCACATGGATCACATATGCGTTTTCAGAAAATACTGCCATTTCTGGCCTATATTAAAAAAAAATTTTGGTGTGTTAGTGGAGCAATTGACACCAGTTTGCTGTTCAAAATAGTAACCTACAGGTCAGGTATTTAAAACTGTGATTTGTCCATCACAAGATCGCAAAAACGTTTTCAGAAAATACTGCCATTTCTGACCTCCATTAAAAATTAGTTTCAGTGTGTAAGTGAAGCAATTGACACCAGTTTGCTGTTCAAAATAGTTACCCACAGGCCAGGTATTTAAAACTGTGGTTTCTCCGTCACACGGATCACATATACGTTTTCAGAAAATACTACCATTTCTGGCCTCCATTAAATTTTTTTTTCAACATGTCAGTGAAGCAATTGACACCAGTTTGCTGTTCAAAATAGTTACCTACAGGCCAGTTATTTAAAACTGTTATTTGTCCGTGACACGGATCACAAATACATTTTCAGAAAATACTGCCATTTATGACCTCCATTAAAAATTTGTTTCAGTGTGTCAGTGAAGCAATGACACCAGTTTGCTGTTCAAAATAGTTACCTACAGGCCAGGTATTTAAAACTGTGGTTTCTCAGTCACACAGATCACATATACGTTTTCAGAAAATACTACCATTTCGGGCCTCCATTAAATTTTTTTTTCAATGTGTCAGTGAAGCAATTGACACCAGTTTGCTGTTCAAAATTGTTACCTACAGGCCAGGTTTTTAAAACTGTGATTTGTTCGTCACACGGATCACAAATACATTTTCAGAAAATACTGCCATTTCTGACCTCCATTAGAAATTTGTTTCAGTGTGTCAGTGAAGCAATGACACCAGTTTGCTGTTCAAAATAGTTACCTACAGGCCAGTTATTTAAAACTGTGTTTTCTACATCACACAGATCACATATAGGTTTTCAGAAAATACTGCCATTTCTGGCCTGCATTAAATTTTTTTTTCAACATGTCAGTGAAGCAATTGACACCAGTTTGCTGTTCAAAATAGTTACCTACAGGCCAGTTATTTAAAACTGTTATTTGTCCGTGACACGGATCACAAATACATTTTCAGAAAATACTGCCATTTATGACCTCCATTAAAAATTTGTTTCAGTGTGTCAGTGAAGCAATGACACCAGTTTGCTGTTCAAAATAGTTACCTACAGGCCAGGTATTTAAAACTGTGGTTTCTCAGTCACACGGATCACATATACGTTTTCAGAAAATACTACCATTTCGGGCCTCCATTAAATTTTTTTTTCAATGTGTCAGTGAAGCAATTGACACCAGTTTGCTGTTCAAAATTGTTACCTACAGGCCAGGTTTTTAAAACTGTGATTTGTTCGTCACACGGATCACAAATACATTTTCAGAAAATACTGCCATTTCTGACCTCCATTAGAAATTTGTTTCAGTGTGTCAGTGAAGCAATGACACCAGTTTGCTGTTCAAAATAGTTACCTACAGGCCAGTTATTTAAAACTGTGTTTTCTACATCACATATAGGTTTTCAGAAAATACTGCCATTTCTGGCTTCCATTAATATTTTTTTTCAGTGTGTCAGTGAAGCATTTGACACCAGTTTGCTGTTCAAAATTGTTACCTACATGCCAGGTATTTAAAACTGTCATTTGTCTGTCACACGGATCACAAATAAGTTTTCAGAAAATACTGCCATTTCTGACCTCCATTAAAAATTTATTTCGTTGTGTCAGTGAAGCAATTGACACCAGTTTGCTGTTCAAAATAGTTACCTACAGGCCAGGTATTTAAAACTGCGGTTTGTCCGTCACACGAATCACATATACGTTTTTAGAAAACATTGCCATTACTGGCCTCTATTAAAAATTTGTTTCAGTGTGCCAGTGAAGCAATTGACACCAGTTTGCTGTTCAAATTAGTTACCTACAGGCCAGCTATGTAAAACGTTGTTTTCTCCATCACACGGATTACATATACGTTATCAGAAAATATTGCCATTTCTGGCCTCCATTAAAAAATGTTTCAGTGTGTCAGTGAAGCAATTGACACTAGTTTGCTGTTCAAAATAGTTACCTACAGGTCTGCTATTTAAAACTGTGTTTTCTCCCTCACACTGATCACATATACGTTTTCAGAAAATACTGCCATTTCTGGCCTCCATTACAAAAATTTTCAGTGAGTTAGTGAAGCAATTGACACCAGTTTGCTGTTCAAAATAGTTACCTACAGGCCAGATATTTAAAACCGTGTTTTTGCCGTCACACGAATCAGATATACATTTTCAGAAAATACTGCCATTTCTGGCTTCCATTAAATGCTTTTTTCAGTGTGTCAGTGAACCCATTGACACCAGTTTGCTGTTCAAAATAGTTACCCATAGGCCAGGTATTTAAAAGTGTGGTTTGTCCATCACACGGATCACATATACATTTCCAGAAAATACTGCCATTTCTGGCCTCCATTAAAAAATTTGTTTCAGTGTATCAGTGAAGCAATTGACACCAGTTTGCTGTTCAAAATAGTTACCTACAGGCCAGGTATTAATAACTGTGGTTTGTCCGTCACATGGATCACATATATGTTCGATCCAAATTCAGTCATTTGTAGTGAGCGTGGAAGATATTGTCCTCCATTTAAAATGGGCAAGACACGTCGCAAGGGATGGGGAACTGGACGTGATGGTGATGGTACATGCAGAGGCTGAGGCCGTGGGCAAGCTAAAATTGTGCCACAACAAACACCCACATCTTCTCGCTCGACCTTCCTGTCCCAATTAATAGTGGACCAGAGAACACTACTATTGATCACAGAGCAGTGTGAAAAGGTTATTGGTTGGATAACAGATAATGCTTCCAGTCACTTAGCCACCACCACCACCACCTTGTCTTCCACACGGTCAAGTCTCAGTACCTGTGAGGTGAGTCTGGACCAAATATTCCTTACCCTGAACCTCCTTGCTCCCACCATGCCAAGTGCCTGGAGACAACTGATCCCAAATTTGGACACTCTGAAGAGCTGTTCACTTTTCTACTTGTAGATTCGGGCCTCTCTACCTGTTTACTTGAAGCGGGGCAAGAGGAGATTGCATGTAGCAATGCCCAAATATTTGAGCAGCCACGGTCACATGAAGGTGACTATGGGAAAGTTTCACAAGAGGTGGACAATGATGAGGCACAATTGCAAGAAAGTCAGGAGGAGGACCAGAGTGCGGAAGTGGAAGACGAGGTGGTGGATGATATAGTAACTGACTCAACCTGGCAGGAGGACATGCACATCGGGAAGAGCAGGACACAAGGGGAGGGAGGCAAAGCGCCCCAACAGGCAGGAAGAAGCAGTGTGATGGCGGCAGAAAAAAGGTAGGCAACCGTTTCCTTTAACACCAACATGAAGGAAGTTGCCAGTACAACTGTTAGGTCTTCCCGCGTCTGTTTGTTTTTTAAAGACTCTGCCGATAACCCCAAAAAGGCCATTTGCACCACCTGCCAGGCCAGCATCAGCAGGGGTGGCAAAATGAAAAGCCTGACCACAACCTGCATGATCAGGCACATGGGAGCAAAGCACCCGACTTTGTGGGCCAAACCCCAGGGTCCAGGAACAGTGTCTGCGGGTGGCACCACAGCTTCTTCCGCTGTTGTGCAAGCAAGCCAATCCCCTGTCCATGGTGCATGTGAAGATGCCTCCTGCCCTGCATCTGTCATTGCACACTCTCAAGTAGCAGCGTCAGGATGCAAGTCCACTTCCTTGTCCCAGCGCAGCGTTCAGTTGTCCATACCCCAGTCCTTGGAGCGCAAGTGCAAATACGCAGCCAATGCCCCACAGACCACACTACTAAATTTCCAATTTTGTGACTGCTTGGAGTCCCCAGCCGCCACTATTTCTCCCGGTGTGCCATCCCCGCATTACACAAGCACGTGTCCCAAAACATTAGCCATGCCCTCAACAACGCAGTTACCGGGAAAGTTCACCTAACCATGGACACGTGGAAAAGTGCTTGTGGGCAGGGACAGTACATCTCGCTGACAGCACACTAGGTTTACATAGTGGAAGCCGGGACCCAGTCGGACCTTTGTGACGGAACACGTCCTCCCGATGCCAAGGATCGCAGGCCCTAGGTCATTCAGGGTAGCCCCTACAGTCTACAGCTCCTGCACCTCATCCTCCTCAGCCTCCTCCTCCACTTCAGCCTCCATCTCCGAAATGACCACATGGGGATTTGTCGTTACTGTCGCTATGTTCTATGTGTCTTTAAATTCTTAGTGGGATTTTTCCTAAATTTGGTCAGCCGTTGGACTCACTGCATACCCTATAACTGGATAGCAGACTCTCTCCTTTCTAATGGGAAATTGTTGAAACTGTGTCCCTGCTCTATGTGTCTTTAAATACTTAGTGGGATTTATCCTAAATTTGGTCAGCCGTTGGACTCACTGCATACCCTATAACTGTATAGCAGACTCCCTCCTTTCTAATGGGAATTTGTTGTTACTTTGGACCTGCTGTATATGTCTTTAAATTTTTTGTGGGATTTTTCCTAAATTTGGTCAGCCATTGGACTCACTGCATACCTTATAAATGTATAGCAGACTCTCTCCTTTCTAATGGGAATTTGTTGTTACTTTGGCCCTGCTGTATATGTCTTTGAATTTTTAGTGGGATTTTTCCTAAATTTGGTCAGCCGTTGGACTTACTGCATACCCTATAACTGTATAGCAGACTCTCTCCTTTCTAATGGGAATTTGTCATTACTGTGGCCCTGCTCTACGTGTCTTTAAATTATTAGTGTGGTGTTTCCTAAATTTGGTCAGCCATTGGACTCACTGCATAAACTATAACTGTATAGCAGACTCTCTCCTTTCTAATGGGAAATTGTTGAAACTGTGTCCCTGCTCTATGTGTCTTTAAATTCTTAGTGGGGTTTTTCCTAAATTTTTTCAGCCGTTGGACTCACTGCATACCCTATAATTGAATAGCAGACCCTCTCCTTTCTAATGGGAATTTGTCATTACTGTGGCCCTGCTCTATGTGTCTTTAAATTCTTAGTGGGATTTTTCTTAAATTTGGTCAGCCGTTGGACTCACTGCATACCCTATAACTGTATAGCAGACTCTATATTTTCTAATGAGAACATGTCGTACTCGTTAATGTGGCCCTGCTCTATGTGTCTTTAAATTCTTAGTGGGGTTTTTCCTAAAATTAGTCACCTGTTGAACTCACTGCATACCCTATAACTGTATAGCAGACTCTCTCCTTTCTAATGGGAATTTGTCGTTACTGTGGCCCTGCTCTATGTGTCTTTAAATTATTAGTGTGGTGTTTCCTAAATTTGGTCAGCCATTGGACTCACTGCATAAACTATAACTGTATAGCAGACTCTCTCCTTTCTAATGGGAAATTGTTGAAACTGTGTCCCTGCTCTATGTGTCTTTAAATTCTTATTGGGGTTTTTCCTAAATTTTTTCAGCCGTTGGACTCACTGCATACCCTATAATTGAATAGCAGACCCTCTCCTTTCTAATGGGAATTTGTCATTACTGTGGCCCTGCTCTATGTGTCTTTAAATTCTTAGTGGGATTTTTCTTAAATTTGGTCAGCCGTTGGTCTCACTGAATACCCTATAAATGAATAGCAGACTCTCTCCTTTCTAATGGGAATTTGTCATTACTATTGTTGAGCGAGCACTAAAATGCTCGGGTGCTCGAAGCTCTACCCGAGCAATGAGCACAATGTTAGTCTATGGGAGACCCGAGCATTTTTGCGGCGGCACCCCCGGCAGTCTGTAGAAAGCCTAAAAAGTGCCCAAAGCGATAGTGACAGTTCTCAAAGGACATGGGGACAGCATGGGCATCGCCCCAGGAAGCATTTCTGACCACCAGGTCACTGCTGTCAACAACGTGGTCAGAGGTATTAAGCCACTTTTAAGGGCTCACAATAAAACGTTCAAAAGGAAACTGAAATGGTTTTCCTATGAAATATGTTAAGGAACTTCCTTTCCAGGGTAAAGACTGGTGTATAAGGTAAAATAAATAACCAAAAACAAAAATACTCCTACACACTTCGGGCTATGTTCACAACTAGCATTTTTTATGCGTTTTTGCACTTTTGCATTGCATTCAACCGTGACAAATGCATTCACTGGGAAATGTCATTTTAACATTTTACAATCTTATCTGGCCATGTGCTGTGTGACACATGCATACAGTGCTGAAAAGACATGGGAACAGCATGGGGAAGACCCCTGGAAGCATCTCTGACACCCAGGTCACTGCCTAAAAGTGTGCCCATCAGAAATGATCCTTTCCGCATCAGAAGATGCAGACTTGCAACTATCCCCGTTCAAGTCCTTGTCCCAGGGAAGTGTTCAATTGTAGCTCCCCCATTCCTTTCAGTGCAAGCGCAAGTATGCAGCCTGCCACCCACCCACC
This sequence comes from Phyllobates terribilis, assembly GCF_046119375.1. NCBI lineage: Eukaryota > Metazoa > Chordata > Amphibia > Anura > Dendrobatidae > Phyllobates > Phyllobates terribilis. The sequence continues at coordinate 404,863,340 of NW_027362761.1, read as the reverse complement.
CCAGGCTGCAATAACATACTGCTAGCTTGCTTGCTCTTGAAATGGGGCCTTTTGGTTTGGAGGAGGCCGAAGCTGGCCACTACCTCATGGCTGCTTCGGCAGCGAGGTATCCATACTCAGTCCCCAGCCGCACGGCGGACGGGTGTCCACGCTCGATCCCCAGCCGTCAGGGGGCGATTGGGTGTCCATACTCGGTCCCCAGCCGCCCGGAAGCCGGGTGTCCACACACGCTCCCCAGTTGCCTGGGGGAGGCCGGGTGTCCATAAACGGTCCCCAACCGCCCCCATTTCCCCTTGGAACATCCCCCCACACACTTTTCTTAGTCCGGCCTGCTTTAGGGCAGCATTGCACGAGCCCACCAGAGAACCAGACTCCTCCGGTGGGCCTTGGCTTCTCCATCAGGGGAGTTGAGAGTGCAAAGGAGAGGAGCATGATGATGATGATAGAAGTTAGCATCTGCTTTGTTTTCTTGGAATGCAAGCGTAAGTGTGCAACTGAACACCCACCCACCCCCAAGCTGCAATACCATACTGCTAGCTTGCTCTTGAAAAGGGGCCTTTTAGTTTGGAGGAGGCCGAAGCTGGCCACTACCTCATGGCCGCTTCGGCAGCGAGGTATCCATACTCAGTCCCCAGCCACCTGGCGGCCGGGTGTCCACGCTCGTTCCCCAGCCGCCGGGGGGCGTCCGGGTGTCCATACTCGGTCCCCAGCTGCCCTGCGGCCGGGTGTCCACACAAGCTCCCCAGCCGCCTGGGGGCGGCCGGGTGTCCATAAATGGTCCCCAGCCGCCCCCATTTCTCCTTGGAAGATCCCACCACAAACTTTCCTTAGCCCGGCCTGATTTAGGGCAGCATTGGACGAGCCCACCAGAGAACCAGACTCCTCCGGTGGGCCCTGGCTTCTCCATCAGGGGAGCTAACAGTGCCAAGATGAGGAACATGATGATGATGATAAAAGTTAGCCTCTGCTTTGTTTTCTTGGAATGCAAGCGCATGTATGTAGTAGCGGCTAGGCTTGAGGTGGTCAGCGTTTTGGCACATATCCTATCTCCTCTGAGGATGGCTGGATGTTTTCCTGCTACTATCCCAGTTCTATGACTCCCGTTAAAACAAAGCTTCAGGTGATGAATGATGGATGAGGTGGTGGCAAAGGAGAAAGAGCAGGAGGAACAGGGACCATTCACATCAATATCAGGCCAGTCAACCACACATGTCTTGTAGGATATGTTTCTGTACCAAAAGGAGCGGTTCGGCTACACAGTTAAAGGGCATGCAGTGAGTGCAATGCCTACCAAAAATTTTGAGGCACTAAGATGCCCCTTGGAAGTGACATGTAGGTCAGAGGGCCTTTGCTAAACTGTTTTTTCCATTTATAGCAACTGGGTCTCCTGTGCACTGTTGGCCTAAGCAGTGAATGGAAGGCTTTCCAAAAACTATGTGGAACTGCAATGCCCCTTGAAACAGACGTGGATTACAGCATACTAAAAACCTTCTACCCATTATTGGGGAGTGGGTCTTCCTTAGTGTTCGCCTATGCATTGAAAAGCAAAAGCTGACTAAAATTAGGAGGAAATGCAATGCCCATTGGAAGAATGGTGGATGTCGCAGTGGAATAAAAAAGACAATATCAATGCCCCTTGGAAAAGTGGTGGAGGTCGCAGTAGCTCAACAAGACGTTTTTTTCATGCCCCTTGAAGAAGTGGTGGAGGTCGCAGAAGCTTAACAAGACGGTTTTAATGCCCCTTAGAAGAGATGTGGAGGTCGCAGTGGAATAAAAAGACAATATCAATGCCCCTTGAAAATGTGGTGGAGGTTGCAGTAGCTTAACAAGATGGTTTTAATGCCCCTTGGAAGAATGGTGGAGGTCGCAGTAGCTTAACAAGATGGTTTTAATGCCCCTTGGAAGAGCGGTGTTGGTCGCAGTAGCTTAACAAGACGGTTTTAATGCCTCTTGGAAAAGTGATGGAGGTCGCAGTAGCTTAACAAGATGGTTTTTATGCCCCTTGGAGAAGTGGTGGAAGTCGCAGAAGCTGAACAAGACGGTTTTAATGCCCCTTGGAAGAGACGTGGAGGTCGCAGTGAAATAAAAAGACAATGTCAATGCCCCTTAAAAATGTGGTGGAGGTCGCAGTAGCTTAACAAGATGATTTTGATGCCGCTTGGAGAAGCGGTGAAGGTCGCAGTAGCTTAACAAGACCATTTTAATGCCCCTGGGAAAAGAGGTGGAGGTCGTAATAGCTTAACAAGATGGTTTTAATGGCCCTTGGAAGAATGGTGGAGGTCGCAGTAGCTAAACAAGACGGTTTTAATGCCCCTTGGAAGAGCGGTGGAGGTCGCAGTAGCTTAAAAAGACGTTTTAAATGCCCCTTTTAAAAGTGGTGGAGGTCGCAGTAGCTTATCAAGACAGTTTTAATGCCCCTTGGAGAAGTGGTGGAGGTTGCAGTAGCTTAACAAGACAGTTTTAATGCACCAGGGAAAAGTGGAGGAGGTCGCAGTAGCTTAACGAGACGGTTTTAATGCCCCTTGGAAGAGACGTGGAGGTTGCAGTAGCTTAACAAGATGGTTTAAATGCCCCTTGGAAGAGCCATGCAGAACAGCAACTTAAAAACATTATTTCCATTATTGGGGAGTGGGTCTCCCATAGTCTTTGCCTATGCCTTCCAAGCAAAAGCTGCCAAAAATTAGGAGGGAGGAACTTGCAATGCTGGCAACCAAGAGCCATGCAGTACAGCATCTTAAAAACATTATTCCCATTATTGGGGAGTGGGTCTCCTACAGCCTTTGCCTCTGCCTTCCAAGCAAAAGCTGAAAAAAATTAGGACGGAGGAACTTGCAATGCTGGCAACACGGACCAAGGTCACCCTGGTGGTATTGTGGTGGTGGAGGCTGAGGATAAGGAGAAGAGCAAAATACAGCAGAAATGAGGAAGTGTATACCCATGTGTGGGTGTGAAGTGGTGCATGGGAATACACCACCCGAAATAACACAGTGGATTTGACGTTATGTTACTCTGCTGTCATTTGGTGGTGATGAGAAGTCTGGCCCAATCCAGCCCTTATTCATTTTGATAAGGGTCAGCTTGTCAGCATTGTCAGTTGACAGGCGAGTGCGCTTATCTGTTATAAGTCCCCCAGCGGCACTAAAAACACACTCCGATAACACGCTAGCGGCAGGGCAGGCCAGGACCTCCAAGGCGTACAGAGCGAGTTCATTTCAAGTGTCCAGCTTGGATACCCAATAATTAAAAGGCACATAGGAATCACGTAGGACGCTGGTATGGTCGGCAAGGTACTCCCTCACCATCTTTTGAAACTTTCCACTCCTTGTGAAAGTACCCCGCGGCTCAGGGCCTGTAAGCTGGGGGGGTCTCAGAAAACTGTCCCAGAATGTTGACAGTGTTCCCCTGCCTCTGCTGGATTGGAGTTGCGTCTCTCTCGCCTGTACGCCTTGGTTGGGCAATGAACTGTGACCTCTGCCACTAGCGTGTTCAGATGGGAATTTTTTTTAACAGTTCTGCAGCAAGGGCCTTCTGGTTCTGGCCCATTTTTGTAGACCTCTCCACCTCAGGAATAAGAGAGTGAAAGTTCTCCTTGTAGCGGGGGTCTAAAAGTGTTACCAACCAGTAATGACTGTCACCCAACATTTTTAGAGCGCGAGGGTCACGGTTAAGGCAGCGTAAAATAAAGTCAGCCATGCGTGCCGGACTGGTAACAGGCAAGACTTCCGTGTCCTCACCAAGATGATGACTGACCATGCTCTCCTCCTCCTCCTCCTCCCCCCGTCCTCAGGCCACCCACGCAGAATCGACGGTATGACAGTTGTACAGGTACTACCGTCTACAGCGCATGATATCAGCTCCTGTTCTTCTTCCTCCTCCTGCTCCTCTCCCTCATTGTCCCCCAAATGCACATTGGGATGAGATGAGGCTGGGCTGTGTGTAATCGCCCGCTATGGCTTCTTGATCCATCTCATCATACTCTGGCTGCAATGCCTCCTCTTTAATTCTCTGCAGAAAACATTGCAAAAGACAGACAAGTGGGAAGCTGACGCTAATGATGGCGTCATCGCCACTCACCATCTTTGTGGACTCCTCAAAGTTTGTCAGGATGGTACATATGTCAGACATCCAGGTCCACTCCTGAGGTCTTATGTGTGGAGTCTGACCTGAATATCGACGGCCTTGTTGCAGCTGGTACTCCACAACTGCTCTCTTCTGCTCACAAATCCTTTGCAACATGTGGAGGGTAGAGTTCCAACGTGTGGGGACATCACACACCAGTCGGTGGGCGGGAAGCTGAAAACGCTGCTGCAACACAGCAAGGGCGGCGGAAGCAGTAGCCAGCTTGTGGAAATGAGCTGACAGTCGGCGTACTTTGACGAGCAGATCTGGCAACTTGGGGTACAATTTAAGAAACCACTGAGCAACAAGGTTAAGCACATGAGCCAGGCATGGTACGAGTGTGATCTCGCCTCACCTCAGAGCCGCCACCAGGTTACGGCCATTGTCACACACGACCATGCCTGGATGTAGGTTCAGCGGTCTCAGCCACAGAGTTGCCTGCTCTTTCACAACTGTCCACAACTCACAAGCAGTGTGAGGTTTATCTCCTAAGCTTATGAGTTTCAGCACAGCCTGTTGCCGCATGACTGAGGCAGTACTGCAGTGCTTCCAGCTTGTAACTGATGTGGTGATATCTGAGATGGAGGCTGAACATGAGGAGGGGGTGGAGGATGATGCTCAGGAGCTGTACACTGTGGAGGCAACTCTGACTGACATAGGGCCGGCAATCCTCGGAGTGGGAAGGATGTGTTCTGTCCCAAGGTTCGACTGGATCTCGGCTTCCACTATGTTTACGCAGTGTGCCGTCAGGGAGATGTACCACCCCTGGCCACAAGCACTTGTCCATGTGTCTGTTGTTAGGTGGACTCTCCCAGTAACTGCATTGTTGAGGGCACGGCAGATGTTTTGGGACATGTGCTTGTGTAGTGCGGGGATGGCACACCGGGCAAAATAGTGTCGGGAGGGGACCGAGTACTGAGGGGCGGCCACCGCCATAAGGCTGCGGAAGGATTCCATCTACAACAGCCTAAAAGGCAGCATTTCCAACGCAAGCAGTCGGGAATGTGAGAATTTAGGACTGTGGTCTGTGGGGCGTTGGCTGCGAATTTGCGCTTTCATTCAAAGCTCTGGGATATGGACAATTGAATGCTGCGGTGGGACGTGGACGTGGACGTTGATGCTGTTTCTTGAGAAACTGCCATAACAAGTGAAGACTGAGAGGAGGGGGCATCTTTGCATGCAGTATGGACAGGGGATTGCCTTGCACACATAACAGAGGGTTCCATTACATGCACAACAGCGGAAGAAGCAGTGGAGACACCCGCTGACACTGTTCGTGGACCCCGGGGTTCGCCCCACAAAGTTGGGTGCTTTTCTGCCATGTGCCTGATCATGCTGGTGGTGGTCAGACTGGTAGTTTTGTCACCCCTGCTGATGCTGACATGGCAGGTGGTACAAATGGCCTTTTTGGGGTTATCAACAGAGTCTTTAAAAAAATTCTAGACTCTGGAAGACCTACCGGTTGTACTGGCAACGTCCCTCGTGTTGGTGTTACGGGGAACGGTTGCCCGCCTTCTGTCTGCGGCCACCACACTGCTTCTTTCTGCCTATTGGGTACTCTGACTCCCTCCCCCTGTGTGCTGCTGGCCTCCTTCTGCGTGTTCTTCTGCCACGTTGGGTCAGTTACTAGATCATCCACCACCTCCCCCTCTTCCACTTGCGCACCACGATCCTCCTCCTCACTTTGTGGCAATTGTGTCTCGTCATTGTCCACCTCTTGTGACAAATTGCCAGCGTCGATTTCCTGTGGCCGTGGCTGTTCAAATATTTGGGCATCGCTACATGGGATCTCCTCTTCCACCACTTCAAGCGGAGCAGGCGAGGGGCACAAATATGGAAATGGACCAGTGAACAGCTCTTCAGAGTGTCCAAGTGTGGGATCAGTTGCTGTCTGACGACACTCGGCATGGTGGGAGCCAGGAGCATCAGGGTGAGGAGGAGTATGCGGTCGAGACTCACGGCTACTAAGAGTTGACCGTTTGGAAGACAGACCGGAGGTGGTGGTGCCCAGGTAACTGGAAGTATTATCTAATATCCAATTAATAACCTGTTCACACTGATCAGTTCGCAATACTGGTGTTGTAGTGTGGTTCCCTACTAATTCGGTCAATAAGTGGGAGCGAGAAGATGTGGCTGTTGGTTGTGGCACATTTTCACCTTGGCCACGGCCCCGTCCTCTACATGCAGCATCACCAGAACGTCCAGTTCCACGTCCCTCGCCACGCGCCTTGCCCATTGTAAAAGAAGTCAAATAGCTTACACTCGCACTATCAATGGAAAAAGAGTAATAAAAAGGAGATTAGAACCGAGGAAGAGGAAAACCACAGTTCTATTTCTCTGTCCTGCACAAGGATCTTTTAAACAGATATATTTGTGACTGAACAGACAGGGAGACACTATTTTTTTTTTTTTTTTACGTAAAACAGGCCAAAAGCTGGATAATACAGAGATTTGAACCGTGGAACTGCAAAACCACAGTTCTAATTTACTGGCATATACCAAACTTTTTTCAATAGATATATTTGGGGCTGAACAGTCAGCGACACACTCAAACTGTTTTTTTTATGTAAAAAACGCCCAAAAGTGGATAATACAGAGATTTGAACCAATGAACTGCAAAACCACAGTTATATTTTTCTGGCCTACACCAGAATCTTTCAAACACATATATTTGTGTCTGAACAATCAGGGAGACACTATTACTGTTTTTCTTTACGGAAAAAAATACCAAAAGCTGGATAATACAGAGATTTGTACCGTGGAACTGCAAAACCACAGTTATATTTTTCGGGCCTACACAAGAATCTTTCAAACAGATATATTTGTGTCTGAACAATCAGGGAGACACTATTACAGATTTTTTTTTACGGCAAAAAATGCCAAAAACAGGATAATACAGAGATTTGACCCGTGGAAATGCAAAACCACAGTTCTATTTTTCTGGCCTACACCAGACTCTTTTAAACAGATATATTGGTGTCTGAACAGTCACAGACACACTCAATTTTCTTTTGGGGAGGGGGAAAATACCAAAAGGTTAATAAGACGCGTATTTGGACAGTCTGACTGAGGAAAAAAAAAATACAGGATTTAGATGAAAAAAAATATATATTTTTCCTGGCCCCTGAGACCGGGGTGATAAGTCTAGCAATTTGACCAACAGGAGCACACAGGACTGTAATGCAGCGTTTGCTGGTATAACCACTGCGTCTCCTATACAGCCTGCCTGCCTGCCTGCCTGATATCTGGGATGGATATTAGTCCTGAGAAGGACTGTTTGTTTGATTTGGCAGGCTTTAGCGACCCTACACTAACTATTTCCAAGTATAAATCTCTCCCTAGCTCAGCAGGACTGACCCTACACTGGCTGATCCGGAGCAACTGTGTCCAAGATGGCGGCGCCCAGTTTTAAATTCTCGAGGTGACGCTGTGCGGCCAGCCAATCACTGTAATGCCCACAAACAACATGGCTGCGGCATTAAAGTGACTGGCTGGCAATTCCTGCATGTTCATTGGCTCTGTAATGAGCGTCAAACGTGCAGGGCGGAGACCCGAGCGCTCGCCCGAGTAACCCGGAAATGCTCGGTGCTCGCCGCACATCCCGAGTAGTGAGATGCTCGGGCGAGTAACAAGCAGTGTCGAGCATGCTCGCTCAACACTAGTCATTACTGTGTTTTTAAATTCTTAGTGGGGTTTTTCATAAATTTGGTCAGCCGCTGGACTCACTGCATACCCTATAACTGTATAGCAGACTCTCTCCTTTCTAATGGGAATTTGTCATTACTGTGTCCCTGCTCTATGTGTCTTTAAATTCTTAGTCTGGTTTTTACTAAATTTAGTCAGCCATTGGACTCACTGCTTACCCTATACCTGTATTGCAGACTCTCTCCTTTCTAATGGGAATTTGTCGTTACTGTGACCCTGCTCTATGTGTCTTTAAATTCTTAGTGGGGTTTTTCCTAAATTTGGTCAGCCGTTGGACTCACTGCATACCCTATAACTGTATAGCAAACTCTCTCCTTTCTAATGGGAATTTTTCGTTACTGTGGCCCTGCTCTATGTGTCTTTAAATTCTTAGTGGGGTTTTTCCTAAATTTGGGGATGGCTTCGCTACTGGTACTTGGGGCAGTGCTAATACCATGGCGTCGTACCATAGTTTACTGGAAATATTCCAGGCTAGTAGGAGGCAAGCAGATTCCCACAGAAAAGTACCAGCAGTAATGTTCAGGGACCCAAGCTTGTAGAAGGTGGAGGCAACACCGGGAAAAATAGTGGCAGCTGGGGACCGAATATGGACACCTGGCCGCTGCCGGAATGGGGTTGTGAAAAGCTTCCACCTCCACGCACCTGAAAGGCCACATTTCAAGTGAATGAAGCTTTAGGGATCTTCCTGGGAGAAATGACAGCTGGAGTAGATATGGTTTCCCAAGTCCTTTCGCCAAGCTAAAGAATATGGCTGTGGTGAAATACAAGTTAGCAAAAAAAATCTGTGGACTGGCTCCGTACCGTCCCTGGCTATATTAACCTGTCCACGTGTTTGTGGTTAGGCGGTCCTTTCCAGTAAGTACACTGGGGAGGGCACTGGTAATGTTGTAGGACCCGTGCTTGTGGAAGGCAGAGACGATAACGGGACAAATAGTGGCGGCTGGGGACCGACTATGGACACCCGACCGCCGCTGGCATGAGGTTGTGAAAAGCTTCCACCTCCACGAGCCTAAAGGGCCACATTTCAAGTGAAAGAAGCTTTAGAGGACTTCCTGGAAGAAATGACAGCTGGAGTAGATATGGTTTCTCAAGTCCTTTGACCAAGCTAAAGGATATGGCTGTGGTGAAACACAACGCAGCAAAAAAAGCTGTGGACTGGCTCCGTACCATCACTGTCCACATTCCCTTGAACACGTGTACTTGGCCATGTGTTTGTGGGTAGGCGGTCCTTCCCAGTAAGTGCACTGGGGAGGGCACGGGTAATGTTGTAGGACCCGTGCTTGTGGAAGGCGGAGACGATAACGGGACAAATAGTGGCGGCTGGGGACCAAGTATGGACACCCGACCGCCGCTGGCATGAGGTTGTGAAAAGCTTCCACCTCCACGAGCCTAAAGGGCCACATTTCAAGTGAAAGCAGCTTTAGAGGACTTCCTGGGAGAAATGACAGCTGGAGTAGATAGGGTTTCTCAAGTCCTTTGACCAAGCTAAAGGATATGGCTGTGGTGAAACACAACGCAGCAAAAAAAGCTGTGGACTGGCTCCGTACCGTCACTGTCCACATTCCCTTGAACACGTGTACTTGGCCATGTGTTTGTGGGTAGGCGGTCCCTCCCAGTAAGTGCACTGGGGAGGACACGGGTAATGTTGTGGGACCCGTGCTTGTGGAAGGCGGAGACGACACCGGGACAAATAGTGGTGGTTGGGGACCGAATATGGATACCCCGTCACCGCCGCCATAAGATTGTGGACAGCTTCCGCCTCCACAAGCCTAAAAGGCCACATTTCAAGTGCAAGCAGCTGTCAAAAATTTGGCAGTATAGTATTTCAGCCTGTGGGTGGGTGGCTGGCTGCATATTTGCGCTTGCATTCCAAGGAATGGGGTAGAGATAACTGAACGCTCCACTGGGACAAGGATGTGGATGGTGATTGTTGCAAGTCTACAATGACAGGTGCATGGTGGGAGGCATCTTCGCATGCGCCAATTATTACTTATGATGGGCACACTTTTAGGCAGTGACCTGGGAGTCAGAGATGCTTCCTGAGGTCTTCCCCATGCTGTTCCCATGTCTTTTCAGCACTGTATGCATATGTCTGATGATGTGTCACACACCACATGGCCAGATAAGGTTGTAAAATGTTAAAATGACATTTCCCAGTGAGTGAATTTGTCTTGGTTGAAAGCAATGCAAAAGTGCAACAACGCATCAAAAACGCTAAGTGTGCACATAGCCCAAGGTGTGGAGGAGTATTTTTTGTTTTGGTTATTTATTTTGCCTTATACACAAGTCATTACCCTGGAAAGGATGTTCCTTAATATATTTCCCACGAAAATGCATTTTGGATTTGTTTTTGTATGTGTTATTGTGAGTCCGTAAAAGTGGCTTAATACCTCTGACAATGTTGTTGACAGCAGTGACCTGGGAATCATAAATGGTTTCAGGGGTCTTCCCCATGCTGTTTCCATGTCATTTGAGCACTGTTCCCTTTGATTTGGGCAATTTTTAGGCCCTCTGCAAACCGCTGGGGGGAGCCGCCTGAAAAATGCTTGAGTTTCCCATAGACTTACATCGGGCTCATTGCTCGGGTCGAGCACTCGAGTATTCCAATTTGCTTGACCCGAGCAACAAGTTTCCGAGCATTTTAGTGCTCGCTCATCACTAATCATAATTATTGTACTTGTACTCTGGGTCAATTGATGGTACTTTCCTGGTGTCTGCCCCTAATTAGATTTGTTTTGGCAGCTTTTTGGCCCATTTGAAGTTGTTGTGTATGCGTTTGGTTTTGCCCTCCATTGAATCCAATGGCGTTTGGCAATGTTTGACGAATATTTGATAATAATAATATATCGGCGAATATTGCAAAATCGGCAATCATAATCCGACATGAATATTGAAATATTTGCTCATCTCTAATCACCTGCTCATTTGGTAAAATCAAGCTGGCCCCATTGTGTTGCTGTAAACCCTGGACAAATTTATTATCGAGCACTGGTAAGTCAAGCATATGTAAATGACAGAAGAATATTCACCCTTTTCCCCTCCCATAATCCCACACACCCTTCAGCACAGGCGTCACTGATTTTGTCAGACTGCCGTATGCCTGAGGATCACAATGCTATCCTTGGACTTGCCATCTGCTCTCCTGACCTGGAAGTGACAGCTACATAGAAATACATGTTGTCAAGCTCAGGTCAGGAGAGCAGATGGCCAATCTGAGGATAGTGATGCAATCCTTGGGCAAGTAATATGGCAGTCTGACCTGAATCAGTGACACCGGCGCAGATGGGTGGACAAGATTATGGGCGGGGAAGGGGTGAATATTTATTTTGCATTTATCTACTCTTGACTTGCCGGCGCACATGTAAATGTGAAATGAATATTCACCACTTTCTCCACGCATAAAAGTCCACCTACCCCTCCCAGCGTCACTGATTGGGTGCAGTCAGACTGCTGAATTACTCTCCTGGAGATCGCTTTGCAATACTTGGACTGGTCATCTGCTCTCCTGACATGATCATGAAAGTATGTATTTCTATGCAGCTGTCACTCTCAGGTCAGGAGAGCAGACAGCCAGTCCAAGTATTGCGATGCGAATTAGTGAAATCAGAATTAGTGAAATCAGTACAGAGTGCTTACAGCTACCCAACGGGGCCATGTATAGAAATAAAAGTTACGTACCCTGAAAGGGCTGCCCAAGCCCTATTTAAGGATACTATTAGTATAATACGAAAAAATTACGGAATATATTCCCTTTAAGTAGTACATGGTCAGTGTCATAATCACCACAATGATCATTGCAATCCTCCTCTACTGCCTGTCATATTCCGAGTACGCCTTATTCTTCTTCTCTATAGCAATAGTAAATATTCATCTTCTTTTGGGTTGAGGAAACAAGCATTTGCTTTCAGTTTTCTGCTGGCTTGCCAACTAAACTCTCACATTGTCAGGTTGCTGGGGGTGCAGTGGCTTCCTTAACAACTTGTGTATTTTGCTGCCTTTTAGAAATGATGGCATAACATTCTGGCTGCCTTACGGTCAAGCAAAGTAAATCATGATCCATGCATGACACATATCCTGGATATTTAACAATGCAACATTTCTTTCACAAATATACATGCTTGTGGACAGTCCAGAAAAGTGTCAGTCAATTTCAATAGATCAAATGTGGCAAAGCATGCGATATGACTTTAAAAAAAAAAAGAAGGCTGCCAAGGTGACACATGGTTTGCAACGTCGTAAGCCAATTCAACGCCGAATATGTTTCATCGTTTGTACGAACAATATAAAGCGGTGACGGATTTCATCATGCCACAACCAAACTGGATCATCAGTTACTTTGAAATCCGACCTTGATGGCTAATGTGGAATGCATGTCACGTGTTGAAGCCCTTAGAAGAGGTTACAAAATCTGTCAGTAGGGACACGTGTGGAATGAATTATGTAACCCTGCTAATATTTATCCTTTAAATAGACTCCCTAATATGCAATAGGGAATGGAGGAAGAACACAAATTTGCAACTGATCAGCGCCACCCAGTGCCTTTGGAGACCCTCAAGGTCCATACTGCAGGATTTGAAGGAGGAAAATGAGGCATCAGATCATTACCTGAGAATATGGAGTATAGTGTATTAGGTATGATGGACAAGATGTTTTATCTGCCATTATGACAAGCTGGTGCACTTCAACAGACACTTCAGAAAATTTAACAGGCAATGTCAACTGAGGTCTAAGATGGTAGACATGCAAGAAATAGGAGCATGTTCACACTAGCAAAAAAGAAACAAAACCTACAAAAGACAAAAGACAAAAATATATCTCATACCCTACCATCATTATATATAAATGTAAAGCAAAGTTGCATAATAAATATAGGGTACTTAGTGAACTATTTTTGATCAAAAAAAGTATACAAGCCGTCCCACCAGCGGCAAGGTGACCCTAAATTGGGACGGTACCTATACTGCCTATATTAAAAACCTTACTGTATATCAAAGTTGAAGTAATGCATATAAAAGGGTAGACAAATAGGACTGGGTCCCAACTCCAGACCACCCAGGCCCGTGGTAAGCTACATATATACCAGTCAGCTCAACAAAGGGGATGCCACACCCTTAAATTGCACAGAATGCAAACAAGACAAAAAAACAGGCAATGTGAACTGAGGTCTAAGATGGTAGACATGCAAGAAATAGGAGCATGTTCACACTAGCAAAAAAGAAACAAAACCTACAAAAGACAAAAGACAAAAATATATCTCATACCCTACCATCATTATATATAAATGTAAAGCAAAGTTGCATAATAAATATAGGGTACTTAGTGAACTATTTTTGATCAAAAAAAGTATACAAGCCGTCCCACCAGCGGCAAGGTGACCCTAAATTGGGACGGTACCTATACTGCCTATATTAAAAACCTTACTGTATATCAAAGTTGAAGTAATGCATATAAAAGGGTAGACAAATAGGACCGGGTCCCAACTCCAGACCACCCAGGCCCGTGGTAAGCTACATATATACCAGTCAGCTCAACAAAGGGGATGCCACACCCTTAAATTGCACAGAATGCAAACAAGACAAAAAAACAGGCAATGTGAACTGAGGTCTAAGATGGTAGACATGCAAGAAATAGGAGCATGTTCACACTAGCAAAAAAGAAACAAAACCTACAAAAGACAAAAGACAAAAATATATCTCATACCCTACCATCATTATATATAAATGTAAAGCAAAGTTGCATAATAAATATAGGGTACTTAGTGAACTATTTTTGATCAAAAAAAGTATACAAGCCGTCCCACCAGCGGCAAGGTGACCCTAAATTGGGACGGTACCTATACTGCCTATATTAAAAACCTTACTGTATATCAAAGTTGAAGTAATGCATATAAAAGGGTAGACAAATAGGACCGGGTCCCAACTCCAGACCACCCAGGCCCGTGGTAAGCTACATATATACCAGTCAGCTCAACAAAGGGGATGCCACACCCTTAAATTGCACAGAATGCAAACAAGACAAAAAAACAGGCAATGTGAACTGAGGTCTAAGATGGTAGACATGCAAGAAATAGGAGCATGTTCACACTAGCAAAAAAGAAACAAAACCTACAAAAGACAAAAGACAAAAATATATCTCATACCCTACCATCATTATATATAAATGTAAAGCAAAGTTGCTTTTGATCAAAAAAAGTATACAAGCCGTCCCACCAGCGGCAAGGTGACCCTAAATTTAGGGTCACCTTGCCGCTGGTGGGACGGCTTGTATACTTTTTTTGATCAAAAATAGTTCACTAAGTACCCTATATTTATTATGCAACTTTGCTTTACATTTATATATAATGTATATAATGATGGTAGGGTATGAGATATATTTTTGTCTTTTGTCTTTTGTAGGTTTTGTTTCTTTTTTGCTAGTGTGAACATGCTCCTATTTCTTGCATGTCTACCATCTTAGACCTCAGTTCACATTGCCTGTTTTTTTTTTGTCTTGTTTGCATTCTGTGCAATTTAAGGGTGTGGCATCCCCTTTGTTGAGCTGACTGGTATATATGTAGCTTACCACGGGCCTGGGTGGTCTGGAGTTGGGACCCGGTCCTATTTGTCTACCCTTTTATATGCATTACTTCAACTTTGATATACAGTAAGGTTTTTAATATAGGCAGTATAGGTACCGTCCCAATTTAGGGTCACCTTGCCGCTGGTGGGACGGCTTGTATACTTTTTTTGATCAAAAATAGTTCACTAAGTACCCTATATTTATTATGCAACTTTGCTTTACATTTATATATAATGATGGTAGGGTATGAGATATATTTTTGTCTTTTGTCTTTTGTAGGTTTTGTTTCTTTTTTGCTAGTGTGAACATGCTCCTATTTCTTGCATGTCTACCATCTTAGACCTCAGTTCACATTGCCTGTTTTTTTGTCTTGTTTGCATTCTGTGCAATTTAAGGGTGTGGCATCCCCTTTGTTGAGCTGACTGGTATATATGTAGCTTACCACGGGCCTGGGTGGTCTGGAGTTGGGACCCGGTCCTATTTGTCTACCCTTTTATATGCATTACTTCAACTTTGATATACAGTAAGGTTTTTAATATAGGCAGTATAGGTACCGTCCCAATTTAGGGTCACCTTGCCGCTGGTGGGACGGCTTGTATACTTTTTTTGCTCAAAAATAGTTCACTAAGTACCCTATATTTATTATGCAACTTTGCTTTACATTTATATATAATGATGGTAGGGTATGAGATATATTTTTGTCTTTTGTCTTTTGTAGGTTTTGTTACTTCAGATAATTTGCAGCCAATTCAGTGGCTTGTGCCTCTTAATGAATTTGGCTCATCTAATTCCTGCATGCCCACCATTAAGACTATTCACGGAATAATTTGAATATATACTACTGTACACACACTCATTAAAAAAAGCCACCTTTTAAAACGATATACTTTATTAGATAATTATTTAAAAACACAGTTAGTAATAGATAAAAAATTGAGGTCCACAAAAACAAAAATCACAAAAAAATAACCAAAAGGCTACCCAAAATTTATTATGAAGGTTTTAAATTATATCTGTTTCAGAATTCATTAAGAGGGACATGATGATAATAGAGCTAAATCTCACAAAATGTCCATCTACGTATATAGGTTGAAATGCTCTATCGGATATCCCTATCTAGCAGCAGAGGTTGGCAGCTTAGTATGTGCAATTGTTGCACTTGCTCCCCATTGGCTGGCCCTGGTGTGCCCAAGTACGCCCTGTTAACACAAAGGACCAATATGCTTACTTAATAATGGGGCAGCATGGTGGCACAGTGGTTAGCATTGCAGCGCTGCAGTCCTGGGTTCAAATCTCACGAAGGAGAACATCTTCGAGGAGTTTGTATGTTCTCCCCGTGTTTGCGTGGGTTTCCTCCGGGTTCTCCGGTTTCCTCCCACGCTCAAAGACATACTGATAGGGAATTTAGATTGTGAGCCCCAATGGGGACTGTGCCCATAATGTTTGTAAAGCGCTGTGGAATTATTGGCGCTATATAAGTGTGTAAAATAAGTAACAAGATATATTGAACCACTTCCACAGATTGAACATTATTATTGGGAAAAGTACCCAAGAAAAAATATAGAAATTGAACTTCATATTGTCACGGTTCCACCCCTAAGTGTATCTGGGATGCTGAAGCTGTCAGTACTTTGACATCTCGGTCGTCCAATCTGAGGCTGGGAGGCGCTTGCTATCTCCAGGTGTTCATTATCCAAGGTGACTGCTCGGCTACTCAACTGGACTGTTTCTCCCAGACCACTGCCAGACGTACATTCAGCTTGTGTGAGGTTTGTTTCTCTGTGCCTTATGTTCTGTGGATTGATCTTCTGTTGCCTGACCTTGGACCTTGTTCTGACCATCCGTCTGTTTAACCACTTCTGCTCTGATCCACTATCCCGGTATTCTGACCAATGAAACATTAGCTGACTACGCCTTTGTCTCTTCCCTCTGTTTACGATGTACCCTCCTGGCTTTTGACTTCAGACTCCCTCACTATTCTGTATCACGGCTTGGCTGTGAAAAGTGACTTAGCATCACACATATACTGTAGAGGGACATTTTTGGATATGTACAGTATCTCTATTAGCATCATATCCTTCTTAGTGGACCATTATTACCCATTGAAGATACATCTATGAGATGGATATATTCCAAGACCTTTTGCAATACATTTTGGGTAGTCCTTGTGGTTATTTTTTTGTGATCTTTGTTTTTCTGGTCTTCGATTTTTTTATATATTACTAAATTTATTGTTGGGGGAAATATTGATCCGGCATGTACAATTTTTCACTGCAATGCATTGTCTTTCAGAGATAAATTGCTGCTAGACATGTTTGATGGTGGCTCTTTCATAGGGAACATATGGTCTGTCGGCCAAATGAGTGCTCCTGTGTATGGGAGAGCTGGCCTAGATGGCTGCTGGGCGAACGATTAGACATATAATGCGTATGGTGGACTTTACGCATTTGAAATCAGCTGTTGTTAGGAAGTCCAGGAGATCTAGTTGGAAAGGCATGTCAAGCAAAGTTTTTTTTTTCCTTTCTTTCTTCATATCGCAATTTGGTATCTGTCAAGTCTTTTGTATAAGATCTAACCAGTGGATTGGCTGTGGTCTAAGTTTTCAAAGGTTATGTCCTTAGACTCAAGTTATGTAAATCATTCAATGCCAATCACTTGGAAGTCCTCTTAAAAGGAAAGGCAATCAGTGTAGCTAAAAGCAGTTAGCTTGAGAGGCGAAGTATGAAATTTTAATGAAATACATTAAAAATTATGATTATATTTTTCATTTCATTGTTCTTTTAACCTATCCTGTTTGTAATGGTAATTGAATAAAATATTATCATAATTAAAGTATAAATAAATGAATCCATGCTAGAAATTATTATCTCATTTTCACAGCCGAGAATCCAAAAATGGGACTTTCTATTACCATGGCATCAGGTTATTTGACATGAATCACTGAATTTCTTATACAAAAGAGATAACATGAAAAACAGGATATAGGCAGGAGAACACTTTCCAGTTTTCAATGAAAAGAGAATATAATAAAACAATGAACTGATACATATCTTTAATACAGAGAAAATGTTCCCTTCAGCACAAACAAAGCCATACACTTATCAGAAGCAGATAGGTATCACTATAACAACCACATCTAGTCTGCAAAGCCTAAATGTCTTCACTAAAAAGAATTAAAGCAAACAATTTTCTATAAATCTAATACTGCTTACTTAAAATCCTTAGGTTATGTTCACACATTATAGATTGGTGACCGCAATGTGCCACACAGGTAAGCATGTATAAGAAGTTCAAAGAGGGCACCACCCCATAAATCATACCAAAAACTCAAATAATAAAGAAGGAAGAAAAAAAAAGAAGTAAGCCAATACAAAGAAATCACATACAAATAAACACTATTTATGTATTAATCAAAGGACAAAAAACCCACATGGTATAAAAACAATTAAAATAGCCAATAGACTTATGAACGAAACAAACCTCAAATGCCTATTTAAATACTGGTACACTAAAAAACAGATAACACATACAAGATATAGACATCAAATGGTGGCTATTAGGGATGAACGAGCATGCTCGTTACTCGAGATTTACGTGCATGCTCGGGTGTTTTCTGAGCATCTTCGGCATGCTCAAATGCAGTTTAAGTCACTCTGTGTGCATGATTTGCAAATGTTTGACAGCTATCCCACCAGCGACAAGGTGAACCCATTCAGGATAGAACCTACTCTGTCTAATATTAAAAACCTTACCATGTGTCAAAGTTGACCTCTGTGTGAATAATGGCAGACTACGGTCACAAAGTGGGAACACAAGCCAAGGGAAGCTTTTAAATCTGTTATCCAGCTCTAGGAAGGGAGGCCACACCCAGGTTTGCACAGAACACAAAATATACAAAAAAAAACCACAAAATTTGAGCTTGGCCCTGCTCTATGTGTCTTGAAATTCTTAGTGGGGTTTTTCCTAAAATTTGTCAGTGGTTGGACTCACTGCATACCCTATAACTGTATAGCAGACTCTCTCATTTCTAATGGAAATTTGTCATCACTGTGGCCCTGCTCTATTTGTCTTTAAATTCTTAGTGGGGTTTTTCCTAAATTTGGTCAGCTGTTGGACTCACTGCATACCCTATAAGTGTATAAAAAACCAAGCAATGTGAACTGAGGTCTAAGATGGTACACATGCAAGAAATAGGAGCATGTTCACACTAGCAAAAAGATGCAAAACCTACAAAAGACAAAAAATATATCTCATACCCTACCATCATTATACATAAATGTAAAGCAAAGTTGCATATGAAATATAGGGTACTTAGTGAACTATTTTGATCAAAAAAAGTATACAAGCCGTCCCACCAGCGACAAGGTGACCCTACACTGTCTATATTAAAAACCTTACTGTATATCAAAGTTGAAGTAATGCATATAAAAGGGTAGACAAATAGAACCGGGTCCCAATATCAGACCACCTAAGCCCATGGTAAGCTACATATATACTAACCAGCTCAACAAGGGGTATGCCACACCCCTAATTTGCACAGAATGCAAAGAAGATAAAAAACCAAGCAATGTGAACTGAGGTCTAAGTTGGTATTATTTTTAATATAGACAGTGTAGGACCGTCCCAATTTAGGGTCATCTTGTTGCTGGTGAGACGGCTTGTATACTTTTTTGGACCTAAATTTGGTCAGCCGTTGGACTCACTACATACCCTATAACTGAATAGCAGACTCTCTCCTTTCTAATGGGAATTTGTCGCTACCGTGGCCCTGCTCTATGTGTCTTTTATTCTTAGTAGGATTTTTCCTAAATTTGGTCAGCTGTTGGACTCACTGCATACCCTATAACTGTATAGCAGACTCTCTCCTTTCTCATGGGAACATGTCGTACTCTTAACTGTGGCCCTGCTCTGTGTCTTTAAATTTTTAGTGGGGTTTTTCCTAAATTTGGTCAACCGTTGGACTCACTGCATACCCTATAACTGAATAGCAGACACTCTCCTTTCTAATGGGAATTTGTCGTTACTGTGGCCCTGCTCTATGTGTCTTTAAATTCTTAGTGGGGTTTTTCCTAAATTTGGTCAGTCGTTGGACTCACTGCATACCCTATAACTGTATAGTAGACTCTCTCCTTTCTAATGTTAATTTGTCGCTACTGTGGCCCTGCTCTACGTGTCTTTAAATTCTTAGTAGGGTTTCTCTTAAATTTGGTCAGCCATTGGACTCACTGCATACCCTAAAACTGTATAGCAGACTCTCTCCTTTCTAATGTGAATTTGTCGTTACTGTGGCCCTGCTCTATTTTGGGACCGGAGCCTCAGTCTGCCCTTATTCACACAGAAGTCAACTTTGACACATGGTAAGCTTTTTAATATTAGACAGAGTAGGTTCTATCCCGAGTGGGTTCACCTTGTCGCTGGGGGATAGCTTTCATACTATTTTTGATCAAAAACAGTGTTACTAAGAACCCTATTTCATTTAAATGCACTTGCTTTTTATTTATTTACAGCAGGGTTTATTTTCATTTTGCTACTTGTAGGTTTTTCTTATTCATGGCCATTGTGAAACATGCACTTATGTGCTGCATGTATACCATTTTAAACCAAGCTCAAATTTTGTGTTTTTTCTTTGTATATTTTGTATTCTGTGCAAACCTGGGTGTGGCCTCCCTTCCTAAGGCTGGATAACAGATTTAAAAGCTTCCCTTGGCTGGTGTTTCTAGTTTGGGACCGGAGCCTCAGTCTGCCCTTATTCACACAGAGGTCAGCTTTGACATATGGTAAGGTTTTTAATATTAGACAGATTAGGTTCTATCCCGAATGTTTATTAAACATTCCTCACATGTATTAAAGCTGTCAAACAGTCGCAAATCATGCACAGGGACTGACTTAGACATAACATTCCAGCTCTCTGCAAATACTCGGCGAGCACCCGAGCATGCTCGCTGAAAGGGTTAACAGAACATTACTAGTGGCTATGCTAGACATGGACATGAAAGTCACAAAATATGAGGCCTATATATTAATAAATGACACAAATAGAAATAGGAACATGAAAAACCTACAAGAAGCAAAATAAACATAAATCCTGCTGTAAATAAATAAAAAGCAAGTGCATTTAAATAAAAAAGGGTTCTTAGTAACACTGTTTTTAATCAAAAATAGTATATAAGTCATCCCACCATCGACAAGGTGAACCCGCTCGGGACGGTCCTACACTGTCTAATATTAAAAACCTTACCATGTGTCAAAGTTGATCTCAGTGTGTGAGTAAGGGCAGACAAAGGATTGAGTCCCAAACTGTGAACACCAGCAAAGGGAAGAAATGATAGACATGGACATGAAAGTCACAAAATATGAGGCCAATATATTAATAAATGACACAAATAGAAATATAAACATGGTTTACTACTAGTGTTGAGCGAGCATGCTCGACACTGCTCGGTACTCGCCCGAGCATCTCACTACTCAGGATGTTTGGCGATCACCAAGCATTTCCGGCTTACTCAGGTGGGAGCTCGGGTCTCCGCCCTGCATGTTTGGCGCTCTTTACAGAGCCAATGAACTTGCAGGGATTGTCAGCCAGTCACTGTAATCCCGCAGCCATGTTGGTTGTGGGCATTACAGTGATTGGCTGGCCGCACAGCGTCACGTCGAGTATTTAAAACCGGGTGCCGCCATCTTGGACACAGTTGCTCCGGATCAGACGATGTAGGGAGAGTGCTGCTAAGCTAGGGAGAGATTTATACTGCAAAATAGGTAGTGTAGGGTCTCCAAAGCCTGCAAAATCAAACAATCAGTCATTCTCAGGACTAATATCCACCCCAGATATCAGGCAGGCAGGCAGGCTGTATAGGAGAGGCAGTGGTTATAACAACAAACACTGCACTACAGTCCTGTGTGCTGCTTTTCAAATTGCTAGACTTAGCCCCAGGTCTCAGGGGCCAGGAAAAATCCATTTTTTTTCATCTAAATCCTCTTCTTCTTTTTTTTTTTTCCCTCAGTCAGACTGTACAAATACCAGTCTTATTAACCTTTTGGTATTCCTCCCCCCCAAAAAAAAAATTGAGTGTGTCTGTGAGTGTTCAGACACAAATATATCTGTTTAAAAAAGTCTGGTGCAGGCCAGATAACTAAAACTGTGGTTTTGCAGTTCCATGGTTCAAAACTATGTATTATCCACTTTTTTGCCTTTTTTCCATAAAAAAAACAGTTTCAGTGTCTCGCTGACTGTTCAGACACAAATATATCTGTTTAAAAGAGTCTGGTGTAGGCCAGAGAGCTAGAACTGGGGTTTTCCTCTTCCATGGTTCAAATCTCTGTGTAATTCACCTTTTTGCATTAAAAAAACAGTTTCAGTGTCTCGCTGACTGTTCAGACACAAATATATCTGTTTAAAAGAGTCTGGTGTAGGCCAGATAACTAGAACTGTGGTTTTGCAGTGCCACGGGTCAAATCTCTGTATTTTCCATTTTTTTGCCTTTTTTCCATAAAAAAAACAGTTTCAGTGTCTCGCTGACTGTTCAGACTCAAATATATCTGTTTAAAAGAGTCTGGTGTAGGCCAGAGAACTAGAACTGTGGTTTTGCAGTTCCACGGTTCAAATCTCTGTGTTATCCACTTTTTTGCCTTTTTTCCATAAAAAAACAGTTTCAGTGCCTAGCTGACTGTTCAGACACAAATATATCTGTTTAAAAAAGTCTGGTGTAGGCCAGAGAACTAGAACTGTGGTTTTCCTCTTCCACGGTTCAAATCTGGGTGTAATCCACCTTTTTGCATAAAAAAAAATGGTTTCAGTGTCTTGCTGACTGTTCAGACACAAATATATCTGTTTAAAAGAGTCTGGTGTAGGCCAGAGATCTAGAACTGTGGTTTTCCTCTTCCACGGTTCAAATCTGTGTGTAATCCACCTTTTTGCATAAATAAAACAGTTTCAGTGTCTCTCTGACTGTTCAGACACAAATATATCTGTTTAAAAGATTAAGATGTAGGCCAGATACCTAGAACTGTGGTTTTTCCTCTACCACGGTTCAGATCACATTTTTATTACCCTTTTGCCATTGATAGTGCGAGTGTAAGCTATTTTACTTCATTTACAATGGGCAAGGCGCGAGGCAAGGGACGTGGAACTGGACGTTCTGGTGATGGTGCGTGCAGAGGATGGGGCCGTGGCCAAGGTAAAAAAATGTGCCACAACCAACAGCCACATCTTCTCACTCCCAGTTCTTGACCGAATTACTAGGGATGCACACAGCAGCACCACTATTGCGAACTGGTCAGTGTGAACAGGTTATTAATTGGATAGCAGATAATACTTCCAGTCAGCTGGGCACCACCACCTCCGGTCTGTCTTCCACACGGTCAAGTGTTAGTAGCCGTGAGTCTCGACTGCAAATTCCTCCTCACCCTGATGCTCCTTCCTCCCACCATGCCGAGTGTCATCAGATTGCTGTCTGATCCCACAGTTGGACACTCTGAAGAGCTGTTCACTGGTCCATCTCCATATTTGGGCCCCTCGCCTGTTCTGCTTGAAGTGGTGGAAGAGGAGATCCCATGTAGCGATGGCGAAATATTTGAACAGCCACGGACACAGGAAGGCGACGCTGGCAATTTGTCACAAGAGGTGGACGATGACGAGACACAATTGCCACGAAGTGAGGAGGAGGACCATGGTGCGGAAGTGGAAGAGGAGGAGGTGGTGGATGATCTAGTAACTGACCCAACGTGGCAGGAGGACATGCAGAGCAAGGCCAGCAGCACACAGGGGGAGGGAGGCAGAGTACCCCAACAGGCAGGAAGAAGCAGTGTGGTGGCCGCAGACAGAAGGCAGGCAACCGTTCCCCGTAACACCAACACGAGGGACATTGCCAGTACAACCGGTAGGTCTTCCAGAGTCTGGAATTTTTTTAAAGACTTTGCTGATAACCCCAAAAAGGCCATTTGTACCACCTGCCAGGCCAGCATCAGCAGGGGTGACAAAACTACCAGCCTGACCACCACCAGCATGATCAGGCACATGTCAGCAAAGCACCCGACTCTGTGGGGCAAACCCCAGGGTCCACGACCAGTGTCAGTGGGTGTCACCACTGCTTCTTCGGCTGTTGTGCATGTAAGAGAACCCCCTGTTGTGTGTGCAAGGCAATCCCCTTTCCATACTGCATGCAAAGATGTCCCCTCCTCTCAGTCTTCACTTGTTATGGCAGTTTCTCAAGAAACAGCATCAACATCCACGTCCATGTCCCACCACAGCGTTTAATTGTCCATATCCCAGACCTTTGAACGAAAGCGCAAATTCTCAGCCAACGCCCCACAGGCCACAGTCCTAAATTCGTACATTTCACGACTGCTTGCATTGGAAATGCTGCCTTTTAGGCTGGTGGAAACGGAATCCTTCCGCAACCTTATGGCGGTGGCCGTCCCTTGGTACTCAGTCCCCAGCCGACACTATTTTGCCCGGTGTGCCATCCCCGCACTACTGAAGCATGTGTCCCAAAACATCTGCCGTGCCCTCAACAACGCAGTTACTGGGAGAGTCCACCTGACAACGGACATATGGACAAGTGCTTGTGGCCAGGGACGGTACGTCTCCCTGACGGCACACTGGGGAAACATAGAGGAAGCCGGGACCCAGTCGGACCTTGGGACGGAACACATCCTCCCCACACCGAGGATTGCGGGCCCTACAGTATGTCAGTCAGAGTTGCCCCCACAGTGTACAGCTCCTGCGTATCATCCTCCTCCTCCTCCTCCTCATGTTCAGCCTCCATCTCAGGTATCACCACATCAGTTACAAGCTGGAAGCACTGCAGTACTGCCTCAGTCAAGCAGCAACAGGCTGTGCTGAAACTCATAAGCTTAGGTAATAAACCTCACACTGCTTGTGAGTTGTGGACAGCTGTGAAAGAGCAGGCAGATCTGTGGCTGAGACCACTGAACCTACATCCAGGCATGGTCGTGTGTGACAATGGCCGTAACCTGGTGGCGGCTCTGAGGCGAGATCACACACGTATCATGCCTGGCTCATGTGCTTAACCTCATGGTTCAGCGGTTTCTTAAATCGTACCCCAAGTTGCCAGATCTGCTCGTCAAAGTACGCTGCCTGTCATCTCTTTTTCGGAAGTCAGCTACAGCTTCTGCCGCCCTTGCTGTGTTGAAGCAGCGTTTGCAGCTTCCAGCACACCGACTGGTGTGTGATGTCCCCACACGTTGGAACTCTACCCTCCACATGTTGCAAAGGATTTGTGAGCAGAAGAGAGCAGTTGTGGAGTACCAGCTGCAACAAGGCCGTAGATATTCAGGTCAGACTCCACACTTAAGACCTCACTAGTGGACCTGGATGTCTGACATATGTACCATCCTGACAAACTTTGAAGAGTCCACCAAGATGGTGAGTGGCGATGACGCCATCATTAGCATCAGCATCCCACTTGTCTGTCATTTGCAATGCTCTCTGAAGAGAATTAAAGAGGAGGCATTCCAGCCAGAGTATGATGAGATGGATCAAGAAGCCGTAGCGGGCGATTACACACAGCCCAGACTCATCTCATCCCAATGTGCATTGGGGGACAATGAGGGAGAGGAGGAGAAGGAGTAGGAAGAACAGGAGCTGGTATCATGCGCTGTAGACGGTAGTATCTGTACAACTGTCATACCGTCGGTTC
The DNA here is from genome assembly GCF_046119375.1 of Phyllobates terribilis. Lineage (NCBI taxonomy): Eukaryota > Metazoa > Chordata > Amphibia > Anura > Dendrobatidae > Phyllobates > Phyllobates terribilis. The sequence goes on along the minus strand of NW_027362761.1, from coordinate 404,838,300 downwards.
AGCGTGTGTGGCCTGAGGACAGGGAGGAGGAGGAGGAGAGCATGGTCAGTCGTCATCTTGGTGAGGACACGGAAGTCTTGCCCGTTACCAGTCTGGCACGCATGGCTGACATTATGTTACGCTGCCTTAACCGTGACCCTCGCATTGTCAAAATGTTGGGTGACAGTCATTACTGGTTGGTGACACTTTTAGACCCCCGCTACAAGGAGAACTTTCACTGTCTTATTCCTGAGGTGGAGAGGTCTACAAAAATGGGGCAGTACCAGAAGGCCCTTGCTGCAGAACTGTTAAAAAAATTCCCATCTAAACACGCAAGCGGCAGAGGTCACAGTACGTTGCCCAACCAAGGCGTACAGGCGAGAGAGACGCAACTCCAATCCAGCAGAGGCAGGGGAACACTGACAACGTTCTGGGACAGTTTTCGGAGACCCGCCCAGCTTACAGGCCCTGAGGTGCAGGGTACTTTCACAAGGAGTGGAAAGTTTCAAAAGATGGTGAAGGAGTACCTTGCCGACCGTACCAGCGTCCCCCGTGATTCCTCTGTGCCTTTTAATTATTGGGTATCCAAGCTGGACACTTGGAATGAACTCGCTCTGTACGCCTTGGAGGTCCAGGCCTGCCCGGCGGCGAGCGTGTTATCAGAGCGTGTTTTTAGTGCCGCTGGGGGAATTATAACTGATAAGCGCACTCGCCTGTCAACTGACAATGCTGACAAGCTGACCCTTATCAAAATGAACAAGGGCTGGATTGGGCCAGACTTCTCATCACCACCAAATGACAGCAGGGTATCATAAAGTCAAATCCACTGTGTTATTTCGGGTGGTGTATTCCCATGCACCGCTTCACACCCACACATGGGTATACGCTTCATCATTTCGGCTGTATTTTGCTCTTCTCCTTATCCTCAGCCTCCACTACCACTATACTACCACGGTGACCGTGGTCCGTGTTGCCAGCATTGCAAGTTTCTCCGTCCTAATTTTTGGCAGCTTTTGCTTGGAAGGCATAGTCAAAGACTATGGGAGACCCACTCCCCAATAATGGGAATAATGTTTTAAATATGCTGTACTGCATGGCTCTTGTAAGGGGCATTAAAATCGTCTTGTTAAGCTACTGTGACCTCCACGTCTCTTCCAAGGGGCATTGATATTGTCTTTTTATTCCACTGCGACCTCTACCACTCTTCCAAGGGGCATTGATGTTGTCTTTTTATTCCACTGCGACCTCCACCACTCTTCCAAGGGGCATTGATATTGTCTTTTTATTCCACTGGGACCTCCACGTCTCTTCCAAGAAGCATTAAATCCATCTTGTTAAACCACTCTGAACTCCACGTCTCTTCCAAGGGGCATTAAAGCCATCTTGTTAAGCTAATGTGACCTCCACGTCTCTTCCAAGGGGCATTAAAACCGTCTTGTTAAGCTACTGTGCCCTCCACGTCTCTTCCAAGGGGCATTAAAACGGTCTTGTTAAACCACTCTGAACTACACGTCTCTTCCAAGGGGCATTAAAACCGTCTTGTTAAGCTACTGTGACCTCCACGTCTCTTCCAAGGGGCATTAAAACCGTCTAGTTAAAACACTCTGAACCCCACGTCTCTTCCAAGGGGCATTAAAATCGTCTTGTTAAGCTACTGTGCCTTCCACGTCTCTTCCAAGGGGCATTGATATTGTCTTTTTATTCCACTGCTACCTCCAACATTCTTCCAAGGGGTATTGATATAGTCTTTTTATTCCATTGCGACCTCCACCACTGTTACAATGGGCATTGATATTGTCTTTTTATTCCACTGTAACCTCCACCTGTGATACTATTGTAGGAACTCGAGGATTCTGGTAGCGTGGGGCAATGAACAATCAGAGACGGGTTTCTTTAATGCAAATAGTGTATTTGTGCAACAGCAATAACACCCAAAAAATAATATACAGATAACCCGTAGTGACGTGCAATGAAATAAGTCCAGCGATATTAAGTCCTTGGAACCTATATAGCAAAGTCGGCAAGGTTCTTACGACGGAGTTCTCACACAAATGTGATCAAAAGGTAAGTCTGACACACTGGTGACGTGGCTTAATTCAAACACTGCTGGTGTTGTAAGAGTCAGATCCAGGTATGCAGTAGCCACAGGGAAGTCCAAAAACAAGTTCACAAGTTAATCCCAGATGTGGCGTAGATTCAGGGAAGTCCAGAAACAAGTTCACATTTAAGTATTATTCCAGTAAATAGTTCCTGCAGCCCTCACCGGAGGGAGTGAACGAGGGGTTAAACAGCAACACACAGTTCAGAAACACAATTCCTAGCAGGTAGAGTGAGCCAAGGGTTAAATCCCAAAGTCAACAGGTTAATGATAACACAGTGAGTGTAGCTTACATAGCCAGACAATGTCCAGAGCCATGGGTAGAAGCTCACTGCAGCTGAGAAACACCTGAAGATTAACCTGGTAAATAAACAAGAGATCTGGGAGATAATAGAAGGACAAGGCAGCTGGACTGAAGGGAAATGGAAGCAAAATACTCCAGCAAGGAAGCAAGCACCTGAGCCAGGTTTTAAACAAACGAACTGGAAGTAGGGCACACAAGAACATCAACTCCATTTGCCAAAGGGCAAAATCAATCACAAGGTTACCTATAAAACCCGGAATACTGACACCACCACTCTTCCAAGGGGCATTGATATTGTCTTTTTATTCCACTGGGACCTCCACCACTCTTACAAGGGGCATTGATATTGTCTTTTTATTCCACTGTGACCTCCACGTCTCTTCCATGGGGCATTAAAACCGTCTTGTTAAAACACTCTGAACTCCACTTCTCTTCCAAGGGACATTAAAATCGTCTTATTAAGCTACTGTGACCTCCACGTCTCTTCCAAGGGGCATTGATATTGTCTTTTTATTCCACTGCAACCTCCACCACTGTTCCAAGGGGTATTGATATTGTCTTTTTATTCCACTCGAACTCCACCAATGTTCCAAGGGGCATTGATATTGTCTTTTTATTCCACTGTAACCTCCACCACTCTTCCAAGGGGCATTGATATTGTCTTTTTATTCCACTGGGAATTCCACCACTCTTTCAAGGGGCATTGATATTGTCTTTTTATTCCACTGGAACCTCCACGACTCTTCCAAGGTGCATTAAAATCGTCTTATTAAACTACTGTGACCCCCACGTCTCTTCCAAGGGGCATTAAAACCATCTTGATAAATCACTCTGAACTCCACGTCTCTTCCAAGGCTTATTAAAATCGTCTTGTTAAGCTACTGTGACCTCCACGTCTCTTCCAAGGGGCATTAAAATTGTCTAGTTAAGCAACTCTGACCTCCACGTCTCTTCAAAGCGGCTTGAAAACTGTCTTGTTAAGCTGCTGTGACCTCCACGTCTCTTCCAAGGGGCATTGATATTGTCTTTTTATTCTACTGCGACCTCCACCACTCTTCCAAGGGGCATTGATATTGTCTTTTTATTCCACTGCGATCTCCACCACTCTTCCAAGGGGCATTGTTATTTTCTTTTTATTCCACTGGGACCTCCACGTCTCTTTCAAGGGGCATTAAAACCATCTTGTTAAGCTACTGTGACCTCCACGTCTCTTCCAAGGGGCATTAAACCATCTTGTTAAGCTACTGTGACCTCCACATCTCTTCCAAGGGGCATTAAAATCATCTTGGTAAACTACTGTGACCTCCATGTCGCTTCCAAGGGGCATTAAAACCATCTTGTTAAACCACTCTGAACTCCACGTCTCTTCCAAGGGGCATTAAAACCATCTTGTTAAACCACTCCAAACTCCACGTTTCTCAAAAGGGGCTTTAAAAAAGTTTTGTTAAGCTACTATGACCTCCACGTCTCTTCCAAGAGGCATTAAAATCATCTTGTTAAGCTACTGTGACATCCACGTCTCTTCCAAAAGGCATTAAAATCGTCTTATTAAGCTACTGTGACCCCCACGTTTCTTCCAAGGGGCATTAAAACCATCTTGATAAATCACTCTGAATTCCACGTCTCTTGCAAGGGTCATTAAAATCGTCTTGTTAAGCTACTGTGACCTCCACGTCTCTTCCAAGGGGCATTAAAATCGTCTAGTTAAGCAACTCTGACCTCCACGTCTCTTCAAAGCGGCATTAAAACCGTCTTGATAATCCACTCTGAACTCCACGTCTCTTCCAAGGGCATTAAAATCGTCTTGTTAAGCTACTGTGACCTCCACGTCTCTTCCAAGGGGCATTAAAACAATCTTGTTAAACCAGACTGAACTACACTTCTCTTCCAAGGGGCATTAAAACCGTCTTGTTAAACCACTCTGTACTCCACGTCTCTTCCAAGGGGCATTAAAATCGTCTTGGTAAACTACTTTGACCTCCATGTCTCTTCCAAGGGGCATTAAAACCGTCTTGTTAAGCTACTGTGACCACCACGTCTCTTCCAAGGGGCATTGATATTGTCTTTTTATTCCACTGCGACCTCCACCACTGTTCCAAGGGGTATTGATATTGTCTTTTTATTCCACCGGGACCTCCACCAATATTCCAAGGGGCATTGATATTGTCTTTTTATTCCACTGTAACCTCCACCACTCTTCCAAGGGGCATTGAGATTGTCTTTTTATTCCACTGGAACCTCCATGACTCTTCCAAGGTGCATTAAAATCGTATTATTAAGCTACTGTGACCTCCAGGTCTCTTCCAAGGGGCATTAAAATCGTCTAGTTAAGCAACTCTGACCTCCACGTCTCTTCAAAGAGGCATTAAAACCGTCTTGATAATCCACTCTGAACTCCACGTCTCTTCCAAGGGCATTAAAATCGTCTTGTTAAGCTACTGTGACCTCCACGTCTCTTCCAAGGGGCATTAAAATCGTCTAGTTAATCAACTCTGACCTCCACGTCTCTTCAAAGCGGCATTAAAACCGTCTTGTTAAGCTACTGTGACCTCCACGTCTCTTCCAAGGGGCATTGATATTGTCTTTTTATTCTACTGCGACCTCCACCACTCTTCCAAGGGGCATTGATATTGTCTTTTTATTCCACTGCGACCTCCACGACTTTTCAAGGGGCATTGATATTGTCTTTTTATTCCACTGGGACCTCCACGTCTCTTTCAAAGGGCATTAAAACCATCTTGTTAAGCTACTGTGACCCCCACGTCTCTTCCAAGGGGCATTTAATCCATCTTGTTAAACTACCGTGTCCTCCACGTCTCTTCCAAGGGGCATTAAAATCGTCTGGGTAAACTACTGTGACCTCCACGTCTCTTCCAAGGGAAATTTAAACTGTCTTGTTAAACCACTCTGAACTCCACGTCTCTTGCAAGGGGCATTAAAACCGTTTTGTTAAACCCCTCCGAACTCCACGTCTCTCCCATGGGGCATTAAAACCGTCTTGTTAAGCTGCTATGACCTCCACGTCTCTTTCAAGAGGCATTAAAATCGTCTTGTTAAGCTACTGTGACCTCCAAGTCTCTTCCAAGAGGCATTAAAATCGTCTTGTTAAGCTACTGTGACCTCCACGTCTCTTCCAAGGGGCATTAAAACAATCTTGTTAAACCTGTCTGAACTCCACGTCTCTTCCAAGGGGCATTAAAATCGTCTTGTTAAGCTACTGTGACCTACAGTTCTCTTCAAAGGGGCATTAAAAACGTCTTATTAAACCTCTCTGAACTCCACGTCTCTTCCAAGGGGCATTAAAACCGTCTTGTTAAACCACTCTGTACTCCACGTCTCTTCCAAGGGGCATTAAAATCATCTTGGTAAACTACTTTGACCTCCATGTCTCTTCCAAGGGGCATTAAAACCGTCTTGTTAAGCTACTGTGACCAACACGTCTCTTCCAAGGGGCATTGATATTGTCTTTTTATTCCACTGCGACCTCCACCACTGTTCCAAGGGGTATTGATAATGTCTTTTTATTCCACCGGGACCTCCAGCAATATTCCAAGGGGCATTGATATTGTCTTTTTATTCCACTGTAACCTCCACCACTCTTCCAAGGGGCATTGAGATTGTCTTTTTATTCCACTGGAACCTCCATGACTCTTCCAAGGTGCATTAAAATCGTATTATTAAGCTACTGTGACCTCCAGGTCTCTTCCAAGGGGCATTAAAATCGTCTAGTTAAGCAACTCTGACCTCCACGTCTCTTCAAAGCGGCATTAAAACCGTCTTGATAATCCACTCTGAACTCCACGTCTCTTCCAAGGGCATTAAAATCGTCTTGTTAAGCTACTGTGACCTCCACGTCTCTTCCAAGGGGTATTAAAATCGTCTAGTTAATCAACTCTGACCTCCACGTCTCTTCAAAGCGGCATTAAAACCGTCTTGTTAAGCTACTGTGACCTCCACGTCTCTTCCAAGGGGCATTGATATTGTCTTTTTATTCTACTGCGACCTCCACCACTCTTCCAAGGGGCATTGATATTGTCTTTTTATTCCACTGCGACCTCCACGACTTTTCAAGGGGCATTGATATTGTCTTTTTATTCCACTGGGACCTCCACGTCTCTTTCAAAGGGCATTAAAACCATCTTGTTAAGCTACTGTGACCCCCACGTCTCTTCCAAGGGGCATTTAATCCATCTTGTTAAACTACCGTGTCCTCCACGTCTCTTCCAAGGGGCATTAAAATCGTCTGGGTAAACTACTGTGACCTCCACGTCTCTTCCAAGGGAAATTTAAACTGTCTTGTTAAACCACTCTGAACCGTTTTGTTAAACCCCTCCGAACTCCACGTCTCTCCCATGGGGCATTAAAACCGTCTTGTTAAGCTGCTATGACCTCCACGTCTCTTTCAAGAGGCATTAAAATCGTCTTGATAAGCTACTGTGACCTCCAAGTCTCTTCCAAGAGGCATTAAAATCATCTTGTTAAGCTACTGTGACCTCCACGTCTCTTCCAAGGGGCATTAAAACAATCTTGTTAAACCTGTCTGAACTCCACGTCTCTTCCAAGGGGCATTAAAATCGTCTTGTTAAGCTACTGTGACCTACAGGTCTCTTCAAAGGGGCATTAAAAACGTCTTATTAAACCTCTCTGAACTCCACGTCTCTTCCAAGGGGCATTAAAAAGGTCTTGTTGAGCTACTGTGACCTCCACGTCTCTTCCAAGGGGCATTAAAACCGTGTTCTTAAACCACTCTGTACTCCACGCCTCTTCCAAGGGGCATTAAAATTGTCTTGGTAAACTACTGTGAACTCCACGTCTCTTCCAAGGGGCATTAAAACCATCTTGTTAAGCTACTGTGACCTCCATGTCTCTTCCAAGGGGCATTGATATTGTCTTTTTATTCCACTGCGACCTCCACCATTGTTCCAAGGGGCATTGATAATGTCTTTTTATTCCACTGTAACCTCCACCACTCTTCGAAGGGGCATTGATATTGTCTTTTTATTCCACTGGGACCTCCACCACTCTTTTAAGGGGCATTGATATTGTCTATTTATTCCACTGGAACCTCCATGACTCTTCAAAGGTGCATTAAAATCGTATTAATAAGTTACTGTGACCTCCACAACTCTTTCAAGTGGCATTAAAACCGTCTTGTTAAGTTACTGTGACCTTCACGTATCTTCCAATGGGCATTGATATTGTCTTTTGATTCCACTGCGACCTCCACGTCTTTTCCGAGGGGCATTGATATTGTCTTTTTATTAAACTGGGACCTCCACGTCTCTTCCAAGGGGCATTAAAACCGTATTATTAAACAACGCCGAACTCCACGTCTCATACAAGGGGAATTTAAACCATCTTGTTAAGCTACTGTGACTGCCACCTCTCTTCGAAGGGCATTAAAACCATCTTGTTAAGCTACTGTGACCTCCACGTCTCTTCCAAGGGTATTAAAATCTTCTTGTTAAACTACTGTGACCTCCACGTCTCTTCAAAGTGGCATTAAAACCGTCTTGTTAAACCACTCTGAACTCCACGTCTCTTCCGAGAGGCATTAAAACCATCTTGTTAAGCTACTGTGACCTCCACGTCTCTTCCAAGGGGCATTAATATCGTCTTGTTAAGCTACTGTGACCTCCAGGTCTCTTCCAAGGGGCATTAAAACCATCTTGTTAAACCACTCTGTACTCCACGTCTCTTCCAAGTAGCATTAAAATCATCTAGTTAAGCTACTGTGACCTAAACGTCTCTTCCAAGGGGCATTAAAACCGTCCTGTTAAACCACTCTGAACTCCACGTCTCTTCCAAGGGGCATTAAAATTGTCTTGGTAAACTACTGTGACCACCACGTCTCTTCCAAGGGGCATTAAAACCGTATTATTAAACAACGCGGAACTCCACGTCTCTTACTAGGGGAATTAAAACCATCTTGTTAATCTGCTGTGACCGCCACCTCTCTTCGAAGGGGCATTAAAACCATCTTGTTAAGCTACTGTGACCTCCACGTCTCTTCCAAGGGTATTAAAATCGTCTTGTTAAAATACTGTGACCTCCACGTCTCTTCCGAGAGGCATTAAAACCATCTTGTTAAGCTACTGTGACCTCCATGTCTCTTCCACGGGCATTAATATCGTCTTGTTGAGCTACTGTGACCTCTAGGTCTCTTCCAAGGGGCATTAAAACCATCTTGTTAAACCACTCTGAACTCCACGTCTCTTCGGAGGGGCATTAAAACTGTCTTGTTAAGCTACTGTGACCTCCATGTCTCTTCCAAGGGGCATTGATATTGTCTTTTTATTCCACTGCGACCTCCACCATTGTTCCAAGGGGCATTGATAATGTCTTTTTATTCCACTGTAACCTCCACCACTCTTCGAAGGGGCATTGATATTGTCTTTTTATTCCACTGGGACCTCCACCACTCTTTTAAGGGGCATTGATATTGTCTATTTATTCCACTGGAACCTCCATGACTCTTCAAAGGTGCATTAAAATCGTATTAATAAGTTACTGTGACCTCCACAACTCTTTCAAGTGGCATTAAAACCGTCTTGTTAAGTTACTGTGACCTTCACGTATCTTCCAATGGGCATTGATATTGTCTTTTGATTCCACTGCGACCTCCACGTCTTTTCCGAGGGGCATTGATATTGTCTTTTTATTAAACTGGGACCTCCACGTCTCTTCCAAGGGGCATTAAAACCGTATTATTAAACAACGCCGAACTCCACGTCTCATACAAGGGGAATTTAAACCATCTTGTTAAGCTACTGTGACTGCCACCTCTCTTCGAAGGGCATTAAAACCATCTTGTTAAGCTACTGTGACCTCCACGTCTCTTCCAAGGGTATTAAAATCTTCTTGTTAAACTACTGTGACCTCCACGTCTCTTCAAAGTGGCATTAAAACCGTCTTGTTAAACCACTCTGAACTCCACGTCTCTTCCGAGAGGCATTAAAACCATCTTGTTAAGCTACTGTGACCTCCACGTCTCTTCCAAGGGGCATTAATATCGTCTTGTTAAGCTACTGTGACCTCCAGGTCTCTTCCAAGGGGCATTAAAACCATCTTGTTAAACCACTCTGTACTCCACGTCTCTTCCAAGTAGCATTAAAATCATCTAGTTAAGCTACTGTGACCTAAACGTCTCTTCCAAGGGGCATTAAAACCGTCCTGTTAAACCACTCTGAACTCCACGTCTCTTCCAAGGGGCATTAAAATTGTCTTGGTAAACTACTGTGACCACCACGTCTCTTCCAAGGGGCATTAAAACCGTATTATTAAACAACGCGGAACTCCACGTCTCTTACTAGGGGAATTAAAACCATCTTGTTAATCTGCTGTGACCGCCACCTCTCTTCGAAGGGGCATTAAAACCATCTTGTTAAGCTACTGTGACCTCCACGTCTATTCCAAGGGTATTAAAATCGTCTTGTTAAAATACTGTGACCTCCACGTCTCTTCCGAGAGGCATTAAAACCATCTTGTTAAGCTACTGTGACCTCCATGTCTCTTCCACGGGCATTAATATCGTCTTGTTGAGCTACTGTGACCTCTAGGTCTCTTCCAAGGGGCATTAAAACCATCTTGTTAAACCACTCTGAACTCCACGTCTCTTCGGAGGGGCATTAAAACTGTCTTGTTAAGCTACTGTGACCTCCACGTCTCTTCCAAGGGGCATTAAAACAGTCTTGTAAACCACTCTGAACTCCACGTCTCTTCCAAGGGGCATTAAAACTGTCTTGTTAAACCACTCTGAACTCCACGTCTCTTCCAAGGGGCATTAAAACCGTCTTGTTAAGCTACTGTGACCTCCACGTCACTTCCAAGGGGCATGGATATTGTCTTTTTATTCCACTACGATCTCCACCACTGTTCCAAAGGGCAATGATATTGTCTTTTTATTCCACTGTAACCTCCACCACTCTTCCAAGGGGCATTGATATTGTTTTTTTATTCCACTGGGACCTCCACCAATCTTCCAAGGGGCATTGATATTGTCTTTTTATTCCACTGGGACCTCCACGTCTCTTCCAAGGGGCATTAAAACCGTCTTGTTAAACCACTCTGAACTTCACGTCTCTTATAAGGGGCATTAAAATCGTCTTGTTAAGCTACTGTGACCTCCACGTCTCTTTCAAGGGGCATTGATATTGTCTTTTTATTACACTGTAACCTCCACCACTCTTCCAATGGGCATTGATATTGTCTTTTTATTCCACTTCGACCTCTACCACTTTTTCAAGGGGCATTGATATTGTCTTATTATTCCACTGGAACCTCCACGACTCTTCCAAGGTGCATTAAAATCGTATTATTTAGCTACTGTGACCTCCACGTCTCTTCCAAGGGCCATTAAAATCATCTAGTTAAGCAACTCTGACCTCCACTTCTCTTCAAAGAGGCATTAAAACCGTCTTGATAATCCACTCTGAACTCCACGTCTCTTCCAAGGGCATTAAAATCGTCTTGTTAAGCTACTGTGACCTCCACGTCTCTTCCAAGGGGCATTAAAACAATCTTGTTAAACCAGACTGAACTCCACGTCTCTTCCAAGGGGCATTAAAATTGTCTTGTTAAGCTACTGTGACCTACAGGTCTCTTCAAAGGGGCATTAAAACCGTCTTATTAAACGTCTATGAACTCCACGTCTCTTCCAAGGAGCATTAAAACAGTCGTGTTAAGATACTGTGACCTCCACGTCTCTTCCAAGGGGCATTAAAACGGTCTTGTTAAGATACTGTGACCTCCACGTCTCTTCCAAGGGGCATTCAAACCGTCTTGTTAAACCACTCTGTACTCCACGTCTCTTCCAAGGGGCATTAAAACAATCTTGTTAAACCTGTCTGAACTCCACGTCTCTTCCAAGGGGCATTAAAATTGTCTTGTTAAGCTACTGTGACCTACAGGTCTCTTTCAAGGGGCATTAAAAACGTATTATTAAACCTCTCTGAACTCCACGTATCTTCCAAGGGGCATTAAAAAGGTCTTGTTGAGCTACTGTGACCTCCACGTCTCTTCCAAGTGGCATTAAAACCGTCTTGTTAAACAACTCTGGACTCCACGTCTCTTCCAAGGGGCATTAAAATTGTCTTGGTAAACTACTGTGACCGCCACCTCTCTTCGAAGGGGCATTAAAACCATCTTGTTAAGCTACTGTGACCTCCACGTCTCTTCCAAGGGTATTAAAATCGTCTTGTTAAAATACTGTGACCTCCACGTCTCTTCCAAGGGGCATTAAAACCATCTTGTTAAAACACTCTGAACTCCACGTCTCTTCCGAGAGGCATTAAAACCATCTTGTTAAGCTACTGTGACCTCCACGTCTCTTCCAAGGGGCATTAATATCGTCTTGTTAAGCTACTGTGACCTCCAGGTCTCTTCCAAGGGGCATTAAAACCGTCTTGTTAAACCACTCTGTACTCCACGTCTCTTCCAAGGGGCATTAAAATCATCTAGTTAAGCTACTGTGACCTAAACGTCTCTTCCAAGGGGCATTAAAACCGTCCTGTTAAACCACTCTGAACTCCACGTCTCTTCCAAGGGGCATTAAAACCATCTTGTTACGCTACTGTGACCTCCACGTCTCTTCCAAGGGGCATTAAAACCGTCTTGTTAAACCACTCTGAACTCCACGCCTCTTCTGAGGGGCATTAAAACTGTCTCGTTAAGCTACTGTGACCTCCACGTCTCTTCCAAGGCAAATTAAAACCGTCCTGTTAAACCACTCTGAACTCCACGTCTCTTCCAAGGGGCATTAAAACTGTCTTTTTAAACCACTCTGAACTCCACGTCTCTTCCAAGGGGCATTAAAACCGTCTTGTTAAGCTACTGTGACCTCCACGTCACTTCCAAGGGGGATTGATATTTTCTTTTTATTCCACTGCGATCTCCACCTCTGTTCCAAAGGGCAATGATATTGTCTTTTTATTCCACTGTAACCTCCACCACTCTTCCAAGGGGCATTGATATTGTTTTTTTAGTCCACTGGGACCTCCACCAATCTTCCAAGGGGCATTGATATTGTCTTTTTATTCCACTGGGACCTCCACGTCTCTTCCAAGGGGCATTAAAACCGTCTTGTTAAACCACTCTGAACTTCACGTCTCTTACAAGGGGCATTAAAATCGTCTTGTTAATCTGCTGTGACCTCCACGTCTCTTTCAAGGGGCATTGATATTGTCTTTTTATTCCACTGTAACCTCCACCACTCTTCCAATGGGCATTAATATTGTCTTTTCATTCCACTGGGACCTCCACCACTTTTTCAAGGGGCATTGATATTGTCTTATTATTCCTCTTGGACCTCCACGTCCCTTCCAAGGGGCATTAAAATCGTCTTGTTAAGCTACTGTGACCTCCACGTCTCTTAAAAGGGGCATTAAAACCATCTTGATAAACCACTCTGAACTCCACGTCTCTTCCAATGGGCATTAAAATCATCTTGTTAAGCTACTGTGACCTCCACGTCTCTTAAAATGGGCATTAAAATCGTCTTGTTAAGATACTGTGACCTCCACGTCTCTTCCAGGGGGCATTAAAACCGTCTTTTTAAACCACTCTGAACTCCACGTCTCTTTGAAGGGGCATTAAAATCATCTTGTTAAGGTACTGTGACCTCCACGTCTCTTCCAAGGGGAATTAAAATTGTCTTGTTAAGCTACTGTGACCTCCACGTCTCTTCCAAGGGGCTTTAAAACCGTCTTGTTAAACCACTCTGAACTACACGTCTCTTCCAAGGGGCATTAAAATCGTCTTGTTAAGCGACTGTGACCTCCACGTCTCTTCCAAGGGGCATGAAAACCTTCTTGTTAAACCACTCTGAACTCCACAGCTCTTTCATGGGGCATTGAAATGTTGTTTTTAATTACCTCTAACCTCCACGAATTTTCCAACGGGCATTGCATTTCCTCCTAATTTTAGTCAGCTTTTGATTTTCAATGCATAGGTGAACACTAAGGGAGACCCACTCCCCAATAATGGGTAGAAGGTTTTTAGTATACTGTAATCCATGTCTGTTTCAAGGGGCATTGCAGTTCCTCATAATTTTTGGAAAGCCTTCCATTCACTGCTTAGGTCAACAGTGTACAGGAGACCCAGTTGCTGTAAATGGAAAAAACGGTTTAATTATGGCCCTCCGACCTCCATGTCACTTCCAAGGGGCATTGGAGTGCCTCGAAATTTTTGGTAGGCTTTGCACTCACTGTATGCCCTATAACTGTGTAGCCAAACTGCTCCTTTTGGTACAGAAACATATCCTACAAGACATGTGTGGTTGACTGGCCTGATATTGATGTGAATGGTCCCTGTTCCTCCTGCTCTTTGTTATTACCACCACCTCATCCATCATTCATCACCTGAAGCTTTGTTTTAACGGGCGTCATAGAAATGGGATAGTTGCAGGAAAACATCCAGCAATCCTCGGAGGAGGTAGGATATGCGCCAAAACGCTGACCACCTCAGGCCTAGCCGCTACTACATACATGCGCTTGCATTCCAAGGAACAGAAAGCTAAGGAGATGGATGGCCTCATGATCATGAATAATTTACTCGTTGTGTAGGAGGCCGACCACTGCTGCTGTTTACCTTCTGAACTTTGTGTTGAAGCCTGATTGACCCAGGACCCGCAATCCTCTATGTCTGGAGGACGTGTTGCATCCCAGTGTCCAACTGTGTCCCGGCTTCCACAATATTAACCCAGTGTGAAGGCGTCAGTGAGATGGACCATCCCTTGCCACATTCACTTGTCCACGTGTTTGTGGTTAGGCTGTCCTTCCTACTAAATGCACTGGGGAGGGCACAGGTAATGTTTGGTATGCGCGCTTGTGTATTAGGCGCACTGGGACAAATAGGGGCGGCTGGGGACCGTTTGTGGACACCCGGCCGCCCCCAGGCGGCTGGGGACCATGTGTGGGCACCCGGCTGCGGGGCGGCTGGGGACAGAGTATGGACACCTGGCCACCCCCTGGCGGCTGGGGACCAAGTGTGGACACCCAGCCACCGGGCAGCTGGGGACTGAATATGGATACCAGGCTGCCGACGCAGCCATGACTTGGTGGCCAGATTCCACCTCCACATGCCTAAAAGGCCCAATTTCAAGTGCAAGCAAGCAGTATGGTATTGCAGCCTGGGGGTGGGTGGGTGGCCGGCTGCATACTTGTGCTTGCATTGCAAATAATGGTGGAGCTACAATTGAACACTGCCCTGGGACAAGGACTTGTACGAGGATAGTTGCAAGGCTGCATCTTCTGATGCGGCAAGGATCACTTCTGATGGGCACAATTTTTAGGCAGTGACCTGGGTGTCAGAGATGCTTCCAGGGGTCTTTCCCATGCTGTTCCCATGTCTTTTCCGCTCTGTATGCATGTGTCACACAGCACATGGCCAGATAAGGTTGTAAAATGTTAAAATGACATTTCCCGGTTAATGCATTTGTCATGGTTGAAAGCAATACAAAAGTGCAAAAACGCATAAAAAATGCTACTTGTGAACATAGCCCAAGGTGTGGAGGAGTATTTTTGTGTTTGGTTATTTATTTTACCTTATACACAAGTCTTTACCCTGGAAAGGATGTTCCTTAACATATTTAACAGGAAAACAGTTCCAGTTTCGTTTTTGAATGTTTTATTGTGAGCCCGTAAAAGTTGGGAGTACCTCTGACCATGATGTTGACAGCAGTGACCTGGGGGTCAGAAATGCTTCCTGGGGCAATCCCCATGCTGTCCCCATGTCATTTGAGCACTGTCACTATCGTTTTGGGCACTTTTTAGGCGTTCTACAGACTGCCGGGGGTGCCGCCGCAAAAATGCTCGGGTCTCCCATAGACTAACATTGGGCTCGTTGCTCGGTTCGAGCACCCGAGTATCACGGTGAGCTCGGCCCGAGCTTCGAGCACCCGAGCATTTTAGTGCTCGCACAACACTATTTACTACTAGCACAGCCCAACCCTCAATCCATATCACAAGTAGATGTAGACGACAGCATTTACGGGGGCCCGGTGGCTCAGTGGTTAGCACTGCAGCCTTGCAGCACTTGCATCCTCAGTTCAAATCCCACCAAGTATAACATCTGCAAACAGTTTGCTTGTTCTCCCCATGTTTGGGTGGGTTTCCTCCAGGTTCTCCGGTTTCCTCCCACACTCCAATGACATACTGATAGGGAATGTAGATTGTGAGCCCCAATGGGGACAGCACCAATAATGTCTGTAAATTGTCTGAATTGTAAAGCGCTGCGGAATATGTTGGCGCTATATGAATTAAAAAAAAAAGATTATTAGTGTGTTATAAAGTCCAGAACATGTGTACACATGCAGCAATGAAATGGGGGGAAAGAGCCTCAAACATATTGCCACTGACTGTGTGGCTTCCTCAGGGGTAAAGTCATGTTGGTGATTCCTTTGCATTGGCCTACTTCTGTTTTTTTTTTATTCCTTCCACATAGGTAAGAACCGCATAGCAAAGGGCATGCCATTTACCGTGACTTGCCACCTAGCAGCTGAGAGTACAGGCTACGCAAGTAGTGCTTATGTGATTCACTTCTACGTACGTGGCACAAAACGCATAGTTCTTCGTCATGTGACACACCATAATAATGACACACCACCATTCAACAGCCGAAATGTGTGAATCCAGCTTTATATGTAGCTTAAAATTGGAATAGGTCTCATGATTGTAGTAAAGTGAATAACTATTTAATGATCATGGTTTGTTCACCTTTTAGTGACAAAATATTATTGGTATGTGCTTATCTAATAGCTAGATGTTCTGTCATGGAATTGTATTTTCCTCTTTTCTCCGGTACATACAGTATAATGATTTATTTTTAAATCAGATGAAGAGTAGACAATGTCCTGTTGAAATTTTTTTATAGTGCCCTTATCATGTGGATCGAGACAATAATTCTGCTCTGATATACGCTGCTCAAAAAAATAAAGGGAACATTCAAATAACACATCCTAGATCTGAATGAATGAATGAAATATTCTCATTGAATACTTTGTTCTGTACAAAGTTCAATGTGCTGACAACAAAATCACACAAAAATCATCAATGGAAATCAAATTTATTAACCAATGGAGGCCTGGATTTGGAGTCACCCCCAAAATTAAAGTGGAAAAACACACTACAGGCTGATCCAACTTTGATGTAATGTCCTTAAAACAAGTCAAAATGAGGCTCAGTATTGTGTGTGTCCTCCACGTGCCTGTGTGACCTCCCTACAACCCCAGGGAATGCTCCTGATGAGGTTGCAGATGGTCTCCTGTGGGATCTCCTCCCAGACCTGGACTAAAGCATCCGCCAACTCCTGGGCAGTCTGTGGTGCAACGTGATGTTGGTGGAAGGAGCGAGACATGATGTCCCAGATGTGCTCAATCGGATTCAGGTCTGGGGAACGGGTTGGCCAGTCCATAGCTTCAATGCCTTCATCTTGCAGGAACTGCTGACACACTCCAGCCACATGAGGTCTGGCATTGTCCTGCATTAGGAGGAACCCAGGGCCAACCACACCAGCATATGGTCTCACAAGGGGTCTGAGGATCTCATCTCGGTACCTAATGGCAGTCAGGCTACCTCTGGCGAGGCGAGCACATGGAGAACTGTGCGACCCTCCAAAGAAATGCCACCCCACACCATTACTCACCCTCTGCCAAACCGGTCATGCTGAAGGATGTTGTAGGCAGCAGATCGCTCTCCACGGCGTCCTCAGACTCTGTCACGTCTGTCACATGTGCTCAGTGTGAACCTGCTTTCATCTGTGAAGAGCACAGGGCGCCAGTGGCGACTTTGCCAATCCTGGTGTTCTGTGGCAAATGCCAAGCGTACTGTACGGTGTTGGGCTGTGAGCACAACCCCCATCTGTGGACGTCGGGCCCTCATACCACCCTCATGGAGTCGGTTTCTAACCGTTTGTACAGACACATGCACATTTGTGGCCTGCTGGAGGTCATTTTGCAGGGCTCTGGCAGTGCTCCTCCTGTTCCTTCTTGCACAAAGGCGGAGGTAGCGGTCCTGCTGCTGGGTTGTTGCCCTTTTATGGCCCGCTCCATGTCTCCTGGTGTACTGGCCTGTCTCCTGGCAGCGCCTCCAGCCTCTGGACACTAAGCTGACAGACACAGCAAACCTTCTTGCCACAGTTCGCATTGATGTGCCATCCTGGATGAGCTGCACTACCTGAGCAAATTCTGTGGGTTGTAGAGTCCGTCTCATGCTACCATTAGTGTGAAAGCACAACCAATATTAAAAAGTGACCAAAACATCAGCCAGAAAGCATTGGTACTGAGATGTGGTCTGTGGTCCCCACCTGCAGAACCACTCCTTTATTGAGGGTGTCTTGATAATTGCCAATAATTTCCATCTAATGTCTATTCCATTAGCACAACAGCATGTGCAATTGATGGTCAATCAGTGCTGCTTCCTTAGTGGACAGTTTGATTTCACAGAAGTTTGATTTACTTGGAGTTATATTCTGTTGTTTAAGTGTTCCCTTTATTTTTTTGAGCAGTGTATATATGTATATGTGTATATATATATATACTTTTCTGATGCTCTTAAGAAGTTTCACCTGTGGATGGGGGCTGAAAGGTTGCTGAATTTTATGAAGGACACACTGAAGTATCGTGGTCTATATGTACTTAATGTGGTTGCAAAAAGAATTTCAACAATAGTGCTATTTATCTCTGTCTTCATCTCTTGTGGATATTGTCCCTAGGATTCATAACATTCTGCTTCCTTTGAATAATAGCACAC
This sequence comes from Phyllobates terribilis, assembly GCF_046119375.1. NCBI lineage: Eukaryota > Metazoa > Chordata > Amphibia > Anura > Dendrobatidae > Phyllobates > Phyllobates terribilis. Next base: position 404,820,173 of record NW_027362761.1, on the reverse strand, counting down.
ATTGGTGCTGTTTCACTTGTGGACATTCTAAAGACCTTTATATTTATAGTATTTTTGCATTTTGCAAGATTTTTTTTAAATTTCACTTTTTTCTTATTGATGTCTAACATTCTGACATTCACGTTAGCTACTAGCATATTAAATATACATGAAATATCGATGCACAATATGAATATTTATTTTACAATTTGTTCTAGTTGTTTTTGCCTGCACATTTCGATTTTGTTCTGCGTTGACTGGTTTGTTATTTTATCTGCATTTGTTCAATAGTACTAGTACCTTTTTGGACTGTTATAGGTATACTGTATATTAAAAAAAATAATACGTACATAAAAATGTCATAGAAAAAAATTTAAATGTTTTTATTTTTAATTAAACAAATTGAATTAATGAAGAACCTAAATGTATAAGTTTTTACAGGCTGTAAAATTTACCTAACCTGTGACAAATATCACATTCAGACCAAGTTATAACCAACAGCTGATCACTTGAATTACCATAGGAGATGGCATCCTGAATAGTGTTGAGCCACCCCCGTAGTATTCGAGTTCGGTTCGGTTCGTCGAACACCCGTGTGTTCGCCGAACTGTTCGTCGAACTGTTCGTCGAACACCTTCGAACACCGTTAAAACCAATGGCAGGCAAACAAAAACACAAAGAAACACATAGAAAACACCTTCAAATGTGTCCAAAAGCTGACAAACTGCTCAGAAGACACAACTAACACATGGAAAAGTGACAAGTACATATAGTCATGAGAAAAGAAAAGAGGTGGAGGAGTAAAAGGAGGGGGAGACACAGATATAGGCATGTCATGCCCTTCTAAAATCCAAAAAGTGAGAAGCCGACACGTTCAGTCCGCTCCTGCCCGTGCCACCTCCGTGTCACCGGGTTTGTGCCAGAGTCACGGTGAACCCTGACGGCCGCCCCCCCTCTCCCAATACTGGTGCCTGTCCGCTGGTGGGTCGAGCGAGCCCCCCTGTGGTGAAGGCAGCTCTAAGCTTTTTAATTTAAATTGTCTCTCTAATTTGAATGAATGCACTTTAAATCCATTTACAAGGATCTATTGAAGGGCAAGTCTCATGCTAGCAGCCGCGTAATTCCAGCTCCAGTAGCGTCCACTAAAGCTGCTGCAGTTAAAAAGCTTTTATAAGGATCGAGCTCGGCTGTCCACCGCAAGGCATCCTACTGCCAGTCCCAGCCCCTATGCCTTGGGGTGCCTCCTGATGCTCTTCACTGAGTATCCCGTGGTCCCGAAGCATTTCCTTTGAAAAAATTAAGTGTCCAAACTACAGGTGGTGTAGCTTGCTTAACAGCCGGGATAATCCGCTGACTAGCAGACACTGCTACTAGGCACAAAGTATTTCCTGGGCTAGATGCAGTTAAAAATTTGTAATTAGATACTCTCGTTGGATGCTGAGAAAGCATTCCATAGAGTCTCCTGGCACGCCATATATGATTCTCTTAAAAAGCTTGGGGTAGGGGTCTAGGGGACCCTTTTATAGCCAAAATCACGGCCCTGTATCGCAATACGTCACCTAGGCTGAAGATAAATGGAACTGTAGCACCCTGAGGGCTCGGTTGCTACAGAGGTATTGCACCTCACCCAGAGGTGTGATATCTCACTCTCAGGTAAGGATGGAGTGTGGATCAGGACCCGACACCTGCATGCATTACACCACATTGCCGTGGGGCAGGGCGACCAATATGCCCCTGAGATGGGCACGACAGTCCCTGTCCCTGGCTGGAGTGGGGGGAGGGAACACTGAGGAAGGGGAACCCTGTAGTGCAGGAGCAGGGAGGAAGCAGTTCCTGGGTGCATTGAGAAGGGAGTATAAAAGGTGGGCACCATCTTAGTTCAGTGCAGAGAAGTCTGAGCAGAAGTGGCAGGGAGCAGGGGCTCTGCATGAGCTCTGCTCCGGAGGCGGGCCTAGTAACAGAGGCCCAGGCCTGGAAGAGGGAGAAGGAAGGAAGAGGAGCGGAGAAGGCTCCAGGAACGAGGAACGAAGGGATCCCAGGGGTGCGGACGGGCGAGTCGCCACCGAACGCCCGAATCCACCTGCATGGAGGGGTCAGGCCAAAGGGGGAGACCGGTCCCCGAAACTAGTGGAGGCAGGAAACGACCCTCAGCTAGAAACCGGAGGCTGTGACATTTTATGTGGCGCAGCCCCTCGCTACACCCGCTAGGAGGGCAGCACATAGGGTCAGGGAAACTGGCGCCAAGTTTACCAAGAGGAGGCCCGAGGCAGCCGGACAGAAGGGTTGGTAAGAAAGACCAGACAAAGGACACACAAAGGGGGTCCTGTGAAGCGCTCCAAAGTTATCTGGGAGTTGTCTGAGCCCCTCACCTGGTGAGCACAGTACGACGTGGGCAGCCGTTACCTGCAGACGTGGTCTGGATAATAAGAACTGTGAGTAAAGGCCCTGGACTGCATCACTGACTCCGTGTCGTTACTGCTGCTGCCCTGCACCATCACCCCCATCCTCCGCATACACTGCCCTGAGGCTATACTCCTCCCGTGAGGAGTTATGCTACGCTCTGCTGCACCCACAACACCAGCCTCAGCGGTCTGCCCTGCAGCGGCGGTTCACTCTGACCGCAATCCACGGGTGGCGTAGTCGGACATTTAAACATCAAAACCACATAAATAGTTCCACCACTGGTTTGACCACCCTGAGCCACGGAACCGGGTCGCCGCCACGAAGACTACAACCACCAGCATCCACCAAAAAGGGTCCGGCTCCGGGTGTCCCAAGGCCCAGGGGGTGAATCAGAACATTTTCATCACCTTTCACAATCACCAATGGACAAGGCAGGGATGTCCTCTGTCCCCTCTCTTATACATCCTAGTGACGGAGCACCTGCTCTCATCAATTCGCCATAACCCCAATATTAGGTGGATTGAGGTGGGAGGCACCGAGTACAAGTGCTCTCTATTTGCTGATGATGTACTAGTATATATCACTCAATCACATATATCCATCCATGCTGTTATGGCTGAAATAGATCACTTTGTTACATGGTCAAATTTTAAAATCAATGCAGCGAAGTCTGAGGCCCTCGATGTCTCCCTCCCCAAATCCATATAGGATTCCATCCAGTCCAACTTTCCCTTTGTCTGGCCCTCACAGGGTATCAAATACTTAGGAATTCCTATTCATAGAGACCTCTCCCATCTATGTTATCTTAATTTTGGGCCCTTTATTGAACAACTCCCTACAGACCACGGTTGTCAAGTTAGAACTGTAAGATTCACTACGTGAACCACTGGTGTTTTGTGGAAAAGCACATGTACACTGTGTTCCAAATTATTATGCAAAAAGTGTTTAGGAGTGATAAGGGAAGAATTTGTTTGTTTGTCAGTTAAACTCATTGATGGTGATGTGTGTCAGGGCTCTTTATATCACTGTAAGCAATTGCAGACACCTGTGCTAATTAGTTTGGCAGGTGTGTCCAATGAAAGGTAAGACTACTTAAGAAGGCTGTCTCACATTATTAAGCAGCCTACATTTTCTGCCAAAATGGGAAAGAAAAAGGATGTGTCGGCTGCTGAGAAGCAACAAATTGTGGAGTGTTTAGGTCAAGGCATGACTACAATCAACATTGTGCGATGATCAGGATGAAGTGTCTTGGCAATCAAGAAGTATGTAGCTGATTCACAGTACACACGTGTGCGTGCTGATAAGGGCAAATTGAGGACTCTTTCCTACAGGCAATTACGTCAGGTTAAAAGAGCAGCGGCAAAAAAGCCTTGTCATAGCAGCAGACAAGTTTTTGAAGCTGCTGGTGCCTCCAACGTCCCCCGAACAACAAGATGCAGGGTCCTTCAGAGGTTTGCAGCTGTGCATATGCCATCCTGTCGACCTCCTCTATCCACTTCACACAAGCAGAAACGGCTCCAGTGGGCCAAACATTACATGAAGACTGATTTCAAAACTGTTTTGTTCACGGATGAGTGCCGTGCAGCGCTCGATGGTCCAGATGGATGGAGTGGAGGATGGCTGGTTGATGGACACCCCACGCAAACACGGCTACAGCGCCAACAAGGAGGAGGTGGAGTAATGTTTTGGGCTGGAATCATGGGGAGAGAGATTGTCGGCCCCTTTAGGATCCCTGAAGGCGCTAAAGATGAACTCCATAATGTATGTGGATTCTCTCAAACAGCACTTCCTGCCATGGTTCAAGAAGAAGAACCATGTATTTCACAGCAAGATCATTTTTTTGCATGATAATGCACCATCTCATGCTGCACATAAAACATCTGCATCTCTGGCTGATATGGGCATAAAAGGGGACAAACTTATGGTGTGACCCCCATGCTCCCCTGACCTCTACCCCATTCAGAACCTCTGGAGCATCATCAAAAGGAGTGTCTATGATGGCGGGAGGCAGTTCACATCTAAGCAACAGCTCTGGGAGGGTATTCTGTCCTCATGCAAAACAATTGAAGCAGAAACCATCCAAAACCTGACAAATTCAATGGACGAGAGAGTTCAGAAGCTCCTTTCGAACAAGGGGTCCTATGTGAAAATGTAACATCACCTAGAATAATGTTTTGAGTTGAAAACTATTTGATTTCACTTTCTAATAACCTGCTAATGCTTATAATTTCAAAAATGACCATTTTTTTGGTCTTTATTAAAATGAAAAGGTTGATCGAAAAGTTTGGGGGATCTAAGAGTGTGGCAACCCAGTAGTCATGATTAGTGTTGAGCCACCCCCGTAGTGTTCGAGTTCGGTTCGGTTCGTCAAACACCCGTGTGTTCGCCGAAGGTTCGTCGAACACCTTCGAACACCGTTAAAACCAATGGCAGGCAAACAAAAACACATAGAAACACATAGAAAACACCTTCAAAGGTGTCCAAAAGCTGACAAACTGCTCAGAAGACATAACTAACACATGGAAAAGTGACAAGTACATATAGTCATGCGAAAATAAAAGAGGTGGAGGAGTAAAAGGAGGGGGAGACACAGATATAGGCATGTCATGCCCTTCTAAAATCCAAAAAGTGAGAAGCCGACACGGCCAGTCCGTTCCTGCCCGTGCCACATCCTTGTCGCCGGGTTTGTGCCAGAGCCGCGGTGGACCCTGACGGCCAGCCCCCCTCTCCTAATACTGGTGCCTGTCCGCTGGTGGGTCGAGCCCCCCGCGGTGGGGGGGGAGTAACATCTGCAGAAGAAAGACCATCTTCCAGCCAAACTAACATGTCGACTTCTTTTCGTGGACAATGTGATACGATCCCTTTGTTACGGACACGCCCATCGCTACAAATTCCAGATGAGGCACAAAAACAGCAGGTGCTTCAGCGGATATCAAGTGCTCCTTCAAGTGGGCTCTCCTCCACCTCAACTTCAACATCACAAATACTCCGGGTCCTCAGAGGTGTCACCCCAATCGCACATGCTTCCTCACAGCTCCCAAGTCTCCAGCTGCCCGTCTGAGTATGGGGTAACACAGATGGTTGAGTCTGCACAGCTGTTTACTCATACTATAGCCTGGGAAACGGAGGTCTGCTCCAGAGCTTCTGTTAATCCAGACGAGGAAATGATCTGCATTGATGCCCAGAATCTTTATAAGTCGGATCCAGGACCAGATGAAGAAGGTTCTGAGCATAATGTAGACCCTCGTTCCCAAACTGTAACTCCTGTTGATGGAGACAATGATGAAGACGATGATGAGACTCAAATACCTGATTGGAGCGACAACTTGACTTTTCGGTCAGGGCAGGAAGAGGTTGGCTTTGAGGACGACGGGTGTGATAACACACATGGTGATGATGACAAGGTTGGAGATCCCACTTACTGTCAACCCACAGTCAGCCAGTCGATGAGGTCACCCGGGCCTTTGCCTGGCCTTTGGGATGTCGCGGTGGTCGGCTCCCGGGCCCGTACCCTGGGGTCACTCTTTAAAAGGGTGGATAATTGTTAATTTTATAAGAGTTTGTGACACCACCTGTGGTATCTGGTGAGAAGCACCAGCGCTGCAGCAGTCCACTGAGGCCCGTGATAAGGCAGCTCAATGGTATAGCTCCCCACAGGTGGAGCTAGGTCTCAGGGCAGCGTATGCAGGGGGAATGCAGGACAGGCGAGACGGAGCTGGGTCAGAGCAAGAACGGAAACGGACACGGTAGTCACTTCAGTACCTTTTACTGGAGGAAATTCAGGCACATCCTGGAGCACTGTAGGGTGAAGGGTGCATATCAGGATCCTCCCCAATGAGCGGGTGTAGGGCCTCCTGTTTCTTGCCTCTGCGCAGTAAGTTTCTGACCTGCCTGGAGCTAGGCCTAACTTTGTCTCTGTCCTGCGCTGGCTGACCTTGTGGTAGGGCCTTCTCTTGAAGTTCACGCTCCCAGTATGCGGGGCCTAATCGTCTCCTGGCTCTGTTACGTATCAGCACCTTAGCGATCCTGGGACTTGTAGTTCTCCAGGGATTCCGGTTGTGCCTTACTGGGTCATAGAGATCCCGGTAAGCTCGGATCCGGTGTCCGGTAAATGCTTCGGGGTGAGCTGGTTAAGCTCCTCTGCCCCTTATGTACTAACTCGCCACTCGCCTTCGGCCTACTCGGGCCCTCAATAGGCTATACACACTAACGGCAGCTTGCCGCGCTTCACCGATCTTATGACGCCGGCACACCTTAAGCTCTATCTGGGCTCCCTGAATCTAGCTAGCAGGAGCCTCGTGCTCCACTGCTGAACTATTAACTGAGTTCTCTAGACTAGACTGAGCTCCACTGCAGACTGACCTCTCTTAGGCTTCTCTACTGCAGGAACTCTTCAGAGGAACTGAACTGCCTAGCTCCACCTTCCCTATTTATATCCCTAACGGGCTCCCTCTGCTGGTCTGAGGTGGAAGGTGGAGATGTGTGAATGTTTATGGGGGCCTCTTGTGGAGGATTCCATCAATACACTCTTCTAGGATCTGTGATACCAAGCACAGCGGGGCGTCACAGATGCTATTGACGACGAGGTTAGGTTGCGCCTTCCTGGACAGAGACGGAGTACTGGAAGCACGTCAACAACTGCATCCTCAACCACAACTCCGCCTCTGACCACAAGTCGTAGTGGCTCTTCAGGTCGCATGGGCTCTAAGCCTTGCATAGCCTGGGCATTTATTCAGATCGATAAGGATGACCCAACTCGTGTTATCTGTAATATTTGTCACCAAAAGCTAAGTAGAGGCCAAAAAATCCATAGTTTGAGTACTTCATGCATGTACCGTCACATGGATATGAAGCATAAGTTGCAGTGGGAAGCTCACTGTGCTACAATGCGGCCTAGCAGGCTGGGCCAACCACCGTCTGCCCCATCTTGTGCATCCGCGGCCTCTTCATCCTCTGTGACTGGGGGGACAGCAGTCACACATGTTTTTGGACGCAGACCTGCCACCTCTTTACCTGCAACAGCCAGTGTGATTGGCAGGTCGTCAGTTCATTGGGAAGTGGAAACACCTGCTGGTGTTGAGAGCTCTCTGACATCGAGAGCACCACCTTTGGATCAAGGCAACCTAACATGTCCGCCTGCATCTTCCTCACAGACCGGCAGTTTGCCAGGGACACCCTACTCAACCCCGTCAAAGCACAACAGCCAGCCCTCGGTCCCTCAGATGTGGACAAGTAAAAGACCATTTCCTCCTAGCCATGAGAAAGCTAAGAGGTTGAATTTCACCATCTGCAAGCTGTTGGCTACAGAAATGCTGCCTTTCCGCCTGGAGGACACAGTGGATTTTTGAGACCTTATGTCCGTCGCAGTGCCCCAGTACCAGATGCCCAGTCAGCACTACTTCTCAAAGAAAGGTGTGCCTGCGCTCCACCAGCATGTCGCACACAACATCACCGCTTCTTTGAGAAACTCTGTGTGTGACAGGGTGCATTTCACCACAGACACTTGGACGAGTAGGCATGGACAGGGGCGTTACATGTCGCTGACAGGGCACTGGGTAACTATGGTGACAGCAGGACAAGGGGCTGCTGTCCAAGTCTTGCCGTCCCCGCGAGTTGTACGTCAATCCTCTTTATCTAGAAGTTCCTCCACTGCTTCTGCCTCCTCAACCTCCTCTCGGTCCTCCACCTGCACCCAAAGCCTGTCTGGTAATGCCACCTGCTTTCTAACTGCGCACCTCCTTACTATGCTGGCAGCAGGGCTCAACGGCATCAGTGTTTACTTTGAAATGTCTGGGAAATGTGAGTCACACAGCTGAGGACTTGTGGTCAGCTCTGGAGACCCAGTTTCATGAATGGTTGTCTCCACTGGACCTGCAACCAGGGAAGGCCGTGTGCGACAATGCTGCAAACCTGGGTGCGGCCCTTCACCGGGGCAATGTTACACACGTGCCTTGTATGGCTCACGTGTTGAACCTGGTTGTCCATAAATTTTTAGCCCACTATCCCGGACTAGATGGCCTTCTGCAGAGGGCACGGTCGCTGTGTGCTCACTTCCGCCGTTCGCATCCCGCAGCTCAACGACTTACATCTCTACAGAAATCGTTGGGCCTGCCAGTTCACCGGCTGAAATGCGATGTGCCGACATGGTGGAATTCAACTCTGCACATGTTGCAGCGACTGTGGCAGCACCGACAAGCCCTGGTGCAATAGTTTCTGACGTATAGCCTGGGCCAACGAGATCCAGAGGTGGGGCAAATCACGCTGCAGGAGTGGTCTCATATCAGGGACCTATGAAGTTGACGCGCCCCCTGGGCCGTGGGGTACCCGGAGCCGGGCCAGTAGACGCTGGGGGTTGTAGTCACTGTGGCGGTGACCCGGTCCGTGACCCAGGGCGGTCAATCCAACGGTAATTTGTATATATGGATTTTATAATGTCCGACTATGCCACCTGTGGAGTGCGGCCAAAGGGGCCGCCGCTGCGGAACAGTCCTCTGAAGCTGGTGGTTTTGCTGCAATGGTATTATTACTCACCACAGGAAGAGTGTAGCTTCAGGGCAGTGTGGGTGGATGATGGTGGTTGCAGTGCAGGGAGTCAATAATGAACACAGAGTCCGTGTGATGCAGTCCCAAGATCTTTACTCACAGTTGTTGCAGTCCAGATTACAGGTACCAGAGCTATCTCACCCGTCATGCTGTGCGTACTCAGTGAGGGGCTCAGTCCACCCCCAGATAGCTCCGGAGTACTTAGCAGGACCCCCTTCTGTGTGTCCTTTCTCTGGCCTTCTCCCTGCACCTCACACCCAGTGACACTTCTATCCGGTATCCTCGGGCCTTGGCGGGCGACTTGTGTTCCGTCCCCTGGGTCCTATGTGGCTACCTTCTTAGTGAGACTGGTGTGGACTTTTGCCTGCAGTACATGAAATGCTGCAGCCTCCGGTTTCTAGTTGAGCCTTGCTGTTTCTCCTCTAGTTGAGGGACCGGTTCCCCTTATCTGGCCTGACCCCTCTACCTCCTGGTAGCAGCGGGAGTACAGGTGGCCTTCTGCACGGCCCGTAGCCCTAAGGTCCCTTCGGTTCCTGGAGCCTTCCTGCTCCCACTCCTCTCTTCTCTCCTTCAGTCCTGGGCCTCCCAGGCTAGGCCCGCCTCCGGAGCAGAGCTCATGCCGAGCCTCTGCTCCTGTCACTTTTCCTCCTCTGACTGGCTTGCTCTTTCTAAGATGGCTTCCTATTTATACTCTCCCTGTCATGTGCTCCCCTAAGCTGCTCCCCTAAGCACCCACTACATAGGATCCTCCCACCAGCTAGGGACCTGGGACTGTGCTCTCCCTTACGAGCAATCTCGCCCTAACCCCACTGCGGGTATGTGTTGGATGCAGGTGTTAGGGTCCCGAGCCATACGCCTTCCTTACCTGAGGGTGAGATACCATACCTCTGGGTGAGATGCAGTAACTCTGTGGTGACTGCACCCTCAGGGGCGCCACACACCTTTCTGCACAGTTTTGAAATGGCGACGAAGATGTTTAGTGCTGACGACGATGCCATTATCAGCATAACTATTCCGGTGATTTACATGCTGGAGCACACATTAAACAGAATTCAGAGTCAGGTGGTCGGACAAGAGGAGGTGGAGGAAGTAGAGGAGGAGTCGTATGTGGAAGGGATAACATCTCCAAGGTCCAGACGGTTGGCAGCACCAAGGAGGCAGGCATGGGAGGGTGGGGGAGAGGGGTTAAACAGGGCGCATGGTAGCAGCCAAACTGTTGAGGAAGGTGCAGGAGCCGAGGAAGAAGTGGAGGATGAACTGGCGATGGGCATGGAAGACTCATCAGATGAGGGAGACCTTGATCACATTTCTGTTGTGCGAGGTTGGGGGGAGAGGGCAGAGGAAAGAAGCATGATTCTTACCTCGCTACCAACACAACAAGGACTTGGTCCTCCTGGATGCGCAAGACACATGAGTGCCTTCTTGCTGCACTACCTGCAACATGACCCTCAGATTGCAGAATTCGAAGTAATCTCGACTACTGGGTTGCCACACTCTTATATCCCCGGTACAAAAGTAAATTTGCCGAAATAATTCCTGCCATAAAAAGGGATTGACGCATGCAGGAGTATCTGCAGACGCTGTTGCAGAATCTTACATGTGCTTTTCCACAAAACACCAGTGGTGCACGAAGTGAATCTCACAGTTCTAACTTGCCAACCGCGGGACTGTCGAGTTTTCATCACTCAAACCGTAACAGTAACACAGTATCTGCTGGTAACAGCAATTTTGTGAAATCGTTTCACCACTTTTTTAGCCCATCCTTTGCAAGGCCACAGGAGACAAGAAGTCTGACACATAGTCAATGCCTAGAGAGGATGGTGCAGGAGTATCTCCAAGTGAACATCGAAGCCATGACTGTGTCACTGGACTCTTGCTCATTTTGGTATTCCAATCTGGAAAAATGGCCGGAGCTCGCCACTCACGCCTTGGAGATCTTGTCATGCCCTGCAGCCAGTGTTCTCTCTGAACGTGTGTTCAGCGCTGCTGATGGTGTGCTGACAGATAAGCGCACGCGGCTGTCCACTGAGAATGTAGACAGACTCACGTTCATAAAGATGAACAAATCATGGATTCGCAAGGACTTTTCTAATCCTGTGTTATCCTTGGGAGGCTAAAAGCTTGAGGATTTGGTAATATCACCTCACCAACCGTTTTAAGCAACTGTGGGGCAATTGATGCCACTTAACCCTAGAACGCATGACCATAAAAATCTACACTTTCATATACCTGGGGCCTTTTAGGCCCTTGTGCAAATAACATTGAATAACTCAAACTCAAATGACAAACAACTATATACATGAAGAATACCTAGAGTTTCAAAATTCTAACTAAAGTAATCTTGCAGAAAATAGAAAACAATTAACAGGGCGGGACTGCGAGGCCCCAGGTATGCGTTCTAGGGTTAAGTGGTGTCTGTGCCACAATTTTGGGAAAAAATGGAAACTCTTTTTGGAGTCCCCTTGCTGTGTCTTACGTGACGTTGGCATCGTCAATTCCAGGTTGGTTGGGTCGCTCCCCCCCCCCCTTTTAACTGTAAGAAACTACATACACTATGGCTTGGGGTAACACAGATGATTGAGTCTGAAGAGCTGTTTACTCAGAGGTCTGCTCCAAATCTTCAGTGTCTGCTAGTCAGCGTAGAATTTTTAACTGCATCTAGCCTAGGCAATACTTTGGGCGTAGTAGCCCAGCTGCGAAGCAAGCTGCACCGCCTGTGTATCTAATAAGAATTTTTAAATGCATCTAGCCTAGGCAGACTGTGGGGACCCCCAACCAAACCCAGACGCTCAGCCCCCCTACCGCCCCCCTTTCCTTGACAATACAATAATGTAACTCTTACAACTGGATGGGTGAGGATCGGTCACAGCTTTATTAACTCTTTATACTCATTCCATTAGAAAGACATTTTATTTCTAAAATAATTCAGCTTGTTGCAGCATGCCCTGGGTCTCCACTCCGGCAACTTGGCCAACAAGTGTAACTCTCCAACATGTCCCTTCTATTTCCAGGCCACGGAGGATCTTGCGTACTCGTATGCAGGACTCTGACACCCACCCATAACTCTTAACGCGTGTTCCACTCCGTCCTGGAGTCCTGACAGGAATATGTCCAGTCCAATATCCATTAAGTGAACACCGTCGGGCCGTATGAGGCCTGCTTTATCTCCTTCCAGTTGTCGGTGTCGTACCACTACACCGCCTCTGTCTCTTCTAAATTTTGCCATCCGAATATTTATTACCCGCCTTGTCCGTTCGATGGCCGTGATGTCTCGCTCACCTTGCCATACCGCTATCGGCACAATCTCTGACCATACTATAGCTAGTTTTGTGAAAAATTCTCTGAAGCGCTCAGTGTCTAGTTTCATTATTGCCATTAGTTATGCGCTCTTGTGATGACCTAGGTTGTTTCCCCCGGCCTGTATAACTAAGATGACCAGACATCTTGCCTCTCTCCCTACCTTGATTACCTCCATTAGTACCTGTGGCCATAGCAGGCCTCTAATACCTCTCCAGTTGAAATATGTGTTATGAAACTCTAATTTCCTCCCGCCTGGGCGGACTTTCGCCCTTTAATCTGCCCAATATATATACGAGTGGCCTATCACCCACACTGTTGGCTTAGCGTCACCTGTAAAAGAAACAAACCACGTTAGGATAACAAGTCCGGTCTTATGTATCTTGCCAAACACGTGGATCACCATCTCTCTATCCTCTGAACTTCCGTTTCTGACAGTCCTGCTCTTGCTGCTTCTGTGGCCGCGCCTATGCGGAATGAGTGTGTCCCGTAATCTTTGGGGTGGTTCCCTGCCGATGTTATGCATTTATTAAATATAGCTTGGAACTGGTATCTTGATAATGGCGTCCCATCAATGTGTGATAGGAACAAATTACTTTGTGATCTGATGGTTAGATATGGTTTTACTATTGTTACCCGACTCAGTGTACCGTTTGTGGGTTGTAGAAGTACCCAAGTGCCCCTGCCCGCTGGAACCATTTTCGATTTGTGTATGCGTAGACGTATTGCATTATTGCCTATGACTACGTCCTGGTGTAATAAGCCTCCACTGGTGCTAATTTTTGATTGAGGGACTAATTCGCTTATGCATAGCGCCCCGAAGAAGGCGACCACAAATGCAGTAGACAGTAGTGTTGCTTCAAATTGTGAGTGTCATGTTAATGGTGTTAGGGATATGATGTGAGAAATCAGTTTTAGTGACACGGGACGGGACGTCTACACTCCTGACTTGGCTGACCCCTTTTCCACCCTTTTATGGATTGTCTGATGATGAATCTTTGTCACATCTCCCCAATTCAGTAGTTGGAAGTGAAATGCTACTCCGGTCAGACACCGCTGCGCTGACGCCCCTGATATGCCCCTCATCATTAGCTGGTGGAGAAATTCTATGGTGACTTGTGATCTGGCTTGTTCACATTGGTCAACCCGTCTGCCTGCTACTAGTCGTGTCCACTCTTCCCATGCCTTACCGTATGCTTGCCACGTCGACGGGGCAACTGACGCTCTGATTAATGGCATCAACTATTCGCCACTAGATCCCAAAGGGAAGGTGGGCAACTGTTGTCCCGATGGGTGGGCATTGTGGAAGAGCTCTGTGAAAATCTGCCAATTGAATTGTTATAAAGCGTTAGCAGCAGCTTTAGACCCCTCAGCATAGTGGCTAGCGCGGACCCATACATTGTGTTTTAGGCACAGGAATGCTAGCCTGGGTAGTAGGCCTAGCACTGGGAGAGACGATGATGCCATCTTATTAATGCAGTGCGCTAAGCTGGTGTTTTTTGTTATGAAGCGTATATTTTTGTAAGCCAGGAGCGCGCCCCATATTTCTATTGCTACCACTATTGGGAAGAAAAATTATTTTCAGGGCTAGATGCAGCGAAAAATTATTATTAATTGAAAAGCTGGTGGAGCTTGGTATAGATGGCCTAATACAATGAGACCCACACACTGCTAGAAGGCCAAATATTTTTTCAGAGTTAGATGCAGAAAAAAATTATATTCAGTTTGCAACCTGATGGAGGTCAGTATAGATGGACTAATAGAACAAGTCCCACACACTGCTAGAAGGCCAAATATTTTTTCAGAGGTAGATGCAGACAAAAAATTATTTTGAATTTGCAACCTGATGGAGGTCAGTATAGATGACTAATAGAACAAGTCCCACACACTGCTAGAAGGCCAAATATTTTTTCAGTGCTAGATGCAGAAAAAAATTATATTCAGTTTGCAACCTTATGGAGGTCAGTATAGATGGACTAATAGAACAAGTCCCACACACAGCTAGAAGCCCAAATATTTTTTCAGAGGTAGATGCAGAAAAAAATTATATTCAGTTTGCAACCTGATCGAGGTCAGTATAGATGGACTAATAGAACAAGTCCCACACACTGCTAGAAGGCCAAACATTTTTTCAGAGCTAGATGCAGAAAAATATTATATTCAATTTACAACCTGATGGAGGTCAGTATAGATGGACTAATAGAACAAGTCCCACACACAGCTAGAAGGCCAAATATTTTTTCATAGGTAGATGCAGAAAAAAATTATATTCAGTTTGCAACCTTATGGAGGTCAGTATAGATGGACTAATAGAGCAAGTCCCACACACAGCTAGAAGCCCAAATATTTTTTCAGAGGTAGATGCAGAAAAAAATTATATTCAGTTTGCAACCTGATGGAGGTCTGTATAGATGGATCAATAGAACATGTCCCACACACAGCTAGAAGCCCAATATTTTTTCAGAGGTAGATGCAGAAAAAAATATATTCAGTTTGCAAACTGATGGAGGTCTGTATAGATGGATTAATAGAACAAGTCCCACACACAGCTAGAAGCCCAATATTTTTTCAGAGGTAGAAGCAGAAAAAAATATATTCAGTTTGCAACCTGATGGAGGTCTGTATAGATGGATTAATAGAACAAGTCCCACACACAGCTAGAAGCCCAATATTTTTTCAGAGGTAGATGCAGAAAAAAATATATTCAGTTTGCAACCTGATGGAGGTCAGTATAGATGGACTAATACAACAAGTCCCACACACAGCTAGAAGCCCAATATTTTTTCAGAGGTAGATGCAGAAAAAAATATATTCAGTTTGCAACCTGATGGAGGTCTGTATAGATGGATTAATAGAACAAGTCCCACACACAGCTAGAAGCCCAATATTTTTTCAGAGGTAGATGCAGAAAAAAATATATTCAGTTTGCAACCTGATGGAGGTCTGTATAGATGGATTAATAGAACAAGTCCCACACACAGCTAGAAGCCCAATATTTTTTCAGAGTTAGATGCAGAAAAAAATATATTCAGTTTGCAACCTGATGGAGGTCTGTATAGATGGATTAATATAACAAGTCCCACACGCAGCTAGAAGCCCAATATTTTTTCAGAGCTAGATGCAGAAAAAAATTATATTCAATTTGCAACCTGATGGAGGTCAGTATAGATGGACTAATAGAATGATGCTATGCCCAAAAGATTTTACTTCACTAGGTGCAGTAAAAAAAATGGTATTCTATACACAGGTGGTATATCTTGCAACACAGATAGGCTACTCCGCTGACTAACACACTCTGCAATAGGCCAAAAAGGATTAGCTTTGCTAGATTCAGCCAAATGCTGTGAAAAAAACTTGCACAGCACTGGCACAAACCTGCCTGGCAAAAACTGATAGGAACTGATGTAACCTAGTCCTGAAAAGGACTCCAATTACAATTAGTCTTTACTCCCACAATCTATCTATTTAAGAGCACAGACCTGCCTGATAAAAGTCGTAGGAAATGCTGTAACCTAGTCCTTAAAAGGACTGCAATCACAACTATTCCCTACTCCCAAGCTATCTGTAGATTTGTGCGAAAATTGGCTTGAAATTAACAAGGTATAGCGCACACAGCAACAGCGGTGCCGTCTAACACGCAGCTGCAGCAGTGAGAAAATGGTGGCGACGGGGAAAATGGCTTGGTCTTATAGGGCAAGGACATGTGACATACACTGCCAATGACACATGCCCTTGCTTGTGTGAAAAAAAGCACTTTGCTCCGTGTGTGCGCTGCTGATAGGCTGACAGATTGCACCTCCCCACTGCAAATGCGGGAAAGAGAAAAAAAAATGGAGATCTTCATTGTTCCTGCAGAGATCCATCCCCTGCCCCTCCCCCCACCCCGCTGTACACTCAAACTGCATATTAACATTAATTTTCATCATTACTGAGAAAAAATCCAGTTATGATTTTGGTGCACGAACAGTTATCGAACATAACCTCGAACAGCCAAATTTTTCTCAAATTGTTCGTGTTCGCCGAACGGCTCGAACACCGCCCAAAACAGCTCGAATTTGAGATTGGCGAACAGTTCGAGTAGAACAACGCTCATCTCTAGTTATGATTACTTCAAATTCTGACAATATGAGGATCATGTTGCAGGTAGTGCAGCAAGAAGGCACTTATGTGTCTTGCGCATCTCGGAGCCCCAAAATTATTTTCCGGGCTAGATGCAGCTAAAAATTATTATTAATTTTAAATCTGGTGGAGCTTAGTATAGATGGTCTAATAGGATCAGTGCTGCACACTGCTACAAAGCCCAAATTATTTTCCAGTCAAGATACAGATAAACATGATTAGTAATTTGAAAGCTTAAAACGGTTGGTAGAGTGATTTTAACCAATCATCAAGCTTTTACTCTCCCCAGGATGACAAAGGGGTAGAAAAGTCATTTCGGATCCATGATTTGTTCATCTTTATGAACGTGAGTCTGTCTACATTATCAGTGGAGAGCCGCGTGCGCTTATCTGTCAGCACACCACCAGCAGCGCTGAACACACGTTCAGACAGAACGCTGGCTGCTGGGCATGACAAGATCTCCAAGGCGTAAGTGGCTAGCTCCGACCATTTATCCATATTGGAAGCCCAAAAAGAGCAAGGGTCCAGTGACACAGTCATGGCTTCAATGTTTACTTGGAGATACTCCTGTACCATCGTCTCTAGGCGTTGACTATGTGTCAGACTTCTTGTCTCCTGTGGCCTTGTAAAGGATGGGCTAAAAAAGTGGTGAAATGATTCCGCAAAATTGATGTTACCAGCAGATACTGTAGTTCTGTTACGGTTTGAGTGCTGAACACTTGACGGTCCCACGGTTGGCAAGTTGGAACTGTGAGATTCACTACGTGCACCACTGGTGTTTTGTGGAAAAGCACATGAAAGATTCTGCAACAGTCTCTGCTGATACTCCTGCATGCGTGCATCCCTTTCTATGGCAGGAATAATTTCTGCAAATTTACTTTTGTACCGGGGATCTAACAGTGTGGCAACCCAGTAGTCAGGATTATTTCTAATTCTCACAATTCGAGGGTCATGTTGCAGGTAGTGCAGCAAGAAGGCACTCATGTGTGTTGCGCATCCAGGAGCACCAAGTCCCTGTTGTGTTGGTGGCGAGGTAACAATCATGCTTCCTTCCTCTGTCCTCTCCCCCCAACCTCGCACAACAGAAATGTGATCAAGGTCTCCCTCATCTGATGAGTCTTCCATCAGTTCGTCCTCCACTTCTTCCTGGGCTCCTGCACCTTCCTCACTAGTTTGGCTGCTACCATGCGCCCTGGTAAAACCATCTCCCCCACCCTCACATGCCTGCCGCCTTGGTGCTGCCGACCGTCTGGACCTTGCAGATGTTAGCCCTTCCGCATACAACTCCTCCTCCTCTACTTCCTCCACCTCCTCTTGTGCCACCACCTGACTCCGAATTCTGTTTAACATGTGCTCCAGCATGTAAATCACCGGAATAGTCATGCTGATAATGGCATCGTCAGCACTAAACATCTTCGTCGCCATTTCAAAACTGTGCAGAAGGGTGCATAGGTCCCTGATCTGAGACCACTCCGCCAGCGTGATTTGCCCCAAATCCGGATCTCGTTGGCCCAGGCTATACGTCAGAACGTATTGCACCAGGGCTTGTCGGTGCTGCCACAGTCGCTGCAACATGTGCAGAGTTGAATTCCACCAGGTAGGCACATCGCATTTTAGCCGGTGAAGTGGCAGGCCCAACGACTTCTGTAGAGATGTAAGTCGCTGAGCTGCGGGATGCGAACGGCGGAAGTAAGCACACAGCGACCGTGCCCTCTGCAGAAGGCCATCTAGTCTGGGATAGTGGGCTAAAAATTGCTGGACAACCAGGTTCAACACGTGAGCCATACAAGGCACGTGTGTGACATTGCCCCGGCGAAGGGCCGCACCCAGGTTTGCAGCATTGTCGCACACGGCCTTCCCTGGTTTCAGGTCCAGTGGAGACAACCATTCATGAAATTGGTTCTCCAGAGCTGACCACAACTCCTCAGCTGTGTGACTCACATTTCCCAGACATTTCATGGTAAAAACCGCCTGATGACGTTGAGCCCTACTGCCAGCATAGTAAGGAGGTGTGCAGGATCCCTTCTGCGCAGTTAGAAAGCTTGTGGCATGACCAGACAGGCTTTGGGTGCAGGTGGAAGACCGAGAGGAGGTTGAGGAGGCAGAAGCAGTGGAGGAACTTTGACATAAAGAGGATTGACGCACAACTCGTGGGGACGGCAAGACTTGGACAGCAGCCCCTTGTCCTGCTGTCACCATAGTTACCCAGTGCCCAGTCAGCGACATGTAACGCCCCTGTCCATGCCTACTCGTCCAAGTGTCTGTGGTGAAATGCACCCTGTCACACACAGAGTTTCTCAAAGAAGCGGTGATGTTGTGTGCGACATGCTGGTGGAGCGCAGGCACACCTTTCTTTGAGAAGTAGTGCCGACTGGGCATCTGGTACTGGGGCACTGCGACGGACATAAGGTCTCGAAAATCCTCTGTGTCCACCAGGCGGAAAGGCAGCATTTCTGTAGCCAAGAGCTTGCAGATGGTGAAATTCAACCTCTTAGCTTTCTCATGGCTAGGAGGAAATGGTCTTTTACTTGTCCACATCTGGGGGACCGAGGGCTGGCTATTGTGCTTAGACGGGGTTGATAAGGGTGTCCCTGGCAAACTGCCGGTCTGTGAGGAAGATGCAGGTGGACATGTTAGGTTGCCTTGATCCAAAGGTGGTGCTATCGATGTCGGACAGCGCTCAACACCAGATGGTGTTACCACCTCCAAAGAAAATGATGACCTGCCAATCACGCTGGCTGTTGCGGGTAAAGAGGTGGCAGGTCTGCGCCCCAAAACAGGTGTGACTGCTGTCCCCCCAGTCACAGAGGATGAAGAGACCGCGGATGCACAAGATATGGCAGACGGTGTTCGGCCCGGCCGGCTAGGCCGCATTGTAGCACACTGAGCTTCCCACTGCAACTTATGCTTCATGTCCATGTGCCGGTTCATGCATGAAGTACTCAAACTATGTATTTTTTGGCCTCTACTTAGCTTTTGCTGACAAATGTTACAGATAACACGAGTTGGGTCATCTTTATCGATCTGAAAAAATGCCCAGGCTTTGCAAGGCTTAGCACCCATGCGACCTGAAGAGCCACCACGACTTGTGGTGAGAGGCAGAGTTGTGTTTGAGGATGCAGTTGTTGACGTGCTTCCAGTACTACGTCTCTGTCCAGGAAGGCGCAACCTGACCTCGTCGTCACTAGCATCTTCCTCCACCTCCTCTGCTGACCTCATCTCTTGGCTGACTGTGGGTTGACAGTAAGTGGGATCTCCAACCTCATCATCATCACCCTGTGCGTTATCACACCCGTCGTCCTCAGAGCCAACCTGTTCCTGCCCTGACAAAAAACTAAAGTTGTCGCTCCAATCAGGTATTTGAGTCTCATCATCGTCTTCCTCATTGTCTCCACCAACAGGAGTTACAGTTTGGGAATGAGGGTCTACATTATGGTCAGAACCTTCTGCGTCTGGTCCTGGATCCGATTCATAAAGATTCTGGGCATCAGTGCAGATCATTTCCTCGTCTGGATTCACAGAAGCGCTGGAGTCGACCTCTGATTCCCAGGCTATAGTATGAGTAAACAGCTCTGCAGACTCAACCATCTGTTCTACCTCATACTCAGACGGGCAGCTGGAGATTTGGGAGCTGTGAGGAAGCAAGTGCGATTGGGGTGACACCTTTGAGGACTGGAGTATTTGTGATGTTGAAGTTGATGTGGAGGAGAGCCCACTTAAAGGAGCACTTGATATCCGTTGAAGCACCTGCTGTTTTTGTGCCTCATCTGGAATTTGTAGCGATTGACGTGGCCGTAAGAAAGGGATCTTATCACATTGTCCGCTAAAAGAAGTAGACATTTTAGTTTGGCTGGAAGATGGTCTTTCTTCTGCAGATGTTACTGTTGCTTTAACACCTACCCCACGGACACAACCTTAAGTCCCCTTCGCAACACGCCTATTCCCCTTTCCACCAGCAGCAGGCCTTTTTCCACTCATTTTGGTGGTTAACTAATTCACAACTCTGGAGTTGTTTGCACAAAAAAACAATGGATGGGAACCGAGCAGAGCTGAGTGGCCAAACTGTGGTATTAGGCCAAAACTATTGGCTGGGTTAGATGCAGAAAAAAATTATATTCAATTTGCAACCTGATGGAGGTCAGTATAGATGGACTAATAGAGAAAGTCCCACACACAGCTAGAAGCCCAAATATTTTTTCAGAGCTAGATGCAGACAAAAAATTATTTTTAATTTGCAACCTGATGGAGGTCAGTATAGATGGACTAATAGAGAAAGTCCCACACACTGCTAGAAGCCCAAATATTTTTTCAGAGGTAGATGCAGAAAAAAATTATATTCAGTTTGCAACCTGATGGAGGTCTGTATAGATGGATTAATAGAACAAGTCCCACACACAGCTAGAAGCCCAATATTTTTTCAGAGGTAGATGCAGATAAAAAATATATTCAGTTTGCAACCTGATGGAGGTCAGTATAGATCGACTAATAGAGAAAGTCCCACACACTGCTAGAAGGCCAATTATTTTTCAGAGCTAGATGCAGACAAAAAATTATTTTTAATTTGCAACCTGATGGAGGTCAGTATAGATGGACTAATAGAGAAAGTCCCACACACTGCTAGAAGGCCAAATATTTTTTCAGAGCTGGATGCAGATAAAAATTATTTTTAATTTGCAACCTGATGGAGGTCAGTATAGATGGACTAATAGAGAAAGTCCCACACACTGCTAGAAGGCCAAATATTTTTTCAGAGCTGGATGCAGATAAAAATTATTTTTAATTTGCAACCTGATGGAGGTCAGTATAGATGGACAAATAGAGAAAGTCCCACACACTGCTAGAAGGCCAAATATTTTTTCAGAGCTAGATGCAGAAAAAAATTATATTCAGTTTGCATCCTGATGGAGGTCAGTATAGATGGACTAATAGAACAAGTCCCACACACAGCTAGAAGCCCACATATTTTTTCAGAGGTAGATGCAGATAAAAATTATTTTTAATTTGCAACCTTATGGAGGTCAGTATAGATGGACTAATAGAGAAAGTCCCACACACTGCTAGAAGGCCAAATATTTTTTCAGAGCTAGATGCAGACAAAAAATTATTTTCAGTTTGCAACCTGATGGAGGACAGTATAGATGGACAAATAGAACAAGTTCCACACACAGCTAGAAGCCCAAATATTTTTCCAGAGGTAGATGCAGAAAAAAATTATATTCAGTTTGCAACCTGATGGAGGTCAGTATAGATGGACTAATAGAACAAGTCCCACACACTGCTAAAAGCCCAAATATTTTTTCAGAGGTAGATGCAGAAAAAAATTATATTCAGTTTGCAACCTGATGGAGGTCTGTATAGATGGATTAATAGAACAAGTCCCACACACAGCTAGAAGCCCAATATTTTTTCAGAGGTAGATGCAGAAAAAAAATATATTCAGTTTGCAACCTGATGGAGGTCAGTATAGATGGACTAATAGAGAAAGTCCCACACACTGCTAGAAGGCCAAATATTTTTTCAGAGCTAGATGCAGAAAAAAATTATATTCAGTTTGCAACCTGATGGAGGTCAGTATAGATGGACTAATAGAACAAGTCCCACACACTGCTAGAAGCCCAAATATTTTTTCAGAGCTAGATGCAGAAAAAAATTATATTCAATTTTCAACCTGATGGAGGTCAGTATAGATGGACTAATAGAATGATGCTATGCCCAAAAGATTTTACTTCACTAGGTGCAGTAAAAAAATTTGTATTCTATACACAGGTGGTATATCTTGCAACACAGATAGGCTACTCCACTGACTAACACACTCTGCAATAGGCCAAAAAGGATTAGCTTTGCTAGATTCAGCCAAATGCAGTGAAAAAAAGTTGCACAGCACTGGCACAGACCTGCCTGGCAAAAACTGATAGGAACTGATGTAACCTAGTCCTGAAAAGGACTGCAATTACAATTAGTCTTTACTCCCACAATCTATCTATTTAAGAGCACAGAACTGCCTGATAAAAGTCGTAGGAAATGCTGTAACCTAGTCCTTAAAAGGACTGCAATCACAACTATTCCCTACTCCCAAGCTATCTGTAGATTTGTGCGAAAATTGGCTTGAAATTAACAAGGTATAGCGCACACAGCAACAGCGGTGCGGTCTAACACGCAGCTGCAGCAGTGAGAAAATAGTGGCGACGGGGAAAATGGCTTGGTCTTATAGGGCAAGGACATGTGACATACACTGCCAATGACACATGCCCTTGCTTGTGTGAAAAAAGCACATCGCTCCGTGTGTGCGCTGCTGATAGGCTGACAGATTGCACCTCCCCACTGTAAATGCGGGAAAGAGAAAAAAAAATGGAGATCTTCATTATTCCTGCAGAGATCCATCCCCTGCCCCTCCCCCCACCCCGCTGTACACTCAAACTGCGTATTAACATTAATTTTCATCATTACTGAGAAAAAATCCAGTTATGATTTTTGTGCATGAACAGTTATCGAACATAACCTCGAACAGCCGAATTTTTCTCAAATCGTTCGTGTTCGCCGAACGGCTCGAACACCGCCCAAAACAGCTCGAATTTGAGATTGGTGAACAGTTCGAGTAGAACAACGCTCATCTCTAATCCTGAATATTGAGGACTTTAGAATTAAGAAGAGGATGACTGAATAAAATAAGATATGAACTGAAATATAAAGATTTTACACCATCATTGGAGCCATACGATTTTTTAATTTCACCTATTTATATGCATAAAACTAATAATTTCGAGTTTACCTGTAATTATATATAAATCCCAAATATACCATTGTCTTCAACAATTGCTTTATTTTGCCAAAATAAATCATAGCTGTAGCCATTTTCTATGCAAAATTTTTGAGAATTTATTATATTTTATGCAAAACCGCAATATATATTTTATGGTTAATTAGTTCTAAATAGGCAATATAAAATTAAAAAAATATCTATAGTAAAATAAATTGAAAATCAATACTCTGAGTAATTTTGAAACTGCTGAAGGGTAATATCAATAGCAGTTTTTAGGAAAAATATATTGCTCATTATTTTTTCTGATGTTTTTCTACATAATGTATGTTGGCACTTTCATCCCTGTAGGTGAATTATTAGATACATTTTACCTCTCTAGATAATTAAGTGACTGATCAATGTTGGAGCCAATGGAGCTGAGTTATTAATCTATTTGTAGCTTGGGTTTGCCTTATAATATACCTTTTTAAGTTAACATCTTAGTATGTCACCAATTTTGGGTTGCAATCTTCAGCTACCTAACATGTAACCACATTATGAAAGTTTAAAGTAATTCATAATTAGGTGTAAACTGAAACCACCAAGTAAGTCTGAATCCTGGAGTAGTTCTATTTCTACTTTCTCTTATTGGTGCCTTTTTGACAAAAGTTCATTCTAAGGGCCTTTGGCAGTGGACAGGGTTTAAAACAGACAAAATGAGTGGTCTCTAGCTATGCACTCAAATGCTGAACAAGCTGCGATGCACTATGCGTTCTTATACCTTTTCACCATAGCCAGAATTAATTTATGCCATTTTAAAGTAGCTCTTCTGTGAGAATGGACCTGATTGGATTGTCTAGCCTTCAAGGGCTCATCAGTGGCCCTTGGATGATTGATGTCTATAATTTTGTTGTGAATTCAAAGTTGTCCTTCTTTGAACCACTTTTGATAGGCACTGTATTAAACACTGCACACTGGGAAGGCCTAAAAATACCTGTTGTTTTGGAGATGCTTGTACCAAGACTTCTAACCATGACAATTTGGCATTACAGATCCTTACTAGTGATGAGCGAGCATGCTCGCTACTGCTCGGTGCTCGCCCGAGCATCTCACTGCTCGAGATGCTCGGCGCTCGCCGAGTATTTCCGGGTTGCTCAGGCGGGAACTCGGGTCCCCTCCCTGCATGTTTGGCGCTCTTTAGAGAGCCAATGAACATGCAGGGATTGCCTGCCATGCATTGTAATGCCGTAGCCATGTTGGTTGTGGGCATTACAGTGATTGGCTGGCCACACAATCAGACCTGGCGCCGCCATGCTCGTCACAGTCACTCCGGATCAGACAGTGTAGGGAGAGCTGCTGCTGTGTCAGGGAGAGATTTGATCGAGTATTAGGTAGTGTAGGGAAAAAAAACGTACATTACACATATCCATCTTAACAAACAGTCCTTCGGAGGACTAATCCATCTGCAGAGATATCGGGCAGGCAGGGTGTATAGGCAGGCGGTGTATATAGCAGACTGCAGTGCATATAGCACAAGGCTCCATTACAATTCTGCCTTCTGCTGCTGTTAGATATTTCTATACAAAGGCCCAGGTCTCAGGGGCCTGAATACTTTTCTTTGGATCTTAATCCTCATTATTTGCTTAAAAAGCAATCCAGAGAACACCATTTTTTCTGCGCCATTTGCTTATTGGCACTGTAGAATACAGCAAGGTCCTTTCCATATTAGAGCGCTTGAAATCAAACGGATCACATATACGTTGTCAGAAAATACTGCCATTTCTGGCCTCCATTAAAAATTTCCTTTAGTGTGTCATTGAAGCAATTCACACCAGTTTGCTGTTCAAACTACTTACCTACAGGCCAGGTATTTAAAACTTTGTTTTCTCCGACACACGGATCACATATACGTTTTCAGAAAATGCTGCCATTTCTGGCCTCCATTAAAAATTTCCTTTAGTGTGTCAGTGAAGCAATTCACCGCAGTTTGCTGTTCAAACTACTTACCTACAGGCCAGGTATTTAAAACTCTGTTTTCTCTGTCAAACTGATCACATATACGTTATCAGAAAATACTGCCATTTCTGGCCTCCATTAAAAATTTCCTTCATTGTGTCAGTGAAGCAATTCACAGCACTTTGCTGTTCAAACTACATACCTACAGGCCAGGTATTTAAAACTGTGTTTTCTCCGTCAAACGGATTACATATATGTTTTCAGAAAATAATGGCATTTCTGGCCTCCATTAAAAAAAATTTTCAGTGTGTCAGTGAAGCAATTGACACCAGATTGCTGTTCAAAATAGTTACCTACAGGCCAGGTATTCAAAACTGTGTTTTCTCCGTCACACTGCTCACATATACGTTGTCAGAAAAAACTGTCATTTCTGGCCTATATTAAAAATTTCCTTTAGTGTGTCATTGAAGCAATTCACCGCAGTTTGCTGTTCAAACTACTTACCTACAGGCCAGGTATTTAAAACTCTGCTTTCTCTATCACACGGATCACATATAAGTTCGCTCCAAACTCAGTCATTTGTAATGAGCATGGAAAATACTGTTCTCCATTTAAAATGGGCAAGGCACGTGGCAAGGGACGGGGTACTGGAAGCACTGCAGCACTGTCGCGGCCAAGGGGCAACCGGCTGTGCTGAAGCTAATATGCTTAGGTGAAAAACGGCACAATGCTGAAGAGTTGTGGACAGCTCTGAAAGAGAAGGCAGATCTGTGGCTCACACCGCTGAACCTACAACCAGGCATGGTCGTGTGTGACAATGGCCGGAACCTGGTGGCTGCTCTGAGGCGAGGCGAGCTCACACACGTTCCATGCCTGGCCCATGTGCTTAACCTCGTGGTTCAGCAGTTTCTCAAATCCTACCCGGAGCTGCCGGATCTGCTTGTTAAAGTACGCCGCCTGTGTGCCCATTTTAGAAAGTCAGCTACAGCTTCCCCCGCACTTGCAGTGTTTCAGTAGCGTTTGCAGATTCCAGCTCACAGACTGGTGTGTGATGTCCCCACGCGTTGGAACTCTACACTGCAGATGTTTGGAAGGATTTGTGAGCAGAAGAGGGCAGTTGTTGAGTACCAGCATCAACAAGGCCTTCGGTATTCAGTTCAGACTCCACACATAAGACCTCAGGAGTGCATATGTATGTCAGACATATGTACCATCCTCCAAAACTTTGAGCACTCCACCAAGATGGTGAGCGGCGATGAAGCCATAATTAGCGTCACCATCCCGCTTCTCTGTCTTCTGAAACGCTCTCTGCTCACAATCAAAGAGGATGCATTGCAGGCAGAGCACATTGAGATGGAGCAAGGAACCATACAGGGTGATTACACACAGCCAAGCCTCATCTCATCCCAACGTGAATTGGGTGACAATGATGAAGAGGAGGAGGAGGAAGAAGGACAGGAGCTAGTTTCATGGACTATAGACGATACTACCTGCACAAGTGTCATATCGTCTGTTCAGCGTGGAAGGCCAGAGGACAGAGAGGAGGAGGAGGATGAGGAAGAGAGCATGGTCAGTCATCCTCTTGGTGAGGACACGGAAGTCTTGCCTGTTAGTATTCTGACACGCATGGCTGAGTTTATGTTACGCTGCCTTTCCCATGACCCTCACGTTGTCAAAATTTTGGGTGACAGTCATTACTGGCTTGTGACACTTCTAGACCCATGTTACAAGGAGAACTTTATATCTCTTATTTCTGAGGGGGACAGGTCTACAAAAATGGGGCAGTACCAGCAGGCCCTTGTTGCAGAACTATTAAAAAAATTCCCATCTGAAAACGCTGGCAGCAGAGGACACACTTCATTGGACAACCAAGGAGTACAAGCGAGAGAGACACAACTTCAATCCAGGAGAGGCAGGGGAACACTGTCAAAGTTCTTTGAGAGTTTTCTCAGACCCTCCCATCGGACAGGCCCTGAGGTGCGGGGTACTCTCACAAGGAGTGCAAAGTTTGGGAAGATGCTGAGGGAGTACCCTGCCGACCGTACCAACGTCATCCGTGATTCCTCTGTGCCTTATAATTATTGGGTATCCAAGCTGGATACATGGAATGAACTGGCTCTCTATGCCTTATAGGTCCTGGCCTACCCTGCCACCAGCATTTTATAAGAGCGGGTTTTTAGTGCCCCTGGTGGAATTATAACTGATAAGCGCATCCGCCTCTCAAGTGAAAATGCTGCAGGCTGACTCTCATAAAAATGAACAAGGGCTGGATTGGGCCAGACTTCTCAACACCACCGAATGATATCAGCGTAACATAAACTCAAATCCAGTGTCTTTTCTTGGGAGGTGTATTCCCATGCATCTTTTCATACCCACACATGGGTATACACTTCCTGATTTTGTCTATTTGCTCTTGTCCTCCTCCTTTTCCTTATCCTCCACCACCATATCACCAGGGTGACCGTGGTCCATGATGCAACACCCACATAATTTTTTAAAGAGTGTTTGTGATACCCGTGAAAATTTTTTTTCATACAGCATGTTCATGTATGACCCCAGGGGTAAATGTTTGTCAGCCCTGCTCCATGTGTCTTTAAATTCTTAGTGGGGTTTTTCCTAAAATTGGTCATCCGTTGGACTCACTGCATACCGTATAACTGTATAGCAGACCCTCTCCTTTCTAATGGGAACATGTCGTACCTTGTTACTGTGGCCCTGCTCTGTGTATCTTTAAATTTTTAGTGGGGTTTTTCCTAAAATTGGTCAGCCGTTGGACTCACTGCATACTCTATAACTGCATAGAAGACCCTCTCCTTTCTAATGGGAACATGTCATACCTTGTTACTGTGGCCCTGCTCCATGTGTCTTTAAATCATTAGTGGGGTTTTTCCTAAAATTGGTCAGCCGTTGGACTCACTGCATACCCTATAACTGTATAGCAGACCCTCTCCTTTCTAATGGGAACATGTCGTACTTGTTACTGTGGCCCTGCTCTGTGTGTCTTTAAATTCTTAGTGGGGGTTTTCCTAAAATTGGCCAGCTGTTGGACTCACTGCATACCCTATAACTGTATAGCAGACCGTTTCCTTTCTAATGGGAACATGTCGTACCTTGTTACTGTGGCCCTGCTCTGTGTGTCTTTAAATTCTTATTGGGGCTTTTCCTAAAATTGGTCAGCTGTTGGACTCACTGCATACCCTATAACTGTAAAGCAGACCCTCTCCTTTCTAATGGGAACATGTTGTACCTTGTTACTGTGGCCTTGCTCTATGTGTCTTTAAATTCTTAGTGGGGTTTTTCCTAAAATTGTCCAGCCGTTGGACTCGCTGCATACCCTATAACTGTATAGCAGACCCTCTCCTTTCTAATGGGAACATGTCATACCTTGTTACTGTGGCCCTGCTCTATGTGTCTTTAAATTATTAGTGGGGTTTTTTCCAAATTGTGGCAGCCCTTGCAGTCACAGCATGGGCATTACCACTATAGGAGACCCGCTCCTTTATAATGGGAACTTTTTTTTTTTACTTAGACCCTCCTTTATGTCTCTTCAAAGGGGTATTGTGTTGCGTCCAAATTTTTGGCAGCCCTTGCAGTCACTGGATACGCAATAACAGTATAGGAGACCCAATTGATAATAATGGGAACAACAAAGCTTAGCCGGCTGATGGCTCTCTAACAATAGCTAGGGCCGACTGCTGGCCTTTTAAGAATAGTAAGGGCCGTCTGAGGTACCTGTAAAAATAGGCTTTATGACTTTCAGAGTCCCTCCATCATATATAAAAAAGGATGTGTCTGATGATGTGTCACACGCCACATTGCCAGATAAGGTTGTAAAATGTTAAAATTACATTTCCCGGTGAATGCATTTGTCTTAAAAAATAATGTAAAGCAAACAAAACAATAGGATCTTTCTTTAGTATAAAAAACAGCGCCACGAATTTAACCTCAATGTAATCACATTGTTCAGCTCATGCACCTCCTCCTCCATCTCCGAAATGATCACATCAGTCACAAGCTGACAGCACTGCAGCACTGCCTTGGCCAAGCGGCAACAGGCTGTGCTGAAGATAACATGCTTAATGCTTAATTGACAAACCGCCCAGCGCTGCAGAGTTGTTGAAAGCTGTAACACAGCAGCCTGATCTGTGGCTCTTACCGCTGAACATACAGCCAGGCATGGTCGTGTGTGACAATGGGCGGAACCTGGTGAAGGAGAAATGACAGCCGGGGTAGATACAGTTTCCTTCTATGCCAGTCCTTTCACGGAGCTAAAGAATATGGCTGTAGTGAAATAAAACTCCCACTGAGAAGCTGTTTCAGATTGAAAAACATTGTGCCCACCAGAGGATTTGATTCTGAGGTCTAACCTTTCTCACCTGCTCAAGAGCCCCATAGCAGCTGCAAAGTTAGCGCTATCATGAACTCTCCTGAGGTAGAAGCCAAGTCACACCAGAGGATTCTCTGTTGGGAACATCCAACCCTGCCGAGAAGCAGTCCTGGCTAAGAAAAGTGTGTGTGAAGTTTCCCGGACACTCTATGGCTGCTTTTTTACTGAGGAGGAAACACATGCAAACAAGGGGAGAATATACAAAGTCCTTGCAGATTTTGTCCTTGCTGGTATTTGAACCCAGGATTCCAGCGCTGCAAGGCTTCAGTGCTAACCACTGATCCAATGTGCTGCCGTTCACACTCTAATATCTAACAGGCTGGAGAAACTTGCACCTACTGCCACTCTATATTCAGCTCCTTTGTGAGAAAATGTATTTGGGCAGCCACTCAGTTTACCAAATAAAATTACTGAGAAGGAAATTGGGGATGGCTTCGCTACTGGTACTGTGGGCAGTGCTTATACCATGGCGTCGTACCATAGTTTGCTGGAAATGTTCCAGGCTGGTAGGAGGCAAGCACATTCCCACAGAAAAGTACCAGCAGTAAAGTTCAGGCCACGTTTCAAGTGCTAGCAGCTTTAGAGGACTTCCTGGGAGAAATGACACGCATCGTAGATACGGTTTCCCTCTATGCCAGTCCTTTCACCGAGCTAAATACAACTCTCAGCAAAAAAAGTTGTGGACTGGCTCCGTACCGTCCCTGGCCACATTCACCTGTCCACGTGTTTGTGGTTAGGCGTTCCTTCCCAGTAAGTGTATTGGGGAGGGCACGGGTAATGTTGTGGGACCCGTGCTTGTGGAAGGTGGAGGCGATACTGGGAAATATAGTGGCGGCTGGGGACCGAGTATGGACACCCGGCCGCCGCCGGCATGAGGTTGTGAAAACCTTCCTCCTCCACGAGCTTAAAATGCCGTATTTCAAGTGCAAAGAGCTGCCCAGAAATCTGGCAGTTT
The DNA here is from genome assembly GCF_046119375.1 of Phyllobates terribilis. Classification (NCBI taxonomy): domain Eukaryota; kingdom Metazoa; phylum Chordata; class Amphibia; order Anura; family Dendrobatidae; genus Phyllobates; species Phyllobates terribilis. Next base: position 404,789,795 of record NW_027362761.1, on the reverse strand, counting down.
AGTGTTGCGGCCTGTGGGTGGGTGGGTGGCTGGCTGCATACTTTCACTTGCATTCCAAGTAACAGAAAACTAAGCAGATGGTGGCCTCTATCATCATCATGGCCTCACCTCAACACTATGAACTCTCCTGAAGGAGAAGCCAGGGCCCGCCGGAGGAGTCTCCGGTTCTCTGGTGGGCCCGTCCAACGCTGCCGAAAAGCAGCCCTGGCTAAGAAAAGTGTTGGGGAAGGATCCCGGACCCTCTATGGCTGCTTTTTTAATGTGCATCGGCTATGCTTATGCATGTTATTTCTCAAAACGCATTACAGATCTGGCCATTGTCCAGCTCTGTATTCAAGAAATTAAATGCGCAAAGAAAGATGTGTGTGTGTGTGTCAAAGCACCACCGACAAGTGTGAGTTGATGTTGGACGGGCTGCCATTGCTTCTGCAACAAGCTAAATTACAGGACTTTCAGAGAGAAATGACACGCAGGGTACATACGGTTTCCCTCTATGCCAGTCCTTTCACCGAGCTAAATACAACTGTCAGCAAAAAAAGTTGTGGACTGGCTGCGTACCGTCCCGGGCCTCATTCACCTGTCCACGTGTTTGTAGTCAGGCGGTCCTTCCCAGTAAGTGCTTGTGGAAGGCGGAGGCGATAACGGGAAATATAGTGGCGGCTCGGGACCGAGTATGGAAACCCGGCCGCTGCCGGCATGAGGTTGTGAAAAGCTTCCGCCTCCACGAGCCTAAAAGGCCACATTTCAAGTGCAAGCAGCTGTCAAAAATTTGGCAGTATAGTATTGCAGCCTGTGGGTGGGTGGCTGGCTGCATACTTGCGCTTGCATTCCAAGGAATGGGGTAGGGACAACTGAATGCTGCTGTGGGACAAGGATGTGGACGGTGTTTGTTGCAAGTCTGCAACGACAGGTGCATGGCGGGAGGCATCTTCGCATGCGTCAATTATCACTTATGATGGGTACATTTTAGGCAGTGACCTGGGAGTCAGAGATGCATCCAGAGGTCTTCCCCATGCTGTTCCCATGTCTTTTCAGCACTGTATTCATGTGTCCGATGATGTGTCACACACCGCATGGCCAGATAAGGTTGTAAAATGTTAAAATAACATTTCTTGGTGAATGCATTTGTCTTGGTTGAAAGCAATTCAAAAGTGCAAAAACGCATCAAAAACACTACGTGTGAACATAGCCCAAGTTGTGGAGGAGTATTTTTGGTTTTGGTTATTTATTTTGCCTTATATACAAGTGTAAGGCGGTAGTGTTCATGCCGTGCAGTAACTGAGGCAGTGACCTAAGCAAGTCCAATATAAACAGCTTTTATTCAGCAACTCACTGGTAAACAGAAAGTCCTCCGGTTCGCAGCTGGGTTAACATGAGTCCATAACCATAAACAATGGTTGCCGGGGGCAACGGCCGTGCCGAGCCACTCAGAGCCTGACAGGTGCAGAGCCTTCCCAGGTGGGGGTCCAGCCACACTCATTCCTGCTGAGCTTTCCTGCTATGCTCCTAGCAGGTTCCAACATAGAACAACACTAATCCTTAGTACAGGGGTTTTAAAGGACCTGTGGCAAGAGCCACTGGAAAACTCGGGTTGGAGGGAGGAGGCCGCCCCACTGCCTCCTGTGACCTCCTCCAAGAAATGAAGGCCCTGCCGGGTTTTACTTAATCTGCCTTAGCCAGGAAGTCTGACCAGGTCATTGCTCACCTTCATTCCTGCATTGCAGCCGCAGGTGAGTTTGTGACTGCAATGCACTCCAATGGATTTAATAGGCATCTGTACACATTCTGGGGGATATATAACGTCCCTCATATACGATCCAGGTCACTGCCTCACAACAAGTCATTACCCTGGAAAGGATGTTCCTTAACATATTTCCCAGGAAAATCCATTTTGGTTTCGTTTTTGTATGTTTTATTGTGAGTCCGCAAAAGTGGAGTAATACTTTAACCACATTCGTGACAGCAGTGATCTGGGAGTCAGAGATGCTTCCAGGGGTCTTCCCCATGCTGTTCCCATGTCATTTGAGCACTGTTCCCTTTGATTTGGGCAATTTTTATTCCCTCTGCAGACCGCCGGGGTGAGCCGCCTGAAAAATGCTCGAGTTTCCCAGAGACTTACATTGGGCTCGTTGCTCTAGTCGAGCACCCGAGTATTCCAATTTGCTCAACCCGAGCAATGAGTACCCGAGCATTTTAGTGCTCGCTCATCACTAATCCTTACATTTGAGCATTTTTCCTTTTTCTACAACACCAACTTCAAAAACTTAATGTTCACTTGCTGTCTAATTCTACACCCCTTAACAATGAAAGTTAAAAGATAACCTATCATGTCCAGAAACACTAATTACCTGCAGATATAGGTTTAATCTACAGGAAAATTGTGTTTAAATCCTGTGTAGCCAAGTTACTGGTGCAGCGGCTACAAAGGGAAAATGAAGGTATATTCTCCCTGCAGCTGCTTGCTTCCAGTTATTGGGGCAGGGCAGGGACTGGTACAGTCACTGTTCACTACACAGCAAACATGTCTGTAATCACTCTCTGGAACTTTGATTGACAGCCTGCTTTGCACACACGCTCTACACATACGCTGTACTGAAAATTGTCAAAGTGTCGGCATGGATTACAGTCATGTACACCGTATAGTGAGTGGTGACTGTAACTGTTCCCTGCACCGCCCCAAAGATTGCAAGAGAGCAGCAACAGTAAGTCAACCAGGTATAATTTTAATGCTATTTAGCCACAGATGGAATCACAATGGGCCTATGAATATCCTATATGTAACATCCCTGGTGGCATGCTTGTATAGTGCACCACCTCCCACTATGCAAGACCGCAATCTTACCTGTCAGTCCTGCCTACAAACCATGCTCCAGTTCATGCTGTGTCCATGTCCCTTGACTGACTGCTTAGGGCGGCGGCCCGGTTACTTCCTGATTGTTATAGCTGCTGTGGGCGCACCCCTAATGCGTCTCCAGCCTATTGCTGTGAGTCACTGGATATTTAAACACCCTCGGCCCAGTAGGAGGTGAGTTTTGTGTCCACTCGCTACTTCATAGGAAGTACCTTGTTTCTCTCTGCTCTGACTTGCCCACCGCTCCAGTGGTATCCCACTGCTCTGCCTTACCCACTGCTCCGGCGGTTTCTCTCTGCTCTTACTTGCCCACTGCTCCGGCGGCTTCCCTCTGCTCTGACTTACCCATCGCTCCGGCACGTTCTCTCTGCTCTGACTTGCCCACCACTCCTGCGGCTTCTCTCTGCTCTGCCTTGCTCACCACACCAGCGGTTTCTCTCTGCTCTGACTTGCCCACCGCTCCGGCAGCTTTTCTCTGCTCTGATTTGCCCACCGCTCCGGCGGCTTCTCTCTGCTCTGCCTTACCCACCACTCCGGCGGTTCTGCTCTGCTCTGCCATGCCCACCGCACCTGCGGTTTTCGCTCCGCTTTGCTTGCTCACCGCACCAGCAGTTCCTCTCTGCTCTGCCTTGTCCTCTGCTCCAGCGGTTCCGCTCTGCTCTGCCTTGTCCACTGCACCTGCGGTTTGTCTCTGCTCTGCCTTGTCCACCTCTCCGGCGGTTCTGCTCTGCTCTGCCATGCCCACCGCACCTGCGGTTTTCGCTCCGCTTTGCTTGCTCACCGCACCAGCAGTTCCTCTCTGCTCTGACTTGCCCACTGCTCCCGCGGCTTCCCTCTGCTCTGCCTTACCCATCGCTCCGGCGGCTTCTCTCTGCTCTGACTTGCCCAGCGCTCCTGCGGCTTCCCTCTGCTTTGCCTTGCTCACCGCACCAGCGGTTTCTCTCTGCTCTGACTTGCCCACCACTCCCATGGCTTCTCTCTGCTCTTCCTTTCCCACCGCTCCGCCGGCTTCTTTCTGCCCTGCCTTGCCCACCGCACCAGCGTTTTCTCTCTGCTCTGACTTGCCCACCGCTCCGGCAGCTTCTCTCTGCTCTTACTTGCCCACCGCTCCAGCGGCTTCTCTCTGCTCTGCCTTGCCCACTGCTCCGGCGGTTCAGCTCTGCTCTGCCTTGTCCACCGCACCTGCGGTTTGTCTCTGCTCTGCCTTGTCCACTGCTCCGGCGGTTCTGCTCTGCTCTGCCATGCCCACCGCACATGCGGTTTTCGCTCCGCTTTGCTTGCTCACTGCACCAGCAGTTCCTCTCTGCTCTGCCTTGTCCTCCGCTCCGGCGGTTTCGCTTTACTCTGCTTGTCTACCGCATCTGCGGCTCTGTACCTGTCTCAAAGTCTGTACTGGACCCTATCCAGCCTGCGCTCCAACCTGCTAATACCTCCCGGTCTGCACTCCAGCCGTGCTTGCCAGTATCTCCCTGTCTGCATACCAGCCATGCTTGCCAGTGCCCACCTGTATGCATACCAGCAGTACTTGCCAATACCCACCAGTCTGCATACTAGCCGTACTTGCCAATACCCACCTGCCTGTATGCCAGTCTAACCTGCCTGTTCCTGCATTCCCCGGTGTAGGTCAACAACTGTGACCGGGGTCTGACCTGGAGTCGCACCTGGTCCCTCTGCTCGGCTCCTGCTTGGTCCACGGAGTCGACTAAGCTGCCGTGCAACCTTGGTCTGATCGGGTTGATACTTAGTTACGCCCCTCCAGGCACTCCTCGGTTCATGGTACAGTGGGATCACTAATCACGCTCACACCAGTCAGTCCGGGCGCGAGCGTAACACTATATGCACTATATCTTGTTTCTCTACTTCTCTATGTGTTGGACTGGGCCTCCTGATGATCCAATATCTGGTGAAACACGTTGAGGCATGAGATATAGAGACTGAAATCATGACAAAACGACAAAATTGCTATGTAACATCTATATATATATATATTTTCTATGATGTACTTTACCTTAGAATAGTGCCATTGTTGTCTGGACTAGGATTTTATCTGTATGCCTACCAGGGACAAGTAGGGTAAGTGAGAGCGAGTCGTCAAGGAGCAAGGGCGCCAAACCCCATATTTTTAGGGTGCGAACCTCTGCTGCTAGGCAGGATCAATCTACCTAACATCCTAGGGACATACAGGCCATTATTTTGTAATATAACCTTGGATGGTATTACTATATTTAATACAGTCTATAACTTTAATATCTATGTTTTTATATGCATTGATTCATATACATTGTAAAAGCATTTTTGGGCGATTTCATCAATATAGCTTCTATCCTTTATGATTGTTGGTTGTATCTCTATACATTAATGTCTTAGAAGCTATTGTGCTTTTCGACATATACCTCTATGATTGTTGACTTGATTTTCCATTTTGAAGTCTAAGAGGTTACTACATTGTGTGAAATATTATTTATATTCTCAGTCTTGATCATGCAAATCAATTATTTGATACTATGATTCAGACAGCATTGCTTTTGATTTAGTGTTTGTTCACTTTACACTTGGGTGTATTAGGTGTGTTTTTCTTGTTCTAATTAAATTAAATTAAAATAGTATTTTTTAAAGGGTTTATGTACACCAGTTAATAATTCCTCTTTGACTGCAATCTTCGCAATTACCTACAGATGGACTCTCTATCTGCAGGTAAATAGCATTCTTGGATGTGACAGGTTCCCTTCAATGTTTTAGGGCTCCATACGGCATTGGAGTGAGTGTCTACAGCTCTGCAGTATGGAGCCACAGTGAATACATGTATCACAATACTATGTATGAGCAGACTATTTTGCCATGTGCATGATGAAGGTGGATGTTCTCATTAATCTATATAATATACATTTTTAGTCATTCCAAAAGCACTCAGAGTCCAAACCTTTCACATACATGCCCCTATTTTTGCTCTCCCTTATAGAGCATATAGTATTACAATCCTACATGAGCAGCCTCAGCTATCTTTGCCAGCTCATTAAAACACAGTTGGGTCACATTTATCAAAATAAATGTGCCAAAATTCTGGTGTAATTTGCTCCAAAACACTGCCACAACGGTTTCTCCCCTTCCCATATTGATAGTTCTGCCACATGTCATTTGTCCTATTTACAGCGCTATTGTCTGCCCTGGTGTGTATAAATAGGTGACTCTTCAGATTTTGTGTTTCTGATGACGAGACCTGCGTAGTCTCGAAAGCTTGCCATTTGTTACCAACTTTTCAGTTAGTCATTTAAAGGCATCAACCACTGAGGACTCTCAATTTTTGTATTCCACAAAAAGGCTGTATTTCATGACTTGCATCATATTTATTATGTGTTTTAGACACTTTTTAAGACTTGTCCAACAAAGGGGCATGGCCTAATATGTGACACACTGTGCTAAAAAATGCTCCAAAATAGTGGCGCACATTTCTGGCGCCAAGTAAGAAAATAAATAAGTGGTATAAACTTAGATTAGACATTCTTAAAATGAAACAGATTTATCAAGAAGCATGAACCACTGTGATACATTTGGGGAATTGTAAGACTGTCCGGTCTAAGTTTCAATTGTCTAAGAATTAAATGGTTTTGGTAAATATGCCCCATTATCTTGTCTTATATTATTTGAAACATGCCGTTAAAGTATTAGACTGGGATGAATATGTTCCAAATAGACAGTGAAAAGCTATGAAATAAAGGGGCGCGTGAATTCCGCAGCTTTCATGTAATTGCTGAGTGAGGAATGCAAGGTATGGACAATGGAGGATTTGATTGATGAGTATGGTGATAACCTAGTTTGCCTTTATCCATACTAAAAAGAGGTACACTTATTGCAAAAGCTTCATAGAAACATAAATTAAGCCTGCCAGCTGTCAATGATGCAGGGTGCTGATTGAGATGTAATGATATAGTACATTATGTTTATGACATACAAATCACAATGGCTGAATGGTATTGACAACTGTACATACAGAATGCTTCATTCCATTAGGTCATTAGGGGCTGTGAATTTCTAGGAATAGGACTCAAAGTTATGATTAATGTAGTCTCATCCTAAAATTTCTAGGAATAGGACTCAAAGTTATGATTAATGTAGTCTCATCCTAAGCGTCAGGTATAGACAGAACAAGCCCTACGAAAAGTAGAATCAGTCAATACTTATTTGTTCCAACCAATTGTGGTCAGTCAGCATATAATAGTGTCCTGCAATAAGTAGAATATATTCTTGCAGCATTAACCACTTCCCGACCTTGGGCTTTTCCATTTTTGTGTTTTCATTTCTTGCTCCCCTTCTTCCTAGAGCTATAACTTTTTTATTTTTCAGTCAATATGGCCATATGAGGGTTTGTTATTTGTAGAATGAGTTGTAGTTTTGAAAGTCACCATTTATTTTACCATAGAGTTTACTGGAAAGCGAGAAAAAAATTCAAAGTGTGATGAAATTGCCAAAAAAGTTCAATTCCACAATTGTTTCTTTTTTAACCATGTTCACAGAATACTAAAACTGACCTGACATTAAGATTCTCCAGGACATTACAAGTTTGTAGATACTAAAAATGTATAGTTTCTTTTTTATTTAAGTGGTAGCTTTTTTTAATATTTTTAAAAACATTTTTTTCTACTTTTTACTTGCTTCAATAGTCCCCTCAGGAGACTTGAAGCTGCGATCTTCCAATCGCTTGTGCTACACATCCTATGAATCATAGGAGATGTTGAATGACAAGCAAAGAGTCTTCTTCAGACCCCCAGTTGTCATGCCAACCCCATTGGCACCACACTATCATGTGACAGGGGCACCCATGGGAGGGGTTTGTAACGTGCTTCCTGTAAGCGCAAGTTAATTGCTGATGTCAGAGATTGAGAGTGCCATTTAACATGTTAACAGCCTAATGGCTGTTAGGGGCACAAATAGCTGATTAAATCAGTTGTCATGTGCCAGAAAAGATGCGGGCCCACCACCGGAGCCTGCATCAAATGTTTGTACATGACCTATGTCGTACCTATATATCATAGGTCATGAAGAGGTTAAAGGAGCACTTTGGCATTTTCTTTTAATTTAGTCCTCCTTTAGGCATCAGTAATATGTGCACAATGTATGCCTTAAAATGCTTTGTTGCCTTATCCTGTTGAAAGAGAAATTGTGTGCCTTACCTCTATCCCTACACTGTAAAAGCATAAAATTGAGCTTCTTGGCCAGCCAACATGTTTTATACTGGTTGTGATAGTTTCCCCTGATTTGCTATTCTAGACCATGTGATGTCATAGTTCCAGGGCATTATGGGGAAGCCCACCTGCCTGCGCCTGTCATCATTAGCCCTCTCTGTGACTTTTCAGCAGTGTGTGCAAAGTGGCTCTGAGATTTAAGGTTATTGGCCGGACGTGCAAATTGAAATGCAAACTTTACAAATTTGCAGTTTCTGGAAATTTGACTCAAATAGATTTGAGCATCTGTACCTTCAAAAGAAGAAATTAGACAACTAGAATGGGGCACTGTGAAAGGAAGAAATCATCCAGAGATCTATAGAAGAACAAATCCTTTATTGAGTAGTCATCAGTCTAAACATTCTGCTTTCAGCTTCTTTTGTAAATGATAGGACTGCATACATATACAACTAATGACTGCCCTTATATACATAGGTTTAGGACGATAAACATACATGCAAAAGAGAAAATGCTGTACAGACTTTAAAAACAACTTTACTGCTTCACATAACTGAATAAAATAAAAAAAATTACTGTGTAATCTGAAGACAGCATGCTGTAGGGGTTAAAACACAGATTTCAGCTATGCCTCTTTTAGTGCTGTTGTTTGCTTGCACTGATTGTTTTAGTGCCAGGAGCTTATCATTGCTTAAGGCCCCGTCACACATAACGAGATCGGTAGCGAGATCCTTATTACATCATGGTTTTGGGATCGCTGGAGAGTCATTTCGTGATCGCTGGGGAGCTGTCAAACATGCAGAACTTCCCAACGATTTCAGCCGCCTCAGCGATCTAACTAATGATCTCGGCGGTCGTTGGGACGCTTTCACACACCAGCTATTTCAATGATCCACACCTTGATAGGGACTGTACTGTGTCACAAAGGCGTGCATAAAATTACTTTTCCGTGCCCCCTCATCTCCCATTGGTGGACGCTACTGCGTTCTGATTGGGCGGCCTTAGTTTAAAAGAAGGCCACGTTGTAGCAATTCCGTCCCTTTGTTCCTGACTGCGTTCTGGTTTCAGCCGGAGAATGCTACAACGATCCGTAAAATCAGGACTCAGTCGAATGAATGGATATCAACAGCCCGGAGAATTCTGCTAGGATCTGCAATCCAGCACGAGGTCAGAAACAAAGGATGGAATCGCTATTCTGTTGCCTTCTTTATGCACGGTGGAAAATGAGAACGCTGTAGCGACCACCGATCGGGGACGAGGGGCGCGGAACAGTCCAATTTATGCATGCCTACGTGTCTCAGTTCTGAATCGCTAACGAGGTCATTGATAAGGTGTGAAATACAGCGATGCACACTGCCCAGCGGGAGCGCAACGACCCAGGAATGGTCCAGGAAGATTTGTAACGATCAGCGATCTTACAGCAGGGGCCTGATCGTTGCTACCTGTCAGACATAACGAGATCGCTAGAAAGATCGCTATTGCGCCCCTATGGGGCTGTGTCCTCGAAACGCGTCCAGTTGTTCCCCTCCTAGGTACATGTTGTGATTTTGAATTTTGGAATAAAAGGATTTATCGCATGTGGCACCGGATATCCTTTCAAGTGTATGCTGGACACTAATCCGTGAGCCTGGGATTCCTGTGAGTATCAGGTGATATGAGCTAATTATCTTTCTTTAGTCTAAAAATAGAAAAACCTAAAGCTTGCTGTGACACTGGTATTGGAACCTTTTACATTAATTTAGTATGGAAACAAATTTTGATTCGCCTGTGGTAAATCACAAAACAAATTCTCCTGTCATTAATTGTCGGTGCCCACATGACATGAATTAGCCAATGAAATAATGACTTCAGTGTTTTAAAAAGCCATATGGTAGGCCCTGTTCCTTTGTCACAATAGTGAAGACAAAGTAGCTGTCTGAGGACATCAGAACTGCTATTAGCAAACACAAGACTTCCAAAGGGTATAAGACCATCTCCAAAGACCTTGGTATTCCAGTTTCAACAGTGCTCAATGTTATTAAGAAGTTTGTCAAGCATGGAACCATCAAGAACCTCCCTGGATGTAAGGGAAAGAGGAAAATTGACAAGAGATGTTTTTGAAGGTTGGTGAAAATGGTGGAAAAACACCACGTCAAACATACAAAGAGATGAAGGCCAATCTGGAACAGTCTGGGGTCGTGATTTCTAGTGTTGAGCCACCCCCATAGTGTTCGGGTTCGGTTCGGTTCGTTGAACACCGGGATGTTCGTGGAACTGTTCGTCGAACACCTTAGAACACCGTCGAACACCGTCGAACACCGCTAAAACCAAAGGCAGGAAGACAAAAACACATAGAAACACATAGAAAACACCTTCAAAGGTGTCCAAAAGCTGACAAACTGCTCAGAAGACACTCTCTTTTAAAAAGCCGGCCGGCAATTCAGCAGCTGCATACACCGGTACCTGACAATTTAGACAAGAAGGAATAGAGCATCACACATAGATTAGATAGATAGAAACATGTCAGTCACATATATAAGAAGTACAGTGACAGTGTTGCTTACTGTACTTGTCATTTAGTGTTAAAAGATTTATTAAAAAAAATAATAGTGTTTTCATGCTCCGTCTCTTTAAAAAAGCCGGCCGGCAATTCACCATCTGTACCCGACAATTTAGAATAGAAAGAATAGAGCATCACACATAGATTAGATACATAGAAACATGTCAGTCACATATATAAGAAGTACAGTGATAGTGTTGATTACTGTACTTGTCATTTAGTGTTAAAATAAAGGATTTAGTAAAAAAAAAATTGGCGTGGGGTTCCCCGTAATTTTAGTCTCTAGCGAAAGTTAAGCAGATGGCTGGGGCAGATGTTTGAAGCCTGGGAAGGGAGTAATACCCACGGAGCTTCCCAGGCTACTAATATCAGCCCCCAGCTGAATACCTAGCCTTTACTAGCTATTAAAATGGGGGACCCCAAAAAAAATGACGTGAGGTTCCCCCTATTTTAATAGCTAGCAAAGGCTAGGCAGACAGCTGGGGGCTGATATTAATAGCCCAGGAAGGGTGCCATGAATATTGTCCCCCTCCCAGGCTAGAAACACCAGCAGTCCCACGACAGCTTCAGCTCTGCTACATTCACATGACAGGCTGGACCGCAGCAGAACGCTGCCATCCAGCTTGCCATGCCACAGACACTGAGAAGCGCAGGCATGCTTGCGCTCTGCAGTGTCTGGCTGTGACGGCATAAAGATGAGCCGAGGTCATGTCCAATGAACTCAGCTTACCTCATGCACGTCACTGACAGCATGGGAGAATTCTCCTGTGCATGCGGTGAGTGCAGGAGATTTTTCCCACGCTGTCAGTGATGTGCATGAGGTGAACTCTTGTCCAATGAACTCAGCTCACCTCATGCACGTCACTGACAGCGTGGGAAAATTCTCAGTGCTCAGCGATTCAGCAGGACAATTCTCCCACGCTGGGATGGCATTGAGATGACAGGCGGGATGGCAGCTGAGCGCTGCCATCCAGCTTGTCATCCTTCAGAGACACTGCAGATCGCAAGCATGCCTGCGCTCTGCAGTGTCTATGAAGGATGGCATGCTGGATGGCAGCGCTCAGCTGCCATCCAGCCTGTCATCTCAAAGCCATCCCATCGTGGGAGAATTGTCCTGCTCAAGCGCTGAGCGCTGAGAATTTTCCAATGCTGTCAGTGACGTGCATGAGGTGAGCTGAGTTCATTGGACAAGAGCTCGGCTCATCAGGATGCCGTCACAGTGAGACACTGAGGAGCGCAAGCATACCTGCGCTTCTCAGTGTCTGTGGCATGACAAGCTGGATGGCAGCTTTCGGCTGCCATCCAGCCTGTCATGTCAATGTAGCAGAGCTGAAGCTGTCGTGGGAACCATGGAAAGGTAAGGATGAGGTTGCTTTATTATTTTACTTTTATTGCAGGAGATTGTTGGCTTCAGCTGGAATGGGCGTAATGGCAAGTATGGTTTAATTTAGAACATTAAAAAATTGTGTGTTTATTTCAATTAAAGGACTTTATTCTGGGTGTTGTGTTTTTTTAAATACTTTACTAGAAATTCATTGCGGTCATGGCTAATATTGGCGTGACCCCATGAATTTTGGGCTTAGGGCCAGCTGATAATGCCTAGCTGGCCCTAACCCCTTTGTTACCCAGTGAGCCACCGCACCAGGGCCCTGGATAAGTTGGGTACAGCGCCAGAAGATGGCGCTTCTATGAACGCGCCATTTTCTGGGGTGGCTGCGGACTGCAATTTGCAGCGATGGGGGTCCAGAAAGCTTGGGTCTCCCTGAGCTGCGGATTCCAGCCCCCAGCTGCCTAGTTGTACCTAGCTGGACCCAAAAATAGGGCGAAGCCCCACATATTTTTTTTTTAATTATTTCATGAAATTCATGAAATAATTAAATAAAAAGGGCTTCCCTATATTGTTGTGTCCGGCCAGTTGCAAATAGCCCGCTGGTGGTTGGGGGCAGCCCGTTCCTGCCTGCTGTACCTGGCTGGACACAAAAATAGGGCGAAGCCCCACGGCAATTTTTTTTTTATTATTTCATGAAATTCATGAAATAATTAAAAAAAGGGCTTCCCTGTATTTTTGTTTCCAGCCAGATACAAATAGGCATCTAGGGGTTGGGGGCAGCCCATTACTGCCTGCTGTACCTGGCTGGACACAAAAATATGGTGAAGGCCACGTCAAATTTCTGGTGAAAAATTCAATAAAATTAAAAAAAAAAAACACATTTAGGGACTGCATCTTTATTAACCCCTCCACGTGAGGGGTTAATAAAGATGCAGTCCCTAAATTTTATTTTTTTTATTATTTTTAATTAATTTTTCCCAAAAATTTTGACGTGGGCTTCGCCATATTTTTGTATGCCAGCCAGGTACAGCATCCAGGAACGGGCTGCCCCCAACCACCAGATGCCAATTTGTACCTGGCCGGACACAACAATATAGGTAACTCTTTTTTTTATTATTATTTCATGAATTTCATGAAATAATTAAAAAAAAAATACGTGGGGCTTCGCCCTATTTTTGTGACCAGCCTGGTACAGCAGGCAGGAAAGGGCTGCCCCCAACCACCAGCTGCCTATTTGTACCTGGCCAGACACAGCAATACAGGGAAGCCCTTTTTTTTTTGGATTTCATGAAATAATTGAAAAAAAAAACGTGGGGCTTCGCCCTATTTTTGTGTCCCGCCAGGTACAACTAGGCAGCTGGGGGCTGGAGTCCACAGCGCAGGGAGGCCCAAGCTTTCTGGGCCCCCCCCCGCTGCAAATTGCAGTCCGCAGCCACCCCAGAAAATACCGCGTTCATAGAAGTGCCATCTTCTGGCGCTGTACTCAACTCATCCAGGGCCCTGGTGCGGTGGCTCACTGGGTAATAAAGGGGTTAGGGCCAGCTAGGCATTATCAGCTGGCCCTAAGAACGAAATTCATGGGGTCACGCCAATATTAGCCATGACCGCTATGAATTTCTAGTAAAGTATTTAAAAAAACACAACACCCAGAATAAAGTCCTTTAATTGAAATAAACACACAATTTTTTAATGTTCTAAATTAAACCATACTTACCATCACGCCCATTCCAGCTGAAGCCAACGGTTTTCTGCAATAAAAGTAAAATAATAAAGCAACCTCATCCTTACCTTTCCATGTTTCCCACGACAGCTTCAGCTCTGCTACATTGACATGAAAGGCTGGATGGCAGCCGAAAGCTGCCATCCAGCTTGCCACGCCACAGACACTGAGAAGCGCAGGCATGCTTGCGCTCCTCAGTGTCTCGCTGTGACGGCATCCAGATGAGCCGACGTCATGTCCAATGAACTCGGCTCACCTCATGCACGTCACTGACAGCGTGGGAAAATTCTCCTGCGCTCAGCGCTTGAGCAGGAGAATTCTCCCACGCTGGTATGGCATTGAGATGACAGGCTGGATGGCAGCTGAGCGCTGCCATCCAGCATGCCATCCTTCATAGACACTGCACAGCGCAGGCATTTCTCCCACGCTGTCAGTGACGTGCATGAGGTGAGCTGAGTTCATTGGACATGAGCTGACCTCATGCACGTCACTGACAGCATGGGAAAATTCTCCTGCGCTCAGCGCTTCAGCAGGAGAATTCTATCACGCTGACTGCAAGCGCAGGAGAATTTTCCCACGCTGTCAGTGACGTGCATGAGGTGAGCCGAGTTCATTGGACATGACCTGGGCTCATCTTTATGCCGTCACAGCGAGACACTGAGGAGCACAAGCATGCCTGCGCTTCTCAGTGTCTGTGGCATGGTAAGCTGGATGGCAGCTTTCGGCTGCGATCCAGCCTGTTATGTGAATGTAGCAGAGCTGAAGCTGTCGTGGGAACCATGGAAAGGTAAGGAAGAGGTTGCTTTATTATTTTACTTTAATTGCAGAAGACATTGACTTCAGCTGGAATGGGCGTGATGGTAATTATGGTTTAATTTAGAACAATAAAGAATTGTGTGTTTATTTCAATTAAAGGACTTTATTCTGGGTGTTTGTGTTTTTTTTTAACTTTGACTATGGGGTTAGTAATGGGGGTGTCTTATAGACGCCTCTCCATTACTAACCTGGGCTTGATGTCAGCTGGCATTATAAGCTGACATCAACCCCAGCCCTATTACCCCACTGCCACCGCTACAGGGCAGTGGGAAGAGCGAGGCTAAGTGCCAGAATTGGGGTGGCTGACTGCTGGTGTTTCTAGCCTGGGAGGGGGCCAATATTCAAGGCACCCTTCCTGGGCTATTAATATCAGCCCCCAGCTGTCTGCCTAGCCTTTGCTAGCTATTTAAATAGGGGGGACCCCACATCATTTTTTTGGGGGTCCCCCATTTTAATAGCTAGTAAAGGCTAGGTATTCAGCTGGGGGCTGATATTAGTAGCCTGGGAAGCTCCGTGGGTATTACCTCCTTCCCAGGCTTCAAACATCTGCCCCAGCAGTCTGCTTAACCTCCGCTAGAGACTAAAATTACGGGGGACCCCACGCCAATTTTTTTTTTACTAAATCCTTTATTTTAACACTAAATGACAAGTACAGTAATCAACACTATCACTGTACTTCTTATATATGTGACTGACATGTTTCAATCTATCTAATCTATGTGTGATGCTCTATTCTTTCTGTTATAAATTGTCGGGTACAGATGCTGAATTGCAGGCTGGCTTTTTTAAAGAGACGGTGCATGAAAACACTATTATTTTTTTTAATAAATCCTTTAACACTAAATGACAAGTACAGTAAGCAACACTGTCACTGTACTTCTTATATATGTGACTGTCATGTTTCTATCTATCTAATCTATGTGTGATGCTCTATTTCTTCTTGTATAAATTGTCGGGTACCGTGTATGCCGCTGCTGAATTGCCGGCTTTTCATGTTTCACTGTGAGCACTGTTCCCATCGATTTGGGCAACCACTGTAATGCCACAACCACCATGGCTGTGGCATTACAGTGAGTGGCAGACAATCCCTGCATGATTGGTGCTCTAAATAGCGCCAGACATGCAGGACACGCTTTTGGTGCACGAACAGTTATCTAACATAACCTCGAACAGCCGAATTTTTTGCAAATCGTTCGCGTTCGTCGAACGACTCGAACACCGCCCAAAACAGCTTAAATTTGAGATTGGCGAACAGTTCTAGTCGAACACCGCTCATCTCTAGTGATTTCAACAAGTACCATAAGACGAATACTAAACCAAGCAGTGCTTTATGGTTTCTTCTTTGAAATTGCAACATGGAAGTTGAAAAACAATGTTTTATTGTTGTATTACTTTGGACCACTAATTAAAAAATCCTAGGGATATAACTGGTACATTTATATTTATTTCTGAAGATATTGTACAGTCTATGAAAAAAATGAAGAGGTACCAATAATGGTGAGCAGTAGTGATGAGCGAACACTGCTCGGTACTCGCCCGAGTATCACGGTGCTCGACAAGCTCAGCGCTCGACGAGTATTTCCGGGTTGCTCAGGCGTAAAATCGGGTCCCACCCTGCATGTTTGGCGCACTTTAAAGAGTCAGTGAACATGCAGGGATTGCTTGCCACGCACTGTAATGACGTAGCCATGTTGGTTGTGGGCATTACAGTGATTTGCTGGCCACACAGTGTCATCAGGTCTATATAAAATCTGGCGCCGCTATGCTCGTCACAGTCTACACCGGAATCAGGCAGAGTAGGAAGAGCTGCTGCTGGGTCAGGGAGAGATTTGCTTGTTTAGAGTTAGTATAAGTATTCCAAAACATATATTTATATACAGCGGTGGTCCAAATTGTTGGTACCCCTCGTTTAGTGAAAAAAAAGCCCACAATGGTCACAGAAATAACTTGAATCTGACAAAAGTAATAATAAATGAAAAATCTATGAAAATGAACAAATGAAAGTCAGTCATTGCTTTTCAACCCTGCTTCCACAGAATTTAAAAAAAAATTAAACTCATGAAATAGGCCTGGACAGAAATGATGGTACCCCTGAAAATAATGTGACAAAAGGGACATGTTAAATCAAGTTGTGCCCACTAATTAGCATCACAGGTGTCTACAATCTAGTAATCAGTCAGTGGGCCTGTATATAGGGCTACAGATACTCACTGTGCTGTTTGGTGACTTGGTGTGTACCACACTCAACATGGACCAGAGGAAGCTAAGGAAAGAGTTGTCTCAGGAGATTAGAAAGAAAATTATTGACAAGTATGGTAAAAGTAAAGGTTATAAGACCACCTCCATGCAGCTTGATGTCCCTGTGACTACAGTTGCACATATTCAGAAATTTAAGATCCATGGGACTGTAGCCGACCTCCCTGGACATGGCCGAAGGAGGAAAATTGATGACAAATCAAAGAGACTGATAATACGAATGGTAACAAAATATCCCAGGATAACTTCTAAAGAGATTAAAGGTGAACGTCAAGCTCAAGGAACATCAGTGTCAGATCGCACCATCCATCGTTGTTTGATCCAAAGTGGACTTCATGGGAGACGACCAAGGAGAACACCATTGTTGAAAAAAAATCATAAAAAAGCCAGACTGGAATTTGCCAAACTACATGTTGACAAGCCACAAAGCTTCTGGGAGAATGTCATATGGACAGATGAGACAAAAATGGAAGTTTTTGGCAAGGCACATCAGCACTATGTTGACAGATGTAAAAATGAAGCATATCAAGGAAAGAACACTGTCCCTACTGTGAAACATGGCGGAGGCTCGGTTATGTTCTGAGGCTGCTTTGCTACATCTGGCACAGGGTGTCTTGAATCTGTGCAGGGTACAATGAAATCTCAAGACTATCAAGGGATTCTAGAGAGAAATGTGCTGCCCAGTGTCAGAAAGCTTGGTCTCAGTCACAGGTCAAGGGTCTTGCAACAGAATAATGACCCAAAACACACAGCTAAAAACACCCAAGAATGGCTAAGAGGAAAACATTGGACTGTTCTGAAGTGGCCTTCTATGAGCCCTGACCTAAATCCTATTGAGCATCTTTGGAAAGAGCTGAAACATGCCGTCTGGAAAAGGCAACCTTCAAACATGAGACAACTGGAGCAGTTTGCTCATGAGGAGTGGGCCAAAATACCTATTGAGAGGTGCCGAAGTCTCATTGACAGTTACAGCAATCGTTTGATTGCAGTGATTGCCTCAAAAGGTTGTTCAGCAAAATATTAAGTTAAGGGTACCATAATTTCTGTCCAGGCCTATTTCATGAGTTTAATTTTTTAAAACATTCTGTGGAAGCAGGGTTGAAAAGCAATGTCTGTCTTTCATTTGTTAATTTTCATGGATTTTTAGTTTATTATTACTTTTGCCAGATTCAAGTTATATCTGTGACCATTGTGGGTTTTTCTTTCATTTAACGAGGGGTATCAACAATTTTGACCACGTGTGTATCCATCCGAACTAACAGTCCTTCTGAGGACTAATCCAGGTGCATATATTCAGTGGTGAAGGTGATAGCAGGAGTTAGACAGGCAGGCAGTGTATGTGGTGGCAGACTGTATTGCACATTGTGCAAGAGGGTCCCTAGCACTTTCCTGCTGCTGCTGTTCTTACAGATATTTGTAGACAATTTTTTTTATCTTAATCCTGATTATTTGCTTAAAAAGCAATCCAGAGTACACAATTTTTCTGCTTCATTTGCTTGTTAGCACTGCAGAATACAGCCAGATCTGTTCCATATGTCAGAGATAAAAATCCAGAAATTTGAACTGAACGTGGAAAATATTGGCCTCTTTTTCCATTCTGTTACAGTGTGTCGGTCAACTATTCACACTAGGTTTCTGTGTGGAATAATATTAGTAAATTACAGGCCTGATATTTAAAACCGTGGTTCTCTGTCAGACATATAACATATAATAGTGTTCCAAAATCAACCATTTGTGCCTTCCATTTCATTGCAGTGTGTCGGGCAAGCTATTCACACTAGGTCTCTGTGAAGAATAATATTAGTAAATTACAGGCCTGCTATTTAAAACTTTGGTTCTCTGTCAGACATATCACAAATAACTGCGTTCCAAAATCATCCATTTCTAGTAAACATGTAAAATATTGTGCTCTAATTAAAATAGGCGAGGTGCGTGTGAAGGGACGGGGAAGGGGACGTTATGTTGATGGTGCATGCAGAGGCCGAGGTCGTGGGCAAGCTGAAATTGTGCCACAACAAACACCCACATCTTGTCGCCTGACCTTCCTGTCCCAATTGCTAGGGGATCGAAGCACACCACTATTGAACCCAGAGCAATGTCAAAAGGTTGTTGATTGGATAGCAGATAATGCTTCCAGTCACTTTGTCACCACCACTACCACCGTGTCTTGCAAGTCTCAGTAGCCGTGAGTCTGGACCACATATTCCTCACTAGAGATGAGCGGTGTTCGACTCAAACTGTTCGCCAATCTCAAATTCGAGCTGTTTTGGGCGGTGTTCGAGCCGTTCGGCGAACACGAACAATTTGAGAAAAATTCGTCTGTTCGAGGTTATGTTCGATAACTGTTCGTGCACCAAAATCATAACTGGATTTTTTCTCAGTAATGATGAAAATTAATGTTAATACGCAGTTTGAGTGTACAGCGGGGTGGGGGGAGGGGCAGGGGATGGATCTCTGCAGGAACAATGAAGATCTTCATTTTTTTTTTCTCTTTCTCGCATTTACAGTGGGGAGGTGCAATCTGTCAGCCTATCAGCAGCGCACACACGGAGCGAAGTGCTTTTTTTCACACAAGCAAGGGCATGTGTCATTGGCAGTGTATGTCACATGTCCTTGCCCTATAAGACCCAGCCATTTTCCCTGTCGCCACCATTTTCTCACTGCTGCAGCTGCGTGTTAGACGGCACCGCTGTTGTTGTGTGCGCTATACCTTGTTAATTTCAAGCCAATTTTCGCACAAATCTACAGATAGCTTGGGAGTAGGGAATAGTTGTGATTGCAGTCCTTTTAAGGACTAGGTTACAGCATTTCCTACGACTTTTATCAGGCAGGTCTGTGCTCTTAAATAGATAGATTGTGGGAGTAAAGACTAATTGTAATTGGAGTCCTTTTCAGGACTAGGTTACATCAGTTCCTATCAGTTTTTGCCAGGCAGGTCTGTGCCAGTGCTGTGCAAGTTTTTTTCACAGCATTTGGCTGAATCTAGCAAAGCTAATCCTTTTTGGCCTATTGCAGAGTGTGTTAGTCAGTGGAGTAGCCTATCTGTGTTGCAAGATATACCACCTGTGTATAGAATACCAATTTTTTTACTGCACCTAGTGAAGTAAAATCATTTGGGCACAGCATCATTCTATTAGTCCATCTATACTGACCTCCATCAGGTTGCAAATTGAATATAATTTTTTTCTGCATCTAGCTCTGAAAAAATATTGGGCTTCTAGCTGTGTGTGGGACTTGTTGTATTAGTCCATCTATACTGACCTCCATCAGGTTGCAAACTGCATATATTTTTTTCTTCATCTACCTCTGAAAAAATATTGGGCTTCTAGCTGTGTGTGGGACTTGTTCTATTAATCCATCTATACAGACCTCCATCAGGTTGCAAACTGAATATATTTTTTTCTGCATCTACCTCTGAAAAAATATTGGGCTTCTAGCTGTGTGTGGGACTTGTTGTATTAGCCCATCTATACTGACCTCCATCAGGTTGCAAACTGAATATATTTTTTTCTGCATCTACCTCTGAAAAAATATTGGGCTTCTAGCTGTGTGTGGGACTTGTTGTATTAGTCCATCTATACAGACCTCCATCAGGTTGCAAACTGAATATATTTTTTTCTGCATCTACCTCTGAAAAAATATTGGGCTTCTAGCTGTGTGTGGGACTTGTTGTATTAGTCCATCTATACTGACCTCCATCAGGTTGCAAACTGAATATATTTTTTTCTGCATCTACCTCTGAAAAAATATTGGGCTTCTGGCTGTGTGTGGGACTTGTTGTATTAGTCCATCTATACTGACCTCCATCAGGTTGCAAACTGAATATATTTTTTTCTGCATCTACCTCTGAAAAAATATTGGGCTTCTAGCTGTGTGTGGGACTTGTTCTATTAATCCATCTATACAGACCTCCATCAGGTTGCAAACTGAATATATTTTTTTCTGCATCTACCTCTGAAAAAATATTGGGCTTCTGGCTGTGTGTGGGACTTGTTGTATTAGTCCATCTATACTGACCTCCATCAGGTTGCAAACTGAATATATTTTTTTCTGCATCTACCTCTGAAAAAATATTGGGCTTCTAGCTGTGTGTGGGACTTGTTCTATTAATCCATCTATACAGACCTCCATCAGGTTGCAAACTGAATATATTTTTTTCTGCATCTACCTCTGAAAAAATATTGGGCTTCTAGCTGTGTGTGGGACTTGTTGTATTAGTCCATCTATACTGACCTCCATCAGGTTGCAAGCTGAATATATTTTTTTCTGCATCTACCTCTGAAAAAATATTGGGCTTCTAGCTGTGTGTGGGACTTGTTCTATTAATCCATCTATACAGACCTCCATCAGGTTGCAAACTGAATATATTTTTTTCTGCATCTACCTCTGAAAAAATATTGGGCTTCTAGCTGTGTGTGGGACTTGTTGTATTAGTCCATCTATACTGACCTCCATCAGGTTGCAAACTGAATATATTTTTTTCTGCATCTACCTCTGAAAAAATATTGGGCTTCTAGCTGTGTGTGGGACTTGTTCTATTAATCCATCTATACAGACCTCCATCAGGTTGCAAACTGAATATATTTTTTTCTGCATCTACCTCTGAAAAAATATTTGGCCTTCTAGCAGTGTGTGGGACTTTCTCTATTAGTCCATCTATACTGACCTCCATCAGGTTGCAAATTAAAAATAATTTTTATCTGCATCTAGCTCTGAAAAAATATTTGGCCTTCTAGCAGTGTGTGGGACTTTCTCTATTAGTCCATCTATACTGACCTCCATCAGGTTGCAAATTGAATATAATTTTTTTCTGCATCTAACCCAGCCAATAGTTTTGGCCTAATACCACAGTTTGGCCACTCAGCTCTGCTCGGTTCCCATCCATTGTTTTTTTGTGCAAACAACTCCAGAGTTGTTAATTAGTTAACCACCAAAATGAGTGGAAAAAGGCCTGCTGCTGGTGGAAAGGGGAATAGGCGTGTTGGGAAGGGGAAAAAAGGTTGTGTCCGTGGGGTAGGTGTTAAAGCAACAGTAACATCTGCAGAAGAAAGACCATCTTCCAGCCAAACTAAAATGTCTACTTCTTTTAGCGGACAATGTGATAAGATCCCTTTCTTACGGCCACGCCAATCGCTACAAATTCCAGATGAGGCACAAAAACAGCAGGTGCTTCAACGGATATCAAGTGCTCCTTTAAGTGGGCTCTCCTCCACATCAACTTCAACATCACAAATACTCCAGTCCTCAAAGGTGTCACCCCAATCGCACTTGCTTCCTCACAGCTCCCAAATCTCCAGCTGCCCGTCTGAGTATGAGGTAGAACAGATTGTTGAGTCTGCAGAGCTGTTTACTCATACTATAGCCTGGGAATCAGAGGTCGACTCCAGCGCTTCTGTGAATCCAGACGAGGAAATGATCTGCACTGATGCCCAGAATCTTTATGAGTCGGATCCAGGACCAGACGCAGAAGGTCCTGACCATAATGTAGACCCTCTTTCCCAAACTGTAACTCCTGTTGGTGGAGACAATGAGGAAGACGATGATAAGACTCAAATACCTGATTGGAGCGACAACTTTAGTTTTTTGTCAGGGCAGGAACAGGTTGGCTCTGAGGACGACGGGTGTGATAACGCACAGGGTGATGATGATGAGGTTGGAGATCCCACTTACTGTCAACCCACAGTCAGCCAAGAGATGAGGTCAGCAGAGGAGATGGAGGAAGATGCTAGTGACGACGAGGTCAGGTTGCGCCTTCCTGGACAGAGACGTAGTACTGGAAGCACGTCAACAACTGCATCCTCAAACACAACTCTGCCTCTCACCACAAGTCGTGGTGGCTCTTCAGGTCGCATGGGTGCTAAGCCTTGCATAGCCTGGGCATTTTTTCAGATCGATAAAGATGACCCAACTCGTGTTATCTGTAACATTTGTCAGCAAAAGCTAAGTAGAGGCCAAAAAATACATAGTTTGAGTACTTCATGCATGAACCGGCACATGGACATGAAGCATAAGTTGCAGTGGGAAGCTCAGTGTGCTACAATGCGACCTAGCCGGCCGGGCCAACCACCGTCTGCCATATCTTGTGCATCCGCGGCCTCTTCATCCTCTGTGACTGGGGGGACAGCAGTCACACCTGTTTTGGGGCGCAGACCTGCCACCTCTTTACCCGCAACAGCCAGCGTGATTGGCAGGTCATCATTTTCTTTGGAGGTGGAAACACCAGCTGGTGTTGAGCGCTGTCCGACATCGATAGCACCACCTTTGGATCAAGGCAACCTAACATGTCCGCCTGCATCTTCCTCACAGACCGGCAGTTTGCCGGGGACACCCTTATCAACCCCGTCTAAGCACAATAGCCAGCCCTCGGTCCCTCAGATGTGGACAAGTAAAAGACCATTTCCTCCTAGCCATGAGAAAGCTAAGAGGTTGAATTTCACCATCTGCAAGTTCTTGGCTACAGAAATGCTGCCTTTCCGCCTGGTGGACACAGAGGATTTTCGAGACCTTATGTCCGTCGCAGTGCCCCAGTACCAGATGCCCAGTCGGCACTACTTCTCAAAGAAAGGTGTGCCTGCGCTCCACCAGCATGTCGCACACAACATCACCGCTTCTTTGAGAAACTCTGTGTGTGACAGGGTGCATTTCACCACAGACACTTGGACGAGTAGGCATGGACAGGGGCGTTACATGTCGCTGACTGGGCACTGGGTAACTATGGTGACAGCAGGACAAGGGGCTGCTGTCCAAGTCTTGCCGTCCCCACGAGTTGTGCGTCAATCCTCTTTATGTCAAAGTTCCTCCACTGCTTCTGCCTCCTCAACCTCCTCTCGGTCTTCCACCTGCACCCAAAGCCTGTCTGGTCATGCCACAAGCTTTCTAACTGCGCAGAAGGGATCCTGCACACCTCCTTACTATGCTGGCAGTAGGGCTCAACGTCATCAGGCGGTTTTTACATTGAAATGTCTGGGAAATGTGAGTCACACAGCTGAGGAGTTGTGGTCAGCTCTGGAGAACCAATTTTATGAATGGTTGTCTCCACTGGACCTGAAACCAGGGAAGGCCGTGTGCAAACCTGCAATGTCACACACGTGCCTTGTATGGCTCACTTGTTGAACCTGGTTGTCCAGCAATTTTTAGCCCACTATCCCAGACTAGATGGCCTTCTGCAGAGGGCACGGTCGCTGTGTGCTCACTTTCGCCGTTCGCATCCCGCAGCTCAGCGACTTACTTCTCTACAGAAGTCGTTGGGCCTGCCGCTTCACCGGCTAAAATGCGATGTGCCTACCCGGTGGAATTCAACTCTGCACATGTTGCAGCGACTGTGGCAGCACCGACAAGCCCTGGTGCAATACGTTCTGACGTATAGCCTGGGCCAACGAGATCCAGAGGTGGGGCAAATCACGCTGGAGGAGTGGTCTCAGATCAGGGACCTATGCACCCTTCTGCACAGTTTTGAAATGGCGACGAAGATGTTTAGTGCTGACGATGCCATTATCAGCATGACTATTCCGGTGATTTACATGCTGGAGCACATGTTAAACAGAATTCGGAGTCAGGTGGTGGCACAAGAGGAGGTGGAGGAAGTAGAGGAGGAGGAGTTGTATGCGGAAGGGCTAACATCTGCAAGGTCCAGACGGTCGGCAGCACCAAGGCGGCAGGCATGTGAGGGTGGGGGAGATGGTTTTACCAGGGCGCATTGTAGCAGCCAAACTAGTGAGGAAGGTGCAGGAGCCCAGGAAGAAGTGGAGGACGAACTGATGGAAGACTCATCAGATGAGGGAGACCTTGATCACATTTCTGTTGTGCGAGGTTGGGGGGAGAGGACAGAGGAAGGAAGCATGATTGTTACCTCGCCACCAACACAACAGGGACTTGGTGCTCCTCGATGCGCAACACACATGAGTGCCTTCTTTCTGCACTACCTGCAACATGACCCTCGAATTGTGAGAATTAGAAATAATCCTGACTACTGGGTTGCCACACTGTTAGATCCCCGGTACAAAAGTAAATTTGCAGAAATTATTCCTGCCATAGAAAGGGATGCACGCATGCAGGAGTATCAGCAGAGACTGTTGCAGAATCTTACATGTGCTTTTCCACAAAATACCAGTGGTGCACGTAGTGAATCTCACAGTTCCAACTTGCCAACCGTGGGACCGTCAAGTGTTCAGCACTCAAACCGTAACAGAACCACAGTATCTGCTGGTAACATCAATTTTGCGGAATCATTTCACCACTTTTTTAGCCCATCCTTTGCAAGGCCACAGAAGACAAGAAGTCTGACACATAGTCAACGCCTAGAGACGATGGTACAGGAGTATCTCCAAGTAAACATTGAAGCCACGACTGTGTCACTGGACCCTTGCTCTTTTTGGGCTTCCAATCTGGATAAATGGCCGGAGCTAGCCACTTACGCCTTGGAGATCTTGTCATGCCCCGCAGCCAGCGTTCTGTCTGAACGTGTGTTCAGCGCTGCTGGTGGTGTGCTGACAGATAAGCGCACGCGGCTCTCCACTGATAATGTAGACAGACTCACGTTCATAAAGATGAACAAATCATGGATCCGAAACGACTTTTCTACCCCTGTGTCATCCTGGGGAGAGTAAAAGCTTGATGATTGGTTAAAATCACCCTACCAACCGTTTTAAGCTTTCAAATTACTAATCATGTTTATCTGTATCTTGGCTGGAAAATAATTTGGGCTTTGTAGCAGTGTGCAGCACTGATTCTATTAGGCCATCTATAAAAAGCTCCACCAGATTTAAAATTACTAATCATGTTTATCTGTATCTTGACTGGAAAATAATTTGGGCTTTGTAGCAGTGTGCAGCACTGATCCTATTAGGCCATCTATACTAAAGCTTCACCAGATTTAAAATTAATAATAATTTTTAGCTGCATCTAGCCCGGAAAATAATTTTGGGGCTCCGAGATGAGCAAGACACATAAGTGCCTTCTTGCTGCACTACCTGCAGCATGACCCTCATATTGTCAGAATTCGAAGTAATCATGACTACTGGGTTGCCACACTCTTAGATCCCCCAAACTTTTCGATCAACCTTTTAATTTTAATAAAGACCAAAAAAATGGTCATTTTTGAAATTATAAGCATTAGCAGGTTGTTAGAAACTGAAATCAAACAGTTTTCAACTCAAAACTTTATTCTAGGTGATGTTACATTTTCACATAGGACCCCTTGTTCGAAAGGAGCTTCTGAACTCTCTCGTCCATTGAATTTGTCAGGTTTTGGATGGTTTCTGCTTCAATTGTTTTGCATGAGGACAGAATACCCTCCCAGAGCTGTTGCTTAGATGTGAACTGCCTCCCGCCATCATAGACACTCCTTTTAATGATGCTCCAAAGGTTCTGAATGGGGTAGAGGTCAGGGGAGCATGGGGGTCACACCATAAGTTTGTCCCCTTTTATGCCCATATCAGCCAGAGATGCAGATGTTTTATGTGCAGCATGAGATGGTGCATTATCATGCAGAAAAATGATCTTGCTGTGAAATACACGGTTCTTCTTCTTGAACCATGGCAGGAAGTGCTGTTTGAGAAAATCCACATACATTATGGAGTTCATCTTTAGCGCCTTCAGGGATCCTAAAGGGGCCGACAATCTCTCTCCCCATGATTCCAGCCCAAAACATTACTCCACCTCCTCCTTGTTGGCGCTGTAGCCATGTTTGCGTGGGGTGTCCATCAACCAGCCATCCTCCACTCCATCCATCTGGACCATCGAGCGCTGCACGGCACTCATCCGTGAACAAAACAGTTTTGAAATCAGTCTTCATGTAATGTTTGGCCCACTGGAGCCGTTTCTGCTTGTGTGAAGTGGATAGAGGAGGTCGACAGGATGGCGTATGCACAGCTGCAAACCTCTGAAGGACCCTGCATCTTGTTGTTCGGGGGACGTTGGAGGCACAAGCAGCTTCAAAAACTTGTCTGCTGCTATGACAAGGCTTTTTTGCCGCTGCTCTTTCAACCTGACGTAATTGCCTGTAGGAAAGAGTCCTCAATTTGCCCTTATCAGCACGCACACGTGTGTACTGTGAATCAGCTACATACTTCTTGATTGCCAAGACACTTCATCCTGATCATCGCACAATGTTGATTGTAGTCATGCCTTGACCTAAACACTCCACAATTTGTTGCTTCTCAGCAGCCGACACATCCTTTTTCTTTCCCATTTTGGCAGAAAATGTAGGCTGCTTAATAATGTGAGACAGCCTTCTTAAGTAGTCTTGCCTTTCATTGGACACACCTGCCAAACTAATTAGCACAGGTGTCTGCAATTGCTTACAGTGATATAAAGAGCCCTGACACACATCACCATCAATGAGTTTAACTGACAAACAAACAAATTCTTCCCTTATCACTCCTAAACACTTTTTGCATAATAATTTGGAACACAGTGTACATGTGCTTTTCCACAAAACACCAGTGGTTCACGTAGTGAATCTTACAGTTCTAACTTGCCAACCGTGGTCTGTATGGAGTTGTTCAATAAAGGGCCCAAAATTAAGATAACATAGATGGGGGAGGTCTCTATGAATAGGAATTCCTAAGTATTTGATACCCTGTGAGGGCCAGGCAAAGGGAAAGTTGGACTGGATGGAATCCTATATGGATTTGGGGAGGGAGACATCGAGGGCCTCAGACTTCGCTGCATTGATTTTAAAATTTGACCATGTAACAAAGTGATCTATTTCAGCCATAACAGCATGGATGGATATATGTGATTGAGTGATATATACTATGACATCATCAGCAAAATAGAGAGCACTTGTACTCGGTGCCTCCCACCTCAATCCACCTAATATTGGGGTTATGGCGAATTGATGAGAGCAGGTGCTCCGTCACTAGGATGTATAAGAGAGGGGACAGAGAACATCCCTGCCTTGTCCCATTGGTGATTGTGAAAGGTGATGAAAATGTTCTGACGCGCCCCCTGGGCCTTGGGACACCCGGAGCCGGACCCTTTTTGGTGGATGCTGGTGGTTGTAGTCTCCGTGGCGGCAACCCGGTTCCGTGGCTCAGGGCGGTCAAACCAGTGGCGGAACTATTTATGTGGTTTTGATGTTTAAATGTCCGACTACGCCACCCGTGGATTGCAGTCAGAGTGAACCGCCGCTCCAGGGCAGACCGCTGAGGCTGGTGTTGTGGGTGCAGCAGAGCGTAGCATAACTCCTCACGGGAGGAGTATAGCCTCAGGGCAGTGTATGCGGAGGATGGGGGTGATGGTGCAGGGCAGCAGCAGTAACGACACGGAGTCAGTGATGCAGTCCAGGGCCTTTACTCACAGTTCTTATTATCCAGACCACGTCTGCAGGTAACGGCTGCCCACGTCGTACTGTGCTCACCAGGTGAGGGGCTCAGACAACTCCCAGATAACTTTGGAGTGCTTCACAGGACCCTCTTTGTGTGTCCTTTGTCTGGCCTTTCTTACCAACCCTTCTGTCCGGCTGCCTCGGGCCTCCTCTTGGTAAACTTGGCGCCAGTTTCCCTGACCCTATGTGGTGCCTTCCTAGCGGGTGTAGTGAGGGGCTGCGCCAAATAAAATGTCACAGCCTCCTGTTTCTAGCTGAGGGTCGTTTCCTGCCTCCACTAGTTTCGGGGACCGGTCTCCCCCTTTGGCCTGACCCCTCCACGCAGGTGGATTCGGGCGTGCGGTGGCGACTCGCCCGTCCGCACCCCTGAGATCCCTTCATTCCTCGTTCCTGGAGCCTTCTCCGCTCCTCTTCCTTCCTTCTCCCTCTTCCAGGCCTGGGCCTCTGTTACTAGGCCCGCCTCCGGAGCAGAGCTCATGCAGAGACCCTGCTCCCTGCCACTTCTGCTCAGACTTCTCTGCAGTGAACTAAGATGGTGCCCACCTTTTATACTCCCTTCTCAATGCACCCAGGAACTGCTTCCTCCCTGCTCCTGCACTACAGGGTTCCCCTTCCTCAGTGTTCCCTCCCCCCACTCCAGCCAGGGACAGGGACTGTCGTGCCCATCTCAGGGGCATATTGGTTGCCCTGCCCCACGGCAATGTGGTGTAATGCATGCAGGTGTCGGGTCCTGATCCACACTACATCCTTACCTGAGAGTGAGATATCACACCTCTGGGTGAGGTGCAATACCTCTGTAGCAACCGAGCCCTCAGGGTGCTACAGTTCCATTTATCTTCAGCCTAGGTGACGTATTGCGATACAGGGCCGTGATTTTGGCTATAAAAGGGTCCCCTAGACCCCTACCCCAAGCTTTTTAAGAGAATCATATATGGCGTGCCAGGAGACTCTATGGAATGCTTTCTCAGCATCCAACGAGAGTATCTAATTACAAATTTTTAACTGCATCTAGCCCAGGAAATACTTTGTGCCTAGTAGCAGGGTCTGCTAGTCAGCGGATTATCCCGGCTGTTAAGCAAGCTACACCACCTGTAGTTTGGACACTTCATTTTTTCAAAGGAAATGCTTCGGGGCCACGGGATACTCAGTGAAGAGCATCAGGAGGCACCCCAAGGCATAGGGGCTCGGACTGGCAGTAGGATGCCTTGCGGTGGACAGCCGAGCTCGATCCTTATAAAAGCTTTTTAACTGCAGCAGCTTTAGTGGACGCTACTGGAGCTGGAATTACGCGGCTGCTGGCATGAGACTTGCCCTCCAATAGATCCTTGTAAATGGATTTAAAGTGTATTTATTCAAATTAGAGAGACAATTTAAATTAAAAAGCTTAGAGCTGCCTCCACCACAGGGGGGCTCGCTCGACCTACCAGCGGACAGGCACCAGTATTGGGAGAGGGGGGCTGGCCGTCAGGGTTCACCGCGGCTCTGGCACAAACCCGGCGACACGGAGGTGGCACGGGCAGGAGCGGACTGAACGTGTCGGCTTCTCACTTTTTGGATTTTAGAAGGGCATGACATGCCTATATCTGTGTCTCACCCTCCTTTTACTCCTCCACCTCTTTTCTTTTCGCATGACTATATGTACTTGTCACTTTTCCATGTGTTAGTTGTGTCTTCTGAGCAGTTTGTCAGCTTTTGGACACCTTTTAAGGTGTTTTCTATGTGTTTCTATGTGTTTTTGTTTGCCTGCCATTGGTTTTAACGGTGTTCGAAGGTGTTCGACGAACAGTTCGACGAACAGTTCGGCGAACACACGGGTGTTCGACTAACCGAACCGAACTCGAACACTACGGGGGTGGCTCAACACTAGATGTGACAAAGATTCATCATCAGACAATCCATAAAAGGGTGGAAAAGGAGTCAGCTAAGTCAGGAGTGTAGACGTCCCGTCCTGTGTCACTAAAACTGATTTCTCACATTGTATCCCTAACACCATTAACATGACACTCACAATTTGAAGCAACACTACTGTCTACTGCATTTGCGATCGCCTTCTTCGGGGCGCTATGCATAAGCGAATTAGTCCCTCAATCCAAAATTATCACAAGTGGAGGCTTATTACACCAGGACGTAGTCATAGCCAATAATGCAATACGTCTACGCATATGCCAATCGAAAATGGTTCCAGCGGGCAGGGGCACTTGGGTACTTCTACAACCCACAAACGGTACACTGAGTCGGGTAACAATAGTAAAAACGTATATAACCATCAGATCACAAAGTAATTTCTTCCTATCACACATTGATGGAACGCCATTATCAAGATACCAGTTCCAAGCTATATTTAATAAATGAATAACATCGGCAGGGAACCACCCCAAAGATTACGGGACACACTCATTCCGCATAGGCGCGGCCACGGAAGCAGCAAGAGCAGGACTGTCAGAAACGGAAGTTCAGAGGATAGGGAGATGGCGATCCACATGTTTGGCGAGATACATAAGACCGTACTTGTAATCCTAACGTGGTTTGTTTCTTTTACCGGTGACGCTAAGCCAACAGTGTGGATGATAGGCCACTCATATATATATTGGGCAGAAAAAAGGGCGAAAGTCCGCCCAGGCGGGAAGAAATCAGAGTTTCATAACACATATTTCAACTGGAGAGGTATTAGAGGCCTGCTATGGCTACAGGTACTAATTAGTGTTGAGCCACCCCCGTAGTGTTCGAGTTCGGTTCGGTTCGTCGAACACCCGTGTGTTCGCCGAAATGTTCGTCGAACTGTTCGTTGAACACCTTCGAACACCTTCAAAACCAATGGAAGGCAAACAAAAACGCTTAGAAACACATAGAAAACACCTTCAAAGGTGTCCAAAAGCTGACAAACTGCTCAGAAGACATAACTAACACATGGAAAAGTGAGAAGTACATATAGTCATGCGAAAAGAAAAGAGGTGGAGGAGTAAAAGGAGGGGGAGACACAGATATAGGCATGTCATGCCCTTCTAAAATCCAAAAAGTGAGAAGCCGACACGGCCAGTCCGTTCCTGCCCGTGCCACCTCCGTGTCGCCGGATTTGTGCCAGAGCCGCGGTGGACCCTGACGGCCAGCCCCCCTCTCCCAATACTGGTGCCTGTCCGCTGGTGGGTCGAGCGAGCCCCACTGTGGTGGAGGCAGCTCTAAGCTTTTTAATTTAAATTGTCTCTCTAATTTGAATGAATACGCGTAATTCCATTTCCAGTAGCGTTCACTAAAGCTGCTGCAGTTAAAAAGCTTTTATAAGGATCGAGCTCGGCTGTCCACCACAAGGCATCCTACCGCCAGTCCCAGCCCCTATGCCTTGGGGTGCCTCCTGATGCTCTTCACTGAGTATCCCGTGGTCCCGAAGCATTTCCTTTGAAAAAATGAAGTGTCCAAACTACAGGTGGTGTAGCTTGCTTAACAGCCGGGATAATCCGCTGACTAGCAGACATTGCTATTAGGCACAAAGTATTTCCTGGGCTAGATGCAGTTAAAAATTTGTAATTAGATACTCTCGTTGGATGCTGAGAAAGCATTCAATAGAGTCTCCTGGCACGCCATATATTATTCTCTTAAAAAGCTTGGGGTAGGGGTCTAGGGGACCCTTTTATAGCCAAAATCACGGCCCTGTATCACAATACATCACCTAGGCTGAAGATAAATGGAACTGTAGCACCCTGAGGGCTCGGTTGCTACAGAGGTATTGCACCTCACCCAGAGGTGTGATATCTCACTCTCAGGTAAGGATGGAGTGTGGATCAGGACCCGACACCTGCATGCATTACACCACATTGCCGTGGGGCAGGGCGACCAATATGCCCCTGAGATGGGCACGACAGTCCCTGTCCCTGGCTGGAGGGGGTGAGGGAACACTGAGGAAGGGGAACCCTATAGTGCAGGAGCAGGGAGGAAGCAGTTCCTGGGTGCATTGATAAGGGAGTATAAAAGGTGGGCACCATCTTAGTTCAGTGCAGAGAAGTCTGAGCAGAAGTGACAGGGAGCAGGGGCTCTGCATGAGCTCTGCTCCGGAGGCGGGCCTAGTAACAGAGGCCCAGGCCTGGAAGAGGGAGAAGGAAGAAAGAGGAGCGGAGAAGGCTCCAGGAACGAGGAATGAAGGGATCCCAGGGGTGCGGACGGGTGAGTCGCCACCGCACGCCCGAATCCACCTGCGTGGAGGGGTCAGGCCAAAGGGGGAGACCGGTCCCCGAAACTAGTGGAGGCGGGAAACAACCCTCAGCTAGAAACCGGAAGCTGTGACATTTTATGTGGCACAGCCCCTCGCTACACCCGCTAGGAAGGCACCACATAGGGTCAGGGAAACTGGCGCCAAGTTTACCAAGAGGAGGCCCGAGGCAGCCGGACAGAAGGGTTGGTAAGAAAGGCCAGACAAAGGACACACAAACGGGGTCCTTTGAAGCGCTCCAAAGTTATCTGGGAGTTGTCTGAGCCCCTCACCTGGTGAGCACAGTACGACGTGGGCAGCCGTTACCTGCAGAAGTGGTCTGGATGATAAGAACTGTGAGTAAAGGCCCTGGACTGCATCACTGACTCCGTGTCGTTACTGCTGCTGCCCTGCACCATCACCCCCATCCTCCGCATACACTGCCCCGCATACTCTGCTACACCCACAACACCAGCCTCAGCGGTCTGCCCTGCAGCGGCGGTTCACTCTGACCGCAATCCACGGGTGGCGTAGTCGGACGTTTAAACATCAAATCCACATAAATAGTTCCGCCACTGGTTTGACGGCCCTGAGCCACGGAACCGGGTCGCCGCCACGAAGACTACAACCACCAGCATCCACCAAAAAGGGTCCGGCTCCGGGTGTCCCAAGGCCCAGGGGGCGCGTCAGAACATTTTCATCACCTTTCATAATCACCAATGGGACAAGGCAGGGATGTCCTCTGTCCCATCTCTTATACATCCTAGTGACGGAGCACCTGCTCTCATCAATTCGCCATAACCCCAATATTAGGTGGATTGAGGTGGGAGGCACCGAGTACAAGTGCTCTCTATTTGCTGATGATGTCCTAGTATATATCACTCAATCACATATACCATCCCTGCTGTTATGGCTGAAATAGATCACTTTGTTACATGGTCAAATTTTAAAATCAATGCAGCGAAGTCTGAGGCCCTCGATGTCTCCCTCCCCAAATCCATACAGGATTCCGTTCAGTCCAACTTTCCCTTTGCCTGGCCCTCACAGGGTATCAAATACTTAGGAATTCCTATTCATAGAGACCTCTCCCGTCTATGTTATCTTAATTTTGGGCCCTATATTGAACAACTCCATACAGACCACGGTTGGCAAGTTAGAACTGTAAGATTCAGTACGTGAACCACTGGTGTTTTGTGGAAAAGCACCTGTACACTGTGTTCCAAATTATTATGCAAAAAGTGTTTAGGAGTGATAAGGGAAGAATTTGTGTGTTTTTCAGTTAAACTCATTGATGGTGATGTGTGTCAGGGCTCTTTATATCAATGTAAGCAATTGCAGACACCTGTGCTAATTAGTTTGGCAGGTGTGTCCAATGAAAGGCAAGACTACTTAAGAAGGCTGTCCCACATTATTAAGCAGCCTACATTTTCTGCAAAAATGGGAAAGAAAAAGGATGTGTCGGCTGCTGAGAAGCAACAAATTGTGGAGTGTTTAGGTCAAGGCATGACTACAATCAACATTGTGCGATGATCAGGATGAAGTGTCTTGGCAATCAAGAAGTATGTAGCTGATTCACAGTACACACGTGTGCGTGTTGATAAGGGCAAATTGAGGACTCTTTCCTACAGGCAATTACGTCAGGTTAAAAGAGCAGCGGCAAAAAAGCTTTGTCATAGCAGCAGACAAGTTTTTGAAGCTGCTGGTGCCTCCAACGTCCCCGAACAACAAGATGCACGGTCTTTCAGAGGTTTACAGCTGTGCGTACGCCATCCTGTCGACCTCCTCTATCCACTGTACACAAGCAGAAACGGCTCCAGTGGGCCAAACAATACATGAAGACTGATTTCAAAACTGTTTTGTTCACGGATGAGTGCCGTGCAACGCTCGATGGTCCAGATGGATGGAGTGGAGGATGGCTGGTTGATGGTCACACCACGCAAACACGGCTACAGCGCCAACAAGGAGGAGGTGGAGTAATGTTTTGGGCTGGAATCATGGGGAGAGAGATTGTATGTCCCTTTAGGATCCCTGAAGGGGTAAAGATGAACTCCATAATGTATGTGGAGTTTCTCAAACAGCACTTCTTGCCATGGTTCAAGAAGAAGAACCGTGTATTCCACAGCAAGATCATTTTCATGCATGATAATGCACCGCCTCATGCTGCACATAACACATCTGCATCTCTGGCTGATATGGGCATAAAAGGGGACAAACTTATGGTGTGATCCCCATGTTCCCCTGACCTCTACCCCATTCAGAACCTCTGGAGCATCATCAAAAGGAGAGTCTATGATGGCGGGAGGCAGTTCACATCTAAGCAACAGCTCTGGGGGGTATTCTGTCCTCATGCAAAACAATTGAAGCAGAAACCATCCAAAACCTGACAAATTCAATGGATGAGACAGTTCAGAAGCTCCTTTCGAACAAGGGGTCCTATGTGCAAATGTAACATCACCTAGAATAAAGTTTTGAGTTGAAAATTGTTTGATTTCAGGTTCTAATAACCTGCTAATGCTTATAATTTCAAAAATGACCATTTTTTTGTTCTTTATTAAAATGAAAAGGTTGATCGAAGAGTGTGGGGGATCTAAGAGTGTGGCAACCCAGTAGTCAGGATTACTTCGAATTCTGACAATCTGAGGGTCATGTTGCAGGTAGTGCAGCAAGAAGGCACTTATGTGTCTTGCGCATCTCGGAGCCCCAAAATTATTTTCCGGGCTAGATGAAGCTAAAAATTATTATTAATTTTAAATCTTGTGGAGCTTAGTATAGATGGCCTAATAGAATCAGTACTGCACACTGCTACAAAGCCCAAATTAATTTCCAGCCAAGATACAGATAAACATGATTAGTAATTTTAAATCTGGTGGAGCTTAGTATAGATGGCCTAATTGAATCTATGCTGCACACTGCTACAAAGCCCAAATTATTTTCCAGCCAAGATACAGATAAACATGATTAGTAATTTTAAATCTGGTGGAGCTTAGTATAGATGGCCTAATAGAATCAATACTGCACACTGCTACAAAGCCCAAATTATTTTCCAGCCAAGATACAGATAAACATGATTAGTAATTTTAAATCTGGTGGAGCTTAGTATAGATGGCCTAATAGAATCAGTACTGCACACTGCTACAAAGCCCAAATTATTTTCCAGCCAAGATACAGATAAACATGATTAGTAATTTGAAAGCTTAAAACTGTTGGTGAGGTGATTTTAACCAATCATCAAGCTTTTACTCTCCCCAGGATGACACAGGGGTAGAAAAGTCGTTTCGGATCCATGATTTGTTCATCTTTATGAACGTGAGTCTGTCTACATTATCAGTGGAGAGCCGCATGCGCTTATCTGTCAGCACACCACCAGCAGCGCTGAACACACGTTCAGACAGAACGCTGGCTGCGGGGCATGACAAGATCTCGAAGGTGTAAGTGGCTAGCTCCGGCCATTTATCCAGATTGGAAGCCCAAAAAGAGCAAGGGTCCAGTGACACAGTCATGGATTCAATGTTTACTTGGAGATACTCCTGTACCATCGTCTCTAGGCGTTGACTATGTGTCAGACTTCTTGTCTCCTTTGGCCTTGCAAAGGATGGGCTAAAAAAGTGGTGAAATGATTACGCAAAATTGATGTTACCAGCAGATACTGTGCTTCTGTTACGGTTTGAGTGCTGAACACTTGACGGTCCCACGGTTGGCAAGTTGGAACTGTGAGATTCACTACGTGCACCACTGGTGTTTGGTGGAAAAGCACATATAAGATTCTGCAACAGTCTCTGCTGATACTCCTGCATGCGTGCATCCCTTTCTATGGCAGGAATAATTTCTGCAAATTTACTTTTGTACCGGGGATTTAACAGTGTGGCAACCCAGTAGTCATGATTATTTCTAATACTCACAATTCTAGGGTCATGTTGCAGGTAGTGCAGAAAGAAGGCACTCATGTGTCTTGCGCATCCAGGAGCACCAAGTCCCTGTTGTGTTGGTGGCGAGGTAACAATCATGCTTCCTTCCTCTGTCCTCTCCCCCCAACCTCGCACAACAGAAATGTGATCAAGGTATCCCTCATCTGATGAGTCTTCCATCAGTTCGTCCTCCACTTCTTCCTGGGCTCCTGCACCTTCCTCACTAGTTTGGCTGCTACCATGCGCCCTGGTAAAACCATCTCCCCCACCCTCCCATGCCTGCCGCCTTGGTGCTGCCGACCGTCTGGACCTTGCAGATGTTAACCCTTCCGCATACAACTCCTCCTCCTCTACTTCCTCCACCTCCTCTTGTGCCACCACCTGACTCCGAATTCTGTTTAACATGTGCTCCAGCATGTAAATAACCGGAATAGTCATGCTGATAATGGCATCGTCAGCAATAAACATCTTCGTCGCCATTTCAAAACTGTGCAGAAGGGTGCATAGGTCCCTGATCTGAGACCACTCCTCCAGCGTGATTTGCCCCACCTCTGGATCTCGTTGGCCCAGGCTATACGTCAGAACGTATTGCACCAGGGCTTGTCGGTGCTGCCACAGTCGCTGCAACATGTGCAGAGTTGAATTCCACCGGGTAGGCACATCGCATTTTAGCCGGTGGCAGGCCCAACGACTTCTGTAGAGATG
The DNA here is from genome assembly GCF_046119375.1 of Phyllobates terribilis. Lineage (NCBI taxonomy): Eukaryota > Metazoa > Chordata > Amphibia > Anura > Dendrobatidae > Phyllobates > Phyllobates terribilis. The sequence continues at coordinate 404,752,987 of NW_027362761.1, read as the reverse complement.
TAAGTCGCTGAGCTGCGGGATGCGAACGACGGAAGTGGTGGGCTAAAAATTGCTGGACAACCAGGTTCAACACATGAGCCATACAAGGCACGTGTGTGACATTGCCCAGGCGGAGGGCTGCACCCATGTTTGCAGCATTGTCGCACATGGCCTTCCCTGGTTTCAGGTCCAGTGGAGACAACCAATCATGAAATTGGTTCTCCAGAGCTGACCACAACTCCTCAGCTGTGTGACTCACATTTCCCAGACATTTCAAAGTAAAAACCGCCTGATGACGTTGAGCCCTACTACCAGCATAGTAAGGAGGTGTGCAGGATCCCTTCTGCGCAGTTAGAAAGCTTGTGGCATGACTAGACAGGCTTTGGGTGCAGGTGGAGGACCGAGAGGAGGTTGAGGAGGCAGAAGCAGTGGAGGAACATCGAGATAAAGAGGATTGACACACAACTCGTGGGGACGGCAAGACTTGGACAGCAGCCCCTTGTCCTGCTGTCACCATAGTTACCCAGTGCCCAGTCAGCGACATGTATCGCTCCTGTCCATGCCTACTCGTCCAAGTGTCTGTGGTGAAATGCACCCTGTCACACACAGAGTTTCTCAAAGAAGCGGTGATGTTGTGTGCGACATGCTGGTGGAGCGCAGGCACACCTTTCTTTGAGAAATAGTGCCGACTGGGCATCTGGTACTGGGGCACTGCGACGGACATAAGGTCTCGAAAATCCTCTGTGTCCACCAGGCGGAAAGGCAGCATTTCTGTAGCCAAGAGCTTGCAGATGGTGAAATTCAACCTCTTAGCTTTGGCTAGGAGGAAATGGTCTTTTACTTGTCCACATCTGAGGGACCGAGGGCTGGCTGTTGTGCTTAGACGAGGTTGATAAGGGTGTCCCCGGCAAACTGCCGGTCTGTGAGGAAGATGCAGGCGGACATGTTATGTTGCCTTGATCCAAAGGTGGTGCTATCGATGTCGGACAGCGCTCAACACCAGCTGGTGTTACCACCTCCAAAGAAAATGATGACCTGCCATTCACGCTGGCTGTTGCGGTTAAAGAGGTGGCAGGTCTGCGTCCCAAAACAGGTGTGACTGCTGTCCCACAAGTCACAGAGGATGAAGAGGCCACGGATGCACCAGATGTGGCAGACGGTGGTTGGCCCGGCTGGCTAGGCCACATTGTAGCACAGTGTGCTTCCCACTGCAACTTATGCTTCATGTCCATGTGCCGGTTAATGCATGAAGTACTCAAACTATGTATTTTTTGGCCTCTACTTAGCTTTTGCTGACAAATGTTACAGATAACACGAGTTGGGTCATCTTTATCGATCGGAAAAAAAGGCCCAGGCTATGCAAGGCTTAGCACCCATGCGACCTGAAGAGCCACCACGACTTGTGGTGAGAGGCAGAGTTGTGTTTGAGGATGCAGTTGTTGACGTGCTTCCAGTACTACGTCTCTGTCCAGGAAGGCGCAACCTGACCCCGTCATCACTAGCATTCTCCTCCACCTCCTCTGCTGACCTCATCTCTTGGCTGACTGTCGGTTGACAGTAAGTGGGATCTCCAACCTCATCATCATCACCCTGTGTGTTATCACACCCGTCATCCTCAGAGCCAACCTGTTCCTGCCCTGACAAAAAACTAAAGTTGTCGCTCCAATCAGGTATTTGAGTCTCATCATCGTCTTCCTCATTGTCTCCTCCAACAGGAGTTACAGTTTGGGAATGAGGGTCTACATTATGGTCAGAACCTTCTGCGTCTGGTCCTGGATCCGACTCATAAAGATTCTGGGCATCAGTGCAGATCATTTCCTCGTCTGGATTCACAGAAGAGCTGGAGCCGACCTCTGATTCCCAGGCTATAGTATGAGTAAGCAGCTCTGCAGACTCAACCATCTGTCCTACCTCATACTCAGACGGGCAGCTGGAGATTTGGGAGCTGTGAGGAAGCAAGTGCGATTGGGGTGACACCTCTGAGGACTGGATTATTTGTGATGTTGAAGTTGATGTGGAGGAGAGCCCACTTAAAGGAGCACTTGATATCCGTTGAAGCACCTGCTGTTTTTGTGCCTCATCTGGAATTTGTAGCGATTGGCATGACCGTAAGAAAGGGATCTTATCACATTGTCCGCTAAAAGAAGTAGACATTTTAGTTTGGCTGGAAGATGGTCTTTCTTCTGCAGATGGTACTGTTGCTTTAACACATACCCCACGGACACAACCTTTTTTCCCCTTCCCAACACGCCTTTTCCCCTTTCCACCAGCAGCAGGCCTCTTTCCACTCATTTTGGTGGTTAACTAATTCACAACTCTGGAGTTGTTTGCACAAAAAAACAATGGATGGGAAGCGAGAAGAGCTGAGTGGCCAAACTGTGGTATTAGGCCAAAACTATTGGCTGGGTTAGATGCAGAAAAAAATTATATTCAATTTTCAACCTGATGGAGGTCAGTATAGATGGACTAATAGACAAAGTCCCGCACACTGCTAGAAGCCCAAATATTTTTTCAGAGCTAGATGCAGAAAAAAATTATATTGAATTTGCAACCTGATGGAGGTCAGTATAGATGGACTAATAGACCATGTCCCACACGCTGCTAGAAGCCCAAATATTTTTTCAGAGCTAGATGCAGAAAAAAATTAGATTCAATTTGCAACCTGGTGGAGGTCAGTATAGATGGACTAATAGAACAAGTCCCACACACTGCTAGAAGGCCAAATATTTTTTCAGAGCTAGATGCAGATAAAAATTATTTTTAATTTGCAACCTGATGGAGGTCAGTATAGATGGACTAAGAGAACAAGTCCCACACACTGCTAGAAGCCCAAATATTTTTTCAGAGCTAAATGCAGAAAAAAATTATATTCAATTTGCAACCTGATGGAGGTCAATATAGATGGACTAATAGACCAAGTCCCACACACTGCTAGAAGCCCAAGTATTTTTTCAGAGCTAGATGCATAAAAAAATTATGTTCAATTTTCAACCTGATGGAGGTCCGTATAGATGGACTAATAGACCATGTCCCACACACTGCTAGAAGCCCAAATATTTTTTCAGAGCTAGATGCAGATAAAAGTTATTTTTAATTTGCAAACTGATGGAGGTCAGTATAGATGGACTAAGAGAACAAGTCCCACACACTGCTAGAAGCCCAAATATTTTTTCAGATCTAAATGCAGAAAAAAATTATATTCAATTTGCAACCTGATGGAGGTCAGTATAGATGGACTAATAGACCAAGTCCCACACACTGCTAGAAGCCCAAATATTTTTTCAGAGCTAGATGCAGAAAAAAATTATATTGAATTTGCAACCGGATGGAGATCAGTATAGATGGACTAATAGACCAAGTCCCACACACTGCTAGAAGCCCAAATATTTTTTCAGAGCTAGATGCAGATAAAAAATATTTTTAATTTGCAGCCTGATGGAGGTCAGTATAGATGGACTAATAGACCAACTCCCACACACTGCAAGAAGACCAAATATTTTTTCAGAGCTAGATGCAGAATTTTTTTTTATTCAATTTGCAACCTGATGGAGGTCAGTATAGATGGACTAATAGAACAAGTCCCACACACTGCTAGAAGCCCAAATATTTTTTCAGAGCTAGATGCAGATAAAAATTATTTTTAATTTGCAACCTGGTAGAGGTTAGTATAGATGGACTAATAGAACAAGTCCCACACACTGCTAGAAGCCCAAATATTTTATCAGAGCTAGATGCAGAAAAAATTTATATTCAATTTGCAACCTGATGGAGGTCAGTATAGATGGACTAATAGACCAAGTCCCACACACTGCTAGAAGCCCAAATATTTTTTCATAGCTAGATGCAGAAAAAAATTATATTGAATTTTCAGCCTGATGGAGGTCAGTATAGATGGACTAATAGACCATGTCCCACACACTGCTAGAAGCCCAAATATTTATTCAGAGCTAGATGCAGAAAAAATTATATTCAATTTGCAACCTGGTGGAGGTCAGTATAGATGGACTAATAGAACAAGTCCCACACACTGCTAGAAGCCCAAATATTTTTTCAGAGCTAGATGCAGATAAAAATTATATTTAATTTGCAACCTGAAGGAGATCAGTATAGATGGACTAATAGACCAAGTCCCACACAGTGCTAGAAGCCCAAATATTTTTTCAGAGCTAAATGCAGAAAAAAATTATATTCAATTTGCAACCTGATGGAGGTCAGTATAGATGGACTAATAGACCAAGTCCCACACACTGCTAGAAGCCCAAATATTTTTTCAGAGCTAGATGCAGAAAAAAAGTTATATTCAATTTGCAACCTGATGGAGGTCAGTATAAATGGACTAATAGACGAAGTCCCACACACTGCTAAAAGCCCAAATATTTTTTCAGAGCTAGATGCAGAAAAAAATTATATTGAATTTGCAACCTGATGGAGGTCAGTATAGATGGACTAATAGACCATGTCCCACACACTGCTAGAAGCCCAAATATTTTTTCAGCGCTAGATGCAGAAAAAAATTATATTCAATTTGCAACCTGGTGGAGGTCAGTATAGATGTACTAATAGACCAAGTCCCACACACTGCTAGAAGCCCAAATATTTTTTTCAGAGCTAGATACAGAAAAAAATTATATTCAATTTGCAACCTGATGGAGGTCAGTATAGATGGACTAATAGACCATGTCCCACACACTGCTAGAAGCCAAAATATTTTTTCAGAGCTAGATGCAGATAAAAATTATTTTTAATGTGCAACCTGATGGAGGTCAGGATAGATGGAATAATATACCAAGTCCCACACACTGCTAGAAGCCCAAATATTTTTTCAGAGCTAGATGCAGAAAAAAATTATATTGAATTTGCAACCGGATGGAGATCAGTATAGATGGACTAATAGACCAAGTCCCACACACTGCTAGAAGCCCAAATATTTTTTCAGAGCTAGATGCAGATAAAAATTATTTTTAATTTGCAACCTGATGGAGGTCAGTATAGATGGACTAATAGACCAAGTCCCACACACTGCTAGAAGCCCAAATATTTGTTCAGAGCTAGATGCAGAAATTTTTTTTATTCAATTTGCAACCTGATGGAGGTCAGTATAGATGGACTAATAGAACAAGTCCCACACACTGCTAGAAGCCCAAATATTTTTTCAGAGCTTAATGCAGATAAAAATTATTTTTAATTTGCAACCTGGTTTAGGTTAGTATAGATGGACTAATAGAACAAGTCCCACACACTGCTAGAAGCCCAAATATTTTTTCAGAGCTAGATGCAGAAAAAATATATATTCAATTTGCAACCTGATGGAGGTCAGTATAGATGGACTAATAGACCAAGTCCCACACACTGCTAGAAGCCCAAATATTTTTTCAGAGCTAGATGCAGAAAAATATTATATTGAATTTTCAGCCTGATGGAGGTCAGTATAGATGGTCTAATAGACCAAGTCCCACACACTGCTAGAAGCCCAAATATTTTTTCAGAGCTAAATGCAGAAAAAAATTATATTCAATTTGCAACCTGATGGAGGTCAGTATAGATGGACTAGTAGACCAAGTCCCACACACTGCTAGAAGCCCAAATATTTTTTCAGAGCTAGATGCAGAAAAAAATTATATTCAATTTGCAACCTGATGGAGGTCAGTTTAGATGGACAAATAAACCAAGTCCCACACACTGCTAGAAACCCAAATATTTTTTCAGAGCTAGATGCAGCTAAAAATTATTTTTAATGTGCAACCTGAAGGAGGTCAGTATAGATGGACTAATAGACCTAGTCCCACACACTGCTAGAAGCCCAAATATTTTTTCAGAGCTAGATGCAGATAGAAAATATTTTTAATTTGCAACCTGATGGAGGTCAGTATAGATGTACTAATAGACCAAGTCCCACACACTGCTATAAGCCCAAATATTTTTTCAGAGCTAGATGCAGAAAAAAAGTTATATTCAATTTGAAACCTGATGGAGGTCAGTATAAATGGACTAATAGACGAAGTCCCACACACTGCTAGAAGCCCAAATATTTTTTCAGAGCTAAATACAGAAAAAAATTATATTGAATTTGCAACCTGATGGAGGTCAGTATAGATGGACTAATAGACCAAGTCCCACACACTGCTAGAAGCCCAAATATTTTTTCAGAGCTAGATGCAGAAAAAAATTATATTCAATTTGCAACCTGATGGAGGTCAGTATAGATGGACAAATATACCTAGTCCCACACACTGCTAGAAGCCCAAATATTTTTTCAGAGCTAGATGCAGCTAAAAATTATTTTTAATGTGCAACCTGAAGAAGGTCAGTATAGATGGACTAATAGACCAAGTCCCACACACTGCTAGAAGCCCAAATATTTTTTCAGAGCTAGATGCAGAAAAAAAATATTTTTAATTTGCAACCTGATGGAGGTCAGTATAGATGGACTATTAGACCAAGTCCCACACACTGCTATAAGCCCAAATAATTTTTCAGAGCTAGATGCAGAAAAAAAGTTATTTTCAATTTGAAACCTGATGGAGGTCAGTATAGATGGACAAATATACCTAGTCCCACACACTGCTAGAGGCCCAAATATTTTTTCAGAGCTAGATGCAGAAAAAAATTATTTTTAATTTCCAACCTGATGGAGGTCAGTATAGATGGACTAATAGACCAAGTCTCACACACTGCTATAAGCCCAAATATTTTTTCAGAGCTAAATGCAGATAAAAATTATTTTTAATGTGCAACCTGATGGAGGTCAGGATTAGAGATGAGCGTTGTTCTACTCGAACTGTTCGCCAATCTCAAATTCGAGCTGTTTTGGGCGGTGTTCGAGCCGGTCGGCGAACACGAACAATTTGAGAAAAATTCGGCTGTTCGAGGTTATGTTCGATAACTGTTCGTGCACCAAAATCATAACTGGATTTTTTCTCAGTAATGATGAAAATTAATGTTAATACGCAGTTTGAGTGTACAGCGGGGCGGGGGGAGGGGCAGGGGATGGATCTCTGCAGGAACAATGAAGATCTCCATTTTTTTTTCTCTTTCCCGCATTTGCAGTGGGAAGGTGCAATCTGTCAGCCTATCAGCAGCGCACACACGGAGCGAAGTGCTTTTTTTCGCACAAGCAAGGGCATGTGTGATTGGCAGTGTATGTCACATGTCCTTGCCCTATAAGACCAAGCCATTTTCCCCGTCGCCACCATTTTCTCACTGCTGCAGCTGCGTGTTAGACGGCACCGCTGTTGCTGTGTGCGCTATACCTTGTTAATTTCAAGCCAATTTTTGCACAAATATACAGATAGCTTGGGAGTAGGGAATAGTTGTGATTGCAGTCCTTTTAAGGACTAGGTTACAGCATTTCCTACGACTTTTATCAGGCAGGTCTGTGCTCTTAAATAGATAGATTGTGGGAGTAAAGACTAATTGTAATTGGAGTCCTTTTCAGGACTAGGTTACATCAGTTCCTATCAGTTTTTGCCAGGCAGGTCTGTGCCAGTGCTGTGCAAGTTTTTTTCACAGCATTTGGCTGAATCTAGCAAAGCTAATCCTTTTTGGCCTATTGCAGAGTGTGTTAGTCAGTGGAGTAGCCTATCTGTGTTGCAAGATATACCACCTGTGTATAGAATACCAATTTTTTTACTGCACCTAGTGAAGTAAAATCTTTTGGGCATAGCATCATTCTATTAGTCCATCTATACTGACCTCCATCAGGTTGCAAATTAAAAATAATTTTTTTCTTCATTTAGCTCTGAAAAAATATTTGGGCTTCTAGCAGTGTGTGGGACTTGTTCTATTAGTCCTTCTATACTGACCTCCAGCAGGTTGCAAATTGAATATAATTTTTTTCTGCATCTAGCTCTGAAAAAATATTTGGGCTTCTAGCGGTGTGTGGGACTTGGTCTATTAGTCCATCTATACTGCCCTCCATCAGGTTGAAAATTAAAAATAATTTTTTTCTGCATCTAGCTCTGAAAAAATATTTGGGCTTCTAGCAGTGTGTGGGACTTGGTCTATTAGTCCATCTATACTGACCTCCATCAGGTTGCAAATTAAAAATAATTTTTTTCTTCATTTATCTCTGAAAAAATATTTAGGCTTCTAGCAGCGTGTGGGACTTGTTCTATTAGTCCATCTATACTGACCTCCATCAGGTTGCAAATTAAAAATAATTTTTTTCTGCATCTAGCTCTGAAAAAATATTTGGGCTTCTAGCAGTGTGTGGGACTTGGTCTATTAGTCCATCTATACTGACCTCCATCAGGTTGCAAATTAAAAATAATTTTTTTCTGCATCTAGCTCTGAAAAAATATTTGGGCTTCTAGCAGTGTGTGGGACTTGGTCTATTAGTCCATCTATACTGACCTCCATCAGGTTGCAAATTGAATAAAAAAATTTTCTGCATCTAGCTCTGAAAAAATATTTGGGCTTCTAGCGGTGTGTGGGACTTGGTCTATTAGTCCATCTATACTGACCTCCATCAGGTTGCAAATTAAAAATAATTTTTTTCTGCATCTAGCTCTGAAAAAATATTTGGGCTTCTAGCAGTGTGTGGGACTTGGTCTATTAGTCCATCTATACTGACCTCCATCAGGTTGCAAATTAAAAATAATTTTTTTCTGCATCTAGCTCTGAAAAAATATTTGGGCTTCTAGCAGTGTGTGGGACTTGGTCTATTAGTCTATCTATACTGACCTCCATCAGGTTGCAAATTAAAAATAATTTTTTTCTTCATTTAGCTCTGAAAAAATATTTGGGCTTCTAGCAGTGTGTGGGACTTTTTCTATTAGTCCTTCTATACTGACCTCCAGCAGGTTGCAAATTGAATATAATTTTTTTCTGCATCTAGCTCTGAAAAAATATTTGGGCTTCTAGCGGTGTGTGGGACTTGGTCTATTAGTCCATCTATACTGACCTCCATCAGGTTGCAAATTAAAAATAATTTTTTTCTGCATCTAGCTCTGAAAAAATATTTGGGCTTCTAGCGGTGTGTGGGACTTGGTCTATTAGTCCATCTATACTGACCTCCATCAGGTTGCAAATTAAAAATAATTTTTTTCTGCATCTAGCTCTGAAAAAATATTTGGGCTTCTAGCAGTGTGTGGAACTTGGTCTATTAGTCCATCTATACTGACCTCCATCAGGTTGCAAATTGAATAAAAAAAAATTCTGCATCTAGCTCTGAAAAAATATTTGGGCTTCTAGCGGTGTGTGGGACTTGGTCTATTAGTCCATCTATACTGACCTCCATCAGGTTGCAAATTAAAAATAATTTTTTTCTGCATCTAACCCAGCCAATAGTTTTGGCCTAATACCACAGTTTGGCCACTCAGCTCTGCTCGGTTACCATCCATTGTTTTTTTGTGCAAACAACTCCAGAGTTGTGAATTAGTTAACCACCAAAATGAGTGGAAAAAGGCCTGCTGCTGGTGGAAAGGGGAATAGGCGTGTTGGGAAGGGGAAAAAAGGTTGTGTCCGTGGGGTAGGTGCAGAAGAAAGACCATCTTCCAGCCAAACTAAAATGTCTACTTCTTTTAGCGGACAATGTGATAAGATCCCTTTCTTACGGCCACGCCAATCGCTACAAATTCCAGATGAGGCACAAAAACAGCAGGTGCTTCAACGGATATCAAGTGCTCCTTTAAGTGGGCTCTCCTCCACATCAACTTCAACATCACAAATACTCCAGTCCTCAAAGGTGTCACCCAAATCGCACTTGCTTCCTCACAGCTCCCAAATCTCCAGCTGCCCGTCTGAGTATGAGGTAGAACAGATGGTTGAGTCTGCAGAGCTGTTTACTCATACTATAGCCTGGGAATCAGAGGTCGACTCCAGCGCTTCTGTGAATCCAGACGAGGAAATGATCTGCACTGATGCCCAGAATCTTTATGAGTCGGATCCAGGACCAGACGCAGAAGGTTCTGACCATAATGTAGACCCTCATTCCCAAACTGTAACTCCTGTTGGTGGAGACAATGAGGAAGACGATGATAAGACTCAAATACCTGATTGGAGCGACAACTTTAGTTTTTTGTCAGGGCAGGAACAGGTTGGCTCTGAGGACGACGGGTGTGATAACGCACAGGGTGATGATGATGAGGTCGGAGATCCCACTTACTGTCAACCCACAGTCAGCCAAGAGATGAGGTCAGCAGAGGAGGTGGAGGAAGATGCTAGTGACGACGAGGTCAGGTTGCGCCTTCCTGGACAGAGACGTAGTACTGGAAGCACGTCAACAACTGCATCCTCAAACACAACTCTGCCTCTCACCACAAGTCGTGGTGGCTCTTCAGGTCGCATGGGTGCTAAGCCTTGCATAGCCTGGGCATTTTTTCAGATCGATAAAGATGACCCAACTCGTGTTATCTGTAACATTTGTCAGCAAAAGCTAAGTAGAGGCCAAAAAATACATAGTTTGAGTACTTCATGCATGAACCGGCACATGGACATGAAGCATAAGTTGCAGTGGGAAGCTCAGTGTGCTACAATGCGGTCTAGCCGGCCGGGCCAACCACCGTCTGCCATATCTTGTGCATCCGCGGCCTCTTCATCCTCTGTGACTGGGGGGACAGCAGTCACACCTGTTTTGGGGCGCAGACCTGCCACCTCTTTACCCGCAACAGCCAGCGTGATTGGCAGGTCATCATTTTCTTTGGAGGTGGTAACACCAGCTGGTCTTGAGCGCTGTCCGACATCGATAGCACCACCTTTGGATCAAGGCAACCTAACATGTCCGCCTGCATCTTCCTCACAGACCGGCAGTTTGCTGGGGACACCCTTATCAACCCCGTCTAAGCACAATAGCCAGCCCTCGGTCCCTCAGATGTGGACAAGTAAAAGACCATTTCCTCCTAGCCATGAGAAAGCTAAGAGGTTGAATTTCACCATCTGCAAGCTCTTGGCTACAGAAATGCTGCCTTTCCGCCTGGTGGACACAAAAGATTTTCGAGACCTTATGTCCGTCGCAGTGCCCCAGTACCAGATGCCCAGTCGGCACTACTTCTCAAAGAAAGGTGTGCCTGCGCTCCACCAGCATGTCGCACACAACATCACCGCTTCTTTGAGAAACTCTGTGTGTGACAGGGTGCATTTCACCACAGACACTTGGACGAGTAGGCATGGACAGGGGCGTTACATGTCGCTGACTGGGCACTGGGTAACTATGGTGACAGCAGCACAAGGGGCTGCTGTCCAAGTCTTGCCGTCCCCACGAGTTGTGCGTCAATCCTCTTTATGTCATTTTTCCTCCACTGCTTCTGCCTCCTCAACCTCATCTCGGTCTTCCACCTGCACCCAAAGCCGGTCTGGTCATGCCACAAGCTTTCTAACTGCGCAGAAGGGATCCTGCACACCTCCTTACTATGCTGGCAGTAGGGCTCAACGTCATCAGGCGGTTTTTACATTGAAATGTCTGGGAAATGTGAGTCACACAGCTGAGGAGTTGTGGTCAGCTCTGGAGAACCAATTTCATGAATGGTTGTCTCCACTGGACCTGAAACCAGGGAAGGCCGTGTGCGACAATGCTGCAAACCTGGGTGCGGCCCTTCGCCGGGGCAATGTCACACACGTGCCTTGTATGGCTCACGTGTTGAACCTGGTTGTCCAGCAATTTTTAGCCCACTATCCCAGACTAGATGGCCTTCTGCAGAGGGCACGGTCGCTGTGTGCTCACTTCCGCCGTTCGCATCCCGCAGCTCAGCGACTTACATCTCTACAGAAGTCGTTGGGCCTGCCACTTCACCGGCTAAAATGCGATGTGCCTACCCGGTGGAATTCAACTCTGCACATGTTGCAGCGACTGTGGCAGCACCGACAAGCCCTGGTGCAATACGTTCTGACGTATAGCCTGGGCCAACGAGATTCAGAGGTGGGGCAAATCACGCTGGAGGAGTGGTCTCAGATCAGGGACCTATGCACCCTTCTGCACAGTTTTGAAATGGCGACGAAGATGTTTAGTGCTGACGATGCCATTATCAGCATGACTATTCCGGTGATTTACATGCTGGAGCACATGTTAAACAGAATTCGGAGTCAGGTGGTGGCACAAGAGGAGGTGGAGGAAGTAGAGGAGGAGGAGTTGTATGCGGAAGGGCTAACATCTGCAAGGTCCAGACGGTCGTCAGCACCAAGGCGGCAGGCATGTGAGGGTGGGGGAGATGGTTTTACCAGGGCGCATGGTAGCAGCCAAACTAGTGAGGAAGGTGCAGGAGCCCAGGAAGAAGTGGAGGACGAACTGATGGAAGACTCATCAGATGAGGGAGACCTTGATCACATTTCTGTTGTGCGAGGTTGGGGGGAGAGGACAGAGGAAGGAAGCATGATTGTTACCTCGCCACCAACACAACAGGGACTTGGTGCTCCTGGATGCGCAACACACATGAGTGCCTTCTTGCTGCACTACCTGCAACATGACCCTCGAATTGTGAGAATTAGAAATAATCCTGACTACTGGGTTGCCACACTGTTAGATCCCCGGTACAAAAGTAAATTTGCAGAAATTATTCCTGCCATAGAAAGGGATGCACGCATGCAGGAGTATCAGCAGAGACTGTTGCAGAATATTACATGTGCTTTTCCACAAAATACCAGTGGTTCACGTAGTGAATCTCACAGTTCCAACTTGCCAACCGTGGGACCGTCAAGTGTTCAGCACTCAAACCGTAACAGAACCACAGTATCTGCTGGTAACATCAATTTTGCGGAATCATTTCACCACTTTTTTAGCCCATCCTTTGCAAGGCCACAGGAGACAAGAAGTCTGACACATAGTCAACGCCTAGAGACGATGGTACAGGAGTATCTCCAAGTAAACATTGAAGCCACGACTGTGTCACTGGACCCTTGCTCTTTTTGGGCTTCCAATCTGGATAAATGGCCGGAGCTAGCCACTTACGCCTTGGAGATCTTGTCATGCCCCGCAGCCAGTGTTCTGTCTGAACGTGTGTTCAGCGCTGCTGGTGGTGTGCTGACAGATAAGCGCACGCGGCTCTCCACTGATAATGTAGACAGACTCACGTTCATAAAGATGAACAAATCATGAATCCGAAACGACTTTTCTACCCCTGTGTCATCCTGGGGAGAGTAAAAGCTTGATGATTGGTTAAAATCACCCTACCAACCGTTTTAAGCTTTCAAATTACTAATCATGTTTATCTGTATCTTGACTGGAAAATAATTTGGGCTTTGTAGCAGTGTGCAGCACTGATCCTATTAGGCCATCTATAATAAGCTTCACCAGATTTAAAATTAAAAATAATTTTTAGCTGCATCTAGCCCGGAAAATAATTTTGGGGCTCCGAGATGCGCAAGACACATAAGTGCCTTCTTGCTGCACTACCTGCAGCATGACCCTCATATTGTCAGAATTCGAAGTAATCATGACTACTGGGTTGCCACACTCTTAGATCCCCCAACTTTTCGATCAACCTTTTCATTTTAATAAAGACCAAAAAAATGGTCATTTTTGAAATTATAAGCATTAGCAGGTTGTTAGAAACTGAAATCAAACAGTTTTCAACTCAAAACTTTATTCTAGGTGATGTTACATTTTCACATAGGACCCCTTGTTCGAAAGGAGCTTCTGAACTCTCTCGTCCATTGAATTTGTCAGGTTTTGGATGGTTTCTGCTTCAATTGTTTTGCATGAGGACAGAATACCCTCCCAGAGCTGTTGCTTAGATGTGAACTGCCTCCCGCCATCATAGACACTCCTTTTAATGATGCTCCAAAGGTTCTGAATGGGGTAGAGGTCAGGGGAGCATGGGGGTCACACCATAAGTTTGTCCCCTTTTATGCCCATATCAGCCAGAGATGCAGATGTTTTATGTGCAGCATGAGATGGTGCATTATCATGCAGAAAAATGATCTTGCTGTGAAATACACGGTTCTTCTTCTTGAACCATGGCAGGAAGTGCTGTTTGAGAAAATCCACATACATTATGGAGTTCATCTTTAGCGCCTTCAGGGATCCTAAAGGGGCCGACAATCTCTCTCCCCATGAGTCCAGCCCAAAACATTACTCCACCTCCTCATTGTTGGCGCTGTAGCCGTGTTTGCGTGGGGTGTCCATCAACCAGCCATCCTCCACTCCATTCATCTGGACCATCGAGCGCTGCACGGCACTCATCCGTGAACAAAACAGTTTTGAAATCAGTCTTCATGTAATGTTTGGCCCACTGGAGCCGTTTCTGCTTGTGTGAAGTGGATAGAGGAGGTCGACAGGATGGCGTATGCACAGCTGCAAACCTCTGAAGGACCCTGCATCTTGTTGTTCGGGGGACGTTGGAGGCACAAGCAGCTTCAAAAACTTGTCTGCTGCTATGACAAGGCTTTTTTGCCGCTGCTCTTTCAACCTGACGTAATTGCCTGTAGGAAAGAGTCCTCAATTTGCCCTTATCAGCACGCACACGTGTGTACTGTGAATCAGCTACATACTTCTTGATTGCCAAGACACTTCATCCTGATCATCGCACAATGTTGATTGTAGTCATGCCTTGACCTAAACCCTCCACAATTTGTTGCTTCTCAGCAGCCGACACATCCTTTTTCTTTCCCATTTTGGCAGAAAATGTAGGCCGCTTAATAATGTGAGAGAGCCTTCTTAAGTAGTCTTGCCTTTCATTGGACACACCTGCCAAACTAATTAGCACAGGTGTCTGCAATTGCTTACAGTGATATAAAGAGCCCTGACACACATCACCATCAATGAGTTTAACTGACAAACAAACAAATTCTTCCCTTATCACTCCTAAACACTTTTTGCATAATAATTTGGAACGCGGTGTACATGTGCTTTTCCACAAAACACCAGTGGTTCACGTAGTGAATCTTACAGTTCTAACTTGCCAACCGTGGTCTGTATGGAATTGTTCAATAAAGGGCCCAAAATTAAGATAACATAGATGGGAGAGGTCTCTATGAATAGGAATTCCTAAGTATTTGATACCCTGTGAGGGCCAGGCAAAGGGAAAGTTGGACTGGATGGAATCCTATATGGATTTAGGGAGGGAGACATCGAGGGCCTCAGACTTCGCTGCATTGATTTTAAAATTTTACCATGTAACAAAGTGATCTATTTCAGCCATAACAGCAGGGATGGATATATGTGATTGAGTGATATATACTAGGACATCATCAGCAAATAGAGAGCACTTGTACTCGGTGCCTCCCACCTCAATCCACCTAATATTGGGGTTATGGCGAATTGATGAGAGCAGGTGCTCCGTCACTAGGATGTATAAGAGAGGGGACAGAGGACATCCCTGCCTTGTCCCATTGGTGATTGTGAAAGGTGATGAAAATGTTCTGACGCACCCCCTGGGCCTTGGGACACCCGGAGCCGGACCCTTTTTGGTGGATGCTGGTGGTTGTAGTCTTCGTGGCGGCGATCCGGTTCCGTGGCTCAGGGCGGTCAAACCAGTGGCGGAACTATTTATGTGGTTTTGATGTTTAAATGTCCGACTACGCCACCCGTGGATTGCGGTCAGAGTGAACCGCCGCTACAGGGCAGACCGCTAAGGCTGGTGTTGTGGGTGCAGCAGAGCGTAGCATAACTCCCCACGGGAGGAGTATAGCCTCAGGGCAGTGTATGCGGAGGATGGGGGTGATGGTGCAGGGCAGCAGCAGTAACGACACGGAGTCAGTGATGCAGTTCAGGGCCTTTACTCACAGTTCTTATTATCCAGACCACGTCTGCAGGTAACGGCTGCCCACGTCGTACTGTGCTCACCAGGTGAGGGGCTCAGACAACTCCCAGATAACTTTGGAGCGCTTCACAGGACCCCCTTTGTGTGTCCTTTGTCTGGCCTTTCTTACCAACACTTCTGTCCGGCTGCCTCGGGCCTCCTCTTGGTAAACTTGGCGCCAGTTTCCCTGACCCTATGTGGTGCCTTCCTAGCGGGTGGAGCAAGGGGCTGCGCCACATAAAATGTCAGAGCCTCCGGTTTCTAGCTGAGGGTCGTTTCCTGCCTCCACTAGTTCGGGGACCGGTCTCCCCCTTTGGCCTGACCCCTCCACGCAGGTGGATTCGGGCGTGCGGTGGCGACTCGCCCGTCCGCACCCCTGGGATCCCTTCATTCCTCGTTCCTGGAGCCTTCTCCGCTCCTCTTCCTTCCTTCTCCCTCTTGCAGGCCTGGGCCTCTGTTACTAGGCCCGCCTCCGGAGCAGAGCTCATGCAGAGCCCCTGCTCCCTGCCACTTCTGCTCAGACTTCTCTGCACTGAACTAAGATGGTGCCCACCTTTTATACTCCCTTCTCAATGCACCCAGGAACTGTTTCCTCCCTGCTCCTGCACTGCAGGGTTCCCCTTCCTCAGTGTTCCCTCCCCCCACTCCAGCCAGGGACAGGGACTGTCGTGCCCATCTCAGGGGCATATTGGTCGCCCTGCCCCACGGCAATGTGGTGTAATGCATGCAGGTGTCGGGTCCTGATCCACACTCCATCCTTATCTGAGAGTGAGATATCACACCTCTGGGTGAGGTGCAATACGTCTGTAGCAACCGAGCCCTCGGTGCTACAGTTCCATTTATCTTCAGCCTAGGTGACGTATTGTGATACAGGGCCGTGATTTTGGCTATAAAAGGGTCCCCTAGACCCCTACCCCAAGCTTTTTAAGAGAATCATATATGGCGTGCCAGGAGACTCTATGGAATGCTTTCTCAGCATCCAACGAGAGTATCTACTTAAAAATTTTTAACTGCATCTAGCCCAGGAAATACTTTGTGCCTAGTAGCAGTGTCTGCTAGTCAGCGGATTATCCCGGCTGTTAAGCAAGCTACACCACCTGTAGTTTGGACACTTAATTTTTTCAAAGGAAATGCTTCGGGACCACGGGATACTTAGTGAAGAGCATCAGGAGGCACCCCAAGGCATAGGGGCTGGGACTGGCACTAGGATGCCTTGCGGTGGACAGCCGAGCTCGATCCTTATAAAAGCTTTTTAACTGCAGCAGCTTTAGTGGACGCTACTGGAGCTGGAATTACGCGGCTGCTGGCATGAGACTTGCCCTCCAATAGATCCTTGTAAATGGATTTAAAGTGTATTCATTCAAATTAGAGGGACAATTTAAATTAAAAAGCTTAGAGCTGCCTCCACCACAGGGGGGCTCTCTCGACCCACCAGCGGACAGGCACCAGTATTGGGAGAGGGGGGCTGGCCGTCAGGGTTCACCGCGGCTCTGGCACAAACCCGACGACACGGAGGTGGCACGGGCAGGAGCGGACTGGCCGTCTCGGCTTCTCACTTTTTGGATTTTAGAAGGGCATGACATGCCTATATCTGTGTCTCCCCCTCCTTTTACTCCTCCACCTCTTTTCTTTTCGCATGACTATATGTACTTGTCACTTTTCCATGTGTTAGTTGTGTCTTCTGAGCAGTTTGTCAGCTTTTGGACACCTTTGAAGGTGTTTTCTATGTGTTTCTATGTGTTTTTGTTTGCCTGCCATTGGTTTTAACGGTGTTCGAAGGTGTTCGACGAACAGTTCGACGAACAGTTCGGCGAACACACGGGTGTTCGACGAACCGAACCGAACTCGAACACTACGGGGGTGGCTCAACACTAGTCAGGATAGATGGACTAATAGACCAAGTCCCACACACTGCTAGAAGCCCAAATATTTTTTCAGAGCTAGATGCAGAAAAAAATTATATTGAATTTGCAACCGGATGGAGATCAGTATAGATGGACTAATAGACCAAGTCCCACACACTGCTAGAAGCCCAAATATTTTTTCAGAGCTAGATGCAGATAAAAAATATTTTTAATTTGCAACCTGATGGAGGTCAGTATAGATTGACTAATAGACCAAGTCCCACACACTGCTAGAAGACCAAATATTTTTTCAGAGCTAGATGCAGAATTTTTTTTTATTCAATTTCTAACCTGATGGAGGTCAGTATAGATGGACTAATAGAACAAGTCCCACACACTGCTAGAAGCCCAAATATTTTATCAGAGCTAGATGCAGAAAAAAATTATATTCAATTTGCAACCTGATGGAGGTCAGTATAGATGGACTAATAGACCAAGTCCCACACACTGCTAGAAGCCCAAATATTTTTTCAGAGCTAGATGCAGAAAAAAATGATATTGAATTTTCAGCCTGATGGAGGTCAGTATAGATGGACTAATTGATCATGTCCCACACACTGCTAGAAGCCCAAATATTTATTCAGAGCTAGATGCAGAAAAAAATTATATTCAATTTGCAACCTGGTGGAGGTCAGTATAGATGGACTAATAGAACAAGTCCCACACACTGCTAGAAGCCCAAATATTTTTTCAGAGCTAGATGCAGATAAAAATTATTTTTAATTTGCAACCTGATGGAGATCAGTATAGATGGACTAATAGACCAAGTCCCACACAGTGCTAGAAGCCCAAATATTTTTTCAGAGCTAAATGCAGAAAAAAATTATATTCAATTTGCAACCTGATGGAGGTCAGTATAGATGGACTAATAGACCAAGTCCCACACACTGCTAGAAGCCCAAATATTTTTTCAGAGCTAGAAGCAGAAAAAAATGATATTGAATTTTCAGCCTGATGGAGGTCAGTATAGATGGACTAATAGATCATGTCCCACACACTGCTAGAAGCCCAAATATTTATTCAGAGCTAGATGCAGAAAAAAATTATATTCAATTTGCAACCTGGTGGAGGTCAGTATAGATGGACTAATAGAACAAGTCCCACACACTGCTAGAAGCCCAAATATTTTTTCAGAGCTAGATGCAGATAAAAATTATTTTTAATTTGCAACCTGATGGAGATCAGTATAGATGGACTAATAGACCAAGTCCCACACAGTGCTAGAAGCCCAAATATTTTTTCAGAGCTAAATGCAGAAAAAAATTATATTCAATTTGCAACCTGATGGAGGTCAGTATAGATGGACTAATAGACCAAGTCCCACACACTGCTAGAAGCCCAAATATTTTTTCAGAGCTAGACGAAGAAAAAAATTATATTCAATTTGCAACCTGATGGAGGTCAGTATAGATGGACTAATAGACCAAGTCCCACACACTGCTAGAAGCCCAAATATTTTTTCAGAGCTAGATGCAGCTAAAAATTATTTTTAATGTGCAACCTGATGGAGGTCAGTATAGATGGACTAATAGACCAAGTCCCACACACTGCTAGAAGCCCAAATATTTTTTCAGAGCTAGATGCAGAAAAAAATTATATTGAATTTGCAACCTGATGGAGGTCAGTATAGATGGACTAATAGACCATGTCCCACACACTGCTAGAAGCCCAAATATTTTTTCAGCGCTTGATGCAGAAAAAAATTATATTCAATTTGCAACCTGGTGGAAGTCAGCATAGATGGACTAATAGACCAAGTCCCACACACTGCTAGAAGCCCAAATATTTTTTCAGAGCTAGATGCAGAAAAAAATTATATTCAATTTGCAACCTGATGGAGGTCAGTATAGATGGACTAATAGACCATGTCCCACACACTGCTAGAAGCCCAAATATTTTTTCAGAGCTAGATGCAGATAAAAATTATTTTTAATGTGCAACCTGATGGAGGTCAGGATAGATGGACTAATAGACCAAGTCCCACACACTGCTAGAAGCCCAAATATTTTTTCAGAGCTAGATGCAGAAAAAAATTATATTGACTTTGCAACCGGATGGAGATAAGTATAGATGGACTATTAGACCAAGTGCCACACACTGCTAGAAGCCCAAATATTTTTTCAGAGCTAGATGCAGATAAAAATTATTTTTAATTTGCAACCTGATGGAGGTCAGTATAGATGCACTAATAGACCAAGTCTCACATACTGCTAGAAGCACAAATATTTTTTCAGAGCTAGATGCAGAAATTTTTTTTATTCAATTTGCAACCTGATGGAGGTCAGTATAGATGGACTAATAGAACAAGTCCCACACACTGCTAGAAGCCCAAATATTTTTTCAGAGCGAGATGCAGATAAAAATTATTTTTAATTTGCAACCTGGTGGAGGTTAGCATAGATGGACTAATAGACCAAGTCCCACACACTGCTAGAAGCCCAAATATTTTATCAGAGCTAGATGCAGAAAAAAATTATATTGAATTTGCAACCGGATGGAGATAAGTATAGATGGACTTATAGACCAAGTCCCACACACTGCTAGAAGCCCAAATATTTTTTCAGAGCTAGATGCAGATAAAAATTATTTTTAATTTGCAACCTGATGGAGGTCAGTATAGATGGACTAATAGACCAAGTCCCACACACTGCTAGAAGCCCAAATATTTTATCAGAGCTAGATGCAGAAAAAAATTATATTCAATTTGCAACCTGATGGAGGTCAGTATAGATGGACTAATAGACCAAGTCCCACACACTGCTACAAGCACAAATATTTTTTCAGAGCTAGATGCAGAAAAAAATTATATTGAATTTTCAGCCTGATGGAGGTCAGTATAGATGGACTAATAGATCATGTCCCACACACTGCTAGAAGCCCAAATATTTATTCAGAGCTAGATGCAGAAAAAAATTATATTCAATTTGCAACCTGGTGGAGGTCAGTATAGATGGACTTATAGAACAAGTCCCACACACTGCTAGAAGCCCAAATATTTTTTCAGAGCTAGATGCAGATAACAATTATTTTTAATTTGCAACCTGATGGAGATCAGTATAGATGGACTAATAGACCAAGTCCCACACAGTGCTAGAAGCCCAAATATTTTTTCAGAGCTAAATGCAGAAAATAATTATATTCAATTTGCAACCTGATGGAGGTCAGTATAGATGGACTAATAGACCAAGTCCCACACACTGCTAGAAGCCCAAATATTTTTTCAGAGCTAGACGAAGAAAAAAATTATATTCAATTTGCAACCTGATGGAGGTCAGTATAGATGGACTAATAGACCAAGTCCCACACACTGCTAGAAGCCCAAATATTTTTTCAGAGCTAGATGCAGCTAACAATTATTTTTAATGTGCAACCTGATGGAGGTCAGTATAGATGGACTAATAGACCAAGTCCCAGACACTGCTAGAAGCCCAAATATTTTTTCAGAGCAAGATGCAGATAAAAATTATTTTTAATTTGCAACCTGATGGAGGTCAGTATAGATGGGCTAATAGACCAAGTCCCACACACTGCTAGGAGCCCAAATATTTTTTCAGAGCTAGATGCAGAAAAAAAGTTATATTCAATTTGCAAACTGATGGAGGTCTGTATAAATGGACTAATAGACGAAGTCCCACACACTGCTAGAAGCCCAAATATTTTTTCAGAGCTAGATGCAGAAAAAAATTATTTTCAATTTGCAACCTGATGGAGGTCAGTATAGATGGACTAATAGACCAAGTCCCACACACTGCTAGAAGCCCAAATATTTTTTCAGAGCTAGACGAAGAAAAAAATTATATTCAATTTGCAACCTGATGGAGGTCAGTATAGATGGACTAATAGACCAAGTCCCACACACTGCTAGAAGTTCAAATATTTTTTCAGAGCTAGATGCAGCTAAAAATTATTTTTAATGTGCAACCTGATGGAGGTCAGTATAGATGGACTAATAGACCAAGTCCCACACACTGCTAGAAGCCCAAATATTTTTTCAGAGCTAGATGCAGAAAAAAATTATATTGAATTTGCAACCTGATGGAGGTCAGTATAGATGGACTAATAGACCATGTCCCACACACTGCTAGAAGCCCAAATATTTTTTCAGCGCTTGATGCAGAAAAAAATTATATTCAATTTGCAACCTGGTGGAAGTCAGCATAGATGGACTAATAGACCAAGTCCCACACACTGCTAGAAGCCCAAATATTTTTTCAGAGCTAGATGCAGAAAAAAATTATATTCAATTTGCAACCTGATGGAGGTCAGTATAGATGGACTAATAGACCATGTCCCACACACTGCTAGAAGCCCAAATATTTTTTCAGAGCTAGATGCAGATAAAAATTATTTTTAATGTGCAACCTGATGGAGGTCAGGATAGATGGACTAATAGACCAAGTCCCACACACTGCTAGAAGCCCAAATATTTTTTCAGAGCTAGATGCAGAAAAAAATTATATTGACTTTGCAACCGGATGGAGATAAGTATAGATGGACTATTAGACCAAGTGCCACACACTGCTAGAAGCCCAAATATTTTTTCAGAGCTAGATGCAGATAAAAATTATTTTTAATTTGCAACCTGATGGAGGTCAGTATAGATGCACTAATAGACCAAGTCTCACATACTGCTAGAAGCACAAATATTTTTTCAGAGCTAGATGCAGAAATTTTTTTTATTCAATTTGCAACCTGATGGAGGTCAGTATAGATGGACTAATAGAACAAGTCCCACACACTGCTAGAAGCCCAAATATTTTTTCAGAGCGAGATGCAGATAAAAATTATTTTTAATTTGCAACCTGGTGGAGGTTAGCATAGATGGACTAATAGACCAAGTCCCACACACTGCTAGAAGCCCAAATATTTTATCAGAGCTAGATGCAGAAAAAAATTATATTGAATTTGCAACCGGATGGAGATAAGTATAGATGGACTAATAGACCAAGTCCCACACACTGCTAGAAGCCCAAATATTTTTTCAGAGCTAGATGCAGATAAAAATTATTTTTAATTTGCAACCTGATGGAGGTCAGTATAGATGGACTAATAGACCAAGTCCCACACACTGCTAGAAGCCCAAATATTTTATCAGAGCTAGATGCAGAAAAAAATTATATTCAATTTGCAACCTGATGGAGGTCAGTATAGATGGACTAATAGACCAAGTCCCACACACTGCTACAAGCACAAATATTTTTTCAGAGCTAGATGCAGAAAAAAATTATATTGAATTTTCAGCCTGATGGAGGTCAGTATAGATGGACTAATAGATCATGTCCCACACACTGCTAGAAGCCCAAATATTTATTCAGAGCTAGATGCAGAAAAAAATTATATTCAATTTGCAACCTGGTGGAGGTCAGTATAGATGGACTTATAGAACAAGTCCCACACACTGCTAGAAGCCCAAATATTTTTTCAGAGCTAGATGCAGATAACAATTATTTTTAATTTGCAACCTGATGGAGATCAGTATAGATGGACTAATAGACCAAGTCCCACACAGTGCTAGAAGCCCAAATATTTTTTCAGAGCTAAATGCAGAAAATAATTATATTCAATTTGCAACCTGATGGAGGTCAGTATAGATGGACTAATAGACCAAGTCCCACACACTGCTAGAAGCCCAAATATTTTTTCAGAGCTAGACAAAGAAAAAAATTATATTCAATTTGCAACCTGATGGAGGTCAGTATAGATGGACTAATAGACCAAGTCCCACACACTGCTAGAAGCCCAAATATTTTTTCAGAGCTAGATGCAGCTAACAATTATTTTTAATGTGCAACCTGATGGAGGTCAGTATAGATGGACTAATAGACCAAGTCCCAGACACTGCTAGAAGCCCAAATATTTTTTCAGAGCAAGATGCAGATAAAAATTATTTTTAATTTGCAACCTGATGGAGGTCAGTATAGATGGGCTAATAGACCAAGTCCCACACACTGCTAGGAGCCCAAATATTTTTTCAGAGCTAGATGCAGAAAAAAAGTTATATTCAATTTGCAAACTGATGGAGGTCTGTATAAATGGACTAATAGACGAAGTCCCACACACTGCTAGAAGCCCAAATATTTTTTCAGAGCTAGATGCAGAAAAAAATTATTTTCAATTTGCAACCTGATGGAGGTCAGTATAGATGGACTAATAGACCATGTACCACACACTGCTAGAAGCCCAAATATTTTTTCAGAGCTAGATGCAGCTAAAAATTATTTTTAATGTGCAACCTGATGGAGGTCAGTATTGATGGACTAATAGACAAAGTCCCACACACTGCTAGAAGCCCAAATATTTTTTCAGAGCTAGAAGCAGATAAAAATTATTTTTAATTTGCAACCTGATGGAGGTCAGTATAGATAGACTAATAGACCAAGACCCACACACTGTTGAAGCCCAAATATTTTTTCAGAGCTAGATGCAGAAAAAAAGTTATATTCAATTTGCAACCTGATGGAGGTCAGTATAAATGGACTAATAGACGAAGTCCCACACACTGCTAGAAGCCCAAATATTTTTTCAGAGCTAGATGCAGAAAAAAATTATATTGAATTTGCAACCTGATGGAGGTCAGTATAGATGGACTAATAGACCATGTCCCACACACTGCTAGAAGACCAAATATTTTTTCAGAGCTAGATGCAGAAAAAAATTATATTCAATTTGCAACCTGGTGGAAGTCAGTATAGATGGACTAATAGACCAAGTCCCACACACTGCTAGAAGCCCAAATATTTTTTCAGAGCTAGATGCAGAAAAAAATTATATTCAATTTGCAACCTGATGGAGGTCAGTATAGATGGATTAATAGACCATGTCCCACACACTGCTAGAAGCCCAAATATTTTTTCAGAGCTAGATGCAGATAAAAATTATTTTTAATGTGCAACCTGATGGAGGTCAGGATAGATGGACTAATAGACCAAGTCCCACACACTGCTAGAAGCCCAAATATTTTTTCAGAGCTAGATGCAGAAAAAAATTATATTGAATTTGCAACCGGATGGAGATCAGTATAGATGGACTAATAGACCAAGTCCCACACACTGCTAGAAGCCCAAATATTTTTTCAGAGCTAGATGCAGATAAAAAATATTTTTAATTTGCAACCTGATGGAGGTCAGTATAGATGGACTAATAGACCAAGTCCCACACACTGCTAGAAGACCAAATATTTTTTCAGAGCTAGATGCAGAATTTTTTTTTATTCAATTTGTAACCTGATGGAGGTCAGTATAGATGGACTAATAGAACAAGTCCCACACACTGCTAGAAGCCCAAATATTTTTTCAGAGCTAGATGCAGATAAAAATTATTTTTAATTTGCAACCTGGTAGAGGTTAGTATAGATGGACTAATAGAAAAAGTCCCACACACTGCTAGACGCCCAAATATTTTATCAGAGCTAGATGCAGAAAATATTTATATTCAATTTGCAACCTGATGGAGGTCAGTATAGATGGACTAATAGACCAAGTCCCACACACTGCTAGAAGCCCAAATATTTTTTCAGAGCTAGATGCAGAAAAAAATTATATTGAATTTTCAGCCTGATGGAGGTCAGTATAGATCGACTAATAGATCATGTCCCACACACTGCTAGAAGCCCAAACATTTATTCAGAGCTAGATGCAGAAAAAAATTATATTCAATTTGCAACTAGTGTTGAGCCACCCCCGTAGTGTTCGAGTTCGGTTCGGTTCGTCGAACACCCGTGTGTTCGCCGAACTGTTCGTCGAACTGTTCGTCGAACACCTTCGAACACCGTTAAAACCAATGGCAGGCAAACAAAAACACATAGAAACACATAGAAAACACCTTCAAAGGTGTCCAAAAGCTGACAAACTGCTCAGAAGACACAACTAACACATGGAAAAGTGACAAGTACATATAGTCATGCGAAAAGAAAAGAGGTGGAGGAGTAAAAGGAGGGGGAGACACAGATATAGGCATGTCATGCCCTTCTAAAATCCAAAAAGTGAGAAGCCGAGACGGCCAGTCCGCTCCTGCCCGTGCCACCTCCGTGTCGCCGAGTTTGTGCCAGAGCCGCGGTGAACCCTGACGGCCAGCCCCCCTCTCCCAATACTGGTGCCTGTCCGCTGGTGGGTCGAGAGAGCCCCCCTGTGGTGGAGGCAGCTCTAAGCTTTTTAATTTAAATTGTCCCTCTAATTTGAATGAATACACTTTAAATCCATTTACAAGGATCTATTGGAGGGCAAGTCTCATGCCAGCAGCCGCGTAATTCCAGCTCCAGTAGCGTCCACTAAAGCTGCTGCAGTTAAAAAGCTTTTATAAGGATCGAGCTCGGCTGTCCACCGCAAGGCATCCTAGTGCCAGTCCCAGCCCCTATGCCTTGGGGTGCCTCCTGATGCTCTTCACTAAGTATCCCGTGGTCCCGAAGCATTTCCTTTGAAAAAATTAAGTGTCCAAACTACAGGTGGTGTAGCTTGCTTAACAGCCGGGATAATCCGCTGACTAGCAGACACTGCTACTAGGCACAAAGTATTTCCTGGGCTAGATGCAGTTAAAAATTTGTAAGTAGATACTCTCGTTGGATGCTGAGAAAGCATTCCATAGAGTCTCCTGGCACGCCATATATGATTCTCTTAAAAAGCTTGGGGTAGGGGTCTAGGGGACCCTTTTATAGCCAAAATCACGGCCCTGTATCACAATACGTCACCTAGGCTGAAGATAAATGGAACTGTAGCACCGAGGGCTCGGTTGCTACAGACGTATTGCACCTCACCCAGAGGTGTGATATCTCACTCTCAGATAAGGATGGAGTGTGGATCAGGACCCGACACCTGCATGCATTACACCACATTGCCGTGGGGCAGGGCGACCAATATGCCCCTGAGATGGGCACGACAGTCCCTGTCCCTGGCTGGAGTGGGGGGAGGGAACACTGAGGAAGGGGAACCCTGCAGTGCAGGAGCAGGGAGGAAGCAGTTCCTGGGTGCATTGAGAAGGGAGTATAAAAGGTGGGCACCATCTTAGTTCAGTGCAGAGAAGTCTGAGCAGAAGTGGCAGGGAGCAGGGGCTCTGCATGAGCTCTGCTCCAGAGGCGGGCCTAGTAACAGAGGCCCAGGCCTGCAAGAGGGAGAAGGAAGGAAGAGGAGCGGAGAAGGCTCCAGGAACGAGGAATGAAGGGATCCCAGGGGTGCGGACGGGCGAGTCGCCACCACACGCCCGAATCCACCTGCGTGGAGGGGTCAGGCCAAAGGGGGAGACCGGTCCCCGATCTAGTGGAGGCAGGAAACGACCCTCAGCTAGAAACCGGAGGTTCTGACATTTTATGTGGCGCAGCCCCTTGCTCCACCCGCTAGGAAGGCACCACATAGGGTCAGGGAAACTGGCGCCAAGTTTACCAAGAGGAGGCCCGAGGCAGCCGGACAGAAGTGTTGGTAAGAAAGGCCAGACAAAGGACACACAAAGGGGGTCCTGTGAAGCGCTCCAAAGTTATCTGGGAGTTGTCTGAGCCCCTCACCTGGTGAGCACAGTACGACGTGGGCAGCCGTTACCTGCAGACGTGGTCTGGATAATAAGAACTGTGAGTAAAGGCCCTGAACTGCATCACTGACTCCGTGTCGTTACTGCTGCTGCCCTGCACCATCACCCCCATCCTCCGCATACACTGCCCTGAGGCTATACTCCTCCCGTGGGGAGTTATGCTACGCTCTGCTGCACCCACAACACCAGCCTTAGCGGTCTGCCCTGTAGCGGCGGTTCACTCTGACCGCAATCCACGGGTGGCGTAGTCGGACATTTAAACATCAAAACCACATAAATAGTTCCGCCACTGGTTTGACCGCCCTGAGCCACGGAACCGGATCGCCGCCACGAAGACTACAACCACCAGCATCCACCAAAAAGGGTCCGGCTCCGGGTGTCCCAAGGCCCAGGGGGTGCGTCAGAACATTTTCATCACCTTTCACAATCACCAATGGGACAAGGCAGGGATGTCCTCTGTCCCCTCTCTTATACATCCTAGTGACGGAGCACCTGCTCTCATCAATTTGCCATAACCCCAATATTAGGTGGATTGAGGTGGGAGGCACCGAGTACAAGTGCTCTCTATTTGCTGATGATGTCCTAGTATATATCACTCAATCACATATATCCATCCCTGCTGTTATGGCTGAAATAGATCACTTTGTTACATGGTAAAATTTTAAAATCAATGCAGCGAAGTCTGAGGCCCTCGATGTCTCCCTCCCTAAATCCATATAGGATTCCATCCAGTCCAACTTTCCCTTTGCCTGGCCCTCACAGGGTATCAAATACTTAGGAATTCCTATTCATAGAGACCTCTCCCATCTATGTTATCTTAATTTTGGGCCCTTTATTGAACAATTCCATACAGACCACGGTTGGCAAGTTAGAACTGTAAGATTCACTACGTGAACCACTGGTGTTTTGTGGAAAAGCACATGTACACCGCGTTCCAAATTATTATGCAAAAAGTGTTTAGGAGTGATAAGGGAAGAATTTGTTTGTTTGTCAGTTAAACTCATTGATGGTGATGTGTGTCAGGGCTCTTTATATCACTGTAAGCAATTGCAGACACCTGTGCTAATTAGTTTGGCAGGTGTGTCCAATGAAAGGCAAGACTACTTAAGAAGGCTCTCTCACATTATTAAGCAGCCTACATTTTCTGCCAAAATGGGAAAGAAAAAGGATGTGTCGGCTGCTGAGAAGCAACAAATTGTGGAGTGTTTAGGTCAAGGCATGACTACAATCAACATTGTGCGATGATCAGGATGAAGTGTCTTGGCAATCAAGAAGTATGTAGCTGATTCACAGTACACACGTGTGCGTGCTGATAAGGGCAAATTGAGGACTCTTTCCTACAGGCAATTACGTCAGGTTGAAAGAGCAGCGGCAAAAAAGCCTTGTCATAGCAGCAGACAAGTTTTTGAAGCTGCTTGTGCCTCCAACGTCCCCCGAACAACAAGATGCAGGGTCCTTCAGAGGTTTGCAGCTGTGCATACGCCATCCTGTCGACCTCCTCTATCCACTTCACACAAGCAGAAACGGCTCCAGTGGGCCAAACATTACATGAAGACTGATTTCAAAACTGTTTTGTTCACGGATGAGTGCCGTGCAGCGCTCGATGGTCCAGATGAATGGAGTGGAGGATGGCTGGTTGATGGACACCCCACGCAAACACGGCTACAGCGCCAACAAGGAGGAGGTGGAGTAATGTTTTGGGCTGGAATCATGGGGAGAGAGATTGTCGGCCCCTTTAGGATCCCTGAAGGCGCTAAAGATGAACTCCATAATGTATGTGGATTTTCTCAAACAGCACTTCCTGCCATGGTTCAAGAAGAAGAACCGTGTATTTCACAGCAAGATCATTTTTCTGCATGATAATGCACCATCTCATGCTGCACATAAAACATCTGCATCTCTGGCTGATATGGGCATAAAAGGGGACAAACTTATGATGTGACCCCCATGCTCCCCTGACCTCTACCCCATTCAGAACCTTTGGAGCATCATTAAAAGGAGTGTCTATGATGGCGGGAGGCAGTTCACATCTAAGCAACAGCTCTGGGAGGGTATTCTGTCCTCATGCAAAACAATTGAAGCAGAAACCATCCAAAACCTGACAAATTCAATGGACGAGAGAGTTCAGAAGCTCCTTTCAAACAAGGGGTCCTATGTGAAAATGTAACATCACCTAGAATAAAGTTTTGAGTTGAAAACTGTTTGATTTCAGTTTCTAACAACCTGCTAATGCTTATAATTTCAAAAATGACCATTTTTTTGGTCTTTATTAAAATGAAAAGGTTGATCGAAAAGTTTGGGGGATCTAAGAGTGTGGCAACCCAGTAGTCATGATTACTTCGAATTCTGACAATATGAGGGTCATGCTGCAGGTAGTGCAGCAAGAAGGCACTTATGTGTCTTGCGCATCTCGGAGCCCCAAAATTATTTTCCGGGCTAGATGCAGCTAAAAATTATTTTTAATTTTAAATCTGGTGAAGCTTATTATAGATGGCCTAATAGGATCAGTGCTGCACACTGCTACAAAGCCCAAATTATTTTCCAGTCAAGATACAGATAAACATGATTAGGAATTTGAAAGCTTAAAACGGTTGGTAGGGTGATTTTAACCAATCATCAAGCTTTTACTCTCCCCAGGATGACACAGGGGTAGAAAAGTCGTTTCGGATCCATGATTTGTTCATCTTTATGAACGTGAGTCTGTCTACATTATCAGTGGAGAGCCGCGTGCGCTTATCTGTCAGCACACCACCAGCAGCGCTGAACACACGTTCAGACAGAACGCTGGCTGCGGGGCATGACAAGATCTCCAAGGCGTAAGTGGCTAGCTCCGGCCATTTATCCAGATTGGAAGCCCAAAAAGAGCAAGGGTCCAGTGACACAGTCGTGGCTTCAATGTTTACTTGGAGATACTCCTGTACCATCGTCTCTAGGCGTTGACTATGTGTCAGACTTCTTGTCTCCTGTGGCCTTGCAAAGGATGGGCTAAAAAAGTGGTGAAATGATTCCGCAAAATTGATGTTACCAGCAGATACTGTGGTTCTGTTACGGTTTGAGTGCTGAACACTTGACGGTCCCACGGTTGGCAAGTTGGAACTGTGAGATTCACTACGTGCACCACTGGTATTTTGTGGAAAAGCACATGTAAGATTCTGCAACAGTCTCTGCTGATACTCCTGCATGCGTGCATCCCTTTCTATGGCAGGAATAATTTCTGCAAATTTACTTTTGTACCGGGGATCTAACAGTGTGGCAACCCAGTAGTCAGGATTATTTCTAATTCTCACAATTCGAGGGTCATGTTGCAGATAGTGCAGCAAGAAGGCACTCATGTGTGTTGCGCATCCAGGAGCACCAAGTCCCTGTTGTGTTGGTGGCGAGGTAACAATCATGCTTCCTTCCTCTGTCCTCTCCCCCCAACCTCGCACAACAGAAATGTGATCAAGGTCTCCCTCATCTGATGAGTCTTCCATCAGTTCGTCCTCCACTTCTTCCTGGGCTCCTGCACCTTCCTCACTAGTTTGGCTGCTACCATGCGCCCTGGTAAAACCATCTCCCCCACCCTCACATGCCTGCCGCCCTGGTGCTGCCGACCGTCTGGACCTTGCAGATGTTAGCCCTTCCGCATACAACTCCTCCTCCTCTACTTCCTCCACCTCCTCTTGTGCCACCACCTGACTCCGAATTCTGTTTAACATGTGCTCCAGCATGTAAATCACCGGAATAGTCATGCTGATAATGGCATCGTCAGCACTAAACATCTTCGTCGCCATTTCAAAACTGTGCAGAAGGGTGCATAGGTCCCTGATCTGAGACCACTCCTCCAGCGTGATTTGCCCCACCTCTGAATCTCGTTGGCCCAGGCTATACGTCAGAACGTATTGCACCAGGGCTTGTCGGTGCTGCCACAGTCGCTGCAACATGTGCAGAGTTGAATTCCACCGGGTAGGCACATCGCATTTTAGCCGGTGAAGTGGCAGGCCCAACGACTTCTGTAGAGATGTAAGTCGCTGAGCTGCGGGATGCGAACGGCGGAAGTGAGCACACAGCGACCGTGCCCTCTGCAGAAGGCCATCTAGTCTGGGATAGTGGGCTAAAAATTGCTGGACAACCAGGTTCAACACGTGAGCCATACAAGGCACGTGTGTGACATTGCCCCGGCGAAGGGCCGCACCCAGGTTTGCAGCATTGTCGCACACGGCCTTCCCTGGTTTCAGGTCCAGTGGAGACAACCATTCATGAAATTGGTTCTCCAGAGCTGACCACAACTCCTCAGCTGTGTGACTCACATTTCCCAGACATTTCAATGTAAAAACCGCCTGATGACGTTGAGCCCTACTGCCAGCATAGCAAGGAGGTGTGCAGGATCCCTTCTGCGCAGTTAGAAAGCTTGTGGCATGACCAGACAGGCTTTGGGTGCAGGTGGAAGACCGAGAGGAGGTTGAGGAGGCAGAAGCAGTGGAGGAAAAATGACATAAAGAGGATTGACGCACAACTCGTGGGGACGGCAAGACTTGGACAGCAGCCCCTTGTCCTGCTGTCACCATAGTTACCCAGTGCCCAGTCAGCGACATGTAACGCCCCTGTCCATGCCTACTCGTCCAAGTGTCTGTGGTGAAATGCACCCTGTCACACACAGAGTTTCTCAAAGAAGCGGTGATGTTGTGTGCGACATGCTGGTGGAGCGCAGGCACACCTTTCTTTGAGAAGTAGTGCCGACTGGGCATCTGGTACTGGGGCACTGCGACGGACATAAGGTCTCGAAAATCCTCTGTGTCCACCAGGCGGAAAGGCAGCATTTCTGTAGCCAAGAGCTTGCAGATGGTGAAATTCAACCTCTTAGCTTTCTCATGGCTAGGAGGAAATGGTCTTTTACTTGTCCACATCTGAGGGACCGAGGGCTGGCTATTGTGCTTAGACGGGGTTGATAAGGGTGTCCCCGGCAAACTGCTGGTCTGTGAGGAAGATGCAGGTGGACATGTTAGGTTGCCTTGATCCAAAGGTGGTGCTATCAATGTCGGACAGCGCTCAAGACCAGCTGGTGTTACCACCTCCAAAGAAAATGATGACCTGCCAATCACGCTGGCTGTTGCGGGTAAAGAGGTGGCAGGTCTGCGCCCCAAAACAGGTGTGACTGCTGTCCCCCCAGTCACAGAGGATGAAGAGGCCGCGGATGCACAAGATATGGCAGACGGTGGTTGGCCCGGCCGGCTAGACCGCATTGTAGCACACTGAGCTTCCCACTGCAACTTATGCTTCATGTCCATGTGCCGGTTCATGCATGAAGTACTCAAACTATGTATTTTTTGGCCTCTACTTAGCTTTTGCTGACAAATGTTACAGATAACACGAGTTGGGTCATCTTTATCGATCTGAAAAAATGCCCAGGCTATGCAAGGCTTAGCACCCATGCGACCTGAAGAGCCACCACGACTTGTGGTGAGAGGCAGAGTTGTGTTTGAGGATGCAGTTGTTGACGTGCTTCCAGTACTACGTCTCTGTCCAGGAAGGCGCAACCTGACCTCGTCGTCACTAGCATCTTCCTCCACCTCCTCTGCTGACCTCATCTCTTGGCTGACTGTGGGTTGACAGTAAGTGGGATCTCCGACCTCATCATCATCACCCTGTGCGTTATCACACCCGTCGTCCTCAGAGCCAACCTGTTCCTGCCCTGACAAAAAACTAAAGTTGTCGCTCCAATCAGGTATTTGAGTCTTATCATCGTCTTCCTCATTGTCTCCACCAACAGGAGTTACAGTTTGGGAATGAGGGTCTACATTATGGTCAGAACCTTCTGCGTCTGGTCCTGGATCCGACTCATAAAGATTCTGGGCATCAGTGCAGATCATTTCCTCGTCTGGATTCACAGAAGCGCTGGAGTCGACCTCTGATTCCCAGGCTATAGTATGAGTAAACAGCTCTGCAGACTCAACCATCTGTTCTACCTCATACTCAGACGGGCAGCTGGAGATTTGGGAGCTGTGAGGAAGCAAGTGCGATTTGGGTGACACCTTTGAGGACTGGAGTATTTGTGATGTTGAAATTGATGTGGAGGAGAGCCCACTTAAAGGAGCACTTGATATCCGTTGAAGCACCTGCTGTTTTTGTGCCTCATCTGGAATTTGTAGCGATTGGCGTGGCCGTAAGAAAGGGATCTTATCACATTGTCCGCTAAAAGAAGTAGACATTTTAGTTTGGCTGGAAGATGGTCTTTCTTCTGCACCTACCCCACGGACACAACCTTTTTTCCCCTTCCCAACACGCCTATTCCCCTTTCCACCAGCAGCAGGCCTTTTTCCACTCATTTTGGTGGTTAACTAATTCACAACTCTGGAGTTGTTTGCACAAAAAAACAATGGATGGTAACCGAGCAGAGCTGAGTGGCCAAACTGTGGTATTAGGCCAAAACTATTGGCTGGGTTAGATGCAGAAAAAAATTATTTTTAATTTGCAACCTGATGGAGGTCAGTATAGATGGACTAATAGACCAAGTCCCACACACCGCTAGAAGCCCAAATATTTTTTCAGAGCTAGATGCAGAAATTTTTTTTATTCAATTTGCAACCTGATGGAGGTCAGTATAGATGGACTAATAGACCAAGTCCCACACACTGCTAGAAGCCCAAATATTTTTTCAGAGCTAGATGCAGAAAAAAATTATTTTTAATTTGCAACCTGATGGAGGTCAGTATAGATGGACTAATAGACCAAGTCCCACACACCGCTAGAAGCCCAAATATTTTTTCAGAGCTAGATGCAGAAAAAAATTATTTTTAATTTGCAACCTGATGGAGGTCAGTATAGATGGACTAATAGACCAAGTCCCACACACCGCTAGAAGCCCAAATATTTTTTCAGAGCTAGATGCAGAAAAAAATTATATTCAATTTGCAACCTGCTGGAGGTCAGTATAGAAGGACTAATAGAACAAGTCCCACACACTGCTAGAAGCCCAAATATTTTTTCAGAGCTAAATGAAGAAAAAAAATATTTTTAATTTGCAACCTGATGGAGGTCAGTATAGATAGACTAATAGACCAAGTCCCACACACTGCTAGAAGCCCAAATATTTTTTCAGAGCTAGATGCAGAAAAAAATTATTTTTAATTTGCAACCTGATGGAGGTCAGTATAGATGGACTAATAGACCAAGTCCCACACACTGCTAGAAGCCCAAATATTTTTTCAGAGCTAGATGCAGAAAAAAATTATTTTTAATTTGCAACCTGATGGAGGTCAGTAGAGATGGACTAATAGACCAAGTCCCACACACCGCTAGAAGCCCAAATATTTTTTCAGAGCTAGATGCAGAAAAAAATTATATTCAATTTGCAACCTGCTGGACGTCAGTATAGAAGGACTAATAGAAAAAGTCCCACACACTGCTAGAAGCCCAAATATTTTTTCAGAGCTAAATGAAGAAAAAAATTATTTTTAATTTGCAACCTGATGGAGGTCAGTATAGATGGACTAATAGACCAAGTCCCACACACTGCTAGAAGCCCAAATATTTTTTCAGAGCTAGATGCAGAAAAAAATTATTTTTAATTTGCAACCTGATGGAGGTCAGTATAGATGGACTAATAGACCAAGTCCCACACACTGCTAGAAGCCCAAATATTTTTTCAATGCTAGATGCAGAAAAAAATTATTTTTAATTTGCAACCTGATGGAGGTCAGTATAGATGGACTAATAGACCAAGTCCCACACACCGCTAGAAGCCCAAATATTTTTTCAGAGCTAGATGCAGAAAAAAATTATATTCAATTTGCAACCTGCTGGACGTCAGTATAGAAGGACTAATAGAACAAGTCCCACACAATGCTAGAAGCCCAAATATTTTTTCAGAGCTAAATGAAGAAAAAAATTATTTTTAATTTGCAACCTGATGGAGGTCAGTATAGATGGACTAATAGACCAAGTCCCACACACTGCTAGAAGCCCAAATATTTTTTCAGAGCTAGATGCAGAAAATAATTATTTTTAATTTGCAACCTGATGGAGGTCAGTATAGATGGACTAATAGACCAAGTCCCACACACCGCTAGAAGCCCAAATATTTTTTCAGAGCTAGATGCAGAAAAAAATTATATTCAATTTGCAACCTGCTGGAGGTCAGTATAGAAGGACTAATAGAACAAGTCCCACACACTGCTAGAAGCCCAAATATTTTTTCAGAGCTAAATGAAGAAAAAAATTATTTTTAATTTGCAACCTGATGGAGGTCAGTATAGATGGACTAATAGACCAAGTCCCACACACTGCTAGAAGCCCAAATATTTTTTCAGAGCTAGATGCAGAAAAAAATTATATTCAGTTTGCAACCTGATGGAGGTCAGTATAGATGGACTAATAGAATGATGCTATGCCCAAAAGATTTTACTTCACTAGGTGCAGTAAAAAAATTGGTATTCTATACACAGGTGGTATATCTTGCCACACAGATAGGCTACTCCACTGACTAACACACTCTGCAATAGGCCAAAAAGGATTAGCTTTGCTAGATTCAGCCAAATGCTGTGAAAAAAACTTGCACAGCACTGGCACAGACCTGCCTGGCAAAAACTGATAGGAACTGATTTAACCTAGTCCTGAAAAGGACTCCAATTACAATTAGTCTTTACTCCCACAATCTATCTATTTAAGAGCACAGACCTGCCTGATAAAAGTCGTAGGAAATGCTGTAACCTAGTCCTTAAAAGGACTGCAATCACAACTATTCCCTACTCCCAAGCTATCTGTATATTTGTGCGAAAATTGGCTTGAAATTAACAAGGTATAGCGCACACAGCAACAGCGGTGCCGTCTAACACGCAGCTGCAGCAGTGAGAAAATGGTGGCGACGGGGAAAATGGCTTGGTCTTATAGGGCAAGGACATGTGACATACACTGCCAATCACACATGCCCTTGCTTGTGTGAAAAAAAGCACTTCGCTCCGTGTGTGCGCTGCTGATAGGCTGACAGATTGCACCTCCCCACTGCAAATGCGGGAAAGAGAAAAAAAAATGGAGATCTTCATTGTTCCTGCAGAGATCCATCCCCTGCCCCTCCCCCCACCCCACTGTACACTCAAACTGCGTATTAACATTAATTTTCATCATTACTGAGAAAAAATCCAGTTATGATTTTGGTGCACGAACAGTTATCGAACATAACCTCGAACAGCCGAATTTTTCTCAAATTGTTCGTGTTCGCCGACCGGCTCGAACACCGCCCAAAACAGCTCGAATTTGAGATTGGCGAACAGTTCGAGTAGAACAACGCTCATCTCTGTTTGCAACCTGGTGGAGGTCAGTATAGATGGACTAATAGAACAAGTCCCACACACTGCTAGAAGCCCAAATATTTTTTCACAGCTAGATGCAGATAAAAGTTATTTTTAATTTGCTACCTGATGGAGATCAGTATAGATGGACTAGTAGACCAAGTCCCACACAGTGCTAGAAGCCCAAATATTTTTTCAGAGCTAAATGCAGAAAAAAATTATATTCAATTTGCAACCTGATGGAGGTCAGTATAGATGGACTAATAGACCAAGTCCCACACAATGCTAGAAGACCAAATATTTTTTCAGAGCTAGATGCAGAAAAAAATTATATTCAATTTGCAACCTGATGGAGGTCAGTATAGATGGACTAATAGACGAAGTCCCACACACTGCTAGAAGCCCAAATATTTTTTCAGAGCTAGATGCAGAAAAAAATTATATTGAATTTGCAACCTGATGGAGGTCAGTATAGATGGACTAATAGACCATGTCCCACACACTACTAGAAGACCAAATATTTTTTCAGAGCTAGATGCAGAAAAAAATTATATTCAATTTGCAACCTGGTGGAAGTCAGTATAGATGGACTAATAGACCAAGTCCCACACACTGCTAGAAGCCCAAATATTTTTTCAGAGCTAGATGCAGAAAAAAATTATATTCAATTTGCAACCTGATGGAGGTCAGTATAGATGGACTAATAGACCATGTCCCACACACTGCTAGAAGCCCAAATATTTTTTCAGAGCTAGATGCAGATAAAAATTATTTTTAATGTGCAACCTGATGGAGGTCAGGATAGATGGACTAATAGACCAAGTCCCACACACTGCTAGAAGCCCAAATATTTTTTCAGAACTAGATGCAGAAAAAAATTATATTGAATTTGCAACCGGATGGAGATCAGTATAGATGGACTAATAGACCAGGTCCCACACACTGCTAGAAGCCCAAATATTTTTTCAGAGCTAGATGCAGATAAAAAATATTTTTAATTTGCAACCTGATGGAGGTCAGTATAGATGGACTAATAGACCAAGTCCCACACAATGCTAGAAGACCAAATATTTTTTCAGAGCTAGATGCAGAATTTTTTTTTATTCAATTTGTAACCTGATGGAGGTCAGTATAGATGGACTAATAGAACAAGTCCCACACACTGCTAGAAGCCCAAATATTTTTTCAGAGCTAGATGCAGATAAAAATTATTTTTAATTTGCAACCTGGTAGAGGTTAGTATAGATGGACTAATAGAACAAGTCCCACACACTGCTAGATGCCCAAATATTTTATCAGAGCTAGATGCAGAAAAAATTTATATTCAATTTGCAACCTGATGGAGGTCAGTATAAATGGACTAATAGACGTAGTCCCACACACTGCTAGAAGCCCAAATATTTTTTCAGAGCTAGATGCAAAAAAAAATTATATTGAATTTGCAACCTGATGGAGGTCAGTATAGATGGACTAAAAGACCATGTCCCACACACTGCTAGAGCCCCAAATATTTTTTCAGAGCTAAATGCAGAAAAAAATTATATTGAATTTTCAGCCTGATGGAGGTCAGTATAGATGGACTAATAGACCAAGTCCCA
This sequence comes from Phyllobates terribilis, assembly GCF_046119375.1. Taxonomy (NCBI): domain Eukaryota; kingdom Metazoa; phylum Chordata; class Amphibia; order Anura; family Dendrobatidae; genus Phyllobates; species Phyllobates terribilis. The sequence goes on along the minus strand of NW_027362761.1, from coordinate 404,715,056 downwards.
CACACTGCTAGAAGCCCAAATATTTTTTCAGAGCTAAATGCAGAAAAAAATTATATTCAATTTGCAACCTGGTGGAGGTAAGTATAGATGGACTAATAGACCAAGTCCCACACACTGCTAGAAGCCCAAATATTTTTTCAGAGCTAGATGCAGAAAAAAATTATATTGAATTTTCAGCCTGATGGAGGTCAGTATAGATCGACAAATAGATCATGTCCCACACACTGCTAGAAGCCCAAACATTTATTCAGAGCTAGATGCAGAAAAAAATTATATTCAATTTGCAACCTGGTGGAGGTCAGTATAGATGGACTAATAGAACAAGTCCCACACACTGCTAGAAGTCCAAATATTTTTTCAGAGCTAGATGCAGATAAAAGTTATTTTTAATTTGCAACCTGATGGAGATCAGTATTGATGGACTAATAGACCAAGTCCCACACAGTGCTAGAAGCCCAAATATTTTTTCAGAGCTAAATGCAGAAAAAAATTATATTCAATTTGCAACCTGATGGAGGTCAGTATAGATGGACTAATAGACCAAGTCCCACACAATGCTAGAAGCCCAAATATTTTTTCAGAGCTAGATGCAGAAAAAAATTATATTCAATTTGCAACCTGATGGAGGTCAGTATAGATGGACTAATAGACCAAGTCCCACACACTGCTAGAAGCCCAAATATTTTTTCAGAGCTAGATGCAGATAAAAATTATTTTTAATTTGCAACCTGATGGAGGTCAGTATAGATGGACTAATAGACCAAGTCCCACACACTGCTAGAAGCCCAAATATTTTTTCAGAGCTAGATGCAGAAAATAAGTTATATTCAATTTGCAACCTGATGGAGGTCAGTATAAATGGACTAATAGACGTAGTCCCACACACTGCTAGAAGCCCAAATATTTTTTCAGAGCTAGATGCAAAAAAAAATTATATTGAATTTGCAACCTGATGGAAGTCAGTATAGATGGACTAAAAGACCATGTCCCACACACTGCTAGAGCCCCAAATATTTTTTCAGAGCTAAATGCAGAAAAAAATTATATTGAATTTTCAGCCTGATGGAGGTTAGTATAGATGGACTAATAGACCAAGTCCCACACACTGCTAGAAGCCCAAATATTTTTTCAGAGCTAAATGCAGAAAAAAATTATATTCAATTTGCAACCTGGTGGTGGTAAGTATAGATGGACTAATAGACCAAGTCCCACACACTGCTAGAAGCCCAAATATTTTTTCAGAGCTAGATGCAGAAAAAAATTATATTCAATTTGCAACCTGATGGAGGTCAGTATAGATGGACAAATATACCAAGTCCCACACACTGCTAGAAGCCCAAATATTTTTTCAGAGCTAGATGCAGCTAAAAATTATTTTTAATGTGCAACCTGAAGGAGGTCAGTATAGATGGACTAATAGACCAAGTCCCACACACTGCTAGAAGCCCAAATATTTTTTCAGAGCTAAATGCAGAAAAAAATTATATTCAATTTGCAACCTGATGGAGGTTAGTATAGATGGACTAATAGAACAATTCCCACACACTGCTAGAAGCCCAAATATTTTTTCAGAGCTAGAAGCAGAAAAAATATATATTCAATTTGCAACCTGATGGAGGTCAGTATAGATGGACTAATAGACCAAGTCCCACACACTGCTAGAAGCCCAAATATTTTTTCAGAGCTAAATGCAGAAGAAAATTATATTGAATTTTCATCCTGATGGAGGTCAGTATAGATGTACTAATAGACCAAGTCCCACACACTGCTAGAAGCCCAAATATTTTTTCAGAGCTAAATGCAGAAAAAAATTATATTCAATTTGCAACCTGATGGAGGTCAGTATAGATGGAGAAATAGACCAAGTCCCACACACTGCTAGAAGCCCAAATATTTTTTCAGAGCTAGATGCAGAAAAAAATTATATTCAATTTGCAACCTGATGGAGGTCAGTATAGATGGACAAATATACCAAGTCCCACTCACTGCTAGAAGCCCAATTATTTTTTCAGATCTAGATGCAGCTAAAAATTATTTTTAATGTGCAACCTGAAGGAGGTCAGTATAGATGGACTAATAGACCAAGTACCACACACTGCTAGAAGCCCAAATATTTTTTCAGAGCTAGATGCAGAAAAAAATTATTTTTAATTTGCAACCTGATGGAGGTCAGTATAGATGGACTAATAGACCAAGTCCCACACACTGCTATAAGCCCAAATATTTTTTCAGAGCTAGATGCATAAAAAAAGTTATATTCAATTTGAAACCTGATGGAGGTCAGTATAAATGGACTAATAGGCGAAGTCCCACACACTGCTAGAAGCCCAAATATTTTTTCAGAGCTAGATGCAGAAAAAAATTATATTGAATTTGCAACCTGATGGAGGTCAGTATAGATGGACTAATAGACCATGTCCTACACACTGCTAGAAGCCCAAATATTTTTTCAGAGCTAGATGCAGAAAAAAATTATATTCAATTTTCAACCTGGTGGAGGTCAGTATAGATGGACTAATAGACCAAGTCCCACACACTGCTAGAAGCCGAAAAAAATTTTCAGAGCTAGATGCAGAAAAAAATTATATTCAATTTGCAACCTGATGGAGGTTAGTATAGATGTACTAATAGACCATGTCCGAAACACTGCTAGAAGCCCAAATATTTTTTCAGAGCTAGAGGCAGATAAAAATTATTTTTCATGTGCAACCTGATGGAGGTCAGGATAGATGGACTAATAGACCAAGTCCCACACACTGCTAGAAGCCCAAATATTTTTTCAGAGCTAGATGCAGATAAAAATTATTTTTAATTTGCAACCTGGTGGAGGTTAGTATAGATGGACTAATAGAACAAGTCCCACACACTGCTAGAAGCCCAAATATTTTTTCAGATCTAGATGCAGAAAAAATTTATATTCAATTAGCAACCTGATGGAGGTCAGTATAGATGGAATAATAGACCAAGTCCCACACACTGCTAGAAGCCCAAATATTTTTTCAGAGCTAGATGCAGCTAAAAATTAGTTTTAATGTGCAACCTGATGGAGGTCAGTATAGATGGACTAATAGACCAAGTCCCACACACTGCTAGAAGCCCAAATATTTTTTCAGAGCTAGATGCAGATAAAAATTATTTTTAATTTGCAACCTGATGGAGGTCAGTATAGATGGACTAATAGACCATGTCCCACACACTGCTAGAAGCCCAAATATTTTTTCAGAGCTAGATGCAGAAAAAAATTATATTTAATTTGCAACCTGGTGGAGGTCAGTATAGATGGACTATTAGACCAATTCCCACACACTGCTAGAAGCCCAAATATTTTTTCAGAGCTAGATGCAGAAAAAAAGTTATATTCAATTTGCAACCTGATGGAGGTCAGTATAAATGGACTAATAGACGAAGTCCCACACACTGCTAGAAGCCCAAATATTTTTTCAGAGCTAGATGCAAAAAAAAATTATATTGAATTTGCAACCTGATGGAGGTCAGTATAGATGGACTAAAAGACCATGTCCCACACACTGCTAGAAGCCCAAATATTTTTTCAGCGCTAGATGCAGAAAAAAATTATATTCAATTTGCAACCTGGTGGAAGTCAGTATAGATGGACTAATAGAACAAGTCCCACACACTGCTAGAAGCCCAAATATTTTTTCAGAGCTAGATGCAGAAAAAAATTATATTCAATTTGCAACCTGATGGAGGTCAGTATAGATGGACTAATAGACCATGTCTCACACACTGCTAGAAGCCCAAATATTTTTTCAGAGCTAGATGCAGATAAAAATTATTTTTAATGTGCAACCTGATGGAGGTCAGGATAGATGGACTAATAGACCAAGTCCCACACACTGCTAGAAGCCCAAATATTTTTTCAGAGATAGATGCAGAAAAAAATTATATTGAATTTGTAACCGGATGGAGATCAGTATAGATGGACTAATAGACCCAGTCCCACACACTGCTAGAAGCCCAAATATTTTTTCAGAGCTAGATGCAGATAAAAAATATTTTTAATTTGCAACCTGATGGAGGTCAGTATAGATGGACTAATAGACCAAGTCCCACACACTGCTAGAAGCCCAAATATTTTTTCAGAGCTAGATGCTAAATTTTTTTTATTCAATTTGCAACCTGATGGAGGTCAGTATAGATGGACTAATAGAACAAGTCCCACACACTGCTAGAAGCCCAAATATTTTTTCAGAGCGAGATGCAGATAAAAATTATTTTTAATTTGCAACCTGGTGGAAGTTAGTATAGATGGACTAATAGAACAAGTCCCACACACTGCTAGAAGCCCAAATATTTTTTCAGAGCTAGGTGCAGAAAAAAATTATATTGAATTTTCAGCCTGATGGAGGTCAGTATAGATGGACTAATAGACCAAGTCCCACACACTGCTAGAAGCCCAAATATTTTTTCAGAGCTAAATGCAGAAAAAAATTATATTCAATTTGCAACCTGATGGAGGTCAGTATAGATGGACTAATAGACCAAGTCCCACACACTGCTAGAAGCCCAAATATTTTTTCAGAGCTAGATGCAGAACAAAATTATATTCAATTTGCAACCTGATGGAGGTCAGCATAGATGGACAAATATACCAAGTCCCACACACTGCTAAAAGCCCAAATATTTTTTCAAAGCTAGATGCAGCTAAAAATTATTTTTAATGTGCAACCTGAAGGAGGTCAGTATAGATGGACTAATAGACCAAGTCCCACACACTGCTAGAAGCCCAAATATTTTTTCAGAGCTAGATGCAGATAAAAATTATTTTTAATTTGCAACCTGATGGAGGTCAGTATAGATGGACTAATAGACCAAGTCCCACACACTGCTAGAAGCCCAAATATTTTTTCAGAGCTAAATGCAGAAAAAAATTATATTGAATTTGCAACCTGATGGAGGTCAGTATAGATGGACTAATAGACCAAGTCCCACACACTGCTAGAAGCCCAAATATTTTTACAGTGCTAGATGCAGCTAAAAATTATTTTTAATGTGCAACCTGATGGAGGTCAGTATAGATGGACTAATAGAACAAGTCCCACACACTGCTAGAAGCCCAAATATTTTTTTCAGAGCTAGATGCAGAAAAAATATATATTCAATTTGCAACCTGATGGAGGTCAGTATAGATGGGCTAATAGACCAAGTCCCACACACTGCTAGAAGCCCAAATATTTTTTCAGAGCTAGATGCAGAAAAAAATTATATTGAATTTTCAGCCTGATGGAGGTCAGTATAGATGGACTAATAGACCAAGTCCCACACACTGCTAGAAGCCCAAATATTTTTTCAGAGCTAAATGCAGAAAAAAATTATATTCAATTTGCAACCTGATGGAGGTTAGTATAGATGGACTAATAGAACAATTCCCACACACTGCTAGAAGCCCAAATATTTTTTCAGAGCTAGAGGCAGAAAAAATATATATTCAATTTGCAACCTGATGGAGGTCAGTATAGATGGACTAATAGACCAAGTCCCACACACTGCTAGAAGCCCAAATATTTTTTCAGAGCTAAATGCAGAAAAAAAATGATATTGAATTTTCAGCCTGATGGAGGTCAGTATAGATGGACTAATAGACCAAGTCCCACACACTGCTAGAAGCCCAATTATTTTTTCAGAGCTAGATGCAGCTAAAAAATTTTTTTAATTTGCAACCTGATGGAGGTCAGTATAGATGGACTAATAGACCAAGTCCCACACACTGCTAGAAGCCCAAATATTTTTTCAGAGCTAGATGCAGAAAAAAAGTTATATTCAATTTGAAACCTGATGGAGGTCACTATAAATGGACTAATAGGCGAAGTCCCACACACTGCTAGAAGCCCAAATATTTTTTCAGAGCTAGATGCAGAAAAAAATTATATTGAATTTGCAACCTGATGGAGGTCAGTATAGATGGACTAATAGACCATGTCCCACACACTGCTAGAAACCCAAATATTTTTTCAGAGCTAGATGCAGATAAAAATTATATTCAATTTTCAACCTGGTGGAGGTCAGTATAGATGGACTAATAGACCAAGTCCCACACACTGCTAGAAGCCCAAAAATTTTTTCAGAGCTAGATGTAGAAAAAAATTATATTCAATTTGCAACCTGATGGAGGTTAGTATAGATGGACTAATAGACCATGTCCGAAACACTGCTAGAAGCCCAAATATTTTTTCAGAGCTAGAGGCAGATAAAAATTATTTTTCATGTGCAACCTGATGGAGGTCAGGATAGATGGAATAATAGACCAAGTCCCACACACTGCTAGAAGCCCAAATATTTTTTCAGAGCTAGATGCTGTAAAAAATTATATTGAATTTGCAACCGGATGGAGATCAGTATAGATGGACTAATAGACCAAGTCCCACACACTGCTAGAAGCCCAAATATTTTTTCAGAGCTAGATGCAGATAAAAATTATTTTTAATTTGCAACCTGATGGAGTTCAGTATAGATGGACGAATAGACCAAGTCCCACACACTGCTAGAAGCCCAAATATTTTTTCAGAGGTAGATGTAGAAATTTTTTTTATTCAATTTGCAACCTGATGGAGGTCAGTATAGATGGACTAAAAGAACAAGTCCCACACACTGCTAGAAGCCCAAATATTTTTTCACAGCGAGATGCAGATAAAAATTATTTTTAATTTGCAACCTGGTGGAGGTTAGTATAGATGGACTAATAGAACAAGTCCCACACACTGCTAGAAGCCCAAATATTTTTTCAGATCTAGATGCAGAAAAAATTTATATTCATTTAGCAACCTGATGGAGGTCAGTATAGATGGACTAATAGACCAAGTCCCACACACTGCTAGAAGCCCAAATATTTTTTCAGAGCTAGATGCAGCTAAAAATTAGTTTTAATGTGCAACCTGATGGAGGTCAGTATAGATGGACTAATAGACCAAGTCCCACACACTGCTAGAAGCCCAAATATTTTTTCAGAGCTAGATGCAGATAAAAATTATTTTTAATTTGCAACCTGATGGAGGTCAGTATAGATGGACTAATAGGCGAAGTCCCACACACTGCTAGAAGCCCAAATATTTTTTCAGAGCTAGATGCAGAAAAAAATTATATTGAATTTGCAACCTGATGGAGGTCAGTATAGATGGACTAATAGACCATGTCCCACACACTGCTAGAAGCCCAAATATTTTTTCAGAGCTAGATGCAGAAAAAAATTATATTCAATTTGCAACCTGGTGGAGGTCAGTATAGATGGACTAATAGACCAAATCCCACACACTGATAGAAGCCCAAATATTTTTTCAGAGCTAAATGCAGGAAAAAATTATATTCAGTTTGCAACCTGATGGAGGTCAGTATAGATGGACTAATAGACCATGTCCCACACACTGCTAGAAGCCCAAATATTTTTTCAGAGCTAGATGCAGAAAAAAATTATATTGAATTTGCAACCGGATGGAGATCAGTATAGATGGACTAATAGACCAAGTCCCACACACTGCTAGAAGCCCAAATATTTTTTCAGAGCTAGATGCAGATAAAAATTATTTTTAATTTGAAACCTGATGGAGGTCAGTATAGATGGACTAATAGACCAAGTCCCACACACTGCTAGAAGCCCAAATATTGTTTCAGAGCTAGATGCAGAAATTTTTTTTATTCAATTTGCAACCTGATGGAGGTCAGTATAGATGGACTAATAGAACAAGTCCCACACACTGCTAGAAGCCCAAATATTTTTTCAGAGCTAGATGCAGATAAAAATTATTTTTAATTTGCAACCTGATGGAGGTCAGTATATATGGACTAATAGACCAAGTCCCACACAGTGCTAGAAGCCCAAATATTTTTTCAGAGCTAGATGCAGAAAAAAAGTTATATTCAATTTGAAACCTGATGGAGGTCAGTATAAATGGACTAATAGACGAAGTCCCACACACTGCTAGAAGCCCAAATATTTTTTCAGAGCTAAATGCAGAAAAAAATTATATTGAATTTGCAACCTGATGGAGGTCAGTATAGATGGACTAATAGACCAAGTCCCACACACTGCTAGAAGCCCAAATATTTTTTCAGAGCTAGATGCAGAAAAAAAGTTATATTCAATTTGCAACCTGATGGAGGTCAGTATAAATAGACTAATAGACGAAGTCTCACACACTGCTAGAAGCCCAAATATTTTTTCAGAGCTAGATGCAGAAAAAAATTATGTTGAATTTGCAACCTGATGGAGGTCAGTATAGATGGACTAATAGACCATGTCCCACACACTGCTAGAAGCCCAAATATTTTTTCAGCGCTAGATGCAGAAAAAAATTATATTGAATTTGCAACCTGATGGAGGTCAGTATAGATGGACTAATAGACCAAGTCCCACACACTGCTAGAAGCCCAAATATTTTTTCAGAGCTAGATGCAGCTAAAAATTATTTTTAATGTGCAACCTGATGGAGGTCAGTATAGATGGACTAATAGACCAAGTCCCACACACTGCTAGAAGCCCAAATATTGTTTCAGAGCTAGATGCAGAAATTTTTTTTATTCAATTTGCAACCTGATGGAGGTCAGTATAGATGGACTAATAGAACAAGTCCCACACACTGCTAGAAGCCCAAATACTTTTTCAGAGCTGGATGCAGATAAAAATTATTTTTAATTTGCAACCTGATGGAGGTCAGTATATATGGACTAATAGACCAAGTCCCACACAGTGCTAGAAGCCCAAATATTTTTTCAGAGCTAGATGCAGAAAAAAAGTTATATTCAATTTGAAACCTGATGGAGGTCAGTATAAATGGACTAATAGACGAAGACCCACACACTGCTAGAAGCCCAAATATTTTTTCAGAGCTAAATGCAGAAAAAAATTATATTGAATTTGCAACCTGATGGAGGTCAGTATAGATGGACTAATAGACCAAGTCCCACACACTGCTAGAAGCCCAAATATTTTTTCAGAGCTAGATGCAGCTAAAAATTATTTTTAATGTGCAACCTGATGGAGGTCAGTATAGATGGACTAATAGACCAAGTCCCACACACTGCTAGAAGCCCAAATATTTTTTCAGAGCTAGATGCAGATAAAAATTATATTCAATTTGCAACCTGGTGGAGGTCAGTATAGATGGACTAATAGACCAAATCCCACACACTGATAGAAGCCCAAATATTTTTTCAGAGCTAAATGCAGGAAAAAATTATATTCAGTTTGCAACCTGATGGAGGTCAGTATAGATGGACTAATAGACCAAGTCCCACACACTGCTAGAAGCCCAAATATTTTTTCAGAGCTAGATGCAGAAAAAAATTATATTGAATTTGCAACCTGATGGAGGTCACTATAGATGGACTAATAGACCATGTCCCACACACTGCTAGAAGCCCAAATATTTTTTCAGAGCTAGATGCAGAAAAAAATTATATTCAATTTGCAACCTGATGGAGGTCAGGATAGATGGACTAATAGACCAAGTCCGACACACTGCTAGAAGCCCAAATATTTTTTCAGAGCTAGATGCAGAAAAAAATTATATTGAATTTGCAACCGGATGGAGATCAGTATAGATGGACTAATAGACCAAGTCCCACACACTGCTAGAAGCCCAAATATTTTTTCAGAGCTAGATGCAGATAAAAATTATTTTTAATTTGAAACCTGATGGAGGTCAGTATAGATGGACTAATAGACCAAGTCCCACACACTGCTAGAAGCCCAAATATTGTTTCAGAGCTAGATGCAGAAATATTTTTTATTCAATTTGCAACCTGATGGAGGTCAGTATAGATGGACTAATAGACCAAGTCCCACACACTGCTAGAAGCCCAAATATTTTTTCAGAGCTAGATGCAGAAAAAAAGTTATATTCAATTTGCAACCTGATGGAGGTCAGTATAAATAGACTAATAGACGAAGTCCCACACACTGCTAGAAGCCCAAATATTTTTTCAGAGCTAGATTCAGAAAAAAATTATATTGAATTAGCAACCTGATGGAGGTCAGTATAGATAGACTAATAGACCATGTCCCACACACTGCTAGAAGCCCAAATATTTTTTCAGCGCTAGATGCAGAAAAAAATTATTTTGAATTTGCAACCTGATGGAGGTCAGTATAGATGGACTAATAGACCAAGTCCCACACACTGCTAGAAGCCCAAATATTTTTTCAGAGCTAGATGCAGCTAAAAATTATTTTTAATGTGCAACCTGATGGAGGTCAGTATAGATGGACTAATAGACCAAGTCCCACACACTGCTAGAAGCCCAAATATTTTTTCAGAGCTAGATGCAGATAAAAATTATTTTTAATTTGCAACCTGATGGAGGTCAGTATAGGTGGACTAATAGACCAAGTCCCACACACTGCTAGAAGCCCAAATATTTTTTCAGAGCTAGATGCAGAAAAAAAGTTATATTCAATTTGCAACCTGATGGAGGTCAGTATAAATAGACTAATAGACGAAGTCCCACACACTGCTAGAAGCCCAAATATTTTTTCAGAGCTAGATGCAGATAAAAATTATTTTTAATTTGAAACCTGATGGAGGTCAGTATAGATGGACTAATAGACCAAGTCCCACACACTGCTAGAAGCCCAAATATTGTTTCAGAGCTAGATGCAGAATTTTTTTTTATTCAATTTGCAACCTGATGGAGGTCAGTATAGATGGACTAATAGAACAAGTCCCACACACTGCTAGAAGCCCAAATATTTTTTCAGAGCTAGATGCAGATAAAAATTATTTTTAATTTGCAACCTGATGGAGGTCAGTATATATGGACTAATAGACCAAGTCCCACACAGTGCTAGAAGCCCAAATATTTTTTCAGAGCTAGATGCAGAAAAAAAGTTATATTCAATTTGAAACCTGATGGAGGTCAGTATAAATGGACTAATAGACGAAGTCCCACACACTGCTAGAAGCCCAAATATTTTTTCAGCTCTAGATGCAGAAAAAAATTATATTCAATTTGCAACCTGATGGAGGTCAGTATAGATGGACTAATAGACCATGTCCCACACACTGCTAGAAGCCCAAATAATTTTTCAGAGCTAGATGCAGATAAAAATTATTTTTAATGTGCAACCTGATGGAGGTCAGGATAGATGGAATAATAGACCAAGTCCCACACACTGCTAGAAGCCCAAATATTTTTTCAGAGCTAGATGCAGAAAAAAATTATATTGAATTTGCAACCGGATGGAGATCAGTATAGATGGACTAATAGACCAAGTCCCACACACTGCTAGAAGCCCAAATATTTTTTCAGAGCTAGATGCAGATAAAAATTATTTTTAATTTGCAACCTGATGGAGTTCAGTATAGATGGACGAATAGACCAAGTCCCACACACTGCTAGAAGTCCAAATATTTTTTCAGAGGTAGATGTAGAAATTTTTTTTATTCAATTTGCAACCTGATGGAGGTCAGTATAGATGGACTAAAAGAACAAGTCCCACACACTGCTAGAAGCCCAAATATTTTTTCACAGCGAGATGCAGATAAAAATTATTTTTAATTTGCAACCTGGTGGAGGTTAGTATAGATGGACTAATAGAACAATTCCCACACACTGCTAGAAGCCCCAATATTTTTTCAGATCTAGATGCAGAAAAAATTTATATTCATTTAGCAACCTGATGGAGGTCAGTATAGATGGACTAATAGACCAAGTCCCACACACTGCTAGAAGCCCAAATATTTTTTCAGAGCTAGATGCAGCTAAAAATTAGTTTTAATGTGCAACCTGATGGAGGTCAGTATAGATGGACTAATAGACCAAGTCGCACACACTGCTAGAAGCCCAAATATTTTTTCAGAGCTAGATGCAGATAAAAATTATTTTTAATTTGCAACCTGATGGAGGTCAGTATAGATGGACTAATAGGCGAAGTCCGACACACTGCTAGAAGCCCAAATATTTTTTCAGAGCTAGATGCAGAAAAAAATTATATTGAATTTGCAACCTGATGGAGGTCAGTATAGATGGACTAATAGACCATGTCCCACACACTGCTAGAAGCCCAAATATTTTTTCAGAGCTAGATGCAGAAAAAAATTATATTCAATTTGCAACCTGGTGGAGGTCAGTATAGATGGACTAATAGACCAAATCCCACACACTGCTAGAAGCCCAAATATTTTTTCAGAGCTAAATGCAGGAAAAAATTATATTCAGTTTGCAACCTGATGGAGGTCAGTATAGATGGACTAATTGACCAAGTCCCACACACTGCTAGAAGCCCAAATATTTTTTCAGAGCTAGATGCAGAAAAAAATTATATTGAATTTGCAACCTGATGGAGGTCAGTATAGATGGACTAATAGACCATGTCCCACACACTGCTAGAAGCCCAAATATTTTTTCAGAGCTAGATGCAGAAAAAAATTATATTCAATTTGCAACCGGATGGAGATCAGTATAGATGGACTAATAGACCAAGTCCCACACACTGCTAGAAGCCCAAATATTTTTTCAGAGCTAGATGCAGATAAAAATTATTTTTAATTTGAAACCTGATGGAGGTCAGTATAGATGGACTAATAGACCATGTCCCACACACTGCTAGAAGCCCAAATATTTTTTCAGCGCTAGATGCAGAAAAAAATTATATTCAATTTGCAACCTGGTGGAAGTCAGTATAGATGGACTAATAGAACAAGTCCCACACACTGCTAGAAGCCCAAATATTTTTTCAGAGCTAGATGCAGAAAAAAATTATATTCAATTTGCAACCTGATGGAGGTCAGTATAGATGGACTAATAGACCATGTCTCACACACTGCTAGAAGCCCAAATATTTTTTCAGAGCTAGATGCAGATAAAAATTATTTTTAATGTGCAACCTGATGGAGGTCAGGATAGATGGACTAATAGACCAAGTCCCACACACTGCTAGAAGCCCAAATATTTTTTCAGAGATAGATGCAGAAAAAAATTATATTGAATTTGCAACCGGATGGAGATCAGTATAGATGGACTAATAGACCCAGTCCCACACACTGCTAGAAGCCCAAATATTTTTTCAGAGCTAGATGCAGATAAAAAATATTTTTAATTTGCAACCTGATGGAGGTCAGTATAGATGGACTAATAGACCAAGTCCCACACACTGCTAGAAGCCCAAATATTTTTTCAGAGCTAGATGCTAAATTTTTTTTATTCAATTTGCAACCTGATGGAGGTCAGTATAGATGGACTAATAGAACAAGTCCCACACACTGCTAGAAGCCCAAATATTTTTTCAGAGCGAGATGCAGATAAAAATTATTTTTAATTTGCAACCTGGTGGAGGTTAGTATAGATGGACTAATAGAACAAGTCCCACACACTGCTAGAAGCCCAAATATTTTTTCAGAGCTAGGTGCAGAAAAAAATTATATTGAATTTTCAGCATGATGGAGGTCAGTATAGATGGATTAATAGACCAAGTCCCACACACTGCTAGAAGCCCAAATATTTTTTCAGAGCTAAATGCAGAAAAAAATTATATTCAATTTGCAACCTGATGGAGGTCAGTATAGATGGACTAATAGACCAAGTCCCACACACTGCTAGAAGCCCAAATATTTTTTCAGAGCTAGATGCAGAACAAAATTATATTCAATTTGCAACCTGATGGAGGTCAGCATAGATGGACAAATATACCAAGTCCCACACACTGCTAAAAGCCCAAATATTTTTTCAGAGCTAGATGCAGCTAAAAATTATTTTTAATGTGCAACCTGAAGGAGGTCAGTATAGATGGACTAATAGACCAAGTCCCACACACTGCTAGAAGCCCAAATATTTTTTCAGAGCTAGATGCAGATAAAAATTATTTTTAATTTGCAACCTGATGGAGGTCAGTATAGATGGACTAATAGACCAAGTCCCACACACTGCTAGAAGCCCAAATATTTTTTCAGAGCTAAATGCAGAAAAAAATTATATTGAATTTGCAACCTGATGGAGGTCAGTATAGATGGACTAATAGACCAAGTCCCACACACTGCTAGAAGCCCAAATATTTTTACAGAGCTAGATGCAGCTAAAAATTATTTTTAATGTGCAACCTGATGGAGGTCGGTATAGATGGACTAATAGAACAAGTCCCACACACTGCTAGAAGCCCAAATATTTTTTTCAGAGCTAGATGCAGAAAAAATATATATTCAATTTGCAACCTGATGGAGGTCAGTATAGATGGGCTAATAGACCAAGTCCCACACACTGCTAGAAGCCCAAATATTTTTTCAGAGCTAGATGCAGAAAAAAATTATATTGAATTTTCAGCCTGATGGAGGTCAGTATAGATGGACTAATAGACCAAGTCCCACACACTGCTAGAAGCCCAAATATTTTTTCAGAGCTAAATGCAGAAAAAAATTATATTCAATTTGCAACCTGATGGAGGTTAGTATAGATGGACTAATAGAACAATTCCCACACACTGCTAGAAGCCCAAATATTTTTTCAGAGCTAGAGGCAGAAAAAATATATATTCAATTTGCAACCTGATGGAGGTCAGTATAGATGGACTAATAGACCAAGTCCCACACACTGCTAGAAGCCCAAATATTTTTTCAGAGCTAAATGCAGAAAAAAAATGATATTGAATTTTCAGCCTGATGGAGGTCAGTATAGATGGACTAATAGACCAAGTCCCACACACTGCTAGAAGCCCAATTATTTTTTCAGAGCTAGATGCAGCTAAAATTTTTTTTTAATTTGCAACCTGATGGAGGTCAGTATAGATGGACTAATAGACCAAGTCCCACACACTGCTAGAAGCCCAAATATTTTTTCAGAGCTAGATGCAGAAAAAAAGTTATATTCAATTTGAAACCTGATGGAGGTCACTATAAATGGACTAATAGGCGAAGTCCCACACACTGCTAGAAGCCCAAATATTTTTTCAGAGCTAGATGCAGAAAAAAATTATATTGAATTTGCAACCTGATGGAGGTCAGTATAGATGGACTAATAGACCATGTCCCACACACTGCTAGAAGCCCAAATATTTTTTCAGAGCTAGATGCAGATAAAAATTATATTCAATTTTCAACCTGGTGGAGGTCAGTATAGATGGACTAATAGACCAAGTCCCACACACTGCTAGTAGCCCAAAAATTTTTTCAGAGCTAGATGTAGAAAAAAATTATATTCAATTTGCAACCTGATGGAGGTTAGTATAGATGGACTAATAGACCATGTCCGAAACACTGCTAGAAGCCCAAATATTTTTTCAGAGCTAGAGGCAGATAAAAATTATTTTTCATGTGCAACCTGATGGAGGTCAGGATAGATGGAATAATAGACCAAGTCCCACACACTGCTAGAAGCCCAAATATTTTTTCAGAGCTAGATGCTGTAAAAAATTATATTGAATTTGCAACCGGATGGAGATCAGTATAGATGGACTAATAGACCAAGTCCCACACACTGCTAGAAGCCCAAATATTTTTTCAGAGCTAGATGCAGATAAAAATTATTTTTAATTTGCAACCTGATGGAGTTCAGTATAGATGGACGAATAGACCAAGTCCCACACACTGCTAGAAGCCCAAATATTTTTTCAGAGGTAGATGTAGAAATTTTTTTTATTCAATTTGCAACCTGATGGAGGTCAGTATAGATGGACTAAAAGAACAAGTCCCACACACTGCTAGAAGCCCAAATATTTTTTCACAGCGAGATGCAGATAAAAATTATTTTTAATTTGCAACCTGGTGGAGGTTAGTATAGATGGACTAATAGAACAAGTCCCACACACTGCTAGAAGCCCAAATATTTTTTCAGATCTAGATGCAGAAAAAATTTATATTCATTTAGCAACCTGATGGAGGTCAGTATAGATGGACTAATAGACCAAGTCCCACACACTGCTAGAAGCCCAAATATTTTTTCAGAGCTAGATGCAGCTAAAAATTAGTTTTAATGTGCAACCTGATGGAGGTCAGTATAGATGGACTAATAGACCAAGTCCCACACACTGCTAGAAGCCCAAATATTTTTTCAGAGCTAGATGCAGATAAAAATTATTTTTAATTTGCAACCTGATGGAGGTCAGTATAGATGGACTAATAAGCGAAGTCCCACACACTGCTAGAAGCCCAAATATTTTTTCAGAGCTAGATGCAGAAAAAAATTATATTGAATTTGCAACCTGATGGAGGTCAGTATAGATGGACTAATAGACCATGTCCCACACACTGCTAGAAGCCCAAATATTTTTTCAGAGCTAGATGCAGAAAAAAATTATATTCAATTTGCAACCTGGTGGAGGTCAGTATAGATGGACTAATAGACCAAATCCCACACACTGATAGAAGCCCAAATATTTTTTCAGAGCTAAATGCAGGAAAAAATTATATTCAGTTTGCAACCTGATGGAGGTCAGTATAGATGGACTAATAGACCAAGTCCCACACACTGCTAGAAGCCCAAATATTTTTTCAGAGCTAGATGCAGAAAAAAATTATATTGAATTTGCAACCTGATGGAGGTCACTATAGATGGACTAATAGACCATGTCCCACACACTGCTAGAAGCCCAAATATTTTTTCAGAGCTAGATGCAGAAAAAAATTATATTCAATTTGCAACCTGATGGAGGTCAGGATAGATGGACTAATAGACCAAGTCCGACACACTGCTAGAAGCCCAAATATTTTTTCAGAGCTAGATGCAGAAAAAAATTATATTGAATTTGCAACCGGATGGAGATCAGTATAGATGGACTAATAGACCAAGTCCCACACACTGCTAGAAGCCCAAATATTTTTTCAGAGCTAGATGCAGATAAAAATTATTTTTAATTTGAAACCTGATGGAGGTCAGTATAGATGGACTAATAGACCAAGTCCCACACACTGCTAGAAGCCCAAATATTGTTTCAGAGCTAGATGCAGAAATTTTTTTTATTCAATTTGCAACCTGATGGAGGTCAGTATAGATGGACTAATAGAACAAGTCCCACACACTGCTAGAAGCCCAAATATTTTTTCAGAGCTAGATGCAGATAAAAATTATTTTTAATTTGCAACCTGATGGAGGTCAGTATATATGGACTAATAGACCAAGTCCCACACACTGCTAGAAGCCCAAATATTTTTTCAGAGCTAGATGCAGAAAAAAAGTTATATTCAATTTGAAACCTGATGGAAGTCAGTATAAATGGACTAATAGACGAAGTGCCACACACTGCTAGAAGCCCAAATATTTTTCAGAGCTAAATGCAGAAAAAAATTATATTGAATTTGCAACCTGATGGAGGTCAGTATAGATGGACTAATAGACCAAGTCCCACACACTGCTAGAAGCCCAAATATTTTTTCAGAGCTAGATGCAGCTAAAAATTATTTTTAATGTGCAACCTGATGGAGGTCAGTATAGATGGACTAATAGACCAAGTCCCACACACTGCTAGAAGCCCAAATATTTTTTCAGAGCTAGATGCAGATAAAAATTATTTTTAATTTGCAACCTGATGGAGGTCAGTATAGATGGACTAATAGACCAAGTCCCACACACTGCTAGAAGCCCAAATATTTTTTCAGAGCTAGATGCAGAAAAAAAGTTATATTCAATTTGCAACCTGATGGAGGTCAGTATAAATAGACTAATAGACGAAGTCCCACACACTGCTAGAAGCCCAAATATTTTTTCAGAGCTAGATGCAGAAAAAAATTATATTGAATTTGCAACCTGATGGAGGTCAGTATAGATGGACTAATAGACCATGTCCCACACACTGCTAGAAGCCCAAATATTTTTTCAGCGCTAGATGCAGAAAAAAATTATATTGAATTTGCAACCTGATGGAGGTCAGTATAGATGGACTAATAGACCAAGTCCCACACACTGCTAGAAGCCCAAATATTTTTTCAGAGCTAGATGCAGCTAAAAATTATTTTTAATGTGCAACCTGATGGAGGTCAGTATAGATAGAATAATAGACCAAGTCCCACACACTGCTAGAAGCCCAAATATTGTTTCAGAGCTAGATGCAGAAATTTTTTTTATTCAATTTGCAACCTGATGGAGGTCAGTATAGATGGACTAATAGAACAAGTCCCACACACTGCTAGAAGCCCAAATACTTTTTCAGAGCTGGATGCAGATAAAAATTATTTTTAATTTGCAACCTGATGGAGGTCAGTATATATGGACTAATAGACCAAGTCCCACACAGTGCTAGAAGCCCAAATATTTTTTCAGAGCTAGATGCAGAAAAAAAGTTATATTCAATTTGAAACCTGATGGAGGTCAGTATAAATGGACTAATAGACGAAGTCCCACACACTGCTAGAAGCCCAAATATTTTTTCAGAGCTAAATGCAGAAAAAAATTATATTGAATTTGCAACCTGATGGAGGTCAGTATAGATGGACTAATAGACCAAGTCCCACACACTGCTAGAAGCCCAAATATTTTTTCAGAGCTAGATGCAGCTAAAAATTATTTTTAATGTGCAACCTCATGGAGGTCAGTATAGATGGACTAATAGACCAAGTCCCACACACTGCTAGAAGCCCAAATATTTTTTCAGAGCTAGATGCAGATAAAAATTATATTCAATTTGCAACCTGGTGGAGGTCAGTATAGATGGACTAATAGACCAAATCCCACACACTGATAGAAGCCCAAATATGTTTTCAGAGCTAAATGCAGGAAAAAATTATATTCAGTTTGCAACCTGATGGAGGTCAGTATAGATGGACTAATAGACCAAGTCCCACACACTGCTAGAAGCCCAAATATTTTTTCAGAGCTAGATGCAGAAAAAAATTATATTGAATTTGCAACCTGATGGAGGTCACTATAGATGGACTAATAGACCATGTCCCACACACTGCTAGAAGCCCAAATATTTTTTCAGAGCTAGATGCAGAAAAAAATTATATTCAATTTGCAACCTGATGGAGGTCAGGATAGATGGACTAATAGACCAAGTCCGACACACTGCTAGAAGCCCAAATATTTTTTCAGAGCTAGATGCAGAAAAAAATTATATTGAATTTGCAACCGGATGGAGATCAGTATAGATGGACTAATAGACCAAGTCCCACACACTGCTAGAAGCCCAAATATTTTTTCAGAGCTAGATGCAGAAAAAAAGTTATATTCAATTTGAAACCTGATGGAGGTCAGTATAAATGGACTAATAGACGAAGTCCCACACACTGCTAGAAGCCCAAATATTTTTTCAGAGCTAAATGCAGAAAAAAATTATATTGAATTTGCAACCTGATGGAGGTCAGTATAGATGGACTAATAGACCAAGTCCCACACACTGCTAGAAGCCCAAATATTTTTTCAGAGCTAGATGCAGCTAAAAATTATTTTTAATGTGCAACCTGATGGAGGTCAGTATAGATGGACTAATAGACCAAGTCCCACACACTGCTAGAAGCCCAAATATTTTTTCAGAGCTAGATGCAGATAAAAATTATTTTTAATTTGCAACCTGATGGAGGTCAGTATAGATGGACTAATAGACCAAGTCCCACACACTGCTAGAAGCCCAAATATTTTTTCAGAGCTAGATGCAGAAAAAAAGTTATATTCAATTTGCAACCTGATGGAGGTCAGTATAAATAGACTAATAGACGAAGTCCCACACACTGCTAGAAGCCCAAATATTTTTTCAGAGCTAGATGCAGAAAAAAATTATATTGAATTTGCAACCTGATGGAGGTCAGTATAGATGGACTAATAGACCATGTCCCACACACTGCTAGAAGCCCAAATATTTTTTCAGCTCTAGATGCAGAAAAAAATTATATTCAATTTGCAACCTGATGGAGGTCAGTATAGATGGACTAATAGACCATGTCCCACACACTGCTAGAAGCCCAAATAATTTTTCAGAGCTAGATGCAGATAAAAATTATTTTTAATGTGCAACCTGATGGAGGTCAGGATAGATGGAATAATAGACCAAGTCCCACACACTGCTAGAAGCCCAAATATTTTTTCAGAGCTAGATGCAGAAAAAAATTATATTGAATTTGCAACCGGATGGAGATCAGTATAGATGGACTAATAGACCAAGTCCCACACACTGCTAGAAGCCCAAATATTTTTTCAGAGCTAGATGCAGATAAAAATTATTTTTAATTTGCAACCTGATGGAGTTCAGTATAGATGGACGAATAGACCAAGTCCCACACACTGCTAGAAGCCCAAATATTTTTTCAGAGGTAGATGTAGAAATTTTTTTTATTCAATTTGCAACCTGATGGAGGTCAGTATAGATGGACTAAAAGAACAAGTCCCACACACTGCTAGAAGCCCAAATATTTTTTCAGATCTAGATGCAGAAAAAATTTATATTCATTTAGCAACCTGATGGAGGTCAGTATAGATGGACTAATAGACCAAGTCCCACACACTGCTAGAAGCCCAAATATTTTTTCAGAGCTAGATGCAGCTAAAAATTAGTTTTAATGTGCAACCTGATGGAGGTCAGTATAGATGGACTAATAGACCAAGTCCCACACACTGCTAGAAGCTCAAATATTTTTTCAGAGCTAGATGCAGATAAAAATTATTTTTAATTTGCAACCTGATGGAGGTCAGTATAGATGGACTAATAGGCGAAGTCCGACACACTGCTAGAAGCCCAAATATTTTTTCAGAGCTAGATGCAGAAAAAAATTATATTGAATTTGCAACCTGATGGAGGTCAGTATAGATGGACTAATAGACCATGTCCCACACACTGCTAGAAGCCCAAATATTTTTTCAGAGCTAGATGCAGAAAAAAATTATATTCAATTTGCAACCTGGTGGAGGTCAGTATAGATGGACTAATAGACCAAATCCCACACACTGATAGAAGCCCAAATATTTTTTCAGAGCTAAATGCAGGAAAAAATTATATTCAGTTTGCAACCTGATGGAGGTCAGTATAGATGGACTAATTGACCAAGTCCCACACACTGCTAGAAGCCCAAATATTTTTTCAGAGCTAGATGCAGAAAAAAATTATATTGAATTTGCAACCTGATGGAGGTCAGTATAGATAGACTAATAGACCATGTCCCACACACTGCTAGAAGCCCAAATATTTTTTCAGAGCTAGATGCAGAAAAAAATTATATTCAATTTGCAACCTGATGGAGGTCAGGATAGATGGACTAATAGACCAAGTCCGACACACTGCTAGAAGCCCAAATATTTTTTCAGAGCTAGATGCAGAAAAAAATTATATTGAATTTGCAACCGGATGGAGATCAGTATAGATGGACTAATAGACCAAGTCCCACACACTGCTAGAAGCCCAAATATTTTTTCAGAGCTAGATGCAGATAAAAATTATTTTTAATTTGAAACCTGATGGAGGTCAGTATAGATGGACTAATAGACCAAGTCCCACACACTGCTAGAAGCCGAAATATTGTTTCAGAGCTAGATGCAGAAATTTTTTTTATTCAATTTGCAACCTGATGGAGGTCAGTATAGATGGACTAATAGAACAAGTCCCACACACTGCTAGAAGCCCAAATATTTTTTCAGAGCTAGATGCAGATAAAAATTATTTTTAATTTGCAACCTGATGGAGGTCAGTATATATGGACTAATAGACCAAGTCCCACACAGTGCTAGAAGCCCAAATATTTTTTCAGAGCTAGATGCAGAAAAAAAGTTATATTCAATTTGAAACCTGATGGAGGTCAGTATAAATGGACTAATAGACGAAGTCCCACACACTGCTAGAAGCCCAAATATTTTTTCAGAGCTAAATGCAGAAAAAAATTATATTGAATTTGCAACCTGATGGAGGTCAGTATAGATGGACTAATAGACCAAGTCCCACACACTGCTAGAAGCCCAAATATTTTTTCAGAGCTAGATGCAGCTAAAAATTATTTTTAATGTGCAACCTGATGGAGGTCAGTATAGATGGACTAATAGACCAAGTCCCACACACTGCTAGAAGCCCAAATATTTTTTCAGAGCTAGATGCAGATAAAAATTATTTTTAATTTGCAACCTGATGGAGGTCAGTATAGATGGACTAATAGACCAAGTCCCACACACTGCTAGAAGCCCAAATATTTTTTCAGGGCTAGATGCAGAAAAAAAGTTATATTCAATTTGCAACCTGATGGAGGTCAGTATAAATAGACTAATAGACGAAGTCCCACACACTGCTAGAAGCCCAAATATTTTTTCAGAGCTAGATGCAGAAAAAAATTATATTGAATTTGCAACCTGATGGAGGTCAGTATAGATGGACTAATAGACCATGTCCCACACACTGCTAGAAGCCCAAATATTTTTTCAGCGCTAGATGCAGAAAAAAATTATATTCAATTTGCAACCTGATGGAGGTCAGTATAGATGGACTAATAGACCATGTCCCACACACTGCTAGAAGCCCAAATAATTTTTCAGAGCTAGATGCAGATAAAAATTATTTTTAATGTGCAACCTGATGGAGGTCAGTATAGATGGACTAATAGACCAAGTCCCACACACTGCTAGAAGCCCAAATATTTTTTCAGAGCTAGATGCAGAAAAAAATTATATTGAATTTGCAACCGGATGGAAATCAGTATAGATGGACTAATAGACCAAGTCCCACACACTGCTAGAAGCCCAAATATTTTTTCAGAGCTAGATGCAGATAAAAAATATTTTTAATTTGCAACCTGATGGAGGTCAGTATAGATGGACTAATAGACCAAGTCCCACACACTGCTAGAAGCCCAAATATTTTTTCAGAGCTAGATGCAGAAAAAAATTATATTCAATTTGCAACCTGGTGGAGGTCAGTATAGATGGACTAATAGAACAAGTCCCACACACTGCTAGAATCCCAAATATTTTTTCAGAGCTAGATGCAGATAAAAATTATTTTTAATTTGCAACCTGATGGAGGTCAGTATAGATGGACTAATAGACCAAGTCCCACACACTGCTAGAAGCCCAAATATTTTTTGAGAGCTAAATGCAGAAAAAAATTATATTCAATTTTCAACCTGATGGAGGTCAGTATAGATGGACTAATAGACCAAGTCCCACACACTGCTAGAAGCCCAAATATTTTTTCAGAGCTAGATGCATAAAAAAAGTTATATTCAATTTGCAACCTGATGGAGGTCAGTATAAATGGACTAATAGACCAAGTCCCACACACTGCTAGAAGCCCAAATATTTTTTTCAGAGCTAGATGCAGAAAAAAATTATATTGAATTTTCTGCCTGATGGAGGTCAGTATAGATGGACTAATAGACCAAGTCCCACACACTGCTAGAAGCCCAAATATTTTTTCAGAGCTAAATGCAGAAAAAAATTATATTCAATTTGCAACCTGATGGAGGTTAGTATAGATGGACTAATAGAACAATTCCCACACAGTGCTAGAAGTCCAAATATTTTTTCAGAGCTAGATGCAGAAAAAATATATATTCAATTTACAACCTGATGGAGGTCAGTATAGATGCACTAATAGACCAAGTCCCACACACTGCTAGAAGCCCAAATATTTTTTCAGAGCTAAATGCAGAAAAAAATTATATTCAATTTGCAACCTGATGGAGGTCAGTATAGATGGACTAATAGACCAAGTCCCACACACTGCTAGAAGCCCAAATATTTTTTCAGAGCTAGATGCAGAAAAAAATTATATTGAATTTGCAACCGGATGGAAATCAGTATAGATGGACTAATAGACCAAGTCCCACACACTGCTAGAAGCCCAAATATTTTTTCAGAGCTAGATGCAGATAAAAAATATTTTTAATTTGCAACCTGATGGAGGTCAGTATAGATGGACTAATAGACCAAGTCCCACACACTGCTAGAAGCCCAAATATTTTTTCAGAGCTAGATGCAGAAAAAAATTATATTCAATTTGCAACCTGGTGGAGGTCAGTATAGATGGACTAATAGAACAAGTCCCACACACTGCTAGAATCCCAAATATTTTTTCAGAGCTAGATGCAGATAAAAATTATTTTTAATTTGCAACCTGATGGAGGTCAGTATAGATGGACTAATAGACCAAGTCCCACACACTGCTAGAAGCCCAAATATTTTTTGAGAGCTAAATGCAGAAAAAAATTATATTCAATTTTCAACCTGATGGAGGTCAGTATAGATGGACTAATAGACCAAGTCCCACACACTGCTAGAAGCCCAAATATTTTTTCAGAGCTAGATGCATAAAAAAAGTTATATTCAATTTGCAACCTGATGGAGGTCAGTATAAATGGACTAATAGACCAAGTCCCACACACTGCTAGAAGCCCAAATATTTTTTTCAGAGCTAGATGCAGAAAAAAATTATATTGAATTTTCAGCCTGATGGAGGTCAGTATAGATGGACTAATAGACCAAGTCCCACACACTGCTAGAAGCCCAAATATTTTTTCAGAGCTAAATGCAGAAAAAAATTATATTCAATTTGCAACCTGATGGAGGTTAGTATAGATGGACTAATAGAACAATTCCCACACACTGCTAGAAGTCCAAATATTTTTTCAGAGCTAGATGCAGAAAAAATATATATTCAATTTACAACCTGATGGAGGTCAGTATAGATGCACTAATAGACCAAGTCCCACACACTGCTAGAAGCCCAAATATTTTTTCAGAGCTAAATGCAGAAAAAAATTATATTCAATTTGCAACCTGATGGAGGTCAGTATAGATGGACTAATAGACCAAGTCCCACACACTGCTAGAAGCCCAAATATTTTTTCAGAGCTAGATGCAGCTAAAAATTATTTTTAATGTGCAACCTGAAGGAGGTCAGTATAGATGGACTAATAGACCAAGTCCCACACACTGCTAGAAGCCCAAATATTTTTTCAGAGCTAGATGCAGAAAAAAAGTTATATTCAATTTGAAACCTGATGGAGGTCAGTATAAATGGACTAATAGGCGAAGTCCCACACACTGCTAGAAGCCCAAATATTTTTTCAGAGCTAGATGCAGAAAAAAATTATATTGAATTTGCAACCTGATGGAGGTCAGTATAGATGGACTAATAGACCATGTCCCACACACTGCTAGAAGCCCAAATATTTTTTCAGAGCTAGATGCAGAAAATAATTATATTCAATTTGCAACCTGGTGGAGGTCAGTATAGATGGACTAATAGACCAAGTCCCACACACTGCTAGAAGCCCAAATATTTTTTCAGAGCTAAATGCAGAAAAAAATTATATTCAATTTGGAAACCTGATGGAGGTAAGTATAGATGGACTAATAGACCAAGTCCCACACACTGCTAGAAGCCCAAATATTTTTTCAGAGCTAGATGCAGAAAAAAATTATATTCAATTTGCAACCTGATGGAGGTCAGTATAGATGGACAAATATATCAAGTCCCACACACTGCTAGAAGCCCAAATATTTTTTCAGAGCTAGATGCAGCTAAAAATTATTTTTAATGTGCAACCTGGTGGAGGTCAGTATAGATGGACTAATAGACCAAGTCCCACACACTGCTAGAAGCCCAAATATTTTTTCAGAGCTAAATGCAGAAAAAAATTATATTGAATTTGCAACCTGATGGAGGTCAGTATAGATGGACTAATAGACCAAGTCCCACACACTGCTAGAAGCCCAAATATTTTTTCAGAGCTAGATGCAGCTAAAAATTATTTTTAATGTGCAACCTGATGGAGGTCAGTATAGATGGACTAATAGAACAAGTCCCACACACTGCTAGAAGTCCAAATATTTTTTCAGAGCTAGATGCAGAAAAAATATATATTCAATTTGCAACCTGATGGAGGTCAGTATAGATGGGCTAATAGACCAAGTCCCACACACTGCTAGAAGCCCAAATATTTTTTCAGAGCTAGATGCAGAAAAAAATTATTTTGAATTTTCAGCCTGATGGAGGTCAGTATAGATGGACTAATAGACCAAGTCCCACATACTGCTAGAAGCCCAAATATTTTTTCAGAGCTAAATGCAGAAAAAAATTATATTCAATTTGCAACCTGATGGAGGTTAGTATAGATGGACTAATAGAACAATTCCCACACACTGCTAGAAGCCCAAATATTTTTTCAGAGCTAGATGCAGAAAAAAATTATATTGAATTTTCAACCTGATGGAGGTCAGTATAGATGGACTAATAGACCAAGTCCCACACACTGCTAGAAGCCCAAATATTTTTTCAGAGCTAAATGCAGAAGAAAATTATATTCAATTTGCAACCTGATGGAGGTCAGTATAGATGGACTAAAAGACCAAGTCCCACACACTGCTAGAAGCCCAAATATTTTTTCAGAGCTAGATGCAGAAAAAAATTATATTCAATTTGCAACCTGATGGAGGTCAGTATAGATGGACAAATATACCAAGTCCCACACACTGCTAGAAGCCCAAATATTTTTTCAGAGCTAGATGCAGCTAAAAATTAGTTTTAATGTGCAACCTGATGGAGGTCAGTATAGATGGACTAATAGACCAAGTCCCACACACTGCTAGAAGCTCAAATATTTTTTCAGAGCTAGATGCAGATAAAAATTATTTTTAATTTGCAACCTGATGGAGGTCACTATAGATGGACTAATAGGCGAAGTCCGACACACTGCTAGAAGCCCAAATATTTTTTCAGAGCTAGATGCAGAAAAAAATTATATTGAATTTGCAACCTGATGGAGGTCAGTATAGATGGACTAATAGACCATGTCCCACACACTGCTAGAAGCCCAAATATTTTTTCAGAGCTAGATGCAGAAAAAAATTATATTCAATTTGCAACCTGGTGGAGGTCAGTATAGATGGACTAATAGACCAAATCCCACACACTGATAGAAGCCCAAATATTTTTTCAGAGCTAAATGCAGGAAAAAATTATATTCAGTTTGCAACCTGATGGAGGTCATTATAGATGGACTAATTGACCAAGTCCCACACACTGCTAGAAGCCCAAATATTTTTTCAGAGCTAGATGCAGAAAAAAATTATATTGAATTTGCAACCTGATGGAGGTCAGTATAGATAGACTAATAGACCATGTCCCACACACTGCTAGAAGCCCAAATATTTTTTCAGAGCTAGATGCAGAAAAAAATTATATTCAATTTGCAACCTGATGGAGGTCAGGATAGATGGACTAATAGACCAAGTCCGACACACTGCTAGAAGCCCAAATATTTTTTCAGAGCTAGATGCAGAAAAAAATTATATTGAATTTGCAACCGGATGGAGATCAGTATAGATGGACTAATAGACCAAGTCCCACACACTGCTAGAAGCCCAAATATTTTTTCAGAGCTAGATGCAGATAAAAATTATTTTTAATTTGAAACCTGATGGAGGTCAGTATAGATGGACTAATAGACCAAGTCCCACACACTGCTAGAAGCCGAAATATTGTTTCAGAGCTAGATGCAGAAATTTTTTTTATTCAATTTGCAACCTGATGGAGGTCAGTATAGATGGACTAATAGAACAAGTCCCACACACTGCTAGAAGCCCAAATATTTTTTCAGAGCTAGATGCAGATAAAAATTATTTTTAATTTGCAACCTGATGGAGGTCAGTATATATGGACTAATAGACCAAGTCCCACACAGTGCTAGAAGCCCAAATATTTTTTCAGAGCTAGATGCAGAAAAAAAGTTATATTCAATTTGAAACCTGATGGAGGTCAGTATAAATGGACTAATAGACGAAGTCCCACACACTGCTAGAAGCCCAAATATTTTTTCAGAGCTAAATGCAGAAAAAAATTATATTGAATTTGCAACCTGATGGAGGTCAGTATAGATGGACTAATAGACCAAGTCCCACACACTGCTAGAAGCCCAAATATTTTTTCAGAGCTAGATGCAGCTAAAAATTATTTTTAATGTGCAACCTGATGGAGGTCAGTATAGATGGACTAATAGACCAAGTCCCACACACTGCTAGAAGCCCAAATATTTTTTCAGAGCTAGATGCAGATAAAAATTATTTTTAATTTGCAACCTGATGGAGGTCAGTATAGATGGACTAATAGACCAAGTCCCACACACTGCTAGAAGCCCAAATATTTTTTCAGGGCTAGATGCAGAAAAAAAGTTATATTCAATTTGCAACCTGATGGAGGTCAGTATAAATAGACTAATAGACGAAGTCCCACACACTGCTAGAAGCCCAAATATTTTTTCAGAGCTAGATGCAGAAAAAAATTATATTGAATTTGCAACCTGATGGAGGTCAGTATAGATGGACTAATAGACCATGTCCCACACACTGCTAGAAGCCCAAATATTTTTTCAGCGCTAGATGCAGAAAAAAATTATATTCAATTTGCAACCTGATGGAGGTCAGTATAGATGGACTAATAGACCATGTCCCACACACTGCTAGAAGCCCAAATAATTTTTCAGAGCTAGATGCAGATAAAAATTATTTTTAATGTGCAACCTGATGGAGGTCAGTATAGATGGACTAATAGACCAAGTCCCACACACTGCTAGAAGCCCAAATATTTTTTCAGAGCTAGATGCAGAAAAAAATTATATTGAATTTGCAACCGGATGGAAATCAGTATAGATGGACTAATAGACCAAGTCCCACACACTGCTAGAAGCCCAAATATTTTTTCAGAGCTAGATGCAGATAAAAAATATTTTTAATTTGCAACCTGATGGAGGTCAGTATAGATGGACTAATAGACCAAGTCCCACACACTGCTAGAAGCCCAAATATTTTTTCAGAGC
The DNA here is from genome assembly GCF_046119375.1 of Phyllobates terribilis. Classification (NCBI taxonomy): domain Eukaryota; kingdom Metazoa; phylum Chordata; class Amphibia; order Anura; family Dendrobatidae; genus Phyllobates; species Phyllobates terribilis. Next base: position 404,686,395 of record NW_027362761.1, on the reverse strand, counting down.
TAGATGCAGAAAAAAATTATATTCAATTTGCAACCTGGTGGAGGTCAGTATAGATGGACTAATAGAACAAGTCCCACACACTGCTAGAATCCCAAATATTTTTTCAGAGCTAGATGCAGATAAAAATTATTTTTAATTTGCAACCTGATGGAGGTCAGTATAGATGGACTAATAGACCAAGTCCCACACACTGCTAGAAGCCCAAATATTTTTTGAGAGCTAAATGCAGAAAAAAATTATATTCAATTTTCAACCTGATGGAGGTCAGTATAGATGGACTAATAGACCAAGTCCCACACACTGCTAGAAGCCCAAATATTTTTTCAGAGCTAGATGCATAAAAAAAGTTATATTCAATTTGCAACCTGATGGAGGTCAGTATAAATGGACTAATAGACCAAGTCCCACACACTGCTAGAAGCCCAAATATTTTTTCAGAGCTAAATGCAGAAAAAAATTATATTCAATTTGCAACCTGATGGAGGTTAGTATAGATGGACTAATAGAACAATTCCCACACACTGCTAGAAGTCCAAATATTTTTTCAGAGCTAGATGCAGAAAAAATATATATTCAATTTACAACCTGATGGAGGTCAGTATAGATGCACTAATAGACCAAGTCCCACACACTGCTAGAAGCCCAAATATTTTTTCAGAGCTAAATGCAGAAAAAAATTATATTCAATTTGCAACCTGATGGAGGTCAGTATAGATGGACTAATAGACCAAGTCCCACACACTGCTAGAAGCCCAAATATTTTTTCAGAGCTAGATGCATAAAAAAAGTTATATTCAATTTGCAACCTGATGGAGGTCAGTATAAATGGACTAATAGACCAAGTCCCACACACTGCTAGAAGCCCAAATATTTTTTTCAGAGCTAGATGCAGAAAAAAATTATATTGAATTTTCAGCCTGATGGAGGTCAGTATAGATGGACTAATAGACCAAGTCCCACACACTGCTAGAAGCCCAAATATTTTTTCAGAGCTAAATGCAGAAAAAAATTATATTCAATTTGCAACCTGATGGAGGTTAGTATAGATGGACTAATAGAACAATTCCCACACACTGCTAGAAGTCCAAATATTTTTTCAGAGCTAGATGCAGAAAAAATATATATTCAATTTGCAACCTGATGGAGGTCAGTATAGATGCACTAATAGACCAAGTCCCACACACTGCTAGAAGCCCAAATATTTTTTCAGAGCTAAATGCAGAAAAAAATTATATTCAATTTGCAACCTGATGGAGGTCAGTATAGATGGACTAATAGACCAAGTCCCACACACTGCTAGAAGCCCAAATATTTTTTCAGAGCTAGATGCAGAAAAAAATAATATTCAATTTGCAACCTGATGGAGGTCAGTATAGATGGACAAATATACCAAGTCCCACACACTGCTAGAAGCCCAAATATTTTTTCAGAGCTAGATGCAGCTAAAAATTATTTTTAATGTGCAACCTGAAGGAGGTCAGTATAGATGGACTAATAGACCAAGTCCCACACACTGCTAGAAGCCCAAATATTTTTTCAGAGCTAGATGCAGAAAAAAAGTTATATTCAATTTGAAACCTGATGGAGGTCAATATAAATGGACTAATAGGCGAAGTCCCACACACTGCTAGAAGCCCAAATATTTTTTCAGAGCTAGATGCAGAAAAAAATTATATTGAATTTGCAACCTGATGGAGGTCAGTATAGATGGACTAATAGACCATGTCCCACACACTGCTAGAAGCCCAAATATTTTTTCAGAGCTAGATGCAGAAAATAATTATATTCAATTTGCAACCTGGTGGAGGTCAGTATAGATGGACTAATAGACCAAGTCCCACACACTGCTAGAAGCCCAAATATTTTTTCAGAGCTAAATGCAGAAAAAAATTATATTCAATTTGGAAACCTGATGGAGGTAAGTATAGATGGACTAATAGACCAAGTCCCACACACTGCTAGAAGCCCAAATATTTTTTCAGAGCTAGATGCAGAAAAAAATTATATTCAATTTGCAACCTGATGGAGGTCAGTATAGATGGACAAATATATCAAGTCCCACACACTGCTAGAAGCCCAAATATTTTTTCAGAGCTAGATGCAGCTAAAAATTATTTTTAATGTGCAACCTGAAGGAGGTCAGTATAGATGGACTAATAGACCAAGTCCCACACACTGCTAGAAGCCCAAATATTTTTTCAGAGCTAGATGCAGATAAAAATTATTTTTAATTTGCAACCTGGTGGAGGTCAGTATAGATGGACTAATAGACCAAGTCCCACACACTGCTAGAAGCCCAAATATTTTTTCAGAGCTAAATGCAGAAAAAAATTATATTGAATTTGCAACCTGATGGAGGTCAGTATAGATGGACTAATAGACCAAGTCCCACACACTGCTAGAAGCCCAAATATTTTTTCAGAGCTAGATGCAGCTAAAAATTATTTTTAATGTGCAACCTGATGGAGGTCAGTATAGATGGACTAATAGAACAAGTCCCACACACTGCTAGAAGTCCAAATATTTTTTCAGAGCTAGATGCAGAAAAAATATATATTCAATTTGCAACCTGATGGAGGTCAGTATAGATGGGCTAATAGACCAAGTCCCACACACTGCTAGAAGCCCAAATATTTTTTCAGAGCTAGATGCAGAAAAAAATTATTTTGAATTTTCAGCCTGATGGAGGTCAGTATAGATGGACTAATAGACCAAGTCCCACATACTGCTAGAAGCCCAAATATTTTTTCAGAGCTAAATGCAGAAAAAAATTATATTCAATTTGCAACCTGATGGAGGTTAGTATATATGGACTAATAGAACAATTCCCACACACTGCTAGAAGCCCAAATATTTTTTCAGAGCTAGATGCAGAAAAAAATTATATTGAATTTTCAGCCTGATGGAGGTCAGTATAGATGGACTAATAGACCAAGTCCCACACACTGCTAGAAGCCCAAATATTTTTTCAGAGCTAAATGCAGAAGAAAATTATATTCAATTTGCAACCTGATGGAGGTCAGTATAGATGGACTAAAAGACCAAGTCCCACACACTGCTAGAAGCCCAAATATTTTTTCAGAGCTAGATGCAGAAAAAAATTATATTCAATTTGCAACCTGATGGAGGTCAGTATAGATGGACAAATATACCAAGTCCCACACACTGCTAGAAGCCCAAATATTTTTTCAGAGCTAGATGTAGCTAAAAATTATTTTTAATGTGCAACCTGAAGGAGGTCAGTATAGATGGAATAATAGACCAAGTCCCACACACTGCTAGAAGCCCAAATATTTTTTCAGAGCTAGATGCAGAAAAAAAGTTATATTCAATTTGAAACCTGATGGAGGTCAGTATAAATGGACTAATAGGCGAAGTCCCACACACTGCTAGAAGCCCAAATATTTTTTCAGAGCTAGATGCAGAAAAAAATTATATTGAATTTGCAACCTGATGGAGGTCAGTATAGATGGACTAATAGACCATGTCCCACACACTGCTAGAAGCCCAAATATTTTTTCAGAGCTAGATGCAGAAAATAATTATATTCAAATTGCAACCTGGTGGAGGTCAGTATAGATGGACTAATAGACCAAGTCCCACACACTGCTAGAAGCCCAAAAATTTTTTCAGAGCTAGATGCAGAAAAAAATTATATTCAATTTGCAACCTGATGGAGGTTAGTATAGATGGACTAATTGACCATGTCCGACACACTGCTAGAAGCCCAAATATTTTTTCAGAGCTAGAGGCAGATAAAAATTATTTTTCATGTGCAACCTGATGGAGGTCAGGATAGATCGACTAATAGACCAAGTCCCACACACTGCTAGAAGCCCAAATATTTTTTCAGAGCTAGATGCAGAAAAAAATTATATTGAATTTGCAACCGGATGGAGATCAGTATAGATGGACGAATAGACCAAGTCCCACACACTGCTAGAAGCCCAAATATTTTTTCAGAGCTAGATGCAGAATTTTTTTTTATTCAATTTACAACCTGATGGAGGTCAGTATAGATGGACTAATAGAACATGTCCCACACACTGCTAGAAGCCCAAATATTTTTTCAGAGCGAGATGCAGATAAAAATTATTTTTAGTTTGCAACCTGGTGGAGGTTAGTATAGATGGACTAATAGAACAAGTCCCACACACTGCTAGAAGCCCAAATATTTTTTCAGAGCTAGATGCAGAAAAAAATTATATTCAATTTGCAACCTGGTGGAGGTCAGTATAGATGGACTAATAGAACAAGTCCCACACACTGCTAGAATCCCAAATATTTTTTCAGAGCTAGATGCAGATAAAAATTATTTTTAATTTGCAACCTGATGGAGGTCAGTATAGATGGACTAATAGACCAAGTCCCACACACTGCTAGAAGCCCAAATATTTTTTGAGAGCTAAATGCAGAAAAAAATTATATTCAATTTTCAACCTGATGGAGGTCAGTATAGATGGACTAATAGACCAAGTCCCACACACTGCTAGAAGCCCAAATATTTTTTCAGAGCTAGATGCAGAAAAAAATTATATTCAATTTGCAACCTGATGGACGTCAGTATAGATGGACTAATAGACCAAGTCCCACACACTGCTAGAAGCCCAAATATTTTTTCAGAGCTAGATGCAGCTAAAAATTATTTTTAATGTGCAACCTGATGGAGGTCAGTATAAATGTACTAATAGACCAAGTCCCACACACTGCTAGAAGCCCAAATATTTTTTCAGAGCTAGATGCATAAAAAAAGTTATATTCAATTTGCAACCAGATGGAGGTCAGTATAAATGGACTAATAGACCAAGTCCCACACACTGCTAGAAGCCCAAATATTTTTTCAGAGCTAGATGCAGAAAAAAATTATATTGAATTTTCAGCCTGATGGAGGTCAGTATAGATGGACTAATAGACCAAGTCCCACACACTGCTAGAAGCCCAAATATTTTTTCAGAGCTAAATGCAGAAAAAAATTATATTCAATTTGCAACCTGATGGAGGTCAGTATAGATGGACTAATAGACCAAGTCCCACACACTGCTAGAAGCCCAAATATTTTTTCAGAGCTAGATGCAGAAAAAAATTATATTCAATTTGCAACCTGATGGAGGTCAGTATAGATGGACAAATATACCAAGTCCCACACACTGCTAGAAGCCCAAATATTTTTTCAGAGCTAGATGCAGCTAAAAATTATTTTTAATGTGCAACCTGAAGGAGGTCAGTATAGCTGGACTAATAGACCAAGTCCCACACACTGCTAGAAGCCCAAATATTTTTTCAGAGCTAGATGCAGATAAAAATTATTTTTAATTTGCAACCTGATGGAGGTCAGTATAGATGGACTAATAGACCAAGTCCCACACACTGCAAGGAAGCCCAAATATTTTTTCAGAGCTAAATGCAGAAAAATATTATATTGAATTTGCAACCTGATGGAGGTCAGTATAGATCGACTAATAGACCAAGTCCCACACACTGCTAGAAGCCCAAATATTTTTTCAGAGCTAGATGCAGCTAAAAATTATTTTTAATGTGCAACCTGATGGAGGTCAGTATAGATGGACTAATAGAACAAGTCCCACACACTGCTAGAAGCTCAAATATTTTTTCAGAGCTAGATGCAGAAAAAATATATATTCAATTTGCAACCTGATGGAGGTCAGTATAGATGGGCTAATAGACCAAGTCCCACACACTGCTAGAAGCCCAAATATTTTTTCAGAGCTAGATGCAGAAAAAAATTATATTGAATTTTCAGCCTGATGGAGGTCAGTATAGATGGACTAATAGACCAAGTCCCACACACTGCTAGAAGCCCAAATATTTTTTCAGAGCTAAATGCAGAAAAAAATTATATTCAATTTGCAACCTGATGGAGGTCAGTATAGATGGACTAATAGACCAAGTCCAACACACTGCTAGAAGCCCAAATATTTTTTCAGAGCTAGATGCAGAAAAAAATAATATTCAATTTGCAACCTGATGGAGGTCAGTATAGATGGACAAATATACCAAGTCCCACACACTGCTAGAAGCCCAAATATTTTTTCAGAGCTAGATGTAGCTAAAAATTATTTTTAATGTGCAACCTGAAGGAGGTCAGTATAGATGGAATAATAGACCAAGTCCCACACACTGCTAGAAGCCCAAATATTTTTTCAGAGCTAGATGCAGAAAAAAAGTTATATTCAATTTGAAACCTGATGGAGGTCAGTATAAATGGACTAATAGGCGAAGTCCCACACACTGCTAGAAGCCCAAATATTTTTTCAGAGCTAGATGCAGAAAAAAATTATATTGAATTTGCAACCTGATGGAGGTCAGTATAGATGGACTAATAGACCATGTCCCACACACTGCTAGAAGCCCAAATATTTTTTCAGAGCTAGATGCAGAAAATAATTATATTCAATTTGCAACCTGGTGGAGGTCAGTATAGATGGACTAATAGACCAAGTCCCACACACTGCTAGAAGCCCAAAAATTTTTTCAGAGCTAGATGCAGAAAAAAATTATATTCAATTTGCAACCTGATGGAGGTTAGTATAGATGGACTAATTGACCATGTCCGACACACTGCTAGAAGCCCAAATATTTTTTCAGAGCTAGAGGCAGATAAAAATTATTTTTCATGTGCAACCTGATGGAGGTCAGGATAGATCGACTAATAGACCAAGTCCCACACACTGCTAGAAGCCCAAATATTTTTTCAGAGCTAGATGCAGAAAAAAATTATATTGAATTTGCAACCGGATGGAGATCAGTATAGATGGACGAATAGACCAAGTCCCACACACTGCTAGAAGCCCAAATATTTTTTCAGAGCTAGATGCAGAATTTTTTTTTATTCAATTTACAACCTGATGGAGGTCAGTATAGATGGACTAATAGAACATGTCCCACACACTGCTAGAAGCCCAAATATTTTTTCAGAGCGAGATGCAGATAAAAATTATTTTTAGTTTGCAACCTGGTGGAGGTTAGTATAGATGGACTAATAGAACAAGTCCCACACACTGCTAGAAGCCCAAATATTTTTTCAGAGCTAGATGCAGAAAAAAATTATATTCAATTTGCAACCTGGTGGAGGTCAGTATAGATGGACTAATAGAACAAGTCCCACACACTGCTAGAATCCCAAATATTTTTTCAGAGCTAGATGCAGATAAAAATTATTTTTAATTTGCAACCTGATGGAGGTCAGTATAGATGGACTAATAGACCAAGTCCCACACACTGCTAGAAGCCCAAATATTTTTTGAGAGCTAAATGCAGAAAAAAATTATATTCAATTTTCAACCTGATGGAGGTCAGTATAGATGGACTAATAGACCAAGTCCCACACACTGCTAGAAGCCCAAATATTTTTTCAGAGCTAGATGCAGAAAAAAATTATATTCAATTTGCAACCTGATGGACGTCAGTATAGATGGACTAATAGACCAAGTCCCACACACTGCTAGAAGCCCAAATATTTTTTCAGAGCTAGATGCAGCTAAAAATTATTTTTAATGTGCAACCTGATGGAGGTCAGTATAAATGTACTAATAGACCAAGTCCCACACACTGCTAGAAGCCCAAATATTTTTTCAGAGCTAGATGCATAAAAAAAGTTATATTCAATTTGCAACCAGATGGAGGTCAGTATAAATGGACTAATAGACCAAGTCCCACACACTGCTAGAAGCCCAAATATTTTTTCAGAGCTAGATGCAGAAAAAAATTATATTGAATTTTCAGCCTGATGGAGGTCAGTATAGATGGACTAATAGACCAAGTCCCACACACTGCTAGAAGCCCAAATATTTTTTCAGAGCTAAATGCAGAAAAAAATTATATTCAATTTGCAACCTGATGGAGGTCAGTATAGATGGACTAATAGACCAAGTCCCACACACTGCTAGAAGCCCAAATATTTTTTCAGAGCTAGATGCAGAAAAAAATTATATTCAATTTGCAACCTGATGGAGGTCAGTATAGATGGACAAATATACCAAGTCCCACACACTGCTAGAAGCCCAAATATTTTTTCAGAGCTAGATGCAGCTAAAAATTATTTTTAATGTGCAACCTGAAGGAGGTCAGTATAGCTGGACTAATAGACCAAGTCCCACACACTGCTAGAAGCCCAAATATTTTTTCAGAGCTAGATGCAGATAAAAATTATTTTTAATTTGCAACCTGATGGAGGTCAGTATAGATGGACTAATAGACCAAGTCCCACACACTGCAAGGAAGCCCAAATATTTTTTCAGAGCTAAATGCAGAAAAATATTATATTGAATTTGCAACCTGATGGAGGTCAGTATAGATCGACTAATAGACCAAGTCCCACACACTGCTAGAAGCCCAAATATTTTTTCAGAGCTAGATGCAGCTAAAAATTATTTTTAATGTGCAACCTGATGGAGGTCAGTATAGATGGACTAATAGAACAAGTCCCACACACTGCTAGAAACTCAAATATTTTTTCAGAGCTAGATGCAGAAAAAATATATATTCAATTTGCAACCTTATGGAGGTCAGTATAGATGGGCTAATAGACCAAGTCCCACACACTGCTAGAAGCCCAAATATTTTTTCAGAGCTAGATGCAGAAAAAAATTATATTGAATTTTCAGCCTGATGGAGGTAAGTATAGATGGACTAATAGACCAAGTCCCACACACTGCTAGAAGCCCATATATTTTTTCAGAGCTAAATGCAGAAAAAAATTATATTCAATTTGCAACCTGATGGAGGTCAGTATAGATGGACTAATAGACCAAGTCCAACACACTGCTAGAAGCCCAAATATTTTTTCAGAGCTAGATGCAGAAAAAAATAATATTCAATTTGCAACCTGATGGAGGTCAGTATAGATGGACAAATATACCAAGTCCCACACACTGCTAGAAGCCCAAATATTTTTTCAGAGCTAGATGCAGCTAAAAATTATTTTTAATGTGCAACCTGAAGGAGGTCAGTATAGATGGACTAATAGACCAAGTCCCACACACTGCTAGAAGCCCAAATATTTTTTCAGAGCTAGATGCAGAAAAAAAGTTATATTCAATTTGAAACCTGATGGAGGTCAGTATAAATGGACTAATAGACCAAGTCCCACACACTGCTAGAAGCCCAAATATTTTTTCAGAGCTAGATGCAGAAAAAAATTATATTGAATTTGGAACCTGATGGAGGTCAGTATAGATGGACTAATAGACCATGTCCCACAAACTGCTAGAAGCCCAAATATTTTTTCAGAGCTAGATGCAGAAAATAATTATATTCAATTTGCAACCTGGTGGAGGTCAGTATAGATGGACTAATAGACCAAGTCCCACACACTGCTAGAAGCCCAAAAATTTTTTCAGACCTAGATGCAGAAAAAAATTATATTCAATTTGCAACCTGATGGAGGTTAGTATAGATGGACAAATAGACCAAGTCCCACACACTGCTAGAAGCCCAAATATTTTTTCAGAGCTAGATGCAGCTAAAAATTATTTTTAATGTGCAACCTGAAGGAGGTCAGTATAGATGGACTAATAGACCAAGTCCCACACACTGCTAGAAGCCCAAATATTTTTTCAGAGCTAGATGCAGATAAAAGTTATTTTTAATTTGCAACCTGATGGAGGTCAGTATAGATGGACTAATAGACCAAGTCCCACACACTGCTAGAAGCCCAAATATTTTTTCAGAGCTAAATGCAGAAAAAAATTATATTGAATTTGCAACCTGATGGAGGTAAGTATAGATGGACTAATAGACCAAGTCCCACACACTGCTAGAAGCCCAAATATTTTTTCAGAGCTAGATGCAGAAAAAAATTATATTCAATTTGCAACCTGATGGAGATCAGTATAGATGGACAAATATACCAAGTCCCACACACTGCTAGAAGCCCAAATATTTTTTCAGAGCTAGATGCAGCTAAAAATTATTTTTAATGTGCAACCTGAAGGAGGTCAGTATAGATGGACTAATAGACCAAGTCCCACACACTGCTAGAAGCCAAATATTTTTTCAGAGCTAGATGCAGATAAAAGTTATTTTTAATTTGCAACCTGATGGAGGTCAGTATAGATGGACTAATAGACCAAGTCCCACACACTGCTAGAAGCCCAAATATTTTTTCAGAGCTAAATGCAGAAAAAAATTATATTGAATTTGCAACCTGATGGAGGTCAGTATAGATGGACTAATAGACCAAGTCCCACACACTGCTAGAAGCCCAAATATTTTTTCAGAGCTAGATGCAGCTAAAAATTATTTTTAATGTGCAACATGATGGAGGTCAGTATAGATGGACTAATAGAACAAGTCCCACACACTGCTAGAAGCCCAAATATTTTTTCAGAGCTAGATGCAGAAAAAATATATATCCAATTTGCAACCTGATGGAGGTCAGTATAGATGGGCTAATAGACCAAGTCCCACACACTGCTAGAAGCCCAAATATTTTTTCAGAGCTAGATGCAGAAAAAAATTATATTGAATTTTCAGCCTGATGGAGGTCAGTATAGATGGACTAATAGAACAATTCCCACACACTGCTAGAAGCCCAAATATTTTTTCAGAGCTAGATGCAGAAAAAATATATATTCAATTTGCAACCTGATGGAGGTCAGTATAGATGGACTAATAGACCAAGTCCCACACACTGCTAGAAGCCCAAATATTTTTTCAGAGCTAGATGCAGAAAAAAATTATATTGAATTTTCAGCCTGATGGAGGTCAGTATAGATGGACTAATAGACCAAGTCCCACACACTGCTAGAAGCCCAAATATTTTTTCAGAGCTAAATGCAGAAAAAAATTATATTCAATTTGCAACCTGATGGAGGTTAGTATAGATGGACTAATAGAACAATTCCCACACACTGCTAGAAGCCCAAATATTTTTTCAGAGCTAGATGCAGAAAAAATATATATTCAATTTGCAACCTGATGGAGGTCAGTATAGATGGACTAATAGACCAAGTCCCACACACTGCTAGAAGCCCAAATATTTTTTCAGAGCTAGATGCAGAAAAAAATTATATTGAATTTTCAGCCTGATGGAGGTCAGTATAGATGGACTAATAGACCAAGTCCCACACACTGCTAGAAGCCCAAATATTTTTTCAGAGCTAGATGCAGAAAAAAATTATATTCAATTTGCAACCTGATGGAGGTTAGTATAGATGGACTAATAGACCATGTCCGACACACTGCTAGAAGCCCAAATATTTTTTCAGAGCTAGATGCAGAATTTTTTTTTTTTCAATTTACAACCTGACGGAGGTCAGTATATATGCACTAATAGAACAAGTCCCACACACTGCTAGAAGCCCAAATATTTTTTCAGAGCTAGATGCAGAAAAAATTTATATTCAATTAGCAACCTGATGGAGGTCAGTATAGATGGACTAATAGACCAAGTCCCACACACTGCTAGAAGCCCAAATATTTTTTCAGAGCTAGATGCAGCTAAAAATTAGTTTTAATGTGCAACCTGATGGAGGTCAGTATAGATGGACTAATAGACCAAGACCCACACACTGCTAGAAGCCCAAATATTTTTTCAGAGCTAGATGCAGATAAAAATTATTTTTAATTTGCAACCTGATGGAGGTCAGTATAGATGGACTAATAGGCGAAGTCCCACACACTGCTAGAAGCCCAAATATTTTTTCAGAGCTAGATGCAGAAAAAAATTATATTGAATTTGCAACCTGATGGAGGTCAGTATAGATGGACTAATAGACCATGTCCCACACACTGCTAGAAGCCCAAATATTTTTTCAGAGCTAGATGCAGAAAAAAATTATATTCAATTTGCAACCTGGTGGAGGTCAGTATAGATGGACTAATAGACCAAGTCCCACACACTGCTAGAAGCCCAAATATTTTTTCAGAGCTAAATGCAGGAAAAAATTATATTCAGTTTGCAACCTGATGGAGGTCAGTATAGATGGACTAATAGAGCAAGTCCCACACACAGCTAGAAGCCCAAATATTTTTTCAGAGCTAGATGCAGAAAAAAATTATATTCAATTTGCAACCTGATGGAGGTCAGGATAGATGGACTAATAGACCAAGTCCGACACACTGCTAGAAGCCCAAATATTTTTTCAGAGCTAGATGCAGAAAAAAATTATATTGAATTTGCAACCGGATGGAGATCAGTATAGATGGACTAATAGACCAAGTCCCACACACTGCTAGAAGCCCAAATATTTTTTCAGAGCTAGATGCAGATAAAAATTATTTTTAATTTGCAACCTGATGGAGGTCAGTATAGATGGACTAATAGACCAAGTCCCACACACTGCTAGAAGCCCAAATATTTTTTCAGAGCTAGATGCAGAAATTTTTTTTATTCAATTTGCAAACTGATGGAGGTCAGTATAGATGGACTAATAGAACAAGTCCCACACACTGCTAGAAGCCCAAATATTTTTTCACAGCGAGATGCAGATAAAAATTATTTTTAATTTGCAACCTGGTGGAGGTTAGTGTAGATGGACTAATAGAACAAGTCCTACAGACTGCTAGAAGCCCAAATATTTTTTCAGAGCTAGATGCAGAAAAAATTTATATTCAATTTGCAACCTGATGGAGGTCAGTATAGTTGGACTAATAGACCAAGTCCCACACACTGCTAGAAACCCAAATATTTTTTCAGAGCTAATGCAGAAAAAAATTTTATAGAATTTTCAGCCTGATGGAGGTCAGTATAGATGGACTAATAGACCATGTTCCACACACTGCTAGAAGCCCAAATATTTTTTCAGAGCTAGATGCAGCTAAAAATTATTTTTAATGTGCAACCTGAAGGAGGTCAGTATAGATGGACTAATAGACCAAGTCCCACACACTGCTAGAAGCCCAAATATTTTTTCAGAGCTAGATGCAGATAAAAGTTATTTTTAATTTGCAACCTGATGGAGGTCAGTATAGATGGACTAATAGACCAAGTCCCACACACTGCTAGAAGCCCAAATATTTTTTCAGAGCTAAATGCAGAAAAAAATTATATTGAATTTGCAACCTGATGGAGGTAAGTATAGATGGACTAATAGACCAAGTCCCACACACTGCTAGAAGCCCAAATATTTTTTCAGAGCTAGATGCAGAAAAAAATTATATTCAATTTGCAACCTGATGGAGATCAGTATAGATGGACAAATATACCAAGTCCCACACACTGCTAGAAGCCCAAATATTTTTTCAGAGCTAGATGCAGCTAAAAATTATTTTTAATGTGCAACCTGAAGGAGGTCAGTATAGATGGACTAATAGACCAAGTCCCACACACTGCTAGAAGCCAAATATTTTTTCAGAGCTAGATGCAGATAAAAGTTATTTTTAATTTGCAACCTGATGGAGGTCAGTATAGATGGACTAATAGACCAAGTCCCACACACTGCTAGAAGCCCAAATATTTTTTCAGAGCTAAATGCAGAAAAAAATTATATTGAATTTGCAACCTGATGGAGGTCAGTATAGATGGACTAATAGACCAAGTACCACACACTGCTAGAAGCCCAAATATTTTTTCAGAGCTAGATGCAGCTAAAAATTATTTTTAATGTGCAACATGATGGAGGTCAGTATAGATGGACTAATAGAACAAGTCCCACACACTGCTAGAAGCCCAAATATTTTTTCAGAGCTAGATGCAGAAAAAATATATATCCAATTTGCAACCTGATGGAGGTCAGTATAGATGGGCTAATAGACCAAGTCCCACACACTGCTAGAAGCCCAAATATTTTTTCAGAGCTAGATGCAGAAAAAAATTATATTGAATTTTCAGCCTGATGGAGGTCAGTATAGATGGACTAATAGAACAATTCCCACACACTGCTAGAAGCCCAAATATTTTTTCAGAGCTAGATGCAGAAAAAATATATATTCAATTTGCAACCTGATGGAGGTCAGTATAGATGGACTAATAGACCAAGTCCCACACACTGCTAGAAGCCCAAATATTTTTTCAGAGCTAGATGCAGATAAAAGTTATTTTTAATTTGCAACCTGATGGAGGTCAGTATAGATGGACTAATAGACCAAGTCCCACACACTGCTAGAAGCCCAAATATTTTTTCAGAGCTAAATGCAGAAAAAAATTATATTGAATTTGCAACCTGATGGAGGTAAGTATAGATGGACTAATAGACCAAGTCCCACACACTGCTAGAAGCCCAAATATTTTTTCAGAGCTAGATGCAGAAAAAAATTATATTCAATTTGCAACCTGATGGAGATCAGTATAGATGGACAAATATACCAAGTCCCACACACTGCTAGAAGCCCAAATATTTTTTCAGAGCTAGATGCAGCTAAAAATTATTTTTAATGTGCAACCTGAAGGAGGTCAGTATAGATGGACTAATAGACCAAGTCCCACACACTGCTAGAAGCCAAATATTTTTTCAGAGCTAGATGCAGATAAAAGTTATTTTTAATTTGCAACCTGATGGAGGTCAGTATAGATGGACTAATAGACCAAGTCCCACACACTGCTAGAAGCCCAAATATTTTTTCAGAGCTAAATGCAGAAAAAAATTATATTGAATTTGCAACCTGATGGAGGTCAGTATAGATGGACTAATAGACCAAGTCCCACACACTGCTAGAAGCCCAAATATTTTTTCAGAGCTAGATGCAGCTAAAAATTATTTTTAATGTGCAACATGATGGAGGTCAGTATAGATGGACTAATAGAACAAGTCCCACACACTGCTAGAAGCCCAAATATTTTTTCAGAGCTAGATGCAGAAAAAATATATATCCAATTTGCAACCTGATGGAGGTCAGTATAGATGGGCTAATAGACCAAGTCCCACACACTGCTAGAAGCCCAAATATTTTTTCAGAGCTAGATGCAGAAAAAAATTATATTGAATTTTCAGCCTGATGGAGGTCAGTATAGATGGACTAATAGAACAATTCCCACACACTGCTAGAAGCCCAAATATTTTTTCAGAGCTAGATGCAGAAAAAATATATATTCAATTTGCAACCTGATGGAGGTCAGTATAGATGGACTAATAGACCAAGTCCCACACACTGCTAGAAGCCCAAATATTTTTTCAGAGCTAGATGCAGAAAAAAATTATATTGAATTTTCAGCCTGATGGAGGTCAGTATAGATGGACTAATAGACCAAGTCCCACACACTGCTAGAAGCCCAAATATTTTTTCAGAGCTAAATGCAGAAAAAAATTATATTCAATTTGCAACCTGATGGAGGTTAGTATAGATGGACTAATAGAACAATTCCCACACACTGCTAGAAGCCCAAATATTTTTTCAGAGCTAGATGCAGAAAAAATATATATTCAATTTGCAACCTGATGGAGGTCAGTATAGATGGACTAATAGACCAAGTCCCACACACTGCTAGAAGCCCAAATATTTTTTCAGAGCTAGATGCAGAAAAAAATTATATTGAATTTTCAGCCTGATGGAGGTCAGTATAGATGGACTAATAGACCAAGTCCCACACACTGCTAGAAGCCCAAATATTTTTTCAGAGCTAGATGCAGAAAAAAATTATATTCAATTTGCAACCTGATGGAGGTTAGTATAGATGGACTAATAGACCATGTCCGACACACTGCTAGAAGCCCAAATATTTTTTCAGAGCTAGATGCAGAATTTTTTTTTTTTCAATTTACAACCTGACGGAGGTCAGTATATATGCACTAATAGAACAAGTCCCACACACTGCTAGAAGCCCAAATATTTTTTCAGAGCTAGATGCAGAAAAAATTTATATTCAATTAGCAACCTGATGGAGGTCAGTATAGATGGACTAATAGACCAAGTCCCACACACTGCTAGAAGCCCAAATATTTTTTCAGAGCTAGATGCAGCTAAAAATTAGTTTTAATGTGCAACCTGATGGAGGTCAGTATAGATGGACTAATAGACCAAGACCCACACACTGCTAGAAGCCCAAATATTTTTTCAGAGCTAGATGCAGATAAAAATTATTTTTAATTTGCAACCTGATGGAGGTCAGTATAGATGGACTAATAGGCGAAGTCCCACACACTGCTAGAAGCCCAAATATTTTTTCAGAGCTAGATGCAGAAAAAAATTATATTGAATTTGCAACCTGATGGAGGTCAGTATAGATGGACTAATAGACCATGTCCCACACACTGCTAGAAGCCCAAATATTTTTTCAGAGCTAGATGCAGAAAAAAATTATATTCAATTTGCAACCTGGTGGAGGTCAGTATAGATGGACTAATAGACCAAGTCCCACACACTGCTAGAAGCCCAAATATTTTTTCAGAGCTAAATGCAGGAAAAAATTATATTCAGTTTGCAACCTGATGGAGGTCAGTATAGATGGACTAATAGAGCAAGTCCCACACACAGCTAGAAGCCCAAATATTTTTTCAGAGCTAGATGCAGAAAAAAATTATATTCAATTTGCAACCTGATGGAGGTCAGGATAGATGGACTAATAGACCAAGTCCGACACACTGCTAGAAGCCCAAATATTTTTTCAGAGCTAGATGCAGAAAAAAATTATATTGAATTTGCAACCGGATGGAGATCAGTATAGATGGACTAATAGACCAAGTCCCACACACTGCTAGAAGCCCAAATATTTTTTCAGAGCTAGATGCAGATAAAAATTATTTTTAATTTGCAACCTGATGGAGGTCAGTATAGATGGACTAATAGACCAAGTCCCACACACTGCTAGAAGCCCAAATATTTTTTCAGAGCTAGATGCAGAAATTTTTTTTATTCAATTTGCAAACTGATGGAGGTCAGTATAGATGGACTAATAGAACAAGTCCCACACACTGCTAGAAGCCCAAATATTTTTTCACAGCGAGATGCAGATAAAAATTATTTTTAATTTGCAACCTGGTGGAGGTTAGTGTAGATGGACTAATAGAACAAGTCCTACAGACTGCTAGAAGCCCAAATATTTTTTCAGAGCTAGATGCAGAAAAAATTTATATTCAATTTGCAACCTGATGGAGGTCAGTATAGTTGGACTAATAGACCAAGTCCCACACACTGCTAGAAACCCAAATATTTTTTCAGAGCTAATGCAGAAAAAAATTTTATAGAATTTTCAGCCTGATGGAGGTCAGTATAGATGGACTAATAGACCATGTTCCACACACTGCTAGAAGCCCAAATATTTTTTCAGAGCTAGATGCAGCTAAAAATTATTTTTAATGTGCAACCTGAAGGAGGTCAGTATAGATGGACTAATAGACCAAGTCCCACACACTGCTAGAAGCCCAAATATTTTTTCAGAGCTAGATGCAGATAAAAGTTATTTTTAATTTGCAACCTGATGGAGGTCAGTATAGATGGACTAATAGACCAAGTCCCACACACTGCTAGAAGCCCAAATATTTTTTCAGAGCTAAATGCAGAAAAAAATTATATTGAATTTGCAACCTGATGGAGGTAAGTATAGATGGACTAATAGACCAAGTCCCACACACTGCTAGAAGCCCAAATATTTTTTCAGAGCTAGATGCAGAAAAAAATTATATTCAATTTGCAACCTGATGGAGATCAGTATAGATGGACAAATATACCAAGTCCCACACACTGCTAGAAGCCCAAATATTTTTTCAGAGCTAGATGCAGCTAAAAATTATTTTTAATGTGCAACCTGAAGGAGGTCAGTATAGATGGACTAATAGACCAAGTCCCACACACTGCTAGAAGCCAAATATTTTTTCAGAGCTAGATGCAGATAAAAGTTATTTTTAATTTGCAACCTGATGGAGGTCAGTATAGATGGACTAATAGACCAAGTCCCACACACTGCTAGAAGCCCAAATATTTTTTCAGAGCTAAATGCAGAAAAAAATTATATTGAATTTGCAACCTGATGGAGGTCAGTATAGATGGACTAATAGACCAAGTACCACACACTGCTAGAAGCCCAAATATTTTTTCAGAGCTAGATGCAGCTAAAAATTATTTTTAATGTGCAACATGATGGAGGTCAGTATAGATGGACTAATAGAACAAGTCCCACACACTGCTAGAAGCCCAAATATTTTTTCAGAGCTAGATGCAGAAAAAATATATATCCAATTTGCAACCTGATGGAGGTCAGTATAGATGGGCTAATAGACCAAGTCCCACACACTGCTAGAAGCCCAAATATTTTTTCAGAGCTAGATGCAGAAAAAAATTATATTGAATTTTCAGCCTGATGGAGGTCAGTATAGATGGACTAATAGAACAATTCCCACACACTGCTAGAAGCCCAAATATTTTTTCAGAGCTAGATGCAGAAAAAATATATATTCAATTTGCAACCTGATGGAGGTCAGTATAGATGGACTAATAGACCAAGTCCCACACACTGCTAGAAGCCCAAATATTTTTTCAGAGCTAGATGCAGAAAAAAATTATATTGAATTTTCAGCCTGATGGAGGTCAGTATAGATGGACTAATAGACCAAGTCCCACACACTGCTAGAAGCCCAAATATTTTTTCAGAGCTAAATGCAGAAAAAAATTATATTCAATTTGCAACCTGATGGAGGTTAGTATAGATGGACTAATAGAACAATTCCCACACACTGCTAGAAGCCCAAATATTTTTTCAGAGCTAGATGCAGAAAAAATATATATTCAATTTGCAACCTGATGGAGGTCAGTATAGATGGACTAATAGACCAAGTCCCACACACTGCTAGAAGCCCAAATATTTTTTCAGAGCTAGATGCAGAAAAAAATTATATTGAATTTTCAGCCTGATGGAGGTCAGTATAGATGGACTAATAGACCAAGTCCCACACACTGCTAGAAGCCCAAATATTTTTTCAGAGCTAGATGCAGAAAAAAATTATATTCAATTTGCAACCTGATGGAGGTTAGTATAGATGGACTAATAGACCATGTCCGACACACTGCTAGAAGCCCAAATATTTTTTCAGAGCTAGATGCAGAATTTTTTTTTTTTCAATTTACAACCTGACGGAGGTCAGTATATATGGACTAATAGAACAAGTCCCACACACTGCTAGAAGCCCAAATATTTTTTCAGAGCTAGATGCAGAAAAAATTTATATTCAATTAGCAACCTGATGGAGGTCAGTATAGATGGACTAATAGACCAAGTCCCACACACTGCTAGAAGCCCAAATATTTTTTCAGAGCTAGATGCAGCTAAAAATTAGTTTTAATGTGCAACCTGATGGAGGTCAGTATAGATGGACTAATAGACCAAGACCCACACACTGCTAGAAGCCCAAATATTTTTTCAGAGCTAGATGCAGATAAAAATTATTTTTAATTTGCAACCTGATGGAGGTCAGTATAGATGGACTAATAGGCGAAGTCCCACACACTGCTAGAAGCCCAAATATTTTTTCAGAGCTAGATGCAGAAAAAAATTATATTGAATTTGCAACCTGATGGAGGTCAGTATAGATGGACTAATAGACCATGTCCCACACACTGCTAGAAGCCCAAATATTTTTTCAGAGCTAGATGCAGAAAAAAATTATATTCAATTTGCAACCTGGTGGAGGTCAGTATAGATGGACTAATAGACCAAGTCCCACACACTGCTAGAAGCCCAAATATTTTTTCAGAGCTAAATGCAGGAAAAAATTATATTCAGTTTGCAACCTGATGGAGGTCAGTATAGATGGACTAATAGAGCAAGTCCCACACACAGCTAGAAGCCCAAATATTTTTTCAGAGCTAGATGCAGAAAAAAATTATATTCAATTTGCAACCTGATGGAGGTCAGGATAGATGGACTAATAGACCAAGTCCGACACACTGCTAGAAGCCCAAATATTTTTTCAGAGCTAGATGCAGAAAAAAATTATATTGAATTTGCAACCGGATGGAGATCAGTATAGATGGACTAATAGACCAAGTCCCACACACTGCTAGAAGCCCAAATATTTTTTCAGAGCTAGATGCAGATAAAAATTATTTTTAATTTGCAACCTGATGGAGGTCAGTATAGATGGACTAATAGACCAAGTCCCACACACTGCTAGAAGCCCAAATATTTTTTCAGAGCTAGATGCAGAAATTTTTTTTATTCAATTTGCAAACTGATGGAGGTCAGTATAGATGGACTAATAGAACAAGTCCCACACACTGCTAGAAGCCCAAATATTTTTTCACAGCGAGATGCAGATAAAAATTATTTTTAATTTGCAACCTGGTGGAGGTTAGTGTAGATGGACTAATAGAACAAGTCCTACAGACTGCTAGAAGCCCAAATATTTTTTCAGAGCTAGATGCAGAAAAAATTTATATTCAATTTGCAACCTGATGGAGGTCAGTATAGTTGGACTAATAGACCAAGTCCCACACACTGCTAGAAACCCAAATATTTTTTCAGAGCTAATGCAGAAAAAAATTTTATAGAATTTTCAGCCTGATGGAGGTCAGTATAGATGGACTAATAGACCATGTTCCACACACTGCTAGAAGCCCAAATATTTTTTCAGAGCTAGATGCAGATAAAAATTATTTTTAATTTGCAACCTGATGGAGGTCAGTATAGATGGACTAATAGACCAAGTCCCACACACTGCTAGAAGCCCAAATATTTTTTGAGAGCTAAATGCAGAAAAAAATTATATTCAATTTTCAACCTGATGGAGGTCAGTTTAGATGGACTAATAGACCAAGTCCCACACACTGCTAGAAGCCCAAATATTTTTTCAGAGCTAGATGCAGCTAAAAATTATTTTTAATGTGCAACCTGATGGAGGTCAGTATAGATGGACTAATAGACCAAGTCCCACACACTGCTAGAAGCCCAAATATTTTTTCAGAGCTAGATGCATAAAAAAAGTTATATTCAATTTGCAACCTGATGGAGGTCAGTATAAATGGACGAATAGACGAAGTCCCACACGCTGCTAGAAGCCCAAATATTTTTTCAGAGCTAGATGCAGAAAAAAATTATATTGAATTTGCAACCTGATGGAGGTCAGTATAGATGGACTAATAGACCATGTCCCACACACTGCTAGAAACCCAAATATTTTTTCAGAGCAAGATGCAGAAAAAAATTATATTCAATTTGCAACCTGGTGGAGGTCAGTATAGATGGACTAATAGATCAAGTCCCACACACTGCTAGAAGCCCAAATATTTTTTCAGAGCTAGATGCAGATAAAAATTATTTTTAATTTGCAACCTGATGGAGGTCAGTATAGATGGACTAAGAGAACAAGTCCCACACACTGCTAGAAGCCCAAATATTTTTTCAGAGCTAAATGCAGAAAAAAATTATATTCAATTTGCAACCTGATGGAGGTCAGTATAGATAGACTAATAGACCAAGTCCCAAACACTGCTAGAAGCCCAAATATTTTTTCAGAGCTAGATGCAGAAAAAAATTTCATTCAATTTGCAACCTGATGGAGGTCAGTATAGATGGACTAATAGACCATGTCCCACACACTGCTAGAAGCCCAAATATTTTTTCAGAGCTAGATGCAGCTAAAAATTAGTTTTAATGTGCAACCTGATGGAGGTCAGTATAGATGGACTAAAAGACCAAGTCCCACACACTGCTAGAAGCCCAAATATTTTTTCAGAGCTAGATGCAGATAAAAATTATTTTTAATTTGCAACCTGATGGAGGTCAGTATAGATGGACTAATAGACCAAGTCCCACACACTGCTAGAAGCCCAATTATTTTTTCAGAGCTAGATGCAGAAAAAAATTATATTCAATTTTCAACCTGATGGAGGTCAGTATAGATGGACTAATAGACCATGTCCCACACACTGCTAGAAGCCCAAATATTTTTTCAGAGCTAGATGCAGCTAAAAATTAGTTTTAATGTGCAAACTGATGGAGGTCAGTATAGATGGACTAAAAGACCAAGTCCCACACACTGCTAGAAGCCCAAATATTTTTTCAGAGCTAGATGCAGATAAAAATTATTTTTAATTTGCAACCTGATGGAGGTCAGTATAGATGGACCAATAGAGCAAGTCCCACACACAGCTAGAAGCCCAAATATTTTTTCAGAGCTAGATGCAGAAAAAAATTATATTCAATTTGCAACCTGATGGAGGTCAGTATAGATGGACTAATAGACCATGTCCCACACACTGCTAGAAGCCCAAATATTTTTTCAGCGCTAGATGCAGAAAAAAATTATATTCAATTTGCAACCTGATGGAGGTCAGTATAGATGGACTAATAGACCATGTCCCACACACTGCTAGAAGCATAAATAATTTTTCAGAGCTAGATGCAGATAAAAATTATTTTTAATGTTCAACCTGATGGAGGTCAGGATAGATGGAATAATAGACCAAGTCCCACACACTGCTAGAAGCCCAAATAATTTTTCAGAGCTAGATGCAGAAAAAAATTATATTGAATTTGCAACCGGGTGGAGATCAGTATAGATGGACTAATAGACCAAGTCCCACACACTGCTAGAAGCCCAAATATTTTTTCAGAGCTAGATGCAGATAAAAATTATTTTTAATTTGCAACCTGATGGAGTTCAGTATAGATGGACGAATAGACCAAGTCCCACACACTGCTAGAAGCCCAAATATTTTTTCAGAGGTAGATATAGAAATTTTTTTTATTCAATTTGCAACGTGATGGAGGTCAGTATAGATGGACTAAAAGAACAAGTCCCACACACTGCTGGAAGCCCAAATATTTTTTCACAGCGAGATGCAGATAAAAATTATTTTTAATTTGCAACCTGGTGGAGGTTAGTATAGATGGACTAATAGAACAAGTCCCACACACTGCTAGAAGCCCAAATATTTTTTCACATCTAGATGCAGAAAAAATTTATATTCATTTAGCAACCTGATGGAGGTCAGTATAGATGGACTAATAGACCAAGTCCCACACACTGCTAGAAGCCCAAATATTTTTTCAGAGCTAGATGCAGCTAAAAATTAGTTTTAATGTGCAACCTGATGGAGTTCAGTATAGATGGACGAATAGACCAAGTCCCACACACTGCTAGAAGCCCAAATATTTTTTCAGAGGTAGATGTAGAAATTTTTTTTATTCAATTTGCAACCTGATGGAGGTCAGTATAGATGGACTAAAAGAACAAGTCCCACACACTGCTAGAAGCCCAAATATTTTTTCACAGCGAGATACAGATAAAAATTATTTTTAATTTGCAACCTGGTGGAGGTTAGTATAGATGGACTAATAGAACAAGTCCCACACACTGCTAGAAGCCCAAATATTTTTTCACATCTAGATGCAGAAAAAATTTATATTCATTTAGCAACCTGATGGAGGTCAGTATAGATGGACTAATAGACCAAGTCCCACACACTGCTAGAAGCCCAAATATTTTTTCAGAGCTAGATGCAGATAAAAATTATTTTTAATTTGCAACCTAATGGAGGTCAGTATAGATGGACTAATAGGCGAAGTCCCACACACTGCTAGAAGCCCAAATATTTTTTCAGAGCTAGATGCAGAAAAAAATTATATTGAATTTGCAACCTGATGGAGGTCAGTATAGATGGACTAATAGACCATGTCCCACACACTGCTAGAAGCCCAAATATTTTTTCAGAGCTAGATGCAGAAAAAAATTATATTCAATTTGCAACCTGGTGGAGGTCAGTATAGATGGAATAATAGACCAAATCCCACACACTGATAGAAGCCCAAATATTTTTTCAGAGCTAAATGCAGGAAAAAATTATATTCAGTTTGCAACCTGATGGAGGTCAGTATAGATGGACTAATAGACCAAGTCCCACACACTGCTAGAAGCCCAAATATTTTTTCAGAGCTAGATGCAGAAAAAAATTATATTGAATTTGTAACCTGATGGAGGTCAGTATAGATGGACTAATAGACCATGTCCCACACACTGCTAGAAGCCCAAATATTTTTTCAGAGCTAGATGCAGAAAAAAATTATATTCAATTTGCAACCTGATGGAGGTCAGGATAGATGGACTAATAGACCAAGTCCGACACACTGCTAGAAGCCCAAATATTTTTTCAGAGCTAGATGCAGAAAAAAATTATATTCAATTTGCAACCGGATGGAGATCAGTATAGATGGACTAATAGACCAAGTCCCACACACTGCTAGAAGCCCAAATATTTTTTCAGAGCTAGATGCAGATAAAAATTATTTTTAATTTGAAACCTGATGGAGGTCAGTATAGATGGACTAATAGACCAAGTCCCACACACTGCTAGAAGCCCAAATATTGTTTCAGAGCTAGATGCAGAAATTTTTTTTATTCAATTTGCAACCTGATGGAGGTCAGTATAGATGGACTAATAGAACAAGTCCCACACACTGCTAGAAGCCCAAATATTTTTTCAGAGCTAGATGCAGAAAAAAATTATTTTTAATTTGCAACCTGATGGAGGTCAGTATATATGGACTAATAGACCAAGTCCCACACAGTGCTAGAAGCCCAAATATTTTTTCAGAGCTAGATGCAGAAAAAAAGTTATATTCAATTTGAAACCTGATGGAGGTCAGTATAAATGGACTAATAGACGAAGTCCCACACACTGCTAGAAGCCCAAATATTTTTTCAGAGCTAAATGCAGAAAAAAATTATATTGAATTTGCAACCTGATGGAGGTCAGTATAGATGGACTAATAGACCAAGTCCCACACACTGCTAGAAGCCCAAATATTTTTTCAGAGCTAGATGCAGCTAAAAATTATTTTTAATGTGCAACCTGATGGAGGTCAGTATAGATGGACTAATAGACCAAGTCCCACACACTGCTAGAAGCCCAAATATTTTTTCAGAGCTAGATGCAGATAAAAATTATTTTTAATTTGCAACCTGATGGAGGTCAGTATAGATGGACTAATAGACCAAGTCCCACACACTGCTAGAAGCCCAAATATTTTTTCAGAGCTAGATGCAGAAAAAAAGTTATATTCAATTTGCAACCTGATGGAGGTCAGTATAAATAGACTAATAGACGAAGTCCCACACACTGCTAGAAGCCCAAATATTTTTTCAGAGCTAGATGCAGAAAAAAATTATATTGAATTTGCAACCTGATGGAGGTCAGTATAGATGGACTAATAGACCATGTCCCACACACTGCTAGAAGCCCAAATATTTTTTCAGCGCTAGATGCAGAAAAAAATTATATTCAATTTGCAACCTTATGGAGGTCAGTATAGATGGACTAATAGACCATGTCCCACACACTGCTAGAAGCCCAAATAATTTTTCAGAGCTAGATGCATATAAAAATTATTTTTAATGTGCAACCTGATGGAGGCCAGGATAGATGGACTAATAGACCAAGTCCCACACACTGCTAGAAGCCCAAATATTTTTTCAGAGCTAGATGCAGAAAAAAATTATATTGAATTTGCAACCGGATGGAAATCAGTATAGATGGACTAATAGACCAAGTCCCACACACTGCTAGAAGCCCAAATATTTTTTCAGAGCTAGATGCAGATAAAAAATATTTTTAATTTGCAACCTGATGGAGGTCAGTATAGATGGACTAATAGACCAAGTCCCACACACTGCTAGAAGACCAAATATTTTTTCAGAGCTAGATGCAGAATTTTTTTTTATTCAATTTGTAACCTGATGGAGGTCAGTATAGATGGACTAATAGAACAAGTCCCACACACTGCTAGAAGCCCAAATATTTTTTCAGAGCTAGATGCAGATAAAAATTATTTTTAATTTGCAACCTGGTAGAGGTTAGTATAGATGGACTAATAGAACAAGTCCCACACACTGCTAGAAGCCCAAATATTTTATCAGATCTAGATGCAGAAAAAAATTATATTGAATTTTCAGCCTGATGGAGGTCAGTATAGATGGACTAATAGATCATGTCCCACACACTGCTAGAAGCCCAAATATTTATTCAGAGCTAGATGCAGAAAAAAATTATATTCAATTTGCAACCTAGTGGAGGTCAGTATAGATGGACTAATAGAACAAGTCCCACACACTGCTAGAAGCCCAAATATTTTTTCAGAGCTAGATGCAGATAAAAATTATTTTTAATTTGCAACCTGATGGAGATCAGTATAGATGGACTAATAGACCAAGTCCCACACACTGCTAGAAGCCCAAATATTTTTTCAGAGCTAGATGCAGAAAAAGATTATATTCAATTTGCAGCCTGGTGGAGGTCAGTATAGATGGACTAATAGAACAAGTCCCACACACTGCTAGAATCCCAAATATTTTTTCAGAGCTAGATGCAGATAAAAATTATTTTTAATTTGCAACCTGATGGAGGTCAGTATAGATGGACTAATAGAACAAGTCCCACACACTGCTAGAAGCCCAAATATTTTTTGAGAGCTAAATGCAGAAAAAAATTATATTCAATTTTCAACCTGATGGAGGTCAGTATAGATGGACTAATAGACCAAGTCCCACACACTGCTAGAAGCCCAAATATTTTTTCAGAGCTAGATGCAGCTAAAAATTATTTTTAATGTGCAACCTGATGGAGGTCAGTATAAATGGATTAATAGACCAAGTCTCACACACTGCTAGAAGCCCAAATATTTTTTCAGAGCTAGATGCATAAAAAAAGTTATATTCAATTTGCAACCTGATGGAGGTCAGTATAAATGGACTAATAGACCAAGTCCCACACACTGCTAGAAGCCCAAATATTTTTTTCAGAGCTAGATGCAGAAAAAAATTATATTGAATTTTCAGCCTGATGGAGGTCAGTATAGAAGGACTAATAGACCAAGTCCCACACACTGCTAGAAGCCCAAATATTTTTTCAGAGCTAAATGCAGAAATAAATTATATTCAATTTGCAACCTGATGGAGGTCAGTATAGATGGACTAATAGAACAATTCCCACACACTGCTAGAAGCCCAAATATTTTTTCAGAGCTAGATGCAGAAAAAATATATATTCAATTTGCAACCTGATGGAGGTCAGTATAGATGCACTAATAGACCAAGTCCCACACACTGCTAGAAGCCCAAATATTTTTTCAGAGCTAAATGCAGAAAAAAATTATATTCAATTTGCAACCTGATGGAGGTCAGTATAGATGGACTAATAGACCAAGTCCCACACACTGCTAGAAGCCCAAATATTTTTTCAGAGCTAGATGCAGAAAAAAATAATATTCAATTTGCAACCTGATGGAGGTCAGTATAGATGGACAAATATACCAAGTCCCACACACTGCTAGAAGCCCAAATATTTTTTCAGAGCTAGATGCAGCTAAAAATTATTTTTAATGTGCAACCTGAAGGAGGTCAGTATAGATGGACTAATAGACCAAGTCCCACACACTGCTAGAAGCCCAAATATTTTTTCAGAGCTAGATGCAGAAAAAAAGTTATATTCAATTTGAAACCTGATGGAGGTCAGTATAAATGGACTAATAGGCGAAGTCCCACACACTGCTAGAAGCCCAAATATTTTTTCAGAGCTAGATGCAGAAAAAAATTATATTGAATTTGCAACCTGATGGAGGTCAGTATAGATGGACTAATAGACCATGTCCCACACACTGCTAGAAGCCCAAATATTGTTTCAGAGCTAGATGCAGAAAATAATTATATTCAATTTGCAACCTGGTGGAGGTCAGTATAGATCGACTAATAGACCAAGTCCCACACACTGCTAGAAGCCCAAAAATTTTTTCAGAGCTAGATGCAGAAAAAAATTATATTCAATTTGCAACCTGATGGAGGTTAGTATAGATGGACTAATAGACCATGTCCGACACACTGCTAGAAGTCCCAAATATTTTTTCAGAGCTAAATGCAGAAAAAAATTATATTCAATTTGGAAACCTGATGGAGGTAAGTATAGATGGACTAATAGACCAAGTCCCACACACTGCTAGAAGCCCAAATATTTTTTCAGAGCTAGATGCAGAAAAAAATTATATTCAATTTGCAACCTGATGGAGGTCAGTATAGATGGACAAATATATCAAGTCCCACACACTGCTAGAAGCCCAAATATTTTTTCAGAGCTAGATGCAGCTAAAAATTATTTTTAATGTGCAACCTGAAGGAGGTCAGTATAGATGGACTAATAGACCAAGTCCCACACACTGCTAGAAGCCCAAATATTTTTTCAGAGCTAGATGCAGATAAAAATTATTTTTAACTTGCAACCTGGTGGAGGTCAGTATAGATGGACTAATAGACCAAGTCCCACACACTGCTAGAAGCCCAAATATTTTTTCAGAGCTAAATGCAGAAAAAAATTATATTGAATTTGCAACCTGATGGAGGTCAGTATAGATGGACTAATAGACCAAGTCCCACACACTGCTAGAAGCCCAAATATTTTTTCAGAGCTAGATGCAGCTAAAAATTATTTTTAATGTGCAACCTGATGGAGGTCAGTATAGATGGACTAATAGAACAAGTCCCACACACTGCTAGAAGTCCAAATATTTTTTCAGAGCTAGATGCAGAAAAAATATATATTCAATTTGCAACCTGATGGAGGTCAGTATTGATGGGCTAATAGACCAAGTCCCACACACTGCTAGAAGCCCAAATATTTTTTCAGAGCTAGATGCAGAAAAAAATTATTTTGAATTTTCAGCCTGATGGAGGTCAGTATAGATGGACTAATAGACCAAGTCCCACACACTGCTAGAAGCCCAAATATTTTTTCAGAGCTAAATGCAGAAAAAAATTATATTCAATTTTCAACCTGATGGAGGTTAGTATAGATGGACTAATAGAACAATTCCCACACACTGCTAGAAGCCCAAATATTTTTTCAGAGCTAGATGCAGAAAAAATATATATTCAATTTGCAACCTGATGGAGGTCAGTATAGATGGACTAATAGACCAAGTCCCACACACTGCTAGAAGCCCAAATATTTTTTCAGAGCTAGATGCAGAAAAAAATTATATTGAATTTTCAGCCTGATGGAGGTCAGTATAGATGGACTAATAGACCAAGTCCCACACACTGCTAGAAGCCCAAATATTTTTTCAGAGCTAAATGCAGAAGAAAATTATATTCAATTTGCAACCTGATGGAGGTCAGTATAGATGGACTAAAAGACCAAGTCCCACACACTGCTAGAAGCCCAAATATTTTTTCAGAGCTAGATGCAGAAAAAAATTATATTCAATTTGCAACCTAATGGAGGTCAGTATAGATGGACAAATATACCAAGTCCCACACACTGCTAGAAGCCCAAATATTTTTTCAGAGCTAGATGCAGCTAAAAATTATTTTTAATGTGCAACCTGAAGGAGGTCAGTATAGATGGACTAATAGACCAAGTCCCACACACTGCTAGAAGCCCAAATATTTTTTCAGAGCTAGATGCAGAAAAAAAGTTATATTCAATTTGAAACCTGATGGAGGTCAGTATAAATGGACTAATAGGCGAAGTCCCACACACTGCTAGAAGCCCAAATATTTTTTCAGAGCTAGATGCAGAAAAAAATTATATTGAATTTGCAACCTGATGGAGGTCAGTATAGATGGACTAATAGACCATGTCCCACACACTGCTAGAAGCCCAAATATTTTTTCAGAGCTAGATGCAGAAAATAATTATATTCAATTTGCAACCTGGTGGAGGTCAGTATAGATGGACTAATAGACCAAGTCCCACACACTGCTAGAAGCCCAAAAATTTTTTCAGAGCTAGATGCAGAAAAAAATTATATTCAATTTGCAACCTGATGGAGGTTAGTATAGATGGACTAATTGACCATGTCCGACACACTGCTAGAAGCCCAAATATTTTTTCAGAGCTAGAGGCAGATAAAAATTATTTTTCATGTGCAACCTGATGGAGGTCAGGATAGATCGACTAATAGACCAAGTCCCACACACTGCTAGAAGCCCAAATATTTTTTCAGAGCTAGATGCAGAAAAAAATTATATTGAATTTGCAACCGGATGGAGATCAGTATAGATGGACGAATAGACCAAGTCCCACACACTGCTAGAAGCCCAAATATTTTTTCAGAGCTAGATGCAGAATTTTTTTTTATTCAATTTACAACCTGATGGAGGTCAGTATAGATGGACTAATAGAACATGTCCCACACACTGCTAGAAGCCCAAATATTTTTTCAGAGCGAGATGCAGATAAAAATTATTTTTAGTTTGCAACCTGGTGGAGGTTAGTATAGATGGACTAATAGAACAAGTCCCACACACTGCTAGAAGCCCAAATATTTTTTCAGAGCTAGATGCAGAAAAAAATTATATTCAATTTGCAACCTGGTGGAGGTCAGTATAGATGGACTAATAGAACAAGTCCCACACACTGCTAGAATCCCAAATATTTTTTCAGAGCTAGATGCAGATAAAAATTATTTTTAATTTGCAACCTGATGGAGGTCAGTATAGATGGACTAATAGACCAAGTCCCACACACTGCTAGAAGCCCAAATATTTTTTGAGAGCTAAATGCAGAAAAAAATTATATTCAATTTTCAACCTGATGGAGGTCAGTATAGATGGACTAATAGACCAAGTCCCACACACTGCTAGAAGCCCAAATATTTTTTCAGAGCTAGATGCATAAAAAAAGTTATATTCAATTTGCAACCTGATGAAGGTCAGTATAAATGGACTAATAGACCAAGTCCCACACACTGCTAGAAGCCCAAATATTTTTTCAGAGCTAGATGCAGAAAAAAATTATATTGAATTTTCAGCCTGATGGAGGTCAGTATAGATGGACTAATAGACCAAGTCCCACACACTGCTAGAAGCCCAAATATTTTTTCAGAGCTAAATGCAGAAAAAAATTATATTCAATTTGCAACCTGATGGAGGTAAGTATAGATGGACTAATAGACCAAGTCCCACACACTGCTAGAAGCCCAAATATTTTTTCAGAGCTAGATGCAGAAAAAAATTATATTCAATTTGCAACCTGATGGAGGTCAGTATAGATGGACAAATATACCAAGTCCCACACACTGCTAGAAGCCCAAATATTTTTTCAGAGCTAGATGCAGCTAAAAATTATTTTTAATGTGCAACCTGAAGGAGGTCAGTATAGATGGACTAATAGACCAAGTCCCACACACTGCTAGAAGCCCAAATATTTTTTCAGAGCTAGATGCAGATAAAAATTATTTTTAATTTGCAACCTGATGGAGGTCAGTATAGATGGACTAATAGACCAAGTCCCACACACTGCTAGAAGCCCAAATATTTTTTCAGAGCTAAATGCAGAAAAAAATTATATTGAATTTGCAACCTGATGGAGGTCAGTATAGATCGACTAATAGACCAAGTCCCACACACTGCTAGAAGCCCAAATATTTTTTCAGAGCTAGTTGCAGCTAAAAATTATTTTTAATGTGCAACCTGATGGAGGTCAGTATAGATGGACTAATAGAACAAGTCCCACACACTGCTAGAAGCTAAAATATTTTTTCAGAGCTAGATGCAGAAAAAATATATATTCAATTTGGAACCTGATGGAGGTCAGTATAGATGGGCTAATAGACCAAGTCCCACACACTGCTAGAAGCCCAAATATTTTTTCAGAGCTAGATGCAGAAAAAAATTATATTGAATTTTCAGCCTGATGGAGGTCAGTATAGATGGACTAATAAACCAAGTCCCACACACTGCTAGAAGCCCAAATATTTTTTCAGAGCTAAATGCAGAAAAAAATTATATTCAATTTGCAACCTGATGGAGGTCAGTATAGATGGACTAATAGACCAAGTCCCACACACTGCTAGAAGCCCAAATATTTTTTCAGAGCTAGATGCAGAAGAAAATAATATTCAATTTGCAACCTGATGGAGGTCAGTATAGATGGACAAATATACCAAGTCCCACACACTGCTAGAAGCCCAAATATTTTTTCAGAGCTAGATGCAGCTAAAAATTATTTTTAATGTGCAACCTGAAGGAGGTCAGTATAGATGGACTAATAGACCAAGTCCCACACACTGCTAGAAGCCCAAATATTTTTTCAGAGCTAGATGCAGAAAAAAAAGTTATATTCAATTTGAAACCTGATGGAGGTCAGTATAAATGGACTAATAGACCAAGTCCCACACACTGCTAGAAGCCCAAATATTTTTTCAGAGCTAGATGCAGAAAAAAATTATATTGAATTTGAAACCTGATGGAGGTCAGTATAGATGGACTAATAGACCATGTCCCACAAACTGCTAGAAGCCCAAATATTTTTTCAGAGCTAGATGCAGAAAATAATTATATTCAATTTGCAACCTGGTGGAGGTCAGTATAGATGGACTAATAGACCAAGTCCCACACACTGCTAGAAGCCCAAAAATTTTTTCAGAGCTAGATGCAGAAAAAAATTATATTCAATTTGCAACCTGATGGAGGTTAGTATAGATGGACTAATAGACCATGTCCGACACACTGCTAGAAGCCAAAATATTTTTTCAGAGCTAAATGCAGAAAAAAATTATGTTCAATTTGCAACCTGATGGAGGTAAGTATAGATGGACTAATAGACCAAGTCCCACACACTGCTAGAAGCCCAAATATTTTTTCAGAGCTAGATGCAGAAAAAAATTATATTCAATTTGCAACCTGATGGAGGTCAGTATAGATGGACAAATATACCAAGTCCCACACACTGCTAGAAGCCCAAATATTTTTTCAGAGCTAGATGCAGCTAAAAATTATTTTTAATGTGCAACCTGAAGGAGGTCAGTATAGATGGACTAATAGACCAAGTCCCACACACTGCTAGAAGCCCAAATATTTTTTCAGAGCTAGATGCAGATAAAAGTTATTTTTAATTTGCAACCTGATGGAGGTCAGTATAGATGGACTAATAGACCAAGTCCCACACACTGCTAGAAGCCCAAATATTTTTTCAGAGCTAAATGCAGAAAAAAATTATATTGAATTTGCAACCTGATGGAGGTCAGTATAGATGGACTAATAGACCAAGTCCCACACACTGCTAGAAGCCCAAATATTTTTTCAGAGCTAGATGCAGCTAAAAATTATTTTTAATGTGCAACCTAATGGAGGTCAGTATAGATGGACTAATAGAACAAGTCCCACACACTGCTAGAAGCCCAAATATTTTTTCAGAGCTAGATGCAGAAAAAATATATATTCAATTTGCAACCTGATGGAGGTCAGTATAGATGGTCTAATAGACCAAGTCCCACACACTGCTAGAAGCCCAAATATTTTTTCAGAGCTAGATGCAGAAAAAAATTATATTGAATTTTCAGCCTGATGGAGGTCAGTATAGATGGACTAATAGAACAATTCCCACACACTGCTAGAAGCCCAAATATTTTTTCAGAGCTAGATGCAGAAAACATATATATTCAATTTGCAACCTGATGGAGGTCAGTATAGATGGACTAATAGACCAAGTCCCACACACTGCTAGAAGCCCAAATATTTTTTCAGAGCTAGATGCAGAAAAAAATTATATTGAATTTTCAGCCTGATGGAGGTCAGTATAGATGGACTAATAGACCAAGTCCCACACACTGCTAGAAGCCCAAATATTTTTTCAGAGCTAAATGCAGAAAAAAATTATATTCAATTTGCAACCTGATGGAGGTTAGTATAGATGGACTAATAGAACAATTCCCACACACTGCTAGAAGCCCAAATATTTTTTCAGAGCTAGATGCAGAAAAAATATATATTCAATTTGCAACCTGATGGAGGTCAGTATAGATGGACTAATAGACCAAGTCCCACACACTGCTAGAAGCCCAAATATTTTTTCAGAGCTAGATGCAGAAAAAAATTATATTGAATTTTCAGCCTGATGGAGGTCAGTATAGATGGACTAATAGACCAAGTCCCACACACTGCTAGAAGCCCAAATATTTTTTCAGAGCTAGATGCAGAAAAAAATTATATTCAATTTGCAACCTGATGGAGGTTAGTATAGATGGACTAATAGACCATGTCCGACACACTGCTAGAAGCCCAAAGATTTTTCAGAGCTAGATGCAGAATTTTTTTTTTTTCAATTTACAACCTGACGGAGGTCAGTATATATGGACTAATAGAACAAGTCCCACACACTGCTAGAAGCCCAAATATTTTTTCAGAGCTAGATGCAGAAAAAATTTATATTCAATTAGCAACCTGATGGAGGTCAGTATAGATGGACTAATAGACCAAGTCCCACACACTGCTAGAAGCCCAAATATTTTTTCAGAGCTAGATGCAGCTAAAAATTTGTTTTAATGTGCAACCTGATGGAGGTCAGTATAGATGGACTAATAGACCAAGACCCACACACTGCTAGAAGCCCAAATATTTTTTCAGAGCTAGATGCAGATAAAAATTATTTTTAATTTGCAACCTGATGGAGGTCAGTATAGATGGACTAATAGGCGAACTCCCACACACTGCTAGAAGCCCAAATATTTTTTCAGAGCTAGATGCAGAAAAAAATTATATTGAATTTGCAACCTGATGGAGGTCAGTATAGATGGACTAATAGACCATGTCCCACACACTGCTAGAAGCCCAAATATTTTTTCAGAGCTAGATGCAGAAAAAAATTATATTCAATTTGCAACCTGGTGGAGGTCAGTATAGATGGACTAATAGACCAAGTCCCACACACTGCTAGAAGCCCAAATATTTTTTCAGAGCTAAATGCAGGAAAAAATTATATTCAGTTTGCAACCTGATGGAGGTCAGTATAGATGGACTAATAGAGCAAGTCCCACACACAGCTAGAAGCCCAAATATTTTTTCAGAGCTAGATGCAGAAAAAAATTATATTCAATTTGCAACCTGATGGAGGTCAGGATAGATGGACTAATAGACCAAGTCCGACACACTGCTAGAAGCCCAAATATTTTTTCAGAGCTAGATGCAGAAAAAAATTATATTGAATTTGCAACCGGATGGAGATCAGTATAGATGGACTAATAGACCAAGTCCCACACACTGCTAGAAGCCCAAATATTTTTTCAGAGCTAGATGCAGATAAAAATTATTTTTAATTTGCAACCTGGTGGAGGTCAGTATAGATGGACTAATAGACCAAGTCCCACACACTGCTAGAAGCCCAAATATTTTTTCAGAGCTAGATGCAGAAATTTTTTTTATTCAATTTGCAAACTGATGGAGGTCAGTATAGATGGACTAATAGAACAAGTCCCACACACTGCTAGAAGCCCAAATATTTTTTCACAGCGAGATGCAGATAAAAATTATTTTTAATTTGCAACCTGGTGGAGGTTAGTGTAGATGGACTAATAGAACAAGTCCCACAGACTGCTAGAAGCCCAAATATTTTTTCAGAGCTAGATGCAGAAAAAATTTATATTCAATTTGCAACCTGATGGAGGTCAGTATAGTTGGACTAATAGACCAAGTCCCACACACTGCTAGAAACCCAAATATTTTTTCAGAGCTAATGCAGAAAAAAATTTTATAGAATTTTCAGCCTGATGGAGGTCAGTATAGATGGACTAATAGACCATGTCCGACACACTGCTAGAAGCCAAAATATTTTTTCAGAGCTAAATGCAGAAAAAAATTATGTTCAATTTGCAACCTGATGGAGGTAAGTATAGATGGACTAATAGACCAAGTCCCACACACTGCTAGAAGCCCAAATATTTTTTCAGAGCTAGATGCAGAAAAAAATTATATTCAATTTGCAACCTGATGGAGGTCAGTATAGATGGACAAATATACCAAGTCCCACACACTGCTAGAAGCCCAAATATTTTTTCAGAGCTAGATGCAGCTAAAAATTATTTTTAATGTGCAACCTGAAGGAGGTCAGTATAGATGGACTAATAGACCAAGTCCCACACACTGCTAGAAGCCCAAATATTTTTTCAGAGCTAGATGCAGATAAAAGTTATTTTTAATTTGCAACCTGATGGAGGTCAGTATAGATGGACTAATAGACCAAGTCCCACACACTGCTAGAAGCCCAAATATTTTTTCAGAGCTAAATGCAGAAAAAAATTATATTGAATTTGCAACCTGATGGAGGTCAGTATAGATGGACTAATAGACCAAGTCCCACACACTGCTAGAAGCCCAAATATTTTTTCAGAGCTAGATGCAGCTAAAAATTATTTTTAATGTGCAACCTGATGGAGGTCAGTATAGATGGACTAATAGAACAAGTCCCACACACTGCTAGAAGCCCAAATATTTTTTCAGAGCTAGATGCAGAAAAAATATATATTCAATTTGCAACCTGATGGAGGTCAGTATAGATGGTCTAATAGACCAAGTCCCACACACTGCTAGAAGCCCAAATATTTTTTCAGAGCTAGATGCAGAAAAAAATTATATTGAATTTTCAGCCTGATGGAGGTCAGTATAGATGGACTAATAGAACAATTCCCACACACTGCTAGAAGCCCAAATATTTTTTCAGAGCTAGATGCAGAAAACATATATATTCAATTTGCAACCTGATGGAGGTCAGTATAGATGGACTAATAGACCAAGTCCCACACACTGCTAGAAGCCCAAATATTTTTTCAGAGCTAGATGCAGAAAAAAATTATATTGAATTTTCAGCCTGATGGAGGTCAGTATAGATGGACTAATAGACCAAGTCCCACACACTGCTAGAAGCCCAAATATTTTTTCAGAGCTAAATGCAGAAAAAAATTATATTCAATTTGCAACCTGATGGAGGTTAGTATAGATGGACTAATAGAACAATTCCCACACACTGCTAGAAGCCCAAATATTTTTTCAGAGCTAGATGCAGAAAAAATATATATTCAATTTGCAACCTGATGGAGGTCAGTATAGATGGACTAATAGACCAAGTCCCACACACTGCTAGAAGCCCAAATATTTTTTCAGAGCTAGATGCAGAAAAAAATTATATTGAATTTTCAGCCTGATGGAGGTCAGTATAGATGGACTAATAGACCAAGTCCCACACACTGCTAGAAGCCCAAATATTTTTTCAGAGCTAGATGCAGAAAAAAATTATATTCAATTTGCAACCTGATGGAGGTTAGTATAGATGGACTAATAGACCATGTCCGACACACTGCTAGAAGCCCAAATATTTTTCAGAGCTAGATGCAGAATTTTTTTTTTTTCAATTTACAACCTGACGGAGGTCAGTATATATGGACTAATAGAACAAGTCCCACACACTGCTAGAAGCCCAAATATTTTTTCAGAGCTAGATGCAGAAAAAATTTATATTCAATTAGCAACCTGATGGAGGTCAGTATAGATGGACTAATAGACCAAGTCCCACACACTGCTAGAAGCCCAAATATTTTTTCAGAGCTAGATGCAGCTAAAAATTTGTTTTAATGTGCAACCTGATGGAGGTCAGTATAGATGGACTAATAGACCAAGACCCACACACTGCTAGAAGCCCAAATATTTTTTCAGAGCTAGATGCAGATAAAAATTATTTTTAATTTGCAACCTGATGGAGGTCAGTATAGATGGACTAATAGGCGAACTCCCACACACTGCTAGAAGCCCAAATATTTTTTCAGAGCTAGATGCAGAAAAAAATTATATTGAATTTGCAACCTGATGGAGGTCAGTATAGATGGACTAATAGACCATGTCCCACACACTGCTAGAAGCCCAAATATTTTTTCAGAGCTAGATGCAGAAAAAAATTATATTCAATTTGCAACCTGGTGGAGGTCAGTATAGATGGACTAATAGACCAAGTCCCACACACTGCTAGAAGCCCAAATATTTTTTCAGAGCTAAATGCAGGAAAAAATTATATTCAGTTTGCAACCTGATGGAGGTCAGTATAGATGGACTAATAGAGCAAGTCCCACACACAGCTAGAAGCCCAAATATTTTTTCAGAGCTAGATGCAGAAAAAAATTATATTCAATTTGCAACCTGATGGAGGTCAGGATAGATGGACTAATAGACCAAGTCCGACACACTGCTAGAAGCCCAAATATTTTTTCAGAGCTAGATGCAGAAAAAAATTATATTGAATTTGCAACCGGATGGAGATCAGTATAGATGGACTAATAGACCAAGTCCCACACACTGCTAGAAGCCCAAATATTTTTTCAGAGCTAGATGCAGATAAAAATTATTTTTAATTTGCAACCTGGTGGAGGTCAGTATAGATGGACTAATAGACCAAGTCCCACACACTGCTAGAAGCCCAAATATTTTTTCAGAGCTAGATGCAGAAATTTTTTTTATTCAATTTGCAAACTGATGGAGGTCAGTATAGATGGACTAATAGAACAAGTCCCACACACTGCTAGAAGCCCAAATATTTTTTCACAGCGAGATGCAGATAAAAATTATTTTTAATTTGCAACCTGGTGGAGGTTAGTGTAGATGGACTAATAGAACAAGTCCCACAGACTGCTAGAAGCCCAAATATTTTTTCAGAGCTAGATGCAGAAAAAATTTATATTCAATTTGCAACCTGATGGAGGTCAGTATAGTTGGACTAATAGACCAAGTCCCACACACTGCTAGAAACCCAAATATTTTTTCAGAGCTAATGCAGAAAAAAATTTTATAGAATTTTCAGCCTGATGGAGGTCAGTATAGATGGACTAATAGACCATGTCCCACACACTGCTAGAAGCCCAAATATTTTTTCAGAGCTAGATGCAGATAAAAATTATTTTTAATTTGCAACCTGATGGAGGTCAGTATAGATGGACTAATAGACCAAGTCCCACACACTGCTAGAAGCCCAAATATTTTTTGAGAGCTAAATGCAGAAAAAAATTATATTCAATTTTCAACCTGATGGAGGTCAGTTTAGATGGACTAATAGACCAAGTCCCACACACTGCTAGAAGCCCAAATATTTTTTCAGAGCTAGATGCAGCTAAAAATTATTTTTAATGTGCAACCTGATGGAGGTCAGTATAGATGGACTAATAGACCAAGTCCCACACACTGCTAGAAGCCCAAATATTTTTTCAGAGCTAGATGCATAAAAAAAGTTATATTCAATTTGCAACCTGATGGAGGTCAGTATAAATGGACGAATAGACGAAGTCCCACACGCTGCTAGAAGCCCAAATATTTTTTCAGAGCTAGATGCAGAAAAAAATTATATTGAATTTGCAACCTGATGGAGGTCAGTATAGATGGACTAATAGACCATGTCCCACACACTGCTAGAAACCCAAATATTTTTTCAGAGCAAGATGCAGAAAAAAATTATCTTCAATTTGCAACCTGGTGGAGGTCAGTATAGATGGACTCATAGATCAAGTCCCACACACTGCTAGAAGCCCAAATATTTTTTCAGAGCTAGATGCAGATAAAAATTATTTTTAATTTGCAACCTGATGGAGGTCAGTATAGATGGACTAAGAGAACAAGTCCCACACACTGCTAGAAGCCCAAATATTTTTCAGAGCTAAATGCAGAAAAAAATTATATTCAATTTGCATCCTGATGGAGGTCAATATAGATAGACTAATAGACCAAGTCCCACACACTGCTAGAAGCCCAAATATTTTTTCAGAGCTAGATGCAGAAAAAAATTATATTCAATTTGCAACCTGATGGAGGTCAGTATAGATGGACTAATAGACCATGTCCCACACACTGCTAGAAGCCCAAATATTTTTTCAGAGCTAGATGCAGCTAAAAATTAGTTTTAATGTGCAACCTGATGGAGGTCAGTATAGATGGACTAAAAGACCAAGTCCCACACACTGCTAGAAGCCCAAATATTTTTTCAGAGCTAGATGCAGATAAAAATTATTTTTAATTTGCAACCTGATGGAGGTCAGTATAGATGGACTAATAGACCAAGTCCCACACACTGCTAGAAGCCCAATTATTTTTTCAGAGCTAGATGCAGAAAAAAATTATATTCAATTTTCAACCTGATGGAGGTCAGTATAGATGGACTAATAGACCATGTCCCACACACTGCTAGAAGCCCAAATATTTTTTCAGAGCTAGATGCAGGAAAAAATTATATTCAGTTTGCAACCTGATGGAGGTCAGTATAGATGGACTAATAGAGCAAGTCCCACACACAGCTAGAAGCCCAAATATTTTTTCAGAGCTAGATGCAGAAAAAAATTATATTCAATTTGCAACCTGATGGAGGTCAGTATAGATGGACTAATAGACCAAGTCCCACACACTGCTAGAAGCCCAAATATTTTTTCAGAGCTAGATGCAGAAAAAAATGATATTGAATTTGCAACCGGATGGAGATCAGTATAGATGGACTAATAGACCAAGTCCCACACACTGCTAGAAGCCCAAATATTTTTTCAGAGCTAGATGCAGATAAAAATTATTTTTAATTTGCAACCTGATGGAGGTCAGTATAGATGGACTAATAGACCAAGTCCCACACACTGCTAGAAGCCCAAATATTTTTTCAGAGCTAGATGCAGAAATTTTTTTTATTCAATTTGCAACCTGATGGAGGTCAGTATAGATGGACTAATAGAACAAGTCCCACACACTGCTAGAAGCCCAAATATTTTTTCAGAGCTAGATGCGGAAAAAAATTATATTCAATTTGCAACCTGATGGAGGTCAGTATAGATGGACTAATAGACCAAGTCCCACACACTGGTAGAAGCCCAAATATTTTTTCAGAGCTAGATGCAGAAAAAAATGATATTGAATTTGCAACCGGATGGAGATCAGTATAGATGGACTAATAGACCAAGTCCCACACACTGCTAGAAGCCCAAATATTTTTTCAGAGCTAGATGCAGATAAAAATTATTTTTAATTTGCAACCTGATGGAAGTCAGTATAGATGGACTAATAGACCAAGTCCCACACACTGCTAGAAGCCCAAATATTTTTTCAGAGCTAGATGCAGAAATTTTTTTTATTCAATTTGCAACCTGATGGAGGTCAGTATAGATCGACTAATAGAACAAGTCCCACACACTGCTAGAAGCCCAAATATTTTTTCACAGCGAGATGCAGATAAAAATTATTTTTAATTTGCAACCTGGTGGAGGTTAGTATAGATGGACTAATAGACCATGCCCCACACACTGCTAGAAACCCAAATATTTTTTCAGAGCAAGATGCAGAAAAAAATTATATTCAATTTGCAACCTGGTGGAGGTCAGTATAGATGGACTAATAGATCAAGTCCCACACACTGCTAGAAGCCCAAATATTTTTTCAGAGCTAGATGTAGATAAAAATTATTTTTAATTTGCAACCTGATGGAGGTCAGTATAGATGGACTAAGAGAACAAGTCCCACACACTGCTAGAAGCCCAAATATTTTTCAGAGCTAAATGCAGAAAAAAATTATATTCAATTTGCATCCTGATGGAGGTCAGTATAGATAGACTAATAGACCAAGTCCCACACACTGCTAGAAGCCCAAATATTTTTTCAGAGCTAGATGCAGAAAAAAATTATATTCAATTTGCAACCTGATGGAGGTCAGTATAGATGGACTAATAGACCAAGTCCCACACACTGCTAGAAGCCCAATTATTTTTTC
Organism: Phyllobates terribilis; assembly: GCF_046119375.1. Lineage (NCBI taxonomy): Eukaryota > Metazoa > Chordata > Amphibia > Anura > Dendrobatidae > Phyllobates > Phyllobates terribilis. Next base: position 404,645,028 of record NW_027362761.1, on the reverse strand, counting down.
AGAGCTAGATGCAGAAAAAAATTATATTCAATTTGCATCCTGATGGAGGTCAGTATAGATAGACTAATAGACCAAGTCCCACACACTGCTAGAAGCCCAAATATTTTTTCACAGCGAGATGCAGATAAAAATTATTTTTAATTTGCAACCTGGTGGAGGTTAGTATAGATGGACTAATAGACCATGTCCCACACACTGCTAGAAGCCCAAATATTTTTTCAGAGCTAGATGCAGCTAAAAATTAGTTTTAATGTGAAACCTGATGGAGGTCAGTATAGATGGACTAAAAGACCAAGTCCCACACACTGCTAGAAGCCCAAATATTTTTTCAGAGCTAGATGCAGATAAAAATTATTTTTAATTTGCAACCTGATGGAGGTCAGTATAGATGGACTAATAGACCAAGTCCCACACACTGCTAGAAGCCCAATTATTTTTTCAGAGCTAGATGCAGAAAAAAATTATATTCAATTTTCAACCTGATGGAGGTCAGTATAGATGGACTAATAGACCATGTCCCACACACTGCTAGAAGCCCAAATATTTTTTCAGAGCTAGATGCAGCTAAAAATTAGTTTTAATGTGCAAACTGATGGAGGTCAGTATAGATGGACTAAAAGACCAAGTCCCACACACTGCTAGAAGCCCAAATATTTTTTCAGAGCTAGATGCAGATAAAAATTATTTTTAATTTACAACCTGATGGAGGTCAGTATAGATGGACTAATAGACCAAGTCCCACACACTGCTAGAAGCCCAAATATTTTTTCAGAGCTAGATGCAGAAAAAAAGTTATATTCAATTTGAAACCTGATGGAGGTCAGTATAAATGGACTAATAGACCAAGTCCCACACACTGCTAGAAGCCCAAATATTTTTTCAGAGCTAGATGCAGGAAAAAATTATATTCAGTTTGCAACCTGATGGAGGTCAGTATAGATGGACTAATAGAGCAAGTCCCACACACAGCTAGAAGCCCAAATATTTTTTCAGAGCTAGATGCAGAAAAAAATTATATTCAATTTGCAACCTGATGGAGGTCAGTATAGATGGACTAATAGACCAAGTCCCAAACACTGCTAGAAGCCCAAATATTTTTTCAGAGCTAGATGCAGAAAAAAATGATATTGAATTTGCAACCGGATGGAGATCAGTATAGATGGACTAATAGACCAAGTCCCACACACTGCTAGAAGCCCAAATATTTTTTCAGAGCTAGATGCAGATAAAAATTATTTTTAATTTGCAACCTGATGGAGGTCAGTATAGATGGACAAATAGACCAAGTCCCACACACTGCTAGAAGCCCAAATATTTTTTCAGAGCTAGATGCAGAAATTTTTTTTATTCAATTTGCAACCTGATGGAGGTCAGTATAGATGGACTAATAGAACAAGTCCCACACACTGCTAGAAGCCCAAATATTTTTTCAGAGCTAGATGCGGAAAAAAATTATATTCAATTTGCAACCTGATGGAGGTCAGTATAGATGGACTAATAGACCAAGTCCCACACACTGGTAGAAGCCCAAATATTTTTCAGAGCTAGATGCAGAAAAAAATGATATTGAATTTGCAACCGGATGGAGATCAGTATAGATGGACTAATAGACCAAGTCCCACACACTGCTAGAAGCCCAAATATTTTTTCAGAGCTAGATGCAGATAAAAATTATTTTTAATTTGCAACCTGATGGAGGTCAGTATAGATGGACTAATAGACCAAGTCCCACACACTGCTAGAAGCCCAAATATTTTTTCAGAGCTAGATGCAGAAATTTTTTTTATTCAATTTGCAAACTGATGGAGGTCAGTATAGATGGACTAATAGAACAAGTCCCACACACTGCTAGAAGCCCAAATATTTTTTCACAGCGAGATGCAGATAAAAATTATTTTTAATTTGCAACCTGGTGGAGGTTAGTGTAGATGGACTAATAGAACAAGTCCCACAGACTGCTAGAAGCCCAAATATTTTTTCAGAGCTAGATGCAGAAAAAATTTATATTCAATTTGCAACCTGATGGAGGTCAGTATAGTTGGACTAATAGACCAAGTCCCACACACTGCTAGAAACCCAAATATTTTTTCAGAGCTAATGCAGAAAAAAATTTTATAGAATTTTCAGCCTGATGGAGGTCAGTATAGATGGACTAATAGACCATGTCCCACACACTGCTAGAAGCCCAAATATTTTTTCAGAGCTAGATGCAGATAAAAATTATTTTTAATTTGCAACCTGATGGAGGTCAGTATAGATGGACTAATAGACCAAGTCCCACACACTGCTAGAAGCCCAAATATTTTTTGAGAGCTAAATGCAGAAAAAAATTATATTCAATTTTCAACCTGATGGAGGTCAGTTTAGATGGACTAATAGACCAAGTCCCACACACTGCTAGAAGCCCAAATATTTTTTCAGAGCTAGATGCAGCTAAAAATTATTTTTAATGTGCAACCTGATGGAGGTCAGTATAGATGGACTAATAGACCAAGTCCCACACACTGCTAGAAGCCCAAATATTTTTTCAGAGCTAGATGCATAAAAAAAGTTATATTCAATTTGCAACCTGATGGAGGTCAGTATAAATGGACGAATAGACGAAGTCCCACACGCTGCTAGAAGCCCAAATATTTTTTCAGAGCTAGATGCAGAAAAAAATTATATTGAATTTGCAACCTGATGGAGGTCAGTATAGATGGACTAATAGACCATGTCCCACACACTGCTAGAAACCCAAATATTTTTTCAGAGCAAGATGCAGAAAAAAATTATCTTCAATTTGCAACCTGGTGGAGGTCAGTATAGATGGACTCATAGATCAAGTCCCACACACTGCTAGAAGCCCAAATATTTTTTCAGAGCTAGATGCAGATAAAAATTATTTTTAATTTGCAACCTGATGGAGGTCAGTATAGATGGACTAAGAGAACAAGTCCCACACACTGCTAGAAGCCCAAATATTTTTCAGAGCTAAATGCAGAAAAAAATTATATTCAATTTGCATCCTGATGGAGGTCAATATAGATAGACTAATAGACCAAGTCCCACACACTGCTAGAAGCCCAAATATTTTTTCAGAGCTAGATGCAGAAAAAAATTATATTGAATTTGCAACCTGATGGAGGTCAGTATAGATGGACTAATAGACCATGTCCCACACACTGCTAGAAACCCAAATATTTTTTCAGAGCAAGATGCAGAAAAAAATTATCTTCAATTTGCAACCTGGTGGAGGTCAGTATAGATGGACTCATAGATCAAGTCCCACACACTGCTAGAAGCCCAAATATTTTTTCAGAGCTAGATGCAGAAAAAAATTATATTCAATTTGCAACCTGATGGAGGTCAGTATAGATGGACTAATAGACCATGTCCCACACACTGCTAGAAGCCCAAATATTTTTTCAGAGCTAGATGCAGCTAAAAATTAGTTTTAATGTGCAACCTGATGGAGGTCAGTATAGATGGACTAAAAGACCAAGTCCCACACACTGCTAGAAGCCCAAATATTTTTTCAGAGCTAGATGCAGATAAAAATTATTTTTAATTTGCAACCTGATGGAGGTCAGTATAGATGGACTAATAGACCAAGTCCCACACACTGCTAGAAGCCCAATTATTTTTTCAGAGCTAGATGCAGAAAAAAATTATATTCAATTTTCAACCTGATGGAGGTCAGTATAGATGGACTAATAGACCATGTCCCACACACTGCTAGAAGCCCAAATATTTTTTCAGAGCTAGATGCAGGAAAAAATTATATTCAGTTTGCAACCTGATGGAGGTCAGTATAGATGGACTAATAGAGCAAGTCCCACACACAGCTAGAAGCCCAAATATTTTTTCAGAGCTAGATGCAGAAAAAAATTATATTCAATTTGCAACCTGATGGAGGTCAGTATAGATGGACTAATAGACCAAGTCCCACACACTGCTAGAAGCCCAAATATTTTTTCAGAGCTAGATGCAGAAAAAAATGATATTGAATTTGCAACCGGATGGAGATCAGTATAGATGGACTAATAGACCAAGTCCCACACACTGCTAGAAGCCCAAATATTTTTTCAGAGCTAGATGCAGATAAAAATTATTTTTAATTTGCAACCTGATGGAGGTCAGTATAGATGGACTAATAGACCAAGTCCCACACACTGCTAGAAGCCCAAATATTTTTTCAGAGCTAGATGCAGAAATTTTTTTTATTCAATTTGCAACCTGATGGAGGTCAGTATAGATGGACTAATAGAACAAGTCCCACACACTGCTAGAAGCCCAAATATTTTTTCAGAGCTAGATGCGGAAAAAAATTATATTCAATTTGCAACCTGATGGAGGTCAGTATAGATGGACTAATAGACCAAGTCCCACACACTGGTAGAAGCCCAAATATTTTTTCAGAGCTAGATGCAGAAAAAAATGATATTGAATTTGCAACCGGATGGAGATCAGTATAGATGGACTAATAGACCAAGTCCCACACACTGCTAGAAGCCCAAATATTTTTTCAGAGCTAGATGCAGATAAAAATTATTTTTAATTTGCAACCTGATGGAGGTCAGTATAGATGGACTAATAGACCAAGTCCCACACACTGCTAGAAGCCCAAATATTTTTTCAGAGCTAGATGCAGAAATTTTTTTTATTCAATTTGCAACCTGATGGAGGTCAGTATAGATCGACTAATAGAACAAGTCCCACACACTGCTAGAAGCCCAAATATTTTTTCACAGCGAGATGCAGATAAAAATTATTTTTAATTTGCAACCTGGTGGAGGTTAGTATAGATGGACTAATAGACCATTTCCCACACACTGCTAGAAACCCAAATATTTTTTCAGAGCAAGATGCAGAAAAAAATTATATTCAATTTGCAACCTGGTGGAGGTCAGTATAGATGGACTAATAGATCAAGTCCCACACACTGCTAGAAGCCCAAATATTTTTTCAGAGCTAGATGTAGATAAAAATTATTTTTAATTTGCAACCTGATGGAGGTCAGTATAGATGGACTAAGAGAACAAGTCCCACACACTGCTAGAAGCCCAAATATTTTTCAGAGCTAAATGCAGAAAAAAATTATATTCAATTTGCATCCTGATGGAGGTCAGTATAGATAGACTAATAGACCAAGTCCCACACACTGCTAGAAGCCCAAATATTTTTTCAGAGCTAGATGCAGAAAAAAATTATATTCAATTTGCAACCTGATGGAGGTCAGTATAGATGGACTAATAGACCAAGTCCCACACACTGCTAGAAGCCCAATTATTTTTTCAGAGCTAGATGCAGAAAAAAATTATATTCAATTTGCATCCTGATGGAGGTCAGTATAGATAGACTAATAGACCAAGTCCCACACACTGCTAGAAGCCCAAATATTTTTTCACAGCGAGATGCAGATAAAAATTATTTTTAATTTGCAACCTGGTGGAGGTTAGTATAGATGGACTAATAGACCATGTCCCACACACTGCTAGAAGCCCAAATATTTTTTCAGAGCTAGATGCAGCTAAAAATTAGTTTTAATGTGAAACCTGATGGAGGTCAGTATAGATGGACTAAAAGACCAAGTCCCACACACTGCTAGAAGCCCAAATATTTTTTCAGAGCTAGATGCAGATAAAAATTATTTTTAATTTGCAACCTGATGGAGGTCAGTATAGATGGACTAATAGACCAAGTCCCACACACTGCTAGAAGCCCAATTATTTTTTCAGAGCTAGATGCAGAAAAAAATTATATTCAATTTTCAACCTGATGGAGGTCAGTATAGATGGACTAATAGACCATGTCCCACACACTGCTAGAAGCCCAAATATTTTTTCAGAGCTAGATGCAGCTAAAAATTAGTTTTAATGTGCAAACTGATGGAGGTCAGTATAGATGGACTAAAAGACCAAGTCCCACACACTGCTAGAAGCCCAAATATTTTTTCAGAGCTAGATGCAGATAAAAATTATTTTTAATTTGCAACCTGATGGAGGTCAGTATAGATGGACTAATAGACCAAGTCCCACACACTGCTAGAAGCCCAAATATTTTTTCAGAGCTAGATGCAGAAAAAAAGTTATATTCAATTTGAAACCTGATGGAGGTCAGTATAAATGGACTAATAGACCAAGTCCCACACACTGCTAGAAGCCCAAATATTTTTTCAGAGCTAGATGCAGGAAAAAATTATATTCAGTTTGCAACCTGATGGAGGTCAGTATAGATGGACTAATAGAGCAAGTCCCACACACAGCTAGAAGCCCAAATATTTTTTCAGAGCTAGATGCAGAAAAAAATTATATTCAATTTGCAACCTGATGGAGGTCAGTATAGATGGACTAATAGACCAAGTCCCACACACTGCTAGAAGCCCAAATATTTTTTCAGAGCTAGATGCAGAAAAAAATGATATTGAATTTGCAACCGGATGGAGATCAGTATAGATGGACTAATAGACCAAGTCCCACACACTGCTAGAAGCCCAAATATTTTTTCAGAGCTAGATGCAGATAAAAATTATTTTTAATTTGCAACCTGATGGAGGTCAGTATAGATGGACAAATAGACCAAGTCCCACACACTGCTAGAAGCCCAAATATTTTTTCAGAGCTAGATGCAGAAATTTTTTTTATTCAATTTGCAACCTGATGGAGGTCAGTATAGATGGACTAATAGAACAAGTCCCACACACTGCTAGAAGCCCAAATATTTTTTCAGAGCTAGATGCGGAAAAAAATTATATTCAATTTGCAACCTGATGGAGGTCAGTATAGATGGACTAATAGACCAAGTCCCACACACTGGTAGAAGCCCAAATATTTTTTCAGAGCTAGATGCAGAAAAAAATGATATTGAATTTGCAACCGGATGGAGATCAGTATAGATGGACTAATAGACCAAGTCCCACACACTGCTAGAAGCCCAAATATTTTTTCAGAGCTAGATGCAGATAAAAATTATTTTTAATTTGCAACCTGATGGAGGTCAGTATAGATGGACTAATAGACCAAGTCCCACACACTGCTAGAAGCCCAAATATTTTTTCAGAGCTAGATGCAGAAATTTTTTTTATTCAATTTGCAACCTGATGGAGGTCAGTATAGATCGACTAATAGAACAAGTCCCACACACTGCTAGAAGCCCAAATATTTTTTCACAGCGAGATGCAGATAAAAATTATTTTTAATTTGCAACCTGGTGGAGGTTAGTGTAGATGGACTAATAGAACAAGTCCCACAGACTGATAGAAGCCCAAATATTTTTTCAGAGCTAGATGCAGAAAAAATTTATATTCAATTTGCAACCTGATGGAGGTCAGTATAGTTGGACTAATAGACCAACTCCCACACACTGCTAGATGCCCAAATATTTTTTCAGAGCTAGATGCAGAAAAAAATTATATAGAATTTTCAGCCTGATGGAGGTCAGTATAGATGGACTAATAGACCATGTCCCACACACTGCTAGAAGCCCAAATATTTTTTCAGAGCTAGATGCAGAAAAAAATTATATTGAATTTGCAACCTGATGGAGGTCAGTATAGATGGACTAATAGACCATGTCCCACAAACTGCTAGAAGCCCAAATATTTTTTCAGAGCTAAATGCAGAAAAATAATATTTTTAATGTGCAACCTGATGGAGGTCAGCATAGATGGACTAATAGAACAAGTCCCACACACTGCTAGAAGCCCAAATATTTTTTCAGAGCTAGATGCAGAAAAAAATTATATTCAATTTGCAACCTGATGGAGGTCAGTATAGATGGACTAATAGACCAAGTCCCACACACTGCTAGAAGCCCAAATATTTTTTCAGAGCTAGATTCATAAAAAAAGTTATATTCAATTTGCAACCTGATGGAGGTCAATATAGATGGACTAATAGACCAAGTCCCACACACTGGTAGAAGCCCAAATATTTTTTCAGAGCTAGATGCAGAAAAAAATGATATTGAATTTGCAACCGGATGGAGATCAGTATAGATGGACTAATAGACCAAGTCCCACACACTGCTAGAAGCCCAAATATTTTTTCAGAGCTAGATGCAGATAAAAATTATTTTTAATTTGCAACCTGATGGAGGTCAGTATAGATGGACTAATAGACCAAGTCCCACACACTGCTAGAAGCCCAAATATTTTTTCAGAGCTAGATGCAGAAATTTTTTTTATTCAATTTGCAACCTGATGGAGGTCAGTATAGATCGACTAATAGAACAAGTCCCACACACTGCTAGAAGCCCAAATATTTTTTCACAGCGAGATGCAGATAAAAATTATTTTTAATTTGCAACCTGGTGGAGGTTAGTGTAGATGGACTAATAGAACAAGTCCCACAGACTGATAGAAGCCCAAATATTTTTTCAGAGCTAGATGCAGAAAAAATTTATATTCAATTTGCAACCTGATGGAGGTCAGTATAGTTGGACTAATAGACCAACTCCCACACACTGCTAGATGCCCAAATATTTTTTCAGAGCTAGATGCAGAAAAAAATTATATAGAATTTTCAGCCTGATGGAGGTCAGTATAGATGGACTAATAGACCATGTCCCACACAATGCTAGAAGCCCAAATATTTTTTCAGAGCTAGATGCAGAAAAAAATTATATTGAATTTGCAACCTGATGAAGGTCAGTATAGATGGACTAATAAACCATGTCCCACAAACTGCTAGAAGCCCAAATATTTTTTCAGAGCTAAATGCAGAAAAATAATATTTTTAATGTGCAACCTGATGGAGGTCAGCATAGATGGACTAATAGAACAAGTCCCACACACTGCTAGAAGCCCAAATATTTTTTCAGAGCTAGATGCAGAAAAAAATTATATTCAATTTGCAACCTGATGGAGGTCAGTATAGATGGACTAATAGACCAAGTCCCACACACTGCTAGAAGCCCAAATATTTTTTCAGAGCTAGATTCATAAAAAAAGTTATATTCAATTTGCAACCTGATGGAGGTCAGTATAAATGGACTAATAGACGAAGTCCCACACACTGCTATAAGCACAAATATTTTTTCAGAGCTAGAGGCAGACAAAAATGATATTCAATTTGCAACCTGATAGAGGTCAGTATAGATGGACTAATAGACCAAGTCCCACACACTGCTAGAAGCCCAAATATTTTTCAGAGCTAAATGCAGAAAAAAATTATATTCAATTTGCATCCTGATGGAGGTCAATATAGATAGACTAATAGACCAAGTCCCACACACTGCTAGAAGCCCAAATATTTTTTCAGAGCTAGATGCAGAAAAAAATTATATTCAATTTGCAACCTGATGGAGGTCAGTATAGATGGACTAATAGACCATGTCCCACACACTGCTAGAAGCCCAAATATTTTTTCAGAGCTAGATGCAGCTAAAAATTAGTTTTAATGTGCAACCTGATGGAGGTCAGTATAGATGGACTAAAAGACCAAGTCCCACACACTGCTAGAAGCCCAAATATTTTTTCAGAGCTAGATGCAGATAAAAATTATTTTTAATTTGCAACCTGATGGAGGTCAGTATAGATGGACTAATAGACCAAGTCCCACACACTGCTAGAAGCCCAATTATTTTTTCAGAGCTAGATGCAGAAAAAAATTATATTCAATTTTCAACCTGATGGAGGTCAGTATAGATGGACTAATAGACCATGTCCCACACACTGCTAGAAGCCCAAATATTTTTTCAGAGCTAGATGCAGGAAAAAATTATATTCAGTTTGCAACCTGATGGAGGTCAGTATAGATGGACTAATAGAGCAAGTCCCACACACAGCTAGAAGCCCAAATATTTTTTCAGAGCTAGATGCAGAAAAAAATTATATTCAATTTGCAACCTGATGGAGGTCAGTATAGATGGACTAATAGACCAAGTCCCACACACTGCTAGAAGCCCAAATATTTTTTCAGAGCTAGATGCAGAAAAAAATGATATTGAATTTGCAACCGGATGGAGATCAGTATAGATGGACTAATAGACCAAGTCCCACACACTGCTAGAAGCCCAAATATTTTTTCAGAGCTAGATGCAGATAAAAATTATTTTTAATTTGCAACCTGATGGAGGTCAGTATAGATGGACTAATAGACCAAGTCCCACACACTGCTAGAAGCCCAAATATTTTTTCAGAGCTAGATGCAGAAATTTTTTTTATTCAATTTGCAACCTGATGGAGGTCAGTATAGATGGACTAATAGAACAAGTCCCACACACTGCTAGAAGCCCAAATATTTTTTCAGAGCTAGATGCGGAAAAAAATTATATTCAATTTGCAACCTGATGGAGGTCAGTATAGATGGACTAATAGACCAAGTCCCACACACTGGTAGAAGCCCAAATATTTTTTCAGAGCTAGATGCAGAAAAAAATGATATTGAATTTGCAACCGGATGGAGATCAGTATAGATGGACTAATAGACCAAGTCCCACACACTGCTAGAAGCCCAAATATTTTTTCAGAGCTAGATGCAGATAAAAATTATTTTTAATTTGCAACCTGATGGAGGTCAGTATAGATGGACTAATAGACCAAGTCCCACACACTGCTAGAAGCCCAAATATTTTTTCAGAGCTAGATGCAGAAATTTTTTTTATTCAATTTGCAACCTGATGGAGGTCAGTATAGATCGACTAATAGAACAAGTCCCACACACTGCTAGAAGCCCAAATATTTTTTCAGAGCGAGATGCAGATAAAAATTATTTTTAATTTGCAACCTGGTGGAGGTTAGTATAGATGGACTAATAGACCATGTCCCACACACTGCTAGAAACCCAAATATTTTTTCAGAGCAAGATGCAGAAAAAAATTATATTCAATTTGCAACCTGGTGGAGGTCAGTATAGATGGACTAATAGATCAAGTCCCACACACTGCTAGAAGCCCAAATATTTTTTCAGAGCTAGATGTAGATAAAAATTATTTTTAATTTGCAACCTGATGGAGGTCAGTATAGATGGACTAAGAGAACAAGTCCCACACACTGCTAGAAGCCCAAATATTTTTCAGAGCTAAATGCAGAAAAAAATTATATTCAATTTGCATCCTGATGGAGGTCAGTATAGATAGACTAATAGACCAAGTCCCACACACTGCTAGAAGCCCAAATATTTTTTCAGAGCTAGATGCAGAAAAAAATTATATTCAATTTGCAACCTGATGGAGGTCAGTATAGATGGACTAATAGACCAAGTCCCACACACTGCTAGAAGCCCAATTATTTTTTCAGAGCTAGATGCAGAAAAAAATTATATTCAATTTGCATCCTGATGGAGGTCAGTATAGATAGACTAATAGACCAAGTCCCACACACTGCTAGAAGCCCAAATATTTTTTCACAGCGAGATGCAGATAAAAATTATTTTTAATTTGCAACCTGGTGGAGGTTAGTATAGATGGACTAATAGACCATGTCCCACACACTGCTAGAAGCCCAAATATTTTTTCAGAGCTAGATGCAGCTAAAAATTAGTTTTAATGTGAAACCTGATGGAGGTCAGTATAGATGGACTAAAAGACCAAGTCCCACACACTGCTAGAAGCCCAAATATTTTTTCAGAGCTAGATGCAGATAAAAATTATTTTTAATTTGCAACCTGATGGAGGTCAGTATAGATGGACTAATAGACCAAGTCCCACACACTGCTAGAAGCCCAATTATTTTTTCAGAGCTAGATGCAGAAAAAAATTATATTCAATTTTCAACCTGATGGAGGTCAGTATAGATGGACTAATAGACCATGTCCCACACACTGCTAGAAGCCCAAATATTTTTTCAGAGCTAGATGCAGCTAAAAATTAGTTTTAATGTGCAAACTGATGGAGGTCAGTATAGATGGACTAAAAGACCAAGTCCCACACACTGCTAGAAGCCCAAATATTTTTTCAGAGCTAGATGCAGATAAAAATTATTTTTAATTTGCAACCTGATGGAGGTCAGTATAGATGGACTAATAGACCAAGTCCCACACACTGCTAGAAGCCCAAATATTTTTTCAGAGCTAGATGCAGAAAAAAAGTTATATTCAATTTGAAACCTGATGGAGGTCAGTATAAATGGACTAATAGACCAAGTCCCACACACTGCTAGAAGCCCAAATATTTTTTCAGAGCTAGATGCAGGAAAAAATTATATTCAGTTTGCAACCTGATGGAGGTCAGTATAGATGGACTAATAGAGCAAGTCCCACACACAGCTAGAAGCCCAAATATTTTTTCAGAGCTAGATGCAGAAAAAAATTATATTCAATTTGCAACCTGATGGAGGTCAGTATAGATGGACTAATAGACCAAGTCCCACACACTGGTAGAAGCCCAAATATTTTTTCAGAGCTAGATGCAGAAAAAAATGATATTGAATTTGCAACCGGATGGAGATCAGTATAGATGGACTAATAGACCAAGTCCCACACACTGCTAGAAGCCCAAATATTTTTTCAGAGCTAGATGCAGATAAAAATTATTTTTAATTTGCAACCTGATGGAGGTCAGTATAGATGGACTAATAGACCAAGTCCCACACACTGCTAGAAGCCCAAATATTTTTTCAGAGCTAGATGCAGAAATTTTTTTTATTCAATTTGCAACCTGATGGAGGTCAGTATAGATCGACTAATAGAACAAGTCCCACACACTGCTAGAAGCCCAAATATTTTTTCACAGCGAGATGCAGATAAAAATTATTTTTAATTTGCAACCTGGTGGAGGTTAGTGTAGATGGACTAATAGAACAAGTCCCACAGACTGATAGAAGCCCAAATATTTTTTCAGAGCTAGATGCAGAAAAAATTTATATTCAATTTGCAACCTGATGGAGGTCAGTATAGTTGGACTAATAGACCAACTCCCACACACTGCTAGATGCCCAAATATTTTTTCAGAGCTAGATGCAGAAAAAAATTATATAGAATTTTCAGCCTGATGGAGGTCAGTATAGATGGACTAATAGACCATGTCCCACACAATGCTAGAAGCCCAAATATTTTTTCAGAGCTAGATGCAGAAAAAAATTATATTGAATTTGCAACCTGATGAAGGTCAGTATAGATGGACTAATAAACCATGTCCCACAAACTGCTAGAAGCCCAAATATTTTTTCAGAGCTAAATGCAGAAAAATAATATTTTTAATGTGCAACCTGATGGAGGTCAGCATAGATGGACTAATAGAACAAGTCCCACACACTGCTAGAAGCCCAAATATTTTTTCAGAGCTAGATGCAGAAAAAAATTATATTCAATTTGCAACCTGATGGAGGTCAGTATAGATGGACTAATAGACCAAGTCCCACACACTGCTAGAAGCCCAAATATTTTTTCAGAGCTAGATTCATAAAAAAAGTTATATTCAATTTGCAACCTGATGGAGGTCAGTATAAATGGACTAATAGACGAAGTCCCACACACTGCTATAAGCACAAATATTTTTTCAGAGCTAGAGGCAGACAAAAATGATATTCAATTTGCAACCTGATAGAGGTCAGTATAGATGGACTAATAGACCAAGTCCCACACACTGCTAGAAGCCCAAATATTTTTTCAGAGCTAGATGCAGAAAAAAAGTTATATTCAATTTGAAACCTGATGGAGGTCAGTATAAATGGACTAATAGACGAAGTCCCACACACTGCTAGAAGCCCAAATATTTTTTCAGAGCTAGATGCAGAAAAAAATTATATTGAATTTGCAACCTGATGGAGGTCAGACCATATCCCACACACTGCTAGAAGCCCAAATATTTTTTCAGAGCTAGATGCAGAAAAAAATTATATTCAATTTGCAACCTGGTGGAGGTCAGTATAGATGGACTAATAGACCAAGTCCCACACACTGCTAGAAGCCCAAATATTTTTTCAGAGCTAGATGCAGGAAAAAATTATATTCAGTTTGCAACCTGATGGAGGTCAGTATAGATGGACTAATAGAGCAAGTCCCACACACAGCTAGAAGCCCAAATATTTTTTCAGAGCTAGATGCAGAAAAAAATTATATTCAATTTGCAACCTGATGGAGTTCAGTATAGATGGACTAATAGACCAAGTCCCACACACTGCTAGAAGCCCAAATATTTTTTCAGAGCTAGATGCAGAAATTTTTTTTATTCAATTTGCAACCTGATGGAGGTCAGTATATATGGACTCATAGAACAAGTCCCACACACTGCTAGAAGCCCAAATATTTTTTCAGAGCGAGACGCAGATAAAAATTATTTTTAATTTGCAACCTGGTGGAGGTTAGTATAGATGGACTAATAGAACAAGTCCCACACTGCTAGAAGCCCAAATATTTTTTCAGAGCTAGATGCAGAAAAATAATATTTTTAATGTGCAACCTGATGGAGGTCAGCATAGATGGACTAATAGAACAAGTCCCACACACTGCTAGAAGCCCAAATATTTTTTCAGAGCTAGATGCAGAAAAAAATTATATTCAATTTGCAACCTGAAGGAGGTCAGTATAGATGGACTAATAGACCAAGTCCCACACACTGCTAGAAGCCCAAATATTTTTTCAGAGCTAGATTCATAAAAAAAGTTATATTCAATTTGCAACCTGATGGAGGTCAGTATAAATGGACTAATAGACGAAGTCCCACACACTGCTAGAAGCCCAAATATTTTTTCAGAGCTAGAGGCAGAAAAAAATGATATTCAATTTGCAACCTGATAGAGGTCAGTATAGATGGACTAATAGACCAAGTCCCACACACTGCTAGAAGCCCAAATATTTTTTCAGAGCTAGATGCAGAAAAAAATTATATTCAATTTGCAACCTGATGGAGGTCAGTATAGATGGACTAATAGACCAAGTCCCACACACTGCTAGAAGCCCAAATATTTTTTCAGAGCTAGATGCAGATAAAAATTATTTTTAATTTGCAACCTGATGGAGGTCAGTATAGATGGACTAATAGACCAAGTCCCACACACTGCTAGAAGCCCAAATATTTTTTCAGAGCTAGATGCAGAAAAAAAGTTATATTCAATTTGAAACCTGATGGAGGTCAGTATAAATGGACTAATAGACGAAGTCCCACACACTGCTAGAAGCCCAAATATTTTTTCAGAGCTAGATGCAGAAAAAAATTATATTGAATTTGCAACCTGATGGAGGTCAGACCATATCCCACACAATGCTAGAAGCCCAAATATTTTTTCAGAGCTAGATGCAGAAAAAAATTATATTCAATTTGCAACCTGGTGGAGGTCAGTATAGATGGACTAATAGACCAAGTCCCACACACTGCTAGAAGCCCAAATATTTTTTCAGAGCTAGATGCAGGAAAAAATTATATTCAGTTTGCAACCTGATGGAGGTCAGTATAGATGGACTAATAGAGCAAGTCCCACACACAGCTAGAAGCCCAAATATTTTTTCAGAGCTAGATGCAGAAAAAAATTATATTCAATTTGCAACCTGATGGAGTTCAGTATAGATGGACTAATAGACCAAGTCCCACACACTGCTAGAAGCCCAAATATTTTTTCAGAGCTAGATGCAGAAATTTTTTTTTTTCAATTTGCAACCTGATGGAGGTCAGTATATATGGACTAATAGAACAAGTCCCACACACTGCTAGAAGCCCAAATATTTTTTCAGAGCGAGATGCAGATAAAAATTATTTTTAATTTGCAACCTGGTGGAGGTTAGTATAGATGGACTAATAGAACAAGTCCCACACTGCTAGAAGCCCAAATATTTTTTCAGAGCTAGATGCAGAAAAAAATTATATTAAATTTGCAACCTGATGGTGGTCAGTATAGATGGACTAATAGACCAAGTCCCACTCACTGCTAGAAGCCCAAATATTTTTTCAGAGCTAGATGCAGATAAAAATTATTTTTAATTTGCAAGCTGATGGAGGTCAGTATAGATGGACTAATAGACCAAGTCCCACACACTGCTAGAAGCCCAAATATTTTTTCAGAGCTAAATGCAGAAAAAAATTATATTCAATTTGCAACCTGATGGAGGTCAGTATAGATGGACTAATAGACCAAGTCCCACACACTGCTAGAAGCCCAAATATTTTTTCAGAGCTAGAGGCAGAAAAAAAGTTATATTCAATTTGAAACCTGATGGAGGTCAGTATAAATGGACTAATAGACGAAGTCCCACACTCTGCTAGAAGCCCAAATATTTTTTCAGAGTTAGATGCAGAAAAAAATTATATTGAATTTGCAACCTGATGGAGGTCAGTATAGATGGACTAATAGACCATGTCCCACACACTGCTAGAAGCCCAAATATTTTTTCAGAGCAAGATGCAGAAAAATATTATATTCAATTTGCAACCTGGTGGAGGTCAGTATAGATGGACTAATAGAATAAGTCCCACACACTGCTAAAAGCCCAAATATTTTTTCAGAGCTAGATGCAGATAAAAATTATTTTTAATTTGCAACCTGATGTAGGTCAGTATAGATGGACTAAGAGAACAAGTCCCACACACTGCTAGAAGCCCAAATATTTTTTCAGAGCTAAATGCAGAAAAAAATTATATTCAATTTGCAACCTGATAGAGGTCAGTACAGATGGACTAATAGACCAAGTCCCACACACTGCAAGAAGCCCAAATATTTTTTCAGAGCTAGATGCAGAAAAAAATTATATTGAATTTGCCACCTGATGGAGGTCAGTATAGATGGACTAATAGACCATGTCCCACACATTGCTTGAAGCCCAAATATTTTTTCAGAGCTAGATGCAGAAAAAAATTATATTGAATTTGCAACCTGATGGAGGTCAGTATAGATGGACTAATAGACCATGTCCCACACACTGCTAGAAGCCCAAATATTTTTTCAGAGCTAGATGCAGAAAAAAATTATATTCAATTTTCAACCTGGTGGAGGTCAGTATAGATGGACTAATAGACCAAGTCCCACACACTGCTAGAAGCCCAAATATTTTTTCAGAGCTAGATGCAGATAAAAATTATTTTTAATGTGCAACCTGATGGAGGTCAGGATAGATGGACTAATAGACCAAGTCCCACACACTGCTAGAAGCCCAAATATTTTTTCAGAGCTAGATGCAGAAAAAAATTATATTGAATTTGCAACCGGATGGAGATCAGTATAGATGGACTAATAGACCAAGTCCCACACACTGCTAGAAGCCCAAATATTTTTTCAGAGCTAGATGCAGAAATTTTTTTTATTCAATTTGCAACCTGATGGAGGTCAGTATAGATGGACTAATAGAACAAGTCCCACACACTGCTAGAAGCCCAAACATTTTTTCAGAGCGAGATGCAGATAAAAATTATTTTTAATTTGCAACCTGGTGGAGGTTAGTATAGATGGACTAATAGACCATGTCCCACAAACTGCTAGAAGACCAAATATTTTTTCAGAGCTAGATGCAGCTAAAAATTACTTTTAATGTGCAACCTGATGGAGGTCAGTATAGATGGACTAATAGACCAAGTCCCACACACTGCTAGAAGCCCAACTATTTTTTCAGAGCTAGATGCAGAAAAAAATTATATTCAATTTGCAACCTGATGGAGGTCAGTATAGATGGACTAATAGACCAAGTCCCACACACTGCTAGAAGCCCAAATATTTTTTCAGAGCTAGATGCAGAATTTTTTTTTATTCAATTTGCAACCTGATGGAGGTCAGTTTAGATGGACTATTAGAACAAGTCCCACACACTGCTAGAAGCCCAAATATTTTTTCAAAGCGAGATGCAGATAAAAATTATATTGAATTTTCAGCCTGATGGAGGTCAGTATAGATGGACTAATAGACCAAGTCCCACACACTGCTAGAAGCCCAAATATTTTATCAGAGCTAAATGCAGAAAAAAATTATATTCAATTTGCAACCTGATGGAGGTCAGTATAGATGGACTAATAGACCAAGTCCCACACACTGCTAGAAGCCCAAATATTTTTTCAGAGCTGGATGCAGAAAACAATTATATTCAATTTGCAGCCTGATGGAGGTCAGTATAGATGGACTAATAGACCCAGTCCCACACACTGCTAGAAGCCCAAATATTTTTTCAGAGCTAGATGCAGATAAAAATTATTTTTAATTTGCAACCTGATGGAGGTCAGTATAGATGGACTAAGAGAACAAGTCCCACACACTGCTAGAAGCCCAAATATTTTTTCAGAGCTAAATGCAGAAAAAAATGATATTCAATTTGCAACCTGATGGAGGTCAGTATAGATGGACTAATAGACCAAGTCCCACACACTGCTAGAAGCCCAAATATTTTTTCAGAGCTAGATGCAGAAAAAAATTATATTGAATTTGCCACCGGATGGAGATCAGTATAGATGGACTAATAGACCAAGTCCCACACACTGCTAGAAGCCCAAATATTTTTTCATAGCTAGATGCAGAAAAAAAATATTTTTAATGTGCAACCTGATGGAGGTCAGTATAGATGGACTAATAGACCAAGTCCCACACACTGCTAGAAGCCCAAATATTTTTTCAGAGCTACATGCAGAAAAAAATTATATTCAATTTGCAACCTGATGGAGGTCAGTATAGATGGACTAATAGACCAAGTCCCACACACTGCTAGAAGCCCAAATATTTTTTCAGAGCTAGATGCATAAAAAAAGTTATATTCAATTTGCAACCTGATGGAGGTCAGTATAAATGGACTAATAGACGAAGTCCCACACACTGCTAGAAGCCCAAATATTTTTTCAGAGCTAGATGCAGAAAAAAATTATATTGAATTTGCAACCTGATGGAGGTCAGTATAGATGGACTAATAGACCATGTCCCACACACTGCTAGAAGCCCAAATATTTTTTCAGAGCAAGATGCAGAAAAAAATTATATTCAATTTGCAACCTGGTGGAGGTCAGTATAGATGGACTAATAGATCAAGTCACACACACTGCTAAAAGCCCAAATATTTTTTCTTGGCTAGATGCAGATAAAAATTATTTTTAATTTGCAACCTGATGGAGGTCAGTATAGATGGACTAAGAGAACAAGTCCCACACACTGCTAGAAGCCCAAATATTTTTTCAGAGCTAAATGCAGAAAAAAATTATATTCAATTTGCAACCTGATGGAGGTCAGTATAGATGGACTAATAGACCAAGTCCCACACACTGCTAGAAGCCCAAATATTTTTTCAGAGCTAGATGCATAAAAAAAGTTATATTCAATTTGCAACCTGATGGAGGTCAGTATAAGTGGACTAATAGACGAAGTCCCACACACTGCTAGAAGCCCAAATATTTTTTCAGAGCTAGATGCAGAAAAAAATTATATTGAATTTGCAACCTGATGGAGGTCAGTATAGATGGACTAATAGACCATGTCCCACACACTGCTAGAAGCCCAAATATTTTTTCAGAGCAAGATGCAGAAAAAAATTATATTCAATTTGCAACCTGGTGGAGGTCAGTATAGATGGACTAATAGATCAAGTCACACACACTGCTAAAAGCCCAAATATTTTTTCTTGGCTAGATGCAGATAAAAATTATTTTTAATTTGCAACCTGATGGAGGTCAGTATAGATGGACTAAGAGAACAAGTCCCACACACTGCTAGAAGCCCAAATATTTTTTCAGAGCTAAATGCAGAAAAAAATTATATTCAATTTGCAACCTGATAGAGGTCAGTATAGATGGACTAATAGACCAAGTCCCACACACTGCTAGAAGCTCAAATATTTTTTCAGAGCTAGATGCAGAAAAAAATTATATTCAATTTGCAACCTGATGGAGGTCAGTATAGATGGACTAATAGACCATGTCCCACACACTGCTAGAAGCCCAAATATTTTTTCAGAGCTAAATGCAGAAAAAAATTATATTGAATTTGCAACCTGATGGAGGTCAGTATAGATGGACTAATAGACCAAGTCCCACACACTGCTAGAAGCCCAAATATTTTTTCAGAGCTAAATGCAGAAAAATAATATTTTTAATGTGCAACCTGATGGAGGTCAGCATAGATGGACTAATAGACCAAGTCCCACACACTGCTAGAAACCCAAATATTTTTTCAGATCTAAATGCAGAAAAAAATGATATTCAATTTGCAACCTGATAGAGGTCAGTATAGATGGACTAATAGACCAAGTCCCACACACTGCTAGAAGCCCAAATATTTTTTCAGATCTAGATGCAGAAAAAAATTATATTCAATTTGCAACCTGATGGAGGTCAGTATACATGGACTAATAGACCAAGTCCCACACACTGCTAGAAGCCCAAATATTTTTTCAGAGCTAGATGCAGAAAAAAATTATATTGAATTTGCAACCTGATGGAGGTCAGTATAGATGGACTAATAGACCAAGTCCCACACACTGCTAGAAGCCCAAATATTTTTTCAGAGCTAGATGCAGAAAAAAAGTTATATTCAATTTGAAAACTGATGGAGGTCAGTATAAATGGACTAATAGACGAAGTCCCACACACTGCTAGAAGCCCAAATATTTTTTCAGAGCTAGATGCAGAAAAAAATTATATTGAATTTGCAACCTGATGGAGGTCAGACCATATCCCACACACTGCTAGAAGCCCAAATATTTTTTCAGAGCTAGATGCAGAAAAAAATTGTATTCAATTTGCAACCTGGTGGAGGTCAGTATAGATGGACTAATAGACCAAGTTCCACACACTGCTAGAAGCCCAAATATTTTTTCAGAGCTAGATGCAGGAAAAATTTATATTCAGTTTGCAACCTGATGGAGGTCAGTATAGATGGACTAATAGAGCAAGTCCCACACACAGCTAGAAGCCCAAATATTTTTTCAGAGCTAGATGCAGAAAAAAATTATATTGAATTTGCAACCTGATGGAGGTCAGACCCTATCCCACACACTGCTAGAAGCCCAAATAGTTTTTCAGAGCTAGATGCAGGAAAAAATTATATTCAGTTTGCAACCTGATGGAGGTCAGTATAGATGGACTAATAGACCAAGTCCCACACACTGCTAGAAGCCCAAATATTTTTTCAGAGCTAGATGCTGAAAAAAAGTTATATTCAATTTGGAACCTGATGGAGGTCAGTATAAATGGACTAATAGACCAAGTCCCACACACTGCTAGAAGCCCAAATATTTTTTCAGAGCTAGATGCAGAAAAAAAATATATTGAATTTGCAACCTGATGGAGGTCAGACCATATCCCACACACTGCTAGAAGCCCAAATATTTTTTCAGAGCTAGATGCAGAAAAAAATTATATTCAATTTGCAACCTGGTGGAGGTCAGTATAGATGGACTAATAGACCAAGTCCCACACACTGCTAGAAGCCCAAATATTTTTTCAGAGCTAGATGCAGGAAAATATTATATTCAGTTTGCAACCTGATGGAGGTCAGTATAGATGGACTAATAGAGCAAGTCCCACACACAGCTAGAAGCCCAAATATTTTTTCAGAGCTAGATGCAGAAAAAAATTATATTCAATTTGCAACCTGATGGAGTTCAGTATAGATGGACTAATAGACCAAGTCCCACACACTGCTAGAAGCCCAAATATTTTTTCAGAGCTAGATGCAGAAATTTTTTTTATTCAATTTGCAACCTGATGGAGGTCAGTATAGATGGACTAATAGAACAAGTCCCACACACTGCTAGAAGCCCAAATATTTTTTCAGAGCGAGATGCAGATAAAAATTATTTTTAATTTGCAAACTGGTGGAGGTTAGTATAGATGGACTAATAGAACAAGTCCCACACACTGCTAGAAGCCCAAATATTTTTTCAGAGCTAGATGCAGAAAAAAATTATATTAAATTTGCAACCTGATGGTGGTGAGTATAGATGGACTAATAGACCAAGTCCCACACACTGCTAGAAGCCCAAATATTTTTTCAGAGCTAGATGCAGATAAAAATTATTTTTAATTTGCAACCTGATGGAGGTCAGTATAGATGGACTAATAGACCAAGTCCCACACACTGCTAGAAGCCCAAATATTTTTTCAGAGCTAAATGCAGAAAAAAATTATATTCAATTTGCAACCTGATGGGGTCAGTATAGATGGACTAATAGACCAAGTCCCACACACTGCTAGAAGCCCAAATATTTTTTCAGAGCTAGATGCAGAAAAAAATTATATTGAATTTGCAACCTGATGGAGGTCAGTATAGATGGACTAATAGACCAAGTCCCACACACTGCTAGAAGCCCAAATATTTTTTCAGAGCAAGATGCAGAAAAAAATTATATTCAATTTGCAACCTGGTGGAGGTCAGTATAGATGGACTAATAGAACAAGTCCCACACACTGCTAGAAGCCCAAATATTTTTTCAGAGCTAGATGCAGATAAAAATTATTTTTAATTTGCAACCTGATGGAGGTCAGTATAGATGGACTAAGAGAACAAGTCCCACACACTGCTAGAAGCCCAAATATTTTTTCAGAGCTAAATGCAGAAAAAAATTATATTCAATTTGCAACCTGATGGAGGTCAGTATAGATGGACTAATTGACCAAGTCCCACACACTGCTAGAAGCCCAAATATTTTTTCAGAGCTAGAGGCAGAAAAAAACTTATATTCAATTTGCAACCTGATGGAGGTCAGTATAGATGGACTAATAGACCAAGACCCACACACTGCTAGAAGCCCAAATATTTTTTCAGAGCTAGATGCAGAAAAAAATTATATTGAATTTGCAACCTGATGGAGGTCAGTATAGATGGACTAATAGACCAAGTCCCACACACTGCTAGTAGCCCAAATATTTTTTCAGAGCTAGATGCAGAAAAAAATTATATTGAATTTGCAACCGGATGGAGATCAGTATAGATGGACTAATAGACCAAGTCCCACACACTGCTAGAAGCCCAAATATTTTTTCAGAGCTAGATGCAGAAAAAAATTATATTCAATTTGCAACCTGATGGAGGTCAGTATAGATGGACTAATAGACCAAGTCCCACACACTGCTAGAAGCCCAAATATTTTTTCAGAGCTAGATGCATAAAAAAAGTTATATTCAATTTGCAACCTGATGGAGGTCAGTATAAATGGACTAATAGACGAAGTCCCACACTCTGCTAGAAGCCCAAATATTTTTTCAGAGCAAGATGCAGAAAAAAATTATATTCAATTTGCAACCTGGTGGAGGTCAGTATAGATGGACTAATAGAACAAGTCCCACACACTGCTAAAAGCCCAAATATTTTTTCAGAGCTAGATGCAGATAAAAATTATTTTTAATTTGCAACCTGATGTAGGTCAGTATAGATGGACTAAGAGAACAAGTCCCACACACTGCTAGAAGCCCAAATATTTTTTCAGAGCTAAATGCAGAAAAAAATTATATTCAATTTGCAACCTGATAGAGGTCAGTATAGATGGACTAATAGACCAAGTCCCACACACTGCAAGAAGCCCAAATATTTTTTCAGAGCTAGATGCAGAAAAAAATTATATTCAATTTGCAACCTGATGGAGGTCAGTATAGATGGACTAATAGACCATGTCCCACACACTGCTAGAAGCCCAAATATTTTTTCAGAGCTAGATGCAGAAAAAAATTATATTGAATTTGCAACCTGATGGAGGTCAGTATAGATGGACTAATAGACCAAGTCCCACACACTGCTAGAAGCCCAAATATTTTTTCAGAGCTAAATGCAGAAAAATAATATTTTTAATGTGCAACCTGATGGAGGTCAGCATAGATGGACTAATAGACCAAGTCCCACACACTGCTAGAAACCCAAATATTTTTTCAGCTCTAAATGCAGAAAAAAATGATATTCAATTTGCAACCTGATAGAGGTCAGTATAGATGGACTAATAGACCAAGTCCCACACACTGCTAGAAGCCCAAATATTTTTTCAGATCTAGATGCAGAAAAAAATTATATTCAATTTGCAACCTGATGGAGGTCAGTATACATGGACTAATAGACCAAGTCCCACACACTGCTAGAAGCCCAAATATTTTTTCAGAGCTAGATGCAGAAAAAAATTATATTGAATTTGCAACCTGATGGAGGTCAGTATAGATGGACTAATAGACCAAGTCCCACACACTGCTAGAAGCCCAAATATTTTTTCAGAGCTAGATGCAGAAAAAAAGTTATATTCAATTTGAAAACTGATGGAGGTCAGTATAAATGGACTAATAGACGAAGTCCCACACACTGCTAGAAGCCCAAATATTTTTTCAGAGCTAGATGCAGAAAAAAATTATATTGAATTTGCAACCTGATGGAGGTCAGACCATATCCCACACACTGCTAGAAGCCCAAATATTTTTTCAGAGCTAGATGCAGAAAAAAATTGTATTCAATTTGCAACCTGGTGGAGGTCAGTATAGATGGACTAATAGACCAAGTTCCACACACTGCTAGAAGCCCAAATATTTTTTCAGAGCTAGATGCAGGAAAAATTTATATTCAGTTTGCAACCTGATGGAGGTCAGTATAGATGGACTAATAGAGCAAGTCCCACACACAGCTAGAAGCCCAAATATTTTTTCAGAGCTAGATGCAGAAAAAAATTATATTGAATTTGCAACCTGATGGAGGTCAGACCCTATCCCACACACTGCTAGAAGCCCAAATAGTTTTTCAGAGCTAGATGCAGGAAAAAATTATATTCAGTTTGCAACCTGATGGAGGTCAGTATAGATGGACTAATAGACCAAGTCCCACACACTGCTAGAAGCCCAAATATTTTTTCAGAGCTAGATGCTGAAAAAAAGTTATATTCAATTTGGAACCTGATGGAGGTCAGTATAAATGGACTAATAGACCAAGTCCCACACACTGCTAGAAGCCCAAATATTTTTTCAGAGCTAGATGCAGAAAAAAAATATATTGAATTTGCAACCTGATGGAGGTCAGACCATATCCCACACACTGCTAGAAGCCCAAATATTTTTTCAGAGCTAGATGCAGATAAAAATTATTTTTAATGTGCAACCTGATGGAGGTCAGGATAGATGGACTAATAGACCAAGTCCCACACACTGCTAGAAGCCCAAATATTTTTTCAGAGCTAGATGCAGAAAAAAATTATATTGAATTTGCAACCGGATGGAGATCAGTATAGATGGACTAATAGACCAAGTCCCACACACTGCTAGAAGCCCAAATATTTTTTCAGAGCTAGATGCAGAAATTTTTTTTATTCAATTTGCAACCTGATGGAGGTCAGTATAGATGGACTAATAGAACAAGTCCCACACACTGCTAGAAGCCCAAACATTTTTTCAGAGCGAGATGCAGATAAAAATTATTTTTAATTTGCAACCTGGTGGAGGTTAGTATAGATGGACTAATAGAACAAGTCCCACACACTGCTAGAAGCCCAAATATTTTTTCAGAGCTAGATGCAGAAAAAATTTATATTCAATTTGCAACCTGATGGAGGTCAGTATAGATGGACTATTAGACCAAGTCCCACACACTGCTAGAAGCCCAAATATTTTTTCAGAGCTAGATGCAGAAAAAAATTATATTGAATTTTCAGCCTGATGGAGGTCAGTATAGATGGACTAATAGACCATGTCCCACACACTGCTAGAAGCCCAAATATTTTTTCAGAGCTAGATGCAGCTAAAAATTATTTTTAATGTGCAACCTGATGGAGGTCAGTATAGATGGACTAATAGACCATGTCCCACACACTGCTAGAAGCCCAAATATTTTTTCAGAGCAAGATGCAGAAAAAAATTATATTCAATTTGCAACCTGGTGGAGGTCAGTATAGATGGACTAATAGAACAAGTCCCACACACTGCTAAAAGCCCAAATATTTTTTCAGAGCTAGATGCAGATAAAAATTATTTTTAATTTGCAACCTGATGGAGGTCAGTATAGATGGACTAAGAGAACAAGTCCCACAAACTGCTAGAAGCCCAAATATTTTTTCAGATCTAAATGCAGAAAAAAATTATATTCAATTTGCAACCTGATAGAGGTCAGTATAGATGGACTAATAGACCAAGTCCCACACACTGCTAGAAGCCCAAATATTTTTTCAGAGCTAGATGCAGAAAAAAATTATATTCAATTTGCAACCTGATGGAGGTCAGTATAGATGGACTAATAGACCAAGTCCCACACACTGCTAGAAGCCCAAATATTTTTTCAGAGCTAGATGCAGATAAAAATTATTTTTAATTTGCAACCTGATGGAGGTCAGTATAGATGGACTTATAGACCAAGTCCCACACACTGCTAGAAGCCCAAATATTTTTTCAGAGCTAGATGCAGAAAAAAGTTATATTCAATTTGAAACCTGATGGAGGTCAGTATAAATGGACTAATAGACAAAGTCCCACACACTGCTAGAAGCCCAAATATTTTTTCAGAGCTAGATGCAGAAAAAAATTATATTGAATTTGCAACATGATGGAGGTCAGACCATATCCCACACACTGCTAGAAGCCCAAATATTTTTTCAGAGCTAGATGCAGAAAAAAATTATATTCAATTTGCAACCTGGTGGAGGTCAGTATAGA
Source organism: Phyllobates terribilis (assembly GCF_046119375.1). Taxonomy (NCBI): domain Eukaryota; kingdom Metazoa; phylum Chordata; class Amphibia; order Anura; family Dendrobatidae; genus Phyllobates; species Phyllobates terribilis. The sequence goes on along the minus strand of NW_027362761.1, from coordinate 404,618,604 downwards.
TGGACTAATAGACCAAGTCCCACACACTGCTAGAAGCCCAAATATTTTTTCAGCGCTAGATGCAGGAAAAAATTATATTCAGTATGCAACCTGATGGAGGTCAGTATAGATGGACTAATAGAGCAAGTCCCACACACAGCCAGAAGCCCAAATATTTTTTCAGAGCTAGATGCAGAAAAAAATTATATTCAATTTGCAACCTGATGGAGTTCAGTATAGATGGACTAATAGACCAATTCCCACACACTGCTAGAAGCCCAAATATTTTTTCAGAGCTAGATGCAGAAATTTTTTTTATTCAATTTGCAACCTGATGGAGGTCAGTATAGATGGACTAATAGACCAAGTCCCACACACTGCTAGTAGCCCAAATATTTTTTCAGAGCTAGATGCAGAAAAAAATTATATTGAATTTGCAACCGGATGGAGATCAGTATAGATGGACTAATAGACCAAGTCCCACACACTGCTAGAAGCCCAAATATTTTTTCCGAGCTAGACGCAGAAAAAATTATATTCAATTTGCAACCTGATGGAGGTCAGTATAGATGGACTAATAGACCAAGTCCCACACACTGCTAGAAGCCCAAATATTTTTTCAGAGCTAGATGCATAAAAAAAGTTATATTCAATTTGCAACCTGATGGAGGTCAGTATAAATGGACTAATAGACAAAGTCCCACACTCTGCTAGAAGCCCAAATATTTTTTCAGAGTTAGATGCAGAAAAAAATTATATTGAATTTGCAACCTGATGGAGGTCAGTATAGATGGACTAATAGACCATGTCCCACACACTGCTAGAAGCCCAAATATTTTTTCAGAGCAAGATGCAGAAAAAAATTCTATTCAATTTGCAACCTGGTGGAGGTCAGTATAGATGGACTAATAGAACAAGTCCCACACACTGCTAAAAGCCCAAATATTTTTTCAGAGCTAGATGCAGATAAAAATTATTTTTAATTTGCAAACTGATGTAGGTCAGTATAGATGGACTAAGAGAACAAGTCCCACACACTGCTAGAAGCCCAAATATTTTTTCAGAGCTAAATGCAGAAAAAAATTATATTCATTTTGCAACCTGATAGAGGTCAGTATAGATGGACTAATAGACCAAGTCCCACACACTGCAAGAAGCCCAAATATTTTTTCAGAGCTAGATGCAGAAAAAAATTATATTCAATTTGCAACCTGATGGAGGTCAGTATAGATGGACTAATAGACCATGTCCCACACACTGCAAGAAGCCCAAATATTTTTTCAGAGCTAGATGCAGAAAAAAATTATATTGAATTTGCAACCTGATGGAGGTCAGTCTAGATGGACTAATAGACCATGTCCCACACACTGCTAGAAGCCCAAATATTTTTTCAGAGCTAGATGCAGAAAAAAATTATATTCAATTTGCAACCTGGTGGAGGTCAGTATAGATGGACTAATAGACCAAGTCCCACACACTGCTAGAAGCCCAAATATTTTTTCAGAGCTAGATGCAGATAAAAATTATTTTTAATGTGCAACCTGATGGAGGTCAGGATAGATGGACTAATAGACCAAGTCCCACACACTGCTAGAAGCCCAAATATTTTTTCAGAGCTAGATGCAGAAAAAAATTATATTGAATTTGCAACCGGATGGAGATCAGTATAGATGGACTAATAGACCAAGTCCCACACACTGCTAGAAGCCCAAATATTTTTTCAGAGCTAGATGCAGAAATTTTTTTTATTCAATTTGCAACCTGATGGAGGTCAGTATAGATGGACTAATAGAACAAGTCCCACACACAGCTAGAAGCCCAAACATTTTTTCAGAGCGAGATGCAGATAAAATTATTTTTAATTTGCAACCTGGTGGAGGTTAGTATAGATGGACTAATAGAACAAGTCCCACACACTGCTAGAAGCCCAAATATTTTTTCAGAGCTAGATGCAGAAAAAATTTATATTCAATTTGCAACCTGATGGAGGTCAGTATAGATGGACTATTAGACCAAGTCCCACACACTGCTAGAAGCCCAAATATTTTTTCAGAGCTAGATGCAGAAAAAAATTATATTGAATTTTCAGCCTGATGGAGGTCAGTATAGATGGACTAATAGACCATGTCCCACACACTGCTAGAAGCCCAAATATTTTTTCAGAGCTAGATGCAGCTAAAAATTATTTTTAATGTGCAACTTGATGGAGGTCAGTATAGATGGACTAATAGACCAAGTCCCACACACTGCTAGAAGCCCAAATATTTTTTCAGAGCTAGATGCAGAAAAAAATTATATTCAATTTGCAAGCTGATGGAGGTCAGTATAGATGGACTAATAGACCAAGTCCCACACACTGCTAGAAGCCCAAATATTTTTTCAGAGCTAGATGCAGAATTTTTTTTTATTCAATTTGCAACCTGATTGAGGTCAGTTTAGATGGACTATTAGAACAAGTCCCACACACTGCTAGAAGCCCAAATATTTTTTCAGAGCGAGATGCAGTAAAAAATTTTATTGAATTTTCAGCCTGATGGAGGTCAGTATAGATGTACTAATAGAACAAATCCCACACACTGCTAGAAGCCCAAATATTTTATCAGAGCTAAATGCAGAAAAAAATTATATTCAATTTGCAACCTGATGGAGGTCAGTATAGATGGACTAATAGACCAAGTCCCACACACTGCTAGAAGCCCAAATATTTTTTCAGAGCTAGATGCAGAAATTTTTTTTATTCAATTTGCAACCTGATGGAGGTCAGTATAGATGGACTAATAGAACAAGTCCCACACACTGCTAGAAGCCCAAACATTTTTTCAGAGCGAGATGCAGATAAAATTATTTTTAATTTGCAACCTGGTGGAGGTTAGTATAGATGGACTAATAGAACAAGTCCCACACACTGCTAGAAGCCCAAATATTTTTTCAGAGCTAGATGCAGAAAAAATTTATATTCAATTTGCAACCTGATGGAGGTCAGTATAGATGGACTATTAGACCAAGTCCCACACACTGCTAGAAGCCCAAATATTTTTTCAGAGCTAGATGCAGAAAAAAATTATATTGAATTTTCAGCCTGATGGAGGTCAGTATAGATGGACTAATAGACCATGTCCCACACACTGCTAGAAGCCCAAATATTTTTTCAGAGCTAGATGCAGCTAAAAATTATTTTTAATGTGCAACTTGATGGAGGTCAGTATAGATGGACTAATAGACCAAGTCCCACACACTGCTAGAAGCCCAAATATTTCTTCAGAGCTAGATGCAGAATTTTTTTTTATTCAATTTGCAACCTGATTGAGGTCAGTTTAGATGGACTATTAGAACAAGTCCCACACACTGCTAGAAGCCCAAATATTTTTTCAGAGCGAGATGCAGTAAAAAATTTTATTGAATTTTCAGCCTGATGGAGGTCAGTATAGATGGACTAATAGACCAAATCCCACACACTGCTAGAAGCCCAAATATTTTATCAGAGCTAAATGCAGAAAAAAATTATATTCAATTTGCAACCTGATGGAGGTCAGTATAGATGGACTAATAGACCAAGTCCCACACACTGCTAGAAGCCCAAATATTTTTTCAGAGCTGGATGCAGAAAAAAATTATATTCAATTTGCAACCTGATGGAGGTCAGTATAGATGGACTCATAGACCCAGTCCCACACACTGCTAGAAGCCCAAATATTTTTTCAGAGCTAGATGCAGATAAAAATTATTTTTAATTTGCAACCTGATGGAGGTCAGTATAGATGGACTAAGAGAACAAGTCCCACACACTGCTAGAAGCCCAAATATTTTTTCAGAGCTAGATGCAGAAAAAAATTATATTCAATTTGCAACCTGATGGAGGTCAGTATAGATGGACTAATAGACCATGTCCCACACACTGCTAGAAGCCCAAATATTTTTTCAGAGCTAGATGCAGAAAAAAATTATATTCAATTTGCAACCTGGTGGAGGTCAGTATAGATGGACTAATAGACCAAGTCCCACACACTGCTAGAAGCCCAAATATTTTTTCAGAGCTAGATGCAGATAAAAATTATTTTTAATGTGCAACCTGATGGAGGTCAGGATAGATGTACTAATAGACCAAGTCCCACACACTGCTAGAAGCCCAAATGTTTTTTCAGAGCTAGATGCAGAAAAAAATTATATTGAATTTGCAACCGGATGGAGATCAGTATAGATGGACTAATAGACCAAGTCCCACACACTGCTAGAAGCCCAAATATTTTTTCAGAGCTAGATGCAGATAAAAATTATTTTTAATTTGCAACCTGATGGAGGTCAGTATAGATGGACTAATAGACCAAGTCCCACACACTGCTAGAAGCCCAAATATTTTTTCAGAGCTAGATGCAGAAATTTTTTTTATTCAATTTGCAACCTGATGGAGGTCAGTATAGATGGAATAATAGAACAAGTCCCACACACTGCTAGAAGCCCAAACATTTTTTCAGAGCGAGATGCAGATAAAAATTATTTTTAATTTGCAACCTGGTGGAGGTTAGTATAGATGGACTAATAGAACAAGTCCCACACACTGCTAGAAGCCCAAATATTTTTTCAGAGCTAGTTGCAGAAAAAATTTATATTCAATTTGCAACCTGATGGAGGTCAGTATAGATGGACTAATAGACCAAGTCCCACACACTGCTAGAAGCCCAAATATTTTTTCAGAGCTAGATGCAGAAAAAAATTATATTGAATTTTCAGCCTGATGGAGGTCAGTATAGATGGACTAATAGACCATGTCCCACACACTGCTAGAAGCCCAAATATTTTTTCAGAGCTAGATGCAGCTAAAAATTATTTTTAATGTGCAACCTGATGGAGGTCAGTATAGATGGACTAATAGACCAAGTCCCACACACTGCTAGAAGCCCAAATATTTTTTCAGAGCTAGATGCAGAAAAAAATTGTATTCAATTTGCAACCTGATGGAGGTCAGTATAGATGGACTATTAGAACAAGTCCCGCACACTGCTAGAAGCCCAAATATTTTTTCAGAGCGAGATGCAGATAAAAATTATATTGAATTTTCAGCCTGATGGAGGTCAGTATAGATGGACTAATAGACCAAGTCCTACACACTGCTAGAAGCCCAAATATTTTATCAGAGCTAAATGCAGAAAAAAATTATATTCAATTTGCAACCTGATGGAGGTCTGTATAGATGGACTAATAGACCAAGTCCCACACACTGCTAGAAGCTCAAATATTTTTTCAGAGCTGGATGCAGAAAAAAATTATATTCAATTTGCAACCTGATGGAGGTCAGTATAGATGGACTAATAGACCCAGTCCCACACACTGCTAGAAGCCCAAATATTTTTTCAGAGCTAGATGCAGCTAAAAATTATTTTTAATGTGCAACCTGATGGAGGTCAGTATAGATGGACTAATAGACCAAGTCCCACACACTGCTAGAAGCCCAAATATTTTTTCAGAGCTAGATGCAGATAAAAATTATTTTTAATTTGCAACCTGATGGAGGTCAGTATAGATGGACTAATAGACCAAGTCCCACACACTGCTAGAAGCCCAAATATTTTTTCAGAGCTAGATGCAGAAAAAAAGTTATATTCAATTTGAAACCTGATGGAGGTCAGTATAAATGGACTAATAGACGAAGTCCCACACACTGCTAGAAGCCCAAATATTTTTACAGAGCTAGATGCAGAAAAAAATTATATTGAATGTGCAACCTGATGGAGGGCAGTATAGATGGACTAATAAACCATGTCCCACACACTGCTAGAAGCCCAAATATTTTTTCAGAGCTAGATGCAGAAAAAAACTATATTCAATTTGCAACCTGGTGGAGGTAAGTATAGATGGATTAATAGACCAAGTCCCACACACTGCTAGAAGCCCAAATATTTTTTCAGAGCTAGATGCAGAAAAAAAATATATTCAATTTGCAACCTGATGGAGGTCAGTATAGATGGACTAATAGACCAAGTCCCACACACTGCTAGAAGCCCAAATATTTTTTCAGAGCTAGATGCAGATAAAAATTATTTTTAATGTGCAACCTGATGGAGGTCAGGATAGATGTACTAATAGACCAAGTCCCACACACTGCTAGAAGCCCAAATGTTTTTTCAGAGCTAGATGCAGAAAAAAATTATATTGAATTTGCAACCGGATGGAGATCAGTATAGATGGACTAATAGACCAAGTCCCACACACTGCTAGAAGCCCAAATATTTTTTCAGAGCTAGATGCAGATAAAAATTATTTTTAATTTGCAACCTGATGGAGGTCAGTATAGATGGACTAATAGACCAAGTCCCACACACTGCTAGAAGCCCAAATATTTTTTCAGAGCTAGATGCAGAAATTTTTTTTATTCAATTTGCAACCTGATGGAGGTCAGTATAGATGGAATAATAGAACAAGTCCCACACACTGCTAGAAGCCCAAACATTTTTTCAGAGCGAGATGCAGATAAAAATTATTTTTAATTTGCAACCTGGTGGAGGTTAGTATAGATGGACTAATAGAACAAGTCCCACACACTGCTAGAAGCCCAAATATTTTTTCAGAGCTAGTTGCAGAAAAAATTTATATTCAATTTGCAACCTGATGGAGGTCAGTATAGATGGACTAATAGACCAAGTCCCACACACTGCTAGAAGCCCAAATATTTTTTCAGAGCTAGATGCAGAAAAAAATTATATTGAATTTTCAGCCTGATGGAGGTCAGTATAGATGGACTAATAGACCATGTCCCACACACTGCTAGAAGCCCAAATATTTTTTCAGAGCTAGATGCAGCTAAAAATTATTTTTAATGTGCAACCTGATGGAGGTCAGTATAGATGGACTAATAGACCAAGTCCCACACACTGCTAGAAGCCCAAATATTTTTTCAGAGCTAGATGCAGAAAAAAATTGTATTCAATTTGCAACCTGATGGAGGTCAGTATATATGGACTAATAGACCAAGTCCCACACACTGCTAGAAGCCCAAATATTTTTTCAGAGCTAGATGCAGAATTTTTTTTTATTCAATTTGCAACCTGATGGAGGTCAGTATAGATGGACTATTAGAACAAGTCCCGCACACTGCTAGAAGCCCAAATATTTTTTCAGAGCGAGATGCAGATAAAAATTATATTGAATTTTCAGCCTGATGGAGGTCAGTATAGATGGACTAATAGACCAAGTCCTACACACTGCTAGAAGCCCAAATATTTTATCAGAGCTAAATGCAGAAAAAAATTATATTCAATTTGCAACCTGATGGAGGTCTGTATAGATGGACTAATAGACCAAGTCCCACACACTGCTAGAAGCTCAAATATTTTTTCAGAGCTGGATGCAGAAAAAAATTATATTCAATTTGCAACCTGATGGAGGTCAGTATAGATGGACTAATAGACCCAGTCCCACACACTGCTAGAAGCCCAAATATTTTTTCAGAGCTAGATGCAGCTAAAAATTATTTTTAATGTGCAACCTGATGGAGGTCAGTATAGATGGACTAATAGACCAAGTCCCACACACTGCTAGAAGCCCAAATATTTTTTCAGAGCTAGATGCAGATAAAAATTATTTTTAATTTGCAACCTAATGGAGGTCAGTATAGATGGACTAATAGACCAAGTCCCACACACTGCTAGAAGCCCAAATATTTTTTCAGAGCTAGATGCAGAAAAAAAGTTATATTCAATTTGAAACCTGATGGAGGTCAGTATAAATGGACTAATAGACGAAGTCCCACACACTGCTAGAAGCCCAAATATTTTTACAGAGCTAGATGCAGAAAAAAATTATATTGAATGTGCAACCTGATGGAGGGCAGTATAGATGGACTAATAAACCATGCCCCACACACTGCTAGAAGCCCAAATATTTTTTCAGAGCTAGATGCAGAAAAAAACTATATTCAATTTGCAACCTGGTGGAGGTCAGTATAGATGGATTAATAGACCAAGTCCCACACACTGCTAGAAGCCCAAATATTTTTTCAGAGCTAGATGCAGAAAAAAAATATATTCAATTTGCAACCTGATGGAGGTCAGTATAGATGGACTAATAGACCATGTCCCACACACTGCTAGAAGCCCAAATATTTTTTCAGAGCTAGATGCAGATAAAAATTAATTTTAATGTGCAACCTGATGGAGGTCAGGATAGATGGACTAATAGACCAAGTCCCACACACTGCTAGAAGCCCAAATATTTTTTCAGAGCTAGATGCAGAAAAAAATTATATTGAATTTGCAACCGGATGGAGATCAGTATAGATGGACTAATAGACCAAGTCCCACACACTGCTAGAAGCCCAAACAATTTTTCAGAGCTAGATGCAGATAAAAATTATTTTTAATTTGCAACCTGATGGAGGTCAGTATAGATGGACTAATAGACCAAGTCCCACACACTGCTATAAGCCCAAATATTTTTTCAGAGCTAGATGCAGAAATTTTTTTTATTCAATTTGCAACCTGATGGAGGTCAGTATAGATGGACTAATAGACCAAGTCCCACACACTGCTAGTAGCCCAAATATTTTTTGAGAGCTAGATGCAGAAAAAAATTATATTGAATTTTCAGCCTGATGGAGGTCAGTATAGATGGACTAATAGACCATGTCCCACACACTGCTAGAAGCCCAAATATTTTTTCAGAGCTAGATGCAGAAAAAAATTATATTCAATTTGCAACCTGGTGGAGGTCAGTATAGATGGACTAATAGAACAAGTCCCACACACTGCTAGAAGCCCAAATATTTTTTCAGAGCTAGATGCAGAAATTTTTTTTATTCAATTTACAACCTGATGGAGGTCAGTATAGATGGACAAAGAGAACAAGTCCCACACACTGCTAGAAGCCCAAATATTTTTTCAGAGCTAGATGTAGAAAAAAATTATATTCAATTTGCAACCTGGTGGAGGTCAGTATAGATATACTAATAGAACAAGTCCCACACACTGCTAGAAGCCCAAATATTTTTTCAGAGCTAGATGCAGATAAAAATTATTTTTAATTTGCAACCTGATGGAGGTCAGTATAGATGGACTAATAGACCAAGTCCCACACACTGCTAGAAGCCCAAATATTTTTTCAGAGCTAGATGCAGAATTTTTTTTTATTCAATTTGCAACCTGATGGAGGTCAGTATAGATGGACTATTAGCACAAGTCCCGCACACTGCTAGAAGCCCAAATATTTTTTCAGAGCGAGATGCAGATAAAAATTATATTGAATTTTCAGCCTGATGGAGGTCAGTATAGATGGACTAATAGACCAAGTCCTACACACTGCTAGAAGCCCAAATATTTTATCAGAGCTAAATGCAGAAAAAAATTATATTCAATTTGCAACCTGATGGAGGTCTGTATAGATGGACTAATAGACCAAGTCCCACACACTGCTAGAAGCTCAAATATTTTTTCAGAGCTGGATGCAGAAAAAAATTATATTCAATTTGCAACCTGATGGAGGTCAGTATAGATGGACTAATAGACCCAGTCCCACACACTGCTAGAAGCCCAAATATTTTTTCAGAGCTAGATGCAGCTAAAAATTATTTTTAATGTGCAACCTGATGGAGGTCAGTATAGATGGACTAATAGACCAAGTCCCACACACTGCTAGAAGCCCAAATATTTTTTCAGAGCTAGATGCAGATAAAAATTATTTTTAATTTGCAACCTGATGGAGGTCAGTATAGATGGACTAATAGACCAAGTCCCACACACTGCTAGAAGCCCAAATATTTTTTCAGAGCTAGATGCAGAAAAAAAGTTATATTCAATTTGAAACCTGATGGAGGTCAGTATAAATGGACTAATAGACGAAGTCCCACACACTGCTAGAAGCCCAAATATTTTTACAGAGCTAGATGCAGAAAAAAATTATATTGAATGTGCAACCTGATGGAGGGCAGTATAGATGGACTAATAAACCATGTCCCACACACTGCTAGAAGCCCAAATATTTTTTCAGAGCTAGATGCAGAAAAAAACTATATTCAATTTGCAACCTGGTGGAGGTCAGTATAGATGGATTAATAGACCAAGTCCCACACACTGCTAGAAGCCCAAATATTTATTCAGAGCTAGATGCAGAAAAAAAATATATTCAATTTGCAACCTGATGGAGGTCAGTATAGATGGACTAATAGACCAAGTCCCACACACTGCTAGAAGCCCAAATATTTTTTCAGAGCTAGATGCAGATAAAAATTATTTTTAATGTGCAACCTGATGGAGGTCAGGATAGATGTACTAATAGACCAAGTCCCACACACTGCTAGAAGCCCAAATGTTTTTTCAGAGCTAGATGCAGAAAAAAATTATATTGAATTTGCAACCGGATGGAGATCAGTATAGATGGACTAATAGACCAAGTCCCACACACTGCTAGAAGCCCAAATATTTTTTCAGAGCTAGATGCAGATAAAAATTATTTTTAATTTGCAACCTGATGGAGGTCAGTATAGATGGACTAATAGACCAAGTCCCACACACTGCTAGAAGCCCAAATATTTTTTCAGAGCTAGATGCAGAAATTTTTTTTATTCAATTTGCAACCTGATGGAGGTCAGTATAGATGGAATAATAGAACAAGTCCCACACACTGCTAGAAGCCCAAACATTTTTTCAGAGCGAGATGCAGATAAAAATTATTTTTAATTTGCAACCTGGTGGAGGTTAGTATAGATGGACTAATAGACCATGTCCCACACACTGCTAGAAGCCCAAATATTTTTTCAGAGCTAGATGCAGCTAAAAATTATTTTTAATGTGCAACCTGATGGAGGTCAGTATAGATGGACTAATAGACCAAGTCCCACACACTGCTAGAAGCCCAAATATTTTTTCAGAGCTAGATGCAGAAAAAAATTGTATTCAATTTGCAACCTGATGGAGGTCAGTATATATGGACTAATAGACCAAGTCCCACACACTGCTAGAAGCCCAAATATTTTTTCAGAGCTAGATGCAGAATTTTTTTTTATTCAATTTGCAACCTGATGGAGGTCAGTATAGATGGACTATTAGAACAAGTCCCGCACACTGCTAGAAGCCCAAATATTTTTTCAGAGCGAGATGCAGATAAAAATTATATTGAATTTTCAGTCTGATGGAGGTCAGTATAGATGGACTAATAGACCAAGTCCTACACACTGCTAGAAGCCCAAATATTTTATCAGAGCTAAATGCAGAAAAAAATTATATTCAATTTGCAACCTGATGGAGGTCTGTATAGATGGACTAATAGACCAAGTCCCACACACTGCTAGAAGCTCAAATATTTTTTCAGAGCTGGATGCAGAAAAAAATTATATTCAATTTGCAACCTGATGGAGGTCAGTATAGATGGACTAATAGACCCAGTCCCACACACTGCTAGAAGCCCAAATATTTTTTCAGAGCTAGATGCAGCTAAAAATTATTTTTAATGTGCAACCTGATGGAGGTCAGTATAGATGGACTAATAGACCAAGTCCCACACACTGCTAGAAGACCAAATATTTTTTCAGAGCTAGATGCAGATAAAAATTATTTTTAATTTGCAACCTGATGGAGGTCAGTATAGATGGACTAATAGACCAAGTCCCACACACTGCTAGAAGCCCAAATATTTTTTCAGAGCTAGATGCAGAAAAAAAGTTATATTCAATTTGAAACCTGATGGAGGTCAGTATAAATGGACTAATAGACGAAGTCCCACACACTGCTAGAAGCCCAAATATTTTTACAGAGCTAGATGCAGAAAAAAATTATATTGAATGTGCAACCTGATGGAGGGCAGTATAGATGGACTAATAAACCATGTCCCACACACTGCTAGAAGCCCAAATATTTTTTCAGAGCTAGATGCAGAAAAAAACTATATTCAATTTGAAACCTGGTGGAGGTCAGTATAGATGGATTAATAGACCAAGTCCCACACACTGCTAGAAGCCCAAATATTTTTTCAGAGCTAGATGCAGAAAAAAAATATATTCAATTTGCAACCTGATGGAGGTCAGTATAGATGGACTAATAGACCATGTCCCACACACTGCTAGAAGCCCAAATATTTTTTCAGAGCTAGATGCAGATAAAAATTAATTTTAATGTGCAACCTGATGGAGGTCAGGATAGATGGACTAATAGACCAAGTCCCACACACTGCTAGAAGCCCAAATATTTTTTCAGAGCTAGATGCAGAAAAAAATTATATTGAATTTGCAACCGGATGGAGATCAGTATAGATGGACTAATAGACCAAGTCCCACACACTGCTAGAAGCCCAAACATTTTTTCAGAGCTAGATGCAGATAAAAATTATTTTTAATTTGCAACCTGATGGAGGTCAGTATAGATGGACTAATAGACCAAGTCCCACACACTGCTATAAGCCCAAATATTTTTTCAGAGCTAGATGCAGAAATTTTTTTTATTCAATTTGCAACCTGATGGAGGTCAGTATAGATGGACCAATAGACCAAGTCCCACACACTGCTAGTAGCCCAAATATTTTTTGAGAGCTAGATGCAGAAAAAAATTATATTGAATTTTCAGCCTGATGGAGGTCAGTATAGATGGACTAATAGACCATGTCCCACACACTGCTAGAAGCCCAAATATTTTTTCAGAGCTAGATGCAGAAAAAAATTATATTCAATTTGCAACCTGGTGGAGGTCAGTATAGATGGACTAATAGAACAAGTCCCACACACTGCTAGAAGCCCAAATATTTTTTCAGAGCTAGATGCAGAAATTTTTTTTATTCAATTTACAACCTGATGGAGGTCAGTATAGATGGACAAAGAGAACAAGTCCCACACACTGCTAGAAGCCCAAATATTTTTTCAGAGCTAGATGCAGAAAAAAATTATATTCAATTTGCAACCTGGTGGAGGTCAGTATAGATATACTAATAGAACAAGTCCCACACACTGCTAGAAGCCCAAATATTTTTTCAGAGCTAGATGCAGATAAAAATTATTTTTAATTTGCAACCTGATGGAGGTCAGTATAGATGGACTAATAGACCAAGTCCCACACACTGCTAGAAGCCCAAATATTTTTTCAGAGCTAGATGCAGAATTTTTTTTTATTCAATTTGCAACCTGATGGAGGTCAGTATAGATGGACTATTAGAACAAGTCCCGCACACTGCTAGAAGCCCAAATATTTTTTCAGAGCGAGATGCAGATAAAAATTATATTGAATTTTCAGCCTGATGGAGGTCAGTATAGATGGACTAATAGACCAAGTCCTACACACTGCTAGAAGCCCAAATATTTTATCAGAGCTAAATGCAGAAAAAAATTATATTCAATTTGCAACCTGATGGAGGTCTGTATAGATGGACTAATAGACCAAGTCCCACACACTGCTAGAAGCTGAAATATTTTTTCAGAGCTGGATGCAGAAAAAAATTATATTCAATTTGCAACCTGATGGAGGTCAGTATAGATGGACTAATAGACCCAGTCCCACACACTGCTAGAAGCCCAAATATTTTTTCAGAGCTAGATGCAGCTAAAAATTATTTTTAATGTGCAACCTGATGGAGGTCAGTATAGATGGACTAATAGACCAAGTCCCACACACTGCTAGAAGCCCAAATATTTTTTCAGAGCTAGATGCAGATAAAAATTATTTTTAATTTGCAACCTGATGGAGGTCAGTATAGATGGACTAATAGACCAAGTCCCACACACTGCTAGAAGCCCAAATATTTTTTCAGAGCTAGATGCAGAAAAAAAGTTATATTCAATTTGAAACCTGATGGAGGTCAGTATAAATGGACTAATAGACGAAGTCCCACACACTGCTAGAAGCCCAAATATTTTTACAGAGCTAGATGCAGAAAAAAATTATATTGAATGTGCAACCTGATGGAGGGCAGTATAGATGCACTAATAAACCATGTCCCACACACTGCTAGAAGCCCAAATATTTTTTCAGAGCTAGATGCAGAAAAAAACTATATTCAATTTGCAACCTGGTGGAGGTCAGTATAGATGGATTAATAGACCAAGTCCCACACACTGCTAGAAGCCCAAATATTTTTTCAGAGCTAGATGCAGAAAAAAAATATATTCAATTTGCAACCTGATGGAGGTCAGTATAGATGGACTAATAGACCAAGTCCCACACACTGCTAGAAGCCCAAATATTTTTTCAGAGCTAGATGCAGATAAAAATTATTTTTAATGTGCAACCTGATGGAGGTCAGGATAGATGTAATAATAGACCAAGTCCCACACACTGCTAGAAGCCCAAATGTTTTTTCAGAGCTAGATGCAGAAAAAAATTATATTGAATTTGCAACCGGATGGAGATCAGTATAGATGGACTAATAGACCAAGTCCCACACACTGCTAGAAGCCCAAATATTTTTTCAGAGCTAGATGCAGATAAAAAATATTTTTAATTTGCAACCTGATGGAGGTCAGTATAGATGGACTAATAGACCAAGTCCCACACACTGCTAGAAGCCCAAATATTTTTTCAGAGCTAGATGCAGAAATTTTTTTTATTCAATTTGCAACCTGATGGAGGTCAGTATAGATGGAATAATAGAACAAGTCCCACACACTGCTAGAAGCCCAAACATTTTTTCAGAGCGAGATGCAGATAAAAATTATTTTTAATTTGCAACCTGGTGGAGGTTAGTATAGATGGACTAATAGAACAAGTCCCACACACTGCTAGAAGCCCAAATATTTTTTCAGAGCTAGTTGCAGAAAAAATTTATATTCAATTTGCAACCTGATGGAGGTCAGTATAGATGGACTAATAGACCAAGTCCCACACACTGCTAGAAGCCCAAATATTTTTTCAGAGCTAGATGCAGAAAAAAATTATATTGAATTTTCAGCCTGATGGAGGTCAGTATAGATGGACTAATAGACCATGTCCCACACACTGCTAGAAGCCCAAATATTTTTTCAGAGCTAGATGCAGCTAAAAATTATTTTTAATGTGCAACCTGATGGAGGTCAGTATAGATGGACTAATAGACCAAGTCCCACACACTGCTAGAAGCCCAAATATTTTTTCAGAGCTAGATGCAGAAAAAAATTGTATTCAATTTGCAACCTGATGGAGGTCAGTATATATGGACTAATAGACCAAGTCCCACACACTGCTAGAAGCCCAAATATTTTTTCAGAGCTAGATGCAGAATTTTTTTTTATTCAATTTGCAACCTGATGGAGGTCAGTATAGATGGACTATTAGAACAAGTCCCGCACACTGCTAGAAGCCCAAATATTTTTTCAGAGCGAGATGCAGATAAAAATTATATTGAATTTTCAGCCTGATGGAGGTCAGTATAGATGGACTAATAGACCAAGTCCTACACACTGCTAGAAGCCCAAATATTTTATCAGAGCTAAATGCAGAAAAAAATTATATTCAATTTGCAACCTGATGGAGGTCTGTATAGATGGACTAATAGACCAAGTCCCACACACTGCTAGAAGCTGAAATATTTTTTCAGAGCTGGATGCAGAAAAAAATTATATTCAATTTGCAACCTGATGGAGGTCAGTATAGATGGACTAATAGACCCAGTCCCACACACTGCTAGAAGCCCAAATATTTTTTCAGAGCTAGATGCAGCTAAAAATTATTTTTAATGTGCAACCTGATGGAGGTCAGTATAGATGGACTAATAGACCAAGTCCCACACACTGCTAGAAGCCCAAATATTTTTTCAGAGCTAGATGCAGATAAAAATTATTTTTAATTTGCAACCTGATGGAGGTCAGTATAGATGGACTAATAGACCAAGTCCCACACACTGCTAGAAGCCCAAATATTTTTTCAGAGCTAGATGCAGAAAAAAAGTTATATTCAATTTGAAACCTGATGGAGGTCAGTATAAATGGACTAATAGACGAAGTCCCACACACTGCTAGAAGCCCAAATATTTTTACAGAGCTAGATGCAGAAAAAAATTATATTGAATGTGCAACCTGATGGAAGGCAGTATAGATGGACTAATAAACCATGTCCCACACACTGCTAGAAGCCCAAATATTTTTTCAGAGCTAGATGCAGAAAAAAACTATATTCAATTTGCAACCTGGTGGAGGTCAGTATAGATGGATTAATAGACCAAGTCCCACACACTGCTAGAAGCCCAAATATTTTTTCAGAGCTAGATGCAGAAAAAAAATATATTCAATTTGCAACCTGATGGAGGTCAGTATAGATGGACTAATAGACCATGTCCCACACACTGCTAGAAGCCCAAATATTTTTTCAGAGCTAGATGCAGATAAAAATTAATTTTAATGTGCAACCTGATGGAGGTCAGGATAGATGGACTAATAGACCAAGTCCCACACACTGCTAGAAGCCCAAATATTTTTTCAGAGCTAGATGCAGAAAAAAATTATATTGAATTTGCAACCGGATGGAGATCAGTATAGATGGACTAATAGACCAAGTCCCACACACTGCTAGAAGCCCAAACATTTTTTCAGAGCTAGATGCAGATAAAAATTATTTTTAATTTGCAACCTGATGGAGGTCAGTATAGATGGACTAATAGACCAAGTCCCACACACTGCTATAAGCCCAAATATTTTTTCAGAGCTAGATGCAGAAATTTTTTTTATTCAATTTGCAACCTGATGGAGGTCAGTATAGATGGACTAATAGACCAAGTCCCACACACTGCTAGTAGCCCAAATATTTTTTGAGAGCTAGATGCAGAAAAAAATTATATTGAATTTTCAGCCTGATGGAGGTCAGTATAGATGGACTAATAGACCATGTCCCACACACTGCTAGAAGCCCAAATATTTTTTCAGAGCTAGATGCAGAAAAAAATTATATTCAATTTGCAACCTGGTGGAGGTCAGTATAGATGGACTAATAGAACAAGTCCCACACACTGCTAGAAGCCCAAATATTTTTTCAGAGCTAGATGCAGAAATTTTTTTTATTCAATTTACAACCTGATGGAGGTCAGTATAGATGGACAAAGAGAACAAGTCCCACACACTGCTAGAAGCCCAAATATTTTTTCAGAGCTAGATGCAGAAAAAAATTATATTCAATTTGCAACCTGGTGGAGGTCAGTATAGATATACTAATAGAACAAGTCCCACACACTGCTAGAAGCCCAAATATTTTTTCAGAGCTAGATGCAGATAAAAATTATTTTTAATTTGCAACCTGATGGAGGTCAGTATAGATGGACTAATAGACCAAG
This sequence comes from Phyllobates terribilis, assembly GCF_046119375.1. Classification (NCBI taxonomy): domain Eukaryota; kingdom Metazoa; phylum Chordata; class Amphibia; order Anura; family Dendrobatidae; genus Phyllobates; species Phyllobates terribilis. Next base: position 404,601,423 of record NW_027362761.1, on the reverse strand, counting down.
TCCCACACACTGCTAGAAGCCCAAATATTTTTTCAGAGCTAGATGCAGAAAAAAATTATATTCAATTTGCAACCTGATGGAGGTCAGTATAGATGGACTAATAGACCAAGTCCCACACACTGCTAGAAGCCCAAATATTTTTTCAGAGCTAGATGCAGATAAAAATTATTTTTAATTTGCATCCTGATGGAGGTCAGTATAGATGGACTAATAGATCAAGTCCCACACACTGCTAGAAGCCCAAATATTTTTTCAGAGATAGATGCAGAAAAAAATTATATTGAATTTGCAACCTGATGGAGGTCAGTATAGATGGACTAATAGACCCAGTCCCACACACTGCTTGAAGCCCAAATATTTTTTCAGAGCTAGATGCAGAAAAAAATTATATTCAATTTGCAACCTGGTGGAGGTCAGTATAGATGGACTAATAGAACAAGTCCCACACACTGCTAGAAGCCCAAATATTTTTTCAGAGCTAGATGCAGAAAAAAATTGTATTCAATTTGCAACCTGATGGAGGTCAGTATATATGGACTAATAGACCAAGTCCCACACACTGCTAGAAGCCCAAATATTTTTTCAGAGCTAGATGCAGAATTTTTTTTTATTCAATTTGCAACCTGATGGAGGTCAGTATAGATGGACTATTAGAACAAGTCCCGCACACTGCTAGAAGCCCAAATATTTTTTCAGAGCGAGATGCAGATAAAAATTATATTGAATTTTCAGCTTGATGGAGGTCAGTATAGATGGACTAATAGACCAAGTCCTACACACTGCTAGAAGCCCAAATATTTTATCAGAGCTAAATGCAGAAAAAAATTATATTCAATTTGCAACCTGATGGAGGTCTGTATAGATGGACTAATAGACCAAGTCCCACACACTGCTAGAAGCTCAAATATTTTTTCAGAGCTGGATGCAGAAAAAAATTATATTCAATTTGCAACCTGATGGAGGTCAGTATAGATGGACTAATAGACCCAGTCCCACACACTGCTAGAAGCCCAAATATTTTTTCAGAGCTAGATGCAGCTAAAAATTATTTTTAATGTGCAACCTGATGGAGGTCAGTATAGATGGACTAATAGACCAAGTCCCACACACTGCTAGAAGCCCAAATATTTTTTCAGAGCTAGATGCAGATAAAAATTATTTTTAATTTTCAACCTGATGGAGGTCAGTATAGATGGACTAATAGACCAAGTCCCACACACTGCTAGAAGCCCAAATATTTTTTCAGAGCTAGATGCAGAAAAAAAGTTATATTCAATTTGAAACCTGATGGAGGTCAGTATAAATGGACTAATAGACGAAGTCCCACACACTGCTAGAAGCCCAAATATTTTTACAGAGCTAGATGCAGAAAAAAATTATATTGAATGTGCAACCTGATGGAGGGCAGTATAGATGGACTAATAAACCATGTCCCACACACTGCTAGAAGCCCAAATATTTTTTCAGAGCTAGATGCAGAAAAAAACTATATTCAATTTGCAACCTGGTGGAGGTCAGTATAGATGGATTAATAGACCAAGTCCCACACACTGCTAGAAGCCCAAATATTTTTTCAGAGCTAGATGCAGAAAAAAAATATATTCAATTTGCAACCTGATGGAGGTCAGTATAGATGGACTAATAGACCATGTCCCACACACTGCTAGAAGCCCAAATATTTTTTCAGAGCTAGATGCAGATAAAAATTAATTTTAATGTGCAACCTGATGGAGGTCAGGATAGATGGACTAATAGACCAAGTCCCACACACTGCTAGAAGCCCAAATATTTTTTCAGAGCTAGATGCAGAAAAAAATTATATTGAATTTGCAACCGGATGGAGATCAGTATAGATGGACTAATAGACCAAGTCCCACACACTGCTAGAAGCCCAAACATTTTTTCAGAGCTAGATGCAGATAAAAATTATTTTTAATTTGCAACCTGATGGAGGTCAGTATAGATGGACTAATAGACCAAGTCCCACACACTGCTATAAGCCCAAATATTTTTTCAGAGCTAGATGCAGAAATTTTTTTTATTCAATTTGCAACCTGATGGAGGTCAGTATAGATGGACTAATAGACCAAGTCCCACACACTGCTAGTAGCCCAAATATTTTTTGAGAGCTAGATGCAGAAAAAAATTATATTGAATTTTCAGCCTGATGGAGGTCAGTATAGATGGACTAATAGACCATGTCCCACACACTGCTAGAAGCCCAAATATTTTTTCAGAGCTAGATGCAGAAAAAAATTATATTCAATTTGCAACCTGGTGGAGGTCAGTATAGATGGACTAATAGAACAAGTCCCACACACTGCTAGAAGCCCAAATATTTTTTCAGAGCTAGATGCAGAAATTTTTTTTATTCAATTTACAACCTGATGGAGGTCAGTATAGATGGACAAAGAGAACAAGTCCCACACACTGCTAGAAGCCCAAATATTTTTTCAGAGCTAGATGCAGAAAAAAATTATATTCAATTTGCAACCTGGTGGAGGTCAGTATAGATATACTAATAGAACAAGTCCCACACACTGCTAGAAGCCCAAATATTTTTTCAGAGCTAGATGCAGATAAAAATTATTTTTAATTTGCAACCTGATGGAGGTCAGTATAGATGGACTAATAGACTAAGTCCCACACACTGCTAGAAGCCCAAATATTTTTTCAGAGCTAGATGCAGAAAAAAATTATATTCAATTTGCAACCTGATGGAGGTCAGTATAGATGGACTAATAGACCAAGTCCCACACACTGCTAGAAGCCCAAATATTTTTTCAGAGCTAGATGCAGATAAAAATTATTTTTAATTTGCATCCTGATGGAGGTCAGTATAGATGGACTAATAGACCAAGTCCCACACACTGCTAGAAGCCCAAATATTTTTTCAGAGATAGATGCAGAAAAAAATTATATTGAATTTGCAACCTGATGGAGGTCAGTATAGATGGACTAATAGACCCAGTCCCACACACTGCTTGAAGCCCAAATATTTTTTCAGAGCTAGATGCAGAAAAAAATTATATTCAATTTGCAACCTGGTGGAGGTCAGTATAGATGGACTAATAGAACAAGTCCCACACACTGCTAGAAGCCCAAATATTTTTTCAGAGCTAGATGCAGAAAAAAATTGTATTCAATTTGCAACCTGATGGAGGTCAGTATATATGGACTAATAGACCAAGTCCCACACACTGCTAGAAGCCCAAATATTTTTTCAGAGCTAGATGCAGAATTTTTTTTTATTCAATTTGCAACCTGATGGAGGTCAGTATAGATGGACTATTAGAACAAGTCCCGCACACTGCTAGAAGCCCAAATATTTTTTCAGAGCGAGATGCAGATAAAAATTATATTGAATTTTCAGCCTGATGGAGGTCAGTATAGATGGACTAATAGACCAAGTCCTACACACTGCTAGAAGCCCAAATATTTTATCAGAGCTAAATGCAGAAAAAAATTATATTCAATTTGCAACCTGATGGAGGTCTGTATAGATGGACTAATAGACCAAGTCCCACACACTGCTAGAAGCTCAAATATTTTTTCAGAGCTGGATGCAGAAAAAAATTATATTCAATTTGCAACCTGATGGAGGTCAGTATAGATGGACTAATAGACCCAGTCCCACACACTGCTAGAAGCCCAAATATTTTTTCAGAGCTAGATGCAGCTAAAAATTATTTTTAATGTGCAACCTGATGGAGGTCAGTATAGATGGACTAATAGACCAAGTCCCACACACTGCTAGAAGCCCAAATATTTTTTCAGAGCTAGATGCAGACAAAAATTATTTTTAATTTGCAACCTGATGGAGGTCAGTATAGATGGACTAATAGACCAAGTCCCACACACTGCTAGAAGCCCAAATATTTTTTCAGAGCTAGATGCAGAAAAAAAGTTATATTCAATTTGAAACCTGATGGAGGTCAGTATAAATGGACTAATAGACGAAGTCCCACACACTGCTAGAAGCCCAAATATTTTTACAGAGCTAGATGCAGAAAAAAATTATATTGAATGTGCAACCTGATGGAGGGCAGTATAGATGGACTAATAAACCATGTCCCACACACTGCTAGAAGCCCAAATATTTTTTCAGAGCTAGATGCAGAAAAAAACTATTTTCAATTTGCAACCTGGTGGAGGTCAGTATAGATGGATTAATAGACCAAGTCCCACACACTGCTAGAAGCCCAAATATTTTTTCAGAGCTAGATGCAGAAAAAAAATATATTCAATTTGCAACCTGATGGAGGTCAGTATAGATGGACTAATAGACCATGTCCCACACACTGCTAGAAGCCCAAATATTTTTTCAGAGCTAGATGCAGATAAAAATTAATTTTAATGTGCAACCTGATGGAGGTCAGGATAGATGGACTAATAGACCAAGTCCCACACACTGCTAGAAGCCCAAATATTTTTTCAGAGCTAGATGCAGAAAAAAATTATATTGAATTTGCAACCGGATGGAGATCAGTATAGATGGACTAATAGACCAAGTCCCACACACTGCTAGAAGCCCAAACATTTTTTCAGAGCTAGATGCAGATAAAAATTATTTTTAATTTGCAACCTGATGGAGGTCAGTATAGATGGACTAATAGACCAAGTCCCACACACTGCTATAAGCCCAAATATTTTTTCAGAGCTAGATGCAGAAATTTTTTTTATTCAATTTGCAACCTGATGGAGGTCAGTATAGATGGACTAATAGACCAAGTCCCACACACTGCTAGTAGCCCAAATATTTTTTGAGAGCTAGATGCAGAAAAAAATTATATTGAATTTTCAGCCTGATGGAGGTCAGTATAGATGGACTAATAGACCATGTCCCACACACTGCTAGAAGCCCAAATATTTTTTCAGAGCTAGATGCAGAAAAAAATTATATTCAATTTGCAACCTGGTGGAGGTCAGTATAGATGGACTAATAGAACAAGTCCCACACACTGCTAGAAGCCCAAATATTTTTTCAGAGCTAGATGCAGAAATTTTTTTTATTCAATTTACAACCTGATGGAGGTCAGTATAGATGGACAAAGAGAACAAGTCCCACACACTGCTAGAAGCCCAAATATTTTTTCAGAGCTAGATGCAGAAAAAAATTATATTCAATTTGCAACCTGGTGGAGGTCAGTATAGATATACTAATAGAACAAGTCCCACACACTGCTAGAAGCCCAAATATTTTTTCAGAGCTAGATGCAGATAAAAATTATTTTTAATTTGCAACCTGATGGAGGTCAGTATAGATGGACTAATAGACCAAGTCCCACACACTGCTAGAAGCCCAAATATTTTTTCAGAGCTAGATGCAGAAAAAAATTATATTCAATTTGCAACCTGATGGAGGTCAGTATAGATGGACTAATAGACCAAGTCCCACACACTGCTAGAAGCCCAAATATTTTTTCAGAGCTAGATGCAGATAAAAATTATTTTTAATTTGCATCCTGATGGAGGTCAGTATAGATGGACTAATAGACCAAGTCCCACACACTGCTAGAAGCCCAAATATTTTTTCAGAGATAGATGCAGAAAAAAATTATATTGAATTTGCAACCTGATGGAGGTCAGTATAGATGGACTAATAGACCCAGTCCCACACACTGCTTGAAGCCCAAATATTTTTTCAGAGCTAGATGCAGAAAAAAATTATATTCAATTTGCAACCTGGTGGAGGTCAGTATAGATGGACTAATAGAACAAGTCCCACACACTGCTAGAAGCCCAAATATTTTTTCAGAGCTAGATGCAGAAAAAAATTATATTCAATTTGCAACCTGATGGAGGTCAGTATAGATGGACTAATAGAATGATGCTATGCCCAAAAGGTTTTACTTCACTAGTTGCAGTAAAAAAATTGGTATTCTATACACAGGTGGTGTAGCTTGCAACACAGATAGGCTACTCCACTGACTAACACACTCTGCAATAGGCCAAAAAGGATTAGCTTTGCTAGATTTAGCCAAATGCTGTGAAAAAAACTTGCACAGCACTGGCACAGACCTGCCTGGCAAAAACTGATAGGAACTGATGTAACTTAGTCCTGAAAAGGACTGCAATTACAATTAGTCTTTACTCCCACAACCTATCTATTTAGGAGCACAGACCTGCCTGATACAAGTCTGTAGGAAATGCTGTATATAACCTAGTCCTTAAAAGGACTGCAATCACAACTATTCCCTACTCCCAAGCTATCTGTAGATTTGTGCGAAAATTAGCTTGAAATTAACAAGGTATAGCGCACACAGCAACAGCGGTGCCGTCTAACACGCAGCTGCAGCAGTGAGAAAATGGTGGCGATAGGGAAAATGGCTGGGTCTTATAGGGCAAGGACATGTGACATACACTGCCAATGACTTCGCTCCGTGTGTGCGCTGCTGATAGGCTGACAGATTTCACCTCCCCACTGTAAATGCGGGAAAGAGAAAAAAAAATGGAGATCTTCATTATTCCTGCAGAGATCCATCCACTGCCCCTTCCCAAGCCCCGCTGTACACTCAAACTGCGTATTAACTTTAATTTTCATCATTACTGAGAAAAAATCCAGTTATGATTTTGGTGCACGAACAGTTATCGAACATAACCTCGAACAGCTGAATTTTTTTAAAATCGTTCGTGTTCGCCGAACGGCTCGAACACCGCCCAAAACAGCTCGAATTTGAGATTGGCGAACAGTTCGAGTCGAACAATGCTCATCTCTAGTACTAATGGAGGTAATCAAGGTAGGGAGAGAGGCAAGAGGTCTGGTCATCTTAGTTATACAGGCCGGGGGAAACAACCTAGGTCATCACAAGAGCGCATAACTAATGGCAATAATGAAACTAGACACTTAGCGCTTCAGAGAATTTTTCACAAAACTAACTATAGTATGGTCAGAGATTGTGCAGATAGCGGTATGGCAAGGTGCGTGAGACATCACGGCCATCGAACGGACAAGGCGGGTAATAAATATTCGGATGGCAAAATTTAGAGGAGACAGAGGCGGTGTAGTGATACGACACCGACAACTCGAAGGAGATAAAGCAGGCCTCATACGGCCCGACGGTGTTCACTTAATGGATTTTGGACTGGACATATTGCTGTCAGGACTCCAGGACGGAGTGGAACAAGTGTTAAGAGTGATGGGTGGGGGTCAGAGTCCTGCATACGAGTACGCAGGATCCTCCGTGGCCTGGAAATAGAAAGGACATGTTGGAGAGTTACACTTGTTGGCCAACTTGCCGGAGTGGAGACCCAGGGCATGCTGCAACAAACTGAATTATTTTGGAAATAAAATGCCTTTCTAATGGAATGAGTATGAAGAGTTAATAAAGCTGTGACCGATCCTCACCCATCCAGTTGTAAGAGTTACAATATTGTATTGTCAAGGAAAGGGGGGCGGTAGGGGGGCTGAGTACCTGGGTTTGGTTGGGAGTCCACACTGTCTGCCTAGGCTAGATGCATTTAAAAATTCTTATTAGATACACAGGCGGTGCAGCTTGCTTCGCAGCTGGGCTACTACGCCCAAAGTATTGCCTAAGCTAGATGCAGTTAAAAATTGTATGCTGACTAGCAGACACTGAAGCTTTGGAGCAGACCTCTGAGTAAACAGCTCTTCAGACTCAACCATCTGTGTTACCCCAAGCCATAGTGCATGTAGTTTCTTACAGTTAAAAGGGGGGGCGACCCAACCCACCTGAAATTGACGATGCCAACGTCACGTAAGACACAGCAAGGGGACTCCAAAAAGAGTCTCCATTTTTTCCCAAAATTGTGGCACAGACACCACTTAAGTGGCATCAATTGCCCCACAGTTGCTTAAAACTGTTGGTGAGGTGATTTTACCAAATCCTCAAGCTTTTCGTCTCCGCAGGATGACACAGGGGTAGAAAAGTCATTGCGAATCCATGATTTGTTCATCTTTATAATCGTGAGTCTGCCTATATTCTCAGTGGACAGCCGCGTGCGCTTATCTGTCAGCACACCACCAGCAGCGCTGAACACACGTTCAGAGAGAACGCTGGCTGCAGGGCATGACAAGATCTCCAAGGCGTGAGTGGCGAGCTCCGGCCATTTTTCCTGATTGGAATCCCAAAATGAGCAAGGGTCCAGTGACACAGTCATAGCTTCGATGTTCACTTGGAGATACTCCTGTACCATCCTCTATAATCGTTGACTATGTGTCAGACTTCTTGTCTCCTGTGGCCTTGCAAAGGATGGTCTAAAAAAGTGGTGAAACGATTCCACAAAATTGCTGTTACCAGCAGATACTGTGTTACTGTTACGGTTTGAGTGATGAAGACTCGACAGTCCCACGGTTGGCAAGTGAGAAGTGTGAGATTCACTAAGTGCACCACTGGTGTTTTGTGGAAAAGCACATGTAAGATTCTGCAACAGCATCTGCAGATACTCCCGCATGCGTGAATCCCTTTCTATGGCAGGAATTATTTCGGCAAATTTACTTTTGTACTGGGGATCTAAGAGTGTGGCAACCCAGTAGTCGGGATTACTTCGAATTCTGACAGTCCGAGGGTCATGTTGCAGGTAGTGCAGCAAGAAGGCACTCATGTGTCTTGCGCATCCAGGAGGACCAAGTCCTTGTTGTGTTGGTAGCGAGGTAACAATCATGCTTCCTTACTCTGCCCTCTCCCCCCAACCTCGCACAATAGAAATGTGATCAAGGTCTCCCTCATCTGATGAGTCTTACATGCCCATCGCCAGTTCGTCCTCCACTTCTTCCTCGGCTCCTGCACCTTCCTCAAAAGTTTGTCTGCTACCATGCGCCCAGGTTAATCCCTCTCCCCCACCCTCCCATGCCTGCCGCCTTGGTGCTGCCGACCGTCTGGACCTTGGAGATGTTATCCCTTCTGCATACGACTCCTCCTCTACTTCCTCCACCTCCTCTACTTCCTCCACCTCCTCTTGTCCCACCACCTGTCTCTGAATTCTGTTTAATGTGTGCTCCAGCATGTAAATCACCGGAATAGTCATGCTGATATTGGCATCGTCGTCAGCACTAAACATCTTCGTCTCCATTTCAAAACTGTGCAGAAGGGTGTGTGGCGCCCCTGAGGGTTCAGTCGCCACAGAGTTACTGCATCTCACCCTGAGGTGTGGTATCTCACCCTCAGGTAAGGAAGGAGTATGGCTCGGGACCCTAACCCCTGCATCCAACACATACCCGCAGTGGGGGTAGGGCGAGATTGCTCCTAAGGGAGAGCACAGTCCCAGGTCCCTAGCTGGTGGGAGGGTCCTATGTAGTGGGTGCTTAGGGTAGCAGCTTAGGGGAGCACATGACAGGGAGAGTATAAATAGGAAGCCATCTTAGAAAGAGCAAGCCAGTCAGAGGAGGAGAAGTGACAGGAGCAGAGGCTCTGCATGAGCTCTGCTCCGGAGGCGGGCCTAGCCTGGGAGGCCCAGGACTGAAGGAGAGAAGAGAGGAGTGGGAGCAGGAAGGCTCCAGGAACCGAAGGGACCCTAGGGGTACGGGCCGTGCAGAAGGCCACCCGTACGCCCGCTGCTACCAGGAGGTAGAGGGGTTAGGCCAGATAAGGGGAACCGGTCCCTCAACTAGCGGAGAAACAGCAAGGCTCAACTAGAAACCGGAGGCTGCAGCATTTCATGTACTGCAGGCCAAAGTCCACACCAGTCTCACTAAGAAGGTAGCCACATAGGACCCAGGGGACGGAACACATGTCGCTCGCCAAGGCCCGAGTATACCGGATAGAAGTGTGAGGGAAGGCCAGAGAAAGGACAAACAGAAGGGGGTCCTGCTAAGTACTCCGGAGCTATCTGGGGGTGGGCTGAGCTCCTCACTGAGTACGCACAGCACGACGGGGGAGATTGCTCTGGTACCTGTAATCTTGACTGCAACAACTGTGAGTAAAGATCTTGGGACTGCATCACACGGACTCTGTGTTCATTATTGACTCCCTGCACTACAACCACCATCATCCACCCACACTGCTCTGAAGCTACACTCTTCCTGTGGGGAGTAATAATACCATTGCTGCAAAACCACCAGCTTCAGAGGACTGTTCCGCAGCGGCGGCCACTTTGGTCGCACTCCACAGGTGGCGTAGTCGGACATTATAAAACCCATATATACAAATTACCCTTGGATTGACCGCCCTGGGTCACGGACCGGGTCACCGCCACAGTAACTAAAACCCCCAGCGTCTACCGGCCCTGCTCCGGGCACCCTACGGCCCAGGGGGCGCGTCAACTTCATAGGTCCCTGATCTGAGACCACTCCTGCAGCGTGATTTGCCCCACCTCTGGATCTCGTTGGCCCAGGCTATATGTCAGAACTTATTGCACCAGGGCTTGTCGGTGCTGCCACAGTCGCTGCAACATGTGCAGAGTTGAATTCCACCGGGTAGGCACATCACATTTTAGCTGGTGAAGTGGCAGGCCCAACGACTTCTGTAGAGATGTAAGTCGCTGAGCTGCGGGATGCGAACGGCGGAAGTGAGCACACAGCGACCGTGCCCTCTGCAGAAGGCCATCTAGTCTGGGATAGTGGGCTAAAAATTGCTGGACAACCAGGTTCAACACGTGAGCCATACAAGGCACGTGTGTGACATTGCCCCGGCGAAGGGCCGCACCCAGGTTTGCAGCATTGTCGCACACGGCCTTCCCTGGTTTCAGGTCCAGTGGAGACAACCATTCATGAAATTGGTTCTCCAGAGCTGACCACAACTCCTCAGCTGTGTGACTCACATTTCCCAGACATTTCAATGTAAAAACCGCCTGATGACGTTGAGCCCTACTGCCAGCATAGTAAGGAGGTGTGCAGGATCCCTTCTGCGCAGTTAGAAAGCTTGTGGCATGACCAGACAGGATTTGGGTGCAGGTGGAAGACCGAGAGGAGGTTGAGGAGGCAGAAGCAGTGGAGGAACTTTGACATAAAGAGGATTGACGCACAACTCGTGGGGACGGCAAGACTTGGACAGCAGCCCCTTGTCCTGCTGTCACCATAGTTACCCAGTGCCCAGTCAGCGACATGTAACGCCCCTGTCCATGCCTACTCGTCCAAGTGTCTGTGGTGAAATGCACCCTGTCACACACAGAGTTTCTCAAAGAAGCGGTGATGTTGTGTGCGACATGCTGGTGGAGCGCAGGCACACCTTTCTTTGAGAAGTAGTGCCGACTGGGCATCTGGTACTGGGGCACTGCGACGGACATAAGGTCTCGAAAATCCTCTGTGTCCACCAGGCGGAAAGGCAGCATTTCTGTAGCCAAGAGCTTGCAGATGGTGAAATTCAACCTCTTAGCTTTCTCATGGCTAGGAGGAAATGGTCTTTTACTTGTCCACATCTGAGGGACCGAGGGCTGGCTATTGTGCTTAGACGGGGTTGATAAGGGTGTCCCCGGCAAACTGCCGGTCTGTGAGGAAGATGCAGGCGGACATGTTAGGTTGCCTTGATCCAAAGGTGGTGCTATCGATGTCGGACAGCGCTCAACACCAGCTGCTGTTACCACCTCCAAAGAAAATGATGACCTGCCAATCACGCTGGCTGTTGCGGGTAAAGAGGTGGCAGGTCTGCGCCCCAAAACAGGTGTGACTGCTGTCCCCCCAGTCACAGAGGATGAAGAGGCTGCGGATGCACAAGATATGGCAGACGGTGGTTGGCCCGGCCGGCTAGGCCGCATTGTAGCACACTGAGCTTCCCACTGCAACTTATGCTTCATGTCCATGTGCCGGTTCATGCATGAAGTACTCAAACTATGTATTTTTTGGCCTCTACTTAGCTTTTGCTGACAAATGTTACAGATAACACGAGTTGGGTCATCTTTATCGATCTGAAAAAATGCCCAGGCTATGCAAGGCTTAGCACCCATGCGACCTGAAGAGCCACCACGACTTGTAGTGAGAGGCAGAGTTGTGTTTGAGGATGCAGTTGTTGACGTGCTTCCAGTACTACGTCTCTGTCCAGGAAGGCGCAACCTGACCTCGTCGTCACTAGCATCTTCCTCCACCTCCTCTGCTGACCTCATCTCTTGGCTGACTGTGGGTTGACAGTAAGTGGGATCTCCAACCTCATCATCATCACCCTGTGTGTTATCACACCCGTCGTCCTCAGAGCCAACCTGTTCCTGCCCTGACAAAAAACTAAAGTTGTCGCTCCAATCAGGTATTTGAGTCTTATCATCGTCTTCCTCATTGTCTCCACCAACAGGAGTTACAGTTTGGGAATGAGGGTCTACATTATGGTCAGAACCTTCTGCGTCTGGTCCTGGATCCGACTCATAAAGATTCTGGGCATCAGTGCAGATCATTTCCTCGTCTGGATTCACAGAAGCGCTGGAGTCGACCTCTGATTCCCAGGCTATAGTATGAGTAAACAGCTCTGCAGACTCAACCATCTGTTCTACCTCATACTCAGACGGGCAGCTGGAGATTTGGGAGCTGTGAGGAAGCAAGTGCGATTTGGGTGACACCTTTGAGGACTGGAGTATTTGTGATGTTGAAGTTGATGTGGAGGAGAGCCCACTTAAAGGAGCACTTGATATCCGTTGAAGCACCTGCTGTTTTTGTGCCTCATCTGGAATTTGTAGCGATTGGCGTGGCCGTAAGAAAGGGATCTTATCACATTGTCCGCTAAAAGAAGTAGACATTTTAGTTTGGCTGGAAGATGGTCTTTCTTCTGCAGATGTTACTGTTGCTTTAACACCTACCCCACGGACACAACCTTTTTTCCCCTTCCCAACACGCCTATTCCAATTTCCACCAGCAGCAGGCCTTTTTCCACTCATTTTGGTGGTTAACTAATTCACAACTCTGGAGTTGTTTGCACAAAAAAACAATGGATGGTAACCGAGCAGAGCTGAGTGGCCAAACTGTGGTATTAGGCCAAAACTATTGGCTGGGTTAGATGCAGAAAAAAATATATTCAGTTTGCAACCTGATGGAGGTCAGTATAGATGGACTAATACAACAAGTCCCACACACAGCTAGAAGCCCAAATATTTTTTCAGAGGTACTGTAGATGCAGATAAAAATTATTTTTAATTTGCAACCTGATGGAGGTCAGTATAGATGGACTAATAGAGAAAGTCCGACACACTGCTAGAAGGCCAAATATTTTTTCAGAGCTAGATGCAGAAAAAAATTATATTCAGTTTGCAACCTGATGGAGGTCAGTATAGATGGACTAATAGAGAAAGTCCGACACACTGCTACAAGGCCAAATATTTTTTCAAAGGTAGATGCAGAAAAAAATTATATTCAGTTTGCAACCTGATGGAGGTCTGTATAGATGGATTAATAGAACAAGACCCACACACAGCTAGAAGCCCAATATTTTTTCAGAGGTAGATGCAGAAAAAAATATATTCAGTTTGCAACCTGATGGAGGTCAGTATAGATGGACTAATACAATAACTCCCACACACAGCTAGAAGCCCAAATATTTTTTCAGAGGTACTGTAGATGCAGATAAAAATTATTTTTAATTTGCAACCTGATGGAGGTCAGTATAGATGGACTAATAGAGAAAGTCCGACACACTGCTAGAAGGCCAAATATTTTTTCAGAGCTAGATGCAGAAAAAAATTATATTCAGTTTGCAACCTGATGGAGGTCAGTATAGATGGACTAATAGAGAAAGTCCGACACACTGCTACAAGGCCAAATATTTTTTCAGAGGTAGATGCAGAAAAAAATTATATTCAGTTTGCAACCTGATGGAGGTCTGTATAGATGGATTAATAGAACAAGACCCACACACAGCTAGAAGCCCAATATTATTTCAGAGGTAGATGCAGAAAAAAATATATTCAGTTTGCAACCTGATGGAGGTCAGTATAGATGGACTAATACAACAAGTCCCACACACAGCTAGAAGCCCAATATTTTTTCAGAGGTAGATGCAGAAAAAAATATATTCAGTTTGCAACCTGATGGAGGTCAGTATAGATGGACTAATACAACAAGTCCCACACACAGCTAGAAGCCCAAATATTTTTTCAGAGGTACTGTAGATGCAGATAAAAATTATTTTTAATTTGCAACCTGATGGAGGTCAGTATAGATGGACTAATACAACAAGTCCCACACACAGCTAGAAGCCCAAATATTTTTTCAGAGGTACTATAGATGCAGATAAAAATTATTTTTAATTTGCAACCTGATGGAGGTCAGTATAGATGGACTAATAGAGAAAGTCCGACACACTGCTAGAAGGCCAAATATTTTTTCAGAGCTAGATGCAGAAAAAAATTATATTCAGTTTGCAACCTGATGGAGGTCAGTATAGATGGATTAATAGAACAAGACCCACACACAGCTAGAAGCCCAATATTTTTTCAGAGGTAGATGCAGAAAAAAATATATTCAGTTTGCAACCTGATGGAGGTCAGTATAGATGGACTAATACAACAAGTCTCACACACAGCTAGAAGCCCAAATATTTTTTCAGAGGTATTGTAGATGCAGATAAAAATTAGTTTTAATTTGCAACCTGATGGAGGTCAGTATAGATGGAATAATACAACAAGTCCCACACACAGCTAGAAGCCCAAACATTTTTTCAGAGGTACTGTAGATGCAGATACAAATTATTTTTAATTTGCAACCTGATGGAGGTCAGTATAGATGGACTAATACAACAAGTCCCACACACAGCTAGAAGCCCAAATATTTTTTCAGAGGTAGATGCAGAAAAAAATATATTCAGTTTGCAACCTGATGGAGATCAGTATAGATGGACTAATACAACAAGTCCCACACACAGCTAGAAGCCCAAATATTTTTTCAGAGGTACTGTAGATGCAGATACAAATTATTTTTAATTTGCAACCTGATGGAGGTCAGTATAGATGGACTAATACAACAAGTCCCACACACAGCTAGAAGCCCAAATATTTTTTCAGAGGTAGATGCAGAAAAAAATATATTCAGTTTGCAACCTGATGGAGGTCAGTATAGATGGACTAATACAACAAGTCCCACACACAGGTAGAAGCCCAAATAATTTTTCAGAGGTACTGTAGATGCAGATAAAAATTATTTTTAATTTGCAACCTGATGGAGGTTAGTATAGATGGACTAATACAACAAGTCCCACACACAGCTAGAAGCCCAAATATTTTTTCAGAGGTACTGTAGATGCAGATACAAATTATTTTTAATTTGCAACCTGATGGAGGTCAGTATAGATGGACTAATAGAGAAAGTCCGACACACTGCTAGAAGGCCAAATATTTTTTCAGAGCTAGATGCAGAAAAAAATTATATTCAGTTTGCAACCTGATGGAGGTCAGTATAGATGGATTAATAGAACAAGACCCACACACAGCTAGAAGCCCAATATTTTTTCAGAGGTAGATGCAGAAAAAAATATATTCAGTTTGCAACCTGATGGAGGTCAGTATAGATGGACTAATACAACAAGTCCCACACACAGCTAGAAGCCCAAATATTTTTTCAGAGGTACTGTAGATGCAGATAAAAATTAGTTTTAATTTGCAACCTGATGGAGGTCAGTATAGATGGACTAATACAACAAGTCCCACACACAGCTAGAAGCCCAAATATTTTTTCAGAGGTACTGTAGATGCAGATACAAATTATTTTTAATTTGCAACCTGATGGAGGTCAGTATAGATGGACTAATACAACAAGTCCCACACACAGCTAGAAGCCCAAATATTTTTTCAGAGGTAGATGCAGAAAAAAATATATTCAGTTTGCAACCTGATGGAGGTCAGTATAGATGGACTAATACAACAAGTCCCACACACAGCTAGAAGCCCAAATATTTTTTCAGTGGTACTGTAGATGCAGATAAAAATTATTTTTAATTTGCAACCTGATGGAGGTCAGTATAGATGGACTAATACATCAAGTCCCACACACAGCTAGAAGCCCAAATATTTTTTCAGAGGTACTGTAGATGCAGATACAAATTATTTTTAATTTGCAACCTGATGGAGGTCAGTATAGATGGACTAATAGAGAAAGTCCGACACACTGCTAGAAGGCCAAATATTTTTTCAGAGCTAGATGCAGAAAAAAATTATATTCAGTTTGCAACCTGATGGAGGTCAGTATAAATGAATTAATAGAACAAGACCCACACACAGCTAGAAGCCCAAATATTTTTTCAGAGGTAGATGCAGAAAAAAATATATTCAGTTTGCAACCTGATGGAGGTCAGTATAGATGGACTAATACAACAAGTCCCACACACAGCTAGAAGCCCAAATATTTTTTCAGAGGTACTGTAGATGCAGATAAAAATTAGTTTTAATTTGCAACCTGATGGAGGTCAGTATAGATGGACTAATAGAATGATGCTATGCCCAAAAGATTTTACTTCACTAGGTGCAGTAAAAAAATTGGTATTCTATACACAGGTGGTATATCTTGCAGCACAGATAGGCTACTCCACTGACTAACACACTCTGCAATAGGCCAAAAAGGATTAGCTTTGCTAGATTCAGCCAAATGCTGTGAAAAAAACTTGCACAGCACTGGCACAGACCTGCCTGGCAAAAACTGATAGGAACTGATGTAACCTAGTCCTGAAAAGGACTCCAATTACAATTAGTCTTAACTCCCACAACCTATCTATTTAAGAGCACAGACCTCCCTGATAAAAGTCGTAGGAAATGCTGTAACCTAGTCCTTAAAAGGACTGCAATCACAACTATTCCCTACTCCCAAGCTATCTGTATATTTGTGCGAAAATTGGCTTGAAATTAACAAGGTATAGCGCACACAGCAACAGCGGTGCCGTCTAACACGCAGCTGCAGCAGTGAGAAAATGGTGGCGACGGGGAAAATGGCTTGGTCTTATAGGGCAAGGACATGTGACATACACTGCCAATGACACATGCCCTTGCTTGTGTGAAAAAAAGCACTTCGCTCCGTGTGTGCGCTGCTGATAGGCTGACAGATTGCACCTCCCCACTGCAAATGCGGGAAAGAGAAAAAAAAATGGAGATCTTCATTGTTCCTGCAGAGATCCATCCCCTGCCCCTCCCCCCACCCCGCTGTACACTCAAACTGCGTATTAACATTAATTTTCATCATTACTGAGAAAAAATCCAGTTATGATTTTGGTGCACGAACAGTTATCGAACATAACCTCGAACAGCTGAATTTTTATCAAATTGTTCGTGTTCGCCGAACGGCTCGAACACCGCCCAAAACAGCTCGAATTTGAGATTGGCGAACAGTTCGAGTAGAACAACTCTCATCTCTAATGCCTATATCTGTGCCTCCCCCTCCTTTTACTTCTCCACCTCTTTTCTTTTCGCATGACTATATGTACTTGTCACTTTTCCATGTGTTAGTTGTGTCTTCTGAGCAGTTTGTCAGCTTTTGGACACTTTTGAAGGTGTTTTCTATGTGTTTCTATGTGTTTTTGCTTGCCTGCCATTGGTTTTAACGGTGTTCGAAGGTGTTCGACGAACAGTTCGGGGAACATACGGGTGTTCGACGAACCGAACCGAACTCGAACACTACGGGGGAGGCTCAACACTATTCCTCACCCTGATCCTCCCCCCTCTCACAATGCCGAGTGCCTGGAGACAACTGATCCTACACTTAGACACTCATAAGAGCTGTTCACTTTTCAATTTGTAGATTCGGGCCTATTGCCCAGCCAGCTTCAAGCGAGTCAAGAGGAGAACGTAACACCAACATGACAGAAGTTGCCAGTACAACTGTTAGGTCTTCCCGAGTCTGGCTGTTTTTTAAAGATTCTACAGATAACCCCAAAAAGGCCATTTGCACCACCTGCCAAGACAGCATCAGCAGGGGTTGTAAAACTAGCAGCCTGACCACCACCAGCATGATCAGGCACATGGCAGCAAAGCAGTGTCTGTGGGTGGCACCACTGCTTCTTCCACTGTTGTGCATACATGCCAATCCCCTGTCCATGGCGCATGCGAAGATGCCTCCCTCCCTGTACATGTTGGTGCACACTCTCAACTAGCACCATCAGCAAGAATGTCCACTTCCTTGTCCCAGCGCAGTGTTCAGTTGTCCCTACCCCAGTCCTTGGAATGCAAGTGCAAATACGCAGCCAATGCCCCACAGGCCACACTACGAAATTCACACATTTCGTGACTGCTTGCGCTTGAAATATTGCCTTTTAGGATCGTGGAGACAGAAGCTTTCTGCAACCTGATGGCAGGGGTCGTCCCTCGGTCCCCAGGCACCACTATTTCTCCCGATGTGTGGTCCCCGCATTACACACGCACGTGTCCCACAACATTAGCCGTGCTCTCAACAACACAGTTACTGAGAAAGTCCACCTAACCAAGGACACGTGGACAAGTCCTTGTGGGTAGGGACGGTACATATCGCTGACGGCACACTGGGTTAATATAGTGGAAGCCGAGACCAAGTCAGATCTTGGGACGGAACACGTCCTCCCGACGCCGAGGATTGAGAGCCCTGGGTCAATCATGGTTGCCCCCACATTCTACAGCTCCTGCACCTCCTCCTCTTCAGCCTCCATCTCCAAAATGAGCACATCAGTCAGAAGCTTGAAGCACTACAGCACTGCCTCGGCCAAGCGGCAACGGGCTGTGCTGAAGCTAATATGCTTAGGTGACAAACCGCACACCGCTGAAGAGTTGTGGACAGCTCTGAAAAAGCAGGCAGATCTGTGGCTGACACCGCTGAACCTACAGCCAGGCATGGTCATGTGTGACAATGGCCAGAACCTGGTGGTGGCTCTGAAGCTAGAAGAGCTCACACATATACCATGCCTGGCCTATGTGCTTTACCTTGTGGTTCAGTGGTTTCTCAAAACCTACCCAGATCTGTCACATCTGCTTGTCAAAATACACGGTGTGTGTGCCCATTTTAGAAAGTCAGCTACAGCTTCTGCCACCCTTGCTGTGCTTCAGCAGCATTTTCAGCTTCCAGCTCACTGACTGGTGTGTGATGTCCCCACACGTTGGAACTCTACATTGCAGATGTTGGGAAGGATTTGTGAGCAGAAGAGGGCAGTTGTTGACTACCAGCATCAACACGGCCGTCGATATTCAGATCAGACTCAACACATAAGCCCTCAGGAGTGGACATGTATGTCAAACATCTGTACCATACTCCAAAACTTTGAGGACTCCACCAAGATGGTGAGCGGCGATGATGCCATAATTAGCATCACCATCCCTGCTCACAGTTAAAGATGATGCATTGCTGGTGGAGTACGATGAGATGGAGCAAGGAACCATACAGGGTGATTCCACACAGCCCAGCCTTATATCATCCCAATGAGGAAGAGGAGGAGGAGGAAGAACAGGAGCTATTTTCCTGCGCTTTAGACAGCACTACCTGCACAAGTGTCATACCGTCTGTTCAGCGTGGATGGCCTGAGGACAGGGAGGAGGAGGAAGAGGAGGAGGATGAAGAGGTTTAGAGGAGAGCATGGTCAGTCATCCTCTTGGTAAGGAAACGGAAGTCTTGCCTCTTTACAGTCTGTCACACATGGCTGAGTATATGTTACGCTGCCTTTCCCATGACCCTTGCGTTGTCCAAATTTAGGGTGACAGTCATTACTGATTGGTGACACTTCTAGACTCACGCTAAAAGGAGAACTTTCTGTCTCTTATTCCCTTGCCGGACAGGCCTAATAAAATGGGGCAGTACCAGAATGCCCTTGTTGCGGAATTATTAAAAAAATTCCCATCTGAAAACGCTGGAGACAGAGTTTCTTGGACAACCAAGGAGCACCGGCAAGAGAGACACAAATGCAATCGAGCAGAGGCAGGGGAACACTGTTAACGTCTGTGACAGTTTTCTCAGACCCTTCCATCACACAGACCCTGAGGCGCAGGGTACTCTCCCAAGGAGGGAAAAGTTTAGGAAAATGCTGAAGGAGTACCTTGCCAATCATACCAATGTCCTCTGTGATTCCTCTGTGCATTATAATTATTGGGCAACCTAGCTGGACACATGGCATGAACTGGCTCTATACGCCTCGAGGTCCTGGCCTGCCCTGCCGCTAGCATTTTGTCAGAGCCGGCTTTTAGTGCCGATGGTGGAATTGTAACCAATAGGCACATCCGCCTGTTAACTGAAAATGCTGACAGGCTGACTTATAAAAATGAATAAGGGCTGGATTGGGCCAGACTTCTAAACACCACCGAATGATAGCAATGTAGCATAAACTCAAATACAGTGTCTTTTTTTGGGGAGGTCTAACTCTATTCGCATGCACCTCTGTCTTCACATCCAGACATGCGTATAAACTTCCTGATTTTGTCTATTTGCTCTTGTCCTTTTCCTTCTCCTCATCCTCATCTTCCACCACCATATCACCACAATATCTACCACATCACCATATCTGCGTCTCTTGCAAGGAGCATTGGAGTTCCTCCAAAGTTTTGGCCGCTGTTGCATTCACTACATAGGCAAACAGTATGGGAGACCCACTTCCTAAAATTGGAACATTGTTTTCAGGAGGCCCTCCGACCTCTACGTCTCTTGCAAGGGACATTGGAGTTCCTCCAAATTTTTGGCAGCTCTTGCATTCACTGCATAGGCAAACAGTATCAGAGACCCACTACTTTCTAATGGGAACACGTCATTACTGTGGCCCAGCTCTATGTGTCTTTAAATTGGTATTGTTTAAACCAAATTTTGGCAGCCCTTCCAGTTACTGCATCGGTATTACCACTATAGGAGTCCCGCTCCTGTTTAATGGGAACATTTTTTTTTACTGAGGACCTCCTCTATGTCCCTTCAAAGGGGTATTGGGGTGCGTCCAAATTTTTGGCAGCCCTGCATACGCAATAACAGTATATGAGACCCACTCTTTAATAATGGGAACAACAAAGCATAGCCGACTGCTGGCCTTGAAGAATAGTAAGGGCCACCTGATGGCCCTATAAAAATAGTGTTTGTGACTTTCAGAGTCATTCCTTCATAAATAAAACAACATGTGTCTGATGATGTCTCACACACCACATGGCTAGGTAAGGTAGTAAAATGTTAAAATGACATTTCCTGATGAATGCATTTTTCACCGTTGGAAGCAATGAAAGTGAGAGTGCAAAAACGCATCAAAAACGCTACGTGTGAACATAGCCCAAGGTGTGGAGGAGCATTTTTGTTTTTGTATGTTTATTTTGCCTTATATACAAGTCATTACCCTGGAAAGGATGTTCCTTAACATTTTTCCCAGGAAAATCCATTTTGGTTTTGGTTTTGTATGTTTTATTGTGAGTCCGTAAAAGTGGTCTAACACCTCTGACAACGTTGTTGACAGCAGTGACCTGAGAGTCAGAAATGCTTCCAGGGGTCTTCCCGATGCTGTTCCCTTGTCATTTCAGCACTGTTCTTATCGATTTGGGCAATTTTTAGGCCCTCTGAAGACCGCCGGGGGGAACGCCAGAAAAATACTCGCTTTTCTCATAGACTTAATTTGGTCTCATTACCAATACTCGAGCACTCGAGCATTCCAATTTGCGCGACCCGAGCAACGAGTACCCAAGCATTTTAGTGCTCGCTCATCACTAGTGAGCAGCACTGTATGTCTTAAATGTACGTCTTTGTCACGGGGTCACCGCGAAAGTTTGGAACCAGAAGACCTCAGCATCGGATGGCTCCTACTACTGCTGTGAGAAGAACCACTTCTCCTTCATTTTAAATGTGTTGGTTTCTTTTGGCAGAACAGGGGTTAAGCGGCCATCTTGGATTTCCCTGTGTTCACAGTTGAGCTCGGTTAACCACTCCCTCTCACTTTATAATCTGGGCTCTGACTCAGTTCCTTGTCAGAGCTAGCATTTGCTGCATGGCTAAGGAGAGTGAGGAGATCTATGACAAGGAGTGTTGGAGGAATAACTTGTGACTGTTGCCTGGTTTGTATGCGTGGTTATTCCTTACCCTCCTCCATTTTGGTTTATTCCCCCTACCTTCACACCTCGGTGCTTCCCTCTGTTATACGTGTGACAATATTTTGTGTGCCTGGAGTTTTTCTGTTTACCCCTGTCTGTGTTGCCCTGTTTGTAGGGTAGCTGTACTTCGGTACACAGTAGCGCCCCTCTTCCCCAGATGGGGGAGGAGATCAAGCGGAGGGCTATCTCAGGAGTTAGGATGAGGGTGGAGGACACGGCATCCTCACCTTCAGAGGTATCCGGTGGAATAGGGTGAGCTAGGGCGCCCCCTTGTGTTGGGTAAGGGTAGGAGCCCCTGATCCCTGGTCACCCGACAGCAGTGTCGTGACAGTCATACGTCATGTCCTTGCCTTTGATGCAGGCTCGGACCCTGAACATGCATCTTTCCCTGGACTTGACAGCTGATATATCAGTCAACATGTGACTCTAATACCCACATGTGGAGTGGAGCTCTGCCCGCGGCTGTTAATCTGTTAAATCCTGCGGTCAATCTCTGACAGCGCCATTTAACATGCGCTGGGAGGGGGGCATGTAATTCCACACTCCCATTGGCGCGCTGTGACGTGATGGGTTGTCATGACAGCCGGTGGTCTCCTGAAGACCCCTTTGCCTGTCATTATGATCCTCCTGTGATCCACTGCTATGTATAGCACAAGCGATCATATGATCGCAGCTTCAAGTCCCCTAGGATAACTATTAGATATAGTAAAAAGTGAAATAAAAAGTTTTTAAAAATAAAAAGATAAAAAGACACAAGAGTTAAAATCAACCCTTTTTGCCCCATTAAAAATAAAGTAATTAAAAAAAACATATTTGGTATCACTGCATTCATAAAAGTCGGCTCTATCAAAATATAAAATAAGTTAATCCAATTGGTAAATGGCATAACGAGAAAAAAAAATCAAAAATCCAAAATTAAGTTTTTTTGTCCGTCCCTGCATTGCAATAAAATGAAATAAGAGGCAACTAAAACAATGTGTCTACCCCAAAATGGTTTCAATAAAAACATCAGGATGCAAAAAAATAAGCTTTCACAGAGCCTCATATCCCGAAAAATTTAATTAGATCGCAGAAAATGGCGACAAAGGCAACATTTTTTTTTTAAAATTTCCAAATTTATTTTCATCACTTAAATAAAAAATATATATGCATGATTGATATCTGCTTACTCACACTGACCTGTAGAATCATAATGCCAAGTGAGTTTTACCATATAGTGAAAATGGCAAATAAAAAAAAACAAAAAACAATTGTGAAGTTGCACTTTGTTTTGCAATTTCAACGCACTTGTAATTTTTTTCCAGTTTTGAAGATCACTGTCGTAGATTAAATGGTTTCATTCAAAAGTACAACTCATCCCACAAAAATCAAGCCCTCATACGGCCATATACATACATGATGCGACACTAATAAATACCATGAGCTCTAATATTGCTGCAAACATTTAAAACATAAAGGTACTTAGCGTTTTTTGATCAAAAAGAGCAAATGCCATCCAAGCACATCAAGGTGACTTTTTAATATGGATTGTCTCTAAACACTAAATGTCTTACCTATGTGCGAAAACAGCCTCATGTGAATCCATATTAAAATGTCACCTTGACGTGGTTGGGTGGCCTTGCACTCTTTGATCAAAAACGCTAAGCACCTTTACGTTTTTAATGTTTGCAGAAATATTGCAGTTCATGCTGGCGCATCGATATGTATATGTTAGTATATTGCCATCACAGTGTATTTGTGCACCTGTGCATTAGTTTAATACTAAAGGTGTGCGACTCCTATTTTCTATTTTTTTGTGTAGTACATATTGGGGGATGTGGCCCCCTCCAGGGCCCAGCACCCTTATCCACACATAAGATTTTAATTGCAAGCTATTATAGGTTTCCTTTTCATTCCCCATTCACATGAGGCTATTTTGGCACATAGAGAGGTAAGACCTTGAGTGTTTAGGGACCATCTATATTAAAAGGTCACCTTTACGCTGTTGGATGGCTTATGCGCTCGTTGAACAAAAAACGGTAAGTACCTTTATGTTTTTAACGTTTTCAGCAATATTGGATTTCATGTATTCCTTAGTCGTATGTGTTGTGTATTTAAATGTTTGTATAATGGCCACACAGCATATTTGTGCGCCAGGGGATTAATTTAATACTAAATCTGTGTGGGTCCTATTTTTTTATTTTTTGTGTTTCATACGGCTTTATTGACGGAAAAATAAAAAAGTTATAGCTAATGGAATAAAAAAATGAAAAAGGGAAAATGGCCATGTAATGAAAGGGTTAAGAAAGCAACTAATGGTCAATTATGTGAGCTGGTTAGTCAAAACTATCACATATAGAAATGGGAGAAGGTTGTGATGGGTAAGAATTCAAACACTGTGCAGACATTACTTATGGCTAATTTTTTTTTTTTTTTTTAAAAAAACCTCTATAGTCCTGGACTGGGTGATTTTTTGTTTTCCCCCTTTTTTTCCCAAGAGCTGTAATGTTCATATTTTTCTGTTGATATAGCCTGTAAAAAGGCTTGTTTTTTGGGGAGATCTACATGGGTAAAACATAGCAGATGAAGTTTAACCCCTTCCTGACATGTAACTACACTGTGTGCAGAATTATTAGGCAAGTTGTATTTTAGAGGATTATTTTTATTATTGATCAACAACTATGTTCTCAATCAACCCAAAAGACTCATAAATATCCAAGCTTAATATTTTTGGAAGTTGGAGTGGGCTTTTTTTTTATTTGGCTATCTTAGGAGTGTATCTGTTTGTGCAGGTAACTATTACTGTGCAGAATTATTAGGCAACTTAATAAAAACCAAATATAATCCCATCTCACTTGTTTATTTTCACCAGGTAAACCAATATCAGTGCACAAAATTTCGAAATAAAAATTTCTGACATGCAAAAACAAAAACAAAAAAAATTAGTGATGAATATAGCCACCTTTCTTTATGATGACACTCAACAGCCTTCCATCCATAGATTCTGTCAGTTGCTTGATCTGTTTTCAATCAACATTGCGTGCAGCAGCCACCTCAGCCTCCCAGACACTGTTCCGAGAGGTGTACTGTTTTCCGTCCCTGTAGATCTCACATTTTATGATAGAGAACCTGTGGTCTATGAGGTTCAGATCAGGTGAACAAGGGGGCCATGTCATTATTTTTTCTTCTTTTAGACCTTTACTGGCCAGCCACGCTGTGGAGCAGTTGGATGCATGTGATGGAGCATTGTCCTGCATGAAAATCATGTTTTTCTTGAACGATACCGACTTCTTCCTGTACCACTGCTTGAAGAAGTTGTCTTCCAGAAACTGGCAGTAGGTCTGGGAGTTGAGCTTCACTCCATCCTCAACCCAAAAAGGTCCCACAAGTTCATCTTTGATGATACCAGCCCATACCAGTACCCCATCTCCACCTTGCTGGCGTCTGAGTCGGAGTGGAGCTCTCTGCCCTTTACAGATCCAGCCTCTGGCCCATCCATCTGGCCCATCAAGAGTCACTCTCATTTCATCAGTCCATAAAACCTTTGAAAAATCAGTCTTAAGATATTTCTTGTCCCATTCTTGACGTTTTATCTTATGTTTCTTGTTCAAACGTGGACGTTTTTCAGCCTTCCTTACCTTGGCCATGTCCCTGAGTATCGCACACCTTGTGCTTTTTGATACTCCAGTAACGTTGCAGCTCTGAAATATGGCAAAACTGGTGGCGAATGGCATCTTGGCAGCTTCATGCTTCATTTTCCTCAATTCATTGGCAGTTATTTTGCGCCTTTTTTGGCCAACACGCTTCTTGCGACCCTGTTGGCTATTTGCCATGAAACGCTTGATTGTTCGGTGATCACGCTTCAAAAGTTTGGAAATTTCAAGACTGCTGCATCCCTCTGCAAGACATCTCACAATTTTGGACTTTTCAGAGCACGTCAAATCTCTCTTCTGACCCATTTTGCCAAAGGAAAGGAAGTTGCCTAATAATTAAGCACACCTTATATAGGGTGATGATGTCATTAGTCAACACCCCTACTCATTACAGAGATGCACATCTCCAGATTTACTTAATTGGTAGTTGGCTCTCAAGCCTATGCAGCTTGAAGTAGGACAATATGTATAAAAAGTATAAAAGTGATCAAAATACGCATTTGCCTAATAATTCTGCATGCGGTGTATACTATTACATCAAATGTCTCTGTGTTTCATAAGTTGAGCCTACATTATTGCCGGCAGATGATGGCTGTGCCATTTATTCACATAAACTTTAGTTATAACCCAGTCCTATTTCATTGGTTTACAATCCGGTCCATCTACTTTTTTGTCTTATTGCAGCCCAATGTATTTTCATTGGTCTACAGCCTTGTCTATTATTATTATCATTATTATTATTATTTATTATTATAGTGCCATTAATTCCATGGCGCTTTACATGTGATAGGGATATACATAACAAAAGCATTTACATAATCTTAACAAAACGAGTCAGCGACTGCTACAGGAGGAGCGAGGACCCTGCCCGCGAGGGCTCACATTCTAGAAGGGATGGGTGAGGATACATTAGGTGAGGGTAGAGCTGGTCATGCAGCGGTGGTTACTGCAGGTTGTAGGCTTGTCGGAAGAGGTAGGTCTTCAGGTTTCTTATGAAGGTTTCCACGGTCGGCGAGAGTCTGATGTGTTGGGGTAGAGAGTTCCAGAGTAGGGGGGATGCACCGGAGAAATCTTGTATATGATTGTGGGAGGAGGAGATAAGCGGGGAGTAGAGGAGGAGATCTTGTGAGGATCGGAGGTTGCGTGCAGGTAAGTACCGGGAGACTAGGTCACAGATGTATGGGGGAGACAGGTTGTGGATGGCTTTGTATGCCATGGTTAGAGTTTTGAACTGAATTCTCTGGGCAATGGGGAGCCAGTGAAGAGATTGACAGAGAGGAGAGGCCGTGGAATAGCGGGAGGACAGGTGGATTAGTCGAGCAGCAGAGTTTAGGATAGATTGGAGAGGTGCAAGAGTGTTGGAAGGGAGGCCACGGAGCAGGAGGTTGCAGTAGTTGAGGCGGGATATGATGAGGGCATGCACTAGTGCTTTTGCAGAGTCTTTGCTGAGGAATGCACGGATCCGGGAGATGTTTTTGAGTTGGAGCCGGCAGGAAGTGGAAAGGGCTTGGATATGTGGCTTGAAGGAGAGATCAGAGTCCAGGGTTACTCCAAGGCAGCGAGCTTGTGGGACTGGGGAGAGTGAACAGCCATTGACGTTGATGGCTAGGTCAGATGGGGGATGTGAATGAGAGGGTGGAAAGATGATGAACTCTGTTTTATCCATGTTGAGTTTTAGAAATCTGTCAGAGAAGAAGGATGAGATGACGGTCAGACATTGTGGGATTTTGGTTAGTAGGGGGGAGATATCGGGTCCAGAGAGGTAGATCTGTGTGTCGTCAGCATAGAGGTGATACTGAAAACCGTGAGACTCTATGAGCTGTCCCAGGCCAAAGGTGTAGATGGAGAAGAGCAGAGGTCCTACAACTGAACCTTGGGGGACACCGACAGATAGGGGGCGAGATGAGGAGGTGGTGTGTGAGTGGGAGACGCTGAATGTCCTGTCTGTTAAGTATGAGGAGATCCAAGATAGAGCCAAGTCCGTGATGCCAAGAGATGAGAGAATCTGGAGTAAGAGGGAATGGTCCACTGTGTCAAAGGCAGATTACAGGTCCAGAAGGAGGAGGATGGAGTAGTGTCGCTTGGATTTGGCATTTAGTAGGTCGTTGGTGACTTTGGTCAGGGCAGTTTCAGTCGAGTGATGCGGTCGGAAGCCAGATTGCAGGCGGTCGAAGAGGGAGCAGGAGGAGAGGTGGGAGGACAGTTCAAGGTGGACATGTTGTTCTAGTAGTTTTGAGGCAAAGGGGAGGAGTGATATGGGGCGGTAGCTAGTCGGAGAGGAAGGGTCAAGGGAGGGCTTTTTGAGGATGGGTGTGATTGCGGCGTGTTTGAAACATGAGGGGAAGACACCGGTTGTAAGTGACAGATTGAAGAGGTGGGTTAGGGTTGGGATGAAGACTGTGGTAAGGTTAGTGATGAGGTGGGATGGGATTGGGTCAAGTTCGCAGGTGGTGAGGTGTGATTTGGAGAATAAAGAGGAGACTTGACCTTCTGTAATGGTGGAGAAGTGGGGTTTGGAGGAGGAGGGTTGAGTAGATATGAGGAGGGGTTGTGTGGACTTTAGGCAAAAGTTTTGTCTGATGGTGTCAATCTTCTGTTTGAAGAAGGAGGCAAAGTCGTCGGCTGAGATGAGAGAAGAGGGAGGAGGTGCTGGGGGACGAAGGAGAGAGTTGAAAGTGTTAAATAGCTGTTTAGGGTTGAGAGATAAGGAGGATATGAGAGATGAGAAGTAGGTTTGTTTTGCTGTAGTGAGTGCGGCCTTGAAATTAGTGAGGGATTGCTTGAATGCGATGAAGTGCTCGATGGAGTGAGACCTTTTCCATCTCCGCTCCGCAACCCTGGAGGCCCGGCGCAGTTCTTTAGTAAGTTTAGTGTGCCAAGGTTGCCTGTTGAATGTGCGAGATCTGGTGTGTGTGAGAGGGGCGATCGAGTCGAGAGCTGCAGCTATTGTGGTGTTATATGAAGCAGCAGCAACATCTGCATCGTGTAAGGAATTTATGTCTGTAAGAGGGAGGAGGGATTCAGATAGTGAGTGTAGGTCAAGGTGTTTGAGATTTCTGCGAGGGTGTGTAAGTTTGTGGAGTGGGGATTGTGCACCTGGAGAGGAGAGGGTAGAGAATGTGAGGAGCTTATGGTCAGAGAGAGGGAGTGGTGAGTTAGAGACGTTAGATAGGGAACAGAGGCGGGTGAAGATGAGGTCCAGTGTGTGGCCATCTTTGTGGGTGGGAGTGGAAGACCATTGAGTGAGTCCGAAGGAGGAAGTGAGAGATAGGAACTTAGAGACAGACGAGTGGGAAGTGTTAATGGGGATGTTGAAGTCACCCATTATGATAGTGGGGATGTCAGTGGAGAGGAAGTGAAGCAGCCAGGTGGTGAAGTGGTCTAAGAAGGTGGTGGCTTGCCCTGGGGGTCGGTAAACGACGGCCAGTTGGAGGTTGGAGGGGGAATAGATGCGCACACAGTGCACCTCAAAAGAGGGGAGTGTAACGGAGGGTGGCAGTGGGATTTGGGTGAAAGCGCAGTGTTCTGATAGGAGAAAACCTACGCCTCCGCCATGTTTGCCGTTGGGGCGGGGGGTGTGGGAAAGGTGGAATCCACCATATGAAAGTGCAGCTGGGGAGGCTGTGTCAGAGGGGGTGAGCCAGGTTTCAGTGATGGCGAGGAAGGAAAGTTTGTTTGTAATGAAAAGATCGTGGATGAAGGAAAGTTTGTTGCAGACAGAGCGAGCGTTCCATAGAGCTCCTGTTAGAGCAACAAAGGGAGTGGGAATTAGTTGGATGGGTATGAGGTTAGAAGGGTTGCGACAGTTTGTGGAAGGTCGTGGATAGTAGGAAGAAGTAACTGTGGGGATATGGCGAGGAGGACCAGGATTTGGAGAGATATCTCCAGCAGTGAGTAGGAGCAGAGAAAGTGTTAGCAGGTGGGAGCAAGAGAGAGCATGGGGTGGCTGTCTGTGTTTGGAGTTCCAGGATTGAATGTTGAGGAATAATTCGGAGGATGAGGTAAGGTGAATGGGGAGGATGGAGGGAGATATGAAGAGTTTATTACTAGGTGTATAGATTTGGGGGTTTAATAGAAAGTGGAGGACTATAGAGGGAAAAGTGAGAGCTAACTGAAACATAGCTATAAGAGAGTAAGTGGTTAAAGTGATGGTTACCTGACTCCTGCCCTGACTAACTGCCTCTGAAATAACTGCCACTTATCTCCGAAGCCACTTTGCACAAGAAGACGTGTGCACCCCTTACAGAGCTTCTAAATATATAGGGCACATTAAACTATCAGGTGAAGGGCATTGTGGGAGCTGCTTATGGCTAAATTAGCAGCTGATCGTCCCACCAGGAGATGGCTGGGAGATCAAAGACAGAGCTAGGACTCTAGTCTCTGCAGTTTAGCACCTCTAAAAGTCAGATAAGACCTATAGTGGGGAAGGGACAGACATATGTGGGTATTGAATGGAGTGGGACAGATAAGGCAGAGAAATTATGCAGAGCATGTACCAGTGAGGTGAATCAGCAGAGCATTAGATTACAGCAGACACAGCAGGCAGAGAAATTATGCAGAGCATGTACCAGTGAGGTGAATCAGCAGAGCATTAGATTACAGCAGACACAGCAGGCAGAGAAATTATGCAGAGCATGTACCAGTGAGGTGAATCAGCAGAGCATTAGATTACAGCAGACACAGCAGGCAGAGAAATTATGCAGAGCATGTACCAGTGAGGTGAATCAGCAGAGCATTAGATTACAGCAGACACAGCAGGCAGAGAAATTATGCAGAGCATGTACCAGTGAGGTGAATCAGCAGAGCATTAGATTAGAGCAGACACAGCAGGCAGAGAAAGTTTGCAGAGCATGTACCTGTGAAGAGAGAAGAAGAAGAAGAGGGATGTTAGTCCATTGCCTCTGAAATAACTGCCACTTATCTCCGAAGCCACTTTGCACAAGAAGACGCGTGCACACCCCAGCACCCCAGTCTATCTTCCTAGATCCCAGTTCAAAGCTGGTGCTTCCTGATTGGTTCACAGCTCTATCAATCAGCCAAATCCCTGTTACTGCCTAGTGCTATTTTTTTTGTCAATTAGCTAAGATCCCTTTTACTGCATAGTACTTTCTCATTTGACAATGCTCTAAAGCAAATGCTAAAATTCTTGCTATAGCCCATTTTTCTCCCATTGGTTGAGGCCCTGTTCATCTGTCCACCCTTTGTAGAGTTTGGTGCTATTCATTGGCTAGCAGCCTATGTAGATTTGGTTAATTTGCAACGTCTTTTTTTATTCCTTGTACAAAAACCATTACCTTGTTTTACTGCTTTATAATGATTTATTGTAGAATCTCTAATAATACTCGTATGCCTTGTTTATATTTTACTATGTTACATGATTTGTATGTGTCCTCCACCTTGTAGTTACTGTTTTCCCACACTTTCTACCTATTTAAACTGGTCTTATCTATTGCTGTACATGATTGGCCTGAGGAAAGCAATGGTAAGACAATGAAACGAATAGTATTGTAACCTGATTTTGCTGACCCAATAAAAGTAGAGAACTAAACATTCCACTAATTTTCCACTTCAGCAGTGTTTTTATTCACATTTTTTACTATTTAATTAACCCATTTACAGCCTGGGGTGTAATAGTACGCTCCAGGCTTTCACCCCCTGTTCAGCGTGGGCTCCGGCGCTGAGCCCACACTGAACCGGGCACATGTCAGCTGATTTATACACCTGACATGTGCCCGCAACAGCCGAGGGTGCAATCGCGATCCACCCGCGGCTGTTAACATGTTAAATGCTGCTGTCAATCTCTGACAGCGGCATTTAACATCGCCGCGCCGGAAGCGCGTCACTTACCCCACCCATCGGTGACCCTGTCACGTGATCGCGGGTCACGGATGGGTGGGCATGACAACCCTGGGTCTGCAGCAGACCCCAGTGGTTGTCATGTAATAATCGCTATGAGTGCCACCTTGTGGTTGGCGCTCATAGCACAGGAGCATTTCTGCTACATAGAGGTGATCTGCTCATCACCTCTATGTAGCAGGGGCGATTAGACAGTTGCTGCTTCTAGTCTCCTATGGAGACTATAGAAGCAAGCAAGAAGTGTGAAAAAAATGTTTTTAAAAATATAAAAAAAATATAAATGTTTAAAAAACCCACATACACATATTTGGTATAGTCGCGTTCAGAATCACCCGATCTATCAATATAAAAAAAGAATTAATCCGATTGGTAAACGGCGTAACGAGAAAAAAATTCTAAATGCCAGAATTACATTTTTTGGTCGCTGCAACATTGCAATAAAATGCAATAACGGGCGATCAAAACATTGGATCTACCTCAAAATGGTATCATTAAAAATTTCAGCTTGGTGTGCAAAAAATAAGCCCTCACCCGGCCCCAGATCCCGAAAAATGGAGACGCTATGGTTCTTGGAAAAAGGCGTCATCTTTTTTTTTTTTTTAGCAAACTGGATTTTTTCTTCACCACTTAAATAAAAAAGAACCTATACATGTTTGGTATCTACGAACTCATAATTACCTGGAGAATAATAATTGCAGGTCAGTTTTAGCATTCAGTGAACGTGGTAAAAAAAAAAAACATCTGTGGTATTGCACTTTTTTTTGCAATTTCACCGCACTTGGAATTTTTTTCCCATTTTCCCGTACACGATATGGTAAAACCAGTAATGTTGTTCAAAAGTACAACTCGTCCCGCAAAAAATAAGCCCTCACAAGTCCATATTGACCAAAAAATAAAAATGCTATGGCTCTGGGAGCAAGGGGAGCAAAAAACAAAAATGCAAAAACTCCCAGGGTCCTTAAGGGTTTAACTACATTTCATTGAGCCAATAGTGCCCTGCTTATTTCTTGTATATGGGAAAAGCAGCAGCTGAGATATTAATGACCAAGCCTTATAACAGAGTTGTGCCTGGTAGTAGCACACCACTTCAAGGTGAGCATACAACCATAAGAATTAGTTTTTGTCTGTTTGCTAGACCCTAAAGGGAATCTTCCAATGGGATCAACCCTTCTAAGCTGTCTATATGGGCATGTAGGTCATAGGAAGATGAATAAGGTGATGATTTGATATATGCGGTCTGATATCTTATTCCAGAGAAGTCCATGTTTTTCTTATATGTAAATGAGCCATTGCGAACTATGGTCCGAACACAGATCTGTATGAAAATCTGCATTGATAGTTTATTTTTAGCAAAATAGGGCATTACTAGTGTAACTAACACAGAACTGAACATTGTCTCCTTACGAACTCGTTTGCAGCTGTAGCTCTCACAGCTCTGTTGTATTGGAGCACTGACTGCATGCAAGATGAAATCTGAAATACTATGAGAGGACACCTGCAGATGTGTTTAATACTGTCCTGTGTCTGTTAAAATCATGCACAGCTCTAATAATAATTAAAATAATAATAATCATTTTATTTATATAGCACCAACATATTGCGCAGTACTTTACAATTAAGTGGGGACATGTACAGATAATAAAAACAATACAAAGTAACACATAGTTTAACAATTACAGGAGGAGTGAGGGTGTAGCACCCCGAGGGTTCGGTTGCTACAGGGGTATTGCACCTCAACCAGAGGTGTGATATTCCACTCCCAGGTGAGGATGGAGTGTGGACCAGGGCTCAGTTAACTGCATACACACATTTCCACTCACCCCATTTCCAGGGGACAGCTCGACGGTGCTCCCATATAATTGCAGGCACAACTGACCATGTCCCTGGCTGGAGTGGGGAGGGGGGAGAGAACCCAGTGATGTAGGAGCAGAAGGGGACGGTTTCTGGAGAATAGGAAGGAGCTCATTGGGTGCAGGTCACCTGAGCTCAGACACAGAGAAGCAGATAAAAGGTGGGAGCCATCTTTAGTCAGTGTTCAGAGAGAGAAGGAGTTCAGCCAGAGAGAGCTGACAGGGAGCTGTGGCTCAGCCTGAGCTCAGCTCCACGAGGCAGGCCTGGGGAGAAGGCCGGGGCCAGAGAGGAGAAGAGGAGAAGGAGAAGGAAGGAAAGAGGAGAGACAGAGGAGTAGAAAGGCTCCAGAAACAGGAAGGCAGAAGGGACCCTAAGAGAGCAGAACCGACAGCAACCGTTGCAAACCCGCGTTATATCGGGCGAAGGATCAGGTCGTGGAAGGGTACCGGATTCCCAAGTTGGTGGAGGTAAATCATCCCTCAGCCAAAATCCGGAGGTCGTGATCATTTATTGGTGCGACCCCTTGCTACACCCGCTAGGAAGGCACCACATAGGGTCAGGGAAACTGGTGCCAAGTTTCACCAGAGAAGGCCCGAGGCAGCTGGACAGAAGCGTGGTCACTGGTGGGGCACGAGAGGCCAGAGAAAGGATAGAAGGGGGTCCTGTGCCATACTCCTGAACTGCCTGGGGATTGACCGAGCCCCTCACCTGGTGGACGCAGCACGGCTTGGGCAGTCATTGCTGACAGAAGTGACTTGGATTTCAACTGTGAGTAAAAGGCCTGAACTCTACCATTGGACTCTGTGTGATCTATGCTGCGCCTGCACCATCACCCCCAGCATCCTCTTACACTGCCCTGAGGCTATACTCTTCCCGTGGGGAGTTATCCTATCCCTGTACTGCACACTAACACCAGCCTCAGCGGTATGCCTTGCAGCGGCGGTCATCCTTGACCGCAATCCACGGGTGGCGTATTCAGACATTCATAGCTTTACAAATAGACTGCCACAGCATTTGGTCTGACCACCCTGAGCCACGGGATCGGGTTGCCACTACTACTCCCAGCATCACACTGAAGCCCGGTTCCGGGTGCCCCACGGGCCTGGGGGCGAGTCAAGTGCACTGCTCACAAGCTTACAATCTATAAGGAAATAGGGAGGACACAATAGGTAGAACGTGCTTGTTATGTACGGTCCAGCCATCATTATAATAAATAGGGGTTATGATATAAAACGGCATGATCCGGTCATCAGCCAACATCTGCCTAAGTGCAGTTAATGTGTGCTATTGGGTGCTTGAAGGATGTGGAGACAGATAAATAGGAGGGAGCACTACTACTCCCAGCATCGCACTGAAGCCCGGTTGCGGGTGCACCACGGCCCAGGGGGCGAGTCAGCTTTGGCTTAGTTGGCAGGATTGTGACCAACCCGCCACAAACGGGTATTGCCTGCCAGAAAAGAGACTGTTTCACTGTATTAAAAATGGCGCCCGCCCCAGAAGAATGGACGCCATAATGTGCGCGCCAAAAGACAACAGGAAGCCACCTCCCATCGTGGGCCCTGTCCCAGAATGGCGCCAAAGAAGGAGCCCACCCCCAACAGCCATGAGTGCGGCTGTAGAGATGTTCATCAAGGTGGCGGGGCTGCCCCTGAGAGTGATTGTCAGCAGATTGCCCCAGGACCACCCCCAACAGGGGCGGAAAGAGAAGAAAACCGCGGGGCAGGGTGTGGTTTGGATCAGTCTCGCACCGGGAGATGGAGAGGAACGTCAACTCCAGCACCCTGACAAGATGCCTGCTGCAGGCTGAGGCATCCCAGTACAGCCTCCCGGAGCTGATGGCTCAGCTCCCCGCAGAAGACCCTGAGTTCCTGCGAACTGCGCTGGAGGAGCTGGACAGGAGGATGGTCCGAGCACAGAGGGAAGTTGTCGCCGGGTGGAGAGAGGAGATGGCACGGCGGGTCGCGGCCCGGCAACAAGAGACACTGCCAGCACCCGGCAGCGCGCCTGCCCCCGAGGACGGAGAGAGGAGACCGGAGGCCGAGGACGACGCTGTAGAGGAGGCAAGTAAGGATGACACCCCTGCCCCGGGTCCTGACACCGTAACCTTACCCCTGGATCCCGCCGCGGAGCCAGAAGTCCCGGGAGCTGCTGCAGCTTCCACGCTCCCGCCGCAAACACCTGGGCCGCAAGCCGAGAGGACCACGGCTGAACCATGCCCCCCATCGTGCCCTCTGACCCCGGACATGGTAGGAAGCGGCCCGCTCCAGGCCTGGTCGCAAGGCCTGACCACCCCAGACGCCTCCCAACCGCGTGCGCCCCCGGTCACGAAACCACCACCCCTGGGCGCGGACCTGTACTCCCAACTGTCCGGTCCAGATGGAGAGCCAGTCCCTCCACCGCCTGGGCGGATCCACCCTAATCTCCGGAGAAGCCTGCCAGCGGAGGCCAGAGCTCCTCTGCTTTCACTCCCGCCTGACCCACGGCCTGTTGAAGTTCCCCAGCTCCCAGTCGAGGAGGTCCAATATGAGTGGGACCCAACAGGAGAGGACCTCATGGGGTTCTCGCAGGAGACGCGGGTGGCCGCAGCCCGCAGACGGGAGTTCTGTCACCGACAAGTGGCGCAGTTCAAGTGGCAGAGGCGGACGTGGCGACAGAGGCAGGAACAGCTGCAGACCCAGAGCGCGGAGCAGAAGATGCGCGTCCGGCGAGACCCCCAGGCTGCGTGATGTCCCAGAATCATCGGGACCGTAGTCAAGTTCCAGCAGGAGCAGGGATGAGGTTTCATCCGAGACCCGACCACGGACACGGATGTGTTCATTACCCAGAGAGATGTGGAGAGCCACCTGACAGAAGGCCACCTGGAACGGGATCTGTTTCCAGGAGACTTGGTGTCCTACACCCAACACCGAGGCCTGAAAGGATGGTATGCCCTTCATGTCCAGAGGATAAGAGAGGAACAGCACCCCGAACCAGGACCCGGATACCAAGAGGACCCAGACGGGTCTGAAGATCAGTATGAGGAGGAAGGAGGAGCATCAGGAGGATACCGCTACTGATGAGCAAGTGTGAGTAGTTAACCGACAGGGTACAAGGAACTGTTTTTGTTGCCCCCATTGGGACTGTTGCCCGTTCGAAGTTAACCCCCAAGTCACCTGGCTGAGGACTGAGAGCAGCCATCCCTCTTCCCCACCTGGCTGAGGACTGAGAGCAGCCATTCCCCTTTCCCATCCGGCCGAGAACTGGGAGCGGCCAACCCCTGTAAATAGTTACGCTTCCTAAAGCGCCCCTATTGGTTTTATAAAAGTACTGCAACGTCTACCTCTGGACAAAAACTCGTTTGGCGTGGCCGAAGATGTGGTCCAACTACCGGATCACCTATGCCCTGCAGCCACGCCCAGGGCCTACGTTGAGGGTTTACGAGCGAGTCCCTCATGTTTGAAAGTTTGCTGAAAGTTATGCACTTTACTGAAAAAAAATGGACACCTGGTCGCAAGTTGCACAGTAGCCAGTGAAGAAGAGAATTTACTTAAAAAAAAAAAAAAATGTTTTACCGGAAAAGTTTTATATGCTGCTAAAAGAGTTACATAATAGAGAAAATGTTGTTGGTAAAAGAAGTTCCGGTAATATTAAAAATGCCTTATAATGTCATAGTAAAGAAAAGTGTTGGAAAAGAGAAAAGTTGCCTCCCATAAAGGGATGAATAATAATGGTTTATGGTTTTGTATATGGATACATAAAATTGCATGTTTTTGAATTGTCTTTTGCTCTGTTCCAGCCCGAGGATGAGCTGTGGTTTACCAGGGGGGAATGTAGCATCCCGAGGGTTCGGTTGCTACAGGGGTATTGCACCTCAACCAGAGGTGTGATATTCCACTCCCAGGTAGGGATAGAGTGTGGAACAGGGCTCAGTTAGCTGCATACACACATTTACACTCACTCCATTTCCGGGGTACAGCTCGACGGTGCTCCCATATAATTGCAGGCACAACTGACCATGTCCCTGGCTGGAGTGGGGAGGGGGGAGAGAACCCAGTGATGTAGGAGCAGAAGGGGACGGTTTCTGGAGCATAGGAAGGAGCTCATTGGGTGCAGGTCACCTGAGCTCAGACACAGAGAAGCAGATAAAAGGTGGGAACCGTCTCTAGTCAGTGTTCAGAGAGAGAAGGAGTTCAGCCAGAGAGAGCTGACAGGGAGCTGTGGCTCAGCCTGAGCTCAGCTCCACGAGGCAGGCCTGGGGAGAAGGCCGGGGCCAGAGAGGAGAAGAGGAGAAGGAGAAGGAAGGAAAGAGGAGAGACAGAGGAGTAGAAAGGCTCCAGAAACAAGAAGGCAGAAGGGACCCTAAGAGAGCAGAACGGACAGCAACCATTGCAAACCCGCGTTATATCGGGTGAAGGGTCAGGTCGTGGAATGGTACCGGATTCCCAAGTTGGTGGAGGTAAATCATCCCTCAGCCAAAAACCGGAGGTCGTGATCATTTATTGGTGCGACCCCTTGCTACACCCGCTAGGAAGGCACCACATAGGGTCAGGGAAACTGGCGCCAAGTTTCACCAGAGAAGGCCCGAGGCAGCTGGACAGAAGCGTGGTCACTGGTGGGGCACGAGAGGCCAGAGAAAGGATAGAAGGGGGTCCTGTGCCACACTCCTGAACTGCCTGGGGATTGACCGAGCCCCTCACCTGGTGGACGCAGCACGGCTTGGGCAGTCATTGCTGACAGAAGTGACTTGGATTTCAACTGTGAGTAAAAGGCCTGAACTGTACCATTGGACTCTGTGTGATCTATGCTGCGCCTGCACCATCACCCCCAGCATCCTCTTACACTGCCCTGAGGCTATACTCTTCCCGTGGGGAGTTATCCTATCCCTGTACTGCACACTAACACCAGCCTCAGCGGTATGCCTTGCAGCGGCGGTCATCCTTGACCGCAATCCACGGGTGGCGTAGTCAGACATTCATAGCTTTACAAATAGACTGCCACAGCATTTGGTCTGACCACCCTGAGCCACGGGATCGGGTTGCCACTACTACTCCCAGCATCGCACTGAAGCCCGGTTCCGGGTGCCCCACGTGCCTGGGGGCGAGTCAAGTGCACTGCTCACAAGCTTACAATCTATAAGGAAATAGGGAGGACACAATAGGTAGAACGTGCTTGTTATGTACGGTCTAGCCATCATTATAATAAATGGGGTTATGATATAACACGGCATGATCCGGTCATCAGCCAACATTTGCCTAAGTGCAGTTAATGTGTGCTATTGGGTGCTTGAAGGATGTGGAGACAGATAAATAGGAGGGAGCAGATTATAATTAACATTTAGAAGCAGGGAACAGGGAAGAGTTACGTTAGTGAGTTGAGGTGAAAGGCCTTTCTAAAGAGATGTGTTTTTAAAGCATGTTTAAAGACATGGGGACTAGATATTAGTCGGATGCATTCCAGAACACTGGCGCAGCACAAGAGAAGTCTTGGAGATGGAGGTGCAAGGTTCAGAATATGGAGGATTTTAGTCTAAGATCAGCTGTAGAACAGAGGGCTCGGGTGGGGTGATAGACAGAAATGAGGGATGAGATATAGGGTGGTGCAGAACTGTGGAGA
Source organism: Phyllobates terribilis (assembly GCF_046119375.1). Taxonomy (NCBI): domain Eukaryota; kingdom Metazoa; phylum Chordata; class Amphibia; order Anura; family Dendrobatidae; genus Phyllobates; species Phyllobates terribilis. The sequence goes on along the minus strand of NW_027362761.1, from coordinate 404,562,631 downwards.
GCTTTGTGGGTGAGAGATAAGTTTGTATTGTATTCTATAGCGAATGGACAACCAGTGTGATGACTGGCACAAGGTGGAGGCATCAGTGAAGTGGTTGGACAAATATACGACCCTGACTGCCACATTCAGGATGGATTGGAGAGGAGAAAGTTTGGGTAGAGGGAGACCGATCAGTAAAGAGATGAAGTAGTACAGATGAGAATGAATAAGAGCAACAATAAGTGTTTTTGCAGTTTCCAAGGTGAGAAAAGGTCAGATTCTGTTGTTTTAAGATGTAGGTGATATGAGCTAGTGAGTGATTGGATGTGAGAAATAAAAGAAAGTTTGGTGTCAAATATGACCCCAAGACAGCAAGTGTGCCAAGGTAATTGCAATATTGGGTTTAGGTAGGTTAGTATGTGGAGGAAACATGAGAAGTTCAGTTTTGGAGAGATTCAGTTTCAGATAGAGGGGGGACATGTTGTTAGAGACAGTGGACAGACAATTCCTTGTATTTTGTATTAAGGTGGGAGTAATGCAAGGAGAGGTGTATAATTGGGTGTCATAAGCATAGAGATGATACTGTAAACCAAATCTGCTGGTGGCTGCTCTTGGCTCTCTTAATCTCACTGCAGAGCCATTACATATCACACTGGTATCACCGACTTTTATTTAAAATAAGCTCAGATTCTCAGAGTAACTCTGTATTCAGTCCATAGATCTTAGCAGCTGATTTACATATAAAAAAAAACTTGGATTTCTCTGTAATAAGATATCGGATTACCGATATCATGGTAAAATTTTAATCAAAACCTACATATATAGGCAGCTTAGGGAGTTTGATCCGACTGCCAGACTTCCTTTATGGCTACGGCCCCACTATCAGTATTTGGTCAGTATTTTTTCTCAGATTTGGGAGCCAAAACCAGGAGTGGGTGATAAATAGTGTTGAGCCACCCCCGTAGTGTTCGGGTTCGGTTCGGTTCGTCGGACACCGGGATGTTCGAGGAACTGTTCGTCGAACTGTTCGTCGAACACCTTAGAACACCGTCGAACACCGTTAAAACCAATGGCAGGCAAACAAAAACACATAGAAACACATAGAAAACACCTGCAAAGGTGTCCAAAAGCTGACAAACTGCTCAGAAGACACTCTCTTTAAAAAAGCCGGCCGGCAAATTCAGCAGCGGCATACACCGGTACCCGACAATTTAGACAAGAAGGAATAGAGCATCACACATAGATTAGATAGATAGAAACATGTCAGTCACGCATATAAGAAGCACAGTGACAGTGTTGGTTACTGCACTTGTCATTTAGTGTAAAGGATTTATTAAAAAAAATATTAGTGTTTTCATGCACCGTCTCTTTAAAAAAGCCGGCCGGCAATTCAGCATCTGTACCCGACAATTTAGAACAGAAAGAATAGAGCTTCACACATAGATTAGATAGATAGAAACATGTCAGTCACATACATAATAAGTACAGTGATAGTGTTGCTTACTGTACTTGTCATTTAGTGTAAAGGATTTATTTAAAAAAATAATAGTGCTTTCATGCACTGTCTCTTTAAAAAAGCCGGCCGGCAATTCAGCAGCGGTACCCGACAATTTAGAACAGAAAGATAGAGCATCACACATAGATTAGATAGATAGAAACATGTCAGTCACATATATATGAAGTACAGTGATAGTGTTGGTTACTGTACTTGTCATTTAGTATTAAAATAAAGGATTTATTATTAAAAAAAAATTGGCGTGGGGTTCCCCTTAATTTTAGGCTCTAGCGGAGGTTAAGCAGACGGCTGGGGCAGATGTTTGAAGCCTGGGAAGGGGGTAATACCCACAGAGCTTCCCAGGCTACTAATATCAGCCCCCAGCTGAATACATAGCCTTTACTAGCTATTAAAATGGGGGACCCCCCAAAAAAAATGACGTGGGGTCCCCCCTAATTTAATAGCTAGCAAAGGCTAGGCAGACAGCTGGGGGCTGATATTAATAGCCCAGGAAGGGAGCCATGAATATTGGCCCCCTCCCAGGCTAGAAACACCAGCCGTCAGCCGCCCCAGAAATGGCGCATTCATAGGATGCGCCAATTCTGGCACTTAGCCTCGCTCTTCCACGCTGCCCTGGTGCGGTGGCAGGGGGTAATAGGGTTGGGGTTGATGTCAGCTTATAATGCCAGCTGACATCAAGCCCAGGTTAGTAATGGAGAGGCGTCTATAAGACACCCCCATTACTAACCCCATAGTCAAAGTTAAAAAAAAACACAAACACCCAGAATAAAGTCCTTTAATTGAAATAAAGACACAATCCTTTATTGTTCTAAATTAAACCATACTTACCATCACGCCCATTCCAGCTGAAGCCAACGATCTCCTGCAATAAAAGAAAAATAATAAAGCAACCTCATCCTTACCTTTCCATGGTTCCCACGACAGATTCAGCTCTGCTACATCGAGATGACAGGCTGGACCGCAGCAGAACGCTGCCATCCAGCCTGTCATCCCGCAGACACTGAGAAGCGCAGGCTTGCTTGCGCTGCTCAGCGTCTCTCTGTGACGACATCCAGATGAGCCGAGTTCATGTCCAATGAACTCGGCTCACCTCATGCACGTCACTGACAGCGTGGGAAAATTCTCACGCTGAAGCGCTGATTGCAGGAGAATTTTCCCACGCTGTCAGTGACGTGCAGGAGGTGAGCTGAGTTCATTGGACATGAGCTCACCTCATGCACATCACTGACAGCGTGGGAGAATTCTCCTGCACTCAGCACTTCAGCGTGAGAATTTTCCCACGCTGTCAGTGACGTGCATGAGGTGAGCCGAGTTCATTGGACATGACCTCGGCTCATCTGGATGCCGTCACAGCGAGACAGTGAGGAGCGCAAGCATGCCTGCGCTTCTCAGTGTCTGCGGGATGACAGACTGGATGGCAGCGTTCTGCTGCGGTCCAGCCAGTCATCTCGATGTAGCAGAGCTGAAGCTGTCGTGGGAACCATGGAAAGGTAAGGATGAGGTTGGTTTATTATTTTTCTTTTATTGCAGGAGATCGTTGGCTTCAGCTGGAATGGGTGTGATGGTAAGTATGGTTTAATTTAGAACAATAAAGAATTGTGTCTTTATTTCAATTAAAGGACTTTATTCTGGGTGTTGTGTTTTTTTTAAATACTTTACTAGAAATTCATGGCGGTCATGTCTAATACTGGCGTGACCCCATGAATTTTGGGCTTGGGGCCAGCTGATAATACCAAGCTGGCCCTAACCCCTTTATTACCCAGTGAGCCACCGCACCAGGGCCCTGGATGAGTTGGGTACAGCGCCAGAAGATGGCGCTTCTATGAACGCGCCATTTTCCGGGGTGGCTGCGGACTGCAATTTGTAGCGGGGGGGGGCCCAGAAAGCTTGGGCCTCCCTGCGCTGCAGATTCCAGCCCCCAGCTGCCTAGTTGTACCTGGCTGGACACAAAAATAGGGCGAAGCCCCACGTACTTTTTTTTTAATTATTTCATGAAATTCATGAAATAATTAAGAAAAAAAGGCCTTCCCTATATTGTTGTGTCCGGCCAGGTACAAATAGGCAGCTGGTGGTTGGGGGCAGCCCGTTCCTGCCTGCTGTACCTGGCTGGACACAAATATAGTGCGAAGCCCCACTTCAATTTTTTTTAATTATTTCATGAAATTCATGAAATAATTAAGAAAAAAAGGGCTTCCCTATATTGTTGTGTCCGGCCAGGTACAAATAGGCAGCTGGTGGATGGGGGCAGCCCGTTCCTGCCTGCTGTACCTGGCTGGACACAAATATAGTGCGAAGCCCCACTTCAATTTTTTTAAATTATTTCAGGAAATTCATGAAATAATTTAAAAAAAATTGACGTGGGGCTTCGGACTATATTTGTGTCCAGCCAGGTACAGCAGGCAGGAACGGGCTGCCCCCAACCACCAGCTGCCTATTTGTACCTGGCCGGACACAACAATATAGGGAAGCCCTTTTTTTCTTAATTATTTCCTGAAATAATTTAAAGAAAATTGACGTGGGGCTTCGCCCTGTTTTTGTGTCCAGCCAGGTACAACTAGGCAGCTGGGGGCTGGAATCCGCAGCGCAGGGAGGCCCAAGCTTTCTGGGCCACTCCCGCTGCAAATTGCAGTCCGCAGCCACCCCGGAAAATGGCGCGTTCATAGAAGCGCCATCTTCTGGCGCTGTACCCAACTCATCCAGGGCCCTGATGCGGTGGCTCACTGGGTAATAAAGGGGTTAGGGCCAGCTTGGCATTATCAGCTGGCCCTAAGCCCGAAATTCATGGGGTCACGCCAATATTAGACATGACCACCATGAATTTCTAGTAAAGTATTTAAAAAAAACACAACACCCAGAAAAAAGTCCTTTAATTGAAATAAACACACAATTCTTTATTGTTCTAAATTAAACCATACTTACCATCACGCCCATTCCAGCTGAAGCCAACGATCTCCTGAAATAAAAGAAAAATAATAAAGCAACATCATCCTTACCTTTCCATGGTTCCCATGACAGCTTCAGCTCTGCTACATCGAGATGACAGGCTGGACCGCAGCAGAACGCTGCCATCCAGCCTCTCATCCCGCAGACACTGAGAAGCGCAGGCTTGCTTGCGCTCCACAGTGTCTCTCTGTGAGGGCATCCAGATGAGCCGAGTTAATGTCCAATGAACTCGGCTCACCTCATGCACGTCACTGACAGCGTGGGAAAATTCTCCTGCACTCAGCGCTTCAGCGTGGGAGAATTCTCACACTGAAGCGCTGAGTGCAGGAGAATTCTCCCACGCTGTCAGTGACGTGCAGGAGGTGAGCTGAGTTCATTGGACATGAGCTCACCTTATGCACGTCTCTGACAGCGTGGGAAAATTCTCCTGCACTCAGCGCTTCAGCGTGGGAGAATTCTCACACTGAAGCGCTGAGTGCAGGAGAATTCTCCCACGCTGTCAGTGACGTGCAGGAGGTGAGCTGAGTTCATTGGACATGAGCTCACCTTATGCACGTCACTGACAGCGTGGGAGAATTCTCCTGCACTCACCGCTTCAGCGTGAGAATTTTCCCACGCTGTCAGTGACGTGCATGAGGTGAGCCGAGTTCATTGGACATGAACTCGGCTCATCTGGATGTCGTCACAGAGAGACGCTGAGCAGCGCAAGCAAGCCTGCGCTTCTCAGTGTCTGCGGGATGAGAGGCTGGATGGCAGCGTTCTGCTGCGGTCCAGCCTGTCATCTCGATGTAGCAGAGCTGAAGCTGTCGTGGGAACCATGGAAAGGTAAGGATGAGGTTGCTTTATTATTTTTCTTTTATTGCAGGAGATCATTGGCTTCAGCTGGAATGGGCGTGACGGTAAGTATGGTTTAATTTAGAACAATAAAGGATTGTGTCTTTATTTCAATTAAAGGACTTTATTCTGGGTGTTTGTGTTTTTTTTAACTTTGACTATGGGGTTAGTAATGGGGGTGTCTTATAGACGCCTCTCCATTACTAACCTGGGCTTGATGTCAGCTGTCATTATAAGCTGACATCAACCCCAACCCTATTACCCCCTGCCACCGCACCAGGGCAGCGTGGAAGAGCGAGGCTAAGTGCCAGAATTGGCGCATCCTATGAATGCGCCATTTCTGGGGCGGCTGACGGCTGGTGTTTCTAGCCTGGGAGGGGGCCAATATTCATGGCTCCCTTCCTGGGCTATTAATATCAGCCCCCAGCTGTCTGCCTAGCCTTTGCTAGCTATTAAATTAGGGGGGACCCCACGTCATTTTTTTTGGGGTGTCCCCCATTTTAATAGCTAGTAAAGGCTATGTATTCAGCTGGGGGCTGATATTAGTAGCCTGGGAAGCTCCGTGGGTATTACCCCCTTCCCAGGCTTCAAACATCTGCCCCAGCCGTCTGCTTAACCTCCGCTAGAGCCTAAAATTAAGGGGAACCCCACGCCAATTTTTTTAATAATAAATCCTTTATTTTAATACTAAATGACAAGTACAGTAACCAACACTATCACTGTACTTCATATATATGTGACTGACATGTTTCTATCTATCTAATCTATGTGTGAAGCTCTATTCTGTCTGTTATAAATTGTCGGGTACCGCTGCTGAATTGCCGGCCGGCTTTTTTAAAGAGACGGTGCATGAAAACACTATTATTTTTTTTGATAAATCCTTTACGCTAAATGACAAGTACAGTAAGCAGCACTTTCACTGTACTTCGTATATATGTGACTGACATGTTTCTATCTATCTAATCTATGTGTGAAGCTCTATTCTTTTGGTTCTAAATTGTCGGGTACAGGTGTATGCCGCTGCTGAATTGCCGGCTTTTCATGTTTCACTGTTGGCACTGTTCCCATCGATTTGGGCAATCACTGTAATGCCACAACCACCATGGCTGTGGCATTACAGTGAGTGGCAGACAATCCCTGCATGATTGGTGCTCTAAATAGCGCCAGACATGCAGGACACGCTTTTGGTGCACGAACAGTTATCGAACATAACCTCGAACAGCCGAATTTTTTGCAAATCGTTCGGGTTCGTCGAACAACTCGAACACCGCCCAAAACAGCTCGAATTTGAGATTGGCGAACAGTTCTAGTCGAACACCGCTCATCTCTAGTGATAAATGCAGAATTGGTGACTTGTTTCTATTATACCTTTTCACTGATTGTTCTTCTTCTGGTTTTGGCTCCCAGTCCTGAGAAAAAATACTGTCCGAATACTGATAGTGGGGCCGTGGCCTTATCATAGATTCTGCACTACTAAGTGCCATGTGTTTTTTTTCCTTTTGTTTATTATAGGAATTTGATTTGTCCATTCCTAAACTTTAACTTTACACATGTTTAACCATTATTTTCTGGAATGACTTGTGTGCTTTGGGTTGTTTTCTTGCTGCGTACTCTTGAAATTCAGCTTATAGATAGATGTCCTGACATTTTTCTTAAGAGTATACTGGTAGAATTTATAATTCATTGTTCTATTAATGATGGCAAGCCGTCCTGACCCAAACAGGCCCAAATCATAATACTGTAATCACCGTGAGGTTTTTATACTGTAATGCAGAGTTTTTCTTTCTCCAAACATGACTCTTCTCATTTAAAAAAAAAAAATATTTACTTTAGTCTCATCTGTACACAAAACATTTCAATAGTAGTGATGAGCGAGCATGCTTGCCACTGCTCGGTACTCGCCCGAGCATCTCAGTACTCGAGATGCTCGGAGCTCGCCGAGTACTTTCGAGATGCTCGGGCGGGAGCTTGGGTCCCCGTCCTGCATGTCTGGCGCTATTTAGAGCACCAATCATGCAGGGATTGTCTGCCACTCGCTATAGTGCCGCAGCCATGGTGGTTGTGGCATTACAGTGATTGCCCAAATCGATGGGAACAGTGCTCGCAGTGAAACATGAAAAGCAGGCAATTCATCAGTGGCATACACCGGTACCCGACAATTTAGAACAGAAAGAATAGAGCATCACACATAGATTAGATAGATAGATAGATAGATAGAAACATATCAGTCACATATATAAGTACAGTGACAGTGTTGGTTACTGTACTTGTCATTTAGTGTTAAAATAAAGGATTTATTTAAAAAAAAATAATAGTGTTTTCATGCTCCGGTCTCTTTAAAAAAGCCGGCCGGCAATTCATCATCGGTACCCGACAATTTAGAACAGAAAGAATAGAGCATCACACATAGATTAGATAGATAGAAACATGTTAGTCACATATATAATAAGTACAGTGACAATGTTGGTTACCCTACTTGTCATTTAGTGGTAAAATAAAGGATTTATTAAAAAAAAAATTGGCGTGGGGTTCCCCGTAATTTTAGTCTCTAGTGGAGGTTAAGCAGACCGCTTGGGCATGTGTTTGAAGCCTGGGAAGCTTCCCAGGCTACTAATATCAGCTCCCAGCAGAATACCTAGCTATTAAAATGGGGGACCCAAAAAAAAATGACGTGGGGTCCCCCTTATTTTAACAGCTAGAAAAGGCTAGGCAGACAGCTGGGGGCTGATATTAATAGCCCAGGAAGGGTGCCATGAATATTGGCCCCCTCCCAGGCAAGAAACACCAGACGTCAGCTGCCCCAGAAATGGCGCATCCATAGGATGTGCCAATTTTGGCACTTAGCCTCGCTCTTCTCACTGCCCTGTAGCGGTGGCAGTGTGGTAATAGGGTTGGGGTTGATGTCAGCTTATAATGCCAGCTGACATCAAGCCCAGGTTAGTAATGGAGAGGCGTCTATAAGACACCCCCATTACTAACCCCATAGTCAAAGTTAAAAAAAACACAAACACCCAGAATAAAGTCCATTAATTGAAATAAAGACACATTCCTTTAATGTTCTAAATTAAACCCTACTTACCGTCACGCCCATTCCAGCTGAAGCCAACGATCTCCTGCAATAAAAATAAAATAATAAACCAACCTCATCCTTACCTTTCTATGGTTCCCAGGCCAGCTTCAGCTCTGCTACATTGACATGACAGGCTGGAGCGCAGCAGAACGTTGCCATCCAGCTTGCCATGCGGCAGACACTGAGAAGCTCCTCAGTGAAGCTCCTCAGTATCTGGCTGTGACGGCATCCAGATGAGCCGAGTTTATGTCCAATGAACTCAGCTCACCTCATGCACGTCACTGACAGCGTGGGAGAATTCTCCTGTGCTCACCGCTTGAGCAGGAGAATTCTCCCACGCTGGGATGGCATTGAGATGACAGGCTGGATCGCAGCAGAGCACTACCATCCAGCTTGTCATCCTTCAGAGACACTGCAGAGCGCAGGCATGCTTTTGCTCTCCAGTGTCTCTGAAGGATGACAAGCTGGATGGTAGCGCTCTGCTGCGATCCAGCGCTTCAGAAACACTGCAGGTAGCGCTTCAGAGACACTGCAGAGCGCAAGCATGCTTGCGCTCTGCAGGGTCTCTGAAGGATAACAAGCTGGATGGTAGCGCTCTGCTGCGATCCAGCCTGTCATCTCAATGCCATCCCAGTGAGGGAGAATACTCCTGCTCAAGCGGTGAGCGCAGGAGAATTCTCACACGCTGTCAGTGACGTGCATGAGGTGAGCTGAGTTCATTGGACATGAACTCGGCTCATCTGGATGCCATCACAGCCAGACACTGAGGAGCTTCACTGAGGAGCTTCTCAGTGTCTGCGGCATGGCAAGCTGGATGGCAGCGTTCTGCTGCGCTCCAGCCTGTCATGTCAATCTAGCAGAGCTGAAGCTGTCCTGGGAAAAAATGCCAGAAAAATGCTTGAGTTTCCCATAGACTTACATTGGGCTCGTTGCTCGGGTCGAGCACCCGAGTATTCCAATGTGCTCGACCCGAGCTTCGAGCACCCGAGCATTTTAGTGCTCGCTCATCACTATTCAATAGCATTCTGGTTTTGCCAGGTGATCATTAGCAAACTACAGATGGGCAGCTATGTTCTTTTTGAAAAGCAGTGGCTTTTTCCTTGCAATCCTGATATGCACACCATTCTTGTTCAGAGTCTTCTTGATAGTGGACTCATTAACATTATTTAATGTGAGTGTGGCCTTTAGTTTCATAGAGGTTTAACTTGGGTTCCTTTGTGACCTCGCAGACTATAACACGCCTTGCTCTTGGAGTGATCTTTGTTTGTCAACAGCTTTCGAGAAGGGTAGTAATGTTATTGAATTTTCTCTATTTCTACGCAATCTGTCTGACTGTGAATTTATGGAGTCCAAACAGTTTAGAGATTGTTTTGTAACCTTTTTCAGCCTGATGAGCATCAACAACACTTGTTCTGGGATCTTGAAAACTGTTCTTTGTTCATGTCATGATAAACTTCAATAAACATATGTTGTGATGATCATAGTTTAATAAATCATTGTTCTTTAAATAAAACAGTTTACCACACTTACACCTGATTGTCATTCCATTTACTAAAAACACCAGACTCCAATTTCACCTTCAAATTATCTGCTAATTCTAAAGATTCTCATACTTTCGCCACTCACAGATATGTGATATTGGATCATTTTCCTCTGTAAAAAAATGCTAGACTAATATATTTGACTTGTTTGATTTGGTTCTCTTTATCTTCTTTTAGTAATTTTGTGAAATATTGATGTAACTTTTGGTGAAATTTAGGCAGAAATATGAAAAATTCTGAAGGGTTCACAAACTTTCCACCACCACTGTAAATGTAGTAGCTGCTACCATGGTGGCTGTGTTGAGCTACGGTGATAGCATTGTCTGGTTTTGCTATCTGAATGAAAATGGCTCATGGGCCTCAGTGCAACACTTATAACATGGTCTCAACCTGCTACGTGCATTATATATCACTTGTATCTTCTTAAGTGACAAAAGGGCTTTTGGTCCTGCAGACACCAGGGCCCAGACGCAACAGCTGCCTCTGCATACCCTATAACTATGTCTCTGCTGTGGAATTGTCAGATAATACTGCAAGCAGTATTGTATGCCTAAACAGAAGTGACAATGACTGTGTTCCAAGATTTATTTATGTACTGTATTCTGCTTATTTTTATTATTACTGTTATTAGATTCTTGGTTGATAGGAGATGGCATCAAAGCTTTTACATAGAAAAGTTTTAACTGAGTCATAGTTTATTTCTTTCAGGGATTATGATGATTCTGGAAATTGATTGTTGTAATCATACTATAGAAATGACTCCTGTTTAATGTTAACTTTCATATGAAATTGTAAAAACATCTAGTACAATTTTTTAAATTATACATATGTTATATGTATATTTATATGTTATACATTTTATTATCTATTAGAAAGTTAATGTTACTTTAACTGCAAAAATTGGTAATTTACCTGTGTAGGATTAGGTAATAATTACATAGTAACTTTGGCACCACACATAAGGTCTACTGCATCGACACATTTTAACAGTCGGTCAATGATCACGGTTGTGGAGTCACAAAAGTCTCCTGAAAGCAGATGTTAGATACATACAGTTTGCACATCTTTGTTTTTTCTAAAGTTACACAGCCTCTGTAACATGCCTAGGGTGCATATTTATGGTAATGAGATGGTGGTAAAGAGATAGTAAGATATCTAATGCAGCACAGATATCACAAACAAAAAATTATTGAATCCAAATATTCAACATGCATGTAAAAGTTTTGGGAGTTTTGATGCAAGGTATAAAAATCATATGAGTTTCATTAAAAAGAGGTAAAAAAAACAGAATATCCATAACATACTGTATTATCACCACATTCTAGCCTGACATCTTTAGCAGTGCTTCTCTTACCTGTTGACTTTGGCAGGGAACATTTGACCATCTTATGGATAAAGGCCTCCCAACTGTTTACTAACAGAGGATTTCAGGGAATAGCAAAATCAGACATGATGAATTTTAATGCCCGATTTTTTTGGTCTCTCTGGAGATTACTTTCTGCCAGAGATGACTTTATTGACTCTTTCCACTAAAAATCCATACAATTCTACAGAAATACTGTGGCTATTGGCACAACAAGCGTTATGTATGGTGTATGGCCAACAATAGTTTGGTTATTATATGGACCTTTTGAATTTTCCTAATCTGGAGCAATGTTGAGTAAAATTTTTTTGCAAGATAACTTGTAAATAATGACACTGAAGTCATAGCCTTTGTATTTATTAAGTCCTAATTGTTTAAAGGGAATCTGTCAATAGGATCAACTTTCCTAAGTTGTCTATATGGGCATGTAGGTCAAACAAAACTATAAAAAACGATACCTTGAAATATGGGATCCAATGACTTATTGAACTCTTCTACAGCCAAATTGGTTCAGAGACAAAAATAGTTGAACTCAACTAATTTTGCGGTGCTGAAAATAAATATGATGCTTAAATTTTCAGATTGGCTCTAATTTTCAAGACCCAGAGGAGGTTGTAATTACTTATAACACCTTTCATGGAGGCTTATAGAAAAATTGCATCTTTATTTTTACATCATCATTATTGCACCATTAGTAGCTAGTCTATTACGTCATCTATTTAGTCTATTGAGCCTTCAGTATTCTATCATCTAGGGTGATCAAAACATGCCAACTCACCAGCAAATACATAATCCTAATTACAGTTGCACTACCTAATTTTATAAATGCTCTCTGTGCAAGGTATACAGTTTTAGGATTTCTCAGCTTAGTTTCTTAGCATATTGACATGTTTCTATATGTTTTTTCAGATATGCCTCATTCTTGCAGATAGTTTTTGCTACATATGCATATAACTCGTTTTTGCATCACAAAGGCAAAACTTGACTACCATTATAAGGAAAGCATGCAACCTGTATTTTGGCTGCAGAATAGGAGATCAGGACAAGATTTGGGCTCCATACATATGCTGCAATAGATGTGCCTCACATCTTTCCCAATGATTGCATGGGAAGAGGCAATCTATGCTTTTTGCAGTTCCAATGATCTGAAGAGAGCCAGCCAATCACACTACCAATTGCTATTTCACATGGTGTCCCCCATTACGAAAGGAGTTTCAAAGAAGAAGAAGTGGACTTTACAGTATCCAAACATTCCATTTGCAATACGCCCAGTAGCACATACACAAATGCTAGTTCCAAAAGCACCAGAAACATTTTCAGATGAAGAAGTGAGGAAGAAGAGGGCACTTGGTGTCATGAAGCATCTTTCTCTCACAACCCAGACATTCTGTCAGTAACTTCAACTGAGCCACACCATATTACACAAAGTGAACTGAACAATCTTGTTAGAGATTTGGATCTGCTCAAAAGTAAGGCTGAGCTCTTAGGTTCCCGGCTACAGCAGTGGAATCTCCGAGCAGGCAATGTTCGGATTTCTTTGTTACTCAACCATGATAAAGATCTTGTCCAATATTTCTTCATGGAGAGTGATCTTGTGGAATGCAACAACATCAACAGTTTAATGGAAGCTCTGAAGATACGTCATAATCCAGAGGACTGGAGGCTCTTCATCAATTCGTGCAAAGCAAGCCTAAAATCTGTTTTGCTGAATAATGGCAGTGAGATACCTTCAATTCTAGTTGGTTATGCAGTCCTCATGAAAGAAACATATGACAACGTGAAACAGCTGTTGAGGTGCCAGAACTATGACCAACATTTGTGGCCCCTCTGTGGTGACTTAAAGGTGGTTTCCCTCTACTTGGTCTCCAGGGTAAATACACCAACTCCTGCTGCTTTCTGTGTGAGTGGGATAGTCGTGCAAGAGAATATCACTACAATAAAAGAGACTGGTCTCTCCGACATTCACTTCAGCCAGCAAGTAAAAATGTCCTGAAAACCAGCACTTGTTGACCCATATATGATTTTGTTACTACCATTGCATATCAAGTTGGGCCTAATGAAGAACTTTGTAAAGGTAATGTATAAAATTGCAGAAGCATTAAAGTATCTCATTAATACATTTACAAGGTTGTGTGAAGCAAAGATAAAGGAAGGAGTCTTTATTGGACCTTAGATTCATAAGCTTCTTTAAGATGGGGAGTTTCTCCGTTTGTTGCAGGGCAAAGAAAAGGCTATATGGGTAGCATTTGCATTAGTGGTCACTAATTTTTTGGGGAAACACAAGAGCAGATAACTATGAAAAGTTAGTGGAAAACCTTTTCAAAACATATAAGAATCTTGGCTGTAATATATTGTTTAATATTAATTTCTTAAATTCGTATCTAGACTTTCTTCCATCAATCTGCGGAGCAGTGAGCGGCGAGCACGGTGAGAGATTTCACCAAGATATTGCGGCTGTGGAGAAAAGATAACAAGGAAAATGTTTTCCATTAATGCTTGTAAATTATTGCTGGACAATTGTAAGAGATGATCCAATGCAGGAGTACAAGAGACAAGCAAAAAAGAGTTGTCATTGAATGAGTACCAATTTTTGTAGTGCCATTTCTGTAATTATTTATAGTTCACAAAGGGCCTGGCACCACATCCTGGCACCCTTCACATACACATTTAAAATTACTATTTATTGTTAATAATAATATAATAATAATTTTTATTTATATAGCGCCAACATATTCCGCAACACTTTAAAATTAAGCAATTGTTATTACCTATCTCACTTCCAAGAAGTGCAATGTTTTCATCCTGCTCTATAGCTGGCATACAAGGGTGGAGGGTTGCATAAAAGTAAAAATATCAGCTTCCAGCATCTGATAGGTCGAGTGCTTGTATAGCCATTGTGGTGCAGGTAGCCAGTGAATGTCAACTCCGCTATACATTTTAACTTCGTGTGCATTCATAGACGCACGATTAGCTGAAAATGGTGTAACGGATCTCCTTCCTCCCCAAGCCCCTGTCTGTCTATGTATTTATTTCAAGGCTGTGATGAACTAACTAATTTATTTTATCAGAAAGTTTTCTGATTTCACATAATGCAGGCTTTATAGCCTGTTTGACCTGCACATTTGGTGAAGATGATAATGTCTGTGCCGAGCATTCCTATAATTAGTGTGTCATGTGATGTCATGCTGTCAGATCATTCTGATACATACAAGGCATTTGATGGCCACACAAGAAAAGATGATTTATCATTCACTTCCATTTTAACATACAGTATATCTGATGTTTATTGATTAAATATTCATTTGCTTCTGTTGCCAAATATTAAGAAGCATGTTTTCCTATCTACACATAACAAAGATATCAATTATTTATCATTAGACAAATTTGTCTTCAAAGATCTGAACGTTAAATATCTACTCTGTGGGTGTCTTCAATTATGAAGAGAAAATGTCTTAATGACATACAAATTGTCATACAATGCTGCTAATGCAACTCTATTTTCTTGCTTACTTAATGCTAAAAAATTAAAACACTTCATGTATAAGTCATGCTCCATGAATGCTGAAAAAATGTCTTGTTGGAACAAGGAAAATACAATGATTAAAGCATATGTTCTTTTCATCGATTAGTAATATGGATTTATTTCATGTGAAAACACTATCGGGTACAGTATAACTTCAAGAGAATAAAGACAGCAAACAGGAAAATATGAGCATATCTAAGAAATATTCCTGCTGTGAAATCAATGTCTGGAGAGAGAGATTGCTAAAGTATGTATTACCGCATAGCATTGTGCTCTTCTATTTTAAATGAGACAAAAGTAGATACATGATGTCTATTGGTAAGGAAAAACAAAAAGAAACCTGGGCAATAGTTTAACATTTGTTTGGTTTTAGCATATACAGCTCATAGAAACCTATTCAAAGCGACTTGCAGATGTAATTGCCACAAAAGGAGGCTCTACAAATTACTGAGTTTAGGGGGGTGAATAGTTATGCACACAGAAGCCTTCAGTTATTTTGTCATATTTGTGGTTTGCTTCACAAAAAAAGAAAACCAAATGTTCACAGTTGTAAGCATGTTCTTTACATGAAATTATGCAAACCCTCAAAAATAACTGTGAAATTCCAGGTTGTGAGATAGCAAAACACAAAAAATGGCAAGGAGGGGGAGGATACTTTTACAAGTCACGGACATGGCCGAATGTGTTGGCACCCTTGAAATTGTTCCAGAAAATTATTGCAATTGCACATGTTTTCTTATACACATGTTTATTTCCTTTGTGTATATTGGGACAGCAAGAAAAAATAAAACAGAGAAAAAAGGCAAATTGGACATAATTTGAAGCAAAACCCCAAAACTGGACCAGACAAAATTGTTGCCACCTTTCCAAAATTGTGGGTAAGCAAGCTTGTGATGCTCATTCAAACTCACCTGTGGCAAGTAACATGTGTGGACAGTATGAAAAACACACCTGAAACCAGATAAAAAGGGGAGAAGTTGACTCAGTCTTTGCATTGTGTGTCTGTGTGTGTCACACTAAGCATGGAGAACAGGAATAGGAGAAGGGAACTGAGGACTTGTGTAGCTAAATTGGTGAAAAATAACAACAATCTTAAGGTTACAAGTCCATCTCCAGAGATCTTGATGTTCCTTTGTCCATGTTACGCAACGTAATCAAGAAGTTTCCATCCCATGAAACTGTAACTAATCTCAATGGATGTTGACGGCAGAGAAAAGTTGATGAAAGGTTGCAAAGCAGGATAGTCTGGATGTTGGATAAGCAGCCCCAATCAAGTTCCAAAGAAAATGAAGCTGTTTGGCAGTCTCAGGGTGCATCAGTGTCAGCGCGAACTATCCGTTGACATATGAGTGAAATGAAATGCTACACCAGGAGACCCAAGAAGACCCCACTGCTGACACAGAGACATAAAACAGCTAAACTGCAGTTTGCCAAAGTGTATATGAGTAAGCCAAAATCCTTTTGGGAAAGCATCTTGTGGACATATGAGTCCAAGATAGAGTTTTTGGTAAACCACATCATTATGCTTTTTATCAAAAATGCTATGAGGCCTACAAAGAAAAGAACACAGTACCTACAATCAAATATGGTGGAGGTTGAAAGATGTTTTGGATTGTTTGGCTGCCTCTGCCACTGTGTGCCTTGACTGTGTGCAAAGGATCATGAAATCTGAAAATTGACAAAGAATTTTGTGTCGCAATGTAGAGCCCAGTTTCAAAAAGCTGGGTTTGCATCCTAGGTAATGGGTCTTCCAGAAGGACAATGACCCCAAACATATTTCAAGAAGCACCCAGCAATGGATGGAAACAAAGTGCTGTAGTGTTTTGAAGTGGCCAGCATTGAGTCTGGATCTAAATCCCATTGAACATCTGTGGAGAGATCTTGAAATTGCTGTTGGGAGAAAGCACCCTTCAAATATGAGAGACCTGGAGCAGTTTGCAAAGGGGAGTGGTCAAAAATTCCAGTTGAAAGGTGTAATAAGCTTGTTTATAGTTACAGGAAGCGGCCGATTGCAGTTATTTATTCTAAAAAGTGTGCAATCAAAAATTAAGTTGAAGGTGCCAACAATTTTGTCTGGCCCATTTTTGGCGTTTTGTGTGAAATTATGTCCAATTTTCCCTTTTTCTCAGTTTTTTTGTTTTCAAACCTACACAAAGGAAATAAATATCTGTATACCAAAACATTTGCAATTGCAATTATTTTCTGGGAGAAATAATTTATTTCAAGGGTGACAACATTTTCGGCCATGACTGTGTATATGTACAGTGCATTGTGAAAGGATTTGGCCCCCTTGAACTTTTCTACCTTTTGCCACATTTCTGGCTTCAAACATAAAGATATAAAATTCAAATTTTTTTTAGGAAGAATCAACAACAAGTGGGACACAATCGTGAAGTGGAACGAAATTTTTAGATATTTTAAACTTTTTTAACAAATTTAAAACGGAAAAGTGGGGCGTGCAATATTATTCGGCCCCTTTACTTTCAGTGCAGCAAACTCACTCCAGAAGTTCAGTGAGGATCTCTGAATGATCCAATGTTGTCCTAAATGACTGGTAATGATAAATAGAATCCACCTGTGTGTAATCAAGTCTCCGTATAAATGCAGCTGCTCTGTGCTAGTCTCAGGGTTCTGTTTCAAGTGCAGACAGCATCATGAAGACCAAGGAACACACCAGGCAGGTCCGAGATAATGTTGTGGCGAAGCTTAAAGCCAGATTTGGATACAAAAAGATTTCCCAAGTTTTAAACATCTCAAGGAGCACTGTGCAAGCGATCATATTTAAATGGAAGGAGTATCAGACCACTGCAAATCTACCAAGACCCGGCCGTCCCTCTAAACTTTCATCTTGAACAAGGAGAAGACTCATCAGAGATGCAGCCAAAAGGCCCTTGATCACTCTGGATGAACTGCAGAGATCTACAGCTGAGGTGGGAGAGTCTGTCCATAGGACAACAATCAGTCGTACACTGCACAAATCTGGCCTTTATGGAAGAGTGGCAAGAAGAAAGCCATTTCTCAAAGATATCCATAAAAAGTCTCATTTGAAGTTTGCCACAAGCCACCTGGGAGACACAACTAACATGTAGAATATGGTGCTCTGGTCAGATGAAACCAAAATCGAACTTTTTGGCCACAATGCAAAACGATATGTTTGGCTTAAAAGCAACACAGCTCATCACCCTCAAAACACCATCCCCACTGTCAAACATGGTGGTGGCAGCATCATGGTTTGGGCCTGCTTTTCTTCAGCAGGGACAGGGAAGATGGTTAAAATTGATGGGAAGATGGACAGAGCCAAATACAGGACCATTCTGGAAGAAAACCTGTTGGTGTCTGCAAAAGACCTGAGACTGGGATGGAGATTTATCTTCCAATAAGACAATAATCCCAAACATAAAGCAAAATCTACAATGGAATGGTTCAAAAATAAACGTATCCAGGTTTTAGAATGGCCAAGTCAAAGTCCAGACCTTAATCCAACCGAGAATCTGTTGAAAGAGCTGAAAACTGCTGTTCACAAATGCCCTCCATCCAACCTCAATGAGCTCGAGCTGTTTTGCAAGGAAGAATGGGCAAGAATTTCAGCCTCTCGATGTGCAAAACTGATAGAGACATACCCCAAGTGACTTGCAGCTTTAATCGCAGCAAAAGGTGGCGCTACAAAGTATTAACTCAAGGGGGCTGAATAATATTGCACGCCCAACTTTTCAGTTTTTAATTTGTTAAAAAAGTTTAAAATATCCAATAAATTTCGTTCCACTTCACGATTGTGTCCCACTTGTTGTTGATTCTTCCCAAAAAATTAGAATTTTATATCTTTATGTTGAAGCCAGAAATGTGGCAAAAGGTAGAAAAGTTCAAGGGGGCCAAATACTTTCACAATGCACTGTGCATATATATACACATATATATATAGAGGTGTGAAAATGTGTTTTCCCCCTTCCTGATTTCTTATTCCTTTGCATGTTTGAATGTTTGTCACACTTAGATGTTTCAGATCACAAAACAAATTTAAATATTAGACAAAGATAACACAAGTAAATGCAGTATGTAGTTTTTAAATGAAGGTCTTTATTAGTGATGAGCGAGCAATAAAATGCTCGGGTACTCGTCAAGTCGAGCAAATTAGAATGCTCGAGTGCTCAGTCCAAGTACCGAGCCCAATGTAAGTCTATGGGAAACGCGAACATTTTTCTGGCGGCCCCCAGTCGGCGGTCTGCAGAGGGCCTAAAAATTGCCCAAATCGATGGGAACAGTGCTCAAATGGCATGGGAACAGCATGGGGAAGACCTCTGTAAGCATTTCTGACTCCCAGGTCACTGCTGTCAACAACGTTGCCAGAGGCATTATGCCACTTTTACCGACTCACAATAAAACATGCAAAAAAGAAACCAAAATGGATTTTCCTGGGAAATATGTTAAGGAACATCCTTTCCAGGGTAATAACTTGTATATAAGGCAAAATAAATATACAAAAACAAAAATGCTCCTCCACACCTTGGCTATGTTCACAGGTAGCGTTTTTGATGCATTTTTGCATTGCTTTCAACCAAGACAGATGCATTCACCTGGAAATGTCATTTTAACTAGGAATGAGCGAACATTTCAATGTTCGGTTTGAAAAAGTTTGCAGAAGAAATAGACATAGAATTTGTTTGTCGAACATTCGACGAACATTCCCGAACACCATAGGAGTCAATGGGGGGACCAAAAAAATGCATATACAACACCTACAAATGGGCTCAAAAGCTGCCAAAACACATCAAACTAGGTGTAGACAGCAGGGAAGTGCCCTCAATTGTCCCAGAGGACAAGTACTATAATTATTATTACTATGACAGCGACATTTATTCTGTGGCGCTGTACATGTCAAAAAGGGTCACCGACTGGTACAAGAGGAGAGAGGTCACTGCCTGCGAGGGCGCACAAACAATCTGCACGTGATGGGGGAGGATACAGTAGGTCAGGGTATAGCTAGTTGTGCAGCAGTATGTTGGAGCGAGCGTTACCGCAGATTGTACGCTTGTCGCAAGAAGTGGGTCTTCAGCTTCCTTTTGAAGGTTTCCACGGTAGGCGATAGTCTGATGTGTTGGGGTACAGATTTACACAGTAGCAGACATACACCGGACAAATCTTGTATGCGATTGTGACAAGAAGGGATAAGAGGGAAATAGAGAAGGAGATCTTGGAATGATGGTACAGTAGGTCGCGTGCAGGTAACTAGTAAAGGGAGACTAGTTCACACATGTAGGGAGGAAACAGGTTTTCGATGGCTTGGAATGCCAAAGTTAGGCTTTTCAACTGAAGTGTCTGGGCAACAAGGAGCCCACGCAGGGATTGAAAGAGGGGAGAAGCCTGGGAATAGCAGGGTGACAGGTGGAATAATTGGCCAGCACACTTTAGGATAGATTGGAGGGGTGTGAGAGTGCTAGAAGGGAAGCCACAGAGCAGGAGCTAGTAGTAAAAGAGGCGGGAGATGATGAGGGCATGCACTGTTGTTTTTCTAGATGCATGGTTGAGGAATGTGTGGATCCCCGAGATACTTGGGATTTGGAGTCAGCAGCAAGTGGAAAGGGCTTGGATCTGACGTTTAAAGTACAGATCAGAGTCAAGCTTGCGGGACTGGGGAGAGTGGGCAGCCATTCACTTTGATGGATAGGTCAGTTGGGGGGGGTGAATGAGATGGTGGAAAGACAATGCATTCGGTTTTATCCATGTTAACTTTTACAAATCTAGCAGAGAAGAAAGATGAAATACAGGACATACATTGTGGGATTCTGGTTAGTGAGGAGGTGATATCAGGTCCAGAGAGGTAGATCTGTGTGTCAACAGCAAAGAGGTGATACTGAAAACCATGAGACCATGAGCTGTCCCAGGCCGAAGGTGTAGATGGAGACGAGCCTGGGTCCCAGAACATTACCCGTGCCCTTCCCAGTGCACTTACTGAGAAGGACCGCCTAACCACAAAGACGTGGACAAGTGAATGTGGCCAGGGACTGTACGGAGCCAGTCCACAGCTTGTCAGTGAGAGTTGTATTTCACCACAGCCATACTCTTATCTACTCCAGCTGTCATTTCTCCCAGGAAGTCCTCTAATGTAGCTTATTGCATAAGCAATGGCAGCCCTTCCAACTTCAGCTCACACTTCTTGTTGGTGATTACCCACAGACAAAGATCTTTCTTTATGCCTTGACTTTAATCACTACAGAGTTGGACAATGACCTGATCTGCAATGGTTTAGAGAAATAACGTGCATAAGCAAAGCCATGGTTTAGGCCACTGAAGGTCATTAAGCAAAACTCATACATCTTTCCCACAGACTGAAAGAGGGGTATGAAGACTTCCAAGACAGGCAAGACTTCCCTGTCCTCCCCAAGAGGACAACCATCCATGTTCTCCTCCTCATCCTCCTCCTCCTCCTTATCACCCAATCCACATTGAGATGAGATGAGACTGGGCTGCATAGCTCCTTGCTCCGCCTGTAATGCCTGCTCTTTAACTGTGAGCAGTGAGCATTTCAGTAGACAGAGAAGTGGGATAGTGACGCTAGTAATGGCGTCATCGACACTCACCATCTTATTGGAGTCCTCAAATTTTTGGAGGATGCCACAGATGTTAGACATCCATGCCGACTCATCAGCTCTTATGTGCGGAGGCTGAACTGAATGCCGATGGGCGTGTTGAAGCTGGTACTCAACAACTGCCCTCTGCTGCTCACGAATCCTTCCCAACACCTGCAACGTTGATTTCCAACATGTGGTGACATCGCACAACAGTCGGTGACCTGGAAGCTGCAAATGCTGCTGAAGCACTGCCAGGGTGGCGGAAGCTATTACTGACTTTCTCAAATGAGCACACACGCGTTGTACTTTCACAAGCAGCTCTGGCAGATCTGGGTAGGTTTTGAGAAATCGCTGAACCACTAACCACTAGGTTGACCACATTTAGTGCTCTCTCATTACTAATGTATAACCCTGTATGAAGAACAATATCAGCACAGAAAAATTGAAAGATGAAATACAGCCTGCTTTATATACCACGGTACTAAGAAAACCAATTTTGATTCTATCTTGGGTACCCCTGTGACAAAAATATCTGCACCAAAGAATTAATTTCACTAGAGTAAAACTAGTATAATGGTGACCGACAACTCTTCCACTACAGCGAAACCCAATGGATACCCAATCAGGATATTCCACATTTATAAAAATTAGTGGCAGACACCATCAAAGTGGCATCGATTTCATCAGAGTAGAAGTAGTTTAATGGAGACAGAAACCTCTTCCACTACAGCCAAACCCAATAGGTGGAGACTAGTGATGAGCGAACGCGCTCGCCACTACTCAGTACTCGCCCGAGCATCATGGTGGTCGGCACTCGGCGAGTATTTCCGGGTTGCTCGGGCGGGAACTCGGATCCCCTCCCTGCATGTTTGGCGCTCTTTAGAGAGCCAATGAACATGCAGGGATTGCCTGTCATGCACTGTAATGCGGTAGCCATGTTGGTTGTGGGCATTGCAGTGATTGGCTGGCCGCACAGCGTCATCAGGTGTATATAAGACCAGTCACCACAATGCTCGTCACAGTCACTCTGGATCAGACAGTGCAGGGAGAGCTGCTGCTGTGTCAGGGAGAGATTTAATCGTGTATTAGGTAGTGTAGGGAGAAAAACCGTACATTACACAAATCCATCTTAACAAACAGTCCTTTTGAGGACTAACTAATCCATCTGTAGAGATATCAGGCAGGCAGAGTATATAGGCAGGCAGGCAGGGTATATAACAGACTGCAGTGCACATAGGACAAGAGGCTCCATTCCAGTTCTGCCTTCTGCTGCGGTTATATTTCTAGAAATAGGCCCAAGCCTCAGGGGCCAGGAATATTTTTTTTGCATCCTAATCCTCATAATTAGCTTAAAAGGCAATCCAGAGAACACCGTTTTTCTGCGCCATTTGCTTGTTGGCACTGCAGAATATAGCCAGGTCCTTTCCATATTACAGCGCTAAAAATCCAGCTATTTAAAACTGTGTTTTCTCCGTCACACGGATCACATATACGTTGTCAGAAAATACTGCCATTTCTGGCCTTCATTAAAAATTTCTTTCAGTGTGTCAGCAAAGTTTTTGACACTGGTTTGCTGTTCAAAACAGTTACCTACAGGTCAGGTATTTAAACTGTGCTTTCTCCGTCACACGGATTACATATACGTTTTCACAAAATACTGCCATTTCTGGCCTCCATTAAAAAAAAATTTCAGTGTGTCAGTGAAGCAATTGACACCAGACTGCTGTTCAAAATAGTTACCTACAGGCCAGGTATTTAAAACTGTGTTTTCTCTGTCACACGGATCACATATACGTTTTCTGAAAATACTGCCATTTCTGGCCTCCATTAAAAAAAAATTTCAGTGTGTCAGTGAAGCAATTCACAGCAGTTTGCTGTTCAAACTACTTACCTACAGGCCAGGTATTTAAAACTGTGTTTTCTCAGTCAAACGGCTCACATATAAGTTCGCTCTAAACTCAGTCATTTGTAGTGAGCGTGGAAGATACTGTCCTCCATTTAAAATGGGCAAGGCACGTGGCAAGGGACTGGGAACTGGTCGTGATGGTAATGGTGCATGCAGAGGCCGAGGACAAGGCTGTGGGCAAGCCGAAATTGTGCCACAACAAACACCCACATCTTCTCGCCTGACCTTCCTGTCCCAATTTCTAGGGGACCGCAACACACCACTATTGAACCCAGAGCAGTGTCAAAAGGTTGTTGGTTGGATAGCGGATAATGCTTCCAGTCACTTAGCCACCACCATCTTCCACACGATCAAGTCTCAGAAGCCGTGTGTCTGGATCGCATATTCCTCACCTTGATCCTCCTTCCTCCCACCATGCCGAGTACCCAGAGACAACTGATCCCACACTTGGACACTCTGAAGAGCTGTTCACTTTTCCATTTATAGATTCGGGCCTCTCGCCCGGTCCACTTGAAGCGGGGCAAAAGGATATCGCGTGTAGCGATGCCCAAATATTTGAGCAGCCACGGTCACATGAAGGCGACGGTTGGAAAGTGTCACAAGAGGTGGACGATGATGAGACACAATTGCCAGAAAGTCAGGAGGAGGACCAGGGTGCGGAAGTGGAAGACCAGGTGGTGGACGATATAGTAACTGACCCAACCTGGCAGGAGGACATGCAGAGCGAGGAGAGCAGCACACAGGGGGAGGGAGGCAGAGCCACCCAACAGGCAGGAAGAAGCAGTGTGGTGGCCGCAGATAGAAGGCAGGCAACCATTCCCCGTAGCACCAACATGAAGGAAGTTGCCAGTACAACTGTTAGGTCTTCCCGAGTCTGGTTGTTTTTTTAAAGACTCTGCTGATAACCCCAAAAAGGCCATTTGCACCACCTGCCAGGCCATCATCAGCATGGGTGGCAAAACGACCAGCCTGACCACCACCAGCATGATCAGGCACATGGCAGCAAAGCACCCAACTTTGTGGGCCGAACCCCAGGGTCCAGGAACAGTGTCTGCGGGTGGCACCATTGCTTCTTCCGCTGTCGTGGATGCAAACCAATCCCCTGTCCATGGTGCATGCGAAGATGCCTCCTGCCCTGCACCTGTCGTTGCACACTCTCAAGTGGCAGTATGAGGAAGCACGTCCATGTCCTTGTTCAAGCACAGCGTTCACTTGTCCATACCACAGTCCTTGGAACGCAAGCGCAAATATGCAGCCAACGCCCCGCAGGCCACACTACTAAATTCTCACATTTCACGGCTGCTTGCGCTCTAAATGTTTTTAAATTTAACATTTTCAAATTTTTTTAAAAGGTGTTTATGATGCCCGTAAAAAATTTTTTTGATACAGTATGTTCATGTATACCCCCCAGGGGTTAATGTTTGTCAGCCCATAAACTTAGTGCATGGGCATTACAAGTATAGGAACATGGAATGGAACATTTTTTTATGAGGCCATCCTCCACGTCTCTTCCAATGGGCATTGCAGTGCCTCCAAATGTTTGGCAGCCCTTGCATTCACTGCATAGGCTAACACTCCTTGCTAATGGGAATTTGTCGTTACTGTGGCCTGCTCTATGCGTCTTTAAATTCTTAGTGGGGTTTTTCCTAAAATTGGTCAGCCGTTGGACTCACTGCATACGCTATAACTGTATAGCAGACCCTCTCTTTTCTAATGGGAACATGTCATACCTTGTTACTGTGGCCCTGCTCCGTGTGTCTTTAAATTCTTTGTGGGGTTTTTCCTAAAATTAGTCAGCCATTGGACTCACTGCATACCCTATAACTGTATAGCAGACCCTCTCCTTTCTAATGGGAACATGTCGTACCTTGTTACTGTGGCCCTGCTCCGTGTGTCTTTAAATTCTTAGTGGGGTTTTTCCTAAAATTAGTCAGCCGTTGGACTCACTGCATACCCTATAACTGTATAGCAGACCCTCTCCTTTCTAATGGGAACATGTCGTACCTTGTTACTGTGGCCCTGCTCCGTGTGTCTTTAAATTCTTTGTGGGGTTTTTCCCAAATTTTGCCTGCCCTTGCAGTCACAGCATGGGCATTACCACTATAGGAGACCCGCTCCTTTATAATGGGAACATTTTTTTAATGAGACCCTCCTCCATCTCTCTTCAAAGGGGTATTGGGTTGCGTCCAAATTTTTGGCAGCCCTTGAAGTCACTGGATACGCAATAACAGTATAGGAGACCCACTTGTTAATAATGGGAACAACATACAGTAGCATAGCCGGCTGATGGCTCTCTAACAGTAGCAAGGGCCGACAGCTGGCCTTTTAAGAATAGTAAGGGCCGTCTGATGTCCCTATAAAAATAGGCTTTATGACTTTCAGGGTCCCTCCATCATAAATAAAACCGGAAGTGTCTGATGATGTGTCACACACCACATTGCCAGCTAAGGTTGTAAAATGTTAAAATGACATTTCCCGGTGAAAACAATAGGATCTTTCTTTAGTATAAAAAAAAGCGTCACCAATTTAACAACAATGTAATCACATTGTTCAGCTCATGCACCTCCTCCTCCATCTATGAAATGACCACATCAGTCACAAGCTGACAGCACTGCAGCACTGCCTTGGCCAAGCGGCAACAGGCTGTGCTGAAGATAACATGCTTAATGCTTAACTGACAAACCGCCCAGCGCTGCATAGTTGTTGAAAGCTGTAACACAGCAGCCTGATCTCTGGCTCTCACCGCTGAACACATAGCCAGGCATGGTCGTGTGTGACAATGGGCGGAACCTGGTGATGGAGAAATGACAGCCGGGGGAGATACTGTTTCCCTCTAAGCCAGTCCTTTCACCGAGCTAAAGAATATGTCTGTGGTGAAATACAACTCCCACTGAGAAGCTGTTTCAGATTGAAAAACATTGTGCCCACCAGAGGAGCCATGGCTAAGAAAAGTGTGGGGGAAGGTTCCCAGACACTCTATGGCTGCTTTTTTAATCTGGATCGGCCATGCTTATGCATGTTATTTTTCAAACCGTATTACAGATCAAGCCATTGTCCAACTCTGTATTCAAGAAATTAAATGCGCAAAGAAAGATGCCTGTGTGTCAAAGCACCACCGAAAAGGGCGAGTTGATGTTGGATGGGCTGCCATTGCTTCTGCAACAAGCTGCATTACAGGACTTCCTGTGAGAAATGACATGCAGGCTAGAGAGGGTTTCCCTCTATGCCAGTCGTTTCACCGAGCTAAATACAACTGTCAGCAAAAAAAGTCGTGGACTGGCTCCGTACCGTCCCTGGCCTTATTCACCTGTTCCACGTGTTTGTGGTTAGGCGGTCCTTCCCAGTAAGTGCACTGGGGAGGGCACGGGTAATGTTGTGGGACCCGTGCTTGTGGAAGGCAGAGGCGATATCGGGAAATATAGTGGCGGCTGGGGACCGAGTATGGACACCCGGCCGCCGCCAGCATGAGGTTGTGAAAAGCTTCCGCCTCCACGAGCTTAATAGGCCACATTTCAAGTGCAAGCAGCTGTCAAAAATTTGGCAGTATAGTATTGCAGCCTGTGGGTGGGTGGGTGGCTGGGTGCCTGCATACATGCTCTTGGATTCCAAGGAATGGGGTATGGACAACTGAACGCTGCAGTGGGACAAGGACGTGGACGGTGATTGCTGCAAGTCTGCAATGACAGGTGCATGGTGGGAGGCATCTTCACATGCGCCAAGGATCACTTATGATGGGCACACTTTTAGGCAGTGACCTGGAAGTCAGAGATGCTTCCAGAGGTCTTCACCATGCTGTTCCCATGTCTTTTCAGTACTGTATGCATGTGTCTGATGATGTGTCACACACCACATGGCAAGATAAGGTTGTAAAATGTTAAAATGACATTTCCCGGTGAATGCATTTGTCTTGGTTGAAAGCAATGCAAAAGTGCAAAAACTCATCAAAAACGCAACGTGTGAACATTGCCGAAGGTGTGGAGGAGTATTTTTGGTTTTGGTTATTTAGTTTGCCTTCTATATAAGTCACTACCTTGGAAAGGATGTTCCTTAACATATTTCCCAGGAAAATCCATTTTGGTTTTGTTTTTGTATGTTTTATTGTGAGTCCGTAAAAGTGGTGTAATACTCTGACAACGTTGTTAACAGCAGTGACCTGGGAGTCAGAAATGCTTCCAGGGGTCTTCCTCATGCTGTTCCCATGTCATTTGAACACTGTTTCCATCGATTTTTGCAATTTTTAGGCCCTCTGCAGACCGCGGGGGGAGCCGCCTGAAAAATGCTTGAGTTTCCCATAGACTTACATTGGGCTCGTTGCTCGGGTTGAGCACCCGAGTATTCCAATTTGCTCGACCCGAGAAATGAGTACCCGAGCATTTTAGTGCTCGCTCATCACTAGTGGAGACCCAATCAGGATTCTCCACATTTCCAAAAATTAGTGGCAAACACTAGCAATGTGTAATCAATTTCACTACAGTAGAAATAGTGTAAATAAGACCCACACCTCTACCAGTACAGCCAACCCAGGAGATGGAGACTCAATTGGAAGTGTTTACTTTAAAAAAAAGGCCTAAAACCACCTCTTAGTTCTTCTTAGGTGCTGAGAGAGGGCGGAGTATGGTGAACCGAACAAACTGCTGGACTGTGAGTGAGGTGCAATCGCAGATGTTACGGTGGATTGAGAAACATGCGGTATGCTGATGTGACGCTCTAGCCCTCCCTGGGATCTTGGGGTACTCGGAGCTGGGTCAGAGAAGGGGTCGAGGGGGATGCAGTCGTGGCCTAGACCCGTTCCGTGCCCAGGGCTGTCACAAAAAAAAGATATAATGGGCTTTCAAGTAAGAGTGGTATTTCGACTACGCCACCTACGGTTTCCGGTGATGGGCACCAGCGCTGCTTCAGTCCATGGAGGCCGGTGTTACGAGCAGCTAAGATGGGATGGCTCCCTGCAGGTGGAGCAGGCCTCAGGGCAGTGTGAGGAGGAATGGTGGGTGCAGTGCCGTGCAGGAAATAACGAGCTGAGACGGTGTATGAAGTCATTCGGGTCTTTACTCACTTGGGATGAACTTTCAGCCGCAAAGCTTCTCTCTGCTACTCACGGTGTACTGTGGCCACCGGGAAGGGGGTCCAGCACTTCCCAGGTAGATCAGGAGCACCTGTCGAGACCCCTCTGGTGTGTGTTCCTCTCCTTGGCAAGTTCTCCCACTAAGTCTCCTCCGGACTTTGTGTGGTACGAACGTTGTGTATGGCTGGGTCCCACTGGATAAACGCAGTTTAAGAGATACAGGTGGCGTAGGCCGCTCCGTCCGTATCCCCCCGGGATCCACTAAGCCTCCGGGCTTTTCTGACTGAGACGTGAAGTAACAAAGTCAGATGTCGGTGGCCGGTTACCCCTTTTGCAGCAGGAATCCCTCTGACTAGGCCAGAGTAAAGAATACAGTTGGCGACTCCGCTCCATCCGTATCTCCCTGGGATCCTTTTGCCTGTGGAGCCTATCTCCTCCGTTCCCCTCCAAGGCCTTCTTAGGTCAGGACCTTGACCGGGTAGAGACAGTGGTTAACTCTGACCCGCTCCTCTTCTCAAGGCCAGAGTACGAGGACCGTGTATCTTCAGTCAGCTGCAGACTTTCGCTGGATACTGGCAGAAGACCACATTCCAAGATGAAGACCACAATCAAAGATGAAGATCACAATCAAAGACCTTGAACTTAAGATGGCCGTAGATTAAATATGAAAGAATAAGTGTTTCCTAAAAGTGTGTCCTCCACCCTCACCCACTGCATGGTTCCTCCTATCTTTGGTTCCCCCCATCTCCTCTATCCCGGACTGGGGCAGCACCCTGGTGCATTTAGGCCCCCTTCAGAACAGGAGTGGTGTAGTGTTGAATAGTGAAGTTGGGTCCTGAGAGATGCTCCATCCTTACCTGGAAGAGGAGATACCACACCTCAAGCTGAGGTGCAGTACCCCTGTTGCGACTGAACCCTCAGGGGCGCCACACTGGGTGAAACAAACACAGCAGGCGTGTCTGCTTCCATTACAGCTGACAGGCTGTCACTCAGCCTGACTGGAGCGGGTAAAGAACCGGAGTTTCTGCGATGGGAGAACTGCGTGACAACACTTGGCACGGTTACAGAGGAGAAGGAAGAAGCAGCGGATGCGTTTGATGGGGCAGCTGATGGTTGTTGAGGTCTGCTGGTCTGCATTTCAGCACGGTGAGATTCCCAGCATAAGGCACGTTGTTTGAGCATGTGAATGTTCATGCATGTAGTAGTCAAATTATTGCAGTTTTTCCCTCTACTGAGTTTTTTATTTCAAATTTTGCAGATAACGTGAGTTGGCTCATCCTTTGCAGTGACTAAAAAGGCCCATGCTAGGCAACCCTTACTGCCCTTGCGAGCTGCAGAACTGTGACCGCTGCTGGCCACAGCCACGGTCATGGCTAAGGATGCAGTGCTCCTCGTGCTTGCATCACTCTGTGTCTGCACCGTACGGCGAAATGTAGCCTCCTCGTCTTCCTCCTCCACCTCCTCAGATGAGCTACTCAGCTGCGTGACTCTGAGTTCACACCAAGTAGGATCTTCAACCTCGCCATCATCCAAAGTGTTATCCCATTCCTCACCCTCACAGTGACTCTTCTCCTCTTGTTGCCCTGACAGCACAGTACACTCCACAAGAGCCTCTGGTATCTGAGTCTCATCGGGATCACCTCCCTGTGGTTAACGTCTGGTGATGAGGGTCAGGAACCTGCTCGGACCCTACTTTGTCCTGCCCCGAATACAAGTTTAAAAAAATTTGGGCATTGGTGCAGATGCTTTCCTCTTCTTGATTCTGTGAATGTTTGGAGTACACTTCTGATGCCCATGGTATAGAATGGGTGAACAGTTCTACAGACTCGACCATCTGTGGTTCGCTACAGACAGTTGGGCAGTTGGACTGTTGTGACACGGGGGGAAGCATGGCTAATTGGGGTGCCACCTCTGTGGACTGTACAGCGTGTGATGTTGAGGTGGAGGAAGAAGAGGAGAGGGCACTTGAAGCAGAGCTTGCCATCCACTGGAGCACCTGCACTTATCAACAAGTGGTATCTCTGTGCGGCTACCAAAGAAAGGGAGTGGAGTAGGCTGTCCAGTAACAGAAGTTGTCAGTTGTCTTTGGATAGGACCTGTTTGTGTTGGTTCACTAGTGCTTTCACTTACATTACCACATACCGCACGTATACATTGAACACCAAGCCTATTCCCACTTCCACCACGACCTCTCTGTTTCCCACTTATGTTGCTCAGATACTGTAGTAGGAACACGCTATTAACTAAAGAAAAAATAGTTTTTTTCCTCTGCAACAGCTCTGCACACACCTGAATTTCAGCGACACTAAATGACAAGGTAAGATATGGCCTTCCGTATAAGGTTACTAACAGACAAAGTAATTTTTTTAGTGTGGATGAGGCCGATAAAACATACGAGATATTCTCCAAACAATTTCAAACTGAGATGTCCCCTGTTCTATCATGTTAGTAACAGAAGAAAGTATATTTTTACTGTGGATGAGGCCTGTATAACATAGGAAATATTCTCCAAACTATTTCAAACTGAGATGTCCCCTGCTGTATCACATTAAGAACAGAAGAAATATTTTTTTTTACTATGGATGAGCTCAGTATAACATAGAATATATGCTCCAAAATATTTCAAACTCCGATCTAGCCTGCTGTATCACGTTACTCAGAGCAAAAAATATTTTTTTTTGTTACTCTGCTTAAGCTCTGCGTACAGCTGAATTTGACCGCCACTGATGTATTAGCTAGCTTATAGCACAGTGTATCACGTTTGTCACACGAAAAAATATTTTTTGGATTGTGCCTAGCAAAAGAAAAAATTTATTTTTTTACTCTGAAACCAGCTGAAGTTCAATGCCACTAAAATAGTATCTGGCTTTTAGCAGACTGGATCACGTTTGTGTCACAAAAAAACTTTTGTGGACTCTGCCTGCTAACCAAAAAAAAAAAAATGTTTTACTGTGCATACAGCTGCATTTCACCCACCAAAAAAAGGAAAAACTGGGCTAACACAGCTTGCACTATCACATTAGCAACAGAAAAAAAGTTTTTTGTGCTCTGCAATCAGAAGCTCTGCAGACCCTTCATAGAGCAGAATTTCAACCCCACAAAATGAAAAGGTGGGCTGCGCTTGCTTGCTTCACAAGTTTGAACACATTAGCAAGTGCAAAAATAGACTGAAGGTATACTCATGGATGGAGCTCAATACAAGCAGTACCTAAGGCTGTTCTATGGCATGGGCCCTGCTCTTTCTGTCAGTGCTTGCACAAGAAACAAAAAATGTGCTGCACCATCGATTGCACAGGTAAACAGGCCAGGAATTATCTACACTATCTGACTTCCACACAAGAGCCCATCTAGCTAGCTAATATCTGTCATTACACAGGAGCACACTGAGCTGCGTCTGTTTCCCCAGCAGTTACATGTATAGAATGGCTCGGAGGGAACATGGCCATTTTTTATATAGGAAGTACATGTGATTTCAGCGCCAATTGCACAAGCCCTTTAGTCTGGACAGTGTGGATGCTTTCTGCGCTCTGATTGGCTGGCCGCGCTTTCCTGACTTAAAGTTAAAGCCTACAAAAAAAAAAAAAAAAAAAGCATGCATGCTTAGGCGACAAACCGCACACCATTGCAGAGTTGTTAAAAGCTGTATCAGAGAACTTGGTGGCAGCTCTGAAGCTAGGCAAGCTCGCACATGTACCATGCCTGGCCCATGTTCTCAACTTAGTGGTTCTGCAGTTTCTCAAAATCTACATGGATCTGCCAGAGCTACTTGTGAAAGTACGCCGCATTTGAGCCCATTTCAGAAACTCAGCTCCAGCTTCCGCTGCCCTGGCAGGGTTTCAGCAATGTTTGCAGCTTCCAGCTCATCGACTGGTGTGTGATGTGACTACACATTGGAAATCAACATTGCAGATGTTTGGAATGATTTTGAGCAGCAGAGAGCAGTTGTTGAGTACCAGCTTCAACACGTCCGTCGCCATTCAGGTCAGCCTCCGAACATAAAAGCTGAAGAGTGGGGCATGAATATCTGACATCTGTGCCCTCCTCCAAAACTTTGTGGACTCCACCAAGATGGTGAGCGGAGATGATGCCTTAATTAGTGTCACCGTCCTGCTTCAATGTCTACTGAAACACTTGTTGCACACAATTAAAGAGGAGGCATTGCAGGCGGAGCAATGAACTATACAGGGTAAATCTACCCAGCCCAGCCTCATCTCATCTCAACGCGTATTGGGTGATAATGAGGGGGCTGAGGCGGAAGAGAACATAGACAGTCATGCTCTTGATGAGAACAGGGAAGTCTTGGCTGTTTGCGGTCTTGCACACAAGGCTGATTTTATGTTCCCCTGCCTTTACCGTGACCATCGCATTGTAAGCATTTTGGGCATACAGAAAACTAGCACGGCACAAGAGAATTCTTGGAGACGGCGGTGTGAGGTTCTGATTAAGGAGGATGTCTGTCTTAGATCAGTTGCAGAACGGAGGGCACAGGAGGGGTGATACACAGAAAAAAGGGAAAAGATATAGGCCGGTGCAGAACTGTGGACAGCTTGGTGGGTGAGAGTGATGAGTTTGTATTGTTTTCTGTAGTGATTGTTTAATCTAACCCGTGCATTGACTGTCACAGGGTAGAGGGGTTGGTGAAGCAACTTGATAGAAATAGAATCCTGGCTGCTGCATTCAGAAGGGATTGGAGAGGAGACAGTTTGTTTAGAGGGAGACAGATTAGAAGAGAGTTGCACTAGTGAATAAGAGCGACAGTATGAGTTTTTGCAGCATCAAAGGTGAGAAAAGATCGACTTCTGGAGAAGTTTTTAAGGTGCAGGTGGCATGAGCGAGTGAGTCATTTTCCACGTTGAATAAAGTAAAGTTGTGTGTCAAATATGACTCCAAGATAGCAGGCGTGCCAAGTGGGAGTTATGATGGCAGCACCTAAATGAAATTGCAGGTATAGGTAGGTTTGTAGAGGGAGGAAACTGTAGGAGTTCATTTTTGGGGATATTAGGTTCAGGCTCTTGTTGAAGAATTATAAGAAAAAAAAATTCCCATCTGACAACGCTTGTGGCAGAGGTTGCAGTCAGACACTTCATTGGACAACCAAGAAGTACAAGCAGGGAGAAACAAACCAGATGCGGCAGAGGAAGGAGAATGCTGTCAAAGGTCTGGGACAGTTTTCTCAAACCCTCCCAGCGCCCAGGCCCTGATACACGGGGTACTCTGAAAAAGAGGGAAAAGTTTTGGAAGATGCAAGCTGGACACGTGGCATGAACTGTCTTTCTACGTCTTGTAGGTCCGGGCCGTTAGCGTTTTGTCAGAGATGGTTTTTAGTGCTGCCGGGGGCATTATAACTAATAAAACTGATAGGCGCATCCGCCTGTCAAGTGAAAATGCTGACAGGCTGACATAAAAATGAACAAGGGATGGATTGGGCCAGACTTCTCAACACCACCAGATGATAGCAACAAACGTAAATTCAAATCCAGTGCTTATTTTTTGGGGGGTCTAATCCCATGCACCCCTTCACACCCAGACATGGGTATACCCTTCAGGAATTGTTCTATTTTATGCCGCCCTTCCCCTTCTCCTCATCTTCCACTACCATATCACCAGGGAGACCATGATGCAACACCCACACAATTTTTTTTAAGGGTGTTTCTGATTAGAAACAAGCAAATATTTCAATATTCGTTTCAGATTACAATCGCCGTTTTTGCAATATTCACCAATGTAATTGTCGAATATTTGCGAACATTGCCGAATGCCATTGGATTCAATGGGTGCCAAAACCAAATGTATACACAACACCTTCAAACGGGACCAAAAGGTGCCAAAACACATCAATTTAGGGGCAGTCACCAGGAAAGTGCCATCAATTGACCCAGAGTACAAGTAGTATAATTATTATTTATTATTATAGCGCCATTTATTCCATTTTGCTTTACATGTGATAAGAAGTCACTGACTGGTACAAGAGCAGAGAGGACCCTGCCTGTGAGGGCTCACAGACAGTCTATAAGGGATGGGTGAGGATACAGTAGGTGAGGGTACAGTTAGTCGTGCAGCAGTATGGTGGAGCGAGGGTTACTGCAGATTATACAGTAGGTTTGTCAGAAGAGGTGGGTCTTCAGCTTTTAAAGTTTTCAACTGTAGGCGAGAGTCTGATATGTTGGGGTACAGAGTTCAAGAGTAGAAGGGATGCCATAGAAAAACCTTGTATGCGATTGTGGGAAGAGGAGAGAAGACGGGAGTAGGGAACGAGATCTTGTGAAGATCGGAGGTTGGGTATAGGTATGTACCAGAAAACTAGGTCACATGGGGAGCCAGTGAAGGGATCATAGATTGCAATCTTAGAGATTACTGGAGCCAGTCCACAGTAAAAAAAAAAGTAGCCATAAAGTGTCCGGCCTTCCCACACACTTTTCTTAGCTGGGGCTGCTTCTCGGCAGGGTTGGACAGGCCCACCAGAGAACCGGAGACTCCTCCGGTGGGCCCTGGCTTCTCCTTCAGGAGAGTTCATAGTACCGAGGTGAGGACGTGATGATGATAGAGGCCACCATTCGCTTCGTTTTCTGTTACTTGGAATGCAAGCGCAAGTATGCAACTAGACACCCACCCACAGGCCGCAATACTATACTGCCACATTTCTGGACAGTTGCTTGCACTTGAAATGTTGCCTTTTAGGCTCGTGGAGGCAGAAGCTTTTCACAACCTCATGGCGGCGGCGTCCGGGTCTCCATACTCGGTCCCCAGCCGCCACTATTTCTCATGGTGTCATCCCCGCCTTCCACAAGCTTGGGTCCCAGAACATTACTGCTGGTACTTTTCTGTGGGAATCTGCTTGCCTCCTACCAGCCTGGAATATTTCCATTGAACTATGGTACGACGCCACGGTATTAGCACTGCCCCCAGTACCAGTAGCGAAGCCATCCCAATTTCCTTCTCAGGAATTTTATTTGGTAGAGTGGCGGCCCAAATATATTAGTTTCTCACAAAGGAGCTGAAGATACATTTGCGTGGGTCTCCCCCTCAGTAAAAAAACAGCCATAGAGTGTCCGGGAACCTTCCCACACACTTTTCTTAGCCACGGCTGCTTCTCGGCAGGGTTGGACGGTCCCACCAGAGAATCCTCGGGTGGGCCCTGGCTTCTCAATCAGGAGAGTTCATGATAGCGCAAACTTTGCAGCTGCTATGGGGCTCTTGAGTGGGGGAGCCCAATGTTTTTCAGTCTGTCACTGCTTCTCAGTGACAGTTTTATTTCACCACAGCCATATTCATTAGCTCGATGAAAGGACTGGCATAGAGGGAAACCGTATCTACTTTGGCTGTCATTTCTCTGCCACCTGGTTTAGCACATTGTCACACACGACCATGCCTGGCTGTATGTTCAACGGTGAGAGCCACAGATCAGGCTGATGTGTTACAGTTTTCAACAACTCTGCAGCACAGCCTGTTGCTGCTTGGCCAAGGCAGTGCTGCAGTGCTTTCAGCTTGTGACTGATGTGGTCATTTTGAAGATGGAGGCCGAACTAGAGGAGGAGGTGCAGGAGCTGAACAATGTGATTACATTGAGGTTACATTGGCGAGTCTGGTTTTTATACTAAAGAAATGATCCTACTGTGTTTTTTATTTATTTATTTATTTTTTTTTACTTCTCTTCAAATGTGGAGTGCATCCTAATTTTTATCAGCCCTTGAAATTGTTGCATATGTAATAACAGTATAGGAGACACACTCTTTAATAATGGGAAGAACAATTCAAATAGATTCTATATTTTAGAATATTAACTGTCTTATCTTAAATTCTTTTACGAGTAAGGTACCGCAGTATGGATAGCGTATTACACCGATCCAGCCATGTATTATTGCCTTATACTGCGTGCTGCTGGTGCTGCCCAAAAAAATGTAAAATCTATTCTATTCCGTATGGATAACGCTGTTTGATACATTTACAATAGGAACAGGTGCTGTTGCTGGGTGGTATCATCACCAGCTATAAATGAGTGTTCATTCTGGTCACAAAAATGTCTTCCACAGTCTATAACTTTATTTTTTTTTATTTATGTGGCCTTTTTTTTTGTCAGTCAGCAAAAGTGGCGTAATACTCTGACAACATTGTTCACAGATATGCTATTTGTCAGTGGCCAACTGAGAATAGGTTTGAACCATCAACTGCAATACTTTAAATGGAGTGTAATATTTGACACGCTCACAATAATTTCTGGATTATTAGAGCAGTCATATGGGATAACGTCTGATGACCATGGTTTCAGGCAGTCGCCTAATAGTATATGGTATTTATCAGTGACCAAGTGTCAATTGCTTAAACAAAACACAGGTGGCTTACTTTAAAAGAAGTGGAATATTTGGCACCTCCACAAAGTTTCTGTATTATTACAGCAGTCAAATGGATCACGTGCATCTGATCATTGAAAAAAGTTCCACTGCCTACACAGTGCAGTAATATGATTAAAATTAAAAAAATCTGGCTCTATTCTGTAAACAAGCAAATGGAGCTGTAAAATGGTGTACACTGACAAACAGCTACAATCTATCAATGGAGGACAATATTTTCCACGCTCACTACAAATGGCTGGATTTGAACCACTGTTATATGTGATATGTCTGACAGAGAACCACGGTTTTAAATAGCAGGCCTGTAATTTACTAATATTATTCTACACCGAGACCTAATGTAAATAGCTTGACCGACACACTGCAACAGAATGGAAAAGGAAGAAATGTCTGATTTTGGAACAGTCTTATAGGTGATATGTCTGACAGAGAAACATGGTTTTAAATAGCAGGCCTGTAATTTACTAATATTATTCTACAGAGAGACCTAGTCTGAATAGCTTACCGACACACTGCAATAGAATGGAAATTTAAGAAATGGCTTATTTTGGAACAGTCTTATAGGTGATATGTCTGACAGAGAACCACAGTTTTAAATAGCAGGCCTGTAATTTACTAATATTATTCTACACAGAGACCTAGTGTAAATAGCTTGACCGACACACTGCAACAGAATGGAAATGCAAGAAATGGTTGATTTTGGAACAGTCTTATAGGTGATATGTCTGACAGAGAAGCATGGTTTTAAATAGCAGGCCTGTAATTTACTAATATTATTCTACAGAGAGACCTAGTCTGAATAGCTTACCGACACACTGCAATAGAATGGAAATTTAAGAAATGGCTTATTTTGGAACAGTCTTATAGGTGATATGTCTGACAGAGAACCACAGTTTTAAATAGCAGGCCTGTAATTTACTAATATTATTCTACACAGAGACCTAGTGAGAATAGCTTGACCGACACACTGCAACAGAATGGAAGAAATGTCTGAATTTGGAACAGTCTTATAGATGATATGTCTGACAGAGAACCATGGTTTTAAATAGCAGGCCTGTAATTTACTAATATTATTCTACACAGAGACCTAGTGTAAATAGCTTGACTGACACACTGCAACAGAATGGAAATGCAAGAAATGGCTGATTTTGGAACAGTCTTATAGGTGATATGTCTGACAGAGAACCACGGTTTTAAATAGCAGGCCTGTAATTTACTAATATTATTCTACACAGAGACCTAGTGTGAATAGCTTGACCGACACACTGCAACAGAATGGAGAAATGGCTGATTTTGGAACAGTCTTATAGGTGATATGTCTGACAGAGAACCACGGTTTTAAATAGCAGGCCTGTAATTTACTAATATTATTCTACTCAGAGACCTAGTGTAAATAGCTTGACCGACACACTACAACAGAATGGAAATGGAAGAAATGGCTGATTTTGGAACAGTCTTATAGGTGATATGTCTGAAAGAGAACCACGATTTTAAATAGCAGGCCTGTAATTTACTAATACTATTCTTCAAAGACACCTAGTGTGAATAACTTGACCGACACACTGCAACAGAATGGAAAAGGAGGCCAATATTTTCCCCGTTCAGTTCAAATTTCTGAATTTTTATCGCTGAAATATGGAACAGATCTGGCTTTATTCTGCAGTGAGAACAAGCAAATGGAGTACTCTTGATTGTTTTTTAAGCAAATAACCAGGATTAAGATGAAAAAAAATTGCCCTGGCCCATGATATCTGGGGCTATGTCTACAAATATCTGTAATTATTACAGCAGCAGACAGGAAGTTCAATGGACCCTCTTGTGCTATATCATACACTGCAGTCTGCCACATACACTGCCTGCCTGCCTAGCACTGATTATATGCTGCTGGATTAGTCCTCAGAAGGACTGTTAGTTCAGATGGATATATATATGTTGTGGAATACCTATACTAACAGGACGTTCAATAGACCCTCTTGTGCTGTATCATGCACTGCAGTCTGCCACATACTCTGCCTGCCTGCCTAACTCCTGCTATCACCACCGAATATATGCAGCTGGGTTAGTCCTCACAAGAACTGTTAGTTCAGCCATATATACATATATATATATATATATATATAT
Source organism: Phyllobates terribilis (assembly GCF_046119375.1). Lineage (NCBI taxonomy): Eukaryota > Metazoa > Chordata > Amphibia > Anura > Dendrobatidae > Phyllobates > Phyllobates terribilis. Next base: position 404,523,859 of record NW_027362761.1, on the reverse strand, counting down.
ATATATATATATACATATATGTTGTGGAATACCTATACTAACTATAAACAAGCAATACTCAACGAGTATTTCTGGGTTGCTTGGGCGGGAACTCGGGTCCCCTCCCTGCATGTTTGGCGCTCTTTAGAGAGCCATTGAACATGCAGGGATTGCCTGCCATGCACTGTAATGCCGTAGCCATGTTGGTTGTGGGCAATTTAGTGATCGGCTGGCCGTACAGAGTCATCAAGTCTATATAAGACCTGGCACCGCTATGCTCGTCACAGTGTACCCCAGAATCAGGCAGAATAGGGAGAAGTGCTGCTGCGTCACAGAGAGACTTGCTTCTTTATAATTTGTTTAGGTATTACACAACATATATACAGTATATATCCATCTGAACTAACAGTCTTTCTGAGGACCAATCCAGCCGCATATATTCAGTGGTAATAGTAGGAGTTAGACAGGTAGGCAGTGTATGTGGCAGACTGCAGTGCATGATACAGCACAAGAGGATCAATTGAATGTCCAGTTAGTATAGGTTTTCCACAACATACAGTACAGACCAAAAGTTTGGACACACCTTCTCATTTAAAGATTTTTCTGTATTTTCATGACTTTGAAAATTGTACATTCACACTGAAGGCATTAAACTAGGAATTAACACATGTGGAATTATATACTTAACAAAAAAGTGTGAAACAGCTGAAAATATGTCTTATGTTCTTGGTTCTTCAAAGTAGCCACCTTTTGCTTTGATGACTGCTTTGCACACTCTTGGCATTCTCTTGATGAGCTTCAAGAGGTAGTCACCGGAAATGGTTTTCACTTCTCATTATGTGCCCTGTCAGGTTTAATAAGTGGGATTGCTTGCCTTATAAATAGTGTTGAGCCACCCCCGTAGTGTTCGGGTTCGGTTCGGTTCGTCGAACACCGGGATGTTCGAGGAACTGTTCGTCGAACTGTTCGTCGAACACCTTAGAACACCGTCGAACACCGTTAAAACCAATGGCAGGCAAACAAAAACACATAGAAACACATAGAAAACACCTGCAAAGGTGTCCAAAAGCTGACAAACTGCTCAGAAGACACTCTCTTTAAAAAAGCCGGCCGGCAAATTCAGCAGCGGCATACACCGGTACCCGACAATTTAGACAAGAAGGAATAGAGCATCACACATAGATTAGATAGATAGAAACATGTCAGTCACACATATAAGAAGCACAGTGACAGTGTTGGTTACTGCACTTGTCATTTAGTGTAAAGGATTTATTAAAAAAAATATTAGTGTTTTCATGCACCGTCTCTTTAAAAAAGCCGGCCGGCAATTCAGCATCTGTACCCGACAATTTAGAACAGAAAGAATAGAGCTTCACACATAGATTAGATAGATAGAAACATGTCAGTCACATATATAATAAGTACAGTGATAGTGTTGCTTACTGTACTTGTCATTTAGTGTAAAGGATTTATTTAAAAAAATAATAGTGTTTTCATGCACTGTCTCTTTAAAAAAGCCGGCCGGCAATTCAGCAGCGGTACCCGACAATTTAGAACAGAAAGATAGAGCATCACACATAGATTAGATAGATAGAAACATGTCAGTCACATATATATGAAGTACAGTGATAGTGTTGGTTACTGTACTTGTCATTTAGTATTAAAATAAAGGATTTATTATTAAAAAAATTGGCGTGGGGTTCCCCTTAATTTTAGGCTCTAGCGGAGGTTAAGCAGACAGCTGGGGCAGATGTTTGAAGCCTGGGAAGGGGGTAATACCCACGGAGCTTCCCAGGCTACTAATATCAGCCCCCAGCTGAATACATAGCCTTTACTAGCTATTAAAATGGGGGACCCCCCAAAAAAAATGACGTGGGGTCCCCCCTAATTTAATAGCTAGCAAAGGCTAGGCAGACAGCTGGGGGCTGATATTAATAGCCCAGGAAGGGAGCCATGAATATTGGCCCCCTCCCAGGCTAGAAACACCAGCCGTCAGCCGCCCCAGAAATGGCGCATTCATAGGATGCGCCAATTCTGGCACTTAGCCTCGCTCTTCCACGCTGCCCTGGTGCGGTGGCAGGGGGTAATAGGGTTGGGGTTGATGTCAGCTTATAATGCCAGCTGACATCAAGCCCAGGTTAGTAATGGAGAGGCGTCTATAAGACACCCCCATTACTAACCCCATAGTCAAAGTTAAAAAAAACACAAACACCCAGAATAAAGTCCTTTAATTGAAATAAAGACACAATCCTTTATTGTTCTAAATTAAACCATACTTACCATCACGCCCATTCCAGCTGAAGCCAACGATCTCCTGCAATAAAAGAAAAATAATAAAGCAACCTCATCCTTACCTTTCCATGGTTCCCACGACAGCTTCAGCTCTGCTACATCGAGATGACAGGCTGGACCGCAGCAGAACGCTGCCATCCAGCCTGTCATCCCACAGACACTGAGAAGCGCAGGCTTGCTTGCGCTGCTCAGCGTCTCTCTGTGACGACATCCAGATGAGCCGAGTTCATGTCCAATGAACTCGGCTCACCTCATGCACGTCACTGACAGCGTGGGAAAATTCTCACGCTGAAGCGCTGATTGCAGGAGAATTTTCCCACGCTGTCAGTGACGTGCAGGAGGTGAGCTGAGTTCATTGGACATGAGCTCACCTCATGCACATCACTGACAGCGTGGGAGTATTCTCCTGCACTCAGCACTTCAGCGTGAGAATTTTCCCACGCTGTCAGTGACGTGCATGAGGTGAGCCGAGTTCATTGGACATGACCTCGGCTCATCTGGATGCCGTCACAGCGAGACAGTGAGGAGCGCAAGCATGCCTGCGCTTCTCAGTGTCTGCGGGATGACAGACTGGATGGCAGCGTTCTGCTGCGGTCCAGCCAGTCATCTCGATGTAGCAGAGCTGAAGCTGTCGTGGGAACCATGGAAAGGTAAGGATGAGGTTGGTTTATTATTTTTCTTTTATTGCAGGAGATCGTTGGCTTCAGCTGGAATGGGTGTGATGGTAAGTATGGTTTAATTTAGAACAATAAAGAATTGTGTCTTTATTTCAATTAAAGGACTTTATTCTGGGTGTTGTGTTTTTTTTAAATACTTTACTAGAAATTCATGGCGGTCATGTCTAATACTGGCGTGACCCCATGAATTTTGGGCTTGGGGCCAGCTGATAATGCCAAGCTGGCCCTAACCCCTTTATTACCCAGTGAGCCACCGCACCAGGGCCCTGGATGAGTTGGGTACAGCGCCAGAAGATGGCGCTTCTATGAACGCGCCATTTTCCGGGGTGGCTGCGGACTGCAATTTGTAGCGGGGGGGGGGGCCCAGAAAGCTTGGGCCTCCCTGCGCTGCAGATTCCAGCCCCCAGCTGCCTAGTTGTACCTGGCTGGACACAAAAATAGGGCGAAGCCCCACGTACTTTTTTTTTTAATTATTTCATGAAATTCATGAAATAATTAAGAAAAAAAGGCCTTCCCTATATTGTTGTGTCCGGCCAGGTACAAATAGGCAGCTGGTGGTTGGGGGCAGCCCGTTCCTGCCTGCTGTACCTGGCTGGACACAAATATAGTGCGAAGCCCCACTTCAATTTTTTTTAATTATTTCATGAAATTCATGAAATAATTAAGAAAAAAAGGGCTTCCCTATATTGTTGTGTCCGGCCAGGTACAAATAGGCAGCTGGTGGATGGGGGCAGCCCGTTCCTGCCTGCTGTACCTGGCTGGACACAAATATAGTGCGAAGCCCCACTTCAATTTTTTTTAATTATTTCAGGAAATTCATGAAATAATTAAGAAAAAAAGGGCTTCCCTATATTGTTGTGTCCGGCCAGGTACAAATAGGCAGCTGGTGGATGGGGGCAGCCCGTTCCTGCCTGCTGTACCTGGCTGGACACAAATATAGTGCGAAGCCCCACTTCAATTTTTTTAAATTATTTCAGGAAATTCATGAAATAATTTAAAAAAAATTGACGTGGGGCTTCGCACTATATTTGTGTCCAGCCAGGTACAGCAGGCAGGAACGGGCTGCCCCCAACCACCAGCTGCCTATTTGTACCTGGCCGGACACAACAATATAGGGAAGCCCTTTTTTTCTTAATTATTTCATGAAATAATTTAAAGAAAATTGACGTGGGGCTTCGCCCTGTTTTTGTGTCCAGCCAGGTACAACTAGGCAGCTGGGGGCTGGAATCCGCAGCGCAGGGAGGCCCAAGCTTTCTGGGCCACCCCCGCTGCAAATTGCAGTCCGCAGCCACCCCGGAAAATGGCGCGTTCATAGAAGCGCCATCTTCTGGCGCTGTACCCAACTCATCCAGGGCCCTGATGCGGTGGCTCACTGGGTAATAAAGGGGTTAGGGCCAGCTTGGCATTATCAGCTGGCCCTAAGCCCGAAATTCATGGGGTCACGCCAATATTAGACATGACCACCATGAATTTCTAGTAAAGTATTTAAAAAAAACACAACACCCAGAAAAAAGTCCTTTAATTGAAATAAACACACAATTCTTTATTGTTCTAAATTAAACCATACTTACCATCACGCCCATTCCAGCTGAAGCTAACGATCTCCTGCAATAAAAGTAAAATAATAAAGCAACCTCATCCTTACCTTTCCATGGTTCCCAGGACAGCTTCAGCTCTGCTACATCGAGATGACAGGCTGGACCGCAGCAGAACGCTGCCATCCTGCCTGTCATCCCGCAGACACTGAGAAGCGCAGGCTTGCTTGCGCTCCACAGTGTCTCTCTGTGAGGGCATCCAGATGAGCCGAGTTAATGTCCAATGAACTCGGCTCACCTCATGCACGTCACTGACAGCGTGGGAAAATTCTCCTGCACTCAGCGCTTCAGCGTGGGAGAATTCTCACACTGAAGCGCTGAGTGCAGGAGAATTCTCCCACGCTGTCAGTGACGTGCAGGAGGTGAGCTGAGTTCATTGGACATGAGCTCACCTTATGCACGTCACTGACAGCGTGGGAGAATTCTCCTGCACTCACCGCTTCAGCGTGAGAATTTTCCCACGCTGTCAGTGACGTGCATGAGGTGAGCCGAGTTCATTGGACATGAACTCGGCTCATCTGGATGTGGTCACAGAGAGACGCTGAGCAGCGCAAGTAAGCCTGCGCTTCTCAGTGTCTGCGGGATGAGAGGCTGGATGGCAGCGTTCTGCTGCGGTCCAGCCTGTCATCTCGATGTAGCAGAGCTGAAGCTGTCGTGGGAACCATGGAAAGGTAAGGATGAGGTTGCTTTATTATTTTTCTTTTATTGCAGGAGATCGTTGGCTTCAGCTGGAATGGGCGTGACGGTAAGTATGGTTTAATTTAGAACAATAAAGGATTGTGTCTTTATTTCAATTAAAGGACTTTATTCTGGGTGTTTGTGTTTTTTTTAACTTTGACTATGGGGTTAGTAATGGGGGTGTCTTATAGATGCCTCTCCATTACTAACCTGGGCTTGATGTCAGCTGGCATTATAAGCTGACATCAACCCCAACCCTATTACCCCCTGCCACCGCACCAGGGCAGCGTGGAAGAGCGAGGCTAAGTGCCAGAATTGGCGCATCCTATGAATGCGCCATTTCTGGGGCGGCTGACGGCTGGTGTTTCTAGCCTGGGAGGGGGCCAATATTCATGGCTCCCTTCCTGGGCTATTAATATCAGCCCCCAGCTGTCTGCCTAGCCTTTGCTAGCTATTAAATTAGGGGGGACCCCACGTCATTTTTTTTGGGGGGTCCCCCATTTTAATAGCTAGTAAAGGCTATGTATTCAGCTGGGGGCTGATATTAGTAGCCTGGGAAGCTCCGTGGGTATTACCCCCTTCCCAGGCTTCAAACATCTGCCCCAGCCGTCTGCTTAACCTCCGCTAGAGCCTAAAATTAAGGGGAACCCCACGCCAATTTTTTTAATAATAAATCCTTTATTTTAATACTAAATGACAAGTACAGTAACCAACACTATCACTGTACTTCACATATATGTGACTGACATGTTTCTATCTATCTAATCTATGTGTGAAGCTCTATTCTGTCTGTTATAAATTGTCGGGTACCGCTGCTGAATTGCCGGCCGGCTTTTTTAAAGAGACGGTGCATGAAAACACTATTATTTTTTTTGATAAATCCTTTACGCTAAATGACAAGTACAGTAAGCAGCACTTTCACTGTACTTCGTATATATGTGGCTGACATGTTTATATCTATCTAATCTATATGTGAAGCTCTATTCTTTTGGTTCTAAATTGTCGGGTACAGGTGTATGCCGCTGCTGAATTGCCGGCTTTTCATGTTTCACTGTTGGCACTGTTCCCATCGATTTGGGCAATCACTGTAATGCCACAACCACCATGGCTGTGGCATTACAGTGAGTGGCAGACAATCCCTGCATGATTGGTGCTCTAAATAGCGCCAGACATGCAGGACACGCTTTTGGTGCACGAACAGTTATCGAACATAACCTCGAACAGCCGAATTTTTTGCAAATCGTTCGGGTTCGTCGAACAACTCGAACACCGCCCAAAACAGCTCGAATTTGAGATTGGCGAACAGTTCTAGTCGAACACCGCTCATCTCTACTTATAAATGGGGTTGGGACCATCAGTTGTGTTGTGCAGAAGTCTGGTGGATACACAGCTGATAGTCCTACTGAATAGACTGTTAGAATTTGTATTATGGCAAGAAAAAAGCAGCTAAGTCAAGAAAAACGAGTGGCCATCATTACTTTAAAAGATGAAGGTCAGTCAGTCCGAAAAATTGGGCAAACTTTGAAAGTGTCCCCAAGTGCAGTTGCAAAAACCATCAAGCGCTTCAAAGAAACTGGCTCACTTGAGGACCGCCCCAGGAAAGGAAGACCAAGAGTCACCTCTGCTTCTGAGGATAAGTTTATCTGAGTCACCAGCCTCAGAAATCGCAGGTTAACAGCAGCTCAGATTAGAGACCAGGTCAATGCCACACAGAGTTCTAGCAAAAGATACATCTCTACAACAACTGTTAAGAGGAGACTTTGTGCAGCAGGCCTTCATGGTAAAATAGCTGCTAGGAAACCACTGCTAAGGACAGGTAACAAGCAGAAGATACTTGTTTGGGCTAGAGAACACAAGGAATGGACATTAGACCAGTGGAAATCTGTGCTTTGGTCTGATGAGTCCAAATTTGAGATCTTTGGTTCCAACCACCGTGTCTTTGTGCGACGCAGAAAAGGTGAACGGATGGACTCTACATGCCTGGTTCCCACCGTGAAGCATGGAGGAGGAGGTGTGATGGTGTGGGGGTGCTTTGCTGGTGACAATCTTGGGGATTTATTCAAAATTGAAGGCATACTGAACCAGCATGGCTACCATAGCATCTTGCAGAGGCATGCTATTCCATCCGGTTTGCGTTTAGTTGGACCATCATTTGTTTTTCAACAGGACAATGACCCCAAGCACACCTCCAGGCTGTGTAAGTGCTATTTGACCAAGAAGGAGAGTGATGGGGTGCTACGCCAGATGACCTGGCCTCCACAGTCACCAGACCTGAACCCAATCGAGATGGTTTGCGGTGAGCTGGACAGCAGAGTGAAGGCAAAAGGGCCAACAAGTGCTAAGCATCTCTGGGAACTCCTTCAAGATTGTTGGAAGACCATTTCCGGTGACTACCTCTTGAAGCTCATCAAGAGAATGCCAAGAGTGTGCAAAGCAGTCATCAAAGCAAAAGGTGGCTACTTTGAAGAACCTAGAATATAAGACATATTTTCAGTTGTTTCACACTTTTTTGTTAAGTGTATAATTTCACATAAATCAACCTAGGCCGAGAGCATATAAATAAATTGCCGCATCGATACAGCAAATAGGTATATTTAAAATACAACTTTTATTATATAATTAAAAAGTGTAGTGCTAAATGCCCATATGGTATGTAATACACGCCGTGAATATAAAATAGATAGTATAAAGGTACAAAACGTTGAACCTAAATTATGCCAGGTATAGACCTAATCATAAAGCGTAATGGAAGCATCTATAATGAACAAGGCTCCAACAATAAAACCTTTATAGGTCAAACAACGGTATGAATCCCCCAAAAGGTGCTTGGCTGTAAAATCCAAAAGCCCCTACAGCGGCAATGTTAGCCAAAGTAAATATCAGCAGTGATACCCGCTGAATTTACTAATATGTATAACAGTAGATTTAATGATCATACCTAAATACGCATGTAACCACTATTAATAACATATCAAGCAATTATCAAAACAGCAGGTATGTATGTATAAATCAAACCAGACATATGAGGAGCCTTCTATTACCATCCAGGCATTATATCCTCACATGAGTACTGGAATAATCTCACCCGGGGTCTTTCTTAATATTCCCCCTATATTAAGGGTGATAAGTAGTGTTGAGCATTCCAATACTGAAATATCGGGTATCGGCCGATATTCGCGGTATCGGAATTCCGATACTTAATTCCGATACTTTTGCAATATCGTATACCGGAATCGGAAGTTCCCATAATGCAATGAGCCATTTTCATTTTATTCAGCCAATGAGGATCCTAAGAAGTGTGGGCACATCCTGTTAGGCATGTAGGCATCTTAACTAATGGCATGGCTGTGATTGGCTGCTGAAATGATGTCATGATGCACTATAAAAGCCGCCGCCGCCATTTTGAGCTCACTCTGCTGTGAATTCAGTTAGGGATAGGACGCTGTTGTTCTGAGGGACAGTTTTAGCTACCTATTTGGTCTATTCTGCTTTAGTCAAGCTACTTTATAAATCGCTGTGCCTTGCAGTGCTAGTGCACAGTTCTCTGTGCTGTTCACCGCTTTCTGCAAGGTCTCTGTGTGTGAGTGCAGCTCACCCTGTAGTGTGTGCTTCAGCCACGTCTGGTTATTGTGCACTCAGTGTGTGTCACTGCCTCATACATTGTCCTTTTTTGCCAATTCATAATTTTTCCTGATATCTCCTATTAGTGTGGTGGTTCCATCCGTATTCAGCTAAATTGGTTCCAAACACATTCACTTTCTGACTCCGGAGGGTGTGGACATGCCTGTCTGCCTCTCTGCTAGATTGTGGAGACAATACGGCGCCGGACTACTGGCAGCCCATTGCAGCAGCAGAAGCTTCTACTTTATTTTAGTTACAGTTTTGTTACACTTATTTTATTTTATTATTTTATTACCTTCTCTGGATTGCAACGTTCCTGTATACTCGTCTATTGGGGATGGAAGATACAACACTTCCCACACTATCAACTGCTGCTGGGCACACAGCACGAGATCTGCACCTGGATCTTTTTCCACCACTTACAAGTCTCCTGCAGGTACAGACACTCTGGGGCACGCAATACGGACCATCTCAGCTAATGCTACTGAAGGATGCATGCTGCTACCCACAGCCTGTGACAGGGATACAGCCATATGTGAGCGGTGGAGGTCACTGTATACGATTTGCCATGGAGAGGACTGGTGTGACGGGTGGAAATAATAACGGGATGGTGGACCCTAGGTCTGTTGCTAAACGAGCAGTGTATTCTAGGGATCGTCTTCTGGAACTGCGCAGGATAAAGTCTTCTCCAGCAGTGGCAATACTGAATGTTCCACGGGAAATAAGGAGACCTTTCAGAGGCTGCAGAGCAGGCAAGAAGATCAAGTCCTGGAGGAGAAGATTTAAACCAGTGGTCCCATCCATTATCATGGGTAACGTACGATCGCTGGGAAATAAGTCGGATGAACTGCTGGCTCTGAGTAAGACCCAGAAGGAGTTTAGGGAATGCAGTCTCATGTGCTTTACAGAAACCTGGCTGCATGAGGAGGTCCCAGATTCATGTGTCTCGGTACCAGGGTTTCAAATGGTTCGGGCTGATAGAGAGAGAGTTAGATGCGGCAAGAAAAAAGGTGGAGGAGTGATACTCTACATTAACAACAGATGGTGCAATCAGGGGCATGTAACTGTTAAGGAGAAACATTGCTGTCCAAATATTGAACTGTTAGCAGTGGGCCTCAGGCCTTACTATCTGCCTAGAGAATTCACTCTTGTTATTGTAGTTGTGATGTATATACCACCATCTGCGAACCCAGAGGCTGCTGGGGATGTGTTGTCAGGGGTGATGGCCCGGCTTCAGACTAAACACCCAAACTCTCTAACTGTAATTTCTGGGGATTTCAATCGAGTAAAGATCTCATCTGCAATACCAAAGTTCTATCAATATGTCAAATGTCCTACACGGGACAACAACACACTGGATCTCCTCTTTGCTAATGTTAAGAATGCTTATTCATCGGCTGCATTACCCCCCCTGGGGAAATCTGACCACAACCTCATACTATTGTCTCCTGCTTACCAACCAGACGTCCGCAAACAACCAGTGACAATTAAAAAGATAAGGAAGTGGTGTCCAGCAGCAGAGGAGGCGTTACAAGACTGCTTTGACTGTACAGACTGGGAGGTGTTGTGTACCATGAAAGAGAAATGTAATGTTAATGAGATTACTGGCAGAGTTACTGATTACATCAACTTCTATATGGACATTGTAGTACCTGTTCAAGAGATTCGGTGTTATGCAAACAATAAGCCATGGATTACAAAAGAGTTGAAACATTTACTAAACATGAAAAAACTGGCTTTTAAAAGGAAGGACAAGGAGGCATTGAAAATTATACAGCGAGACCTAAAGGGGAAAATTAAGATTGCCAATGAGGCATTCAGAGTTAAATTAGAAAATCAATTTGCACAAAAAAGCTCCAGAGAGGTGTGGGCTGGAATGAAGCTAGTGACTGGGTTTAAGGCAAGGTCGGAGCAGGGGGGTGGTGGACTTACAATGGCTAATGAAATGAATCAGTTCTTCAACAGATTCAGCAATAAAGGTGCGGTAGCAGCAGGGAAGGGGGAGGAGGCCGGGGAACAACTAGCTAAATTAACAGGGGGTGAAATAGATCATTTCTCGGTCTCCAAAAATGACGTGAGGGACCAGTTTAGTAAGCTGGCCATTGGCAAAGCAGCAGGGCCTGACGGTCTCAGTCCACGTGTCCTCAGAGTGTGTGCAAATGAGTTATGTACTGTCTTCCAGCATCTCTTTAACCAGAGCTTACAATCAAAGAGAGTACCAGTGCTATGGAAGACTTCCTGCCTGGTGCCGATTCCCAAGACTACCTTCCCGGCTTCCCCGGGGGACTATAGACCGGTGGCCTTAACATCGCATGCGATGAAGTCCTTGGAGAGAATAGTACTTGCTCACTTGTGTCCGAGGGTGATGGCGCATACTGATGCTCTTCAGTTTGCGTACCGGCAGGGACTGGGTGTGGACGATGCTGTAGCGTCTCTGCTACAAACAGTACATTCCTTTTTGGACAATGATGGAACCACAGTGCGTGCTTTGTTCTTTGATTTCTCTAGTGCGTTCAACACATTACAGCCACTCTTACTGCGAGGAAAGTTGATTAAAATGGCGGTGGATGAGGGACTTGTGAATTGGATAATTGACTACCTGTCGGATAGGCCACAGTTTGTTAGGTGGGGGACGGCTACATCAGATAGTGTACTGAGCAGTGTCGGAGCCCCGCAGGGAACAGTGCTGTCGCCATTCCTCTTTACATTGTACACAGCTGACTTTCAGTATAAATCAGACCGTTGTCACCTCCAGAAGTACTCGGATGACTCTGTGATAGTTGGCGGTATTGGGAAGGACCAGGACGAAGAGGAATATAGAAGGGTGGTTGCGGACTTTGTAGTATGGTGCCAGGCTAACCATCTAGAACTAAATGTTAAGAAAACCAGGGAGTTGGTGATGAGCTATGGAAGGTGCAAGAAGGTATGCCTACCTGTTACCATTGACGGTCAGGATGTGGAGATGGTGGACAGTTTCAAATATTTGGGGGTTTACCTGGATAGCAAGCTAGACTGGAAGTGCCACATGGAGAAGGTCTACAAGAAGGGGATGAGTAGATTGTACTTCCTAAGGAAGTTAAGGTCTTTTAATGTGTGTGGCAAAATGCTTGAGGTGTTCTACCAATCCATTGTGGCTAGTGCCACCTTTGCGGCAATAATTTGCTGGGGTAACAGTGTGCGTGTTGCTGACGCCAACAAGCTCAACAAACTTATAAAGAAGGCTAGCGCGACGGTGGGCCTACAGCTTGGGACTTTTGAAGAGGTGGTAGAGGATAGGATTAAGAAGAAGTGCAGAGCTATAATGGGCAACAACACACACCCGCTTTATGAACTGTTTGCGAAACAGAAGAGCACATTCAGCAATCGCCTAATACAACTAAGGTGTAAAAAGGAAAAATACAGGAGATCGTTTGTTCCAACAGCTATGGGGGTGTTTAACAAATGTCTGAAAAGCAATGTCTAAAGCATTCCAAATGTTTTGTTATCATATGTGTCATGTTCGAGATCTGTGTTCTGCTGCTGTGATACCGCAATTTCCTCCGGGATAAATAAAGTATATCTTATCTTATCTTATCTTATCTTATATAGGAGCAGTTAGAGGAGCCTTTCTGCAGCATTGGGCCCTGCAGCCCCAGCCAGATTAGTATTAGCCTATTTTTTGTAGCCTCATCTATTGCATTGTAGGTTACCTTCCTACATTGTAATAGCTACAAAAAGTTTGTGATACTATCGTTATTACATCTTTAGGCACATCCAGTGTCTTTTTGTGACAAAAAAAACCTAAATAAAGTTCACCAAACACTCCACTTTACAGTTGTGTAGGCCACATTAGCTCATATTAAAGTCTAGTCCACACTTTATAAAATTAGTGTTTCTTATACCTGTTAGCAGCTGTTCAGGAATAAGCACACTAAGCCCTTAGCACTTTTCTGCCTATCTTTATCAGTCTACCAAGATGAAGAAGGCAGGGAGTAAGGCATGTGGTCGTGGGCGTGGGCGTGGGCGTGGGCATGGAGTTTCTGCAGGGAGAGGACGTGAGGATTCTGTGCCTGCAGGGAGAGGACGTGGGGATTCTGTGCCTGCTGTGGGCACCAGTGACTCAGCATCCCCCAGTTTTACCAGGGAACAGTCCTTTATTCGCAGCTTTGTAGGGGCTAGCCGTACCCCACTGCTGCGGGAGGACCAAATTGAAGCCGTTGTCGGATGGATGGCAGCTAACGCATCGACTTCAATTAGTTCCAGATCCTCTCAGGTCCTGAGCACTGAAGAGCACCCATCTGTCTCTTCACCACCTGCCAAATTGCCCAGGCAATCAGAGAGCCCTGGACAGGAGCCATCTCTACTTCTGTTCTCTGAATCTGTTGGCTTGGAAAGAGGGGGCCAGCCAAGCAGAATTTGAGAATTTGAAGAAGAGGTAGTATGCAGTGATGCGCAACCGTTTTGTCTCTCTGAATCTGAAGAGGCGGGTGGGCCAGTGCCTATGGTCAGCAGCACACCTCAGTACGCATCTGATGATGAGACTCAGGTGCCACTTTCTGGTGCGTACTGTGCTGTCGAGACTACCCAGGAGAAGCAGTTGTTTGAAGAGGGTGGTGTAGATGATGAGGTCCTTGACCCATCATGGCGTGAGGGACAGGAAGGTGGTGGGAGCAGCTCTGAGGAAGAGATTCCCCGAACAGCCCAAAAAGCAGGGAGAGGGAGGGGGCAGACTTGGTTGCCTGTAGCCTCCACTTCGGTACCCATTAGGAGCATGGCTCTTCCAAAATCCAAAGCGGGCGCTCCCAAGACTTGCAGTGCCTGGTCCTTTTTTGACACAGTTGCAGATGACATTTGCTTTGTCAAATGCAAGCTGTGTAATCAGAAGGTGAAAAGAGGGAAAAGTGTCAGCAACCTCAATACCACAAATATGTGGAAACATGTGCGGACCAAGCACGTGGTGGAGTTACAAAAACACACTGAAGACCTAGGCCAACCTACAGCGCCACCTATCACCTCTTCAGCTCGTGTTGTAGCCTCTTCCCCCAGCTCACACACAGCTGGTTCGGCTTCCTCACAGGATCGCCATGGAAGAATCTCTGGCACTGTTGTACAGAGACACAGTGTAATTCCACCCACAGCACCACTTTCCCAGTCATCCTCACACTCCCCGGCCAGTCTACAGCCATCGTTAGCAAAGGCATGGGAGAAAAGGCGCCCATACTCGGCAAACCACCCCCGAGCACAGGCTCTGAATGCTGGCATTGCTAAACTACTGGCCCTTGAAATGCTATCATTCAGGCTGGTGGAGACTGACACATTCCGTAACTTTATGGCATTGGCAGTCCCACAATACAACGTGCCCAGACGCTCTTATTTCAGCAGGCAAGCCGTCCCTGCCCTGCAACATCATGTGGAGGGAAAAATTAAACATGCGCTACAAAACGCCGTCAGTAGCAAGGTCCACCTGACCACCGATGCGTGGACCAGTAAGCATGGACAGGGACGATACCTTTCCCTCACTGCCCATTGGGTAAATGTTGTGGAGCCGGGTACAGATCTTGAGAGTGGCGCTGTACGTGTTCTGCCAACTCCAAGGATTGTAGGAATCCAGTCTATACACATTGACTCCTCCTCATACTCCAGTTCCTCTGAATCAGCGCTGCAGGAGCCGTCACGGTCTACCTCCACATCGACCCGTGAACGGTTACCTGTTATGGTGACCAATATGAGCACAGCCATGGCCAAACGTCAACAGGCCGTATTAAAATTAATTTCTTTGGGGAATCGAAGCCACACAGCGCAGGAGCTCTGGAATGCCATCAAGCAGCAGAGCGACGTGTGGTTTGTGCCAGCGAATCTCCAGACAGGCATGGTAGTGTGTGACAATGGCCGAAATCTGGTGGCAGCTCTGGGCCTAGGCAACCTCACTCACATCCCATGTCTGGCACATGTGCTCAACTTGGTCGTGCAGAGTTTTTTGAGGGACTATCCGGATCTTGATGCACTGCTTCACAAGGTCCGCATAGAGTGCGCTCACTTGCGGCGTTCCAGCAATGCAAGATCATGCATTGCAGCTCTGCAGCGCCGATTACATCTTCCGGAACATCGCATCATATGTGACCTACTGACCAGGTGGCATTCAACGTTACATATGTTGGAGAGGTTGTGTGAGCAGCAGGCAGCAGTAATGGAGTACCAGCTGCAGCAGGCGCAAACAAGTCGCAGTGCGCGCCGTTCACACTTCACCACCACTGAGTGGGCCTCTATGAAGGACATTTGCCATGTTTTGCGTGCCTTCGATTATTCCACGCGGATGGCGAGTGCAGATGATGCACTAGTCAGCATGACTCTCCCCCTTATCTGCCTGCTTGAAGAAACACTGCAAGCACTAAGGGACGAGGTTTTGGAAGAGGTGGAGGATGAGGAGTCACAAATGCCATCTGCTTCTCTACAGTCTGCGCAACATGGTTCCTCACAAAGGCCTAGGCAGGGGACACTTTGTGAGAAGGATGAAGAGGAGTCAATGGATGAGGAAGACATCTGTCCAGAGGAGGGAGGTACACAATGCTCTAGTAGTCAGTATCTAGAGCGAGGGTGGGGTGATGCAGAGCAGGCAGAGATCACGCCTCAAGCAGGGGACAGCGTTTCTTGGCCAGTTGGCAGTCTGCAGCACATGGTTGATTTCATGCTGCAGTGCCAGAGAAACGACCGCCGCATCGCCCACATTCTCAACACGGCTGATTATTGGGTGTCTACCCTCCTAGATCCTCGCTACCGGGACAGCTTACAAAGCCTCGTAACACCGTTGAACCGAGAGCGTAAAATGCGGGAGTACCAAGATGCACTGGTGCATTCCATCATGTTCTCCATTCCAACCGAGAGCAGTGCTGCTAGTGCTTTACAAAGCGGCTCAGTGCGTCGAGGCAGTGGAGGAAGCTCTGCACAAAGAGGGAGCAGAAGCAGCGCCTCAGCACAAGGCAAGACCAGTATGGCCGAAATGTGGCAAAGTTTTGTGTCCCCGCCGCCACAAATGTCTACACCATCACAGACGGCTCCAGTCAGCAGGAGGCAACGTTTCCGTCAGATGGTGACAGACTACATGTCTTGCCCTCTTAGTGTACTCCCAGACGGCTCTTCTCCCTTCAAGTTTTGGGTATGTAAGCTGGATACATGGCCAGAGCTTAGTCAGTATGCATTGGAGGTGCTAGCTTGCCCTGCTGCTAGTGTATTATCGGAACGCGTCTTTAGTGCCGCAGGTGGTGTACTAACAGACCGTCGCATGCGACTATCCTCCAATAACGTTGACCGGCTTACTTTTCTCAAAATGAACAAGGCCTGGATCTCTCATGAATTTGCCAGTCCTCTTCCAGAATAAATAATTGGTTGGCAACAGTATCCAGGTTTCCTGTTCTGTTCATGTTTCTACCACCTGAACTGTAATCCCTGAGCTCCAACACCGCCAGTTGGCGCTCGGAAGTGCTGTCTGCACAGTCAACACTTGCTGCCGTGTCATTGGGGTTCAGTAACGTCAGCTGTTCCCCGGCTGTGCGGACGGCAATTTCTCCTGCTCTGTCCACATTCTCACTACTACAGATTTTAAAGTTGCTCCAATTATACCTCTGGCTCCTCTGTTTTCAGTATTATCCCTGAGCTCCAACACCGCCAGTTGGCGCTCGGAAGTGCCATCTGCACAGTCAACACTTGCTGCCATGTTATTGGGGTTCAGTAACGTCAGCTGTTCCCCTGCTGTGCGGACGGCAATTTCTCCTGCTCTGTCCACATTCTCACTACTACAGATTTTAAAGTTGCTCCAATTACACCAATGGCTCCTCTGTTTTCAGTATTATCCCTGAGCTCCAACACCGCCAGTTGGCGCTCGGAAGTGCCGTCTGCACAGTCAACACTTGCTGCCATGTTATTGGGGTTCAGTAACGTCAGCTGTTCCCCTGCTGTGCGGACGGCAATTTCTCCTGCTCTGTCCACATCCACTGTACTACTGATTTAAAACCTCCTCCAAATACACCTCTGGCTCCTCTGTTTTCAGTATTATCCCTGAGCTCCAACACCGCCAGTTGGCGCTCGGAAGTGCCGTCTGCACAGTCAACACTTGCTGCCGTGTTATTGGGGTTCAGTAACGTCAGCTGTTCCCCTGCTGTGCGGACGGCAATTTCTCCTGCTCTGTCCACATCCACTGTACTACTGATTTAAAACCTCCTCCAAATACACCTCTGGCTCCTCTGTTTTCAGTATTATCCCTGAGCTCCAACACCGCCAGTTGGCGCTCGGAAGTGCCGTCTGCACAGTCAACGCTTGCTCCAGTGTTATTGGGGTTCAGTAACGTCAGCTGTTCCCCTGCTGTGTGTCCGGCAAATTCTCCTGCTTTGTGCACATCCACTGTACTACTGATTTAAAACTTGCTCCAATTACACCTCTGGCTCCACTCTGTTTTTAGTATTTACCCTGGGTTCCAGCACCGCCAGCTGGTTCTCGGTAGTTCCATTTGCTCTTGTACCTTCTACTACCCATCCGGGTTCCAGTACCGTCAGCTGGTTCTCGACAGTGACTTTGGCATGGGTACTCCCTCCTGCCCAGCCTGGTTCCAGCACGCCAGCTGTTTCCGGGTAGTGTCAACGTCACTTTGCCTCCAATGCGTTGTCCTGTCGTGTTGCGGTCGGGTTAGCCGACTCTATGGTGCCTGCAGTTTAGGTGACTCCTATGAGGGCTGCGGGATCTGGCAATGAAGGCTGGTTCCATAGTGCGAATAGGACAAGCACCCCCTGTAGGACTGTGGGTTTTGGTAACTGCGGCCGGCTTGCGGCCTTGAACTTTTTTTTACATGGGTACCTTCTGCTACCCATCCGGGTTCCAGTACCGTCAGCTGGTTCTCGGCAGTGCCTTTGGATTAGGTGCCTCCTTCTCTGTATTCAAGTTCCACCAACGTCTGCTGGTCCTTGGTAGTGCTTTCTGGCACAGGTACCTCCTGCTTAGTAACCGAGTTCCAGTACCGTCAGCTGGTCTTCGGCAGTTCCATTGGCTCTTGTACCTTCTACTACCCATCCGGGTTTCAGTACCGTCAGCTGGTTCTCGGCAGTGTCTTTGTCACGGGTACTCCATCCTGCCCAGCCTGGTTCCAGCACGCCAGCTGTTTCCGGGTAGTGTCAACGTCACTTTGCCTCCAATGCGTTGTCCTGTCGTGTTGCGGTCGGGTTAGCCGACTCTATGGTGCCTGCAGTTTAGGTGACTCCTATGAGGGCTGCGGGATCTGGCAATGAAGGCTGGTTCCATAGTGCCAATAGGACAAGCACCCCCTGTAGGACTGTGGGTTTTGGTAACTGCGGCCGGCTCGCGGCCTTGAACTTTTTTTTACATGGGTACCTTCTGCTACCCATCCGGGTTCCAGTACCATCAGCTGGTTCTCGGCAGTGCCTTTGGATTAGGTGCCTCCTCGGTATCCAAGTTCCACCAACGTCTGCTGGTCCTTGGTAGTGCTTTCTGGCACAGGTACCTCCTGCTGATTAACCGAGTTCCAGTACCGTCAGCTGGTCTTCGGCAGTTCCATTGGCTCTTGTACCTTCTGCTACCCATCCGGGTTCCAGTACCGTCAGCTGGTCCTCGGTAGTTCCTCAGCTTTCTTGTACCTTCTGCTACATTTCCAAGTTCAAGCTTTTTGAAATGGTTCTTGGTAATCACTCTGGATCTCCCTGACGAGGACCCTGAAGACGAGGACCCTGAAGACCAACCCTAAGAAGACTAGGACCCCGAAGACGACGACCCTGAAGACGAGGACCCTGAAGACCACCCCGAAGAAGACGAGGACCCTGAAGACCACCCCGAAGAAGACGAGGACCCTGAAGACCACCCCGAAGAAGACGAGGACCCCGAAGACGAGGACCCAGAAGACAAACCCGAAGAAGACGAGGACCCCGAAGACGAGGACCCCCGAAGACGACGACCCTGAAGACCACCCCGAAGAAGACCAAGAAGATGACCCTGAAGAAGTTGACCAAGAGGACAAAGAAGAGAAGACAAGCACCAAGATACAGAAGAACAAGAGACAGAAAACCAAGAAGCAGAAATACAAGAAGCTGCAGAACAAAAAGCGGAAGAACATTAAGCATAAGACTAAAAATCAGAGCAAAAGATAATATCTAAATTATAAGCAGAAGATGACTAAGCAGTGTATGGGGGTGAGTCCGTTCCTCCTCGAGGTGCCCCTGGAAAATACCTGCTGCTGCAGGCCAAACTGAACGCGGACAAATCCTGTTGTAAATCTTTTGTGACGGGCAGAACGAAAGGTGTAATGTCCAACCTTTTATAGATAACAACTACAGGAATGCCTGTCACAAATAAGAATATGATGAAGAAGAAGAATATGAAGAAGATGAAGAAGTAGAATATGAAGAATGAAAAAAAAAGAATAATACGAAGAAGGTGAAGAAGAAGAAGATGAAGAAGGTGAAGAAGAAGTGGATGAAAAAGATGCTGAGGATGATGAAGGAGAAAATGTGGGAGAAGTAAAAAAGAAGGTGAAGCGCATGGAAGTAGTGAAACATAAATATCTGACAAAATATAAAAATACTTAACATAGTCAATATTTCCGTAACTCAGAACGTCTTAAAAAAAATATTAATTCCTGCTATTCCATTTGATTGGGCTAAACCTCTATGCCTTTATTGTCTCCCCCACCTCCCCCAATACATTCTACATTATTCTTAGTTGTTTTCCTTCATGTAGAATTAACCTACAAGGAAAGAAAGGGTTTATTTTCATTATGATATTTCTGTCCCATTGACTTGCATTAGTTTCCGGTATCAGAATCGGCGATATCCGATACTTTTTCGGTATCGGTCCGATCCAATCCGATCCGATATTTCCCGATATCGGAAGGTATCGCTCAACACTAGTGATAAGCTGATCCACGGAACATCCCAACGTTTCAATCCTTCATAAGGGGAATGCAGTTCCAACATGGTGCAGATCCCACATTAGTCCTTTAAATGCCTCCATTAGTATGGATATAAAGGACGAATGCGGGATCTGCACCATGTTGGAACTACATTCCCTTTATGAAGGATTGAAATGTTGGGATGTTCCGTGGATCAGCTTATCACCCTTAATATAGGGGGAATATTAAGAAAGACCCCGGGTGAGATTATTCCAGCACTCATGTGAGGATATAATGCCTGGATGGTAATAGAAGGCTCCTCATATATCTGGTTTGATTTATACATACATACCTGCTGTTTTGATAATTGCTTGATATGTTATTAATAGTGGTTACATGTGTATTTAGGTATGATCACTAAATCTACTGTTATACATATTAGTAAATTCAGCGGGTATCACTGCTGATATTTACTTTGGCTAATATTGCCGCTGTAGGGGCTTTTGGATTTTATAGCCAAGCACCTTTTGAGGGATTCATACCTTTGTTTGACCTTGTAAGGTTTTATTGTTGGAGCCTTGTTCATTATAGATGCTTCCATTACGCTTTATGATTAGGTCTATACCTGGCATAATTTAGGTTCAACGTTTTGTACCTTTATACTATCTATTTTATATTCACGGTGTGTATTACATACCATATGGGCATTTAGCATTACACTTTTTAATTATATAATAAAAGTTGTATTTTAATTATACCTGTTTGCTGTATCGATGTATAATTTCACATATGTTAATTCACAGTTTTGATGCCTTCAGTGTGAATGTACAATTTTCATAGTCATGAAAATACAGAAAAATCTTTAAATGAGAAGTTGTGTCCAAACTTTTGGTCTGTACTCTATATATATATATATATATATATATATATATATATATATATATAGTGTGAGGTAGCGCTATTCATCACTCTGGGGTACTCGCTTCACTGGGTCAATTAAAGCACACATGCAACGTTTTTCCGGTAATTCACAGTCCAGCAGTTTATTACATCTCATAAACCGCTCATAACATAGTCCATCTCAGTGGTTCGCCGACATGTTACACATAATATCCACGAGCCTTTCTAGTGACAGATATGCCCACTTGGCTCCAGATACAGCCGTCAGCAAGGTAACAATATCAATGTCCACATCAAGCAACGTTTTTACCTTTGCCGGGTCGTAGCTGCTTCAGTCAGCTCGGTTTTGCCACAGCTGTGGCTTTAAGACTTCCCAGATGGGGCCTCCGGGCCACGTACCTTCAAAGGCTACTGGTATCTCAAACACAGGGGGGATCCAGCCGCTGCCTTCCAGGCTAGTGAAGTCCCACACAGGGACCAGGCCTCTCGCCCTCCAAGGCTACTGGTATCCTAAACACAGGGGGATCCAGCTTCTGCAATCCAGTCTTCACCAGGCCTCTCTTTATAGGCCTCACCAGGCCACTCTTTCTCCACCTGTTTTAAAACTACCAGGGTTTATATATCCTTTGTGCACACAGGACCTGTGATGATGTCACAGTCACGTGATCAGTCACCAGAGGGGGAGGTAAATGGTCGGCTAGAGCACACCCCCTGGACATTCTAGCAATGCAGCAAGCCACTGCATTACATATCCCCCCCTCTGTTCAAACTTGTGGGGTTGAACACATAGCATACCCAACCACATTATAACGCACGGTTCACACAGAGACCATGTACTTGACAATTGCGCTGCTCAGCCCCTGGGACATTAGTCATCAACTTTAGCTCATTCCTTAGGGACCTACCATCTGTCATTGTCAAGTCATATTTCTGAGTCGTAACCTCGTCAGACTTCCCCCGCTTCCAGCGGTCCATACAGCAGTGTGACTCACATGCCCTTGTATCTAAGGTCCGGTCCGACTCTGTACTGTCCCGTACTCTATTGGATCATTTGTATGGGCTTCTCAGACCTGAGTTACTGGAGGTCTCACTACCTCTAAACCCATGCCCACTTTCCCCAGGACATCTTGAAAGGTCTCTAACTTCTACTCTAGCCGTTCTATTATTTGAAGGGCCCTTTCTCTGTCTGGTCTCACAATTTATAGAAGGTTGCCATCTTCTGCTGCTCAGGGGATTCTGTCTTTCCACTCACAGTCTAGCGAGATTCAACTGTTCTACCTCTCACAGGTAGGTCAATTGGTACTCTATCAGCATGTATATATATGCGAGATTTTCTTTCGTTCCTACAGCGGAGAATGACACCATGCCGTCTTCATCTGGTATCCAGTCCTGACGATCATGTGGACTTCTTACTTTCATCACACCTGACTTCTTTACCATCATTTGCATGGCTTTTCCATTTCTCCCAATGAGCTTTCTTACCAGAGCATGAGGCACCCGGATGATCTCTTCCCGCAGACTTTGAGCTTTTCTCATAAGTTCCAGTTGTCTAATGGCTTGTTCCGTCTTCAACCGGAAAAACCGCTTCGTGCGAACACATCGCCAGTGCATGTCACTTAGGATAGCCACCCTCTTCACTGTGACTTCGGTTGTGGACAGGACCACAAGCTGTTTAGCTTCTGAAGTCGAGTACACCTTACAGGCTCCCACAGCCTTCTTAAACTCTTCATGCACTGACTCTCTAGTGCATTCTTCTCTCAAATCTTTGGGTACATCTATAAGACACTTGAACCGATACATTTCTGACACACCAGTGGTTTCCAAACAATCATCTGGCTCAGGTTTCAGGGACAACTGACTTTCAGCTTCTTCACTCTGTATGCTTCCCCTGAGCTGACTCACAGCTATGAACTCAAGAATTCTCATCTTGACCACTCCCATTTCATACTTATTTTCTTTCAACACTCTCTCAGCTATCCTCAGGTCCACCCTCTCATGGCCCAAAGGACTGAGCGCAACTTGTTTGCCCTTCTCCAAGGAGTCCTCGTTCATTGATTGGTACTTTGCCAGGCGACCTTTGAGCTCGACAACTTCTTTCTCTAGCTCAGCTATTCGCCTCTCAGCAGCCCATCTCTGAAGCTCTTCCGGCTTCAACTGCTCCTCTATCAGCAGAATATTCTCAGAGCTCTCTGTCTCCAATGCGCCCACTCGGCTCTCGACAGCCAGTCTCTCAAACTTCTCTTGCTTCAAATGGGCTTGTAGCATCTCCTTGAGCTCCTTGATCTCGGCTTTTACATCCACCGAATAATCCAAACTCGCATTATTCGAAGAGGCATTTGCTTCATACCTCCCTTCTCCGAGGGACTCCTCCATCCTGCAGATTCTATCCTTAAGGCATGTCTCTGCCCTCTGGAGATCACCACAGAACGTCTGCAGCTCCTTCACCTGAGCTTCCAGACCTGGGATCTTTCTGCAGAGATCATCATTCTCATTACGGGTGTCCTGTAGAGTAGTCTCAATCACTTGGCGCATGTGCTCTGCATCAGTTTTATCATCCTCTAGTTTTTCCTTAACCTTGAAGAGATCCTCATAGTCTCTCTTGATTTGTTGCAGTTCCCTCATGAGTTCACCATACTCCTTCTTGGAGTCACACAGCTCCTGGGTGAACTGTTCGCGCAGTCGTTCTAGGACTTGATCACGTCCAGAAACTTCATCCTGCAGCACCTCTTTTAAGGCAGACAGCTCCCTATCCCTCTGGTGTAGTCCCTCATCCAGCTTTTGCTTCATCTACATCAGCTCTAAATGTGCCAGGGAGAACCGATCTTTCAACTCGCACAGCTCATCTTCAAATTCCGCTTTGTCAAGCTCCAACTGAAAAACCTCCTCTTTATTTTTCTGGAACTTTTCCTTCCAATTGTTGACTTCCTTGCTGCTTTCCTCCAGTTCTCGCTGTAAGTTCCTCACAACCTGGTTTATTTTCTGCCATTCAGACCCCAGGCTCATCTGGTTTGAGGACACGTTCTCCAGGTTTTTCCTTAGTTGCTGCACGTCACTCTTATACTGTGGCCTGATAGGCTCCAGCTCTTGGTCATGACTGGCCGCTTCCTCTTTCAGGGCTGTCGGATCCTGATCCTTCTGTCTCAGTACTGTACCGGAGGTTGCTACTGACAACGTCACATCCTCTTCTGCTTCTAAAGGAGGATCCACACTCGGAATAAAAGCACACAGCATTACATTTTCTTTATTTGCGCTTTCAGCAAAGGCTACAGGAGCAGCTTTTTTGTGGCCCTTGCGCCGTTGACGATGAGAGGGGGACTTTCGCACCTCGTCTAGCTCCTCCTGACAGAACTCTCTTTCTACATTTGTAGTGTCACTGTCAGTTGTGGGGTCTGTGTCACTCCCCATGGTGTTGTGGACCAACAAGTCACCTCCCACTTTGACGTCAACACCTTCTACAGGAGCTACCCCATTATCAATTTGTCATTTTTAGGCGGTACCAACCCACAACCAGTAACCAATTTTGGTTTCCTATACTCCACGCTCTTTTGAAAATCCGCCCCCTTTTGAGACTCCACCCCCTATTGGACATCCACACCTGTAGAGTGTTTTTTTAAAAAAAAAACACGCGATAGTCTTAGGACCCAATTCACAACATTTCTTACCACCTCCCCGGGCACTCTGGGACAATACTGGCGCCCCCGGAGAACTCACAGAATGGTCCACTGCCGTCATTCTATGCGGTGTCAACAGCTCCTGCCGTTCCTGCACCATGTCCTGTTGCTGCAATTTTAACAAGTACCTTAACCGCTCAGCAGCTTCAGTCTCATCTGCTGCTCCCTTCACAGCCATTTTCATCTGCTCCTGCACCTCTTCAGAAAACTCTATTTTGCTGAAGAGTGTTTGCAGCCGGTCATCTAACCACTTCTCCATTCCGTCTGGGGATACTGCTCCATTCATAGCCATCGCGGTATGCTGTTCACACTAGACACTCCACACCTCTCTCCCCGGAAAATTTTCATGGCCCTACCAAGGTGCGACGACAATTTTTGTAACCCCGCCGAGTTACAGCCAGATGCTTTTACTCTTTGTGACCCCGCCGAGCCACAGCAAACCAGGTTTGGGTGCGACGACAATTTTCGTAAACCCGCCGAGTTACAGACAGATGCTTTAATCTTCGTGACCCCGCCGAATCCACAGCAAGATGCTTCCATCCACACTCGTCGTCCTGTGCCATTACCCCTAGCAACCAGGCTGAAGTTGTCCGCATTCTCCAACCACATGTGAGGTAACGCTATTCATCACTCTGGGGTACTCGCTTCACCAGGTCAATTAAAGCACACATGCAACGTTTTACCGGTAATTCACAGTCCAGCAGTTTATTACATCTCATAAACCGCTCATAACATAAACCATCTCAGTGGCTCGCCGACATGTTACACATAATATCCACGAGCCTTTCTAGTGACAGATATGCCCACTTGGCTCCAGATGCAGCCTTCAGCAAGGTAACAATATCAGTGTCCACATCAAGCAGCGTTTTTACCTTTGCGGGGTCGTAGCTGCTTCAGTTAGCTCATTTCTGCCACAGCTGTGGCTTTAAGGCTTCCCAGATGGGGCCTCCGGGCCACGTACCTTCAAAGGCTACTGGTATCTCAAACACAAGGGGAATCCAGCCGCTGCCTTCCATGCTAGTGGAGTCCAACACAGGGACCAGGCCTCTCGCCCTCCAAGGCTACTGGTATCTTAAACACAGGGAGATCCAGCCTCTGCCTTCCAGGCTTCACCAGGCCTCTCTTTATAGGCCTCACCAGGCCACTCTTTCAGTAACCTGAGGGGGAGGTAAATATTCGGCTAGAGCACACCCCCTGGACATTCTAGCAATGCAGCAAGCCGTTGCATTACAATATATATATATATATATATATATATATCCATCTGAACTAACAGTCCTTCTGCTATAGAGCACAGGCAGAGGAACACTGTCAAAGTTCTCGGACAGTTTTCTCAGACCCTCCCATCGCACAAGCCCTGATGCACAGGGTACTCTCTCAAGGAGGGAAAAGTTGCGGAAGATACTGAGGGAGTACCTTGCCAACCGTACCAACATCCTCTGTGATTCCTCTGTGCCTTATAATTATTTGGTATCCAAACTGAACACGTGGCATGAACTGCTCTCTACGCCTTGGAGGTCCTGGCCCGTCCTGTCGCTAGAGTTTTGTCAGAGGGGGTTTTTAGTTGTGCTGGTGGAATTATAACCGGGAGGCGCATGCGCCTGGCAACTGAAAATGCTGACAGGCTGACTCTTATAAAAATGATCAAGGGCTGGATTGGGCCAGACTTTTCAACACCACCGAATGATAGCAGCGTAACATTATCTCAAATACAGTGTTTTTTGGAGGATGTCTAACTCTATTCCCATGCACCTTTGTCTTCACACCCAGGCATGGGTATATGCTTCCTGATTTTGTCTATTTGCTCGTCCTCCTCCTTCTCCACATCCTCATCCTCCACCACCATATGTACCATATCAACATATCTACATCTCTTTCAAGGGACATTGGAGTTCCTCCAAATTTTTGGCAGCCGTTGCTTCACTGCATAGGCAAACAGTATGGGAGACACACTTCCTAATAATGTGAACATTGTTTTCAGGAGGCCCTCCGACCTCTATGTCTCTTGCAAGGGGCATTGGAGTTCCTCCAAATTTTTGGCAGCCGTTGCTTCACTGCATAGGCAAACAGTATGGGAGATCGACTTCCGAATAATGGGAACATTGTTTTCAAGAGGCCCTCCGACCTCTACGTCTCTTGCAAGGGGCATTGGAGTTCCTACAAATTTTTGGCAGCTGTTGCTTCACTGCATAGGCCAAAAGTATGGGAGACCAACTTCCTAATAATGGGAACATTGTTTTCAGAAGGCCCTCTGTTAAAATGACATTTCCTGGTGAATGCATTTGTCTTGGTTGAAAGCAATGCAAAAGTGCAAAAACGCATCAAAAATGCTACGTGTGAACATAGCCCAAGATGTGGAGGACCTTTTTTGTTTTTAGCTATTTATTTTGGCTTATATACAAGTCATTACCCTGGAAAGGATGTTCCTTAACATATTTCCCAGGAAAATCCATTTTCCCATAGACTTACATTGGGCTAGTTACTTGGACCGAGCACTCAAGCATTCCAATTTGCTCGACTCGAACAACGAGTACCCTAGCATTTTATTGCTCGCTCATCACTAGCATTGAGACATGCACCTTACAGAAAGTTCAACTTTTGTCCAAAGAGTATTCTCCCAAAAGTCTTGGCCATCATCAAGATGTTTTCTGGCAAAACTGAGATGAGCCTTTATGTTCTTTTTTCTCAGTAGTGGTTTATCCTCTATCCTCTTGGAGCTCTGCCATGCATGCTATTTTTGCCCAGTCTCTTTCTTATGGTGGAGTCATGAACACTGACCTTAACTGAGGCAAGTGAGGCCTGCATTTCTTTGGATGTTGTTGTGGGGTCTTTTGCAGTCTCTTGGATGAGTCGTTGCTGTGCTCTTGGGGTAATTTTGGTTGGCCGGCCACTCCTGGAAAGGTTCACCACTGTTCCATGTTTTCTCCATTTGTGGATAATGGCTATCACTGTGGTTCGCTGGTAATCCCAAAGCATTAGAAATTGCTTTATAACCTTTTCCAGACTGATAGATCTCAATAAATTGTTTCTCATTTGTTCCTGATTTTCTTTGGATTGCGGCATGATATCTAGCTATTGAGGATCTTTTGGTCTACTTTACTTTGTCAGGCAGGTCCTATTTAAGTGACATCCTGATTGAGAACAGGTGTAGTAGTAATCAGGCCGGTATGTGGCTAGGAAAATTTAAGTCAACTTCCCAAAGATGTGATAAACCACAGTTAATTTATGTTTTAAGGGGGGTGGTGCAATCACTTTTTGACACAGGGCCCTGTAGGTTTGGATTTCTTTTTCCATTAATAATGAAGACCTTCATTTAAAAACTGCATTTTGTGTTTACTTGGGTTGTCTTTGTCTAATATTTAAATTTGTTTGGTGATCTGAAACATTTAGGTGTGACAAACATGCAAACGAATAAGAAATCAAGAAGGGGGCAAACACTTTTTCACACCACTATATATAGGGGATAACAAACTATAACTAAAACTATCTTCATGACAGCTTAGATAAAAGAAAGAGCTCAGCTTAGATAAACAAAAGAGATATGAGAGGTATCTCCAAATTTTTTCAGCTTAGTTTGCCTGTTGATGGGGAACCTCTAATATTGCTTTTGAGGCAATCTTATAAAGAAAGAACCACATAATCTATCCGATTTTCAGGAAATCAATTTTTTTTTCAGCAGAGGTTTTTCTCTTGTGTGCAATTTATGTCTTTGCATAAAGGGTCCTATGTTCTGATATATTGTAGTTGGTGGTAATAATTAGAAATGAGAGACTATATTGAGTGGAATTGTATCCCACTCAAATTTTACAAATTTTTGTATTTATCAAAATGAGAATTTTTTGCAATTCAGTTCCGTGTGGATTCAGCAAAATGGTGGCTGCTGGCCATTACTTTTCAGCTCTGTAAAGAGGCATCAAAAGGTTAAAAAAATACTTATACTTTCCTTATTGTTCATCTCCCGTGCTTCCCCCCTACTCTGGAACTCTCTACCCCAACATATCAGACTCTCGCCGACCGTGGAAACCTTCAAAAGGAACCTGAAGACCCACCTCTTCCGACAAGCCTACAACCTGCAGTAAACACCACTGCACGACCAGCTCTACCCTCACCTACTGTATCCTCACCCATCCCTCGTAGACTGTGAGCCCTCGCGGGCAGGGTCCTCGCTCCTCCTGTACCAGTCGCTGACTCGTTTTGTTAAGATTATGTAAATGCTTTTGTTATGTATATCCCTATCACATGTAAAGCGCCATGGAATAAATGGCGCTATAATAATAAATAATAATAATAATCTATCCGGTACCTCTGCTCCTCGCCATTTACTGTCCTCCATGCTAGGCTTGGACTTTTGTCTCTGAGGAGGACTGGGAGAGTTTTGTGCATGCGTCAATAAAGTCACAGCGCATATCATGATGTCACAACATCTTGATCTTTCACACGCAAAATGGATTTCACGATCGTAAATTTCAGCACAAGCGACAGTGAAAATTACAATTGGGTGAAGACCGGACAGGTAATGATGATGAGAGAAAGGGCCGGAGAGGTGAGCATAAACTTTCGTTTTTACATCTTACTGAACGCCGCTGTCATGCCCAGTGAACTTTGTGAGGCTGATTTGAATACATGACAGAGTCATTTTGAGCCTGGATCATGCAAATGTCTGTGCTGGATTTCAAAGTCGTTGGCGCTGATGCAGTCAATCAAAGGGAAAGTAAGTCCTTTACATCATGACCCAGTGACTCGGGCAGTACACCGCAACACCTCAATGACTTGGGGTAACTGTTTTAAACTCATGAAGGTAAGTTTTATCATGATAATTGTAGCCCAACCACTACATACATAGTTTAGCTAAAACATCATTTTAATATCATTTAATTTCCTGCAGGAATGTGGGATTAGTTTAATAGATAATGTTCTGATGTGAGGTTCCCTTTAAGTTCCTTCATAATATTGTCACGCCAGGTGTGAGTGCAACACATAGGGGAAAGGGAAGTGGAGCCAAGACACTAGGGAAAGGGGAAAGAGGTGACCTCCTAATCTGGACTAGCGTCACCCTGTCTCCCCCTAACGTCCCTATAAAGCCTCCGCAGCTGTCGCCGATCACGTGCCTCGTCCTACTATCCCTGGTGTATGGCTAAAGCTGGAGGTGAAAGGAGATGAGCACTAGTCAACCTCTGCTAGCACTCTAAAGACAAAAGGGGAAGACAACACAGGGAAATAATAACTTAGCTTTAGAAGAACTCCAACAGGGCACACGGCCTCAAAACTCCAGACAACCAGACAAAAGGGAAGTAGTCGCTGGGTCCTAAACACAGCCTCCTATCTAGGTAGCTGTCTGCATTGCCAAACGTGGAGACCTCCTGCAAACCACAGCAGGGCGACTGTCTGTCACCTCTGACACACCCGTGACAGTACCCCTCCTCTATGAGTGGCCTCCGGACAATCAGGACCGGGTTTCTCAGGAAAAGAGGTGTGAAAAGAGTGAACCAATAAGGGAGAGGTCACCTCTGATGCTGAAACCCATGTCCTTTCCTCCGGACCATAGCCGTTCCAGTGCACAAAGTATTGCAGAGAACGACATTGGAGACGAGAATCTGCTATCCTCGAAATCTCGAACTCCAAATTACCATCAACCATTACTGGGGGTCATGGTAGAGGTGAGGGCTTAGGAGGTACTATGTACCCTTTGAGTAAGGACCTGTGGAACACATTGTGAACCTTAAGGGCCCGAGGAAGTTCAAGACGAAACGCTGCTGGGTTAGTGACAGCGGTAATTTTGTAGGGACTAATAAACCTGCGTCCCAGCTTCCAAGAAGGAACTTTCAATCTTATATACTTGGTAGACAACCACACAAAGTCATTCACATTCAAGTCCGGACCTGGCAAGCGTTTTCTGTCAGCCATACGTTTCTACCTGTCTCCCATGGTCTTCAAATTACACAGAACACCCTGCCACACAGAGGAGAGCGACGAAGCAAACCGTTCCTCTTCAGGAACTCCTGAAGCTCCTCCCCCAGTGAAAGTACCAAACTGTGGATGATAACCGTATGCACAGAAAAACGGTGACCTGCCAGTGAATTCTTGACCATGATTATTGATGGCAAATTCTACCAGCGTTAAGTAGGATGCCCAATCCTCCTGATTTTCAGAGACGAAACACCCGAGGTATGTTTCCAAGTTCTGATTGACCTTCTCGGTCTGACCATTCGACTGAGGGTGGAAGGCAGAGGAAAAGGACAGCTGCACCCCCAGTTGAGAACAGAATGCCTTCCAGAACTTGGAAACAAACTGGGTCCCCCAATCAGACACTACATGTGAGGGAACCCCGTGAAGCTTCACAATCTCATTTATGAACACCTGAGCAAGTGTCTTAGCATTGGGAAGTGCAGGTAAAGTGACGAAGTGAACCATTTTACTGAACCTATCTACTACTGTCAAGGTAAAATATATATATTATAGAAAATCAATTAGTTTCTATTATTAGATTACCTAATCAGTGTGAATTAACATAGAGATGATGGAATAATCTATGTGTATGTATGTATGCAAATGTGTATATGCACATGGATTATGTTAATAGTTAATGAATATATAACTAACAGTTTCTGTTTTTATTGTAGACATGAACAACTAAATGATTTCCTGGGAATGACGTATGCATGTGCATGGCTGATAACAGAGAGATTCATGTCGAGTAGGTAAAGATGGCGCTGAGAGACGACTTCACCCCTCCCCTCAGAATTCCTAAGGCATTACTGAGGCCAAGAGATACATGGATGAACAATGTTACGCTCACGCCCGGACTGACTGACGTGAGCATGGTTAGTGGTCCCACTGGGCCACGAACTGAGGAGTGTCTGGAGGGGCATGACTAGGTGCCTCGCCAGATCCGACCATGAACACACGGCAGCTTAATCGACTCCGTGGTCCGAGGAGGCACATGGGAGGTGGCCCAGGTGCTACTCCAAGTCAGACCCCGATCACAGCTGTTGACCCACACCGGGGAATGCAGGAATGGGCAGGCACGGCTGGTATGCAGACAGGTGGGTACTGGCAGGCACGGCTGGTATGCAGAAAGGCGGGTAATAGCAGGCACGGCTGGTATGCAGACAGGCAGGTACTGGTAGGCACGGCTGGTATGCAGACAGGTGGGTACTGGCAGGCACAGCCGGTATGCAGACAGGCAGATACTGGCAGGTAGGAAAACAGGCTGGATAGGGACCAGTACAGACTGGGACACAGGAACAGAGCCGCAGGTGCGGGGACAAGCAGAGCAGAGTGAAAACCACAGGTGCAGAGGACAAGCAGAGCAGAGCGAAGCCACAGGTGCGGAGGACAAGCAGAGCAGAGCGAAGCCACAGGTGTGGAGGACAAGCAGAGCAGAGCGAAGCCACAGGGGTGGAGGACAAGCAGAGCAGAGCGAAGCCACAGGTGCGGAGGACAAGCAGAGCAGAGCGAAGCCGCAGGGGCAGAGGACAAGCAGAGCAGAGTGAAGCCGCAGGTGCGGAGGACAAGCAGAGCAGAGCGAAGCCGCTGGTGCGGAGGACAAGCAGAGCAGAGCGAAGCGAAACCACAGAGCAGAAGGTGCAGGCAGACAGGACAGGGCTCTGTTCACATGGAACAAACTGGGAAACACAGGAAGATAGCTAAAACACAGGAGGTAGAAACAGAGGCAGGGAAACGGGACAAGCAGAACCAGATACACACAAGGTACTTGCAATGAAGTAGTGAGTGGACACAAAACTCACAAACAGAAGTACAGAGACAACGAGTTGGAGTTAGGTGCAGGTTCAGACACTGCAGGAAAAGGAAAGGATCAGACATAGAGACAAACAGGTAATGGGCTAGGACACAGTTCAGACAGGAACTGAACCTGGAACAAGATACAGGAACGAGCCTTGGTACTCAGCCCCCAGGGAGGTGGAAACAGACTAGAAGTCACAGATACAGGTAACGGGCCTGGGTACTAGCCCCCAGGGTAGCAGGAATAGACTAGAAGTCACAGATACAGGTAACGGGCATGGGTACTTAGCCCCCAGGGTGGCAGAAAAAGACAAGATACCGGACAGGACAGGACCTGGCAACTAAGTTGCACAGAACACACTGAAACAAAGTGTTGCTCAGGCACCTCCTACTGGGTGGAGGGGGTTTAAGTATCCAGTGACTCACAGCAATAGGCTGGGGATGCATTAGGACTATGCACACAGTAACTTTAAGAAACATTAAGCAACAGCGCCGCCGCCCTAAGCAATCAGACAAGAAACATGAACACAGCAAGTAATGGAGCAAAGTGTGAAGCCTGGACTGATAGGTAAGTTGGCGGTCTTGCATAGTGGGAGATGGTAAGCCATGCCAGCACGCCGCCAGGGATGTTACAAGCAAATTGCAGTGTGTCAAGTTATCAGAAATAGCAATGAATTTTACTAATCCCACCTAGAAGTAGAATACTATATAACCCCAAGTCTACGTAGTAAAGTATGCCATTTTGCATGGTTCAGTCTCTGAGTGAAGTTTTTCAACCAGATTAGCAAATTTGGTTAATTAGCTTCTTTGCATGCACTCAGACATCTTTAAATTTGGAGGAGAGCAGTTACTTAGTGTATCTTAAATTGGTGAAATCTCCACAAATGGTGCCGTGACTCGGATCACACTCAAGGGGACTCTAGGTCTTGGGGTGCCCATCACCGGACCACCTGCGGACGAGCCGGGACTGCTCAAAGCAAGAGCCTGATCAACTCTCATCACTGAATACGGTAAGTCTGCGGATTTAATGAATCCTTCATGCTTATTTGTATTTTGAGCAGTCTCTGGTGAGTTTTTGGTGTCTAGATTGGCCCTTAGGGACAGCCCCATGCTACTGGGCGGGTCCCCGCTGTGTGATTCCAAGAACTCTGGTGTGTAGTCACTCCTGGCTAACTGCTGCTCTGTGGTTTCTGAGGTGTTTCGTCCCATTAGAACTATCTTTGTATGCAGGGGCGTACAAGTATACACTTGAGAATTTAGGAAAATTTCTTTGTTTATAAAGCGGGCACGCGGAGAATGATGTCGTGTATTAAGACACTATTAGGGCATGGGCATGCGGGGCCAACCAATCCTCTAATAAGTCGTGTATTAAGTCATGGGACACGTGGGGAGTGAATTTACTGATAAGTTGTGTATTAAGACACCATTAGGACGCGGGCATGTGGGGTCAACCAATCCTCTATTAAGGCGTGGAATACGCGGGGAGCCAACTGCATCGTTAAGCCGTATATTAAGACGTCACTAGGACACGGGTGCACAGGGTGTTCAGTGCTTCATTAAGTCATAAAAGAATCAATTCAGTGCTTGGTAGGGAGTGTAGGGACCTGTTACAATTCTACTTGTGTATCAGCTGCCTGGTCTGATCATAAGTCTAAGGGGACGGAACGCCTGGAGCCGAAATCAGGGAAAAACTAAAGACATTGTTTGTGTCGCAGGGGCTGCTTGAACTGGAGCAACAGGACCCCAAAGATATAATTGCTAGAAGAGAAGGAAGGAAATTTTGTGGGTTGTACCTGGGGGTAGATTACAGTATGAGATGTTGAATGCAGCAATTTGTGAAAACAGGGGAAAACTGGAAGATAATGGGTTGTTGCAAAGTGCATACATGTGAAAAAAGGTTGCGCTGAGTTTATCGAAAGAAGGGAAAAAGTATGTGCAGAAACTTGAACAGTTAACTAAAATATGCAAGCTACCAATTAGGGGCTGGTTACAGCCGCTAGAATGGCAAGAAATTATGAAAAAGAAAAAGGGCAAGCTAGAAGATGAAGGATTGTTACTAACAGATTTGGCTTGGTATAGAAGAACAGAGAATTTGTCAAAAGAAGGGTGGGTGGAGGAAGAAAATACAGACAATAAGGGAAAGATGCCATGTTATGTGTATTACGAAGATACTGCTCTTCAGCCACCGCCCGATAATGGCGGACGGGGGGAAGCACCTGTACAAATTGCAGTCAGCAGAATCCAGATAATAGAGATACTTATCTTGCATGCGGGGCACCACGTCCCTGACCTCCCACTGTTCCTCCCCTCCCCACCATGCCTCCGCCACCGCCCTATAATGGTGGCGCAATGAATTGTTGGGTGTGTTCTAATTGTGGCCAGCAGAATCCATTGTCAACAGATTATTGTGTTGCATGTCACAAGCCCCATCCAGGAGGCCCACCCCTCGCTACTACCCAAGCCACTCCTAGTGCCCCATCCTCATCCATTATACCTATGTCCGCCCAAAGTTCCAATTCTTCCAGCAGCAGCCATGTTACTACACCCATTGCATCACCTCCGGCCTCTGACCAAATGTCAGTGGGTGTGCTCCTTCCCAGTGGCACACACCCTTCCTGTAGTGTGCTTCCTTCTGGTGGTGGCCATCTTGGCGCACCCAGAATACAGGCCAGAAACAGTGGAGCACACCCTTCCTGTAGTGTGCTTCCTTCCGGTGGCGGCCATCTTGAAGCAAACCCTAGATTACAACATAGGGAAGGAGTGGCTAAGACTATTGTGCAAGCCAGAGTTAATTCTATTCAGGAAGACTGTAACAGCATTGTACATTCTTCAGGACCGGTCGAGGCAACAGACCTGGTAGCCACCAGACCAGGGAGATTACCATGTAGGCTTTTCTTTCATGCAGTAGATCCAGTGTATGATGAAGATCATCATCATCAGTGTGTGTCACAACTCAGAGCTACAATCAACAATATTCTGCACCATGCTGGAACAAGGAACCTTACTTCTATTGCTCTTCCTGCTATAAGTTCTGGAATGTATGGATTTCCTATGCAAGCCTATGCCCAAGCAATAGTCTAAGCTATACAGGAGTACAGAGGACAAACTACGTTGGAGGAGTTAAGAGTAGTGATGAGCGAGCACGAAAATGCTTGGGTGCTCAAAGCTCGGGTCGAGCACATTGGAATACTCGGGTGCTCGACCCGAGCAATGAACCCAATGTAAGTCTATGGGAAACTCGAGCATTTTTCTGGCGGTCCCCCCCAACGGTCTGCAGAAGGTCAAAAATTGCCCAAATCATTAGGAACAGTGCTCAATTAAACGTCAGGCAAGCAGAATATATAGGCAGACAGGCAGGCAGGGTATATAGGAGGGTGCATGAAAAACATAGAAGGGCACTTGGAACACACTAATGCCCTGCGATTTTCATGCACCCGTCTCTTTAAAAAAGCCAGCCGGCAATTCATCAGCGGCATACACCGGTACCCGACAATTTAGAACAGAAAGAATAGAGCATCACCCAAAGATTAGATAGAAAGAAACATGTCAGTCACATATATAATAAGTGCAGTGACAGTGTTGGTTATTGTACTTGTGATTTAGTGTTAAAATAAAGGATTTATTAAAAAAAAAATAATAGTGTTTTTGTCTCTTTAAAAAAGCTGGCCGGCAATTCAACAGCTGCATACATCGGTACCCGACAATTTAGAACAGAAAGAATAGAGCATCACACATAGATTAGATAGATAGAAACATGTCAGTCACATATATAATAAGTACAGTGATAGTGTTGGTTACTGTACTTGTCATTTAGTGTTAAAATAAAGGATTTATTAAAAAAATAATTGGCGTGGGGTTCCCCGTAATTTTATTCTCAGGCGGGGGTTAAGCAGATGGCTGGGGCAGATGTTTGAAGCCTAGGAAGGGGGTAATACCCATGGAGCTTCCCAGGCTACTAATATCCCACAGCTGAATACCTAGCCTTTACTAGCTATTAAAATGGGGGACCCCCCCAAAAAAATGGGCGTGACAGTAAGTAGAGTTTAATTTAGAACATTAAAGAATTGTGTGTTTATTTCAATTAAAGGACTTTATTCTGGGTGTTTGTGGGTTTTTTTAACTTTCACTATGGGGTTAGTAATGGGGGTGTCTTATGGACACCTCTCCATTACTAACCTGGGCTTGATGTCAGCTGGCATTATAAGCTGACATCAACCCCAGCCCTATTACCCCACTGCCACCGCTACAGGGCAGTGGGAAGAGCGAGGCTAAGTGCCAGAATTGGCGCATCCTATGGATGCGCCATTTCTGGGGCGGCTGACGGCTGGTGTTTCTAGCCTGGGAGGGGGCCAATATTCATGGCACCCTTCCTGGGCTATTAATATCAGCTCCCAGCTGTCTGCCTAGCCTTTGCTAGCTATTAAAATAGGGGGGACCTCACGTCATTTTTTTTTGGGGTCCCCCATTTTAATAGCTAGTAAAGGCTAGGTATTCAGCTGGGGGCTGATATTAGTAGCCTGGGAAGCTCTATGGGTATTACCCCCTTCCCAGGCTTCAAACATCTGCCCTAGCTGTCTGCTTAACCTCCACTAGAGACTAAAATTACGGGGAACCCCACGCCAATTTTTTGCTAGTCACTTCATTTGTTAAGGGACTCAGAGAGGAAATCTCAGCGAAGCTTACAGACTCCAGGCCAGAATACATGGACATGTCCTCACAGAAGGTACTCCTTATTGCTAAAGCTATAGAGAAACAATTGATCACGTTTCCACTACATTAGTTTTATCACTTTTGCTAGGATAGTGGTTCTGTATGATGAGCTCCCCGCTGTACGTGTTTGATGAGGGTAGGGAGTGGGGAGAGCTCAGAGTAGTAGCGTGTTGTTAATCTAATTTTTTTTCTTAACTTAATGTGTTCAGATTCCGGCAAAGCAATCAGGACTCAGGACAATCTACAATGTTCAGACACAAGGGCTTGTGCCATTGGCTGCTGAAGTCACATGTCCTTCTCCACATAAAGAGTGGACATGTTGTTTTAGCCCCATTCAGCAGAACAATTCCCCATTCCAGCAGATCAATCATTTTTTCTATTAGTGAGGTCCAGACAGAGACAAATGTGCACATTTCAGCATATAACTTTCTTGTGCACTGCTTAAATTGTGCTCCATGCACAAGTACACCTTTGAAACTCAATTTTTTTCTGTTCCTACCATGCTACATTAAGCAAGCCACATCTGACCTTGTAATTCTTTTGCACTGAGATTCAGCTGTACCCAGGTCTCCACAGTTAAAAATCAATTTTTTTCTGCTACTACTGTGATACATACAGCAGGTCAAATTTCAGTTTGAAATTTTTTGGCGCATATATTCTACTGTATGCAGAGCTTGTCCACATTAAAAAAATCTATTTTTTTCTGTCACTATCGTGTTACAGCAGGCCACATCTCAGCTTGGAATTTTCTGCAGATGAAATGAGCTGTATGCAGAGCCCGTCCACATTAAAAAAAATAAAAAAATTTCTGTTACTAACGTAATACAGCACCTCACATCTCAGCCTGAAATTTTTTGGCGCATGCATTCTACTGTATACATGTCTTGTCCTCTGTAAAAAATCAAATTTCTTCTGTCACTATCGTGATACAGCAGGCCAGATCTCAGCTTGAAGTTTTTTGGCTCATATATTCTGCTGTATGTGGGCCTCATTCACAGTAAAAAATCTAATTTCTTTTGTTACTATTGTGATACATAGAGCAGACCACATCTCCGCGTGTAATTTTTTGGTGCTGATAATGTTCTCCATTCTGGGGCTCACATGATAAAATCTAAATTGGTGTTGCTACTACCGTGCTACATAAAGAAGGCTACATTTCATCTTTTAATTCTTTGGTGCTAATATTGTTCTCCATAGAGGAGTTCACATGATAAAGTCTAACTTTGTTGTCTTAATACATACAGCAGACCATATTTCAGCTTGTAAATTTGTGTGGTATAAATTCTGCTGTATTTCACAAAATAAATTCTTTGTGCTAATAATGTGCTCCAGAAACCAGGCCACATTTCAGCAGATAAATATTTTGTGCTATTATTGTGCTCTATCCAGGAGTCCAACATTCAGAATCTAAATTGGTTGTGCTAATAGCGTGGTCCTGAAAACATGCTACATTTAAGCAATGGACAGGGCTTGGAGCAGTATTTCTAGCTTTAACTGGTGGATGAGTGACAGGTGTAGACCTGGTGCTCTGAGACCTCTGCCAAAGTCAGGCAACACAAATGAAGACCCAATTTGGAGACCAAACATTTACAATAATTATGGGCAGATACTAGTGATGAGCGAGCACTAAAATGCTCGGGTATTCGTTGCTCGGGTCGAGCAAATTGGAATACTCGGGTGCTCGACTTGAGCAACGAACCCAATGTAAGTCTATGGGAAACTCGAGCATTTTTCAGGCGGCTCCCCCCCGGTGGTCAGCAGAGGGCCTAAAAATTGCCCAAATAGATAGGAACAGTACTCAAATGACATGGGAACAGCATGGGGAAGACCCCTGAAAGCATTTCTGACTCCCAGGTCACTGCTGTCAACAATGTTGTCAGAGGTATTACGCCACTTTTACGGACTCACAATAAAACATACAAAAACGAATCCAAAATGGATTTTCCTGAGAAATATGTTAAGGAACATCCTTTCCAGGGTAATGACTTGCATATAAGGCAAAATAAATAACCAAAACCAAAAATACTCCTCCACACCCTGGGCTATGTTCACACGTAGCGTTTTTGATGCGTTTTTGCACTTTTGCATTGCTTTCAACCAAAACAAATGCATTCACCAGGAAATGTCATTTTAACGTTTTACAACCTTATCTGGCCATGTGGTGTGTGACACATCATCAGATACATGCATACAGTGCTGAAAAGACATGGGAACAGCATGGTGAAGACCCCTAGAAGCATCTCTGACTCCCAGGTCACTGCCTAAAAGTGTGCCCATCATAAGTGATCACTGGTGCATGCGAAAATGGCTCGCAACAATCACCGTCCATGTCCTTGTCCCAGTGCAGCGTTCAGTTGTCCCTACCCCATTCATTGGAATGCAAGCGCAAGTATGCAGGCAGCCACCCACCCACCCACAGGCTGCAATACTATACTGCCAAATTTTTGACAGCTGCTTGCACTTGAAATGTGGCCTTTTAGTCTTGTGGAGGCAAAAGCTGTCAACAATCTTATGGCGGCGGTGACCAGGTATCCATACTCGGTCCCCAGCTGCCACTATTTGTCACGATGTCGTCTCCACCTTCCACAAGCATGGGTCCCACAACATTACCATGCCCTCCCCAGTGAACTTACTGGGAAGGACCGCCTAACCACAAACATGTGGTCAAGTGAATGTGGCCAGGAATGGTACGGAGCCAGTCCACAGCTTGTTTTTTGCTGATCCGTATTTCACCACAGCCATATTCTTTAGCTTAGTGAAAGGACTTGGGAAACCATATCTACTCCAGCTGTCATTTCTCACAGGAAATCCTCTAATTCTGCTTTCACTTGAAATGTGGCCTTTTAGGCTCGTGGAAGCGGAAGCTTTTCACAACCTCATGTCGGCCCTCCTCAGTGCACTTACTGGGAAGGACCGCCTAACCACAAACACATGGACAGGTGAATGTGGCCAGGGACTGTACGGAGCCAGTTCACAGCTTTTTTAGCTCAGAGTTGTATTTCACAACAGCCATATTCTTTAGATCGGTGAAAGGACTGGCATAGAGGGAAACCATATCTACTCTGGGTGTCATTTCTCCTAGGAAGTCCTCTAACGTAGCTTGTTGCAGAAATGGCAGCCCATCCAACATCAGCTTGCACTTGTCGGTGGTGCTTTGACACACAAACATCTTTCTTTGCACATTTAATTTCAAGACTACAAAGTTGGGCAATGGCCTGATCTGCAATGCTGTTTGAGAAATAACATGCATAAGCATGTCAGAACCACATTAAAAAAGCAGCATTTAAGTGTCCGGGAACCTTCCCCCACACTTTTCTTAGCCAGGGATAATTCTCGGCAGGGTTGGGCGGGACCACCAGTCACCTTAGAATTGAGTGATTCCATAATTTTTTCCTCTACTTGCTCTGAAAAAAATTACCCTTGCTGAGTACCACATTTTTAATCTTGATTTCTTTTAGTGTTTCTTAAAGCCCTAAAGTAGCCATTTGAAATGACTTTAGTTTTATGCCATGTCTGTGATCTGCTTTTCTTCAGCAACATTAAACAACTGAATGAACATCCTCCAAGCCCAGTGATTCCATAATTTTTGCCAGGCGTTGTATATCATCCACCACCTCGTCTTCCACTTCCGCACTCTGGTCCTTCTCCTGAAGTTCTGGCAATTGTGTCTCATTATCGTCCACCTCTTGTGACATTTTCCCACTGTCGCCTTCTTGTGACCGTGGCTGCTCAAATATTTGGCCATCACTACATGTGATCTCCTCTTGCTCCGCTTCAAGTGGACCGGGCGAGCGGCTCGAATCTATAAATGGAAAAGTGAACAGCTCCTCGGAGTGTCCAAGTGTGGGATCAGTTGTCTCCGGGCACTCGGCATGATGGGAGGAAGGAGGTTCAAGGTGAGGAATATGCGTTCCTGACTCACACCTACTGAGACTTTTACCGTGTGGAAGACAAGGTGGTGGTGGTGGTGGCTAAGTGATTGGAAGCATTATCTGCTATCCAACCAATAACCTTTTCACACTGCTCTGTGTTCAATAGTGGTGTTCTGCGGTACCCTATTAATTAACTATTTTGAACAGCAAACTGGTGTCAATTGCTTCACTGACACACTGAAACAAATTTTTAATGGAGGTCAGAAATAGCAGTATTTTCTTAAAACCTATATGTGATCCATGTGACAGACAAACCACAGTTTTAAATACCTGGCCTGTAAGTAACTATTTTGAACAGCAAACTGGTGTCAATTGCTTCACTGACACACTGAAAAAAAATGTAATGGAGGCCACAAATGGCAGTATTTTCTGAAAACATATATGTGATCCGTGTGACAGAGAAAACACAGTTTTAAATACCTGGCCTGTAGGTAACTATTTTGAACAGCAAACTGGTGTCAACTGCTTCACTGACACACTGAAACAAATTTTTAATAGAGATCAGAAATGGCAGTATTTTCTGAAAACGTGTATGTGATCTGTGTGACGGAGACAACACAGTTTTAAATACCTTGCCTGTAGGTAACTATTTTGAACAGCAAAATGGTGTCAATCGCTTCACTAACACACTGAAACAAATTTTTAATGGATGCCAGAAATGGTAGTGTTTTCAGCGCAATTATATGTGATCTGTGTGACGGACAAGCAACAGTTTTAAATAGCTGAATTTCTAGCTCTGTAATATGGAAAGGACCTGGCTGTATTCTGCAGTGCCAACAAGCAAATGGCGCAGAACAACTGTGTTCTCTGGATTGCTTTTTAAGCAAATAATGAGGATTAAGATCCAAAAAAAATTATTCCTTGCCCCTGAGACCTGGGCTTATTTCTATAAATACCTAACAGCAGCAGCAGACAAAACTGGAATGGAGCCTCTTGTGCTATGTGCAATGCAGTCTGCTATATACCCTGCCTACCTGCCTTTATACACTGCCTGCCTGATATCTCTGTTGATTGATTAGTCCTCAGAAGGATTGTTTGTTGAGATGCATATGTGTCTCTAATATAGTTTGGTACACCTACACTAACTAGAAACAAGCAAATCTCTCCCTAGCTCAGCAGCACCTCTCCCTACACTGTCTGATTCCGGAGTGACTGTGACAAGCATGGCGGCGCCATGTCTGATATAGACCTGATGATACTGTGCGGCCAGCCAATCACTGTAATGCCACAACCAACATTTCTACAGAATTAGAGTGAGTGGCATGCAATCCCTGCATGTTCATTGGCTCTGTAAAGAGCGCCAAACATACAGGGAGGAGACTCGAGCTCCCGCCGAGCAACCCCGGAAATACTGGGCGAGCGCCAAGCATCTCGAGCAGTGAGATGCTCGAGCGAGCACCGAGCAGTAGCGAGCATGCTTGCTCATCACTAACAGATAACACTAAAGTGGCATCAATTTCTATTTATTTATTTTTTTTACTCACTTATATAGCGCCAATAATTCCACAGTGCTTAGCAGACAATTACAGACATTAGTGGCACTGTCCCCATTGGGACTCATAATCTATATTTCTTGTCAGTATATCTTTGGAGTGTGGGAAGAAAAATGAGTTCCCGGTGGAAACCCTCGCAAACACGGGGAGAACATACAAACTCCTTGCTGATGTTGTGCTTGATGGGGTTGGAACCCAGGACCGAGCGATGCAAGACTGCTAATGTTTTTGCGTTGATGACTCAACATTCCCGGGGTTGGAAGATTATCACTGCGATGCACACTGTGTGCCTCACTGCTGTCTTAGGGAAAACCACTCTGAAGATTGTCTTCAAGCATGTTTTGATACGACAGCATTGGTGCGTCCCTTTCTAGGGAGGGAAGTTACTAGCAAAATTTACTTTTGTACAGTGGATCGAACAGAGTGGCAACCCAGTAGTCAGCACGATTTCTAATCCTAACACTTCGGGCAACAATCATGTTGCAGATAGTGCTGCAAGAAGGCGCTGATGGGTCAGTCTTCTTCATGAGGTCAAAGTCCATAGTGTGTTGGTGGCGGGATAACATTTAAGCTTGCTTTTTCCATCCTGGCAACCATGGACAACAGAGAGGGAAAAATTATCCTCTTCATCTCCCAAATGTTGCGCATCCATCACCTCTTCCTCCTCGTCCTCCTCCATTTGTGCCTCCCATGGCAACCGCCTGTGCGATGACAGACCGGAAATTAGAGATATTGTTAACCCTTCCACATACTCCTCTGCTTTCTCCTCTTCCCCTGGGACCACCACCTCCTCCCGCAGATTATTCAAAGTGAGCTCCAGCATGTAGATGACCAGAATAGTGATGCTGATGATGGCATCCTCAGCACTAAACATCTTAGTAGCCATTTTGAAAATGTGCAGAATGGTGCAGAGGTTCTTCATCTGTGTCCACTCTGCAAGTGTGATTTGCACCACGTCTGTACTGCGTTTCCCAGGCTGCATGACATGAGATACTGCGTCAGAGCTCGTTGCAGCTGCCACTCTGCTGCTCAACGAGTGCAGAGTTGAATTACACCATGTCGGCACATTGCATATCAACCGGTTAATGGTAGGCTGAACGATCTCTGTAGCGATACAAGTCCATGAACCGTGGGTTGCGAATAGCGGAAGTGAGCACACAGCGACCGTGGTTTCTGCAGCAGCGCATCCATGCTAGGATAGTGGTGGGAAAACTGTTGTACCATCAGGTTGAGGATGTGAGCCATCCAAGGCACGCGTGTGAGTTTGCCCTGGTGTAGGGCCGCCACCAGGTTTGCACCATTATCGCACATGGCCTACAGTGACTCCAGGTTCAGTGGCGACAGCCATTTCTCAAACTCGGCATGGATATCAGTCCACAACTCTTTATCTGTATGACTGCGATCTCCAAGGCATATCAATTTAAAAACTGCCTGATTGCGCTGAGCCCTGGCTGCCAAGTACGGAGGTGGAGGGATTCTCTCTGCACTGTTTTAACACGTGTCTCATTAAGGCAAAGGTTGAGATCGCAGGTGGAGGCCCTAGAAGAGGAGGCAGGAGCAGTGGAGGAAGTGTTAGATACAGAGGTTTGTCCCGCAAGCCTTGGTGTCTAGTGACACCTTGGTGACTAGTGGTTTAGTTCTCCATCCCCTGGTGTGTACTGGTTTAGTTCTCCAACCCTAGCTGTTTAGTAGTTTAGTTCTACAATCCCCGTTGTCTATTAGTTTAGTTCTCCATGCTCTGGTGTGTATTTGTTTCGTTCGCCAACCCTAGGTGTGTAGTAGTTTAGTTCTCCAACCCCTATTGTCTAGTAGCTTAGTTTTCCATCTTCTGGTGGGTAGTGGTTTAGATCTTCATCCCCAAACGCCCTGAAAGCCTTGGGGATCCCAAGACATATGGAGCCGCCCATTCCCCGCCTGCCCCCACAGTCACCAGAGTCACCCAG
Source organism: Phyllobates terribilis (assembly GCF_046119375.1). Classification (NCBI taxonomy): domain Eukaryota; kingdom Metazoa; phylum Chordata; class Amphibia; order Anura; family Dendrobatidae; genus Phyllobates; species Phyllobates terribilis. Next base: position 404,479,761 of record NW_027362761.1, on the reverse strand, counting down.
TGCCCAGTCAGCGAGATGTAATGCCCCTGGCCATGCTTGCTTGTCTAGGTGTCAGTAGTGATATTCACCCTGGCAGACAAAGAACAGGTGATGTTGTCTGCAACATGCTGGTGTAGCACAGGCACATCTTACTTAGAGAAGTAATGGCGACTGGATAACTGGTACTGGGGGACTGCGACAGCCATCATCTTTTGGAAAACGTCTGTATCTACTAAGTGGAAAAGCAGCATTTCCATGGCCAACAGACTGGAGATGGTGAAGTTGAAGTTCTTTGCTTTGGCATGTGAAGGAGGAAACAATCTTTTACATGACTGAGGGACTGAGAGCTGGCTGCTGTGCTGAGAGAGGGTGGAGTAGGGTGAACACGACAAATTGCTGGACTGTGAGAGAGATGCAGGTGGAGATATTATGGTGGATTGAGAAAGATGAGCTGTGCTCGGTGTCTGAGATTGGTCAAAAACAGCAGGAATGTCCACTTCAGTAACAGCTGACGAGCTCTCACTCACCCCGACTTTAGCGGGTAAACAAGTGGAGGTTCTGTGGCTGGAGATCTGTGTGAGAACACTTTCCACAGTGACAGAGGAGGAAGAAGCAGCAGTTGCGGTTGATGGTTGGCGAGGCCCGCTTGTCTACATTTTAGCACAGTAAGATTCCCAGTCTAACAAATTTTGATTGTGTAAGTGCCAGTTCATGCATGTAGTAGTCAAATTATTGCAATTTTTGCCTCTACTCAGTAGTTTTTAACAAAGTGGGCAGATAACGTGAGTTGTACCATCCTTTGTCGTCTCCAAAAAGACCCAGGCAGGCAACCCTTGCCGCCCCTGTAAACTGCAGACCCGCGACTGCTGCTGGATGCAGTGCTTGTCATGGTTGCATCACTCAGTGTCTGTGCAGGACGCCAAAATGTAACCTCCTCGTATTCCTCCTCCTCCACCTCCTCTACTGAGCTACTCAGCTGCCTGCCTCTGGGTTCACACCAAGTGGGATCTACAACTTCATCCTATCTGTTCTCCCACTGCTCGCTCTGAGAGTCACTCTCCTCCTCTTCCTGCCCTGACAGTACACTACAGTCCATGTGCATCTCAGGTATCTGAGTCTCATCGTAATCACCGAATTAATCACATTTCCATCATCTTATTCAACCATCCCCCCCAACTGACCTATCCATCAAAGTCAATGGCGGCCCGCACTCCCCAGTCCTGCAAGCTTGACTCTGATCTCTCCTTCAAACCTGAGATCCAAGGCCTTTCCACTTTCTGCCGACTCGGACTACAAAATATCTGCCACACATTCAATATCCACACATTCCTCAACCATGAATCTGCAAAAATACTAGTGCAAGCCCTCATCATCTCCCGCCTCTACTACTGCAACCTCCTACTCTGTGGCCTCCCTTCTAACACTCTCACACCGCTCCAATCTATCCTAAATTCTGCTAGCCAACTAATTCACCTGTCACCCCACTATTCCCTGGCTTCTACCCTGTGTCAATCCCTGCACTGGTTCCCTGTTGCCCTGAGAATCCAGTTGAAAACCCTAACATCGGCATACAAAGCCACCCGAAACCTTTCTCCTACATACATCTGTGACCTAGTCTACCAGTACTTACCTGCGTGTAACCTCTGATCCTCACAAGACTTCCTTCTCTACTTCCCTCTTATCTCCTCTTTCCACAATTGCATGCAAGATTTGTCCCGTGCATCTCCCCTACTTTGAAACTCTCTACTCCAACACATCCGACTCTCGCCTACTCTCGTTTCCACAAACCTTCAAAAGGAACCCGAAGACCCACCTCTTCCGACAAGCGTACAACCTACAGTAACCCTCGCTCCACCATACCGCTGCATAACTATCTCTACCCTCACCTACTGTATCCTCACCAATCCCTTGTAGATTGTTTGTGAGCCCTCGCGGGCAGGGTCCTCCTGTACCAGTCGGTGTCCCTTTTGCACATGTAAAGTGCCATGGATTAAATGGCACTATAATAATAACAATTATACAATTTGTACTGTGGGTCAATTGATTCCACTTTTCCTGGTGTCTGTCCCTAATTTCAGCAGTGTTGCCAGCTTTTGGGTCCCTTTTGTAGGCGTTTGTTTGCGTTTAGTTTTGCCTTCCATTGATTGCAATGGGATTCGGATATGTTTGACGAACCATTCAACAAATTGTTCGGAGAACATCGGTAAGTTCCCCGATTAGTGATGAGCGAACGTGCTCGCCATTGCTCGGTACTCGCCCGAGCATCACTGTGCTCGACAAGCTCGGCGCTCGGCGAGTATTTCTGGATTGCTCGGATGAGAACTTGGGTCCCATCCCTGCATTTTTGGCACTCTTTAGAGAGCCAATGAAAATGCAGGGATTGCCTGCCATGCACTGTAATGCACTGTAATGCTGAAGCCATGTTGGTTGTGGGCATTACAGTTATTGACTGTCTATATAAGACCTGGCGCAGCTATGCTCGTCCCAGTCTACCCAGTAATCAGGCAGAGTAGGGAGAGGTGCTGCTGCGTCAGGGAGAGATTTGCTTGTTTATAGTTAGTATAGGTATTCCACAATATATACAGCTTTGGCAAAAATTAATAGACCACTGCAAAATTTTCAGTTTCTCTGATTTTTCTATTTATAGGTATATTTTTGAGTAAAATGTACATTGTTGTTTAAGTCTATAAACTACTGACAACATGTCTCCGAAATTCAAAGCTAAAAATTTTGTATTTTGTATTTATTTGCAGCAAATGATAAAGCGTCAAAATACTAAAAAAGAAATAGTGCTTTCAGACCTCAAATTACTCATGTTTTAACAGGAACAGTTCAGAAATCAATATTTGGTGGCCTAATCATGATTTTTAATCACAGCTTTCATGCGTCTCCGCATGCTTTCCACCAGTCTTTCCATGCTTTCCAATAGAAAACTGTTCAGTGGTCTCTTAATTTTTGCCAGAGCTGTATATATATATATCCAACTGAACTAACAGTCCTACTGAGGACTAATCCAGCTGCATATATTCAGTGGTGATAACAGGAGTTAGGCAGGCAGGCAGGGTATGTGGCAGACTGCAGTGCATGATACAGCACAAGAGGATCCATTGAACGTCCTGTTAGTATAGGTATTCCACAACAGATATATATATATACATATATATATATATATCCATCTGAATTAACAGTCCTTCTGAGGACTAATACAGCTGCATATAATCAATGCTAGGCAGGCAGGCAGTGTATGTGGCAGACTGCAGTGTATGATACAGCACAAGAGGTTCCATTGAAAATCCTGTCTGCTGCTGTAATAATTACAGATATTTGTACACTGTCCATTGCAGTGTGTCGGTCAAGCTATTCACACTAGGTGTCTGTGAAGAAAAGTATTAGTAAATTACAGGCCTGCTATTTAAAACCGTGGTTATCTGTCAGACATATCAACTATAAGACTGTTCCAAAATCAGACATTGCTTCCATTTTTATTCAGTTGCAATGTGTTGGTCAAGCTATTCACACTAGGTGTCTGTGAAGAATAGTATTAGTAAATTACAGGCCTGCTATTTAAAAACGTGGATCTCTGTCAGACATATCACCAATAAGACTGTTCAAAAATCAGAAATTTTTTCCATTTCCATTCTGTTGCAGTTTGTCGGTCAAGCTATTCACACTAGGTCTCTGTGTAGAATAATATTAGTAAAATTACAGGCCTGCTATTTGAAATCTTGGTTCTCTGTCAGGCGTATCACATATAACTGCGTTCCAAAATCATCTATTTCTCATGAACGTGGAAAATATTGTCCTCCATTAAAAATGGGCAAGGTGCGTGGCAAGGGACGGAGAAGTGGACATGATGGCAATGGTGCATGCAGATGCCGAGGACGTGGTTGTGGGCAAGCTGAAATTGTGCCACAACAAACACCCACATCTTGTCGCTCGACCTTCCTGTCCCAATTACTAGGGGACCGCAGTACACCACTATTAACCCCAGAGCAGTGTCAAAAGGTTGTCTGTTGGATAGCAGATAATGCTACCAATCACTTTGCCACCACCACCACCACCATCCTGTCTTCCACACGGTCAAGTCTCAGTAGCCGTGAGTCAGGACCGCATATTCCTCACCCTGATCCTCCTTCCTCCCATCATGCCGAGTGCCCGGAGACAACTGATCCCACACTTGGACACTCAGAAGAGCTGTTCACATTTCCATTTGTAGATTCAGGCCTCTCGCCCGGCCAGCTTCAAGTGAGTCAAAAGGAGAACGCATGTAGCGATGCCCAAATATTGGAGCAGCCACAGTCAAATGAAGGCGATGGTGGGAAAGTGCAATTACTGTCATAAGAGGTGAATGACGATGATGATGAGACACAATTGCCAGAAAGTCAGGAGGAGGAGCAGGGTGAGGAAGTGGAAGACGAGGTGGGGGATGATATAGTAACCGACCCAACCTGGCAGAGGGAAATAAAGAGTGAGGACAGCAGCACACAGGGGGAGGGAGGCATAGCACAACAGTCAGGAAGAGGCAGTGTGGTGGCCGCATACACAAGGCGGGAAAGCGTTTCTCGTAACGCCAACACGACGAAAGTTGCCTGTTAGGTCTTCCTGAGTCTGGTTATTTTTTAAAGACTCTTCAAATAACCCCAAAAAGGCCATTTGCACCACCTGCCAGGCCAGCATCAGCAGAGGTACTAGAAGCCTGACCACCACCAGCATGATCAGGCACATGGCAGCAAAGCACCCGAGTAAGTGGGCCAAACCCCAGGGTCCAGCAACAGAGTCTGTGGGTGACACCACTGCTTGTTCCGCTGTTGTGCGTGCATGCCAATCCCCTGTCCATGGCGCATGCCAAGACGCCTCCCGCCCTGCACTTGTCATAGCACACTCTTAACTAGCACCATCAGCAAGCACGTCCACATCCTTGTCACAGTGCAGTGTTCAGTTGTCCCCACGACAGTCCTTGGAATGCAAGTGCGAATACGCAGCCAAAGCCCCACAGGCCACACTACTAAATTCACACATTTTGCGAATACTTGCACTCAAAATGTTGCCTTTTAAGCTCGTGGAGACGGAAGCTTTCTGCAACCTGATGGCGACGATCGTACCTCGGTACTCGGGCCCCAGCTGCCACTATTTCTCCAGGTGTGCCATCCCCGCATTACACAAGCACATGTCCCACAACATTAGACGTGTTCTCAACAACACCATTACTGGGAAAGTCCACCTAACCACGAACACGTGGTCAAGTGCTTGTGGACAGGGACGGTACATCTCACTGGCAGCACACTGGGTTAATATAGTGGAAGCCGGGTCTCAGTCGGACCTTGGGATGGAACACATCCTCCTGACGCAGAGGGTTGTGGGCCCCAGGTCAATCAGGGTTGCCCCCACATTCTACAGCTCCTGCACCACCTCCTCCTCCTCCTCCTTCTCCTCTTCAGCCTCCATATCTGCAATGACCACATCAGTTGCAAGCTGGAATCAGTGCAGCACTGCCTTGGCCAAGCGGCAACAATCTGTGCTGAAGCTAATATGCTTAGGTGACAAACCGCACAACGCTGAAGAGTTGTGGACCGCTCTGAAAGAGCAAGCAGATCTGTAGTCAGCACCGCTGACCCTACAGCCAGGTATGGTCATGTGTGACAAAGGCCGGAAACTGGTGGCGGCTCTGAGGCGAGGCGATCTCACACATGTACCATGCTTGGTCCATGTGCTTAACCTCATGGTTCAGCGATTTCTCAAATCCTACCCGGATCTGCCGGATTTGCTTGTCAAATTACGCCGCCTGTGTGCCCATTTTAGAAAGTCAGCTACAGCTTCCGCCGCCCTTGAACTCTACATTGCAAATGTTGAGAAGGATTTGTGAGCAGAAGACGGCAGTTGTTGACTACCACCATCAACAAGGCCATCGGTATTCTGTTCAGATTCCACACATAAGACCTCAGTAGTGGACATGGATGTCAGACATAAGTACCATCCTAAAAAACTTTGAGGACTCCACCAAGATGGTGAGCGACGATGACACCATAATTAGTGTCACCATCCCGCTTCTCTGTCTTCTGAAATGCTCTCTGCTCACAATTAAAGAGGATGCATTGCAGGAACCCACGCTACAAGGAAAACTTTCTGTCTCTTATTTCCAAGCTGGACTGACCTAATAAAATGGGGCAGTACCAGAATGCCCTTGTTGCGGAAATTAGTAAAAAAATTCCTGTCTGAAAACGCTGGCAGCAAAGGTCACAGTTTGTTGGACAACCAAGGAGTACAGGCGAGGAGGACGCAAATGCAATCCAGCAGAGGCAGGGGAACACTATCAAAGTTCTAGGACAGTTTTCTCAGACCGAACCATCGCACAAGCCCTGATGTGCGGGCTACTCTCACAAGGAGGGACAAGTTTCAGAGGATGCTAATGGAGCACCTTGCCGACCATACCAACGTCCTCCATGATTCCTTTGTGCCTTATAATTATTGGGAATCCAAGCTGGAGACATGGCATGAACTGGCTAGCATTTTGTCAGAGCAAATTTTTAGTGTCGCTGATGGAATTATAACCGATAGACACATTCACCTGTAAACTGAAAATACTGACAGGCTGGTTCTTATAAAAGTTAACAAGGTCTGGATTGGATCAGACTTCTCAACACCACCGAATGACAGCAGCGTAACATAAAGTCAAATACTTTGTCTTTTTTTTTTGAAGGTCTAACTCTATTCCAATGCACCTCTGTCTTCACACCCAGACATGGGTATACAATTCCTGATTTGGTCTATTTGCTCTTCTCCGCATCCTCATCCTCCACCACCATATCACCACCACATGTAACATATCAACATATCTACGTCTCTTGCAAGGGACATTCCTCCAAACTTTTGCCAGCCGTTGCTTCACTGCATAAGTAAACAGTATGGAAGACCCACTTCCTAATAATGGGAACATTGTTTTCAGGAGGCCCTCCAACCTCTACGTCTCTTGCACAGGGCATTGGAGTTCCTTTAAATTTTTTCCAGCCGTTGCCTCACTGCATAGGCAAACAGTATGGGAGACACACTTCCTAATGATGGGAACATTCTTTTCAGGAGGCCCTCCGACCTCTACATCTCTTCTAAGGGGCATTGGAGTTCCTCCAAATTTTGGGCAGCCGTTGCTTCACTGCATAGGCAAACAGTATGGGAGACCCACTTCCTAATAATGGGAACATTGTTTTCAGGAGGCCCTCTGACCTCTACGTTTCTTGCAAGGGGCATGGAAGTTCCTCCAAATTCTTGGCAGCCGTTGCATCACTGCATAGGCAAACAGTATGGGAGACCCTCTCCTTTCTAATGGGAATATGTCATTACTGAAGCCCACCTCTAAGTGTCTTTAAATAGTTGGTGGGGTTTTTCCTAAATTTTGGCAGCCGTTGGACTCACTGCATACCCTATAACTGAATATCAGACCCTCTCCTTTCTAATGAGAACATGTCATACTCGTTACTGTGGCCCAGCTCTATGTGTCTTTAAATTGTTAGTGGGGTGTTTCCTAAATTTTGACAGCCGTTGGACTCACGGCATACCCTATAACTGTATAGCAGACCCTCTCCTTTCTAATGGGAACATGTCGTTACTGTGGCCCAGCTCTATGTGTCTTTAAATTGATAGTAGGGATTTTCCTAAATTTTAACAACCGTTGCACTCACTGCATACCCTTTAACTGAATAGCAGACCCTCTCCTTTCTAATGGAAACACGTCGTTACTGTGTCCCAGCTCTATGTGTCTTTAAATTGTTGTTAGGGTTTTTCCTAAATTTTGGCAGCCTTTGGACTCACTGCATATCCTATAACTGAAAAGAAGACCCTCTCCTTTCTAATGGGATCATGTCGTACTCGTTACTGTAGCCAAGCTCTATGTGTCTTTAAATTGTTAGTGGGTTTTTCCTAAATGTTGGCAGCCGTTGGACTCACTGCATACCGTATAACTGTACAGCAAACCCGCTCCTTTATAATGGAAACATGTCATTACTGTGGCCCTGCTCTATGTGTCTTTAAATTGTTAGTGGGGTTTTTCCTAAATTTTGGCAATCGTTGGACTCACTGCATACCCTATAACTGAATTGAATACCCTCTCCTTTCTATTGGGAACATGTCGTTACTGTGGCTCAGCTCTATGTGTCTTTAAATTGTTAGTAGGGTTTTTCCTAATTATTGGCAGCCATTGAACTCACTGCATAACCTATAACTGAATTGCAGACCCTCTTCTTTCTAATGGGAACATGTTGTACTCATTACTATAGCCTAGCTCTATATGTCTTTAAATTGTTAGTGTGGTTTTTCCTAAATTTTGGCAATCGTTGGACTCACTGCATACCCTATAACTGAATTGAATACCCTCTCCTTTCTATTGGGAACATGTCATTACTGTGGCTCAGCTCTATGTGTCTTTAAATTGTTAGTAGGGTTTTTCCTAATTATTGGCAGCCATTGAACTCACTGCATAACCTATAACTGAATTGCAGACCCTCTTCTTTCTAATGGGAACATGTTGTACTCATTACTATAGCCTAGCTCTATATGTCTTTAAATTGTTTGTGCGGTTTTCCCTAAATTTTGGCAGCTGTTGGACTCACTGCCTACCCTATAACTGAATAGCAGACCCTTTCCTTTCTAATGAGAACATGTGGTGCTCATTATTGTTTCCCAGTTCTATGTGTCTTTAAATTTTTCATAGGGATATTCCTAAATTTTGACAGCCGTTGCACTCCTTGCCTGCATACCTTATAACTGAATAGTAGACCCTATCCTTTCTAATGGGTACATGTCGTTACTGTGGCCCAGATCTATGTGCGTTTAAATTGTTATTAGGGTTTTTCCTAAATTTTGGCAGCCGTTGGACTCACTGCATATCCTATAACTGAATAGCAGATCCTCTCCTTTCTAATAGGAACATGTCGTTTCTGTGGCCCAGATCTATGTGTCTTTAAATTGCTATTAGGGTTTTTCCAAAATTTTGGCAGACGTTCAACTCACTGCATACCCTATAACTGAATATCAGACCCTCTCCTTTCTAATGAGAACATGTCATACTCGTTACTGTTGCCCAGCTCTATGTGCCTTTAAATTGTTAGTGGGGTGTTTCCTAAATTTTGGTAGCCGTTGGACTCACGGCATACCCTATAACTGTATAGCAGACCCTCTCCTTTCGAATGGGATCATGTCGTACTCGTTACTGTAGCCAAGCTCTACGTGTCTTTAAATTGTTAGTGGGTTTTTCCTAAATGTTGGCAGCCGTTGGACTCACTGCATACCGTATAACTGTAGAGCAAACCCGCTCCTTTATAATGGAAACATGTCATTTCTGTGGCCCTGCTCTATGTGTCTTTAAATTGTTAGTGGGGCTTTTCCTAAATTTTGGCAATCGTTGGACTCACTGCATACCCTATAACTGAATTGAATACCCTCTCCTTTCTATTGGGAACATGTCATTACTGTGGCTCAGCTCTATGTGTCTTTAAATTGTTAGTAGGGTTTTTCCTAATTATTAGCAGCCATTGAACTCACTGCATAACCTATAACTGAATTGCAGACCCTCTTCTTTCTAATGGGAACATGTTGTACTCATTACTATAGCCTAGCTCTATATGTCTTTAAATTGTTAGTGCGTTTTTTCCTAAATTTTGGCAGCTGTTGAACTCACTGCCTACCCTATAACTGAATAGCAGACCCTCTCCTTTCTAATGGGAACAAGTGGTGCTCATTACTGTTTCCCAGTTCTATGTGTCTTTAAATTTTTCATAGGGATATTCCTAAATTTTGACAGCCGTTGCACTCCTTGCCTGCATACCTTATAACTGAATAGCAGACCCTATCCTTTCTAATGGGTACATGTCGTTACTGTGGCCCAGCTCTATGTGCGTTTAAATTGTTATTAGGGTATTTCCTAAATTTTGGCAGCCGTTGGACTCACAGCATATCCTATAACTGAATAGCAGATCCTCTTCTTTCTAATGGGAACATGTAGATACTGTGGCCCAGCTCTATATGTCTTTAAATTGTTAGTAGGGCTTTTCCTAAATTTTGGCAGCCGTTGGACTCACTGCATACCTAACTGAAACATGTCGTCACTGTGGCCCAGCTCTATGTGTCTTTAAATTGTTATTGGGTTTTTTCCTAAATTTTTTCAGCTGTTGAACTCACTGCATACCCTTTAACTGAACAGCAGACCCTCTCCTTTCTAATGGGAACATGTAGTTACTGTGGCCAAGTTCTATGTGTCTTTAAATTGTTAGTAGGGTTTTTCCTAAATTTTGGTCTTCCGTTGCACTCACTGCATACCCTATAACTGTATAGCAGACCCTCTCCTTTCTAATAGGAACTTGTCGTTTCTGTGGCCCAGATCTATGTGTCTTTAAATTGCTAGTAGGGTTTTTCCTAAATTTTGGCAGACGTTCAACTCACTGCATACCCTATAACTGAATATCAGACCCTCTCCTTTCTAATGAGAACATGTCATACTCGTTACTGTGGCCCAACTCTATGTGCCTTTAAATTGTTAGTGGGATGTTTCCTAAATTTTGGCAGCCGTTGGACTCACGGCATACCCTATAACTGTATAGCAGACCCTCTCCTTTCTAATGGGAACATGTAGATACTGTGGCCCAGCTCTATATGTCTTTAAATTGTTAGTAGGGCTTTTCCTAAATTTTGGCAGCCGTTGGACTCACTGCATACCTAACTGAAACATGTCGTCACTGTGGCCCAGCTCTATGTGTCTTTAAATTGTTATTGGGTTTTTTCCTAAATTTTGGCAGCTGTTGAACTCACTGCATACCCTTTAACTGAACAGCAGACCCTCTCCTTTCTAATGGGAACATGTAGTTACTGTGGCCCAGCTCTATCTGTCTTTAAATGTTAGTAGGGTTTTGCCTAAATTTTGGCAGCCGTTGGACTCACTGCATACACTATAACTGAATAACAGACCCTCTCCTTTCTAATGGGAACATGTAGTTACTGTGGCCCAGTTCTATGTGTCTTTAAATTGTTAGTGGGGTTTTTCCTAAATTTTGGTCAGCCCTTGCAGTCACAGCATGGGCATTACCACTATATGAAACCTGCTCCTTTATAATGGGAACATTTTCTTTACTGAGACCCTCCTCTATGCCTCTTCAAAGGGCTTTGGGTTGCGTCCAAATTTTTGGCAGCCCTTGCAGTCACTGCATATGCAATAATAGTATAGGAGACCCATGCGTTAATAATGGGAAGAACAAAGCATGGCCGGATGATGGCTCTCTAACAATAGCAAGGGCCGACTGCTGGCCCTTTAAGAATAGTAAGGGCATCCTGATGGCCCTATAAAAATAGGCTTTGTGACTTTCAGTGTTACTCCATCATAAATGAAACAATATGTGTCTGATGATGTGTCACACACCACATGGCCAGATAAGGTTGTAAAATGTTAAAATGACATTTCCTGGTGAATGCATTTGTCTTGGTTGAAAGCAATGCAAACTGCAAAAAGGCATCAAAAACGCTACATGTGAACATAGCCCAAGATGTGGAGGAGCATTTTTGTTTTTTTATATTTATATTGCATTATATACAATTCATTACACTGGAAAGGATGTTCCTTAACATATTTCTCAGGAAAATCCAGTTTGATTTTGTTTTTGTATGTTTTATTGTGAGTCCGTAAAAGTGGCGTAATACCTCTGACAACATTGTTGACAGCATTGTCCTGGGAGTCAGAAATAATTCTTCCAGGGGTCTTCCCCATGCTGTTCCCATGTCATTTGAGTACTGTTCCCATCGATTTAGGCAATTTTTAGGTCCTCTGCAGACCGCCGGGGGGAGCTGCTGGAAAAATGCTCGAGTTTCCCATAGACTTACATTGGGCTCTTATTCCGATGCTGTACCAGTTTTCCAGACTATTAGGAGTTCTTTATCTCCTAATAGGGAGTTTGTCATGCCTAAAACTGAAATTAAACCATTCATACATTCATATAAGGGACTTAGACCTTAGACCCTCTAAAAATTATACTTTTGGTAGAAATTTTACCTATGTTTGATGTAAAAATAGTTTTATCACACTACCATATTTCACTGTAAGCACCATGCATTTAGAAAAATGCCTGATGCCTAAAATGAAACACAGTGGTGTCAGTGTCTTTATGTTGGGCTACATGAGTGCTGAATCATTGATGGTATCATGAATTCACAGATGTACTACTCTATATTGAAAGATATTGAAAGGGAAGACACTGTCTTCACTCCGTGCCCTTGGTAGATATGCACCTTTACAACATAGCAAAATACACATATAAGACCACTGTTGCACTTCTGAAGAAGAATAGAGTGAAAGTGATTCAGTGGCCTTGTATGTCTTCTGATCCTAAGCCATTTGAACACCTATGAGAAATTCTAAAGAGACAAGATGAGCATCACTCTCAATCTAGCATCACAGCTGTAAAAGAGGTAATTCTTGAAGATATAAAAAGGTAGATGTTGCAATGTGTCGCCAACTTATTCATTCCAAGGCCTAGAAGACTTGGTGCTGTGATTAAAAAATATTGCGGTCATACAGCTTGGCAGAGCTCTGCCTCCTTCCACTTTGGCCGCTGCTCTTTGCTGTGCTCCACATTGGGTTTTACAAGTGTGTGGCTCCATAACATCACCTCTCTAGTCTTGAAAATCTTTTTGTACACACTCCCTGTGACTGAACCAGAACTGTGTCCTACAGCAATGAGTTTGAACTCTAACTTTATCCAAAACCCCGGTTCATGTTATGTAATCTCTTCATCATTCCAGCAGGTTAACTCATTCCCTGCCATATGGTTTTTGAATTATTATTGAAGTCTGTTTGCTATACCTGCACCTGCTGCCGTTTAATCCACTACCTGCTTGAACATCCTGAACTGTTATTGGAGACTTGTTCACATTACCTACAATTGAGTGCCTGCTTCAAACCTGTCGTCTTCCTATTTCTGTCCTCCTCCTTCTGTGGCTTAGTATGTATCATGCATTGTCAGTTTTGTTTCGTGTTCAGATTGTCAGTTTTCCAAGTCCTCATCGTACCACATGCACGACAGCCTACTGTCAGTGGTGTACCGCTAAATGTGGCAGATCACTCTGCCACTAGGGGGCTCGTGAGTCACAGTGTGACTTGGTTACTTGGTGCCAGTGCCGGCACCAGTCTCCCCTTGCCTGTTGACACACTTTCAATTGTATCCTGATGCAGACTCAGTTGAAAGCAATGATGGAAGAGGGAGCCATGAGCTGCTTCCTCCATCATTTTGCTTGTGCCTTACGCAGAAAGCGCAATGATGTCACTACAGTGTGCCCGCTGTGCTGAGCTGTGCGCAGCTTCAGACTACACACTGCAGAGACCAGAGAAGCAGAGGAACAAGGAGAGGTGAGTATTTTTTGTTGGGCCATTATATTATATGGAGAGTTGTGTGGGGGCCATCTTACTATTAACAGGGCTATTAGGGGGTCCATAATACTATTTGGAGGGCTATATGGGGACCGTTATACTATTTGGAGGGCTATGAGGAGGCCATTTTACTGTTTGGAGGGCTGTATGGGTACTAGTGTTGAGCGAGCACTAAAATGCTCGGGTGCTCGAAGCTCGGGCCGAGCTCGCCGTGATACTCGGGTGGTCGACCCGAGCAACGAGCCCAATTTTAGTCTAAGGGAGACCCGAGCATTTTTGCGGCGGCACCCCCGGCAGTCTGTAGAAAGCCTAAAAAGTACCCAAAACGATAGTGATAGTGCTCAAAACACATGGGAACAGCATGGGCATCGCCCCAGGAAGCATTTCTGACCCTCAGGTCACTGCTGTCAACAACGTGGTCAGAGGTATTAAGCCACTTTAACGGGCTCACAATAAAACGTTCAAAAACGAAACTGAAACAGTTTTCCTGTGAAATATGTTAAGGAACTTCCTTTCCAGGGTAAAGACTTGTGTATAAGGTAAAATAGATAACCAAAAACAAAAATACTCCTCCACACCTTGGGCTATGTTCACAAGAAGCATTTTTAATGCGTTTTTGCACTTTTGTATTGCTTTCAACCGTGACAAATGCATTCACTGGGAAATGTCATTTTAACAATTTACAATCTTATCTGGCCATGTGCTGTGTGACACATGCATACAGTGCTTAAAAGACATAGGAACAGCATGGGGAAGACCCCTGGAAGCATCTCTGACACCCAGGTCACTGCCTAAAAGTGTGCCCATCTGAAGTGATCCTTTCCGCATCAGAAGATGCAGATTTGCAACTATCCCTGTGCAAATCCTTGTCCCAGGGCAGTGTTCAATTGTACCTCCCCATTCCTTGCAATGCAAGCGTAAGTGTGCAACCTGCCACCCACCCACCCCCAGGCTGCAATACCATACTGCTAGCTTGCTTGCACTTGAAATGGGGCCTTTTAGTTTGGAGGAGGCCGAAGCTGGCCACTACCTCATGGCTGCTTCGGCAGCGAGGTATCCATACTGAGTCCCTAGCTGCCCGGCGGCCGGGTGTCCACTCACGGTCCCCAGCCACCTGGGGGCGGCCGGGTGTCCATAAACGGTCCCCAGCCGCCTCTATTTCTCCTTGGAACATCCCCCCACACACTTTTCTGCCTGCTTTTGGGCAGCATTGGACGAGCCCACCAGAGAACCAGACTCCTCCGGTGGGCCCTGGCTTCTCCATCAGGGGAGTTGAGAGTGCCAAGGTGAGGAGCATGATGATGATGATAGAAGTTAGCATCTGCTTTGTTTTCTTGGAATGCAAGCATAAGTGTGCAACCTGCCACCCACCCTCCCCCAGGCTGCAATACCATACTGCTAGCTTACTTGCACTTGAAATTGGGCCTTTTAGGCATGTGGAGGCAGACGCCGGCCACCATATCATGGCTGCGTCGGCGGCCTGGTATCCATACTCGGTCCCCAGCCGCCCCGCGGCCGGGTGTCTGCACACGGTCCCCAGCCGTCTGGGGGCAGCCGGGTGTCCATAAACGGTCCCCAGCCGACCCTATTTCTCATTGGAACATCCCCCCACACACTTTTGTTAGCCCGGCCTGCTTTAAAGCAGCATTGGACAAGCCCACCAGAGAACCAGACTCCTCCGGTGGGCCCTGGCTTCTCCATAAGGGGAGTTGAGAGTGCCATGGTGAAGAGCATAATGAAGATGATAGAAGTTAACATCTGCTTTGCTTTCTTGGAATGCAAGTGCATGTATGTAGTAGTGGCGAGGTGTGAGGTGGTCAGCGTTTTGGCGCATATCCTACCTCCTCCGAGGATTGCTGGATGTTTTCCGGCTACTATCCCAGTTCTATGACTCCCGTTAAAACAAAGCTTCAGGTGATGAATGATGGATGAGGTGGTGGCAAAGGAGAAAGAGCAGGAGGAACAGGGTCCATTCACATCAATATCAGGCCAGTCAACCACACATGTCTAGTAGGAAATGGAGAGGTTCAGCTACACAGTTATAGGGCATGCAGTGAGTGCAATGCCTACCAAAAATTTGGAGGCACTCCAATTCCCCTTGGAAGTGACATGAAGGTCAGAGGGCCTTAACTAAACCGTTTTTTCCATTTATAGCAACTGGGTCTCCTGTGCACTGTTGGCCTAAGCAGTGAACGGAAGGCTTTCCAAAAATTATGAGGAACTGCAATGCCCCTTGAAACAGACGTGGATTACAGCATACTAAAAACCTTATACCCATTATTGGGGAGTGGGTCTCCCTTAGAGTTCGCCTATGAATTGAAAAGCAAAAGCTAGGAGGAAATGCTATGCCCTTTGGAAGAATGGTGGAGTTCGCAGTGGAATAAAAAGACAATATCAATGCCCCTTGAAAAAGTGGTGGAGGTCGCAGTAGCTTAACAAGATTGTTTTAATGCCCCTTGGAAAAGTTGTGGAGGTCGCAGTGGAATAAAAAGACAATATCAATGCCTCTGGTAAAAGTGGTGGAGGTTACAGTAGCTTGGCAAGATGGTTTTAATGCCCCATGGAAGAGACGTGGAGGTTGCAGTAGCTTAGCAAGATGGTTTAAATGTCCCTTGGAAGAGACGTGGAGGTTGCAGTAGCTTAACAAGATGGTTTAAATGCCCCTTGGAAGAGACATGGAGGTCGCAGTAGCTTAACAAGACAGTTTTAATGCCCCTTGGAAAAATGGTGGAGGTCTCAGTTGCTTAACAACACTGTTTAAATGCCCCTTGGAAGAGACGTGGAGGTCGCAGTAGCTTAACAAGATGGTTTTAATGCCCCTTGGAAGAGACGTGGAGGTTGCAGTAGATTAACAAGACGGTTTAAATGCCCCTTGGAGGAGTGGTGGAGGTTACAGTAGCTTAACAAGACGGTTTAAATGCCCCTTGGAAGAGACGTGGAGGTTGCAGTAGCTTAACAAGACGGTTTAAATGCCCCCTGGAAAAGTGGTGGAGGTCGCAGTGGAATAAAAAGACAATATCAATGCCCCTGAGAAAAGTGGTGGAGGTTGCAGTAACTTAATAAGACGGTTTAAATGCCCCTTGGAAGAGACGTGGAGGTCGCAGTAGCTTAACAAGACGGTATTAATGCCCCTTGGAAGAGATGTGGAGGTTGCAGTAGCTTAACAAGATGGTTTAAATTCCCCTTGGAAGAGACGTGGAGGTTGCAGTAGCTTAACAAGACGGTTTTAATGCCCCTTGGAAAAGTGGTGGAGGTCGCAGTGGAATAAAAAGACAATATCAATGCCCCTGGGAAAAGTGGTGGAGGTTGCAGTAGCTTAACAAGACAGTTTAAATGGCCCTTGGAAGAGACATGGAGGTCGCAGTAGCTTAACAAGACGGTTTAAATGCCACTTGGAAGAATGGTGGAGGTCGCAGTAGCTTAACAAGATGATTTTAATGCCACTTACAAGAGCCATGCAGTGCAGCATAGTAAAAACATTATTCCCACTATTGGGGAGTGGGTCTCCCATAGTCTTTGCCTATGCATTCCAAGCAAAAGCTGCCAAAAATTAGGAAGGAGGAACTTGCAATGCTGGCAACACGGACCACGGTCGCCCTGGTAGTATAGTGGTGGTGGAGGCTGAGGATAAGGAGAAGAGCAAAATACAGCCGAAATGAGGAAGTGTATACCCATGTGTGGGTGTGAAGCGGTGCATGGGAATACACCTCCCGAAATAACACAGTGGATTTGACTTTATGTTACTCTGCTGTCATTTGGTGGTGATGAGAAGTCAGGCCCAATCCAGCCCTTGTTCATTTTGATAAGGGTCAGCTTGTCAGCATTGTTAGTTGACAGGCGAGTGCGCTTATCAGTTATAATTCCCCCAGAGGCACTAAAAACACGCTCCGATAACACGCTAGCGGCAGGGCAGGCCAAGACCTCCAAGGCATATAGAGTGTGTTCATTCCAAGTGTCCAGCTTGGATACCCAATAATTAAAAGACACAGAGGAATCACGGAGGACACAAGGTACTCCCTAACCATCTTTTGAAACTTTCCACTCCTTGTGAGAGTACCCCGCGCCTCAGGGCCTGTAAGCTGGGTGGGTCTCAGAAAACTGTCCCAGAATGTTAACAGTGTTCCCCTGCCTCTGCTGGATTTGAGTTGCGTCTTTCTCGCCTATACGCCTTGGTTGGTCAACGAACTGTGACCTCTGCCGCTAACGTGTTCAGATGGGAAATTTTTTAACGGTTCTCCAGCAAGGGCCTTCTGGTACTGCCACATTTTTGTAGATCTCTCCATCTCAGGAATAAGAGAGTGAAAGTTCTCCTTGTAGCGGGGGTCTAAAAGTGTCACCAACCAGTAATGACTGTCACCCAACATTTTGACAACGCAAGGGTTAAGGCAGCGTAACATAAAGTCAGCCATGCGTGTCAGACTGGTAACGGGCAAGACTTCCGTGTCCTCACCAAGATGACGACTGACCATGCTCTGCTCCTCCTCCTCCCCCCTGTCCTCAGGCAACCCACGCTGAACCGACTGTACAGGTACTACCGTCTACAGCGCATGATACCAGCTCCTGTTCTTTGTCCTCCTCCTCCTCCTCTCCCTCATTGTCCCCCAATGCACGTTGGGATGAGATGAGGCTGGGCTTTGTGTAATTGCGCATTACGGGTTCTTGATCCATTTCATCATACTCTCGCTGCAATGCCTCTTCTTTAATTCTCTGCAGAGAGCGTTGAAAAAGACAGACAAGTGAGATGCTGACGCTAATGATGGCGTCATCGCCACTCACCATCTTGGTGGACTCCTCAAAGTTTGTCAGGATGGTACATATGTCAGACATCCAGGTCCACTCCTGAGGTCTTATGTGTGGAGTCTGACCTGAATTTCGACGGCCTTGTTGCAGCTGGTACTCCACAACTACACTCTTCTGCTCACAAAATCCTTTGCAACATGTGGAGGGTAGAGTTCCAACATGTGGGGACATCACACACCTACCGGTGTGCCGGAAGCTGCAAACGCTGCTGCAACACAGCAAGGGCGGCGAAAGCTGTAGCCGACTTGTGAAAATGAGCTGACAGGCAGCGTACTTTGACGAGCAGATCTGGCAACTCGGGGTACGATTTAAGAAACTGCTGAACCACAAGGTTAAGCACATGAGCCAGGCATGGTACGTGTGTGATCTCGCCTCGCCTCAGAGCCGCCACCATGTTACTGCCATTGTCACACACGACCATGCCTGGATGTAGGTTCAGCTGTCTCAGCCACAGATCTGCCTGCTCTTTCACAGCTGTCCACAGCTCACAAGCAGTGTGAGGTTTCTCACCTTAGCTTATCAGTTTCAGCACAGCCTGTTGCCGCTTGGCTGAGGCAGTACTGCAGTGCTTCTAGCCTGTAACTGATGTGGTGATATCTGAGATGGAAGCTGACGTGAGGAGGAGGATGATGCACAGGAGCTGTACACTGTGGGGGCAACTCTGACTGACATAGGGCGCGCAATCCTCGGTGTGGGAAGGATGTGTTCTGTCCCAAGGTCCGACTGGGTCCCAGCTTCCACTATGTTTACCCAGTGTGCCATCAGGGAGATGTACCATCCCTGGCCACAAGCACTTGTCCACTTGTCCGTTGTCAGGTAGACTCTCCCAGTAACTGCGTTGTTGAGGGCACAGCAGATGTTTTGGGACACGTGCTTGTGTAGTGCGGGGATGGCGCACCGGGCAAAATAGTATTGGCTGGGGACCGAGTACCGAGGGACGGCCACCGCCATAATGTTGCGGAAGGATTCTGTCTCCACCAGCCTAAAAGGCAGCATTTCCAATGCAAGCAGTCGTGAAATGTGCGAATTTAGGACTGTGGCCTGTGGGGCATTGGCTGCGAATTTGCGTTTTCGTTCAAAGGTCTGGGATATGGACAATTAAATGCTGCGGTGGGACGTGGACGTGGACGTTGATGCTGTTTCTTGAAAAGCTGCCATAACAAGTGAAGACTGAGAGGAGGTGGCATCTTTGCATGCAGTATGGACAGGGGATTGCCTTGCACGCACAACAGGGGGTTCTATTACATGCACAACAGCGTAAGAAGCAGTGGTGACACCCACTGACAATGGTCGTGGACCCTGGGGTTCACCCCACAAAGCCGGGTGCTTTGCTGCCATGTGCCTGATCATGCTGGTGGTGGTCAGGCTGGTAGTTTTGGCATGGCAGGTGGTGCAAATGGCCTTTGTGGGGTTATCAGCAGAGTCTTTAAAAAAATTCCAGACTCTGGAAGACCTACTGGTTGTACTGGCAACGTCCCTCGTGTTGGTGTTACGGGGAACGGTTGCCCGCCTTCTGTCTGCGACCACCACACTGCTTCTTCCTGCCTGTTGGGGTACTCTGCCTCCCTCCCCCTGTGTGCTGCTGGCCTCGCTCTGCGTGTCCTCCTGCCATGTTGGGTCAGTTACTAGATCATCCACCACCTCCTCCTCTTTCACTTGCGCACCATGATCCTCCTCCTCACTTCCTGGCAATTGTGTCTCGTCATCGTCCACCTCTTGTGACAAATTGCCAGCGTCAACTTCCTGTGGCCGTGGCTGGTCAAATATTTGGGCATCGCTACATGGGATCTCCTCTTCCACCACTTCAAGCGGAGCAGGCGAGGGGCACAAATCTGGAAATGGACCAGTGAACAGCTCTTCAGAGGGTCCAAGTGTGGGATCAGTTGCTGTCTGACGACACTCGGCATGGTGGGAGGAAGGAGCATCAGGGTGAGGAGGAGTATGCAGTCGAGACTCACGGCTACTAAAACTTAACCATGTGGAAGACAGACCGAAGGTGGTGGTGCCCAGGTAACTGGAAGTATTATCTGCTAATAACCTGTTCACACTGATCAGTTCGCAATAGTGATTTTGTTGTTGTGTGCTTCCCTAATAATTCGGTCAAGAACTGGGAGCGAGAAGATGTGCCTGTTGGTTGTGGCACATTTTCACCTTGGCCACGGCCCCGTCCTCTACACGCACCATCACCAGAACGTCCAGTTCCACGTCCCTTGCCACGTGCCTTGCCCATTGTAAATTAAGTAAAATAGCTTACACTCGCACTATCAATGGAAAAAGGGTAATAAAAAGGAGATTAGAACCGTGGAAGAGGAAAACCACAGTTATATTTTTCTGGCCTACACCAGAATCTTTCAAACAGATATATTTGTGTCTGAACCTTCAGGGAGACACTATTACTGTTATTCTTTGCGGAAAAAATACCGAAAGCTGGATAATACACAGATTTGACCCGTGGAACTGTAAAACCACCGTTTTTTTTTTCTGGCCTACACCAGAATCTTTCAAACACATATATTTGTGTCTGAACAATCAGGGAGACACTATTGCTGCTTTTCTTTATGGCAAAAAATGCCAAAAAAAGGATAATACAGAGATTTGACCCGTGGAACTGCAAAACCACAGTTATACTTTTCTGGCCTACACCAGAATCTTTCAAACAGATATATTTGTGTCTGACCAGTCAGGGAGACACTATTACTGTTTTTCTTTATGGCAAAAAATGCCAAAAAAAGGATAATACAGAGATTTGACCCGTGGAACTGCAAAACCACAGTTATATTTTTCTGGCCTACACCAGAATCTTTCAAACAGATATATTTGTGTCTGAAAAATCAGGGAGACACTATTACTGTTTTTTTTTACGGCAAAAAATGCCAAAAGCTGTATAATACAGAAATTTGACCCGTGGAACTGCAAAACCACAGTTATACTTTTCTGGCCTACACCAGAATCTTTAAAACAGATATATTTGTGTCTGAACAATCAGGGAGACACTATTACTGTTTTTCTTTACGGAAAAAATACCAAAAGCTGGAAAATACAGAGATTTGACCCGTGGAACTGCAAAACCACAGTTATATTTTTCTGGCATACACCAGAATCTTTCAAACAGATATATTTGTGTCTGAACAATCAGGGAAACACTATTACTGTTTTTCTTCATGGAAAAAATACCAAAAGCTGGATAATACAGAGATTTGACCCGTGGAACTGCAAAACCACAGTTATATTTTTCTGGCATACACCAGAATCTTTCAAACAGATATATTTGTGTCTGAACAATCAGGGAGACACTATTACTGTTTTTCTTTACGGAAAAAATACCAAAAGCTGGATAATACAAAGATTTGACCCGTGGAACTGCAAAACCACAGTTATACTTTTCTGGCCTACACCAGAATCTTTTAAACAGTTATATTTGTGTCTGACCAGTCAGGGAGACACTACTACTGGTTTTTTTTACGGCTAAAAATGCCAAAAAAAGGATAATACAGAGATTTGACCCGTGGAACTGCAAAACCACAGTTATATTTTTCTGGCCTACACCAAACTCTTTTAAACAGATATATTGGTGTCTGACCAGTCAGGGAGACACTATTACAGTTTTTTTTTACGGCAAAAAATGCCAAAATCAGGATAATACAGAGATTTGACCCGTGGAACTGCAAAACCACAGCTATATTTTTCTGGCCTACACCAAACTTTTTTAAACAGATATATTGGTGTCTGAACAGTCACAGACACACTCAATTTTTTTTTTTGGAGGGGGGGAATACCAAAAGGTTAATAAAACACGTATTTGGACAGTCTGACTGAGGAAAAAAAAAATACAGGATTCAGATTAAAAAAAAGGATTTTTCCTGGCCCCTGAGACCGGGGAATAAGTCTAGCAATTTGACCAGCAGGAGCACACAAGACTGTAATGCAGCGTTTGCTGGTATAACCACTGCATCTCCTATACAGCCTGCCTGCCTGCCTGATATCTGGGATGGATATTAGTCCTGAGAAGGACTGTTTGTTTGATTTGGCAGACTTTAGAGACCCTACACTAACTATTTCATAGTATAAATCTCTTCCTAGGTCAGCAGCACTCTCCCTACACTGTCTGATCCGGAGCGACTGTGTCCAAGATGGCAGCGCCCAGTTTTAAATACTCGAGGTGACGCTGTGCGGCCAGCCAATCACTGTAATGCCCACAAACAACATGGCTGTGGCATTACAGTGACTGACTGGCAATCCCTGCATGTTCATTGGCTCTGTAAAGAGCGCCAATCGTACAGGGCGGAGACCCGAGCTGCCGCCCGAGTAACCCGGAAATGCTCGTTGCTCGCCGAACATTTCGAGTAGTGAGATGCTCGGGCGAGTACCGAGCAGTGTCGAGCATGCTCGCTCAACACTAATGGGGACCATTATTCTGTTCTGAAGGCTTTGTGGAGTGCATTAACTGTTTGGAGGGTTATGTGGAGGGCATTATAATGTTTAGAGGGCTAGTGGGAACAATTATACTGTATTCAAGTTTTTATATATTGTTCAGGGTTGTGTTGAGTCCATCACACAGTGTGGATGGTAGTATTGGGCTCATCATACTGTATAGAGGGTTGTGTGGGAGACAACATACTGTGTGGAGCGTTGTGGTGGTCATTATACTGTATTAAGGGCTATTATACTGTATGGAGGGCCATCATATTGTGTGGACGGCAGTGATGGGGCTATCATACAAGGTTTAGGGGAATGTGGGGGGCATCATACTGTGTTGGGGTCACTGAGGGAGTATCATACTTTACGGGGAAAAATATAGGATCATTATACTATGTGCATGTGGAAGAATTCACTGTGGGGGTATCTTACTGTGTTTGGTGGGCACTTTTGATGGCATTATACTTAATGGGAAGTATGAAAAGGGTATCTTCATGTGTGGCAACACTAATGGGCTTCAAAAGGGGAAACATTGTTTTGTTGTGAGATATGCTTGTCTTTGAACCCATGGAATATTATCATTATTTTTTTGGTGGGGGAAAGCCCAAATAGGACTTCTGCTATGGAGCCCCGTAATTTATATGTATGCCCCTGCCTGCTGTGCTGATGTCTGGGGTTTGTGTGTGCACCTTGATCTGTGGCTTCGTGGATCCACATCACAAGGTGAGACTAACAAGTTAGTAGTTTTTTATGTGTGGTGTATTCATTTTTGCATTAACTCATTTAAGTAAAACTAAACATTTTGTAATGAAAGTTATATTATTAACCTTAATTTCATATTATGGGTTAAAAAATATTCCACAAAACTCTGTCTTGTCAAAATTTTGCAAATTGTTCTTTCATTTAGTGAGGTATTGATTAAAATCTTAGTTTTCAAAGGGGGTGTACTTATTTATGCTGGGCACTGTAATATATATAATAGTGGTGTGAAAAAATGTTTGCCCCCTTCTTGATTTCTTATTCTTTTGCATGTTTGTCACATTTAAATGTTTCAGATCACAAAACAAATATTAAACAAAGATAACACAAGTAAACACAAAATGCAGTTTTTAAATGAAGGTCTTCATTATTAAGGGAAAAAGAAATCCAAACCTACAGGGCCCTGTGTTAAAAAGTAATTGCCCCCTAAAACTAATAACTGGTTGGGCCACCCTTAGCAGCAACAACTGAAATCAAGCATTTGTGATAACTGGCAATGAGTCTTTTACAACGATCTGGAGGAATTTTGGCCCAATCATGTTTGCAAAATTGCTGTAATTCTGCCACATTGGATGGTTTTCGAGCATGAACCATCTTTTTAAGGTCATGCTACAGCATCTCAATCGGATTAACCCCTTCACCTCCAAGCCTGTTTTCACTTTCCTGACCAGGCCAAATTCTTACCACTGTCACTTTATGAAGTAATTACTCTGCAACGCTTCAACGGATCCCAGTGATTCTGAGAATGTTTTTTCATGACATATTGTACTTCATTATAGTGGTAAAATTTCTTCTATATCACTTGCGTTTATTTGTGAAAAAATTGGGAATTTGGTGAAAATTTAGAAAATTTTGCAAATTTCTAAATTTTAATCTTAATGCCCTTAATTGAGAGAGATATATCACACAAAATAGTTAATAAATAACATTTCCCACATGTTTACTTTACATCAGCACAATTTTGGAACCAAAATTTTTTTTCGTTAGGAAGTTATAAGGGGTAAAAGTTGACCAGCGATTTCTCATTTCTCCAACAAAATTTACAAAACCATTTTTTAGGGAACACATCACATTTGAAGTGACTTTGAGGGGTCTATATGACAGAAAATACCCAAAAGTGACACCATTCTAAAAACTGCACCCCTCAAGGTGCTCAAAACCACATTCTAGAAGTTTATTAACCCTTCAGGTGCTTCACAGGAATTTTTGGAATGTGGAAGGAAGAGTAACAGGAGAAAATGGACCCCAAAATTTGTTGTGCATTTTCTCTTGAGCACACCAATACCCAATATGTGGGGGAAAACCACTGTTTGGGCATATGGCAGGGTTCGGAAGGGAATGAGCGCCATTTGACTTTTTGAATGTGAAATTTGCTACCGTGAAAATAAAGAAATCTAATTTTTCCACAAAAATGTTTTTTTCAGCCTCAAATTTTGCATTTTCACTAGGGTAACAGGAAACATTGCACCATACAATTTGTTGTGCAATTTCTCCGGAGTACGCAGATACCCAATATGTGGAGGAAGACTACTCTTTGGCCGCACAGAAGGGCATGGAACTAAAGGAGCGCCATTTGCCTTTTTGAATGTAAAATGTGCTGGAATAATTAGCGGTTGAAATGTTACATTTGGAGAGCCCCTGATGTGCCTAAACAGTGGAAACTCCCCAGAAGTGACTCAATTTTGGAAACTAGACCCCTCAGGAAACTTATCTAGGTGGGTGGTAAGCACCTTGAACCCCCAGATGCTTCTCAGAAGTTTATAACATTGAGCCGTAAAAATAACATTTTCACATTTTTTCCATAAAAATGTTTCTCAGCCCCCAATTTTGCATTTTCATAAGAGTAACAGGAGAAATTGCCCCATACCATTTGTTGAGCAATTTCTCCTGAGTAAGCCGATACCCCATATGTGGGGAAAAATCACTGTTTAGCCGCAATAATGTTTTTTAGCACAAGATTTTGCATTTTCACAAGGGTAACAGGAGAAAATGGACCCCAAAATTTGTCATGCAATTTCTCTTGATTATGCAGATACCCCGCATGAGGTCAAAAACTACTTTTGAGGCATACTGCAAAGCTCAGAAGGGAAGAAGCACTACATTGGAGTTCAGATTTTGTTGGACTAGTTTGAGGGTGTCATGTCACATTGATAGAGCCCCTGAGGTGCCAGATCAGCTGAACCCCCCATAAGTGACCTAATTTTACAGACTACACCTCTCAATGAATTCATCTACGGGTGCAGTGATCATATTGACGCCTCAAGTGTGTCACATAATTTTATACCATTGGGCAGTGAAGAAAAAATAATTTAATTTTTACCACGAAAATTTTGTTTTAGCCCCAGATTTTACATTTTCACACTGGGAAATGGGTAAAAATGGCACCAAAATTTGTCTCACAATGTCTGCTGAATGTAGAAATACCCCATATGTGGCTGTATAGTACTGCTTAGCCACACGGCGAGACGTGGGAGGGACAGAGCGCTATTTGCTTCCTGGAGCGCAGATTTTCCTAGAATAGTTTGCGGACTCCATATACAGAGACCCTACGTGCTAGAAGAGAAGAATCCCCCTCAAGTGATCCCATTTTGGAAATTATACCCCTTTGTAAATTCATCTACAGGTGTAGTGACGATTTTGACTCCATGGATGTTTTCCAGAAACAAGCAGCAGTGGATATTGCTAAGTGAAGATTGCAAACTGCCGATGTAGTGACCAGTACGCTGTAGCGACCAGTACGTTGTAGTGACCAGTACATTATGCCCAGCTCGTTCTTCTGGAGACATGCACCCATAAATTAGGCAGGCTCTCATCGTTACAGGAATGCCAAACATGTGGACGTTAACTGCGGTTTAGACACACACTGGAGCGCAGAATGGAGGGGGACATTTGGATTTGGGAGCACAGAATTTGCTGGATTTCTTTAGGAGGGCGAGGAGCCATTTAGTTTTTCCAGAGCCTTTGTGCTACCAGTAATGTAGAAGCCCCTATATTATTGTTAACAGATGACGGACCGGAGTGGGGGCTTTGTTTGTGAATGGAGTTGAAGCTTTTATTGGAAACATTTTACATAACATTTTGGATCACGTTTTTCCTGCGCTCTACGCTGAGCACTTATATCAGGGTTTCCATCTAAATCTCCAGGTGATGTGATTTAGATGTAATTGCCAAGGGATCCATTCACTATAATGAGGCAGCAGAGTTAGTCTGGACTCCGTCTGGCCTCTGTTCAGCTTCATTCTTCTTTTCAGAAGTGCACAGAACTGTGGCCTACGGCACTTTTATGCACACCTAATAAAAAGATGGACACTGTGCACTGTGGGATCATAGGCCAGACGGCGTCCACAGTGCCTCCATCTGCCTCATTACAGGGAATCTTCTACCGGGGGTCCCGTCTGAATCACATATTTCAGAAATATACACAAAAACCCCAGTGCAAGCGCTCAGCGCAGAGCGCCAGATAAATGTACGCCGAGCCTTACTGCAATCTTTGGGAGGCACAAAGCACCAATCAACAGCATGTGAAGAATTGGTTTTATATATTTTTTACGCCTTTCCTCGTGCGATATAAGTGATTAGACGACTTTATTCTTCGGGTCGGTGCGATTACAGCGATACCAGATTTATATCGGGTTTTTATGATTGGCAGCTGTCACACACTAAAAGACGCTTTTCATTGTAAAAACAAGTTTTTGCATCGCCATATTTTGACAGCTATAATTTTTCAATATTTTGGCCGACAGAGTCATGTAAGGACTTGTTTTTTGCGGGACGAGTTGACGTATTTATTGGTAACATTTTCGGGCACGTGACATATTTGATCGCTTTCTATTCCGTTTTTTGGGAGGCAGAATGAACAAAATCCAGCAACACAGGAATGGTTTTTTGGCGTTTTTTATGGGTGTGTGGTAAAATTAATAAGGCAGATTTATTCTTCGGGTCAATGAGATTACAGCGAAACCATATTTATATCTTTTTTTATGTTTTGGCGCTTTTACACAATAAAAACTATTTTATAGAAAAAATAATTATTTTGGTATCGCTTTATTCTGAGAGCTGTAACATTTTTATTTTTCTGCTGATGGAGCTGTATGGCAGCTTGTTTTTTGCGGGACAAGATGACGTTATCAGTGGTACCATATTTATTTACAGGCGTCTTTTTGATCGCGTTTTATTCCACTTTTTGTTTGGCGGTATGATGATAAAGCATCGTTTTTTGCCTTGTTTTTTACAGTGTTCTCTGAAGGGGTTAACTAGTGGGACAGTTTTATAGGATGGGTCGTTATGGACGTGGCAATACAAAATATGTGTACTTTTATTGTTTGTTTGTTTTTACACAGCTAGATATATTTATTGGATTAATATTTTTTCCTTTTTTTTCTTTATTTTGTGATTTTTTAAAAAAAATATTTTTATAAGTTTTATTAAATGTTTTATTAGTTTTTTACATGGTCCCAGGGTGGGATATCATTATCAAATGTTCATATCACTGATCTGATGCTCTGCAATGCATCTGCAATGCATCTGCATTGCAGAGCATCAGAGCAGCGTCTGACAGGCAGGAAGGAGGCGTCTCAGCTCCTGCTCTCTGAGCAGGCACTGACAGGCCACCTTCCTGAAGGACCCCGCGGCCATCTTGGGACCGGGAGTCACCATGGAGACCATCAACACAATGCGATCACATTGCGTTGTTTTGATGGGATCACAGAGGGAGCCCACTCCCTCTGCGACGCCCTGCAATGTCGCTGTCACTACTGACAGCGGCATCAGAGGGATTAAACGCCCACGATCGGTGCTAGCACCCATCGTGGGTGCTGCTGCGGGGTGTCAGCTCTCACATAGAGCTGACACCCACATGTGATCGTGGCGGCACTCAGTGGGAGCCTACCCGATCACTGCACAGTACATGCACTGCACTTTGCGGGAATATAACTCCCGCAGAGCAGTATATGTACGGCGCACGTCGGGAAGGGGTTAAAGTCAGGACTTTGACTAGGTCACTCCAAAATCTTAATTTTTTTTTTCTTAAGCCATTCAGAGGTGGACTTGCTGGTGTGGTTTGGATAATTGTCCTGCTGCATAACCAAGTGTGCTTCAGCTTGAGGTCACGAACAGATGGCAGGACATCTTCATTTAAAAACTGCATTTTATGTTTACTTGTGTTATCCTTGTCTAATATTTAAATTTGTTTTGTAATCTGCAACATTTAAGTGTGACAAACATGAAAAAGAATGAGAAATCAGAAAGGGAACAAATACTTTCCCACCACTGTATACAGTGCTGGCCAAAAGTATTGGCACCCCTGCAATTCTGTCAGATAATACTCAGTTTCTTCCTGAAAATGATTGCAATCACAAATTCTTTGGTATTATTATCTTCATTTAATTTGCTTGCAAGGAAAAAACACAAAAGAGAATGAAGCAAAAATCAAATCATTGATCGTTTCACAAAAAACTCTAAAAAAGGGCCGGACAAAAGTATTGGCACCCTCAGCCTAATACTTGGTTGCACAACCTTTAGCCAAAATAACTGCGAACAACCGCTTCCGGTAACCATCAATGAGTTTCTTACAATGATCTGCTGGAATTGTAGACCATTCTTCTTTGGCAAACTGCTCCAGATCTCTGATATTTGAAGGGTGCCTTCTCCAAACTGCCATTTTGAGATCTCTCCACAGGTGTTCTATGGGATTCAGGTCTGGACTCATTGCTGGCCACCTTAGAAGTCTCCAGTGCTTTCTCTAAAACCATTTTATAGTGCTTTTGTAAGTGTGTGCTTGGGTCATTGCCCTGCTGGAAGACCAATGACCTCTGAGGGAGACCCAGCTTTCTCTCACTGGGCCCTACATTATGCTGCAAAATTTGTTGGTAGTCTTCAGACTTCATAATGCCATGCACACGCTCAAGCAGTCCAGTGCCAGAGGCAGCAAAGCAGCCCCAAAACATCAGGGAACCTCCGCCATGTTTGACTGTAGGGACCGTGTTCTTTTCTTTGAATGCCTCTTTTTTTTTCCTGTACACTCTATGCTGATGCTTTTTCCCAAAAAGCTCTACTTTTGTCTCATCAGACCAGAGAACATTCTTCCAAAACATTTTAGGCTTTCTCAGGTAAGTTTTGGCAAACTCCAGCCTGGCTTTTTAATGTCTCGGGGTAAGAAGTGGGGTCTTCCTGGGTATCCTACCATACAGTCCCTTTTCATTCAGATGCCGACGGATAGTATGGGTTGACACTGTTGTACCCTCGGACTGCAGGGCAGCTTGAACTTGTTTGGATGTTAGTCGAGGTTCTTTATCCACCATCCACACAATCTTGCGTTGAAATCTCTCGTCAATTTTTATTTTCCGTCCACATCTAGGGCGGTTAGCCACAGTGCCATGGGCTTTAAACTTCTTGATGACACTGCGCACGGAAGACGCAGGAACATTCAGGTCTTTGGAGATGGACTTGTAGCCTTGAGATTGCTCATGCTTCCTCACAATTTGGTTTCTCAAGTCCTCAGACAGTTCTTTGGTCTTCTTTCTTTTCTCCATGCTCAATGTGGTACACACAAGGACACAGGAAAGAGGTTGAGTCAACTTTAATCCATGTTAACTGGCGGCAAGTGTGATTTAGCTATTGCCAACACCTGTTAGGTGCCACAGGTAAGTTACAGGTGCTGTTAAGTACATGAATTAGAGAAGCATCACATGATTTTTCAAAAGGTGCCAATACATTTGTCCACCCCATTTTTTAGGTTTGGTGTGGAATTATATCCAATTTGTCTTTAGGACAATTCTTTTTGTGTTTTTTTCATTGAAGACAAATTAAATGAAGAGAATAATACCAAAGAATTTGTGATTGCAATCATTTTCAGGAAGAAACTGAGTATTATCTGACAGAGTTGCAGGGGTGCCAATACTTTTGGCCAGCACTGTATGTGTATTTAAGTATATACACTGCTCAAAAAATAAAGGGAGCACTCAAATAATATCCTAGATCTGAATGAATGAAATATTCTCATTGAATCCATTGTTCTGTACAAAGTTGAATGTGCTGACAACAAAATCACACAAAAATCATCACTGGAAATCAAATTTATTAACTAATTGAGGCATGGATTTGGAGTCACCCCCAAAATTAAAGTGGAAAAACACACTACAGGCTAATCCAACTTTGATGTAATGTCCATAAAACAAGTCAAAATGAGCCTCATTATTGTATGTGGCCTCCACGTGCCTGTATGACCTTCCTACACTGCCTGGGCATGCTCCTGATGAGGTTGCGGATGGTCTCCTGTGGGATCTCCTCCCAGACCTCGACTAAAGCATCCGCCAACTCCTGGACAGTCTGTGGTGCAGCGTGACGTTGGTGGATGGAGTGAGACATAATGTCCCAGATGTGCTCAATCGGATTCAGGTCTGGGGAACGGGCGGGCCAGTCCATAGCTTCAATGCCTTAATCTTGCAGGAACTGCTAACACACTCCAGCCACATGAGGTCTGGCATTGTCCTGCATTAGGAGGAACCCAGGGCCATCCGCACCAGCATATGGTCTCACAAGGGGCTGAGGATCTCATCTCGGTACCTAATGGCAGTCAGGCTACCTCTGGCGGGCACATGGAGGGCTGTGCGGCCCTCCAAAGAAATGCCACCCCACACCATTACTGACCCACTGCCAAACCGGTCATGCTGAAGGATGTTGCAGGCAGCAGATCGCTCTCCACGGCATCTCTAGACTCTGTCATGTATGTCACATGTGCTCAGTGTGAACCTGCTTTCATCTGTGAAGAGCACAGGGCGCCAATGGCGACTTTGCCAATCTTGGTGTTCTTTGGCAAATGCCAAGCATCCTGCACGGTGTTGGGTTGTGAGCACAACCCCCATCTGTGGATGTTGGGCCCTCATACGACCCTCATGGAGTCGGTTTCTAACCGTTTGTGCAGACACATGCACATTTGAGGCCTGCTGGAGGTCATTTTGCAGGGCTCTGGCAGTACTCCTCCTGTTCCTCCTTGCACAAAGGAGGAGGTAGCGGTCCTGCTGCTGGGTTGTTGCTCTCCTATCGCTCCCTCCACATCTCCTGGTATCTGCTCCTTGCTCGGGACACTGTGCTGACAGACACAGCTACCTATCCTATGGATGCGCCATTTCTGGGGCGGCTGACGGCTGGTGTTTCTAGCCTGGGAGGGGGCCAATATTCATGGCACCCTTCCTGGGCTATGAATATCCGCCCCCAGCTGTCTGCCTAGCCTTTGCTAGCTATTAAAATAGGGGGGACCTCACGTAATTTTTTTGGGGGTGTCCCCCATTTTAATAGCTAGTAAAGGCTAGGTATTCAGCTGGGGGCTGATATTAGTAGTCTGGGAAGCTCCGTGGGTATTACCCCCTTCCCAGGCTTCAAACATCTGCCCCAGCCGTCTGCTTAACCTCCGCTAGAGACTAAAATTACGGGGAACCCCACACCAATTTTTTTTTTATAAATCCTTTATTTTAACGCTAAATGACAAGTACAGTAACCAACACTATCACTGTACTTATTATATATGTGACTGACATGTTTCTATCTATCTAACCTATGTGTGATGCTGTATTCTTTCTGTTCTAAATTGTGGGGTACCGATGTATGCCGCTGATGAATTGCCCGCTTTTCATGTTTCACTGTGAGCACTGTTCCCATCGATTTGGGCAACTACTGTAATGCCACAACCACCATGGCTGTGACATTACAGTGAGTGTCCGACAATCCCTGCATGATTGGTGCTCTAAATAGCGCCAAACATGCAGGATGGGGACCCGAGCTCCCGCCCGAGCATCGCGCAAGTACTGGGCGAGCTCCGAGCATCTCGAGTACTGAGATGCTCTGGCGAGTACCGAGCAGTGGCGAGCATGCTCGCTCATCACTAGTAGGTACACTTCAACTATGAAAGACAGAATCTAAAAATAAAAAACAAAAAATCACATCGTATGATTTCATTTTATTGCATGAAAATGTATTTGATCACCTACCAACAAGCAAGAATTTTGGCTCTCACAGACCTGTTAGTTTTTCTTTTAGAAGCCCTCCTACTCTGCACTCATTACTTGTATTAAGTGAACACACACTCATTCAATCACACTCCAACCTCTACACCATGGCCAAGACCTAAGAGCTGTCTAAGGAGATCATGGACAAAATTGTAGACCTGCACAATGCTGGCATGGGCTACAGGACAATAGACAAGCAGTTTGATGAGAAGGCAACAACTGTTGGCACAATTATTAGAAAATGGAAGAAACACATGATGACTGTCAATCTTCCTTGGTCTGAGGCTCCATGCAAGATTTTGCCTTGTGGGGTAAGGATGATTCTGAAAAAAGTCAGGAATAAGCCCAGAACTACATGGGAGGACTTTGTCAATGACCCAAAGAGAGCTGGGACCACAGTCTCAAATATTACCATTAGTAATGCATTAAGCCATCAAGAATTAAAATCCTGCAGGGCACGCAAGGTCACCCTGCGCTCGCCAGTAGATGTCCAGGCCCATTTGAAGTTCACCAATGACCATTTGGATGATCCAGAGGAAGTATGGGAGAAGGTCATTGTAATGTCCTCACGGTACAAGGAATTCAAGAGAGTAGATTTTATCTGTATTTTATTCTTCTCCTTCTTCCTCCAGCACACAGCATAACATGTCTCTCAGCAGACTAGAAACCGAAACTAAACTAAAAACCTCCCCAACTCACTTCCTGTCTCTAACTGCTCAGTCACAAGAGTTCCTTTTCTTAAAGAGACAGATCTAAACATTATACATTACAGTCATGTGGTCAGTTGAGACCAAAATAGAACTTTTTGGTATCAACTCCACTCGCTGTCTTTGGAAGAAGAAGAAGGATGAGTACAACCCCAAGAACACTGTCCCAACCGTGAAGCATGATGGGGAAACATCATACTTTGGGGGTGCTTTTCTGCAAAGGGGACAGGACGACTGCACAGTATTGAAGGGAGGAAGGATGAGGTCATGCATTGTGAGATTTTGATCTCCTCCTTTCCTCAGTAAGAGCATTGGAGATGGGTCATGGCTGGGTCCTCCAGCCAGGGCAACTAAGGAGTTGCTCCGTAAGAAGCATGTGAAGGTCTTGGAGTGGCCTAGCCCGTCTACAGACCTGAACCCCATAGAAAATCTTTGGAGGGAGCTGAAATTTAATGTTGCTCAGTGACAGCCCTGAAACCTGAAAGATCTGGAGAAGATCTGTATGGAGGAGTAGACCAAAATCCCTGTTGCAATGTGTGCAAATTTGGTCAAGAAGTACAGGAAACGTCTGACCTCTGTAATTGCAAATAAAGGTTTCTGTACCAAAAATTAAGTTCTGCTTTTCTATTGTATCAAATACTTATTTTTTTAGGCATTGCCGCATTTAGAAATAAAAAATGAAGGCATATTCACCTACCAGTAGCTGTGTGGATCCAGTGTAGGCTGCTCCATTTGGAAAGCTTCAACATTCCTGTAAGTTTGGAATGGAACTGCTAGTAGGTAAGTATGCCACAGTTTATTAATTTTTTGAATTCACTATAGGCATACAGTTATGCATACAGCACATAGAGGTGTTAAAACTACAATACACAAGGAAAATTTTAGATTTTAATTTTGTATGCTTTTCTTACTAATACTTTTTACTTTTCTGGGGGGTGGGGTATGAGGGAGATGAAGTAACATTTCCATTTTCACATCAGGCAGCCAGAAAGCTACAATTAGGCTTGTTCCCAATAGTATATATTGTAGCTGAAAAAAATAAAGTACTTTTAAAGAAAACCTTTCACTGTCTCACAAAATTGAGTAAAATACCTTGCAAAAATCCCAGTGCTCCCCTGATTCTGCAACACTTTTTCATTTTGCATTATGTCACTCCATTTCACAGATATTCACATTTGTTGCTTTTGGAGAGCAGTAGGGAAAATCTCTGCTTACAGACCAACTGAAAGTTTTTTCTGAGACTGTGTGCCCACTATGCATTTTTTAAGCATTTTCGCAGCAGCAATTCCGCTGCAGAAACGATTAAAAAATGCTTGGTAGAAGGTCTGCAATGTTCCCCAATGATAATCCGCATGTGCTGTGCACATGTTGCTGAAATTTCCGCTGCACATTATCATTGCGGAAAAATCCGCAGCACTACCAATTATTTTGTGTAAGCGCGGCCATTGCCGCCATTGACTTTCATTGATTTGCTTAATATTCGCATGACTACATGTGCACATGCGGATATTAAGCGATTCAATGTGCGGATGGAACTTGGGTCTGGTGAAGAGGAGGCTCTCCTCCAGACCCGGGTACCATAGTACCTGTAAAAAAAAAGATTTTAAAATAAAAAATAAACATTATACTTACCTTCTGATGCCCCCCAATCTCCATAGTGATACTTCCTGGCTCCCCGGCAGCTCGCGATGGTCTAAAAGGACCTGCGGTGATGTCATTTAGGGGAGCCAGGATGCATCGCTATGGAGAACGGGAGCCATCAGAAGGTGAGTATAATGTTTATTTTTTATTTTTTCCCATTCATTTTAACTACTAACTTGGTCACAGTATATAAATCCATGCCGGTTGCATGGATTTATATAGTGTGACCAAGTTGTCAAGCACTTTTTCAAGTGATGCTAAAATCGCTTGGAAAAGCGCTTGACATCCCGCATGCGAAATCGCATGTGAAAAAAGCGGGACATACGCTTGTCCCTGGTAGAAAAACGCATGTAAAATCTGCATGTGTTTTTTCTGCCAGGGAGATGCAGCAACGCTGAGGAAAAATCCGGAGCATTTCTGCATTATGGGCACATAACCTTAGTCTTCTCTAGGGGCAAGAGCTTTCACCCTCATCCTCCCGGATGTTGCCAATCACAGCTCGGCATTGTCTGAGGTTGCTAGATGGCTAAATCAGTTCCGAAGCTATGATTGACAGTATCTGTGAGGTGTAAAAGTGCACTCCCCCAGAGGAGAGTGAAGAAATGCCCAATTGGTCTGCAAGCAATAAATAGGAATGGTACGATCCAGCTGTTGATGTAATTATACATTTTCAGCAGGAAAAACAGAGGAACAACAAAAAACTCAGCTCTAAAAAATATCCACAATTGTGAAGAATATATGAATTTACCAAAACAGATGTCAGTAGAGCTGACAGGTCTCCTTTAGAGAAGACATAGAGTTATCAGTATTCAAGTATATAATAAAATATTAAACTTTGATTGCTTAAGTGCATGTGATTAAACTAAATAAATTCTTGATTTTAGCAAGTTTTATTAAAAAATGACCAATTTGAAAAAAAAATGATTTGCTTAAAGATTCCTTATAAGATGTATGAGTTAAAAATGTTTAATTTCATTAATAGAACTTTGGTAAGCAATATTATAAACCCTTAGGTAAACTCCATAGGCATTCTAATATTTGCTTAAGCTGTTGGAATGTCAGATAATTACAAGAGAGCGCAGCTGGAAGGACAAGAATAGCCATTGACAGCATAGTTTCTGCATAATTGTAGAATTATTTTCTAAGTATCAAGCTCTCAGCTGTTTGTCTTGCTTTTCTATCTATCCATCTATCTATCTATCCATCCATCCATCCATCCATCCATCCATCCATCTATCTATCTATCTATCTATCTATCTATCAGTAAAGTTGAGCAAACTAATTCTATGCAAATCGAATTCATGTTGAATTTTTAAGTAGTCGCTGAACCCAGCGAAAATGAACAATTTGTGGTTTGCTTCTCTTAAATCGCCTAAAATAGCTACTACCATTTTACATATTGGAGAAGAATGCATCAACCAGAGAGGACTCATGAACTCATGTGACCACAGGCCCAACCGAGCTGGCTTTCCCATGAAGCCTTCCAGCTATGACATGGTATAGCACAACCAATCAGAAGGAACTATCATAGACTGTATTAAAGCTGAGGCAGGGAATGTAGTAGCGGGGAAAGAAGAGCCAAGGAAAGATGAGTAGTGGGAGAGTGTTCTGGTGAGTGACAGGTGCTAAAAACTTAGGAGGAACCAAAGAGAATGGATATGAAAATTAAGAGGCGAAGGAGCCAAGATAAGAGAGCTAGGGAAAGGTCTGTATGCAAATATACACTGCTCAAAAAAATAAAGGGAACACTCAAATAACATATCCTAGATCTGAATGAATGAAATATTCTGATTGAATACTTTGTACTGTACAAAGTTGAATGTGCTGACAACAAAATCACACAAAAATCATCAATGGAAATTAAATTTATTAACCAATGGAGGCCTGGATTTGGAGTCAACCCCAAAATTAAAGTGGAAAAACACACTACAGGCTGATCCAACTTTGATGTAATGTCCTTAAAACAAGTCAAAATGAGGCTCAGTATTGTGTGTGGCCTCCACGTGCCTGTATGACCTACCTACACTGCCTGGGCATGCTCCTGATGAGGTTGCGGATGGTCTATTGTTGGATATCCTCCCAGACCTGTACTAAAGCATCCGCCAACTCCTGGACAGTCTGTGGTGCAACGTGACGTTGATGGATGGAGCGAGACATAATGTCCCAGATGTGCTCAATCGGATTCAGGTCTGGGGAACGGGCGGACCAGACCATAGCTTCAATGCCTTCATCTTGCAGGAACTGCTGACACACTCCTGCCACATGAGGTCTGGCATTGTCCTGCATTAGGAGGAACCCAGGGCCAACCGCACCAGCATATGGTCTCACAAAGGGTCTGAGGATCTCATCTCGGTACCTAATGGCAGTCAGGCTACTCTGGCGAGCACATGGAGGGCTGTGCGGCCCTCCAAAGAAATGCCACCCCAGACCATTACTAACCCACTGCCAAACCGGTCATACTGAAGGATGTTGCAGGCAGCAGATCGCTCTCCACGGCGTCTCCAGACTCTGTCACGTCTGTCACATGTGCTCAGTGTGAACCTGCTTTCATCTGTGAAGAGCACAGGGCGCCTGTGGCGACTTTGTCAATCCTGGTGTTCTGTGCCAAATGCCAAGCGTCCTGCACGGTGTTGGGCTGTGAGCACTACCCCCATCTGTGGACGTCGGGCCCTCATACCACCCTCATGGAGTCGGTTTCTAACCGTTTGTGCAAACACATGCATATTTGTGGCCTGCTGGAGGTCATTTTGCAGGGCTTTGGAAGTGCTCCTCCTCTTCCTCCTTGCACAAAGGAGGAGGTAATGGTCCTACTGCTGGGTTGTTGCCCTGCTATGGCTCCCTCCACATCTCCTGGTATCTGCTCGATGCTCTGGACACTGTACTGACAGACACAGCAACCCTTCTTGCCACAGCTCGAACTGATATGCCATTCTGATGAAACTGCACTACCTGAGCAACTTCTGTGGGTTGTACTGTAGACACAGCCTCATGCTACTGTAGCTCTAGGGGTGAGAGCAATGGCAAAATTAAAAAGTGACCAAAACAACAGCCAAAAAGGATGAGAACAGAGGAATGGTCTGTGGTCACCACCTGCAGAACCACTCCTTTATAGGGGGTATCTTGCTAATTGCCTATCATTAGTGTTGAGCGAGCACTAAAATGCTCGGGTGCTCAAAGCTCGGACCGAGCTCGCCGTGATACTTGGGTGCTCGACCCGAGCAACGAGCCCTATGTTAGTCTATGGGA
The DNA here is from genome assembly GCF_046119375.1 of Phyllobates terribilis. Lineage (NCBI taxonomy): Eukaryota > Metazoa > Chordata > Amphibia > Anura > Dendrobatidae > Phyllobates > Phyllobates terribilis. The sequence continues at coordinate 404,441,812 of NW_027362761.1, read as the reverse complement.
GACCCGAGCATTTTTGCAGCGGCACCCCCGGCAGTCTTTTAAAAGCCTAACAAGTGCCCAAAACGATAATGACAGTGCTCAAATGACATGGAGACAGCATGGGGATCGCCCCAGGAAGCATTTCTGACCCCCAGGTCACAGCTGTCAACAACGTGGTCGGAGGTATTAAGCCACTTTTAAGGGCTCACAATAAAACGTTCAAAAACGAAACTGAAACTGCTTTCCTGTGAAATATGTTAAGGAAGTTCCTTTCCAGGGTAAAGAGTTGTGTATAGGTAAAATAAATAACCCCCAAAAAAATACTCCTCCACACCTTGGGCTATGTTCACAAGTAGCATTTTTTATGCGTTTTTGCACTTTTGTATTGCTTTCAACCGTGACAAATGCATTCACCGGGAAATGTCATTTTAACATTTTACAAACTTATCTGGCCATGTGCTGTGTGACACATGCATACAGTGCTGAAAAAACATGGGAATAGCATGGGGAAGACCCATTGAAGAATCTCTGACACCCAGGTCACTGCCTAAAAGTGTGTCCATCAGAAGTCATCCTTGCTGCATCAGAAGATGCAGACTTGCAACTTTCCCCGTGCAAGTTCTTGTCCCAGGGCAGTGTTCAATTGAACCTCCCCCATTCCTTGCAATGCAAGCGCAAGAATGCAGCCTGCCACCCACCCACCCTCAGGCTGCAATACCATACTGCTTGCTTGCTTGCACTTGAAATTGGGCCTTTTAGGCATGTGGAGGTGGAATCTGGCCACCACGTCATGGCTGCGTTGGCAGCCTGGTATCCATACTCAGTCCCCAGCCGCCCGGCGGCCGGGTGTCCACACATGGTCCCCAGCCGCCAGGGGGCGGCCGGGTGTCCATACTCGGTCCCCAGCCGCCCCGCGGCCGGGTGTCCACACACGGTCCCCAGCTGCCTAGGGGCAGCCGGGAGTCCATAAACGGTCCCCAGCCGCCCCTATTTCTCCTTGGAACATCCCCCACACACTTTTCTTAGCCCGGCCTGCTTTAGGGCAGCATTGGACGAGCCCATCAGAGAACCAGACTCCTCCGGTGGGCCCTGGCTTCTCCATCAGGGTAGTTGAGAGTGCCAAGGTGAGGACCATGATGATGATGATGATAGAAGTTAGCATCTGCTTTGTTTTCTTGGAATGCAAGTGCATGTATGTAGTAGCGGCTAGGCCTGAGGTGGTCAGGGTTTTGGCGCATATCCTACCTCCTCCGAGGAATGCTGGATGTTTTCCTGCTACTATCCCAGTTTTATGACTCCCGTTAAAACAAAGCTTCTGGTGATAAATGATGGATGACATAGTGGCAAAGGAGAAAGAGCAGGAGGAACAGGGACCATTCACATCAATATCAGGCCAGTCAACCACATATGTCTTGTAGGATATGTTTCTGTAACAAAATGAGCGATTCGGCTCCACAGTTATAGGGCATACAGTGAGTGCAATGCCTACCAAAAATTTGAGGCACTCCAATGCCCCTTGGAAATGACATGGAGGTCAGAGGGCCTTAGCTAAACTGTTTTTTGCATTTATAGCAACTGGGTCTCCTATACACTGGTGGCCTAAGCAGTGAATGGAAGGCTTTCCAAAAATTATGAGGAACTGCAATGCCCCTTGAAACAGACGTGGATTACAGCATACTAAAAACCTTCTACCCATTATTGGGGAGGGGTCTCCCTTAGTTTTCACCTTATCATTGAAAAGCAAAAACCTCACTAAAATTAGGAGGAAATGCAATGCCCGTTGGAAGAGTCGTGGAGGTTAGAGGTAATTAGAAACGACATTTCAATGCCCCTTGGAAGAGCTGTGGAGTTCAGAGTGACTTAAGAAGACTCTTTTAATGCCCCTTTGAAGAGACGTGGAGGTCACAGGAGCTTAACAAGACAGTTTTAATGCACCTCGGAAAAGACGTGGAGGTCCCAGTAGCTTAACAAGATGGTTTGAATGCCCCTCAGAGGAGACGTGGAGGTCCCCGTAGCTTAACAAGACGCTTTTAATGCCCCTCAGAAGAGAAGTGGAGGTCCCAGTAGCTTAACAAGACGCTTTTAATGCCCCTCAGTAGAGACGTGGAGGTCCCAGTAGCCTAACAAGATGCTTTTAATGCCCCTCAGAAGAGACGTGGAGGTACCAGTAGCTTAATAAGATAATATTAATGCCCCTCAGAAGAGACGTGGAGGACCCAGTAGCTTAACAAGATGCTTTTAATGCCCCTCAGAAGAGACGTGGAGGTCCCAGTAGCTTAACAAGACACTTTTAATGCCCCTCAGAACAGATGTGGAGGTCCCAGTAGCTTAACAAGACGCTTTTAATGCCCCTCAGAAGAGACGAGGAGATCCCAGGAGCTTAACACGACGCTTTTAATGCCCCTCAGAAGAGACGTGGAGGCCCCAGTAGCTTAACAAGACGCTTTTAATGCCCCTCAGAAAAGTGGTGGAGGTCCCAGTAGCTTAACAAGATGCTTTAAATGCCCCTCAGAAGAAACGTGGAGGTCCCAGTAGCTTACCAAGATGCTTTTAATGCCCCTCAGAAGAGACGTTGAGGTTCAAGTAGCTTAACAAGACGATTTTAGTGCCCCTTAGAAAAGTGGTAGAGGTCCCAGTAGCTTAACAAGACGCTTTTAATGCCCCTCAGAAGAAACGTGGAGGTCCCAGTAGTTTAACAAGACGCTTTTAATGCCCCTCGGAAAAGTGGTGGAGGTCAGAGTAGCTTAACAAGATGCTTTTAAAGCCCCTCAGAAGAGAAGTGGAGGTCCTAGTAGCTTAACAAGAAGCTTTTAATGCCCCTCAGTAGAGACGTCGAGGTCCCAGGAGCTTAACAAGATGCTTTTAATGCCCCTCAGAAGAGACGAGGAGGTCCCAGTAGCTTAACAAGACGTTTTTAATGCCACTCAGAAGAGACGTGGCGGTCCCAGTAGCTTAACAAGACGCTTTTAATGCCACTCAGAAGAGACGTGGCGGTCCCAGTAGCTTAACAAGACGCTTTTAATGCCCCTCAGAAGAGACGTGGAGGTCCCAGTGGCTTAACAAGATGCTTTTAATGCCCCTCAGAACAGACGTGGAGGTCCCAGTAGCTTAACAAGATGCTTTTAATGCCCCTCAGAAGAGACGTGGAGGTCAAAGTAGCTGAACAAGACGCTCTTAATGCCCCTCGGAAAAGTGGTGGAGGTCCCAGTAGCTTAAGAAGATGCCTTTAATGCCCCTCTGAAGTGACGGGGAGGTCCCAGTAGCCTAACAAGACGCTTTTAATGCCCCTCCGAAAAGTGGTGGAGGTCCCAGTACCTTAACAAGCCGCTTTTAATGCCCCTCAGAAGAGATGTGGAGGTCCCAGTAGTTTAACAAGATGCTTTTAATGCCCGTCGGAAAAGTGGTGGAGGTCCCAGTAGCTTAACAAGATGCTTTTTATGCCCCACAGAAGGGACGTGGAGGTCCCAGTAGCTTAACAAGACACTTTTAATGCCCCTCAGAAGAGAAGTGGAGGTCCTAGTAGCTTAACAAGAAGATTTTAATGCCCCTCAGTAGAGACGTGGAGGTCCCAGGAGCTTAACAAGATGCTTTTAATGCCCATCAGAAGAGACGTTGAGGTTCAAGTAGCTTAACAAGACGCTTTTAGTGCCCCTTAGAAAAGTGGTGGAGGTCCCAGTAGCTTAACAAGAAGCTTTTAATGCCCCTCAGAAGAAACATGGAGGTCCCAGTAGTTTAACAAGACGCTTTTAATGCCCCTCGGAAAAGTTGTGGATGTCACAGTAGCTTAACAAGATGCTTTTAAAGCCCCTCAGAAGAGAAGTGGAGGTCCTAGTAGCTTACCAAGAAGCTTTTAATGCCCCTCAGTAGAGACGTGAAGGTCCCAGGAGCTTAACAAGATGCTTTTAATGCCCCTCAGAAGAGACGAGGAGGTCCCAGTAGCTTAACAAGACGCTTTTAATGCCCCTCAGAAGAGACGTGGAGGTCCCAGTGGCTTAACAAGATGCTTTTAATGCCCCTCAGAAGAGACGTGGAGGTCCCAGTAGCTTAACAAGACACTTTTAATGCCCCTCAGAAGAGAAGTGGAGGTCCTAGTAGCTTAACAAGAAGCTTTTAATGCCTCTCAGTAGAGACGTGGAGGTCCCAGGAGCTTAACAAGATGCTTTTAATGCCCCTCAGAAGAGACGAGGAGGTCCCAGTAGCTTAACAAGATGCTTTTAATGCCCCTCAGAAGAGACGTGGAGGTCCCAGTAGCTTAACAAGACACTTTTAATGCCCCTCAGAAGAGAAGTGGAGGTCCTAGTAGCTTAACAAGAAGCTTTTAATGCCTCTCAGTAGAGACGTGGAGGTCCCAGGAGCTTAACAAGATGCTTTTAATGCCCCTCAGAAGAGACGAGGAGGTCCCAGTAGCTTAACAAGATGCTTTTAATGCCCCTCAGAAGAGACGTGGAGGTCCCAGTAGCTTAACAAGACATTTTTAATGCCACTCAGAAGAGACGTGGCGGTCCCAGTAGCTGAACAAGACGCTCTTAATGCCCCTCGGTAAAGTGGTGGAGGTCCCAGTAGCTTAAGAAGACGCCTTTAATGCCCCTCTGAAGTGACGTGGAGGTCCCAGTAGGCTAACAAGACGCTTTTAATGCCCCTCGGAAAAGTGGTGGAGGTCCCAGTACCTTAACAAGACGCTTTTAATGCCCCTCAGAAGAGACGTGGAGGTCCCAGTAGTTTAACAAGATGCTTTTAATGCCCGTCGGAAAAGTGGTGGAGGTCCCAGTAGCTTAACAAGATGATTTTTATGCCCAACAGAAGGGACGTGTAGGTCCCTGTAGCTTAACAAGACACTTTTAATGCCCCTCAGAAGAGAAGTGGAGGTCCTAGTAGCTTAACAAGAAGCTTTTAATGCCTCTCAGTAGAGACGTGGAGGTCCCAGGAGCTTAACAAGATGCTTTTAATGCCCCTCAGAAGAGACGAGGAGGTCCCAGTAGCTTAACAAGATGCTTTTAATGCCCCTCAGAAGAGACGTGGAGGTCCCAGTAGCTTAACAAGACGTTTTTAATGCCACTCAGAAGAGACGTGGCGGTCCCAGTAGCTTAACAAGACGCTTTTAATGCCGCTCAGAAGAGAGGTGGAGGTCCCAGTGGCTTAACAAGATGCTTTTAATGCCCCTCAGAACAGACGTGGAGGTCCCAGTAGCTTAACAAGATGATTTTAATGCCCCTCAGAAGAGACGTGGAGGTCAAAGTAGCTGAACAAGAAGCTCTTAACGCCCCTCGGAAAAGTGGTGGAGGTCCCAGTAGCTTAAGAAGACGCCTTTAATGCCCCTCTGAAGTGACGTGGAGGTCCCAGTCGCCTAACAAGACGCTTTTAATGCCCCTCGGAAAAGTGGTGGAGGTCCCAGTACCTTAACAAGACGCTTTTAATGCCCCTCAGAAGAGACATGGAGGTCCCAGTAGTTTAACAAGATGCTTTTAATGCCCGTCGGAAAAGTGGTGGAGGTCCCAGTAGCTTAACAAGATGCTTTTTATGCCCCACAGAAGGGACGTGGAGGTTACCAGTAGCTTAACAAGACGCTTTTAATGCCCCTCAGCAGAGACGTGTAGGTCCCAGTAGCTTAACAAGAAGCTTTTTATGCCCCTCAGAAGAGACGTTGAGGTCCCAGTAGCTAAACAATACGCTTTTATTGCCTCTCAGAAGAGACGTGGAGGTCCCAGTATCTTAACAAGATGCTTTTAATGCCCCTCAGAAGAGACGTGGAGGTCCCAGTAGCTTAACAAGACGCTTTAAATGCCACTCCGAAGAGACGTGGAGGTCCCAGCAGCTTAAGAAGATGCTTTTCATGCCCTTAGGAGAGAAGGGGAGGTCCCAGTGGCTTAACAAGACGCTTTTAATGCCCCTCAGAACAGACGTGGAGGTCCCAGTAGCTTAACGAGATGCTTTTAATGCCCCTCAGAATAGACGTGGAGGTCCCAGTAGCTGAAAAAGACGCTTTTAATGCCCCTCGGAAAAGTGGTGGAGGTCCCAGTAGCTTAAGAAGACGCCTTTAATGCCCCTCTGAAGAGACGTGGAGGTCCCAGTAGCTTAACAAGACGATTTTAATGCCCCTTAGAAAAGTGGTGGAGGTCCCAGTACCTTAACAAGAAGCTTTTAATGCCCCTCAGAAGAGAAGTGGAGGTCCCAGTAGCTTAACAAGATGCTTTTAATGCCCCTCAGAAGAGACGTGGAGGTCCCAGTAGCTTAACAAGATGCTTTTAATGCCCCTCAGAAGAGACGTGGAGGTCCCAGTAGCTTAACAAGATGCTTTTTATGCCCCACAGAAGGGACGTGGAGGTCCCAGTAGCTTAACAAGATGCTTTTAATGCCTCTCAGAAGAGACGTGGAGGTCCCAGTATCTTAACAAGATGCTTTTAATGCCCCTCAGAAGAGACGTGGAGGTCCCAGTAGCTTAACAAGATGCTTTTTATGTCCCTCAGAAGGGACGTGGAGGTCCCAGTAGCTTAGCAAGATGCTTTTATTGCCCCTCAGAAGAGACGTGAAGGTCAAAGTAGCTTAACAATAAGCTTTTAATGTCCGTCAGAAGAGACGTTTAGGTCCCAGTAGCTGAACAAGACGCTTTTGATGCCCCTCGGAAAAGTGGTGGAGGTCCCAGTAGCTTAAGAAGACGCCTTTAATGCCCCTCTGAAGAGACGTGGAGGTCCCAGTAGCTTAACAAGACGCTTTTAATGCCCCTCGGAAATGTGGTGGAGGTCCCAGTACCTTAACAAGAAGCTTTTAATGCCCCTCAGAAGAGACGTGGAGGTCCCAGTAGCTTAACAAGACGCTTTTAATGCTCCTCAGAAGAGACGTGGAGGTCCCAGTATCTTAACAAGATGCTTTTAATGCCCCTCAGAAGAGACGTGGAGGTCCCAGTAGCTTAACAAGATGCTTTTAAAGCCCCTCAGAAGAGACGTGGAGGTCCCAGTAGCTTAACAAGATGCTTTTTATGCCCCACAGAAGGGACGTGGAGGTTCCAGTAGCTTAACAAGACGCTTTTAATGCCTCTCAGAAGAGAAGTGGAGGTCCCAATAGCTTAACAAGAAGCTTTTAATGCCCCTCAGAAGAGACGTTGAGGTCCCAATAGCTAAACAATACGATTTTATTGCCTCTCAGAAGAGACGTGTAGGTCCCAGTATCTTAGCAAGATGCTTTAAATGCCCCTCAGAAGAGACGTGGAGGTCCCAGTAGCTTAACAAGATGCTTTTTATGTCCCTCAGAAGGGACGTGGAGGTCCCAGTAGCTTAACAAGACGCTTTTAATGCCCCTCAGAAGAGATGTGGAGGTCCCAGTAGCTTAACAAGACGCTTTTAATGCCCCTCAGAAGAGACGTGGAGGTCCCAATGGCTTAACAAGATGCTTTTAATGCCCCTCAGAACAGACGTGGAGGTCCCAGTAGCTTAACAAGATGCTTTTAATGCCCCTCAGAAGAGACGTGGAGGTCAAAGTAGCTGAACAAGACGCTCTTAATGCCCCTCGGTAAAGTGGTGGAGGTCCCAGTAGCTTAAGAAGACGCCTTTAATGCCCCTCTGAAGTGACGTGGAGGTCCCAGTAGCCTAACAAGACGCTTTTAATGCCCCTCGGAAAAGTGGTGGAGGTCCCAGTACCTTAGCAAGAAGCTTTTAATGCCCCTCAGAAGAGAAGTGGAGGTCCCAGTAGCTTAACAAGATGCTTATAATGCCCCTCAGAAGAGACGTGGAGGTCCCAGTAGCTTAACAAGATGCTTTTAATGCCCCTCAGAAGAGACGTGGAGGTCCCAGTATCTTAACAAGATGCTTTTTATGCCCCACAGAAGGGACGTGGAGGTCCCAGTAGCTTAACAAGATGCTTTTAATGCCTCTCAGAAGAGACGTGGAGGTCCCAGTAGCTTAACAAGAAGCTTTTAATGCCCCTCAGAAGAGACGTTGAGGTCCCAGTAGCTAAACAATACGATTTTATTGCCTCTCAGAAGAGACGTGGAGGTCCCAGTATCTTAACAAGATGCTTTTAATGCCCCTCAGAAGAGACGTGGAGGTCCCAGTAGCTTAACAAGATGCTTTTTATGTCCCTCAGAAGGGACGTGGAGGTCCCAGTAGCTTAGCAAGACGCTTTTAATGCCCCTCAGAAGAGACGTGGAGGTCCCAGTAGCTTAACAATAAGCTTTTAATGTCCCTCAGAAGAGACGTTTAGGTCCCAGTAGCTGAACAAGACGCTTTTAATGCCCCTCGGAAAAGTGGTGGAGGTCCCAGTAGCTTAAGAAGACGCCTTTAATGCCCCTCTGAAGTGACGTGGAGGTCCCAGTAGCCTAACAAGACGCTTTTAATGCCCCTCGGAAAAGTGGTGGAGGTCCCAGTACCTTAACAAGACGCTTTTAATGCCCCTCGGAAAAGTGGTGGAGGTCCCAGTACCTTAACAAGAAGCTTTTAATGCCCCTCAGAAGAGACGTTGAGGTCCCAGTAGCTAAACAATACGATTTTATTGCCTCTCAGAAGAGACGTGTAGGTCCCAGTATCTTAACAAGATGCTTTAAATGCCCCTCAGAAGAGACGTGGAGGTCCCAGTAGCTTAACAAGATGCTTTTTATGTCCCTCAGAAGGGACGTGGAGGTCCCAGTAGCTTAACAAGACGCTTTTAATGCCCCTCAGAAGAGATGTGGAGGTCCCAGTAGCTTAACAAGACGCTTTTAATGCCCCTCAGAAGAGACGTGGAGGTCCCAGTGGCTTAACAAGATGCTTTTAATGCCCCTCAGAACAGACGTGGAGGTCCCAGTAGCTTAACAAGATGCTTTTAATGCCCCTCAGAAGAGACGTGGAGGTCAAAGTAGCTGAACAAGACGCTCTTAATGCCCCTCGGTTTAGTGGTGGAGGTCCCAGTAGCTTAAGAAGACGCCTTTAATGCCCCTCTGAAGTGACGTGGAGGTCCCAGTAGCCTAACAAGACGCTTTTAATGCCCCTCGGAAAAGTGGTGGAGGTCCCAGTACCTTAACAAGACGCTTTTAATGCCCCTCAGAAGAGACGTGGAGGTCCCAGTATTTTAACAAGATGCTTTTAATGCCCGTCGGAAAAGTGGTGGAGGTCCCAGTAGCTTAACAAGATGCTTTTTATGCCCCACAGAAGGGACGTGGAGTTCCCTGTAGCTTAACAAGACACTTTTAATGCCCCTCAGAAGAGAAGTGGAGGTCCTAGTAGCTTAACAAGATGCTTTTAATGCCTCTCAGTAGAGACGTGGAGGTCCCAGGAGCTTAACAAGATGCTTTTAATGCCCCTCAAAAGAGACGAGGAGGTCCCAGTAGCTTAACAAGATGCTTTTAATGCCCCTCAGAAGAGACGTGGAGGTCCCAGTAGCTTAACAAAACGTTTTTAATGCCACTCAGAAGAGACGTGGCGGTCCCAGTAGCTTAACAAGACGCTTTTAATGCCCCTCAGAAGAGAGGTGGAGGTCCCAGTGGCTTAACAAGATGCTTTTAATGCCCCTCAGAACAGACGTGGAGGTCCCAGTAGCTTAACAAGATGATTTTAATGCCCCTCAGAAGAGACGTGGAGGTCAAAGTAGCTGAACAAGAAGCTCTTAATGCCCCTCGGAAAAGTGGTGGAGGTCCCAGTAGCTTAAGAAGACGCCTTTAATGCCCCTCTGAAGTGACGTGGAGGTCCCAGTCGCCTAACAAGACGCTTTTAATGCCCCTCGGAAAAGTGGTGGAGGTTCCAGTACCTTAACAAGGCGCTTTTAATGCCCCTCAGAAGAGACATGGAGGTCCCACTAGTTTAACAAGATGCTTTTAATGCCCGTCGGAAAAGTGGTGGAGGTCCCAGTAGCTTAACAAGATGCTTTTTATGCCCCACAGAAGGGACGTGGAGGTCCCAGTAGCTTAACAAGACGCTTTTAATGCCCCTCAGCAGAGACGTGGAGGTCCCAGTAGCTTAACAAGAAGCTTTTTATGCCCCTCAGAAGAGACGTTGAGGTCCCAGTAGCTAAACAATACGCTTTTATTGCCTCTCAGAAGAGACGTGGAGGTCCCAGTATCTTAACAAGATGCTTTTAATGCCCCTCAGAAGAGACGTGGAGGTCCCAGTAGCTTAACAAGACGTTTTTAATGCCACTCCGAAGAGACGTGGAGGTCCCAGCAGCTGAACAAGATGCTTTTCATGCCCTTAGGAGAGACAGGGAGGTCCCAGTGGCTTAACAAGACGCTTTTAATGCCCCTCAGAACAGACGTGGAGGTCCCAGTAGCTTAACGAGATGCTTTTAATGCCCCTCAGAATAGACGTGGAGGTCCCAGTAGCTGAACAAGACGCTTTTAATGCCCCTCGGAAAAGTGGTGGAGGTCCCAGTAGCTTAAGAAGACGCCTTTAATGCCCCTCTGAAGAGACGTGGAGGTCCCAGTAGCTTAACAAGACGATTTTAATGGCCCTTGGAAAAGTGGTGGAGGTCCCAGTACCTTAACAAGAAGCTTTTAATGCCCCTCAGAAGAGAAGAGGAGGTCCCAGTAGCTTAACAAGATGCTTTTAATGCCCCTCAGAACAGACGTGGAGGTCCCAGTAGCTTAACAAGACGCTTTTAATGCCCCTCAGAAGAGACGAGTAGGTGACAGTAGCTTAACACGACGCTTTTAATGCCCCTCAGAAGAGACGTGGAGGTCCCAGTAGCTTAACAAGACGCTATTAACGCCCCTCAGAAAAGTGGTGGAGTTCCCAGTAGCTTAGCATGATGCTTTAAATGCCCCTCAGAAGAGACGTGGAGGTCCCAGTAGCTTAACAAGATGCTTTTAATGCCCCTCAGAAGAGACGTTGAGGTTCAAGTAGCTTAAAAAGACGCTTTTAATGCCCCTCAGAAAAGTGGTGGAGGTCCCAGTAGCTTAACAAGACGCTTTTAATGCCCCTCAGAAGAAACGTGGAGGACCGAGTAGTTTAACAAGATGAATTTAATGCCCCTCGGAAAAGTGGTGGAGGTCCCAGTAGCTTAACAAGACGCTTTAAAAGCCCCTCAGAACAGAAGTGGAGGTCCTAGTAGCTTAACAAAAAGCTTTTAATGCCCCTCAGTAGAGACGTGGAGGTCCCAGTATCTTAACAAGATGCTTCTAATGCCCCTCAGAAGAGAAGTGGACGTCCCAGGAGCTTAACAAGACGCTTTTAATGTCCCCCAGAAGAGACGTGGAGGTCCCAGTGGCTTAACAAGACGCTTTTAATGCCCCTCAGAACAGACGTGGAGGTCCCAGTACCTGAACAAAACGCTTTTAATGCCCCTCGGAAAAGTGGTGGAGGTCCCAGTAGCTTAAGAAGACGACTTTAATGCCCCTCTGAAGAGACGTGGAAGTCCCAGTAGCTTAACAAGACGCTTTTAATGCCCCTCGGAAAAGTGGTGGAGGTCCCAGTAGCTTAACAAGACGCTTTTAATGCCCCTCAGAAGAGACGTGGAGGTCCCAGTAGTTTAACAAGACGCTTTTAATGCCCCTCGGAAAACTGGTGGAGGTCCCAGTAGCTTAACAAGACGCATTTAATGCCCCTGAGAAGACACGTGGAGGTCGCAGTAGCTTAACAAGACGCTTTTAATGCCCCTCTGAAGAGACGTTTAGGTCCCAGTAGCTTAACAAGACGCTTTTAATGCCCCTCGGAAAAGTGGTGGAGGTCCCAGTAGCTTAACAAGAAGCTTTAAATGCCCCTCAGAAGAGACGTGGAGGTCCCAGTAGCTTAACACAACGCTTTTAATGCCCCAAAGAGGAGACTTGGAGGTCCCAGTAGCTTAACAAGATGCTTTTAATGCCCCTCAGAAGAGACGAGGAGGTCCCAGTAGCTTAACTAGACGCTTCTAATGCCCCTCTGAAAAGTGGTGGAGGTCCCAGTAGCTTAACAAGACGATTTTAATGCCCCTCAGAAGAGTTGTGGGGGTCCCAGTAGCTTAACAAGACTCTTTTAATGCCCCTCAGAAGAGAGATGGAGGTCCCAGTAGCTTAACAAGACGCTTTTAATGCCCCTCAGAAGAGACGTGGTGGTCTTAGTAGCTTAACAAGACGCTTTTAATGTCCCTCAGAAGAGATGTGGAGGTCCCAGTAGTTTAAGAAGACGCTTTTAAAGCCCCTCAGAAGAGACAAGGAGGTCTCAGCAGCTTAACAAGACGCTTTTAATGCCCCTCAGAAGAGACGAGGAGGTCCCAGTAGCTTAACAAGACGCTTTTAATGCCCCTCAGAAGAGACGTGGAGGTCCAGGTAGCTTAACAAGACGCTTTTAATGCCCCTCAGAACAGACGTGGAGGTCTCAGTAGCTTAACAAGATGCTTTTCATGACCTTTAGAAGAGACGTGTAGGTCCCAGTAGCTTAGCAAGACGCTTTTAATGCCCCTCAGAAGAGAAGAGACGTGGAGTTCCCAGTAGCTTAACAAGACGCTTTTAATGCCCTTCTGAAAAAGTGGTGGAGGTCCCAGTAGCTTAACAAGACGATTTTAATGCCCCTCAGAAGAGATGTGGAGGTCCCAGTAGCTTAACAAGACTCTTTTAATGCCCCTCAGTAGAGAGGTGGAGGTCCCAGTAGCTTAAGAAGACGCTTTAAAAGCCCCTCAGAAGAGACAAGGAGGTCTCAGTATCTTAACAAGACGCTTTTAATGCCCCTCAGAAGAGACGGGGAGGTCCCAGTAGCTTAACAAGACGCTTTTAATGCCCCTCAGAAGAGATGTGGAGGTCCAGGTAGCTTAACAAGAAGCTTTCAATGCCCCTCAGAACACACGTGGAGGTCCCAGTAGCTTAACAAGATACTTTTCATGGCCTTTAGAAGAGACGTGTAGGTCCCAGTAGCTTAACAAGACGCTTTTAATGCCCCTCAGAAGAGAAGAGACGTGGAGTTCCCAGTAGCTTAACAAGAAGCTTTAAATGCCCCTCAGAAGAGACGTGGAGGTCCCAATAGCTTAACACGACGATTTTAATGCCCCAACGAGGAGACGTGGAGGTCCCAGTAGCTCAAAAAGACGTTTTTAATGCCCCTCTGAAAAGTTTTGGAGGACCCAGTAGCTTAACAAGATGCTTTTAATGCCCCTCAGAAGAGAAGTGGAGGTCCCAGTAGCTTAACAAGACGCTTTTAATGCCCCTCAGAAGAGACGTGGAGGTCCCAGTAGCTTAACAAGATGCTTTTAATGCACCTTGGAAAAGTGGTGGAGGTCCCAGTAGCCTAACAAGATGCTTTTAATGCCCCTCAGAAGAGACGTGGAGGTACCAGTAGCTTAACAAGATACTATTAATGCCCCTCAGAAGAGACGTGGAGGACCCAGTAGCTTAACAAGACACTTTTAATGCCCCTCAGAACAGACGAGGAGGTCCCAGTAGCTTAGCAAGACGCTTTTAATGCCCCTCAGAAGAGACGAGGAGGTCCCAGTAGCTTAACACGACGCTTTTAATGCCCCTCAGAAGAGACGTGGAGGTCCCAGTAGCTTAACAAGACGCTATTAATGCCCCTCAGAAAAGTGATGGAGTTCCCAGTAGCTTAACAAGATGCTTTAATTGCCCCTCAGAAGAGACGTGGAGGTCCCAGTAGCTTAACAAGATGCTTTTAATGCCCCTCAGAAGAGACGTTGAGGTTCAAGTAGTTTAACAAGACAATTTTAATGCCCCTCAGAAAAGTGGTGGAGGTCCCAGTAGCTTAACAAGACGCTTTTAATGCCCCTCAGAAGAAACGTGGAGGACCCAGTAGTTTAACAAGATGCTTTTAATGCCCCTCGGAAAAGTGGTGGAGGTCCCAGTAGCTTAACAAGACGCTTTAAAAGCCCCTCAGAAGAGAAGTGGAGGTCCTAATAGCTTAACAAGAAGCTTTTAATGCCCCTCAGTAGAGACGTGGAGGTCCCAGTAGCTTAACAAGACTTTTTTCATGCCACTCAGAAGAGACGTGGAGGTCCTAGTAGCTTAACAAGACGATTTTAATGCCCCCCAGAAGAGATGTGGAGGTCCCAGTGGCTTAACAAGACGCTTTTAATGCCCCTCAGAACAGACGTGGAGGTCCCAGTAGCTAAACAAGATGCTTTTAATGCCCCTCAGAAGAGACGTGGAGGTCCCAGTACCTGAACAATACGCTTTTAATGCCCCTCGGAAAAGTGGTGGAGGTCCCAGTAGCTTAAGAAGACGCCTTTAATGCCCCTCTGAAGAGACGTGGAGGTCCCAGTAGCTTAACAAGACGCTTTTAATGCCTCTCGGAAAAGTGGTGGAAGTCCCAGTAGCTTAACAAGACGCTTTTAATGCCCCTCAGAAGAGACGTGGAGGTCCATGTAGTTTAACAAGTCGCTTTTAATGCTCCTCGGAAAAGTGGTGGATGTCCCAGTAGCTTAACAAGATGTTTATAATGCCCCTCAGAAGACACGTGGAGGTCCCAGTAGCTTAACAAGACTCTTTTAATGCCCATCAGAACAGACGTTTAGGTCCCAGTAGCTTAAAAAGACGGTTTTAATGCCCCTCGGAAAAGTGGTTGAGGTCCCAGTAGCTTAACAAAACGCTTTTAATGCCCCTCAGAAAAGACGTGGAGGTCCCAGTAGCTTAACAAGACGCTTTTAATGCCCCTCCGAAGAGATGTGTAGGTCCACGTAGCTTAACAAGAAGCTTTTAATGCCCCTCAGAACAGACGTGGAGGTCCCAGTAGCTTAACAAGATGCTTTTCATGGCCTTTAGAAGAGACGTGTAGGTCCCAGTAGCTTAACAAGATGCTTTTAATGCCCCTCAGAAGTGAAGAGACGTGGAGTTCCCAGTAGCTTAACAAGACGCTTTTAATGCCCCTCAGAAGAGACGTGGATGTCACAGTAGCTTAACAAGACGCTTTTAATGCCCCTCAGAAGAGATGTGGAGGTCCCAGTAGCTTAACAAGACGCTTTTAATGCCCCTCAGATCAGACGTGGAGGTCCCAGTAGCCTAACAAGATGCTTTTAATGCCCCTCAGAACAGACGTGGAGGTCCCAGTAGCTTAACAAGATGCTTTAAATGCCCATCAGAAGAGACGAGAAGGTCCCAGTAGCTTAACAAGACGCTTTTAATGCCGCTCGGAAAAGTGGTGGAGGACCCAGTAGCTTAGCAAAACGCTTTTAATGCCCCTCAGAAGAGACGTGGAGGTCCCAGTGGCTTAACAAAGACGCTTTTAACGCCCCTCAGAAGAGACGTTTAGGTCCCAGTATCTTAACAAAATACTTTTAATGCCCCTCGGAAAAGTGGTGGAGGTCCCAGTAGCTTAACAAGATGCTTTTAATGCCGCTCAGAAGAGACGTGGAGGTTTCAGTAGCTTAACAAGATGGTTTGAATGCCCCTCAGAGGAGATGTGGAGGTCCCAGTAGCTTAACAAGACGCTTTTAATGCCCCTCAGAAGAGAAGTGGAGGTCCCAGTAGCTTAACAAGACGCTTTTAATGCCCCTCAGAAGAGATGTGGAGGTCCCAGTAGCTTAACAAGATGCTTTTAATGCCCCTAGGAAAAGTGGTTGAGGTCCCAGTAGCCTAACAAGATGCTTTTAATGCCCCTCAGAAGAGACGTGGAGGTACCAGTAGTTTAACAAGACGCTTTTAATGCCCCTCGGAAAACTGGTGGAGGTCCCAGTAGCTTAACAAGACGCTTTTAATGCCCCTCAGAAGACACGTGGAGGTCCCAGTAGCTTAACAAGACGCTTTTAATGCCCCTCTGAAGAGACGTTTAGGTCCCAGTAGCTTAACAAGACGCTTTTAATGCCCCTCGGAAAAGTGGTGGAGGTCCCAGTAGCTTAACAAGAAGCTTTAAATGCCCCTCAGAAGAGACGTGCAGGTCCCAGTAGCTTAACACGATGCTTTTAATGCCCCAAAGAGGAGACTTGGAGGTCCCAGTAGCTTAACAAGATGCTTTTAATGTCCCTCAGAAGAGATGTGGAGGTACCAGTAGCTTAAGAAGACGCTTTAAAAGCCCCTCAGAAGAGACAAGGAGGTCTCAGTAGCTTAACAAGACGCTTTTAATGCCCCTCAGAAGAGACGTGGAGGTCCCAGTAGCTTAACAAGACGCTTTTAATGCCCCTCAGAAGAGATGTGGAGGTCCAGGTAGCTTAACAAGAAGATTTCAATGCCCCTCAGAACAGACGTGGAGGTCCCAGTAGCTTAACAAGATGCTTTTCATGGCCTTTAGAAGAGACGTGTAGGTCCCAGTAGCTTAACAAGACACTTTTAATGCCCCTCAGAAGAGAAGAGACGTGGAGTTCCCAGGAGCTTAACAAGAAGCTTTAAATGCCGCTCAGAAGAGACGTGGAGGTCCCAATAGCTTAACATGACGCTTTTAATGCCCCAAAGAGGAGACGTGGAGGTCCCAGTAGCTTAACAAGATGCTTTTATTGCCCCTCAGAAGAGACGAGGAGGTCCCAGTAGCTCAACAAGACGTTTTTAATGCCCCTCTGAAAAGTTTTGGAGGTCCCAGTAGCTTAACAAGATGCTTTTAATGCCCCTCAGAAGAGAAGTGGAGGTCCCAGTAGCTTAACAAGACGCTTTTAATGCCCCTCAGAAGAGACGTGGAGGTGCCAATAGCTTAACAAGATGCTTATAATGCCCCTTGGAAAAGTAGTGGAGGTCCCAGTAGCCTAACAAGATGCTTTTAATGCCCCTCAGAAGAGACGTGAAGGTACCAGTAGCTTAACAAGATACTATTAATGCCCCTCAGAAGAGACGTGGATTACCCAGTAGCTTAACAAGACACTTTTAATGCCCCTCAGAACAGACGAGGAGGTCCCAGTAGCTTAGCAAGACGCTTTTAATGCCCCTCAGAAGAGACGAGGAGGTCCCAGTAGATTAACACGACGCTTTTAATGCCCCTCAGAAGAGACATGGAGGTCCCAGTAGCTTAACAAGACGCTATTAATGCCCCTCAGAAAAGTGATGGAGTTCCCAGTAGCTTAACAAGATGCTTTAATTGCACCTCAGAAGAGACGTGGAGGTCCCAGTAGCTTAACAAGATGCTTTTAATGCCCCTCAGAAGAGACGTTGAGGTTCAAGTAGTTTAACAAGACGATTTTAATGTCCCTCAGAAGAGATGTGGAGGTCCCAGTAGCTTAACAAGATGCTTTTAATGCCCCTAGGAAAAGTGGTTGAGGTCCCAGTAGGCTAACAAGATGCTTTTAATGCCCCTCAGAAGAGACGTGGAGGTACCAGTAGTTTAACAAGACGCTTTTAATGCCCCTTGGAAAACTGGTGGAGGTCCCAGTAGCTTAACAAGACGCTTTTAATGCCCCTCAGAAGACACGTGGAGGTCCCAGTAGCTTAACAAGACGCTTTTAATGCCCCTCTGAAGAGACGTTTAGGTCCCAGTAGCTGAACAAGACACTTTTAATGCCCCTCGGAAAAGTGGTGGAGGTCCCAGTAGCTTAACAAGAAGCTTTAAATGCCCCTCAGAAGAGACGTGCAGGTCCCAGTAGCTTAACACGATGCTTTTAATGCCCCAAAGAGGAGACTTGGAGGTCCCAGTAGCTTAACAAGATGCTTTTAATGTCCCTCAGAAGAGATGTGGAGGTCCCAGTAGCTTAAGAAGACGCTTTAAAAGCCCCTCAGAAGAGACAAGGAGGTCTCAGTAGCTTAACAAGACGCTTTTAATGCTCCTCAGAAGAGACGTGGAGGTCCCAGTAGCTTAACAAGATGCTTTTAATGCCCCTCAGAAGAGATGTGGAGGTCCAGGTAGCTTAACAAGAAGATTTCAATGCCCCTCAGAACAGACGTGGAGGTCCCAGTAGCTTAACAAGATGCTTTTCATGGCCTTTAGAAGAGACGTGTAGGTCCCAGTAGCTTAACAAGACGCTTTTAATGCCCCTCAGAAGAGAAGAGACGTGGAGTTCCCAGGAGCTTAACAAGAAGCTTTAAATGCCCCTCAGAAGAGACGTGGAGGTCCCAATAGCTTAACATGACGCTTTTAATGCCCCAAAGAGGAGACGTGGAGGTCCCAGTAGCTTAACAAGATGCTTTTATTGCCCCTCAGAAGAGACGAGGAGGTCCCAGTAGCTCAACAAGACGTTTTTAATGCCCCTCTGAAAAGTTTTGGAGGTCCCAGTAGCTTAACAAGATGCTTTTAATGCCCCTCAGAAGAGAAGTGGAGGTCCCAGTAGCTTAACAAGACTCTTTTAATGCCCCTCAGAAGAGACGTGGAGGTTCCAGTAGCTTAACAAGATGCTTATAATGCCCCTTGGAAAAGTGGTGGAGGTCCCAGTAGCCTAACAAGATGCTTTTAATGCCCCTCAGAAGAGACGTGAAGGTACCAGTAGCTTAACAAGATACTATTAATGCCCCTCAGAAGAGACGTGGATTACCCAGTAGCTTAACAAGACACTTTTAATGCCCCTCAGAACAGACGAGGAGGTCCCAGTAGCTTAGCAAGACGCCTTTAATGCCCCTCAGAAGAGACGAGGATATCCCAGTAGATTAACACGACTCTTTTAATGCCCCTCAGAAGAGACGTGGAGGTCCCAGTAGCTTAACAAGACGCTATTAATGCCCCTCAGAAAAGTGATGGAGTTCCCAGTAGCTTAACAAGATGCTTTAATTGCCCCTCAGAAGAGACGTGGAGGTCCCAGTAGCTTAACAAGATGCTTTTAATGCCCCTCAGAAGAGACGTTGAGGTTCAAGTAGTTTAACAAGACGATTTTAATGCCCCTCAGAAAAGTGGTGGAGGTCCCAGTATCTTAACAAGACGCTTTTAATGCCCCTCAGAAGAAACGTGGAGGACCCAGTAGTTTAACAAGATGCTTTTAATGCCCCTCGGAAAAGTGGTGGAGGTCCCAGTAGCTTAACAAGACGCTTTAAAAGCCCCTCAGAAGAGAAGTGGAGATCCTAGTAGCTTAACAAGAAGCTTTTAATGCCCCTCAGTAGAGACGTGGAGGTCCCAGTAGCTTAACAAGACTTTTTTCATGCCAATCAGAAGAGACGTGGAGGTTCCAGTAGCTTAACAAGACGATTTTAATGCCCCCCAGAAGAGACGTGGAGGTCCCAGTGGCTTAACAAGACGCTTTTAATGCCCCTCAGAACAGACGTGGAGGTCCCAGTAGCTAAACAAGATGCTTTTAATGCCCCTCAGAAGAGACGTGGAGGTCCCAGTACCTGAACAATACGCTTTTAATGCCCCTCGGAAAAGTGGTGGAGGTCCCAATAGCTTAAGAAGACGCCTTTAATGCCCCTCTGAAGAGACGTGGAGTTCCCAGTAGCTTAACAAGACGCTTTTAATGCCCATCGGAAAAGTGATGGAGGTCCAAGTAGCTTAACAAGACGCTTTTAATGCCCCTCAGAAGAGACGTGGAGGTCCCAGTAGTTTAACAAGTCGCTTTTAATGCTCCTCGGAAAAGTGGTGGAGGTCCCAGCAGCTTAACAAAACGTTTTTAATGCCCCTCAGAAGACAAGTGGAGGTCCCAGTAGCTTAACAAGACTCTTTTAATGCCCATCAGAACAGACGTTTAGGTCCCAGTAGCTTAAAAAGACGGTTTTAATGCCCCTCGGAAAAGTGGTTGAGGTCCCAGTAGCTTAACAAAACGGTTTTAATGCCCCTCAGAAAAGACGTGGAGGTCCCAGGAGCTTAACAAGATGCTTTTAATGCCCCTCCGAAGAGATGTGTAGGTCCACGTAGCTTAACAAGAAGCTTTTAATGCCCCTCAGAACAGACGTGGAGGTCCCAGTAGCTTAACAAGATGCTTTTCATGGCCTTTAGAAGAGACGTGAAGGTCCCAGTAGCTTAACAAGATGCTTTTAATGCCCCTCAGAAGAGAAGAGACGTGGAGTTCCCAGAAGCTTAACAAGACGCTTTTAATGCCCCTCAGAAGAGACGTGGATGTCACAGTAGCTTAACAAGACGCTTTTAATGCCCCTCAGAAGAGATGTGGAGGTCCCAATAGCTTAACAAGACGCTTTTAATGCCCCTCAGATCAGACGTGGATTTCCCAGTAGCCTAACAAGATGCTTTTACTGCCCCTCAGAACAGACGTGGAGGTCCCAGTAGCTTAACAAGATGCTTTAAATGCCCATCAGAAGAGACGAGAAGGTCCCAGTAGCTTAACAAGACGCTTTTAATGCCGCTCGGAAAAGTGGTGGAGGACCCAGTAGCTTAGCAAAACGCTTTTAATGCCCCTCAGAAGAGACGTGGAGGTCCCAGTGGCTTAACAAGACGCTTTTATAGCCCCTCAGAAGAGACGTTTAGGTCCCAGTATCTTAACAAGATGCTTTTAATGCCCCTCGGAAAAGTGGTGGAGGTCCCAGTAGCTTAACAAGACGCTTTTAATGCCGCTCAGAAGAGACGTGGAGGTCTCAGTAGCTTAACAAGATGGTTTGAATGCCCCTCAGAGGAGATGTGGAGGTCCCAGTAGCTTAACAAGACGCTTTTAATGACCCTCAGAAGAGAAGTGGAGGTCCCAGTAGCTTAACAAGACGCTTTTAATCCCCCTCAGAAGAGATGTGGAGGTCCCAGTAGCCTAACAAGATGCTTTTAATGCCCCTCAGAAGAGATGTGGAGGTCCCAGTAGCTTAACAAGATACTATTAATGCCCCTCAGAAGAGACGTGGAGGACCCAGTAGCACAGCATGATGCTTTAAATGACCCTCAGAAGAGACGTGGAGGTCCCAGTAGCTTAACAAGACGCTTTTAATGCCCCTCAGAAGAGACGAGGAGGTGACAGTAGCTTAACACGACGCTTTTAATGCCCCTCAGAAGAGACGTGGAGGTCCCAGTAGCTTAACAAGACGCTATTAACGCCCCTCAGAAAAGTGGTGGAGTTCCCAGTAGCTTAGCATGATGCTTTAAATGCCCCTCAGAAGAGACGTGGAGGTCCCAGTAGCTTAACAAGATGCTTTTAATGCCCCTCAGAAGAGACGTTGAGGTTCAAGTAGCTTAAAAAGACCCTTTTAATGCCCCTCAGAAAAGTGGTGGAGGTCCCAGTAGCTTAACAAGACGCTATTAATGCCCCTCAGAAGAAACGTGGAGGACCGAGTAGTTTAACAAGATGCATTTAATGCCCCTCGGAAAAGTGGTGGAGGTCCCAGTAGCTTAACAAGACGCTTTAAAAGCCCCTCAGAAGAGAAGTGGAGGTACTAGTAGCTTAACAAAAAGCTTTTAATGCCCCTCAGTAGAGACGTGGAGGTCCCAGTAGCTTATCAAGATGCTTCTAATGCCCCTCAGAAGAGAAGTGGAGGTCCCAGGAGCTTAACAAGACGCTTTTAATGTCCCCCAGAAGAGACGTGGAGGTCCCAGTGGCTTAACAAGACACTTTTAATGCCCCTCAGAACAGACGTGGAGGTCCCAGTACCTGAACAAAACGCTTTTAATGCCCCTCGGAAAAGTGGTGGAGTTCCCAGTAGCTTAAGAAGACGACTTTAATGCCCCTCTGAAGAGACGTGGATGTCCCAGTAGCTTAACAAGACGCTTTTAATGCCCCTCGGAAAATTGGTGGAGGTCCCAGTAGCTTAACAAGACGCTTTTAATGCCCCTCAGAAGAGACGTGGAGGTCCCAGTAGTTTAACAAGACGCTTTTAATGCCCCTCGGAAAACTGGTGGAGGTCCCAGTAGCTTAACAAGACGCATTTAATGCCCCTCAGAAGACACGTGGAGGTCCCAGTAGCTTAACAAGACGCTTTTAATGCCCCTCTGAAGAGACGTTTAGGTCCCAGTAGCTTAACAAGACGCTTTTAATGCCCCTCGGAAAAGTGGTGGAGGTCCCAGTAGCTTAACAAGAAGCTTTAAATGCCCCTCAGAAGAGACGTGGAGGTCCCTTAGCTTAACACAACGCTTTTAATGCCCTAAAGAGGAGACTTGGAGGTCCCAGTAGCTTAACAAGATGCTTTTAATGCCCCTCAGAAGAGACGAGGAGGTCCCAGTAGCTTAACTAGACGCTTCTAATGCCCCTCTGAAAAGTGGTGGAGGTCCCAGTAGCTTAACAAGACTCTTTTAATGCCCCTCAGAAGAGAGATGGAGGTCCCAGTAGCTTAACAAGACGCTTTTAATGCCCCTCAGAAGAGACATGGTGTTCTTAGTAGCTTAAAAAGACGCTTTTAATGTCCCTCAGAAGAGATGTGGAGGTCCCAGTAGCTTAAGAAGACACTTTTAAAGCCCCTCAGAAGAGACAAGGAGGTCTCAGTAGCTTAAAAAGACGCTTTTAATGCCCCTCAGAAGAGACGAGGAGGTCCCAGTAGCTTAACAAGACGCTTTTAATGCCCCTCAGAAGAGATGTGGACATCCAGGTAGCTTAACAAGACGCTTTTAATGCCCCTCAGAACAGACGTGGAGGTCCCTGTAGCTTAACAAGATGCTTTTCATGACCTTTAGAAAAGACGTGTAGGTCCCAGTAGCTTAACAAGACGCTTTTAATGCCCCTCAGAAGAGAAGAGACGTGGAGTTCCCAGTAGCTTAACAAGACGCTTTTAATGCCCCTCTGAAAAAGTGGTGGAGGACCCAGTAGCTTAACAAGACGATTTTAATGCCCCTCAGAAGAGATGTGGAGGTCCCAGTAGCTTAACAAGACTCTTTTAATGCCCCTCAGAAGAGAGGTGGAGGTCCCAGTAGCTTAAGAAGACGCTTTAAAAGCCCCTCAGAAGAGACAAGGAGGTCTCAGTATCTTAACAAGACGCTTTTAATGCCCCTCAGAAGAGACGGGGAGGTCCCAGTAGCTTAACAAGACGCTTTTAATGCCCCTCAGAAGAGATGTGGAGGTCCAGGTAGCTTAACAAGAAGCTTTCAATGCCCCTCAGAACAGACGTGGAGGTCCCAGTAGCTTAACAAGATGCTTTTCATGGCCTTTAGAAGAGACGTGTAGGTCCCAGTAGCTTAACAAGACGATTTTAATGCCCCTCAGAAGAGAAGAGACGTGGAGTTCCCAGTAGCTTAACCACAAGCTTTAAATGCCCCTCAGAAGAGACGTGGAGGTCCCTTAGCTTAACACAACGCTTTTAATGCCCTAAAGAGGAGACTTGGAGGTCCCAGTAGCTTAACAAGATGCTTTTAATGCCCCTCAGAAGAGACGAGGAGGTCCCAGTAGCTTAACTAGACGCTTCTAATGCCCCTCTGAAAAGTGGTGGAGGTCCCAGTAGCTTAACAACACTCTTTTAATGCCCCTCAGAAGAGAGATGGAGGTCCCAGTAGCTTAACAAGACGCTTTTAATGCCCCTCAGAAGAGACGTGGTGGTCTTAGTAGCTTAACAAGACGCTTTTAATGTCCCTCAGAAGAGATGTGGAGGTCCCAGTAGCTTAAGAAGACGCTTTTAAAGCCCCTCAGAAGAGACAAGGAGGTCTCAGTATCTTAACAAGACGCTTTTAATGCCCCTCAGAAGAGACGTGGAGGTCCCAATAGCTTAACACGACGCTTTTAATGCCCCAACGAGGAGACGTGGAGGTCCCAGTAGCTTAACAAGATGCTTTTATTGCCCCTCAGAAGAGACGTGGAGGTCCCAGTAGCTCAACAAGATGTTTTTAATGCCCCACTGAAAAGTTTTGGAGGACCAAGTAGCTTAACAAGATGCTTTTAATGCCCCTCAGAAGAGAAGTGGAGGTCCCAGTAGCTTAACAAGACTTTTTTCATGCCAATCAGAAGAGACGTGGAGGTTCCAGTAGCTTAACAAGACGATTTTAATGCCCCCCAGAAGAGACGTGGAGGTCCCAGTGGCTTAACAAGACGCTTTTAATGCCCCTCAGAACAGACGTGGAGGTCCCAGTAGCTAAACAAGATGCTTTTAATGCCCCTCAGAAGAGACGTGGAGGTCCCAGTACCTGAACAATACGCTTTTAATGCCCCTCGGAAAAGTGGTGGAGGTCCCAATAGCTTAAGAAGACGCCTTTAATGCCCCTCTGAAGAGACGTGGAGTTCCCAGTAGCTTAACAAGACGCTTTTAATGCCCATCGGAAAAGTGATGGAGGTCCAAGTAGCTTAACAAGACGCTTTTAATGCCCCTCAGAAGAGACGTGGAGGTCCCAGTAGTTTAACAAGTCGCTTTTAATGCTCCTCGGAAAAGTGGTGGAGGTCCCAGCAGCTTAACAAAACGTTTTTAATGCCCCTCAGAAGACAAGTGGAGGTCCCAGTAGCTTAACAAGACTCTTTTAATGCCCATCAGAACAGACGTTTAGGTCCCAGTAGCTTAAAAAGACGGTTTTAATGCCCCTCGGAAAAGTGGTTGAGGTCCCAGTAGCTTAACAAAACGGTTTTAATGCCCCTCAGAAAAGACGTGGAGGTCCCAGGAGCTTAACAAGATGCTTTTAATGCCCCTCCGAAGAGATGTGTAGGTCCACGTAGCTTAACAAGAAGCTTTTAATGCCCCTCAGAACAGACGTGGAGGTCCCAGTAGCTTAACAAGATGCTTTTCATGGCCTTTAGAAGAGACGTGAAGGTCCCAGTAGCTTAACAAGATGCTTTTAATGCCCCTCAGAAGAGAAGAGACGTGGAGTTCCCAGAAGCTTAACAAGACGCTTTTAATGCCCCTCAGAAGAGACGTGGATGTCACAGTAGCTTAACAAGACGCTTTTAATGCCCCTCAGAAGAGATGTGGAGGTCCCAATAGCTTAACAAGACGCTTTTAATGCCCCTCAGATCAGACGTGGATTTCCCAGTAGCCTAACAAGATGCTTTTACTGCCCCTCAGAACAGACGTGGAGGTCCCAGTAGCTTAACAAGATGCTTTAAATGCCCATCAGAAGAGACGAGAAGGTCCCAGTAGCTTAACAAGACGCTTTTAATGCCGCTCGGAAAAGTGGTGGAGGACCCAGTAGCTTAGCAAAACGCTTTTAATGCCCCTCAGAAGAGACGTGGAGGTCCCAGTGGCTTAACAAGACGCTTTTATAGCCCCTCAGAAGAGACGTTTAGGTCCCAGTATCTTAACAAGATGCTTTTAATGCCCCTCGGAAAAGTGGTGGAGGTCCCAGTAGCTTAACAAGACGCTTTTAATGCCGCTCAGAAGAGACGTGGAGGTCTCAGTAGCTTAACAAGATGGTTTGAATGCCCCTCAGAGGAGATGTGGAGGTCCCAGTAGCTTAACAAGACGCTTTTAATGACCCTCAGAAGAGAAGTGGAGGTCCCAGTAGCTTAACAAGACGCTTTTAATCCCCCTCAGAAGAGATGTGGAGGTCCCAGTAGCCTAACAAGATGCTTTTAATGCCCCTCAGAAGAGACGTGGAGGTCCCAGTAGCTTAACAAGATACTATTAATGCCCCTCAGAAGAGACGTGGAGGACCCAGTAGCACAGCATGATGCTTTAAATGACCCTCAGAAGAGACGTGGAGGTCCCAGTAGCTTAACAAGACGCTTTTAATGCCCCTCAGAAGAGACGAGGAGGTGACAGTAGCTTAACACGACGCTTTTAATGCCCCTCAGAAGAGACGTGGAGGTCCCAGTAGCTTAACAAGACGCTATTAACGCCCCTCAGAAAAGTGGTGGAGTTCCCAGTAGCTTAGCATGATGCTTTAAATGCCCCTCAGAAGAGACGTGGAGGTCCCAGTAGCTTAACAAGATGCTTTTAATGCCCCTCAGAAGAGACGTTGAGGTTCAAGTAGCTTAAAAAGACCCTTTTAATGCCCCTCAGAAAAGTGGTGGAGGTCCCAGTAGCTTAACAAGACGCTATTAATGCCCCTCAGAAGAAACGTGGAGGACCGAGTAGTTTAACAAGATGCATTTAATGCCCCTCGGAAAAGTGGTGGAGGTCCCAGTAGCTTAACAAGACGCTTTAAAAGCCCCTCAGAAGAGAAGTGGAGGTACTAGTAGCTTAACAAAAAGCTTTTAATGCCCCTCAGTAGAGACGTGGAGGTCCCAGTAGCTTATCAAGATGCTTCTAATGCCCCTCAGAAGAGAAGTGGAGGTCCCAGGAGCTTAACAAGACGCTTTTAATGTCCCCCAGAAGAGACGTGGAGGTCCCAGTGGCTTAACAAGACACTTTTAATGCCCCTCAGAACAGACGTGGAGGTCCCAGTACCTGAACAAAACGCTTTTAATGCCCCTCGGAAAAGTGGTGGAGTTCCCAGTAGCTTAAGAAGACGACTTTAATGCCCCTCTGAAGAGACGTGGATGTCCCAGTAGCTTAACAAGACGCTTTTAATGCCCCTCGGAAAATTGGTGGAGGTCCCAGTAGCTTAACAAGACGCTTTTAATGCCCCTCAGAAGAGACGTGGAGGTCCCAGTAGTTTAACAAGACGCTTTTAATGCCCCTCGGAAAACTGGTGGAGGTCCCAGTAGCTTAACAAGACGCATTTAATGCCCCTCAGAAGACACGTGGAGGTCCCAGTAGCTTAACAAGACGCTTTTAATGCCCCTCTGAAGAGACGTTTAGGTCCCAGTA
This sequence comes from Phyllobates terribilis, assembly GCF_046119375.1. Classification (NCBI taxonomy): domain Eukaryota; kingdom Metazoa; phylum Chordata; class Amphibia; order Anura; family Dendrobatidae; genus Phyllobates; species Phyllobates terribilis. The sequence continues at coordinate 404,415,594 of NW_027362761.1, read as the reverse complement.
GCTTAACAAGACGCTTTTAATGCCCCTCGGAAAAGTGGTGGAGGTCCCAGTAGCTTAACAAGAAGCTTTAAATGCCCCTCAGAAGAGACGTGGAGGTCCCTTAGCTTAACACAACGCTTTTAATGCCCTAAAGAGGAGACTTGGAGGTCCCAGTAGCTTAACAAGATGCTTTTAATGCCCCTCAGAAGAGACGAGGAGGTCCCAGTAGCTTAACTAGACGCTTCTAATGCCCCTCTGAAAAGTGGTGGAGGTCCCAGTAGCTTAACAAGACTCTTTTAATGCCCCTCAGAAGAGAGATGGAGGTCCCAGTAGCTTAACAAGACGCTTTTAATGCCCCTCAGAAGAGACATGGTGTTCTTAGTAGCTTAAAAAGACGCTTTTAATGTCCCTCAGAAGAGATGTGGAGGTCCCAGTAGCTTAAGAAGACACTTTTAAAGCCCCTCAGAAGAGACAAGGAGGTCTCAGTAGCTTAAAAAGACGCTTTTAATGCCCCTCAGAAGAGACGAGGAGGTCCCAGTAGCTTAACAAGACGCTTTTAATGCCCCTCAGAAGAGATGTGGACATCCAGGTAGCTTAACAAGACGCTTTTAATGCCCCTCAGAACAGACGTGGAGGTCCCTGTAGCTTAACAAGATGCTTTTCATGACCTTTAGAAAAGACGTGTAGGTCCCAGTAGCTTAACAAGACGCTTTTAATGCCCCTCAGAAGAGAAGAGACGTGGAGTTCCCAGTAGCTTAACAAGACGCTTTTAATGCCCCTCTGAAAAAGTGGTGGAGGACCCAGTAGCTTAACAAGACGATTTTAATGCCCCTCAGAAGAGATGTGGAGGTCCCAGTAGCTTAACAAGACTCTTTTAATGCCCCTCAGAAGAGAGGTGGAGGTCCCAGTAGCTTAAGAAGACGCTTTAAAAGCCCCTCAGAAGAGACAAGGAGGTCTCAGTATCTTAACAAGACGCTTTTAATGCCCCTCAGAAGAGACGGGGAGGTCCCAGTAGCTTAACAAGACGCTTTTAATGCCCCTCAGAAGAGATGTGGAGGTCCAGGTAGCTTAACAAGAAGCTTTCAATGCCCCTCAGAACAGACGTGGAGGTCCCAGTAGCTTAACAAGATGCTTTTCATGGCCTTTAGAAGAGACGTGTAGGTCCCAGTAGCTTAACAAGACGATTTTAATGCCCCTCAGAAGAGAAGAGACGTGGAGTTCCCAGTAGCTTAACCACAAGCTTTAAATGCCCCTCAGAAGAGACGTGGAGGTCCCTTAGCTTAACACAACGCTTTTAATGCCCTAAAGAGGAGACTTGGAGGTCCCAGTAGCTTAACAAGATGCTTTTAATGCCCCTCAGAAGAGACGAGGAGGTCCCAGTAGCTTAACTAGACGCTTCTAATGCCCCTCTGAAAAGTGGTGGAGGTCCCAGTAGCTTAACAACACTCTTTTAATGCCCCTCAGAAGAGAGATGGAGGTCCCAGTAGCTTAACAAGACGCTTTTAATGCCCCTCAGAAGAGACGTGGTGGTCTTAGTAGCTTAACAAGACGCTTTTAATGTCCCTCAGAAGAGATGTGGAGGTCCCAGTAGCTTAAGAAGACGCTTTTAAAGCCCCTCAGAAGAGACAAGGAGGTCTCAGTATCTTAACAAGACGCTTTTAATGCCCCTCAGAAGAGACGTGGAGGTCCCAATAGCTTAACACGACGCTTTTAATGCCCCAACGAGGAGACGTGGAGGTCCCAGTAGCTTAACAAGATGCTTTTATTGCCCCTCAGAAGAGACGTGGAGGTCCCAGTAGCTCAACAAGATGTTTTTAATGCCCCACTGAAAAGTTTTGGAGGACCAAGTAGCTTAACAAGATGCTTTTAATGCCCCTCAGAAGAGAAGTGGAGGTCCCAGTAGCTTAACAAGATGCTTTTAATGCCCCTCAGAAGAGACGTGGAGGTCCCAGTAGCTTAACAAGATGCTTTTAATGCCCCTTGGAAAAGTGGTGGAGGTCCCAGTAGCCTAACAAGATGCTTTTAATGCCCCTCAGAAGAGACGTGGAGGTACCAGTAGCTTAACAAGATACTATTAATGCCCCTCAGAAGAGACTTGGAGGACACAGTAGCTTAACAAGACACTTTTAATGCCCCTCAGAAGAGACGAGGAGGTCCCAGTAGCTTAACACGACGCTTTTAATGCCCCTCAGAAGAGACGTGGAGGTCCCAGTAGCTTAACAAGACGCTATTAATGCCACTCAGAAAAGTGATGGAGTTCCCAGTAGCTTAACAAGATGCTTTAATTGCCCCTCAGAAGAGACGTGGAGGTCCCAGTAGCTTAACAAGATGCTTTTAATGCCCCTCAGAAGAGACGTTGAGGTTCAAGTAGTTTAACAAGACAATTTTAATGCCCCTCAGAAAAGTGGTCAAGGTCCCAGTAGCTTAACAAGACGCTTTTAATGCCCCTCAGAAGAAACGTGGAGGACCCAGTAGTTTAACAAGATGCTTTTAATGCCCTTCGGAAAAGTGGTGGAGGTCCCAGTAGCTTAACAAGACGCTTTAAAAGCCCCTCAGAAGAGAAGTGGAGGTCCTAGTAGCTTAACAAGAAGCTTTTAATGCCCCTCAGTAGAGACGTGGAGGTCCCAGTAGCTTAACAAGACTTTTTTCATGCCACTCAGAAGAGACGTGGAGGTCCCAGTAGCTTAACAAGACGATTTTAATGCCCCCCAGAAGAGACGTGGAGGTCCCAGTGGCTTAACAAGACGCTTTTAATGCCCCTCAGAACAGACGTGGAGGTCCCAGTAGCTAAACAAGATGCTTTTAATGCCCCTCAGAAGAGACGTGGAGGTCCCAGTACCTGAACAATACGCTTTTAATGCCCCTCGGAAAAGTGGTGGAGGTCCCAGTAGCTTAAGAAGACGCCTTTAATGCCCCTCTGAAGAGACGTGGAGGTCCCACTCGCTTAACAAGAGGCTTTTAATGCCCCTCGGAAAAGTGTTGGAGGTCCCAGTAGCTTAACAAGACGCTTTTAATGCCCCTCAGAAGAGACGTGGAGGTCCCAGTAGTTTAACAAGACGCTTTTAATGCCCCTCGGAAAAGTGGTGGATGTCCCAGTAGCTTAACAAGACGTTTTTAATGCCCCTCAGAAGACACGTGGAGGTCCCAGTAGCTTAACAAGACTCTTTTAATGCCCATCAGAACAGACGTTTAGGTCCCAGTAGCTTAAAAAGACGGTTTTAATGCCCCTCGGAAAAGTGGTTGAGGTCCCAGTAGCTTAACAAAACGCTTTTAATGCCCCTCAGAAAAGACGTGGAGGTCCCAGTAGCTTAACAAGACGCTTTTAATGCCCCTCGGAAGAGATGTGTAGGTCCACGTAGCTTAACAAGAAGCTTTTAATGCCCCTCAGAACAGACGTGGAGGTCCCAGTAGCTTAACAAGATGCTTTTCATGGCCTTTAGAAGAGACGTGTAGGTCCCAGTAGCTTAACAAGATGCTTTTAATGCCCCTCAGAAGTGAAGAGACGTGGAGTTCCCAGTAGCTTAACAAAACGCTTTTAATGCCCCTCAGAAAAGACGTGGAGGTCCCAGTAGCTTAACAAGACGCTTTTAATGCCCCTCCGAAGAGATGTGTATGTCCACGTAGCTTAACAAGAAGCTTTTAATGCCCGTCAGAACAGACGTGGAGGTCCCAGTAGCTTAACAAGATGCTTTTCATGGCCTTTAGAAGAGGCGTGTAGGTCCCAGTAGCTTAACAAAATGCTTTTAATGCCCCTCAGAAGAGAAGAGACGTGGAGTTCCCAGTAGCTTAACAAGACGCTTTTAATGCCCCTCAGAAGAGACGTGGATGTCACAGTAGCTTAACAAGACGCTTTTAATGCCCATCAGAAGAGATGTGGAGGTCCCAGTAGCTTAACAAGACGCTTTTAATGCCCCTCAGATCAGACGTGGAGGTCCCAGTAGCCTAACAAGATGCTTTTAATGCCCCTCAGAACAGACGTGGAGGTCCCAGTAGCTTAACAAGATGCTTTAAATGCCCATCAGAAGAGACGAGAAGGTCCCAGTAGCTTAACAAGACGCTTTTAATGCCCCAACGAGGAGACGTGGAGGTCCCAGTAGCTTAACAAGATGCTTTTATTGCCCCTCAGAAGAGACGTGGAGGTCCCAGTAGCTCAACAAGATGTTTTTAATGCCCCACTGAAAAGTTTTGGAGGACCAAGTAGCTTAACAAGATGCTTTTAATGCCCCTCAGAAGAGAAGTGGAGGTCCCAGTAGCTTAACAAGATGCTTTTAATGCCCCTCAGAAGAGACGTGGAGGTCCCAGTAGCTTAACAAGATGCTTTTAATGCCCCTTGGAAAAGTGGTGGAGGTCCCAGTAGCCTAACAAGATGCTTTTAATGCCCCTCAGAAGAGACGTGGAGGTACCAGTAGCTTAACAAGATACTATTAATGCCCCTCAGAAGAGACTTGGAGGACACAGTAGCTTAACAAGACACTTTTAATGCCCCTCAGAAGAGACGAGGAGGTCCCAGTAGCTTAACACGACGCTTTTAATGCCCCTCAGAAGAGACGTGGAGGTCCCAGTAGCTTAACAAGACGCTATTAATGCCACTCAGAAAAGTGATGGAGTTCCCAGTAGCTTAACAAGATGCTTTAATTGCCCCTCAGAAGAGACGTGGAGGTCCCAGTAGCTTAACAAGATGCTTTTAATGCCCCTCAGAAGAGACGTTGAGGTTCAAGTAGTTTAACAAGACAATTTTAATGCCCCTCAGAAAAGTGGTCAAGGTCCCAGTAGCTTAACAAGACGCTTTTAATGCCCCTCAGAAGAAACGTGGAGGACCCAGTAGTTTAACAAGATGCTTTTAATGCCCTTCGGAAAAGTGGTGGAGGTCCCAGTAGCTTAACAAGACGCTTTAAAAGCCCCTCAGAAGAGAAGTGGAGGTCCTAGTAGCTTAACAAGAAGCTTTTAATGCCCCTCAGTAGAGACGTGGAGGTCCCAGTAGCTTAACAAGACTTTTTTCATGCCACTCAGAAGAGACGTGGAGGTCCCAGTAGCTTAACAAGACGATTTTAATGCCCCCCAGAAGAGACGTGGAGGTCCCAGTGGCTTAACAAGACGCTTTTAATGCCCCTCAGAACAGACGTGGAGGTCCCAGTAGCTAAACAAGATGCTTTTAATGCCCCTCAGAAGAGACGTGGAGGTCCCAGTACCTGAACAATACGCTTTTAATGCCCCTCGGAAAAGTGGTGGAGGTCCCAGTAGCTTAAGAAGACGCCTTTAATGCCCCTCTGAAGAGACGTGGAGGTCCCACTCGCTTAACAAGAGGCTTTTAATGCCCCTCGGAAAAGTGTTGGAGGTCCCAGTAGCTTAACAAGACGCTTTTAATGCCCCTCAGAAGAGACGTGGAGGTCCCAGTAGTTTAACAAGACGCTTTTAATGCCCCTCGGAAAAGTGGTGGATGTCCCAGTAGCTTAACAAGACGTTTTTAATGCCCCTCAGAAGACACGTGGAGGTCCCAGTAGCTTAACAAGACTCTTTTAATGCCCATCAGAACAGACGTTTAGGTCCCAGTAGCTTAAAAAGACGGTTTTAATGCCCCTCGGAAAAGTGGTTGAGGTCCCAGTAGCTTAACAAAACGCTTTTAATGCCCCTCAGAAAAGACGTGGAGGTCCCAGTAGCTTAACAAGACGCTTTTAATGCCCCTCGGAAGAGATGTGTAGGTCCACGTAGCTTAACAAGAAGCTTTTAATGCCCCTCAGAACAGACGTGGAGGTCCCAGTAGCTTAACAAGATGCTTTTCATGGCCTTTAGAAGAGACGTGTAGGTCCCAGTAGCTTAACAAGATGCTTTTAATGCCCCTCAGAAGTGAAGAGACGTGGAGTTCCCAGTAGCTTAACAAAACGCTTTTAATGCCCCTCAGAAAAGACGTGGAGGTCCCAGTAGCTTAACAAGACGCTTTTAATGCCCCTCCGAAGAGATGTGTATGTCCACGTAGCTTAACAAGAAGCTTTTAATGCCCGTCAGAACAGACGTGGAGGTCCCAGTAGCTTAACAAGATGCTTTTCATGGCCTTTAGAAGAGGCGTGTAGGTCCCAGTAGCTTAACAAAATGCTTTTAATGCCCCTCAGAAGAGAAGAGACGTGGAGTTCCCAGTAGCTTAACAAGACGCTTTTAATGCCCCTCAGAAGAGACGTGGATGTCACAGTAGCTTAACAAGACGCTTTTAATGCCCATCAGAAGAGATGTGGAGGTCCCAGTAGCTTAACAAGACGCTTTTAATGCCCCTCAGATCAGACGTGGAGGTCCCAGTAGCCTAACAAGATGCTTTTAATGCCCCTCAGAACAGACGTGGAGGTCCCAGTAGCTTAACAAGATGCTTTAAATGCCCATCAGAAGAGACGAGAAGGTCCCAGTAGCTTAACAAGACGCTTTTAATGCCGCTCGGAAAAGTGGTGGAGGACCCAGTAACTTAGCAAAACGCTTTTAATGCCCCTCAGAAGAGACGTGGAGGTCCCAGTGGCTTAACAAGACGCTTTTAACGCCCCTCAGAAGAGACGTTTAGGTCCTAGTATCTTAACAAGATACTTTTAATGCCCCTCGGAAAAGTGGTGGAGGTCCCAGTAGCTTAACAAGATGCTTTTAATGCCGCTCAGAAGAGACGTGGAGGTCTCAGTAGCTTAACAAGATGGTTTGAATGCCCCTCAGAGGAGATGTGGAGGTCCCAGTAGCTTAACAAGATGCTTTTAATGCCCCTCAGAAGAGAAGTGGAGGTCCCAGTAGCTTAACAAGATGCTTTTAATGCCCCTCAGAAGAGATGTGGAGGTCCCAGTAGCTTAACAAGATGCTTTTAATGCCCCTAGGAAAAGTGGTTGAGGTCCCAGTAGCTTAACAAGACGCTTTAAAAGCCCCTCAGAAGAGAAGTGAAGGTCCTAGTAGCTTAACAAGAGTCTTTTAATGCCCCTCAGTAGAGACGTGGAGGTCCCAGTAGCTTAACAAGACTTTTTTCATGCCACTCAGAAGAGACGTGGAGGTCCCAGTAGCTTAACAAGACGATTTTAATGCCCCCCAGAAGAGACGTGGAGGTCCCAGTGGCTTAACAAGACGCTTTTAATGCCCCTCAGAACAGACGTGGAGGCCACAGTAGCTAAACAAGATGCTTTTATTGCCCCTCAGAAGAGACGTGGAGGTCCCAGTACCTGAACAATACGCTTTTAATGCCCCTCGGGAAAGTGGTGGAGGTCCCAGTAGCTTAAGAAGACGCCTTTAATGCCCCTCTGAAGAGACGTGGAGGTCCCAGTAGCTTAACAAGACGCTTTTAATGCCCCTCGGAAAAGTGGTGGAAGTCCCAGTAGCTTAACAAGACGCTTTTAATGCCCCTCAGAAGAGACGTGGAGGTCCCAGTAGTTTAACAAGTCGCTTTTAATGCTCCTCGGAAAAGTGGTGGATGTCCCAGTAGCTTAACAAGATGTTTATAATGCCCCTCAGAAGACACGTGGAGGTCCCAGTAGCTTAACAAGACTCTTTTAATGCCCATCAGAACAGACGTTTAGGTCCCAGTAGCTTAAAAAGACGGTTTTAATGCCCCTCGGAAAAGTGGTTGAGGTCCCAGTAGCTTAACAAAACGCTTTTAATGCCCCTCAGAAAAGACGTGGAGGTCCCAGTAGCTTAACAAGACGCTTTTAATGCCCCTCCGAAGAGATGTGTAGGTCCACGTAGCTTAACAAGAAGCTTTTAATGCCCCTCAGAACAGACGTGGAGGTCCCAGTAGCTTAACAAGATGCTTTTCATGGCCTTTAGAAGAGACGTGTAGGTCCCAGTAGCTTAACAAGATGCTTTTAATGCCCCTCAGAAGTGAAGAGACGTGGAGTTCCCAGTAGCTTAACAAGACGCTTTTAATGCCCCTCAGAAGAGACGTGGATGTCACAGTAGCTTAACAAGACGCTTTTAATGCCCCTCAGAAGAGATGTGGAGGTCCCAGTAGCTTAACAAGACGCTTTTAATGCCCCTCAGATCAGACGTGGAGGTCCCAGTAGCCTAACAAGATGCTTTTAATGCCCCTCAGAACAGACGTGGAGGTCCCAGTAGCTTAACAAGATGCTTTAAATGCCCATCAGAAGAGACGAGAAGGTCCCAGTAGCTTAACAAGACGATTTTAATGCCGCTCGGAAAAGTGGTGGAGGACCCAGTAGCTTAGCAAAACGCTTTTAATGCCCCTCAGAAGAGACGTGGAGGTCCCAGTGGCTTAACAAAGACGCTTTTAACGCCCCTCAGAAGAGACGTTTAGGTCCCAGTATCTTAACAAGATACTTTTAATGCCCCTCGGAAAAGTGGTGGAGGTCCCAGTAGCTTAACAAGATGCTTTTAATGCCGCTCAGAAGAGACGTGGAGGTTTCAGTAGCTTAACAAGATGGTTTGAATGCCCCTCAGAGGAGATGTGGAGGTCCCAGTAGCTTAACAAGACGCTTTTAATGCCCCTCAGAAGAGAAGTGGAGGTCCCAGTAGCTTAACAAGACGCTTTTAATGCCCCTCAGAAGAGATGTGGAGGTCCCAGTAGCTTAACAAGATGCTTTTAATGCCCCTAGGAAAAGTGGTTGAGGTCCCAGTAGCCTAACAAGATGCTTTTAATGCCCCTCAGAAGAGACGTGGAGGTACCAGTAGTTTAACAAGACGCTTTTAATGCCCCTCGGAAAACTGGTGGAGGTCCCAGTAGCTTAACAACACGCTTTTAATGCCCCTCAGAAGACACGTGGAGGTCCCAGTAGCTTAACAAGACGCTTTTAATGCCCCTCTGAAGAGACGTTTAGGTCCCAGTAGCTTAACAAGACGCTTTTAATGCCCCTCGGAAAAGTGGTGGAGGTCCCAGTAGCTTAACAAGAAGCTTTAAATGCCCCTCAGAAGAGACGTGCAGGTCCCAGTAGCTTAACACGATGCTTTTAATGCCCCAAAGAGGAGACGTGGAGGTCCCAGTAGCTTAACAAGATGCTTTTATTGCCCCTCAGAAGAGACGAGGAGGTCCCAGTAGCTCAACAAGACGTTTTTAATGCCCCTCTGAAAAGTTTTGGAGGTCCCAGTAGCTTAACAAGATGCTTTTAATGCCCCTCAGAAGAGAAGTGGAGGTCCCAGTAGCTTAACAAGACGCTTTTAATGCCCCTCAGAAGAGACGTGGAGGTGCCAGTAGCTTAACAAGATGCTTATAATGCCCCTTGGAAAAGTAGTGGAGGTCCCAGTAGCCTAACAAGATGCTTTTAATGCCCCTCAGAAGAGACGTGAAGGTACCAGTAGCTTAACAAGATACTATTAATGCCCCTCAGAAGAGACGTGGATTACCCAGTAGCTTAACAAGACACTTTTAATGCCCCTCAGAACAGACGAGGAGGTCCCAGTAGCTTAGCAAGACGTTTTTAATGCCCCTCAGAAGAGACGAGGAGGTCCCAGTAGATTAACACGACGCTTTTAATGCCCCTCAGAAGAGACATGGAGGTCCCAGTAGCTTAACAAGACGCTATTAATGCCCCTCAGAAAAGTGATGGAGTTCCCAGTAGCTTAACAAGATGCTTTAATTGCCCCTCAGAAGAGACGTGGAGGTCCCAGTAGCTTAACAAGATGCTTTTAATGCCCATCAGAACAGACGTTTAGGTCCCAGTAGCTTAAAAAGACGGTTTTAATGCCCCTCGGAAAAGTGGTTGAGGTCCCAGTAGCTTAACAAAACGCTTTTAATGCCCCTCAGAAAAGACGTGGAGGTCCCAGTAGCTTAACAAGACGCTTTTAATGCCCCTCCGAAGAGATGTGTAGGTCCACGTAGCTTAACAAGAAGCTTTTAATGCCCCTCAGAACAGACGTGGAGGTCCCAGTAGCTTAACAAGATGCTTTTCATGGCCTTTAGAAGAGACGTGTAGGTCCCAGTAGCTTAACAAGATGCTTTTAATGCCCCTCAGAAGTGAAGAGACGTGGAGTTCCCAGTAGCTTAACAAGACGCTTTTAATGCCCCTCAGAAGAGACGTGGATGTCACAGTAGCTTAACAAGACGCTTTTAATGCCCCTCAGAAGAGATGTGGAGGTCCCAGTAGCTTAACAAGACGCTTTTAATGCCCCTCAGATCAGACGTGGAGGTCCCAGTAGCCTAACAAGATGCTTTTAATGCCCCTCAGAACAGACGTGGAGGTCCCAGTAGCTTAACAAGATGCTTTAAATGCCCATCAGAAGAGACGAGAAGGTCCCAGTAGCTTAACAAGACGATTTTAATGCCGCTCGGAAAAGTGGTGGAGGACCCAGTAGCTTAGCAAAACGCTTTTAATGCCCCTCAGAAGAGACGTGGAGGTCCCAGTGGCTTAACAAAGACGCTTTTAACGCCCCTCAGAAGAGACGTTTAGGTCCCAGTATCTTAACAAGATACTTTTAATGCCCCTCGGAAAAGTGGTGGAGGTCCCAGTAGCTTAACAAGATGCTTTTAATGCCGCTCAGAAGAGACGTGGAGGTTTCAGTAGCTTAACAAGATGGTTTGAATGCCCCTCAGAGGAGATGTGGAGGTCCCAGTAGCTTAACAAGACGCTTTTAATGCACCTCAGAAGAGAAGTGGAGGTCCCAGTAGCTTAACAAGACGCTTTTAATGCCCCTCAGAAGAGATGTGGAGGTCCCAGTAGCTTAACAAGATGCTTTTAATGCCCCTAGGAAAAGTGGTTGAGGTCCCAGTAGCCTAACAAGATGCTTTTAATGCCCCTCAGAAGAGACGTGGAGGTACCAGTAGTTTAACAAGACGCTTTTAATGCCCCTCGGAAAACTGGTGGAGGTCCCAGTAGCTTAACAACACGCTTTTAATGCCCCTCAGAAGACACGTGGAGGTCCCAGTAGCTTAACAAGACGCTTTTAATGCCCCTCTGAAGAGACGTTTAGGTCCCAGTAGCTTAACAAGACGCTTTTAATGCCCCTCGGAAAAGTGGTGGAGGTCCCAGTAGCTTAACAAGAAGCTTTAAATGCCCCTCAGAAGAGACGTGCAGGTCCCAGTAGCTTAACACGATGCTTTTAATGCCCCAAAGAGGAGACGTGGAGGTCCCAGTAGCTTAACAAGATGCTTTTATTGCCCCTCAGAAGAGACGAGGAGGTCCCAGTAGCTCAACAAGACGTTTTTAATGCCCCTCTGAAAAGTTTTGGAGGTCCCAGTAGCTTAACAAGATGCTTTTAATGCCCCTCAGAAGAGAAGTGGAGGTCCCAGTAGCTTAACAAGACGCTTTTAATGCCCCTCAGAAGAGACGTGGAGGTGCCAGTAGCTTAACAAGATGCTTATAATGCCCCTTGGAAAAGTAGTGGAGGTCCCAGTAGCCTAACAAGATGCTTTTAATGCCCCTCAGAAGAGACGTGAAGGTACCAGTAGCTTAACAAGATACTATTAATGCCCCTCAGAAGAGACGTGGATTACCCAGTAGCTTAACAAGACACTTTTAATGCCCCTCAGAACAGACGAGGAGGTCCCAGTAGCTTAGCAAGACGCTTTTAATGCCCCTCAGAAGAGACGAGGAGGTCCCAGTAGATTAACACGACGCTTTTAATGCCCCTCAGAAGAGACATGGAGGTCCCAGTAGCTTAACAAGATGCTATTAATGCCCCTCAGAAAAGTGATGGAGTTCCCAGTAGCTTAACAAGATGCTTTAATTGCCCCTCAGAAGAGACGTGGAGGTCCCAGTAGCTTAACAAGATGCTTTTAATGCCCCTCAGAACAGACGTTGAGGTTCAAGTAGTTTAACAAGACGATTTTAATGTCCCTCAGAAGAGATGTGGAGGTCCCAGTAGCTTAACAAGATGCTTTTAATGCCCCTAGGAAAAGTGGTTGAGGTCCCAGTAGGCTAACAAGATGCTTTTAATGCCCCTCAGAAGAGACGTGGAGGTACCAGTAGTTTAACAAGACGCTTTTAATGCCCCTTGGAAAACTGGTGGAGGTCCCAGTAGCTTAACAAGACGCTTTTAATGCCCCTCAGAAGACACGTGGAGGTCCCAGTAGCTTAACAAGACGCTTTTAATGCCCCTCTGAAGAGACGTTTAGGTCCCAGTAGCTGAACAAGACACTTTTAATGCCCCTCGGAAAAGTGGTGGAGGTCCCAGTAGCTTAACAAGAAGCTTTAAATGCCCCTCAGAAGAGACGTGCAGGTCCCAGTAGCTTAACACGATGCTTTTAATGCCCCAAAGAGGAGACTTGGAGGTCCCAGTAGCTTAACAAGATGCTTTTAATGTCCCTCAGAAGAGATGTGGAGGTCCCAGTAGCTTAAGAAGACGCTTTAAAAGCCCCTCAGAAGAGACAAGGAGGTCTCAGTAGCTTAACAAGACGCTTTTAATGCTCCTCAGAAGAGACGTGGAGGTCCCAGTAGCTTAACAAGACGCTTTTAATGCCCCTCAGAAGAGATGTGGAGGTCCAGGTAGCTTAACAAGAAGATTTCAATGCCCCTCAGAACAGACGTGGAGGTCCCAGTAGCTTAACAAGATGCTTTTCATGGCCTTTAGAAGAGACGTGTAGGTCCCAGTAGCTTAACAAGACGCTTTTAATGCCCCTCAGAAGAGAAGAGACGTGGAGTTCCCAGGAGCTTAACAAGAAGCTTTAAATGCCCCTCAGAAGAGACGTGGAGGTCCCAATAGCTTAACATGACGCTTTTAATGCCCCAAAGAGGAGACGTGGAGGTCCCAGTAGCTTAACAAGATGCTTTTATTGCCCCTCAGAAGAGACGAGGAGGTCCCAGTAGCTCAACAAGACGTTTTTAATGCCCCTCTGAAAAGTTTTGGAGGTCCCAGTAGCTTAACAAGATGCTTTTAATGCCCCTCAGAAGAGAAGTGGAGGTCCCAGTAGCTTAACAAGACTCTTTTAATGCCCCTCAGAAGAGACGTGGAGGTCCCAGTAGCTTAACAAGATGCTTATAATGCCCCTTGGAAAAGTGGTGGAGGTCCCAGTAGCCTAACAAGATGCTTTTAATGCCCCTCAGAAGAGACGTGAAGGTACCAGTAGCTTAACAAGATACTATTAATGCCCCTCAGAAGAGACGTGGATTACCCAGTAGCTTAACAAGACACTTTTAATGCCCCTCAGAACAGACGAGGAGGTCCCAGTAGCTTAGCAAGACGCTTTTAATGCCCCTCAGAAGAGACGAGGATATCCCAGTAGATTAACACGACTCTTTTAATGCCCCTCAGAAGAGACGTGGAGGTCCCAGTAGCTTAACAAGACGCTATTAATGCCCCTCAGAAAAGTGATGGAGTTCCCAGTAGCTTAACAAGATGCTTTAATTGCCCCTCAGAAGAGACGTGGAGGTCCCAGTAGCTTAACAAGATGCTTTTAATGCCCCTCAGAAGAGACGTTGAGGTTCAAGTAGTTTAACAAGACGATTTTAATGCCCCTCAGAAAAGTGGTGGAGGTCCCAGTATCTTAACAAGACGCTTTTAATGCCCCTCAGAAGAAACGTGGAGGACCCAGTAGTTTAACAAGATGCTTTTAATGCCCCTCGGAAAAGTGGTGGAGGTCCCAGTAGCTTAACAAGACGCTTTAAAAGCCCCTCAGAAGAGAAGTGGAGATCCTAGTAGCTTAACAAGAAGCTTTTAATGCCCCTCAGTAGAGACGTGGAGGTCCCAGTAGCTTAACAAGACTTTTTTCATGCCAATCAGAAGAGACGTGGAGGTTCCAGTAGCTTAACAAGACGATTTTAATGCCCCCCAGAAGAGACGTGGAGGTCCCAGTGGCTTAACAAGACGCTTTTAATGCCCCTCAGAACAGACGTGGAGGTCCCAGTAGCTAAACAAGATGCTTTTAATGCCCCTCAGAAGAGACGTGGAGGTCCCAGTACCTGAACAATACGCTTTTAATGCCCCTCGGAAAAGTGGTGGAGGTCCCAATAGCTTAAGAAGACGCCTTTAATGCCCCTCTGAAGAGACGTGGAGTTCCCAGTAGCTTAACAAGACGCTTTTAATGCCCCTCGGAAAAGTGATGGAGGTCCCAGTAGCTTAACAAGACGCTTTTAATGCCCCTCAGAAGAGACGTGGAGGTCCCAGTAGTTTAACAAGTCGCTTTTAATGCTCCTCGGAAAAGTGGTGGAGGTCCCAGCAGCTTAACAAAACGTTTTTAATGCCCCTCAGAAGACAAGTGGAGGTCCCAGTAGCTTAACAAGACTTTTTTAATGCCCATCAGAACAGACGTTTAGGTCCCAGTAGCTTAAAAAGACGGTTTTAATGCCCCTCGGAAAAGTGGTTGAGGTCCCAGTAGCTTAACAAAACGGTTTTAATGCCCCTCAGAAAAGACGTGGAGGTCCCAGGAGCTTAACAAGATGCTTTTAATGCCCCTCCGAAGAGATGTGTAGGTCCACGTAGCTTAACAAGAAGCTTTTAATGCCCCTCAGAACAGACGTGGAGGTCCCAGTAGCTTAACAAGATGCTTTTCATGGCCTTTAGAAGAGACGTGAAGGTCCCAGTAGCTTAACAAGATGCTTTTAATGCCCCTCAGAAGAGAAGAGACGTGGAGTTCCCAGAAGCTTAACAAGACGCTTTTAATGCCCCTCAGAAGAGACGTGGATGTCACAGTAGCTTAACAAGACGCTTTTAATGCCCCTCAGAAGAGATGTGGAGGTCCCAATAGCTTAACAAGACGCTTTTAATGCCCCTCAGATCAGACGTGGATTTCCCAGTAGCCTAACAAGATGCTTTTACTGCCCCTCAGAACAGACGTGGAGGTCCCAGTAGCTTAACAAGATGCTTTAAATGCCCATCAGAAGAGACGAGAAGGTCCCAGTAGCTTAACAAGACGCTTTTAATGCCGCTCGGAAAAGTGGTGGAGGACCCAGTAGCTTAGCAAAACGCTTTTAATGCCCCTCAGAAGAGACGTGGAGGTCCCAGTGGCTTAACAAGACGCTTTTATAGCCCCTCAGAAGAGACGTTTAGGTCCCAGTATCTTAACAAGATGCTTTTAATGCCCCTCGGAAAAGTGGTGGAGGTCCCAGTAGCTTAACAAGACGCTTTTAATGCCGCTCAGAAGAGACGTGGAGGTCTCAGTAGCTTAACAAGATGGTTTGAATGCCCCTCAGAGGAGATGTGGAGGTCCCAGTAGCTTAACAAGACGCTTTTAATGACCCTCAGAAGAGAAGTGGAGGTCCCAGTAGCTTAACAAGACGCTTTTAATGCCCCTCAGAAGAGATGTGGAGGTCCCAGTAGCTTAACAAGATGCTTTTAATGCCCCTAGGAAAAGTGGTGGAGGTCCCAGTAGCCTAACAAGATGCTTTTAATGCCCCTCAGAAGAGACGTGGAGGTCCCAGTAGCTTAACAAGATACTATTAATGCCCCTCAGAAGAGACGTGGAGGACCCAGTAGCTCAGCATGATGCTTTAAATGACCCTCAGAAGAGACGTGGAGGTCCCAGTAGCTTAACAAGACGCTTTTAATGCCCCTCAGAAGAGACGAGGAGGTGACAGTAGCTTAACACGACGCTTTTAATGCCCCTCAGAAGAGACGTAGAGGTCCCAGTAGCTTAACAAGACGCTATTAACGCCCCTCAGAAAAGTGGTGGAGTTCCCAGTAGCTTAGCATGATGCTTTAAATGCCCCTCAGAAGAGACGTGGAGGTCCCAGTAGCTTAACAAGATGCTTTTAATGCCCCTCATTAGAGACGTTGAGGTTCAAGTAGCTTAAAAAGACCCTTTTAATGCCCCTCAGAAAAGTGGTGGAGGTCCCAGTAGCTTAACAAGACGCTATTAATGCCCCTCAGAAGAAACGTGGAGGACCGAGTAGTTTAACAAGATGCATTTAATGCCCCTCGGAAAAGTGGTGGAGGTCCCAGTAGCTTAACAAGACGCTTTAAAAGCCCCTCAGAAGAGAAGTGGAGGTACTAGTAGCTTAACAAAAAGCTTTTAATGCCCCTCAGTAGAGACGTGGAGGTCCCAGTAGCTTATCAAGATGCTTCTAATGCCCCTCAGAAGAGAAGTGGAGGTCCCAGGAGCTTAACAAGACGCTTTTAATGTCCCCCAGAAGAGACGTGGAGGTCCCAGTGGCTTAACAAGACACTTTTAATGCCCTCAGAACAGACGTGGAGGTCCCAGTACCTGAACAAAACGCTTTTAATGCCCCTCGGAAAAGTGGTGGAGGTCCCAGTAGCTTAAGAAGACGACTTTAATGCCCCTCTGAAGAGACGTGGATGTCCCAGTAGCTTAACAAGACGCTTTTAATGCCCCTCGGAAAAGTGGTGGAGGTCCCAGTAGCTTAACAAGACGCTTTTAATGCCCCTCAGAAGAGACGTGGAGGTCCCAGTAGTTTAACAAGACGCTTTTAATGCCCCTCGGAAAACTGGTGGAGGTCCCAGTAGCTTAACAAGACGCATTTAATGCCCCTCAGAAGACACGTGGAGGTCCCAGTAGCTTAACAAGACGCTTTTAATGCCCCTCTGAAGAGACGTTTAGGTCCCAGTAGCTTAACAAGACGCTTTTAATGCCCCTCGGAAAAGTGGTGGAGGTCCCAGTAGCTTAACAAGAAGCTTTAAATGCCCCTCAGAAGAGACGTGGAGGTCCCTTAGCTTAACACAACGCTTTTAATGCCCTAAAGAGGAGACTTGGAGGTCCCAGTAGCTTAACAAGATGCTTTTAATGCCCCTCAGAAGAGACGAGGAGGTCCCAGTAGCTTAACTAGACGCTTCTAATGCCCCTCTGAAAAGTGGTGGAGGTCCCAGTAGCTTAACAAGACTCTTTTAATGCCCCTCAGAAGAGAGATGGAGGTCCCAGTAGCTTAACAAGACGCTTTTAATGCCCCTCAGAAGAGACATGGTGTTCTTAGTAGCTTAAAAAGACGCTTTTAATGTCCCTCAGAAGAGATGTGGAGGTCCCAGTAGCTTAAGAAGACACTTTTAAAGCCCCTCAGAAGAGACAAGGAGGTCTCAGTAGCTTAAAACGACGCTTTTAATGCCCCTCAGAAGAGACGAGGAGGTCCCAGTAGCTTAACAAGACGCTTTTAATGCCCCTCAGAAGAGATGTGGACATCCAGGTAGCTTAACAAGACGCTTTTAATGCCCCTCAGAACAGACGTGGAGGTCCCAGTAGCTTAACAAGATGCTTTTCATGACCTTTAGAAAAGACGTGTAGGTCCCAGTAGCTTAACAAGACGCTTTTAATGCCCCTCAGAAGAGAAGAGACGTGGAGTTCCCAGTAGCTTAACAAGACGCTTTTAATGCCCCTCTGAAAAAGTGGTGGAGGTCCCAGTAGCTTAACAAGACGATTTTAATGCCCCTCAGAAGAGATGTGGAGGTCCCAGTAGCTTAACAAGACTCTTTTAATGCCCCTCAGAAGAGAGGTGGAGGTCCCAGTAGCTTAAGAAGACGCTTTAAAAGCCCCTCAGAAGAGACAAGGAGGTCTCAGTATCTTAACAAGACGCTTTTAATGCCCCTCAGAAGAGACGGGGAGGTCCCAGTAGCTTAACAAGACGCTTTTAATGCCCCTCAGAAGAGATGTGGAGGTCCAGGTAGCTTAACAAGAAGCTTTCAATGCCCCTCAGAACAGACGTGGAGGTCCCAGTAGCTTAACAAGATGCTTTTCATGGCCTTTAGAAGAGACGTGTAGGTCCCAGTAGCTTAACAAGACGCTTTTAATGCCCCTCAGAAGAGAAGAGACGTGGAGTTCCCAGTAGCTTAACCACAAGCTTTAAATGTCCCTCAGAAGAGACGTGGAGGTCCCTTAGCTTAACACAACGCTTTTAATGCCCTAAAGAGGAGACTTGGAGGTCCCAGTAGCTTAACAAGATGCTTTTAATGCCCCTCAGAAGAGACGAGGAGGTCCCAGTAGCTTAACTAGACGCTTCTAATGCCCCTCTGAAAAGTGGTGGAGGTCCCAGTAGCTTAACAACACTCTTTTAATGCCCCTCAGAAGAGAGATGGAGGTCCCAGTAGCTTAACAAGACGCTTTTAATGCCCCTCAGAAGAGACGTGGTGGTCTTAGTAGCTTAACAAGACGCTTTTAATGTCCCTCAGAAGAGATGTGAAGGTCCCAGTAGCTTAAGAAGACGCTTTTAAAGCCCCTCAGAAGAGACAAGGAGGTCTCAGTATCTTAACAAGACGCTTTTAATGCCCCAACGAGGAGACGTGGAGGTCCCAGTAGCTTAACAAGATGCTTTTATTGCCCCTCAGAAGAGACGTGGAGGTCCCAGTAGCTCAACAAGATGTTTTTAATGCCCCACTGAAAAGTTTTGGAGGACCAAGTAGCTTAACAAGATGCTTTTAATGCCCCTCAGAAGAGAAGTGGAGGTCCCAGTAGCTTAACAAGATGCTTTTAATGCCCCTCAGAAGAGACGTGGAGGTCCCAGTAGCTTAACAAGATGCTTTTAATGCCCCTTGGAAAAGTGGTGGAGGTCCCAGTAGCCTAACAAGATGCTTTTAATGCCCCTCAGAAGAGACGTGGAGGTACCAGTAGCTTAACAAGATACTATTAATGCCCCTCAGAAGAGACTTGGAGGACACAGTTGCTTAACAAGACACTTTTAATGCCCCTCAGAAGAGACGAGGAGGTCCCAGTAGCTTAACACGACGCTTTTAATGCCCCTCAGAAGAGACGTGGAGGTCCCAGTAGCTTAACAAGACGCTATTAATGCCACTCAGAAAAGTGATGGAGTTCCCAGTAGCTTAACAAGATGCTTTAATTGCCCCTCAGAAGAGACGTGGAGGTCCCAGTAGCTTAACAAGATGCTTTTAATGCCCCTCAGAAGAGACGTTGAGGTTCAAGTAGTTTAACAAGACAATTTTAATGCCCCTCAGAAAAGTGGTCAAGGTACCAGTAGCTTAACAAGACGCTTTTAATGCCCCTCAGAAGAAACGTGGAGGACCCAGTAGTTTAACAAGATGCTTTTAATGCCCTTCGGAAAAGTGGTGGAGGTCCCAGTAGCTTAACAAGACGCTTTAAAAGCCCCTCAGAAGAGAAGTGGAGGTCCTAGTAGCTTAACAAGAAGCTTTTAATGCCCCTCAGTAGAGACGTGGAGGTCCCAGTAGCTTAACAAGACTTTTTTCATGCCACTCAGAAGAGACGTGGAGGTCCCAGTAGCTTAACAAGACGATTTTAATGCCCCCCAGAAGAGACGTGGGGGTCCCAGTGGCTTAACAAGACGCTTTTAATGCCCCTCAGAACAGACGTGGAGGTCCCAGTAGCTAAACAAGATGCTTTTAATGCCCCTCAGAAGAGACGTGGAGGTCCCAGTACCTGAACAATACGCTTTTAATGCCCCTCGGAAAAGTGGTGGAGGTCCCAGTAGCTTAAGAAGACGCCTTTAATGCCCCTCTGAAGAGACGTGGAGGTCCCACTCGCTTAACAAGAGGCTTTTAATGCCCCTCGGAAAAGTGTTGGAGGTCCCAGTAGCTTAACAAGACGCTTTTAATGCCCCTCAGAAGATACGTGGAGGTCCCAGTAGTTTAACAAGACGCTTTTAATGCCCCTCGGAAAAGTGGTGGATGTCCCAGTAGCTTAACAAGACGTTTTTAATGCCCCTCAGAAGACACGTGGAGGTCCCAATAGCTTAACAAGACTCTTTTAATGCCCATCAGAACAGACGTTTAGGTCCCAGTAGCTTAAAAAGACGGTTTTAATGCCCCTCGGAAAAGTGGTTGAGGTCCCAGTAGCTTAACAAAACGCTTTTAATGCCCCTCAGAAAAGACGTGGAGGTCCCAGTAGCTTAACAAGACGCTTTTAATGCCCCTCGGAAGAGATGTGTAGGTCCACGTAGCTTAACAAGAAGCTTTTAATGCCCCTCAGAACAGACGTGGAGGTCCCAGTAGCTTAACAAGATGCTTTTCATGGCCTTTAGAAGAGACGTGTAGGTCCCAGTAGCTTAACAAGATGCTTTTAATGCCCCTCAGAAGTGAAGAGACGTGGAGTTCCCAGTAGCTTAACAAAACGCTTTTAATGCCCCTCAGAAAAGACGTGGAGGTCCCAGTAGCTTAACAAGACGCTTTTAATGCCCCTCCGAAGAGATGTGTATGTCCACGTAGCTTAACAAGAAGCTTTTAATGCCCCTCAGAACAGACGTGGAGGTCCCAGTAGCTTAACAAGATGCTTTTCATGGCCTTTAGAAGAGGCGTGTAGGTCCCAGTAGCTTAACAAGATGCTTTTAATGCCCCTCAGAAGAGAAGAGACGTGGAGTTCCCAGTAGCTTAACAAGACGCTTTTAATGCCCCTCAGAAGAGACGTGGATGTCACAGTAGCTTAACAAGACGCTTTTAATGCCCATCAGAAGAGATGTGGAGGTCCCAGTAGCTTAACAAGACGCTTTTAATGCCCCTCAGATCAGACGTGGAGGTCCCAGTAGCCTAACAAGATGCTTTTAATGCCCCTCAGAACAGACGTGGAGGTCCCAGTAGCTTAACAAGATGCTTTAAATGCCCATCAGAAGAGACGAGAAGGTCCCAGTAGCTTAACAAGACGCTTTTAATGCCGCTCGGAAAAGTGGTGGAGGACCCAGTAACTTAGCAAAACGCTTTTAATGCCCCTCAGAAGAGACGTGGAGGTCTCAGTGGCTTAACAAGACGCTTTTAACGCCCCTCAGAAGAGACGTTTAGGTCCTAGTATCTTAACAAGATACTTTTAATGCCCCTCGGAAAAGTGGTGGAGGTCCCAGTAGCTTAACAAGATGCTTTTAATGCCGCTCAGAAGAGACGTGGAGGTCTCAGTAGCTTAACAAGATGGTTTGAATGCCCCTCAGAGGAGATGTGGAGGTCCCAGTAGCTTAACAAGATGCTTTTAATGCCCCTCAGAAGAGAAGTGGAGGTCCCAGTAGCTTAACAAGACGCTTTTAATGCCCCTCAGAAGAGATGTGGAGGTCCCAGTAGCTTAACAAGATGCTTTTAATGCCCCTAGGAAAAGTGGTTGAGGTCCCAGTAGCTTAACAAGACGCTTTAAAAGCCCCTCAGAAGAGAAGTGAAGGTCCTAGTAGCTTAACAAGAAGCTTTTAATGCCCCTCAGTAGAGACGTGGAGGTCCATGTAGCTTAACAAGACTTTTTTCATGCCACTCAGAAGAGACGTGGAGGTCCCAGTAGCTTAACAAGACGATTTTAATGCCCCCCAGAAGAGACGTGGAGGTCCCAGTGGCTTAACAAGACGCTTTTAATGCCCCTCAGAACAGACGTGGAGGCCACAGTAGCTAAACAAGATGCTTTTATTGCCCCTCAGAAGAGACGTGGAGGTCCCAGTACCTGAACAATACGCTTTTAATGCCCCTCGGGAAAGTGGTGGAGGTCCCAGTAGCTTAAGAAGACGCCTTTAATGCCCCTCTGAAGAGACGTGGAGGTCCCAGTAGCTTAACAAGACGCTTTTAATGCCCCTCGGAAAAGTGGTGGAAGGCCCAGTAGCTTAACAAGACGCTTTTAATGCCCCTCAGAAGAGACGTGGAGGTCCCAGTAGTTTAACAAGTCGCTTTTAATGCTCCTCGGAAAAGTGGTGGATGTCCCAGTAGCTTAACAAGATGTTTATAATGCCCCTCAGAAGACACGTGGAGGTCCCAGTAGCTTAACAAGACTCTTTTAATGCCCATCAGAACAGACGTTTAGGTCCCAGTAGCTTAAAAAGACGGTTTTAATGCCCCTCGGAAAAGTGGTTGAGGTCCCAGTAGCTTAACAAAACGCTTTTAATGCCCCTCAGAAAAGACGTGGAGGTCCCAGTAGCTTAACAAGACGCTTTTAATGCCCCTCCGAAGAGATGTGTAGGTCCACGTAGCTTAACAAGAAGCTTTTAATGCCCCTCAGAACAGACGTGGAGGTCCCAGTAGCTTAACAAGATTCTTTTCATGGCCTTTAGAAGAGACGTGTAGGTCCCAGTAGCTTAACAAGATGCTTTTAATGCCCCTCAGAAGTGAAGAGACGTGGAGTTCCCAGTAGCTTAACAAGACGCTTTTAATGCCCCTCAGAAGAGACGTGGATGTCACAGTAGCTTAACAAGACGCTTTTAATGCCCCTCAGAAGAGATGTGGAGGTCCCAGTAGCTTAACAAGACGCTTTTAATGCCCCTCAGATCAGACGTGGAGGTCCCAGTAGCCTAACAAGATGCTTTTAATGCCCCTCAGAACAGACGTGGAGGTCCCAGTAGCTTAACAAGATGCTTTAAATGCCCATCAGAAGAGACGAGAAGGTCCCAGTAGCTTAACAAGACGATTTTAATGCCGCTCGGAAAAGTGGTGGAGGACCCAGTAGCTTAGCAAAACGCTTTTAATGCCCCTCAGAAGAGACGTGGAGGTCCCAGTGGCTTAACAAAGACGCTTTTAACGCCCCTCAGAAGAGACGTTTAGGTCCCAGTATCTTAACAAGATACTTTTAATGCCCCTCGGAAAAGTGGTGGAGGTCCCAGTAGCTTAACAAGATGCTTTTAATGCCGCTCAGAAGAGACGTGGAGGTTTCAGTAGCTTAACAAGATGGTTTGAATGCCCCTCAGAGGAGATGTGGAGGTCCCAGTAGCTTAACAAGACGTTTTTAATGCCCCTCAGAAGAGAAGTGGAGGTCCCAGTAGCTTAACAAGACGTTTTAATGCCCCTCAGAAGAGATGTGGAGGTCCCAGTAGCTTAACAAGATGCTTTTAATGCCCCTAGGAAAAGTGGTTGAGGTCCCAGTAGCCTAACAAGATGCTTTTAATGCCCCTCAGAAGAGACGTGGAGGTACCAGTAGTTTAACAAGACGCTTTTAATGCCCCTCGGAAAACTGGTGGAGGTCCCAGTAGCTTAACAACACGCTTTTAATGCCCCTCAGAAGACACGTGGAGGTCCCAGTAGCTTAACAAGACGCTTTTAATGCCCCTCTGAAGAGACGTTTAGGTCCCAGTAGCTTAACAAGACGCTTTTAATGCCCCTCGGAAAAGTGGTGGAGGTCCCAGTAGCTTAACAAGAAGCTTTAAATGCCCCTCAGAAGAGACGTGCAGGTCCCAGTAGCTTAACACGATGCTTTTAATGCCCCAAAGAGGAGACTTGGAGGTCCCAGTAGCTTAACAAGATGCTTTTAATGTCCCTCAGAAGAGATGTGGAGGTACCAGTAGCTTAAGAAGACGCTTTAAAAGCCCCTCAGAAGAGACAAGGAGGTCTCAGTAGCTTAACAAGACGCTTTTAATGCCCCTCAGAAGAGACGTGGAGGTCCCAGTAGCTTAACAAGACGCTTTTAATGCCCCTCAGAAGAGATGTGGAGGTCCAGGTAGCTTAACAAGAAGATTTCAATGCCCCTCAGAACAGACGTGGAGGTCCCAGTAGCTTAACAAGATGCTTTTCATGGCCTTTAGAAGAGACGTGTAGGTCCCAGTAGCTTAACAAGACACTTTTAATGCCCCTCAGAAGAGAAGAGACGTGGAGTTCCCAGGAGCTTAACAAGAAGCTTTAAATGCCGCTCAGAAGAGACGTGGAGGTCCCAATAGCTTAACATGACGCTTTTAATGCCCCAAAGAGGAGACGTGGAGGTCCCAGTAGCTTAACAAGATGCTTTTATTGCCCCTCAGAAGAGACGAGGAGGTCCCAGTAGCTCAACAAGACGTTTTTAATGCCCCTCTGAAAAGTTTTGGAGGTCCCAGTAGCTTAACAAGATGCTTTTAATGCCCCTCAGAAGAGAAGTGGAGGTCCCAGTAGCTTAACAAGACGCTTTTAATGCCCCTCAGAAGAGACGTGGAGGTGCCAGTAGCTTAACAAGATGCTTATAATGCCCCTTGGAAAAGTAGTGGAGGTCCCAGTAGCCTAACAAGATGCTTTTAATGCCCCTCAGAAGAGACGTGAAGGTACCAGTAGCTTAACAAGATACTATTAATGCCCCTCAGAAGAGACGTGGATTACCCAGTAGCTTAACAAGACACTTTTAATGCCCCTCAGAACAGACGAGGAGGTCCCAGTAGCTTAGCAAGACGCTTTTAATGCCCCTCAGAAGAGACGAGGAGGTCCCAGTAGATTAACACGACGCTTTTAATGCCCCTCAGAAGAGACATGGAGGTCCCAGTAGCTTAACAAGACGCTATTAATGCCCCTCAGAAAAGTGATGGAGTTCCCAGTAGCTTAACAAGATGCTTTAATTGCCCCTCAGAAGAGACGTGGAGGTCCCAGTAGCTTAACAAGATGCTTTTAATGCCCCTCAGAAGAGACGTTGAGGTTCAAGTAGTTTAACAAGACGATTTTAATGTCCCTCAGAAGAGATGTGGAGGTCCCAGTAGCTTAACAAGATGCTTTTAATGCCCCTAGGAAAAGTGGTTGAGGTCCCAGTAGGCTAACAAGATGCTTTTAATGCCCCTCAGAAGAGACGTGGAGGTACCAGTAGTTTAAAAGACGCTTTTAATGCCCCTTGGAAAACTGGTGGAGGTCCCAGTAGCTTAACAAGACGCATTTAATGCCCCTCAGAAGACACGTGGAGGTCCCAGTAGCTTAACAAGACGCTTTTAATGCCCCTCTGAAGAGACGTTTAGGTCCCAGTAGCTGAACAAGACGCTTTTAATGCCCCTCGGGAAAGTGGTGGAGGTCCCAGTAGCTTAACAAGAAGCTTTAAATGCCCCTCAGAAGAGACGTGCAGGTCCCAGTAGCTTAACACGATGCTTTTAATGCCCCAAAGAGGAGACTTGGAGGTCCCAGTAGCTTAACAAGATGCTTTTAATGTCCCTCAGAAGAGATGTGGAGGTCCCAGTAGCTTAAGAAGACGCTTTAAAAGCCCCTCAGAAGAGACAAGGTGGTCTCAGTAGCTTAACAAGACGCTTTTAATGCCCCTCAGAAGAGACGTGGAGGTCCCAGTAGCTTAACAAGACGCTTTTAATGCCCCTCAGAAGAGATGTGGAGGTCCAGGTAGCTTAACAAGAAGATTTCAATGCCCCTCAGAACAGACGTGGAGGTCCCAGTAGCTTAACAAGATGCTTTTCATGGCCTTTAGAAGAGACGTGTAGGTCCCAGTAGCTTAACAAGACGCTTTTAATGCCCCTCAGAAGAGAAGAGACGTGGAGTTCCCAGGAGCTTAACAAGAAGCTTTAAATGCCCCTCAGAAGAGACGTGGAGGTCCCAATAGCTTAACATGACGCTTTTAATGCCCCAAAGAGGAGACGTGGAGGTCCCAGTAGCTTAACAAGATGCTTTTATTGCCCCTCAGAAGAGACGAGGAGGTCCCAGTAGCTCAACAAGACGTTTTTAATGCCCCTCTGAAAAGTTTTGGAGGTCCCAGTAGCTTAACAAGATGCCTTTAATGCCCCTCAGAAGAGAAGTGGAGGTCCCAGTAGCTTAACAAGACGCTTTTAATGCCCCTCAGAAGAGACGTGGAGGTGCCAGTAGCTTAACAAGATGCTTATAATGCCCCTTGGAAAAGTAGTGGAGGTCCCAGTAGCCTAACAAGATGCTTTTAATGCCCCTCAGAAGAGACGTGAAGGTACCAGTAGCTTAACAAGATACTATTAATGCCCCTCAGAAGAGACGTGGATTACCCAGTAGCTTAACAAGACACTTTTAATGCCCCTCAGAACAGACGAGGAGGTCCCAGTAGCTTAGCAAGACGCTTTTAATGCCCCTCAGAAGAGACGAGGAGGTCCCAGTAGATTAACACGACGCTTTTAATGCCCCTCAGAAGAGACATGGAGGTCCCAGTAGCTTAACAAGACGCTATTAATGCCCCTCAGAAAAGTGATGGAGTTCCCAGTAGCTTAACAAGATGCTTTAATTGCCCCTCAGAAGAGACGTGGAGGTCCCAGTAGCTTAACAAGATGCTTTTAATGCCCCTCAGAACAGACGTTGAGGTTCAAGTAGTTTAACAAGACGATTTTAATGTCCCTCAGAAGAGATGTGGAGGTCCCAGTAGCTTAACAAGATGCTTTTAATGCCCCTAGGAAAAGTGGTTGAGGTCCCAGTAGGCTAACAAGATGCTTTTAATGCCCCTCAGAAGAGACGTGGAGGTACCAGTAGTTTAACAAGACGCTTTTAATGCCCCTTGGAAAACTGGTGGAGGTCCCAGTAGCTTAACAAGACGCTTTTAATGCCCCTCAGAAGACACGTGGAGGTCCCAGTAGCTTAACAAGACGCTTTTAATGCCCCTCTGAAGAGACGTTTAGGTCCCAGTAGCTGAACAAGACACTTTTAATGCCCCTCGGAAAAGTGGTGGAGGTCCCAGTAGCTTAACAAGAAGCTTTAAATGCCCCTCAGAAGAGACGTGCAGGTCCCAGTAGCTTAACACGATGCTTTTAATGCCCCAAAGAGGAGACTTGGAGGTCCCAGTAGCTTAACAAGATGCTTTTAATGTCCCTCAGAAGAGATGTGGAGGTCCCAGTAGCTTAAGAAGACGCTTTAAAAGCCCCTCAGAAGAGACAAGGAGGTCTCAGTAGCTTAACAAGACGCTTTTAATGCTCCTCAGAAGAGACGTGGAGGTCCCAGTAGCTTAACAAGACGCTTTTAATGCCCCTCAGAAGAGATGTGGAGGTCCAGGTAGCTTAACAAGAAGATTTCAATGCCCCTCAGAACAGACGTGGAGGTCCCAGTAGCTTAACAAGATGCTTTTCATGGCCTTTAGAAGAGACGTGTAGGTCCCAGTAGCTTAACAAGACGCTTTTAATGCCCCTCAGAAGAGAAGAGACGTGGAGTTCCCAGGAGCTTAACAAGAAGCTTTAAATGCCCCTCAGAAGAGACGTGGAGGTCCCAATAGCTTAACATGACGCTTTTAATGCCCCAAAGAGGAGACGTGGAGGTCCCAGTAGCTTAACAAGATGCTTTTATTGCCCCTCAGAAGAGACGAGGAGGTCCCAGTAGCTCAACAAGACGTTTTTAATGCCCCTCTGAAAAGTTTTGGAGGTCCCAGTAGCTTAACAAGATGCTTTTAATGCCCCTCAGAAGAGAAGTGGAGGTCCCAGTAGCTTAACAAGACTCTTTTAATGCCCCTCAGAAGAGACGTGGAGGTCCCAGTAGCTTAACAAGATGCTTATAATGCCCCTTGGAAAAGTGGTGGAGGTCCCAGTAGCCTAACAAGATGCTTTTAATGCCCCTCAGAAGAGACGTGAAGGTACCAGTAGCTTAACAAGATACTATTAATGCCCCTCAGAAGAGACGTGGATTACCCAGTAGCTTAACAAGACACTTTTAATGCCCCTCAGAACAGACGAGGAGGTCCCAGTAGCTTAGCAAGACGCTTTTAATGCCCCTCAGAAGAGACGAGGATATCCCAGTAGATTAACACGACTCTTTTAATGCCCCTCAGAAGAGACGTGGAGGTCCCAGTAGCTTAACAAGACGCTATTAATGCCCCTCAGAAAAGTGATGGAGTTCCCAGTAGCTTAACAAGATGCTTTAATTGCCCCTCAGAAGAGACGTGGAGGTCCCAGTAGCTTAACAAGATGCTTTTAATGCCCCTCAGAAGAGACGTTGAGGTTCAAGTAGTTTAACAAGACGATTTTAATGCCCCTCAGAAAAGTGGTGGAGGTCCCAGTATCTTAACAAGACGCTTTTAATGCCCCTCAGAAGAAACGTGGAGGACCCAGTAGTTTAACAAGATGCTTTTAATGCCCCTCGGAAAAGTGGTGGAGGTCCCAGTAGCTTAACAAGACGCTTTAAAAGCCCCTCAGAAGAGAAGTGGAGATCCTAGTAGCTTAACAAGAAGCTTTTAATGCCCCTCAGTAGAGACGTGGAGGTCCCAGTAGCTTAACAAGACTTTTTTCATGCCAATCAGAAGAGACGTGGAGGTTCCAGTAGCTTAACAAGACGATTTTAATGCCCCCCAGAAGAGACGTGGAGGTCCCAGTGGCTTAACAAGACGCTTTTAATGCCCCTCAGAACAGACGTGGAGGTCCCAGTAGCTAAACAAGATGCTTTTAATGCCCCTCAGAAGAGACGTGGAGGTCCCAGTACCTGAACAATACGCTTTTAATGCCCCTCGGAAAAGTGGTGGAGGTCCCAATAGCTTAAGAAGACGCCTTTAATGCCCCTCTGAAGAGACGTGGAGTTCCCAGTAGCTTAACAAGACGCTTTTAATGCCCCTCGGAAAAGTGATGGAGGTCCCAGTAGCTTAACAAGACGCTTTTAATGCCCCTCAGAAGAGACGTGGAGGTCCCAGTAGTTTAACAAGTCGCTTTTAATGCTCCTCGGAAAAGTGGTGGAGGTCCCAGCAGCTTAACAAAACGTTTTTAATGCCCCTCAGAAGACAAGTGGAGGTCCCAGTAGCTTAACAAGACTCTTTTAATGCCCATCAGAACAGACGTTTAGGTCCCAGTAGCTTAAAAAGACGGTTTTAATGCCCCTCGGAAAAGTGGTTGAGGTCCCAGTAGCTTAACAAAACGGTTTTAATGCCCCTCAGAAAAGACGTGGAGGTCCCAGGAGCTTAACAAGATGCTTTTAATGCCCCTCCGAAGAGATGTGTAGGTCCACGTAGCTTAACAAGAAGCTTTTAATGCCCCTCAGAACAGACGTGGAGGTCCCAGTAGCTTAACAAGATGCTTTTCATGGCCTTTAGAAGAGACGTGAAGGTCCCAGTAGCTTAACAAGATGCTTTTAATGCCCCTCAGAAGAGAAGAGACGTGGAGTTCCCAGAAGCTTAACAAGACGCTTTTAATGCCCCTCAGAAGAGACGTGGATGTCACAGTAGCTTAACAAGACGCTTTTAATGCCCCTCAGAAGAGATGTGGAGGTCCCAATAGCTTAACAAGACGCTTTTAATGCCCCTCAGATCAGACGTGGATTTCCCAGTAGCCTAACAAGATGCTTTTACTGCCCCTCAGAACAGACGTGGAGGTCCCAGTAGCTTAACAAGATGCTTTAAATGCCCATCAGAAGAGACGAGAAGGTCCCAGTAGCTTAACAAGACGCTTTTAATGCCGCTCGGAAAAGTGGTGGAGGACCCAGTAGCTTAGCAAAACGCTTTTAATGCCCCTCAGAAGAGACGTGGAGGTCCCAGTGGCTTAACAAGACGCTTTTATAGCCCCTCAGAAGAGACGTTTAGGTCCCAGTATCTTAACAAGATGCTTTTAATGCCCCTCGGAAAAGTGGTGGAGGTCCCAGTAGCTTAACAAGACGCTTTTAATGCCGCTCAGAAGAGACGTGGAGGTCTCAGTAGCTTAACAAGATGGTTTGAATGCCCCTCAGAGGAGATGTGGAGGTCCCAGTAGCTTAACAAGACGCTTTTAATGACCCTCAGAAGAGAAGTGGAGGTCCCAGTAGCTTAACAAGACGCTTTTAATGCCCCTCAGAAGAGATGTGGAGGTCCCAGTAGCTTAACAAGATGCTTTTAATGCCCCTAGGAAAAGTGGTGGAGGTCCCAGTAGCCTAACAAGATGCTTTTAATGCCCCTCAGAAGAGACGTGGAGGTCCCAGTAGCTTAACAAGATACTATTAATGCCCCTCAGAAGAGACGTGGAGGACCCAGTAGCTCAGCATGATGCTTTAAATGACCCTCAGAAGAGACGTGGAGGTCCCAGTAGCTTAACAAGACGCTTTTAATGCCCCTCAGAAGAGACGAGGAGGTGACAGTAGCTTAACACGACGCTTTTAATGCCCCTCAGAAGAGACGTAGAGGTCCCAGTAGCTTAACAAGACGCTATTAACGCCCCTCAGAAAAGTGGTGGAGTTCCCAGTAGCTTAGCATGATGCTTTAAATGCCCCTCAGAAGAGACGTGGAGGTCCCAGTAGCTTAACAAGATGCTTTTAATGCCCCTCAGAAGAGACGTTGAGGTTCAAGTAGCTTAAAAAGACCCTTTTAATGCCCCTCAGAAAAGTGGTGGAGGTCCCAGTAGCTTAACAAGACGCTATTAATGCCCCTCAGAAGAAACGTGGAGGACCGAGTAGTTTAACAAGATGCATTTAATGCCCCTCGGAAAAGTGGTGGAGGTCCCAGTAGCTTAACAAGACGCTTTAAAAGCCCCTCAGAAGAGAAGTGGAGGTACTAGTAGCTTAACAAAAAGCTTTTAATGCCCCTCAGTAGAGACGTGGAGGTCCCAGTAGCTTATCAAGATGCTTCTAATGCCCCTCAGAAGAGAAGTGGAGGTCCCAGGAGCTTAACAAGACGCTTTTAATGTCCCCCAGAAGAGACGTGGAGGTCCCAGTGGCTTAACAAGACACTTTTAATGCCCTCAGAACAGACGTGGAGGTCCCAGTACCTGAACAAAACGCTTTTAATGCCCCTCGGAAAAGTGGTGGAGGTCCCAGTAGCTTAAGAAGACGACTTTAATGCCCCTCTGAAGAGACGTGGATGTCCCAGTAGCTTAACAAGACGCTTTTAATGCCCCTCGGAAAAGTGGTGGAGGTCCCAGTAGCTTAACAAGACGCTTTTAATGCCCCTCAGAAGAGACGTGGAGGTCCCAGTAGTTTAACAAGACGCTTTTAATGCCCCTCGGAAAACTGGTGGAGGTCCCAGTAGCTTAACAAGACGCATTTAATGCCCCTCAGAAGACACGTGGAGGTCCCAGTAGCTTAACAAGACGCTTTTAATGCCCCTCTGAAGAGACGTTTAGGTCCCAGTAGCTTAACAAGACGCTTTTAATGCCCCTCGGAAAAGTGGTGGAGGTCCCAGTAGCTTAACAAGAAGCTTTAAATGCCCCTCAGAAGAGACGTGGAGGTCCCTTAGCTTAACACAACGCTTTTAATGCCCTAAAGAGGAGACTTGGAGGTCCCAGTAGCTTAACAAGATGCTTTTAATGCCCCTCAGAAGAGACGAGGAGGTCCCAGTAGCTTAACTAGACGCTTCTAATGCCCCTCTGAAAAGTGGTGGAGGTCCCAGTAGCTTAACAAGACTCTTTTAATGCCCCTCAGAAGAGAGATGGAGGTCCCAGTAGCTTAACAAGACGCTTTTAATGCCCCTCAGAAGAGACATGGTGTTCTTAGTAGCTTAAAAAGACGCTTTTAATGTCCCTCAGAAGAGATGTGGAGGTCCCAGTAGCTTAAGAAGACACTTTTAAAGCCCCTCAGAAGAGACAAGGAGGTCTCAGTAGCTTAAAACGACGCTTTTAATGCCCCTCAGAAGAGACGAGGAGGTCCCAGTAGCTTAACAAGACGCTTTTAATGCCCCTCAGAAGAGATGTGGACATCCAGGTAGCTTAACAAGACGCTTTTAATGCCCCTCAGAACAGACGTGGAGGTCCCAGTAGCTTAACAAGATGCTTTTCATGACCTTTAGAAAAGACGTGTAGGTCCCAGTAGCTTAACAAGACGCTTTTAATGCCCCTCAGAAGAGAAGAGACGTGGAGTTCCCAGTAGCTTAACAAGACGCTTTTAATGCCCCTCTGAAAAAGTGGTGGAGGTCCCAGTAGCTTAACAAGACGATTTTAATGCCCCTCAGAAGAGATGTGGAGGTCCCAGTAGCTTAACAAGACTCTTTTAATGCCCCTCAGAAGAGAGGTGGAGGTCCCAGTAGCTTAAGAAGACGCTTTAAAAGCCCCTCAGAAGAGACAAGGAGGTCTCAGTATCTTAACAAGACGCTTTTAATGCCCCTCAGAAGAGACGGGGAGGTCCCAGTAGCTTAACAAGACGCTTTTAATGCCCCTCAGAAAAGATGTGGAGGTCCAGGTAGCTTAACAAGAAGCTTTCAATGCCCCTCAGAACAGACGTGGAGGTCCCAGTAGCTTAACAAGATGCTTTTCATGGCCTTTAGAAGAGACGTGTAGGTCCCAGTAGCTTAACAAGACGCTTTTAATGCCCCTCAGAAGAGAAGAGACGTGGAGTTCCCAGTAGCTTAACCACAAGCTTTAAATGTCCCTCAGAAGAGACGTGGAGGTCCCTTAGCTTAACACAACGCTTTTAATGCCCTAAAGAGGAGACTTGGAGGTCCCAGTAGCTTAACAAGATGCTTTTAATGCCCCTCAGAAGAGACGAGGAGGTCCCAGTAGCTTAACTAGACGCTTCTAATGCCCCTCTGAAAAGTGGTGGAGGTCCCAGTAGCTTAACAACACTCTTTTAATGCCCCTCAGAAGAGAGATGGAGGTCCCAGTAGCTTAACAAGACGCTTTTAATGCCCCTCAGAAGAGACGTGGTGGTCTTAGTAGCTTAACAAGACGCTTTTAATGTCCCTCAGAAGAGATGTGAAGGTCCCAGTAGCTTAAGAAGACGCTTTTAAAGCCCCTCAGAAGAGACAAGGAGGTCTCAGTATCTTAACAAGACGCTTTTAATGCCCCAACGAGGAGACGTGGAGGTCCCAGTAGCTTAACAAGATGCTTTTATTGCCCCTCAGAAGAGACGTGGAGGTCCCAGTAGCTCAACAAGATGTTTTTAATGCCCCACTGAAAAGTTTTGGAGGACCAAGTAGCTTAACAAGATGCTTTTAATGCCCCTCAGAAGAGAAGTGGAGGTCCCAGTAGCTTAACAAGATGCTTTTAATGCCCCTCAGAAGAGACGTGGAGGTCCCAGTAGCTTAACAAGATGCTTTTAATGCCCCTTGGAAAAGTGGTGGAGGTCCCAGTAGCCTAACAAGATGCTTTTAATGCCCCTCAGAAGAGACGTGGAGGTACCAGTAGCTTAACAAGATACTATTAATGCCCCTCAGAAGAGACTTGGAGGACACAGTTGCTTAACAAGACACTTTTAATGCCCCTCAGAAGAGACGAGGAGGTCCCAGTAGCTTAACACGACGCTTTTAATGCCCCTCAGAAGAGACGTGGAGGTCCCAGTAGCTTAACAAGACGCTATTAATGCCACTCAGAAAAGTGATGGAGTTCCCAGTAGCTTAACAAGATGCTTTAATTGCCCCTCAGAAGAGACGTGGAGGTCCCAGTAGCTTAACAAGATGCTTTTAATGCCCCTCAGAAGAGACGTTGAGGTTCAAGTAGTTTAACAAGACAATTTTAATGCCCCTCAGAAAAGTGGTCAAGGTACCAGTAGCTTAACAAGACGCTTTTAATGCCCCTCAGAAGAAACGTGGAGGACCCAGTAGTTTAACAAGATGCTTTTAATGCCCTTCGGAAAAGTGGTGGAGGTCCCAGTAGCTTAACAAGACGCTTTAAAAGCCCCTCAGAAGAGAAGTGGAGGTCCTAGTAGCTTAACAAGAAGCTTTTAATGCCCCTCAGTAGAGACGTGGAGGTCCCAGTAGCTTAACAAGACTTTTTTCATGCCACTCAGAAGAGACGTGGAGGTCCCAGTAGCTTAACAAGACGATTTTAATGCCCCCCAGAAGAGACGTGGAGGTCCCAGTGGCTTAACAAGACGCTTTTAATGCCCCTCAGAACAGACGTGGAGGTCCCAGTAGCTAAACAAGATGCTTTTAATGCCCCTCAGAAGAGACGTGGAGGTCCCAGTACCTGAACAATACGCTTTTAATGCCCCTCGGAAAAGTGGTGGAGGTCCCAATAGCTTAAGAAGACGCCTTTAATGCCCCTCTGAAGAGACGTGGAGTTCCCAGTAGCTTAACAAGACGCTTTTAATGCCCCTCGGAAAAGTGATGGAGGTCCCAGTAGCTTAACAAGACGCTTTTAATGCCCCTCAGAAGAGACGTGGAGGTCCCAGTAGTTTAACAAGTCGCTTTTAATGCTCCTCGGAAAAGTGGTGGAGGTCCCAGCAGCTTAACAAAACGTTTTTAATGCCCCTCAGAAGACAAGTGGAGGTCCCAGTAGCTTAACAAGACTCTTTTAATGCCCATCAGAACAGACGTTTAGGTCCCAGTAGCTTAAAAAGACGGTTTTAATGCCCCTCTGAAAAGTGGTTGAGGTCCCAGTAGCTTAACAAAACGGTTTTAATGCCCCTCAGAAAAGACGTGGAGGTCCCAGGAGCTTAACAAGATGCTTTTAATGCCCCTCCGAAGAGATGTGTAGGTCCACGTAGCTTAACAAGAAGCTTTTAATGCCCCTCAGAACAGACGTGGAGGTCCCAGTAGCTTAACAAGATGCTTTTCATGGCCTTTAGAAGAGACGTGAAGGTCCCAGTAGCTTAACAAGATGCTTTTAATGCCCCTCAGAAGAGAAGAGACGTGGAGTTCCCAGAAGCTTAACAAGACGCTTTTAATGCCCCTCAGAAGAGACGTGGATGTCACAGTAGCTTAACAAGACGCTTTTAATGCCCCTCAGAAGAGATGTGGAGGTCCCAATAGCTTAACAAGACGCTTTTAATGCCCCTCAGATCAGACGTGGATTTCCCAGTAGCCTAACAAGATGCTTTTACTGCCCCTCAGAACAGACGTGGAGGTCCCAGTAGCTTAACAAGATGCTTTAAATGCCCATCAGAAGAGACGAGAAGGTCCCAGTAGCTTAACAAGACGCTTTTAATGCCGCTCGGAAAAGTGGTGGAGGACCCAGTAGCTTAGCAAAACGCTTTTAATGCCCCTCAGAAGAGACGTGGAGGTCCCAGTGGCTTAACAAGACGCTTTTATAGCCCCTCAGAAGAGACGTTTAGGTCCCAGTATCTTAACAAGATGCTTTTAATGCCCCTCGGAAAAGTGGTGGAGGTCCCAGTAGCTTAACAAGACGCTTTTAATGCCGCTCAGAAGAGACGTGGAGGTCTCAGTAGCTTAACAAGATGGTTTGAATGCCCCTCAGAGGAGATGTGGAGGTCCCAGTAGCTTAACAAGACGCTTTTAATGACCCTCAGAAGAGAAGTGGAGGTCCCAGTAGCTTAACAAGACGCTTTTAATGCCCCTCAGAAGAGATGTGGAGGTCCCAGTAGCTTAACAAGATGCTTTTAATGCCCCTAGGAAAAGTGGTGGAGGTCCCAGTAGCCTAACAAGATGCTTTTAATGCCCCTCAGAAGAGACGTGGAGGTCCCAGTAGCTTAACAAGATACTATTAATGCCCCTCAGAAGAGACGTGGAGGACCCAGTAGCTCAGCATGATGCTTTAAATGACCCTCAGAAGAGACGTGGAGGTCCCAGTAGCTTAACAAGACGCTTTTAATGCCCCTCAGAAGAGACGAGGAGGTGACAGTAGCTTAACACGACGCTTTTAATGCCCCTCAGAAGAGACGTAGAGGTCCCAGTAGCTTAACAAGACGCTATTAACGCCCCTCAGAAAAGTGGTGGAGTTCCCAGTAGCTTAGCATGATGCTTTAAATGCCCCTCAGAAGAGACGTGGAGGTCCCAGTAGCTTAACAAGATGCTTTTAATGCCCCTCAGAAGAGACGTTGAGGTTCAAGTAGCTTAAAAAGACCCTTTTAATGCCCCTCAGAAAAGTGGTGGAGGTCCCAGTAGCTTAACAAGACGCTATTAATGCCCCTCAGAAGAAACGTGGAGGACCGAGTAGTTTAACAAGATGCATTTAATGCCCCTCGGAAAAGTGGTGGAGGTCCCAGTAGCTTAACAAGACGCTTTAAAAGCCCCTCAGAAGAGAAGTGGAGGTACTAGTAGCTTAACAAAAAGCTTTTAATGCCCCTCAGTAGAGACGTGGAGGTCCCAGTAGCTTATCAAGATGCTTCTAATGCCCCTCAGAAGAGAAGTGGAGGTCCCAGGAGCTTAACAAGACGCTTTTAATGTCCCCCAGAAGAGACGTGGAGGTCCCAGTGGCTTAACAAGACACTTTTAATGCCCTCAGAACAGACGTGGAGGTCCCAGTACCTGAACAAAACGCTTTTAATGCCCCTCGGAAAAGTGGTGGAGGTCCCAGTAGCTTAAGAAGACGACTTTAATGCCCCTCTGAAGAGACGTGGATGTCCCAGTAGCTTAACAAGACGCTTTTAATGCCCCTCGGAAAAGTGGTGGAGGTCCCAGTAGCTTAACAAGACGCTTTTAATGCCCCTCAGAAGAGACGTGGAGGTCCCAGTAGTTTAACAAGACGCTTTTAATGCCCCTCTGAAGAGACGTTTAGGTCCCAGTAGCTTAACAAGACGCTTTTAATGCCCCTCGGAAAAGTGGTGGAGGTCCCAGTAGCTTAACAAGAAGCTTTAAATGCCCCTCAGAAGAGACGTGGAGGTCCCTTAGCTTAACACAACGCTTTTAATGCCCTAAAGAGGAGACTTGGAGGTCCCAGTAGCTTAACAAGATGCTTTTAATGCCCCTCAGAAGAGACGAGGAGGTCCCAGTAGCTTAACTAGACGCTTCTAATGCCCCTCTGAAAAGTGGTGGAGGTCCCAGTAGCTTAACAAGACTCTTTTAATGCCCCTCAGAAGAGAGATGGAGGTCCCAGTAGCTTAACAAGACGCTTTTAATGCCCCTCAGAAGAGACATGGTGTTCTTAGTAGCTTAAAAAGACGCTTTTAATGTCCCTCAGAAGAGATGTGGAGGTCCCAGTAGCTTAAGAAGACACTTTTAAAGCCCCTCAGAAGAGACAAGGAGGTCTCAGTAGCTTAAAACGACGCTTTTAATGCCCCTCAGAAGAGACGAGGAGGTCCCAGTAGCTTAACAAGACGCTTTTAATGCCCCTCAGAAGAGATGTGGACATCCAGGTAGCTTAACAAGACGCTTTTAATGCCCCTCAGAACAGACGTGGAGGTCCCAGTAGCTTAACAAGATGCTTTTCATGACCTTTAGAAAAGACGTGTAGGTCCCAGTAGCTTAACAAGACGCTTTTAATGCCCCTCAGAAGAGAAGAGACGTGGAGTTCCCAGTAGCTTAACAAGACGCTTTTAATGCCCCTCTGAAAAAGTGGTGGAGGTCCCAGTAGCTTAACAAGACGATTTTAATGCCCCTCAGAAGAGATGTGGAGGTCCCAGTAGCTTAACAAGACTCTTTTAATGCCCCTCAGAAGAGAGGTGGAGGTCCCAGTAGCTTAAGAAGACGCTTTAAAAGCCCCTCAGAAGAGACAAGGAGGTCTCAGTATCTTAACAAGACGCTTTTAATGCCCCTCAGAAGAGACGGGGAGGTCCCAGTAGCTTAACAAGACGCTTTTAATGCCCCTCAGAAAAGATGTGGAGGTCCAGGTAGCTTAACAAGAAGCTTTCAATGCCCCTCAGAACAGACGTGGAGGTCCCAGTAGCTTAACAAGATGCTTTTCATGGCCTTTAGAAGAGACGTGTAGGTCCCAGTAGCTTAACAAGACGCTTTTAATGCCCCTCAGAAGAGAAGAGACGTGGAGTTCCCAGTAGCTTAACCACAAGCTTTAAATGTCCCTCAGAAGAGACGTGGAGGTCCCTTAGCTTAACACAACGCTTTTAATGCCCTAAAGAGGAGACTTGGAGGTCCCAGTAGCTTAACAAGATGCTTTTAATGCCCCTCAGAAGAGACGAGGAGGTCCCAGTAGCTTAACTAGACGCTTCTAATGCCCCTCTGAAAAGTGGTGGAGGTCCCAGTAGCTTAACAACACTCTTTTAATGCCCCTCAGAAGAGAGATGGAGGTCCCAGTAGCTTAACAAGACGCTTTTAATGCCCCTCAGAAGAGACGTGGTGGTCTTAGTAGCTTAACAAGACGCTTTTAATGTCCCTCAGAAGAGATGTGAAGGTCCCAGTAGCTTAAGAAGACGCTTTTAAAGCCCCTCAGAAGAGACAAGGAGGTCTCAGTATCTTAACAAGACGCTTTTAATGCCCCAACGAGGAGACGTGGAGGTCCCAGTAGCTTAACAAGATGCTTTTATTGCCCCTCAGAAGAGACGTGGAGGTCCCAGTAGCTCAACAAGATGTTTTTAATGCCCCACTGAAAAGTTTTGGAGGACCAAGTAGCTTAACAAGATGCTTTTAATGCCCCTCAGAAGAGAAGTGGAGGTCCCAGTAGCTTAACAAGATGCTTTTAATGCCCCTCAGAAGAGACGTGGAGGTCCCAGTAGCTTAACAAGATGCTTTTAATGCCCCTTGGAAAAGTGGTGGAGGTCCCAGTAGCCTAACAAGATGCTTTTAATGCCCCTCAGAAGAGACGTGGAGGTACCAGTAGCTTAACAAGATACTATTAATGCCCCTCAGAAGAGACTTGGAGGACACAGTTGCTTAACAAGACACTTTTAATGCCCCTCAGAAGAGACGAGGAGGTCCCAGTAGCTTAACACGACGCTTTTAATGCCCCTCAGAAGAGACGTGGAGGTCCCAGTAGCTTAACAAGACGCTATTAATGCCACTCAGAAAAGTGATGGAGTTCCCAGTAGCTTAACAAGATGCTTTAATTGCCCCTCAGAAGAGACGTGGAGGTCCCAGTAGCTTAACAAGATGCTTTTAATGCCCCTCAGAAGAGACGTTGAGGTTCAAGTAGTTTAACAAGACAATTTTAATGCCCTTCAGAAAAGTGGTCAAGGTACCAGTAGCTTAACAAGACGCTTTTAATGCCCCTCAGAAGAAACGTGGAGGACCCAGTAGTTTAACAAGATGCTTTTAATGCCCTTCGGAAAAGTGGTGGAGGTCCCAGTAGCTTAACAAGACGCTTTAAAAGCCCCTCAGAAGAGAAGTGGAGGTCCTAGTAGCTTAACAAGAAGCTTTTAATGCCCCTCAGTAGAGACGTGGAGGTCCCAGTAGCTTAACAAGACTTTTTTCATGCCACTCAGAAGAGACGTGGAGGTCCCAGTAGCTTAACAAGACGATTTTAATGCCCCCCAGAAGAGACGTGGAGGTCCCAGTGGCTTAACAAGACGCTTTTAATGCCCCTCAGAACAGACGTGGAGGTCCCAGTAGCTAAACAAGATGCTTTTAATGCCCCTCAGAAGAGACGTGGAGGTCCCAGTACCTGAACAATACGCTTTTAATGCCCCTCGGAAAAGTGGTGGAGGTCCCAGTAGCTTAAGAAGACGCCTTTAATGCCCCTCTGAAGAGACGTGGAGGTCCCACTCGCTTAACAAGAGGCTTTTAATGCCCCTCGGAAAAGTGTTGGAGGTCCCAGTAGCTTAACAAGACGCTTTTAATGCCCCTCAGAAGATACGTGGAGGTCCCAGTAGTTTAACAAGACGCTTTTAATGCCCCTCGGAAAAGTGGTGGATGTCCCAGTAGCTTAACAAGACGTTTTTAATGCCCCTCAGAAGACACGTGGAGGTCCCAATAGCTTAACAAGACTCTTTTAATGCCCATCAGAACAGACGTTTAGGTCCCAGTAGCTTAAAAAGACGGTTTTAATGCCCCTCGGAAAAGTGGTTGAGGTCCCAGTAGCTTAACAAAACGCTTTTAATGCCCCTCAGAAAAGACGTGGAGGTCCCAGTAGCTTAACAAGACGCTTTTAATGCCCCTCGGAAGAGATGTGTAGGTCCACGTAGCTTAACAAGAAGCTTTTAATGCCCCTCAGAACAGACGTGGAGGTCCCAGTAGCTTAACAAGATGCTTTTCATGGCCTTTAGAAGAGACGTGTAGGTCCCAGTAGCTTAACAAGATGCTTTTAATGCCCCTCAGAAGTGAAGAGACGTGGAGTTCCCAGTAGCTTAACAAAACGCTTTTAATGCCCCTCAGAAAAGACGTGGAGGTCCCAGTAGCTTAACAAGACGCTTTTAATGCCCCTCCGAAGAGATGTGTATGTCCACGTAGCTTAACAAGAAGCTTTTAATGCCCCTCAGAACAGACGTGGAGGTCCCAGTAGCTTAACAAGATGCTTTTCATGGCCTTTAGAAGAGGCGTGTAGGTCCCAGTAGCTTAACAAGATGCTTTTAATGCCCCTCAGAAGAGAAGAGACGTGGAGTTCCCAGTAGCTTAACAAGACGCTTTTAATGCCCCTCAGAAGAGACGTGGATGTCACAGTAGCTTAACAAGACGCTTTTAATGCCCATCAGAAGAGATGTGGAGGTCCCAGTAGCTTAACAAGACGCTTTTAATGCCCCTCAGATCAGACGTGGAGGTCCCAGTAGCCTAACAAGATGCTTTTAATGCCCCTCAGAACAGACGTGGAGGTCCCAGTAGCTTAACAAGATGCTTTAAATGCCCATCAGAAGAGACGAGAAGGTCCCAGTAGCTTAACAAGACGCTTTTAATGCCGCTCGGAAAAGTGGTGGAGGACCCAGTAACTTAGCAAAACGCTTTTAATGCCCCTCAGAAGAGACGTGGAGGTCCCAGTGGCTTAACAAGACGCTTTTAACGCCCCTCAGAAGAGACGTTTAGGTCCTAGTTTCTTAACAAGATACTTTTAATGCCCCTCGGAAAAGTGGTGGAGGTCCCAGTAGCTTAACAAGATGCTTTTAATGCCGCTCAGAAGAGACGTGGAGGTCTCAGTAGCTTAACAAGATGGTTTGAATGCCCCTCAGAGGAGATGTGGAGGTCCCAGTAGCTTAACAAGATGCTTTTAATGCCCCTCAGAAGAGAAGTGGAGGTCCCAGTAGCTTAACAAGACGCTTTTAATGCCCCTCAGAAGAGATGTGGAGGTCCCAGTAGCTTAAAAAGATGCTTTTAATGCCCCTAGGAAAAGTGGTTGAGGTCCCAGTAGCTTAACAAGACGCTTTAAAAGCCCCTCAGAAGAGAAGTGAAGGTCCTAGTAGCTTAACAAGAAGCTTTTAATGCCCCTCAGTAGAGACGTGGAGGTCCCAGTAGCTTAACAAGACTTTTTTCATGCCACTCAGAAGAGACGTGGAGGTCCCAGTAGCTTAACAAGACGATTTTAATGCCCCCCAGAAGAGACGTGGAGGTCCCAGTGGCTTAACAAGACGCTTTTAATGCCCCTCAGAACAGACGTGGAGGCCACAGTAGCTAAACAAGATGCTTTTATTGCCCCTCAGAAGAGACGTGGAGGTCCCAGTACCTGAACAATACGCTTTTAATGCCCCTCGGGAAAGTGGTGGAGGTCCCAGTAGCTTAAGAAGACGCCTTTAATGCCCCTCTGAAGAGACGTGGAGGTCCCAGTAGCTTAACAAGACGCTTTTAATGCCCCTCGGAAAAGTGGTGGAAGGCCCAGTAGCTTAACAAGACGCTTTTAATGCCCCTCAGAAGAGACGTGGAGGTCCCAGTAGTTTAACAAGTCGCTTTTAATGCTCCTCGGAAAAGTGGTGGATGTCCCAGTAGCTTAACAAGATGTTTATAATGCCCCTCAGAAGACACGTGGAGGTCCCAGTAGCTTAACAAGACTCTTTTAATGCCCATCAGAACAGACGTTTAGGTCCCAGTAGCTTAAAAAGACGGTTTTAATGCCCCTCGGAAAAGTGGTTGAGGTCCCAGTAGCTTAACAAAACGCTTTTAATGCCCCTCAGAAAAGACGTGGAGGTCCCAGTAGCTTAACAAGACGCTTTTAATGCCCCTCCGAAGAGATGTGTAGGTCCACGTAGCTTAACAAGAAGCTTTTAATGCCCCTCAGAACAGACGTGGAGGTCCCAGTAGCTTAACAAGATTCTTTTCATGGCCTTTAGAAGAGACGTGTAGGTCCCAGTAGCTTAACAAGATGCTTTTAATGCCCCTCAGAAGTGAAGAGACGTGGAGTTCCCAGTAGCTTAACAAGACGCTTTTAATGCCCCTCAGAAGAGACGTGGATGTCACAGTAGCTTAACAAGACGCTTTTAATGCCCCTCAGAAGAGATGTGGAGGTCCCAGTAGCTTAACAAGACGCTTTTAATGCCCCTCAGATCAGACGTGGAGGTCCCAGTAGCCTAACAAGATGCTTTTAATGCCCCTCAGAACAGACGTGGAGGTCCCAGTAGCTTAACAAGATGCTTTAAATGCCCATCAGAAGAGACGAGAAGGTCCCAGTAGCTTAACAAGACGATTTTAATGCCGCTCGGAAAAGTGGTGGAGGACCCAGTAGCTTAGCAAAACGCTTTTAATGCCCCTCAGAAGAGACGTGGAGGTCCCAGTGGCTTAACAAAGACGCTTTTAACGCCCCTCAGAAGAGACGTTTAGGTCCCAGTATCTTAACAAGATACTTTTAATGCCCCTCGGAAAAGTGGTGGAGGTCCCAGTAGCTTAACAAGATGCTTTTAATGCCGCTCAGAAGAGACGTGGAGGTTTCAGTAGCTTAACAAGATGGTTTGAATGCCCCTCAGAGGAGATGTGGAGGTCCCAGTAGCTTAACAAGACGTTTTTAATGCCCCTCAGAAGAGAAGTGGAGGTCCCAGTAGCTTAACAAGATGCTTTTAATGCCCCTAGGAAAAGTGGTTGAGGTCCCAGTAGCCTAACAAGATGCTTTTAATGCCCCTCAGAAGAGACGTGGAGGTACCAGTAGTTTAACAAGACGCTTTTAATGCCCCTCGGAAAACTGGTGGAGGTCCCAGTAGCTTAACAACACGCTTTTAATGCCCCTCAGAAGACACGTGGAGGTCCCAGTAGCTTAACAAGACGCTTTTAATGCCCCTCTGAAGAGACGTTTAGGTCCCAGTAGCTTAACAAGACGCTTTTAATGCCCCTCGGAAAAGTGGTGGAGGTCCCAGTAGCTTAACAAGAAGCTTTAAATGCCCCTCAGAAGAGACGTGCAGGTCCCAGTAGCTTAACACGATGCTTTTAATGCCCCAAAGAGGAGACTTGGAGGTCCCAGTAGCTTAACAAGATGCTTTTAATGTCCCTCAGAAGAGATGTGGAGGTACCAGTAGCTTAAGAAGACGCTTTAAAAGCCCCTCAGAAGAGACAAGGAGGTCTCAGTAGCTTAACAAGACGCTTTTAATGCCCCTCAGAAGAGACGTGGAGGTCCCAGTAGCTTAACAAGACGCTTTTAATGCCCCTCAGAAGAGATGTGGAGGTCCAGGTAGCTTAACAAGAAGATTTCAATGCCCCTCAGAACAGACGTGGAGGTCCCAGTAGCTTAACAAGATGCTTTTCATGGCCTTTAGAAGAGACGTGTAGGTCCCAGTAGCTTAACAAGACACTTTTAATGCCCCTCAGAAGAGAAGAGACGTGGAGTTCCCAGGAGCTTAACAAGAAGCTTTAAATGCCGCTCAGAAGAGACGTGGAGGTCCCAATAGCTTAACATGACGCTTTTAATGCCCCAAAGAGGAGACGTGGAGGTCCCAGTAGCTTAACAAGATGCTTTTATTGCCCCTCAGAAGAGACGAGGAGGTCCCAGTAGCTCAACAAGACGTTTTTAATGCCCCTCTGAAAAGTTTTGGAGGTCCCAGTAGCTTAACAAGATGCTTTTAATGCCCCTCAGAAGAGAAGTGGAGGTCCCAGTAGCTTAACAAGACGCTTTTAATGCCCCTCAGAAGAGACGTGGAGGTGCCAGTAGCTTAACAAGATGCTTATAATGCCCCTTGGAAAAGTAGTGGAGGTCCCAGTAGCCTAACAAGATGCTTTTAATGCCCCTCAGAAGAGACGTGAAGGTACCAGTAGCTTAACAAGATACTATTAATGCCCCTCAGAAGAGACGTGGATTACCCAGTAGCTTAACAAGACACTTTTAATGCCCCTCAGAACAGACGAGGAGGTCCCAGTAGCTTAGCAAGACGCTTTTAATGCCCCTCAGAAGAGACGAGGAGGTCCCAGTAGATTAACACGACGCTTTTAATGCCCCTCAGAAGAGACATGGAGGTCCCAGTAGCTTAACAAGACGCTATTAATGCCCCTCAGAAAAGTGATGGAGTTCCCAGTAGCTTAACAAGATGCTTTAATTGCCCCTCAGAAGAGACGTGGAGGTCCCAGTAGCTTAACAAGATGCTTTTAATGCCCCTCAGAAGAGACGTTGAGGTTCAAGTAGTTTAACAAGACGATTTTAATGTCCCTCAGAAGAGATGTGGAGGTCCCAGTAGCTTAACAAGATGCTTTTAATGCCCCTAGGAAAAGTGGTTGAGGTCCCAGTAGGCTAACAAGATGCTTTTAATGCCCCTCAGAAGAGACGTGGAGGTACCAGTAGTTTAACAAGACGCTTTTAATGCCCCTTGGAAAACTGGTGGAGGTCCCAGTAGCTTAACAAGACGCATTTAATGCCCCTCAGAAGACACGTGGAGGTCCCAGTAGCTTAACAAGACGCTTTTAATGCCCCTCTGAAGAGACGTTTAGGTCCCAGTAGCTGAACAAGACGCTTTTAATGCCCCTCGGAAAAGTGGTGGAGGTCCCAGTAGCTTAACAAGAAGCTTTAAATGCCCCTCAGAAGAGACGTGCAGGTCCCAGTAGCTTAACACGATGCTTTTAATGCCCCAAAGAGGAGACTTGGAGGTCCCAGTAGCTTAACAAGATGCTTTTAATGTCCCTCAGAAGAGATGTGGAGG
Organism: Phyllobates terribilis; assembly: GCF_046119375.1. Taxonomy (NCBI): domain Eukaryota; kingdom Metazoa; phylum Chordata; class Amphibia; order Anura; family Dendrobatidae; genus Phyllobates; species Phyllobates terribilis. The sequence continues at coordinate 404,371,839 of NW_027362761.1, read as the reverse complement.
TCCCAGTAGCTTAAGAAGACGCTTTAAAAGCCCCTCAGAAGAGACAAGGTGGTCTCAGTAGCTTAACAAGACGCTTTTAATGCCCCTCAGAAGAGACGTGGAGGTCCCAGTAGCTTAACAAGACGCTTTTAATGCCCCTCAGAAGAGATGTGGAGGTCCAGGTAGCTTAACAAGAAGATTTCAATGCCCCTCAGAACAGACGTGGAGGTCCCAGTAGCTTAACAAGATGCTTTTCATGGCCTTTAGAAGAGACGTGTAGGTCCCAGTAGCTTAACAAGACGCTTTTAATGCCCCTCAGAAGAGAAGAGACGTGGAGTTCCCAGGAGCTTAACAAGAAGCTTTAAATGCCCCTCAGAAGAGACGTGGAGGTCCCAATAGCTTAACATGACGCTTTTAATGCCCCAAAGAGGAGACGTGGAGGTCCCAGTAGCTTAACAAGATGCTTTTATTGCCCCTCAGAAGAGACGAGGAGGTCCCAGTAGCTCAACAAGACGTTTTTAATGCCCCTCTGAAAAGTTTTGGAGGTCCCAGTAGCTTAACAAGATGCCTTTAATGCCCCTCAGAAGAGAAGTGGAGGTCCCAGTAGCTTAACAAGACTCTTTTAATGCCCCTCAGAAGAGACGTGGAGGTCCCAGTAGCTTAACAAGATGCTTATAATGCCCCTTGGAAAAGTGGTGGAGGTCCCAGTAGCCTAACAAGATGCTTTTAATGCCCCTCAGAAGAGACGTGAAGGTACCAGTAGCTTAACAAGATACTATTAATGCCCCTCAGAAGAGACGTGGATTACCCAGTAGCTTAACAAGACACTTTTAATGCCCCTCAGAACAGACGAGGAGGTCCCAGTAGGTTAGCAAGACGCTTTTAATGCCCCTCAGAAGAGACGAGGATGTCCCAGTAGATTAACACGACTCTTTTAATGCCCCTCAGAAGAGACGTGGAGGTCCCAGTAGCTTAACAAGACGCTATTAATGCCCCTCAGAAAAGTGATGGAGTTCCCAGTAGCTTAACAAGATGCTTTAATTGCCCCTCAGAAGAGACGTGGAGGTCCCAGTAGCTTAACAAGATGCTTTTAATGCCCCTCAGAAGAGACGTTGAGGTTCAAGTAGTTTAACAAGACGATTTTAATGCCCCTCAGAAAAGTGGTGGAGGTCCCAGTATCTTAACAAGACGCTTTTAATGCCCCTCAGAAGAAACGTGGAGGACCCAGTAGTTTAACAAGATGCTTTTAATGCCCCTCGTAAAAGTGGTGGAGGTCCCAGTAGCTTAACAAGACGCTTTAAAAGCCCCTCAGAAGAGAAGTGGAGATCCTAGTAGCTTAACAAGAAGCTTTTAATGCCCCTCAGTAGAGACGTGGAGGTCCCAGTAGCTTAACAAGACTTTTTTCATGCCAATCAGAAGAGACGTGGAGGTTCCAGTAGCTTAACAAGACGATTTTAATGCCCCCCAGAAGAGACGTGGAGGTCCCAGTGGCTTAACAAGATGCTTTTAATGCCCCTCAGAACAGACGTGGAGGTCCCAGTAGCTAAACAAGATGCTTTTAATGCCCCTCAGAAGAGACGTGGAGGTCCCAGTACCTGAACAATACGCTTTTAATGCCCCTCGGAAAAGTGGTGGAGGTCCCAATAGCTTAAGAAGACGCCTTTAATGCCCCTCTGAAGAGACGTGGAGTTCCCAGTAGCTTAACAAGACGCTTTTAATGCCCCTCGGAAAAGTGATGGAGGTCCCAGTAGCTTAACAAGACGCTTTTAATGCCCCTCAGAAGAGACGTGGAGGTCCCAGTAGTTTAACAAGTCGCTTTTAATGCTCCTCGGAAAAGTGGTGGAGGTCCCAGCAGCTTAACAAAACGTTTTTAATGCCCCTCAGAAGACAAGTGGAGGTCCCAGTAGCTTAACAAGACTCTTTTAATGCCCATCAGAACAGACGTTTAGGTCCCAGTAGCTTAAAAAGACGGTTTTAATGCCCCTCGGAAAAGTGGTTGAGGTCCCAGTAGCTTAACAAAACGGTTTTAATGCCCCTCAGAAAAGACGTGGAGGTCCCAGGAGCTTAACAAGATGCTTTTAATGCCCCTCCGAAGAGATGTGTTTTTTCCACGTAGCTTAACAAGAAGCTTTTAATGCCCCTCAGAACAGACGTGGAGGTCCCAGTAGCTTAACAAGATGCTTTTCATGGCCTTTAGAAGAGACGTGAAGGTCCCAGTAGCTTAACAAGATGCTTTTAATGCACCTCAGAAGAGAAGAGACGTGGAGTTCCCAGAAGCTTAACAAGACGCTTTTAATGCCCCTCAGAAGAGACGTGGATGTCACAGTAGCTTAACAAGACGCTTTTAATGCCCCTCAGAAGAGATGTGGAGGTCCCAATAGCTTAACAAGACGCTTTTAATGCCCCTCAGATCAGACATGGAGGTCCCAGTAGCCTAACAAGATGCTTTTACTGCCCCTCAGAACAGACGTGGAGGTCCCAGTAGCTTAACAAGATGCTTTAAATGCCCATCAGAAGAGACGAGAAGGTCCCAGTAGCTTAACAAGACGCTTTTAATGCCGCTCGGAAAAGTGGTGGAGGACCCAGTAGCTTAGCAAAACGCTTTTAATGCCCCTCAGAAGAGACGTGGAGGTCCCAGTGGCTTAACAAGACGCTTTTATAGCCCCTCAGAAGAGACGTTTAGGTCCCAGTATCTTAACAAGATGCTTTTAATGCCCCTCGGAAAAGTGGTGGAGGTCCCAGTAGCTTAACAAGACGCTTTTAATGCCGCTCAGAAGAGACGTGGAGGTCTCAGTAGCTTAACAAGATGGTTTGAATGCCCCTCAGAGGAGATGTGGAGGTCCCAGTAGCTTAACAAGACGCTTTTAATGACCCTCAGAAGAGAAGTGGAGGTCCCAGTAGCTTAACAAGACGCTTTTAATGCCCCTCAGAAGAGATGTGGAGGTCCCAGTAGCTTAACAAGATGCTTTTAATGCCCCTAGGAAAAGTGGTGGAGGTCCCAGTAGCCTAACAAGATGCTTTTAATGCCCCTCAGAAGAGACGTGGAGGTCCCAGTAGCTTAACAAGATACTATTAATGCCCCTCAGAAGAGACGTGGAGGACCCAGTAGCTCAGCATGATGCTTTAAATGACCCTCAGAAGAGACGTGGAGGTCCCAGTAGCTTAACAAGACGCTTTTAATGCCCCTCAGAAGAGACGAGGAGGTGACAGTAGCTTAACATGACGCTTTTAATGCCCCTCAGAAGAGACGTGGAGGTCCCAGTAGCTTAACAAGACGCTATTAACGCCCCTCAGAAAAGTGGTGGAGTTCCCAGTAGCTTAGCATGATGCTTTAAATGCCCCTCAGAAGAGACGTGGAGGTCCCAGTAGCTTAACAAGATGCTTTTAATGCCCCTCAGAAGAGACGTTGAGGTTCAAGTAGCTTAAAAAGACCCTTTTAATGCCCCTCAGAAAAGTGGTGGAGGTCCCAGTAGCTTAACAAGACGCTATTAATGCCCCTCAGAAGAAACGTGGAGGACCGAGTAGTTTAACAAGATGCATTTAATGCCCCTCGGAAAAGTGGTGGAGGTCCCAGTAGCTTAACAAGACGCTTTAAAAGCCCCTCAGAAGAGAAGTGGAGGTACTAGTAGCTTAACAAAAAGCTTTTAATGCCCCTCAGTAGAGACGTGGAGGTCCCAGTAGCTTATCAAGATGCTTCTAATGCCCCTCAGAAGAGAAGTGGAGGTCCCAGGAGCTTAACAAGACGCTTTTAATGTCCCCCAGAAGAGACGTGGAGGTCCCAGTGGCTTAACAAGACACTTTTAATGCCCCTCAGAACAGACGTGGAGGTCCCAGTACCTGAACAAAACGCTTTTAATGCCCCTCGGAAAAGTGGTGGAGGTCCCAGTAGCTTAAGAAGACGACTTTAATGCCCCTCTGAAGAGACGTGGATGTCCCAGTAGCTTAACAAGACGCTTTTAATGCCCCTCGGAAAAGTGGTGGAGGTCCCAGTAGCTTAACAAGACGCTTTTAATGCCCCTCAGAAGAGACGTGGAGGTCCCAGTAGTTTAACAAGACGCTTTTAATGCCCCTCGGAAAACTGGTGGAGGTCCCAGTAGCTTAACAAGACGCATTTAATGCCCCTCAGAAGACACGTGGAGGTCCCAGTAGCTTAACAAGACGCTTTTAATGCCCCTCTGAAGAGACGTTTAGGTCCCAGTAGCTTAACAAGACGCTTTTAATGCCCCTCGGAAAAGTGGTGGAGGTCCCAGTAGCTTAACAAGAAGCTTTAAATGCCCCTCAGAAGAGACGTGGAGGTCCCTTAGCTTAACACAACGCTTTTAATGCCCTAAAGAGGAGACTTGGAGGTCCCAGTAGCTTAACAAGATGCTTTTAATGCCCCTCAGAAGAGACGAGGAGGTCCCAGTAGCTTAACTAGACGCTTCTAATGCCCCTCTGAAAAGTGGTGGAGGTCCCAGTAGCTTAACAAGACTCTTTTAATGCCCCTCAGAAGAGAGATGGAGGTCCCAGTAGCATAACAAGACGCTTTTAATGCCCCTCAGAAGAGACATGGTGTTCTTAGTAGCTTAAAAAGACGCTTTTAATGTCCCTCAGAAGAGATGTGGAGGTCCCAGTAGCTTAAGAAGACACTTTTATAGCCCCTCAGAAGAGACAAGGAGGTCTCAGTAGCTTAAAAAGACGCTTTTAATGCCCCTCAGAAGAGACGAGGAGGTCCCAGTAGCTTAACAAGACGCTTTTAATGCCCCTCAGAAGAGATGTGGAGGTCCAGGTAGCTTAACAAGACGCTTTTAATGCCCCTCAGAACAGACGTGGAGGTCCCAGTAGCTTAACAAGATGCTTTTCATGACCTTTAGAAGAGACGTGTAGGTCCCAGTAGCTTAACAAGATGCTTTTAATGCCCCTCAGAAGAGAAGAGACGTGGAGTTCCCAGTAGCTTAACAAGACGCTTTTAATGCCCCTCTGAAAAAGTGGTGGAGGTCCCAGTAGCTTAACAAGACGATTTTAATGCCCCTCAGAAGAGATGTGGAGGTCCCAGTAGCTTAACAAGACTCTTTTAATGCCCCTCAGAAGAGAGGTGGAGGTCCCAGTAGCTTAAGAAGACGCTTTAAAAGCCCCTCAGAAGAGACAAGGAGGTCTCAGTATCTTAACAAGACGCTTTTAATGCCCCTCAGAAGAGACGTGGAGGTCCCAGTAGCTTAACAAGACGCTTTTAATGCCCCTCAGAAGAGATGTGGAGGTCCAGGTAGCTTAACAAGAAGCTTTCAATGCCCCTCAGAACAGACGTGGAGGTCCCAGTAGCTTAACAAGATGCTTTTCATGGCCTTTAGAAGAGACGTGTAGGTCCCAGTAGCTTAACAAGACGCTTTTAATGCCCCTCAGAAGGGAAGAGACGTGGAGTTCCCAGTAGCTTAACAAGAAGCTTTAAATGCCCCTCAGAAGAGACGTGGAGGTCCCTTAGCTTAACACAACGCTTTTAATGCCCTAAAGAGGAGACTTGGAGGTCCCAGTAGCTTAACAAGATGCTTTTAATGCCCCTCAGAAGAGACGAGGAGGTCCCAGTAGCTTAACTAGACGCTTCTAATGCCCCTCTGAAAAGTGGTGGAGGTCTCAGTAGCTTAACAACACTCTTTTAATGCCCCTCAGAAGAGAGATGGAGGTCCCAGTAGCTTAACAAGACGCTTTTAATGCCCCTCAGAAGAGACGTGGTGGTCTTAGTAGCTTAACAAGACGCTTTTAATGTCCCTCAGAAGAGATGTGGAGGTCCCAGTAGCTTAAGAAGACGCTTTTAAAGCCCCTCAGAAGAGACAAGGAGGTCTCAGTATCTTAACAAGACGCTTTTAATGCCCCTCAGAAGAGACGTGGAGGTCCCAATAGCTTAACACGACGCTTTTAATGCCCCAACGAGGAGACGTGGAGGTCCCAGTAGCTTAACAAGATGCTTTTATTGCCCCTCAGAAGAGACGTGGAGGTCCCAGTAGCTCAACAAGATGTTTTTAATGCCCCACTGAAAAGTTTTGGAGGACCAAGTAGCTTAACAAGATGCTTTTAATGCCCCTCAGAAGAGAAGTGGAGGTCCCAGTAGCTTAACAAGATGCTTTTAATGCCCCTCAGAAGAGACGTGGAGGTCCCAGTAGCTTAACAAGATGCTTTTAATGCCCCTTGGAAAAGTGGTGGAGGTCCCAGTAGCCTAACAAGATGCTTTTAATGCCCCTCAGAAGAGACGTGGAGGTACCAGTAGCTTAACAAGATACTATTAATGCCCCTCAGAAGAGACTTGGAGGACCCAGTAGCTTAACAAGACACTTTTATTGCCCCTCAGAACAGACGAGGAGGTCCCAGTAGCTTAGCAAGACGCTTTTAATGCCCCTCAGAAGAGACGAGGAGGTCCCAGTAGCTTAACACGACGCTTTTAATGCCCCTCAGAAGAGACGTGGAGGTCCCAGTAGCTTAACAAGACGCTATTAATGCCACTCAGAAAAGTGATGGAGTTCCCAGTAGCTTAACAAGATGCTTTAATTGCCCCTCAGAAGAGACGTGGAGGTCCCAGTAGCTTAACAAGATGCATTTAATGCCCCTCAGAAGAGACGTTGAGGTTCAAGTAGTTTAACAAGACAATTTTAATGCCCCTCAGAAAAGTGGTGGAGGTCCCAGCAGCTTAACAAGACGCTTTTAATGCCCCTCAGAAGAAACGTGGAGGACCCAGTAGTTTAACAAGATGCTTTTAATGCCCTTCGGAAAAGTGGTGGAGGTCCCAGTAGCTTAACAAGACGCTTTAAAAGCCCCTCAGAAGAGAAGTGGAGGTCCTAGTAGCTTAACAAGAAGCTTTTAATGCCCCTCAGTAGAGACGTGGAGGTCCCAGTAGCTTAACAAGACTTTTTTCATGCCACTCAGAAGAGACGTGGAGGTCCCAGTAGCTTAACAAGACGATTTTAATGCCCCCCAGAAGAGACGTGGAGGTCCCAGTGGCTTAACAAGACGCTTTTAATGCCCCTCAGAACAGACGTGGAGGTCCCAGTAGCTAAACAAGATGCTTTTAATGCCCCTCAGAAGAGACGTGGAGGTCCCAGTACCTGAACAATACGCTTTTAATGCCCCTCGGAAAAGTGGTGGAGGTCCCAGTAGCTTAAGAAGACGCCTTTAATGCCGCTCTGAAGAGACGTGGAGGTCCCACTCGCTTAACAAGAGGCTTTTAATGCCCCTCGGAAAAGTGTTGGAGGTCCCAGTAGCTTAACAAGACGCTTTTAATGCCCCTCAGAAGAGACGTGGAGGTCCCAGTAGTTTAACAAGACGCTTTTAATGCCCCTCGGAAAAGTGGTGGATGTCCCAGTAGCTTAACAAGACGTTTTTAATGCCCCTCAGAAGACACGTGGAGGTCCCAGTAGCTTAACAAGACTCTTTTAATGCCCATCAGAACAGACGTTTAGGTCCCAGTAGCTTAAAAAGACGGTTTTAATGCCCCTCGGAAAAGTGGTTGAGGTCCCAGTAGCTTAACAAAACGCTTTTAATGCCACTCAGAAAAGACGTGGAGGTCCCAGTAGCTTAACAAGACGCTTTTAATGCCCCTCCGAAGAGATGTGTAGGTCCACGTAGCTTAACAAGAAGCTTTTAATGCCCCTCAGAGCAGACGTGGAGGTCCCAGTAGCTTAACAAGATGCTTTTCATGGCCTTTAGAAGAGACGTGTAGGTCCCAGTAGCTTAACAAGATGCTTTTAATGCCCCTCAGAAGTGAAGAGACGTGGAGTTCCCAGTAGCTTAACAAAACGCTTTTAATGCCCCTCAGAAAAGACGTGGAGGTCCCAGTAGCTTAACAAGACGCTTTTAATGCCCCTCCGAAGAGATGTTTCTGTCCATGTAGCTTAACAAGAAGCTTTTAATGCCCCTCAGAACAGACGTGGAGGTCCCAGTAGCTTAACAAGATGCTTTTCATGGCCTTTAGAAGAGACGTGTAGGTCCCAGTAGCTTAACAAGATGCTTTTAATGCCCCTCAGAAGAGAAGAGACGTGGAGTTCCCAGTAGCTTAACAAGACGCTTTTAATGCCCCTCAGAAGAGACGTGGATGTCACAGTAGCTTAACAAGACGCTTTTAATGCCCATCAGAAGAGATGTGGAGGTCCCAGTAGCTTAACAAGACGCTTTTAATGCCCCTCAGATCAGACGTGGAGGTCCCAGTAGCCTAACAAGATGCTTTTAATGCCCCTCAGAACAGACGTGGAGGTCCCAGTAGCTTAACAAGATGCTTTAAATGCCCATCAGAAGAGACGAGAAGGTCCCAGTAGCTTAACAAGACGCTTTTAATGCCGCTCGGAAAAGTGGTGGAGGACCCAGTAACTTAGCAAAACGCTTTTAATGCCCCTCAGAAGAGACGTGGAGGTCCCAGTGGCTTAACAAGACGCTTTTAACGCCCCTCAGAAGAGACGTTTAGGTCCCAGTATCTTAACAAGATAATTTTAATGCCCCTCGGAAAAGTGGTGGAGGTCCCAGTAGCTTAACAAGATGCTTTTAATGCCGCTCAGAAGAGACGTGGAGGTCTCAGTAGCTTAACAAGATGGTTTGAATGCCCCTCAGAGGAGATGTGGAGGTCCCAGTAGCTTAACAAGATGCTTTTAATGCCCCTCAGAAGAGAAGTGGAGGTCCCAGTAGCTTAACAAGACGCTTTTAATGTCCCTCAGAAGAGATGTGGAGGTCCCAGTAGCTTAACAAGATGCTTTTAATGCCCCTAGGAAAAGTGGTTGAGGTCCCAGTAGCTTAACAAGACGCTTTAAAAGCCCATCAGAAGAGAAGTGAAGGTCCTAGTAGCTTAACAAGAAGCTTTTAATGCCCCTCAGTAGAGACGTGGAGGTCCCAGTAGCTTAACAAGACTTTTTTCATGCCACTCAGAAGAGACGTGGAGGTCCCAGGTCTGTTCTGAGGGGCATTAAAAGCGTCTTGTTAAGCCACTGGGATCTCCATGTCTCTTCTGGGGGGCATTAAAATCGTCTTGTTAAGCTAATAGCTTAACAAGACGATTTTAATGCCCCCCAGAAGAGACATGGAGATCCCAGTGGCTTAACAAGACGCTTTTAATGCCCCTCAGAACAGACGTGGAGGCCACAGTAGCTAAACAAGATGCTTTTATTGCCCCTCAGAAGAGACGTGGAGGTCCCAGTACCTGAACAATACGCTTTTAATGCCCCTCGGGAAAGTGGTGGAGGTCCCAGTAGCTTAAGAAGACGCCTTTAATGCCCCTCTGAAGAGACGTGGAGGTCCCAGTAGCTTAACAAGACGCTTTTAATGCCCCTCGGAAAAGTGGTGGAGGTCCCAGTAGCTTAACAAGACGCTTTTAATGCCCCTCAGAAGAGACGTGGAGGTCCCAGTAGTTTAACAAGTCGGTTTTAATGCCCCTCGGAAAAGTGGTGGATGTCCCAGTAGCTTAACAAGACGTTTTTAATGCCCCTCAGAAGACACGTGGAGGTCCCAGTAGCTTAAAAAGACGGTTTTAATGCCCCTCGGAAAAGTGGTTGAGGTCCCAGTAGCTTAACAAAACGCTTTTAATGCCCCTCAGAAAAGACGTGGAGGTCCCAGTAGCTTAACAAGACGCTTTTAATGCCCCTCTGAAGAGATGTGTAGGTCCACGTAGCTTAACAAGAAGCTTTTAATGCCCCTCAGAACAGACGTGGAGGTCCCAGTAGCTTAACAAGATGCTTTTCATGGCCTTTAGAAGAGACGTGTAGGTCCCAGTAGTTTAAAAAGATGCTTTTAATGCCCCTCAGAAGAGAAGAGACGGTGAGTTCCCAGTAGCTTAACAAGACGCTTTTAATGCCCCTCAGAAGAGACGTGGATGTCACAGAAGCTTAACAAGACGCTTTTAATGCCCCTTAGAAGAGATGTGGAGGTCCCAGTAGCTTAACAAGACGCTTTTAATGCCCCTCAGATCAGACGTGGAGGTCCCAGTAGCCTAACAAGATGCTTTTAATGCCCCTCAGAACAGACGTGGAGGTCCCAGTAGCTTAACAAGATGCTTTAAATGCCCATCAGAAGAGACGAGAAGGTCCCAGTAGCTTAACAAGACGCTTTTAATGCCGCTCGGAAAAGTGGTGGAGGACCAAGTAGCTTAGCAAAACGCTTTTAATGCCCCTCAGAAGAGACGTGGAGGTCCCAGTGGCTTAACAAGACGCTTTTAACGCCCCTCAGAAGAGACGTTTAGGTCCCAGTATCTTAACAAGATACTTTTAATGCCCCTCGGAAAAGTGGCGGAGGTCCCAGTAGCTTAACAAGATGCTTTTAATGCTGCTCAGAAGAGACGTGGAGGTCTCAGTAGCTTAACAAGATGGTTTGAATACCCCTCAGAGGAGATGTGGAGGTCCCAGTAGCTTAACAAGACGCTTTTAATGCCCCTCAGAAGAGAAGTGGAGGTCCCAGTAGCTTAAGAAGACGCTTTTAATGCCCCTCAGAAGAGATGTGGAGGTCCCAGTAGCTTAACAAGATGCTTTTAATGCCCCTAGGAAAAGTGGTTGAGGTCCCAGTAGCCTAACAAGATGCTTTTAATGCCCCTCAGAAGAGACGTGGAGGTACCAGTAGTTTAACAAGACGCTTTTAATGCCCCTCGGAAAACTGGTGGAGGTCCCTGAAGCTTAACAAGACGCTTTTAATGCCCCTCAGAAGACACGTGGAGGTCCCAGTAGCTTAACAAGACGCTTTTAATGCCCCTCTGAAGAGACGTTTAGGTCCCAGTAGCTTAACAAGACGCTTTTAATGCCCCTCGGAAAAGTGGTGGAGGTCCCAGTAGCTTAACAAGAAGCTTTAAATGCCCCTCAGAAGAGACGTGCAGGTCCCAGTAGCTTAACACGATGCTTTTAATGCCCCAAAGAGGAGACTTGGAGGTCCCAGTAGCTTAACAAGATGCTTTTAATGTCCCTCAGAAGAGATGTGGAGGTCCCAGTAGCTTAAGAAGACGCTTTAAAAGCCCCTCAGAAGAGACAAGGAGGTCTCAGTAGCTTAACAAGACGCTTTTAATGCCCCTCAGAAGAGACGTGGAGGTCCCAGTAGCTTAACAAGACGCTTTTAATGCCCCTCAGAAGAGATGTGGAGGTCCAGGTAGCTTAACAAGAAGCTTTCAATGACCCTCAGAACAGACGTGGAGGTCCCAGTAGCTTAACAAGATGCTTTTCATGGCCTTTAGAAGAGACATGTAGGTCCCAGTAGCTTAACAAGACGCTTTTAATGCCCGTCAGAAGAGAAGAGACGTGGAGTTCCCAGTAGCTTAACAAGAAGCTTTAAATGCCTCTCAGAAGAGACGTGGAGGTCCCAATAGCTTAACATGATGCTTTTAATGCCCCAAAGAGGAGACGTGGAGGTCCCAGTAGCTTAACAAGATGCTTTTATTGCCCCTCAGAAGAGACGAGGAGGTCCCAGTAGCTCAACAAGACGTTTTTAATGCCCCTCTGAAAAGTTTTGGAGGTCCCAGTAGCTTAACAAGATGCTTTTAATGCCCCTCAGAAGAGAATTGGAGGTCCCAGTAGCTTAACAAGACGCTTTTAATGCCCCTCAGAAGAGACGTGAAGGTCCCAGTAGCTTAACAAGATGCTTATAATGCCCCTTGGAAAAGTGGTGGAGGTCCCAGTAGCCTAACAAGATGCTTTTAATGCCCCTCAGAAGAGACATGGAGGTACCAGTAGCTTAACAAGATACTATTAATGCCCCTCAGAAGAGACGTGGAATACCCAGTAGCTTAACAAGACACTTTTAATGCCCCTCAGAACAGACGAGGAGGTCCCAGTAGCTTAGCAAGACGCTTTTAATGCCCCTCAGAAGAGACGAGGAGGTCCCAGTAGCTTAACACGACGCTTTTAATGCCCCTCAGAAGAGACGTGGAGGTCCCAGTAGTTAACAAGACGCTATTAATGCCCCTCAGAAAAGTGATGAAGTTCCCAGTAGCTTAACAATATGCTTTAATTGCCCTTCAGAAGAGACGTGGAGGTCCCAGTAGCTTAACAAGATGCTTTTAATGCCCCTCAGAAGAGACGTTGAGGTTCAAGTAGTTTAACAAGACGATTTTAATGCCCTTCAGAAAAGTGGTGGAGGTCCCAGTATCTTAACAAGACGCTTTTAATGCCCCTCAGAAGAAACGTGGAGGACCCAGTAGTTTAACAAGATGCTTTTAATGCCCCTCGGAAAAGTGGTGGAGGTCCCAGTAGCTTAACAAGACGCTTTAAAAGCCCCTCAGAAGAGAAGTGGAGGTCCTAGTAGCTTAACAAGAAGCTTTTAATGCCCCTCAGTAGAGACGTGGAGGTCCCAGTAGCTTAACAAGACTTTTTTCATGCCACTCAGAAGAGACGTGGAGGTCCCAGTAGCTTAACAAGACAATTTTAATGCCCCCCAGAAGAGACGTGGAGGTTCCAGTGGCTTAACAAGACGCTTTTAATGCCCCTCAGAAGAGACGTGGAGGTCCCATTAGCTAAACAAGATGCTTTTAATGCCCCTCAGAAGAGACGTGGAGGTCCCAGTACCTGAACAATACGCTTTTAATGCCCCTCAGAAGAGACGTAGAGTTCCAGGTAGCTTAACAAGACGCTTTTAATGCCCCTCGGAAAAGTGATGGAGGTCCCAGTAGCTTAACAAGACGCTTTTAATGCCCCTCAGAAGAGACGTGGAGGTCCCAGTAGTTTAACAAGTCGCTTTTAATGCTCCTCAGAAAAGTGGTGGAGGTCCCAGCAGCTTAACAAAACGTTTTTAATGCCCCTCAGAAGACACGTGGAGGTACCAGTAGCTTAACAAGACTCTTTTAATGCCCATCAGAACAGACGTTTAGGTCCCAGTAGCTTAAAAAGACGGTTTTAATGCCCCTCGGAAAAGTGGTTGAGGTCCCAGTAGCTTAACAAAACGCTTTTAATGCCCCTCAGAAAAGACGTGGAGGTCCCAGGAGCTTAACAAGACGCTTTTAATGCCCCTCCGAAGAGATGTGTAGGTCCACGTAGCTTAACAAGAAGCTTTTAATGCCCCTCAGAACAGACGTGGAGGTCCCAGTAGCTTAACAAGATGCTTTTCATGGCCTTTAGAAGAGACGTGTAGGTCCCAGTAGCTTAACAAGATGCTTTTAATGCCCCTCAGAAGAGAAGAGACGTGGAGTTCCCAGAAGCTTAACAAGACGCTTTTAATGCCCCTCAGAAGAGACGTGGATGTCACAGTAGCTTAACAAGACGCTTTTAATGCCAATCAGAAGAGAAGTGGAGTTCCAGTAGCTTAACAAGACGCTTTTAATGCCCCTCAGATCAGACGTGGAGGTCCCAGTAGCCTAACAAGATGCTTTTAATGCCCCTCAGAACAGACGTGGAGGTCCCAGTAGCTTAACAAGATGCTTTAAATGCCCATCAGAAGAAACGAGAAGGTCCCAGTAGCTTAACAAGACGCTTTTAATGCCGCTCGGAAAAGTGGTGGAGCACCCAGTAGCTTAGCAAAACGCTTTTAATGCCCCTCAGAAGAGACGTGGAGGTCCCAGTGGCTTAACAAGACGCTTTTAAAGCCCCTCAGAAGAGACGTTTAGGTCCCAGTATCTTAACAAGATGCTTTTAATGCCCCTCGGAAAAGTGGGGGAGGTCCCAGTAGCTTAACAAGACGCTTTTAATGCCGCTCAGAAGAGACGTGGAGGTCTCAGTAGCTTAACAAGATGGTTTGAATGCCCCTCAGAGGAGATGTGGAGGTCCCAGTAGCTTAACAATACGCTTTTAATGACCCTCAGAAGAGAAGTGGAGGTCCCAGTAGCTTAACAAGACGCTTTTAATGCCCCTCAGAAGAGATGTGGAGGTCGCAGTAGCTTAACAAGATGCATTTAATGCCCCTAGGAAAAGTGGTGGAGGTCCCAGTAGCCTAACAAGATGCTTTTAATGCCCCTCAGAAAAGACGTGGAGGTACCAGTAGCTTAACAAGATACTATTAATGCCCCTCAGAAGAGACGTGGAGGTCCCAGTAGCTTAACAATACGCTTTTAATGACCCTCAGAAGAGAAGTGGAGGTCCCAGTAGCTTAACAAGACGCTTTTAATGCCCCTCAGAAGAGATGTGGAGGTCGCAGTAGCTTAACAAGATGCTTTTAATGCCCCTAGGAAAAGTGGTGGAGGTCCCAGTAGCCTAACAAGATGCTTTTAATGCCCCTCAGAAAAGACGTGGAGGTACCAGTAGCTTAACAAGATACTATTAATGCCCCTCAGAAGAGACGTGGAGGACCCAGTAGCTTAACAAGACACTTTTAATGCCCCTCAGAACAGACGTGGAGGTACCAGTAGCTTAACAAGACGCTTTTAATGCCACTCAGAAGAGATGAGGAGGTCCCAGTAGCTTAACACGACGCTTTTAATGCCCCTCAGAACAGACGTGGAGGTCCCAGTAGCTAAACAAGATGCTTTTAATGCCCCTCAGAAGAGACGTGGAGGTCCCAGTACCTGAACAATACGCTTTTAATGCCCCTCGGAAAAGTGGTGGAGGTCCCAGTAGCTTAAGAAGACACCTTTAATGCCCCTCTGAAGAGACGTGGAGGTTCCAGTAGCTTAACAAGACGCTTTTAATGCCCCTCGGAAAAGTGGTGGAGGTCCCAGTAGCTTAACAAGACGCTTTTATTGCCCCTCAGAAGAGACGTGGAGGTCTCAGTAGCTTAACAAGATGGTTTGAATGCCCCTCAGAAGAGAAGTTTAGGTCCCAGTAGCTTAAAAAGACGCTTTTAATGCCCCTCGGAAAAGTGGTGGAGGTCCCAGTAGCTTAAAAAGACGCTTTTATTGCCCCTCAGAAAAGACGTGGAGGTGCCAGTAGCTTAACAAGACGCTTTTAATGCCCCTTGAAAAAGTGGTGGAGGTCCCAGTAGCTTAACAAGAAGCTTTAAATGCCCCTCAGAAGAGACGTGGAGGTCTCAGTAGCTTAACAAGATGGTTTGAATGCCCCTCAGAGGAGACATGGAGGTCCCAGTAGCTTAACAAGACGTTTTTGATGCCCCTCAGAAGAGAAGTGGAGGTCCCAGTAGCTTAACATGACGCTTTTAATGACCCTCAGAAGAGATGTGGAGGTCCCAGTAGCTTAACAAGATGATTTTAGTGCCCCTCGGAAAAGTGGTGGAGGTCCCAGTCGCCTAAAAAGATGCTTTTAATGCCCTCAGAAGAGACGTGGAGATACCAGAAGCTTAACAAGATACTATTAATGCCCCTCAGAAGAGACGTGGAGGACCCAGTAGCTTAACAAGACACTTTTAATGCCCCTCAGAACAGACGTGGAGGTCCCAGTAGCTTAACAAGACGCTTTTAATGCCCCTCAGAAGACAAGAAGAGTTCCCAGTAGCTTAACTCGACGCTTTTAAAGCCCCTCAGAAGAGACGTGGAGGTCCCAGTAGCTTAACAAGACGCTTTTAATGCCCCTCAGAAAAGTGGTGGAGTTCCCAGTAGCTTAACAAGATGCTTTAAATGCCCTTCAGAAGAGACGTGGAGGTCCCAGTAGCTTAACAAGATGCTTTTAATGCCCCTCAGAAGAGACGTTGAGGTTCAAGTAGCTTAACAAGATGCTTTTAATGCCCCTCAGAAGAGAAGAGACGTGGAGTTCCCAGTAACTTCACAAGACGCTTTTAATGCCCCCCTGAAGAGACGTGGAGGTCCCAGAAGATTAACAAGATGCTTTAATGCCCCTCAGAAGAGATGTGGAGGTCCCAGTAGCTTAACAAGACGCTTTTAATGCCCCGCAGAACAGAAATGGAGGTCCCAGTAGCCTAACAAGAAGCTTTTAATGCCCCTCAGAAGAGACGTGGACGTCCCAGTAGCTTAACAAGATGCTTTTAATGCCCCTCAGAATAGACGTGAAGGTCCCAGAAGCTTAACAAGACGCTTTTAATGCCCCTCAGATGAGATGTGGAGTTCCGAGTAGTTTAACAAGATGCTTTTAATGTCCCTCAGAAGAGACGTGGAGGTCCCAGTAGGTTAACAAGACATTTTTAATGTCCCCCAGAAGAGACGTGGAGGTCCCAATAGCTTAACAATATGCTTTTAATGCCCCTCGGAAAAGTGGTGTAGGTCCCAGTAGCTTAATAATACGCTTTTAATGCCCCTCAGAATAGACGTGGAGGTCCCAATAGCTTAGCAAGAAGCTTTTTATGCCCCTCAGAAGGGACGTGTAGGTCCCAGTAGCTTAACAAGATGCTTTTAATGCCCCTCAGAAGAGACGTGGAGGTCCCAGTAGCTTAACAAGAAGCTATTAATGCCCCTCAGAAGAGACGTGTAGGTGCCAGTAGCTAAACAATACGCTTTTATTGCCCTTCAGAAGAGACGTGGAGGTCCAGTATCTTAACAAGATGCTTTAAATGCCCCTCAGAAGAGACGTGGAGGTCCCAGTAGCTTAACAAGACACTTTTAATGCCCCTCAGAAAAGAGGTGGAGGTCCCAGTAGCTTAACAAGATGCTTTTAATGCCCCTCAGAATAGACGTGGTGGTCTTATTAGCTTAACAAGACGCTTTTAATGCCCCTCAGAAGAGACGTTGAGGTCCCAGTAGCTTAACAAGATGCTTTTAATGCCATTCAGAAGACACGTGGAGGTCTCAGTAGCTTATCAAGACGTTTTTAATGCCCCTCAGAAGAGACGTGGAGGTCCCAGTAGCTTAACAAGACGCTTTTAATACCCCTCAGAAGAGACGTGGAGGTCCAGGTAGCTTAACAAGACGCTTTTAATGCCCCTCAGAAGAGACGTGGAGGTCCCAGTAGCTTAACAAGACGCTTTTCATGCCCCTCAGAAGAGATGTGTAGGTACCAGTAGATTAACAAGACGCTTTTATTGCCCCTCAGAACAGACGTGGAGGTCCCAGTAGCCTAACAAGATGCTTTTAATGCCCCTCAGAAGAGACGTGGAGGTCCCAGTAGCTTAACAAGATGCTTTTAATGCCCCTCAGAATAGACGTGAAGGTCCCAGAAGCTTAACAAGACGCTTTTAATGCAGCTCGGAAAAGTGGTGGAGGTCCCAGTAGCTTAACAAGATGCTTTTAATGTCCCTCAGAAGAGACGTGGAGGTCCCAGTAGCTTAACAAGATGCTTTTAATGCCCCTCAGAAGAGACGTGGAGGTTCTAGTAGCTTAACAAGGTGCTTTTTATGCCCCTCAGAAGAGACGTGGAGGTCTCAGTAGCTTAACAAGATGCTTTTAATGCCCCTCGGAAAAGTGGTGGAGGTGAAAGTAGCTTAACAAGATGTTTTTAATGCCCCTCAGAAGAGATGTTGAGGTCCCAGTAGCTTAACAAGACGCTTTTAATGCCCCTCAGAAGAGATATGGAGGTCCCAGTAGCTTAACAAGATGCTTTTAATGCCCCTCAGAAGAGACGTGGAGGTCCCAGTAGCTTAACAAGACGTTTTTAATGTCCCTCAGAAGAGACGTGGAGGTCTCAGTAGCTTAACAAGATGGTTTGAATGCCCCTCAGAGGAGACATGGAGGTCCCAGTAGCTTAACAAGACGTTTTTGATGCCCCTCAGAAGAGAAGTGGAGGTCCCAGTAGCTTAACATGACGCTTTTAATGACCCTCAGAAGAGATGTGGAGGTCCCAGTAGCTTAACAAGATGATTTTAATGCCCCTCGGAAAAGTGGTTGAGGTCCCAGTCGCCTAACAAGATGCTTTTAATGCCCTCAGAAGAGACGTGGAGATACCAGAAGCTTAACAAGATACTATTAATGCCCCTCAGAAGAGATGTGGAGGACCCAGTAGCTTAACAAGACACTTTTAATGCCCCTCAGAACAGACGTGGAGGTCCCAGTAGCTTAACAAGATGCTTTTAATGCCCCTCAGAAGACAAGAGGAGTTCCCAGTAGCTTAACTCGACGCTTTTAAAGCCCCTCAGAAGAGACGTGGAGGTCCCAGTAGCTTAACAAGACGCTTTTAATGCCCCTCAGAAAAGTGGTGGAGTTCCCAGTAGCTTAACAAGATGCTTTAAATGCCCTTCAGAAGAGACGTGGAGGTCCCAGTAGCTTAACAAGATGCTTTTAATGCCCCTCAGAAGAGACGTTGAGGTTCAAGTAGCTTAACAAGATGCTTTTAATGCCCCTCAGAAGAGAAGAGACGTGGAGTTCCCAGTAACTTCACAAGACGCTTTTAATGCCCCTCTGAAGAGACGTGGAGGTCCCAGAAGCTTAACAAGATGCTTTAATGCCCCTCAGAAGAGATGTGGAGGTCCCAGTAGCTTAACAAGACGCTTTTAATGCCCCGCAGAACAGACGTGGAGGTCCCAGTAGCCTAACAAGAAGCTTTTAATGCCCCTCAGAAGAGACGTGGAGGTCCCAGTAGCTTAACAAGATGCTTTTAATGCCCCTCAGAATAGACGTGAAGGTCCCAGAAGCTTAACAAAACGCTTTTAATGCCCCTCAGATGAGATGTGGAGGTCCCAGTAGTTTAGCAAGATGCTTTTAATGCCCCTCAGAAGAGACGTGGAGGTCCCAGTAGGTTAACAAGACATTTTTAATGTCCCCCAGAAGAGACGTGGAGGTCCCAGTAGCTTAACAATATGCTTTTAATGCCCCTCGGAAAAGTGGTGTAGGTCCCAGTAGCTTAATAATACGCTTTTAGTGCCCCTCAGAATAGACGTGGAGGTCCCAATAGCTTAGCAAGAAGCTTTTTATGCCCCTCAGAAGGGACGTGTAGGTCCCAGTAGCTTAACAAGATGCTTTTAATGCCCCTCAGAAGAGACGTGGAGGTCCCAATAGCTTAACAAGAAGCTATTAATGCCCCTCAGAAGAGACGTGTAGGTGCCAGTAGCTAAACAATACGTTTTTATTGCCCCTCAGAAGAGACGTGGAGGTCCAGTATCTTAACAAGATGCTTTAAATGCCCCTCAGAAGAGACGTGGAGGTCCCAGTAGCTTAACAAGACACTTTTAATGCCCCTCAGAAAAGAGGTGGAGGTCCCAGTAGCTTAACAAGATGCTTTTAATGCCCCTCAGAATAGACGTGGTGGTCTTATTAGCTTAACAAGACGCTTTTAATGCCCCTCAGAAGAGACGTGGAGGTCCCAGTAGCTTAACAAGATGCTTTTAATGCCATTCAGAAGAGACGTGGAGGTCTCAGTAGCTTATCAAGACGCTTTTAATGCCCCTCAGAAGAGACGTGGAGGTCCCAGTAGCTTAACAAGACGCTTTTAATGCCCCTCAGAAGAGACGTGGAGGTCCAGGTAGCTTAACAAGACGCTTTTAATGCCCCTCAGAAGAGACGTGGAGGTCCCAGTAGCTTAACAAGACGCTTTTCATGCCCCTCAGAAGAGATGTGTAGGTCCCAGTAGATTAACAAGACGCTTTTATTGCCCCTCAGAACAGACGTGGAGGTCCCAGTAGCCTAACAAGATGCTTTTAATGCCCCTCAGAAGAGACGTGGAGGTCCCAGTAGCTTAACAAGATGCTTTTAATGCCCCTCAGAATAGACGTGAAGGTCCCAGAAGCTTAACAAAACGCTTTTAATGCAGCTCGGAAAAGTGGTGAAGGTCCCAGTAGCTTAACAAGATGCTTTTAATGTCCCTCAGAAGAGACGTGGAGGTCCCAGTAGCTTAACAAGATGCTTTTAATGCCCCTCAGAAGAGACGTGGAGGTTCTAGTAGCTTAACAAGGTGCTTTTTATGCCCCTCAGAAGAGACGTGGAGGTCTCAGTAGCTTAACAAGATGCTTTTAATGCCCCTCGGAAAAGTGGTGGAGGTGAAAGTAGCTTAACAAGATGTTTTTAATGCCCCTCAGAAGAGATGTTGAGGTCCCAGTAGCTTAACAAGACGCTTTTAATGCCCCTCAGAAGAGACATGGAGGTTCCAGTAGCTTAACAAGATGCTTTTAATGCCCCTCAGAAGAGACGTGGAGGTCCCAGTAGCTTAACAAGACGTTTTTAATGTCCCTCAGAAGAGACGTGGAGGTCCCAGTAGCTTAACAATATGCTTTTAATGCCCCTCGGAAAAGTGGTGTAGGTCCCAGTAGCTTAATAATACGCTTTTATTGCCCCTCAGAATAGACGTGGAGGTCCCAATAGCTTAACAAGACGGTTTTAATGCCCCTCGGTAAAGTGGTGGAGATCCCAGTAGCTTAATAAGACGCTTTTAATGCCCCTCAGAAGAGACGTGGAGGTCCCAGTAGCTTAACAAGACGCTTTTAATGCCCCTCAGAAGAGACGTGGAGGTCCCAGTAGCTTAACAAGACACTTTTAATGCCCCTCAGAAGAGACGTGGAGGTCCCAGTAGCTTAACAAGACACTTTTAATGCCCCTCGGAAGAGAAGTGGAGGTCCCAGTATCTTAACAAGATGCTTTTAATGCCCCTCAGAAAAGTGTTGGACGTCGCAGTAGCTTAAGAAGACGCTTTTAATGCCCCTTACAAGAGCCATACAGTACAGCATCTTAAAAACATTATTCCCATTATTGGGGAGTGTGTCTCCCATAGTATTTGCTTATGCCTTCCAAGCAAAAGCTGCCAACAATTAGAACGGAGGAATTTGCAATGCCCCTTACAAGAGCCATACAGTACACCATATTACAAACATTATTCCCATGAATGGGGAGTGGGTCTCCCATAGTATTTGCTTATGCCTTCCAAGCAAAAGCTGCCAAAAATTAGGATGGAGGAACTTGCAATGCCCCTTACAAGAGCCATGCAGTACAGTATATTACTAACATTATTCCCATGATTGGGGAGTGGGTCTCCCATAGTATTTGCTTATGCCTTCCAAGCAAAAGCTGCCAAAATCTAGGATGGAGGAACTTGCAATGCTGCTTTCAAGAGCCATGCAGTACAGCATATTACAAACAATATTCCCATGATTGGGGAGTGGGTCTCCCATAGAATTTGCTTATGCCTTCCAAGCAAAAGCTGCCAAGAAATAGGAGGGAGGAACTTGCAATGCCCCTTACACAAGAGCCATGCAGTACAGCATATTACAAACACTATTCCCATGATTGGGGAGTAGGTCTCCCATAGTATTTGCTTATGCCTTCCAAGCAAAAGCTGACAAAAATTAGGGTGGAGGAACTTGCAATGCCCCTTACAAGAGCCATGCAGTACAGGATATTACAAACATTATTCCTATGATTGGGGAGTGGTTCTCCCATAGTATTTGCTTATGCCTTCCAAGCAAAAGCTGCCAAAAATTAGCATGGAGGAATTTGCAATGCCCCTTTCAAGAGCCATGCAGTACAGCATATTACAAACATTATTCCCATGATTGGGGAGTGGGTCTCCCATAGTATTTGCTTATGGCTTCCAAGCAAAAGCTGACAAAAATTAGGATGGATTAACTTGCAATGCCCCTTACACAAGAGCCATGCAGTACAGCATATTACAAACATTATTCCCATGATTGGGGAATGGGTCTCCCATAGTATTTGCTTATGCCTTCCAAGCAAAAGCTGCCAACAATTAGAACGGAGGAATTTGCAATGCCCCTTACAAGAGCCATACAGTACAGCATCTTAAAAATATTATTCCCATTATTGGGGAGTGGGTCTCCCACAGTCTTTGCTTTTGCCTTCCAAGCAAAAGCTGACAAAAATAAGGACGGAGGAACTTTCAATAATGGCAACACGGACCACGGTCACCCTGGTATAGTGGTGGTGGAGGCTGAGGATAAGGAGAAGAACATAAAACAGCTGAAATGAGGAAGCATATACCCATGTGTGGGTGTGAAGCAGTGCATGTGAATACAGCTCCCGAAAATACACAGTGGATTTGACTTTATGTTACTCTGCTGTCATTTGGTGGTGATGAGAAGTCTGGCCCAATCCAGCCCTTGTTCATTTTGATAAGGGTCAGCTTGTTAGCATTGTCAGTTGACAGGCTTGTGCGCTTATCAGTTATAATTCCCCCAGCGGCACTAAAAACACGCTCCGATAACACAATAGCGGCAGGGCAGGCCAGGACCTCCATGGCGTACAGAGCGAGTTCATTCCAAGTGTCCAGCTTGGATACCCAATAATTAAAAGGTACAGAGGAATCACGGAGGATGCTGGTATGGTCGGCAAGGTACTCCCTCACCATCTTTTGAAACTTTCCACTCCTTGAGAGAGTACCCCGCACCTCAGGGCCTGTAAGCTGGGCGGGTCTCAGAAAACTGTCCCAGAACGTTGACAGTGTTCCCCTGCCTCTGCTGGATAGGAGTTGCCTCTCTCTCGCCTGTACGCCTTGGTTGGGTAACGTACTGTGACCTCTGCCGCTTGCGTGTTCAGATGGGAATTTTTTTAACAGTTTTGCAGCAAGGGCCTTCTGGTACTGCCCCATTTTTGTAGACCTCTCCACCTCAGGAATAAGAGAGTGAAAGTTCTCCTTGTAGCGGGGGTCTAAAAGTGTCACCAACCAGTAATGACTGTCACCCAACATTTTGACAACGCGAGGGTCACGGTTAAGGCAGCGTACCAGACTGGTAACGGGCAAGATTTCCGTGTCCTCACCAAGATGATGACTGACCATGCTCTCCTCCTCCTCCTCCTCCCCCCTATCATCAGGCCACACACGCTGTGCCGACGGTATGACAGTTGTACAGGTACTACCGTCTACAGCGCATGATACAAGCTCCTGTTCTTCCTCGTCATCCTCCTCCTCTCCCTTATTGTCCCCCAATGCACGTTGGGATGAGATGAGGCTGGGCTGTGTGTAATCGACCGCTACGGATTCTTGATCCATCTCATCATACTCTCGCTGCAATGCCTCCTCTTTAATTCTCTGCAGAGAGCGTTGCAAAAGACAGAAAAGTGGAATGCTGACGCGAATGATGGCGTCATCGCCACTCAACATCTGGGTGGACTCCTCAAAGTTTGTCAAGATGGTACAGATGTCAGACATCCTGGTCCACTTCTGACGTCTTATGTGTGGAGTCTGACCTGAATATCGAGGGCCTTGTTGCAGCTGGTACTCCACAACTGCTCTCTTCTGCTCACACATCGTTTGCAACATGTGGAGGGTAGCGTTCCAACGTGTGGGGACATCACACACCTGTCGGTGTGACGGAAGCTGCAAACGCTTGCACAACATAGCAAGGGCGGCGGAAGCTGTAGCCGACTTGCCAAAATGAGCTGACAGGCGGCGTACTTTGACGAGCAGATCTGGCAACTCGGGGTACGATTTAAGAAACCGCTGAACCACGAGGTTAAGCACATGAGCCAGGCATGGTATGTGTGTGATCTCGCCTCGCCTCAGAGCCGCCACCAAATTACAGCCATTGTCACACACGACCATGCCTGGATGTAGGTTCAGCGGGCTCAGCCACAGATCTGCCTGCTCTTTCACAGCTGTCCACAACTCACAAGCAGTGTGAGATTTCTTACCTAAGCTTAGGAATTTCAGCACAGCCTGTTGCCACTTGGCTGAGGCAGTACTGCTGCGCTTCCAGCTTGTAACTGATGTGTTGATATCTGAGATGGAGGCTGAACAGGAGGAGGAGGAGGAGAATGATGCGCAGGAGCTGAACACTGTGGTGGCAACTCTGACTGACATAGGGCCCGCAAACCTCGGTGTGGGGAGGATGTGTTCAATCCCCAGGTCCGACTGGGTCCCGGCTTCCACTATGTTTACCCAGTGTGCCGTCAGGGAGATGTACCGTCCCTGGCCACAAGCACTTGTCCACGTGTCCGTTGTCAGGTGGACTCTCCCAGTAACTGCGTTGTTGAGGGCACGGCAGATGTTTTGGGACACGTGCTTGTGTAGTGCGGGGATGGAACACCGGGTAAAATAGTGTCAGCTGGGGACCGAGTACCGAGGGTCGCCCAACGCCATAAGGTTGCGGAAGGATTCCGTCTCCACCAGCCTAAAAGGCAGCATTTCGAAAGCAAGCAGTCGTGAAACGTTCAAATTTAGGACTGTGGCCTGTGGGGCATTAGCTGCGAATTTCCTCTTTCGTTCAAAGGTCTGGGATATGGACAATTGAACGCTGCGGTGGGACGTGGACGTGGACGTTGATGCTGTTTCTTGAAAAACTGCCATAACAAGTGAAGACTGAGAGGAGGTGGCATCTTTGCATGCAGTGTGGACAGGGGATTGCCTTGCACACACAACAGGGGGTTCTATTGCATGCACAACAGCAGAAGAAGCAGTGGTGACACCCGCTGACACTGGTCGTGGACCCTGCGGTTCGCCCCACAAAGTCGGGTGCTTTGCTGCCATGTGCCTGATCATGCTGGTGGTGGTCAGGCAGGTAGTTTTGTCACCCTTGCTGATGCTGGCATGGCAGGTGGTACAAATGGCCTTTTTGGGGTTATCAGCAGAGTCGTTAAAAAAATTTCAGACTCTGGAAGACCTAAGTCTTGTACCGGCAACGTCCCTCGTGTTGGTGTTACAGGGAACGGTTGCCCGCCTTCTGTCTGCGGCCACCACACTGCTTCTTCTTGCCTGTTGGGGTACTCTGCCTCCCTCCCCCTGTGTGCTGCTGGCCTCAATGTGCATGTCCTCCTGCCACTTTGGGTCAGTTACTAAATCATCCACCACCTCCTCCTCTTCCACTTGCTCACCACAATCCTCCTCCTCACTTCCTGGCAATTGTGTCTTGTCATCGTCCACCTCTTGTGACAAATTGCCAGCGTCGACTTCCTGTGGCCTTGGCTGTTCAAAAATTGGCCATCGCTATATGGGATCTCCTCTTCCATCACTTCAAGCGGAGCAGGCGAGGGGCACAAATCTGGAAATGGACCAGTGAACAGCTCTTCAGAGTTTCCAACTGTGGGATCAGTTGCTGTCTGACGACACTCGACATGGTGGGAGGAAGGAGCATCAGGGTGAGGAGGAGTATGCGGTCGAGACTCACGGCTACTAAGAGTAGACCATTTGGAAGACAGGCCGGAGGTGGTGGTGCCCAGGTAACTGGAAGTATTATCTGCTATCCAATTAATAACCTGTTCACACTGATCAGTTCGCAATACTGGTGTTGTTCTGTGCTTCCGTAGTAATTCGGTCAAGAAGTGGGAGCGAGAAGATGTGGCTGTTGGTTGTGGCACATTTTCACATTGGCCACGGCCCCGTCCTCTGCACGTACCATCACCAGATCGTCCACTTCCATGTCCCTTGCCACGCGCCTTGCCCATTGTAAAGGAAGTAAAATAGCTTACACTCGCACTATCAATGGAAAAAGGGTAATAAAAAGTAGATTAGAACCGTGGGAGAGGAAAACCACAGTTCTATTTCTCTGGCCTACACCCAACTCTTTTAAACAATCTGAACAATCAGGGAGAAACTATTACTGTTTTTCTTTATGGAAAAATACCAAAAGCTGAATAATAGAGATTTCTTACCGTGGAACAGCAAAACCACAGTTATAATTTACTGGTGTATACCAGACTTTTTTAAATATATATATTTGCGGCTGAACAGTGAGCGACACACTCAAACTGTTTTTTTTAGATACAAATGGCCCAAAAGTGGATAATACAGAGATTTGACCCATGGAACTGCAAAACCACACTTGTATTTCTCTGGCCTACACCAGACTATTTTCAACAGATATATTTGTGTCTGAACAATCAGGAGACACTATTATTTATTTTTTACAGCAAAAAATGACAAAAGCAGGATAATAGAGATTTTTTACCGTGGAACAGCAAAGCCACAGTTATAATTGACTGGTGTATACCAATTTTTTTTAAATATATATATTTGCGGCTGAACAGTGAGCGACACACTCAAACTGTTTTTTTTAGATACAAATGGCCCAAAAGTGGTTAATACAGAGGTTTGAACTGTGGAACTGCAAAACCACACTTGTATCTCTCTGGCCCACACCAGACTATTTTCAACAGATATATTTGTGTCAAAAAAATCAGGGAGACACTATTATTTTTTTTTTTTATGGCAAAAAATGCCAAAAGCAGGATAATAGACATTTTTTACCGTGGAACAGCAAAAGCACACTTCTGTCTCTCTGGCCTACACCAGACTATTTTCAACAGATATATTTGTGTCTGAAAAATCAGGGAGACACTATTATTTTTTTTTTTACGGCAAAAAATGCCAAAAGCAGGATAATAGACATTTTTTACCGTGGAACAGCAAAAGCACACTTCTGTCTCTCTGGCCTACACCAGACTATTTTCAACAGATATATTTGTGTCTGATAAATCAGGGAGACACTATTTTTTTATTTATTTTTTTTACGGCAAAAAATGCCAAAAGCAGGATAATAGAGATTTTTTACCGTGGAACAGCAAAAGCACACTTCTGTCTCTGTGGCCTACACCAGACTATTTTCAACAGATATATTTGTGTCTGAAAAATCAGGGAGACACTATTATTTTTTTTTTTTATGGCAAAAAATGCCAAAAGCAGGATAATAGAGATTTTTTACCGTGGAATAGCAAAACCACAGTTATAATTTACTGGTGTATATCAGACTTTTTTAAATATACATATTTGCGGCTGAACAGTGAGCGACACACTCAAACTATTTTTTTTAGATACAAATGGCCCATGGAACTGCAAAACCACACTTCTATTTCTCTGACCTACACCACACTATTTTCAACAGATATATTTGTGTCTGAAAAATCAGAGACACACTTTTTTTTGGGGGGGGTGGGACATCGAAAGGTTAATAAGACGGGTATTTATACAGTGTGAAGGAGGAAAAAAAAAAGAGGATTTAGATGAAGAAAAAAAGGATTTTTCCTGCCCCCCGAGACCTGGAGCTAAGTCCAGCAATTTCAGCAACAGGAGCACAAAGGACTGTAATGCAGCGTTTGCTCGTATAACCACTGCATCTCCTATACAGCCTGCCTGCCGGCCTGCTTGATATCTGGGATGGATATTAGTCCTGAGAAGGACTGTTTGTTTGATCTGGCAGCCTTTACAGACCCTACACTAACTATTTCGCAGGATATATCTCTCCCTAAATCAGCAGCGCTGTCCCTACACTGTCTGATCTGGAGCGACTGTGTCCAAGATGGCGGCGCCCGGTTTTAAATACTCGAGGTGACGCTGTGCGGCCAGCCAATCACTGTAATGCCCACAAACAACATGGCTGCGGCATTACAGTGACTGGCTGGCAATCCCTGCATGTTCATTGGCTCTGTAAAGAGCGCCAAACATGCAGGGCAGAGACCCAAGCTCCCGCCCAAGTAACCCAAAATGCTCGGTGTTCGCCGAACATCCCGAGTAGCTTGATGCTACCTATCATTTCTACCAGTTGTCTGTTCCATTTGCACAACAGCAGGAGAAATTGATTCACAATCAGTGTTGCTTCATAACTGGACAGGTAGATTTCACAGAAGTGTTATTGACTTGGAGTTACATTGTGTTGTTTAAGTGTTCCCTTTATTTTTTTGAGCAGTGTATATATAGTATTGTAGTATTTATCAATAGTAATATATTTACACTGGGGAACATAAGTATTTGATACACTGCTGATTTTGCAAGTTTTCTCACCTACAGTGAACGGGGAGGTCTGTCATTTTTCCCTTTATTTTTTTGTGCAATGTAAAATAGCAGATAGAAGGGTATATGGAGACAATTGAGAAAAACATATGTAAAAGGAACATGCAATAAATACAGGAATGAAAGATATACAGTATGTGTGCATAAATATAAAAACTTGTATAAATGCAAAATGAAAGACAAAAAATATGTGGGGGATAAAAGCAAATTATACACATATTAAAAAGCATTGCAAACACACATCAATAAGCTAAGCATAGCATTAAGGCCTAAAAAAACTTGAGTAGCAGCATATTATGTTTAGTGTTGAGCCACCCCCGTAGTGTTCGAGTTCGGTTCGGTTCGTCGAACACCCATATGTTCGTCGAACTGTTCGTCGAACTGTTCGTCGAACACCTTCGAACACTGTTAAAACCAATGGCAGGCAAACAAAAACACATAGAAACACATAGAAAACACCTTCAAAGGTGTCCAAAAGCTGACAAACTGCTCAAAAGACATAACTAACACATGGAAAAGTGACAAGTACATATAGTCATGCGAAAAGAAAAGAGGTGGAGGAGTAAAAGGAGGGGGAGACACAGATATAGGCATGTCATGCCCTTCTAAAATCCAAAAAGTGAGACGCCGACACGGTCAGTCCGCTCCTGCCTGTGCCACCTCCGTGTCGCCGGGTTTGTGCCAGAGCCGCGGTGAACCCTGACGGCCAGCCCCCCTCTCCCAATACTGGTGCCTGTCCGCTGGTGGGTCGAGCGAGCCCCCCTGTGGTGGAGGCAGCTCTAAGCTCTTTAATTTAAATTGTCTCTCTAATTTGAATGAATACACTTTAAATCCATTTACAAGGATCTATTGGAGGGCAAGTCTCAAGCCAGCAGCCGCGTAATTCCACCTCCAGTAGCGTCCACTAAAGCAGCTGCAGTTAAAAAGCCAGTCCCAGCCCCTATGCCTTGGGGTGCCTCCTGATGCTCTTCACTGAGTATCCCGTGGTCCCGAAGCATTTCCTTTGAAAAAATTAAGTGTCCAAACTACAGGTGGTGTAGCTTGCTTAACAGCCGGGATAATCCGCTGACTAGCAGACACTGCTACTAGGCACAAAGTATTTCCTGGGCTAGATGCAGTTAAAAATTTGTAATTAGATACTCTCGTTGGATGCTGAGAAAGCATTCCATAGAGTCTCCTGGCACGCCATATATTATTCTTTTAAAAAGTTTCGGGTAGGGGTCTAGAGGACCCTTTTATAGCCAAAATCACGGCCCTGTATCGCAATACGTCACCTAGGCTGAAGATAAATGGAACTGTAGCACCCTGAGGGCTCGGTTGCTACAGAGGTATTGCACCTCACCCAGAGGTGTGATATCTCACTCTCAGGTAAGGATGGAGTGTGGATCAGGACCCGACACCTGCATGCATTACACCACATTGCCATGGGTAGGGCGACCAATATGCCCCTGAGATGGGCACGACAGTCCCTGTCCCTGGCTGGAGTGGGGGGAGGTAACACTGAGGAAGGGGAACCCTGTAGTGCAGGAGCAGGGAGGAAGCAGTTCCTGGGTGCATTGAGAAGGGAGTATAAAATGTGGGCACCATCTTAGTTCAGTGCAGAGAAGTCTGAGCAGAAGTGACAGGGATCAGGGGCTCTGCATGAGCTCTGCTCCGGAGGCGGGCCTAGTAACAGAGGCCCAGGCCTGGAAGAGGGAGAAGGAAGGAAGAGGAGCGGAGAAGGCTCCAGGAACGAGGAATGAAGGGATCCCAGGGGTGTGGACGGGCGAGTCGCCACCGCACGCCCGAATCCACCTGCGTGGAGGGGTCAGGCCAAAGGGGGAGACCGGTCCCCGAAACTAGTGGAGGCGGGAAAAGACCCTCAGCTAGAAACCGGAGGCTGTGACATTTTATGTGGCGCAGCCCCTCGCTACACCCGCTAGGAAGGCACCACATAGGTGAAACTGGCGCCAAGTTTACCAAGAGGAGGCCCGAGGCAACCGGACAGAAGGGTTGGTAAGAAAGGCCAGACAAAGGACACACAAAGGGGGTCCTGTGAAGCGCTCCAAAGTTATCTGGGAGTTGTCTGAGCCCCTCACCTGGTGATCACAGTACGATGTGGGCAGCCGTTACCTGCAGACGTTGTCTGGATAATAAGAACTGTGAGTAAAGGCCCTGCACTGCATCACTGACTCAGTGTCGTTACTGCTGCTGCCCTGCACCATCACCCCCATCCTCCGCATACACTGCCCTGAGGCTATACTCCTCCCGTGGGGAGTTATGCTACGCTCTGCTGCACCCACAACACCAGCCTCAGCGGTCTGCCCTGCAGCAGCGGTTCACTGTGACCGCAATCCACGGGTGGCGTAGTCGGATATTTAAACATCAAAACCACATAAATAGTTTCGCCACTGGTTTGACCGCCCTGAGCCACGGAACCGGGTCGCTGCCACGGAGACAACAACCACCAGCATCCACCAAAAAGGGTCCGGCTCCGGGTGTCCCAAGGCCCAGGGGGCGCGTCAGAACATTTTCATCACCTTTCATAATCACCAATGGGACAAGGCAGGGATGTCCTCTGTCCCCTCTCTTATACATCCTAGTGACGGAGCACCTGCTCTCATCAATTCCCCATAACCCCAATATTAGGTGGATTGAGGTGGGAGGCACCGAGTACAAGTGCTCTCTATTTGCTGATGATGTCCTAGTATATATCACTCAATCACATATATCCATCCCTGCTGTTATGGCTGAAATAGATCACTTTGTTACATGGTCAAATTTTAAAATCAATGCAGCGAAGTCTGAGGCCCTCGATGTCTCCCTCCCCAAATCCATACAGGATTCCATCCAGTCCAACTTTCCCTTTGCCTGGCCCTCACAGGGTATCAAATACTTAGGAATTCCTATTCATAGAGACCTCTCCCATCTATGTTATCTTAATTTTGGGCCCTTTATTGAACAACTCCATACAGACCACGGTTGGCAAGTTAGAACTGTAAAATTCACTACGTGAACCACTGGTGTTTTGTGGAAAAGCACATGTACACTGTGTTCCAAATTATTATGCAAAAAGTGTTTAGGAGTGATAAGGGAAGAATTTGTTTGTTTGTCAGTTAAACTCATTGATGGTGATGTGTGTCAGGGCTCTTTATATCACTGTAAGCAATTGCAGACACCTGTGCTAATTAGTTTGGCAGGTGTGTCCAATGAAAGGCAAGACTACTTAAGAAGGCTGTCCCACATTATTAAGCAGCCTACATTTTCTGCCAAAATGGGAAAGAAAAAGGATGTGTTGGCTGCTGAGAAGCAACAAATTGTGGAGTGTTTAGGTCAAGGCATGACTACAATCAACATTGTGCGATGATCAGGATGAAGTGTCTTGGCAATCAAGAAGTATGTAGCTGATTCACAGTACACACGTGTGCGTGCTGATAAGGGCAAATTGAGGACTCTTTCCTACAGGCAATTACGTCAGGTTAAAAGAGCAGCGGCAAAAAAGCCTTGTCATAGCAGCAGACAAGTTTTTGAAGCTGCTGTTGCCTCCAACGTCCCCCGAACAACAAGATGCAGGGTCCTTCAGAGGTTTGCAGCTGTGCATATGCCATCCTGTCGACCTCCTCTATCCACTTCACACAAGCAGAAACGGCTCCAGTGGGCCAAACATTACATGAAGACTGATTTCAAAACTGTTTTGTTCACGGATGAGTGCCGTGC
Source organism: Phyllobates terribilis (assembly GCF_046119375.1). Classification (NCBI taxonomy): domain Eukaryota; kingdom Metazoa; phylum Chordata; class Amphibia; order Anura; family Dendrobatidae; genus Phyllobates; species Phyllobates terribilis. The sequence continues at coordinate 404,340,814 of NW_027362761.1, read as the reverse complement.
AACGCTCGATGGTCCAGATGGATGGAGTGGAGGATGGCTGGTTGATGGACACCCCACGCAAACACGGCTACAGCGCCAACAAGGAGGAGGTGGAGTAATGTTTTGGGCTGGAATCATGGGGAGAGAGATTGTCGGCCCCTTTAAGATCCCTGAAGGGGTAAAGATGAACTCCATAATGTATGTGGAGTTTCTCAAACAGCACTTCCTGCCATGGTTCAAGAAGAAGAACTGTGTATTCCACAGCAAGATCATTTTTATGTATGATAATGCACCATCTCATGCTGCACATAACACATCTGCATCTCTGGCTGATATGGGTATAAAAGGGGACAAACTTATGGTGTGACCCCCATGCTCCCCTGACCTCTACCCCATTCAGAACCTCAGGAGCATCATCAAAAGGAGTGTCTATGATGGCGGGAGGCAGTTCACATCTAAGCAACAGCTCTGGGAGGGTATTCTGTCCTCATGCAAAACAATTGAAGCAGAAACCATCCAAAACCTGACAAATTCAATGGACGAGAGAGTTCAGAAGCTCCTTTCGAACAAAGGGTCCTATGTGCAAATGTAACATCACCTAGAATAAAGTTTTGAGTTGAAAACTGTTTGATTTCAGTTTCTAATAACCTGCTAATGCTTATAATTTCAAAAATGACCATTTTTTTGGTCTTTATTAAAATGAAAAGGTTGATCGAAGAGTGTGGGGGATCTAAGAGTGTGGCAACCCAGTAGTCAGGATTACTTCGAATTCTGACAATCTGAGGGTCATGTTGCAGGTAGTGCAGCAAGAAGGCACTTATGTGTCTTGCGCATCTCGGAGCCCCAAAATTATTTTCCGGGCTAGATGCAGCTAAAAATTATTATTGATTTTAAATATGGTGGAGCTTAGTTTAGATGGCCTAATAGAATAAGTACTGCACACTGCTACAAAGCCCAAATTATTTTCCAGCCAAGATACAGATAAACATGATTAGTAATTTTAAATCTGGTGGAGCTTAGTATAGATGGCCTAATAGAATCAGTACTGCACACTGCTACAAAGCCCAAATAATTTTCCAGCCAAGATACAGATAAACATGATTAGTAATTTGAAAACTTAAAATGGTTGGTGAGGTGATTTTAACCAATCATCAAGCTTTTACTCTCCCCAGGATGACACAGGGGTAGAAAAGTTGTTTCGGATCCATGATTTGTTCATCTTTATAAACGTGAGTCTGTCTACATTATCAGTGGAGAGCCGCATGCGCTTATCTGTCAGCACCCCACCAGCAGCGCTGAACACACGTTCAGACAGAACGCTGGCTGCGGGGCATGACAAGATCTCCAAGGCGTAAGTGGCTAGCTCCGGCCATTTATCCAGATTGGAAGCCCAAAAAGAGCAAGGGTCCAGTGACACAGTCATGGCTTCAATGTTTATTTGGAGATACTCCTGTACCATCGTCTCTAGGCGTTGACTATGTGTCAGACTTCTTGTCTCCTGTGGCCTTGCAAAGGATGGGCTAAAAAAGTGGTGAAATGATTCCGCAAAATTGATGTTACCAGCAGATACTGTGTTTCTGTTACGGTTTGAGTGCTGAACACTCGACGGTCCCACGGTTGGCAAGTTGGAACTGTGAGATTCAGTACGTGCACCACTGGTGTTATGTGGAAAAGCACATGTAAGATTCTGCAACAGTCTCTGCTGATACTCCTGCATGCGTGCATCCCTTTCTATGGCAGGAATAATTTCTGCAAATTTACTTTTGTACCGTGGATCTAACAGTGTGGCAACCCAGTAGTCAGGATTATTTCTAATTCTCACAATTCGAGGGTCATGTTGCAGGTAGTGCAGCAAGAAGGCACTCATGTGTGTTGCGCATCCAGGAGCACCAAGTCCCTGTTGTGTTGGTGACGACGTAACAATCATGCTTCCTTCCTCTATCCTCTCCCCCCAACCTCGCACAACAGAAATGTTATCAAGGTCTCCCTTATCTGATGAGTCTTCCATCAGTTCGTCCTCCACTTCTTCCTGGGCTCCTGCACCTTCCTCACTAGTTTGGCTGCTACCATGCACCCTGGTAAAACCATCTCCCCCACCCTCACATGCCTGCTGCCTTGGTGCTGCCGACCGTCTGGACCTTGTAGATGTTAGCCCTTCCGCATACAACTCCTCCTCCTCTACTTCCTCCACCTTCTCTTGTGTCACCACCTGACTCCGAATTCTGTTTAACATGTGCTCCAGCATGTAAATCACCGAAATAGTCATGCTGATAATGGCATCGTCAGCACTAAACATCTTCGTCGCCATTTCAAAACTGTGCAGAAGGGTGCATAGGTCCCTGATCTGGGACCACTCCTCCAGCGTGATTTGCCCCACCTCTGGATCTCGTTGGCCCAGGCTATACGTCAGAACGTATTGCACCAGGGCTTGTCGGTGCTGCCACAGTCGCTGCAACATGTGCAGAGTTGAATTCCACCGGGTAGGCACATCGCATTTTATCCGGTGAAGTGGCAGGCCCACGACTTCTGTAGAGATGTAAGTCGCCGAGCTGCGGGATGCGAACGGCGGTAGTGAGCACACAGCGACCGTGCCCTCTGCAGAAGACCATCTAGTCCGGGATAGTGGGCTAAAAATTGCTGAACAACCAGGTTGAACACGTGAGCCATACAAGGCACGTGTGTGACATTGCCCCGGCGAAGGGCCGTACCCAGATTTGCAGCATTGTCGCACACGGCCTTCCCTGGTTTCAGGTCCTGAGGAGACAACCATTCATGAAATTGGTTCTCCAGAGCTGAACACAACTCCTCAGCTGTGTGACTCACATTTCCCAGACATTTCAAAGTAAAAACCGCCTGATGATGTTGAGCCCTACTGCCAGCATAGTTAGGAGGTGTGCAGGATCTCTTCTGCACAGTTAGAAAGCTTGTGGCATGACCAGACAGGCTTTGGGTGCAGGTGGAGGACCGAGAGGAGGTTGAGGAGGCAGAAGCAGTGAAGGAACTTTGAGATAAAGAGGATTGATGCACAACTCGTGGGGACGGCAAGACTTGGACAGCAGCCCCTTGTCCTGCTGTCACCATAGTTACCCAGTGCCCAGTCAGCGACATGTAACGCCGCTGTCCATGCCTACTCGTCCAAGTGTCTGTGGTGAAATGCACCCTGTCACACACAGAGTTTCTCAAAGAAGCGGTGATGTTGTGTGCGACATGCTGGTGGAGCGCAGGCACACCTTTCTTTGAGAAGTAGTGCCGACTGGGCATCTGGTACTGGGGCACTGCGATGGACATAAGGTCTCGAAAATCCTCTGTGTCCACCAGGCGGAAAGGCAGCATTTCTGTAGCCAAGAGCTTGCAGATTTATGCGGGGGCATTTATGCATATAGCATTTATGCATACTTTATCGAAGTGCCATAATTTAGCAAAGTGCCCTGGCAGCTAGAAAATGGCATTGCTAATATTCATCTTTCTTCTCTTCTTACAGGTATATATTTTTCACTGCTTGTGTGATCTGTCCTGAAAACTGCATTATATCTCCATGCAATGCTCTGCAGCCTATCAATTTCTGGTATATATTTTTCACTGCTTGTGTGATCTGTCCTGAAAACTGCATTATATCTCCATGCAATGCTCTGCAGCCTATCAATTTCTGGTATATATTTTTCACTGCTTGTGTGATCTGTCCTGAAAACTGCATTATATCTCCATGCAATGCTCTGCAGCCTATCAATTTCTGGTATATATTTTTCACTGCTTGTGTGATCTGTCCTGAAAACTGCATTATATCTCCATGCAATGCTCTGCAGCCTATCAATTTCTGGTATATATTTTTCACTGCTTGTGTGATCTGTCCTGAAAACTGCATTATATCTCCATGCAATGCTCTGCAGACTATCAATTTCTGGTATATATTTTTCACTGCTTGTGTGATCTGTCCTGAAAACTGCATTATATCTCCATGCAATGCTCTGCAGCCTATCAATTTCTGGTATATATTTTTCACTGCTTGTGTGATCTGTCCTGAAAACTGCATTATATCTCCATGCAATGCTCTGCAGACTATCAATTTCTGGTATATATTTTTCACTGCTTGTGTGATCTGTCCTGAAAACTGCATTATATCTCCATGCAATGCTCTGCAGCCTATCAATTTCTGGTATATATTTTTCACTGCTTGTGTGATCTGTCCTGAAAACTGCATTATATCTCCATGCAATGCTCTGCAGCCTATCAATTTCTGGTATATATTTTTCACTGCTTGTGTGATCTGTCCTGAAAACTGCATTATATCTCCATGCAATGCTCTGCAGCCTATCAATTTCTGGTATATATTTTTCACTGCTTGTGTGATCTGTCCTGAAAACTGCATTATATCTCCATGCAATGCTCTGCAGACTATCAATTTCTGGTATATATTTTTCACTGCTTGTGTGATCTGTCCTGAAAACTGCATTATATCTCCATGCAATGCTCTGCAGCCTATCAATTTCTGGTATATATTTTTCACTGCTTGTGTGATCTGTCCTGAAAACTGCATTATATCTCCATGCAATGCTCTGCAGCCTATCAATTTCTGGTATATATTTTTTCACTCCTCTAGCTTTTTTATTCCATGATACTTAAAGGTCATCACACTTACTTTAAGAGTTTATGATCCATGCCGAGTTTACTAGTCTGTTTTTTTTTTTTTTTTTTTTCCCTGCACTTTATGGTCTCCTGTTGTCTTTTAAGCTAGTGATTGATTGTTAATGAGTTAAATCTGTGCAGATCTAAGCAGATACGTCCCTATATATTGAGACTTAGTTAAGGGGGGGCATTTATGCGGGGGCATTTATGCATACTTTATCGAAGTGTCATAATTTAGCAAAGTGCCCTGGCAGTTAGAAAATGGCATTGCTAATATTCATCTTTCTTCTCTTCTTACAGGTATATATTTTTCACTGCTTGTGTGATCTGTCCTGAAAACTGCATTATATCTCCATGCAATGCTCTGCAGCCTATCAATTTCTGGTATATATTTTTCACTGCTTGTGTGATCTGTCCTGAAAACTGCATTATATCTCCATGCAATGCTCTGCAGCCTATCAATTTCTGGTATATATTTTTCACTGCTTGTGTGATCTGTCCTGAAAACTGCATTATATCTCCATGCAATGCTCTGCAGCCTATCAATTTCTGGTATATATTTTTCACTGCTTGTGTGATCTGTCCTGAAAACTGCATTATATCTCCATGCAATGCTCTGCAGCCTATCAATTTCTGGTATATATTTTTCACTGCTTGTGTGATCTGTCCTGAAAACTGCATTATATCTCCATGCAATGCTCTGCAGCCTATCAATTTCTGGTATATATTTTTCACTGCTTGTGTGATCTGTCCTGAAAACTGCATTATATCTCCATGCAATGCTCTGCAGCCTATCAATTTCTGGTATATATTTTTCACTGCTTGTGTGATCTGTCCTGAAAACTGCATTATATCTCCATGCAATGCTCTGCAGCCTATCAATTTCTGGTATATATTTTTCACTGCTTGTGTGATCTGTCCTGAAAACTGCATTATATCTCCATGCAATGCTCTGCAGACTATCAATTTCTGGTATATATTTTTCACTGCTTGTGTGATCTGTCCTGAAAACTGCATTATATCTCCATGCAATGCTCTGCAGCCTATCAATTTCTGGTATATATTTTTCACTGCTTGTGTGATCTGTCCTGAAAACTGCATTATATCTCCATGCAATGCTCTGCAGCCTATCAATTTCTGGTATATATTTTTCACTGCTTGTGTGATCTGTCCTGAAAACTGCATTATATCTCCATGCAATGCTCTGCAGCCTATCAATTTCTGGTATATATTTTTCACTGCTTGTGTGATCTGTCCTGAAAACTGCATTATATCTCCATGCAATGCTCTGCAGCCTATCAATTTCTGGTATATATTTTTCACTGCTTGTGTGATCTGTCCTGAAAACTGCATTATATCTCCATGCAATGCTCTGCAGCCTATCAATTTCTGGTATATATTTTTCACTGCTTGTGTGATCTGTCCTGAAAACTGCATTATATCTCCATGCAATGCTCTGCAGCCTATCAATTTCTGGTATATATTTTTTCACTCCTCTAGCTTTTTTATTCCATGATACTTAAAGGTCATCACACTTACTTTAAGAGTTTATGATCCATGCCGAGTTTACTAGTCTGTTTTTTTTTTTTTTTTTTTCCCTGCACTTTATGGTCTCCTGTTGTCTTTTAAGCTAGTGATTGATTGTTAATGAGTTAAATCTGTGCAGATCTAAGCAGATACGTCCCTATATATTGAGACTTAGTTAAGGGGAGGCATTTATGCGGGGGCATTTATGCATATAGCATTTATGCATACTTTATCGAAGTGTCATAATTTAGCAAAGTGCCCTGGCAGTTAGAAAATGGCAGTTGGACAGGGCAGGAGACAGGTAAGACATGGAAGACAATTAAACAAACTTGCTTCCAGGTCATCTTTTTGGCAAACAGTATTCACCATTTGTATCTGTGCCATTTATACTCTGGTTGCTACAATCATCCACATTCACCGTTCTCCCACAAATGCGGCACACTTCATCTATATTAATCCCTCACTCCTCTCTTCTCCTATGTACAGTGGTCATGCTCTCTTCACAATGTTATACCACGCAGATCCATTCATTCCCACCATACAACGCAGGAAACGCTCTCACAAATCACTCAATCATCTGCTCACTCTCTGTATCTTCCTTCTATTAGTCGCAGGTGATATTTCTCCCAACCCAGGACTCTCCAGTAATAATAACACTAACTCTTTCCCTGTTACATTCAGAAACCCTGCTAATCTCATTAATATTCCCTGCATATCTTCTGTCTCATTCAACTGTGCCCTTTGGAATGCACGCTCAGCTTGTAATAAACTCTCTTACATCCATGACTTTTTCCTCTCTAATTCCCTCAACCTTCTGGCTCTCACTGAAACCTGGATCCAGCAGTCGGACACCACCACCGCTGCAGCTCTCTCCTATGGTGGCCTACATTTCTCTCATACCCCGCGACCTGACAACAGATCAGGTGGAGGTGTTGGTCTGCTTCTTTCAACAAAATGTACTTTTCAGGTTATCCCCCCTGTACCCTCCCTTATCTTCCCGTCCTTTGAGGCCCACACAGTCAGACTCTACCGGCCCTTCTCCCTGCGAGTGGCGGTTGTCTATCGCCCCCCAGGTCCCCCCCGTCAATTCCTGGATCACTTTGCTGCCTGGCTTACAAATTTTCTATCCTGCGACATCCCCACGATAATCATGGGAGACTTTAACATCCCAATTGGCGATCCTCTTTCCCCATCTGCCACGCATCTTTTATCATTAACCTCCTCCTTCGGCCTCTCACAGCTTGCTAATTCTCCTACACATGAGGACGGGAACACATTGGACCTGATCTTCTCCCGGCTTTGCTCAGTACATGACTTTACTAACTCTCCCCTTCCACTCTCTGACCATAATCTTCTTTCATTCTCTGTCAAGAACTGTGACTCTACTCAAGACACTCCCACCGTCCACACTTATAGAAATTTACGCGCCATTAACACCCAGAAATTTATAAAAAGGTTGCAATCATCATTGGCCCCAATCTCCTCCCTCTCATGTCCCGAATCTGCATTGAAGCATTATAACAAAATAATGCTATGCGCCCTGGATGAAGCCGCACCTCCTACACAAAGAACAATTCGGCATAGACGGCGACAACCCTGGCACACGCCTCAAACACGTCTTCTCCAGAGGTACTCCAGGTGCGCTGAACGGCTGTGGAGAAAATCAAATCTGCCCGAAGATTTCCTCCACTATAAATTTATGCTGAAAACATATAACTCTGCCCTTCACCTCTCCAAACAAACCTACTTTAACAACCTCATCATCTCACTTTCCAATAATCCTAAACGACTCTTTGACACGTTTCATTCTCTCCTCAATCAAACAGCACAGGCCCCGACCACCGACCTCAGCGCTGACGATCTGGCTAACTATTTCAAAGAAAAAATTGACCATATCCGACAGGAAATTTTCTCCCAATCCCCAAGTGTTATGCATGCTCCCCCCCGCCACATTGTATCTTGCTCATTTTCTGACTTCGAACCAGTCACGGAAGATGAAGTGATCAGGCTCCTTGCATCTTCTCGCCCTACCACCTGCACCAGCGACCCTATTCCCTCACATCTCCTTCAGTCCCTTGCTCCAGCTGTCACCTCTCACCTAACTAAAATTTTCAACCTTTCCCTCTCATCTGGTATCTTTCCCTCTTCTTTTAAACACGCCAGCATACAACCATTACTTAAAAAACCATCCCTCGACCAGAACTGCACGGCCAACTACAGACCTGTTTCCAATATTCCCTTTATCTCTAAACTCCTGGAACGCCTGGTCCACTCCCGTCTAATCCGCTATCTCTCAGACAACTCTCTTCTTGACCCTTTACAATCTGGTTTCCGCTCTTTACATTCTACTGAAACTGCCCTCACTAAAGTCTCTAATGATCTACTAACAGCTAAATCTAATGGTCACTACTCCCTGCTGATTCTCCTGGATCTCTCTGCAGCATTTGACACTGTGGATCACCAGCTCCTCCTCACTATGCTCCGCACTATTGGCCTCAAGGACACGGTTCTCTCCTGGTTCTCCTCTTATCTCTCTGACCGCTCCTTCTCTGTGTCTTTTGCCGGCTCCTCCTCCTCCCTACTTCCTCTTACTGTCGGGGTTCCTCAAGGATCAGTCCTAGGCCCCCTTCTTTTCTCCTTATACACCGCTCCTATTGGACAAACAATCAGTAGATTCGGTTTTCAGTACCATCTCTATGCTGATGACACCCAATTATACACCTCTGCTCCGGACATCACCCCTGCATTACTACAAAAGACCAGTGATTGTCTTTCTGCTGTGTCTAACATTATGTCCTCCCTCTACCTAAAACTGAATCTGTCAAAAACTGAACTACTCGTCTTTCCTCCCTCCATTAATCTACCTGTGCCCGATATTGCCATCTCCGTTTGTGGCTCAACCATTACTCCCCAGCTACAAGCCCGCTGTCTTGGGGTCATTTTTGATTCAGATCTTTCTTTCACTCCTCACATCAAATCACTCGCTCGTTCATGTCATCTACACCTCAAAAACATCTCAAGAATCAGGACTTTTCTCACCTTTGACTCGGCAAAAACTCTTACTGTCGCTCTTATTCATTCTCGTCTTGACTATTGCAACGCTCTACTAATCGGTCTCCCTCTTACTAAACTCTCCCCTCTCCAATCCGTCCTGAACGCAGCAGCCAGGATCATATTCCTCGCCAACTGCTACTCAGATGCCTCTTCCCTGTGCCAGTCATTGCATTGGTTGCCCATCCAATATAGAGTTCGTTTTAAACTTATCACGCTTACCCACAAAGCGCTCCATGCTTCAGTACCCCCCTACATCTCCTCCCTTGTCTCAGTCTACCACCCTACACGTGCCCTCCGTTCTGCAAATGACTTGAAACTAAAATCCTCCATAATCCGAACTTCCCACTCCCGTCTCCAAGATTTCTCGCGTGCTGCGCCAATTCTCTGGAATGCACTACCCAGGACAGTTCGATTAATTCCCAATACCCACAGTTTCAAGCGAACCCTAAAAACACATTTCTTTAGACTGGCGTATCACCTAAACACACTCCATCCCAGCTTTCCCCCATATTAAAATCTTCTTCAACTTCGGGTTCAAACCAACCATGCACATAAAAGCCTCTGTCAGGACTGCACACATACTGGCTGGCGACCAGTCCATGTATTATTATTTATCCTATTCAGTATATCAAGGCTGCATTATACAATATATGTACTTTTTACCTTTTGTGTCTCCCCCACTTCCTCATAGACTGTAAGCTCGCGAGCAGGGCCCTCACTCCGTTCGATATGAGATATGCTTATTCTGTATTGTCTGTATAAGTCCCCCCTAAAATTTGTAAAGTGCTGCGGAATATGTTGGCGCTATAAAAATAAACTATTATTATTATTATTATTATTATTGCAGATGGTGAAATTCAACCTCTTAGCTTTCTCATGGCTAGGAGGAAATGGTCTTTTACTTGTCCACATCTGAGGGACCGAGGGCTGGCTATTGTGCTTAGACGGGGTTGATAAGGGTGTGCCCGGCAAACTGCCGGTCTGTGAGGAAGATGCAGGCGGACATGTTAGGTTGCCTTGATCCAAAGGTGGTGCTATCGATGTCGGACAGCGCTCAACACCAGCTGGTGTTACCACCTCCAAAGAAAATGATGACCTGTCAATCACGCTGGCTGTTGCGGGTAAAGAGGTGGCAGGTCTGCGCCCCAAAACAGGTGTGACCGCTGTCCCCCCAGTCACAGAGGATGAAGAGGCCGCGGATGCACAAGATATGGCAGACGGTGGTTGGCCCGGCAGGCTAGGCGCATTGTTGCACAGTGAGCTTCCCACTGCAACTTATGCTTCATGTCCATGTGCCGGTTCATGCATGAAGTACTCAAACTATGTATTTTTTGGCCTCTACTTAGCTTTTGCTGACAAATGTTACAGATAACACGAGTGGGGTCATCTTTATCGATCTGAAAAAATGCCCAGGCTATGCAAGGTTTAGCACCCATGTGACCTGAAGAGCCACCACGACTTGTGGTGAGAGGCAGAGTTGTGTTTGAGGATGCAGTTGTTGACGTGCTTCCAGTACTACGTCTCTGTCCAGGAAGGTGCAACCTGACCTCGTCGTCACTAGCATTTTCCTCCACCTCCTCTGCTGACCTCATCTCTTGGCTGACTGTGGGTTGACAGTAAGTGGGATCTTCAACCTCATCATCATCACCCTGTGCGTTATCACACCCGTTGTCCTCAGAGCCAACCTGTTCCTGCCCTGACAAAAAACTAAAGTTGTCGCTCCAATCAGGTATTTGAGTCTCATCATCATCTTCCTCATTGTCTCCACCAACAGGAGTTACAGTTTGGGAATGAGGGTCTACATTATGGTCAGAACCTTCAGCGTCTGGTCCTGGATCCGACTAATAAAGATTCTGGGCATCAGTGCAGATCATTTGCTCGTCTGGATTCACAGAAACGCTGGAGCCAACCTCTGATTCCCAGGCTATAGTATGAGTAAACAGCTCTGCAGACTCAACCATCTGTTCTACCTCATACTCAGACGGGCAGCTGGTGATTTGGGAGCTGTGAGGAAGCAAGTGCGATTGGGGTGACACCTTTGAGGACTGGAGTATTTGTGATGTTGAAGTTGATGTGGAGGAGAGCCCACTTAAAGGAACACTTGATATCCGTTGAAGCACCTGCTGTTTTTGTGCCTCATTTGGAATTTGTAGCGATTGGCGTGGCCGTAAGAAAGGGATCTTATCACATTGTCCGCTAAAAGAAGTAGACATTTTAGTTTGGCTGGAAGATGGTCTTTCTTCTGCAGATGTTACTGTTGCTTTAACACCTACCCCACGGACATAACCTTTTTTCCCCTTCCAAACACGCCTATTCCCCTTCCCACCAGCAGCAGGCCTTTTTCCACTCATTTTGGTGGTTAACTAATTCACAACTCTGGAGTTGTTTGCACAAAAAAACAATGGATGGGAACCAAGCAGAGCTGAGAGGCCAAACTGTGGTATTAGGCCAAAACTATTGGCTGGGTTAGATGCAGAAAAAAATTATATTCAATTTGCAACCTGATGGAGGTCAGTATAGATGGACTAATAAAACAAGTCCCACTCACTGCTAGAAGGCCAAATATTTTTTCAGAGGTAGATGCAGATAAAAATTATTTTTAATTTGCAACCTGATGGAGGTCAGTATATATGGACTAATAAAACAAGTCCCACACACTGTTAGAAGCCCAAATATTTTTTCAGAGGTAGATGCAGAAAAAAATTATATTCAGTTTGCAACCTGATGGAGGTCAGTATAGATGGACTAATAAAACAAGTCCCACACACTGCTAGAAGCCCAAATATTTTTTCAGAGGTAGATGCAGAAAAAAATTATATTCAGTTTGCAACCTGATGGAGGTCAGTATAGATGGACTAATAGAACAAGTCCCACACACTGCTAGAAGGCCAAATATTTTTTCAGAGCTAGATGCAGACAAAAAATTATTTTGAATTTGCAACCTGATGGAGGTCAGTATAGATGGACTAGTAGAACAAGTCCCACACACTGCTAGAAGGACAAATATTTTTTCAGAGCTAGATGCAGAAAAAAATTATATTCAATTTGCAACCTGATGGAGGTCAGTATAGATGGACTAATAGAACAAGTCCCACACACTGCTAGAAGGCCAAATATTTTTTCAGAGCTAGATGCAGACAAAAAAATATTTTTAATTTGCAAACTGATGGAGGTCAGTATAGATGGACTAATAGAACAAGTCCCACACACTGCTAGAAGGCCAAATATTTTTTCAGAGCTAGATGCAGATAAAAATTATTTTTAATTTGCAACCTGATGGAGGTCAGTATAGATGGACTAATAGAACAAGTCCCACACACTGCTAGAAGCCCAAATATTTTTTCAGAGCTAGATGCAGATAAAACTTATTTTTAATTTGCAACCTGATGGAGGTCAGTATAGATGGACTAATAGAACAAGTCCCACACACTGCTAGAAGGCCAAATATTTTTTCAGAGCTAGATGCAGACAAAAAAATATTTTTAATTTGCAACCTGATGGAGGTCAGTATAGATGGACTAATAGACCAAGTCCCACACACTGCTAGAAGGCCAAATATTTTTTCAGAGCTAGATGCAGACAAAAAAATATTTTTAATTTGCAACCTGATGGAGGTCAGTATAGATGGACTAATAAAACAAGTCCCACACACTGCTAGAAGCCCAAATATTTTTTCAGAGGTAGATGCAGAAAAAAATTATACTCAGTTTGCAACCTGATGGAGGTCAGTATAGATGGACTAGTAGAACAAGTCCCACACACTGCTAGAAGGACAGATATTTTTTCAGAGCTAGATGCAGAAAAAAAATTATTTTGAATTTGCAACCTGATGGAGGTCAGTATAGATGGACTAGTAGAACAAGTCCCACACACTGCTAGAAGGACAAATATTTTTTCAGAAGTAGATGCAGAAAAAAATTATATTCAATTTGCAACCTGATGGAGGTCAGTATAGATGGACTAATAGAACAAGTCCCACACACTGCTAGAAGGCCAAATATTTTTTCAGAGCTAGATGCAGATAAAAATTATTTTTAATTTGCAACCTGATGGAGGTCAGTATAGATGGACTAATTAAACAAGTCCCACACACTGCTGGAAGCCCAAATATTTTTTCAGAGGTAGATGCAGAAAAAAAATATATTCAGTTTGCAACCTGATGGAGGTCAGTATAGATGGACTAATAAAACCAGTCCCACACACTGCTAGAAGCCCAAATATTTTTTCAGAGGTAGATGCAGAAAAAAAATATATTCAGTTTGCAACCTGATGGAGGTCAGTATAGATGGACTAATAGAACAAGTCCCACACACTGCTAGAAGGCCAAATATTTTTTCAGAGCTAGATGCAGAAAAAAAAATATTTTGAATTTGCATCCTGATGGAGGTCAGTATAGATGGACTAATAGAACAAGTCCCACACACTGCTAGAAGGACAAATATTTTTTCAGAGCTAGATGCAGAAAAAAATTATATTCAGTTTGCAACCTGATGGAGGTCAGTATAGATGGACTAATAAAACAAGTCCCACACACTGCTAGAAGCCCAAATATTTTTTCAGAGGTAGATGCAGAAAAAAATTATATTCAGTTTGCAACCTGATGGAGGTCAGTATAGATGGACTAATAGAACAAGTCCCACACACTGCTAGAAGGACAAATATTTTTTCAGAGCTAGATGCAGACAAAAATTTATTTTGAATTTGCAACCTGATGGAGGTCAGTATAGATGGACTAGTAGAACAAGTCCCACACACTGCTAGAAGGACAAATATTTTTTCAGAGCTAGATGCAGAAAAAAAATTATATTCAATTTGCAACCTGATGGAGGTCAGTATAGATGGACTAATAGAACAAGTCCCACACACTGCTAGAAGGCCAAATATTTTTTCAGAGCTAGATGCAGACAAAAAAATATTTTTAATTTGCAACCTGATGGAGGTCAGTATAGATGGACTAATAGAACAAGTCCCACACACTGCTAGAAGCCCAAATATTTTTTCAGAGGTAGATGCAGAAAAAAATTATATTCAGTTTGCAACCTGATGGAGGTCAGTATAGATGGACTAATAGAACAAGTACCACACACTGCTAGAAGGCCACATATTTTTTCAGAGCTAGATGCAGACAGAAAAATATTTTTAATTTGCAACCTGATGGAGGTCAGTATAGATGGACTAATAGAACAAGTACCACACACTGCTAGAAGGTCACATATTTTTTCAGAGCTAGATGCAGACAGAAAAATATTTTTAATTTGCAACCTGATGGAGGTCAGTATAGATGGACTAATAGACCAAGTCTCACACACTGCTAGAAGGCCAAATATTTTTTCAGAGCTAGATGCAGACAAAAAAATATTTTTAATTTGCAACCTGATGGAGGTCAGTATAGATGGACTAATAAAACAAGTCCCACACACTGCTAGAAGCCCAAATATTTTTTCAGAGGTAGATGCAGAAAAAAATTATATTCAGTTTGCAACCTGATGGAGGTCAGTATAGATGGACTAATAGAACAAGTCCCACACACTGCTAGAAGGCCAAATATTTTTTCAGAGCTAGATGCAGACAAAAAATTATTTTGAATTTGCATCCTGATGGAGGTCAGTATAGATGGACTAATAGAACAAGTCCCACACACTGCTAGAAGGACAAATATTTTTTCAGAGATAGATGCAGAAAAAAATTATATTCAGTTTGCAACCTGATGGAGGTCAGTATAGATGGACTAATAAAACAAGTCCCACACACTGCTAGAAGCCCAAATATTTTTTCAGAGGTAGATGCAGAAAAAAATTATATTCAGTTTGCAACCTGATGGAGGTCAGTATAGATGGACTAATAGAACAAGTCCCACACACTGCTAGAAGGCCAAATATTTTTTCAGAGCTAGACGCAGACAAAAAATTATTTTTAATTTGCAACCTGATGGAGGTCAGTATAGATGGACTAATAAAACAAGTCCCACACACTGCTAGAAGGCCAAATATTTTTTCAGAGCTAGATGCAGATAAAAATTATTTTTAATTTGCAACCTGATGGAGGTCAGTATAGATGGTCTAATTAAACATGTCCCACACACTGCTGGAAGCCCAAATATTTTTTCAGAGGTAGATGCAGAAAAAAAATATATTCAGTTTGCAACCTGATGGAGGTCAGTATAGATGGACTAATAAAACAAGTCCCACACACTGCTAGAAGCCCAAATATTTTTTCAGAGGTAGATGCAGAAAAAAATTATATTCAGTTTGCAACCTGATGGAGGTCAGTATAGATGGACTAATAGAACAAGTCCCACACACTGCTAGAAGGCCAAATATTTTCTCAGAGCTAGATGCAGACAAAAAATTATTTTTAATTTGCAACCTGATGGAGGTCAGTATAGATGGACTAATAGAACAAGTCCCACACACTGCTAGAAGCCCAAATATTTTTTCAGAGCTAGATGCAGATAAAAATTATTTTTAATTTGCAACCTGATGGAGGTCAGTATAGATGGACTAATAGAACAAGTCCCACACACTGCTAGAAGGCCAAATATTTTTTCAGAGCAAGATGCAGACAAAAAAATATTTTTAATTTGCAACCTGATGGAGGTAAGTATAGATGGACTAATAGACCAAGTCCCACACACTGCTAGAAGGCCAAATATTTTTTCAGAGCTAGATGCAGACAAAAAAATATTTTCAATTTGCAACCTGATGGAGGTCAGTATAGATGGACTAATAGAGCAAGTCCCACACACTGCTAGAAGCCCAAATATTTTTTCAGAGCTAGATGCAGACAAAAAATTATTTTGAATTTGCAACCTGATGGAGGTCAGTATAGATGGACTAGTAGAACAAGTCCCACACACTGCTAGTAGGACAAATATGTTTTCAGAGCTAGATGCAGAAAAAAATTATATTCAATTTGCAACCTGATGAAGGTCAGTATAGATGGACTAATAGAACAAGTCCCACACACTGCTAGAAGGCCAAATATTTTTTCAGAGCTAGATGCAGATAAAAATGATTTTTAATTTGCAACCTGATGGAGGTCAGTGTAGATGGACTAATAAAACAAGTCCCACACACGCTAGAAGCCCAAATATTTTTTCAGAGGTAGATGGAGAAAAAAATTATATTCAGTTTGCAATCTGATGGAGGTCAGTATAGATGGACTAATAAAACAAGTCCCACACACTGCTAGAAGCCCAAATATTTTTTCAGAGGTAGATGCAGAAAAAAATTATATTCAGTTTGCAACCTGATGGAGGTCAGTATAGATGGACTAGTAGAACAAGTCCCACACACTGCTAGAAGGACAAATATTTTTTCAGAGCTAGATGCAGAAAAAAATTATATTCAGTTTGCAACCTTATGGAGGTCAGTATAGATGGAGTAATAGAATGATGCTATGCCCAAAAGGTTTTACTTCACTAGGTGCAGTAAAAAAATTGGTATTCTATACACAGGTGGTGTATCTTGCAACACAGATAGGCTACTCCACTGACTAACACACTCTGCAATAGGCCAAAAAGGATTAGCTTTGCTAGATTCAGCCAAATGCTGTGAAAAAAACGTGCACAGCACTGGCACAGACCTGCCTGGCAAAAACTGATAGGAACTGATGTAACTTAGTCCAGAAAAGGACTGCAATTACAATTAGTCTTTACTCCCACAACCTATCTATTTAAGAGCACAGACCAGCCTGATAAAAGTCGTAGGAAATGCTGTAGCCTAGTCCTTAAAAGGACTGCAATCACAACTATTCCCTACTCCCAAGCTATTTGTAGATTTGTGCGAAAATTGGCTTGAAATTAACAAGGTATAGCGCACACAGCAACAGCGGTGCCGTCTAACACGCAGCTGCAGCAGTGAGAAAATGGTGGCGACGGGGAAAATGGCTGGGTCTTATAGGGCAAGGACATGTGACATACACTGCCAATGACACATGCCCTTGCTTGTGTGAAAAAAAGCACTTCACTCCGTGTGTGTGCTGCTGATAGGCTGACAGATTGCACCTCCCCACTGTAAATGCGGGAAAGAGAAAAAAAATGGAGATCTTCATTATTCCTGCAGAGATCCATCCCCTGCCCCTCCTTCCACCCCGCTGTACACTCAAACTGTGTATTAACATTAATTTTCATCATTACTGAGAAAAAATCCAGTTATGATTTTGGTGCACGAACAGTTATCGAACATAACCTCGAACAGCCGAATTTTTCTCAAATCGTTCGTGTTCGCCGAACGGCTCGAACACCGCCCAAAACAGCTCGAATTTGAGATTGGCGAACAGTTCGAGTCGAACAACGCTCATCTTTAATTATGTTATACCACACTATATTACTAATACTATTTTTAAATACTTTGTTACTTTCAAAAGTGACAAAGAATGCACAAATCATAAGGTGTTTCACATCTGAATATTTTTTCCCCAAAAAAGTACAATACCCTTATTATAGCAGAAAAAAATGTTTTGTTAATATGGTAATCATATCTCAGTGTGTGCTGATAGCAGAGAAAGAATGTCTATCAAAATGAAACACAATCTCTAGCTGGACAAGAAATGGGAGTATCTGTTTAACATTGTCTAGTGTATTATATTATAACAATTCTGAATAATTGCTGAATATGTAGTGTGCAAAGCAATAGATTTAGTTTATGAAAATTTCTAGATTATCTATCTATCTATCTATCTATCTATCTATCTATCTATCTATCTATATATCTATCTATCTATCTATCTATCTATCTATCTATCTATATCCTGTAATTTACTTACTTCTTTTCTCCTTTCTTCTTTCTCTTCTTTCTGTAACATGCTATTCTGGAAAGAATTTACTCCTGCTCAATAATAAAATTAATGCTTATCTTACATTAAAAAAAAGTTCAATCTCTACATGGAAATAAACCAGTTTTGAAAAGAAGAATGGCTTTAAAAAATTCCCAGCAGTCTCATATTTTTACTCTGCTTCTTAGTTTTAGTAACAACACGAAACCACTTAGTATAACAAATATGCAATAATAAGGGCAACTGAAAAACTTTTCTCACAACACGGTATGTATACCATACATATAACCTTGTTACGTCTCCGAATATTCCAATAACATGCAGTATTACATCACAGTCATGGATTTTAATTCAGCAGCTGTTCTTACCGGTGTACCTTGGCCTCAATGTGCCGCATTAGATTAAATTGTTCTATGTGAGCACAGAAAGTGCTTTATTTCAGAAAAGCAACTACTGCAATCATTTTGAAATTATTTCAGTTGCTGGTTTCATGTATAAAAATGGAAAATGACCTTAAAGTTTGCATTTTCTCCAAGAATAAACTATTAGTACAGAATGCACCGAGGAAGTAAAACAGTGACAAAAAAGCATCTGTTAGATAATAAATAGAGTGTACAGATTATGATTTATTTTGCTGAATTGCTGATTTGGTTTTAAAAAGAAATGTGAAGTTATACAAGAGCTGCTTCTTATCAGGAATTAACAATGCTCCAGTTCCTACCTAATACCAATTGTTAATTTCTAGAATGTTCAGCTGCATATCTGTCTCTTTGCTTGTAGTCATTGAATAGGAACCCGTCTTACTGATGGGATGATCACACAGGTGATAGGCAGAGTACATTTATAATGAGTCATATGAGCCAGGTGGAAGAAAATAAAGGGGTTGTCTGAGATATAAAACAAAAGTTCTATAGGCTCATAAAATGTAACAGGGGTTGTTGTAACAAGAGTGACATTTATTTAGGATATGCCATAAATGCCTGATAGATGTTGGTCCCATGTCTGAGACCTGCACTTATATCAAGAACAGGGGTCTCCCAACCCATTGTCCCGGCGGATGTCTTCTAACAAATGAGTGGAGAAGTGGCAGTGCATGCTTTGGCTCTCTCCATTCATTGCCACAGGAATACTGAGTACTCCCATGCAATGATTGAAGAGAGGAGGTGACAGAGGCAGGACCTGCATCTATTATACATATTACATATTTATTTCATATCCGATGGAAATGCCATAAATGTCTGTCTTGTGAAAACTAGAGATGAGTGGGTCTTTTGAAACTTGAATTCCCGAACTTGGCTGAATTTTATAAAAAAAAATCAAGTTCATCGTAAATTAATTTGTGTGAATTTCAATACTGCAAAGCTTGTAATTGCTCAGAAAATACACATAGGAGTAAAAAGAAAGAGTAAACCTCACTGACCATAAAGAGCTTATAATTTTCAGGTGAGAGAAAGGGAAAGAGGAACCCACTGACCAAAAAAGCTTACACTCTACAGGAAAGAGAGGACACCGTTAGCCATAAGAGCTTATGCTCCGCAGAAGAGAGAGACTAACCCAGTCATGTTTGCCTGCTCTTTACCCCTTTACAACCCAAGGTGGTTTGCACGTTAATGACCAGGCCAATTTTTACAATTCTGACCACTGTCACTTTATGAGGTAATTACTCTGGAACGCTTCCCCCTGATTCTGAGATTGTTTTTTCGTGACATGTTGTACTTAATGATTGTGGTAAAATTTCTTCGGTATCACTTGCGTTTATTTGTGAAAAAAACGGAAATTTGGTGAAAATGTTGAAAATTTTGCAATTTTCAAAATTTTAATTTTTATGCCCTTAAATCAGAGAGATATGTCACACAAAAGAGTTAATCAATATCATTTCCCACATGTTTACTTTACATCAGCACAATTTTGGAACCAAATTTTTTTTTGTTATGGAGCTATAAGGGTTAAAAGTAGACCAGCGATTTCTCATTTTTCCAACAAAATTTGCAAAACCATTTTTCTAGGGACGACATCATATTTGAAGTCACTTTGAGAAGTCTTTATGACTGAAAAGACCCAAAAGTGACACCACTCTAAAAACTGCACCCCTCAAGGTGCTCAAAACCACATTCAAGAACTTTATTAACCCTTCAGGTGCTTCACAGGAATTTTTGGAATGTGGAACAAAAAAATGAACATTTAACTTTTTCACAAAAATGTTGCTTTAGACCCAATTTTTTTTATTTTCGCAGGGGTAACAGGAAAAAATGGACCCCAAAATTTGTTGGACAATTTCCCCTGGGCACGCAGATATCCCATATGTGGGGAAAAACCACTGTTTGGGCGCACAGCAGGGCTCGGAAGGGAAGGAGCGCCATTTGAATTTTCGATTGTAAAATTTGCTTGAATAATTAGCGGACGCCATGTTGCGTTTGGAGAGCCCCTGATGTGCCTAAACAGTGGAAACCCCCCACAAGTGACCCCATTTTGGAAACTAGACCCCCCTGGGAACTTATCTAGATGGGTGGTGAGCATTTTGAACCCCCAGGTGCTTCACAAATTAATCCGTAAAAATGAAAAAGTATTATTTTTTCCACTTTTTCATTTTTACAGATTAATTTGTGAAGCACCTGGGGTTTCCAAGTGCTCACTATGCATCTAGATAGGTGCCTTGGGGGGTCTAGTTTCCAAAATAGGGTCACTTGTGGGGGAGCTCCAATGTTTAGGCACACAGGGGCTCTCCAAATGCGACATGGTGTCCGCTAACAAGTTGAATGGAAAATCGGCTCAAATTGTTAGCGGACACCATGTTGCGTTTGGAGACCCCTGTGTGCCTAAACATTGGAGCTCCCCCACAAGTGACCCCATTTTGGAAACTAGACCCCCCAAGGCACTGATCTAGATGCATAGTGAGCACTTGGAACCCCCAGGTGCTTCACAAATTGATTCGTAAAAATGAAAAAGTGGAAAAAAAAACACTATTTTATTTTATTTATTATTTTATTTTATTTTTTTTTAAATATTTTTACAATATTTTTTTTTTTTTCACTTTCTGACAGTTTTTACACTTTTTTACTTTGTCCCACTGAGGGACTTTCACTTTTTTTATTTTGATCGCCTGCATAGCATAGGGATGGAGCACCATCCCTGTGCCATGCAGGCAGTCAGTGCTGCACAGTGAAAAGATTGTTTGGTCATGCACTGCGCATGACCAAACAATGTTCCTGCTGCCTGGCGACCCGGATGTTGTCATGACGACATTGGGTCGTCATGGCAACACCCAGGAATCCCCGGCAGACAGCTCTGGAGGCCGGAAGAGGAGGTGAGTATTGCGATCACCTCCCCTTGCCACAGCAATGCTGCGATCAACTTCGATCGCAGCATTGCGGGGGTTAATGTGCTGGGAGCGGTGCGGGACCGCTCCCTGCACATTGTCACAGCTGACACCCGGTACTATCAGCTGACACCCGGCGGCGATCGCGCCCGCACAGCCTGTGTGCGCGCGCGATCGCCATGACGTACTAATACGGGTCAGGCTCTTAAAACCCAGGGCACAGACGCGTATTAGTACGTCATGGGCTGTAAAGGGGTTAATGTTTCAGCAGTATGGGAAATGATGCCAGGCAATTAAATCTCAAAATGTTTGAATTCACGTGAAACTGCTAATTTCAGGACGTTCAACTTGAATTTGATCCTCCGCAGATTAATCTGCTCATCTCTAGTAATAACCCCTTTAAAATAAATAAAAAATATATATATTTTATATTCAACTGTGAATTCCCCTCCGCACACATACACACACACACAATTCTAGTGCCTCCAGCTGTCACCAGCTAAGTTCACAATTAGTATGGCTTACAATGATGATGTGCTCATCAGGTGCCCAGGATCTCTGCAACTAATTAGTGGCCTTAGCAGTTATATGCCAACCATGCTCCCATCATCACCGAGGTCAATAATTGTCTACCACAGTAACATGTGCATGGTGGTATGTCATCAATGCAGGACAAGTGAATTACCAGCAGGGAAGTGTGGAGTAATTGGATAATTAGCAGGTAAGCATAAGCTATTTTTGATATATTTTTCCTGCCTTTTGTATTTTTTTTATACCATTGAGAAGTTTTTACAACAGTAAGAACACAGTAAGAAGATTCGACGAAGACCAGACGGGACATGGTGAGGAGTGGATGGGCCGGAGAGGTGAGCGATAAGATGAATATAGGTATTTATTTTTTTACATTTTGATGGCCTTTTAAGGTTCAGTAAATTGGCAGTCATTGTTCTTGATCCATGTGGAAGTGAACTATGAAAATTCCACATTTTGGCAAATGGAAATTTTATAATGCTCAAATAGAATTCAATGCCACTCAAATTCTCTCATTTCTAATTTAAAGGAAAAAGTAGATTGCTATGTTTTCTTTTATAGCGGAACACAGTAAAAAATATGTATACCATGCAGTACATATTTTTTTAGACATGGCAGTTAAAGGGGTTCTCCGGTCCAAACTGATAAGTGTGCAGTCAGTCTGTGTGACTGCAGACTTATGAATCCCCCCTAGTGCACGCACTGTCACTGCGAGGATTGGCCGGTTTCAAACCCGGGAACAGAGGGTATGTATGAGTTATACATACCCCCAGCCAGTGAGCGTAGCCTACTTCCATACACTTGTATTGACAAGTGTATGGAGTGCAAGGCTGCGCCCACTGGCCGGGAGTATGAATAACTCATACATTCCCGAGACAGTTCCCGAGTCTGAAATCGGCAAATCCACGCAGCGCATAGTGCATGTACTGGTAGGATGCATAAGTCTGAAGTCACACAGAGTGACTGCAGGCTTATCAGTTTGGACCAGACAACTCCTTTAATGATCAATGTATTCCACTGTATACCAATACAGTTGCGAACATCAAGGGCTTTCATCAGGGGTATATGATGGGCAAGGTCACTTCTGCCTTGAGGTGAGATGAGCATCAGATGGTGGTCTGAGTTTTCTCTCAGGGCGTTTTGCAGCTCAGCAGGAGTGGTTACCTCTCTTTCAGACCAAAACACAATTGAAGACATGAGCTCTGGCACTCAAGGGCAGAGGACCACTAATCGGCTCTATACTCCGACATTCAGAGGTATGATGAGATCACTTCATGACACTGCTGACATCACCATAAGGATGGTTAAGACAGTGAGAAAGATAAGTGATCCATAGTGGAGCAGAAAATTCAAAGCACATTTACAGTAGACAAGGGGAAAAGGGGGTGGTGGTGGTGAGGTCACAGTATAGAGAGGAGGCATAGTATATTAAGTGGAAGTGTGGTGGGGGGGCAGTATTAAGGCACATTATAGAGAGGTTGTATTGTGCTGTGACACTGTAAAGATTGAGACAGGTTTCAGAAAGCAGCATGGGATGCAGTGTAGAGATAGGGACCGCTTAGGGATAAACAGTGAAAAGGTTACAGCATGAAGTGCAGAGAGTGTAGAGGTTATATTTCATAAGGGGAGGACAAAGTGGCGGTTATAGCTCATAAAGGCAGAAGTCATGGAGGGTATAGATCTTACGGGAGGACAGTGTGGCAGTTACAGTGTAATCATGCACTAATGGCAATTCTAGTGCTGTATTCCTTCACAGAAGACAGTCATTTGTCCTATAGCATTAGAATATGGACATCAAGTTCATTTTTGCCCCTGCATCAGCAAAGCTAGAATCGATGCTGGCTAATTTTGGGGCATATTCCCAATGAACATTTCCTTTGAAAATAGAGAACATATTATGAACAGACCTTTAATTGCATTTATAGTCCTCCTAACATGTAGAACTCATGAAGTATTGTCTTCCTTTAAAGATGCTGCTAGAAACTTCTAGAAAAGTGGGACTACTGATAAAATGGGAAATTCTACACAAAAAAAGGTGCAGGTGTAAAATGAATCATTTACTCAGGACTGCATTTGGCGTTCATGCTACTGCAGGCACTTTAAGGGGTCACACCTAGTGATGAGCGAGTACCGTAATATTCGTAATCGCTATGCTCGTAACCAGTACTTTGTAATAATCGAGTATTCATTCCGAATAGCAAGTACAATGTAAGTCAATGGGAAATGGCAGTAATTTTCTGTTGGACCGTACAAAGGGGTCTGGGGGTCTGAGGAAAAGGTTGAAATGGATAAGAAAGTGATGAAACAGAATGGGAAGAGCCTGGAGAATATGCCTGCATGCATTTCTGTGGTTTCTGGGAACAAGTTTGTCGCAGTATTACGCTACTTTTACAGACACACAAGGACAACTACCAAACCTAACCTAAATTGCATTTAACAGGCCAAAAAATGTAACAAACAGTTTTCCCTGCATAATTACTTGTATATAAGACTAAATAAACCAGAGAAACCAAAAAAATATCCCTTTTAGCGTTTGTTCACACATACTGTTGTGGCTTTTTTTCGCCTTTTACAATTGGGAGGGCCCTGACTTATACATTTTGAAGGTCCCTCTGTCATACATCATTTTTAGTTCGCTATTCCCCAGCACTTTACAAGCATAGCTAAAATGCACCAGTAGGTATGTTGATCTTTGACCTGAGAGGCTTCAGGTGGCTCTGTAACATGAGTTTTGGAGGGACAGATGTTACTTAGACATTTGGCCGGTCCCTCCATCATTGACACTCAGATAGTGGAATACATATTCCATAGCAGTTTACAATGTGCCCATTGTAGCATTTGGCTTAACCCCTTCGTCCTCCTCCTCCTCCTCCACCACCATGTGATACTGCGGCCCTAAATTTAAATTTTCAGAAGGTATGCAGTAGGCAGGAAAGCTGAGTTTTGTGAGAGCCCTCGTGTGGCCCTGTAACATAAGTTTTGAAGTGCCCTCCTTTACAAATTTTGGAGGTCCCTCTTGTGTACATTTGAGAGTGCCCTCACTTATTCATATTGTAGGGCCCTCACTCTATTATTTAACTAATTTAAGGGCAGAGACTACAGAGAAAAAGGCCAAGAGACATGGAGTACTAGAAGGTAGCAGTGAGTGCGGCCTGCGATGCTCAGGTATGGCTGAACTCTGTGAACCGGAAAAATAAAACTGCACTAGTCAACTGGATGATGAGCTCAAATATATCACTTGTGCAAGTTAATAGACAAAGGATATATGGTGACCCCCCCTCCAGGATGGTTTGGTGAAGCTTCTCCAAATGGCTCAGAGATTTTGATTGTCACTATTCCCAAGATTATATAGGAAGAAAAGACTTCTTGATACTGTACTACTTGATCCAGTGCAGAATGTGCATCGTATTTCCAAAATTTACTCCTGGGAGCTGTGTCATAGGTGCAGGAAGATTCCATGACAAGGGCCTCCCTTAACAAACTATCTACGATGGAGTACTGTAGTAGTTGTGTAAATTTCTATTGAATATGTATCCCCTATCTCAGTCACAATGTGGCACAACCTGTGACAAGGGCCTCCAATGGCAAATATTAGTTTGGGAGTGACGCGCCCCTGGGCCTTCTGTGTCGTGCGGCTTCGCGTGCACGGGGGCTTACCCGGAGCTGGATCAGATGGGGGTAGTAGTCTCGTGGCGGTGACCCGGTCCGTGCCCAGGGAGTCAAACTAAGTGGCGAGTCTACTAGCAGTAGATGTTGGATGACTACGCCACCCGTTGAATGCAGCTTTGGAGCTGCCGCTACAGGGCAGACCGCTGAGGCCGGTGGAAGGATGGTGCAGCGGGGATGGTATAACCCCCAACGGGAGGGGTATGGCCTCAGGGCAGCTGACGTGGATGATGGGGGTAGCAGGAACCACTCAGAGACGATGCGTGTAGTTCAGGGTCTTTACTGGTGACAAAGATAGACCCTCCCGGAGTACTTGCTAGCGATCGGGGCCTGGTCAGTCCTTGAGCAGATGGGATCTCCCCTGGCCAGGCGGAGTTGTAGGCCTTCCCAGCTAACTGTACTCTTCTGGCTACCTTGCTAGAGGCGGGTAAAAGTAGCCCACGTCCCTGAGTGTACCGTGTGGTGCTCACCCGTATGGCCGGTGACTCGGGGCCTTCTAATGGCTTCCGCTCCACGATGGCGGTGCTGGTCCCACGCGTGTGACCGTGCCTTCGGGTTTCTGGGCCAGAGGACCTGCAATCCCCTGCCGGTCGGTTTCTGCTGCTGGGTAAGGATTAGTCCCCACAGCCTCGGACTCCGGGTCCGGTGATAACTTCTCAGTCAGGGCGAGCTCTGCAGCTGCCAGCCCCTGACTCCTTGTAGCACTGCTCCCACAGAGCTCCTGTTGTTTCTTCCTATGCTGCTTCTCTTCTCTACTCTTGTTCTCTCTCTCCTAACCCTGCCTCAGCCCCAGGTTTATATAGGGGAAGTTCTTCCCCTCCCAGGACTGGGCAGGAGGTGTGGCATGCATAAGATCCCTGACCAAGAGACCTCCCACCTGCTCTCAGACATAATATTGCTATTATTGTGGAGACCAGACCCCTGGGGTGCCACATTCCCCCCTAGTGAAATTTAGTACTCCGGGACTAAACATATTTTACAAAAACATAACCGGGTATAACAACAACAATAAAATACAATAAGGAAACACATAAAGATGGTCACGGTGTGTCCGCAACCGGGTGCAGTCTTTGAAGAAAACAAAGGTGTCCATTTCACCAAAACAGGGAGACGTAACCAGGTAGGGGTCTGTCCTGCCCCGAGTCCTTAACAGTCTTTAGTCCGTCCTGGGTTACGCTCCAACTATACACAAAGGATTCCCGGTAAATCCACCAAAGACTCCTGTAAATAACTAGAAACACAAAATTATACACAAGCAACAATAACAGATAAACATTAATAAAATAACTTAAACACTTAGATCCTCCACCGTACGGGCAGCTGGCCTCTAGTGACCCTAGTGGACCTACGAAGCTGGTTGACTGGTCCTGAGCTACAGGGTATAGGAGCTGTCAAGGGTAAACTGGGCAGCCGTCTACGGACCCTTTGGCTCACTAGGGGTATGGCAGGCTCACTATAAGCAGAGGGTTGATCCTCCTGGTCTGCTTGTGTGGAGTCTTCTGCCTCCTGGACCGGCTGTTCTTCCAGCTCTACCGGTTGCTCTGTAAGTACTTGGGATTCTAGTTGGAGGAACGTGAGGACGGGTACCACAACTGCACCATTGACTTGAGTCCAGGACCGAGGGAAGTCTCCGAGCACAGTACTAACCATATCTTTCCCTTCCTCTACGGGTCGAGGGTCTTCTTGTTCCTCTTCAGGGTTCCGTAGCTGTTCGGGACACTTCTTCAGGTGATCCCGGGATACAATGGTTGTGGTTTCCCCTCCGTCTTTGCTGATGGTACAGACCTTCGGGTTGTCGTGGCTTGAGGGCAGTACGGTGTACGGGTCCTTCTCCCACTGGTCGTCCAACTTATGGAGCCGTCTTTTCCTCTTCAAGACCTGCTCTCCGGGCACCAGGGGAACAGCGGGAGCATACTGGTTGTAAGTTTTCTCTTGTCTTTCCCTAGCTTGACAGAGACTATGCTCCACGCTCTCCTGTACTTTCCGGTACTGCTGCTGCCTCTCTGTGTCCCAGTCTGCTTCTGGTGAAGTGTCCTCGGGTGTCAGGACTCCCATCTCCAGGTCAACAGGTAGCTTACCAGGTCTTGCCCTCATCAGGTAAGCCGGGGTACAGTTAGTGGAACCTACCGGGATGTGGTTGTATAGGTCCACTAGGTCAGGCAACCTCTCGGGCCACAGACTGCGTTCTTCCAGGGGCAATGTTTTTAGAAGATCTATCAGCACCTGGTTCATTTTCTCACAAAGTCCATTAGTTTGCGGATGATAGGGTGTCGTCCTTATCTTCCGGCAGCCATACAGAGTGCAGAATTCTTGGAAGACCTCCGCTTCAAAGGCAGGTCCCTGATCCGTCAACACTTGGTCCGGGTACCCGTGTGGACGGCAGAAATGCTGCTGGAAGGCTCTAGCTGCTGTTCGAGCTGTTAAGTCCTTGACGGGGACGACAACCAAGAACCGGGAGTAGTGATCCACGATGGTTAGTGCGTAGACGTAGCCACTTCTGCTTGGGGTCAGTTTTACATGATCCAAGGCTACCAGTTCCAACAGCTGCCGGGTGACGATGGACTGCAGGGGAGTCTTCTGGCTGGCACGGTCCTTCCTTCTTAGGTTGCACGGGCCACAGTCTCTGCACCACCTCTCGATGGTTCCTCTCATGCCCACCCAATGGAACCGCCCGCGCAGCAGGAACTCCAGCTTCTTCCATCCGAAGTGCCCAGCTCCGTCGTGGTATGCCTCCATCACCATAGCTGCGTCTCTTCTTGGCACCACTACTTGCCAGATTAATTCATGCGTCCGGGAGTTAACCATTCTGCGGCACAACTTCCCCTTGTAAAGGAACAGTCGACTCTTCTCAGCCCACAGTTGCTTGGCTTCCTCCGGAGCGTCTGGGTCAAGGCGTGCATCTGGCCGAGTCAGCATCTCCTTTACCAGTCGGACGGCAGGGTCACTGTCTTGCGTCTCCGCCCAGTTGTAATGAGGTAAAGGGTTGAACGTAGCGGATTTACTCCTTACACGGTGGGAATACTGGATAGTCCCATGACGGTGGAATGCGGGGAGTTCAACTTCTTCCAGTCCCTCTGAGTCTTCCCCTACGTCCGGTAGATTTGGCATCCTGGACAGGGCGTCCGCGTTGGTATTGGAGCGTCCTGCCCGGTATTTGATTGTAAACTCATAGTTGGACAAACGGGCCATCCATCTCTGCTCTAGGGCACCGAGTCTTGCTGTGTCCAGGTGTGTCAACGGGTTGTTATCCGTGTACACGGTGAACCGGGAGGAAGCGAGGTAGTGCTTAAAGCGTTCGGTGACTGCCCACACCACTGCCAGGAACTCTAGCTTAAATGAGCTGTAATTTTCAGGGTTTCTTTCGGTGGGTCGCAGTTTTCGGCTGGCGTAAGCAATTACCCGTTCTTTCCCCTGCTGAATCTGGGACAGTACGGCTCCTAGCCCGATGTTACTGGCGTCGGTGTAGAGGATAAAGGGCTGGCTATAATCAGGGTATGCCAGGATTTCATCCCCCGTGAGGGCCATCTTCAGCTGGCGGAAGGACTCTTCTTCCAGCTTCTCCCATCTGAAGGGTGGCTTCTGGTTCTTGGCCTTCCTGGACTGGCCTATCAGGAGGTCCTGCATAGGAGCTGCCTTTCTGGTGAAACCGGGAATAAACCTTCGGTAGTAGCCTACCAACCCGAGGAACTGCCTCACTTCCTTTACGCTGGAGGGGCTTGGCCATTCCTTAATTGCGGTGATCTTATCAGGGTCGGGAGCCACTCCGTCAGCACTCACCACGTGTCCCAGGTACTACACCTTTGGCTTCAGGAGGTGACACTTAGAGGGTTTCACCTTCAGGCCATAACTTGCCAGGGCTTCGAACACTTCCGCCAGGTGTTTCAGGTGGTCCTCATAAGTCTTGGAATATACGATGACATCGTCCAGGTACAGCAGGACCGTCTCGAAGTTTCTGTGTCCCAGACAGCACTCCATTAATCGTTGGAAGGTTCCTGGTGCATTGCAGAGTCCGAACGGCAAACAAGTAAACTCGCTAAGTCCCATCGGGGTGGTGAATGCGGTCTTCTCCCGGTCCGCCTCTGCTACAGGAACCTGCCAGTACCCGCTAGTGAGATCCAAGGTAGAGAAGAAGTTAGCAGATTTTAAAGCAGCCAAAGACTCCTCTATCCTTGGTAAGGGGTACGCATCCTTGTGCGTGATTCGGTTGATTTTCCGGTAATCTACACACATTCTCATGGTGTTGTCTAGTGTTGAGCCACCCCCGTAGTGTTCGGGTTCGGTTCGGTTCGTCGAACACCGGGATGTTCGAGGAACTGTTCGTCGAACTGTTCGTCGAACACCTTAGAACACCGTCGAACACCGTTAAAACCAATGGCAGGCAAACAAAAACACATAGAAACACATAGAAAACACCTGCAAAGGTGTCCAAAAGCTGACAAACTGCTCAGAAGACACTCTGTTTAAAAAAGCCGGCCGGCAAATTCAGCAGCGGCATACACCGGTACCCGACAATTTAGACAAGAAGGAATAGAGCATCACACATAGATTAGATAGATAGAAACATGTCAGTCACACATATAAGAAGCACAGTGACAGTGTTGGTTACTGCACTTGTCATTTAGTGTAAAGGATTTATTAAAAAAAATATTAGTGTTTTCATG
The DNA here is from genome assembly GCF_046119375.1 of Phyllobates terribilis. Taxonomy (NCBI): domain Eukaryota; kingdom Metazoa; phylum Chordata; class Amphibia; order Anura; family Dendrobatidae; genus Phyllobates; species Phyllobates terribilis. The sequence goes on along the minus strand of NW_027362761.1, from coordinate 404,310,682 downwards.
CACCGTCTCTTTAAAAAAGCCGGCCGGCAATTCAGCATCTGTACCCGACAATTTAGAACAGAAAGAATAGAGCTTCACACATAGATTAGATAGATAGAAACATGTCAGTCACATATATAATAAGTACAGTGATAGTGTTGCTTACTGTACTTGTCATTTAGTGTAAAGGATTTATTTAAAAAAATAATAGTGTTTTCATGCACTGTCTCTTTAAAAAAGCCGGCCGGCAATTCAGCAGCGGTACCCGACAATTTAGAACAGAAAGATAGAGCATCACACATAGATTAGATAGATAGAAACATGTCAGTCACATATATATGAAGTACAGTGATAGTGTTGGTTACTGTACTTGTCATTTAGTATTAAAATAAAGGATTTATTATTAAAAAAATTGGCGTGGGGTTCCCCTTAATTTTAGGCTCTAGCGGAGGTTAAGCAGACGGCTGGGGCAGATGTTTGAAGCCTGGGAAGGGGGTAATACCCACGGAGCTTCCCAGGCTACTAATATCAGCCCCCAGCTGAATACATAGCCTTTACTAGCTATTAAAATGGGGGACCCCCCAAAAAAAATGACGTGGGGTCCCCCCTAATTTAATAGCTAGCAAAGGCTAGGCAGACAGCTGGGGGCTGATATTAATAGCCCAGGTAGGGAGCCATGAATATTGGCCCCCTCCCAGGCTAGAAACACCAGCCGTCAGCCGCCCCAGAAATGGCGCATTCATAGGATGCGCCAATTCTGGCACTTAGCCTCGCTCTTCCATGCTGCCCTGGTGCGGTGTCAGGGGGTAATAGGGTTGGGGTTGATGTCAGCTTATAATGCCAGCTGACATCAAGCCCAGGTTAGTAATGGAGAGGCGTCTATAAGACACCCCCATTACTAACCCCATAGTCAAAGTTAAAAAAAACACAAACACCCAGAATAAAGTCCTTTAATTGAAATAAAGACACAATCCTTTATTGTTCTAAATTAAACCATACTTACCATCACGCCCATTCCAGCTGAAGCCAACGATCTCCTGCAATAAAAGAAAAATAATAAAGCAACCTCATCCTTACCTTTCCATGGTTCCCACGACAGCTTCAGCTCTGCTACATCGAGATGACAGGCTGGACCGCAGCAGAACGCCGCCATCCAGCCTGTCATCCCGCAGACACTGAGAAGCGCAGGCATGCTTGCGCTCCTCAGTGTCTCGCTGTGACGACATCCAGATGAGCCGAGTTCATGTCCAATGAACTCGGCTCACCTCATGCACGTCACTGACAGCGTGGGAAAATTCTCACGCTGAAGCGCTGATTGCAGGAGAATTTTCCCACGCTGTCAGTGACGTGCAGGAGGTGAGCTGAGTTCATTGGACATGAGCTCACCTCATGCACATCACTGACAGCGTGGGAGAATTCTCCTGCACTCAGCACTTCAGTTAGGGCCAGCTTGGCATTATCAGCTGGCCCTAAGCCCGAAATTCATGGGGTCACGCCAATATTAGACATGACCACCATGAATTTCTAGTAAAGTATTTAAAAAAACACAACACCCAGAAAAAAGTCCTTTAATTGAAATAAACACACAATTCTTTATTGTTCTAAATTAAACCATACTTACCATCACGCCCATTCCAGCTGAAGCCAACGATCTCCTGAAATAAAAGAAAAATAATAAAGCAACATCATCCTTACCTTTCCATGGTTCCCATGACAGCTTCAGCTCTGCTACATCGAGATGACAGGCTGGACCGCAGCAGAACGCTGCCATCCAGCCTGTCATCCCGCAGACACTGAGAAGCGCAGGCTGGCTTGCGCTCCACAGTGTCTCTCTGTGAGGGCATCCAGAGGAGCCGAGTTAATGTCCAATGAACTCGGCTCACCTCATGCACGTCACTGACAGCGTGGGAAAATTCTCCTGCACTCAGCGCTTCAGCGTGGGAGAATTCTCACACTGAAGCGCTGAGTGCAGGAGAATTCTCCCACGCTGTCAGTGACGTGCAGGAGGTGAGCTGAGTTCATTGGACATGAGCTCACCTTATGCACGTCACTGACAGCGTGGGAAAATTCTCCTGCACTCAGCGCTTCAGCGTGGGAGAATTCTCACGCTGAAGCGCTGAGTGCAGGAGAATTCTCCCACGCTGTCAGTGACGTGCAGGAGGTGAGCTGAGTTCATTGGACATGAGCTCACCTTATGCACGTCACTGACAGCGTGGGAGAATTCTCCTGCACTCACCGCTTCAGCGTGAGAATTTTCCCACGCTGTCAGTGACGTGCATGAGGTGAGCCGAGTTCATTGGACATGAACTCGGCTCATCTGGATGTCGTCACAGAGAGACGCTGAGCAGCGCAAGCAAGCCTGCGCTTCTCAGTGTCTGCGGGATGAGAGGCTGGATGGCAACGTTCTGCTGCGGTCCAGCCTGTCATCTCGATGTAGCAGAGCTGAAGCTGTCGTGGGAACCATGGAAAGGTAAGGATGAGGTTGCTTTATTATTTTTCTTTTATTGCAGGAGATCGTTGGCTTCAGCTGGAATGGGCGTGACGGTAAGTATGGTTTAATTTAGAACAATAAAGGATTGTGTCTTTATTTCAATTAAAGGACTTTATTCTGGGTGTTTGTGTTTTTTTTAACTTTGACTATGGGGTTAGTAATGGGGGTGTCTTATAGACGCCTCTCCATTACTAACCTGGGCTTGATGTCAGCTGGCATTATAAGCTGACATTAACCCCAACCCTATTACCCCCTGCCACCGCACCAGGGCAGCGTGGAAGAGCGAGGCTAAGTGCCAGAATTGGCGCATCCTATGAATGCGCCATTTCTGGGGCGGCTGACGGCTGGTGTTTCTAGCCTGGGAGGGGGCCAATATTCATGGCTCCCTTCCTGGGCTATTAATATCAGCCCCCAGCTGTCTGCCTAGCCTTTGCTAGCTATTAAATTAGGGGGGACCCCACGTCATTTTTTTTGGGGGGTCCCCCATTTTAATAGCTAGTAAAGGCTATGTATTCAGCTGGGGGCTGATATTAGTAGCCTGGGAAGCTCCGTGGGTATTACCCCCCTTCCCAGGCTTCAAACATCTGCCCCAGCCGTCTGCTTAACCTCCGCTAGAGCCTAAAATTAAGGGGAACCCCACGCCAATTTTTTTAATAATAAATCCTTTGTTTTAATACTAAATGACAAGTACAGTAACCAACACTATCACTGTACTTCATATATATGTGACTGACATGTTTCTATCTATCTAATCTATGTGTGAAGCTCTATTCTGTCTGTTATAAATTGTCGGGTACCGCTGCTGAATTGCTGGCCGGCTTTTTTAAAGAGACGGTGCATGAAAACACTATTATTTTTTTTGATAAATCCTTTACGCTAAATGACAAGTACAGTAAGCAACACTGTCACTGTACTTCATATATATGTGGCTGACATGTTTATATCTATCTAATCTATGTGTGAAGCTCTATTCTTTCGGTTCTAAATTGTCGGGTACAGGTGTATGCCGCTGCTGAATTGCCGGCTTTTCATGTTTCACTGTTGGCACTGTTCCCATCGATTTGGGCAATCACTGTAATGCCACAACCACCATGGCTGTGGCATTACAGTGAGTGGCAGACAATCCCTGCATGATTGGTGCTCTAAATAGCGCCAGACATGCAGGACACGCTTTTGGTGCACGAACAGTTATCGAACATAACCTCGAACAGCCGAATTTTTTGCAAATCGTTCGGGTTCGTCGAACAACTCGAACACCGCCCAAAACAGCTCGAATTTGAGATTGGCGAACAGTTCTAGTCGAACACCGCTCATCTCTAGTGTTGTCTTTCTTTTTGACTAAGACTAGTGGGGCTGCCCAGGGGCTACAGCTATCCTTGATTACCCCAGCCTCCTTCATGTCTCTAAGCATCCCCTTGGCGTGTTGGTAGTGTGCAGGGGGTACGGGTCGATACCTCTCTTTTATAGGAGGATGGTCTCCCGTGGGGATGTGGTGTTCCACCCCCTTGACTCGCCCGAAGTCTAACGGGTGTTTACTAAACACTCTCTCGTACTCTTGAACCACCCGATAGACTCCCTGTTTCTGATGGGAGGGAGTGGAGTCAGTACCCAAATGTAGTTGCTGACACCAATCCTCCATTATTTTCTTAGAGCCGTTACCTTCCTCCGGGTGAGATGGAGGCAAGGGTTCCACAGACTGTATAGAATTTTGGTTGATGGTGTATAATTTGGCTAGCGTGGCATACCGGGGTAGGTACACTTCCCTCTTCCCGATATTTATTATGCGAACGGGCACCCTCCCATGGCGTACATCAACCACCCCCCGGGCTGTCAAAATGGTGGGCCTACTGTCTGAATAGGCTGGTTCTACCATTGCTTGGTAATCTCTACCTCTCAGACCAATAGCTGCCCGACACCAAATCATCATTTCACTTTTCGGGGGCATGGCAATAGGGAAAGGGTCACACATTCTTACGCTACCAATCTCACCGCCGGAGAGTTCCACCTGTTGCCGTCGCATCAGTGCCCGGATCTCTTTCTGGAGCACTCGCTGCTGGCCGGAGCTGGCGTTCTTGGCAACCTGCTGTAAAATGAAAATCACCTCTGCAAGACAATTTTCAATCACATTAGTTCCTAGAGTTATCTTTGGGTGACTCTCACGCTTGTCAATGTCTACAATGATCAGTCCCTGTGCTGCCAGTTCGACTCTACCGATTTTAATGGTCATCTCTTTAAATCCGATCTGCGGCTCGGGTTGACCATTGCTGGCGATGATACTCAAGTCGTCGTCAGGGTAGCGGGTTATATCCGAGTCATTCCAGTACTGCTTGAAGAGCACGTACGGGATGGTGGTGACCTGTGACCCGGTGTCAAGTAGGGCACTCATAGGAATGCCATCCAGTACCACAGGCAAGACTGGACGTCCTCCCACATATCTGTCGCGCCAGTTCGATGGGCCTGGTGATCTTTTTCCTGGGGGTTGGCCCTCTACCCCAGGTTGTGCCAGTTTAAAGGACAGTACCTTGCCATATGTCCGGGTTGATTGCAGCGGCGGCAGATGGGTTGTCCGTCCTCGTTGTATCGGTCGCTGGGGCTTCCTCTGGCCGGTGGGGTCCTCCTTGGTCGGCGCCACGGGATGTCCTCCGGTCCGGATGCCAGCTGGATCTTCCCTGGAGTGGAAACCTGTAAAGACTGCACAGTTCGGGTTAGCGCAGCAACGCTTTTAGCTAGCTCTTGGACCTGATGGTGCAGGTCTGGAGCCGGGTCATTGTTCAAAGCCTGCGCATCAGCCCCCACAGGCCCTGCCGACAAGGGCGCCGCCTCCTGGTGGTAAGTGATAGCTGGGCGCCTGTGGGTCACAAAGCCACCCGGTGCCGGTTCTCGGAGCACCCGGATGGCTCTGTCCTTGAACTGTGCAAAGTCCAGATGAGGATCCTGTAAGGCTATGGCCCGCAACTGGGTTCGGTGGACATTGCAATATAGTCCCTCTATAAATTGTTCGGTCAACAGCCTGTCCTCGTTTCCCACGCTGTCGGGGTCGGTCTGCTTAATGGCTCTCAGGGCCTCTTGTAGGTTTAGTGCATAGTCCCTTATACTCTCATGTGCTCGCTGCTTGCACCCATAGAATTTAAGCTTAATCTCGGCTGAGGTGCGGGTATCAAAGGTGTCCCTCAGCCGGGTTAGTATCCCTGCGACAGTCCTCCTCCCAGGTGGCCAGGACTTTACCTCCCTTTGGGCTGCCCCGGTTAGTTGGGCCACCAGGATGCTCACTTTTTGCTCTTCTGTGAGGGGGTACACCTGGAAGAGGCTATCCAGCTTTTCTCTAAAGTCATTCAGGGTATGTGACTCCCCTGAGTATTGGGGTAGCCAGGCTGCTCCCGGGATATAGGGCATGGTGAAAGGCATGACTGCAGCAGCGCTGGCGCTGGCGGGGGTTGAGGCAGTGAATCTCTCCTCCGTATCCGACATCTTCCTCCCCCCTAGTGGACCGTGGCCTACCTTGCGATGATCCTTTTCCGTAGGCCGCGGCTCCGCAGTGGATCGTCAGGGTCGAGGACCTTCCGTCGCGCTCCTGTGATGTCGGCGTCTGCTGGGCTCCTTCCAGGACCTTACGCAACGTCCGGACGTGAGGCGGGGCTTCAGTTCTCGCGCGCCTTCGGAGTCCACGCCCCTCTTCTTCCCGCGCGGCGTCTTCAAGATGGCGTCCAACGGCGGGAAAACTCCACGGATGGCGGGAAGAAGGCAGAAGATGGCGCCGGATGGCGGGAAAACTTCGCGGATGGCGGGAAGAAGGCAAAAGATGGCGCCGGATGGCGGGAAACTTCACCACTGGTAAGTTTGAACAGTCTTTTTCAGGCACGCAGTACCCGGTGGTTGCGGGCACGAAATCCTGCCGACTACGCCAAAAGTTGACGCGCCCCTGGGCCTTCTGTGTCGTGCGGCATCGCGTGCACGGGGGCTTACCCGGAGCTGGATCAGATGGGGGTAGTAGTCTCGTGGCGGTGACCCGGTCCGTGCCCAGGGAGTCAAACTAAGTGGCGAGTCTACTAGCAGTAGATGTTGGATGACTACGCCACCCGTTGAATGCAGCTTTGGAGCTGCCGCTGCAGGGCAGACCGCTGAGGCCGGTGGAAGGATGGTGCAGCGGCGATGGTATAACCCCCAACGGGAGGGGTATGGCCTCAGGGCAGCCGACGTGGATGATGGGGGTAGCAGGAACCACTCAGAGACGATGCGTGTAGTTCAGGGTCTTTACTGGTGACAAAGATAGACCCTCCCGGAGTACTTGCTAGCGATCGGGGCCTGGTCAGTCCTTGAGCAGATGGGATCTCCCCTGGCCAGGCGGAGTTGTAGGCCTTCCCAGCTAACTGTACTCTTCTGGCTACCTTGCTAGAGGCGGGTAAAAGTAGCCCACGTCCCTGAGTGTACCGTGTGGTGCTCACCCGTATGGCCGGTGACTCGGGGCCTTCTAATGGCTTCCGCTCCACGATGGCGGTGCTGGTCCCACGCGTGTGACCATGCCTTCGGGTTTCTGGGCCAGAGGACCTGCAATCCCCTGCCGGTCGGTTTCTGCTGCTGGGTAAGGATTAGTCCCCACAGCCTCGGACTCCGGGTCCGGTGATAACTTCTCAGTCAGGGCGAGCTCTGCAGCTGCCAGCCCCTGACTCCTTGTAGCACTGCTCCCACAGAGCTCCTGTTGTTTCTTCCTATGCTGCTTCTCTTCTCTACTCTTGTTCTCTCTCTCCTAACCCTGCCTCAGCCCCAGGTTTATATAGGGGAAGTTCTTCCCCTCCCAGGACTGGGCAGGAGGTGTGGCATGCATAAGATCCCTGACCAAGAGACCTCCCACCTGCTCTCAGACATAATATTGCTATTATTGTGGAGACCAGACACCTGGGGTGCCACAGGAGGACCACTGCACATTTCAGATTTGTCCACTGCACAATGTGCATAGGGTATGTAAAAATTAGCCGTATGGGCTGAGTCATGGTTGACGCAGGAAGCCACCATCCCAAGGGCCTTCAATCACAAATAGTAATTAGGCTGGAGTAGGAATACTGTCCTGGTTTGTCCACTGCACAATGTGCATAGGGTTTGTAAAAATTAGCCCTATGGGCTGAGTCATGGTTGACGAAGGAAGGAAATGGGTTTTTATGAGAAGGGGGTGATGTTAACAGCAAGCGCTTGAATCTGCATTTTTGGTGAATTTAGGTTGGCTTGCTGTCATCTGGAGGGATTACAAACTGTGGAGATATCCAGTCCTTGTTGAATTTAATCAGAGTAAGTCTGTCTGCATTTTCCATGGAGAGGCGTGTGCACCTATCAGTGATGATTGCCTCAGCGGAACTGAAAACACGCTCTGACACCACCCTAGCAGCTGGGCAGGCCAGCTCCTCCAAGGCATATTAGGAGAGGTCGGGCCAAGTGTTCAGCTTAGACACCCAATAATTAAAGGGAACTGAAGCATCAGAAAGGACGCACGTACACCGCGTGCAGAATTATTAGGCAAATGAGTATTTTGATCACTTTGATATTTTTTATACATGTTGTCCTACTCCAAGCTGCATAGGCTTGAGAACCAACTACCAATTAAGTAAATCTGGTGAAGTGCATCTCTGTAATGAGGAGGGGTGTTGACTAATGACATCAACACCCAATATAAGGTGTGCTTAATTATTAGGCAACTTCCGTTCCTTTGGTAAAATGGGTCAGAAGAGAGATTTGATGGGCTCTGAAAAGTCCAAAATTGTGAGATGTCTTGCAGGGGGATGCAGCAGTCTTGAAATTTCCAAACTTTTGAAGCGTGATCACCGAACAATCAAGCGTTTCATGGCAAATAGCCAACAGGGTCGCAAGAAGCGTGTTGGCCAAAAAAGTCGTTAAATAACTGTCAATGAATTGAGGAAAATCAAGCGTGAAGCTGCCAAGATGCCATTCGCCACCAGTTTTGCCATATTTCAGAGCTGCAACGCTACTGGAGTATCAAAAAGCACAAGGTGTGCGATACTCAGGGACATGGCCAAGGTAAGGAAGGCTGAAAAACTACCACCTTTGAACAAGAAACATAAGATAAAATATCAAGAATGGGCCAAGAAATATCTTAAGACTGATTTTTCAAAGGTTTTATGGACTGATGAAATGAGCGTGACTCTTGATGGGCCAGATGGCTGGGCCAGAGGCTGGATCAATAAAGGGCAGAGAGCTCCACTCCGACTCAGACGCCAGCAAGGTGGAGGTGGGGTACTGGTATGGGCTGGTATCATCAAAGAAGAACTTGTGGGACATTTTCGGGTTGAGGATGGAGTGAAGCTAAACTCCCAGACCTACTGCCAGTTTCTGGAAGACAACTTCTTCAAGCAGTGGTACAAGTAGAAGTCGGTATCGTTCAAGAAAAACATGATTTTCATGCAGGTCAATGCTCCATCACATGCATACAACTACTCCACAGAGTGGCTGGCCAGTAAAGGTCTAAAAGAAGAAAAATAATGACATGGCCCCCTTGTTCACCTGATCTGAACCCCATAGAGAACCTGTGGTCCATCATAAAATGTGAAATCTACAGGGAGGGAAAACAGTACACCTCTCAGAACAGTGTCTGGGAGGCTGTGGTGACTGCTGCACGCAATGTTGATCGAAAACAGATCAAGCAACTGACAGAATCTATGGATGGAAGGCTGTTGAGTGTCATCATAAAGAAAGGTGGCTATACTGAGCACTAATTTTTTGGGTTTTTCTTTTTGCATGTCAGAAAGGTTTATTTCTAAATTTTGTGTACTAATATTGGTTTACCTGGTGAAAATAAACAAGTTAGATAGGATTATATTTGGTTTTTATTAAGATGCCTAATAATTCTGCACAGTAATAGTTACCTGCACAAACAGATATCCTCCTAAGATAGCCAAATCTAAAAAAAACCCACTCCAACTTCCAAAATTATTAAGCTTGGATATTTATGAGTCTTTTGGGTTGATTGAGAACATAGTTGTTGATCAATAATAAAAATAATCCTCTAAAATACAACTCGCCTAATAATTCAGCACACAGTGTATGGTCACTTAAGTACCCCTTGACCATGTTCTGCAACTTATCCCTCCTTGGCATTGTTACAGGCACAGATAGCCCTTGCTGTTGTGCTGGTTTATTGAAAATTGCCCAATTTGTGCACACTTTCCCCCACCTCTGTTGGAGGTGGTGTTCGTGTCTCTCCCCATTATCCCTTGGTGTTGAAAAGTACCTCTGCCACCAGCATTGTCTGAGGGTGATGTTTTCAGCAACTGATCTATAACAGCCCTCTTGAACGATTCCATTGTAAAACTCTTTGGTGACTCCAAAAGGAGAGAAGGAAATTTCTCCTTGTACCGTGGATCGAGAAAGGTGGCCAACCAGTATAGGCTGTTGGATAAAATGTGTATCAAGTGAGGGTCTTGCCACAGACACTTACACATGAACTTTGCCATGTGGGCGAAGCTGCAAAAAGGCAAATATTCTGTGTCCCCAACAGTAGAAACAGTACCTATCCTCTCCTCACGCTGACTCGCCTCCTCCTCCTCCTCTTCCACCTCCTCCTCTCCAGCCTATCCAGGCTGGACAGACATGAATCTTGGGTTGGGTGTCCCCTCTGTAGCATTACGAGTCCCCTCGGTAGCACAGAAAAGCAAGTCCTCTCCCTCCTCATCCTCCTCATCTTCCTCCTCATCACCCAATGTTGCCTCAGAATATTGGCTGGGCTGGGCTGGGTAGTATCACCCATTGGGAAATCTGGCTCCATACCAACATGCTGGGCACTCAAAGCTTCCTCTTTGAGATTATGCAGTGATTGTTTCAAGAGACACAGCAGCGCGATCGTTTCTCTGATAATAGCCTGATCACCGCTCACGAGGTTGGTGCAGTATTCAAAGCTCTCAAGAACAAATGTCAGCGATCCACACCCACTCCACAGTTGTTATGTGTGGTCGCTGACTCTCAGTCTGACGGGCATGTTGAAGCTGGTATTCAGCTACTTACCTCTGCTGCTCACTAATCCTCACCAACATATATGTTGAGTTCCACCGCATGGGCAGGTCACAAATGAGTCGGTGACTTTACAAATTCAAGCATTTTTGCAGCGCTGTAAGAGCAGCAAAAGTGGAAGAGGAATGGCGGAAATGGGCGCTTATACGGCGCACCATCTCAAGTAGGTACGGCAAGTCACGGTAAGTTTTCAGGAATTTATGAACAACTAGGTTCATCACATTAGCCATGCATGGCACGAGTACCAGCTTGCGGACCTTAAAAGCTGCCACCAGGTTACGCCCAATATCGCAGATGACCAGACCGGGTTGGAGGTGCAGCGGGAGAGCCGCTGTGCTTTCTGACCTAAACAGATCAGCTTCAGCAGAGCGTGTTGAAGTTTTGCCAATGCACTGCTGCACAGGTCCCAGCTTGGCAGGGAGGGTAATTCAGCAGAGGATGAGGAGCAGGAGGAGGGGAGAGAGGAAGTGAATTTGAAGAGGCGGAAACCCTGAAAGAAATTGGCCCCCTATTCTTGGCGTGGGTAGGATGTGTGATGTTCCAGTTTGCGCCTTTGTCCCACCCTCCACCAGGTTCACCCAGTGTGCCGTGACAGAAGTGTATCATCCCTGTCCACAACAACTTGTCCAGGTGTCTGTTGTTAGGTAGACCTTCCCGGTTATGGCGTTGGTGAGAGCACGGTTCAGATTGCTTAACACATGCTTGTGTAACGCAAGGATGGCACACAGGGCAAAATAGTGGTGACTGGGAACACTGTATCGTTGGGCAGCCACAGCTAAGATATCACGGAAAGATTGTTTTCCCACAAGCCTAAATGGCAACATCTCCACAGCTAGCAATTTGGCAATGTGCGAGTATAGTATTTGTGCCTTTGGGTGCGTGGCTGGGTATTTATGCTTTCTTCCCAAGCTCTCAGGCAGAGAAAATTGGAAGCTTCACTGGGACAAGGAAGTGGATGTGGTTGATGTTTGTTGTGTGTGAGCAACCGCAGCTTGTGGGCAGGAGGTATGAGCACCTGGTTCCTGAACAGCAGATTCTGAAGGACATAGCCCAGGCAACATGGCATTGGTTTGACCCGCAGACGCAGATTCGGTATCCTAGTGTTCCGACTTGGCGCACAGCGGGGGTGCTCTTGGGAACAGTTGACCCAGTTGTCACTTTGGGAAAACCATAACTCCTTGGTGCCTGTGTTGGTGCTACATATCCATCTTCCTCTGTGTTGCTGTCATGGCTATGCATGCCAACAGTCCAGGTGGGATCAGTGGACTCATCATCGACCACCTCATCTTCCATCTCATCCTCCTTCCCAGTTGACATTGTAGGCTGACCTGATGGCAACTGTGTCCCATCATCATCAGCCTCCACCTCTGGAGACAGTAAATGACGTTCCTCTAAGTGGCTTTCTTCTGGCCGTAGGTCCTCAAATACTTTAGCATCAACACACGCCACCTCCTCTTGTCCCTCTTCAATGCTGCACGGTGATAGGCCAGAGCCAACAAAAGGATACGTACCAAACAGATCCTCGGAGTGGCCAAGCTTGGGGTCATATCTCTCCTGTGACTGATAATGGCGGGAGGAAGGAGAACTGGCTTCAGGATTGCATGGGCCAGCTTTTTGTGTATCGACAGTAGACTGTGTGGTCGTGGAAGACTTGCTGCTGCTTGGCCAATGCATAGAGGCCTTGTCTGCTATCCAAGACAGAATCTGCTCTCGCTCTTCTGGCTTCCACACACATTTACGTTGCAGACAGGGAAATTTTTCCAGGAACATAGTGGATGCATCAAGTTTCTTCTGACCTGATACAGAGCCTTCTCACGCACCACTGACAACACCACATTCACGTCCCTTAACAGGCTTTTTTGGCATTTTGGGTTTTGTTGACAGATTTTCAGATGTTGCTGGCAGAAGTCAAGCTAGCTGTCATAGCCAAAATAGTGGATAAAATGGCCTGGTGCGTGCTTACTAGCAGGCAGTAGGTAATGTTTGGACTACTACTTTGTGTAGTGCACTAAATGCTTTTTTAAGTGGATGTATGTGGACAGAAGGCAGGCTGTCACCCCAAAAACAGCGAGGAAAATTGCCTGGTGCGTGCTTGGTAGCAGGCAATAGGAAATGCTTGGACTACAGCTTTATGTAGGGCACTAAACGCTTTTTTAAGTGGACTAATGTGTACAGAAGACAGGCTGTCACCTCAAAAACACCGGGGAAAATGGGCTGGTGCGTGCTTGGTAGCAGGCAGTAGAAAATGTTTGGACTACTGCTTTGTGTCGGGCACTAAAACGCTTTTTTAAGTGGACGAATGTGGACAGAAGGCAGGCCGTTACCCCAAAAAGAGCGGGGAAAATGGGCTGGTGAATGCTTGGTAGCAGGCAATAGGAAATGTTTGGACTACTGCTTTGTATAGTGCACTAAATGCTTTTTTAAGTAGACTAATGTGGACAGAAAGCAGGCCGTCACCCCAAAAAGAGCGGGGAAAATGGGCTGGTGCATGCTTGGTAGCAGGCAGTAGGAAATGTTTGGACTACGGCTTTGTGTAGTGCACTAAATGCTTTTTTAAGTGGACTAATGTGGATAGAAAGCAGGCCGTCACCCCAAAAAGAGCGGGGAAAATGGGCTGGTGCATGCTTGGTAGCAGGCAGTTGGAATTGTTTGGACTACTGCTTTGTGTAGTGCACTAAATGCTTTTTTAAGTGGACTAATGTGGACAGTAGGCAGGCCGTCACCCCAAAAAGAGTGGGGAAAATGGGCTGGTGCATGCTTGGTAGCAGGCAATGGGAAATGTTTGGACTACTGCTTTGAGTAGGGAACTAACCTCTTTTTTAAGTGTACAAATATGGACAGAAGGCAGGCGGTCACCCCAAAAAGAGCGAGGAAAATGGGCTTGTGCGTGGTTTGTAGCAGGCAGTAGGAAATGTTTGGAGTACTGCTTTGTGTAGTGCACTAAACGCTTTTTCACGTGGACTAATGTGGACAGAAGGCAGGCTGTCACCCCAAAAACAGCAGGGAAAATGGGCTTGTGCGTGCTTGGTAGTAGGCGGTAGGAAATGTTTGGACTACTGCTTTGTGTAGGCCACTAAACGCTTTTTTAAGTGGACTAATGTGGACAGAAGGCAGTCTGTCACCCGAAAAACAGCAGGGAAAATGGGCTGGTGCGTGCTTGGTAGCAGGCAGTGGGAAATGTTTGGACTACTGCTTTGCGGTGGGCACTAACTGCCTTTTTAAGTGGACCAATGTGGACAGCAGAAGCCAGGCTCTGACCCTTAAAACAGTGGGGAAAATAGACCAAAGCTTTTTAAAAAAAAGGCAGCACAAAATGCTGCTCTCTGTGCTGGAAAAATATTGCTTTGCCTCTGACAAGAGCTGTTTTAAAATGGACACTGAAAGAACACTTTAACCTCTCCCTACCTAATACATAATCTCTCCCTCCCTGTACTCTGACTTTGTTGTGTGCATTCAGCTCTGAAAAGAGCTATTTTTTGGTGGCATTATGGAGCTAGTGAGCGGCTCCTTTAAACACTGAAATAGTATACACTGCAGGTAGCCCTTATCCCTTTCGCAACCCTGGGATTTTCCGTTTTTGCATTTTCGTTTTTTGCTCCCCTTGTTCCCAGAACCAAAGCGTTTGTTTTTTTTGGTCAATATGGCTGTGTGAGGGCTTATTTTTTGAGGGACGAGTTGTACTTTTGAACGACATTACTGGTTTTACCATATCGTGTACGGGAAAAGGTTCTTTTTATTTAAGTGGTGAAAAAAAATTCCAAAGTTTGGTAAAAAAAAAAAAAAATGGCACCATTTTTCAAGACCCGTAGCGTCTCCATTTTTCGGGATCTGGGGCCGAGTGAGGGCTTATTTTTTGCATGCCGAGCTGATGTTTTTATTGATACCATTTTGGGGTAGATTCGATGTTTTGATCGCCTGTTATTGCATTTTGTTGCAATTTTGTGGTGACCAAACAACGTAATTCTGGCGTTTAGAATTTTTTTATCATTACGCCGTTTACCGATCGGATTAATTCTTTCTTTATGTTAATACATCGGGCGGTTCTGAACACGGCAATACCAAATATGTGTATGTGGAGTTTATTTTTTATTATTTTATTTTGAATGGGGCGAAAGGAGGGTGATTTAAACTTTTATATTATTTTGATTTTTTTAATATTTTTAAAACCATTTTTTTTTCACTTTTTGCTTGCTTCTATAGTCTCCATAGGAGACTAGAATCAGCACTTGTCTGGTCGCCTCTGCTACATAGTGGTGATCAGCAGATCACCGTTATGTAGCAGAAATGCTCCTGTGCTATGAGCACCGACCACTAGGTGGCGCTCATAGCGATCAGCTCATGACAAACACTAGAGTCTGCTGCAGACCCAGGGTTGTCATGACCACCCATCGGTGACCCACGATCACGTGACGGGGTCACCGATGGGCGGGGTAATTGACGCGCTTCCGGCGCTGCGCTGTTAAATGCCGCTGTCAGAGATTGACAGCGGCATTTAACTTATTAACAGCCGCGGGTGGATTGTGATTCCACCCACGGATGTTGCGGGCACATGTCAGCTGTAATAATCAGCTGACATGTGTAGGTTTCAGTGCGGGCTCAGTGCCGGAGCCCTCAACGAACCGGGGGTTACAGCATGGTGCGTACTAATACATCCCAGGCTGTAAAGTGGTTAAAAGGGCTTTTGTTTAATCAAGAGGCCTAAACACTCTCCCTAGCAGCTCAGTGATCTCTCCCTATGCTTATAGAACCCAGGCTCCAGACGCAATGTGCACAAAGTGGCGGTGGCAGGGCTTAAATAGACCCTATGACGCTGGGCGGCCAGCCAGTCACAGTAATGACACAACCAAGATGTCCGTGGCATTACTATGATTGGTTAAGAAGCCCAGCATGTTTAGTGGCTGCAAAGGAGGCGCCAAAACTGCAGGGCGGGACATCCAAATATAGCGAGGCGAGTACACAAATACTCGCAATATAGCGAGTAACCTGAATAGCGTACTATAGCGAATAACGAATAGTAAATACACTCGCTCATCACTAGTCACACCCTCTGGTAAGAAAGACTAAGGGTGTTTTTATATTGCTTTTAGGCACCTTAGTGGCTCACACTGGGGCTTACATTCGAACCCCCCGCAAAACGGGATTCGGACGTATGCGCTGATGGGGCCATAGACTATAATGGTGCCAGCAGAGCGAACGTGCACTTTGATGTGCAACATTTTTGGGCATATATGTCTACTGAAGGCGGACATACACAATCTACTATGTCTGAGTGTCTGCCTCCAGTAGGCGTTTTACTACTTTTTTACTACTTCCTTTTTGATTATGCTTCATTTGAGAATCCTAGTGCATGCTGGGATACTCAAATTAAGCGTCATAAGGGGGCTGAGGATGCAATCACTGCCACAGCCTCTATCTACTCCATGAAATGAAGTGTTATCAGTGACCTTCATTTCAGGGGCTGGGATATTCCCAGCTCTGTCACTGTGAGATGTGCACAATGACAATGGACTCTCTCTGGCTCAAATCTGTACTAATGAGCCATCAACAGATCGCATTGTCATTGTGCACATGGCACAGTGACAGAGCAGGGACTAGTCAAGCCCCTGAAGCAAAGGTCACTGATAACACTTTGTGACAGTTACCGCAGCCTCTGCCCCCTAATTATGCTTCGTTTGAGTATCCAAGCATGCACTGGGATTCTAAAACTAAGCATCATCAAAAAGGAAGTAGTAGAAATTAAAGTAAAGCAGTTAGTGTAGTTAAGGAAGGATAGAGACTTTTTTTTTTTAATTTCAAAAACGTTTAAAAACCCTAATCCATAATTGAACACACAAATATAAGTGAATACCTGATCCAATAATTAAATAATTGCTTATAACTATGTATAACTATGGCAATGATAAGCACATAAAAAGGATACTGTCCCTCCTTTTTCCCTTAACTATTTCCCTACCTGGCCACGGAAGTTGGCACCCTATGCTAATACGATGTGGCGCCCCAGCTCCCAGACGACTAACCCGCTGTTTCCCTGGGTAGCCCTAGTAAATAATCCTGGGATTGACAATGGACACAGCTGAGGGGTACAAGAATTATATACAGCAAACCGATAATCCAGGAGGGAGCAAGGGAAGATTTATGTCTCAGGTATAAATCATAATACACTTAAAGATAATGCTGATAAAAATACAAGATGTGTCATGCAAAATTATGCTACTCATCTGAATCCCATACATCTACACGTTTCGACCACTTTCAGAGGTTTTTTAAGAGGCTCTAAAATGCTGTAGCATGACGCTCTGATACCAATGGATGTTGACTCATTTCACACACTATAAATGTCACTTCCTTATTGTGACATCATACATCCATCCATACTAGAGATTAATCGGATAGCATTTCAGTTTAGGTTCCACTGTCCTTAAATATCTCCCTTACTTAAGAATCATCATCCTCTGCAAATTGCCTCTTTAGAAAGGAATAGGACTAGAACTCTTGTGCCACCTATTGGATGTAGCAATCCTAAAAGTCAATATTGACCCTTTAACGAGTCTTGCCACATGATTTAGGATAAATGTCAAACCAGAATCTCAATTTGCAGACACAGCTTGCAGACTTGACCATCCCTTTCATGACAAGGCCAGATGCGTCATCTGATGTGGTGTCCGCATTACTTATTGTCACATGACCTCATCCACATTTCTCCTGTACAATCTGACAGCATCATCAGTCACATGATCATCTGCTGGGCAATCACTTTATTAATGAATGGCTGATCTCCCTGCCCTGGAAGTAATGAGTGGAGCCTCTCTACTGGCATCTGACGTAACTGCCTTCCGCCATCACAACATGTACTTATAATTAGAGATGAGCGAGCACTAAAATGCTCGGATGCTCATTACTCAAAGTGAGCAATTCCTAATGCTCGGGTGCTCGTTTTGAGTATAATGGGAGTCAGTGGGAAATCCGAGCATTTTCCGGCAGACCCTACAAGGAAGTCTAGGGGGCAGTATAAATGTTCAAAGGATGGGAAAAGTGCTGAATGAGTGGAGAGCAACATGGGGAAGACACAAAGCATTTCTGACTCCCAGATTGCTGCTGAGAACAATGTAGTGACACTTTTCCCCACTTTAAAGACTGACAATAAAACATTCCAAATCGACGAGAAATTGCATTTTACAGGAAAAAAGTGTTAAACGTTTCTCCTGTTTAGTAACTTATATATAAGGCAAATTTTAAAAAGGATTTAAAAAAATATATAATTTAATTAAACAAAAATTGAATTTTTTTATTAAAAAATAGGAAATTTCAGTGTAATTTATATAGGAAGCAAGAACTGACAAAAATTAGTGACTCAGAGGAATTCAGATGCACCCTACATTAGACATAAAGGAGGGCCTCATACACATTCTGTTCAAATTATCATCTACTGGTACTCATAATCTCATTAAGGCTATGCACTAAGTGCAAATCCTGCTAAAAATAACAAAAAGGGTCATCCATGCACCCTTGAAGGCACTAACTATATAGCCTCATTCAAATATTGTGAACAAATTGTAGTTATGGTACTCCTACACTCATAAAGGCTTTGCACAAAGCGCCAAGCCAGGAAAAAAACATAAGTAGGGTCTAACTGGTCTGGGAGGTGGAACCTCTGAGCAACTATACAAAGGGGCAGTCCTTGTAAGGAAGCGGGTGGCTCCCAGGGAAGGCGGGCAGGTAGTCACGGCAAGTGACAGGGACAGTCTCTGGGTAGAAGGGGCAGGAAGTCACGGCAAGTGACGGGGACAGTCTCTAGACAGGCGGATGGTCATGGCAAGTGACAGCAGGGTAAGAGTCTCTAGACGGGCAGGTGGTCACGGCAAGTGACAGCAGGGAAAGAGTCTCTAGACGGGCAGGAGGTCACGGCAAGTGACAGCAGGGAAGAGTCTCTAGATAGGCTAGCAGGCAGGTAGCAGGAGAGCGCTCCCAGGTGAGCGGGCAAGAGTCTCTGGACAGGTAGGTGGTCACGGCAAGTGACGGCAGGGCCTCCAGGTAGGCTAGCAGGCAGGTAGCAGGTGAGCGCTCCCAGGTGAGCGGGCAAGAGTCTCTGGACAGGCAGGTGGTCACGGCAAGTGACGGCAGAGCCTCCAGGTAGGCTAGCAGGCAGGTAGCAGGTGAGCGCTCCCAGGTGAGCGGGCAAGAGTCTCTGGACAGGCAGGTGGTCACAGCGAGTGACGGCTAAGCCTCCAGGTAGGCTAGCAGGTAGGTAGCAGGTAAGCGCTCCCAGGTGAGCGAGTAAGAGTCTCTGGACAGGCAGGTGGTCATAGCAAGTGACGGCTAAGCCTCCAGGTAGGCTAGCAGGCAGGTAGCAGGTGAGCGCTCCCTGGTGAGCGAGTAAGAGTCTCTGGACAGGCAGGCAGGTATCAGGCAGGTATCTGGCAGGTACTTCCTGGTCCGCAGGCGGACTGATCCATAGACAGACTGGCAGGTTCTGGTAGGCAGACTGTCAGACCACAGGATAGCAAGCAGGTAAGCAGATATCAGGCAGGTATCAGGCAGGTATCAAGCAC
This sequence comes from Phyllobates terribilis, assembly GCF_046119375.1. Classification (NCBI taxonomy): domain Eukaryota; kingdom Metazoa; phylum Chordata; class Amphibia; order Anura; family Dendrobatidae; genus Phyllobates; species Phyllobates terribilis. The sequence goes on along the minus strand of NW_027362761.1, from coordinate 404,291,653 downwards.
GAATCTGGCTGGTGACTGGCAGGTAACTGGTAACGGGACCTGAGGGCTGAAGCAGAGTTGAAAGGCTTTGCAACAACATTGCTCGGGCACCTCCATTTTGGAGGAGGTGCCTTATATATGGTGAGGTCCTCCGGCCATTGGCCGGGGACTCCTTAGGACGGCACGCGCGGCCCCTTTAAGAGAGGGGGAGCGCGTGCGCGCGCGCCCTAAGCACAGAGGCCGGGAAGCAGCGCGCGCTGCCAGCAGAGCGGGAGGAAACCGCCGGGCACGGAGCGGAGAGGTGAGGGGAACGGCGTCCCTGTCTGGCAGGAGGCAGGGACGCCGACGCTACATTACACCCCCCTTTAGGCCCCCCCTTTTTTAGGCCAGAGAGAAATTTATCAAGGATGAGCGGGGCATGGATGTTCTCCCGGGGCTCCCATGTTCTCTCCTCAGGACCAAACCCCTTCCAATCCACTAGAAAAAAGGACTTTCCTTCTACCCTTTTGGTGGCCAGAATGTACTCTACCTCAAACTCGTTTTCAGCGGAAACCGGAGCAGGAGGCGTACCTCTAGACTTGGAAAAAGAGTTAAGTACCACGGGTTTGAGTAGAGATACATGGAAGGAGTTAGGAATCTGCAAGTTGGCTGGGAGTTTCAATTTATAGGCCACCGGGTTGATTTGTTTGATAACTTCCAGTGGGCCGATGAACCGAGGCCCTAACTTGTAGGAAGGAATCTTGAGCCGGATATACTTGGACGAGAGCCAGACCTTATCTCCAGGACGGAATTGTGGTGGTTCCAGACGTCTTTTGTCAGCCTGTTTTTTCATCCGCTCGGATGACTGAAGAAGTGCGGATCTGGTACTTTCCCAAATGGAGGAAAATTCGTTAACGAGAGATTCCGCAGCCGGATTGTCCACCGAGGTGGAGACGGGAAACGGGGTCCGAGGATGCTGACCGAAGACTACAAAAAACGAGGATTTGGAGGAAGATTCGCTCTCGTGATTATTGTAAGAAAATTCGGCCCACTGTGAAAGAGCCACCCAGTGGGAATGGTGAGCATTAACAAAGTGCCGGAGGTAACTGGTTAAAATTTGGTTGATCCGTTCTACTTGGCCATTGGACTGTGGGTGATATGCAGAAGAAAAATCCAAGGTGACCCCCAGCAGTTTACACATGGCTCGCCAAAAACGAGAGGTGAACTGAACCCCTCGGTCGGATACGATGTGGAGAGGAAGACCGTGTAGACGGAAGACATGATGGATAAAGTCTTTAGCTAACTCTGATGCAGACGGGAGACCCGGCAGGGGAATAAAGTGAGCCATTTTGGAAAAGCGGTCAGCGACCACCCATATGACCGTACAACCGGCAGAGACAGGGAGGTCCGTTATAAAGTCCATAGCTATATGCTGCCACGGGGCAGCAGGTACAGGAAGAGGAAGGAGACGGCCGGCTGGCAGATGTCTCGGAACCTTGTTGCGGGCGCAGGACACACAGGCTGAAACAAAGTCTATTACGTCCTTGTGCAGGGTAGGCCACCAGTAATGCCGGGAAATAAGCTGGAGGGTCTTTTTCTGACGAGCGTGGCCAGCTAGCTTGGACGAGTGTCCCCAGTGTAGAACCTTCTCACGATCAGGAACAGTTACGAATGTCTTACCAGGTGGAAGACGATTTAGATTCACGGGGGCCACCTGCATTACTTTGGCGGGGTCGATGATGTGTTTAGGCTCCTCCTCAAGATCAGAGGCCAAAAAGGATCGGGATAAGGCATCAGCTTTGATGTTTTTGTCAGCCAGGCGAAAATGTAGAATGAAATTAAAGCGGGCGAAGAACAAGGACCACCGGGCTTGGCGCGGGTTAAGTCTCTGGGCACTCAGGAGGTAAGCCAAGTTCTTGTGGTCCGCGTAAATTATTACCGGGTGAAGAGTCCCCTCGAGCAGGTAATGCCACTCCTCCAGTGCCAGCTTAATGGCCAACAATTCTCGGTCTCCTATAGAATAGTTGCGCTCAGATGAGGAGAAGAGTTTGGAGAAGAAGCCGCAGGTTACCATTCTTCCGGAAGACGACTTTTGGGTAAGTACTGCTCTGGCTCTGGAGGAGGAAGCGTCGACTTCTAGAAAGAATTGTTTGTTGCTGTCCGGACGATGCAGCACAGGGGCGGAGGAAAAAGCTCGTTTTAAAGAAAGGAAGGCCTCCTCTGCTTCGGGCGGCCGTTCTCTGGGATTAGCGCCCTTACGGGTGAGCGCCGAGATAGGGGCAGTCCGGGAAGAGAAGTGCGGAATGAAGAGGCGGTAGTAGTTGGCGAAGCCCAGGAACCGCTGAATAGCCTTCAACACCTCTGGTCGGGGCCACTTCTCGATGGCAGACAGTTTCTCAGGGTCCATTTGTAGGCCGGCCTGAGAGATTATGTAGCCCAGAAACGGAAGCGAGGTCTGCTCAAAGAGGCACATCTCATATTTAGCGAAGAGGTGGTTCTGCCTGAGCCTGAGCAGGACCTGACGAACGTCCCTCCGGTGAGTGAGAAGATCCAGAGAGAAGACCAAGATGTCGTCCAGGTACACCACCACGCAGAAGTAGAGAAGGTCATGGAAGATGTCATTGACCAACTCTTGAAAGACGGCGGGAGCGTTACAGAGTCCGAAGGGCATTACAAGATATTCATAGTGGCCATCCCGGGTGTTGAATGCCGTCTTCCATTCATCCCCCTGACGGGTACGGACCAGATTATACTCCCCACGGAGGTCCAGCTTGGTGAAGATTCTAGCCCCCCTCAGACGGTCAAATAATTCAGGAATGAGCGGAAGGGGGTATTTATTCTTCACTGTGATCTGGTTAAGGGCTCTATAGTCTATACAGGGACGGAGTGAGCCTTCCTTCTTTTTGACGAAGAAGAAGCCTGCTCCCGCCGGGGAGGTAGATTTCCGGATAAATCCCCGGGCCAGATTCTCCTCAATATATTCAGACATGGACCGGGTCTCAGCAGCGGACAAAGGGTAAATACGCCCACGGGGAGGAGTAGCGCCAGGCATCAGGTCAATTGGGCAGTAGTATGGTCTATGAGGGGGTAATGTCTCTGCTTCTTTTTTATTAAAGACGTCCGCAAAAGACCAATAGGGAGCTGGTAGGCCGGGTAGATTGTCTGGGGTAGGAGAAGGATGAGCAGGATGAACGGGAACTAAACAAGTCTTATGGCAGTCCTGTCCCCAGCGAAGAACTTCTCCGGTCTGCCAATCAAGCACGGGTGCGTGTTTCTGGAGCCAAGGTAGGCCTAGCAAGAGGGCGTAAAAGAGTCCAGGCAGAACATGGAAGCAGATGATCTCAGAGTGCAGCATTCCCACCTGCAGAGTTATGGATTCGGTGATGAGTTGGATGGGATGTGGTAAGAGGCCCCCATCCACGGCGGCGACAGATAAGGGTACAGCCAGAGGTTTGGTGGGAATGCGGTATTTCTCTACCAGGGACTGAGAAATGAGATTTCCGGCAGCTCCAGAGTCAAGTTGAGCCAGTTCAAAATAACGGTTCTCACCGCAGATGATAGAGACCGATAGCATTAGAGATGGAGAGGGTTTATTTCTGTCTAGGGTGACCTCTCTGAGCGATCCTAGACACAGGCGTTTCCCGACCTCTCTGGGCAGGAACGGATCCGGTGCTCCTTACTACCACAGTAGAAGCAGCTCCCCTCGGCACGGCGTAATTCCTGATGGGTCTTGACCATCTTGGTCTGGTCGACCTGCATAGGCTCGGGTGAGTGCGCCGGTGGAGTAACGGAGGAAGTGACGGATCTCTGGAAGGTAGGGGCAAGGCGTGGAAACCTCCTCTCATGGGTGACCTCTTTGGTGCGCTCCTGGAACCGGATGTCAATCCGGGTGGCAAGTGTAATTAAGTCGTCGAGAGTGATAGGAATGTCCCGACCGGCGAGTTCATCTTTAATACGGCCAGACAGACCCTCCCAGAAGACGGACACCAGGGCGTCGTTATCCCAGGCAAGCTCCAAAGCAAGGGTACGGAACCGTATGGCATATTGGCCCATGGTGAGACTTCCTTGGCAGAGGCATAGCAGAGATGAGGCGGATGAGGTCCTCCGTCCTGGTTCGTCGAAGACCTTCCGGAAAGCCAAGAGAAAGGCTGGCAGATTGAACACCAGGGGGTCTCCTCTCTCCCATAGAGGATTTAGCCAAGCCAGCGCCTCCCCCGTGAGATGGGACATGATGAAGGCTACTTTGGCTCAGTCGGTGGAAAACTGGTGTGCCAACAGTTCGAAGTGCAGAGTGCACAGGTTAATGAAGCCCCGTGCCTGACCGGGATCTCCGCCAAAACGAGGCGGGGCGGTGAGGCGGGGACCGGGAAGAGATGCCATGGAATTGATGGGCAGCGGCGCTGCCGGGGTAGGAGTCGTGCGACTGGAAGCCGGTCCCGAAGATGTAGACAGTGTGTCCAGGCGGGAGTTAACACTACGCAGGTGGCTCAGGATTGACTCCTGTGGGGACCTCTGACGGGACAGTTCATGGCATAGGTCCGAGAGCGAGGGAGCTTGGGTGCCACCGGGTTCCATGGCCCGAGCAAACTGTAACGGGTCTGGGAGGTGGAACCCATGAGCAACTATACAAAGGGGCAGTTCTTGTAAGGAAGCGGGTGGCTCCCAGGGAAGGCAGGCAGGTAGTCACGGCAAGTGACAGGGACAGTCTCTGGGTAGAAGGGGCAGGAAGTCACGGCAAGTGACGGGGACAGTGTCTAGACAGGCGGATGGTCACGGCAAGTGACAGCAGGGTAAGAGTCTCTAGACGGGCAGGTGGTCACGGCAAGTGACAGCAGGGAAGAGTCTCTAGACGGGCAGGTGGTCACGGAAAGTGACAGCAGGGAAGAGTCTCTAGATAGGCTAGCAGGCAGGTATCAGGTGAGTGCTCCCAGGTGAGCGGGCAAGAGTCTCTGGACAGGCAGGTGGTCACGGCAAGTGACGGCAGGGCCTCCAGGTAGGCTAGCAGGCAGGTAGCAGGTTAGCGCTCCCAGGTGAGCGGGCAAGAGTCTCTGGACAGGTAGGTGGTCACGGCAAGTGACAGCAGAGCCTCCAGGTAGGCTAGCAGGCAGGTAGCAGGTGAGCGCTCCCAGGTGAGCGGGCAAGAGTCTCTGGACAGGCAGGTGGTCACAGCGAGTGACGGCTATGCCTCCAGGTAGGCTAGCAGGTAGGTATCAGGTAAGCGCTCCCAGGTGAGCGAGAAAGAGTCTCTGGACAGGCAGGTGGTCACAGCAAGTGACGGCTAAGCTTCCAGGTAGGCTAGCAGGCAGGTAGCAGGTGAGCGCTCCCAGGTGAGCGAGTAAGAGTCTCTGGACAGGCAGGCAGGTATCAGGCAGGTATCTGGCAGGTACTTCCTGGTCCGCAGGCGGACTGATCCATAGACAGACTGGCAGGTGCTGGTAGGCAGACTGTCGGACCACAGGATAGCAAGCAGGTAAGCAGATATCAGGCAGGTATCAGGCAGGTATCAAGCACGAATCTGGCTGGTGACTGGCAGGTAACTGGTAACGGGACCTGAGGGCTGAAGCAGAGTTGAAAGGCTTTGCAACAACATTGCTCGGGCACCTCCATTTTGGAGGAGGTGCCTTATATATGGTGAGGTCCTCCGGCCATTGGCCGGGGACTCCTTAGGACGGCGCGCGCGGCCCCTTTAAGAGAGGGGGAGCGCGCGCGCCCTAAGCACAGAAGCCGGGAAGCAGCGTGCGCTGCCAGCAGAGCGGGAGGAAGCCGCCGGGCACGGAGCGGAGAGGTGAGGGGAACGGCGTCCCTGTCTGGCAGGAGGCAGGGATGCCGACGCTACATAGGGTCATTTATAGACACTAGAAAGCAACAACTGGAGGGCCTCATTCAAATATGGAACATTAAAAACACTTTATGTGCTGCTATCATTTGATGGTGTGTAAAAGTTGAGTCTATGGCAGGCTTTGTTCATTGCAATCAGAGTGAGCCTATCAGCACTTTCTGTTGACAGGCAAAAGTGTCTGTCTGTTGTGACCCCACTCTGGCACTAACAATCCGCTCAGACAAGATGCTAGTGGCAGGGTAGCACAACACTTCCAAGGCATGGAGGGACAGCTCATGCCAGGTGTCCAGCTTTGAGACCCAATAGCTGAAGGTTGTAGAGGAATTAGGGAGTACGCTGGTTTGGTCAGCCAGGTATTGTTTGACCATATTTTAAAACTTTTCTCTCCTTGTCAAAAATATCCGGTCATGGGGGCCTGGATGCTGGGAGGGTGTCATGAAATTGGCCCAGGCCTTTGACAGTATGACCCTGCCTTGGCTGTACCAGGTGTGTGTTTCCCTCACCTCTCCTCCTTGGTTGGGCAAGGAAGCTTGCCCCTTGCCACTAGCATTGCCTGATGGGATTTTTTTCAACATAATTTCCACAATGGCCTTCTTGTATAGCACAATTTTAGAAGACCTCTATGCCTCAGGAAGAAGAGATCCAAAGTTCACCTTGTAGCGTGGGTCTAGCAGGGTGAACAACCAGTACTCTTTTTTGTCCAAGATGAATGTAACGCGAGGGTCACAAGAAAGGCAGCGGTACATAAAGTCAGCCATATGTGCCACACTCCCTACAGTCAATACTTCCCTGTCTTCATCATGATGATGACTCTCCATCTGCTACTGTCACGGGTGTGTCGCCACGAAGATCGTCACGAGTACACAGCCTGACTTCTCGCAGCTGACTTGTTGGTGCTTTGTGTTTTTCGGCAGTGAGGGAGTTAATTCTCTCTCTCTCTGTGCTAGACGAGGTCCAGCCTCGCCCAGCTGCAATCAATGCTGCTGTAGTGAGACTCCTTCAAATGCCTGCTGGTCTGTTTGGGAAGTGTCGGTGAAAGCATTTCATTCAGACTAACAGAGCGGATCGTGGTGTTTGGAGTTTCTGAGATAAGTGTATTTGGAGTGTTTTTTCCCTTCCTCGCTTTATCATTTATCTCCTTTCCCGTTGGTGTTCCCTCTGTTGTAGTTGTGTAGTTGTTGTATGCAAGGTGGTTTTGGTTTTTCCCTTGTACTGTCTCGTTCGTCTAAGTACTGTGTGTGGGCATATTATTACTTGTCCCCTTTTGTTGTGATCGGGGTCCTTCTCAGGACTAGATTACTTAGGTGCAGGGATCCTCAGGAGGTAGGGGTTACGCTGGCGGCCTGGACCTCTGTACCTTTAACAGTACCTCCAGGTTGAGGGACTAGTCAGGGCCCCAGCTTAGGGTCAGCTTAGGCCCCCTACCTCCAGTATACAGAGACAGCGTGACATTTTCACCGACCACTTAGTTTTTCTCCAGCTACCATGGATCCAGTAGCCGGTCTAGCTCGGCAGTTGCAGAGTTTGTCCATGGAGCTGGCGGACGTTAGGTCCAAGGTTTTGCATTCTCAGGAGCAAGCCGGACCAGAACCTAAAGTAGCTCTCCCTGACAGGTTCACTGGGGGGGCGGGACAAGTTTTTTGTTTTCCGGGAGGCATGCAAGTTGTACTTTCGGCTGCGGCCTCGGTCATCGGGGAGTGAAGAACAAAGGGTGGGAATTGTCATCTCGCTCCTACAAGGGGACCCACAATCTTGGGCGTTCTCTCTTCCCCCGGGCTCCCCGGCTCTCCAGTCAGTGGATAGGTTTTTCGCTGCTCTGGGACTCGTATATGATGACCCAGATCGGATCTCCCTTGCTGAGTCTAAGTTACGTAGGATCCAGCAGGGAGATCGTCCGGCGGAGGAATTCTGTTCGGAGTTCCGTAGGTGGGCCACGGACACCCAGTGGAATGACCCGGCTCTTAGTAGTCAGTTTTGTCAAGGTTTATCCGACAAATTGCAGGATGTGTTGGCACAGTATGACTCTCCCGCGTCACTGGAAGCCGCTATGGCCCTTGCTAATCGCGTTGACAGACGGCTTCGGGAGAGGTGCGGGATAACTCTACCCCCTGTGATGACTCCACCTCCTACAAGGTCCCCTCATATGGTGGTTCCCCTGGTCAGTCCAGAGGAGCCTATGCAATTAGGAGGGACATCATTTCGGGGGAGGGGACCGGTGGTGCGCCATAAGACAGGAAGGTGTTTCTTCTGCGGGAGAAAGGGACATTTTATTGGGGGGTGTCCATCCCGTCCCTTGCAGAGTGAAGAGTCGTCGGAAAACTGTTGATCCCAGGTTGTGTGGTGGACGGCAATCTGGGAGTAGGTATTTCGTCCCTAGGTTCGTCTCAGTTTCTCGTACCGGCGGAGGTGGTGGTGGGTACGAGAACTGAGAGGATATCTGTTCTTCTGGATAGTGGGGCCGGGGCTAATCTGGTTGATGCTCGGTTTGCCCGGGTTCAAGGTATGCGATTGAGTGAGTTGGCTAAACCCATCCCCATATTCTCGATCGATGCCAGGCCTCTCGGTCAGGGAAGTTTTTTGCAAGCTGTGCATGACGTAAAACTTCAAGTGGGGGCGATACATAAAGAACTGTTGTCTTGCTATGTGTTGGAGGGTCTTCCCACTCCTATAGTGTTGGGCCTTCCTTGGTTAGCTAAGCATAACCCGGTTATTAATTGGCAAACCAGAGAGATAAGCCAATGGAGTAAATTCTGTAATAAAAACTGCATGAACACGGTCATCGGTGCGGTTACTCCTTGGGTCTTACCTCCATTTCTGGCGGACTTTGAGGATGTATTCTCGGAGAAAGGGTGTCAGGAACTACCTCCTCATCGCGAGTATGACTGTTCTGTAAAACTGCTCCCTGAGGCCAAGTTACCTAAAGCTAGGTTGTATAACCTTTCTGGTCCTGAGAGGCAGGCCATGAAGGATTATATTTCAGAAAGTCTGGCTAAGGGGCATATTAGACCTTCATCTTCACCGGTGGCTGCGGGGTTCTTCTTTGTTAAGAAGAAAGATGGAGGCCTACACCCTTGCCTGGATTTCCGTGAACTTAATCGGATTACGGTCCGAGATCCGTATCCGCTCCCACTTATTCCCGATCTCTTTAATCAGATCGTGGGCGCCAAATGGTTCTCTAAGTTGGATCTCAGGGGGGCGTACAATCTGATTAGGATGAAGGAGGGGGATGAGTGGAAGACGGCGTTTAACACTCCGGAGGGGCATTATGAGAACCTTGTCATGCCATTCGGTCTGACTAATGCCCCGGCGGTGTTCCAACACTTTGTTAATGACATTTTTCGCCGCCTGGTGGGACAGTTTGTTGTCATATATCTGGATGATATCTTAATTTACTCGCCGGATCTGGTGTCTCATCAGGAGCACGTTAGGCAGGTGTTACAGATCTTGCGGGATAATAAACTGTATGCCAAATGGGAAAAGTGTGTGTTCGCCGTACAGGAACTCCAGTTTTTAGGCTTCCTGGTTTCAGCGTCCGGTTTTCGTATGGACCCTGGGAAAGTGCGGGCAGTTCTTGAGTGGGATCGGCCAGAGAATCTTAAGGCACTACAACGTTTCCTGGGGTTTGCTAATTATTACCGGAAGTTCATTCGTAATTTCTCGTCCATGGTTAAGCCTCTCACAGACATGACTAAAAAGGGGACGGATTTTTCTAGGTGGTCTGACAAGGCTTGTCAAGCATTCTCCTCCTTGAAAAAATGTTTTGCCTCGGCACCCATACTCATTCAACCTGATGCGTCACAGCCATTCATTGTAGAGGTAGACGCTTCCGAGGTAGGGGTGGGAGCAGTATTGTCACAGGGTTCGTCCCCTGGTAAGTGGCTTCCGTGCGCCTTTTTCTCTAAAAAATTGTCGTCCGCTGAGAGGAATTACGATGTCGGCAATAGGGAACTCTTGGCCATTAAGTTAGCTTTTGAGGAGTGGCGCCATTTTTTGGAGGGGGCAGTCCATCCGGTCACCGTCATCACCGATCACAAGAACCTGCTATATCTGGAGTCCGCGAAACGTCTGAATCCCAGACAAGCTAGGTGGTCATTGTTTTTTACCAGGTTTAATTTTGTCGTTACATATCGTCCTGGGTCAAAAAATGTAAAGGCGGATGCCTTATCTCGTAGTTTCCCTGGGGCCGGGAATACGGACGACCCGATTCCTATCCTTCAGGAGGGGGTGGTGGTTTCGGCAGTATGCTCTGAGCTGGAGGAGGAGGTATTGGAGGCTCAGGGGGACGCCCCTGTTGGACCTCCGGGGAGACTGTTTGTTCCAGATCAGTTGCGACAAAAGGTGATCGAGGCACACCATAACTCAGTTTTTGCAGGACACCCGGGGAGTAAAGCAACTGTGGATCTCCTCTCGCGTCGGTTTTGGTGGCCTAACTTACATAAGGAGGTGGTAACTTTTGTCGCGTCCTGTGGGGTTTGTGCGCGCTCTAAGACCTCACATACCCGTCCGTCTGGGGCCCTCTTACCTTTGAAGATCCCGGAACGTCCTTGGACTCATCTGTCTATGGACTTTATTACGGACCTCCCTCCGTCTTCGGGTAAAACGGTCATACTCGTTGTAGTGGACAGGTTCAGCAAGATGGCACATTTTATCGCTCTTCCGGCTCTCCCTAATGCTAAAACTCTTGCGCAGGTGTTCATTGGGGAGATTGTGAGGCTTCACGGGGTACCCTCCGAGGTGGTGTCTGATCGGGGGTCTCAGTTTGTGTCCAAGTTCTGGAAGGCGTTTTGTGCACGGCGGGGGATGCATTTGTCATTCTCATCGGCTTTTCATCCTCAGACCAATGGTCAGACGGAACGTATGAACCAGAGCTTGGAGACATATCTCCGGTGTTTTGTGTCAGAGAACCAGGAGGACTGGGCTTCTTTCTTACCTCTGGCAGAGTTTGCTCTTAATAATAGGCGGAGCGAGTCCACTGGTAAGTCCCCGTTTTTTGGGGCATATGGTTTTCACCCTCAGTTTTGTACTTTCAGTAGGGGGGGCTCTTCGGGGGTTCCTGAGGAGGAACGATTTTCCTCATCACTCGCTTCAGTATGGAGAGGGGTGCTGAAGAATCTGAATACTATGGGGAACCGATACAAACGTATGGCTGATAGGAGGAGAGTGTCTGGTCCGGACCTAAGTGTGAACGATCGGGTATGGTTGTCTACCAGGAATATTAAACTTAAGGTTCCCTCCTGGAAACTGGGTCCCAGGTTCATCGGGCCGTACAGAATCAGTTCTATTATTAATCCGGTGGCATTCCGTCTTGACCTCCCCCCTACGTTTAAAATTCACAACGTGTTCCACAGATCGTTGCTTAAGAGGTATGTGGCGCCGGTGGTACCGTCACCTTTACCTCCCCCTCCAGTGGTGGTCAATGGTAACTTGGAGTTCCAGGTATCGAGGGTCATCGATTCACGCTTTAATCGTCGGTCCCTTCAGTACCTGGTTCATTGGAAAGGGTATGGTCCTGAGGAGAGGATGTGGGTTCCTGCGTCGGATATTAACGCAGACCGATTAGTTCGGGCCTTCCACACGACTCACCCGGATAAACCTGGCCCTGAGGGTCCGGAGGCCCCTCGTAGAAGGGGGGGTACTGTCACGGGTGTGTCGCCACGAAGATCGTCACGAGTACACAGCCTGACTTCTCGCAGCTGACTTGTTGGTGCTTTGTGTTTTTCGGCAGTGAGGGAGTTAATTCTCTCTCTCTCTGTGCTAGACGAAGTCCAGCCTCGCCCAGCTGCAATCAATGCTGCTGTAGTGAGACTCCTTCAAATGCCTGCTGGTCTGTTTGGGAAGTGTCGGTGAAAGCATTTCATTCAGACTAACAGAGCGGATCGTGGTGTTTGGAGTTTCTGAGATAAGTGTATTTGGAGTGTTTTTTCCCTTCCTCGCTTTATCATTTATCTCCTTTCCCGTTGGTGTTCCCTCTGTTGTAGTTGTGTAGTTGTTGTATGCAAGGTGGTTTTGGTTTTTCCCTTGTACTGTCTCGTTCGTCTAAGTACTGTGTGTGGGCATATTATTACTTGTCCCCTTTTGTTGTGATCGGGGTCCTTCTCAGGACTAGATTACTTAGGTGCAGGGATCCTCAGGAGGTAGGGGTTACGCTGGCGGCCTGGACCTCTGTACCTTTAACAGTACCTCCAGGTTGAGGGACTAGTCAGGGCCCCAGCTTAGGGTCAGCTTAGGCCCCCTACCTCCAGTATACAGAGACAGCGTGACAGCTACTCCTCCATTTCTTCCTCCTCATTCCCTTCCTTACCCCATCCACATAGGTGAGACAGGACGAAGGTTGTGTGGGTACTAGCCTTTGTTCCTGTTCCTCCTCCTCTTCCTCAGCCGACACTTCCTCATTGTTACCCAATCTGCGCTGATCAGATGAGATTGGGCTGGGCTGTGTAGAATCTCCCTGTCTCATATCTTCCTCCTTCTCCACCTGGTTCGCATGCAACATCCGCATTGTCAGCAGAAACTGTTTAAGCAGGCACAGAAGCGGGATTGTTGGGCTGATTATGGCGTCCTCACCGCTCATCATCTTTGTAGAGTCCTCAAATTCTTAGAGAACCACACAAATGTCAGACATCCATGTCTACTCTTCAGTTGTTAAATGCGGAAGTTGACCAGAATAACCATGGGCGTTTTCAAGCTGGTATTCCACAACTGGCCGCTTCTGCTCACAAAGCCTTGCCAGCATGTGCAGTATGTAGTTCCAGAGCATGGGCACGTCAAATACCTGGCACTTGCATGAGCTGTTGTGAGCTGGCACTTACAGTTATATGAAAAAGTTTGGGCACCCCTATTAATCTTAAGCTTAATGTTTTATAAAAATTGGTGTTTTTGCAACAGATATTTCAGTTTGATATATGTAATAACTGTTGGATACAGAAATGTTTCTGCCTTGAAATGAGTTTTATTGTACTAACAGAAAATGTGCAATCTGCATTTAAACAAAATTTGACAGGTGCATAAGTATGGGCACCCTTATCATTTTCTTGTTTTAAATACTCTTACCTACTTTTTACTGACTTACTAAAGCACTTTTTTTGGTTTTGTAACCTCATTGAGCTTTGAACTTCATAGCCAGGTGTATGCAATCATGAGAAAAGCTACTTAAAGTGGCCACTTGCAAGTTGTTCTCCTGTTTGAATCTCCTCTGAAGAGTGGCATCATGGGCTCCTCAAAACAACTGTCAAATGATCTGAAAACAAAGATTATTCAACATAGTTGTTCAGGGGATGGATACAAAAAGCTGTCGCAGAGATTTAACCTGTCAGTTTCCACTGTGAGGAACATAGTAAGGAAATGGAAGAACACAGGGACAGTTCTTGTTAAGGCCAGAAGTGGCAGGCCAAGAAAAACATCAGAAAGGCAGAGAAGAAGAATGGTGAGATCAGTCAAAGACAATCCTCAGACCACCTCCAGAAAGCTGCAGCATCAACTTGCTGCAGATGGTGTCACTGTGCATCGGTCAACTGTACAATGCACTTTGCACAAGGAGAAGCTGTATGGGAGAGTGATGCAAAAGAAGCCGTTTCTGCAAGCACGCCACAAACAGAGTCGGCTGAGGTATGCAAAAGCACATTTGGAGAAGCCAATTTCTTTTTGGAAGAAGGTCCTGTGGACTGATGAAACCAAGATTGAGTTGTTTGGTCATACAAAAAACACTTGCTACCCACAGTAAAATTTGGTGGAGGTTCCATCATGCTTTGGGGCTGTGTGGCCAATGCCGGCACCGGGAATCTTGTTAAAGTTGAGGGACGCATGGATTCCACTCAGTATCATCAGATTCTTGACAATAATGTTCAAGAATCAGTGACAAAGTTGAAGTTACGCAGGGGATGGATCTTTCAGCAAGACAATGATCCAAAACACCGCTCCAAATCTATTCAGGCATTCATGCAGAGGAACAATTACAATGTTCTGGAATGGCCATCCCAGTCCCCAGACCTGAATATCATTGAACATCTGTGGGATCATTTGAATAGGGCTGTCCATGCTCGGCGACCATCAAACTTAACTGAACTGGAATTGTTTTGTAAAGAGGAATGGTCAAAAATACCTTCATCCAGGATCCAGGAAATCATTAAAAGCTACAGGAAGCGACTAGAGGCTGTTATTTTTGCAAAAGGAGGATCTACTAAATATTAATGTCATTTTTCTGGTGAGGTGCCCATACTTATGCACCTGTCAAATTTTGTTTGAATGCAGATTGCACATTTTCTGTTAGTACAATAAACCTCATTTCACGGCAGAAGCATTACTGTGTCCAACAGTTATTACATATATCAAACTGAAATAGCTGTTGCAAAAACACCAATTTTTATAAAACATTAAGCTTAAGATTAATAGGGGTACCCAAACTTTTTCATATAACTGTACATGCGCTGTTGCAGCAGTGCTGGTGTGGCGGCAGCTGTAGCCAACTTGCATAAATGGGCGCTGGGTAGGGTTTCAGAAACCACTGAACTACCAAGTTGAGTAAATGTGCCAAGTATGGAATGTGTGTGAGCTCGCCAAGCTTCACAGCCGCCAACAGGTTACGCACATTATCACACACGACCATGCCTGGTTGGAGGATCAGCGGCAAAAATCACAGATCTGTCTGGTCTGTTATTCCTTTAATTAACTCTGCCGCGGTGTGCAGTTTGTCTCATAGGCAAATTCGTTTCACCAGAGCCTGTTGCCGCTTTGCTGAGGCAGTGCTGCAAAGCTCCCAGCTTCCAGCTGATGTGGACAACATGCTCTGAAATAGCACATTTGAGATGGAGTATGAGGAGGATCAGGAGGGTAAGAACTGGTGGAGGAGGTGGAGGAAACCCTGATAGAAGTAGGGACAGCAATCCTTGGCGTCTGTAGAACATGTGCCGTGCCAGGGTGGGACTCGGCCCCAGCCTCCTCAATGTACACAGAATGTGCCATCAGGGAAATGTAGCATCTCTGGCCACAAGCGCTTATCCACGTGTCGGTCGCTAAGTGGACAATCCCAGTAACTGCATTGGTAAGGGTACGAGTGATGCTCCTGGACACAAGCTGTTACAAGGCAGGGACCCCACAATGAGAGAAATAGTGACGGCTGGGGACCGAGTGCAGAAGGACCAAATTTCTACACCTGTATCAGTGTCATGGGTGTGTCGGGTGAGACATACAGTCATTCTGGATCCGGCTGTAGAAGTCTGCTGCGCTTGGCTTAGCAGACACCTTCTTGATCCTTTCACCATCCTTGCCTCTCTAGGACCCAGTGGTGAGCTCCACTTTCTGCTGCTAATTAACACACCCTTGCTGGACCTTTAAATAACACTCGGTCAGTATCTCCAGGGAATCGCTGGTGATAGAAGCATTTTACTCTGTTCAGGCCTGAAATTCAAGCAGTCAGCTAGTTTCTTCTTGGAGTTCATTTGTGATTGCTGTCGTGATCGCTCTGGTGTCTTCCAAAGCTAAGTGTATCCCCTTGTCTGTTTACCTTGTTTGTCTTTAGCTGCAGTGGGGCTGACTAGTGCTCACCCCTTCCCCTCCCTACCAAGTGCCTAGCTCTAGGGTCAGTCAGGGATTAGCTATCCTGCTCAGCCATAGGTGAGGAACCTCTTTAGGGACGATAGGGGAGCCAGGGTGTTGTAAGGTCTACCTAGGGGTCTCCACTCCCTCTTTCCCTAGTTGCTGGGCTTCCCTCCCTATTCCCCTCGTCGTATGCTGGGTCCTTCCCATACCTAGCATGACAACCAGGCCAAATTTTATTTTTATTTGAAAGAAATGAAATTTCACACAAACCAAGTTCTAGAGCAGATATGAGAATAGTCAATTTTGGAACAATCACATTTCTAAACCTTTAGAGGGACAATTTTTGGTTTTATTAGAAAGAGATGAAATTTCACATTAACCAAGCGTAACACCATTGCCAGCTCGCCTGCATGGCTTCCCCTCCCGCTCCATGCAAGTATGCTGGCATACTTACTGCACTGGCCCCATGGCGTGGTCCCCTTCTGCTGGCATGTCTCCTGCTTGTGCACGCCGCATTTCCTGGCAGCTCACCTAGTGTGCACGTGGAACCGCTTCCCCATTCTTAAGGGGGCAGCGCTCGCACATTGTAAAATATTTCCAGTGAATAGCTGGGAAGCATTTAGTATAATAAGTTCACCTGCTGGATAGCTCTCAGACTATTACTGAGAGTCATCCTGTAGGAAAGACTTCCTCTCCCTTAGAGAGTCGCAGAAGCAACAGCTTTCATTAGTATGTAGTCTCCCCTTCTAGTGAGCTGTTAGGTCATCTGGTCCTGATGTGGCAAGTGTCCTGAACCAGAATCCCTGGTCCTAGTGTGGCCAGGGCCCTGAACATTGTTCCCTGGTTCTGGCGCAGCCAGTCCTGTTCCCAAATACCCATGGTCCTTGTACGGCCAGTGTCTGAAAGTTTCCCTATCCGTGTATCTGGACTGCTACAACCTATCCCAGAAGAATCAGCCTGAGTCTCCATGTCAGTAACCGTTCTGCAGTAAACCTGAACTTATCCCATTAGTCTGAACGTAGCCCTAGTCTGTGTCAGCTACCTGACTCCTGGGGTTAGCTGCTGCAGTACTAGCATTTGCCTATGAGTGGTACCTGGCGGCTACCTGCAGCCCAACCTATCTCCACCATCTATAGCTGCAGTGAACACCAGGTAGCCACTTAGCTATGCCCCTACCTAGGCAGACCGGCCCGGTGGCTCAGTTGGTCCACTAATCCACTTGCACCACCGAGTAGTGGTTTCTACAGTATATGTGATAATAGTAAAATTTTTTGAACAACAAATTTCTACACCTGTACCAGGCCAATTTTGTTTTTTTATTTCAAACCAACAAAATTTCACATGAACCAAGTTCAACAGTATATATCACAAGTACAGATGAGCGAACCAGTGGATGTTCAGGTTCGCCTAACATACAGTAAAAAGTTGGGTTTGCGTCCGAACTTGACGTCGAACTTGACCCCAGACCCTAACCTAATACAAATTAATGAGGACACAAACTTTGGTGCTTTAAAACGGCTGTAAAATGGTCATAGTCTGGGCTATGGGGGCTGCAAAAGGAAGCTAAATAGGGGTAAGAGCAGGACAATTGCCGTGCAAACAAATGTGGATAGGAAAATTACTTAAAGGGGTTCTTTCACCATAGCAATCATGGAAAAATAGGAAGTAAATGAATAACATAAACATTTTAACAGTGCCCTCATAGAGACTGAGGTTTGCTACTTCCAGTCCAGTTAAAAATTTCACCCACAGAGTATCTGTCACAGTACCCCTACATTAGCAGCTTACAAATTTCACACACATAGCATGGGTCACAGTACCCCTACATTAGTAGTTTACAAATTTCACCTACAGAGCATGGGGCACAGTACCGCTACATTAGCAACTTACAAGTTTCACTCACATAACATTTTGTTGACATATTTCTCCCACAGAGGCTGATAACAAAATTTCACCCACACAGCATGTTTTCAAATTTCCCTGAGAAAGCTTATTAAAAATGTCACAACCAGACAATGGGGCACATTACCCCACAGCCCAAAAATGTCTGCTCCAGAAGCATATGTTACAAATGCCACAGATGAAAAGCTGGTAGTATGATCTTGGATCAGGCTTGTGGTCCATATCGATGCTTGCTACCACCAGTCAAGTTAAAAATTTCACCCACATAGCATGCTGTTGACCCACGTATCTAGTGGGGGCAGGTGGGATATCTGTCCCAGGCACAGCCAGAAGGGGCCGCCTAATGCGGCGGTCTGAAGTGTTTTCCCTGCAGCTGCATTTTGCCGCCCATCAGACGGGGAGTCAGACATTCTGTGAGCAGGCTGTCAAGCTGACAGCCAGCTTAGAGAAGGTGTAGCGTGCCAGCTTCCAGTAATTAATTGTACTCATGTCTTTCAAACGCGAGTACAACTGAAGCTCTGACCGCCGAGTCAGAGCGACATCAGCAGCGTGATCAGCTCATGTGATCACTTGCCAGCAGGCAGAACATCGTTGGTAAGTGCGTTAGACCAGTGGAGCTGCAGACACCGAAGTTTAAGTGTGTGGGGGGAGATTTAGTGTGGGGTTGGGGATATTTACTCTATTTGGGGAAATTTAGTGTGGGGATGAGGGTATTTACTGTGTGTGGGAAGATTTAGTGTGGGGATGGGGGTATTTACTGTGTGTGGGGAGATTTAGTGTGTGGATGGGGGTATTTACTGTGTGTGGGGAGATTTAGTGTGGGGATGGGGGTATTTACTGTGTGTGGGGAGATTTAGTGTAGCGATGGGGGTATTTACTGTGTGGAGGGAGATTTAGTGTGGGGATGGGGGTATTTACTGTGTGTCGGGAGATTTAGTGTGGGGATGGGGGTATTTACTGTGTGTGGGGAGTAGTGATGAGCAAGCATACTCGCAAGTACTCGGAATTCGCCCTAGCATCTCAGTACTCGAGATGCTAGGAGCTCACTGAGTACTTGCGAGATGCTCGGGCGGATGCTCGGGTCCTCTCCCTGTATGTTTGGCACTCTTTACAGAGCCAATGAACATGCAGGGATTGCCTGCCACTCACTGTAACGCCGCAGCCATGTTGGTTGTGGCATTACAGTGATTGGCTGGCCGCACAGAGTCATCAGGTCTATGTCAGACCTGGCACCGCTGTGCTCGTCAGTCTACTCTGCAATCAGACAGTGTAGGGAGAGGTGCTGCTGAGCTAGGGAGAGATTTGCTTGTTTATTAGGTAGTGTAGGACTGCAGTATATTACATATATTCATCTCAACAAACAGTCCTTCTGAGGACTAATCCATCTGCAGAGATATCAGGAAGGCAGTGTATATAGGCAGGCAGTCAGTGTATATAGCAGACTACAGTGCAAATAGCACAAGAGGCTCCATTCCAGTTCTGTCTGCTGCTGCTGCTGTTAGACATTTCTAGTCATAGGCCCAGGTCTCAGGGGTCAGGGATAATTTTTTTTTGGATCTTAATCCTCATTATTTGCTAAAGCAATCCAGAAAACATCATTTTTCTGCACCATTTGCTTGTCGGCAGCCAAGTCCTTTCCATATTACAGTGCAAAAAATCCAGCTATTTAAAACTGTGTTTTTTCCGTCACATGGATCACATATACGTTTTCAGAAAATACTGCCATTTCTGGCCTCCATTAAAAAAAAATTTCAGTGTGTCAGCAAAGTTTTTGACACCAGTTTCCTGTTCAAAATAGTTACCTACAGGCCAGGTATTTAAAACTGTGTTTTCTCCATCACACGGATCACATATACGTTTTCAGAAAATACTGCCATTTCTGGCCTCCATTAAAAAAAATTTTCAGTGTGTCAGCAAAGATTTTGACACCAGTTTGCTGTTCAAAATAGTTACCTACAGGAGAGGTATTTAAAACTGTGTTTTCTCCGTCACACGGATCACATATACGTTTTCAGAAAATACTGCCATTTCTGGCCTCCATTAAAAAATGTTTTCAGTGTTTCAGCGAAGTTTTTGACACCGGTTTGCTGTTCAAAAGAGTTATGTACAGGCCAGGAATTCAAAACTGTGGTTTCTCCGTCACACGGATCACATATACGTTTTCAGAAAATACTGCCATTTCTGGCCTCCACTAAAAGATGTTTTCAGTGTGTCAGCGAAGTTTTTGACACAGGTTTGCTGTTCAAAATAGTTACTTACAGTCCAGGTATTTAAAACTGTGGTTTCTGCGTCACACGGATCACATATTCGTTTTCAGAAAGTACTGCCATTTCTGGCCTCCATTAAAAATTTATTTCAGTGTGTCAGCGAAGTTTTTGACACCGGTTTGCCGTTCAAAATAGTTACCTACAGGCCAGGTATTTAAAACCGTGGTTTCTCATTCACACGGATCACATATAAATTCGCTCCAAATTCAGCCATTTGTACTGAACGTGAGAGATATTGTCCTCCATTTAAAATGGGCAAGGCGCGTGGCAAGGGGCGGGGAACTGGAATTGATGGTCATGGTGCATGAAGAGGCTTAGAACGAGGCCGAGGGCAAGCTGAAATTGTGCCACAACAAACACGCACATCTTCTCGCCTGACCTTCCTGTCCAAATTAATGGGGGACAGCAGCACACCACTATTGAATCAAGAGCAGTGTCAAAAGGTTGTTGGTTGAATAGCGGATAAGGCTTCCAGTCACATAGCCACCACCACCACCGTCTTCCACACGGTCAAGTCTCAGTAGCCGTGGGTCTGGACTGCATATTCCTCACCCTGATCCTCCTTCCTCCCACCATGCCGAGTGCCCGGAGACAAATGATCCCACACTTGGACACTCTGAAGAGCTGTTCAATTTTCCATTTATACATTCGGGCCTCTCGCCCGGTCCACTTGCAGAGGGGCAAGAGGAGATCGAATGTAGCGATGCCCAAATATTTAAGCAGCCACGGTCACACGAAGGTGATGGTGGGAAAGTGTCACAAGAGGTGGACGATGATGAGAAACAATTGCCAGAAAGTCAGGAGGAGGACCAGGGTGTGGAAGTGGAAGACTAGGTGGTGGATGATATAGTAACTGACCTAACCTGGCAGGAGGACATACAGAGTGAGGACAGCAGCACACAGGGGGAGGGAGGCAGAGCACCCCAACAGGCAGAAATAAGCAGTGTGGTGGCCGCAGACAGAAGGCAGGCAACCATTCCCGTAACACCAACACGAAGGAAGTTGCCAGTACAACTGTTAGGTCTTCCCAAGTCTGGTTCATTTTTAAAAACTCTGCTGATAACCCCACATGTCCACATCCTTGTTAAAGTGCAGCGTTCAGTTGTCCATACCCCAGTCCTTGAAATGCAAGTGAAAATACGCAGCCAATAGCCCACTAGCCACACTACTAAATTCACACATTTCGCGACTGCTTGCGCTCGAAATGTTGCCTTTTAGGTTCGTGGAGACCGAAGCCTTTTGTAACATGATGGCGGCAGCCGTCCCTCGGTACTCGGTCCCCAGCCGCCACTAGGTACTCGGTCCCCAGCCGCCACTATTTCTCTCGGTGTGCCGTCCCTGTATTACACAATCACGTGTCCCACAACATTAGCCGTGCTACTGTTTTGGGATACGAGGACAAGTTACCTGGAAAGTACACCTAGCCACGAACACGTGGAGAAGTGTATGTGGGCAGGGACGGTACATCTCGCTGATGGCACACTGGGTTAACATAGTGGAAGTCGGGACCCAGTCAGACCTTGGGGCGGAACACGTCCTCCCGACGCCGAGGATTGCGGGCCCAAGGTCAATCAGGGTTGCCCTGAAAATCTACAGCTCCTGCACCTCATCCTCTTCAGCCTCCTCCTCCTCTTCAGCCTCCATCTCTAAAATGACTACATCAGTCTCAAGCTGGAAGCATTGCAGCACTGCCTTGGCCAAGCGGCAACAGGCTGTGCTGAAGTTAATATGCTTAGGTGACAAACTGCACAATGCTGAAGAGTTGTTGACAGCTCTGAAAGAGCAGGCAGATCTGTGGCTCACACCGCTGAACCTACTGCCAGGCATGGTCGTGTGTGACAATGGCCGGAACCTGGTGGCGGCTCTGAGGCGAAGCGAGCTCACACATGTACCATGCCTGGCCCATTTGCTTATCCTTGTGGTTCAGCGGTTTCTCAAATCCTACCTGGAGCTGTCGGATCTACTTGTTAAAGTATGCCGCCTGTGTGCCTATATTAGAAAGTCACCTCCAGCTTCCGCTGCCCTTACCTTGTTTCAGCAGCGTTTGCAGATTCCGGCTCACAGACTGGTGTGTGATGTCCCCACGAGTTGGAACTCTACACTGCAGATGTTGGGAAGGATTTGTGAGCAGAAGAGGGCAATTGTTGAGTACCAGCATCAACAAGGCCATCGGTATTCAGTTCAGACTCCACACATAAGACCTCAGGAGTGGACATGGATCTCAGACATATATACCATCCTCCAAAACTTTGAGAACTCCACCAAGAGGGTGAGTGGCGATGACGCCATAATTAGCATCACCATCCCACTTCTCTGTCTTCTGAAATTCTATCTGCTCACAATCAAAGAGGATTCATTGCAGGCGGATCACGATGAGATGGAGCAAGGAACCATACAGGGTGATTACACACAGCCTAGGCTCATCTCATCCCAACGTGGATTGGGTGACAGTGAGGAAGAGGAGGAGGAGGAAGAACAGGAGCTCGTTTCCTGCGCTAAAGATGGTACTACCTGCACAACTGTCATACCGTCTGTTCAGCGTGGATGGCCTGAGGGCAGAGAGGAAGAGGATGAGAGCATGGTCAGTCATCCTCTTGGTGAGGACACCGAAGTCTTGCCTGGTAGCAGTTTGGCACGCATGGCTGAGATTATTTTACGCTGCCTTTCCCATGACCCTAACGTTCTCAAAATGTTAGGTGACAGTCATTACTGGTTGGTGACACTTCTAGACCCACGCTACAAGGAGAACTTTATATCTTTTATTCCTGAGGCGGACAGGTCTACAAAAATGGGGCAGTATGAGAAGGCCCTTGTTGCGGAACTATTAAAAAAATTCCCATCTGAAAATGCTGGCAGCAGAAGACACAGTTCACTGGACAACTAAGGACTACAGGCGAGAGAGAGACAACTCCAATCCAGCAGAGGCAGGGGAACACTCAAAGTTCTGGGAGAATTTTCTCAGCCCCTCCCATCGCACAGGCCCTGAGGCGCGGGGTACTCTCACAAGGAGTGCAAAGTTTTGGAAGATGCTGAGGGAGTACTTTGCCGACCGTACCAACGTCCTTCATGATTCCTCTGTGCCTTATAATTATTGGGTATCCAAGCTGGATAATTGGAATGAACTGGCTCTCTATGCCTTGGAGGTCCTGGGCTGCCCTGCCGCTAGCGTTTTATCAGAGCGAGTTTTTAGTGCCGCTGGTGGAATTATAACTGATAAGGGTATCCGCCTGTCAACTGAAAATGCTGACAGACTGACTCTTATAAAAATGATCAAGGGCTGGATTGGGCCAAACTTCTCAACACCACCGAATGATAGCAGCGTAACATAAACTCAAATTCATTTGTTTTTTTGGAAGGTGTATTCCCATGCACCTTTGCACACCCAGACATGGGTATATGCTTCCTTATTTTGGCTATTTGCTCTTGTTCTCCTCCTTCTCCTCATCCTCATCCCCCACCACCATATCACCAGGGTGACTTTGGTCCGTGATGCAACACCCACATAATTTTTTTAAAGGGTGTTTAGTTTTTATACACTATGGTCATGTATAACCCACAGGGGTAAATGTTTGTCAGCCCATACACTTAGTGCATGGGCATTACAAGTTTAGGAGACCCGCTCTTTTCTAATAGGAACATTTTTTTATGAGGCCCTCCTCCACGTCTATACCAATGGGCATTGGAGTGCCTCCCAATTTTTGGCAGCCCTAGCATTCACTGCATAGGCCAACACAATGGGAGACCCACTTCCTAATAATGGGAACATTTTTTCATGAGGCTCTCTATGTCTCTTCCAAGGGGCATTGGAGTGCCTCCCAATTTTTGGCAACCCTTGCATTCACTGCATAGGCAAATACAATGGAAGACCCACTTCCTAATAATGGGAACATTGTTTTCAGGAGGCCCTCTGACCTTCCAATCTCTTCCAAGAGGCATTGGAGTGCATCCCACTTTTTGGCAGCCCTTGCATTCTCTGCATAGGCCAACACTATGGGAGACCCACTTCCTAATAATGGGAATATTTTTTCATGAGGCCCTCTACGTCTCTTCCAAGGGGCATTGGTGTTAGAACCCTCCTGTTTGTTTTTTCCATCTTGTGTTTTGCGGTCACGTGACCACCTGCCTTTATATTCCAGTGCCGCCCTTCTGGCTGTGCTGGACTTCAGTGTTGTTGACTGTTTTTCTAGCCAGGTGCTTCGGTGCCTATCTATGTGAGTTCGCTTGGTCCTTCTGGGACCTCTGGTACCTTTTTGTCTGTTTGTCTTTTTGTGTTCTGCAACAACTTCTCTGATTAGGAGGTGTCCCATTTTTTTCCAGTCCTTAGTTCTTTTAGGGACCCCTCCCCTTATGCTATAGGTCTTCGTTCAGACCAGCCAAGGACTAATGCGGGTCTGTTCGCTAGGAACAGGTAGCCCGCTACATCGTATTGATTCAGCTTAGTCTTACTGTAGGGACAGCTTTCCCCTATCTTTTCTTAGTACTTGTTGCGGATCATAACAGTAAGTCCAGCCCAAAAAACTAAAAGGAAAGAAATTCTGGGATCAGTATGGTTTCCATCCAGGATTTGGCTCAGTGCTTGCAGGGATTGTCTCTGGAGGTGGCCGAGCTCCAGCAACACGTGGGTAGATGTTCTGGAGCGCATTTTGTGGAACCCAAGGTAGGACTGCCTGATGTTTTTATGGTAAACTGCAAGATTTTTTTTCCTTTAAAAATGCTTGTTTGTTATATTTTCGTTTGAGACCAAGGTCCTCTGGGAATGAATCACAGCGCATTGGTTTTATTATGTCACTTTTGCGCAAAGAACCACAGGGGTGGGCCTTTTCTCTCCAACCTAATGATCCATGCTTAAGTTCTGTAGAAGAATTTTTTTCAGCTATGGGTCTATTATATGACGATCCTGATTGAATCTCATCTGCTGAGGAAGAACTCAGGCGTTTGAATCAGGGGTCAGGTGATGTTGAAAATTATTTCACACACTTTAGAAGATGGGCTTCAGAAGTCAAATGGAAAGATCCTGCTCTGAAATGTCCATTTCTTGCTGGTCTGAGTGAAAGGGTTAAGGATTTGCTAATTGCATTCCCCACACCTGAGACTCTGCAGGATGCCATGCAATTAGCTGTTCGTGTGGACAGGAGGCTGAGATTTAGACAGAATGAGGTAAAGATTCCTGTAATGCCAGGTCCTAGTCCCCAGAAAATCTGCTCTGATGGCGGAGAACTGATGGAGGTTGGGGCAAACTCGCTTTCCTCTCAGGAAAGAGACCGGAGGTTTGCCGAGGGATTGTGTCTTTATTGTGTTAAAGCTGACCATTTGATTAAGAATTGTGAGCTTCGTTGAAGTAAAGAAAAAAAAGAGGTCAGGTACGTCCATATTGCTTGTTTACGCTCTGCAGGAGTATTTCTTTCAGGGAGTACTACTTTGCAGGAAAATTTTATTGAATTTCAGGTATTTGTGGATTGTGGTTCAACACTTAATGTGATTGATAGAGGGTTTTTGGAAAAACTTCAATTGAGATCCAAACCTTTGTCATCACCTATTTCTGTGATTGCAATTGATAACACTCCCTTGAAATGTATTACTCACAAGGTTGCTGCATTTCCCCTCACTATCAATGGAGTTCACCAAGAAATTTTGGGACTTGGTTGTATTAGATAATTTAGCCTCTCATGTTGTTCTAGGTTTGCCTTGGTTAAAACTGCACAATCCTTTACTGGACTGGTCTACTAATGTGATTAAGTCTTGGAGTCCGAAGTGCTATGATAAATGTTGTAATGGTCGCATTGCAGGAATGGAAAAAGGGGAATTACCGGTACCTATTCAAGATTTTTGGAGGGTTTTTTCGGAGGAGGAGTCGCAAGTTTTACCTCCTCATAGGGATTATGATTGCGCCATTGAGTTTGTTCCGGGAGCTACTCTTCTCAAGAGTCGCTTGTTTAATCTGACTATCCCTGAAAGAAAGGCCTCGGAGGAGTACATACAGACTAGCCTGGCTGCTGGTCACATTAGACCTTCTAAGTCGCCTGTGGTAGTTGGATTTTTCTTTGTTAAAAAAAAGGACTGGGGTTTACGTCCATGTCTGGATTTTCGTGAAATTAATAAGATTACCGTACGCAATTCCAACCCATTGCCGTTAATTCCTGACTTGTTTAACCAGTTGGTGGGGGCCAAGTGGTTCTCTAAAATTGATCTCCGGGGGGCATACAATTTGTTACGAGTGAAGGAGGGTGATGAATGGAAAACTGCTTTTAATGCTCCGGTTGGTCATTTTGAGAATCTGGTGATGCCTATTGGTTTTACCAATGCACCTGCATTTTTTCAGAACCTTATTAATGACATCCTGAGACCTTTGATTGGTAAGAATGTGGTTGTGTATTTGGATGACATTTTGATTTATTCACCAGATCTAGAGTCCCATTGGCGAAGTCTACGTGAAATTTTACAGTTATTGAGTGATAATTCACTCTTTGCCAATCTGGAGAAATGTGAGTTCGCTGTGCAGAAAATTAGTTTTTTGGGCTACATTGTCTCCAGCGAGGGCCTTGAGATGGACCCGGTGAAGGTTCAGGCTGTGCAGGAATGGCCTAGGCCTATTGGTTTGAAATCTATAGAGATTTTTGGGTTTTGCCAATTATTACAGGAAATTCATTAAGAATTTTTCTTTAATTGTTAAGCCTCTAACCGATCTCACCAGGAAAGGTGCGAATACGGTCCAGTGGACTACTGAGGCCATTGAAGCATTTAAGTATCTCAAAGAGAGGTTCAGTTCTGCCCCTATCCTTATGCAGCCTGATGAGACCAAGCCTTTTTTGGTCGAGGTCGATGCTTCATCGGTGGGGGTCGGAGCAGTTTTGTCTCAGAAGAACAGGAATGGAGTACATCCTTGTGCCTTCTTTTCGAAAAAAAATTCAGAAACCGAACTGAAATATGATGATGGAAATCGGGAGTTGCTGGCTATTAAACTCGGGTTTGAACATTGGCGTCATTTTTTGGAAGGCACTAGATTTCCTGTTCAGGTATTCACAGATCATAAGAATTTGATCTATCTGGATGCTGCCAAGCGCTTGAATGCCCGTCAAGCTAGGTGGGCACTTTTTTTTTCTTGGTTTCATTTTTCTGTTACCTATATCCCTGGTACTAAGAATGCCGATGCTTTATCTCGCAGCTTCTCTTCTGCGGTCGGTGCCGAGGAGGAGAGCATTTTAAAGAAAGGAGTTGTTGTGGCGGCATGGGACTCCGTTTCGGAGAATGGGATTCTGAATGCTCAAGATAATGCTCCATCTAACGCTCACCATTGGAGATTGTTCGTGCCTAGAACCTTTAGGACAGATTTGTTTATAGAATGTCATGAGTCTCGGTTGGCAGGTCATCCAGGAATTTCTGAGACTAAGAGACTTATCAGTCGCAGTTTTTGGTGGCCTGGATGGCTGAAGGAAGTCATCAAGTGCTAGGTCAAAGGCTTCACATACTCCTGCTGCGGGGTTGCTTTGCCCTCTAGAGGTTCCTAGTGCGCCTTGGACGCATATCACAATGGATTTTATTACTGATCTTCCTGTGTCCGAATGATTTACAGTCATCTGGGTGGTCGTGGACCGTTTTAGTAAGATGTGTCATTTGTTTCCTTTCATTAAGTTGCCCTGCGCCAAGACAATCGCTAAAGCGTTTGTTAAGGAGATTGTCAAGCTTCATGGCGTTCCCATGGATATTGTTTCTGATAGAGGACCTCAGTTTGTGGCCCGCTTTTGGCGTGCTTTTTGTGACAGGTTGGGAGTCCATTTGTCATTTTTGTCTGGGTATCATCCTTAGTCGAATGGACAGACTGAAAGAAAGAACCAGGATGTAGAACAGTTTTTGCGTTGTTTTGTGGCGGACAATCAAGAGGTGTGGTCTGAGTTTCTGCCTCTTGCAGAATTTGCTCTTAACAATCATAATTCCTCCTCTGCTGGATGTTCTCCTTTTTTTTGTTGTACTGGGAGACATCAGTCTTTTGGTTCGTTCTCCAAATTGGGGTCAGCGGTGCCGGAGGAGGAGATTTTTTCCGGTGATTTGGAGAGAGTTTGGACTAATGTACGTTGCAACCTGCAAGAGACTAACAAGAAGTCCAAGAAGTATTTTGACAGGAAACATAAGGAGGTTTTGTTTACTGTGGGTAACATGGTTTGATTGTCCTCAAAGAACCTGCGGTTGAGGATTTCCTCTAAATTACTGGGTCCTAAGTGTGTGGGTCCATTTAAAGTGCTTCAGGTTGTTAACCCGTCTGCGGTTAGGTTGGATCTCCCTACTTCCTGGAAGATTAATCCTGTGTTTCATGTTTCCTTGTTGAAAAAGGCTGATGTATCAGATAGGGATTCCACTGTCACAGTTCCTCCTGTGGTGGAAGACGGCGAATATGAAATTTCTCGTAACCTGAATTCTAGATGGCATAGAGGGAGATTACAGTATCTTGTCTCCTGCAAGGGTTTCAGTCCCAAAGATAACTCCTGGGTAAGGGTGGATGATGTCTCTGCTCCTAGGCTTGTTAGAGCTTTCCTCAGGAGGTTTCCGGATAGGCCTGGGCCTGAAGGATCCGGAGGATCCTCATAAAAGGGGGGGTACTGTTAGAACCCTCTTGTTTGTTTTTTCCATCTTGTGTTTTGTGGTCACGTGACCACCTGCCTTTATATTCCAGCTCTGCCCTTCTGGCTGTGCTGGACTTCAGTGTTTTTGAATGTTTTTCTAGCCAGGTGCTTCGGTGCCTATCTCTGTCAGTTCGCTTGGTCCTTCTTGGACCTCTAGTACCTTTTTGTCTGTTTGTCATTTTGTGTTCTGCAACAACTTCTCTGTTTAGGAGGTGTCCCATTTTTGTTCCAGTCCTTAGTTCTTTTAGGGACCCCTCCCCTTATGCTATAGGTCTTTCTTCAGACGAGCCGAGGACTAAGGCTGGTCTGTTCGCTAGGAACAGGCAGCCCGCTACATCGTAGGGATTCAGCTTAGTCTTACTGTAGGGACAGCTTTCCCCTATCTTTCATTAGTACTTGTTGCAGATCATAACAATTGGAGTGCCTCCCAATATTTGGCAGCCCTTGCATTCACTGCATAGGCCAACACTATGGGAGACCCACTTCCAAATAATTGGAACATTGTTTTCAAGAGGCCCTCTTACCTCCACGTCTCTTCCAAGGGGCATTGGAGTGCCTCCAAATTTTTGGCAACCCTTGCATTCACTGCATAGGCAAACACAATGGGTGACCCACTTCTCAATAATGGGAACATTTTATTTTAGGAGCCCTCCTCTAAGTCTCTTCAAAGGGGTATTGGGGTGCGTCCAAATTTTCAAAGGGGTATTGGGGTGCATCCAAATTTTGAACAGCCCTGTCACTCACTGCAAGCTCAATAACAGTATTGGAGACCCACTCTTTAGTTATGGGAACAACAAAGCATAGCCGGCTGATTGCTCTTTAAGAATAGTGAGGGCAGACTGCTGGCCCTTTAAGAATAGTAAAGGCCACCTGATGGCCCTATAAAAATAGGCTTTGTGACTTTTAGAGTCCCTCCTTCATAAATGAAACAGGATGTGTTTGATCGTGTCTCACACACCACATGGCAAGATAAAGTTGTAAAATGTTAAAATTATATTTCCTGGTGAATACATTTGTCACGGTTGAAAGCAATACAAAAGTGTAAAAACGCATCAAAAACGCTACGTATGAACATAGCCTATGGTGTGGAGGAGTATTTTAGTTTTTGGTTATTTATTTTGCCTTTTATACAAGTCATTACCCTGGAAAGGATGTTCCTTAACATATTTCCTAGGAAAATCCATTTTGGTTTTGTTTTTGTATGTTTTATTGTGAGTCCGTAAAAGTGGCATGATACCACAGGCAATATTGTTGACAGAAGTGACCTAGGAGTCAGAAATGCCTCCAGGCGTCTCCCTCTTCTGTTCCCATGCCATTTGAGCACTGTTCCCATCGATATGGGAAATTTTTAGGCCCTCTGCAGACAGCCGGGGGGAGCCGCCTGAAAAATGCTCGAGTTTCCCATAGATTTATATTGGGCTCGTTGCTCAGGTCGAGCACCCAAGTATTCCAATGTGCTCGACCCGAGCAACGAGCACCTGAGCATTTTAGTGCTCGCCCATCACTAGGGGGAGATTTAGTGTGGGGATAAGGGCATTTACTGTGTTTGGGGAGATTTAGTGAGGGGATGGGGATATTTACTGTGTGTGGGGGTAGATTTAGTGTAGCGATGGGGGTATTTACTGTGTGGGGAGATTTAGTGTGGGGATGGGGGTATTTACTGTGAGTAGGGAGATTTAGTGTGAGGATGGGGGTATTTACTGTGTGTAGGGGGAGATTTAGTGTAGCGATAGGGGTATTTACTGTGTGGGGGAAATTTAGTGTGGGGATAAGGGAATTGTTATGATCTGCAACATAAACTAAGGAAAGATAGGGGAAAGCTGTCCCAACAGTAAGACTAAGCTGAATCCCTATGATGTAGCAGGCTGCCTGTTCCTTGTGAACAGACCCGCCGTAGTCCTCGGCTAGTCTGAACGAAGACCTATTGAGTCAAGGGAGGGGTCCCTAAAAGAACTAAGGACTGGGCAAAAATGGGACACCTCCTAAACAGAAGTAGATGCAGAGCACAAAAGACAAACAGACAAAACATACTAGAGGTCCCAGAGGACCAAGCGAACTACACAGAGATAGGCACCGAAGCACCTGGCTAGAGAGACAGTCAAACAACACTGAAGTCCAGCAAAGCCAGAAGGGCGGAGCTGGAATAAATAGGCAGATGGTCACGTGACCGCAAAACACAAGATAGCAAAAACTAACAGGAGTGTTCTAACAGTACCACCTCTTCTATGAGGATCCTCCGGATCCTCCAGGCCCAGGCCTATCAGGAAACCTCCTGTGGAAAGCTTTAACAAGCCTAGGAGCAGAGACATCATCCGTCCTTACCCAGGAGTTGTCATCGGGACCAAAACCCTTCCAGGAAACAAGATACTGTAATTTCCCTCTATGCCATCTAGAATTCAAAATACGAGAAATTTCATATTTACCGTCTTCCACCACAGGAGGACCTGTGACAGTGGCGTCCCTATTAGATACGTCAGCCTTTTTCAACAAGGAAACATGAAACACAGGATTAATTTTCCAGGAAGTAGGGACATCCAACCTAACAGCAGACTGGTTAATAGAGATGAGCGTTGTTCTACTCAAACTGTTCGCCAATCTCAAATTCGAGCTGTTTTGGGCGGTGTTCGAGCCGTTCGGCGAACACGAACGATTTGAGAAAAATTCGGCTGTTCGAGGTTATGTTCGATAACTGTTCGTGCACCAAAATCATAACTGGATTTTTTCTCAGTAATGATGAAAATTAATGTTAATACGCAGTTTGAGTGTACAGCGGGGTGGGGGGAGGGGCAGGGGATGGATCTCTGCAGGAATAATGAAGATCTCCATTTTTTTTTCTCTTTCCCGCATTTACAGTGGGGAGGTGCAATCTGTCAGCCTATCAGCAGCGCACACACGGAGCGAAGTGCTTTTTTCACACAAGCAAGGGCATGTGTCATTGGCAGTGTATGTCACATGTCCTTGCCCTATAAGACCAAGCCATTTTCCCCGTCGCCACCATTTTCTCACTGCTGCAGCTGCGTGTTAGACGGCACCGCTGTTGCTGTGTGCGCTATACCTTGTTAATTTCAAGCCAATTTTCGCACAAATCTACAGATAGCTTGGGAGTAGGGAATAGTTGTGATTGCAGTCCTTTTAAGGACTAGGTTACAGCATTTCCTACGACTTTTATCAGGCAGGTCTGTGCTCTTAAATAGATAGATTGTGGGAGTAAAGACTAATTGTAATTGTAGTCCTTTTCAGGACTAGGTTACATCAGTTCCTATCAGTTTTTGCCAGGCAGGTCTGTGCCAGTGCTGTGCAAGTTTTTTTCACAGCATTTGGCTGAATCTAGCAAAGCTAATCCTTTTTGGCCTATTGCAGAGTGTGTTAGTCAGTGGAGTAGCCTATCTGTGTTGCAAGATATACCACCTGTGTATAGAATACAAATTTTTTTACTGCACCTAGTGAAGTAAAATCTTTTGGGCATAGCATCATTCTATTAGTCCATCTATACTGACCTCCATCAGATTGCAAATTGAATATAATTTTTTTCTGCATCTAGCTCTGAAAAAATATTTGGGCTTCTAGCAGTGTGTGGGACTTGTTCTATTAGTCCATCTATACTGACCTCCATCAGGTTGCAAACTGAATATAATTTTTTTCTGCATGTAGCTCTGAAAAAATATTTGGCCTTCTAGCAGTGTGTGGGACTTTCTCTATTAGTCCATCTATACTGACCTCCATCAGGTTGCAAACTGAATATATTTTTTTTCTGCATCTACCTCTGAAAAAATATTGGGCTTCTAGCAGTGTGTGGGACTTGTTCTATTAATCCATCTATACAGACCTCCATCAGGTTGCAAACTGAATATAATTTTTTTCTGCATCTACCTCTGAAAAAATATTTGGGCTTCTAGCTGTGTGTGGGACTTGTTCTATTAGTCCATCTATACTGACCTCCATCAGGTTGCAAATTAAAAATAATTTTTATCTGCATCTACCTCTGAAAAAATATTTGGGCTTCTAGCTGTGTGTGGGACTTGTTCTATTAGTCCATCTATACTGACCTCCATCAGGTTGCAAACTGAATATAATATTTTTCTGCATCTAGCTCTGAAAAAATATTTGGCCTTCTAGCAGTGTGTGGGACTTGTTCTATTAATCCATCTATAAGGACCTCCATCAGGTTGCAAACTGAATATAATTTTTTTCTGCATCTACCTCTGAAAAAATATTTGGGCTTCTAGCTGTGTGTGGGACTTGTTCTATTAGTCCATCTATACTGACCTCCATCAGGTTGCAAACTGAATATAATTTTTTTCTGCATCTAGCTCTGAAAAAATATTTGGCCTTCTAGCAGTGTGTGGGACTTGTTCTATTAATCCATCTATACAGACCTCCATCAGGTTGCAAACTGAATATAATTTTTTTCTGCATCTACCTCTGAAAAAATATTTGGTCTTCTAGCTGTGTGTGGGACTTTCTCTATTAGTCCATCTATACTGACCTCCATCAGGTTGCAAATTAAAAATAATTTTTTGTCTGCATCTACCTCTGAAAAAATATTTGGCCTTCTAGCAGTGTGTGGGACTTTCTCTTTTAGTCCATCTATACTGACCTCCATCAGGTTGCAAACTGAATATATTTTATTTCTGCATCTACCTCTGAAAAAATATTGGGCTTCTAGCTGTGTGTGGGACTTGTTCTATTAATCCATCTATACAGACCTCCATCAGGTTGCAAACTGAATATAATTTTTTTCTGCATCTACCTCTGAAAAAATATTTGGGCTTCTAGCTGTGTGTGGGACTTGTTCTATTAGTCCATCTATACTGACCTCCATCAGGTTGCAAACTGAAAATAATTTTTTGTCTGCATCTAGCTCTGAAAAAATATTTGGCCTCTAGCCGTGTGTGGGACTTTCTCTATTAGTCCATCTATACTGACCTCCATCAGGTTGCAAATTAAAAATAATTTTTATCTGCATCTACCTCTGAAAAAATTTTTGGGCTTCTAGCTGTGTGTGGGACTTGTTCTATTAGTCCATCTATACTGACCTCCATCAGGTTGCAAACTGAATATAATTTTTTACTGCATCTAGCTCTGAAAAAATATTTGGCCTTCTAGCAGTGTGTGGGACTTTCTCTATTAGTCCATCTATACTGACCTCCATCAGGTTGCAAATTAAAAATAATTTTTATCTGCATCCAGCTCTGAAAAAATATTTGGCCTTCTAGCAGTGTGTGGGACTTTCTCTATTAGTCCATCTATACTGACCTCCATCAGGTTGCAAATAAAAAATTATTTTTATCTGCATCCAGCTCTGAAAAAATATTTGGCCTTCTAGCAGTGTGTGGGACTTTCTCTATTAGTCCATCTATACTGACCTCCATCAGGTTGCAAATTCAAAATAATTTTTTGTCTGCATCTAGCTCTGAAAAAATATTTGGCCTTCTAGCAGTGTGTGGGACTTTCTCTATTACTCCATCTATACTGACCTCCATCAGGTTGCAAATTAAAAATAATTTTTATCTGCATCTAGCTCTGAAAAAATATTTGGACTTCTAGCTGTGTGTGGGACTTGGTCTATTAGCCCATCTATACTGACCTCCATCAGGTTGCAAATGAAAAATAATTTTTATCTGCATCTAGCTCTGAAAAAATATTTGGCCTTCTAGCAGTGTGTGGGACTCATTGTATTAGTCCATCTATACCAAGCTCCACCAGCTTTTAAATAAATAATAATTTTTAGCTGCATCTAGCCCTGAAAATAATTTTTCTTCCAAATAGTGGTAGCAATAGAAATATGGGGCGCGTGCCTGGCTTACAAAAATATACGCTTCATAACAAAAAACACCAGCCTAGCGCACTGCATTAATAAGATGGCATCATCGTCTCCCCCAGTGCTAGGCCGACTACCCAGGCTAGCATTCCTGTGCCTAAAACACAATGTATGGGTCCGCGCTAGCCACTATGCTGAGGGGTCTAAAGCTGCTGCTAACGCTTTATAACAATTCAATTGGCAGATTTTCACAGAGCTCTTCCACAACGCCCACCCATCGGGCAACAGTTGCCCACCTTCCCTATGGGATCTAGTGGCGAATAGTTGATGCCATTAATCAGAGCGTCAGTTGCCCCGTCGACGTGGCAAGCATACGGTAAGGCATGGGAAGAGTGGACACGACTAGTAGCAGGCAGACGGGTTGACCAATGTGAACAAGCCAGATCACAAGTCACCATAGAATTTCTCCACCAGCTAATTATGAGGGGCATATCAGGGGCGTCAGCGCAGCAGTGTCTGACCGGAGTAGCATTTCACTTCCAACTACTGAATTGGGGAGATGTGACAAATCATCAGACAATCCATAAAAGGGTGGAAAAGGTGTCAGCCAAGTCAGGAGTGTAGACGTCCCGTGTCACTAAAACTGATTTCTCACATCATATCCCTAACACCATTAACATGACACTCACAATTTGAAGCAACACTACTGTCTACTGCATTTGTGATCGCCTTCTTCGGGGCGCTATGCATAAGCGAATTAGTCCCTCAATCCAAAATTACCACCAGTGGAGGCTTATTACACCAAGACGTAGTCATAGCCAATAATGCAATATGTCTACGCATACACAAATCGAAAACGGTTCCAGCGGGCAGGGGCACTTGGGTACTTCTACAACCCACAAACGGTACACTGAGTTGGGTAACAATAGTAAAAACATATCTAACCATCAGATCACAAAGTAATTTCTTCCTATCACACATTGATGGAATGCCATTATCAAGATACCAGTTCCAAGCTATATTTAATAGATGCATAACATCGGCAGGGAACCACCCCAAAGATTACGGGACACACTCATTCCGCATAGGCGCGGCCACGGAAGCAGCAAGAGCAGGACTGTCAGAAACGGAAGTTCAGAGGATAGGGAGATGGCGATCCACGTGTTTGGCAAGATACATAAGACCGGACTTGATATCCTAACGTGGTTTGTTTCTTTTACAGGTGACGCTAAGCCAACAGTGTGGGTGATAGGCCACTCGTATATGTATTGGGCAGAAAAAAGGGCGAAAGTCTGCCCAGGCGCGAGGAAATTAGAGTTTCATAACACATATTTCAACTAGAGAGGTATTAGAGGCCTGCTATGGCCACAGGTACTAATGGAGGTAATCAAGGTAGGGAGAGAGGCAAGATGTCCGGTCATCTTAGTTATACAGGCCAGGGGAAACAACCTAGGTCATCATAACAGCGCATAACTAATGGCAATAATGAAACTAGACACTGAGCGCTTCAGAGAATTTTTCACAAAACTAGCGATAGTATGGTCAGAGATTGTGCCGATAGCGGTATGGCAAGGTGCGCGAGACATCACGGCCATCGAACGGACAAGGCGGGTAATAAATATTCGGATGGCAAAATCTAGAAGAGACAGAGGCGGTGTAGTGGTACGACACCGAAAATTGGAAGGAGATAAAGCAGGCCTCATACGGCCCGACGTTGTTCACTTAATGAATATTGAACTGGACATATTCCTGTCAGGACTCCAGGACGGAGTGGAACAAGCGTTAAGAGTGATGGGTGGGGGTCAGAGTCCTGCATACGAGTACGCAGGATCCTCCGTGGCCTGGAAATAGAAAGGACATGTTGGAGAGTTACACTTGTTGGCCAACTTGCCAGAGTGGAGACCCAGGGCATGCTGCAGCAAGCTGAATTATTTTAGAAATAAAGTGCCTTTCTATTGGAATGAGTATAAAGAGTTAATAAAGCTGTGACCGATCCTCACCCATCCAGTTGTAAGAGTTACATTATTGTATTGTCAAGGAAAGGGGGGCGGTAGGGGGGCTGAGCGCCTGGGTTTGGTTGGGGGTCCCCACAGTCTGCCTAGGCTAGATGCATTTAAAAATTCTTATTAGATACACAGGCAGTGCAGCTTGCTTCGCAGCTGGGCTACTACGCCCAAAGTATTGCCTAGGCTAGATGCAGTTAAAAATTCTACGCTGACTAGCAGACACTGAAGATTTGGAGCAGACCTCTGAGCTATTCAGACTCAACCATCTGTGTTACCCCAAGCCATAGTGTATCTAGTTTCTTACAGTTAAAACGGGGGGGGAGCAATCCAACCCACCTGGAATTGACGATGCCAACGTCACGTAAGACACAGCAAGGGGACTCCAAAAAGAGTTTCCATTTTTTCCCAAAATTGTGGCACAGACACCACTTAACCCTAGAACGCATACCTGGGGCCTCGCAGGCCCGCCCTGTTAATTGTTTTCTATTTTCTGCAAGATTACTTTAGTTAGAATTTTGAAACTCTAGGTATTCTTCATGTATATAGTTGTTTGTCATTTGAGTTTGAGTTATTCCATGTTATTTGCACACGAGCCTAAAAGGCCCCAGGTATATGAAAGTGTAGATTTTATGGTCATGCGTTCTAGGGTTAAGTGGCATCAATTGCCCCACAGTTGCTTAAAACGGTTGGTGAGGTGATTTTACCAAATCCTCAAGGTTTTAGTCTCCCAAGGATAACACAGGGGTAGAAAAGTCCTTGCGAATCCATGATTTGTTCATCTTTATGAACGTGAGTCTGTCTACATTCTCAGTGGACAGACGCGTGCGCTTATCTGTCAGCACACCACCAGCAGCGCTGAACACACGTTCAGAGAGAACACTGGCTGCAGGGCATGACAAGATCTCCAAGGCGTGAGTGGCGAGCTCCGGCCATTTTTCCAGATTGGAATACCAAAATGAGCAAGGGTCCAGTGACACAGTCATGGCTTCGATGTTCACTTGGAGAAACTCCTGCACCATCCTCTCTAGGCGTTGACTATGTGTCAGACTTCTTGTCTCCTGTGGCCTTGCAAAGGATGGTCTAAAAAAGTGGTGAAACGATTCCTCAAAATTGCTGTTACCAGCAGATACTGTGTTACTGTTACGGTTTGAGTGATGAAGACTCGACAGTCCCACGGTTGGCAAGTTAGAACTGTGAGATTCACTACGTGCACCACTGGTGTTTTGTGGAAAAGCACATGTAAGATTCTGCAACAGCGTCTGCAGATACTCCTGCATGCGTCAATCCCTTATTATGGCAGGAATTATTTCGGCAAATTTACTTTTGTACCGGGGATCTAAGAGTGTGACAACCCAGTAGTCGGGATTACTTCGAATTCTGACAATCTGAGGGTCATGTTGCAGGTAGTGCAGCAAGAAGGCACTCATGAGTCTTGCGCATCCAGGAGGACCAAGTCCTTGTTGTGTTGGTAGCGAGGTAAGAATCATGCTTCCTTCCTCTGCCCTCTCCCCTCAGCCTCGCACAACAGAAATGTGATCAAGGTCTCCCTCATCTGATGAGTCTTCCATGCCCATCGCCAGTTCGTCCTCCACTTCTTCCTCGGCTCCTGCACCTTCCTCAACAGTTTGGCTGCTACCATGCGCCCTGGTTAATCCCTCTCCCCCACCCTCCCATGCCTGCCGCCTTGGTGCTGCCAACCGTCTGGACCTTGGAGATGTTATCCCTTCCGCATATGACTCCTCTTCTACTTCCTCCACCTCCTCTTGTCCCACCACCTGACTCTGAATTCTGTTTAGTGTGTGCTCCAGCATGTAAATCACCGGAATAGTCATGCTGATAATGGCATCGTCGTCAGCACTAAACATCTTCGTCGCCATTTCAAAACTGTGCAGAAGGGTGTGTGGCGCCCCTGAGGGTTCAGTCGCCACAGAGTTACTGCATCTCACCCAGAGGTGTGGTATCTCACCCTCAGGTAAGGAAGGCATATGGCTCGGGACCCTAACACCTGCATCCAACACATACCCGCAGTGGGGGTAGGGCAAGATTGCTCCTAAGGGAGAGCACAGTCCCAGGTCCCTAGCTGGTGGAAGGGTCCTATGTAGTGGGTGCTTAGGGGAGCAGCTTAGCGGAGCACATGACAGGGAGAGTATAAATAGGAAGCTATCTTAGAAAGAGCAAGCCAGTCAGAAGAGGAAAAGTGACAGGAGTAGAGGCTCGGCATGAGCTCTGCTCCAGAGGCGGGCCTAGCCTGGGAGGCCCAGGACTGAAGGAGAGAAGAGAGGAGTGGGAGCAGGAAGGCTCCAGGAACCGAAGGGACCCTAGGGCTATGGGCCGTGCAGAAGGCCACCCGTACTCCTGCTGCTACCAGGAGGTAGAGGGGTCAGACCAGATAAGGGGAACCAGTCCCTCAACTAGCGGAGAAACAGCAAGGCTCAACTAGAAACCGGAGGCTGCAGCATTTCATGTACTGCAGGTAAAAGTCCACACCAGTCTCACTAAGAAGGTAGCCACATAGGACCCAGGGGACGGAACACAAGTCGCCCGCCAAGGCCCGAGGATACCGGATAGAAGTGTCACTGGGTGTGAGGTGCAGGTAGAAGGCCAGAGAAAGGACACACAGAATGGGGTCCTGCTAAGTACTCCGGAGCTATCTGGGGGTGGACTGAGCCCCTCACTGAGTACGCACAGCACGACGGGTGAGATTGCTCTGGTACCTGTAATCTGGACTGCAACAACTGTGAGTAAAGATCTTGGGACTGCATCACACGGACTCTGTGTTCATTACTGACTCCCTGCACTACAACCACCATCATCCACCCACACTGCCCTCAAGCTACACTCTTCCTGTGGTGAGTAATAATACCATTGCTGAAAAACCACCAGCTTCAGAGGACTGTTCCGCAGCGGCGGCCCCTTTTGCCCCACTCCAGAGGTGGCGTAGTCGGACATTATAAAACCCATATATACAAATTACCCTTGGATTGACCGCCCTGGATCACGGACCGGGTCACTGCCACAGTGACTACAACCCCCAGCGTCTACCGGCCCGGCTCAGGGTACCCCATGGCCCAGGGGGCGCGTCAACTTCATAGGTCCCTGATCTGAGACCACTCCTGCAGCGTGATTTGCCCCACCTCTGGATCTCGTTGGCCCAGGCTATACGTCAGAACATATTGCACCAGGGCTTGTCGGTGCTTCCACAGTCGCTGCAACATGGTCAGAGTTGAATTCCACCGTGTCGGCACATCGCATTTCAGCCGGTGAACTGGCAGGCCCAACGACTTCTGTAGAGATGTAAGTCATTGAGCTGCGGGATGCGAACGGCGGAAGTAAGCACACAGCGACCGTGCCCCCTGCAAAAGGCCATCTAGTCCGGGATAGTGGGCTAACAATTTATGGACAACCAGGTTCAACACGTGAGCCATACAAGGCACGTGTGTGACATTGCCCCGGCGATGCAGCATTGTCGCACACGGCCTTCCCTGGTTGCAGGTCCAGTGGAGACAACCTTTCATGAAACTGGGTCTCCAGAGCTGACCACAACTCCTCAGCTGTGTGACTCACATTTCCCAGACATTTCAAAGTAAACACTGATGCCTTGAGCCCTGCTGCCAGCATAGTAAGGAGGTGTGCAGGATTCCTTCTGCGCAGTTAGAATGCAGGTGGCATTACCAGACAGGCTTTGGGTGCAGGTGGAGGACCGAGAGGAGGTTGAGGAGGCAGAAGTAGTGGAGGAACTTCGAGATAAAGAGGATTGACGCACAACTCGTGGGGACGGTAAGACTTGGACAGCAGCCCCTTGTCCTGCTGTCACCATAGTTACCCAGTGCCCAGTCAGCGACATGTAACGCCCCTGTCCATGCCTACTCGTCCAAGTGTCTGTGGTGAAATGCACCCTGTCACACACAGAGTTTCTCAAAGAAGCGGTGATGTTGTGTGCGACATGCTGGTGGAGCGCAGGCACACCTTTCTTTGAGAAGTAGTGCCGACTGAGCATCTGGTACTGGGGCACTGAGACGGACATAAGGTCTCGAAAATTCACTGTGTCCTCCAGGCGGAAAGGCAGCATTTCTGTAGCCAAGAGCTTGCAGATGGTGAAATTCAACCTCTTAGCTTTCTCATGGCTAGGAGGAAATGGTCTTTTACTTTTCCACATCTGAGGGACCGAGGGCTGGCTGTTGTGCTTAGACGGGGTTGAGTAGGATGTCCCCGGCAAACTGCCGGTCTGTGAGGAAGATGCAGGCGGACATGTTAGATTGCCTTGATCCAAAGCTGGTGCTCTCGATGTCAGAGAGCGCTCAACACCAGAAGGTGTTT
Source organism: Phyllobates terribilis (assembly GCF_046119375.1). NCBI lineage: Eukaryota > Metazoa > Chordata > Amphibia > Anura > Dendrobatidae > Phyllobates > Phyllobates terribilis. The sequence continues at coordinate 404,251,454 of NW_027362761.1, read as the reverse complement.
CCACTTCCCAATGAACTGATTACCTGCCAATCACACTGGCTGTTGCAGGTAAAGAGGTGGCAGGTCTGCATCCAAAAACATGTGTGACTGCTGTCCCCCCAGTCACAGAGGATGAAGAGGCCACGGATGCACAAGATGGGGCAGACGGTGGTTGGCCCAGCCTGCTAGGCCGCATTGTAGCACAGTGAGCTTCCCACTGCAACTTATGCTTCATATCCATGTGCCGGTTCATGCATGAAGTACTCAAACTATGGATTTTTTGGCCTCTACTTATGTTTTGGTTACAAATATTACAGATAACACGAGTTGGGTCATCCGTATCATTCTGAATAAATGCCCAGGCTATGCAAGGCTTAGAGCCCATGTGACCTGAAGAGCCACTATGACTTGTGGTCAGAGGCAGAATTGTGGTTGAGGATGCAGTTGTTGACGTGCTTCCAGTACTCCATCTGTGTCCAGGAAGACGCAACCTAACTTCGTCGTCAATAGCATCTGTGACGCCCCGCTGTGCTTGGTATCACATATCCTAGAAGAGTGTATTGATGGAATCCTCCACAAGAGGCCCCCATAAACATTCACACATCTCCACCTTCCACCTCAGACCAGCAGAGGGAGCCCGTTAGGGATATAAATAGGGAAGGTGGAGCTAGGCAGTTCAGTTCCTCTGAAGAGTTCCTGCAGTAGAGAAGCCTAAGAGAGGTCAGTCTGCAGTGGAGCTCAGTCTAGTCTAGAGAACTCAGTTAATAGTTCAGCAGTGGAGCACGAGGCTCCTGCTAACTAGATTCAGTAAGGCATAACCGGAATCCCTGGAGAACTACAAGTCCCAGGATGGCTAAGGTGCTGATACGTAACAGAGCCAGGAGACGCTTAGACCCTGCATAGTGGGAGCGTGAACTCCAAGAGAAGGCCCTACCACAAGGTCAGCCAGCGCAGGACAGAGACAAAGTTAGGCCTAGCTCCAGGCAGGTCAGAAACTTACTACGCAGAGGCAAGAAACAGGAGGCCCTACACCCGCTCATTGGGGAGGATCCTGATATTCACCCTTCACCCTACAGTGCTCCGGGATGTGCCTGAATTTCCTCCAGTAAAAGGTACTGAAGTGACGACCGTGTCCGTTCCCGTTCTTGCTCTGACCCAGCTGGGTCTCGCCTGTCCTGCTTTCCCCCTGCATGCGCTGCCCTGAGACTTAGCTCCACCTGTGGGGAGCTATACCATCGAGCAGCCTTATCATGGGTCTCAGTGGACTGCTGCAGCGCTGGTGCTTCTCACCAGATACCACAGGTGGCGTCATGAACTCTTATAAAATTAACAATTATCCACTCTTTTAAAGAGTGACCCCAGGGTACGGGCCAGGGAGCCGACCACCGCGACATCCCCATGGCCAGGCAAAGGTCCGGGTACCGAGTCATCCCCATCCCCTGGGCTAGTCACATCCTCCTCCACCTCCTCCGTTGACCTCATCGACTGGCTGACTGTGGGTTGACAGTAAGTGGGATCTCCAACCTCGTCATCATCACCCTGTGTGTTATCACACCCGTCGTCCTCAAAGCCAACCTCTTCCTGCCCTCACCGAAAAGTCAAGTTGTCGCTCCAATCAGGTATTTGAGTCTCATCATCGTCTTCATCATTGTCTCCACCAACAGGAGTGACAGTTTGGGAACGAGGGTCTACATTATGCTCAGAACATTCTTCATTTGGTCCTGGATCCGACTTATAAAGATTCTGGGCATCAGTGCAGATCATTTCCTCGCCTGGATTAACAGAAGCTCTGGAGCAGACTTACGTTTCCCAGGCTATAGTATGAGTAAACAGCTCTGCAGACTCAACCATCTGTGTTGCCCCATACTCAGACGGGCAGCTGGAGACTTGGGAGCTGTGAGGAAGCAAGTGCGATTGGGGTGACACCTCTGAGGACTGGAATATTTGTGATGTTGAAATTGAGTTGGAGGAGAGCCCACTTGAAGGAGCACTTGATATCCGCTGAAGCACCTGCTGTTTTTGTGCCTCATCTGGAATTTGTAGCGATGGGCGTGTCCGTAAGAAAGGGATCGTATCACATTGTCCACGAAAAGGAGTCGACATCTTAGCTTGGCTGGAAGATGGTCTTTCTTCTGCAGATGTTACCCCCCCCCCCACTGCGGGGGGGCTCGACCCACCAGCGGACAGGCACCAGTATTGGGAGAGGGGGGCTGGCCGTCAGGGTCCACCGCGGCTCTGGCACAAACCCGGCGACACGGAGGTGGCACGGGCAGGAACGAACTGGCCGTGTCGGCTTCTCACTTTTTGGATTTTAGAAGGGCATGACATGCCTATATCTGTGTCTCCCCCTCCTTTTACTCCTCCACCTCTTTTTTTTTCGCATGACTATATGTACTTGTCACTTTTCCATGTGTTAGTTATGTCTTCTGAGCAGTTTGTCAGCTTTTGGACACCTTTGAAGGTGTTTTCTATGTGTTTCTATGTGTTTTTGTTTGCCTGCCATTGGTTTTAACGGTGTTCGAAGGTGTTCGACGAACAGTTCGACGAGCAGTTCGGCGAACACACGGGTGTTCGACGAACCGAACCGAACTCGAACACTACGGGGGTGGCTCAACACTACTGGTTAACAACCTGAAGCACTTTAAATGGACCCACAAACTTAGGACACAGCTTTTTAGAGGGAATCCTCAACCGCAGGTTCTTCAAGGACAACCAAACCATGTCACCCACAGTAAACAAAACCTCTTTACATTTCCTGTCAAAATACTTCTTGGACTTCTTGTTAACCTCTTGCAGGTTACAGCGTACATTAGTCCAAACTCTCTCCAAATCACCGGAAAAATTCTCCTCCTCCGGCACCGCAGACCCCAATTTGGAGAACGAACCAAAAGACGGATGTCTCCCAGTACAGCAAAAAAAAGGAGAACACCCAGAAAAGGAGGATGTATGATTGTTAAGAGCAAATTCTGCGAGAGGCAGAAACTCAGACCACACCTCTTGATTGTTCGCCACAAAACAACGCAAAAACTGTTCTACATCCTGGTTCTTTCTTTCAGTCTGTCCATTCGACTCAGGATGATAACCAGACGAAAATGACAAATGGACTCCCAACCTGTCACAAAAAGCACGCCAAAAGCGAGCCACAAACTGAGGTCCTCTATCAGAAACAATATCCGTGGGAACGCCATGAAGCTTGACAATCTCCTTAAAAAACGCCTTAGCGAGTGTCTTGGCGCAGGGCAACTTAATGAATGGAACCAAATGACACATCTTACTAAAACGGTCCACGACCACCCAGATGACAGCAAAACCCTCGGACACAGGAAGATCAATAATAAAATCCATAGTGAGATGCGTCCAAGGCGCACTAGGAACCTCCAGAGGGCAAAGCAACCCCGCAGCAGGAGAATGTGAAGCCTTTGACCTAGCACACTCAGTACACTGACGCACCCACTTGATGACTTCCTTCTGCCATCCAGGCCACCAAAAACTGCGACTGATAAGTCTCTTTGTCTCCGAAACTCCTGGATGACCTGCCAACCGCGACTCATGACACTCCACAAAACAAATCTCTCCTAAACGCTCTAGGCACGAACCACCTCCCATGGGGAGTGTTATATGGAGCATCATCTTGAGCATTCAGAATCCCATTCTTCAAAATGGAGTCCAAAGCCGCCACCACATCTCCTTTCTGTAAAATGTTCTCCTCCTCCTCGGCACTGACCGTAGGAGAGAAGCTGCGAGAGAAAGTATCGGCTTTAACATTCTTAGTACCAGGGATATAGGTACCAGAAAAATGAAACCGAGAAAAAAAAAGTGCCCACCTAGCTTGACGGGCATTCAAACGCTTGGCAGGATCCAGAAAGATCAAATTCTTATGATCTGTGAAAACCTGAATAGGAAATCTAGCGCCTTCCAAAAAATGACTCCAGTGTTCAAACGCAAGTTTAATAGCCAGCAACTCCCGATTTCCAACATCACAATTCAGCTCGGTCTCCGAAAGTTTTTTCGAAAAAAGGCACAAGGATGTACTCCACCCTTGTTCTCTTGAGACAAAACTGCTCCGACCCCCACTGATGAAGCATCGACCTCGACCAAAAAAGGCTTGGTCTCATCAGGCTGCATAAGGATAGGGGCAGAACTGAACCTCTCTTTGAGCTACTCAAATGCTTCAATGGCCTCAGAAGTCCACTGGGCCATATTCGCACCTTTCCTGGTGAGATCGGTTAGAGGTTTAGCAATTACAGAAAAATTCTTAATGAATTTCCTGTAATAATTGGCAAAACCCAAAAATCTCTATATAGATTTCAAACCAATAGGCCTAAGCCATTCCTGCACAGCCTGAACCTTCACAGGGTCCATCTCAAAGCCCTCGCTGGAGACAATGTAGCCCAAAAAACGAATTTTCTGCACAGCGAACTCACATTTCTCCAACTTAGCAAAGAGTGAATTATCACTCAATAACTGCCAAACTTCACGTACACTCTGCCAATGGGACTCAAGATCTGGTGAATAAATCAAAATGTCATCCAAATACACAACCACATTCTTACCCATCAAAGGTCTCAGGATGTCATTAATAAGGTTCTGTAAAAATGCAGGTGCATTGGTAAGATCAAAAGGCATCAACAGACTCTCAATGTGACCTACCGGAGTGTTAAAAGCAGTATTCCATTCATCACCCTCCTTCACACGTAACAAATTGTATGCCCCCCGGAGATCAATTTTGGAGAACCACTTGGCCCCCACTAACTGGTTAAACAAGTCGGGAATTAATGGCAATGGGTAGGAATTGCGTACGGTAATCTTATTAATTTCACGAAAATCCAGACATGGACGTAAACCGCCTTCCTTTTCTTTAACAAAGAAGAATCCAACTGCCACAGGTGACTTAGAAGGTCTAATGTGACCAGCAGCCAGGCTAGTCTGTATGTACTCCTCCAAGGCCTTTCTTTCAGGGATAGTCAGATTAAACAAGCGACTTTTGGGAAGAGTAGCACCCGGAACAAACTCAATGGCGCAATCATAATCCCTATGAGGAGGTAAAACTTGCGACTCCTCCTCCGAAAAAACCCTCCAAAAATCTTGAATAGGTACAGGTAATTCTCCCTTTTCCACAGCCGCAATGTGACCATTACAACATTTATCATAGCACTTCGGAATCCAAGACTTAATCACACTAGTAGATCAGTCCAATAAAGGATTGTGCAGTCTTAACCAAGGCAATCCTAGAACAACTGGAGAGGGCAAATTATCCAAAATAACCAAGTCTAAAATTTCTTGGTGATCTCCATTAATAGTGAAAGGAAATGCAGCAGTCTTGTGAGTAATACATTTCAAATGAGTGTTATCAATTGCACCCACAGAAATAGATGATGACAAAGATTTGGATTTCAATTTAAGGTTTTCCAAAAACCCTTTATCAATCACATTAAGCGTTGAACCACAATCCACAAATACCTGAAATTCAATCAAATCTCCCTGCAGAGTAGTACTCCCAGAAAGAAACACTCCTGCAAAGCGTAAACAAGCTATACGGGCGTAACTGACCTTTTTTTTTTCTTTACTTAAACGACGCTCAGAATACTTAATCAAATGATTATCTTTACCACAATAAAGACACAAACCTTCGGCGAATCTCCGATCTCTTTCCTGAGAGCGGAGTGACATTGCCCCAACCTCCATTGGTTCTCCGCTGTCAGAGCAGATTTTCTGGGAACTAGGACCTCAAGTTACAGGAGTTTTTACATAATTAACCCTGGACCTCAATCTCCTGTCAACACGAACAGCTAACTGCATAGCTTCCTGCAGAGTCTAAGGTGCAGGGAATGCAATTAGCAAATCCTTAACCCTTTCACTCAGACCAGCATGAAATAAACATCTTACTGCAGAATCATTCCATTTAACTTCTGAAGCCCACCTCCTGAAGTGTGTGCAATAATTTTCAACCTCATCTGACCCCTGATTCAAACGTCTAAGTTCTGATTCAGCAGATGAGATTCGATCAGGATCGTCATATAATAGCCCCATAGCAGAAAAAAATTCTTCAACAGAACTTAAACACGGATCATTAGGCTGGAGACAAAAGGCCCAATCCTGTGGTTCTTTGCGCAAAAGTGACATAATAAAACCAATGCGCTGTGATTCATTCCCAGAGGATCTTGGTCTCAAACAAAAATATAACAAACAAGCATTTTTAAAGGAAAAAAAATTCTGCTGTTTACCATAAAAAAAATCAGGCAGTCCTAACCTTGGGTTCAACAAAATGCTCTCTAGGACAGCTACTCACGTGTTGCTGAAGCTCGGCCACCTCCAGAGACAATCCCTGCTGGCATTGAGCCAAATCCTGGACGGAAACCATACTGATCCCCGAACTTCTTTTCTTTTAGTTTTTTTTCTTTTTTTTTTTGGGCTGGACTTACTGTTATGATCTGCAACATAAACTAAGGAAAGATAGGGGAAAGCTGTCCCTACAGTAAGACTAAGCTGAATCCCTACGATGTAGCGGGCTGCCTGTTCCTTGTGAACAGACCCGCCTTAGTCATCGGCTAGTCTGAACGAAGACCTATTGAGTCAAGGGAGGGGTCCCTAAAATAACTAAGGACTGGGACAAAAATGGGACACCTCCTAAACAGAAGTAGATGCAGAGCACAAAAGACAAACAGACAAAACGTACTAGAGGTCCCAGAGGACCAAGCGAACTAGATAGAGATAGGCACTGAAGCACCTGGCTAGAGAGACAGTCAAACAACACTGAAGTCCAGCAAAGCCAGAAGGGCGGAGCTGGAATAAATAGGCAGATGGTCACGTGACCGCAAAACACAAGATAGCAAAACCTAACAGGAGGGTTCTAACAGGAATTTAGTGTATGGGGATGTGATGTGTGGGTGGGAATGGGGGTATGTTGTGTGTGGGGGAGGTTTAGTGTGGGGATGGTAGGATTTAGAGTGTGTGGGGATGGGGGTATGTAGTGTGTGAGTGATGGGGAGATTTAGTGTATTAGGGGTGGAGAAGATTTGAGGACATAAGTTTGGGGAGCAAGGAAGAGACAGGTGCAAACACAATATTGGGTGTGTAAGAAATTTGAAGACAATATGAGTAGCAAGTGGGTAGATGGGGCATGAATGAGGAAACGGTATTGGGGATGGTGCAGACAGTTTGATGAGTGGGTGAGTGGGTGCAGACACAGTATGGTGAGTGGGGAAATGGGTGCAGACACAGTATGATGAGTAGGGAGGATGTATAGAGGGATGGGTCCAGACACAGTATGGTTAGTGGAGGGATGGGTGCGAATGCAGTATGAGGAGTGAAGAAAGGGAAGGTATGCGGACACAGTATGGGGAGTGAGTGGGGATATGGATGCGGACACAGTATGGTGAGTGGGGTTAGGGTGCAGACAGTATGAGTAGCAAGGGGGAAAATGTATGAGGACAAAGTATGGAGAGCAAGGATGCTGGGATGGGTGCAGACAAAGTATGAGGAGTCGGGTTATGTGTGAGGAGGCAGTATGGAGAGTGAGGGGGTAAATATGTGAGGAGACAGTATGGTTAGAAGGGGGATAAGAGACTAAACAGTATGAGGAGGGAGGGTGAAATGTCTGTGGAGATTATTAAGGGGAATAGTGTGAGAAGACAGGATGAGGAGAGAAAAGTGTGAGTGGACACAGAATAGAGACTGAATCGTGTGGGGGGGTAGCATGGGGGACAGTGTAAGGGCACAGCCAGGAGGGGACAGTATGCCAAGGAGGGGGAGTGTGATGAGGGGGCATAATATGTAGACTGGGCCCTATAGGGTGGACACAGTGTGAAGAGAGGGCCCAGTATGGTAAGAAAGAGGGCAGTGTGGAGAACATGGTCCATAAAAGGGACAATGTGGGGGTGATATTTTGTGCAGGGAATATAGTAAGGGAAAATTATTTACTCAGGGGCTCAGCGTAGAGCAGATATTCTTATTCAGGAGCATTATAATGACACTGCTATCTTTAAGGGCATCGTGTGGGGATGTGCTGCAGAAGACCAGTGAGAATGGAAACCTGCAGATACGAGCTGTAGATCTGAAAACTCATCAAGGAGTCTGAACAAGATGAAGAAAAGAAAGAGAACATCATCTATAAGGTACCTGGATGTAAATGTTTTTTGGTGATACTGACTAATTCTTATGTTTGAATTTATGTTAGGAGCATTAAATAGATTGTCCAACTTTGTGATGAGTCTGCAGTCATTCTATGTGACTGCAAACTTCTGAATTCTCACAGTGCGCATTGCACGCTGACAGGATCCTTGGATGCCAGTGATTTGTATACAAGCGGTCATGTGCTGACTAGACATGCGTGGCCTCACTCAATGAAAATTAATTGAGCGAGGCCGGACACATCCAGTCATAATGTGGCCAGAAGTATAAAAATCGCATACTTTTGCTCACATGACTGTCCAATCTTGCCACCGGCAAGGGGGAATCCTAAGAGTGTGCAGTGCATACGCTGTGAGAATTCTGAAGTCTGCAGACATATAGAATCACTGCCGACTTTCATCTCAAACCTGGATGAGTCCTTTAATTATAAAATGAAGTCCTGTAGCATGCCAATCCTAACAGCGTGTGATATACTCACTGTCAGGAGTCAGCTCTGCTTGCTGGTTCCAGCAGTCATCACATGGCCACTTCACTCATATGTGCTTTTCAATCTTGCGGTCACGTGACAACAAGCTTCTCTTCCTGCTTTTTTCAGTATTTGGCCACGGCCCTACTATCTGTATTTGGTCAGTATTCAGTCAGTATTTTTTCTCAGGAGTGGGAGCCAAAACAAGGAGTGGGTGATAAATGCAGAATTGGTGACTTGTTTCTATTATACTTTTTCTCTGATTGTTCCTCACCTGGCTTTGGCTCTCACTCCTAAGAAAATATACTCATCGAATACTGACCAAATACTGATAAATGGGCTGCGGCCTTTCACTAAACATTGAGAGAATTAGGAAGAGCAGTTAGTCGGCATGTCACTGAGTGTGCAAATCGCATATGTCTTTGGGGGGAGGGGGGGAAGAGGTTGCAAAACTGAGTTCTTGCCCCAGGTGCCAGAAAACCTTGATATACCTCTGATTCCACAGCAGATGTATACATAGATTGCATTTCCAATCTTATTCATGCACAGTTTATGGTGATTATCATAAGGAACTACACCCTACAGTAAGGCCACGTTCACACGCTCAGTATTTGGTATGTATTTTACCTCAGTATTTGTAAGCCAATATCAGGAGAGGAACAATCAGAGGAAAAGTATAATAGAAACATGCCACTACGTCTGCATTTTTCACCCACTCCTGGATTTGGCTTACAAATACTGATGTAAAAAACTGACCAAATACTGAACGTGTGAATGTGGCCTAAAGCTAACCAAACAGAAGGGAAACATTCAATATTCCATGCAAATTTAACTTTGCTGAGATTAAATAAAAAAAAAAAATTCATGGAACTGCCCATAATAGTTGTTCAATTATTAATCAAAAGATAAAGACAAACTCAGCAACATTATTGAACGAATTTCCATTGAAGAATTTCTACACTTTTACAGTATATATCAGTGCATGGTCCAAATATTATTTAGGCTGACTTTTAATATAAGAAAAGAAAATCCCGGCACTCACGTGTTGATAATTAGTTGGTTTATTCCACAACTCACAAAAAAGACGTTTCAGCCTGTCCAAGGCTTTTTTCAATTGACAATTGAAAAAAGCCTTGGACAGGCTGAAACGTCTTTTTTGTGAGTTGTGGAATAAACCAACTAATTATCAACACGTGAGTGCCGGGATTTTCTTTTCCTATAGACATTGTTTTCCACGTGCACCACCCTAGCTACACGGAGTGCCGACTATTTTCTTTTGATACTGACTTTTAATATAAAGCCAAATTCTGTTGGAACCTTTGTAGTCACTAGCACAGTGCTCTATCTTTCATCCAGGCCTTGGACTTCCTCTCAAGGGTTGTCAAATCTCTCTCTATTTCTGCAGTATTCATTAAGAATAGTAAATGTGTGTAGTTTGCATTGCATAGCTCTTCAGCTCTCCAGACACGTTAAGCAGAGTCCTATTTTGACTGATTCTGCATGCCCAGAATGTGCTCTTTTCTATTTAAGCTCATCACAGCTTGGCAAATGCATCTGAATCTGCGTCACATTCATCCTGAATTGTTATGCCTAGATGGACAATGTATAATGGTAAGTTCATATATTTTCAATTTCTAAATAAGTGGGGTCAAAGCTACAAATCATTGAGCTGAACTGGTTTGTGGGAGGGTTATTTATAAGGAGCACTTGTGAGCATGATCATCTATCTTATAGTATTTACTTATACTGCTCACAACTATTTTTTTTCCTTATTATATTCCTTCCACATGAACGATCTTTGGAGATCATTCATAAAAAAATAGTGCAGACAATTGTGGAGTGGTTGGATAGATGACACAATTTACTCTTAGAAACACGTCCACCACTTCTGCATTTATCACCCACTCCTTGTTTTGGCTTACACCACATACTGAGGTAAATAACTCACCAAATACTCAAAATGTGCACGTGGCCTAAGTAGTATTTTCCTAATCTAATTAGGAACCAAGAATTGCTCTACAATTATTGCTTTACAGGACTGTGGAAACATTTAACTCTCTTGTATTGTCCCATCAAGCCACCAGCTAAACACAGTTCAGTTAAAGTGGCTTTCCCTCAAGCAAAATTACATTTTAATTAATAGATCTTGGAATAAATATAAGTTCTACTATTGGATATGTTTAAGAAAAATGTTCCTGTGCTGAGATAATCTTATAAATGTGCCCCTGCTGTGTACTGTGTAATGGCTGTGTCTGACCGTGCAGGTACATGGTCTGATCATACCACATCTCCTACCCAGAGGATGAAAGGGCTTATTAAATTGTTTTTAGCCCTAAATCTGTCCCTCTTAGTATTCCCTTTTTTAGCGCTCCACAGACCGCATTGCCTTTTATTTACATTTTCCAGTCCCTCTCTTAGGGTCAGCAGCAGGAGCAGCTTTGCACCTAATACCAATATCCTTCCTGTGCACTTCTCTCCCCTCCTTCCTTTTAACTTTTTTGAGGACCTGCGGCTGCTTCCATCCTAAACCACAGGACCTGCGGAGACGGGCCTCTCTTCCCAAGACACGTGGGCTGCGGCCGATCACATGGTCCGTGACCAGGAACCCGTGAGCGGACCTGCAGAGACGCTCCTCTCTTCCCTAGATACGTGGTCTGCGGCTGACCACGTGGTCTGCGACCAGGAACCCGGAAGCGGTGAGCACAACCAGCGGTCCGCAGCACACGGCACGTGGAGTGCCCATCGACCGGCACCACGCAGTGAGTCCTGCTCCTTCCCTCCACCGTTAACAATCACCGGGGTTGTGCAGGGGTGCACAACTCCAATAGGTGAGTGGCCTCTTGGCCGATTTTATCCCTCCAATTGCCCATTAGGTTCTTCACGTAGCGCGCTTCTCCTTCTCTTCCATTCCATGTGCAACTAGTAACATTTCTGGTGAGGGGCACAGAGATTCAAGTCACTGATAAGACACAGCAAGTTCATTAAGTGGTGTGCGCCTCTTAATCAATTTGGCGCTTTTTATTCCGGTCAGTATTTTTTCTCAGGAGTGGGTGATAAATGCAGAATTGGTAGCTTTTTTCTATTATACCTTTTCTCTGATTGTTCCTCTCCTATTCCGGAGAAAAAATACTGACCGAATAATGACCAAATACTGATAGTGGGGCTGTGGCCTAAGGGTTTATGCTTTACCTTAACAGTATTGTTTTTAAAGTACATATTGCTACATCAATTCATGAGATAATGGCATATGGACTGAGTATGAGTTTTTGAAATTCTCCCCACTCAGTGAAAGTCTTCTAGACTGCAGACCAATGTTATTCTATGAGGCAGTGCAGATCTGCATATTTTTTCTCATCTGTATTCGGCATGAGATAAAAATCACAGCACGCAGCAATTTCACTCCGAAATCTGATGGGTGTGAGAAAAAATGGATGCCAGATGACCATCAGTATGGCATCTGATTGTTACGGATACATTACAATTCTGTAGAATAGGAAACTGTAAATGGTCCTGTAAAAGATTAATAGCTGCTGAGTAAAAACATGTAATTTGTGTGCTGTCTGTATATAATCCAAGTGAGGTAAAAGTCGAACCACTTTCTAGATAAGAATGGGACCAATTTTTTTATCATTTCAATAGAAAATCCACTTAGGATTTCATATGAGGAGTTTTTTGAGCCTTTTGTTTTCCTAAGATTCAAGAGAGAAAACTCTTCAAAGCAGCCAGAAAAAGCAAAGAAAAAAGCAGCACTCACCGTTCCATAAAATAGTCCTTTATTCCATATCACAGCACATAAAGTGGTAAGCAGGGGGGAAGCAGCGAGTGTGAAGGACGACAGCCGTTTCACGTTACACCAACGCTTCTACGGGTCCAGGTCACATCAATAGCTTTTTTTCACTGCTGTACAACACCATGGATGCAAAAATTAACTCTTTACTACCCTAGATCAAGGATGGGAAAATGTACAATTTATCTGCTCTACGCTGCAACTGATCTTTCCTAGATCACAAAGTGTCTTGGCATTAATGCCTTCCTATGCTCTAGACTACCAAAGATACCGCTTGTGAAAATACAGCTTTTCTTCTTAATTATGCCACACAAATTCAGTAAGCCAGGAGCTATATGCTTTTATCTTCATGTTGACTTCAGCATTGGCGTTCTACTTTGGTTGATTAACACAGGCTATTGTTTGAATAATCCTGAATGTTGACACTTGAGTTGAGATGTACTGCAAAATATTGTCTGTAAAATCTTGCAAGATAGAAACATGGAGCAATACTGTGATAATATGCTGGCTGATTACATATTATACCAAACCATGCAAGTTGATTAAATGCTCAAACAATGAGTCATGAGCCTCATCCACCTTGATTCCTGACCCTTGACTTGTGAATGATGGCGGCAAGGACAATTGATCTATAAAAAAGGGGTCTCTGCCTCTATTCTGGGTCACTCTACAGCATGTCAGCTTAGGGGACTACAGCCTCAGTTAGAGAAAAACAGATCAGCTCCATTGACCATTGCTGAACCAGACAGACATCCGGACAAGCCAGATTGAAACCAGCCGGTCATCTGGCCCCATGGAATCACTCGGAGAGGACAGGGTGGGACCCTCGGGTCTCCTGGCTTTGTATCTCAATGGACTGTCAGCTTCCTAAGCTTGCCGCTACTTCCTCTCTGTGGGGGCCCACCTAAAGTGGGGGGCCACTAATAGAGGTAGATGGCCCTGGAAGTCCCAAAGTCACAGCTGTTCTATCCCATGCGGGCCAGGGTAAGGGTTAGGCTATGTGCCCACGATGCAGAAATGCTCCGGATTTTTTCCTGAGCATTTCTGCATCTCCCTGGCAGAAAAAACGCATGCGGATTGTCCATGCATTTTTCCTGCCAGGGACATGCGGATGTGAAGCGTTGTTCACATACATTTCCGCATGCGGGTTGTCAAGCGCTTTCCAAGCTATTTTAGCATCACTTGGAAAGTGCTTGACAACTTGGTCACACTATATAAATCCATGCAAACGGCATGGAAATATATAGTGTGACCTTAAAGAATGGTAAAAAATAAAAAAATAAATCTATACTTACCTTCTGATGGCCCCTCAGTCTTTATTCGCTCCATCCTGGCTTGCCGGAAGCTCACGGTACACTGAAGGACCTGCCGACATCAGCGTCGCGTGACTCGTCACATGACTAAATGACGTCATGGCAGGTCCTTCAGTCCACCGCGATCTGCCGGCAAGCAAAGACAAGGAGACCGGGGGCCATCAGAAGGTAAATATAATATTCTTTTTTTTACAGGTTTTATGGTACCCGGGTCCAGAGGAGAGTCTCCTCTCCTCCAGACCTGGGTACCTTCCGCACATTGAAACGCTTGGATTCCGCATGTACAGGTGCAGTGATGCGGAATCCAAGTGATTCAATGCAAGTCAATGGCAGCGAAAATGCAGCTCTTCTGCAAAATAATTGGTAGCATTGCATTTTTTTCTTCAATGATAACACGCAGCGGAAATTTCCGCAGCATGTGCATAGCACATGCGGATTATCATTGGGGAACATGGCAGGCCTTCTACCATGCATTTTTTAAGCGTTTCTGCAGTGTTTTTGCTGCTGCGGAAACGCTTAAAAAACACATCGTGGGCACACAGCCTTAGACTGTGTAATGTTGTACCATCTTGGGTATTTGCTGGGACTGTTCTATCTGTTTATTGTCCGCTTTGTGGGTCAATAAAGTATTGCCACACTGTTTTACCCTCACCCTGTGTTGTCTGAGTAGTATTACGTCCTCAGAAGACCCGGGTCTTCACACAGCTATTAGCCTCTTTTATGCTTTTGTTCCTAGGGATGTTATCATTAACCGATTAGTTAAGCTAGCAAATTAAGACTATTTTTGGGGTCTATTTATTTGCTGCTATTTTGGATTGTCCAGTTTACAGATAACATAGTGACTCCATGTTCTGCTATACAGGGTTCATGCACAGATAGGCACCAACTTAAACTTCATATTAAGATTTAGGATATTGTGCTAAATTTTTGTGCACTCATAATTGTGAACATTTCACAATACAATTTGTGCTATGTGGTCAGTAAAGTACAGCAAATTATATAAAGATAGGAAGGCTATTTTTTGGAATATTATGTATTTATTGCTCTTGGGTAGTAGTATACACTTCATTCTATGGCCTACTGGCATATGCTGTATATATGCAACCGTTTTGAAGACAAAGAGATTGTTTGAAAACATACAAGCAGTCTTAAATTGATGTAATTAAGTTTTCCCTGTTTTCTTACTCATTACCAGACACACATTACAATGTACAGTATACTAGCTACAAAAAATAAAACAAATAGCATTTTAAACAGAAATTAGCATTTTGGTTGTTCATTATTTTTAATGAATTATTCAGCAAGCAATCATGAGAAATGAATGTGCATAGAGAAACTGTGATGTTTATATTAGAGAAAAGCAACGAGAATCTGTATAGTGCAGCTTATAAACTGTTTGCCAAAATGTTCATCATAAAACTTAGAGAACTTTTCTGTTACTGTAAAGTAAAAGTTTTATATTAGTTTTGCTGTAATAATGACTATAACTGCGCCGACTGAGTTACTGAGCAGAATAACCAAGCTAACAAATGTTCATTGCATAACTCATTATGTGCCAGTCAAAAATGTTGATTAGGACTAGAAACTGATACATAGTATACCCCAACAATCAGCTATTACACGGCCATCAGAAGTACATAGCGTATGGAGCTGTAACACCACTGTGCACTGTGCAGTTGCTGTTCTTGCACAACCCCTGGCAAAAATTATGGAATCACCAGACTCGGAGGATGTTCATTCAGTTGCTTAATGTTGTTGAAAAAAAGCAGATCACTGACATGGCACAAAACTAAAGTAATTTCAAATGGCAACTTTAGGGCTTTAAGAAACACTAAAAGAAATCAAGATTAAAAATGTGGTATTCAGTAAGGGTAATTTTTTTCAGACCAAGCAGAGTGAAAAAATTATGGAATCACTCAATTCTGAGGAAAAAAATATGGAATCACCCTGTAAATTTTCATTTACAAAACTAACACCTGCATCAAATTATATCTGCTCATTAGTCTGCATCTAAAAAGGAGTGATCACACCTTAGAGAGCTGTTACACCAAGTGGACTGACATGAATCATGGCTCCAACACGAGAGATGTCAATTGAAACAAAGGAGAGGATTATCAAACTCTTAAAAGAAGGTAAATCATCACGCAATGTTGCAAAAGATGTTGGTTGTTCACAGTCAGCTGTGTCTAAAATCTGGACCAAATACAAACAACATGGGAAGGTTGTTAAAGGCAAACATACTGGTAGACCAAGGAAGACATCAAAGCGTCAAGACCGGAAACTAAAAGCAATATGTCTCCAAAACAGGAAATGCACAACAAAACAAATGAGGAACGAATGGGAGGAAACTGGTGTCAATGTCTGTGACCAAACTGTAAGAAACCGCCTAAAGGAAATGGGATTTACATACAGAAAAGCTAAACATAAGCCATCATTAACACCTAAACAGAAAACAACAAGGTTACAATGGGCTAAGGAAAAGCAATCGTGGACTGTAGATAACTGGATGAAAGACATATTCAGTGATGAATCGCGAATCTGCATTGGGCAAGGTGATGATTCTGTAACTTTTGTTTGCTGCCATTCCAATGAGATTTATAAAGATGACTGCATGAAGAGAACATGCAAATTTCCACAGTCATTGATGATATGGGGCTGCATGTCAAGTAAAGGCACTGGGGAGATGGCTGTCATTACATGTTCAATAAATGCCCAAGTTTGCATTGATATATTGGACAGTTTTCTTATCCCATCAATTTAAAGGATGTTTGGGGATGATGACATCATTTTTCAAGATGATAACGCATCCTACCATAGAGCAAAAACTGTGAAAACATTTCTTGAAAGAAGACACATAAGGTCAATGTCATGGCCTGCAAATAGTCCGGATCTCAATCCAATTAAAAATCTTTGGTGGAAGTTGAAGAAAATGGTCCATGACAAGCTCCAACCTGCAAAACTGATCTGGCAACAGCAATCAGAGAAAGTTGGAGCCAGATTGATGAAGAGTACTGTTTGTCACTTATTAAGTCCATGCCTCAGAGACTGCAAGCTGTTATTAAAGCCAGAGGTGGTGCAACAAAATACTAGTGATGTACTTTAGTCTTCTTTTGTGTGTTTGTTTTTCATGATTCCATAATTTTTTCCTCAGAATTGAGTGATTCCATAATTTTTTCCCTCTGCTTGGTCTGAAAAAATTTACCCTTACTGAGAACCACATTTTTAATCTTGATTTCTTTTAGTGTTTCTTAAAGCCCTATAGTTGCCATTTGAAATGACTTTAGTTTTGTGCCATGTCTGTGATCTGCTTTTTTTCAACAACATTAAACAACTGAATGAACATCCTCCGAGCCCGGTGATTCCATAATTTTTGCCATGGGTAGTATATTGCAGCTCAGCTTAAAGGGAATCTGTCAATAGGATCAACCCTCCTAAGCCGTCTATATAAGCATGCAGGTCATAGGAAGCTCAATAAAATGATACCTTGACATATGCACTCCAATGTCTTATTTCAGAGAAATCCACGTTTTTTTTAATATCTAAATGATCTGTTAAGATCTCTGGGCAGGACACAGATCTCTAGGAGAATCTGCCTCCAGAACTTATTTTAAATTAAAGGTGGGGTGACCAGTGTGAGACATGTAATGACTGACTATAAATAGAAAAATGCTCTCAGCACTCCAATATGGACACTTAGATAGGGCAATCTGTCCAAATACAGACACACCGTCAAAGAAGTCTCAAGGAGTCCACTTGGTAAGATACACAAATTAATCAAATAAACAGCGTCCAGAATCGGGTGAAAAAAATCCCAAAGATTCTTTATTTTGCCATAGATGTGATGTTTCGACCTGCCATAGGTCTTTTTCAGGCATACAGGATAATTTAACATTAGTGATGAGCAAATGTGCTCGCCACTGCTCGGTACTCGCCCGAGCATCTCACTGCTCGAGATGCTCGGTGCTCTGCCAGTATTTCCTTGAAGCTTGGGCGGGAGCTCGGCTCCCCTCCCTACATGTTTGGCGCTCTTTACAGAGCCAATGAACATGCAGGGATTGCCTGCCACACACTGTAATACCGTAGCCATGTTGGTTGTGGCATTACAGTGATTGACTGGCCGCACAGCATCATCAGGTCTATATAAGACCTGGCGCTGCCATGCTCATCACAGTCTACCGCGGAAACAGGCAGTGTAAGGAGAGATGCTGCTGAGCTAGGTAGAGATTTGCTTGTTTATTAGTTAGTATAGATATACCACAACATCTATATATATCCATCTGAACTAACAGTCCTTCTGAGGACTAATCCAGCTGCATGTTTTCAGTGGTGAAGGTGATAGCAGGTGATAGTAGGAGTTAGGCAGGCAGGCAGTGTATGTGGCAGACTGCAGTGCATATAGCAAGAGGGTCCACAGAACGTCTGGTTAGTCTAGGTATTCCACAACATATATATACAGTACAGACAAAGTTTGGACACACCTTCTCATTTAAAGATTTTTCTGTATTTTCATAACTATGAAAATTGCACATTCACACAGAAGGCATCAAAACTATGAATTAACACATGTGGAATTATATACTTAACAAAAAAAGTGTGAAACAACTGAAAATATGTCTTATATTCTAGGTTCTTCAAAGTAGCCACCTTTTGCTTTGATGACTGCTTTGCACACTCTTGACATTCTCTTGATGAGCTTCAAGAGGTAGTCACCGGAAATGGTTTTCACTTCACAGGTGTGCCCTGTCAGGTTTAATAAGTGGGATTTCTTGCCTTATAAATGGGTTTGGGACCATCAGTTGTGTTGTGCAGAAGTCTGGTGGATACACAGCTGATAGTCCTACTGAATAGGCTGTTAGCTGCTTTTTTCTTGCCATAATACAAATTCTAAGTAAAGAAAAATGAGTGGCCATCATTACTTTTAGAAATGAAGGTCAGTCAGTGTGAAAAATTGGGAAAACTTTGAAAGTGTCCCCAAGTGCAGTTGCAAAAACCATCAAGCACTACAAAGAAACTGGCTCACATGAGGACCGCCCCAGGAAAGGAAGACCAAGAGTCACCTCTGCTTCTGAGGATAAGTTTATCCGAGTCACCAACCTCAGAAGTCGCAGGTTAACAGCAGCTCAGATTAGAGACCAGGTCAATGCCATACAGAGTTCTAGCAGTAGACACATCTCTTCAGCAACTATTAAGAGGAGACTTTGTGCAGCAGGCCTTCATGGTAAAATAGCTGCTAGGAAACCACTGCTAAGGACAGGAAACAAGCAGAAGAGACTTGTTTGGGCTAAAGAGCGCAAGGAATGGACATTAGACCAGTGGAAATCTGTGCTTTGGTCTGATGAGTCCAAATTTGAGATCTTTGGTTCCAACCACCGTGTCTTTTTGCGACGCAGAAAAGGTGAACGGATGGACTCTATATGCCTAGTTCCCACCGTGAAGGATGGAGGAGGAGGTGTGATGGCGTGGGGGTGCTTTGCTGGTGACACTGTTGGGGATTTATTCAAAATTGAAGGCATACTGAACCAGCATGGCTACCACAGCATCTTGCAGCGGCATGCTATTCCATCCGGTTTGCGTTTAGTTGGACCATCATTTATTTTTCAACAGGACAATGACCCCAAACACACCTCCAGGCTGTGTAAGGGCTATTTGACCAAGAAGGAGAGTTTTGGGTTGCTACGCCAGATGACTTAGCCTCCACAGTCACAAGACCTGAACCCAATCAAGGTGGTTTTGTGTGAGCTGGACCACAGAGTGAAGGCAAAAGGGCCAACAAGTGCTAAGCATCTCAGGAAACTCCTTCAAGATTGTTGGAAGACCATTTCCGGTGACTACCTCTTGAAGCTCATCAAGAGAATGCCAAGAGTGTGCAAAGCAGTCATCAAAGCAAAAGGTGGCTACTTTGAAGAACCTAGAATATAAGACATATTTTCAGTTGTTTCACACTTTTTTGTTAAGTATATAATTCCACATGTGTTAATTCATAATTTTGATGCCTTCAGTGTGAATGTACAATGTTCAAAGTCATGAAAATATAGAAAAATCTTTAAATGAGAAGGTGTGTCCAAACTTTGGGTCTGTACTGTATATATATACACTACAGTGTCACCAGCAAAGCACCCCCACACCATCACCCCTCCTCCTCCATGCTTCACGGTGGGAACCAGGCATGTAGAGTCCATCCGTTCACCTTTTCTGCGTCGCACAAAGACCCGGTGGTTGGAACCAAAGATCTCAAATTTAGACTCATCAGACCAAAGCACAGATTTCCACTGGTCTAATGTCCATTTCTTGTGTTCTTTAGCCCAAACAACTCTCTTCTGCTTATTGCCTGTCCTTAGCAGTGGTTTCCTAGCAGCTATTTTACCATGAAGACCTGCTGCACAAAGTCTCCACTTAACAGTTGTTGTAGAGATGTGTCTGCCGCTAGAACTCTGTGTGGCATTGACCTGGTCTCTAATCTGAGCTGCTGGTAACCTGCGATTTATGAGGCTGGTGACTTGGATAAACTTATCCTCTGAAGCAGAGGTGACTCTTGGTCTTCCTTTCCTGGGGCGGTCCTCATGTGAGCCATTTTATTGTAGGGCTTGATGGTTTTTGCAACTGCACTTGGGGACACTTTCAAAGTTTTCCCAATTTTTCGCAGTGACTGACCTTCATTTCTTAAAGTAATGATGGCCACTCGTTTTTCTTTACTTATAATTTGTATTATGGCAAGAAAAAAGCAGCTAACAGTCTATTCAGTAGGACTATCAGTTGTGTATCCACCAGACTTCTGCACAACACAACTGATGGTCCCAACCCCATTTATAAGGCAAGAAATCCCACTTATTAAACCTGACATGGCACACCTGTGAAGTGAAAACCATTTCCGGTGACTACCTCTTGAAGCTCATCAAGAGAATGCCAAGAGTGTGCAAAGCAGTCATCAAAGCAAAAGGTGGCTACTTTGAAGAACCTAGAATATAAGACATATTTTCAGTTGTTTCACACTTTTTTTGTTAAGTATATAATTCCACATGTGTTAATTCATAGTTTTGATGCCTTCCGTGTGAATGTACAATTTTCATAGTGTAAGTCAGCGCTAGTCATCATACTGGGGGATACTCGCTGCACCAGGTCAAGTAAAGCACACATGTAATGTCTTTCAGGTTTTTCCACAATGCAGCAGTTTATTATTTATCATAAACCGCTTATCACACAGTCCAACTCAGTGGCTCGCCTGCATGCACATATAATATCCACGAGCCTCAAGTGGCAGACAGGCCCACTTGGCTCCAGTTACAGCCTTCAGCAAGGTAATAGCATAAATGTCTAAATTAAGCAGTGTTTTTACCTTTGCCGGGTAACAGCTGCTTCAGTCTGTTTGGTTTGCCACCACTGTGGCTTTGCGGCTTCCCAGATGGGGGTCTCTAGCCCTCGTTCCCTCAAAGGCTACTGGAATGTTTCACACACACATCCAGCATCTGCATTTCAGGCTCTTGTCTTTCAAGCCAGCTTTCCCTCCATGGCCACTGGCATCTACACACAGGATACAGCCTCGACCTTTCAGGCTTCCAGACTTCACCAGGCTTCACTCTAACGGTGTTCCACACGGGTACAGGCCTCATGCCTTTTCCACACACACCCCATTCAAGACTACCAGGGTTTATATATCCTGTAGTACACACCTACAGGACCTGAGCTGATGTCACAGTCATGTGTTCAGACCTTCTGTGTGCAAAGGACCTGAGTGATGTCACAGTCTTGTGACCAGTCACCTGAGGGGAAAGGTACATGGTCAGCCCAAAACACATCCTGGACCATACAGTAATGCCAAGCAAGCCGCTGCATTACATATCCCCCCCCTCTGTTCAAACTTGTGGGGTTGAACACATAGTATATACAATTACTTCATAACCCACAGTTCACACCGAGACCATGTACTTGACAATTGTGCTACACAGCCCCTGGAACATTAGTCAACGACATTAGCCCATTCCTTAGGGACCTACCATTTGTCACTGTCACTGACTTTGTCAAGTCACATTTCCGGGTCATAACCTTGTCAGACCTCCCCCGCTCCCAGCGGTCAGTCATAACCCTGTCTGGTCTTCCCCGCTCCCAGCGGTCCGTACAGCAGTGTGACTCACATGCCCTGTTATTTAAGGTCCGGTTCTCCTCCGTACTGTCCCGTACTCTATTGGGTCGTTTGTATGGGCCTCTCAAACCTGAATTACTGGAGGTCTCACTACCTCTAAACCCACGCCCACTACTCTCAGGACATCTTGAAAGTTCCCTAACTTCAGCTGTAGCTGTTCTGTTATTTAGGGGGCCCTTTCTCTGTCTGGTCTCACAATTTCTAGATGGCTGCCATCTTTTGCTGCTCAGGTGATGCTGCCTTTCCATTTGCAGTCTGGCGAGATTCAACTGTTCTACCTCTCGCAGGTAGGTCACTCGGTACTCTATCAGCATGCGTATATATGCAAGATTTTCTTCCTTTCCTACAGCGGAGAACAAGACCATGCCGTCTTCATCTGGTATCCATTCCTGACGATCACGTGGACTGCTTACTTTCCTCACACCAGACTTCTTGACCATCATCTGCATGGCCCGGCCATTTCTCCCAATGAGCTTTCTCACCAGAACATGAGGCACCCGGATGACCTCTTCCCACAGACTGTGAGCTTTTCTCATAAGCTCCACTTGTCTAAAGGCTTGTTCCGTCTTCAACCGGAGAAACCGCTTCGTGCGAATACATTGCCAGTGCATGTCACTTAGGATCGCCACCCTCTTCACTGTGACTTCGGTCGTGGACAGGACCAGCAGCTGTTTAGCTTCTGAGGTCGAGTACACCTTACACGGCCTTCTTAAACTCTTCATGCACGGACTCACTGGTGCATTCTTCCCTCAAATCCTCGGGTACATCTACGAGGCATTTGTAACGAGACGTTTCTGTCTCACCAGTGGTTTCCAGACAATCAACCAGCTCAGGTTTTAGGGACAGCTGACTTTCAGCTTCTTCACCCTGTATGCTTCCCCTGAGCTGACTCACAGCTGCAAATTCACGAATTTTCGTCCTGAACACTTCCTTTTCATATTTATCTTCTGTTAACACTCTCTTAGCTCTCCTCAGGTCCACCTTCTCATGGTACAAGGGAGTGAGTCAGGGCCGGATCCAGGTTTTTCTGAGCCCCGGGCGAAAGAGTCTCAGTGGGCCCCTTTAACACATACCACGATTCATGATGCAGAGATACGGGGGAGAAATATATATATATATATATATATATATATATATATATATATATATATATATATATATATATATATATATATATATAGTACAATGCAAAGATTTCACTTCTTACATTACATGAGTGATATCTATTGTAAATTCCACAATAGCTCAGAAACCGGTGAAACGCTCCACACAGAATACTGGCCCCCATATAAGGCTCCATACGGAATACTGGCCCCCATATAACCTTCATACGGAATACTGGCCCCCATATAAGGCCCCATACGGAATACTGGCCCCCATATAAGGCTCCATACGGAATACTGGCCCCATATAAGGCTCAATATGAAATACTGGCCCCCATATAAGGCCCCATACGGAATACTGGCCCCCATATAAGGCCCCATAAGGAATACTGGCCCCCATATAAGGCCCCATACGGAATACTGGCCCCCATATAAGGCTCCATGCGGAATACTGACCCCCATATAAGGCTCCATGCGGAATACTGGCCCCCATATAAGGCTCCATACGGAATACTGACCCCCATATAAGGCTCCATACGGAATACTGGCCCCCATATAAGGCCCCATACGGTATACTGGCCCCCATATAAGGCTCCATATGGAATACTGGCCCCCATATAAGGCTCTATACGGAATACTGGCCCCCATATAAGGCTCCATACGGAATACTGGCCCCCATATAAGGCTCCATACGGAATACTGGCCCCCATATAAGGCTCTATATGGAATACTGGCCCCCATATAAGGCCCCATACGGAATACTGGCCCCCATATAAGGCTCCATATGGAATACTGGCCTCCATATAAGGCTCCATACGGAATACTGGCCCCCATATAAGGCTCCATACAGAATACTGGCCCCCATATAACGCTCCATACAGGATACTGGTCCCCTTATAAAGCTCCATACAGGATACTGGCCCCTATATAACGCTCCATACAGGATACTGGTCCCCTTATAAAACTCCATACAGGATACTGGCCCCCATATAACGCTCCATACAGGATACCGATCCCCTTATAACGCTCCATACAGGATACCGGTTCCCTTATAACGCTCCATACAGGATTCTGGCCCCCATATAATGCTGCATGCAGGCTGTTACCCCCCACATAATGCCCCATACAGACTGTCCCCCCCTTATAATGCTCCATGCAGGCTGTTACCCCCCACATAATGCCCCATACAGGCCCCCCCCTTTTAATGCTCCATGCAGGCTGTTACCCCCCACATAATGCCCCATACAAGCTGCCCCCCCCCTTATAATGCCCCATGCAGGCTGTTCCCCACCTTATAATGCCCCATGCACGATGTCACCCCCCCCTCTTTATAATGCCCCATGCAGGATGCCCCCCCTCTTTACAATGCCCCATGCAGGATGTCCCCCCCTCTCTTTATAATGCCCCATGCAGGATGCCCCCCCCCTCTTTATAATGCCCCATGCAGGATGTCCCCCCCTCTCTTTATACTGCCCCATGCCTCCATACATTTAAAAAAAAAATCAAAAACTCACCTCCCTTCTGCTACCTGCTGCCCGCTGCTCGGGTCCGAACTCCAGCGTTGTCGGCGTCTTCCCGCTCAGCGCTCCCTGTGACGGCTCAGGGGAGGGCGAAGTGTAAAGACGTCACCGCGCCCTCTGACCTGAGACGTCACAGGGAGCGCAGAGCAGGAAGATAGCCGATCTGCGGAGGCATGGGGAGAGGTAAGTATCCAGCTGCCGGGGCCCTGAGCAAGCGGCGGAGAAGGGCGGGTGCTGACACCGCTTTCCTCCGCCCATAGCCCAGTGGGGTGCGCGACCGCCAGTGGGCCCCTCTGCCTGCTCAGGGCCCCGGCATTTGCCCGGGTGCGCAGGGTGCTGACGCCGGCCCTGGAGTGAGTGCAACTTGTTTTTCCTTTTTCTTCTCCGAGGAGGCCTCGTTCACTGAATGATACCTTGCCAGGAGACTTTTGAGCTTGAAATCTTCTTCCTCTAGCTCGGCTATTCGCGTCTCAGCAGCCCATCTCTGAAGCTCTTCCTGCTTCAGCTGCTCCTTTAACAATAGAGTTCTCTCAGACCTCTCTGTCTCCAATGCACCCACTCGGCTCTCGACAGCCAGTCTCTGAAGCTTCTCTTGCTTCCATTGGGCTTGTAGCGACTCCTTGAGCTCCTTGATCTCGGCTCCTACATCCACCGAATCATCCGAGCTCGTATTATTCAAGGAGGTATTTGCTTCATACCTCCCATCTCCAGTGGCCAACTCCTGGCCCTGGTCTGTAGCTTCTCCGGTAGACTCCTCCATCTTTTTCCGCTCAGCTTCCATCTTGCTGATTCTTTCCTTAAGGCACGACTCTGCCCTCTGGAGATTATCACAGAACGTCTGCAGCTCCTTCAGCTGAGCTTCCAGACCTAGGGTCTTTCTGCGGAGATCACCATTTTCATCACGGGTGTCCTGCAGAGTGGTCTCAGCCACTTGGCGCATGTGCTCTGCATCCGCCTTATCATCCTCTAGTTTTTCCTTAACCTTGAGGAGATCCTCATTGTCTCTCTTGATTTGTTGCAGTTCCCTATTGAACTTTTCATGCCTCTTTTCTGCCTCACGATCGTGACCAGACACTTCATCTTTTATTGCCTCTTTCAGGGCGGATAGCTCCCGGTCTCGCTGGTACAGAGAGTCCACCAGCCACTCCTTCTCCTGCATTAGAGGCTTTCCTTGGTCCTGGAATTGCTGCAGCTCCCTGATGAGTTCACCATATTCCTTTTTGGAGTCACACAGCTCCCGGTTGAACTGTTCGCGCAGTCGTTCTAGGTTTTGTTCACGCCCAGAAACTTCATCCTGCAGCGCCTCTTTGAGGGCAGACAGCTCTAACTGTACCAGAGAGAAGCGACCTTTCACCTCGCATAACTCATCTTCACACTTCGCTTAGTCAATCTCTAATTGAAAAACCTCCTCCTTGATTTTGTAGAACGCTTCCTTCCATTGGTTAACCTCCTCGTCGCGTCCCTCCAGGTCTCGCTGCCAGTTCCTCACAACCTGGTATATTTTCGGCTGTTCAGACTCCAGGTTCAGCTGGTCTGTGGACACGTTCTCCAGGTTTTTCCTAAGTTGCTGCATGTCACTCTGACACTGCTGCCTGATAGGCTCCAGCTCTTGGTCAGGACTGGCCGCCTCCTCTTTCAGGGCTGTCAGATCCTTCAGACTCAGTACTGTACCGGAGATTGCTATTGGCAACGTCACCTCCTCTTCTGCCTCTAAAGGAGGATCCACACTTGAAACAAAGGCACACAGAACTACATTTTCTTTATTTTCACTTGCAGCAAAGACTACAGGAGCAACCTTTTGTAGCCCTTGCGCCGTCGACGACGAGAGGAGGACTCTCTCCCCTCGTCTAGCCCCTCCTGACTGACCTCTCTTTCTACTTTTGTAGTGTCACCGTCAGTTGTGGGGTCTGCGTCACTCCCTATGGTGACGTGGACCAAAACGTCACCTCCCACCTTGACATCACCCCCTTCTACTGGAGCTACTCCATTATCAACGGTCACATTGTCATTTTTAGGCGGTACCAACCCACCACCAGTAAATTTTTTTGATTTTCTATACTCCACGCTGTTTTGAACAACTGCCCCTTTTTTAGACTCCGCCCCCTTTTCAACAACTACACTGGCAGGGGAATTTTTACAAGAAAAATCAACAATAGTCTTAGGACTCAGTTCACAACAGCTCTTACCACCTCCCCGGGCACTCTGGAACAACAATGGCGCCCCCGGAGAGTTCATGGAATGGTCTCCTGCCGCCATTCCATACGGTGCCCACCGCTCCTGCGGTTCCTGCACCATGTCCAGTAGAAGTTTCCCAAATACCTGCTCCAGTCCCAACCGGCACATTAATTGCTCAATAGCTTCATTCACTTTTGCTGCTCCATTCACAGGCATCGCGGTACACTATTCACACTTGACACTTCACCGCTTTCCCCAGAAAAATTTTCGTGGCCCCGCCGAGCCACAGCAAACCAGGTTTGAGTGCGAGGACAATTTTCGTAACCCCTGCCGAGTTACTGCATGATGCTTTAATCTTCGTGACCCCGCCGAGCCACAGCAAAACTAGGTTTGAGTGCAACGACAATCTTCGCAACCCCACCGAGTTGCAGCCAGATGCTTTAATCTTCGTGACCCCGCCGAGCCACAGCAAGATGCTTGCATCGACACTCGTCGTTTAATGCCGTTACCTCTAGCAACCGGGCTGCGGTTGCCCCTAGCAACCTGGCTGCAGCTGCCCCTAGCAACCGGGCTGCAATTGCCCGCATTCTCCAACCACATGTAAGGCAGCGCTAGTCATTATACTGGGGGATACTCGCTGCACCGGGTCAAGTAAAGCACACATGCAATGTATTTCCGGTTTTTCTACAATGCAGCAGTTTATTATTTATCATAAACCGCTTATCCCACAGTCCAACTCAGTGGCTCGCCGGCATGCACATATAATATCCACGAGCCTCAAGTGGCAGACAAGCCCACTTGGCTCCAGTTACAACCTTCAGCAAAGTAATAGCATAAATGTCCAAACTAAGCAGTGTTTTTACCTTTGCCGGGTTACAGCTGCTTCAGTCCGTTTGGTTTGCCACCACTGTGGCTTTGCGGCTTTCCAGATGGTGGTCTCTAGCCCTCGTTCCCTCAAAGGCTACTGGAATGTTTCACACACACATCCAGCATCTGCCTTTCAGGCTCTTGTCTTTCAAGCCGGCTTTCCCTCCAAGGCCACTGGCATCTACACACAGGATCCAGCCTCGACATTTCAGGCAGACAGACTTCACCAGGCTTCACTCTAACGGTGTTCCACATGGGTACAGGCCTCATGCCTTTTCCACACACACCCCATTCAAGACTACCAGGGTTTATATATCCTGTAGTACACACCAACAGGACCTGAGCTGATGTCACAGTCATGTGTTCAGACCTTCTGTGTGCAAAAGACCTGTGTGATGTCACAGTCATGTGACCAGTCACCGGAGGGGGAAGGTACATGGTCAGCCCAAAACACATCCTGGACCATACAGTAATGCCAAGCAAGCTGCTGCATTACAATAGTAATGAAAATATAGAAAAATCTTTAAATGAGAAAGTGCGTCCAAACTTTTGGTCTGTACTGTATATATATATATATATATATATATATATATATATATATATACATATACATATATATATATATGTAGGTGCATCTCACAAAATTAGAATATCATCAAAAAGTTAATTTATTTCAGTACTTCAATACAAAAAGTGAAACATTTTTAAAGTGAGTCATTACAAGCAGAGTGATCTATTTCAAGTGTTTATTTCTGTTAATGTTGTTGATTATGGCTTACAGCCAACAAAAACACAAAAGTCATTAACTCAGTGAATTAGAAAAATTAACAAAAAACACCTGCAAAGGCTTCCTAAGCACTTAAAAAGGCCCCTTAGCCTGTTTAGGTAGGTTCCACAATCATGGGGAAACTGCTGAATTGGCAGATGTCCAGAAGGCAGTCATTGACACACTCAACAAGGTCCCAGAGTTCCAATTTTCATTTGGAAATCAAGGTTGCTAAGTGGTCCAAGGTGTTGTTTTCAGATGAAAGTAAATTTAGCATTTCATTTGGAATTCAAGGTCCCAGAGACTGGAGGAAGAGTGGAGAGGCACACAATCCAAGCTTCTTGAAGTCTAGTGTGAAGTTTCCACAAACAGTGATGGTTTGGGGAGCCATGTCATCTGCTGGCGTAGGTCCTTTGTGTTTTATCAAGACCAAAGTCAGCGCAGCCATCTACCAGGAAATTTTAGAGCACTTCTTGCTTCCCTCTGCCGACTAGCTTTTTGGAGATGGAAATTACATTCTCCAGCAGGACTTGGCACCTGTCCACACTGCCAAAAGTACCAATACCTGGTTTAGAATCAACAGTATCACTGTGCTTTATTGACCCGCAAACTCGCCTGACCTTATCCCCATCTATGGGGTATTGTCAAGAGGAAGATGAGAGACACCAGACCCAACAATGCAGACGAGCTGAAGGCTTCTATCAAAGCAACCTAGGCCTCCATAACACCTCAACAGTGCCACAGGCTGATCGCCTCCATGCCACGCCGCATTGATGCAGTAATTGATGCAAAAGGAGCCCCGACCTAGTATTGAGTACATTTACTGAATATACATTTCAGTATGCCAACATTTCGGATTTGAAAAACATTTTTCAAGCTGTTGTAATAAAGTATTCTAATTTACTGTGATAATGACTTTTGTGTTTTCATTAACAGAAATAAACACTTGAAATAGATGACTCTGTTTGCAATGACTCTATATAATATATGAGTTTCACTTTTTGAATTGAAGAACTGAAATAAATTAACTTTTTGATGATATTCTAATTTTGTGAGATGCACCTGTATATATTTATACTGGGTGGTCCAAAAGTAGGTGGACAGAAGGTGTAATAAGGTTATGAAGGGGGAGATTTATCAAACATGGTGTAAAGTGAAACTGGCTCAGTTGCCCTTAGCAACCAATTAGATTCCACTTTTCATTCCTCACAAAGTATATAGTCGAAAATCAAAAAGTGTCAGTGATTTGAAAAATTACATACGAGATGCATTTCAAGAAATTAATACCCAAAGAGACTTGTGCAAAAAAGTTTGTCGAAGCGTAAGAGGCAGACTTCAAAGCTGTGCAAATTGTAATGGAAAACAGTTTGAGCACCTGCGTTGATAAAATTTAAGAGCTTTTGTATTATTGTTCAGAATAAAATTTCATTGTCAGTGTTATGCTTGTGTTAGTGAATATAATTGTATATATAAATCAAAATAAATGTTATTATTTTCTGGCCACCTACTTTTGGACCACCCTGTGTATGTATATATATATATATATATATATATATATATATATATATATATATATATATATGTATATATATATATATAATATATATATGTATATCAGAGCTAGGCAGGCAGGCAGTGTATGTGGCAGACTGCAATGTTTAATACAGCACAGGAGGATCCATTCCAGTTCTGTCTGCTGCTGCTGTTAGATATTTCTACAAATAGCCCCAGGTATCAGGGGCCAGGGATAATTACTATTTTGATATTAATCCTGATTATTTGCTTAAAAAGCAATACAGAAAACAGAGTATTCTGCTACATTTGCTTGTTGACAGAGCAGAATACAGCCAGATTCTTTCCATATTACAGCGATTAAAAACAGAAATTTGTAGTGAACGTGGAAAATATTGGCCCCCATTTAAATTTTGTTGCAGTGTGTTAGTGAAGTTATTGAAAACAGGTCGCTGTGAAAAATAGTAACCTTAAGGCTAGCTATGTAAAACTGTGGTTTTCCATCACACGTATAACATATAAGTTCGCTCCAAATTCAGCCATTTCTGCCCTCCATGTAAATTTTGTTGCAGTGTGTTAGTGAAGTTATTGACAGCAGGTCGCTATGAAAAATAGTAACCTACAGGTTAGCTATTTAAAACTGTGGTTTCCCGTCACACGTATCACATATAAGTTCACTCCAAATTCAGCTATTTCTGCCCTCCATTTAAATTTTGTTGCAGTGTGTTAGTGAAGGTATTGACAACAGGTCATTGTGAAAAATAGTAACCTAGAGGTCAGCTATTTAAAACTGTGGTTTTCCGTCACACTTATCACATATAAGTTCGTTCCAAATTCAGCCATTTCTGGCTTTCATGTAAATTTTGTTGCAGTGTGTTAGCAAAGATATTGACACCTGGTCGCTGTTAAAAATCGTAACCTTCAGGCCAGCTATTTAAAACTGTGGTTTTCTGTCACACGTATCACATATCACTGCGGTTCAAATCCAGCCATTTGTTTTGAACGTGAAAAATATTGTCCTCCATTTAAAATGGGCAAGGCGCATGGCAAGGGATGGGGAAGTGGACGTGATGGTAATGGTGCATGCAGAGGATGAGGCCGAGGTCATTGGCAAGCTAAAATTGTGCCACAACAAACACCCACACCTTCCTGTCCAAATTAATGGGGGACAGCAGAACACCACTATTGAACACAGAGCAGTGTGAAAAGGTTATTGGTTGGATAGCAGATAATGCTTCAAGTCACTTAGTCACCACCACAACCACCCTGTCTTCCACACGGTCAAGTCTCAGTAGCCGTGAGTCTGGACTGCATATTCCTCACTCTGATCCTGCTTTCTCCCACCATGCCGAGTGCCCGGAGACAACTGATCCCACATTTGGACACTCTGAAGAGCTGTTCACTTTTCCATTTATAGATTCGGGTCTCTCGCCCAGTCTACTTGAAGCGGGGCAAGAGGAGATTGCAGGTAACGATGCCCAAATATTTGAGCAGCCGCTGTCACACGAAGGTGACAGTGGGAAACTGTCACGAGAGGTGGATAATGATGAGACACAATTGCCAGAAAGTCAGGAGGAGGACCAGGGTGCAGAAGTGGAAGATGAGGTGGTGGATGTTGAAGTCACTGACCCAACCTGGCATGGTGACGTGCAGAGCAAGGATAGCAGCACACAGGGGGAGGGAGGCAGAGCACCACAACAAGCAAGAACAAGCAGTGTGGTGGCCACAGACAGAAGGCGGGCAACTGTTTCCCATAACAAAAACACGACGGAAGATGCCAGTACGACTGTTAAGTCTTCCTGTGTCTGGTTGATTTTTAAAGACTCAATAAGGCCAATAACCCCAAAAAGACCATTTACACCATCTGCCAGGCCAGCATCAGCAGGGGTAGTAAAACTAGCAACATGACCATCACCAGCATGATCAGGCAAATGGCAGCAAAGCTTCCGACTAAGTGGGCTGAACCTCAGGGTCCAGCAACAGCGTCTGCGGGTGACACCAATGCTTGTTCCACTGTTGTGCATGCATGCCAATCCCCTGTCCATGGTGCATGCCAAGATGCCTCCTGCCCTGCACCTGTCATTGAATATTCTCAACTAGCACCATCAGCAAGCACGTCCACGTCCTTGTCCCAGCACAGCGTTCAGTTACCCCTACCCCAGTCCTTGGAACGCAAGCGCAAATAAGCAGCTAACGCCCCACAGGTCACACTACTAAATACTCACATTTCACGACTGCTTGCACTCGAAATGTTGCCTTTTAGGCTCGTGGAGACGAAAGCTTTCCGCAAGCCGATAACGGCAGCCGTGCCTCAGTATTCGGTCCCCAGCCGCCACCATTTCTCCTGGTGTGCCGTCCCCGCATTACACAAGCACGTGTCCCACATTAGCCGTGCCCTCAACAATGTAGTTAGTAGGAAAGTCCACCTAACCACGGACACGTGGACAAGTGCTTGTGGGCAGCTGGACAAGTGGCATGAATTGGCTCTCTACTCTTTAGAGGTCCTGGCATGCCCTGCCGCTAGCATTTTGTCACAGCGGGTTTTTATTGCCACCGGTGGAATTATAACCTATAGGTGCATCCGACAGTCAACTGAAAATACTGACAGGCTGACTCTTATAAAAATGAACAAGGGCTGGATTGGGCCAGACTTCTCAAAACCACCGAATGATAGCAGTGTAACATAAACTCAAATACAGTGTCTTTTTTTGGGGACGTCTAACTTTATTCCTATGCACCTCTATCTTCACACCCAAAAATGGGTATACGCTTCCTGATTTTGTCTATTTGCTCTTGTCCTCCTTTTCCGCATCCTCATCCTCCACCACCCTATCACCACCAAATGTAACATATCAACATATCTACGTCTCTTGCAAGGGGCATTGGCGTTCCTCCAAATTTTTGGCAGCCGCTGCTTCACTGCCTAGGCAAACACTATGGGAGACCCACTTCCTAATAATGGGAACATTTTTTTAGGAGGCTCTCTGACCTCTACATCTGTTGCAAGGGGCATTGGAGTGACTCCAAATTTTTGGCAGCCATTGCAGTCACTGCATATGCAATAACAGTATAGGAGACCCACTCATTAATAATGGGAACAACAAACTATAGCCGGCTGATGGCTCTCTAACAATAGTGAGGGCCGACTGCTGGCCCTTTAAGAATAGTAAGGGGCGCCTGATGACCCTATAAAAATAGGCTTTGTGACTTTCAGAATCCCTCCATTAAAAATGAAACAGGATGTGTCTGATGATGTGTCAAACACCACATGGCCAGATAAGGTTGTAAAATGTTAAAATTAAATTTCCGGTGAATGCATTTGTCCTAAAAAATAACGTAAAAAAGAAAGAAAAAAAAACACAGTAGGATCTTTCCTTGGTATAAAAAACAGAATTGCCAATGTAACAACAATGTAATCACATTGTTCAGCTCATGCACCTCCTTCTGCAGTTCGGCCTCCATCTCCAAAATGACCACATCAGTCACAAAGCACTGCAGCACTGCCTTGGCCAAACGGCAACAGGTTGTGCTGAAGATAACATGATTAATGCTTAGGTGACAAAATGCCTACCGCTGCAGAGTTGTTGAATGCTGTAACACAGCAGCCTGATCTGGGGCTCTCACTGCTGAACATACAGGTAGGCATGGTCATGTGTGACTATGGGCCGAACCTGGTGACTGAAAAATGACAGCCGGAGTAGATATGGCTTCCCAAAAGTCAGTCCTTTCACCGAGCGAAAAAATATGGCTGTGGTGAATTACAGCTCACCGACAAGCTGTGGACTGGCTCTTTACTGTCCTTGGCCACATTCACGTGTCCACGTGTCTGTGGTTAGGAGGTCCTTCCCAGTAAGTGCCCTGGGAAGGGCACGGGTAATGTTGTGGGACCCATGCTTGTGGAAGGCGGAGACGACACCAGGAGAAATAGTGGCTTCTGGGGACTGAGTATGGACACCCGGCGGCCACTGCCATGAGATTGTGGACAGCTTCCACCTCCACGAGCCTAAAATGCCACATTTCAAGTGCAAGCAGCTTTAGAGGACTTCCTGGAAGAAATGACAGATGGAGTAGATATGGTTCCCACGTCTTTTCACCAAGCTAAAGAATATGGCTATGGTGAAATACAACTCTCAGCAAAAAAAGCTGTGGACTGGCTCAGTACCATCCCTGGCCACATTCACTTGACCACGTGTTTGTTATTAGGTGGTCATTCTCAGTAAGTCCACTGGGGAGGGCACGGGTAATGTTGTGGGACCCATGCTCGTGGAAAACGGAGATGACACCCGGAGAAATAGTGGCGGCTGGGACTGAGTATGGACACCCGGCCACCGGCGCCATGAGGTTGTGGACAGCTTCCGCCTCCACGAGCCTAAAAGGCCACATTTCAAGTGCAAGCAGCTTTAGAGGACTTCCTGAGACAAATGACAGCTGGAGTAGATACGGTTTCCCAAGTCTTTTCACCAAGCTAAAGAATATGGCAGTGGTGAAATACAACTCTCAACTAGTACCCTAGCATTTTAGTGCTCACTAGTGATGAGCGAGCACTAAAATGCCCGGGTGCTCAATGCTCGGGTCGAGCACATTGGAATACTCGGGTGCTCGACCCGAGCAACGAGCCCAATGCAAGTCTTTGGGAAACTCGAGCATTTTTCAGGCGGCTCCCCACGGCGGTCTGCAGAGGGCCTAAAAATTGCTCAAACCGATTGGAACAGTGCTCAAATGACAAGGGAACAGCAAGATGAAGAACCCTGGAAGCATTTCTAACTCCCAGGTCACTTCTGTCAACAACATTGTCAGAGGTATTTTGCCACTTTTACGGACTCACAATAAAACATAACAAAACCAAAATGGAATTTCCAGGGAAATATGTTAAGGAACATCCTTTCCAGGGAAATGACTTGTATATAAAGAAAAATATAACCCCAAAAAAATGCTCCTCCACACCTTGGGCTATGTTCACATGTAGTGGTTTTGATGCGTTTTCTCACTTTTGCATTGCTTTTCAATCGTGACAAATGCATTCACCAAGAAATGTAATTTTAACATTTTACAACCGTATCTGCCCTTGTGGTGTGTAAGATATCATCAGACACATCGTGTTTCATTTATGAAGGAGGGACTCTGAGAGTCACAAAGCCTATTTTTATCGGGCCTTTACTATTCTTAAAGGGC
This sequence comes from Phyllobates terribilis, assembly GCF_046119375.1. Classification (NCBI taxonomy): domain Eukaryota; kingdom Metazoa; phylum Chordata; class Amphibia; order Anura; family Dendrobatidae; genus Phyllobates; species Phyllobates terribilis. The sequence goes on along the minus strand of NW_027362761.1, from coordinate 404,216,527 downwards.
CAGCAGTCGGCCCTCGCTATTCTTAGAGAGCCATCAGCCGGCTATGTTTTATTGTTCCCATTACTAAAGAGTGGGTCTCCTATACTGTTATTGCATATGCAGTGAGTGCCAGGGCTGCCCAAAATTTGGACGCACCCCAATACCACTTTGATGAGACTTAGAGGAGGGCCTCCTGAAAACAATATTCCCATTACAGGGAAGAGTGCCAGGGAGGCTAGTCCTGATCTGGCATACCCCAATAAGTTTTCAAAGTTGGCAGATGAGGGGAGTGACGGTACAGGGGTAGCACTGCTGCAACAAGGCATGTCCCCTGAAAGCCAGAGGAGTGTCAGCTCCAGTATAGAGGGAAATAGGAGAGCAGGGCAGGCCAGGCAGGTGCTGGTAGTGGGGGACTCAATTATTAGAGGAACAGATAGGGCTATCTGTTAAAAAGACAGGGATCGTCGAACAGTGTGCTGCCTACCTGGCGCTCGAGTCCGGCACATCGCTGATTGGGTTGACAGATTACTGGGAGGGGCTGGTGAGGACCCAGCGGTCATGGTGCACATTGGCACAAATGACAAAGTTAGAGGTAGGTGGAAGGTCCTTAAAGATGATTTCAGGGAATTAGGCTGCAAGCTGAAAGCAAGGACCTCCAAGGTGGTATTCTCTGAAATATTACCGGTACCACGTGCCACGCCAGAGAGGCAATGGGAGATTAGGGAGATAAATAAGTGGCTCAAGAACTGGTGTAGGAAGGAGGGATTTGGGTTCCTGGAGAACTGGGCCGACTTCTCAGTTGGCTACAGACTCTATGCTACTGACCGGCTGCACCTCAATGGGGAGGGTGCAGCTGTGCTGGGGGAGAAAATGGCTAGAAGGTTGGAGGAGTGTTTAAACTAGGGATTAGGGGGGAGGGTATTCATTTTATAGGTGGGGAAGATAGTGCAGATAGTGACCTGGGCACAAATAATGAAATTGGGGGTGGGGTTAGAACAATCAATAAAGTAAGGAATAGAGGTACAGAGAGATACATAAAGTGCATGTACACTAATTCCAGAAGCCTCACCAACAAAATGGAGGAATTAGAATTAATTTTGTGGGAAAATAATTATGACATGGTAGAGATATCTGAGACGTGGCTGGATGAGAGCCATGACTGGGCAGTTAATTTACAGGGCTATAGTCTGTTCAGAAATGACCGTACAAACAAGCGAGGGGGGGGATGTGTTTATATGTAAAATCATCCTTAAAACCCGTCTTGCGGGAGGATATATGTGAATCTAATGAAAATGTAGAGTCCCTGTGGGTGGAGATAAGGGGAGGGGGAAAAAATAATAAATTACTGATAGGGGTTTGTTATAAGTCTCCAAAAATAATGGAAGTAGCGGAGAATATCCTCGTAAAGCAAATAGATGAAGCAGCGACTCAAGGAGAAGTCATTATTATGGGAGACTTCAACTACCCTGAAATACATTGGGGGACAGAAACATGTAGTTCAAGCAAAGGTGATAGGTTTTTGACTACTATGAGAGACAATTACCTTTCACAACTGGTTCAGGACCCAACAAGAAGGGGGGCACTGCTAGACCCAATATTAACCAATAGGCCAAACCGCATATCAAATATACGAGTTGGGGGTCACTTAGGTAATAGTGATCACAAAATAATATGTTTTCATGTAATCTTTAATAAGATGTGTAGTAGAGGGGTTACAAGGACACTAAACTTCAGGAAGGCAAATTTACAACGGTTGAGAGATGATCTTAGTGCAATAAACTGGGACGATATCCTAAGACATAAAGCTACACAAAGCAAATGGGAGACATTTATTAACATCCTGAATAGGACCTGTGCACAATATATACCATTTGGCAATAAACATGCTAGAAATAGGAGGAAACCACTATGGCTAAATAGAGCTGTAAGGGACGCAATAAGTGACAAAAAGAAAGCATTTAGAGAACTAAAGCTAGTAGGAAATGATGAGGCATTAAATAAATATAGAAAATTAAATAAATATGTAAAAAACAAATCAAGTCAGCAAAGATTGAGGCAGAGAGAATCATTGCCAGAGAAAGTAAAAATAACCCCAAAATATTCTTTAACTACATAAATAGTAAAAAACTAAAAAATGATAGTGTTGGCCCCCTTAAAAATAGTCTGGGTGAAATGGTGGATGAGGATGAGGAAAAAGCCAATATGCTAAATGATTTTTTTTCTACCGTATTTACACAAGAAAATCGCATGACAGAAAACATGATTAGTGATAACAAAAATTTTCCATTAAATGTCACTTGCTTAACCCAGCAGGAAGTACGGCGGCGGCTAAAAATCACTAAAGTTGACAAATCCCCGGGCCCGGATGGGATACACCCACGAGTACTGCAGGAATTAAGTAACGTCATAGATAGACCATTATTTTTAATCTTTAAAGATTCCATAATAACAGGGCCTGTACCACACGACTGGCGTATAGCAAATGTGGTGCCAATATTCAAAAGGGGGACAAAAACTGAACTTGGAAATTATAGGCCAGTAAGCTTAACCTCTACTGTGGGTAAAATCCTGGAGGGTTTCCAAAGAGATGCTAAGAGAGTATCTGAAGAAGAATAACCTCATGACCCAATATCAACATGGGTTTACGAGGGACTGTTCCTGTCAGACTAATCTGATCAGTTTTTATGAGGAGGCAAGTTCTGGACTGGACCAAGGAAATGCAGTGGATGTTGTGTATATGGACTTTTCAAAAGCTTTTGATACGGTTCCACACAAAAGGTTGATACATAAAATGGGAACAATGGGGATAGGGGAAAATATATGTATGTGGGTTAAGAATTGGCTCAGTGATAGGAAACAAAGGGTGGTAATTAATGGAAAACACTCAGACTGGGTCTCAGTTAACAGTGGGGTACCACAGGGGTCAGTATTGCGTCCCCTTCTTTTTAACATATTTATTAATGACCTTGTAGGGGGCATACAGAGTAATATTTCAATATTTGCAGATGACACTAAACTCTGCAGGGTAATCAATACAGAGGAGGACAATTTTATATTACAGAAGGATGTATGTAAACTAGAAGCTTGGGCTGATAAATGGCAAATGAGCTTTAATGGGGATAAATGTAAGGTAATGCACTTGGGCAGAGGAAATACAATGTATAATTATATGCGTAATTGTAAAACACTGGGCAAAACTGTAACTGAAAAAGACCTGGGTGTATTGGTGGACGACAAGCTCACGTTTAGTGGCCAGTGTCAGGCAGCTGCTGCAAAGGCAAATAAAATAATGGGATGCATTAAAGAGGCATAGATGCTCATGAGGAGAACATAATTTTACCTCTATACAAGTCATTAGTGCGACCACACTTAGAATACTGTGTACAGTTTTGGTCTCCGGTGTATAAGAAAGACATAGCTGAACTAGAAAGGGTACAGAGAAGAGCGACCAAGGTTATTAGAGGACTGGGGGGTCTGCAATACCAAGACAGGTTATTACACTTGGGGTTATTTACTGTGGAAAAAAGAAGGCTTAGGGGAGATCTTATTACTATGTACAAGTATATGAGGGGACAGTACAAAGACCTTTCTACTGATCTTTTTACTCTGAGGCCAGAGACGGGGACAAGGGGGCATCTTCTACGTCTGGAGGAAAGAAGGTTTAATCATAATCATAGACAGGGATTCTTTACTGTAAGAGCAGTGAGACTATGGAACTCTCTGCTGCATGATGTTGTAATGAGTGATTTACTATTAAAATTTAAGAAGGGCATGGATGCCTTTCTTGAAAAGTATAATATTACAGGTTATATATACTAGATTCCCTGATAGCTCGTTGGATCCAGGGAACTAGTCTGATTGTCGTATGGAGTCGGGAAGGAATTTTTTCCCCAATGTGGAGCTTAGTGTTTGCCACATGGTGTTTTTTGCCTTCCTCTGGATCAACATGTTAGGCTATGGGTTGAACTAGATGGACTTAGTCTTCCATCAACCTTAAAAACTATGTTACTATGTTACTATTATTAGGAAGTAGGTCTCCCATTGTGTTTGCCTATGCAGTGAATGCAAGGGTTGCCAAAAATTTGGAGGCACTCCAATGCCACTTGGAAGAGACTGGGAGGTCAGAGGGCCTCCTGAAAACAATGTTCCAATTATTAGGAAGTACGTCTCCCATTTTGTTTGCCTATGCAGTGAATGTAAGTGATGACAAAAATTGGGAGGCACCTATACTTGTAATGCCCATGCACTAAGTATATGGGTTGACAAACATTTACCCCTGGGGGATATACATGAACATACTGTATAAAAATTTTTTTTTTTTACGTGCATCATAAACACCCTTTAAAAAAATTATGTGGGTGTTGCATCATGGACCACTGTCACCCTGGTGATATGGTGGTGGAGGATGAGGAGAAGGAGGAGGACAAGAGCAAATAGCCAAAATCAGAAAGCATATACCCATGTCTGTGTATGAAAAGGTGCATGGGAATACACCTACAAAGAAAAGACACTGGATTTGAGTTTATGTTATGCTGCTATCATTCGGTGGTGTTGAGAAGTCTGGCCCAATCCAGCCCTTGTTCATTTTTATAAAAGTCAGCCTGTCAGCATTTTCAGTTGACAGGCGGATGCGCTTATCAGTTATAATTCCACCAGCGGCACTAAAAACCCGCTCTGATAAAACGCTGGCGGCAGGGCAGGCCAGGACCTCCAAGGCTTAGAGAGCCAGCTCAGTCCACGTATCCAGCTTGGATACCCAATAATTATAAGGCACAGATGAATCACAAAGGACGTTGGTACGGTCGGCAAGTTACTGCCTCAGCATGTTCCCAAACTTTGCACTCCCTGTGATAGCACCCCACGCCTCAGGGTGTGTGTGATGGGAGGGGCTGAGAAAACTCTCCCAGAACTTTGACAGTGTTCTCCTGCCTCTGCTGGATTAAAGTTGTGTCTCTCTCGCCTGTACTCCTTAATTGTCCAACGAAGTATGCCCTCTGCCGCCAGTGTTTTCAGATTGGAATTTTTTAATAGTTCCGCAACAAGGGCCTTCTGGTACAGCCCCATTTTTGTAGACCTGTCCACCTCAGGAATAAGAGATATAAAGTTCTCCTTGTAGTGTGGGTCTAGAAGTGTCACCAACTAGTAATGTCTGTCACCCAAAATTTTGAGAATACGAGGGTCATGGGAAAGGTAGCGTAACATAAACTCAGCCATGCGTGCCAGACTACTAACGGGCAAGACTTCCATGTCCTCACCAAGAGGATGACTGACCATGCTCTCCTCCTCCTCTATGTCCTCTGGCCATCCACGCTGAACAGACGGTATGACAGCTGTGCAGGTAGTACCGTCTATAGCGCATGAAACTAGCTCCTGTCCTTCCTCCTCCTCTTCTTCCTTATTGTCACCCAATCCATGTTGGGATGAGATGAGGCTGGGCTGTGTCTAATCACCCTGTATGGTTCCTTGCTCCATCTCATTGTGCTCCGCCTGCAATGCATCCGCTTTGATTGTGAGCAGAGAGCGTTTTAGAAGACAGAGAAGCAGGATAGTTACGCTAATTATGGCAACATCACCGCTCATCATCTTGGTGGCTGTTATGCACACGCCCGGACAGACTGGCGTGTGCGTGTTTAGTGATCCCACTGGACCATGAACCGGAGAGTGCCTGGAGAGGCGTATCTAAGTATCTACCCTATCCGGCCAAGGTCGCACGACGGCTAACGACGCCTGTGCACCAGAGAGGAGCCGAGCAGGGGGACCAGGTGCTACTCCAGGTCAGACCCCGGACACGGCTGTTGACCCACACCGGAGAATACAGGAACAGGCAGGTTAGGCTGGCACACTGACTGGTGGGTATAGGCAGGCACGGCTGGTATGCAGACAGGCGGGCACTGGTAAGCACGACTGGTATGCAGGCAGGGGGTACTGGCAAGCACGGCTGGAGTGCCGACAGGGAGGCACTAGCAGGTTGGAGCACAGGCTGGATAAGGTCCAGTACAGACTGGGACTCAGGAACAGAACCGCAGATGCGGTAGACAAGCAGAGCAGAGCGAGGCCGCCGGAGCGGTGAACAAGAGCAGAGCAGGGCGAGACCGCCTGGAGCGGTGAGCAAAGGCAGGGCAGAGTGAGACCGCTTGGAGCGGTGAGCAAAGGCAGAGCAGAGCGAGACCGCCTGGAGCGGTGAGCAAAGGCAGAGCAGAGCAAGGCCGCCTGGAGTGGTGAGAAAAGGCAGGGCAGAGCGAGACCGCTTGGAGCGGTGAGCAAAGGCAGGGCAGAGCGAGACTGCCTGGAGCGGTGAGCAAAGGCAGGGCAGAGCGAGACCGCCTGGAGCAGTGATCAAAGGCAGAGCAGGGCGAGACCGCCTGGAGCGGCGAGCAAAGGCAGAGCAGAGTGAGACCGCCTGGAGCGGTGATCAAAGGCAGGGCAGAGCGAGACCGCCTGGAGCGGTGAGCAAAGGCAGGGCAGAGTGAGACCGCCTGGTGCGGTGAGCAAAGGCAGGGCAGAGCGAGACCGCCTGGAGCGGTGAACAAATGCAGGGCAGAGCGAGACCACCTGGAGCGGTGAGCAAAGGCAGGGCAGAGCGAGACCGCCTGGAGCGGTGAGCAGAGCAGAGAAGACAGGGCTCTGTTCACACGGAACAGACTAGAAGGGAAAGGCAGAACCAGAAACACACAAGGTACTTGCAATGAAGTAGCGAGTGGACTCTAAACTCACAAATTTGAGTACAGGGACAATGAGAAGGGGTTAGGTACGGGTTCAGACTCTGCAGGAAAAGGGAAGGTACGGACATAGAGAAAAACAGGTAACAGGCTAGGAGAGAATTCAGACATGAACAGACACAGTAGCAAGATACAGGAGCGGGTCAAGGTATGCGGCCCCTAGAAGACGGAACGAACAGGCTAGGAGCGTGCTGACACTTGCCTGGAAATACAGCCTCCAGGATAGGCGGACAGACAGGCAAGAAAGCGCAGATAACAGATCTAGGTATGCAGTCCCTAGAAGGCGGAAAGGACAGGCTAGTAGCGTGTTCACACTGGCCTGGAAATACAGCCTCCTGGATAGGCGGACAGACAACAGGCGAGAAGATAGTTCAGATAGGACCTGGCACATCAGCGGCGAAAAGCCATCTGACGGAACGCATTGCTCAGGCACCAGCTTGTATGTGGAGCTGGTTTAAATATCCAATGACTGACAGCAATAGGCTGAGGACGCATTAGGGGTGTGCCCACAGCAGCTACAAGAAACAGGAAGTGACTGGGCCTCCGCCCTAAGCAGCCAGAACAGAGGCAAGTAGACAGCATGGAAAGAAGGCAGGCTAGCAGACTGGACTGATGATCAAGTTTGCGATCTTGCATAGTGGGAGATGGTGGCCAATGCAAGAACGCTGCCAGGTAGGTTACAGTGGCGTCCTCAAAGTTTTGGAGGATGGTACATATGTCTGACATCCATGTCCACTTCTGAGGTCTTATGTGTGGAGTCTGAACTGAATACCGACAGCCTTGTTGATGCTGGTACTCAACAACTGCCCTTGTCTTCCACTTCTGCACCCTGGTCCTCCTCCTGACTTTCTGGCAATTGTGTCTCATCATTGTCCACCTCTTGTGACACTGTCCCACCGTCGCCTTCGTGTGACCATGGCTGCTCAAATATTTGGGCATCTCTACATGCGATCTCCTCTTGCCCCACTTCAAGTGGACCGGGCCAGAGGCCCAAATCTATAAATCAAAAAGTGAACAGCTCTTCAGAGTGTCCAAGTGTGGGATCAGTTGTTTCCGGGGACTCGGCATGGTGGGAGGAAGGACGATCAGGGTAAGGAATATGCGGTGCAGACTCACAGCTACTGAGACTTGACCATGTGGAAGACAGGGTGGTTATGGTGGCTAAGTGACTGGAAGTATTATCCGCTATCCAACCAACAACCTTTTGACACTGCTTTGTGTTCAATAGTGGTGTGCTGCGGTCCCCTAGGAATTGGGATAGGAAGGTCGCGCGAGAAGATGTAGGTGTTTGTTGTGGCACAATTTCAGCTTGCCCACGGCCTTGTCCTCGGCCTCTGCATGCACCATCACCATCACGTCCAGTTCCCTGTCCCTTGCCACGTGCCTTGCACATTTTAAATGGAGGACAGTATCTTCCAAGCTCACTACTAATGATTGAGTTTGGAGCAAACTTATATGTGATCCGTGTGATAGAGAAAACAGAATTTTAAATACCTGGCCTGTAGGTAACTAGTTTGAACAGCAAACTGGTGTGAATTGCTTCACTGACACACTGAAAGAAATTTTTAATGGAGGCCAGAAATGGCAGTATTTCCTGACAACGTATATGTGATCCGTGTGATGGAGAAAACACGGTTTTAAATACCTGGCCTGTAGGTAACTAGTTTGAACAGCAAACTGGTGTGAATTGCTTCACTGACACAATGAAAGAAATTTTTAATAGAGGCCAGAAAAGGCAGTATTTTCTGACAACATATATGTGATCCGTGTGATGGAGAAAACACAGTTTTAAATACCTGGCCTGTAGGTAACTAGTTTGAACAGCAAACTGGTGTGAATTGCTTCACTGACACACTGAAAGAAATTTTTAATGGAGGCCAGAAATGGCAGTATTTTCTGACAACGTATATGTGATCCGTGTGACGGAGAAAACACAGTTTTAAATACCTGGCCTGTAGGTAACTAGTTTGAACAGCAAACTGGTGTGAATTGATTCACTGACACAATGAAAGAAATTTTTAATAGAGGCCAGAAATGGCAGTATTTTCTGACAACGTATATGTGATCCGTGTGATGGAAAAAACACAGTTTTAAATACCTGGCCTGTAGGTAACTAGTTTGAACTGCAAACTGGTGTGAATTGCTTCACTGACACAATGAAAGAAACTTTTAATAGAGGCCAGAAATGGCAGTATTTTCTGACAACGTACTGTATATGTGATCCGTGTGATGGAGAAAACACAGTTTTGAATAGCTGAATTTCTAACGCTGTAATATGGAAAGGACCTGGCTGTATTCTGCAGTGCCAACAAGCAAATGGCGCAGAAAATCTGTGTTCTCTGGATTGCTTTTTAAGCAAATAATGAGGTTTAAGATCTAGAAAAAAGTATTCCTGGTCCCTGAGACCTGGGCCTTTGTATAGAAATATCTAACAGCAGCAGAAGGCAGAATTGAAATGGAGCATCTTGTGCTATATGCACTGCAGTCTGCTATATACACTGCCTGCCTATATACCCTGCCTGCCTGATATCTCTGCAGATGGGTTGGTCCTCAGAAGGACTGTTTGTTAATATGGATATGTGTAATGCACAGTTTTTCTCCCTACACTACCTAATACACAAGCAAATCTCTCCCTGACGCTGCAGCACCTCTCCCTACTCTGCCTGATTCCGGAGTGACTGTGACGAGCACAGCGGCGCCAGGTCTGATATAGACCTGATGACGCTGTGCGGCCATCCAATTACTGTAATGCCACAACCAGCATGGCTGCGGCATTACAATGAGTGGCAGGCAACCCATGCATGTTGATTGGCGCTCTAAAGAGCGCCAAACATGCAGGTAGGGGACCCGAGCATTCGACCGAGCATCTCGCAATTCCTCGGCGAGCTCCGAGCATCTCGAGTACTGAGATGCTCGGGCGAGTACCAAGCACTTGCAAGTATGCTCGCTCATCACTACTGCTCGCTCATCAATATTTAACATGCCAAGTTTAAATAGCATAGATCATTACAGAAAAGCCAATCAGAACCATCTCCTCCTCCTGATCTTCCTCTTAAACCATAATACAATGAAAATTCCAAAAACATTACTGTGAATGCTGGGTGTTGGACCTCTACCAATCTGATATTAATTAACTAACCTAATAATAGGTCATCAATATCTTAGTCTTTGACAAGCTCCTTTAAATTGACCAATTGGGCAATTTTCTTGGAAACATGGAAGAGTAAGGTATTTTGAATACATTTATGTACATTATAGGTGAATGTAGGCAAATTTCATCCTGATAATTACCAAGTTCCTGTTGACACCATCAACACAGAAAAGCAGAGGCATAGTCTGAAGCTCCTGGGCAAAATCTGTGACATGACCCCTGCACCATCAATTATGTATAAGGCTTTCTTCTTTTTAAAGAACACTGCCCTAAAAGAAAGTTGGGTTGTCATTTCAAAAAAATTGCAACTTTAGTGCCATTTCTAACACCGGTGGCTCTTTTATGTGGAAAAGGGCTTTGGGTTCCTCTTAAGCCTGGCTGTGAGTGTTACTTCTCTACTTCCTATAACAGTATCAGTGGAAAAGAAGAGTGATTATTCTCCAAAATGCTGGTTAGTAAGCTTGGGACAAAACTGGGCTTATAGTGCTACAAAAAAACACTGACTTATTTTGCAAATTGATAGTCAAGTTTCGTTTACAGGGGATGTGTGAAATTAGAGGGAAAAACTGTATTCCTCTAATGCATAGTGTTTAACAGTGCACTATCACTGTTAATGAGCCATGAACAAGGTTAAATTAATGGTTTACTCTTTGAAAGTGATAAAGGGGTTTTTTTACTTTAAAAAAATTATTTTGTTGGTCAGGGTCTTTCACGATAAGCTAAATATAGAGTGTCCTGCTGGTATTACACCCATTTATGATCTCTGGTCTGTTTGTAACCCAGGAGAAAGTATTTAATCTCCCTTCAAATCAGAAAAAGAAGAAAAATGAAGCTTTTCACAGTTTTCAATGCAATCAATGTCCTAGCCATGTAACATCCAGATGTGCGAGATTTTTCACAGCTGGCTTCTTATTTTGTAGCCACTCCACTTTGGTTGATAGATGAGAGTATCCCCTAATGAAGAATTCCCCAGCCAATTATGACCCTGTTTCTAACCTTTCCTTTGCTGTTATACTTCAGAGCTGCTCTAAATGAAGAATGCTTTTGGAGTTTGACTCTTTGTCAACATTTACGTTGGAATGTAGAAAACAAAATCTTTTGCATCTGTAAAAGAAGTCATTACATTTACCAACATGATTTATATACATTCACCATATCAGCCTTGGTTTCTGCATCTGTCTGCAATGTTAAGGAGATAAAACCATTCTTATTATTCTCTTCTCGGTAACATGACACACAGTGTTGTTTTCTTTATATTACATATGACGCGCCCCTGGGCCTGTGTCGCGCTGCGTTGCGCACGCGGGAGCCTACCCGGAGCCGGATCAGTGGAGGGTTGTAGTCTCGTGGCGGTGACCCGGTCCGTGCCCAGGGAGTCAAACTAGACGGCAGTCTATTAGTAGTAAATAGTTGATGACTACGCCACCCGTTGAGTGCAGCCAGGAAGCTGCTGCTGCAGGGCAGACCGCTGAGGCCGGTGGTAGGATTGTGCAGCGTGATAGTATAACCCCCAACGGGAGGGGTATGGCCTCAGGGCAGCCGACGTGGATGATGGGGGTAGCAGGAACCACTCAGAGACGGTACGGTGTAGTTCAGGGTCTTTACTGGTAACAACGACAGACCCTCCCGGAGTACTTGCTAGCAAACGGGGCCTGGTCAGTCTTTGAGCAGATGGGATCTCCCCTGGCCAGGCGTAGTTGTAGGCCTCCCAAACTGACTGTACTCTTCTGGCTACCTTGCTAGAAGCTGATGTAAGTAGCCCTCGTCCCTGAGTGTACCGTGTGGTGCTCACCCGTATGGCCGGTGACTCGGGGCCTTCTAATGGCTTCCGCTCCACGATGGCGGTGCTGGTCCCACGCGTGTGACCGTGCCTTCGGGCTTCTGGGCCAGAGGACCTGAAATCCCCTGCCTGACGGATTCTGCTGCTGGGTAGGAGTTAGTCCCCACAGCCTCGGACTCCGGGTCCGGTAAAGAATCTTCTTAGTCAGGGCGAGCTCTGCAGCTGCCAGCCCCTGACTCCTTGTAACTCTGCTGTTTCCTATGCTGCTTCTTGTCTCCACTCTCCTTGTCTGACTCTCCCTGCCTCAGCCCCGGGTTTTTACAGGGGAAGCTCTTCCCCTCCCAAGACTGGGCAGGAGGTGTGGCATGCACAGGATCCCTGACCAAAGGACCTCCCACCTGCTCTCAGACATAACATTACATTACTGTGGAAAACCAGACCCCTGGGGTGCCACATTCCCCCCTAGTGAAATTTAGTACTCCGGGACTAAACACATTTAGAAAAACATAACAAAGTATAACAATAACAACACAATAAGAAAAACACATAAGATGGTTGCGGCGTGTCCGCAACCGGGTGCAGTCTTTGAAGAAAAGGAAAGGTGTCCATTTCACCAACACAGGGAGACGTAACCAGGTAGGGGTCTGTCCTACCCCGAGTCCTTAACAGTCTCTAGTCCATCCTGGGTTACGCTCCAACTATATACAAGGATTCCCGGTAAATCCACCAAGGTTTCCTAAAAACAACTGGAAACACAAAATTATACACAAGCAACAATACACAGATAAACATAAATAAAACTATTTTTACACTTCAAATTCTCCAGCGTGCTGGTAACTGGCCTCTAGTGGCCCTAGTGGACCTACGGAGCTGACTGTCTGGCCCTGAACTACAGGGTGTAGGAGCTGTCAAGGGTAAACTGGGCAGCTGTCTACCGGCTCTTTGTCTCACTAGGGGTACGGCAGGCTCACTATAAGCAGAGGGTTGATTCTCCTGTTCTACTCGTGTGGAGTCTTCTGCCTCCTGGACCGGCTGTTCTTCCAGCTCTACCCGTTGCTCCGTAGGTTCTTGGGATGATGGTTGGAGGAAGGTGAGTACGGGTACCACAACTGCACCATTGACTTGAGTCCAAGACCGAGGGAAGTCCCCGAGCACGGTACTAACCATATCTTCCCTTTCCTCTACGGGTCGATGGTCTTCTTGTTCTTCTTCAGGGTTCCTCAGTTGTTCGGGACACTTCATCAGGTGGTCCCGGGATACAATGGCTGTGGTTTCCCCTCCGTCTTTACTGATGGTACAGACCTTCGGGTTCTCGTGGCTTGAGGGCAGTACGGTGTACGGGTCCTTCTCCCACTGGTCATCCAACTTGTGGAGCCGTCTTTTCCTCTTCAAGACCTGCTCTCCGGGTACCAGGGGAACAGCGGGAGCATACTGGTTGTAAGTCTTCTCTTGTCTTTCCCTAGCCTGACAGAGACTTCGCTCCACGCTCTCTTGTACTCTCCGGTACTGCTGCTGCCTCTCTGTGTCCCAGTCAGTTTCTGGTGAAGTGTCCTCAGGTGTCAGGACTCCCATTTCCAGGTCAACAGGTAACTTACCAGGTCTCGCCCTCATTAGGTAAGCCGGGGTACAGTTGGTGGAACCTACCGGGATGTGGTTGTATAGGTCCACCAGATCGGGCAACTTCTCAGGCCACAGACTGCGTTCTTCCAGGGGCAATGTTTTTAGAAGATCCATTACCACCTGGTTCATTTTTTCACAAAGTCCATTAGTTTGCGGATGGTAGGGTGTCGTCCTTATCTTCCGGCAGCCATACAGATTGCAGAATTTCTGGAAGACCTCCGCTTCAAAGGCAGGTCCCTGGTCCGTCAGCACTTGGTCCGGGTACCCGTGTGGATGGCAGAAGTGCTGCTGGAAGGCTCTAGCTGCTGTTTGAGCCGTTAAGTCCTTGACGGGGACGACAACCAAGAACCGGGAGTAATGATCCACGATGGTTAACGCGTAGACGTAGCCACTTCTGCTTGGGGTCAGTTTTACATGATCCAAGGCTACCAGTTCCAACGGTTGCCGGGTGACGATGGACTGCAGGGGAGTCTTCTGGCTGGCCCGGTCCTTCCTTCTCAGATTGCACGGGCCACAGTCTCTGCACCACTTCTCGATGGTTCCCCTCATGCCTACCCAGTGGAACCGCTCGCGCAGCAGGAACTCCAGCTTTTTCCACCCGAAGTGTCCAGCTCCGTCGTGGTATGCCTCCATCACCATGGCTGCGTCTCTTCGTGGCACCACTACTTGCCAGAGTAGTTCATGCGTCCGGGAGTTGACCATTCTGCGGCACAACTTCCCCTTGTAAAGGAATAGTCGACTCTTCTCCGCCCATAGTTGTTTGGCTTCCTCCGGAGCGTCTGGTTCAAGGCGAGCCTCCGGCCGAGTCAGCATCTCCTTCACCAGTCGGACGGCAGGGTCGCTGTCTTGCGTTTCCGCCCAGTTGTAGTGGGGTAAGGGGTTCAACGTAGCAGCCTGCTTACCCCTTACCCGGTGGGAATACTGGATAGTCCCATGACGGTGGAACGCAGGGAGTTCAACTTCTTCCAGTCCCTCCGGATCTTCTCCTTCGTCCGGCAGGTTGGGCATCCTGGACAGGGCATCCGCGTTAGTATTGGAGCGTCCTGCCCGGTATTTGATTGTGAACTCGTAGTTGGACAGAGGGGCCATCCACCTCTGCTCCAGGGCACCGAGTCTTGCCGTGTCCAGGTGTGTCAACGGGTTGTTATCCGTGTATACGGTGAACCGGGAAGAAGCGAGGTAATGCCTAAAGCGCTCGGTGACTGCCCATACCACGGCCAGGAACTCTAGCTTAAATGAGCTGTAATTCTCGGGGTTCCTTTCGGTGGGTCGCAGTTTTCGGCTGGCATAGGAGATTACTCGTTCTCTCCCCTGCTGAATCTGGGACAGTACGGCTCCTAGCCCGATGTTACTGGCGTCGGTGTAGAGGATGAAGGGCTGGCTATAGTCCGGGTACGCCAAGATTTCATCCCCCGTGAGGGCCATCTTCAGCTGGCGGAAGGACTCTTCTTCTAGCTCTTCCCATTTGAAGGGCGGCTTCTGGTTCTTGGCCTTTCGGGACTGGCCTATCAGGAGGTCCTGCATAGGCGCTGCCTTTTTGGTGAAACCGGGAATAAACCTTCGGTAGTAGCCTACCAACCCTAGGAACTGCCGCACTTCTTTTACGCTGGAGGGGCTTGGCCATCCCTTAATTGCGGTGATCTTATCGGGGTCGGGAGCCACTCCGTCAGCGCTCACCACGTGTCCCAGGTATTGCACCTTTGGTTTCAGGAGGTGACACTTGGAGGGTTTCACCTTTAGGCCGTAACTCGCCAGAGCTTCGAACACCTCCGCCAGGTGTTTCAGGTGGTCCTCATAAGTTTTGGAGTATACGATGACATCGTCCAGGTACAACAGGACCGTCTCGAAGTTTCTGTGGCCCAGACAGCACTCCATTAATCGTTGGAAGGTTCCTGGGGCGTTGCAGAGTCCGAACGGCATGCAGGTGAACTCGCTAAGTCCCATCGGGGTGGTGAATGCGGTCTTCTCCCGGTCCGCCTCTGCTACAGGAACCTGCCAGTACCCGCTAGTGAGATCCAAGGTAGAGAAGAAGTTAGCAGATCTTAAAGCAGCCAATGACTCCTCTATCCTTGGTAAGGGGTACGCATCCTTGTGTGTGATATGGTTGATTTTCCGGTAATCTACACACATCCTCATGGTGTTGTCTTTCTTTTTGACTAAAACTAGTGGGGCTGCCCAGGGGCTACAGCTATCCCGGATTACCCCAGCCTCCTTCATGTCTCTAAGCATCCCCTTGGCGTGTTGGTAATGTGCAGGGGGTACGGGTCGATACCTCTCTTTTATGGGAGGATGATCTCCCGTGGGGATGCGGTGTTCTACCCCCTTGACTCGCCCGAAGTCTAACGGGTGTTTACTAAACACTCTCTCATACTCTTGAACCACCCGATAGACTCCTTGTTTCTGATGTGAGGGAGTGGAATCAGTACCCAAATGTAGTTGCTGACACCAGTCCTCCATGTCTTTCTTAGAGCCGTTACCTTCCTCCGGGTGAGATGGAGGCAAGGGTTCCACAGATTGTATAGAATTTTGATTAGTGGTATATAATTTGGCTAGCGTGGCATACCGGGGCAGGTACACTTCCCTCTCCCCGATATTTATTATGCGAATGGGCACCCTCCCTTGGCGTACATTAACCACCCCCCGTGCTGTCAAAATGGTGGGCCTACTGTCTGAGTAAACTGGTTCTACCATTGCCTGGTAATCTCTACCTCTCAGACCAATAGCTGCCCGGCACCAAATCATCATTTCACTTTTTGGGGGCATGGCAATAGGAAAAGGGTCACACATTCTTACGCTACCAATCTCACCGCCGGAGAGTTCCACTTGTTGCCGTTGCATCAGTGCCCGGATCTCTTTCTGGAGCACCCGCTGCTCGCCGGAGCTGGCGTTCTTGGCAACCTGCTGTAAAAGGAAAATCACCTCTGCAAGACAATTTTCAATTACGTTAGTTCCTAGAGTTATTTTTGGATGACTCTCATGTTTATCAATATCTACAATGATCAGTCCCTGTGCGGCCAGTTCGACTCTACCGATTTTGAGGGTCACCTCTTTAAATCCGATCTGTGGCACGGGCTGGCCATTGCTGGCGATGATACTCAAGTCGTCGTCAGGGTAGCGGGTAATATCCGAGTCATTCCAGTACTGCTTGAAGAGCACGTACGGGATGGTGGTGACCTGTGACCCGGTATCCAGTAGGGCACTCATGGGAATGCCATCCAGTACCACAGGCAAGACTGGACGTCCTCCCACATATCTGTCGCGCCAGTTCGATGGGCCTGGTGATCTTTTTCCTGGGGGTTGGCCCTCTACCCCAGGTTGTGCCCGTTTAAAGAACAGTACCTTTCCATATGTCCGGGTTGATTGCAGCGGCGGCAGATGGGTCGTCCGTCCTCGCTGTATCGGTCACTGGGTCTTCCTCTGGCCGGTGGGGTCCTCCTTGGTCGACGCCACGGGATGTCCTCCGGTCCGGATGCCAGCTGGATCTTCCCTGGGGTGGAAACCTGTAAAGACTGCACAGTTCGGGTTAGCGCAGCAACGCTCTTAGCTAGCTCTTGGACCTGATGGTGTAGGTCTGGAGCCGGGTCATTGTCCAAAGCCTGCGCATCAGCTCCCACAGGCCCTGCCGACAAGGGCGCCGCCTCCTGGTGGTAAGTGATAGCTGGGCGCCTGTGGGTAACAACGCCACCCGGTGCTGGTTCTCGGAGCACCCGGATAGCTCTATCCTTGAACTGTGCAAAGTCCAGATGGGGATCCTGTAAGGCCATTGCCCGCAACTGGGTTCGGTGGGCATTGCAATATAAACCCTCTATAAATTGTTCAGTCAATAGCCTGTCCTCGTTTCCCACCCCATCAGGGTCGGTCTGCTTTATGGCCCTCAGGGCCTCTTGTAGGTTTAGTGCATAGTCCCTTATACTCTCATGCGCTCGCTGCTTGCACCCGTAGAATCTAAGCTTAATCTCGGCTGAGGTGCGGGTATCAAAGGTGTCCTTCAGCCGGGTTAGTATCCCTGCGACAGTCTTCCTCCCAGGTGGCCAGGATTTTACTTCCCTTTTGGCTGCCCCGGTTAGTTGGGCCACCAGGATGCTCACTTTTTGCTCTTCTGTGAGGGGGTACACCTGGAAGAGGCTATCCAGCTTTTCTCTAAAGTCATGCAGGGTATGTGACTCCCCTGAGTACTGGGGTAGCCAAGCTGCTCCCGGGATATAGGGCATGGTGAAGGGCATAACTGCAGCAGCGGTAGCGCTGGCGGGGGTTGAGGCAGTGAAGCTCTCCTCCATATCCGACATCTTCCTCCCCCCTAGTGGACCGTGGCCTACCTTGCGATGATCCTCTTCCGTAGGCCGCGGCTCCGCAGTGGATCGTCAGGGTTGAGGACCTTCCGTCGCGCTCCTGTGACGTCGGCGTCTGCTGGGCTCCTTCCAGGACCTTACGCAACGTCCGGACGTGAGGCGGGGCTTCAGTTCTCGCGCGCTTTCGGAGTCCACGCCCCTCTTCTTCCCGCGCGGCGTCCTCAAGATGACGTCCAATGGCGGGAAAACTCCACGGATGGCGGGAAGAAGGTCGAAGATGGCGCCGGATGGCGGGAAAACTTCGCGGATGGCGGGAAGAAGGTAGAAGATGGCGCCGGATGGCGGGAAACCTTCACCACTGGTAAGTTTGAACAGTCTTTGCTTTTCAGGCACGCAGTACCCGGTGGTTGCGGGCACGAAATCCTGCCGACTACGCCAAAGTTGACGCGCCCCTGGGCCTGTGTCGCGCTGCGTTGCGCACGCGGGAGCCTACCCGGAGCCGGATCAGTGGAGGGTTGTAGTCTCGTGGCGGTGACCCGGTCCGTGCCCAGGGAGTCAAACTAGACGGCAGTCTATTAGTAGTAAATAGTTGATGACTACGCCACCCGTTGAGTGCAGCCAGGAAGCTGCTGCTGCAGGGCAGACCGCTGAGGCCGGTGGTAGGATTGTGCAGCGTGATAGTATAACCCCCAACGGGAGGGGTATGGCCTCAGGGCAGCCGACGTGGATGATGGGGGTAGCAGGAACCACTCAGAGACGGTACGGTGTAGTTCAGGGTCTTTACTGGTAACAACGACAGACCCTCCCGGAGTACTTGCTAGCAAACGGGGCCTGGTCAGTCTTTGAGCAGATGGGATCTCCCCTGGCCAGGCGTAGTTGTAGGCCTCCCAAACTGACTGTACTCTTCTGGCTACCTTGCTAGAAGCTGATGTAAGTAGCCCTCGTCCCTGAGTGTACCGTGTGGTGCTCACCCGTATGGCCGGTGACTCGGGGCCTTCTAATGGCTTCCGCTCCACGATGGCGGTGCTGGTCCCACGCGTGTGACCGTGCCTTCGGGCTTCTGGGCCAGAGGACCTGAAATCCCCTGCCTGACGGATTCTGCTGCTGGGTAGGAGTTAGTCCCCACAGCCTCGGACTCCGGGTCCGGTAAAGAATCTTCTTAGTCAGGGCGAGCTCTGCAGCTGCCAGCCCCTGACTCCTTGTAACTCTGCTGTTTCCTATGCTGCTTCTTGTCTCCACTCTCCTTGTCTGACTCTCCCTGCCTCAGCCCCGGGTTTTTACAGGGGAAGCTCTTCCCCTCCCAAGACTGGGCAGGAGGTGTGGCATGCACAGGATCCCTGACCAAAGGACCTCCCACCTGCTCTCAGACATAACATTACATTACTGTGGAAAACCAGACCCCTGGGGTGCCACACATATACCAGTTATTTTTCAAAATGTGTTGTAAAGAAGGGTCTTATCATCTTGCTATAGCTGTTCTTGAAGTTGATGGAAATCTAAGCTGAAAAGTTTGTTTTTCTATTATAAAAATGTGGGCTTTCATGAACGTTAATATCATTGTGTAGAAGTGCCTTTACATTTTGTCCTCAGGAGCAAAAGAGAAGAGTGTGGGCACTTTGGTAAAAATTTCCTCAACTCCTCTCCTGATTTACCTTATTGGATGACAAGAACCATTTCAGAAATGGAGGTCCCATTACATGTTTGTGTCCTTATAACCTCTTGGATATATAAGACATATTTTAATCTTCAGCATATATGAAGAGAGGAAGCTTTGTGTTGATTTACAGTGCCAATGGAGAGGTTTGAAAGGTTATTCACATCTTATGCATTTATGCCATAGCCATAGTCACTAGTAATGAGCGAGCACTAAAATGCTCGGGTACTCGTTGTCGGGTTGAGCAAATTGGAATGCTCGAGTGCTCAGTCCGAGTAACGAGCCCAATGTAAGTCTATGGGAAAGTCGAGCATTTTTCCGGTGCCCCTCCCCCCGGCGGTCTGCAGAGGAACTAAAAATTGCCCTAATCGATGGTAACAGTGATCAAATGCCACTTTTACGGACTCACAATAACATACAAAAACAAAACGGATTTTCCTGGGAAAAATGTTAAGGAACATCCTTTCCAAGGTAATGACTTGTGTATAAGGCAAAATAAATAACCAAAAACAAAAATGCTCCTCCACACTTTGGGCTATGTTCACACGTAGCATTTTTGATGTGTTTTGCACTTTTGAATTGCTTTCAGCAATGAAAAATGCATTCACCAGGAAATATCATTTTAACATTTTCCTACGTTATCTGGGCATGTGGTGTGTGAGACACATCCTGTTTGATTTATGCAGGGGGGACTCTGAAAGTCACAAACACTATTTTTACAGCCTTACTCTTCTTAAAGGGCCAGCGATCGGCTATGCTTTGTTGTTCCCATTATTAAAGAATGTGTCTCCTATACTGGTATTGGGTATGCAGTGACTGTAAGGGCTGCCAAAAATGTGGATGCAACCCAATACCCCTTTGAAGAGACATAGTGGAGGGTCTCAGTAAAAAAAATGTTCACATAATAAAGGAGTGGGTCTCCTATAGTGGTAATGCCCATGCTGTGATTGCCAAAATTTTGGAAAAAACCCACTAACAATTTAAAGACACAAAGAGCTGGGCCACAGTAATGACATGTTCCCATTAGAAAGGAGAGGGTCTGCTATCCAGTTAAAGGGTATGCAGTGAATCCAACGGCTGTCAAAATGTAGGAAAAACTCCACTAACAATTTAAAGACACATAGAGCTGAACCACAGTAATGACATGTTCCCATTACAAAGGAGAGGGTCTGCTATACAGTTATAGGGTAGGGTATGCAGTGAGTCCAATGGCTGCCAAAATTTAGGAAAAACCCCACTAACAATTTAAAGACACATAGACCTGGGTCACAGTAATGACTTGTTCCCATTAGAAAGGAGAGGGTCTGCTATACAGTTATAGGGTAGAGTATGCAGTGAGTCCAACGACTGCCTAAATTTAGGAAAAACCCCACTAAAAATTTGAAGACACATAGAGCTGGGCCACAGTAACGACATGATCACATTAGAAAGTAGAGGGTCTGCTATACAGTTATAGGGTATGCAGTGAGTCCAACGGCTGGCAAAATTTAGGAAAAACCCTACTAACATTTTATAGACACATGGAGCTGAGCTACAGTAATGAGTACGACATGCTTCCATTAAAAAATAGTGGGTCTCCCACACTGTTTGCCTATAAAGTGAATGCAACTGCTGCCAAAAATGTGAAGGAACTCCAATGTCCATTGCAAGAGACATAGAGGTCAGAGGGCCTCTTGAAAACAATGTTCCCATTATTAGGAAGTGGAACTCCCATACTGTTTGCCTATGCAGTGAATGTAAGGGCTGCCAAAAATTTGGAGGAACTCCAATGCCCTTTCCAAGAGACGTAGATATGATGATATGGTAGATATGTTGGTGATATGGAGGAAGATGTGGAGGATTAGGATGAGGAGAAGGAGGAGTACAAGAGCAAATAGACAAAATCAGGAAACATACACCCATGTCTGGCTATGAAGAGAGAGGTGCATGGGAATAGAGTTAGACCTCCCAAAGAAAAACCACTGTATTTGAGTTTGTTACACTGCTATCATTCAGTGGTGTTGAGAAGTGTGGCCCAATCCAGCCCTTGTTCATTTTATAAGAGTCAGTCTGTCAGCATTTGACAGTCGGATGTGCCTATCAGCTATAATTCCACTGGCGGCACTAAAAACCCGCTAATGGCAAGGCAGGTCAGGACCTCCAAGGCGTAGAGAGCCAGTTCATGCCACGTGTCCAGCTTGGATACCCAATAATTATAAGGCACAGAGGAATCACAGAGGACGTTGGTACGGCCGGCAAGGTACTCTCTCACCATCTTCTGAAACTTTTCCCTCCTTGGGAGAGTACCCCGTGCCTCAGGGCTTGTGTGATGGGACAGTCTGAGAAAACTATCCCAGAACTTTGAGAGTGTTCCCCTGCCTCTGCTGGATTGTATTTGTGGCTCTCTCGCGTGTACTCCTTGGTTGTCCAACGAACTGTAACATCTGCCGCCAGCGTTTTCAGATTGGAATTTTTTAAATAATTCTGCAACAAGGGCCTTCTCGTACTGTACCATATTATAAGACCTGTCCTGCGCATGAATAAGAGACAGAAAGTTCTCCAATAAAGTTCGACCAATAATGACTGTCACCCAAAATTTGGACAACACGAGGGTCACAGGAAAGGCAGCGTAACATAAACTCAGCCATGTTTGCCAGACTGCTAACAGGCAGGACTTCCATGTCTTCACCAAGAGGACGACGGACCATGCTCTCCTCCTCATCCTTCTCATCCTCCTCCCTGTCCTCAGGCCATCCACTCTGAAAAGACGGTATGACTGTTCTGCAGGTAGTACCGTCAATAGCGCAGGAAACTAGCTCCTGTTCTTCCTCCTCCTCCTCTTCCTCATTGTCACCCAATCCACGTTGGGATGAGATGAGGCTGGGCTGTGTGGAATCACCCTGTCTGGATCCTTGCTCCATCTCTTCATGCTCTGCCTGCAATGCATCCTCTTTAATTGTGAGCAGAGAGCATTTCAGAAGACAGAGAAGCAGGAAGATGACTCTAATTATGGCATCATCGCCGCTCACCATCTTGGTGGAGTTCTCAAAGATTTGGAAGATGGTACATATGTCTGACATCCATGTCCACTCTTGAGGTCTTATGTGTGGATTCTGACCTAAATACCGATGGCCTTGTTGATGATGGTAGTCAACAACTGCCCTCTTCTGCTCACAAATCCTTCCCAACATCTGCAATGTAGAGTTCCAACACGTCGGGACATCGCAGATCATTCGGTGAGCTGGAAGCTGCAAATGCTGCTGAAGCATGGTGTTACGGGTCCGGGGGGTGGAACCTCTGTGCTACGGTGCAAGGAGGGACCCAGAGGGGCGTAACTAAGTATCAACCCAGACTGACCCTGGTTGTGCGGCAGCTAACAACTCCGTGACCAGGGAGGGACCGAGCCGAGGGACCAGGTGCTACTCTGGGGACGACCTTGTAAGGGAGCAGGTGACTCCCATGGTACAGATGGCAGGGACTGACTGGAATAGCAGGTAGGCACAGCAGGCAGGCTGGAGAGCGGAAGCCTTCAGGTAGGCTATCAGGTAGACACGGCAAATGACCGCAGGAGTCTCTAGGTGGGCTGGCAGGTGGTCACGGAAAGTGATGGCAGGAGTCTCTAGGTGGTCACGGCAAGTGCTCCCAGGTGAGCGGACTGGCAGGCACGGCAGGTAACAGGCAGGTAACAGGCAAGTGCTCCCAGGCGAGCTGGCTGGCAGGCACGGCAGGTAATAGGCAGGTAACAGGCAAGTGCTCCCAGGTAAGCGGGCTATCAGGCACGGCAGGTAACAGGCATGTAACAGGCTGGCGGGCAAGACTGGTAGTCAGGCTAGCAGCGGGATCTGAGGGCTGAAGCAGAAGTCAGAAACACTGTGCAACAACTTTTGCTCGGGCACCTCCATTTTGGAGGAGGTGCCTTATATATGGGAGGATCCTCGGCTATTGGCCGGGGACTCCTTAGGACGGTAGCAGGAAGAGGAGCGCTGGAGAACGCAGAGTGGGGAGCGAGGAGGAGAGTGGGACGGCGTCTCTGCCTAGCAGGGGGCAGAGACGCCGATGCTACAGTACAATCCCCTTTACGCCCCCTCTATTTTAGGCCAGAAAAGAATTTTTCAAGGAGGAGCGGGGCATAGATGTTCTCCCTGGGTTCCCAAGTTCTCTCCTCTGGGCCAAACCCCTTCGAATCCACCAGAAAAAAAGGTTTTTCCTCTTTCCCCCTTAGTGGCCAGAATGTTCTCTACCTCAAAAACGTCCTCAGCGGAAACCGGAGCAGGGGGAGTACCTGGATTGTTGGAAAAAGAGTTAAACACAACTGGTTTGAGGAGAGATACTTGGAAGGAGTTGGGAATCCGTAAGGTGGCCGGGAGTTTTAACTTGTAGGCCACTGGGTTGATTTGTTTGAGAACTTCAAATGGACCGATGAACCAAGGACCCAACTTATAGGAGGGTATTTTGAGTAGGACATGCTTGGAAGAGAGCCAGACTTTATCTCCCAGGTGGAATTGAGGCGGATCCAGACATCTCTTGTCAGCATGTTTCTTCATCCGCTTGGAGGACTGAAGAAGTACGGACCTAGTATTTTCCCAAATGGTGTAGAATTCACTGACAAGAGCCTCCGCGGCAGGGTTGTCCACTGAGGCGGAGATGGGAAACGGAATCCGAGGAAGTTGACCGTAGAGCACGAAGAACGGAGATTTAGAAGTAGATTCGCTCTCATGGTTGTTGTAGGAGAATTCGGCCCATGGTAGGAGCTCCACCCAATCGGTATGGTGAGCGTTAACAAAGTGCCGGAGATAGCTGGAAAGGATTTGGTTGATACGCTCCACTTGGCCATTGGACTGTGGACGGTAGGCGGAGGAGAAATCCAGGGTGACATCCAGTAGCTTACAGGTAGCTCTCCAGAAACGTGAGGTGAACTGAACACCTAGATCCGACACAATGTGGAGGGGTAGGCCATGGAGACGGAAGATATGACGGAAGAAATCCTTGGCCAGCTCCGATGCAGATGGGAGACCAGGCAGAGGGATGAAGTGGGCCATCTTAGAGAAGCGGTCGGCGACCACCCAAATGACTGTCCAACCGGCAGAAACAGGGAAATCAGTAATAAAGTCCATGGCAAAGTGCTGCCACGGGGCAGCAGGTACGGGAAGAGGCAGGAGGCGACCGGCTGGAAGATGTATGGGAACTTTGTTGCGGGCACAGGACGAACAGGCCGAGACGAAGTCTACCACATCCTTGCGCAGGGTAGGCCACCAGTAATGCCGGGTAATGAGTAGGAAGGTCTTCTTTTGGCCAGCATGGCCAGCTAGTTTAGATGAATGACCCCAGTGAAGAACCCTCTCACGATCTGATACCGCTACAAACCTCTTGCCGGGTGGAAGACGAGTCAGATCCACGTGGGCCACATTCATCACCTTGGAGGGGTCGATGATGTGCATAGACTCCTCCTCTTGATCGGAGGACAGGAAGGATCGGGACAAGGCGTCGGCTTTGACATTCTGGTCCGCCAGGCAGAAATGTAGGACGAAGTCAAGAACAAAGACCACCGGGCCTGACGCGGATTGAGTCTTTGGGCATTCTGGAGATATGCCAGGTTTTTGTGATCCGTATAGATGATCATCGGGTATAGAGCCCCTTCAAGCAGGTAACGCCATTCCTCCAGCGCCAATTTAACGGCTAACAGTTCTCGGTCTCCTATTGAGTAGTTGCGCTCAGACGAGGAGAAGAGTTTGGAGAAGAAGCTGCATGTTACCATTCTCTCGGATGAAGACTTTTGGGTGAGCACCGCTCCGGCTCCGGAGGAGGTAGCATCAACCTCCAGGTAGAACTGTTTCTTGCTGTCCGGACGGTGCAGCACTGGGGCAGAGGAGAAGGCTTGCTTTAAGGAAAGGAAGGCCTCCTCAGCTTCGGGCGACCATTCCATGGGATTTGCTCCCTTACGGGTGAGCGCAGATATGGGAGCAGTCCGGGAAGAGAAGAGCGGGATGAAGAGACGATAGTACTGGGCGAAGCCCAGGAAACGCTGAATCGCCTTCAACCCCTCTGGACGGGGCCACTTTTGGACAGCAGAGACCTTCTCAGGATCCATCCGTAGGCCTGTCTGGGAGATAACATAGCCCAGGAATGGAAGAGAGGTCTGCTCAAAGAGGCACTTCTCGAATTTTGCATAGAGGTGATTCTGCCTGAGCCTAAGCAGGACCTGACGAACATCCCTCCGGTGTGTGGGAAGATCCGGAGAGAAGACCAAGATATCGTCCAGGTACACCACCACGCAAGAGTAAAGAAGATCACGAAAGATGTCGTTGACCAATTCTTGGAAGACGGCAGGAGCATTGCAGAGACCGAAGGGCATCACACGGTATTCATAGTGACCGTCCCGGGTATTGAATGCCGTCTTCCACTCGTCTCCTTGACGGATTCGGACCAGATTATACGTTCCACGTATATCTAGCTTAGTAAAGATCCTAGCTCCATTAAGACAGTCAAACAACTCGGAGATGAGCGGCAGGGGGTATTTGTTTTTTACAGTGATTTGGTTGAGACCTCTATAGTCAACACAGGGGCGTAATGAACCATCTTTCTTCTTGACGAAGAAGTATCCGGGGAGGTAGATTTCCGAATGAATCCCCTTGCCAGATTCTCCTCGATGTACTCTGACAAGGCCGGGTTTCGGCCGACGACAACGGGTAGATACGCCCACGGGGTGGAGTGGCGCCGGGTACCAGGTTGATCGGACAGTCATATGGCCTATGAGGTGGCAGTGTCTCTGCTTCCTTTTTACCGAAGACATCTGCATAGGACCAGTAAGGTGCCGGTAGACCGAGTAAATTAGACGGGGTAGGTGGAGGACGAGCTGGGCGAACCGGAACCAGGCAGGTCCTACGGCAATCCTGCCCCCACCGGAGTACTTCACCGGATTGCTAGTCCAGCACGGGTTCATGTGTCTGGAGCCAGGGTAGACCTAGCAATAGGGAGTGAGAGAGTCCGGACAGCACATGGAAGGAGATCGTCTCAGAGTGCAGCATTCCCACCTGCAGGGTTATGGGTTCAGTGACGAGCAGGATGGTCACCGGAAGGAGTCTTCCATCCACGGAGGCAACTGACAATGGTTCAGCCAGAGGTTTGGTGGGAATCCAGTATCTCTCTACCAGGGACTGGGAAAAGAGGTTTCCAGCAGCTCCAGAATGCAGATGAGCAATTTCAAAGTGACGGTTCTCTCCCAGGAGATAGCGACAGACAAAGTCAGGGACGGAGAGGGCTTACTCTTGCCTAGGACGACCTCTCCGAGCGGTCCTAGACACTGGAGTAGAGATGAGCATTGTTCGACTCGAACTGTTCGCCAATCTCAAATTCGAGCTGTTTTGAGCGGTGTTCGAGCCGTTCGGTGAACACAAACGATTTGAAAAAAATACGGCTGTTCGAGGTTATGTTCGATAACTGTTCGTGCACCTAAATCATAACTGGATTTTTTCACAGTAATGCTGATAATCAATCTTAATACGCAGTTTGAGTGTACAGGGGGGTGGGGGGAGGGGCAGGGGATGGATCTCTGCAGAAATAATGAAGATCTCCATTTTTTTTCTCTTTCCCACATTTACAGTGGGGAGGTGCAATCTGTCAGCCTATCAACAGCGCACACAAGGAGCGAACTGCTTTTGTTCACACAAGCAAGGGCATGTGTCATTGGCAGTGTATGTCACATGTCCTTGCCCTATAAGACCCAGCCATTTTCCCCGTCGCCACCATTTTCTCACTGCTGCAGCTGCGTGTTAGACGGCACCGCTGTTGCTGTGTATGCTATAATTTCAGTGTTAATTTCAAGCCAATTTTCTCTGAAATATACAGATAGCTTGGGAGTTGGGAATAGTTGTGATTGCAGTCCTTTTGAGGACTAGGTTACAGCATTTCCTACGACTTTTAGCAGGCAGGTCTGTGCTCTGAAATAGATAGGTTGGGAGTAGGGACTAATTGTAATTGCAGTCCTTTTGAGGACTAGGTTACAGCATTTCCTACGACTTTTAGCACAGGTCTGTGCTCTGAAATAGATAGGTTGGGAGTAGGGACTAATTGTAATTGCAGTCCTTTTGAGAACTATTTTACAGCATTTCCTAGGACTTTTTGCCAGGCAGGTCAGTGCCAGTGCTGTGCAAGTGTTTTTCACAGCATTTGGCTAAATCTAGCTAAGCAAATCCTTTTTGGCCACTTGCAGTGTGTGTTAGTCAGTGGAGTAGCGTATCTGTGTTGCAAGCTACACCACCTGTGTATAGAATACAATTTTTTTACTGCACCTAGCCAAGTAAGACCTTTTGGGCACAGCATCATTCTATTAGGCCATCTATACTAAGCTCCACCAGCTTGCAAATTAGTAATAATTTTTATCTGCATCTAGCTCGGAAAATAATTTTGGGCTTGTAGCAGTGTGTGGGACTTATTCTTAGTTCATCTCTACTAAGCTCCTCCAGCTTGCAAATTACAAATAATTTTTATCTGCATCTAGCTCTGAAAATAATTTTGGGCATAGTAGTAGTGTGTGGTGCTCATTGTAGAAGGACATCTATACCAAGCTCCACCTGCTTTGAAATTAATAATAATTTTTAGCTGCATCTTGCCTGGAAAATAATTTTGGGCATAGTAGCAGTGTGTGGTACTCATTGTATTAGGCCATCTATACCAAGCTCCACCAGTTTTGAAATTAATAATAATTTTTAGCTGCATCTTGCCTGGAAAATAATTTTAGGCATATTAGCAGTGTGTTGTACTAATTCAATTAGGCCATCTATACTAAGCTCCAAAAGCTTTCAAATTACTAATAATTTTTAGCTGCATCTTGCCTTGAAAATAATTTTGGGCTTATTAGAAGTGTGTGGTACTCATTCTATTAGGCCATCTATACTAAGCTTCACAAGCTTACAAATTACTAATCATTTTTAGCTGCATGTTGCCTGGAAAATAATTTTGGGCATAGTAGCAGTGTGTGGTACTCATTCTATTAGGCCATCTGTACAAAGCTCTACCAGTTTTGAAATTAATAATAATTTTTAGCTGCATCTTGCCTGGAAAATAATGCTGGGCACAGTAACAGTGTGTGGTACTCATTCTATTAGGCCATTTATACTAAGCTCCACCAGCTTTCAATTTACTAATAATTTTTAGCTGTATCTTGCCTGGAAAATAATTTTGGGCATAGTAGCAGTATGTGGTACTCATTATATTAGGCCATCTATACCAAGCTCCACCAGTTTTGAAATTACTAGTAATTTTTAGCTGCATCTTGCCTGGAAAATAATTTTGGGCATATTAGTAGTGTGTGGTACTCATTGCATTAGGCCATCTATACCAAGCTCCTCCAGTTTTGAAATTACTAATAATTTTTAGCTGCATCTTGCCTGGAAAATAATTTTGGGCACAGTAGCAGTGTGTGGTACTCATTGTATTAGGCCATCTATACCAAGCTCCACCAGTTTTGAAATTAATAATAATTTTTAGCTGCATCTTGCCTGAAAAATAAATTTGGACATAGTAGCAGTGTGTGGTACTCATTGTATTAGGCCATCTATACTAAGCTCCACCAGCTTTCAAATTACTAATAATTTTTAGCTGCATCTTGCCTGGAAAATAATTTTGGGCATAGTAGCAGTGTGTGGTACTCATTGTATTAGGCTTTCTATACCAAGCTCCACCAGCTTTGAAAGTAATAATAATTTTTAGCTGCATCTTGCCTGGAAAATTATTTTGGGCATATTAGCAGTGTGTGGTACTCATTCTAATAGGCCATCTATACTAAGCACCACCAGCTTTCAAATTACTAATAAATTTTAGCTGCATCTTGCCTGTAAAATAATTTTGGGCATAGTAGCAGTGTGTGGTACTCATTGTATTAGGCCATCTATACCAAGCTCCACCAGTTTTGAAATTAATAATAATTTTTAGCTGCATCTTGACTGGAAAATAATATTGGGCATAGTAGCAGTGTGTTTGTTACTAATTGTATTAGGCCATCTATACCAAGCTCCACCAGCTTTCAAATTACTAATAACTTTTAGCTTCATCTTGCCTGGAAAATAATTTTGGGCATAGTAGCAGTGTTTGGTACTCATTGTATTAGGCCATCTATACCAAGCTCCACCAGTTTTCAAATTAATAATAATTTTTAGCTGCATCTTGCCTGTAAAATAATTTTGGGCATATTAGCAGTGTGTGGTACTCATTCTATTAGGCCATCTATACTTAGCTTCACCAGCTTTCAAATTACTAATAATTTTTAGCTGCATCTAGCCTGGAAAATAATTTTGGGTATATTAGCAGTGTGTGGTACTCATTGTATTAGGCCATCTATACCAAGCTCCACCAGTTTTGAAATTAATAATAATTTTTAGCTGCATCTTGCCTGGAATATATTTTTGGGCATATTAGCAGTGTGTTGTACTCATTCTATTAGGCCATCTATACTAAGCTCCAAAAGCTTTCAAATTACTAATAATTTTTAGCTGCATCTTGCCTGGAAAATAATTTTGGGCATATTAGCAGTGTGTGGTACTCTTTGTATTAGGCCATCTATACTTAGCTCCACCAGCTTTCAAATTACTAATAATTTTTAGCTGCATCTAGCCTGGAAAATAATTTTGGGCATATTAGCAGTGTGTGGTACTCATTGTCTTAGGCCATCTATACCAAGCTCCACCAGTTTTGAAATTAATAATAATTTTTAGCTGCATCTTGCCTGGAATATAATTTTGGGCATATTAGCAGTGTGTTGTAGTCATTCTATTAGGCCATCTATACTAAGCTCCAAAAGCTTTCAAATTACTAATAATTTTTAGCTGCATCTTGCCTGGAAAATAATTTTGGGCATATTAGCAGTGTGTGGTACTCATTGAATTAGGCCATCTATACTAAGCTCCACCAGCTTTCAAATTACTAACAATTTTTAGCTGCATCTTGAATGGAAAATAATTTTGGGCATATTAGCAGTGTGTTGTACTCATTCTATTAGGCCATCTATACTAAGCTCCAAAAGCTTTCAAATTACTAATAATTTTTAGCTGCATCTTGCCTGGAAAATAATTTTGGGCATATTAGCAGTGTGTGGTACTCATTCTATTAGGCCATCTATACTTAGCTCCACCAGCTTTCAAATTACTAATAATTTTTAGCTGCATCTAGCCTGGAAAATAATTTTGGGCATATTAGCAGTGTGTGGTACTCATTGTATTAGGCCATCTATACCAAGCTCCACCAGTTTTGAAATTAATAATAATTTTTAGCTGCATCTTGCCTGGAATATTATTTTGGGCATATTAGCAGTGTGTTGTACTCAT
Source organism: Phyllobates terribilis (assembly GCF_046119375.1). Lineage (NCBI taxonomy): Eukaryota > Metazoa > Chordata > Amphibia > Anura > Dendrobatidae > Phyllobates > Phyllobates terribilis. The sequence goes on along the minus strand of NW_027362761.1, from coordinate 404,186,038 downwards.
TCTATTAGGCCATCTATACCAAGCTCCAAAAGCTTTCAAATTACTAACAATTTTTAGCTACATCTTGCCTGGAAAATAATTTTGGGCATATTAGCAGTGTGTGGTAATCATTCTATTTGGCCATCTATACTTAGCTCCACCAGCTTTCAAATTACTAATATTTTTTAGCTGCATCTAGCCTGGAAAATAATTTTGGGCATAGTAGCAGTGTGTTTGTTACTAATTATATTAGGCCATCTATACCAAGCTCCACCAGCTTTCAAATTACTAATAACTTTTAGCTTCATCTTGCCTGGAAAATAATTTTGGGCATAGTAGCAGTGTTTGGTACTCATTGTATTAGGCCATCTATACCAAGCTCCACCAGTTTTGAAATTAATAATAATTTTTAGCTGCATCTTGCCTGTAAAATAATTTTGGGCATATCAGCAGTGTGTGGTACTCATTCTATTAGGCCATCTATACTTAGCTCCACCAGCTTTCAAATTACTAATAATTTTTAGCTGCATCTTGCCTGGAATATAGTTTTGGGCATATTAGCACTGTGTTGTACTCATTCTATTAGGCCATCTATACTAAGCTCCAAAAGCTTTCAAATTACTAATAATTTTTAGCTGCATCTTGTCTGGAAAATAATTTTGGGCATATTAGCAGTGTGTGGTACTCATTCTATTAGGCCATCTATACTTAGCTCCACCAGCTTTCAAATTACTAATAATTTTTAGCTGCATCTAGCCTGGAAAATCATTTTGGGCATATTAGCAGTGTGTGGTACTCATTGTATTAGGCCATCTACACCAAGCTCCACCAGTTTTGAAATTAATAATAATTTTTAGCTGCATCTTGCCTGGAATATAATTTTGGGCATATTAGCAGTGTGTTGCACTCATTCTATTAGGCCATCTATACTAAGCTCCAAAAGCTTTCAAATTACTAATAATTTTTAGCTGCATCTTGCCTGGAAAATAATTTTGGGCATATTAGCAGTGTGTGGTACTCATTGAATTAGGCCATCTATACTAAGCTCCACCAGCTTTCAAATTACTAATAATTTTTAGCTGCATCTTGCCTGGAAAATAATTTTGGGCATGGTAGCAGTGTGTGGTACTCATTGTATTAGGCCACCTTTACCAAGCTCCACCAGTTTTGAAATTAATAATAATTTTTAGCTGCATCTTGCCTGGAATATAATTTTGGCCATATTAGCAGTGTGTTGTACTCATTCTATTAAGCCATCTACACTAAGCTCCAAAAGCTTTCAAATTACTAATGATTTTTAGCTGCATCTTGCCTGGAAAATAATTTTGGGCATGATAGCAGTGTGTGGTACTCATTGTATTAGGCCATCTTTACCAAGCTCCACCAGCTTTGAAATTAATAATAATTTTTAGCTGCATCTTGCCTGTAAAATAATTTTGGGCATATTAGCAGTGTGTGGTACTCATTGTATTAGGCCATCTATACTTAGCTCCACCAGCTTTCAAATTACTAATAATTTTTAGCTGCATCTTGCCTGGAAAATAATTTTGGGCATATTAGCAGTGTGTGGTACTCATTGTATTAGGCCATCTATACCAAGCTCCACCAGTTTTGAAATTAATAATAACTTTTAGCTGCATCTTGCCTGGAATATAATTTTGGGCATATTAGCAGTGTGTTGTACTCATTCTATTAGGCCATCTATACTAAGCTCCACAATTCTTTCAAATTACTAATAATTTTTAGCTGCATCTTGCCTGGAAAATAATTTTGGGCATATTAGCAGTGTGTGGTACTCATTGAATTAGGCCATCTATACTAAGCTCCACCAGCTTTCAAATTACTAATAATTTTAAGCTGCATCTTGCCTGGAAAATAATTTTGGGCATAGTAGCAGTGTGTGGTACTCATTGTATTAGGCCATCTATACCAAGCTCCACCAGCTTTCAAATTACTAATAATTTTTAGCTGCATCTTGCCTGTAAAATAATTTTGGGCATATTAGCAGTGTGTGGTACTCATTCTATTAAGCCATCTATACTAAGCTGCACCAGCTTTCAAATTACTAATAAATTTTAGCTGCATCTTGCCTGGAAAATAATTTTGGGCATAGTAGCAGTATGAGGTACTCATTGTATTAGGCCATCTATACCAAGCTCCACCAGTTTTGAAATTAATAATAATTTTTAGCTGCATCTTGCCTGGAAAATAATGCTGGGCACAGTAACAGTGTGTGGTACTCATTCTATTAGGCCATCTATACTAAGCTCCACCAGCTTTCAAATTATTAATAATTTTTAGCTGCATCTTGACTGGAAAATAATTTTGGGCAAAGTAGCAGTGTGTGGTACTCATTGTATTAGGCCATCTACACCAAGCTCCACCAGTTTTGAAATTAATAATAATTTTTAGCTGCATCTTGCCTGGAAAATAATTGTAGGCATATTAGCAGTGTGTTGTACTAATTCTATTAGGCCATCTATACTAAGCTACGCCAGCTTTCAAGTTACTAATAATTTTTAGCTGCATCTTGCCTGGAAAATAATTTTGGGCATATTAGCAGTGTGTGGTACTCATTCTATTAGGCCATCTATACTAAGCTCCAAAAGCTTTCAAATTACTAATAATTTTTAGCTGCATTTTGCCTGGAAAATAATTTTGGGGATATTAGCAGTGTGTGGTACTCATTGAATTAGGCCATCTATGCTAATCTCCACAAGCTTTCAAATTACTAATAATTTTTAGCTGCATCTTGCCTGGAAAATAATTTTGGGCATGGTAGCAGTGTATGGTACTCATTGTATTAGGCCATCTTTACCAAGCTCCACCAGTTTTGAAATTAATAATAATTTTTAGCTGCATCTTGCCTGGAATATAATTTTGGGCATATTAGCAGTGTGTTGTACTCATTGTATTAGGCCATCTATACTAAGCTGCAAAAGCTTTCAAATTACTAATAATTTTTAGCTGCATCTTGCCTGGAAAATAATTTTGGGCATATTAGCAGTGTGTGGTACTCATTGTATTACGCCATCTATACCAAGCTCCACCAGTTTTGAAATTAATAATAATTTTTAGCTGCATCTTGCCTGGAATATAATTTTGGGCATATTAGCAGTGTGTTGTACTCATTCTATTAAACCATCTATACTAAGCTCCAAAAGCTTTCAAATTACTAATAATTTTTAGTTGCATCTTGCCTGGAAAATAATTTTGGCCATATTAGCAGTGTGTGGTACTCATTGAATTAGGCCATCTATTCTAAGCTCCACCAGCTTTCAAATTACTAATAATTTTTAGCTGCATCTAGCCTGGAAAATAATTTTGGGCATATTAGCAGTGTGTGGTACTCATTGTATTACGCCATCTATACCAAGCTCCACCAGTTTTGAAATTAATAATAATTTTTAGCTGCATCTTGCCTGGAATATAATTTTGGGCATATTAGCAGTGTGTTGTACTCATTCTATTAAACCATCTATACTAAGCTCCAAAAGCTTTCAAATTACTAATAATTTTTAGTTGCATCTTGCCTGGAAAATAATTTTGGCCATATTAGCAGTGTGTGGTACTCATTGAATTAGGCCATCTATACTAAGCTCCACCAGCTTTCAAATTACTAATAATTTTTAGCTGCATCTTGCCTGGAAAATAATTTTGGGCATGGTAGCAGTGTGTGGTACTCATTGTATTAGGCCATCTTTACCAAGCTCCACCAGCTTTGAAATTAATAATAATTTTTAGCTGCATCTTGCCTGTAAAATAATTTTGGGCATATTAGCAGTGTGTGGTACTCATTCTATTAGGCCAGCTATACTTAGCTCCACAGCTTTCAAATTACTAATAATTTTTAGCTGCATCTTGCCTGGAAAATAATTTTGGGCATATTAGCAGTGTGTGGTACTCATTGTATTAGGCCATCTATACCAAGCTCCACCAGTTTTGAAATTAATAATAATTTTTAGCTGCATCTTGCCTGGAATATAATTTTGGGCATATTAGCAGTGTGTTGTACTCATTGTATTAGGCCATCTATACTAAGCTGCAAAAGCTTTCAAATTACTAATAATTTTTAGCTGCATCTTGCCTGGAAAATAATTTTGGGCATATTAGCAGTGTGTGGTACTCATTGTATTACGCCATCTATACCAAGCTCCACCAGTTTTGAAATTAATAATAATTTTTAGCTGCATCTTGCCTGGAATATAATTTTGGGCATATTAGCAGTGTGTTGTACTCATTCTATTAAACCATCTATACTAAGCTCCAAAAGCTTTCAAATTACTAATAATTTTTAGTTGCATCTTGCCTGGAAAATAATTTTGGCCATATTAGCAGTGTGTGGTACTCATTGAATTAGGCCATCTATTCTAAGCTCCACCAGCTTTCAAATTACTAATAATTTTTAGCTGCATCTAGCCTGGAAAATAATTTTGGGCATATTAGCAGTGTGTGGTACTCATTGTATTACGCCATCTATACCAAGCTCCACCAGTTTTGAAATTAATAATAATTTTTAGCTGCATCTTGCCTGGAATATAATTTTGGGCATATTAGCAGTGTGTTGTACTCATTCTATTAAACCATCTATACTAAGCTCCAAAAGCTTTCAAATTACTAATAATTTTTAGTTGCATCTTGCCTGGAAAATAATTTTGGCCATATTAGCAGTGTGTGGTACTCATTGAATTAGGCCATCTATACTAAGCTCCACCAGCTTTCAAATTACTAATAATTTTTAGCTGCATCTTGCCTGGAAAATAATTTTGGGCATGGTAGCAGTGTGTGGTACTCATTGTATTAGGCCATCTTTACCAAGCTCCACCAGCTTTGAAATTAATAATAATTTTTAGCTGCATCTTGCCTGTAAAATAATTTTGGGCATATTAGCAGTGTGTGGTACTCATTCTATTAGGCCAGCTATACTTAGCTCCACAGCTTTCAAATTACTAATAATTTTTAGCTGCATCTTGCCTGGAAAATAATTTTGGGCATATTAGCAGTGTGTGGTACTCATTGTATTAGGCCATCTATACCAAGCTCCACCAGTTTTGAAATTAATAATAATTTTTAGCTGCATCTTGCCTGGAATATAATTTTGGGCATATTAGCAGTGTGTTGTACTCATTCTATTAGGCCATCTATACTAAGCTACACAAGATTTCAAATTACTAATAATTTTTAGCTGCATCTTGCCTGGAAAATAATTTTGGGCATAGTAGCAGTATGAGGTACTCATTGTATTAGGCCATCTATACCAAGCTCCACCAGTTTTGAAATTAATAATAATTTTTAGCTGCATCTTGCCTGGAAAATAATATTGGGCACAGTAACAGTGTGTGGTACTCATTCTATTAAGCCATCTATACTAAGCTCCACCAGCTTTCAAATTACTAATAATTTTTAGCTGCATCTTGCCTGGAAATTAATTTTGGGCAAAGTAGCAGTGTGTGGTACTCATTGTATTAGGCCATCTACACCAAGCTCCACCAGTTTTGAAATTAATAATAATTTTTAGCTGCATCTTGCCTGGAAAATAATTGTAGGCATATTAGCAGTGTGTTGTACTAATTCTATTAGGCCATCTATACTAAGCTCCACAAGCTTTCAAATTACTAATAATTTTTAGCTGCATCTTGCCTGGAAAATAATTTTGGGCATATTAGCAGTGTGTGGTACTCATTGAATTAGGCCATCTATACTAAGCTCCACCAGCTTTCAAATTACTAATAATTTTAAGCTGCATCTTGCCTGGAAAATAATTTTGGGCATAGTAGCAGTGTGTGGTACTCATTGTAATAGGCTATCTATACCAAGCTCCACCAGTTTTGAAATTAATAATAATTTTTAGCTGCATCTTGCCTGGAAAATAATATTGGGCAAAGTAGAAGTGTGTGGTACTCATTGTATTAGGCCATCTATACCAAGCTCCACCAGCTTTCAAATTACTAATAATTTTTAGCTGCATCTTGCCTGGAAAATAATTTTGGGCATAGTAGCAGTGTGTGGTACTCATTGTATTAGGCCATCTATATCAAGCTCCACCAGCTTTGAAAATTAATAATAATTTTTAGCTGCATCTTGCCTGTAAAATAATTTTGGGCATATTAGCAGTGTGTGGTACTCATTCAATTAAGCCATCTATACTAAGCTCCACCAGCTTTCAAATTACTAATAAATTTTAGCTGCATCTTGCCTGGAAAATAATTTTGGGCATAGTAGCAGTGTGTGGTACTCATTGTATTAGGCCATCTATACCAAGCTCCACCAGTTTTGAAATTAATAATAATTTTTAGCTGCATCTTGACTGGAAAATAATATTGGGCATAGTAGCAGTGTGTTTGTTACTAATTGTATTAGGTCATCTATACCAAGCTCCACCAGCTTTCAAATTACTAATAACTTTTAGCTGCATCTTGTCTAGAAAATAATTTTGGGCCTATTAGCAGTGTGTGGTACTCATTGTATTAGGCCATCTATACCAAGCTCCACCAGTTTTGAAATTAATAATAATTTTTAGCTGCATCTTGCCTGGAATATAATTTTGGACATATTAGCAGTGTGTTGTACTCATTGTATTAGGCCATCTATACTAAGCTCCACAAGCTTTCAAATTACTAATAATTTTTAGCTGCATCTTGCCTGGAAAATAATTTTGGGCATATTAGCAGTGTGTGGTACTCATTCTATTAGTCCATCTATACTTATCTCCACCTCCTGTGTATGTAATAAAATTGTTTTACTGCATCTAACCCAGCCAATCCTTTTGGGCTAATACCACAATTTGGCCACTTACGCTCTGCTCGGTTCCCATCCATCGTTTTTTGTGCAAAAAACTCCAGAGTTGTCAATTAGTTAACCACCAAAATGAGTGGAAAAAGGCCTGCTGCTGGTGGAAAGGGGAATAGGTGTGTTGGGAAGGAAAAAAATGGTTGTGTCCGTGGGGTAGGTGTTAAAGCAACAGTACCATCTGCAGAAGAAAGACCATCTTCCAGCCAAACTAAGATGTCTACTTCTTTTAGCGGACAATGTGATATGATCCCTTTCTTACGGCCACGCCAATCGCAACAAATTCCAAATGAGGCGCAAAAACAGCAGGTGCTTCAACGGATATCAAGTGCTCCTTTAAGTGGGCTCTCCTCCACCTCAACTTCAACATCACAAATACTCCAGTCCTCAGAGGTATCACCCCAATCGCACTTGCTTCCTCACAGCTCCCAAGTCTCCAGCTGCCCATCTGAGTGTGGGGTAAAACAGATGGTTGAGTCTGCAGAGCTGTTTACTCATACTATAGCCTGGGAATCAGAGGTTGGCTCCAGAGCTTCTGTGAATCCAGACGAGGAAATGATCTGCACTGATGCCCAGAATCTTTATGAGTTGGATCCAGGACCAGATGCAGAAGGTTCTGACCATAATATAGACCCTCGTTCCCAAACTGTAACTCCTGTTGGTGGAGACAATGAGGAAGATGATGATGAGACTCAAATACCTGATTGGAGCGACAACTTTAGTTTTTTGTCAGGGCAGGAACAGGTTGGCTCTGAGGACGACGGGTGTGAGAACACACAGGGTGATGATGACGAGGTTGCAGATCCCACTTACTGTCAACCCACAGTCAGCAAGTCGATGAGGTCAGCAGAGGAAGTGGAGGAGGATGCTATTGACGAAGAGGTCAGGTTGCGCCTTCCTGGACAGAGACCTAGTACTGGAAGCACGTCATCAACTGCATCCTCAAACACAACTCTGCCTCTGACCAAAAGTCGTGGTGGCTCTTCGGGTCGCATGGTTGCTAAGCCTTGCATAGCCTGGGCATTTTTTCAGATCGATAAGGATGACCCAACTCGTGTTATCTGTAACACTTGTCACCAAAAGCTAAGTAGAGGCCAAAAAATCCATAGTTTGAGCACTTCATGCATGAACCGTCACATGGATATGAAGCATAAGTTGCAGTGGGAAGCTCACTGTGCTACAATGCGGCCTAGCGGGCGGGTCTGACGCGCCCCTGGGCCTGAGTCGCGCAGCGTTGCGCACGTGGGAGCCTACCCGGAGCCGGATCGGATAGGGGTAGTAGTCTCGTGGCGATGACCCGGTCCGTGCCCAGGGAGTCAGACTAAGTGGCGGTATATTAGCAGTAGATGTAGGACGACTACGCCACCCGTTGAATGCAGCTATGGAGCTGCCACTGCAGGGCAGACCGCTGAGGCCGGTGGAAGGATGGTGCAGCGTGAATGGTGTAACCCCCAACGGGAGGGGTATGGCCTCAGGGCAGCCGACGTGGATGATGGGGGTAGCAGGAACCACTCAGAGACGATGCGGTGTAGTTCAGGGTCTTTACTGGTGACAAAGATAGACCCTCCCGGAGTACTGGCTAGCGGTCGGGGCCTGGTCAGTCCTTGAGCAGATGGGATCCCCCTTGGCCAGGCGGAGTTGTAGGCCTCCCCAACTAATTGTACTCTTCTGGCTTCCTTGCTAGAGGCGGGTAAAGGTAGCCCACGTCCCTGAGTGTACCGTGTGGTGCTCACCCGTATGGCCGGTGACTCGGGGCCTTCTAGTGGCTTCCGCTCCACGACAGCGGTGCTGGTCCCACGCGTGTGACCGTGCCTTCGGGTTTCTTGGCCAGAGGACCTGAAATCCCCTGCCGGTCGGTTTCTGCTGCTGGGTCAGGGTTAATCCCCACAGCCTCGGACTCCGGGTCCGGTGGTAACTCTTCAATCAGGGCGAGCTCTTCAGCTGCCAGCCCCTGATTCCTTTTAGCACTGCTCCCACTGAGCTCCTGATCTTTCTTTCCTAAGCTGCTCCTCTTCTTCTCTTCTTCTCTCTAACCCTGCCTCAGCCCCAGTTTTATATAGGGGAAGTCCTTCCCCTCCCAGGACCGGGCAGGAGGTGTGGCATGAATAGGATTCCTGACCAAGAGACCTCCCACCTGCTCTCAGACATAACATTGCTATTACTGTGGAGACCAGACCCCTGGGGTGCCACATTCCCCCCTAGTGAAAGTCAGTACTCCGGGACTAAACATACTTTTGTAAACATAACAAGGTGTAAACAATAACATTCTGATAGAGACAACACATAAGGTGGTCACGGCGTGTCCGCAACCGGGTGTAACTTTTGAGGAAAACAAGGGTGTCCATTTCACCAACATAGGGAGACGTAACCAGGTAGGGGTCTGTCCTGCCCCGAGTCCTTAACAGTCTTTCAGTCCGTCCTGGGTTACGCTCCAACTATATGCACAAAGGATTCCCGGTAAATCCACCAAAGACTCCTATAAATAACTAGAAACACATAATTATACACAAGCAACAATAAACAGGTAAACATTAATAAAATAGCTTGAACATTTAGATCCTCCACCGTATGGGCAGCTGGCCTCTAGTGACCCTAGTGGACCTACGGAGCTGGTTGACTGGTCCTGAGCTACAGGGTATAGGAGATGTCAAGGGTAAACTGGGCAGCCGTCTACGGACTCTTTGGCTCACTAGGGGTATGGCAGGCTCACTATAAGCAGAGGGTTGATTTTCCTGGTCTGCTTGTGTGGGGCCTTCTGCCTCCTGGACCGGCTGTTCTTCCAGTTCTACCTGTGTCTCCGTAGGCACTTGGGATGCTGGTTGGAGGAACGTGAGGACGGGTACCACAACAGCACCATTGACTTGAGTCCAAGACCGAGGGAAGTCTCCGAGCACAGTACTAACCATATCTTCCCTTTCCTCTATGGGTCGAGGGTCCTCTTGTTCCTCTTCAGGGTTCCGTAGCTGTTCGGGACACTTCTTTAGGTGATCCCGGGATACAATGGCTGTGGTTTCCCCTCCGTCTTTACTGATTGTACAGATCTTTGGGTTGTCGTGGCTTGAGGGCAGTACGGTGTACGAGTCCTTCTCCCATTGGTCGTCCAACTTGTGGAGCCGTCTTTTCCTCTTCAAGACCTGCTCTCCGGGCACCAGGGGAACAGCGGGAGCATACTGGTTGTAAGTTTTCTCTTGTCTTTCCCTAGCTTGACAGAGACTACGCTCCACGCTCTCCTGTACTTTTCGGTATTGCTGCTGCCTCTCTGTGTCCCAGTTGGCTTCTGGTGAAGTGTCCTCGGGTGTCAGGACTCCCATCTCCCAATATTTATTATGCGAACGGGTACCCTCCCATGGCGTACATCAACCACCCCCCGGGCTGTCAAAATGGTGGGCCTACTGTCTGAGTAGACTGGCTCTACCATGGCCTGGTAATCTCTACCTCTCAGACCAATAGCTGCCCGGCACCAAATCATCATTTCACTCTTCGGGGGTATGGCAATAGGGAAAGGGTCACACATTCTTACGCTACCAATCTCACCGCCGGAGAGTTCCACTTGTTGCCGTCGCATCAGTGCCCGGATCTCTTTCTGGAGCACTCGCTGCTGGCCGGAGCTGGTGTTCTTGGCAACCTGCTGTAAAATGAAAATCACCTCTGCAAGACAATTTTCAATCACATTAGTTCCTAGAGTTATCTTTGGGTGACTCTCGCGCTTGTCAATGTCCACAATGATCAGTCCCTGTGCTGCCAGTTCGACTCTACCGATTTTAATGGTCATTTCTTTAAATCCGATCTGCGGCACGGGTTGACCATTGCTGGCAATGATACTCAAGTCGTCGTCAGGGTAGCGGGTTATATCCGAGTCATTCCAGTACTGCTTGAAGAGCACGTACGGGATGGTGGTGACCTGTGACCCGGTGTCCAGTAGGGCACTCCTAGGAATGCCATCCAGTACCACAGGCAAGACTGGACGTCCTCCCACATATTTGTCGCGCCAGTTCGATGGGCCTGGTGATCTTTTTCCTGGGGGTTGGCCCTCTACCCCAGGTTGTGCCAGTTTAAAGGACAGTACCTTGCTATATGTCCGGGTTGATTGCAGCGGCGGCAGATGGGTTGTCCGTCCTCGTTGTATCGGTCGCTAGGTCTTCCTCTGGCCGGTGGGGTCCTCCTTGGTCGACGCCACGGGATGTCCTCCGGTCCGGATGCCAGCTGGATCTTCCCTGGAGTGGAAACCTGTAAAGACTGCACAGTTCGGGTTAGCGCAGCAACGCTTTTAGCTAGCTCTTGGACCTGATGGTGCAGGTCTGGAGCCGGGTCATTGTTCAAAGCCTGCGCATCAGTCCCCACAGGCCCTGCCGACAAGGGCGCCGCCTCCTGGTGGTAAGTGATAGCTGGGCGCCTGTGGGTCACAACGCCACCCGGTGCTGGTTCTCGGAGCACCCGGATGGCTCTGTCCTTGAACTGTGCAAAGTCCAGATGAGGATCCTGTAAGGCTATGGCCCGCAACTGGGTTCGGTGGACATTGCAATATAGTCCCTCTATAAATTGTTCGGTCAACAGCCTGTCCTCGTTTCCCACGCTGTCGGGGTCGGTCTGCTTAATGGCTCTCAGGGCCTCTTGTAGGTTTAGTGCATAGTCCCTTATACTCTCATGTGCTCGCTGCTTGCACCCATAGAATTTAAGCTTAATCTCGGCTGAGGTGCGGGTATCAAAGGTGTCCCTCAGCCGGGTTAGTATCCCCGCGACAGTCCTCCTCCCAGGTGGCCAGGAATTTACCTCCCTTTGGGCTGCCCCGGTTAGTTGGGCCACCAGGATGCTCACTTTTTGCTCTTCTGTGAGGGGGTACACCTGGAAGAGGCTATCCAGCTTTTCTCTAAAGTCATTCAGGGTATGTGACTCCCCTGAGTATTGGGGTAGCCAGGCTGCTCCCGGGATATAGGGCATGGTAAAAGGCATGACTGCAGCAGCGCTGGCGCTGGCGGGGGTTGAGGCAGTGAAGCTCTCCTCCGTATCCGACATCTTCCTCCCCCCTAGTGGACCGTGGCCTACCTTGCGATGATCCTCTTCCGTAGGCCGCAGCTCCGCAGTGGATCGTCAGGGTTGAGGACCTTCCGTCGCACTCCTGTGACGTCAGCGTCTGCTGGGCTCCTTCCAGGACCTTACGCGACGTCTGGACGTGAGGCGGCGCTTCAGTTCTCGCGCGCTTTTGGAGTCCACGCCCCTCTTCTTCCCGCGCGGCATCTTCAAGATGGCGTTCAACGGCGGGAAAACTCCACGGAAGGCGGGAAGAAGGCTGAAAATGGCGCCGGATGGCGGGAATCTTCACCGATGGTGGGAAGAAGGCTGAAGATGGCGCCGGATGGCGGGAATCTTCGCCACTGGTAAGTTTAAAAGTCTCTTTTTTCAGGCACGCAGTACCCGGTGGTTGCGGGCACGGGATCCTGCCGACTATGCCAAAAAGCTGACGCGCCCCTGGGCCTGAGTCGCGCAGCGTTGCGCACGCGGGAGCCTACCCGGAGCCAGATCGGATAGGGGTAGTAGTCTCGTGGCGATGACCCGGTCCGTGCCCAGGGAGTCAGACTAAGTGGCGGTATATTAGCAGTATATGTAGGACGACTACGCCACCCGTTGAATGCAGCTATGGAGCTTCCACTGCAGGGCAGACCGCTGAGGCCGGTGGAAGGATGGTGCAGCGTGGATGGTGTAACCCGCAACGGGAGGGGTATGGCCTCAGGGCAGCCGACGTGGATGATGGGGGTAGCAGGAACCACTCAGAGACGATGCGGTGTAGTTCAGGGTCTTTACTGGTGACAAAGATAGACCATCCCGGAGTACTGGCTAGCGGTCGGGGCCTGGTCAGTCCTTGAGCAGATGGGATCCCCCTTGGCCAGGCGGAGTTGTAGGCCTCCCCAACTAATTGTACTCTTCTGGCTTCCTTGCTAGAGGCGGGTAAAGGTAGCCCACGTCCCTGAGTGTACCGTGTGGTGCTCACCCGTATGGCCGGTGACTCGGGGCCTTCTAGTGGCTTCCGCTCCACGACAGCGGTGCTGGTCCCACGCGTGTGACCGTGCCTTCGGGTTTCTTGGCCAGAGGACATGAAATCCCCTGCCGGTCGGTTTCTACTGCTGGGTCAGGGTTAATCCCCACAGCCTCGGACTCCGGGTCCGGTGGTAACTCTTCAATCAGGGCGAGCTCTTCAGCTGCCAGCCCCTGATTCCTTTTAGCACTGCTCCCACTGAGCTCCTGATCTTTCTTTCCTAAGCTGCTCCTCTTCTTCTCTTCTTCTCTCTAACCCTGCCTCAGCCCCAGTTTTATATAGGGGAAGTCCTTCCCCTCCCAGGACCGGGCAGGAGGTGTGGCATGAATAGGATTCCTGACCAAGAGACCTCCCACCTGCTCTCAGACATAACATTGCTATTACTGTGGAGACCAGACCCCTGGGGTGCTACAGGTCCAACCACTGTCTGCCATATCTTGTGCATCCGCGGCCTCTTCATCCTCTGTGACTGGGGGGACAGCAGTCACACCTGTTTGGGATGCAGACCTGCCACCTGTTTACCCGCAACAGCCAGCTTTATTGGCTGGTCATCATTTTCTTTGGAGGTTGAAACACCAGCTGGTGTTGAGCGCTCTCCGATATCGAGAGCACCACCTATGGATCAAGGCAACCTAACATGTCCGCCTGCATCTTCCTCTCAGACCGGCAGCTTACCGGAGACACCCTTCTCAATCCCGTCTAAGCACAACAGCCAGTCCTCGGTCCCTCAGATGTGGACAAGTAAAAGACCATTTCCTCCTAGCCATGAGAAAGCTAAGAGGTTGAACTTCACCATCTGCAAGCTCTTGGCTACAGAAATGCTGCTTTTCCACCTGATTGACACAGAGGATTTTCGAGACCTTATGTCCGTCGCAGTGCCCCAGTACCAGATGCCCAGTCGGCACTACTTCTCAAAGAAAGGTGTGCCTGCGCTCCACCAGCATGTCACACACAACATCACCGCTTCTTTGAGAAACTCTGTGTGTGACAGGGTGCATTTCACCACAGACACTTGGACGAGTAGGCATGGACAGGGGCGTTACATGTCGCTGACTGGGCACTGGGTAACTATGGTGACAGCAGGACAAGGGGCTGCTGTCCAAGTCTTGCCGTCCCCATGAGTTGTGCGTCAATCCTCTTTATCTCGAAGTTCCTCCACTGCTTCTGCCTCCTCAACCTCCTCTCGGTCCTCCACCTGCACCCAAAGCCTGTCTGGTCATGCCACACGCTTTCTAACTGCGCAGAAGGGATCCTGCACACCTCCTTACAAGGCTGGAAGCAGGGCTCAATGTCATCAGGCGGTTTTTACTTTGAAATGTCTGGGAAATGTGAGTCACACAGCTGAGGAGTTGTGGTCAGCTCTGGAGAACCAGTTTCATGAATGGTTGTCTCCACTGGACCTGAAACCAGGGAAGGCCGTGTGCGACAATGCTGTAAACCTCGGTGCGTCCCTTCGCCGGGGCAATGTCACACACGTGCCTTGTATGGCTCACGTGTTGAACCTGGTTGTCCAGCAATTTTTAGCCCACTATCCCGGACTAGATGGCCTTCTGCAGAGGGCACGGTCGCTGTGTGCTCACTTCCGCCGTTCGCATCCCGCAGCTCAGCGACTTACATCTCTACAGAAGTCGTTGGGCCTGCCACTGCACCGGCTAAGATGCGATGTGCCTACCCCGTGGAATTCAACTCTGCACATGTTGCAGCGACTGTGGCAGCACCGACAAGCCCTGGTGCAATACGTTCTGACGTATAGCCTGGGCCAACGGGATCCAGAGCTGGGGCAAATCACGCTGGAGGAGTGGTCTCAGATCAGGGACCTATGCACCCATCTGCAAAGTTTTGAAATGGCGACGAAGATTTTCAGTGCTGACGATGCCATTATCAGCATGACTATTACGGTGATTTACATGCTGGAGCACATGTTAAACAGAATTCGGAGTCAGGTGGTACGACAAGAGGAGGTGGAGGAAGTAGAGGTGGAGGAGTTGTATGCGGAAGGGCTAACATCTGCAAGGTCCAGACGGTCGGCAGCACCAAGGTGGCAGGCATGTGAGGGTGGGGGAGATGGATTTACCAGGGCGCATGGTAGCAGCCAAACTAGTGAGGAAGGTGCAGGAGCCCAGGAAGAAGTGGAGGACGAACTGATGGAAGACTCATCAGATGAGGGAGACCTTGATCACATTTCTGTTGTGCGAGGTTGTGGGGAGAGGGCAGAGGAAGGAAGCATGATTGCTACCTCGCCACCAACATAACGGGGACTTGGTGCTCCTGGATGCGCAAGACACATGAGTGCCTTCTTGCTGCACTACCTGCAACATGACCCTCGAATTGTCAGAATTCGAAATAATCCAGACTACTGGGTTACCACACTCTTAGATACCCGGTACAAAAGTAAATTTGCCGAAATAATTCCTGCCATAGAAAGGGATTCACGCATGCAGGAGTATCAGCAGAGACTGTTGCAGAATCTTAAATGTGCTTTACAACAAAACACCAGTGGTGCATGTAGTGAATCTCACAGTTCTAACTTGCCAACCGTGGGACTGTCGAGTGTTCAGCACTCAAACCGTAACAGAAACACAGTATCTGCTGGTAACTGCAATTTTGCGGAATCATTTCACAACTTTTTTAGCCCATCCTTTGCAAGGCCACAGGAGACAAGAAGTCTGACACATAGTCAACGCCTAGAGACAATGGTACAGGAGTATCTCCAAGTAAACATCGAAGCCATGACTGTGTCACTGGACCCTTGCTCTTTTTGGGCTTCCAATCTGGATAAATGGCCGGAGCACGCCACTTACGCCTTGGAGATCTTGTCATGCCCCGCAGCCAGCATTCTCTCTGAACGTGTGTTCAGCGCTGCTGGTGGTGTGCTGACAGATAAGCGCACGCGACTGTCCACTGAGAATGTAGACAGACCCACGTTCATAAAGATGAACAAATCATGGATCCGCAAGGACTTTTCTACCCCTGTGTCATCCTGGGGAGAGTAAAAGCTTGAGGATTTCATAAAATCACCTCACCAACTGTTTTAAGCTTTCAAATTACTAATAATTTTTAGCTGCATCTTGTCTGGGAAATAATATTGGGCCTGTAGCAGTGTGCGGTACTCATTCTATTACGCCATCTATACTAAGCTCCACCAGCTTGCAAATTACTAATAATTTTTAGCTCCATCTTGTCTGGAAAATAATTTTGGGCCTGTAGCACTGTGCGGTACTCATTCTATTATGCCATCTATACTAAGCTCCACCAGCTTGCAAATTACTAATAATTTTTAGCTGCATCTTGTCTGGAAAATAATTTTGGGCATAGTAGCAGTGTGTGGTACTCATTCTAACCAACCGTTTTAAGCAACTCTGGGGCAATTGATGCCACTTAAGTGGTGTCTGTGCCACAAATTTTTGGAAAAAATGGAGACTCTTTTTGGAGTCCCCTTGCTTTGTTTTACGTGACATTGCCATCATCAATTAGAGGTGGGTTGGGTCTCCCCCCCCCTCTTTTAACCGTAAGAAAATACATGTGCTATTGCTTGGGGTAACACAGATGGTTGAGTCTGAAGAGCTGGTTACTCAGAGGTCTGCTCCAAAGCTTCAGTGTCTGCTAGTCAGCGTAGTAACCCAGCTGCGAAGCAAGCTGTACCGCCTGTGTATCTAATAATGATTTTTAAATGCATCTAGCCTAGGCAGACTGTGGGGACCCCTAACCAAACCCAGACGCTCAGCCCCCTAAAGCCCCCCTTCCATTGACAATACAATCATGTAACTCTTACAACTGGATGGGTGAGGATCGGTCACAGCTTTATTAACTGTTAATACTCATTCCATTAGAAATGCATTTTATTTCTAAAATAATTCAGCTTGTTGCAGCATGCCCTGTGTCTCCCGTCTCCACAATGGCAAGTTGGCCAACAAGTGTAACTCTCCAACATGTCTTTTCTATTTCCAGGCCACGGAGGATCCTGCTTACTCGTATGCAGGACTCTGACCCCCATCCATCACTCTTAACGCTTGTTCCACTTCGTCCTGGAGTCCTGACAGGAATATGTCCAGTCCAATATCCATTAAGTGAACACCGTCGGGCCGTATGAGGCCTGCTTTATCTCCTTCCAGTTGTCGGTGTTGTATCACTACACAGCCTCTGTCTCTTATAAATTTTGCCATCCGAATATTTATTACCTGCATTGTCCGTTCGATGGCCGTGATGTCTCATGCAACTTACCATACCGTTCTCGGCACAATCTCTGACCATACTATAGTTAGTTTTGTGAAAAATTCTCTGAAGCGCTCAGTGTCTAGTTTCATTATTGCCATTAGTTATGCGCTCTTGTGATAAGCTATGTCGTTTCCCCCGGCCTGTATAACTAAGATGACCGGACCTCTTGCCTCTCTCCCTACCTTGATTACCTCCATTAGTACCTCTGGCCATTGCAGGCCTCTAATACCTCTCCAGTTCAAATATGTGTTATGAAACTCCAATTTCCTCCCGCCTGGGTGGACTTTCACCCTTCTTTCTGCACAATATATATACGAGTTCTTAATCATTGCATAGCAAAAAAACAGCAAGGAAGTGGTATTTATATGTCATGTCCTGCTATGCACCTGTTCAAGGCTGAGTTAATCAGAAATTTAAACACACATACCATCGTATAGCATAGAAACAATGCATATAAATGTAAGTAATCAAAAAGAAAAAGAAAAGAAGAAAAAAGGAACATATATAATAATAATCTATAAATGATCACTCATAATGATACATCAAATCATGTCTGATGTTTAAACCCGCTGGTACACGTGTATTTAAAGTATAAATCCACCAACTTTCTCTATTAAGGAGCTTTCTCCTATAATCATCCACCAAATCTCCACCAATCGCCACGGCCCACGGAGGGGCCACCACAGTCAGTGAATCCTTCCTTATTTAGTATAGAGTCTACCAATACTTTGGGGGTATTAGCCCAGCTACGAAGCAAGCTCCACCGCCTGTGTATCTAATGAGAATTTTTAACTGCATCTAACCTAGGCAGACTGTGGTGACCCCCAACCAAACCCAGACGCTCTGCATCTAACCCAGCCAATCATTTGATAGTATTGCTAGTAGCAGAGTCGCATGGGCTCTAAACCTTGCATAGCCTGTGCATTTTTTCCGATCCCTAAGGATGACCCGACTCATGTTATCTGTAACATTTGTCACCAAAAGCTAAGTAGAGGTCAAAAATCCATAGTTTGAGCACTTCATGCATGAACCGTCACATGGATATGAAGCATAAGTTGCAGTGCGAAGCTCACTGTGCTACAATGCGGCCTAGCGGGCCGGGACAACCACCATCTGCCCCACCTGTGTCATCCTGGGGAGACTAAAAGCTACTGCATAGTCTTTTCCCAAAATTTGAGGGAATTACCACGGGAACGGTTTGGAAGAGGTATAAGAGTTTAGGTAGGACGTTCATTTTTAGTATACTTATTCTGCCGAACCAGGAAAAATCCTTCACCGTCCAAGAAGTAAGATCTTTATGGAGTTGTTCAATAAAGGGCCCAAAATTAAGATAAAATAGACGGGAGAGGTCTCTATGAATACGAATTCCTAAGTATTTGATACCCTGTGAGGGCCAGGCAAAGGGAGAGTTGGGCTGGATGGAATCCTGTATGGATTTGGGGAGGGAGACATCGAGGGCCTCAGACTTCGCTGCATTGATTTTAAAATTTGACCATGTAACAAAGTGATCTATTTCAGCCATAACAGCAGGGATGGATATATGTGATTGAGTGATATATACTAGGACATCATCAGCAAATGCAGAGCACTTGTACTCGGTGCCTCCCACCTCAATCCACCTAATATTGGGGTTATTGCGAATTGATGAGAGCAGGTGCTCCATCACTAGGATGTATAAGAGAGGGGACAGAGGACATCCCTGCCTTGTCCCATTGGTGATTATGAAAGGTGATGAAAATGTTCCATATATCTTCAGCCTAGCTGACTGATTGTGATACAGGGCCATGATTTTGGCTATAAAAGGGTCCCCTAGACCCCTACCCCAAGCTTTTTAAGAGAATAATATATGGCGTGCCAGGAGACTCTATGGAATGCTTTCTCAGCATCCAACGAGAGTATCTAATTACAAATTTTTAACTGCATCTAGCCCAGGCAATACTTTGGGCCTAGTAACAGTGTCTGCTAGTCAGCGGAGTAGCCACCGCCTGTAGATCTAATTACAAATTTTTAACTGCATCTAGCCCAGGAAATAATTTGGACCTTGTAGCAGTGTCTGCTAGTCAGCGGATTATCCCACCTGTTAAGCAAGCTACACCACCTGTAGTTTGGACACTTAATTTTTTCACAGGAAATGCTTCGGGACCCCGGGACACCCAGTGAAGAGCATCGGGGAGGCACCCAAAGGCACAGTGGCTGGGACTGGCGGTAGGACACCTTGCGGTGGACTGCCAAGCTCGATCCTTATAAAAGCTTTTTAACTGCAGCAGCTTTAGTTGAGGCTACTGGAGCTGGAACTCTTTTTTTATTTTATAGAAAAAGTACAAAAACATAAAAACCCTGCAACACTCCATCAAACCCTCCCCATGTCATATATCACCAACAATTTTCCAGAACAAAAGAGAGGCTAAGCCGCCAATAAATAAATAACACACAACATGTAAACCCAGAAACTATAACCCCCAGTATGTCATACAATAACCAAACTGAAAAGAAGGCTAAGCTGCCTTAAAAATAAGCAAGGAACGATACTAAGCATACTATGAAAGTCCCCGCTAGGTCCAGATGAAAGTCTAGGTGCAGGTTCTCCATTCAGAGCCACAGGAGTCCATTGAGTCCGTAAGAGTCCTTGAGAGAGTCCAAGAGAGTCCCAGAGTCCTAGAGTCCGTGAGTCCTCACATTAAAGTTTATGTTCGGCTCGGCTCTGCTCTGCTCCACCCCTGCTCTTTTCGCTCTTTTTTGCTCCTCTCCCTTGCCCTTGCTACTTTCTTATTCCCTTTCCATCCGCCTCCTTCCCGGCTTGATGTTCCATATAGGAAGAGAAACAGAAAAAGGGGACCGCATTACCATACCTTCAGACGAACCACAGACAACCTTAACACACAGCCTGAAAATAAAATCTGGTCTATCGCCCAACATAACATACACAACATAAGCATAATAACCACTGTGGAAAAAAAACAACCCTAACTGAAACTTAGAACCCTACATACACACCCATGTGTTTTTTTTTTTTTTTTTTCTTACTGGCATAAAATATGACATTCACTAATACTACCACATGACAATACTACTACATGACAATACTACTACTTAAATTTTTTTTTTTTTTTTGCGATATCTCTGTGGGGTTTACCTTCACCCCACCTTATTACCCTACTACCCTACTGCCTTATATGGAATACCTCACAACTTAGCATAATAACACAACAACTTAACAACATTATAACCTGACGACAATCTAACACCTACCACTTACACTTTAAGCCATGGCTCGGTTGTTGTAAGCTCCATACTCCTCAGTACTTCTTGAAAACAAAAAGCTACCAGTGAAAGTTGACAGCCCACCACCGGGAGCCGGAAAAGCAGGCACTCTCCCTGATACAAGGAAAAATATAAATATAAACCTACCTTTC
Source organism: Phyllobates terribilis (assembly GCF_046119375.1). Taxonomy (NCBI): domain Eukaryota; kingdom Metazoa; phylum Chordata; class Amphibia; order Anura; family Dendrobatidae; genus Phyllobates; species Phyllobates terribilis. Next base: position 404,165,611 of record NW_027362761.1, on the reverse strand, counting down.
CCTTACTATCTAAAAAGCTATCCCTAATTTAAAAGACCTGTTCCTATCTGTCCCTCCCTGCCCCTATCGCCCTATCTACATCACCTTGTGCCTAACTATCTTTCCCTCCTCTGTCCCTAACTGTCCCTATGAATATCTCTCCCTACTACCTAAATACCTGCCCCTACTACTATGAAAAAAAAAAAAAAAATAAATAAATAAAAATAAATAAATAAATTTAATCTGGCCCTCAAGGCACTTCAAATGAGAGACCCCTCCAAAGGCGGGAGGCCTTCCCAGTGCCCAGCCTGTCAAATTCCAGCAAGCGCATTTTACCGAGGTCACCCAGAATGTTCCTAACCACCTCTTCCATGGGGAGGTTTTTCTGTTGGGTAGAAACTAAACAGCGTGCGTTCCACGTGTAGAACCTAACCACTAAGCTGACTAGAAATAACGTGCCCCGATCTCGGCCACCCAGGGACCCGAATGCTCCGTACGACCACTCCGGATAGGAGAGGCGAGCCAGCCTAGGCCAGCCTATGGAAGCACCCACCCTGTTGCAGACCCCTGTATTAAAGGGGCACTGAAGGAGAAAGTGCTCCATGCTGTCCAGCACGTTGCAGCATTCCTCACGGGGGCAATCCCGGTCATCGGAATTCCTGTACTTCAAATTGCCCCTTACATACAGCCTCCCGTGAAAGCTGCGCCAGGCCAAGTCCCAAAACTTCAAGGGGATCCGAGTAGAATTTAACAACCTCAGCCCCACCTCCAGATCCCGACCTGGGCAATCCTTGAGGGCCAGAGGCTTCTGGAAATGGGTCAACAGAACCCTCCTGTCAAGGAATTTCCTCGGCATGGCTCTGATCTCCCACATTCCCAGACCCCACCGGCGTATCACTTTCAAAACCAGGGTAGCATAAGCAGGGAAATGCCCGTGCAGTGTGCGTAGGTCCTTCACTCGCCCTCCTGACTCCCATTCCTGGAAGAAGGGTCGAAGCCATCCCCTGCAGGAGAATACCCACAGAGGAGCCCTCTCTGGCCAGAGGTTCGCTATGTTGATTTTAAGGAAGGCATTCACTAAGAATACCACCAGGTTGACCATTCCCAACCCGCCTAGTCTCCTCGTACGGTACGTGACCTTTCTTTTGACTAGGTTGAGCCTGTTTCCCCATAACATCTGAAAAAACAGGTCGTAGACCCGTGTCCAAAGAGGCTCTGGCAAAATGCAGACGCTGCCCAAATAGTTCAGCAAAAGCAGAAGGTAACCCTTGATCAGATTCACCCGCTCCCTTAGGGTCAAAGTCCAACCCTTCCACTGGTCCACCTTTTGAGCTGCAATCTTCAGCCTGCCCTCCCAATTTAGCTGGGGGTAATCACCCGGGCCGAAATTGATGCCTAAGATCTTAGCTGTTGGTTGAGGTTCTGGGAGGGTGTCCGGGAGACCAAAACTAGGGTCTCCCCCTCCCAGCAAGAGACTCTCACACTTCTCCTGGTTGATCTTAGACCCAGATGCCTCCGAGTAGCGGTCAACCTCAGACATCACCCAGTCCGCCTCCTCTTTCGAGGATACAAACAAGGAGACATCATCGGCATATGCCACTGCCCTCAAGGTGGCCTCCGGAGCCGCCTGGTCCATCCGGACTCCTGTCAACGGTCCACCCTCGATCCTCCTTAAAAAGGGGTCAATGGCGAACAAGTATAACAGCGGGCTCAACAGACAGCCCTGGCGAACCCCAGATTCCACCTCAAAAGGGCGGCCAGACCAACCATTCACCAGCGGGAAAGTCTCAGCCCCTGCATACAATGCCTTTAACCAATTTACGAACCCCCCGGGCAGACCGTACCTCAAAAGGACAGACCAGAGGTAGTTGTGGTTCACCCGATCAAAAGCCTTTGCCTGATCGAGGGACAGCCGAAACCCCTTCCAGAGGCCAGCCCTACCCTGCTCCACTGCCTCCAGGACACTGAGTACAGCACTAAATGTGCTGCGGCCTGGAACAGAGCAATGCTGGGACCCCGAAAGGAGCTGGGGCGCAAATTTCACCAACCGATTAAAGAGCACCCTTGCCAGAACCTTCCGGTCCGTATTGAGAAGCGCTATGAGACGCCAGTTCTCAATACAGGACGGGTCCTTACCCTTTGACAGGATAATCAGGGCAGACCTCCTCATTGAACGGGGAAGAGCACCCGAGGAAAGGCACTTGTTGAACACCTCCGTCAAGAGGGGGACCAAGGAGTCCCTAAAGGTCTTATAAAATTCAGACGTTAAGCCGTCTGGACTTGGCGATTTCTTGAGCTGAAGCCCATCAATGGCCAGTCTCAATTCCTCTCCCCTGATTGCCTCAGTCAAAACGCTGAGAGAGGGGACATCCCCTGGCTCAGGAACGGCTTCGGCCAGGAAAGTCGACGTCACGTCTCGATCTAGTTCCCTCTTTCCCAAGAGGCGTGAGTAGAACGACCTGACGACTTCCAGGATCCCTGATTTGGATCTGTTCAGGGAACCTGTACTATCGATCAGGCCGGTCACTACTTTACGATTCACTGACATCTTACAGTTTCTGTAGGGGTCAGGTGAGCGGTACTTCCCAAAATCCCTCTCAAAAACCAAAGATGTGTGTCTATCATACTGACTCCTCTTGAGCAAAGACTTCACTCTGGAGATCTCCTCACGGTCACCTCCAGTCGAGATGAGCTGTTCGAGTTTCCTCCTCAGGCTCTGGTACAGGTGGTACCTGCTCAGGCTCCTGAGGCTAGAGAGCTGGCGGAAGAAACTCGCAACCCGATCTTTGAACATCTCCCACCACTCAGACTTAGTGCTACACAGATCCAACAGCGGTACCTGGCTCTGAAGAAAATCCTCAAAGGATTGTCTCACCTCCGCTTCTTCCAGCAGTGATGAATTCAGCTTCCATAGTCCTCTCCCCATCCGGGGGGTTTCTGAAACATTCAAGGAAAAGAAAATTAGACAGTGATCGGAGAATTCCACCTCCACAGCGGACACTGCTGAAGAGACGGCCTCCTCCTTTAAAAAAAACCTGTCTATTCTAGACCTACAACTACCTCTATAATAGGTGAAACCACTGTGACCTGGGGTGTGCCGGATGTGGACATCCACCAGGCGAGCATCACTAGCTATTCTATTCAGAGTCACGCTATCATAAGCCAGCCGGCCATTGGAGCCTCCCCGGTCACGTAATCTTGTGACGGTGTTGAAGTCCCCTCCAAAGACCACCTGCTGACTCGTAAAAAGATAAGGCTTGATCTTCAGGAGGAGACATTTGCGGTCCCACTTTGATTGGGGACCGTAGATGTTTATGAGCCGAAGCTCCTGTCCCCCCATGAAGACGTCTAAAACCAAGCACCTTCCCATTTCTACTTCGATAACCCTCCGGCATTCTACCGCTGCGGTCTTAAAAAGGACCGCCACCCCGCCATACGGCTCGGCCGCAAGAGACCAGTATGAGGGCCCACACCTCCACTCACTCCTTGCCTTGTGAATGGCCCCCATGTCAGTTAGTCTGGTCTCCTGCAAAAATAAAATTTCAGGCTCAAACCGGGTGAGAAAATCAAAGGCCGTAAATCTAGCCGCATCTGATTTTATGCTGGCGACATTAATGGACGCCAGCGTCAACGGGGTGGGTGCAGCCATTGGGTGATCGAATTAGATGGCTTTCTTCTTCCCTCCACCCCCCTCACCATCCGACAAAGACCACTTGCTGTCAAGCTCACGGCGTTTGAGGGACACTGTCATATCCATTGAACGTCCCCTCCCCTTTCTACCTCACCCCCAGGTTCAGAGACAGTCCCTCTCCCAGAAGAAGATGGTATACCCCCCCGAGGGAAGGACTTCGTCGTCCCCCACAGGTCCCTCAGGTGGCTTCCCCAGCTCTTTGCCCTCGACCCCCGCCACATCAGGGTCGAGGACTCCAAACCGGTTGGAGACAGAGATCAGAGGGGAGATCGTGGAGCCTTCCGCCGGCACCTTGCTGGTCAGGGGGGGGGGCAGATTTTTTAACCCCCTTCCCATTGATCTTCCTCTTCCTCCTTCGCCTTTTTTTTGGGGTTTCACTGTCACCCTTTGCTGTAGGCTGCACATCCTCATCCTCCTCAACACTTTCATATTGGGAGGAATCTGAGAGCGCAGCCGCCTCCTCCCTCTCCATCCTCCTGGTCTCTTTGCTCAGCGCCTCCTCCCCCAGGGCCTCAGTGGCACCGGTCAAGACCCCTGGAGCGGGGACAGTCATCACCCCAGTTTCCTGGGGATCCCCCTGCCCTTCCCCAACCAGGTGCCTCTCCTGCCTCCGATGATAAGAGGGGCCCTGGACCTTCCTGTTCTTCACTGGCCCCTCAGCCCCCTCGCTTCCACCAGCCCCAGGCTCAGCAGAGGGTGCACTGCCGGGATCCACCCCGACACGGCCACCCTCCGCCTGACCAAAGACGGTGTTGGCGAAAGAACGAGGGCAGCGACTGAACGGATGCCCGACGGCATCACACAGGTGGCACCGAACCGTACCACAGGAGGCGGCGAGATGGCCTATCCCACCACACAGGGTGCATTTCTGCACCCTGCATGCTGCACTAAAGTGCATGGGATCACCGCACCTGTGGCACACTTTCGACTGCCCCTGGTAGAAAACCAGGATCCTGTCGCTCCCAAGGAAAGCCGAGGAAGGGATGTGGGTGACAGTGCCGCCGGACCTCTTCAACCTCATCATGAAGGTCCAGCTCCCTGACCAAATGCCCTTATCCATTATTTTTTTTGGAACCTCCACCACTTCTCCGTGCCTACTGAGCCAGGTCATAATGTCGACTCCTGAAAGTAACTCATTGCATGTCAGCACGGTCACCTTCTTGGGCCCTTTCTGGCGGGAAATCGCCTCCGCGACGAGACCCCGCCAGCCGGGCGTCTCCTTTGCCAGCTCGTAGTTCGACCAAAAAAGCTCCATGCCCTCCGGCCGAACAAAGCTAACATCAAAGATGGGGGTGCCAAAAGGATGTATCAGGGCAAAGATGTCATTCGCCCTGAAACCCATCTCCAGGAGGAGCTTCACCACCCTTGATCTTGAAGGGCACGCATCATCACCCCTCCAACGGAGACGGACCACATTCCTCCTGGACACCCCCCGCCCGGCTGTAGGGAGAGACCATACAGTCTCTCCCCCCCTTTTCTCTTGGAAGGTGGCCTGTCCGAATTTGTCCAACCAAAAGGACAGGTCCACATCCCTCCCCTCTACTGAGATCGTCCGATCCCCACGCCTCAGGGCCTGCGCGAGACGGCAGTGGAAATCTCCGTCTCCTGAGCCTGAAGGTGAGGAAGACCCCGCCACAGCCCCAGAAAAATTCAAAACATTGCCTGCAGGGGGCGATGGACTGGCCCCCACACTGTCACCACTCACCCCTCTTGTATCACCTCTCACATTGCCCCCCCCTGGCAGGGCTGGCCATTCCTCCATTTCTATACACTCCCCATTCTCTCCAATCACACTTCCACCTAAACCCTCATTCACACCATGCGCTTTTTTCTCTCCCACCCCATCATTCACACCATGCATTTTTTCCTCTCCCCCCACATTATTCACAACCTGCGTTTTTTTCCCTCCCCCCACATTATTCACACCCTGCATTCTACCTGCTCCACTTACAGGTGCAGCCCCTTTCTCTGCTCTTCCCTTGCCGATGTTGCTACTTCCTGGACTTTTGCTTGGGAGATTCTGGCTGGTTGCCGCTTTAAGATTTTTCTCGCGTACTGCCACTTTAAGGGATTCACAGCCACTGCTGGAAATAGGTACACCCAGCTTTCCAGCAGAGCATGCAGCAGCAACAGCCAGCTCAGCAGCAGAACATTCCTCCTGCACTCCATGCTGCAGGACATCGCGCCCTGAGGGAGCAGCCACCGCCGAGGACCCTGCCGACCCAGGTGACAAAATGCCAACAGGGGACCCCGACGGTGCGACCGCCCCCCCTGCGGCTGGGGGCGGGGCTTCCATGTTTACTACTTTGGATGTTTTTTGGGATGTTTTTGATGTTATTTTCACCTCATTTGCACTGCACATGTCCTTTACTTTAACCGGCACCGGGGTCCCTGCCACCACAGGTGGTACAAGGCTGGTAGGAGACCCCGGCAGCACCGCACCCCCTGCCGGGGTTGCAATCAGGGACGAGGCCGGCCGTGTTGCCACGGTTTTAACTCTTAAGCTCCCGCCCTTACATATCGTCGGCGCCGAGGCCCCTGCGGCCCCAGATGGTGGCAGGCACACAGGGGACCCCGGAAACATCGCCCCCACCGCCGGTGGTGCGGTCTGGGACACGGCCGGCTGTACCTCAGCCACGACACTCTTCTAGCCCTTTGATGTTACCAGTGCCGAGGCCCCCGCAGCCCCAGGTGGAAGTGGGCTCACAGGAGGCCCCGGCGGGCCGGCCCCGCCCGCCGAGGGTGCGGGCCGGGGTAGGATGGCGGCGGCTATCATGGCCGACCCCTTGCTCTTACTAGTTGGCCCCGGGGCCCCTGCAGACCCAGTAGATGACACACTTGCCAGGGACCCCGGCAGCACAACCTCCCCCACCAAGGTGGGGTCGCGGGTCAGCCGGACCTCCAGCACCATCCTCATGTTAGGTCCCTTTCCCCCATCCATGCTACGATCAGCATGGATGGTAGCCTTCACCGTGATTACATTTCTCTTCTCGCCCCCTTGCACTGGGCCCACACCAGAACCCAGGCCGGGGTGGGAAGCGGGCACATAGTGGTCCCAGGAAGGGGGACATACACAAGTTTTTCCTCCATTCTGATCTTATTCTTCCCTTTTTTATGCCTCCCCTGGGAGAAATCCACTCCCGGGGACTCGAGCTGCCGGATCTGGCGCATGAGGCAACCCCCCTCGCTACCACTGTCACTACTCCCATCATCATCCTCCACACTGCTGGCGTCCGATGGGAGCGCGACTTGGTGAGGATCTAATTGCCCACTATGTGTGACCTGGTGATCACTTACCAGGTCCCCAGGCAGGCTGTCCGGCTTCTCTCCTCCTCCTCCTCCTCCATAGCAGACTCCCCAGCCTCCTACTCCTCCTCTGCCTGGGTCGAGCGGCCAGACCCCTCTAGCGCCCCTCTGGCGGCGGTGGTGGTGGTGGTGGTGGTTATTCCCAAGAACTTCTCATCGTTGTTAAGTTTCTCTTGGAAGGGACGGGCATTAGCCAGAATCTCTTGCTTCCTCTTCTCCAAGGCCTTTATTGAGCTTTTCAGCTCCTTTACTTTAGCTGACAGGGCCAACCTAGGGCCACGAGATGCGCTGTTTGCGGCTAGCTGAGCACACCGCAGCTCCTCCCGAAGCCGCCTCAAGGTCTTTATGGCTTCCCCGTGCTCACTGAGGTACATGCCCAAGCGGGAGCCGAAGGTGAAAGTTGGCTCTCCCTCAGCCTGGACATCCCAGTACTTATGGACGGCCATTGTACCCCGGCAAGCACCAGGCTCTTCTCCAGGAGGAGAGATCTGTCCCACTTGCGGCCCGGCTACGGCCCCGGCCGGTACCCTGCCGCCCCTCTTTGCCTGTTTAGCCTCCTTGGCCTTAGCCTCCATCGCTCTCACCTCTTTGGCTTTTCCTTCCTTGGCCTTTTTGGCCTTCGAGGTGCTGCCTTTCATTGTAGGGGCTCAGTACAAAATAAAGTCACAATAAAGTTCAAAATAAAGTCCGAAAACAGGACTCCCACCCCCGGTATCAACCGAGGGGTGGGAGACGGGGACAAGCCCCACTGCTGTCCTCAACCACCCTCCCTCTCCTGGATCCAAGAGGGGGGGGTCCTTCCAGGTGAAAAACAAGCGTCACGGCCCGGGAGCTCCTCAGTCCACCACCTCTCTCCTCAGCTGCAGTCCACACACTGACACACCCAGGAAGTGCCGCGGCTGCTGGCATCAGACTTGCCCTAAAATAGATCCTTGTAAAAGGATTTAAAGTGTACTCATTCAAATTACAGAGACAATTTGAATTAAAAAGCTTAGACCTGCCTCCACCGCAGGGGGGCTCGCTCGACCCACCAGTGGACAGGCACCAGTATTGGGAGAGGGGGGCTGGCCTTCACGGTCCACCGCAGCTCTTGCACACGGAGGTCGCACGGGCAGGAATGGACTGGCCATGTCAGTTTCACACTTTTTTGGTTTTAGAAGGGCATGACATGCCTATATCTGTGTCTCCCCCTCCTTTTACTCCTCCACCTCTTTTCTTTTTGCATGACTATATGCACTTGTCACTTTTCCATGTGTTAGTTGTGTCTTCTGAGCAGTTTGTCAGCTTTTGGACACCTTTGAAGGTGTTTTCTATGTGTTTCTATGTGTTTTTGTTTGCCTGCCATTGGTTTTAACGGTGTTCGAAGGTGTTCGACAAACAGTTCGACGAACATATGGGTGTTCGACGAACCGAACTGAACTCGAACACTACAGGGGTGGCTCAACTCTACACTGGAGTTTCCCGGCTTCTCCGGGCCTGGCCGGATGAAGTGCTCCTTACTGCCACAATAGAAATAGCTCCCCTCGGCTCGGCGTGACTCTTGGCGAGATTTGACCATCTTGGTCTGGTCGATCTGCATAGGTTCGGGTGAGTGCGCCCGGGGAGTGACTGGTTGAGAGGCAGGTCTCTAGAAAGTAGAAGCAAGGCGAGGAAAATTTCTCTCCCAGGTAGTCTCTTTGGTACATTCTTGGAAACGGATGTCAATCCGGGTGGCTAGTGACACCAGGTCATCCAGGGTGGTAGGAAAGTCCCGACCGGCTAACTCGTCCTTAATCTGACCGGAAAGACCCTCCCAGAAAACGGACACCAGAGCCTCGTTGTCCCAGGCAAGCTCAAGAGCGGGGGTACGGAACCGTATGGCATATTGGCCCACGGTGAGACTCTCTTGGCGGAGACGTAGCAGAAAGGAGGCTGAAGATGATTTCCGTCCTGGTTCATCGAAGACTCTCTGGAAAGCAGCGAGGAAAGATGATAGGTCGGACACCAGGGGATCCCCTCTCTCCCACACGGGATTTAGCCATGCCAGTGCTTCCCTAGTGAGATGGGACATGATGAATGCCACCTTTGCCCGGTTGGAGATGAACTGATGTGCCAAGAGTTCAAAGTGCAGCGTGCACTGGTTCAAAAAGCCCCGACATGAGACGGGGTCACCTCCAAAACGAGGAGGCGCAGAAAGCCGGGGACCTGGGCTGGATGCCGTGATATTGGTGGGCAGCGGTGCTGTCGGAGCGGAAGTCACACAACTTGAGGTGGATACAGGTGGGACAGACAGCATGTCCAGACGGGACTTGACATTCAGCAGGTAGTTCAGAATGTTTTCCTGTTGGGATCTCGGACGAGAAACCTCCTGGTACAGGTCCGTAAGCGAGGGGGCTTGGGGGGCCACCGGGTTTCATGGCCCGAGCAAACTGTTATGGGTCTGGGGGGTGGAACCTCTGTGCTACTGTGCAAGGAGGGACCCAGAGGGGCGTAACTAAGTATCAACCCGGACCGACCCTGGTCGTGCGGCGGCTAACGACTCCTTGACCAGGGAGGGACTGAGCCGAGGGACCAGGTGCTACTCTGGGGATGACCTTGTAAGGGAGCAGGTGACTCCCACTGTACAGATGACATTTTGGAGGAGGTGCCTTATATATGGGAGGATCCTCGGCTATTGGCCGGGGACTCCTTAGGACGGCGCGCGCGGCCCCTTTAAGAGGGAGGGAGCGCGTGCGCGCCCTAACCACATTGCCCGGGGAGCTGCGCACGCCGGCAGCAGGAAGAGGAGCACTGGAGAACGCGGAGCGCGGGGAGCGAGGAGGTGAGTGGGACGGCGTCTCTGCCTAGCTCGTCTCACCTCAGAGCCGCCACCAGGTTCCTGCCATTGTCACACAAGACCATGCCTAGATGTAGGTTCAGCAATGTCAGCCACATATCTGCCTGCTCTTTCAGAATTGTCCACAACTTTGCAGCGTTGTGTGGCTTGTCACCTAAGCATATTAGCTTCAGCACAGCCTGTTGCTGCCAGTTGACCAAGGCAGTGCTACAGTGCTTCCAGCTTGCTACTGATGTGGTTATTTCAGAAATGGAGGATGAAAAGGAGGAGGTGCCGGGGCTGTAGAATGTGGGGGCAACCCTGATTGACCCAGGGCCCGCAATGCTTGACGTCGGGACGACGTGTTCCGTCCCAATGTCCGACTGGGTTCTGGCTTCCACTATATTAATAGTTCCTGCCCACAAGCACTTGTCCACGTGTCCGTGGTTAGGTGGACTTTCCCAGTAACTGCGTTGTTCAGGGCACGGCTAATCTTGTGGGACACATGCTGGTGTAATGCGGAGATGGAACACCAGGAGAAATAGTGGCGGCTGGGGACCAAGTACCGAGGGACGGCCGCCGCCATCAGGTTGCGGAAAGCTTCTGTCTCCACGAGCCTAAAAGGCAACATTTCGAGCGCAAGCAGTCATGAAATGTGTGAATTTAGCAGTGTGACCTGTGGGAAGTTGGCTGCGTATTTGCACTTGCATTCTAAGGACTGAGGTAGGGACAACTGAACGCTACGCTGGGACAAGAATGTGAACGTGCTTGCTGATGGTGCTACTTGAGAGTGTGCAACAACAGTTTCAGGGCAGGAGGCATCGTCACATGCTCCATGGACAGGGGATTGGCATGCAAGCACAACAGAGGAAGAAGCAGTGTTGTCAACCGCAGACACTGTTTCTGTTCCCTGGGGTTCGGCCCACTTAATCGGGTGCTTTACTGCCATGTGCATGATCATGCTAGTGGTGGTCAGGTTGCTAGTTTTGCTACCCCTGCTGATGCCAGCCTGGCAGGTGGTGCAAATGGCCTTTTTGGGGTTATCTGCAGAGTTTTTAAAAAACAACCAGACTCGGGAAGACCTAACAGTTGTACTGGCAACTTCCATTGTGTTGTTGTTACAAGGGATGCTTTCCCGCGTTGCGTCTGCGGCCACCACACTGCTTCTTCCTGCCTGTTGTGGTGCTATGCCTCCCTCCCCCAGTATGCTGCTGTGCTGTCCTAGCTCTGTATGTCCCCCTGCCAGGTTGGGTCAGTTACTATATCATCCACCACCTCGTCTTCCACTTCCAAACCCTGGTCCTCCTCTTGACTTTCTGGCAATGGGGTCTCATCCTCATCATCCACCTCTTGAGACAGTAATTGCAATTTCCCACTGTTGCCTTCGTGTGACCGTGTCTGCTACAATATTTGGGCATTGCTACATGCGTTCTCTTGACTCGCTTGAAGCTGGCTGGGTGAGAGGCCCGAATCTACAAATGGAAAAGTGAACAGCTCTTCTAAGTGTCCAAGTGTGGGATCAGTTGTCTCCGGACACTCGGCATGGTGGGAGGAAGGAGGATCAGGGTGAGGAATATGCAGTCCAGACTCAGAGCTACTGAGACTTGACCATGTGGAAGACAGGGTGGTGGTGGTGGTATCAAAGTGACTGGAAGCATTATCTGTTATCCAACCAACAACCTTTTGACACTGCTCTGGGTTTAATAGTGGTGTACTGCGGTCCCCTAATAATTATGACAGTAATCGAGCGACAAGATGTGGGTGTTTGTTGGGGCACAATTTCAGCTTGCCCATGGCTACATCCTCGGCCTCGGCATTTGCACCTTGCCCATTTTAAATGGAGGACAATATTTTCCATGTTCACGAGAAATGGGTAATTTTAGAACGCAGTTATATGTGATACGTCTGGCAGAGAACCATGGTTTTAAATAGCAGGCCTGTAATTTACTATTATTATTATTCAACAGAGAGACCTAGTGTGAGTAGCTTGACCGACACACTGCAATGAAATGTAAGACAGAAATGGCTGATTTTGAAATACTGTTATAGGTGATATGTCTGACAGTGAACCACGGTTTTAAATAGCACTCCTGTAATTTACTAATATTATTCTACACAGAGACCTAGTGTGAATAGATTGACCAACACATTGCAATGAAATGCAAGTCAGAAATGGCTGATTTTGAAACACTGTTATAGGTGATATGTCTGACAGAGAACACTGGTTTTAAATAGCAGGCCTGTAATTTACTAATACTATTCTTCACAGACACCTATTGTGAATAGCTTGACTGACACACTGCAACATATTTGAAAAGGAGGCCAATATTTTTCACATTCAGTTCAAATTTCTGGATTTTTATTGCTGAAATGTGAAACAAATCTGGCTGTATTCTGCAGTGCTAACAAGCAAATGGAGCAGAAAAATGGTGTACTCTGGATTGCTTTTTAAGCAAATAACCAGGAATAAGATAGAAAATAAAAGTTCCCTGGCCGCTGATATCTGGGGCTACGGCTACAAATATCTGTAATTATTACAGCAGCAGAAAACAGGACATTCAATGGACCCTCTTGCACTATGCGCACTGCAGTCTGCCACATGCATTGCCTTCCTGCCTAACTCTTGCCTAGCACTGATTATATGCAGCTGGATTAGTCCTCAGAAGGACTGTTAGTTCAGATGGATATATATATGTGGCGCCCCTGAGGGTTCGGTTGCCACAGGGGTACTGCATCTCTTTAATGAGGTGTGGTATCTCTCCTTCGAGGTAAAGATGGTGTATCTGTCAGGACCCCACCTCTGTATCCAACACTACACCTCTCCCACCTAAGGGGGGTTTTTAAGGCACCATGGTGCTGCTCCAGCCGGGATAAGTGGAGATGGGGGAACCAAAGTAAGGGGGAACCTAGTAGTGGGTGAGGGTGGAGGACGCACACTTAAGTTACACTACAAAAATTCATATTTAATAGCCAGCCATTTTGGGCTCAAGGTCTTTGATTGGGATCTTTATCACTGAACGTGGCTTTCTGTGTGAACCTGCAGTTGATGGGGACACGGTCCTCGTACTCTGACCTTGAGTCGAGGAGCGGGCAAGAGTTAACGGCTGTCTCTACCCGGTCAAGGTCCTTACCCAAGAAGGCCTGGAGGGGAGCGGAGGAGTAAAAGCTCCGCAGGCAAAAGGATCCCAGGGGGATGCAGATGGAGCGGTATACACCATCTGTCCTCGCTATTCTGGCCTAGTCAGAGGGATTCCTGCTGCAAGAGGGGTACCGGCCCCCGATATCTGACTTTGTTACTCTATGTCTCAGTCGGAGAAGCCCGGAGGCTCAGTGGATCCCACCGGGTAACGGAGTGGAGTCGCCACCTGTACCCTTGTTCTGTGCATAGTCCAGAGGGAGACTCGGCCTTAGTACACGTACCACATACAGACAAGAGAGAACCTAGTGGGAAAGTCTAGGAACACTCTGGTGCGGGGTTCTGATCAAAGCACCTCAACTACCCGGAGGTTGTCAGACCTCCGGTCCTGGTGGCTGCAGCGCGCCATGAGGAGCAGGGAGAAGCCTTGCAGCTGTGCATTCTACCGTGAGTAACGCTTGGAAGACTACCCCTATGGCCTCCAGTTTCTTATTGCAACGCGACACCGCACCACATGTCCCACTACAACTCCCATCCTCCTGTCTCCTCTGCCCTGAGGCCCTGCTCTGCCTGTGGGGAGTAGTACCATCTCCTGCTGCCACTACATCCCGCCTCAGAGGACTGAATGCAGCGCTGGTGGGCGAATCACCAGACACCACAGGTGGCATAGTCAACACAACCACTCGATTAATACCAACTCTGAAAGCCCATTACACCCTTTTAATGTGACGGCCCTGGGCACGGAACGGGTCCAGGCCACGGCTGCAACCCACCAAACATCTTACCCGGCTCCGAGTACCCCCATCTCTCAGGGCAGGACTCATATATACTTATGACCATGTGATATTCCAGTTTTTCTTTTTTAATACATTTGCAAAAATTTCTACATTTCTGTTTTTTTTCAGTCAAGATGGGGTGCAGAGTGTACTTTAATGAGAAAAAAATGAACTTTTTAGAATTCACCAAATGGCTGCAATGAAAAAAAGAATGAAAAATGTAAAGGGGTCTGAATACTTTCCATACCCACTGTAAATATATATATATATATATATATATATATATATATATATACAGGGTGGTCCAAAAGTAGGTGGACAGAAAGTGTAATAAGGTTATGAAGGGGGAGATTTATCAAACATGGTGTAAAGAGTGAAACTGGCTCAGTTGCCCATAGCAACCAATCAGATTCCACTTTTCATTCCTCACAGACTGTTTGGAAAATGAAAGCTAGAATCTGATTGGTTGCTAAGGGCAACTGAGCCAGTTTCACAGATCTAGTTTTCACAGATAGATCTCCACCAAATCTGTTTTCGTTTCAGATAATTCAGATAACACATAATGGCAAATAATTTAAATACAGATCAAATAAAATGGATTTTAACAGAGTATTGGAAATCTCAAAATGCTGAAACCTTTAGCGCAAATTGGGTTGAAACATTTGGTTCTCAAGCCCCAAAGACACAAACCATTTACCGCATGCGTGACAAATTCAATGCCACTGTCTCAATCCTTAATGCTCCAAAAACTGGTCTACCCAAAACAGTCTTTACAGAAGATAATAAACAACTTGTTGCTGAAACATTTGTTCAGAGTCCAAAAAAGTCCACCAGAAGAGCCTCTTTGGAATTGGGAATTTCACAAGCTTCTATCATGCAAATTCAGAAATCTATTGGGTGGAAAGCTTATCGTCCACGTCTAATTCATGGTTTATTGGAGAATGATCCAGACAGGCGGCTGAAATTTAGTGAGATTATGCTTAACGAAATTGAAGAAAATCCAGTAATTTTAGATAACATTATGTGCAGTGATGAAGCTTCTTTCAAATTATCCAGCCATATTAACAGACATAATTGTATTTACTGGTATAATGAGAACATGAATTTAACATTAGAGCAACAACTAAATGAGCCTCGTGTCAATGTTTGGGGTGGTATTTCAAGTTTTGGTGTTTTAGGACCAATATTTTTTGATGGAACAGTCAGAGGAGATAAGTATCTCGAAATTCTAATGAATCAAGTTGTTTCCCAGTTACAGCAACAGCCTAATTCAAATGACATTTATTTCCAACCAGATGGGGCCCCTCCACATTTTTCAAGTGTAGTCCACGAGTATCTTGATGAAAAATTTCCTAATAAATGAATTGGCCGAAGAGGCCCACTTGATTGGCCGGCACGTTCACCAGACTTGACCCCAATGGATTTTTTCTTTTGGGGAGTACTCAAGGACAAAGTTTATAGTCGAAAACCAAAAAGTGTCAGTGATTTGAAAAATTACATAAGCGATGCATTTCAAGAAATTAATACCCAAAGAGACTTGTGCAAAAAAGTTTGTTGAAGCGTAAGAGTCAGACTTCGAAGCTGTGCAAATTGTAATGAAAAACAGTTTGAGCACCTGCGTTGATAAAATTTAAGGGCTTGTGTTAATAAATATAATTTTCTATATAAATCAAATTAAATGTTATTATTTTCTGTCCACCTACTTTTGGACCACCCTGTATATATATACAGTCATATGAAAAAGTTTGGGCACCCCTATTAATCTTAAGCTTAATGTTTTATAAAAATTTGTGCTTTTGCAACAGCTATTTCAGTTTGATATATGTAATAACTGTTGGACACAGTAATGTTTCTGCCTTGAAATGAGGCTTATTGTACTAATAGAAAATGTGCAATCTGCATTCAAACAAAATTTGACAGGTGCATAAGTATGGGCACCCTTATCATTTTCCTGTTTTAAATACTCCTACCTACTTTTTACTGACTTACTAAAGCACTTTTTTTGGTTTTGTAACCTCATTGAGCTTTGAACTTCATAGCCAGGTGTATGCAATCATGAGAAAAGCTACTTAAAGTGGCCACTTGCAAGTTGTTCTCCTGTTTGAATCTCCTCTGAAGAGTGGCATCATGGGCTCCTCAAAACAACTGTCAAATGATCTGAAAACAAAGATTATTCAACATAGTTGTTCAGGGGAAGGATACAAAAAGCTGTCTCAGAGATTTAACCTGTCAGTTTCCACTGTGAGGAACATAGTAAGGAAATGGAAGAACACATGGACAGTTCTTGTTAAGGCCAGAAGTGGCAGGCCAAGAAAAACATCAGAAAGGCAGAGAAGAAGAATGGTGAGATCAGTCAAGGACAATCCTCAGACCACCTCCAGACAGCTGCAGCATCAACTTGCTGCAGATGGTGTCACTGTGCATCGGTCAACTATACAACGCACTTTGCACAAGGAGAAGCTGTATGGGAGAGTGATGCGAAAGAAGCCGTTTCTGCAAGCACGCCACAAACAGAGTTGGCTGAGGTATGCAAAAGCACATTTGGAGAAGCCAATTTCTCTTTGGAAGAAGGTCCTGTGGACTGATGAAACCAAGATTGAGTTGTTTGGTCATACAAAAAGGCGTTATGCATGGTGGCAAAAAAACACAGCATTCCAAGAAAAACACTTGCTACCCACAGTAAAATTTGGTGGAGGTTCCATCATGCTTTGGGCTGTGTGGCCAATGCCAGCACTGGGAATCTTGTTAAAGTTGAGGGACGCATGGATTCCACTCAGTATCAGCAGATTCTTGACAATAATGTTCAAGAATCAGTGATAAAGTTGAAGTTACACAGGGGATGGATCTTTCAGCAAGACAATGATCCAAAACACCGCTCCAAATCTACTCTGGCATTCATGCAGAGGAACAATTACAATGTTCTGGAATGGCCATCCCAGTCCCCAGACCTGAATATCATTGAACATCTGTGGGATCATTTGAAGAGGGCTGTCCATGCTCGGCGACCATCAAACTTTACTGAACTGGAATTGTTTTGTAAAGAGGAATGGTCAAAAATACCTTCATCCAGGATCCAGGAACTCATTAAAAGCTACAGGAAGCGACTAGAGGCTGTTATTTTTGCAAAAGGAGGATCTACTAAATATTAATGTCACTTTTCTGGTGAGGTGCCCATACTTATGCACCTGTCAAATTTTGTTTGAATGCAGATTGCACATTTTCTGTTAGTACAATAAACCTCATTTCAAGGCAGAAACATTACTGTGTCCAACAGTTATTACATATATCAAACTGAAAAAGCTGTTGCAAAAACACCAATTTTTATAAAACATTAATCTTAAGATTAACAGGGGTGCCCAAACTTTTTCATATGACTGTATATATATATATATATATATATATATATATATATATATATATATAATATATGAGTGGAATATCTATATTAACAGAACGTTCAATGGACCCTCTTGCACTATATGCACTGCAGTCTGCTACATACCCAGAGTGCCTGCCTAACTCCTGCTATCACCACTGAATATATGCAGCTGGATTAGTCCTCAGAAGGACTGCTTGTTCAGATGGATATATATATATGTTGTGGAATACCTATACTAACTATAAACAAGCAAATCTCTCCCTGACTCAGCAGCACCTCTCCCTACTCTGCCTGATTCTGGGGTACACTGTGATGAGCATTGCGACATCAGGTCATATATAGAGCTGATGACACTGTGCGGCCAGCCAATCACTGTAAGGCCACAACCAACATGGCTGCGGCATTACAGTGTGTAGCAGGCAATCTCTGAATGTTCATTGGCTCTCAAAGGAGCGCCAAACATGTAGGGCGGGGACCCGAGTTCCCGACCAAGCAACCCGGAAATACTCGCTGAGCTTGTCGAGCACCTTGATGCTTGGGCGAGTACCAAGCAGTATCGAGCACGTTCATTTATCACTAATAGTCACCTTTGCTCCTTTTGGAATTCCCATAGATGTGAATGGAGACAGTGCACATCACTTCTCCGTTTGTGTTATTACGCAGGTCAAATAGGAAAAAATTGGAAAAATTTCTAATTTGCATGAATCACCTAAAAAATTTCCCCCACCTTTTTACATATTACTGAAGATTGAATCAGCCTTCTGATCTGAGGTTTCCCCATGATACATTGCAGTTATCACATCAAATGGTATAGCAAAGGCAGTCAATAGAACTATGATGGCCTGTATAAAAGCCTGGGCATGGAATGTAGCAGCCATTGTAGGTTGATTTAGGATGGATTCGGACCCTAAAGGGTAGAGCCACAATTAACAGAGCTCTATTACATACCCTGTGGATATTGCCTTTAGCAACTATACCTCTAAACAATTCCTGTGTATTCTGGTTATATCTTCCATAGGCATTTATTCAGAATTATAAAACTAATGGCAGCATGGTACCTCAACCAAAACCATAATTATAGGAAAAGGAGTTCCAATGGGTAAACTATGAAATACAGTTGATTCTTTTCATGGGTGTCCCAATAAGCAGATAATCGCAAAAGGAGAAAGTGGAATGCAGAAGTGAGTGTAGAAAGATTAAAAAATTTTAATAGGTGCAATTTCATTTTCTAGATTTATTTACTTTAATATATGATACCCACACATTAGAACATTAGACACGTCTATTTGCAATATTAGTAAGGTAGAATAAAAAATCTGCCTGCTAAAATTGTCTTCATTCTATAATTTCATCCTCATAAAACATTACTACAAGATATATGACAGAAAATTGATACAGGACTGACTAAAAATGTGCGGTGGACAGGACTATCATTAAAAAGACATTGTTTAGTAATTAAACAATATTGTCTTCTTTTTGACAGTTCTTGTACTGTATATGTCTAAAATAAACATTATAAAGTACCTCAGGAAAGTCTGGGAAAATCAACATGCAGCTATTTTTATTTGTAGGTGACATTTCAATTAGACATTGATCATTTCCTATGAGAAATCCAGAAGTTTTGGAGTGTACCTAGATGTAGACAGCTTTTGTTATATCCTTCTATGTGGCCTGATTATCTTCTCTATTGTCATGTCAGTCAAAGAAACTATGTACATAAAAATATACCTTCATCAATCAGCCATAACATATAAATCACTGAAAAATGAAGTGAATAATATGAAAGGTGAAGTGAATAATGTTTTTCAAAGTCACCTATCCATAATGAGGATTTTTCAAAATTTTTTGGAGTGTTATATACCACCGAAATGTACCCAAAAGGCTGTTATACTCTGTAGATGAGTAATTGAATACAGAAATATTTTTGAACATATTTTTGGAGGGTTAGATAACACCGAAATGTAACAGAAAGCAGGTAATACTCTAAGGCTAATCTGGATAATTTTATGAATGCTTTTTTGGAGTTTTAAATACCACCGAAATGTACCCCAGAGCACATAGTACTGTGTAGATGAGTAAGTGAATACAGAAACATTTTTGAACGCCTTTTTGGAGGGTAATATACAACCAAATTGTACCCCAAAAGAACATAATACTCTTTGGATGAGTAAGTGAATACAGAAACATTTTTGAACAATTTTTGGAGGGTAATATACCACCAAATTGTACCCCAAAAGAACATAATACTCTTTGGATGAGTAAGTGAATACAGAAACATTTTTGAACAATTTTTGGAGTTTTACATACCACTTTTTTGGATGGTAACAGTGGTGTGAAAAAGTGTTTCCCCCTTCCTGATTTCTTTTTCTTTGCATGTTTGTTACACTTAAATGTTTCAGATCAGAAAACAAATTTAAATATTAGACAAAAATAACACAAGTAAACACAAAATGTAGATTTTAAATGAAGGTCTTTATTATTAAGGGAAAAAGAAATCCAAACCTACAGGGTCCTGTGTGAAAAATGAATTGCCCCCTATACGTAATAACTGGTTGGGCCACGCTTAGAAGCAGCAACTGCAATCAAGCATTTGTGATAAATGGCAATGAGACTTTTAAAACACTCTGGAGGAATTTTGGCCCACTCATCTTTGCAAAATTTTTGTAATTCAGTCACATTGCAGGGTTTCTGAACATGAACCGCCTTTCTAAGGTCATACCACAGTATCTCAATCAGATTAAGTCAGAACTTTGACTAGACCACTCCAAAGTCTTCATTTTATTTTCCTTAAGCCATTC
This sequence comes from Phyllobates terribilis, assembly GCF_046119375.1. Taxonomy (NCBI): domain Eukaryota; kingdom Metazoa; phylum Chordata; class Amphibia; order Anura; family Dendrobatidae; genus Phyllobates; species Phyllobates terribilis. Next base: position 404,145,752 of record NW_027362761.1, on the reverse strand, counting down.
AGAGGTGGACTTGCTTATGTGTTTTGGATCATTGCCCTGCTGCATAACACAAGTGCACTTCAGCTTGAGGGCACAAACAGATGGCCAGACATTCTCCTTCAGGAATTTTTGGAAGACAGCAGAATTCATGGTTCCATTTACCACAGCAATTATGCCGAGTCTCTTTCTTGTGGTGGAGTTATGAACACTGAACTTAACTGAGGCAAGAGAGGCCTTTAGTTCTTTGGATGTTGTTATAGGGTTTTTTGTGGCCTCTTGGATGCGTCATCGCTGCACTCTTGGGGTAATTTTGGTCAGCCAGCCACTCCTGGGAATGTTCACAACTGTTCCATGTTTTTGCCATTTGTGGATAATGACTCTCACTGTGGTTTGCTAGAGTCCCATTAGAAATGTCTTTATAACCTTTTCCAGACTGATAGATCTCAATTACTTTGTTTCTCATTTGTTCCTGAATTTCTTTGGATCGCAGTGTGATGTCTAGCTTTTAAGGATCTTTTGGTCTACTTCACTTTGTCAGGCAGGTCCTATTTAAGTGATTTCTTCATTGAGAACAAGTGTGGCAGTAATCAGGCATGTGTGTGGCTAGGGAAATTGAACTCAAATTCCAAAAGATGTGATAAACCACAGTTAATTTATGTTTTAAGGGCAGGGGGAGGGGCAATCACTTTTTCACATAGGACCATGTAGGGTTGGATTTATTTTCCCTTCAATAATAAAGACCTTCATTTAAAAACTGAATTATGTGTTTACTTGTGTTATCTTTGTCTAATATTTAAATTTGTTTTGTGATCAGAAACATTTAAGTGTGACGTAATACACTATGGATGAGTAAGTGAATACAGAAACATTTTTGAGTGATTGAACACAGAAATATTTTTCAAAGTTTTTTTGCAGTTTTACATACCACTTTAATGTAACAATAACCATGTTCAACTGTATGGATAACTAATTGAATCCAGAAAAAAAATGTGAACGTAAATATTTTGAAAGTGTAGTTGATGTACTTTTACACTCATAAAGGCTTTGCGCAAGGTGCAAAGCCAGAAAAAAAATATGAGGAAGGTAATACAGTAATTCTATTCTGGTGTCAGCTTCTTCTCCTTCCTCTGGAGGCTGGAGGGACTGCCTCCACCTGCTTCCTGGAGCCTGATTCCCAGGTACCTGGGCTGTAAGTGACCCGGCTTCGTGCCGGAGCTCCCTACATATAGAAATGAGCAACAGCCCCATGTGTCGCCTGCACCATCACCTGCCCTCGCATAGGGGGGTAAGAACCCCAAGGATAGTACGAGGGGGTGGTAGTAGTCCTGTCTCGAGCCTCTCCCAAGCCTGTTAATTCCTCAAGAAGGGTTCATCCTGCTCCATTCCTTCTCGGATAACACCCACCACATACCAGTGATATTGTGCTTCCATTTTGAGGAACGTGACCTTGGTTCCAGCCATCAGTTCTTGCTGCCTTTAAGACAAGTGTTCGGTCCCTACTGCCCGCTGGTTGAGCAAGATGTGATAATGGGTCTGTAGTATGGGCATGAAAAATGGCTATTTTATATTTCAAATCCTTATTGAAAAAAAATATTAACCGGCATGTCAGCATTTATAGGTATCCTACCTCAGTAGACTAGGGGTCACTAGTCCAGACATAGCTTTAGGTTGAGTTTGCTAACAGTCTGAGGTTTAATCTTTATTACTAAAGGGAATTAGCCTTTGTATATGCTGTGTTTGCCATGAGAGATCCAAGGTAGAACCAGACATAAAGACGATTGCACAATATTGTAAATAAGACTACAGGCATATGGCTTAAGATGGAGAAACTTATTGTAGTACCAAAAATATAAGTGGCTATCTGAAACTCATTATGATGTATCCAACCTTTAATTAATATTCTAATCATATATTCTGCGTTAAGGTATACTTTATCTGTGAATGTATCTCACTGATAAATAGCTTCTTAACACAATATACTGTCTGGGAAGAAAACCTTGCTCTGATTTATAACCCGGTGTAGGATTTACTCTTATCATGTGTAAACATTATGACAGAAGTAGAATGGTCCGTGAACAGGTCTTGTCCATTATTTCTTATCTGTGATAGCTGGCCACTGTGACGGGATTGGAATGTTGGACAACAACCTATGTACTTTCATGCTTATGTAATATTAGGTTGTGTAAGCCTTTTTCTAAAATTTATAAAAGCTGTTGAATAATTCAGTTATGGCAGAAGCAATGTGGACCTGTGAAGAGGACGCTCTTCACAGAGTAGAACCTAGGACGCATTCTCTGCCCATCGCTGAATGCTTCTCCAGCTGAAGTTTCTGGACGGATGATGTACATGCTACTAGGGAAATCTTTTTTCTTCTTCTATCTGATAGTAAGTATGTAACCTTTATAAGTATTCAACCTTTGTACGTTAAATCTACAAAAGTGTATGCAATATCATACTATTCCTTTGATTCTGTATTTTATCTTTCAAATTAACTGTTATAAATAAAATTGCGTTATATTACAAGTGGTTGCCTTCTTTAAAGCCGTATCCGAACCTTATTGCTAAAAACTTGGCAATACATAATTTGACGTAGTCGGCAGGATACGCAGAAGGCTCAGAAGTTCTTTTTGTTAAAACTTACAATCATCTGGAATTTATAAGGACTCTGTGTGACCTTTTAAATCAACTATTATAAATAAAATTGCATTATATCGCAAAGGGTTGCCTTCTTTAAAGCCGTATCCGAGCCTTAGTGTAAAAACTTGGCAAAACTGGGTCCCAAACTCTTCGATGGACCTCCTTCTTCGCTGCCAGTCATATGTAATGACCACCCCCTGGGAATCCAACTGTCGATATCTTGCGGCTAGCAGGACCTATAGCAATTCTCCAGCTCTGGTCCTGGTTCTCCTACTTGTCTCTTCCGACCAGCTTAGGCCCCGCAGTCCGCTCACCAGTTCCTGGATCCTGGCTCTCCCGTCCACAGTCCACAACAGCCCCAGCGATGAAGACTGCGGCCTGGGTTCGTACCCCTGGCTCCTGCCACCTATGCTCTCACACTAGCTTCCTCTGGCTCCGACATTCCTCTGGTTATTCGCTCAAGAGTCATGCGTGATTCTGCCATCTTTGTCGCCCACTAAGCATGTTACACTGTATGGATGACTAATTGAATCCAGAATCATTTTTTAACTCTTTTTTTAGAGTACTATATGCCACAGAAATGTACCCCTGAGCACAGAATACTCTATGAATGAGTAAGTGAATACAGAAAAATTGTTCAACCGTTTTTTGGAGTGGTATATGCCACAGAAATGTACCCCAGAGCACTTAATACTCTATGGCTGAGTAATTGAATCCAGAAAAATGTTTCAACACTTTTTTGGAGTGTTATATAACACCAAAATGTATCACAAAGCAAGGAATACTCTATGGATCGCAAAATAGTAATTTTTTTTCACAAACAAAAGAAAAAAGGTCAGCTGCCACAGTTATATATTTGCCAAAAAGGAGAACCAGGTAATGGCGCTGTCTTTGCCACCAAGTGAGATCAAGGTGCAGGAACTTCGGGTTGCTTGTAAGTAAAATTGTTTTATTCACACTAATATAAAACAAATAAATACTATTTACACAACGCTTTTTGGTTGCTTGCAGCCTTCTTCAGGTGTTTGAAAAAAAATTAATTTGACCCTTCTTTTATAGCTCTTTGCCAGTGAGAGAGGGATGGAATACAAAACAGGAAGAGGAGGAGTGATTCATTCTGCATTGTTCTCAGTTTCTTTCATAGAAATAAACATAAAAACATATAAATATTATTTATAAAATAACAAATAACAAACCTTTTTTGTAAAAAACGTCAATCTGATTAACATCCCATTATCTAGAGAGCTAAAATGTATCACTTCAACCTAAAAATAAACATCTTTTCTTTTTATATTGCATAATAAATAAAGAAAAAATAAATAATATATATATGTGCTTCTCACTAAATTAGAATATCATCAAAAAGTTAATTTATTTCAGTACTTCAATACAAAAAGTTAAACTCATATTTTATCGCAACCTCCGATCCTCACAAGATCTCCTGCTCTACTCCCCTCTCATCTCCTCCTCCTACAACCATATACAAGATTTCTCCCGTGCTTCCTCCCTACTCTGGAACTCTCTGACCCAAAGTATCAGACTCTCGCCTACCGTGGAAACCTTCAAAAGGAACCTGAAGACCCACCTCTTCCGACAAGCCTACAACCTGCAGTAACCACCGCTCGACCATACCGCTGCACGACCAGCTCTACCCTCACCTACTGTATCCTCACCCATCCCTCGCAGATTGTGAGTCCTCGTGGGCAGGGTCCTCGCTCCTCCTGTACCAGTCGCTGTCACATTGTGTTCAAGATTATTGTAATTGTTCTTGTATTATACCCCTTTTTCACATGTAAAGCGCCATGGAATAAATGGTGCTATAATAATAAATAATAATAATAATAATGTGCCAGGTCCTGTCTATGTTTCCTGCATGGCGGTATCAGTTCCCGTGTCTGAACTGTGTCCTGTCTGTGCACTCTAGCCAGCTGTCTTTCTGCCTTTCCTGGAGGCTGTAATTCCAGACCCGTGTGTACACGCTCTTACTGTTATGATCTGCTACAAGCACTAAGGAAAGAAAGGAGATCTGTCCCTACAATAGAACTAAGCTAGATCACTACGATGTAACGGGGAACCTGATCCTGCGATCAGACCCGCTAAAGTCCTCGGCTAGTCTGTACGAAGACCTATAGATGCAAGGGAGGGATCCCTACAAGAACTAGGGACTGGGATAAAGTTGGGCACCTCCTAGCAGAAATTGTAGCAGTAAAAGACAAACACAAAACATAGAACATAAAGGTCCGAAGACCAAGCTAAACAGACTGAGAAAGGTAACAAAGCACCAGGCTAACTTAAGAGTAGAAATTACAATGAAGTCCAGCAAGGCCAGGAGGGCGGAGCAGGATTAAATAGGCAAAAAAGGTCATGTGACCAGCAAACTAGAAAAAACCTAACAGGAGAGTTCTAACAGTACCCCCTCTTCTAAGAGGATCCTCCGGATCTCCTAGGCCCAGGCTTATCAGAAAACCTCCTGTGAAACGCTCTGACAAGTCTGGAAGCAGAAACATCATCCGCCCTCACCCATGAGTTATCCTCAGGTCCGAAACCTTTCCAAGCGACGAGATACTGCAAACTCCCTCTATACCGTCTAGAATTTAGGATGCGGGAAATTTCGCATTCCCCGTCCACCACCACCGGAGGAACAGTGGCAGAGACGTCTCCATCCGACACACAAGCTCTTTTCAACAGAGAAACATGAAACACCGGATTAATCTTCCAGGAGGTAGGAACCTCCAACCTAACAGAAGATTGGTTAACTACCTGAAGCACCTTAAAGGGCCCTACAAACTTGGGACCCAATTTTTTAGAAGGAATCCTCAACCGCAGATTCTTAGAGGACAACCAAACCATGTCACCAATAGCAAACAAAACCTCTTGCCGTTTCCTATCAAAGTACCTCTTAGATTTTTTGTTAGCCTCCTGAAGATTACCAGTCACCGGAAAAACTCTCCTCCTCAGGCACAGCCGATACCAATTTGGAGAATGACCCAAAAGATGGATGTCTCCCAGAACAACAAAAAAAAGGCGAACAACCAGCAGAAGAGGATGTATGGTTGTTAATAGCAAACTCAGCAAGTGGCAGAAACTCAGACCACCCCTCCTGATTGTCTGCCACAAAACAATGCAAGAACTGCTCAACATCCTGATTCTTCCTTTCTGTCTGGCCATTAGACTCAGGATGATATCCGGATGAAAACAACAAATGAACTCCCAACCTGTCACAAACCTGTCACAAAAATCACGCCAAAAACGAGCCACGAACTGAGGTCCCCTATCCGAAACAATGTCAGTAGGAACGCCATGTAGTCAGACAATTTCCTTGACAAAGGCCTTAGCGAGTGTCTTAGCGCAGGGCAGATTGATGAAAGGAACAAAGTGACACATCTTGCTAAAACGGTCCACGACCACCCAGATGACTGTGAAATCCTCAGAGGGGGGAAGGTCCGTAATAAAGTCCATAGCCAGATGTGTCCAAGGTGCACTAGGAACATCCAGAGGGCAAAGCAACCCCGCTGCTGGAGTATGTGAAGACTTAGATCTAGCACACACCGTACATTGACGCACCCACTTAATGACTTCCTTCTGCCATCCAGGCCACCTAAAACTGCGACCCACATGTCTCTTGGTCTCAGAAATTCCTGGGTGACCTGCCAACCGAGACTCATGACACTCAACAAACAAATCTCTCCTAAAGGTCCTAGGCACAAACAACCTCCCATGGGGAGTGTTAGATGGGGCATTCTCCTGTGCTTTAAGAATCTCATCTTCCAAAACGGAGTCCAATGCAGCAATCACAACACCTTCTTGCAAAATGCTCCCCTCCTCCTCAGCACCGACCATGGGAGAAAAGCTGCGAGACAAAGCATCAGCTTTAACATTCTTGGTACCCGGGATGTAAGTAACGGAAAAATTAAACCGCGAGAAAAAAAGTGCCCACCTAGCCTGATGGGCATTCAAGCGCTTGGCAGCATCAAGATAGATCAGATTTTTATGCTCAGTGAAAACCTGAATGGGAAATTCAGCACCTTCCAAGAGATGACGCCAGTGTTCAAATGCGAGTTTAATAGCCAGCATTTCCTGGTTACCAATATCGTAATTAAGTTCAGTCTCAGAAAAAATTTTTGAAAAAAAAGCACAGGGATGTACTCCATCCTTGATTTCCTGAGACAACACCGCACCGACCCCCACCGAAGAAGCATCAACCTCAACCAAAAACGGCTTAGTCACATCAGGCTGCATAAGGATAGGAGTAGAGCTGAACCTCTCCTTTAGAAACACAAAAGCTTCAATGGCCTCAGTAGTCCACTGAACCGCATTAGCGCCTTTCCTGGTGAGATTGGTCAGTGGTTTGACAATAATAGAAAATTTTTTAATGAATTTTCTGCAATAATTGGCGAAACCCAAAAACCTCTGTATCGATTTCAAACCAATAGGCCTAGGCCATTCCGGAACCGCCTGAACCTTCACAGGGTCCATCTCAAAGCCTTCGCTGGAGATAATGTAGCCCAAAAAACTAATTCTCTGTACAGCAAACTCACATTTCTCCAGCTTGGCAAAAAGCGAATTGTCAATTAATAACTGTAATACCTCACGTACGCTCCGCCAATGAGACTCCAGATCAGGCGAATAAATCAAAATGTCATCCAAATACACAACCACATTTTTGCCGATCAAAGATCTAAGGATGTCATTAATAAGATTCTGAAAAAATGCTGGAGCATTGGTAAGACCAAAAGGCATAACCAGGTTCTCAAAATGACCCACAGGAGTGTTAAAAGCAGTCTTCCATTCATCACCCTCCTTCATGCGCAACAAATTGCATGCCCCCCGGAGATCAATTTTAGAGAACCACTTGGCCCCCACTAACTGGTTAAACAAATCAGGAATCAATGGCAGTGGGTAAGGATTGCGTACAGTAATTTTATTAATCTCACGAAAATCCAGACAAGGACGTAAACCGCCGTCCTTTTTTTTAACAAAAAAAATCCAACAGCCACAGGAGACTTGGAAGGCCTAATGTGACCGGCGGCCAAGCTTGTCTGTATGTATTCCTCCAAAGCCTTTCTCTCAGGAATAGTAAGATTAAATAAACGACTTTTAGGAAGAGTTGCTCAAGGGACAAATTCAATGGTACAATCATAGTCTCTATGGGGAGGCAATATTTGTGACTCCTCCTCAGAAAAAACTCTCCAAAAATCCTGAATAGGTACAGGTAATTCCCCTTTTTCCACTGCAGCAATACGTCCGTTACAACACTTGTCATAACACTTAGGACTCCAGGACTTAATTTCATTGGTAGATCAATCCAGTACAGGATTGTGCAATTTTAACCAGGGTAACCCCAAAATTACTGGAGAAGGCAAATTATTTAATACCACCAAATCCAAATTTTCTTGATGAACACCATTAATAGTGAGGGGAAATTCACAGACATTGTGAGTAACACTCTTCAAGGGGGAGCCATCAACAGAAACCACAGCAATAGGGGATGACAAAGGTTTGGGTTTTAATTTATGTTTTTCCAAGAATCCCCCATCAATCACATTCAGAGTGGAACCACAATCCACAAGTATCCAAAATTCAATTAATTCTTCCTGAGCAGTGGTAGTAGCAGAAAGAAATACCCCCTTAGAATTTAAACAGGCAATACGGGCGTAACTGACCTTTTTTTTTTCTTTGTTCATACGAAGTACACAGTTCTTAATAAAATGATCAGATTTTCCGCAATAAAAGCACAAACCTTCCGAAGATCTGCGGTCTTTTTCCTGAGAGCGGGGTGCCATCGCCCCAATCTCCATTGGCTCTCCAATGTCAGTACAGACCCTCTCAAGACTCGGAGCTGACATGGCAGAGGATTTACTTTCATTAACCCTTGCACGCAGTCTCCTGTCCACCCGTATAGCTAATTGCATAGCCTCCTGCAAGTTTCCAGGTGTGGGATAAGAAATCAGCAAATCCTTAACCCTTTAACCTAGCCCCTGAAGAAACAAACTTTTCAACGCTGAATCGTTCCACCCCACCTGGGCAGACCACCGACGGAAGTGAGAATAATATTTTTCCACATTACCTGATCCCTGCCTCAAATGTCTTAATTCAGTCTCAGCCGATGAGACACGATCAGGATCATCATACAACAAACCCAAAGCAGAAAAAAAATTATCCACTGATCTAAAGCATGGATCACTAGGTTGGAGAGAAAAGGCCCATCCCTGAGGTTCTTTGCGCAAAAGTGACATTATGAACCCTACGCGCTGTGATTCATCATCAGAGGATCTGGGTCTCAAACGAAAATACAATAAGCAAGCATTTTTAAAGGAAAAAAATTCCTGTTGATCACCAAAGAATAAATCAGGCAAACGTACCTTTGGCTCCACAAAATGTGCTCCAGAACAGCTACTCATGTGTTGTTGGAGCTCGGCCACCTCCAGAGAGAGTCCCTGCAGGCGTTGAGCCAAATCCTGAACCGACACCATGATGGAAACTGGAAGTCTTTCCTTAGAGATTTTTTTTTTGGGCTGGACTTACTGTTATGATCTGCTACAAGCACTAAGGAAAGAAAGGAGATCTGTCCCTACAATAGAACTAAGCTAGATCACTACGATGTAACGGGGAACCTGATCCTGCGATCAGACCCGCTAAAGTCCTCGGCTAGTCTGTACGAAGACCTATAGATGCAAGGGAGGGATCCCTACAAGAACTAGGGACAGGGATAAAGTTGGGCACCTCATTGCAGAAATTGTAGCAGTAAAAGACAAACACAAAACATAGAACATAAAGGTCCGAAGACCAAGCTGAACAGACTGAGAAAGGTAACTAAGCACAAGGCTAACTTAAGAGTAGAAATTACAATGAAGGCCAGCAAGGCCAGGAGGGCGGAGCAGGATTAAATAGGCAAAAAGGTCATGTGACCAGCAAACTAGAAAAAACCTAACAGGAGAGTTCTAACACTTAGCCTGTTCGTCCCGCCCTCTGGGGGCCGCATACCCAGACTTGCTCCTGTATCTCGCTTCAGTAACAGTTCCTGTCTGAACTGTCTCCTAACCTGCTTCCTGTTTTTCTCTATGTCCGTACCTTCCCTTTCTCCTGCATTGTCTGAACCAGCACTTGGCTTTACCTTGGCTCGTTCCTGTATTTGTTGCAGTAACAGTTCGTGTCTGAACTGTCTCCTAACCTGTCTCCTGTTTTTCTCTATGTCCGTACCTTCCCTTTTTCTGCAGAGTCTCAACCTGCACCTATCTTCTACTCGTTGTCGCTGTACTTCCGTTTGTGAGTTTAGAGTCCACTCGCTACTTCATGGCGAGTATCTTGTGTGTATCTGGTTCTGCCTTTCCCTTCCAGTCTGTTCCGTGTGAACAGAGCCCTGTCCCCTCTGCCCTGCCTTGTTTGTCGCTCCAGCGGTTCTTGCCTGCTCTGCCTTGTTCACCGCTCCGGCGGTTCTTGCCTACTCTGCCTTGCTCACCGCTCCGGCGGTTCTTGCCTGCTCTGCCTTGCTCACCGCTCCGGCGGTTCTTGCCTGCTCTGCCTTGCTCACCGCTCAGGCGGTTCTTGCCTGCTCTGCCTTTGCTCACCGCTCCGGCGGTCTCACTCTGCTCTGCCTTTGCTCACCGCTCCAAGCGGTCTCGCTCTGCTCTGACCCTTTGCTCACTGCTCTGGCAGTCTCGCTCTGCTCTGACCATTTGCTCACTGCTCCGGCAGTCTCGCTCTGCTCTGACCCTTTGCTCACTGCTCCGGCAGTCTCACTCTGCTCTCACCCTTTGCTCACTGCTCCGGCAGTCTTGCTCTGCTCTGACCCTTTGCTCACTGCTCCGGCAGTCTTGCTCTGCTCTGACCCCTTGCTCACTGCTCCGGCAGTCTCGCTCTGCTCTGACCCTTTGCTCACTGCTCCGGCAGTCTCGCTCTGCTCTGAACCTTTGCTCACTGCTCCGGCAGTCTCGCTCTGCTCTGACCCTTTGCTCCCTGCTCTGGCAGTCTCGCTCTGCTCTGACCCTTTGCTCACTGCTCCTGCAGTCTCGTCTTGCTCTGCTCTTGCTCTCCACTCCGGGCAGCCTCACTCTGCTGTGTTTGTCCACCGCATCTGCGGTTCTGTTCCTGAGTCCCAGTCTGTACTGGGTCCTATCCACTCTGTGCTCCAACCTGTCGTACCTGCCAGTACCTCCCTGTCTGCATACCAGCCGTGTCTGCCTATACCCACCAGTCTGTGTGCCAGCCTAACCTGCCTGTTCCTGTATTCCCCGATGTGGGTCAACAGCCGTGTCCTGGGTCTGACCTGGAGTAGCACCTGGTCCCTCTGCTCGGTTCCTCCTTGGTGCACTGGCGTCGTATGCCGTCGTGCGACCTTGGTCGGATCGGGTGGATACTTAGTTACGCCCCTCCAGGCATTCACTCTCCGGTACGGTCCAGTGGAATCACTACATATACACGCACACACCAGTCAGTCCGGGCACGTGCATTACAGCTGTGGCATTGCAGTGATTGGCTGTCTGCATATCGTCATCAGGTCTATATAAGACCTGGTGCCCCTATGCTCGTCACAGTCTAAACCGGAAACAGGTAGAGTTGGGAGAGGTGCTGCTGTCTGAGGGACCGAATTATCGGTATAATAGTTAGGTATAGGTATTCCACACCAAGATACATATCCATCTGAACTAACAGTCCTTCTGAGAACTAATCCAGCTGCATATATTCAGTGGTGATAGCAGCAGTTAGGCACGCAGAGAAATTTGCGAACACTATAATGCACAATAGTGTCCATTGCACGTTCTGTCTGCTTCTGCTGTTATTATTATTATTTATTGCTATAGCGCCATTTATTCCATGGTGCTTTACATGTGAAAAAGGGATACACATACAAAAACAATTACAATAATCTTCAACAAAACGTGACGGTGACTGGTACAGGAGAAGCGAGGACCCTGCCAGCGAGGGCTCACAATTTACATGGGATGGGTGAGGATACAGTAGGTAAGGGTAGAGCTGGTCTTGCAGCGGTATGGTGGAGCGAGGGGTTACTGCAGGTTGTAGGCTTGTCAGAAGAGGTAGGTCTTCAGGTTCCGATTGAAGGTTTCCACAGTAGGCAAGAGTGTGATATGTTGGGGTAGAGAGTTCCAGAGTAGAGGGGATGGATGGGAGAAATCTTGTATGCGATTGTGGGAAGAGGAGACAAGAGGGGAATAGAGCAGGAGATCTTGGAGGATTGAAGGTTACGTGCAGGTATGTATTGGGAGACTAGGTCACAGATATATGGAAGAGACAGGTTGTGGATGGCTTTGTATGCCGTGGTTAGGGTTTTGAACTGGAGTCTCTGGGCAATGGGGAGCCAGTGAAGGGATTGACAGAGAGGAGAGCTCAGGGAATAGCGGGGGGACAAGTGGATTAGTGGGGTAGCAGAGTTTAGGATAAATTGGAGAGGTGCAAGAGTGTTGGAAGGGAGGCCACAGAGCAGGAGGTTGCAGTAGTCAAGTCGGGAGATGATGAAGGCGTGCACTAGTGTTTTTGCAGATTCGTGGTGGAGGAATGTGCGGATCCGGGAGATATTTTTGAGTTGGAGTCGGAAGGAAATGGAAAGGGCTTGGATATGTGGTTTGAAGGAGAGATTAGAGTCCATGGTTAACCTAACGCAGCGAATTTGCGGGACTGGGGAGAATGAATAGCCATTGACATTGATAAATAGGTCAGGTGGGGGAGATGAATGAGATGGTGGAAAGAAGATGAATTCAGTTTTATCCATGTTAAGTTTTAAAAATCTAGCAGAAAAAAAGGATGAAATAGAGGACAGACATTGTGGGATTTTGGTTAGTAGGGAGGTGATATTGGCTCCGGAGAGGTAGATCTGAGTGTCATCAGCATAGAGGTGATACTGAAAGCCATGAGACACTATGAGCTGTCCCAGGCCAAAGGTGTAGATGGAGAAGAGCAGGGGTCCTAGAACTGAAGCTTGGGGGACACCAACGGATAGGGAGCGAGATGTGTAGGTGGTGTGTGAGTGGGGACACTAAATGTCCTGTTTGTTAGGTATGAAGAGATCCAAGATAGGACCAGTTCTGTGATGCCGGGAGATGAGAAAGTCTGTAATAAGAGGGAATGGTCCCCTGTGTCAAAGGCAAATGACATGTCTAGGAGGAGGGGGGCAGAGTAGTGTCGCTTGGATTTGGCGGTTAGTAGATCGTTGGTGACTTTAGTCAAGGCAGTTTCAATAAAATGGTGCAGTCGGAAGCCAGATTAGAGGCGGTCAAAAAGAGAGAATGAGCAGAGGTGAGAGGATAATTCAAAGTGGACATGTTAGCAGAATACAGGCATTTTTTTATTTTATTCACATTGCTGTATTGTAGAAGCAGAGACAATTTTCCATCATCACATGTGATCCCTTATTACTGCCGTAATAATACAGACATTTTTTGGAGCGTGCCAAATATACTCGATTTAAAGTCAGCTAGCTGTGTGTTGTTGAACCTATTCACACTTGGTCGCTGAACAATACTATACTAAAAGGTCCCATGATACTATACTAAAAGATCCCATATTACTGCTGTAATAATACAGACATTTTTGGGAACGTTGTGTGTTCAAACCTATTCACAGTTGGTCACTGACAAATAGCATATCTGTGAACAATGTTGTCAGACTATTACGGCACTTTTACACACTGACAATAAAACATACAAAGACCAAGCTAAAATGGATTTTCCTGGAAAAAATGTTAAGAAACATTCTTTCCAGGGTAATGAATTGTAAATAAGGCCAAAAAAATAATAATAAAAAAAAGTTATGGAAGAGATTTATGCAACCAGATTGAACACTCATCTTGCGTTGATGATACCACCTAGCACCTGTCCCTATTGTAAATGCATCTAATCTTTTTTACTTCTTCTATCTAATAGTAAGTATGTAACCTTTATAAGTATTTAACCTTTGTACATTAGTATCTACAAAAGTGTATGCAATATCATACTATTCCTTTGATTCTGTATTTTATCTTTCAAATTAACTGTTATAAATAAAATTGCGTTATATTACAAGTGGTTGCCTTCTTTAAAGCCGTATCTGAACCTTATTGCTAAAAGCTTGGCAATACATAATTTGGCGTAGTCGGCAGGATTCGCAGAAGGCTCAGAAGTTCTTTTTTGTTAAAAATTACAATCATCTGGAATTTATAAGGACTCTGTGTGACCTTTTAAATCAACTATTATAAAGAAAATTGCATTATATCGCAAAGGGTTGCCTTCTTTAAAGCCGTATCCAAACCTTAAAAACTTGGCAAAACTGGGTCCCAAACTCTTCTATGGACCTCCATCTTCGCTACAATTCATATGTAATGACCACCCCCTGGGATTCCAACTGTTGATATCTTGCGGCTAGCAGGACCTCTCGCAATTCTCCAGCTCTGGTCCTGGTTCTCCTATTTGTCTCTTCAGACAAGCTTAGGCCCCGCAGTCCGCTCACCACCTGGATCCTGGCTCTCCTGTCCACAGTCCACAACAGCCCCAGCGGGGAAGGCTGCGGCCTGGGTTCGGGCCTTCGTGGTTCCAGGAAAGCAGCCTGTTCTGGACCCCTGGCTCCTGCCACCTATGCTCTCACACCAGCTTCTTCTGGCTCCGACATTCCTCTGGTCATTCGCTCGAGAGTCTTGCGTGATTCTGCCAACTTTGTTGCCCACTAAGCACGTTACACTGTATGGATGACTAATTGAATCCAGAATTATTTTTTAACTCTTTTTTAGAGTATTATATGCCTCAGAAATGTACCCCTGAGCACAGAATACTCTCTGAATGAGTAAGTGAATACAGAAAAATGTTTCAACACTTTTTTGGAGTGTTATATAACACCAAAATGTATCACAAAGCAAGGAATACTGTATGGATCACAAAATAGTACATTTTTTTCACAAACAAAAGATAAAAGGTCAACTGCCACAGTTATATATTTGCCAAAAAGGAGAACCAGGTAATGGCGCTGTCTTTGCCACCGAGTGAGATCAAGGTGCAGGATCTTCGGGTTGCTTGTAAGTAAAATTGTTTTATTCACACTAATATAAAACAAATAAAAACTATATACACAATGCATTTCGGTTGCTTGCAGCCTTCTTCAGGTGTTTGAAAAAAGTTAATTTGACCCTTCTTTTATAGCTCTTTGCCAGTGAGAGAGGGATGGAATTTATTAACAAGAAGAGGAGGAGTGATTCATTCTGCATTGTTCTCAGTTTCTTTCATATAAATAAACATAAAAACATATAAATATTATATATAAAATAGCAAATAACAAACCTTTTTTGTAAGAAACGTCAATCTGATTAACATCCCATTATCTAGAGAGCTAAAATGTATCACTTCAACCTAAAAATAAACATCTGTTCTTTTTATATTGCATAATAAATAAATAAAAAATATATAATATAATATAATATATATATATATATATATACTGTATATGGGAGCTAGATGTGTAGGTGGTGTGTGAGTGGGGACACTGAATGTCCTGTTTGTTACGTATGAAGAGATCCAAGATAGGACCAGTTCTCTGATGCCGGGAGATGAGAAAGTCTGTAGTAAGAGGGAATGGTCCACTGTGTCAAAGGCAGATGACATGTCTAGGAGGAGGGGGGCAGAGTAGTGTCGCTTGGATTTGGCGGTTAGTCGGTCGTTGGTGACAGTTTCAGTAGAATGGTGTAGTCGGAAGCCAGATTAGAGGCGGTCAAAAAGTCAGCAGGAGGAGAGGTGAGAGGACAGTTCAAAGTGGACATGTTATCAGAGTACAGGCATTTTTTTATTTTATTCACATTGCTATATTGTAGAAGCAGAGACAATTTTCCATCCTCACATGTGATCCCTTATTACTGCCGTAATAATATAGACATTTTTTGGAGTGTGCTAAATATACTCGATTTAAAGTCATCTAGCTGTGTGTTGTTGAACATATTCACACTTGGTCGCTGAACAATACTATACTAAAAGGCCACAGCCTAAAACTGTGGTCATAACACCTGATCCCATATTACTGCTGTAATAATACAGACATTTTTGGGAACGTGTCAGATATTACACTCCATTTAAAGTATGGCAGGTGTGTGTTCAAACCTATTCACAGCTAGTCACTGACAAATAGCATATCTGTGAACAATGTTGTCAGACTATTACGCCACTTTTACACACTGACAATAAAACATACAAAAACCAAGCTAAAATGGATTTTCCTGGAAAAAATGTTATGAAACATTCTTTCCAGGGTAATGGCTTGTATATAAGGCCAAAAAAATAATAATAAAAAAAAGTTATGGAAGAGATTTATGCAACCAGAATGAACACTTATCTTGAGTTGATGATACCACCTAGCACCTGTTCCTATTGTAAATGCATCTAACAGCGTTATCGATAGGGAATAGAATAGATTTTATTTTTTTTCTGGCAGCACCAGCAGCATGCAGTATAAGGCAATAATACTTGGCTGGATCAGTGCAATACGCAATTCATACTGCGATACCTCACCGTAAACTAATTTCAGATAAGACAGGTAATATTTTAGAAGGTAGAATCTCTTAGAATTGTCCTTCCCATTATTAAACAGTGGGTCTCCTATACTGTTATTCCATATATGCAGCCACTAGAAGGGCTGGCAAAAATTAGTACTCACTCCAATACGCATTTGAAGAGACTTAAAAAAAAAAACTAAATAATAAAAACACAGCAGGATCTTTAGTATAAAAACCAGACTCGCCAATGTAACCTCAATGTAATAACATTGTACAGCTCTTACACCTCCTCCTCCTCTTGTTTGGTTGGCCTCCATCTTCACAATGACCACATCAGTCACAAGCAGGAAGCACTGCAGCACTGCCTTGGCCAAGCTGAAACAGGCTGTGCTGAAGATAATATGCTTAATGCTTAGGTGACAATCCGCACACTGCTGCAGAGTTGTTGGCTCTCAGATCTGTGGCTCTCACCCCTGAACATACAGCTAGGCATGGTCATGTGTGACAATAGCCGGAACCTGGTGGTGGAGAAATGACAGCCGGAGTAGATAAAGTTTCCCTGTATGCCAGTCCTTTCATCCGACCTAAAGAATATGGCTGTCGTGAAATACTACTCTCTCCGAGAAGCAGCACTGGCTAAGAAAAGTCTGTGTGAAGGTTCCCGGACACTTTATGGCTGCTTTTTTACTGTGAATTGGATGTGCTTATGCACGTTGTTTCTCAAAACACATTACAGATCAGGCCATTGCCCAACTCTGTAGTCATGAAATTCAAGGCGCAATGAAAGATCTTTGTTTGTCGAAACACCACCAAGAAATGTGAGTTGATGTTGCACGGGCTGCCATTTCTTATTCAACAAGCTGCATTCGAGGACTTCCTGGGAGAAATGATAGCCGGAGTAGATAGAGTTTCCCTCTATGCCAGTCCTTTCACTGAGCTAAAGAATATGGCTGTGGTGAAATACAACTCTCACCGAGAAGCAGTGTCAGACTGAAGAACATTGGGCTCACCAGAGGATTTGATTCTCTGAGGGCCCACCATTCTCCCCGGCTCAAGAGCCCCATAGTAGCTGCAAGGTTTGCATTATGAACTCCTCTGGTGGGCCCTGGATGAAGGAGAATCCAGGGCCCACCAGAGAAGTTTCTGGCTCTCTGGTGGGTCTGTCCAACCATGCACTATGAACAGCCCTGGCTAAGAAAAGTCTGTGAGAAGGTTCCCAGACACTCTATGGCTGATTTTTTACTGAGGGGGAAACCCACACAAACACGGGGAGAACATACAAACTTCTTGCAGATGTTGTCCTTGGTGGGTGGGATTTGAACCCAGGATCCCAGTGCTTCAAGGCTGCATTGCTAACCACTGAGCCACTGTGCCGCCCTCTCTGTCCTCCCTCTGATGTCTAACATGCTGGAGAAACTTGCTACCTACTGCCACTCAGTATCTTCAGCTCATTTGTGAGAAACTAATGTATTTGGGCAGCGACTCAGTCTACCAAATAAAATTTCTGAGAAGGAAATTGTGGATGGCTTCACTTCTGGTACTGGGTGGCAATACCAAACCACTGAAAATATTCCAGACTGGTTGGAGCCAACTTGATTCCCACAGAAAAGTACCATTAGCAAGCTAAGGAGATGATGGCCTCTATCATCATCATGACCTACAAGGTTTGCACTATGAACTCTCTTGAAGGAGAAGCCAGGGCCTACCGGATGAGTCTCCGGTTCTCTGGTGGGCCTGTCCAATCCTGCCGAAAAGCAGCCCTGGATAATAAAAGTCTGTTGCAAGGTTCCTGGACACTCTATGGCTGCTTTTTTTACTGAGGACTGGCTCCAGCAATCTATAAGTTTGCAATCTATAAGATCCCTTCACTGGTTCCCAATTGCCCAGCATATTCAGTTCAAACTACTAACACTGACCTACAAAGCTATCCATAAGCTTTCTCTTCTGTACATCTGTGAACTAATCTCCCATATATTCCCTTACGTAACCTCTGGTCTAACATGCTGGAGAAACTTGCACCTACTGCCACTCAGTATCTTCAGCTCCTTTATGAAATACTAATGTATTTGGGCAGCCACTCAGTTTACCAAATAAAATTCCTGAGAAGGAAATTGTAGATGGCTTTACTTCTGGTTCTGGGGGCACTGCTAATACCATGGCGTCATGCCATAATTCACTGGAAATATTCCTGGCTGATTGGAGACAAGCTCATTCCCATAGAAAAGCACCAGAAAGCTAAGGAGATGGTGGCCTGTATTATCATGAATAATTTGCTCGTTAACAAGGAGAGTGACTACTGCTGCTGTCTACCTTGTGAATATTGTGTTGAAGCTTGATTGACCCAGGACCCACAATCCTATACATCCGGAAGATGTGTTCCATTCCAGGGTCCTACTGGGTCCCAGCTTCCACAATATTAACCCAGTGATGCGTCAGTGGGATGTACCGTCCCTGGTCACAAGCACTTGTCCATGTGTATGTGGTTAGTTGGTCCTTCCCACTAACTGCACTGGTGAGGGTACGGGTAATGTTCTGGGACCCATGCTTGTGTAAGGTAGGGATGCCACACCGGGAGAAATAGTGGTGGCTGGGGACCCTGCTCTGGAACCATGCCCGGCTGCTAATCTGCCTTATCGGGCAGATGACCGGTGGGCTGGTCTGTTCGGTCATAAAATGGGCTGCCTGGCTACTGTTGTCAGTGTACAATTGTGTATCTGTGTGTCATGCATTCTGTGGGGAGTCTGAGGTTATCTGCTTATCTACTTATCTTTATGGTAGGCAAATAAACAAATGACTGGACAACGCAGAGTTCTAAGAGTTTAGGATGGGCAATCCAGAAACAGATTTGACTTTGAAAAGCTGATCTTGTATATTGTGCACTAATTAATAGCTTCTAATGCCTCTAACTGCAGAGTTTGCTCTGAAGAGTTTGTCATTGTCTGTATATACACACACTGCACAGTACCACTTCCTGTCCTGTATATATAGACTGCACAGTATCACTCCTCCTGTCTTGTATATACACTGCACAGTACCACTTCTCCAGTCCTGTTGTCAGATAGGCGTCATTATTGGTTTAGTATTTTCAATATTACTATGGCCAAATAAAAATATATATTGGAAAATCTGTTTAAATTGATTATGCCAAGTAATCGCCTCTCCTCTGGATAGGGGATAACTGTCCAATCGCTGGAGATCCGACTGTTGTCACCCCCATGATCCCGAGAATCGGAGCTCTGCAAAGCTGTGGCCGATCATGCGCACTGTGGCGCCATTCACATGCGGCTCTTCAAATAACTCCTTTTAGGAGAGTGAGGGGCACGACAAAGTAAAGCAAAATCCACTGATCGGGGGCAATGAGTGTTAGGGTACATGTACACGATCAGTAATTGCTGCGGATTTATGCAGGACAAGCAATCCGCAGCGGCCAGATGTTACAGCATAGTGGATGGGAGTTGTAGAAACCTCATGTCCACTATGCGTCTCCATGCACCTGCGGATCACCTGCAGATACGGATATGTGGCACGTGTTTCCAGACCGCACCATGTCAATTTCTCCTGCAGAGACGGTAGTCTCCGCAAGAGAAATTATATCAGTGCAATGTATAGGATGCAGTGAATCCGCATGGTTCAATGAACAGATGTGGATTCACCTGCATGCAGCACTTTGGCCGCAGCATAAAGTAAACTACATCCAAAGTGCTGTCAATACCGACCGTGTGCACATACTCTTATAGTATGTGGGCTGGTGGGGTTTTTGTGGGAGGGCTGCTTCTTTGACCCAGTCCGGCCCTGTCTGGAACTCTCGCCTACTGTTGAAACTTTCAAAAGGAAGCTGAAAACCCATCTCTTCAGAAAAGCATACAACCTGCAGTAACCCCTCGCTCCACCATACCGTTGCACGACCAGCTCTACCCTGGCCTACTGTATCCTCACCCATCCCTTATAGACTGTTTGTGTGCCCCCATGGGCAGGGTCCTCTCTCCTTTTGTACCAGTCAGTGACCTCTTTTCACATGTAAAGCGCCATGGAATAAACGGTGCTATAATAATAAAGAATAATTATACTACTTGTACTCTGGGTCAATTGATGGCACTTTCCTGGTGTTTGCCCATAAATTGATGTGTTTTGGCAGCTTTTGGTATGCGTTTGGTTTTGGCACCCATTGAATCCAATGGCGCTCAGCGAATATTCGACAAATACGTTGGCGAATATTGCAAAAACGGCACTCATACTCTGAAACAAATATTGAAATATTCTCTCGTTTCTAATCAGCAACACCCTTAAAAAAATTATGTGGGCATGGCATGAAGGTCATCCTGGTGATATGGTGGTGGAGGATGAGGAGAAGGAGGAGGGCGACATAAAATAGAAGAATTCCTTAAGCGTATACCCATGTCTGGGTGTGAAGGGTTGCGTAGGAATAGACCCCCCCCAAAAAAAAAAAACACTTGATTTGAGTTTATATCCCAATTCTATCATCTGATGGTGTTGAGAAGTCTGGCCCAATCTAGCTCTTGTTCATTTTTATAAGAGTCAGCCTGTCTGCATTGTCAGTTGACAGGCGGATGAGCCTATCAGTTATATCAGTTATAATG
Organism: Phyllobates terribilis; assembly: GCF_046119375.1. Classification (NCBI taxonomy): domain Eukaryota; kingdom Metazoa; phylum Chordata; class Amphibia; order Anura; family Dendrobatidae; genus Phyllobates; species Phyllobates terribilis. The sequence continues at coordinate 404,125,076 of NW_027362761.1, read as the reverse complement.
GCCTCGGCAGCACTAAAAACCATCTCTGACAAAACGCTAGCGCAGGGCATGCCAGGACCTCCAAGGCGTAGAGAGACAGTTCATGCCACGTGTCCAGCTTGGATACTCAACAGTTGTAAGGCACAGAGAGGAATCATTGAGGATGCTTGTACGGTCGCCATTGTAGTCCTTCAGCATCTTCCAAAACTTTATCCTCCATGTCAGAATACCCTATGTATTAGGGCCTGGGGGCTGGGAGGGTCTGAGAAAACTGTCCCAGACCTTTCACAGGGTTCCCCTGCCTCTGCCACATCAAGTTTGTGTCACCCTCGCCTGTACTCCTTGGTTGTCCAATGAACTGTCAGTGACCTCTGCCGCCAGCGTTGTCAGATGAGAATTTTTTTTTTTTATAATTCTTCAACAAGGGCCTGAACTGAATATCTCCAAAAATTAGCTCCTTCGGTTTCCTCCCTCTACTAACCTACCTATACCTGACTTTTACTAACCTACCTTTACCTGAGTTTTATTAACCTACCTATATCTGACTTTTACTAACCTACCTATACCTGACTTTGCAATTTCCTTTAGGTGGTGCCACCATAACTCCCAATCAGCACGCCTTCTGTCTTGGAGTCATATTTGACACATAACTTTACTTTATTCAACGTGGAAAATCACTCACTCGCTCATGTCACTTGCACTTTAAAAACATCTCCAGAATTCGACCTTTTCTCACCTTTGATACTGCAACTCTCTTCTAATCGGTCTCCCTCTAAACAAACTGTCTCCTCTCCAATCCCTTCTGAATGCAGCACCCAGGGTCGCATTTCTATCAAGCCACTTCACCGATGCCTCTACCATATGCCAGTCGTTGCACTGGTTAGGTTACCCATTCACTACAGAATACAATACAAACTCATCTCTCTCACCCACCAAGCTCTCCACAGTTCTGCACTGCCTTATATCTCATCCCTCATTTCTGTCTATCACCCCTCCCGTGCCCTCCTTTCTGCAACAGATCTAAGACTAACATCCTCCTTAATCAGAACCCCACACCTCCGTCTCCAAGACATCTCTCGTGTCGCGCAAGTTTTCTATAATGCCCAAAATGTGCGAGGGTCTTGCTAAAGGCAGCGAAACATAAAGTGAACCATGTGTGCCAGACTGCTAACAGCCAAGACTTCCCTGTTCTCACCAAGAGGATGACTGTCCATATTCTCTTCCTCCTCCTCCTCATTATCACCCAATCTGCATTGAGATAAGATGCGACTGGGCTGAGTAGCATCACCCTATATAGTTCCTTACTCTGCCTGCAATGCCTCCTCTTTAATTGTGAGAAGCTAGCATTTCAGTAGGCAGAGAAGCGGGATGGTGACTCTAATTGTGGCATCATAGTTGCTCACCATCTTGGTGAAGTCCTCAAAGTTTTGGAGGACGGCACAGATGTCAGACATCTATTCCCACTCATCAACTCTTATGTGCGGAGGCTGACCTGAATGCCGACGGGCGTGTTGAAGCTGGTACTCAACAACTGCTCACTGCTGTTCAAAATCATTCCAAACATCTGCAACGTTGATTTCCAATGCGTTGTTACATCACACACCTGTCGGTGAGCTGGAAGCTGCAAACGCTGCTGAAGCCCTGCCAGGGTGGCGGAAGCCATAGCTGACTTTCTGAAATGGACACACATGTGACGTACTTTCACAAGCCGCTCTGGCAGATCCGGGTAGGTTTTGAGAAACCGCTGAACCACTAAGTTGAGCACATGGGCCAGGCATGATCTGTGTGTGAGCTTGCCTAGCTTCAGAACCGCTACCAGATTCCGGGCACTCCTGAGGTCTTATGTGTGGAGTCTGACATGAATACTGACAGCCTTGTTGATGCTGGTAGTCAGCAACTGCCCTCTTCTGCTCACAAATCATTCCCAACATCTGCAATGTAGAGTTTCAATGCGTGGGGACATCACAGATCAGTCGGTGAGCTGGAAGCTGCAAATACTGCTGAAGCACGGCAAGGGCGGCTGAAGCTGTAGTACGTGTGTGAGCTCGCCTTGCCTCAGAGCCGCCACCAGGTTCCTGCCATTGTCACACATAACCATGCCTTGCAGTAGGTTCAGCGGTGGGAGCCACAGACCTGCCTTCTCTGATACAGAACAACTCTGGAATGGTGTGTGGTTTGTCACCTAAGCATACAGTCCTGCATGTTGTTATTGGCACCCATGAAGTTTAAGTACATAATCTGGAATATCTCCTGAAAAAATGAATCAAGTGATGGAGATGAAGACAGAAGAGGAGGAGGAGGTGCAGGAGCTATAGAATGTGGGGGCAACCCTGCTTGACCCAGAACCCGCAATCCTTTGCATCTGGAGGACGTGTTCCGTCCCAGGTTTCCACTGGGTCCCGTCTTCTACAATATTAACACAGTGATGCATCAGTGAGATGTACCGTCCCTGGCCACATTCACTTGTCCTTGTGTTTGTGGTTAGGTGGTCCTTCCCAATAACTACGTTGGTGAGGGAGCGGGAAATGTTCTGGAACACGTGCTTGTGTAAGGTGGGTCACCACACTGGGAGAAATAGTGCCATGAGGTTGCAGAAAGCCTCCGCCTCCACGAGCCTAAAAGGCAAAGTTTCTAGTGCAAGCAGTCCAGAAATGTGGCAGTTTAGTACTATGGCCGTGGCTGCATATTTGCGCTTGCATTTCAAGGACTGGGGTAGTGACAACGGAATGCAGCACTGGGACAAGGGCATAGACCGTGACGGTGATGGTTGCAGGTGTGCAACGACAGGTGCTAGGTGGGAGGCATCTTCACCTGCACCAAGGACAGGGGATTGGTGTGCACGCACAACAGCGAAACAGGTAGTGGTGTCACATGCAGACACTGTTTCTGGATCCTGGTGTTTGGCCCTCCTTGTCGGATGCTTTGCTGTCATGTGCCTGAGCATGCCGATGGTGGTCAGACTGCTAGCTTTTGTGCTATTGCTGATCCTGGCCTGGCAGATGTTGCAAATGGCCTTTTGGGGGTTATCTGACCAGTCTTTAAAAAACACTTGGAAAGACCTAACAGTTGTACTGGCAACTTCCGTTGTGTTGGTGTTCCAGGGAACAGTTGCCCGCCTTGTGTCTGTGGCCACTACACTGCTTGTTCCTGCCTGTTGTGGTGCTATGCCTCCCTCCGCCTGTGTGCTTCTGTCCTCGCTCTGCATTTCCCCTTGCCAGGTTGGGTCAGTGACTTCATCATCCACCACCTCATCTTCCACTTCTGCACCCTAGTCCTCCTCCTGACTTTCTGTCTATTGTGTCTCATCATCATCCACCTATTGCGACAGTAATTGCACTTTACCACCGTCACATTCATGTGACCATGGCTGCTTAAAGATTTGGGCATCGCTACATGTGATCTCCTGTTGTCCCGGTTGAAATGGACTGAGCGAGAGGCCAGAATCTATAAATGGAAAGATGAACGAAACAGCTTTTCGGAATGTCCAAGTGTGGGATCAGTTGTTTCACGGCACTTGGAATGGTGTGAGGAAGGAGGATCAGGGTGAGGAATATGCCGACTGCAAGTAAAAAATATCTCCTGGATCCCCACATTCCTCAACCACGAATCTGCAAGAACACTAGTGCATGCCCTCATCATCTCCCGCCTCTATTACTGCAACCTCGTGCTCTGTGGCCTCCCTTTTAAAAGTTTCACACCCCTCCAATCTGTCCTAAACTCTGCTGCCCGACTAATTCACCTGTCCCCCCACTATTCTCCGGCCTCTCCTCTCGGTCAATCCCTTCACTGGCTCCCCATTGCCCAGAGACTCCAGTTCGAAATCCTAACCTTGGCATACAAAGCCATCCACGACCTGTTGAAACGGTTGCAGGATTTGGGAATGTTTAGCTTGCAAAAAAGAAGACTGAGAGGAGACTTAATAGCTGTCTACAAATATGTCAAGGGCTGTCACATTGTAGAAGGATCATCTTTATTCTCATTTGCACAAGGAAAGACTAGAAGCAATGGGATGAAACTAAATGGGAGGAAACACAGATTAGATATTAGAAAAAACTTTTTGACAGTTAGGGTGATTAATGAGTGGAACAGGCTGCCACGAGAGGTGGTGAGTTCCCCTTCAATGGACGTCTTCAAACAGAGGCTGGACAGACATCTGTCTGAGATGATCTAGTGAATCCTGCTTTGAGCAGGGGGTTGGACCAGATGACCCAGGAGGTCCCTTCCAACTCTACCATTCTATGATTCTATGATTCTATGATTCCTCCATACATCTGTGACCTAGTCTCATAGTACTTATCTGCACACAAACTCCGATCCTCACAAGATCTCCTTCTCTACTCCCCTCTTAACTCCTCTTTCCACAATCGCATACAAGATTTCTCCCGTGAATCCCCCCTACTCTGGAACTCTCTATCCCAACATATCTGACTCTCGCCTACTGTTGAAACCTTCAAAAGGAATTGGAAAACCCACCTCTTCTGACAAGCCTATAGCACCATGGAAAAAATGGAGCTAAATTAATAATAATAATGTGGTCCAGACTCACGGCTACTGAGACTGGACCATGTAGAAGACAGGTTGGTGGATGTGGTGGCAAAGTGACTGGAAGCATTATCGGCTATCCAACTAACAACCTTTTAACACTTCTCAGGCTTAAAGAGTGGTGTTCCGCGGCCCCCTAAAAATTGGGACAGGAAGGTAGTTTGACATTTTGTGGGTGTTTGTTGTGCTCCCTCAGCAGGCGCAGTTTCATCTGTTGGCCTCTGCATGCACCATCACCATTACGTCCATTTCCCCATCCCTTCCCATGAGCCTTGCCCATTTTAAATGGAGTTTAATATTTGTCACATTGCCAGAAATGTCGGTATTATTACCACAGTAATATAGGATCACTTCTGATGACCACGGTTTTAAGCAGTGACCTGGGAGTCGGAGATGCTTCCAGGGGACTTTCCCATGCTCTTCTCATTTATTTTCAGCACTGTATGGATGTGTCTGATCATGATAGCCCAAGGTGTGGGGGAGCATTTTTATCTTTGGTTATTTATTTTGCCTTATATACAAATAATTACCCTGGAAAGGATGTTCCTTAACATTTTTCCCAGGAAAATCCATTTTGGTTTCGTTTTTGTGTGTTTTTGTTGTGAGTCTGTACAAGTGACGGAGTACTCTGACAACAGTGTTCACAGCAGTGACCTGGGAGTCAGAGATGTTTCCAGGGGTTTTCCCAAAGCTGTTCCCATGTCATTTGAGCACTGTTTCCATCGATTTGGGCAATTTTTAGGCCCCCTGCAGACCTCCGGGGAGGGGAGGCTGCCGGAAAAATGCTCGAGTTTCCCATACACTTACATTGGGCTCGTTGCTCGGGAAGTTCACTCGAGCATTCCAATTTGCTCGACCGGAGCAACGAGCATCCAAGCATTTAAGAGCATTTACTATTCTTAAAGGGCCAGCAGTCGGCCTTCGCTATTGTTAGAGAGCCATCAGCCGGCTATGCTTTGGTGTTCCCATTATTAACGAGTGGGTCTCCTATACTGTTATTGCGTATGCAGTGACTGCAACGGCTGCTAAAAATTTGGAGGAACTCCAATGCCCCTTGAAAGAGACATAGCGGTAGGAGGGCCTCCTGCAAAAAATGCTCTAATTATTAGGAAGTGTGTCTCCCATACTGTTTGCCTATGCAGTGAGGCAACGGCTGCCAAAAATTTGGAGCAACTCCAATGCCCCTTGCAAGAGACATAGAGGTCGGAGAGTCTCCTGAAAACAATGTTCCCATTATTAGGAAGTGTGTCTCCCATACTGTTTGCCTATGCAGTGAAGCAGCGGCTGCCAAATATTTGGAGGAAATCCAATGCCCCTTGCAAGAGACGTAAAGGTCGGAGGGCCTCCTGAAAACAATGTTCCCATAATTAGGAAGTGGGTCTCCCATACTGTTTGCCTATGCAGAGAATCAACGGCAGCCAAAAATTTGGAGGAACTCCAATGTCCCTTGCAAGAGAAATAGATATGTTGATATGGTACATACAGTACAGACCAAATGTTTGAACACACCTTCTCATTTAAAGATTTTTCTGTATTTTCTTGACTATGAAAATTGTACATTCACACTGAAGGCATCAAAACTACGAATTAACACATGTGGAATTATATACTTAACAAAAAAGTGTGAAACAACTGAAAATATGTCTTATATTCTTGGTTCTTCAAAGTAGCCACCTTTTGCTTTGATGACTGCTTTGCACACTCTTGGCATTCTCTTGATGAGCTTCAAGAGGTAGTCACCGGAAATGGTTTTCACTTCACAGGTGTACCCTGTCAGGTTTAATAAGTGGGATTTCTTGCCTTATAAATGGGGTTGGGACCATTAGTTCTGTTGTGCAGAAGTCAGGTGGATACACAGCTGATAGTCCTACTGAATAGACTGTTAGAATTTGTATTATGGCAAGAAAAAAGCAGCTAAGTAAAGAAAAATGAGTGGCCATCATTACTTTAAGAAATGAAGGTCAGTCAATCTGAAAAATTGGGCAAACTTTGAAAGTGTCCCCAAGAGCAGTTGCAAAAACCATCAAGCGCTACAAAGAAACTGGCTCACATGAGGAAGATTAAGAGTCACCTCTGCTTCTGAGGATAAATTTATCTGAGTCACCAGCCTCCGAAATCGCAGGTTAACAGCAGTTCAGATTAGAGACCAGGTCAATGCCACACAGAGTTCTAGCAGCAGACACATCTCATGAACAACTGTTAAGAGGAGACTTTGTGCAGCAGGCCTTCATGGTAAAATAGCTGCTAGGAAACCACTGCTAAGGACAGACAACAAGCAGAAGAGACTTGCTTGGGCAAAAGAACACAAGGAATGGACATTAGACCAGTGGAAATCTGTGCTTTGGTCTGATGAGTCCAAATTTGATATCTTTGGTTCCAACCACCGTGTCTTTGTGCGATGCAGAAAAGGTGAACGGATGGACTCTACATGCCTGGTTCCCACCGTGAAACATGGAGGAGGAGGTGTGATGGTGTGGGAGTGCTTTTCTGGTGACGCTGTTGGGGATTTATTCAAAATTGAAGGCACACTGAACGAGCATGGCTACCACAGCATCTTGCAGCGGCATGCTATTCCATCCGGTTTGCATTTAGTTGGACTATCATTTATTTTTCAACAAGACAATGACCCCAAACACACCTCCAGGCTGTGTAAGGGCTATTTGACCGAGAAGGAGAGTGATGGGGTGCTACGCCAGATGACCTGGCCTCTGGGAACTCCTTCAAGATTGTTGGAAGACCATTTCCAGTGACTACCTCTTGAAGCTCATCAAGAGAATGCCAAGAGTGTGCAAAGCAGTCATCAAAGCAAAAGGTGGCTACTTTGAAGAACCAAGAATATAAGACATATTTTCAGTTGTTTCACACTTTTTTGTTAAGTATATAATTCCACATGTGTTAATTCATAGTTTTGATGCCTTCAGTGTGAATGTACAATTTTCATAGTAATGAAAATACAGAAAAATCTTTAAATGAGATGGTGTGTCCAAACTTTTGGTCTGTACTGTATGGTGGTGGAGGATGAGGATGCAAAGAAGGAAGAGGACAAGAGCAAATAGACAAAATGAGGAAGCATATACCCATATCTGGTATGAAGACAGAGATGCATGGGAATAGATTTAGACCTCCCCAAAAAAAAGACACTGTATTTGAGTTTATGTTACGATTCTATCATTTGGTGGTGTTGAGAAGTCTGGCCAAATCTAGCCCTTGTTCATTTTTATAAGAGTCAGCCTGTCAGCATTTTCAGTTGACAGGCGGATGCGCCTATTGGTTATAATTACACCAGCGGCACTAAAAACCCGCTCGGACAAAACACTAGCGGCAGGGAAAGCCAGGACCTCCAAGGCATAGAGAGCCAGTTCATGCCACGTATCCAGCTTGGATACCCAATAATTATAAGGCACAGAGGAATCACGGAGGACGTTGGTATGGTTGGCAAGGTACTCCCTCCCCATCTTCCAAAACTTTTCATTCCTTGAGAGAGAACCCCGCGCATCAGGGCTTGTGCGATGAGAGGGTCCGAGAAAACTGTCCCATAACTTTGACAGTGCTCCTATGCCTTTGCTCAATTGCATTTGTGTCTCTCTCGCCTGTACTCCTTGGATGTCCAACGAACTGTGACCTCTGCCACCCGCATTTTCACATGGGAATTTTTTTAATAATTCTGCAACAAGGGCCTTCTCATACTGCACCTTTTTATTAGACCTGTCCTGCAAGGGAATAAGAGACAGAAAGTTCTCCTTGTAGCTTGGGTCTAAAAGTGTCACCAACCAATAATGACTGTCAGCCAAAATTTGGACAACGCGAGGGTCACAGGAAAGGCAGCGTAACATAAACTCAGACATGTGTGCCAGTCTGCAAAGAGGCAAGACTTTTGTGTCCTCACCAAGAGGACAACTGACCATGCTCTACTCCTCATCCTCCTCCTCTTCCTCCTCCTCCCTGTCCCCAGGCCATCCACGCTGAGCAGACGGTATAACAGTTGTGAAGGTAGTACCGTCTATAGCGCAGGAAACTAGTCCCTGTTCTTCCTCCTGCTCCTCTTCCTCATTGTCATCCAATCCACGTTGGGATGATATGAGGCTGGGCTCTGAGTAATCACCCTGTATGGTTCCTTGGTCCATCTCATCGTGCTCCACTTGCAATGCATCCTCTTTAATTGTGAGCAGAGAGTGTTTCAGAAGACAGAGAAGCGGGATGGTCACGTTAATTATGGCGTCATCGCCGCTCACCATCTTGGTGGAGTTCTCAAAGTTTTTGAGGATGCTACATATGTCTGACATCCAGATCCGGGTAGGTTTTGAGAAACCATTGAACCACGAGCATCAGCACATGGGCCAGGCATGGTACATGTGTGAGCTCGCCTCGCCTCAGAGCAGCCGCCAGGTTCCGGCCATTGTCACACACGACCATGCCTGGCTGTAGGTTCAGCGATGTGAGCCACAGATGTGCCTGCTCTTTCTGAGCTGTCCACAACTCTTCAGCATTGTGCGGTTTGTCACCTAAGCATATTAGCTTCAGCACAGCCTGTTTCCGCTTGGCCAAGGCAGTGCTGCAGTGCTTCCAGCTTGAGACTGATGTGGTCATTTCGGAGATGGAGGCTGAAGAGGAGGAGGTGCAGGAGCTGTAGAATGTGGGGCCAACCCTGATTGTCCCAGGGCCCGCAATTCTTGGCATCGGGAGGACGTGTTCCATCCCAAGGTCCGACTCGGTCCCGACTTCCACTATGTTAACCCAGTGTGCCATCAGCGAGATGTACCGTCCCTGCCCACATACACTTCTCCATGTGTCCGTGGTTAGGTGTACTTTCCCGGTAACTTGTCCACGTGTCCCAAAAGTGGCCTAGGCCAGATTATATCTCGGTTATATTCTGGCCTAGGCCAAACTATACCCCTGGGTATAAATTGGCCTAGGCCAGATTATATCCCTCTGGGCCAGAATATACGACGGGTATATTATGGCCTAGGCCAAACTATACCCTGGGGTATAAATTGGCCTAGGCCAGATTATACCCCTCCGGGTCAGAATATACCCCAGCTGCTGTATATAAGATTTTTCAGGCTTTTGTGAACCATTGAGTAGCATACTCAATAACCGGGCCCCAGGCAGTGCACGGGGGGGAGAGACAGCGCACGGGGCCCCAGACAGCGCACAGGGGGACAGAGACAGCATGGAAAGGAGGGGAAGAAACAGTGTGCAAAGGGGGGGAGAGGCAGGTAGCAGGGCCCCTGTGCGCTGTCTCTGCCCCCCTGTGCGCTGTCTCTGCCCCCCTGTGCGCTGTCTGGGACCCCCTGTGCGCTGTTTGGGGGTTCCCCGTTCTAGAGTAAATCACTCAATCCTGTGCGATGTCTGGGGCCCCTGTGCGATGTCTCGGGCCCTGTTCTTGAGTATATTAAATATTAAAGTATATTAAAGAACAGATTTTTCACGTTTATGAGCACTATTGAGAGATATACTCAAGAATTACATAATTTTTCAACATTTTACTGTTTAAAACTCTAAACACACAGACTGTTTTTTACTTCAACCAGAAACCTTGACGGTTCATTAAAAACGTGACTGTTCAGGATATAATAAAAGTCATTTAATTCTGAAACTTCAACTTATAAAGGTACCTTTACATGGGGCGATAATTGGTTCCAGAGAGGCTTTTGGCTGATAATCGTACACATGGCTGGTGACAGGACACTACTGTACAATATAAACATTCAAAGATAAACACACTGATAACAACATTAAAATGATCATGCTTGTTTTCAAAATAAAGTGCATGTTATGTTGTTGACTGCTTATTGAAGCTTGCGGGATAGGTCAACCAATCCATGGCGTCACGACTTTTGTGTGGATGACGATGTCACAACTCAACAGATTTGCTGTGGCCATGATTTCTACATCAGTTGCCCAGACTCCATCACGAGAGATGCCAGACGTGCTAAGTTATTCATTCATATCTTGATTAAAGTAGCCCTGTAGTTTCTTGGACAAGTCAGTTTTCATGTGGTGGATGACTATAGCTCTGAGAAGGGAGTAGTTGTCCTCTGTTCCTGTCAGGATATCGCTGATGGCCCGAAAGTAGCAGTACCCATCACCTTTGGTTTTATATGTTCCCCGTGGTTGTCAAAGATCCCTTGTGCATTCAAAGTACACAACCCTACTAAGCGTAAGGTCAAGAGTGGTGGTAAGATACTTCCTTCCTGAACTTGGTAGTGGGTTGAAAGTCTTGCTTTGCTTGTGTTTCTATGTGGTAGAGTCACTGGGACAGTCATCAGGGGACTGGGGTGGTAGAAAAGCCTCTTCATCCTGGTAAATCTTAAGGTTGCTGGCATGGTAGGTGTTGCTTATTATCATGCCAGTCTTATTGTTCTTTAGTTGGTTAAGGATTCCACAACTAAGTAGGGTCCAACCCAGCATGGTTCCATCTTTGAACCCATGCGATGAATACGACATTGATTCTTGATATAAACAATGGTGCCAGCAGTGATTTTTTTTGTTGCTGTTGTGTCGGCGATCAAGGGCACACTTTTGGTGTTCCTGAGCAGAATGGATGTTGGTACTTACAGTTGAGTGGATCCTGTTATGAATGGTTGTGAGTGTATTTAGCACATCAGGGTTGGCATCATCTTAAAGAGACATGACATCCACAGTGCCATTTGCTGATCGATTGACGTCATTAGGAAGCTTAGCCTTTTGTCCATACGTGACCTCAAATGGAGTGCACATGGTTGAGGCATGCACAGATGTGTGATAGGCAAGCAAAACACCAGGGATGAACTGGTCCCAGTTGGTTCCTTGGTCATTGACAAGCTTGCTAAGAGATTCTTTGAGTGTTTGATTGTCACGTTCCTGCTTGCCATTTGTTTGTCGGTGGTAGGCAGATGAAATGCAGTGATCTGTTTGAAAATGATCCATCAGGTTGTCGATGATCGAGTTCACAAACTCTCTTCCCCGGTCGCTAATCAAAGTGTCCATACAGCCTAAGCGGCAAATAATGGTGTACAAAAATTTTGCTACTGACATGGCACTCTTGTCTGGAACAGCTGGTGCTTCAGTCCACTTGGAAAAATGATCAGTGACAGCAACTATATATTTGTTGCTGCTTGATGTTTCCTGAAGAGGACCAATCATATCAATCCCAACTATACTTTTCCAGGCACTGGTGTACTGTTGAGTGGTGGAGCTTCTTTGCTGATTTTGGGACTTGTGACAAAACATTTTTGACAGGCTTTGACATGTTGGTGAACATCGTTTTTCATTCCCTTCCAGTAATAATGGTCAGAAATTTTGGCAAATGTTTTATCTCTGCAAAATGAGCCCCAGAAGTTGAGTTGTCGTGACAGGCCTTCAGGATATTTGGCAGTCGGCTTTTAGTGAGAACCTCCTTTTTTCCATAGTAAATAATCCCTTTCTCTGCTCGATATGGCTTAGATGTTTGTCTATACTTGGACTTGGCATTGAACGTTTCTCTGGAGGTAGATCGTAGATCCACTCAGGGTACTTTTGTTCTGTTGCAGTGTAGAATCTCAAAAGCTGATCATACAGTTGGTCTTCCATTGTTGTCAAAATTGGAAAACTTATTTTTTTGTTGAAGGTGTTCCAAGTTCACTTTATATACGTTATCAGGATACAATAGGAACTCTCACTTGAGAACTTAAAGTGCATATCATAGAAAGCAGGGAGAAACATACATAACAAGTTACAACTAGTGTTGAGCGATACCTTCCGATATCGGGAAATATTGGATCGGATTGGATCGGACCGATACCGAAAAAGTATCGGATATCGCCGATTCCGATACCGGAAACCAATGCAAGTCAATGGGACAGAAATATCGGAATGAAAATAAACCCTTTCTTTCCTTGTAGGTTAATTCTACATGAAGGAAAACAACTAAGAATAATGTAGAATGTATTGGGGGAGGTGGGGGAGACAATAAAGGCATAGAGGTTTAGCCCAATCAAATGGAATAGCAGGAATTAATATTTTTTTTAAGACGTTCTGAGTTACGGAAATATTGACTATGTTAAGTATTTTTATATTTTGTCAGATATTTATGTTTCACTACTTCCATGCTCTTCACCTTCTTTTTTACTTCTCTCACACTTTCTCCTTCATCATCCTCAGCATCTTTTTCATCAACTTCTTCTTCACCTTCTTCATCTTCTTCTTCTTCACCTTCTTCGTATTATTCTTTTTTTTACATTCTTCATATTTTACTTCGTCATCATCTTCATATTCTTCTTCTTCATCATATTCTTATTTGTGACAGGCATTCCTGTAGTTGTTATCTATAAAAGGTTGGACATTACACCTTTCGTTCTGCCCGTCACAAAAGATTTACAACAGGATTTGTCCGCGTTCAGTTTGGCCTGCAGCAGCAGGTCTTTTCCAGGGGCACCACGAGGAGGAACGGACTCACCCCCATACACTGCTTACTCATCTTCTGCTTATAATTTAGATATTATCTTTTTCTCTGATTTTTAGTCTTATGCTTAAAGTTCTTCCGCTTTTTGTTCTGCAGCTTCTTGTATTTCTGCTTCTTGGTTTTCTGTCTCTTGTTTTTCTGTATCTTGGTGCTTGTCTTCTCTTCTTTGTCCTCTTGGTCAACTTCTTCAGGGTCATCTTCTTGGTCTTCTTCGGGGTGGTCTTCAGGGTCGTCGTCTTCGGGGGTCGTCGTCTTCGGGGTCCTCGTCTTCTTCGGGTTGGTCTTCTGGGTCCTCGTCTTCGGGGTCCTCGTCTTATTCGGGGTGGTCTTCAGGGTCCTTGTCTTCTTCGGGGTGGTCTTAAGGGTCCTCGTCTTCTTCGGGGTGGTCTTCAGGGTCCTCGTCTTCAGGGTCGTCGTCTTCGGGGTCCTCGTCTTCTTCGGGTTGGTCTTCAGGGTCCTCGTCTTCAGGGTCCTCGTCAGGGAGATCCAGAGTGATTACCAAGAACCATTTCAAAAAGCTTGAAATTGGAAATGTAGCAGAAGGTACAAGAAGGCTGAGGAACTACCGAGGACCAGCTGACGGTACTGGAACCCGGATGGGTAGCAGAAGGTACAAGAGCCAATGGAACTGCCGAAGACCAGCTGACGGTACTGGAACTCGGTTACTAAGCAGGAGGTACCTGTGCCAGAAAGCACTACCAAGGACCAGCAGACGTTGGTGGAACTTGGATACCAGGAAGGAGGCACCTAATCCAAAGGCACTGCCGAGAACCAGCTGACGGTACTGGAACCCGGATGGGTAGCAGAAGGTACCCATGTAAAAAAAAGTTTCAAGGCCGCGAGCCGGCCACAGTTACCAAAACCCACAGTCCTACAGGGGGTGCTTGTCCTATTGGCACTATGGAACCAGCCTTCATTGCCAGATCCCGCAGCCCACAAGGAGTCACCTAAACTGCAGGCACCATAGAGTCGGCTAACCTTACCGCAACACGACAGGACAACGCATTGGAGGCAAAGTGACGTTGATACTACCCGGAAACAGCTGGCGTGCTGGAACCAGGCTGGGCAGGAGGGAGTACCCGTGCCAAAGACACTGCTAGGAAACAGCTGGCAGTGCTGGAACCCAGGGTAAATACTAAAAACAGAGTGTAGCCAGAGGCGTAATTGGAGAAACTTTAAAATCTGTAGTAGTGTGAATGTGGACAGAGCAGGAGAATTTGCCGAACACACATCTGGGGAACAGCTGACGTTACTGAACCCCAATAACACTGGAGCAAGCGTTGACTGTGCAGACGGCACTTCTGAGCAGCAACAAGCGGTATTGGAGCCCAGGGTATATACTAAAAACAGAGGAACCAGAGGTGTAATTGGAGCAAGTTTTAAATCAGTAGTACAGTGGATGTGGACAAAGCAGGAGAATTTGCCGGACACACAGCTGGGGAACAGCTGACGTTACTGAACCCCAATAACACTGGAGCAAGCGTTGACTGTGCAGACGGCACTTCTGAGCAGCAACTAGCGGTATTGGAGCCCAGGGTAAATACTAAAAACAGAGGAGCCAGAGGTGTAATTGGAGCAAGTTTTAAATCAGTAGTACAGTGGATGTGGACAAAGCAGGAGAATTTGCCGGACACACAGCTGGGGAACAGCTGACGTTACTGAACCCCAATAACACGGCATCAAGTGTTGACTGTGCAGACAGCACTTCTGAGCGCCAACTGGCGGTGTTGGAGCTCAGGGATAATACTGAAAACAGAGGAGCCAGAGGTGTAATTGGAGCAACTTTAAAATCTGTAGTAGTGAGAATGTGGACAGAGCAGGAGAAATTGCCGTCCGCACAGCAGGGGAACAGCTGACGTTACTGAACCCCAATAACACGGCAGCAAGTATTGACTGTGCAGACGGCACTTCCGAGCGCCAACTGGAGGTGTTGGAGCTCAGGGATAATACTGAAAACAGAGGAGCCAAAGGTATAATTGGAGCAACTTTAAAATCTGTAGTAGTGAGAATGTGGACAGAGCAGGAGAAATTGCCGTCCGCACAGCAGGGGAACAGCTGACGTTACTGAACCCCAATAACACGGCAGCAAGTGTTGACTGTGCAGACGGCACTTCCGAGCGCCAACTGGCGGTGTTGGAGCTCAGGGATTACAGTTCAGGTGGTAGAAACATCAACACAACAGGAGACCTGGATACTGTTGCCAACCAATTATTTATTCTGGAAGAGGACTTGCAAATTCATGAGAGATCCAGGCCTTGTTCATTTTGAGAAAAGTAAGCCGGTCAACGTTATCGGAGGATAGTCGCATGCGACGGTCTGTTAGTACACCACCTGCGGCACTAAAGACGCGTTCCGATAATACACTAGCAGCAGGGCAAGCTAGCACCTCCAATGCATACTGACTAAGCTCTGGCCATGTATCCAGCTTACAGACCCAAAACTTGAAGGGAGAAGAGCCGTCTGGGAGTACACTAAGAGGGCAAGACATGTAGTCTGTCACCATCTGACGGAAATGTTGCCTCCTGCTGACTGGAGCCGTCTGTGATGGTGTAGACATTTGTGGCGGCGGGGACACAAAACTTTGCCACATTTTGGCCATACTGGTCTTGCCTTGTGCTGAGGCGCCTCTTCTGCTCCCTCTTTGTGCAGAGCTTCCTCCACTGCCTCGACGCACTGAGCTGCTTTGTAAAGCACTAGCAGCACTGCTCTCGGTTGGAATGGAGAACATGATGGAATGCACCAGTGCGTCTTGGTACTCCCGCATTTTACGCTCCCGGTTCAACGGTGTTATGAGGCTTTGTAAGTTGTCCCGGTAGCGAGGATCTAGGAGGGTGGACACCCAATAATCAGCCGTGTTGAGAATGTGGGCGATGCGGCGGTCGTTTCTCAGGCACTGCAGCATGAAATCAACCATGTGCTGCAGACTGCCAACTGGCCAAGAAACGCTGTCCCCTGCTTGAGGCGTGATCTCTGCCTGCTCTGCATCACCCCACCCTCGCTCTAGATACTGACTACTAGAGCATTGTGTACCTCCCTCCTCTGGACAGATGTCTTCCTCATCCATTGACTCCTCCTCATCCTCCTCACAAAGTGTCCCCTGCCTAGGCCTTTGTGAGGAACCACGTTGCGCAGACTGTAGAGAAGCAGATGGCATTTGTGACTCCTCATCCTCCACCTCTTCCAAAACCTCGTCCCTTAGTGCTTGCAGTGTTTTTTCAAGCAGGCAGATAAGGGGGATAGTCATGCTGATTAGTGCATCATCTGCACTCACCATCCGCGTGGAATAATCAAAGGCACGCAAAACGTGGCAAATGTCCTTCATAGAGGCCCACTCAGTGGTGGTGAAGTGTGAACGGCGCGCACTGCGACTTGTTTGCGCCTGCTGCAGCTGGTACTCCACTACTGCTGCCTGCTGCTCACACAACCTCTCCAACATATGTAACGTTGAATTCCACCTGGTGGGTAGGTCACATATGATGCGATGTTCCGGAAGACGTAATCGGCGCTGCAGAGCTGCAATGCGTGATCTTGCGTTGCTGGAACGACGCAAGTGAGCGCACTCTATGCGGACCTTGTGAAGCAGTGCATCAAGATCCGGATAGTCCCTCAAAAAACTCTGCACGACCAAGTTGAGCACATGTGCCAGACATGGGATGTGAGTGAGGTTGCCTAGGCCCAGAGCTGCCACCAGATTTCGGCCATTGTCACACACTACCATGCCTGGCTGGAGATTCGCTGGCACAAACCACACGTCGCTCTGCTGCTTGATGGCATTCCAGAGCTCCCGCGCTGTGTGGCTTCGATTCCCCAAAGAAATTGATTTTAATACGGCCTGTTGACGTTTGGCCACGGCTGTGCTCATATCGGTCATCATAACAGGTAACCGTTCACGGGTCGATGTGGAGGTAGACCGTGACGGCTCCTGCAGCGCTGATTCAGAGGAACTGGAGTATGAGGAGGAGTCAATGTGTACAGACTGGATTCCTGCAATCCTTGGAGTTGGCAGAACACGTACAGCGCCACTCTCACGATCTTTTCCCTGGCTCCACAACATTTACCCAATGGGCAGTGAGGGAAAGGTATCGTCCCTGTCCATGCTTACTGGTCCACGCGTCGGTGGTCAGGTGGACCTTGCTACTGACGGTGTTTTGTAGCGCATGTTTAATTTTTCCCTCCACATGATGTTGCAGGGCAGGGACGGCTTGCCTGCTGAAATAAAAGCGGCTGGGCACGTTGTATTGTGGGACTGCCAATGCCATAAAGTTACGGAATGTGTCAGTCTCCACCAGCCTGAATGATAGCATATCAAGGGCCAGTAGTTTAGCAATGCCAGCATTCAGAGCCTGTGCTCGGGGGTGGTTTGCCGAGTATGGGCGCATTTTCTCCCATGCCTGTGCTAACAATGGCTGTAGACTGGCCTGGGAGTGTGAGGATGACTGGGAAAGTGGTGCTGTAGGTGGAATTACACTGTGTCTCTGTATAACAGTGCCAGAGATTCTTCCATGGCGATCCTGTGAGGAAGCCGATCCAGCTGTGTGTGAGCTGGAGGAAGAGGCTACAACACGAGCTGAAGAGGTGGTAGGTGGCGCTGTAGGTTGGCCTAGGTCTTCAGTGTGTTTTTGTAACTCCACCACGTGCTTGGTCCGCACATGTTTCCACATATTTGTGGTATTGAGGTTGCTGACACTTTTCCCTCTTTTCACCTTCTGATTACACAGCTTGCATTTGACAAAGCAAATGTCATCTGCAACTGTGTCAAAAAAGGACCAGGCACTGCAAGTCTTGGGAGCGCCCGCTTTGGATTTTGGAAGAGCCATGCTCCTAATGGGTGCCGAAGTGGAGGCTACAGGCAACCAAGTCTGCCCCCTCCCTTTCCCTCCTTTTTGGGCTGTTCAGAGAATCTCTTCCTCAGAGCTGCTCCCACCACCTTCCTGTCCCTCACGCCATGATGGGTCAAGGACCTCATCATCTACACCACCCTCTTCAAACAACTGCTTCTCCTGGGTAGTCTCGACAGCACAATACGCACCAGAAAGTGGCACCTGAGTCTCATCATCAGATGCGTACTGAGGTGTGCTGCTGACCATAGGCACTGGCCCACCCGCCTCTTCAGATTCAGAGAGACAAAACGGTTGCGCATCACTGCATACTACCTCTTCTTCAAATTCTCGAATTCTGCTTGGCTGGCCCCCTCTTTCCAAGCCAAGAGATTCAGAGAACAGAAGTAGAGATGGCTCCTGTCCAGGGCTCTCTGAAGGCCTGGGCAATTTGGCAGGTGGTGAAGAGACAGATGGGTGCTCCTCAGTGCTCAGGACCTGAGAGGATCTGGAACTAATTGAAGTCGATGCGTTAGCTGCCATCCATCCGACAACGGCTTCAATTTGGTCCTCCCGCAGCAGTGGGGTACGGCTAGCTCCTACAAAGCTGCGCATAAAGGACTGTTGCCTGGTAAAACTGGGGGATGCTGAGTCACTGGTGCCCGCAGCAGGCACAGAATCCCCACGTCCTCTCCCTGCAGGCACAGAATCCTCACGTCCTCTCCCTGCAGAAACTCCATGCCACCGACCACATGCCTTACTCCCTGCCTTCTTCATCTTGGTAGACTGATAAAGATAGGCAGAAAAGTACTAAGGGCTTAGGGTGCTTATTCCTAAACAGCTGCTAACAGGTATAAGAAACACTAATTTTATAAAGTGTGGACTAGACATTAATATGAGCTAATGTGGCCTACACAACTGTAAAGTGGAGTGTTTGGTAGTGTTGAGCGATACCTTCCGATATCGGGAAATATCGGATCGGATTGGATCGGACCGATACCGAAAAAGTATCGGATATCGCCGATTCCGATACCGGAAACCAATGCAAGTCAATGGGACATAAATATCGGAATTAAAATAAACCCTTTCTTTCCTTGTAGGTTATTTCTACATGAAGGAAAACAACTAAGAATAATGTAGAATGTATTGGGGGAGGTGGGGGAGACAATAAAGGCATAGAGGTTTAGCCCAGTCAAATGGAATAGCAGGAATTAATATTTTTTTATTATGTTCTGAGTTACGGAAATATTAACTATGTTAAGTATTTTTATATTTTGTCAGATATTTATGTTTCACTACTTCCATGCTCTTCACCTTCTTTTTTACTTCTCCCACACTTTCTCCTTCATCATCCTCAGCATCTTTTTCATCCACTTCTTCTTCACCTTCTTCTTCTTCACCTTCTTCGTATTATTCTTTTTTTTACATTCTTCATATTCTACTTCTTCATCTTCTTCATATTCTTCTTCTTCATCATATTCTTATTTGTGACAGGCATTCCTGTAGTTGTTATCTATAAAAGGTTGGACATTACACCTTTCGTTCTGCCCGTCACAAAAGATTTACAACAGGATTTGTCCGCGTTCAGTTTGGCCTGCAGCAGCAGGTCTTTTCCAGGGGCACCACGAGGAGGAACGGACTCACCCCCATACACTGCTTAGTCATCTTCTGCTTATAATTTAGATATTATCTTTTGCTCTGATTTTTAGTCTTATGCTTAATGTTCTTCCGCTTTTTGTTCTGCAGCTTCTTGTATTTCTGCTTCTTGGTTTTCTGTCTCTTGTTTTTCTGTATCTTGGTGCTTGTCTTCTCTTCTTTGTCTTCTTGGTCAACTTCTTCAGGGTCATCTTCTTGGTCTTCTTCGGGGTGGTCTTCAGGGTCGTCGTCTTCGGGGGTCCTCGTCTTCGGGGTCCTCGTCTTCTTCGGGTTGGTCTTCTGGGTCCTCGTCTTCGGGGTCCTCGTCTTCTTCGGGGTGGTCTTCAGGGTCCTCGTCTTCTTCGGGGTGGTCTTCAGGGTCCTCGTCTTCTTCGGGGTGGTCTTCAGGGTCCTCGTCTTCAGGGTCATTGTCTTCGGGGTCCTCGTCTTCTTAGGGTTGGTCTTCAGGGTCCTCGTCTTCAGGGTCCTCGTCAGGGAGATCCAGAGTGATTACCAAGAACCATTTCAAAAACCTTGAACTTGGAAATGTAGCAGAAGGTACAAGAAAGCTGAGGAACTACCGAGGACCAGCTGACGGTACTGGAACCCGGATGGATAGCAGAAGGTACAAGAGCCAATGGAACTACCGAGGACCAGCTGATGTTACTGGAACTCGGTTACTAAGCAGGAGGTACCTGTGCCAGAAAGCACTACCAAGGACCAGCAGACGTTGGTGGAACTTGGATACCGAGAAGGAGGCACCTAATCCAAAGGCACTGCCGAGAACCAGCTGACGGTACTGGAACCCGGATGGGTAGCAGAAGGTACAAGAGCCAATGGAACTACCGAGGACCAGCTGATGTTACTGGAACCCGGATGGGTAGCAGAAGGTACAAGAGCCAATGGAACTACCGAGGACCAGCTGATGTTACTGGAACTCGGTTACTAAGCAGGAGGTACCTGTGCCAGAAAGCACTACCAAGGACCAGCAGACGTTGGTGGAACTTGGATACCGAGAAGGAGGCACCTAATCCAAAGGCACTGCCGAGAACCAGCTGACGGTACTGGAACCCGGATGGGTAGCAGAAGGTACCCATGTAAAAAAAAAGTTCAAGGCCGCGAGCCGGCCGCAGTTACCAAAACCCACAGTCCTACAGAGGGTGCTTGTCCTATTGGCACTATGGAACCAGCCTTCATTGCCAGATCCCGCAGCCCACATAGGAGTCACCTAAACTGCAGGCACCATAGAGTCGGCTAACCCGACCGCAACACGACAGGACAACGCATTGGAGGCAAAGTGACGTTGACACTACCCGGAAACAGCTGGCGTGCTGGAACCAGGCTGGGCAGGAGGGAGTACCCGTGCCAAAGACACTGCCGAGAACCAGCTGACGGTACTGGAACCCGAATGGGTAGCAGAAGATACAAGAGCAAATGGAACTACCGAGGACCAGCTGACGGTACTGGAACCCGGATGGGTAGCAGAAGGTACAAGAGCCAATGGAACTACCGAGGACCAGCTGATGTTACTGGAACTCGGTTACTAAGCAGGAGGTACCTGTGCCAGAAAGCACTACCAAGGACCAGCAGACGTTGGTGGAACTTGGATACCGAGAAGGAGGCACCTAATCCAAAGGCACTGCCGAGAACCAGCTGACGGTACTGGAACCCGGATGGGTAGCAGAAGGTACCCATGTAAAAAAAAAGTTCAAGGCCGCGAGCCGGCCGCAGTTACCAAAACCCACAGTCCTACAGAGGGTGCTTGTCCTATTGGCACTATGGAACCAGCCTTCATTGCCAGATCCCGCAGCCCACATAGGAGTCACCTAAACTGCAGGCACCATAGAGTCGGCTAACCCGACCGCAACACGACAGGACAACGCATTGGAGGCAAAGTGACGTTGACACTACCCGGAAACAGCTGGCGTGCTGGAACCAGGCTGGGCAGGAGGGAGTACCCGTGCCAAAGACACTGCCGAGAACCAGCTGACGGTACTGGAACCCGGATGGGTAGCAGAAGGTACAAGAGCCAATGGAACTGCCGAGAACCAGCTGGCGGTGCTGGAGCCCAGGGTAAATACTAAAAACAGAAGAGCCAGAGGTGTATTTGGAGGAGGTTTTAAATCCGTACTACAGTGGATGTGGACAAAGCAGGAGAATTTGCCGGACACACAGCTGGGGATCAGCTGACGTTACTGAATCCCAATAACACTGGAGCAAGCGTTGACTGTGCAGACGGCACTTCTGAGCAGCAACTAGCGGTATTGGAGCCCAGGGTAAATACTAAAAACGGAGGAGCCAGAGGTGTAATTGGAGCAAGTTTTAAATAAGTAGCACAGTGAATATGGACAGAGCAGGAGAAATTGCCGTGAACACAGCAGGGGAACAGCTGACGTTACCGAACCCCAATAACACCGCAGCAAGTGTTGACTGTGCAGACGGCACTTCCGAGCGCCAACTGGCGGTGCTGGAGCCCAGGGATAAGAATGAAAACAGAGGAGCCAGAGGTGTAATTCGAGCAACTTTAAAATGTGTAGTACAGTGGATGTGGACAAAGCAGGAGAAATTGCCGTCCGCACAGCAGGAGAACAGCTGACGTTACTGAACCCCAATAACACGGCAGCAAGTGTTGACTGTGCAGACAGCACTTCCGAGCGCCAACTGGCGGTGTTGGAGCCCAGGGTAAATACTAAAAACGGAGGAGCCAGAGGTGTAATTGGAGCAAGTTTTAAATAAGTAGCACAGTGAATATGGACAGAGCAGGAGAAATTGCCGTGAACACAGCAGGGGAACAGCTGACGTTACCGAACCCCAATAACACCGCAGCAAGTGTTGACTGTGCAGACGGCACTTCCGAGCGCCAACTGGCGGTGCTGGAGCCCAGGGATAAGAATGAAAACAGAGGAGCCAGAGGTGTAATTGGAGCAACTTTAAAATCTGTAGTAGTGAGAATGTGGACAGAGCAGGAGAAATTGCCGTCCGCACAGCAGGGGAACAGCTGACGTTACTGAACCCCAATAACATGGTAGCAAGTGTTGACTGTGCAGACAGCACTTCCGAGCGCCAACTGGCGGTGCTGGAGCCCAGGGATAAGAATGAAAACAGAGGAGCCAGAGGAGTAATTGGAGCAACTTTAAAATGTGTAGTACAGTGGATGTGGACAAATCAGGAGAAATTGCCGTCCGCACAGCAGGAGAACAGCTGACGTTACTGAACCCCAATAACACGGCAGCAAGTGTTGACTGTGCAGACGGCACTTCCGAGCGCCAACTGGCGGTGCTGGAGCCCAGGGATAAGAATGAAAACAGAGGAGCCAGAGGTGTAATTGGAGCAACTTTAAAATCTGTAGTAGTGAGAATGTGGACAGAGCAGGAGAAATTGCCGTCCGCACAGCAGGGGAACAGCTGACGTTACTGAACCCCAATAACATGGTAGCAAGTGTTGACTGTGCAGACAGCACTTCCGAGCGCCAACTGGCGGTGCTGGAGCCCAGGGATAAGAATGAAAACAGAGGAGCCAGAGGTGTAATTGGAGCAACTTTAAAATCTGTAGTAGTGAGAATGTGGACAGAGCAGGAGAAATTGCCGTCCGCACAGCAGGGGAACAGCTGACGTTACTGAACCCCAATAACACGGCAGCAAGTGTTGACTGTGCAGACAGCACTTCCGAGCGCCAACTGGCGGTGTTGGAGCCCAGGGTAAATACTAAAAACGGAGGAGCCAGAGGTGTAATTGGAGCAAGTTTTAAATAAGTAGCACAGTGAATATGGACAGAGCAGGAGAAATTGCCGTGAACACAGCAGGGGAACAGCTGACGTTACTGAACCCCAATAACATGGTAGCAAGTGTTGACTGTGCAGACAGCACTTCCGAGCGCCAACTGGCGGTGCTGGAGCCCAGGGATAAGAATGAAAACAGAGGAGCCAGAGGTGTAATTCGAGCAACTTTAAAATGTGTAGTACAGTGTATGTGGACAAAGCAGGAGAAATTGCCGTCCGCACAGCAGGAGAACAGCTGACGTTACTGAACCCCAATAACACGGCAGCAAGTGTTGACTGTGCAGACGGCACTTCCGAGCGCCAACTGGCGGTGCTGGAGCCCAGGGATAAGAATGAAAACAGAGGAGCCAGAGGTGTAATTCGAGCAACTTTAAAATCTGTAGTAGTGAGAATGTGGACAGAGCAGGAGAAATTGCCGTCCGCACAGCAGGGGAACAGCTGACGTTACTGAACCCCAATAACACGGCAGCAAGTGTTGACTGTGCAGACAGCACTTCCGAGCGCCAACTGGCGGTGTTGGAGCCCAGGGTAAATACTAAAAACGGAGGAGCCAGAGGTGTAATTGGAGCAAGTTTTAAATAAGTAGCACAGTGAATATGGACAGAGCAGGAGAAATTGCCGTGAACACAGCAGGGGAACAGCTGACGTTACTGAACCCCAATAACATGGTAGCAAGTGTTGACTGTGCAGACGGCACTTCCGAGCGCCAACTGGCGGTGCTGGAGCCCAGGGATAAGAATGAAAACAGAGGAGCCAGAGGTGTAATTCGAGCAACTTTAAAATGTGTAGTACAGTGGATGTGGACAAAGCAGGAGAAATTGCCGTCCGCACAGCAGGAGAACAGCTGACGTTACTGAACCCCAATAACACGGCAGCAAGTGTTGACTGTGCAGACAGCACTTCCGAGCGCCAACTGGCGGTGTTGGAGCCCAGGGTAAATACTAAAAACGGAGGAGCCAGAGGTGTAATTGGAGCAAGTTTTAAATAAGTAGCACAGTGAATATGGACAGAGCAGGAGAAATTGCCGTGAACACAGCAGGGGAACAGCTGACGTTACCGAACCCCAATAACACCGCAGCAAGTGTTGACTGTGCAGACGGCACTTCCGAGCGCCAACTGGCGGTGCTGGAGCCCAGGGATAAGAATGAAAACAGAGGAGCCAGAGGTGTAATTCGAGCAACTTTAAAATGTGTAGTACAGTGGATGTGGACAAAGCAGGAGAAATTGCCGTCCGCACAGCAGGAGAACAGCTGACGTTACTGAACCCCAATAACACGGCAGCAAGTGTTGACTGTGCAGACAGCACTTCCGAGCGCCAACTGGCGGTGTTGGAGCCCAGGGTAAATACTAAAAACGGAGGAGCCAGAGGTGTAATTGGAGCAAGTTTTAAATAAGTAGCACAGTGAATATGGACAGAGCAGGAGAACTTGCCGTGAACACAGCAGGGGAACAGCTGACGTTACCGAACCCCAATAACACCGCAGCAAGTGTTGACTGTGCAGACGGCACTTCCGAGCGCCAACTGGCGGTGCTGGAGCCCAGGGATAAGAATGAAAACAGAGGAGCCAGAGGTGTAATTGGAGCAACTTTAAAATCTGTAGTAGTGAGAATGTGGACAGAGCAGGAGAAATTGCCGTCCGCACAGCAGGGGAACAGCTGACGTTACTGAACCCCAATAACATGGTAGCAAGTGTTGACTGTGCAGACAGCACTTCCGAGCGCCAACTGGCGGTGCTGGAGCCCAGGGATAAGAATGAAAACAGAGGAGCCAGAGGAGTAATTGGAGCAACTTTAAAATGTGTAGTACAGTGGATGTGGACAAATCAGGAGAAATTGCCGTCCGCACAGCAGGAGAACAGCTGACGTTACTGAACCCCAATAACACGGCAGCAAGTGTTGACTGTGCAGACGGCACTTCCGAGCGCCAACTGGCGGTGCTGGAGCCCAGGGATAAGAATGAAAACAGAGGAGCCAGAGGTGTAATTGGAGCAACTTTAAAATCTGTAGTAGTGAGAATGTGGACAGAGCAGGAGAAATTGCCGTCCGCACAGCAGGGGAACAGCTGACGTTACTGAACCCCAATAACATGGTAGCAAGTGTTGACTGTGCAGACAGCACTTCCGAGCGCCAACTGGTGGTGCTGGAGCCCAGGGATAAGAATGAAAACAGAGGAGCCAGAGGTGTAATTGGAGCAACTTTAAAATCTGTAGTAGTGAGAATGTGGACAGAGCAGGAGAAATTGCCGTCCGCACAGCAGGGGAACAGCTGACGTTACTGAACCCCAATAACACGGCAGCAAGTGTTGACTGTGCAGACAGCACTTCCGAGCGCCAACTGGCGGTGTTGGAGCCCAGGGTAAATACTAAAAACCGAGGAGCCAGAGGTGTAATTGGAGCAAGTTTTAAATAAGTAGCACAGTGAATATGGACAGAGCAGGAGAAATTGCCGTGAACACAGCAGGGGAACAGCTGACGTTACTGAACCCCAATAACATGGTAGCAAGTGTTGACTGTGCAGACAGCACTTCCGAGCGCCAACTGGCGGTGCTGGAGCCCAGGGATAAGAATGAAAACAGAGGAGCCAGAGGTGTAATTCGAGCAACTTTAAAATGTGTAGTACAGTGGATGTGGACAAAGCAGGAGAAATTGCCGTCCGCACAGCAGGAGAACAGCTGACGTTACTGAACCCCAATAACACGGCAGCAAGTGTTGACTGTGCAGACGGCACTTCCGAGCGCCAACTGGCGGTGCTGGAGCCCAGGGATAAGAATGAAAACAGAGGAGCCAGAGGTGTAATTCGAGCAACTTTAAAATCTGTAGTAGTGAGAATGTGGACAGAGCAGGAGAAATTGCCGTCCGCACAGCAGGGGAACAGCTGACGTTACTGAACCCCAATAACACGGCAGCAAGTGTTGACTGTGCAGACAGCACTTCCGAGCGCCAACTGGCGGTGTTGGAGCCCAGGGTAAATACTAAAAACGGAGGAGCCAGAGGTGTAATTGGAGCAAGTTTTAAATAAGTAGCACAGTGAATATGGACAGAGCAGGAGAAATTGCCGTGAACACAGCAGGGGAACAGCTGACGTTACTGAACCCCAATAACATGGTAGCAAGTGTTGACTGTGCAGACGGCACTTCCGAGCGCCAACTGGCGGTGCTGGAGCCCAGGGATAAGAATGAAAACAGAGGAGCCAGAGGTGTAATTCGAGCAACTTTAAAATGTGTAGTACAGTGGATGTGGACAAAGCAGGAGAAATTGCCGTCCGCACAGCAGGAGAACAGCTGACGTTACTGAACCCCAATAACACGGCAGCAAGTGTTGACTGTGCAGACAGCACTTCCGAGCGCCAACTGGCGGTGTTGGAGCCCAGGGTAAATACTAAAAACGGAGGAGCCAGAGGTGTAATTGGAGCAAGTTTTAAATAAGTAGCACAGTGAATATGGACAGAGCAGGAGAAATTGCCGTGAACACAGCAGGGGAACAGCTGACGTTACCGAACCCCAATAACACCGCAGCAAGTGTTGACTGTGCAGACGGCACTTCCGAGCGCCAACTGGCGGTGCTGGAGCCCAGGGATAAGAATGAAAACAGAGGAGCCAGAGGTGTAATTGGAGCAACTTTAAAATCTGTAGTAGTGAGAATGTGGACAGAGCAGGAGAAATTGCCGTCCGCACAGCAGGGGAACAGCTGACGTTACTGAACCCCAATAACATGGTAGCAAGTGTTGACTGTGCAGACAGCACTTCCGAGCGCCAACTGGCGGTGCTGGAGCCCAGGGATAAGAATGAAAACAGAGGAGCCAGAGGAGTAATTGGAGCAACTTTAAAATGTGTAGTACAGTGGATGTGGACAAATCAGGAGAAATTGCCGTCCGCACAGCAGGAGAACAGCTGACGTTACTGAACCCCAATAACACGGCAGCAAGTGTTGACTGTGCAGACGGCACTTCCGAGCGCCAACTGGCGGTTCTGGAGCCCAGGGATAAGAATGAAAACAGAGGAGCCAGAGGTGTAATTGGAGCAACTTTAAAATCTGTAGTAGTGAGAATGTGGACAGAGCAGGAGAAATTGCCGTCCGCACAGCAGGGGAACAGCTGACGTTACTGAACCCCAATAACATGGTAGCAAGTGTTGACTGTGCAGACAGCACTTCCGAGCGCCAACTGGCGGTGCTGGAGCCCAGGGATAAGAATGAAAACAGAGGAGCCAGAGGTGTAATTGGAGCAACTTTAAAATCTGTAGTAGTGAGAATGTGGACAGAGCAGGAGAAATTGCCGTCCGCACAGCAGGGGAACAGCTGACGTTACTGAACCCCAATAACACGGCAGCAAGTGTTGACTGTGCAGACAGCACTTCCGAGCGCCAACTGGCGGTGTTGGAGCCCAGGGTAAATACTAAAAACGGAGGAGCCAGAGGTGTAATTGGAGCAAGTTTTAAATAAGTAGCACAGTGAATATGGACAGAGCAGGAGAAATTGCCGTGAACACAGCAGGGGAACAGCTGACGTTACTGAACCCCAATAACATGGTAGCAAGTGTTGACTGTGCAGACGGCACTTCCGAGCGCCAACTGGCGGTGCTGGAGCCCAGGGATAAGAATGAAAACAGAGGAGCCAGAGGTGCAATTCGAGCAACTTTAAAATGTGTAGTACAGTGGATGTGGACAAAGCAGGAGAAATTGCCGTCCGCACAGCAGGAGAACAGCTGACGTTACTGAACCCCAATAACACGGCAGCAAGTGTTGACTGTGCAGACGGCACTTCCGAGCGCCAACTGGCGGTGCTGGAGCCCAGGGATAAGAATGAAAACAGAGGAGCCAGAGGTGTAATTCGAGCAACTTTAAAATGTGTAGTACAGTGGATGTGGACAAAGCAGGAGAAATTGCCGTTCGCACAGCAGGAGAACAGCTGACGTTACTGAACCCCAATAACACGGCAGCAAGTGTTGACTGTGCAGACAGCACTTCCGAGCGCCAACTGGCGGTGTTGGAGCCCAGGGTAAATACTAAAAACGGAGGAGCCAGAGGTGTAATTGGAGCAAGTTTTAAATAAGTAGCACAGTGAATATGGACAGAGCAGGAGAAATTGCCGTGAACACAGCAGGGGAACAGCTGACGTTACCGAACCCCAATAACACCGCAGCAAGTGTTGACTGTGCAGACGGCACTTCCGAGCGCCAACTGGCGGTGCTGGAGCCCAGGGATAAGAATGAAAACAGAGGAGCCAGAGGTGTAATTGGAGCAACTTTAAAATCTGTAGTAGTGAGAATGTGGACAGAGCAGGAGAAATTGCCGTCCGCACAGCAGGGGAACAGCTGACGTTACTGAACCCCAATAACATGGTAGCAAGTGTTGACTGTGCAGACAGCACTTCCGAGCGCCAACTGGCGGTGCTGGAGCCCAGGGATAAGAATGAAAACAGAGGAGCCAGAGGAGTAATTGGAGCAACTTTAAAATGTGTAGTACAGTGGATGTGGACAAATCAGGAGAAATTGCCGTCCGCACAGCAGGAGAACAGCTGACGTTACTGAACCCCAATAACACGGCAGCAAGTGTTGACTGTGCAGACGGCACTTCCGAGCGCCAACTGGCGGTGTTGGAGCTCAGGGATTACAGTTCAGGTGGTAGAAACATGAACAGAACAGGAGACCTGGATACTGTTGCCAACCAATTATTTATTCTGGAAGAGGACTGGCAAATTCATGAGAGATCCAGGCCTTGTTCATTTTGAGAAAAGTAAGCCGGTCAACGTTATCGGAGGATAGTCGCATGCGACGGTCTGTTAGTACACCACCTGCGGCACTAAAGACGCGTTCCGATAATACACTAGCAGCAGGGCAAGCTAGCACCTCCAGTGCATACTGACTAAGCTCTGGCCATGTATCCAGCTTACAGACCCAAAACTTGAAGGGAGAAGAGCCGTCTGGGAGTACACTAAGAGGGCAAGACATGTAGTCTGTCACCATCTGACGGAAACGTTGCCTCCTGCTGACTGGAGCTGTCTGTGATGGTGTAGACATTTGTGGCGGCGGGGACACAAAACTTTGCCACATTTCGGCCATACTGGTCTTGCCTTGTGCTGAGGCGCTGCTTCTGCTCCCTCTTTGTGCAGAGCTTCCTCCACTGCCTCGACGCACTGAGCTGCTTTGTAAAGCACTAGCAGCACTGCTCTCGGTTGGAATGGAGAACATGATGGAATGCACCAGTGCGTCTTGGTACTCCCGCATTTTACGCTCCCGGTTCAATGGTGTTATGAGGCTTTGTAAGTTGTCCCGGTAGCGAGGATCTAGGAGGGTGGACACCCAATAATCAGCCGTGTTGAGAATGTGGGCGATGCGGCGGTCGTTTCTGAGGCACTGCAGCATGAAATCAACCATGTGCTGCAGACTGCCAACTGGCCAAGAAACGCTGTCCCCTGCTTGAGGCGTGATCTCTGCCTGCTCTGCATCACCCCACCCTCGCTCTAGATACTGACTACTAGAGCATTGTGTACCTCCCTCCTCTGGACAGATGTCTTCCTCATCCATTGACTCCTCCTCATCCTCCTCACAAAGTGTCCCCTGCCTAGGCCTTTGTGAGGAACCACGTTGCGCAGACTGTAGAGAAGCAGATGGCATTTGTGACTCCTCATCCTCCACCTCTTCCAAAACCTCGTCCCTTAGTGCTTGCAGTGTTTTTTCAAGCAGGCAGATAAGGGGGATAGTCATGCTGACTAGTGCATCATCTGCACTCGCCATCCGCGTGGAATAATCGAAGGCACGCAAAACGTGGCAAATGTCCTTCATAGAGGCCCACTCAGTGGTGGTGAAGTGTGAACGGCGCGCACTGCGACTTGTTTGCGCCTGCTGCAGCTGGTACTCCATTACTGCTGCCTGCTGCTCACACAACCTCTCCAACATATGTAACGTTGAATTCCACCTGGTGGGTAGGTCACATATGATGCGATGTTCCGGAAGACATAATCGGCGCTGCAGAGCTGCAATGCGTGATCTTGCATTGCTGGAACGCCGCAAGTGAGCGCACTCTATGCGGACCTTGTGAAGCAGTGCATCAAGATCCGGATAGTCCCTCAAAAAACTCTGCACGACCAAGTTGAGCACATGTGCCAGACATGGGATGTGAGTGAGGTTGCCTAGGCCCAGAGCTGCCACCAGATTTCGGCCATTGTCACACACTACCATGCCTGGCTGGAGATTCGCTGGCACAAACCACACGTCACTCTGCTGCTTGATGGCATTCCAGAGCTCCTGCGCTGTGTGGCTTCGATTCCCCAAAGAAATTAATTTTAATACGGCCTGTTGACGTTTGGCCACGGCTGTGCTCATATCGGTCATCATAACAGGTAACCGTTCACGGGTCGATGTGGAGGTAGACCGTGACGGCTCCTGCAGCGCTGATTCAGAGGAACTGGAGTATGAGGAGGAGTCAATGTGTACAGACTGGATTCCTGCAATCCTTGGAGTTGGCAGAACACGTACAGCGCCACTCTCAAGATCTGTACCCGGCTCCACAACATTTACCCAATGGGCAGTGAGGGAAAGGTATCGTCCCTGTCCATGCTTACTGGTCCACGCATCAGTGGTCAGGTGGACCTTGCTACTGACGGCGTTTTGTAGCGCATGTTTAATTTTTCCCTCCACATGATGTTGCAGGGCAGGGACGGCTTGCCTGCTGAAATAAAAGCGGCTGGGCACGTTGTATTGTGGGACTGCCAATGCCATAAAGTTACGGAATGTGTCAGTCTCCACCAGCCTGAATGATAGCATTTCAAGGGCCAGTAGTTTAGCAATGCCAGCATTCAGAGCCTGTGCTCGGGGGTGGTTTGCCGAGTATGGGCGCCTTTTCTCCCATGCCTGTGCTAACGATGGCTGTAGACTGGCCTGGGAGTGTGAGGATGACTGGGAAAGTGGTGCTGTGGGTGGAATTACACTGTGTCTCTGTACAACAGTGCCAGAGATTCTTCCATGGCGATCCTGTGAGGAAGCCGAACCAGCTGTGTGTGAGCTGGAGGAAGAGGCTACAACACGAGCTGAAGAGGTGGTAGGTGGCGCTGTAGGTTGGCCTAGGTCTTCAGTGTGTTTGTGTAACTCCACCACGTGCTTGGTCCGCACATGTTTCCACATATTTGTGGTATTGAGGTTGCTGACACTTTTCCCTCTTTTCACCTTCTGATTACACAGCTTGCATTTGACAAAGCAAATGTCATCTGCAACTGTGTCAAAAAAGGACCAGGCACTGCAAGTCTTGGGAGCGCCCGCTTTGGATTTTGGAAGAGCCATGCTCCTAATGGGTGCCGAAGTGGAGGCTACAGGCAACCAAGTCTGCCCCCTCCCTCTCCCTCCTTTTTGGGCCGTTCGGGGAATCTCTTCCTCAGAGCTGCTCCCACCACCTTCCTGTCCCTCACGCCATGATGGGTCAAGGACCTCATCATCTACACCACCCTCTTCAAACAACTGCTTCTCCTGGGTAGTCTCGACAGCACAGTACGCACCAGAAAGTGGCACCTGAGTCTCATCATCAGATGCGTACTGAGGTGTGCTGCTGACCATAGGCACTGGCCCACCCGCCTCTTCAGATTCAGAGAGACAAAACGGTTGCGCATCACTGCATACTACCTCTTCTTCAAATTCTCGAATTCTGCTTGGCTGGCCCCCTCTTTCCAAGCCAAGAGATTCAGAGAACAGAAGTAGAGATGGCTCCTGTCCAGGGCTCTCTGACTGCCTGGGCAATTTGGCAGGTGGTGAAGAGACAGATGGGTGCTCTTCAGTGCTCAGGACCTGAGAGGATCTGGAACTAATTGAAGTCGATGCGTTAGCTGCCATCCATCCGACAACGGCTTCAATTTGGTCCTCGCGCAGCAGTGGGGTACGGCTAGCTCCTACAAAGCTGCGCATAAAGGACTGTTCCCTGGTAAAACTGGGGGATGCTGAGTCACTGGTGCCCGCAGCAGGCACAGAATCCCCACGTCCTCTCCCTGCAGGCACAGAATCCTCACGTCCTCTCCCTGCAGAAACTCCACGCCCACGCCCACGCCCACGACCACATGCCTTACTCCCTGCCTTCTTCATCTTGGTAGACTGATAAAGATAGGCAGAAAAGTACTAAGGGCTTAGTGTGCTTATTCCTGAACAGCTGCTAACAGGTATAAGAAACACTAATTTTATAAAGTGTGGACTAGACTTTAATATGAGCTAATGTGGCCTACACAACTGTAAAGTGGAGTGTTTGGTGAACTTTATTTAGGTTTTTTTTGTCACAAAAAGACACTGGATGTGCCTAAAGATGTAATAACGATAGTATCACAAACTTTTTGTAGCTATTACAATGTAGGAAGGTAACCTACAATGCAATAGATGAGGCTGCAAAAAATAGGCTAATACTAATCTGGCTGGGGCTGCAGGGCCCAATGCTGCAGAAAGGCTCCTCTATCTACTCCTATATAGTGTGTTTGGAATCAATTTAGCTGAATATGGATGGAACCACCACACTAATAGGAGATATCAGGAAAAATTATGAATTGGCAATAAAGGACAATGTATGAGGCAGTGACACACACTGAGTGCACTACAACCAGACGGGGTTGAAGCACACACTACAGGGTGAGCTGCACTCACACACCAGACCTTGCAGACAGCGGTGAACAGTACAGATGCAGAGCACTGTGCACTAGTGCTGCAAGACGGAAAAAAATTCTCTATCTACTCCTATATAGTGTGTTTGGAACCAATTTAGCTGAATACAGATGGAACCACCACACTAATAGGAGATATCAGGAAAAATTATGAATTGGCAATAAAGGACAATGTATGAGGCAGTGACACACACTGAGTGCACTACAACCAGACGGGGTTGAAGCACACACTACAGGGTGAGCTGCACTCACACACCAGACCTTGCAGACAGCGGTGAACAGTACAGATGCAGAGCACTGTGCACTAGTGCTGCAAGACGGAAAAAAATTTCTCTATCTACTCCTATATAGTGTGTTTGGAACCAATTTAGCTGAATACAGATGGAACCACCACACTAATAGGAGATATCAGGAAAAATTATGAATTGGCAAAAAAGGACAATGTATGAGGCAGTGACACACACTGAGTGCACTACAACCAGACTTGGCTGAAGCACACACTACAGGGTGAGCTGCACTCACACACACAGACCTTGCAGATAGCGGTGAACAGCACAGGGAACTGTGCACTAGCACTGCAAGGCACAGTGATTTAGAAAGTAGCTTGGGTAAAGCAGTATAGAGCAAATAGGTAGCTAAAACTGTCCCTCAGAACAACAGCGTCCTATCCCTAACTGAATTCACAGCAGAGTGAGCTCAAAATGGCGGCGGTGGCTTTTATAGTGCATCATGACATCATTTCAGCAGCCAATCACAGCCATGCCATTAGTTAAGATGCCTACATGCCTAACAGGATGTGCCCACACTTCTTAGGATCCTCATTGGCTGAATAAAATGAAAATGTCTCATTGCATTATGGGAACTTCCGATTCCGGTATACGATATTGCAATAGTATCGGAATTAAGTATCGGAATTCCGATACCGCGAATATCGGCCGATACCCGATATTTCAGTATCGGAATGCTCAACACTAGTGTTTGGTGAACTTTATTTAGGTTTTTTTTGTCACAAAAAGACACTGGATGTGCCTAAAGATGTAATACTGATAGTATCACAAACTTTTTGTAGCTATTACAATGTAGGAAGGTAACCTACAATGCAATAGATGAGGCTACAAAAAATAGGCTAATACTAATCTGGCTGGGGCTGCAGGGCCAAATGCTGCAGAAAGGCTCCTCTAACTACTCCTATATAGTGTGTTTGGAACCAATTTAGCTGAATACAGATGGAACCACCACACTAATAGGAGAAATCAGGAAAAATTATGAATTGGCAAAAAAGGACAATGTATGAGGCAGTGACACACACTGAGTGCACTACAACCAGACGTGGCTGAAGCACACACTACAGGGTGAGCTGCACTCACACACACAGACCTTGCAGACAGCAGTGAACAGTGCAGATGCAGAGCACTGTGCACTAGCGCTGCAAGACCAAAAAAATTTCTCTATCTACTCCTATATAGTGTGTTTGGAACCAATTTAGCTGAATATGGATGGAACCACCACACTAATAGGAGATATCAGGAAAAATTATGAATTGGCAAAAAAGGACAATGTATGAGGCAGTGAGACACACTGAGTGCACTACAACAAGACGTGGCTGAAGTACACACTACAGGGTGAGCTGCACTCACACACACAGACCTTGCAGACAGCGGTGAACAGTACAGATGCAGAGCACTGTGCACTAGCGCTGCAAGACCAAAAAAATTTCTCTATCTACTCCTATATAGTGTGTTTGGAACCAATTTAGCTGAATACGGATGGAACCACCACACTAATAGGAGATATCAGGAAAAATTATGAATTGGCAAAAAAGGACAATGTATGAGGCAGTGACACACACTGAGTGCACTGCAACCAGACGTGGTTGAAGCACACACTACAGGGTGAGCTGCACTCACACACACAGACCTTGCAGAAAGCGGTGAACAGCACAGAGAACTGTGCACTAGCGCTGCAAGGCACAGCGATTTATAAAGTAGCTTGGGTAAAGCAGAATAGACCAAATAGGTAGCTAAAACTGTCCCTCAGAACAACAGCGTCCTATCCCTAACTGATTTCACAGCAGAGTGAGCTCAAAATGGCGGCGGCGGCTTTTATAGTGCATCATGACATCATTTCAGCAGCCAATCACAGCCATGCCATTAGTTAAGATGCCTACATGACTAACAGGATGTGCCCACACTTCTTAGGATCCTCATTGGCTGAATAAAATTAAAATGGCTCATTGCATTATGGGAACTTCCGATTCCGGTATACGATATTGCAAAAGTATCGGAATTAAGTATCGGAATTCCGATACCGCGAATATCGGCCGATGCCCGATATTTCAGTATCGGAATGCTCAACACTAGTTACAACACATAAGATTAACTATGCACTGATGAAACTGCACCATCTACTGTCAGTTCAATGTAGTGCCTCCAACACATGCTGTAAGTCTAGTCCACCCGTTCCCATGCACTAGATTTGCTGCTGATTTTCCACAGGGAAAAAATCTGCAGCCAATCTGCATCAAAATCCGCATCCCTATGATGTGGATTTTTTGTGCAGAATCACAGCAGATCAAAATCTGACAAAAGCCGCATGAAATGGTATATGGTTTGTTTATGTGCATCTATATATACTATATAAATTGCCCTAGGCCAGATTATACTGCTCCGGGCCAGAATAAACCCCTGCTGCTGTAGATCAGATTTTTCACGCTTATGAGAACCATTGAGTGATATACTCAAGAACGGGGCCCCAGACTTTGCACAGGGGCCCCAGATGTCGCACAGGGGCCCCAGACATCGCACAGGATTGAGTGATATACTTAAGAACGGGGCCCCAGACATCGCACAGGGGGTCCCATATAGCGCACAGGGGGGCAGAGACAGCGCACAGGGGGGCAGAGAAAGCTCACTGGGGCCCTGCGCACTGTCTCTTCCCCCCCTTGCGCTCTGTCTCTGCCCCCCTATGCACTGCCTGGGGCCCCTGTGCACTGATTGTGGCCCAATGGTACTCAAAAGCGTGAAAAATCTGATCTACAGCAGCTGGGGTATATTCTGTCCCTGATGGGTATAATCTGGCCTAGGCTAATTTATACCCCGGGTATATTCTGGTGGGGGGGTTAATCTGGCCTGTTACACCGGTTTCCACTATATTAACCCAGTATGCCGTCAGTGGGTTGTACCATCCCTGCCCACAAGCAATTGTCCACTTGTCCGTGTTTAGGTGGACTTTTCCAGTAACTGCGTTGTTGAGGGCACGTCTAATGTTGTGAGACACGTGCTCGTGTAATGCAGGGATGGTACACCGGGAGAAATAGTTGCGGCTGGGGACGAGTACCGAGGGATAGGCACCGCCATCAGGCTGCGGAAAACTTCCGTTTCCACGAGACTAAAAGGCAACATTTTGAGCGCAAGCATTCACGAAATGTGTGAATTTAGTAGTGTGGCCTGTGGGACTTTGGCTGCGTATTTGCGCTTGCATTCCAAGGACTGGGGTAGGGACAACTGAACACTGCTTTGGGACAAGGATGTGAACGTGCTTGCTGATGGTGCTAGTTGAGAGTGTGCAATGACAGGTGCAGGGTGAGAGGCATCTTGGCATGCGCCATGGACAGGGGATTGGTGTGCAGGCACAACAGCGGAACAAGCAGTGGTGTCACCCACAGACACAGTTGCTGTACCCTGGGGTTCAGCCCACTTAGTCGGGTGCTTTGCTGCCATGTGCCTGATCATGCTGGTGATGGTCATGCTGCTAGTTTTGCTACCCCTGCTAACGCTGGCATGGCAGGTGGTGAAAAATCCTTTCTGGGGTTATCTGCAGAGTCTTTCAAAAATAACCAGACTCGAGAAGACCTAACAGTTGTACTGGCAACTTTCGACATGTTGGCGTTACGAGGAACGCATTCCCGCCTTGTATCTGCGTCCACCACGCTGCTTCTTCCTGCTTGTGGTGGTGCTACGCCTCCCTCCCCCTGTGTGCTGCTATCCTTACTCTGTATGTCCCCCTGCCAGGTTGGATCAGTTACTATATCATCCACCACCTCGTCTTCCACTTCCGCACCCAGGTCCTCCTCCTGACTTTCTGGCAATTGTGTCTCATCATCATCATCATCCACCTCTTGCGACAGTAATTGCACTTTCCCACCATAGCCTTCGTGTGATCATGGCTGCTCCAATATTTGGGCATCGCTACATGCGTTCTCCTCTTGACTCGCTTGAAGCTGGCTGGGCGAGAGGCCCGAATCTACAAATGGAAAAGTGAACAGCTCTTCTGAGTGTCCAAGTGTGGGATCAGTTGTGTCCGGGTACTCGGCATGGTGGGAGGAAGGAGGATCAGGGTGAGGAATATGCGGTCCAGACTCACGTCTACTGAGACTTGACTGTGTGGAAGACAGGGTGGTGGTGGTGGTGGCTAAGTGACTGGAAGCATTATCTGCTATCCAACCAATAACCTTTTGACACTGTTCAATTGTGGTGTTCTGCGGTCCTCTATTAATTGGGATAGAAAGGTCAAGCGACAAGATGTGGGTGTTTTTAGCTTGCCTATGGCCACATCCTCAGCCTTGGCCTCTGCATGTACCATCACAATCACATCCACTTCCCTGTCCTTTGCCACGCACCTTGCCAATTTTTAATAGAGACAATATTTTCCACGTTCACGAGAAATGGCTGATTTTGGAACACAGTTATATGTGTTACGTCTGACAGAGAACCACAATTTTAAATAGCAGGCCTGTAATTTGCTAATACTATTCTTCACAGACACCTAGTGTGAATAGCATGACTGACACACTGCAATGAAATAAAAATGGAAGAAATGTCTGATTTTGGAACACTCTTATAGGTGTTATGTCTGACAGAGAACCACGGTTTTAAATAGTAGGCCTATAATTTACTAATATTATTCTACACAGAGACCTAGTGTGAATAGCTTCAGCGACACACTGCAACAGAATGGAAAAGAAGGCCAATATTTTCAACGTTGAGTTCAAATTTCTGGATTTCTATCGCTAAAATATGGAACAGATCTGGCTTTATTCTGCAGTGAGAACAACCAAATGGAGCAGAAAAATGGTGTACTTTGGAGTGCTTTTTAAGCAATTAACCGGCCTTCCCAGCACCTGCACACAAGTTCTTTGCTCCACAAGGCTATACGGATGGCAGGGAGAAGAGCATCGTCTTTACAGGGGAATCAGTGCAGGCGTCGGATCCAGCCGGGTACTGCACATCACAGGTCCTGTGACATGCAGGAGAGGTGGGGTAAGTATGACAATAGGGCTAGTAGGTGGGGATTTCTTGGCGTCCGGGGGACGCCAAGCTTAGCAGGAATCATTTAATAAAAATGCGATTACTTAGAAACCAGACCGCTAATATGGGCCATGCAGATAAATATACAGTACAGACCAAAGTTTGGACACACCTTCTCATTTAAAGATTTTTCTGTATTTGTACATTCACAGTGAAGGCACCAAAACTATGAATTAACACATGTGGAATTTTATACTTAACAAAAAAGTGTGAAACAACTGAAAATATGTCTTATATTCTAGGTTCTTCAAAGTAGCCACCTTTTGCTTTGATGACTGCTTTGCACACTCTTGGCATTCTCTTGATGAGCTTCAAGATGTAGTCACCGGAAATGGTTTTCACTTCAGAGGTGTTCTCTGTCAGGTTTAATAAGTGGGATTTCTTGCCTTATAAATGGGGTTGGAACCATCAGTTGTGTTGAGCAGAAGTCTGGTGGATACACAGCTGATAGTCCTACTGAATAGACTGTTAGAATTTGTATTATGGCAAGAAAAAAGCAGCTAAGTAAAGAAAAACGAGTGGCCATCATTACTTTAAGAAATGAAGGTCAGTCATTCCGAAGAATTGGACAAACTTTGAAAGTGTCCCCAAGTGCAGTTGCAAAAACCATCAAGCGCTACAAAGAAACTGGCTCACATGAGAACAGCCCCAGGAAAGGAAGACCAAGAGTCACCTCTGCTTCTGAGGATAAATTTATCTGAGTCACCAGCCTCAGAAATCGCAGGTTAACAGCAGCTCAGATTAGAGACCAGGTCAATGCCACACAGAGTTCTAGCAGCAGACACATCTCTTCAACAACTGTTAAGAGGAGACTTTGTACAGCAGGCCTTCATGATAAAATAGCTGCTAGGAAACCACTGCTAAGGACAGGAAACAAGCAGAAGAGACTTGTTTGGGCTAAAGAACACAAGGAATGGACATTAGACCAGTGGAAATCTGTGCTTTGGTCTGATGAGTCCAAATTTGAGATCTTTGATTCATAGAATCATAGAATCATAGAATGGTAGAGTTGGAAGGGACCTCCTGGGTCATCTGGTCCAACCCCCTGCTCAAAGCAGGATTCACTAGATCATCTCAGACAGATGTCTGTCCAGCCTCTGTTTGAAGACGTCCATTGAAGGGGAACTCACCACCTCTCGTGGCAGCCTGTTCCACTCATTAATCACCCTAACTGTCAAAAAGTTTTTTCTAATATCTAATCTGTGTCTCCTCCCATTTAGTTTCATCCCATTGCTTCTAGTCTTTCCTTGTGCAAATGAGAATAAAGATGATCCTTCTACAATGTGACAGCCCTTGACATATTTGTAGACAGCTATTAAGTCTCCTCTCAGTCTTCTTTTTTGCAAGCTAAACATTCCCAAATCCTGCAACCGTTCCTCATAGGACATGGTTTGCAGACCAGTCACCATTCTGGTCGCTCTTCTCTGAACTTGCTCCAGTTTGTCTATGTCTTTTTTAAAATGTGGTGCCCAAAACTGTACACAGTATTCCAGATGAGGTCTGACCAAAGAGGAGTAAAGACCGATAATGACTTCACGTGATCTAGACTGTATGCTTCTGTTAATACATCCCAGAATTGTATTTGCCTTTTTTGCTGCTGCATCACACTGTTGACTCATGTTCAGTCTATGATCTATTAGTATACCTAAGTCTTTTTCACATGTACTGTTGCTTAGCTCTATTCCTCCCATTCTGTATATGCTTTTTTCATTTTTATTGCCCAGATGTAGTACTTTGCATTTTTCCCTGTTAAAAACCATTCTGTTGGTTGCTGCCCACTGCTCCAGTTTATTTAGGTCTTTTTGAATCCTCTCTCTCTCTTCTCTAGTATTAGCTATCCCTCCTAGCTTTGTGTCATCAGTAGTGTTGAGCCACCCCCGTAGTGTTCGAGTTCGGTTCGTCGAACACCCGTGTGTTCGCCGAACTGTTCGTCGAACTGTTCGTCGAACACCTTCGAACACCGTTAAAACCAATGGCAGGCAAACAAAAACACATAGAAACACATAGAAAACACCTTCAAAGGTGTCCAAAAGCTGACAAACTGCTCAGAAGACACAACTAACACATGGAAAAGTGACAAGTACATATAGTCATGCGAAAAGAAAAGAGGTGGAGGAGTAAAAGGAGGGGGAGACACAGATATAGGCATGTCATGCCCTTCTAAAATCCAAAAAGTGAGAAGCCGAGACGGCCAGTCCGCTCCTGCCCGTGCCACCTCCGTGTCGCCGGGTTTGTGCCAGAGCCGCGGTGAACCCTGACGGCCAGCCCCCCTCTCCCAATACTGGTGCCTGTCCGCTGGTGGGTCGAGAGAGCCCCCCTGTGGTGGAGGCAGCTCTAAGCTTTTTAATTTAAATTGTCCCTCTAATTTGAATGAATACACTTTAAATCCATTTACAAGGATCTATTGGAGGGCAAGTCTCATGCCAGCAGCCGCGTAATTCCAGCTCCAGTAGCGTCCACTAAAGCTGCTGCAGTTAAAAAGCTTTTATAAGGATCGAGCTCGGCTGTCCACCGCAAGGCATCCTAGTGCCAGTCCCAGCCCCTATGCCTTGGGGTGCCTCCTGATGCTCTTCACTAAGTATCCCGTGGTCCCGAAGCATTTCCTTTGAAAAAATTAAGTGTCCAAACTACAGGTGGTGTAGCTTGCTTAACAGCCGGGATAATCCGCTGACTAGCAGACACTGCTACTAGGCACAAAGTATTTCCTGGGCTAGATGCAGTTAAAAATTTGTAAGTAGATACTCTCGTTGGATGCTGAGAAAGCATTCCATAGAGTCTCCTGGCACGCCATATATGATTCTCTTAAAAAGCTTGGGGTAGGGGTCTAGGGGACCCTTTTATAGCCAAAATCACGGCCCGTTATCACAATACGTCACCTAGGCTGAAGATAAATGGAACTGTAGCACCGAGGGCTCGGTTGCTACAGACGTATTGCACCTCACCCAGAGGTGTGATATCTCACTCTCAGATAAGGATGGAGTGTGGATCAGGACCCGACACCTGCATGCATTACACCACATTGCCGTGGGGCAGGGCGACCAATATGCCCCTGAGATGGGCACGACAGTCCCTGTCCCTGGCTGGAGTGGGGGGAGGGAACACTGAGGAAGGGGAACCCTGCAGTGCAGGAGCAGGGAGGAAGCAGTTCCTGGGTGCATTGAGAAGGGAGTATAAAAGGTGGGCACCATCTTAGTTCAGTGCAGAGAAGTCTGAGCAGAAGTGGCAGGGAGCAGGGGCTCTGCATGAGCTCTGCTCCGGAGGCGGGCCTAGTAACAGAGGCCCAGGCCTGCAAGAGGGAGAAGGAAGGAAGAGGAGCGGAGAAGGCTCCAGGAACGAGGAATGAAGGGATCCCAGGGGTGCGGACGGGCGAGTCGCCACCGCACGCCCGAATCCACCTGCGTGGAGGGGTCAGGCCAAAGGGGGATTCCGGTCCCCGAACTAGTGGAGGCAGGAAACGACCCTCAGCTAGAAACCGGAGGCTCTGACATTTTATGTGGCGCAGCCCCTTGCTCCACCCGCTAGGAAGGCACCACATAGGGTCAGGGAAACTGGCGCCAAGTTTACCAAGAGGAGGCCCGAGGCAGCCGGACAGAAGTGTTGTTAAGGAAGGCCAGACAAAGGACACACAAAGGGGGTCCTGTGAAGCGCTCCAAAGTTATCTGGGAGTTGTCTGAGCCCCTCACCTGGTGAGCACAGTACGACGTGGGCAGCCGTTACCTGCAGACGTGGTCTGGATAATAAGAACTGTGAGTAAAGGCCCTGAACTGCATCACTGACTCCGTGTCGTTACTGCTGCTGCCCTGCACCATCACCCCCATCCTCCGCATACACTGCCCTGAGGCTATACTCCTCCCGTGGGGAGTTATGCTACGCTCTGCTGCACCCACAACACCAGCCTTAGCGGTCTGCCCTGTAGCGGCGGTTCACTCTGACCGCAATCCACGGGTGGCGTAGTCGGACATTTAAACATCAAAACCACATAAATAGTTCCGCCACTGGTTTGACCGCCCTGAGCCACGGAACCGGATCGCCGCCACGAAGACTACAACCACCAGCATCCACCAAAAAGGGTCCGGCTCCGGGTGTCCCAAGGCCCAGGGGGTGCGTCAGAACATTTTCATCACCTTTCACAATCACCAATGGGACAAGGCAGGGATGTCCTCTGTCCCCTCTCTTATACATCCTAGTGACGGAGCACCTGCTCTCATCAATTCGCCATAACCCCAATATTAGGTGGATTGAGGTGGGAGGCACCGAGTACAAGTGCTCTCTATTTGCTGATGATGTCCTAGTATATATCACTCAATCACATATATCCATCCCTGCTGTTATGGCTGAAATAGATCACTTTGTTACATGGTAAAATTTTAAAATCAATGCAGCGAAGTCTGAGGCCCTCGATGTCTCCCTCCCTAAATCCATATAGGATTCCATCCAGTCCAACTTTCCCTTTGCCTGGCCCTCACAGGGTATCAAATACTTAGGAATTCCTATTCATAGAGACCTCTCCCATCTATGTTATCTTAATTTTGGGCCCTTTATTGAACAATTCCATACAGACCACGGTTGGCAAGTTAGAACTGTAAGATTCACTACGTGAACCACTGGTGTTTTGTGGAAAAGCACATGTACACCGCGTTCCAAATTATTATGCAAAAAGTGTTTAGGAGTGATAAGGGAAGAATTTGTTTGTTTGTCAGTTAAACTCATTGATGGTGATGTGTGTCAGGGCTCTTTATATCACTGTAAGCAATTGCAGACACCTGTGCTAATTAGTTTGGCAGGTGTGTCCAATGAAAGGCAAGACTACTTAAGAAGGCTCTCTCACATTATTAAGCAGCCTATATTTTCTGCCAAAATGGGAAAGAAAAAGGATGTGTCGGCTGCTGAGAAGCAACAAATTGTGGAGTGTTTAGGTCAAGGCATGACTACAATCAACATTGTGCGATGATCAGGATGAAGTGTCTTGGCAATCAAGAAGTATGTAGCTGATTCACAGTACACACGTGTGCGTGCTGATAAGGGCAAATTGAGGACTCTTTCCTACAGGCAAT
This sequence comes from Phyllobates terribilis, assembly GCF_046119375.1. Classification (NCBI taxonomy): domain Eukaryota; kingdom Metazoa; phylum Chordata; class Amphibia; order Anura; family Dendrobatidae; genus Phyllobates; species Phyllobates terribilis. Next base: position 404,081,917 of record NW_027362761.1, on the reverse strand, counting down.
TACGTCAGGTTGAAAGAGCAGCGGCAAAAAAGCCTTGTCATAGCAGCAGACAAGTTTTTGAAGCTGCTTGTGCCTCCAACGTCCCCCGAACAACAAGATGCAGGGTCCTTCAGAGGTTTGCAGCTGTGCATACGCCATCCTGTCGACCTCCTCTATCCACTTCACACAAGCAGAAACAGCTCCAGTGGGCCAAACATTACATGAAGACTGATTTCAAAACTGTTTTGTTCACGGATGAGTGCCGTGCAGCGCTCGATGGTCCAGATGAATGGAGTGGAGGATGGCTGGTTGATGGACACCCCACGCAAACACGGCTACAGCGCCAACAAGGAGGAGGTGGAGTAATGTTTTGGGCTGGAATCATGGGGAGAGAGATTGTCGGCCCCTTTAGGATCCCTGAAGGCGCTAAAGATGAACTACATAATGTATGTGGATTTTCTCAAACAGCACTTCCTGCCATGGTTCAAGAAGAAGAACCGTGTATTTCACAGCAAGATCATTTTTCTGCATGATAATGCACCATCTCATGCTGCACATAAAACATCTGCATCTCTGGCTGATATGGGCATAAAAGGGGACAAACTTATGGTGTGACCCCCATGCTCCCCTGACCTCTACCCCATTCAGAACCTTTGGAGCATCATTAAAAGGAGTGTCTATGATGGCGGGAGGCAGTTCACATCTAAGCAACAGCTCTGGGAGGGTATTCTGTCCTCATGCAAAACAATTGAAGCAGAAACCATCCAAAACCTGACAAATTCAATGGACGAGAGAGTTCAGAAGCTCCTTTCGAACAAGGGGTCCTATGTGAAAATGTAACATCACCTAGAATAAAGTTTTGAGTTGAAAACTGTTTGATTTCAGTTTCTAACAACCTGCTAATGCTTATAATTTCAAAAATGACCATTTTTTTGGTCTTTATTAAAATGAAAAGGTTGATCGAAAAGTTTGGGGGATCTAAGAGTGTGGCAACCCAGTAGTCATGATTACTTCGAATTCTGACAATATGAGGGTCATGCTGCAGGTAGTGCAGCAAGAAGGCACTTATGTGTCTTGCGCATCTCGGAGCCCCAAAATTATTTTCCGGGCTAGATGCAGCTAAAAATTATTTTTAATTTTAAATCTGGTGAAGCTTATTATAGATGGCCTAATAGGATCAGTGCTGCACACTGCTACAAAGCCCAAATTATTTTCCAGTCAAGATACAGATAAACATGATTAGTAATTTGAAAGCTTAAAACGGTTGGTAGGGTGATTTTAACCAATCATCAAGCTTTTACTCTCCCCAGGATGACACAGGGGTAGAAAAGTCGTTTCGGATCCATGATTTGTTCATCTTTATGAACGTGAGTCTGTCTACATTTTCAGTGGAGAGCCGCGTGCGCTTATCTGTCAGCACACCACCAGCAGCGCTGAACACACGTTCAGACAGAGCGCTGGCTGCGGGGCATGACAAGATCTCCAAGGCGTAAGTGGCTAGCTCCGGCCATTTATCCAGATTGGAAGCCCAAAAAGAGCAAGGGTCCAGTGACACAGTCGTGGCTTCAATGTTTACTTGGAGATACTCCTGTACCATCGTCTCTAGGCGTTGACTATGTGTCAGACTTCTTGTCTCCTGTGGCCTTGCAAAGGATGGGCTAAAAAAGTGGTGAAATGATTCCGCAAAATTGATGTTACCAGCAGATACTGTGGTTCTGTTACGGTTTGAGTGCTGAACACTTGACGGTCCCACGGTTGGCAAGTTGGAACTGTGAGATTCACTACGTGCACCACTGGTATTTTGTGGAAAAGCACATGTAAGATTCTGCAACAGTCTCTGCTGATACTCCTGCATGCGTGCATCCCTTTCTATGGCAGGAATAATTTCTGCAAATTTACTTTTGTACCGGGGATCTAACAGTGTGGCAACCCAGTAGTCAGGATTATTTCTAATTCTCACAATTCGAGGGTCATGTTGCAGGTAGTGCAGCAAGAAGGCACTCATGTGTGTTGCGCATCCAGGAGCACCAAGTCCCTGTTGTGTTGGTGGCGAGGTAACAATCATGCTTCCTTCCTCTGTCCTCTCCCCCCAACCTCGCACAACAGAAATGTGATCAAGGTCTCCCTCATCTGATGAGTCTTCCATCAGTTCGTCCTCCACTTCTTCCTGGGCTCCTGCACCTTCCTCACTAGTTTGGCTGCTACCATGCGCCCTGGTAAAATCATCTCCCCCACCCTCACATGCCTGCCGCCCTGGTGCAGCCGACCGTCTGGACCTTGCAGATGTTAGCCCTTCCGCATACAACTCCTCCTCCTCTACTTCCTCCACCTCCTCTTGTGCCACCACCTGACTCCGAATTCTGTTTAACATGTGCTCCAGCATGTAAATCACCGGAATAGTCATGCTGATAATGGCATCGTCAGCACTAAACATCTTCGTCGCCATTTCAAAACTGTGCAGAAGGGTGCATAGGTCCCTGATCTGAGACCACTCCTCCAGCGTGATTTGCCCCACCTCTGAATCTCGTTGGCCCAGGCTATACGTCAGAACGTATTGCACCAGGGCTTGTCGGTGCTGCCACAGTCGCTGCAACATGTGCAGAGTTGAATTCCACCGGGTAGGCACATCGCATTTTAGCCGGTGAAGTGGCAGGCCCAACGACTTCTGTAGAGATGTAAGTCGCTGAGCTGCGGGATGCGAACGGCGGAAGTGAGCACACAGCGACCGTGCCCTCTGCAGAAGGCCATCTAGTCTGGGATAGTGGGCTAAAAATTGCTGGACAACCAGGTTCAACACGTGAGCCATACAAGGCACGTGTGTGACATTGCCCCGGCGAAGGGCCGCACCCAGGTTTGCAGCATTGTCGCACACGGCCTTCCCTGGTTTCAGGTCCAGTGGAGACAACCATTCATGAAATTGGTTCTCCAGAGCTGACCACAACTCCTCAGCTGTGTGACTCACATTTCCCAGACATTTCAATGTAAAAACCGCCTGATGACGTTGAGCCCTACTGCCAGCATAGTAAGGAGGTGTGCAGGATCCCTTCTGCGCAGTTAGAAAGCTTGTGGCATGACCAGACAGGCTTTGGGTGCAGGTGGAAGACCGAGAGGAGGTTGAGGAGGCAGAAGCAGTGGAGGAAAAATGACATAAAGAGGATTGACGCACAACTCGTGGGGACGGCAAGACTTGGACAGCAGCCCCTTGTCCTGCTGTCACCATAGTTACCCAGTGCCCAGTCAGCGACATGTAACGCCCCTGTCCATGCCTACTCGTCCAAGTGTCTGTGGTGAAATGCACCCTGTCACACACAGAGTTTCTCAAAGAAGCGGTGATGTTGTGTGCGACATGCTGGTGGAGCGCAGGCACACCTTTCTTTGAGAAGTAGTGCCGACTGGGCATCTGGTACTGGGGCACTGCGACGGACATAAGGTCTCGAAAATCCTCTGTGTCCACCAGGCGGAAAGGCAGCATTTCTGTAGCCAAGAGCTTGCAGATGGTGAAATTCAACCTCTTAGCTTTCTCATGGCTAGGAGGAAATGGTCTTTTACTTGTCCACATCTGAGGGACCGAGGGCTGGCTATTGTGCTTAGACGGGGTTGATAAGGGTGTCCCCGGCAAACTGCCGGTCTGTGAGGAAGATGCAGGCGGACATGTTAGGTTGCCTTGATCCAAAGGTGGTGCTATCGATGTCGGACAGCGCTCAAGACCAGCTGGTGTTACCACCTCCAAAGAAAATGATGACCTGCCAATCACGCTGGCTGTTGCGGGTAAAGAGGTGGCAGGTCTGCGCCCCAAAACAGGTGTGACTGCTGTCCCCCCAGTCACAGAGGATGAAGAGGCCGCAGATGCACAAGATATGGCAGACGGTGGTTGGCCCGGCCGGCTAGACCGCATTGTAGCACACTGAGCTTCCCACTGCAACTTATGCTTCATGTCCATGTGCCGGTTCATGCATGAAGTACTCAAACTATGTATTTTTTGGCCTCTACTTAGCTTTTGCTGACAAATGTTACAGATAACACGAGTTGGGTCATCTTTATCGATCTGAAAAAATGCCCAGGCTATGCAAGGCTTAGCACCCATGCGACCTGAAGAGCCACCACGACTTGTGGTGAGAGGCAGAGTTGTGTTTGAGGATGCAGTTGTTGACGTGCTTCCAGTACTACGTCTCTGTCCAGGAAGGCGCAACCTGACCTCGTCGTCACTAGCATCTTCCTCCACCTCCTCTGCTGACCTCATCTCTTGGCTGACTGTGGGTTGACAGTAAATGGGATCTCCGACCTCATCATCATCACCCTGTGCGTTATCACACCCGTCGTCCTCAGAGCCAACCTGTTCCTGCCCTGACAAAAAACTAAAGTTGTCGCTCCAATCAGGTATTTGAGTCTTATCATCGTCTTCCTCATTGTCTCCACCAACAGGAGTTACAGTTTGGGAATGAGGGTCTACATTATGGTCAGAACCTTCTGCGTCTGGTCCTGGATCCGACTCATAAAGATTCTGGGCATCAGTGCAGATCATTTCCTCGTCTGGATTCACAGAAGCGCTGGAGTCGACCTCTGATTCCCAGGCTATAGTATGAGTAAACAGCTCTGCAGACTCAACCATCTGTTCTACCTCATACTCAGACGGGCAGCTGGAGATTTGGGAGCTGTGAGGAAGCAAGTGCGATTTGGGTGACACCTTTGAGGACTGGAGTATTTGTGATGTTGAAGTTGATGTGGAGGAGAGCCCACTTAAAGGAGCACTTGATATCCGTTGAAGCACCTGCTGTTTTTGTGCCTCATCTGGAATTTGTAGCGATTGGCGTGGCCGTAAGAAAGGGATCTTATCACATTGTCCGCTAAAAGAAGTAGACATTTTAGTTTGGCTGGAAGATGGTCTTTCTTCTGCACCTACCCCACGGACACAACTTTTTTTCCCCTTCCCAACACGCCTATTCCCCTTTCCACCAGCAGCAGGCCTTTTTCCACTCATTTTGGTGGTTAACTAATTCACAACTCTGGAGTTGTTTGCACAAAAAAACAATGGATGGTAACCGAGCAGAGCTGAGTGGCCAAACTGTGGTATTCGGCCAAAACTATTGGCTGGGTTAGATGCAGAAAAAAATTATTTTTAATTTGCAACCTGATGGAGGTCAGTATAGATGGACTAATAGACCAAGTCCCACACACCGCTAGAAGCCCAAATATTTTTTCAGAGCTAGATGCAGAAATTTTTTTTATTCAATTTGCAACCTGATGGAGGTCAGTATAGATGGACTAATAGACCAAGTCCCACACACTGCTAGAAGCCCAAATATTTTTTCAGAGCTAGATGCAGAAAAAAATTATTTTTAATTTGCAACCTGATGGAGGTCAGTATAGATGGACTAATAGACCAAGTCCCACACACCGCTAGAAGCCCAAATATTGTTTCAGAGCTAGATGCAGAAAAAAATTATTTTTAATTTGCAACCTGATGGAGGTCAGTATAGATGGACTAATAGACCAAGTCCCACACACCGCTAGAAGCCCAAATATTTTTTCAGAGCTAGATGCAGAAAAAAATTATATTCAATTTGCAACCTGCTGGAGGTCAGTATAGAAGGACTAATAGAACAAGTCCCACACACTGCTAGAAGCCCAAATATTTTTTCAGAGCTAAATGAAGAAAAAAATTATTTTTAATTTGCAACCTGATGGAGGTCAGTATAGATAGACTAATAGACCAAGTCCCACACACTGCTAGAAGCCCAAATATTTTTTCAGAGCTAGATGCAGAAAAAAATTATTTTTAATTTGCAACCTGATGGAGGTCAGTATAGATGGACTAATAGACCAAGTCCCACACACTGCTAGAAGCCCAAATATTTTTTCAGAGCTAGATGCAGAAAAAAATTATTTTTAATTTGCAACCTGATGGAGGTCAGTATAGATGGACTAATAGACCAAGTCCCACACACCGCTAGAAGCCCAAATATTTTTTCAGAGCTAGATGCAGAAAAAAATTATATTCAATTTGCAACCTGCTGGACGTCAGTATAGAAGGACTAATAGAACAAGTCCCACACACTGCTAGAAGCCCAAATATTTTTTCAGAGCTAAATGAAGAAAAAAATTATTTTTAATTTGCAACCTGATGGAGGTCAGTATAGATGGACTAATAGACCAAGTCCCACACACTGCTAGAAGCCCAAATATTTTTTCAGAGCTAGATGCAGAAAAAAATTATTTTTAATTTGCAACCTGATGGAGGTCAGTATAGATGGACTAATAGACCAAGTCCCACACACCGCTAGAAGCCCAAATATTTTTTCAGAGCTAGATGCAGAAAATTTTTTTATTCAATTTGCAACCTGATGGAGGTCAGTATAGATGGACTAATAGACCAAGTCCCACACACTGCTAGAAGCCCAAATATTTTTTCAGAGCTAGATGCAGAAAAAAATTATTTTTAATTTGCAACCTGATGGAGGTCAGTATAGATGGACTAATAGAACAAGTCCCACACGCTGCTAGAAGCCCAAATATTTTTTCAGAGATAAATGAAGAAAAAAATTATTTTTAATTTGCAACCTGATGGAGGTCAGTATAGATGGACTAATAGACCAAGTCCCACACACTGCTAGAAGCCCAAATATTTTTTCAGAGCTAGATGCAGAAAAAAATTATTTTTAATTTGCAACCTGATGGAGGTCAGTATAGATGGACTAATAGACAAAGTCCCACACACCGCTAGAAGCCCAAATATTTTTTCAGAGCTAGATGCAGAAAAAAATTATATTCAATTTGCAACCTGCTGGAGGTCAGTATAGAAGGACTAATAGAACAAGTCCCACACACTGCTAGAAGCCCAAATATTTTTTCAGAGCTAAATGAAGAAAAAAATGATTTTTAATTTGCAACCTGATGGAGGTCAGTATAGATGGACTAATAGACCAAGTCCCACACACTGCTAGAAGCCCAAATATTTTTTCAGAGCTAGATGCAGAAAAAAATTATATTCAGTTTGCAACCTGATGGAGGTCAGTATAGATGGACTAATAGAATGATGCTATGCCCAAAAGATTTTACTTCACTAGGTGCAGTAAAAAAATTGGTATTCTATACACAGGTGGTATATCTTGCAACACAGATAGGCTACTCCACTGACTAACACACTCTGCAATAGGCCAAAAAGGATTAGCTTTGCTAGATTCAGCCAAATGCTGTGAAAAAAACTTGCACAGCACTGGCACAGACCTGCCTGGCAAAAACTGATAGGAACTGATGTAACCTAGTCCTGAAAAGGACTCCAATTACAATTAGTCTTTACTCCCACAATCTATCTATTTAAGAGCACAGACCTGCCTGATAAAAGTCGTAGGAAATGCTGTAACCTAGTCCTTCAAAGGACTGCAATCACAACTATTCCCTACTCCCAAGCTATCTGTATATTTGTGCGAAAATTGGCTTGAATTTAACAAGGTATAGCGCACACAGCAACAGCGGTGCCGTCTAACACGCAGCTGCAGCAGTGTGAAAATGGTGGCGACGGGGAAAATGGCTTGGTCTTATAGGGCAAGGACATGTGACATACACTGCCAATCACACATGCCCTTGCTTGTGTGAAAAAAAGCACTTCGCTCCGTGTGTGCGCTGCTGATAGGCTGACAGATTGCACCTCCCCACTGCAAATGCGGGAAAGAGAAAAAAAAATAGAGATCTTCATTGTTCCTGCAGAGATCCATCCCCTGCCCCTCCTCCCGCCCCGCTGTACACTCAAACTGCGTATTAACATTAATTTTCAACATTACTGAGAAAAAATCCAGTTATGATTTTGGTGCACGAACAGTTATCGAACATAACCTCGAACAGCCGAATTTTTCTCAAATTGTTCGTGTTCGCCGACCGGCTCGAACACCGCCCAAAACAGCTCGAATTTGAGATTGGCGAACAGTTCGAGTAGAACAACGCTCATCTCTAGTCATCAGCAAATTTAATCAGTTTACCCTCAATTCCTTCATCTAAATCATTGATAAAGATGTTGAACAATACAGGTCCCAGGACGGAGCCCTGTGGTACCCCACTTGAGACATTCATCCAGCTGGATGTGAAGCCATTTACAACCACCCTTTGAGTCCGATCACTAAGCCAGTTATGAATCCACCTAACAGTTGCCTGGTCCATTGCATACTTGGTCATTTTTTCAATAAGGATGATGTGAGATACTTTGTCAAATGCTTTGCTGAAGTCAAGATATACTATATCTACAGCATTTCCCTGATCCACCCAGTCAGTGATTCTGTCATAGAAGGAAATTAAGTTAGTCTGACATGACTTGTTAGTTACAAACCCATGCTGACTCTGGTTAATCACTTCATTCTTATCCATGTACTTACATACATGTTGTTTAATAATTTGTTCAAAGATCTTTCCTGGTATAGAAGTCAGACTCACCGGCCTATAGTTCCCTGGGTCCACCTTCTTCCCCTTTTTGAAGATAGGAACAACATTTGCTCTTCTCCAGTCTTCTGGGACTTCTCCTGTTCTCCAAGAATTTTCAAAGATTATGGAGAGTGGTTCTAAAATTTCTTCTACGATCTCCTTCAGTACTCTGGGGTGTAATTCATCTGGACCTGGTGACTTGAACTCATTTATGTTAGCTAAATATTCCCTCACAATCTTTCTGTTTACAGATAACTTGGATTCCTCTATTCCTTTAAAAGGACAGTGAAGATCAGTTGATGTTACATTTTCTTTCTGAGAGAAAACAGATGCAAAATAGGAATTAAAAAGTTCGGCCTTCTCAACATCCTCTCTTACCATTTCTCCATTTTCATCCTGTAAAAATCCTATAGCATCTTTGACTTTTCTTTTACTTTTGACATACCCCCAAAATCCTTTTTTATTGCTTTTGACATCTCTTGCAAGCCTTAATTCATTGTCAGCTTTAGCTAAACTGATACGTGCCCTGCAGGATCTGCAGACTGCATTATAATCTTCTTTAGATATGCCTCCCTCTTTCCATTTAATAAACATTTCTTTCTTTCTTTTTAGCATGTGTTTAAGTTCTGTGTTCATCCATCCTGGTTTCCTTAAATGCTTCCCATTCTTCCTACTTTTCGGGATTGTTAACAATTGTGCTTTGAGAATCTCATTTTTAAAAATTTCCCATCCTTCCTGGACATTTTTGTCCTTAAGGACATCCAGCCATTGGATCCCTCCTATTCTCTTTCTGAGTCTCTTAAAATCTGCCTTTCTAAAATCTAACCTTGAAGTTTGAGTCTTCACATGTCTTCCTCCTCTAGTTATCCAAAATTCTATAATAGCATGATCGCTGCCTCCTAGGGTCCCAGCCACCTTTACCTCCTCAACCATTTCCTCCCTGTTTATAAGGATTAGATCCAAAGTAGCAGATCCCCTTGTTTTCTCCCCTACCTTTTGGAAGATAAAGTTGTCAGCAAGAGAGGATAAGAATTTGCTTGACCTGTTAGTTTTACTTGAGAGAGATTCCCAACAAATGTCTGGATAGTTGAAATCTCCCATGACCACTACGTCATATTTTTTGGAGAACTTGGTCATTTGATACATAAAGAGTTCATCCATATCTTCAGCTTGCCCAGGTGGCCTGTAGTAAATGCCTACAATGGTGTCCTTTCCGTTGTTCTCTCCTTGTATTCTTACCCAAACAGTTTCCACAGAACTCCCAGTCTCTGAAGCTTCCATCTCTGTGCAGATATACGCTTTTCTAACATACAATGCAACACCTCCTCCTCGTTTATCAAGTCTGTTTCTTGCAAATAAGTTGTATCCTTTTAGCCTTTTATTCCAATCATGTGTATCGTCCCACCAAGTTTCAGTGATTCCAATGACATCATATTCCTTTTCCTGCATTAGTAGTTCCAATTCTCCTTGTTTGTTGCCCATGCTTTGTGCATTTGTATAAAAACATTTTAGTTTGTGATTGGTTTCTCTTCCTCCCATATTTTTATTATTTAAATTGTTTTGTCTTTGTTCTTCCTTTCCACTTCCAGTAGCAGAGATCTCAATAGTATTTGTCAGCTGTATGGCTTTTTCTGGCCTTTTGCTTCCCTTCCCACATTGTTCTAGTTTAAAGCTCTTCTGATGAGTGTAGCAAGGCGACTTCCAAATACATGTTTTCCAGTCTTCGTAAGGTGCACCCCATCTCTAGCAAGTAGTCCATCGTATAGGTAATTCATTCCGTGATCCAGAAATCCAAATCCTTGTTGACGGCACCATCGACGTAGCCAGTTGTTCACCTGTAGAATCTTATTCCACCTCATTGTTCCATGGCCATCCACTGGGAGGATGGATGAGAAGACCACCTGCGCTCCCAATTCTTTCACTTTCTTGCCTAAGTCTTCAAAGTCACTGCAGATGGTTTCCAGGTCCTTTCTTGCGGTGTCATTTGTCCCCACATGTATTAGCAGGAATGGGTAGTGATCTGTAGGTCTGAAGAGTCTTGATATCCTGTCAGACACATCTTTAATTTTTGCTCCTGGAAGACAGCACATTTCTCTTGAGGTTATGTCTTGTCTGCAGATAGCGGCCTCTGTTCCTCTTAACAGGGAATCCCCCATGACCACCACTCTCCGTTTTTTCTTCACAACATTCTTCTTTCTCCATCCAGGAGGATTCTGAGGGCTTACAAGGTTATTCATTGCTGGCAAAGTCTTATCTTGCTGTATTTCTTCATGGTGCTCCTGCGAGAGAGCCTGGTACTGGTTCCTGAGCAGTATGGGTGCTGACTGCCTCTCGATCCTCCTGCTTCGGTGGGTCACATGCTTCCATTCCTCTGTTTCGTCAGGTGCAGTTCGAATTTCTTCTCTTTCTGAATCATGAAGAGATAATTCTGCTCTGTCTAAGAACTCTTCACCTTCCTTAATGATTTTCAAGGTAGTTAACCTCTCTTCTAGATTCCGCAACTTTTCCTCCAACAGGGACACAAGCTTGCATTTCTGGCATGTGAAGTTTGGCTTTTCCACTGGCAAGTCTGTGAACATGTAGCAGGATATGCAGCTCACCAAATGGCTCCTGGACTCTTCCATGTTCTTATTGTTAATGTTCTGAAAACAGTGAAAAAAGCTTAAAAAAAAACTTCAAAATGCGCGCGCCAGTAGGCGCGCGGTTTACCGATGTCCTCTTTTCAGCTCCAACAGCCAAAATCCAGTGTTCTTTGAGCTCGCGGAGACTCTTCACTTACCCCAAAATGCAGTGGGAATATGCAAATTATCTCCTCAGGACTCCAACCACCGTGTCTTTGTGCGACGCAGAAAAGGTGAACAGATGAACTTTACATGCCTGGTTCCCACCGTGAAGCATGGAGGAGGAGGTTTGATGGTGTGAGGGTGCTTTGCTGGTGACACTGTTGGGGATTTATTCAAAATTGAAGGCATACTGAACCAGCATGGCTACCACAGCATCTTGCAGCGGCATGTTATTCCATCCGGTTTGCGTTTAGTTGGACCATCAGTTCTTTTTCAACAGGACAATGACCCCAAACACACCTCCAGGCTGTGTAAGGGCTATTTGACCACGATGGAGAGTGATGGGGTGCTACGCCACATGACCTGGCCTCCACGGTCACCAGACCTGAACCCAATCGAGATGGTTTGGGGTGAGCTGGACCGCAGAGTGAAGGCAAAAGGGCCAACAAGTGCTAAGCATCTCTGGGAACTCCTTCCAGATTGTTGGAAGACCATTTCCGGTGACTACCTCTTGAAGCTCATCAGGAGAATGCCAAGAGTGTGCAAAGCAGTCATCAACGCAAAAGGTGGCTACTTTGAAGAACCTAGAATATAAGACATGTTTTCAGTTGTTTCACACTTTTTTGTTAAGTATATAATTCCACATGTGTTAATTCATAGTTTTGATGCCTTCAGTGTGAATGTACAATTTTCATAGTCATGAAAATACAGAAAAATCTTTAAATGAGAAGGTGTGTCCAAACTTTTGGTCTGTACTGTAGATTCACATTTCTATCACCTGTATGCCATATTAGCGGTCTGAAAAGTCCCAGGGGGTGACAGATTCCCTTTAAAGTTCAACTGACTTAAAGAGGTTGTCCACTACTTTACAGAATGCCCATACGATTCAAACGGTGCCTCAGGCGGTTTTAATTACAGCAGGTTCTTACCTTCCCATACACATGCAGACTTTAGTCTCTAAGAGAGGATTCACATTAGGTAGGTTCCTGACAATGAAAAACAGCTTACCATGGCTGCCGGGTACACATAAATTATCCAATTTATGTACTAAGATTTCTCAATTATTTCTATTTTCTAGAATAGTAATGCTATTCAAATTTGATATATTTTATATTTGCATACTTAACGTTACAGAGTGCTACTTTATTTGTTAGTTGTATATGGAGATGACAACTCTTAGTAAGCACCTGTACACACCTTTTACACCTTTTTTCTGTTTTGGAAGTGATGGTCAGTGTTTTGATATTGGTATACATAGGCCTTCTGACTGAGCTCTTCGCCCCTAAGCCACAGGCGGTTTTAATTACAGCAGGATCTTACCTTCCCATACACATGCAAACTTCAGTCTCTAAGAGAGGATTCACATCAGGTAGGTTCCTGGCAATGAGAAACACCTTACCGTGACTGCTTGGAAAAAATGATTTGGCCAATTTCTGCACTAAGATTTCTAAATTATTTCTATTTTCTAGAGCAGTAATGCTATTCAAATTTCACATATTTCATATCTGCATACTTAGCATTACAGAGTGCTATCATCAGCTTCTGGCTGCGCTTTTTATTCAAGAAAAGATTGTGCAGCCTCAGACTGGTGAATTTTATTAATATTACTGTTAGGCTCACCTGGTGAGGTGGATCCTCAAAGACCAAAGTTTGGGTGGGCACACAAGCCAGGGGTCGCTGGTACGGCTGTCAGTTGAGGCATTCCGGAAACAAGTAGTAGAAGTACTGAAGACCGCAGACAGACAGGAATCCTAAGGCTATGTGCCAACGATGCAGAAATGAAGCAGAAAATTTCTGCAGCGTTTCTGCATGGTCTTGGCAGTCAAAAACGCTTGTGGATTTTGCACGCATTTTCAACGCATTTTTGCAGCTTTTTTACATGCGGATTTGACTTGCATTTTTCAAGTCCATTGGGACCTCCAATCCACATGCAGAAATGCACAAATAATGGACATGCTGCGGATTTTTCTGCAAGGAAAATCCGCTGCTGAAAAATCCACAGCATGGGCACAGAACATGCAGATTTTCATTGGGGATCATGGGGCACGGATTACCAAGCGTTTTTAAAGCATTTCTGCTGCGGAAATTCCGCATCAAAAATGCTTGAAAAGCGCATAGTGGGCACACAGCCTAAAACAGGTAGCTGAGGTCCAGCAGACCGCACACAGGTAGCAGAAGTCCTGGAGACCATAGACAGGTAGAAGAGGTCCTGGAGATCGTAGACCGGTAGCAGAGATCCTCAGGATCATGTGCAGGTAGCAAAGGTCCTGGAGACCACAGAAAGGTAGAAGAGATCCTCAAGACCATGGACAGGTGGCAGAGGTCCTGTAGACCACAGAAAGGTAGAATAGATCCTCAAGACCATGGACAGGTAGCAGAGGTCCTGGAGACCACAGACAGGGAAGAGACTGGGAAATAGGTACTATCCTGGTCACACAGACATATCACAGGTGTCTGGTGGGACTTATATAGGCCTAAGTAGATGATCACATGGGAGCACGCCAAGCTACTTGCAAAGCCTGACCTGGAGCACCATAGAGTTTAGCATATCGGGGTGAAGGGAGCAAAGCCTAGACGCAGGATAGGTGAGCAACAATTATCTAGAAACAAAAGTGGTTCCAGGGGTCCCTAATGTTTCCCTAAAGGACCCGACTTTATGGAAAAAGTTTGGTCTGAAGTGCCAAGGTGTGAGATCCTGGCATGCAGAGTGGTTTCCCAGAAACTTCAGCGGCCCTCTTCATTGTTAAAGGAAGACATATTGCATGTAATTGTGACATTTCACCTTTTCCACTAGCCAAGTGTTGCCACATACTATAATAAGCTGCTGCGAAATGGTAACATTGTTATAGTGGTTACCGTTGGGTATCAGCTTAGTAAAGTGTCGCTGAGTTAGCGGAAAGAGTGAGATCTTGTGATAACACAAAATATATCACTTTTTCATAGGAATGGCATCCACAGAGGGTGTGATATTCCAATCTACAAGTCGGGATACCAAAACGCGAAAGTTTGGGCCCAAATTTTGGTAGTAAGTTGAGTGCTTTAGGAGCACATTAGGGACCCATTGGACTGTTTTTGTCAGGGATATGTAGGAAATTCAGCGGTCTGGGGCTGCCCACTCTTTTCTGAAACAAAAAACAACCCCAGACTGGTGATAGGTACCCTTTAAATGTGCCCCTTTATCCAGATATGCAGCCATGGAGGAAAGATAATTTGGTCTTCATCCTTATAATGAGAACTGGATTATAGCTCAGAACCTTGAAAGTTGTTGCAGTAGATCTCTCAGTACTTATATATGGTTTAGCTTTATGGCATGCAGTGCACTGCATCAAATTCAATGTATTCAGTCTTTGTGTCTGTTACATTTACAATCATCATTATGCTATTGTGCCTGCCAACTCATCAGTGTAGATTCCTGCTCTGTATACAGTATAGCACTAAAATAAATATAGTACTCCCATTATTTGCAGTAATCTTGGGTACCGGTTTCACTCTTGCTCTGCATACTAGTGATTCTCTTCAGTGCAATTTTATTTTATGGCTTGCAAATTGACTATGGTATAAAAAATTGAGTCCACATCTGTACAGTACTTCTGTTGCACAGGAGTCACAAAATGTTTTCTAATAATGTTGTTTGCTACTGTACTAGTCATTTGATATCTGACCTGCCAAGCTTTACAGCGATTAAAATGTCTCCGTACAGGATATCAATCATGCTTTCTCCTTAAAGTTTATTTTGAAATCTCAGCCTTGTCATGTTTGGTACATTGCACAGTAAATATTTCGCTGGCTAAAAGTGAATTTGATTCAGTTTGTGCTTGAAAAATGTTTAATTTAAAGGGTTATTCCAATCTCATGTATTTATTGCCCATCCACAGGATATGCCATATGTCTCTGATAGATGCAGTTCCCACCTCTGGGTTGGCTCCTGTCTTGAGTACAAGGGCCAATCTGATGCTGCTATGAATGGGAAAATTTGGCCCTTCTTTATTCATTTCTATAGGACTCTATGGGATAGCTAAGCAAGCATGTTCGACCATTATCAAAAAAATGTTTGATTATTCTGACTATGAAACACTTGGATGATGATCACATGTCATTTAAAGGATAGTAATGCAGTTAGTATTAAATGTAGTTATACTGTACTAGCTATTGAACCTGTTCTACGCCTGGGTGGTGAACATTTTTGTAATGCACACGCCCGGGCTGAGCAGCGTGTGCGTGTGATTCCACTGGACCGTGCCGGAGAGTGAATGCCTGGAGGGGCGTAACTAGGTATTCACCCGATCCGACCAGGGTCGCATGACGGCATACGACGCCAGTGCACCAAGTAGGAACTGAGCAGAAGGACCAGGTGCTACTCCAGGACAGACCCCGGACACGGCTGTTGACCCACACAGGGGAATACAGGAACAGACAGGTTAGGCTGGCACACAGACCGGTGGGTATGGCAGGCACGACTGGTATGCAGGCAGACGGGTACAGGCATGCACGGCTAGAGTGCCGACAGGGAGGCACTAGCAGGTAGGAACACAGGCGGGATAGGACCCAGTACACACTGGGATTCAGGAACAGAACCACAGATGTGGCGGACAAACACAGCAGAGTAAGGCCGCCCAGAGTGGTGAGCGAGAGCAGGGCAAGACGAGACCGCCTAGAGCGGTGAGCGAGAGTAGAGCAGGACGAGGCCGCCTGGAGCGGTGAGCGAGAGTAGAGCAGGACTAGGCCGCCTGGAGCGGTGAGCAAGAGTAGAGCAGGACGAGGCCGCCTGGAGCGGTGAGCAAGAGTAGTCAGAGCAGAGCGAGACTGCCGGAGCAGTGAGCAAAGGGTCAGAGTGGAGCGAGACTCCCGGAGCAGTGAGCAAAGGGTCAGAGCGGAGCGAGACTGCCGGAGCAGTGAGCAAAGGGTCAGAGCGGAGCGAGACTGCCGGAGCAGTGAGCAAAGGGTCGGAGCGGAGCAAGACTGACGGAGCAGTGAGCAATGGGTCAGAGCGGAGCAAGACTGCCGGAGCAGTGAGCAAAGGGTCAGAGTGGAGCAAGACTGCCGGAGCAGTGAGCAAAGGGTCAGAGCGGAGCAAGACTGCCGGAGCAGTGAGCAAAGGGTCAGAGCGGAGCAAGACTGCCGGAGCAGTGAGCAAATGGTCAGAGCGGAGCAAGACTGCCGGAGCAGTGAGCAAAGGGTTAGAGCGGAGCAAGACTGCCGGAGCAGTGAGGAAAGGGTCAGAGGGAAGCGAGACCGTCTGGAGCGGTGAGCAATAGTAGTCAGAGCAGAGCGAGACTTCCGGAGCAGTGAGCAAAGGGTCAGAGCAGAGTGAGACTGCCGGAGCAGTGAGCAAAGGGTCAGAGCGGAGCGAGACTCCCGGAGCAGTGAGCAAAGGGTCAGAGCGGAGCGAGACTGCCGGAGCAGTGAGCAAAGGGTCAGCGCGGAGCGAGACTGCCGGAGCAGTGAGCAAAGGGTCGGAGCGGAGCAAGACTGACGGAGCAGTGAGCAATGGGTCAGAGCGGAGAAAGACTGCCGGAGCAGTGAGCAAAGGGTCAGAGTGGAGCAAGACTGCCGGAGCAGTGAGCAAAGGGTCAGAGCGGAGCAAGACTGCCGGAGCAGTGAGCAAAGGGTCAGAGCGGAGCAAGACTGCCGGAGCAGTGAGCAAAGGGTCAGAGCGGAGCAAGACTGCCGGAGCAGTGAGCAAAGGGTCAGAGCAGAGCAAAAACTGCCGGAGCAGTGAGGAAAGGGTCAGAGGGAAGCGAGACTGCCGGAGCAGTGAGCAAAGGGTCAGAGCGGAGCCAGACTGCTGGAGCAGTGATCAAAGGGTCAGAGTGGAGCAAGACTGCCGGAGAAGTGAGCAAAAGGTCAGAGCAGGCCAGAACCGCTGGAGCGGTGAGCAAAGGCAGAGCAGGCTAGAACCGCCGGAGTGGTGAGCAAGGCAGAGCAGGGGGGACAGGGCTCTGTACACACGGAACAGGCAGGAAAGGAAAGGCAGAACCAGATACCCACAGGGTACTTACAGTGAAGTAGCGAGAGGACCACTAACTTAAAAACAGAAGTACAGTGAAAACGAGCAGGAGTTAGGTACGAGTTCAGACTCTGCAGAAAAAGGAAAGGTACAGACACAGGAAACAGGCTAAAAGAGTATACAGACAAGAACAGACACAGTAGCAAGATACAGGAGCGGGTCTAGGTATGCAGCCCCTAGAAGGCGGGAGGAACAGGCTAGGAGCGTGTTCAGACAGGACAGACAAGATACAGGAGCGGGTCTAGGTATGCAGCCCCTAGAAGGCGGAACGACCAGGCAAGGAGCGTGTTCAGACAGGCCTGGAAATACAGCCTCCAGGAAGGGCAGGCAAGCAAACACAGAAGGGGACCTGGCACATTCAGAGTGAAAGAGCACACTGAATGAAACACAATGCTCAGACAGGGATTCATTGGAGCAGCTGGGTTAAATAACAGGTGACAGACAGCAATAGGCTGAGGACGCACAAGGGGTGTGCCCGCAGCAGGTACAAGAAACAGGAAGTGATCGGGCGCCGCCCTTAAGCAGCAGAAATAGATGCAAGCAGACAGCATGGAGGGTAGCCAGGCTAGCAGACTGAACTGGAGATCAAGTGCGCGCTCTTGCACAGTGGGAGATGGACCACTATGCAAGGACGCCGCCAGGAATGTTACAATTTTTATTGGTACATTTTGGCGCTTTTTTTTAAGACACTGTGTCTGCGAATTCATATATCTTCAATAAAATGGCGCTGGATAGGATATGCTCCCCCATCCTGGTATATGCTCACCCATCTGTGTCCCACATCCTGGTATATGCTCCCCCATCCAGGTCCCTCATACTGGTATATGCTCCCCCATCCAGGTGTATGCTCCTCCATCTGGGTCCACGATCCTGGTATATGCTCCCCCATCTGGGTCCCCCATCCTTGTATATGCTTCCCACCCGGATCCCCCATCCTAGTATATGCTCCCCCATGTGAATCACCCATCCTGGTATATGCTGTTTCATCCAGGTCATCTGTCCTGTTATATGCTCCCGCCTCCTGTTTCGCCATCCTGGTATATGCTCCGCCATCCTGGTATTTGCGCCCCCATCCGGGTATTTGTGTCCCCTATCCTGGTATTTGTGCCCCCATCCTGGTATTTGTGCCCCCATCCTGGCATTTGTACCCCCACCTTGGTATTTGTGCGTCCTCGATCTTCGGCGAGGCTGGAGGAGTGTGGCGCTGGCATTCACGCCTACAAATACCACGCTGTCCGGCGCCATTTTGTGTCTTCACTGCAAATGTGTCTTCACTAAAATGGAGCCGGACAGCACACTATGCGCATGTGCTGATTCCACGCACTCCTCCCCCAGCCTCTGGCCCAAACAGAGGCACCGTGGCCACACTCCTCCAAGGCAGGTATGTGCTTATGGTGCCAGAGATCGTGGTATGCATTCAGTGCCTAAGCATACCGCGAACTTATGAGCCACACTCCTCATCCATCATCCCTGTTTGGGATGTGGTTGTGTTCCTTCTGTCTGGGGCCAGACTGCACAGGTACATTACGCAGGCGCAGTCTATAGAGGGTACGGACAGACAGACACATCCTTTTTATATTATAGATGTAGTAGTAACTAGTGATAAGCAAGCATGCTCGCTACTGCTCTGTGCTCGCCCGAGCATCTCACTGCTCAATATGCTCGGCACTCGCCGAGTATTTCCGGGGTTGCTTGGCGGTAGAGATGAGCGTTGTTCGACTCGAACTGTTCGCCAATCTCAAATTCGAGCTGTTTTGGGCGGTGTTCGAGCCGTTCGGCGAACACGAACGATTTGAGAAAAATTCGGCTGTTCGAGGTTATGTTCGATAACGGTTCGTGCACCAAAATCATAACTGGATTTTTTCTCAGTAATGATGAAAATTAATGTTAATACGCAGTTTGAGTGTACAGCGGGGTGGGGGGAGGGGCAGGGGATGGATCTCTGCAGGAATAATGAAGATCTCCATTTTTTTTTCTCTTTCCCGCATTTACAGTGGGGAGGTGCAATCTGTCAGCCTATCAGCAGCGCACACACGGAGCGAAGTGCTTTTTTTCACACAAGCAAGGGCATGTGTCATTGGCAGTGTATGTCACATGTCCTTGCCCTATAAGACCAAGCCATTTTCCCCGTCGCCACCATTTTCTCACTGCTGCAGCTGCGTGTTAGACGGCACCGCTGTTGCTGTGTGCGCTATACCTTGTTAATTTCAAGCCAATTTTCGCACAAATCTACAGATAGCTTTGTAGTAGGGAATAGTTGTGATTGCAGTCCTTTTAAGGACTAGGTTACAGCATTTCCTACGACTTTTATCAGGCAGGTCTGTGCTCTTAAATAGATAGATTGTGGGAGTAAAGACTAATTGTAATTGCAGTCCTTTTCAGGACTAGGTTACATCAGTTCCTATCAGTTTTTGCCAGGCAGGTCTGTGCCAGTGCTGTGCAAGTTTTTTTCACAGCATTTGGCTGAATCTAGCAAAGCTAATCCTTTTTGGCCTATTGCAGAGTGTGTTAGTCAGTGGAGTAGCCTATCTGTGTTGCAAGATATACCACCTGTGTATAGAATACCAATTTTTTTACTGCACCTAGTGAAGTAAAATCTTTTGGGCATAGCATCATTCTATTAGTCCATCTATACTGACCTCCATCAGGTTGCAAATTGAATATAATTTTTTTCTGCATCTAGCTCTGAAAAAATATTTGGGCTTCTAGCAGTGTGTGGGACTTGTTCTATTAGTCCATCTATACTGACCTCCATCAGGTTGCAAACTGAATATAATTTTTTTTCTGCATCTAGCTCTGAAAAAATATTTGGGCTTCTAGCAGTGTGTGGGACTTGTTCTATTAGTCCATCTATACTGACCTCCATCAGGTTGCAAACTGAATATAATTTTTTTCTGCATCTAGCTCTGAAAAAATATTTGGCCTTCTAGCAGTGTGTGGGACTTGTTCTATTAGTCCATCTATACTGACCTCCATCACGCTGCAAATTCAAAATAATTTTTTGTCTGCATCTAGCTCTGAAAAAATATTTGGCCTTCTAGCAGTGTGTGGGACTTTCTCTCTTAGTCCATCTATACTGACCTCCATCAGGTTGCAAATTAAAAATAATTTTTACCTGCATCTACCTCTGAAAAAATATTTGGGCTTCTAGCTGTGTGTGGGACTTGTTCTATTAGTCCATCTATACTGACCTCCATCAGGTAGCAAACTGAATATAATTTTTTTCTGCATCTAGCTCTGAAAAAATATTTGGCCTTCTAGCAGTGTGTGGGACTTTCTCTATTAGTCCATCTATACTGACCTCCATCAGGTTGCAAATTAAAAATAATTTTTATCTGCATCTAGCTCTGAAAAAATATTTGGCCTTCTAGCAGTGTGTGGGACTTTCTATATTAGTCCATCTATAATATAATAATAATAATAATAACAATAGTTTATTTTTATAGCGCCAACATATTCCGCAGCACTTTACAAATTTTAGGGGGGACTTATACAGACAATACAGAATAAGCATATCTCATATCGAACGGAGTGAGGGCCCTGCTCGCGAGCTTACAGTCTATGGGGAAGTGGGGGAGACACAAAAGGTAAAAAGTACATATATTGTATAATGCAGCCTTGATATACTGAATAGGATAAATAATAATACATGGACTGGTCGCCAGCCAGTATGTGTGCAGTCCTGACAGAGGCTTTTATGTGCATGGTTGGTTTGAACCCGAAGTTGAAGAAGATTTTAATATGGGGGAAAGCTGGGATGGACAGAGTGTGTTTAGGTGATACGCCAGTCTAAAGAAATGTGTTTTTAGGGTTCGCTTGAAACTGTGGGTATTGGGAATTAATCGAACTGTCCTGGGTAGTGCATTCCAGAGAATTGGCGCAGCACGCGAGAAATCTTGGAGACGGGAGTGGGAAGTTCGGATTATGGAGGATTTTAGTTTCAAGTCATTTGCAGAACGGAGGGCACGTGTAGGGTGGTAGACTGAGACAAGGGAGGAGATGTAGGGGGGTACTGAAGCATGGAGCGCTTTGTGGGTAAGCGTGATAAGTTTAAAACGAACTCTATATTGGATGGGCAACCAATGCAATGACTGGCACAGGGAAGAGGCATCTGAGTAGCGGTTGGCGAGGAATATGATCCTGGCTGCTGCGTTCAGGACGGATTGGAGAGGGGAGAGTTTAGTAAGAGGGAGACCGATTAGTAGAGCGTTGCAATAGTCAAGACGAGAATGAATAAGAGCGACAGTAAGAGTTTTTGCCGAGTCAAAGGTGAGAAAAGTCCTGATTCTTGAGATGTTTTTGAGGTGTAGATGACATGAACGAGCGAGTGATTTGATGTGAGGAGTGAAAGAAAGATCTGAATCAAAAATGACCCCAAAACAGCGGGCTTGTAGCTGGGGAGTAATGGTTGAGCCACAAACGGAGATGGCAATATCGGGCACAGGTAGATTAATGGAGGGAGGAAAGACGAGTAGTTCAGTTTTTGACAGATTCAGTTTTAGGTAGAGGGAGGACATAATGTTAGACACAGCAGAAAGACAATCACTGGTCTTTTGTAGTAATGCAGGGGTGATGTCCGGAGCAGAGGTGTATAATTGGGTGTCATCAGCATAGAGATGGTACTGAAAACCGAATCTACTGATTGTTTGTCCAATTGGAGCGGTGTATAAGGAGAAAAGAAGGGGGCCTAGGACTGATCCTTGAGGAACCCCGACAGTAAGAGGAAGTAGGGAGGAGGAGGAGCCGGCAAAAGACACAGAGAAGGAGCGGTCAGAGAGGTAAGAGGAGAACCAGGAGAGAACCGTGTCCTTGAGGCCAATAGTGCGGAGCATAGTGAGGAGGAGCTGATGATCCACAGTGTCGAATGCTGCAGAGAGATCCAGGAGAATAAGCAGGGAGTAGTGACCATTAGATTTAGCTGTTAGTAGATCATTAGAGACTTTAGTGAGGGCAGTTTCAGTAGAATGTAAAGAGCGGAAACCAGATTGTAAAGGGTCAAGAAGAGAGTTGTCTGAGAGATAGCGGATTAGACGGGAGAGGACCAGGCGTTCCAGGAGTTTAGAGATAAAGGGAAGATTGGAAACAGGTCTGTAGTTGGCCGTGCAGTTCTGGTCGAGGGATGGTTTTTTAAGTAATGGTTGTATGCTGGCGTGTTTAAAAGAAGAGGGAAAGATACCAGATGAGAGGGAAAGGTTGAAAATTTTAGTTAGGTGAGAGGTGACAGCTGGAGCAAGGGACTGAAGGAGATGTGAGGGAATAGGGTCGCTGGTGCAGGTGGTAGGGCGAGAAGATGCAAGGAGCCTGATCACTTCATCTTCCGTGACTGGTTCGAAGTCAGAAAATGAGCAAGATACAATGTGGCGGGGGGGAGCATGCATAACATTTGGGGATTGGGAGAAAATTTCCTGTCGGATATGGTCAATTTTTTCTTTGAAATAGTTAGCCAGATCGTCAGCGCTGAGGTCGGTGGTCGGGGCCTGTGCTGTTTGATTGAGGAGAGAATGAAACGTGTCAAAGAGTCGTTTAGGATTATTGGAAAGTGAGATGATGAGGTTGTTAAAGTAGGTTTGTTTGGAGAGGTGAAGGGCAGAGTTATATGTTTTCAGCATAAATTTATAGTGGAGGAAATCTTCGGGCAGATTTGATTTTCTCCACAGCCGTTCAGCGCACCTGGAGTACCTCTGGAGAAGACGTGTTTGAGGCGTGTGCCAGGGTTGTCGCCGTCTATGCCGAATTGTTCTTTGTGTAGGAGGTGCGGCTTCATCCAGGGCGCATAGCATTATTTTGTTATAATGCTTCAATGCAGATTCGGCACATGAGAGGGAGGAGATTGGGGCCAATGATGATTGCAACCTTTTTATAAATTTCTGGGTGTTAATGGCGCGTAAATTTCTATAAGTGTGGACGGTGGGAGTGTCTTGAGTAGAGTCACAGTTCTTGACAGAGAATGAAAGAAGATTATGGTCAGAGAGTGGAAGGGGAGAGTTAGTAAAGTCATGTACTGAGCAAAGCCGGGAGAAGATCAGGTCCAATGTGTTCCCGTCCTCATGTGTAGGAGAATTAGCAAGCTGTGAAAGGCCGAAGGAGGAGGTTAATGATAAAAGATGCGTGGCAGATGGGGAAAGAGGATCGCCAATTGGGATGTTAAAGTCTCCCATGATTATCGTGGGGATGTAACTATACTGACCTCCATCAGGTTGCAAATTAAAAATAATTTTTTGTCTGCATCTAGCTCTGAAAAAATATTTGGCCTTCTAGCAGTGTGTGGGACTTTCTCTATTAGTCCATCTATACTGACCTCCATCAGGCTGCAAATTAAAAATAATTTTTATCTGCATCTACCTCTGAAAAAATATTTGGCCTTCTAGCTGTGTGTGGGACTTGTTCTATTAGTCCATCTATACTGACCTCCATCAGGTTGCAAACTGAATATAATTTTTTTCTGCATCTAGCTCTGAAAAAATATTTGGCCTTCTAGCAGTGTGTGGGACTTTCTCTATTAGTCCATCTATACTGACCTCCATCAGGTTGCAAATTAAAAATAATTTATATCTGCATCTAGCTCTGAAAAAATATTTGGCTTTCTAGCAGTGTGTGGGACTTTCTCTATTAGTCCATCTATACTGACGTACATCAGGTTGCAAATTAAAAATAATTTTTTGTCTGCATCTAGCTCTGAAAAAATATTTGGCCTTCTAGCAGTGTGTGGGACTTTCTCTATTAGTCCATCTATACTGACCTCCATCAGGTTGCAAACTGAATATATTTTTTTTCTGCATCTACCTCTGAAAAAATATTGGGCTTCTAGCTGTGTGTGGGACTTGTTCTATTAATCCATCTATACAGACCTCCATCAGGTTGCAAACTGAATATAATTTTTTCTGCATCTACCTCTGAAAAAGTATTTGGGCTTCTAGCTGTGTGTGGGACTTGTTCTATTAGTCCATCTATACTGACCTCCATCAGGTTGCAAACTGAATATAATTTTTTTCTGCATCTAGCTCTGAAAAAATATTTGGCCTTCTAGCAGTGTGTGGGACTTTCTCTATTAGTCCATCTATACTGACCTCCATCAGGTTGCAAATTAAAAATAATTTTTTGTCTGCATCTAGCTCTGAAAAAATATTTGGCCTTCTAGCAGTGTGTGGGACTTTCTCTATTAGTCCATCTATACTGACCTCCATCAGGTTGCAAACTGAATATATTTTTTTTCTGCAGCTACCTCTGAAAAAATATTGGGCTTCTAGCTGTGTGTGGGACTTGTTCTATTAATCCATCTATACAGACCTCCATCAGGTTGCAAACTGAATATAATTTTTTTCTGCATCTACCTCTGAAAAAAATTTTGGGCTTCTAGCTGTGTGTGGGACTTGTTCTATTAATCCATCTACACAGACCTCCATCAGGTTGCAAACTGAATATAATTTTTTTCTGCATCTACCTCTGAAAAAATATTTGTGCTACTAGTTGTGTGTGGGACTTGTTCTATTAGTCCATCTATACTGACCTCCTTCAGGTTGCAAACTGAATATAATTTTTTTCTGCATCTAGCTCTCAAAAAATATTTGGCCTTCTAGCAGTGTGTGGGACTTTCTCTATTAGTCCATCTATACTGACCTCCATCAGGTTGCAAATTAAAAATAATTTATATCTGCATCTAGCTCTGAAAAAATATTTGGCTTTCTAGCAGTGTGTGGGACTTTCTCTATTAGTCCATCTATACTGACCTACATCAGGTTGCAAATTAAAAATAATTTTTTGTCTGCATCTAGCTCTGAAAAAATATTTGGCCTTCTAGCAGTGTGTGGGACTTTCTCTATTAGTCCATCTATACTGACCTCCATCAGGTTGCAAACTGAATATATTTTTTTTCTGCATCTACCTCTGAAAAAATATTGGGCTTCTAGCTGTGTGTGGGACTTGTTCTATTAATCCATCTATACAGACCTCCATCAGGTTGCAAACTGAATATAATTTTTTCTGCATCTACCTCTGAAAAAGTATTTGGGCTTCTAGCTGTGTGTGGGACTTGTTCTATTAGTCCATCTATACTGACCTCCATCAGGTTGCAAACTGAATATAATTTTTTTCTGCATCTAGCTCTGAAAAAATATTTGGCCTTCTAGCAGTGTGTGGGACTTTCTCTATTAGTCCATCTATACTGACCTCCATCAGGTTGCAAATTAAAAATAATTTTTTGTCTGCATCTAGCTCTGAAAAAATATTTGGCCTTCTAGCAGTGTGTGGGACTTTCTCTATTAGTCCATCTATACTGACCTCCATCAGGTTGCAAACTGAATATATTTTTTTTCTGCAGCTACCTCTGAAAAAATATTGGGCTTCTAGCTGTGTGTGGGACTTGTTCTATTAATCCATCTATACAGACCTCCATCAGGTTGCAAACTGAATATAATTTTTTTCTGCATCTACCTCTGAAAAAAATTTTGGGCTTCTAGCTGTGTGTGGGACTTGTTCTATTAATCCATCTACACAGACCTCCATCAGGGTGCAAACTGAATATAATTTTTTTCTGCATCTACCTCTGAAAAAATATTTGTGCTACTAGTTGTGTGTGGGACTTGTTCTATTAGTCCATCTATACTGACCTCCTTCAGGTTGCAAACTGAATATAATTTTTTTCTGCATCTAGCTCTGAAAAAATATTTGGCCTTCTAGCAGTGTGTGGGACTTTCTCTATTAGTCCATCTATACTGACCTCCATCAGGTTGCAAATTAAAAATAATTTATATCTGCATCTAGCTCTGAAAAAATATTTGGCCTTCTAGCAGTGTGTGGGACTTTCTCTATTAGTCCATCTATACTGACCTCCATCAGGTTGCAAATCAAAAATAATTTTTTGTCTGCATCTAGCTCTGAAAAAATATTTGGCCTTCTAGCAGTGTGTGGGACTTTCTCTATTAGTCCATCTATACTGACCTCCATCAGGTTGCAAACTGAATATATTTTTTTTCTGGATCTACCTCTGAAAAAATATTTGGGCTTCTAGCTGTGTGTAGGACTTGTTCTATTAGTCCATCTATACTGACCTCCATCAGGTTGCAAACTGAATACAATTTTTTTCTGCATCTACCTCTGACAAAATATTTGGGCTTCTAGCTGTGTGTGGCACTTGTTCTATTAGTCCATCTATACTGACCTCCATCAGGTTGCAAATTGAATATAATTTTTTTCTGCATCTAACCCAGCCAATAGTTTTGGCCTAATACCACAGTTTGGCCACTCAGCTCTGCTCGGTTCCCATCCATTGTTTTTTTGTGCAAACAACTCCAGAGTTGTGAATTAGTTAACCACCAAAATGAGTGGAAAAAGGCCTGCTGCTGGTGGAAAGGGGAATAGGCGTGTTGGGAAGGGGAAAAAAGGTTGTGTCCGTGGGGTAGGTGTTAAAGCAACAGTAACATCTGCAGAAGAAAGACCATCTTCCAGCCAAACTAAAATGTCTACTTCTTTTAGCGGACAATGTAATAAGATCCCTTTCTTACGGCCACGCCAATCGCTACAAATTCCAGATGAGGCACAAAAACAGCAGGTGCTTCAACGGATATCAAGTGCTCCTTTAAGTGGGCTCTCCTCCACATCAACTTCAATATCACAAATACTCCAGTCCTCAAAGTTGTCACCCCAATCACACTTGCTTCCTCACAGCTCCCAAATCTCCAGCTGCCCGTCTGAGTACGAGGTAGAACAGATGGTTGAGTCTGCAGAGCTGTTTACTCATACTATAGCCTGGGAATCAGAGGTCGACTCCAGCGCTTCTGTGAATCCAGACGAGGAAATGATCTGCACTGATGCCCAGAATCTTTATGAGTCGGATCCAGGACCAGACGCCGAAGGTTCTGATCATAATGTAGACCCTCATTCCCAAACTGTAACTCCTGTTGGTGGAGACAATGAGGAAGACGATGATGAGACTCAAATACCTGATTGGAGCGACAACTTTAGTTTTTTGTCAGGGCAGGAACAGGTTGGCTCTGAGGACGACGGGTGTGATAACGCACAGGGTGATGATGATGAGGTTGGAGATCCCACTTACTGTCAACCCACAGTCAGCCAAGAGATGAGGTCAGCAGAGGAGGTGGAGGAAGATGCTAGTGACGACGAGGTCAGGTTTCGCCTTCCTGGACAGAGACGTAGTACTGGAAGCACGTCAACAACTGCATCCTCAAACACAACTCTGCCTCTCACCACAAGTTGTGGTGGCTCTTCAGGTCGCATGGGTGCTAAGCCTTGCATAGCCTGGGCATTTTTTCAGATCGATAAAGATGACCCAACTCGTGTTATCTGTAACATTTGTCAGCAAAAGCTAAGTAGAGGCCAAAAAATACATAGTTTGAGTACTTCATGCATGAACCGGCACATGGACATGAAGCATAAGTTGCAGTGGGAAGCTCAGTGTGCTACAATGCGGCCTAGCCGGCCGGGCCAACCACCGTCTGCCATATCTTGTGCATCCGCGGCCTCTTCATCCTCTGTGACTGGGGGGACAGCAGTCACACCTGTTTTGGGGCGCAGACCTGCCACCTCTTTACCCGCAACAGCCAGCGTGATTGGCAGGTCATCATTTTCTTTGGAGGTGGTAACACCAGCTGGTGTTGAGCGCTGTCCGACATCGATAGCACCACCTTTGGATCAAGGCAACCTAACATGTCCGCCTGCATCTTCCTCACAGACCGGCAGTTTGCCGGGGACACCCTTATCAACCCCGTCTAAGCACAATAGCCAGCCCTCGGTCCCTCAGATATGGACAAGTTAAAGACCATTTCCTCCTAGCCATGAGAAAGCTAAGAGGTTGAATTTCACCATCTGCAAGCTCTTGGCTACAGAAATGCTGCCTTTCCGCCTGGTGGACACAGAGGATTTTCGAGACCTTATGTCCGTCCCAGTGCCCCAGTACCAGATGCCCAGTCGGCACTACTTCTCAAAGAAAGGTGTGCCTGCGCTCCACCAGCATGTTGCACACAACATCACCGCTTCTTTGAGAAACTCTGTGTGTGACAGGGTGCATTTCACCACAGACACTTGGACGAGTAGGCATGGACAGGGGCGTTACATGTCGCTGACTGGGCACTGGGTAACTATGGTGACAGCAGGACAAGGGGCTGCTGTCCAAGTCTTGCCGTCCCCACGAGTTGTGCGTCAATCCTCTTTATGTCAAAGTTCCTCCACTGCTTCTGCCTCCTCAACCTCCTCTCGGTCTTCCACCTGCACCCAAAGCCTGTCTGGTCATGCCACAAGCTTTCTAACTGCGCAGAAGGGATCCTGCACACCTCCTTACTATGCTGGCAGTAGGGCTCAACGTCATCAGGCGGTTTTTACTTTGAAATGTCTGGGAAATGTGAGTCACACAGCTGAGGAGTTGTGGTCAGCTCTGGAGAACCAATTTCATGAATGGTTGTCTCCACTGGACCTGAAACCAGGGAAGGCCGTGTGCGACAATGCTGCAAACCTGGGTGCGGCCCTTCGCCAGGGCAATGTCACACACGTGCCTTGAATGGCTCTCGTGTTGAACCTGGTTGTCCAGCAATTTTTAGCCCACTATCCCAGACTAGATGGCCTTCTGCAGAGGGCACGGTCGCTGTGTGCTCACTTCCGCCGTTCGCATCCCGCAGCTCAGCGACTTACATCTCTACAGAAGTCGTTGGGCCTGCCACTTCACCGGCTAAAATGCGATGTGCCTACCCGGTGGAATTCAACTCTGCACATGTTGCAGCGACTGTGGCAGCACTGACAAGCCCTGGTGCAATACGTTCTGACGTATAGCCTGGGCCAACGAGATCCAGAGGTGGGGCAAATCACGCTGGAGGAGTGGTCTCAGATCAGGGACCTATGCACCCTTCTGCACAGTTTTGAAATGGCGACGAAGATGTTTAGTGCTGACGATGCCATTATCAGCATGACTATTCCGGTGATTTACATGCTGGAGCACATGTTAAACAGAATTCGGAGTCAGGTGGTAGCACAAGAGGAGGTGGAGGAAGTAGAGGAGGAGGAGTTGTATGCGGAAGGGCTAACATCTGCAAGGTCCAGACGGTCGGCAGCACCAAGGCGGCAGGCATGTGAGGGTGGGGGAGATGGTTTTACCAGGGCGCATGGTAGCAGCCAAACTAGTGAGGAAGGTGCAGGAGCCCAGGAAGAAGTGGAGGACCAACTGATGGAAGACTCATTAGATGAGGGAGACCTTGATCACATTTCTGTTGTGCGAGGTTGGGGGGAGAGGACAGAGGAAGGAAGCATGATTGTTACCACGCCACCAACACAACAGGGACTTGGTGCTCCTGGATGCGCAACACACATGAGTGCCTTCTTGCAGCACTACCTGCAACATGACCCTCGAATTGTGAGAATTAGAAATAATCCTGACTACTGGGTTGCCACACTGTTAGATCCCCGGTACAAAAGTAAATTTGCATAAATTATTCCTGCAATAGAAAGGGATGCACGCATGCAGGAGTATCAGCAGAGACTGTTGCAGAATCTTACATGTGCTTTTCCACAAAACACCAGTGGTGCACGTAGTGAATCTCACAGTTCCAACTTGCCAACCGTGGGACCGTCAAGTGTTCAGCACTCAAACCGTAACAGAACCACAGTATCTGCTGGTAACATCAATTTTGCGGAATCATTTCACCACTTTTTTAGCCAATCCTTTGCAAGGCCACAGGAGACAAGAAGTCTGACACATAGTCAACGCCTAGAGACGATGGTACAGGAGTATCTCCAAGTAAACATTGAAGCCATGACTGTGTCACTGGACCCTTGCTCTTTTTGGGCTTCCAATCTGGATAAATGGCCGGAGCTAGCCACTTACGCCTTGGAGATCTTGTCATGCCCCGCAGCCAGCGTTCTGTCTGAACGTGTGTTCAGCGCTGCTGGTGGTGTGCTGACAGATAAGCGCACGCGGCTCTCCACTGATAATGTAGACAGACTCACGTTCATAAAGATGAACAAATCATTGATCCGAAACGACTTTTCTACCCCTGTGTCATCCTGGGGAGAGTAAAAGCTTGATGATTGGTTAAAATCACCCTACCAACCGTTTTAAGCTTTCAAATTACTAATCATGTTTATCTGTATCTTGGCTGGAAAATAATTTGGGCTTTGTAGCAGTGTGCAGCACTGATTCTATTAGGCCATCTATAATAAGCTCCACCTGATTTAAAATAACTAATCATGTTTATCTGTATCTTGACTGGAAAATAATTTGGGCTTTGTAGCAGTGTGCAGCACTGATCCTATTAGGCCATCTATACTAAGCTCCACCAGATTTAAAATTAATAATAATTTTTAGCTGCATCTAGCCCGGAAAATAATTTTGGGGC
Organism: Phyllobates terribilis; assembly: GCF_046119375.1. Lineage (NCBI taxonomy): Eukaryota > Metazoa > Chordata > Amphibia > Anura > Dendrobatidae > Phyllobates > Phyllobates terribilis. The sequence continues at coordinate 404,051,402 of NW_027362761.1, read as the reverse complement.
TCCGAGATGCGCAAGACACATAAGCGCCTTCTTGCTGCACTACCTGCAACATGACCCTCATATTGTCAGAATTCGAAGTAATCATGACTACTGGGTTGCCACACTCTTAGATCCCCCAAACTTTTCGATCAACCTTTTCATTTTAATAAAGACCAAAAAAATGGTCATTTTTGAAATTATAAGCATTAGCAGGTTATTAGAAACTGAAATCAAACAGTTTTCAACTCAAAACTTTATTCTAGGTGATGTTACATTTTCACATAGGACCCCTTGTTCGAAAGGAGCTTCTGAACTCTCTCGTCCATTGAATTTGTCAGGTTTTGGATGGTTTCTGCTTCAATTGTTTTGCATGAGGACAGAATACCCTCCCAGAGCTGTTGCTTAGATGTGAACTGCCTCCCGCCATCATAGACACTCCTTTTGATGATGCTCCAGAGGTTCTGAATGGGGTAGAGGTCAGGGGAGCATGGGGGTCGCGCCATAAGTTTGTCCCCTTTTATGCCCATATCAGCCAGAGATGCAGATGTTTTATGTGCAGCATGAGATGGTGCATTATCATGCAAAAAAATGATCTTGCTGTGAAATACAGGGTTCTTCTTCTTGAACCATGGCAGGAAGTGCTGTTTGAGAAAATCCACATACATTATGGAGTTCATCTTTAGCGCCTTCAGGGATCCTAAAGGGGCCGACAATCTCTCTCCCCATGATTCCAGCCCAAAACATTACTCCACCTCCTCCTTGTTGGCGCTGTAGCCGTGTTTGCGTGGGGTGTCCATCAGCCAGCCATCCTCCACTCCATCCATCTGGACCATCGAGCGCTGCACGGCACTCATCCGTGAACAAAACAGTTTTGAAATCAGTCTTCATGTAATGTTTGGCCCACTGGAGCCGTTTCTGCTTGTGTGAAGTGGATAGAGGAAGTCGACAGGATGGCATATGCACAGCTGCAAACCTCTGAAGGACCCTGCATCTTGTTGTTCGGGGGACGTTGGAGGCACCAGCAGCTTCAAAAACTTGTCTGCTGCTATGACAAGGCATTTTTGCCGCTGCTCTTTTAACCTGATGTAATTGCCTGTAGGAAAGAGTCCTCAATTTGCCCTTATCAGCACGCACACGTGTGTACTGTGAATCAGCTACATACTTCTTGATTGCCAAGACACTTCATCCTGATCATCGCACAATGTTGATTGTAGTCATGCCTTGACCTAAACACTCCACAATTTGTTGCTTCTCAACAGCCGACACATCCTTTTTCTTTCCCATTTTGGCAGAAAATGTAGGCTGCTTAATAATGTGAGAAAGCCTTCTTAAGTAGTCTTGCCTTTCATTGGACACACCTGCCAAACTAATTAGCACAGGTGTCTGCAATTGCTTACAGTGATATAAAGAGCCCTGACACACATCACCATCAATGAGTTTAACTGACAAACAAACAAATTCTTCCCTTATCACTCCTAAACACTTTTTGCATAATAATTTGGAACACAGTGTACAAAACACCAGTGGTTCACGTAGTGAATCTTACAGTTCTAACTTGCCAACCGTGGTTTGTAAGGAGTTGTTCAATAAAGGGCCCAAAATTAAGATAACATAGATGGGAGAGGTCTCTATGAATAGGAATTCCTAAGTATTTGATACCCTGTGAGGGCCAGGCAAAGGGAAAGTTGGACTGGATGGAATCCTATATGGATTTGGGGAGGGAGACATCGAGGGCCTCAAACTTCGCTGCATTGATTTTAAAATTTGACCATGTAACAAAGTGATCTATTTCAGCTATAACAGCATGGATGGATATATGTGATTGAGTGATATATACTAGGACATCATCAGCAAATAGAGAGCACTTGTACTCGGTGCCTCCCACCTCAATCCACCTAATATTGGGGTTATGGCGAATTGATGAGAGCAGGTGCTCCGTCACTAGGATGTATAAGAGAGGGGACAGAGGACATCCCTGCCTTGTCCCATTGGTGATTGTGAAAGGTGATGAAAATGTTCTGATGCACCCCCTGGGCCTTGGGACACCCGGAGCCGGACCCTTTTTGGTGGATGCTGGTGGTTGTAGTCTTCGTGGCGGTGACCCGGTTCCGTGGCTCAGGGTGGTCAAACCCGTGGCGGAACTATTTATGTGGTTTTGATGTTTAAATGTCCGACTACGCCACCCGTGGATTGCGGTCAGAGTGAACGGCCGCTGCAGGGCAGACCGCTGAGGCTGGTGTTGTGGGTGCAGCAGAGCGTAGCATAACTCCCCACGGGAGGAGTATAGCCTCAGGGCAGTGTATGCGGAGGATGGGGGTGATGGTGCAGGGCAGCATCAGTAACGACACGGAGTCAGTGATGCAGTCCAGGGCCTTTACTCACAGTTCTTATTATCCAGACCACGTCTGCAGGTAACGGCTGCCCACGTCGTACTGTGCTCACCAGGTGAGGGGCTCAGACAACTCCCAGATAACTTTGGAGCGCTTCACAGGACCCCCTTTGTGTGTCCTTTGTCTGGCCTTTCTTACCAACCCTTCTGTCTGGCTGCCTCGGGCCTCCTCTTGGTAAACTTGGCGCCAGTTTCCCTGACCCTATGTGGTGCCTTTCTAGCGGGTGTAGCGAGGGGCTGCGCCACATAAAATGTCACAGCCTCCAGTTTCTAGCTGAGGGTCGTTTCCTGCCTCCACTAGTTTCGGGGACCGGTCTCCCCCTTTGACCTGACCCCTCCACGCAGGTGGATTCGGGCGTGCGGTGGCGACTCGCCCGTCCGCACCCCTGGGATCCCTTCGTTCCACATTCCTGGAGCCTTCTCCGCTCCTCTTCCTTCTCCCTCTTCCAGGCCTGGGCCTCTGTTACTAGGCCCGCCTCCGGAGCAGAGCTCATGCAGAGCCCCTGCTCCCTGCCACTTCTGTTCAGACTTCTCTGCACTGAACTAAGATGGTGCCCACCTTTTATACTCCCTTCTCAATGCACCCAGGAACTGCTTCCTCCCTGCTCCTGCACTACAGGGTTCCCCTTCCTCAGTGTTCCCTCCCCCCACTCCAGCCAGGGACAGGGACTGTCGTGCCCATCTCAGAGGCATATTGGTCGCCCTGCTCCACGGCAATGTGGTGTAATGCATGCAGGTGTCGGGTCCTGATCCACACTCCATCCTTACCTGAGAGTGAGATATCACACCTCTGTAGCAACCGAGCCCTCAGGGTGCTACAGTTCCATTTATCTTCAGCCTAGGTGACGTATTGTGATACAGGGCCGTGACTTTGGCTATAAAAGGGTCCCCTAGACCCCTACCCCAAGCTTTTTAAGAGAATCATATATGGCGTGCCAGGAAACTCTATGGAATGCTTTCTCAGCATCCAACGAGAGTATCTAATTACAAATTTTTAACTGCATCTAGCCCAGGAAATACTTTGTGCCTAGAAGCAGTGTCTGCTAGTCAGCGGATTATCCCGGCTGTTAAGCAAGCTACACCACCTGTAGTTTGGACACTTAATTTTTTCAAAGGAAATGCTTCGGGACCACGGGATACTCAGTGAAGAGCATCAGGAGGCACCCCAAGGCATAGGGGCTGGGACTGGCAGTAGGATGCCTTGCGGTGGACAGCCGAGCTCGATCCTTATAAAAGCTTTTTAACTGCAGCAGCTTTAGTGGACGCTACTGGAGCTGGAATTACGCGGCTGCTGGCATGAGACTTGCCCTCCAATAGATCCTTGTAAATGGATTTAAAGTGCATTCATTCAAATTAGAGAGACAATTTAAATTAAAAAGCTTAGAGCTGCCTCCACCACAGGGGGGCTCGCTTGACCCACCAGCGGACAGGCACCAGTATTGGGAGAGGGGGGCTGGCCGTCAGGGTTCACCGCGGCTCTGGCACAAACCCGGCGACACGGAGGTGGCACGGGCAGGAGCGGACTGAACGTGTCGGCTTCTCACTTTTTGGATTTTAGAAGGGCATGACATGCCTATATCTGTGTCTCCCCCTCCTTTTACTCCTCCACCTCTTTTCTTTTCGCATGACTATATGTACTTGTCACTTTTCCATGTGTTAGTTGTGTCTTCTGAGCAGTTTGTCAGCTTTTGGACACCTTTGAAGGTGTTTTCTATGTGTTTCTATGTGTTTTTGTTTGCCTGCCATTGGTTTTAACGGTGTTCGAAGGTGTTCGACGAACAGTTCGACGAACAGTTCGGCGAACACACGGGTGTTCGACGAACCGAACCGAACTCGAACACTACGGGGGTGGCTCAACACTACTTGGCGGGAGCACGGGTCCCCTCCCTGCATGTTTGGCGCTCTTTACAGAGCCAATGAACATGCAGGGATTGCCTGCCACTTACTGTAATTCCGCAGCCATGTTGGTTGTGGCATTACAGTGATTGGCTGGCTGCACAGCGTCATCAGGTCTATATCAGACCTGGCGCCGCCATGCTTGTCAAAGTCACTCCAGAATCAGACAGTGTAGGGAGAGGTGCCGCTGAGCTAGGGAGAGATACGCTTGTTTATTAGGTAGTGTAGGTAGAACAGAAGTATATTACACATATCCATCTCAACAAACAGTCCTTCTGAGGACTAATCCATCTGCAGAGATATCAGGCAGGCAGTGTATATAGGCAGGCAGGCAGTGTAAACAGCAGACTGCAGTGCATATAGCACGAGAGGCTCCATTCCAGTTTTGTCTGCCGCTGCTGCTGTTAGACATTTCTAGACATAGGCCCAGGTCTCAGGGGCCAGGAATAATTTTTTTTTGGATCTTAATCCTCACTATTTGCTTTAAAAGCAATCCAGAGAACACAGTTTTTCTGCGCCATTTGCTTGATGGCACTGCAGAATACAGCCAGGTCCTTTCCATATTACAGCGCTAAAAATCCAGCTATTTAAAACTGTGGTTTGTCTGTCACACGGATCACATATAATTGAGATGAAAATATTGCCATTTCTGGCCTCCATTGAAATTTTGTTTCAGTGTGTCAGTGAAGCAATTGACACCAGTTTTCTGTTCAAAATAGTTACCTACAGGCCAGGTATTTAAAACTGTGTTTTAAATCACGTAAATCACGGATCACATATATATTTTCAGAAAATACTGCCCTTTCTGGCCTCCATAAAAAATTGGTTTCAGTGTGTCAGTGAAGCTATTGACACGAGTTTGCTGTTAAAAATAGTTACCTACAGGCCAGGTATTTAAAACTGTGTTTTCCACGTCACTCGGATCACATTTACGTTTTCAGAAAATACTGCCATTTCTGGCCTCAATTAAAAATTAGTTTCAGTGTGTCAGAAAAGTTTTTGACACCGGTTTGCTGTTCAAAATAGTTACCTACAGGCCAGGTATTCAAAACTGTGGTTTCTCCGTCACTCGGATCACATATACGTTTTCTGAAAATACTGCCATTTCTGGCCTCAATTAAAAATTAGTTTCAGTGTGTCAGCGAAGCTATTGACACCAGTTTGCTGTTCAAAATAGTTACCTACAGGCCAGGTATTTAAAACCGTGTTATCTCCATCACACGGATCACATATACGTTTTCCGAAAATCCTGCCATTTCTGGCCTCCATTAAAAATGTGTTTCAGTGAGTCAGCAAAGTTTTTGACACCGGTTTGCTGTTCAAAATAGTTACCTACAGGCCAGCTATTTAAAACAGTGGTTTGTCCGTCACACGGATCACATATAAGTTCGCTCCAAATTCAACCATTTGTAGTGAGCGTGGAAGATATTGTCCTCCATTTAAAATGGGCAAGGCACGTGGCAAAGGATGGGGAACTGGACGTGATGGTGATGGTGCATGCAGAGGCCGAGGCCGTTGGCAAGCTGAAATTGTGCCACAACAAACACCCACATCTTCTCGCTCGACCTTCCTGTCCCAATTAATAGGGGACTGCAGAACACCACTTTTGAACACAGAGCAGTGTGAAAAGGTTATTGGTTGGATAGTAGATAAAGCTTCCAGTCACTTAGCCACCACCACCACCACCCTGTCTTCCACACAGTCAAGTCTCAGTAGCTGTGAGTCTGGACCACATATTGCTCACCCTGAACCTCCCTCCTCCCACCATGCCGAGTGCCCAGAGACTACTGATCCCACACTTGGACACTCCGAAGAGCTGTTCACTTTTCCATTTGTAGATTCGGGCCTCTCGCTCGGTCCACTTGAAGAGGGGCAAGAGGAGATCGCATGCCCAAATATTTGAGCAGCCATGGTCACACGAAGTGGACGATAATGAGACACAATTGCCAGAAAGTCAGGAGGAGGACCAGGGTGCGGAAGTGGAAGACGAGGTGGTGGATGAAAATGTAACTGACCCAACCTGGCAAGAGGACATGCAGAGCTAGGACAGCATCACACAGGAGGAGGGAGGCAGAGCACTCAACAGGCAAGACCGCCTGAAAAATGCTCGAGTTTCCCATAGACTTACATTAGGCTCGTTGCTCATCTCGAGCACCCGAGTATTCCAATGTGCTCAACCCAAGCAATAAGCACCCAAGCATTTTAGTGCTCGCCCATCACTAGTAGTAACACATGATAGGTAGGAGTTCAAAGTAATGATGTTATTTAGTGCAGTCTTGTGTTACATTTTAAAAATATGATTTTTTTTCATATTACATAATTATGATAGATTTTTACTCTTTTCTTCCATATACTTGGAGTAATTTTCTTACTAAAGGCATTCACAGAATGTAGCTATAACGAGATAAGCAATAATTGTTCAATCGATTAAAATTTACCCTCTAATATACAAAGCTGCAATTGTGCTAGCAAAGTACCACACCCATTTTGCTCATGTTTGCTCTGCCCAACTTTAAATGGCCACATTTTCATCTCTTTAAAATGATCATCATGGGTCACAGTTGTCAGACCTCCATTGATCCGTCATTGATAGAATATGCCATCAGTGCATTTTGTGATGCAATCTTTTTGATTAATAAATTGTAAGAAAAGAATTATCATGTAATGTTTATGTTGCAGATGTATTTTTCTTTCCCAATGATGTCATATTGGACCTACCAGTGTGACTACTATTAAAATTTTATAATAAATGTCCAACATCAATCAAATAAACAAGAAAAATTTTCATCAAAGTACAATAAATATGAGGCGCTTTCACATAAGCTAATACTGGTCTGTTAATGAGTGCAGGTTATCTACATGCAAGTAAATAGGTGCTTTCTTACTGGCCTATTTGGATACCCTGTGAGTACTGTTTGGAAGGATTTATCTCTAGAGGGTGTTGTGAGCGCTTCAACAGCCTCCTAATTCTCTCTTCAATGATGCCAATATTAGCCCTAAATGCTAAATCTAAGTGTTAAAAAACTAAGTTTATTTGTCACTGCTTTCCCAGCCTTCGATCACTGGACTAAAAACATGGAGGTTTGATCCAGCTGCTGGTAAAAATTGTACACTTTTATTTCATATAAAAATTAAAATTACGTTCAAAACAGAAGGTAGAAAGCTTTCGAATGTAAGCCAACGTTCTTTGTCATGTTTTTTCTACTTGCTACACGACTGGTAGTATTGTGTTTTCCATGCATACTGGACTACAATTGTTTGTGAGCTGGCAAACTTTTCCTTTTCTTTTTTGGTCACTGGACTACCGCCGTCAAACAATTCCACTGTTCGAGGGGAGTACAGCCACAGCAAAGTAATCGATATTCCGGCAGGTGCAGGTAGAGCTGGGAGGAGGAGAAAAGGGAGACATCTTATTTTGCTCATTGCTTCCCCTGCACCCACTGGGATATCAGTTACATTACTGTGAGTGGGATCACCCCGTGCAATGGCATTGATTAAAAAAGCGCTCCTTATACCTTCTAAGGGTAAATCTTGATGACAGGTTCCCTTTTATATGATTCTTCTGTACCCATATAGCATCATGTCATCGGCAGCACATTTCCTGTTTACACAGGGTGATTACAAAGAATTTATGCTATTTTAAATGAACCAATCATCTGATGAATGAGCGTACTGATTGTTCACTGGGAATCACTGGCATGTTTATCCAGGCTGATAATTGGGAACAAACGTTCTTACAAATGCCCGTTCACCAATTCTTGGCCTGTCTAAATGCACCTCTCAACAATGCTCTCATTCTGTTTTAACAGCGTGCTCACAAATGCCCTTGCAAAGTACAAAGTGCATGTACCATATGGGCCTTGTTTACTCAATGGATGGCAAAAATGTGTCCTTTTTGCCTCTGCCAAACAGATATGTACTGAAAAAACGAAACAATTTCTACTGTGCTGATAAGTGTAGCCTGTTGCGCTTTCAAATACAAACCCATAGCAATAGAGAATATGTGAATACCTCTGGGCATTTTGACCTACTATATGCTTATACAATGGTACATGTTGGATGGAGCCTTTCATCGAAGGTATACGTTAGGAAGAACTTTTGAAGTTTTCCGCTGACTTAAGGTTTAACCCATTAATGACTTATGACGTGCTAAGTCCTTTGTAAGTCATCTCCCTGCCTTTGAAGCTGAGCTTGCATCTTTCCCGGCATATATTGACTGAAGTATTCAGCTATTATCTGCCTGTGCCCACGACTGTTAACCTATTAAATGCCTCTTTAATCCGTGATAGCGGTATTAACAGCATGTGGGCAGGGAGGTGCACCTTTCCATGCTCTCATCGGTGCTCTTGCAGTGTGAGCACAGGACACCGATGTGTTGCCATGATAGCCAGACCCATGTGTCTGTCACCACAGTACTCCTGTGAAAAGTAGCCCATGGCTGGTGTTTATAGGAGACTGTGATTTCTGCTATGTACAGCAAAGCTGTATATAGCACAAGCAATCAGATGATTTCAGGTTCAAGTTCCCTTAGGGGACTAACAAATACAGTGAAAAGTAAAAATATGAAAAAAATATAAAAAGTAAAAGTTCAAATCACAAATGACTCCCCACGTGCCCTCACACAGCAACATATTATGAAAATTGAAAATGTTACGGCTCTCGGAAAGTGGTGACATAAGCAAATTATTTTTTTTTTCCACAAACTTCTTCATTTTTTTTTACCACTTAAATAAAAAAAAAACTATACATGTTTGGTTTCTGCGTAATCGTACTAACATGTAGAATCATATTGCCAGGTCAGTTTTACCATAAAATCAATGCTGTAAATAAAAAAATCTAAAAAATAATTGCAGAATTTAACTTTTTTTGCTATTTCGCCACATTTGGATTTTTGTTCCTACTTTTCAGTACTTATGATAAAACGAATGGTGCCATTTGAAAGTACAACTTGTCCCACAAAAAAACAAGTCCTCACATGGCTGTATAGGACTGAAAAATGGAAAAAAAAATGAAAATGAATAAATGTAAAATCGCTCGGTCCTTAAAGGGTTAATAGTAAAGTGAAAAGGCCACAATAAAACTAGAGTCTTTTTCAGGTGGATGAACCATCTATAGGTGCACTACATATATTCCTTTGCACAGTTAACGAGTATATAAAATACTAAACAAACACTATATTATGTAATTTATATTAGATATGGTTTTATGTTCAGAGAATCACTTCAGAAGTGTAAGAAACAGTTCATAAGAGAAAGCAACAATAAACTTCTGACACAAAGTATAGTTTGTTAGCTACAGTTCAAGTTGAAACTGCACACTGTCTAGTACCTCAATTAATAAGCACAAAGTTACAGGAAGAAGATAGAACTAAATAAGGAGAAAATCAGTAACAACAGCAAAATAATGACTAAATAAATATACAGTGGTGGCCAAAAGTATTGGCACCCCTGCAATTCTGTCAGATAATACTCAGTTTCTTCCTGAAAATGATTGCAATCACAAATTCTTTGGTATTATTATCTTCATTTAATTTGTCTTCAATGAAAAAACACAAAAAGAATTGTCCTAAAGCCAAATTGGATATAATTCCACACCAAACCTAAAAAGGGGGTGGACAAAAGTATTGGCACTGTTTGAAAAATCATGTGATGCTTCTCTAATTCGTGTAATTAACAGCACCTGTAACTTACCTGTGGCACCTAACAGGTGTTGGTAATAACTAAATCACACTTGCAGCCAGTTAACATGGATTAAAGTTGACTCAACCTCTGTCCTGTGACCTTGCGTGTACCACATTGAGCATGGAGAAAAGAAAGAAGACCAAAGAACTGTCTGAGGACTTGAGAAACCAAATTGTGAGGAAGCATGAGCAATCTCAAGGCTACAAGTCCATCTCCAAAGACCTCAATGTTCCTGTGTCTTCCGTGCACAGTGTCATCAAGAAGTTTAATGCCCATGGCACTGTGGCTAACCTCCATAGATGTGGACGGAAAAGAAAAATTGATGAGAGATTTCAATGCAAGACTGTGTGGATGGTGGATAAAGAACCTCGACTAACATCCAAACAAGTTCAAGCTGCCCTGCAGTCCGAAGGTACAACAGTGTTGACCCGTACTATCCGTCGGCATCTTAATGAAAAGGGACTGTATGGTAGGATACCCAGGAAGACCCCACTTCTTACCCCGAGACATAAAAACGCCAGGCTGGAGTTTGCCAAAACTTACCTGAGAAAGCCTAAAACGTTTTGGAAGAATGTTCTCTGGTCAGATGAGACAAAAGTAGAGCTTTTTGGGAAAAAGCATCAACATAGAGTGTACAGGAAAAAAAAGAGGCATTCAAAGAAAAGAACATGGTCCCTACAGTCAAACATGGCGGAGGTTCCCTGATGTTTTGGGGTTGCTTTGCTACCTCTGGCACTGGACTGCTTGACTGTGTGCATGGCATTATGAAGTCTGAAGACTACCAACAAATTTTGCAGCATAATGTAGGGCCCAGTGTGAGAAAGCTGGGTCTCCCTCAGAGGTCATGGGTCTTCCAGCAGGGCAATGACCCAAACACACACTTCCAAAAGCACTATAAAATGGTTTTAGAGAAAGCACTGGAGACTTCTAAGGTGGCCAGCAATGAGTCCAGACCTGAATCACCTAGAACACCTGTGGAGAGATCTCAAAATGGCAGTTTGGAGAAGGCACCATTCAAATATCAGGGACCTGGAGCAGTTTGCCAAAGAAGAATGGTCTACAATTCCAGCAGAGCCTTGTAAGAAACTCATTGATGGTTACCGGAAGCGGTTGTTCGCAGTTATTTTGGCTAAAGGTTGTGCAACCAAGTATTAGGCTGAGGGTGCCAATTCTTTTGTCTGGCCCATTTTTGGAGTTTTGTGTGAAATGATCAATGATTTGATTTTTGCTTCATTCTCTTTTGTGTTTTTTTCCTTGCAAGCAAATTAAATGTAGACAATAATACCAAAGAATTTGTGATTGCAATCATTTTCAGGAAGAAACTGAGTATTATCTGACAGAATTGCAGGGGTGCCAATACTTTTGGCCAGCACTGTAGCATGAATGTAGCCAAATAACTATATACAGCATTTGTCTTGTTAGGAAAAGACTTGCAATGAAAAGTAATGACTAAGTAAAATGTTTCTCTGGAAAGAACCTTCTCATTGACTTTCCTTAAAAGAAGAAAGAGACTAAAGAAAGTTGAAATTTTTACTAGTAAAAAAATGATGACAATATTAAATATAAACTGTCAATGATCACTCAGTATTGTTAAAAAGTACAGCAGGAAGCAAAGCAAATACACATTTTACAAAAGATCCAAAATGAACAACTACATTTAGTGCAAATAAACTTAGAGAAGGGTTGATGTATTTTTGAGAAAAAGCCAGAATTAGGTAGCGAAGCTAGTAAGGATTTGTCCTGGTGCTAGAGGAGGGGCATTCTGACATGTCTAGGGTATTTACTATTAGTGTTGAGCCACCCCCGTAGTGTTCGGGTTCGGTTCGGTTCATCGAACACCGGGATGTTCGTGGAACTGTTCGTCGAACACCTTAGAACACCGTCGAACACCGTCGAACAGCGTTAAAACCAATGGCAGGCAAACAAAACCACATACAAACACATAGAAAACACCTTCAAAGGTGTCCAAAAGCTGACAAACTGCTCAGAAGACACACCGGTACCCGACAATTTATAACAGAAAGAATAGAGCATCACACATAGATTAGATACATAGAAACATGCCAGTCACATATATAAGAAGTACAGTGATAGTGTTGATTACTGTACTTGTCATTTAGTGTTAAAATAAAGGATTTATTAAAAAAAAAATTGGCGTGGGGTTCCGCGTAATTTTAGTCTCTAGCGGAGGTTAAGCAGACGGCTGGGGCAGATGTTTGAAGCCTGGGAAGGGGGTAACACCCACGGAGCTTCCCAGGCTACTAATATCAGCCCCCAGCTGAATACCTAGCCTTTACTAGCTATTAAATGGGGGACCCCCAAAAAGAATGACGTGGGGTCCCCCCTATTTTAATAGCTAGCAAAGGCTAGGCAGACATCTGGGGGCTGATATTAATAGCCCAGGAAGGGTGCCATGAATATTGGCCCCCTCCCAGGCTAGAAACACCAGCCGTTAGCCGCCCCAGAAATGGCGCATCCATAGGATGCGCCAATTCTGGCACTTAGCCTCGCTCTTCCCACTGCCCTGTAGCGGTGGCAGTTGGGTAACAGGGCTGGGGTTGATGTCAGCTTATAAAGCCAGCTGACATCAAGCCCAGGTTAGTAATGGAGAGGTATCTATAAGACACCTCCATTACTAACCCCATAGTCAAAGTTAAAAAAAAACACCCACAAACACCCAGAATAAAGTCCTTTAATTGAAATAAACACTAGAGATGAGCGTTGTTCTACTCGAACTGTTCGCCAATCTCAAATTCGAGCTGTTTTGGGCGGTGTTCGAGCCGTTCGGCGAACACGAACAATTTGAGAAAAATTCGGCTGTTCGAGGTTATGTTCGATAACTGTTCGTGCACCAAAATCATAACTGGATTTTTCTCAGTAATGATGAAAATTAATGTTAATACGCAGTTTGAGTGTACAGCGGGGTGGGGGGAGGGGCAGGGGATGGATCTCTGCAGGAACAATGAAGATCTCCATTTTTTTTTTCTCTTTCCTGCATTTACAGTGGGGAGGTGCAATCTGTCAGCCTATCAGCAGCGCACACACGGAGTGAAGTGCTTTTTTTCACACAAGCAAGGGCATGTGTCATTGGCAGTGTATGTCACATGTCCTTGCCCTACAAGACCAAGCCATTTTCCCCGTCGCCACCATTTTCTCACTGCTGCAGCTGCGTGTTAGACGGCACCGCTGTTGCTGTGTGCGCTATACCTTGTTAATTTCAAGCCAATTTTCGCACAAATCTACAGATAGCTTGGGAGTAGGGAATAGTTGTGATTGCAGTCCTTTTAAGGACTAGGTTACAGCATTTCCTACGACTTTTATCAGGCAGGTCTGTGCTCTTAAATACATAGATTGTGGGAGTAAAGACTAATTGTAATTGCAGTCCTTTTCAGGACTAGGTTACATCAGTTCCTATCAGTTTTTGCCAGGCAGGTCTGTGCCAGTGCTGTGCAAGTTTTTTTCACAGTATTTGGCTGAATCTAGCAAAGCTAATCCTTTTTGGCCTATTGCAGAGTGTGTTAGTCAGTGGAGTAGCCTATCTGTGTTGCAAGATATACCACCTGTGTATAGAATACCAATTTTTTTACTGCACCTAGTGAAGTAAAATCTTTTGGGCATAGCATCATTCTATTAGTTCATCTATACTGACCTCCATCAGGTTGCAAATTGAATATAATTTTTTTCTGCATCTAGCTCTGAAAAAAATATTGGGCTTCTAGCTGTGTGTGGGACTTGTTGTATTAGTCCATCTATACTGACCTCCATCAGGTTGCAAACTGAATATATTTTTTTCTGCATCTACCTCTGAAAAAATATTGGGTTTCTAGCTGTGTGTGGGACTTGTTCTATTAATCCATCTATACAGACCTCCATCAGGTTGCAAACTGAATATATTTTTTTCTGCATCTACCTCTGAAAAAATATTGGGCTTCTAGCTGTGTGTGGGACTTGTTGTATTAGTCCATCTATACAGACCTCCATCAGGTTGCAAACTGAATATATTTTATTCTGCATATACCTCTGAAAAAATATTGGGCTTCTAGCTCTGTGTGGGACTTGTTCTATTAATCCATCTATACAGACCTCCATCAGGTTGCAAACTGAATATATTTTTTTCTGCATCTACCTCTGAAAAAATATTGGGCTTCTAGCTGTGTGTGGGACTTGTTCTATTAATCCATCTATACAGACCTCCATCAGGTTGCAAACTGAATATATTTTTTTCTGCATCTACCTCTGAAAAAATATTGGGCTTCTAGCTGTGTGTGGGACTTGTTGTATTAGTCCATCTATACTGACCTCCATCAGGTTGCAAACTGAATATATTTTTTTCTGCATCTACCTCTGAAAAAATATTGGGCTTCTAGCTGTGTGTGGGACTTGTTCTATTAATCCATCTATACAGACCTCCATCAGGTTGCAAACTGAATATAATTTTTTTCTGCATCTAGCTCTGAAAAAATATTTGGCCTTCTAGCAGTGTGTGGGACTTTCTCTATTAGTCCATCTATACTGACCTCCATCAGGTTGCAAATTAAAAATAATTTTTATCTGCATCTACAGTACCTCTGAAAAAATATTTGGGCTTCTAGCTGTGTGTGGGACTTGTTCTATTAGTCCATCTATACTGACCTCCATCAGGTTGCAAATTGAATATAATTTTTATCTGCATCTAGCTCTGAAAAAATATTTGGCCTTCTAGCAGTGTGTGGGACTTGTTCTATTAGTCCACCTATACTGACCTCCATCAGGTTGCAAATTCAAAATAATTTTTTGTCTGCATCTAGCTCTGAAAAAATATTTGGCCTTCTAGCAGTGTGTAGGACTTTCTCTATTAGTCCATCTATACTGACCTCCATCAGGTTGCAAACTGAATATATTTTTTTTCTGCATCTACCTCTGAAAAAATATTGGGCTTGTAGCTGTGTGTGGGACTTGTTCTATTAATCCATCTATACAGACCTCCATCAGGTTGCAAACTGAATAAAAAATTTTTCTGCATCTACCTCTGAAAAAATATTTGGGCTTCTAGCTGTGTGTGGGACTTGTTCTATTAGTCCATCTATACTGACCTCCATCAGGTTGCAAATTGAATATAATTTTTTTCTGCATCTAACCCAGCCAATAGTTTTGGCTTAATACCACAGTTTGGCCACTCAGCTCTGCTCGGTTCCCATCCATTGTTTTTTTGTGCAAACAACTCCAGAGTTGTGAATTAGTTAACCACCAAAATGAGTGGAAAAAGGCCTGCTGCTGGTGGAAAGGGGAATAGGCATATTGGGAAGGGGAAAAAAGGTTGTGTCCGTGGGGTAGGTGTTAAAGCAACAGTAACATCTGCAGAAGAAAGACCATCTTCCAGCCAAACCAAAATGTCTACTTCTTTTAGCGGACAATGTGATAAGATCCCTTTCTTACGGCCACGCCAATCGCTACAAATTCCAGATGAGGCACAAAAACAGCAGGTACTTCAATGGATATCAAGTGCTCCTTTAAGTGGGCTCTCCTCCACATCAACTTCAACATCACAAATACTCCAGTCCTCAAAGGTGTCACCCCAATCGCACTTGCTTCCTCACAGCTCCCAAATCTCCAGCTGCCCGTCTGAGTATGAGGTAGAACAGATGGTTGAGTCTGCAGAGCTGTTTACTCATACTATAGCCTGGGAATCAGAGGTCGACTCCAGCGCTTCTGTGAATCCAGACGAGGAAATGATCTGCACTGATGCCCAGAATCTTTATGAGTCGGATCCAGGACCAGACGCAGAAGGTTCTGACCATAATGTAGACCCTCATTCCCAAACTGTAACTCCTGTTGGTGGAGACAATGAGGAAGACGATGATAAGACTCAAATACCTGATTGGAGCGACAACTTTAGTTTTTTGTCAGGGCAGGAACAGGTTGGCTCTGAGGACGACGGGTGTGATAACGCACAGGGTGATGATGATGAGGTTGGAGATCCCACTTACTGTCAACCCACAGTCAGCCAAGAGATGAGGTCAGCAGAGGAGGTGGAGGAAGATGCTAGTGACGACGAGGTCAGGTTGCGCCTTCCTGGACAGAGACGTAGTACTGGAAGCACGTCAACAACTGCATCCTCAAACACAACTCTGCCTCTCACCACAAGTCGTGGTGGCTCTTCAGGTCGCATGGGTGCTAAGCCTTGCATAGCCTGGGCATTTTTTCAGATCGATAAAGATGACCCAACTCGTGTTATCTGTAACATTTGTCAGCAAAAGCTAAGTAGAGGCCAAAAAATACATAGTTTGAGTACTTCATGCATGAACCGGCACATGGACATGAAGCATAAGTTGCAGTGGGAAGCTCAGTGTGCTACAATGCGGCCTAGCCGGCCGGGCCAACCACCGTCTGCCATATCTTGTGCATCCGCGGCCTCTTCATCCTCTGTGACTGGGGGGACAGCAGTCACACCTGTTTTGGGGCGCAGACCTGCCACCTCTTTACCCGCAACAGCCAGCGTGATTGGCAGGTCATCATTTTCTTTGGAGGTGGTAACACCAGCTGGTGTTGAGCACTGTCCGACATCGATAGCACCACCTTTGGATCAAGGCAACCTAACATGTCCGCCTGCATCTTCCTCACAGACCGGCAGTTTGCCGGGGACACCCTTATCAACCCCGTCTAAGCACAATAGCCAGCCCTCGGTCCCTCAGATGTGGACAAGTAAAAGACCATTTCCTCCTAGCCATGAGAAAGCTAAGAGGTTGAATTTCACCATCTGCAAGCTCTTGGCTACAGAAATGATGCCTTTCCGCCTGGTGGACACAGAGGATTTTCGAGACCTTATGTCCGTCGCAGTGCCCCAGTACCAGATGCCCAGTCGGCACTACTTCTCAAAGAAAGGTGTGCCTGCGCTCCACCAGCATGTCGCACACAACATCACCGCTTCTTTGAGAAACTCTGTGTGTGACAGGGTGCATTTCACCACAGACACTTGGACGAGTAGGCATGGACAGGGGCATTACATGTCGCTGACTGGGCACTGGGTAACTATGGTGACAGCAGGACAAGGGTCTGCTGTCCAAGTCTTGCCGTCCCCACGAGTTGTGCGTCAATCCTCTTTATGTCAAAGTTCCTCCACTGCTTCTGCCTCCTCAACCTCCTCTCGGTCTTCCACCTGCACCCAAAGCCTGTCTGGTCATGCCACAAGCTTTCTAACTGTGCAGAAGGGATCCTGCACACCTCCTTACTATGCTGGCAGTAGGGCTCAACGTCATCAGGCGGTTTTTACATTGAAATGTCTGGGAAATGTGAGTCACACTGCTGAGGAGTTGTGGTCAGCTCTGGAGAACCAATTTCATGAATGGTTGTCTCCACTGGACCTGAAACCAGGGAAGGCCGTGTGCGACAATGCTGCAAACCTGGGTGCGGCCCTTCGCCAGGGCAATGTCACACACTTGCCTTGTATGGCTCACGTGTTGAACCTGGTTGTCCAGCAATTTTTAGCCCACTATCCCAGACTAGATGGCCTTCTGCAGAGGGCACGGTCGCTGTGTGCTCACTTCCGCCGTTCGCATCCCGCAGCTCAGCGACTTACATCTCTACAGAAGTCGTTGGGCCTGCCACTTCACCGGCTAAAATGCGATGTGCCTACCCGGTGGAATTCAACTCTGCACATGTTGCAGCGACTGTGGCAGCACCGAGAAGCCCTGGTGCAATACGTTCTGATGTATAGCCTGGGCCAACGAGATCCAGAGGTGGGGCAAATCACGCTGGAGGAGTGGTCTCAGATCAGGGACCTATGCACCCATCTGCACAGTTTTGAAATGGCGACGAAGATGTTTAGTGCTGACGATGCCATTATCAGCATGACTATTCCGGTGATTTACATGCTGGAGCATATGTTAAACAGAATTCGGAGTCAGGTGGTGGCACAAGAGGAGGTGGAGGAAGTAGAGGAGGAGGAGTTGTATGCGGAAGGGCTAACATCTGCAAGGTCCAGACGGTCGGCAGCACCAAGGCGGCAGGCATGTGAGGGTGGGGGAGATGGTTTTACCAGGGCGCATGGTAGCAGCCAAACTAGTGAGGAAGGTGCAGGAGCCCAGGAAGAAGTGGAGGACGAACTGATGGAAGACTCATCAGATGAGGGAGACATTGATCACATTTCTGTTGTGCGAGGTTGGGGGGAGAGGACAGAGGAAGGAAGCATGATTGTTACCTCGCCACCAACACAACAGGGACTTGGTGCTCCTGGATGCGCAACACACATGAGTGCCTTCTTGCTGCACTACCTGCAACATGACCCTCGAATTGTGAGAATTAGAAATAATCCTGACTACTGGGTTGCCACACTGTTAGATCCCCGGTACAAAAGTAAATTTGCAGAAATTATTCCTGCCATAGAAAGGGATGCACGCATGCAGGAGTATCAGCAGAGACTGTTGCAGAATCTTACATGTGCTTTTCCACAAAATACCAGTGGTGCACGTAGTGAATCTCACCGTTCCAACTTGCCAACCGTGGGACCGTCAAGTGTTCAGCACTCAAACCATAACAGAACCACAGTATCTGCTGGTAACATCAATTTTGCGGAATCATTTCACCACTTTTTTAGCCCATCCTTTGCAAGGCCACAGGAGACAAGAAGTCTGACACATAGTCAACGCCTAGAGACGATGGTACAGGAGTATCTCCAAGTAAACATTGAAGCCATGACTGTGTCACTGGACCTTTGCTCTTTTTGGGCTTCCAATCTGGATAAATGGCCGAAGCTAGCCACTTATGCCTTGGAGATCTTGTCATGCCCCGCAGCCAGCGTTCTGTCTGAACGTGTGTTCAGCGCTGCTGGTGGTGTGCTGACAGATAAGCGCACGCGGCTCTCCACTGATAATGTAGACAGACTCACGTTCATAAAGATGAACAAATCATGGATCCGAAACGACTTTTCTACCCCTGTGTCATCCTGGGGAGAGTAAAAGCTTGATGATTGGTTAAAATCACCCTACCAACTGTTTTAAGCTTTCAAATTACTAATCATGTTTATCTGTATCTTGGCTGGAAAATAATTTGGGCTTTGTAGCAGTGTGCAGCACTGATTCTATTAGGCCATCTATAATAAGCTCCACCAGATTTAAAATTACTAATCATGTTTATCTGTATCTTGACTAGAAAATAATTTGGGCTTTGTAGCAGTGTGCAGCACTGATCCTATTAGGCCATCTATACTAAAGCTTCACCAGATTTAAAATTAATAATAATTTTTAGCTGCATCTAGCCCGGAAAATAATTTTGGGGCTCCGAGATGCGCAAGACACATAAGTGCCTTCTTGCTGCACTACCTGCAGCATGACCCTCATATTGTCAGAATTCGAAGTAATCATGACTACTGGGTTGCCACACTCTTAGATCCCCCAAACTTTCGATCAACCTTTTCATTTTAATAAAGACCAAAAAAATGGTCATTTTTGAAATTATAAGCATTAGCAGGTTGTTAGAAACTGAAATCAAACAGTTTACAACTCAAAACTTTATTCTAGGTGATGTTACAATTTAACATAGGACCCCTTGTTCGAAAGGAGCTTCTGAACTCTCTCGTCCATTGAATTTGTCAGGTTTTGGATGGTTTCTGCTTCAATTGTTTTGCATGAGGACAGAATACCCTCTCAGAGCTGTTGCTTAGATGTGAACTGCCTCCCGCCATCATAGACACTCCTTTTAATGATGCTCCAAAGGTTCTGAATGGGGTAGAGGTCAGGGGAGCATGAGGGTCACACCATAAGTTTGTCCCCTTTTATGCCCATATCAGCCAGAGATGCAGATGTTTTATGTGCAGCATGAGATGGTGCATTATCATGCAGAAAAATGATCTTGCTGTGAAATACACGGTTCTTCTTCTTGAACCATGGCAGGAAGTGCTGTTTGAGAAAATCCACATACATTATGGAGTTCATCTTTAGCACCTTCAGGAATCCTAAAGGGGCCAACAATCTCGCTCCCCATCATACCAGCCCAAAACATTACTCCACCTCCTCCTTGTTGGCGCTGTAGCCGTGTTTGCGTTGGGTGTCCATCAACCAGCCATCCTCTACTCCATCCATCTGGACCATCGAGCGCTGCACGGCACTCATCCGTGAACAAAACAGTTTTGAAATCAGTCTTCATGTAATGTTTGGCCCACTGGAGCCGTTTCTGCTTGTGTGAAGTGGATAGAGGAGGTCGACAGGATGGCGTATGCACAGCTGCAAACCTCTGAAGGACCCTGCATCTTGTTGTTCGGGGACATTGGAGGCACCAGCAGCTTCAAAAACTTGTCTGCTGCTATGACAAGGCTTTTTTGCCGCTGCTCTTTCAACCTGACGTAATTGCCTGTAGGAAAGAGTCCTCAATTTGCCCTTATCAGCACGCACACGTGTGTACTGTGAATCAGCTACATACTTCTTGATTGCCAAGACACTTCATCCTGATCATCGCACAATGTTGATTGTAGTCATGCCTTGACCTAAACACTCCACAATTTGTTGCTTCTCAGCAGCCGACACATCCTTTTTCTTTCCCATTTTGGCAGAAAATGTAGGCTGCTTAATAATGTGAGACATCCTTCTTAAGTAGTCTTGCCTTTCATTGGACACACCTGCCAAACTAATTAGCACAGGTGTCTGCAATTGCTTACAGTGATATAAAGAGCCCTGACACACATCACCATCAATGAGTTTAACTGACAAACAAACAAATTCTTCCCTTATCACTCCTAAACACTTTTTGCATAATAATTTGGAACACAGTGTACATGTGCTTTTGCACAAAACACCAGTGGTTCAGGTAGTGAATCTTACAGTTCTAACTTGCCAACCGTGGTCTGTATGGAGTTGTTCAATAAAGGGCCCAAAATTAAGATAACATAGATGGGAGAGGTCTCTATGAATAGGAATTCCTAAGTATTTGATACCCTGTGAGGGCCAGGCAAAGGGAAAGTTGGACTGGATGGAATCTTATATGGATTTGGGGAGGGAGACATCGAGGGCCTCAGACTTCGCTGCATTGATTTTAAAATTTGACCATGTAACAAAGTGATCTATTTCAGCCATAACAGCATGGATGGATATATGTGATTGAGTGATATATACTAGGACATCATCAGCAAATAGAGAGCACTTGTACTCGGTGCCTCCCACCTCAATCCACCTAATATTGGGGTTATGGCGAATTGATGAGAGCAGGTGCTCCGTCACTAGGATGTATAAGAGAGGGGACAGAGAACATCCCTGCCTTGTCCCATTGGTGATTGTGAAAGGTGATGAAAATGTTCTGACTCGCCCCCTGGGCCTTGGGACACCCGGAGCCGGACCCTTTTTGGTGGATGCTGGTGGTTGTAGTCTCCGTGGCGGCGACCCGGTTCCGTGGCTCAGGGCGGTCAAACCAGTGGCGGAACTATTTATGTGGTTTTGATGTTTAAATGTCCGACTACGCCACCCGTGGATTGCGGTCAGAGTGAACCGCCGCTCCAGGGCAGACCGCTGAGGCTGGTGTTGTGGGTGCAGCAGAGCGTAGCATAACTCCCCACGGGAGGAGTATAGCCTCAGGGCAGTGTATGCGGAGGATGGGGGTGATGGTGCAGGGCAGCAGCAGTAACGAAACGGAGTCAGTGATGCAGTCCAGGGCCTTTACTCACAGTTCTTATTATCCAGACCACGTCTGCAGGTAACGGCTGCCCACGTCGTACTGTGCTCACCAGGTGAGGGGCTCAGACAACTCCCAGATAACTTTGGAGCGCTTCACAGGACCCCCTTTGTGTGTCCTTTGTCTGGCCTTTCTTACCAACCCTTCTGTCCGGCTGCCTCGGGCCTCCTCTTGGTAAACTTGGTGCCAGTTTCCCTGACCCTATGTGGTGCCTTCCTAGCGGGTGTAGCGATGGGCTGCGCCACATAAAATGTCACAGCCTCCTGTTTCTAGCTGAGGGTCGTTTCCTGCCTCCACTAGTTTCAGGGACCGGTCTCCCCCTTTGGCCTGACCCCTCCACGCAGGTGGATTCGGGCGTGCGGTGGCGACTCGCCCGTCCGCACCCCTGGGATCACTTCGTTCCTCGTTCTTGGAGCCTTCTCCGCTCCTCTTCCTTCCTTCTCCCTCTTCCAGGCCTGGGCCTCTGTTACTAGGCCCGCCTCTGGAGTAGACCACATGCAGAGCCCCTGCTCCCTGCCACTTCTGCTCAGACTTCTCTGCACTGAACTAAGATGGTGCCCACCTTTTATACTCCCTTCTCAATGCACCCAGGAACTGCTTCCTCCCTGCTCCTGCACTACAGGGTTCCCCTTCCTCAGTGTTCCCTCCCCCCACTCCAGCCAGGGACAGGGACTGTCGTGCACATCTCAGGGGCATATTGGTCGCCCTGCCCCACGGCAATGTGGTGTAATGCATGCAGGTGTCGGGTCCTGATCCACACTACATCCTTACCTGAGAGTGAGATATCACACCTCTGGGTGAGGTGCAATACCTCTGTAGCAACCGAGCCCTCAGGGTGCTACAGTTCCATTTATCTTCAGCCTAGGTGACGTATTGCGATACAGGGCCGTGATTTTGGCTATAAAAGGGTCCCCTAGACCCCTACCCCAAGCTTTTTAAGAGAATCATATATGGCGTGCCAGGAGACTCTATGGAATGCTTTCTCTGCATCCAACGAGAGTATCTAATTACAAATTTTTAACTGCATCTAGCCCAGGAAATACTTTGTGCCTAGTAGCAGTGTCTGCTAGTCAGTGGATTATCCCGGCTGTTAAGCAAGCTACACCACCTTTAGTTTGGACACTTAATTTTTTCAAAGGAAATGCTTCGGGACCACGGATACTCAGTGAAGAGCATCAGGAGGCACCCCAAGGCATAGGGGCTGGGACTGGCAGTAGGATGCCTTGCGGTGGACAGCCGAGCTCGATCCTTATAAAAGCTTTTTAACTGCAGCAGCTTTAGTGGACGCTACTGGAGCTGGAATTACGCGGCTGCTGGCATGAGACTTGCCCTCCAATAGATCCTTGTAAATGGATTTAAAGTGTATTCATTCAAATTAGAGAGACAATTTAAATTAAAGAGCTTAGAGCTGCCTCCACCACAGGGGGGCTCGCTCGACCCACCAGCGGACAGGCACCAGTATTGGGAGAGGGGGGCTGGCCGTCAGGGTTCACCGCGGGGCATGACATGCCTATATCTGTGTCTCCCCCTCCTTTTACTCCTCCACCTCTTTTCTTTTCGCATGACTATATGTACTTCTCACTTTTCCATGTGTTAGTTGTGTCTTCTGAGCAGTTTGTCAGCTTTTGGACACCTTTGAAGGTGTTTTCTATGTGTTTCTATGTGTTTTTGTTTGCCTGCCATTGGTTTTAACGGTGTTCGAAGGTGTTCGACGAACAGTTCGACGAACAGTTCGGCGAACACACGGGTGTTCGACGAACCGAACCGAACTCTGTCTGAGATGATCTAGTGAATCCTGCTTTGAGCAGGGGGTTGGACCAGATGACCCAGGAGGTCCCTTCCAACTCTACCATTCTATGATTCTATGATTCTATGAACTCGAACACTACGGGGGTGGCTCAACACTAATAAACACAAAATTCTCTATTGTTCTAAATTAAACCATACTTACCATCACGCCCATTCCAGCTGAAGCCAATGTCTTCTGCAATAAAAGTAAAATAATAAAGCAACCTCATCCTTACCTTTCCATCGTTCCCAGGACAGCTTCAGCTCTGCTACATTGACATGACAGGCTGGATGGTAGCCGAAAGCTGCCATGCAGCTTGCCATGCCGCAGACACTGAGAAGCGCAGGCATGCTTGTGCTCCTCAGTGTCTCGCTGTGACGGCATAAAGATGAGCCGAGGTCATATCCAATGAACTCAGCTCACCTCATGCACGTCACTGACAGCGTGGGAAAATTCGCCTACGCTTGCAGTCAGCGTGAGAGAATTCTCCAGCTGAAGCGCTGAGCGCAGGAGAATTTTCCCACGCTGTCAGTGACGTGCATGAGGTGAGCTCATGTCCAATGAACTCAGCTCACCTCATGCACGACACTGACAGCGTGGGAGAATTCTCCCACACTGGGATGGCATTGAGATGACAGACTGTATCACAGCTGAGCGCTGCCATCCAATTTGTCATCCTTCAGAGACACTGCAGAGCGCAAGCTTGCCTGCGCTCTGCAGTTTCTATGAAGGATGGCTTGCTGGATGGCAGCGCTCAGCTGCCATACAGCCTGTCATCTCAATGCCATCCCAGCGTGGGAGAATTGTCCTGCTGAAGCGCTGAGCGCAGGAGTATTTTCCCACGCTGTCAGTGACGTGCATGAGGTGAGCTGAGTTCATTGGACATGACCTCGGCTCATCTGGATGCCGTCACAGCGAGACACTGAGGAGTACAAGTATGCCTGCGCTTCTCAGTGTCTTTGGCGTGGCAAGCTGGATGACAGCTTTCGGCTGCCATCCAGCCTGTCATGTCAATATAGCAGAGCTGAAGCTGTCGTGGGAACCATGGAAAGGTAAGGATGAGGTTGCTTTATTATTTTACTTTTATTGCAGGAGATCGTTAGCTTCAGCTGGAATGGGCGTGATGGTAAGTATGGTTTAATTTAGAACATTAAAAAATTGTGTGTTTATTTCAATTAAAGGACTTTATTCTCGGTGTTGTGTTTTTTAAATTATTTTACTAGAAATTCATGGCGGTCATGTCTAATATTGGCGTGACCCCATGAATTTCGGGCTTAGGGCCAGCTGATAATGCCTAGCTGGCCCTAACCCCTTTATTACCCAGTGAGCCACCGCACCAGGGCCCTGGATGAGTTGGGTACAGCGCCAGAAGATGGAGCTTTTATGAACGCGCCATTTTCTGGGGTGGCTGCAGACTGCAATTTGCAGTGGGGGGGGCCCAGAAAGCTTGGGCCTCCCTGCGCTGCGGATTCCAGCCCCCTGCTGCCTAGTTGTACCTGGCTGGACACAAAAATAGGGCGAAGCCCCACGTATTTTTTTTTTAAATTATTTCATGAAATTCATGAAACAATAATAAAAAAAAAGGGTTACCTATATTGTTGTGTCTATGTATATCTATGTGTGATGCTCTATTCTTTCTGTTATAAATTGTCGGTTACCGCTGCTGAATTGCTGGCCGGCTTTTTTAAAGAGACGTTGCATGAAAATACTAATATTTTTTTTAATAAATCCTTTAACACTAAATGACAAGAACAGTAACCAACACTGTCACTGTACTTATTGTATATGTGACTGACATGTTTCTATCTATCTTATCTATGTGTGATACTCTATTCTTTCTGTTCTAAATTGTCAGGTACCGGTGTATGTCGCTGCTGAATTGCCGACTTTTCATGTTTCACTGTGAGCACTGTTCCCATCTATTTGGGCAACCACTCTAATGCCACAACCACCATGGCTGTGGCATTACAGTGAGTGGCAGACAATCCCTGCATGATTGGTGCTCTAAATAGCGCCAGACATGCAGGACACGCTTTTGGTGCACTGACAGTTATCAAACATAACCTCGAACAGCCGCATTTTTTGCAAATCGTTCGCGTTCGTCGAACGACTCGAACACCACCCAAAACAACTCGAATTTGAGATAGGCGAACAGTTCTAGTCGAACACCGCTCATCTCTATTTACTATAGATACAGGCCTAAAAAAGTAACATCCCAGGTAGAAGAAAGTCTAGCAATCACACTGAGAACCCTTAGTGCTGACCAGGGTCGCCATCAGGGCCTTACTACTGTATGGGGCCCGGTGAACAGAAGCAAAAAGGCTGGCCCGGTCCCCCCCTCTCTTTGCTTCTACTCGCTGGGCCTCAGGGAGTCAGGGGTAATAGTTCAGAACATAATGCACTCGGCAGCTGGAAATGAGCACTATACCTTTAAACCACGGCCGGGTGCAACATGGTCCTGACGCCAGACATGTGACACACTACGCGCTCATTTTCATTCTGGAGAAGAGCAGCGTGCGTGCCACACGTGGATTGAGACCCAGGACTGGACAGGCAAGCAAGCAGGCAGTGTGTGTGTGTTACACAATGAGAAGGAGAAGGCGGCCGCAGCAGCTGGCTGTGTTTGAGGACTGGGGGAGGCTGCTAAGGGGCTTCTGGTGAGAGGAGTAGAGGCTGCTGAGGGGTTTCTGGTGGGGGGAGGAGAGGCTGCGGAGAGGTTTCTGCTGAGGGGAGGAGAGGCTGCTGAGGGGTTTCTGGTGAGGAGAGGAGAGGCTGCTGAGGGCTTTCTGGTGAGGGGAGGAAAGGCTGCTCATGGTTTTGTGGTGAGGGGAGACTGCTAAGGGGTTTCTGGTGAGGGGAGGAGAGGCTGCTAAGGAGATTTTTACGGTAAGGGTCGGCCGCTGAGGAGATTTTGGGGTTGAGGACGACCAAGGCTAGTCAACAAGGATTACATTTCAAGAGGGTGCCAACCAGAAGGTAGGAACAAGAGTAGTTGACAAATAGGGTCTTCTTACCACTTTTACTCTTGACTACAAGTTATTTTTTTTTACATTATCACACATTAAGTTATGTTTTGAGGTGTATTTGTATTTATATTCTACAATTTATAGGTTTTTAATGAATACAGATAAAGATATTTTTTAGCAGTGTACAATCAGTGACTATATATACAGTACAGACCAAAAGTTTGGACACACCTTCTAATTTAACGATTTTTCTGTATTTTCATGATTTTGAAAATTGGACATTCACACTGAAGGCATCAAAACTATGAATTAACACATGTGGAATTATATACTTAACAAAAAGTGTGAAACAACTTAAAATATGTCTTATATTCTAGGTTCTTCAAAGTAGCCACCTTTTGCTTTGATGACTGCTTTGCACACTCTTGGCATTCTCTTGATGAGCTTCAAGAGGTAGTCACCGGAAATTCTTTTCACTTCACAGGTGTGCCCTGTCAGGTTTAATAAGTGGGATTTCTTGCCTTATAAATGGGGTTGGAATCATCAGTTGTGTTGTGCAGAAGTCAAGTGGATACACAGCTGATAGTCCTACTGAATAGACTATTAGAATTTGTATTATGGCAAGAAAAAAGCAGCTAAGTAAAGAAAAACAAGTGGCCATCATTACTTTAAGAATTGAATGTCAGTCAGTCCGAAAAATTGGGAAAACTTTGAAAGTGTCCCCAAGTGCAGTTGCAAAAACCATCAAGCGCTACAAAGAAACTGGCTCACATGAGGACCGCCCCAGGAAAGGAAGACCAAGAGTCACCTCTGCTTCTGAGGATAAGTTTATCCGAGTCACCAGCCTCAGAAATCGCAGGTTAACAGCAGCTCAGATTAGAGACCAGGTCAATGCCACACAGAGTTCTAGCAGCAGACACATCTCTACAACAACTGTTAAGAGGAGACTTTGTGCAGCAGGCCTTCATGGTAAAATAGCTGCTAGGAAACCACTGCTAAGGACAGGCAACAAGCAGAAGAGACTTGTTTGGGCTAAAGAACGCAAGGAATGGACATTAGACCAGTGGAAATCTGTGCTTTGGTCTGATGAGTCCAAATTTGAGATCTTTGGTTCCAACCACCGTGTCTTTGTGCGACGCAGAAAAGGTGAACGGATGGACTCTACATGCCTGGTTCCCACCGTGAAGCATGGAGGAGGTGTGATGGTGTGGGGGTGCTTTGCTGATGACACTGTTGGGATTTATTCAAAATTGAAGGCATACTGAACCAGCATGGCTACCACAGCATCTTGCAGCGGCATGCTATTCCATCCGGTTTGCGTTTAGTTGGACCATCATTTATTTTTCAACAGGACAATGACCCCAAACACACCTCCAGGCTGTGTAAGGGTTATTTGACCAAGAAGGAGAGTGATGGAGTACTACGCCAGATGACCTGGCCTCCACAGTCACCAGACCTGAACCCAATCGAGATGGTTTGGGGTGAGCTGGACCACAGAGTGAAGGCAAAAGGGCCAACAAGTGCTAAGCATCTCTGGGAACTCCTTCAAGATTGTTGGAAGACCATTTCCGGTGACTACCTCTTGAAGCTCATCAAGAGAATGCCAAGAGTGTGCAAAGCAGTCATCAAGCAAAAGGTGACTACCTTGAAGAACCTAGATTATAAGACATATTTTCAGTTGTTTCACACTTTTTTGTTAAGTATATAATTCCACATGTGTTAATTCATAGTTTTGATGCCTTCAGTGTGAATGTACAATTTTCAATCATGAAAATACAGAAAAATCGTTAAATGAGAAGGTGTGTCCAAACTTTTGGTCTGTACTGTATACACAATAATATACACTGTTTACATTTATTAATTTGATGATCGAAGACTGAGGCGGCAGCGGTGAGCAGGCTGAGGCGGCCATTAGATTCTTCTTGATTGGGCGGCCGGCGCGGCAGTGCCACTGGCTGTATGAGTAGCTAACTTAAGTCCATGTATTAATTTGTCCACCATTTCAGTACGTATGATGCAATCATTCCCTCCCCTGCCCCATTCCAACCCCAAACCAAAATTAATAAGCTATTGGATGATCCTGAGTGCTGCTGCAAAACCAAATGACCATGACAACATCCTTAAGCAGCGCTCAGGATCATCCAGTAACTTATCAATTTTGGCTATGGGTTGGAATAGGGGAAGGGAGGGAATAATTGATATAAGTGAGTATATATTATTGGGAAACATCTTTATTACTATGACAGTGTAATTCTTGGAAGGGGGAAATTGGTCTGCACTCGGCATGCAGTGCATGGACTGGGCACCGATCTCCTGACCCGCATCCTCATACGTGCTGTGAGGCTGCTGAGTTCAGGTCAGGAGAACCGCAGCCAGTCCATGCACTGCGGTCCGAATGCAGACCGATATTCACAGATGGCTGAATGCGCCTTAAAGGGGTTGTCTGGTTTAAATCCACAAGCCTGCAGTCCCTCTGCATCAATGATTGCAAACTTGTGAATCCTCACATCATACGCACTGTGAGGATTCGCCAGTATTCGAGCCGGGGACGGCGGTCACGTGGCTGCAGATTCCCAGCCAGAATCTAACTATATGGGAGCAGACTCACTCAAAATACTTGCATTGAGTGAGGCCATGCTCCTCTAGTCGGATTCTGGCCGGGAGTCTGCATTTCCCATCCTTGCAGCCACGTGACCGCTGTTCGCAGCTCTGATACTGGCAAATCCTCAGTGCGTACAATGTGAGGAATCATAAGTCTGCAGTCAGTGACACAGATGGACGCAGTTTTGTGGATTTAGACTGGACAAACTCTTTAAGGCTCATTCAGCAGTGATTTACCTTGTCCTGATGGAGGCTTAGAAAATCTTTTGGCCAAAACAAGAGCTGATGGATATGTATCTGATATGGTGTTCGATGGAAACTCTTAATGTGTGATTGGTGAGGGCGTGGTGCAGAAAGTAGAGTTTTTCCAAGAGTGGGCGGTGGGACTGTGGAAAGTTCGAGGGATGGAGGTGGAGCTGGGGTGGAACCTGGGTGGAGTCTCAAGGAGGCCCAAAAATTTTGCCAATATGGGGCCCCAAAATTCCTGGTGGCAGCCCTGGTGCTGACCAATACATCCCATAAAGACAAATGTCTGATTTTAAAATAGAGACCTGGAGAAAGGAAATTTTGGCCTTGCTATTCCTCCAATGCTTGTCTGACCATTCAAGAAAATCATAGATTTACTACAGTCGGGATTTACTTCTTGTACAGTGTTGAAGAATTACTGTGCTACAAGAGGCTCAGAAAATGCAGGTAGTGGTAACACAACATTTGTTATCATTGTCATTGAGGACAATTGTAGCAATTACAACCCCAAATGATTAGAACAAAACACTGATATACAAGCAACTAGCTATTTAACCCATTCTACACCCGGGTGGCGAGCATTTTTATAGGTGTTTGCTCCCCCATCCTGATCCCCCATCCTTGTATATGCTCCCCCATCCTGGTCTCCCATCCTGGTATATACTCCCCATATTGGTCCCTTATCCTGGTGTATGCTCCCCAATCCTGGTCCTCTACCCTGGTATACGCTCCCCCATCCTGGAATTTGCTCCCCCATCCTGGAATTTGCTCCCCCCATTCTAGTATACACTCCCCTTCCTTGTCCCTATCCTGGAATGCACTCCCCCATCCTGATATACGCTCCCCCATCCTGGTATATGCTCACCCTATCCTGGTATATGCTCCCCCCATCCTGGTATATGCTCCTCCCATTCTGGTATTTGTGCCTCCATCCTGATCCCCATCTTGGCATATGCTCTTTCATCCCTGTATACGCTTCCCCATCCTGGTCCCCCATCCTGGTATATGTTTCCCCCCATCCTGGTCCCCCACCCTGGTATATGCTTTCCCCCATCCTGGTCCCCCATCCTCTTATATGCTCCCCCATCCTGGTATATGCTACCCCATCCTGGTTGCCCATCCTGGTATATGCTCCCCCATACATCCATCCATAAATTAAAAAAAACACTCCTACTCACCTTCCCACCACTCCCCTGCAGTGCGTTGCTTGCATTATTTTACTAAAATGGGTCTGGAATTAGCGTCTGTGCATACCGCGATACCCGGTCCCATTTTTTTTAAGACAAATGTGCAGAATGTATTCAACAAAATGGCGCCCGAGAGAGCGCATGCGCATAGCGTGCTGTCCAGCGCCATTTTGTTGAAGACACTGTGCATATTTGTCTTCACTAAAATGGTGCCACGATCTCCAGCGCCACACTCCTCAAACCTGTCTGGGATGTGGATGTGTCTGTCTGTGGCCAGACTGTGCAGGCGCATTGTGCCTGCACAGTCTATAGAGGCTTTGGACAGAAGGACACATCCCTGATTATATTACAGATTTACTACTGTCTTTATGGTCTCTGGCTTCTAAGTTCAAGGATAGATGTGCAATATATACTGTTTGCATTTTGATTTTTACTTAGATAATAAACTAGTAAAGAAGCACTTCCATCAAAATTGTATCTTCTTAATGTATTGCAGTCATCATATTATCTAGCACTGTGTACTTACAATTGCTCAATTTGCCTTTATACCCCCTTAATTTTTCTGTTTTCCATTAGGTCTATGTGATCACGTGATTAAAAATTGACTAGCTGAATCCTTCTAAGCTTTATGTAGGAATAGGAAGTAAATTTTCCCTGTATGACTCATCTGTCACTGGAAAAGTAGCTGGCATGGGCAGAAGGGAGAAGCTGGGTCAGGTACAGTGTCCATTTTAGGACATGATCAGATATCAAAATCAAACATCAGAATGATGTCAGTTTGAGCCTAAATACCCTGTCTGACAAGTGATTCTGACAAGTGATCCTGACAAGTGATTTTGACGTCCTGATTCCGACGCCTTCACTACTGCCCCAGTCTCCAGTGAGAAGAGAGGCGCCACGGCAACGCTCCTCCCGGTCAGGTAAGTATGTAAGTATGGCGCCGGAGATCTCGGTATGCGTTCAGTGTCAACGCATGCCGTGATCTCCGGCGCCATACACACTCCTCTTACCTGTAATGGCTCAATGCGTTCTTTTGTCTGGAGCCAGACTGCGCAGGCGTGTCGCGCTTGCGCAGTCTATAGAGGCTTCAGACAGAGGGACACTTGTGGCATTATATTATAGAGATGAGGTCAAATGAGCATCAGTACGGGACCATGAAACAACATAAGAATGTGTCCTGGACTGATGAATCATATTTTCTTTTAATTTTTACCAGTCAGTCAGGGTTGTGCATCGCTAATATGAGAAGAGAAGATACATGGATGGACTATGAAAAAAGCAAACCTGTGCACAGGGTCGGTGGCAGACAAATTAGGCATTTTCCTAGGGCCCCTATTCCCCAGGGGCTCCCAGCCAGTGACATGCCCAGTCAGTACCATGTACGAATCGCGCATTCAACTCTATCAGCATCATAGATGCCAATACAGTTGAAAGCAATAATGGAGGAGAGTGAATCAGGTGATGCTCCCTCTCTCATCATTCCTCCTCTGCATCTGACACAGCAGGCGCAATGATGTCACCTCATCGCGAGCCACGCTGTGTCGGGGAGTAGAGCTGCTGAGTAGACATGCTGCAGAGGCAGGAGCAGTGGGGGAATGAGGAAGAGAGGTGAGTTTTTTTATTTTTTTTCAGTGAGAATGTGGGGCCATAATAAGGCAGGATGATGGGGTGTGTATTATACTATATGGGGCTGCATTATACTATATGGGGGGCTGCATTATGCTCTATGGAGGCTGCATTATGCTATATGGGGCTGCATTATGTTGTATGGGGGCTGTTTTATGCTCTATGAGGGCTGCATTATGCTCTATGGGGCTGCATTATAAAATACAGCAATGGGGTTTCCAAGATAACCACACAATAAAGTAGGTATTAAAGCAAGTATAGTGGTACTAAAGAAATTGAAAAATTAACATTTATTACAGATGAATAAAAAGTGATAAACAAGTCACAAGGACCTAAAAACAAGGAAATGCCTGCCTGTGGTGGTGAGTGACCATACCAATCAGTAACTAATTATGTTCAGGAATCCGGAAATATGTTAAACAGACATAGTCTACCCGTAGCATAACACAGATAAAATGGCAAAAAGTAGTGGAGCTCTCAAGACAATGTCTCAGCATATAGTGTCTCAGCATATAAGAACCTTAGTACATTTAAGCCAGTTATGGTGAGCATTTAGACCTTATATATACTAATGGAACGACCTCACCAAATAAAATGTCGGTTCTTGCTCTCTCGCTCTCTGGGAGCGGTGTGCTGTGTGTTACTGGAGGCTAAAAAGGTTTGGATGCCCCACCACATGGAGCTGTCTTAAAGCCAGAGAGCAAGAACAAACATTTTATTTGGTGAGGTCATTCCATTAATATATATAAGGTCTAAATGCTCACCATAACTGGTTTAACTGGTTTAAATGTACTAAGGTTCTTATATGCTGAGACACTATATGCTGAGACATTGTCTTGAGAGCTCCCCTACTATTTGCCATTTTATCTGTGTTATGTTACGGGTAGACTATGTCTGTTTAACATATTTCCGGATTCCTGGACATAATTAGGGGCTGCATTATAGTATAAGGGGGTTGCATTATA
The DNA here is from genome assembly GCF_046119375.1 of Phyllobates terribilis. Lineage (NCBI taxonomy): Eukaryota > Metazoa > Chordata > Amphibia > Anura > Dendrobatidae > Phyllobates > Phyllobates terribilis. The sequence goes on along the minus strand of NW_027362761.1, from coordinate 404,018,443 downwards.
CTATATGGGGCCTATCTTTAAAGAGGTTGTCTCATGTTATGAAATTATTATGGTTAGTTAGATATCATGAAAAAAAGCATACTTTCGGTATTATTTGGTCACTATGTGGTAGTAATATGTGATCTGGTCACAGTGTAGCGGTATTTGTCCCTTGTATGTGGTATTGATCGGTCACTATGTGGTGGTAAAATGTGATCTGGTCACAGTGTAGCAGTATTTGTTCCTTGTATGTGGTATTATTCGGTCACTATGTGGTGGTAATATGTGGTCTGGTCATGGTGTGGTGGTATTTGTCCCTTGTATGTGGTATTATTGGTCATTTTACAAATGTATGTGACATATTCCCTAAAAATATACCTAAAAAGAGTATTGGGTATTATAAGAAATGTTTAATAGGTTAGAGTAGAGTAGGGCCCTGACTGAAGAGTCTACCTTGTCGTTGTGGCAGCTTAAAAATTATTTTGGCCAAAACAAAAGCTAATGGCTAGATATGTGATATGGTGTTCGATGGGAACTGTTAATGTGTGATTGGTGAAGACATGGTGCAGAAAGTGGAGTTTTTCCAAGAGTGAGAGGTGGGACTATGGAAGGTTCGAGGGCTGGAGGCGGAGCATGGGTGGGGTCTGGGTGGAGTCTCAAGGGGGCCCAAAAATGTTGCCAGTATGGGTCCCCGAAATTCCTGGTGACAGCCCTATCCACCACTGTATATGTACTGGCGACCTTGTCTAACCACAGCAGTCTCAGGACTTCTAATAGCTGTATATCACCATGGTTCTCAACTGTGTTCCCATTCTGGCTTCCTCCAGCTTCCCACTAACTTGTACTTGCTTCTAGTATAATTCTTCTGCCATTTTCTTGTAGGATTCCTGGTTGACAGTCTCTGCTTCTGTCTGGCTGATGTTCACTTATGTTGTAACAACAAGCACTCTGATGAACTAGACCACAAAAGACCCTTATGTAGCAAAAGCTCCTCCTTGGGCTTCTGACTAATTGGTAAACACTTTGTCACCTAAAACTACAGAGCAATTGTTTGGACAGCACAATAAACAAATAAATGCAACAGTTGAGGAATTCAACATAACACTACAATCAGTATATCATCTTCAGGGATTGTTTATCATTCTCCAATGCCCTCATTAAAAAAAAATCAAGCAATACTTGAGAGAGCAGGGTACCATTTTTCTTGATTCAAAGAATCAAGTCACAAAATATCGTGTTCAGGTGAAACTATATTGTTCAAGTCTCATATAATACAATCTATTTTATAAATGCATGCTGCATATTAGAAATATACCGTAAGTACATTCATATACAGTAGACATGCATATATATACATTGTGTCACTTTTACTTGTTTCCATGACTACATCCTGTACTAATACTATGCAATGTGCGTCAGTTTCTTTTCTAGTATCAGATAATATAAATGGCAGTTACGTAAAGAAAAAAGAAAAAGAAATAGAAGTGACTGTAATAGAATGACAGTCAGATCATATAGCTAAACACTCAGAACTAATTTACTGGGTGTTTCTGCAGTACCAATGTTTTAGTATGGAATATGTGAGGTTGAGCGATGACTGGATCAACCCACTGCAAATAAAGAGTTTCCTGAAATGCACTGGTCTTGGAGAATTGAAGCAACTTGTGATTTGACTTGCAAGGAGCGCCAAAAAAAAAAGATTGCATCAGCTAATCTTGTCAGGTGCCACTATATGGCCTTCCCCATAATGGTTTAGCCCAGCCAATCAGGAACAGATGAAAACAGGAAATGCAGCTTCTATTTTAGATTTTTTTAGACTAGGTTAGAGCACACAAGTCAATACACAATGGGATAGAGAAAGGCCTAAATTGGATTGTGGGGTACTACAATAGTGCTGGAACACATTAAAATGGGAGTGGTAATTTTAATAGCATAATTTAACAACTGTAGGTGCCACAAAAATACTGCTGGATGTTGTCGCAAGCTCTCATCCATGAGTGTGACTGTTAAGCAATGGTTACGTTTCTTTGTAGGTGGGATGATAGCACTTTTTTAAGCTATAATTTGAAAACATCATATAGACGTTTTACTTTTTGCATATCTGTTTTAATAGTCCAATTTAGCAGCTATACACCTCACAACTATACTGTGTGCTGTGGCAGCATTTTGATGATGTGTTCCTACCTCCTGGAATTTGCAGTTACATCATCCTTTTTGGGGAAGGGGGAATTATTGTGCTTTAAGCACAAATCTGAAATCAAATTATTATACTATTTTTTACATTTTACCATGCAGGTATATTTTAGCACACCTGTTTAAATAGTCAACTTACAGAAACATATACTCCACACCAATAATATGGGCAGTTTGTTGCTCTAGCATTTTTGGCCATCATTTGTACCCTACCTAGCATTTCTGGTCGCTAAGGACAGTTCTCACACTGAGACTACTGTTAGCCGAGTCATGGATGATGCTGATGATCATTGAGAACCAAAATGGGGTGCTGAGGAGATGTTATCATCATAGGGCAAGGGTAGTGGAGTTGTCATTAAAGAACAGTCATCTTCTTCTTCTGTCATAAGGTTGGAAGCAGGTGATGTTGGCATAGAAGGCTCAATAGTGCCTGAAAGCTCAGGTGGTTGTCATCATGGTGGCAATTGAGAGGGCAACCAAGGTTTGGGAATTCTTTTACTGCTGGAAAGCATATTCTCTTCATTGTACATAAACATGCAAATGCTCCTAAAATAGGGATAATTTTTTACTTTACTTTACTTACAACTTTTTGCAATTTTTGATTAGAATTCAACAAAGCTTATGAATTTAAGTTTAAAAAAATCTGTTAATCTTTAATGCGGATGCCACAAACTGCTGTATTACTGGGATATTGCTTTCTTTGAAAAAAAAAAAGCTTTTTAAAAAATGTAGGAAGAACATTTGGATTTTTGTGATAAAAAAAAAAAAGATTGAATTTGAATTCATGAGCAAAGTAACTGTTTAAAGGGCTTCCCTGGGAATTGGAAAAATAAATAACTAAATGAAAAATTATTATTAATAAATTGCTACATATTTTTAATTTTCAAAACACATTGTTTAAAGGGCTTTCCTGGGAATTGGGAAAATAAATAACTAAATGAAAAGTCATTATTAATAAATTGCTACATATTTTTAATTTTCAAATCACATTGTTTTGTTTAGGAATTGTAAACAGCTTGGTTACACTGTCAGAAAACTGTCCTAGAATATTAATAGAACAGGTGACTGTGAGGCTACGGAGTAAGTTCCTCTGCTGTGCTCTAAAGATAATTTATACCACATACACTCAAGCTGTCTTCAAGTCACAGCATTGAGAAAGAAAGGATAGAGAGCAGTGTGAGCAACATCTTTTTATCTCAGCCATACCTCTCAGTTGACCTGGATTTAGTGGGGCAGTCCCAAATTTGGAGAGTGATTCTGCTATTCCAAAACATTGGGGGCATGTCAAGATTTCAACTATATGGGGAAGCAGGGAGCCATCAGATCCTAAAAGGGGTTGTCCAGGAAAGCAAAGTTTGCAGTCAATCTTTTTGACTGTGGGAGCATCATATTGTGTGGGTGGTTTTGAGGGGATCAAACTGTGAGTAGGGGGACAATGTGAGGGCCTCATACTGCCTGTGTTTGAGGGTTGTGGGAACATCACAATGTGTGGACCTCATACTTAATATGTGAGATTATGGGGTCATCTTACTCTATATCACTGCAGACTTCTGAATCATGACAGTGTGCGGTGTGCACACTGTCTCGATCAACTTGTACTGCTGGTGTTAGCTGTCACATGACTGTATGTATGCAAATTTGCATATAGGTGGTCATGTACCAAATAGACACATTTGGCTTCTCTCAATTCACTTCTATTGAACAAAGCTGGCTTAGACTCATCAGCCTGTCACCACATGGGACCACTCACACCATCAATCCCGTGAAATTGACACAGCGTGCACACCACACACTGTCAGGATACAGAACTCTCCAGTCACATAAAATGACTACAGACTTTGCTCCCAAACCTGGACAACCCATTTAGCACTGTGTGACCACTCCAAAATAGTTTTAAATAAATACAATAATTCTGCAATAATGTATATATTTTAGCAAGTCTATATGAAAAAATCTCCTCCACTCATTTAAAAAGAATTAAACTCTTTGCATCTGAATAGAAGAATTGAAGATTAGTTTAATTTCCAGACTTGCATGTTATACTCACATAGTCATGTTCACACATAAAAGCTGTATTAGAAAATGCAGGAGAAAAGAGAAATGGAAAGTACCTCTTATAGTTTTAAGAAGAAGCTATTGTGGTATGAGTGTAACAAAATGATAACGTGGGTTGCAATGCTAAATTAGATTTTAAAGCTTCTGTTGTACTTTATATTCTACCAATAAATTCCATGAAGACATGCTATAATCTTCTCTGTTCTTTATTATGTTAAGCTTTTTGTCAAAATAAATGTGCTCACTGGCATCTGGTAATGTCTAGGACTATTATACATTAAAAGAAATCAGCAGTTTACATAATCAAAGGTTATTTACAAAATTCCATAATAGCAGATAAAAAAAGGTAATACATCTGAAAAAATGTATTCAAGTGAAAAGGTTTGAGCTGTAATACCAGACACAGTCCAAATTCTGGGACAGTCCTGTGAACTGCAATGGGAAACACAAAACGACCGCAAACCATATTCACATTGCAAACCCAATCAGCCAGAGGTGACAAGAATCAAAAAAATAAATCACAAAATACAGGGATATTGTTACATCTGTGTCTGTACCCTCTCCTAATATATCTGTCACTAGTAGTGATGAGAGAGCATACTCGCAAGTACTCGAGATGCTCGGAACTCGCCGAGTACTTGCGAGTAGTGTTGAGCCACCCCCGTAGTGTTCGGGTTCGGTTCGGTTCATCGAACACCGGGATGTTTGAGGAACTGTTCGTCGAACTGTTCCTCGAACACCTTAGAACACCGTCGAACACCGTTAAAACCAATGGCAGGCAAACAAAAACACATAGAAACACATAGAAAACACCTTCAAAGGTGTCCAAAAGCTGACAAACTGCTCAGACGACACTCTCTTTATAAAAGCCGGGCGGCAATTCAGCAGAGGCATACACCGGTACCCGACAATTTAGAACACAAAGAATAAAGCATCACACATCGATTAGATAGATAGAAACATGTCAGTCACATATATAAGAAGTACAGTGACAGTGTTGGTTACTGTATTTGTCATTTAGTGTTAAAGGATTTATTAAAAAAAAATTAGTGTTTTCATGCACCGTCTCTTTAAAAAAGCCGGCCGGCAATTCAGCGGCGGTACACAACAATTTATAACTGAAATAATAGAGCATCACACATAGATTAGATAGATAGAAACATGTCAGTCACATTTATAAGAAGTACAGTGATAGTGTTGATTACGGTACTTGTCATTTAATGTTAAAATAAAGGATTTATTAAAAAAAAAATTGGCGTGGGGTTCCCCGTAAATTTAGTCTCTAGCGGAGGTTAAGCAGACGGCTGGGGCAGATGTTTGAAGCCTGGGAAGGGGATGTTACCCACGGAGCTTCCCAGGCTACTAATATCAGCCCCCAGCTGAATACCTAGCCTTTACTAGCTATTAAAATGGGGGACCCCCAAAAAAGTGACGTGGGGTCCCCCCTATTTTAATAGCTAGCAAAGGCTAGGCAGACAGCTGAGGGCTGATATTAATAGCCCAGGAAGGGTGCCATGAATGGCACATCCATAGGATGCGCCAATTCTGGCACTTAGCCTTGCTCTTCCCACTGCCCTGTAGCGGTGGCAGTGGGGTAATAGGGTTGGGGTTGATGTCAGCTTATAATGCCAGCTGACATCAAGCCCAGGTTAGTAATGGAGAGGCATCTATAAGACACCCCCATTACTAACCCCATAGTCAAAGTTACAAAAAAACACAAACACCCAGAATAAAGTCCTTTAATTGAAATAAACACTGCGCTCTGCAGTGTCTCTGAAGGAGGGCATGCTGGATGGCAGCACTCAGCTGTGATCCAGCCAGTCATCTCAATGCCATCCCAGCATGGGAGAATTCTCCTGCTCAAGTGCTGATCCCTGAAAATTTTCCCACACTGTCAGTGACGTGCATGAGGTGAGCTCAGCTCATTGGACATGAGCTCACCTCATGCACGTCACTGACAGCGTGGGAAAGTTCTCCTGCACTCACCGCATGCGCAGTAGAATTTTCCCACGCTGTCAGTGACGTGCATGAGGTGAGCCGAGTTCATTGTACTTGAGCTCACCTCATGCACGTCACTGACAGCGTGGGAATATTCTCCTGCACTCACCGCATGCGCAGGAGAATTTTCCCACGCTGTCAGTGACGTGCAAGAGGTGAGCTGAGTTCATTGGACATGAACTCGGCTCATCTGGATGCCGTCACAGCCAGAGACTGAGGAGCGCAAGCATGCCTGCACTTCTCAGTGTCTGCGGCATGACAGGCTGGATGGCAGCGTTCTGCTGCGGTCGAGCCTGTCATGTGAATGTAGCAGAGCTGGAGCTGTCATGGGAACCATGGAAAGGTAAGGATGATGTTGCTTTATTATTTTACTTTTATTGCAGGAGATCGTTGGCTTCAGCTGGAATGGGCGTGATGGTAAGTATGGTTTAATTTAGAACAATAAAGAATTGTGTGTTTATTTCAATTAAAGGACTTTATTCTGGGTGTTTGTGTTTTTTTGTAACTTTCACTATGGGGTTAGTAATGGGGGTGTCTTATAGACGCCTCTCCATTACTAACCTGGGCTTGATGTCAGCTGGCATTATAAGCTGACATCAACCCCAACCCTATTACTCCACTGCTACCGCTACAGGGCAGTGGGAAGAGCAAGGCTAAGTGCCAGAATTGGCGCATCCTATGGATGCGCCATTTCTGGGGCGGCAGATGGCTGGTGTTTCTAGCCTGGGAGGGGGCCAATATTCATGGCACCCATCCTGGGCTATTAATATCAGTCCCCCAGCTGTCTGCCTAGCCTTTGCTAGCTATTAAAATAGGGGGGACCCCACATCATTTTTTTCGGGGTCCCCCATTTTAATAGCTAGTTTAGGCTAGGTATTAAGCTGGGGGCCGATATTAGTAGCCTGGGAAGCTCCGTGGGTATTACCCCGTTCCCAGGCTTCAAACATCTGCCCCAGCCGTCTGCTTAACCTCCTCTAGAGACTAAAATTACGGGGAGCCCCACGCCAATTTTTTTTTTAATAAATCCTTTATTTTAACACTAAATGACAAGTACAGTATTCAACACTATCACTGTATTTCTTATATATGTGACTGACATGTTTCTATCTATCTAATCTATGTGTGATGCTGTATTCTTTCTGTTCTAAATTGTCGGGTACCGCTGCTGAATTGCCGGCCGGCTTTTTTAAAGAGACGGTGTATGAAAACACTAATATTTTTTTTAATAAATCCTTTACACTAAATGACAAGTACAGTAACCAACACTGTCGCTGTACTTCATATATACAGTACAGACCAAAAGTTTGGACACACCTTCTCATTTAAAGATTTTTCTGTATTTTCATGTCTATGAAAATTGTACATTCACACTGAAGGCATCAAAACTATGAATTAGCACATGTGGAATTATATACTTAACAAAAAAGTGTGAAACAACTGAAAATATGTCTTATATTTTAGGTTCTTCAAAGTAGCCACCTTTTGCTTTGATGACTGCTTTGCACACTCTTGGCATTCTCTTGATGAGCTTCAAGAGGTAGTCAACGGAAATGGTCTTCCAACAATCTTGGAGTTCCCAGAGATGCTTAGCACTTGTTGGCCCTTTTGCCTTCACTCTGGGGTCCAGCTCACCCCAAACCATCTCTATTGGGTTCAAGTCTGGTGACTGTGGAGGCCAGGTCTTCTGGCGTAGCACCCCATCACTCTCCTTCTTGGTCAAATAGCCCTTACACAGCCTGGAGGTTTGTTTGGCGTCATTGTCCTGTTGAAAAATAAATGATAGTCCAACTAAATGCAAACCGGATGGAATAGCATGCCGCTGCAAGATGCTGTGGTAGCCATGCTGGTTCAGTATGCCTTCAATTTTGAATAAATCCCCAACAGTGTCACCAGCAAAGCACCCCCACACCATCACACCTCCTCCTCCATCCTTCACAGTGGGAACCAGGCATGTAGAGTCCATCCGTTCACCTTTTCTGCGTCGCACAAAGATACGGTGGTTGGAACCAAAGATCTCAAATTTGGACTCATCAGACCAAAGCACAGATTTCCACTGGTCTAATGTCCATTCCTTGTGTTCTTTAGCCAAAACAAGTCTCTTCTGCTTGTTGCCTGTCCTTAGCAGTGGTTTCCTAGCAGCTATTTTAGCATGAAGGCCTGCTGCACAAAGTCTCCTCTTAACAGTTTAAGAACAGATGTGTCTGCTGCTAGAACTCTGTGTGGCATTGGCCTGGTCTCTAATCTGAGCTGCTGTTAACTAGAGATGAGCGTTGTTCTACTCGAACTGTTCGCCAATCTCAAATTCGAGCTGTTTTGGGCGGTGTTCGAGCTGTTCGGCGAACACGAACGATTTGAGAAAAATTCGGCTGTTCGAGGTTATGTTCGATAACTGTTCGTGCACCAAAATCATAACTGGATTTTTTCTCAGTAATGATGAAAATTAATGTTAATACGCAGTTTGAGTGTACAGCGGGGTGGGGGGAGGGGCAGGGGATGAATCTCTGCAGGAATAATGAAGAACTCCATTTTTTTTTCTCTTTCCCGCATTTACAGTGGGGAGGTGCAATCTGTCAGCCTATCAGCAGCGCACACACGGACCGAAGTGCTTTTTTTCACACAAGCAAGGGCATTTGTCATTGGCAGTGTATGTCACATATCCTTGCCCTATAAGACCCAGCCATTTTCTCAATGCTGCAGCTGCGTGTTATACGGCACCGCTGTTGCTGTGTGCGCTATACCTTGTTAATTTCAAGCCAATTTTCGCACAAATCTACAGATAGCTTGGGAGTAGGGAATAGTTGTGATTGCAGTCCTTTTAAGGACTAGGTTACAGCATTTCCTACGACTTTTATCAGGCAGGTCTGTGCTCTTAAATAGATAGATTGTAGGAGTAAAGACTAATTGTAATTGCAGTCCTTTTCAGGACTAGGTTACATCAGTTCCTATCAGTTTTTGCCAGGCAGGTCTGTGCCAGTGCTGTGCAAGTTTTTTTCACAGCATTTGGCTGAATCTAGCAAAGCTAATCCTTTTTGGCCTATTGCAGAGTGTGTTAGTCAGTGGAGTAGCCTATCTGTGTTGCAAGACATACCACCTGTGTATAGAATACCAATTTTTTTACTGCACCTAGTGAAGTAAAATCTTTTGGGCATAGCATCATTCTATTAGTCCAGCTATACTGACCTCCATCAGGTTGCAAATTGAATGTAATTTTTTTCTGCATCTAGCTCTGAAAAAATATTTGGGCTTCTAGCAGTGTGTGGGACTTGTTCTATTAGTCCATATATACTGACCTCCATCACGTTGCAAATTCAAAATAATTTTTTGTCTGCATCTAGCTCTGTAAAAATATTTGACCTTCTAGCAGTGTGTGGGACTTTCTCTATTAGTCCATCTATACTGACCTCCATCAGGCTGCAAATTAAAAATAATTTTTATCTGCATCTACCTCTGAAAAAATATTTGGCCTTCTAGCTGTGTGTGGGACTTGTTCTACTAGTCCGTCTATACTGACATCCATCAGGTTGCAAACTGAATATCATTTTTTTCTGCATCTACTTCTGAAAAAATGTTTGGGCTTCTAGCAGTGTGTGGGACTTGGTCTATTAGTCCATCTATACTGATCTCCATCAGGTTGCAAATTAAAAATAATTTTTATCTGCATCTAGCTCTGAAAAAATATTTGGGCTTCTAGCTGTGTGTGGGACTTGTTCTATTAGTCCATCTATACTGATCTCCATCAGGTTGCAAACTGAATATTATTTTTTTCTGCATCTAGCTCTGAAAAAATATTTGGCCTTCTAGCAGTGTGTGGGACTTTCTCTATTAGTCCATCTATACTGACCTCCATCAGGTTGCAAATTAAAAATAATTTATATCTGCATCTAGCTCTGAAATAATATTTGGCCTTCTAGCAGTGTGTGGGACTTTCTCTATTAGCCCTTCTATACTGACCTCCATCAGGTTGTAAACTAAAAATAATTTTTTGTCTGCATCTAGCTCTGAAAAAATATTTGGTCTTCTAGCAGTGTGTGGGACTTTCTCTATTAGTCCATCTATACTGACCTCCATCAGGCTGAAAATTAAAAATAATTTTTATCTGCATCTACCTCTGAAAAAATATTTGGCCTTCTAGCAGTGTGTGGGACTTGTTCTATTAGTCCATCTATACTGACCTCCATCAGTTTGCAAATTGAATATCATTTTTTTCTGCATCTACTTCTGAAAAAATGTTTGGGCTTCTAGCAGTGTGTGGGACTTGGTCTATTAGTCCATCTATACTGATCTCCATCAGGTTGCAAATTAAAAATAATTTTTATCTGCATGTAGCTCTGAAAAAATATTTGGGCTTCTAGCTGTGTGTGGTACTTGTTCTTTTAGTCCATCTATACTAACCTACACCAGGTTGCAAATTCAATATAAGTTTATTCTGCATCTAGCTCTGAAAAAATATTTGGGCTTCTAGCAGTGTGTGGGACTTGTTCTATTAGTCCATCTATACTGACCTCCATCAGGTTGCAAATTGAATATCATTTTTTTCTGCATCTACTTCTGAAAAAATGTTTGGGCTTCTAGCAGTGTGTGGGACTTGGTCTATTAGTCCATCTACACTGACCTCCATCAGGTTGCAAATTAAAAATAATTTTTATCTGCATCTAGCTCTGAAAAAATATTTGGGCTTCTAGAAGTGTGTGGGACTTGGTCTATTAGTCCATCTATACTGAACTCCATCAGGTTGTAAATTAAAAATAATTTTTATCTGCATCTAGCTCTGAAAAAGTATTTGGGCTTCTAGCAGTGTGTGGGACTTGGTCTATTAGTCCATCTATACTGACCTCCATCAGGTTGCAAATTGAATATCATTTTTTTCTGCATCTAGCTCTGAAAAAATATTTGGGCTTCTAGCAGTGAGTGGGACTTGTTCTATTAGTCCATCTATACTGACCTCCATCAGGCTGCAAATTGAATATAATTTTTTTCTGCATCTAGCTCTGAAAAAATATTTGGGCTTCTAGCAGTGTGTGGGACTGGGTCTATTAGTTCATCTATACTGACCTCCATCAGGTTGCAAATTAAAAATAATTTTTATCTGCATCTAGCTCTGAAAAAATATTTGGGCTTCTAGCAGTGTGTGGGACTCATTGTATTAGGCCATCTTTACCAAACTCCACCAGCTTTGAAATTAATAATAATTTTTAGCTGCATCTAGCCCTGAAAATAATTTTTCCCAATAGTGGTAGCAATAGAAATATGGGGCGCGCGCCTGGCTAACAAAAATATACGCTTCATAACACAAAACACCAGCCTAGCGCACTGCATTAATAAGATGGCATCATCGTCTCTCCCAGTGCTAGGCCTACTACGCAGGCTAGCATTCCTGTGCCTAAAACACAATGTATGGGTCCGCGCTAGCCACTATGCTGAGGGGTATAAAGCTGCTGCTAACGCTTTATAACAATTCAATTGGCAGATTTTCACAGAGCTCTTCCACAACGCCCACCCATCGGGCAACAGTTGCCCACCCTCCCTATGGGATCTAGTGGCGAATAGTTGATGCCATTAATCAGAGCGTCAGGTGCCCCATCAATGTGGCAAGCATACGGTAAGGCAATGGAAGAGTGGACACGACTAGTAGCAGGCAGACGGGTTGACCAATGTGAACAAGCCAGATCACAAGTCACCATAGAATTTCTCCACCAGCTAATGATGAGGGGCATATCAGGAGCGTCAGCGCAGCAGTGTCTGACCGGAGTAGAATTTCACTTCCAACTACTGAATTGGGAAGATGTGACAAAGATTCATCATCAGACAATCCATAAAAGGGTGGCAAAGGGGTCAGCCAAGTCAGGAATGTAGACGTCCCGTCCCGTGTCACTAAAACTGATTTCTCACATCATATCCCTAACACCATTAACATGACACTCACAATTTGAAGCAACACTAATGTCTACTGCATTTGTGATCGCCTTCTTCGGGGCGCTATGTATAAGCGAATTAGTCCCTCAATCCAAAATTAGCACCAGTGGAGGCTTATTACACCAGGACGTAGTCATAGCCAATAATGCAATACGTCTACGCATACACCAATCGAAAACGGTTCCAGCGGGCAGGGGTACTTGGGTACTTCTACAACCCACAAACTGTACACTGAGTCGGGTAACAATAGTAAAAACATATCTAACCATCAGATCACAAAGTAATTTCTTCCTATCACACATTGATGGAACGCCATTATCAAGATACCTGTTCCAAGCTATATTTAATAAATGCATAACATCGGCAGGGAACCACCCCAAAGATTACGGGACACACTCATTCCGCATAGGTGCGGCCACGGAAGCAGCAAGAGCAGGACTGTCAGAAACGGAAGTTCAGAGGATAGGGAGATGGTGATCCACGTGTTTGGCGAGATACATTAGACCGGACTTGTTATCCTGACGTGGTTTGTTTCTTTTACAGGTGACGCTAAGCCAACAGTGTGAGTGATAGGCCACTCATATATATTGGGCACAAAAAAGGGCGAAAGTCCGCCCAGGGGGAGGAAATTAGAGTTTCATAACACATATTTCAACTGGAGAGGTATTAGAGGCCTGCTATGGCCACAGGTACTAATGGAGGTAATCAAGGTAGGGAGAGAGGCAAGAGGTCCGGTCATCTTAGTTATACAGGCCGGGGGAAACAACCTAGGTCATCACAAGAGCGCATAACTAATGGCAATAATGAAACTAGACACTGAGCGCTTCAGAGAATTTTTCACAAAATTAGCTATAGTATGGTCAGAGATTGTGCCGATAGCGGTATGGCAAGGTGCGCGAGACATCACGGCCATCGAATGGACAAGGCGGGTAATAAATATTCGGATGGCAAAATTTAGAAGAGACAGAGGCGGTGTAGTGATACGACACCGACAACTGGAAGGAGATAAAGCAGGCCTCATACGGCCCGACGGTGTTCACTTAATAGATATTGGACTGGACATATTCCTGTCAGGACTCCAGGACGGAGTGGAACAAGCGTTAAGAGTGATGGGTGGGGGTCAGAGTCCTGCATACGAGTACGCTGGATCCTCCGTGGCCTGGAAATAGAAAGGACATGTTGGAGAGTTACACTTGTTGGCCAACTTGCCGGAGTGGGGACCCAGGGCATGCTGCAACAAGCTGAATTATTTTAGAAATAAAATGCCTTTCTAATGGAATGAGTATAAAGAGTTAATAAATCTGTGACCGATCCTCACCCATCCAGTTGTAAGAGTTACATTATTGTATTGTCCATGAAAGGGGGCGGTAGGGGGGCTGAGCGTCTGGGTTTGGTTGGGGGTCCCCACAGTCTGCCTAGGCTAGATTCATTTAAAAATTCTTATTAGATACACAGGCGGTGCAGCTTTCTTCGCAGCTGGGCTATTACGCCCAAAGTATTGCTTAGGCTAGATGCAGTTAAAAATTCTACGCTGACTAGCAGACTCTGAAGATTTGGAGCAGACCTCTGAGTAAACAGCTCTTCAGACTCAACCATCTTTGTTACCCCAAGCCATAGTGTATGTAGTTTCTTACAGTTAAAAGGTGGGGGGTGCGACCCAACCCACCTGGAATTGACGATGCCAACGTCACGTAAGACACAGCAAGGGGACTCCCAAAATTGTGGCACAGACACCACTTAACCCTAGAACGCATACCTGTGGCCTTGCAGGCCCGCCCAGTTAATTGTTTTCTATTTTCTGCAAGATTACTTTAGTTAGAATTTTGAAACTCTAGGTTTTCTTCATATATATAGTTGTTTGTCATTTGAGTTTGAGTTATTCCATGTTATTTGCACACGGGCCTAAAGGGCCCCAGGTATGTGAAAGTGTAGATTTTTATGGTCATGCGTTCTAGGGTTAAGTGGCATCAATTGCCCCACTGTTGCTTAAAACGGTTGGTGAGGTGATTTTACCAAATCCCCAAGCTTTTAGTCTCCCAAGGATGACACAGGGGTAGAAATGTCCTTGCGAATCCATGATTTGTTCATCTTTATGAACGTGAGTCTGTCTACATTCTCAGTGGACAGCCGCGTGCGCTTATCTGTCAGCACACCACCAGCAGCGCTGAACACACGTTCAGAGAGAATGCTGGCTGCATGGCATGACAAGATCTCCAAGGCGTGAGTGGCGAGCTCCGGCGATTATTCCAGATTGGAATACCAAAATGAGCAAGGGTCCAGTGACACAGTCATGGCTTCGATGTTCACTTGGAGATTCTCCTGTACCATCCTCTCTAGGCATTGACTATGTGTCAGACTTCTTGTCTCCTGTGGCCTTGCAAAGGATGGTCTAAAAAAGTGGTGAAACGATTCCACAAAATTGCTGTTACCAGCAGATACTGTGTTACTGTTACTGTTTGAGTGATGAAGACTCGACAGTCCCACCGTTGGCAAGTTAGAACTGTGAGATTCACTACGTGCACCACTGGTGTTTTGTGGAAAAGCACATGTAAGATTCTGCAACAGCGTCTGCAGATACTCCTGCATTGGTCAATACCTTTTTATGGCAGGAATTATTTCGGCAAATATACTTTTGTACCGGGGATCTAAGAGTGTGGCAACCCAGTAGTCGGGATTACTTCGAATTCTGACAATCCGGGGGTCATGTTGCAGGTAGTGCAGGAAGAAGGCACTCATGTGACTTGCGCATCCAGAAGTACCAAGTCCTTGTTGTGTTGGTAGCGAGGTAAGAATCATGCTTCCTTCCTCTGCCCTCTCCCTCCAACCTCGCACAACAGAAATGTGATCAAGGTCTCCCTCATCTGATGAGTCTTCCATGCCCATCGCCAGTTCGTCCTCCACTTCTTCCTCGGCTCCTGCACCTTCCTCAACAGTTTGGCTGCTACCATGCGCCCTGGTTAATCCCTCTCCCCCACCCTCCCATGCCTGCCACCTTGGTGCTGCCAACCGTCTGGACCTTGGAGATGTTATCCCTTCCGCATACGACTCCTCCTCTACTTCCTCCACCTCCTCTTGTCCCACCACCTGACTCTGAATTCTATTTAATGTGTGCTCCAGCATGTAAATCACCGGAATAGTCATGCTGATAATGGCATCGTCGTCAGCACTAAACATCTTCGTCGCCATTTCAAAACTGTGCAGAAGGGTGTGTGGCGCCCCTGAGGGTTCAGTCGCCACAGAGATACTGCATCTCACCAAGAGGTGTGGTATCTCACCCTCAGGTAAGGAAGGCGTATGGCTCAGGACCCTGACTCCTGCATCCAACACATACCCGCACTGGGGGTAAGGCGAGATTGCTCCTAAGGGAGAGCACAGTCCCAGGTCCCTAGCTGGTTTGAGGGTCCTATGTAGTGGGTGCTTAGGGGAGCAGCTTAGGGGAGCACATGACAAGGAGAGTATAAATAGGAAGCCATCTTAGAAAGAGCAAGCCAGACAGAGGAGGAAAAGTGACAGGAGCAGAGACTAGGCATGAGCTCTGCTCCGGAGGCGGGCCTAGCCTGGGAGGCCCAGGACTGAAGGAGAGAAGAGAGGAGTGGGAGCTGGAAGGCTCCAGGAACCGAAGGGACCCTACGGCTACGGGCCGTGCAGAAGGCCACCCGTACTCCAGCTGCTACCAGGAGGTAGAGGGGTCAGGCCAGATAAGGGGAACCGGTCCCTCAACTAGCGGAGAAACAGCAAGGCTCAACTAGAAACCGGAGGCTGCTGCATTTCATGTACTGCAGGCCAAAGTCCACACCAGTCTCACTAAGAAGGTAGCCACATAGGACCCAGGGGACGGAACACACGTCACCCGCCAAGGCCCCAGGATACCGGATAGAAGTGTCACTGGGTGTGAGGTGCAGGGAGAAGGCCAGAGAAAGGACACACAGAAGGGGGTCCTGCTAAGTACTCCGGAGCTATCTGGGGGTGGACTGAGCCCCTCACTGAGTATGCACAGCACGACGGGGGAGATTGCTCTGGTACCTGTAATCTGGACTACAACAACTGTGAGTAATATCTTGAGACGGCATCACATGGACTCTGTGTTCATTACTGACTCCCTACACTACAACCACCATCATCCACCCACACTGCCCTGAAGCTACACTCTTTCTGTGGTGAGTAATAATACCGTTGCTGCAAAACCACCAGCTTCAGAGGACTGTTCCGCAGCGACGGCCCCTTTGGCTGCACTCCACAGGTGGCGTAGTCAGACATTATAAAATCCATATATACAAATTACCCTTGGATTGACCGCCCTGGGTCACGGACTGGGTCACCGCCAGAGTGACTACAACCCCCAGCGTCTACCGGCCCGGCTCAGGGTACCCCATGGCCCAGGGGGCGCGCCAACTTCATAGGTCCCTGATCTGAGACCACTCCTGCAGCGTGATTTGCCCCACCTCTGGATCTCGTTGGCCCAGGCTATACGTCAGAACGTATTGCACCAGGGCTTGTCGGTGCTGCCACAGTCGCTGCAACATGTGCAGAGTTGAATTCCACCGTGTCGGCACATCGGATTTCAGCCGGTGAACTGGCAGGCCCAACGACTTCTGTAGAGATGTAAGTGTTAGAACCTTGCTCTTAGTTTTTTTTCCTTTGCTGGTCACATGACCTTGTTGGCCTATTTAATCCTGCTCCGCCCTTCTGGCTTTGCTGGACTTCATTGTATATCTACTTTCTAGCTAGCCTGTGCTCTGTGTCTTGCTCTGTTAGTTTGCTTGGTCTACTGACCTCTATGTTCTATATATTTTGTTTGTTCGTCTGTCTGCTACTATTTCTGTTAGGAGGTGTCCCATATTCCTCCCAGTCCTTAGTACTTGTAGGGATTCCTTCCTCACATCTATAGGTCTCCGTACAGACTAGCTTAGGACTTTAGCAGGTCTGATCGCAGGATCAGGTTCCCTGTTACATCGTAGGGATTAAGCTGAGATCTATCGTAGGGACAGATCTCCTCTCTTTCCTTAGCTCTGGTAGCAGAACATAACAGTAAGTCCAGCCAGCAAATTCTCTAAGGAAAGATTTTTCTGTTCCATCATGGTGTCGGTTCAGGATTTGGTTCATCGCCTGCAGGGACTCTCTCTGGAGGTGGCCGAGCTCCGTCAGCACGTGAGTAACTGTCCTGGAGCACATTTCTTGGAGCCTAAGGTATGTTTGCCGGATTTATTTTTTGGTGAACACCGAGAATTTTTTTCATTCAAAAATGCTTGCTTATTGTATTTTCGTTTGAGACCTAAGTCCTCTGGGGATGAATCCCAGCGCGTAGGGTTCATAATGTCACTTTTGCGCAAAGAGCCTCAGGAGTGGGCCTTTTCTTTGCAACCTAGTGATACATGCTTCAGATCAGTGGATAGTTTTTTTTCTGCTTTGGGACTATTATATGATGATCCTGACCATGTCGCATCAGCTGAGACTGAGTTGAGACGTTTAAAACAAGGATCAGGTAATGTGGAAAAATATTGTACTCATTTCCGTCGTTGGTCTACTCAAACAGGGTGGTACGATTCTGCTCTGAAAAGTCTATTTCTTGCTGGGCTCAGTGAAAGGGTTAAAGACCTGCTAATTGCTTATCCTACACCTGAAGATTTGCAACAGGCTATGCAATTAGCTATACGGGTGGATAGAAGACTGCGTTATGAGAATGTGTGTACTAACAGTGGTGAACTGATGGAGATTGGATCGGTGGCACCTCGCTCTCAAGAAAAAGACCGTCGATTTTTTGAAGGCTTGTGTTTCTATTGCGGAAAATCTGGTCATTTGATTAAAGGCTGTGAGCTTCGTATGAAGAAAGAAAAAAAAAAAGGTCAGTCATGCCCGTATTGCCTGTTTAAATTCCAAGGGTGTAT
This sequence comes from Phyllobates terribilis, assembly GCF_046119375.1. Lineage (NCBI taxonomy): Eukaryota > Metazoa > Chordata > Amphibia > Anura > Dendrobatidae > Phyllobates > Phyllobates terribilis. The sequence continues at coordinate 404,000,420 of NW_027362761.1, read as the reverse complement.
TTTTAGCTGCTTCCACGATTGCTCAGGAAAAATTAATGGAATTTCGGGTGTTTGTCGATTGTGGGTCTACTCTGAATGTTATTGATGGGGAATTCGTGGAAAGACTCAATTTAAAACCTGAAACTTTATCATCCCCCATTGCTGTGGTTTCTGTGGATGGTTCCCCTTTGAAGATTATTACTCTCAAGGTCTGTGAATTTCCTCTCACTATTAATGGTGTTCACCATGAGAAATTGGATTTGGTAGTGTTGAATAACTTGCCTTCTCCAGTAATATTGGGATTGCCCTGGTTAAAATTTCACAATCCTGTACTGGATTGGTCTACCAGTGAAATTAAATCCTGGAGCCATAAATGTTATGACAAGTGTTGTAATGGGCGTATTGCAGCTTTGGATAGGGGAGAATTGCCTGTTCCTATTCAGGATTTTTGGAGAGTTTTTTTCTGAGAAGGAATCGCAGGTTTTGCCTCCCCATAGAGACTATGATTGTTCTATTGAATTTGTCCCTGGAGCGACTCTTCCTAAAAGTCGTTTATTTAACCTTACTATTCCTGAGAGGAAGGCTTTGGAGGAATACATACAGACAAGTTTGGCCGCCGGTCACATTAGGCCCTCTAAGTCTCCTGTGGCGGTTGGATTTTTTTTTGTAAAAAAAAAGGACGGCGGTTTACGTCCTTGTCTGGATTTTCGTGAGATTAACAAAATTACTGTACGCAATCCTTACCCACTGCCATTGATTCCTGATCTGTTTAACCAGTTAATGGGGGCCAAGTGGTTCTCTAAAATTGACCTTAAGGGGGCATACAATCTGTTGCGCATGAAGGAGGGTGACGAATGGAAGACTGCTTTTAACACTCCTGTGGGTCATTTTGAGAATCTGGTTATGCCTTTTGGTCTTACTAATGCTCCTGCATTTTTTCAGAATCTGATTAATGACATCCTTAGACCTTTGATCGGTAAAAATGTGGTTGTGTATTTGGATGACATTTTGATTTATTCGCCGGATCTGGAGTCTCATTGGCGGAGCGTGCGTGAGGTATTACAGTTATTAATGGACAATTCGCTTTTTGCTAAGCTGGAGAAATGTGAGTTCGCTGTACAGAGAATTAGTTTTTTGGGCTACATTATCTCCAGCAAAGGTTTTGAGATGGATCCCGTTAAGATTCAGGCTGTGCAGGAATGGCCTAGGCCTATTGGTTTGAAATCGATACAGAGGTTTTTGGGTTTCACCAATTACTATAGAAAATTCATAAAAAATTTTTCTAGTATTGTCAAACCTCTGACTGATCTCACCAGGAAAGGTACTGATGTGGTTCAGTGGTCTTCTGAGGCCATTGAAGCTTTTGTGTATCTCAAGGAGAGGTTCACCTCTGCTCCCATCCTTATGCAGCCTGATGTTCCTAGGCCGTTTTTGGTTGAGGTTGATGCTTCCTCTGTGGGGGTTGGCGCAGTATTGTCTCAGGATAACGGGGATGGATTACATCCCTGTGCCTTTTTTTCAAAAAATTTTTTCGGAGACTGAACTGAATTACGATATTGGTAATCGGGAATTATTGGCTATTAAACTCGCATTTGAACACTGGCGCCACTTCTTGGAAGGTGCGGATTTTCCCGTTCAGGTTCTTACGGATCATAAAAATCTGATATATCTTGATGCTGCCAAGCGCCTGAATGCCCGTCAGGCTAGGTGGGCACTGTTTTTCTCGCGGTTTAATTTCTCCGTTACTTACATCCCTGGTACTAAGAATGTTAAGGCGGATGCCTTGTCTCGTAGTTTTTCTCCCATAGTCGGTGCTGAGAAAGAGGAGAACATTTTACAAGAAGGTGTTGTGATAGCTGCTTTGGACTCCGTTTTGGAAAATGAGATTCTTAAAGCACAGGAGAATGCCCCTTCTAACACTCCTCATGGGAGGTTGTTTGTGCCTGGGACCTTTAGGATAGATTTGTTTGTTGAGTGTCACGAATCTCGGTTGGCAGGTCATCCCGGAATCTCTGAGACCAAGAGACTGGTGGGTCGCAGTTTTTGGTGGCCTGGATGGCAGAAGGAAGTCATTAAGTGGGTGCGTCAATGTACTATATGTGCTAGATCTAAGTCCTCACATACTCCTGCTGCGGGGTTGCTTTGTCCTTTGGAGGTTCCCAGTGCTCCTTGGACACATTTGGCTATGGACTTTATAACTGACCTTCCCCCCTCTGAGGGTTTTACTGTCATCTGGGTGGTCGTGGACCGTTTTAGCAAGATGTGTCACTTGGTTCCCTTCGTCAAACTGCCCTGCGCTAAAACTCTCGCTAAGGCCTTTGTCAAGGAAATTGTCAGACTTCATGGCGTTCCTACTGACATTGTTTCTGATAGGGGTCCTCAGTTCGTGGCTCGTTTTTGGCGTGCCTTTTGTGATAGGTTGGGAGTTCATTTGTCGTTCTCTTCCGGATATCATCCTGAATCTAATGGCCAGACAGAAAGGAAAAACCAGGATGTTGAGCAGTTCTTGCGTTGTTTTGTGGCAGACAATCAAGAGGGGTGGTCTGAGTTTCTGCCACTTGCTGAATTTGCTCTGAACAATCATACATCTTCTTCTGCTGGTTGTTCGCCTTTTTTTTGTTGTTCTGGGAGACATCCGTCGTTTGGGTCGTTCTCCAAATTGGGATCTGCCGTGCCTGAGGAGGAGAATTTTTCCGGTGATTTGGAGAGAGTTTGGACGGATGTGCGTGGTAATCTTCAGGAGGCCAACAGAAAATCTAAAGACTACTTTGATAGGAAACGACAGGAGGTTTTGTTCGCTGTTGGTGACATGGTTTGGTTGTCCTCTAGGAATCTGCGGTTGAGGATTCCTTCAAAGAAATTGGGTCCCAAGTTTGTAGGGCCCTTTAAGGTGCTTCAGGTTGTCAACCAATCTGCTGTTAGGTTGGAGGTTCCTACCTCCTGGAGAATTAATCCGGTATTTCATGTCTCTCTGTTGAAAAAAGCTGTTGTATCGGATTGTGACGCCTCTGCCTCTGTTCCTCCGGTGGTGGAGGACGGGGAATATGAAATTTCTCGCATCCTTAACTCTAGACGGTATAGAGGTAGTTTGCAGTATCTTGTGGCCTGGAAAGGTTTCGGTCCCGAGGATAACTCTTGGGTGAGGTCGGATGATGTTTCCGCGTCCAGACTTATCAGAGCGTTTCACAGGAGATTTCCTGATAAGCCTGGTCCTAGGGGATCCGGAGGATCCTCTTAGAAGGGGGGGTACTGTTAGAACCTTGCTCTTAGTTTTTTTTCCTTTGCTGGTCACATGACCTTGTTGGCCTATTTAATCCTGCTCTGCCCTTCTGGCTTTGCTGGACTTCATTGTATATCTACTTTCTAGCTAGCCTGTGCTCTGTGTCTTGCTCTGTTAGTTTGCTTGGTCTACTGACCTCTATGTTCTATATATTTTGTTTGTTCTTCTGTCTGCTACTATTTCTGTTAGGAGGTGTCCCATATTCCTCCCAGTCCTTAGTACTTGTAGGGATTCCTTCCTCACATCTATAGGTCTCCGTACAGACTAGCTTAGGACTTTAGCAGGTCTGATCGCAGGATCAGGTTCCCTGTTACATCGTAGGGATTAAGCTGAGTTCTATCGTAGGGACAGATCTCCTCTCTTTCCTTAGCTCTGGTAGCAGAACATAACAGTAAGTCGTTGAACTGCGGGATTCGAATGGCGGAAGTGAGCACACAGCGACCGTGCTCTCTGCAGAAGGCCATCTAGTCCGGGATAGTGGGCTAAAAATTGCTGGACAACCAAGTTCAACACGTGAGCCATGCAAGGCACGTGTGTGACATTGCCCCGGCGAAGTGCCGCACCCAGGTTTGCAGCATTGTCGCACATGGCCTTCCCTGGTTGCAGGTCCAGTGGAGACAACCTTTCATGAAACTGGGTCTCCAGAGCTGACCACAACTCCTCAGCTGTGTGACTCACATTTCCCAGACATTTCAAAGTAAACACTGATGCCGTTGAGCCCTGCTGCCAGCATAGTAAGGAGGTGTGCAGGATTCCTTCTGCGCAGTTAGAAAGCAGGTGGCATTACCAGACAGGCTTTGGGTGCAGGTGGAGGACCGAGAGGAGGTTGAGGAGGCAGAAGCAGTGGAGGAACTTCGAGATAAAGAGGATTGACGCACAACTCGTGGGGACGGTAAGACTTGGACAGCAGCCCCTTGTCCTGCTGTCACCATAGTTACCCAGTGCCCAGTCAGCGACATGTAACGCCCCTGTCCATGCCTTCTCGTCCAAGTGTCTGTGGTGAAGTGCACCCTGTCACACACAGAGTTTCTCAAAGAAGTGGTGATGTTGTGTGCGACATGCTAGTGGAGCGCAGGCACACCTTTCTTTGAGAAGTAGTGCCGACTGGGCATCTGGTACTGGGGCACTGTGACGGACATAAGGTCTTGAAAATCCTCTGTGTCCTCCAGGTGGAAAGGCAGCATTTCTGTAGCCAACAGCTTGCAGATGGTGAAATTCAACCTCTTAGCTTTCTCATGGCTAGGAGGAAATGGTCTTTTACTTTTCCACATCTGAGGGACCGAGGGCTGGCTGTTGTGCTTAGACGGTGTTGAGTAGGGTGTCCCCGGCAAACTGCCGGTCTGTGAGGAAGATGCAGGCGGACATGTTAGGTTGCCTTGATCCAAAGGTGGTGCTCTCGATGTCGGAGAGCGCTCAACACTAGCAGGTGTTTCCACTTCCCAATGAACTGATGACATGCCAATCACACTGGCTGTTGCGGGTAAAGAGGTGGCAGGTCTGCGTCCAAAAACATGTGTGACTGCTGTCCCCCCAGTCACAGAGGATGAAGAGGCTGCGGATGCACAAGATGGGGCAGACAGTGGTTGGCCCAGCCGGCTAGGCCGCATTGTAGCACAGTGAGCTTCCCACTGCAACTTATGCTTCATATCCATGTGCCGGTCCATGCATGAAGTACTCAAACTATGGATTTTTTGGCCTCTACTTAGCTTTTGCTGACAAATATTACAGATAACACGAGTTGGGTCATCCTTATTGATCTGAATAAATGCCCAGGCTATGCAAGGCTTAGAGCCCATGTGACCTGAAGAGCCACTACGACTTGTGGTCAGAGGCAGAGTTGTGGTTGAGGATGCAGTTGTTGACGTGCTTCCAGTACTCCGTCTCTGTTCAGGAAGGCGCAACCTAACCTCGTCGTCAATAGCATCTGTGATGCCCTGCTGCGCTTGGTATCACAGATCCTAGAAGAGTGCATTGATGGAATCCTCCACAAGAGGCCCCCATAAACATTCACACATCTCCACCTTCCAACTCAGACCAGCATAAATAAAGACCTATAAATAGGGAAGGTGGAGCTAGGCAGTTCAGTTCCTCTGAAGAGTTCCTGCAGTAGAGAAGCCTAAGAGAGGTCAGTCTGCAGTGGAGCTCAGTCTAGTCTAGAGAACGCAGTTAATAGTTCAGCAGTGGAGCAGTGGAGCAGTGGAGCACAAGGCTCCTGCTTGCTAGATTCAGGGAGCCCAGATAGAGCTTAAGGTGTGCCGATGCCGTAAGATCAGTGAAGCGCGGCAAGCTGCCGTTAGTGTGTATAGCCTAGTGAGGGCCCGAGTAGGCCGAAGGCGAGTGGCGAGTTAGTACATAAGGGGCAGAGGAGCTTAACCAGCTCACCCCGAAGCATTTACCGGACACAGGATCTGAGCTTACTGGTATCTCTATGACCCAGTAAGGCATAACCGGAATCCCTGGAGAACTACAAGTCCCAGGATCGCTAAGGTGCTGATATGTAACAGAGCCAGGAGACGCTTAGGCCCCGCATACTGGGAGCGTGAACTCCAAGAGAAGGCCCTACCACAAGGTCAGCCAGCGCAGGACAGAGACAAAGTTAGGCCTAGCTCCAGGCAGGTCAGAAACTTACTACGCAGAGGCAAGAAACAGGAGGCCCTACACCCGCTCATTGGGGAGGATCCTGATATGCACCCTTCACCCTACAGTGCTCCGGGATGTGCCTGAATTTCCACCAGTAAAAGGTACTGAAGTGACTACCGTGTCCGTTCCCGTTCTTGCTCTGACCCAGCTGGGTCCTGCATTCCCCCTGCATACGCTGCCCTGAGACCTAGGTCCACCTGTGGGGAGCTATACCATCGAGCTGCCTTATCACTGGCCTCAGTGGACTGCTGCAGCACTGGTGCTTGTCACCAGATACCACAGGTGGCGTCATGAACTCTTATAAAATTAACAATTATCCACCCTTTTAAAGAGAGACCCCAGGGTACGGGCCAGGGAGCCGACCACCACGAGATCCCCAAGGCCAGGCAAATGTCCGGGTACCGAGTCATCCCCATCCCCAGGGCTAGTCACATCCTCCTCCACCTCCTCTGCTGACCTCATCGACTGGCTGACTGTGGGTTGACAGTAAGTGGGATCTCCAACCTCGTCATCATCACCCTGTGTGTTATCACACCCGTCGTCCTCAGAGCCAACCTCTTCCTGCCGTGACCGAAAAGTCAAGTTGTCGCTCCAATCAGGTATTTGAGTCTCATCATCGTCTTCATCATTGTCTCCACCAACAGGAGTTACAGTTTGGGAACAAGGGTCTACATTATGCTCAGAACCTTCTTCATCTGGTCCTGGATCCGACTTATAAAGATTCTGGGCATCAGATCAGATCATTTCCTCATCTGGATTAACAGAAGCTCTGGAGCAGACCTCCGTTTCCCAGGCTATAGTATGAGTAAACAGCTGTGCAGACTCAACCATCTGTGCTACCCCATACTCAGACGGGCAGCTGGAGACTTGGGAGCTGTGAGGAAGCAAGTGCGATTGGGGTGACACCTCTGAGGACTGGAGTATTTGTGATGTTGAAATTGAGGTGATGGAGAGCCCACTTGAAGGAGCACTTGATATCCGTTGAAGCACGTGCTGTTTTTGTGCCTCATTTAGAATTTGTAGCGATGGGCGTGTCCGTAAGAATGGGATCGTATCACATTGTCCACGAAAAGAAGTCGACATCTTAGTTTGGCTGGAAGATGGTCTTTCTTCTGCAGATGTTCCTCCCCCCCACCGTGGGGGGCCTCGACCCACCGGCGGACAGGCACCAGTATTGGGATAGGGGGGCTGGCCGTCAGGGTCCACCGCGGCTCTGGCACAAACCCGGCGACACAGAGGTGGCACGGGCAGGAACGGACTGGCCATGTCGGCTTCTCACTTTTTGGATTTTAGAAGGGCATGACATGCCTATATCTGTGTCTCCCCCTCCTTTTACTCCTCCACCTCTTTTCTTTTCGCATGACTATATGTACTTGTCACTTTTCCATGTGTTAGTTGTGTCTTCTGAGCAGTTTGTCAGCTTTTGGACACCTTTGAAGGTGTTTTCTATGTGTTTCTATGTGTTTTTGTTTGCCTGCCATTGGTTTTAACGGTGTTCGAAGGTGTTCGACGAACAGTTCGACGAACAGTTCGGCGAACACACGGGTGTTCGACGAACCGAACCGAACTCGAACACTACGGGGGTGGCTCAACACTACTGTTAACCTGCGATTTCTGAGGCTGGTGACTCGGATAAACTTATCCTCAGAAGCAGAGGTGACTCTTGGTCTTCCTTTCCTGGGGCGGTCCTCATGTTAGCCAGTTTCTTTATAGCGCTTGATGGTTTTTGCAATTGCACCTGAGGACACTTTCAAAGTTTTCCCAATTTTTCGCACTGACTGACCTTCATTTCTTAAAGTAATGATGGCCACTCGTTTTTCTTTACTTAGCTACTATTTTCTTCCATAATACAAATTCTAACAGTCTATTCAGTAGGACTATCAGCTATGTATCCACCAGACTTCTGCACAACACAACTGATGGTCCCAACCCCATTTATAAGGCAAGAAATCCCACTTATTAAACCTGACAGGGCACACCTGTGAAGTGAAAACCATTTCCGGTGACTACCTCTTGAAGCTCATCAAGAGAATGCCAAAATGTGCAAAGCAGTCATCAAAGCAAAAGGTGGCTACTTTGAAGAACTTAGAATATAAGACATATTTTCAGTTGTTTCACACTTTTTAGTTAAGCATATAATTCCACATGTGTTAATTCATAGTTTTGATGCCTTCAGTGTGAATGTACAATTTTCATAGTCATGAAAATACAGAAAAATCTTTAAATGAAAAGGTGTGTCCAAACTTTTGGTCTGTACTGTATGTGACTGACATGTTTCTATCTATCTAATCTATGTGTGATTCTCTATTCTTTCGGTTCTAAATTGTCGGGTACCGGTGTATGCCGCTGCTGAATTGCCGGCTTTTCATGTTTCACTGTGAGCACTGTTCCCATCGATTTGGGCAATCACTGTAATGCTACAACCACCATGGTTGTGGCATTACAGTGAGTGGCAGACAATCCCAGCATGATTGGTGCTCTAAATAGCGCCAGACATGCAGGACACTGTTTTGGTGAACGAACAGTTATTGAACATAACTTCGAACAGCCGAATTTTTTGCAAATCGTTCGGGTTCGTCGAACAACTCGAACACCGCCCAAAACAGCTCGAATTTGAGATTAGCGAACAGTTCTAGTCGAACACCGCTCATCTCTACTTGCGAGATGCTCGGGCGAATGCTTGGGTCCCCTCCCTGCTCTTTAGAGCGCCAATCAACATGCAGGGATTGCCTGCCACTCATTCCAATGCCGCAACCATGGTGGTTGTGGCATTACAGTGATTGGCTGGCCGTACAGCGTCATCAGGTCTATATCAGACCTGGCACTGCTGTGTCGTCACAGTCACTCTGGAATCAGGCACAGTAGGGAGAAGTGCTGCTGCGTCAGGGAGAGATTTGCTTGTGTATTAGGTAATGTAGGGAGAAAACCCGTACATTACACGTATCCATCTTAACAAACAGTCCTTCTGATGACTAATCCATCTGCAGAGATATCAGGCAGGCAGGGAATATAGGCAGGAAGTGCATATAGCAGACTGCAATGCATATAGCACAAGAGGCTCCATTCCAATTCTGTATTCTGCTGCTGTTAGATATTTCTATACAAAGGCCAAGGTCTCAGGAGCCAGGAATACGTTTTTTTTTATTTTAATCCTCATTATTTTCTTAAAATGCAATCCAGAGAACACTGTTTTTCTGCTTGTCGGCACTGCAGAATACATCCAGTTCCTTTCCATATTACAGCGCTAGAAATCCAGCTATTCAAAACTGTGTTTTCTCCGTCACACAGATCACATATATGTTTTCAGAAAATACTGCCATTTTTGGCCTCCATTCCAATTTTTTTTCACTGTGTCAGCGAAGTTTTTGACAATGGTTTGCTGTTCAAACTTGTTACCTAAAGGCCAGGTATTTAAAACGCGGTTTTCTCCGTCACACGGATCACATATACGTTGTCAGAAAATACTGCCATTTCTGGCCTCATTTAAGAATTTCTTTCAGTGTGTCAGTGAATCAATTCACACCAGTTTGCTGTTCAAACTAGATACCTACAGGCCAGGTATTTAAAACTCTGTTTTCTCTGTCACACGGATCACATATAAGTTCGCTCCAAACTCAGTCATTTGTAGTGAGCGTGGAAGATACTGTCCTCCATTTAAAATGGGAAAGGCACGTAGCAAGGGACGGGGAACTGGACGTGATAGTGATGGTGCATGCAGAGGCCGAGGACAAGGCCGTGGGCAAGCTGAAATTGTGCCACAACAAACACCCACATCTTCTCGCCCGACCTTCCTGTCCCAATTCCTAGGGGACCACAGCACACCACTATTGAACCCAGAGCAGTGTCAAAATGTTGTTGGTTGGATAGCAGATAATGCTTCCAGTCACTTAGCCACCACCACCACCCTGTCTTTCACACAGTCAAGTCTCAGTAGCTGTGAGTCTGGACCGCATATTCCTCACCCTGATCCTCCTTCCTCCCACCATGCTGAGTCCCCGGAGACAACTGATCCCTCACTTGGGCACTCTTAAGAGCTGTTCACTTTTCCATTTACAGATTCGGGCCTCTCACCCGATCCACTTGAAGTGGGGCAAGAGGAGATCGCATGTAGCGATGCCCAAATATTGGAGCAGCCACAGTCACAGGAAGGCGACGGTGGGAAAGTGTCACAAGAGGTGGATGATGATGAGATACAATTGCCAGAAAGTCAGGAGGAGGACCAGGGTGCAGAAGTGGAAGACGAGATGGTGGATGATATAGTGACTGACCCAACCTGGCAGGAGGACATGCAGAGCGAGGAGAGCAGCAGACAGGGGGAGGGAGGCAGAGTACCACAACCAGCAAGAAGAAGCAATGTGGTGGCCATAGACAGAAGGAAGGCAACAGTTCCTCATAGCACCAACACAAAGGAAGTTGCCAGTACAACTATTAGGTCTTCCCGAGTCTGGTTGTTTTTTTTAAAGACTCTGCCAATAACCCCAAAAAGGCCATTTGCCCCACCTGCCTGGCCAGCATCAACAGGGTTGGCAAAACAACCAGCCTGACCACCACCAGCATGATCAAGCACATGGCAGCAAAGCACCCGACTTTGTGGGCCAAACCCCAGGGTCCAGGAACAGTGTCTGCGGGTGGCACCATTGCTTCTTCTGCTGTCGTGCATGCAAGCCAATCCCCTGTACTTGGTGCATGTGAAGATGCCTCCTGCTCTGCACCTGTCATTGCACACTCTAAAGTAGCAGTATCAGGAAGCACGTCCACGTCCTTGTCCCAGCGCAGCGTTCAGTTGTCCCTACCCCAGTCCTAGGAATGCAAGTGCAAATAAGCAGCCAACATCACACAGGCCACACTATTAAATTCTCACATATCATGACTGCTTGCGCTCGACATGTTGCCTTTTAGGCTAGTGGAGATGCAAGCATTCCGCAACCTGATGGCAGCGGTAGTCCCTCGGTACTCGGTCCCCAGCCGACACTATTTCTCCTGGTGTGCCATCCCCTCATTACACAAGCACGTGTCCCAAAACATTAGCCGTGCCCTCAACAACGCAGTTACCGGGAAAGTCCACCTAACCACAGACACGTGGACAAGTGCTTGTGGGCAGGGATGGTACATCTCGCTGACGGCACACTTAGTTAACAGAGTGGAAGCCGGGATCCAGTCGGACCTTGGGACGGAATACGTCCTACCGACGCCAAGGATTGCGGGACCTAGGTCAATCAGGGTTGCCCCCACGGTCTACAGCTTCTATAACTCATCCTCCTCAGCCCCCTCCTCCTCTTTAGCCTCCATGTCTGAAATGACCACATCAGTCACAAGCTGGAAGCACTGCAGCACTGCCTCGGCCAAGCGGCAACAGGCTGTGCTGAAGCTAATATGCTTAGGTGACAAACCGTACAATGCTAAAGAGTTGTGGACAGATCTGAAAGAGCAGGAAGATCTGTGGCTCACACCGCTGAACCTACAGCCAGGCATGATCGTGTGTGACAATGGCCGGAACCTGGTGGCGGCTCTGAGGCGAGGTGAGCTCACACACGTACCATGCTTCGCCCATGTGCTTAACCCCGTGGTTCATCGGTTTCTCAAATCCTACCCGGAGCTGCCGGATCTGCTTGTTAAAGTATGCCACCTGTGTGCCCATTTTAGAAAGTCACCTACAGCTTCCGCCGCCCTTGCAGTCTTTCAGCAGCGTTTGCAGCTTCCGGCTCACCGACTGGTGTGTGATGTCCCCACGCATTGGAATTCTACACTGCACATGTTGGGAAGGATTTGTGAGCAGAAGAGGGCAATTGTTGAGTACCAGCATCAACAAGGCCATCGGTATTCAGTTCATAGTCCACACATAAGACCTCAGGAGTGGACATGGATGTCAGACATATGTACCATGCTCCAAAACTTTGAGGACTCCACCAAGATGGTGAGCGGCGATAACGCCATAATTAACGTCACCATCCCGCTTCTCTGTCTTCTGAAACACTCTGTGCTCACAATCAAAGAGGATGTGCATTGCAGGCGGAGCACGATGAGATGGAGCAAGGAACCATACAGGGTGATTACACACAGCCCAGCCTCATCTCATCCCAACATGGATTGGGTGACAATGAGGAGGAGGAGGAAGGACCGGCACTAATTTCATGCACTATAGACGGTACTACCTGCACAGCTGTCATACCGTCTGTAGAGCATGGATGGTCAGAGGACAGAGAGGAGGAGGAGAGCATGGTCAGTCAACCTCTTGGTGAGGACACGGAAGTCTTGCCTGTTAGTAGTCTGGCACGCATGGCTGAGTTTATGTTACACTGCCTTTCCCATGACCCTCGCATTCTCAAAATTTTGGGTGACAGTCATTACTGGTTAGTGACAAGTCTAGACCCAAGCTACAAGGAGAACTTTATATCTCTTATTCCTGAGGCGGACAGGTCTACAAAAATGGGGCAGTATCAGAAGGCCCTTGTTGCGGAACTATTAAAAAAATTCCCATCTGAAAACGCTGGTGGCAGAGGGCACACTTCATTGGACAACCAAGGAGTACAGGCGAGAGAGACGCAACTTCAATCTAGCAAAGGCAGGGGAACACTGTCAAAGTTCTGGGAGAGTTTTCTCAGCCCCTCCCTTCGCACAGGCCCTGAGGCGTGGGGTACTATCACAAGGAGTACCATGTTTGGGAAGATGCTCAGGGAGTACCTTGCCGACTGTACCAACATCCTCCGTGATTCCTCTGTGCCTTATAATTATTGGGCATCCAAGATGGATACGTAGAATGAACTGGCTCTCTATGCCTTGGAGGTCCTGGCCTACCCTGCCGCCAGCGTTTTATCAGAGCGGGTTTTTAGTGCCGCTGGTGGAATTATAACTGATAAGCGCATCCGCCTGTCAACTGAAAATGTTGACAGGCTGACTCTTATAAAAATGAACAAGGGCTGGATTGGGCCAGCCTTCTCAACACTACCGAATGATAGCAGCGTAACATAAACTCAAATCCAGTGTCTTTTCTTGGGAGGTGTATTCCCATGCATCTTTTCACACCCAGACATGGGTATATGCTTCCTGATTTTGGCTATTTGCTCTTCTCCTTCTCCTTCTCCTCATCTTCACCACCATATCACCAGGGTGACCGTGGTCCGTGATGCAACATCCACATAATTTTTTAAAGGGTGTTTATGATGCCCGTAAAAAATTTTTTTATATAGTATGTTCATGTATACCCCCCAGGGGTAAATGTTTGTCAGCCCATACACTTAGTGCATGGGCATTACAAGAATAGGAGGCCTGCTCCTTTCTAATGGGAACATTTTTTTATGAGGCCCTCCTCCACGTCTCTTCCAAGGGGCATTGGAGTGCCTCGCAATTTTTGGCAGCCCTTGCATTCACTGCATAGGCCAAAATTATGGGAGACCCACTTCCTAATAATGGGAATATTTTTTATGAGGCCCTCAACATATCTTCCAAGGGGCATTGGAGTGCCTCCAAATTTTTGGCAACTCTTGCATTCACTGCATAGGCAAACACAATGGGAGGCCCACTTCCTAATAATGGTAAACAGTGTTTTCAGGTGGCCCTCTGACCTCCACGTCTCTTCCAAGGGCATTGGATTGCCTCCAAATTTTTGGCAACCTTTGCATTCACTGCATAGGCAAACACAATGGGAGACTCACTTCCTAATAATGGGAATATTGTTTTCAGGAGGCCCTCCTCTAAGTCTCTTCAAAGGGGTATTGGGGTGCATCCAAATTTTCAAAGTGGTATTGGGGTGCGTCCAAATTTTGTGCAGCCCTGGCATTCACTGCATACGCAATAACAGTATAGGAGACCCACTCTTCAGTAATGGGAACAATAAAACATAGCCTGCTGATGGCTCTCTAAGAATAGTGAAGGCTGACTGCTGGCCCTTTAAGAATAGTAAAGGCCGCCTGATGGCCCTATAAAAATAGGCTTTGTAACTCTCAGAGTACCTCCTTCATAAATGAAACACAGTGTGTCTGATGATATTTCACACACCACATGGCCAGATAAGGTTGTAAAATGTTAAAATTACATTTCCTTGTGAATGCATTTGTCACGGTTGAAAGCAATGCAAAAGTGAAAAAACGCATCAAAAACGCTATGTGTGAACATAGCCCAAGGTGTGGAGGAGCATTTTTGGTTTTGGTTATTTATTTTGCTTTATATACGAGCCATTACCCTGGAAAGGATGTTCCTTAACATATTTCCCAGGTAAAATCCATTTTGGTTTTGTTTTGGTATGTTTTATTGTGAGTCCGTAAAAGTGGCGTAATACATCTGACAACGTTGTTGACAGAAGTGCCTGGGAGTCAGAAATGCTTCCAGGGGTCTTCCCCATGCTGTTCCCATGTCATTTGAGCATCTATTTGGGCAATTTTTAGGCCCTCTGCAGACCGCCGGGGGGGGGGGCGCCTGAAAAATGCTTGAGTTTCCCATAGACTTACATTGGGCTCGTTGCTCGGGTCAAGCACCCGAGTACATGGGCGTACCCAGGATCAAAACTAGGGGGGGGGGGCAAGCCATGGTCACAGATACCGAAGAGAAATATATATATAGTACAATGCAAAGATTTCACTTCTTACATTACATAAAATGCCCTATACAAGATAATGGTCCCCATATAACGCTCCATACAGGGTACTGGCCCCGATATAATGCTCCATACAGAATACTGGCCCCCATATAACGCTCCATGCATGATACTGGCCCCCATATAACGCTCCATGCAGGATACTGGCCCCCATATAACGCTCCATACAGAATACTGGCCCCCATATAACGCTCCATACAGAATACTGGCCCCCATATAATGCTCCATGCAGGCTGTTCCCCTCACATAATGCCTCATGCAGGCTGTTCCCCCCACATAATGCCCCACGCAGGCTGTTACCGCCACATAATGCCCCATGCAGGCTGTTCCCCCCTGTATAATGCCCCATGCAGGATGTCACCCCCCCATATAATGTCCCATGTTGGATGACACACACACCCCCTTCCTTATAATGCCCCATGCAGGATGTCACACCCCCCCTCCCTTATAATGCCCCATGCAGGATGTCACACCCCCCTCGCTTATAATGCCCCATGCAGGATGTCACCGCCCCTCCCTTATAATTCCCCATGCAGGATGTCACCCCCCCTTTATATTGCCCCAAGCAGGATGTCACACACACACCCCCTCCCTTATAGTGCCCCATGCAGGATGTCACCCCCCCTTATAATGCCCCATGCAGGATGTCACACCCCCCTTATAATGCCCCATGCAGGAATGTCACCCACCCTTATAATGCCCCATGCAGGATGTCACACACACCCCCTTTATAATGGCCCATTCAGGATGTCACCCCCTCCTTATAATGTCCCAAGCAGGATGTCACGCCCCCTTATAATGCCCCCTGCAGGATGTCACACACCCCCACCTCACCCCCCACCCTTATACTGCCACAGGCCTCCATACAATAAAAAAAAAAAATCAAATACTCACCTCACGTCTCACCTGCTGTCGCTGCTTCGGACTCCAGCGTCGCCGGCGTCATCCCACTCTGCGCTGTGACTGCTCAGGAGAGAGCACGGTTTAAAGATGTCACCGCGCCCTCTGACCTGAGACGTCACAGTGCAGCAGCCGCGGAGGATGCAGGAGCTGCTGCGGAGGCACGGGGAGAGGTAAGTATTATGCTGGGTGCCGGGGCCCTGAGCAAGCGGGGGGGGGCGGGCGCTGATGGTGAGGGGCCCCCCTGCCTGCTCAGGGCCCCGGCACTTGCCCGGGTGCGCCGGGTGCTGACGCCGGCCCTGGTGTGCCGCGTGCGTCCCGGTCCCACGGTGGGTACGCCCATGCCCGAGTATTCCAATGTGCTCGACCCGAGCATCGACTTTACGAGCATTTTAGTGCTCGTTCATCACTAGTCACTAGTAGTCAACACGCTCACCCTGCCAATGGCACTCTGCAGTGTCTATGAAGGATGGCATGCTGGATGGCAACACTCAGCTGCCATCCAGCCTGTCATCTCAATGCCATCCGAGCGTGGAAGAATTTTCCTGCGCTCACCGCATGCGCAGGAGAATTCTCCCACTCTGTCAGTGACGTGCATGAGGTGAGCTGAGTTCATTGGACATGAACTCGGCTCATCTGGATGCGGTCACAGCCAGACATTGAGGAGCTTCACTGAGGAGCTTCTAGTGTCTGTGGCATGGCAAGCTGGATGGCAGCATTCTGCTATGATTCAGCCTGTCATCTCGATGTAGCAGAGCTGAAGCTGTCCTGGGAACCAAGGAAAGGTAAGGATGAGGTTGGTTTATTATTTTATTTTTATTGCAGGAGATCGTTGGCTTCAGCTGGAATGGGCGTGACAGTAAGTAGAGTTTAATTTAGAACATTAAAGAATTGTGTGTTTATTTCAATTAAAGGACTTTATTCTGGGTGTTTTGTTTTTTTTTAACTTTGACTATGGGGTTAGTAATGGGGGTGTCTTATAGACGCCTCTCCATTACTGACCTGGGCTTGATGTCAGCTGGCATTATAAGCTGACATCAACCCCAGCCCTATTACCCCACTGCCACCACTACAGGGCAGTGGGAAGAGCGAGGCTAAGTGCCAGAATTGGCACATCCTATGGATGCGCCATTTTTGGGGCGGCTGGTGGCTGGTGTTTCAAGCCTGGGAGGGGGCCAATATTCATGGCACCCTTCCTGGGCTATTAATATCAGCCCCCAGCTGTCTGCCTTTGCTAGCTATTAAAATAGGGGGGACTCCACGTCATTTTTTTTTGGGGTCCCCCTTTTTACACAAAGGATCAATTTGCAGTCTGTACTGTAACTTTTGAGACATATATATACAGTATATATATATAAATATATACATAAGAGCTGTAAGTGTAAAACAGTTTACTTTTTCTAAACTTGACAAACTCCTTTTTTAGTACAGATGTTTTGGAATACTAAAAATGGTTGTTATTGGAAGAAAAAAAAAAGTCTGTGGCCATATCACACGATGCTGAAAATTGTATCAGCCAGAATGGGGGCCGATAGGGCATCATGCATGACTACGCAGGCTTCCCCATGATGTCTTGCATTTATTACAAGACATAGTCTAGCTAAGCCAATAATGGGGGACTATCACAGGCAATGAAAATTATTATGCAGGGAAATCAGTGGCCACTTTAAGGTTTTACATATTTGAGATAGAAGGTCATAGCGCTCAGCTCATCATTCCAGATAGTGATAGAAAGTCCTTAATCAGAATGTGGTGTACTACTATAGCACTGAAGAACATAGAAAATGGGAGCGGTAGCCTCAGTCTGTGAATAATAATACACAGATTTAAAGGGAATCTGTCATGTAAAAAAATGCTATTAACCTAAAGATTAATCTGCAGGTTAATAGCATTCTCAAACCATGCAGCCACTGCACTGAAAGTCCGGTGGCCAGGTGAAGTGAGCTTTATTCCTTTCTGCAGTCTTGGTCATTCAGTCATAGAGGCACGACTGCTTAGTACATAATGAGCAGCAGCTATAACCATCACCCGGCACGCACTGATAGCCGGCTCTTCACTGATGCACTGTAAACCTGGCTGTCAGTCAGTGCTGGGAGTGTGGTTACAGCCACCTCTCACTATGTACTGAGCGGTGACTGAAGCCACACCTCCATGACTGAAAGCTTAGGCTCTCAGTGCGGCAGCCACATGGCTTTAGAATGCTATTAATTCGCAATTTTTTACAATACAGGTTCCCTTTCAGTGGCCTGTAGGTACAGGACCTGAAGAGTCTGTGTAACTGTGCATTGAGTGATCATGAGTGTGCATTAACTAGTGAGTGTAACCATGAGTAGGGGCATTTATTATAAGGGCCAGATGTGGGCTGCCCTTTTCAGGGCGGGTAAGTAGATAATTAGCATGCAGTCTGTCTGCTTAATAGAGGTGCTGATGGAATGGGCATATGGTGCCAAATCAATGCAGAGAATCAAATCAAGTGGTGATGGCGACAGTAGACGTTTCAGCCTCTAATCAGGCCTTATTCATTAGGTCGCTATTTTATAAAGATTTGGATGCGTGCCGGTAATATGGATAAAGGCAAGGATGAGGGTAATCCAGTGGAAAACTTTCTTTTGATCCCTGTATGTGCCATCCTGTAAAGATCTGTTCTTTGGTTAAGGCGGCGCTCCTGCATCTGCTGTGATGTCAGGGTGGCGGTCCCAGGCTTGGCCGCTGTATAGGATGGGGGAGCAGAGTTACTGTGTCTGGTTGCGTCCACACACACCCGGACGCAGCCAGACACCGTAACGCCGCTCCCCCACCGTACTAAAATAGCAATTTAATGAATAAGGCCTGATTAGAGGCCAAAACATCTCTTGTCACCTTCACCATTTGTAAGGGCAGGAGCAAGAGGTGTATAGGGTCTACTAGGGCCTCCTTGATGCTCCAACTGACTATGGACACTGGCTTATCCAAGGGTAGAATCTGGCATATCTCCCCATGTTCCATGGATGCAGGAGTATGGGTGAGATTTTTCTGAATCTTTATGTTTATTTGGAACTGTACATAGAGGTTCGATAGGTGACCACTTTCATTGTTGTGATTTATGCATATCTCGGTATTTATAACTAAGAGTGTAAAGTACCACTGATGGTTACACACACTGGTTAATGTGAGTAGGCTAACCTGAATTGTTTGGCCTTGTCTTTTTTGTCCTTGTCTCTGTGTATTGTACCTGAGGTGTTTGGGTACTAGTAATATATGTTGGATTTTATTGATATTTATTAAAAGTTAAATTGTATTTATTCTCACTTAATGCTAGTAGATATCTATATTGTGAACGTGAGAGAGAGGGTGTGGGATTATTTCCCATACGTTATATCTGCTAATTGTTTGCGTTTTCCCTCTTTATCTGAGTTGGATTAGCGTTTAATATGCTTTAAAGTTCTATACTGTACGGCTGGCGGAACTGGCCCTACGCTGCCAGACATCATTGCCTGGCTCATCATATTTCTACATTATGCAGCTTCTGTAGTCCAGCAGATGGTTATCATTACAGACATCAGGACAGTGGCAGGCATGCACTAACTCACATGACCTGTTGACATGTCATCAGCAAATTCAGATGAGGGAAGCAATATATGAGTTAAGTAACCTCTAAGTACAGCACCAATTTTGGGATAAATCAGAAATGTAAACACATTAGTACGTTTTATAAAATAGCATTTATGACATGTAAAAAGTCCAAAACTGGGTGAGCCATTTCATTTTCTTTATTTGATTTGACAAAACATAATGTTTCAATTGGAATTTTGTACAAAAAATATTTTTGCGTCTAGATATTGAAGTTACAAAGATTTTACAGTTCCACTAGAGACACTCTATTGATTTTCTTACAAAACAGCCATCTAAATGTCTCTATTGATGGTGAGAAAAATCTGCTCTAGTGCATTAGAACTTAATGGCTTGCCTAAATAACAATGGAAGTCACTCAGCTATTCATATATAAGGAGATCAGGGTAGTGGGATTGAGCTATTGAGCATGTGATTCAGTGATGTACTGTCCTGTATCTGCTCTGAATGGACCCACATGAATCAACACTTATCAACTATTCCAATAAAACATTGCAAGAAAAGCACAGCAAAGCAAAATAGTCTGAGAGATTAATTTAAGTTTAATGCTACTTTACGAATACTATATATAGCCTGAGGTGTAACTCAAAGTGATGTAGATATTGTGCTTGCAATTAGGCCCTGTAGCTTGAAAGGACCTAAAAGGTTTCTTTTCATTAGGGGTGTGAAACCTTTTTTCTGCCAAGGGCCTTTTTGATATTTATACCATCACTCGGTGGGCGCACAAAATTATTTAGTTGTTCCGAACACAAATGTATATTATACTGCATGTCTCTTTTCATTGGGAAATTCATCACAGCTCACATTACATTTATAGAATGCAAATAGTGCAAGATCTGCAGTATATACATCACTCAGGAGACACCGAGACTGCTGTGTGAATCACATAGGAGATACAGGGACTGGTGCATATACATCACATAGGAGACACTGAGACTGCTGTATACCGTAAACATCACATAGGAGACACAGGTGCTGGAGCATATACATCACAGGAGACAGCGGGCTAAAGCATGTACATCACAGGAGACATGGGGGCTGGAGCATGTACATCACAGCAGGGCTGTTGCTGTTTTTATCAGTGTTGACGCACTAACTCAGTCCACGAAATACACCCTGATGCTAAAACTGGCCATAATCAGGACAAAATCCCTCAATGCATACACCACAGTGTTCTCGCAAGTAGGAATTAAAGGTTCATCAAAATGTGACACCTGTGTCGAGAACTTCGGTCCCTGGGAATCTGCCTGGGGGTCAGAGAAAAGGTCATTGTGGACCGCAAAAGGCCCACGGGCCTGAGGTTCCCCACCACTGCTTTACATCATATGAGGGAACTAGTAGTCGTCCTTATGATCTGGAGTGTTGAGGCCACAACTCCAAAGTCTGTTATCTAACAAGCAAGTTGATATATTATAAATATAAAAATATGTGATAGTCTAGCTAACATTGTACTACTCCTTTTAAATCTCTGTATGATAACATAGATTGGTGATTTATTTGCTCAGTGAAATATGAAAAGTGATCATTCAGTTTAATATCATTCTGTTACATGCAACATAATTTGTTTTATATTACTTTTGCAAACCTTAAAATAACATTATTTTCACAATGCATTAATAAATGCACAGATTTATGCACCTGGTATAATTATTGCTTAATAATAATACAATAATGTAAATATGTAATATGTGTATAATTACCTTAGCATGTGGTAAAGTAAAGCTCATAACTCACTTTCAATCCATCGACATAATTATAAAATAACCACGTCATACCCCATTTACTTTATTGATGAACTTTGCTACTCATTTTTCAATCCTATTTGAAGTATGCTACCCTATAGGGAATTCATTGTGATTGTGTATCTTAATACAGTCAACTTTCTTTACAATAATGAAACAATGATGTGTTTCAAATATTTATTTTCACTTGTAATTTTGAATGACAATTGATTAGAAATTAGTTCATAGGGCGCATTCACACATCCATGTTAAAACATGGTTAAAAAATTTATAGTAAAAAAAATCTTACCAGCACCCCCAAGTATGATCAGGTGCCAGCTGCAATGACTGCATAATATACAAAAGGAAAGCACAGCAGCACTCTGTAAGGGCCAAAATACGTACGTGTTTAAACATGTACGTGTAAAAATAGTACTGTGAGTCATCACTGTTTTGGATCAGTGTGCCATGAGTGTTTGGTCCGCATAGCCATTTTTCCTCAGTTTGTCATTAGTGTTTTTCACAAATGGAAAAATAAATTAATTAGAAAAGCTTCTCCTATCCTTTTGCAATGTTAAACACCGACAGCACATGGGTGGAAATGGATGCCATCGGTGTGCTGTATGGGTTATTTTTACAGACCCATAGACTTGTATTGAAACTTTTCCTGATACCGAAGGAAAACAGAAATGTCTCCATGAGTTTTGCACAGACGTATGGTCAGTGAAAAAACACAGACATGTGACTAGCATCATAGATTATAATACGTAGATTTTCTATCCATGAAAAAAAATGGGTAGAACACATATGTGCAACACGGACGTATAAATGAGACCGAAGAGTACTTTTAATTCATTCATCTGCACATGGCTGTGTACAGGGTCTCAGTGGTTCCCTAGTATGGAGGGCCTCTGTAAGACACCATAAAAAGTGTAATATATTACAATATAAGGTCAGCCAAATCACTGTTATCTAAATTATTTTCTTACTACAATGTCTCATATAAAGTACTGTAATATAACTGCAAAAAGCACATTATATTAACCCCTTCACTACCTCTGACACACATGTACATGAAAAGTTGTGTCTCTGCCTTTGATGCGGACTCGCATGCTGAGCCCTCATCTTTCCCGGCACATGATGGCTAATTTAGCCATCATATGTCTAACAGCTGCAGGTGGAGCATAACACCGCCCGCGTCTGTTAACCTGTTAAATTCTGCTGTCAGTCTCTGACAGTGGGATTTAACATGCATAGACAGGGAGCGCATCATTTCACACACCCACCGGTGCGCTCGCGATGTAATGCGTTGCCATAACAGCAGGGGGTTTACTGAAGTCCTCTGTGCCTGTTATTATGAGCCTCCTGTGAAAGCCAGCATTTATCTGGCGTTCATAGGAGATCATAATTTTAGCTGATGCACTGCTATGTATAACCTAAGCGATTAGATAATCGCTGCTTCAAGTCCCCCAAAGGGATTAACAAATACAGTGGAAAAAAGTTTTTAAAAATACGAAAAAATAAAAAAAATACAAGTTCAAATCACCCTTCTTTTTGCCCAAAGGAAAATAAAAAATGAAAAAATACACATAATTGGTATTGTTGCATTTATAAAATGCTGATCTATCAAAATATGAAATAAATTAATAAAATTGTTAGACGGATTAACATAAAAAATCAAAATGATAGAATTACTTTTTTTGGCTACCGCAAATTGTATTGCATTGTATCTACCCCAAAATGGTATCAGTAAAAATGTCAGCTCAAGTTGCAAAAAATAAGTCCTCACACAGGCCCATATTTTGAAAAATTAAAACATAACAGGTCTTGAAAAATGTTGACAAAAGCAAAAATAGTTTTTTTTTCAAATTTCCAAATTTGTTTTCACTGCTTAAATTGAAAAAACTATAGTATAGGAAGTGTGTCTCCCATACTGTTTGCCTATGCAGTGAAGCAATGGCTGCCAAAAATTTGGAGGAACTCCAATGCCCCTTGCAAGAGACGTAGAGGTCGGAGGGCCTCGTGAAAACAATGCTCCGATTATTAGGAAGTGTGTCTCCTATACTGTTTGCCTATGCAGTGAAGCAATGGCTGCCAAAAATTTGGAGGAACTCCAATGCCATTTGCAAGAGACGTAGAGGTCGTAGAACGTCCTGAAAACAATCTTCCCATTATTATGAAGTGGGTCTCCCATACTGTTTGCCTATGCAGTGAAGCAACGGCTGCCAAAAATTTGGAGGAACTCCAATGCCATTTGCAAGAGACGTAGAGGTCGTAGAACGTCCTGAAAACAATCTTCCCATTATTATGAAGTGGGTCTCCCATACTGTTTGCCTATGCAGTGAAGCAACGGCTGCCAAAAATTTGGAGGAACTCCAATGCCCCTTGCAAGAGACGTAGAGTTCAGAGGGCCTCCTGAAAACAATGTTCCCATTATTAGAAAGTGTGTATCCCATAATGTTTGCCCCATTATTAGGAAGTGTGTCTCCTATACTGTTTGCCTATTCAGTGAAGCAACGGCTGCCAAAAATTTGGAGGAACTCCAATGTCCCTTGCAAGAGACGTAGAGGTCGGAGGGCTTCCTGAAAACAATGTTACCATTATTAGGAAGTGTGTCTCCCATACTAATTGCCTATGCAGTGAAGCAACGGCAGTCAAAAGTTTGGAGGAACGCCAATGTCCCTTGCAAGAGACGTAGATATGTTGATATGTTACATATGGTGGTGATATGGTGGTGGAGGATGAGGATGCGGAGAAGGAGGAGGACAAGAGCAAATAGACAAAATCAGGAAGCTTATACCCATGTCTGGGTGTGAAGACAGAGGTGCATGGGAATAGAGTTTGACCTCCCAAAAAAAAGACACTGTATTTGAGTTTATGCTACGCTGCTATCATTCGGTGGTGTTGAGAAATCTGGCCTAATACAGCCCGTGTTCATTTTTAGCCTGTCAGCATTTTCAGTTGACAGGCAGATGCGCCTATCGGTTATAATTCCACCGGCGGCACTAAAAACCCACTCTGACAAAATGCTATCGACAGGACAGGCCAGGACCTCCAAGGCGTAGAGAGCCAGTTCATGCCATGTGTCCAGCTTGGAAGCCCAATAATTATAAGGCACAGAGGAATCACGGAGGACAGTGGTACGGATGGCAAGATACTCCCTCAGCATCTTTGGCAACTTTTCCCTCCTTAGGAGACTACCCCTCGCATCAGGTATTGTGCGATGGGAGGGTCTGAGAAAACTGTCCCACAACTTTGACAATGTTCCTCTGCCTCTGCTCGATTGCATTTGTGTCTCTCTAGCCTGTACTCCTTTGTTGTCCAATGAACTGTGACCTCTGCCGTCAGCGTTTTCAGATGAGAATTTTTTAAATATTTCCGCAACAAGGGCCTTCTCGTACTGCACCATTTTGTTAGACATGTCCTGCAAGGGAATAAGAGATAGAAAGTTCTCCTTGTAATGTGGGTCTAAAAGTGTCACCAACCAATAATGACTGTCACCCAAAATTTGAACAACGAGAGGGTCACGGGAAAGGCAGCCTAACAAAAACTCCGCCATGTGTGCCAGACTGCTAACAGGCAAGACTTCCATGTCCTCACTAAGAGGATGACTGACCATGCTCTCCTTCTCATCTTCCTCCCCCTCCATCTCTCTGTCCTCAAGCCATCCACGATGAACAGACGGTATGACAGTTCTGCAGGTAGTATCGTCTAAAGTGCAGGAAACTAGCTCCTGTTCTTCCTCCTCCTCCTCTTCCTCATTGTCACCCAATCCACGTTGGGATGAGGCTGGTCTGTGTGTAATCACCCTGTATGGTTCCTTGCTCCAATTGATCGTGCTCCACCTGCACCTCCACCTTTAATTGTGAGCAGAGAGCGTTTCAGAAGACAGAGAAGCGGGATGGTGATGCTAATTATGGCATCATCACCGCTCACCATCTTGGTGGAGTCCTCAGAGATTTGGAGGATGGTACATATGTCTGACATCCATGTCCGCTCCTGAGGTTTTATGTATGGAGTCTGACCTGATTTCCGACGGCCATGTTGATGCTGGTAGTCAACAACTGCCCTCTTTTTCTCACAAATCCTTCCCAACATCTGAAATGTAGAGTTGCAATGCGTGGGGACATTGCAGATCAGTCGATGACCTGGAAGCTGCAAATGCTGCTGAAGCACGGCAAGGGCTGCGGAAGCTGTAGCTGACTTTCTAAAATAGACACATCGGCAGCATACTTAGACAGGCAGATCAGACAGATCCGAGTAGGTTTTGCGAATCTGCTGAACCGTGAGGTTAAGCACATGGGCCAGGCATGGTACGTGTTTGAGCTTGCCTCGTTTCAGAGCCACCTTCAGGTTCCGGCCATTGTCACACACAACCATGACTGGCTGTAGGGTCAGCGGTGTCAGCCACAGATCTGCCTGCTGTTTCAGAGATATCCACAACTCTTCAGAATTGTGCGGTTTGTCACCTAAGTATATTAGCTTCAGCATAGCCTGTTGCCGCTAGGCCGAGGCAGTGCTGCAGTGCTTCCAGCTTGCGATGTGTTCATTTCAGAGATGTAGGCTGAAGAGGAGGAGAAGGAAGAGGAGGTGCAGGAGCTGTAGAATGTGGGGGCAACCCTGATTGACCGAGGGCCCACAATGCTCAGGGTCGGGAGGACGTGTTCCGTTCCAAGGTCTGACGTCAGCGACATATACCGTCCCTGCCCAAAAGCACTTATCCACGTGTCCGTGGTTAGGTGGACATTCCCAGTAACTGCGTTGCTCAGGGCATGTCTAATGTTGTGGGACATGTGCTCGTGTAATGCAGGGACCACACACCGGGAGAAATAGTGGTGGCTGGGGACCTAGAACCAAGGGACGGCAGCTGCCATCAGGTTGCGGCAAGCTTCTGTCTCCATGAGCCTAAAAGACAAAATTTCGAGCATTCGTGAAATCAATGAATTTAGTAGTGTGGCCTGTGGGGTGTTGGCTGCGTATTTGTGCTTGAATTCCAAGGACAGGGGTAGGGACAACTGAACGCTGCGCTGGGACAAGGACGTGGACATGCTTGCTGATGGTGCTAGTTGAGAGTGTTCAATGGCATGTGCCATGGACAGAGGATTGGCATGCACGCGCAACAGCGGAATGGTGTCACCCACAGACACAGTTGCTGGACCCTGGGGTTTGGCCCACTTAGTCGGGTGCTTTGCTGCCATGTGCTTGATCATGCTGGTGGTGGTCAGGCTGATAGTTTTGCTGCCCCTGCTGATGCTGGCTTGGCAGGTGGTGCAAATAGCCTATTTGAGGTTATCTGCAGAGTCTTTCAAAAATAACCAGACTCTGGAAGACCTAACAATTGTACTGGCAACTTCCGACATGTTGGCGTTACGAGGAATGCTTTCCCACCTTGTATCTGCGTCCACCACGCTACTTCTTCCTGCCTGTGGTGGTGCTACACCTCCCTCCCCCTGTGTGCTGCTGTCCTCGTTCTGTATGTCCCCTGCCAGGTTGGGTTAGATACTATATCATCCACCACCTCGTCTTCCACTTCTGCACCGAGGTCCTCCTCCAGACTTTCTAGCAATTGTGTCTCATCATCATCATCCACCTCTTGCGACAGTAATTGCACTTTCCCACCGTTGCCTTTGTGTTACCGTGGCTGCTCCAATATTTTGGCATCGCTACACGTGTTCTCCTCTTGACTCGCTTAATGCTGTCCGAGCGAGAAGCCCGAATCTAAAAATTAAAAAGCAAATTGCTCTTCGAAGTGTCCAAGTGTGGGATCAGTTGTCTCCGGGCACTCGGCATGGTGGGAGTAAGGAGGATCAGGGTGAGGAATATGCGGTCCAGACTCACGTCTACTGAGACTTGACCGTGTAGAAGACAGGGTGGTGGTGGTGTTGGCAAAGTGACTGGGAGCATTATCTGCTATCCAACCAACAACCTTTTGAAACTGCTCTGTGTTCAATAGTGGTATTATGCGGTCCCCTGGTAATTGGGATAGGAATGTCAAGCGAACAGATGTTGGTGTTTGTTGTGGCACAATTTCAGCTTTCCCACGGCCATGTCCTCGGACTCTGCATGCACCATCACCATCATGTCCTCTTCCCCGTCCCCTGCCATGCACCTTGCCCATTTTTAATGGAGGACACTATTTTCCACGTTCACGAGAAATGGCTGATTTTGGAACACAGTTATATGTGATACAGAAACATGTAAATTGAACAATATGGCTGAAAATTCCAACATAATTTAAAGGATCAGTATATATGGGTACTCCTGATACAAATAGATCTTATAAAAAAGAGGGTGTAATGATAACTTCAATAGGTTCATACTAGTGTTGAGCCACCCCCGTAGTGTTCGAGTTCGGTTCGGTACGTCGAACACCCGTATGTTCGCCGAACTGTTCGTCGAACACCTTTGAACACCGTTAAAACCAATGGCAGGCAAACAAAAACACATAGAAACACATATAAAACACCTTCAAAGGTGTCCAAAAGCTGACAAACTGCTCAGAAGACACAACTAACACATGGAAAAGTGACAAGTACATATAGTCATGCAAAAAGAAAAGAGGTGGAGGAGTAAAAGTAGGGGGAGACACAGATATAGGCATGTCATGCCCTTCTAAAACCAAAAAAGTGCGAAGCAGACACGGCCAGTCCGTTCCTGCCCGTGTGACCGCCGTGTCGCCGGGTTTGTGCCAGAGCCGCGGTGGACCATGACGGCCAGCCCCTCTCTCCCAATACTGGTTCCTGTCCGCTGGTGGGTCGAGCGACCCCATTGCGGTGGAGGTAGGTCTAATATTTTTAATTTAAATTGTCTCTCTAATTTGAATGAGTACACTTTAAATCCTTTTACAAGGATCTATTGGAGGGCAAGTCTCATGCCAGCAGCCGCGTAATTCCAACTCCAGTAGCATCCACTAAAGCTGCTGCAGTTTAAAAGCTTTTATAAGGATCGAGCTTGGCGGTCCACCGCAAGGCGTCCTACCGCCAGTCCCAGCCCCTGTGCCTTGGGGTGCCTCCCCGATGCTCTTCAATGAGTGTCCCGGAGGCCCGAAACATTTCCTTTGAAAAAATTAAGTGTCCAAACTACAGGTGGTGTAGCTTGCTTAACAGCTGGGATAATCCGCTAACTAGCAGACACTGCTACTAGGCACAAAGTATTTCCTGGGCTAGATGCAGTTAAAAATTTGTAATTATATACTCTCTTTGGATGCTGAGAAAGAATTCCATAAAGTCTCCTGGCACGCCATATATTATTCTCTTAAAAAGCTTTGGGTAGGGTTCTAGGGGACCCTTTTATAGGCAAAATCACGGCCCTGTATCGCAATACGTCACCTAGGCTGAAGATAAATGGAAAATTTTCATCACCTTTCATAATCACCAATAGGATAAGGCAGGGATATCCTCTGTCCCCTCTCTTATACATCCTAGTGACAGAGCACCTGCTCTCATCAATTCGCCATAACCCCAATATTAGGTGGATTGAGGTGGGAGGCACAGAGTACAAGTGCTCTGCATTTGCTGATGATGTCCTAGTATATATCACTCAATCACATATATCCATCCCTGCTGTTATGGCTGAAATAGATCACTTTGTTACATGGTCAAATTTTTAAATCAATGCAGCGAAGTCTGAGGCCCTCAATGTCTCCCTCCCTAAATCCATACAGGATTCCATCCAGTCCAACTTTCCCTTTGCCTGGCCCTCACAGGGTATCAAATACTTAGGAATTCGTATTCATAGAGACCTCTCCTGTCTATTATCTTAATTTTGGGCCCTTTATTGAACAACTCAATACAGACCACGGTTGGCAAGTTAGAACTGTAAGATTCACTATGTGAACCAATGGTGTTATGTGGAAAAGCACATGTACACTGTGTTCCAAATTATTATGCAAAAAGTGTTTAGGAGTGATAAGGTAAGAATTTTTTTGTTTGTCAGTTAAACTCATTGATGGTGATGTGTGTCAGGGCTCTTTATATCACTGAAAGCAATTGCAGACACCTGTGCTAATTAGTTTGGCAGGTGTGTCCAATGAAAGGCAATACTACTTAAGAAGGCTGTCCCACGTTATTAAGCAGTCTACATTTTCTGCCAAAATGGGAAAGAAAAAGGATGTGTCGGCTGCTGAGAAGCAAAAAATTGTGGAGTGTTTAGGTCAAGGCATGACTACAATCAACATTGCCAAGACACTTTATCCTGATCATCGCACAATCAAGAAGTAGGTAGCTGATTCACAGTACACACGTGTGCGTGCTGATAAGGGAAAATTGAGGACTCTTTCCTACAGGCAATTACGTCAGGTTAAAAGAGCAGCGGCAAAAAAGCCTTGTCATAGCAGCAGACAAGTTTTTGAAGCTGCTGGTGCCTCCAACGTCCCCCGAACAATAAGATGCAGGGTCCTTCAGAGGTTTGCAGCTGTGCGTAAGCCATCCCGTCGACCTCCTCTATCCACTGTACACAAGCGGAAACAGCTCCAACGGGCCAAACAATACATGAAGACAGACTTCAAAACTGTTTTGTTCACCGATGAGTGCCGTGCAACGCTCGATGGTCCAGATGGATGGAGTGGAGGATGGCTGGTTGATGGACACCCCATGCAAACACGGCTACGGCACCAACAAGGAGAAGATGGAGTAAAGTTTTTGGGCTGGAATCATGGGGAGAGAGATTGTCGGCCCCTTTAGGATCCCTGAAGGGGTAAAGATGAACTCCATAATGAATGTGGAGTTTCTCAAACAGCACTTCCTGCCATGGTTCAAGAAGAAGAACCGTGTATTTCACAGCAAGATCATTTTTCTGCATGATAATGCACCATCTCATGCTGCACATAAAACATCTGCATCTCTGGCTGATATGGGCATAAAAGGGGACAAACTTATGGTGTGACCCCCATGCTCCCCTGACCTCTACCCCATTCAGAACCTTTGGAGCATCATTAAAAGGAGTGTCTATGATGGCGGGAGGCAGTTCACATCTAAGCAACAGCTCTGGGAGGGTATTCTGTCCTCATGCAAAACAATTGAAGCAGAAACCATCCAAAACCTGACAAATTCAATGGACGAGAGAGTTCAGAAGCTCCTTTCGAACAAGGGGTCCTATGTGAAAATGTAACATCACCTAGAATAAAGTTTTGAGTTGAAAACTGTTTGATTTCAGTTTCTAACAACCTGCTAATGCTTATAATTTCAAAAATGACCATTTTTTTGGTCTTTATTAAAATGAAAAGGTTGATCGAAAAGTTTGGGGGATCTAAGAGTGTGGCAACCCAGTAGTCATGATTACTTCGAATTCTGACAATATGAGGGTCATGCTGCAGGTAGTGCAGCAAGAAGGCACTTATGTGTCTTGCGCATCTCGGAGCCCCAAAATTATTTTCCGGGCTAGATGCAGCTAAAAATTATTTTTAATTTTAAATCTGGTGAAGCTTATTATAGATGGCTTAATAGGATCAGTGCTGCACACTGCTACAAAGCCCAAATTATTTTCCAGTCAAGATACAGATAAACATGATTAGTAATTTGAAAGCTTAAAACGGTTGGTAGGGTGATTTTAACCAATCATCAAGCTTTTACTCTCCCCAGGATGACACAGGGGTAGAAAAGTCGTTTCGGATCCATGATTTGTTCATCTTTATGAACGTGAGTCTGTCTACATTATCAGTGGAGAGCCGCGTGCGCTTATCTGTCAGCACAACACCAGCAGCGCTGAACACACGTTCAGACAGAACGCTGGCTGCGGGGCATGACAAGATCTCCAAGGCGTAAGTGGCTAGCTCCGGCCATTTATCCAGATTGGAAGCCCAAAAAGAGCAAGGGTCCAGTGACACAGTCGTGGCTTCAATGTTTACTTGGAGATACTCCTGTACCATCGTCTCTAGGCGTTGACTATGTGTCAGACTTCTTGTCTCCTGTGGCCTTGCAAAGGATGGGCTAAAAAAGTGGTGAAATGATTCCGCAAAATTGATGTTACCAGCAGATACTGTGGTTCTGTTACGGTTTGAGTGCTGAACACTTGACGGTCCCACGGTTGGCAAGTTGGAACTGTGAGATTCACTACGTGCACCACTGGTATTTTGTGGAAAAGCACATGTAAGATTCTGCAACAGTCTCTGCTGATACTCCTGCATGCGTGCATCCCTTTCTATGGCAGGAATAATTTCTGCAAATTTACTTTTGTACCGGGGATCTAACAGTGTGGCAACCCAGTAGTCAGGATTATTTCTAATTCTCACAATTCGAGGGTTATGTTGCAGGTAGTGCAGCAAGAAGGCACTCATGTGTGTTGCGCATCCAGGAGCACCAAGTTCCTGTTGTGTTGGTGGCGAGGTAACAATCATGCTTCCTTCCTCTGTCCTCTCCCCCCAACCTCGCACAACAGAAATGTGATCAAGGTCTCCCTCATCTGATGAGTCTTCCATCAGTTCGTCCTCCACTTCTTCCTTGGCTCCTGCACCTTCCTCACTAGTTTGGCTGCTACCATGCGCCCTGGTAAAATCATCTCCCCCACCCTCACATGCCTGCCGCCCTGGTGCTGCCGACCGTCTGGACCTTGCAGATGTTAGCCCTTCCGCATACAACTCCTCCTCCTCTACTTCCTCCACCTCCTCTTGTGCCACCACCTGACTCCAAATTCTGTTTAACATGTGCTCCAGCATGTAAATCACCGGAATAGTCATGCTGATAATGGCATCGTCAGCACTAAACATCTTCGTCGCCATTTCAAAACTGTGCAGAAGGGTGCATAGGTCCCTGATCTGAGACCACTCCTCCAGCGTGATTTGCCCCACCTCTGAATCTCGTTGGCCCAGGCTATACGTCAGAACGTATTGCACCAGGGCTTGTCGGTGCTGCCACAGTCGCTGCAACATGTGCAGAGTTGAATTCCACCGGGTAGGCACATCGCATTTTAGCCGGTGAAGTGGCAGGCCCAACGACTTCTGTAGAGATGTAAGTCGCTGAGCTGCGGGATGCGAACGGCGGAAGTGAGCACACAGCGACCGTGCCCTCTGCAGAAGGCCATCTAGTCTGGGATAGTGGGCTAAAAATTGCTGGACAACCAGGTTCAACACGTGAGCCATACAAGGCACGTGTGTGACATTGCCCCGGCGAAGGGCCGCACCCAGGTTTGCAGCATTGTCGCACACGGCCTTCCCTGGTTTCAGGTCCAGTGGAGACAACCATTCATGAAATTGGTTCTCCAGAGCTGACCACAACTCCTCAGCTGTGTGACTCACATTTCCCAGACATTTCAAAGTAAAAACCGCCTGATGACGTTGAGCCCTACTGCCAGCATAGTAAGGAGGTGTGTAGGATCCCTTCTGCGCAGTTAGAAAGCTTGTGGCATGACCAGACAGGCTTTGGGTGCAGGTGGAAGACCGAGAGGAGGTTGAGGAGGCAGAAGCAGTGAAGGAAAAATGACATAAAGAGGATTGACGCACAACTCGTGGGGACGGCAAGACTTGGACAGCAGCCCCTTGTCCTGCTGTCACCATAGTTACCCAGTGCCCAGTCAGCGACATGTAACGCCCCTGTCCATGCCTACTCGTCCAAGTGTCTGTGGTGAAATGCACCCTGTCACACACAGAGTTTCTCAAAGAAGCGGTGATGTTGTGTGCGACATGCTGGTGGAGCGCAGGCACACCTTTCTTTGAGAAGTAGTGCCGACTGGGCATATGGTACTGGGGCACTGCGACGGACATAAGGTCTCGAAAATCCTCTGTGTCCACCAGGCGGAAAGGCAGCATTTCTGTAGCCAAGAGCTTGCAGATGGTGAAATTCAACCTCTTAGCTTTCTCATGGCTAGGAGGAAATGGTCTTTTACTTGTCCACATCTGAGGGACCGAGGGCTGGCTATTGTGCTTAGACGGGGTTGATAAGGGTGTCCCCGGCAAACTGCCGGTCTGTGAGGAAGATGCAGGTGGACATGTTAGGTTGCCTTGATCCAAAGGTGGTGCTATCGATGTCGGACAGCGCTCAAGACCAGCTGGTGTTACCACCTCCAAAGAAAATGATGACCTGCCAATCACGCTGGCTTTTGCGGGTAAAGAGGTGGCAGGTCTGCGCCCCAAAACAGGTGTGACTGCTGTCCCCCCAGTCACAGAGGATGAAGAGGCCGCGGATGCACAAGATATGGCAGACGGTGGTTGGCCCGGCCGGCTAGACCGCATTGTAGCACACTGAGCTTCCCACTGCAACTTATGCTTCATGTCCATGTGCCGGTTCATGCATGAAGTACTCAAACTATGTATTTTTTGGCCTCTACTTAGCTTTTGCTGACAAATGTTACAGATAACACGAGTTGGGTCATCTTTATCGATCTGAAAAAATGCCCAGGCTATGCAAGGCTTAGCACCCATGCGACCTGAAGAGCCACCACGACTTGTGGTGAGAGGCAGAGTTGTGTTTGAGGATGCAGTTGTTGACGTGCTTCCAGTACTACGTCTCTGTCCAGGAAGGCGCAACCTGACCTCGTCGTCACTAGCATCTTCCTCCACCTCCTCTGCTGACCTCATCTCTTGGCTGACTGTGGGTTGACAGTAAGTGGGATCTCCGACCTCATCATCATCACCCTGTGCGTTATCACACCCGTCGTCCTCAGAGCCAACCTGTTCCTGCCCTGACAAAAAACTAAAGTTGTCGCTCCAATCAGGTATTTGAGTCTTATCATCGTCTTCCTCATTGTCTCCACCAACAGGAGTTACAGTTTGGGAATGAGGGTCTACATTATGGTCAGAACCTTCTGCGTCTGGTCCTGGATCCGACTCATAAAGATTCTGGGCATCAGTGCAGATCATTTCCTCGTCTGGATTCACAGAAGCGCTGGAGTCGACCTCTGATTCCCAGGCTATAGTATGAGTAAACAGCTCTGCAGACTCAACCATCTGTTCTACCTCATACTCAGACGGGCAGCTGGAGATTTGGGAGCTGTGAGGAAGCAAGTGCGATTTGGGTGACACCTTTGAGGACTGGAGTATTTGTGATGTTGAAGTTGATGTGGAGGAGAGCCCACTTAAAGGAGCACTTGATATCCGTTGAAGCATCTGCTGTTTTTGTGCCTCATCTGGAATTTGTAGCGATTGGCGTGGCCGTAAGAAAGGGATCTTATCACATTGTCCGCTAAAAGAAGTAGACATTTTAGTTTGGCTGGAAGATGGTCTTTCTTCTGCACCTACCCCACGGACACAACCTTTTTTCCCCTTCCCAACACGCCTATTCCCCTTTCCACCAGCAGCAGGCCTTTTTCCACTCATTTTGGTGGTTAACTAATTCACAACTCTGGAGTTGTTTGCACAAAAAAACAATGGATGGTAACCGAGCAGAGCTGAGTGGCCAAACTGTGGTATTAGGCCAAAACTATTGGCTGGGTTAGATGCAGAAAAAAATTATTTTTAATTTGCAACCTGATGGAGGTCAGTATAGATGGACTAATAGACCAAGTCCCACATACCGCTAGAAGCCCAAATATTTTTTCAGAGCTAGATGCAGAAATTTTTTTTATTCAACTTGCAACCTGATGGAGGTCAGTATAGATGGACTAATAGACCAAGTCCCACACACTGCTAGAAGCCCAAATATTTTTTCAGAGCTAGATGCAGAAAAAAATTATTTTTAATTTGCAACCTGATGGAGGTCAGTATAGATGGACTAATAGACCAAGTCCCACACACCGCTAGAAGCCCAAATATTTTTTCAGAGCTAGATGCAGAAAAAAATTATTTTTAATTTGCAACCTGATGGAGGTCAGTATAGATGGACTAATACACCAAGTCCCACACACCGCTAGAAGCCCAAATATTTTTTCAGAGCTAGATGCAGAAAAAAATTATATTCAATTTGCAACCTGCTGGAGGTCAGTATAGAAGGACTAATAGAACAAGTCCCACACACTGCTAGAAGGCCAAATATTTTTTCAGAGCTAAATGAAGAAAAAAATTATTTTTAATTTGCAACCTGATGGAGGTCAGTATAGATGGACTAATAGACCAAGTCCCACACACTGCTAGAAGCCCAAATATTTTTTCAGAGCTAGATGCAGAAAAAAATTATATTCAGTTTGCAACCTGATGGAGGTCAGTATAGATGGACTAATAGAATGATGCTATGCCCAAAAGATTTTACTTCACTAGGTGCAGTAAAAAAATTGGTATTCTATACACAGGTGGTATATCTTGCAACACAGATAGGCTACTCCACTGACTAACACACTCTGCAATAGGCCAAAAAGGATTAGCTTTGCTAGATTCAGCCAAATGCTGTGAAAAAAACTTGCACAGCACTGGCACAGACCTGCCTGGCAAAAACAGATAGGAACTGATGTAACCTAGTCCTGAAAAGGACTCCAATTACAATTAGTCTTTACTCCCACAATCTATCTATTTAAGAGCACAGACCTGCCTGATAAAAGTCGTAGGAAATGCTGTAACCTAGTCCTTAAAAGGACTGCAATCATAACTATTCCCTTCTCCCAAGCTATCTGTATATTTGTGCGAAAATTGGCTTGAAATTAACAAGGTATAGCGCACACAGCAACAGCGGTGCCGTCTAACACGCAGCTGCAGCAGTGAGAAAATGGTGGCGACGGGGAAAATGGCTTGGTCTTATAGGGCAAGGACATGTGACATACACTGCCAATCACACATGCCCTTGCTTGTGTGAAAAAAAGCACTTCGCTCCGTGTGTGCGCTGCTGATAGGCTGACAGATTGCACCTCCCCACTGCAAATGCGGGAAAGAGAAAAAAAAATGGAGATCTTCATTGTTCCTGCAGAGATCCATCCCCTGCCCCTCCCCCCGCCCCGCTGTACACTCAAACTGCGTATTAACATTAATTTTCATCATTACTGAGAAAAAATCCAGTTATGATTTTGGTGCACGAATAGTTATCGAACATAACCTCGAACAGCCGAATTTTTCTCAAATTGTTCGTGTTCGCCGACCGGCTCGAACACCGCCCAAAACAGCTCGAATTTGAGATTGGCGAACAGTTCGAGTAGAACAACGCTCATCTCTAGTCTTGCGCATCCAGGAGCACCAAGTCCCTGTTGTGTTGGTAGCGAGGTAAGAATCATGCTTCCTTCCTCTGCCCTCTCCCCCCAACCTCACACAACAGAAATGTGATTAAGTCTCCCTCATCTGATGAAAAATAAAAAAAATATAAATCACTGCACTCCCTATGAGTGTGCGCGAGTAGGGGCCGAACCCTGGTATATCAGTTTAAAGAACCTCGGCACTCAATCATCCTTTTGCAAGAGAAAATTTATTGACTTTGTGAAATAAACTGCACACAGAAATAACACCAAGACGTTTCGGTTTTAGCGACCTTCTTCAGTTGACTGTAGAAAATAGAACAATGTCATAGACGATTAGATACAGAAAGATCAGAATATCATTTCTAGATAACACAGTGAAAAAGAACAGCATATTCCAAATAGTGAAAAAAAGAAATTTTTCTATTTCATTATACAAGTGTGCACATTAATGCATACGTGAAATATATAGTATATACATACATAGTATATACTTTTGTAATATGCAGAGAGATAACAAAGGAGGGGGGGGAGGAGAAGGACTGGGAGAAGGGGACACAGGGATGGAACAAATAGGCTAGAGGGAAAGGGGAAGAAAAAACAAAAAACAAAATCGCTGGCAGTAGTGGGCACATACCGGGTAATTCTGCGGGAGATATGAGCAACAAATGGGTCCCAATTGGGCTGCCTAAAGGTGAGAGGGTAAAAGGAATCAGAGGCAAAGACCTCACAGAGAGCTCCAGAGAAGCGTGCTGTGCCAAAGGTTACCTGTTGAGAAGTGCGTGGGGGCATAGACATCGCAACGCGGTCTACACCGCTAGTTGGAGTAGCCACAAGTGCAGAGAGGGAGGTTTATAAAGGGCCTAAATGGGCAAAATTGAAAAAAACGCGCGAACCCGTGGCGCCGGATCGCGCATGCCCGGAAGTGCCATACGACGCAACCGGAAATGACGCGAGCGGGTCACCGTCTGCGTTCCACTAGGGGGAGAACGCATACCGGAAGTTCCGGTGTGGTACAAACAGGTGTAGCTACACCTCTTGATATATTATCACCTGGGTTCTTAATCTGGGTGGATCATCCCATGCATGTGGGCCCAAGATACTTTTGTCCATCCGGTTCATTGTTATACATTATCGTATACTCTGTCTGTTATTTATTACTGTTTTGACGCAGTGTTACCCCATAACAAATCTACCATCGCGACTTTGACTGTTGTGGTTGTGTAAGATCGTATTTGCGCTCTAACTTTTATCTCTTTTGTTGCAGATTCACCTAGGACTGTGGTCCTCTCCCACCTCCCCTTCGTTTTCCATCTATACCTCTCGTTGTTCCCCTTCCCTGGCTACGTGCATCATCCTGGAACGCAAGATATCCCTCCATGGAACGCACCGGCTTTTGTCACTTCCTGTTTGTACCACACCGGAACTTCTGGTATGCGTTCTCCCCCTAGTGGAACGCAGACGGTGACCCGCTCGCGTCATTTCCGGTTGCGTCGTATGGCACTTCCGGGCATGCGCGGTCCGGCGCCACGGGTTCGCGCGTTTTTTTCAATTTTGCCCATTTAGGCCCTTTATAAACCTCCCTCTCTGCACTTGTGGCTACTCCAACTAGTGGTGGAGACCGCGTTGTGATGTCTATGCCCCCACGCGCTTCTCAACAGGTAACCTTTGGCACAGCACGCTTCTCTGGAGCTCTCTGTGAGGTCTTTGCCTCTGATTCCTTTTACCCTCTCACCTTTAGGCAGCCCCATTGGGACCCATTTGTTGTTCATATCTCCCGCAGAATTACCCGGTATGTGCCCACTACTGCCAGCGATTTTGTTTTTTGTTTCTTCTTCCCCTTTCCCTCTAGCCTATTTGTTCCATCCCTGTGTCCCCTTCTCCCAGTCCTTCTCCTCCCCCCCCCTCCTTTGTTATCTCTCTGCATATTACTAAAGTATATACTATGTATGTATATACTATATATTTCACTTATGCATTAATGTGCACACTTGTATAATGAAATAGAAAAATTTCTTTTTTTCACTATTTGGAATATGCTGTTCTTTTTCACTGTGTTATCTAGAAATGATATTCTGATCTTTCTGTATCTAATCGTCTATGACATTGTTCTATTTTCTACAGTCAACTGAAGAAGGTCGCTAAGACCGAAACGTTTTGGTGTGATTTCTGTGTGCAGTTTATTTCACAAAGTCAATAAATTTTCTCTTGCAAAAGGACGATTGAGTGCCGAGGTTCTTTGAACTGATATACCAGGGTTCGGCCCCTACTCGCGCACACTCATAGGGAGTGCAGTGATTTATATTTTTACTTACCGATACCGGTCCACTTGCACCCCTTGGGGATATGTCCTCATCTACTTTCTCCTACAATGTGGAAGAAACCAACACAATCCTGGCTTGTACCTGTATATCAAGCGATTTCTTGAGGGTGCCCCCATGCGAGACGAGAGGGCGCAACCTAGAGAAGGACCACCGCCACCTGGTGAATCTAGAACTACACTGCACTACCTTGACTAAATACCTCAAAGTACAAAGGATCACGAGGGGCCTCAGAGTACCACTCAGACCTACTCTCTTTTCTGATCTGCCTGACTACAACAACAGATTCAAACAGATCCTGAATAAATGCTCCTTCGACCTCATGCTATTGACCGTCGATTACCTGCATAAAGCCATATCATCTACAAAGGAGCTTATCAACAGTACGGAATCACAACTTACCTCGACTCTGCAACCGGATGATTGGTCCAACCTGAAAACCAGAATCCAATCCAACGTTGACCAACATAAGAGAGATACTGAATCCAAGAAAAGGGCCAAGTTCCAACGCGACGCAGAGGACTACGAGGCGAATAGGGTGTACCGGTGGCAGGAACGATATCCACCGGGTGGCCATTCATCACGGTTCACCCACCTTTTGACTGACGCGTCCTCCTCTGGCTCCGAACCTGAGAGACGGGACCGGCTCATAAATCCCTCTCGTTTATTAGGTCATCCGCGGAGATACCCGTCACGAAGAAAACGAGGAGGGGCGGCAGGCATCGTAGACAGTACAGACTACGGCAGAGTGACCAGGTCCCAGACGCGCCCCACTTGGTAAATATTTCTTCAAAGACTCTAAACATGGCCCAGTTATCTGTACTGCAAAAAGGTCTTACTTTCTGTCCAACAATGAGGTTTAATACCTTTAAGTTGGACATGGAGTTACAACGTTTCTACCGTTCCCTTAGGCTCAAGGTCCACTTCGATCAAGGCCCTACACCTTCCGATATTACACGACAAACTCCTACCCCTAACACTGATGTAGCCATCACTGCTAAAAGTTTGGGTCTTTATACCAAGAGCACAAACAGGCCCCCCCACAACTCTCATGCTCTCGAAACATTCATAGGTTTTATTGATTCAGCTTTTAGAGGACTACGGTCCAATATGGATAGAGGGAAATTACACTTCGAACCCAACCTATCTGCTTTAGACCAACAGGCACTACGCAGCCTGCGTGATGACAATGATTTGATCATTTAACCGGCGGACAAGGGGGGTGCCATTGTCGTTATGGACAAGGCCCAATACATTAGGGAAGTTGAACGCCAACTGAGTGACACCACAACTTACCATCAGCTACCTCAGGACCCTACCCCCGAACTCAGGGATCTGATACGTGATACCATTGAGCGTCACCTTAAAGCTAGTACTATCGATACCAAAACAAGTGAATACCTCACTAAAATAAACCCAATTACCCCGGTGTTCTACGTCCTACCGAAGATACACAAGAGCCTTGTAGAACCCCCGGGTCGTCCCATTGTAGCTTCTACAGACTCATTGTTTTCCCCTCTTTCCATTTTTGTGGAGAAATTAATCACTCCTCTCATCCAAAAAAGCCCCTCTTTCCTGCTTGACACGGGCTCTTTTCTTAAGATTCTGGTCGATCACAGACAGATTCCTTCATCTGCCTTTTTGGTTTCATTGGATGTGAAGAGTCTTTATACGTCTATTCCACATGTCATGGGTATCCATACAGTCAAGTCTCTCTTGACCCAATCCCATACAGACCCACAGATTACTGACTTAGTGATTGACTTACTATCAATCATACTTCACAAAAATTATTTTCTGTTTCAAGACAGATACTATCTACAAACAAAAGGCACTGCAATGGGCTCTAATGTGGCACCACCTTACGCTAACTGCTACATGGCGGCTTTCGAGGACGACATTGTCTACACCCATCCTCTCTTCCAGTCACATTCCGTTGTCTGGAAGAGATTTATCGATGACATTTTTTGTATCTGGGACAGTCCTTTATCTACACTTGACTCATTCTTCACCGATCTTAACTCTGCATGGCCCCACCTCACGTTCACCATTACATATGATTTACACCAGATTAGTTTCCTTGATACACTAGTCATCAAAGATGATAATGGCTTTCTCACTACAGACCTATATTCAAAGCCCACGGACCGCAACGGACTGTTGCACTATACCGGTAACCATCCTGTGCATATCAAGAAATCCATACCCAAATCCCAGTTCAAAAGGGTAGAACGCATAGTGTCCGATCCCGTCACCCGCCAACACAGACTTCATGAAATGAATCGCAAATTCACTAACAGGGGCTATCCACAAGCGCTTCTCCAATCTTCAAGTGAGTCTTCCCGTGCATGCCCTGACAACTCTTGTCGTATCCCTTTTGTCCACACTTTCCACCCATTTGCCTATGTCTTGCACAAAACCATACGTAGACATTGGGGCATATTACGCACTGGCTATCGCTCTATTGCTGGCTTTCAAATGCCTTTTATGCCCTGCTTCAAGCGTGCCCCCAATTTGAGAGACTCACTTGTCAGAGCTGACATTGGTACTAACAGATCTCTCTCGACACAACGCTTCCTTCAACAACCTAAAACTGGTACCTTCCCTTGCCTTCACTGTAGACAATGTAACAATGTCACCAAAGGGAATTCAATTTACCATCCGCACACCGGCAGGAAATATACTATCAAAGGGTATTTCACGTGTGACAGCTCGTTTGTCGTCTACCTCATCAAATGTCCATGCGGCCTTCTCTACGTAGGCGAAACCATGCAACCAATCCGTGATAGAATTTCAAAGCACAAATCTACGGTCAGGTGTAAAAATCTACTCTTACCGATCCCCCATCATTTCATTACTTCAGGTCACAACATCTCCCAACTTAGGTTCCAGGTTCTGGAACAAGTGGTACAGCCGCGCCGCGGTGGAGACAGGATCCTGCTCCTTAAACAGAGGGAAGCCTTCTGGATCCACACGTTGGACACCCTTTCCCCCAGGGGACTAAATAGGGAATACGATCTCGTCTCCTTTAACTAAAGTCTCCCTTACTCCTCCATCTGTTTATATACAGTAGCTGAGCTACACCTCTTGATATATTATCACCTGGGTTCTTAATCTGGGTGGATCATCCCATGCATGTGGGCCCAAGATACTTTTGTCCATCCGGTTCACTGTTATACATTATCGTATACTCTGTCTGTTATTTATTACTGTTTTGACGCAGTGTTACCCCATAACAAATCTACCATCGCGACTTTGACTGTTGTGGTTGTGTAAGATCGTATTTGCGCTCTAACTTTTATCTCTTTTGTTGCAGATTCACCTTGTACTGTGGTCCTCTCCCACCTCCCCTTCGTTTTCCATCTATACCTCTCCTTGTTCCCCTTCCCTGGCTACGTGCATCATCCTGGAACGCAAGATATCCCTCCATGGAACGCACCGGCTTTCGTCACTTCCTGTTTGTACCACACCGGAATTTCCGGTATGCGTTCTCCCCCTAGTGGAACGCAGACGGTGACCCGCTCGCGTCATTTCCGGCTGCGTCGTATGGCACCGGAATAGTCATGCTGATAATGGCATCGTCAGCACTAAACATCTTCGTCGCCATTTCAAAACTGTGCCGAAGGGTGCATAGGTCCCCTATCTGAGACCACTCCTCCAGCGTGATTTGCCCCACCTCTGGATCTCATTGGCCCAGGCTATACTTCAGAAAGTATTGCACCAGGGCTTGTCGGTGCTGCCACAGTCGCTGCAACATGTGCAGAGTTGAATTCCACCGGGTAGGCAGATCGCATTTTAGCCGGTGAAGTGGCAGGCCCAACGACTTCTGTAGACATGTAAGTCGCTGAGCTGCGGGATGCGAACGGCGGAAGTGAGCACACAGCGACCGTGCCCTCTGCAGAAGGCCATCTAGTCCTGGATAGTGTGCTAAAAATTGCTGGACAACCAGGTTCAACACGTGAGACATACAAGGCACGTGTGTGACATTGCGCCAGTGAAGGGCCGCACCCAGGTTTGCAGCATTGTCGCACACGGCCTTCCCTGGTTTCAGGTCCAGTGGAGACAACCATTCATGAAACTGGATCTGCAGAGCTGACCACAACTCCTCAGCTGTGTGACTCACATTTCCCAGACATTTCAAAGTAAAAACTGCCTGATGACATTGAGCCCTGCTGCCAGCATAGTAAGGAGGTGTGCAGGATCCCTTCTGCGCAGTTAGAAAGCTTGTGGCATGACCAGACAGGCTTTGGGTGCAGGTGGAGGACCGAGAGGAGGTTGAGGAGGCAGAAGCAGTGGAGGAACTTCGAGATAAAGAGGATTGACGCACAACTCGTGGGGACGGCAAGACTTGGACAGCAGCCCCTAGTCCTGCTGTCACCATAGTTACCCAGTGCCCAGTCAGCGACATGTAACACCCCTGTCCATGCCTACTCGTCCAAGTGTCGGTGGTGAAATGCACCCTGTCACACACAGAGTTTCTCAAAGAAGCGGTGATGTTGTGTGCGACATGCTGGTGGAGCGCAGGCACACCTTTCTTTGAGAAGTAGTAGATACCGACTGGGCATCTGGTACTGGGGCACTGCGACGGACATAAGGTCTAGAAAAT
Organism: Phyllobates terribilis; assembly: GCF_046119375.1. Lineage (NCBI taxonomy): Eukaryota > Metazoa > Chordata > Amphibia > Anura > Dendrobatidae > Phyllobates > Phyllobates terribilis. The sequence continues at coordinate 403,957,753 of NW_027362761.1, read as the reverse complement.
CCTCTGTGTCCACCAGGCGGAAAGGCAGCATTTCTGTAGCCAAGAGCTTTCAGATGGTGAAATTCAACCTCTTAGCTTTCTCATGGCTAGGAGGAAATGATCTTTTACTTGTCCACATCTGAGGGACCGAGGGTTGGCTGTTGTGCTTAGACGGGGTTGAGAAGGGTGTCCCCGGCAAACTGCCGGTCTGTGAGGAAGATGCAGACGGACATGTTAGGTTGCCTTGATCCAAAGGTGGTGCTATCGATGTCGGACAGCGCTGAACACCAGCTGGTGTTTCCACCTACAAAGGAAATGATGACCTGCCAATCACGCTGGCTGTTGTGGGTAAAGAGGTGGCAGGTCTGCGTCCCAAAACAGGTGTGACTGCTGTCCCCCCAGTCACAGAGGATGAAGAGGCCGCGAATGCACAAGATGTGGCAGACGGTGGTTGGCCCGGCCGGCTAGGCCGCATTGTAGCACAGTGAGCTTCCCACTGCAACTTATGCTTCATATCCATGTGCCGGTTCATGCATGAAGTACTCAAACTATGTATTTTTTGGCCTCTACTTAGCTTTTGCTGACAAATGTTACAGACAACACGAGTTGGGTCATCTTTATCGATCTGAAAAAATGCCCAGGCTATGCAAGGCTTAGCACTCAAGCGACCTGAAGAGCCACCACCACTTGTGGTGAGAGGCAGAGTTGTGTTTGAGGATGCAGTTGTTGGCGTGCTTCCAGTACTACGTCTCTGTCCAGGAAGGCGCAACTTGACCTCATCATCACTAGCATCCTCCTCCACCTAATCTGCTGACCTCATCGACTGGCTGACTGTGGGTTGACAGTAAGTGGGATCTTCAACCTCGTCATCATCAGCCTGTGTGTTATCACACCAGTCGTCCTCAGAGCAAACCTCTTCCTGCCCTGACGAAAAACTAAAGTTGTCGCTCCAATCAGGTATTTGAGTCTCATCATCGTCTTCCTCATTGTCTCCACCAACAGAAGTTACAGTTTGGGAACGAGGGTCTACATTATGGTCAGAACCTTCTGCGTCTGGTCCTGGATTCGACTCATAAAGATTCTGGGCATCAGTGCAGATTAGTGTTGAGCCACCCCCGTAGTGTTCGAGTTCGGTTCGGTTCGTCGAACACCCGTGTGTTCGCCGAACTGTTCGTCGAACACCTTCGAACACCGTTAAAACCAATGGCAGGCAAACAAAAACACATAGAAACACATAGAAAACACCTTCAAAGGTGTCCAAAAGCTGACAAACTGCTCAGAAGACATAACTAACACATGGAAAAGTGACAAGTACATATAGTCATGCGAAAATAAAAGAGGTGGAGGAGTAAAAGGAGGGGAGACACAGATATAGGCATGTCATGCCCTTCTAAAATCCAAAAAGTGAGAAGCCGACACGGCCAGTCCGCTCCTGCCCGTGCCACCTCCGTGTCGCCGGGTTTGTGCCAGAGCCGCGGTGAACCCTGATGGCCAGCCCCCCTCTCCCAATACTGGTGCCTGTCCGCTGGTGGGTCGAGCGAGCCCCCCTGTGGTGGAGGCAGCTCTAAGCTTTTTAATTTAAATTGTCTCTCTAATTTGAATGAATACACTTTAAATCCATTTACAAGGATCTATTGGAGGGCAAGTCTCATGCCAGCAGCCGCGTAATTCCAGCTCCAGTAGCGTCCACTAAAGCTGCTGCAGTTAAAAAGCTTTTATAAGGATCGAGCTCGGCTGTCCACCGCAAGGCATCCTACTGCCAGTCCCAGCCCCTATGCCTTGGGGTGCCTCCTGATGCTCTTCACTGAGTATCCCATGGTCCCGAAGCATTTCCTTTGAAAAAATTAAGTGTCTAAACTACAGGTGGTGTACCTTGCTTAACAGCCGGGATAATCCGCTGACTAGCAGACACTGCTACTAGGCACAAAGTATTTCCTGAGCTAGATGCAGTTAAAAATTTGTAATTAGATACTCTCGTTGGATGCTGAGAAAGCATTCCATAGAGTCTCCTGGCACGCCATATATGATTCTCTTAAAAAGCTTGGGGTAGGGGTCTAGGGGACCCTTTTATAGCCAAAATCACGGCCCTGTATGACAATATGTCACCTAGGCTGAAGATAAATGGAACTGTAGCACCCTGAGGGCTCGGTTGCAACAGAGGTATTGCACCTCACCCAGAGGTGTGATATCTCACTCTCAGGTAAGGATGGAGTGTGGATCAGGACCCGACACCTGCATGCATTACACCACATTGCCGTGGGGCAGGGCGACCAATATGCCTCTGAGATGGGCACGACAGTCCCTGTCCCTGGCTGGAGTGGGGGGAGGGAACACTGAGGAAGGGGAACCCTGTAGTGCAGGAGCAGGGAGGAAGCAGTTCCTGGGTGCATTGAGAAGGGAGTTTAAAAGGTGGGCACCATCTTAGTTCAGTGCAGAGAAGTCTGAGCAGAAGTGGCAGGGAGCAGGGGCTCTGCATGAGCTCTGCTCCGGAGGCGGGCCTAGTAACAGAGGCCCAGGCCTGGAAGAGGGAGAAGGAAGGAAGAGGAGCGGAGAAGGCTCCAGGAACGAGGAATGAAGGGATCCCAGGGGTGCGGACGGGCGAGTCGCCACCACACGCCCGAATCCACCTGCGTGGAGGGGTCAGGCCAAAGGGGGAGACCGGTCCCCGAAACTAGTGGAGGCAGGAAACGACCCTCAGCTAGAAACCGGAGGCTGTGACATTTTATGTGGCGCAGCCCCTCGCTACACCCGCTAGGAAGGCACCACATAGGGTCAGGGAAACTGGCGCCAAGTTTACCAAGAGGAGGCCCGAGGCAGCCGGACAGAAGGGTTGGTAAGAAAGGCCAGACAAAGGACACCCAAAGGGGGTCCTGTGAAGCGCTCCAAAGTTATCTGGGAGTTGTCTGAGCCCCTCACCTGGTGAGCACAGTACGACGTGGGCAGCCGTTACCTGCAAACTTGGTCTGGATAATAAGAACTGTGAGTAAAGGCCCTGGACTGCATCACTGACTCCGTGTCGTTACTGCTGCTGCCCTGCACCATCACCCCCATCCTCCGCATACACTGCCCTGAGGCTATACTCCGTGGGGAGTTATGCTACGCTCTCCTGCACCCACAACACCAGCCTCAGCGGTCTGCCCTGCAGCGGCGGTTCACTCTGACCGCAATCCACGTGTGGCGTAGTCGGACATTTAAACATCAAAACCACATAAATAGTTCCGCCACTGGTTTGACCACCCTGAGCCACGGAACCGGGTCGCCGCCACGAAGACTACAACCACCAGCATCCACCAAAAAGGGTCCGGCTCCGGGTGTCCCAAGGCCCAGGGGGTGCATCAGAACATTTTCATCACCTTTCACAATCACCAATGGGACAAGGCAGGGATGTCCTCTGTCCCCTCTCTTATACATCCTAGTGACGGAGCACCTGCTCTCATCAATTCGCCATAACCCCAATATTAGGTGGATTGAGGTGGGAGGCACCGAGTACAAGTGCTCTCTATTTGCTGATGATGTCCTAGTATATATCACTCAATCACATATATCCATCCATGCTGTTATGGCTGAAATAGATCACTTTGTTACATGGTCAAATTTTAAAATCAATGCAGCGAAGTCTGAGGCCCTCGATGTCTCCCTCCCCAAATCCATATAGGATTCCATCCAGTCCAACTTTCCCTTTGCCTGGCCCTCACAGGGTATCAAAGACTTAGGAATTCCTATTCATAGAGACCTCTCCCATCTATGTTATCTTAAATTTTGGGCCCTTTATTGAACAACTCCATACAGACCACGGTTGGCAAGTTAGAACTGTAAGATTCACTACGTGAACCACTGGTGTTTTGTGGAAAAGTACATGTACACTGCGTTCCAAATTATTATGCAAAAAGTGTTTAGGAGTGATAAGGGAAGAATTTGTTTGTTTGTCAGTTAAACTCATTGATGGTAATGTGTGTCAGGGCTCTTTATATCACTGTAAGCAATTGCAGACACCTGTGCTAATTAGTTTGGCAGGTGTGTCCAATGAAAGGCAAGACTACTTAAGAAGGCTGTCTCACATTATTAAGCAGCCTACATTTTCTGCCAAAATGGGAAAGAAAAAGGATGTGTCGGCTGCTGAGAAGCAACAAATTGTGGAGTGTTTAGGTCAAGGCATGACTACAATCAACATTGTGCGATGATCAGGATGAAGTGTCTTGGCAATCAAGAAGTATGTAGCTGATTCACAGTACACACGTGTGCGTGCTGATAAGGGCAAATTGAGGACTCTTTCCTACAGGCAATTACGTCAGGTTGAAAGAGCAGCGGCAAAAAAGCCTTGTCATAGCAGCAGACAAGTTTTTGAAGCTGCTTGTGCCTCCAACGTCCCCCGAACAACAAGATGCAGGGTCCTTCAGAGGTTTGCAGCTGTGCATACGCCATCCTGTCGACCTCCTCTATCCACTTCACACAAGCAGAAATGGCTCCAGTGGGCCAAACATTACATGAAGACTGATTTCAAAACTGTTTTGTTCACGGATGAGTGCCGTGCAGCGCTCGATGGTCCAGATGGATGGAGTGGAGGATGGCTGGTTGATGGACACCCCAAGCAAACACGGCTACAGCGCCAACAAGGAGGAGGTGGAGTAATGTTTTGGGCTGGAATCATGGGGAGAGAGATTGTCGGCCCCTTTAGGATCCCTGAAGGCGCTAAAGATGAACTCCATAATGTATGTGGATTTTCTCAAACAGCACTTCCTGCCATGGTTCAAGAAGAAGAACCGTGTATTTCACAGCAAGATCATTTTTTTGCATGATAATGCACCATCTCATGCTGCACATAAAACATCTGCATCTCTGGCTGATATGGGCATAAAAGGGGACAAACTTATGGTGTGACCCCCATGCTCCCCTGACCTGTACCCCATTCAGAACCTTTGGAGCATCATTAAAAGGAGTGTCTATGATGGCGGGAGGCAGTTCACATCTAAGCAACAGCTCTGGGAGGGTATTCTGTCCTCATGCAAAACAATTGAAGCAGAAACCATCCAAAACCTGACAAATTCAATGGACGAGAGAGTTCAGAAGCTCCTTTCGAACAAGGGGTCCTATGTGAAAATGTAACATCACCTAGAATAAAGTTTTGAGTTGAAAACTGTTTGATTTCAGTTTCTAACAACCTGCTAATGCTTATAATTTCAAAAATGACCATTTTTTTGGTCTTTATTAAAATGAAAAGGTTGATCGAAAAGTTTGGGGGATCTAAGAGTGTGGCAACCCAGTAGTCATGATTACTTCGAATTCTGACAATATGAGGGTCATGCTGCAGGTAGTGCAGCAAGAAGGCACTTATGTGTCTTGCGCATCTCGGAGCCCCAAAATTATTTTCCGGGCTAGATGCAGCTAAAAATTATTATTAATTTTAAATCTGGTGAAGCTTTAGTATAGATGGCCTAATAGGATCAGTGATGCACACTGCTACAAAGCCCAAATTATTTTCCAGTCAAGATACAGATAAACATGATTAGTAATTTTAAATCTGGTGGAGCTTATTATAGATGGCCTAATAGAATCAGTGCTGCACACTGCTACAAAACCCAAATTATTTTCCAGCCAAGATACAGATAAACATGATTAGTAATTTGAAAGCTTAAAACGGTTGGTAGGGTGATTTTAACCAATCATCAAGCTTTTACTCTCCCCAGGATGACACAGGGGTAGAAAAGTCGTTTCGGATCCATGATTTGTTCATCTTTATGAACGTGAGTCTGTCTACATTATCAGTGGAGAGGCGCGTGCGCTTATCTGTCAGCACACCACCAGCAGCGCTGAACACACGTTCAGACAGAACGCTGGCTGCGGGGCATGACAAGATCTCCAAGGCGTATGTGGCTAGCTCCGGCCATTTATCCAGATTGGAAGCCCAAAAAGAGCAAGGGTCCAGTGACACAGTCGTGGCTTCAATGTTTACTTGGAGATACTCCTGTACCATCGTCTCTAGGCGTTGACTATGTGTCAGACTTCTTGTCTCCTGTGGCCTTGCAAAGGATGGGCTAAAAAAGTGGTGAAATGATTCCGCAAAATTGATGTTACCAGCAGATACTGTGGTTCTGTTACGGTTTGAGTGCTGAACACTTGACGGTCCCACGGTTGGCAAGTTAGAACTGTGAGATTCACTACGTGCACCACTGGTATTTTGTGGAAAAGCACATGTAAGATTCTGCAACAGTCTCTGCTGATACTCCTGCATGCGTGCATCCCTTTCTATGGCAGGAATAATTTCTGCAAATTTACTTTTGTACCGGGGATCTAACAGTGTGGCAACCCAGTAGTCAGGATTATTTCTAATTCTCACAATTCGAGGGTCATGTTGCAGGTAGTGCAGCAAGAAGGCACTCATGTGTGTTGCGCATCCAGGAGCACCAAGTCCCTGTTGTGTTGGTGGCGAGGTAACAATCATGCTTCCTTCCTCTGTCCTCTCCCCCCAACCTCGCACAACAGAAATGTGATCAAGGTCTCCCTCATCTGATGAGTCTTCCATCAGTTCGTCCTCCACTTCTTCCTGGGCTCCTGCACCTTCCTCGCTAGTTTGGCTGCTACCATGGGCCCTGGTAAAACCATCTCCCCCACCCTCACATGCCTGCCGCCTTGGTGCTGCCAACCGTCTGGACCTTGCAGATGTTAGCCCTTCCGCATACAACTCCTCCTCCTCTACTTCCTCCACTTCCTCTTGTGCCACCACCTGAATCCGAATTCTGTTTAACATGTGCTCCAGCATGTAAATCACCGGAATAGTCATGCTGATAATGGCATCGTCAGCACTAAACATCTTCGTCGCCATTTCAAAACTGTGCAGAAGGGTGCATAGGTCCCTGATCTGAGACCACTCCTCCAGCGTGATTTGCCCCACCTCTGAATCTCGTTGCCCAGGCTATACGTCAGAACGTATTGCACCAGGGTTTGTCGGTGCTGCCACAGTCGCTGCAACATGTGCAGAGTTGAATTCCACCAGGTAGGCACATCGCATTTTAGCCGGTGAAGTGGCAGGCCCAACGACTTCTGTAGAGATGTAAGTCGCTGAGCTGCGGGATGCGAATGGCGGAAGTGAGCACACAGCGACCGTGCCCTCTGCAGAAGGCCATCTAGTCTGGGATAGTGGGCTAAAAATTGCTGGACAACCAGGTTCAACACGTGAGCCATACAAGGCACGTGTGTGACATTGCCCCGGCGAAGGGCCGCACCCAGGTTTGCAGCATTGTCGCACACGGCCTTCCCTGGTTTCAGGTCCAGTGGAGACAACCATTCATGAAATTGGTTCTCCAGAGCTGACCACAACTCCTCAGCTGTGTGACTCACATTTCCCAGACATTTCAATGTAAAAACCGCCTGATGACGTTGAGCCCTACTGCCAGCATAGTAAGGAGGTGTGCAGGATCCCTTCTGCGCAGTTAGAAAGCTTGTGGCATGACCAGACAGGCTTTGGGTGCAGGTGGAAGACCGAGAGGAGGTTGAGGAGGCAGAAGCAGTGGAGGAACTTTGACATAAAGAGGATTGACGCACAACTCGTGGGGACGGCAAGACTTGGACAGCAGCCCCTTGTCCTGCTGTCACCATAGTTACCCAGTGCCCAGTCAGCGACATGTAACGCCCCTGTCCATGCCTACTCGTCCAAGTGTCTGTGGTGAAATGCACCCTGTCACACACAGAGTTTCTCAAAGAAGAGGTGATGTTGTGTGCGACATGCTGGTGGAGCGCAGGCACACCTTTCTTTGAGAAGTAGTGCCGACTGGGCATCTGGTACTGGGGCACTGCGACGGACATAAGGTCTCGAAAATCCTCTGTGTCCACCAGGCGGAAAGGCAGCATTTCTGTAGCCAAGAGCTTGCAGATGGTGAAATTCAACCTCTTAGCTTTCTCATGGCTAGGAGGAAATGGTCTTTTACTTGTCCACATCTGAGGGACCGAGGGCTGGCTATTGTGCTTAGACGGGGTTGATAAGGGTGTCCCCGGCAAACTGCCGGTCTGTGAGGAAGATGCAGGCGGACATGTTAGGTTGCCTTGATCCAAAGGTGGTGCTATCGATGTCGGACAGCGCTCAACACCAGCTGGTGTTACCACCTCCAAAGAAAATGATGACCTGCCAATCACGCTGGCTGTTGCGGGTAAAGAGGTGGCAGGTCTGCGCCCCAAAACAGGTGTGACTGCTGTCCCCCCAGTCACAGAGGATGAAGAGGCCGCGGATGCACAAGATATGGCAGACGGTGGTTGGCCCGGCCGGCTAGGCAGCATTGTAGCACACTGAGCTTCCCACTGCAACTTATGCTTCATGTCCATGTGCCGGTTCATGCATGAAGTACTCAAACTATGTATTTTTTGGCCTCTACTTAGCTTTTGCTGACAAATGTTACAGATAACATGAGTTGGGTCATCTTTATCGATCTGAAAAAATGCCCAGGCTATGCAAGGCTTAGCACCCATGCGACCTGAAGAGCCACCACGACTTGTGGTGAGAGGCAGAGTTGTGTTTGAGGATGCAGTTGTTGACGTGCTTCCAGTACTACGTCTCTGTCCAGGAAGGCGCAACCTGACCTCGTCGTCACTAGCATCTTCTGTTAGAACCTTGCTGTTAGGTTTTTTTTCCTTTGCTGGTCACATGACCTTGTTGGCCTATTTAATCCTGCTCCGCCCTTCTGGCTTTGCTGGACTTCATTGTATATCTACTTTCTAGCTAGCCTGTGCTCTGTATCTAACTCTGTTAGTTTGCTTGGTCTACTGACCTCTATGTTCTATATATATTGTTTGTTCGTCTGTCTGCTACTATTTCTGTTAGGAGGTGTCCCATATTCCTCCCAGTCCTTAGTACTTGTAGGGATTCCCTCCCCACATCTATAGGTCTCCGTACAGACTAGCTTAGGACTTTAGCAGGTCTGATCGCAGGATCAGGTCCCCTGTTACATCGTAGGGATTAAGCTGAGTTCTATCGTAGGGACAGATCTCCTCTCTTTCCTTAGCTCTGGTAGCAGAACATAACAGTAAGTCCAGCCAGCAAATTCTCAAAGGAAAGATTTTTCTGTTCCATCATGGTGTCGGTTCAGGATTTGGTTCATCGCCTGCAGGGACTCTCTCTGGAGGTGGCCGAGCTCCGTCAGCACGTGAGTAACTGTCCTGGAGCACATTTCTTGGAGCCTAAGGTATGTTTGCCGGATTTATTTTTTGGTGAACACCGAGAATTTTTTTCATTTAAAAATGCTTGCTTATTGTATTTTCGTTTGAGACCTAAGTCCTCTGGGGATGAATCCCAGCGCGTAGGGTTCATAATGTCACTTTTGCGCAAAGAGCCTCAGGAGTGGGCCTTTTCTTTGCAACCTAGTGATTCATGCTTCAGATCAGTGGATAGTTTTTTGTCTGCTTTGGGACTATTATATGATGATCCTGACCGTGTCGCATCAGCTGAGACTGAGTTGAGACGTTTAAAACAAGGATCAGGTAATGTTGAAAAATATTGTACTCATTTCCGTCGTTGGTCGACTCAAACAGGGTGGAACGATTCTGCTCTGAAAAGTCTATTTCTTGCTGGGCTCAGTGAAAGGGTTAAAGACCTGCTAATTGCTTATCCTACACCTGAGGATTTGCAACAGGCTATGCAATTAGCTATACGGGTGGATAGAAGACTGCGTGCTAGGGTTAATGAGAGCAAATCCTCTGCTATGTCAGTTTCTGGTTATGATAATGTGTGTACTAACAGTGGTGAACCGATGGAGATTGGATCGGTGGCACCTCTCTCTCAAGAAAAAGACCGTCGTTTTTCGGAAGGCTTGTGTTTCTATTGCGGAAAATCTGGTCATTTGATTAAAGGCTGTGAGCTTCGTATGAAGAAAAAAAAAAAAAAAGGTCAGTCACGCCCGTATTGCCTGTTTAAATTCCAAGGGTATATTTTTAGCTGCTTCCACGATTGCTCAGGAAAAATTAATGGAATTTCGGGTGTTTGTTGATTGCGGGTCTACACTGAATGTAATTGATGGGGGATTCGTGGAAAAACTCAATTTAAAACCTGAACCTTTATCATCCCCCATTGCTGTGGTTTCTGTGGATGGCTCCCCTTTGAAGAATATTACTCTCAAGGTCAGTGAATTTCCTCTCACTATTAATGGTGTTCACCATGAGAAATTGGATTTGGTAGTGTTGAATAACTTGCCTTCTCCAGTAATATTGGGTTTGCCCTGGTTAAAATTTCACAATCCTGTACTGGATTGGTCTACCAGTGAAATTAAATCCTGGAGCCATAATTGTTATGACAAGTGTTGTAACGGGCGTATTGCAGCTTTGGATAGGGGAGAATTGCCTGTTCCTATTCAGGATTTTTGGAGAGTTTTTTCTGAGAAAGAATCGCAGGTTTTGCCTCCCCATAGAGACTATGATTGTTCTATTGAATTTGTCCCTGGAGCGACTCTTCCTAAAAGTCGTTTATTTAACCTTACTATTCTTGAGAGGAAGGCTTTGGAGGAATACATACAGACAAGTTTGGCCGCTGGTCACATTAGGCCCTCTAAGTCTCCTGTGGCGGTTGGATTTTTTTTTGTAAAAAAAAAGGACGGCGGTTTACGTCCTTGTCTGGATTTTCGTGAGATTAACAAAATTACGGTACGCAATCCTTACCCACTGCCATTGATTCCTGATCTGTTTAACCAGTTATTGGGGGCCAAGTGGTTCTCTAAAATTGACCTTAAGGGGGCATACAATCTGTTGCGCATGAAGGAGGGTGATGAATGGAAGACTGCTTTTAACACTCCTGTGGGTCATTTTGAGAATCTGGTTATGCCTTTTGGTCTTACTAATGCTCCTGCATTTTTTCAGAATCTGATTAATGACATCCTTAGACCTTTGATCGGTAAAAATGTGGTTGTGTATTTGGATGACATTTTGATTTATTCGCCAGATCTGGAGTCTCATTGGCGGAGCGTGCGTGAGGTATTACAGTTATTAATGGACAATTCGCTTTTTGCTAAGCTGGAGAAATGTGAGTTCGCTGTACAGAGAATTAGTTTTTTGGGCTACATTATCTCCAGCAAAGGTTTTGAGATGGATCCGGTTAAGGTTCAGGCTGTGCAGGAATGGCCTAGGCCTATTGGTTTGAAATCGATACAGAGGTTTTTGGGTTTCGCCAATTACTATAGAAAATTCATAAAAAATTTTTCTAGTATTGTCAAACCTCTGACTGATCTCACCAGGAAAGGTGCTGATGTGGTTCAGTGGTCTTCTGAGGCCATTGAAGCTTTTGTGTATCTCAAGGAGAGGTTCACCTCTGCTCCCATCCTTATGCAGCCTGATGTTACTAGGCCGTTTTTGGTTGAGGTTGATGCTTCCTCTGTGGGGGTTGGCGCAGTATTGTCTCAGGATAACGGGGATGGATTACATCCCTGTGCCTTTTTTTCAAAAAAAATTTCGGAGACTGAATTGAATTACGATATTGGTAATCGGGAATTATTGGCTATTAAACTCGCATTTGAACACTGGCGCCACTTCTTGGAAGGTGCGGAATTTCCCGTTCAGGTTCTTACGGATCATAAAAATCTGATATATCTTGATGCTGCCAAGCGCCTGAATGCCCGTCAGGCTAGGTGGGCACTGTTTTTCTCGCGGTTTAATTTCTCCGTTACTTACATCCCTGGTACTAAGAATGTTAAGGCGGATGCCTTGTCTCGCAGTTTTTCTCCCATAGTCGGTGCTGAGAAAGAGGAAAACATTTTACAAGAAGGTGTTGTGATAGCTGCTTTAGACTCCGTTTTGGAAGATGAGATTCTTAAAGCTCAGGAGAATGCCCCATCTAACACTCCTCATGGGAGGTTGTTTGTGCCTGGGACCTTTAGGAGAGATTTGTTTGTTGAGTGTCACGAATCTCGGTTGGCAGGTCATCCCGGAATCTCTGAGACCAAGAGACTGGTGGGTCGCAGTTTTTGGTGGCCTGGATGGCAGAAGGAAGTCATTAAGTGGGTGCGCCAATGTACTATATGTGCTAGATCTAAGTCCTCACATACTCCTGCTGCAGGGTTGCTTTGTCCTTTGGAGGTCCCCAGTGCTCCTTGGACACATTTGGCTATGGACTTTATAACTGACCTTCCCCCCTCTGAGGGTTTTACTGTCATCTGGGTGGTCATGGACCGTTTTAGCAAGATGTGTCACTTGGTTCCCTTCGTCAAACTGCCCTGCGCTAAAACTCTCGCTAAGGCCTTTGTCAAGGAAATTGTCAGACTTCATGGCGTTCCTACTGACATTGTTTCTGATAGGGGTCCTCAGTTCGTGGCTCGTTTTTGGCGTGCCTTTTGTGACAGGTTGGGAATTCATTTGTCGTTTTCGTCCGGATATCATCCTGAATCTAATGGCCAGACAGAAAGGAAAAACCAGGATGTTGAGCAGTTCTTGCATTGTTTTGTGGCAGGCAATCAAGAGGGGTGGTCTGAGTTTCTGTCACTTGCCGAATTTGCTCTGAACAATCATACATCTTCTTCTGCTGGTTGTTCGCCTTTTTTTTGTTGTTCTGGGAGACATCCGTCGTTTGGGTGGTTCTCCAAGTTGGGATCTGCCGTGCCTGAGGAGGAGAATTTTTCCGGTGATTTGGAAAGAGTTTGGACGGATGTGCGTGGTAATCTCCAGGAGGCCAGCAGAAAATCTAAAGACTACTTTGATAGGAAACGACAGGAGGTTTTGTTCGCTGTTGGTGACATGGTTTGGTTGTCCTCTAGGAATCTGCGGTTGAGGATTCCTTCTAAGAAATTGGGTCCCAAGTTTGTAGGGCCCTTTAAGGTGCTTCAGGTTGTCAACCAATCTGCTGTTAGGTTGGAGGTTCCTACCTCCTGGAGAATTAATCCGGTCTTTCATGTCTCTCTGTTAAAAAAAGCTGTTGTGTCGGATGGTGACGCCTCTGCCTCTGTTCCTCCGGTGGTGGAGGACGGGGAATATGAAATTTCTCGCATACTTGACTATAGACGGTATAGAGGTAGTTTGCAGTATCTTGTGGCCTGGAAAGGTTTCGGACCCGAGGATAACTCTTAGGTGAGGTCAGATGATGTTTCCGCGTCCAGACTTATCAGAGCGTTTCACAGGAGATTTCCTGATAAGCCTGGTCCTAGGGGATCCGGAGGATCCTCTTAGAAGGGGGGGTACTGTTAGAACCTTGCTGTTAGGTTTTTTTTCCTTTGCTGGTCACATGACCTTGTTGGCCTATTTAATCCTGCTCCGCCCTACTGGCTTTGCTGGACTTCATTGTATATCTACTTTCTAGCTAGCCTGTGCTCTGTATCTAACTCTGTTAGTTTGCTTGGTCTACTGACCTCTATGTTCTATATATTTTGTTTGTTCGTCTGTCTGCTACTATTTCTGTCAGGAGGTGTCCCATATTCCTCCCAGTCCTTAGTACTTGTAGGGATTCCCTCCCCACATCTATAGGTCTCCGTACAGACTAGCTTAGGACTTTAGCAGGTCTGATCGCAGGATCAGGTCCCCTGTTACATCGTAGGGATTAAGCTGAGTTCTATCGTAGGGACAGATCTCCTCTCTTTCCTTAGCTCTGGTAGCAGAACATAACATCTTCCTCCACCTCCTCTGCTGACCTCATCTCTTGGCTGACTGTGGGTTGACAGTAAGTGGGATCTCCAACCTCATCATCATCACCCTGTGCGTTATCACACCCGTCGTTCTCAGAGCCAACCTGTTCCTGCCCTGACAAAAAACTAAAGTTGTCGCTCCAATCAGGTATTTGAGACTTATCATCGTCTTCCTCATTGTCTCCACCAACAGGAGTTACAGTTTGGGAATGAGGGTCTTCATTATGGTCAGAACCTTCTGCGTCTGGTCCTGGATCCGACTCATAAAGATTCTGGGCATCAGTGCAGATCATTTCCTCGTCTGGATTCACAGAAGCGCTGGAGTCGACCTCTGATTCCCAGGCTATAGTATGAGTAAACAGCTCTGCAGACTCAACCATCTGTTCTACCTCATACTCAGACGGGCAGCTGGAGATTTGGGAGCTGTGAGGAAGCAAGTGCAATTGGGGTGACACCTTTGAGGACTGGAGTATTTGTGATGTTGAAGTTGATGTGGAGGAGAACCCACTTAAAGGAGCACTTGATATCCGTTGAAGCACCTGCTGTTTCTGTGCCTCATCTGGAATTTGTAGCGATTGGCGTGGCCGTAAGAAAGGGATCTTATCACATTGTCCGCTAAAAGAAGTAGACATTTTAGTTTGGCTGGAAGATGGTCTTTCTTCTGCAGATGTTACTGTTGCTTTAACACCTACCCCACGGACACAACCTTTTTTCCCCTTCCCAACACGCCTATTCCCCTTTCCACCAGCAGCAGGCCTTTTTCCACTCATTTTGGTGGTTAACTAATTCACAACTCTGGAGTTGTTTGCACAAAAAAACAATGGATGGGAACCGAGCAGAGCTGAGTGGCCAAACTTTGGTATTAGGCCAAAACTATTGGCTGGGTTAGATGCAGAAAAAAATTATATTCAATTTGCAACCTGATGGAGGTCTGTATAGGTGGATTAATAGAACAAGTCCCACACACAGCTAGAAGCCCAATATTTTTTCAGAGGTAGATGCAGAAAAAAATATATTCAGTTTGCAACCTGATGGAGGTCTGTATAGATGGATTAATAGAACAAGTCCCACACACAGCTAGAAGCCCAATATTTTTTTAGAGGTAGATGCAGAAAAAAATATATTCAGTTTGCAACCTGATGGAGGTCAGTATAGATGGACTAATACAACAAGTCCCACACACAGCTAGAAGCCCAATATTTTTTCAGAGGTAGATGCAGAAAAAAATATATTCAGTTTGCAACCTGATGGAGGTCTGTATAGATGGATTAATAGAACAAGTCCCACACACAGCTTGAAGCCCAATATTTTTTCAGAGCTAGATGCAGAAAAAAATATATTCAGTTTGCAACCTGATGGAGGTCTGTATAGATGGAATAATAGAACAAATCCCACACACAGCTAGAAGCCCAATATTTTTTCAGAGGTAGATGCAGAAAAAAATATATTCAGGTTGCAACCTGATGGAGGTCTGTATAGATGGATTAATAGAACAAGTCCCACACACAGCTAGAAGCCCAATATTTTTTCAGAGGTAGATGCAGAAAAAAATATATTCAGTTTGCAACCTGATGGAGGTCTGTATAGATGGATTAATAGAACAAGTCCCACACACAGCTAGAAGCCCAATATTTTTTCAGAGCTAGATGCAGAAAAAAATTATATTCAATTTGCAACCTGATGGAGGTCAGTATAGATGGACTAATAGAATGATGCTATGCCCAAAAGATTTTACTTCACTAGGTGCAGTAAAAAATTGGTATTCTATACACAGGTGGTATATCTTGCAACACAGATAGGCTACTCCACTGACTAACACACTCTGCAATAGGCCAAAAAGGATTAGCTTTGCTAGATTCAGCCAAATTCTGTGAAAAAAACTTGCACAGCACTGGCACAGACCTGCCTGGCAAAAACTGATAGGAACTGATGTAACCTAGTCCTGAAAAGGACTCCAATTACAATTAGTCTTTACTCCCACAATCTATCTATTTAAGAGCACAGACCTGCCTAATAAAAGTCGTAGGAAATGCTGTAACCTAGTCCTTAAAAGGACTGCAATCACAACTATTCCCTACTCCCAAGCTATCTGTAGATTTGTGCGAAAATTGGCTTGAAATTAACAAGGTATAGCGCACACAGCAACAGCGGTGCAGTCTAACACGCAGCTGCAGCAGTGAGAAAATGGTGGCGACGGGGAAAATGGCTGGGTCTTATAGGGCAAGGACATGTGACATACACTGCCAATGACACATGCACTTGCTTGTGTGAAAAAAAGCACTTCGCTCCGTGTGTGCGCTGCTGATAGGCTGACAGATTGCACCTCCCCACTGCAAATGCGGGAAAGAGAAAAAAAAATGGAGATCTTCATTGTTCCTGCAGAGATCAATCCCCTGCCCCTCCCCCACTCCGCTGTACACTCAAACTGCGTATTAACATTAATTTTCATCATTACTGAGAAAAAATCCAGTTATGATTTTGGTGCACGAACAGTTATCGAACATAACCTCGAACAGCCGAATTTTTCTCAAATTGTTCGTGTTCGCCGAACGGCTCGAACACCACCCAAAATCTCGAATTTGAGATTGGTGAACAGTTCGAGTAGAACAACGCTGATCTCTAGTGCAGATCATTTCCTCGTCTGGATACACAGAAGCTCGAGAGCCAACCTCTGATTCCCAGGCTATAGTATGAGTAAACAGCTCTGCAGACTCAACCATCTGTTCTACCCCATACTCAGACGGGCAGCTGGAGACTTGAGAGCTGTGAGGAAGCAAGTGCGATTGGGGTGACACCTCTGAGGACTGGAGTATTTGTGATGTTGAAGTTGAGGTGGAGGAGAGCCCACTTAAAGGAGCACTTGATATCCGTTGAAGCATCTGCTGTTTTTGTGCCTCATCTGGAATTTGTAGCGATTGGCATGGCCGTAAGAAAGCGATCTTATCACATTGTCCGCTAAAAGAAGTAGACATCTTAGTTTGGCTGGAAGATGGTCTTTCTTCTGCAGATGTTATTGTTGCTTTAACACCTATCCCACGGACACAACCTTTTTTTCCCTTCCCAACACACCTATTCCCCTTTCCACCAGCAGCCGGCCTTTTCCATTCATTTTGGTGGTTAACTAATTGACAACTCTGGAGTTGTTTGCACAAAAAAACAATGGATGGGAACCGAGCAGAGCTGAGTGGCCAAACTGTGGTATTAGCCCAAAAGTATTGGCTTGGTTTCATGTAGATAAAAAATATTTTGAATTTGCAACCTGGTGGAGGTTAGTATAGATGGACTAGTAGAACAAGTCCCACACACTGCTACAAGCCCAAATATTTTTTCAGAGCTAGATGTAGATAAAAATTATATTGAATTTGCAACCTGGTGGAGGTTAGTATAGATGGACAAATAGAACAAGTCGCACACACTGCTACAAGCCGAAGCCGAAATATTTTTTCAGCGCTAGATGCAGATAAAAATCATATTGAATTTGCAACCTGGTGGAGGTTAGTATAGCTGGACTAATAGAACAAGTCCTACACACTGCTACAAGCCGAAATATTTTTTCAAAGCTGGATGCAGATAAAAATTATATTGAATTTGCAACCTGGTCGAGGTTAGTATAGATGGACTAACAGAACAAGTCCCACACACTGCTACAAGCCGAAATATTTTTTCAGAGCTAGATGCAGATAAAAATTATATTGAATTTGCAACCTGGTGGAGGTTAGTATAGATGGACTAATAGAACAAGTCCCACACACTGCTACAAGCCGAAGCAGAAATATTTTTTCAGAGCTAGATGCAGATAAAAATTATATTGAATTTGCAAGCTGGTGGAGGTTAGTATAGATGGACTAATAGAACAAGTCCCACACACTGCTCCAAGCCTAAGCCGAAATAATTTTTCAGAGCTAGATGCAGATAAAAATTATATTGAATTTGCAACCTGGTGGAGGTTAGTAAAGATGGACTAATAGAACAAGTCCCACACACTGCTACAAGCCGAAATATTTTTTCAGAGCTAGATGCAGATAAAAATTATATTGGATTTGCAACCTGGTGGAGGTTGTAAGGGGTCTGGGAGGTGGAACCTCTGAGCAACTATACAAAGGGGTAGTCCTTTTAAGGAAGCAGGTGGCTCCCAGGGAAGGCGGGCAGGTAGTCACGGCAAGTGACAGGGACAGTCTCTGGGCAGAAGGGCAGGAGGTCACGGCAAGTGACGGGGACAGTCTCTTGACAGGCGGATGGTCACGGCAAGTGACAGCAGGGTAAGAGTCTCTAGACGGGCAGGTGGTCACGGCAAGTGACAGCAGGGAAAGAGTCTCTAGATAGGCTAGCAGGCAGATAGCAGGTGAGCGCTCCCAGGTGAGCGGGCAAGAGTCTCTGGACAGGCAGGTGGTCACGGCAAGTGACGGCAGAGCCTCCAGGTAGGCTAGCAGGCAGGTAGCAGGTAAGCGCTCCCAGGTGAGCGGGCAAGAATCTCTGGACAGGCAGGTGGTCACAGCAAGTGACGGCTAAGCCTCCAGGTAGGCTAACAGGCATGTAGCAGGTCAACACTCCCAGGTGAGCGAGTAAGAGTCTCTGGACAGACAGGCAGGTATCAGGCAGGTATCTGGCAGGTACTTCCTGGTCCGCAGGCGGACTGATCCATAGACAGACTGGCAGGTGCTGGTAGGCAGACTGTCGGACCACAGGATAGCAAGCAAGTAAGCAGATATCAGGCAGGTATCAAGCAGGAATCTGGCAGGTGACTGGCAGGTAACTGGTAACGGGACCGGAGGGCTGAAGCAGAGTTGAAAGGCTTTGCAACAACATTGCTCGGGCACCTCCATTTTGAAGGAGGTGCCTTATATATAGTGAGGTCCTCCGCCATTGGCCGGGGACTCCTTAGGACGGCGCGCGCGGCTCCTTTAAGAGAGGGGAAGCGCGCGCGCGCCCTAAGCACAGAGGCCGGTAAGCAGCGAGCGCTGCCAGCAGAGCAGGAGGAAGACGCCGGGCACGGAGCGGAGAGGTGAGGGGAACGGCGTAACTGTCTAGCAGGAGGCAGGGACGCCAACGCTACAGTACCCCCCCCTTTAGGCCCCTTTTTTTGGTCAGACAGAAATTTATCAATTATGAGCGGGGCATGGATGTTCTCCCGGGGCTCCCATGTTCTCTCCTCAGGACCAAACCCCTTCCAATCCACTAGAAAAAAGGTCCTTCCTCTTACCCTTTTGGTGGCCAAAATGTTCTCTACCTCAAACTCGTTTTCAGCGGAAACCGGAGCAGGAGGCGTACCTGTAGACTTGGAAAAAGAGTTAAGTATCACGGGTTTGAGTAGAGATACATGGAAGGAGTTAGGAATCCGCAAATTGGCAGGGAGTTTCAATTTATAGGCCACCGGGTTGATTTGTTTGATAACTTCCAGTGGGCCGATGAACCGAGGCCCTAACTTGTAGGAAGGAATCTTGAGCCGGACATATTTGGACGAGAGCCAGACCTTATCTCCAGGACAGAATTGTGGTGGATCCAGACGTCTCTTGTCAGCCTGTTTTTTCATCCGCTCGGATGACTGAAGAAGTGCGGATCTAGTACTTTCCCAAATGGAGGAAAATTCGTTAACGAGAGATTCCGCAGCCGGATTGTCCACCGAGGCGGAGACGGGAAACGGAATCCGAGGATGCTGACCGAAGACTACAAAAAACGGGGATTTGGAGGAAGATTCGGTCTCGTGATTATTATTTTAAGAAAATTCGGCCCACGGTAAAAGATCCACCCAGTCGGAATGGTGAGCATTATCAAAGTGCCGGAGGTAACTGGTTAAAATTTGGTTGATCCGTTCTACTTGGCCATTGGACTGTGGGTGATAAGCAGAAGAAAAGTCCAAGGTGACCCCCAGCAGTTTACACATGGCTTGCCAAAAACGAGAGGTGAACTGAACCCCTCGGTCGGATACGATGTGGAGAGGAAGACCATGAAGACGGAAGACATGATGGATAAAGTCTTTAGCTAACTCTGATGCAGACGGGAGACCCGGCAGGGGAATAAAGTGAGCCATTTTGGAGAAGCGGTCAGCGACCACCCATATGACCGTACAACCGGCAGAGACAGGGAGGTCCGTAATAAAGTCCATAGCTATATGCTGCCTCGGGGCAGCAGGTACAGGAAGAGGAAGGAGACGGCCGGCTGGCAGATGTCTCGGAACCTTGTTGCGGGCGCAGGACACACAGGCTGAAACAAAGTCTATTACGTCCTTGTGCAGGGTAGACCACCAGTAATGCCGGGTAATAAGCTGGAGGGTCTTTTTCTGACCAGCGTGGCCAGCTAGCTTGGATGAGTGTCCCCAGTGTAGAACCTTCTCACGATCAGGAACAGTTACGAACGTCTTACCGGGTGGAAGACGATTTAGATTCACGGGGGCCACCTGCATTACTTTGGCAGGGTCGATGATGTGTTTAGGCTCCTCCTCAAGATCAGAGACCAAAAAGGATTGGGATAAGGCATCAGCTTTGACGTTTTTGTCAGCCGGGCGAAAATGAAGAATGAAATTAAAGCGGGCGAAGAACAAGGACCACCGGGCTTGGCGCGGGTTAAGTCTCTGGGCACTCTGGAGGTAAGCCAAGTTCTTGTGGTCAGTGTAAATTATTACCGGGTGAAGAGCCCCCTCGAGCAGGTAACGCCACTCCTCCAGTGCCAGCTTAATGGCCAACAATTCTCCGTCTCCTATAGAATAATTGCGCTCCGAAGAGGAGAAGAGTTTGGAGAAGAAGTTACCATTCTTCCGGAAGACGACTTTTGGGTAAGTACTGCTCCGGCTCCGGAGGAGGAAGCGTCGACTTCAAGAAAGAATTGTTTGTTGCCGTCCGGACGATGCAGCACAGGGGCGGAGGAAAAAGCTCGTTTTAAGGAAAGGAAGGCCCCCTCTGCTTTGGGCGGCCATTCTCTTGGATTAGCACCCTTACAGGTGAGCGCCGAGATAGGGGCAATCCGGGAAGAGAAGTGCGGAATGAAGAGGCGGTAGTAGTTGGCGAAGCCCAGGAACCGCTGAATAGCCTTCAACCCCTCTGGTCGGGGCCACTTCTCGATGGCAGACAGTTTCTCAGGGTCCATTTGTAGGCCGGTCTGAGAGATTATGTAGCCCAGAAACGGAAGCGAGGTCTGCTCAAAGAGGCACTTCTCATATTTAGCGTAGAGGTGGTTCTGCCTGAGCCTGAGCAGGACCTGACGAACGTCCCTCCGGTGAGTGAGAAGATCCGGAGAGAAGACCAAGATGTCGTCCAGGTACACCACCACGCAGGAGTAGAGAAGGTCACGGATGATGTCATTGACCAACTCTTGAAAGACGGCGGGAGCATTACAGAGACCGAAGGGCATTACAAGATATTCATAGTGGCCATTCCGGGTGTTGAATGCCGTCTTCCATTCATCCCCCTGACGGATACGGACCAGGTTATACGCCCCACGGAGGTCCAGCTTGGTGAAGATTCTAGCCCCCCTCAGACGGTCAAATAAATTCAGGAATGAGCGGAAGGGGGTATTTATTCTTCACTGTGATCTGATTAAGGCCTCTATAGTCTATACAGGGATGGAGTGAGCCGTCCTTCTTTTTGACGAAAAAGAAGCCTGCTCCCGCCGGGGAGGTGGATTTCCGGATAAATCCCTGGGCCAGATTCTCCTCAATATATTCAGACATTGACCGGGTCTCAGCAGCAGACAAAGGGTAAGTACGCCCACGGTGAGGAGTAGCGCCGGGCATCAGGTCAACTGGGCAGTCGTATGGTCTATGAGGGTGTAATGTCTCTGCTTCTTTTTTATTAAAGACATCTGCAAAAGACCAATAGGGAGCCGGTAGGCCGGGTAGATTGGCTGGGGTAGGAGAAGGATGAGCAGGATGAACGGGAACTAAACAAGTCTTATGGCAGTCCTGTCCCCAGTGAAGAACTTCTCCGGTCTGCCAATCAAGCACGGGTGCGTGCCTCTGGAGCATAGGTAGGCCTAGCAAGAGGGCGTAAAAGAGTCCAGGCAGAACATGGAAGCAGATGCTCTCAGAGTGCAGCATTCCCACCTGCAGAGTTATGGATTCGGTGATGAGTTGGATGGGATGTGGTAAGAGGCCCCCATCCACGGCGGCGACAGATAAGGGTACAGCCAGAGGTTTGGTGGGAATGCAGTATTTCTCTACCAGGGACTGAGAAATGAAATTTCCGGCAGCTCCAGAGTCAAGTTGAGCCAGTTCAAAATAACGGTTCTCCCCGCAGATGATAGAGACCGACAGCATTAGAGATGGAGAGGGTTTATTTCTGTCTAGGGTGACCTCTCTGAGCGATCCTAGACACAGGCGTTTCCCGACCTCTCCGGACAGGAACGGATCCGGTGCTCCTTACTGCCACAGTAGAAGCAGCTCCCCTCGGCACGGCGTAATTCTTGACGGGTCTTGACCATCTTGGTCTGGTCGACCTGCATAGGCTCGGGTGAGTGCGCCGGAGGAGTAACGGAGAAAGTGACGGATCTCTGGAAGGTAGGGGCAAGGCGTGGAAACCTCCTCTCACGGGTGACCTCTTTGGTGCGCTCCTGGAACCGGATGTCAATCCGGGTGGCAAGTGTAATTAAGTCGTCGAGAGTGGTAGGAATGTCCCGACCGGCGAGTTCATCTTTAATACGGCCGGACAGACCCTCCCAGAAGACGGACACCAGGGCGTCGTTATCCCAGGCAAGCTCCGAAGCAAGGGTACGGAACCGTATGGCATATTGGCCCACGGTGAGACTTCCTTGGCGGAGGCGTAGCAGAGATGAGGCGGATGAGGTCCTCCGTCCTGGTTCGTCGAAGACCTTCCGGAAAGCCGAGAGAAAGGCTGGCAGATTGGACACCAGGGGGTCTCCTCTCTCCCATAGAGGATTTAGCCAGGCCAGCGCCTCCCCCGTGAGATGGGACATGATGAAGGCTACTTTGGCTCGGTCGGTGGAAAACTGGTGTGCCAACAGTTCGAAGTGCAGAGTGCACAGGTTAATGAAGCCCCGTGCCTGACCGGGATCTCCGCCAAAATGAGGCGGGGCGGTGAGGCGGGGCCCGGGAAGAGATGCCATGGAATTGATGGGCAGCGGCGCTGCCGGGGTAGGAGTCGTGCGACTGGAAGCTGGTCCCGAAGATGTAGTCAGTGTGTCCAGACGGGAGTTAACACTACGCAGGTGGCTCAGGATGGACTCCTGTTGGGACCTCTGACGGGACAGTTCATGGCATAGGTCCGAGAGCGAGGGAGCTTGGGTGCCACCGGGTTCCATGGCCCGAGCAAACTGTAACGGATCTGGGACGTGGAACCTCTGAGCAACTATACAAAGGGGCAGTCCTTGTAAGGAAGCGGGTGGCTCCCAGGGAAGGCGGGCAGGTAGTCACGGCAAGTGACAGGGACAGTCTCTGGGTAGAAGGGCAGGAGGTCACGGCAAGTGACGGGGACAGTCTCTTGACAAGCGGATGGTCACGGAAAGTGACAGCAGGGTAAGAGTCTCTAGACGGGCAGGTGGTCACGGCAAGTGACAGCAGGGAAAGAGTCTCGAGATAGGCTAGCAGGCAGGTAGCAGGTGAGCGCTCCCAGGTGAGCGGGCAAGAGTCTCTGGACAGGCAGGTGGTCACGGCAAGTGACGGCAGAGCCTCCAGGTAGGCTAGCAGGCAGGTAGCAGGTGAGCGCTCCCAGGTGAGCGGGCAAGAGTCTCTGGACAGGCAGGTGGTCACGGCAAGTGACGGCAGAGCCTCCAGGTAGGCTAGCAGGCAGGTAGCAGGTGTGCACTCCCAGGTGAGCGGGCAAGAGTCTCTGGACAGGCAGGTGGTCACAGCAAGTGACGGCAGAGCCTCCAGGTAGGCTAGCAGGCAGGTAGCAGGTAAGCGCTCCCAGGTGAGCGGGCAAGAATCTCTGGACAGGCAGGTGGTCACAGCAAGTGACGGCTAAGCCTCCAGGTAGGCTAACAGGCATGTAGCAGGTGAACACTCCCAGGTGAGCGAGTAAGAGTCTCTGGACAGGCAGGCAGGTATCAGGCAGGTATCTGGCAGGTACTTCCTGGTCCGCAGGCGGACTGATCCATAGACAGACTGGCAGGTGCTGGTAGGCAGACTGTCGGACCACAGGATAGCAAGCAAGTAAGCAGATATCAGGCAGGTATCAAGCAGGAATCTGGCAGGTGACTGGCAGGTAACTGGTAACGGGACCGGAGGGCTGAAGCAGAGTTGAAAGG
Source organism: Phyllobates terribilis (assembly GCF_046119375.1). Taxonomy (NCBI): domain Eukaryota; kingdom Metazoa; phylum Chordata; class Amphibia; order Anura; family Dendrobatidae; genus Phyllobates; species Phyllobates terribilis. Next base: position 403,934,000 of record NW_027362761.1, on the reverse strand, counting down.
CTTTGCAACAACATTGCTCGGGCACCTCCATTTTGAAGGAGGTGCCTTATATATAGTGAGGTCCTCCGGCCATTGGCCAGGGACTCGTTAGGACGGCGCGCGCGGCTCCTTTAAGAGAGGGGAAGCGCGCGCGCGCCCTAAGCACAGAGGCCGGGAAGCAGCGCGCGCTGCCAGCAGAGCGGGAGAATGACCCAAAAGACGGATGTTTCCCAGAACAACAAAAAAAAGGTGAACAACCAGCAGAAGAGGATGTATGGTTGTTAAGAGCAAACTCAGCAAGTGGCAGAAACTCAGACCACCCCTCCTGATTGTCAGCCAATAAACAACGCAAGAACTGCTCAACATCCTGATTCTTCCTTTCTGCCTGGCCATTAGACTCAGGATGATATCCGGATGAAAACGACAAATGAACTCCCAACCTGTCACAAAAAGCACGCCAAAAACGAGCCATGAACTGAGGTCCCCTATCCGAAACAATGTCAGTAGGAGCACCATGTAGTCTGACAATTTCCTTGACAAAGGCCTTAGCGAGTGTCTTAGCGCAGGGCAGTTTGATGAAAGGAACCAAGTGACACATCTTGCTAAAACGGTCCACGACCACCCAGATGACTGTGAAACCCTCAGAGAGGGGAAGGTCAGTAATAAAGTCCATAGCCAGATGTGTCCAAGGTGCACTAGGAACCTCCAGAGGGCAAAGCAACCCCGCTGCAGGAGTATGTGAAGACTTAGATCTAGCACATACCGCACATTGACGCACCCACTTAATGACTTCCTTCTGCCATCCAGGCCAACAAAAACTGCGACCCACATGTCTCTTGGTCTCAGAAATTCCTGGATGACCTGCCAATCGAGACTCATGACACTCAACAAACAAATCTCTCCTAAAGGTCCTAGGCACAAACAACCTCCCATGGGGAGTGTTAGATGGGGCATTCTCCTGTGCTTTAAGAATCTCATCTTCCAAAACGGAGTCCAATGCAGCAATCACAACACCTTCTTGTAAAATGCTCCCCTCCTCCTCAGCACCGACTATGGGAGAAAAGCTGCGAGACAAAGCATCAGCTTTAACATTCTTGGTACCCGGGATGTAAGTAACGGAAAAATTAAACCACGAGAAAAAAAAAGTGCCCACCTAGACTGACGGGCATTCAAGCGCTTGGCAGCATCAAGATAGATCAGAATTTTATGATCAGTGAAAACCTGAATGGGAAATTCAGCACCTTCCAAGAAATGATGCCAGTGTTCAAATGAGAATTTAATAGCCAGCAATTCCCGATTACCAATATCGTAATTAAGTTCAGTCTCAGAAATTTTTTTTGAAAAAAAGGCACAGGGATGTACTCCATCCTTGTTTTTCTGAGACAACACCGCACCAACCCCCACCGAAGAGGCATCAACCTCAACCAAAAACGGCTTAGTCACATCAGGCTGCGTAAGGATGGGAGCAGAGCTGAACCTCTCCTTTAGAAACACAAAAGCTTCAATGGCCTCAGTAGTCCACTGAACCGCATTAGCACCTTTCCTGGTGAGATCGGTCAGTGGTTTGACAATAATAGAAACATTTTTAATGAATTTTCAGTAATAATTGGCGAACCCCAAAAACCTCTGTATCGATTTCAAACCAATAGGCCTAGGCCATTCCTGAACCGCCTGAACCTTCACAGGGTCCATCTCAAAGCCTTCGCTGGAGATAATGTAGCCCAAAAAACTAATTCTCTGTACAGCAAACTCACATTTCTCCAGCTTAGCAAAAAGCGAATTGTCAATTAATAACTGTAATACCTCACGTATGCTCTGCCAATGAGACTCCAGATCAGGCGAATAAATCAAAATGTCATCCAAATACACAACCACATTTTTGCCGATCAAAGGTCTAATGATGTCATTAATAAGATTCTGAAAAAATGCTGGAGCATTGGTAAGACCAAAAGGCATAACCAGGTTCTCAAAATGACCCACAGGAGTGTTAAAAGCAGTCTTCCATTCATCACCCTCCTTCATGTGCAACAAATTGTATGCCCCCCGGAGATCAATTTTAGAGAACCACTTGGCCCCCACTAACTGGTTAAACAAATCAGGAATCAATGGCAGTGGGTAAGGATTGCGTACAGTAATTTTATTAATCTCACGAAAATCCAGACAAGGACGTAAACCGCCGTCCTTTTTTTTAACAAAAAAAAATCCAACAGCCACAGGAGACTTGGAAGGCGTAATGTGACCGGCGGCCCAGCTTGTCTGTATGTATTCCTCCAAAGCCTTTCTCTCAGGAATAGTAAAATTAAATAAACAACTTTTAGGAAGAGTCGCTCCAGGGAAAAATTCAATGGTACAATCATTGTCTCTATGGGGAGGCAATATTTGTGACTCCTCCTCAGAAAAAATTCTCCAAAAATCCTGAATAGGTACAGGTAATTCCCTTTTTTCCACTGCAGCAATACGTCTGTTACAACACTTGTCATAACACTTAGGACTCCAGGACTTAATTTCATTGGTAGACCAATCCAGTACAGGATTGTGCAATTTTAACCAGGGTAACCCCAAAATTACTGGAGAAGGCAAATTATTTAATTCCACCAAATCCAAATTTTCTTGGTGAATACCATTAATAGTGAGGGGAAATTCACAGACATTGTGAGCAACACTCTTCAAGGGGGAGCCATCGACAGAAACCACAGCAATAGGGGATGACAAAGGTTTGAGTTTTAATTTAAGTTTTTCCAAGAATCCCCCATCAATCACATTCAGAGTAGAACCACAATCCAAAAATATCCGAAATTCAATTAATTATTCCTGAGCAGCAGTAGTAGCAGAAAGAAATACCCCCTTAGAATTTAAACAAGCAATACGGGCGTAACTGACCTTTTTTTTTTTTTTGTTCATGCGAAGCACACAGTTCTTAATAAAATGGTCAGATTTCCCGCAATAAAAGCACAAACCTTCAGAATATCTGCGGTCTTTTTCCTGAGAGCGGGGTGCCATAGCCCCAATCTCTATAGGCTCTCCAATGTCAGTACAGACCCTCTCAAGACTCAGAGCTGACATAGCAGAGGATTTACTTTCATTAACCCTTGCACGCAGTCTCCTGTCCACCCGTATAGCTAATTGCATAGCCTCCTGCAAGTTTCCAGGTGTGGGATAAGCAATCAGCAAATCCTTAACCCTTTCACCTAGCCCCGCAAGAAACAAACTTTTCAAAGCTGAATCGTTCCACCCCACCTGGGCAGACCACTGACGGAAGTGAGAACAATATTTTTTCACATTACCTGATCCCTGCCTCAAATGTCTTAATTCAGTCTCAGCTGATGAGACACGATCAGGATCATCATACAACAAACCCAAAGCAGAAAAAAAACAATCCACTGATCTAAAGCATGGATCACTAGGTTGGAGAGAAAAGGCCCATCCCTGAGGTTCCTTGCGCAAAAGTGACATTATGAACCCTATGTGCTGTGATTCATCACCAGAGGATCTGGGTCTCAAACGAAAATACAATAAACAAGCATTTTTAAAGGAAAAAAATTCCTGTTGATCACCAAAGAATAAATCAGGCAAACATACCTTTGGCTCCACAAAATGTGCTCCAGAACAGCTACTCACGTGTTGTTGGAGCTCGGCCGCCTCTAGAGAGAGTCCCTGCAGGCGTTGAGCCAAATCCTGAACCGACACCATGATGGAAACTGGAAGTCTTTCCTTAGAGATATTTTTGGGATGGACTTACTGTTATGATCTGCTACAAGCACTAAGGAAAGAAAGGAGATCTGTCCCTACAATAGAACTAAGCTAGACCCCTACGATGTAACGGGGAACCTGATCCTGCGATCAGACCAGCTAAAGTCCTCGGCTAGTCTGTACGAAGACCTATAGATGCAAGGGAGGGATCCCTACAAGAACTAGGGACTGGGATAAAGTTGGGCACCTCCTAGCAGAAATTGTAGCAGTAAAAGACAAACACACAACATAGAACATAAAGGTCCGAAGACCAAGCTAAACAGACTGAGAAAGGTAACTAAGCACCAGGCTAACTTAAGAGTGGAAATACAATGAAGTCCAGCAAGGCCAGGAGGGCGGAGCATGATTAAATAGGCACTCAAGGTCATGTGACCAGCAAGATAGAAAAAACCTAACAGGAGAGTTCTAACACTAATAGAACAAGTCCCACACACTGCTACAAGCCGAAATATTTTTTCAGAGCTAGATGCAGATAAAAATTATATTGAATTTGCAACCTGGTGGAGGTTAGTATAGATGGACTAATAGAACAAGTCCCACACACTACTACAAGCCAAAATATTTTTTCAGAGCTAGATGCAGATAAAAATGATATTGAATTTGCAACCTGGTCGAGGTTAGTATAGATAGATGGACTAATAGAACAAGTCCCACACACTGCTACAAGCCGAAATATTTTTTCAGAGCTAGATGCAGATAAAAATTATATTGAATTTGCAACCTGGTGGAGGTTAGTATAGATGGACTAATAGAACATGTCCCACACACTGCTGCAAGCCGAAGCCAAAATATTTTTTCAGAGCTAGATGCAGATATAAATTATATTGAATTTGCAACCTGGTGGAGGTTAGTATAGATGGTCTAATAGAACAAGTCCCACACACTGCTACAAGCCGAAATATTTTTTCAGAGCTAGATGCAGATAAAAATTATATTGAATTTGCAACCTGGTGGAGGTTAGTATAGATGGACTAATAGAACAAGTCCCACACACTGCTACAAGCCGAAATATTTTTTCAGAGCTAAATGCAGATAAAAATTATTTTGAATTTGCAACCTGGTGGAGGTTAGTATAGATGGACTAATAGAATGATGCTATGCCCAAAAGGTTTTACTTCACTAGGTGCAGTAAAAAAATTTGTATTCTATACACAGGTGGTGTAGCTTGCAACACAGATAGGCTACTCGACTGACTAAAACACACTGCAAGAGGCCAAAAAGGATTTGCTTTGCTATATTTAGCCAAATGCTGTGAAAAAAACTTACACAGCACTGGCACAAACCTGCCTGGCAAAAACTGATAGGAACTGATGTAACCTAGCCCTCAAAAGGACTGCAATTACAATTAGTCTTTACTCCCAACCTATCTGTTTAAGAGCACAGACCTGCCTGATAAAAGTGATAGGAATTGATGTAACCTAGCCCTCAAAAGGACTGCAATTACAATTAGTCTTTACTCCCAACCTATCTATTTAAGAGCACAGACCTGCCAGATAAAAGTCATAGGAAATGATGTAACCTAGTCCTCAAAAGGACTGCAATCACAACTATTCCCTACTCCCAAGCTATCTGTAGATTTGTGCGAAAATTGGCTTGAAATTAACACTGAAAGTATAGCGCACACAGCAACAGCAGTGCCGTCTAACACGCAGCTGCAGCAGTGAGAAAATGGTGGCGACGGGGAAAATGGCTGGGTCTTATAGGGCAAGGCCATGTGACATACACTGCCAATGACACATGCCCTTGCTTGTGTGAAAAAAAGCAGTTCGCTCCATGTGTGCGCTGCTGATAGGCTGACATATTGCACCTCCCCACTGTAAATGCGGGAAAGAGAAAAAAAAATGGAGATCTTCATTATTTCTGCAGAGATCCAACCCCTGCCCCTCCCCCCGCCCCGCTGTACACTCAAACTGCGTATTAACATTAATTTTCAGCATCACTGAGAAAAAATCCAGTTATGATTTTGGTGCATGAACAGTTATCGAACATAACCTCAAACAGCCAAATTTTTTTCAACTTGTTCGTGTTCGCCGAACGGCTCGAACACTGCCCAAAACAGCTCTAAAATTGAGATTGGCGAACAGTTCGAGTCAAACACCGCTCATCTCTAGTTCATACCAATAACAAATTGATTTAAGGTAAAAAATCAATTTTATCAAATGACAAAAAATTAAAAGAAGACAAACAGTACCATTAAAATATCAGGTCATCAGTGGGGAAAACACAAACCAGAGCGTTACCAATTCAGTCCTTATGGGGAACATACTGTACATGTGAAGGTGCTAATCTATTTGCTATTTAGGTGCTATTTTAATGGGTGCTGTTTGTCTTTTTTTAATTTTTTGACATTTAATAAAATTGAATTTTTACTATAAATCAATTTGTTATTGGTGTGATTCTATTGAGGGTGTCATTACTCCATCTTCTTTGTAGGTTCTAGTTATATGTGACACGTCTGACAGAGAACCACAATTTTAAATAGCAGGCCTGTAATTTTCTAAAACTATCCTTCACAGACACCTAGTGTGAATAGCTTGACTGACACACTGCAACGAAATGAAAATAGAAGAAATGTCTGATTTTGGAACACTCTTATAGGTGTTATGTCTGACAGAGAACCACTGTTTTAAATAGCAAGCCTGTAATTTGCTAATACTATTCTACACAGAGACCTAGTGTGAATAGCTTGACTGACACATTGCAACGGAATGAAAATGAAAGAAATGGCTGATTTTGGAACACTCTTATAGGTGTTATGTCTGACAGGGAACCACTGATTTAAATTAGCAGGCCTGTAATTTACTAATACTATTCTACACAGAGACCTAGTGTGAATAGCTTGACCGACACATTGCAACGGAATGAAAATGGAAGAAATGGCTGATTTTGGAACACGCTTATAGGTGTTATGTCTAACAGAGAACCACGTTTTTAAATATCAGGCCTGTAATTTGCTAATACTATCCTTCACAGACACCTAGTGTGAGTAGCTGGACCGACACACTGCAACGGAAAGAAAATGGAAGAAATGGCTGATTTTGAAACACTCTTATAGGTGTTATGTCTGACAAAGAGCCATGGTTTTAAATAGCAGGCCTATAATTTACTAATACTATTCTACACAGAGACCTAGTGTGACTAGCTTGACCGACACACTGCAATGAAATGAAAATGGAAGAAATGGCTGATTTTGGAACACTCTTATAGGTGTTTTGTCTGACAGAGAACCACGCTTTTAAATATCAGGCCTGTAATTTACTAATACTATTCTTCACAGACACCTAGTGTGAATAGCTTGACACATTGCAAAAGAATGGAAAAGGAGGCTAATATTTTCCACATATCAGTTTAAATTTCTTGATTTTTATCGCTGAAATATGGAAAAGATCTGGCTTTATTCTTTAGTGAGAACAAGCAAATGTAGCTAAAAAATGCTGTACTATGCATTGCTTTTTAAGCAAATAACCAGGATTAAGATAAAAAAACTTTTCCCTGGCCCCTGATATCTGAGGCTATGTCTACAAATATCTGTAATTATTACAGCAGCAACAGACAGATCGTTCAATGGACCCTCTTGTGCTGTATCATACACTGCAGTCTGTCACATACACTGCCTGTCTGCCTAGAACTGATTAAATGCAGCTGAATTAGTTCTCAGAAGGACTGTCAGTTCTGATTATATATATATATATATATATATATATATACACATATATATATATATGTTGTGGAAAACCTATACTAACAGGACGTTCAATGGACCCTCTTGTGCTGTATCATGCACTGCAGTCTGCCACATACACTGCCTGCCTGCCTAACTCCTGCTATCACCACTGAATATATGCAGTTGGATTAGTCCTCAGAAGGACTGTTAGTTCAGATGGATATACACTGTATATATGTTGTGGAATACCTATAATAACTATAAAGAAGCAAATATCTCCCTGACGCAGCAGCACCTCTCCCTACTCTGCCAGATTCCGGGGTAGACTGTGACGAGCATAGTGGCGCCCGGTCTTATATAGACCTGATGACGCTGCGCAACAAGCCAATCACTGTAATGCCCACAACCAACATGACTACGGCATTACAGTGCATGGCAGGCAATCCGTGCATGTACATTGGCTCTCTAAAGAGCGCCAGACAAGCAGGGAGGGGACCCAAGTTCCCGCCCGAACAACCCGGAAATACTCACCAAGCACCAAGCTCGTCGAGCACAGTGATGCTCCGGCGAGTACCGAGCAGTGGCGAGCACGTTCGCTCATCACTATTTGTAAAACATTTGCAAAAAAAATAGTAGTTGATGAAGCCACAAGAAAATTGTATGTCTACTTCACCAGATAAAAGATATCCAGCACACCTTGACCTGTCTAGAAGTCTCTGCATTGCAGTTAACCTTCATTTCTTTTTTTAGATAAATAGCAAGTAGCAAGTACCACCTTGTAACATCAGATACTTCTAAGATCAGATGCTTCCTGATCATCGCTAGTGAAAATTGTAAGGAACTATTCCCACTGAGTTATCGTATGTGGATTTTGGAGCGGATTCTGCTATAAAAATACTCTTTGTATAAGCTTCCTATTTATTTTAATTGTAAAACACTAATAGTACACATGGTGCTTCTTTGCTTCCACATGTTTGATCCACCTATAGAAAGAAGAAGCATGTCAATTCTTGAGGTGTTTCTGCGTTAAAAAATACTCTTTTATGCGGATTTTGAAGCAGATCCACTTTAAAATCTACATCAACAATGCTTCAAATACTTTGAATGCCTTTTAAAAAAGACCTTTAACTAGATTTTACCTTCACATTGAGTAGCTCTCTAATTGTCACTTCCTCTTGAACAGTTTTTCTTCTATGCCACTCCATTCCAGAATGATGATACTGGTCAATCATCATACTTGGAAAAAATGAAGTACCCATAGTGAAGGTCAAAGCTGTAGCCTGACTCAGCGTGATTTCCTGAGATGAGTTTTGTCTTACATGACCACACTCAGAAATCCATAGTACCTTTCTTGCTATTAGAGTGCCAGAGCACAGGAGAGGAGCAGTCCTGGAGCGCTGCAGTGCTGGAACCGACTGTTTTCCAGGTGAAGAACTGTGTTGCTTCTCTTTTGTGATCCAGTGCTCCAACAGCAAGAAGAGACATGGAGACTGTGGAGTTTTCAGCATGGTTATGTGAGACAAAGCTCATCTCAGAAGAACATGCAGAGCTAGGCTGCAGCTATAACTTCTCTTTGACTGTTTGCGTTTTCCCCTCTATGATGTGCCCGTGTTTTGATCGGCCAGTGTCATAGAGGAGAAAAAGCAAACGCCCAAAGAAGGTCTAAGCACAGTCGGTTATAGTGAAAAATTTGCATATTGGGTGCTTTTTATTACCGGAGGCATAACATTGGAATGAAAGGGACAAAGAAGAAAGACTGTTCCAGAATCAGTGGAGCTGTGACAATTGGAGGAGGTACTCAAGGTGGATTTTGAAGCTTATTTGATTCATGACTTATAAAAAAAAACTTTTCATGAACATACTATTAGACTAGATTCACATGTGCAATTTTCTGTATGTTTTTTAGGTTTATGTAGAAGTAAATACAAGAGGAATTAAAGAAGATTCAGTCTATTATTTACAGTTATTGTTATCCAATTCTGGGTTTAGCCAAAATTATGCTAAATCTGTGCTTTAAATCACAATGAATTCAGCCTATTGAATGTAGAATTTTGCTAGTTTTGTACTGTGTATGAATATTGATATGTGACCTATTGTGATTTTTATGATTTATTCTACCACTGTTTTGTTCATGTAAATGTTTTCATTTTTCAATAATAGCATAACAAACAGCATGGAATATAGCTTTAGCTGTTGGAATATTGAAACGGTCAGAAATATAGTGTTTGCTTGAATGTATTTATGCTGAGTGAGGTTAGAGGTTGTTGTACTAGTGAAGTTGTTGATGTTTTTCAAAATTTTATTAATTGGTATGGTTCAACTCAATAGTTATTGGTGCATTTTATTTTTTGCTTCACTATAACATTTTAGTACATCACTAGAAGTTGCACTTTAACTATTGTAACCTTATGTAAAAAAAAATACAAAAATAAATTATGCAAAGGCTAAGTAAATATTATTACTTTGCGAAACCGAAATGAATAGTTATAAGATAGGCTTTCTTAAAAGGATATTTGAGTCACAGCAAGTGGTGCAACATTGCAAGAATACTGTATGTATCATTTGCTGATCAGTGGTGGCTCAACCACAGATACTCCCACAATAATTGAAAAAGGGGTCAACTAAGCATTAACATATCTTCTGCCGAACATGAAGATGAAGAAGCTTTACTGAACCACACCTGAGTTCTTGCACCTGAAGTGTTGCAGTCAAAAGAACCGATGGGCCGTTTTTTTCTTCTAGGTTCACTAAGGGTATGTTCACACTATGTTTATTTACAGGAGGTCAAAAATGACAATTTTTTCTAGCAGAAGCTGCTTTAGAAAATGCTGATGTTTTCTTTTCCTGAAGCATTTTTACAAAACACATTGTTAACATTTCTGAAGTGTTTTTTGAACAATACAAGTTTGCGACTGGTACAGGAGGAGAGAGGACCCTGCCCGCGAGGGCTCATAATCTTCAAGGGATGGGTGAGGATACAGTAGGTGAGGGTAGAGCTGGTTATGCAACGGTATGGTGGAGCAAGGGTTATTGCAGGTTGTAGGCTTGTCAGAAGAGGTGGGTCTTCAAGTTCCTTTTGAAGGTATCCACAGTAGGCGAGAGTCTGATGTGTTGGGGTAGAGAGTTCCAGAGTACGGGGGATGCACGGGAGAAATCTTGTATGCGATTGTGGGAAGAGGAGATAAGAGGGGAGTAGAGGAGGAGATCTTGTGAGAATGGGAGGTTACGTGCAGGTACGTACTGGGAGACTAGGTCACAGATATATGGAGGAGACAGGTTGTGGATGGCTTTGTATGCCATGGTTAGGGTTTTGAACTGGAGTATCAGGGTAATGGAGAGCCAGTGAAGGGATTGATAGAGAGGAGAGGCTGGGGAATAGCGGGGGGACAAGTGGATTAGTCGGGAAGCAGAGTTTAGGATAGATTGGAGGGGTGCGAGAGTGTTAGAGGGGAGGCCACAGAGCAGGAGGTTGCAGTATTCGAGGCGGTAGATGATGAGGGCATGCACTAGTGTTTTGCAGATTCGTGGTTGAGAAATGTGCGGATCCAGGAGATATTTTTAAGTTGGAGTAGGCAGGAAGTGGAAAGGGCTTGGATATGTGGTTTGAAGGTATATAATTTGTGGTTTGATGGAAGGTATGCCTTGTTCTTTCTTTAACAAAGCAGAGAGTTTTTGCTACATATGCAGACAAGTCACTTTTTCTTCACAAAGGTGAAACTTGACTATATAGGAAAGCCTATAACTTGTATTTTGGCTGCAGAATAGCAGATCAGGACAAGAGTTGGGCTCCACACATATGCTGAAGTAGATGTGCATCACATCTTACCCAGTGGTTGCATGGGAAGAGACAATTTATGCCTTTTGAAGTCCCAATGATCTGGAGGGAGCCAACCAATCACACTACCAATTGCTATTTTTGCATGGTGCCCCCTATTAGGAAAGGAGTATCAAGGAGGAAGATGTGGACTTTACTGTATCCAAACATTCCACTTGTAATACGCCCAGCAGCACATACAAAAGAACTGCCGGCTCCAAAAGCACCAGAAACCTTTTCAGTCGAGTCAAGTGAGGAAGAAGAGGGTGCTTGGTGTCATGAAGCATCTTCTTCTCATGACCCAGACTTTCAGCAACTTCAACTGAACCACACCTTATAACACAAAATGAACTGAATGATCTTGTTAGAGATTTGAATCTGACAAAGAATAAGGCTAAGCTCTAAGGTTCCAGGCTACAGCAGTGGATTCTCCTAGCAGTTGATGTCCGAATTTATTTGTTCTTCAACCATGATAAATAATATGTCCAATACTTCTTCATGGACAGCGATCTCATGACATGCAACAGCATCAGTAGTTTAATGGAATCTCTGAAGAAAAGTCATAATAATCCAGAGGAATGGAGGTTCATCATCGTTTCATCCAAAGGAAGCCTAAAAGCAGTCTTTCTACATAATGGCAATGCACTACCTTCAATTCTAGTTGATTATGCAGTCCACGTGAAAGAAACCTATGACAACATGAAACAGCTGTTGAGGTGCCTGAACTATGACCAACATTTGTGGCCCCTCTGTGGTGACTTAAAGTTGGTTGCCCTCTTACTTGGTCTCGAGGGTGGATACACAAAGTACTGCTTCTTTCTGTGTAAGTGGGATAGTCGTGCAAGAGAATATTAGTACAGAAAAAGAGACTGGCCTGTACAACATTCACTTCAGCCAGAAAGTAAAAATGTGCTGCATCCAGCACTTGTTGACTCTATCCACTATTGCATATTAACTTGGTCCTGGGCCTAATGAAGAACTTTGTTAAAGCAATGGATAAAAATGCAAAAGCAATAAAGTATCTTATTCATAAATTTCCAAGGTTGAGTGAAGAAAAGATAAAGGAAGTAGTCTTTATTGGACCTTAGATTTATAAGTTTCTTCAATTTGAGGAGTTTCTCGATTGTTGCAGGGCAAGGAAAAGGCTGCATGAGTAGCATTCACATTAGCGGTAACTAATTTTTTGGAAAGTAAAGACTCAAGAGCAGATAACTATGAAGAGTTGGAGAAAATCTCATCAAAACATATAAGGATATGGGCAGTGGCTAGCTGTTAGGTGTTTGCTGGATCCGAAATGGGTTCAGAACCATCAGTGGATTCTGTGTCCTCCCATTCTAGTCCAGCTGGGGCTGATGCTGCTCAGCATCGTCGTCAGTCCCAACGCCTAGCTGGTGCACAAGATGTACAAGTTGTCTCTTGGGTCTTTGTTCCTAGCAACATGAAGCGTAGGTTGCGGAGGGAAACAGGGCTGCTACAGCCTAAGTCCAGGATTCACTGCACTGAGCATGCCCGTGACATGGCGGACCGTGATTGGTGGTTTGGGAGTCAGCTGATCCGGTGATCTGGCACCGCCTGATTGGTCGCGGGTGACGTCACCAAAGATGCGATGGTGGGCAGGGCTTAATCTTTAAATAGCCCACCCACAAACATGGCAGCGCGCTCTGATCATTGAGCTATGATGGTGTTATTGTGTGGATGCATGGTCGTTTGGGCTCCACGTGTGTTTTAGCTTCAGTCAGGCAGGTTTAGCGGGGGATAGGCAGCCTTAGATGGAGGGAGGCAGGTAGCTTCGTCTGGCAGTCTGGCTCCGACAAAGGGGTCGCCATGCACCCCGAGCAGTCTGCAAACGCCGTATTCCCGGCACCGCCTGTAAGCCACGTGGAGAGATACTCCTCAGTCCGGTAGCACGCCAGCTGGCAGCACGTATGCGCCGGCGTGGATCACACACTCATCCAAGTGCCTGCTGTGTAGTCTCTGTGCTGTAAACAGGGCTACAGATATATTATTTATCGCGCATCTCTTGTGCAGTTAACGGAGATAGTGCAAATTCCTATTCCCGTTCCGGTGTGCAGTAACACAGAAGGGATTGTTATTTCAGTTGGTTGTTTTTCCTTCTTACCCGGAAGGTATTCGGCCCCAGTCCTCCAGGCTGCATCGCGGACCCCGGGTTTGGTTGCTTTCCATTATAAATAAAGTTGTTTGCAACCATCCCCAAACAGTATCAGAGCGCCAGGGTCTTGCCAAACATGGCTGACAACCAGCAACTGCAGCACTATATACAGCAACTCGAGGCCAGACTTAGGACTCTGGAACAAGCTGTCCAGGTGGCTGATATCACTGCTGTAGCTACCCAGGCAGCTTCTCAAGCAGCCAATCTGGTTAACTCGGCTGCGGTAAATGCTGTGGCAGCTGCAATCGCAGCATTACCCCATTTTGCTCTCCCGGAAAAATTTTCTGGTGACAGCAAATCCTGCAGAGGGTTTATTAACCTGTGCTCCATTCAGTTAGAGATGATGGAGGCACGGTTCCCCTCCGAAAGGGCCAAAGTGGGTTTAGTCATCTTGTTACTTTCTCACAGGGCCTTGAGAAAGTAACTCCTATGGGAGTGGAGTGACCGGGTAGTGGCTAATGCGGGTCTCTTTCTTACAGCCCTAAAAAATGTCTTCCTAGGTCCTCAGGTCATGCATTATACAGCTCTTAAGCTTCTTGCATTGGTCAGGGGTTCGGTCACCGCCAGCCACTATGCCATCCAGTTCAGAACCTTAGCGGCTGAATTGGATTGGTCTGAGCGGTCTTTAATCCCTGTGTTCTGGAAGGGTCTGGCTGGGCATATTAAAAATGCTCTATCTACCAGAGAGATTCCAACCTCCCTGGAGGAGTTAATCTCTCTCGCTAACCGAATAGATTTGCGTCATGCAGAACACAAGTTAGAGCTGGAGGTCCCCAGACCTCAGTGTCGGTTGGCACCATCATTCTCTAGACCCATTTCCAAACCCGCGACTTCCGACCCGGAGCCTGAGGCTATGGATATATCCCGGTCTGAGTCTAGCCCCTCTCGTTCCCGACCTGCACATCTCTTGGAGTACCCCATTAATAAGGTTTCCAAGCAGTCGGGAAAACGAGTGTGTCTAACCGCCGTTGGAGGAAGTGTGTTAGATTCCGGGGCTCCTTCCTCCAAATTGTTGTATAAGGTGACATTGTTCTTGGGAACAACCACAGTAACTGCCAAGGCGTGAGTGGCAATTTTTTGTCATCTACGTTTGCCCAGAAGTACGCCATCCCTATGGAGTTACTGCCAAGACCAATGAACATTAGGGTAGTCAATGGTTCACTACTGGACACGCAAATCACCCACCAGTCGATTCTCCTCACCATGTCATTTCCTCAGGGTCACCGGGAGGTTATCTCCTTTCTTATTATTCCCGGTGGATTAGATGAGGTGCTATTGGGTCTTCCATGGTTACGTTGTCACACTCCACACATTGACTGGAATACGGGGAGAATTTCTTCCTGGAGTGAGAATTATGTTTCTCAGTGTATGGTTATAGTCACCCACAGGGTAGTCTCTGAGCCTTTTACCGATGTGGCCCCGGGCACATATCCTCTGTCTGTCCCCGAGACCCAGGTCTTGTCAGATTATATCAAAAAGAACCCTCGGGTAGACCTTTTGTCCCGGTCCATGGATACGGCTGAGGAAGATGACAAGCCCAGGCTCACCATTCCTTCGGGAAGTATGCGGAGGGAGGCTCCAGGGTCCTTAAACCAGGTTCCTTCGGGGAGGACGTTCTTTCCCCCTAATCTACAAAATGAGGTGCTCTCCTGAGCACATGCCCCTAAGATCGGAGCTCATTTTGGGGTCAAACATACCACAAAGTTCCTCCAGCGGTCCTATTGGTGGCCCCGGTGGCGCCAAGATGTTAAGGAATATGTTCTTGCGTGTGTCTCCTGCGCGAGAGATAAATCAGCCCGTCAAAGTCCGGCTGGTCTTCTCCACCCGTAACCCGTTGTAACATACCTGGTGGTGGACTTGCATAGTGCACCATCTCCCACTATGCAAGATCACAAACTTGATCTTCAGTCCAGTCTGCTAGCCTGGTTTCTATCCATGCTGTCTGTTTGTCTCTGTTCTGACTGCTTAGGGCGGTGGCCCGGTTACTTCCTGTTTCTTGTAGCTGCTGTGGGCACACCCCTAATGCGTCCTCAGCCTATTGCTGTCTGTCACTTGATATTTAAACCAGCTCCACCTGGAAGCTGGTGCCTGAGCAACTCTATCATTCAGTGTGCTCCTTGACTCTGAATGTGCCAGGTCCTGTTCTGTTTCTCCTGCCTGTCCGCCTTCCTGGAGGCTGTATTTCCAGGCCTGTCTGAACACGCTCCTAGCCTGTTCGTCCCGCCTTCTAGGGGCCGCATACCTAGATCTGTTATCTGTGTGTTCTTGCCTGTCTGTCTGCCTTCCTGGAGGCTGTATTTCCAGGCCAGTCTGAACACGCTCCTAGCCTGTTCGTTCCGCCTTTCTGGGGACCGGGACCGCATACCCAGACTCGCTCCTGTATCTCGCTGCAGTGTCGGTTCCTGTCTGAACATTCAGTTCCTGTCTGAACACTCTCCTAGCCTGTTACCTGTCTTTCTCTATGTCCTTAAATTCCCTTTTTCTGCAGAGTCTGAACCTGCACCTAACTCCTACTCGTTGTCGCTGTACTTCCGTTTGTGAGTTTAGAGTCCACTCGCTACTTCATTGCAAGTATCATGTGTGTATCTGGTTCTGCCTTTCCCTTCCAGTCTGTTCCGTGTGAACAGAGCCCTGTCCCCTCTGCTCTGCCTTTGCTCACGGCTCCGGCGGTTCCTGCCCACTCTGCCTTGCTCACTGCTCCGGCGGTTTCTGTCCGCTCTGTCTTGCTCACCGCTCCGGCGGTTCCTGCCTGCTCTGCCTTGCTCACCGCTCCTGTGGTTTCTGCCCACTCTGCCTGGCTCACCGCTCCGGCGGATTCCTGCCTGCTCTGCCTTGCTCACTGCTCCAGCGGTTTCTCTCTTCTCTGCTTGTCTACCGCATCTGCGGTTCTGATCCTGAATCCCAGTCTGTACTGGACCCTATCCAGCCTGTGCTCCAATCTGCTAGTACCTCCCCGTCTGCACGCCAGCCGTACTTGTCAGTACCCCCCTGTCTACATACCAGCCGTGCCTGCCAGTATCCTCCTGTCTGCACTCCAGCCGTGCCTGCCAGTACCCACCTGTCTGCATGCCAGCCATGCCTGCCAATGCCCACCTGTCTGTGTGCCAGCCTAACCTGCCTGTTAGTGTATTCCCGGTGTGGGTCAACAGCCGTGTCTGGGGTCTGGCCTGGAGTAGCATCTTGTCCCTCTGCTCGGTTCCTCCCTAGTGCACGGCGTCGTAGCCGTCGTGCAACCTTTCGGATCGGGTTGATACTTACTTACGCCCCTCCAGGCACTCTCCGGTTCATGGCACAGTGGAATCACTAAATCACGCACACGCCAGTCAGTCCGCGTGTTTGCATAACACCCGTGGCGGACTCCACAGATCTGACTCCGCTTCTTCTGAATAATGGCCAACATCCGCGCGTTCCGGTTCCTATGCCAGTTCCCTCTATGGAACCTGGGGTCAGAAATTTGGCTCTGGAGGCGTGGGAGGTTTGGGACCATACCCAGGATGCTATAATGGCTTCCAAGAATCGAATGAGAGAGTCGGCTGACACTTTTCGTTGTCCTGCTCCCATATTCTATCCGGGCTACAGAGTGTGGCTCACGGCTCGCAATATTAAAGTACGCGGGGAATCTGCTAAATTTGCATCCCGCTTTATTGGTCCTTCCAAAATTTGCGCCCAAGTAAACCCAGTAATGTACCGTTTACAGTTACCACGACACCTGAGGAGTCACGACACTTTTCATGTGTCGCTCCTTAAGCCCGTTTGCCTGACAAAACTCGCTGAACCCCAACCTGCTACAGACACCAGGGGTGAGAATCTCGAGGTGCAGGTTATTATGGGGTCGAAGATGGTATGTGGAAAAAAATATTACCTAGTACACTGTAGGAGCCATGGATCTGAGGATCATTCCTGGGAACTGGTGAACCACATTCATGCTCCCCTGCTTATTGAGGAATATGAGCATCAAGTGGATGGGGATAATGTTTGGTGTTGGGTGCTTGCTGGATCTGAAATGGATTCAGAACCATCAGTGGATTCTGTGGTCTCCCAATCCTGTCCAGCCAGGGCTGATGCTGCTCAGCATGGTCATCAGTCCCAACGCCTAGCTGGTGCACGAGATGTACAAGTTGTCTCTTGGGTCTTTGTTCCTAGGAACATGAAGCGTAGGTTGCGGAGGGAAACAGGGCTGCTACAGCCTAAGTCCAGGATTCACTGCACTGAGCATGCCCGTGACATGGCGGACCGTGATTGGTGGTTTGGGAGTCAGCGGATTTGGTGACCTGGCACCTCCTGATCGGTCGTGGGTGACGTCACCAATGATGCGATGGTGGGCAGGGCTTAATCTTTAAATAGCCCACCCACAAACATGGCAGCGCGCTCTGATCATTGAGCTATGATGGTATTATTGTGTGGACGCTTGGTCGTTTGGGCTCCACGTGTGCTTTAACTTCTGTCAGGCAGGTTTAGCGGGGGATAGGCAGCCTTAGATGGAGGGAGGCAGGTAGCTTCGTCTGACAGTCTGGCTCCGACAAAGGGGTCGCCATACACCCCGAGCAGTCTGCAGACGCCGTATTCCTGCACCGCCTGTAAGCCACGTGGAGAGATACTCCTCAGTCCGGTAGCATGCCGGCTGGCAGCACGTATACGCCAGCGTGAATCACACACGCATCCTAGCGCCTGCCGTGTAGTCCCTGTGCTGTAATCAGGGCTACAGATATATTATTTATCGCGCATCTCTCGTGCAGTTAACAGAGATAGTGCGAATACCTATTCCCGTTCCGGTGTGCAGTAACACGGAAGGGATTGTTATTTCAGTTGGTTGTTTTACCTTCTTACCAGGAAGGTGTTCGGCCGCAGTCCTCCAGGCTGCATCGCGGACCCCGGGTTCGGTAGATTTCCATTATAAATAAAGTTGTTTGCAACCGTCCCCTAACTCTAGCACTACAGCCATTGGGGACAGTGATGATAATGTCTGTAAAGAGCTGAGGAATTAATGGTGCTATATAAGTGAGTAAAATAAAAAAATAAATATTGGCTGCGACATGTCCTTAAAGACTCATTTCTTACATTCACTTCTAGACTTTCTTCCACCAAACTGCGGAGCAGTGAGCGACAAGCACGGTGAGCAATTTCTCCAAGTTATTGCGGCTATGGAGAAAAGGTATCAAGGAAAATGGAATCTATCAATGCTTGCAGATTACTGCTGGACAATTGTAAGAGATGATCCTTTGCAGGAGTACAAGACACAGGCAAAAAAAAAGTTGTCACTGAATGAGGACAAAATTTTATAGTGCAATTTCTCAGTTTATAATTCGCAAGTGTTAAGATAAGTTTATTCTAAATAAATTTCCGAACATTGACATAACAAAATAGTCCGCATCTTTATATTTTCATTAAATGGCTCATTTTATAACTGAACCTGACAACTTTTAAAAATATATAGAACAGTGTTACCTAGACCTGGGCACCCCTCAAAAATTGATTTAAAGTCAAGAAGAAAATTGGTCAGGGGGCTGCCAAGAAGCCTAGAGAAACATTACAGGAACTGCAAGAATTTCTGACAAATACTGGCTGTGTACTGCACTTGACAAAAATCTCCTGTATTCTTCATATGTCTTGGCTGTGGGGTAGTGTGTCAGGATGGAAGTCTTTTCTTACAATGAACAATATAAAAGACCAGCTATGTTCTGGCAAAACCTATATCAAATCTACCAAAGGTATGTGAGAAAATGTGCTATGGTCTCATGAGATCATGGTTGAACTTTTTGGCCATGATTCCAAAATGTATGGAACACTGTGCATCATCAAAAGAGCATCACTTTTATATACTGTAGTGCGGCGGTGGTCACTTTGTGCGGTAATGAGGCAGTGACCCAAGGAAAGTTCAACTTAAATGACTTTATTCGCAAAAACTCACAACTTAAATGCTAGCAAAGTCCTCCGGTTCACAGCCAGGTCCTCCAATATGGTCTGTATAAAACAACCCCCTTGCCATGGGAGACTGCACCGCCATGTTACTTAGGGTGCATCAGGTACGTTGCCTTCTCAGGCCTGTGTTCAGCCAGTAGTTTCCTACTCTGCTGCTAGCAATCCCAGCACTTACACACCCAAACCTTTGCTGTAGGTTTTAACTGAAAACTGTGGTCATGAGCCTCTTGTAAGACCAGGGCTGGAGGGAGTGATCCACCCCACTACCATCCTGTAGATCACTCCAAGAATAAAAGTCCATGTTGGGTTTTCTTAATTCCGACTTGGTGAAGTAGCTTAAGTCCAACCTTACATTTATTTTGTTCTGTGATTGTAATGCGCTCCAGCAGGTTCAATAATCCTCTATACACATCTTAGGGGATACATACTGTCCCTCGCTCATGATCCCCCTCGCAATACACAATTATAAAGAGTTCAAAATATTAGGCAATTTTCTAATAAAATCTTCAGGCCTCTGCTTAAATGCTGAAGATGAAGAGCAATTTCACCTTTCAGAATGACAATGAACCTTTCAGAATGACAATGAACATAAGCATACCTCCAAATCAACAATAGAATGGCATAGCCAATATCAGTGTAAGGTTTTGGAATCATCCGCCAGCGCACAGAATCTAATGTGCAGGTTGACCTGAAGAGGGCTGTACATGAGATTCCTTCTCAATCTTAAAGTTTTGAAGCGTTCTTCAAGGAAGAGTGAGCAAAGATTGCTAATTCTAGATGTGCAATTCTGATAGACTCCTACCTAAAAAGAATGCTGTCATAAATTGAAAGAATACTTCAACAAAGTATTAGTTTAAGGGTATGCATATTTATGCAACCCCATTATTTTAGATATTTACCTTTCTTTTTATACCAAAAAAGATTTCAGTTGTTTGTTCAATTGAATTGTGCAGAATATGGTTGACATTAAAGGTGGAAAAAGTTGAATTAAATTATTCTTCTTGGCATGATTTTTTACATGACAAAAACTTGACTTTTTATTAGAAGTGTGTAGACTTTTATATGCAGTTTATTTTGCATGTTTAATGAGCTGTTTATACTTAAAGGGGTATGGCAAGCCTTGTGCAAAGGGAGTGGTGATCAATCATGCGCACTGCTGCTCCATATCCATACATTCTTATAGGAGTGATGAAGACCAGATGGGTGCAGCGCTTGGCTATCTCTGGCTGTCCCATTAAAAATGAGTGGAGCAACAGTGTGCATATTTGACCACCGCTTCGATTCACACAGGGCTTTACAAAGTCCCAGATTTTGGGATCGGTGGGTAACTTACAAACTTGAGAATAGTGTACTCCTTTAATAATTTTTCATACATTTTTACAGTTGCTCATTAACACTATGTTATGAAAGAAATCTAATGCTTTTCTTTATTTCAGTCAAGTTAATATTTAAACAATTAACATTGTAAAGATACATTACAGAAAATAGCATGCAGATTTATTCAAGAGTTTGCTTCATAGCCAACAGTTTTTAAGACTATCCAAAAGTGGGTAATTCCAAATAAAAAGCATTTCTTAGTACTCCTTCAATAAACGAGGCCATAAAGAAAGTTCCCCACAGTTCTGTCATATAGCCAGTGATCCGCTAAGATCCCCACGGTAAAAAGAGTGCTACAGACACCGCCCCTCAATGAACGTCATAATAAAGAGTACAACAAATAGTTCTACCAAAGTGCCTCATAGCAATTAATGATACATTTAGTTCCTCCACAAAAAGTAATTGACAATTCTTTTGCTTTCTCCATGACTCACAATCCAGAAACGTCAGTGGCTGGATGAAAGATGCAAGAGTCTGTCTGGATCCCAGAAACTCAATCAGCTTTTATGCACATACAACGATTTCAAGCAAACAGATCACAGGTGAGGATGTTACCTTTAGTAGCCATTCAAACCCATTTGTGTCAAATTCTGTGCATGTTATCAGGTCAAAATCACCAGGGTATGTGAACTTTTGATCAGGGTCATTTGGATGTTTTTGATTGTCATTAAGATTTAAAAAGAGAAAACACAGTAGTTTGACAATCCCAACCAATAACCATGAGTGGAGAAAAAGTGTTTTTGTTATAATTCATATTCTCTGAAAAAAGGCCAAGAAAGGAAAAATTCTGCAGTGGTATGTAAACTTTTGAGCACAACTGTATATAGATAAATCCAGTAACTCGCCAGCAACATAAAAAAAAGTCATTCATGATTAGAGATGAGCGGTGTTCGACTCGAACTGTTCGCCAATCTCAAATTCTAGCTGTTTTGGGCGGTGTTCGAGCCGTTCGACGAACCCGAACGATTTGCAAAAAATCCGGCTGTTCGAGCTTATGTTCAATAACTGTTCGTGCACCAAAATCGTAACTGGATTTTTTCACAGTAATACTGTTAATCAATGTTAATAGACAGTTTCAGTGTAGAGTGGGCGGGGGGAGGGGCAGGGGATGGATCTCTGCTGAAATAATGCCGATCTCCATTTTTTTTTTCTTTCCCGCATTCACAGTGGGGAGGTGCAGTCTGTCAGCCTATCAGCAGCGCACACACGCAGCGAAGTGCTTTTTTTTTCACACAAGCAAGGGCATGTGCCATTGGCTGTGTATGGCACATGTCCTTGCCCTATAAGACCCAGCCATTTTCCCTGTCGCCACCATTTTCTCACTGCTGCAGCTGAGTGTTAGACGACACCGCTGCTGCTGTGGGCGCTATACTTTGTAACTGTGTGAATTGCAAGCGAATTTGCTCTTAAATCGACAGGTTTAGGGAGTAGGGACTAGTTGTAATTGCAGCCCTTTTGAGGGCTAGGTTACAGCAATTCCTAGCACTTTTTGCCAGGCAGGTCTGTGCCAGTGCTGTGCAAGTGTTTTTCACAGCTTTTGGCTAAATCTAGCTAAGCCAATCCTTTTGGGCCTCTAGCAGTGTGTGTTAGTCAGTGGAGTAGCCTATCTGTGTTGCAAGCTACACCACCTGTGTATCTAATACCAATTTTTTATTGCACCTAGCCAAGTAAAACCTTTTGGACATAGTAGCAGTGTCTGTTACTCATTGGAGTAGCCCATCTGTACCAAGCTACACCACCTTTGCATTTAATAACAATTTTTTACTGCATCTAGCCAAGTAAAACCTTTTGGGCCTGTAGCAGTGTCTGTTACTCATTGGAGTAGCCCATCTGTACGGATATGCAGCGATACTAAATAACCAAAGGTGCACAAGCTTATGGCCTCCGTATTGGGCAGAACAAGTGCTGACAAAAAAACAGACACTCCTGGAACTCTTCCCAATAGTGGTAGCAATAGAAATATGGGGAGCACGCCTGGCTAACAAAAATATAAGCTTCATAACAAAAAACACCAGCCTAGCGCACTGCATTAATAAGATGGCATCATCGTCTCTCCCAGTGCTAGGCCTACTTCGCCGACTAGCATTCCTGTGCCTAAAACACAATGTATGGGTCCACGCTAGCCACGATGCTGAGGGGTCTAATGCTGCTGCTAACGCTTTATCACAATTCAATTAGCAGATTTTCACAGAGCTCCTCCCCAATGCCCACCCATCGGGCAACAGTTGCCCACCCTCCCTATGGGATCTACTGGAGAATAGTTGATGCCATTAATCAGAGCGTTAGTTGCCCCGTCGATGTGGCAAGCATACGGTAAGGCATGGGAAGAGTGGACATGACTAGTAGCAGGCAGACGGGTTGACCAATGTGAACAAGCCAGATTACAAGTCACCATAGAATTTCTCCACCAGCTAATGATGAGGGGCATATCAGGGGCGTCAGCGCAGCGGTGTCTGACCGGAGTAGCATTTCACTTCCAACTACTGAATTGGGGAGATGTGACAAAGAGATTCATCATCAGACAATCCATAAAAGGGTGGAAAAGGGGTCAGCCAAGTCACGAGTGTAGAAGTCCCATCCCGTGTCACTAAAACTGATTTCTCACATCATATCCCTAACACCATTAACATGACACTCACAATTTGAAGCAACACTACTGTCTACTGCATTTGTAATCGCCTTCTTCGTGGCGCTATGCATAAGCGAATTAGTCCCTCAATCCAAAATTACCATCAGTGGAAGCTTATTACACCAGGACGTAGTCATAGCCAATAATGCAATACGTCTACGCATACGCAAATCGAAAACGGTTCCAGCGGGCAGGGGCACTTGGGTACTTCTACAACCCACAAACGGTACACTGAGTCGGGTAACAATAGTAAAAACATATATAACCATCAGATCACAAAGTAATTTCTTCCTATCACACATTGATGGAACGCCATTATCAAGATACCAGTTCCAAGCTATATTTAATAAATGCCTAACATCGGCAGGGAACCACCCCAAAGATTACGGGACACACTCATTCCGCATAGGCGCGGCCACAGAAGCAGCAAGAGCAGGACTGTCAGAAACGGAAGTTCAGAGGATAGGGAGATGGTGATCCACGTGTTTGGCGAGATACATAAGACCGGACTTGTTATCCTAACGTGGTTTGTTTCTATTACAGGTGACGCTAAGCCAACAGTGTGGGTGATAGGCCACTCGTATATATTGGGCAGAAAAAAGGGCAAATGTCCGCCCAGGCGGGAGGAAATTAGAGTTTCATAAAACATATTTCAACTGGAGAGGTATTAGAGGCCTGCAATGGCCACAGGTACTAATGGAGGTAATCAAGGTAGGGAGAGAGGCAAGACGTCCAGTCATTTAAGTTATACAGGCCAGGGGAAACGACCTAGGTCATCACAAGAGCGCATAACTAATGGCAATAATGAAACTAGACACTGAGCGCTTCAGAGAATTTTTCACAAAACTAACTATAGTATGGTCAGAGATTGTGCCGATAGCGGTATGGCAAGGTGCGCGAGACATCACGGCTATCGAACGGACAAGGTGGGTAATAAATATTCGGATGGCAAAATTTAGAAGAGACAGAGGCAGTGTAGTGATACGACACCGACAACTGGAAGGAGATAAAGCAGGCCTCATACGGCCCGACAGTGTTCACTTAATGGATATTGGACTGGACATATTCCTATCAGGACTCCAGGACGGAGTGGAACAAGCATTAAGAGTGATGGATGGGGGTCAGAGTCCTGCATACGAGTACGCAGGATCCTCCTTGGCCTGGAAATAGAAAGGACATGTTGGAGAGTGACACTTGTTGGCCAACTTGCCTGTGTGGAGACCCAGGGCATGCTGCAACAAGCTGAATTATTTTAGAAATAAAATGCCTTTCTAATGGAATGAGTATAAAGAGTTAATAAAACTGTGACCGATCCTCACCCATCCAGTTGTAAGAGTTACATTATTGTATTGTCAAGGAAAGGGGGGCTGTAGGGGGGCTGAGCGTCTGGGTTTGGTTGGGGGTCCCCACAGTCTGCCTAGGCTAGATGCAGTTAAAAATTCTAATTAGATACACAGGCGGTGCAGCTTGCTTCGCAACTGGGCTACTACGCCCAAAGTATTGTCTGGGCTAAATGCAGTTAAAAATTCTTATTAGATACACAGGCGGTGCAGCTTGCTTCACAGCTGGACAACTACGCCCAAAGTATTGCCTAGGCTAGATGCAGTTAAAAATTCTTATTAGATACACGACAGGTGTAACTTGCTTCAGAGCTGGGCTACTACGCTGACTAGCTGACACTGAAGCTATGGAGCAGACCTCTGAGTAAGCAACATTTCAGACTCAACCATCTGTGTTACCCCAAGCCATAGTGTATGTAGTTTCTTATGGTTAAAAGGGGGGGGGGCGACCCAACCCACCTGGAATTGACGATGCCAACGTCACGTAAAACACAGCAAGAGGACTCCAAAAAGAGTCTCCATTTTTTCCAAAAATTGTGGCACAGACACCACTTAAGTGGCATCAATTGCCCCAGAGTTGCTTAAAACGGTTGGTGAGGTGATTTTACCAAATCCTCAAGCTTTTAGTCTCCCCAGGATGACACAGGGGTAGAAAAGTCCTTGCAGATCCATGATTTGTTCATCTTTATGAACTTGAGTCTGTCTACATTCTCAGTGGACAGCCGCGTGCGCTTATCTGTCAGCACACCACTAGCAGCGCTGAACACACGTTCAGAGAGAACGCTGGCTGCAGGGCATGACAAGATCTCCAAGGCGTGAGTGGTGAGCTCTGGCCATTTT
This sequence comes from Phyllobates terribilis, assembly GCF_046119375.1. Lineage (NCBI taxonomy): Eukaryota > Metazoa > Chordata > Amphibia > Anura > Dendrobatidae > Phyllobates > Phyllobates terribilis. Next base: position 403,908,518 of record NW_027362761.1, on the reverse strand, counting down.
TCCAGATTTGAAGCCGAAAATGAGCAAGGGTCCAGTGACACAGTCATGGCTTCGATGTTCACTTGGAGATACTCCTGTACCATCCTCTCTAGGCATTGACTATGTGTCAGACTTCTTGTCTCCTGTGGCCTTGCAAAGGATGGTCTAAAAAAGTGGTGAAACGATTCCACAAAATTGCTGTTACCAGCAGATACTGTGTTACTGTTACAGTTTGAGTGATGAAGACTTGACAGTCTCACGGTTGGCAAGTTAGAACTGTGAGATTCACTACGTGCACCACTGGTGTTTTGTGGAAAAGCACATGTAAGATTCTGCAACAGCCTCTGCTGATACTCCTGCATGCGTGAATCTCTTTCTATGGCAGGAATTATTTCGGCAAATTTACTTTTGTACCGGGGATCTAAGAGTGTGGCAACCCAGTAGTCGGGATTACTTCGAATTCTGACAATCCGAGGGTCATGTTGCAGGTAGTGCAGCAAGAAGGCACTCATGTGTCTTGCGCATTCAGGAGGACCAAGTCCTTGTTGTGTTGGTAGCGAGGTAAGAATCATGCTTCCTTCCTCTGCCCTCTCCCCCCAACCTCGCACAACAGAAATGTGATCAAGGTCTCCCTCATCTGATGAGTCTTACATGCCCATCGCCAGTTTGTCCTCTACTTCTTCCTCGGATCCTGCACATCCTCAACAGTTTGGCTGCTACCATGTGCCCTTGTTAATCCCTCTCCCCCACCATTCCATGCCTGCCGCCTTGGTGCTGCTGACCGTCTGGACCTTGGAGATGTTATCCCTTCCGCATACGACTCCTCCTCTACTTCCTCCACCTCCTCTTGTCCCACAACCTGACTCTGAATTCTGTTTAACTCCAGCATGTCAATCACCGGAATAGTCATACTGATAATGGCATCGTCAGCACTAAACATCTTCGTCGCCATTTCAAAACTGTGCAGAAGGGTGCATAGGTCCCTGATCTGAGACCACTCCTGCAGCGTGATTTGCCACACCTCTGGTTCTCGTTGGCCCAGGCTATACATCAGATTGTATTTCACCAGGGCTTGACGGTGCTGCCACAGTCGCTGCAACATGTGCAGAGTTGAATTCCACCGTGCCGGCACATCGCATTTCAGCCGGTGAACTGGCAAGCTCAGCGACTTCTGTAGAGATGTAAGTCGTTGAGCTGCGAGATGCGAATGGCGGAAGTGAGCACACAGCGACGGTGCCCTCTGCATAAGGCCATCTAGTCTGGGATAGTGGGCTAAAAATTGCTGGACAACCAGGTTCTACATGTGAGCCATACAAGGCACGTGTGTGACATTGCCCCGGCGAAGGGCCACACCCAGTGTGAAGCATTGTCGCACACGGCCTTCCCTGGTTGCAGGTCCAGTGGAAACAACCATTTATGAAACTAGGTCTCCAGAGCGGACCACAACTCCTCAGCTGTGTGACTCACATTTCCCAGACATTTCAAAGTAAACACCGCCTGATGCCATTGAGCCATGCTGCCAGCATAGTAAGGAGGTGTGCAGGATTCCTTCTGCACTGTTAGAATGCATGTGGCATTACCAGACAGGCTTTGGGTGCAGGTGGAGGACCGAGAGGAGGTTGAGGAGGCAGAAGCAGTGGAGGAACTTCTAGATAAAGAGGATTGACGCATAACTCGTGGGGACGGCAAGACTTGGACAGCAGCCCCTTGTCCTGCTGTAACCATAGTTACCCAGTGCCCAGTCAGCGACATGTAACGCCCCTGTCCATGCCTACTCGCCCAAGTGTCTGTGGTGAAATGCACCCTGTCACACACAGAGTTTCTCAAAGAAGTGGTGATGTTGTGTGCGACATGCTGGTGTAGCGCAGGCACACCTTTCTTTGAGAAGCAGTGCCGACTGGGCATCTGGTACTGGGGCACTGCGACGGACATAAGGTCTCAAAAATCCGTTGTGTCCACCAGGCGGAAAGGCAGCATTTCTGTAGCCAACAGCTTGCATATGGTGAAATTCAACCTCTTAGCTTTCTCATGGCTAGGAGGAAATGGTCTTTTACTTGTCCACATCTGAGGGACCGAGGGCTGACTGTTGTGCTTAGACGTGGTTGAGTAGGGTGTCCCCGGCAAACTGTCGGTCTGTGAGGAAGATGCAGGCAGAAAAGTTAGGTTGCCTTGATCCAAAGGTGGTGCTCTCGATGTCGGAGAGCGCTCAACACCAGCTGGTGTTTCCACTTCCAAATGAAATGATGACCTGCCAATCACACTGGCTGTTGCCGGTAAAGAGGTGGCAGGTCTGCGTCCAAAAACATGTGTGACTGCTGTCCCCCCAGTCACAGAGGATGAAGAGGCCGCGGATGCACAAGATGGGGCAGACGGTGGTTGGCCCGGCCCGCTAGGCCGCATTGTAGCACAGAGAACTTCCCACTGCAACTTATGCTTCATATCCATGTGCCGGTTCATGCATGAAGTACTCAAACTATGGATTTTTTTGGCCTCTACTTAGCTTTTGGTGACAAATATTACAGATAACATGAGTTGGGTCATCCTTATCGATCTGAAAAAATGCCCAGGCTATGCAAGGCTTAGAGCCCATGCGACCTGAAGAGCCACCACCACTTGTGGTCAGAGGCAGAGTTGTGGTTGAGGATGCAGTTGTTGACGTGCTTCCAGTTCTCCGTCTCTGTCCAGGAAGGCACAACCTAACCTCGTCGTTAATAGCATCCTCCTCCACCTCCTCTGCTGACCTCATCGACTGGCTGACTGTGGGTTGACAGTAAGTGGGATCTCCAACCTCGTCATCATCATCCTGTGTGTTCTCACACCAGTCGTCCTCAGAGCCAACCTCTTCCTGCCCTGACCGAAAAGTCAAGTTGTCGCTCCAATCAGGTATTTGAGTCTCATCATCGTCTTCATCATTGTCTTCACCAACAGGATTTACAGTTTGGGAACGAGGGTCTACATTATGCACAGAACCTTCTTCATCTGGTCCTGGATATGACTCATAAAGATTCTAGGCATCAGTGCAGATCATTTCCTCATCTGGATTAACAGAAGCTCTGGAGCAGACCTCTGTTTCCCAGGCTATAGTATGAGTAAACAGCTGTGCAGACTCAACCATCTGTGTTACCCCATACTCAGACGGGCAGCTGGAGACTTGGGAGCTGTGAGGAAGCAAGTGCGATTGGGGTGACACCTCTGAGGACTGGAGTATTTGTGATGTTGAAGTTGAGGTGAAGGAGAGCCCACTTGAAGGAGCACTTGATATCCGTTGAAGCACCTGCTGTTTTTGTGCCTCATCTGGAATTTGTAGCGATGGGCGTGTCCGTAAGAAAGGGATCGTATCACATTGTCCACGAAAATAAGTAGACATCTTAGTTTGGCTGGAAGATGGTCTTTCTTCTGCAGATGTTACTCCCCCCCCCCACCGCGGGGGGGCTCGACCCACCAGCGGACAGGCACCAGTATTAGTAGAGGGGGGCTGGCCGTCAGGGTCCACCGCGGCTCTGGCACAATCCCGGTGACACGGAGGTCGCACGGGCAGGAACGGACTGGCCATGTCGGTTTCGCACTCCAGCATAGTCCCTCTGCCCGCTCGCTCCCGTAACCTCAAAGGGATGCGCAAGTGGCTTTTCTTCCCAGGGCTTTTCCCCACCCAGCAGGAACGTGGGGGAGCTCATGTCAGCCTTCCACTGTACTCCCTTACCTCCCTCTCCCTCTTTTCTTCTTCCGTTCTCCATCTAACCCCTCGGCTCTGTGGTGTCCACTCTCCCTCCAGCTCTCTCCTTGTCACAGGTGGACTACCGCGTGTGTTCACACTGTGGCGAATCTTTTGGGCCCAGGCATAAGAAGTTGTCGAGGTAATGGATAATATGTGCCCCTTTAGAAACGTCCATTACAACCCATTCGAGGAAGCAACTAAACGCCTCAAATAGTGAGCAGGATCTGGACCACCCCTTGGGCAAACAGCAATCTATATAGTATGCTGCTTCCCAACAGCAGCCCAATAGGTGGACACTATTCGGAGGCACAGATAGTAAGTAACCGGAACGCCGCATCAATGTCTGTTTTGGCCATTAGGGTGACCCTTCCCAACTTCTTGATCCGCCTGATTGCCTTGTCAAAGGATGTACAGTATATACTACTGTACTTGGTTCAGCATCGATGTTGTCGTTTACTGACGTGCCCCTTGGATATGACAAATGGTGGATTAGTCCAAATGTATTGGGTTCCGTTTTTGGCACAACTCACAACGGGGATACCACTACATCTTGTAAGGAAAGTGTTCTGAATAGAACCGCCATTCTACCTAAAGATATTTCTTTTTTTAATTTTCTTGTCACGACATCTGGGTGTTGGTAGGCTGATTTTAGATTTTTACTCCAGCCTTTCTTGATTTTAGAAGGGCATGACATGCCTATATCTGTGTCTCCCCCTCCTTTTACTCCTCCACCTCTTTTCTTTTTGCATGACTATATGTACTTGTCACTTTTCCATGTGTTAGTTGTGTCTTCTGAGCAGTTTGTCAGCTTTTGGACACCTTTGAAGGTGTTTTCTATGTGTTTCTATGTGTTTTTGCTTGCCTGCCATTGGTTTTAACGGTGTTCGACGAACAGTTCGACGAACAGATCGGCGAACACACCGGTGTTCTACGAACCGAACCCGAACACTACGGGGGTGGCTCAACTCTATTCATGATCCCTTTTTTTTAATACAGTGCAGACTGCTATGACTTCTTCCAGCCACAATTTGTCTTGCCAGATTGTAGCACAGGAAGAGAAGAGTTTCTGAAATGTTAAAGGCAGACATTTGTACATTATAGTACTCATCTGCTCCTGTGCTGTGAGAGAAGATCCTATTAGTTGTTCCTGGCTGCTAACTCCCTGCTGCACTTCCTGTGGCACATGCTGTCTGTATTATTCAGTTCTGTACTTTCTGATTCGTCTTTCCGTTTGCTCTGCTCTCTGTCCTCCCTCTCTGATTCTTCTTTACATTTTCTCTGCCCTCTGTTCCTTCCTCTCTGATTTATCTTTGTTTGCTTTCTTCTCTGTTCCTTCCTCTCTGATTCCTCTTTTTGTTTACTCTGCTCTCTGCTCCTTCCTCTCTGATTCTTCTTTCTGTTCGCTTTATTCTCTGTTCCTTCCTCCCTGATTCTCATTTCTGTTTCCTCTGCCCTCTGTTACTTTTTCACCTACTCCCTACACTGTTTTGCCTTTGTTATGTCTTTTTTTCTCTTGCCACTGCACCGAATATGCTTTACCTCCTCTTCTCATTGAATATTTTCATTCTGGAATCACTAACAGTCATTGGTGCCTGCTCTGTCTATCATAGGAAAGTGTGGGCCGCATTAACTGTCGCTAGAGTCCCCAGCCCCTGGTAAACAGCAACACAGCAACATGCAATTATTAAAGAAGGTCCTCTGACCAAATTACTGCTGTATGGAATGCATGTAGGCTAGTTTGGAGGTAGGGAGAGGAAATTCACCAATATCTTGGTAGGCCAGTCCAAGCCTTCTTGTATGAATCATCACAGAGAAGAAAAATGGCACTAATAGAACAGCAGCACAATGAGTATATCTTCAGAGAGATGAAGGTGATAGCACAGTGAGGGTGGCGAGATTTAGCTAGTTATGGTTCTTGCCCCATTTGAACCTGCTTAGTTATACTTCCTTCTGTATATGTATGCCATTCTATATTTTATTAGACACAAAGCTGATACAGGAAGTGAGATGTTCTATGCTTCTATAGCTACTGTTAAAAGAAATTTACAGATGCATGGGAGAAATGAAGAGTTGATTATGATGGTGCAGCAGACCTACCTTGCAGAGGTGGGGGATAGAGATTTCTCCAATTACTGTGTGGGGATTAAAGGTTGTGGACAATGCAGAGGCTGGCACTATAAGGAATGTAGTGAACATAGCCTTATAAAGATGTGGATGTGTCAAGTCTCGATTGACAGATGAATTTGGGAGAAAAAAGGATTACGAATTATGTATCCATTTATAGCACAGCAAAATTGGCTGAACCAGGCATGCATGAATATGGAGAAGTCAGTTTGAATAGCTTATGGCTATTAAATGTGTATGGTCCACTTTACTTACTCTTGTTGCCTTCTGTTTGACGTCTAATCTATACCTGTAATGTCCATTTAGGGTTTCAGAGGCATATTTCTTAAACGGTAGTCTACTTTGCAGTAACAAATATGTTTGTACTGCACACCACTTCTGTTCATAAAGTGACTGCTGAAGGAGGAGCATATGATCAGACCTGTCTATACTTCACATGGGAAAGCTGCAATTTTTAATTTGGAGGAGGATGGATTGATTTGGTCATATGTTCCTCCATCAACAATCATTTTGGCAACAGGACAGTAGTCTGTGAGTAAGGTTGCACTAATGAAAGGCAGGAGGAGAACTTTTAATACTAACAGTGCCTTGAAAAAGTATTCATACCCACATCATAATTTTCAGATTTATTATTTTAACATAATTAGAAAAGAATGTATCATTTCACAATACTTTGTGTTGTTGTACTGCAAAAAAATCCCAATAAAATAAGTTTAAGTTTGTGGGTGTATTGTGAAATAGTGTGGAAAAGTTCACGGGGTATGAATACTTTTTCGAGGCACTGTATATATTAGTAAGTGCCTCAAAATAATGTCCTCAACACATTTGTTCATCTTAAGACAAAGTAAGCAAACACACAGTTACATAAATCCGCATAACAATTCCTATTCTGCATGTCAAAGGTTATTATGAGTTTATACTTGCCTGCTCTTCCGTCTCCAGCACTTGAAATTTCCTTTTAAACTACAAAGAATTCTCAACATTTTTCTCTTTAAAATAGAGCAAGAATATTTTCATCTTCAAAAAAAATTTTCATGTGAGAATGATATGTCATGTTATGTCATATCACTTGGAACCTCCGAGACCCTCTTGATCTTTAAAACAAAAGAACAGCTTGAATGTGGATGTGATGAGGTTCCCTGCAGAACCTGAGCCTGGCCGTCTTTGCAGTGAAATCAGTAAGAGGACTACAGTGCTTTCTAAGAAGGATTGTTGGGATGTAGCTTAGTGATACATCATTGCCTCTTAGTTAGAAGACATATTGATAGCTATGAATAATATTATCCAATAAATCCATAATTATTCAATAACTGAATTAATTGTTACTACATTTTATTGTAGAATCCAAGCAAAGATATATAACATAAATACAACAGACATACTGTGTGTATATACATACAGTATATGTATATATATATATATATATATATATATACATTGCTCAAAAAAATAATGGGAACACTCAAATAACACATACTAGATCTGAATGAATGAAATATTCTCATTGAATACTTTGTTCGGTTCAAAATTGAATGTGCAGACAACAAAATCACACAAAAATCATCCATGTAAATCAAATTTATTAACCAATGGAGGCCTGGATTTGTAGTCACCCCCAAAATTAAATTGGAAAAACACACTACAGGCTGATCCAACTTTGATGTAATGTCCTTAAAGTCAAAATGAGGCTCAGTATTGTGTGTGGGCCCCACGTGCCTGTATGACCTCCCTACAATGCCTGGGCATTCTCCCGATGTGGTTGCGGATGACCTCCTGTGGGATCTCCTCCCAGACGTGGACTAAAGCATCCGCCAACTCCTGGACAGTCTGTGGTGCAACGTAACGTTGGTGGATGGAGCGAGACATGATGTCCTAGATATGCTCAATCGGATTCAGGTCTGGGGAACGGGCGAGCCAGTCCACAGCTTCAATGCCTTCATCTTGCAGGAACTGCTGACACACTCCAGCCACATGATGTCTGGCATTGTCCTGCTTTAGGAGGAACCCAGGGCCAACCGCACCAGCATATGGTCTCACAAGGGGTCTGAGGATCTCATTTCGGTACCTAATGGCAGTCAGGCTACCTCTGGTGAGCACATGGAGGGCTGTGCGGCCCTCCAAAGAAATGCCATCCCACACCATTACTGACCCACTGCCAAACCGGTCATGCTGAAGGATGTTGCAGGCAGCAGATCGCTCTCCACGGCATCTCCAGACTCTGTCACGTCTGTCACATGTGCTCAGTGTGAACCAGCTTTCATCTGTGAAGAGCACAGGGCGCCAGTGGCATCTTTGCCAATCCTGGTGTTCTGTGGCAAATGCAAAGCGTCCTGCATGGTGTTGGGCTGTGAGCACAACCCCCATTTGTGGACGTCAGGTTCTCATATCACCCTCATGGAGTCGATTTCCAACCATTTGTGCAGACATATGCACATTTGTGGCCTGCTGGAGGTCATTTTGCAGGGCTCTGGCAGTGCTCCTCCTGTTCCTAGTTGCACAAAGGCAGAGGTAGCGGTCCTGCTGCTGGGTTGTTGCCCCCATACGGCCCCCTCCACGTCTCCTGGTGTGCTGGCCTGACTCCTGGTAGCGCCTCCAGCCTCTGGACACTACGCTGACAGACACAGCAAACCTTCTTGCCACAGCTCGCATTGATGTGCCATCCTGGATGAGCTGCACTACCCGAGCAACTTCTGTGGGTTGTAGAGTACGTCTCATGCTGCCACGAGTGTGAAACCACAACCAACATTCAAAAGTGACCAAAACATCAGTCAGAAAGCATTGGTACTGAGATGTGGTCTGTGGTCCCCACCTGCAGAACCACTCCTTTATTGAGGGTGTCTTGATAATTGGCAATAATTTCCATCTATTGTCTATTCCATTTGCACAACAGCATGTGAAATTGATTGTCAATCAGTGTTGCTTCCTAAGTGGACAGTTTGATTTCACAGAAGTTTGATTTACTTGGAGTTATATTCTGTTGTTTAAGTGTTCCCTTTATTTTTTTCAGCAGTGTATATATATATGTAGCACCCTGAGGATTCGGCTGCTACAGGGGTATTGCACCTCAACCCAGAGGTGTGATATTCCACTCCCGGGCAAGGATGGAGAGTGGAACTGAGCTCGGTAGGCTGCATGCACTACACACATCCCATTTCCGAGGAACAGACCAACGGTACTCCCACTTAGAAATGTGCAGGTACGACCGAGTCTGTTCCTGGCTGGAGTGGGAGGGGGGTGGTACATCCCAAGTAGTGTAGGGGCAGATAGGGGGAGCAGCCTGGGTAAAGATAGGAGCTCATTGGGTGCTGGTCACCTGAGCTCACACATAGAGGGTGTATATAAGGTGGGCACCAACTAAGAACAGGGTCAGATGCAGAGAACAAGTCAGCGAGCAGAGGAGAAGAAAGACCCAGAGTGAGAGAGGAGAAGAGAAAGAGAGACCCAGAGGGGGAAACAGCAGAAAAGGACTCCAAGATCCCAACTTAAATCCCCGGGTGAAGAGTCGGCATCAGGGTACCGGAACCCAAGCTGGTGGGGGCAGAAAACACACCCCAGCCAGAGACCGGAGGCCGTGGGCAGCGTCTGCCACGGCCACCCATCACATCCACCCCGAAGGCACACCACATGAAGGGTCAGGGAACCCAAGGCCAAGGGTGTCCCAACAGAAGGCCCGAGGGAGCTGGACCTAGGTGGATCACTGGTGGGGACGGCCAGAGAACGGGACAGAAGGAGAGCTCAGGGCCACGCTCCGGACTTGTTTGGGGGTTGGCTGGATCCAGGACCTGGTGGACGCAGCACGGCTCGGGTGGTCACTCGAAGCTGGAGTGACCAGTACAACATCTGCAGTAAGTAAACACCCTTAACTGCACAACCCGACTCTGTCTTCATTGCCGTCTGCACTGCACCACCACAACCCCCATCCTCTGCACCTGTCCCCCCTGAGGCTATACCCCTCCCGTTGGGGGTTATCCCACCAAGCTGCGCACCCACCATCAGCCTCAGCGGACCCTGCTGCAGCGGCGGCCACAGTGACCGCATCACAACGGGTGGCGTAGTCGACACAAAAGAACTCTTAATAACATCTGTAGGACTGCCACACATAACCCTGAGTTTGACGCCCTGGGCACGGGCCGGGTCACAGCCGCTCGGAGACTACAACCCCCCATCTGATCCGGTGCCGGGTATTCCCCTCAAAAAGGAATATGTCCCAGGGGGCGCGTCATATATATATATATATATATATATATATATATATATATATATATATATATATATATATATATATATTGTAAGATGGCCACTGAACAGGTCCTTGAGGGGAGATATGCTTCATCGAGGTTGGTAGCTTCAGTGATGTAAGCCCGGGAAAGCAGGCTCCAGCACGTATAGTGCTGAGAGAGTTAATAGGGCGTATCAGGGCCTGGTTTACGAGCAGTCAAAGAGATGGATGGGATTGGCTGCTCACATATCCCCACCCTATTGGCGTGGTACGGCATATAAAATGGAGACCAGTTGTCTCATTCAGTGTTTGTGTCTGGATATGTGTACATCTCCAGTGTGTTGGTCTTTGAAAAGGACTCAAGAACTAGACACTAATCCAAGTGGGTGAACTCGCAATAATGTATGGACTATTTACTTTGTGTTTTCACTTTGTGCCGCAAAAAGCTGTCTTTTTGTTTCGTTTTCCTGAATCCCCAACAGTGTCACCAGCAAAGCACCCCCACACCATCACACCTCCTCCTCCATGCTTTACGGTGGGAACCAGGCATGTAGAGTTCATTCGTTCATCTTTTCTGCGTCGCACAAAGACACGGTGGTTGGAACCAAACATCTCAAATTTGGACTCATCAGACCAAAACACAGATTTCCACTGGTCTAATGTCCATTCCTTGTGTTCTTTAGCCCAAACAAGTCTCTTCTGCTTGTTGCTTGTCCTTAGCAGTGGTTTCCTAGCAGCTATTTTACCATGAAGGCCTGCTGCACAAAGTCTCCTCTTAACAGTTGTTCATGAGATGTGTCTGCTACTAGAACTCTGTGTGGCATTGACCTGGTCTCTAATCTGAGCTGCTGTTAACCTGTGATTTCTGAGGCTGGTGACTCAGATAAACTTATCCTCAGAAGCAGAGGTGACTCTTGGTCTTCCTTTCGTGGGGCGGTCCTCATGTGAGCCAGTTTCTTTGTAGCGCTTGATGGTTTTTGCAACTGAACTTGGGGACACTTTCAAAGTTTTCCCAATTTTTCGCACTGACTGACCTTCATTTCTTAAAGTAATGATGGCCACTCATTTTTCTTTACTTAGCTGCTTTTTTTCTTGCCATAATCAAAGCAAAAAGGTGGCTACTTTGAAGAACCTAGAATATAAGACATATTTTCAGTTGTTTCACACTTTTTTGTTAAGTATATAATTCCACATGTGTTAATTTATAGTTTTGATGCCTTCAGTGTGAATGTACAATTTTCATAGTCATGAAAATACAGAAAAATCTTTAAATGAGAAGGTGTGACCAAACGTTTGGTCTGTACTGTACGTATAGCTACAAATTAACAGTATCTGTGCAATTGTTCATGCTTTATAAGCATGAGAGTAAATAAGTGTATAAATATATATCTATGATGTTATTTTGGTCTTGTATGTCTTTTCCCTGATTTACTAAAAGGCAATCTGCCTTTAATTTTACTTACCCCCATTCATTTTCCCCTTTCATCATCCACAGTGATGACTAACAGTGCTAGGAATGAAAATAGGCTTCTTATCCTATGCAAGTATTACTTCTGTCAAGTCTGGCTATATTTTGTGTTTGCCAATAATTTTAAACATCTGAGGATGGCAGAGGATGGGGCTGCTTGAGATACAGGTATATGCTGTAGATATTGTAAATTTAGTACTCAATTTATTATGAACTCTGACTTGGTCCTTTACTCAAAGAGTGACTCAATTTGGAGGCTTCACCATGGTAATGATTTTCTTTTTTTTCAGCGTTTCAAGTAGCTGGGATTAAAGGTGCATGCCATCACAATCGGCACCAGGTATTCATTTGAACTGGTGCCATGTTAAACCATTCACTCAACAGGAGTATTTTTTACTACAACAGCTTCTCCAACACGTAACAGCTAATCATTGTGGTTACGGCAAGGCCAGTGTATAACAGTCTGTCAGTGGTCATTTAGCAGTTCTAGAATGGCTTCCACATACAGACTTAGCAAAAGCCACTCTTGATACCACATCCCAGATTCAGCCCTGTCCTCCACCCCTTGATCCTTGTACAGGATCCAGGACTGGCACAGGGACTTCTGGGTTAGGACCATGGAGTGAACTGCTGGCCCGTAGTGCAGGCTTCCGCAAGTAGGCTAGAAGCCAGGTCATAACCAGGAGGGTAGAAAAGGTACAAAATCAGAAGAAAGAATAGCCAGCAAATGGGCCTAGGTCTATAAAAGGTTTATAAAAGAAAAAGTACAAGAGCTGTGATCAAAGGATGTGAACCAGGCAAGTAAAACTATATCTGGCATCCCCCAGCAGTACACTGGGAGTTTTAATAGGGTGTAGTGCTGTCCTATTGGACAAGGCAGGGAGCTGATTACTCCAGCTGGACAGCACGCATAGTTATATTTCCATACTAGACAGGCCCAGCCATCTTAGTCTTAGTAGCTGGATAGAGCCTGCACCACCCAAACGTTTTGGTCTCAACGTCTCTCCCATTACCAACACCACTAGTAGAAGGAATGTTATGGGGCCTGTTGATTGGTGAAGATATAGCAGGGACAGGTCCCGGTGGGGATGTGATACATTGATTATCTGCAATATGAGAAAGATTTGCTCTTTTCACTGTCGTTTTGCTGGCATGCATATTACTAGATATTCATCATGTGAAATAAGTATTGAACACGTCACCAATTTGCTAAGTAAATATATTTCTAAAGGTGCTTTTGACATGAAATTCTCTCCAGATGTTGATAGCAACCCATCCAATCCACATATGCATGGAAATCAAACCATACATATCCATAAATTAAGCTATGTGTGACACAGGGAAAAAGTATTGAACACGTTTACTCAAATATAATTAATACTTTGTACAAAAGCTTTTGCTGGTGATGACAGCTTCAGGATGCCTCCTTTATGGAGAAACTAGTCGCACGCATTGCTCAGGTGTGATTTTGCAACCATTCTTCCCAACAAACACTCTTCAAATCCTCAAAGTTCCGTGGGCTCCTTCTATGAACTCTGAGCTTTAGTTCCTTTCATAAATTTTCTATTGGATTCAAGTTAGGTGATTGGCTGGGCCATTCTAGCAGCTTTATTTTCTTTCTCTGAAACCAATTAAGAGTTTCCTTGACTTTGTGTTTGGAATCATTGTCTTGCTGAAATTGTCCACTCTCATGTCTCCTTCATTATCCTGGTAGATGGCAGCAGATTTTTATCAAGAATGTCTCTGTACATTTGTCTATTCCTCGTTCCTTCAATTATATGAAGTTTGCCAGTGTCATTTGTTGAAAAATAGCACCACACCATGATGTTCCCTCCTCTAGACTTGCTTGTTGGTATGGTGTTTTTGGAGTGATATGTATTGACTTTTTGCCTCCAAACATGGTGTGTATTATGGCATCCAAAGAGTTCAGTTTTGGTCTTATCTGACCAGATTATATTTTCCCAGTATTTCACAGGCTTGTCTAAATGTTGTTGAGCAAACTGTAAACGGACTTGAACATGTTTTTTGTTCAGCAATAGAGTGCGTGGTGAGCATGCAAACAGGGCATGGAGGTTGAGTGCATTACTCACTGTTTTCTTTAATTCCATTATTTTTGCAACTTTCCACATGGGTTCCTTGGCTCTTGGACAACTCTTCAAATAGTTATTTTCACTCCTCTGTCTGAAATCTTGAGGGAAGAACCTATTCGTGGCCGGTTTATGGTGAAATGATGTTTTTTCCACTTCTGGGTTATGGCCCCAACAGTGCTCACTGGAACCTTCAGTAGTTTCAATATTTTTTTGTAACCAATGCCATCATTTTGTTTTTCAACAATAGGGTTGCAAAGGTTTTGAGGCAGCTCACTGGTTTTACCCATCATGACTTGTTTCTTGTGTGACATCTCGGTAATGAGACACCTTTTGATAGGCCATCAGCTGAACCATCTGATATTATTTTTCACTACGTATCAGGATTGCTTTTTAATTACTGATAGATTTCAGCTGGTGCCATGACTTTGGCTTTTTGACCACTCTTACTTCATGTGTTCAATACTTTTTTCCTGTGTTATTTCTCATTATTACACATAACTTAATTTATGGACATAACATACCACATAACAATTCATGTCAATAATATATTTAGAAATAAAGTTACTAAGAAAATTGGTGATGTGTAGTGATGGGCGAACCAGTCACTGTTCGGGTTCGGCTAATATGGAACAATACCCGAACCCGAACACGGACCCTATTCATTTGAATGGGGGACCCGAATTCACCTGGTTTCCTGCACTGTCATTTGCGTGACAGCGCAGGAAACACAGCCTCTGATCGGCGGTAATTGCATTACCACGATCAGAGCGCTGTGGCAGTGACCCGCGGTAAAAAGCTTACCTTTACACTGAGTCAGTGTATTGGCGCATCCTATGGATTCTAGCCTCTACCCATTTTAATAGCCAGTAAAGGCTATGTATACAGCTGGGGGTTGATATTAGTAGCCTGGGAAGCTCCATGAGTATTACCCCTTTCCCAGGCTAAAAACATCTGCCCCAGTTGTCTGCTTTCCCTCTGCTGGTTAATAAAATTACAGGGGACCCCACGCCATTTTTTTCCAGAAATTTACTTATTAGAGTAAACAGAGCAACAAATGAACAGAGCGGTCACATACAGTGTGGCCGCTCTGTTCATGGAATCTTCGTGGGACACTCGTTATTTGGACGGCGTCAGAAAGGTAAGGATGTGGTTCGTTTATTATTTTACTTTTATTACAGGTGATCGTGGGCTTCGGGGATTAGGTGTAAGGTGAGTATATAGTGGTTTTTATTTTTTATTTTTTGCAGGGGCGGCGAACATCAGGGACAAGGTGTAGGTGAGTATAATGTGTTTTATTTTAATATTTTTTTAGTCAATTTTAACTTTCTTTCTAACATTTAGCACAGCACAGGCTCCGGCGGATGGGAGACTACTGCTCCCATCGAGCGGTGCCAGTGCTTGCTGTTTCCAATGGCAAGAGGCATGGTAGTAGTACCATCAGCCGGCGCCTATGACCCGCAGTAAGCTATTTACCACTGGGTCACTGTCACATCTGTGGCATCATGCTGACACCTGTCAGCATGATGCCACAGCACTCTGATCGCGGTAATGCAATTACCGCCAATCAGAGGCTGTGTTTCCTGCACGGGAAACACCCAAACCCGAACCCATGCCCGAACAGTAACACAGACTTCAAGTAAATGTTCGATACTGACGCCAAACTTTACTGTTTGGGTTCTCCCTACACTAGTGATGCGTTCAATACTTATTTCAGCCGCTGTATACTGCTCCATTGAAGGCAGCTTAAACTACCAGTTCCATGCAATCTCTGCAAAAAATGTGAAAGATTTCTCATTAAGAGAATATACAGTAGCTGCTACTACTTATGTATCAATAGTGAATTAATGGGTTTTCTCACCTCACCACAAACATAAAGGGGTTTTGGAGGACTGAAATTTTGATGGCCAATCCTTAAGAGTGAATTGAATGGTGGCCTAACTGCAGTACTTAAAGTGAACCTGACAGCTGATACATTTTTCCAATCCATGGGAAACATGTGTCAGACACTGGCTGTATGACTTCAGCCAGGCATGTCTGACTCTGAAATGCTGCTGCATTTCAGAGAAAGACATTCTTTTGTAGCCGCCTGGTACCGAGACACACTGGAGATGAGTCAGCCAGGTGGGTCCTTCGCTGATTCTCCCTGCCTGCTGACCTAGAGTGACAGGTCTCTGCCTATGTGCGCGGATATTAAGGTATGTTTTTTTCTGAATCGCCGCAGCGTTTCAGAGTAAAGCGTACCTGGCTGAGTTCATACAATCAGTGCCTGATACATGCTGACCATGGATTGGAAGAATGTATCAGCTGTCAGGTTCACTTTAAGAATTGTCACTACACAGTGTAAGGAGCTGTGGTTTCCCAGCTTCATACATTGTGCTCATCTAGTGGCCTCCACCTGTTCCTCGATCTGATATTAATTTCCATCAAACAGCTGTAGGAAGCTATGGTCTGCCAGACATTTTCCATGTATTGGCAACAAGGATAATGTAGGTGAATCACTGGCACCCTGGGCCGTGGGGTACTCGGTAGCCGGGCCGGTCCTGTATTGGGGTAGTCACGGTGGCAGTGAGCTGGTCCGTGGCCCAGGGCGGTCAAATAAAGAACAATCAATTGGGGAAATAAAGATTTGGGGATAATGTTCGTGACGCCACCCGTGGTATGCGGCTATAAGGGGGCCGTCGCTGCGGTGCAGACCCACTGGGGCTGATGGTGACACAGCAAAGATAGTTCAGCTCTCCACAGGTAGCGCTAAGCTCCAGGGCAGGATATAGTGATGCTATGAGGTAGATGTTGTTGGTGCGGTGTAGTGCAGGGCTGGTGGCGCAGTAATGAGTCAAGGACACAGTGGGGTGCAGACTTCAGGCTTTATTCACAGTTTAAAGCAGTTCCTTGAAAATGCTGCAGCCTCCGGTTGGCTAGCTGAGCCTTGTTGTTCTCCACTAGTTTTGGGGCCGGTCCCCTTCTGCGGCCTGATCCCTCCACATCCGTGTGAATTCTGGTGCACGGGTGGCTTCCTGCACTCACTGTGCCCCTGGGATCCCCTCTGTCTCTGGAGCCTTTCTCTCTGCTCCCATCCTCTCTCACTCTTGCCTCCTGGGCCTCTCTGACTAGGCCCGACTCCTTTCTCTCCACTGAACTCCTGCTCCAAGCACTGGAACCAGGAGCATGGACCCCTCCTACATTGCTCTCCTGAGCAAAACTCGACCCTTCTAGATGGTTCCCCTCCTTCCTATACTCTTCCTGTCTGTGCTCCCCTGAACTACTTCCTCCACCCACGTCCTCTATCTAGTTCCACCCTCCAGCTAGGAACCAGGGACTGTGCTCTCCCTTAGGCGCAATCTCGCCCTTCCCTCCTGAAGTGGAGTGTATTGGATGTGGGTGTGTGGGTTTTGGGTAGTACTCTGTCCTTACCTGAGAGTGGGGTACCACACCTCTGGGTGAGATGCAGTACCTCTGTTGCAACTGGACCCACAGGGGTGCCACATTTATATGGCAGGCATGTAAATTAATGGCTGCCGATGTATCACATGGAATGTTTTAAGTTTGTCAGAATTGAATTTACTATCTGGATAAACATCTACAATAGTATGAAAATATCCAATACGTGACTGGTTGGGGCTACAGGAGTACAGCATAAAAACATGTCCACATTCAGTATAACTAGTGATGATCGAGCGTGCTCGTCACTGCTCAGTACTTGCCCGAGCATCTCACTACTCTACATGCTCGGCGAGTATTTCCAGGATGATCGGGGGGGAGTTTGGGTCCTCGCCCTGCATGTTTGGTGCTCTTTAGAAAGCCAATGAACATGCAGGGATTGCTTGCCACGCACTGTAATGCCGTTGCCATGTTGGTTGTGGCATTACAGTGATTGGCTGGCCACATAGCATCATCAGATCTATATAAGACCTGGTGGCCCTATGCTCGTCACAGTCAAACCCATAAACAGGCAGAGTAGGGAGAGATGCTGCTGAGCTAGGGAGAGAATTGGCAGTGTAATAGTTAGGTATAGGTATTCCACAGCAAGATACATATCCATCTGAACTAACAGTCCTTCTGAGGACTAATCCAGCTGCATATATTGATCCAGATAGCAGCAGTTAGGCAGGCAGGGTTTGTGGCAGAGTATACACTACAATAGAGTCCATTGCACGTTCTGTCTGCTGCTGCTGTTACAGATATCCATAGCCCTACATATCCGGGCTAATTTTTTTTTTGCTCTTAGTCCTGATTATTTGCTTAAAAAGCAATCCAGAGTATACCATTTTACTGCTCCATTTGTTTTTTAGCAGAATACAGCCAGATATTTTTTGATTATATTTTCATTAGTGTATTATGGAAGCAGAGAAACTTTTCCATGATCAGACGTGATCCCATATTACTGCTGTAATAATACAGACATTTTGTGGAGCGTGCCAAATATTACACTCCATTTAAAGTATGATAGTTGTGTGTTCAAACCTATTCACAGTTGGTCTCTGACAAATAGCATATCTGTGAACAATGTTGTCGGAGTATTACGCCAGTTTTATGGACTAACAATGAAAGATACAAAAACCAAGCTAATGGGGAAAATGGATTTTCTTTGGGAAAAATGTCAAGAAACATTCTTTCCAGGCTAATAACTTGTATATAAGGCCAAAGAAATAATAAATAACTGTGGAAGAGATTTATGCAACCAGAATGAACACTCATCTTGAGCTGATGATACTACCTAGCATCTGTCCCTATTGTAAATGCATGTAACAGCATCATTGATAGGGAAAAGAATATATTTTTCTTTTTTTTCAACAGCAACAGCAGCACGCAGTATAAGGCAAAAATACTTGGCTGGATCGGTGTTATACGCTATCCATACTGTGATACCTCACTCGTAAATGAATTTCAGATAAGACAAGTAATACTCTAGAATATAGAATCTATTTGAATTGTCCTTTCCATTATTAAAGAGTGAGTCTCCTATATTGTTATTCCGTATATGTAGCAATTAGAAGGTCTGGCAAAAATTAGGACGCACTCCAATACGCATTTGAAGAGATGTTAAAAGCAAAAAATATATATATATATAAAAACACAGCGGGATCTTTAGTATAAAAATCAGACTCGCCAATGTAACCTCAATGTAATTACATTGTACATCTCCTGCACCTCCTCCTCCTCTTCGGACTCCATCTAAGAAATGACCACATCAGTCACAAGCTGGAAGCACTGTAGCACTGCCTCGGCCAAGCAGCAACAGGCTGTGCTGAAGATAATATGCTTAATGCTTAGGTGACAAACCGCACACCGCTGCAGAGTTGTTGAAAGCTGTGACACAGCAGGCAGATCTGTGGCTCTCACCGCTAAACATACAGCCAGGCATGGTCATGTGTAGAGATGAGCGGTATTCGACTCGAACTGTTCGCCAATCTCAAATTCAAGCTGTTTTGTGCGGTGTTCGAGTCGTTCGACGAACTCTAACGATTTGCAAAAAATTCGGCTGTTCGAGGTTATATTCGATAACTGTTCGTGCACCAAAAGTGTTTTCACAGTAATACTTTTAATCAATAGTGATGAGCGAGCATGCTCGCCACTGCTCGGTACTTGCCCGAGCATCTCAGTACTCGAGATGCTCGGAGCTCGCCGAGTACTTTCGAGATGCTCGGGCAGGAGCTCGGGTCCCCGTCCTGCATGTCTGGCGCTACTTAGAGCACCAATCATGCAGGGATTGTCTGCCACTCACTGTAATGCTACAGCCATGGTGGTTGTGGCATTACAGTGGTTGTTCAAATCGATGGGAACAGTGCTCACAGTGAAACATGAAAAGCTGGCAATTCAGCAGCGGCATACACCGGTGCCGACAATTTAGAACAGAAAGAATAGAGCATCACACATAGATTTGATAGATAGAAACATGTCAGTCACATATATAATAAGTATAGTGACAGTGTTGGTTACTGTACTTGTCATTTAGTGTTAAAATAAAGGATTTATTAAAAAAAAAATTGGCGTGGGGTTCACCGTAATTTTAGTCTCTAGCGGAGGTTAAGCAGACGGCTGGGGCAGATGTTTGAAGCCTGGGAAGGGGGTAATACCCACGGAGCTTCCCAGGCTACTAATATCAGCCCCCAGCTGAATACCTAGCCTTTACTAGCTATTAAAACCAGGGACCCCCCAAAAAAATGACGTGGGGTCCTCCCTATTTTAATAGCTAGCAAAGGCTAGGCAGACAGCTGGGGGCTGATATTAATAGCCCAGAAAGGGTGCCATGAATATTGGCCCCCTCCCAGGCTCGAAACTCCAGCCATCAGCCGCCCCAGAAATGGCGCATCCATAGGATGTGCCAATTCTGGCACTTAGCCTCGCTCTTCCCACTGCCCTGTAGCTGTGGAAGTGGGGTAATGGGGTTGGGGTTGATGTCAGCTTGTAATGCCAGCTGACATCAAGCCCAGGTTAGTAATGGAGAGGCGTCTATAAGACACCCCCATTACTAACCCCATAATCAAAGTTAAAAAAAACACAAACACCCAGAATAAAGTCCTTTAATTGAAATTAAGACACATTCCTTCAATGTTCTAAATTAAACCCTACTTACCGTATCGCCCATTCCAGCTGAAGCCAATGTCTTCGGCAATAAAAATAAAATAATAAACCAAGCTCATCCTTACCTTTCCATGTTTCCCAGGACAGCTTCAGCTGCAGTGTCTCTGAAGGATGACAAGCTGAAAGGCAGCGCTCTGCTGCGATCCAGCGCTTCAGAGACATTGCAGGTATGCAGGTAGCACTTCAGAGACACTGCAGGTAGCGCTTCAGAGACACTGCAGAGTGCAAACATGCTTGCGCTTTGCAGTGTCTCTGAAGGATGACAAGCTGGATGGCAGCGCTCAGCTGCGATCCAGCCTGTCATCTCAATGCCATCCCAGCGTGGGAGAATTCTCCTGCTCAAGCGGTGATGTCATTTGCCGACACCGCATGCGCTGGAGAATTCTCCCACGCTGTCAGTGACGTGCATGAGGTGAGCTGAGTTCATTGGACATGAACTCGGCTCATCTGGATGCCGTGACAGTGAGACACTGAGGATCTTCACTGAGGAGCTTCTCAGTGTCTGCGGCATGGCAAGCTGGATGGCAGTGTTCTGCTCCATTCCAGCCTTTCATGTCAATGTAGCGAGCTGAAGCCGTCCTGGGAACCATGGAAAGGTAAGGATGAGGTTGGTATATTATTTTACTTTTATTGCAGAAGACATTGGCTTCAGCTGGAATGGGCGATGTGGTAAGTAGGGTTTAATTTAGAACATTAATGGAATGTGTCCTTATTTCAATTAAAGGACTTTATTCTGGGTGTTTGTGTTTTTTTTAACTTTGACTATGGTGTTAGTAATGGGGGTGTCTTATAGACGCCTCTCCATTACTAACCTGGGCTTGATGTCAGTTGGCATTACAAGCTGACATCAAGCCCAACCCTATTACCCCACTGCCACCGCTACAGGGCAGTGGGAAGAGAGAGGCTAAGAGCCAGAATTGGCCCATCCTATGGATGCGCCATTTCTGGGGCAGCTGACGGCTGGTGTTTCTAGCCTGGTAGGGGGCCAATATTCATGGAACCCTTCCTGGGCTATTAATATTAGCCCCAGCTGTCTGTCTAGCCTTTCCTAGCTAATAAAATAGTGGGGAAGCCACGTCATTTTTTGGGGGTTCCCCATTTTAATAGCTAGTAAAGGCTAGGTATTCAACTGGGGGCTGATATTAGTAGCCTGGGAAGCTCCGCGGGTATTAACCCCTTCCCAGGCTTAAGACATCTGCCCCAGCCATCTGCTTAACCTCCGCTAGAGACTAAAATTACGGGGAACCCCACGCCAATTTTTTTTTTAAGAAATCATTTATTTTAACACTAAATGACAAGTACAGTAACCAGCACTGTCACTGTACTTATTATATATGTGACTGACATGTTTCTATCTATCTAATCTATGTGTGATGCTTTATTCTTTCTGTTCTAAATTGTCGGGTACCGGTGTATGCTGCTGCTGAATTGTGAATTGAACTGTGTCTCCTCCTTCTTTTACTCCTCCACCTTTGAACGTGTTTTCTATGTGTTTCTATGTGTTTTTGTTTGCCTGCCATTGGTTTTAACGGTGTTCGACGAACCGTTCGACGAACATGTCGGTGTTCGACGAACCGAACCCGAACACTACGGGGGTGGCTCAACACTAGTCATGTATTACAATGTCTGGAACCTGGTGGTGGAGAAATGACAGCCGGAGCAGATTCAGTTCCCTGTATGCCAGTCCTTTCATCCAACCTAAAGAATATGGCTGTGGTGAAATACAACTCTCTCTGAGAAGCAGCCCTAGCTAAGAAACGTCTGTGTAACGGTTCCCGGACACTCTATGGCTGCTTTTTTACTAAGTATTGGACGTGTTTATGCACGTTATTTCCCAAAAAGCATTGCAGATCAGGCCATTGCCCGACTTTATAGCCATGAAATTTAATGCGTAAAGAAAGATCTTTGTGTGTCGAAGCACCACCTAGAAGTGTGAGCTGATGTTGGATGGGCTGCCATTGCTTATGCAGCAAGCTGCATTAGAGGACTTCCTGGGAGAAATAACAACCGGAGTAGATACGGTTTCCCTCTATGCCAGTCCTTTCACAGAGCTAAAGAATATGGCTGTGGTGAAATACAACTCTCGCCGAGAAGCAGTGTCAGACTAAAGAACATTGTGCCCACCAGAGGATTCGATTCTCTGAGGGCCCACCTTTCTCCTCCGCTCAAGATCCCCATAGCAGCTGCAAGGTTTGCGCTATGAACCATCCTGAAGGAGAAGCCAGGGCCCACCAGAGGATTCTCTGGTTTTCTGGTGGGCCCGTCCTTCCCTGCTGAGAAGCAGCCCTGGATAAGAAAAGTCTGTGGAAGGTTCACAGACACTCTATGGCTGCTATTTTACTGAGGGGGAAACCCACGCAAGCACAGAGAGAACATACAAACTCCTTGCAGATGTTTTCCTTGGTGGGATTTGAACCCAGGACCCCAGCGCTGCAAGGCTGCAGTGCTAATCAATGTGCCTCTCTGTTCTCCCTCTGATATCTAACATGCTGGAGAAACTTGCACCTACTGCCACTCAGTATCTTCAGCTCCTTTGTGAGAAACTAATGTTTGGACAGTCACTCTGTCTATCAAATAAAATTCCTGAGAAGGAAATTGTGGATGGCTTCGCTTCTGGTACTGGGTGCACTGCTAATACCATGGTGTGCCATAGAAATAGTGAAGGCCAGCCACTGACATGAAGTTGCGGAAAGCTTCCGCCTCCATGAGCCTAAAAGGCTAAATTTCTAGTGCAAGCAGTCGAGAAATGTGGCAGTCCAGTATTGTGGCCTGTGGGTGGTTGGCTGTGTATTTGACCTTGCGTTCAAAGGACTAGGGTAGGGACAGCTGAACGATGCACTGGGACAAGGACATGGACGTGGTTGCTGATGATGATGGTTGCAAGTGTGCAACGACAGGTGCAGGGTGGGAGGCATTTTCGCCTGCATCATGGACGGAGGCTTGAAGTGCATGTACAACAGGGGAAGAGGCAGTGGTGTCACCCGCAGACACTGTTTCTGGACCATGGCGTTCGGCCCATCGACTTCATCGTCCACTACCTCGTCTTACACTTCTGATCCTCCTCCTGACTTTCTGTCCATTGTGTCTCATCATCATCCACTTCTTGCAACAGCAATTGCAGTTTCCCACCGTTACTTTAGGGTGACAATCGCTGCTCAAATATTTGGGCATTGCTACATGCGATCTTCGGTTGCCCTGCTTGAAGCGGGCCAGGTGAGAGGCCCAAATCTATAAATTAAAAAGTGAAAAGCTTTTGGGATAATCCTGGACTCTAACCTCTCCTTCAAACCACAAGCCCTTTACACTTCCTGCCGACTCCAACTCAAAAATATCTCCCAGATCCGCAAATTCCTCAACCACAAATCTGCAAAAACACTAGTGCACGTCCTCATCATCTCCCGCCTCGATTACTGCAACCTCCTGCTTCGTGGTCTCCCTTCCAACACTTTTGCACCCCTCCAATCTATCTTAAACTCTGCTGCCCAATTAATCCACCTTTCCCCACGCTATTCCCCAGCTTCTCGTCTCTGTCAATCCCTTCACTGGCTCCCCATTGCTCAGAGACTCCAATTCAAAACCCTAACCATAGCATATAAAGTAGTGATGGACGAGCACTAAAATGCTTGGGTGCTCGATGCTCAGGTCAAGCACATTGGAACACTCGGTGCTCGACCCGAGCAACGAACCCAATGTAAGTCTATGGGAAACTCAAGCATTTTTTAGGTGGTTCTCCCCGGCAGTCTGCAGAGGGCCTAAAAATTGGCAAAATCGATGGGAACAGTGCTCAAATGATATGGAAACAGCATGGGGAAGACCCCTGGAAGCATTTTTGACTCCCACGTCACTGATGTGAACAATGTTGTCAGAGGTATTACGCCACTTTTACGGACTCACAATAAAACATACAAAAATGAAACCAAAATAGATTTTCCTGGGAAATATGTTAAGGAACATCCTTTCCAGGGTAATGACTTGCATATAAGGCAAAATAAATAACCAAAAACAAAAATACTCCTCCACACCTTGGGCTATGTTCACACGTAGCATTTTTGATGCTTTTTTGCACTTTTGCATTGCTTTCAACTGTGAGACATGATCAGACTCATCCTGTTTCATTTATGAAGGAGGAACTGAAAGTCACAAAGTCTATTTTTATAGGGTCATCAGGCGGCCTTTACTATTCTTAATGGGCCAGCAGTCGGTCCTCACTATACTTAGAGAGCCATCAGCCGGCTATGCTTTGTTGTTCCCATTACTAAAGAGAGGGTCTCCTATACTGTAATTGCGTATGCATTGAGTGGCAGGGCTGCCCAAAATTTGAATGCACCCAATACCCCTTTGAAAATTTGGACGGACCCCAATACCACTTTGAAGAGACTTAGAGGAGGGCCTCCTGAAGAAAAGTGTTCCCTTTATAAGGAAGTGGGTCTCCCTTTGTGTTTGCCTTTGCAGTGAATGCAAGGGTTGTCAAAAATGTGGAGGCACTCCAATTCCCCTTGGAAGCAACATGTAGGTCAGAGGGCCTCCTGAAAACAATGATCCCATTATTAGGAAGTGGGTCTCATATTGTGTTTGCCTATGCAGTGAATGCAAGGGTTGCCAAAAATTTGGAGGCACTCCAATGCCCCTTGGAAGAGACATGGAGGGCCTCATGAAAACAATGTTCCCATTATTAGAAGTGGGTCTCCCATAGTGTTGGCCTATGCAGTGAATGCAAGGGCTGCCAAAAAATGGGAGGCACTCCAATGCCCCTTGGAAGAGACATGGAGGGCCTCATGAAAACAATGTTCCCATTATTAGAAGTGGGTCTCCCATAGTGTTGGCCTATGCAGTGAATGCAAGGGCTGCCAAAAAATGGGAGGCACTCCAATGCCCCTTGGAAGAGACATGGAGGGCCTCATGAAAACAATGTTCCCATTATTAGGAAGTGGGTCCCCCTTTGTGTTTGCCTATGCAGTGAATGCAAGGGTTGTCAAAAATTTGGAGGCACTCCAATGCCCCTTGGAAGAGACGTTGAGGTCAGAGGACCTCCTGAAAACAATGTTCCCATTATTAGGAAGTGTGTCTCCCATTGTGTTTGCATATGCAATGAATGCACGGGTTGAAAAAATTTGGAGGCACTCCAATGCCCCTTGGAAGAGATGTAGAGGGCCTCATGAAAAAATGTTCCCATTATTAGGAAGTAGGTCTCTCATTGTGTTGGCCTATGCAGTGAATGTAAGGGCTGCCAAAAAATGATAGGCACTCCAATGCCCCTTGGAAGAGATGTGGAGGTCAGAGGGCCTCCTGAAAACAATGTTCCCATTATTAGGAAGTGGGTCTTCCACAGTATTGGCCTATACAGCGAATGCAAGGGCTGACAAAAATTGGGAGGCACTCCAATGCCCCTTGGAAGAGACGTAGAGGGCCTCATGAAAAAAATGTTTCCATTATTAGGAAGTGGGTCTCCCATAGTGTTGGCCTATGCAGTGAATGCAAGGGCTGCCAAAAATTGGGAGGTACTCCAATGCCCCTTAGAAAAGACATAGAGGAGGACCTAATGTTCCCATTAGAAATGAGGGGGGGTCTGCTATACTTGTAATGAACATGCACTAAGTGTATGGGCTGACAAACATTTACCCCTGGGGGGTATACATGAACATACTGTATGCATTTTTTTTTTTACAGGCATCATAAACACCCTTTAAAAAAATTACGTGGGTGTTGCATCACGGACTACGGTCACCCTGGTGATATGGTGGTGGAGGATGAGGATGAGGAGGACAAGAGCAAATAGCCAAAATCAGGAAGCGTATACTCATTTGTGGGTGGGAAAAGGTGCATGGGAATATACGTCCCAAAGAAAGACACTGGATTTGAGTTTATATTAAGATGCTATCATTCGGTGGTGTTGAGAAGTCTGGCCCAATCCAGCCCTTGTTCATTTTTATAAGAGACAGCCTGTCAGCATTTTCAGTTAACAGGCAGATGCGCTTATCAGTTATAATTCCACCAGCGGCACTAAAAAAACGCTCTGATAAAAAGCCACCGGCAGGGCAGGCCAGGCCCTCCAAGGCATAGAGAGCCAATTCATTCCACGTGTCCAGCTTGGATACCCAATAATTATAAGGCACATAGGAATCACGGAGGACGCTGGTACTCCCTCAGCATCTTCCTAAACTTTGCACTCCTTGTGAGAGTACCCTGCGGCTGAGGGCCTGTGCGATTGGAGGGGCTGAGAAAACTGTCCCAGAACTTTGAGAGTGTTCCCCTGCTTCTGCTGAATTGGAGTTCTGTCTCTCTCGCCTGTACTCCTTGGTTGTCCAACGAACTGAGACCTCTGCCGCCAGCGTTTTCAGATGGGAAATTTTTTATAGTACCGCAACAAGCTCCTTCTGGTATTGCCCCCTTTTTGTAGACCTGTCCACCTCTGGAAAAAGAGACAGAATGTTCTCCTTGTAGTGTGGGTCTAGAAGTGTCATCAACCAGTAATGACTGTCACCCAAAATTTTGAGACCGTGAGGGTCACGGGAAAGGCAGCGTAAAATAAACTCAGCAATGCATGCCAGACTGCTAATAGGCAAGACTTCAGTGTCCTCACCAAGAGTATGACTGATCATGCTCTCCTCCTCCTCCCTGTCCTCAGGCCATTCAAGCTGAACAGACGGTATGACAGTTGTGCAGGTAGTACCATCTATAGCGCATGAAAATAGCTCCTGTTCTTCCTCCTCCTCCTCCTCCTCTACCTCATTGTCACCCAATCCACGTTGGGATGAGATGAGGCTGGGCTGTGTGGAATCACCCTGTATGGTTCCTTTCTCCATCTCATCATGCTCTGCCTGCAATGCATCCTCTTTGATTGTGAGCAGAGAGCATTTGAGAAGATAGAGAAGCGGGATGGTGAAGCTATTTATGGAGTCGCCGCTGCTCTCCATCTTGTTGGAGTCCTCAAAGTTTTGGAGGATGGTACATATGTCTGACATCCATGTCCACTCCTGTGATCTCATGTGTGGAGTCTGAACAGAAAACTGACAGCCTTGTTGATGCTGGTAGTCAACAACTGCCCTCTTCTGCTCACAAATCCTTCCCAACATCTGCAGTGTAGAGTTCCAACGTGTGGGGACATCACACACCAGTCGGTGATCCGGAAGCTGAAAACGCTGCTGAAGCACGGCAAGGGTGGCGGAAACTGTAGCTGACTTTCTAAAATAGGCACACAGGCGGCATACTTTGACAAGCAGATCCGGCAGCTCCGGGTAGATTTTGAGAAACCGCTGTGTGAGCTCGCCTCTTCTCAGAGCTGCCACCAGGTTCCGGCCATTGTCACACATGACCATGCCTGGCTGTAGGTTCAGCGGTGTCAGCCACAATTCTGCCTGCTCTTTCAGAGCTGTCCACAACTCTTCAGCATTGAGCGGTTTGTCACATAAGCATATTAACTTCAGCACAGCCTGTTGCCGTTTGGCTGAAGCAATGCTGCAGTGCTTCCAGCTTGTGACGGATGTGGTCATTTCGGAGATAGAGGCTGAAGAGGAGGAAGGGCTGAGGAGGATGAGGTGCAGGAGCTGTATACTGTGGGGGCAACCCCGATTGACCTAGGGCCCGCAATCCTCGGCGTCGGGAGGATGTGTTCTGTCCCAAGGTCCAACTGGGTCCCGGCTTCCACTATGTTAACCCAGTGTGCCGTCAGGGAGATGTACCATTCCTGCCCACAAGCACTTGTCCAAGTGTCCGTGGTTAGGTGGACTTTCCCAGTAACTGCATTGTTGAGGGCACTGTTAATGTTTTGGGACACGTGCTTGTGTAATGCGGGGACAGCACACTGGGAGAAATAGTGGCGGCTTGGGACCAAGTGCCGAGGGACTGCCGCCGCCATCAGGTTGCGGACAGCTTCCTTCTCCACGAGCCTAAAAGGCAACATTTCGAGCAAAAAAAAACGAAACAAGGAGTGTGTTTAGTGACCCCAATGTTCAGTGTATCTAACTATGTGCATTTCAGTCACTAGACAGAGTAGGTATACGGTGTGCATCCTATTACCATTAGGCGAGACAATACACTCCATATAAATCACCCCAATGGTGAATAAGACAAAAATGTAATATAAAACGGAACGTCCTCACCCATTGTAGTAATCTCCGTGGTAGTTAGTTTTGGGCTGTCTCAGTGGAGGGAGCCATCATCCATAAGGAATGATGGCCTTATGGATGATGGCTCCCTCCACTGAGACAGCCCCACGACTAACTACCACAGAGATTACTACAATGGGTGAGGACATTCCGTTTTATATTTAATTTTTGTCTTATTCACCATTAGGGTGATTTACAGTATATGGAGTGTATTGTCTCGCCTAACGGTAATAGGATGCACACCGTATACCTACTCTGTGACTGATATGAACATGGTTAGATACACTGAACATTGGGGTCACTAAACACACTCCTTGTTTCGTTTTTTCCATATCTAGATAGATGCATATTGATGTCTTTTCCATTGTTTAATGGTTTGAGAATGGTTCATATGAGTATTCATTATTGGAACAAGGAGTCAGCTCCATAGGCTAATTTGCTCTTCTCCGTGGAGCCTCACTCTCAGTCCATTTTGGTACGACAGTGTCACTGTATTTTTGAGTTTTATCATATACTTTTTGTCTTGGACATTGTTATACTTCTATATTGACCTTGATTAGGTCCTACTTTGGTTTTACTAAGTGTTGTATATTCTTAAATCTAATTAATTAAAGGTTATGTTTTAAATTACCCTTGCTGCCCTACATATAAATAACGGGTCTTGAGATACTTTGGGGTTATTTACCCTCTTGCTGCAATTCCTCTTGATAAAACAAAAGCCCTTTTAAGGGCTACCTGCAGTGTATACTACTTCAGTGTTTAAAGGAGCCACTCACTAGCTCCATAATACCACCAAAAATAGCTCTTTTCAGAGCTGAATGCACACAACAAAGTCAGAGTACAGGGAGGGAGAGATTGTGTATTAGGTAGGGAGAGGTTAAAGTGTTCTTCCAGTGTCCATCTAAAAACTGCTCTTGTCAGAGGCAAAGCAATAATTTTCCAGCACACACAGAAGAAGCATATTGTGCTGCCTTTTTTTTAGCACAGGTCTATTTCCCTGCTGTTTTAGGGGTCAGAGCCTGGCTTCTGCTGTCCACATTAGTCCACTTAAAAAGGCGTTTGGTGCCCTACACAAAGCAGTGGTCAAAAAATTTCCTACTGCCTGCTACAAAGCATGCACCAGCCCATTTGAACCACTATTTTGGGGTGTCAGCCTGCCTTCTGTCCATATTAGCCCACTTAAAAAATCATTGAGCGCCCTGCACAAAGCAGTAATCCAAACATTTCCTACTGCCTGCTACCAAGCACGCACCAGGCCATTTTAACCACTATTTTAGGGTGTCAGCCTACCTTCTGTCCATATTAGTCCACTTAAAAAATCATTGAGTGCCCTACACAAAGCAGTAGTCCACACATTTCCTACTGCCTGCTACAAAGCACGCACCAGGCCATTTTAACCACTATTTTGGAAGCCACCATCCAAAGGGCCACCAATCACAAATAGTAGTTAGGCTGGAGTAGGAATACTGTCCTGGTTTGTCCACTGCACAATCTGCATACGGTTTGTAAAAATTAGGCCTATGAGCTGAGTCATGGTTGACGCAGGAAGCTACCATTCCAAGGGCCTCCAATCACAAATAGTAGGTAGGCTGGAGTATGAATACTGTCCTGGTTTGTCCACTGCACAATCTGCATAGAGTTTGTAAAAATTAGCCCTATGGGCTGAGTCATGGTTGACGAAGGAAGGAAACGAGTTCTTATGGGAAGGGAGTGACGTTAATAGCAGTAGAATTAATCTGCATTTTTGGTGAATTTTGGTTGACTTGCTGTCATCTGGAGGGATTACAATCTGTGGAGATATCCAGTCCTTGTTGAATTTAATCAGAGTAAGTCTGTCTGAAATTTCCGTGGAGAGGCGTGTGCACCTATCAGTGATGATTGCCCCAGCAGAACTGAAAACACACTCTGACACCACACTTGCAGCCTGGCAGGCCAGCATCTCCAAGGCATATAAGGAGAGGTCGCGCCAAGTGTTCAGCTTACGAAAAGAAAAGTAAGGGCGCATGTGTAGACTCACAGGGCTATTTAAATAATTTAAAAAGTGCCAGTACACTCACCTGTGATGGTTGTGTACGTCTACACAACCAAGATTAAGCGTGTGATTAATGAGGCTCCGGGTCACCTCTATTTGTAGTACCGTCCTGTCAGTGTTTGCCTCGCAACTCCGTGCTCCTCAAGTGGTCACACGATCCTGCTGGACCAGATACCATGTCACCGCAGGTCCTCAGTAGTTTAACCCGGTGGCTGGATAACCGCAGGTCCTCACACATCCAAATATGCCCGGCTGTTCCTGCCGCTTTGGCTCCGTATGGAGATATTTAACAAGTAAACAATGGTGCAGCGGTCTCAGGGAGCGCCAAAGGAATACTGGAAAATTTAATAGATGGCAACCGACTTTTATTCTTCCTCCAATACCACTGCCACAACGCGTTTCAACGGTCTAAGCCGTCTTCATCAGGTGGGGTAAAGGAGAATGTTACAATGACAGCTTTATAAAGGGGTGGTATTTTACATAATTTAGACCACGTGTTGTAATCAATTAACCCTTTCATTTAAAAACTCCATATAATGCATTCTTAACCAATTAACCTCTTATTTCCCCTGGAAACTGCATTGTGCACTAAAAAATCCCTACATGGATTCATAAAATCACAATTCTTAGCAAAAAACTTCCTATTTGTGTTTAAAAAAATAAATATTTTTTTTTTTTTTTTTTTTTTTTTAATATTTATTACCAGCTATTAAAAATTATTAAAATCACCCTGGGGACCTTCTTGGGGTGTCTTGACAGTGCTATACTGCAGTTTCCAGCCTCCAATTCAAAAGTTGAGTTTCTTAAAGAGACAGTGCACTTTCATATAAAATGGCCGAAAATAACCTTGTACCATTACCCACTACGATTATAAACCCCATAAATGTTTAAAAACACCCTGGGAACCTTCCCAGGGTGTCCTGACAATGCTATACTACGATTACCAACCCCCAATTCAAAAGTTAAGTTTCTTAAAGAGACAGTACACTTTCATATAAAATGGCCGAAAATAACCTTGTACAATTGCCCACTACTATTATAAAGCTCATAAAACCCAATGCTATCCATTAACATGATCGGAACCTATGCTTCCAGTAAACCAAGTAACTGACGACAATAGGAAAAATGAACTAAATACCAACCCGAAAGGGCAAGCAAATCTCCTGCTATGCTACGTCATACCATACCTTTAATCCTGTGCAGGTAACCCCGCAAGCCATCATTAAATGGCTGATGACAACCCGGGAAAGATATGAGAGGGACAACATTAAACCTTCTCGGATTTAATGGTTTGGTGTGTTTTCAATCGTAAGGTTCAAACTCTCAGGGTACAAAGTACCCATTTTGTACATCCAAAAACTTTCTTTCTTTATAAGTGTACTCAATCGTTCTGGTCCATTATCCACAATGTGGTCAATAATGGTTATTTTCATCTTACTCGGGTCTTTGTGGTGATGGTTTGCATAGTGTCTAGAGTTACTATGTAATTAATATCCTGCCCTTATATTAGATCTATGTTTATTTAATCGGACATGGGCCGTCTGAATTGTCCGGCCTATGTATTGAAAGCCACAAGGGCACTCCAACAGGTATCCTACATAGGTGGATTGGCATGTTAATCTCTGTTTGATCTGGAAAACCTCATTAGTGGTATTAGATTTAAAGGTTTTTGCATTATTGGTTATAACGCCACAACACATACATTTAGGTGTATTGCATGCGAAACAGCCTCCTGTGTTGGTATTAGTAGTCACATCCCTTATTTTTTTCTTTCTATTCGTGTTGCTGGGAGCAAGCAAGGTTTTTAAACTTCTATTCTTCCTGAAGATAATATTTGGTTTCTCTGGAATACTTTTGGAGAGAATGGGGTCACCTTTTAAAATAAACCAATTTTTCTGTAATAACTCCCGTACTACCGACCTGGATTGGCAAAATGTAGTAATTTCCTCTGTTCTTACAGAGATTAACATGCCAATCCACCTATGTAGGATACCTGTTGGAGTGCCCTTGTGGCTTGCAATACATAGGCCAGACAATTCAGACGGCCCATGCCCGATTAAATAAACATAGATCTAATATAAGGGCAGGATATTAATTACATAGTGTCTCTAGACACTATGAAAACCATCACCACAAAGACCCGAGTAAGATGAAAATAACCATTATTGACCACATTGTGGATAATGGACCAGAACGATTGAGTACACTTATAAAGAAAGAAAGTTTTTGGATGTACAAAATGGGTACTTTGTACCCTGAGGGTTTGAACCTTACAATTGAAAACACACCAAACCATTAAATCCAAGAAGGTTTAATGTTGTCCCTCTCATATCTTTCCCGGGTTGTCATCAGCCGTTTAATGATGGCTTGCGGGGTTACCTGCACAGGATTAAAGGTATGGTATGACGTAGCATAGCAGGATATTTGCTTGCCCTTTCGGGTTGGTATTTAGTTCATTTTTCCTATTGTCGTCAGTTACTTGGTTTACTGGAAGCATAGGTTCTGATC
This sequence comes from Phyllobates terribilis, assembly GCF_046119375.1. Classification (NCBI taxonomy): domain Eukaryota; kingdom Metazoa; phylum Chordata; class Amphibia; order Anura; family Dendrobatidae; genus Phyllobates; species Phyllobates terribilis. Next base: position 403,875,696 of record NW_027362761.1, on the reverse strand, counting down.
ATGTTAATGGATAGCATTGGGTTTTATGAGCTTTATAATAGTAGTGGGCAATTGTACAAGGTTATTTTCGGCCATTTTATATGAAAGTGTACTGTCTCTTTAAGAAACTTAACTTTTGAATTGGGGGTTGGTAATCATAGTATAGCATTGTCAGGACTCCCTGGGAAGGTTCCCAGGGTGTTTTTAAACATTTATGGGGTTTATAATTGTAGTGGGTAATGGTACAAGGTTATTTTCGGTCATTTTATATGAAAGTGTACTGTCTCTTTAAGAAACTCAACTTTTGAATTGGAGGCTGGAAACTGCAGTATAGCACTGTCAAGACACCCTAAGAAGGTCCCCAGTGTGATTTTAATAATTTTTAATAGCTGGTAATAAATGAAAAAAAAAAAAAAATGTTATTTATTTTTTTAAACACAAATAGGAAGTTTTTACTAAGAATTGTGATTTTATGAATCCATATAGGGATTTTTTAGCGCACAATGCTGTTTCCAGGGGAAATAAGAGGTTAATTGGTTAAGAATGCATTATATGGAGTTTTTCAATGAAAGGGTTAATTGATTACAACACGTGGTCTAAATTATGTAAAATACCACCCCTTTATAAAGCTGTCATTGTAACATTCTCCCTTACCCCACCTGATGAAGACGGCTTAGACCGTTGAAACGCGTTGTGGCAGTGGTATTGGAGGAAGAATAAAAGTCGGTTGCCATCTATTAAATTTTCCAGTATTCCTTTGGCGCTCCCTGAGACCACTGCACCATTGTTTACAAGTGTTCAGCTTAGACACCCAATAATAAAAGGGAACTGAAGTGTCTGAAAGGATGCACGTATGGTCACTTAAGTACCCCTTGACGATGTTCTGCAACTTATTCCTCCTTGACATTGTTACAGGCACAGATAGCCTTTACTGTTGTGCTGGTTTATTGAAAATTGCCCAATTTGTGCACATTTCCCCCTCTCCTCTGTTGGAGCTGGTGTTCTTGTCTCTCCCCATTATCCCTTGGTGTTGAAAAGAGACAGTACCTCTGCCACCAGCATTGTCTGAGGGTGATGTTTTCAGTAACTGATCTACAATGGCCCTCTTCAACAATTCAATTGTAAAACTTTTTGTTGACTTCTTGTAGATTAAGAAAGGTGGCCAACCAGTATAGGTCGCTCTTCTCACCTGCACCTTAAAAACATCTCCAGAATCTCTCATCTTTGAAACTGCCAAAACTCTTACTGTCAGTCTTATTCACTCTCGTCTGGACTACTGAAATTCTCTTCTGATCGGTCTCCCTCTTACCAAACTTCACTTCAATCCGTCCTGAATGCGGCAACCAGGTTCGTATTTCTATCCAGCTACTTCACCGATGCCTCCATCTTGTGCCCGTCATTACGCTGGTTGCCCATTTGCTACAGGGTCCAATATAATCTCATCACTCTCACCCACAAAGCTCTCCACAGTTATGCACTGCCTTATATCTCCTCTGTCATCTCTGTCTATCGCCCTACACGTGCCCTCTGTTCTACAAATGACCTAAGACTAATATCCCCCATAATCCGAACTTTGCACCTCCATCTCCAAGACTTCTCTCGTGCTGCACAAGTTCTCTGGAATGCTCTACCCCAGATGATCTGACTGATGCCTAGCCACCACGTGTTCAAGCGCGCTTTAAAAGCCCATCTCTTAACCCTTCATGACCAAAGCACTTTCCGTTTTTGAGTTTTCGTTTTTTGTTCCCCTTCTTCCCAAAATCATAGCCTTTTTATTTTTACGTCAATATGGCCATGTGAGGGCTTATTTTTTGCGGGACGAGTTGTAATTTTAAACACCATTACTAGTTTTACCATATCATGTACTGGAAAATGAGGAAAAAAATCCAAGTGCGGTGAAATTGCAAAAAAAATGCAATTCCACAGTTGGTTTTTTTTTTTTTTTTTTGCACGTTCATTGAATGCTAATACTGACCTGCTATTATTATTCTCCAGGTAATTATGAGTTCATAGACACCAACATGTATAGGTTCTTTCTTATGTAAGTAGTAAAAAAAATTTTCAAAGTTTGCTAAAAAAAAAAAAAAATGGCGCCATTTTCTGAGACCCATAGTGTCTCCATTTTTCGGGATCTGGGGCTGGTTGAGGGCTTATTTTTTTGCGCACCAGGCTAACTTTTTTATTGATACCATTTTGGGGTCGATCCGATGTTTTGATCGCCCGTTATTAAATTTTATTGCAATATTGCAGCAACCAAAAACTGTAATTCTGGCCTTTGGAATTTTTTTCTTGTTATGCCGTTTTCCAATCAGATTAATTCTTTTTTTATATTGATATATCGGGCGATTCTGAACGCGTCGATACCAAATATGTGTATGTGGGGTTTATTTTTTATCATTTTATTTTGAATGGGGCAAAAGGGGGGTGATTTAAACTTTTATATTTTTTTAAAATTTTTAAAAGCATTTTTTTACACTTTTTGTTTCCTTCTATAGTCTCCATAGGAGACTAGAAGCAGCAACTGTCCGATCGCATCTGCTACATAGAGGCGATGAGCAGATCACCTCTATGTAGCAGAAATGCTCCTATGCTATGAGCGCCGACCACTAGGTGGCGCTCATAGCAATCCTTACATGACAACCACTGGGGTCTGCTGTATACCCAGGGTTGTCAAGCCCACCCATCAGTAACCCGCGATCACTTGACAGGGTCACTTATAAGCGGCGTAAGTGACACGCTTCTGGGGCGGTTCTGTTAAATGCCACTGTCAGAGATTGACAGCGGCATTTAACTCGTTAACAGCCGCGGGTGGATTGCGATTCCACCCGTCGCTGTTGCGGGCACATGTCAGCTGTAAGAATCAGCTGACATGTGCCTGGTTGAGTGTGGGCTCAGCGCCGGAGCCCCCTTCGAACCTGCCTTTCCGACGTGGTGCGTACTATTACTGACCACGTCGGAAAGGGGGTTAAACAAGCCTACCACCTCAATTACACAGTAAACTAACTTTCCTCTGTTCCCTCCGTCTAAATATTATTCTGCACCTGCACCCTACTATTCATCTGTCTCCACACCCTCCATGCACACAATAACTACACTCGATACTTGATTATTGCACTTAAAACATACTGGCTGATGACCGGATTATGCAGTCTTACATGAAAATCCCTACTTATTATAATTGCCTGACCTGAAATAACAAGCACTTTTCATCTATTGTGTCCTCCCATTTCCTTGTTGAATGTAAGCTTGCGAGCAGGGACCTCTCTCCTAATATAACTGTTTAGACTGTCTTACCTTGTATTGAATTTATTGTATGTACATGTCTCCGCTTAATTGTAAAGTGCTGCGGATTATACTGGCACTATATAAATATGTGGATAAAATGTGTATCACGCGAGGGTCTTGCCACAGACACTTATACATGAACGGTGCCATGTGGGCCAAGCTGCAAAAAGGCAAATGTTCTGTGTCCCCAATAGTAGAAACAGTACCCATTCTCTCCTCACTCTGACTCGCCTCCTCTTCCTCAACCTCCTCCTCTCCAGCCCATCCAGGCTGGACAGACATGAAGCTTAGGTTGGGTGTCCCCTCTGTAGCATTACGAGTCCCCTCGGTAGCACAGAAAAACAAGTCCTCTCCCTCCTCAGCTTCCTCCTCATCACCCAATGTTGCATCAGAATATTGGCTGGGCTGGATAGTATCACCCATTGGGAAATCTGGCTCCATACCAACATTCTGGGCACTCAAAAATTCCTCTTTTATATTATGCAGTGATTGTTTCAAGAGGCACAGCAGCGGGATGGTTACACTAATAATAGCCTGATCACCGCTCACAAGTTTGGTGCAGTACTCAAAGTTCACACCGACTCGACAGTTTTTATGTGTGGTGGCTGACTCTCAGTCAGACCGGCATGCTGAAGCTGGTATTCAGCTACTGCCCTCTGCTGTTCACTAATCCTCACCAAATATAGTGGCAAAATAGTGGCGACTGGGAACACTGTATCATGGGGCAGCCACAGCCAAGAGATCACAGAAGACTGTGTTCCCACAAGCCTAAACAGCAACATCTCCACAGCTAGCAATTTGGCAAAGTGCGAATTTAGTATTGGTGCCTGTGGGTGCATGGCTGGGTATTTACGCATTCTTTCCAAGTTCTCAGGCATAGACAATTGGACACTTTACTGGCACAAGGAAGTGGATGTGGTTGATGTTTTTTCTGTGTGAGCAACCGCAGCTTGTGGGCAGGAGGTATGAGCGCCTGCTTCTTGAACAGCAGATTCTGAAGGACATAGCCCAGGCGACATAGCATAAGTCTCCACCGAACCCAAAATCCTTACAGATACTGTTGGCTGGTGATGAGCTCATGTAGCCTTTATCTATCCCTCATCCCCTTAAGATAGCTGGACCATCATTGTAAATAAGCCCCTGAACTTTGTGTCACCCCCACCTCATTGTAGATTGTAAGCTCTTACGAGCAGGTTCGCCATTATTTTTGCTTTAATTATTGTATTATCTTTAGCTACTTATGACTGTTGAATATGAACCTCTGAATTGTAAAGTGCTGCGGAATAGGTTGGCGCTATATAAATAAAGAGTATTATTATTATTATTGGTTTGACCCAAAGACGCAGATTTCGTACCCTGGTGTTCCGCCCACCTACTGGGCTGCTTGGCTGCCATGTGGTTTCTCATACTGGTGGTGCTCAGGTTGCCTTTGCCCTGGCCTCTGCTCAACTTGGTATGGCAGATGCTACAGACAACAATGTTTTTCTCTGCAGGACTTTCCGAAAAAAAAAAATCCACACTACAGCTGAACTTGGCACACAGCGGGGGTGCTCTTGGGAACAATTGACCCAGTTCTCACTCTGGGAAAACCACAACCCCTGGGTGCCTGTGTTGGTGCTACATTATCCATCTTGCTCTGTGTTGCTGTCATGGCTATGCGTGCCAGCGGTCCAGGTCGGATCAGTGGACTCATCATCGACCACCTCATTTTCTATCTCAGCCTCCTTCCCAGTTGACATTGTAGGCTGACCTGATGGCAACTTTGTCTCATCATCATCAGCCTCCACCTCTGGAGATAGTAAATGATGTTCTTCCAAGTGACTTTCTTCTGGCCGTAGGTCCTCAAATACTTGAGCATCAACGCATGCCACCTCCTCTTGTCCCTCTTCAATGCTGCACAGTGATAGGCCAGAGCCAACCAAAGGATAAGTACCAAACAGATCCTCGGAGTGGCCAAGCTTGGGGTTATATGTCTCCTGTGACGGATAATGGCGGGAGGAAGGAGAACCAGTCTCAGGATTGGAAGGGCCAGCCTTCTGTGTATCCACAGTAGATTGTGTGGTCGTGGAAGATTTGTTGCTGCTTGACAAGTGTGTAGAGGCCATGTCTGCTATCCAAGACAGAATTTGCTCTCGGTCTTCTTGCTTCCACAAACGTTTACGTTCCAGACCGGGAACTTTTTCCAGGAACATAGTGGATGCATCAAGCTTCTTCTGACCTGACACAGACTGAGTGCCTTCTCGCGCACCACTGACAACACCACATCCACGTCTCTTAACAACAGGCTTTTTTGGCATTTTGGGTTTTATTGACAGATTTTCAGATGTTGATGGCACAAGCCAAGCTGGCTGTCACAGGCACAGCCAAAATAGGGAGTCAACCATGACACAGCCCATAGGGCAAATTTTTACAAATCCTATGCCCATTGAGGAGTGGACAAATCAGGACAGTATTCCTACTCCAGCCTCACTACTATTTGTGATTGGAGGCCCTTGGGATGAGGGCTTCCTGGGTCAACCATGACTCAGCCCATAGGGCTAATTTTCACAAACCCTATGCACATTGTGCAGTGGCCAAATCTGGAATGTACACTTGTCCTACCAAACTAATATTTGTCATTGGAGGCCCTTGTCACAGGTTGTGCCACATTGTGACTGAGATAGGGGATACATATTCAATAGAAATTTACACTGACCGTTGACCAATTGATGGCCCTCTGAAAACTTGAATTGAGGGCCACAACTACTACAGTACTCCATAGTAGATAATGTTTGTCAAGGGAGGCCCTTGCCATAGAATCTTCCTGCACCTATGACACAGCCCCCAGCCCCAGGAGTAATTTTTGAAAATACGATGCACATTCTGCACTGGACCAAGTAGTACAGTATCAAGAAGTCTTCTCTTGCTATATAATCTGGGGAATATTGATAATCAGAATATCTAAGCCATTTGGAGAAGCTTCTCCAACCCATCCTGGAGGGGGGGGCACCATATATCCTTTGTCCATTGACTTGCACAAGTGATATATTTGAGATGGTCATCCAGTTATCTAGTGCAGCTTTATTTTTCTGGTTCACAGAGTTCAGCCATACCTGAGGATCGTAGGCCGCACTCACTGCTACCTTCTAGTACTCCATGTCTCTTGTCCATTTTCTCTGTAGTCTCTGCCCTTAAATTAGTTAAATAATAGTGAGGGCCCTACAATATGAATAAGTGAGGGCACTCTCAAATGTACACAAGAGGCACCTCCAAAATTTCTAGAGGAGGGCACTTCAAAATGTAGGTTACAGGGTCACACGAGGGCTCTCACAAATCTCAGCTTTCCTGCCTACTGCAGGCCCTCTGAACATTTGAATTTAGGGCCGCAGTATAACATGGTGGTGAAGGAGGAGGAGGAGGAGGAGGGGGTCAAGCCCAAGGCTACAATGGGCACAGTGTAAACTGCTATGGAATATGTATTTCACTATCTGAGTGTCAATGATGGAGGGACTGCCCAAATGTCTAAGTAACACCTGTCCCTCCAAAACACATGTTACAGAGCCACCTTAGGCCTCTCAGATCAAAGATCAACATACCTACTAGTACGTTATAGCTGAGCTTGTAAAGTGCTGGGGAATAGCGAACTAAAGATGATGTTTGACAGAGGGACTTACAAAATGTATAAGTCAGGGCCCTCCCAATTGTAAAAGGCAAAAAAAAACACAACAGTATGTGTGAACAAAGGCTAAAAGGGATATTTTTTGGTTCTCTGGTTTATTTAGCCTTATAAACAAGTGATTATGCAGGAAAAACTTTGTTAAACTTTTTGGCCTGTTAAATGCAATTTAGGTTAGGTTTGGTAGTTGTTCTTATGTGTCTGTAAAAGTGGCGTAACATTGCAACAAACTTATTCCCAGAAACCATATGTGAGTCAGAAATGCATGCAGGCATATTCTCCAGGCTCTTCCCATTCTGTTTCATCACTTTCCCATCCATTTCAGCTTTTTCCTCAGGCCCCCAGACCATTTTATAGGGTCCAGCAGAAAATGACTCGCATTTCCCATTGACTTACATTGTACTCGCTATTCGGAACGAATAAGCAATTATTACAAAGTACTCGTTACGAATATAGCGATTACCAATATTACGGTACTCGCTCATCACTAGTAGTAAAATGTTAAAATGACATTTACCGGTGAATGTATTTTTGACCATTGAAAACAATGCAAAAGTGCAAAAACACATCAAAAACTCTACGTGTGAACATAGCCCTAGGTGTGGAGGAGCATTTTTTTGGGTTGGTTCTTTTTTTGCCTTATATGCAAGTAATTACCTTGGAAAGAATGTAACTTAAAATATTTTCCATAAAAATCCATTTTGGTTTCGTTTTTGTATGTTTTAGGCTATGTTCTCACATGTTGGGTTTTTTCAACGTCACAAATCTGCAGCAAAACCCAACTCTGGCAGGAAATCAGCTGCATCAAAAACGCAGGTTTTGCTGTATTTTTTATGCTTTTTTGTGAGTTTTTTCAGCGTTATTTTCACTGTCCTTCTGTCTCTATTTATGCATGTACATAAAGTTCTGTGAACAAAAAAGAATCTCATTCTGGTTTTGGCATAGTGGGGGAGAATAGTTTAGACACTAGCCATGCATTGAGTTTGTATGACACTATTTGATTTCACACTATGGAGTCTGCCATTCAGTTGCACAGGCATTGTTCAATTTCACACCTCATTGGGCCACAGGTATTGTTCAATCTCACATGTAGCTCAGCCAATGTTTACACTCTACACATCACTAATTTAATTAAACACTCCTAATACAAACAACCATCTCAATGACCAATCTAAGATTGTAAAATCACAAAAATAAATGTGTTTCACATACTGCTGTACTTGCTTATTTTCACTAAAAACGCAGCAAAACCTGATTGCTATGTTCACACATCATATTTTTTTCAGCGTTTTTTCATTAGCTATTGCTTCCAATAGGTGAAAAACGCTGAAAAAATGCTGAAAGAAGTGACATGGTCTATTTTCCAAAAACCTAACCAAGGCACAAAATATGCAACAACAGAAAAAAAAACAAGATGTGTGAACAGAGTATTCTGGTTTCTCATGGACTTTGCTGGTACTGCAAAACGCAGCTGAAAATTTGCATCAAAATCTAGAGCAAAAGACGCTGAAAAACCCAACATGTGTGAACATAGCCTCATTGTGAGTCCGTAAGAGTGGCATAATACTCTGACAACATTGTTCACAGCAGTAAACTTGGAGTCTCAGTTGTTTCCAGGGTTCTTCCCCATGCCGTTCTCATGTCATTTGAGCAATGTTCCCATCAATTTGGACCTCCAGGGGGAGCCGTCTGAAAAATACTCGAGTTTCCCATAGACTTACATTGGGCTTGTTGCTCGGGTCGAGTACCCGAGCATTCCAATTTGCTCGACCCGAGAATTTTAGTGCTCACTCATCACTAAGTATAACCTGTTGTACAAGTTTACAAAGAGTCATATCTAGGCACTATCTCAAAATGCAAAATTAATAATTAATTAATTATACCTAATTTGTAGAAAAATATTCAGTTAGTATTTTAATGTTTTTAGCATTGCTTTTGATCCAGAAGGGAATCTTGTTTTATTACCATGTAACTTGAAGGAGAGGCCTTTTCTTCTCTATGAGTTATTTTGCAAACTTTACAATGCAGTTTTGTAAAAGTGAACCCATTGCAAAGAGAGTAAAAGAATGTGCTGGTAACACTGTAGATATACATATTAAACGGATGTCATAGATCTTCTCCCCTTTTATACATTATCAAAATGGCCTATTCATTTGTAGGGAAAAATATTTGAAAACATTTTTCACACAGAAATTAAGTTGTCATTGATTTTAACAGAAAACTTTTTTTTTGTAAGTTGCATATAATAGTGTCAGTGTTGTGACTTCTGCAAAAAAAATAAAACAATTAGGGGTATTGTAATGTTTTATTATATAACTATTCAATTAGAATTGGATTATGAAACAAGAACTTTCTGAAACTGCAGGTCTTCCAGAGATCCATCTATAGTCTGAAGAACAATGTAAAAATATAAATGGTGAAAGAAATGAACACAGTCTATGCCAGCTCTTCAGTGACTCACTGAACACGGACACATTGAAATACTTTTAATACAGGGATTGGGGAAGCTGGCAACAAGCCTCGCTCACCTCGCTAACCTCTACAACATGGGCCATACCAAAGAGCTTTCTAAGGATGTCAGGGACAAGATCATAGACCTGCACAAAGATGGAATGGGCTACAAAGCCATAAGTAAGATGCTGGGAGAGAAGGAGACAACTGTTGGTGCAATAGTAAGAAAATGGAAGAAATACAAAATGACTGTCAATCGACATCGATCTGGGGCACCATGCAAAATCTCACCTCGAGGGGTATCCTTGATCATGAGGAAGGTGAGAGATCAGCCTAAAACTACTTGTTAATGATCTCCAGGCAGCTGGGACCACAGTCACCAAGTAAACCATTGGTAACACATGTCTTAAAGGTTTAAAATCCTGCAGTGACCACAAGGTCCTCCTGCTCAAGAAGGCTCATGTGCAGGCCCGTCTGAAGTTTGCCAATGAACACCTCGATGATTCTGTGAGTGTTTGGGAGAAGGTGCTGTGGTCAGATGAGACAAAAATTGAGCTCTTTGGCATTAACTCAACTTGCCGTGTTTGGAGGAAGAAGAAGGATGAGTACCACCCTAAGAACATAATCCCAACCATGAAGCATGGTGGGGGAAACCTTATATTCTGGGGATGCTTTTCTGCAAAGGGGACATGACGACTGCACCGTACTGAAGGGAAGATGGATGGGGTCGTGTATCGCAAGATTTTGGCCAATAACTTCCTTCCCTCAGTAAGAGCATTGAAGATGGGTCGTGGCTGGGTCTTCCAGCAAGACAATGACCCAAAACATACAGCCAAGGCAACAAAGGAGTGGCTCAAAAAGAAGCACAGTAAAGTCATGTAGTGGCCTAGCCAGTTTCCAGACCTTAATCCCATAGAAAACTTATGGAGGGAGTTGAAGCTCCGGGTTGCCAAGTGACAGCCTCAAAATCTTAATGATTTAGAGCTGATCTGCAGAAAAGAGTGGACCAAAATTCTTCCCGACATGTGCGCAAACTTCATCATCAACTACAAAAAACGTCTGACTGTTGTGCTTGCCAACAAGGGTTTTGCTACCAAGTATTAAGTGTTGTTTGCCAGAGGGATCAAATACTTATTTTTCACTGCAAAATGCAAAAAAATTATCGAATTTATACAATGTGATTTTCTTGATTTTTTTTTGTATATTCTATCTCTCAATGTTAAAATTAACCTACCTTTAAAATAATAGACTGTTCATGTCTTTGTCATTGGGCAAACTTACAAAAACAGCAAGAGCTCAAATACTTATTTCCCCCACTGTATATACACTACTCAAAAAAATAAAGGGAACACTTAAAGAACAGAATATAACTCCAATAGTGATGAGCGAGCATGCTCGCCACTGCTCGGTACTCGCCGAGCATCTCAGTACTCGAGATGCTCGGAGCTCGCCGAGTACTTTCGAGATGCTCGGGCGGGAGCTCGGGTCCCCGTCCTGCATGTTTGGCGCTATTTAGAGCACCAATCATGCAGGGATTGTCTGCCACTCACTGTAATGTCACAGCCATGGTGGTTGTGGCATTACAGTGATTGCCCAAATCGATGGGAATAGTGCTCACAGTGAAACATGAAAAGCCGGAAATTCAGCAGCGGAATACACCGGTACCCGACAATTTAGAACAGAAAGAATAGAGCATCACACATAGATTAGATAGATAGAAACATGTCAGTCACATATATAATAAGTAAAGTGACAGTGTTGGTTCATTTAGTGTTATAATAAAGGATTTACTAAAAAAAAAATTGGCGTGGGATTCCATGTAATTTTAGTCTCTAGAGGAGGTTAAGCAGACGGCTGGTGCAGATGTTTGAAGCCTGGGAAGGGGGTAATACCCGCGGAGCTTCCCAGGCTACTAATATCAGCCCCCAGCTGAATACCTAGCCTTTGCTAGCTACTAAAATGGGGGACCCCAAAAAAAATGACGTGGGGTCCCCCTATTTTAATAGCTAGAAAAGGCTAGGCAGACAGCAGGGGGCTGATATTAATAGCCCAGGAAGGGTGCCATGAATACTGGCCCCCTCCCAGGCTAGAAACACCAGCCATCAGCCCCCCAGAAATGGCGCATGCATAGGATGCGCCAATTCTGGCACTTAGCCTCGCTGTTCCCACTGCCCTGTAGCGGTGGCTGTGGGGTAATAGGGTTGGGGTTTTTGTCAGCTTATAATGCCAGCTGACAGTAAGCCCAGGTTAGTAATGGAGAGGCGTCTATAGGACAACCCCATTACTAACCCCATAGTGAAAGTTAAAAAAAGCCACAAACACCCAGAATAAAGTCCTTTAATTGAAATAAAGACACAATTCTTTAGTGTTCTAAATTAAACTCTACTTACCATCACGCCCATTCCAACTAAAGCCAACGATCTCCTGCAATAAAAGTAAAATAATAAACCAACCTCATCCTTACCTTTCCATGGTTTCCAGGACGGCTCCAGCACTGCTACATTGACATAACAGGATGGATCGCAGCAGAACGCTGCCATCCAGCTTGCCATGCCGCAGACACTGAGAAGCTCCTCAGTGTCTGACTGTGACGGCATCCAGATGAGCCGAGTTCATGTCCAATGAACTCAGCTCACCTCATGCACGTCACTGACAGCGTGGGAGAATTCTCCTGTGCATGCGGTGCCGGCAAATGTCGTCACCGCTTGAGCAGGAGAATTCTCCCATGCTGGGATGGCATTGAGATGGCAGGCTGGATGGTAGCAGAACGCTGCCATCCAGCTTGTCATCCTTAAGAGACATTGCCTGTGCAGGAGAATTCTCCCACGTTGTCAGTGACGTGCATGAGATGAGCTGAGTTCATTGGTCAGTTACATCAATGTACCTTATACGTGACATCTGCTCTGATTGGAGTTATTTCCATGATGAGATTTCATGCCCAGAGCTCATCTCTCCAGATTTCCCTCTTCTCCATCTTCAGTAACACATCCTGACTTGAATCCCTTAAAAATAAAAACATCATTATACGGCCCCTAAAGTGAAAATATTTCATATGAATATCTTCCTGAATAAATAATTGCCCCTCAATGTGGTTCCTGCACAAAATATCCCCCCATACTGCCCTTCTCCATAATATTTCCCCCCACTGCCCCTCTATGTAATTTCCCTCCACACTCCCCCTCCCCATAATATCTCCCCACACTGAGCATCTCCAAAATACCCCCCATACAGCCTCTCTCCATAATGTCCCCCCACACTGAGCCTATCCAAAATATTCCCCCCACATTGCCACTCTCCATAGTGTCCCCCCAACACAGTGCCCCTCTCCATAATGATCCCTCACACACTGTCCCTTTCCATAATGTTGCCTCACACCCTGCCCCTCTCCATAATATCCCCCCCCCACATTGCCTCTCTGCACAAAATCCCCCCACCCTACTACTCCTCACTATAGTATGGTCCCTTTCACAGCCCCCATCCCCAATTGCCCCATAATGTCTCCCATTGCCCCATAATGTGCCCTCACAGTAACACTATTCCTCCCCTCCCCTTGTAAGTAGTCACAGAGACAATCTGGTTCTGAATGTCTGTCTAACATCTGTGCCGGTTACTGCTTTGGCTGCTAGGCAGCGCCACACCTTTGTTGCGGGTGAGGCTTGAGAGCATCAATTCTATGTTATTACTTAGACGTTTTGCTCTGGCCAGTCCAGAAGCTATGGTGTTAATCTTATTAATTTGGGTTTATATCTGCTGTCATCATTGGGTGAGGTTGTTCTATATAAACCCCTGAGATCCAGTTCCCACTGCCAGTCAATAGTTCTGTTATTCTGGTATATACCACTTTGCTCCTGTGTTTTATCCTGATTATTCCTGTTCTTAGACCTCAGCTTAACAATTTTACTACCCACTTTTTATGATTCTGTTCCTGATGTGACCTCCTGGATTTGACATGGCTACCTGACCATCCTTCTTGCCAGATTGCACCACTGAACAGCAGCTGAATCTGTGGCTCTAACCCTGTGACCCCAGTGTAAGTCCAGATCCCTGTACAGGAGTTAAAGGGTGAAAGCCAGGGAAACCCCTGGGTTCTGGGAAATGGAGTAGGAACAGGAACAGAGCAAACATTAAAGACAAATTCTACATTGATTGGATATATGACTCATGCAGGCAGGGATGTATTTAATATCATCAGCTTGAACTTTAGATTTTCGTGAATGGTTAGTTCACTGGAGAGAGTCTTGGACAAAAGATCTCCATCACTTGACTAAAAAATCCATAAAGAAGTTTTGTAATAATCCCATTAAACAACTTCTTTTGACTCAATTTAAAACTACTCTCAGCAATTTATTACTCCTAAAATCCCTTTCTTGGAAAACTTTAATTACAAATACTTTACCCTCGGATATAATGTAAAATATAGCGTCTTGTAGTGTGGGATATAATTGAGGTTCATTCACACTTGTCATTTGTACTATATAAAGTATATAGGATAACATTTGTAATATCTGAGTTACACAAATATTGAATCTCACTGTTTTACACTGTTTTCATAATTTTCTATTCACTTCTATGGCAGTTATGGAAACAAGAGATATTTTTGGAGTCCCACCTTCCTGTTTTTAGAGCAGAGTGATAAGACTTTCCCTTTTCATTCATGAATGGCTTATGCCAGAAAAACTCTTTAACTTTGAAAGGTATAAGATCCATATAGGAATGTCCAAAGAGCAGAAAATACCTAAAGGTGGACACCCATGGCAAATGTGATCAAGGGATGGTCATTTACATACAGTTATATGAAAGAGTTTGAGCACCCCTATTAATTTTAAGCTTAATGTTTTATAAAAATTGGTGTTTTTGCAACAGCTATTTCAGTTTGATATATGTAATAACTGTTGGACACAGTAATGTTTCTGCCTTGAAAAGAGGTTTAGCGTACTAACAGAAAATGTGCAATCTTGATTCAAACAAAATTTGACAGGTGTATAAGTATGGGCACCTCACCAGAAAAGTGACATTAATATATAGTAGATCCTCCTTTTGCAAAAATAACAGCCTCTAGTCGCTTCCTGTAGCTTTTAATGAATTCCTGGATCCTGGATGAAGGTATTTTTGACCATTCCTCTTTACAAAACAATTCCAGTTCAGTAAAGTTTGATGGTCGCCGAGCATGGACAGCCCTCTTCAAATGATCCCACAGATGTTCAATGATATTCAGGTTTGGGGACTGGGATGGCCATTCCAGAACATTGTAATTGTTCCTCTCCATGAATGCCTGAGTAGATTTGGAGCGGTGTTTTGGATCATTGTCTTGCTGAAAGATCCATCCCCTGCGTAACTTCAACTTTATCACTGATTCTTGAACATTATTGTCAAGAATCTGCTGATACTGAGTGTAATCCATGCATTCCTCAACTTTAACAAGATTCCCGGTGCCGGCATTGGCCACACAGACCCAAAGCATGATGGAACCTCCACCAAATTTTACTGTGGGTAGCAAGTGTTTTTCTTGGAATGCTGTGTTTTTTTGACGCCATGCAAAACGCCTTTTTGTATGACCAAACAACTCAATCTTGGTTTCATCAGTCCACAGGACCTTCTTCCAAATAGAAACTGGCTTCTCCAAATGTGCTTTTGCATACCTCAGCCGACTCTGTTTGTGGCGTGCTTGCAGAAACGGCTTCTTTCGCATCACTCTCCCATACAGCTTCTCCTTGTGCAAAGTGCGTTGTATAGTTGACCGATGCACAGTGACATCATCTGCAGCAAGTTGATGCTGCAGCTCTCTGGAGGTGGTCTGAGGATTGTCCTTGACTGATCTCACCATTCTTCTTCTCTGCCTTTCTGATGTTTTTCTTGGCCTGCCACTTCTGGCCTTAACAAGAACTGTCCCTGTGTTCTTCCATTTCCTTACTATGTTCCTCACAGTGGAAACTAACAGGTTAAATCTCTGAGACAGCTTTTTGTATCCTTCCGGTGAACAACTATGTTGAATAATCTTTGTTTTCAGATCATTTGACAGTTGTTTTGAGGAGCCCATGATGCCACTCTTCAGAGGAGATTCAAACAGGAGAACAACTAGCAAGTGGCCACTTTAAGTAGCTTTTCTCATGATTGCATACACCTGGCTATGAAGTTCAAAGCTCAATGAGGTTACAAAACCAAAAAACGTGGTTTAGTAAGTCAGTAAAAAGTAGGTAGGAGTATTTAAAACAATAAAATGATAAGGGTGCCCATACTTATGCACCTGTTAAATTTTGTTTGAATGCAGATGGCACATTTTCTGTTAGTACAATAAACCTCATTTCAAGGCAGAAACATTACTATGTCCAACAGTTATTACAGATATCAAACTGAAATAGCTGTTGCAAAAACACCAATTTTTATAAAACAATAAGCTTAAGATTAATAGGGGTGCCCAAACTTTTTCATATAACTGTAGTTGGTAAATCATAAAAATAATAACTTACAGTATTGTATAACAATCCATAGTTTGAATTAAGAAAAACAGACAAATACATAGAGCCTGATTCAATATTGCACTTTTGCATTTTTCGTTTAATTTTTGGAGTTTTACACCTGTTTTTAATTTGCAATTTTTTTTTAATTTGAGCTTTTTTTAAAGCCTATTTTATCCATTTTTTGTTGTTGTAATGTTTGCCCCCGTGGCAGGATTTTTCTTTTCTAGATGTCTTCGGCTGATTTATCAATTGCAACTTTTTTAAACATTTGTTGCGAATGTAGTTCATCCTACCTCCCCCCCCCCCCAAAGTAATTTTATGCATTCTAGACTAATTTGGAGTGCTTTTTGCACCAATTTATGAAACATATGTTAAAAAGTCACAAAGAAGGGAAAAGACAAAATAAAGACCATTTTAACTTTGCATAAAATTAATGATCTTAATACACCATTTTAAAGAATTTGGTATTAAAACGACAATAAATGCCATTAGACACATAAAAGAAAAGTCACAGGAATCATAAACGATGAATCAGGCCCATAAGGTATAAATACATAATATGTATTATCTATTTTATGAAACTATGCAAGTAATTGCCATATGACAAATATTTTATAAATGTTCTGAAACTGAAAGTCACTTAAAATAATATATGAATCTTTTTCCTGAGTATTGTAGCCAAAAGCATGTGGTTTAGATGACTTCATCATGCTGGCTTCCAGTAATATGGAAAAATGTTCCAACTTCACCATTTGCGAAATATCTTTATTGCAAACATATGTGAAGGCAAGTGTGCTTTTAAATTAAATTTCCGAGGTCGCAGTGAACACATTGGATAAGTTCAGTCAATACAAATAGGATTACAGGACATTTTCTAAAACTTCCACTTGAAACATCAAAACAAATATTGTATTTATTAGAAGCTCAGCATGAAAGCTATACATTGCAAAAGAATCATGGATTTTAAGCCACTAAAATTAGGCTAATTAAAGAAAGTTCTGTTCAATACAATCTTTAATGTGAAGTTTGAATAAAATATTAGTTTTGTGCATGCAGCAAAATAGTTTTGTCTAAAAGAAAATAAAAAAACAGTATAATATTCACTAAAGCTTGAAAAAAAATTTAATCGGAGATAATATATAGAAGAATTTATTTATTATCTCAATTCATAAAGTAGTGGCAATATGGTGTTAAACTGAAAGGCAAGTCTTAAAAAATAAACAAATTAAACATATTAAAGAGGCATTCTCAAGTAAAGTTATCTGAACAGCCCTGTGTGAATAGAGCGGAAGTTGATTATGCTCATTGCAGCTTCATTGACTCTTAAAGGGAATCTGTCAGCAGGTTTTTGCTAACTCATCTGAGAGCAGCTTGATGTAGGCAAAGAGACCCTGAATCCAATGATGTATCACTTAGATTACTGGGTGCAGCCATTTTGGCACAATCTTTTAGATTTAGAATGAACAAGACTCTCCATTACAAAGTCCATAGACAGTGAGGTGATTAGTTGTCTGACTAGTCAGACAATGTTAATCTGGTCCAGCCCTGGTCATGGCTGGGTGCCCTGACCTAAAATGAAGGCACCGGACACGCAACAGCAGAAAGAAGGGCTGTGGGAGACCGGACAGCAGGTAATGAGCGGTGTGGATGGCCAGATAGGTGAGCAGGGAAGTTTAGTTTGTTAGTTTTTTACATCCTACATTTATTATATTCTGGGTTCTGGGAAAAGCCCAAAGCATAATATGGAACATTCATTTCTCTGCAACTCGAATTTCGAAGGAACATCTGTGTGATTTGGTGAGTTAAAATTTTGTCACATGAGCTCACCTTTGCTTCACACTTATACAGTACTTATAACTGTTAGAATGGTCAATATGGTTTCTGCATTTCAAATGAACTGAAGAAAAAACAGTGATTTTAGTAGAATGCCAACAAAAAGTTATAATGGTCTTGGAAAGAAATGGTTAAGGCCTGGATTGAGAAATGGATAGAAGATATGATTGTAAGTGAAGGCAACAAAATTTGGTAATTGAATGGATGTGAGGGAGAATTATATATTAGAGTCAAGTAAAACTCCAAGACATCAGGCCTGAAGTTTAGGGGATGTTGGTGATATAGATAGAAATGGTGACAAACGTTTTAGGTGCAGAGAATGATGTAGGAAACACAAAGAGCTCTGTTGTACAAATCACCACCATGTACATGAACATTGAATATTATGAGATCAGCTACAGACCTCACTTATAAGCTTGAAAGATTGTAAAAATGAAATCCTTTTTATAAAGGAAATGCAATCCTCTTTGTTTAATCAGTAACTACTCTTTTGTCTCCATGTTCTGATCATTCACTCTAAAACACTGCCATACCACTCCACAGTCAGTGTGCAGTGAGGGATCAAATTACACTTACTGCCATAAAAGCCTATGGAGAGGGGAGTGGGGAGAAGCTGGAGGGAAACTAAAGGAGCAAAAACACAAGGGAAACAGCTGAGGCTTCTAGAGCAGAGGAAATAACAGCTAAAATGCAGGATACAAGTAATGTAAAGGCCAGAGATAGTGGGATCCTCTTGTGCACATACTGAACTCCTTCTAAAAGTCATCTGAAAGCGCAGCTATACTATTAAGTGAATTTCAATAAATGCCAAATAAGGCACATTCTAAGTGTCATAGCTATATAGCCTCCCATACTGTACTTGTATCGTAGACAAATCACCCTTTATCTTCATTAATTTGAGGGTTATTTTAATCAATCAATGTTCTCTTTGAACAAGGTGTAGTAATGAAATCACTAGTGTGATCTATAATTTATACATCATATATTAGGGCCTTATCACTCTGCTTTCTTTCCCATGTTCGGTGGCCTCATCGGGGCCTACGTCTGAACCCCTAGCAAATGGAGATTCGAGCAAATGTGCAGACAGCGCCATTGACTACAAAGGTGCAGGCAGAGTCACCGTGTGCCCTGTTGTGCATCATTTTTAGCCATATTGGAATCTACTACGTCTAGCTGTCAGCCTCTAATAGGCATATACGGCCAACAAAGTTGCACAACAGGGCACACGATGACTCCATCTGCACTATTATAGTCATATAGACATAAGCCCCAAAGAGGCCACTAAATGTGGGAAAGAATGCAGTGTGAAAAGGCCCTTAGGATTACTCATCCATTTGCTGGGGTGTAAATAAGATCAAGAAAGAAGAGAATCATATTCTTAATTTTTGGCAGTTAATCCTCTAGCACTGAGATCACAGTCAGGCACGTTTTTATCTTTTTGCTTGGCTTATTTTTTTTTAAAAAACTTTTTTTTACTTTTTGCTTGCTTCTATTGTCTCCACGGGAGACTAGAATCAACAATTACCTGATTGCCTCTGCCGCATACAGTCGATGAGCAGATTCCCTGTATGCAGCAGATGTGCTCACTTGCTATGAGCGCCAACCACTGGGCGGTGCTCATAGCAATCTGGACATGACAACCACAGGGGTCTGCTGCAGACCCAGGGTTGTCATGCCAACCCATCGGTGACCCGTGGTCATGTGATGGGGTCACCGATGGGCGGGGCCAATGCTGCACTTCCGGCGCGGTGATGGTAAATGCTGCAGTCAGAAATTGACAGCGGCATTTAACTAGTTAACCGCCAAGGGTGGACCGCGATTCCACGCGCGGCTGTTGTGGACACATGTCAGCTGTATAAATCAGCTGACATGTACCCGGTTCAGTGCGGGTTCCGACGTTGTGCGTACTATTACGTACCAGGTCGGAAAGGGGTTAATGTCACTCGAACAAATGAATGTATTTAATATTTACCAATAAAGGTTACATTTTAATTTAATTTGAGATTCTGTTCAATATGAGGTGAATTCATGTTAGTAATAATTTTATTTCTATAGCACCAACATATTCTGCAGCATTTTACATTTCAGAGGGGACTTGTACAGACAATAAAGACATTACAGAGTAACACATCATTCACCAGATACCAAGAGGAGTGAGAGCTCTGCTCGCAGACTTACAATCTATGAGGAAATAGAGGAGACACGACAGGTAAATGGTAAAGAGTGCTTCTGTTGTATGGTCCAGCCATCAATATGATAAAAAGGGTGTGCACATAACTCTGCATGGATCGGTCACCAGCCAATGTGTGTACAAGTATGGACACAGAGGGCTATTAAGTGCATAGAGGCTGTGTGAACAGATGCTACGAGGGATCAGATTAGAAAGAAAATTTTGGAAAGGCAAAATGGGAGTAGTTACATAAGTGAGGTGAGGCAATAGGTCTTTTCATCACATTCAAGGCTGCAGTTTCTATCCCAGTGATAAGATATTTTATTAACTACATGCAGAACATTTTTTAGTGCTGATGAACTTTTTATCCCATTTACCACCCAAGTTGGTTTGCACTTTAATGACCAGGCAAATTTTGACAATTCTAACCACTGTCACTTTATGAGGCAATAACTCTGGAACACTTCAACGGATCCCCCTGATACTGAGATAGTTTTTTCGTGACATATTGTACTTCATGATAGTGATAACATTTCTTCGATATCACTTTTATTTGTGAAAAAAAACAGAAATTCAAACTTTGAATTTTCATGCCCTTAAATCAGAGAGATATGTCACACAAAATAGTTAATAAATAACATTTCCCACATGTCTACTTTACATCAGCATAATTTTGGAACCAACATTTTTTTTTTGTTAGGGAGTTATAAGGGTTAAACGTTGACCAGCGATTTCTCATTTTTACAACACAATTTACAAAACCATTTTTTTAGGGACCACATCACATTTGAAGTGACTTTGAGGGGAAATTATGACAGAAAATGCCAAAAAGTGACACCATTCTAAAAACTGCACCCCTCAAGGTGCTAAAAACCACATTCAAGAAGTTTATTAACCCTTCAGTTGCTTCACAGGAATTTTTGGAATGTGGAAGAAAAAAATGAACATTTAACTTTTTTCACAAAAATGTTACTTTAGACCCCATTTTTTTTATTTTTGCAATGGTATCAGGAAAATGGACCCCAAAATTTGTTGTGAAATTCCTCCTGAGCACGCTGATACCCCATATGTGGGGGAAAACCACTGTTTGGGCACACGGCAGGGTTCAGAATGTAAGGAGCGCCATTTGACTTTTTGAAAGTAAAATTTGCTTAAATAATTAGTGGATGCCATGTTCCTTTTGGTGAGTCCATGATGTTCCTAAACAGTGGAAAACCCCCACAACTGACCCCATTTTGGAAACTAGACACCTCAGGGAACTAGATGTGTGGTGAGCACCCTTAACCCCCAGGTGCTTCACAGCAGTTTATAACATTGAGCCTTAAAAATAAAATTTTTACATTATTCCCACAAAAATGTTTTTCAGCCTCCAATTTTGCATTTTCATAAGAGTAACAGGAAAAATTGCACCATGCAATTTATTGTGCAATTTCTCCTGAGATACCCCAAATGTGGGAGAAAACCACTGTTTGGGCACACGACAAGGCTCGGAAGGGACGGAGCGCCATTTGACTTTTTGAATGTAAAATTTACTTCAATAATTAGTGGATGCCATTTTGCGTTTGGGGAGCCCCTGATGTGCCTAAACAGTGGTAACCCCCCACAAGTGACTCCATTTTGGAAACTACACCCCTCAAGGATTTATCAATGGAACATTTTGAACCCAGAGGTACGACACAGAATTTGATAACATTAGGCCATCATATTGAATAAGCTGTCATTAGTCTTGAGTGCAAGTGCTCACTACTTGAGTTTGCATCGGGTACTCGGGTATGCACCAAGTATCACGGGTGCTCAAGTGACATGCTCAAGTCCCCGCCCACATGTTTCACTGTTGTTAGACACCCAAAAAAAGACATGCAGGGATCGCTCGTGCATGGCAGGCAATGTTTTTTTGGCTGTATAACAACTGCAAAACATATGGGGCGAAGACTCGAGCATGTCACTCGTGCACCCGCAATACTGGGTGTATACCCGAGCACCCGATGCAAACTCAAGTAGCGAACACTTGCGTTCAACACTAATCGCCATATTGTCATTTTTTTTTTCTTTACTTCTGAAAGAATCCCAACACAACACAACCCTAACCCTAGCCCTAACCCTAACCCTAGCCCTAACCTTAAACCTAGCCCTAACCCTAGCCCAACCCTAACCATAGCCCAACCCTAAACCTAGCCCAACCCTAGACCGAGCCCAACCCTAACCCTAGCTCAACCCTAACCCTAGCCCTAACCCTAACCTTAGCCCTAACCCTAGTCCAAGCCTAACCCTAGCCCAGCCCTAACCCAACCCTGACTGTAGCCCAACCCTAACCCTAGCCCAACCCTAAACTTAGCACAACCCTAGCCCTAACCCTAGCACAACTCTAACCCTGGAGTTTATTATTTACGTTGTTCCTTTTACACAATAAAAAAATTGCTTTTGCATCGCTTTACTCTGAGAGCTATAACTTTTTATTTTTTGGCCATTGGAGACGTATGCCAGCTTGTTTTTTGTGGGACAAGATGATAATTTCAGCGGTATAATTTTTATCTACATTAGTCTTTTTAATTGCGTTTTATTCCATTTTTTGTTTGGCGGTATGATGATAAAGCATTGTTTTTTGCTTTTTTTTTTTTTTACCGTGTTCACTCAAGGGGTTGACTAGTGGGACAGTTTTATAGACCAGATCATTCCAGACGCAGCGATACCAAGTATGTGTACTTTTATTTATTATTTTTATTTTTTATAAGAATATTTATTTATGGGTACAAGATATCTTTATTTTTGGGGCATTATTTTTTACATTTTTTAAAAATATTTTTACAATTTTTTTTTTCACTTTCTGACACTTTATGATCTTTTACCCTTTGTCCCACTATGGGACTTTCACTTTTTACATTCTGATCGACTGTATAGCACAGGAATGCAGCACCATCCCTGTGCTATACAGCCTGTCAGCGCTCCACGGGGAGAAGTTATTTTGGTCGCACACTGCGCATGACCAAAGTAAAGTTTTGCCTCCTGGTGACCTGGATGTTGTCATGACGACATCGGGTCACCATGACAACATCAGGGACCCGGCACAGACACCGCGGGATGCCGGAGAGGAGGTAAGTATCGGCGCTTACCTCCCCAATTGCTCCCGCAATGCTGCGATCGACTTCGATAGCAACATTTCAGGGGTTAATGTGTAGGCAGTGGTGCGGCACCGCTCCTTGCACATAGTACCGTGTGTCAGCTGTGACAATCAGCTGAAACCCGTCAGTGATCACGCCTGCACAGCCTGTGTGCAGGCGAAATCGCCAGGGCGTATTAATTTTTATCTGGTCCATAAGGCCCAGGGTGCAGATACATATTAGTATGCTTGGGTCAGAAAGGGGTTAAACTAGATAGGTACACATTATGCGCTGGATAATTTCATATTATTCATACGTTCATGTTTTTCAAAGGGTTAAAGCTCTGTTTTTCTTTTACAAAACTCCAAATCCTTTATAAAGTCAAAGTTAAATAATAAAAGTGTGTCTGTTTCTGTATACAGATGTATAACGCTATTATTGCACTCAATGATAACAGCACAACAAAAATAATTTTTTGTCTGCTACTGGGCAAAAGCCATGTGTTCTATACTAAATTAAGTGTGCATATTCCAAATTCGAAGTCAGAATTGTTGTAACACGTGATGTGAGTAAATTTTGCCATGCATAAATTCACCCCAATGAATTAAGCACTTTAAAAGCATTGAATAATTTTGTACAGAATGTGTTTTACTCCAACAATTACCAGATTTACATCAAATTTTTCATAGTAAAAAGGATATGAAAATGTAATGGAATAACAAAATTTCAAAAAGTCTCGTATTAAAGTTTAAAAATCTTACTTGAGCAAGGCCCATAACTATTAAAGTGCTTCAGGCATCTGCTTTTGCACTTGTGAGAGGTCATATCTGCCCGTTGCAAAAACCAGCAGTAATCCCCCAAGATGTTGGTATTCCAGGGGCCTTGATATCTGTTCTCCATTGTAGAAATATCTTTATGGAACCTCTCTCCATGTTCTTCATTTACGTGTCCCAAATTGGGTGGAAAAAAGTCAAGATGGGAATGTAAGAAATGCATTTTCAGTGACATTTGGCAGCCAAGTTGTTCATATGCTTTAAGCATGTTGTCTACTTGTTCAGCATAGTTATAAGCTGATCTGTTCCCAAGAAAGTTCTGCACTACTAGCTCAAATGCATTCCAAACTGCAAGTTTGAGAGGGTTGAGTTTTGTTCTGAATGTGTCATCATTAGTGTTGAGCGAGTATGTTCTATTAACCCTTTCGCCGAGTATGCTCGGGCCGAGCTCCGAGTATTTACAGCTGCTCGGTGATAAGGTTAAATCGCTCCCCGTGTGCATGATTTTCAACTGTTTGACAACTTTATTACATGTGAGGAATGTGTAAGAAATAGACATTCCTCACATGTAATAAAGCTGTCAAACAGTTGCAAATCATGCACACAGGAGCGATTTAACCATATTACCAAGCAGCTATAAATACTCGGAGCTCGGCCCGAGCATACTCAGACAGAACATACTCGCTCAACCCTAGTCATCATGCATTAGTTTGTTGATTTCGGGGCCAATAAAATTTCCCACCTTTCTTTTAGCTTCAGTTTAAAGTGTGCTAAATTATTCCTTTAAATACTGGAAACTCTTTCCATTACGATCAATTGCAACTACAACATTTATTATTAAACCAAGTTTAATGTGAAGTGGTGAAAGATAAGCTTTAAAGGGGTTGTCCAGTACTTTATATTACCCCCCCATTGTATCCCCCCGGGGCCCCTAAGGATTTTTGTAATTACCTTACGTTGCAGATACTGGCTGTGAGCAGCGTTATTGACGCGCCCCCTGGGCCATATTCTTTAGGGGGAATACCCGGAGCCGGATCAGATGGGAGTTGTAGTCGCCGAGTGGCTGTGACCCGGTCCGTGCCCAGGGTGTCAAGCTCAGTTGTATGTGGCAGTCCTACAGATGTTATTAAGTTCTTTATTGTCGACTACGCCACCCGTTGTATTGCGGTCACTACGGCCGCCGCTGCAGCAGGGTCCGCTGAGGCTGATGGTGTTGGTGCAGCTTTTGATAGTATAACCCCCAACGGGTGGGGTATAGCCTCAGGGGGTCAGGTGCAGAGGATGGGGGTTGTGGTGGTGCAGCATAGATGTTAAGTGAAGACAGAGTCGGGTTGTGCAGTTTAGGGTATTTACTCACTGCTGATGTTCCGGTCACTCCAGCTTCAAGTGACCACCCGAGCCGTGCTGCGTCCACCAGGTCCTGGGTTCAGCCAACCCCCAAGCAAGTCCGGAGCGTGACCCTGAGCTCTCCTTCTGTCCTTTCCTCTGGCCGTCCCCACTAGTGATCCACCTAGGTCCAGCTCCCTCGGGCCTTCTGTTGGGAGACCCTTGGCCTTGGGTTCCCTGACCCTCCACGTGGTTTGCCTTCGGGGTGGATGTGGTGGGTGGCCGTGGCAGACGCTGCCCACGGCCTCCGGTCTCTGGCTAGGGTGTGCTTTTGCCCCCACCAGTTTGGGATCCGGTACCCTATTGCCGACTCTTCACCCGGCGATTGAATTTGGGTTCTCAGAGTCCTTTCTTTTTCCCTCTCTGGGTCTTTCCTTCTCTGCTCCACTCTCTCTCTGCAGGCTCATCTGGACCTCTGCTTCTTACTGGCTCTGACAGACTGACCCTGATCTTTGATGGTGCCCACCTTATATACTCCCTCTATGTGTGAGCTCAGGTGACCAGCACCCAATGAGCTCCTAACTTTACCCAGGCTGCTCCCCCTATCTGCCCCTACACTACTTGGGATGTACCACCCCCCTCCCACTCCAGCCAGGAACAGACTCGGTCGTACCTGCACATTTCTAAGTGGGAGTACCGTCGGCCTGCCCCTCGGAAATGGGATGTGTGTAGTGCATGCAGCCTACCGAGCTCAGGTCCACACTCCATCCTTACCCGGGAGTGGAATATCACACCTCTGGGTTGAGGTGCAATACCCCTGTAGCAGCCGAATCCTCAGGGTGCTACATTCCCCCCTGGTAAATCACAGCACGTCCTCGGGCTGTAAGAACAAAACACCACAAAACATACAAATTTTTTTATATAAACAACATAGTAAAAACATATAAAATATCATATATATATCAGAAAACTTTTCATATAAATAACATTCTCGTCACCTCTGGCTCCTCCTCCGGTCACTGTGCAACGTGTGACCGGGTAAAGTGCGACAGTCTTTTCTTGAAAAACTCGTGGCTTTCCTGTAAAACCAGTAGGGAGCGCTTTAGGACGCGCAACTATATACAGGGGATATGGCCGCTCTCAGTCCTCGGTCAGTGGGATTTAAGGGATAAACGGGTAAACAGTTCACACATGCTGGTCCCAACGGGGACTATATTATCAGCAACAGTTTCTTTGGTACCCCGACGGGTAACTATGTACAGCCTCTACTCTGCCGTACTCAACGACGACGTCCTCCTGCTCTTTCTTTGTGGTTACCTTTAGCTTCAGACCCGTCCGGGTCCTCTTGTTCTTCCTCCTCACACCGCAGCTCTTCCTCCGTCAGGCGATGCACATGGAGGGCGTAGGGTCCTTTGGCACACTTGTGCCGGGTAAAGGTGACCTCGTCCCCGATGTAAAGGTCACGACCTCTGTGTCCCTCTGGTAGGTGGGATTCAACGTCTCTCCTGGTCACGAAGACGTCGCCTGGGGTGCGGTGGTCTCGGATGAAGCCCCACCCATGCTGCATGTTAAACTTGATCACAGTCCCGGTGGTGCGGGGACTATGCGCTGCACGGGGGTCTCTCCTGGCCCGGCTCTTCTGCTCCGCGCTCCTTATTTGAGCTTGCTGTTCC
This sequence comes from Phyllobates terribilis, assembly GCF_046119375.1. Lineage (NCBI taxonomy): Eukaryota > Metazoa > Chordata > Amphibia > Anura > Dendrobatidae > Phyllobates > Phyllobates terribilis. The sequence continues at coordinate 403,848,995 of NW_027362761.1, read as the reverse complement.
CGGACCCGCCTCTCTCTCCACTCCCTCTCGAAGACCTCGAGTTGTTGGCGGCAGCACTCAGCACGCTCCGCTGCAGCTGCCCGAGTCTCCTGAGTGAACCCCATGAGATCTTCTCCGGTGGGGTCCCACTCAAATTGGGCCTCTTCTAGCGGGAGCGAGATCCTCTTTACGGGCTTTGGAGCCGGGCTCAGGGGTGCACACATGGCCCCAGCCTTCCTCTGCCATTCCAGTTCATGATATTCCTGGGGCCAGATGAAAGGCTGCCCATCCGGGCACGTGTGTTGGGTAAACAGGTCCTCTCCCAGATGCGGCACTCTTGGTCTTATGGGCGCGGTGGTGTTAGCGCCCGGGTTGCCCGGGCCTTGTGGCCAGGCCTGGGGTATCTGGAAGGTGAAGGGCACCGTAAGGACGGCGGCGCCCTGGGCTACTTGGCCCTGCGACCAGGCCGGTGGCTCCGCGGAGGTAGGGGGCGCTGTTGGTGTTGCGGCGCCCGGGGGTCCTAGGCCTTGCGACCAGGCTGGTGGTACTTCCTGCTTGGTCACGCTCGGGGTCGAGGCGTGTGATGTCACAGGGGTCGCGGCTCCCATTTTAGGCCTAGTCTGCGGTGGTGACGTTGCAGCGACGGGCACGGCAGGATAGACTTCGGGCTCTGCGACGGGGAGCTGGGGCAGGTACGCGGTTTCCCGGTTTGGGGTATAGACGTCCCCTTTACCTGCCTCCACTCGTTCGGCTCCCTTCTCGGCGCCGTCTCCGGCCTTCAGTCCTCCCGCGCCATCCTCAGAGGCGGTCTGTCTCCTCGTCTTGGGTGGCGTGCTCCGCTGACAGGTCTCGGTCTGCTGGGCCATCTCACGGCTCCACTCCGCCAACGTCTCTCGCTGCACCCGGGCCATCCTCCTTGCGAGGCCCTCCAGAGCGGTCTGTGCACACTCCCGGTCTCGGGGGAGCTGTGCTAGGACCTCCACTAGGCCTAGTGGGGTCGTTGCTTCCAGCAGGCTCCTGACCAATGGGTCGGTGCTGCTCTGCTCTCCTTCCACTGTTTCCAGCAGGCTCCTGGCCAGCGGGCCGGTGCTGCTCTGCTCTCCCTCCTCTGTTTCTAGCAGGCTCCTGGCCAACGGGCCGGTGCTGCTCTGCTTTCTCGCCATCTCCGGGTAAGCTCCTCCGATACTCTTCTCCAGGCTTCTTGCCTCCGGGTGCGCTCGCTCCAGACTGCTCCAGGCGGCACCCATCTTCGTTCTCTTCTTCTTAGTCCTCCCACTTCGAAGGCGGTCCCGGGGCCACTTGGTGATTGTCAGCTCCAGGGGCAGTTCTTTCACGCTGACAGACACCTCTAGCATCACAGTCTCTGTTGGTGGGGGCGGTTTCCACTTTTGGCGCCATTTTCGGTCCTGGCCCACGATGGGAGGCGGCCTCTCACCACCCTCTGGCACGCCCATAATGGCGTCCGCTCTTCCAAGGCGGGAAATCTTTGGAAATGGCGGGAATCGTCTCCCAGTGGCGGGAAACTCTGCAGATGGCGGGAAAAAGCTGTTAATGGCGGACAACCGGCGGGAATCGATCTGTGATGGAGTCCGATGGCGGGGACCCTCCGGAACCGGCAGGAGACTTCTTTTTGAGGTAAACTTGTTCTTTTCTTCAGGCACGCAGTACCCGGGTGTTGCGGGCACGGTATCCTGCCGACTACGCCAAAGTTGACGCGCCCCCTGGGCCATATTCTTTAGGGGGAATACCCGGAGCCGGATCAGATGGGAGTTGTAGTCGCCGAGTGGCTGTGACCCGGTCCGTGCCCAGGGTGTCAAGCTCAGTTGTATGTGGCAGTCCTACAGATGTTATTAAGTTCTTTATTGTCGACTACGCCACCCGTTGTATTGCGGTCACTACGGCCGCCGCTGCAGCAGGGTCCGCTGAGGCTGATGGTGTTGGTGCAGCTTTTGATAGTATAACCCCCAACGGGTGGGGTATAGCCTCAGGGGGTCAGGTGCAGAGGATGGGGGTTGTGGTGGTGCAGCATAGATGTTAAGTGAAGACAGAGTCGGGTTGTGCAGTTTAGGGTATTTACTCACTGCTGATGTTCCGGTCACTCCAGCTTCAAGTGACCACCCGAGCCGTGCTGCGTCCACCAGGTCCTGGGTTCAGCCAACCCCCAAGCAAGTCCGGAGCGTGACCCTGAGCTCTCCTTCTGTCCTTTCCTCTGGCCGTCCCCACTAGTGATCCACCTAGGTCCAGCTCCCTCGGGCCTTCTGTTGGGAGACCCTTGGCCTTGGGTTCCCTGACCCTTCACATGGTTTGCCTTCGGGGTGGATGTGGTGGGTGGCCGTGGCAGACGCTGCCCACGGCCTCCGGTCTCTGGCTAGGGTGTGCTTTTGCCCCCACCAGTTTGGGATCCGGTACCCTATTGCCGACTCTTCACCCGGCGATTGAATTTGGGTTCTCAGAGTCCTTTCTTTTTCCCTCTCTGGGTCTTTCCTTCTCTGCTCCACTCTCTCTCTGCAGGCTCATCTGGACCTCTGCTTCTTACTGGCTCTGACAGACTGACCCTGATCTTTGATGGTGCCCACCTTATATACTCCCTCTATGTGTGAGCTCAGGTGACCAGCACCCAATGAGCTCCTAACTTTACCCAGGCTGCTCCCCCTATCTGCCCCTACACTACTTGGGATGTACCACCCCCCTCCCACTCCAGCCAGGAACAGACTCGGTCGTACCTGCACATTTCTAAGTGGGAGTACCGTCGGCCTGCCCCTCGGAAATGGGATGTGTGTAGTGCATGCAGCCTACCGAGCTCAGGTCCACACTCCATCCTTACCCGGGAGTGGAATATCACACCTCTGGGTTGAGGTGCAATACCCCTGTAGCAGCCGAATCCTCAGGGTGCTACATTATCACTGGCCACTCACAGGTATCACGTGACCCCCAGCTGCAGCCAGCTCTGACATCTGACGTCACAAGTGCTGGCTGCGGCCAGGGGTCTCTGTCTTCTGTGTTCGATGGTGGATGCCAGGCTGAGGGCGGGGTTACCCCCCTGCGTCACACACGGCATCCACTGCGCGCTCTGCCTCTCTCCATTAATTGGGAAATCGCACAGTGGATGCTGGGTGTGACGTGGGGGGGTAACCCTGCCCACTACCCAGCAGCCACCGTGGGGACTTCAGCGCTGAGTCACGCCTCACTTGTCGTGACGTCAGTGCGGGGTCACGTGATGCCTGTGAGCGGCCAAGGATAGAGCCACTCAAAGGCAGAAACAGCAACATAAGGTGTTTGCAAAAATCCTTAGGGGCCCCGGGGGGATACATTGGGGGGGGGGGGGTAATATAAAGTACTGGACAACTTCTTTAAGTGGATTGACCAGTGATTTGTGCTGTACATTGTATCGCCCAACTGTATGCTCGACTCTGAGAGGCCACTGTCTCATTTTGTAATGATTGGAATGATTGCTGTCATCATGACTTCCATAGTTCCATAGGCACAAGAAACACATATGCTTTGTGTACCCTAACTGTAGGCTGAGCAGCAGTGCTATCACTTTCAGGTCAGCACAAATTTATCATATTAGACCATTTTCAAAATTAACTTCATAGAAGCATGGGTCTCTTTCATTCCTACCACATGAGCCAATGGAATGAAAATGGTTTTTCATGACCATTGTGCAACAAGACAGCTTTTAAACTCATTTTGCGAGAGTCTATGAATAGCCTCCATTCATAGGGAACATGTGTACCATCTAACTCCATCATAAGACCATTTACATCTGTACAGAAACAGATATTGCTTTCCATTGCATAGTATGCAACTAACTTGGTGTGTCGATGATGAAAGTGTGAAGGTGTGGTGCCTCATTGTAGCAAATTTCATTCCCAAAGTCTAGCACATAGCAGTTCTGACTAGTGATGAGCGAACGTGCTTGCCACTACTCGGTACTCGCATGAGCATCATGGTGCTTGACAAGCTCGGCGCTTGGCGAGTATTTCCGGCTTGCTCAGACGGGAGCTCGGGTCCCTGCCCTGCAAGTTTGGCACTATTTAGAGAGCCATCCACTGTAATGCTGTAGCCAAGTTGGTTGTGGGCATTACAGGGATTGGCTGCCGCATAGCGTCTATATAAGACCTGGTGGCACTATGCTCATCACAGTCTACCGCGGAAACAGGCTGAGTAGGGACAGCTGCTGTTGAGTCAGGGAGAGATTTGCTTGTTTATTATTTAATGTAGGTATTCCACAACATATCTATATATCCATATGAACTTACAGTCCTTCTGAGCACTAATCCAGCTGCATATATTGAGTGGTGATAGCAGGAGTCCATTGCACATTTTATCTGCTCCTGCTATTACAGATATCCATAGACATAGTCCCAGATATCAGGGGCCAGGGATATTTTTTTTTTATCTTAGCCCTGATTATTTGCTTAAAAAGCAAGGCAGGAAGGTAGGGTTTCTTGCAGTGCATAAAGCACAAGAGGGTCCATTTCACGTTCTGTCTGATCCTGCTGTTACAGATATGTACAGATATTTGTAGACATAGCCCCAGATTTCAGGGGCCAGGGCTAATTTTTTTTTATCTTAATCCTGATTATTTGCTTAAAAAGCAATCCAGAGTACACAATTTTCCTGCTCCATTTGTTGTCAGCACTGCAGAATGCAGCCAGATCTTTTCCATATCACAGCGATAAAAATCCAGAAATTTGTAGTGAATGTGGAAAATATTGGCCTCCATTTACAGTTTGTTGCAGTGTGTCAGTGAGCTATTCACTCGTGATCGCTGTGAAGAATAGTAAACTACAGGGCTGCTATTTAAAACTGTGGGTGTCTGTCTGACGTATCACATATAACTGCGGTCCAAATTCAGCCATTTCTGTCCTCTATTTACAGTTTGCTGCATTGTGTCAGTGAAGCTCTTAACACTTGCTCGCTGTGAAGAATAGTAAACTACAAGCCCGCTATTTAAAAGCGTGGGTGTCCTTCAGACGTATCACATATAACTGCTGTCCAAATTCAGTCATTTCTGTCCTCCATTTGCAGTTTGTAGCAGTGTGTCAGTGAAGCTATTCACACTTGCTCATGTGAAGAATAGTAAACTACAAACCTGCTATTTAAAACCTTGGTTGTCTGTCAGACATATCACATATAACTGCGGTCCAAATTCAACCATTTCTGGGCTCCATTTAAATTTTGTTGCAGTGTGTAAGTGAAGTTATTGACACCAGAACACTGTGAAAAATAGTAACCTACAGGCCAGCTATTTAAAACTGTGGTTTTCCATCACACGTATCACATATAACTGCGGTCCAAATTCAGCCATTTCTGTCATCCATTTACAGTTTGTTGCAGTGTGCCAGTGAAGCTATTCACATGTGCTCGCTGTGAAGAATAGTAAACTACAAGACCGCTATTTAAAACCGTGGTTATCCGTCAGATGTATCACATATAACTGCGGTTCAAAACCTGCCACTTGTAGAGAACGTGGAAAATATTGTCCTGCATTTAAAATGGGTAAGGTGCGCTGAAAGGGATGGGGAAGTGGATGTAATGGTGATGGTGCATGCAGAGGCTGAGGCCGTGGGCAAGCTGAAATTGTGCCACAACAAACACCCACATCTTGTCACTCGACCTTTCTGTCCCAATTGCTAGGGGAACGCAAAACAACACTATTGAACACAGAGCAGTGTCAAAAGGTTGTTGGTTGGATAGCAGATAATGCTTCCAGTCACTTTGCCACCACCACCATACACCCTGTCTTCCACACGGTCAAGTCTCAGTAGCCGTGAGTGTGGACCTCCTTCCTCCCACCATGCCGAGTGCCCGGAGACAGATGATTGCACACTTGGACACTCCGAAGAGCTGTTCACTTTTCCATTAATAGATTCGGGCCTCTCGCCCAGTCCACTTGAAGCGGGGCAAGAGGAAATCGCATGTAGCGATGCCAAAATATTTGAGCAGCCACGGTCACATGAAGGCGACGGTGAGAAACTGTCACAAGAGGTGTATCATGATGAGACACAATTGCCAGAAAGTCAGGAGGAGGACCAGGGTGCGAAAGTGGAAGATGAGGTTGTGGACGATGAAGTCACTGACCCAACCTGGCAAGGTGACATGCAGAGCAAGGACAGCAGCACACAGGGAGAGGGAGGCATAGCACCACAAAAGGCAAGAACAAGAAGGCGGGCAACCGATCCCCATAACATCAACACAACAGAAGTTGCCAGTACAACTGTTATGTCTTCCCGAGTCTGGTTGTTTTTTAAAGACTGCCAATAACGCCAAAAAGGCCATTTGCATCACCTGCCAAGCCAGCATCAGCAGGGGTAGAAAAACTAGCAGCCTGACCACCACCAGCATGATCAGGCACATGGCAGCAAAGCACCCGGCTAAGTGGGCCGAACCCCAGGGTCCAGCAACAGTGACTGTGGGTGACACCACTGCTTCTTCAGCAGTTGTGCGTGCATGCCAATCCCCTCTCCATGGCGCATGCCAAGATGCCTCCCTCCCTGCACCTGTTGTTGAACACTCTCAACTAGCACCATCAGGAAGCATGTCCACGTCCTTGTTTCAGCGCAGCGTTCAGTTGTCCCTACCCCAGTCCTTGGACCGCAAGCGCAAATACGCAGCTAATGCCCCACTGGCCACACTACTAAATTCACACATTTTGCGAATGCTTGTGCTCAAAATGTTGCCTTTTACCCTAGTGGAGACGGAAGCTGTCCGCAACCTGATGGCGGTGGCCGTCCATCTGTACTCGGTCCCCAGCCGCCACTATTTCTCCCTTTGTGCCGGACCCACATTACTCAAGCACATGTCCCACAACATTAGCTGTGCCCTCAGCAATGCAGTTACTGGGAAAGTCCACATAACCATGGACATGTGGACAAGTTCTTCTGGGCAGGGACGTTACATCTTGCTGACAGCACACTGGATTAACATAGTGAAAGCCGGGACCCAGTCGGACTTTGGGACGGAACACGTCCTCCCGACGCCGAGGATTGCGGGCCCTAGGTCAATCAGGGTTGCCCCCACATTCTACAGATCCTGCACCTCATCCTCCTCCTCCTCTTCAGCCTCCATCTCCAAAATGACCGCATCAGTCACAAGTTGGAAGCACTGCAGCACTACCTCAGCCAAGCAGCAACAGGCTGTGCTGAAGCTGATATGCTTAGGTGACAAACTGCACAATGCTGAAGAGTTGTGGACAGCTCTGAGAAAGCAGGCAGTTCTGTGGCTGACACTGCTGAACCTACAGCCAGGCATGGTTGTGTGTACAATGGCCTGAACCTGGTGGCGGCTCTGAGGCGAGGCAAGCTCACACACGTACCATGCCTGGCCCATGTGCTTAACCTCGTGGTTCAGTGGTTTCTCAAAATCTACTCGGATCTGCCGGATCTGCTTGTCAAAGTATGCCGCCTGTGTGCCCATTTGAGAAAGTCACCTACAGCTTCCGCTGCCATTGCCGTGACCCTGCTCTATGTTTCTTTAAATTGTTAGTGGGGTTTTTCCTAAATTTTTGGCAGCCCTTGCAGTCACAGCATGGGCATTACCATTATAGGAGACCTGCTCCTTTATAATGGGAACATTTTTTTACTCAGACCCTCCTCTCTGTCTCTTCAAAGGGGTATTGAGTTGCGTCCAAATTTTTGGCAGCCTTTGCAGTCACTGCATATGCAATAACAGTATAGGAGACCCACTCATTAATAATGGGAACAACAAAGCATAGCCGGCTGATGGCTCTCTAACAGTAGCAAGGGCCAATTGCTGGCTCTTTAAAAATAGTAAAGGCCGCCTGATGACCCTATAAAAATAGGCTTTGTGACTTTCAGAGTCCCTCCATCATAAATGAAACAGGATGTGTCTGATGATGTGTCACACACCACATGGCCAGATAAGGTTGTAAAATGTTAAAATGACATTTCCCGGTGAATGCATTTGTCTTAAAAAAATGTCATAAAAACACAGTAGGATATTTGTTTAGTATAAAAACCAGACTCGCCAATGTAACCTCAATGTAATCACATTTTTCAGCTCCTGCACCTCCTCCTCCAGTTCGGCTTCCATCTCTAAAATGACCACATCAGTCACAAGCTGAAAGCACTGCAGCACTGAATTGACCAAGCGGCAACAGGCTGTGCTGAAGATAACATGCTTAATGCTTAGGTGACAAACTGCCCACCGCTGCAGTCTTGTTGAAAGCTGTAACACAGTAGCCTGATCTGTGGCTCTCACCGCTGAACATACAGCCAGGCATGGTCATGTGTGACAATGGGCAGAACCTGGCGACAGAGAAATGACAGCAGGAGTAGATACGGTTTCCCTCTATGCCAGTCCTTTCACCGAGCCAAAGAATATGGCTGTGGTGAAATACAACTCTCACTGAGAAGCCGTTTCAGACTGAAAAACATTGGACCCACCAGAGGATTTGATTCTGAGGGCTTACCTTTCTCCCCCGCTCAAGAACCCCATAGATGCTGCAAAGTTTGCGCTGTCATGAACGCTCCTGATGGAGAAGCCGGGGCCCACCCGAGGATTCTCTGGTGGGACCGTCCAACCTTGTCGAGAAGCAGTCCAGGATAAGAAAAGTGTGTGGGAAGGTTCCTTGACACTCTATGGCTGCTTTTTTTTAATGTGGATTGGACGTGCTTAATTGCATGTTATTTCTGAAGCCGCATTGCAGATCAGGCCATTGCCCAACTCTGTAGTCATGAAATTAAAGGGCAAAGAAAGATACTTGTGTATCGAAGCACCACCAACAAGTGCGAGCTGATGTTGGACGGGCTGCTATGCTTATGCGCCAAGCTGCATTAGAGGACTTCCTGAGAGAAATGACAGCTGGAGTAGATACAGTTCCCCAAATCAGTCCTTTCTGGTTTCCCTCTATGCCAGTCCTTTCACCGAGCTAAAAAATATGGCTGTGGTGAAATGCAACGCTCACAAAAAGCTGTGGACTGGCTCCGTACCGTCCCTGGCCACATCCACTTGTCCACGTGTTTGTGGTTAGGCGGTCCTTCCCAGTAAGTGCACTGGGGAGGGCACGGGTAAAGTTGTAGGACACATGCTTGTGGAAGGCGGAGACAACACCGGGACAAATAGTGGTGGCTGAGGACCGAGTATGGATACCCGAACACCGCCGTCATAAGGTTGTGGACAGCTTCCGCCCTCACGAGCCTAAAAGGCCACATTTCAAGTGCAAGCAACTGTCAAAAATGTGGCAGTATAGTATTGCAGCCTGTGGGTCGGTGGGTGGCTGGCTGCATATTTGCGCTTGCATTCCAAGGAATGGGATAGGGACAACTGAACACTGCGCTGGGACAAGAACCTGGACGGTGATTGTTGCAAGTCTGCAATGACAGAGGCATCTTCTCATGCGCCAAGGATCACTTGTGATGGGCACACTTTTAGGCAGTGACCTGGGAGTCAGAGATGCTTCCAGAGGTCTTCCTCATGCTGCTCCCATGTTTTTTCAGCACTGTATGCATGTGTCTGATGATGTGTCACACACCACATGGCCAGATAAGGTTTTAAAATGTTAAAATGACATATCCCAGTGACTTCATTTGTCTTGGTTGAAAGCAATGCAAAAGTGCAAAAACGCATCAAAAATGCTACTGGCTATTGGCTGGGAGACACCTTGAAATGAATATACATTTGACTAAATGCTTCCCAGCTGTTGCTGAGAGCATTTACAATGTGCGCGTGCTGCCCCAGGTGGAGCACACAGCAATGCTGCCGAGACGCAGTGCGGCATGAAAGGGGAAGGAAGGAGGCAGGAGCAGGAGCACGCCGGGGGCCGTGGCATTGGCGGCGAGTAAACCGGCATCCCTGCATGGAGGGAAAAAAAAAAACATGCAGGGGCGCCGGGCATAGCGTTACACACTCATTTTTTGAGTGAGATGATTTTCAATGTTAATTAAAAATCATTATCAGCAGCACATTGTCCTGTGTAACCAGAACAATGAAACAATGATACTATGTGCTCACTAAATGATCATAATATAAAATATTCGGTGCACGTCGAAATGCAGTCAGCCTGTTCGAATGGGCATTAAACAATCACAGATTGTATTTTATGTAGCTGATCGGCACGGATGTTTAAGGGCTGAGGGTCGGCCAGTGTAAATGCACCCTGACAGAATGTACTGTTGAAACATACCATATAGATAGATGTAATGGGGCTCGGGGAGGTAGCCACGGGCAAGGTACTCATTTTCCATATGAAACCACCCCAGTCCATAAAAATAAACTCATCTTTACTAATAGTTGTAATTGCACACAAAAAGCAGCAGGAGATGCAGACATTGTTCTTCAAGTTACAAAACAGTGACATGTCTCCAGCGTACATCTTCAGTGGCCCAGTTGGTGAAATATGCAGAACAGAGTTTTGAGACTTCCAATCTGCCTAGCTATAATGACGCTTTAGCTGAGCTTTTTATTGATCACTATCTTTAGCCTACTTTTTTGGGAACCACGTAAATGAAGCACCTGTGGCTGCCCCTTTACTGAGTGTGCCCCCAGCTTTGCTGACTCATCTCTTCTCGGACATGAAGCTTTCAAGGCCTAGCTGACACTTTTCCATTCCCCAGAGACTCTTAAGGACTCTAACAAAGTGGCTAGACATTTGTTCCCTTTCCCATCTTGCCTGCTAAGAGTATTCCACTACCACCAATGGAGTTTTTCTTTGATGTTCCCTTTCTCTCAGTCTGCTCCTTTGCTGTCTTCTTCTACACACACATACACCCAGGTGAAGATCGCCTTGACCAGATGGTATCCTACTTATTTTCTTGATAATTCTCAACTGACTTCCTATCCCTGAAACTACCTAGAGATTCCCCATCCTCCTCCCCACTATGGGTTGGCCCTACAGTTAACCCTATGGTAGCCAACTAACAGGAACTGCAGCCATGGGAGGATAATAATATAATACAATACAGTAAAATACATTATCATTCATATAAACTTTGGGAGCAGTCAGAAGAGTGGAACGCTATCCTCATCACCCTCATACTCCCCCATTCTTTAATGATGGACTTACTCGACCATACTGAATCTAAAAGAATTGTTAGTAGTACACAATTAAGCATCATAAAACATTCAGGACTGAAGTCTTCCTCAGACGACTTCTTCTCACTGGACGCCCGGCCCTTCTCGCTTAAGGGCCCCAGAACAACACAGTCCATAACTTCCAAAACTCTACCTGCACCGGTCCTTCTTGGTAAGGATCCTGGAAGCATCATAGTGTCCATAAAAATAATAATCCATTTTTTTATGCACCAGCATCTGTAGTCCAGCAGAAAAAGGCGCTACAGGTGCAAAAAACAAACACTGAAACAAAAACTAGCCCACTTGGTTATTTCAGGCCCATCTGGCCTCAAGGGTGTCGCGAACAGTCCCTCACTTCTTTAAGGGAGAAGAAAATACAGGCCTCAAGGCCCAAAAGTAACCAACAGTCCTTTTTTTCAAAAAAACAGAGGCAGGACGCCTCAAACTGAGTCCTTCTGACTAGTGATGAGCGAGCATGCTCGTTACTCGAGATTTACTCGGGTGTTTTCCGAGTATCTTCCGCGTGCTCGGGTGTTATGTTTGAATCACGCCGTGCACATGATTTGCAACTGTCTGACAGCTTTAATACATGTGAGGAATGCCTGTTTCTTAGGCATTGCTCACATGTATTAAAGCTGCCAAACAGTCGCAAATCATGCGCACGGAGTGACTAAAACATAATACCCGAGCACGCTGAAGATACTCAACGAGCACCTGAGCATGCTCACTGAAAGGGTTAACAGAACATACTCGTTCATCACTACTTCTGACCCGACTGGTCTTTTTCAAACTAAACCAATATTTTTCACGGCTTATCAGCCAACTTGTAGAAAACTGAAGAGACGCTTATGCCTATGTCGATTTTCTTCTCTCACAGCCTTTCCAAGGATTTTCTATTTTTTTTTCATGAAGGCCACCCAGGCGGTGGGGGAGGGTGGCCTCTTCCATTTCTATACATGATCAGTCCTGGATCTTCCCCCCGGATACAAATCTGCCACAGTATTCATGAGATGGCCCGTAGCTGGATACCCAGAAGTTTTGCACCACTTGCCTCGTGACTGTTCCAGTCACCTGGACTAACTCCTTCTCTGCCACAGGTTCGGACTGTCCCTCATCTTCTTCTTCCACCGGAACCGACAACGCCTGTGGTGTCACCTGAATGGTTCTCTTGGGAGTAATCTTGGCACCTTGGGACTCCTCAGGGCTTCTTCAGCCCACTTCCTTCGGGCCTTCTCTCAGGCAATCTCTTCCTCCCAGTCTTCTCCCATTGCTCCACGGGTTGTAGGGTATTGGGCCACGATTTTCTTTTTCACCGGTGCTCACCCTTCCTGCTTTTCTTCCTCTCACCACTGCAGAATGGCATCAGTTTCAACTTTCACGCTCAATCTTTTTGTTGGCTTGGCTCCTCCTTGTTCTGGACCAGTTTTCCGATGCCTACACTACGTCACTTGTCACTCCCGGTGACTCCGCCTTTGGCCATATTGCTTGTGCTTGCCGTTCTCCACCCAATGGGCCAAACTTCATTTTGAAACGTACCTTCCTCGGGCATGCGCCTCCCATCTTGGGTCAAGTCTGGGTTTTAGGGCATACCCCCTTTCATGCCGACACTCCCATGGGCTGGACACATTTTTGAGCTCCATCCCATCCCACTATAGCCTGCTTTTTCTCAGCTCACCAGGCGTCGTCATGTTAGAGTCCATGTTTCTGGCCACCAACTTCGGCCGTTTAACTTCAGGCACCCTCTCGTCTGCGCCACAAGTCGTCTCTCCACATAAATTATCATGCTGACTGCACCAAATGTAACAGGACTCGAGGCGATAGCCAAGGGCGAGGCACTCATTTTCCACGTGCTGGCCCACTATAGAAAACGGGGACACGCAGCTTCCAAGACCTAGCTGACATTTTTCCATTCCTCAGAAACCCTTAGGCACGCTAACAAAGTTGCTGGACGTTGGTCTCATTTCCAAACTTTCCTGCTAAGAGTATTTCTCTGTCTCCAATGGAGTTCTTCTTTGATGTTCCCTTTCTCTCAGTCTGCTCCTCTGCTGTCTTCTTCCACACACACACACCAAAGCAAGATCCCATTTTTCTGTAGCATGCAAGGGTGCGGCTGACGAGTCTCTCGCCTGTGCCTGGCGCTTCGAGCCGCGTTACATAGACTAGAGGCCTTGCCTTCATTTGTACCTTATTGAGTACACACTGAGACATTTAATAGTTTCACTTTAATCTCTAAAAATATAATTTATGTAAAAAAATGTATGCATTACAGTTCACAAAAGTGTACCATGAGTAAAAATGTGTTATAAAAAAGTATATTTACCTTCATAACCAATTTTCATGACCTAAATGTTTTCAGAATAAACAATGAAAATGAATTACATCCTATGCATCCTTCTATTATGTGATTATTTGACTATTTGTGTTGTAAAAGAAAAAAAAAAAAATTGCTACTGCTGACCGTAACCTTGGTTCTTTTTTCCTTCTTTCACTTATATTGTGCATTTCACCGAGGGTCATTGCTATATTAGGCCCAGAGCTTATGTGCACACTAACATTGTTACAATATCATATACAAAACAAAAAGTCTACATATTTTATGCCTTACTGTTAGTGATAAGGGAGCCTGTGAGCCACTACTCGGTACTCGCCCAAGCATCACTGTGCTCGACATGCTCGGCACTCTGCGAGTATATCCGGGTTGCGCGGGCCGGAGCTCGGGTCCCCGCCTTGCATGTTTGGCGCTCTTTAGAGAGCCAATGTACATGCAGTGATTGTCTGCCATGAACTGTAATGCCGTAGCCATGTTGGTTGAGGTAATACAGTGATTGGCTGGCCGCATAGCGTCATTGGGTCTATATAAAACCTGGTGACCCAATGCTACAGTCTAACCTGGAAACAGGCAGAGCTGCTGCTGAGTCAGGGAGAGATTTGCTTGTTTTTTAGTTAGTATAGGTATTCCACTGCATATTTATATATCCATTAGTGTTGAGCGAACACTAAAATGCTCGGGTGCTCGAAGCTCAGGCCGAGCTCACCGTGATACTCAGGTGCTCGACCCGAGCAACGAGCCCAATGTTAGTCTATGGGAGACCCGAGCATTTTTGCCAGCGGTATCCCCGGCAGTCTGTAGAAAGCCTAAAAAGTACCCAAAACGATAGTGACAGTGCTCAAATGACATGGGGACAGCATGGGGATTGCCCCAGGAAGCATTTCTGACCCCGAGGTCACTGCTGTCAACAACGTGGTCAGAGGTATTAAGCCACTTTTACGGGCTCACAATAAAACATGCAAAAACAAAACTGAAACTGTTTTCCTGTGAAATATGTTAAGGAACATCCTTTCCAGGGTAAATACTTGTGTATAAGGTAAAATAAATAACCAAAAAACAAAAATACTCCTCCACACCTTGGGCTATGTTCACAAGTAGCATTTTTTATGCATTTTTGCACTTTTGTATTGTTTTCAACCGTGACAAATGCATTCACCGGGAAATGTCATTTTAACATTTTACAACCTTATCTGGCCATGTGCTTTGTGACACATGCATACAGTGCTGAAAAGACATGGGAACAGCATGGGGAAGACCCCTGGAAGCATCTCTGACACCCAGGTCACTGCCTAAAAGTGTGCCCATCAGAAGTGATCCTTGCCGCATCAGAAGATGCAGACTTGCAACTATCCCCGTGCAAGTCCTGGTCCCTGGGCAGTGTTCAATTGTACCTCCCCCATTCCTTGCAATGCAAGTGCAAATATGCAGCCAACCACCTACCCACCCGCAGGCTGCAATACTATACTGCTAACTTGCACTTGAAATGTGGCCTTTTAGTTTCGAGGAAGCCGAAGCTCGCCACTACTTCATGGCTGCGTCAGCGGCGAGGTCTCCATACTCAGTCCCCAGCCGCCACTATTTGTCCCAGGAACCTTCCCCACACTTTTCTTAGCCTGGCCTGTGTAAGGCAGCGCTCGTCATCATACTGGGGGTAACTCGCTTCGCTGCGTCAATCAATGCACACGTGCAATGTCTTTACGTTTTTTCACACAGTGTTGCAGTTTATTATGGCACTTCATAAACCGCTGTTCACACACAGTTCATCTTAGTCCGCCACCGGCAGGTTTACACACATAAACAATTCATGAGCCAAGTGGCACACCGGCCCACTTGCTCCAGGGTACAGCTTACGGCAAGGTAATAAAGTAGCAATGTTCATATCACAATGTCCATATAGCACCGGGTATTACCTTTGCCGGGTATAGCTGTCTCAGTCCGTTACTCTGCCACCACTGTGGCTCTGCGGCTTCCCAGGTAGGGGTCTCCAGCCGTCGTTCCGTCTAAGGCTACTGACATCCACACAGGATCCAGGCTCTGCCTTCCAGGACTCTTACTCAAGCCGGCTCTCCCTCAAAGGCCACTGACATCCGCACAGGATCCAGGCTCGACCTTTCAGGTACCAGGCTTCACTTCAAAGCCGCTGCCTTCCAAGGCCACTAGCATCCGCACAGGATCTAGTCTTTGCCTTCAGGCTGCCAGGCTTCATGGTATCACGGTATCCCACACACATGGGGAACAGGCCTCACGCCTCACACCGAACACACCTGTCTCAAATTAAGCAGGTTTATATATGCTGTGCACAGACAGCCACATACTGACAGGACCTTGCTGATGTCACAGTCATGTGATCAGTCAGCTGTGTGTATAGGTCCTGTGTGCTGTCCCAGTCATGTATACAGAGCTTTACTGTGCATGCATGACCTGGGTGATGTCACAGTCATGTGACCAGTCAGATAAAGGGGAAGGTACATGGTCCGGTAAGCACATCCTGGACCATTTACAGTAATGCTAGCAACCTACTGCATTACATATCCCCCCCTCTGTTCAAACTTGTGGGGTTGAACACATAATATACACAATAACATTATAACCCCCCGCTCACATATAGACCATGAACTTTACAATTGTGCTACTCAGCCCCTGGAACCTTAGTCAATGACATTAGCCCATTCCTTAGGGACCTACTATTTGTCACTGTCACTGACTTCGTCAGGTCACCTTTCCGGGTCGTAACTTTGTCAGGCCTCCCCCGCTCCCAGCGGTCAGTTGTAACCTTGTCAGGTCTCCCCCGCTCCCAGCGGTCAATCAAAACCCTGTCAGGTCTTCCCCGCTCCCAGCGGTCAATACAGCAGTGCGACTCACATGCCCTGGTATCTAAGGTCCGGTTCGACTCCGTACTGTCCTGTCCTCTATTGGGTCGTTTGTACGGGCTGCTCAAACCTGAGTTACTGGAGGTCTCACTACCTCTAAACCCACGCCCACTACTCTCAGGACATCTTGAAAGGTCCCTAACTTCAGCTGTAGCTGTTCTGTTATTTAGGGGGCCCTTTCTCTGTCGGGTCTCACTATTTCTAGACGGCTCCCATCTTCTGCTGCTCAGATGATGCTGTCTATCTACTCGCAGTCTAGCGAGATTCAATTGTTCTACCTCCTGCAGGTAGGTCACTCGGTACTCAATCAGCATGCGTATATATTCTAGGCTTTCTTCTGTTCCTACAGTGGAGAAGGACACCATGCTGTCTTCGTCTGGTATCCAGTCCTGATGATCACGTGGACTGCTTACTTTCACCACACCAGACTTCTTGACCATCATCTGCATGGCTCGACCGCTTCTCCCAATGAGCTTTCTCACCAGAACATGAGGCACCCGGATGACCTCTTCACGCATACTGTGAGCTTTTCTCCTAAGCTCCAGTTGCCTAACGGCTTGTTCCGTCTTCAACCGGAGAAACCGCTTCGTACGAATACATCGCCAGTGCATGTCACTTAGGATAGCCACCCTCTTCACTGTGACTTCGGTCGTGGACAGGACCACCAGCTGTTTAGCTTTTGAGGTCAGGTACACCTTACAGGCTCCCACGGCTTTTTTAAACTCCTCATGCACGAACTCACGGGTGCATTCTTCCCTCAAGTCCTCGGGTACATCTACGAGGCACTTGTACCGAGACGTTTCGGTCTCACCAGTGGTTTCCAGACGATCAACCAGCTCAGGTTTCAGGGACAACTGACTTCCAGCTTCTTCACCCTGGATGCTTCCCCTGAGCTGACTCACAACTACCACTTCACAACTTTTCGTCTTGACCACCTCCACTTCACCTTTATCTTCCAACACCATACTCTTAGCTCTCCTCAGGTCTACCTTCTCATGGTCTAAGGGAGTAAGTGCAACTTGTTTGCCTTTTCCCTTCTCCAAGGAGACCTCGTTCACCATGTGACACTTTGCTAGGCGACCTTTGAGCTCCAAAACTTCTCCTTCCAGCTCAATTACTCGCCTCTCAGCGGCCCGTCTCTGAAGCTCTTCCTGCTTCAACTGCTCTTCCAGCAGCAGAGCTCTCTCAGACCTCTCCGTCTCCAATGTGCCCACTCGGCTCTCAATAGCCAGTCTCTCACGCTTCTCTTGCGTCCACTGGGTTTGTAGCAACTCCTTGAGCTCCCTGATCTCGGCTCTTACTTCCACCGAATCATCCAAGCTCGCATCACTCGAGGAGGTATCTGCTTCACACCTCCCCTCACCAGCGGCCAACTCCTGGCCCTGGTCTGTGGATTCTCCGACAGACTCCTCCATCTTTTTCCGCTCAGCTTCCATCTTGCTGACTGTTTCTTTAAGGTACGTCTCCGCCTTCTGGAGAGCATCACAGGACATCTGTAGCTCCTTCACCTGAGCTTCCAGATCTAGGGTCTTTCCCCGGAGACCATCATTCTCCTCACGGGTGTCTTGCAGAGTGGTCTCAACCGCTTGGCGCACTTGCTCTGCACCCACCTTATCCCCCTCTAGTTTTTCCTTCACCTTGAGGAGATCCTCATAATCTCTCTTACTCTGTTGCAGTTCCCTACTGCGTTCACCACACTCCTTCTTGGAGTCACACAGCTCCTGGTTGAGCTGTTTGCGCAGTCATTCTAGGATTTGTTCGCGTCCAGAAACACCATTCTGCCGCACCTCCTTCTCAAGCTTCAACTGCAAAACCTCTTCCTTGATTTTGCGGCGGTCCTCCTTAATTGCGTAGAACATTTCCTTCCAATGGTTAATTTCCGCGTTGCTTCCCTCCACGTCTCGCTGCCAGTTCCTCATAACCTGGTATATTTTCTGCTGTTCAGACTCCAGGTTCAGCTGGTCTGCGGACACGTCACTCTGACACTGTTGCCTGATAGGCTCCAGTTCCTGGTCATGACTGGCCACCTTCTCTTTCGGGGCTGTCAGATCCTGATCCGTCAGTCTCAGTACCGTACCGGAGGTTGCTACTGGAAACGTCACCTCCTCTTCTACCTCTAAAGGAGGACCCACACTTGAAGCATAGGCACACAGTACTACATTCTTTTTATTTTCATTTTCAGCCAAGTCTACAGGAGCAACCTTTTTGTGGCCCTTGCGCCGTCTACGAGATGGGGACTCTCTCACCTCGTCTAGCCCCTCCTGACTGAACTCACTTTTTACTTTAATAGTGTCACAGTCAGCTACGGGGTCTGTGTCACTACCCATGGTGTTGTGGACTAACAGGTCACCTCCCACTTTGACGTCACCCCCTTCTACTGGAGTTACCCCGTTATCAACGGTCACATTGTCATTTTTAGGAGGCACCAACCCACCACCAGTAACAATTTTCAGTTTTCTACACTCCACACTCTTGTGAAAATCCGCCCCTTTTTTAGACTCCGCCCCCTTTTTAACAACCACACCGGCAGGGTAATTTTTACACAAAAAATCAGCAGTAGTCTTAGGACTCAGTTCACAACATCTCTTACCACCTCCCCGGGCACTCTGGGACAACACTGGCGCCCCCGGAGAGTCCATAGAATGGTCCACTGCTGCCATTCCATATGGTGCCCACAGCTCCTGCGGTTCCTGCACCATGTCCAGTAAAAGTTTCCCAAATACCTGCTCCGGTCCCAACCGGCCCTTCAACCGCTCAATAGCTCCAGACAGATCTGCTGCTTTGCTCACAGCCATCGCGGTACACTGTTCACACTAGCACTTCATCGCTCTCCCGGAAAAATTTTCGTGGCCCCTCCAAGCCACCGCAAAACCAGATTTGAGTGCGATGAGAATCTTCGCAACCCCGCCGAGTTGCCGCAAGATGCTTTATACTTCGTGAGCCCCGCCGAGCCACAGCAAACCAGGTTTGAGTGCGACGCCAATCTTCGCAACCCCGCCGAGTTGCTGCAAGATGCTTTATCCACACTCGTCGTCCTGTGCCGTTGCCCCTAGCAACCGGGGTTGTCGTTGCCACTAGCAACCGGGCTGCCATTGCCCGCATTCTCCACCATATGTAAGGCAGCGCTCGTCATCATACTGGGGGTAACTCGCTTCGCTGCGTCAATCAATGCACACGTGCAATGTCTTTACGTTTTTTCACACAGTGTTGCAGTTTATTATGGCACTTCATAAACCGCTGTTCACACACAGTTCATCTTAGTCCGCCACCGGCAGGTTTACACACATAAACAATTCATGAGCCAAGTGGCACACCGGCCCACTTGCTCCAGGGTACAGCTTACGGCAAGGTAATAAAGTAGCAATGTTCATATCACAATGTCCATATAGCACCGGGTATTACCTTTGCCGGGTATAGCTGTCTCAGTCCGTTACTCTGCCACCACTGTGGCTCTGCGGCTTCCCAGGTAGGGGTCTCCAGCCGTCGTTCCGTCTAAGGCTACTGACATCCACACAGGATCCAGGCTCTGCCTTCCAGGACTCTTACTCAAGCCGGCTCTCCCTCAAAGGCCACTGACATCCGCACAGGATCCAGGCTCGACCTTTCAGGTACCAGGCTTCACTTCAAAGCCGCTGCCTTCCAAGGCCACTAGCATCCGCACAGGATCTAGTCTTTGCCTTCAGGCTGCCAGGCTTCACGGTATCACGGTATCCCACACACATGGGGAACAGGCCTCACGCCTCACACCGAACACACCTGTCTCAAATTAAGCAGGTTTATATATGCTGTGCACAGACAGCCACATACTGACAGGACCTTGCTGATGTCACAGTCATGTGATCAGTCAGCTGTGTGTATAGGTCCTGTGTGCTGTCCCAGTCATGTATACAGAGCTTTACTGTGCATGCAGGACCTGGGTGATGTCACAGTCATGTGACCAGTCAGATAAAGGGGAAGGTACATGGTCCGGTAAGCACATCCTGGACCATTTACAGTAATGCTAGCAACCTACTGCATTACACCTGCTTTAGGGCAGCATTGGACAAGCACACCAGACAACCAGACTCCTCCGGTGGGCCCTGACTTCTCCATCAGGGCAGTTGAGAGTGCCTAGGTGAGGAGCATGATGATGATGATAGAAGTTAGCATCTGCTTTGTTTTCTTTGAATGCAAGCATAAGTGTGCAGCCTGCCACTCACCCACCCCCAGGCTGCAATACAATACTGCTAGCTTGCTTGCACTTGAAATGAGGCCTTTTAGCCTTTTGGAGGCAGACGCCGGCCAACATGTCATTGCTGCGTCTGCGGCCTGGTATCCATACTCAGTTCCCAGCCACCCGGCGGCCGGGTGTCCACACTCGGTCCCCAGCCGCCAGGGGGTAGCCGGGTGTCCATACTCGGTCGCCAGCCGCCCATATTTGTCCCGGTGCACCTTATACACAAGCGCGCAAACCAAAACATTACCTGTGCCATCCCCAGTGCATTTAGTTGGAAAGGACAGCCTAACCATAAACACGTGGACAAGTGAATGTGGCCAGGGATGGTCCATCTCACTGATGCCTTCACACTGGGTTAATATTGTGGAAGCCAAGACACAGTTGGACACTGGGATGCATCACGTCCTCCAGACATAGAGGATTGCGGGTCCTGGGTCAATCAGGCTTCAACACAAAGTTCAGAAGGTAGACAGCAGCAGTGGTCGACCTGCTACAAAATGAGTAAATAATTCATGATTATGAGGCCATCCATCTCCTTAGCTTTCTGTTCCTTGGAATGCAAGCGCATGTATGTAGTAGCAGCTAGACCTGAGGTGGTGAGCATTTTGGCGTATATCCTACCTCCTCCGAGGATTGCAGGAGGTTTTCCTGCTACTATCCCAGTTCTATGACTACCGTTAAAACAAAGCTTCAGGTGATGAATGAAGGATGAGGTGGTGGCAAAGGAGAATGAGCAGGAGGAACAGGGACCATTCACATCAATATCAGGCCAGTCAACCACACATGTCTTGTAGGATATGTTTCTGTACCAAAAGGAGCGGTTCGGCTACATAGTTATAGGGCATACAGTGAGTGCAATGCCTACCAAAAATTTCGAGGCACTCAAATGCCCCTTGGAAGTGACATGGAGGTCAGAGGGCCTTAACTAAACTGATTTTTCCATTTATAGCAACTGGGTCTCCTGTGTACTGTTGGCCTAAGCAGTGAATGGAAGGCTTTACAAAAAGAATGAGGAACTGCAATGCCCCTTGAAACAGACATGGATTACAGCATACTAAAAACCTTCTACCCATTATTGGGGAGTAGGTCTCCCTTAGTGTTCACCAATGCATTGAAAAGCAAAAGCTGACTAAAATTAGGAGGGAATGCAATGCCCGTTGGAAGAGTCGTGGAGGTAATTAAAAACAACAGTTCAATGCCCCTTGGAAGAGCTGTGGAGTTCAGAGTGGTTTAACAAGATGGTTTTAATGCCCCTTGGAAGAGACGTGGAGGTCACAGTAGCTTAACAAGACGGTTTTAATGCCCCTTGGAAGAGATGTGGAGTTCAGAGTGGTTTAACAAGACTGTTTTAATGCCCCTTGGAAGAGACGTGGAGTTCAGAGTGGTTTAACAAGACGGTTTTAATGCCCTTTGGAAGAGAAGTCGAGGTCACAGTAGCTTAACAAGATGGTTTTAATGCCCCTTGGAAGAGACGTGGAGTTCAGAGTGGTTTAACAAGATGGTTTTAATACCCCTTGAAAGAGACGTGGAGGTCCCAGTGAAATAAAAAGAAAATATCAATGCCCCTTGGAAGAGTGGTGGAGGTCCCAGTGGAATAAAAAGACAATATCAATGACCCTTGCAAGAGACGTGGAGGTCACAGTAGCTTAACAAGACAAATTTAATGCCCCTTGGAAGAGAATTGGAGGTCACAGTAGCTTAACAAGATGGTTTTAATGCCCCTTGGAAGAGACGTGGAGGTCCCAGTGGAATAAAAAACAATATCAATGCCCCTTGGAAGAGTGGTGGAGGTCCCAGTGGAATAAAAAAACAATATCAATGACCCTTGGAAGTGACGTGGAGGTCACAGTAGCTTAGAAGACGATTTTAATGCCCCTTGGAAGAGACGTGGAGTTCAGAGTGGTTTAACAAGACAGTTTTAATGCCCCTTGGAAGAGACATGGAGTTCAGAGTGGTTAAACAAGATGGTTTTAATGCCCCTTGGAAGAGACGTGGAGGTCACAGTAGCTTAACAAGATGGTTTTAACTCCCCTTGGAAGAAACGTGGACGTCCCAGTGGAATAAAAAGACAATATCATGCCCCTTGGAAGAGACGTGGAGGTCCCAGTGGAATAAAAAGACAATATCAATGCCCCTAGGAAGAGTGGTGGAGGTCCCAGTGGAATAAAAAGACAATATCAATGACCATTGGAAGAGACGTGGAGGTCACAGTAGCTTAACAAGAAGATTTTATTGCCCCTTGGAAGAGACGTGGAGTTCAGAGTGGTTTAACAAGACTGTTTTAATGCCCCTTGGAAGAGACATGGAGGTCACAGTAGCTTAACAAGACGGTTTTAATGCCCCTTAGAAGAGACGTGGAGGTCACAGTGGAATAAAAAGACAATATCAATGCCCCTTGGAAGAGACGGGGAGGTCCCAGTGGAATAAAAAGACAATATCAATGACCCTTGGAAGAGACGTGGAGGTCACAGTAACATAACAAGACGATTTTAATGCCCCTTACATAGCCATGCAGTACAGCATAGTAAAAACATTATTCGCATTATTGGGGAGTGGGTCTCCCATAGTCTTTGCCTATGCCTTCCAAGCAAAAGCTGCCAAAAATTAGGACGGAGGAACTTGCAATGCTGGCAACACGGACCACAGTCACCCTGGTGGTATAGTGGTGGTGGAGGCTGAGGATAAGGAGAAGAGCAAAAAACAGATGAAATGAGGAACCATATACTCATGTGTGGGTGTGAAGCGGTGCATGGGAATACACCTCCCGAAATAACACAGTGGATTTGACTATATGTTACTCTGCTCATTTGGTGGTGATGAGAAGTCTGGCCCAATCCAGCCCTTGTTCATTTTAATAAGGGTCAGCTTGTCAGCATTGTCAGTTTACAGGCGAGTGCGCTTATCAGTTAAAATTCCCCCAGCGGCACTAAAAACATGCTCCGATAACACGCTAGCGGCAGGGCAGGCCAGGACCTCCAAGGCGTACAGAGTGAGTTCATTCCAAGTGTCCAGCTTGGATACCCAATAATTAAAAGGCACAAAGGAATCACGGAGGACGCTGGTACGGTCGGCAAGGTACTCCCTCACCATATTTTGAAACTTTCCACTCCTTGTGAGAGCACCCCGTGCCTCAGGGCCTGTAAGCTGGGCGGGTCACAGAAAACTGTCCCAGAAAGTTGACAGTGCTCCCCTGCCTCTGCTGGATTGATGCTGCGTCTCTCTCGCCTGTACGCCTTGGTTGGGCAACGAACTGTGACCTCTGCCGCTAGCGTGTTCAGATGGGAATATTTTTAACAGATCTGCAGCAAGGGCCTTCTTGTACTGCCCCATTTTTGTAGTCCTCTCCACCTCAGGAATAAGAGAGTGAAAGTTCTCCTTGTAGCGGGGGTCTAAAAGTGTCACCAACCAGTAATGACTGTCACCCAACATTTTGACAACGCGAGGGTCACGGTTAAAGCAGCGTAACATAAAGCCGGCCATGCGTGCCAGACTGGTAACAGACAAGACTTCCATGTCCTCACCAAGATGACGACTAACCATGCTTTCCTCCTCCTCCTCCTCCCCCCTGTCCTCAGGCCACCCACGCTGAACCGACGGTATGACAGTTGTACAGGTACTACCGTCTACAGCGCATGATACCAGCTCCTGTTCTTCCTCCTCCTCCTCCTCCTCTCCCTCATTGTCCCCAATGCACATTGGGATGAGATGAGGCCGGGCTGTGTGTAATCGCCCAATACGGCTTCTTGATCCATCTCATCATACTCTGGCTGCAATGCCTCCTCTTTAATTCTCTGCAGAGAGCATTGCAAAAGACAGACAAGTGGGATGCTGACGCTAATGATGGCGTCATCGCCACTCACCATTTGGGTGGACTCCTCAAAGTTTGTCAGGATGGTACATGTGTCAGACATCCAGGTCCACTCCTGAGGTCTTATGTGTGGAGTCTGACCTGAATATCGACGGCCTTTTTGCAGCTGGTACTCCACAACTGCTCTCTTCTGCTCACAAATCCTTTGCAACATGTGGAGGGTAGAGTTCCAACGTGTGGGGACATTACACACCAGTCGGTGTGCCAGAAGCTGCAAACGCTGCTGCAACACAGCAAGGGCGGCGAAAGCTGTAGCCGACTTGCGAAAATGAGCTGACAGGTGGCGTACTTTGACGAGCAGATCTGGCAACTCGGGGTACGATTTAAGAAACTGCTGAACCACGAGGTTAAGCACATGAGCGAGGCATGGTACGTGTGTGATCTCGCCTCGCCTCAGAGCCGCCACCGGGTTACGGCCATTGTCACACACGACCATGCCTGGATGTAGGTACAGCGGTCTCAGCCACAGATCTGACTGCTCCTTCACAGCTGTCCACAACTCAAAAGCAGTGTGAGGATTATCACCTAAGCTTATGAGCTTCAGCACAGCCTGTTGCCGCTTGGCTGAGGCAGTACTGCAGTGCTTCCAGAATGTAACTGATGTGGTGATATCTGAGATGGAGGCTGAACATGAGGAGGAGGAGGAGGAGGATGCGCAGGAGCTGTACACTGTGGGGGCAACTCTGACTGACATAGGGCCCGCAATCCTCGGTGTGTGGAGGATGTGTTCCGTCCCAAGGTCCGACTGGGTCCCGGCTTCCACTATGTTTACCCAGTGTGCCGTCAGGGAGATGTACCATCCCTGGCCACAAGCACTTGTCCACGTGTCCGTTGTGCGGTGGACTCTCCCAGTAACTGCGTTGTTGAGTTCACGGCAGATGTTTTAGGACACGTGCTTGTGTAGTGCGGGGATGGCACTCCAGGCAAAATAGTGTCGGCTGGGGACCGAGTACCAAGGGATGGCCACTGCCATAAGGTTGTTGAAGAATTCCGTCTCCACCAGCCAAAAAGTCAGCATTTCCAATGCAAGTAGTCGCGAAATGTGCGAATTTAGGACTGTGGCCTGTGTGGCGTTGGCTGCGAATTTGCGCTTTCTTTCAAATTTCTTGGATATGGACAATTGAATGCTGCAGTGGGACGTGGACGTGAATGTTGATGCTGTTTCTTGAGAAACTGCCATTACAAGTGAAGACTGAGAGGAGGGGGCATCTTTGCATGCAGTACGGACAGGGGATTGCCTTGCATGCACAACAGGGGGTACTCTTATAAGCACAACAGTGGAAGAAGCAGTGGTGACACCCGCTTTGCTGACATGTTCCTGATCATGCTGGTGGTGGTCAGGCTGATAGTTTTGTCACCCTTGCTGATGCTGGCCTGGCAGGTGGTACAAATGGCCTTTTTGGGGTTATCAGCAAAGTCTTTAAAAAATTCCGGATTCTGGAAGACCTACTGGTTGTACTGGCAACATCCCTCATGTTGGTGTTACGGGGAACGGTTGCCCGCCTTCTGTCTGCGGCCACCACACTGCTTCTTCTTGCCTGTTGGGGTACTCTGCCTCCCTCCCCCTGTGTGCTTCTGGCCTCATTCGGCGTGTTCTCCTGCCACGTTGGGTCAGTTACTAGATCATCCACCACCTCCTCCTCTTCCACTTCCACACCACGGTCATCCTCCTCACTTCGTGGCTATTGTGTCTCGTCATCGTCCACCTCTTGGGACAAATTGCCAGCGTCTCCTTCCTGTGGCTGTGGCTGTTCAAATATTTGGCCATCGCTACATGGGATCTCCTCTTCCACCGCTTCAAGCAGAGCAGGCGAGGGGCCAAAATATGGAAATGGACCAGTGAACAGCTCTTCAGAGTGTCCAACTGTGGGATCAGTTGCTGTCTGACGACACTCGGCATGGTGGGAGGAAGGAGCATCAGGGTGAGGAGCAGTATGCGGTCGAGATTCTCGGCTACTAAGACTTGACCATGTGGAAGACAGACTGGAGGTGGTGGTGCCAAGGTGACTGGAAGTATTATCTGCTATACAATTAATAACCTGTTCACACTGATCAGTTGGCAATAGTGGTGTTGTTGTATGCTACCCTAGTAATTCGGTCAAGAACTGGAAGCAAGAAGATGTGGCTGTTGGTTGTGGCACATTTTCACCTTGGCTACGGCCCCGTCCCCTGCACGCACCATCATCAGAACGTCCAGTTCCATGTCCCTTGCCACGCGCCTTGCCCATTGTAAATTAAGTAAAATAGCTTACACTCGCACTATAAATGGCAAAAGGGTAATAAAAAGGAGATTAGAAACGTGGAAGAGGAAAACCACAGTTCTTTTCTCTGGCCTACACCAGAATCTTTTAAACAGATATATTTGTGTCTGAACAGTCAGTGACACACTCAAACTGTTTTTTTTTATGTAAAAAAGGCAAAAAGGTGGATTACACCCAGATTTGAACCATGGAAGAGGAAAACCACAGTTCTATTTCTCTGGCCTACACCAGAATCTTTTAAACAGATATATTTGTGTCTCAACAGTCAGCGAGACACTGAAACTTTATTTTTTTATGTAAAAAAGGCAAAAAGGTGGATTACACCCAGATTTGAACTGTGGAAGAGGAAAACCACAGTTCTAGTTCTCTGGCCTACACCAGAATCTTTTAAACAGATATATTTGTGTTTGAACAGTCAGCGATACACTCAAACTGTTTTTTTTTATGTAAAAAGGCAAAAAGGTGGATTACACCCAGATTTGAACCGTGGAAGAGGAAAACCACAGTTCTATTTCTCTGGCCTACGCCAGAATCTTTTAAACAGATATATTTGTGTATGAACAGTCAGCAAGACACTCAAACTGTTTTTTTTTATGCAAAAAAGTGGATTACACCCAGATTTAAACCGTGAAAGAGGAAAACCACAGTTCTATTTCTCTGGCCTACACCAGGATCTTTTAAACAGATATATTTGTGTCTGAACAGTCAGCGAGACACTCAAACTGTTTTTTTTATGTAAAAAAGGCAAAAAGGTGGATTACACCCAGATTAGAACCATGGAAGAGGAAAACACAGTTCTATTTCTCTGGCCTACACCAGAATCTTTTAAACAGATATATTTGTGTCTGAACAGTCAGCGAGACACTCAAAATGTTTTTTTTTATGTAAAAAAGGCAAAAAGGTAGATTACACCCAGATTTGAAACGTGGAAGAGGAAAACCAAAGTTCTAGTTCTCTGGCCTACACCAGAATCTTTTAAATAGATATATTTGTGTCTGAACAGTGAGCGAGACACTCAAACTATTTTTTTTTTATGGAAAAAGGCAAAAAAATGGATAGTACAGAGATTTGAACCATGGAACTGCAAAACCACAGTTCTAGTTATCTGGCCGAAACCAGACTTTTTTAAACAGATATATTTGTGTCTGAACACTCACAGACACACTCAATTTTTTTTTTTTTTGGGGGGGGGGATAACAAAAGGTTAATAAGACTGATATTTGTACAGTCTAACTGAGGATAAAAAAAAAAAAAGAGGATTTAGATGAAAAAAAAGCATTTTTTCTGGCCCCTAAGACCTGGGGCTAAGTCTAGCAATTTGAGCAGCAGCACACAGGACTCTAATGCAGTGTTTGTTGGTAAAACCACTGCGTCTCCTATACAGCCTGCCTGATATCTGGGATGGATAGTATTCCTAAGGAGGACTGCTTGCTTGATTTTGCAAGCTTTAGAGACGCTACGCTACCTATTTTGCAGTATAAATCTCTCCCTAGCTCAGCAGCACTCTCCCTACACTGTGTGATCCGGAGCGACTGTGTCCAAGATGGCGGCGCCCGGTTTTAAATACTCGAGGTGACGCTGTGCGGCAAGCCAATCACTGTAATGCCCCCAACCAACATGGCTGCGGCATTACAGTGACTGGCTGGCAATCCCTGCATGTTCATTGGCTCTGTAAAGAGCGCCAAACATGCAGGGCGGAAATCCGAGCTCCCGCCCGAGTAACCCGGAAATGCTCTGTGCTCGCCGAACATCCCAAGTAGTGAGATGCTCGGGCGAGTACCAAGCAGTGTCGAGCATGCTCGCTCAACACTAATATCCATCTGAACTAACAGTCCTTCTGAGGACTAATCCAGCAACATACAGTGAGGGAAATAAGTATTTGATCTCTTGCTGTTTTTGTAAGTTTGCCCAATGACAAAGACATGAACAGTCTATAATTTTAAGGGTAAGTTAAATATTAGCATTGAGAGATAGAATATCCAAAAAAATCAAGAAAATCACATTGTATAAATTAGATACTTTTTTTTTTCATTTTGCAGTGAGAAATAAGTATTTCATCCCTATGGCAAACAACACTTATTACTTGGTGGATAAACCCTTGTTGGCAAGCACAGCAGTCAGATGTTTTTTGTTGTTGATGATGAGGTTTGCTCAAATGTCAGGAGGAATTTTGGTCCACTCTTCTTTGCAAATCATCTCTAAATCATTAAGATTTTGAGGCTGCCGCTTGGCAACTCAGAGCTTCAACTCCCTCCATAAGTTTTCTACTGGATTAAGGTCTGGAAACTGGCTAGGCCACTCCATGACCTTACTGTGCTTCTTTTTGAGCCACTCTTTTGTTGCCTTGACTGTTTGTTTTGGGTCATTGTCTTGCTGAAAGACCCAGCCATGACTCATTTTCAATGCTCTTACTGAGGGAAGGAGGTTGTTGGCCAAAATCTCGCGATACATGACCCCATCCATCTTCCCTTCAGTACGGTGCAGTCATCATAGCCCCTTTGTAGAAAAGCACCCCCAAAGTATAATGTTTCCCCCACCATGCTTCACGGTTGGGACAATGTTCTTAGCGTTGTACTCATCCTTCTTCTTCCTCCAAACATGGCGAGTTGAGTTAATGCCAAAGAGCTCAATTTTTGTCTCATCTGACCACAGCACCTTCTCCCAATAACTCACAGAATCATCCAGGTGTTCATTGGCAAACTTCATATGGGTCTGCACATGTGCCTTCTTGAGCAGGGGTCACCTTGCGGGCACTGCAGGATTTTAAACCTTTAAGACGTAATGTGTTACCAGTGGTTTTCTTGGTGACTGTGGTCCCTGCTGCCTTGAGATCATTAACAAGCTCCCCCCATGTAGGTTTAGGCTGATCTCTCACCTTCTTCATGATCAAGGATACCCCACAAGGTGAAATTTTGCATGGTGCCCCAGATCGATGTCGATTGACAGTCATTTTGTATTTCTTCCATTGTCTTACTATTGCATCAACAGTTGTCTCCTTCTCACCCAGCAACTTACTTATGGTTTTGTAGCACATTCCAGCTATGTGCAGGTCTATGATCTTGTCCCTGACATCCTTAGAAAGCTCTTTGGTCTTGCCCATGTTGTAGAGGTTAGAGTCTGTGGGCAGGAGTCTTTTATACAGGTGACTATATAAGACAGCTGTGTTAAATGCAGGTAACAAGTTGATTAGGAGCATCTAACTGGTCTGTAGGAGCCAGAATTCATAATGGTTTGTAGGGGATCAAATACTTATTTCTCACCGCAAAATGCAAATAAATTTATTTCATTTATTCAAAGTGATTTTCTTGATTTTTTTTGGATATTCTGTCTCTCAAGGTTAAAATGAACCTAATTATAGACTGTTCATGTCTTTGTCAGTGGGCAAACTTACAAAAACAGCCAGAGATCAAATAATTATTTCCCCTACTGTATATTCAGTGGTGATAGCAGGAGTTAGGTAGGCAAGCAGGGTTTGTGGCAGTTTATACAGCACAAGAGGGTCCATTGCACGTTCTGTCTGCTGCTGCTGTTACAGATATCCGTAGATATAGCCCCAGATATCAGGGGCCAGGGCTAATTTTTTTTTATCTTAATTATGATTATTTGCTTAAAAAGCAATCCAGTGTACACCATTTTAGTGCTCCATTTGCTTGTTAGCACTGAAGAATACAGCCAGATCCATCATCAGACATGATCCCATATTACAGTGATAAAAATCCACAAATTTGTAGTGAATGTGGAAAATATTGTCCTCTATTTAGAGTTTTGCATCAGTGTGTCAGTGAAGCTATTCACACCTGATCGCTATGAAGAATAGTAAACTACAGGGCCTCTATTTTAAACCGTGGGTGTCCGCCAAACGTATCACATATAACTGCGGTTCAAATCCAGGCATTTGTAGTGAACGTAGAAAATATTGTTCGCCATTTAAAATTTTGCATCAGTGTGTCAGTGAAGCTATTCACACGTGATTGCTGTGACGAATAGTAAACTACAGGGCCTTTATTTAAAATCGTGAGTATCCGTCAGATGTATCACAGATTACTGCAGTTCAAATCCAGCCATTTGTAGTGAACGTGTGAAAGATTATCCTCCATTTAAAATGGGCAAGACGAGTAATAAGGGATGGGGAACTGGACGTGATGGTGATGTTGCATGTTGAGGCCGAGGCCATGGGCAAGCTGAAACTGAGCCACAACAAACACCCACATCTTGTCGCCCGACCTTCCTGTCCCAATTGCTAGGGGACCACAGCACACCACTATTGAACACAGAGCAGTGTCAAAAGTTTGTTGATTGGAAAGCAGAAAATGCTTCCAGTCACTTTGCCACCACCACCAACACCCTGTCTTCCACACGGTCAAGTCTTAGTAGCCGTGGATTTGGACCGCATATTCCTCACCCTGATCCTCCTTCCTCCCACCATGCTGCCGAGTGCCCGGAGACAACTGTTCCCACACTTGGACACTGCAAAGAGCTGTTCACTTTTCCATTTATAGATTAGGGCCTCTTGCCCGGCCAGCTTCCAGCGGGGTAAGAGGAGAATGGGTGGAGTGATGCCCAAATATTTGAGCAGCCACAGTCACATGAAGGCAAATGTGGGAAAATGCAATTACTGTCGCAAGAGGTGGATGATGAAGAGACACAATTGCCAGAAAGTCAGGAAGAGAACCATCATGTGGAAGTGGAAGACGAGGTAGTGGACGATGTAGTCACTGACCCAACCTAGCAGGGGGACATGCAGAGCAAGGACAGCAGCACACAGGTGGAGGGAGGCGTAGCACCACAACAGGCAGGAAAAAGCAGTGTGTTCCCCGGAACAACAACACGGCAGAAGTTTCCAGAACAATTGTTAGGTCTTCCCGAGTCTGGTTGTTTATTAGGCTGCGTGCCCACTATGCGTTTTTCAAGCGTTCTTGCCGCAGAATTTCCGCAGCGAGAACATTTAAAAAATGCTTGGTAATACGTGACCCATTGTCCCCAATGATAATCCGCATGTGCTGTGCACATGCTGCGGAAATTTCCGATGCGGATTATCATTGTGGAAAAATACGCAGCATGTCCATTAATTTTGCGGACACGCAGCGTAATCGCCGCCATTGACTTGCATTGGACCGCGTGACATCCGCATCACTGCATCTGTACATGCGGATATCACACAGTTCAATGTGCGGATGGTACCCAGGTCTGGAGGAGACTCTCCTCCAGACCCAGGTACCATAGAATCTGTTAAAAAAGAATTTAAAGTAAAAAAAAAAGATTATACTTACCTTCCGATGTCCTCCCGGTGTTTTCTCCCCTCCGTCTGGTCTGCTGTATGCATCACGGTGTTGTGAAGGACCTGCCATGACGTCATTGAATCATGTGACCTGTTAAAATGGGGCAGTACCAGTAGTCCCTTTTGCGGAATTGCCGCCTGGGGAATTATAATTGATAGGCACGTCAGGCTGACTCTTCTAAAAATGAACAAGGGCTGGATTGGGCCAGACTTCTCAACACCACCGAATGATAGCAGCATAACATAAACTCAAATACAGTATCTTTTTTTTTGGGAGGTATAACTCTATTCTTATGCACCTTTGTCTTCACACCCAGACATGGGTATATGCTTCCTGATTTTGTCAATTTGCTCTTGTCCTCCTCTTTCTCCTCATCCTCATCCTCCACCACCATATCACCACCATTTCTACCATATCACCATATCTACGTCTCCTGCAAGGGGCACTGGAGTGCCTTCAAATTTTTGGCAGCCATTGCATTCACTGCATAGGCAATACCAGTATGGAAGTCCCACTTCCTAATAGTGGGAAATTTTTTGTTCATAAGACCCTCATCTATGTCTCTTCCATTGGATGCATAGCAGAACCGCTAATGGGAATATGTTGTTATTTAAGCCCACCTCTATATGTCTTTAAATTGGTATTGGTGTTTTTCCCAAATTTTGGCAGCCATTGTACTCACTGCATATCATATAACTGTATAGCAGAATCGCTCCTTTCTAATGGGGACATGTCGTTACTGAGCCCCACCTCTATGTGTCATTAAATTGGTATTGGGTTTTTTCCTAAATTTTGGCAGCCGTTATACTCACTGCATACCTTATAACTCTATAGCAGAACCGCTCCTTTCTAATGGGAACATGTCGTTAGTGAGGCCCTGCTCTATGTGTCTTTAAATTTGTATTGGGGTTTTTCCCAAATTTTGGCAGCCGTTGTACTCACTGCATACCCTATAACTGTATAGAAGAACCGCTCCTTTCTAATGGGAACATGTCGTTACTGGAGCCCACCTCTATATGTCTTTAAATTTGTATTGGGATATTTCCCAAATTTAGGCAGCCCTTGCAGTCACTGCATCGGCATTACCACTATAGGAGACCCACTTCTTTATAATGGGAAATTTTTTTACTGAGGCCCTCCTCTATGTCTCTTCAAAGGAGTATTGGGGTCCGTCCAAATTTTTGTCAGCCCTTGCAGTCACTGCATACGCAATAACAGTACAGGAGACCCACTCGTTAATAATAGGAACAACAAAGCATAGCTGGCTGATGGCTCTCTAACAATAGCGAGAGCAGACTGCTGGCCCTTTAAGAATAGTAAGGGCCGCCTGATGGCCCTATAAAAATAGGCTTTGTGAGGTTCAGTGTTCCTCCTTAATAAATTAAACAGGATGTGCCTGATCATGTCTCACACACAACATGGCCAGATAAGGTAGTAAAATGTTAAAATGACATTTACTGATGAATGTAGTTTTCTCCGTTGAAAGCAATGCAAAAGTGCAAAAATGCATCAAAAATGCTACATGTGAACAAAGTCCAAGGTGTGGAGGAGCATTTTAGTTTTTATTTATTTTGTCTTATATACAAGTCATTACCTAGGAAAGGATGTTCCTTTTAACATTTTTCCCAGGAAAATCCATTTTGGTTTTGTTTCTGTATTTTTTATTGTGAGTCCGTAAAAGTGGCGCAATACTCTGACAACATTGTTGACAGCAGTGACCTGGGAGTCAGAGATGCTTCCAGGGGTCTTCCATATGCTGTTTCCATGTCATTTGAGCACTGTTCCCATCAGTTTCAGCAATTTCTAGGCCCTCTGCAGACTTCTGGGGAAGGTCGCCGGAAAAATGCTTGAGTTTCCCATAGACTTACATTGGGCTTGTTTCTCGGATCGAGCACTCGAGCATTCCAATTTGCTCGACTTGAACGAGTACCCGAGCATTTTAGTGCTCTCTTATCACTACTTACTGTGTCTTTGTTCTTTTCTTCTTTATTATGTGACTATAGGTCCTGTATAGATCTATATCTTCAATTGAAAACAGACTGCAACAAACCATGTAAATACATCCAACAGCCATAATCGGCAGATCCATCCAAAAGCCACAACCGCTTCTATTTGCTCTCTAGTTTTTTTTCAACTTACAAGTGGAAAGTGGCATGGGCTCAGCCAAGGAAAGAGGGAGAGCAGGCTGGGCAGTATAGAAATGATAACAACCCAGATGCAGCTCTCACTTCTTTTGCTATATGTCTTCCCTTCTTTTATAACCCACAAAGATGATGCCCACCTCCTTCTTTTCCTAATTTTACTGCATTAAAGGGGTTGACTGACCTTTGGCTACAAGTCTGTAGTTACTCTATGTGACTTGTGAATCCACACATCATGTGCACTGCATGCTGCGAGGATTCTCCAGTAATGGCGCCAGGAGCAGGTGGTCATGTGACGGCAAGAATACAATTTGCATACTCCCGGCCACATTCCAGCTGCACTTTTCTGGCTCCGCACCCATCTAGTCGGCACGTGACCACTTGTATGCAAATAGCATACTTGTGGTAACATGCCCGCCTGCTCCCGATGTCAGCACTGAAGAACCCTCACAGTGCACAGGGCATGCAATGTGAGGATTGGAGTGACTGCAGACTTGTAGCCTAAGGCCGGACAACCCATTTTAGTTATGAAAGCAAGAGATTCTTATTGGCTGTTATAATGAAAGTCTTAATGAAGTCAAGTGCAGGGTGAACAGGGACAGAGAAGGTATGGAGAATGCACTGAACAGCTTAGGAGCTGGTTTAGTAGTTGTGATATGTGAGCATATCTGTGTATAATTATACTCTATAATTGTGTAATGTGTATGAATAAATCTAAGGCTAGATGAGCTCACACATCACATCAATTGTGCAGTCATGTTCTCAATGTAATAAAGTGTAGGAAGTAATTTATATCTTTCCAAATTACATCCTTTTCTATATGTTTTATTTTTGCTATTTTACACTAAAGACCAGGGAGAACAGTTTGGACAATGAATACAAATTGGAATTCTATTTGAAAATAAAAATCTTTAGTATAAACCTACCTGGGCTAGTGAAGGGGGAGCTCAGGGCCGGTGCTGTGGGCTGGAACTGACTTCTCTTCACCCTGAGACCCCTCTTCTAAACAGGAACCTGGCGTGTGATGTGCTGTGGGATTCTTTCTGTACTCACTTGTCATTCGGGAGTACTTGGGACCGGAAAAAGCTGCACACATATCAGGAGATATTTGGTCCGGTTCAACAGGTTCAATTTTACTGTAAGATTTGCATACATACGGCTGTGGCATACAGAATGAGACAGAGTCTCCTCCGCTTGGTGTTCCTTTTGCCCAGTAGACTATTAGTCCTGCCTGAACTGCCCCCACTTCAACAGCTCCTGTTGGTACCAGGGACTTCCTATCGGGCATTACAGCTTCTCTGAGGCCCACTACCTTTCCATCTAGCTGTGACCCGAACGGCCTCTTCCACTCAGGAGTGACCAGAGTCATGGAATCCGATGCTTCTTTTGGGCCCCAGGCCCAAGACCGCCCTGTGATCTGCACGAAACTTCAGATGTGCCCTCATACTGTTTGGAGACTTAAAACTGACAGGACCCTTCACCGCTTATGAATCCACTGATCTTGCACCTCTCACTACTAACATTGCCTGAGACTTCCCTGTCACTAGGAAATGCTTCCCCTTTTTGTCTAATCTAACCTCTCCCAGAATGTGGGCTATTCCCAAGCAATTTAAGTGTATCTTAGCCTGACAGCTGCTAACTGTATCCCTATGCCTTCCACTGGTTCCCACATGGACAGCCCTCCCCAATCCCTAGGGATGGCCTTGAAGTAGAACCTCCAGGAAAACCGAGACACAAACCGGCCATAAGGATAAAATTCAGATTATATGCAAAACATCTAACGATAAAACATTACTATAAAATTCAACTCCTTCTTGCATGGCATATCACCTGGTCCCACTTCCCTCGTATCTTGTCGGATCATGGTAGCCAGGCGCCATGCATCCGAGGTAGGACTTTGTGAGGAACCTAGTCACACCACTCCAGGCTCTCCTCAGGTCACGGCACAGTGGTTCCTGCACCCAGTCCATTACAATACTCAGTTTCTCATCAAATAATAGGAAAGAAAAAAATCAAGCTCTTATTACAATTCTAAGTCATTTTCTTTTTTACACAATGGCATTGACAAGTCACAAATCAATATCAAAGCAGATTTTGCGCTTCACTGGGCACCGAACTGTGCTGAAATTTTCCCATTGCTGCATGAAATTATCAGCATGGTATAAATATTATTTTGAAACGATAATTACATATCTGCTGAGCAACTGATATTCCACAAATACTTCTGCCTCTCTGAAATGTCCAATGTTCACCATGTTCTGCATAGATCCATGAAAAATTGTGACTAGAGTATGACAATTTACTTGGGTAAGGATGGATTGGATACTATACATACACACTGGGGAAAATAAGTATTTGATACACTGCTGATTTTGCAAGTTTTCACACCTACAAAGAATGGTGAAGTCTATAATTTTTATCATAGGTACACTTCAACTGTGAGAGAAGGAATCTAAAAATTAAAAACAGAAAATCACATTGTATGATTTTAAATAATGAAATTGCCTTTTATTGCATGAAATACGTATTTGATCACCTACCAACCAGCAAAAATTCTGTCTCTCACAATAGTGTTTATTTAAGAAACCCTCCTACTCTGCACTCATTACCTGTGTTAATTGCACCTGTTTGAACTTTTTGCCTATACAAAAAACACTTGTCCACACAATTAATCACACTCCAACCTCTGCACCATGGCCAAGACTAAAGAGCTGTGTAAGGACACCAGGGACAAAATTGAAGATCTGCACAAGGCTGGGATGGGCTACAGAACAATAGGCAAGCAGCTTGGTGAGAAGGCATAAAATGTTGGCACAATTATTAGAAAATGGAAGAAACACAAGATGACTGTCAATCTTCCTCGATCTAGGGCTCCATGCAAGATCTCACCTCGTGGGATAAAGATGATTCTGAGAAAGGTCAGGAATTAGCCCAGAACTACATGGGAGGATCTGGTCAATGATCTGAAGAGATCAGTCACAAACATTTTCATTAGTTACACACTATGCCTCCAGAGGAGGCATGGGAGAAGGTCATGTAGTCAGACAAGACAAAAATAGAACTTTTTGGTATCAACTCCACTCGCCGTCTTTGGAGGAAGAGGAAGGATGAGTACAACAGCAAGAACACCGTCCCAGCCGTGAAGCATGGTGGGAGAAACATCATACTTTGGGGGTGCTTTTCTACAAAGTGGAGAGGACTACTGCACAGTATTGAAGGGAGGATGGATGGGGTCATGTATGGCAAAACTTTGGCCAACAACCCCCTTTGCCTCAGTAACAGCATTGAAGATGGGTAGTTGCTGAGACTTCAAGCATGTCAATGTCCCGAAACACACAGCCAGGGCAACTTACAAGGGTCTCTGTAAGAAGAATTTCAAGGTCCTGGAGTGGTCTAGCCAGTCTCCAGACCAGAACCCAATAGAAAACCTTTGGAAGGAGCTGAAACTCAATGTTGCCCAGCCACAGCACCGAAGCCTTGAAGATATAGATATCTGTATGGAGGAGAGGGCCAAAATCCCTGCTGCAGTGTGTGCAAACTTGGTCAAGAACTACAGGAAAATTCTGACCTCTGTAAGTGCAAACAAAGGTTTCTGTACCAAATATTAAGATCTGTTTTTCTATTGTATCTAATACTTATTTCATGCAATAAAATTCAATTTAATTTAATTATTTAACCCCTTTAAAGCCCAAGACGTACTAATACGTATCTGCGCCCTGGGCTTTAAGAGCCTAATACGTATTAGCACGCCTTTGCGATCGCGCCTGCACACAGCTGATTGTCACAGCTGACACCTGGTGCTATGTGCTGGGAGTGGTCCCGCACCACTCCCGGCACATTAACCCCCGCAATGCTGTGATCGAAGTTGATCGCAGCATTGCAGGGGCAAGGGGAGGTGATCGCAATACTCACCTCTCCTGCCGGCCTCCAGCGCTGTCTGCCGTGGCTTCCCGGATGTTGCCATGACGACAAGATGTCGTCATGATGACATCTGGGTCACCAGACAGCAGGAAGATATTTTGGTCATGCGCAGTACATGACCAAAGTATCTTCTGCATCTGCAGCACTGACAGTCTGTATAGCACAGGGATGGTTCTCCATCCCTATGCTATACAGGCGAGCAGAATAAAAAAAAGTGAAAGTCCCATAGTGGGACAAAGTATAAAAGTATAAAAAGTGTCAGAAAGTGAAAAAAAAAAAATTGTAAAAATATTAAAAAAAATATATATAAAAAAATAATCCACCAAAAATAAAAATATAATGTACCCACCAATAAATATTATTATGAAAAAAACAAAAAAAAAACAATAAAGTACACATATTTGGTATCGCTGCTTCTGGAACGACCTGACCTATAAAATTGTCCCACTAGTTAGCCCCTTCAGTAAACACGGTAAAAAAAATAAATAAAAAACGAAGCAAAAAACAATGCTTTATCATCATACCGCCAAACAAAAAATGGAATAACACACGATCAAAAAGACGAATATAAATAAAAATGGTACCACTGAAAACGTCATCCCATCCCACAAAAAACAAGCCATGATACAGCTCCATCAGCCAAAAAATAAAAAAGTTATAGCTCTCAGAATAAAGTGATGCAAAAAAATATTTTTTTCTATAAAATAGCTATTATTGTGTAAAAGCGCCAAAACATAGAAAAACGATATAAATGTTGTACCGCTGTAAACGTACTGACCCGGAGAATAAAGCTACCTTATCAATTTTACCACACGCGGAACAGCATAAAAAAATAAAAAAAGAAACAATTCCTGAATTGTTGTTTTTTGTTTATTCTGCCTCCCAAAAATTGGAATAGAAAGCGATCAAAAAATGTCACGTGTCTGAAAATGGCAATAAAGTGCCAATAAAAACGTCAACTCATCCCGCAAAAAACAAGCAGTCACAAAACATGGAATAATTATAGCTCTCAAAATATGGCGATGTAAAAACTAGATTTTACAAAAAAATGCATATTTTAGTGTGTGACAGCTGTCAATCATAAAACCCAATATGATTCTGGTATCATGACTCGAAGAATAAAGTCGTCGAATCTCTTATACCGCACGAGGAATGGCGTAAAAAATAAACTTTCGGGTTAGGGTTAGAGTTGTGCTAGGGTTAGGGTTAGGGTTGGGGTTAGGGTTATATTTGGGCAAGGGTTGGGCTAGGGTTAGGGTTAGGGTTAGGGTTGGGCTAGGCTTAGGATTGGGCTAGGATTATGCTAGGGTTAGGGTTGGGGTTAGCGTTAGGGTTGGGGTTAGGGTTGGGCTAGGGTTAGGGTTGGGCTAGGGTTGGGATAGGGTTGTGCTAGGGTTAGGGTTGGTGTCACTTGAGGGGGGTTTCTACTGTTTAGGCACATCAGGGTCTCTCCAAACGTAACATGGCATGCGCTAATTATTCAAGGAAATTTTACATTCAAAAAGTCAAATGGCACTCCTTCCCTTCCAAACCCTGCCGTGCGCCCAAACAGTGCTTTTTCCCCACATATGGGGTACTGCATGCTCAGGAGAAATTGCACAGCAAACTGCATGGAGCAATTTCTCCGGTTACCCTTAGGAAAATGCAAAATTGGGGGCTGAAATACATTTTTGTGGGAAAAATGTGAAAATTTTATTTTTACTGCTCAATGTTATAAACTTCTGTGAAGCATCTGGGAGTTCAAGGTGCTCACCACACATATAGATAAGTTCCCTGAGGGATCTATTTTCCAAGATGGTGTCACTTGTGTGGGGTTTCCACTGTTTAGGCACATCAGGGGCTCCCCAAACGCAACATGGCATCCACTAATTATTCAAGCAAATTTTACATTCAAAAAGTCAAATGGCACTCCTTCCCTTCCAAACCCTGCCGTGCGCCCAAACAGTGCTTTTTCCCCACATATGGGGTACTGTGTAGCATCGGCGTCTCTGCCCCGTTCTAGGCAGAGACGCCGTCCCTCTCACCTCCCCGCTCCTGGCGCGGCGTCCTCCAGCGCTGCTCTCCCCGCTGCTTCCGGCACGCGCTCCTTCCCCGGCAGTGTGCTTAGGGCGCGCGCGCTCCCCCTCTCTTAAAGGGACCGCGCGCGCCGTCCTAAGGAGTCCCCAGCCAATTGCCGGAGGACCTCCCATATAAAAGGCACCTCCTCCAAAATGGAGGTGCCCGAGCAATGTTGTAGCACTGTTCACTACTCTGCTTCAGCCCTCAGGTCCCGTTGCCAGTTACCTGCCAGATACCTGCCAGATTCCTGCCAGTCTGCTGTCTAATTCCTGCCTGATATCCTGCTACCTGCCTGCTAGCCTGAGGTCCGACGGTCTGCCTTACAACTCTTGTTAGTCTGTCTATGGACCAGCTTGCCCGCTCACCTGGGAGCGCACATCTGCTACCTGCCTTCTAGCCTACCTGGAGGCTCTGCTGTCAC
Organism: Phyllobates terribilis; assembly: GCF_046119375.1. Lineage (NCBI taxonomy): Eukaryota > Metazoa > Chordata > Amphibia > Anura > Dendrobatidae > Phyllobates > Phyllobates terribilis. The sequence goes on along the minus strand of NW_027362761.1, from coordinate 403,808,615 downwards.
GTGCTGTGACCACCTGCCTGTCCAGTGACTCCTGCCCGCTCACCTGGGAGCGCTCATCTGCTGCCTGTCTGCTAGCCTACCTGGAGGCTCTGCCGTCACGTGCTGTGACCACCCGCCTGTCCAGAGACTTCTGCCCGCTCACCTGGGAGCGCTCATCTGCCGCCTGTCTGTTGGTCTTCCTGGAGGCTCCGCCGTCACATGCTGTGACCACCCGTTTATCCAGAGACTCTCGCCTGCTCACCTGGGAGCTCACGTCTACCATCAGCCGCCACAGGTCGTACCAACCCTTTACCCAGAGACTGCCCCGGTCACTTGCCGTGACCATCTGCCCGTTCACCCAGAGACTGCCCCGGTCACTTGCCGTGACCATCTGCCCGTTCACCCAGAGACTGCCCCGGTCACTTGCCGTGACCATCTGCCCGTTCATCCAGAGACTGCCCCGGTCACTTGCCGTGACCTCCTGCCCGTTCTTCTAGAGACTGTCCCGGTCACCTGCTGTGACTGCCTGCCTGGTCGCCACCCGCTCCCTTACAAGGACCGCCCCCTTGTATAGTAGCTCAGAGGTTCCGCCTCCCAGACCCGTTACATACTGCATGCTCAGGGGAAATTGCACAACAAATTTTAGGGTCCATTTTTTTCCTGTTACCCCTGTGAAAATAAAAAAATTGTGTCTAAAATAACATTTTTGTGCAAAAAGTTAAATGCTAATTTTTTTCTTCTACATTCCAAAAATTCATGTGAATGTGGTTTTGAGCACCTTGAGGGGTGCAGTTTTTATAATGGTGTCACTTTTGGGTATTTTCTGTCATAAAGGTTCCTCAAAGTGACTTCAAATGTGATGTGGTCCCTAAAAAAATAGTTTTGCAAATTTTGCTGGTAAAATTTTAGCCCTTATAGCTCCCTAATAAAAAAAATGGTTCCAAAATTGTGCTGATGTAAAGTAAACATGTGGTAAATCTTATTTATTAACTATTTTGTGTGACATACAGTACAGACCAAAAGTTTGGACACACCTCATTTAAAGATTTTTCCGTATTTTCATGACTATGAAAATTGTACATTCACTCTGAAGGCATCAAAACTATGAATTAACACATGTGGAATTATATACTTACAAAAAAGTGTGAAACAACTGAAAATATGTCTTATATTCTAGGTTCAAAGTAGCCACCTTTTGCTTTGATGACTGCTTTGCACACTCTTGGCATTCTCTTGATGAGCTTCAAGAGGTAGTCACCAGAAATGGTTTTCACTTCACAGGTGTGCCCTGTCAGGTTTAAAAAGTGGGATTTCTTGCCTTATAAATGGGGTTGAGACCATCAGTTGTGTTGTGCAGAAGTCTGGTGGATACACAGCTGATAGTGCTACTGAATAGACTGTTAGAATTTGTATTAAGGCAAGAAAAAAGCAGCTAAGTAAAGAAAAACGAGTGGCCATCATTACTTTAAGAAATGAAGGTCAGTCAGTCCGAAAAATTGGGAAAACTTTGAAAGTGTCCCCAAGTGCAGTTGCAAAAACCATCAAGCGCTACAAAGAAACTGGCTCACATGAGGACCGCCCCTGGAAAGGAAGACCAAGGGTCACCTCTGCTTCTGAGGATAAGTTTATCTGAGTCACCAGCCTCAGAAATCGCAGGTTAACAGCAGCTCAGATTAGAGACCAGGTCAATGCCACACAGAGTTCTGGCAACAGACACATCTCTACAACAACTGCTAAGAGGAGACTTTGTGCAGCAGGCCTTCATGGTAAAATAGCTGCTAGGAAACCACTGCTAAGGACAGGCAAAAAGCAGAAGAGACTTGTTTGGGCTAAAGAACACAAGGAATGGACATTAGACAAGTGTAAATCTGTGCTTTGGTCTGATGAGTCCAAATTTGAGATCTTTGGTTCCAACCACTGTGTCTTTGTGCGACGCAGAAAAGGTGAACGGATGGACTCTACATGCCTGGTTCCCATCGTGAAGCATGGAGGAGGAGGTGTGATGGTGTGGGGGTGCTTTGCTTTTGACACTGTTGGGGATTTATTCAAAATTGAAGGCATACTGAACCAGCATGGCTATCACAGCATCTTGCAGCGGCATGCTATTCCATCCGGTTTGCGTTTAGTTGGACCATCATTTATTTTTCCACAGGACAATGACCCCAAGCACACCTCCAGGCTGTGTAAGGGCAATTTGACCAAGAAGGAGAGTGATGGGGTGCTACGCCAGATGACCTGGCCTCCACAGTCACCAGACCTGAACCCAATTGAGATGGTTTGTGGTGAGCTGGACCGCAGAGTGAAGGCAAAAGGGCCAACAAGTGCTAAGCATCTCTGGGAACTCCTTCAAGATTGTTGGAAGACCATTTCTGGTGACTACCTCTTGAAGCTCATCAAGAGAATGCCAAGAGTGTGCAAAGCAGTCATCAAAGCAAAAGGTGGCTACTTTGAAGAACCTAGAATATAGGACATATTTTCAGTGGTTTCACACTTTTTTGTTAAGTATATAATTCCACATGTGTTAATTCATAGTTTTGATGCCTTCAGTGTGAATGTACAATTTTCATAGTCATGAAAATACAGAAAAATCTTTAAATGAGAAGGTGTGTCCAAACTTTTCGTCTGTACTGTATCTCTCTGATTTAAGGGCATAAAAATTCAAATTTTGAAAATTGCTAAATTTTCAAAATTTTTGCCAAATTTCCATTTTTTTTCACAATTAAACGCAAGTGATATCGAAGAAATTTTACCACAATCATGAAGTACAATATGTCACGAAAAAACAATCTCAGAATCAGGGGGATCTGTTGATTCGTTCCAGAGAAATTACCTCATAAAGTGACAGTGGTCAGAATTGTAGAAATTGGCCTGGTAATTAACGTGCAAACCACCTTGGGTTGAAAAGGGATTAAAAATCATACAATATGATTTTCTGTTTTTTATTTTTAGATTATGTCTCTCACAGTTGAGGTGTACCTTTGATATCAAAATTACAGACTTCTCCATTCTTTGTAGGTGGGAAAACTTGCAAAATTGGCAAAATAGTCAAATGCTTACAGTGCATTGTGAAAGTATTTGGCATTCTTGAACTTTTCTACCTTTTGCCACATTTCTTGCTTCAAACATAAAGATATAAAATTCAAATTTTTTTGGGAAGAATCCACAACAAGTGGGAAACAATCGTGAAGTAGAACGAAATTTATTGGATATTTTAAACTTTTTTAACAAATTAAAAACTGAAAAGTGGGGCGTGCACAATGATTCTGCCCTTTTACTTTCAGTGCAGCAAACTCACTCCAGAAGTTCAGTGAGGATCTTTGAATGATCCAATGTCCTAAATGACTGGTAATGATAAATAGAATCCACCTATGTGTAATCAAGTCTCCATATAAATGCACCTGCTCTATGATAGTCTCAGGGTTCTTTTTCAAGTGCAGAGAGCATCATGAAAACCAAGTAACGCACGAGGCAGGTCCGAGATACTGTTGTGGCAAAGTTTAAAGCCGGATTTGGATACAAAAAGATTTCCCAAGTTTTAAACATCTCAAGGAGCACTGTGCAAGCGATCATATTGAAATGGAAGGAGTATCAGACAACTGCAAATCTACCAAGTCCCGGCCGTCTGTCTAAACTTTCATCTCGAACAAGGAGAAGACTGATCAGAGATGCAGCCAAAAGGCCCATGATCACTCTGGATGAACTGCAGAGATCTACAGCTGAGGTGGGAGAGTCTGTCCATAGGACAACAATCAGTCGTACACTGCACAAATCTGGCCTTTATAGAAGAGTGGCAAGAAGAAAGCCATTTCTCAAAGATATCCATAAAAAGTCTCATTTGAAGATTACCACAAGCCACCTGCCACCTGAGAGGCACACCAAACATGTGGAATAAGGTGCTCTGGTCAGATGAAACCAAAATCAAACTTTTTGGCCACAATGCAAAACGATATGTTTGGTGTAAAAGCAACACAGCTCATCACCCTTAAAACACCATCCCCACTGTCAAACATGGTGGTGGCAGCATCATGGTTTTGGCCTGATTTTCTTCAGCAGGGACAGGGAAGATGGTTAAAATTGATGGGAAGATGCACAGAGCCAAATACAGGACCATTCTGGAAGAAAACCTGTTGGAGTCTGCAAAAGACCTGAGACTGGGACGGAGATTTATCTTCCAACAAGACAATGATACCAAACATAAAGCAAAATCTACAATGGAATGGTTCAAAAATAAATGTATCCAGGTGTTAGAATGGCCAAGTCAAAGTCCAGAACTGAATCCAATCGAGAATCTGTTGAAAGAGCTGAAAACTGCTGTTCACAAACGCCTTCCATCCAACCTCAATGAGCTCGAACTGTTTTTCAAGGAAGAATGGGCAAGAATTTCAGCCTCTCGATGTGCAAAACTGATAGAGACATACCCCAAGCGACTTACAGCTGTAATCGCAGAAAAAGGTGGCGCTACAATATATTAACTCAAGGAAGCTGAATAATTGTGCATGCCCCACTTTTCAATTTTTAATTTGTTAAAAAAGTTTAAAATATCCAATAAATTTCGTTCCACTTCTCGAGACTGTGTCCCACTTGTTGTGGACTCTTCCCCAAAAAATTAGAATTTTATATCTTTATGTTTGTAGCCAGAAGTTTGGCAAAACGTAGAAAAGTTCAAGGGGGCCAAATACTTTCACAATGCACTGTATTTTCTCCACTGTATATAAATTATGCTATCTCAAGGGCACTTTCATTAATATTTTTATTAATCTTGGGCAAATTCTAAATCTTACTGGTTAGCTGACAAGTCAGTTCCTCTGGACTCCTGTACAGTTTTTGACTACCAAATAGCAAAAGGGACACAATCAACCAGAGATGAGTCCCAATGCATCACTCCAGACATTTTTTTTTTATTTTACAGCTGGAGTGGGGCAACTTATCTAAGTTTCCTGACCCTAGTTTTATACTTACCAGCCGCTGTCTTCAGCTCCCAGTATCATGCCACTATCTTGTGACCCCATCTTCTGACTGACTGGAAGTCATAAGTAACGGTCACAAGCGCTCAATGTATGTCTATTAGAGCCTTGTTCTGACTCTCTTAGACTTACATTGAGTTGTGACTTCCAGCTTGCCCAGAAAACACTGGAGAGTTCCGGCAGGTCACTACTTGACCAAGACTGAACGGTATGGTGCAGATAAAAGATGAAAATGGCGGCTGGTAAGTATAAGATTAGGTGCCTAGAGTTTAAATTAGTAGCACCACATCAGCCCTGCAAATAAAAGATACTGAAGTGGTGATTTTAGTCCCAAATAGTGGCTGTACAGGTATCTTTATGGCATCTACAGTTACACCCATGAATATACATATATAGCGCATATATCTTATAAGGAAAAGCTGCCATATTTGTCAAAACCTCATTATTTGCACTGTTTAGGCTTATTTACATGTATTGATATTATTTTTTTCCATTGACTTCTAGAGTATTGTTAAAAGCAACATAATCTGACAGCAAAGTGTGAATACAACCATAGGTTTTGTTTTGCTGATGGGATCTTTTTATTAGCTAATGCTGAGACACAGATATTGAAAAGAGGGTTGTTGCTTTGTAATAATAACCCATTCTGAATACCACCAATATGCCGGGTATTAACTCCTTCGGTTTATCTTTAATTAGGTCTGTACATAATGCAAATGATGAGAGTTAAAAATTGTATTATTAAATATAGGGTAGTAATAAGTAATGCTTGTGGACAAAAAGACTACATTAAACCTTGTAATTAAAATATTTTGGGGGGAGGAGGATGAGTGAGAATGAAATACAGTTTTCTTTTTTCTGTTTGATGGTTGAGCGGCTTCTCTTGTAAAAAGACTCGGAAAATAAAGCATCTAATGGAGAAATACTTAGTCAGGGTTTTCCATTATTTCTAAGTAGTCCTTTATGAGAGACTAGGTACTTCACAGACAAGGCTGTGAAAAGTTTTCTAACGTGTCTAAAACAGAATGTATTACTTAGGTTCTTTTAAAAATACAGTATGTCCAAGTAATAAGGTATCTCATTTAAACAAAGTAGGTAGAGACATAAACAATACATTATTATTGCCTAGTGGTAAAAATGAAGAATTAACAGTGTATAACATATTTACAGCCTAAAAAAATTCCAATTTGCATACATTTTTTGATTAAGTTAATTAAATGGATTTTCCAAGAATATAATATTGATGACCTGTTCTCGGGAACATCGCTGCAAGCTGTTTCCTATTCACTTCTATGGAGAAAAAGCTAGCAGCACTGTTGAGATCCACAACACAGTGTAGTAGTTCAGCCACTTCAGATGTCTCCTTTGTCCTTCAATGAGTGGTGTGTTATCAGTCAGACCCCTGCCTATTTGATATTATTGACTACCCCTTTAAACTACTAGAAGTTTGCCTTTTTGAAATTGAGGTGTACCCAGCAATCAGCTCAGTCCCATTAGTTCTAAATGCAGTAAATTAATGTAATACTAGTACCTACTAAATCTAATATATCACAAATGAATGGCTGACCATGTAATACATGGATGGGTTGGATCCACCAGGATAATAGTTGATATTTGTTAGCTGCTCTTTACTCTGGCTCATAAAAGAGTTTCCATATCATAACATCAATTTGCCTGAAAGGTGTTGTCTGGTCTAAAACTACAAGTCTGCAATCACTCTATGTGACTGTAGACTTGTGAATCATCACATTACGCGCACTGCGCGCTGTGGGGATTCTCTGGTGCCGGCGGTCATGTGACTGCAAGCATGTGCTATGCATACTCCCGGCCACATTCCAACTAGACTGTTTCCGGCCAAGCTCAATACACTTGCATTGAGCGAGGTCATGTCTATCTACTTGGAGTGTAACGGGAGTATGCATATCACAATGTGAGGATTAACAAATCTGCAGTCACATAAAGTGATTATAGACTTATAGTTTTAGACAGGACAACCCCTTTAATAAATGAGATTGGGTGAAGTATGAAACCATTGAATATTATTAATAGTTCCAGTAGCGGTGTTTATTGGAATGGCTTAAAGGTTATGAAAGCCGTTTTGTTCATATTTAGCTTTACGATGGTGGTAGAGAAGACAGTAATGACTGTTTGACACTCAAAAACTCTGACTAGCAGGCAAATACTGTAAGTTCTGAGCAAGTAAGGTAAATTTGGATATCTTCGGCATAAAAGTAGCATTGAAATCTGAAAGAGTTTATGAGCTGTACTAGGAACTAATTTTTAATTTGACTGCATAAAACAGGAAAGCCTTATACGTTGTAAAAATTAGGTATTTCCCTTTGCTAAAATCCCAGAAAAAATGCTCACTTAGACTTTCTACAAGGAACTTAAAGTTTTTCTTTTACATATCGTCCACATATTTTGTATATACTTGAACATCTATACACATAAACATGTCAGTTGTAGAGGCAGTTGTGAATTCCTCTGGGAGATTTAGTATTTATTTCAGTTTTCCCAAATGAGGTTCAGTTTGATTTGGTGTTTACATGGTATGGTCCACATATGGTACTGTCAGTGGGGGTACAAGCCATGTTCTATGTCATAATTAGTTCCTTAATTCATCATTACAGTGCAAGTGTTCAGGTGGCTCCACGGGCAGCGATCCAATTTCTGCAGTTTAAAGACAGAACATTACAGAATCCAATGTGAATTTCCAAACATTTGAAGCAAAAGTCAATTTGACAGTTTAGATTAGCGACTTGAGTTCAGATTTCATTTTCTAAATGTAGACTGACACTGGACGCTATGGCCAACAAGGGCACCTTCTTTCATTCTTTCAGAGACAATGTTGATACATGAGGTTAATGCCTTTACTTGTAATATGTGAGGAATATCTCAAACACTTACCACTTAGGTTTGTCAGTTAAAAGGCCTTTGTATGCAGCTCATCATTACCTAGGGAAATATTCTTTTCTACCCCAATGACTGTTTTTACGGTTTAACCCTACATTGATAGTCTTCTGGGGCTCTCTAACCATTGTGAAACTAAAACTTTCTACCTGCCATAACAGCCACAGGTTTGAGAACATTGGACTACATAAACATAAGTGAGATTGGGTTGGTTGGAGCTCATCTTGTGTTTCCTATGCCATGGGAACCCAATGGGACGTACCAGACCTTTATAAGGATGGCTCCTTCTCCTCTCTTCTCACCACACTGCATCTCCCCGCGGTCTCTATTCCATGTGCACGCCAGGTATGTTAGCCTGTGTATATTTACTACGCTATTTCTATAATGTGAATCGCCTATTTTGTACCTAAGTATTTCTACTTACCTGCTACTTGGTTTCTCTGCCATCTGCTATTTATCTGCTATTGGGCCCCTTTTGCTACTCCTCTTGCGACAAGTGTCATGTTCAACTACCATATAATATGGGATTTGTGACTCCTTGTTTTCCTTTTTTCATTAGAAGCTTCATCTATAGCATATGTTATGTCACCTTCACCCCTTAAGTATAAATTTCACCCTTCCCTCTTGCCAATCATTAGACAATATTTATTCTTCATATACAGCATGAACCTGTTTCAAGGAGTCTCTTTATGTACATACATGTGCAAATGTTGCCCTTACCCTTTTTCCCTTTTCCCTTTTCTTCCCCTTCTCCTCCTTTGTTTGTACATATCATTAATAATAGATATATTATTGTTTATGTTTAGTCCAGGCCCTGAGAAAGACCATGTTTGGTCGAAACGTTGGCCTGTTCTTCATTCACGGGGAATGGTGGTAATTTAAACCAATTAAAAATTAATTTTTGCATCAATATTGGAGTGCCGAAGTTTTTTTGGATATAACCCAATGGGCAGTGTTATTTTTACTTTCAAAACTACAGAAAGCTTGAAAAAACTCTGATAGGTACCATTAGAACTCAATTAATCAATTTATTCTGCCCTGTGATGGATCTATCAAACAAACTTTCTGTTATTATAAATTACTGTCATGATGCAGGATGAACACAGCTTTACCCCTATTCTTCTAAAACCATGCTCTTGTTATGTAGGCATCTTAACTTATTCAACTGCATTGTACTGTACTGTTATGACCTATAAAAAAACATGTGGCTTGGCTACCTTAAATATATGTAAATATATATTTCGGGTAGAATTTCAGATATAAAAAGTGCTGACAATTTTGCAGAATTTTGTGAGCGGGGATGCAGTAATGCCCTGTTCCACCCAGCTCCTCTCCAGCTCTGCCCATTTTTGCAGTGTCAAAAGTTGGAAAATCTTGTGACTTTTCAAAGCATTTTATATCATTTTTCTGATGTAAAAGCTTTGCTGAATCAACTCCCTTGTTCTTTTATATTTTTCACTCACACAAACTCTCTGCTTAGTTTGAAGTAATACACAAAAACATTTGTCCTCAATGTCATAGCTGCCAAATGTATTGATTCTTAATTTATATAGTAAAAATTAATGACTAAAACATTTTAGCAAGTCACTAAAATTAAAGACTCCAATGACTTTTATTATTTGGCACTAAATGAATTTGTAACATTTTAGACATTATTCTTAGCACTTGATATTGACCACATTTAATTAAATATTTTTGGAGGAAGGTCATAGTTCAAAGATCTAGCAATTTATTTTACAAGTCACTTCTGCTGTTAAAATATTTAAATAAATACTCAGTAACTAATCTTCTTCAATAGCAGTGAGTCAATAGCAGTGATTCTGTCACTTTTAAAATGATAACACACATTATTATCACTAACAACTTATTTATATACTCGTAAACCCTTGAAAGGGTTTTCAAGGAATAGAAAAAAATAAATACAATTGTCTTCTTTAGGGAGGATATCACTATACAAATAAAATGGTCACCATCTTATTGCACTGCCAAAAATCCGTTCTAGAACATTAGGGCTGCTGCCTGTGAGCATGTAGAAAGCTCCACTGCTGTGACCTGGAGATATATTTACCGAGTATAGTCATTCAGAAAGACAGGGTAGTCTGCATTGTGAGCAGAAGCTTCATACCTCAACACCCTTGGTATCTCCAGAATTAGATCAGAAAGACATGGCAGATTGCATTTCGAGCAGCTTTTTCTCACCTCACCACACCTGGTATCTCCATTATTAGATAAGAAATGCATGTTGCACATCACGTGCATACATGATGAAGGCGAGGGAGCGCCCAGCCACCACTTCACACTAAGCGACTTTGTGAATAAGACCCTGGCTAGGGTCGAAACATTATTGTTCAGTCGCATTTTCCCTGCACCTTTGTTGATATCTGTGCTTAAGTCGCACTCACTATTTGTGAAATAAACTATCACTATGAAATTGAAATAAGAGTGTGTGGTGAATTACTCTCTACTGGTACCGTGGATAACCCACGCTTCACCACACCTTGCTCCTTTTATGGTGTGCACGCCAATTCTTCTCTACATACTAATGAGAAATGACACAGGGAAGAAGTATTGAACCGACGAAGGAGAGGTGAAAAAAGCCATGGAAAGTCATTACACCAGCTGAAATCTATCGGTAATTATAAAGCAATCCTGCCACTTAATAAAAAATATCAGCTGGGTCAACTGATGGCCTAGAAAAAGGTGTCTCATTATCAACGTGTCACAGAAGAAACATCTCATGATGGGTAAAACAAGTAAGCTGTCTCAACACTTTCACAACCTTATTGTTGCAAAACATACTGATGGCATTGGTTGCAGAAGAATTTCTAGACTACTGAAGGTTCCTTTGAGCACTGTTGGGGCCATAATCCAGAAGTGAAAAGAACATCATTTCAACATAAACTGGCCACGGCCAGATGCTCCCCACAAGATTTCAGACAGAGGAGTGAAAATAATTATCAGAACAGTTGTTCAAGAGCCAAGGACCACATGTGGAGAGCAACAGAAAGACCTGAAATCAGCAGGTACAATTGTTTCAAAGAAAACTATAAGCAATGCACTCAACTTCCATGAGCACACTACATGCTCTTAGACTCTTAGACTCAGTATACTGAGTCTAAGAGCATGTAGTGTGATCGAAACGCGTCCAGTGGTCTTTTATACTTCTTTTTTCCCCTCACACCTCCCTATTGTGGTCGTACCTGAGTCCCTGCTTTTAGTGGATTAAATAAAGCATGAACATTTTATATCGTGGAAGCTGGATTTTTCTTACTTATCGCCAACAAAGGCTTTTGTACAAAATATTAAATAAGTTTCAGTAAGCGTGTTCAATACTTTTTCCCTGTGTCATTTTTCATTATTACACATAACTTAATTTATGGATATCTATGGTTTGTTTTCTCTGTCTGTGTGGATTGGATGGGTTATTACCGACGTTGAATTTCATGTCAATAGCACATTTAGAAATATATTTACTTTGAAAATTGGTGACATATTCAATAATTATTTCACCCACTGTGTCGGAAAGACAGGGTGGACAGCAGTCTAAGCAGCCTCTTCTTACCTCAGCACTCCTAATTTCTCCAGTATTATACCAGAAAGACAGGGTGGACAGGAATATGAGCAGCCTCTTTTCACCTCAACAATCTTGGTATCTCCAGAATCAGATCAGAATATCTAATGTAAGCACATCTTCCTATACATGAAAATAGGCGGACGGTGAAGATTCTCCTGCACATGCTCACAAGCAACTGTCCAAATAATTCTGCCATTGTAACAAGACAATTTTAATTCTTTAGTGGTTACCTCACAAGGCAAAATGTTTGAGATTTTGTAGTTAAAAGTATTTAGGAATTTAATTCAAATGACATTAGATGACATCTAACGATGCAGATACTTTTAATTTTTGAGTTGTAACTTTTCCTCCCCTTTATCAAATAGCCATCACTTTTTATTTTTATATTACGGTAATGCAAATGTTTTAGGGATTGTTTTTTGCAGTACAAGTTGTAGTTTTAAATAACACTGGCAAAAATATTCCTAGTGCAGTGAAATGATGAAAAAAAATGCAATTCTGCCATTGTTTTTTGGGTTTAATTCAAGGTGTTAATTGCACATTATTCTCTAGGTCAGTACAATTACGGTAGTACTAAACATGTATAGGTTTTTTTTACTATTTTATTGTCTTAAAAAATTCTGAACTTTGTAAAAGCAAAGAATTTGGTTTGTGTCCCCATTTTCTGAGACCCATAACCCAGACCCATAACCTTTTTGTTTTTACATTCATAGAGCTGTTTTGATGCCTTGGTTTCCATGTTGCAAGCTGGTGCTCTTATACCATTTTGTAGATTTGACATTTTGATTGCTTCTTTTTGCATTTTTTCAGTGTTGCCTTGACTGAAAAAAAGTAAATTTTTTTGCTATTTACAGCATTTACAGATAGGGTTATTTAATAAGTAAAACTGGCATTTACAAATGCTGTAATACCAAATAGGAATATTTTTTACATATTTTTATTTTTAACTAGGGAATATAGGGAGGGGATAGATGTTTTATGCTTTTATATTTAGTTTTTATACTCTTTAAAACTTTTTAGTTTTCACTTTAGTTTTTAATCCCCAAAAGGGACTTGAATTGTTTGATTGCTTGTACTATATACAGCAATATTTTAGTAATGCTGTATATAATGAAACTCACTGTCTCATATGACACCCAGCTTACGGATTGACGTCATAGAAGAAGTGACATGACAGGCATGGGGTACATGAGTAGGCCCCTGGCTGTCATAGCAACCAATTAGTACCTGTGATTGCATCATGGGGAGATGCTCAAACTGACAGAAACAGACTCCGTAAGTGTGGTATGAGGGCCCAACGTCCACAAGTGGGTGTTGAGCTTACAGCCCAACACCGTGCAGGGCGATTGGCATTTGCCAGGCAACACCAAGATTGGCAGATTCCACATTGGCGCCCTGTGCTCTTCACGGATAAGAGCAGGTTCACACTGAGCACATGTGACAGATGTGACAGAGTCTGGAGACACCTTGGAGAACGTTCTGCTGCCTGCAACATCCTCCAGCATGACCGTTTTGGCTGTAGGTCAGTAATGGCATTTCGTGGCATTTCTCTGGAGGGTCACACAGCTCTCCATGTGCTAGTCAGAGGTATCCTGACTGCCATTAGGCACCAGGAAGAAATCCTTAGACCCATTGTGAGACCATATGCAGGTGCAGTGGGCCCTGAGTTCCTTCTGATGCATGATAATCCTAGGCCTCATGTAGCTGATTAATGCATAATGAAGGCATTGTTGATTTGGACTGGCCTGCCCGTTCCCCAGACCTGAATCCAATGGAGCACATCAGGGACATCATGTCTCGTTCCATCCACCAACGCCACATTGCATCACAGACTATCCAGGAGTTGACTCATGCTTTAATCCAGGTCTGGGAGGAGATCCCTCAGGAGAACGTTCTCTGCCTCATCAGTAGCATGCCTAGGTGTTGTAGACAGGTCACACAAGGCCGTGGAGGCAGCACACACTACTGGGTATCATTTCCTTGTCTTGAGGCATTTCCATTGAAGTTGGATCAGCTTGTAATTTGATTTTCCTCTTTGATTTTGAGTATTATTACAAATCCTGACCTCCATGGGATATTAATTTTGATTTACATTGATCATTTTTATGTTTTCTTGTTCTCAACGCATTCCACTATGCAATGAATAAAGATTTGCAACTGGAATATTTCATTCAGTGATATCTAGGATGTGGTATTTAAGTGTTCCCTTTAATTTTTTGAGTAGTGTATATAGTTTTGTCTAACAAGTTTAATTTGTTTTTTTTTTTTTGTTCACTCATATCACTTCTTTGTCTATTCTTTGGAGTGATTGACAGCCTTCCAGGCATTAGTGTGTTCCCAGATTACTACAAATCACTCATTAGAACTGCCCACTGAACTCCTAGCCATAGAAAGTAATGCACCTTCTGCCACTCACAGAATGAACTTCATGCACAACAAGATGGGTTCCCTTTAAAGAGGTAGTCCCATCTGGACAACCTTTTCCATATGTTTATATGTAGCAATTTGATTCCTGCAATTAACCTCTAGGACCTCCTTTCCCAAGACAGCAGGTCAAGTTGAGGTACTCACATGGGCCAAGGAGCTTCCTGCCTTAAATTAGTCTAGTGCCTGATTACATGAATAATGTCTGCTATAGTTGGAACCATGTGTTACAATGCAGCATTTAGAGGTATAGTCAGGGAAGCCTGGGTCAAAGCAGATTACATCAATACAGGTCACAGGCAGTGGAACAGTAAAAAGTAATTCACAACACAGAATAAGGGAATAACTATTATAATAAGCAATGGTGCCAGTAAGAACACGTTTAAATAAGGCCCCCTTAATTCTGATCAGTCATATGCCCATGTACACTATGCATGTCCTTTCATGTATGCTGCCCAGCACTGGCATTTTTGCATGTGAGCATATCTATAGATAAAGGTACATGTGCACAAACTGTAGATGATAACTGTAGGCAATACTAGAATATGTTACGTGCAATGTATACATACACATAGAGCACAATAGCTGTCACACAGCTGTCTCAAAATAAGTATTTTATCTTTAATGTTCCCCCCTTAAGAATGACTACCCTTTCAAAGCAATCATCCTGTCATTGGATGTGCCCCTATGTGAAGAATTCTTCTGACATTCTCCTGGATACTTGTGCGCTACTGGGCTTGAATTAATGTTGGAGGTTGATGAAAAAGCTCAGATTTAAGCACCAAAAACATTTTTCCGACTTGTCTAGAACTTGCTGCTACACTACAGTCTTATAGCTGTGATTTGTTTGTGAAATCAGCCAAATTTCAGATGGTTGCAAGTTGCATGCGGCTTACATTGAAGTCTATGGGATTAAATTCAGTACATCAGTGTTAAAGAGGTTTTCCAGTCTTAGGGTACAAGTCTACAGTCATTCTATGTGACTGCAAACTTGTGAATTCTCACAGCTCGTGCACTTTGGGAGTCCTGGCGCTGGGAGCGGGTGGTCATGTGACTATACAGTGGTGGCCAAAAGTATTGGCACCCCTGCAATTCTGTCAGATAATACTCAGTTTCTTCCTGAAAATGATTGCAATCACAAATTCTTTGGTATTATTATCTTCATTTAATTTGCTTGCAAGGAAAAAACACAAAAGAGAATGAAGCAAAAATCAAATCATTGATCATTTCACACAAAACTCCAAAAATGGGCCAGACAAAAGTATTGGCACCCTCAGCCTAATACTTGGCTGCACAACCTTTAGCCAAAATAACTGCGAACAACCGCTTCCGGTAACCATCAATGAGTTTCTTACAATGCTCTGCTGGAATTGTAGACCATTCTTCTTTGGCAAACTGCTCCAGGTCCCTGATATTTGAAGGGTGTCTTCTCCAAACTGCCATTTTGAGATCTCTCCACAGGTGTTCTATGGGATTCAGGTCTGGACTCATTGCTGGCCACCTTAGAAGTCTCCAGTGCTTTCTCTCAAACCATTTTATAGTGCTTTTGGAAGTGTGTTTTGGGTCATTGTCCTGCTGGAAGACCCATGACCTCTGAGGGAGACCCAGCTTTCTCACACTGGGCCCTACATTATGCTGCAAAATTTGTTGGTAATCTTCAGACTTCATAATGCCATGCACACGGTCAAGCAGTCCAGTGCCAGAGGCAGCAAAGCAACCCCAAAACATCAGGGAACCTCCGCCATGTTTGACTGTAGGGACCGTGTTCTTTTCTTTGAATGCCTCTTTTTTTTTCTGTACACTCTATGTTGATGCTTTTTCCCAAAAAGCTCTACTTTTGTCTCATCTGACCAGAGAACATTCTTCCAAAACGTTTTAGGCTTTCTCAGGTAAGTTTTGGCAAACTCCAGCCTGGCTTTTTTATGTCTCGGGGTAAGAATTGGGGTCTTCCTGGGTATCCTACCATACAGTCCCTTTTCATTCAGACGCCGACGGAGAGTATGGGTTGACACTGTTGTACCCTCGGACTGCAGGGCAGCTCGAACTTGTTTGGATGTTAGTCGAGGTTCTTTATCCACCATCCGCACAATCTTGCGTTGAAATCTCTCGGCAATTTTTCTTTTCCATCCACATCTAGGGAGGTTAGCCACAGTGCCATGGGCTTTAAACTTCTTGATGACACTGCGCACAGAAGACACAGTAACATTGAGGTCTTTGGAGATGGACTTGTAGCCTTGAGATTGCTCATGCTTCCTCACAATTTGGTTTCTCAAGTCCTCAGACAGTTCTTTGGTCTTCTTTCTTTTCTCCATGCTCAGTGTGGTACACACAAGGACACAGGACAGAGGTTGAGTCAACTTTAATCCATGTTAACTGGCTGCAAGTGTGATTTAGTTATTGCCAACACCTGTTAAGTGCCACAGGTAAGTTACAGGTGCTGTTAATTACACAAATTAGAGAAGCATCACATGATTTTTCAAACAGTGCCAATACTTTTGTCCACCCCCTTTTTGTGGTTTGGTGTGGAATTATATCCAATTTGGCATTAGGACAATTCTTTTTGTGTTTTTTCATTGAAGACAAATTAAATGAAGATAATAATACCAAAGAATTTGTGATTGCAATCATTTTCAGGAAGAAACTGAGTATTATCTGACAGAATTGCATCGGTGCCAATACTTTTGGCCACCACTGTAAGTATGTAATTTGCATACTTCAGGCCACATTCCGACTAGATGTGTGCAACCTGGATCAAAATATTTGTATTGAGCGAGATCATGCATGTCTAGTCGGCATGTGACCACTTGTATGAAAATCACATACTTGCGGGCCCGTCGCTTCTGGCTCCAGTACCAGAGAATCCTTACAGTGTGTGCGTTATGAGGATTCCCTTGTACCCTGCGCCCGGACAACCCCTTTAAATATTTTTTGATGGTTGCACCACAATTTAGTTTTTTAAGCAAATATAACCAGATATAAGGAGCATCACAACTGATGCGTTTTGGGCCTCAGCTGCTACAGAACTGATGCCGCCTGTATCTGCCTGTGGAGATAACCCATGTCATATTTTCATTTTTAAGAAATAAAAGTTGGAATGCTTTTAATTCTAAACCTTAACGCTGGCTCTTCTCTTCCTTTCAAGTCATTTTATCCTCACAATATTGCTGTGGGGCCAAACCAACACCTGATGATCTGACTAATCTATGAATACATAATTTCTATGAATGTTTTGGTGAATGGTAAAAATCTGTTTTTACTATGGTGGAAATCTGAACCTTTCCTAAAAAGAAATATGGTTGCACTTAGTATGTAAAAGTGTACACAGGAAGGAAACCTTGACTGTTTTTTATTAAATTCTTGTAAATTGTTCCGGCACTGCTGGATACAAAATGTTTTTATATATTTGGCAGGAAAGGGTTATTTTTATGTACTGACGCCAGTGAAACAGTGATTCAACAAGTAGATGGAGCTGAGTCGTACAAGTTTATGGGAAAATGCTGAATCTGTTCATAAACATCTAGAATGGATATACATCTCAAAATGCACAAAGTAGAAATATGTTTTCTATCTATTGGAACCATGTCAGTGCATAGAAAATTATCTTCTGTATCAGATTATACTATCAAGCCGGTCAGCAAGCCGCTTTAGTGCCGAACATTTATTGGATTCAATCATTTATGACCTGCAGTAATACTTCAGCTTTCTGGAAGAAGTCGTACATTTGGACGCTGCTGCTTTTCACTCATATCATTAGAATATTATTTTAGGTACAGAGAAAATATGTGTCACATAGTTCAATGTTTACATCATCTCCTCATGAAAATGAAGCCAGAGATTATTGGCGCCCCTCCTCCAGAAATTTACAGTGACGCCAGTCGTCTTGGAGCGATTGAACGTCTCTATTTTTCCTCTATGTATAGTTTATGACATGAACCGTTTGTTCCAGGCTCATTTCTCCTAGATTTAGTCTCTGAGGATGTGCTCATTGTTCTGTTGCTCTTCTTTATATCCTCCAGGCCTATTGGGACATGTTGTTAACATTTTTATTTCAAGAATGATTGAATTTTTGTAAATAATACATTCGCTCATTTATCACATTGATTATGTGCCTATATTAGATGTCCCTGCTTAGGACCCCTCTACCAGTCATTAAGGCAATATGACTGATTAAAGAAAACTGTGGATCCATAGTTCTGAGTCTACTGTACTCATAAAGGGAGGACACTTTCCCTTTGCTGTGTATGTAATCATTTATGAGAGAGACAGAAGCAAACTATGAGTCTTCCTTATACTTCTGTATACTTTAATTGCTCCCATTGGCCCAATATTATTATTATTTTATATGCTTTGCTATATAGCGCCATCATATTCACATTAGACATTATCATTGCTGTCCACATCGGGGCTCACATCCTATATTCCCTATCAGTATGTCTTTGGAGTGTGGGACGAAAGAGGAGTACCAGGTGGAAACCCATGAAAACAAGAGGAGAACATACAAACTCTTTGCAGATGCTTTCCAGGGTGGGATTGAACCCAGAAAGAGAAAAGCCAGCAATCCGTCCTTCTTAAGAAAACTCCAAGCCACTGAACACAGGTCATCAGACATTTGACGCATTTCCTTTTTTATTCAGCCATGAATAAGGAAGATGTTTGATGACCTGTGTTCAGTGGTTTTATCACATATGAAATACAGTTATAATAAACAGAGTTTTCTCAAGAATAACGGAGTGCCGTTTATTCTCTTACTGGATTACATTGACAAGCTCAGCTCAAGCTGCAAAGCACCCTGGATGAGCCCATTACAGGTGTGGGGAGCTGTGGATTTTCTTATATTGGATTGAACCCAGGAGCCCAGTGCAGCAAAGCAACAGTGCTAACCACTTAGCCACCGTACTGCCCTTATCAGTTTCACCTACTTTCCAGGGATGGTAGACTAACCTAATGTGGATGGCAGAACAGACGAACATCATAAAAAAGGATCAAATGGATCAAATGGATTTGGCTTGTAAAAGGATACAGCAAGGGTTACAATTAAATATAATTTTTTAATAATTAACCATATCTTCCCAATGGACTGCTGAATGAAAAGTATTAACTAGTGATGATCGAGCGTGTACTGTTAATCCTTTCGGCGAGCACGCTCGGGTGCTTGCCAAGTATTTTCGGCATGCTCGGCATCTATGTTAGTGTCGCCACGGCTGCATGTTTCACGGCTGTTAGACTGCTGTGACACGTGCAGGGATTGAGTGTTTGTTAGGCAATTCCTGCATGTGTCACAGCTGTCTAACAGCTGTGATACATGCAGTCGTGGCGACACTAACATAGATGCTGAGCACGTGGAAAATACTCGGCGAGCACCCGAGCGTGCTCGCCGAAGGGTTAACAATACACGCTCGATCATCACTAGTATTAACATATTGTGAATGTGCCCTTTAATGTCTAAATAATGAACAGTCTCCAAAACACAGTTTCAACCTAACTGTA
This sequence comes from Phyllobates terribilis, assembly GCF_046119375.1. Classification (NCBI taxonomy): domain Eukaryota; kingdom Metazoa; phylum Chordata; class Amphibia; order Anura; family Dendrobatidae; genus Phyllobates; species Phyllobates terribilis. The sequence continues at coordinate 403,789,277 of NW_027362761.1, read as the reverse complement.
TAATGGTCACTTCACAAAGATGTCAGGGGAAAAGGGGAACAGCATGTTGGTTAAAAGTGTCTGAACAGTAGCTTGCTCCCCTTTACCCCTTTAAAATAATTATGCACTCTCAGATAAGCCAAGTGTGCATGTTTATGGTGGCATCTATCCCTCCACACTAGTTCCATCCTTGGGTACTGTAATTATGCCCACTTGGTGTGATTGACATTTTCTTTATTATCCAGTCATAACTTCAGTGCAGAATGTTGTGGAACTGTAAAGGAATGTTCGGGCAGACTGGATTGTGCACTATGGATGTACGATACCCCTTCCTTTTATCCTTTCCCATCTTCGAGTTGAATTTGACAGACGTATCTTTTTTCAACTGTACTAACTGTGTTAGGCTAGATTCACGAGATCATACAAAAAAATCATTTCATGCAGAAAAGTAGGACGTTTTTTTCTCAATTGTCATCCGTGTGCAGTCCGTACACAATCAGTTTTATTACAGCAGCTATTAATCACTTACAAGACCATTTACAGTTTCCAATACTACAGAATTACAAGGTATCTGTAATATTGGATTTTATAATATTACTCTGTACGGCATCCGATTTTTTTTATGCACCCATAGATTTGAATGCGTGAGTCTCATCTGATTTATGGAGGAAACTAGATCATGCTGCGATTCTTTTCACACGCAGATTTGGTCAATGAAAAAAAATCGCTCATCTGCACTGCCCCATTGAATAACATTAGTCCGAGTGCTGTCCTTTTTTTCAAGGACCGAAAATATAGTCGTGTGAACGAGCCCTAACTATGAGACCTCCTGCACTGAAGCTATGGCAGTTTGGGGAAAAATACACCCTGGCAGACTAGTCCTTCAAATCAGCACATCATAAGCAGGAGAACAAAAAGTTTTTTTGGCCCTCAAAGCTCCAACGCTTTCTCATACCAGACACGTGGTTAAAATGCAAGGTTTATGGTTCTGTATGATGTTGGTGGAAATTTGGATGCCTTAGGAAACCTGAAAGGATCACATAAGTTATCAGAGAGCTTATTTATCTGTTCACCGAGATAATAAAGAGCCCATATAAAGCAGAGGGTATATTTCTATATTTACATGTGTCAGTTTTGCGGCAATTTACTGTGTTATTAACTTACAGTTAAAAAGTGGATGTGGTTTACGGAGGTGACTTCATGTTGAATGTGACTTGCCACTTAGGTCTGAGAGTCTCAGACAATGACTCAGTATCCTCCTTCTCCAGCCTCTGTCCTTGACTTCACAGGGTGGGCCGGCAGGGAGTGTGCACATGTCGACTTCTGAATATGTCTCTGCCTTGTCTGCTATAATCTCTCACCAGTGCCAATCCTACATTTCACCTAGTCCTAATGCTCTTGATGTACATAATGATGGCTGCCCAGCAAAGGAGAAGAATTTAATCCAAATGTGACGTAACAGGACCATGCATTCAATGCCTCCATATGCAAAATTACTGCCACCTGCTATTGCTAGTAAAAAAAATTCACTGGGACCAGTCTACCGGTGGTAATGCCAGTTGCGTAGGTGGTCTTCTGGCCTGGAGACAACCCCAGATGTCACATAGGAATAAAATCTATTTGGGCTGCAGATCCTCATTTTTGCTGCTTCAAGACCTCCTGCATCTGTTCCTTCCACCTGAGTTTCTCACCACTTCCAGACTATTGCAGCGTTCCAGTATTGATTTAATTTGAACCTGATAAATGAGGAGTCATAAATTTAGAAAGCCCTTGAGCAATGGTTATAAAATAACAAGTCAGAAACAAGACGTAGCTGCTCTTTAATTTCATTTACTCATCTATCCTGTTTTCTGAGGAATTAAAGCAGAGAATCTTTCCTATTTTTCTGACCCTTCATTCTCCATCATCGTCCCAGGGGGATTCTTATAAATGACATATTCACCACCTACTTCTTGTTTCCTCACAGAATAAAAGCATAGTAGATTCTCCTACCCTACCTAATGAATTATCCCGAAGCATCAGTTATTGCTAGATTGGACTGGGGACAACAATTTGCAGAATGACACATGATGTATGGGCTTTATTGACCTTGTGTAAAACATGTCAATATTATACTTCTTTTTTTTTCATGCATTTTCTATGTTTTAATGCATAGCATATAAATTATAATCTAAGCTTTATGTGTGTGACAGAGTAAAATATGCCTGTTATCACTGGTCCCTTTGGTAATGCATGGCAATGCTAGTGCTGCATTATAGGGAGAAATACGGTAATGCAGGAGAGTCAAGAGAACAGATAGACTGTGTGTAGCAGGCAGCAAGTAGCAGGCAGTAGGCGTGCTATGTATAGAGGAGAGAGCAACACCGGGGAAGAATGTGACTGTCACCAATTAAAAGTAAATGGATGTTTAGGCGCCTCTGAAGTAAAGGAGTCTTATGTCATTCGTGAACTTTGGGATCTTGCACTTTTTTCTCCCTTGATTTAGTGAAGCACTGTGACGCAGGCACTGATCGACAATCGCCACTAGTCTGCAGCCCATTCCCCAAGCAGTTCTGTGGAGTTCATGGCAGCGTGTATACATGGAGAGGAAAAAGAGGAGAATGAGGGAGATCTGAGCAAGAAAATGCGGGGGAACAGCTACTCAGAGAGGGCTGGAGCCAGTCACCCTCTTCTGAAGCTCCCTTGAGCTGGACTGCAGCATGTCAGCAAAGTCTAAGGGGACATCCTCACCGACAGAGGGGCAAGCCTCCAAAGCCAAGGTGAAAGAACAGATCAAGATTATCGTGGATGATTTGGAATTAGTCTTGGGAGACTTGAAGGATGTAGCTAAGGAACTTAAAGAGGTAAGGAGGGTTGCAAGCATGGGGCAGTCCACTGCCAAGATATGCTCTACAAAGACAACCACAAACTCTAAGTTATCCATGAAACCTAAGCATTATTCTACTGTCCAGCAGAGCATTGGGAAGATGTGTGATCAGGATCAGCAGTAGTCACAGTCTGTTTTATGAATGGGAGAGTGTGGATCGTGCAAAACTGTGGATTCCTGATCTTTGTAAATAGTGATATAGCTTAGGGCTTGTTCACACGTCAGTGGTTGGTCAGTATTTTGCATCAGTATGCCAAAACCAGGAGTGGCACTTGGGGCTTATTCACATGTCAGTATTTGGTCAGCATTTTGCATCAGTGTTTGTATGCCAAAACCAGGAGTGGCACTTAGGTCTTATTCACACGTCAGTATTTGGTCAGTATTTTCCATCAGTATTTTGTATGCCAAAACTAGAGGTGGAACTTACAGAGAAAAATTATGCTTGAAAGATTGACACCTGTTCTGTGTTTTGGAGACACTTCTGATACAAGTACTGTTAAGATGCTGATCAAAAATACTGATGTGTGAATAAAGCCTTATTGTAAAGAACATACCACAAGCGCAAGTGAGACTACAGCTACAGGAGCAGCCACAGCGCTCTGCACCTCACAGACTGAATGAACACATTCCCCCATAGACTGTACTTGTATCAGAGTGAGATAGATGGAGCAGGCATGCAGATCTCAAGGAGCATTTCTTAGTTACGCATCTGATTCCTGCCTCTGTGATTTTATGCACTATTAATGGGTTCACATTTCAAAGGCGGCTCTGCACAAGATTTAGACTCCATCAGTGCAAGAACTAGTCAGCATATAAACTTGTGTTACATTGCAGATATGTGTGTATGAATGTGTGTGTGTGCAAGATGCATGTCTTGTTTTTTTTTAATGAAATTGGAGCATCCCCCTTAAGTGCCTTTAAGACTTTCTATTTCATTAATGGATTTCTAAGTCCATTGAGCCATCAAAGAAGATGTACCCAGCTACTAAAATAGCTGCAAGGCAATTTTGGGACATTTCATAAGTGATCTGGATTTTAAAACTCTTATTTTAGTTCAGTAAAGATAAAATTCCTAGAAAAAAACAGGATAAAAGAGATATGCCAAGTTATTACTGGATACATGAATGTCATTTTTGTGAGTGTGCTAGCTCTTTAATGCTATTTAACCGAAGATTTTTGATATATAGACAGGCTGATGAATATTTGATATTAGATGTAATTACATATGGTGTCTGCCTTATTATGGTCAGTCTGGGTTATTGTACTGAAATATAAATGTGTGTAATGATAAGCTCGCAAACATATGATGAAATTAATGATTCTGATGCTGAAAACAAATCACTAGAGCATTTTGCAGAGACGTTTTTTTTTTCTGCTAGAGAATGAGTCAGCTCCTGAAATAATGTATGATAATATGAAGCATGAGGCTGGTATATTTATGGGTTTGGAAAAAGTAATTATGTAAGTATTTAAATAAATAATAGATTTCCTGTTAATATTAACATGGAGTGATTATTATGCGGAAATGGAAATAGTCATACATTTATGGGAAACATGTTGGATTTGCCAATGGCAAGTGTCACATTCCTTGAGGTTTAAAAGGAGACATAATGTAACTCAAGGGATGTCAGCCGCAGATATATGGAGCTACAACACAGCTAAGGATTTTTTTTTTTCAAAGCAATTCCCTAAATCATAATTTTGCAACACAACTGGTCGACAGATGGTTGGATTATGCATAGAAATTCTAGTCGAAAGACGATGTACTTTGATAATCCTTTGTTTGCTATTTATATAAGGCAGGCATTCATTTCATTGAGTGTGTGTGTAGTTTCCAATGTGAATTGCCTGCAACAGGTCTAGCGATGGTTACAGTGTTAGTTGAAGGAAATGAAAACAGAAAAAAGGTGGCATATACCTTGTCTGCGTAGGATAGCTTTTTTTTAATATGTGCTGTATAAGACCATAGTAAGCAATTGAGAGGGTACAGCCATGGTATCAAGCAACGACAGCTCTAAGAGGCCACCACTGTCCAGTGAAGTATGTGATGTTGCAGAGTAAAGCATTTAATATTTTTTTAGATGCTTTTAAACAATAAGCCCATAATTAGCAAGACTTTAGGAAAACCTACTATCTGAAAAGTGGTAGTCAAAAATATGTAATTAAGTTGACTATATGAGATATCTATCTATCTATCTATCTATCTATCTATCTATCTATCTATCTATCTATCTATCTGTCCAATGTATCTATCTATCTAGTCCTGAATATATTATATATATATATTTTTTTTTTTACAGTATGTAGGCATGTATTATTATTTTTTTATTTTTTGGACAGAAGCAATTAACTTCAGCCATTGACCATGTACATTGTAATACAAAGCCATTACAGATGTGTAAACTGATACTTCACTGTCAGGCTATCTGTTCTCATCCAGTAACATTGATGGCTTGGAAATGTAAAACTATGAATCAGACACATTTACTTGGAATGAAATAGAATTAAATCTCTGTAGTTTGGATGATTCACTGTGTAATCAAGCTGAAAGCAATCGCTGATTAAGATTTTTGTCCCACGTTCAAATGCCAATGGCAAATAATTCAATTTGAATGGATTTTCTTTTCTGTTTTTTTTTTTGTTCTGTCCCCCCCCCCCCTCCTTCTGCAGGGATACTCATGTTTCAGAGATTTCATAGATATGTTCTAGTAAAGTCCATTTGGCTGGTGATTGCTGCATCACTTTCAAAGCAGATTAGAAGTTAAGGATGACTTTAACTGGGATGGAGATTGAAATCACTAATCTTTCCTTCATTTTGTTAGTTCACTCTATATGAAGAACTGGAAATCTAGTTAAATACAAAACACTGACAGCTTGAACATGCCTGCAGGTGATATTTGAATTGTAACTTTGTGGTTTTATCCCTCTCGGCGGACAAATCACATCGTGGCAAGTATATCTTACACAAGTGACATTAGTCACATTATATTATGTAACTTATAGGGCACCATTAGCAAAAGTGCATCTCTACGGTATAAGTTAAAGAGGACCTGACACCAGGTCAAAAGGGTCCAGTTATTGTTCCTATTTTATTTCCACTGCTCCCCTGAGTATTCTTTTTTTAATTCCTTATGCTTTTCTAGAGATACAGGCTTTCTCATTTAGTGGTTATTTTTATGGCCTTTACTAAGTGCGCGTGGCTCTCAGGATTCCTTGGGGGAGTGTCCTTATGCTACTCTGCATTATTACCCCCTGAGCAACATCCCCTTGGTAAAGACCATGAAATTAGCACTAGATAAAAGGCCCATATCTCCCAATGGATTTAGATAAAGATAAATAAATAAAGGAATATTCAAGCGAGCAGTGGGCAAAAAATAAGTGCAAAAACTGTCCACTTTTGACCTGGTAACAGGTCCTCTGTAAGGAATATATCATTAGAAAATAATTACCCCCATTTTCTAGATGTATACAATGTTGGTATTTTCCAGCTTTGAATCTCAGCCATGTATATTTAACCAGAATAAAAAAAAATATTCAGCTCACCCTCCTATCAGCCAGCAATCACAAGTAACAGTAACATGGTGCACAGGAACACTTGGGAGAGTCAATCCCACATGGAAGGTTTGCAAGATAGTAGGGGATCCAGCACACGTGAGTAGATAAAATGAATGTGTATTCCAAAATTGTTAAAAACAGCTTCATAAGTTTATATTCCATAAAACGGTAAGGAAAAAGGTCTATAAGACGTAAGTTGTTACTTATTTTGGACCTTTAAGGTCCCTAGTGTTTCTAAAACCCATGGAGTTTAAAAGTTTGAAACTTCTAATAAGTTATTAGATTTTTCGAACCTTTAAGCTCCCTGGTTTTTAGATATACTAGGGATCTTAAAGGTCCGAAATACGTAATAACTCCCATGTCTTATAGACCTTTTGCCTAATCTTTTTATGGAATATACACTATTCCAATTTTGGAATAAACATTCATTTTATCTACTAAAATATATAACCAGGATAATATCTATAATTGTATTTCACTAAAAATAGTTTTGTCTTTAAAAACAGAAATTGTAAGTAATTGACATTTCAATAAAATCTGATGGATCAGAAAAATGATTGCAGTAACATAAGGTCATGTTTATCTGCCACCATACATGGAGGTCAGTAAAGCAGTTGTGTGATTTTGGGTGTTTTCCAAAAGAAAAAGAAATGAATGGATTTTAATGCTGAAAATCCAGTCTGTGATGTATTACATTCAAAGCCAAGTTTTAGAATATCTGATGAGAATATCATTATGGAAAGAGAATGAGAAAAATGGAAATATTAATGTACAGGTAGAAGCAGTACAAAGACTTAGTAGTACAAAGCCAGATAATAAAATAAAGCATAAGATGATATGAACAAAGACTAATAGGATAATAGATCAATAGGATGAGTCAGCGTCACAATATTACTGCTAATATTCTACACCAGGACAAGGAAGGATTTGTGAGAAGTTTCTCACTAACATCAAGAATGAGCAATGTTACCAAGAAACTGAGTGCATCAACCATGCTTGTGGATGCCCATTGTACTGGGTGAAAAGGCTACTTTTATAAATTATGTAACAAAACTTGTGATAACTTGATAAAACAAAATTAAATCTTAAAGAGAATCTGATATTCGCCATAAATATGTAACTGCTTTACCTGGTATGAATGCTTCTGTTCTCCTGAATCTGATGTTTTTTTTCTGTTCCAAAGCCCCTCTGTTCCAGAGATTTGGTCTATCTATCATTTATGTAAATCTACTCCTATTAGTCAATGGGGCATGATCCTGAAGAAGATGAACATAGAGAAGAATTGGGGATCACACCCACCCGACTAACAAAACTTGATTTACATATAGAGAGGAGGAAGCTATATTTCAGGAATAGAGAGGCACAAGAATGAAAAAGAGAGCCTCAGGGGAACATTGGTATCTAGATGTTCAGTTGAAAAAGTTACATATGTATGGCAAGTGACATGTTTTCTTTCAGTACGTAAAGAAATCAATGCAAGATATTATTCGTCATTCTCTTCAATTTTATCTCATATCCTAAAATATTTGATTAATACAGATGGCAGAAATCAATTTGAAGGACCCAGTCCAGTCACCAGGTCAGTAATCTCTGGTCGATCTGGTATGACATCATCATTATAGTGTGACACCGATGTGATGTCACACCAAGTTTGCTAATCAAAAGAAGGACACAAATACTGGCGTAACTATAGTCTGATGGGCCCCAATTCAAAATTTGAACCTGGGTCCCCCCGCATGTTGATCATATGCATTTACCCTTGTAGCATTCTAAATCCTATATGACATATGTGTTGCCCATCCCATAATATAGTAATGTCCCCCATCCTGTACTAATGTCCCCCATCCTGGGCCCCTTCCTCGTATATATGCTTCTGTGGCGCCCCTGAGGGTTCAGTCGCCACAGAGGTACTGCACCTCACCCAGAGGTGTGGTGTCTCTCTTCACTCAGGTAAGGAGGGAGTGCTCTCGGAACCCCAACACCTGCATCCAACACTACACTACTCCAGGCCGGCTGGAAGGGCAAGATGCAATGTGTTTCCTGCTGAGCCCTGTCCCTGGCTGGAGTGGGGGGAACCAAAGGTAGGGGGAACCAGTAGTGGGTGTGAGTGGAGGAAGTAGTTAGAGGGAGCACTTGTAGAAGGAGGTATGTAATGGGAAGCCATCTTAGGGTGGCAGGTTAGTCAGTAGGGACAGTTCAGAAGAACAGTCTGGGAGCAGAGTCTCTATAGGAGCTCTGCTCCACTACTAGGGCCTAGTGATAGAGGCCCAGGAAGGGAGCAGGGAGTAGACTCCATTCTAAGAAGGGATCCTAGGGGGTACAGCGAGTGCAGGACGGCACCCGTACGCTCCGAATCTGTCAGAAGACAGAGGGATCGTAAGCCGCATTCTAATCCCCGTGATGGTCAAGCAAGTCTGTGAACTCCGACGGACAGGAGGGACTTCAGAGTACCCGAGCAGGATTGAGAGTGGGCAGCACAGGGCAGGAGGGAGAAAGACCCAGTGTGATGATGGTCTAGATAAGAACACAAGAAAGTGGGGTTCGGCCAGGTACTCCTAAACTGCCTGAGGAAGAACTGAACCCCTGCCTGGTGAACGCAGCGTGACGTGGGAGGCTGGCACCCGATCAGTGCACCAGTGGAACTGCCTTAACGACTGTGAGTAAAAACTTGGATGACTGCACTGCACTGCCTCCGTCCATTATTTCATTAGCGCCATCTTTCTCTCTGCACTACAACACCCAGCGCACCTTACACTAACTACACTGCCCTGGAGCTAGCTCTACCTGTGGAGAGCCACACCACCCCTGCTGCCATAACACCAGCTCCAGAGGACTGCTTTGCAGCGACGGCTCCCTCTAGCCGCAATCCACAGGTGGCGTCACAAGCTCTATAAATTACAACTAATAACCCCCTTTTTGCACTGACCGCCCTGGGTCACGGACCGGGCCAACCACCGTGATATCCCCCAATCGGCATCCAGAGGCCCGGCTGACAAGTAACCCCATGGCCCTGGGGGCGCGTCACTTCTGATCCTTGGCCACTTCCTGGTATATATGTCCCCCATTCTGGGTTCCTTCCTGGTACATGTGTCTCACATCCTGGTATATATGCCCACCATCCTGAGTACCTTCCTGGTATATATGCCTCCCATCCTGGGTTCCTTCCTGGTATAAACGCTCTCAATCCTGGTTTCTTTCTTGGTATAAATGCCCTCTACCTTAAGTTTCTTCCTGGTATATATGTTCCTCATCCTGGTATGTATATCCTGCGTTACATCTGAGTATATATGTCCCCCACCCTGGTGTATATGTCCCCCATCCTGGGTTCCTTCCTGGTATATATGTCCTCCTTTCTGGTAAATATGTCCTTCATCCTGGGTTCCTTCCAGGTATATATGTCCCCACTTTGCCACTGTTCTCTAACGCATAAAAAAATAAATCTGCTCACCTTCTCCAGATCCCACAACGTCAACTGCTGGCTTCTGATTGGCCGGCATCGTGTATTGCATTGCAGAGACCCAGCAAGTCTCTGCGCCGCAATACATTTCAACTGAATGTGCATCCAAGGACTCACATGTAGCTGAAATAGCCAGCAGTGTCAGTGGGCCCCTCTCCCACACGGCTTGGTTGCAGTCGCACCCTCTGTGATGCAATCATTATGCCCCTGACCACAGATGCCTGAAGGTAGGAGACAATTCTCAGGTGATACTGTAGGTCAGGAGAATACAGCATATAATGAAAACACAGGACACTAAACCCTTCACTAGGGATCTTGAATAGTCAATGGCTAATGCAATAAAGGAGTATGTAAAATAGTTGAAACTGGAGCACTCTACCTGTGTTTTCTGAGATATATCTAGTGCTATTCCCCTGATGAATCAACTTTTGAGGAAATGCATCGGGAGGCACACAGGGTCAGTCCAGGGCTGCCTAGCCTGACAGGACTAGCTGTGGACTGCCCTTGTAAAGGCAGGAGTCTGGGGTTGCCAGCGTCAGCCTTATAACAGGGACTGAGAGAGACATTGTCCAGGACTTCTTTGGAGTTGGTGAAGAATGAATGAAACCACTGTTGTCTCTTTCTACACTACTAGAACTGGTGAGATCGTTCCTTATTTTGCCTGCTCTCCTATATAACAATTTCTTTCAGCTCCTAACAGCACTTTCTTTGAGCAATATAATGCTGCTTAGTTGTTTGGGGGTCCTAACAGCACTCTCTATGTTTCTGTGATATTACTGATATTATTGCCCTTGTAAGGTTTGACCACTGTCAAATAATAATCCTGAACAGGGATTTAGAGTTGACTAATTCATGTTTTGTGTGTGATGAATCATTTTAATTAGATATTTTGCCTATTTTAGCTGATTTAGTAAAAGTAAAGTTTTAGAGTCGCATTATATCCTGCATTCTCCTTTGTACATAGTATAGGGGATCGGCCCTTACCGGACATTGAATACACTGTGACTTTAAAGCACCATGCTCCCCTCTGAGCCTTGCTGTTGGACTAGTCTCTTCCCCCTGCTGTTGTTGGTATGTGCTGGGAGAGAAAGAAGAACCAGGAAGTAGAGACCTCGTGTGGATGTGTGTGTGTGTGAGGTAACGGGGAGATGCTGCCAGCTTCCTGATCAGCAAAGACTATAAAGAAGAAACTGTTAATCTATGGAAAGAGAAGATTACGGACTATAGCAATAGTTGTTATTTGGGACTGTGTCAAAGAGCAGAGAAATGTATCCTTTTCTTGAAGAACATTTTCCCTGGAGACTGAGGACCTGAGACAACACACAACACAGTGTGTTAGCCATTTCTGTGAGAGTGAAGCAAGGTTTGCCTGCAAGCTGGAAGAAAGAGATCCCGTATACAAGGAAAAGACTCAAGTGAATTCATCCAGCTCTTTCTCACCAGGAACAAGGGGCGGCCGCCATCTGCACCTGATCTGCGCACGCGTGAGTGACCCATCGATGTGAACAAGGGTTTAGCATAGTTTCCTGTAGGTAGGACTCTGTAGCAGCGTGGCCTGAATAGCAGAAAGCCAGATAGAGGATTAGCCCAGAGTAGTTTATGAAACTTGCTGTGCACTGTTTGTTCTGAGCTTTCATTGTCATAGCTGGAGCATAGTTTGTGACTTGCTCCAGCTATATCTTCCTATGTTCATGTTGGTAATATCGTTATTGTAAATATTGTTATTTTCATCTCCCGGCATATAATTCCTTTGTATACAATAAAGCCGGAATTTTGTTTCAGTCTTCTCGTCTGCTGTGCTGTACTTGAATCCTGCCTTGCGGTGTTCTTTGGACACCGCTACACATAGCGATGCTGGCATATTAGGGTTTGGATAAATCCTTCCCATTTCCATCCTTTTGCTTTATTTTTGATACTGTAGGTCAATCTAGTGATAATTGAACATGTGCTTTTAGCACATAAATACAATACACTGTGGAATTTCACAAGGCTGCAAGTCTAAGAAAATATGCCAATTAGGAAAATATCCTAATTAAAAAAAGAAGAGTGTTTATCCAGTTGTAGCAGACTTTGTGTTAATTTTTTATTTGTTTCATAAACTTTTCTTATCCAGGATATGTCATTCTTTGCCCATTTAAGCTTCTTAAGTGTACTTCGCTTGGCTCAGATTCCCACAGAAGAATTTTAGAAAAGAGTGCATTGAGAAAAAAATGAGCGCAAGTGCTTGTTACTCGAATTTGCCAAGGGTGCTCGGGCAAGCACCGAGTATCGTAGGTGCTTGAGTGACATGTTCGAGTCCACACGGACGCATGTTTCGTCAATCCCCACATGTTTTGTGGCTGTCTAAAAGCAGTGAAACATGCGGCTGCAGGGACTCGAACAAGTCACCGGTGGAGAACCCGCAATACTTGGTGCATGCCCGAGCACCCTAGGCAAACTCGAGTAATGAACACTTGCGCTCATCACTAGTGGTCATATTTCTTCTTATTGAAACTATGTACATTGCTTTGAAGATTCACTACATTAAATGAATTATCAGGTTTGGAGAATTGAAAGAAGATTTCAGATCTTCAGATCTGAAGCTTCTAAGATTGTGAATTCATCTTCGGGCTATAATCCTGCCTGTATCTCCAGATCAATACAATATAAGCAATGCAATGCCCGGAAAAACAACTTTTTACAATAAAACAGTACACAGGTTTCTAAAGGTTTATATACTTTTAAAATAAGACAAATAATTCACATAAATGTCTTCTTTTCAAGCCATATGTCACATGCATTAAAAAAACTTCAAAGAACTGTAGTGAAAGACATTTAGCCTGTCTGACAGGAGGCCTACTTAGGGAATCTGTTATAATGGACAAGAAGATGCCGAGATTGAGACCTACAATTCTTCTCTGAGAATTACTTCCAGCCATAATCTGCCATCCGTCTTTGTCACCTAAATATGCTAGTGCTAGACATATGATGTATGCTGTTTTGTAAGGATTGTCCCTAGGAAGGACTATGTGAGAAAAGGAAATGCATGCTTTAGGCATCAATACTTGTGAAATGCAGCACATATTCATTAAAAGAAATGCTAAAATAACGATTGATTGTAAAAACATGGCATCTTAAATGCTTATTGTATACTGGGAGTTTGAATTTGTTATCACTGCATAGTAAATATGATAAAGGAGTATGTAAAAGGGTTGAAAATGGAGCACTCTACATTTTAACAAAAATAATGGACTAATGCTAGTTAAACCTTACTGGTATGTTGTGTACTGTTTAGGACTGATATATCATATACTGGTTGCCATTGATGCAGTTCACATGGATTTACAGTACCACCTGCTTTCTAAATGTATTTGTTCCTACACTGAAATCATTATTTTGCCATTCTATTGCTATATGTATGATTATCATACTATATTCTATATTATTTTATGTTTTGTCTGCAGTGTACAGGGTCGGACTGGCCCACCGGGGGATCGGAGGATCCTCCAGTGGGCCCAGGAACTGACATCTGCTGGCACACTGAACATACCTCACATGTACTAGCAATGCGCGTACTGACCGGAGCGGTGACATAAGAAGCTGTCAGGGCACAACATCGCTCTGTTACTCACAACTAGTGCGCCGCAGTCTGCAACAGGGGAGCGTGGCTTCAGCGTTATCAGTGATACGCGCTGTGCTCTCCTGGGTTACTTTGGGAGGAGCCGCCAGCAAGACATCATTACTCCTTGCAGCTCCTTCCAGAGTAAATTAGAAATACATCATTAATGATACCAATGTCGTACCACCATAGACACAAAACCTATATATAGATGGACAATCATGTAAAAAGAATTTTGAAATTAATTATTTATACAAGAATTAATAAAAACAGGGAAATAGGAATAGAATTTAAACAGGTGGAACAACAGGCGGAGAACATGTACCTCACAGTAGGTAAATCAACTGTGATACATAAATAGTGATAAGACTGACAAATTACTGCATAAATACATGTAGATAGTAATCGTTCATCAGTAAAGCAGATTGCCCATCAATGGGGAATTAAATAGGTAAAGTGACAGTGCATCAAACCATAACCTATAGCCAGATATATATATATACATTAAATGTGCATCTCAGTGTAGTAAAATTAAAGTGACAGTGTACATCTGTTTAGCTTGAGGTGTGTTGAAGGTAGTCCACATATATAAAGTACGATATGCATAGGGAATGGAGGGAAGATAAAGGATGCAGCAAAAGAAGTAAATAAATTGGAATATGATAACTAAAATGACGAGCGTTTCGCCGCCGGATGGGCTTTAACGAGGATCCTCGTGGCAGAGATGTGGCAATATCACTCCAATGTCATACATCAGTGATTTAGGGCCCCCCACCATTATTAGAGGGCACATTCACAATGTATTTGCTGCTTAATTTCAACAATGGAAATCCCACGGAAAATTAATAGTGGTAATATCCACACTTATGTTGTGCAGATGTTTACCACTGATGCACCTTTTCCACTGACTTGATCAACAATTGATGGTCTTGTATTTATTTCTATGTCGCTACATAGTGCGCCCTAAGAATGATTTTCTTTGGTTGGCCCAATGCCCTCCAGCCTGAAGCTGGCTGTGTACCACCAGTAATGTATTGTCACTAGCTAGTATTGTGCCTTATACCATACCAATCTATGTTAAGGCCATTTCCAGGGGCGGAACTACCGCCCGTGCAGCCGGTTCATTGAACGGGGGCCCCGAGGGAGAGGGGGCCCCTTCAGCCTCCAGCAGGGCCGCCATCAGGGCATGACTGCCCTGACTCCAGTATGGGGCCCAGCCGGTAGGGGCCCCCTTGGGGGCCCCCCTCTTGTGTGTCTCTCTCCTCATGGGGCCCCCGGCCCCATGCTAAGCGCCGGGGCCGGAACATCTCTGTCATGATTTCTCTGACTTCCGGTCATGTGACGGCACCGTCACATGACCGGAAGTCAGGAGAACCTGGTGTCATCGATTTGGACGAGGATTCTGCAGGGATCGCATGGGGGTAAGTATAACAAGTTTTTTTTTTTTTTTAAATACAATTTACTAGGAGTGGGGGGAATGGGAGGTGCACATGTGGGGGAGGGGAATGAGAGAGGTGCACATGTGGGGGAGGGGGATGAGAGAGGTGCACATGTGGGGGAGGGGGATGAGAGGTGTGCACATGTGGGGGAGGGGAATGAGAGAGGTGCACATGTGGGGGAGGGGGATGAGAGAGGTGCACATGTGGGGGAGGGGGATGAGAGAGGTGCACATGTGGGGGAGGGGGATGAGAGAGGTGCACATGTGGGGGAGGGGGATGAGAGATGTGCACATGGGGGGGATGAGAGAGGGGCACATGTGGGGGAGGGGAATGAGAGAGGTGCACATGTGGGGGAGGGGGATGAGAGAGGTGCACATGTGGGGGAGGGGGATGAGAGAGGTGCACATGTGGGGGAGGGGGATGAGAGAGGTGCACATGTGGGGGAGGGGGATGAGAGAGGTGCACATGTGGGGGAGGGGGATGAGAGAGGTGCACATGTGGGGGAGGGGGATGAGAGAGGTGCACATGTGGGGGAGGGGGATGAGAGAGGTGCACATGTGGGGGAGGGGGAATGAGAGAGGTGCACATGTGGGGGAGGGGGATGAGAGAGGTGCACATGTGGGGGAGGGGGATGAGAGAGGTGCACATGTGGGGGAGGGGGATGAGAGAGGTGCACATGTGGGGGAGGGGGATGAGAGAGGTGCACATGTGGGGGAGGGGGATGAGAGAGGGGCACATGTGGGGGAGGGGGATGAGAGATGTGCACATGGGGGGGTGAGAGCTGCACATGGGGGAATTGGGAGAAAATGAGCTGCACATGGGGGAATTGGGAGTAGGGGGATAATGAGCTGCACATAATGAATGTGGGGTGGGGGACAGTAAATGATGATGGGGTGGGAGAGCAGGACATGATATAATGAATTGGGGCAGGGGGTGCATGTAAATAATGAATGCGGGGAGCAGGAAGTATAGAGTAGGGGGCGTTGCGGATGCAGGAGTGTAACTGGTAACAAATTGGCGGAAAGAGTAGAGGTTCTAATTAAATTATATATTAAGTGCCTATTTACAGTTAATGGGGGCACCGTGGTGGATTACAATTTATATTTGGAATGGTAGGTTGTATAATAACTAACCATATATTGATGGTGGATACACGTCTGTATTCAGCTGCGTAATGTAGAAGTTGGGGAATGTGCTCTAGATAACTGTGTTATTTTATGCAGAGACGAGTCCTGGCTGGAAGACGTAATGGCGGTCTGTGCTGGATGAAGGAGAAAAGCGTAGCTGAAGGACTTCACCTAGAGACGTCACCAGTGAGTCAGTGTATTACATGTACACTTACACTATATACTATGTACCGGGCTCCTGTGTATAATGTCACTGGTGATCACTGTATTACCTGTACACTGACACTATATACAGAGCTCCTGTGTATAATGTCACTGATGATCACTGTATTACCTGTACACTGACACTATATACAGAGCTCCTGTGTATAATGTCACTGGTGATCACTAGATTACCTGGACACTTACATTATACATACCATGTATAGAGCTCCCGTGCATAATGACACTTATGGTAATATTAGTAATGTGGTGGTAATATTAGTAATGTGGTGGTAATATGTGGTCTGGTCATGGTGTGGCAGTTTTTCCCCCTTCTGTGTGGTATTATTCGGTCACTATGTTGTGGTAATATGTGGTCTGGTCATGGTGTGGCAGTATTCCCTGTATGTGGTATTATTGGTCATTTTTAAAAAAAAATGTATATGACACATTCCCTTAAAGAAAACTAAATAAAAATATATCTAAAAAGAGTATTGGATATTTTAAGAAAATTTTAATAGGTTAGAGTAGGGCCCTGCCAGAAGAGTCTACCTTATCGTGGTGGCGGCTTTAAAAATCTTTTGGCCAAAACAAAAGCTGATGGCTATGCATGTGGCACCGTCTGGTGGCAGCGACGTGGACGAGCGCCAGGATTCTGCAGGGATCGCATGGGGGTAAGTATAACAAGTTTTATTTGTTTTAAATACAAGTAGTTAACTAGGAGTGGGGGGGATGAGAGATGCACATGGGGGGGGGTGAGAGATGCACATGGGGGGGATGAGAGATGCACATGGGGGGGATGGGAGATGCACGGGGGGGATGAGAGCTGCACATGGGGGGGGATGAGAGCTGCACATGGGGGGGATGAGAGCTGCACATGGGGGGGATGAGAGCTGCACATGGGGGGGATGAGAGCTGCACATGGGGGGGCGAGAGATGCACATGGGGGGGGGTTATGTTTAGATAACTTTGTTGCCTTATGAAGCGCAGGGGGGGGGGGGCCCAAAAAATTTCTTGCACAGGGGCCCACTACAGTCTGTGTCCGCCCCTGGCCATTTCAATCTGTGTGAGATGCAACACATGAGAAAAATGTGCAAGAAATTTGTGACAAACCAAAGGAGTGATCCTACAACTAGTGAGATGTGGCAGATATGCTCTGAGTCAAAAATGCCTAATGTAGGTATAGTTGGATAGCAGTTTTTGTGTAAGAGTTGCTGATAATGAAATCAACCATTCCTTTGTACTGGGTCCTTTTATTTAACGTGCTCTTTGCTGAAGTTGCTGATGGCATGGGGTCAGCACCATACATGCTTCCACATCCCCTAGCTGCATTCCTGAAAACATAAGAGCAATGCTTTCCTACTAGTAGAAGTCTGATTTTCAAAAATAATAATGACAATGTAGAATTCATTAATTCATTTTCATGTATTTAGTGATACCAGAGTAGACAATCAAGCACCTTGTAACAGAGCTGGGTGAGCAGGTAGCATTAAGAAAAAGAAAATTAAACTATCAGTGACGTGGGTATAGAAGAACCAAGTGGAAACTTCAGGAAAAAAATAGCTACCAGAATACTCAGGCTGTGCACAGCAGAATCCACCAGTCTTAAGACTCCTGGAATGTTTTGAAAGGCGTGTGTTCAGTTAGTATAGTAGCTTGATGCACACTAGAATCAAAGAAGCCGGCAATAAGGCAAAGAGGAAACAAAGCCTGGTGCTGGAGCCAGGACAAGTGAGTAACAGCAGGGGAGTTGGGAATTTTCAAATAAAAATTTTATGTATTTTGGAAAGAAATACTTTTGAATTTGGAAAAGTCAGACACATTCCTAACACACACACAGGCAGAGGATAAGAAGCTGTGCAGCACAGACAAAATTCCTGCATAACAGCTAGTTGCCAAATGAGGGTGAGTATTAATCTCTATTAAGATTGCTATCCCAGGGCTTACTGAGGGAGCAAATATGAAGTGCCAGCCTTTGCTGTATTTATTTATATTGTTGTATATAAAATGAGCTGTGGGTGGGGAAGAAGGACTCACGGGCTAGCTTTATGAGTATTGGCGGCATTTTAACAGCTTTTTTTACATGAAGATAGTTAATAAAGCCATTAGACACAATATATGCCCTTTATTTTTTCAGATTAACAGAGGAGCTCTGAAGAATATTTTTCAAGAAAAAGTAAATTTTATATAATGGAACAGTCAAAATATTGTCACTAAAGAAGTGCGTGGTTTTCCAGATTCTTAAAATTTTATCCATTTACCATATTTCGCTGATAAATTAAACCAAAATATGGTTACGGGTCCAGCAGTGGAATAAGAATATAATCATCTGTCTGTGAAATCATGTTGCATTTTATATTCCTCATAATGACAGTTGTATTGTATAAATTATAAGCTGAAAATCTTAAAGAGCTTTGCTACTTTCATTTTTTCAAAGCTATACAGTATCTGAGCCAAGGTGTCCTCAGAAGTCTTGCTGTCAATGAAGGAACGCTAGGAGAACTGGTTCTCAGCTCCAGACAGACACTTCAACTGGCACGGAGCCAAAAAGGCATATTGGCTAAATATTTAGAGAAAAATACTTGTATGAATATACATTAAACATTAAAGCGAACTAGTACTTTTCTAGGCAAAAAGCAAAGAGCTGGAAAGTGTCTTGTCTGTTACTGCATACCTATGAACTGGCCATGTGTGCATATTTCACACCCCATTTTATGCAAGTCATTTCATAATTGTCAATCATTCATCATCCCCATTATATATTTATGTGGTACATAAATAACGCATCACATCTCATTGGCTGAAAACAAATTCATTGTAGCATGAACACAAGAATCATGCTGCCATAAAAATGTTGCCTTGGCTGTATAGAAATTAGTTACTGTGTTACGGTAAAGTGGTTTGGTCAAGCAATTTTCAGTTTTAAACAAAAGAAAAGTATGGTTGAAAAAATATGTGTCCATCAAGTTTAACAAAACATGGGGAATGAAAAAAAAATTGTGATGTCACAGCAGAGTAAACAAGTTTATAGTGTGTTACAACCAATGCCAATCAGTGGCGTAACTTGAGGCTCATGGGTACCAATGCAAAATCTCCAACAGGACCCCCAACCAACTATCAAAGGTCTTCAATATTAATGGTCTTCTCATATGGGCCAAAGGGACATTTTTGGGCTTCTAGACTCTAGGGCTCCGGTGCTAATGGAACCACTGCACCTATTATAGTTACGCCCCTCGTGCCGATTCTAACATTTCTGCTGCTTGAGGCTGAAATTAAAAAAGGCATCCTGCTCGACTGTTGCAATCATCCTCATGAATATTTTTGAGTGGCAGGGTGCATGCTCTACCAATGCTTAATTTAAACTACTCTTCACTGGGATCTTGCTGTGTGGAGAGACGGGTTTCAGGAACTTGATTCTAGAGAATGGTGGGTTCTCTTGCAAACCTTGCACATTGGTGATAAATTGTCACATCTCCAAGTGGACCTTGCAATAGTGACATCTGCATCTGTCAACAGCGCAGAAGTATTCACTCTGTCATAATAGAGGAGACATCATGAAGCTATGGGTGGTACAGGCTCTGTCCAGCCAGAGATGCTTGTGTGGTTAGAACCTGTAGTGCATTCTAGTCTGGCTGAATAACTGTGATTGCTGTCCAGCAGGAGTTATCAGCTCCCTGCTGTGGCCAATGGGGCAGCTTTACACTCTACTTAACCCTAGAACGCATACCTGGGGCCTCGCAGTCCCGCCCTGTTAATTGTTTTCTATTTTCTGCAAGATTACTTTAGTTAGAATTTTGAAACTCTAGGTATTCCTCAGGTACATAGTTGCTTGTCATTTTTGTTTGAGTTATTCCATGTTATTTGCACACAGGCCTAAAAGGCCCCAGGTATGTAAAAAAGTAGATTTTTATGGTCATGCGTTCTAGGGTTAAAGGGAGTCCATCAGCACACAATGACTGCTAAAACCAAGTACAGACACGCAGTGCATCTTTGGCAAAAGGCTGTCAATGGAATTGAGATCTGGGGTGTTTCCTGGCCATGGACCCAAAATTTCAATGTTTTGTTCACCGAACTTCTTAATAATCACTTTTACCTTGGACATGGTGTTTAATAATGCTGGGAAAAGCTTTGTTCATCACCAAATTGCTCCTGGATTGTTTGAAGAAGTTGCTCTTGGAAGATGTCTAGATACCAATCTATATCCATGGTAGTGTCCTTAGTCAAAATTCTGAGTGAGCTCACTCTCTTGTATGAAAAGCCCCCACGCATAAATAATCTCAGGCTGCTTCATTGTTGGCATGTCACCTTTACTTCTCTGGACAATCATACTTCCAGATGTCTCAAACAGTCTGAAGGATATCAGAAGAAATAACTTTACCCCAGTTTGTTGTCTTCCAATCCCTGCACTGTCTGTAATTGATGTTTTTCTTTACTTTAGGACAGCCTCCAAGAGCCTTTGCCTCACTGTGCAAGCAGATGCTCTGACACCTGCCTGCTGCCATTTCTGATTGAGCACTGTACTGGTGTTGAGCCAATCCAGTCTTCAGCAGGTCCCCAACTGTTATGTCAACCCATCGGCGCCCCCATCACCCAATCATATTTGGCAGATGGGCAGTTAAAATAGTGCATGGTGTAAATGCAGCTAGCTGAGAATGACAGTGGCATTCAGCAGATTAACAGCTGTGGGCAGAGAGCCTCTCCACTTGTGGCTGTTAGAGGCAGATGATGGCTAAATAACACAGCCATCATCTGCAGTGAAAGGAGTGGGCTTAGCTTCTGAGCTTGCTCCATTCATCTGCTGCTCATGAGTGCGGTACAAGATGGTTATTAAAGGATTTAAAGGATATTTCCATATCCTACAAATCTCCACGATATGCAATAAATACGTGACAGATGGGAATCCAACTGCTGAGACCCACATATATCTCATGTATGGCAATCCATTGAACTCTGCTGTCAGTGGGGAGAATGTCACTCATTCACAGTCCTCTCCATTGATGTTCCAAAAACTGTCAAGCAAAAATGGATATGGCATATACTGTATATAGGACAATGAGACAAGACATAATTTGTAAAGCATTAATATTTTCTGATCTAGAATATACAGTTAGTTAATAAATTGTTGCCTGTTCACAAATAGATTTAAACAAGCACAAAAAAAGTCTAAACCAGTTAGATATTTTGTGGTTTGCTTGTCGCAGTTACTATGCCTTATGGGTTGGAATTCGACTCCATTCACTTGCATTATTCTGTGATTTGGCAGCATATAGCGATCTTGTGCCACACAAAATTGCCATGTAGCCACAGCATTCAACATGTTTTTTTATGTACAGTACATGTATTGCATGGGGTACAAGTCACAGCCCCAGAGGATATGTTAATGTTTTTCCAGTCCAGATGAGTGTTGTTGGACAGTGCTTGTAAGCGCGAGCACATTTGCAATTTACTGTTTATTAAAATGTATAAATTTATAATGCTCTTGATACATTAACTCCTTTCCTTTTTACAAAAAAATAGGAGATAGTTCACTGCAGCAATCTCAGCCAGCTTCAAAGCAATGCTTTCAAGTTCAATTATTATTATTATTATTATTTATTATTATAGTGCCATTTATTCCATGGCGCTTTACATGTGAAAAAGGGGGTATAATACAAGAACAATTTCAATAATCTTGAACACAATGTGACAGCGACTGGTACAGGCGGAGCGAGGACCCTGCCCGCGAGGGCTCACAATCTACGAGGGATGGGTGAGGATACAGTAGGTGAGGGTAGAGCTGGTCGTGCAGCGGTATGGTGGAGCGGTGGTTACTGCAGGTTGTAGGCTTGTCGGAAGAGGTGGGTCTTCAGGTTCCTTTTGAAGGTTTCCACGGTAGGCGAGAGTCTGATACGTTGGGGTAGAGAGTTCCAGAGTAGGGCGGAAGCACGGGAGAAATCTTGTATACGGTTGTGGGAGGAGGAGATAAGAGGGGAGTAGAGCAGGAGATCTTGTGAGGATCGGAGGTTGCGTGCAGGTATGTAACGGGAGACTAGGTCGGAGATATATGGAGGAGACAGGTTGTGAATGGCTTTGTATGTCATGGTTAGGGTTTTGAACTGGAGTCTCTGAGCAATGGGGAGCCAGTGAAGAGATTGACAGAGAGGAGAGGCCGGGGAATAGCGGGGGGACAGGTTGATTAGTCGAGCAGCAGAGTTTATGATAGATTGGAGGGGTGCAAGAGTGTTAGAGGGGAGGCCACAGAGCAGGAGGTTGCAGTAGTCAAGGCGGGAGATGATGAGGGCATGCACTAGTGTTTTTGCAGATTCATGGTTTAGGAATGTGCGGATCCGGGAGATATTTTTAAGTTGGAGTCGGCAGGAAGTGGAAAGGGCTTGGATATGTGGTTTGAAGGAGAGTTCCGAGTCCAGGGTTACCCCGAGGCAGCGAGTTTGAGGGACTGGGGAGAGTGGGCAGCCATTGACTATGATGGATAGGTCAGTTGGGAGGGTTGAATGAGATGGCGGAAAGATGATGAATTCTGTTTTGTCCATGTTAAGTTTTAGAAATCTAGCAGAGAAGAAGGATGAAATAGCAGACAGACATTGTGGGATTTTGGTTAATACGGAGGTGATATCGGGTCCAGAGAGGTAGATCTGTGTGTCATCAGCATAGAGGTGATAATGAAAGCCATGAGACTCTATGAGCTGTCCCAGGCCTAAGTTCAATAGCAAACAGCTTGTAAGCACTGTGCATGTTAGGCCACTGCTGCTAGACAGAAGTGGTGGTCGGTCACCAAGACAATGAGTTGTATGCAGAAGAAAAGTGTTAATATCTCAATAGCAGCTAAAAAATGTAATAAACACTAATTTCAAAAGTGTTAGATTTTATAAGCACTATCCAACAATAAACATTTATGAAGATGGAAATAACCCTATAGGCAACAAAAAGAGGGGTTATCCTTTTATTTATGTTTATGTAATGGCGCACTGTATCTGGAATCTGAAAGTCTGAGAGATCTTAATAGAGGTTCCACAGAAAGGCATTGCTCGAAGGGGACTACAAAATACAATAAAAAGTAACAAAATAATGTATTAAAAAAATAATTTAAAAAACCCTGAATAATTTGAATCACCTCTCTTTCACCACATTTAAAGCAAAGATCTTATAAAAATATAAAAAAAAACACATATTTGGTACTGATTCATCCATAAAAGTCATTTTGATCAAAACATAAATTTAATTAATCTGATTGATAAAAACTGTAAAGAGAAAAAAATGTAAGCGCCAGAATTGCAGGGTTACTCGGCCAAAAATCACAATAAGAAGCGATCAAAACCTTGTATTTGCTCTAAAATGGTATCAATAGAAACATCAGGTCAACCTGAAAAACAAGCCCTCAAACAACTTTATCAACTGAAACATAAAAATGTTACAGGTCTTGAAAAATGACGACACAAGCAAATTTTTTAACCTCACTTAAAAAAAAACACTATGCAAGTTTGGTGTTGTCGTAATCGTACTGATCTGAAGAATCATATTTCCAGGTCATTTTTACTGAAAAGTTTATGTCATCAATATAGAACCCAAAAATAGAAATGAAATGAGGATTTTTTTTTCAGAATTTTATTTCACTTGAATTTTTTTCCCCATTTTCCAATACAATAAGTGATAAAATGAAGGGGTTGTTTAAAGCTCAACAATTTTCTAAAAACTATTTTACAAATATAACTAAGCTGTATTACACTTAAAAGGATTCTCAGCAAAAAAATATACCAGGCACTGTATTAGTAGATGCATGGCAGCTGGTATTAGCAGCTATCACCCACGCATTTCATTCTAATGAATAGGACAGGCATACATTTTTCAGCCAATTAATATTGATGTAACATTATCTGCCCCTCTCACCTCTCAATGTGGAGGTGAGAGGCACTCTTTAATCTTCATTATTTTGAATAGGGATGAGTAACAATACCAGACATGGCCCATAGACAGGTGTCACACTGTTTCTGGAAAAAAAAAATGTTTTTAATATTATGTCTCTGTTTTTTGAGACTCTATTCTACTTAAAGGGAATCTGTCAGCAGGTTTTTGCTATGTAACAACAGGAGGTAGAGGTTAAACACTGAATTCAACGATGCGTAATTTATTCTGTGTGCTATTATTTACTTGGACTGAAGGTTTTATCACTAGAACATTATCATTGCCAGGTCTGACTGCTAGACTGACTCCTCCCCCTTCTGTGATAAGTTCCTAACTGTCTATAGACAATCTACACAGAGAGCCTGGTGTGGGCGGGGTTGGCTTTCTCAGCTCTGCTTCATTGCTAAATCTAAAAACTCTGTTTTAGAACCCGTGCACCCAGTAACCTAAGTGATACATCATTGGATTCAGCTTCTCTTTGCCTACATCAGGCTGCTCTCAGATGAGATAGAAAAATTCTGCTGACAGAATCCCTTTAATTATTGTCCTCCTGTTATTTAGTCTGTGATATATGTATACACTGAACTCTGTCTCCTTCCTTGGTGTTTCTCCCAGTTTAAGCCCCACCAAGT
Source organism: Phyllobates terribilis (assembly GCF_046119375.1). Taxonomy (NCBI): domain Eukaryota; kingdom Metazoa; phylum Chordata; class Amphibia; order Anura; family Dendrobatidae; genus Phyllobates; species Phyllobates terribilis. The sequence continues at coordinate 403,764,524 of NW_027362761.1, read as the reverse complement.
CTTAGAAGACATATAACTGCTGTCAAATGCTTAAGGGATACCCAAGCAACCCTAGAAGATTTATTACTATATGTTTACCAATTTGGCATAACTGTAATAGAAAAAAATGTGATTTGATGCAAACACCATGACTATGAACCCCAACTCTTGACATTTTTACAACAATGACCACAAGTCACACTTACCACTTTGTATTTAATTAAGTCTTCCTTCTTAGAAAAGTGTTGCTTAACAATTTATGTAACCTACAGGCAGTTCTTATAGGGTCTATTACTACACTGTACGCGGTTATAGTTATGAGACTCCGAGACTGAAAGGAAGTTCTAAATTCTTCACAGACTTCACATAATCAATTCACACAATGCAAAGTGCTCTCCTAATAGAGGAGTTGGACAAAATTATGAGACTGTCATTGCTTGTTATCCTGTTAATGTATCAGAGATTTTAGAGATTGGTTCAAAAGGTCTGTGATTTAACGTTGTGTGGCCACTTCTGTATTTCATACTCAGCGGTAAGCTGCTTGGAAATATTTATTGGTTATGCATCATTGTCTCACTTATTTCCTCACGTCCCTGCTCAGGAGAATGCATTTGTTTGAAATGGAAATGAATGTCGTATGTGCACAGAAAATAAAATAAGGACCTCAACGCTGATTTCATAGACCTTTTTCTCAATTTAAAGGGGTTTCAACTGCTGCTTAAAGGGAATCTGTTAGCAGGTTTTTGCTCTGTAATATGAAGTCAGCATGAGGTAGGGGTTAAAACAATGAATTAAAAGATGTCACTTATCAGGCTGTGTGCTGTTGTTTACTTACAATAAAGGTTTTATCACTAGGAGATTATCACTGCCAAGTCTGATGTGCACACGACTGCTAGTCCAACTCTGCCCCCTCCTCTGATAGGCAACTCACTGTCTATAGACATTGTACATACAGAGCCTGATGTGCGGAGTTAGCTTCCATAGCTCTGCTTCATTATATATCTAATGTAATAAACTCTGATTTTGTCATAACTGCTGCACCCAGTAAACTAAGGGATACATCATTGGAATCAGGGTCTTTTCATGAAAAGATATGATTGTCAAAATAATCAATGTATATTGTCTGCAAAAAAATAGAAATCGGTGTCTAATGTTTGGAATCATGCTAATGTTTGGAGCGTATAAGTACATAGAATTACATAAGTACATAGGATTAGACTGTATATACAATTGTACCCTAAAGTCTGCTGAGATGTGTCCAGGGGCGTAACTATAATAGGTGCAGGGGTTGCAATTGCATCCGGGCTCTAGAGACTAGGGGGTCAATAATGTCACTTTGCCCCATAAGAAAAAAAACTATTTCTATTAAACACCTATGATCATTGGGGGCCCTGTTGGAGATTTTGCATTGGGGCCCACAAGCATCAGGTTATGCCACTGGATGTGTCATTGCACTTTGTATACTAACACAGCACAAAATGCCCATTTATACCAGCAAATATAATTTCATTCATAATAAACTTTAAGACATGAGTATCAATAGTCTAAAGTTTTACATGTATAATGGATGCATTATTCCTGGAAATAATAAAATGGTCAGTATGAACCTTTACTGTAGCTCATAGCTAGAATATCTTCGTTTATTCACTGCTTTTTCTTTATATTTTTCTTCTTTTTTGTTTCACCAAAGTCAAAATCAGTCACTCAGGGGGCATCCTAAAGTATCTCAGAAGGCTTTTATCTACACTAAACCTCTGTGTTCTTCTGTTTGTAATTATTAAGGGCACTCTTAAGGAAGATGAAATAGGACTAGCTTTCAACTGTAGTGCTTAGTAATAACATTTAACAGGATTTCCAACATCAGTATCGAAGCCGTGAAATGTTTCTTATTGCTGTACCCACTGTAATAAGTAATGGCGTCGATTCCAAAGTGTTAGAGTTTGCCCTTTAGCTTAAACCATACATTTTATATGTAATGGGCATTTTTATATAATTTGTATAAAATTTATGTTCTATCCTTACACATAGTAGATGCAGATGCAAAAAAGGCTTTTGGAATTAACCTCTGGGATACTTATCTCTAGGAAATGCTGTAAAAGAATAAATGCATTTTGGGTTTAACATGACTTTGCATGAAGCTCAAGTCATTGCAAAGGAGCATATATGCGAGGGTTTTAGCTTCCTCTGTAAAAACTACAAATTCTATGTTCTTTATTTGACTGTCTTGCATGTGCCGCCTATTGATGACAATGGTGCTTTTGTATTTCATGGTATGGTATTTTTCAGTCAACTGTTAATTATAGTCTTGGTGTCAAGCAAAATGGCATTACTAGTATTGGATGGCAGCTTCTTTGTGTACTACAATATTGGAACGTTGCATTAAGTATATGGTACATTTCATAGGCATCCATTCAGTATAATGAGATACACTACCTTATTCAGTGCTGTTATAAAGATTGGAAAAAATTTAGCAAGAAAAAAATAGTTTTTAGGAATAGCCCAGGAATAGTGACCGCTTGATCGTCAACGAGGGATCGGCTTAAGTGATAGCCGAGACCCATCTGTCGCTGCCGGGAGCAGTGCCTGCACCGCTCAGAGCTGCTTAACCCTCTAAATGCTGAGATAAATAGCGATTGCAGCATTTAGAAGGCTGGGAGAGAGAGGGGGCTTCCTCTCCAGTCTGATCGGCACCCCTGCAATGCCATCGTGAGGGCCCAATTGTTTTAATTTCAACCCGAGGTCAAATGATGACCTCTGGGTCTGCCAGTTACAATGGCCTGCTAAGATCATGCCAAGAGCATGGTCTAAAATGCAATCTGATGGATATAATGCATTGCAATGCTGATACCAGGGATCAGAGTAAAAGAAGTTAGAGCCCCATGGAGGGACTAAGTAAAAAAGTAAAATAAATGTTTAAAAAAATTATAAAAATAAAAATAATAAAAAAATCACAAATAAAGAAAAAAAAATGTGTATATATATATATATTTATATTATACCAATAACTACCTATATTTATGTAAAAAGAAATACTCTTCAAGGCCATACTCACACATAGCATAAGTAATGCGCTATTTTTATTGTACTTTTTTACTGCGGAAAATCTGCTGCGTTTAGTTGTCCAAGCAAAGTTATTGTTCATGAAACTCATGCCATTTGAACTTTGCATATATTGATGTGTTTTGTCTCTCTGTAACAGAGAGTTGTGTTTGATCTCAAGTAAAAAAAACACAGTAGCGATTTTAAGTGCAGTAACTAAGCTTTTCTTTAAAAAAAATGCATCTACCCCAAAAATACTTCAAAGATAGGAAATAACACATCGAAATGATGCAGCAAAACCACAATAGTCACAGAAGCTTGTTATTGAGTATTTGGTGGGGACACCTGCATAAAACTTGTGGATAAAAAGCAGCAGAAAAAATACAGCCTTTCCCCCGACATTTGAACATGGCCCAACTGTATCTCTATCCATATCACAAAATCCTTCCTGGTTAAAAAGAAAAATTCAAAACTTTTGCATGTAATTTAACAGGTTTTGGATGCTGCAAACTTTGGAGACTTTGAAGCTTGATTTCAAATAGACTTTTACTGTCTCCACTTCTGCTTCTTGTTCTTCTGTATATTGTATCTCGTGATTTACAAAGCTGTCAGTTACATGACCTGAATGGTCTTTGTGTTTGCAATGCTTGTCCTGTTTTTCTTGTTTTCTAATGCTATAGATCTTAAAAAGAAGGCCAAGACCAATCTTCAAACATTGTACATGCTATGTTGGATTCACCTTAAGACAGTATATCAATATTTGCTGTATATTTCAGCAGCTTTTAAGTCATATTCTTTTCAACTACAAGAAAAAATATTATATAAAGAAAGCACAATATTAACATTTTTCATGTGTCGGGCAACAGTCGTCAGATTTATTTATAGGCATAGGCAGCCTGTGACTATAGGCACCAATTCTGAAGGGTGTCTGCTAATAGGAGAATATATGTACTGTATGTATGTACTGCACTATGGGGGTGATTCATCTGTAGCACCCTGAGGATTCGGCTGCTACAGGGGTATTGCACCTCAACCCAGAGGTGTGATATTCCACTCCCGGGTAAGGAAGGAGTGTGGAACTGAGCTCGGTAGGCTGCATGCACTACACACATCCCATTTCCGAGGAGCAGACCGACGGTACTCCCACTTAGAAATGTGCAGGTACGACCGAGTCTGTTCCTGGCTGGAGTGGGAGGGGGGTGGTACATCCCAAGTAGTGTAGGGGCAGATAGGGGGAGCAGCCTGGGTAAAGATAGGAGCTCATTGGGTGCTGGTCACCTGAGCTCACACATAGAGGGTGTATATAAGGTGGGCACCAACTAAGAACAGGGTCAGTTGCAGAGAGAAAGTCAGCGAGCGGAGGAGAAGAGAGACCCAGAGTGAGAGAGGAGAGAGAGAGACCCAGAGGGGGGAAACAGAAGAAAAGGACTCCAAGAACCCAAATTAAATCCCCGGGTGAAGAGTCGGCACAGGGTACCGGAACCCAAGCTGGTGGGGGCAAAAACACACCCCAGCCAGAGACCGGAGACCGTGGGCAGCGTTTGCCACGGTCACCCACCACATCCACCACGAAGGCATACCACGTGGAGGGTCAGGGAACCCGAGGCCAAGGGTCTCCCAACAGAAGGCCCGAGGGAGCTGGACCTGGGTGGATCAATAGTGGGGACGGCCAGAGAAAGGACAGAAGGAGAGCTCAGGGTCACGCTCCGGACTTATTTGGGGGTTGGCTGGATCCAGAACCTGGTGGACGCAGCACGGCTCGGGAGGTCACTCGAAGCTGGAGTGACCAGAACATCAGCAGTGAGTAAACATCCTAAACTGCATAACCCGACTCTGTCTCTGATTGCCGTCTACACTGCATCACCACAACTCCCATCCTCTGCACCTGATCCCCCTGAGGCTATACCCCTCCCGTTGGGGGTTATCCTATCAAGCTGCACCAACACCACCAGCCTCAGCGGACCCTGCTGCAGCGGCGGCCACAGTGACCGCAACACAACGGGTGGCGTAGTCGACATTAAGAACTTGATAACATCTGTAGGACTGCCACATACAACTGAGTTTGACACCCTGGGCACGGACCGGGTCACAGCCACTCGGAAGACTACAACCCCCATCTGATCCGGCTCCGGATATTCCCCCTAAAGAATATGGCCCAGGGGGCGCGTCACATCAAGACTGATCCTCTTGCTGGTCTTGATAACATGATGTTTTAGAGCAGATGCTCCTGATTCATTAAGAGGCTCATGCCTCTTAAAGGGTTTTTTCCACATACAAAGTACATTTTAATCAATAGATTTTGGAATACAATAAGTTCCACAATTGGATGTGTTAAAAAAATGTTCCTGTGCTGAGATAATCTTATAAATAATCTTATAAATGTGCCCCTGCTGTTTTCTGTGTAATGGATGTGTCTGACCGTGCAGGAACATGGTCTGATCATACCACAGCAAAAGAAAGTATACCGATATAACAGCATGGGTTCACAGCTGATGGATTCTGTAAGGAAAAACTTTCCCCTGCCTGTTCAAAAACTTGCTTTACCTCACAGAATCCATCTAGTGATCCAATGCTGTCCTGTCTGTATACTCTTTTGCACCTCCATTGCCCAGGAGCTGTGGTATATCTGACCATGCTTATGTACGATCAGACACATCCATTACACAGGGGCACATTTATAAGATTACACCGGGACAAGAACATTTTCTGAACGCATCCAATTGTGGATTTTATTTTTATTTTAAGATCTATTAATTAAAATGGACTTTGTTCATTAAGGAAAAAAGAAAACTCCCTTAATGAATAATGCTAGGCGAGTAGTGGCTTGGCGCAATCTTATGTTTGCGTCAAATAATGCGACTTTTCAACGCTTCGAGTCTTCATATTCCCTGTGCTGTGGCAGTGGCAGGAGGACAGCTTTTCATTCTCTCAGTGGCATTTGCCCTCACTTTGCACTCAACAGTTGGGTCCGTAAACATAAATCCCAATATCTTCGTGCTAAAGCAAATCATTCATTCTAAAAATTAATCTGTCGAGAGATCGTTTTAAATGTCTTAAATAAGATATCATCAAAGCTGCCAAGTAATCCCAAATCATGTGAAAGATTTAGGTCAGACTGGTAGTTTTCCAGAACTAAATTTAGCAACTTAAAAAGAAACGCAGTTAAATATCATAGACCGCCTCCAGCTGAACACGAGACTCAAGTTTTCCTATTATTCTCTGACAACAAGCCCCATAAATGTATTTAACTGTGAGAAGAGCATCAATCAATTCTAAATTCCCCGACACTGTCCAAAACGTCCAAACATTAAAATGCATAAATCCTAATTTTCTAATGTAGCTTCACCACAGCTCCATTTACTGATCGCCTGGAAGAAACAAAAGGAAAATTAAGCAGAAACATTTATTTTGTGTCTTGTTTTGTGTGAATGTAATGAGTGCGTCCGGATCTTTTGTGAGAAATAACATGAATGGTGTAGTGTCACAATTTTCATGCACATCATTTCTTAAGAAAATTGGCATGCATAAATAATCTACCTGCACATTACGGCTTCCTTCAATTCTCTGCTACTATATATAGGAGTAAACAAAGAGGAACCACTTTGCTGCTCTCAGAATCTGACATGTCATTTCGCTCTAAGTATCACCTGCCATTAACTGATAAAACAGGACACTCTGCTTGGTTATCCAGGCTGGTGCATAACCTTACAATAAAAACATTATTTATCTCACTCTTTGCAGAAAGAAATGGAAGAAAAAAGACACAAATGCAGGGATCAAATCATCTGCATACATATAGGATACCACATTATGATCCTAATATATCATACCTGAAAAATAGAGTAAAAAGTTACACTAAATATGGCTGTTGCAAAAACACATGCTATTTATCAAATCTTTTGCACTACATCTTTGTTCACTAACCCATACTAAAACCAGGCTAAGCCCCATTGGGTTTCTGTAACTTCTTGGTGGGGAGAATAAGCACCAGCCATCTAGACTAAACTGGTAGCCAGACAGACCCAATATTTGTCAAGATTTATTAGGAGCAATTTCACTTTGGAAGCTTTTACACCCATGAGAATACAAGTGAATAATTATGTTTATAAATATCCTATTTAAAGGGCCGGTCCAGTTCGAAACCCTAAAACCCTAATAAGAAATTCTGAATTGATAGAGCGTTTTGGTTTCCACTTCTACTCAAGATCCTTGAATCTATTCAACATGGAGGACAGAATCTCTCCCTTGACAGGCATTACACAGACAAAACATTTATTTGGGTACTGTATAATACTTAATTTCACCTTTGGTGGCACTACAGGGAAACAACACTAATGGCACCACACACTTTACGTAAAAGTTGGCCTTTGAAGTGTGGGGAGAATCTGGAGTAAACCCATATAAACATGGGGAGAACACACAAATTCCTTGCAGATGTTGTCTTTAGTGGGATTTGAACCCAGGACCCCAGTGCTGCTAACCACTGACTCAGGGTAACATCATCCTGGTGTGAGACAAGTGATGTGCAATGTATTCCATAATGCCCCCCACCCCTCTCCCACTAATATGCTTGCAGGAGGCAAAGAAGGCCAACTGTGGCATGTGTTTAATAGTACCACTGCCTGGACATCTTGTGCCTGTGATGGTGGTGCTTCTGCTGCTAGCAGCTCCCATCTTCTTCGAAGTGGTATGGTTTTTTTTTGCTTTTTTTATGCTTTACCTCCCATTGACATTGTCTGTTTTTCTTCAGTATTAATTTTTTAGAACACTTATAATTAACTTTTTAATAATTGATAATATTCAGCCCTTGCCAAAAAGGACATGAAAAGAAAATCTAGGTAGGTGGGTACCTAGTTTTTTTTATGTAAAACATATTGTGCTATCTTGCTTATGGCTTCGAGCGCATTATGAATGCAGAAAAAAAGTATAATTCACATGCAGCAGGACAGATTCCATGTATGCCATATCACTCATCAATCATAAGGAGTATAGCACTGGTGTGTGCACTTTCCTTATCTCTCTCTTACCCTATCAATTGAATCTTTATATTGATCCGAGACTAAGTTGCTTTTGGAGCATGTTTATATACCATCCTTTATTTATGGCAGTGTCTGAGGCTAACGTACGAGTGAGTCCTCACCCATGATTCAGAAGCAAGACCACTCATAAATGGTCTCCAGATGCTATAGTTTTGGCGTGACATAGGACTCATGGTAACGCTCACATTTTCTTTGAACACTTTTTTTTTCAGATGTCACAAACAGTCTGAAGGGGTTTCATCAGATAAAATTACCCCAATTTGTAATTCATTCCTGGCACTTCCTGCAGATTGTCAGTCTGTCGAGGATGTTTTTTGTGGAGAGAAGTGGTTTCGTTACTGTGATTATTTATACCAGGCCTTTGCTTAACTGTGCATGCAGGTGCCAACACCTGGCTGCTGTTGTTCTTGAGTAAGCTCGGCACTGGTGTTGAATGATCCAATATCTTTATCCTCTATGCAGATGGTTCTGACACTTGATGGACTTTCTTCACTGCTATTTAACCACTCTCTTTAAAGTTCTTGATGATCTGATAAATGGTTGATTTTGGGCCAATTTTACAAGCAGAACTGTCCTTGCCTGTAAAGTCCTTTTTATGCAAAGCAATGATGACTGCACATTTTCCTTGGAGGTAACCATGGTTAACAGAAAGACAATGATTTCAAGCACCAGCCTCCTTTTAAAGTAACCAGCCTACTCTTATAATTCAATCAGCATGACAGAGTGATGTCAGTTACTTTTTCCTTGTTAACACTTTTTCCTGACCTAACAAGATCACTGAAATGATGTATGCAGATAATTTTGTGACAAAGCTAAAATTCAATGGACACAGGTTTTTTTGTGGTTAAATTACTTTTCATGGTAAAGAATGGCTGCAATTTTTGTTCAATTCATCTGATCATTCTTCTTAACAAGTTGGAATTAATTCGAACTGAAACTATAAATACTAAAGCAGCAAAGTGTGAAAACCCAAATTTTGCGTTAGTCTCAAAACTTGTGTTCACCACTTACTGTAGAGTAAGTGCAGAGATGCAGTGTGGACCTAAACAAAATGCTATTTTTCAACTGTACCATATTTTTCGGACTATAAGACGCACCGGACCAAAAGACGCACCTAGGTTTTAGAGGAAGAAAATAGGGGAAAAAAATGTAAGCAAAAAATGTGGTCATGATGCCCTGTTATGGAGAGGGGGTCTGCTGCTGACCCTGCTATTGGGGTAATGTTCCCCAATTCTGTTAATATCCTCCATCCTGGTATATATGGCCCCTCCTTCCTGGTATACGTGGCCCCCATCCCCATCCTGGTATGCATAGCACCCTGTGATCCCCATTCTAGTATTCATGGTACCCCTTTATCCTCCATCCTGGTATGCATGGCACCCCTTGATCCCCCATCCTGGTATTCATGGCACCCCTTGATCCCCCATTCTGGTATTCATGGTACCCTCTGATCCCCATCTTAGCATTCATGGCACCCCTTGATCCCCCATCCTGGTATTCCTGGCACCCCTTGATCCCTATCCTGGTATTCATGGCACCCCTTTATCCCCCATCCTGGTATTCATGGCACCCCTTTATCCCCCATTCTGGTATTCATGGCACCCCTTGATCCCCCATCCTGGTATGCATGGCACCCCTTGATCCCCCATCCTGGTATGAATGGCACCCCTTGATACTCTATCTTGGTATGCATGGCACCCCTTGAGCTCTCATCCTGGTATGCATGGCACCCCTTGAGCCCCCATCCTGGTATGCATGGCACCCTCTGAGCCCCCATCCTGGTATGCATGGCACCCTCTGACCCCCCATTACGCTGCCCACAAAAAAAATAAGTAATCATACTCACCTCCTCTCTCCTCCAGAGTTGTGCTCCAGCGTTGCTGACACGCTCACTAAGTGAGCCGCGCATGGCAGGGCGCACATGGCGTCCCTGCCATGCGCCCTCACACAATGTGAGATGCTGTGCTGGAATAGTCTCTGCTCCCCACACCTGGACTCTGTGCATGGGTTGCAGTGACCATTCAGTCTCTTCAATAGCCGTCACACTGTACCGCAGCGTGGCTCCTGTTGCTGCTCTGCGGTCAGTGTGCCTGCTATTAAAGACCATGAATATTCACTACAACCCATGGGAGTGGGTTGTAGGGAATATTCATGAGCTGTAACAGCGGGCACACAGACCGCAGAGCGACAGCAGGAGCCGCACTGCGGCTCCAGTGTGCCGGCTATTAAGAGAAATGAATAGTCATTGCTCTCCACGCCCATGGGTGGGGGGAGCAGGGAATATTCATTTTCTTTAGTAGCGGGCACAGCATAAGCTGCAGCAGGCGGCTGCTGCCTCCTGTGCCATGCTGATCCCCCGCTGCCGCTTCCCCACACCCACCACCACACACAGCCAGGTATATAGTATTTGGATTATAAGACGCACCCTCCACTTTCCTCCAAAATTTTGGAGGAAAAAAGTGCGTCTTATAGTCCGAAAAATACAATATTTTTATACCTTTGAGATTATTTGTAAAAATGTTTTTTACATAGGAAAACGTTATCTACCATGACTAGGTGACGTTATTTACATGGATTTCTACTCTAAAATTACACCTCAGTAGACTGCCTCTCTAAATTGGTGTTGGGCTATTGCTATAATTGCAGAAAAAGAAATGGACCCCACATCCAAAAATCATACATTGATCTACCACAGATAAGCAAAAATTAACAAAAATTAAAATGAGGTTCTTAGTTTAAAATTCTGATCAGACGGTATGAAGCCCACTAACACATCATGGTGAACCTCTCAGTGGGTCCCTGACCTAAAAGGTGCAATGTGCAAACCAACCCTGAAGCATCTGTGCACCAGCAAGGGGAATGACCTAGTGCCCTACAGCGCCCATGATGCAAGGCAAAGCCCCCACCAATCGAGGCACAGTGCCACAGCAGCAATAGTCACCACACCGCATCAACACCAAATGAAAGACGCTGAAAAAGCTCACCTTACACATGTTCTCAAACTGTGAGCCGAGAGCAAAAATAGGCAGAAACCCTCTTGTAGTCTCCTCCTAATTAAAAACAGCTGGGTCAAATGGGAGAAGTACTGGTCCAATTAAAACAAAAAAGAGAGGGCAGCATACAGTATGCTTTAACTGTAGAAAAAAGATGTGGACGGCACATCCAAAAATCATACATTGATCTATTGTGGCTATGCAAAATTAACAAAATGAGCATTAGGTTCTAAGTTTAACATTCTGATAAGATTGTACTTAAAAAATGTATTCAATATCTGTATAAGCAATTACATTTTCAATATTTGTATATGTACGGAGTATTAGAGCCTTGATTTTGAGCCTATGATAGATATGCCCCGAGAAGGTACATTCCATGCTTCTAAGGTCTCATTCAGATGCCACCTTCTTCACAGATACAACACGCACCTATTATTATCTATGAGAATTTTTCCATGCTCATTTTGCAGACAGAATTGCATAAGTGTAAGAGTAAACTACAATGTTAAGATTAATAGTTAATAGCCTCTTATGTTCCAAATTATTTAAAGACAGTAATGTATAAAAACTAATATTAATGCATATATGTGAATATCAGAGTATTCACAAAGCCACACTCACACAGGTATACATAAAATACAAATCAATTTTATAGGACATGATTAAAAAAGAATAAGACAAAAAGTATGTAACGTTTCAGATAAATTCAGGTAAACAAGGGCTGTGGGATCACAGCTAAATATTAACAGCCTCAGAAATATCAGATAGCAGCTTTACACTGCATATATATGAAAGTTGTTATGTATAACAAAACCATGCACAATCTCAATCTATCCACCATGAGGTATATAGAAACAGCTCCTAAATATACACATTTTAAAGTGCTAAGTAGTGATGAGCGAGCATGCTCGTTACTCGAGATTTATCTTTAGCGTGCTTGGCCGTTATGTTTGAGTCACTCCATGCACATGATTTGCGACTGTTTGACAGCTTTAATACATGTGAGGAATGCCTTGTTCTTAGTCGCAAATCATGTGCGCGGAGTGACTAAAACATAACGGCCGAGCACGCTAAAGATACTTGGCGAGCACCCGAGCATGCTTGCCGAAAGGGTTAACAGAACATACTTGCTCACCACTAGTACTAATACATGTTAGGAAAGGTGAAAACCTACATAGGTGTCAGAGTCATACAGATACAGAAATCCAAGAAAAGAAAATCCCATATGTCTATTAATAATGTAATGCTAATGCATATAATGAGGGAGCAAATCATAAATCTTAAACTCAAATATATTGCTGCTTAACCATAGTACAATGTGGAAACCACCATGACCACCCCCAAAAACTAAAGTGTTCTTACCTACAATTATAGACAATAATACATATCTGATTTAGACTAATGTAAAAGTTCTATGTTAGAGATAGACAGATACATCACTATTGATTCGAGCTTACACTAAAATCAGTGATTTTTTTCTCCTCCTGTTATTTATTACCTTTTTTTGCCCAATTACTGTCTGTGAATATCCAATATCGAGGGTTATTTGTCACGTATCTCTCTTGACTACTGTTTTCCCATGAGTACAATATCCCACTTGGCTTTTTCATTTATCAGATCACCTTGACTACTTGTCTTCAGTTTGACTGCTGAGCCATAGACATATTGGATGTATGCTGCTAGTAATCACTTCTTCTGTATTCTCATGTCAATCATGTGTTTCTAAAGTTAGTGACAATTTATTTCTGACATGTAGACTGGAAAGTCTGTCCCCATCAGAAAAAAATCAGAGAAAAGTCACCTTCTAACCTTTGTTTTCTGAAACTTCCCTAAGTAAAAACCTTGATAATTACCTCTTATTTGATGTCTTCTTATCTTGAAATGAATAACCTCATCATCTTTAAAAATCCAGGGAAGCAAAAAACTGAAGATATGTCATCCATTTGTGTCCATATCCTTGTGGCACTGTACAGAGGCTGCCACTAGAGAAGAGTCGATCTGTTGAAATTCAAATTCGTGAGATTCGCTCAAAATCAGCTGGAAACTTGATTCACCTTGAATATATTAAGTGCACACCAGTGGTCTAAAAATAGTCCGATGGACCATGGTGCAAAATTTGGACTTGGGCCCCCCTCGCATGTTAGTCAGATGTATGGGCCCTTGTAGTGTTCAAAATCCTTTAAAGACATATATGTTCACCTCCATTTCATTATCTTGCAATGTCCCCCATCCTGGGCCCCTTCCAGGTATATATGCCACCCATCCTGGGTCCCTGCCAGGTATATATGTCCCCCATCCTGAGTCCCTTTCTTGTATATATGTCCCCCATCCTTACCCCCCTGGTATATATGCCCCCCATCATGGTATTTATGTACCTCATCCTGGAAAATATGTCCTCTATCCTGGTATATATGTCCCCCATCCTGGGCCCCTTCCTGGTATATATGATCCACATCCTTGTTCCTGGTATACATGTCCGCCATACGTGGCCTCTTCCTGGTATATATGTCCCCCATTCTGGTATACATGTCCCCCTTGTTAGCATACAGGCCGCATTTTCTGGTATAGATATGTCCTCCATCTTGGGTCCCTTTCTGGAATATTTGTCCCCCATTCTGCCTCTGCATTAAAGAATAAAACATTCTTCTCACCTTCCTCCAATCCCATGACATGCGGCATCCTCTTCTGTAGTCGGCACAGAGGCTGGCAGCTGACATTGGCATACTTGCTATGGCGATGCATGAAGTCACTGCCACGTGATGCTAATGTCTGGCATGCTGACATCAGCTGCCGAGCTCTGATTGGCTGTCCGCATGTATTGCAGTGAACGGAGATGGAAGGTCCCAACGCGGCAATACACTTTAGGTGGATGTGCATCCTCAGAAAAAATATTTTCTCGACCTTCCACAAACCAGTTCTGCTATCACCGGACCTCCTATTGGCTCTTTTGTCTTTCATGTATCATCTCATTCTGATCCTTGGTTTTTGGCATCACTGTTCTTCACTAAGCTTCACACCACCACATGGGGCACAGAACACATTTATGACGTTAATTACATACGCCACTCAACACATGACCGTGTTCAAAGCACCACAAATCATTAACATGAATCATGCCTCATGTGATAGCATGGGCCTAGTGAAAAATGGCAATGCTGGAGGCCTGGAAAGAGAAGAAGATAAAGGATAGAAGACAGAAGAACCGATTGGAGGAACTGCAGCAGTAGTAGAGGTATGGGGAGGGCTCAAGTGAGGTGAGTATACAATTTTTTAACCTCTCTCAAATCTAGCAAAATGGTGGCACAATGGTTGGCTACTATTTTGCTGAAATTTGGGCAAATCAAATTGCAAAAAATTTGAATACTGGCAAATCCAATTTTTGAGATCATTGTAACAAATTAAATGTGTTATGAATTGACTTGCTTAGATTTAGTTATTACCCTGTCTACAATGGAGCTCACAATATAATTTCACAATCCCAATAAACATGTACAGGCTAGTGCCAGTTTCATATGAAGTCTTTTAACCATGTGTTTGTAGTATGGTAAAAAAAAACAATGTGATCATGTATACTTCATGCAGATGTTATCCTTGGTCACACTGAAACCCAGGTGTCCAAGAGATGGAATGTAACAGTGCCAATCAGTGACCCACCATGTTGTCTGAATAAATCTCTGCTATTATATTATTCATATGTCAACGACTTGATGAAAGATCTGAGCACCAAATGAAACATATATCCTACTGTGTTGAAAAGCATTAGAAATGTAATAAAAAAGATGAATTTATTTCTATATTAATAATGAAGACACTTGAAATTGTGTTAAAGTATCTTTGCCTAATTTGTGGCCAGCTGAGAGTTTTATCGTCTTTCTCTGTTTCTTTCTCAATCTCATGTATAAGAAATAAAGAAGACAATGCAATGAAAAATGTAGACAAATACTTATAAGAGTCAATGAGATTGTAGCTTAAAAGGCTTTTCCCCCCAAAAAGCCCACTTTATCCAGTGTCGGTGATTAATGTATGACCAATACTGGGTCCATCCTCTTGAATGCATTGCACACCAATTATGAGAACAGGAGACCATTTACAATAAAACCTATACATGCTATAGAATTCCTGAAAAACTTTTTTCTACATTAAAAACATCATGATCACATAAGGATCCCATAAACAGCAAGATTATTGTGAACTAGCATTCCTATGAACACTTTTTGCAATGATCTTGCAGTTTAGACCAGCCACAGATCATTAGATGAGCAAGAGTTTTTGCGCAAATAGTAGAAACGTGCACTGAACAATATATTGCAGATCATTCAGTGCACATCTGAAGTGTGGTCTGCCTGTGCAATCAGGCTAGTAAAAGACTATCAATCGGTAAATATTTACTGATCTACTGTCGCTTAACACCGCAAAATTGGTGTGGATGCACCCATACTTGGCACAACCATTATATTAAGTAGCCAATATTATTTTTTGAATCTTCAAGAGGTTGTCCACTACTTTTACATTGATGACCTATCTTTAGGATAAGTTATCAATGTCTGATTGTCCGGGATTTGACACTCAGCACCTCAGCCGATCAGCTGTTATCGGTGTCGGCGGCAGTGACCGATGGTCGGACGTACTCACTTGCCGAGCTGCTACGACTTCTGGTAGTGGCCGCGACTCAGTACAGCATATCCGCCTCCTACTGAAATCAATAGGAGGCGGATGTATAGTACCCTACAGTGGCCACTATCAGAAGACAGAGCAGCTCAGCAAGTGAGTTGTTCGAGCCGGTGGCGGCCACAGCCAACACCGATAACAGTTGATCGGCTGGGATGTCAGATGTTGGACTCCGGCTGATCGGACATTAATCACCTATTCTAAGGATAGCACATCAATGTAAAAGCAGTGGACAACATATTTAAGTATAAATTTTGTGGCACTGTACAATGTAAAACTGAAGAAGGTAAATAAAATAAATACAACACAAGTAGGATATACCTCCACACAATGAGGATGTTTTCTCTGGAGTCACATATTGTACACATTGCTATGGTATTAAAAGGAAAAGTAGATCAGGGCTGATAAGAATAGCATGGTACTGTATGTCTATTCATAAACTATGTGATATATCATCTATGCATTCATAAACTAAAGTAACTTCTTTATGTCTCCCTGCTGACAAATACATTTTATAGTGAACTTGAAAACAAGCTAATGAATAAATACAGCAACCAGTAGATAGACAAAATGTCTGAAAAAGACAATGATATTTGAGTTTACTAGTAAATGTGCATAACCGGCTCCCAAATACAATCAGTTTACAGCCAAATAAAGGAAAATTAAACTGAAGCACAGAATAGTTTGGTCTTTTGTACATTATGAACATGTATCTTTAAAGGTCAACAGATGTGAAACTATAAAATCCAGATCTTTAAAAATGCCAGCATGTACAAAGCTCTCTAAAGATGTAGAGATTAACTGGCCCTCGCAATTTCAGTAAGAGCTGTTGTGATCTCTATTGCACTTTGTAGACTTTAAATGGAACCTGGCATTAAATTCATGCTGCCTGAACAACAGACAGCATGAATAAGGGCCTGTCAGCAATTACACTGTATGTTTTACACTGAAACGTTGACGCGATTCAGAGGAAACAGCATTTGAAAAGCTGGTCAGGGACTATCCGGAGAGACCTGATAAGTCGAATGATGTCCTCAGTTGGAAACTCCCTGTCCTGCTACAGTTGTTTTGCAGATTTCCACCTATGATTTCTCTGAAATGCCGCAGCTTTTCACAGAAGAACATAACTGCCTGCAATGGTGCAGCAGGGTCTGATTCATGCGGTATGTGGTTTGAGTATATATACAGTACAGACCAAAAGTTTGGACACACCTTCTCATTTAAAGATTTTTCTGTATTTTCATGACTATGAAAATTGTACGTTCACACTGAAGGCATCAAAACTATGAATTAACACATGTGGAATTATATACTTAACAAAAAAGTATGAAACAACTGAAAATATGTCTTATATTCTAGGTTCTTCAAAGTAGCCACCTTTTGCTTTGATGACTGCTTTGCACACTCTTGACATTCTCTTGATGAGCTTCAAGAGGTAGTCACCGGAAATGGTTTTCACTTCACAGGTGTGCCCTGTCAGGTTTAATAAGTGGGATTTCTTGCCTTATAATTGGGGTTGGGACCGTCAGTTGTGTTGCGCAGAAGTCTGGTGGATACAAAGCTGATAGTCCTACTGAATAGACTGTTAGAATTTGTATTATGGCAAGAAAAAAGCAGCTAAGTATAGAAATACGAGTGGCCATCATTACTTTAAGAAATTAAGGTCAGTCAGTCCGAAGAATTGTGAAAACTTTGAAAGTGTCCCCAAGTGTAGTTGCAAAAACCATCAAGCGCTACAAAGAAACTGGCTCACATGAGGACCGCCCCAGGAAAGGAAGACCAAGAGTCACCTCTGCTTCTGAGGATAAGTTTATCCGAGTCACCAGCCTCAGAAATCGCAGGTTAACAGCAGCTCAGATTAGAGACCAGGTCAATGCCACACAGAGTTCTAGCAGCAGACACATCTCTACAACAACTGTTAAGAGGAGGCTTTGTGCAGTAGGCCTTCATGGTAAAATAGCTGCTAGGAAACCACTGCTAAGGACAGGCAACAAGCAGAAGACACTTGTTTGGGCTAAAGAATACAAGGAATGGACATTAGACCAATGGAAATCTGTTCTTTGGTCAGATGAGTCCAAATTTGCGATCTTTGGTTGCAACCACCGTGTCTTTGTGCGACGCAGAAAAGGTGAACGGATGGACTCTACATGCCTGGTTCCCACCGTGAAGCATGGAGGAGGAGGTGTGATGGTGTGGGAGTGCTTTGCTGGTGACACTGTTGGGGATTTATTCAAAATTGAAGGCATACTGAACCAGCATGGCTACCACAGCTTCTTGCAGCGGCATGCTATTACATCCGGTTTGCATTTAGTTGGACTATCATTTATTTTTCAACAGGACAATGACCCCAAACACACCTCCAGGCTGTGTAAGGGCTATTTGACCAAGAAGGAGAGTGATGGGGTGCTACACCAGATGACCTGGCCTCCACAGTCACCAGACCTGAACCCAATTGAGATAGTTTGGGGTGAGCTGGACCGCAGAGTGAAGGCAAAAGGGCCAACAAGTGCTAAGCATCTCTGGGAACTCCTTCAAGATTGTTGGAAGACCATTTCCGGTGACTACCACTTGAAGCTCATCAAGAGAATGCCAAGAGTGTGCAAAGCAGTCATCAAAGCAAAAGGTGGCTACTTTGAAAAACCTAGAATATAAGACATATTTTCAGTTGTTTCACACTTTTTTGGTAAGTATATAATTCCACATGTGTTAATTCATAGTTTTGATGCCTTCAGTGTGAATGTACAATTTTCAAAGTCATGAAAATACAGAAAAATCTATAAATGAGAAGGTGTGTCCAAACTTTTGGTCTGTACTGTATATAGCGGCAGAGCCAGGTAGTACAGGGCTAAATTGTAGCTCTGCACGGTTTGATTAATGTACATGCCTAGCTTTTTATTTGAACCAGAACTGTGTTCACTATGTGTATCAGTCTTCTGGATGAAGCAGAGTCGACTGGAGCTGGTGAGTGACCAGCCAAAATGTGAGCTGTAGCTGATATGAGACATGCCAGGGTTTCTCTCTGGATGTAGACTGCACGTGTCAGCTAGGAAAGCTGAGCAGTCTGTGTTGGAGCTGCAGAGAAACGTGTGGAAGCTGAAGCCTGTTCAGTGTGAACTGTGCAGAGAGTTGAAAACTCTTGTTTGGCACTGGAAGCTGCTGGAGATCAAGCTGAAGGGTATACTGAGACATGGTAGTATTGTGTCTCTTCTGTGTATAAAGCATGCTCGGGGAGAAAGGACTGTAATCAGTTCAGGTGAGCCCACACTTGCATATGTGCCCTGCTAAATGAACTGTATATTTGATGTTATACCTTTGAGCCCAGAAGAGGCTATTTTTGGTTTTGAATTCCTCTTAGTTTTATGAAAGCAATAAAACTGCATCTGTTTGGACTAAACCGCATTGTGTGTGTGATCGCTGCCTAATGCCTACCTGAGAGAGTGAATCACTACAATTAGTGTTGAGCGATACCTTCCGATATCGGGAAATATCGGATCGGATTGGACCGGACCGATACCCAAAAAATATCGGATATCGCCGATTCCGATACCGGAAACCAATGCAAGTCAATGGGACACAAATATCGGAATGAAAATAAACCCTTTCTTTCCTTGTAGGTTAATTCTACATGAAGGAAAACAACTAAGAATAATGTAGAATGTATTACATGAAAAGCCGGCAATTCAGCAGTGGCATACACCGGTACCTGACAATTTACAACAGAAAGAATAAAGCATTACACATAGATTAGATAGATAGAAACATGTCAGTCACATATATAAGAAGAACAGTGACAGTGTTGCTTACTGTACTTGTCATTTAGTGTTAAAGGATTTATTTAAAAAAATAATAGTGTTTTCATGCACCGTCTCTTTAAAAAAGCCGGCCGGCAATTCAGCATCGGTACCCGACAATTTAAAACAGAAAGAATAGAGCATCACACATAGATTAGATACAAAAGAAACATGTCAGTCACATATATAAGAAGTACAGTGATAGTGTTGATTACTGTACTTGTCATTTAGTGTTAAAATAAAGGATTTATTAAAAAAAAAATTGGCGTGGGTTTCCCCGTAATTTTAGTCTCTAGTGGAGGTTAAGCAGACCGCTGGGGCAGATGTTTGAAGCCTGGGAAGGGGGTAATACCCACAGAGCTTCCCAGGCTACAAATATCAGCCCCCAGCTGATTACCTAGCCTTTACTAGCTATTAAAATGGGGGACCCCCAAAAAAATGACATGGGGTCCCCCCTATTTTAATAGCTAGCAAAGGCTAGGCAGACAGCTGTGGGCTGATATTAATAGCCCAGTAAGGGTGCCATGAATATTGGCCCCCTCCCAGGCTAGAAACACCAGTCGCCAGCCGCCCCAGAAATGGCGCATCCATAGGATGCGCCAATTCTGGCACTTAGCCTCTCTCTTCCCACTGCCCTGTAGCAGTGGCAGTGGGGTAATAGGGCTGGGGTTGATGTCAGCTTACAATGCCAGCTGACATCAAGCCCAGGTTAGTAATGGAGAGGCGTCTATAAAACACCCCCATTAATAACCCCATAGTCAAAGTTAAAAAAAAACACAAACACCCAGAATAAAGTTCTTTAATTGAAATAAACACACAATTCTTTATTGTTCTAAATTAAACCATACTTACCATCACGCCCATTCCAGCTGAAGCCAATGTCTTCTGCAATAAAAGTAAAATAATAAAGCAACATCATCCTTACCTTTCCATGGTTCCCACGACAGCTTCAGCTCTGCTACGTTCACATGACAGGCTGGATTGCAGCGAAAGCTGCCATCCAGCTTGCCATGTCGTAGACACTGAGAAGCGCAGGCATGCTTGCGCTCCTCAGTGTCTCGCTGTGACGGCATAAAGATGAGCCGAGGTCATGTCCAATGAACTCAGCTCACCTCATGCACGTCACTGACACCTCAATGCCATCCCAGCGTGGGAGAATTCTCCTGCTCAAGCGCTGAGCGCAGGAGAACATTAAAGAATTGTGTGTTTATTTCAATTAAAGGACTTTATTCTGGGTGTTTGTGTTTTTTTTTTAACTTTGACTATGGGGTTAGTAATGGGGGTGTCTTATATGTAGCGCTGGCGTCCCTGCCCTCTGCTAGGCAGGGACG
The DNA here is from genome assembly GCF_046119375.1 of Phyllobates terribilis. Taxonomy (NCBI): domain Eukaryota; kingdom Metazoa; phylum Chordata; class Amphibia; order Anura; family Dendrobatidae; genus Phyllobates; species Phyllobates terribilis. The sequence continues at coordinate 403,743,684 of NW_027362761.1, read as the reverse complement.
CTGCTCCCCTCACCGCTCTGCTGGCAGCGCGCGCTCCGTCCCGGCGTCCTCCTCCTGCTCTGCTCCGTGCCCGGCGTCCTCTCCCCGCTCTGCTGTCAGCGCGCGCTCCTTCCCGGCGTCCTCCTCCCGCTCTGCTCTCAGCGCGCGCTCCTTCCCGGCCCCTGTGCTTAGGGCGCACGCGCGCGCGCTCCCCTCCTCTTAAAGGGGCCGCGCGCGCCGTCCTAAGGAGTCCCCGGCCAATGGCCGGAGGACTTCATCATATATAAGGCACCTCCTCCAAAATGGAGGTGCCCGAGCAATGTTGTTTGCACCTGTGTCTCACCTGTGCTTCAGCCCTCAGGTCCCGTTGCCAGTTACCTGCCAGTTACCTGCCAGTTTCCTGCCAGTTTCCTGCTAGTTACCTGCCTGTTTCCTGCCTGAATACTTGTTACCTGTCTGCCAGTCTGAGGTCCGACGGTCTGCCTTACTACTCCTGTCAGTCTGTCTAAAGGACCAGCCTGCCCGCTCACCTGGGAGCGCATATCAGCTACCTGCCTGCTTGCCTGAGGTCCGACGGTCTGCCTTACTACTCCGGTCAGTCTGTCTATGGACCAGCTTGCCCGCTCACCTGGGAGCGCTTCTCCGTTATCTGCCTGCTTGCCAGCCCGGAGGCTCCGTTGTCACGTGCTGTGACCACCAGCTATCTCAGAGACTCTTGCCCGCTCACCTGGGAGCGCATCTCCGTTACCTGCCTACTTGCCAGCCCGGAGGTCCCGTTGTCACGTGCGGTGACCACCAGCTATTCCAGAGACTCTTGCCCGCTCACCTGGGAGCGCTTCTCCGTTACCTACCTGCCTGCCAGCCCGGAGGTTCCGCCGTCACGTGCCGTGACCATCTGCTATTCCAGAGACTCTCGCTTGCTCACCTGGGAGCACACATCTACCATCTGCCTGCTAGCATACCCGGAGGCTCTGCCATCACAGGTCGTACCTACCCCTTACCCAGAGACTGCCCTGATCACTTGCCGTAACTCCCTGTCCGTTCACCCAGAGACTGCCACCCGCTCCCTTACAAGGGCCGCCCCCTTGTATAATAGCTCAGAGGTTCCGCCTCCCGGACCCGTTACAGTTTGCTCGGGCCATGGAACCCGGTGGCACCCAAGCTCCCTCGCTCTCGGACCTCTGTCTTGAACTGTCCCGTCTGAAGTCCCAACAGGAGGCCATCCTGGGTCATCTGCGGAATGTTAATACTCGCCTGAACACCCTGTCTGATCCTGCAACTACGGCCAGTACCATGGTATCCTTTTCCGGACCCCGGCTCTCTGCACCTCCTCGCTTCGGAGGCGACTCCGTCCTGGCTCGGGGCTTCATAAATCAGTGCACCCTGCATTTTGAACTATTGTCCCACCAGTTTAACTCCGACCGAGCCAAAATTGCATTCATCATGTCCCATCTCACCGGGGAGGCTCTGGCCTGGCTAAATCCTCTGTGGGAGAGAGGAGACCCCCTGGTGTCCGACTTGCCTGCCTTTCTCACGGCTTTCCGGAAAGCCTTCGACGAACCCGGACGGAGGACCTCATCCGCATCATCTCTGCTACGCCTCCGTCAGGGAAGCCTCACCGTGGGTCAATATGCCATACGGTTCCGCACCCTTGCCTCGGAGCTGGCCTGGGATAACGAAGCTCTGGTATCCGTCTTCTGGGAGGGTCTGTCCGGCCGTATTAAAGATGAACTTGCTGGTCGGGACATTCCTACCACTCTCGATGACCTAATAACTCTTGCCACCCGGATTGACCTACGGTTCCAGGAACGTGCCAAAGAGGTCACCCGTGAAAAGGGGCTTCCACGTCTGGGTCCTATTTTTCTGAAACCCGTCACTCCTTCCGTTTCTCCCCAGGTACACTCTCCTGAGCCTATGCAGGTCGACCAGACCAAGATGGTCAAATCCCGTCAGGACTTTCGCCGTGCCGAGGGGAGCTGCTTCTACTGTGGCAGTAAGGAGCATCGGATCCGTGCCTGCCCAGAGAGGTCGGGAGAACGCCTGTGTCTAGGTTGGCTCAGAGGACTTGATCTAGACAAAAATAAATCCTCTCCATCCCTGCTGCTGTCTGTCTCAATCATCTGCGGGGAGAATCGTTATTCCGAACTAGCCCAACTTGACTCTGGAGCAGCCGGAAATCTTATTTCACTGTCCCTGGTAGAGAAATACCGCATCCCCACCAAACCTCTGGCTGTACCCTTGTCTGTTGTTGCCGTGGATGGGGGCCTCTTATCTCGCCCCATCCAATTCATCACCGAATCCATTACTCTGCAAGTGGGTATGCTGCATTCAGAGAGTATCTCCCTTCACGTTCTGCCTGGACTCTCTCACGCCCTCTTGCTAGGTCTGCCTTGGCTCCAGAGACATGCACCCGTGCTTGACTGGCAAACCGGAGAAGTCCTTCGCTGGGGACAAGACTGTCATAAAACCTGTCTGGTTCCCGTCCATTCCGTCCGTCCCTCTCCTATCCCAGCTAATCTACCTGGACTTCCGATTCCTTATTGGTCTTGTGCTGATGTCTTTGATATGGAGGAGGCAGAGACATTACCACCTCGTAGACCATGTGACTGCCCCATCGATCCCGCCAGAGTAATGCAGGTGGCTCCCGTGAGTCTAAATTGTCTCCCTCCTGGTAAGACGTTCGTATCGGTACCTGATCGGGAGAGGATCCTACACTGGGGTCATTCGTCTAAACTAGCTGGCCACGCCGGTCAGAAAAAGACCCTCCAGCTTATTACCCGGCACTACTGGTGGCCTAACCTGCACAAGGATGTTATGGACTTTGTTTCTGCCTGTGTGTCCTGCGCCCGCAACAAGGTTCCGAGACACCTGTCGGCCGGCCGCCTTCTTCCTCTGCCAGCACCTGCTGCCCCCTGGCAGCATATAGCGATGGACTTCGTAACTGATCTGCCCGTCTCTGCCGGTTGTACGGTCATTTGGGTGGTCGCTGACCGCTTTTCCAAGATGGCTCACTTCATTCCCCTGCCAGGTCTTCCGTCTGCACCCGAGCTGGCCAGAGTCTTTATCCGCCACATCTTCCGTCTTCATGGCCTGCCCCGTCACATCGTGTCGGATCGAGGAGTACAGTTCACTTCTCGTTTCTGGAGAGCCACTTGTAAATTGCTAGACGTCACTCTGGACTTCTCCTCCGCTTACCACCCACAGTCTAATGGTCAAGTGGAGCGGATCAATCAGAACCTGACCAGTTACCTCCGGCACTTCGTTAATGCTCACCATTCTGACTGGGTGGATCTCCTGCCAAGGGCCGAATTCTCGTACAACAATCACAAGAGCGAGTCTTCCTCCATATGGGAGAGTACCCGGTCCGCACTCCTTCTGTCATCCGAGCGTATGAAAAGGCACGCTGACAAAGGACGTCTGGATCCTCCTCAATTCCGTCCTGGGGATAAAGTCTGGCTCTCGTCCAAATATGTCCGGCTCAAGATCCCTTCCTATAAGTTGGGGCCTCGGTTCATCGGCCCACTGGAGGTTATCAGTCAGATCAACCCGGTGGCCTATAAATTGAAACTCCCGGCCAACTTACGGATCCCTAACTCCTTCCATGTATCTCTCCTCAAACCTGTGGTACTTAACTCTTTTTCTAAGTCTACAGGTACGCCTCTTGCTCCGGTTTCTGCTGAGGACGAGTTTGAGGTAGAGAACATTCTTGCCACCAAAAGGGTAAGAGGAAAGACCTTTTTCTTGGTAGATTGGAGGGGGTTTGGTCCTGAGGAGAGAACGTGGGAGCCCCGGGAGAATATCCATGCCCCTCTCATCCTAGCTAAATTTCTGTCTGGCCTAAAAAAGGGGGGGCCTAAAGGGGGGGGTACTGTAGCGCTGGCGTCCCTGCCCTCTGTTGGCAGGGACGCTGCTCCCCTCACTGCTCTGCTGGCAGCGCGCGCTCCGTCCCGGCGTCCTCCTCCTGCTCTGCTCCGTGCCCGGCGTCCTCTCCCCGCTCTGCTGTCAGCGCGCGCTCCTTCCCGGCGTCCTCCTCCCGCTCTGCTCTCAGCGCGCGCTCCTTCCCGGCCCCTGTGCTTAGGGCGCGCGCGCGCGCGCTCCCCTCCTCTTAAAGGGGCCGCGCGCGCCGTCCTAAGGAGTCCCCGGCCAATGGCCGGAGGACTTCATCATATATAAGGCACCTCCTCCAAAATGGAGGTGCCCGAGCAATGTTGTTTGCACCTGTGTCTCACCTGTGCTTCAGCCCTCAGGTCCCGTTGCCAGTTACCTGCCAGTTACCTGCCAGTTTCCTGCCAGTTTCCTGCTAGTTACCTGCCTGTTTCCTGCCTGAATACTTGTTACCTGTCTGCCAGTCTGAGGTCCGACGGTCTGCCTTACTACTCCTGTCAGTCTGTCTAAAGGACCAGCCTGCCCGCTCACCTGGGAGCGCATATCAGCTACCTGCCTGCTTGCCTGAGGTCCGACGGTCTGCCTTACTACTCCGGTCAGTCTGTCTATGGACCAGCTTGCCCGCTCACCTGGGAGCGCTTCTCCGTTATCTGCCTGCTTGCCAGCCCGGAGGCTCCGTTGTCACGTGCTGTGACCACCAGCTATCTCAGAGACTCTTGCCCGCTCACCTGGGAGCGCATCTCCGTTACCTGCCTACTTGCCAGCCCGGAGGTCCCGTTGTCACGTGCGGTGACCACCAGCTATTCCAGAGACTCTTGCCCGCTCACCTGGGAGCGCTTCTCCGTTACCTACCTGCCTGCCAGCCCGGAGGTTCCGCCGTCACGTGCCGTGACCACCTGCTATTCCAGAGACTCTCGCTTGCTCACCTGGGAGCACACATCTACCATCTGCCTGCTAGCCTACCCGGAGGCTCTGCCATCACAGGTCGTACCTACCCCTTACCCAGAGACTGCCCTGATCACTTGCCGTAACTCCCTGTCCGTTCACCCAGAGACTGCCACCCGCTCCCTTACAAGGGCCGCCCCCTTGTATAATAGCTCAGAGGTTCCGCCTCCCGGACCCGTTACATTATAGATGCCTCTCCATTACTAACCTGGGCTTGATGTCAGCTGGCATTATAAGCTGACATCAACCCCAACCCTATTACCCCACTGCCACCGCTACAGGGCAGTGGGAATAGCGAGGATAAGTGCCAGAATTGGCGCATCCTATGGATGCGCCATTTCTGGGGCGGCTGATGGCTGGTGTTTCTAGCCTAGGAGGGGGCCAATATTCATGGCACACTTCCTGGGCTATTAATATCAGCCCCCAGCTGTCTGCCTAGCCTTTGCTAGCTATTAAAATAGCGGGGACCTCATGTCATTTTTTTGGGGGTCCCCCATTTTTATAGCTAGTAAAGGCTAGGTATTCAGCTGGGGGCTGATATTAGTAGCCTGGGAAGCTCCGTGGGTATTACCCCCTTCCCAGGCTTCAAACATTTGCCCCAGCCATCTGCTTAACCTCCGCTAGAGACTAAAATTACGGGGAACCACACACCAATTTTTTTTTAATAAATCCTTTATTTTAACACTAAATGACAAGTACAGTAATCAACACTATCACTGTACTTCATATATATGTGACATGTTTCTATGTATCTAATATATGTGTGATGCTCTATTCTTTCTATTCTAAATTGTCGGGTACCGATGCTGAATTGCCGGCCGGCTTTTTTAAAGAGACTGTGCATGAAAACACTATTAGTAAGCAACACTGTCACTGTACTTCTTATATATGTGACTGACATGTTTCTATCTATCTAATCTATGTGTGATGCTCTATTCTTTCTGTTCTAAATTGTTGGGCACCGGTGTATGCCGCTGCTGAATTGCCGGCCAACTTTTTTAAAGAGACGGTGCATGAAAACACTATTATTTTTTTTAATAAATCCTTTAACACTAAATGACAAGTACAGTAAGCTGAGCGCTGCCATCCAGCTTGTCATCCTTCAGAGACACTGCAGAGCACAGGCATTATGGGAACTTCCGATTACGGTATTCGATATTCTAAAAGTATCGGAACTCAGTATCGGAACTCCGATACCGTGAATATCGGTCGATACCCGATATTCCAGTATCGAAATGCTCAGCACTAACTACAATAAATCAATATATATGTAAATATACAGTGGGGAAAAATAAGTATTTGATACACTGCTGATTTTGCAAGTTTTCCCACCTACAAAGAATGGCGAGGTCTGTAATTTTTATCGTAGGTACACTTCACCTGTGAGAGACAGAATCTTAAAATAAAAAATCAGAAAATCACATTGTATGATTTTTAAATAATTAAATTGCATTTTATTGCATGAAATAAGTATTTGATCACCTACCAACCAACAGGAATTTTGTTAGTTTTTCTGTAAGAAGCCCTCCTTCTCTGCACTTATTACCTGTATTAATTGCACCTGTTTGAACTCATTCCCTGTATAAAAGACACCTGTCCATACATTCAATCAATCATACTCCAACCTCTCTACCATTTCCAAGACCAAAGAGCTGTCTAAGGACACCTGGGACAAAATTGTAGACCTGCACAAATGCCCAAAACTGGGTACAATTTCCCATTTAGGGTTTGGCAATGTGTGTACCCTTTTTTAGTGAAAGTGACATGTGGACCCCTTTACCGTGACCACATGTTGCAATTTTATACTGGGAACATTTCCATATTCTAATCTAAATCCATTCTTCCAGAGTTTAAATCTGACAATAGATGAATGCAATGTTTTGTAAGCGGTAAAATCAATGATCAAAGTCTAACACAAAACTTGAAAGTATTGTAACATATTCAGATTTTAATGAAGCTTTGGCTATTTGTCTTCAATACTATCCTTGAGGACCATTGCTAGAGAAGTGGATAATGGGAAATTCTGATGGTCTATGGAAGATTATTAGTTAATGGGCCAACTTCTTTTTCATGTACCATTTTACCAAGGCTTGTAGACCCTTTCTCGAGCTACAGTGATGCCAGGTGACCCAATCACTGAACAATAATTAGGCTGGCAGGAGCTGAGAATGCAGGGATCCTTCTATATGGTCAGGCACAGTTATATTAGTGTTGCAGAGTGTAGACGATGGAGATGAATCGATGGTAAAAAAAAATAAACAAAAAAAATAGTAACTCACTACTTACTTCTCCAGCCACCCAATTGCTCCTTGTCTGCATTTCTCTTATTTTTTCTGTTAGTGTGCTGCACCTTCAGACTCACTACTATAGGCCACTTCCGGCCGCAACAAGGACTTGTTGTCATTACATGTCATAAGGTCACAACATTTTGATGTCACAACATGCGTCATGACTTTACAAGTGCAATGATTGGGCTGGAAGTCCTGGATGATAATGAATAGGTCAGAGATGAAAGTAGCAAGCAGCGGAGCATTTGAAGAAGTGAGCGGTGAGGTGTGTATTGGGTTTATTTTATTCATCTTAGATTTATTATGCTATGGGGTCTGCAGAGATCCCAGAGCATAATAGGGAACATTTAATTCACGGCAAATTTATTCACCATGAATTGAATTTTCTGGGACAATTTATGGACATGTCACATGGACAATTTACGGACATGTCCATGTAACATGTCTGTAATTTGTCCTTTTTTTTCTCAAACAGCACATGGACCTATAGTTTCATGCATCTATACAAACATCTGAGAAAAACACAGATCTGAGGTCACACAAGTGTTTTTTCTGTAATGCGAGAAAATCAGATCGGTTATGCTAATGATACTCAGTTCAAACTCTGATCCGAGTTTGTTCAGAGTGTCAGTCTACTGTGATCTCACGGATGAGAGAATCTGAATGTACCATGAGGGTTCTCGCAGGGCTCCTGCAGACGTCCGTGGATCTCGCTCCAATCATGAACAACATTGCATGGACTGGCTGCTGGTCTCCTGGTATGAGCATGACCGATTCATCCTACTAATATTATAAATGCGAAAGTTTGTGAGTATGTATGTTTGTTACTCTTTCACGAAAAAACTACTGGACGGATTTGCATGAAACTTTACAGTAATATAGATTATACATCGAAATAACATATAGCCTACAATTTGTAATGATTTTATGTAATTTTGGTCGTAATATAACGATACATGTCAATTAAGTCGGAAAAAAATCTGGCCTCTGAGAGCTATCTTGGCGTACGCTGCCTAAACCGTTGGAGTTACACAAAGATGATGTACCGTAGAATTGTTTGTCTTGAATAGTTCTAAATAAAACTCTGCAACAGCATATATCTACCTTTTATGTGGAAGCCACTATGACCAAAATTGTGAACCATAAATTTAATTAAATTAGATACTATTTTACAATTTTACAATGCACATTTTAGTATATTTATCAAACTTTTTAGTATATTTATCAAACTCTTATATACACACATACACAGGTGATATTTAAATGGCTGATTTACAGCAGTCAGAAGAGATTGATAATACAATAATTTGCCCATAGTGGATCATTGTATAGTGAGGTCACAGTTGCCGCCTGTCCATAGTCAGAATACAGGGGTGATCATATACCGTGGCCAGGTACAAGTGTGGCACAGGGGGTTCACACACGACCCCCAGGGACTGACATTTCCTAGAAAGTTTGGCAGCTGTCAGTCATGAGCTCACCCTGATACATTACACTCTGGAAACAGCTGAAGGGAGAAGGATAATTTATGACATTTTCTCAGACTTAAAAAAAAATAGCCCAGAAAACAGCCCATATGTCAGGAACAGGTTACTAGGGAACTACACGTCCCAGCACGGCCTGCCCGCGCCCACAGCCCGAGGGGAGTGTGAGGCTTCCTCCTGCAGGTTGCCCGGGGGCACCGGGCCGTCATTGTCCTCACACAGGGGGTCCCCGCCGCCATTGTCCCTCCACATAACACCGTATAATAAAACATGCGCTCACCTGCGCCAGCTGCTGCAGCCGGGAAAGTTCCGAGCGCCTCACCTGGGCGGAGGGGAAGTGACTCACACACGGGGAGGGGCAGTAACCTGAGCGCGGCTCCATGGAGGATGCACACACTGCAGCCTGACAGCACCGGCAGCAGCGCTACACAAATGGCGTCCTCCCTTCCTGTGTGCAGCACAGCCCTGTGTGTGTGCAGCGCAGCATGTCACCCACAGCACCAGCAGGCTGCTCTCAGCTCCCACAGAGCACTGGGAATGGTTTCTATGGGTAACCGCGCCACAGCTGCTCCTCATAGACCAGTCATATACAACTGATATCGTCTGTACAGCGATCGTAATATAACTAATTAGATTGTTTTAGTATTTTGTTTGAACTTTACTAAGTACCTATTTTGTAATTAGTACTTATAAAAATGCCGCGAAAGCGTAAGTCTAACATTTCGCAAAGCTCTAATAAAGCCCGAGCTATGAAAATAATTAGACGTGATGAGACGTCTCAACAAGCCGAGCAACGAAGGCTTGAGCAGGCGGTGCGTTGTGCGGCACATAGAGCTGCAGAGACTCCAGAACAATCCCAAGCCCGACGTGAACGGAATGCGGAGTTTTTGGCATCTCAACAGGCTGCTGAAAATCAAGAACAGTCCCAAGCCCGATGTGAACAGCATGCGGAGTATCTGGCGTCTCAACGGGCTGCTGAAACTCCAGAACAGTCCCAAGCTCGACGTCAGCAGCAAGCGACTTACATGGCATCCAAAAGAGCCACTGAAACTTATGAAATGGCCGAATCTCGCAGATGCACTGTTGCTGAAAGGGCAGCACAGCGACGTTAAACATTTACCAGAAATACATGGATATTGTTTAATAAAGTTGCATTTGAGTATGACGAGACTCTTGATTATGAAACTCACAAGCTTATAAAAATAGAAGCAATGACCATAGATTGCAAGTATTGCGGAGCTCTTAAGTGGAAAGAGGAAGCAGCAGGTATGTGTTGTTTGGGCGGGAAAGTAGCTCTTCCTTATATAGACGAGCCAGTTCAACCTTTAAAAGAGCTTTTCTCTAATGAAACTGATGAATCTCGCCTTTTTCTAAATAATATAAGAAAATACAACATGTGCTTTCATATGACGTCTTTTGGAGCAGATCAAATTGTCTCAATGCCAGGGTTTTGCCCGACCTTTACAATACAAGGACAAGTATACCACCGTATCGGTTCTTTAATTCCTACGTCCATTTCGCAACCACAATTTTTACAAGTTTATTTCATAGGTGACGAAGAAGAACAAATCAACAGGCGTACTGAGTGCGTGCAAAGCGTAGATAGAAACATAGTTAGAAAATTACAACGAGTACTTCACGACCACAACATTTTGGTGCATGAATTTAAAATGGCTAGAGACAGAATGATCAATGACGATCATTTCAAAGTAGTGATTCACCCAGACCGTGTACCACGTGGTCAACATGAGAGACGATTCAATGCCCCTACTACAAATTAAATAGCTGCTGTAATAGTTAGTAGCAAACAAACTGTGTCTCGGGACATCGTTGTGCAGCCTCGCGATGGCATGCTCACTAGGGTTCCCGATACACATAGATTCTATGACGCTCTCGAGTACCCAATAATTTTTTGTAAAGGACAAGAGGGGTACAGCATTGATATTCCTCAGATAAATCCAATTACCAAACAAGCAATGCCAAGCAAAATGGTGTCCTGCAAAGATTTTTATGCCTTTCACTTGATGGTCCGTCGCAGCGATTTTAATTTGATGCTTAAGTGTAGGCTCCTACTTCATCAGTTTCTGGTCGACATGTATGTAAAGATGGAAAGTGAGCGCTTAAGGTTCATTTCTTTAAATCAAAAAAAACTGCGCGCAGAAAATTATATTCACTTGCAAGATGCAATAAGAAATGATGCGGATTTGGATCCAAATAACTTAGGTCAGATGGTGATTCTCCCGTCATCATTTGTAAATAGCCCGAGATACCTACACAAATATACACAAGATGGGTTCACATACGTACGTAATTATGGCAGGCCTGATTTATTTATTACAATGACTTGCAACCCCGCTTGGCCAGAAATCACCAAAGAGCTTATGGCTGGTCAAAATTCAACGGACAGACATGACTTAACAGCCCGAGTATTTAGAATAAAAGTACAGAAGTTGGTATCTCTACTTACAAAAGGTAACATATTTGGTGATATGCAATGCTTCATGTACTCGATTGAGTGGCAAAAGCGAGGTTTGCCTCATGTGCACTTACTGCTGTGGTTAAAGGAAAAATTGCATCCGAACCAAATTGACGAAATCATGTGTGCTGAGATACCAAACCCAGAAACCGATCAAAAGCTCTATGATACAGTGACAAAGAATATGATTCACGGGCCATGTGGTACATTCAATTCTTCATCGCCACGCATGAAGGAAGGAAAATGTACCAAAAAATATCCGAGGAAGCTTTTAAAAGATACTCAAACCAATGACAAAGGTTATCCTTTGTACAGGCGCAAAGCACCAGAGAATGGTGGACGCACGACGATTATAAAAACCTGTAGAGGAACACAGGAAATATTGGTGGACAATAGCTGGGTGGTCCCATATTCTCCACTCTTATCAAAAATTTTTAATTCTCATTTAAATGTAGAGTTCTGTAATACGGTACAGGCGATAAAATATATTTGGAAATATATTAATAAGGGTAGCGACCAGGCTATTTTTAACATCCGCCAGCAAGGGAATGTTAACATTGACCCAAGAGATGAGGTGCAGACCTTTAGAACTGGCCGATATGTTAGTAGTAACGAAGCAGCGTGGCGGATCTTAGGTCTGCCTCTGCACGAGAGACACCCAACCGTCACTCATCTCGCGATTCATTTACCCAATGGCGAGAGGGTTTACTTTACGGAAAATAATTTTAGAGAGAGATTAGAAGCACCACCTAAAACTACACTAACTGCATTTTTCCTGTTGTGCCAAAGTGATACAATTGCAAAAACATTACTTTACATTGACGTGCCTCGCTACTATACTTGGAATGTGGCACGGAAGCAATGGAAACGTCGTTTACAAGGAACACCTGTCGATGGCTGGCCAGGTGTGAAGGCAGGAGACGCTCTAGGTCGCATTTACACGGTGCACGTTAGCAATTTTGAATGTTATTGCTTGCGTATGCTGCTGAATGTAATAAGGGGTCCAACCAACTTCTCGGATTTAAAAACATTTGAAGGTCAAGAACTTGCAACTTTTCGGCAGGTGTGTGAGAAGATGGGGTTGTTGGAAGATGATAACCACTGGGATACCACCTTAGAAGAGGCCGTGCTATGTCGCTCCCCGGCGCAAATAAGAGAGCTGTTTGCCATATTGATATGCACTTGCGGTTTATCCAATTCTCTACAACTCTGGCACAAGTATAAAACTGCGTTATCAGAGGATATCATGCACAGATTTGAAAGAATGGATCACGTTAACGATGATCTCTGTTTCAATGAGGCGTTGGGGCTTATCGAGGACAAAATATTAATAATTTCTGGAAAGAAATTGTTGGATTTTGGTCTACCCTCACCGTGGCGTAGAGGAGAGCTGTCGAACGAGTTGATAAAAGAGCTAAGCTATGATACCAACCAGTTAGACGCTCACGTTTGCGAAACTGAGCCACGTTTGCTACCTGATCAAAGAGAGATTTATCACAAAATAGTAGGACGAGTTGAGAATGGTGAAGGCGGACTTTTTTTCCTTGATGCCCCGGGTGGTACAGGAAAAACTTTCTTGCTTAATTTACTTTTACCAAAAATTCTTAGCGGTCATAACGTTGCATTAGCTGTGGCTTCCTCTGGAATTGCTGCAACATTGCTAAGCGGTGGACGGACGGCACATTTAGTCTTTAAATTACCTCATAATCTGGTGAACGAAGAAACCCCATCGTGTAATATCAGCAAGAGCAGCGCCCGTGGCCTCCTGTTGCAACAGTGCAAACTAATCGTTTGGGACGAGTGCACAATGTCACACAAACGCGCCATCGAAGCTCTTGATCGTTGTCTACAAGACTTACACAGTAAACAAACAATAATGGGTGGTGTGGTTGTTTTATTGGCTGGGGACTTTAGGCAAACTTTGCCTGTCATCGAGCGAGGCACTGCAGCAGACGAAATTAACGCATGTCTGAAATCCTCATATTTATGGACCAAAGTTGAAAAGCTGCACCTCACCACCAACATGCGTGTCCAGTTATTCAGTGATCTAGAGTCGGGAGCGTACGCTGAGAAACTGCTCCAGATCGGTGAAGGTCGAATCGAAACTGACGAAGAAGGTATGGTTCTATTCACTAACCAATTTTGTCATGTTGTAGATTCGGAAGACGCACTTATTGCTCAAGTTTTTCCAAATTTGCAACAAAACATCAACGATGAAAATTGGCTATGTGAAAGAACTATACTAGCACCAAGAAATGAAACAGTTGCGAAAATCAATAAAATTATCTTGGACCAGGTAACCAGCGATGCAACAACCTACAACTCCATCGACACAGTCATGTCATCTGAAGACTGTACGAGCTACCCCGTGGAGTTTCTTAACTCTTTGGAGCTATCCGGGGTCCCATTTCATAAGCTTGAATTAAAGGTCGGTATACCCGTTTTGTTAATGCGCAACTTGGACGCCCCGAGATTATGTAATGGCACTAGATTGCGAGTCACTGAACTAGGCAGGCACATTGTAAAGGCCACAATTTTAACTGGAGAAGCTAAGGGTGAAAATATTCTTATATAACGCATCCCAATAATACCCAATAACTTATCCTTTAATTTCAAACGTTTGCAGTTCCCACTTAAAGTTGCATTTTCAATGACCATCAATAAATCGCAAGGGCAAACTTTGAAGGTAGCGGGGATACATTTAGGCACGCCCTGTTTTTCCCACGGTCTACATATTTTCGCTGAACGAAAGAAATCAAATAGCATAGTTTACAGGAGTATATTGCAGTAAAAACACATAGATAAATTACCTGCAGATGTCCATTATTCCAATTACATACTAATTCTTTACTAACACGAACAATATTAAACGCAAGTAACTTCAGTCCGTCCTGTTTTTTAATCAGTGTTTAGTAATCCGTTTGTGATGAAATTTGATATGGATAATTTCAAGCCTGGGGAAGGACATAGGGCTACTTTTTATAAACACACCATACAGGCGAAGATTATATAAAACTGTAAACCTGATTGACAGACACACCTAGCGGTCAACGCACAGCCGAAACCACTGAACTTAGCATCTTGAAATTTGCAGATAGGTTCTATTATAGCTTAAATGAGCACTAAGAAAGGAATTTTGATAATTCCATCCTCAAGAGTTTCCCTCTTAGTATTATAGGGGTTCAAAGATTGTATGGAATCCGTCAGTTTTGAAGTTAGACATCTGAAATTTTGGATGTACGAGTAACTAAATAAGATTATTTTTTTTTACTATTAAAATGATCTGTCACGAAACTTAATGTGGCAGACCAAATTCCATGCGAGCGAAGCCGCGGGTAAAAGCTAGTACATGTATATGATGCTGTCATGCTAAGGTCGGAAGAGAGCCTCTGAGAGTCTGAATCCATATTTCCCTGCAGCACCACAGGCATAGTCCACCCAAAGGCCTCAACATCCATCTCGAGGTCTCAGGGCCAACAGACGGATTCACATGAAATTGTTATGTGGCAATCCACTGCCCCGAGTAACAGGCTCATGGTGACCCTAGCAGCACACTGCATCTGACCTCTGCTAAAACTTCACTACACTCCCTCTTGCTGAACTTGAACTTCCTGTTCTTGATACTAACTCTCAAAACTCCTCTCCAATCTGGGCCGGCCATTACATATAACCCTATCTAGGCTATACTGCAGCCCCAGGAGGTTTGCTTCCAGATACCTTACATTTCTATAAAATGCATTTAATCACTTGGGGTGTCAGAGAGCGGAACACGATATTCACCACTCCTACAATATCACACCACACAAGAAACTGCAGCCCAAATGTGCAGCTGCTTACATTTATACCTGACAATATCAGCTGATCGCTTGACGTTTCAAGGGTGAAAAAGTGATCAACTGCTAAACACATGGTGATTGATTGGTCATCAGAGGTTTTAATTCTGAAAAAGAGTTGTCCAACAGTTTTAAAAGCAACCACTTTTAAAGCTGCCAAGGAATTGACATAGAGCTGGATATTAAAAACTCAAATATTCATTCCATAAATCTGAATATGGTTATATCTGCATGTGTATGGAAATCAGCAATGTGTGACTATATCCTAATGAACACTAAGATTCAGAGATTATTAGATGCTTTTGTTCTTAGGACAAAACACTGAAGTTTTCTATGCCAGGTGTCAACTCACATTGTTTCCCATAGCTTATATTCTTGTCATAATTGTAATTTATCAATGAGAGTCTGTCTTACTATAACAAAAGGACTCATTAATACTCACTAATACCCATCTGCAAGTTACCATGCACTAGATGAGAGTGTAAGTCATTTTATGAGTATAATTGCATTAGAAATTATGTGCAGTAATTCAATTCCATGGTTTAGTATTGTTAGACTTCTACAATTAAAATAATAAAATGATTATTTTGTTTCAAATAGATTCAAACAATATAAATATATCCAACTTCAACTGAACAACCCAAATACCTGTTCCTGAGAAATCAGAATCTAGCATTAAATATGTATCTCATAGAAAAATATTAAAGAACTCATTACATAAATCCTGATTATCTTTTCTTTCAATAGCTGTGCTTTTTTCCTTCTATTTTAGATCTGATGACATGAATTAAGAACCTAAGATAATGAATTTTATTAACTTAATTATTTGCATAATTTAGCAAAAGATCATTGAACACAATTGTAGATTGGAGACATAAACGAGTAAAACAAGCTGAGTGAACAAAGAGATCACCTTCGTCTTCTTGTACAATACTTAAAATGACTGCAGGAGCAGAAACATAAAATGAGAAATGTATCTCAGTCCCTGAGTCCATAGTTGTGCTAGCTGGAAAAATCAGTTCAAGGAAATGATTAGGAGTAATTGTCTCTATTTACTTTTGGACAAATTACAGCTGTATGATGCAAGTAAAGGTAAAGAAGTAGCAGCAAAGTAAAATTTTCCAGGATAATTTTAGAACAGTACCATAATTATTGATGGGAATAGTACATCTATGACATAAGTACATCAAATCCTTTATAACTTTAAATGTTTCAAGCAAAGGTTTCTTTCCAGAGTTAGGTCTCATTCAGACAGCCGTGTTGCATGTACTCGTTCTATTCAAGGTTAGCACAGACACAACACATACACATTATAATCTATGGGGCTGTTCACATGTCTGTGTTTTTTCACTGACTGTGTGTCCATGCAAAACTCACGGACATATGACTGTTTTTATCTGATATCACTAATGTGCCAATACAAGTTTATGAGTTCCTGAAAAACACCTACTGCCATATGTGTGCTGTCCGTATTTAACATTGCAAAGGATAGGAGAAGCTGTGTAATTTATATATTTATCCATCCATGAAAAACACTGATGAAACCCTGACCAAATACTGACGACACACTGATGGTAAAAACAGACACACGGGCCAGACACTTATGATACACTGATGACACTGGTACCATTTTTTTTGCGGACTTGAAAAATACTGATGTCTGAATGAGGCAATAAGTCAGAGATTTTTCTCATACTTTAAAAAATGGACTGTTTTTCATCAGTGTTTTGGATCTATGTTTCATCTATAGCTGGTCGCTCACAGGCATCACGTGACTGCCGTCTGCAGCCGGCTCTGGCATCCGCTGATGTCACATCAAGTTCCGGCTGCAGCCGGAGGTGACTCTCTTCTGCATTCCACGGTGAGTGATGGGCTGTGGGCGGGTTTACCCCATGCGTCACACCCAGAATCCACCGCTCGCTTTCCCTCTCCTCATTCATTGGGAAAGCGTGTGGTGGATGCTGGGTATGAAGCATGGGGTAACCCCGCCCACAGCCCAGTATCCACCGTGGGGACCGCGTCACTGATGTCACGCCTCACTTGACATGACATCAGTGGAAGAAAAATCTGGCTGCAGCCGGGGGATCACATGATGCCTGTGAGCAGTCAGCAATACCGCCGCTCACAGGCAAGAAGGACAGCAGAAGGTAATTAGAAAAACACTTATGGGCACCAGGTCAATCGATTGGGGTAATCATAAAAAGTAGTAGCCAACTTCTTTAATGATTTTTTTTCATATAAAAAAACAAATACATTTCAAAACTTCACCCATCCATTGCAATGTTAATCATGCTGTCCATGATTTTTCATATTATATACATTTCATATATTTGTATGTGTAATCTTGCAGTCAGATTCGGATCAAATACGGATCAAATTTGGACATGTCTCCGTGACACACATCTCAGACATGTGAATAGCACCATTAATTTTATTGGGTGTGTTCTATCTGCGCAAATCATGTATAGAACACATACGTGATTCATGGACGATTCAATGAAGTGTGTATTCAATTCATGTCATTCACAGATAGAACAAGTACCCATTATAGTCCATGGAGCTGGTCACATATCCATTTTTAGGACAAATTGGATTCATGTTTGTTTTCGATCCAATTTACAGATCAAAATCAAATAGTTAAGTGAATGGGTCCATGAAAAAAGGAACGCACATACAGGTGCATCTCACTAAATTAGAATATCATAAAAAAGTTAATTTATGTCAGTTCTTCAATACAAAAAGTGAAACTCATATATTATATAGAGTCATTACAAACAGAGTGATCTATTTCAAGTGTTTATTTCTGTTAATGTTGATGGTTATGGCTTACAGCCAATGAAAACATGAAAGTCATTATCTCAGTAAATTTGAATAATTAACAAAAAACACCTGCAAAGGCTTCCTAAGTATTTAAAAAGGTCCCTTAGTCTGTTTCAGTAGGCTCCACAATCATGGGGAAGACTGCTGACTTGACAGATGTCCAGAAGGCAGTCATTAACACACTCCACAAGGTCCCAGAGTTCTAATTTTTGTAACGGGTCTGGGAGGCGGAACCTCTGAGCTACTATACAAGGGGGCAGTCCTTGTAAGGGAGCGGGTGGCGACCAGGGAAGACGGGCAGGAGGTCACAGCAGGTGACCGGGACAGTCTCTGAGTGAACGGGCTGGAGGTCACGGCAAGTGACCGGGGCAGTCTCTGGATGAATGGGCTGATGGTCACGGCAAGTGACCGGGGCAGTCTCTGAATGAACGGGCAGATGGTCACGGCAAGTGACCGGGGCAGTCTCTAGGTAAAGGGTTGGTACGACCTGTGGCGGCTGATGATAGACGTGAGCTCCCAGGTGAGCAGGCGAGAGTCTCTGGAAGAACGGGTGGTCACAGCATGTGACGGCGGAGCCTCCAGGAAGACCAACAGACAGGCGGCAGATGAGCGCTCCCAGGTGAGCGGGCAGAAGACTCTGGACAGGCGGGTGGTCACAGCACGTGACGGCAGAGCCTCCAGGTAGGCTAGCAGACAGGCAGCAGATGAGCGCTCCCAGGTGAGCGAGCAGGAGTCACTGGACAGGCAGGTGGTCACAGCACGTGACGGTGGAGCCTCCAGGTAGACTAGCAGGCAGGTAGCAGGTGTGTGCTCCCAGGTGAGCGGGCAAGCTGGTCCATAGACAGACTGACAGGAGTTGGAAGGCAGACCGTCGGACCTCGGGCAAGCAGGCAGGTGGCTGATGTGCGCTCCCAGGTGAGCAGGCAGACTGGTCCTTAGACAGACTGACAGGAGTAGTAAGGCAGACCGTCGGACCTCAGACTAGCAGGCAGGTAGCAGATAATCAAGCAGGAATCTGGCAGGTAACTGGCAACGGGACCTGAGGGCTGAAGCAGAGTAGTAAACAGTGCAACAACATTGCTCGGGCACCTCCATTTTGGAGGAGGTGCCTTATATATGGTGAAGTCCTCCGGCCATTGGCCGGGGACTCCTTAGGACGGCGCAGGCGGCCCCTTTAAGAGGGAGAGAGAGCGCGCGCGCCCTAAGCACAGTGGCCGGGAAGGAGCGCGCGCTGCCAGCAGAGCGGGAGGAGGACGCCGGGCACGGAGCAGGGAGGTGAGGGGAACAGCGTCCCTGCCTAGCAGAGGGCAGGGACGCCGGCGATACAGTATCCCCCCCTTTAGGCCCCCCCTTTTTTAGGCCAGACAGAAATTTAGCTAGGATAAGAGGGGCATGGATGTTCTCCCGGGGCTCCCACGTTCTCTCCTCAGGACCAAACCCCCTCCAATCTACTAGAAAAAAGGTCTTTCCTCTTACCCTTTTGGTGGCAAGAATGTTCTCTACCTCAAACTCGTCCTCAGCAGAAACCGGAGCAGGAGGCATACCTGTAGACTTGGAAAAAGAGTTAAGTACCACAGGTTTGAGGAGAGATACATGGAAGGAGTTAGGGATTCGTAAGTTGGCCGGGAGTTTTAATTTATAGGCCACCGGGTTGATCTGACTGATGACCTCCAGAGGACCGATGAACCGAGGCCCTAACTTGTAAGAAGGTATCTTGAGTCGGACATATTTAGACGAGAGCCAGACTTTATCTCCAGGACGAAATTGTGGAGGATCCAGGCATTTTTTGTCAGCGTGTCTTTTCATCCGTTCGGACGACTGAAGGAGTGCGGATCGGGTACTCTCCCAAATGGAGGAAAATTTGCTAACGAGAGATTCCGCAGCCGGGTTGTCCACAGAGGTGGAGACAGGAAAAGGAATCCGAGGATGCTGACCGAAGACTACAAAAAACGGGGATTTGGAGGAGGATTCGCTCTCGTGATTGTTATAGGAGAACTCGGCCCATGGTAGGAGATCCACCCAGTCAGAATGATGGGCATTAACGAAGTGCCGGAGGTAACTGGTCAGGTTCTGATTGATCCGCTCCACTTGACCATTGGACTGTGGGTGGTAAGCGGAAGAGAAGTCCAGGGTGACGTCTAGCAGTTTACAAGTGGCTCTCCAGAAACGTGAGGTGAACTGTACCCCACGATCCGACACGATGTGGAGGGGCAGGCCATGAAGACGGAAGATGTGGCGGATAAAGTCTTTAGCCAGCTCGGGTGCAGACGGGAGGCCAGGCAGGGGAATAAAGTGAGCCATCTTGGAAAAGCGGTCAGCGACCACCCAAATGACCGTACAACCGGCAGAGACGGGGAGATCAGTTATGAAGTCCATAGCAATATGCTGCCAGGGGGCAGCAGGCACAGGAAGCGGAAGAAGGCGACCGGTTGGCAGGTGTCTCGGGACTTTGTTGCGGGCGCAGGACACACAGGCAGAAACAAAGTCTATTACGTCCTTGTGCAGGGTAGGCCACCAGTAGTGCCGGGCAATAAGCTGGAGGGTCTTTTTCTGACCGGCGTGGCCAGCTAGTTTAGACGAGTGACCCCAGTGTAGGATCTTCTCCCAATCGGGTACTGATACGAACGTCTTACCGGGAGGGAGACGATTTAGGCTCACGGGAGCCACCTGCATTACTCTGGCGGGATCGATGATATGTTTAGGTTCTTCCTCGAGATCGGACACCAGAAAGGATCGGAACAAGGCATCTGCTTTGACGTTTTTGTCAGCCGGGCGAAAATGAAGAACAAAATCAAAGCGAGCAAAAAAACAAGGACCACCGGGCTTGGCGCGGGTTAAGTCTCTGGGCATGTTGGAGGTAAGCCAAGTTCTTGTGGTCAGTGTAAATTATTACCGGGTGAAGAGCCCCCTCGAGTAGGTAACGCCACTCCTCCAATGCCAGTTTGATGGCCAATAACTCTCGGTCTCCTATGGAATAGTTGCGCTCAGAAGAGGAGAAGAGTTTGGAGAAGAAGCCACAAGTTACCATTCTCCCGGAAGATGATTTTTGAGTAAGTACCGCTCCGGCTCCAGAGGAGGAGGCGTCAACTTCCAGGAAGAACTGCTTGTTGCCGTCCGGGCGATGCAGCACCGGGGCGGAAGAGAAGGCCTGTTTTAGGGAAAGAAAGGCCTCCTCTGCTTCGGGCGGCCACTCTTTGGGATTAGTACCCTTACGGGTGAGCGCGGAAATTGGGGCAGTCCGGGAAGAGAAGTGTGGTATGAAGAGGCGGTAGTAGTTGGCGAAGCCCAGGAATCGCTGAATGGCCTTCAACCCCTCCGGTCGAGGCCATTTCTCGATGGCAGACAGTTTCTCTGGATCCATTCGTAGGCCGGTCTGAGAAATAATGTAGCCCAAAAATGGAAGCGAGGTCTGCTCAAAGAGGCACTTCTCATATTTAGCGAAGAGGTGATTCTGCCTGAGACTGAGCAGGACCTGACGAACGTCCCTCAGGTGAGTCTGGAGATCCGGAGAGAAGACCAAGATGTCGTCCAGGTACACCACTACGCAGGAGTAGAGAAGGTCCCGGAAGATGTCATTGACCAACTCTTGAAAGACGGCAGGAGCGTTACAGAGACCAAAGGGCATTACCAGATATTCATAGTGGCCGTCCCGGGTGTTGAATGCCGTCTTCCATTCATCCCCCTGACGGATACGAACCAGGTTGTACCCCCCACGGAGGTCCAGTTTGGTGAAGATTCTAGCCCCCCTCAGACGATCAAATAACTCCGGAATGAGCGGAAGGGGGTACTTATTCTTCACCGTGATCTGGTTAAGGCCTCTATAGTCTATACAGGGACGGAGAGAGCCGTCCTTCTTTTTGACGAAAAAGAAGCCTGCTCCCGCCGGGGAGGTAGATTTCCGGATGAATCCCCTGGCCAGATTCTCCTCAATATATTCGGACATCGACCGGGTCTCAGCAGCGGATAAAGGATAAATATGCCCACGGGGAGGAGTAGTACCAGGTAACAGATCGATAGGGCAGTCGTATGGTCTATGAGGAGGTAGTGTCTCTGCTTCCTTTTTATTAAAGACATCCGCATAAGACCAATAAGGAATCGGAAGTCCAGGTAGATTAGCTGGGGTAGGAGAAGGACGGACGGGATGGACGGGAACCAGACAGGTCTTATGGCAGTCCTGTCCCCAGCGAAGGACTTCTCCGGTCTGCCAGTCAAGCACGGGTGCATGTCTCTGGAGCCAAGGTAGGCCTAGCAAGAGGGCGTGAGAGAGTCCAAGCAGAACATGAAAGGAGATACTCTCAGAATGCAGCATTCCTACCTGCAGAGTAATGGATTCGGTGATGAGTTGGATGGGGCGTGGTAAGAGGCCCCCATCCACGGCAGCAACAGACAAGGGTACAGCCAGAGGTTTGGTGGGGATGCGGTATTTCTCTACCAGGGACTGTGAAATAAGATTCCCGGCTGCTCCAGAGTCAAGTTGGGCTAGTTCGAAATAACGGTTCTCCCCGCAGACGATTGAGACTGACAGCAGCAGAGATGGAGAGGATTTATTCTTGTCTAGGTTGACCTCTCTGAGCGAACCTAGACACAGGCGTTTCCCGACCTCTCCGGGCAGGCACGGATCCGGTGCTCCTTACTGCCACAGTAGAAGCAGCTCCCCTCGGCACGGCGTAAGTGCTGACGGGTTTTGACCATCTTGGTCTGGTCGACCTGCATAGACTCAGGAGAGTGTACCTGGGTAGAGACGGAGGGAGTGACGGGTTTCTGAAAAGTAGGAGCTAGACATGGTAACCTTCTCTCACGGGTGACCTCTTTGGCACGCTCCTGGAACCGTAGGTCAATCCGGGTGGCAAGAGTTATTAGGTCATCGAGAGTGGTAGGAATGTCCCGACCGGCAAGTTCATCTTTAATACGGCCGGACAGACCCTCCCAGAAGACGGATACCAGAGCGTCGTTATCCCAGGCCAGCTCCGAGGCAAGGGTACGGAACCATATGGCATATTGGCCCACGGTGAGACTTCCCTGACGGAGGCGTAGCAGTGATGATGCGGATGAGGTCTTCCGTCCGGGTTCGTCGAAGACTTTCCGGAAAGCCGTGAGAAAAGCAGGCAAGTTGGACACCAGGGGGTCTCCTCTCTCCCATAGAGGATTTAGCCAGGCCAGGGCCTCCCCGGTGAGATGGGACATAATGAATGCAATTTTGGCCCGGTCGGAGTTAAACTGGTGGGACAATAGTTCAAAGTGCAGGGTGCACTGATTTATGAAGCCCCGAGCCTGGGCGGAGTCGCCTCCGAAGCGAGGAGGTGCAGAAAGCCGGGGTCCGGGGTAGAATATCATGGTATTAGTGGGCAGCGGAGCTGCCGGATTGTGAGACATGGCACTGGCGGAGGTTGCTGGTGGAGCAGTCAGAGTGTCCAGGCGAGTATTGACATTCCGCAGGTGACCCAGGATGGACTCCTGTTGGGACCTTTGACGGGACAGTTCATGACACAGGTCCGAGAGCGAGGGAGCTTGGGTGCCACCGGGTTCCATGGCCTGAGCAAACTGTAACGGGTCTGGGAGGCGGAACCTCTGAGCTACTATACAAGGGGGCAGTCCTTGTAAGGAAGCGGGTGGCGACCAGGGAAGACGGGCAGGAGGTCACAGCAGGTGACCGGGACAGTCTCTGAGTGAACGGGCTGGAGGTCACGGCAAGTGACCGGGGCAGTCTCTGGATGAACGGGCTGATGGTCACGGCAAGTGACCGGGGCAGTCTCTGAATGAACGGGCAGATGGTCACGGCAAGTGACCGGGGCAGTCTCTAGGTAAAGGGTTGGTACGACCTGTGGCGGCTGATGATAGACGTGAGCTCCCAGGTGAGCAGGCGAGAGTCTCTGGAAGAACGGGTGGTCACAGCATGTGACGGCGGAGCCTCCAGGAAGACCAACAGACAGGCGGCAGATGAGCGCTCCCAGGTGAGCGGGCAGAAGACTCTGGACAGGCGGGTGGTCACAGCACGTGACGGCAGAGCCTCCAGGTAGGCTAGCAGACAGGCAGCAGATGAGCGCTCCCAGGTGAGCGAGCAGGAGTCACTGGACAGGCAGGTGGTCACAGCACGTGACGGCGGAGCCTCCAGGTAGACTAGCAGGCAGGTAGCAGGTGTGTGCTCCCAGGTGAGCGGGCAAGCTGGTCCATAGACAGACTGACAGGAGTTGGAAGGCAGACCGTCGGACCTCGGGCAAACAGGCAGGTGGCTGATGTGCGCTCCCAGGTGAGCGGGCAGACTGGTCCTTAGACAGACTGACAGGAGTAGTAAGGCAGACCGTCGGACCTCAGACTAGCAGGCAGGTAGCAGATAATCAAGCAGGAATCTGTCAGGTAACTGGCAGGTAACTGGCAACGGGACCTGAGGGCTGAAGCAGAGTAGTAAACAGTGCAACAACATTGCTCGGGCACCTCCATTTTGGAGGAGGTGCCTTATATATGGTGAAGTCCTCCAGCCATTGGCCGGGGACTCCTTAGGACGGCGCGCGCGGCCCCTTTAAGAGGGAGGGAGAGCGCGCGCGCCCTAACAACAGTGGCCGGGAAGGAGCGCGCGCTGCCAGCAGAGCGGGAGGAGGACGCCGGGCACGGAGCAGGGAGGTGAGGGGAACAGCGTCCCTGCCTAGCAGAGGGCAGGGACGCCGGCGCTACAATTTTCATTTGGAAATCAAGGTCCCAGAGTCTAGAGGAAGAGTGGAGAGGCACACAATCGAAGCTGCTTGAGGTCTAGTCTGAAGTTTCCACAATCAGTGATGGTTTGGGGAGTCATGTCATCTGCTGGTGTAGGTCCACTGTGTTTTATCAAAACCAAAGTCAGCGCAGCCGTCTACCAGGAAATTTTAGGGCACTTAATGCTTCCCTCTGCCAACAAGCTTTTTGGAGATGGAAATTTCATTCTCCAGCAGGACTTGGCACCTGTCCACACTGCCAAAAGTACCAATACCTGGTTTAAAAGCAACAGTAACACTGTGCTTGATTGGCCAGCAAACTCACCTGACCTTAACCCCATAGAGAATCTGGGGTGTTGTCAAGAGGAAGATGAGAGACACCAGACCCAACAATGCAGACGAGCTGAAGGCTGCTATCAAAGCAACCTGGGCTTCCATAACACCTCAGCAGTGCCACAGGCTGATTTCCTCTATGCCATGCCACATTGATGCAGTAATTGATGCAAAAGGAGCCCCGACCAAGTATTGAGTGCATTTACTGAGCATGCATTTCAGTAGGCCAACATTTTGGATTTTAAAATCATTTTTCAATCTGGTATAAAGTATTCTAGTAGTATAGATCACTCTGTTTGTAATGACTCTATATAATATATGAGTTTCACTATTTGTATTGAAGAACTGAAATAACATAACTTTTGATTATATTCTAATTTAGTGAGATGCACCTGTAGATACCATACATGTATGATGCGTGTTCTGCCTATGCTGGTTCAACACACTGAAAAGAAACAGTCTGTTTTTTTCTCAAATGCAAAAAAAAAGATTTCTGAAAGAGGCCTAATACTGATACATATTTTAAAAGACATCACAAAACTAGTTTAATGCATCATAGTGTTACCAAAGACTGCTGTTAATTACAATCCACTCATGGATATGGTTTATTTGAAAACATTCAACCCATTTCAATGTGTTTAATAGGGATGAGCGGATCCATAGAAGTTTGGGTTCTAGTACCCGACTTGAACTTTATTTAGTTTAGGTATCAGAACTGTACCCAAACTTGAACTAGAACGCGAACCCCATTGAAAACAATGGGGACCCAAACTTTTGAGCTGGAAAATTCTCTCTCTCTCTTTCTCTCTCTCTCCTCCTGGACTTTCCCCGGAACTCTGAACATTACAAAGGACTTTGTCCGGTACGAATCCCGAACTTTTAAGTTCGGGTTTGCTCATCTCTAGTCTTTAAGGCAAAGGCAGGCTTAGGAATGTCAAAATAACCTGATCATGGAAACCTGGTAGTAACCCCTTATAATAACATGAATGCAATGACAGCATTTTCTTTTTTTTTTACTTAAAATAACGGCTAAAAATGATTATTCATACAGACTGTTCTGTGCAGAACACTAGCTCAAACTGACAATGTCACTGTTAGAAGTAACATCATTTTGCTGTAACTGAGACGAGTGATATGCCATATATTCCATAACACCCTCGGCTTCCTCCTTAATGATATTGTTAGAACTCTCCTGTTAGGTTTTTTTTAGTTTGCTGGTCACATGACCTTTTTTGCCTATTTAATCCTGCTCCGTCCTTCTGGCCTTGCTGGACTTCATTGTAATTTCAACTCTTAAGCTAGCCTGGTGCTTTGTTACCTTTCTCCGTCAGTTTAGCTAGGTCTCTTGACCTCTATTTTCTATGTTGTTTGCTTGTCCTTTTCTGTTACAATTTCTGCTAGGAGGTGTCCATCTTACTCCCAGTCCCTAGTTCTTGTAGGGATC
This sequence comes from Phyllobates terribilis, assembly GCF_046119375.1. NCBI lineage: Eukaryota > Metazoa > Chordata > Amphibia > Anura > Dendrobatidae > Phyllobates > Phyllobates terribilis. Next base: position 403,717,511 of record NW_027362761.1, on the reverse strand, counting down.
CCTCCCTCACATCTATAGGTCTTCGTACAGACAAGCTTAGGACTTTAGCGGGTCTGATCGCAGAATCAGGTTCCCCGTTACATCGTAGGGATCAAGCTTAGTTCTATTGTAGGGACAGATCTCCTGTCTTTCCTTAGTGCTTGTAGCAGATCATAACAGTAAGTCCAGCCCAAAAATTTCTCTAAGGATAGACCTCCAGTTTTCATCATGGCGTCGGTTCAGGATTTGGCTCAACACTTGCAGGGACTCTCTCTGGAGGTGTCCGAGCTTCAACAACACGTGAGTAGCTGTGCTGGAGCGCATTTTGTAGAGCCAAAGGTATGTTTGCCTGATTTATTTTTTGGTGAACAACAAGATTTTTTTCCTTTAAAAATGCTTATTTATTGTATTTTTGCTTAAGACCCAGATCCTCTGGTGATGAATCACAGCGCATAGGGTTCATAATGTCACTTTTGCGCAAGGAACCTCAGGGATGGGCCTTTTCTCTCCAACCTAGTGATCCATGCTTTAGATCAGTGGATAGTTTTTTTTCTGCTTTGGGGTTGTTGTATGATGATCCTGATCGTGTCTCATCAGCTGAGACGGAATTGAGACATTTAAGGCAGGGATCAGGTAATGTGGAAAATTATTGTACTCACTTCCGTCGGTGGTCTGCTCAGGTGGGGTGGAACGATTCTGCTCTGAAAAGTTTGTTTCTTGCAGGGCTAGGTGAAAGGGTTAAGGATCTGCTGATTGCTTATCCTACACCTGGAAACTTGCAGGAGGCAATGCAATTAGCTATACGGGTGGACAGGAGACTGCGTGCAAGGGTTAATGAGAGTAAATCCTCTGCCATGTCAGCTCCAAGTTCTGAGAGGGTCTGTACTGACATTGGAGAGCCGCTGGAGATTAGGGCGATGTCACCCCGCTCTCAGGAAAAAGACCGCAGGTTTTCTGAAGGTTTGTGCTTTTATTGCGGAAAATCTGACCATTTCATTAAGAACTGTGTGCTTCGTATGAACAAAGAAAAAATAAAGGTCAGTTATGCCCGTATAGCCTGTTTAAATACTAAGGGGATATTTCTTTCTGCTACTACCGCTGCTCAGGAAGAATTAATTGAATTTCGGGTATTTGTGGATTGTGGTTCTACTCTGAATGTGATTGATGGGGGATTCTTGGAAAAACTTAAATTAAAACCCCAACCTTTGTCATCCCCTATTGCCGTGGTTTCTGTCGATGGTTCTCCCTTGAAATGTGTTACTCACAAGGTTTATGAATTTCCCCTCACTATTAATGGTATTCACCAAGAAAATTTGGATTTGGTGGTATTAAATAATTTGCCTTCTCCAGTAGTTTTGAGTTTGCCCTGGTTAAAATTTCACAATCCTGTACTGGATTTTTCTACAAATGAAATTAAGTCCTGGAGCCCTAAGTGTTATAACAAGTGTTGTAACGGGCGCATTGCTGCTGTGGATAAAGGGGAATTACCTGTACCTATTCAGGATTTTTGGAAAGTTTTTTTCTGAGGAGGAGTCGCAAATTTTGCCTCCTCATAGAGACTATGATTGTACCATTGAATTTGTCCATGGAGCGACTCTCCCTAAAAGTCGTTTATTTAATCTTACTATTCCTGAGAGAAAGGCTTTGGAGGAATACATACAGACGAGCTTGGCCACCGGTCATATCAGACCCTCTAAGTCACCTGTGGCTGTTGGATTTTTTTTTGTTAAAAAAAAAGGACGGCGGTTTACGTCCTTGTCTGGACTTTCGCGAGATTAATAAAATTACTGTACGCAATCCCTACCCACTGCCATTGATTCCTGATTTGCTTAACCAGTTAGTGGGGGCCAAAAGATTCTCTAAAATTGATCTCCGGGGGGGCATACAATTTGTTGCGCATGATGGAGGGTGATGAATGGAAAACTGCTTTTAACACTCCTGTGGGTCATTTAGAGAATCTGGTGATGCCTTTTGGTCTTACCAATGCACCAGCATTTTTTCAGAATCTTATTAATGACATCCTTAGACCTTTGATCGGCAAAAATGTGGTTGTGTATTTGGATGACATTTTGATTTATTCACCTGATCTGGAGTCTCATTGGTGGAGCGTACGTGAGGTATTACAGTTATTGATTGACAATTCGCTTTTTGCTAAGCTGGAGAAATGTGAGTTCGCTGAACAGAGAATTAGTTTTTTGGGCTACATTGTCTCCAGTAGAGATGAGCGTTGTTCTACTCGAACTGTTCGCCAATCTCAAATTCGAGCTGTTTTGGGCGGTGTTCGAGCCGTTCGGCGAACACGAACAATTTGAGAAAAATTCGGCTGTTCGAGGTTATGTTCGATAACTGTTCGTGCACCAAAATCATAACTGGATTTTTTCTCAGTAATGATGAAAATTAATGTTAATACGCAGTTTGAGTGTACAGCGGGGAGGGGGGAGGGGCAGGGGATGGATCTCTGCAGGAACAATGAAGATCTCCATTTTTTTTTTCTCTTCCCCGCATTTACAGTGGGGAGGTGCAATCTGTCAGCCTATCAGCAGCGCACACACGGAGCGAAGTGCTTTTTTTCACACAAGCAAGGGCATGTGTCATTGGCAGTGTATGTCACATGTCCTTGCCCTATAAGACCAAGCCATTTTCCCCGTCGCCACCATTTTCTCACTGCTGCAGCTGCGTGTTAGACGGCACCGCTGTTGCTGTGTGCGCTATACCTTGTTAATTTCAAGCCAATTTTCGCACAAATCTACAGATAGCTTGGGAGTAGGGAATAGTTGTGATTGCAGTCCTTTTAAGGACTAGGTTACAGCATTTCCTACGACTTTTATCAGGAAGGTCTGTGCTCTTAAATAGATAGATTGTGGGAGTAAAGACTAATTGTAATTGGAGTCCTTTTCAGGACTAGGTTACATCAGTTCCTATCAGTTTTTGCCAGGCAGGTCTGTGCCAGTGCTGTGCAAGTTTTTTTCACAGCATTTGGCTGAATCTAGCAAAGCTAATCCTTTTTGGCCTATTGCAGAGTGTGTTAGTCAGTGGAGTAGCCTATCTGTGTTGCAAGATATACCACCTGTGTATAGAATACCAATTTTTTACTGCACCTAGTGAAGTAAAATCTTTTGGGCATAGCATCATTCTATTAGTCCATCTATACTGACCTCCATCAGGTTGCAAATTGAATATAATTTTTTTCTGCATCTAGCTCTGAAAAAATATTGGGCTTCTAGCTGTGTGTGGGCCTTGTTGTATTAGTCCATCTATACTGACCTCCATCAGGTTGCAAACTGAATATATTTTTTTCTGCATCTACCTCTGAAAAAATATTGGGCTTCTAGCTGTGTGTGGGACTTGTTCTATTAATCCATCTATACAGACCTCCATCAGGTTGCAAACTGAATATATTTTTTTCTGCATCTAGCTCTGAAAAAATATTTGACCTTCTAGCAGTGTGTGGGACTTTCTCTATTAGTCCATCTATACTGACCTCCATCAGGTTGCAAATTGAATATAATTTTTTTCTGCATCTAACCCAGCCAATAGTTTTGGCCTAATACCACAGTTTGGCCTCTCAGCTCTGCTCGGTTCCCATCCATTGTTTTTTTGTGCAAACAACTCCAGAGTTGTTAATTAGTTAACCACCAAAATGAGTGGAAAAAGGCCTGCTGCTGGTGGAAAGGGGAATAGGCGTGTTGGGAAGGGGAAAAAAGGTTGTGTCCGTGGGGTAGGTGTTAAAGCAACAGTAACATCTGCAGAAGAAAGACCATCTTCCAGCCAAACTAAAATGTCTACTTCTTTTAGCGGACAATGTGATAAGATCCCTTTCTTACGGCCACGCCAATCGCTACAAATTCCAGATGAGGCACAAAAACAGCAGGTGCTTCAACGGATATCAAGTGCTCCTTTAAGTGGGCTCTCCTCCACATCAACTTCAACATCACAAATACTCCAGTCCTCAAAGGTGTCACCCCAATCGCACTTGCTTCCTCACAGCTCCCAAATCTCCAGCTGCCCGTCTGAGTATGAGGTAGAACAGATGGTTGAGTCTGCAGAGCTGTTTACTCATACTATGAATCAGAGGTCGACTCCAGCGCTTCTGTGAATCCAGACGAGGAAATGATCTGCACTGATGCCCAGAATCTTTATGAGTCGGATCCAGGACCAGACGCAGAAGGTTCTGACCATAATGTAGACCCTCATTCCCAAACTGTAACTCCTGTTGGTGGAGACAATGAGGAAGATGATGATAAGACTCAAATACCTGATTGGAGCGACAACTTTAGTTTTTTGTCAGGGCAGGAACAGGTTGGCTCTGAGGACGACGGGTGTGATAACGCACAGGGTGATGATGATGAGGTTGGAGATCCCACTTACTGTCAACCCACAGTCAGCCAAGAGATGAGGTCAGCAGAGGAGGTGGAGGAAGATGCTAGTGACGACGAGGTCAGGTTGCGCCTTCCTGGACAGAGACGTAGTACTGGAAGCACGTCAACAACTGCATCCTCAAACACAACTCTGCCTCTCACCACAAGTCGTGGTGGCTCTTCAGGTCGCATGGGTGCTAAGCCTTGCATAGCCTGGGCATTTTTTCAGATCGATAAAGATGACCCAACTCGTGTTATCTGTAACATTTGTCAGCAAAAGCTAAGTAGAGGCCAAAAAATACATAGTTTGAGTACTTCATGCATGAACCGGCACATGGACATGAAGCATAAGTTGCAGTGGGAAGCTCAGTGTGCTACAATGCGGCCTAGCCGGCCGGGCCAACCACCGTCTGCCATATCTTGTGCATCCGCGGCCTCTTCATCCTCTGTGACTGGGGGGACAGCAGTCACACCTGTTTTGGGGCGCAGACCTGCCACCTCTTTACCCGCAACAGCCAGCGTGATTGGCAGGTCATCATTTTCTTTGGAGGTGGTAACACCAGCTGGTGTTGAGCGCTGTTCGACATCGATAGCACCACCTTTGGATCAAGGCAACCTAACATGTCCGCCTGAATCTTCCTCACAGACCGGCAGTTTGCCGGGGACACCCTTATCAACCCCGTCTAAGCACAATAGCCAGCCCTCGGTCCCTCAGATGTGGACAAGTAAAAGACCATTTCCTCCAAGCCATGAGAAAGCTAAGAGATTGAATTTCACCATCTGCAAGTTCTTGGCTACAGAAATGCTGCCTTTCCACCTGGTGGACACAGAGAATTTTCGAGACCTTATGTCCATCGCAGTGCCCCAGTACCAGATGCCCAGTCGGCACTACTTCTCAAAGAAAGGTGTGCCTGCGCTCCACCAGCATGTCGCACACAACATCACCGCTTCTTTGAGAAACTCTGTGTGTGACAGGGTGCATTTCACCACAGACACTTGGACGAGTAGGCATGGACAGGGGCGTTACATGTCGCTGACTGGGCACTGGGTAACTATGGTGACAGCAGGACAAGGGGCTGCTGTCCAAGTCTTGCCGTCCCCACGAGTTGTGCGTCAATCCTCTTTATGTCAAAGTTCCTCCACTGCTTCTGCCTCCTCAACCTCCTCTCGGTCTTCCACCTGCACCCAAAGCCTGTCTGGTCATGCCACAAGCTTTCTAACTGCGCAGAAGGGATCCTGCACACCTCCTTACTATGCTGGCAGTAGGGCTCAACGTCATCAGGCGGTTTCTACATTGAAATGTCTGGGAAATGTGAGTCACACAGCTGAGGAGTTGTGGTCAGCTCTGGAGAACCAATTTCATGAATGGTTGTCTCCACTGGACCTGAAACCAGGGAAGGCCGTGTGCGACAATGCTGCAAACCTGGGTGCGGCCCTTCGCCGGGGCAATGTCACACACGTGCCTTGTGTGGCTCACGTGTTGAACCTGGTTGTCCAGCAATTTTTAGCCCACTATCCCAGACTAGATGGCCTTCTGCAGAGGGCACGGTCGCTGTGTGCTCACTTTCGCCGTTCGCATCCCGCAGCTCAGCGACTTACATCTCTACAGAAGTTGTTGGGCCTGCCACTTCACCGGCTAAAATGCGATGTGCCTACCCGGTGGAATTCAACTCTGCACATGTTGCAGCGACTGTGGCAGCACCGACAAGCCCTGGTGCAATACGTTCTGACGTATAGCCTGGGCCAACGAGATCCAGAGGTGGGGCAAATCACGCTGGAGGAGTGGTCTCAGATCAGGGACCTATGCACCCTTCTGCACAGTTTTGAAATGGCGACGAAGATGTTTAGTGCTGACGATGCCATTATCAGCATGACTATTCCGGTGATTTACATGCTGGAGCACATGTTAAACAGAATTCGGAGTCAGGTGGTGGCACAAGAGGAGGTGGAGGAAGTAGAGGAGGAGGAGTTGTATGCGGAAGGGCTAACATCTGCAAGGTCCAGACGGTCGGCAGCACCAAGGCGGCAGGCATGTGAGGGTGGGGGAGATGGTTTTACCAGGGTGCATGGTAGCAGCCAAACTAGTGAGGAAGGTGCAGGAGCCCAGGAAGAAGTGGAGGACGAACTGATGGAAGACTCATCAGATGAGGGAGACCTTGATCACATTTCTGTTGTGCGAGGTTGGGGGGAGAGGACAGAGGAAGGAAGCATGATTGTTACCTCGCCACCAACACAACAGGGACTTGGTGCTCCTGGATGCGCAACACACATGAGTGCCTTCTTGCTGCACTACCTGCAACATGACCCTCGAATTGTGAGAATTAGAAATAATCCTGACTACTGGGTTGCCACACTGTTAGATCCCCGGTACAAAAGTAAATTTGCAGAAATTATTCCTGCCATAGAAAGGGATGCACGCATGCAGGAGTATCAGCAGAGACTGTTGCAGAATCTTACATGTGCTTTTCCACAAAATACCAGTGGTGCACGTAGTGAATCTCACAGTTCCAACTTGCCAACCGTGGGACCGTCAAGTGTTCAGCACTCAAACCGTAACAGAACCACAGTATCTGCTGGTAACATCAATTTTGCGGAATCATTTCACCACTTTTTTAGCCCATCCTTTGCAAGGCCACAGGAGACAAGAAGTCTGACACATAGTCAACGCCTAGAGACGATGGTACAGGAGTATCTCCAAGTAAACATTGAAGCCACGACTGTGTCACTGGACCCTTGCTCTTTTTGGGCTTCCAATCTGGATAAATGGCTGGAGCTAGCCACTTACGCCTTGGAGATCTTGTCATGCCCCGCAGCCAGCGTTCTGTCTGAACGTGTGTTCAGCGCTGCTGGTGGTGTGCTGACAGATAAGCGCACGCGGCTCTCCACTGATAATGTAGACAGACTCACGTTCATAAAGATGAACAAATCATGGATCCGAAACGACTTTTCTACCCCTGTGTCATCCTGGGGAGAGTAAAAGCTTGATGATTGGTTAAAATCACCCTACCAACCATTTTAAGCTTTCAAATTACTAATCATGTTTATCTGTATCTTGGCTGGAAAATAATTTGGGCTTTGTAGCAGTGTGCAGCACTGATTCTATTAGCTCATCTATAATAAGCTCCACCAGATTTAAAATTACTAATCATGTTTATCTGTATCTTGACTGGAAAATAATTTGGGCTTTGTAGCAGTGTGCAGCACTGATCCTATTAGGCCATCTATACTAAAGCTTCACAAGATTTAAAATTAATAATAATTTTTAGCTGCATCTAGCCCGGAAAATAATTTTGGGGCTCCGAGATGCGCAAGACACATAAGTGCCATCTTGCTGCACTACCTGCAGCATGACCCTCATATTGTCAGAATTCGAAGTAATCATGACTACTGGGTTGCCACACTCTTAGATCCCCCAAACTTTTCGATCAACCTTTTCATTTTAATAAAGACCAAAAAAATGGTCATTTTTGAAATTATAAGCATTAGCAGGTTGTTAGAAACTGAAATCAAACAGTTTTCAACTCAAAACTTTATTCTAGGTGATGTTACATTTTCACATAGGACCCCTTGTTCGAAAGGAGCTTCTGAACTCTCTCGTCCATTGAATTTGTCAGGTTTTGGATGGTTTCTGCTTCAATTGTTTTGCATGAGGACAGAATACCCTCCCAGAGCTGTTGCTTAGATGTGAACTGCCTCCCGCCATCATAGACACTCCTTTTAATGATGCTCCAAAGGTTCTGAATGGGGTAGAGGTTAGGGGAGCATGGGGGTCACACCATAAGTTTGTCCCCTTTTATGCCCATATCAGCCAGAGATGCAGATGTTTTATGTGCAGCATGAGATGGTGCATTATCATGCAGAAAAATGATCTTGCTATGAAATACACGGTTCTTCTTCTTGAACCATGGCAGGAAGTGCTGTTTGAGAAAATCCACATACATTATGGAGTTCATCTTTAGCGCCTTCAGGGATCCTAAAGGGGCCGACAATCTCTCTCCCCATGATTCCAGCCCAAAACATTACTCCACCTCCTCCTTGTTGGCGCTGTAGCCGTGTTTGCGTGGGGTGTCCATCAACCAGCCATCCTCCACTCCATCCATCTGGACCATCGAGCGCTGCACGGCACTCATCCGTGAACAAAACAGTTTTGAAATCAGTCTTCATGTAATGTTTGGCCCACTGGAGCCGTTTCTGCTTGTGTGAAGTGGATAGAGGAGGTCGACAGGATGGCGTATGCACAGCTGCAAACCTCTGAAGGACCCTGCATCTTGTTGTTCGGGGGACGTTGGAGGCACAAGCAGCTTCAAAAACTTGTCTGCTGCTATGACAAGGCTTTTTTGCCGCTGCTCTTTCAACCTGACGTAATTGCTTGTAGGAAAGAGTCCTCAATTTGCCCTTATCAGCACGCACACGTGTGTACTGTGAATCAGCTACATACTTCTTGATTGCCAAGACACTTCATCCTGATCATCGCACAATGTTGATTGTAGTCATGCCTTGACCTAAACACTCCACAATTTGTTGCTTCTCAGCAGCCGACACATCCTTTTTCTTTCCCATTTTGGCAGAAAATGAAGGCTGCTTAATAATGTGAGACAGCCTTCTTAAGTAGTCTTGCCTTTCATTGGACACACCTGCCAAACTAATTAGCACAGGTGTCTGCAATTGCTTACAGTGATATAAAGAGCCCTGACACACATCACCATCAATGAGTTTAACTGACAAACAAACAAATTCTTCCCTTATCACTCCTAAACACTTTTTGCATAATAATTTGGAACACAGTGTACATGTGCTTTTCCACAAAACACCAGTGGTTCACGTAGTGAATCTTACAGTTCTAACTTGCCAACCGTGGTCTGTATGGAGTTGTTCAATAAAGGGCCCAAAATTAAGATAACACAGATGGGAGAGGTCTCTATGAATAGGAATTCCTAAGTATTTGATACCCTGTGAGGGCCAGGCAAAGGGAAAGTTGGACTGGATGGAATCCTATATGGATTTGGGGAGGGAGACCTCGAGGGCCTCAGACTTCGCTGCATTGATTTTAAAATTTGACCATGTAACAAAGTGATCTATTTCAGCCATAACAGCATGGATGGATATATGTGATTGAGTGATATATACTAGGACATCATCAGCAAATAGAGAGCACTTGTACTCGGTGCCTCCCACCTCAATCCACCTAATATTGGGGTTATGGCGAATTGATGAGAGCAGGTGCTCCGTCACTAGGATGTATAAGAGAGGGGACAGAGAACATCGCTGCCTTGTCCCATTGGTGATTGTGAAAGGTGATGAAAATGTTCTGACGCGCCCCCTGGGCCTTGGGACACCCGGAGCCGGACCCTTTTTGGTGGATGCTGGTGGTTGTAGTCTCCGTGGCGGCAACCCGGTTCCGTGGCTCAGGGCGGTCAAACCAGTGGCGGAACTATTTATGTGGTTTTGATGTTTAAATGTCCGACTACGCCACCCGTGGATTGCGGTCAGACTGAACCGCCGCTCCAGGGCAGACTGCTGAGGCTGGTGTTGTGGGTGCAGCAGAGCGTAGCATAACTCCCCACGGGAGGAGTATAGCCTCAGGGCAGTGTATGCGGAGGATGGGGGTGATGGTGCAGGGCAGCAGCAGTAATGACTAGAGATGAGCGTTGTTCTACTCGAACTGTTCGCCAATCTCAAATTCGAGCTGTTTAGGGCGGTGTTCGAGCCGTTCGGCGAACACGAACAATTTGAGAAAAATTCGGCTGTTCGAGGTTATGTTCGATAACTGTTCGTGCACCAAAATCATAACTGGATTTTTTCTCAGTAATGATGAAAATTAATGTTAATACGCAGTTTGAGTGTACAGCGGGGTGGGGGGAGGGGCAGGGGATGGATCTCTGCAGGAACAATGAAGATCTCCATTTTTTTTTCTCTTTCCCGCATTTGCAGTGGGGAGGTGCAATCTGTCAGCCTATCAGCAGCGCACACACGGAGCGAAGTGCTTTTTTTCACACAAGCAAGGGCATGTGTCATTGGCAGTGTATGTCACATGTCCTTGCCCTATAAGACCAAGCCATTTTCCCCGTCGCCACCATTTTCTCACTGCTGCAGCTGCGTGTTAGACGGCACCGCTGTTGCTGTGTGCGCTATACCTTGTTAAATTCAAGCCAATTTTCGCACAAATCTACAGATAGCTTGGGAGTAGGGAATAGTTGTGATTGCAGTCCTTTTAAGGACTAGGTTACAGCATTTCCTACGACTTTTATCAGGCAGGTCTGTGCTCTTAAATAGATAGATTGTGGGAGTAAAGACTAATTGTAATTGGAGTCCTTTTCAGGACTAGGTTACATCAGTTCCTATCAGTTTTTGCCAGGCAGGTCTGTGCCAGTGCTGTGCAAGTTTTTTTCACAGCATTTGGCTGAATCTAGCAAAGCTAATCCTTTTTAGCCTATTGCAGAGTGTGTTAGTCAGTGGAGTAGCCTATCTGTGTTGCAAGATATACCACCTGTGTATAGAATACCAATTTTTTTACTGCACCTAGTGAAGTAAAATCTTTTGGGCATAGCATCATTCTATTAGTCCATCTATACTGACCTCCATCAGGTTGCAAATTGAATATAATTTTTTTCTGCATCTAGCTCTGAAAAAATATTGGGCTTCTAGCTGTGTGTGGGACTTGTTCTATTAATCCATCTATACAGACCTCCATCAGGTTGCAAACTGAATATATTTTTTTCTGCATCTACCTCTGAAAAAATATTGGGCTTCTAGCTGTGTGTGGAACTTGTTCTATTAATCCATCTATACAGACCTCCATCACGTTGCAAACTGAATATATTTTTTTCTGCATCTACCTCTGAAAAAATATTGGGCTTCTAGCTGTGTGTGGGACTTGTTCTATTAATCCATCTATACAGACCTCCATCAGGTTGCAAACTGAATATATTTTTTTCTGCATCTACCTCTGAAAAAATATTGGGCTTCTAGCTGTGTGTGGGACTTGTTGTATTAGTCCATCTATACTGACGTCCATCAGGTTGCAAACTGAATATATTTTTTTCTGCATCTACCTCTGAAAAAATATTGGGCTTCTAGCTGTGTGTGGGACTTGTTCTATTAATCCATCTATACAGACCTCCATCAGGTTGCAAACTGAATATATTTTTTTCTGCATCTACCTCTGAAAAAATATTGGGCTTCTAGCTGTGTGTGGGACTTGTTCTATTAATCCATCTATACAGACCTCCATCAGGTTGCAAACTGAATATATTTTTTTCTGCATCTACCTCTGAAAAAATATTGGGCTTCTAGCTGTGTGTGGGACTTGTTCTATTAATCCATCTATACAGACCTCCATCAGGTTGCAAACTGAATATATTTTTTTCTGCATCTACCTCTGAAAAAATATTGGGCTTCTAGCTGTGTGTGGGACTTGTTCTATTAATCCATCTATACAGACCTCCATCAGGTTGCAAACTGAATATATTTTTTTCTGCATCTACCTCTGAAAAAATATTGGGCTTCTAGCTGTGTGTGGGACTTGTTCTATTAATCCATCTATACAGACCTCCATCAGGTTGCAAACTGAATGTATTTTTTTCTGCATCTACCTCTGAAAAAATATTGGGCTTCTAGCTGTGTGTGAGACTTGTTGTATTAGTCCATCTATACTGACCTCCATCAGGTTGCAAATTGAATATAATTTTTTTCTGCATCTAGCTCTGAAAAAATATTGGGCTTCTAGCTGTGTGTGGGACTTGTTCTATTAATCCATCTATACAGACCTCCATCAGGTTGCAAACTGAATATATTTTTTTCTGCATCTACCTCTGAAAAAATATTGGGCTTCTAGCTGTGTGTGGGACTTGTTCTATTAATCCATCTATACAGACCTCCATCAGGTTGCAAACTGAATATATTTTTTTCTGCATCTACCTCTGAAAAAATATTGGGCTTCTAGCTGTGTGTGGGACTTGTTCTATTAATCCATCTATACAGACCTCCATCAGGTTGCAAACTGAATATATTTTTTTCTGCATCTACCTCTGAAAAAATATTGGGCTTCTAGCTGTGTGTGGAACTTGTTCTATTAATCCATCTATACAGACCTCCATCACGTTGCAAACTGAATATATTTTTTTCTGCATCTACCTCTGAAAAAATATTGGGCTTCTAGCTGTGTGTGGGACTTGTTCTATTAATCCATCTATACAGACCTCCATCAGGTTGCAAACTGAATATATTTTTTTCTGCATCTACCTCTGAAAAAATATTGGGCTTCTAGCTGTGTGTGGGACTTGTTGTATTAGTCCATCTATACTGACGTCCTTCAGGTTGCAAACTGAATATATTTTTTTCTGCATCTACCTCTGAAAAAATATTGGGCTTCTAGCTGTGTGTGGGACTTGTTCTATTAATCCATCTATACAGACCTCCATCAGGTTGCAAACTGAATATATTTTTTTCTGCATCTACCTCTGAAAAAATATTGGGCTTCCAGCTGTGTGTGGGACTTGTTCTATTAATCCATCTATACAGACCTCCATCAGGTTGCAAACTGAATATATTTTTTTCTGCATCTACCTCTGAAAAAATATTGGGCTTCTAGCTGTGTGTGGGACTTGTTCTATTAATCCATCTATACAGACCTCCATCAGGTTGCAAACTGAATATATTTTTTTCTGCATCTACCTCTGAAAAAATATTGGGCTTCTAGCTGTGTGTGGGACTTGTTCTATTAATCCATCTATACAGACCTCCATCAGGTTGCAAACTGAATATATTTTTTTCTGCATCTACCTCTGAAAAAATATTGGGCTTCTAGCTGTGTGTGGGACTTGTTCTATTAATCCATCTATACAGACCTCCATCAGGTTGCAAACTGAATGTATTTTTTTCTGCATCTACCTCTGAAAAAATATTGGGCTTCTAGCTGTGTGTGAGACTTGTTGTATTAGTCCATCTATACTGACCTCCATCAGGTTGCAAATTGAATATAATTTTTTTCTGCATCTAGCTCTGAAAAAATATTGGGCTTCTAGCTGTGTGTGGGACTTGTTCTATTAATCCATCTATACAGACCTCCATCAGGTTGCAAACTGAATATATTTTTTTCTGCATCTACCTCTGAAAAAATATTGGGCTTCTAGCTGTGTGTGGGACTTGTTCTATTAATCCATCTATACAGACCTCCATCAGGTTGCAAACTGAATATATTTTTTTCTGCATCTACCTCTGAAAAAATATTGGGCTTCTAGCTGTGTGTGGGACTTGTTCTATTAATCCATCTATACAGACCTCCATCAGGTTGCAAACTGAATATATTTTTTTCTGCATCTACCTCTGAAAAAATATTGGGCTTCTAGCTGTGTGTGGAACTTGTTCTATTAATCCATCTATACAGACCTCCATCACGTTGCAAACTGAATATATTTTTTTCTGCATCTACCTCTGAAAAAATATTGGGCTTCTAGCTGTGTGTGGGACTTGTTCTATTAATCCATCTATACAGACCTCCATCAGGTTGCAAACTGAATATATTTTTTTCTGCATCTACCTCTGAAAAAATATTGGGCTTCTAGCTGTGTGTGGGACTTGTTGTATTAGTCCATCTATACTGACGTCCATCAGGTTGCAAACTGAATATATTTTTTTCTGCATCTACCTCTGAAAAAATATTGGGCTTCTAGCTGTGTGTGGGACTTGTTCTATTAATCCATCTATACAGACCTCCATCAGGTTGCAAACTGAATATATTTTTTTCTGCATCTACCTCTGAAAAAATATTGGGCTTCTAGCTGTGTGTGGGACTTGTTCTATTAATCCATCTATACAGACCTCCATCAGGTTGCAAACTGAATATATTTTTTTCTGCATCTACCTCTGAAAAAATATTGGGCTTCTAGCTGTGTGTGGGACTTGTTCTATTAATCCATCTATACAGACCTCCATCAGGTTGCAAACTGAATATATTTTTTTCTGCATCTACCTCTGAAAAAATATTGGGCTTCTAGCTGTGTGTGGGACTTGTTCTATTAATCCATCTATACAGACCTCCATCAGGTTGCAAACTGAATATATTTTTTTCTGCATCTACCTCTGAAAAAATATTGGGCTTCTAGCTGTGTGTGGGACTTGTTCTATTAATCCATCTATACAGACCTCCATCAGGTTGCAAACTGAATGTATTTTTTTCTGCATCTACCTCTGAAAAAATATTGGGCTTCTAGCTGTGTGTGAGACTTGTTGTATTAGTCCATCTATACTGACCTCCATCAGGTTGCAAACTGAATATATTTTTTTCTGCATCTACCTCTGAAAAAATATTTGGGCTTCTAGCTGTGTGTGGCACTTGTTCTATTAATCCATCTATACAGACCTCCATCAGGTTGCAAATTGAATATAATTTTTTTCTGCATCTAACCCAGCCAATAGTTTTGGCCTAATACCACAGTTTGGCCACTCAGCTCTGCTCGGTTCCCATCCATTGTTTTTTTGTGCAAACAACTCCAGAGTTGTGAATTAGTTAACCACCAAAATGAGTGGAAAAAGGCCTGCTGCTGGTGGAAAGGGGAATAGGCGTGTTGGGAAGGGGAAAAAAGGTTGTGTCCGTGGGGTAGGTGTTAAAGCAACAGTAACATCTGCAGAAGAAAGACCATCTTCCAGCCAAACTAAAATGTCTACTTCTTTTAGCGGACAATGTGATAAGATCCCTTTCTTACGGCCACGCCAATCGCTACAAATTCCAGATGAGGCACAAAAACAGCAGGTGCTTCAACGGATATCAAGTGCTCCTTTAAGTGGGCTCTCCTCCACATCAACTTCAACATCACAAATACTCCAGTCCTCAAAGGTGTCACCCCAATCGCACTTGCTTCCTCACAGCTCCCAAATCTCCAGCTGCCCGTCTGAGTATGAGGTAGAACAGATGGTTGAGTCTGCAGAGCTGTTTACTCATACTATAGCCTGGGAATCAGAGGTCGACTCCAGCGCTTCTGTGAATCCAGACGAGGAAATGATCTGCACTGATGCCCAGAATCTTTATGAGTCGGATCCAGGACCAGACGCAGAAGGTTCTGACCATAATGTAGACCCTCATTCCCAAACTGTAACTCCTGTTGGTGGAGACAATGAGGAAGACGATGATAAGACTCAGATACCTGATTGGAGCGACAACTTTAGTTTTTTGTCAGGGCAGGAACAGGTTGGCTCTGAGGACGACGAGTGTGATAACGCACAGGGTGATGATGATGAGGTTGGAGATCCCACTTACTGTCAACCCACAGTCAGCCAAGAGATGAGGTCAGCAGAGGAGGTGGAGGAAGATGCTAGTGACGACGAGGTCAGGTTGCACCTTCCTGGACAGAGACGTAGTACTGGAAGCACGTCAACAACTGCATCCTCAAACACAACTCTGCCTCTCACCACAAGTCGTGGTGGCTCTTCAGGTCGCATGGGTGCTAAGCCTTGCATAGCCTGGGCATTTTTTCAGATCGATAAAGATGACCCAACTCGTGTTATCTGTAACATTTGTCAGCAAAAGCTAAGTAGAGGCCAAAAAATACATAATTTGAGTACTTCATGCATGAACCAGCACATGGACATGAAGCATAAGTTGCAGTGGGAAGCTCAGTGTGCTACAATGCGGCCTAGCCGGCCGGGCCAACCACCGTCTGCCATATCTTGTGCATCCGCGGCCTCTTCATCCTCTGTGACTGGGGGGACAGCAGTCACACCTGTTTTGGGGCGCAGACCTGCCACCTCTTTACCCGCAACAGCCAGCGTGATTGGCAGGTCATCATTTTCTTTGGAGGTGGTAACACCAGCTGGTGTTGAGCGCTGTCCGACATCGATAGCACCACCTTTGGATCAAGGCAACCTAACATGTCTGCCTGCATCTTCCTCACAGACCGGCAGTTTGCCGGGGACACCCTTATCAACCCCGTCTAAGCACAATAGCCAGCCCTCGGTCCCTCAGATGTGGACAAGTAAAAGACCATTTCCTCCTAGCCATGAGAAAGCTAAGAGGTTGAATTTCACCATCTGCAAGCTCTTGGCTACAGAAATGCTGCCTTTCCGCCTGGTGGACACAGAGGATTTTCGAGACCTTATGTCCGTCGCAGTGCCCCAGTACCAGATGCCCAGTCGGCACTACTTCTCAAAGAAAGGTGTGCCTGCGCTCCACCAGCATGTCGCACACAACATCACCGCTTCTTTGAGAAACTCTGTGTGTGACAGGGTGCATTTCACCACAGACACTTGGACGAGTAGGCATGGACAGGGGCGTTACATGTCGCTGACTGGGCACTGGGTAACTATGGTGACAGCAGGACAAGGGGCTGCTGTCCAAGTCTTGCCGTCCCCACGAGTTGTGCGTCAATCCTCTTTATGTCAAAGTTCCTCCACTGCTTCTGCCTCCTCAACCTCCTCTCGGTCTTCCACCTGCACCCAAAGCCTGTCTGGTCATGCCACAAGCTTTCTAACTGCGCAGAAGGGATCCTGCACACCTCCTTACTATGCTGGCAGTAGGGCTCAACGTCATCAATCGGTTTTTACATTGAAATGTCTGGGAAATGTGAGTCATACAGCTGAGGAGTTGTGGTCAGCTCTGGAGAACCAATTTCATGAATGGTTGTCTCCACTGGACCTGAAACCAGGGAAGGCCGTGTGCGACAATGCTGCAAACCTGGGTGCGGCCCTTCGCCGGGGCAATGTCACACACGTGCCTTGTATGGCTCACGTGTTGAACCTGGTTGTCCAGCAATTTTTAGCCCACTATCCCAGACTAGATGGCCTTCTGCAGAGGGCACGGTCGCTGTGTGCTCACTTCCGCCGTTCGCATCCCGCAGCTCAGCGACTTACATCTCTACAGAAGTCGTTGGGCCTGCCACTTCACCGGCTAAAATGCGATGTGCCTACCCGGTGGAATTCAACTCTGCACATGTTGCAGCGACTGTGGCAGCACCGACAAGCCCTGGTGCAATACATTCTGACGTATAGCCTGGGCCAACGAGATTCAGAGGTGGGGCAAATCACGCTGGAGGAGTGGTCTCAGATCAGGGACCTATGCAACCTTCTGCACAGTTTTGAAATGGCGACGAAGATGTTTAGTGCTGACGATGCCATTATCAGCATGACTATTCCGGTGATTTACATGCTGGAGCACATGTTAAACAGAATTCGGAGTCAGGTGGTGGCACAAGAGGAGGTGGAGGAAGTAGAGGAGGAGGAGTTGTATGCGGAAGGGCTAACATCTGCAAGGTCCAGACGGTCGGCAGCACCAAGGCGGCATGCATGTGAGGGTGGGGGAGATGGTTTTACCAGGGCGCATGGTAGCAGCCAAACTAGTGAGGAAGGTGCAGGAGCCCAGGAAGAAGTGGAGGACGAACTGATGGAAGACTCATCAGATGAGGGAGACCTTGATCACATTTCTGTTGTGCGAGGTTGGGGGGAGAGGACAGAGGAAGGAAGCATGATTGTTACCTCGCCACCAACACAACAGGGACTTGGTGCTCCTGGATGCGCAACACACATGAGTGCCTTCTTGCTGCACTACCTGCAACATGACCCTCGAATTGTGAGAATTAGAAATAATCCTGACTACTGGGTTGCCACACTGTTAGATCCCCGGTACAAAAGTAAATTTGCAGAAATTATTCCTGCCATAGAAAGGGATGCACGCATGCAGGAGTATCAGCAGAGACTGTTGCAGAATCTTACATGTGCTTTTCCACAAAATACCAGTGGTGCACGTAGTGAATCTCACAGTTCCAACTTGCCAACCGTGGGACCGTCAAGTGTTCAGCACTAAAACCGTAATAGAACCACAGTATCTGCTGGTAACATCAATTTTGCGGAATCATTTCACCACTTTTTTAGCCCATCCTTTGCAAGGCCACAGGAGACAAGAAGTCTGACACATAGTCAACGCCTAGAGACGATGGTACAGGAGTATCTCCAAGTAAACATTGAAGCCACGACTGTGTCACTGGACCCTTGCTCTTTTTGGGCTTCTAATCTGGATCAATGGACGGAGCTAGCCACTTACGCCTTGGAGATCTTGTCATGCCCCGCAGCCAGCGTTCTGTCTGAACGTGTGTTCAGCGCTGCTGGTGGTGTGCTGACAGATAAGCGCACGCGGCTCTCCACTGATAATGTAGACAGACTCACGTTCATAAAGATGAACAAATCATGGATCCAAAACGACTTTTCTACCCCTGTGTCATCCTGGGGAGAGTAAAAGCTTGATGATTGGTTAAAATCACCCTACCAACCGTTTTAAGCTTTCAAATTACTAATCATGTTTATCTGTATCTTGGCTGGAAAATAATTTGGGCTTTGTAGCAGTGTGCAGCACTGATCCTATTAGGCCATCTATACTAAAGCTTCACCAGATTTAAAATTAATAATAATTTTTAGCTGCATCTAGCCCGGAAAATAATTTTGGGGCTCCGAGATGCGCAAGACACATAAGTGCCTTCTTGCTGCACTACCTGCAGCATGACCCTCATATTGTCAGAATTCGAAGTAATCATGACTACTGGGTTGCCACACTCTTAGATCCCCCAAACTTTTCGATCAACCTTTTCATTTTAATAAAGACCAAAAAAATGGTCATGTTTGAAATTATAAGCATTAGCAGGTTGTTAGAAACTGAAATCAAACAGTTTTCAACTCAAAACTTTATTCTAGGTGATGTTACATTTTCACATAGGACCCCTTGTTCGAAAGGAGCTTCCGAACTCTCTCGTCCATTGAATTTGTCAGGTTTTGGATGGTTTCTGCTTCAATTGTTTTGCATGAGGACAGAATACCCTCCCAGAGCTGTTGCTTAGATGTGAACTGCCTCCCGCCATCATAGACACTCCTTTTAATGATGCTCCAAAGGTTCTGAATGGGGTACAGGTCAGGGGAGCATGGGGGTCGCACCATAAGTTTGTCTACTTTTATGCCCATATCAGCCAGAGATGCAGATGTTTTATGTGCAGCATGAGATGGTGCATTATCATGCAGAAAAATGATCTTGCTGTGAAATACACGGTTCTTCTTCTTGAACCATGGCAGGAAGTGCTGTTTGAGAAAATCCACATACATTATGGAGTTCATCTTTAGCGCCTTCAGGGATCCTAAAGGGGCCGACAATCTCTCTCCCCATGATTCCAGCCCAAAACATTACTCCACCTCCTCCTTGTTGGCGCTGTAGCCGTGTTTGCGTGGGGTGTCCATCAACCAGCCATCCTCCACTCCATCCATCTGGACCATCGAGCGCTGCACGGCACTCATCCGTGAACAAAACAGTTTTGAAATCAGTCTTCATGTAATGTTTGGCCCACTGGAGCCGTTTCTGCTTGTGTGAAGTGGATAGAGGAGGTCGACAGGATGGCGTATGCACAGCTGCAAACCTCTGAAGGACCCTGCATCTTGTTGTTCGGG
The DNA here is from genome assembly GCF_046119375.1 of Phyllobates terribilis. Classification (NCBI taxonomy): domain Eukaryota; kingdom Metazoa; phylum Chordata; class Amphibia; order Anura; family Dendrobatidae; genus Phyllobates; species Phyllobates terribilis. Next base: position 403,697,760 of record NW_027362761.1, on the reverse strand, counting down.
GGACGTTGGAGGCACAAGCAGCTTCAAAAACTTGTCTGCTGCTATGACAAGGCTTTTTTGCCGCTGCTCTTTCAACCTGACGTAATTGCCTGTAGGAAAGAGTGCTCAATTTGCCCTTATCAGCACGCACACGTGTGTACTGTGAATCAGCTACATACTTCTTGATTACCAAGACACTTCATCCTGATCATCGCACAATGTTGATTGTAGTCATGCCTTGACCTAAACACTCTACAATTTGTTGCTTCTCAGCAGCCGACACATCCTTTTTCTTTCCCATTTTGGCAGAAAATGTAGGCTGCTTAATAATGTGAGACAGCCTTCTTAAGTAGTCTTGCCTTTCATTGGACACACCTGCCAAACTATTTAGCACAGGTGTCTGCAATTGCTTACAGTGATATAAAGAGCCCTGACACACATCACCATCAATGAGTTTAACTGACAAACAAACAAATTCTTCCCTTATCACTCCTAAACACTTTTTGCATAATAATTTGGAACGCAGTGTACATGTGCTTTTCCACAAAACACCAGTGGTTCACGTAGTGAATCTTACAGTTCTAACTTGCCAACCATGGTCTGTATGGAGTTGTTCAATAAAGGGCCCAAAATTAAGATAACATAGATGGGAGAGGTCTCTATGAATAGGAATTCCTAAGTATTTGATACCCTGTGAGGGCCAGGCAAAGGGAAAGTTGGACTGGATGGAATCCTATATGGATTTGGGAAGGGAGACATCGAGCGCCTCAGACTTCGCTGCATTGATTTTAAAATTTGACCATGTAACAAAGTGATCTATTTCAGCCATAACAGCATGGATGGATATATGTGATTGAGTGATATATACTAGGACATCATCAGCAAATAGAGAGCACTTGTACTCGGTGCCTCCCACCTCAATCCACCTAATATTGGGGTTATGGCGAATTGATGAGAGCAGGTGCTCCGTCACTAGGATGTATAAGAGAGGGGACAGAGGACATCCCTGCCTTGTCCCATTGGTGATTGTGAAATGTGATGAAAATGTTCTGATGCACCCCCTGGGCCTTGGGACACCCGGAGCTGGACCCTTTTTGGTGGATGCTGGTGGTTGTAGTCTTCGTGGCGGCGACCCGGTTCCGTGGCTCAGGGTGGTCAAACCAGTGGCGGAACTATTTATGTGGTTTTGATGTTTAAATGTCCGACTACGCCACCCGTGGATTGCGGTCAGAGTGAACCGCCGCTGCAGGGCAGACAGATGAGGCTGGTGTTGTGGGTGCAGCAGAGCGTAGCATAACTCCCCACGGGAGGAGTATAGCCTCAGGGCAGTGTATGCGGAGGATGGGGGTGATGGTGCAGGGCAGCAGCAGTAACGACACGGAGTCAGTGATGAAGTGAAGTGATATCTTCAGCCTAGGTGACGTATTGTGATACAGGGCCGTGATTTTGGCTATAAAAGGGTCCCCTAGACCCCTACCCCAAGCTTTTTAAGAGAATCATATATGGCGTGCCAGGAGACTCTATGGAATGCTTTCTCAGCATCCAACGAGAGTATCTAATTACAAATTTTTAACTGCATCTAGCCCAGGAAATACTTTGTGCCTAGTAGCAGTGTCTGCTAGTCAGCGGATTATCCCGGCTGTCAAGCAAGCTACACCACCTGTAGTTTAGACACTTAATTTTTTCAAAGGAAATGCTTCGGGACCATGGGATACTCAGTGAAGAGCATCAGGAGGCACCCCAAGGCATAGGGGCTGGGACTGGCAGTAGGATGCCTTGCGGTGGACAGCCGAGCTCGATCCTTATAAAAGCTTTTTAACTGCAGCAGCTTTAGTGGACGCTACTGGAGCTGGAATTACGCGGCTGCTGGCATGAGACTTGCCCTCCAATAGATCCTTGTAAATGGATTTAAAGTGTATTCATTCAAATTAGAGAGACAATTTAAATTAAAAAGCTTAGAGCTGCCTCCACCACAGGGGGGCTCGCTCGACCCACCAGCGGACAGGCACCAGTATTGGGAGAGGGGGGCTGGCCATCAGGGTTCACCGCGGCTCTGGCACAAACCCGGCGACACGGAGGTGGCACGGGCAGGAGCGGACTGGCCGTGTCGGCTTCTCACTTTTTGGATTTTAGAAGGGCATGACATGCCTATATCTGTGTCTACCCCTCCTTTTACTCCTCCACCTCTTTTCTTTTCGCATGACTATATGTACTTGTCACTTTTCCATGTGTTAGTTATGTCTTCTGAGCAGTTTGTCAGCTTTTGGACACCTTTGAAGGTGTTTTCTATGTGTTTCTATGTGTTTTTGTTTGCCTGCCATTGGTTTTAACGGTGTTCGAAGGTGTTCGACGAACAGTTCGACGAACAGTTCGGCGAACACACGGGTGTTCGACGAACCGAACCGAACTCGAACACTACGGGGGTGGCTCAACACTAGTAATGACACGGAGTCAGTGATGCAGTCAAGGGCCTTTACTCATAGTTCTTATTATCCAGACCACGTCTGCAGGTAACGGCTGCCCACGTCGTACTGTGCTCACCAGGTGAGGGGCTCAGACAACTCCCAGATAACTTTGGAGTGCTTCACAGGACCCCCTTTGTGTGTCCTTTGTCTGGCCTTTCTTACCAACCCTTCTGTCCGGCTGCCTCGGGCCTCCTCTTGGTAAACTTGGCGCCAGTTTCCCTGACCCTATGTGGTGCCTTCCTAGCGGGTGTAGCGAGGGGCTGCGCCACATAAAATGTCACAGCCTCCTGTTTCTAGCTGAGGGTCGTTTCCTGCCTCCACTAGTTTCGGGGACCGGTCTCCCCCTTTGGCCTGACCCCTCCACGCAGGTGGATTCGGGCGTGCGGTGGTGACTCGCCCGTCCGCACCCCTGACATCCCTTCGTTCCTCGTTCCTGGAGCCTTCTCCGCTCCTCTTCCTTCCTTCTCCCTCTTCCAGGCCTGGGCCTCCGTTACTAGGCCCGCCTCTGGAGCAGAGGTCATGCAGAGCCCCTGCTCCCTGCCACTTCTGCTCAGACTTCTCTGCACTGAACTAAGATGGTGCCCACCTTTTATACTCCCTTCTCAATGCACCCAGGAACTGCTTCCTCCCTGCTCCTGCACTACAGGGTTTCCCTTCCTCAGTGTTCCCTCCCCCCACTCCAGCCAGGGACAGGGACTGTCGTGCCCATCTCAGGGGCATATTGGTCGCCCTGCCCCACGGCAATGTGGTGTAATGCATGCAGGTGTCGGGTCTTGATCCACACTACATCCTTACCTGAGAGTGAGATATCACACCTCTGGGTGAGGTGCAATACCTCTGTAGCAACCGAGCCCTCAGGGTGCTACAGTTCCATTTATCTTCAGCCTAGGTGACGTATTGCGATACAGGGCCGTGATTTTGGCTATAAAAGGGTCCCCTAGACCCCTACCCCAAGCTTTTTAAGAGAATCATATATGGCGTGCCAGGAGACTCTATGGAATGCTTTCTCAGCATCCAACGAGAGTATCTAATTACAAATTTTTAACTGCATCTAGCCCAGGAAATACTTTGTGCCTAGTAGCAGTGTCTGCTAGTCAGCGGATTATCCCGGCTGTTAAGCAAGCTACACCACCTGTAGTTTGGACACTTCATTTTTTCAAAGGAAATGCTTCGGGACCACGGGATACTCAGTGAAGAGCATCAGGAGGCACCCCAAGGCATAGGGGCTCGGACTGGCAGTAGGATGCCTTGCGGTGGACAGCCGAGCTCGATCCCTATAAAAGCTTTTTAACTGCAGCAGCTTTAGTGGACGCTACTGGAGCTGGAATTACGCGGCTGCTGGCATGAGACTTGCCCTCCAATAGATCCTTGTAAATGGATTTAAAGTGTATTTATTCAAATTAGAGAGACAATTTAAATTAAAAAGCTTAGAGCTGCCTCCACCACAGGGGGGCTCGCTCGACCCACCAGCGGACAGGCACCAGTATTGGGAGAGGGGGGCTGGCCATCAGGGTTCACCGCGGCTCTGGCACAAACCCGGCGACACGGAGGTGGCACGCGCAGGAGCGGACTGAACGTGTCGGCTTCTCACTTTTTGGATTTTAGAAGGGCATGACATGCCTATATCTGTGTCTCCCCCTCCTTTTACTCCTCCACCTCTTTTCTTTTCGCATGACTATATGTACTTGTCACTTTTCCATGTGTTAGTTGTGTCTTCTGAGCAGTTTGTCAGCTTTTGGACACCTTTGAAGGTGTTTTCTATGTGTTTCTATGTGTTTTTGTTTGCCTGCCATTGGTTTTAACGGTGTTCAAAGGTGTTCGACGAACAGTTCGACGAACAGTTCGGCGAACACACGGGTGTTTGACGAACCGAACCGAACTCGAACACTACGGGGGTGGCTCAACACTAGTCTCCAGCGAGGGTTTTGAGATGGACCCGGTGAAAGTTCAAGCTGTGCAGGAATGGCCTAGGCCTATTGGTTTGAAATCGATACAGAGGTTTTTGGGTTTCGCCAATTACTACAGAAAATTCATTAAAAAATTTTCTATTATTGTTAAACCACTGACCGATCTCACCAGGAAAGGTGCTAATACGGTTCAGTTGACTACTGAGGCCATTGAAGCTTTTGTGTTTCTAAAGGAGAGGTTCAGCTCTGCCCCCATCCTTATGCAGCCTGATGTGACTAAGCCGTTTTTGGTTGAGGTTGATGCTTCTTCTGTGGGGGTCGGTGTGGTGTTGTCTCAGGAAATCAAGGATGGAGTACATCCCTGTGCCTTTTTTTCAAAAAAAATTTCTGAGACGGAACTTAATTACGATATTGGTAATCGGGAATTGCTGGCTATTAAACTCGCATTTGAACACTGGCGTCATCTCTTGGAAGGTGCTGAATTTCACATTCAGGTTTTCACTGATCATAAAAATCTGATCTATCTTGATGCTGCCAAGCGCTTGAATGCCCGTCAGGCTAGGTGGGCACTTTTTTTTTCGCGGTTTAATTTTTCCTTTACTTACATCCCGGGTACCAAGAATGTTAAAGCTGATGCTTTGTCTCGCAGCTTTTCTCCCATGGTCGGTGCTGAGGAGGAGGAGAGCATTTTACAAGAAGGTATTGTGATTGCTGCATTGGACTCCGTTTTGGAAGATGAGATTCTTAAAGCACAGGAGAATGCCCCATCTAACACTCCCCATGGGAGGTTGTTTGTGCCTAGGACCTTTAGGAGAGATTTGTTTGTTGAGTGTCATGAGTCTCGGTTGGCAGGTCATCCAGGAATTTCTGAGACCAAGAGACTTGTGGGTCGCAGTTTTTGGTGGCCTGGATGGCAGAAGGAAGTCATTAAATGGGTGTGTCAATGTACTGTGTGTGCTAGATGTAAGTCTTCGCATGCTCCTGCTGCGGGTTTGCTTTGCCCTCTGGAGGTTCCTAGTGCACCTTGGACACATCTGGCTATGGACTTTATTACTGACCTTCCCCCCTCTGAGGGTTTCACGGTCATCTGGGTGGTCGTGGACCGTTTTACCAAGATGTGTCACTTGGTTCCCTTCATCAAACTGCCCTGCGCTAAGACACTCGCTAAGGCCTTTGTCGAAGAGATTGTCAGGCTCCATGGTCTTCCTACTGACATTGTTTCTGATAGGGGACCTCAGTTCGTGGCTCGTTTTTGGCGTGCCTTTTGTGACAGGTTGGGAGTTCATTTGTCATTTTCATCTGGATATCATCCTGAGTCTAATGGCCAGACAGAAAGGAAGAACCAGGATGTTGAGAAGTTCTTGCATTGTTTTGTGGCAGACAATCAAGAAGGGTGGTCTGAGTTTCTGCCGCTTGCTGAATTTGCTCTTAACAACCATACATCCTCTTCTGCTGGGTGTTCGCCTTTTTTTTGTTGTTCTGGGAGACATCCGTCTTTTGGGTCATTCTCCAAGTTGGTATCGGCTGTGCCTGAGGAGGAGAGTTTTTCCAGTGATTTGGAAAGAGTTTGGACAGATGTGCGTGGTAATCTTCAGGAGGCTAACAAAAATTCTAAGAGGTACTTTGACAGGAAACGTCAAGAGGTTTTGTTTACGGCTGGTGACATGGTTTGGTTGTCCTCTAAGAATCTGTGGTTGAGGATTCCATCTAAAAAATTGGGTCCCAAGTTTGTAGGGCCCTTTAAGGTGCTTCAGGTAGTTAACCAATCTGCTGTTAGGTTGGAGATTCCCACCTCCCGGAAGATTAATCCGGTGTTCCATGTTTCTCTATTGAAAAAAGCTGATGTATCTGATAGAGACGCCACTGCCACTTTTCCTCCGGTGGTGGAGGACGGGGAATATGAAATTTCCCGCATCCTTAATTCTAGACAGTATAGAGGGAGTTTGCAGTATCTCGTCGCTTGGAAGGGTTTCGGTCCCGAGGATAACTCATGGGTGAGGGCGGATGACGTTTCTGCTTCCAGACTTGTCAGAGCGTTTCACAGGAGGTTTCCTGATAAGCCTGGGCCTAGGGGATCCGGAGGATCCTCATAGAAGAGGGGGTACTGTTAGAACTCTCCTGTTAGTTTTTTTTTAGTTTGCTGGTCACATGACCTTTTTTGCCTACTTAATCCTGCTCCGCCCTTCTGGCCTTGCTGGACTTCATTGTAATTTCAACTCTTAAGCTAGCCTGGTGCTTTGTTACCTTTCTCCGTCAGTTTAGCTAGGTCTCTTGACTAGAGATGAGCGTTGTTCTACTCGAACTGTTCGCCAATCTCAAATTCGAGCTGTTTTGGGCGGTGTTTGAGCCGTTCGGCGAACACGAACGATTTGAGAAAAATTCGGCTGTTCGAGGTTATGTTCGATAACTGTTCGTGCACCAAAATCATAACTGGATTTTTTCTCAGTAATGATGAAAATTAATGTTAATACGCAGTTTGAGTGTACAGCGGGGTGGGGGGAGGGGCAGGGGATGGATCTCTGCAGGAATAATGAAGATCTCCATTTTTTTTTCTCTTTCCCGCATTTACAGTGGGGAGGTGCAATCTGTCAGCCTATCAGCAGTGCACACACGGAGCGAAGTGCTTTTTTTCACACAAGCAAGGGCATGTGTCATTGGCAGTGTATGTCACATGTCCTTGCCCTATAAGACCAAGCCATTTTCCCCGTCGCCACCATTTTCTCACTGCTGCAGCTGCGTGTTAGAAGGCACCGCTGTTGCTGTGTGCGCTATACCTTGTTAATTTCAAGCCAATTTTCGCACAAATCTACAGATAGCTTGGGAGTAGGGAATAGTTGTGATTGCAGTCCTTTTAAGGACTAGGTTACAGCATTTCCTACGACTTTTATCAGGCAGGTCTGTGCTCTTATAGATAGGTTGTGGGAGTAAAGACTAATTGTAATTGGAGTCCTTTTCAGGACTAGGTTACATCAGTTCCTATCAGTTTTTGCCAGGCAGGTCTGTGCCAGTGCTGTGCAAGTTTTTTTCACAGCATTTGGCTGAATCTAGCAAAGCTAATCCTTTTTGGCCTATTGCAGAGTGTGTTAGTCAGTGGAGTAGCCTATCTGTGTTGCAAGATATACCACCTGTGTATAGAATACCAATTTTTTTACTGCACCTAGTGAAGTAAAATCTTTTGGGCATAGCATCATTCTATTAGTCCATCTATACTGACCTCCATCAGGTTGCAAATTGAATATAATTTTTTTCTGCATCTAGCTCTGAAAAAATATTTGGCCTTTTAGCAGTGTGTGGGACTTTCTCTATTAGTCCATCTATACTGACCTCCATCAGGTTGCAAACTGAATATATTTTTTTCTGCATCTACCTCTGAAAAAATATTGGGCTTGTAGCTGTGTGTGGGACTTGTTCTATTAATCCATCTATACAGACCTCCATCAGGTTGCAAACTGAATATAATTTTTTTCTGCATCTACCTCTGAAAAAATATTTGGGCTTCTAGCTGTGTGTGGGACTTGTTCTATTACTCCATCTATACTGACCTCCATCAGGTTGCAAATTGAATATAATTTTTTTCTGCATCTAGCTCTGAAAAAATATTGGGCTTCTAGCTGTGTGTGGGACTTGTTGTATTAGTTCATCTATACTGACCTCCATCAGGTTGCAAACTGAATATATTTTTTTCTGCATCTACCTCTGAAAAAATATTGGGCTTCTAGCTGTGTGTGGGACTTGTTCTATTAATCCATCTATACAGACCTCCATCAGGTTGCAAACTGAATATAATTTTTTTCTGCATCTAGCTCTGAAAAAATATTTGGCCTTCTAGCAGTGTGTGGGACTTTCTCTATTAGTCCATCTATACTGACCTCCATCAGGTTGCAAATTGAATATAATTTTTTTCTGCATCTAGCTCTGAAAAAATATTGGGCTTCTAGCTGTGTGTGGACTTGTTGTATTAGTCCATCTATACTGACCTCCATCAGGTTGCAAACTGAATATATTTTTTTCTGCATCTACCTCTGAAAAAATATTGGGCTTCTAGCTGTGTGTGGGACTTGTTCTATTAATCCATCTATACAGACCTCCATCAGGTTGCAAACTGAATATAATTTTTTTCTGCATCTAGCTCTGAAAAAATATTTGGCCTTCTAGCAGTGTGTGGGACTTTCTCTATTATTCCATCTATACTGACCTCCATCAGGTTGCAAACTGAATATAATTTTTTTCTGCATCGAGCTCTGAAAAAATATTTGGCTTTCTAGCAATGTGGGGGACTTTCTCTATTAGTCCATCTATACTGACCTCCATCAGGTTGCAAACTGAATATAATTTTTTTCTGCATCTAGCTCTGAAAAAATATTTGGCCTTCTAGCAGTGTGTGGGACTTTCTCTATTAGTCCATCTATACTGACCTCCATCAGGTTGCAAATTAAAAATAATTTTTATCTGCATCTAGCTCTGAAAAAATATTTGGGCATCTAGCTGTGTGTGGGACTTGTTCTATAACTCCATCTATACTGACCTCCATCAGGTTGCAAATTGAATATAATTTTTTTCTGCATCTAGCTCTGAAAAAACATTGGGCTTCTAGCTGTGTGTGGGACTTGTTGTATTAGTCCATCTATACTGACCTCCATCAGGTTGCAAACTGAATATATTTTTTTCTGCATCTACCTCTGAAAAAATATTGGGCTTCTAGCTGTGTGTGGGACTTGTTCTATTAATCCATCTATACAGACCTCCATCAGGTTGCAAACTGAATATAATTTTTTTCTGCATCTAGCTCTGAAAAAATATTTGGCCTTCTAGCAGTGTGTGGGACTTTCTCTATTAGTCCATCTATACTGACCTCCATCAGGTTGCAAATTAAAAATAATTTTTATCTGCATCTAGCTCTGAAAAAATATTTGGGCTTCTAGCTGTGTGTGGGACTTGTTCTATTACTCCATCTATACTGACCTCCATCAGGTTGCAAATTGAATATAATTTTTTTCTGCATCTAGCTCTGAAAAAATATTGGGCTTCTAGCTGTGTGTGGGACTTGTTGTATTAGTCCATCTATACTGACCTCCATCAGGTTGCAAACTGAATATATTTTTTTCTGCATCTACCTCTGAAAAAATATTGAGCTTCTAGCTGTGTGTGGGACTTGTTCTATTAATCCATCTATACAGACCTCCATCAGGTTGCAAACTGAATATATTTTTTTCTGCATCTAGCTCTGAAAAAATATTTGGCCTTCTAGCAGTGTGTGGGACTTTCTCTATTAGTCCATATATACTGACCTCCATCAGGTTGCAAACTGAATATAATTTTTTTCTGCATCTAGCTCTGAAAAAATATTTGGCCTTGTAGCAGTGTGTGCGACTTTCTCTATTAGTCCATCTATACTGACCTCCATCAGGTTGCAAACTGAATATAATTTTTTTCTGCATCTAGCTCTGAAAAAATATTTGGCCTTCTAGCAGTGTGTGGGACTTTCTCTATTAGTCCATCTATACTGACCTCCATCAGGTTGCAAATTAAAAATAATTTTTATCTGTATCTAGCTCTGAAAAAATATTTGGGCTTCTAGCTGTGTGTGGGACTTGTTCTATTTCTCCATCTTTACTGACCTCCATCAGGTTGCAAATTGAATATAATTTTTTTCTGCATCTAGCTCTGAAAAAATATTGGGCTTCTAGCTGTGTGTGGGACTTGTTGTATTAGTCCATTTATACTGACCTCCATCAGGTTGCAAACTGAATATATTTTTTTCTGCATCTACCTCTGAAAAAATATTGGGCTTCTAGCTGTGTGTGGGACTTGTTCTATTAATCCATCTATACAGACCTCCATCAGGTTGCAAACTGAATATAATTTTTTTCTGCATCTAGCTCTGAAAAAATATTTGGCCTTCTAGCAGTGTGTGGGACTTTCTCTATTAGTCCATCTATACTGACCTCCATCAGGTTGCAAACTGAATATAATTTTTTTCTGCATCTAGCTCTGAAAAATTATTTGGCCTTCTAGCAGTGTGTGGGACTTTCTCTATTATTCCATCTATACTGACCTCCATCAGGTTGCAAACTGAATATAATTTTTTTCTGCATCTAGCTCTGAAAAAATATTTGGCCTTCTAGCAGTGTGTGGGACTTGTTCTATTAGTCCACCTATACTGACCTCCATCAGGTTGCAAATTCAAAATAATTTTTTGTCTGCATCTAGCTCTGAAAAAATATTTGGGCCTTCTAGCAGTGTGTGGGACTTTCTCTATTAGTCCATCTATACTGACCTCCATCAGGTTGCAAACTGAATTTTTTTTTTTCTGCATCTACCTCTGAAAAAATATTTGGGCTTCTAGCTGTGTGTGGGACTTGTTCTATTAGTCCATCTATACTGACCTCCATCAGGTTGCAAATTGAATATAATTTTTTTCTGCATCTAACCCAGCCAATAGTTTTGGCCTAATACCACAGTTTGGCCACTCAGCTCTGCTCTGTTCCCATCCATTGTTTTTTTGTGCAAACAACTCCAGAGTTGTGAATTAGTTAAACACCAAAATGAGTGGAAAAAGGCCTGCTGCTGGTGGAAAGGGGAATAGGCATGTTGGGAAGGGGAAAAAAGGTTGTGTCCGTGGGGTAGGTGTTAAAGCAACAGTAACATCTGCAGAAAAAAGACCATCTTCCAGCCAAACTAAAATGTCTACTTCTTTTAGCGTACAATGTGATAAGATCCCTTTCTTACGGCCACGCCAATCGCTACAAATTCCAGATGAGGCACAAAAACAGCAGGTGCTTCAACGGATATCAAGTGCTCCTTTAAGTGGGCTCTCCTCCACATCAACTTCAACATCACAAATACTCCAGTCCTCAAAGGTGTCACCCCAATCGCACTTGCTTCCTCACAGCTCCCAAATCTCCAGCTGCCCGTCTGAGTATGAGGTAGAACAGATGGTTGAGTCTGCAGAGCTGTTTACTCATACTATAGCCTGGGAATCAGAGGTCGACTCCAGCGCTTCTGTGAATCCAGACGAGGAAATGATCTGCACTGATGCCCAGAATCTTTATGAGTCGGATCCAGGACCAGACGCAGAAGGTTCTGACCATAATGTAGACCCTCATTCCCAAATTGTAACTCCTGTTGGTGGAGACAATGAGGAAGACGATGATGAGACTCAAATACCTGATTGGAGCGACAACTTTAGTTTTTTGTCAGGGCAGGAACAGGTTGGCTCTGAGGACGACGGGTGTGATAACGCACAGGGTGATGATGATGAGGTTGGAGATCCCACTTACTGTCAACCCATAGTCAGCCAAGAGATGAGGTCAGCAGAGGAGGTGGAGGAAGATGCTAGTGACGACGAGGTCAGGTTGCGCCTTCCTGGACAGAGACGTAGTACTGGAAGCACGTCAACAACTGCATCCTCAAACACAACTATGCCTCTCACCACAAGTCGTGGTGGCTCTTCAGGTCGCATTGGTGCTAAGCCTTGCATAGCCTGGGCATTTTTTCAGATCGATAAAGATGACCCAACTCGTGTTATCTGTAACATTTGTCAGCAAAAGCTAAGTAGAGGCCAAAAAATACATAGTTTGAGTACTTCATGCATGAACCGGCACATGGACATGAAGCATAAGTTGCAGTGGGAAGCTCAGTGTGCTACAATGCGGCCTAGCCGGCCGGGCCAACCACCGTCTGCCATATCTTGTGCATCCGCGGCCCCTTAATCCTCTGTGACTGGGGGGACAGCAGTCACACCTGTTTTGGGGCGCAGACCTGCCACCTCTTTACCCGCAACAGCCAGCGTGATTGGCAGGTCATCATTTTCTTTGGAGGTGGTAACACCAGCTGGTGTTGAGCGCTGTCCGACATCGATAGCACCACCTTTGGATCAAGGCAACCTAACATGTCCACCTGCATCTTCCTCACAGACCGGCAGTTTGCCAGGGACACCCTTATCAACCCCGTCTAAGCACAATAGCCAGCCCTCGGTCCCTCAGATGTGGACAAGTAAAAGACCATTTCCTCCTAGCCATGAGAAAGCTAAGAGGTTGAATTTCACCATCAGCAAGCTCTTGGCTACAGAAATGCTGCCTTTCCGCCTGGTGGACACAGAGGATTTTCGAGACCTTATGTCCGTCGCAGTGCCCCAGTACCAGATGCCCAGTCGGCACTACTTCTCAAAGAAAGGTGTGCCTGCGCTCCACCAGCATGTCACACACAACATCACCGCTTCTTTGAGAAACTCTGTGTGTGACAGGATGCATTTCACCACAGACACTTGGACGAGTAGGCATGGACAGGGGCGTTACATGTCGATGACTGGGCACTGGGTAACCCTGGTGACAGCAGGACAAGGGGCTGCTGTCCAAGTCTTGCCGTCCCCACGAGTTGTGCGTCAATCCTCTTTATGTCAAAGTTCCTCCACTGCTTCTGCCTCCTCAACCTCCTCTCGGTCTTCCACCTGCACCCAAAGCCTGTCTGGTCATGCCACAAGCTTTCTAACTGCGCAGAAGGGATCCTGCACACCTCCTTACTATCCTGGCAGTAGGGCTCAACGTCATCAGGCGGTTTTTACTTTGAAATGTCTGGGAAATGTGAGTCACACAGCTGAGGAGTTGTGGTCAGCTCTGGAGAACCAATTTCATGAATGGTTGTCTCCACTGGACCTGAAACCAGGGAAGGCCGTGTGCGACAATGCTGCAAACCTGGGTGCGGCCCTTCGCCGGGGCAATGTCACACACGTGCCTTGTATGGCTCACGTGTTGAACCTGGTTGTCCAGCAATTTTTAGCCCGCTATCCCAGACTAGATGGCCTTCTGCAGAGGGCACGGTCGCTGTGTGCTCACTTCCGCCGTTCGCATCCCGCAGCTCAGCGACTTACATCTCTACAGAAGTCGTTGGGCCTGCCACTTCACCGGCTAAAATGCGATGTGCCTACCCGGTGGAATTCAACTCTGCACATGTTGCAGCGACTGTGGCAGCACCGACAAGCCCTGGTGCAATACGTTCTGACGTATAGCCTGGGCCAACGAGATCCAGAGGTGGGGCAAATCACGCTGGAGGAGTGGTCTCAGATCAGGGACCTATGCACCCTTCTGCACAGTTTTGAAATGGCGACGAAGATGTTTAGTGCTGACGATGCCATTATCAGCATGACTATTCCGGTGATTTACATGCTGGAGCACATGTTAAACAGAATTCGGAGTCAGGAGGTGGCACAAGAGGAGGTGGAGGAAGTAGAGAAGGAGGAGTTGTATGCGGAAGGGCTAACATCTGCAAGGTCCAGACGGTCGGCAGCACCAAGGTGGCAGGCATGTGAGGGTGGGGGAGATGGTTTTACCAGGGCACATGGTAGCAGCCAAACTAGTGAGGAAGGTGCAGGAGCCCAGGAAGAAGTGGAGGACGAACTGATGGAAGACTCATCAGATGAGGGAGACCTTGATCACATTTCTGTTGTGCGAGGTTGGGGGGAGAGGACAGAGGAAGGAAGCATGATTGTTACCTCGCCACCAACACAACAGGGACTTGGTGCTCCTGGATGCGCAACACACATGAGTGCCTTCTTGCTGCACTACCTGCAACATGACCCTCGAATTGGGAGAATTAGAAATAATCCTGACTACTGGGTTGCCACACTGTTAGATCCCCGGTACAAAAGTAAATTTGCAGAAATTATTCCTGCTATAGAAAGGGATGCACGCATGCAGGAGTATCAGCAGAGACTGTTGCAGAATCTTACATGTGCTTTTCCACAAAACACCAGTGGTGCACGTAGTGAATCTCACAGTTCCAACTTGCCAACCGTGGGACCGTCAAGTGTTCAGCACTCAAACCATAACAGAACCACAGTATCTGCTGGTAACATCAATTTTGCGCAATCATTTCACCACTTTTTTAGCCCTTCCTTTGCAAGGCCACAGGAGACAAGAAGTCTGACACATAGTCAACGCCTAGAGACGATGGTACAGGAGTATCTCCAAGTAAACATTGAAGCCATGACTGTGTCACTGGACCCTTGCTCTTTTTGGGCTTCCAATCTGGATAAATGGCCGGAGCTAGCCACTTACGCCTTGGAGATCTTGTCATGCCCCGCAGCCAGCGTTCTGTCTGAACGTGTGTTCAGCGCTGCTGGTGGTGTGCTGACAGATAAGCGCACGCGGCTCTCCACTGATAATGTAGACAGACTCACGTTCATAAAGATGAACAAATCATGGATCCGAAACGACTTTTCTACCCCTGTGTCATCCTGGGGAGAGTAAAAGATGGATGATTGGTTAAAATCACCCTACCAACCGTTTTAAGCTTTCAAATTACTAATCATGTTTATCTGTATCTTGGCTGGAAAATAATTTGGGCTTTGTAGCAGTGTGCAGCACTGATTCTATTAGGCCATCTATAATAAGCTCCACCAGATTTAAAATTACTAATCATGTTTATCTGTATCTTGGCTGGAAAATAATTTGGGCTTTGTAGCAGTATGCAGCACTGATCCTATTAGGCCATCTATACTAAGCTCCACCAGATTTAAAATTAATAATAATTTTTAGCTGCATCTAGCCCGGAAAATAATTTTGGGGCTCCGAGATGCGCAAGACACATAAGTGCCTTCTTGCTGCACTACCTGCAACATGACCCTCATATTGTCAGAATTCGAAGTAATCATGACTACTGGGTTGCCACACTCTTAGATCCGCCAAACTTTTCGATCAACCTTTTCATTTTAATAAAGACCAAAAAAATGGTCATTTTTGAAATTATAAGCATTAGCAGGTTATTAGAAACTGAAATCAAACAGTTTTCAACTCAAAACTTTATTCTAGGTGATGTTACATTTTCACATAGGACCCCTTGTTCGAAAGGAGCTTCTGAACTCTCTACTCCATTGAATTTGTCAGGTTTTGGATGGTTTCTGCTTCAATTGTTTTGCATGAGGACAGAATACCCTCCCAGAGCTGTTGCTTTGATGTGAACTGCCTCCCGCCATCATAGACACTCCTTTTGATGATGCTCCAGAGGTTCTGAATGGGGGAGAGGTCAGGGGAGCATGGGGGTCACACCATAAGTTTGTCCCCTTTTATGCCCATATCAGCCAGAGATGCAGATGTTTTATGTGCAGCATGAGATGGTGCATTATCATGCAAAAAAATGATCTTGCTGTGAAATACACGGTTCTTCTTCTTGAACCATGGCAGGAAGTGCTGTTTGAGAAAATCCACATACATTATGGAGTTCATCTTTAGCGCCTTCAGGGATCCTAAAGGGGCCGACAATCTCTCTCCCCATGATTCCAGCCCAAAACATTACTCCACCTCCTCCTTGTTGGCGCTGTAGCCGTGTTTGCATGGGGTGTCCATCAACCAGCCATCCTCCACTCCATACATCTGGACCATCGAGCGCTGCACGACACTCATCCGTGAACAAAACAGTTTTGAAATCAGTCTTCATGTAATGTTTGGCCCACTGGAGCCGTTTCTGCTTGTGTGAAGTGGATAGAGGAGGTCGACAGGATGGCGTATGCACAGCTGCAAACCTCTGAAGGACCCTGCATCTTGTTGTTCGGGGGACGTTGGAGGCACCAGCAGCTTCAAAAACTTGTCTGCTGCTATGACAAGGCTTTTTTGCCGCTGCTCTTTTAACCTGACATAATTGCTTGTAGGAAAGAGTCCTCAATTTGCCCTTATCAGCACGCACACGTGTGTACTGTGAATCAGCTACATACTTCTTAATTGCCAAGACACTTCATCCTGATCATCGCACAATGTTGATTGTAGTCATGCCTTGACCTAAACACTCCACAATTTGTTGCTTCTCAGCAGCCGACACATCCTTTTTCTTTCCCATTTTGGCAGAAAATGTAGGCTGCTTAATAATGTGAGACAGCCTTCTTAAGTAGTCTTGCCTTTCATTGGACACACCTGCCAAACTAATTAGCACAGGTGTCTGCAATTGCTTACAGTGATATAAAGAGCCCTGACACACATCACCATCAATGAGTTTAACTGACAAACAAATTCTTCCCTTATCACTCCTAAACACTTTTTGCATAATAATTTGGAACACAGTGTACATGTGTTTTTCCACAAAACACCAGTGGTTCACGTAGTGAATCTTACAGTTCTAACTTGCCAACCGTGGTCTGTATGGAGTTGTTCAATAAAGGGCCCAAAATTAAGATAACATAGATGGGAGAGGTCTCTATGAATAGGAATTCCTAAGTATTTGATACCCTGTGAGGGCCAGGCAAAGGGAAAGTTGGACTGGATGGAATCCTATATGGATTTGTGGAGGGAGACATCGAGGGCCTCTGACTTCGCTGCATTGATTTTTAAATTTGACCATGTAACAAAGTGATCTATTTCAGCCATATCAGCATGGATGGATATATGTGATTGAGTGATATATACTAGGACATCATCAGCAAATAGAGAGCACTTGTACTCGGTGCCTCCCACCTCAATCCAACTAATATTGGGGTTATGGCGAATTGATGAGAGCAGGTGCTCCGTCACTAGGATGTATAAGAGAGGGGACAGAGAACATCCCTGCCTTGTCCCATTGGTGATTGTGAAAGGTGATGAAAATGTTCTGACGCGCCCCCTGGGCCTTGGGACACCCGGAGCCGGACCCTTTTTGGTGGATGCTGGTGGTTGTAGTCTCCGTGGCGGCGACCCGGTTCCGTGGCTCAGGGCGGTCAAACCAGTGGCGGAACTATTTATGTGGTTTTGATGTTTAAATGTCCCACTACGCCACCCGTGGATTGCGGTCAGAGTGAACCGCCGCTCCAGGGCAGACCGCTGAGGCTGGTGTTGTGGGTGCAGCAGAGCATAGCATAACTCCCCACGGGAGGAGTATAGCCTCAGGGCAGTGTATGCGGAGGATGGGGGTGATGGTGCAGGGCAGCAGCAGTAACGACACGGAGTCAGTGATGCAGTCCAGGGCCTTTACTCACAGTTCTTATTATCCAGACCACGTCTGCAGGTAACGGCTGCCCACGTCGTACTGTGCTCACCAGGTGAGGGGCTCAGACAACTCCCTGATAACTTTGGAGCGCTTCACAGGACCCCCTTTGTGTGTCCTTTGTCTGGCCTTTCTTACCAACCCTTCTGTCCGGCTGCCTCGGGCCTCCTCTTGGTAAACTTGGCGCCAGTTTCCCTGACCCTATGTGGTGCCTTCCTAGCGGGTGTAGCGAGGGGCTGCGCCACATAAAATGTCACAGCCTCCGGTTTCTAGCTGAGGGTCGTTTCCTGCCTCCACTAGTTTCGGGGACCGGTCTCCCCCTTTGGCCTGACCCCTCCACGCAGGTGGATTCGGGCGTGCGGTGGTGACTCGCCCGTCCGCACCCCTAGGATCCCTTCATTCCTCGTTCCTGGAGCCTTCTCCGCTCCTCTTCCTTCCTTCTCCCTCTTTCAGGCCTGGGCCTCTGTTACTAGGCCCGCCTCCGGAGCAGAGCTCATGCAGAGCCTCTGCTCCCTGCCACTTCTGCTCAGACTTCTCTGCACTGAACTAAGATGGTGCCCACCTTTTATACTCCCTTCTCAATGCACCCAGGAACTGCTTCCTCCCTGCTCCTGCACTACAGGGTTCCCCTTCCTCAGTGTTCCCTCCCCCCACTCCAGCCAGGGACAGGGACTGTCGTGCCCATCTCAGGGGCATATTGGTCGCCCTGCCCCACGGCAATGTGGTGTAATGCATGCAGGTGTCGGGTCTTGATCCACACTCCATCCTTACCTGAGAGTGAGATATCACACCTCTGGGTGAGGTGCAATACCTCTGTAGCAACCGAGCCCTCAGGGTGCTACAGTTCCATTCATCTTCAGCCTAGGTGACGTATTGCGATACAGGGCCGTGATTTTGGCTATAAAAGGGTCCCCTAGACCCCTACCCCAAGCTTTTTAAGAGAATCATATATGGCGTGCCAGGAGACTCTATGGAATGCTTTCTCAGCATCCAACGAGAGTATCTAATTACAAATTTTTAACTGCATCTAGCCCAGGAAATACTTTGTGCCTAGTAGCAGTGTCTGCTAGTCAGCGGATTATCCCGGCTGTTAAGCAAGCTACACCACCTGTAGTTTTGACACTTAATTTTTTCAAAGGAAATGCTTCGGGACCACGGGATACTCAGTGAAGAGCATCAGGAGGCACCCCAAGGCATAGGGGCTGGGACTGGCAGTAGGATGCCTTGCGGTGGACAGCCGAGCTCGATCCTTATAAAAGCTTTTTAACTGCAGCAGCTTTAGTGGACGCTACTGGAGCTGGAATTACGCGGCTGCTGGCATGAGACTTGCCCTCCAATAGATCCTTGTAAATGGATTTAAAGTGTATTCATTCAAATTAGAGAGACAATTTAAATTAAAAAGCTTAGAGCTGCCTCCACCACAGGGGGGCTCGCTCGACCCACCAGCGGACAGGCACCAGTATTGGGAGAGGGGGGCTGGCCGTCAGGGTTCACCGCGGCTCTGGCACAAACCCGGCGACACGGAGGTGGCACGGGCAGGAGCGGACTGAACGTGTCGGCTTCTCACTTTTTGGATTTTAGAAGGGCATGACATGCCTATATCTGTGTCTCTCCCTCCTTTTACTCCTCCACCTCTTTTCTTTTCGCATGACTATATGTACTTGTCACTTTTCCATGTGTTATTTGTGTCTTCAGAGCAGTTTGTCAGCTTTTGGACACCTTTGAAGGTGTTTTCTATGTGTTTCTATGTGTTTTTGTTTGCCTGCCATTGGTTTTAACAGTGTTCGAAGGTGTTCGACGAACAGTTCGACGAACAGTTCGGCGAACACACGGGTGTTCGACGAACCGAACCGAACTCGAACACTACGGGGGTGGCTCAACACTACTCTTCACCTCTATTTTCTATGTTGTTTGTTTGTCCTTTTCTGCTACAATTTCTGCTAGGAGGTGTCCATCTTACTCCCAGTCCCTAGTTCTTGTAGGGATCCCTCCCTCACATCTATAGGTCTTCGTACAGACTAGCTTAGGACTTTAGCGGGTCTGATCGCAGGATCAGGTTCCCCGTTACATCGTAGGGATGAAGCTTAGTTCTATTGTAGGGACAGATCTCCTGTCTTTCCTTAGTGCTTGTAGCAGATCATAACAGATATGCTTCCCAGATGGCTGATCCCAGTGGTTGTGATTCAGCTGGCAGCTCTCACTTTCTTAGTTGTGGTATGGTTTTTTATTTCTTGTACACTACACAATCTATTGCCATTGTCACTTTTTCTTTTACCATACAATTTGAACATTACTAAATTTATCTTTTGACAATCTTTCCAACCCAGTTATTCAACCATTGCCAAAAAGGACATAAATGGAAATGCTAGGTAGGTACATGTACAAATAGCAAAATATTGCAGCAGGCTGCAGTGTAAGTGGGGTGTATATGGTTGCCAAACTGGACTACTAAAGAGGTGGTCCATTACAATCTATATTGTGCACATTGCTAGCTCTGCTCGCTGAGTGCCAATTACCTGATACCTGGCTGCAGCTGCAGCTTATATTTGGTGATGTCACCTCAACTTCCGAACTCTGAAAGTTGAGGTTGCATCACCGAGGCGTGACCCAATCTCACGCAGATTGCGGCCACTCTCCCTGATTAACTGGGCTGTGGACGGTGTTTCACTGCTAGTCACAGCCCAGTATCGAGCGCACACTGTAGAAGATTTTCCTCTCTCCTTCTCTGCTTTCATTGGCACATGCTTGCTGGGCTCTGCCAATGAAAACAGAGGAGAGATACGCCACAGAACTTCCACATGGACCATCAGAAGTCAGATTGAAGGAGGATCTCTAGTTGGATTATATCTTCTCTCCTTGGGCTATCCATCTTGTGCTTCATTAGGTCTAGTACTTGTGTCATAGAATATGCCAATATCACATTTTGTAACATACCTGGCGGCGTCCTTGCATGGTGGTCCATCTCCCACTGTGCAAGAGAGCGCACTTGATCTCCTGTCCAGAGTGTCTCTCTGGCTTCCCTCCATGTTGTCTGTTTGTGTCTGTCTCTGCTGCTTAAGGGCGGCGCCCGATCACTTCCTGCTTTTTGTACCTGCTGTGGGTCACACCCCTTGTGCGTCCTCAGCCTATTGCTGTCTGACACTTGGTATATAGCTCAGCAGCTCCCTTCTATCCCTGCCTGAGCATAAGTGTTTTCCTTCAGTGTGTGCTTGCACTCTGAAGGTGCCAGGTCCCGTCTTTGTTTCCTTGTCTGCCTTTCCTGGAGGCTGTATTTCCAGGCCTGTCTGAACTTAGTCCTGTATGTCTCCTGCTTTGTGGTATTAGTTCCCGTGTCTGAACTAAGTCCTGTATGTCTCCTGCTTTTCGGTATTAGTTCCCGTGTCTGAACTGAGTCCTGTATGTCTCCTGCTTTTTGTATCAGTTCCCGTGTCTGAACTGAGTCCTGTATGTCTCCTGCTTTTTGTATCAGTTTCCGTGTCTGTACTGAGTCCTGTATTTCTCCTGCTTTGCGGTATCAGCTCCCGTGTCTGAACTGAGTCCTGTATGTCTCCTGCTTTGCGGTATTAGTTCCCGTGTCTGGACTGAGTCCTTTCTGTGTTCTCTTGTCTGTCCTGTCTGAACACGCTCCTAGCCTGTTCCTCCCGCCTTCTAGGGGCCGATTACCTAGACCTGTTCCTGTATCTTGTCTGTCCTGTCTGAACACGCTCCTAGCCTGTTCCTCCCGCCTTCTAGGGGCCGATTACCTAGACCCGCTCCTGTATCTTGTCTGTCCTGTCTGAACACGCTCCTTGCCTGTTCGTCCCGCCTCTCTGGGGGCAGTATTCCCAGACCTGCTCCTGTATCCCGCTGCAGTGTCGGTCTCCTCCGTACACTCAGTTCCAGTCTGAACTCTCTCCTATCCTTTACCTGTTTTGCCTCTATGTTCGTTCCCTTCCTTTTTCTGCAGAGTCTGAACTCGTACCTAACTCCTGCCTGTTGTCTCTGTACTCCCGTTTGTGAGTTTGTGGTCCACTCGCTACTTCACTGCAAGTACCCTGTGGGTGTCTGGCTCTGTCTTTCCCTTCCTGTCTGTTCCGTGTGAACAGAGTCCTGTCCTGCCCTGCTTCTGCCCGCTGCTCTGGCAGTCCTGTCCTGCCCTGCTTCTGCCCGCTGCTCTGGCAGTCCTGTCCTGCCCTGCTTCTGCCCGCTGCTCTGGCAGTCCTGTCCTGCCCTGCTTCTGCCCGCTGCTCCGGCAGTCCTGTCCTGCCCTGCTCAGCCTTGTCTGCACTCTAGCTGTGCTTGCCTGTAACCCTCTGCCTGTATTGTTCCTGAGTCCCGGTGTGTACTGGGTCCTATCCCGCCTGTGTTCCTACCTGCTAGTGCCTCCCTGTCTGCACTCTAGCTGTGCTTGCCTTTACCCCCCTGCCTGCATACCTGCCTGCCTGCATACCAGTCATGCCTGCCTATACCCACCAGTCTGTGTGCCAGCCTACCAGCCTGTTCCTGTATTCCCCTGTGTGGGTCAACAGCCGTGTCCGGGGTCTGTCCTGGAGTAGCACCTGGTCCCTCTGCTCGGTTCCTCCTTGGTGCACTGGCGTCGTATGCAGTCGTGCGACCCTGGTCGGATCGGGTGAATACTTAGTCACGCCCCTCCAGGCATTCACTCTCCGGCGCGGTCCAGTGGAATCACTACCAATCCCACGCACACGCCGCTTAGCCCGGGCGTGTGCATAACAGCATGCTCAGGCCATGGTTCCCGTTGAGCCCCACGGCCTTCGCCCTCTGAGAAGTTTTCCAGCGAATATATGCATTAAAATAAATAAATAAATTTTTTTTCTCTTAGCTGAGTTCCAGGCGAAATTACGCACCGTCCAGATGGATCTATCAGCTCTCGTTCCTGCGGATCCGCCACGTTACTATGGGGATCCAAGACAGTGTCGTGCATTTGTGGAGCAATGCATGCTACACTTTAAGGCCTACCCTCTCTACTTTCCTTCCGATTGGGCTAAAGTGGCCTTTATGATGTCTTACCTGGCGGGTGATGCCTTGGAATGGATCAACCCCCTATATGAAACACAGGATCCGATCCTCCGGGACCTAATGGCCTTCCTGGTGGCCTTTCTAATGGTCTTCGATGATCCTAACCCGGAGGCTCCTGCTGAAGCTTCACCTCCCAATATCCCGGAGCAGCCCCGATGGGTAATGTGTGTGGGTAGCGCAATAGTCCTCCAGCCCAATGAGACTACTGCCCACCCAGAATCCTCACAGGGTGACTACGCTTTCCGGAATACTTCTCTCAACCTCAAGAGGCAGTCCAGACGTGCTAGACGTAGAGGCAAGCCGTCACGCCAGGGTCTGTCCTCCCTGAGACCTCCTGACCCCAACCTAGAAGTCCCTACTGAAGCTTCATCTCCCTGTATCCCGGAGAAACCCCAATGGGTAATGTGCGTGGGTAGTGCACCAGTTCTCCTGCCCGAAGAGACTTCTGCCCATCCAGACTCCACACAGGAGAACTTCCTGCACCCGGCATCAGATGCTTCTCTCTCTTTAACCGGTGTGCATGTCCAAGGATGCTCCAAAGCTGTGGTTACCTCTGAGTCTGTGCACCTCTACTACCTGGCGGAGGATCCCCTGTTGCCTCCTGAATCCTCCGGGATACCACTCGATGACAAATGGAGAGAGACTTCTCTACACCCGGTACTCAATACTTTATCCGCTTCGTCCTGTGAGCCTGACAATGGGTACCCCAAAGTGGTAGTTACCTCCGAGTCTCTACACCCCTCCGACCAGGCGGAGGATCTCCAGTTGTCTCCTGAACCCTTCGGGGTGCTACCTGGTAACGAAAGGACAGAGACTCTCCTATACTCTGTACCTGATACCTCGCTCGCTTCGTCCAGTGAGTCCAACCTAGTGTACTCCGAAGCAGAAGTTACTCCCGAGTCTCTACACCCCTCCGACCAGGCGGAGGACCTCCAGTTGTGTTCAGAACCCTTCGGGGTGCCACCTGGTGGTGAATGGACAGAGACTTTCCTATACTCGGTACCTGATACCTCGCCTGCTTCCTCCAGTGAGTCCAACCTAGTGTACTCCGAAGCAGAGGTTACTCCCGAGTCTCTACACCCCTCCGACCAGGCGGAGGACCTCCAGTTGTGTTCAGAACCCTTTGGGGTGCCACCTGGTGGTGAAAGGACAGAGACTCTCCTATACTCTGTACCTGATACCTCGCTCGCTTCGTCCAGTGAGTCCAACCTAGTGTACTCCGAAGCAGAGGTTACTCCCGAGTCTCTACACCCCTCCGACCAGGCGGAGGACCTCCAGTTGTGTTCAGAACCCTTCGGGGTGCCACCTGGTGGTGAATGGACAGAGACTTTCCTATACTCGGTACCCGATACCTCGCCTGCTTCCTCCAGTGAGTCCGACCTAGTGTACTCTGAAGCAGTTGTTTTCTCTGAGCCTCTGCACTCTTCTGACCCGGCGGAGGACCTCCAGTTGTTTCCTGAATCCTCCGGGGTACCACCAGATAACAAAGAGACAGTGACTTTTCCTCATTATGTACCTGATAACCCGTCTATTTTTTCCTGTGAGCTTGACAAGATGTACCTCGAAGCAGAGATTACCCTCAAGTCTCTGTCCCCCTCCAACCCAGTGAACGACTGGTCCTCGAATTCCCTGCGGAAGATTCTGGCAGGCCTGAAGAAGAGGGGGCGTAAGGGGGGAGGTACTGTAACATACCTGGCGGCGTCCTTGCATGGTGGTCCATCTCCCACTGTGCAAGAGAGCGCACTTGATCTCCTGTCCAGAGTGTCTCTCTGGCTTCCCTCCATGCTGTCTGTTTGTGTCTGTCTCTGCTGCTTAAGGGCGGCGCCCGATCACTTCCTGCTTTTTGTACCTGCTGTGGGTCACACCCCTTGTGCGTCCTCAGCCTATTGCTGTCTGACACTTGGTATATAGCTCAGCAGCTCCCTTCTATCCCTGCCTGAGCATAAGTGTTTTCCTTCAGTGTGTGCTTGCACTCTGAAGGTGCCAGGTCCCGTCTTTGTTTCCTTGTCTGCCTTTCCTGGAGGCTGTATTTCCAGGCCTGTCTGAACTTAGTCCTGTATGTCTCCTGCTTTGTGGTATTAGTTCCCGTGTCTGAACTAAGTCCTGTATGTCTCCTGCTTTTCGGTATTAGTTCCCGTGTCTGAACTGAGTCCTGTATGTCTCCTGCTTTTTGTATCAGTTCCCGTGTCTGAACTGAGTCCTGTATGTCTCCTGCTTTTTGTATCAGTTTCCGTGTCTGTACTGAGTCCTGTATTTCTCCTGCTTTGCGGTATCAGCTCCCGTGTCTGAACTGAGTCCTGTATGTCTCCTGCTTTGCGGTATTAGTTCCCGTGTCTGGACTGAGTCCTTTCTGTGTTCTCTTGTCTGTCCTGTCTGAACACGCTCCTAGCCTGTTCCTCCCGCCTTCTAGGGGCCGATTACCTAGACCTGTTCCTGTATCTTGTCTGTCCTGTCTGAACACGCTCCTAGCCTGTTCCTCCCGCCTTCTAGGGGCCGATTACCTAGACCCGCTCCTGTATCTTGTCTGTCCTGTCTGAACACGCTCCTTGCCTGTTCGTCCCGCCTCTCTGGGGGCAGTATTCCCAGACCTGCTCCTGTATCCCGCTGCAGTGTCGGTCTCCTCCGTACACTCAGTTCCAGTCTGAACTCTCTCCTATCCTTTACCTGTTTTGCCTCTATGTTCGTTCCCTTCCTTTTTCTGCAGAGTCTGAACTCGTACCTAACTCCTGCCTGTTGTCTCTGTACTCCCGTTTGTGAGTTTGTGGTCCACTCGCTACTTCACTGCAAGTACCCTGTGGGTGTCTGGCTCTGTCTTTCCCTTCCTGTCTGTTCCGTGTGAACAGAGTCCTGTCCTGCCCTGCTTCTGCCCGCTGCTCTGGCAGTCCTGTCCTGCCCTGCTTCTGCCCGCTGCTCTGGCAGTCCTGTCCTGCCCTGCTTCTGCCCGCTGCTCTGGCAGTCCTGTCCTGCCCTGCTTCTGCCCGCTGCTCCGGCAGTCCTGTCCTGCCCTGCTCAGCCTTGTCTGCACTCTAGCTGTGCTTGCCTGTAACCCTCTGCCTGTATTGTTCCTGAGTCCCGGTGTGTACTGGGTCCTATCCCGCCTGTGTTCCTACCTGCTAGTGCCTCCCTGTCTGCACTCTAGCTGTGCTTGCCTTTACCCCCCTGCCTGCATACCTGCCTGCCTGCATACCAGTCGTGCCTGCCTATACCCACCAGTCTGTGTGCCAGCCTACCAGCCTGTTCCTGTATTCCCCTGTGTGGGTCAACAGCCGTGTCCGGGGTCTGTCCTGGAGTAGCACCTGGTCCCTCTGCTCGGTTCCTCCTTGGTGCACTGGCGTCGTATGCAGTCGTGCGACCCTGGTCGGATCGGGTGAATACTTAGTCACGCCCCTCCAGGCATTCACTCTCCGGCGCGGTCCAGTGGAATCACTACCAATCCCACGCACACGCCGCTTAGCCCGGGCGTGTGCATAACACATTTAATGGATATCTGCAATCTCGATCACCAGATGATATCCCAAACTATCATAAATCCTAGTAGAAATTCTTTATTTTTTTGTTTTTGATCTTTCTGATATTTTCACAGACTTGTTGATAGTTATTAATTTGCATTATTTCTCATTAGGCTAAGTTTAAGCAGATATGTTGCCGCTTATTGCAGCAGTTGTGCACTTAGTTAGGTGGAAGCACCGATATCATTCTTTTACAGTTTAGTCTATGTCAGCATTCTTTAACATCCACACACATGTGAATAAAGCCTAAAGTGAGAGATATAGTAACCCTTCTTTAACCAGTTCAGGACTAAGCTATTTCCTCCATTAATGTCTAAGCAAATTTTCAGGGTTTTTCGTACATGCACTGCTATCTGCTGATATTTTTTTCCTCAGTCGAATATTCAAATAAGTTTAGTCTCTATTTTGTTAAATGATACATGGGGCTAGCTTTTTATGTCATTTTTGTTTTTCCCTCTTGTTCTTACTGATATTGGGAAAAATGTAAGGAAAAATAGGAAATACATATTTTTCTTCTTTTTTTTTAAACATTTTTTATATGAACACAAAGAATCGCTAAACAAAATTCAAATGATGCTTCACTAACTGTAGAAATTATTTTTTTATGTTGAAGATGTTTTTAGTTTTGTTTTATTTTATTTTATTTTTTTATTTATTTATTTATTACACACACTGTGAGCATTTGGAGCAATGCAGGGGAAGAGATTTTAATATATCAAAACATTCTTTTAATTGCTGATTTCACTCTTCAGCCTGCATAGGAGAGATAATTTGGTTTCCTAGGAGCCAGCAGCTTCTGCTATCTCCCTTTACCCAGCAATCAGATGATACCTGAGTCTAGAGGAGGAAGCACTATCAGTGCTTTCATTCCTTTTATATACAGTGCTGGGCTTTCAACAATCTCAAAGGCAGAGATGGTAATGAACCATCTATGCTCTTACGCTCGCGCCCGGACTGACTGGCGTGAGCGTGATTAGTGATCCCACTGTACCATGAACTGAGGAGTGCCTGGAGGGGCATAACTAAGTATCAACTCCATCCGACCAACGTCGCACGGCAGCTTAGTCGACTCCGTGGACCAAGGAGGTACCGAGCAGAGGTCAGACCCCTGTCACAGTTGTTGACCCACACCGGTGAATGCAGGAACAGGCAGGTTGGACTGGCATACAGGCAGGTGGGTATTGGCAAGTACGGCTGGTATGCAGACAGGTGGGTACTGGCAAGTACGGCTGGTATGCAGACAGGTGGGCACTGACAAGCACGGCTGGAGTGCAGACAGGGAGATACTGACAAGCACGGCTGGAGTGCATACAGGGAGGTACTAGTAGGTTGGAGCGCAAGCTGGATTGGGTCCAGTACAGACTGGGAGACAGGTACAGAGCCACAGATGCGGTAGACAAGCAGAGTAAAGCGAAAACCGCAGGTGCGGTGGGCAAGGAAGTGCAGAGCGGAACCGCCGGAGCGGTGGACAAGGCAGAGCAGAGAGAAACCGCAGGTGCGATGGACAAGGCAGAGCAGAGTGGAACCGCTGGAGCGGTGGGCAAGGCAGAGCAGAGAGAAGCTGCCGGAGCGGTAGGCAAGTCAGAGCAGAGAGAAGCCGCTGGAGCAGTGGCTAAGGAGGAGCAAAGGGAAGTCGCCGGAGCGGTGGGCAAGTCAGAGCAAAGAGAAACCGCCGGAGCGGTGGGCAAGTCAGAGCGGAGAGAAACCGCTCGTGCGGTGAGCAAGGCAGAGCAGAGAGAAGCCGCCGGAGCGGTGGGCAAGTCAGAGCAGAGAGAAGCCACCAGAGCGGTGGGTAAGTCAGAGCAGAGAGAATCCGCCGGAGCGGTGGGCAAGTCAGAGCAGAGAGAAGCCACCAGAGCGGTGGGTAAGTCAGAGCAGAGAGAATCCGCCGGAGCGGTGGGCAAGTCAGAGCAGAGAGAAACCGCCGGAGCAGTGGGTAAGTCAGAGCAGAGGGAAGCCGCTGGAGCGGTGGGCAAGTCAGAGCAGAGAGAAACCGCCGGAGCTTTGGGCAAGTCAGAGCAGAGAGAAACTGCCAGAGCGGTGGGCAAGGCAGAGAGGACAGGGCTCTGTTCACATGAAACAGACTGTAAAATACAGGAAGATACAGAGGAAGGGAAAAGGGACAAGCAGAAACAGATATACACAAGGTACTTCCTATGAAGTAGCGAGTGGACACAAAACTCACAAACAGAAGTACAGAGACAACGAGTTGGAGTTAGGTGCAGGTTCAGATATTGCAGGAAAAGGGAAGGTACGGACATAGAGAATAACAGGTAACAGACTAGGATACAGTTCAGACAGGAACTGCTACTGCAATGAGATACAAGAACGAGCCTGGGATTACAGCCCCCAGAGTGGCAGAAACAGAGTAGAAGTCACAGGTAACAGGCCTGGGAATACAGCCCCCAGAGTAGCAGAAACAGACTAGAAGTCAGAGATAACAGGTCTGGGAATGCAGCCCCCAGAGTGGCGGAAACAGACTAGAAGTCAGAAATAACAGGACAGGACCTGGCAATACAGTTGCAAAGACAAACTGAGTGAAGGTGTTGCTCAGGCACCTCCTACTGGGTGGAGGGGGTTTAAATATCCAGTGACTCACAGCAATAGGCTGGAGACGCATTAGGGGCATGCCCACAGCAGCTATAAGAATCAGGAAGTAACCGGGCCGCCGCCCTAAGCAGTCAGTCAAGGGACATGCACACAGCATGAACTGGAGCAAGGTTTGTAGGCTGGACTGACAGGTAAGATTGCGGTCTTGCATAGTGGGAGGTGGTGCACTATGAAACCACGCCGCCAGGGATGTTACATATGCCTTCTTTATAGGGACTCTGGTTGGGCCTGAAAGCTGGATCTCCGCTTCCACAGCTGCACGACTGCATGCAAGAAGATTACTTTGCAGTGTTGTTTTAGAACATCCGTGTACAGCAAGTTTAGGACTCAATGGTTGCACAGCTATTCTGTTCTCAAAATGTCAGTTAATGGAGTAGCATGTGACCAGACCTGTCTATAAGCCATGTCTAACTGAAAAACATTGCGCATGGGAAAGCTGTTTTTCAATTAGGGGAGGATGATGGCCACCTCTTTAAGTCTAAGTTCTGCTGATATCAAGGAAATACCTTCTCTGAGCTTTTACTTTCACCACAAGGCATGTATTAAACTTATGTATTAACACTTAATCTATGCTACTAGAAACCAGGCCATACTAGTTACAAGAAAACTGTTTTAGTGAGTGAGTTAGAACCTTGGTCAATCAATCATTAAAGACCGTATATTTATAGAATCAATAAAGACCGTAGTATATAGTGCTCTTGGTTTCCCATATTAGGTTTGGTGGGTGCTGGTAATGGATAGGTGATATTCCATTTACTTGTGCTGACAATGCAGCTTATAAATGCCTAAATATTGATATATACTGATATCAGATTCTATTTAACATTCTAGAAGTCAAAAAAATACATAGTCAACAATTCTTTCGTGTCCCTAAATAATAACCAGAGCATTTCCACATTATGTGAACTTTTGGTCTGCCTCCTGATTGAAAAATTGCTTTATGTGAGAAGAATAAAGTGCTCTACAGTATAGCTGATAGATACTTGTATTTTATATTCAGCTCTTCTAGAGCTGGCATTTTTTGTCAGAGGAGAAACATTCTGAGATTATTCTTGCCTATATTTTACAGTGTAGAAAGTCAGGTATTGA
The DNA here is from genome assembly GCF_046119375.1 of Phyllobates terribilis. Classification (NCBI taxonomy): domain Eukaryota; kingdom Metazoa; phylum Chordata; class Amphibia; order Anura; family Dendrobatidae; genus Phyllobates; species Phyllobates terribilis. Next base: position 403,668,237 of record NW_027362761.1, on the reverse strand, counting down.
TCAAAAATGGTTAGCTGTCATCCCCATGGCTTTTAAGATCTGCATGGTTTCACTAGCACTCCATCACTATAAAGCAGGCAGGGTGGCAAGCGGGTTATAAGCTTTCTTTTAATGTGCCGTGAAGCTGTCTGACTTTATTTGGGAAAGATTCATCTTCTTCATAAATAAAGAATAAGCTCAGTGGTAAGTTTCTAAACATAAAATCATAGTTCATGCGGCTGAATAAACTAGTGAAAATGCATTTAATGTATACAGTACAAGATATTTAACATAAACAACATAATTCATGGCTCCCAAAATGTCATCGGTCAGCACATCATTTTCTTTGATTTTCAGTTGATTTAAAAAAAACAACAACGTGTTATGTAATGAATAAATTAGTTCAAGCTCAGAATTGTTCACCCTTGAATACCATTTTTTTTTCTTAATGGGTTAAAAAATCTGTACTGAATAATATCTTAATAGCATTAAAAGCTTTGTTTTTCTTACGTACATCTCAAAATCTACTGCATATAATAAATTGCCATCAAAAGATAACATGGAGTCTTCCTGTGGCCACCAGTAGAGGGAGCTAATTGCAGTCTGTTATACATTGAACACAATCAGGGCTGCAGAGAACTTGGATAAGTACTAGTGTCAACTGTGGCTAGGGAGCCCACTGGGCCTAAATTTTTATTGGCTATATCCACCTTACATTTACACTGTATGTTCACACTGCATAAATGGGGCAGGTTCAGGAGATAAGCCAGCTCTATTCAGAGCTGATCTCATCTGTGTTAAACAGCTAGCTCCGATCTCAGCGATTTAACATCTTAGAAGCCATTGTTGTTATGATTGTGGTTTGCTGATGGTATTGTCTTGGCAGCCAGGGTCTAATGAAGGCTCTCATCTATGCTATGTTCATTCACATATTTGGTGTTACTGCCTGCAAAGCTGTCTGAAGTAATAAAATATCATATTTATCCCATATGGTGAATGCTTAAACAAACAAAAAAAAATTAAATAGCATAATTGGTGGAAATAGAATAAAAAATGTAAATAAAAAGAGATAAAAAAAATCAGACATCAAAACGACAAAGGCTAGTGCTTAAACTGAAAAAACCAAGTCATAACACCAGACTGAAAATAGAAATGTTATAAGCCTTGCAAGGTGAGGTTAAAATAAAATGAAAGCGAAGAGGAGTCCATTGGGACTCCAAGGGCTCACGTAATCCTGAAGTTGCCCCTGAACTCAGTAATACAACTGTATGCAGTAAGCTCCTGAACTCCGTCTAGTGGTGATAGCAGTTATTTAACATTTTTTAATGTGTTGAAGCTCTGTTTAAGTAAAATGGTGCTATATCTCCTATAAAATCATAAGACGAAAGTAATCAACACAGAAGATTAGAAGTAAAAACGACATGATATTATTGATGCTTTCTAAAACGTACTCATTTTTTCTGACATTATAAAAACATAAATATAAAAGTAACTACATCCATTCAACTGTGATATATTCTCTTTTATTTGAATAAACTTTTTGGTGTTATATAAATGAAACCTAATAAAAAAAAGTTAAGCAGCTTTTTTTCTCTTTTTGTCAGAGTGGAAAAAAACATTCTTATTTACAATGTATAGGATATGCAGGTGTAGGACAGGGCATGATTTCAGCCTGCTCGCAGAAAGTAATTTTGAAATTGGTGAATATTAGAGACCCAGAGAATATAAAAAAGCTGTCTAACTTTTTATTAAAAAAATGATTTAGTGCTATTTATGTGAAAGTAGAAAACTCCTCTAATCCTAGCTTCTAAAGGTGGTATTATTGAAACTCCAATAGTTTCAGACATTAACAATGTCCTAGGAGACTTGTTGGTCTGCGGATTGTTTATTGATTGCTATCTACTATAGGGATAGTATTCATTACAGTAAAAATGTGCGTTTACTTCGGCTTGGGCTGCAAAAGCATAGACCTAAAAATGGTTTTATATTTTCACATATTCTGGATTATGTGTTGGGAATAGAAAATGTAAACTCACTTATAAGTGTAAAGCATATTCCAAAAAAATGTGGTAATATCACAATGTTCGAATCAACTTCCTAAATTGGTCTTTGTAGGTTAATTATTTTTACATCTAATAAATACATACATACACTGTGTTCCAAATTATTATGCAAATAATATTTTCTCAGATTTTCCCAAATAACCTATATGAATTGCAGTCATTGTAATTTTCCAGTCAAATAACTATTAGAGTACAATTGAAAGGTTTTTGTACAAACTGCCTATGATAACAGTATATTTTTTAAAAAAATAAAACACTCAAACTGCACTCAAAATGCATGTTCCAAATTATTATGCACAGCAGAGTTTTCAACCTTTTCATTTTAATAAAGAACAAAATAATGGTCATTTTTGAAATTATAAGCATTAGCAGGTTATTACAAACTGAAATGAAACAGTTTTCAACTCAAAACTTTATTCTAGGTGATGTAACATTTGCACATAGGACCCCTTGTTCGAAAGGAGCTTCTGAACTCTCTCATTCATTGAATTTGTCAGGTTTTGGATGGTTTCTGCTTCAATTGTTTTGCATGAGGACAGAATACCCTCCCAGAGCTGTTGCTTAGATGTGAACTGCCTCCCGCCATCATAGACACTCCTTTTGATGATGCTCCAGAGGTTCTCAATGGGGTTGAGGTCAGGGGAGCATGGGGGCCACACCATAAGTTTGTCCCCTTTTATGCCTACAGCAGCCAGAGATGCAGATGTGTTATGTGCAGCATGAGACGGGGCATTATCATGCATGAAAATGATCTTGCTGCGGAATGCATGGTTCTTCTTCTTGAACCATGGCAGGAAGTGCTGTTTGAGAAACTCAACATACATTATGGAGTTCATCTTCACCCCTTCAGGGATCCTAAAGGGCCGACAATCTCTCTCCCCATGATTCCAGCCCAAAACATTACTCCACCTCCTCCTTGTTGGCGCCGTAGCCGTGTTTGCATGGGGTGTCCATCAATCAGCCATCCTCCACTTCATCCATCTGGACCATCGAGATCATTTCATGCATGATAATGCCCCGTCTCATGCTGCACATAACACATCTGCATCTCTGGCTGCTGTGGGCAAAAAAGGGGACAAACTTATGGTGTGGCCCCCATGCTCCCCTGACCTCAACCCAATTGAGAACCTCTGGAGCATCATCAAAAGGAGTGTCTATTATGGTGGGAAGCAGTTCACATCTAAGCAACAGCTCTGGGAGGGTATTCTGTCCTAATGCAAAACAATTGAAGCAGAAACCATCCAAAACCTGACAAATTCAATGAATGAGAGAGTTCAGAAGCTCCTTTCGAACAAGGGGTCCTATGTGCAAATGTAACATCACCTAGAATAAAGTTTTGAGTTGAAAACTCTTTCATTTCAGTTTGTAATAACCTGCTAATGCTTATAATTTCAAAAATGACCATTTTTTGTTCTTTATTAAAATGAAAAGGTTGAAAACTCTGCTGTGCATAATAATTTGGAACATGCATTTTGAGTGCAGTTTGAGTTTTTTATTTTTTTTAAAAATATACTGTTATCATAGGCAGTTTGTACAAAAACCTTTCAATTGTACTCTAATAGTTATTTGACTGGAAAATTACAATGACTGCAATTCATATAGGTAATTTGGGAAAATATGAGAAAATATTATTTGCATAATAATTTGGAACACAGTATAATGTCAAATTAAATAAGAAGAATCAATAAAACGTTGTCCTTGTGGCACTTATACTTACTTTAATGATTTAAGGGGAAAAACATAACAATGTGAATTACAAGACCCATAAATCAGCAGCACTCGAATTAAAAGATATACCCCAAATTGGGTAATTATTGGTTGGATAGGTGACAATTTACTAATCACTGTTGGTCTGCCTGCTCGATACACTCAATGATTATGAGAAATGGGCTTTGTGGAACCCTTTCTGAATGGGGGTACAGGTTGAGCTGCTTACCAATACTCTACAAGACTGCTGAGTGCAGAGCAATAACCCCTTTGAGTTGGCAACCCAGTTGATTTCTGCTGTTGTGACCAACAGTCAAATGTGTATGCAGTGAGAATCAAGAAGGTGAATTTCAATACGTCTTTTCCTATTTTTCCAAGGAAATAGCCGCTTGGCTGCGGCTTACTCCTTTATCACCATTGAAAAACATGCATCTTTGGCAGAATCGAATGTGCATGACTATTGGGAGTTGGTTAGGAATAGCTATCCACTTAACAAGCATATGACCATCAGCTTTTTAAAATGTTTGACCACTTTGAGTCGGTGATTATAGGACAAACCTTTTCTTCTCACCCAATGACCTGATCACACAAGTACAGCTACTTTAAACATGCACAAAGGTACCTATCATAGAATCATAGAATGTTAGAGTTGGAGGGGACCTCCAGGGTCTTCTGGTCCAACCCCCTGCTCAATGCAGGATTCACTAAATCATCCCAGACAGATGTCTGTCCAGCCTCTGTTTGAAAACTTCCATTGAAGGAGAACTCACCACCTCTCGTGGCCGCCTGTTCCACTAATTAATCACCCTCACTGTCAAAAAGTTTTTTCTAATATCTAATCTGTATCTTCTCCCATTCAGTTTCATCCCATTGCATCTCGTGTTTTCATGTGAAACTGAGAATAAAGCTGATCCCTTTACAGTGTGACAGCCCTTGAGATATTTGTAGACACCTATTATGTCTCCTCTCAGTCTTCTCTTTTGCAAGCTAAACATTCTCAAATCCTCTAACCTTTCCTCATAGGACATTGTTTGCAGATCGGTCATCATTCTGGTCGCTGTTCTCTGAACTTGCTCCAGTTTCTTCATGTCTTTTTTAAGATGTGGTGCCCAGAACTGGACACAGTATTCCAGATGAGGACTGACCAAAAAGGAGTAGAGAGATAATTACTTCACGTGATTTAGACTGTATGCTTCTGTTAATGCAACCCAGAATTGTGTTTGCCTTTTTTTTGCTGCTGCATCACACTGTTGACTCATGTTCAATCTGTGATCTTTTAATATACGCTAGTCTTTTTCACATGTGCTGCTTAGCCCTATTCCTCCCATTTCGTATATGCTTTTTTCATTTTTCTTGCCCATATGTAGGACTTTGCATTTCTCCTTTCTGCTCTGTTAGTTGCTGCCCACAGTTCCAGTTTATTTAGGTCTTTTTGAATACTCTCTTTCTCTCTTCTCTAGTATTAGCTATCCCCCCTAGCTTTGTGTAATCAGCAAATCTAATCAGTTTACTCTCAATTCCTTCATCTAAATTGTTTATAAAGATGTTGAACAACAAAGGGCCCAGAACAGAACCTTGTGGTACCCCACTTGAGACATTCTTTATGACCACTCTTTGGGTCCGATCACTAAGCCAGTTATAAATCCACCAAACAATTGCCTTGTCCATTCCATAGTTGGTTATTTTTTCAATAAGAATGGTATGAGATACTTTGTCAAATGCATTGCTGAAGTCACGATATACTATATATACTGTGTTTCCCTGCATTTCCCTACATTGCCTTGTTTACACTATTCATTGCTATATATCCACTTGATGTTTTTTACCTCGTAACATCAAAGGGGAGGTCCAAAGTCAAAGTAAATTTCATTGTAAATCCCTACCTATTTAGCGCCATAATCAAAACTATTTTCTAATATACATTCATTAAAAATTCTCTCTCCTTTTTCTAACTACATTGCTGTTCTATTTTTTTCCTTTCTTCCTGTGTGATGATGCTACAAATGCATTGTCATCAGGGGGCAGAGGCTTTGGTCACTCTCACAGCCCCTAATCTCTCTCATTGAAATGAAGCATCTTCAATGATGCTCCTTTCAGGGGCTGGGCTAGTCCCTGCTGTGTCCCTGCACACTGTACACTGTGTGATGTGCACAATCACAGTGCACGCTCTGTTGTCGGCTCAGCTCAGTAGTAACCAGCAAGAAACAGAGCGGTGTCATCATACCCCGCCTGCAGGACATCAGCGCCACCCACGCAAGTGACATGACTGGTCTCCTAAAGGCCGGGTATCATTTTACTGCTCTGCTGCCGGTTGGTTACTACTGAGATGAGATGACAGCAGAGCGTGTGTTATGATTACACACATCGCACAGTTCACAGTGCACACGGACACAGCAGAGACTAGCCCCACCCATGTGACTAATGATGCTTCATTTCAGGGAGGGGGAAGAAGTTGCACCAGTGACTGCAGCCTCTGCCCAATGATGACACTTAGTTTGTGTATTCCAGCACTGGGATTCTCAAACGAAGTGTTATCACACAGCAAGTAAGGAAAAAATAGAATAGCAGTTAGATAGAGAAGCTGGGGTAGGATATGGAGTTTTTAATGCAAGTATATTAGAAAATAGTTTAGATTATGACACTAAATAGATAGGGATTTACATTGAAATTTATTTTGACTTCGGACCATCCTTTTAATATTGTGTAATACGTGCAACACCTAAAATATGTGAATTATAGTAAGGTTCTGTTGAATGATAATCATTTCAGCAAATTTAGAAGCCATATTAAAAGGTGATTGAGTTCTTTGCAAGAGCAAAATTCCTGTCTTGAACAATATCGTGTAAGTATAATAAAAATACAATTCAAAATCTTTATCTATGCAAAGTCCAAAGCAGACTTACCTTTCTAAAAGCGGAATTGTGGTCTTGTGTTAAAAATGTCAGAAAAGAGCACTACATTAAGACAAATACTTCTGACCTTTCCGAAAGTGTTGTATAATCATGGCCAATGTAAAATAACCATATAAATGTAATATTATTTTAGAGAATAGCATATAAGTGAAAAAATAATAATTTGCCTCCAAATCTTGCTGCTTTTTAACAAATATTTGACAAACAGAAACTTATCATCATTATCACATATAAAGTTTTATCGATATAAAGAAAATATTTTGACATCAGTTTAAACAATAGGATGAAGAAGGATCATATTTGCATACTTCATGCATTTTATAGTATGAGTAACTGATGCAATTAAAACACTTTAAATACAAAATTGCTTTGCATTCGCTTGAAGCAGCTGCTGTGTGACAGTAAATCTATTGTGTAGTCTGGATTATCTTTCAAATTCTTTGCATATACAGTAACCTAAAGTCTACAAATCTGAGTGAGATTTTTACAGGCTCCACCATTGCTGGGGAGTCGGATGAGCAGTATCTTCCACATGACGTAATTGAGCTAAGAACTTGGTCTGCACATACTCCGTCCTTGGCAATGATGGCGCATGTGTGACATTTTGGCCAGAACAGGCAGGTCACTAAAGTATCAGTATTCTGTCAGTCAGGACAGGAAGCAGGCCGAGGTGCCAGTGAATACCCAGACTGGAGAAGACAAAATGCAGTTTTAAGCCCAGCTGCACTTGCGCCTCATTAGCATATAAATTCAGTGTGTGATAATAAAGAACAGGAATACAATTTTTTTCAAAAACAGTGTCAATTAAATCTGCATTAAAGTGTCTTCATAGGCATGTCTTTACAATCCAAAATCTTGCTGACAGGTCCTCTTTAAAGTTTCCGTACACATTGGACTGTTGATCAATCTCTCACATTTTGGGTCAACTTTAGTCTAATATGCATGGGGCTTCCTGACTAGAGATGAGCGTTGTTCTACTTGAACTGTTCGCCAATCTCAAATTCGAGCTGTTTTGGGCGGTGTTCGAGCCGTTCGGCGAACACGAACAATTTGAGAAAAATTCGGCTGTTCGAGGTTATGTTCGATAACTGTTCGTGCACCAAAATCATAACTGGATTTTTTCTCAGTAATGATGAAAATTAATGTTAATACGCAGTTTGAGTGTACAGCGGGGTGGGGGGAGGGGCAGGGGATGGATCTCTGCAGGAACAATGAAGATCTCCATTTTTTTTTCTCTTTCCCGCATTTGCAGTGGGGAGGTGCAATCTGTCAGCCTATCAGCAGCGCACACACGGAGCGAAGTGCTTTTTTTCACACAAGCAAGGGCATGTGTCATTGGCAGTGTATGTCACATGTCCTTGCCCTATAAGACCAAGCCATTTTCCCCGTCGCCACCATTTTCTCACTGCTGCAGCTGCGTGTTAGACGGCACCGCTGTTGCTGTGTGCGCTATACCTTGTTAATTTCAAGCCAATTTTCGCACAAATCTACAGATAGCTTGGGAGTAGGGAATAGTTGTGATTGCAGTCCTTTTAAGGACTAGGTTACAGCATTTCCTACGACTTTTATCAGGCAGGTCTGTGCTCTTAAATAGATAGATTGTGGGAGTAAAGACTAATTGTAATTGGAGTCCTTTTCAGGACTAGGTTACATCAGTTCCTATCAGTTTTTGCCAGGCAGGTCTGTGCCAGTGCTGTGCAAGTTTTTTTCACAGCATTTGGCTGAATCTAGCAAAGCTAATCCTTTTTGGCCTATTGCAGAGTGTGTTAGTCAGTGGAGTAGCCTATCTGTGTTGCAAGATATACCACCTGTGTATAGAATATCAATTTTTTTACTGCACCTAGTGAAGTAAAATCTTTTGGGCATAGCATCATTCTATTAGTCCATCTATACTAACCTCCATCAGGTTGCAAATTGAATATAATTTTTTTCTGCATCTAGCTCTGAAAAAATATTGGGCTTCTAGCTGTGTGTGGGACTTGTTCTATGAATCCATCTATACAGACCTCCATCAGGTTGCTAACTGAATATATTTTTTTCTGCATCTACCTCTGAAAAAATATTGGGCTTCTAGCTGTGTGTGGGACTTGTTCTATTAATCCATCTATACAGACCTCCATCAAGTTGCAAACTGAATATATTTTTTTCTGCATCTACCTCTGAAAAAATATTGGGCTTCTAGCTGTGTGTGGGACTTGTTCTATTAATCCATCTATACAGACCTCCATCAGGTTGCAAACTGAATATATTTTTTTCTGCATCTACCTCTGAAAAAATATTGGGCTTCTAGCTATGTGTGGGACTTGTTGTATTAGTCCTTCTATACTGACCTCCATCAGATTGCAAACTGAATATATTTTTTTCTGCATCTACCTCTGAAAAAATTTTGGGCTTCTAGCTGTGTGTGGGACTTGTTGTATTAGTCCATCTATACTGACCTCCATCAGGTTGCAAACTGAATATATTTTTTCTGCATCTACCTCTGAAAAAATATTGGGCTTCTAGCTGTGTGTGGGACTTGTTCTATTAATCCATCTATACAGACCTCCATCAGGTTGCAAACTGAATATATTTTTTTCTGCATCTACCTCTGAAAAAATATTGGGCTTCTAGCTGTGTGTGGGACTTGTTCTATTAATCCATCTATACAGACCTCCATCAGGTTGCAAACTGAATATATTTTTTTCTGCATCTACCTCTGAAAAAATATTGGGCTTCTAGCTGTGTGTGGGACTTGTTGTATTAGTCCATCTATACTGACCTCCATCAGGTTGCAAACTGAATATATTTTTTTCTGCATCTACCTCTGAAAAAATATTGGGCTTCTAGCTGTGTGTGGGACTTGTTGTATTAGTCCATCTATACTGACCTCCATCAGGTTGCAAACTGAATATATTTTTTTCTGCATCTACCTCTGAAAAAATATTGGGCTTCTAGCTGTGTGTGGGACTTGTTGTATTAGTCCATCTATACTGACCTCCATCAGGTTGCAAACTGAATATATTTTTTTCTGCATCTACCTCTGAAAAAATATTGGGCTTCTAGCTGTGTGTGGGACTTGTTCTATTAATCCATCTATACAGACCTCCATCAGGTTGCAAACTGAATATATTTTTTCTGCATCTACCTCTGAAAAAATATTGGGCTTCTAGCTGTGTGTGGGACTTGTTCTATTAATCCATCTATACAGACCTCCATCAGGTTGCAAACTGAATATATTTTTTTCTGCATCTACCTCTGAAAAAATATTGGGCTTCTAGCTGTGTGTGGGACTTGTTCTATTAATCCATCTATACAGACCTCCATCAGGTTGCAAACTGAATATATTTTTTTCTGCATCTACCTCTGAAAAAATATTGGGCTTCTAGCTGTGTGTGGGACTTGTTCTATTAATCCATCTATACAGACCTCCATCAGGGAGCAAATTGAATATATTTTTTTCTGCATCTACCTCTGAAAAAATATTGGGCTTCTAGCTGTGTGTGGGACTTGTTCTATTAATCCATCTATACAGACCTCCATCAGGTTGCAAACTGAATATATTTTTTTCTGCATCTACCTCTGAAAAAATATTGGGCTTCTAGCTGTGTGTGGGACTTGTTCTATTAATCCATCTATACAGACCTCCATCAGGTTGCAAACTGAATATATTTTTTTCTGCCTCCTACCTCTGAAAAAATATTGGGCTTCTAGCTGTGTGTGGGACTTGTTCTATTAATCCATCTATACAGACCTCCATCAGGTTGCAAACTGAATATATTTTTTTCTGCATCTACCTCTGAAAAAATATTGGGCTTCTAGCTGTGTGTGGGACTTGTTGTATTAGTCCATCTATACTGACCTCCATCAGGTTGCAAACTGAATATATTTTTTTCTGCATCTACCTCTGAAAAAATATTGGGCTTCTAGCTGTGTGTGGGACTTGTTGTATTAGTCCATCTATACTGACCTCCATCAGGTTGCAAACTGAATATATTTTTTTCTGCATCTACCTCTGAAAAAATATTGGGCTTCTAGCTGTGTGTGGGACTTGTTGTATTAGTCCATCTATACTGACCTCCATCAGGTTGCAAACTGAATATATTTTTTTCTGCATCTACCTCTGAAAAAATATTGGGCTTCTAGCTGTGTGTGGGACTTGTTCTATTAATCCATCTATACAGACCTCCATCAGGTTGCAAACTGAATATATTTTTTCTGCATCTACCTCTGAAAAAATATTGGGCTTCTAGCTGTGTGTGGGACTTGTTCTATTAATCCATCTATACAGACCTCCATCAGGTTGCAAACTGAATATATTTTTTTCTGCATCTACCTCTGAAAAAATATTTTGCTTCTAGCTGTGTGTGGGACTTGTTCTATTAATCCATCTATACAGACCTCCATCAGGTTGCAAACTGAATATATTTTTTTCTGCATCTACCTCTGAAAAAATATTGGGCTTCTAGCTGTGTGTGGGACTTGTTCTATTAATCCATCTATACAGACCTCCATCAGGTTGCAAACTGAATGTATTTTTTTCTGCATCTACCTCTGAAAAAATATTGGGCTTCTAGCTGTGTGTGGGACTTGTTGTATTAGTCCATCTATACTGACTTCCATCAGGTTGCAAATTGAATATAATTTTTTTCTGCATCTAACCCAGCCAATAGTTTTGGCCTAATACCACAGTTTGGCCACTCAGCTCTGCTCGGTTCCCATCCATTGTTTTTTTGTGCAAACAACTCCAGAGTTGTGAATTAGTTAACCACCAAAATGAATGGAAAAAGGCCTGCTGCTGGTGGAAAGGGGAATAGGCGTGTTGGGAAGGGGAAAAAAGGTTGTGTCCGTGGGGTAGGTGTTAAAGCAACAGTAACATCTGCAGAAGAAAGACCATCTTCCAGCCAAACTAAAATGTCTACTTCTTTTAGCGGACAATGTGATAAGATCCCTTTCTTACGGCCACGCCAATCGCTACAAATTCCAGATGAGGCACAAAAACAGCAGATGCTTCAACGGATATCAAGTGCTCCTTTAAGTGGGCTCTCCTCCACATCAACTTCAACATCACAAATACTCCAGTCCTCAAAGGTGTCACCCCAATCGCACTTGCTTCCTCACAGCTCCCAAATCTCCAGCTGCCCGTCTGAGTATGAGGTAGAACAGATGGTTGAGTCTGCAGAGCTGTTTACTCATACTATAGCCTGGGAATCAGAGGTCGACTCCAGCGCTTCTGTGAATCCAGACGAGGAAATGATCTGCACTGATGCCCAGAATCTTTATGAGTCGGATCCAGGACCAGACGCAGAAGGTTCTGACCATAATGTAGACCCTCATTCCCAAACTGTAACTCCTGTTGGTGGAGACAATGAGGAAGACGATGATAAGACTCAAATACCTGATTGGAGCGACAACTTTAGTTTTTTGTCAGGGCAGGAACAGGTTGGCTCTGAGGACGACGGGTGTGATAACGCACAGGGTGATGATGATGAGGTTGGAGATCCCACTTACTGTCAACCCACAGTCAGCCAAGAGATGAGGTCAGCAGAGGAGGTGGAGGAAGATGCTAGTGACGACGAGGTCAGGTTGCGCCTTCCTGGACAGAGACGTAGTACTGGAAGCACGTCAACAACTGCATCCTCAAACACAACTCTGCCTCTCACCACAAGTCGTGGTGGCTCTTCAGGTCGCATGGGTGCTAAGCCTTGCATAGCCTGGGCATTTTTTCAGATCGATAAAGATGACCGAACTCGTGTTATCTGTAACATTTGTCAGCAAAAGCTAAGTAGAGGCCAAAAAATACATAGTTTGAGTACTTCATGCATGAACCGGCACATGGACATGAAGCATAAGTTGCAGTGGGAAGCTCAGTGTGCTACAATGCGGCCTAGCCGGCCGGGCCAACCGCCGTCTGCCATATCTTGTGCATCCGCGGCCTCTTCATCCTCTGTGACTGGGGGGACAGCAGTCACACCTGTTTTGGGGCGCAGACCTGCCACCTCTTTACCCGCAACAGCCAGCGTGATTGGCAGGTCATCATTTTCTTTGGAGGTGGTAACACCAGCTGGTGTTGAGCGCTGTCCGACATCGATAGCACCACCTTTGGATCAAGGCAACCTAACATGTCCGCCTGCATCTTCCTCACAGACCGGCAGTTTGCCGGGGACACCCTTATCAACCCCGTCTAAGCACAATAGCCAGCCCTCGGTCCCTCAGATGTGGACAAGTAAAAGACCATTTCCTCCTAGCCATGAGAAAGCTAAGAGGTTGAATTTCACCATCTGCAAGCTCTTGGCTACAGAAATGCTGCCTTTCCGCCTGCTGGACACAGAGGATTTTCGAGACCTTATGTCCGTCGCAGTGCCCCAGTACCAGATGCCCAGTCGGCACTACTTCTCAAAGAATGGTGTGCCTGCGCTCCACCAGCATGTCGCACACAACATCACCGCTTCTTTGAGAAACTCTGTGTGTGACAGGGTGCATTTCACCACAGACACTTGGACGAGTAGGCATGGACAGGGGCGTTACATGTCGCTGACTGGGCACTGGGTAACTATGGTGACAGCAGGACAAGGGGCTGCTGTCCAAGTCTTGCCGTCCCCACGAGTTGTGCGTCAATCCTCTTTATGTCAAAGTTCCTCCACTGCTTCTGCCTCCTCAACCTCCTCTCGGTCTTCCACCTGCACCCAAAGCCTGTCTGGTCATGCCACAAGCTTTCTAACTGCGCAGAAGGGATCCTGCACACCTCCTTACTTTGCTGGCAGTAGGGCTCAACGTCATCAGGCGGTTTTTACATTGAAATGTCTGGGAAATGTGAGTCACACAGCTGAGGAGTTGTGGTCAGCTCTGGAGAACCAATTTCATGAATGGTTGTCTCCACTGGACCTGAAACCAGGGAAGGCCGTGTGCGACAATGCTGCAAACCTGGGTGCGGCCCTTCGCCGGGGCAATGTCACACACGTGCCTTGTATGGCTCACGTGTTGAACCTGGTTGTCCAGCAATTTTTAGCCCACTATCCCAGACTAGATGGCCTTCTGCAGAGGGCACGGTCGCTGTGTGCTCACTTCCGCCGTTCGCATCACGCAGCTCAGCGACTTACATCTCTACAGAAGTCGTTGGGCCTGCCACTTCACCGGCTAAAATGCGATGTGCCTACCCGGTGGAATTCAACTCTGCACATGTTGCAGCGACTGTGGCAGCACCGACAAGCTCTGGTGCAATACGTTCTGACATATAGCCTGGGCCAACGAGATTCAGAGGTGGGGCAAATCACGCTGGAGGAGTGGTCTCAGATCAGGGACCTATGCACCCTTCTGCACAGTTTTGAAATGGCGACGAAGATGTTTAGTGCTGACGATGCCATTATCAGCATGACTATTCCGGTGATTTACATGCTGGAGCACATGTTAAACAGAATTCGGAGTCAGGTGGTGGCACAAGAGGAGGTGGAGGAAGTAGAGGAGGAGGAGTTGTATGCGGAAGGGCTAACATCTGCAAGGTCCAGACGGTCGGCAGCACCAAGGCGGCAGGTATGTGAGGGTGGGGGAGATGGTTTTACCAGGGCGCATGGTAGCAGCCAAACTAGTGAGGAAGGTGCAGGAGCCCAGGAAGAAGTGGAGGACGAACTGATGGAAGACTCCTGCGAGGTTGGGGGGAGAGGACAGAGGAAGGAAGCATGATTGTTACCTCGCCACCAACACAACAGGGACTTGGTGCTCCTGGATGCGCAACACACATGAGTGCCTTCTTGCTGCACTACCTGCAACATGACCCTCGAATTGTGAGAATTAGAAATAATCCTGACTACTGGGTTGCCACACTGTTAGATCCCCGGTACAAAAGTAAATTTGCAGAAATTATTCCTGCCATAGAAAGGGATGCACGCATGCAGGAGTATCAGCAGAGACTGTTGCAGAATCTTACATGTGCTTTTCCACAAAATACCAGTGGTGCATGTAGTGAATCTCACAGTTCCAACTTGCCAACCGTGGGACCGTCAAGTGTTCAGCACTCAAACCGTAACAGAACCACAGTATCTGCTGGTAACATCAATTTTGCGGAATCATTTCACCACTTTTTTAGCCCAGCCTTTGCAAGGCCACAGGAGACAAGAAGTCTGACACATAGTCAACGCCTAGAGACAATGGTACAGGAGTATCTCCAAGTAAACATTGAAGCCACGACTGTGTCACTGGACCCTTGCTGTTTTTGGGCTTCCAATCTGGATAAATGGCCGGAGCTAGCCACTTACGCCTTGGAGATCTTGTCATGCCCCGCAGCCAGCAGCGTTCTGTCTGAACGTGTGTTCAGCGCTGCTGGTGGTGTGCTGACAGATAAGCGCACGCGGCTCTCCACTGATAATGTAGACAGACTCACGTTCATAAAGATGAACAAATCATGGATCCGAAACGACTTTTCTACCCCTGTGTCATCCTGGGGAGAGTAAAAGCTTGATGATTGGTTAAAATCACCCTACCAACCGTTTTAAGCTTTCAAATTACTAATCATGTTTATCTGTATCTTGGCTGGAAAATAATTTGGGCTTTGTAGCAGTGTGCAGCACTGATCCTATTAGGCCATCTATACTAAAGCTTCACCAGATTTAAAATTAATAATAATTTTTAGCTGCATCTAGCCCGGAAAATAATTTTGGGGCTCCGAGATGCGCAAGACACATAAGTGCCTTCTTGCTGCACTACCTGCAGCATGACCCTCATATTGTCAGAATTCGAAGTAATCATGACTACTGGGTTGCCACACTTTTAGATCCCCCAAACTTTTCGATCAACCTTTTCATTTTAATAAAGACCAAAAAAATGGTCATTTTTGAAATTATAAGCATTAGCAGGTTGTTAGAAACTGAAATCAAACAGTTTTCAACTCAAAACTTTATTCTAGGTGATGTTACATTTTCACATAGGACCCTTTGTTCGAAAGGAGCTTCTGAACTCTCTCGTCCATTGAATTTGTCAGGTTTTGGATGGTTTCTGCTTCAATTGTTTTGCATGAGGACAGAATACCCTCCCAGAGCTGTTGCTTAGATGTGAACTGCCTCCCGCCATCATAGACACTCCTTTTAATGATGCTCCAAAGGTTCTGAATGGGGTACAGGTCAGGGGAGCATGGGGGTCACACCATAAGTTTGTCCCCTTTTATGCCCATATCAGCCAGAGATGCAGATGTGTTATGTGCAGCATGAGATGGTGCATTATCATGCAGAAAAATGATCTTGCTGTGAAATACACGGTTCTTCTTCTTGAACCATGGCAGGAAGTGCTGTTTGAGAAAATCCACATACATTATGGAGTTCATCTTTAGCGCCTTCAGGGATCCTAAAGGGGCCGACAATCTCTCTCCCCATGATTCCAGCCCAAAACATTACTCCACCTCCTCCTTGTTGGCGCTGTAGCCGTGTTTGCGTGGGGTGTCCATCAACCAGCCATCCTCCACTCCATCCACCTGGACCATCGAGCGCTGCACGGCACTCACCCGTGAACAAAACAGTTTTGAAATCAGTCTTCATGTAATGTTTGGCCCACTGGAGCCGTTTCTGCTTGTGTGAAGTGGATAGAGGAGGTCGACAGGATGGCGTATGCACAGCTGCAAACCTCTGAAGGACCCTGCATCTTGTTGTTCGGGGGACGTTGGAGGCACAAGCAGCTTCAAAAACTTGTCTGCTGCTATGACAAGGCTTTTTTGCCGCTGCTCTTTCAACCTGACGTAATTGCCTGTAGGATAGAGTCCTCAATTTGCCCTTATCAGCACGCACACGTGTGTACTGTGAATCAGCTACATACTTCTTGATTGCCAAGACACTTCATCCTGATCATCGCACAATGTTGATTGTAGTCATGCCTTGACCTAAACACTCCACAATTTGTTGCTTCTCAGCAGCCGACACATCCTTTTTCTTTCCCATTTTGGCAGAAAATGTAGGCTGCTTAATAATGTGAGACAGCCTTCTTAAGTAGTCTTGCCTTTCATTGGACACACCTGCCAAACTAATTAGCACAGGTGTCTGCAATTGCTTACAGTGATATAAAGAGCCCTGACACACATCACCATCAATGAGTTTAACTGACAAACAAACAAATTCTTCCCTTATCACTCCTAAACACTGTTTGCATAATAATTTGGAACGCAGTGTACATGTGCTTTTCCACAAAACACCAGTGGTTCACGTAGTGAATCTTACAGTTCTAACTTGCCAACCGTGGTCTGTATGGAGTTGTTCAATAAAGGGCCCAAAATTAAGATAACATAGATGGGAGAGGTCTCTATGAATAGGAATTCCTAAGTATTTGATACCCTGTGAGGGCCAGGCAAAGGGAAAGTTGGACTGGATGGAATCCTATATGGATTTGGGGAGGGAGACATCGAGGGCCTCAGACTTCGCTGCATTGATTTTAAAATTTGACCATGTAACAAAGTGATCTATTTCAGCCATAACAGCATGGATGGATATATGTGATTGAGTGATATATACTAGGACATCATCAGCAAATAGAGAGCACTTGTACTCGGTGCCTCCCACCTCAATCCACCTAATATTGGGGTTATGGCGAATTGATGAGAGCAGGTGCTCCGTCACTAGGATGTATAAGAGTGGGGACAGAGGACATCCCTGCCTTGTCCCATTGGTGATTGTGAAAGGTGATGAAAATGTTCTGATGCACCCCCTGGGCCTTGGGACACCCGGAGCCGGACCCTTTTTGGTGGATGCTGGTGGTTGTAGTCTTCGTGGCGGCGACCCGGTTCCGTGGCTCAGGGTGGTCAAACCAGTGGCGGAACTATTTATGTGGTTTTGATGTTTAAATGTCCGACTACGCCACCCGTGGATTGCGGTCAGAGTGAACCGCTGCTGCAGGGCAGACCGCTGAGGCTGGTGTTGTGGGTGCAGCAGAGCGTAGCATAACTCCCCACGGGAGGAGTATAGCCTCAGGGCAGTGTATGCGGAGGATGGGGGTGATGGTGCAGGGCAACAGCAGTAACGACACGGAGTCAGTGATGCAGTCCAGGGCCTTTACTCACAGTTCTTATTATCCAGACCACGTCTGCAGGTAACGGCTGCCCACGTCGTACTGTGCTCACCAGGTGAGGGGCTCAGACAACTCCCAGATAACTTTGGAGCGCTTCACAGGACCCCCTTTGTGTGTCCTTTGTCTGGCCTTTCTTACCAACCCTTCTGTCCGGCTGCCTCGGGCCTCCTCTTGGTAAACTTGGCGCCAGTTTCCCTGACCCTATGTGGTGCCTTCCTAGCGGGTGTAGCGAGGGGCTGCGCCACATAAAATGTCACAGCCTCCGGTTTCTAGCTGAGGGTCGTTTCCTGCCTCCACTAGTTTCGGGGACCGGTCTCCCCCTTTGGCCTGACCCCTCCACGCAGGTGGATTCGGGCGTGCGGTGGCGACTCGCCCGTCCGCACCCCTGGGATCCCTTCATTTCTCATTCCTGGAGCCTTCTCCGCTCCTCTTCCTTCCTTCTCCCTCTTCCAGGCCTGGGCCTCTGTTACTAGGCCCGCCTCCGGAGCAGAGCTCATGCAGAGCCCCTGCTCCCTGCCACTTCTGCTCAGACTTCTCTGCACTGAACTAAGATGGTGCCCACCTTTTATACTCCCTTCTCAATGCACCCAGGAACTGCTTCCTCCCTGCTCCTGCACTACAGGGTTCCCCTTCCTCAGTGTTCCCTCCCCCCACTCCAGCCAGGGACAGGGACTGTCGTGCCCATCTCAGAGGCATATTGGTCGCCCTGCCCAACTGCAATGTGGTGTAATGCATGCAGGTGTCGGGTCCTGATCCACACTCCATCCTTACCTGAGAGTGAGATATCACACCTCTGGGTGAGGTGCAATACCTCTGTAGCAACCGAGCCCTCAGGGTGCTACAGTTCCATTTATCTTCAGCCTAGGTGTATTGTGATACAGGGCCATGATTTTGGCTATAAAAGGGTCCCCTAGACCCCTACCCCAAGCTTTTTAAGAGAATCATATATGGCGTGCCAGGAGACTCTATGGAATGCTTTCTCAGCATCCAACGAGAGTATCTAATTACAAATTTTTAACTGCATCTAGCCCAGGAAATACTTTGTGCCTAGTAGCAGTGTCTGCTAGTCAGCGGATTATCCCGGCTGTTAAGCAAGCTACACCACCTGTAGTTTAGACACTTAATTTTTTCAAAGGAAATGCTTCGGGACCATGGGATACTCAGTGAAGAGCATCAGGAGACACCCCAAGGCATAGGGGCTGGGACTGGCAGTAGGATGCCTTGCGGTGGACAGCCGAGCTCGATCCTTATAAAAGCTTTTTAACTGCAGCAGCTTTAGTGGACGCTACTGGAGCTGGAATTACGCAGCTGCTGGCATGAGACTTGCCCTCCAATAGATCCTTGTAAATGGATTTAAAGTGTATTCATTCAAATTAGAGAGACAATTTAAATTAAAAAGCTTAGAGCTGCCTCCACCACAGGGGGGCTCACTCGACCCACCAGCGGACAGGCACCAGTATTGGGAGAGGGGGGCTGGCCATCAGGGTTCACCGCGGCTCTGGCACAAACCCGGCGACACGGAGGTGGCACGGGCAGGAGCGGACTGGCCGTGTCGGCTTCTCACTTTTTGGATTTTAGAAGGGCATGACATGCCTATATCTGTGTCTCCCCCTCCTTTTACTCCTCCATCTCTTTTATTTTCGCATGACTATATGTACTTGTCACTTTTCCATGTGTTAGTTATGTCTTCTGAGCAGTTTGTCAGCTTTTGGACACCTTTGAAGGTGTTTTCTATGTGTTTCTATGTGTTTTTGTTTGCCTGCCATTGGTTTTAACGGTGTTCGAAGGTGTTCGACGAACAGTTCGACGAACAGTTCGGCGAACACACGGGTGTTCGACGAACCGAACCGAACTCGAACACTACGGGGGTGGCTCAACACTATTCCTGACATCTCCCCTACAGATAATGTTGGGATCCTTGTTTGGTGCGGTGATAAGCTGCTGCCAAAGGACGCTGCTGCAGCAATCTCATAGAGAACATTAGAGAACAATCTCATAGAGAACATTCAGCCATGCTGTACATTCCTGTGTATGGTGGAGTATGGAGAGATATCTGTCATTCAGCCTACAGCTACCTAATATATTTGGAGGCTTTTATTGGAGCCTAACTGGAGCCAGTTTTAATTCTCACCTGCCTGCTAGTTCAGCATTACAGAAAAACTGATTTAAGACCTCAATGTAATGTACCTGTTTTTCAACAGTCTCTATTCTGAATGAACAAATCCCGGGTCCTCTGAACTGAACTTACAGAATGAAAGTGCATGATTTAAATATATTTAATGATTACATGTTACTTATCTGTCCTGGCTCAGCCACCTTCTCTTGGTTCCTTACCATAAGGCAAGTTCCCTTTGTGCAGGTCCATGCACGATTACTGCTTTGTCCTGGCAAATACCTGTGACATGATTATCCAAGGCATTTTATGTGCTGTCTGAGTATTCAGTAGCTTTGCATTCAGTTCCCTATGTAATTCTGAAGTTTGTCTCACCATCCTTTTTTCTCAGTTGGCTAATCATTTTTGCACCAAACCTCTGATTGTTTATCATATATCTACATTTACTTCCTGGCTCAGACTTGCACTTAACCATTCATCTGCTGTAAGCATAACAAACTATTTTCTATAATATTGTTGCTATTCACACTACAACATTGCTGCAATAGTGTCTAATCATCACTATAAGCAAATATTCAATTTCTGGTTCATCATTGCTTACTTGCGGTTAATCACTTATCTGCTGTAAGCATAAAAACGTCTTTGCAATTCTGGTGCTGTTTATACTACAATGTTGCTACAACAGTGTGTGATTTTTTTGCAAGCAAGTATCCAGTTTTCTCGTTCATCACTTATGACTAGAGTTAAGCATTTGTTTGCTTATTGCCTGCATCTTTGCAATTGACCATCTGTCTGCAGATACATACATCTCTGTCATTAACCTTTGTTTGCTGCAAGTCCTGGACTTACTCTACATCTACAGTTCCTGTGAATATTTACACTCCTGGCTCTGTGTCTTCTGGTGTTTCCTGCTCTGCTTGTGTGCCTGCAAACATGAATACCCAGCTGTTCTGCTACTAGCTGATCTAGGTGCTATCGAACAGGACTTGCTTGGTGTGCCATCCTTTTTGGCATGTGTTGTTCACCCTGTCCTTTGGCTTACAGGATCCATCTGGTGATCCCAGACCTAACCAAGGTATTAACATAAATTCAAAGTTAAAGAAGTTGACTGGACATATAATATTGATGTCTTATCTGTAGGGTAGGTAATTATTATCGCATTGGTGGGGTCCAACACATAACACCCCAATTAGTTAGCTATTATTAGCTTCATAGCGGACAGCTGCTGTCAGGTATTGCAGATAAGCTCCTATTCAGGAAAATAATTGCTAATAAGCAGTTCTAGGCAGCAGCTACTCCATCTTAAATGTTGCTGTGCGGTTCAGCTCCATACGATATTTACATCCGGCCTACTCTAGAGTTATTAACAGATCATGGTAGGCATGCCGTGTGTCACTCTCCCACCTATCTGGTATTAATGCCCTATTCTAAAGATATGTTATTAATTTTACCCCTTAAAGTAATAAACCAACAGAATTTTTATTTTGTAAATGGTTTGTATTTTAATACAATGTTCTTTTAAAATAACCTAATTATTTTTTTTGTTTCACATGTGGAAATTATATAAATGTAAATGGAGTTATGAAAATTATGAAAATTAAATTATCCAATTAGGTCAATTATGACAATAACTTTCTCAGTATTAAAAAAGGTCTCAGGCTTTGTAATGATGTGCTATCTGCTAACACACTAGTCACACTTTCCTAAGACTGGCTCTTCTTATACCGTACCTTATATTATTAGAAACCAGATGGTGACCATTTTTATTGTTTATCTGTCTTTTATATATTCTCGGATTTTTTTCAGGAGAAAAGGGTGTTCATCCAGCAGCCGCTATATAATCAGATGTCATGATTAAGAGCGTTTTTGCTCGAAGCACATAGGCCAGACGTCTGGATGCCTACTACTAAGATCTTAATTATTCCCAATTTTTAGTGTATATCCTAATAAATATGCGATTTTAGATTTTTTTGTTCTGATATAGCAACTGCTGGTTGAACACCCTTTTCTCCTACATAGTCAACCCAGGAACCGACCTGGAGATATAAATGCACCGCGCTCTATCTGGCTTTCCTCCTTCACTGGTGAGCTGCTGTTTTTTACTTTTCCCCATCCTAACATTATTTTGATTGTCTCGGATTTTTTTTTACATTTGATATTTAACGTGTCCCACATTTGAATTAATAAGTTAATCTGGCTGTAACCATCTATAATATAATCGGCCAAGCGTCCCTCTGTCTGAAGCCTCTATAGATTGCACATGCACGATGCGCAGTCTGGCTCCAGACAGAAGAACGCTTGGAGCCGTTACAGGTAAGAGGAGTGTATGGTGCCGGAGATCGTGGTATGCGTAGGCACTGAACTCATACCGCGATCTCCGGTGCCATACTTACATATTTACCTTACCGGGATGATCGTTGCCCCTGTGCCTCTCTTCTGGCCAGAGACTGGGGGCGGAGTGAAGGCGTCGGAATTGGGGCATGCGCATAGCGCTATCCGACGCCATTTTACTGAAGACACATTTACAGTGTGTCTTCAGCAAAATGGCGCAGGACAGCGCGGTGCTCCGGCGCCGCACTCTTCCCCTGGCCTCCGGCAGAACAGGACACGGCAGTGCTGGAGCACAGGGAAGAAAGGTGAGTATAAGTGTTTATTTTTTTTTATATATGTTTCAGCATGAAAGGGATGAGGGGTGCCATACATGCCAGGATTGGGGGATGAGGGGTGCCATACATACCAGGATTGGGGGATGAGGGGGCCACACATACCAGGATTGGGGGATGAGGGGGCCACACATACCAGGATTGGGGGATGAGGGGGCCACACATACGAGGATTGGGGGATGTGGGGTACCATGCATACCAGGATTGGGGGATGAGGGGGGCCATGCATACCAGGATTGGGGGTGAGGGGACCACACACCAGGATTGGGGTGACGGGTGCCATGCATACCAGGATTGGGGATGAGGGGACCATGCATACTAGGATTGGGGGATGAGGGCTACCATGCATACCAGGATTGGGGGATGAGGGGTACCATGCATACCAGGATTGGGGGATGAGGGGTACCATGCATACCAGGATTGGGGGATGACAGGTACCATGCATACCAGAATTGGGTGATGAGGAGTGCCATGCATGCCAGGATAGGGATGAGGGGGCCATACATACCAGGATTGGGGATGAGAAAGCCATGCATACCAGGATTGGGGGATGGGGGGTGCCATGCATACCAGGATTTGGGGATGAGGGGTGCCATACATACCAGGATTGGGATGAGCGGTGCCATGTATATAAAATTTGGGATGAGGGGTGCCATGCATACCAGGATGAGAGATGGGGTGCCATGCATACCTGGATTGGGATGAGGGGTGCCATGTATACCAGATTTGAAATGAATGGTGCTATGCATACCAGGATTGGGGATGGTGGGGTGCCATGCATACCAGGATTGGGGATGGTGGGGTGCCATGCATACCAGGATTGGGGATGGTGGGGTGCTATGCATACCAGGATTGGGGATGAGGGGTGCCATGCATACCAGGATTGGGGGAAAAGGGGTGCCATGCATACCAGGATTGAGGGGTGAGGGGTGCCATGCATACCAGGGGTGAGGGGTACCATGCATACCAGGATTTGAGGATGAGGGGTACCATGCATACCAGGATTGGGGGATGAGGGGTGACATGCATACCAGGATAGGGATCTGGGGGGGCCATGCATACCAAGATGAGAGATGGGGTGCCATGCATACCCGGATTGGGATGAGGGGTGCCATGTATACCAGATTTGAAATGAGGGGTGCCATGCAAACCAGGATTGGGAATGGTGGGGTGCCATGCATACCAGGATTGGGGATGAGGGGTGCCATGCACACCAGGGGTGAGGGGTCCCATTCATACCAGGATTTGTGGATGAGGGGTACCATGCACACCAGGATTGGGGGATGAGGGGTGACATGCATACCAGGATAGGGATCTGGGGGGGTCATGCATACCAGGATTTGGATGAGGGTCATGCATACCAGGAAAGAGATGAGGGGTACCATTTATACCAGGATAGGGATGAGGGGTACCATGCATACAAGAATTGGGGATGGTGGGGTGCCATGCATACCAGGATTGGGGATGGTGGGGTGCCATGCATACCAGGATTGGGGATGGTGGGGTGCCATGCATACCAAGATTGGGGATGGTGGGGTGCCATGAGTACCAGGATTGGGGGTGTGGGGTGCCATGCGTACCATGATTGAGGGTGAGGGGTGCCATGGATACCAGGATTGAGGGTGAGGGGTGCCATGCGTACC
The DNA here is from genome assembly GCF_046119375.1 of Phyllobates terribilis. Lineage (NCBI taxonomy): Eukaryota > Metazoa > Chordata > Amphibia > Anura > Dendrobatidae > Phyllobates > Phyllobates terribilis. The sequence goes on along the minus strand of NW_027362761.1, from coordinate 403,644,138 downwards.
AGGATAGGGATACGGACAGCACATAAAAGGATGGGGGAACAGGATTGAGGAGCACAAATACCAGGATGGGGGCAGCACAAATACCAGGATGGGGGCAGAACATACCAGCATGAGAGACCATATGCCAATCAAAATGCTCGCCACCCGGGTGTAGAACAGGCTCAATAGCTAGTTATATTTAAGCAATTTATTACATGCTGCGCTACATTTGCATGTTTAAGAATGTCAGTTATTCTTAGGGAACATACTTTGATGGTCACTTAAAGGAGATATATTAGATGAATCATAGAGTAGCTTCAGTGTGCCGATAAAGATCAAACAAGTCCAGTTCACGTTCATAATTTTTGTTTTGCCTTGTTATAAAAAAAATAAATTTTTCTATCACAGAAATTCTGGGCAGCTACAAAGGAATTAGTCTATTATATGGCACATCTCAGGGTCATTGTAGTGAGATTATTGTTGGCCAGAGGTTATGAATGCCTACTGATAACAGATTCCAATGTGTCTATATGACTATTATTTGAGTTCTCTGTTATGGTCCAAAAATAAACACTTTGTAGTAAATTACTTTGCATGGTCATTGTTGTACAGTGAGATAAATACTTTTCTGAGATTTCTTTTGTTATGGACCCTATATCCTTTAAAAAAAATTCAAACTGTAGGGATATTTCAAAGTTATTTAAAATCCAATGTACTAAAATATCAATTATAAAACAAAAAAGTGGAAATTCTTTTTCATTTTTTTACTTTAAATTTTAAGGATGGAGCCGCATCATCTCATCAGACAACTATATATCCAAGCCTAAAGATTATCTAAAAAAGACATCCAGCATCATTTGCAGCTTACATATCCAGAGCTAGTTACTCATTTTCTTGACCTCGTAATTTTTTCCTGCATTTCATACATTGTTAACTTGATGGTCGTAATTATATAGCATTCTTTATGCAGTAACATTGATCTGACAACCTGAGTTTTAAGGTCAGAATGATTACAGTGATATCTAGATTATATTTTTTTAAATATATTTTAGAGGTTAAAATATTCTGAGCTTTGATGTCATGGACAACTTAAAGTATGGTTACACTAAGCGCAGGACCAGTGCTGCTGAGAACAATAGGCACAACTATTCACACAGAACGATCTAATACTGATTGTTCTCTACTAGTGTTGAGCGAGCACTAAAATGCTCGGGTGCTCGAAGCTCGGGCCGAGCTCACTGTGATACTCGGGTGCTCGACCCGAGCAACGAGCCCAATGTTAGTCTATGGGAGACCCGAACATTTTTGCGGCGGCTCCCCCGGCAGTCTTGAAGAAAGCCTAAAAAGTGCCCAAAACGATAGTGACAGTGCTCAAATGACATGGGGACAGCATGGGGATCGCCCCTTGAAGCATTTCTGACCCCCAGGTCACTGCTGTCAACAACGTGGTCAGAGGTATTAAGCCACTTTTACAGGCTCACAATAAAACGTTCAAAAACGAAAGTGAAAGTGCTTTCCTGTGAAATATGTTAACCCCTTAACGACCATGGATCTTTCTGTTTTTGTGTTTTCCTTTTTTGCTCCCTTTATTCCCAGAGCCAGAACTTTTTTAATTTTCATTCAATATGGCCATGTGAGGGCTTATTTTTTGCGGGACGAGTTGTACTTTTAAACACCATCACTGGTTTTACCATATCGTGTGCTGGAAAATGGGAAAAAAATTCCAAGTGCAGTGAAACTGAAAAAAAAATGCAATTCCACAGTTGTTTTTTGGGTCCTTTTTTACCACGTTCACAGATTGCTAAAACTGACCTGCCATCATTATTTTCCAGGTCGTTACGAGTTCATAGACACCAAACATGTATAGGTTCTTTTTTATTTAAGTGGTGAAAAAAAAATCCAAACTTGCTAAAAAAAACAAAAAAAATGACGCCATATTCCGAGACCCTTAGCTTCTCCATTTTTCGGGATCTGGGGCCAGGTGAGGGCTTACTTTTTGCGTGCCGGGTTGACGTTTTTATTGATACCATTTTGGGGTAGATCCGATGTTTTGATCGCCCGTTATTGCATTTTATTGCAAAGTTGTAGCGACCAAAAAAACTTAATTCTGGCGTTTAAAATTTTTTTCTCGTTACGCCGTTTACTGATTGTATTAATTCTTCTTTTATATTGATAGATCGGGTGATTCTGAACGCGGCGATACCAAATATGTGTATGTGTTTTTTTTTTTTTATATATATATTTTATTTTGAATGGGGTGAAAGGGGGGTGACTTAAACTTTTATATATTTTTTATTTTTTTTAAAAACTTTTTTTTTACACTTTCTGCTTGCTTCTATAGTCTCCAGAGGAGACTAGAAGCAGCAGTTGTCTGATTGCTTCTACTGCATACAAGCGATGAGCAGATCGCTTGTATGCAGGAGAAATGCTCACTTGCTATGAGCGCTGACCACTAGGTGGCGCTCATAGCAATTGAGACATGACAACCACAGGCGTCTGCTGCAGACCCTGAGTTGTCATGCCCACCCATTGGTGACCCGCGATCACGTGACGGGGTCACTGATGGGCGGGGCTTAGGACTCCCGAAAGCGCGAGTTAAATGCCACTGTCAGAGATTTAACATGTTAACAGCCGCGGGTGGATTGCGATTCCAATAATCAGCTGACATGTGCTCGCTTCAGTGCGGGCTCACCGCCGGAGCCCCTGCTGAGCCGGCCTTCCTGACCTGGTGCGTACTATTACTGACCAGGTCGGAAAGGGGTTAAGGAACATCCTTTCCAGGGTAAAGACTTGTGTATAAGGTAAAATAAATAACCAAAAACAAAAATACTCCTCCACACCTTGGGCTATGTTCACAAGTAGCATTTTTTATGCGTTTTTGCACGTTTGTATTGCTTTCAACCGTTACAAATGCATTCACCGGGAAATGTCATTCTAACATTTTACAACCTTATCTGGCCATGTGCTGTGTGACACATGCATACAGTGCTAAAAAGACATGGGAACAGCATGGGAAAGACCCCTGGAAGCATCTCTGACACCCAGGTCACTGCCTAAAAGTGTGCCCATCAGAAGTGATCCTTGCCGCATCAGAAGATGCAGACTTGCAACTGTCCCCGTGCAAGTCCATGTCCCAGGGCAGTGTTCAATTGTACCTCCCCCATAACTTGCAATACAACCCAAGTATGCAGCCTGCCACCCACCCACCCCCAGGCTGCAATACCATACTGCTAGCTTGCTTGCACTTGAAATTGGGCCTTTTAGGCATGTGGAGGTGGAATCTGGCCACCACGTCATGGCTGCGTCGGTAGCCTGGTATTCATACTCAGTCCCCAGCCGCCCGGCGGCCGGGTGTCCACGCTTGGTCCCCAGCCACCATGGGGCGGCCGGGTGTCCATACTTAGTCCCCAGCCGCCCCGCGGCCGGGTGCCCACACACAGTCCCCAGCCGCGTGGGGGTGGCCGGGTGTCCATAAACGGTCCCCAGCCGCCCCTATTTGTCCCGGTGCACCTTATACACAAGCGCGCATACCAGAACATTACCTGTGCCCTCCCCAGTGCATTTAGTGGGAAGGACAGCCTAACCACAAACACGTGGACAAGTGAATGTGGCCAGGAATGGTCCATCTCACTGACACCTTCACACTGGGTTAATATTGTGGAAGCCGGGACACAGTTGGACACTGGGATGCAACACGTCCTCCAAACATAGAGGATTGCGGGTCCTGGGTCAATCAGGCTTCAACACAAAGTTCAGAAGGTAGACAGCAGCAGTGGTCGGCCTCCTACACAACAAGTAAATTATTCATGATCATGAGGCCATCCACCTCCTTAGCTTTCTGTTCCTTGGAATGCAAGTGCATGTATGTAGTAGCAGCTAGGCCTGAGGTGGTCAGCGTTTTGGCGCATATTCTACCTCCTTCGAGGATTGCTGGATGTTTTCCTGCTACTATCCCAGTTCTATGACTCCCGTTAAAACAAAGCTTCAGGTGATGAATGATGGATGAGGTGGTGGCAAAGGAGAAAGAGCAGGAGGAACAGGGACCATTCACATCAATATCAGGCCAGCCAACCACACATGTCTTGTAGGATATGTTTCTGTACCAAAAGGAGCGGTTCAGCTACACAGTTATAAGGCATACAGTGAATGCAATGCCTACCAAAAATTTCGAGGCACTCCAATGCCCCTTGGAAGTGACATGGAGGTCAGAGGGCCTTAACTAAACCGTTTTTTCCATTTATAGCAACTGGGTCTCCTGTACACTGTTGGCCTAAGCAGGGAATGGAAGGCTTTCCAAAAATTATTAGGCACTGCAATGCCCCTTGAAACAGACGTGGATTACAGCGTATTAAAAACCTTCTACCCATTATTGGGGAGTGGGTCTCCCTTAGTGTTCGCCTATGCATTGAAAAGCAAAAGCTGACAAAAATTAGGAGGAAATGCAATGCCCGTTGCAAGAGTCGTGGAGCTGAGAGGTAATTAAAAACAACATGTCAATGCCCCTTGGAAGAGCTGTGGAGTTCAGAGTGGTTTAACAAGACGGTTTTAATGCCCCTTAGAAGAGACGTGGAGTTCAGAGTGGTTTAACAAGACAGTTTTAATGCCCCTTGGAAGAGATGTGGAGGTCACAGTAGCTTAACAAGATGGTTTTAATGCCCCTTGGAAGAGACGTGGAGTTCAGAGTGGTTTAACAAGACAGTTTTAATGCCCCTTGGAAGAGTGGTGGAGGTTACAGTGGAATAAAAAGACAATATCAATGCCCCGTGGAAGAGACGTGGAGGTCACAGTAGTTTAACAAGACGGTTTTAATGCCCCTTGGAAGAGTGGTGGAGGTCGCAGTGGAATAAAAAGACAATATCAATGCCCCTTGGAAGAGTGGTGGAGATTACAGTGGAATAAAAAGACAATATCAACGCCCTGTGGAAGAGACGTGGAGGTCACAGTAGCTTAACAAGACGCTTTTAATGCCCCTTGGAAGAGTGGTGGAGGTCGCAGTGGAATAAAAAGACAATATTAACGACCCTTGGAAGAGACGTGGAGGTCACAGAAGCTTAACAAGACGATTTTAATGCCCCTTACAAGAGCCATGCAGTACAGCATATTAAAAACATTATTCCCATTATTGGGGAGTGGGTCACCCATAGTCTTTGCCTATGCCTTCCAAGCAAAAGCTGCCAAAAATTAGGAAGGGGGAACTTGCAATGTCCCTTACAAGAGCCATGCAGTACAGCATATTAAAAACATTATTCCCATTATTGGGGAGTGGGTCTCCCATAGTCTTTGCCTATGCCTTCCAAGCAAAAGCTGCCAAAAATTAGGACAGGGGAACTTGCAATGCTGGCAACATGGACCATGGTCACCCTGGTGGTATAGTGGTCGTGGAGGCTGAGGATAAGGAGAAGAGCAAAAAACAGCCGAAATGAGGAAGCGTATACCCATGTGTGGGTGTGAAGCGATGCATGTGAATACACCTCCGAAATAACACAGTGGATTTGACTTTATGTTACTCTGCTGTCATTTGGTGGTGATGAGAAGTCTGGCCCAATCCAGCCCTTGTTCATTTTGATAAGGGTCAGCTTGTCAGCATTGTCAGTTGACAGGCGAGTGCGCTTATCAGTTATAATTCCCCCAGCGGCACTAAAAACACGCTCCGATAACACGCTAGCGGCAGGGCAGGCCAGGACCTCCAAGGCGTACAGAGCGAGTTCATTCCAAGTGTCCAGCTTGGATACCCAATAATTAAAAGGCACAGAGGAATCACGGAGGATGCTGGTACGATCGGCAAGGTACTCCCTCACCATCTTTTGAAACTTTCCACTCCTTGTGAGAGTACCCCGCGCCTCAGGGCCTGTAAGCTGGGCGGGTGTCAGAAAACTGTCCCAGAACGTTGACAGTGTTCCCCTGCCTCTGCTGGATTGGAGTTGCATCTCTCTCGCCTGTACGCCTTGGTTGGGCAACGAACTGTGACCTCTGCCGCTAGTGTGTTCAGATGGGAATTTTTTTAAGAGTTCTGCAGCAAGGGCCTTCTGGTATTGCCCCATTTTTGTAGACCTCTCCACATCAGGAATAAGAGAGTGAAAGTTCTCCTTGTAGCTTGGGTCTACAAGCGTCACCAACCAGTAATGACTGTCACCCAACATTTTGACAACGCGAGGGTCACGGTTAAGGCAGCGTAACATAAAGTCAGCCATGCGTGCCAGACTGGTAACGGGCAAGATTTCCGTGTCCTCACCAAGATGATGACTGACCATGCTCTCCTCCTCCTCCTCCTCTTCCTCCTCCCCCCTGTCCTCAGGCCACCCACGCTGAACCGACGGTATGACACTTGTACAGGTACTACCGTCTACAACGCATGATAGCAGCTCCTGTTCTTCCTCCTCCTCCTCCTCCTCCTCCTCTCCCTCATTGTCCCCCAATGCACGTTGGGATGAGATGAGGCTGGGCTGTGTGTAATCGCCCGCTACGGCTTCTTGATCCATCTCATCATACTCTGGCTGCAATGCCTCCTCTTTAATTCTCTGCAGAGAGCGTTGTAAAAGACAGACAAGTGGGATGCTGACACTAATGATGGCGTCATCGCCACTCACCATCTTGGTGGCCTCCTCAAAGTTTGTCAGGATGGTACATATGTCAGATATCCAGGTCCACTCCTGAGGTCTTATGTGTGGAGTCTGACCTGAATATCGACGGCCTTGTTGCAGCTGGTACTCCACAACTGCTCTCTTCTGCTCACAAATCCTTTGCAACATGTGGAGGGTAGAGTTCCAACGTGTGGGGACATCACACACCAGTCGGTGTGCCGGAAGCTGCAAACGCTGCTGCCACACAGCAAGGGCGGCGGAAGCTGTAGCCGACTTGCGAAAATGAGCTGACAGGCGGCGTACTTTCACGAGCAGATCTGGCAACTCGAGGTACGATTTAAGAAACCGCTGAACCACGAGGTTAAGCACATGAGCCAGGCATGGTACGTGTGTGATCTCACCTCGCCTCAGAGCCGCCACCAGGTTCCGGCCATTGTCACACACGACCATGCCGGGATGTAGGTTCAGCGGTCTCAGCCACAGATCTGCCTGCTCTTTCACAGCTGTCCACAACTCACAAGCAGTGTGAGGTTTATCACCTAAGCTTATGAGTTTCAGCACAGCCTGTTGCCGCTTGGCGGAGGCAGTACTGCAATGCTTCCAGCTTGTAACTGATGTGGTGATATCTGAGATGGAGGCTGAACATGAGGAGGAGGAGGAGGATGCGCAGGAGCTGTACACTGTGGGGGCAACTCTGACTGACATAGGGCCCGCAATCCTCGGTGTGGGGAGGATGTGTTCCGTCCCAAGGTCCGACTGGGTCCCGGCTTCCACTATGTTTACCCAGTGTGCCGTCAGAGAGATGTACCGTCCCTGGCCACATGCACTTGTCCACGTGTTTCCAATGCAAGCAGTCGTGAAATGTGCGAATTTAGGACTGTGGCCTGTGGGGCGTTAGCTGCGAATTTCCGCTTTCGTTCAAAGGTCTGGGATATGGACAATTGAACGATGCGGTGGGACGTGGACGTGGACGTTGATGCTGTTTCTTGAGAAACTGCCATAACAAGTGAAGACTGAGAGGAGGGGGCATCTTTACATGCAGTATGGACAGGGGATTGCCTTGCACACACAACAGGGGGTTCTATTGCATGCACAACAGTGGAAGAAGCAGTGGTGACACCCGCTGACACTGGTCATGGACCCTGGGTTTCGCCCCACAAAGTCGGGTGCTTTGCTGCCATGTGCCTGATCATGCTGGTGGTGGTCAGGCTGGTAGTTTTGTCACCCCTGCTGATGCTGGCATTGCAGGTGGAACATATGGCCTTTTTGGGGTTATCAGCAGAGTAGTGGCAACGTCCCTCGTGTTGGTGTTACGGGGAACAGTTGCCTGCCTTCTGTCTGCGGCCACCACACTGCTTCTTCCTGCCTGTTGGGGTACTCTGCCTCCCTCCCCCTGTGTGCTGCTGGCCTCACTCTGCATGTCCTCCTTCCACGTTGGGTCAGTTACTAGATCATCCACCACCTCCTCCTCTTCCACTTGCGCACCATGATCCTCCTCCTCACTTCCTGGCAATTGTGTCTCGTCATCGTCCACCTCTTGTGACAGATTGCCAACGTCGACTTCCTATGGCCGTGGCTGTTCAAATATTTGGGCATCGCAACATGGGATCTCCTCTTCCACCACTTCAAGCGTATCAGGCGAGGGGCCCAAATATGGAAATGGACCAGTGAACAGCTCTTCAGAGTGTCCAAGTGTGGGATCACTTGCTGTCTGACGACACTCGGCATGGTGGGAGGAAGGAGCATCAGGGTGAGTAGGAGTATGCGGTCGAGACTCACGGCTACTAAGAGTTGACCGTGTGGAAGACAGACCAGAGGTGGTGGTGCCCAGGTAACTGGAAGTATTGTCTGCTATCCAATTAATAACCTGTCACACTGATCAGTTCTCAATACTGGTGTTGTTCTGTGCTTTCCTAGTAATTCGGTCAAGAAGTGGGAGCGAGAAGATGTGGCTGTTGGTTGTGGCACATTTTCACCTTGGCCACGGCCCCGTCCTCTGCACGAACCATCACCAGAACGTCCACTTCCACGTCCCTTGCCACGCGCTTTGCCCATTGTAAATGAAGTAAAATAGCTTACACTTGCACTATCAATGGAAAAAGGGTAATAAAGAGTAGATTAGAACCGTGGAAGAGGAAAACCACAGTTATTGTTTACTGGGGTACACCACACTTTTTTAAATAGAGATATTTGCGGCTGAACAGTGAGCGACACACTCAAACTGCTTTTTTTTTTAGATACCAAAGGCCCAAAACTGGACAGTACAGCGATTTGACCCGTGGAACTGCGAAACCACACTGGGATGTCGGGCCTACACAAGACTATTTTCAACAGATATATTTTTGTGTCACAACAGTCAGGAGACACTACTGTTTTTCTTTACGGAAAAAAACTACCAAAACCAGAATAATAGAGATTTTTTACCGTGGGATGGCAAAACCACAGTTATTGTTTACTGGGGTATACCACACTTTTTTAAATAGAGATATTTGCGGCTGAACAGTGAGCAACACACTCAAACTGCTTTTTTTAGATACAAATGGCCCAAAAGTGGATAATACAGAGGTTTGAACCGTGAAACTGCAAAACCACACTTGTATTTCTCGGGCCTACACCAGTCTAATTTCAACAGATATATTTGTGTCTGAAAAATCAGAGGCACACTCTTTTTTTTTGGGGGGGGGTACCAAAAGGTTAATAAGATGGGTATTTGTACATTGTGAAGGAGGAAAAAAAAAAGAGGATTTAGGTAAAAAAAAAGCATTTTTCCTGGTCCAGCAATTTCAGCAACAGGAGCAGCACACAGGACTGTAATGCAGCATTTGCTGGTATAACCACTGCATCTCCTATACAGCCTGCCTGCCTGCCTGATATACCTGGGATGGATATTAGTCCTGAGAAGGACTGTTTGTTTGATCTGGCAGCCTTTACAGACCCTACACTAACTATTTTGCAGGATATATCTCTCCCTAAATCAGCAGCGCTGTCCCTACACTGTCTGATCCGGAGCGACTGTGTCCAAGATGGCGGCGCCCGGTTTTAAATACTCAAGGTGACGCTGTGCGGCCATCCAATCACTGTAATGCCCACAAACAACATGGCTGCGGCATTACAGTGACTGGCTGGCAATCCCTGCATGTCCATTGGCTCTGTAAAGAGCACCAAACATGCAGGGCGGAGACCCGAGCTCCCGCCCGAGTAACCCGGAAATGCTCGGTGCTCGCCGAACATCCCGAGTAGCGTGATGCTCGGGCGAGTACTGAGCAGTGTCGAGCATGTTCGCTCAACACTATTCTCTACACATCTGATGAATGGTCCGCTTGTCTAAATAGGCTGTCGCATGATCATTGATAAGCAAACAATGTTGCTGATTTGTGGCTGTTTAATGCCGCCAGTTGGCCGGGGAAAAACTAGTTTAACTTCTTCAGCGCAAATCTGAAAAGCAAAAGGTGAAGATGCAAAAGTGAAGGCCAATCTATCTGTTGTACTATTGTGTAGGCACAGTGCTGTCTCAACACCAAAGCAAAGTAGAACGTGCTGTCGATGTTAAACACAGGATATAGAGAAAAAATAAGTTATATTTATCCAGTTGACTACATCTGTTGAAATTCTTTGAAGAGCGTGCCTGTTTTGTACTGAAGGCCAGACTCTGACCTCGGTTAACTATTATAACACTGGTTACAAAGAGAGCTCGGGATTAGCATTCCAAGAGGTAATGCATAGTTTAACACTAGCAGATAAAAAAGTCTTTAAAATATTGCTAAGGTCATTGTTTTCACTAGGACTTGCTTTTCTACTGTTGTGCAATAGTTTCTTATCCATTTTAAAAATTATGTATCAAAGATAAGTCATGATGACACAACTGGCAGTTCCATTGCCAATAGTGACTGTTGTTACTTTCATATCTCAAGAATCATTGGTTGTTTTCTGACTAATCATTAGTTTGGAAGATTTACTATACAAAGCTTCTATATATACTGTAAGTAGTAAAAAAGTGCTCATCTTAAGGTCTCAAATTTGTGTGCTCAGAAGCTGTATGGCAGTGCCCAGAACGTCTTGACCTTTAATAGCTTGTCACACAGATGTTTTCATCAAATCCCTAGATAAGCCGCATTGAATGAAAACTTAATTTTGTAATACTTAGAACAACACAACAGCCTAGAAGTGAAATATACCCCAGGACACAATGAATTTAGCTAATCAGTAAGTTATATCAATAAATCTTTATAACATATTAAATACAAAACTTAAGAAGATGCCTCATATGAGGGACACCAATGTAGCCAGGAAATAATGTCAACAAATGGGAATGGTCCAATAGGGGAAAAAAAGCATACGTCCGAAATGGGTATATACAGTATGTGGTGCACCATAAGGGATAACCTACTCCATATAGGATCTGAAGCACAAAAAGTAAATGCAGTGAAACATGTATTAATAAACTTGAAATACCTTTTCTAAAGTAATGAAATGCAATAAGTAATGCATAGAAAGTATCTGGCACTGTGTCTCTATCCAGATGCACGTTTCGCCCAGCTTCTTCCTGGGATGTGAAATGACATGTCAGTGATGACATACCATGCAATTCCATTGGCAGTTACTTTCATATCTCAAGAATCATTGTGACTAATCATTAGTTTGGCAGATTTACTATACAAAGCTTCTACATTTACTGTAAGTAGTAAAAAATTCTTATCTTAAGTTCTGAAATTCATGTGCTCAGAGGCTGTATGGCAGTGCCCAGAACCTCTTCGTCTTTAATAGCATGTCACAGAGAGATAGAGATATTAGCATCATGAACAAAATATCATTTTGTAATACATATCAGGAGGTGAATATGATATACTAGATTGTGGCCCGATTCTAACGCATCGGGTATTCTAGAATATGTATGCGGCCGACCGGGCGCAACTAATCAGCAAATCAGTGTTTAAATGGGTTGCGCACTACTTTAAATGAACCCCCAATGTATCTCCCTGGGGCCCACAATGAATTTTGGAGGACCGGGGAGCGAGGCCGCCGGTCTGGGTACTTCTGCTGCGAGCAGCCGGGAGATGACCAGCTAGCACAGGGTGAGCGTGGGAGCGGGTGAGCGTGGGAGGGTGAGCGTCGGAGCGGGTGAGCGTGGGAGGGTGAGCGTGGGAGCGGGTGAGCATGGGAGGTTGAGAATGTGAGGGTGTGAGCGTGTGAGGGTGAGCGTGTGAGGGTGAGCATGGAAGCGTGTGAGGGTGAGCATGGGAGCGTCAGAGTGTGAACGTCCGAGCGTGAGCGTCCGAGCGTGAGCGTCAGAGCATCAGAGCGTCAGAGCGTGAGCGTCTGAGCGTGAGTGTCTGAGCATGAGCGTCAGAGCATGAGCGTCAGACCGTGAGCGTCAGAGCATGAGTGTGAGCATCCGAGCGTGAGCGTCCGAGCGTGAGCATCAGAGCAAGAGCGTGAGCGTCAGAGCGTGAGCGTCAGAGCAGGAGCCTGAGCGTCAGAGCATGAGCGTGAGCGTCAGAGCGTGAGCATCAGCGTCAGAGCGTGAGCGTCAGAGTGTGAACGTCCGAGCGTGAGAGTCCGAGCGTGAGCGTCTGAGCGTGAGCTTGAGCGTCAGAGCGTGAGCGTCTGAGCGTGAGTGTCTGAGCGTGAGCGTCAGAGCGTGAGTGTCAGAGCGTGAGTGGGAGCGTCCGAGCGTGAGCGTCCGAGCATGAGCGTCAGAGCATGAGCGTGAGCATCAGAGCATGAGCGTCCGAGCGTGAGCGTCCGAGCGAGAGCGTCAGAGCGTGAGAGTGAGCATCAGAGCGTGAGCGTAAGCCTCAGAGCGTGAGCGTCAGAGCGTGAACGTGAGCGTCAGAGCGTGAGCATCAGAGCATGAGCGTCAGAGCGTGAGCGTCAGAGTGTGAACGTGAGCGACCGAGCTTGAGCGTCCGAGTGTGAGCATCAGAGCGTGAGCGTCAGAGCGTGAGCGTCAGAGTCTGAGCGTGAGCGTCAGAGCCTGAGTGTCCGAGCGTGAGCGTCCGAGCATGAGCGTGAGCGTCAGAGCATGAGCATCTGAGCATGAGCGTCAGAGCGTGAGTGTCTGAGCGTGAGCTTCTGTGCGTGAGTGTCTGAGCGTGAGCGTCAGAGCGTGAGCGTCAGAGCGTGAGTGTGAGTGTCCGAGCATGAGCGTCAGAGCAAGAGCGTGAGCGTCAGAGCGTGAGCGTCAGAGCGTGAACGTGAGCGTCCGAGCGTGAGCGTCAGAGCATGAGCGTCAGAGCGTGAGCGTCAGATTCTGAGCGTGAGCGTCAGAGCCTGAGCGTCAGAGCGTGAACGTGAGCGTCCCAGCGTGAGCGTCCGAGCGTGAGCGTGAGCGTCAGAGTGTGAACGTCCGAGCGTGAGCGTCTGAGCGTGAGCATGAGCTTGAGCGTCAGAGCGTGAGCGTCTGAGCGTGAGTGTCTGAGCGTGAGCGTCAGAGCGTGAGCGTCAGAGTGTGAGTGGGAGCGTCCGAGCGTGAGTGTCCGAGCATGAGCGTCAGAGCATGAGCATGAGCATCAGAGCGTGAGCGTCCGATCGTGAGCATCAGAGCAAGAGCGTGAGCGTCAGAGCGTGAGCGTCAGAGCGTGAGCGTCCGAGCGTGAGCATCAGAGCGTGAGCGTCCGAGCGTGAGCGTCCGAGCGTGAGCGTCAGAGCGTGAGCGTCAGAGCAGGAGCCTGAGCGTCAGAGCATGAGCGTGAGCGTCAGAGCGTGAGCGTCAGCGTCAGAGCGTGAGCGTCAGAGTGTGAACGTCCGAGCGTGAGAGTCCGAGCGTGAGCGTCTGAGCGTGAGCTTGAGCGTCAGAGCGTGAGCGTCTGAGCGTGAGTGTCTGAGCGTGAGCGTCAGAGCGTGAGCGTCAGAGCGTGAGTGGGAGCGTCCGAGCGTGAGCGTCCGAGCATGAGCGTCAGAGCATGAGCGTGAGCATCAGAGCATGAGCGTCCGAGCGTGAGCGTCCGAGCGAGAGCGTCAGAGCGTGAGAGTGAGCATCAGAGCGTGAGCGCAATCCTCAGAGCGTGAGCGTCAGAGCGTGAACGTGAGCGTCAGAGCGTGAGCATCAGAGCATGAGCGTCAGAGCGTGAGCGTCAGAGTGTGAACGTGAGCGACCGAGCTTGAGCGTCCGAGTGTGAGTATCAGAGCGTGAGCGTCAGAGCGTGAGCGTCAGAGTCTGAGCGTGAGCGTCAGAGCCTGAGTGTCCGAGCGTGAGCGTCCGAGCATGAGCGTGAGCGTCAGAGCATGAGCATCTGAGCATGAGCGTCAGAGCGTGAGTGTCTGAGCGTGAGCTTCTGTGCGTGAGTGTCTGAGCGTGAGCGTCAGAGCGTGAGCGTCAGAGCGTGAGTGTGAGCGTCCGAGCATGAGCGTCAGAGCATGAGCGTGAGCGTCAGAGCGTGAGCGTCCGAGCGTGAGCGTCAGAGCGTGAGAGTGAGCATCAGAGCGTGAGCGTAAGCCTCAGAGAGTGAGCGTCAAAGCGTGAACGTGAGCGTCAGAGCGTGATCATCAGAGCGTGAGCATCAGAGCGTGAGCATCAGAGCGTGAGCGTCAGAGCATGAATGTGAGCGTCCCAGCTTGAGTGTCCGAGCGTGAGTGTCAGAGCCTGAGCGTCAGAGCCTGAGCGTGAGCGTCACAGCCTGAGCGTCCGAGCGTGAGCGTCAGAGCGTGAGCGTCAGAGCGAGAGCGTGAGCGTCAGAGCGTGAACGTGAGCGTCCGAGCGTGAGCGTCAGAGCATGAGCGTCAGAGCGTGAGCGTCAGAGTCTGAGCGTGAGCGTCAGAGCCTGAGCGTCAGAGCGTGAACGTGAGCATCTCAGCGTGAGCGTCCGAGCGTGAGCGTGAGCGTCAGAGTGTGAACGTCCGAGCGTGAGCATGAGCTTGAGCGTCAGAGCGTGAGCGTCTGAGCGTGAGTGTCTGAGCGTGAGCGTCAGAGCGTGAGCGTCAGAGCGTGAGTGGGAGCGTCCGAGCGTGAGTGTCCGAGCATGAGCGTCAGAGCATGAGCGTGAGCATCAGAGCGTGAGCGCCCGAGCGTGAGCGTCCGAGCGTAAGCCTCAGAGCGTGAGCGTCAGAATGTGAACGTGAGCGTCAGAGCGTGAGCATCAAAGCGTGAGCGTCAGAGCGTGAGCGTCAGAGCGTGAACGTGAGCGTCCCAGCGTGAGTGTCCGAGCGTGAGCGTCAGAGCGTGAGCGTCAGAGTCTGAGCGTGAGCGTCAGAGCCTGAGCGTCAGAGCCTGAACGTGAGCGTCCGAGCGTGAGCGTCCGAGCGTGAGCGTCAGAGCGTGAGCGTGAGCGTCAGAGCCTGAGCGTCCGAGCGTGAGCGTCAGAGCGTGAGCGTCAGAGCGTGAGCGTCAGAGCGTGAACGTGAGCGTCCGAGCGTGAGCGTGAGCGTCAGAGTCTGAGCATGAGCGTCAGAGCCTGAGCGTCAGAGCGTGAACTTGAGCGTACCAGTGTGAGCGTCCGAGCGTGAGCGTCAGAGCGTGAGCGTCAGAGTGTGAGCGTCTGAGCGTGAGCGTGAGCTTGAGCGTCAGAGCATGAGCGTCTGAGCGTGAGTGTCTGAGCGTGAGCATAAGAGCATGAGTGGGAGCGTCCGAGCGTGAGCGTCCGAGCATGAGCGTCAGAGCATGAGCGTGAGCGTCCGAGCGTGAGCGTCCGAGCGTGAGCGTCAGAGCGTGTGCGTCAGAGCGTGAGAGTGAGCATCAGAGTGTGAGCGTAAGCCTCAGAGCGTGAGCGTCAGAGCGTCAACGTGAGCGTCACAGCGTGAGCATCAGAGCGTGAGCATCAGAGCGTGAGCGTCAGAGTGTGAACGTGAGCGTCCGAGCGTGAGCGTCCGAGCGTGAGCATCAGAGTCTGAGCGTGAGCGTCAGAGCCTGAGCGTCCGAGCGTGAGCGTCCGAGCATGAGCGTGAGCGTCAGAGCGTGAGCGTCTGAGAGTGAGCGTCTGTGCGTGAGTGTCTGAGCGTGAGAGTCAGAGCGTGAGCGTGAGCGTCAGAGCGTGAGAGTGAGCATCAGAGCGTGAGCGTAAGCCTCAGAGCGTGAGCGTCAGAGCGTGAACGTTAGCGTCAGAGCGTGAGCATCAGAGCGTGAGCGTCCCAGCGTGAGCGTCCCAGCGTGAGCGTCAGAGCGTGAGCGTCCGAGCATGGGCGTCAGAGCGTGAGCGTCAGAGTCTGAGCATGAGCGTCAGAGCGTGAGCGTCAGAGCGTGAGTGTCAGAGCGTGAGCGTCAGAGCGTGAGTGTCAGAGCGTGAGCGTCAGAGCGTGAGCGTCAGAGTCTGAGCAAGAGCGTCAGAGCCTGAGTGTCCGAGCGTGAGCGTCCGAGCGTGAGCGTCAGAGCGTGAGCGTCAGAGCGAGAGCGTGAGCGTCAGAGCGTGAACGTGAACGTCAGAGCGAGAGCGTGAGCGTCAGAGCGTGAACATGAGCGTCCCAGCGTGAGCGTCCGAGCGTGAGCGTCAGAGCGTGAGCGTCAGAGTCTGAGCGTGAGCGTCAGAGCCTGAGCGTCAGAGCGTGAACGTGAGCGTCCCAGTGTGAGCGTCTGAGCGTGAGCGTTAGAGCCTGAGCATCAGAGCGTGAACGTGAGCGTCCCAGTGTGAGCGTCTGAGCGTGAGCGTCAGAGCGTGAGCGTCAGAGCGTAAGCGTCAGAGTCTGAGCGTGAGCGTCAGAGCCTGAGCGTCCGAGCGTGATCGTCCGAGCGTGAGTGTCAGAGCGTGAGCGTCAGAGCGAGAGCGTGAGCGTCAGAGCGTGAGCGTCAGAGCGTGAGCATGAGCGTCCGAGCGTGAGCGTCCGAGCGTGAGCGTCAGAGCGTCAGAGCGTGAGCTTCAGAGCGTGAGCGTCAGAGCGTGAGCGTGGGCGTCAGAGCGTGAGCGTCAGAGCGTAAGCGTCAGAGTCTGAGTGTGAGCGTCAGAGCGTGAGCGTCCGAGCGTGAGCGTCAGAGCAAGAGCGTCTGAGCGTGAGCGTCTGAGCGTGAGCGTCAGAGCGTGAGCGTCAGAGCATCAGAGCGTGAGCGTCAGAGCGTGAGCTTCAGAGCGTGATCGTCAGAGCATCAGAGCGTGAGCGTCAGAGCATCAGAGCGTGAGCGTCAGAGCTTGAGCGTCAGAGCATAAGCGTCAGAGCATCAGAGCTTGATCGTCAGAGCGTGAGCGTCAGAGCGTGAGCGTGTGAGCTTGAGCGTCAGAGCGTGAGCGTGTGAGCGTGAGCGTCAGAGCCTGAGCGTCCGAGCGTGAGTGTCTGAGCGTGAGCGTCAGAGCGTGAGCGTCAGAGCCTGAGCGTCCGAGCGTGAGTGTCTGAGCGTGAGCGTCAGAGCGTGAGCGTCAGAGCGTGAGTGTGAGCGTCCGAGCGTGAGCGTCAGAGCATGAGCGTCCGAGCGTGAGCATCAGAGCGTGAGAGTGAGCATCAGAGCGTGAGCGTAAGCCTCAGAGCGTGAGCGTCAGAGCGTGAGCGTGAGCGTCAGAGAGTGAACGTGAGCGTCCGAGCGTGAGCGTCAGAGCATCAGAGCGTCAGAGCGTGAGCGTCAGAGCGTGAACGTGATCGTCCGAGCGTGAGCGTCAGAGCGTGAGCGTCCGAGCGTGAGCGTCAGAGCGTCAGCGTGAGCGTCAGAGCGTCAGCGTGAGCGTCCGAGCGTGAGCGTCAGAGCGTGAGTGTGAGCATCAGAGCGGGAGCGTCAGAGCGTGATCTTCAGAGCGTGAGCGTCAGAGCGTGAGCGTCAGAACGTGAGCGTCAGAGCGTGAGTGTCAGAGCGTGAGCGTCAGAGCGTGAGCGTGAGCGTCAGCGTGAGCGTCAGAGCATGAGCGTGTGAGCGTGAGCGTCAGAGCCTGAGCGTCCGAGCGTGAGTGTCTGAGCGTGAGCGTCAGAGCGTGAGTATGAGCGTCCGAGCGTGAGCGTCAGAGCATGAGCGTCCGAGCGTGAGCGTCAGAGCGTGAGATTGAGCATCAGAGCATGAGCATAAGAGCGTGAACGTGAGCGTCAGAGCATGAGCATCAGAGCGTGAGCGTCCGAGCGTGAGCGTCAGAGCGTGAGCGTCAGAGCGTCAGAGAGTCAGAGCGTGAGCTTCACAGCGTGAGCTTCAGAGCGTGAGCGTCAGAGCGTGAGCGTGGGCTTCAGAGCGTGAGCGTCAGAGCGTGAGTGTAAGCGTCAGAGCGTGAATGTGAGCGTCCGAGCGTGAGAGTCAGAGCGTGAGCGTCAGAGTCTGAGCGTGAGCGTCAGAGAGTGAGCGTCTGAGCGTGAGCGTCAGAGCAAGAGCGTCTGAGCGTGAGCGTCAGAGCAAGAGCGTCTGAGCGTGAGCGTCCGAGCGTGAGCGTCAGAGCGTGAGCGTGAGCATCAGAGCGTGAGCGTCAGAGCATGAGCATGAACGTGAGCGTCCGAGCGTGAGCGTCAGAGCGTGAGCGTCAGAGCGTGAACGTGAGCGTCCCAGCGTGAGTGTCCGAGCGTGAGCGTCAGAGCGTGAGCCTCAGAGCGTGAACGTCAGAGTCTGAGCGTGAGCGTCAGAGCCTGAGCGTCAGAGCCTGAACGTGAGCGTCCGAGCGTGAGCGTCAGAGCGTGAGCGTCAGAGCGTGAGCGTGAGCGTCAGAGCCTGAGCGTCCGAGCGTGAGCGTCAGAGCGTGAGCGTCAGAGCAAGAGCGTGAGCGTCAGAGCGTGAACGTGAGCGTCCGAGCGTGAGCGTGAGCGTCAGAGCGTGAGCGTCAGAGTCTGAGCATGAGTGTCAGAGCCTGAGCGTCAGAGCGTGAACGTGAGCATCCCAGCGTGAGCGTCCGAGCGTGAGCGTCAGAGCTTGAGCGTCAGAGTGTGGACGTCCGAGCGTCTGAGCGTGAGCGTGAGCTTGAGTGTCAGAGCGTGAGCGTCTGAGCGTGAGTGTCTGAGCGTAAGCGTAAGAGCGTGAGTGGGAGCGTTCGAGCGTGAGCGTCCGAGCATGAGCGTCAGAGCATGAGCGTGAGCATTAGAGCGTGAGCGTCCGAGCGTGAGCGTCCGAGCGTGAGCGTCAGAGCGTGAGAGTGAGCATCAGAGCGTGAACGTAAGCCTCAGAGCGTGAGCGTCAGAGCGTGAACGTGAGCGTCAGAGCGTAAGCATCAGAGCGTGAGCATCAGAGCGTGAGCGTCAGAGTGTGAACGTGAGCGTCGGAGCGTGAGCGTCCGAGCGTGAGCGTCAGAGCGTGAGCGTCAGACTCTGAGCGTGAGCATCAGAGCCTGAGCGTCCGAGCGTGAGCGTCCGAGCATGAGCGTGAGCGTCAGAGCGTGAGTGTCTGAGCGTGAGCGTCTGTGCGTGAGCGTCTGTGCGTGAATGTCTGAGCGTGAGAGTCAGAGCGTGAGCGTCAGAGCGTGAGTGTGAGCGTCCGAGCATGAGCGTCAGAGCGTGAGCGTCCGAGCGTGAGCGTCAGAGCGTGAGGGTAAGCCTCAGAGCGTGAGCGTCAGAGCGTGAACGTTAGCGTCAGAGCGTGAGCATCAGAGCGTGAGCCTCAGAGCGTGAACGTGAGCGTCCCAGCGTGAGCGTCCCAGCGTGAGCGTCAGAGCGTGAGCGTCCGAGCGTGGGCGTCAGAGCGTGAGCGTCAGAGTCTGAGCATGAGCGTCAGAGCGTCAGCGTGAGCGTCAGAGAGTGAACGTGAGCGTCCGAGCGTGAGCGTCAGAGCATCAGAGCGTCAGAGCGTGAGCGTCAGAGCGTTAGCGTCAGAGCGTGAACGTGAGCGTCCGAGCGTGAGCGTCAGAGCGTGAGCGTCCGAGCGTGAGCGTCAGAGCATGAGCATGAACGTGAGCGTCCGAGCATGAGCGTCAGAGCGTGAGCGTCAGAGCGTGAACGTGAGCGTCCCAGCGTGAATGTCCAAGCGTGAGCGTCAGAGCGTGAGCATCAGAGCGTGAACGTCAGAGTCTGAGCGTGAGCGTCAGAGCCTGAGCGTCCGAGCGTGAGCGTCCGAGCATGAGCGTGAGCGTCAGAGCGTGAACGTGAGCGTCCGAGCGTGAGCGTGAGCGTCAGAGCGTGAGCGTCAGAGTCTGAGCATGAGTGTCAGAGCCTGAGCGTCAGAGCGTGAACGTGAGCATCCCAGCGTGAGCGTCCGAGCGTGAGCGTCAGAGCTTGAGCGTCAGAGTGTGGACGTCCGAGCGTCTGAGCGTGAGCGTGAGCTTGAGTGTCAGAGCGTGAGCGTCTGAGCGTGAGTGTCTGAGCGTAAGCGTAAGAGCGTGAGTGGGAGCGTTCGAGCGTGAGCGTCCGAGCATGAGCGTCAGAGCATGAGCGTGAGCATTAGAGCGTGAGCGTCCGAGCGTGAGCGTCCGAGCGTGAGCGTCAGAGCGTGAGAGTGAGCATCAGAGCGTGAACGTAAGCCTCAGAGCGTGAGCGTCAGAGCGTGAACGTGAGCGTCAGAGCGTAAGCATCAGAGCGTGAGCATCAGAGCGTGAGCGTCAGAGTGTGAACGTGAGCGTCGGAGCGTGAGCGTCCGAGCGTGAGCGTCAGAGCGTGCGCGTCAGACTCTGAGCGTGAGCATCAGAGCCTGAGCGTCCGAGCGTGAGCGTCCGAGCATGAGCGTGAGCGTCAGAGCGTGAGTGTCTGAGCGTGAGCGTCTGTGCGTGAGCGTCTGTGCGTGAATGTCTGAGCGTGAGAGTCAGAGCGTGAGCGTCAGAGCGTGAGTGTGAGCGTCCGAGCATGAGCGTCAGAGCGTGAGCGTCCGAGCGTGAGCGTCAGAGCGTGAGGGTAAGCCTCAGAGCGTGAGCGTCAGAGCGTGAACGTTAGCGTCAGAGCGTGAGCATCAGAGCGTGAGCCTCAGAGCGTGAACGTGAGCGTCCCAGCGTGAGCGTCCGAGCGTGAGCGTCAGAGCGTGAGCGTCCGAGCGTGGGCGTCCGAGCGTGGGCGTCAGAGCGTGAGCGTCAGAGTCTGAGCATGAGCGTCAGAGCGTCAGCGTGAGCGTCAGAGAGTGAACGTGAGCGTCCGAGCGTGAGCGTCAGAGCATCAGAGCGTCAGAGCGTGAGCGTCAGAGCGTTAGCGTCAGAGCGTGAACGTGAGCGTCCGAGCGTGAGCGTCAGAGCGTGAGCGTCCGAGCGTGAGCGTCAGAGCATGAGCATGAACGTGAGCGTCCGAGCATGAGCGTCAGAGCGTGAGCGTCAGAGCGTGAACGTGAGCGTCCCAGCGTGAATGTCCAAGCGTGAGCGTCAGAGCGTGAGCATCAGAGCGTGAACGTCAGAGTCTGAGCGTGAGCGTCAGAGCCTGAGCGTCCGAGCATGAGCGTGAGCGTCAGAGCGTGAGTGTCTGAGCGTGAGCGTCTGTGCGTGAGCGTCTGTGCGTGAATGTCTGAGCGTGAGAGTCAGAGCGTGAGCGTCAGAGCGTGAGTGTGAGCGTCCGAGCATGAGCGTCCGAGCATTAGCGTCCGAGCGTGAGCGTCCGAGCGTGAGCGTCCGAGCATGAGCGTGAGCGTCAGAGCGTGAGTGTCTGAGCGTGAGCGTCTGTGCGTGAGCGTCTGTGCGTGAATGTCTGAGCGTGAGAGTCAGAGCGTGAGCGTCAGAGCGTGAGTGTGAGCGTCCGAGCATGAGCGTCAGAGCGTGAGCGTCCGAGCGTGAGCGTCCGAGCGTGAGCGTCAGAGCGTGAGAGTGAGCATCAGAGCGTGAGCGTAAGCCTCAGAGCGTGAGCGTCAGAGCGTGAACGTTAGCGTCAGAGCGTGAGCATCAGAGCGTGAGCGTCAGAGCGTGAACGTGAGCGTCCCAGCGTGAGCGTCAGAGCGTGAGCGTCCGAGCGTGGGCGTCAGAGCGTGAGCGTCAGAGTCTGAGCATGAGCGTCAGAGCGTCAGCGTGAGCGTCAGAGAGTGAACGTGAGCGTCCGAGCGTGAACGTCAGAGCATCAGAGCGTCAGAGCGTGAGCGTCAGAGCGTTAGCGTCAGAGCGTGAACGTGAGCGTCCGAGCGTGAGCGTCCGAGCGTGAGCGTCAGAGCATGAGCATGAACGTGATCGTCCGAGCGTGAGCGTCCGAGCGTGAGCGTCAGAGCATGAGCATGAACGTGATCGTCCGAGCGTGAGCGTCAGAGCGTGAGCGTCAGAGCGTGAACGTGAGCGTCCCAGCGTGAATGTCCAAGCGTGAGCGTCAGAGCGTGAGCATCAGAGCGTGAACGTCAGAGTCTGAGCGTGAGCGTCAGAGCCTGAGCGTCAGAGCCTGAACGTGAGCGTCCGAGCGTGAGTGTCAGAGCGTGAGCGTCAGAGCGTGAGCGTCAGAGCCTGAGCGTCCGAGCGTGAGCGTCAGAGCGTGAGCGTCAGAGCTCGAGCGTGAGCGTCAGAGCGTGAACGTGAGCGTCCGAGCGTGAGCGTGAGCGTCAGAGCGTGAGCGTCAGAGTCTGAGCATGAGCGTCAGAGCCTGAGCGTCAGAGCGTGAACGTGAGCATCCCAGCGTGAGCATCCGAGCGTGAGCGTCAGAGCGTGAGCGTCAGAGTGTGAACGTCCGAGCGTAAGCGTCTGAGCGTGAGCGTGAGCTTGAGTGTCAGGGCGTGAGCGTCTGAGCGTGAGTGTCTGAGCGTGAGCGTAAGAGCGTGAGTGGCAGCGTCCGAGCGTGAGCGTCCGAGCATGAGCGTCAGTGCATGAGCGTGAGCATTAGAGCGTGAGCATCCGAGCGTGAGTGTCCGAGTGTGAGCGTCAGAGCGTGAGAGTGAGCATCAGAGCGTGAGCGTAAGCCTCAGAGCGTGAGCGTCAGAGCGTGAACGTGAGCGTCAGAGCGTGAGCATCAGAGCGTGAGCATCAGAGCGTGAGCGTCAGAGTGTGAACGTGAGCGTCCGAGCGTGAGCGTCCGAGCGTGAGCGTCAGAGCGTGAGCGTCAGAGTCTGAGCGTGAGCATCAGAGCCTGAGCGTCCGAGCGTGAGCGTCCGAGCATGAGCGTGAGCGCCAGAGCGTGAGTGTCTGAGCGTGAGCGTCTGTGCGTGAGCGTCTGTGCGTGAATGTCTGAGCGTGAGAGTCAGAGCGTGAGCGTCAGAGCGTGAGTGTGAGCGTCCGAGCATGAGCGTCAGAGCATGAGCGTGAGCGTCCGAGCATGAGCATCCGAGCGTGAGCGTCAGAGCGTGAGAGTGAGCATCAGAGCGTGAGCGTAAGCCTCAGAGCGTGAGCGTCATAGCGTGAACGTTAGCGTCAGAGCGTGAGCATCAGAGCGTGAGCGTCAGAGCGTGAACGTGAGCGTCCCAGCGTGAGCGTCCGAGCGTGAGCGTCAGAGCGTGAGCGTCCGAGCGTGGGCGTCAGAGCGTCAGCGTTAGCGTCAGAGAGTGAGTCTGAGCATGAGCGTCAGAGCGTGAGCGTGAGCGTCAGAGAGTGAACGTGAGCGTCCGAGCGTGAGCGTCAGAGCGTGAGCGTCAGAGCGTTAGCGTCAGAGCGTGAACGTGAGCGTCCGAGCGTGAGCGTCAGAGCGTGAGCGTCCGAGCGTGAGCGTCAGAGCGTCAGCGTTAGCGTCAGAGCGTCAGCGTGAGCGTCCGAGCGTGAGCGTCAGAGCGTGAGTGTGAGCATCAGAGCGGGAGCGTCAGAGCGTGAGCTTCAGAGCGTGAGCGTCAGAGCGTGAGCGTCAGAACGTGAGCGTCAGAGCGTGAGTGTCAGAGCGTGAGCGTGAGCGTGTGAGCGTGAGCGTCAGCGTGAGCATCCGAGCGTGAGCGTCAGAGCGTGAGCGTCAGAGCGTGAGCGTGTGAGCGTGAGCGTCAGAGCGTGAGCGTCAGAGCGTGAGCGTGAGCGTCAGAGAGTGAACGTGAGCGTCCGAGCGTGAGCGTCAGAGCATCAGAGCGTCAGAGCGTGAGCGTCAGAGCGTGAACGTGTGCGTCCGAGCGTGAGCGTCCGAGCGTCAGCGTCAGAGCGTCAGCGTGAGCGTCAGAGCGTCAGCGTGAGCGTCCGAGCGTAAGCGTCAGAGCGTGAGTGTGAGCATCAGAGCGGGAGCGTCAGAACGTGAGCATCAGAACGTGAGCGTCAGAGCGTGAGTGTCAGAGCGTGAGCGTCAGAGCGTGAGTGTCAGAGCGTGAGCGTCAGAGCGTGTGCGTGAGCGTGTGAGCGTGAGCGTCAGCGTGAGCGTCCGAGCGTGAGCGTCAGAGCTTGAGCATCCTAGCGTGAGCGTCAGTGCGTGAGCGTCAGAGCGTGAGCGTGAGCGTTAGAGCGTGAGCATCAGAGCGTGAGCGTGAGCGTCAGAGAGTGAACCTTAGCGTCCGAGCATGAGCGTCAGAGCGTGAGCGACAGAGCGTGAGCGTCAGAGCATGAACGTGAGCGTCCGAGCGTGAGCGTCAGAGCGTGAACGTGAGCGTCCGAGCGTGAGCGTCAGAGCGTGAGCGTCCGAGCGTGAGCGTCAGAGCGTCAGCGTGAGCGTCCGAGCGTCAGCGTCAGAGCGTGAGCGTGAGCATCAGAGCGTGAGCGTCAGAGCGTGAGCTTCAGAGCGTGAGCGTCAGAGCGTGAGCGTCAGAACGTGAGCGTCAGAGCGTGAATGTCAGAGCGTGAGTGTCAGAGCGTGAGCGTCAGAGCGTCAGCGTTAGCGTCAGAGCGTCAGCGTGAGCGTCCGAGCGTGAGCTTCAGAGCGTGAGTGTGAGCATCAGAGCGTGAGCTTCAGAGCGTGAGCGTCAGAGCGTGAGCGTCAGAACGTGAGCGTCAGAGCGTGAGCGTGAGCGTGTGATCGTGAGCGTCAGCGTGAGCGTCCGAGCGTGAGCGTCAGAGCGTGAGCATCCTAGCGTGAGCGTCAGAGCGTGAGCGTGAGCATCAGAGCGTGAGCGTCAGAGCGTGAGCGTGAGCGTCAGAGAGTGAACGTGAGCGTCCGAGCGTGAGCGTCAGAGCATCAGAGCGTCAGAGCGTGAGCGTCAGAGCGTCAGAGCGTGAGCGTCAGAGCGTGAACGTGAGCGTCCGAGCGTGAGCGTCAGAGCGTGAGCGTCCGAGCGTGAGCGTCAGAGCGTCAGCGTGAGCGTCAGAGCGTCAGCGTGAGCGTCCGAGCGTGAGCGTCAGAGCGTGAGTGTGAGCCTCAGAGCTGGAGCGTCAGAGCGTGAGCTTCAGAGCGTGAGCGTCAGAACGTGAGTGTCAGAGCATGAGTGTCAGAGCATGAGCGTCAGAGCATGAGCGTGAGCATTAGAGCGTGAGCATCCGAGCGTGAGTGTCCGAGTGTGAGCGTCAGAGCGTGAGAGTGAGCATCAGAGCGTGAGCGTAAGCCTCAGAGCGTGAGCGTCAGAGCGTGAGCATCAGAGCGTGAGCATCAGAGCGTGAGCGTCAGAGTGTGAACGTGAGCGTCCGAGCGTGAGCGTCCGAGCGTGAGCGTCAGAGCGTGAGCGTCAGAGTCTGAGCGTGAGCATCAGAGCCTGAGCGTCCGAGCGTGAGCGTCCGAGCATGAGCGTGAGCGTCAGAGCGTGAGTGTCTGAGCGTGAGCGTCTGTGCGTGAGCGTCTGTGCGTGAATGTCTGAGCGTGAGAGTCAGAGCGTGAGCGTCAGAGCGTGTGAGCGTCCGAGCATGAGCGTCAGAGCATGAGCGTGAGCGTCCGAGCATGAGCATCCGAGCGTGAGCGTCAGAGCGTGAGAGTGAGCATCAGAGCGTGAGCGTAAGCCTCAGAGCGTGAGCGTCATAGCGTGAACGTTAGCGTCAGAGCGTGAGCATCAGAGCGTGAGCGTCAGAGCGTGAACGTGAGCGTCCCAGCGTGAGCGTCCGAGCGTGAGCGTCAGAGCGTGAGCGTCCGAGCGTGGGCGTCAGAGCGTCAGCGTTAGCGTCAGAGAGTGAGTCTGAGCATGAGCGTCAGAGCGTGAGCGTGAGCGTCAGAGAGTGAACGTGAGCGTCCGAGCGTGAGCGTCAGAGCGTGAGCGTCAGAGCGTTAGCGTCAGAGCGTGAACGTGAGCGTCCGAGCGTGAGCGTCAGAGCGTGAGCGTCCGAGCGTGAGCGTCAGAGCGTCAGCGTTAGCGTCAGAGCGTCAGCGTGAGCGTCCGAGCGTGAGCGTCAGAGCGTGAGTGTGAGCATCAGAGCGGGAGCGTCAGAGCGTGAGCTTCAGAGCGTGAGCGTCAGAGCGTGAGCGTCAGAACGTGAGCGTCAGAGCGTGAGTGTCAGAGCGTGAGCGTGAGCGTGTGAGCGTGAGCGTCAGCGTGAGCATCCGAGCGTGAGCGTCAGAGCGTGAGCGTGTGAGCGTGAGCGTCAGAGCGTGAGCGTCAGAGCGTGAGCGTGAGCGTCAGAGAGTGAACGTGAGCGTCCGAGCGTGAGCGTCAGAGCATCAGAGCGTCAGAGCGTGAGCGTCAGAGTGTGAACGTGAGCGTCCGAGCGTGAGCGTCCGAGCGTGAGCGTCAGAGCGTCAGCGTGAGCGTCAGAGCGTCAGCGTGAGCGTCCGAGCGTAAGCGTCAGAGCGTGACTGTGAGCATCAGAGCGGGAGCGTCAGAACGTGAGCATCAGAACGTGAGCGTCAGAGCGTGAGTGTCAGAGCGTGAGCGTCAGAGCGTGAGTGTCAGAGCGTGAGCGTCAGAGCGTGTGCGTGAGCGTGTGAGCGTGAGCATCAGCGTGAGCGTCCGAGCGTGAGCGTCAGAGCTTGAGCATCCTAGCGTGAGCGTCAGTGCGTGAGCGTCAGAGCGTGAGCGTGAGCGTTAGAGCGTGAGCATCAGAGCGTGAGCGTGAGCGTCAGAGAGTGAACCTTAGCGTCCGAGCATGAGCGTCAGAGCGTCAGAGCGTGAGCGACAGAGCGTGAGCGTCAGAGCATGAACGTGAGCGTCCGAGCGTGAGCGTCAGAGCGTGAACGTGAGCGTCCGAGCGTGAGCGTCAGAGCGTGAGCGTCCGAGCGTGAGCGTCAGAGCGTCAGCGTGAGCGTCCGAGCGTCAGCGTCAGAGCGTGAGCGTGAGCATCAGAGCGTGAGCGTCAGAGCGTGAGCTTCAGAGCGTGAGCGTCAGAACGTGAGCGTCAGAGCGTGAATGTCAGAGCGTGAGTGTCAGAGCGTGAGCGTCAGAGCGTCAGCGTTAGCGTCAGAGCGTCAGCGTGAGCGTCCGAGCGTGAGCTTCAGAGCGTGAGTGTGAGCATCAGAGCGTGAGCTTCAGAGCGTGAGCGTCAGAGCGTGAGCGTCAGAACGTGAGCGTCAGAGCGTGAGCGTCAGAGCGTGAGCGTGAGCGTGTGATCGTGAGCGTCAGCGTGAGCGTCCGAGCGTGAGCGTCAGAGCGTGAGCATCCTAGCGTGAGCGTCAGAGCGTGAGCGTGAGCGTCAGAGCGTGAGCGTCAGAGCGTGAGCGTGAGCGTCAGAGAGTGAACGTGAGCGTCCGAGCGTGAGCGTCAGAGCATCAGAGCGTCAGAGCGTGAGCGTCAGAGCGTCAGAGCGTGAGCGTCAGAGCGTGAACGTGAGCGTCCGAGCGTGAGCGTCAGAGCGTGAGCGTCCGAGCGTGAGCGTCAGAGCGTCAGCGTGAGCGTCAGAGCGTCAGCGTGAGCGTCCGAGCGTGAGCGTCAGAGCGTGAGTGTGAGCATCAGAGCTGGAGCGTCAGAGCGTGAGCTTCAGAGCGTGAGCGTCAGAACGTGAGTGTCAGAGCATGAGTGTCAGAGCATGAGCGTCAGAGCATGAGCGTGAGCATTAGAGCGTGAGCATCCGAGCGTGAGTGTCCGAGTGTGAGCGTCAGAGCGTGAGAGTGAGCATCAGAGCGTGAGCGTAAGCCTCAGAGCGTGAGCGTCAGAGCGTGAGCATCAGAGCGTGAGCGTCAGAGTGTGAACGTGAGCGTCCGAGCGTGAGCGTCCGAGCGTGAGCGTCAGAGCGTGAGCGTCAGAGTCTGAGCGTGAGCATCAGAGCCTGAGCGTCCGAGCGTGAGCGTCCGAGCATGAGCGTGAGCGTCAGAGCGTGAGTGTCTGAGCGTGAGCGTCTGTGCGTGAGCGTCTGTGCGTGAATGTCTGAGCGTGAGAGTCAGAGCGTGAGCGTCAGAGCGTGTGAGCGTCCGAGCATGAGCGTCAGAGCATGAGCGTGAGCGTCCGAGCATGAGCATCCGAGCGTGAGCGTCAGAGCGTGAGAGTGAGCATCAGAGCGTGAGCGTAAGCCTCAGAGCGTGAGCGTCATAGCGTGAACGTTAGCGTCAGAGCGTGAGCGTCAGAGCGTGAACGTGAGCGTCCCAGCGTGAGCGTCCGAGCGTGAGCGTCAGAGCGTGAGCGTCCGAGCGTGGGCGTCAGAGCGTCAGCGTTAGCGTCAGAGAGTGAGTCTGAGCATGAGCGTCAGAGCGTGAGCGTGAGCGTCAGAGAGTGAACGTGAGCGTCCGAGCGTGAGCGTCAGAGCGTGAGCGTCAGAGCGTTAGCGTCAGAGCGTGAACGTGAGCGTCCGAGCGTGAGCGTCAGAGCGTGAGCGTCCGAGCGTGAGCGTCAGAGCGTCAGCGTTAGCGTCAGAGCGTCAGCGTGAGCGTCCGAGCGTGAGCGTCAGAGCGTGAGTGTGAGCATCAGAGCGGGAGCGTCAGAGCGTGAGCTTCAGAGCGTGAGCGTCAGAGCGTGAGCGTCAGAACGTGAGCGTCAGAGCGTGAGTGTCAGAGCGTGAGCGTGAGCGTGTGAGCGTGAGCGTCAGCGTGAGCGTCCGAGCGTGAGCGTCAGAGCGTGAGCATCCGAGCGTGAGCGTCAGAGCGTGAGCGTCAGAGCGTGAGCGTCAGAGCGTGAGCGTGAGCGTCAGAGAGTGAACGTGAGCGTCCGAGCGTGAGCGTCAGAGCATCAGAGCGTCAGAGCGTGAGCGTCAGAGCGTGAACGTGAGCGTCCGAGCGTGAGCGTCCGAGCGTGAGCGTCAGAGCGTCAGCGTGAGCGTCAGAGCGTCAGCGTGAGCGTCCGAGCGTAAGCGTCAGAGCGTGAGTGTGAGCATCAGAGCGGGAGCGTCAGAACGTGAGCATCAGAACGTGAGCGTCAGAGCGTGAGTGTCAGAGCGTGAGCGTCAGAGCGTGAGTGTCAGAGCGTGAGCGTCAGAGCGTGTGCGTGAGCGTGTGAGCGTGAGCGTCAGCGTGAGCGTCCGAGCGTGAGCGTCAGAGCTTGAGCATCCTAGCGTGAGCGTCAGTGCGTGAGCGTCAGAGCGTGAGCGTGAGCGTTAGAGCGTGAGCATCAGAGCGTGAGCGTGAGCGTCAGAGAGTGAACCTTAGCGTCCGAGCATGAGCGTCAGAGCGTCAGAGCGTGAGCGACAGAGCGTGAGCGTCAGAGCATGAACGTGAGCGTCCGAGCGTGAGCGTCAGAGCGTGAACGTGAGCGTCCGAGCGTGAGCGTCAGAGCGTGAGCGTCCGAGCGTGAGCGTCAGAGCGTCAGAGCGTCAGCGTGAGCGTCCGAGCGTCAGCGTCAGAGCGTGAGCGTGAGCATCAGAGCGTGAGCGTCAGAGCGTGAGCTTCAGAGCGTGAGCGTCAGAGCGTGAGCGTCAGAACGTGAGCGTCAGAGCGTGAATGTCAGAGCGTGAGTGTCAGAGCGTGAGCGTCCGAGCGTGAGCGTCAGAGCGTCAGCGTTAGCGTCAGAGCGTCAGCGTGAGCGTCCGAGCGTGAGCGTCAGAGCGTGAGTGTGAGCATCAGAGCGTGAGCTTCAGAGCGTGAGCGTCAGAGCGTGAGCGTCAGAACGTGAGCGTCAGAGCGTGAGCGTGAGCGTGTGATCGTGAGCGTCAGCGTGAGCGTCCGAGCGTGAGCGTCAGAGCGTGAGCATCCTAGCGTGAGCGTCAGAGCGTGAGCGTCAGAGCGTGAGCGTGAGCGTCAGAGCGTGAGCGTCAGAGCGTGAGCGTGAGCGTCAGAGAGTGAACGTGAGCGTCCGAGCGTGAGCGTCAGAGCATCAGAGCGTCAGAGCGTGAGCGTCAGAGCGTGAACGTGAGCGTCCGAGCGTGAGCGTCAGAGCATGAGCGTCCGAGCGTGAGCGTCAGAGCGTCAGCGTGAGCGTCAGAGCGTCAGCGTGAGCGTCCGAGCGTGAGCGTCAGAGCGTGAGTGTGAGCATCAGAGCTGGAGCGTCAGAGCGTGAGCTTCAGAGCGTGAGCGTCAGAACGTGAGTGTCAGAGCATGAGTGTCAGAGCGTGAGCGTCAGAGCGTGAGCGTGTGAGCGTGAGCGTCAGCGTGAGCGTCCGAGCGTGAGCGTCAGAGCGTGAGCATCCTAGCGTGAGCGTCAGAGCGTGAGCGTCAGAGCGTGAGCGTTAGAGCGTGAGCATCAGAGCGTGAGCGTGAGCGTCAGAGAGTGAACGTGAGCGTCCGAGCGTGAGCGTCAGAGCGTCAGAGCGTGAGCGACAGAGCGTGAGCGTCAGAGCATGAACGTGAGCGTCCGAGCGTGAGCGTCAGAGCGTGAACGTAAGCGTCCGAGCGTGAGCGTCAGAGCGTGAGCGTCCGAGCGTGAGCGTCAGAGCGTCAGCGTGAGCGTCCGAGCGTCAGCGTCAGAGCGTGAGCGTGAGCATCAGAGCGTGAGCGTCAGAGCGTGAGCTTCAGAGCGTGAGCGTCAGAGCGTGAGCGTCAGAACGTGAGCGTCAGAGCGTGAATGTCAGAGCGTGAGTGTCAGAGCGTGAGCGTCCGAGCGTGAGCGTCAGAGCGTCAGCGTTAGCGTCAGAGCGTCAGCGTGAGCGTCCAAGCGTGAGCGTCAGAGCGTGAGTGTGAGCATCAGAGCGTGAGCTTCAGAGCGTGAGCGTCAGAGCGTGAGCGTCAGAACGTGAGCGTCAGAGCGTGAGCGACAGAGCGTGAGCGTCAGAGCATGAATGTCAGAGCGTGAGTGTCAGAGCGTGAGCGTGTGAGCGTGAGCGTCAGCGTGAGCGTCCGAGCGTGAGCGTCAGAGCGTGAGCGTCAGAGCGTGAGCGTGAGCGTCAGAGCGTGAGCGTCAGAGCGTGAGCGTGAGCGTCAGAGAGTGAACGTGAGCGTCCGAGCGTGAGCGTCAGAGCATCAGAGCGTCAGAGCGTGAGCGTCAGAGCGTGAGCGTCAGAGCATGAGCGTCCGAGCGTGAGCGTCAGAGCGTCAGCGTGAGCGTCAGAGCGTCAACGTGAGCGTCCGAGCGTGAGCGTCAGAGCGTGAGTGTGAGCATCAGAGCTGGAGCGTCAGAGCGTGAGCTTCAGAGCGTGAGCGTCAGAACGTGAGTGTCAGAGCATGAGTGTCAGAGCGTGAGCGTCAGAGCGTGAGCGTGTGAGCGTGAGCGTCAGCGTGAGCGTCCGAGCGTGAGCGTCAGAGCGTGAGCATCCTAGCGTGAGCGTCAGAGCGTGAGCGTCAGAGCGTGAGCGTTAGAGCGTGAGCATCAGAGCGTGAGCGTGAGCGTCAGAGAGTGAACGTGAGCGTCCGAGCGTGAGCGTCAGAGCGTCAGAGCGTGAGCGACAGAGCGTGAGCGTCAGAGCATGAACGTGAGCGTCCGAGCGTGAGCGTCAGAGCGTGAACGTAAGCGTCCGAGCGTGAGCGTCAGAGCGTGAGCGTCCGAGCGTGAGCGTCAGAGCGTCAGAGCGTCAGCGTGAGCGTCCGAGCGTCAGCGTCAGAGCGTGAGCGTGAGCATCAGAGCGTGAGCGTCAGAGCGTGAGCTTCAGAGCGTGAGCGTCAGAGCGTGAGCGTCAGAACGTGAGCGTCAGAGCGTGAATGTCAGAGCGTGAGTGTCAGAGCGTGAGCGTCCGAGCGTGAGCGTCAGAGCGTCAGCGTTAGCGTCAGAGCGTCAGCGTGAGCGTCCAAGCGTGAGCGTCAGAGCGTGAGTGTGAGCATCAGAGCGTGAGCTTCAGAGCGTGAGCGTCAGAGCGTGAGCGTCAGAACGTGAGCGTCAGAGCGTGAGCGACAGAGCGTGAGCGTCAGAGCATGAATGTCAGAGCGTGAGTGTCAGAGCGTGAGCGTGTGAGCGTGAGCGTCAGCGTGTGCGTCCGAGCGTGAGCGTCAGAGCGTGAGCGTCAGAGCGTGAGCGTGAGCGTCAGAGCGTGAGCGTCAGAGCGTGAGCGTGAGCGTCAGAGAGTGAACGTGAGCGTCCGAGCGTGAGCGTCAGAGCATCAGAGCGTCAGAGCGTGAGCGTCAGAGCGTGAACGTGAGCGTCCGAGCGTGAGCGTCAGAGCGTGAGCGTCCGAGCGTGAGCGTCAGAGTGTCAGCGTGAGCGTCAGAGCGTCAGCGTGAGCGTCCGAGCGTGAGCGTCAGAGCGTGAGTTTGAGCATCAGAGCGGGAGCGTCAGAGCGTGAGCTTCAGAGCGTGAGCGTCAGAACGTGAGCGTCAGAGCGTGAGCGTCAGAGCATGAACGTGAGCGTCCGAGCGTGAGCGTCAGAGCGTGAACGTGAGCGTCCGAGCGTGAGCGTCAGAGCGTGAGCGTCCGAGCGTGAGCGTCAGAGCGTCAGAGCGTCAGCGTGAGCGTCCGAGCGTCAGCGTCAGAGCGTGAGCGTGAGCATCAGAGCGTGAGCGTCAGAGCGTGAGCTTCAGAGCGTGAGCGTCAGAGCGTGAGCGTCAGAACGTGAGCGTCAGAGCGTGAATGTCAGAGCGTGAGTGTCAGAGCGTGAGCGTCCGAGCGTGAGCGTCAGAGCGTCAGCGTTAGCGTCAGAGCGTCAGCGTGAGCGTCCGAGCGTGAGCGTCAGAGCGTGAGTGTGAGCATCAGAGCGTGAGCTTCAGAGCGTGAGCGTCAGAGCGTGAGCGTCAGAACGTGAGCGTCAGAGCGTGAGCGTGAGCGTGTGATCGTGAGCGTCAGCGTGAGCGTCCGAGCGTGAGCGTCAGAGCGTGAGCATCCTAGCGTGAGCGTCAGAGCGTGAGCGTCAGAGCGTGAGCGTGAGCGTCAGAGCGTGAGCGTCAGAGCGTGAGCGTGAGCGTCAGAGAGTGAACGTGAGCGTCCGAGCGTGAGCGTCAGAGCATCAGAGCGTCAGAGCGTGAGCGTCAGAGCGTGAACGTGAGCGTCCGAGCGTGAGCGTCAGAGCATGAGCGTCCGAGCGTGAGCGTCAGAGCGTCAGCGTGAGCGTCAGAGCGTCAGCGTGAGCGTCCGAGCGTGAGC
This sequence comes from Phyllobates terribilis, assembly GCF_046119375.1. NCBI lineage: Eukaryota > Metazoa > Chordata > Amphibia > Anura > Dendrobatidae > Phyllobates > Phyllobates terribilis. Next base: position 403,611,822 of record NW_027362761.1, on the reverse strand, counting down.
GTCAGAGCGTGAGTGTGAGCATCAGAGCTGGAGCGTCAGAGCGTGAGCTTCAGAGCGTGAGCGTCAGAACGTGAGTGTCAGAGCATGAGTGTCAGAGCGTGAGCGTCAGAGCGTGAGCGTGTGAGCGTGAGCGTCAGCGTGAGCGTCCGAGCGTGAGCGTCAGAGCGTGAGCATCCTAGCGTGAGCGTCAGAGCGTGAGCGTCAGAGCGTGAGCGTTAGAGCGTGAGCATCAGAGCGTGAGCGTGAGCGTCAGAGAGTGAACGTGAGCGTCCGAGCGTGAGCGTCAGAGCGTCAGAGCGTGAGCGACAGAGCGTGAGCGTCAGAGCATGAACGTGAGCGTCCGAGCGTGAGCGTCAGAGCGTGAACGTAAGCGTCCGAGCGTGAGCGTCAGAGCGTGAGCGTCCGAGCGTGAGCGTCAGAGCGTCAGCGTGAGCGTCCGAGCGTCAGCGTCAGAGCGTGAGCGTGAGCATCAGAGCGTGAGCGTCAGAGCGTGAGCTTCAGAGCGTGAGCGTCAGAGCGTGAGCGTCAGAACGTGAGCGTCAGAGCGTGAATGTCAGAGCGTGAGTGTCAGAGCGTGAGCGTCCGAGCGTGAGCGTCAGAGCGTCAGCGTTAGCGTCAGAGCGTCAGCGTGAGCGTCCAAGCGTGAGCGTCAGAGCGTGAGTGTGAGCATCAGAGCGTGAGCTTCAGAGCGTGAGCGTCAGAGCGTGAGCGTCAGAACGTGAGCGTCAGAGCGTGAGCGACAGAGCGTGAGCGTCAGAGCATGAATGTCAGAGCGTGAGTGTCAGAGCGTGAGCGTGTGAGCGTGAGCGTCAGCGTGAGCGTCCGAGCGTGAGCGTCAGAGCGTGAGCGTCAGAGCGTGAGCGTGAGCGTCAGAGCGTGAGCGTCAGAGCGTGAGCGTGAGCGTCAGAGAGTGAACGTGAGCGTCCGAGCGTGAGCGTCAGAGCATCAGAGCGTCAGAGCGTGAGCGTCAGAGCGTGAGCGTCAGAGCATGAGCGTCCGAGCGTGAGCGTCAGAGCGTCAGCGTGAGCGTCAGAGCGTCAACGTGAGCGTCCGAGCGTGAGCGTCAGAGCGTGAGTGTGAGCATCAGAGCTGGAGCGTCAGAGCGTGAGCTTCAGAGCGTGAGCGTCAGAACGTGAGTGTCAGAGCATGAGTGTCAGAGCGTGAGCGTCAGAGCGTGAGCGTGTGAGCGTGAGCGTCAGCGTGAGCGTCCGAGCGTGAGCGTCAGAGCGTGAGCATCCTAGCGTGAGCGTCAGAGCGTGAGCGTCAGAGCGTGAGCGTTAGAGCGTGAGCATCAGAGCGTGAGCGTGAGCGTCAGAGAGTGAACGTGAGCGTCCGAGCGTGAGCGTCAGAGCGTCAGAGCGTGAGCGACAGAGCGTGAGCGTCAGAGCATGAACGTGAGCGTCCGAGCGTGAGCGTCAGAGCGTGAACGTAAGCGTCCGAGCGTGAGCGTCAGAGCGTGAGCGTCCGAGCGTGAGCGTCAGAGCGTCAGAGCGTCAGCGTGAGCGTCCGAGCGTCAGCGTCAGAGCGTGAGCGTGAGCATCAGAGCGTGAGCGTCAGAGCGTGAGCTTCAGAGCGTGAGCGTCAGAGCGTGAGCGTCAGAACGTGAGCGTCAGAGCGTGAATGTCAGAGCGTGAGTGTCAGAGCGTGAGCGTCCGAGCGTGAGCGTCAGAGCGTCAGCGTTAGCGTCAGAGCGTCAGCGTGAGCGTCCAAGCGTGAGCGTCAGAGCGTGAGTGTGAGCATCAGAGCGTGAGCTTCAGAGCGTGAGCGTCAGAGCGTGAGCGTCAGAACGTGAGCGTCAGAGCGTGAGCGACAGAGCGTGAGCGTCAGAGCATGAATGTCAGAGCGTGAGTGTCAGAGCGTGAGCGTGTGAGCGTGAGCGTCAGCGTGTGCGTCCGAGCGTGAGCGTCAGAGCGTGAGCGTCAGAGCGTGAGCGTGAGCGTCAGAGCGTGAGCGTCAGAGCGTGAGCGTGAGCGTCAGAGAGTGAACGTGAGCGTCCGAGCGTGAGCGTCAGAGCATCAGAGCGTCAGAGCGTGAGCGTCAGAGCGTGAACGTGAGCGTCCGAGCGTGAGCGTCAGAGCGTGAGCGTCCGAGCGTGAGCGTCAGAGTGTCAGCGTGAGCGTCAGAGCGTCAGCGTGAGCGTCCGAGCGTGAGCGTCAGAGCGTGAGTTTGAGCATCAGAGCGGGAGCGTCAGAGCGTGAGCTTCAGAGCGTGAGCGTCAGAACGTGAGCGTCAGAGCGTGAGTGTCAGAGCGTGAGCGTCAGAGCGTGAGCGTGTGAGCGTGAGCGTCAGCGTGAGCGTCCGAGCGTGAGCGTCAGAGCGTGAGCATCCTAGCGTGAGCGTCAGAGCGTGAGCGTGAGCGTTAGAGCGTGAGCATCAGAGCGTGAGCGTGAGCGTCAGAGAGTGAACGTTAGCGTCCGAGCGTGAGCGTCAGAGCGTCAGAGCGTGAGCGACAGAGCGTGAGCGTCAGAGCATGAACGTGAGGGTCCGAGCGTGAGCGTCAGAGCGTGAACGTGAGCGTCCAAGCGTGAGCGTCAGAGCGTGAGCGTCCGAGCGTGAGCGTCAGAGCGTCAGAGCGTCAGCGTGAGCGTCCGAGCGTCAGCGTCAGAGCGTGAGCGTGAGCATCAGAGCGTGAGCGTCAGAGCGTGAGCTTCAGAGCGTGAGCGTCAGAGCGTGAGCGTCAGAACGTGAGCGTCAGAGCGTGAATGTCAGAGCGTGAGTGTCAGAGCGTGAGCGTCCGAGCGTGAGCGTCAGAGCGTCAGCGTTAGCGTCAGAGCGTCAGCGTGAGCGTCCGAGCGTGAGCGTCAGAGCGTGAGTGTGAGCATCAGAGTGTGAGCTTCAGAGCGTGGGCGTCAGAGCGTGAGTGTCAGAGCGTGAGCGTCAGAGCGTGAGCGTGAGCGTGTGAGCGTTAGCGTCCGAGCGTGAGCGTCAGAGCGTGAGCATCCTAGCGTGAGCGTCAGAGCGTGAGCGTCAGAGCGTGAGCGTGTGAGCGTGAGCGTCAGAGAGTGAACGTGAGCGTCCGAGCGTGAGCGTCAGAGCATCAGAGCGTCAGCGTGAACGTGAGCGTCCGAGCGTGAGCGTCAGAGCGTGAGCGTCCGAGCGTGAGCGTCAGAGCGTCAGCGTGAGCGTCAGAGCGTCAGCGTGAGCGTCCGAGCGTGAGCGTCAGAGCGTGAGTATGAGCATCAGAGCGGGAGCGTCAGAGCGTGAGCTTCAGAGCGTGAGCGTCAGAACGTGAGCGTCAGAGCGTGAGTGTCAGAGCGTGAGCGTCAGAGCGTGAGCGTGTGAGCGTGAGCGTCAGCGTGAGCGTCCGAGCGTGAGCGTCAGAGCGTGAGCATCCTAGCGTGAGCGTCAGAGCGTGAGCGTCAGAGCGTGAGCGTTAGAGCGTGAGCATCAGAGCGTGAGCGTGAGCGTCAGAGAGTGAACGTGAGCGTCCGAGCGTGAGCGTCAGAGCGTGAGCGACAGAGCGTGAGCGTCAGAGCATGAACGTGAGCGTCCGAGCGTGAGCGTCAGAGCGTGAACGTAAGCGTCCGAGCGTGAGCGTCAGAGCGTGAGCGTCCGAGCGTGAGCGTCAGAGCGTCAGCGTGAGCGTCCGAGCGTCAGCGTCAGAGCGTGAGCATGAGCATCAGAGCGTGAGCGTCAGAGCGTGAGCTTCAGAGCGTGAGCGTCAGAGCGTGAGCGTCAGAACGTGAGCGTCAGAGCGTGAATGTCAGAGCGTGAGTGTCAGAGCGTGAGCGTGTGAGCGTGAGCGTCAGCGTGAGCGTCCGAGCGTGAGCGTCAGAGAGTGAGCATCCTAGCGTGAGCGTCAGAGCGTGAGCGTGAGCGTCAGAGCGTGAGCGTCAGAGCGTGAGCGTCAGAGCCTGAGCGTCCGAGCGTGAGCGTCAGAGCGTGAGCGTCAGAGCGTGAGCGTCAGAGCAAGAGCGTGAGCGTCAGAGCGTGAACGTGAGCGTCCGAGCGTGAGCGTGAGCGTCAGAGCGTGAGCGTCAGAGTCTGAGCATGAGTGTCAGAGCCTGAGCGTCAGAGCGTGAACGTGAGCATCCCAGCGTGAGCGTCCGAGCGTGAGCGTCAGAGCGTGAGCGTCTGAGCGTGAGTGTCTGAGCGTGAGCGTAAGAGCGTGAGTGGGAGCGTCCGAGCGTGAGCGTCCGAGCATGAGCGTCAGAGCATGAGCGTGAGCATTAGAGCGTGAGCGTCCGAGCGTGAGCGTCCGAGCGTGAGCGTCAGAGCGTGAGAGTGAGCATCAGAGCGTGAGCGTAAGCCTCAGAGCGTGAGCGTCAGAGCGTGAACGTGAGCGTCAGAGCGTGAGCATCAGAGCGTGAGCATCAGAGCGTGAGCGTCAGAGTGTGAGAGTGAGCGTCCGAGCGTGAGCGTCCGAGCGTGAGCGTCAGACCGTGAGCGTCAGAGTCTGAGCGTGAGCGTCTGAGCATGAGCGTGAGTGTCTGAGCGTGAGCGTCTGTGCGTGAGCGTCTGTGCGTGAATGTATGAGCGTGAGAGTCAGAGCGTGAGAGTCAGAGCGTGAGTGTGAGCGTCCGAGCATGAGCGTCAGAGCGTGAGCGTCCGAGCGTGAGCGTCCGAGCGTGAGCGTCAGAGCGTGAGAGTGAGCATCAGAGCGTGAGCATAAGCCTCAGAGCGTGAGCGTCAGAGCGTGAACGTTAGCGTCAGAGCGTGAGCATCAGAGCGTGAGCGTCAGAGCGTGAACGTGAGCGTCCCAGCGTGAGCGTCCGAGCGTGAGCGTCAGAGCGTGAGCGTCCGAGCGTGGGCGTCAGTGCGTGAGCGTCAGAGTCTGAGCATGAGCGTCAGAGCGTCAGCGTGAGCGTCAGAGAGTGAACGTGAGCGTCCGAGCGTGAGCGTCAGAGCATCAGAGCGACAGAGCGTGAGCGTCAGAGCGTTAGCGTCAGAGCGTGAACGGGAGCGTCCGAGCGTGAGCGTCAGAGCGTGAGCGTCCGAGCGTGAGCGTCAGAGCATGAGCATGAACGTGAACGTCCGAGCGTGAGCGTCAGAGCGTGAGCGTCAGAGCATGAACGTGAGCGTCCCAGCGTGAATGTCCAAGCGTGAGCGTCAGAGCGTGAGCATCAGAGCGTGAACATCAGAGTCTGAGCGTGAGCGTCAGAGCCTGAGCGTCAGAGCCTGAACGTGAGCGTCCGAGCGTGAGCGTCAGAGCATGAGCGTCAGAGCGTGAGCGTGAGCGTCAGAGCCTGAGCGTCCGAGCGTGAGCGTCAGAACGTGAGCGTCAGAGCTCGAGCGTGAGCGTCAGAGCGTGAACGTGAGCGTCCGAGCGTGAGCGTGAGCGTCAGAGCGTGAGCGTCAGAGTCTGAGCATGAGCGTCAGAGCCTGAGCGTCAGAGCGTGAACGTGAGCATCCCAGCGTGAGCATCCGAGCGTGAGCGTCAGAGCGTGAGCGTCAGAGTGTGAACGTCCGAGCGTAAGCGTCTGAGCGTGAGCTTGAATGTCAGAGCGTGAGCGTATGAGCGTGAGTGTCTGAGCGTGAGCGTAAGAGCGTGAGTGGGAGCGTCCGAGCATGAGCGTCCGAGCATGAGCGTCAGAGCATGAGCGTGAGCATTAGAGCGTGAGCATCCGAGCGTGAGTGTCCGAGCGTGAGCGTCAGAGCGTGAGAGTGAGCATCAGAGCGTGAGCGTAAGCCTCAGAGCGTGAGCGTCAGAGCGTGAACGTGAGCGTCAGAGCGTGAGCATCAGAGCGTGAGCATCAGAGCGTGAGCGTCAGAGTGTGAATGTGAGCGTCCGAGCGTGAGCGTCCGAGCGTGAGCGTCAGAGCGTGAGCGTCAGAGTCTGAGCGTGAGCATCAGAGCCTGAGCGTCCGAGCGTGAGCGTCCGAGCATGAGCGTGAGCGTCAGAGCGTGAGTGTCTGAGCGTGAGCGTCTGTGCGTGAGCGTCTGTGCGTGAATGTCTGAGCGTGAGAGTCAGAGCGTGAGCGTCAGAGCGTGAGTGTGAGCGTCCGAGCATGAGCGTCAGAGCATGAGCGTGAGCGTCCGAGCGTGAGCATCCGAGCTTGAGCGTCAGAGCGTGAGAGTGAGCATCAGAGCGTGAGCGTAAGCCTCAGAGCGTGAGCGTCAGAGCGTGAACGTTAGCGTCAGAGCGTGAGCATCAGAGCGTGAGCATCAGAGCGTGAAATTGAGCGTCCCAGCGTGAGCGTCCGAGCGTGAGTGTCAGAGCGTGAGCGTCCGAGCGTGGGCGTCAGAGCGTGAGCGTCAGAGTCTGAGCATGAGCGTCAGAGCGTGAGCGTGAGCATCAGAGAGTGAACGTGAGCGTCCGAGCGTGAGCGTCAGAGCGTGAGCGTCAGAGCGTGAACGTGAGCGTCCGAGCGTGAGCGTCAGAGCGTGAGCGTCCGAGCGTGAGCGTCAGAGCGTGAGTGTCCGAGCGTGAGCGTCAGAGCGTCAGCGTGAGCGTCCGAGCGTGAACGTCAGAGCGTGAGTGTGAGCATCAGAGCGGGAGCGTCAGTGCTTGAGCTTCAGAGCGTGAGCGTCAGAACGTGAGCGTCAGAACGTGAGCGTCAGAGCGTGAGTGTCAGAGCGTGAGCGTCAGAGCGTGAGCGTGAGCGTGTGAGCGTGAGCGTCAGCGTGAGCGTCCAAGCGTGAGTGTCAGAGCGTGAGCATCCTAGCGTGAGCGTCAGAGCGTGAGCGTGAGCGTTAGAGCGTGAGCATCAGAGCGTGAGCGTGAGCGTCAGAGAGTGAACGTGAGCGTCTGAGCGTGAGCGTCAGAGCGCCAGAGCGTGAGCGACAGAGCGTGAGCGTCAGAGCATGAGCGTGAGCGTCCGAGCGTGAGCGTCAGAGCGTGAACGTGAGCGTCAGAGCGTGAGCGTCCGAGCGTGAGTGTCAGAGCGTGAGCGTCCGAGCGTGAGAGCGTCAGAACGTCAGCGTGAGCGTCCGAGCGTCAGCGTCAGAGCGTGAGCGTGAGCGTCAGAGCGTGAGCTTCAGAGCGTGAGCGTCAGAGCGTGAGCGTCAGAACGTGAGCGTCAGAGCGTGAATGTCAGAGCGTGAGTGTCAGAGCGTGAGCGTGTGAGCGTTAGCGTCAGAGCGTGAGCGTCAGAGCGTGAATGTCAGAGCGTGAGTGTCAGAGCCTGAGCGTGTGAGCGTGAGCGTCAGAGCGTGAGCGTCCGAGCGTGAGCGTCAGAGCGTGAGCATCCTAGCGTGAGCGTCAGAGCGTGAGCATGAGCGTCAGAGCGTGAGCGTCAGAGCGTGAGCGTGAGTGTCAGAGCGTGAGCGTCAGAGCGTGAGCGTCCGAGCATGAGCGTCGAGCGTCAGACCGTGAGCGTCAGAGTGTGAGCGTCAGAGCGTGAGTGTGAGCATCAGAGCGTGAGTGTCAGAGCGTGGGCATCAGAGTGTGAGCATCAGAGCGTGAGTGTGAGTGTCAAAACGTGAGCATCAGAGCGTGAACGTGAGTGTCCGAGCGTGAGCATCAGAGCGTGAGCGTCCGATTGGGAGCGTCAAAGCGTGAGCATCAGAGCGTGAGCGTCAGAGCGTGAGCGTCCGAGCGGGAGCGTCAGAGCGTGAGCGGCAGATCGTGAGCGTCAGAGCGTGAGTGTGAGCGTCAGAGCGTGAGCGTCCGAGCGTGAGCGTCAGAGCGTGAGTGTGAGCGTCAGAGCATGAGCGTCCGAGCGTGAGTGTCAGAGCGTGAACGTCCGAGCGTGAGCGTCAGAGCGTGAGTGTCAGAGCGTGAGCGTTAGAGCGTGAGTGTGAGCGTCAGATCGTGAGCTTCAGAGCGTGAGCGTCAGAGTTTCAGAGTGTGAGCGTCAGAGCGTGAACGTCCGAGCGTGAGCGTCAAAGCGTGAGTGTCAGAGCGTGAGCGTGAGCGTCAGAGCGTGAGTGTGAGCGTCAGATCGTGAGCTTCAGAGCGTGAGCGTCAGAGCGTCAGAGTGTGAGCGTCAGAGCGTGAGTGTCAGAGCGTGAACGTGAGCGTCAGAGCGTGAGCTTCAGAGCGTGCGCGTCAGAGCGTGAGCGTCAGAGCGTGAGTGTCAGAGCGTGAACATGAGCGTCAGAGCGTGAGCGTCAGAGCGTAAGCGTGAGTGCGTGAGCGTGAGCATCAGAGCGTGAGCGTCCGAGCATGAGCGTCAGAGCGCGAGCGTAAGCGTCAGAGCGTGAGTGTCAGAGCATGAGCGTCATAGCGTGAGCGTTAGAGCGTCAGAGCGTGAGCGTCAGAGCTTGAGCGTCAGAGCGTGAACGTCAGAGCGTGAGCTTCTGAGGGTGAGCGTCTGAGGGTGTGAGGTTGAGCGGGTGAGGGTAAGCCACTAACGGCCAACATCTTGTTCTCAAATCCCGCATCGCTGATTGGCCGCGGCCTGACCAATCAGCGACGTGGGATTTCCTGGACAGACAGACAGATAGACAGACGGGATAAGACAATTATATATATTAGATGTGTCTATATGAGTCAAGCTAGTTGTTATAAGGTGAATTGCAGCCGGTTAAAGGTTTAATAGCATGTCATATTTCAGGGGTTTTCCAGAATAACCTTTTATTTGAGCAAAAGCTTGCATAAGTTTAAGGTTTGTGTAGTCCAGGTGTGTGTCATATACCAGTACTACAGTAACATTCAGGTGATCCTGTATTTCTCATGTTCCCTTGATGGCCGGATGGCTTAGAATGGCATACACGTGGTTCATTACCACTTTGAAAGAAGCATGAGTGATCAAAGTTGTTGCAAACAGATTTTTTTTTACTGAAGAAGCTGAATGGGATCGACTGTAGTTGATAGCAGGCACAGATATTCAACAATCGCAACTTCTGTTGCAGACAGAGACAACGGCTTATTGGTCTCTTTTGGCAGCACAAGGCTTTAGAATTTCACTTGTTATACCAAGGGTTATATTTGGTATGCACATCTTCCCCAGGCTTTAATGCAAACAAATATTTTTACAGCAACTCTTCATAGTGTCCCTACTAGGCAAGCTTTAATATTCTTTTACTAATTTTCCTGCTTATATCTAGTAAAGGATTGTTTTACTTTTATTTATTAGAAAGGTATAAAAGTAATACTCTTACACATAATCCGTACATAATCCAAATGTAGCTTACCAAGGGGTGGCTGTGGTGGAGCATTGTCTCAGGTGGCAATGGCGCTGCTGAATGAAGCTGGAGATGGTGTGGCACCCCTGTGGGTCCAGTTGCCACAGTGGACCTGCATCTCACCCAGAGGTGTGGTACCCCACTCTCAGGTAAGGACGGAGTACTACCCGGGACCCACACACCCACATCCAATACACTCCACTTCAGTAGGGAAGGGCGAGATTGCTCCTAAGGGAGAGCACAGTCCCTGGTTCCTAGCTGGAGTGTGGAAATAGGTAGAGGAGTTGGGTGGAGGAAGTAGATCAGGGGAGCACAGACAGAAAGGGTATGAGAAGAATGGGAACCATCTAGAAGCTGACAGTTCAGAGGAGAGACAGTTGGGAGTGGGAGCTCAGGAGGAGCTCCGCTCAGGAGAGCAAGGAAGGAGAGAGAGGAGACGGGCCTTGTGAGAGAGGCCAAGGAGGAGAGTGAGAGAACATGGGAGCAGAGGGAAAGGCTCCAGAGACAGAAGGGATTCCAGGGGCAGGGTGGATGCAGGAAGCCACCCATGGGCCCGAATTCACGCTGATGTGGAGGGATCAGGCCGCAGAAGGGGACCGGCCCCAGACTAGTGGAGAACAACCAGGGTCAGCTAGCCAACCGGAGGCTGCAGCATTTTGCAAGGTGTTGCAGCAAAAATCCACAATTATATTGCAGAAAAGGTGGCCACATAGGGTTCAGGGGACTTCAAGTCGCCCGACAAGGCCCGAGGCCACTGGCTTGGGGCACTGATTGTGAGGCGCAGGGCAGGAGGGTGAGAGACAGCACAGTGAGACGACCTGGAAAAGTACATAGAACGGGATCTCGTCCAAGTGCTCCTGAGATACCTGAGAGTTTGCTGGACCACTACTCCAGAGGACACAGGACGATGTGGGCGGTTGCACACCGGTAATTGAGTAAAACCTGAAGACTGCACCCCACTGTGTCCTTGAAAAATTGCTGCGCCATCACCTGCATTACACCGCACCAACAACATCTACCTCCACAATTTTTCATATACTGCCCTGGAGCTTAGCTCTGCCTGTGGAGAGCTGAACCAACTCTGCTGCGTCACCATCAGCTCCAGTGGATCTGCACCGCAGTGGCGGCCACATATAGCCGCATACCACAGGTGGCGTCACGAACATTATTTCCAAAAACTTTATTCCCTTTTACTTTCCCTTTAATTAATTGACCGCCCGGGGCCACGGACCGGGTCACTGCCACCATGACATCCCCAGCACCGACCAGCCCGGATACCGAGTACCCCACGGCCCCAGGGGGCGCGTCAATGGCAGCGGCAGGAGTGACGAAATGCTGCAAGCCACGGGTAGGAGGGGGTATTCGGTGGTGCGAGGCTGCATACCATCCTTTGCGTGGACTTCGGGAAAATGACCACCGGAGGCAGCACATGTACAGATCGAAATCTCGGGAGCCAATCTGTGCATGTGCCGCCTCCGGTGGCCATTTTCCAGAAGTCTACCACAGTGAAAAAAGTTGGGAGGTGTGGGGACTCCTGACATTTTCTGAAAGTTTGGAGCCTACACAGCCTCGCAATGCTGAAAACACCCTCTCGTCCCAGCCTGGGGCCCACAGCATCTCTCCACTCCTGCCACCGCCGCTAGCTTCCAGCAGCAGAGACCCTGCCTCCTGGGACCCCGCTCCATTGCAGTCGCCCCCCGATAAGCTACATTCTGATTACAAGTACCATATTTTTCGGATTATAAGACGCACCCCCATTTCCCTCCAAAATTTTGGAGGAAAAAAGTGCGTCTTATAATCCAAAAAATACAGTACTTGCTGTAAGGCTAGGGTCACATGAGTGTAGAAACATAACGGTCCGATTTTCATCCAGAAAAGAGGGATGATTAAATCTCACTTATTATCCTTGGGCAATCTATATGCAGTTCCTTTTACCGTTTGTAATTTCCTATGCCACAGAATTGTAATGTGTCCTTAAAAATCGGATCCTACTCTGTGGCTCCGTATGATATCAGATTTTTTCTTATATCCATCCTATTCGGAAGTGAAATCGTAGCATGATGCATTTTTTTCACAGGTAGATTCTGTCATTAAAAAAATAGGTCATCAGCACTGCCCCATTAAATAATATTGGTCCGAGTGCTATCCGATAAAAAATACGATAACACCCATCTGATTTATATGGTGGTGTGAACAAGCCCTAACAAGAATATATGTAAATTATTTTGATGTGTTTGAACTAATTTAAAAATTAAAGTAATAATAATTTATTTTAAACATTAACTGGAATTTCCTAAAAAAATGTAATTATGTGATAATCATTTGCTTACATTGTTTTTTTTTCAATTCATAGACCTACTACAGTAAAACTAAATAGCAAAGAAAGGAGATATACACCTTAAAATGTACATAGTAGACACAGCATGTCACTAGAAATGTTCATTTTATCAGTCACATAGGTAATACTTATGCTCAGAGAAGTCCCTTTGGGGCTGTGTTACCCTTTGTTCATCTGTCTTCTATGTTCTGATCAGCTAAAAGTCTGTCAACAGTTTTCCTCTTCCATGTTCACATATGAGGTAGAACATTTCGACATTTGTAAATGAATATAATTGGTTTCCTTGGGCTGGAGGAAAATATAACAATGATTTGCTTATTTCCTTTTACGGTTTAAAAAGAATGTATTGTCAGGAAATGACCTATAGTTTTCATTTTTGTGGTGTTTTTGTTATAATTAGTGTTGAGCCACCCCCGTAGTGTTCGAGTTCGGTTCGGTTCGTCGAACACCCGTGTGTTCGCCGAACTGTTCGTCGAACTGTTCGTCGAACACCTTCGAACACCGTTAAAACCAATGGCAGGCAAACAAAAACACATAGAAACACATAGAAAACACCTTCAAAGGTGTCCAAAAGCTGACAAACTGCTCAGAAGACACAACTAACACATGGAAAAGTGACAAGTACACATAGTCATGCGAAAAGAAAAGAGGTGGAGGAGTAAAAGGAGGGGGAGACACAGATATAGGCATGTCATGCCCTTCTAAAATCCAAAAAGTGAGAAGCCGACACGTTCAGTCCGCTCCTGCCCGTGCCACCTCCGCGTCGCCGGGTTTGTGCCAGAGCCGCGGTGAACCCTGACGGCCAGCCCCCCTCTCCCAATACTGGTGCCTGTCCGCTGGTGGGTCGAGCGAGCCCCCCTGTGGTGGAGGCAGCTCTAAGCTTTTTAATTTAAATTGTCTCTCTAATTTGAATGAATACACTTTAAATCCATTTACAAGGATCTATTGGAGGGCAAATTTACAAGGATCTATTGGAGGGCAAGTCTCATGCCAGCAGCCGCGTAATTCCAGCTCCAGTAGCGTCCACTAAAGCTGCTGCAGTTAAAAAGCTTTTATAAGGATCGAGCTCAGCTGTCCACCGCAAGGCATCCTACTGCCAGTCCCAGCCCCTATGCCTTGGGGTGCCTCCTGATGCTCTTCACTGATTATCCCGTGGTCCCGAAGCATTTCCTTTGAAAAAATTAAGTGTTCAAACTACAGGTGGTGTAGCTTGCTTAACAGCCGGGATAATCCGCTGACTAGCAGACACTGCTACTAGGCACAAAGTATTTCCTGGGCTAGATGCAGTTAAAAATTTGTAATTAGATACACTCGTTGGATGCTGAGAAAGCATTCCATAGAGTCTCCTGGCACGCCATATATGATTCTCTTAAAAAGCTTGGGGTAGGGGTCTAGGGGACCCTTTTATAGCCAAAATCACGGCCCTGTATCGCAATACGTCACCTAGGCTGAAGATAAATGGAACTGTAGCACCCTGAGGGCTCGGTTGCTATAGAGGTATTGCACCTCACCCAGAGGTGTGATATCTCACTCTCAGGTAAGGATGTAGTGTGGATCAGGACCCGACACCTGCATGCATTACACCACATTGCCGTGGGGCAGGGCGACCAATATGCCCCTGAGATGGACACGACAGTCCCTGTCCCTGGCTGGAGTGGGGGGAGGGAACACTGAGGAAGGGGAACCCTGTAGTGCAGGAGCAGGGAGGAAGCAGTTCCTGGGTGCATTGAGATGGGAGTATAAAAGGTGGGCACCATCTTAGTTCAGTGCAGAGAAGTCTGAGCAGAAGTGGCAGGGAGCAGGGGCTCTGCATGAGCTCTGCTCCGGAGGCGGGCCTAGTAACAGAGGCCCAGGCCTGGAAGAGGGAGAAGGAAGGAAGAGGAGCGGAGAAGGCTCCAGGAACGAGGAATGAAGGGATCCCAGGGGTGCGGACGGGCGAGTCGCCACCGCACGCCCGAATCCACCTGCGTGGAGGGGTCAGGCCAAAGGGGGAGACCGGTCCCCGAAACTAGTGGAGGCAGGAAACGACCCTCAGCTAGAAACAGGAGGCTGTGACATTTTATGTGGCGCAGCCCCTCACTACACCCGCTAGGAAGGCACCACATAGGGTCAGGGAAACTGGCGCCAAGTTTACCAAGAGGAGGCCCGAGGCAGCCGGACAGAAGGGTTGGTAAGAAAGGCCAGACAAAGGACACACAAAGGGGGTCCTGTGAAGCACTCCAAAGTTATCTGGGAGTTGTCTGAGCCCCTCACCTGGTGAGCACAGTACGACGTGGGCAGCCGTTACCTGCAGACGTGGTCTGGATAATAAGAACTGTGGAAAACACTTCGGCCAACATAAAAATAATCACGAGTAGGGGGTGTGGAGGAACCACAACTCACACCCCATAGTCGTGAAGAGAAAATTGCTTAACTCAAAAAATAGATGTAAAAACACAAGAGCAACTGAGTATATAGCATATAAAAAGAACCTTTATTAGTAAAGATAAAAGTGTACAGTATCATCACACCAATGAATGAATAAATACAAGGGAGGTAGTACAGAGCGACGGGGGCATGTAGCAGCTAGTCATAGTAATACAAAAGGAAAGAGTATAAAAAATGAAAAGAAAGAAAGAAGGAGCAGTCCGAGATCTCGGACTGCTCCTTCTTTCTTTCTTTTCATTTTTGGTGTGATGATACTGTACACTTTTATCTTTACTAATAAAGGTTCTTTTTATATGCTATATACTCAGTTGCTCTTGTGTTTTTACATAATAAGAACTGTGAGTAAAGGCCCTGGACTGCATCACTGACTCCGTGTCGTTACTGCTGCTGCCCTGCACCATCACCCCCATCCTCCGCATACACTGCCCTGAGGCTATACTCCTCCCGTGGGGAGTTATGCTACGCTCTGCTGCACCCACAACACCAGCCTCAGCGGTCTGCCCTGGAGCGGCGGTTCACTCTGACCGCAGTCCACGGGTGGCGTAGTCGGACATTTAAACATCAAAACCACATAAATAGTTCCGCCACTGGTTTGACCGCCCTGAGCTACGGAACCGGGTCGCCGCCACGGAGATTACAACCACCAGCATCCACCAAAAAGGGTCCGGCTCCGGGTGTCCCAAGGCCCAGGGGGCGCGTCAGAACATTTTCATCACCTTTCACAATCACCAATGGGACAAGGCAGGGATGTTCTCTGTCCCCTCTCTTATACATCCTAGTGACGGAGCACCTGCTCTCATCAATTCGCCATAACCCCAATATTAGGTGGATTGAGGTGGGAGGCACCGAGTACAAGTGCTCTCTATTTGCTGATGATGTCCTAGTATATATCACTCAATCACATATATCCATCCATGCTGTTATGGCTGAAATAGATCACTTTGTTACATGGTCAAATTTTAAAATCAATGCAGCGAAGTCTGAGGCCCTCGATGTCTCCCTCCCCAAATCCATATAGGATTCCATCCAGTCCAACTTTCCCTTTGCCTGGCCCTCACAGGGTATCAAATACTTAGGGATTCCTATTCATAGAGACCTCTCTCATCTATGTTATCTTAATTTTGGGCCCTTTATTGAACAACTCCATACAGACCACGGTAGGCAAGTTAGAACTGTAAGATTCACTACGTGAACCACTGGTGTTTTGTGGAAAAGCACATGTACACTGTGTTCCAAATTATTATGCAAAAAGTGTTTAGGAGTGATAAGGGAAGAATTTGTTTGTTTGTCAGTTAAACTCATTGATGGTGATGTGTGTCAGGGCTCTTTATATCACTGTAAGCAATTGCAGACACCTGTGCTAATTAGTTTAGCAGGTGTGTCCAATGAAAGGCAAGACTACTTAAGAAGGCTGTCTCACATTATTAAGCAGCCTACATTTTCTGCCAAAATGGGAAAGAAAAAGGATGTGTCGGCTGCTGAGAAGCAACAAATTGTGGAGTGTTTAGGTCAAGGCATGACTACAATCAACATTGTGCGATGATCAGGATGAAGTGTCTTGGCAATCAAGAGGTATGTAGCTGATTCACAGTACACATGTGTGCGTGCTGATAAGGGCAAATTGAGGACTCTTTCCTACAGGCAATTACGTCAGGTTGAAAGAGCAGCGGCAAAAAAGCCTTGTCATAGCAGCAGACAAGTTTTTGAAGCTGCTGGTGCCTCCAACGTCCCCCGAACAACAAGATGCAGGGTCTTTCAGAGGTTTGCAGCTGTGCATACGCCATCCTGTCGACCTCCTCTATCCACTTCACACAAGCAGAAACGGCTCCAGTGGGCCAAACATTACATGAAGACTGATTTCAAAACTGTTTTGTTCAAGGATGAGTGCCGTGCAGCGCTCGATGGTCCAGATGGATGGAGTGGAGGATGGCTGGTTGATGGACACCCCACGCAAACACGGCTACAGCGCCAACAAGGAGGAGGTGGAGTAATGTTTTGGGCTGGAATCATGGGGAGAGAGATTGTCGGCCCCTTTAGGATCCCTGAAGGCGCTAAAGATGAACTCCATAATGTATGTGGATTTTCTCAAACAGCACTTCCTGCCATGGTTCAAGAAGAAGAACCGTGTATTTCACAGCAAGATCATTTTTTTGCATGATAATGCACCATCTCATGCTGCACATAAAACATCTGCATCTCTGGCTGATATGGGCATAAAAGGGGACAAACTTATGGTGTGACCCCCATGCTCCCCTGACCTCTCCCCCATTCAGAACCTTTGGAGCATCATTAAAAGGAGTGTCTATGATGGCGGGAGGCAGTTCACATCTAAGCAACAGCTCTGGGAGGGTATTCTGTCCTCATGCAAAACAATTGAAGCAGAAACCATCCAAAACCTGACAAATTCAATGGACGAGAGAGTTCAGAAGCTCCTTTCGAACAAGGGGTCCTATGTGAAAATGTAACATCACCTAGAATAAAGTTTTGAGTTGAAAACTGTTTGATTTCAGTTTCTAACAACCTGCTAATACTTATAATTTCAAAAATGACCATTTTTTTGGTCTTTATTAAAATGAAAAGGTTGATCGAACAGTTTGGGGGATCTAAGAGTGTGGCAACCCAGTAGTCATGATTACTTCGAATTCTGACAATATGAGGGTCATGCTGCAGGTAGTGCAGCAAGAAGGCACTTATGTGTCTTGCGCATCTCGGAGCCCCAAAATTATTTTCCGGGCTAGATGCAGCTAAAAATTATTATTAATTTTAAATCTGGTGAAGCTTTAGTATAGATGGCCTAATAGGATCAGTGCTGCACACTGCTACAAAGCCCAAATTATTTTCCAGCCAAGATACAGATAAACATGATTAGTAATTTGAAAGCTTAAAACGGTTGGTAGGGTGATTTTAACCAATCATCAAGCTTTTACTCTCCCCAGGATGACACAGGGGTAGAAAAGTCGTTTCGGATCCATGATTTGTTCATCTTTATGAACGTGAGTCTGTCTACATTATCAGTGGAGAGCCGCGTGCGCTTATCTGTCAGCACACCACCAGCAGCGCTGAACACACGTTCAGACAGAACGCTGGCTGCGGGGCATGACAAGATCTCCAAGGCGTAAGTGGCTAGCTCCGGCCATTTATCCAGATTGGAAGCCCAAAAAGAGCAAGGGTCCAGTGACACAGTCATGGCTTCAATGTTTACTTGGAGATACTCCTGTACCATCGTCTCTAGGCGTTGACTATGTGTCAGACTTCTTGTTTCCTGTGACCTTGCAAAGGATGGGCTAAAAAAGTGGTGAAATGATTCCGCAAAATTGATGTTACCAGCAGATACTGTGGTTCTGTTACGGTTTGAGTGCTGAACACTTGACGGTCCCATGGTTGTCAAGTTGGAACTGTGAGATTCACTACGTGCACCACTGGTATTTTGTGGAAAAGCACATGTAAGATTCTGCAACAGTCTCTGCTGATACTCCTGCATGCGTGCATCCCTTTCTATGGCAGGAATAATTTCTGCAAATTTACTTTTGTACCGGGGATCTAACAGTGTGGCAACCCAGTAGTCAGGATTATTTCTAATTCTCACAATTCGAGGGTCATGTTGCAGGTAGTGCAGCAAGAAGGCACTCATGTGTGTTGCGCATCCAGGAGCACCAAGTCCCTGTTGTGTTGGTGGCGAGGTAACAATCATGCTTCCTTCCTCTGTCCTCTCCCCCCAACCTCGCACAACAGAAATGTGATCAAGGTCTCCCTCATCTGATGAGTCTTCCATCAGTTCGTCCTCCACTTCTTCCTGGGCTCCTGCACCTTCCTCACTAGTTTGGCTGCTACCATGCGCCCTGGTAAAACCATCTCCCCCACCCTCACATGCCTGCCGCCTTGGTGCTGCCGACCGTCTGGACCTTGCAGATGTTAGCCCTTCCGCATACAACTCCTCCTCCTCTACTTCCTCCACCTCCTCTTGTGCCACCACCTGACTCCGAATTCTGTTTAACATGTGCTCCAGCATGTAAATCACCGGAATAGTCATGCTGATAATGGCATCGTCAGCACTAAACATCTTCGTCGCCATTTCAAAACTGTGCAGAAGGGTGCATAGGTCCCTGATCTGAGACCACTCCTCCAGCGTGATTTGCCCCACCTCTGGATCTCGTTGGCCCAGGCTATACGTCAGAACGTATTGCACCAGGGCTTGTCGGTGCTGCCACAGTCGCTGCAACATGTGCAGAGTTGAATTCCACCGGGTAGGCACATCGCATTTTAGCCGGTGAAGTGGCAGGCCCAACGACTTCTGTAGGGATGTAAGTCGCTGAGCTGCGGGATGCGAACGGCGGAAGTGAGCACACAGCGACCGTGCCCTCTGCAGAAGGCCATCTAGTCTGGGATAGTGGGCTAAAAATTGCTGGACAACCAGGTTCAACACGTGAGCCATACAAGGCACGTGTGTGACATTGCCCCGGCGAAGGGCCGCACCCAGGTTTGCAGCATTGTCGCACACGGCCTTCCCTGGTTTCAGGTCCAGTGGAGACAACCATTCATGAAATTGGTTCTCCAGAGCTGACCACAACTCCTCAGCTGTGTGACTCATATTTCCCAGACATTTCACTGTAAAAACCGCCTGATGACGTTGAGCCCTACTGCCAGCATAGTAAGGAGGTGTGCAGGATCCCTTCTGCGCAGTTAGAAAGCTTGTGGCATGACCAGACAGGCTTTGGGTGCAGGTGGAAGACCGAGAGGAGGTTGAGGAGGCAGAAGCAGTGGAGGAACTTTGACATAAAGAGGATTGACGCACAACTCGTGGGGACGGCAAGACTTGGACAGCAGCCCCTTGTCCTGCTGTCACCATAGTTACCCAGTGCCCAGTCAGCGACATGTAACGCCCCTGTCCATGCCTACTCGTCCAAGTGTCTGTGGTGAAATGCACCCTGTCACACACAGAGTTTCTCAAAGAAGCGGTGATGTTGTGTGCGACATGCTGGTGGAGCGCAGGCACACCTTTCTTTGAGAAGTAGTGCCGACTGGGCATCTGGTACTGGGGCACTGCGACGGACATAAGGTCTCGAAAATCCTCTGTGTCCACCAGGCGGAAAGGCAGCATTTCTGTAGCCAAGAGCTTGCAGATGGTGAAATTCAACCTCTTAGCTTTCTCATGGCTAGGAGGAAATGGTCTTTTACTTGTCCACATCAGAGGGACCGAGGGCTGGCTATTGTGCTTAGACGGGGTTGATAAGGGTGTCCCCGGCAAACTGCCGGTCTGTGAGGAAGATGCAGGCGGACATGTTAGGTTGCCTTGATCCAAAGGTGGTGCTATCGATGTCGGACAGCGCTCAACATCAGCTGGTGTTACCACCTCCAAAGAAAATGATGACCTGCCAATCACGCTGGCTGTTGCGGGTAAAGAGGTGGCAGGTCTGCTCCCCAAAACAGGTGTGACTGCTGTCCCCCCAGTCACAGAGGATGAAGAGGCCGCGGATGCACAAGATATGGCAGACGGTGGTTGGCCCGGCCGGCTAGGCCGCATTGTAGCACACTGAGCTTCCCACTGCAACTTATGCTTCATGTCCATGTGCCGGTTCATGCATGAAGTACTCAAACTATATATTTTTTGGCCTCTACTTAGCTTTTGCTGACAAATGTTACAGATAACACGAGTTGGGTCATCTTTATCGATCTGAAAAAATGCCCAGGCTATGCAAGGCTTAGCACCCATGCGACCTGAAGAGCCACCACGACTTGTGGTGAGAGGCAGAGTTGTGTTTGAGGATGCAGTTGTTGACGTGCTTCCAGTACTACGTCTCTGTCCAGGAAGGCGCAACCTGACCTCGTCGTCACTAGCATCTTCCTCCACCTCCTCTGCTGACCTCATCTCTTGGCTGACTGTGGGTTGACAGTAAGTGGGATCTCCAACCTCATCATCATCACCCTGTGCGTTATCACACCCGTCGTCCTCAGAGCCAACCTGTTCCTGCCCTGACAAAAAACTAAAGTTGTCGCTCCAATCAGGTATTTGAGTCTTATCATCGTCTTCCTCATTGTCTCCAACAACAGGAGTTACAGTTTGGGAATGAGGGTCTACATTATGGTCAGAACCTTCTGCGTCTGGTCCTGGATCCGACTCAAAAAGATTCTGGGCATCAGTGCAGATCATTTCCTCGTCTGGATTCACAGAAGCGCTGGAGTCGACCTCTGATTCCCAGGCTATAGTATGAGTAAACAGCTCTGCAGATTCAACCATCTGTTCTACCTCATACTCAGACGGGCAGCTGGAGATTTGGGAGCTGTGAGGAAGCAAGTGCGATTGGGGTGACACCTTTGAGGACTGGAGTATTTGTGATGTTGAAGTTGATGTGGAGGAGAGCCCACTTAAAGGAGCACTTGATATCCGTTGAAGCACCTGCTGTTTTTGTGCCTCATCTGGAATTTGTAGCGATTGGCGTGGCCGTAAGAAAGGGATCTTATCACATTGTCCGCTAAAAGAAGTAGACATTTTAGTTTGGCTGGAAGATGGTCTTTCTTCTGCAGATGTTACTGTTGCTTTAACACCTACCCCACGGACACAACCTTTTTTCCCCTTCCCAACACGCCTATTCCCCTTTCCACCAGCAGCAGACCTTTTTCCACTCATTTTGGTGGTTAACTAATTCACAACTCTGGAGTTGTTTGCACAAAAAAACAATGGATGGGAACCGAGCAGAGCTGAGTGGCCAAACTGTGGTATTAGGCCAAAACTATTGGCTGGGTTAGATGCAGAAAAAAATTATATTCAATTTGCAACCTGATGGAGGTCAGTATAGATGGACTAATAGAACAAGTCCCACACACAGCTAGAAGCCCAAATATTTTTTCAGAGGTAGATGCAAAAAAATTTTTTATTCAGTTTGCAACCTGATGGAGGTCTGTATAGATGGATTAATAGAACAAGTCCCACACACAGCTACAAGCCCAATATTTTTTCAGAGGTAGATGCAGAAAAAAAATATATTCAGTTTGCAACCTGATGGAGGTCAGTATAGATGGACTAATAGAGAAAGTCCCACACACTGCTAGAAGGCCAAATATTTTTTCAGAGCTAGATGCAGATAAAAATTATATTCAATTTGCAACCTGATGGAGGTCAGTATAGATGGACTAATAGAACAAGTCCCACACACAGCTAGAAGCCCAAATATTTTTTCAGAGGTACTGTAGATGCAGATAAAAATTATTTTTAATTTCCAACCTGATGGAGGTCAGTATAGGTGGACTAATAGAACAAGTCCCACACACTGCTAGAAGACCAAATATTTTTTCAGAGCTAGATGCAGAAAAAAATTATATTCAGTTTGCAACCTGATGGAGGTCTGTATAGATGGATTAATAGAACAAGTCCCACACACAGCTAGAAGCCCAAATATTTTTTCAGAGGTAGATGCAGATAAAAATTATTTTTAATTTCCAACCTGATGGAGGTCAGTATAGGTGGACTAATAGAACAAGTCCCACACACTGCTAGAAGACCAAATATTTTTTCAGAGCTAGATGCAGAAAAAAATTATATTCAGTTTGCAACCTGATGGAGGTCTGTATAGATGGATTAATAGAACAAGTCCCACACACAGGTAGAAGCCCAAATATTTTTTCAGAGGTAGATGCAGATAAAAATTATTTTTAATTTGCAACCTGATGGAGGTCAGTATAGATGGACTAATAGAGAAAGTCCCACACACTGCTAGAAGGCCAAATATTTTTTCAGAGGTAGATGCAGATAAAAATTATATTCAATTTGCAACCTGATGGAGGTCAGTATAGATGGACTCATAGAACAAGTCCCACACACAGCTAGAAGCCCAAATATTTTTTCAGAGCTAGATGCAGATAAAAATTATATTCAATTTGCAACCTGATGGAGGTCAGTATAGATGGACTAATAGAACAAGTCCCACACACAGCTAGAAGCCCAAATATTTTTTCAGAGGTACTGTAGATGCAGATAAAAATTATTTTTAATTTGCAACCTGATGGAGGTCAGTATAGATGGACTAATAGAGAAAGTCCCACACACTGCTAGAAGGCCAAATCTTTTTTCAGAGCTAGATGCAGATAAAAATTATATTCAATTTGCAACCTGATGGAGGTCAGTATAGATGGACTAATAGAGAAAGTCCCACACACTGCTAGAAGGCCAAATATTTTTTCAGAGCTAGATGCAGATAAAAATTATATTCAATTTGCAACCTGATGGAGGTCAGTATAGATGGACTAATAGAACAAGTCCCACACACAGCTAGAAGCCCAAATATTTTTTCAGAGGTACTGTAGATGCAGATAAAAATTATTTTTAATTTCCAACCTGATGGAGGTCAGTATAGATGAACTAATAGAGAAAGTCCCACACACTGCTAGAAGGCCAAATATTTTTTCAGAGCTAGATGCAGATAAAAATTATTTTTAATTTGCAACCTGATGGAGGTCAGTATAGATGGACTAATAGAGAAAGTCCCACACACTGCTAGAAGGCCAAATATTTTTTCAGAGCTAGATGCAGATAAAAATTATATTCAATTTGCAACCTGATGGAGGTCAGTATAGATGGACTAATAGAGAAAGTCCCACACACTGCTAGAAGGCCAAATATTTTTTCAGAGCTAGATGCAGATAAAAATTATATTCAGTTTGCAACCTGATGGAGGTCAGTATAGATGGACTAATAGAACAAGTCCCACACACAGCTAGAAGCCCAATATTTTTTCAGAGGTAGATGCAGAAAAAAATATATTCAGTTTGCAACCTGATGGAGGTCAGTATAGATGGACTAATACAACAAGTCCCACACACAGCTAGAAGCCCAATATTTTTTCAGAGGTAGATGCAGAAAAAAATATATTCAGTTTGCAACCTGATGGAGGTCTGTATAGATGGATTAATAGAACAAGTCCCACACACAGCTAGAAGCCCAATATTTTTTCAGAAGTAGATGCAGAAAAAAATATATTCAGTTTGCAACGTGATGGAGGTCAGTATAGATGGACTAATACAACAAGTCCCACACACAGCTAGAAGCCCAATATTTTTTCAGAGGTAGATGCAGAAAAAAATATATTCAGTTTGCATCCTGATGGAGGTCTGTATAGATGGATTAATAGAACAAGTCCCACACACAGCTAGAAGCCCAATATTTTTTCAGAGGTAGATGCAGAAAAAAATATATTCAGTTTGCAACCTGATGGATGTCAGTATAGATGGACTAATACAACAAGTCCCACACACAGCTAGAAGCCCAATATTTTTTCAGAGCTAGATGCAGAAAAAAAATTCTATTCAATTTGCAACCTGATGGAGGTCAGTATAGATGGACTAATAGAATGATGCTATGCCCAAAAGATTTTACTTCACTAGGTGCAGTAAAAAAATTGGTATTCTATACACAGGTGGTATATCTTGCAACACAGATAGGCTACTCCACTGACTAACACACTCTGCAATAGGCCAAAAAGGATTAGCTTTGCTAGATTCAGCCAAATGCTGTGAAAAAAACTTGCACAGCACTGGCACAGACCTGCCTGGCAAAAACTGATAGGAACTGATGTAACCTAGTCCTGAAAAGGACTCCAATTACAATTAGTCTTTACTCCCACAATCTATCTATTTAAGAGCACAGACCTGCCTGATAAAAGTCGTAGGAAATGCTGTAACCTAGTCCTTAAAAGGACTGCAATCACAACTATTCCCTACTCCCAAGCTATCTGTAGATTTGTGCGAAAATTGGCTTGAAATTAACAAGGTATAGCGCACACAGCAACAGCGGTGCCGTCTAACACACAGCTGCAGCAGTGAGAAAATGGTGGCGACGGGGAAAATGGCTTGGTCTTAAAGGGCAAGGACATGTGACATACACTGCCAATGACACATGCCCTTGCTTGTGTGAAAAAAAGCACTTCGCTCCGTGTGTGCGCTGCTGATAGGCTGACAGATTGCACCTCCCCACTGTAAATGCGGGAAAGAGAAAAAAAAATGGAGATCTTCATTGTTCCTGCAGAGATCCATCCCCTGCCCCTCCCCCCACCCCGCTGTACACTCAAACTGCGTATTAACATTAATTTTCATCATTACTGAGAAAAAATCCAGTTATGATTTTGGTGCACGAACAGTTATCGAACATAACCTCGAACAGCCGAATTTTTCTCAAATTGTTCGTGTTCGCCGAACAGCTCGAACACCGCCCAAAACAGCTCGAATTTGAGATTGGCGAACAGTTCGAGTAGAACAACGCTCATCTCTAGTTATAATCTCATGTCAGCATTTGTATTTAAAAATCTGAAATCTTGCAGTTTTTACATTGACCATTGGGCCCTCAATAAAATAAACAAGTGATGACAGCTCACTATTGTTGAGCGAGCACTAAAATGCTCAGGTGCCCGAAGCTCGGGCCGAGCTCACCGTGATACTCGGGTGCTCGACCCAAGCAATGAGCCCAATGTTAGTCTATGGGAGACCCGAGCATTTTTGCGGCGGCACCCCCGGCAGTCTGTAGAAAGCCTAAAAAGTGCCCAAAACGATAGTGACAGTGCTCAAATGACATGGGGACAGCATGGGCATCGCCCCAGGAAGCATTTCTGACCCCCAGGTCACTGCTGTCAATAACGTAGTCAGAGGTATTAAGCCACTTTAACGGGCTCACAATAAAACGTTCAAAAACGAAACTGAAACTGTTTTCCTGTGAAATATGTTAAGGAACTTCCTTTCCAGGGTAAAGACTTGAGTATAAGGTAAAATAAATAACTAAAAACAAAAAATACTCCTCCACACCTTGACCTATGTTCACAAGTAGCATTTTTTATGCGTTTTTGCACTTTTGTATTGCTTTCAACCGTGACAAATGCATTCACCGGAAAATGTCATTTTAACATTTTACAATCTTATCTGGCCATGTGCTGTGTGACACATGCATACAGTGCTGAAAAGACATGGGAACAGCATGGGGAAGGCCCCTGGAAGCATCTCTGACACCCAGGTCACTGCCTAAAAGTGTGCCCATCAGAAGTGATCCTTGCCGCATCAGAAGATGCAGACTTGCAACTATTCCCGTGCAAGTCCTAGTCCCAGGGCAGTGTTCAATTGTACCTCCCCCATTCCTTGCAATGCAAGCGAAAGTATGCAGCCTGCCACCCACCCACCCCCAGGCTGCAATACCATACTGCTAGCTTGCTTGCACTTGAAATGGGGCCTTTTAGTTTGGAGGAGGCCGAAGCTGGCCACTACCTCATGGCTGCTTTGGCAGCAAGGTATCCATACTCTGTCCCCAGCCGCCCGGCAGCCGGGTGTCCACGCTCGGTCCCCAGCCGCCAGGTGGTGGCCAGGTGTCCATACTCGGTCCCCAGCCGCCCTGATTTCTCCTTGAAAGTTCCCCCACACTTTTCTTAGCCTGGCCTGCTTTAGGACAGCATTGGACGAGCACACCAGAGAATCAGACTCCTCTGGTGGGCCCTGGCTTCTCCATCAGGGGAGTTGAGAGTGCCAAAGTGAGGAGCATGATGATGATGATAGAAGTTAGCATTTGCTTTGTTTTCTTGGAATGCAAGCGTAAGTGTGCAACCTGCCACCCACCCCCAGGCTGCAATACCATACTGCTAGCTTGCACTTGAAATGGGGCCTTTTAGTTTGGGGGAGGCCAAAGCTGGCCACTACCTCATTGCTGCTTCGGCAGCGAGGTATCCATACTCAGTCCCCAGCTGCCCGGTGGCCGGGTGTCCACGCTTGGTCCCCAGCCGCCAGGGGGCGGCCGGGTGTCCATAAGCGGTCCCCAGACGCCCCTATTTCTCCTTGAAACTTCCCCCACTCTTTTCTTAGCCTGGCCTGCTTTAGGGCAGCATTGGACGAGCCCACCAGAGAACCAGACTCCTCCGGTGGACCCTGGCTTCTCCATCAGGGGAGTTAAGAGTGCCAAGATGAGGAGCATGATGACGATGATAGAAGTTAGCGTCTGCTTTGTTTTCTTGGAATTCAAGCGCATGTATGTAGTAGCGGCTAGGACTGAGGTGGTGAGCGTTTTGGCGCATATCCTACCTCCTCTGAGGATTGCTGGATGTTTTCCTGCTACTATCCCAGTTCTATGACTCCCGTTAAAACAAAGCTTCAGGTGATGAATGTTGGATGAGGTATTGGCAAAGGAGAAAGAGCAGGAGCAACAGGGACCATTCACATCAATATCAGGCCAGTCAACCACACATGTCTTGTAGGATATGTTTCTGTACCAAAAGGAGCGGTTCGGCTACACAGTTATAGGGCATGCAGTGAGTGCAATGCCTACCAAAAATTTCGAGGCACTCCAATTGGAAGTGACATGGAGGTCAGAGGGCCTTAACTAAACCGTTTTTTCCATTTATAGCAACTGGGTCTCCTGTGCACTGTTGGCCTAAGCAGTGAATGGAAGGCTTTCCAAAAATTATGAGCAACTGCAATGCCCCTTGAAACAGACGTGGATTACAGCATACTAAAACCTTCTACCCATTATTCGGGAGTGGGTCTCCCTTAGTGTTCGCCTATGCATTGAAAAGCAAAAGCTGACTAAAATTAGGAGGAAAAGCAATGTCCGTTGGAAGAATGGTGGAGGTCGCAGTGGAATAAAAAGACAATATCAATGCCCCTTGGAAAAGTGGTGGAGGTCGCAGTAGCTTAACAAGACGGTTTTAATGACCCTTGGAAGAGACGTGGAGGTTGCAGAAGCATAACAAGATGGTTTTAATGCCCCTTGGAAGAATGGTGAAGGTCGCAGTAGCTTATCAAGACGGTTTTAATGCTCCTTAGAAAAGTGGTGGTGGTCGCAGTAGCTTAACAAGACGGTTTTAATGCCCCTTGGAAGAGACGTGGAGGTCGCAGTGGAATAAAAAGACAATATCAATGCCCCTGGGAAAAGTGGTGGAGGTCGCAGTAGCTTAACAAGACGGTTTTAATGCCCCTTGGAAGAGACGTGGAGGTCGCAGTGGAATAAAAAGACAATATCAATGCCCCTGGGAAAAGTGGTGGAGGTCGCAGTAGCTTAACAAGACTGTTTTAATGACCCTTGGAAAAGTGGTGGAGGTCGCAGTGGAATAAAAAGACAATATCAATGCCCCTGGGAAAAGTGGTGGAGGGCGCAGTAGCTTAACTAGACGGTTTTAATTCCCCTTGGAAGAATGGTGGAGGTCGCAGTGGCTTAACAAGATGGTTTTAATGCCCCTTGGAAAAGTGGTGGAGGTCGCAGTAGCTTAACAAGACGGTTTTAATGCCCCTTGGAAGAATGGTGAAGGTCGCAGTAGCTTATCAAGACGGTTTTAATGCTCCTTAGAAAAGTGGTGGTGGTCGCAGTAGCTTAACAAGACGGTTTTAATGCCCCTAGGAAGAGACGTGAAGGTCGCAGTGGACTAAAAAGACAATATCAATGCCCCTGGGAAAAGTGGTGGAGGTCGCAGTAGCTTAACAAGACGGTTTTAATGACCCTTGGAAAAGTGGTGGAGGTCGCAGTGGAATAAAAAGACAATATCAATGCCCCTGGGAAAAGTGGTGGAGGGCGCAGTAGCTTAACAAGACGGTTTTAATTCCCCTTGGAAGAATGGTGGAGGTCGCAGTGGCTTAACAAGATGGTTTTAATGCCCCTTGGAAAAGTGGTGGAGGTCGCAGTAGCTTAACAAGACGGTTTTAATGCCCCTTGGAAGAGACGTGGAGGTCACAGTGAAATATTAAGACAATATCAATGCCCATGGGAAAAGTGGTGGAGGTCACAGTAGCTTAACAAGACGGTTTTAATGCCCCTTGGAAGAGACGTGGAGGTCGCAGTAGCTTAACAAGACAGTTTTAATGCCCCTTGGAAAAGTGGTGGAGGTTGCAGTGGAATAAAAAGACAATATCAATGCCCCTGGGAAAAGTGGTGGAGGTTGCAGTAGCTTAACAAGACGGTTATAATGCCAGTTGGAAGAGACGTGGAGGTCGCAGTAGCTTAACAAGACGGTTTTAATGCCCGTTGGAAGAGACATGGAGGTCGCAGTAGCTTAACAAGACGCTTTTAATGCCCCTTGAAAAGTGGTGGAGGTCGCAGTGGAATTAAAAGACAATATCAATGCCCCTGGGAAAAGTGGTGGAGGTCGCAGTAGCTTAACAAGACGGTTTTAATGCCCCTTGGAAGAGACGTGGAGGTTGCAGTAGCTTAACAAGACAGTTTAAATGCCTCTTGGAAGAGCCATGCAGTGCAGCATCTTAAAAACATTATTCCCTTTATTGGGGAGTGGGTCTCCCATAGTCTTTGCCTATGCCTTCCAAGCAAAAGCTGCCAAAAATTAGGACGGAGGAACTTGCAATGCTGGCAACAAGGACCAAGGTCACCCTGGTGGTATAGTGGTGGTGAAGGCTGAGGATAAGGAGAAGAAAAAAATACAGCGGAAATAAGGAAGTGTATACCCATGTGTGGGTGTGAAGCGATGCATGGGAATACACCTCCCGAAATAACACAGTGGATTTGACTTTATGTTACTCTGCTGTCATTTGGTGGTGATGAGAAGTCTGGCCCAATCCAGCCCTTGTTCATTTTGATAAGGGTCAGCTTGTCAGCATTGTCAGTTGACAGGCGAGTGCGCTTATCTGTTATAATTCCCCCAGCAGCACTAAAAACACGCTCCGATAACACGCTAGCGGCAGGGCAGGCCAGGACCTCCAAGACGTTCACAGCGAGTTCATTCCAAGTGTCCAGCTTGGATACCCAAAAATTTAAAGGCACAGAGGAATCGAGGAGGATGCTGGTATGGTCGGCAAGGTACTCCCTCACCATCTTTTGAAACTTTCCACTCCTTGTGAGAGTACCCTGCGCCTCAGGGCCTGTAAGCTGGGCGGGTGTCAGAAAACTGTCCCAGAATGTTGACAGAGTTCCCCTGCATCTGCTGGATTGGAGTTTTGTCTCTCTCGCCTGTACGCCTTGATTGGTCAACGAACTGTGACCTCTGCCTCTAGCGTGTTCAGATGGGAATTTTTTTAACAGTTCTGCAGCAAGGGCCTTCTGGTACTGCCACATTTTTGCAGACTTCTCCACCTCAAGAATAAGAGAGTGAAAGTTCTCCTTGTAGCGGGGGTCTAAAAGTGTCACCAACCAGTAATGACTGTCACCCAACATTTTGACAATGCGAAGGTCACGGTTAAGGCAGCTTAAAATAAAGTCAGCCATGCGTGCCAGACTGGTAACGGGCAAGACTACCGTGTCCTCACCCTGATGACGACTGACCATGCTCTCCTCCTCCCCCTCCTCCTCCCCCCTGTCCTCAGGCCACCCACACTAACTGACCGTCTACAGCACATGATACCAGCTCCTGTTCTTCCTCCTTCTCCTCCTCTCCCTCATTGCCCCCCAATTGCCCCCCAATGCACATTGGGATGAGATGAGGTTGGGCTGTGTGTAATCGCCCATTATGGGTTCTTGAACCATCTCATCATACTCTGGCTGCAATGCCTCCTCTTTAATTCTCTGCAGAGAGCATTGTAAAAGACAGACAAGTGGGATGCTGACGCTAATTATGGCGTCATCGCCACTCACCATCTTGGTGGACTCCTCCAAGTTTGTCAGGATGGTACATATGTCAGACATCCAAGTCCACTCCTGAGGTCTTATGTGTGGAGTCTGACCTGAATATCGACGGCCTTATTGCAGCTGGTACTCCACAACTGCTCTCTTCTGCTCACAAATCCTTTGCAACATGTGGAGAGTAGAGTTCCAACGTGTGGGGACATCACACACTAGTCGGTGTGCCGGAAGCTGCAAACGCTGCTGCAACACAGCAAGGGCGGCGTAAGCTGTAGCCTACTTCTGAAAATGAGCTGACAGGCGGCGTACTTTGATGAGCAGATCTGGCAACTCGGGGTACGATTTAAGAAACGGCTGAACCACGAGGTAAAGCACATGACCCAGGCATGGTACGTGTGTGATCTCGCCTCGCCTCAGAGCTGCCAGCAGTTTACGGCCATTGTCATACACGACCATGCCTGGATGTAGGTTCAGCGGTCTCAGCCACAGATCTGCCTGCTCTTTCACAGCTGTCCACAACTCACAAGCAGTGTGAAGTTTATCACCTAAGCTTATGAGTTTCAGCACAGCCTGTTGCCGCTTGGCTGAGGCAGTACTGCAGTGCTTCCAGCTTGTAACTGATGTGGTGATATCTGAGATGGAGGCTGAACATGAGGAGGAGGATGATGCACAGGAGCTGTACACTGTGGGGGCAACTCTGACTGACATAGAGCCCGCAATCCTCGGTGTGGGGAGGATGTGTTCCGTCCCAAGCTCCGACTGGGTCCCGGCTTCCACTATGTTTACCCAGTGTGCCGTCAGGGAGATGTACCGTCCCTGGCCACAAGCACTTGTCCACATGTACGTTGTCAGGAGGACTTTCCCAGTAACTGCGTTGTTGAGGGCACGGCAGATGTTTTGGGACACGTGCTTGTGTAGTGCGGGGATTGCACAACGGGCAAAATAGTGTCGACTGGGGACAGAGGGATGGCCTCCGCCATAAGGTTGCGGAAGGATTCCGTCTCCACCAGCCTAAAAGGCAGCATTTCCAACGCAAGCAGTCTTGAAATGTGTGAATTTAGGACTGTGGCCTGTGGGGCATTGGCTGCGAATTTGCGCTTTCGTTCAAAGCTCTGGGATATGGACAATTGAACGCTGCGGTGGGACATGGAAGTGGACTTTCATGCTGTTTCTTGAGAAACTGCCATAACAAGTGAAGACTGAGATGAGGGGGCATCTTTGCATGCTGTATAGACAGGGGATTGCCTTGCACGTACAACATGGGGTTTTATTACACACACAACAGCGGAAGAAGCAGTGGTGACACCCGCTGACACTGGTCGTGGACCCTGGGGTTCGCCCCATAAAGTCGGGTGCTATGCAGCCATGTGCCTGATCATGCTGCTGGTGGTCAGGCTGGTAGTTTTGTCACCCCTGCTGATGCTGGCATGGCAGGTGGTACAAATGGCCTTTTTGGGGTTATCATCAGAGTCTTTAAAAAAATTCCAGACTCTGGAAGACCTACCGGTTGTACTGGCGACCTCCCTCGTGTTGGTGTTATGGGGAACTGTTACCCGCCTTCTGTGTGCGGCCACCACACTGGTTCTTCCTGTCTGTTGGGGTACTCTGCCTCCCTCACCCTGTGTGCTGCTGGCCTCGCTCTGCGTGTCCTCCTGCCCCGTTGTGTCAGTTACTAGATCATCCACCACCTCCTCCTCTTCCACTTGTGCACCACGATCCTCCTCCTCACTTCGTGGCAATTGTGTCTCGTCATCGTCCACCTCTTGTGACAAATTGCCAGCGTCGACTTCCTGTGGCCGTGGCTGTTCAAGTATTTGGGCATTGCTACATGAGATCTCGTCTTCCACCACTTCAAGCGGAGCAGGCGAGGGGCACAAATATGGAAATGGGCCAGAGAACAGCTCGTCAGAGTGTCCAAGTGTGGGATCAGTTGCTGTCTGACGACATTCGGCATGGTGGGAGGAAGGAGCATCAGGGTGAGGAGGAGTATGCGGTTGAGACTCACGGCTACTAATACTTGACTGTGTGGAAGACAGACCGGAGGTGGTGGTGCCCATGTAACTGGAAGTATTATCTGCTATCCAATTAATAACCTGTTCACACTGATCAGTTTGCAGTACTGGTGTTGTAGCGTGCTACCCTAGTAATTTGGTCAAGAAGTGGGAGCGAGAAGATGTGGCTGTTGGTTGTGGCACATTTTCACCTTGGCCACCGCCCCATCCTCTACACGCACCATCACCAGAACGTCCAGTTCCACGTCCCTTGCCACGCGCCTTGCCTATTGTAAATGAAGTAAAATCGCTTACACTCACACTATCAATGGAAAAAGGGTAATAATAAGGAGATGAGAACCGTGGAAGAGGAAAACCACAGTTCTATTTGTCTAGCCTACACCAGAATCTTTTAAACAGATATATTTGTGACTGAACAGACAGGGAGACACTATTACTGTTTTTTTTTTACGTAAAACAGGCCAAAAGCTGGATAATACAGAGATTTGAACCATGGAGCTGCAAAACCACAGTTCTAATTTACTGGTGTATACCAGACTTTTTTAAATAGATATATTTTGGGCTGAACAGTCAGCGACACACTCAAACTGTTTTTTTTTATGTAAAAAAGACCCAAAAGTGGATAATAAAGAGATTTGTCCCGTGGAACTGCAAGACCACAGTTATAGTTATGTGGTGTACACCAGACTCTTTTAAACAGATATATTGGTGTCTGACCAGTCAGGGAGTCACTATTACTGTTTTTTTTTACGGCAAAAAAATGCCAAAAGCAGGATAATACAGAGATTTGACCCGTGAAACTGCAAAACCACAGTTATAGTTATGTGGCGTACACCAAACTCTTTTAAACAGATATATTGGTGTCTGACCAGTCAGGGAGACACTATTACAGTTTTTTTTTATGGCAAAAAAATGCCAAAAGCAGGATAATTCAGAGATTTGACCCGTGAAACTGCAAAACCACAGTTATAGTTATGTGGCGTACACCTAACTCTTTTAAACAGATATATTGGTGTCTGACCAGTCAGGGAGACACTATTACAGTTTTTTTTTATGGCAAAAAATGCTCAAAACATTATAATACAGAGATTTGACCCGTGGAACTGCAAAACCACAGTTATATTTTTCTGGCCTACACCAGACTCTTTTAAACAGATATATTGGTGTCTGAGCAGTCAGGGAGTCACTATTACTGTTTTTTTTTTACGGCAAAAAATGCAAAAAGCAGGATAATACAGAGATTTGACCCGTGGAACTGCAGAACCACAGTTATAGTTATGTGGCGTACACCAAACTCTTTTAAACAGATATATTGGTGTCTGACCAGTCAGGGAGACACTATTACAGTCTTTTTTATGGCAAAAAATGCCCAAAACAGGATAATACAGAGATTTGACCCATGGAACTGCAAAACCACAGTTATATTTTGCTGGCCTACATCAGATTCTTTTAAAAAGACATATTGGTGTCTGAACAGTCAGTGAGACACTATTACTGTTTTTCTGTTTTTTTCTTACGGCAAAAAATGCAAAAAGCAGGATAATACTGAGATTTGACCCGTGGAACTGCAAAACTACAGTTATAGTTATGTGGTTAACACCAGACTCTTTCAAACAGATATATTGGTGTCTGACCAGTTAGGGAGACACTATTACAGTCATTTTTTATGGCAAAAAATGCCCAAAAGCAGGATAATACAGAGATTTGACCCGTGGAACTGCAAAACCACAGTTATAGTTATGTGGCATACACCAGACACTTTTAAACAGAAATATTGGTGTCTGACCAGTCAGGGAGACACTATTACAGGTTTTTTTTATGGCAAAAAATGCCAAAAGCAGGATAATACTGAGTTTTGACCTGTGGAACTGCAAAACCACAGTTATAGTTATGTGGCGTACACCAGAATATTTTAAACAGATATATTTGTGACTGAACAGACAGGGAGACACTATTACTGTTTTTTTTTTACGTAAAACAGGCCAAAAGCTGGATAATACAGAGATTTGAACCATGGAGCTACAAAACCACAGTTCTAATTTACTGGCGTATACCAGACTTTTTTAAATAGATATATTTTGGGCTGAACAGTCAGCGACACACTCAAACTGTTTTTTTATGTAAAAAAGACCTAAAAGTGGATAATACAGAGATTTGTCCTGTGGAACTGCAAGACCACAGTTATAGTTATGTGGTGTACACCAGACTCTTTTAAACAGATATATTGGTGTCTGACCAGTCAGGGAGACACTATTACAGTTTTTTTTTATGGCAAAAAATGCCAAAAGCAGGATAATACAGAGATTTGACCCGTGAAGCTGCAAAACCACAGTTATAGTTATGTGGCGTACACCAAACTCTTTTAAACAGATATATTGGTGTCTGCCCAGTCAGGGAGACACTATTACAGTTTTTTTTTACGGCAAAAAATGCTCAAAACATTATAATACAGAGATTTGACCCGTGGAACTGCAAAACCACAGTTATATTTTTCTGGCCTCCACCAGACTCTTTTAAACAGATATATTGGTGTCTGAGCAGTCAGGGAGTCACTATTACTGTTTTTTTTTTACGGCAAAAAATGCAAAAAGCAGGATAATGCAGAGATTTGACCCATGGAACTGCAAAACCACAGTTATAGTTATGTGGCGTACACCAGACTCTTTTAAACAGATATATTGGTGTCTGACCAGTCAGGGAGACACTATTACAATTTTTTTTTATGGCAAAAAAATGCCAAAAACAGGATAATACAGAGATTTGACCCGTGAAACTGCAAAACCACAGTTATAGTTATGTGGCGTACACCAAACTCTTTTAAACAGATATATTGGTGTCTGACCAGTCAGGGAGACACTATTACAGTTTTTTTTACGGCAAAAAAATGCTCAAAACATTATAATACAGAGATTTGACCCGTGGAACTGCAAAACCACAGTTATATTTTTCTGGCCTACACCAGACTCTTTTAAACAGATATATTGGTGTCTGAGCAGTCAGGGAGTCACTATTACTGTTTTTTTTTTACGGCAAAAAATGCAAAAAGCAGGATAATACAGAGATTTGACCCGTGGAACTGCAAAACCACAGTTATAGTTATGTGGTGTACACCAGACTCTTTTAAACAGATATATTGGTGTCTGGCCAGTCAGGGAGACACTATTACAGTCTTTTTTATGGCAAAAAATGCCCAAAACAGGATAATACAGAGATTTGACCCGTGGAACTGCAAAACCACAGTTATATTTTTCTGGCCTACATCAGATTCTTTTAAACAGATATATTGGTGTCTGAACAGTCAGTGAGACACTATTACTGTTTTTCTGTTTTTTTCTTACGGCAAAAAATGCAAAAAGCAGGATAATACTGAGATTTGACCCGTGGAACTGCAAAACCACAGTTATAGTTATGTGGTTAACACCAGACTCTTTTAAACAGATATATTGGTGTCTGACCAGTCAGGGAGACACTATTACAGTCATTTTTTATGGCAAAAAATGCCCAAAAGCAGGATAATACAGAGATTTGACCTGTGGAACTGCAAAACCACAGTTATAGTTATGTGGCATACACCAGACACTTTTAAACAGAAATATTGGTGTCTGAATAGTCACAGACACACTAAATTTTTTTTTTTTGGGGGGGAGGATACCATAAGGTTAATAAGACGCGTATTTGGACAGTCTGTCTAAGGAAAAAGAATAAATACAGGATTTAGATGAAAAAAAAAATTTTTCCTAGCCCCTGAGACCGGGGTGATAAGTCTAGCAATTTGACCAACAGGAGCACACAGGACTGTAATGCAGTGTTTGCTAGTATAACCACTGCGTCTCCTATACAGCCTGCCTGCCTGATATCTGGGATGGATATTAGTCCTGAGAAGGACTGTTTGTTTGATTTGGCAGGCTTTAGAGACCCTACACTACCTATTTCGCACTATATATCTCTCCCTAACTCAGCAGCACTTTCCCTACACCGTCTGATCCGGAGCGACTGTGTCCAAGATGGCGGCGTCCGGTTTTAAATGCTCGAGGTGATGCTGTGCGGCCAGCCAATCACTGTAATGCCCACAAACAACATGGCTGCGGCATTACAGTGACTGGCTGGCAGTCCCTGCATGTTCATTGGCTCTGCAAAGAGCGCCAAACGTGCAGAGCGGAGACCCGAACTCCCGCCCGAGTAACCCGGAAATGCTCGGTGCTCGGGCGAGTAACGAGCAGTGTCGAGCATGCTCGCTCAACACTACAGCTCACCTATCTGGACGATAGAGTCCCTCCCGAGCATGAAGTCTAGTATCCAGCAAGCAAGTCCTTCAAAAAACA
The DNA here is from genome assembly GCF_046119375.1 of Phyllobates terribilis. Classification (NCBI taxonomy): domain Eukaryota; kingdom Metazoa; phylum Chordata; class Amphibia; order Anura; family Dendrobatidae; genus Phyllobates; species Phyllobates terribilis. The sequence goes on along the minus strand of NW_027362761.1, from coordinate 403,576,194 downwards.
TCCAGCTTTACTCAAACTATATTAAAATCTACATGGAGCCCATATACAGTGTGTATATACACATATATATATATATATATATATATATATATATGCAAATATATATATATATATATATATATATATATATATATACATACACTACCGTTCAAAAGTTTGGGGGTCACCCAGACAATTTTGTGTTTTCCGTGAAAACTCATACTTTTATTTATCAAATGAGTTGCAAAATGAATAGAAAATATAGTCTAGACATTGACAAGGTTAGAAATAATGATTTTTATTTGAAAGAATAATTTTCTCCTTCAAACTTTGCTTTCATCAAAGATTGCTCCCTTTGCAGCAATTACAGCATTGCAGACCTATGGCATTCTAGCTGTTAATTTGCTGAGATAATCTTGAGAAATTTCACCCCATGCTTACTGAAGCCCCTTCCACAAGTTGGATTGGCTTGATGGGCACTTTTTGCGTACCATACGGTCAAGCTGCTCCCACAACAGCTCAATGGGGTTGAGATCTGGTGACTGCGCTGGCCAGTCCATTACAGATAGAATACCAGCTGCCTTCTTCTTCCCTAAATAGTTCATGCATAATTTGGAGGTGTGCTTTGGGTCATTGTCCTGTTGTAGGATGAAATTGGCTCCAATCAAGCGCTGTCCACAGGGTATGGCATGGCGTTGCAAAATGGAGTGATAGCCTTCCTTATTCAAAATCCCATTTACCTTGTACAAATCTCCCACTTTACCAGCACCAAAGCAACCCCAGACCATCACATTACCTCCACCATGCTTGACAGATGGTGTCAGGCACTCTTCCAGCATCTTTTCAGTTGTTCTGCGTCTCACAAATGTTCTTCTGTGTGATCCAAACACCTCAAACTTTGATTCGTCTGTCCATAAAACTTTTTTCCAATCTTCCTCTGTCCAATGTCTGTGTTGTTTTGCCCATATTAATCTTTTCCTTTTATTAGCCAGTCTCAGATATGGCTTTTTCTTTGCCACTTTGCCCTGAAGGCCAGCATTCCGGAGTCGTCTCTTTACTGAAGACGTTGACACTGGTGTTTTGCGTGTACTATTTAATAAAGCTGCCAGTTGAGGAGCTGTGAAGCATCAATTTCTCAAACTAGAAACTCTTATGTACTTGTTTTGTTGCTCAGTTGTGCAGCGGGGCGTCCCACTTCTCTTTCTACTCTGGTTAGAGCCTGTTTGTGCTCTCCTCTGAAGGGAGAAGAACACCTTTGTAGGAAATCTTCAGTTTTTTGGAAACTTCTGTCGAGTTTCACATGAAAGTTCTCTTTTTCTGGCCATTTTGAGAGTTTCATAGAACAAACAAATGTAATGCTCCATATTCTCAACTAGCTCAAAGGAAGGTCAATTTTATAGCTTCTCAAATCAGCCAAACCATTTTCAGCTGGGCTAACATACTTGTGCAAGGGTTTTCTAAACATCCATTAGCCTTCTTACACAGTTAGCAAACACAATGTACCATTAAAACACTGGAGTGGTGGTTATTGGAAATGGGCCTCTATACACCTATGTAGATATTGCAATAAAAACAAGATGTTTGCAGATAGAATAGTTATTTACCACATTAACAATGTATAGAGTGTATTTTAGCTTCATTGAAAATAAATGTGCATTTGTTTCAAAAATAAAGAAATTTCTAAATGACCCCAAACTTTTTAACGGTAGTGTATATATATATATATATATGTATATATATATATATATATATATATATACACACAGAAAATCTGACCAATATCAGTAAAGATGATACAATATTTTGGAATTTGAATTGGTCAACGTTGACAACTTTTTCCAAAGGATGTGATTTGCGGTAAATGAATTCGCCATGAATCCCAAGTGTTGCTAAGTTTATATTTGCTCAGAAAATATGTGTAACACTCCGAGTCCATGACTATACTTAACCCCTTTCTATCTCTTTAATACATCCACAGCATTTGAAAGGCTAAAGTGCCTTCAAACTATTCGGCTAGGGGAAAGTGGGTAGTACCAACCAACATCTCATTTATTACACTACACAGACTTCTTAGGTTACATAAATTTCAAAAATTGTCCAAAAATTATCCCTTTTTGGGGAAGATGCCCTCCTTGCTGGTGTGCATACACAGGCGGTGCAAACAGTAGTAGCCGTGGGGTAAAAATGAAGCTGTGTAGTATCAGTAGAGCTGTGTTCTTTACTAAATGAAAAAGCAATAACTTTTTCAAAAAATATCCAAAAAATTATCCCTTTATTTAGTGAGCAGGTTAGATGTTTTGAAAATTAAGAAGTAAAGGTTTCTCAACTAAAGTTGCAAGAACAGGTTTGCTATTCTCAAGATAAAACAATTGCAAAGGCTTTTCATCAAGCTGCTCAAACAATATCCCTTTCTTTGGAGCAGGAACAGGCTAGTTGATTCCAAAGTGAAGAAGCAATTACTTTTAAACAAGCCGTGAAAAAAATGATCCTTAATTTGGGAGCTGTTTCATGTTTGTGTACCCTAAAGAAAATAGAATGCTTTCCATTCTTAAAATGATAAAATAACTACAAAGGATTTTTATCAAGCTGTCCAAAAGTTATCACTTTCTTTGAAACAGTAACAGGCTAGTTGATTTCAAAGTGAAGACGCAATGGCTTGTAAATAAGCTGTGAAAAAAATGATCCTTACTTTGGGAGATGTTTCATTTTTGTGTACCCTGAAGCAATGTATGTTTCCCAGTCACAGTGCAATATTGCTATACAACACAACAAACAAGCATACAAAATGTCTGTGAGAGTTTTGTGGCAGTGAAAGTGAAATCCATACGGTATAAAATTATGACATGTCAGGCAAGGAGATGTCTCTCAGTGTAGGGCCAGCAATGGTAGAATCTTCAGCAGTATAGTATAGCAGTATAAAACACAGTGTGCAGCCAGGAGATCTGTGGCTGGCACATCTGTGCAGTGAAAGTGGCAAGAGCAGAAATGACATGGAAGAAAAATAGGACAGGGCAGGCAAAGAGAGGTCTGGTAATGTAAGGTCAGTAGCGACACCCTATGAAGCAGCAGTACAGCATAGCCATATACAACACAATGTGCTGCTAGGAGATGTGGGGCTGGTTTGTCTGTGCAGTGGCAGAGACAGAAGCAGAAGCCACATGGAATAAAAATATAATGGTTCAGGAAAGAAGATGTCTGGCAGTGTAGAGCCGGCAACAGCAGCTCCAGCAGCAAAAGTACAGTAGAGCACTATTAAACATAGTGTGCAGCCAGGAGATGTATGACAGGTGTAGCTTTGCAGTGGCAGTGACAGAAGCTGAAGGGTATAAAAATAAAACAGGTAAGGCAAAGATATGTCTTGCCATGTATGGTCAGCAATGATAGCCTTGGCAACAGTAATGAAGTATAAATGACAAGATGGATAGGAAATAGATTCCTGGTCATGCATAGACCATTATCACTGGTGAAAGCAGAACAGTGTAGAAGACAGACAATGACAGGCAGGCAGGTAGATGGTACGGCAGATATAATCATTGGCATTTGTAATAAGAGCATGAAGCAGTGATGGACTATACCATGGAGCAAGCAAACTGGAGTGTAGGTTACTTTGAGATCCAGTGTCGGCAGCTGATGAAGGATGTGTGTTGTCTACTGAACCCTTTTGAAAAGGTAACAAAATTGTGTTAGTATGGGCTCGTGTGGCATCAACAATGCAAGAATGCAAGAGGGGATAGAGAAAGAACGCTAGTTTTCATATGTTGAGTGCTGCCCTGTGTCTCCAGGGGACCCCCAAGGTCCATGGAACATGCAGGAGTATTTCAAGGGGAGGAAATGGAAATGAAGAAGGACAATGGCCAACAGATGATGGATGTGGAAGGTACATAGACTTGGTGCAAGCAGGGGACATGGCAGACAGTCAGAGTGAAAAAGAATGACTATAAAATAATGGCAAGCATTGCAAGCTATATGCTACAATGCCTGTGGTAGGACAGATGTATTTTTAACATGGAGCACAGTGATGACTATTGGTTAGCCACAATTTTAGACCCTCACTATGACATGAATCAATTTTGGGGGGAAAATTCAGAAAAGCTGGCGAACTTGAATTTCAAACCATCTGCTTATCTCTAATTAATACATTTATTATCAGGAAATAAAAACATAAAAAATATGTTCTCGTCTGGATTTGGTTTTAGCAAGTGACACATTTCATTTAAATAAAAAAAGCATGAAATAAAAAAAATCAATTCTGCAATATATTTAGTGCTGTAATATCTTGATCACACAATTATAAAATTCTATTATGGAGACTAGCATGGAGCAAAGATCAATTGGAACATTAGTCCAAAGAACATTTTCAAAACCTCCAATTCTTGATCCATCATTAAACAGATATTGGCTTCTGACACATTTATGAGGATGGAGTCAGTGTGGCCTTATGTTTGAATAGTAAAGATGATAACTAGGTGCACATTATGTCACATTCTTATAATAAATATCTTGAGATGAACAATAATTGCTGGTAATGCAGCTGTGAATGTTCAAAACAAACATGCAAACTTTGATTTTATGTTCATCTTGGCCTTGACTGTCTTATGGATTTAATTATTATTACTGGAATGTTGGTAAGTGGTAGTATCTCTGTGCAGTAGACAGGCCAAAGACAAGGAATGAACTCATTCAGCTTTTAATTGCAGTCTATTAAAGCATAGTAAATTAAACCTGAAGACAAATTGGAATCTTTAATGACGGGATGTAGACTTCTTCTTGTGAAAGCTGAATTCACTTTTCTTAAAATTAAAAACACTTTGGAAAACAACTTGATAATTATATATGTTTTATGTTTGGATATCAACACATCATCTAATGCCATTGGAAGCATCCATTAATCAAAATGTACCTACTGCAACCACCTTTCAAGGTAGAGAAGGGGGCAGGTTGTCCCCATTCTCCTGCTAGGTGGGGTTTCAAAAAGTAGGACCTATACCCTTTAGACATTTATAGTATGTCCTGTGGATATAGCAATAATATTTGTTAATACTGAAGATGGAATGCTTTCATCTTTTCCATTGATTTTATAAAATATATGACTAGCATAGCATCTATATGACTTTTGTTATATATCATAAGTACAGCAGGGAATACTAGAGCTGTAGATAATCACAGTGATATTTAAATGTCTTGACAAAATATTTAATGAGCTTCCCTTTTCTATGGCCTGACATATGGTCTAATAATCTGTTTCGCAAAAAAAAAAAGACATGCCCATTCAGCGAGCAATATGCACAGCATGGAAGCATGAAGAATGATCGCTTATACATCATCGCGCCAAGTGAACATTCTTGTTTGATTTCTGTAGATTACATTTTCTCGCATTGTGTATATAAACTCTGAATATATTTAAATACATAGCAACAAATGGAGTACAGAACAGAAAACATGAAACTGGAGACAAGCCTGGAAAATAAATCACAGGGTCACAGTGACCTATACTACACCAGCATGAAAGAAATAAGGCAAAGTTAGTTATTTAGAAATCACAGGTTTACAATATTTACTTGACATTTCCTTTGCATACTTTAGTTGTTGCCATGCTTTCGTTATTTAAAGAGGCTCTAATGCAGATAGTTATGTGTTATGTACTATGTAACTGAGCAGGAAGGATTATCTCCCCTCTATAATAAGTATTTATTGTCCCTGGGGGTTCTGTTTGCTGCATGAGTTTGTTTGGTCTCATAAGAAAGCTTTTATGGGCAGAGTCTTCATACACTAAAGTCATTTAAAATATACCTTGAAACTGCAGGGATGAGCGCGTCCTTCATGTGTATGTACACAAATAATGCTGCAAATATCGGTTCTTGAGACCTCCTCCTGGGGATACCTTTACCACGTAGGAAGGGAAATAAAAGCTGAGTGCTATATCTACAGCATTCTGTTAGTTAAAGGGGTTGTGACTGTGTGACTGCAGACTTATGAATCCCCCAGCACACACACTGTGCGCTGCCGGGAATGTCCGATTTCTGAGCCAGGACCGGAAGGTATGTATGAGTTATATATACTCCTGGCCAGTAAGTGTGGCCTCGCTACATACACTTGTATGGAGCGAGGCCCACTGGATGGCCGTGTCACTAGAGGGGGCGCGGCCTTGCTCAATACAAGTGTCTGGAGCGAGGCTACGCCCACTAGACGGGCCCTGGCTTGGAGTATGTATAAACACATACATACCCTCCGGTCCCGGCTCAGAAACCGGTGAATCCCATTAGCGCACAGTGACTGCAGACTTGACAACCCCTTTAATAAGTAAGGTATAACGCATTATCAAACCCTTTATGCAGATTTTTAAGTTCTATGTCTAGGGGAGGTGGTTATCTACCTTTGCAATGTTTTTGATGGCAACAATAGAACAGTTATCAGCGAAGCTAAATAGTAGTAAAAAAAGCCATATTAAAATATTAGAAGTTTACAGTATTCATTGTATGGTAACTATGACCTGGAAACATGATTCTCCACGTCATTAATATTACAGTGACACCAAGCTTGCATACATTTTTTTAGATTTAAGTGGTGAACAAAAATTATTAAGTTTGTAAAAATTATTTTGGTTTGTGTTGTCACTCACTGAGACCCGTAACGTTTTTATTTTTCCATTTAATGGAGCTGTGGTGAAGCGTAATAGCAAATATGTTTTTTTTATTATTAATTTCTTTCATTTTTTTTTAATGGTGGAATGAGGTGAATCAAAATTTTATATATTTTTTTTAAAACACTTTTTTATATTTCACTTTGTTTTTTAGTCCTCTTAGGGAACTTGAACCTTCTATTGTCTTATCTCTTATACTATTGTTATGGCAAATGCATATATGCACATATTATTGTTTTTCTCATCTAGCTAAGCACTATGTTACATACCCATGTATATATGCCTTAGCTTTATAAGTATTGTTCATAAAAGCAACGAGACACAGTGTTGGCTTTGTTTGAAACTGTTGAAGTAATTGAGAACTAGTTTAAGCTGGTTCTTGGGAGAAGTTAGCAGAATCCATGATTTACAGCCTTTGTACTGGTGACTCCTGTGCATTCTCCTGTCTCTGATGCATCGCTCCTAATTTGACCAGCACTGGTGGATCTAGAGATCCCTTGTGTCTCGCCCCAAATTAGCTCTTCCAGGAAAAGTGTTTCGACGACACTATATACTGCAATATTGTAGTTTATAGTTAAAATTTCAGTCTCCTACAAAGCTCAACCTTTTACCAAGATGGCACTGGCTTCCACCAGGTGCATGCACTGCCTTCTTGATGCTCCACACAGCAAAAAGCTGAGCTATGAAGGAGGCTGCAATTTTTCCCAAAAACTACAACACTCTTGCATTGCAGTATATAGTGTCGTGGAAACCGCTCCATTTAAATGCTACTGTCAGAGATTGACAGCGGCATCTAAATTGATCAATCAGAGCTCTGCTTCTAGCTGCTGCTGTTGGACAGATTTCAGCTATTAAACTTAGATGGCATCTACTGCATGTAGACAGAGCTTAGCTCCTGAATTCTTTCCACTTGTGTTGACCCCAGCACTGACATAAATGTACGTCATTGTGCGTTAAGGGGTTAAACTGTTGTTTTTTGACCTTGAATCTTTGAAGTGGATCAATATGAGTTTTATTGACTTCAACCAAAGTTTATGTAATGTCAACTACATAATAACTTCGAAATGGGAATGGTTACCTAACCAACCAGTTTTTCCTTGACTACTATGATTAGAGACAATTTTATAAATGGAAAATCTAGTTATTTCATGTACTGATATTTTAATTATTATTCTTTTGTCTTTTTCTTATCCAGACTTACATCTAAGCAGTAATTTGGTTGCAAATTAATTCTCTATTTTAATTAATGCAAACGCTCAAAATCAACATTCATATGCACAACGTGTGCAGAGTATGTTACTCATAATTGTATTGTGTTTAGTGACATGTTAATGATTTTTTTTTCAGTCCTCAGACTCTAATACAATATTTAGGGAACCTATAGTAGTAACTAAAAAGCTTTTTAAGGTGCAAGTTTAAATATGGAATCTGTCATCTGATTGGCTGCTATGTGAAATTCTGCTTTCTGTCTGTAGTCATTTATATTCACATGTAACTTACACTTCCAAAATACTGCACCTGTTTCTGCTGCAGGAAGATTTCGCATCCAGATTATGCTGGTACTCATTTATTCTATCTGACATCTTGGTGTAGAAGTAATGTCATAAGACCCTTGATTATATCCTGGTTAGTACTCTTAGTTACAGCAAAATTCTTGGCTTGATTCCATTCTGGTTTTAACCTCTATTTCCACTGACATAACAGAATATATTCACCAGACATCTTTCACTGATATGGTTTCTATTGTTAGAAAAAAAAAACACCCAGAGAATGTATAAAGAGCTCAAGATTCAGTTTCTTATTGGAGTGATCCATCATACTGAGTCATATCTCATAGGGAAGGAAATTTATTAAAAGTAGATAGTATCTCACAGATCCATGGCTCTTTACAGTCACAGTAATCAGAGTTCTCTGCAAATAGCTGTGTTCTTGTGTCATCATCATAGATATGACCAGAAATTTCATCTTCGAGAAGGTTTCTATAATGTAACCACAGTAGAGATCATGCAAACCATGAGCAATTTATAGGAAATTCATCTGTCTGTTGTACTTTGCAGAATCTTCATAGACTTATGGCAGTAAACCCAGTGCTAGTTTTAACCTTTCTCGATATCATTAATGATGAGCGAAATTCACAAAATTCGACAGGATATTCGATTTGCAATGAATGTATTCAGTGTGAATTGTATGTGCCTCATTATGTTCTGAAGTCTCTTCAGACCATAGCAAATTATAAACGTAGGGTTAAAAATAAAAAAAAATAATGCTCACCTCTTCACTCATCTGTCCCGCATCTTGTCCTAAACACATTCTCAAGGAGTATTATATCAGTGTCCTACTCCTTGAGAAAGCCACCTGGCGAAACGTACATTGGAGCTGTAGGGTATCTATATCTGGTAAAAACTTCTCTATTTATTTGCTTACCTGTTGTTACTATGATGTATTTGCTGGGGTGTTCATATATATTGTGATTTGTCTTCTAGATCCACTTGGGTATACATGACAATATAATATTGTTACAACTCTGCTGCGATACACAATGGACTGCTTATATATTGTATATTAGGGATAATACCATTTGACTGTTAGACTCATTTTCTACACGTGTTTCCCTGTGATTTCCCTGTGTACAACCTGTTCCCCTTTTATATTTCTGCCAATAAGCAGTTTTTATATTTATGTAGTAATAAAAATATTTTTATTGACTATTTGGGCGTTCCCTCAATTTTGTTGTTGCTCGTTAGAATGGAGCAACAGTGCGCATGCTCAACCCCTACTCCAGTAATTCTCTTATGGGGCAGCTAAGCATTGCACTCGGCTTTTTCTGGCAACCCCATAAAAAATGAATGGAGTGTTGGTCAGACATGCAAACTGCTGTTTCATTTTGTAACAGGGATAAAAATGTCCAATGGAGGAAAAAACTTCATCTGTTTGTCGATTGATGTGGATCTTAGTAGTTTGACCCCCATTGATCTATAAGATATCACCTATCCCATTAATAAGTGATAAATTGTTTTCACATGTATGAAGAAGGAATGGAAGAGCTCATGAGCGGAAGCCTACCACACCATCTGCCAAACAAGGCGGTATGGCATGGGCATGTATGTCTGCCAACAGAACTGGGTTAGGCTGTGACAGCAGATAGGAGTAGCAGGGTGAATAATGAAGTGTTTAGAGTTATATATTCTGATGATATTGTCAAATGCTGTCAATCACCTGACCTTATTCTGATTGAGCATGGATAACAGAAGAAGGCCCCACAAACCATCAGCAACTGAAGATGGCTGCAGAAGAACCGGCAAAGCATCTCAAGGGAGGAAACTCAGAATGTGCTCAAATTTTCTCATTTCAGACTTATTTGTTTCCATGTGTTAAAAATAATCCTTATATCTAGAATTATGTGACTTTGTCCAATTACTTTTGAGCTAGTGAAAATTAAACTACTCTGCAAAAGATGACAGTAATTGCTAAAAGGTCAATTAAATATTTGTGTAAAACTCCTTGTAATAAAGCTTTAAGTTTTAAATTCAATCCTATCTTGACGTCTTCATTTCCAGTCCTTTATACTGGTGTACAGAGGCTAAATTATGAAAATTCTGTCACTGTCCCAGTAGTTCTGGACCCAACTGTCTATTTGCTGATGGTGCTGTAAAAGCAGAAAAATACCTTTTACCCATATATCTTACCCTAGTAAAAATAATAAATTAGGACACTATCAATGTATTAAATGTCATTAGTATTCACTCTACTAGTGCACTGATATTAAAGTATCACAAAACCAAGAAAGTTGTTGATGGTTTTAAAGACTTGCACTCTAACGTGTATTAGCAGTAATGACCAGTAATCAGAACAAATCATTTCTACAAATATTTCCTTAGCTAGTGGGAAGCATTTGAAAGGCATTTTTAGAAGTGATGTACAGAATTTCTCCTGATGATAAAGAGAGTTTCTGTGCCCGAGTTTCTTCCAGGAACTATAGCACTTTCATGCATAAAACCCTGAGGGAAGCACAGCAGCTGCATGCTGCCAATTAAAATTCAGTACCAAACCCTAATTGCAGCTGCTTCAGGCTACCAGTTTAGGTAGAAATACTTGGAAAATGTTATTAAAAAGCAAATTTGTAATTTTTTTATTTTCAGTGTATTTTGCAAATGGACATTTCAGGCATACACTTGATATAGAAATCCTAAGCACCCAGTACTAGAATTTGATCAGTAAATTATACCAATTCATTTTTTTGGTATACAATACTTAAATACTGTAGATAGACCTTTTAATGATTAGACATAAACACATCAAACAAATATGGTGTAAGCAATGTTCTGAAATATTTCACAATGTAAGGACTTATTCAACATCAGTATTTGGTCCATATTTTGCATCAGCGTTTATATACTAAAACCAGGAGTGCAACTTATAGAAAAAAAATAACTATGATGGAAAGATTGACACCTGTTCTGTGTTTTGGAGACACTCTAAGTTTTGGCATAAAAGTACTGATGAAATACTGATCAAAAATACTGATGTGTGAATAAAGCCTCAGGCCATGTTCACACAGGCATATTTTAGGGTCTGTTTATGGACTGTAGTGCCCGGACTGACCACGGGTCTCTCAACCCAAACTTACAGCTGTATACAGAGGCTGTATGTTTGGATCGGAAGACTAATGGTCAGTCTAGGCACTGGAGTCCGTATACAGACAGTGAAATATGCCTGTGTGAACATGGCCTAAGAGGAATTTTTTTGCGCAAGTAAAATAGTAAGGCTTAATTCACATAAAGTTTTGGCACTATATGTCAAGATGTAAATCTAAAATCATAATGAGATTTTTAATTATGATATTGTGCATAAAGTGTTAATACAATGTAGTCAAAACACCTTAATTCTTGGCAGCACTTTGAACACATTTTATAAGTGGTCATAAACTTGTAAAAAACTCATGAAAGAATAAAGTTACGTTAAAACCAAGCACACCAATGTTTTTCTTATGAAATTCTCAATAATTTTGATGTGTCACATAACCCTCTTCCCATTGAAAAAAATAAAGTTGGATGCAAAATGGCCGACTTCAAAATGGCCGCCATGGTCATCACCCATCTGGAAAAGTTTTCCCCCTCCCATATACTAATGTGCCACAAACATGAAGTTGATATCACCAACCATTCCCATTTAATTTAGGTGTATCCATATAAATGGCCCACCCTGTATTAAGTACATAATAAACTTCAGAATGAATCAACAGTGAATCCTTCAGTGAGCATATTTTCCTAGCAAGGTTTTTGTAACCCTTATTTCTCTTCTCCAGAATGCTCCTAGGCTGATTATTGATCAGCTAAAACTACATTGAAATGATAATTAAAAAATGGTTCAGGAGGACAAGATGTTGCATTTACTGCCAATAGAGTACTGCCCAGTAATTCATCGGTATATCTGTCTCTATGCGGTAGACACAAGTTGAGAACACTACAGAACAGCAAAACTGAGCTACTCTGTTTCTCTGACTCCCATAGAGGTAAATATAATATGAATGGCTGAGATGGGAATATCCCTTTAACTCCTGCAGTTTTCATTGTGCTGTGATTAGAGATGAGCAAATCAATCCATGTAGGATCGAGTTTGAATTGAATTTTCTGAAATCTGCTGGTTCACAAAAATGTAAACATTTCATATGTGGTGGAAAACTACTGTTTGAGTGCAGAACGGAAGGGGCACCATTTGACTTTTGGAGTGCAAAATTGTTGGAATAGATAGCGGACGCCATGTCACATTTGCAGAGCCCCTAAAGTTCCTAACAGTGGAAAACCCCCACAAGTGACCCCATTTTGGAAACTACACCACTCTATGACTTTATCTACAGGTGTAGTGATTATTTTTACTCCACTACATCTGCCAGTGTAGTGCCCAGTACATTGTAGTGCCCAGTACATTGCAGTGCCTGTACATTGTAGTGCCCTGCAAATGTTTATGCCAGTACATTTTGCCCAGCTCATGATTCTGGACACATGCACCTGTAAATTAAACGGGCTCTCATCACTACAGAAATGCCAAACATGTGGACACTAGCTGCAGTTTAGGCACACTGTGGGGCTCAGAAGTGAGGGGATCATTAGGATTTGGGAGTGCAGAATTCGCTGGATTTCTTTTGGGGGATGAGGAGCCATGGCTCTTTTCCAGAGCCTTTGTACTACTAGTAAAGTATCCTATATTTCCATTGACAGATAATGGACCTGAGTGGGGACTTGCTTTTTTTATGTGATTGAGTTGAATCTTTTATTGGGAACATTTTACATAACATTTTGGATCACATTTATCCTGTGCTCTACGCTGACTATTTACATTTTGTTGCACTTTTTTTGGGTGGTATGATGAAAAAGTATACTTTTTTTGCCATGTTTTTTATTTTTTTTTATGGAGTTCACTAAAGGGGTTAAACAGTATGCCAGTTTTATAGGTCGGGTTGTTCTGGATACAGCGATACCAAATATGTGTTGTTGTTGTATTTTACATAAATATAGGTATTTATTGGTTTAATATTTTTTTTACTTTTTTTTGTTTATTTATTTTAGAATTTTTAAAAAATATTCTTACAATTTTTTTTATTTTTTACTTTTTTACTTAGTCCCTCTATGGAATTTTAACTTTTATTACTCTGATCGCTGATATAATGCATTGCAATGCACCAGGCTTACCGTAGCTGACCCGAGTATTTTCATGATGACCTCCAGTTGCCATGGTAATGATCGTGGGAGTGCTGATCTAAAGGGAGAGGAAGCCTCTTCCCTCTCCCAGCCTTCTAAACACTGCAATCGATATCGATCATGGCATTTCAAGGGTTCAATGGCCCCGGGTGGTGCAGGAGCCACTCCTGACAGTGAAAGCTGGGGCTCAGCTATAACTTACTCCGAGCTCCCGGCGGTGATCATGCGGGTACAGCTCCTGTGCCCACTTGATCGCCAAGACATAAATTTACATAATTTTGCGGGAACCCCTTCCTGATCATGACATAAAGTTACGTCAAATACTGTGAAGAGGTTAAAGAGAAACTGTCATTAGACACACAAAACAGGGGCAACATGAATGAAGGCCTGGCTACACGATCACAGCCAGGCTTGTTCTTCTCTGAAATGCTGCAGTGTTTCGGAGTAAACATAGTTTGAAAAAACTGTTCCCCGCCCCTTTTCAATTCTTTGACAGGTCTCTCCCTATGTACATAGGAGAGACTTTTCATGGAACTAGATTTGTAAGGTCTTTCATTGTAGTTCTTCGCCGGATTTTCAAACTATGTATACTCTGAAAAGCTGCAGTGTAAAACATACTTAGCTGAAATCGCACAGCCATGTGTTGTTTCATGCTGCCCCTCGTTAGAGCAGCATTAGTGTAATGTCTGGTTCCCTTTAAAGGGATTTTCACTTTTAGGTTTCTACCCTCTCAGGGCCAGAACTTTGTTAAAATAATAAAGTCAGATGGTACTCACTCTACTCCATTATAGTGCCAGCTCTCCGCCAAGGCTCCAGTTTCTGTGTACTGGCTACAGAGGTGACATCATGACTGCTGCAGCCAATCACTGAGCTACGGGGGTTTTGCCACTGTGAACAGCGTGAGCCCTTCAAGCTCAGTGATTGACTGCAGTGATGATGTGCACTTTGGTTGTGATATTCCAACTGCAGCCAATACACAGAGACCAGAGCAGCAGAGACAAACTGGCGCTGGCCCCAGGGAGCTTGAGTGCCATCTGATTTTATTATTTTGACACAGCTCTGGTCAATAGTTTTCCCTGACCATAGTTTCTGAACCATAACCCATCAATATATTTCTGCTTCCAATGTATCACCCATTTATTTAATCTGTGGTATTTGTGGCCAGTAAATACATGAGATCACTACTTTATGTAAGCATCTGAAGTCAATATGTGGTTAACCACATCCAATTACTAGAGATTTGTGTTTACTTAGGTCAGGCAGTGCATTATCTAAATGTGTGTAAGAGAACATCTAGGCAAAAGTGACTGATGCTGAACAATCTGTAATGTTCTCGCATAACCAAAAAAGTCCTATGAAAACAGAATCCACATTTTTTGTTACATAATTTGTGAAATATTGATAACAGTGCTAGATTTTCTTTGATTCAGTGTCATATTTTCGATTTTACCTCTTGACAGAGGCGATGATCTTTGATATTGCCTACTGCTGTGCCAGTCACTGAGAAGTAGTCTCATCAACAATTGTGTCCATTAAAGGAGTCATATGATATTGATTACCTATCCATTATTGATGACCTGCCATTTGACTAAATCATCAGTATCAGATAGTAGAGGATCCGACACCTGGTTCCCCTGCTGATCGGCTATTATGAGCTCTGATTGCGGCTGGATGTGAACATTGAACAGAGTTGCACTGTGCAGCTCTGTTCAAAGTCTAGTGGTTACACATCAATGCCAGGTGTCAGATCCCAACCAATCTGATATTGATGACCTTTTTCAAAGATAGGTCATCGATATTATATGATCAGGAAAATTCATTAAAATTGTAGCTGTCGTTTTAAATTTTTATTAAAGAATAATGTAGAGCAAGTGATTTTAATAATCTTTCAAATATACTTTATATGTGAAATTTGAAAGAAAACCTTTCAAAAACCTTCTAGAAGATGTCCCTCTAAGCTGTTTCTGAAACAAGTTCGTATTTAGTTCCACAGATACTGACTACAGATTTCTAAGGGTGGGGGGTGGAGTTTACACAGTGTGCACTGTCCTGGCTGGATCCCATGCACTATGTCAGAGCACCAGCAGATTACCTCAGTCACACAGTGTTCAGGGCATGAGCTCTGTCAGCTGTTAGTTTGTCGGCACACTGCTCCTCTGCCTGTCAGTTGGTTCCTGTGTGCTCAGTGATGTCGGCAGTTTTCCTCAGTATATAGTGTGACACCTGGAGCGCAGTGAACCCAGTACACCAGGCATGGGTCGGATCCTTCTTGCTGTCACATGGTGGCTGGTGCCCTCACCTGGTGCCTGGCGCTCCAGTAGAGTGAAAATAAGGCACACATCTGTGGGTGTGTGGGGGTTAATGCTGATTGTACTGTTCCCTCTGTAGTTGTGGTGGTTGGTGGTTTCCCCGTGGTGTTGGTGTGGAGTGAGATAGGAGAGTTGGCAGACAGTTTAACAGTAAAACAGGTGAAATTTTTCTTGAACAGCAACCAAAAGGTTCACAGCCATAGATGGTATAACATGTTCAGGTGGCAAAGTTCCAAAGTAGGTGCATAGCAACAGATGCAGGAGATGGCACATATGAGGTGTGCTATACAGGGAATGCAGTCAGAGTCTATCCTACTGTCCAAGTTCACACAACAGTTTTCCTCAATCCCACTGGAGTGGCGTTCCCCTAAGTCCCTGCTGTCACGAATAATTTGGGGATTCGTGGCAGCTCTGAGTATGCAGTAATTTAAATGTAGTTTTTTCCCTTTGGTCCAGCAAGGGTTAATGTTAGTCTCTTGCTGGCAGACTTCTGAAGATGGTCAGCTGATGTTGATTGGTACCACATCCATCTACCTTTAAATAGCCACATGACCCATCAGCTGACCACCGGTTATAGTTCATTCTATGCTGACCTATTTAATGGAGCCAGTCTCTGGAGAAGTTGTGGAGTTTGTTACTGTTGCAGCGGTGAAGTTTCCTGTCAGAAACCTGAGTGTATTTTGCGTTGTTATCTTCCCATTGTTTGTCTTACCTTTCTTGTGTTGTCTTACTGTAATGGTGCCACTAGTGTCTTGCTGGCCTGTGCTCTAGTCAGGTTAAGTCCAGGGCCAGCGCACAGTGGGAAGGACCCATCTAAGGACAATAGGGGAGCCTAGGGACAGACAAAGGTTGGTGTCAGGAGGTGTCCCTTCCCTCGTCCCCTACCGTTAGGGCCTTCCTCCCTCCTATATCACCCCGTTGCATCCGTGTGTTGTGCCGTCCTCCGGAGATCCCCTTTTCCGTCCGTGACACCTGCTTCCTGTGACCTTCATGGTGTTGTAGGATTCCTGTATTCCCATCTTCATTATGGGGCACTGTGGCGCCCCTGTGGGTTCAGTCATCACCGAGGTACTGCATCTCACTCAGAGGTGTGGTACCCCACTCTCAGGTAAGGAGGGAGTACTACCCGGGACCCACACACCCGCATCCAACACACTCCACTTCATTGGGGAAGGGCGAGATTGCTCCTAAGGGAGAGCACAGTCCCTGGTCCCTAGCTGGAGGATGGAACCATGTAGTGGGTGTGGGTGGAGGAAGTAGTTCAGGGGAGCACCGTCAGGAAGAGTATAAGAAGCAGCTCCGCTCAGGAGAGAGAAGAGCGGGCCTAGTAAGAGAGGCCCAGGATAGAGAGAGTGAGAGACGACGGGAGCAGAGGGAAGGCTCCAGGAACAGAGGGGATCCCAGGGGAACGGTGAGTGCAGGAAGCCACCCGTGTGCCCGAATCTACACGGACGTGGAGGGATCAGGCCGCAGAAGGGGACCGGCCCCAAACTAGTGGAGAACGACCAGGCTCAGCTAGAGAACTGGAGGCTGCTGCATTTACAAGGTGCTGCAGCCAAAAGCCACAATTATATCGCCGAAAAGGTGGCCACATAGGGTCCAGGGGACTGCACATCACCCGACAAGACCCGAGGCTACTGGCTTGGGACACTGATTGTGAGGCGCAGGGCAGGAGGGTGAGAGCCAGCGCAGGGAAGATGACTGGAAAAGGAACATAGAACAGGGTCCCGTTTAAGTACTCCTGAGAGACTTGAGAGTTGCTGAACCCCTTCCCTGGAGGACACAGGACAACGTGGGAGGTTACACACTGGCCCTGGTAACGTCGAGTCTTGATCAACTGTGAGTAAAAACCCGAAGACTGCACCCCACTGTGTCCTGGAATTATTGCTGTGCCATCACCAATCCTGCATTACACCTCACCAACAATATCTACCTCATAAAATCACCATCTACTGCTCTGGAGCTTAGCTCTGCCTGTGGAGAGCTGAACCAACTCTGCTGCGTCACCATCAGCTACAGTGGATCTGCACCGCAGCAGCAGCCCCATATAGCCGCATACCACAGGTGCGCGTCATACCTGGCATCACGAACAGGATGAACCAACCCATTATCCCCGGTCCCATGCGCCTATAGACTGTGTTTTATACTGAAAGCAGCGCCCACACCAGAAGAACAGGCGCCATTATGTGTGTGATTAAGGACAACAAGAAACCTCCCATCATGGGCCCGTAAAACCTGCCTGCAAGCCTGCCACACCCAGTCCACGCGCAGAGGGGATCGTGGTCAAATTTGACTTGGAAGCTGGATGAGGCTTCATCAGGGAGCCGCAAATGGCCACGGACCTCTTCGTCAACTGGCGTGACGTGGAGTCCCACCTGCAACAGGGATCTATACCCTGGCGACAGGGTTACATACACCCATGGCGTCACGAACATTATTATCCTAAAAACTTTATTCCCCTTTACTTTCCCTTTAATTGACTGCCCTGGGTCATGGACCGGGTCACTGCCACCGTGACATGCCCCAGAACCGACCGGCCGGGCTACCGAGTACCCCACGGCCAAGGGGGCGCATCAGCACCACCCTCATGGCCCATACTCCTTTGTCCACAGCGTAGTGTTTCCTTTAGGCTAAGGGTGCTGTGCTGACCAGGTAATTCCATCAGCAACAATTGTCTTAGTCCTAGTCCTCAGGCTATCCTACAAGTTTCTTCCGGTTAATCTAGTACCATGCGTCCCACTGGAATGGGGCTACAGGTTTCTTCCGGTTAATCTAGTACCATGCGTCCCACTGGAACGGGGAATAACATGTCCCTACATGTTTTCTGGCATGTCCTCTGTCTGATCTCCAACCAATCTTCTGACCATTCTAACTGATGCAGCAATTTTAACCCAAAGACTCCACCCTCCAAACTATTCTCCTACCAACTAGCTCAGTGAGGAGTTTTTCTGTTTCCTGAGAACAATGCAATAAGTGCTGACTCACATAACCATAATACAGATTCCTACAGAAAATAGTGTAAAACTTCATTATTATAAATAACAGTATACAAAATTATAGTAATAGCCAACTCTGGGGTACAATAGAGCAGACACACAGGACAATCAGCTGACAGGACAGAAGGAGCTCAGAGACACAGCACAGGGGGACATCTTTTAGAAGGTTTTTTTTTAAAGGTTTTCTTTCAGATTTCATTTATAAGGTATATTTGAAAAGATATTAAAATCGCTTGCTCTACATTATCACTTAAAAATTAAAACAACAGTTACGTTTTAAGTATTTAGCTAACATACCAGACAACTACCACTCTTTCTTGACATAATTTGTGACTTACCTGCTTATCTGTGAAAAAGGAGACAGTGAGACTGTTGTGGTTACACTTTTTAGTTTATTTTAGGTTCACACCAAGTATAGTGAAAAAAATGTAGGACAAATATGTTAAATAAATTACCAAGTTTCAAAATCAAGGGCATTTTTGATACATTTGTCCATCCAACAACAAGATATCTATTGTTGGCACTTATCTAATGAAATGCGAATTAAACATTGATTTGGCTTTTTTTTTCTTCAATAAATCTGTCACTAGGTTTTTGTCCCCTAATCTGAGAACAGAATAATGTAGAGACAGAGACCCTGATTCCAGCGATGAATCACTTACTGGGTCGCTTGCTGTAGTTTTGATAAAATCATTGTTTTATCTGCAGGATATTATCACTAGTTAATTAGTAAACTTGATACCGTGGCCCCCACCACTGATTGAAAGGTTTCTGCCTATGCACAGTGTACACAGAAATCTGTCAATCAGTGATGTGGTCTGAGTTTTAAAAAGAGAACTGGAAGATTTGCAGCAGATAAAACAGTGATGTTATTAAAACTGCAGCAATTATCCCAGTAAGTGATACATTGCTGGAATCAGGGTCTTTGCCCTTACATCATACTGTTTTCAGATGGGTTAGCAAAAAGAATAGTGATAGATTCCCTTTAAGACTAATGTAGAGAATGTCATATACTAACAGTGGAACCACTGTGCATTTATTACAAAAATAGTATTAACTATTTAATGATAGAAATAATGTCAATCAATGAAGTAATTAAATGAACGTTCTGCGTGGAAACACGTGATTAGATATTGTCAGGATTCTCTTTGAAGTGATTTATTTATCCTGTCTCAGGAAAGCTGGCATGGACTCATCATGTCCTCAGTGGAATCCGCATACGCATCCTACCAAGGGCACCAAGATAAATGTGCCCTGGATGTGTGCGACACATTCTTCTATCTGAGAACACAAACAAGCATGATGTTTTCCAAAATGTAGGAGATTAAGCAGCTTATTTTTTATCATCTTTCTCTCAAAGCACTACATAGAAAATCACTGTATGTAACTTTCCTTTGTGCTAAACTGCAGTGTGGGATTTGTGATGTGTCAAGGGAATGATATACAGTTTCCTGTTACCCTTATTATTATGATAGAGCCATATGCAAGGCTTCGACAGTGACAAGATTTACCCTTTCACCATTATAGTATGCTTTATTTTATGATTCTACAGTTTCCAGGTCAGAATATTGCCGGCTTTTTAAAGGGTAATTGTCATTAATCTGTCGATTAATAGGGTCTGAATGAAGAATACCATATAATAAGAATATATGGAGGCTGGCCTCCCTCAGCCAAGAGTGCCCAGAGGGTTCACGTGACATTTCCTGCTTTTTATAGATTTTTGAGAGGTCTTTCACTGTGACACTGCCTCTTAAGATGTTTGTCATACTAAAAGAGCAAATAGTCATAAAAACATCATAAAAACATAAATGTGGCGCACTGTGTAAGCATCTAATCTAAATATCTCCATATGCTGTAAGCAGCCAATGAATAAATAATATAAAACCAACTGATGGAAATACACTGTTAGATCTGCTCCAATATTATTCAAAGAAAATACATTATAATTGGAAAATCTAATATCTATAGGGAATGCTGGAGACTTTTCTTTACCCTGGAGCAAACATTAGGCTACTGGCCTAGCCATGTTTCTAAATACCAGAGCCTAGTGAGAACAGACTGCCTCCCTTACCTCAGCAACCCCCAGCCATGCCTCTGATCAACTGCTGGGTGGTATATGGGACAATCAACTTTCTGCTTGACTTAGTCTTTTAACGAGAGGTTCCCTAGAGGTGAATAATAAAGAATCATGTACAGAGAAAATATAATTGCTTTTACTAGTAAACTGATTGCTTCCCACTAGTGGTGTACCACTAATACTAGCAGAATATGTGACCATTATGGGGTCTGTGAGCACTGTGCCGTACAGCACCCCCCTCTCAGAGTCTCAATGTCAACAGTATCTGCATTCTCAAGATGCAGACACGGTTGAATATGACGCGCCCCTGGGCCTGTGTCGCGCTGCGGTGCGCACGCGGGAGCTTACCCGGAGCCGGATCCGTGGAGGGTTGTAGTCTCGTGGCGGTGACCCGGTCCGTGCCCAGGGAGTCAAACTGGACGGCAGTCTACTAGTAGTAAATAGTTGATGACTACGCCACCCGTTGAGTGCAGCCAGGGAGCTGCTGCTGCGGGGCAGACCGCTGAGGCCGATGGTAGGATTATGCAGCGTGATAGTATAACCCCCAACGGGAGGGGTATGGTCTCAGGGCAGCCGACGTGGATGATGGGGGTAGCAGGAACCACTCAGAGACGGTACGGTGTAGTTCAGGGTCTTTACTGGTAACAACAATAGACCCTCCCGGAGTACTTGCTAGCGAACGGGGCCTGGTCAGTCCTTGAGCAGATGGGATCTCCCCTGGCCAGGCGTAGTTGTAGGCCTCCCAAACTGACTGTACTCTTCTGGCTACCTTGCTAGAAGCTGATGTAAATAGCCCACGTCCCTGAGTGTACCGTGTGGTGCTCACCCGTATGGCCGGTGACTCGGGGCCTTCTGGGCCAGAGGACCTGAAATCCCCTGCCTGACGGATTCTGCTGCTGGGTAGGAGTTAGTCCCCACAGCCTCGGACTCCGGGTCCGGAAAGAAGTCTTCTTAGTCAGGGCGAGCTCTGCAGCTGCCAGCCCCTGACTCCTTGTAACTCTGCTGTTTCCTATGCTGCTTCTTGTCTCTACTCCACTTGTCTGACTCACCCTGCCTCAGCCCCGGGTTTATACAGGGGAAGTTCTTCCCCTCCCAAGACTGGGCAGGAGGTGTGGCATGCACAGGATCCCTGACCAAAGGACCTCCCACCTGCTCTCAGACATAACATTACATTACTGTGGAAAACCAGACCCCTGGGGTGCCACATTCCCCCCTAGTGAAATTTAGTACTCCGGGACTAAACACATTTAGAAAAACATAACAAGGCAAAAACATTAATAATACAATAAGAAAACATATAAAGATGGTTACGGCGTGTCCGCAACCGGGTGCAGTCTCTGAAGAGAGCAAGGTGTCCATTTCACCAACACAGGGAGACGTAACCAGGTAGGGGTCTGTCCTACCCCGAGTCCTTAACAGTCTCTAGTCCATCCTGGGTTACGCTCCAACTATGTACAAGGATTCCCGGTAAATCCACAAAGGATTCCTAAAAATAACTAGAAACACAAAATTATACACAAGCAACAAGACACAGAAAAACATAAATAAAACAATTTATACACTTTAAATTCTCCAGCGTGCGGGTAACTGGCCTCTAGTGGCCCGAGTGGACCTACGGAGCTGACTGTCTGGCCCTGAACTACAGGGTGTAGGAGCTGTCAAGGGTAAACTGGGCAGCTGTCTACCGGCTCTTTGTCTCACTAGGGGTACGGCAGGCTCACTATAAGCAGAGGGTTGATTCTCCTGTTCTGCTTGTGTGGAGTCTTCTGCCTCCTGGACCGGCTGTTCTTCCAGCTCTACCCGTTGCTCCGTAGGTTCTTGGGATGATGGTTGGAGGAAGGTGAGTACGGGTACCACAACTGCACCATTGACTTGAGTCCAAGACTGAGGGAAGTCCCCGAGCACGGTACTAACCATATCTTCCCTTTCTTCCACGGGTCGATGGTCTTCTTGTTCCTCTTCAGGGTTCCTCAGTTGTTCGGGACACTTCTTCAGGTGGTCCCGGGATACAATGGCTGTGGTTTCCCCTCCGTCTTTACTGATGGTACAGACCTTCGGGTTCTCGTGGCTTGAGGGCAGTACGGTGTACGGGTCCTTCTCCCACTGGTCGTCCAACTTGTGGAGCCGTCTCTTCCTCTTCAAGACCTGCTCTCCGGGTACCAGGGGAACAGCGGGAGCATACTGGTTGCAAGTTTTCTCTTGTCTTCCCCTAGCCTGACAGAGACTTCGCTCCACGCTCTCCTGTACTCTCCGGTACTGCTGCTGCCTCTCTGTGTCCCAGTCTGTTTCTGGTGAAGTGTCCTCGGGGGTCAGGACTCCCATTTCCAGGTCAACAGGTAACTTACCAGGTCTTGCCCTCATTAGGTAAGCCGGGGTACAGTTGGTGGAACCTACCGGGATGTGGTTGTATAGGTCCACCAGATCGGGCAACTTTTCAGGCCACAGACTGCGTTCTTCCAGGGGCAACGTTTTTAGAAGATCCATTACCACCTGGTTCATTTTTTCACAAAGTCCATTAGTCTGCGGATGGTAGGGTGTCGTCCTTATCTTCCGGCAGCCATACAGATTGCAGAATTCCTGAAAGACCTCCGCTTCAAAGGCAGGTCCCTGGTCCGTCAGCACTTGGTCCGGGTACCCGTGTGGACGGCAGAAGTGCTGCTGGAAGGCTCTAGCTGCTGTTTGAGCCGTTAAGTCCTTGACGGGGACGACAACCAAGAACCGGGAGTAATGATCCACGATGGTTAACGCGTAGACGTAGCCACTTCTGCTTGGGGTCAGTTTTACATGATCCAAGGCTACCAGTTCCAACGGTTGCCGGGTGACGATGGACTGCAGGGGAGTCTTCTGGCTGGCTCGGTCCTTCCTTCTCAGGTTGCACGGGCCACAATCTCTGCACCACTTCTCGATGGTTCCCCTCATGCCTACCCAGTGGAACCGCTCGCGCAGCAGGAACTCCAGCTTTTTCCACCCAAAGTGTCCAGCTCCGTCGTGGTATGCCTCCATCACCATGGCTGCGTCTCTTCGTGGCACCACTACTTGCCAGAGTAATTCATGCGTCCGGGAGTTAACCATTCTGCGGCACAACTTCCCTTTGTAAAGGAACAGTCGACTCTTCTCTGCCCATAGTTGTTTGGCTTCCTCCGGAGCGTCTGGTTCAAGGCGAGCCTCCGGCCGAGTCAGCATCTCCTTCACCAGTCGGACGGCAGGGTCGCTGTCTTGCGTTTCCGCCCAGTTGTAGTGGGGTAAGGGGTTCAACGTAGCAGCCTGCTTACTCCTTACCCGGTGGGAATACTGAATGGTCCCATGACGGTGGAACGCAGGGAGTTCAACTTCTTCCAGTCCCTCCGGATCTTCTCCTCCGTCCGGCAGGTTGGGCATCCTGGACAGGGCGTCCGCGTTGGTATTGGAGCATCCTGCCCGGTATTTAATTGTGAACTCGTAGTTGGACAGACGGGCCATCCACCTCTGCTCCAGGGCACCGAGTCTTGCCGTGTCCAGGTGTGTCAGCGGGTTGTTATCCGTGTACACGGTGAACCGGGAAGAAGCGAGGTAATGCTTAAAGCGCTCAGTGATTGCCCATACTACGGCCAGGAACTCTAACTTAAATGAGCTGTAATTCTCGGGGTTCCTTTCGGTGGGTCGCAGTTTTCGGCTGGCGTAGGCGATTACTCGTTCCTTCCCCTGCTGGATCTGGGACAGTACGGCTCCTAGCCCGATGTTACTGGCGTCGGTGTAGAGGATAAAGGGCTGGCTATAATCCGGGTACGCCAGGATTTCGTCCCCCGTGAGGGCCATCTTCAGCTGGCGGAAGGACTCTTCTTCCAGCTCTTCCCATTTGAAGGGCGGCTTCTGGTTCTTGGCCTTCCGGGACTGGCCTATCAGGAGGTCCTGCATAGGTGCTGCCTTTTTGGTGAAACCGGGAATAAACCTTCGGTAGTAGCCTACCAACCCGAGGAACTGCCGCACTTCTTTTACGCTGGAGGGGCTTGGCCATTCCTTAATTGCGGTGATTTTATCAGGGTCGGGAGCCACTCCGTCAGCGCTCACTACGTGTCCCAGGTACTGCACCTTTGGTTTCAGGAGGTGACACTTGGAGGGTTTCACCTTTAGGCCGTAACTCGCCAGAGCCTCGAACACTTCCGCCAGGTGTTTCAGGTGGTCCTCATACGTCTTGGAATATACGATGACATCGTCCAGGTACAACAGGACCGTCTCGAAGTTTCTGTGGCCCAGACAACACTCCATTAGGCGTTGGAAGGTTCCTGGTGCGTTGCAGAGTCCGAACGGCATGCAGGTGAACTCGCTAAGTCCCATCGGGGTGGTGAATGCGGTCTTCTCCCGGTCCGCCTCTGCTACAGGAACCTGCCAGTACCCGCTAGTGAGATCCAAGGTAGAGAAGAAGTTAGCAGATCTTAAAGCAGCCAATGACTCCTCTATCCTTGGTAAGGGGTACGCATCCTTGTGTGTGATACGGTTGATTTTCCGGTAATCTACACACATCCTCATGGTGTTGTCTTTCTTTTTGACTAAAACTAATGGGGCTGCCCAGGGGCTACAACTATCCCGGATTACCCCAGCCTCCTTCATGTCTCTAAGCATCCCCTTGGCGTGTTGGTAATGTGCAGGGGGTACGGGTCGATACCTCTCTTTTATGGGAGGATGATCTCCCGTGGGAATGCGATGTTCTACCCCCTTGACTCGCCCGAAGTCTAACGGGTGTTTACTAAACACTCTCTCATACTCTTGAACCACCCGATAGACTCCTTGTTTCTGAT
The DNA here is from genome assembly GCF_046119375.1 of Phyllobates terribilis. Lineage (NCBI taxonomy): Eukaryota > Metazoa > Chordata > Amphibia > Anura > Dendrobatidae > Phyllobates > Phyllobates terribilis. Next base: position 403,550,720 of record NW_027362761.1, on the reverse strand, counting down.
GTGAGGGAGTGGAGTCAGTACCCAGATGTAGTTGCTGACACCAGTCCTCCATGTCTTTCTTAGAGCCGTTACCTTCCTCCGGGTGAGATGGAGGCAAGGGTTCCACAGATTGTATAGAATTTTGATTAGTGATATATAATTTGGCTAGCGTGGCATACCGGGGCAGGTACACTTCCCTCTCCCCGATATTTATTATGCGAACGGGCACCCTCCCATGGCGTACATTGACGACCCCCCGTGCTGTCAAAATGGTGGGCCTACTGTCTGAGTAAACTGGTTCTACCATTGCCTGGTAATCTCTACCTCTCAGACCAATAGCTGCCCGGCACCAAATCATCATTTCACTTTTTGGGGGCATGGCAATAGGAAAAGGGTCACACATTCTTACGCTACCAATCTCACCGCCGGAGAGTTCCACTTGTTGCCGTTGCATCAGTGCCCGGATCTCTTTCTGGAGCACCCGCTGCTCGCCGGAGCTGGCATTCTTGGCAACCTGCTGTAAAAGGAAAATCACCTCTGCAAGACAATTTTCAATTACATTAGTTCCTAGAGTTATTTTTGGGTGACTCTCATGTTTATCAATATCTACAATGATCAGTCCCTGTGCGGCCAGTTCGACTCTACCAATTTTGATGGTCACCTCTTTAAATCCGATCTGTGGCACGGGCTGACCATTGCTGGCGATGATACTCAAGTCGTCGTCGGGGTAGCGGGTAATATCCGAGTCATTCCAGTACTGCTTGAAGAGCACGTACGGGATGGTGGTGACCTGTGACCCGGTGTCCAGTAGGGCACTCATGGGAATGCCATCCAGTACCACAGGCAAGACTGGACGTCCTCCCACATATCTGTCGCGCCAGTTCGATGGGCCTGGTGATCTTTTTCCTGGGGGTTGGCCTTCTACCCCAGGTTGTGCCCGTTTAAAGAACAGTACCTTGCCATATGTCCGGGTTGATTGCAGCGGCGGCAGATGGGTCGTCCGTCCTCACTGTATCGGTCACTGGGTCTTCCTCTGGCCGGTGGGGTCCTCCTTGGTCGACGCCACGGGATGTCCTCCGGTCCGGATGCCAGCTGGATCTTCCCTGGGGTGGAAACCTGTAAAGACTGCACAGTTCGGGTTAGCGCAGCAACGCTCTTAGCTAGCTCTTGGACCTGATGGTGTAGGTCTGGAGCCGGGTCATTGTCCAAAGCCTGCGCATCAGCTCCCACAGGCCCTGCTGACAAGGGCGCCGCCTCCTGGTAGTAAGTGGTAGTGGGGCGTCTGTGGGTCACAACGCCACCTGGTGCCGGTTCTCGGAGCACCCGGATGGCTCTGTCCTTGAACTGTGCAAAGTCCAGATGGGGATCCTGTAAGGCCATTGCCCGCAACTGGGTTCGGTGGGCATTGCAATATAAACCCTCTATAAATTGTTCAGTCAACAGCCTGTCCTCGTTTCCCACCCCATCAGGGTCGGTCTGCTTTATGGCCCTCAGGGCCTCTTGTAGGTTTAGTGCATAGTCCCTTATACTCTCATGCGCTCGCTGCTTGCACCCGTAGAATCTAAGCTTAATCTCAGCTGAGGTGCGGGTATCAAAGGTGTCCTTCAGCCGGGTTAGTATCCCTGCGACAGTCTTCCTCCCAGGTGGCCAGGATTTTACTTCCCTTTTGGCTGCCCCTGTTAGTTGGGCCACCAGGATGCTCACTTTTTGCTCTTCTGTGAGGGGGTACACCTGGAAGAGGCTATCCAGCTTTTCTCTAAAGTCATGCAGGGTATGTGACTCCCCTGAGTACTGGGGTAGCCAAGCTGCTCCCGGGATATAGGGCATGGTGAAGGGCATAACTGCAGCAGCGGTAGCGCTGGCGGGGGTTGAGGCAGTGAAGCTCTCCTCCGTATCCGACATCTTCCTCCCCCCTAGTGGACCGTGGCCTACCTTGCGATGATCCTCTTCCGTAGGCCGCGGCTCCGCAGTGGATCGTCAGGGTTGAGGACCTTCCGTCGCGCTCCTGTGACGTCGGCGTCTGCTGGGCTCCTTCCAGGACCTTACGCAACGTCCGGACGTGAGGCGGGGCTTCAGTTCTCGCGCGCTTTCGGAGTCCACGCCCCTCTTCTTCCCGCGCGGCGTCCTCAAGATGGCGTCCAATGGCGGGAAAACTCCACGGATGGCGGGAAGAAGGTCGAAGATGGCGCCGGATGGCGGGAAAACTTCGCGGATGGCGGGAAGAAGGTAGAAGATGGCGCCGGATGGCGGGAAACCTCCACGGATAGCGGGAATCTTCACCACTGGTAAGTTTGAACAGTCTTTGCTTTTCAGGCACGCAGTACCCGGTGGTTGCGGGCACGAAATCCTGCCGACTACGCCAAAGTTGACGCGCCCCTGAGCCGGATCCGTGGAGGGTTGTAGTCTCGTGGCGGTGACCCGGTCCGTGCCCAGGGAGTCAAACTGGAGGGCAGTCTACTAGTAGTAAATAGTTGATGACTACGCCACCCGTTGAGTGCAGCCAGGGAGCTGCTGCTGCGGGGCAGACCGCTGAGGCCGATGGTAGGATTATGCAGCGTGATAGTATAACCCCCAACGGGAGGGGTATGGTCTCAGGGCAGCCGACGTGGATGATGGGGGTAGCAGGAACCACTCAGAGACGGTACGGTGTAGTTCAGGGTCTTTACTGGTAACAACAATAGACCCTCCCGGAGTACTTGCTAGCGAACGGGGCCTGGTCAGTCCTTGAGCAGATGGGATCTCCCCTGGCCAGGCGTAGTTGTAGGCCTCCCAAACTGACTGTACTCTTCTGGCTACCTTGCTAGAAGCTGATGTAAGTAGCCCACGTACCTGAGTGTACCGTGTGGTGCTCACCCGTATGGCCGGTGACTCGGGGCCTTCTGGGCCAGAGGACCTGAAATCCCCTGCCTGACGGATTCTGCTGCTGGGTAGGAGTTAGTCCCCACAGCCTCGGACTCCGGGTCCGGAAAGAAGTCTTCTTAGTCAGGGCGAGCTCTGCAGCTGCCAGCCCCTGACTCCTTGTAACTCTGCTGTTTCCTATGCTGCTTCTTGTCTCTACTCCACTTGTCTGACTCACCCTGCCTCAGCCCCGGGTTTATACAGGGGAAGTTCTTCCCCTCCCAAGACTGGGCAGGAGGTGTGGCATGCACAGGATCCCTGACCAAAGGACCTCCCACCTGCTCTCAGACATAACATTACATTACTGTGGAAAACCAGACCCCTGGGGTGCCACAAATACAGTGCAGAAATATAGAGCTATCGGCTCCATTCTCCACCATTAAAAGGGATTTCCCATGAACAAAAGTTCATTTTAATCAATAGATCTTAGAATAATAATAATTTCCACAATTGGATGTGTTTAAAATGTGCCGCTGCTGTGTAAAGCAAAAGAGAGTGTACAGACAGGACAGTATGGGATCACAGCTGATTCTTTCTTTGAAGTAAAACATTGTTTAAAAACAGTCAGTGAAATGTTTTACCCCACAAAAAGAATCAGCTGAGATCCCCTGCTGTAATGTCTGTATATTCTCTTTTGCTTCCTCTCCTGCCCAGGAGATGTGGTATGATCAGACCATGTTCCTGCACGGTCAGACACAGTCATTACACAGTACACAGCAGGAGCACATTTTATTCATTAAAATCAACTTTTGTTCATGGGAAAACCCTTTTAAGCCTGTGTGTCTGAGTCTCAATGCAGCAGGTGCAATGACATCACTAGATTATGCCTGCTGTGCAGAGCCTCACTCCACAGTACATCAGAGGAAAAAAGCTAGGTGAATAGTTTCTAGTAAGTATTTTGTCAGTCAATACTTCTGTGGAGCCTCAATTTTCTGTGGGGAGAGTGCTGTGGGAGCAATATACTTTGTGGGTTGCTGTGCTAACATCATAATGTGTATTGCAGAACTGTGGGTCATCGCAATTTGTGGGGGGCATTACACTGCGGCGTAGTCACTGTTGGCCATTATACAGGGGGAGTGTGGGGACAACATACTGTGTTGGGGGCTCTGTCAAAGCATCATACTTTGTGGGGTCATCATACAGTGTGTGAGAGTGGTACTGCAAGGTAAAATTATGTGTGAAAATTCATTGTGGGGTATCATACTGTCTGAAAAGGCATTTTTAAGGGATCATATTGCGTGGGTGCCATGAAAGGTATCTCAGTGGATGAAAACACTAAGGGGCTTCAGTAAGGGCGCACTATTTCTGTGTTTGCGCTACAATACATGTTCCTCTCCCTGTCTTGAAAAGTTTGGAGGTTTGCTTTATCCTAACAACTACTATGCTTACTCCACCAAATAGATATATATATTTTTTCAGTGGATCCCAATTTGGACTGTTACTATGTGGCATCATGATTTCTATGTACACCCCTGGTTACCATCTTTAATTTTTTTTAACGGAGTTAGAAAAGTTGAAGCTGATTTTAGATCTTTAGATGCAACAGAACTGTTTTCTTAATTTTATAAATCTCCCCATTTACGGTAAGTCTTAACAAAATATTTATATACTTACTAGGCTATTATAGATTTCCCCTGATGAACAAAATAATCCTCTTATGAGTTGATTCAGTTAATGAAAATTTGCAAGTAAGAATTTTAGACTTTGCACTTAAATAAATAACTGTGTCTCAAGAAAGTTACAATTTCATACTTCAAGAGATTAAAATACACTTTGGAAGCGTAGCCTGGATATCCGCTGTAGCTCATTTCAAATGTAAAGCAAGTAGTAACCCATGAAGAGCAAGCTGCAAGCAGATGACTGCAGAAATGTCACGGGATTTAAGCTAAAGGTTATGTACAGTTTCTCAACCATTTATTTCCAGTGCATCAAAAATGTAAGTAAATTTAAGTAACTGCAAGCCGTTATCAAAATGTCCCTATCATTAAGTTTATACAGCTGCAATTCAAACCTATGTGTTTCTGTGGCTACAGACAACAAACAAAACTAATCCTATAATCATGTTTTCGTCCATCAGTTCACTACTTTTTGGTAACCTACTTAATGTTTGTTAGCATAAAGTGGGAAAAAGATGGAAATTGTGACTGCAATATAATATTATATAGGGGTTGTTTGTCTCTTGCCATAGATATGTATTTGTTTGCATAGAGCTATAGACTCAAAACGATAAAGAATTTGTACATTGATCCTTTTTTGCACCCTGCCATACAAGTACAAGTACAAGGCCAGGGTGCGAGTGTTTGGATCAGGCTCAGGAGCTGTTCTTGCTCCATACAGGGCAGATGATGGCTATGTATTATAATTAAAATTTGTCTGGTCCCAAAATTGATGAAATCTATGACTTTTTTTTCAATTATATATGCACTGGAACAGTAAACAATCAATGGGTACAAAGGTAGACATAGCCTTTATGTTGCAACTAGTGATGATCGAGCATGGTCGTTGCTCGAGATTTACGAGCATGCTCCGGCGAGCACCTATTATCTTTAGTGTGCTCAGGCTTTAACTTTTTGCCGCTCCGTGAACTTGATTTGCGACTGTTTGACAGCATTAATACATGTGAGGAATGCTGGAAAAACAGGCATTCCTCACATGTATTAAAGCTGTCAAACAGTCGCAAATCATGTTCACAGAGTGACAAAAACTTAAAGCCCGAGCTTGCTGAATATAATAGGTACTCGCCTGAGCATGCTCGTAAATCTCAAGCAACGAGTATGCTCACTCATAACTAATTGCAACCACTACTTTTCCATTTTTTTTAATTGAAGGTTATTTGTGACATTTTAATGTCACATAATCATAGCTTAAACAATCACATGAAAGAACATCCAAATGATCATAAACTACGAGCCCTATTCTTTATTGCATTTGCTTATTTTTTTCTCTCCTTTTTGGTGTTTTAGCTTGTTTTAGAATGGATCAAATTCTTCTTTAAATTTTTCACTTTTTTGAACCCCCAAGGTATGATTTCATGTATGCTTGAAATTTTTGCTGAAATTCTAGATGATTTTGTAACTTTTTGCTCCAAAAATGTGCAAAAATGTAAAAACGATAAAAGGCATTTTTAATCTTACGCAAATTCATGAAACACTGGTGCCATTATGAATATTTTTTTGCAAAAAACCTCAACAAATACCAAAAGACAAAAAAGGGAAAAGTGACTTAACCCCCACCCCACCCACAAACGGTAAATTGTGTCTCTTTTTCCAATCTTCCAAATGTTACATTTAAGCAAGAAGATGCTTTGGAATATGATCTGTAGACGTTCTTGTGACTTTAGCTTGTGTCATCATTATTAGTCTTGTGAGACTTCTCAAATTAAAGAAAAAAGTAAAACATGATGATGGAAGGAAAATAGATGCTATATAAGTAATATAGTTTTTTTTAAGGTTGAAGGAAGACTAAGTCCATCTAGTTTAACCTATAGCCTAACATGTTGATCCGGAGGAAGGCAAAAAAAATCCATGTGGCAAACACTAAGCTCCACATTGGGGAAAAAAATTCCTTCCTGACTCCATACGACAATCAGACTAGTTCCCTGGATCAACGCCCTATGAAGGAATCTAGTATATATAACCTGTAATATTATACTTTTCAAGAAAGGTATCCATGCCCTTCTTAAATTTTAGTAGTGAATCATTCATTACAACATCATGCGGCAAAGAGTTCAATAGTCTCACTGCTCTTACAGTAAAGAATCCGTGTCTGTGATTATGATTAAACCTTCTTTCCTCCAGACGTAGAAGATGCCCCCTTGTCCCCGTCTCAGGCCTTAGAGTAAAAAGATCAGTAGACAGGTCTTTGTACTGTCCCCTCATACACTTGTACATAGTAATAAGATCACCCCTAAGCCTTTGTTTTTCCAAACTAAATAACCCTAAGTGTAATAATGTCTTGGTATTGCAGACCCCCCAGTCCTCTAATAACCTTGGTCGCTCTTCTCTGCACCCGCTCTAGTTCAGCTATGTCTTTTTTATATACCGGAGACCAGAACTGTACACCGTATTCTAAGTGTGGTCGCACTAGTGACTTGTATAGAGGTAAAATGATGTTCTCCTCATGAGCATCTATGCCTCTTTTAATGCATCCCATTATCCTATTTGCCCCCGCAGCAGCTGCCTGACACTGGCCAGCAAACGTGAGCTTGTCGTCCAGCAATACACCCAGGTCTTTTTCAGTTACAGTTTTGCCCAGTGTTTACAATTAAGCATATAATTATACATTTTATTTCCTCTGCCCAAATGTATTACCTTACATTTATCACCATTAAAGCTCATTTGCCATTTATCAGCCCAAGCTTCTAGTTTACATAGAACCTCCTGTAATATCATAGAATCATAGAATCATAGAATGGTAGAGTTGGAAGGGACCTCCTGGGTCATCTGGTCCAACCCCCTGCTCAAAGCAGGATTCACTAGATCATCTCAGACAGATGTCTGTCCAGCCTCTGTTTGAAGACGTCCATTGAAGGGGAACTCACCACCTCTCGTGGCAGCCTGTTCCACTCATTAATCACCCTAACTGTCAAAAAGTTTTTTCTAATATCTAATCTGTGTCTCCTCCCATTTAGTTTCATCCCATTGCTTCTAGTCTTTCCTTGTGCAAATGAGAATAAAGATGATCCTTCTACAATGTGACAGCCCTTGACATATTTGTAGACAGCTATTAAGTCTCCTCTCAGTCTTCTTTTTTGCAAGCTAAAATATAAAATTGTCCTCCTCTGTATTGATTACCCTGCGGAGTTTAGTGTCATCTGCAAATATTGAAATACTACTCTGTATGCCTCCTACAACGTCATTAATAAATATGTTAAAAAGAAGCGGGCCCAATACTGACCCCTGTGGAACCCCACTGTTAACTGAGACCCAGTCTGAGTGTGTTTCATTAATAACCACCCTTTGTTTCCTATCACTGAGCCAGTTCTTAACCCACATACATATATTTTCCCCTATCCCCATTGTTCTCATTTTATGTATCAACCTTTTGTGTGGAACCGTATTAAAAGCTTTTGAAAAGTCCATATACACAACATCGACTGCATTTCCTTGGTCCAGTCCGGAACTTGCCTCCTCATAAAAGCTAATCAGATTAGTTTGACAGGTCTCTCGTAAACCCATGTTGATATTGGGTCATGAGGTTATTCTTTTTCAGATACTCTAGAATAGCATCTCTTAGGAAACCCTCCAGGATTTTACCCACAGTAGAGGTTAAGCTTACTGGCCTATAATTTCCAAGTTCGGTTTTTGTCCCCTTTTTGAATATTGGCACCACATTTGCTATACGCCAGTCCTGTGGTACAGACCCTGTTATTATGGAGTCTTTAAAGATTAAAAATAATGGTCTATATATGACGTTACTTAATTCCTGCAGTACTCGTGGGTGTATCCCGTCCGGGCCCGGGGATTTGTCAACTTTAGTGATTTTTAGACACCGCCGTACTTCCTACTGGGTTAAGCAAGTGACATTTAATCGAGAATTTTTGTCATCACTAATCATGTTTTCTGTCATGCAATTTTCTTGTGTAAATACTGTTGAAAAAAAATAATTTAGCATATTGACTTTTTCCTCATCCTCATCCACCATTTCACCCAGACTATTTTTAAGGGGGCAACACTATCATTTTTTAGCTTTTTACTATTTATGTAGTTAAAGAATATTTTGGGATTATTTTTTCTTTCTCTGGCAATGAGTCTCTCTGTCTCAATCTTTGCTGCCTTGATTTACAGAATTTATTTAATTTTCTGTATTTATTTAATGCCTCATCATTACCTACTTGCTTTAGTTCTTGAATACTTTCTTTTTGTCACTTATTGCGCCCCTTACAGCTCTCTTTAGCCATAGTGGTTTCCTCCTATTTCCAGCATGTTTATTCCCATAGGGTATATATTGTGCACAGGTCCTATTCAGGATGCTAATAAATGTCTCCCATTTGCTTTGTGTAGTTTTTTGTCTCAGGATATTGTCCCACTTTATTGCACTAAGATCATCTCTCAACCATTGGAAATTTGCCTTCCTGAAGTTTAGTGTCCTTGTAACCCCTCTACTACACATCTTATTAAAGGATACCTGAAAGCTTATTATTTTGTTATCACTATTACCCAAGTGACCCCCAACTTGTATATTCGAAATGTGGGCTGGCCTGTTGGTTAATATTAGGTCTAGCAGTGCCCCCCTTCTTGTTGGGTCCAGAACCAGTTGAGAAAGGTAATTGTCTCTCATAGTTGTCAAAAACCTATAACTTTTGCTTGAACTACAGGTTTCTGTTCCCCAATGAATTTTAGGGTAGTTGAAGTCTCCCATAATAATGACTTCTCCTTGAGTCGCTGCTTCATCTATTTGCTTTATGAGGATATTCTCAGCTGCTTCCATTGTTTTTGGAGACTTATAACAAACCCCTATCATTAATTTATTATTTTTCCCCCTCCCCTTATCTCCACCCACAGGGACTCTACATTCTCATTATATTCACATATATTCTGACAGAAGATGGGTTTTAAGGATGATTTTACATATAAATACACACTCCCCCTCGCTTGTTTGTAGGTCATTTCTGAACAGACTATAGCCCTGTAAATTAACTGCCCAGTCATGGCTCTCGTCCAGCCATGTCTCAGATATCCCCACCATGTCATAATTATTTTCCAACAAAATCAATTCTAATTCCTCCATTTTGTTGGTGAGGCTCCTGGCATTAGTGTACATGCATTTTATGTATCTCTCTGTAAATCTATTCCTTCTTACTATATTGACTGTTCTAACCCCATCCCCAATTTATTTGTGCCCAGGTCACTATCTGCACTATCTTCCCTACCTCTAAAATGAATACCCTCCCCCCAATCCCTAGTTTAAACACTCCTCCAACCTTCTAGCCATTTTCTCCCTCAGCACAGCTGCACCCTCCCCATTGAGGTGCAGCACGTCCCTAGCGTAGAATCTATAGCCAACTGAGAAGTCGGCCCAGTTCTCCAGAAACTCAAACCCCTCCTTCCTACACCAATTCCAGAGCCACTTATTTATCTCCCTAATCTCTCATTGCCTCTCTGGCGTCGCACGTGGTACAGGTAGCATTTCAGAGAATACCATCTTGGAGGCCCTTGCTTTAAGCTTGCAGCCTAATTCCCTGAAATCATCTTAAAGGACCTTCCACCTACCTCTATCTTTGTCATTTGTGCAAATGTGCACCATGACCGCTGGGTCTTCACCAGCTCCTCCCAGTAATCTGTCAACCCGATCAGTGATGTGCCGGACTCGAGCACCAGGTAGGCAGCACACTGTTCGACGATCCCTGTCTTTGTGACAGATTGCCCTATCTGTTCCCTTTATAATTGAGTCCCCCACTACCAGCACCTGCCTGGCCTGCCCTGCTCTCCTTTTTCCCCCCTTACTGGAGCTGACACTCCTCCGGCTTTCAGAGGACATGCCTTGCTGCAGCAGTGCTACCTGTTATGTTCTGCTACCAAAGCTAAGGAAAGAGAGGAGATCTGTCCCTACTATAAGACTCAGCTGAATCCCTACGATGTAACAGGGAACCTGATCCTGCGATCAGACCTGCTAAAGTCCTAATCTAGTCTGTACGGAGACCTATAGATTTGGGGAGGGAATCCCTACAAGTACTAAGGACTGGGAGGAATAAGGGACACCTCCTAACAGAAATAGTAGCAGACAGACGAACAAACAAAATAGATAGAACCTAGAGGTCCGTAGACCAAGCAAACTAACAGAGTTAGATACAGAGCACAGGCTAGCTAGAAAGTAGATATACAATGAAGTCCAGCAAAGCCAGAAGGGCGGAGCAGGATTAAATAGGCCAACAAGGTCATGTGACCAGCAAAGGAAAAAAAATCTAACAGCAAGGTTCTAACAGTACCCCCCCTTCTAAGAGGATCCTCCGGATCCCCTAGGACCAGGCTTATCAGGAAATCTCCTGTGAAACGCTCTGATAAGTCTGGACGCGGAAACATCATCTGACCTCACCCAAGAGTTATCCTCGGGTCCGAAACCTTTCCAGGCCACAAGATACTGCAAACTACCTCTATACCGTCTAGAGTCAAGGATGCGAGAAATTTCATATTCCCCGTCCTCCACCACCGGAGGAACAGAGGCAGAGGCGTCACCATCCGACACAACAGCTGTTTTTAACAGAGAGACATGAAAGACCGGATTAATTCTCCAGGAGGTAGGAACCTCCAACCTAACAGCAGATTGGTTGACAACCTGAAGCACCTTAAAGGGCCCTACAAACTTGGGACCCAATTTCTTAGAAGGAATCCTCAACCGCAGATTCCTAGAGGACAACCAAACCATGTCACCAACAGCGAACAAAACCTCCTGTCGTTTCCTATCAAAGTAGTCTTTAGATTTTCTGTTGGCCTCCTGAAGATTACCACGCACATCCGTCCAAACTCTTTCCAAATCACCGGAAAAATTCTCCTCCTCAGGCACGGCAGATCCCAACTTGGAGAACGACCCAAACGACGGATGTCTCCCAGAACAACAAAAAAAAGGCGAACAACCAGCAGAAGAAGATGTATGATTGTTCAGAGCAAATTCGGCAAGTGGCAGAAACTCAGACCACCCCTCTTGATTGTCTGCCACAAAACAACGCAAGAACTGCTCAACATCCTGGTTTTTCCTTTCTGTCTGGCCATTAGATTCAGGATGATATCCGGACGAAAACGACAAATGAATTCCCAACCTGTCACAAAAGGCACGCCAAAAACGAGCCACGAACTGAGGACCCCTATCAGAAACAATGTCAGTAGGAACGCCATGAAGTCTGACAATTTCCTTGACAAAGGCCTTAGCGAGAGTTTTAGCGCAGGGCAGTTTGACGAAGGGAACCAAGTGACACATCTTGCTAAAACGGTCCACGACCACCCAGATGACAGTAAAACCCTCAGAGGGGGGAAGGTCAGTTATAAAGTCCATAGCCAAATGTGTCCAAGGAGCACTGGGGACCTCCAAAGGACAAAGCAACCCCGCAGCAGGAGTATGTGAGGACTTAGATCTAGCACATATAGTACATTGGCGCACCCACTTAATGACTTCCTTCTGCCATCCAGGCCACCAAAAACTGCGACCCACCAGTCTCTTGGTCTCAGAGATTCCGGGATGACCTGCCAACCGAGATTCGTGACACTCAACAAACAAATCTCTCCTAAAGGTCCCAGGCACAAACAACCTCCCATGAGGAGTGTTAGATGGGGCATTCTCCTGAGCTTTAAGAATCTCATCTTCCAAAATGGAGTCTAAAGCAGCTATCACAACACCTTCTTGTAAAATGTTTTCCTCTTTCTCAGCACCGACTATGGGAGAAAAACTGCGAGACAAGGCATCCGCCTTAACATTCTTAGTACCAGGGATGTAAGTAACGGAGAAATTAAACCGCGAGAAAAACAGTGCCCACCTAGCCTGACGGGCATTCAGGCGCTTGGCAGCGTCAAGATATATCAGATTTTTATGATCCGTAAGAACCTGAACGGGAAATTCCGCACCTTCCAAGAAGTGGCGCCAGTGTTCAAATGCGAGTTTAATAGCCAATAATTCCCGATTACCAATATCGTAATTCAATTCAGTCTCCGAAAATTTTTTTGAAAAAAATGCACAGGGATGTAATCCATCCCCGTTATCCTGCGACAATACTGCGCCAACCCCCACAGAGGAAGCATCAACCTCAACCAAAAACGGCCTAGTAACATCAGGCTGCATAAGGATGGGAGCAGAGGTGAACCTCTCCTTGAGATACACAAAAGCTTCAATGGCCTCAGAAGACCACTGAACCGCATCAGCACCTTTCCTGGTGAGATCAGTCAGAGGTTTGACAATACTAGAAAAATTTTTTATGAATTTTCTATAGTAATTGGCGAAACCCAAAAACCTCTGTATTGATTTCAAACCAATAGGCCTAGGCCATTCCTGCACAGCCTGAACCTTAACCGGATCCATCTCAAAACCTTTGCTGGAGATAATGTAGCCCAAAAAACTAATTCTCTGTACAGCGAACTCACATTTCTCCAGCTTAGCAAAAAGCGAATTGTCCATTAATAACTGTAATACCTCACGCACGCTCCGCCAATGAGACTCCAGATCTGGCGAATAAATCAAAATGTCATCCAAATACACAACCACATTTTTACCGATCAAAGGTCTAAGGATGTCATTAATCAGATTCTGAAAAAATGCAGGAGCATTAGTAAGACCAAAAGGCATAACCAGATTCTCAAAATGACCCACAGGAGTGTTAAAAGCAGTCTTCCATTCATCACCCTCCTTCATGCGCAACAGATTGTATGCCCCCTTAAGGTCAATTTTAGAGAACCACTTGGCCCCCAATAACTGGTTAAACAGATCAGGAATCAATGGCAGTGGGTAAGGATTGCGTACCGTAATTTTGTTAATCTCACGAAAATCCAGACAAGGACGTAAACCGCCGTCCTTTTTTTTTACAAAAAAAAATCCAACCGCCACAGGAGACTTAGAGGGCCTAATGTGACCGGCGGCCAAACTTGTCTGTATGTATTCCTCCAAAGCCTTCCTCTCAGGAATAGTAAGGTTAAATAAACGACTTTTAGGAAGAGTCGCTCCAGGGACAAATTCAATAGAACAATCATAGTCTCTATGGGGAGGCAAAACCTGCGATTCTTTCTCAGAAAAAACTCTCCAAAAATCCTGAATAGGAACAGGCAATTCTCCCCTATCCAAAGCTGCAATACGCCCGTTACAACACTTGTCATAACATTTATGGCTCCAGGATTTAATTTCACTGGTAGACCAATCCAGTACAGGATTGTGAAATTTTAACCAGGGCAAACCCAATATTACTGGAGAAGGCAAGTTATTCAACACTACCAAATCCAATTTCTCATGGTGAACACCATTAATAGTGAGAGGAAATTCACTGACCTTGAGAGTAATATTCTTCAAAGGGGAGCCATCCACAGAAACCACAGCAATGGGGGATGATAAAGGTTCAGGTTTTAAATTGAGTTTTTCCACGAATCCCCCATCAATAACATTCAGTGTAGACCCGCAATCAACAAACACCCGAAATTCCATTAATTTTTCCTGAGCAATCGTGGAAGCAGCTAAAAATATACCCTTGGAATTTAAACAGGCAATACGGGCGTGACTGACCATTTTTTTTTCTTTCTTCATACGAAGCTCACAGCCTTTAATCAAATGACCAGATTTCCCGCAATAGAAACACAAGCCTTCTGAAAAACGACGGTGTTTTTCTTGAGAGCGAGGTGCCACCGATCCAATCTCCATCGGTTCACCACTGTTAGTACACACATTATCATAACCAGAAACTGACATAGCAGAGGATTTGCTCTCATTAACCCTAGCACGCAGTCTTCTGTCCACCCGTATAGCTAATTGCATAGCCTGTTGCAAATCCTCAGGTGTAGGATAAGCAATTAGCAGGTCTTTAACCTTTTCACTGAGCCCAGCAAGAAATAGACTTTTCAGAGCAGAATCGTTCCACCCTGTTTGAGTGGACCAACGACGAAAATGTGTACAATATTTTTCCATATTACCTGATCCTTGTTTTAAACGTCTCAACTCAGTCTCAGCTGATGCCACACGGTCAGGATCATCATATAATAGTCCTAAAGCAGAAAAAAAACTATCCACTGATCTGAAGCATGTATCACTAGGTTGCAAAGAAAAGGCCCACTCCTGAGGCTCTTTGCGCAAAAGTGACATTATGAACCCTACGCGCTGGGATTCATCCCCAGAGGACTTGGGTCTCAAACGAAAATACAATAAGCAAGCATTTTTAAATGAAAAAAATTCTCGATGTTCACCAAAAAATAAATCCAGCAAACATACCTTAGGCTCCAAGAAATATGCTCCAGGACAGTTACTCACGTGCTGACGGAGCTCGGCCACTTCCAGAGAGAGTCCCTGCAGGTGTTTAGCCAAATCCTGAACCGACACCATGATGGAAAAAAAAAAAATCTTTCCTTAGAGAATTTACAGGCTGGACTTACTGTTATGTTCTGCTACCAAACTAAGGAAAGAGAGGAGATCTGTCCCTACTATAAGACTCAGCTGAATCCCTACGATGTAACAGGGAACCTGATCCTGCGATCAGACCTGCTAAAGTCCTAATCTAGTCTGTACGGAGACCTATAGATTTGGGGAGGGAATCCCTACAAGTACTAAGGACTGGGAGGAATAAGGGACACCTCCTAACAGAAATAGTAGCAGACAGACGAACAAACAAAATAGATAGAACCTAGAGGTCCGTAGACCAAGCAAACTAACAGAGTTAGATACAGAGCACAGGCTAGCTAGAAAGTAGATATACAATGAAGTCCAGCAAAGCCAGAAGGGCGGAGCAGGATTAAATAGGCCAACAAGGTCATGTGACCAGCAAAGGAAAAAAAATCTAACAGCAAGGTTCTAACACTACCCCTATACCGACACCCCCCTGATCTGCCAACTTTGCAAACTTATTGGGGTGTGCCAGATCAGGACTAGCCTACCTGGCACTCGTCCCCCTCCCCCTCCTTCTAACTGTCACCCAGCTAGTTGCCTCACTGTCCTGCAGCTCCCTACTACCACCCTCCCCCACATCTACCCCAGTGAGCAACTGCTCAGTGAGCAGCAGACTCCTTTCCATATTGTCAGTGGATCTCAGTGTTGCAAGCTGCTCATTTAGTTCCAGTACCTGGGCTTCCAAACGCAAAACGTGCACACATCTCGCACAGCAGTATGCACCCATGACCGACTGTTCAAGGATTGCATACATGTGGCATGATGTACACTGGATAGCATTGTCAATAATGGAGCTCATTTCCTAATGGGGATTGCACTAGACAGAAATGTTAAGTAAAAAGAAATGTAAAATATTAATAAAATACAGACAGCAATTCATCCAAATTCCTCCCTTCTAAACTCCCTGAATCCAAGACACTGAAAAACAAGTCACACACTTACTTCCGTTTGCATTTACGCTCCGGTCACACTCAGCTCGTTCACACTCGCTAAGGAAGAAGGTTTAAAGATTTTTTTTTCCCCTTTTAGCAGCAATCCAACCTACAGCTCAATGCACTTCCAAAAATAGGTCTAGTGATCAAAATTGAAGGGATTTTCAGGGCAAAAGTCAACTCAAAAAATCAGAGTCATGCAGCACTCAAGCCATGTACTACTCATTGCACAATGTATGTTTCTTTCTCAATTGTACCCAGAATGTTTCTTTAAGGCCCCCTTCACATTTACATGTTTCCGGTATGTGTGGCATCCGTTTTCACAAGTATTGGAGACACGTATCCACACGTACCCATTAATACCTATGGTGATCTTCACATGTCCATGTGGTTCACAAGGACCGCATGTTTTTTGTGAACCACATGGAGACATGTAAGTTTTTTCCTGGCCGTACAAATAACAAGGGCCAATATAAGTCTATGGGTCCGTGTAAACACGTACAGCACATAGGTGGCATGTGTGTGTCATCCGTGTGCCGTCCGTGTGCTATACAGGTTTAACATTGTGAAGTGTATGAGAATATTTGGAATTGATTTTTCTTAAGCCATAGCGGAAAAAAAACGGATGGCACACTAATGGCACACTGATCCAAAATACTGATGGCACACAGATGACACACTGATGGCTCACTGTTGGGACACTGATCCAAAACACAGATGACACCCATAACATTTCTTCCAGTACCAGAATTATACAGACATGTAAAGGGGGCAATAAAAGAACAATTGTAAAGGCAATCTGTCACAAGGTTTATGTTACCCCATCTGAGAGCTGCATGATGTAAGGACAGAGACCCTGATTCCAGCTATGTGTCATTTACTGGGCTGCTTGTTGTAATTTTTATAAAATCCCTGTTTTATCTACTGCATATCTACAAATTCTTTGAAATGCTGAGCACTGTATAAACCCACCCGCATCATTAATTGAAAACTTTCAGTGCATAGGCAGAAAACTGGCAATCAGTAGTGTGGATAGGGTTATACAGATCTCATGAATTTGGAGGACTACAAAGAAGCAGCTTCACTAGTCCTCTAATGATAATCTCTTGCTAAAAAAAAGTGATTTTATGAAAACAAGAGTAAGCAGCCCAGTATGTGACACATCACTGGAATCAGGGTCTCTGTCTCTATAGCATGATGCTCACAGATTAGGTAGCAAAGGGTGTAGTGCTGTTGCATTGGCTAAAGCGGAGAACTGATTACTGCTGCTGGGCAGCACACACACTCACACTGCCAGACTGGATGACACAAAAGTCCCAGCCACGCTAGTCTCAGTGGCTGGATAGGGGCTGTGTGATTGCTGCAAAAACCTTAACCATCCCTTTTCTATTGTTAGTGGCAAGTGTTGGTGTTGTCATATGGTCATTGATGAACCCATACAACTCAATATATACTGTGTCAGATTCAACTTATTATTTTTTCCTGAGTTGATTCTGGTACATTTATTTCTTTTATTACGTGTCCATACTTACAGGATTTCCATGAAGACTAAAATACCTGTATACATCAATAATCCATACAGTATGCTGGAATGTCCTGATTTCACTGATGCCCTTGGACAGACTTTTTAATTTAAACCTGCCACTTCCAAAAGTGAGATTAGCCTTTAGATATAGTGGTAATGTATTTTCCTTTGTATATGTTGTTGATTCTACTTTCCATAACGTATAATTGCCTTAAATGTGAATAATGAAAATGTATGTTAAATGTTATTTTTGAAAAATAAAAATGATCTGATTTAAAAAAAGATATAGTGGTAATGTACAGGTAAATAGCATGTACCGTATTTTTCGGATTATAAGACGCACTCCCCCCCCAAATTTGGGGGGAAAATGGGGGTACGCCTTGTAATGCGAGCTGTATAATCCGAAGGGCTTACCGGCATTGGTGGAGCCTAGTCCCAGGATTGCTGCTGCCAGAAGCTTCTTCCTTCCGATAGAGGCAGGAGTCAGAGGATGGCTGCAGTCCCCATGCTGCGGTCTTCATGCTGCGGTCTTCATGCTGCGGTCTTCATGCTGCGGTCCCCATGCTGCAGTCCTCATGCTGCAGTCCTCATGCTGCAGGCCCTTCGCTGCGGGCCCCTTGCTTGCAGTAGGTGTCCGGTGCTGCGGGGGACATTTTGTAAAAGCCGGAGCCCTGCACCTTTCATACTGTTCTATGCGGCGGTCTCCGGAAAAATTGCTGCCGGAAGTGGCGCATGTGCAATTGTGACTTCTGGAGCAGAGATCTCGGGAAATGAAATCTCGGCGACGAGATCTCAATCTGAGCATGCGCCCCCTCCGGCGGCCATTTTCCCAGAGACCGTCGCATAGAACAGTATGGAAGGTGCGGGGCTCTGGCTTTTACAAAATGTCGGCGGAGCCCCCGCACCACTGGACACCTACTGCAAGCAATGGGCCCGCAGCAAGGGGACCGCAGCCATCTTCTGACTCCTGCCTCTGCAGGAAGGCAGAGGCTTCCAGCAGCAGCGATCTACCGACTCCTGCCTCGACCCTGCCACCTAGGACCCTGATCCAGCAACGCCTCAGCCCCTCAGGTAACCTGATTATAACATGCATCGGTTTATAAAAAAAAAACATTTTTTTCCTATTCTCCTCCCCAAAATTTGGGGTGCGTCTTATAAACCGGTGCATCTTATAATCTGTAAAATACGGTAAATCCTTTGTAACTGGCTTACTAGAACAGCAGCTACAGGGAGAAACGGGTGGTACAGGGAGCTGTTTCTCGCACCATTCAATATACAGTGGGTGCACTGTAATCACTCCCCTGCACCCTGACTGACTGCTCGGCAGCAGATGAGTGCAGAGCAGGCTGTCAGTCAATGTGCAGGGGAGTGATTGCAGTGTCTTGTAGCACTGTAGCCACTGTTCCAGTAATCCAGCCAAACATGTTTTAAATGGTATGTACCTACAGATTACTAGTATATCTGCAGGTAAATAACTTTTTGGGATATTTCCTTTAGAAGCAATATGTTGGTTGGATCAACACTCCTAAGCCGTCTATATGGGAGTGTAGGTCATAGGAAGTTGAATACAATGATACTTGATATCTGTGATCTGATGATGTCTTATTCCAAAGAAATACATGTTTTTCTTAAATGTAAATGACCTCTTCCAGGCAATGGGAAAGAAGTTGCCTGGAAGATAACTCTTCCTCCAGAGCTTATTGTAAATAAAAGGGAGAGTTACCGGTGTGATGTGTAATAGCCTCTCTCGGCTCTCACTGCAGAGCTGTGTGTGATTATACCTGACACATCTGCAGGTTCCTCTCAGCTTCCGCTTTCATCTCACAGGCAGACAAGGTTGCAATATTACTTCAATACAGCAGAGCTGTGAAAGCTGCAGCTGCTAACATGTTTGTTACGAAACAAAGTTCAGTTCTCCTGTTCTCTGTTAGTTACATGTCTCACTCTGGGAACTCCCCTTTCATGTAAAATAAACCCTGGAGGCAGATTCTCATGTAGATCAGAGTCCGGCCCATTGTCCTGAACAGATCATTTAAGTATAAGAAAAATTAGGATTTCTTTTGATTAAGGCATCGGATCACATATATCAAGGTATCATTTTAGTCAGCTTCCAATGACCTACATGCCCATATAGATGGCTTAGGAGGGTTGATCCTACTGGCAGATTTGATTTAAGTGTTTTTGTCCCTCTTAATAATTCATGCTGTAATGTCCTAGAGAAACTTTTTAATACAATGACTCTGTTGTGTCAGGAAAAGGTGGCATGGCTGTGACTGACATACTATATGTTCAGCTGTTAGGGAACATCAACAGTTGAGGTGAGTCCTGTGTTTTTAGTAATGTGCTGTGTTGGGCAATACAAGTTTGCACCGTCAGAAGGACGTACAGCTCAGCCAGTCTTCACACGAGACTTCTGCATTGTACATTTTTTTATATTAGCAAAAATGTTCATATTTGCAATGATGCTGGATTTATACAGGGTGAAACAACTCATGACAGTGCAATTGAGTTGGCCATGTCTTTTGTTATTCTTGGCACTGCACTTGTGCTGATTTCCAATCTTATGAAATATAAATTAAAAAGGGGTCTTTCAGTGAAAGCCAGAACCTTTCTGTATAAAATCCTAACTACTTAATATGAATTCACTCTAGAAACAGCAGGTATAAATCAAGAAGAAACTTCACATATCCACATTTGTGACATGGGATGATCTGTATGACGCATTTCAGACCTCTAGGATCCTTAATCATCAGGATAGGAGTAAGGAGGCTAGCTGTCTGAAATGCGTCAGCTATATTATGTTTTCCATTCCCATTGTCACACATGTGAATATGCAATGATGGTAGTATTTTATACCAAACTGTGCAGGCTTTTCTGAAGCCCAGGCATACTGAAGTAAGCTGACCAACTCCAAAATTTCTGGTTGTAACTTGTTTTAGGAAATAACTAAAATTCTAAACTAAATAACTAAGTAACTATGCAGATAAATTGTAAGCACATTAACTATGTCTTTGCCTATCTCCTAAGGGTATGTGCCCACGATCGGGCTATAGCAGCGTTGTGGACGCAGAGTATTTTCGCTGCGTCATAAGTAGAGATGAGCGTTGTTCTACTCGAACTGTTCGCCAATCTCAAATTCGAGCTGTTTTGGGCGGTGTTCGAGCCGTTCGGCGAACACGAACAATTTGAGAAAAATTCGGCTGTTCGAGGTTATGTTCGATAACTGTTCGTGCACCAAAATCATAACTGGATTTTTTCTCAGTAATGATGAAAATTAATGTTAATACGCAGTTTGAGTGTACAGCGGGGTGGGGGGAGGGGCAGGGGATGGATCTCTGCCGGAACAATGAATTTGCAGTGGGGAGGTGCAATCTGTCAGCCTATCAGCAGCGCACACACGGAGCGAAGTGCTTTTTTTCACACAAGCAAGGGCATGTGTCATTGGCAGTGTATGTCACATGTCCTTGCCCTATAAGACCAAGCCATTTTCCCCGTCGCCACCATTGTCTCACTGCTGCAGCTGCGTGTTAGACGGCACCGCTGTTGCTGTGTGCGCTATACCTTGTTAATTTCAAGAAAAATTTTCGCACAAATCTACAGATAGCTTGGGAGTAGGGAATAGTTGTGATTGCAGTCCTTTTAAGGACTAGGTTAAGGACTAGGTTACAGCATTTCCTACGACTTTTATCAGGCAGGTCTGTGCTCTTAAATAGATAGATTGTGGGAGTAAAGACTAATTGTAATTGGAGTCCTTTTCAGGACTAGGTTACATCAGTTCCTATCAGTTTTTGCCAGGCAGGTCTGTGCCAGTGCTGTGCAAGTTTTTTTCACAGCATTTGGCTGAATCTAGCAAAGCTAATCCTTTTTGGCCTATTGCAGAGTGTGTTAGTCAGTGGAGTAGCCTATCTGTGTTGCAAGATATACCACCTGTGTATAGAATACCAATTTTTTAATGCACCTAGTGAAGTAAAATCTTTTGGGCATAGCATCATTCTATTAGTCCATCTATACTGACCTCCATCAGGTTGCAAATTGAATATAATTTTTTTCTGCATCTAGCTCTGAAAAAATATTGGGCTTCTAGCTGTGTGTGGGACTTGTTCTATTAATCCATCTATACAGACCTCCATCAGGTTGCAAACTGAATATATTTTTTTCTGCATCTACCTCTGAAAAAATATTGGGCTTCTAGCTGTGTGTGGGACTTGTTGTATTAGTCCATCTATACTGACCTCCATCAGGTTGCAAACTGAATATATTTTTTTCTGCATCTACTAGAGATGAGCGTTGTTCTACTCGAACTGTTCGCCAATCTCAAATTCGAGCTGTTTTGGGCGGTGTTCGAGCCGGTCGGCGAACACGAACAATTTGAGAAAAATTCGGCTGTTCGAGGTTATGTTCGATAACTGTTCGTGCACCAAAATCATAACTGGATTTTTTCTCAGTAATGATGAAAATTAATGTTAATACGCAGTTTGAGTGTACAGCGGGGCGGGGGGAGGGGCAGGGGATGGATCTCTGCAGGAACAATGAAGATCTCCATTTTTTTTTCTCTTTCCCGCATTTGCAGTGGGGAGGTGCAATCTGTCAGCCTATCAGCAGCGCACACACGGAGCGAAGTGCTTTTTTTCACACAAGCAAGGGCATGTGTGATTGGCAGTGTATGTCACATGTCCTTGCCCTATAAGACCAAGCCATTTTCCCCGTCGCCACCATTTTCTCACTGCTGCAGCTGCGTGTTAGACGGCACCGCTGTTGCTGTGTGCGCTATACCTTGTTAATTTCAAGCCAATTTTCGCACAAATATACAGATAGCTTGGGAGTAGGGAATAGTTGTGATTGCAGTCCTTTTAAGGACTAGGTTACAGCATTTCCTACGACTTTTATCAGGCAGGTCTGTGCTCTTAAATAGATAGATTGTGGGAGTAAAGACTAATTGTAATTGGAGTCCTTTTCAGGACTAGGTTACATCAGTTCCTATCAGTTTTTGCCAGGCAGGTCTGTGCCAGTGCTGTGCAAGTTTTTTTCACAGCATTTGGCTGAATCTAGCAAAGCTAATCCTTTTTGGCCTATTGCAGAGTGTTAGTCAGTGGAGTAGCCTATCTGTGTTGCAAGATATACCACCTGTGTATAGAATACCAATTTTTTTACTGCACCTAGTGAAGTAAAATCTTTTGGGCATAGCATCATTCTATTAGTCCATCTATACTGACCTCCATCAGGTTGCAAACTGAATATAATTTTTTTCTGCATCTAGCTCTGAAAAAATATTTGGGCTTCTAGCAGTGTGTGGGACTTGGTCTATTAGTCCATCTATACTGACCTCCATCAGGTTGCAAATTAAAAATAATTTTTTTCTTCATTTAGCTCTGAAAAAATATTTGGGCTTCTAGCAGTGTGTGGGACTTGTTCTATTAGTCCTTCTATACTGACCTCCAGCAGGTTGCAAATTGAATATAATTTTTTTCTGCATCTAGCTCTGAAAAAATATTTGGGCTTCTAGCGGTGTGTGGGACTTGGTCTATTAGTCCATCTATACTGACCTCCATCAGGTTGCAAATTAAAAATAATTTTTTTCTGCATCTAGCTCTGAAAAAATATTTGGGCTTCTAGCAGTGTGTGGGACTTGGTCTATTAGTCCATCTATACTGACCTCCATCAGGTTGCAAATTGAATAAAAAAATTTTCTGCATCTAGCTCTGAAAAAATATTTGGGCTTCTAGCGGTGTGTGGGACTTGGTCTATTAGTCCATCTATACTGACCTCCATCAGGTTGCAAATTAAAAATAATTTTTTTCTGCATCTAACCCAGCCAATAGTTTTGGCCTAATACCACAGTTTGGCCACTCAGCTCTGCTCGGTTACCATCCATTGTTTTTTTGTGCAAACAACTCCAGAGTTGTGAATTAGTTAACCACCAAAATGAGTGGAAAAAGGCCTGCTGCTGGTGGAAAGGGGAATAGGCGTGTTGGGAAGGGGAAAAAAGGTTGTGTCCGTGGGGTAGGTGCAGAAGAAAGACCATCTTCCAGCCAAACTAAAATGTCTACTTCTTTTAGCGGACAATGTGATAAGATCCCTTTCTTACGGCCACGCCAATCGCTACAAATTCCAGATGAGGCACAAAAACAGCAGGTGCTTCAACGGATATCAAGTGCTCCTTTAAGTGGGCTCTCCTCCACATCAACTTCAACATCACAAATACTCCAGTCCTCAAAGGTGTCACCCAAATCGCACTTGCTTCCTCACAGCTCCCAAATCTCCAGCTGCCCGTCTGAGTATGAGGTAGAACAGATGGTTGAGTCTGCAGAGCTGTTTACTCATACTATAGCCTGGGAATCAGAGGTCGACTCCAGCGCTTCTGTGAATCCAGACGAGGAAATGATCTGCACTGATGCCCAGAATCTTTATGAGTCGGATCCAGGACCAGACGCAGAAGGTTCTGACCATAATGTAGACCCTCATTCCCAAACTGTAACTCCTGTTGGTGGAGACAATGAGGAAGACGATGATAAGACTCAAATACCTGATTGGAGCGACAACTTTAGTTTTTTGTCAGGGCAGGAACAGGTTGGCTCTGAGGACGACGGGTGTGATAACGCACAGGGTGATGATGATGAGGTCGGAGATCCCACTTACTGTCAACCCACAGTCAGCCAAGAGATGAGGTCAGCAGAGGAGGTGGAGGAAGATGCTAGTGACGACGAGGTCAGGTTGCGCCTTCCTGGACAGAGACGTAGTACTGGAAGCACGTCAACAACTGCATCCTCAAACACAACTCTGCCTCTCACCACAAGTCGTGGTGGCTCTTCAGGTCGCATGGGTGCTAAGCCTTGCATAGCCTGGGCATTTTTTCAGATCGATAAAGATGACCCAACTCGTGTTATCTGTAACATTTGTCAGCAAAAGCTAAGTAGAGGCCAAAAAATACATAGTTTGAGTACTTCATGCATGAACCGGCACATGGACATGAAGCATAAGTTGCAGTGGGAAGCTCAGTGTGCTACAATGCGGTCTAGCCGGCCGGGCCAACCACCGTCTGCCATATCTTGTGCATCCGCGGCCTCTTCATCCTCTGTGACTGGGGGGACAGCAGTCACACCTGTTTTGGGGCGCAGACCTGCCACCTCTTTACCCGCAACAGCCAGCGTGATTGGCAGGTCATCATTTTCTTTGGAGGTGGTAACACCAGCTGGTCTTGAGCGCTGTCCGACATCGATAGCACCACCTTTGGATCAAGGCAACCTAACATGTCCGCCTGCATCTTCCTCACAGACCGGCAGTTTGCCGGGGACACCCTTATCAACCCCGTCTAAGCACAATAGCCAGCCCTCGGTCCCTCAGATGTGGACAAGTAAAAGACCATTTCCTCCTAGCCATGAGAAAGCTAAGAGGTTGAATTTCACCATCTGCAAGCTCTTGGCTACAGAAATGCTGCCTTTCCGCCTGGTGGACACAGAGGATTTTCGAGACCTTATGTCCGTCGCAGTGCCCCAGTACCAGATGCCCAGTCGGCACTACTTCTCAAAGAAAGGTGTGCCTGCGCTCCACCAGCATGTCGCACACAACATCACCGCTTCTTTGAGAAACTCTGTGTGTGACAGGGTGCATTTCACCACAGACACTTGGACGAGTAGGCATGGACAGGGGCGTTACATGTCGCTGACTGGGCACTGGGTAACTATGGTGACAGCAGGACAAGGGGCTGCTGTCCAAGTCTTGCCGTCCCCATGAGTTGTGCGTCAATCCTCTTTATGTCATTTTTCCTCCACTGCTTCTGCCTCCTCAACCTCCTCTCGGTCTTCCACCTGCACCCAAAGCCTGTCTGGTCATGCCACAAGCTTTCTAACTGCGCAGAAGGGATCCTGCACACCTCCTTACTATGCTGGCAGTAGGGCTCAACGTCATCAGGCGGTTTTTACATTGAAATGTCTGGGAAATGTGAGTCACACAGCTGAGGAGTTGTGGTCAGCTCTGGAGAACCAATTTCATGAATGGTTGTCTCCACTGGACCTGAAACCAGGGAAGGCCGTGTGCGACAATGCTGCAAACCTGGGTGCGGCCCTTCGCCGGGGCAATGTCACACACGTGCCTTGTATGGCTCACGTGTTGAACCTGGTTGTCCAGCAATTTTTAGCCCACTATCCCAGACTAGATGGCCTTCTGCAGAGGGCACGGTCGCTGTGTGCTCACTTCCGCCGTTCGCATCCCGCAGCTCAGCGACTTACATCTCTACAGAAGTCGTTGGGCCTGCCACTTCACCGGCTAAAATGCGATGTGCCTACCCGGTGGAATTCAACTCTGCACATGTTGCAGCGACTGTGGCAGCACCGACAAGCCCTGGTGCAATACGTTCTGACGTATAGCCTGGGCCAACGAGATTCAGAGGTGGGGCAAATCACGCTGGAGGAGTGGTCTCAGATCAGGGACCTATGCACCCTTCTGCACAGTTTTGAAATGGCGACGAAGATGTTTAGTGCTGACGATGCCATTATCAGCATGACTATTCCGGTGATTTACATGCTGGAGCACATGTTAAACAGAATTCGGAGTCAGGTGGTGGCACAAGAGGAGGTGGAGGAAGTAGAGGAGGAGGAGTTGTATGCGGAAGGGCTAACATCTGCAAGGTCCAGACGGTCGGCAGCACCAAGGCGGCAGGCATGTGAGGGTGGGGGAGATGATTTTACCAGGGCGCATGGTAGCAGCCAAACTAGTGAGGAAGGTGCAGGAGCCCAGGAAGAAGTGGAGGACGAACTGATGGAAGACTCATCAGATGAGGGAGACCTTGATCACATTTCTGTTGTGCGAGGTTGGGGGGAGAGGACAGAGGAAGGAAGCATGATTGTTACCTCGCCACCAACACAACAGGGACTTGGTGCTCCTGGATGCGCAACACACATGAGTGCCTTCTTGCTGCACTACCTGCAACATGACCCTCGAATTGTGAGAATTAGAAATAATCCTGACTACTGGGTTGCCACACTGTTAGATCCCCGGTACAAAAGTAAATTTGCAGAAATTATTCCTGCCATAGAAAGGGATGCACGCATGCAGGAGTATCAGCAGAGACTGTTGCAGAATCTTACATGTGCTTTTCCACAAAATACCAGTGGTGCACGTAGTGAATCTCACAGTTCCAACTTGCCAACCGTGGTCTGTATGGAATTGTTCAATAAAGGGCCCAAAATTAAGATAACATAGATGGGAGAGGTCTCTATGAATAGGAATTCCTAAGTATTTGATACCCTGTGAGGGCCAGGCAAAGGGAAAGTTGGACTGGATGGAATCCTATATGGATTTAGGGAGGGAGACATCGAGGGCCTCAGACTTCGCTGCATTGATTTTAAAATTTTACCATGTAACAAAGTGATCTATTTCAGCCATAACAGCAGGGATGGATATATGTGATTGAGTGATATATACTAGGACATCATCAGCAAATAGAGAGCACTTGTACTCGGTGCCTCCCACCTCAATCCACCTAATATTGGGGTTATGGCGAATTGATGAGAGCAGGTGCTCCGTCACTAGGATGTATAAGAGAGGGGACAGAGGACATCCCTGCCTTGTCCCATTGGTGATTGTGAAAGGTGATGAAAATGTTCTGACGCACCCCCTGGGCCTTGGGACACCCGGAGCCGGACCCTTTTTGGTGGATGCTGGTGGTTGTAGTCTTCGTGGCGGCGATCCGGTTCCGTGGCTCAGGGCGGTCAAACCAGTGGCGGAACTATTTATGTGGTTTTGATGTTTAAATGTCCGACTACGCCACCCGTGGATTGCGGTCAGAGTGAACCGCCGCTACAGGGCAGACCGCTAAGGCTGGTGTTGTGGGTGCAGCAGAGCGTAGCATAACTCCCCACGGGAGGAGTATAGCCTCAGGGCAGTGTATGCGGAGGATGGGGGTGATGGTGCAGGGCAGCAGCAGTAACGACACGGAGTCAGTGATGCAGTTCAGGGCCTTTACTCACAGTTCTTATTATCCAGACCACGTCTGCAGGTAACGGCTGCCCACGTCGTACTGTGCTCACCAGGTGAGGGGCTCAGACAACTCCCAGATAACTTTGGAGCGCTTCACAGGACCCCCTTTGTGTGTCCTTTGTCTGGCCTTTCTTACCAACACTTCTGTCCGGCTGCCTCGGGCCTCCTCTTGGTAAACTTGGCGCCAGTTTCCCTGACCCTATGTGGTGCCTTCCTAGCGGGTGGAGCAAGGGGCTGCGCCACATAAAATGTCAGAGCCTCCGGTTTCTAGCTGAGGGTCGTTTCCTGCCTCCACTAGTTCGGGTACCGGTCTCCCCCTTTGGCCTGACCCCTCCACGCAGGTGGATTCGGGCGTGCGGTGGCGACTCGCCCGTCCGCACCCCTGGGATCCCTTCATTCCTCGTTCCTGGAGCCTTCTCCGCTCCTCTTCCTTCCTTCTCCCTCTTGCAGGCCTGGGCCTCTGTTACTAGGCCCGCCTCCGGAGCAGAGCTCATGCAAAGCCCCTGCTCCCTGCCACTTCTGCTCAGACTTCTCTGCACTGAACTAAGATGGTGCCCACCTTTTATACTCCCTTCTCAATGCACCCAGGAACTGCTTCCTCCCTGCTCCTGCACTGCAGGGTTCCCCTTCCTCAGTGTTCCCTCCCCCCACTCCAGCCAGGGACAGGGACTGTCGTGCCCATCTCAGGGGCATATTGGTCGCCCTGCCCCACGGCAATGTGGTGTAATGCATGCAGGTGTCGGGTCCTGATCCACACTCCATCCTTATCTGAGAGTGAGATATCACACCTCTGGGTGAGGTGCAATACGTCTGTAGCAACCGAGCCCTCGGTGCTACAGTTCCATTTATCTTCAGCCTAGGTGACGTATTGTGATACAGGGCCGTGATTTTGGCTATAAAAGGGTCCCCTAGACCCCTACCCCAAGCTTTTTAAGAGAATCATATATGGCGTGCCAGGAGACTCTATGGAATGCTTTCTCAGCATCCAACGAGAGTATCTACTTACAAATTTTTAACTGCATCTAGCCCAGGAAATACTTTGTGCCTAGTAGCAGTGTCTGCTAGTCAGCGGATTATCCCGGCTGTTAAGCAAGCTACACCACCTGTAGTGTGGACACTTAATTTTTTCAAAGGAAATGCTTCGGGACCACGGGATACTTAGTGAAGAGCATCAGGAGGCACCCCAAGGCATAGGGGCTGGGAATGGCATTAGGATGCCTTGCGGTGGACAGCCGAGCTCGATCCTTATAAAAGCTTTTTAACTGCAGCAGCTTTAGTGGACGCTACTGGAGCTGGAATTACGCGGCTGCTGGCATGAGACTTGCCCTCCAATAGATCCTTGTAAATGGATTTAAAGTGTATTCATTCAAATTAGAGGGACAATTTAAATTAAAAAGCTTAGAGCTGCCTCCACCACAGGGGGGCTCTCTCGACCCACCAGCGGACAGGCACCAGTATTGGGAGAGGGGGGCTGGCCGTCAGGGTTCACCGCGGCTCTGGCACAAACCCGGCGACACGGAGGTGGCACGGGCAGGAGCGGACTGGCCGTCTCGGCTTCTCACTTTTTGGATTTTAGAAGGGCATGACATGCCTATATCTGTGTCTCCCCCTCCTTTTACTCCTCCACCTCTTTTCTTTTCGCATGACTATATGTACTTGTCACTTTTCCATGTGTTAGTTGTGTCTTCTGAGCAGTTTGTCAGCTTTTGGACACCTTTGAAGGTGTTTTCTATGTGTTTCTATGTGTTTTTGTTTGCCTGCCATTGGTTTTAACGGTGTTCGAAGGTGTTCGACGAACAGTTCGACGAACAGTTCGGCGAACACACGGGTGTTCGATGAACCGAACCGAACTCGAACACTACGGGGGTGGCTCAACACTAGCATCTACCTCTGAAAAAATATTGGGCTTCTAGCTGTGTGTGGGACTTGTTGTATTAGTCCATCTATACTGACCTCCATCAGGTTGCAAACTGAATATATTTTTTCTGCATCTACCTCTGAAAAAATATTGGGCTTCTAGCTGTGTGTGGGACTTGTTCTATTAATCCATCTATACAGACCTCCATCAGGTTGCAAACTGAATATATTTTTTTCTGCATCTACCTCTGAAAAAATATTGGGCTTCTAGCTGTGTGTGGGACTTGTTCTATTAATCCATCTATACAGACCTCCATCAGGTTGCAAACTGAATATATTTTTTTCTGCATCTACCTCTGAAAAAATATTGGGCTTCTAGCTGTGTGTGGGACTTGCTCTATTAATCCATCTATACAGACCTCCATCAGGTTGCAAACTGAATATATTTTTTTCTGCATCTACCTCTGAAAAAATATTGGGCTTCTAGCTGTGTGTGGGACTTGTTGTATTAGTCCATCTATACTGACCTCCATCAGGTTGCAAACTGAATATATTTTTTTCTGCATCTACCTCTGAAAAAATATTGGGCTTCTAGCTGTGTGTGGGACTTGTTGTATTAGTCCATCAATACTGACCTCCATCAGGTTGCAAACTGAATATATTTTTTTCTGCATCTACCTCTGAAAAAATATTGGGCTTCTAGCTGTGTGTGGGACTTGTTCTATTAATCCATCTATACAGACCTCCATCAGGTTGCAAACTGAATATATTTTTTTCTGCATCTAGCTCTGAAAAAATATTGGGCTTCTAGCTGTGTGTGGGACTTGTTCTATTAATCCATCTATACAGACATCCATCAGGTTGCAAACTGAATATATTTTTTTCTGCATCTACCTCTGAAAAAATATTGGGCTTCTAGCTGTGTGTGGGACTTGTTGTATTAGTCCATCTATACTGACCTCCATCAGGTTGCAAACTGAATATATTTTTTTCTGCATCTACCTCTGAAAAAATATTGGGCTTCTAGCTGTGTGTGGGACTTGTTCTATTAATCCATCTGTACAGACCTCCATCAGGTTGCAAACTGAATATATTTTTTTCTGCATCTACCTCTGAAAAAATATTGGGCTTCTAGCTGTGTGTGGGACTTGTTCTATTAATCCATCTATACAGACCTCCATCAGGTTGCAAACTGAATATATTTTTTTCTGCATCTACCTCTGAAAAAATATTGGGCTTCTAGCTGTGTGTGGGACTTGTTCTATTAATCCATCTATACAGACCTCCATTAGGTTGCAAACTGAATATATTTTTTTCTGCATCTACCTCTGAAAAAATATTGGGCTTCTAGCTGTGTGTGGGACTTGTTCTATTAATCCATCTATACAGACCTCCATCAGGTTGCAAACTGAATATATTTTTTTCTGCATCTACCTCTGAAAAAATATTGGGCTTCTAGCTGTGTGTGGGACTTGTTGTATTAGTCCATCTATACTGACCTCCATCAGGTTGCAAACTGAATATATTTTTTTCTGCATCTACCTCTGAAAAAATATTGGGCTTCTAGCTGTGTGTGGGACTTGTTCTATTAATCCATCTATACAGACCTCCAACAGGTTGCAAATTGAATATAATTTTTTTCTGCATCTAACCCAGCCAATAGTTTTGGCCTAATACCACAGTTTGGCCACTCAGCTCTGCTCGGTTCCCATCCATTGTTTTTTTGTGCAAACAACTCCAGAGTTGTGAATTAGTTAACCCCCAAAATGAGTGGAAAAAGGCCTGCTGCTGGTGGAAAGGGGAATAAGCGTGTTGGGAAGGGGAAAAAAGGTTGTGTCCGTGGGGTAGGCGTTAAAGCAACAGTAACATCTGCAGAAGAAAGACCATCTTCCAGCCAAACTAAAATGTCTACTTCTTTTAGCGGACAATGATAAGATCCCTTTCTTACGGGCACGCCAATCGCTACAAATTCCAGATGAGGCACAAAAACAGCAGGTGCTTCAACGGATATCAAGTGCTCCTTTAAGTGGGCTCTCCTCCACATCAACTTCAACATCACAAATACTCCAGTCCTCAAAGGTGTCACCCCAATCGCACTTGCTTCCTCACAGCTCCCAAATCTCCAGCTGCCCGTCTGAGTATGAGGTAGAACAGATGGTTGAGTCTGCAGAGCTGTTTACTCATACTATAGCCTGGGAATCAGAGGTCGACTCCAGCGCTTCTGTGAATCCAGACGAGGAAATGATCTGCACTGATGCCCAGAATCTTTATGAGTCGGATCCAGGACCAGACGCAGAAGGTTCTGACCATAATGTAGACCCTCATTCCCAAACTGTAACTCCTGTTGGTGGAGACAATGAGGAAGACGATGATAAGACTCAAATACCTGATTGGAGCGACAACTTTAGTTTTTTGTCAGGGCAGGAACAGGTTGGCTCTGAGGACGACGGGTGTGATAACGCACAGGGTGATGATGATGAGGTTGGAGATCCCACTTACTGTCAACCCACAGTCAGCCAAGAGATGAGGTCAGCAGAGGAGGTGGAGGAAGATGCTAGTGACGACGAGGTCAGGTTGCGCCTTCCTGGACAGAGACGTAGTACTGGAAGCACGTCAACAACTGCATCCTCAAACACAACTCTGCCTCTCACCACAAGTCGTGGTGGCTCTTCAGGTCGCATGGGTGCTAAGCCTTGCATAGCCTGGGCATTTTTTCAGATCGATAAAGATGACCCAACTCGTGTTATCTGTAACATTTGTCAGCAAAAGCTAAGTAGAGGCCAAAAAATACATAGTTTGAGTACTTCATGCATGAACCGGCACATGGACATGAAGCATAAGTTGCAGTGGGAAGCTCAGTGTGCTACAATGCGGCCTAGCCGGCCGGGCCAACCACCGTCTGCCATATCTTGTGCATCCGCGGCCTCTTCATCCTCTGTGACTGGGGGGACAGCAGTCACACCTGTTTTGGGGCGCAGACCTGCCACCTCTTTACCCGCAACAGCCAGCGTGATTGGCAGGTCATCATTTTCTTTGGAGGTGGTAACACCAGCTGGTGTTGAGCGCTGTCCGACATCGATAGCACCACCTTTGGATCAAGGCAACCTAACATGTCCGCCTGCATCTTCCTCACAGACCGGCAGTTTGCCGGGGACACCCTTATCAACCCCGTCTAAGCACAATAGCCAGCCCTCGGTCCCTCAGATGTGGACAAGTAAAAGACCATTTCCTCCTAGCCATGAGAAAGCTAAGAGGTTGAATTTCACCATCTGCAAGCTCTTGGCTACAGAAATGCTGCCTTTCCGCCTGGTGGACACAGAGGATTTTCGAGACCTTATGTCCGTCGCAGTGCCCCAGTACCAGATGCCCAGTCGGCACTACTTCTCAAAGAAAGGTGTGCCTGCGCTCCACTAGCATGTCGCACACAACATCACCGCTTCTTTGAGAAACTCTGTGTGTGACAGGGTGCATTTCACCACAGACAATTGGACGAGTAGGCATGGACAGGGGCGTTACATGTCGCTGACTGGGCACTGGGTAACTATGGTGACAGCAGGACAAGGGGCTGCTGTCCAAGTCTTGCCGTCCCCACGAGTTGTGCGTCAATCCTCTTTATGTCAAAGTTCCTCCACTGCTTCTGCCTCCTCAACCTCCTCTCGGTTTTCCACCTGCACCCAAAGCCTGTCTGGTCATGCCACAAGCTTTCTAACTGCGCAGAAGGGATCCTGCACACCTCCTTACTATGCTGGCAGTAGGGCTCAACGTCATCAGGCGGTTTTTACATTGAAGTGTCTGGGAAATGTGAGTCACACAGCTGAGGAGTTGTGGTCAGCTCTGGAGAACCAATTTCATGAATGGCTGTCTCCACTGGACCTGATACCAGGGAAGGCCGTGTGCGACAATGCTGCAAACCTGTGTGCGGCCCTTCGCCGGGGCAATGTCACACATGTGCCTTGTATGGCTCACGTGTTGAACCTGGTTGTCCAGCAATTTTTAGCCCACTATCCCAGACTAGATGGCCTTCTGCAGAGGGCACGGTCGCTGTGTGCTCTCTTCCGCCATTCGCATCCGGCAGCTCTGCGACTTACATCTCTACAGAAGTCGTTGGGCCTGCCACTTCACCGGCTAAAATGCGATGTGCCTACCCGGTGGAATTCAGCTCTGCACATGTTGCAGCGACTGTGGCAGCACCGACAAGCCCTGGTGCAATACGTTCTGACGTATAGCCTGGGCCAGCGAGATTCAGAGGTGGGGCAAATCACGCTGGAGGAGTGGTCTCAGATCAGGGACCTATGCACCCTTCTGCACAGTTTTGAAATGGCGACGAAGATGTTTAGTGCTGACGATGCCATTATCAGCATGACTATTCCGGTTATTTACATGCTGGAGCACATGTTAAACAGAATTCGGAGTCAGGTGGTGGCACAAGAGGAGGTGGAGGAAGTAGATTAGGAGGAGTTGTATGGGGAAGGGCTAACATCTGCAAGGTCCAGACGGTCGGCAGCACCAAGGCGGCAGGCATGTGAGGGTGGGGGAGATGGTTTTACCAGGGCGCATGGTAGCAGCCAAACTAGTGAGGAAGGTGCAGGAGCCCAGGAAGAAGTGGAGGACGAACTGATGGAAGACTCATCAGATGAGGGAGACCTTGATCACATTTCTGTTGTGCGAGGTTGGGGGGAGAGGACAGAGGAAGGAAGCATGATTGTTACCTCGCCACCAACACAACAGGGACTTGGTGCTCCTGGATGCGCAACACACATGAGTGCCTTCTTGCTGCACTACCTGCAACATGACCCTCGAATTGTGAGAATTAGAAATAATCCTGATAACTGGGTTGCCACACTGTTAGATCCCCGGTACAAAAGTAAATTTGCAGAAATTATTCCTGCCATAGAAAGGGATGCACGCATGCAGGAGTATCAGCAGAGACTGTTGCAGAATCTTACATGTGCTTTTCCACAAAATACCAGTGGTGCACGTAGTGAATCTCACAGTTCCAACTTGCCAACCGTGGGACCGTCAAGTGTTCAGCACTCAAACCGTAATAGAACCACAGTATCTGCTGGTAACATCAATTTTGCGGAATCATTTCACCACTTTTTTAGCCCATCCTTTGCAAGGCCACAGGAGACAAGAAGTCTGACACATAGTCAACGCCTAGAGACGATGGTACAGGAGTATCTCCAAGTAAACATTGAAGCGACGACTGTGTCACTGGACCCTTGCTCTTTTTGGGCTTCCAATCTGGATAAATGGCCGGAGCTAGCCACTTACGCCTTGGAGATCTTGTCATGCCCCGCAGCCAGCGTTCTGTCTGAACGTGTGTTCAGCGCTGCTGGTGGTGTGCTGACAGATAAGCGCACGCGGCTCTCCACTGATAATGTAGACAGACTCACGTTCATAAAGATGAACAAATCATGGATCCGAAACGACTTTTCTACCCCTGTGTCATTCTGGGGAGAGTAAAAGCTTGATGATTGGTTAAAATCACCCTACCAACCGTTTTAAGCTTTCAAATTACTAATCATGTTTATCTGTATCTTGGCTGGAAAATAATTTGGGCTTTGTAGCAGTGTGCAGCACTGATTCTATTAGGCCATCTATAATAAGCTCCACCAGATTTAAAATTACTAATCATGTTTATCTGTATCTTGGCTGGAAAATAATTTGGGCTTTGTAGCAGTGTGCAGCACTGATCCTATTAGGCCATCTATACTAAGCTCCACCAGATTTAAAATTAATAATAATTTTTAGCTGCATCTAGCCCGGAAAATAATTTTGGGGCTCCGAGATGCGCAAGACACATAAGTGCCTTCTTGCTGCACTACCTGCAGCATGACCCTCATATTGTCAGAATTCGAAGTAATCATGATTACTGGGTTGCCACACTCTTAGATCCCCCAAACTTTTCGATCAACATTTTCATTTTAATAAAGACCAAAAAAATGGTCATTTTTGAAATTATAAGCATTAGCAGGTTGTTAGAAACTGAAATCAAACAGTTTTCAACTCAAAACTTTATTCTAGGTGATATTACATTTTCACATAGGACCCCTTGTTCGAAAGGAGCTTCTGAACTCTCTCGTCCATTGAATTTGTCAGGTTTTGGATGGTTTCTGCTTCAATTGTTTTGCATGAGGACAGAATACCCTCCCAGAGCTGTTGCTTAGATGTGAACTGCCTCCCGCCATCATAGACACTCCTTTTAATGATGCTCCAAAGGTTCTGAATGGGGTACAGGTCAGGGGAGCATGGGGGTCACACCATAAGTTTGTCCCCTTTTATGCCCATATCAGCCAGAGATGCAGATGTTTTATGTGCAGCATGAGATGGTGCATTATCATGCAGAAAAATGATCTTGCTGTGAAATACACGGTTCTTCTTCTTGAACCATGGCAGGAAGTGCTGTTTGAGAAAATCCACATACATTATGGAGTTCATCTTTAGCGCCTTCAGGGATCCTAAAGGGGCCGACAATCTCTATCCCCATGATTCCAGCCCAAAACATTACTCCACCTCCTCCTTGTTGGCGCTGTAGCCGTGTTTGCGTGGGGTGTCCATCAACCAGCCATCCTCCACTCCATCCATCTGGACCATCGAGCGCTGCACGGCACTCATCCTTGAACAAAACAGTTTTGAAATCAGTCTTCATGTAATGTTTGGCCCACTGGAGCCGTTTCTGCTTGTGTGAAGTGGATAGAGGAGGTCGACAGGATGGCGTATGCACAGCTGCAAACCTCTGAAGGACCCTGCATCTTGTTGTTCGGGGGACGTTGGAGGCACAAGCAGCTTCAAAAACTTGTCTGCTGCTATGACAAGGCTTTTTTGCCGCTGCTCTTTCAACCTGACGTAATTGCCTGTAGGAAAGAGTCCTCAATTTGCCCTTATCAGCACGCACACGTGTGTACTGTGAATCAGCTACATACTTCTTGATTGCCAAGACACTTCATCCTGATCATCGCACAATGTTGATTGTAGTCATGCCTTGACCTAAACACTCCACAATTTGTTGCTTCTCAGCAGCCGACACATCCTTTTTCTTTCCCATTTTGGCAGAAAATGTAGGCTGCTTAATAATGTGAGACAGCCTTCTTAAGTAGTCTTGCCTTTCATTGGACACACCTGCCAAACTAATTAGCACAGGTGTCTGCAATTGCTTACAGTGATATAAAGAGCCCTGACACACATCACCATCAATGAGTTTAACTGACAAACAAATTCTTCCCTTATCACTCCTAAACACTTTTTGCATAATAATTTGGAACGCAGTGTACATGTGCTTTTCCACAAAACACCAGTGGTTCACGTAGTGAATCTTACAGTTCTAACTTGCCAACCGTGGTCTGTATGGAGTTGTTCAATAAAGGGCCCAAAATTAAGATAACATAGATGGGAGAGGTCTCTATGAATAGGAATTCCTAAGTATTTGATACCCTGTGAGGGCCAGGCAAAGGGAAAGTTGGACTGGATGGAATCCTATATGGATTTGGGGAGGGAGACATCGAGGGCCTCAGACTTCGCTGCATTGATTTTAAAATTTGACCATGTAACAAAGTGATCTATTTCAGCCATAACAGCATGGATGGATATATGTGATTGAGTGATATATACTAGGACATCATCAGCAAATAGAGAGCACTTGTACTCGGTGCCTCCCACGTCAATCCACCTAATATTGGGGTTATGGCGAATTGATGAGAGCAGGTGCTCCGTCACTAGGATGTATAAGAGAGGGGACAGAGGACATCCCTGCCTTGTCCCATTGGTGATTGTGAAAGGTGATGAAAATGTTCTGATGCACCCCCTGGGACTTGGGACACCCGGAGCCGGACCCTTTTTGGTGGATGCTGGTGGTTGTAGTCTTCGTGGCGGCAACCCGGTTCCGTGGCTCAGGGTGGTCAAACCAGTGGCGGAACTATTTATGTGGTTTTGATGTTTAAATGTCCGACTTCGCCACCCGTGGATTGCGGTCAGAGTGAACCGCCGCTGCAGGGCAGACCGCTGAGGCTGGTGTTGTGGGTGCAGCAGAGCGTAGCATAACTCCCCACGGGAGGAGTATAGCCTCAGGGCAGTGTATGCGGAGGATGGGGGTGATGGTGCAGGGCAGCAGCAGTAACGACACGGAGTCAGTGATGCAGTCCAGGGCCTTTACTCACAGTTCTTATTATCCAGACCACGTCTGCAGGTAACTGCTGCCCACGTCGTACTGTGCTCACCAGGTGAGGGGCTCAGACAACTCCCAGATAACTTTGGAGCGCTTCACAGGACCCCCTTTGTGTGTCCTTTGTCTGGCCTTTCTTACCAACCCTTCTGTCCGGCTGCCTCGGGCCTCCTCTTGGTAAACTTGGCGCCAGTTTCCCTGACCCTATGTGGTGCCTTCCTAGCGGGTGTAGCGAGGGGCTGCGCCACATAAAATGTCACAGCCTCCGGTTTCTAGCTGAGGGTCGTTTCCTGCCTCCACTAGTTTCGGGGACTGGTCTCCCCCTTTGGCCTGACCCCTCCACGCAGGTGGATTCGGGCGTGCGGTGGCGACTCGCCCGTCCGCACCCCTGGGATCCCTTCATTCCTCGTTCCTGGAGCCTTCTCCGCTCCTCTTCCTTCCTTCTCCCTCTTCCAGGCCTGGGCCTCTGTTACTAGGCCCGCCTCCGGAGCAGAGCTCATGCAGAGCCCCTGCTCCCTGCCACTTCTGTTCAGACTTCTCTGCACTGAACTAAGATGGTGCCCACCTTTTATACTCCCTTCTCAATGCACCCAGGAACTGCTTCCTCCCTGCTCCTGCACTACAGGGTTCCCCTTCCTCAGTGTTCCCTCCCCCCACTCCAGCCAGGGACAGGGACTGTCGTGCCCATCTCAGAGGCATATTGGTCGCCCTGCCCCACGGCAATGTGGTGTAATGCATGCAGGTGTCGGGTCCTGATCCACACTCCATCCTTACCTGAGAGTGAGATATCACACCTCTGGGTGAGGTGCAATACCTCTGTAGCAACCGAGCCCTCAGGGTGCTACAGTTCCATTTATCTTCAGCCTAGGTGACGTATTGTGATACAGGGCCGTGATTTTGGCTATAAAAGGGTCCCCTAGACCCCTACCCCAAGCTTTTTAAGAGAATCATATATGGCGTGCCAGGAGACTCTATGGAATGCTTTCTCAGCATCCAACGAGAGTATCTAATTACAAATTTTTAACTGCATCTAGCCCAGGAAATACTTTGTGTCTAGTAGCAGTGTCTGCTAGTCAGCGGATTATCCCGGCTGTTAAGCAAGCTACACCACCTGTAGTTTAGACACTTAATTTTTTCAAAGGAAATGCTTCGGGACCATGGGATACTCAGTGAAGAGCATCAGGAGGCACCCCAAGGCATAGGGGCTGGGACTGGCAGTAGGATGCCTTGCGGTGGACAGCCGAGCTCGATCCTTATAAAAGCTTTTTAACTGCAGCAGCTTTAGTGGACGCTACTGGAGCTGGAATTACGCTGGCATGAGACTTGCCCTCCAATAGATTCTTGTAAATGGATTTAAAGTGTATTCATTCAAATTAGAGAGACAATTTAAATTAAAAAGCTTAGAGCTGCCTCCACCACAGGGGGGCTCGCTCGACCCACCAGCGGACAGGCACCAGTATTGGGAGAGGGGGGCTGGCCATCAGGGTTCACCGCGGCTCTGGCACAAACCCGGCGACACGGAGGTGGCACGGGCAGGAGCGGACTGGCCGTGTCGGCTTCTCACTTTTTGGATTTTAGAAGGGCATGACATGCCTATATCTGTGTCTCCCCCTCCTTTTACTCCTCCACCTCTTTTATTTTCGCATGACTATATGTACTTGTCACTTTTCCATGTGTTAGTTATGTCTTCTGAGCAGTTTGTCAGCTTTTGGACACCTTTGAAGGTGTTTTCTATGTGTTTCTATGTGTTTTTGTTTGCCTGCCATTGGTTTTAACGGTGTTCGAAGGTGTTCGACGAACAGTTCGACGAACAGTTCGGCGAACACACGGGTGTTCGACGAACCGAACCGAACTCGAACACTACGGGGGTGGCTCAACACTAACCACAACCAATACATTCTGTTGGGGAAATTTCTGTTGTGGAGACGATATACTGTGGCTGACAAACTGACATACTGCGGCTCGTAAAGTAACGCCACCAGGGAGTTTACACGGCGTCAAATAGAAGTACAGTGGGAATGGGATTTCTATGAATCCATCCACTGCACTTCTCCTGTACAATGCAGCATTTTGGATAAAGCGCAGGTGACATGCATCCAAAATGCTGCAAATACTGATAGTGGGCACATACCCTTATACTTTTTTATACAAATTTTTCAACTGTGTGGCTATATTTCTTTTTATGCATCCTGACGGTCCTGGATGGTTCTTGTGCGTTTCTGTAGCGCTAATCTAAGATATGAGACTCTGGTATTGAAAATGATAAGAAATGAATCATGCATGATCATCCTGCTTAAAGGAAGCCTGTTGGCAAAAAATGACTGTTCAAACTAAGCACAGGCACTCGATGCACCCTTGGCATGGTTGAGCAATTCAGTTCGTCTTCCCACCTACTTATTTTGCATCCATCTCTGCCCCCCAGCTTCTTTGATTGACCGCTCTGGTTTTACAGAAGATAGGAAAGTGTGTAGTTAAATGGAAAACAAGAAAGTCAGAAGGTGCACTGAGCTACGCAGCCATGCCAATTGTGCACTTTGTGCCTGTGCTTGGTTTGAAAAGTCATTTAAGAAATGGACTACATGAGAAAACAGCACCTAGTTAGTTCAAAAAGGGTATTTTCAGAGATGTTTCTATTTATTTTTACATTTTGGCTAGTTACTTTCAATTGGTGATATATAATAGGATTGTTGTTTTGGAAATACCTCTTTAATTGCATTATTTTATATCTATAATATAACCGGGGATGCGTCCCTCTGCCTGATTCCTAGATAGACTGCGCAAGCGCGACGAGCAGTCTGGCTCCAGACAGAAGAACGCATGGAGCCCTTACAGGTAAGAGGAGTGTATGGCGGAGATCGCGGTATTCATAGACACTGAACGCATACCGTGATCTCCGGCGCCATACTTACATACTTACCTGACCGGGAGGAGCGTTGCCGCGGCGCCTCTCTTCGCCGGAGACCGGGGCAGGAGTGAGGCGTCGGATTGGCGCATGCGCATAGCGCTATCCGGCGCCATTTTAATGAAGACACATTTGCAGTGTCTTCAGCAAAATGGCGCCGGACAGCGCGGTGCTCCAGCGCCGCACTCTTCCCCCGGCCTCTGGCAGAACAGGACGCAGCAGCGCTGGAGCACAGAGAAGAAAGGTGAGAATAAGTGTTTATTTTTTTTGGGTGTGTGTACAGCGTGAAAGGGATGCGGGGGCTACACATACCAGGATTGGGGTGAGGGGGACAACAAATTCCAGGATTGGGGGTGAGGGGTACACACATACCAGGATTGGGGTGAGGGGTGCCATGCATACCGGGATTGGGGATGAGGGATGCCATGCATACCGGGATTGTGGATGAGGGGTGCCATGCATACCGGGATTGGGGGTTGAGAGAGGTGCTATGCATACCGGGATTGGGGATGAGGGGTGCCATGCACACTGGGATTGGGGATAAGGGGTGCCATGCACACCAAGATTGGGGATGAGGGGTGCCATGCATACCAGGATTGGGGATGAAGGATGCCATGCATACCGGGATTGGGGATGAGAGGCTCCATGCATACCGGTATTGGGGATGAGGGGTGCCATGCATACTGGGATTGGGTATGAGGGGTATCATGCATACCAGGTTTCTGGGATGAGGAGGCCATACATAGCAGAATTGGGATGAGAGGTGCCATGCATACCAGGATTGGGGTTGAGGGGTGCCATGCATACCAGGATAGGGATGAGGGGTGCCATGCATACCAGGAATAGGGGTGAGGGGTGCCATGCATACCAGAATTGGGGGTGAGCAGTGCCATGCATACCAGGATTGGGGGTGAGGGGTGCCATGTATACCAGGATTAGGGGTGAGGGGTGCCATGCATACCAGAATTGGGTGTGAGCGGTGCCATGCATACCAGGATTGGGGGTGAGGGGTGCCATGCATACCAGGATTGGGGGTGAGGGGTGCCATGCATACCAGGATTGGGTGTGAGGGGTTCCATGCATACCAGGATGGGGATGAGGGGTGCCATGCATACCAGGATAGCATGGTGGGGACAGGATGGGGCAGCACAAATACCAGGAGGGGGGCAGCACATACCAGCATGGGAGACCATATACCAATAAAAATGCTCGCCACCCGGGCATAGAATGGGTTCCATAGCTAGTATATTTATATATTTAGAATATATTTACAATTTTACTATGATTTTGTGAATATACAGGGGAAGTGCAGCAGAGCTGTGTTTGTTAGCGTAATAAAGCTAAGTTATGTTAATTGTGTTATAATTTAGTTTACTTACAATCTGATCTGAAATTGAAAGAGCAAATAACATAAATGAAATATCATTTAGGACCTCAGTAAGGCTGTAAGAAAGTGTGTTTACCTGCTCTTTTATGTAAAACCACGAATAAAAGAGAGCAACATCACAGTGAGTTACACTAATTGATAAGTTGTAGTTTTATACCTTAAATGGATTCTCCATTCATGTAATTCTCTTTAATACAACCCCTGGCAAAAATTATGGAATCACTGGGCTCGGAGGATGTTCATTCAGTTGTTTAACGTTGTTGAAAAATGCAGATCACAGACATGGCACAAAACTAAAGTAATTTCAAATGGCAACTTTATGGCTTTAAGAAACACTAAAAGAAATCAAGATTAAAAATGTGGTATTCAGTAAGGGTAATTTTTTTCAGACCAAGCAGAGGGAAAAAATTATGTTTCTTAAAGCCCCAAAGTTGCAATTTGAAATTATTTTAGTTTTGTGCCATGTCTGTGATCTGCTTTTTTTCAACAACATTAAACAACTGAATGAACATCCTCCGAGCCCGGTGATTCCATAATTTTTCCAGGGGTTGTAGGAGTTGATCTGTAGGACCTGTCAGCAGCCACTGCACATTGAATAGAGTTGTGCAGAACACCTTTGTTCAGCGTTTACATCCGGCTGGTTATCAGTAGAGCTTATAACAGGTGATCAGCGGGCATACCTGTTGTTGGACCCCCACTAATCTTATATCTGAGGGATAGGTCATCAATATTGTATGACGGAAAAGCCCTTTGAATAACCCAGTTGCTATCATCTCAGTTGCATTTTATTATTGAATTTCTGTCATCAAAGAGTAACTAAACTTTTATTTTTCTCCATTTTAATGCTGGACATGTAACTTACCAAAATATTATAATAGGTTTAACTATCTAATTTTGCTGCTTTCTTGAAGAAAACGCATGCTGAACTGTGATGTAACAACTGCTTAGACGATGCGTCAATACACCGTGGTTAATGGTCATTAGTGTTTAGGGACCATTCATATTAAAGGTACACCTTGACATGGTTGATTGCCTTTTGCGCTCTTTGATCAAAACATGCTAAGTGAGCACCTTATATTTTTAACGTTTGCAGCAATATTGGACTTCGTGTATTCCTTAATCGCAGTGTGCTGACACACCGTGTTTGTATATGTTTGTATATTGGCCACATGGCGTATTTGTGACCCTGTATATTAATTTAATACTAAAGATGCGCGGGTCCTATTTTGTATTTTTTATTTTTGTAACAACTGCTTCATACATCATATCTGTTGTATGGATCTACCAATTTTAAGTATGGGGAAAGCACAATGTGAGCAGCAATGTGAGGAGTGCCGGAGCAGAGTCTGCACAACACTCTCACTGCAATTATAATGATACTGTGGCCACAGAGAGCACTTGATAGGAGAGGTCCCGGTGACAAACATGTGGAGAGGACAGAGGAGAGGTGGTTGAGATCTCTTATAGTGTGTACTGCCTTTTTTATCACAGCTACAGTGAGGGCAGGAGTGGAATCTGACAGCGCTCTGCTCTCACTGTGACTGAGATGACCCCGTTGAAACCTATTGCTCATTTAAGAACACAGTGCACTGATAGACTTTTCTTGCTTTTTTTTAATTATAAAACAGTCCAAAAATTATCCCTTATAGTCATTTGTGATCAGGCAGTCCATTCTGCACAGAAAACTGACTCAAATTGATCATGTCGCTGTAATAGGTGGCGCTATAGAGTTCAAGTCCTCTTTTTCTCTGAAGAGGCAATTTGCATATTAAATTTCCCAGAGGAGCATTGCACGGCGAATAAGCCTCCATA
Organism: Phyllobates terribilis; assembly: GCF_046119375.1. NCBI lineage: Eukaryota > Metazoa > Chordata > Amphibia > Anura > Dendrobatidae > Phyllobates > Phyllobates terribilis. Next base: position 403,507,229 of record NW_027362761.1, on the reverse strand, counting down.
CCTTGGTATACCAGAGCCGGTGAAGTAGAAAAGTTACCCCTTAGACCTCAGTCCAGAGCCTCTCACCTAGCCAAATCAGTTATCATACTTTGCACTGACGAGGGCCAACAGCCCGAAACACCGTGTCTGCAAATTGAGATTCTGATTTGGCTATTATCCTAAGTTATATTGCACGACTCGTTAAAGGGTTGATTGTGACTTGTAGGATTGCTGCTTCCAATAAGTGGCACTATAGAGATCAAGTCCTCGTTTTCTCTGAAAAGGCAATTAAAATGATCCTGCTTTGACAGAGATGAGTGATGTGTCATATATTCCGTAGTGCCCTCCGCTTTCTCCTCACCAATATGCTTACCGGAGGCAAAGAATGACAATTGTGACCTGCATTTGGTAATACTACTGCCCAAACAGCTAGTGCCAGTGGTGGTGGTAGTGCTTCTGCTACCACTATTCGATTCAATGCCGTTGCAACTTGCAACATTTTTTTCTATTACTTTTACCATACATTTTGTACAACACTATAATTAACTTTGTACAGTGTTTTCAACACCAATTATTTAATCTGTGTCAAAAAAGATATTATAAGAAATGCTAGGCAGGTAGATAAGTACATGTGCAGAAAGCAAAATATGCGGCAGGCTGCAGTATAGTCGTGACATGTATGGTTCTCAAATTAGACTCATGAAACAGATGTACAAAAACAGAAATGCACAATTAAATCTCAACATTGGGTTTTTTTCAACAAAATTCAACCCTTTTCCCAATAATGACAAAATACGAAATGCTAGCTAGGTACACAACCAAACAACCAGCACCTGCAACAGAGCGTTGAATTAGTTTGATGTGTACAGAAGCATAATTTGACTATTATAACATAGGTAAAAAAATTGCTTGTGACATGCACACTGTGAGGTAGACAGTTGCAGTTGAATTTTGGGGAATTTTGTATTTGAAAAAAAACAAACAAACAATTATTCCCCTATTTACAGAAATGATTTCAGAAGAAATACAAAAGCTCAGTATACCGCTTGTGATTTCAGAACTTTTTTTCCAGTAAAATTTATTGTGCCGTCTGTCTTTTGTTTCCTAAAGACAGACAGACTGAATGAAGAAAAAAAAAGTGAATTGTAATTCAAATGCAGCAGGACAGATGCACCATAACACTGATAAATCACACTGAATCTGACACTGCTGCTGGCACCTCTTTCCCTATCAATTGAAGCTATATGATTCACAGATTACTACACTCATCTTCTTCACTGCTGCAGTTGGGCAACATACTACTGTCTATAGTATTTGTCCAACAATTTAGTGAGTTACTTTCCAATATTTATTGCTGAGCTGTGAACTATGAGAACCTCTCACTTTCCTAAAATCGCTGCTGCATTCTCTGTTTAGGCTTTTATACAGGCTAAGATAGTCCTTCTTGATTGGCTGTGCTACACCATGTGATATGATAGCTCTAAAGCATTGTAGGAAAGCCACACTGTCGTGGTGATTTCAGTCTTTTGTCGCTGATGTAATCTCCAGCAATGTGTAAAATGGCGGCAGACATTTTTTTTGTGATTTGCACAAATCTAATAATCAAAACAAAAGTTGTTCTAATTCAACGGTATCGGGAAATTTGAAAAAGTTTAACTCCAATTCAATTTGTTTTGAATTAATTCAATCATCTCTTCTTGGCAGTGTTTGAGAAAATCCCCAAACTGCATTTGCATGTAATTCAGGTCTGAAATAGGTATATTGGCATTGGCCTACGTTTTAGTTTGTCCCCAGACAGAATTATGAAGATGTCACATTTATTGCATTATTTCTGTATGTTTGCACAGTTTTAGATTTTTCTGTTAGAAAAATATTGCATTTTCTAAAATAATTTTAAGCTCATAATAAAAATATCAACTCTTCTGTTTACCCAGGGAAAATATTAATAAGAATTGACATCAAAATAGAGCATTAACACCCAAAGATAGAACAAGTCTAATGTGTGCGATTTAGATATGATATTGCTAATGTAAACAATGGTATCTTGGAGCCAAAAGTTCCGCTTCCATTGCAATGAAGTAATGATGATGCTACCCGGTGCCATAGCAACTCAATGCATAAGAAAATGTGTGCACGTCAGAATACCAAGCACTGAATTTTAACAATCTTGTGTCTAGGAACAGAATAAAACAGCCTCCAGAAAATACAAATCTCTGTCACCAGCATTCAGAATCAAAAAGTAATTACAGTTCTCCATCCACTGACGTAGCCCTCGCCCTGAACTTCAGCCCTAATGTCCATGCACATGTGCATTATTGGAGTCTTATTCTATCTTTCCATATGGTTCTATATATTATTTTTATATACAGATACTTTCTTCTAATTAGCCCATGTTTGTGGTAAACCAATAGTACAGTGGATGTTCTTAAAAAAATTCATTTGGCATCAAGACTCTATAGTTGGTTACATGCAATAGGTAGAAATACATTTATGGTTAAACAATATTTAATCATCTGATCAAGGATTGTTTTGCTAATATAGCCATACAGATGAGCTCTTTTTTACTTTTTCTCTTGACTCAGTATATCATTAGATGCGCAAAAAGAGATTACGAGCTTTCAAAGATATATATTTCTCAATACTCTGTCACATGATGTCTTTGTTACATTGTTCAGTATATGTCTATTTGTGGCCACACTATGATTGTGAAGCGCTTTTCAGTATTACACAGCTTTTGCTAGCAGGGAGTCCTTAACCAAATCTTTACTCAATATTGTCAGTTATAGTTTTTCAACACCAATGACACCAAGTGAAATGACACCAAGTGAAAGATCTTTCTAGGAACATTAGTGGATGAAAGACCTTTAGTAAGAATTAAACATTTTTTTGGTCTGAGTATTAAAGAAGACAGAATTGATTCAATGCAAATGTTTTATTTGTGTTGAATTTACAGGAATTTGCTGAACCCAGCAAGTTTGAACAATTTCTAATTTGCTTCTCACACATTGTCTAAAATCTCCACTGCAAATTTATACATTGCAGAAGATTGGATCAACCAGAGAAGGATCAGTATGACCTAAGGCTTGACTGAACGGGTTTCCTTATATTGCCTTGCAGCTATCACATCACATTATGTAGTGCAGCCAATCTGGAGGGACTATGGTAGCCTGTATAAAAGCAAAAGCAAGGAATGCAGCAGCCATTTTGTAATGAAACTGGATAACCATAGAGATAGGGAGAGAAAACAAAAAAAAACACTGAATAAACTATACAGAGAGTGTACAGATAGTGACAGCATAACAGTGAATAATATTAGTGTGTGAAAAACAGGTGGCAGGTTATCATCCGTTTCCCCATAACTAATGTATATACAGTAAGTTAAGGTCACTTCCCCCATAGCTACTGTATATACAGCAAGTTAAGGTCACTTCCCCATAGCTACTGTATATAGAGCAAGTTAAGGTCACTTTTACATTATTAAAGCTGTATTTAAGTTAAAGAGCTTGAAATATGTTGGATAAAGTCCTATGAGACTTCATACTTTAGGCTGTGTGCCCACGATGCATTTTTAATGCGTTTCTGCAGCATTTTTGCAGCTGCAGAAACACTGCGGAAACTCATTAAAAACGCATGATAGAAGGGCAGCAATGTTCCCAAATGATAATCCGCATGTGCTGTGCACATGCTGCTGAAATTTCCGCTGCGGATTATCATTGCGGAAAAAAATGCAGCACTACCAATTATTTTGCGGAAGTGCTGCGTTTTCGCCACCATTGACTTGCATTAGAACGCGCCAATTCCGCAAGACTGCATCTGTTCTTGCGTAATTGGCGCGTTCTAATGTGCGGATGGTACCCGGGTGTAGAGGAGAGGAGAGTCTCATCCACACCCAGGTACCATTAAAAAAGCTGTAAAAAAAGAATAAAATAAAAAATAAATGTATACTTACCTTCTGGCGGCCCGCGCTGCGCTCCTCCTTGCATCCTGGCACTTCGTGGTGGATTGAAGGACCTGTGCTGATGTCAGAGTCATGTGACGGGTCACGCGACGCTGACGTCGGCAGGTCTTTCAATCCACCGCTGCCCGCAAGGGAGAAAGGAGTGAGCAGGACACCGGGGGCCATCGGAGGGTAAGTATACATTTATTTTTTTATTTTTAACCATTCTCTCGGGTCACACTATATAAATCCATGCCATTTGCATTTATATAGTGTGACCTAGATGTCACAAGCACCTTCCAAGTGATGCTAATCGCTTGGAAAGCACTTGTCAATCCGCATGCGGAAATGCATGTGAAGAACGCTTCACATCCGCTTGTCCCTGGCAGGAAAAACTCATGTACAATCCGCATATACAATCCGCATGCGTTTTTTTCTGCCAGGGAGATGCAGAAACGCTCAGGAAAAAATCCTAAGCATTTCTGCATCGTGGGCACATAGCCTTATACAAGTCTTCTCTTGGCAACTGAATGTTTTGCAGTACTTTCAATTTGTTGTAAATCAATTGGCTACAAATCAAATTTTTCTTGATATTAGTCAAATTTAAATTTGTAAAGATTTGCTCATCTCTACTGATTATTGCATGAAAAACTCAAACTTGTCTGGCTGTTCAGAGGATGACGGTGTGTCATAGGTCATCTAAAAGGATCATTCATAGTTAAATTTCTGCCATATTTAGAATCATCCATTTTCATGAACTTTAATTTAATGTGCATACGCAAGGTAACTCCCATGAACATTATTTACTAATGATCTTTACATTTACTTTAAATGCCACCCCTTGTACTTTATCAAAAATATTTACATAGAAATCACAGTTATGTGACATGTGTAGAACATGCTTTTCCAGGTGTAGAAACATGTAAAAGCATGTGAACTGTTAGTTCCACATTTTTCAATTCCATCTTTCTGTAGAATGGAACATGAGAAGTTGGGATTGTTCTGATAAATTATGAATTCTTGAGAAAGCTGGTAGACCTTGTCTAATGTAATTATGTCAAAAAAATCAACAGGTCTACAATCATAAATAATTTTGATATTGCTGTAGCCTGGGGGCTAACAGCTGAAGATGCCTATTGTTTGTCTGTACTTAGAGGATACTAAGGTTCTATTTTTTGTTTTTACATTGAATACCAGATTTCTTGATGAATTTTGGTGCTAGACAGATCCATGCTTTTATAAACTCTTAGGATGGACCAAGTTCTTAATCTTAATTATTAATAAGATATGTTCATACTGTTCAGATTTGTTGCAGAAATCTATACAGCTAAACTGTCTTATTCATCTGAATGATTCATTGAAATCCATGTGGTTTTCACTAAAACAAACCCATTTAACAGGTAGAATATGTCCTTACTTACCTATTCTCTTTGTATACTATATCTTGATATTTGATCCTCCATGAATAAGCTAGAGCGAAACATACGTTGTGCTGCTTTTCTTGTTTTTTATCTGCCGTACTTTCGTCCATTTCTTTTTAAGCTTGCTGGCTATTTGGCGTGTACTTTGGGTATTATTACACTCCCTGTATTTTGCTGGCTTTTACTTTATACAGCCAGAGGTGTAACTAGAGTCCGATGAGCCCTGGTGCAAAGTTTGAGCCTGGTTTCCCAGCATATTGGTCAGATGTATGGGCCCTTGTAGCATTTGAGATCCTATAAGGACATACAAGTTGCTCCCCACTTCCCCATTATGTAGTAATGTCCCCAATCCTAGGCCCATCCCAATATATATATCCCCTATGATGGCACATATGACTCTCATCTAGGGCCCATCCTACTATATATGTTCCCCATCCTGGTATATATGTCCCTGATCCGGGCTCCATCCTGGTATGTATGTATGTATGTATATATAATATATATATATATATATATATATATATATATATATATATATATATATATACAGTACAGACCAAAAGTTTGGACACACCTTCTCATCTAAAGATTTTACTGTATTTTCATGACTTTGAAAATTGTACATTCACACTGAAGGCATCAAAACTATGAATTAACACATGTGGAATTATATATTTAACAAAAAAGTGTGAAACAACTGAAAATATGTCTTATATTCTAGGTTCTTCAAAGTAGCCACCTTTTGCTTTGATGACTGCTTTGCACACTCTTGGCATTCTCTTGATGAGCTTCGAGAGGTAGTCACCGGAAATGGTTTTCACTTCACAGGTGTGCCCTGTCAGGTTTAACAAGTGGGATTTCTTGCCTTATAAATGGGGTTGGGACCATCAGTTGTGTTGTGCAGAAGTCTGGTGGATACACAGCTGATAGTCCTACTGAATAGACTGTTAGAATTTGTATTATGGCAAGAAAAAAGCAGCTAAGTAAAGAAAAACAAGTGGCCATCATTATTTAAGAAATGAAGGTCAGTCAGTCCGAAAAATTGGGCAAACTTTGAAAGTGTCCCCAAGTGCCGTTGCAAAAACCATCAAGCGCTACAAAGAAACTGGCTCACATGAGGACCGCCCCAGGAAAGGAAGACCAAGAGTCACCTCTGCTTCTGAGGATAAGTTTATCCGAGTCACCAGCCTCAGAAATTGCAGGTTAACAGCAGCTCAGATTAGAGACCAGGTCAATGCCACACACAGAGTTCTAGCAGCAAACACATCTCTTCATCAACTGTTAAGAGGAGACTTTGTGCAGCAGGCCTTCATGGTAAAATAGCTGCTAGGAATCCACTGCTAAGGACAGGCAACAAGCAGAAGAGACTTGTTTGGGCTAAAGAACACAAAGAATGGACATTAGACCAGTGGAAATCTTTGCTTTGGTCTGATGAGTCCAAATTTGAGATCTTTGGTTCCAACCACCGTGTCTTTGTGCGACTCTGAAAAGGTGAACGGATGGACTCTACATGCCTGGTTCCCACCGTGAAGCATGGAGGAGGAGGTGTGATGGTGTGGGGGTGCTTTGCTGGTGATACTGTTGGGGATTTATTCAACATTGAAGGCATACTGAACCAGCATGGCTACCACAGCATCTTGCAGCGGCATGCTATTCCATCCGGTTTGCGTTTAGTTGGACCATCATTTATTTTTCAACAGGACAATGACCCCAAACACACCTCCAGGCTGTGTAAGGGCTATTTGACCAAGCAGGAGAGTGATGGGGTGCTACGCCAGATGACCTGGCCTCCACAGTCACCAGACCTGAACCTAATCGAGATGGTTTGGGATGAGCTGGACCGCAGAGTGAAGGCAAAAGGGCCAACAAGTGCTAAGCATCTCTTGGAACTCCTTCAAGATTGTTGGAAGACCATTTGCGGTCACTACCTCTTGAAGCTCATCAAGAGAATGCCAAGAGTGTGCAAAGCAGTCATCAAAGCAAAAGGTGGCTACTTTGAAGAACCTAGAATATAAGACATATTTTCAGTTGTTTCACACTTTTTTTGCTAAGTATATAATTCCACATGTGTTAATTCATAGTTTTCATGCCTTCCTTCAGTGTGAATGTACAATTTTCATAGTCATGAAAATACAGAAAAATCTTTAAATGAGAAGGTGTGTCCAAACTTTTGGTCTGTACTGTATATATATGCAGTGGTGTGAAAAAGTGTTTGCCCCCCTCCTGATTTCTTAATCTTTTGCATGTTTGTCACACTTAAATGTTTCAGATCACAAAACTAATTTAAATATAAGACAAAGATAACACAAGTAAACATAAAATGACATTTTTAAATGAAGGTCTTTATTATTAAGCGAAAAATAAATCCAAACCTACAGGGCCCTGCATGAAAAAGTGATAAGTGATCAGGAAGGGGGCAAACACTTTTTCACACCACTGTATATGTCCTCCATGCTGTTATATATAACCCCCATCCTGGTGTATATGTTCAACATCCTGAGCCCATCCTAGTATATTTGTCACCCATTCTTGGCCCTTTTTAGTATATATGTTCCCCATCCTGGTATATATGTCCCTCATCCTGGTCCCATCCTGGTATGTATGGTTTTCATCCTGGTATATATGATCCACATTCTGGGCTCCATTCTGATGTATTTTCTCCCTGTCTTGGACCCATCTTGGTATTTATATGTTCCACATCCTGGTATATATGTTCCCCATCCTGCTATATATGCTCCCTATCCTGGACCCACCCTGGTATATATATGTCAGACATTCTGGAATATATGTTCCCCATCCTGGACCCATCCTTCTATATATGTTCTCCATCCTGGGTCCATCCTATTATCCTGTTCTTTAATGCATAGAAAAAAATCAAATGATTATACTCACCTTCCCACCGCATGGTGTCCTCTTCTGAAGCTGGCAGATGACTTCAGAATGGAAGTCACTGCCATGTGCCCCCTGTCACATGCACTCCGAAGTCAGCTGCTGGCCTCTGATTGGCCGGAAGCATGTATTGCAGTGCACGGACTCGGTGGGTCTCCTGCACCGCAATGCACTTCAGCTGATTGTGCATTCAAAGACACACATCCAGCAAAAAAGAAGCAAGACAAAAATATATCTCATACCCTACCATAATTATATATAAATGTAAAGCAAAATTGCATAATAAATATAGGGTACTTAGTGAACTATTTTTGATCAAAAAAAGTATACAAGCCGTCCCACCAGCGGCAAGGTGACCCTAAATTGGGACGGTACCTATACTGCCTATATTAAAAACCTTACTGTATATCAAAGTTGAAGTAATGCATATAAAAGGGTAGACAAATAGGACCGGGTCCCAACTCCAGACCACCTAGGCCCGTGGTAAGCTACATATATACCAATCAGCTCAACAAAGGGCATGCCACACCCTTAAATTGCACAGAATGCAAACAAGTCAAAAAACCAGACAATGTGAACTGAGGTCTAAGATGGCAGACATACAAGAAACAGAGGCATGTTTACACTAGCAAAAAAGAAGCAAGACAAAAATATATCTCATACCCTACCATAATTATATATAAATGTAAAGCAAAATTGCATAATAAATATAGGGTACTTAGTGAACTATTTTTGATCAAAAAAAGTATACAAGCCGTCCCACCAGCGGCAAGGTGACCCTAAATTGGGACGGTACCTATACTGCCTATATTAAAAACCTTACTGTATATCAAAGTTGAAGTAATGCATATAAAAGGGTAGACAAATAGGACCGGGTCCCAACTCCAGACCACCTAGGCCCGTGGTAAGCTACATATATACCAATCAGCTCAACAAAGGGCATGCCACACCCTTAAATTGCACAGAATGCAAACAAGTCAAAAAACCAGACAATGTGAACTGAGGTCTAAGATGGCAGACATACAAGAAACAGAGGCATGTTTACACTAGCAAAAAAGAAGCAAGACAAAAATATATCTCATACCCTACCATAATTATATATAAATGTAAAGCAAAATTGCATAATAAATATAGGGTACTTAGTGAACTATTTTTGATCAAAAAAAGTATACAAGCCGTCCCACCAGCGGCAAGGTGACCCTAAATTGGGACGGTACCTATACTGCCTATATTAAAAACCTTACTGTATATCAAAGTTGAAGTAATGCATATAAAAGGGTAGACAAATAGGACCGGGTCCCAACTACAGACCACCTAGGCCCGTGGTAAGCTACATATATACCAATCAGCTCAACAAAGGGCATGCCACACCCTTAAATTGCACAGAATGCAAACAAGTCAAAAAACCAGACAATGTGAACTGAGGTCTAAGATGGCAGACATACAAGAAACAGAGGCATGTTTACACTAGCAAAAAAGAAGCAAGACAAAAATATATCTCATACCCTACCATAATTATATATAAATGTAAAGCAAAATTGCATAATAAATATAGGGTACTTAGTGAACTATTTTTGATCAAAAAAAGTATACAAGCCGTCCCACCAGCGGCAAGGTGACCCTAAATTGGGACGGTACCTATACTGCCTATATTAAAAACCTTACTGTATATCAAAGTTGAAGTAATGCATATAAAAGGGTAGACAAATAGGACCGGGTCCCAACTCCAGACCACCTAGGCCCGTGGTAAGCTACATATATACCAATCAGCTCAACAAAGGGCATGCCACACCCTTAAATTGCACAGAATGCAAACAAGTCAAAAAACCAGACAATGTGAACTGAGGTCTAAGATGGCAGACATACAAGAAACAGAGGCATGTTTACACTAGCAAAAAAGAAGCAAGACAAAAATATATCTCATACCCTACCATAATTATATATAAATGTAAAGCAAAATTGCATAATAAATATAGGGTACTTAGTGAACTATTTTTGATCAAAAAAAGTATACAAGCCGTCCCACCAGCGGCAAGGTGACCCTAAATTGGGACGGTACCTATACTGCCTATATTAAAAACCTTACTGTATATCAAAGTTGAAGTAATGCATATAAAAGGGTAGACAAATAGGACCGGGTCCCAACTCCAGACCACCTAGGCCCGTGGTAAGCTACATATATACCAATCAGCTCAACAAAGGGCATGCCACACCCTTAAATTGCACAGAATGCAAACAAGTCAAAAAACCAGACAATGTGAACTGAGGTCTAAGATGGCAGACATACAAGAAACAGAGGCATGTTTACACTAGCAAAAAAGAAGCAAGACAAAAATATATCTCATACCCTACCATAATTATATATAAATGTAAAGCAAAATTGCATAATAAATATAGGGTACTTAGTGAACTATTTTTGATCAAAAAAAGTATACAAGCCGTCCCACCGGCGGCAAGGTGACCCTAAATTGGGACGGTACCTATACTGCCTATATTAAAAACCTTACTGTATATCAAAGTTGAAGTAATGCATATAAAAGGGTAGACAAATAGGACCGGGTCCCAACTCCAGACCACCTAGGCCCGTGGTAAGCTACATATATACCAATCAGCTCAACAAAGGGCATGCCACACCCTTAAATTGCACAGAATGCAAACAAGTCAAAAAACCAGACAATGTGAACTGAGGTCTAAGATGGCAGACATACAAGAAACAGAGGCATGTTTACACTAGCAAAAAAGAAGCAAGACAAAAATATATCTCATACCCTACCATAATTATATATAAATGTAAAGCAAAATTGCATAATAAATATAGGGTACTTAGTGAACTATTTTTGATCAAAAAAAGTATACAAGCCGTCCCACCAGCGGCAAGGTGACCCTAAATTGGGACGGTACCTATACTGCCTATATTAAAAACCTTACTGTATATCAAAGTTGAAGTAATGCATATAAAAGGGTAGACAAATAGGACCGGGTCCCAACTCCAGACCACCTAGGCCCGTGGTAAGCTACATATATACCAATCAGCTCAACAAAGGGCATGCCACACCCTTAAATTGCACAGAATGCAAACAAGTCAAAAAACCAGACAATGTGAACTGAGGTCTAAGATGGCAGACATACAAGAAACAGAGGCATGTTTACACTAGCAAAAAAGAAGCAAGACAAAAATATATCTCATACCCTACCATAATTATATATAAATGTAAAGCAAAATTGCATAATAAATATAGGGTACTTAGTGAACTATTTTTGATCAAAAAAAGTATACAAGCCGTCCCACCAGCGGCAAGGTGACCCTAAATTGGGACGGTACCTATACTGCCTATATTAAAAACCTTACTGTATATCAAAGTTGAAGTAATGCATATAAAAGGGTAGACAAATAGGACCGGGTCCCAACTCCAGACCACCTAGGCCCGTGGTAAGCTACATATATACCAATCAGCTCAACAAAGGGCATGCCACACCCTTAAATTGCACAGAATGCAAACAAGTCAAAAAACCAGACAATGTGAACTGAGGTCTAAGATGGCAGACATACAAGAAACAGAGGCATGTTTACACTAGCAAAAAAGAAGCAAGACAAAAATATATCTCATACCCTACCATAATTATATATAAATGTAAAGCAAAATTGCATAATAAATATAGGGTACTTAGTGAACTATTTTTGATCAAAAAAAGTATACAAGCCGTCCCACCAACGGCAAGGTGACCCTAAATTGGGACGGTACCTATACTGCCTATATTAAAAACCTTACTGTATATCAAAGTTGAAGTAATGCATATAAAAGGGTAGACAAATAGGACCGGGTCCCAACTCCAGACCACCTAGGCCCGTGGTAAGCTACATATATACCAATCAGCTCAACAAAGGGCATGCCACACCCTTAAATTGCACAGAATGCAAACAAGTCAAAAAACCAGACAATGTGAACTGAGGTCTAAGATGGCAGACATACAAGAAACAGAGGCATGTTTACACTAGCAAAAAAGAAGCAAGACAAAAATATATCTCATACCCTACCATAATTATATATAAATGTAAAGCAAAATTGCATAATAAATATAGGGTACTTAGTGAACTATTTTTGATCAAAAAAAGTATACAAGCCGTCCCACCAGCGGCAAGGTGACCCTAAATTGGGACGGTACCTATACTGCCTATATTAAAAACCTTACTGTATATCAAAGTTGAAGTAATGCATATAAAAGGGTAGACAAATAGGACCGGGTCCCAACTCCAGACCACCTAGGCCCGTGGTAAGCTACATATATACCAATCAGCTCAACAAAGGGCATGCCACACCCTTAAATTGCACAGAATGCAAACAAGTCAAAAAACCAGACAATGTGAACTGAGGTCTAAGATGGCAGACATACAAGAAACAGAGGCATGTTTACACTAGCAAAAAAGAAGCAAGACAAAAATATATCTCATACCCTACCATAATTATATATAAATTTAAAGCAAAATTGCATAATAAATATAGGGTACTTAGTGAACTATTTTTGATCAAAAAAAGTATACAAGCCGTCCCACCAGCGGCAAGGTGACCCTAAATTGGGACGGTACCTATACTGCCTATATTAAAAACCTTACTGTATATCAAAGTTGAAGTAATGCATATAAAAGGGTAGACAAATAGGACCGGGTCCCAACTCCAGACCACCTAGGCCCGTGGTAAGCTACATATATACCAATCAGCTCAACAAAGGGCATGCCACACCCTTAAATTGCACAGAATGCAAACAAGTCAAAAAACCAGACAATGTGAACTGAGGTCTAAGATGGCAGACATACAAGAAACAGAGGCATGTTTACACTAGCAAAAAAGAAGCAAGACAAAAATATATCTCATACCCTACCATAATTATATATAAATGTAAAGCAAAATTGCATAATAAATATAGGGTACTTAGTGAACTATTTTTGATCAAAAAAAGTATACAAGCCGTCCCACCAGCGGCAAGGTGACCCTAAATTGGGACGGTACCTATACTGCCTATATTAAAAACCTTACTGTATATCAAAGTTGAAGTAATGCATATAAAAGGGTAGACAAATAGGACCGGGTCCCAACTCCAGACCACCTAGGCCCGTGGTAAGCTACATATATACCAATCAGCTCAACAAAGGGCATGCCACACCCTTAAATTGCACAGAATGCAAACAAGTCAAAAAAACAGACAATGTGAACTGAGGTCTAAGATGGCAGACATACAAGAAACAGAGGCATGTTTACACTAGCAAAAAAGAAGCAAGACAAAAATATATCTCATACCCTACCATAATTATATATAAATGTAAAGCAAAATTGCATAATAAATATAGGGTACTTAGTGAACTATTTTTGATCAAAAAAAGTATACAAGCCGTCCCACCAGCGGCAAGGTGACCCTAAATTGGGACGGTACCTATACTGCCTATATTAAAAACCTTACTGTATATCAAAGTTGAAGTAATGCATATAAAAGGGTAGACAAATAGGACCGGGTCCCAACTCCAGACCACCTAGGCCCGTGGTAAGCTACATATATACCAATCAGCTCAACAAAGGGCATGCCACACCCTTAAATTGCACAGAATGCAAACAAGTCAAAAAACCAGACAATGTGAACTGAGGTCTAAGATGGCAGACATACAAGAAACAGAGGCATGTTTACACTAGCAAAAAAGAAGCAAGACAAAAATATATCTCATACCCTACCATAATTATATATAAATGTAAAGCAAAATTGCATAATAAATATAGGGTACTTAGTGAACTATTTTTGATCAAAAAAAGTATACAAGCCGTCCCACCAGCGGCAAGGTGACCCTAAATTGGGACGGTACCTATACTGCCTATATTAAAAACCTTACTGTATATCAAAGTTGAAGTAATGCATATAAAAGGGTAGACAAATAGGACCGGGTCCAAACTCCAGACCACCTAGGCCCGTGGTAAGCTACATATATACCAATCAGCTCAACAAAGGGCATGCCACACCCTTAAATTGCACAGAATGCAAACAAGTCAAAAAACCAGACAATGTGAACTGAGGTCTAAGATGGCAGACATACAAGAAACAGAGGCATGTTTACACTAGCAAAAAAGAAGCAAGACAAAAATATATCTCATACCCTACCATAATTATATATAAATGTAAAGCAAAATTGCATAATAAATATAGGGTACTTAGTGAACTATTTTTGATCAAAAAAAGTATACAAGCCGTCCCACCAGCGGCAAGGTGACCCTAAATTGGGACGGTACCTATACTGCCTATATTAAAAACCTTACTGTATATCAAAGTTGAAGTAATGCATATAAAAGGGTAGACAAATAGGACCGGGTCCCAACTCCAGACCACCTAGGCCCGTGGTAAGCTACATATATACCAATCAGCTCAACAAAGGGCATGCCACACCCTTAAATTGCACAGAATGCAAACAAGTCAAAAAACCAGACAATGTGAACTGAGGTCTAAGATGGCAGACATACAAGAAACAGAGGCATGTTTACACTAGCAAAAAAGAAGCAAGACAAAAATATATCTCATACCCTACCATAATTATATATAAATGTAAAGCAAAATTGCATAATAAATATAGGGTACTTAGTGAACTATTTTTGATCAAAAAAAGTATACAAGCCGTCCCACCAGCGGCAAGGTGACCCTAAATTGGGACGGTACCTATACTGCCTATATTAAAAACCTTACTGTATATCAAAGTTGAAGTAATGCATATAAAAGGGTAGACAAATAGGACCGGTCCTATTTGTCTACCCTTTTATATGCATTACTTCAACTTTGATATACAGTAAGGTTTTTAATATAGGCAGTATAGGTACCGTCCCAATTTAGGGTCACCTTGCCGCTGGTGGGACGGCTTGTATACTTTTTTTGATCAAAAATAGTTCACTAAGTACCCTATATTTATTATGCAATTTTGCTTTACATTTATATATAATTATGGTAGGGTATGAGATATATTTTTGTCTTGCTTCTTTTTTGCTAGTGTAAACATGCCTCTGTTTCTTGTATGTCTGCCATCTTAGACCTCAGTTCACATTGTCTGGTTTTTTGACTTGTTTGCATTCTGTGCAATTTAAGGGTGTGGCATGCCCTTTGTTGAGCTGATTGGTATATATGTAGCTTACCACGGGCCTAGGTGGTCTGGAGTTGGGACCCGGTCCTATTTGTCTACCCTTTTATATGCATTACTTCAACTTTGATATACAGTAAGGTTTTTAATATAGGCAGTATAGGTACCGTCCCAATTTAGGGTCACCTTGCCGCTGGTGGGACGGCTTGTATACTTTTTTTGATCAAAAATAGTTCACTAAGTACCCTATATTTATTATGCAATTTTGCTTTACATTTATATATAATTATGGTAGGGTATGAGATATATTTTTGTCTTGCTTCTTTTTTGCTAGTGTAAAGACACACATCCAGTTGAAGTTTACACTGGCATCGGTGGGCTCCTCATCCGCATACTGCGAACACGAGTGTCATGCTCTTGTATACATCCATTTATACTCCCCTATGTCAGTGTATATTAATCCTATACTCACTACTGTGTATTACTACTTATCCACGTTATTTGTGGATCACTTTGGGTTGTGCTGCTGCATCTCATGGTTTGTATATAATTTGAGTACTGTTTTCTATGCTTACTGGCTAACCCGTGTATGTTTTGGACATTTTTACACACCCTGCTCTTCATTTAACTCCTTTAGTACTAGCATTGATTATTTATTTACTATATACTACTACTTGTCCATGTAGCTTGCAGCTTATGTTTCTATTTAGATGTGCCCTCCATTGTATCCTGTGTTTTAATGTTTGGTTTTTATTTGTAATATAAAGTATTTTACATTTACTACTCTATGTTCAATATTTGTAGAAATGTATCTTTGTGACATGTTTATTGCACACAATGCTACTTAAAGAAGCACTCTCAAGAATATTTATATTCACTAAACTTGTCTAAATATGTGTGCAATGTAGTGTAAGTGCAAATAAAATACTTGCCATAGCTGTTTCCAGCACCACTGCTGTCCTCCTCTCACTCACATGGCTGAAATTCTATATCCCTGGATCACCCAGGGGTTTCTATGAACTGGAAGACGCTTTTACAATGATGATCCATAGTCTTACATTGTAAAAGTGACCTCTGGTTCACCCAAAAATCCCTGTGTGATCCGACAAGTCGGAATTTCATTCATACGAGAAGAGAAGAGGACTGGAGCAGTGCTGGAAACTGGGGAATTCAGTAATCGGTGAGTATTTTATTGCACGTACACTACACTACAGACAAGTTTAGGGAATAAATATTTTGGGAGTACTTCTTAAATAAATTTGTGTGAAGGCTCCAATTAGTATAGATTGTTTATATCTTAAAGGGGTTGTCCGGTACTTTTTTTTAAGTTGCCCAATGTATTCAGCATGTGGGCATAAGTATCTCTGTAAATACCTTGTGTTGCAGATAATGCCTGTGAGCGGCGCTATCACTGGCCGCTTACAGGCATCATTTACCCCCGGCTGCAGCTGGTGCTGACATCCACTGACGTCATGACAAGTACAGGCTGCAGCCGAGGGTCCCTTCCACCTTCCACCGGTGGCTGCTCACAGGCATTATCAGCAGCACAAGGTATTTACAAATATGCTTATGCCCACATGCTGAATACATTGGGCAATTTAAAAATAAGTACCGGACAACTTCTTTAAGATGTATATGACAAGATTTTATAAGTGAAATACTTAAAAAGGAGTGAATGAATTGCTCACCGTGCAGTGAATTACCAAATCTGGCCATTGTATGCAATGGGTGCTGTTTCAAATACTGCTGTCCGTCAGGAAACTAGTTCAAGAAAAGAAAAGTTGAGCAGCACATCCAAAAAAATAGATAAAATCTTGAAATTTTATTCCATAAGTATAAAACAATTAAAATCCTCATGCTGGTGATATGAAAAAAACACTGTGACACTTTTCTGGCACTGTGCGCACCCTTAGTCATAGAGAAAGCAAAAACATTGTGGAAAACCACCTAATGAAACAAACCTCCCCCAATTATGTGGAGACATTGATTGTAACTGGGTAAATGTGTATGCAAAGAACATGATATACCGTCTGAAAAATATTTAAATCATTAATGCTCATATTATACAGTGGATATGGACTCATAAGCAAGGAAAAAAAACTTTCAATAAATAACCATAGCATCATTTCTATAATTTATGCCTTTTGGCTGTTTGGTGTCTAGCATTGACCGACCACCTTTGGGTAATTCCCAGGGGGTCATTATAAGATCACATGACTTAACTGAAAATACGCTGAATTATCTATTTTGGGGGACTGGTTATGGGATGAATTAAAAAGAAAAACACAGAAGTTCTACATTATATTTGAAGAGATCTTTGCTTTTAAAAGAGTTGTAAATAGCAAGCAAAAAAAGGGTATCAACGAGGGTTATGCACCCTTTATATGAGAGAAATCTGTAAAAAATATTGCCTGGCCAGTCTTACGTTTGTAGGAATTGCATCCATGAAAATATAGTTCAGAAGTGGCTATTAGATTTTTTCTATTTCTGACAACAGAATAAATTAAATTATATTCCTTAGTGGTGAATGTTTCCTTGCATTTTCCACAGTTCAGATCTTCTATTTCACATTTCATTATTCATCATTATAAGCATTTAGTGAAGCAAGTCACAATATTTTATATAAACCTAGAAGAGGTATTATTTCTGGTATAACACTCTATTTAAAGGACCAGTTAGTATAAAACATCATCGAAATCAATAATACATACTTATTACTTGCCATGACTGAACTTGAAAAGCTACATGTTTACTGCACATGTAAAACACATTAGTAATTAAGTGAGCCATGTGTTTGCCATGTAAAACCTCATTTATTTATAACAGCAAAAATGTTGCTCTTGTTATTTTTATTTTAAACTGACCAAATACATTAGATGAAATACAGTATGTAAAGCACTTAAAGGGGTTGTCCACTACTAGGGCAACCCCTTCACAATATGAATCGAGGAAGAGTAATCATGAGGAAGTGAACGGCTAGCCACAGCCCTCATCTCCTCTTGATTACATATACGTCCAAAGGAGGGGACAGTAACGCCAGTGCTGATTGGGCGCAGGGCTCACATGTCATAACAACCGCATGTGAGTCCCGGTAATGTGAGTGCAGACATCAATGGAGCGACGCCAGCACGGGAGGTGAGTATAAGTGTTTTTATTTTCACGGGGACAAACATTCAGATCGAGAAGGGGGTTGTTCTAGTAGTGGACAACCCCTTTAAGGTGCAGCTCACCCATTCAATAGCATTCTATGGTTCAACTTAGTGAAATCCTTGTCCATGAACTGAACTTAAAGAAAAAGAAAATGTTCTGTTACAGTTACTGCAGTCTTGGCTTACATGTTTTGTGTTTTGGAACTAAGGTATAGCTCAGTTATTAGACAAAGTGCTTCAAACATTTCAAGAGTGACTATACCACTTTTTAAATATTTTTTTTGTCCTCTTAGTTGCAAATAGTTCAGTTGGGGTCCAGATCTTGGGACCCCCATTGTTCTCTTAAGAAACCCCTTTGAAATTGGCTGATCAGTAAACAGGAGTGCACATCTCCTGCTTCAACACATACACAGAATGGGCACAAGGGCATAGACTTTCTATTGAATCCATTGAATCTACTGAGCTGCGCACTGCGCACAGGGTTTTTTGAACAATCAGTGGGGTTCTCAGAACCTCACTGAGCAGCTTGCAATAAAGAGGAAAAAAATATAAAAAATTGGATTCCAAGTTTAGTTACTCTTTAAAATATTAACAAACTTCAACTATAACATGTCAAATTAATTAACTACATGACCCAATGTTCCATCTGAGATTTTCTGACTGCCTTTACATGTTTGTAGTGCTTTTTCTAACATGGCTATTTATTTTATTAATTTACCTAGCGCCATTAATTCCACAGCACTTTACAGATATTATCATCACTGTCCCCATTGGGGCTCACAATCTAAATTCGCTATGTCTTTGGAGGGTGAGAGGAAACCCACCCATACATGGGTAGAACATACTGTATAAACTATTTGTAGATGTCGTCCTTAATGGGACTTGACCCCAGGACCCCATGGCTGCAAAGCAACAGTGCTAACCACTGAGCCACAAAGAATTACAAAACACAAAATGTGCAGGCCAAAAACCACACAAACTGTAACTTGGACCCATTTTTAAAGTGAAGATGGAAGTGAATGAATAAAAATTAGAAATTTTTAATTGAGTGCTATATTTTTATCTGTTTTTCTGAATGCAGACTTTAGATATTTGTTAGTAGAGGCAGAAAATATAAATGGGATCAGTTAACTAGCATGGTGGGTTTAGCTTTAGAAGAAGGAGCTGACGTGATTGAATACAGATATTGGTGTCTAAAGGTGGCCATACACACTGGATAGAAGTTTGTAATACTCATTTCAGTAGGTTTTAACTATCACATTTCTTTATTGCAGCCATAGATGTTAAATTACACTGGCCAACTAATGGCCTTTATAAAAAATGGAAAGATTTTTCATGGCATCATTGTTCACGTATAGGCAAACTTTTTGAAACATGGCAAGCTTCTTTTACAATGATGACAATTGTTAGATTATACCCAGTGAATATTCTTTGCTGTTTAAATGATCCTTTTACATCTAATTTAGTCTTAGGCTGTGTGCCCACGATGCGTTTTTCATGCGTTTCCGCTGCGGAATTGCAGGTTGCAAATTGAATATAATTTTTTTCTGCATCTAACCCAGCCAATAGTTTTGGCCTAATACCACAGTTTGGCCACTCAGCTCTGCTCGGTTCCCATCCATTGTTATTTTGTGCAAACAACTCCAGAGTTGTGAATTAGTTAACCACCAAAATGAGTGGAAAAAGGCCTGCTGCTGGTGAAAAGGGGAATAGGCGTGTTGGGAAGGGGAAAAAAGGTTGTGTCCGTGGGGTAGGTGTTAAAGCAACAGTAACATCTGCAGAAGAAAGACCATCTTCCAGCCAAACTAAAATGTCTACTTCTTTTAGCGGACAATGTGATAAGATCCCTTCCTTACGGCCACGCCAATCGCTACAAATTCCAGATGAGGCACAAAAACAGCAGGTGCTTCAACGGATATCAAGTGCTCCTTTAAGTGGGCTCTCCTCCACATCAACTTCAACATCACAAATACTCCAGTCCTCAAAGGTGTCACCCCAATCGCACTTGCTTCCTCACAGTTCCCAAATCTCCAGCTGCCCGTCTGAGTATGAGGTAGAACAGATGGTTGAGTCTGCAGAGCTGTTTACTCATACTATAGCCTGGGAATCAGAGGTCGACTCCAGCGCTTCTGTGAATCCAGACGAGGAAATGATCTGCACTGATGCCCAGAATCTTTATGAGTCGGATCCAGGACCAGACGCAGAAGGTTCTGACCATAATGTAGACCCTCATTCCCAAACTGTAACTCCTGTTGGTGGAGACAATGAGGAAGACGATGATAAGACTCAAATACCTGATTGGAGCGACAACTTTAGTTTTTTGTCAGGGCAGGAACAGGTTGGCTCTGAGGACGACGGGTGTGATAACGCACAGGGTGATGATGATGAGGTTGGAGATCCCACTTACTGTCAACCCACAGTCAGCCAAGAGATGAGGTCAGCAGAGGAGGTGGAGGAAGATGCTAGTGATGACGAGGTCAGGTTGCGCCTTCCTGGACAGAGACGTAGTACTGGAAGCACGTCAACAACTGCATCCTCAAACACAACTCTGCCTCTCACCACAAGTCGTGGTGGCTCTTCAGGTCGCATGGGTGCTAAGCCTTGCATAGCCTGGGCATTTTTTCAGATCGATAAAGATGACCCAACTCGTGTTATCTGTAACATTTGTCAGCAAAAGCTAAGTAGAGGCCAAAAAATACATAGTTTGAGTACTTCATGCATGAACCGGCACATGGACATGAAGCATAAGTTGCAGTGGGAAGCTCAGTGTGCTACAATGCGGCCTAGCCGGCCGGGCCAACCACCGTCTGCCATATCTTGTGCATCCGTGGCCTCTTCATCCTCTGTGACTGGGGGGACAGCAGTCACACCTGTTTTGGGGCGCAGACCTGCCACCTCTTTACCCGCAACAGCCAGCGTGATTGGCAGGTCATCATTTTCTTTGGAGGTGGTAACACCAGCTGGTGTTGAGCGCTGTCCGACATCGATAGCACCACCTTTGGATCAAGGCAACCTAACATGTCCGCCTGCATCTTCCTCACAGACCGGCAGTTTGCCGGGGAGACCCTTATCAACCCCGTCTAAGCACAATAGCCAGCCCTCGGTCCCTCAGATGTGGACAAGTAAAAGACCATTTCTTCCTAGCCATGAGAAAGCTAAGAGGTTGAATTTCACCATCTGCAAGCTCTTGGCTACAGAAATGCTGCCTTTCCGCCTGGTGGACACAGAGGATTTTTGAGACCTTATGTCCGTCGCAGTGCCCCAGTACCAGATGCCCAGTCGGCACTACTTCTCAAAGAAAGGTGTGCCTGCGCTCCACCAGCATGTCGCACACAACATCACCGCTTCTTTGAGAAACTCTGTGTGTGACAGGGTGCATTTCACCACAGACACTTGGACGAGTAGGCATGGACAGGGGCGTTACATGTCGCTGACTGGGCACTGGGTAACTATGGTGACAGCAGGACAAGGGGCTGCTGTCCAAGTCTTGCCGTCCCCACGAGTTGTGCGTCAATCCTCTTTATGTCAAAGTTCCTCCACTGCTTCTGCCTCCTCAACCTCCTCTCGGTCTTCCACCTGCACCCAAAGCCTGTCTGGTCATGCCACAAACTTTCTAACTGCGCAGAAGGGATTCTGCACACCTCCTTACTATGCTGGCAGTAGGGCTCAACGTCATCAGGCGGTTTTTACTTTGAAATGTCTGGGAAATGTGAGTCACACAGCTGAGGAGTTGTGGTCAGCTCTGGAGAGCCAATTTCATGAATGGTTGTCTCCACTGGACCTGAAACCAGGGAAGGCCGTGTGCGACAATGCTGCAAACCTGGGTGCGGCCCTTCGCCGGGGCAATGTCACACACGTGCCTTGTATGGCTCACGTGTTGAACCTGGTTGTCCAGCAATTTTTAGCCCACTATCCCAGACTAGATGGCCTTCTGCAGAGGGCACGGTCGCTGTGTACTGACTTCCGCCGTTCGCATCACGCAGCTCAGCGACTTACATCTCTACAGAAGTCGTTGGGCCTGCCACTTCACCGGCTAAAATGCGATGTGCCTACCCGGTGGAATTCAACTCATGTTGCACATGTTGCAGCGACTGTGGCAGCACCGACAAGCCCTGGTGCAATACGTTCTGACGTATAGCCTGAGCCAATGAGATCCAGAGGTGGGGCAAATCACGCTGGAGGAGTGGTCTCAGATCAGGGACCTATGCACCCTTCTGCACAGTTTTGAAATGGCGACGAAGATGTTTAGTGCTGACGATGCCATTATCAGCATGACTATTCCGGTGATTTACATGCTGGAGCACATGTTAAACAGAATTCGGAGTCAGGTGGTGGCACAAGAGGAGGTGGAGGAAGTAGAGGAGGAGGAGTTGTATGCGGAAGGGCTAACATCTGCAAGGTCCAGACGGTCGGCAGCACCAAGGCGGCAGGCATGTGAGGGTGGGGGAGATGGTTTTACCAGGGCGCATGGTAGCAGCCAAACTAGTGAGGAAGGTGCAGGAGCCCAGGAAGAAGTGGAGTATGAACTGATGGAAGACTCATCAGATGAGGGAGACCTTGATCACATTTCTGTTGTGCGAGGTTGGGGGGAGAGGACAGAGGAAGGAAGCATGATTGTTAACTCGCCACCAACACAACAGGGACTTGGTGCTCCTGGATGCGCAACACACATGAGTGCCTTCTTGCTGCACTACCTGCAACATGACCCTCGAATTGTGAGAATTAGAAATAATCCTGACTACTGGGTTGCCACACTGTTAGATCCCCGGTACAAAAGTAAATTTGCAGAAATTATTCCTGCCATAGAAAGGGATGCACGCATGCAGGAGTATCAGCAGAGACTGTTGCAGAATTTTACATGTGCTTTTCCACAAAACACCAGTGGTGCACGTAGTGAATCTCACAGTTCCAACTTGCCAACCGTGGGACCGTCAAGTGTTCAGCACTCAAACCGTAACAGAACCACAGTATATGCTGGTAACATCAATTTTGCGGAATCATTTCACCACTTTTTTAGCCCATCCTTTGCAAGGCCACAGGAGACAAGAAGTCTGACACATAGTCAACGCCTAGAGACGATGGCACAGGAGTATCTCCAAGTAAACATTGAAGCCATGACTGTGTCACTGGACCCTTGCTCTTTTTGGGCTTCCAATCTGGATAAATGGCCGGAGCTAGCCACTTACGCCTTGGAGATCTTGTCATGCCCCGCAGCCAGCGTTCTGTCTGAACGTGTGTTCAGCGCTGCTGGTGGTGTGCTGACAGATAAGCGCACGCGGCTCTCCACTGATAATGTAGACAGACTCACGTTCATAAAGATGAACAAATCATGGATCCGAAACGACTTTTCTACCCCTGTGTCATCCTGGGGAGAGTAAAAGCTTGATGATTGGTAAAAATCACCCTACCAACCGTTTTAAGCTTTCAAATTACTAATCATGTTTATCTGTATCTTGGCTGGAAAATAATTTGGGCTTTGTAGCAGTGTGCAGCACTGATTCTATTAGGCCATCTATAATAAGCTCCACCAGATTTAAAATTACTAATCATGTTTATCTGTATCTTGACTGGAAAATAATTTGGGCTTTGTAGCAGTGTGCAGCACTGATCCTATTAGGCCATCTATACTAAGCTCCACCAGATTTAAAATGAATAACAATTTTTAGCTGCATCTAGCCCGGAAAATAATTTTGGGGCTCCGAGATGCGCAAGACACATAAGTGCCTTCTTGCTGCACTACCTGCAACATGACCCTCATATTGTCAGAATTCGAAGTAATCATGACTACTGGGTTGCCACACTCTTAGATCCCCCAAACTTTTCGATCAACCTTTTCATTTTAATAAAGACCAAAAAAATGGTCATTTTTGAAATTATAAGCATTAGCAGGTTATTAGAAACTGAAATCAAACAGTTTTCAACTCAAAACTTTATTCTAGGTGATGTTACATTTTCACATAGGACCCCTTGTTCGAAAGGAGCTTCTGAACTCTCTCGTCCATTGAATTTGTCAGGTTTTGGATGGTTTCTGCTTCAATTGTTTTGCATGAGGACAGAATACCCTCCCAGAGCTGTTGCTTAGATGTGAACTGCCTCCCGCCATCATAGACACTCCTTTTGATGATGCTCCAAAGGTTCTGAATGGGGTAGAGGTCAGGGGAGCATGGGGGTCACACCATAAGTTTGTCCCCTTTTATGCCCATATCAGCCAGAGATGCAGATGTTTTATGTGCAGCATGAGAAGGTGCATTATCATGCAAAAAAATGATCTTGCTGTGAAATACACGGTTCTTCTTCTTGAACCATGGCAGGAAGTGCTGTTTGAGAAAATCCACATACATTATGGAGTTCATCTTTAGCGCCTTCAGGGATCCTAAAGGGGCCGACAATATCTCTCCCCATGATTCCAGCCCAAAACATTACTCCACCTCCTCCTTGTTGGCGTTGTAGCCGTGTTTGCGTGGGGTGTCCATCAACCAGCCATCCTCCACTCCATCCATCTGGACAATCGAGCGCTGCACGGCACTCATCCGTGAACAAAACAGTTTTGAAATCAGTCTTCATGTAATGTTTGGCCCACTTGAGCCGTTTCTGCTTGTGTGAAGTGGATAGAGGAGGTCGACAGGATGGCGTATGCACAGCTGCAAACCTCTGAAGGACCCTGCATCTTGTTGTTCGGGGGACGTTGGAGGCACCAGCAGTAGTGTTGAGCCACCCCCGTAGTGTTCGAGTTCGGTTCGGTTCGTCGAACACCCGTGTGTTCGCCGAACTGTTCTTCGAACTGTCCGTCGAACACCTTCGAACACCGTTAAAACCAATGGCAGGCAAACAAAAACACATAGAAACACATAGAAAACACCTTCAAAGGTGTCCAAAAGCTGACAAACTGCTCAGAAGACACAACTAACACATGGAAAAGTGACAAGTACATATAGTCATGCGAAAAGAAAAGAGGTAGAGGAGTAAAAGGAGGGGGAGACACAGATATAGGCATGTCATGCCCTTCTAAAATCCAAAAAGTGAGAAGCCGAGACGGCCAGTCCGCTCCTGCCCGTGCCACCTCCGTGTCGCCGGGTTTGTGCCAGAGCCGCGGTGAACCCTGACGGCAAGCCCCCCTCTCCCAATACTGGTGCCTGTCCGCTTGTGGGTCGAGAGAGCCCCCCTGTGGTGGAGGCAGCTCTAAGCTTTTTAATTTAAATTGTCCCTCTAATTTAAATGAATACACTTTAAATCCATTTACAAGGATCTATTGGAGGGCAAGTCTCATGCCAGCAGCCGCGTAATTCCAGCTCCAGTAGCGTCCACTAAAGCTGCTGCAGTTAAAAAGCTTTTATAAGGATCGAGCTCGGCTGTCCACCGTAAGGCATCCTAGTGCCAGTCCCAGCCCCTATGCCTTGGGGTGCCTCCTGATGCTCTTCACTAAGTATCCCGTGGTCCCGAAGCATTTCCTTTGAAAAAATTAAGTGTCCAAACTACAGGTGGTGTAGCTTGCTTAACAGCCGGGATAATCCGCTGACTAGCAGACACTGCTACTAGGCACAAAGTATTTCCTGGGCTAGATGCAGTTAAAAATTTGTAAGTAGATACTCTCATTGGATGCTGAGAAAGCATTCCATAGAGTCTCCTGGCACGCCATATATGATTCTCTTAAAAAGCTTGGGGTAGGGGTCTAGGGGACCCTTTTATAGCCAAAATCACGGCCCTGTATCACAATACGTCACCTAGGCTGAAGATAAATGGAACTGTAGCACCGAGGGCTCGGTTGCTACAGACGTATTGCACCTCACCCAGAGGTGTGATATCTCACTCTCAGATAAGGATGGAGTGTGGATCAGGACCCGACACCTGCATGCATTACACCACATTGCCGTGGGGCAGGGCGACCAATATGCCCCTGAGATGGGCACGACAGTCCCTGTCCCTGGCTGGAGTGGGGGGAGGGAACACTGAGGAAGGGGAACCCTGCAGTGCAGGAGCAGGGAGGAAGCAGTTCCTGGGTGCATTGAGAAGGGAGTATAAAAGGTGGGCACCATCTTAGTTCAGTGCAGAGAAGTCTGAGCAGAAGTGGCAGGGAGCAGGGGCTCTGCATGAGCTCTGCTCCGGAGGCGGGCCTAGTAACAGAGGCCCAGGCCTGCAAGAGGGAGAAGGAAGGAAGAGGAGCGGAGAAGGCTCCAGGAACGAGGAATGAAGGGATCCCAGGGGTGCGGACGGGCGAGTCGCCACCGCACGCCCGAATCCACCTGCGTGGAGGGGTCAGGCCAAAGGGGGAGACCGGTCCCCGAACTAGTGGAGGCAGGAAACGACCCTCAGCTAGAAACCGGAGGCTCTGACATTTTATGTGGCGCAGCCCCTTGCTCCACCCGCTAGGAAGGCACCACATAGGGTCAGGGAAACTGGCGCCAAGTTTACCAAGAGGAGGCCCGAGGCAGCCGGACAGAAGTGTTGGTAAGAAAGGCCAGACAAAGGACACACAAAGGGGGTCCTGTGAAGCGCTCCAAAGTTATCTGGGAGTTGTCTGAGCCCCTCACCTGGTGAGCACAGTACGACGTGGGCAGCCGTTACCTGCAGACGTGGTCTGGATAATAAGAACTGTGAGTAAAGGCCCTGAACTGCATCACTGACTCCGTGTCGTTACTGCTGCTGCCCTGCACCATCAGCCCCATCCTCCGCATACACTGCCCTGAGGCTATACTCCTCCCGTGGGGAGTTATGCTACGCTCTGCTGCACCCACAACACCAGCCTTAGCGGTCTGCCCTGTAGCGGCGGTTCACTCTGACCGCAATCCACGGGTGGCGTAGTCAGACATTTAAACATCAAAACCACATAAATAGTTCCGCCACTGGTTTGACCGCCCTGAGCCACGGAACCGGATCGCCGCCACGAAGACTACAACCACCAGCATCCACCAAAAAGGGTCCGGCTCCGGGTGTCCCAAGGCCCAGGCAGGGATGTCCTCTGTCCCCTCTCTTATACATCCTAGTGACGGAGCACCTGCTCTCATCAATTCGCCATAACCCCAATATTAGGTGGATTGAGGTGGGAGGCACCAAGTACAAGTGCTCTCTATTTGCTGATGATGTCCTAGTATATATCACTCAATCACATATATCCATCCCTGCTGTTATGGCTGAAATAGATCACTTTGTTACATGGTAAAATTTTAAAATCAATGCAGCAAAGTCTGAGGCCCTCGATGTCTCCCTCCCTAAATCCATATAGGATTCCATCCAGTCCAACTTTCCCTTTGCCTGGCCCTCACAGGGTATCAAATACTTAGGAATTCCTATTCATAGAGACCTCTCCCATCTATGTTATCTTAATTTTGGGCCCTTTATTGAACAATTCCATACAGACCACAGTTGGCAAGTTAGAACTGTAAGATTCACTACGTGAACCACTGGTGTTTTGTGGAAAAGCACATGTACACCGCGTTCCAAATTATTATGCAAAAAGTGTTTAGGAGTGATAAGGGAAGAATTTGTTTGTTTGTCAGTTAACCTCATTGATGGTGATGTGTGTCAGGGCTCTTTATATCACTGTAAGCAATTGCAGACACCTGTGCTAATTAGTTTGGCAGGTGTGTCCAATGAAAGGCAAGACTACTTAAGAAGGCTCTCTCACATTATTAAGCAGCCTACATTTTCTGTCAAAATGGGAAAGAAAAAGGATGTGTCGGCTGCTGAGAAGCAACAAATTGTGGAGTGTTTAGGTCAAGGCATGACTACAATCAACATTGTGCGATGATCAGGATGAAGTGTCTTGGCAATCAAGAAGTATGTAGCTGATTCACAGTACACACGTGTGCGTGCTGATAAGGGCAAATTGAGGACTCTTTCCTACAGGCAATTACGTCAGGTTGAAACAGCAGCGGCAAAAAAGCCTTGTCATAGCAGCAGACAAGTTTTTGAAGCTGCTTGTGCCTCCAACGTCCCCCGAACAACAAGATGCAGGGTCCTTCAGAGGTTTGCAGCTGTGCATATGCCATCCTGTCGACCTCCTCTATCCACTTCACACAAGCAGAAACGGCTCCAGTGGGCCAAACATTACATGAAGACTGATTTCAAAACTGTTTTGTTCACGGATGAGTGCCGTGCAGCGCTCGATGGTCCAGATGAATGGAGTGGAGGATGGCTGGTTGATGGACACCCCACGCAAACACGGCTACAGCGCCAACAAGGAGGAGGTGGAGTAATGTTTTGGGCTGGAATCATGGGGAGAGAGATTGTCGGCCCCTTTAGGATCCCTGAAGGCGCTAAAGATGAACTCCATAATGTATGTGGATTTTCTCAAACAGCACTTCCTGCCATGGTTCAAGAAGAAGAACCGTGTATTTCACAGCAAGATCATTTTTCTGCATGATAATGCACCATCTCATGCTGCACATAAAACATCTGCATCTCTGGCTGATATGGGCATAAAAGGGGACAAACTTATGGTGTGACCCCCATGCTCCCCTGACCTCTACCCCATTCAGAACCTTTGGAGCATCATTAAAAGGAGTGTCTATGATGGCGGGAGGCAGTTCACATCTAAGCAACAGCTCTGGGAGGGTATTCTGTCCTCATGCAAAACAATTGAAGCAGAAACCATCCAAAACCTGACAAATTCAATGGACGAGAGAGTTCAGAAGCTCCTTTCGAACAAGGGGTCCTATGTGAAAATGTAACATCACCTAGAATAAAGTTTTGAGTTGAAAACTGTTTGATTTCAGTTTCTAACAACCTGCTAATGCTTATAATTTCAAAAATGACCATTTTTTTGGTCTTTATTAAAATGAAAAGGTTGATCGAAAAGTTTGGGGGATCTAAGAGTGTGGCAACCCAGTAGTCATGATTACTTCGAATTCTGACAATATGAGGGTCATGCTGCAGGTAGTGCAGCAAGAAGGCACTTATGTGTCTTGCGCATCTCGGAGCCCCAAAATTATTTTCCGGGCTAGATGCAGCTAAAAATTATTTTTAATTTTAAATCTGGTGAAGCTTATTATAGATGGCCTAATAGGATCAGTGCTGCACACTGCTACAAAGCCCAAATTATTTTCCAGTCAAGATACAGATAAACATGATTAGTAATTTGAAAGCTTAAAACGGTTGGTAGGGTGATTTTAACCAATCATCAAGCTTTTACTCTCCCCAGGATGACACAGGGGTAGAAAAGTCGTTTCGGATCCATGATTTGTTCATCTTTATGAACGTGAGTCTGTCTACATTATCAGTGGAGAGCCGCGTGCGCTTATCTGTCAGCACACCACCAGCAGCGCTGAACACACGTTCAGACAGAACGCTGGCTGCTGGGCATGACAAGATCTCCAAGGCGTAAGTGGCTAGCTCCGGCCATTTATCCAGATTGGAAGCCCAAAAAGAGCAAGGGTCCAGTGACACAGTCGTGGCTTCAATGTTTACTTGGAGATACTCCTGTACCATCGTCTCTAGGCGTTGACTATGTGTCAGACTTCTTGTCTCCTGTGGCCTTGCAAAGGATGGGCTAAAAAAGTGGTGAAATGATTCCGCAAAATTGATGTTACCAGCAGATACTGTGGTTCTGTTACGGTTTGAGTGCTGAACACTTGACGGTCCCACGGTTGGCAAGTTGGAACTGTGAGATTCACTACGTGCACCACTGGTATTTTGTGGAAAAGCACATGTAAGATTCTGCAACAGTCTCTGCTGATACTCCTGCATGCGTGCATCCCTTTCTATGACAGGAATAATTTCTGCAAATTTACTTTTGTACCGGGGATCTAACAGTGTGGCAACCCAGTAGTCAGGATTATTTCTAATTCTCACAATTCGAGGGTCATGTTGCAGGTAGTGCAGCAAGAAGGCACTCATGTGTGTTGCGCATCCAGGAGCACCAAGTCCCTGTTGTGTTGGTGGCGAGGTAGCAATCATGCTTCCTTCCTCTGTCCTCTCCCCCCAACCTCGCACAACAGAAATGTGATCAAGGTCTCCCTCATCTGATGAGTCTTCCATCAGTTCGTCCTCCACTTCTTCCTGGGCTCCTGCACCTTCCTCACTAGTTTGGCTGCTACCATGCGCCCTGGTAAAATCATCTCCCCCACCCTCACATGCCTGACGCCTTGGTGCTGCCGACCGTCTGGACCTTGCAGATGTTAGCCCTTCCGCATACAACTCCTCCTCCTCTACTTCCTCCACCTCCTCTTGTGCCACCACCTGACTCCGAATTCTGTTTAACATGTGCTCCATCATGTAAATCACCGGAATAGTCATGCTGATAATGGCATCGTCAGCACTAAACATCTTCGTCGCCATTTCAAAACTGTGCAGAAGGGTGCATAGGTCCCTGATCTGAGACCACTCCTCCAGCGTGATTTGCCCCACCTCTGAATCTCGTTGGCCCAGTCTATACGTCAGAACGTATTGCACCAGGGCTTGTCGGTGCTGCCACAGTCGCTGCAACATGTGCAACATGAGTTGAATTCCACCGGGTAGGCACATCGCATTTTAGCCGGTGAAGTGGCAGGCCCAACGACTTCTGTAGAGATGTAAGTCGCTGAGCTGCGGGATGCGAACAGCGGAAGTGAGCACACAGCGACCGTGCCCTCTGCAGAAGGCCATCTAGTCTGGGATAGTGGGCTAAAAATTGCTGGACAACCAGGTTCAACACGTGAGCCATACAAGGCACGTGTGTGACATTGCCCCGGCGAAGGGCCGCACCCAGGTTTGCAGCATTGTCGCACACGGCCTTCCCTGGTTTCAGGTCCAGTGGAGACAACCATTCATGAAATTGGTTCTCCAGAGCTGACCACAACTCCTCAGCTGTGTGACTCACATTTCCCAGACATTTCAATGTAAAAACCGCCTGATGACGTTGAGCCCTAATGCCAGCATAGTAAGGAGGTGTGCAGGATCCCTTCTGTGCAGTTAGAAAGCTTGTGGCATGACCAGACAGGCTTTGGGTGCAGGTGGAAGACCGAGAGGAGGTTGAGGAGGCAGAAGCAGTGGAGGAAAAATGACATAAAGAGGATTGACGCACAACTCGTGGGGACGGCAAGACTTGGACAGCAGCCCCTTGTCCTGCTGTCACCATAGTTACCCAGTGCCCAGTCAGCAACATGTAACGCCCCTGTCCATGCCTACTCGTCCAAGTG
Organism: Phyllobates terribilis; assembly: GCF_046119375.1. Classification (NCBI taxonomy): domain Eukaryota; kingdom Metazoa; phylum Chordata; class Amphibia; order Anura; family Dendrobatidae; genus Phyllobates; species Phyllobates terribilis. The sequence continues at coordinate 403,475,640 of NW_027362761.1, read as the reverse complement.
TCTGTGGTGAAATGCACCCTGTCACACACAGAGTTTCTCAAAGAAGCGGTGATGTTGTGTGCGACATGCTGGTGGAGCGCAGGCACACCTTTCTTTGAGAAGTAGTGCCGACTGGGCATCTGGTACTGGGGCACTGCGACGGACATAAGGTCTCGAAAATCCTCTGTGTCCACCAGGCGGAAAGGCAGCATTTCTGTAGCCAAGAGCTTGCAGATGGTGAAATTCAACCTCTTAGCTTTCTCATGGCTAGGAGGAAATGGTGTTTTACTTGACAACATCTGAGGGACCGAGGGCTGGCTATTGTGCTTAGACGGGGTTGATAAGGGTGTCCCCGGCAAACTGACGCTCTGTGAGGAAGATGCAGGCGGACATGTTAGGTTGCCTTGATCCAAAGGTGGTGCTATCGATGTCGGACAGCGCTCAAGACCAGCTGGTGTTACCACCTCCAAAGAAAATGATGACCTGCCAATCACGCTGGCTGTTGCGGGTAAAGAGGTGGCAGGTCTGCGCCCCAAAACAGGTGTGACTGCTGTCCCCCCAGTCACAGAGGATGAAGAGGCCGCGGATGCACAAGATATGGCAGACGGTGGTTGGCCCGGCCGGCTAGACCGCATTGTAGCACACTGAGCTTCCCACTGCAACTTATGCTTCATGTCCATGTGCCGGTTCATGCATGAAGTACTCAAACTATGTATTTTTTGGCCTCTACTTAGCTTTTGCTGACAAATGTTACAGATAACACGAGTTGGGTCATCTTTATCGATCTGAAAAAATGCCCAGGCTATGCAAGGCTTAGCACCCATGCGACCTGAAGAGCCACCACGACTTGTGGTGAGAGGCAGAGTTGTGTTTGAGGATGCAGTTGTTGACGTGCTTCCGGTACTACGTCTCTGTCCAGGAAGTCGCAACCTGACCTCGTCGTCACTAGCATCTTCCTCCACCTCCTCTGCTGACCTCATCTCTTGGCTGACTGTGGGTTGACAGTAAGTGGGATCTCCGACCTCATCATCATCACCCTGTGCGTTATCACACCCGTCGTCCTCAGAGCCAACCTGTTCCTGCCCTGACAAAAAACTAAAGTTGTCGCTCCAATCAGGTATTTGAGTCTTATCATCGTCTTCCTCATTGTCTCCACCAACAGGAGTTACAGTTTGGGAATGAGGGTCTACATTATGGTCAGAACCTTCTGCGTCTGGTCCTGGATCCGACTCATAAAGATTCTGGGCATCAGTGCAGATCATTTCCTCGTCTGGATTCACAGAAGCGCTGGAGTCGACCTCTGATTCCCAGGCTATAGTATGAGTAAACAGCTCTGCAGACTCAACCATCTGTTCTACCTCATACTCAGACAGGCAGCTGGAGATTTGGGAGCTGTGAGGAAGCAAGTGCGATTTGGGTGACACCTTTGAGGACTGGAGTATTTGTGATGTTGAAGTTGATGTGGAGGAGAGCCCACTTAAAGGAGCACTTGATATCCGTTGAAGCACCTGCTGTTTTTGTGCCTCATCTGGAATTTGTAGCGATTGGCGTGGCCGTAAGAAAGGGATCTTATCACATTGTCCGCTAAAAGAAGTAGACATTTTAGTTTGGCTGGAAGATGGTCTTTCTTCTGCACCTACCCCACGGACACAACCTTTTTTCCCCTTCCCAACACGCCTATTCCCCTTTCCACCAGCAGCAGGCCTTTTTCCACTCATTTTGGTGGTTAACTAATTCACAACTCTGGAGTTGTTTGCACAAAAAAACAATGGATGGTAACCGAGCAGAGCTGAGTGGCCAAACTGTGGTATTAGGCCAAAACTATTGGCTGGGTTAGATGCAGAAAAAAATTATTTTTAATTTGCAACCTGATGGAGGTCAGTATAGATGGACTAATAGACCAAGTCCCACACACCGCTAGAAGCCCAAATATTTTTTCAGAGCTAGATGCAGAAAATTTTTTTATTCAATTTGCAACCTGATGGAGGTCAGTATAGATGGACTAATAGACCAAGTCCCACACACTGCTAGAAGCCCAAATATTTTTTCAGAGTTAGATGCAGAAAATTTTTTTATTCAATTTGCAACCTGATGGAGGTCAGTATAGATGGACTAATAGAACAAGTCCCACACGCTGCTAGAAGCCCAAATATTTTTTCAGAGATAAATGAAGAAAAAATTATTTTTAATTTGCAACCTGATGGAGGTCAGTATAGATGGACTAATAGACCAAGTCCCACACACTGCTAGAAGCCCAAATATTTTTTCTGAGCTAGATGCAGAAAAAAATTATTTTTAATTTGCAACCTGATGGAGGTCAGTATAGATGGACTAATAGAACAAGTCCCACACGCTGCTAGAAGCCCAAATATTTTTTCAGAGATAAATGAAGAAAAAAATTATTTTTAATTTGCAACCTGATGGAGGTCAGTATAGATGGACTAATAGACCAAGTCCCACACACTGCTAGAAGCCCAAATATTTTTTCAGAGCTAGATGCAGAAAAAAATTATTTTTAATTTGCAACCTGATGGAGGTCAGTATAGATGGACTAATAGACCAAGTCCCACACACCGCTAGAAGCCCAAATATTTTTTCAGAGCTAGATGCAGAAAAAAATTATATTCAATTTGCAACCTGCTGGAGGTCAGTATAGAAGGACTAATAGAAGAAGTCCCACACACTGCTAGAAGCCCAAATATTTTTTCAGAGCTAAATGAAGAAAAAAATTATTTTTAATTTGCAACCTGATGGAGGTCAGTATAGATGGACTAATAGACCAAGTCCCACACACTGCTAGAAGCCCAAATATTTTTTCAGAGCTAGATGCAGAAAAAAATTATTTTTAATTTGCAACCTGATGGAGGTCAGTATAGATGGACTAATAGACCAAGTCCCACACACCGCTAGAAGCCCAAATATTTTTTCAGAGCTAGATGCAGAAAATTTTTTTATTCAATTTGCAACCTGATGGAGGTCAGTATAGATGGACTAATAGACCAAGTCCCACACACTGCTAGAAGCCCAAATATTTTTTCAGAGCTAGATGCAGAAAAAAATTATTTTTAATTTGCAACCTGATGGAGGTCAGTATAGATGGACTAATAGACCAAGTCCCACACACTGCTAGAAGCCCAAATATTTTTTCAGAGCTGGATGCAGAAAAAAATTATTTTTAATTTGCAACCTGATGGAGGTCAGTATAGATGGATTAATAGAACAAGTCCCACACGCTGCTAGAAGCCCAAATATTTTTTCAGAGATAAATGAAGAAAAAAATTATTTTTAATTTGCAACCTGATGGAGGTCAGTATAGATGGACTAATAGACCAAGTCCCACACACTGCTAGAAGCCCAAATATTTTTTCAGAGCTAGATGCAGAAAAAAATTATTTTTAATTTGCAACCTGATGGAGGTCAGTATAGATGGACTAATAGACCAAGTCCCACACACCGCTAGAAGCCCAAATATTTTTTCAGAGCTACATGCAGAAAAAAATTATATTCAATTTGCAACCTGCTGGAGGTCAGTATAGAAGGACTAATAGAACAAGTCCCACACACTGCTAGAAGCCCAAATATTTTTTCAGAGCTAAATGAAGAAAAAAATTATTTTTAATTTGCAACCTGATGGAGGTCAGTATAGATGGACTAATAGACCAAGTCCCACACACTGCTAGAAGCCCAAATATTTTTTCAGAGCTAGATGCAGAAAAAAATTATATTCAGTTTGCAACCTGATGGAGGTCAGTATAGATGGACTAATAGAATGATGCTATGCCCAAAAGATTTTACTTCACTAGGTGCAGTAAAAAAATTGGTATTCTATACACAGGTGGTATATCTTGCAACACAGATAGGCTACTCCACTGACTAACACACTCTGCAATAGGCCAAAAAGGATTAGCTTTGCTAGATTCAGCCAAATGCTGTGAAAAAAACTTGCACAGCACTGGCACAGACCTGCCTGGCAAAAACTGATAGGAACTGATGTAACCTAGTCCTGAAAAGGACTCCAATTACAATTAGTCTTTACTCCCACAATCTATCTATTTAAGAGCACAGACCTGCCTGATAAAAGTCGTAGGAAATGCTGTAACCTAGTCCTTAAAAGGACTGCAATCACAACTATTCCCTACTCCCAAGCTATCTGTATATTTGTGCGAAAATTGGCTTGAAATTAACAAGGTATAGCGCACACAGCAACAGCGGTGCCGTCTAACACGCAGCTGCAGCAGTGAGAAAATGGTGGCGACGGGGAAAATGGCTTGGTCTTATAGGGCAAGGACATGTGACATACACTGCCAATCACACATGCCCTTGCTTGTGTGAAAAAAAGCACTTCGCTCCGTGTGTGCACTGCTGATAGGCTGACAGATTGCACCTCCCCACTGCAAATGCGGGAAAGAGAAAAAAAAATGGAGATCTTCATTGTTCCTGCAGAGATCCATCCCCTGCCCCTCCCCCCGCCCCGCTGTACACTCAAACTGCGTATTAACATTAATTTTCATCATTACTGAGAAAAAATCCAGTTATGATTTTGGTGCACGAACAGTTATCGAACATAACCTCGAACAGCCGAATTTTTCTCAAATTGTTCGTGTTCGCCGATCGGCTCGAACACCGCCCAAAACAGCTCGAATTTGAGATTGGCGAACAGTTCGAGTAGAACAACGCTCATCTCTAACCAGCAGCTTCAAAAACTTGTCTGCTGCTATGACAAGGCTTTTTTGCCACTGCTCTTTTAACCTGACGTAATTGCCTGTAGGAAAGAGTCCTCAATTTGCCCTTATCAGCACGCACACGTGTGTACTGTGAATCAGCTACATACTTCTTGATTGCCAAGACACTTCATCCTGATCATCGCACAATGTTGATTGTAGTCATGCCTTGACCTAAACACTCCACAATTTGTTGCTTCTCAGCATCCGACACATCCTTTTTCTTTCCCATTTTGGCAGAAAATGTAGGCTGCTTAATAATGTGAGACAGCCTTCTTAAGTAGTCTTGCCTTTCATTGGACACACCTGCCAAACTAATTAGCACAGTTGTCTGCAATTGCTTACAGTGATATAAAGAGCCCTGACACACATCACCATCAATGAGTTTAACTGACAAACAAACAAATTCTTCCCTTATCACTCCTAAACACTTTTTGCATAATAATTTGGAACACAGTGTACATGTGCTTTTCCACAAAACACCAGTGGTTCACGTAGAGAATCTTACAGTTCTAACTTGCCAACCGTGGTCTGTATGGAGTTGTTCAATAAAGGGCCCAAAATTAAGATAACATAGATGGGAGAGGTCTCTATGAATAGGAATTCCTAAGTATTTGATACCCTGTGAGGGCCAGGAAAAGGAAAAGTTGGACTGGATGGAATCCTATATGGATTTAGGGAGGGAGACATCGAGGGCCTCAGACTTCGCTGCATTGATTTTAAAATTTGACCATGTAACAAAGTGATCTATTTCAGCCATAACAGCATGGATGGATATATGTGATTGAGTGATATATACTAGGACATCATCAGCAAATAGAGAGCACTTGTACTCGGTGCCTCCCACCTCAATCCACCTAATATTGGGGTTATGGCGAATTGATGAGAGCAGGTGCTCCGTCACTAGGATGTATAAGAGAGGGGACAGAGGACATCCCTGCCTTGTCCCATTGGTGATTGTGAAAGGTGATGAAAATGTTCTGATGCACCCCCTGGGCCTTGGGACACCCGGAGCCGGACCCTTTTTGGTGGATGCTGGTGGTTGTAGTCTTCGTGGCGGCGACCCGGTTCCCTGGCTCAGGGTGGTCAAACCAGTGGCGGAACTATTTATGTGGTTTTGATGTTTAAATGTCCGACTACGCCACCCGTGGATTGCGGTCAGAGTGAACCGCCGCTGCAGGGCAGACCGCTGAGGCTGGTGTTGTGGGTGCAGCAGAGCGTAGCATAACTCCCCACGGGAGGAGTATAGCCTCAGGGCAGTGTATGCGGAGGATGGGGGTGATGGTGCAGGGCAGCAGCAGTAACGACACGCAGTCAGTGATGCAGTCCAGGGCCTTTACTCACAGTTCTTATTATCCAGACCACGTCTGCAGGTAACGGCTGCCCACGTCGTACTGTGCTCACCAGGTGAGGGGCTCAGACAACTCCCAGATAACTTTGGAGCGCTTCACAGGACCCCCTTTGTGTGTCCTTTGTCTGGCCTTTCTTACCAACCCTTCTGTCTGGCTGCCTCGGGCCTCCTCTTGGTAAACTTGGCGCCAGTTTCCCTGACCCTATGTGGTGCCTTCCTAGCGGGTGTAGAGAGGGGCTGCGCCACATAAAATGTCACAGCCTCCGGTTTCTAGCTGAGGGTCGCTTCCTGCCTCCACTAGTTTCGGGGACCGGTCTCCCCCTTTGGCCTGACCCCTCCACGCAGGTGGATTCGGGCGTGCGGTGGCGACTCGCCCGTCCGCACCCCTGGGATCCCTTCATTCCTCATTCCTGGAGCCTTATCCGCTCCTCTTCCTTCTTTCTCCCTCTTCCAGGCCTGGGCCTCTGTTACTAGGCCCGCCTCCGGAGCAGAGCTCATGCAGAGCCCCTGCTCCCTGCCACTTCTGCTCAGACTTCTCTGCACTGAACTAAGATTGTGCCCACCTTTTATACTCCCTTCTCAATGTACCCAGGAACTGCTTCCATCCTGCTCCTGCACTACAGGTTTCCCCTTCCTCAGTGTTCCCTCCCCCCACTCCAGCCAGGGACAGGGACTGTCGTGCCCATCTCAGAGGCATATTGGTCGCCCTGCCCCACGGCAATGTGGTGTAATGCATGCAGGTGTCGGGTCCTGATCCACACTCCATCCTTACCTGAGAGTGAGATATCACACCTCTGGGTGAGGTGCAATACCTCTGTAGCAACCGAGCCCTCAGGGTGCTACAGTTCCATTTATCTTCAGCCTAGGTGATATATTGTGATACAGGGCCGTGATTTTTGCTATAAAATGGTCCCCTAGACCCCTACCCCAAGCTTTTTAAGAGAATCATATATGGCGTGCCAGGAGACTCAATGGAATGCTTTCTCAGCATCCAACGAGAGTATCTAATTACAAATTTTTAACTGCATCTAGCCCAGGAAATACTTTGTGCCTAGTAGCAGTGTCTGCTAGTCAGCGGATTATCCCGACTGAACGTGTCGGCTTCTCACTTTTTGGATTTTAGAAGGGCATGACATGCCTATATCTGTGTCTCCCCCTCCTTTTACTCCTCCACCTCTTTTCTTTTCGCATGACTAAATGTACTTGTCACTTTTCCATGTGTTAGCTGTGTCTTCTGAGCAGTTTGTCAGCTTTTGGACACCTTTGAAGGTGTTTTCTATGTGTTTCTAAGTGTTTTTGTTTGCCTGCCATTGGTTTTAACGGTGTTCGAAGGTGTTCGACGAACAGTTCGACGAACAGTTCGGCGAACACACGGGGGTGGCTCAACACTAGTAATAACTCTCGAGTGCTTCCATATATTCCAGTAATTCTGAGATTGTTTTTTGTGATATGTTGTATTCATGTTAGTGGTACATTTTGGTCTGTGTTATTTGTGTTTATTTATGAAAATATTGAAATATTTCACAATTTTTTTTAAGAATTTTGCCCTTTTCATACTTTCAAATTTTTATGAAACATTTGAAAGAATGATAAAATGGAGAAGAAAAGATGAGTTTTACCATAGTACTGTCATACCAACAGTAAAGCATCTTGTGGCCCTTCATGTTTGGGATTGTTTTTCATCCAAAGGAATGGGCTCACTCACAATCTTGCCTAAGAATCATAGAATCATAGAATCATAGAATGGTAGAGTTGGAAGGGACCTCCTGGGTCATCTGGTCCAACCCCCTGCTCAAAGCAGGATTCACTAGATCATCTCAGACAGATGTCTGTCCAGCCTCTGTTTGAAGACGTCCATTGAAGGGGAACTCACCACCTCTCGTGGCAGCCTGTTCCACTCATTAATCACCCTAACTGTCAAAAAGTTTTTTCTAATATCTAATCTGTGTCTCCTTCCATTTAGTTTCATCCCATTGCTTCTAGTCTTTCCTTGTGCAAATGAGAATAAAGATGATCCTTCTACAATGTGACAGCCCTTGACATATTTGTAGACAGCTATTAAGTCTCCTCTCAGTCTTCTTTTTTGCAAGCTAAACATTCCCAAATCCTGCAACCGTTCCTCATAGGACATGGTTTGCAGACCAGTCACCATTCTGGTCGCTCTTCTCTGAACTTGCTCCAGTTTGTCTATGTCTTTTTTAAAATGTGGTGCCCAAAACTGTACACAGTATTCCAGATGAGGTCTGACCAAAGAGGAGTAAAGACCGATAATGACTTCACGTGATCTAGACTGTATGCTTCTGTTAATACATCCCAGAATTGTATTTGCCTTTTTTGCTGCTGCATCACACTGTTGACTCATGTTCAGTCTATGATCTATTAGTATACCTAAGTCTTTTTCACATGTACTGTTGCTTAGCTCTATTCCTCCCATTCTGTATATGCTTTTTTCATTTTTATTGCCCAGATGTAGTACTTTGCATTTTTCCCTGTTAAAAACCATTCTGTTGGTTGCTGCCCACTGCTCCAGTTTATTTAGGTCTTTTTGAATCCTCTCTTTCTCTTCTCTAGTATTAGCTATCCCTCCTAGCTTTGTGTCATCAGCAAATTTAATCAGTTTACCCTCAATTCCTTCATCTAAATCATTGATAAAGATGTTGAACAATACAGGTCCCAGGACGGAGCCCTGTGGTACTCCACTTGAGACATTCATTCAGCTGGATGTGAAGCCATTTACAACCACCCTTTGAGTCCGATCACTAAGCCAGTTATGAATCCACCTAACAGTTGCCTGGTCCATTGCATACTTGGTCATTTTTTCAATAAGGATGGTGTGAGATACTTTGTCAAATGCTTTGCTGAAGTCAAGATATACTATATCTACAGCATTTCCCTGATCCACCCAGTCAGTGATTCTGTCATAGAAGGAAATTAAGTTAGTCTGACATGACTTGTTAGTTACAAACCCATGCTTACTCTGGTTAATCACTTCATTCTTATCCATGTACTTACATACATGTTGTTTAATAATTTGTTCAAAGATCTTTCCTGGTATAGAAGTCAGACTCACCGGCCTATAGTTCCCTGGGTCCACCTTCTTCCCCTTTTTGAAGATAGGAACAACATTTGCTCTTCTCCAGTCTTCTGGGACTTCTCCTGTTCTCCAAGAATTTTCAAAGATTATGGAGAGTGGTTCTAAAATTTCTTCTACGATCTCCTTCAGTACTCTGGGGTGTAATTCATCTGGACCTGGAGACTTGAACTCATTTATGTTAGCTAAATATTCCCTCACAATCTTTCTGTTTACAGATAACTTGGATTCCTCTAGTCCTTTAAAAGGACAGTGAAGATCAGTTGATGTTACATTTTCTTTCTGAGAGAAAACAGATGCAAAATAGGAATTAAAAAGTTCGGCCTTCTCAACATCCTCTCTTACCATTTCTCCATTTTCATCCTGTAAAAATCCTATAGCATCTTTGACTTTTCTTTTACTTTTGACATACCCCCAAAGAACACTTCCCCAAATAAAGAATGGTATCTAAACATTCTCCAAGCAATTTGCTAATGAACAATACTTTTCCCAATATGATGTAGCAGCATGTCCCAAGGCAGGTGTGATAACTAAGTGGAACAAAACATTAAAATTTTGGGTCCATAGAAAGGAACTCCCCAGATATGAATCTCATTGAAAACCTGTAATCAAACCTCATAAGCGAGTGGACAAACAAAAATAGTGATTTTTTTGCACTTATTAAGCAAGAATAGGTTGTCATCAAGCCCAGAAGCTGATATCCTGCATGCCAGGGGGGATTGCAGAAGACTTAAAACATAAGAGTCAACACTGTTAACATTGAGTATTTACTTCATCTCAATGTATTTTTCAATAAAAGTTTGAAAACTTATGAAATGGATATAATTGTACTTCAGTAACCATAAAAACAGCTGATTAAAATATCTAAACACAATGTAGCTGTAAATTATGTGAAAGCCCAAATTTATGGAAGTCTCAAAACTTTTGGCCATGACTGTATGTGCCTATATTTTTTAGGTTGACATGAAAAGTAAAACTAATCATATCAGTAAGATGTTTTTACAACAATAAGCATGTTTTATTTACTATTCTTGTTATTTAGCTATCGGCACACATTGTATAAAGAAGTTATCATTTAGATTATTTGTAGGGAGTATAAAGATAAAGGTCTTTTAAGTGGTAAATAATTCAGTTTCAAACTAACAATGTGCTTAAGTAGAGAATTAATACAGCTCACTTACTGTATCCTAAAGCTTCCCTGTGGCTCAGTGCACACAAATTTAAGAGATCGCCAGGAGTCGTATTAGCTTTACCAAACAATATGTCTTATTATGTTGGTTCTTTTTTAAGTGGTCTTAATTATGCCCTTGAGGTCTAATCTCCTTAATGGAATAAGTGCAACATTTGCAATTTCTTGCGCTTAGTTATAAACATAGAACTATTTGAATAGTGATTCCCACACATAATCTATGAATATTACTATTAAATAGTCCATGTAATTTCTTTACTCCTATATTTGAAATATGAACTTACAATCAGACATGGCAGTTAATTATTTTAATGGTTTAAAGGTATTTTCTGAAAATATCTATTTTAATAGTTTATCTTAAATTTGTACCCATAGTGTGTAATTAGTCATTCTCTGACTTTGGGGACCAGACAATCAACAGAACAAAGTTTCTGAGACAGGGCTGCTTCTGCCGTGAGTCAAGATGAGTATCTCACAACAGGCAATGGTCTGAGGTGTCTCTCAGAGGGTGGAAAAGATCTCCGGAGATCACTACAAAAAAACTCAGCCTCTGTAATGCTGCAAAGTGAGGCAGAGTGTGTGAAAGTACAGTACAGACCAAAAGTTTGGACACACCTTCTCATTTAAAGATTTTTCTGTATTTTCATGACTATGAAAATTGTACATTCACACTGAAGGCATCAAAACTATGAATTAACACATGTGGAATTATATACTTAACAAAAAAGTGTGAAACAACTGAAAATATGTCTTATATTCTAGGTTCTTCAAAGTAGCCACCTTTTGCTTTGATGACTGCTTTGCACACTCTTGGCATTCTCGTGATGAGCTTCAAGAGGTAGTCACCGGAAATGGTTTTCACTTCTCAGGTGTGCCCTGTCAGGTTTAATAAGTGGGATTTCTTGCCTTATAAATGGGGTTGGGACCATCAGTTGTGTTGTGCAGAAGTCAGGTGGATACACAGCTGATAGTCCTACTGAATAGACTGTTAGAATTTGTATTATGGCAAGAAAAAAGCAACCAAGTAAAGAAAAACGAGTGGCCATCATTACTTAAAGAAATGAAGGTCAGTCAGTCCGAAAAATTGGGGAAACTTTGAAAATTTCCCCAAGTGCAGTTGCAAAAACCATCAAGCACTACAAAGAAACTGGCTCACATGAGGACAGCCCCAGGAAAGGAAGACCAAGAGTCACCTCTGCTTCTGAGGATAAGTTTATCCGAGTCACCAGCCTCAGAAATTGCAGGCTAACAGCAGCTCAGATTAGAGACCAGGTCAATGCCACACAGAGTTCTAGTAGCAGACACATCTCTTCAACAACTGTTAAGAGGAGACTTTGTGCAGCAGGCCTTCATGGTAAAATAGCTGCTAGGAAACCACTGCTAAGGACAGGCAACAAGCAGAAGAGACTTGTTTGGGCTAAAGAACACAAGGAATGGACATTAGAACAGTGGAAATCTGTGCTTTGGTCTGATGAGTCAAAATTTGAGATCTTTGGTTCCAACCACCGTGTCTTTGTGCGACGCAGAAAAGGTGAACGGATGGACTCTACATGCCTGGTTCCCACCGTGAAGCATGGAGGAGGAGGTGTGTTGGTGTGGGGGTGCTTTGCTGGTGATACTGTTAGGGATTTATTCAAAATTGAAGGCATACTGAACCAGCATGGCTACCACAGCATCTTGCAGCGGCATGCTATTCCATCCGGTTTGCGTTTAGTTGGACCATCATTTATTTTTCAACAGGACAATGACCCCAAACACACTTCCAGGCTGTGTAAGGGCTATTTATCCAAGAAGGAGAGTAATGGGGTGCTACGCCAGATGACCTGGCCTCCACAGTCACCAGACCTGAACCCAATCAAGATGGTTTGGGGTGAGCTGGACCGCAGAGTGAAGGCAAAAGGGCCAACAAGTGCTAAGCATCTCTGGGAACTCCTTCAAGACTGTTGGAAGACCATTTCCGGTGACTACCTCTTGAAGCTCATCAAGAGAATGCCAAGAGTGTGCAAAGCAGTCATCAAAGCAAAAGGTGGCTACTTTGAAGAACCTAGAATATAAGACATATTTTCAGTTGTTTCACACTTTTTTGTTAAGTGTATAATTCCACATGTGTTAATTTATAGTTTTGATGCCTTCAGTGTGAATGTACAATTTTTATAGTCATGAAAATACAGAAAAATCTTTAAATGAGGAGGTGTGTCCAAACTTTTGGTCTGTATTGTATAATAAATCAAGTTATTTTCCAGATGGCCATTTAACACTTTTTATGAAGGGAAATTAGTAGCAGATCAATGAACAATTGGGAATTGTCAGTAAATAATGGATAATGGTATGTGCAGTAGTAGAGAAGATTCTGTACAGAAAACTTGATGTCATCACATACAGTATGCCAAAACGCAAGTCATATGGTAGACCCGGAAAATGCATTATGTTTTTTCCATGCTTTTGGATTTGTTTAGATTTGTGAACCAGAATAAAAAGCAACTTAAATTTAATAGAGAAAACAGCAGACATGAAGTGTAATGAAGAATAAACACATTAGTTTATCACATATTTGACAAGATTACAATATTTACTCCTAGAATTGCAAGACTGTGAGTTCGTTCGCCTCTAATGCTTTGTACATCCATCATCATGAGCCTTACTGTGCTTATGGCAGCTGATTCTGTTCTATGTATGATGGTGCAGGCACAGACTGTAAAATATCCTGCTTCTGCCTATAGAGAATCCAAAGGAAAACTATTAAACTTCCCTGCTATAGCCAAGTTATTTCCATGCATTTCATGTAGGATTTTTAAATCTCAAGCTTTATGACTTGTTGAAGCACCAGTGTCAGCTGTGTAATTTTTGTGATTCAGAGCGCACAATTCTTGCATAGCCTGTTCAATGTGTGACCACCACTGAAAAAACATTTCCTAACCTATATCAGGTATTTCTATAACTAGTTTATGCTGGGGCAAAACAAGAAGTGGGGGTGGGGCAACCAGAGCATTTGTCCTTTGTGCAGCCAGTAGGATTTTGCCATCAGGCGGCCTAATGAAGCAGTCTAAGGTGTCTCCCAGGCAGCATTTTGCCATTCTTACGGGAGTGAAATTCTGGCATATAAAATGTCTACTTCCTGCCAACCTCAGTCAGGCAGTGAGGAGCTGTCTGTCAATCAACATGACATCAGAGTGAGAATCACCATCAGGAGAGATAATCGCAGGGCAGAACTGGCAGGCGGTTGGCAACTACTTGACGAACAGTGCTTAGATTCATATGAAAAGAGAGTGGAGGAAAAACTTTTGCACTAGATGCAGGAAATCATATATGTGTGTGTGTTGTGGTAGGACAAATCCCTCTGCCTGTTGGGCTGTTGCTGGATTTGAAATGGGTCCAGAACCTTCTGTGGTCTCCCATTCTGGTCCTGCCAGGGCTGTTGCTGCTCAGCATCATTGTCAGCCCCAACGCCTAGCTGGTCCACGAGATGTACAGATTGTCTCTTGGGTATTTTTGCCTAGCAATGTTAAGCATAGGTTGTGGAGGGAGACATGGCTGTTGGAGCCTAAGTCCAGGATTCTCGGTACTGAGCATGCCCATGACATGGCGGACCGTGATTGGTGGTTTCGGAGTCAGCAGATCCAGTGACCTGCACCGCCTGATTGGTCGCGGGTGACGCCACCAATAGTGCGAAGGTGGGCAGGACTTAGTATTTAAAAGACCCGCCCACAAACATGGCGGCGCGCTCTGATCATTGAGCAGTTATGCTGTTGTGTGGACGACTGTGTTCCACATGTAGTTTCCATAGGCAGGTGTAGTGGAAATAGGCAGGCTAGTGGAAATAGGCAGGTAGCTTCGTCTAGCAGTCTGGCTCTGCCAAAGGGGTCACCTAACACCCCGAGCAGCCTGCAGACGTCCTATCCACGGTTATTGCCTGTCAGCCACGTAGAGTAGTACCCTTCAGTCCGGTAGCACGCTGGCTGGAGGCACGTGTATCCGTCGACGTAGTCACACACGCATCCTAGTGCTGCCAGTGTAGTCCCTGTGCTGTAACAGGACTACAGATAGTTTTTTACCGCATATCTCTCGTGTTGCTAACGGAGATGGTGCGAATTCCTATACCCTTTCCAGTGTGCTGTAACACGGAGGGGATTGTTATTCAGTTAGTCTTTCCTTCACACCCAGAAGGTGTTCAGCAGCAGTCCATCAGGCTGCATCGCGGACCCCCAGGTTCGGTTGCGTTCCATTATAATAAAGTTGTCTGCAACCGTCCCCTTAACAGTATCAGAGTGCCAGGGTCTTGCTGAACATGGCTGACAACCAGCAACTGCAGCGCTATATCCAGCAGCTTGAAACCAGACTTAGGACTTTGGAACAAGCTGACCCGGTAGCTCATATCACTGCAGTAGCTACCCAGGCTTCTTCTCAAGCAGCCAATCTGGTTAACTCGGCTGCGGTGAATGCTGCGACAGCTGCAACTGCTCCATTACCCCATTTTGGTAATGGAGACAGTAAATCCTGCAGGGGTTTTATTAATTTATGCTCCATTCAGTTGGAGATGATGGAGGCATGGTTCCCCTCCAAAAGAGCCAAAGTGGGTTATGTCATCTCATTACTCTCCCACAGTGCGCTGGAGTGGGCTACTCCTCTATGGGAGCAGAATGATCCGGTTGTAGCAAATGCGGGTCTTTTCCTTAAGACCCTAAAAAGTATATTCCTAGGTCCTCAGGTCACGCCTGATACAGCTCTTAAGCTTCTTGCGTTGATCCAGGGTACGGCCACCGCCAGCCACTATGCCATCCAGTTTAGAACCCTAGCGGCTGAACTGGATTGGTCTGAGCGGTTGCTTATCCCGGTGTTCTGGAGGGGTCTGGCTGGGCATATTAAAATTGCTCTATCTACCAGAGAGATTCCAACCTCCCTGGAGGAGTTAATCTCTCTTGCTAACTGAATAGATTTGTGTCATGCAGAAGACAAATTAGAGTTGGAGGTTCCCAGACCCCAGTGTCGGTTGGCACCATCCTTCTCTAGACCCGTTTCCAAACCCGCGACTCCCGACCCGGAGCCTGAGGCTATGGATATATCCCGGAATGAGTCTAGTCCCTCTCGTTCTCGACCTGCACATCTCTTGGAGTACCCCATAAATAAGGGTTCCAAGCAGTCGGGAGAATGAGTAGGTCTTACCACCATTGGAGGAGGTGTGTTAGATTCTGGGGCTTCTTCCTCCAAATTATTATATAAGGTGACATTGTCCTTTGGTACTTCTGCAGTTACTGCCAAGGCGTGGGTGGACTCTGGTGCTGATGGCAATTTTTTGTCATCTACGCTTGCCCAGAGGCACGCCATCCCTATAGAGTTACTGCCAAGACCTATGAACATTAGAGTAGTCAATGGTTCACTCCTGGACACGCAAATCACTCACCAGTCGATTCCCCTCACCATGTCATTTCCTCAGGGCCACCGGGAGGTCATCTCCTTTCTTATTATTCCCGGTGGATTAGACGAGGTGTTATTGGGTCTCCCCTGGTTACGTTGTCATACTCCACACATTGACTAGAATACGGGGAGAATTTCTTCCTGGAGTGAGAATTGTATGTCTCAGTGTATGGTCACAGTCACCCGGAGGGTAGTCTCTGACCCCTCTACCATTGTGGCTTCCGGTACAGATTCTTTGTCTGTCCCCAGGACCCGGGTCCTGTCAGACTATGTCAAAAGGAACTCTCAGGTAGAGGATGGCTGCAGTCTCCTCTAACCTGGTTCCGTCGGGGAGGACCTTTGTTCCCCCTAATCTACAAAATGTGGTGCTCTCCTGGGCTCATGCCCCTAAGATCGGAGCTCATCTGGGGGTCAAATGTACCACTAAGTCGCTTCAACGGTCCTATTGGTGGCCCTGGTGGCGCCAGGACGTCAAGGAATTTGTTCTCGCGTGTGCCTTCTGTGCGAGAGATAAATCATTCCGTCAAAGTCCGGCTGGTCTTCTCTATCCGTCACTCGTGACGGACTCCACAGATAGAGAGTCGGTTGACACTTCTCGTCGTCCTGCCCCCGTGTTCTATCCGGGGGCCAG
The DNA here is from genome assembly GCF_046119375.1 of Phyllobates terribilis. NCBI lineage: Eukaryota > Metazoa > Chordata > Amphibia > Anura > Dendrobatidae > Phyllobates > Phyllobates terribilis. Next base: position 403,459,266 of record NW_027362761.1, on the reverse strand, counting down.
AGTGTGGCTCTTGGCTCGCAATACTAGATTATGTGGGAGATCTGGTAAGTTTGCTCCTCGCTTTATTGGTCCGTTCAAAATTTTGGCCCAGGTAAACTCTGTAATGTACCTGTTACAGTTACCATGACACCTGAGGAGTCACGACACTTTCCATGTGTCGCTCCTTAGACCCGTTCACCTGTCAAAACTTGCTGGACCCCAACCTGCTTCAGACACCAGGGGTGATAATCTCGAGCTGCAGGCTATTATGGGGTCTAAGATGGTTCATGAGAAAAAAGGGTACCCTGTATACTGGAGGGGTCACGTATCTGAGGATCTTCCCTGTGAACCGGTGGACCACATTCATGCTCCCCTGCTCATTGAGCAAAATGAGCGTCAAGTGGAGGGGGATGTTAGAAGGGGGGATAATGTTAGGCTTTGGGCTATTGCAGGATACAAAATGGATCCAGAACCTTCTGTGGTCTCCCATTCCAGTCCAGTCAGGGCTGTTGCTGCTCAGCATCGTCATCAGCCCCAACACCTAGCTGGTCCACGAGATGTACAGATTGTCACTTGGGTATTTGTGCCTAGCAATGTTAAGCATAGGTTGCGGAGGGAGACAGGTCTGTTGGAGCCTAAGTCCAGGATTCTCGGTACTGAGCATGCCCGTGACATGGCGGACTGTGATTGGTGGTTCGGGAGTCAGCTGATCCGGTGACCTGGCACCGCCTGATTGGTCGCGGGTGACGCCACCAATAGTGCGAAGGTGGGCAGGGCTTAGTATTTAAAAGACCCGCCCACAAACATGGTGGCGCGCTCTGATCATTGAGCAGTTATGCTGTTGTGTGGACGACTGTGTTCCACGTGTAGTTTCCATAGGCAGGTGTAGTGGATATAGGCAGGCTAGTGGAAATAGGCAGGTAGCTTTGTCTAGCAGTCTGGCTCTGCCAAAGGGGTCGCCTAACACCCCGAGCAGCCTGCAGACGTCCTATCCACGGTTATCGCCTGTCAGCCACGTGGAGTAGTACCCTTCAGTCCGGTAGCACGCTGGCTGGAGGCACGTGTATCCGACGACGTAGTCCCTCACGCATCCTAGCGCTGCCAGTGTAGTCCCTGTGCTGTAACAGGACTACAGATAGTTTTTTACCGCATATCTCTCGTGTTGCTAACGGAGATAGTGCGAATTCCTATACCTGTTCCAGTGTGCTGTAACACGGAGGGGATTGATATTCAGTTAGTCTTTCGTTCACACCCAGAAGGTGTTCGGCAGCAGTCCATCAGGCTGCATCGCGGACCCCGGGTTCGGTTGCGTTCCATTATAATAAAGTTGTCTGCAACCGTCCCCTTAACACTGCCGCTTCCGGAAGTAGACTCAGGAACCATGTTTTCTCTGCAGGCTTTATTATGTGGCATAAAGCCCTGCAGCTCCAGCAAAAATAAATACAACCTTACTGATGAAACAAAAGATAAACGATAGCCCAGAATATAGCAATGTGGAGTTCGCCCACACACGTTGTAGTTCCACCTCCTCTCTGAGCTGTGGCCTTCCAGTATGGAGCCTTTGCCACTCCAAACTCAACAACAGAAAAAAAAATGGTGACTGAGCATTTAAACTCAGCCACACCCTGAGGTGGGGGTAAGGGGAATTACTTCCCTCCCATCTCTATGCCATCCCCATAAAACCACACCCTTTAAGTGAGTTAACCCCCAGCATATAACATGTTGGCAGAAAGTTTATTGGTTTCAGTTCACACACGCTAGCAACCTATGTAACACATACCTCCCTTTATATATCATACCTGTGACTCTGTCACAGTGTATATACAGTTATATATATAAAACTAAAAGAGACATGAATCATAACTGCTCCTGGCCACAGGACCCAATCCTTTAACCCAATGCTGTAAATTAACAATGGCACTGGGTTAAAGCCCAGGATGAAGAGAAAGGTATTTGATGTTTTGAAAATGTTGTTTCCATATTTTTATCATTTACATATCATTAACATGTTTATCGATCCTGCCATTTTCATAACTTTATGACTTTCCCTTCTTTTTGTTACAGTTTCAATGTTGAGAAGTGCATACATACAGTTGTATCCAAAAGTTTTAAGACTGACACAAATATTGGTTTTCACAAAGTTTGCTGCTTCAGTGTTTTTAGATCTTTTAGTCAAATGTTTCTTTGGTTACGGAAATACAATTATCAGCATTTCATACGTTTTAACACTTTTATTGACAAATATATCAAGTTTATACAAAGACTCAATATTCCATCTGTTGACCCTTTTTTTCAAGACTTCTTCAATTTGCATTGACTTGCTGGATATCAGCTTCTCAGCCAAATTGTTACTGATGGCAAACAAACAATTCTTGTATGATCAGTGCTTAGAGTTTATCACAATTTCTGTGGTTTTGTTTCTGTTTTTGTTTCTATTAACGGCAGTGTTCTCATGAAAAATTGTGAGTGAGCCTACTTCCTTAGGACGAAAAGCCCCCTCACATGAATGGTCTCAAAATGATTTACTGTTGACATGACTCAGGACTCATGGTAGCACTCAACCTCTCATTACGAGCCAGTTATTCTTCCCAATATCCCAAAAAGTCTGAAGGGGGCTTCATCAGAAAAAACAACTATACTATACATATACCTCTATACATATCATTTGTATATTATTCATTTCTTTTTGAGAAGATCATGATTTTGACCAGATGCACTTTGGCTCACCCCTTCACTCCTTTGACAGAACCATTCCCCTTGTAGGTCCTTAACCCATTAGTGACCAGGCCTGAAAGGTCCTTAGTAGAGATGAGCGTTGTTCTACTCGAACTGTTCGCCAATCTCAAATTCGAGCTGTTTTGGGCGGTGTACGAGCCGGTCGGCGAACACGAACAATTTGAGAAAAATTCGGCTGTTCGAGGTTATGTTCGATAACTGTTCGTGCACCAAAATCATAACTGGATTTTTTCTCAGTAATGATGAAAATTAATTTTAATACGCAGTTTGAGTGTACAGCGGGGCGGGGGGAGGGGCAGGGGATGGATCTCTGCAGGAACAATGAAGATCTCCATTTTTTTTTCTCTTTCCCGCATTTGCAGTGGGGAGGTGCAATCTGTCAGCCTATCAGCAGCGCACACACGGAGCGAAGTGCTTTTTTTCACACAAGCAAGGGCATGTGTGATTGGCAGTGTATGTCACATGTCCTTGCCCTATAAGACCAAGCCATTTTCCCCGTCGCCACCATTTTCTCACTGCTGCAGCTGCGTGTTAGACGGCACCGCTGTTGCTGTGTGCGCTATACCTTTTTAATTTCAAGCCAATTTTCGCACAAATATACAGATAGCTTGGGAGTAGGGAATAGTTGTGATTGCAGTCCTTTTAAGGACTAGGTTACAGCATTTCCTACGACTTTTATCAAGCAGGTCTGTGCTCTTAAATAGATAGATTGTGGGAGTAAAGACTAATTGTAATTGGAGTCCTTTTCAGGACTAGGTTACATCAGTTCCTATCAGTTTTTGCAAGGCAGGTCTGTGCCAGTGCTGTGCAAGTTTTTTTCACAGCATTTGGCTGAATCTAGCAAAGCTAATCCTTTTTGGCCTATTGCAGAGTGTGTTAGTCAGTGGAGTAGCCTATCTGTGTTGCAAGATATACCACCTGTGTATAGAATACCAATTTTTTTACTGCACCTAGTGAAGTAAAATCTTTTGGGCATAGCATCATTCTATTAGTCCATCTATACTGACCTCCATCAGGTTGCAAATTAAAAATAATTTTTTTCTGCATCTAGCTCTGAAAAAATATTTGGGCTTCTAGCAGTGTGTGGGACTTGGTCTATTAGTCCATCTATACTGACCTCCATCAGGTTGCAAATTAAAAATAATTTTTTTCTTCATTTATCTCTGAAAAAATATTTGGGCTTCTAGCAGCGTGTGGGACTTGTTCTATTAGTCCATCTATACTGACCTCCATCAGGTTGCAAATTAAAAATAATTTTTTTCTGCATCTAGCTCTGAAAAAATATTTGGGCTTCTAGCAGTGTGTGGGACTTGTTCTATTAGTCCTTCTATACTGACCTCCAGCAGGTTGCAAATTGAATATAATTTTTTTCTGCATCTAGCTCTGAAAAAATATTTGGGCTTCTAGCGGTGTGTGGGACTTGGTCTATTAGTCCATCTATACTGACCTCCATCAGGTTGCAAATTAAAAATATTTTTTTTCTGCATCTAGCTCTGAAAAAATATTTGAGCTTCTAGCAGTGTGTGGGACTTGGTCTATTAGTCCATCTATACTGACCTCCATCAGGTTGCAAATTGAATAAAAAAAATTTCTGCATCTAGCTCTGAAAAAATATTTGGGCTTCTAGCGGTGTGTGGGACTTGGTCTATTAGTCCATCTATACTGACCTCCATCAGGTTGCAAATTAAAAATAATTTTTTTCTGCATCTAACCCAGCCAATAGTTTTGGCCTAATACCACAGTTTGGCCACTCAGCTCTGCTCGGTTACCATCCATTGTTTTTTTGTGCAAACAACTCCAGAGTTGTGAATTAGTTAACCACCAAAATGAGTGGAAAAAGGCCTGCTGCTGGTGGAAAGGGGAATAGGCGTGTTGGGAAGGGGAAAAAAGGTTGTGTCCGTGGGGTAGGTGCAGAAGAAAGACCATCTTCCAGCCAAACTAAAATGTCTACTTCTTTTAGCGGACAATGTGATAAGATCCCTTTCTTACGGCCACGCCAATCGCTACAAATTCCAGATGAGGCACAAAAACAGCAGGTGCTTCAACGGATATCAAGTGCTCCTTTAAGTGGGCTCTCCTCCACATCAACTTCAACATCACAAATACTCCAGTCCTCAAAGGTGTCACCCAAATCGCACTTGCTTCCTCACAGCTCCCAAATCTCCAGCTGCCCGTCTGAGTATGAGGTAGAACAGATGGTTGAGTCTGCAGAGCTGTTTACTCATACTATAGCCTGGGAATCAGAGGTCGACTCCAGCGCTTCTGTGAATCCAGACGAGGAAATGATCTGCACTGATGCCCAGAATCTTTATGAGTCGGATCCAGGACCAGACGCAGAAGGTTCTGACCATAATGTAGACCCTCATTCCCAAACTGTAACTCCTGTTGGTGGAGACAATGAGGAAGACGATGATAAGACTCAAATACCTGATTGGAGCGACAACTTTAGTTTTTTGTCAGGGCAGGAACAGGTTGGCTCTGAGGACGACGGGTGTGATAACGCACAGGGTGATGATGATGAGGTCGGAGATCCCACTTACTGTCAACCCACAGTCAGCCAAGAGATGAGGTCAGCAGAGGAGGTGGAGGAAGATGCTAGTGACGACGAGGTCAGGTTGCGCCTTCCTGGACAGAGACGTAGTACTGGAAGCACGTCAACAACTGCATCCTCAAACACAACTCTGCCTCTCACCACAAGTCGTGGTGGCTCTTCAGGTCGCATGGGTGCTAAGCCTTGCATAGCCTGGGCATTTTTTCAGATCGATAAAGATGACCCAACTCGTGTTATCTGTAACATTTGTCAGAAAAAGCTAAGTAGAGGCCAAAAAATACATAGTTTGAGTACTTCATGCATGAACCGGCACATGGACATGAAGCATAAGTTGCAGTGGGAAGCTCAGTGTGCTACAATGCGGCCTAGCCGGCCGGGCCAACCACCGTCTGCCATATCTTGTGCATCCGCGGCCTCTTCATCCTCTGTGACTGGGGGGACAGCAGTCACACCTGTTTTGGGGCGCAGACCTGCCACCTCTTTACCCGCAACAGCCAGCGTGATTGGCAGGTCATCATTTTCTTTGGAGGTGGTAACACCAGCTGGTCTTGAGCGCTGTCCGACATCGATAGCACCACCTTTGGATCAAGGCAACCTAACATGTCCGCCTGCATCTTCCTCACAGACCGGCAGTTTGCCGGGGACACCCTTATCAACCCCGTCTAAGCACAATAGCCAGCCCTCGGTCCCTCAGATGTGGACAAGTAAAAGACCATTTCCTCCTAGCCATGAGAAAGCTAAGAGGTTGAATTTCACCACCTGCAAGCTCTTGGCTACAGAAATGCTGCCTTTCCGCCTGGTGGACACAGAGGATTTTCGAGACCTTATGTCCGTCGCAGTGCCCCAGTACCAGATGCCCAGTCGGCACTACTTCTCAAAGAAAGGTGTGCCTGCGCTCCACCAGCATGTCGCACACAACATCACCGCTTCTTTGAGAAACTCTGTGTGTGACAGGGTGCATTTCACCACAGACACTTGGACGAGTAGGCATGGACAGGGGCGTTACATGTCGCTGACTGGGCACTGGGTAACTATGGTGACAGCAGGACAAGGGGCTGCTGTCCAAGTCTTGCCGTCCCCACGAGTTGTGCGTCAATCCTCTTTATGTCAAAGTTCCTCCACTGCTTCTGCCTCCTCAACCTCCTCTCGGTCTTCCACCTGCACCCAAAGCCTGTCTGGTCATGCCACAAGCTTTCTAACTGCGCAGAAGGGATCCTGCACACCTCCTTACTATGCTGGCAGTAGGGCTCAACGTCATCAGGCGGTTTTTACATTGAAATGTCTGGGAAATGTGAGTCACACAGCTGAGGAGTTGTGGTCAGCTCTGGAGAACCAATTTCATGAATGGTTGTCTCCACTGGACCTGAAACCAGGGAAGGCCGTGTGCGACAATGCTGCAAACCTGGGTGCGGCCCTTCGCCGGGGCAATGTCACACACGTGCCTTGTATGGCTCACGTGTTGAACCTGGTTGTCCAGCAATTTTTAGCCCACTATCCCAGACTAGATGGCCTTCTGCAGAGGGCACGGTCGCTGTGTGCTCACTTCCGCCGTTCGCATCCCGCAGCTCAGCGACTTACATCTCTACAGAAGTCGTTGGGCCTGCCACTTCACCGGCTAAAATGCGATGTGCCTACCCGGTGGAATTCAACTCTGCACATGTTGCAGCGACTGTGGCAGCACCGACAAGCCCTGGTGCAATACGTTCTGACGTATATACTGGGCCAACGAGATTCAGAGGTGGGGCAAATCACGCTGGAGGAGTGGTCTCAGATCAGGGACCTATGCACCCTTCTGCACAGTTTTGAAATGGCGACGAAGATGTTTAGTGCTGACGATGCCATTATCAGCATGACTATTCCGGTGATTTACATGCTGGAGCACATGTTAAACAGAATTCGGAGTCAGGTGGTGGCACAAGAGGAGGTGGAGGAAGTAGAGGAGGAGGAGTTGTATGCGGAAGGGCTAACATCTGCAAGGTCCAGACGGTCGGCAGCACCAAGGCGGCAGGCATGTGAGGGTGGGGGAGATGATTTTACCAGGGCGCATGGTAGCAGCCAAACTAGTGAGGAAGGTGCAGGAGCCCAGGAAGAAGTGGAAGACGAACTGATGGAAGACTCATCAGATGAGGGAGACCTTGATCACATTTCTGTTGTGCGAGGTTGGGGGGAGAGGACAGAGGAAGGAAGCATGATTGTTACCTCGCCACCAACACAACAGGGACTTGGTGCTCCTGGATGCGCAACACACATGAGTGCCTTCTTGCTGCACTACCTGCAACATGACCCTCGAATTGTGAGAATTAGAAATAATCCTGACTACTGGGTTGCCACACTGTTAGATCCCCGGTACAAAAGTAAATTTGCAGAAATTATTCCTGCCATAGAAAGGGATGCACGCATGCAGGAGTATCAGCAGAGACTGTTGCAGAATCTTACATGTGCTTTTCCACAAAATACCAGTGGTGCACGTAGTGAATCTCACAGTTCCAACTTGCCAACCGTGGGACCGTCAAGTGTTCAGCACTCAAACCGTAACAGAACCACAGTATCTGCTGGTAACATCAATTTTGCGGAATCATTTCACCACTTTTTTAGCCCATCCTTTGCAAGGCCACAGGAGACAAGAAGTCTGACACATAGTCTACGCCTAGAGACGATGGTACAGGAGTATCTCCAAGTAAACATTGAAGCCACGACTGTGTCACTGGACCCTTGCTCTTTTTGGGCTTCCAATCTGGATAAATGGCCGGAGCTAGCCACTTACGCCTTGGAGATCTTGTCATGCCCCGCAGCCAGCGTTCTGTCTGAACGTGTGTTCAGCACTGCTGGTGGTGTGCTGACAGATAAGCGCACGCGGCTCTCCACTGATAATGTAGACAGACTCACGTTCATAAAGATGAACAAATCATGGATCCGAAACGACTTTTCTACCCCTGTGTCATCCTGGGGAGAGTAAAAGCTTGATGATTGGTTAAAATCACCCTACCAACCGTTTTAAGCTTTCAAATTACTAATCATGTTTATCTGTATCTTGACTGGAAAATAATTTGGGCTTTGTAGCAGTGTGCAGCACTGATCCTATTAGGCCATCTATAATAAGCTTCACCAGATTTAAAATTAAAAATAATTTTTAGCTGCATCTAGCCCGGAAAATAATTTTGGGGCTCCGAGATGCGCAAGACACATAAGTGCCTTCTTGCTGCACTACCTGCAGCATGACCCTCATATTGTCAGAATTCGAAGTAATCATGACTACTGGGTTGCCACACTCTTAGATCCCCCAAACTTTTCGATCAACCTTTTCATTTTAATAAAGACCAAAAAAATGGTCATTTTTGAAATTATAAGCATTAGCAGGTTGTTAGAAACTGAAATCAAACAGTTTTCAACTCAAAACTTTATTCTAGGTGATGTTACATTTTCACATAGGACCCCTTGTTCGAAAGGAGCTTCTGAACTCTCTCGTCCATTGAATTTGTCAGGTTTTGGTTGGTTTCTGCTTCAATTGTTTTGCATGAGGACAGAATACCCTCCCAGAGCTGTTGCTTAGATGTGAACTGCCTCCCGCCATCATAGACACTCCTTTTAATGATGCTCCAAAGGTTCTGAATGGGGTAGAGGTCAGGGGAGCATGGGGGTCACACCATAAGTTTGTCCCCTTTTATGCCCATATCAGCCAGAGATGCAGATGTTTTATGTGCAGCATGAGATGGTGCATTATCATGCAGAAAAATGATCTTGCTGTGAAATACACGGTTCTTCTTCTTGAACCATGGCAGGAAGTGCTGTTTGAGAAAATCCACATACATTATGGAGTTCATCTTTAGCGCCTTCAGGGATCCCAAAGGGGCCGACAATCTCTCTCCCCATGATTCCAGCCCAAAACATTACTCCACCTCCTCCTTGTTGGCGCTGTAGCCGTGTTTGCGTGGGGTGTCCATCAACCAGCCATCCTCCACTCCATTCATCTGGACCATCGAGCGCTGCACGGCACTCATCCGTGAACAAAACAGTTTTGAAATCAGTCTTCATGTAATGTTTGGCCCACTGGAGCCGTTTCTGCTTGTGTGAAGTGGATAGAGGAGGTCGACAGGATGGCGTATGCACAGCTGCAAACCTCTGAAGGACCCTGCATCTTGTTGTTCGGGGGACGTTGGAGGCACAAGCAGCTTCAAAAACTTGTCTGCTGCTATGACAAGGCTTTTTTGCCGCTGCTCTTTCAACCTGACGTAATTGCCTGTAGGAAAGAGTCCTCAATTTGCCCTTATCAGCACGCACACGTGTGTACTGTGAATCAGCTACATACTTCTTGATTGACAAGACACTTCATCCTGATCATCGCACAATGTTGATTGTAGTCATGCCTTGACCTAAACACTCCACAATTTGTTGCTTCTCAGCAGCCGACACATCCTTTTTCTTTCCCATTTTGGCAGAAAATGTAGGCTGCTTAATAATGTGAGAGAGCCTTCTTAAGTAGTCTTGCCTTTCATTGGACACACCTGCCAAACTAATTAGCACAGGTGTCTGCAATTGCTTACAGTGATATAAAGAGCCCTGACACACATCACCATCAATGAGTTTAACTGACAAACAAACAAATTCTTCCCTTATCACTCCTAAACACTTTTTGCATAATAATTTGGAACGCGGTGTACATGTGCTTTTCCACAAAACACCAGTGGTTCATGTAGTGAATCTTACATTTCTAACTTGCCAACCGTGGTCTGTATGGAATTGTTCAATAAAGGGCCCAAAATTAAGATAACATAGATGGGAGAGGTCTCTATGAATAGGAATTCCTAAGTATTTGATACCCTGTGAGGGCCAGGCAAAGGGAAAGTTGGACTGGATGGAATCCTATATGGATTTAGGGAGGGAGACATCGAGGGCCTCAGACTTCGCTGCATTGATTTTAAAATTTTACCATGTAACAAAGTGATCTATTTCAGCCATAACAGCAGGGATGGATATATGTGATTGAGTGATATATACTAGGACATCATCAGCAAATAGAGAGCACTTATACTCGGTGCCTCCCACCTCAATCCACCTAATATTGGGGTTATGGCGAATTGATGAGAGCAGGTGCTCCGTCACTAGGATGTATAAGAGAGGGGACAGAGGACATCCCTGCCTTGTCCCATTGGTGATTGTGAAAGGTGATGAAAATGTTCTGACGCACCCCCTGGGCCTTGGGACACCCGGAGCCGGACCCTTTTTGGTGGATGCTGGTGGTTGTAGTCTTCGTGGCGGCGATCCGGTTCCGTGGCTCAGGGCGGTCAAACCAGTGGCGGAACTATTTATGTGGTTTTGATGTTTAAATGTCCGACTACGCCACCGGTGGATTGCGGTCAGAGTGAACCGCCGCTACAGGGCAGACCGCTAAGGCTGGTGTTGTGGGTGCAGCAGAGCGTAGCATAACTCCCCACGGGAGGAGTATAGCCTCAGGGCAGTGTATGCGGAGGATGGGGGTGATGGTGCAGGGCAGCAGCAGTAACGACACGGAGTCAGTGATGCAGTTCAGGGCCTTTACTCACAGTTCTTATTATCCAGACCACGTCTGCAGGTAACGGCTGCCCACGTCGTACTGTGCTCACCAGGTGAGGGGCTCAGACAACTCCCAGATAACTTTGGAGCGCTTCACAGGACCCCCTTTGTGTGTCCTTTGTCTGGCCTTTCTTACCAACACTTCTGTCCGGCTGCCTCGGGCCTCCTCTTGGTAAACTTGGCGCCAGTTTCCCTGACCCTATGTGGTGCCTTCCTAGCGGGTGGAGCAAGGGGCTGCGCCACATAAAATGTCAGAGCCTCCGGTTTCTAGCTGAGGGTCGTTTCCTGCCTCCACTAGTTCGGGGACCGGTCTCCCCCTTTGGCCTGACCCCTCCACGCAGGTGGATTCGGGCGTGCGGTGGCGACTCGCCCGTCCGCACCCCTGGGATCCCTTCATTCCTCGTTCCTGGAGCCTTCTCCGCTCCTCTTCCTTCCTTCTCCCTCTTGCAGGCCTGGGCCTCTGTTACTAGACCCGCCTCCGGAGCAGAGCTCATGCAGAGCCCCTGCTCCCTGCCACTTCTGCTCAGACTTCTCTGCACTGAACTAAGATGGTGCCCACCTTTTATACTCCCTTCTCAATGCACCCAGGAACTGCTTCCTCCCTGCTCCTGCACTGCAGGGTTCCCCTTCCTCAGTGTTCCCTCCCCCCACTCCAGCCAGGGACAGGGACTGTCGTGCCCATCTCAGGGGCATATTGGTCGCCCTGCCCCACGGCAATGTGGTGTAATGCATGCAGGTGTCGGGTCCTGATCCACACTCCATCCTTATCTGAGAATGAGATATCACACCTCTGGGTGAGGTGCAATACGTCTGTAGCAACCGAGCCCTCGGTGCTACAGTTCCATTTATCTTCAGCCTAGGTGACGTATTGTGATACAGGGCCGTGATTTTGGCTATAAAAGGGTCCCCTAGACCCCTACCCCAAGCTTTTTAAGAGAATCATATATGGCGTGCCAGGAGACTCTATGGAATGCTTTCTCAGCATCCAACGAGAGTATCTACTTACAAATTTTTAACTGCATCTAGCCCAGGAAATACTTTGTGCCTAGTAGCAGTGTCTGCTAGTCAGCGGATTATCCCGGCTGTTAAGCAAGCTACACCACCTGTAGTTTGGACACTTAATTTTTTCAAAGGAAATGCTTCGGGACCACGGGATACTCAGTGAAGAGCATCAGGAGGCACCCCAAGGCATAGGGGCTGGGACTGGCACTAGGATGCCTTGCGGTGGACAGCCGAGCTCGATCCTTATAAAAGCTTTTTAACTGCAGCAGCTTTAGTGGACGCTACTGGAGCTGGAATTACGCGGCTGCTGGCATGAGACTTGCCCTCCAATAGATCCTTGTAAATGGATTTAAAGTGTATTCATTCAAATTAGAGGGACAATTTAAATTAAAAAGCTTAGAGCTGCCTCCACCACAGGGGGGCTCTCTCGACCCACCAGCGGACAGGCACCAGTATTGGGAGAGGGGGGCTGGCCGTCAGGGTTCACCGCGGCTCTGGCACAAACCCGGCGACACGGAGGTGGCACGGGCAGGAGCGGACTGGCCGTCTCGGCTTCTCACTTTTTGGATTTTAGAAGGGCATGACATGCCTATATCTGTGTCTCCCCCTCCTTTTACTCCTCCACCTCTTTTCTTTTCGCATGACTATATGTACTTGTCACTTTTCCATGTGTTAGTTGTGTCTTCTGAGCAGTTTGTCAGCTTTTGGACACCTTTGAAGGTGTTTTCTATGTGTTTCTATGTGTTTTTGTTTGCCTGCCATTGGTTTTAACGGTGTTCGAAGGTGTTCGACGAACAGTTCGACGAACAGTTCGGCGAACACACGGGTGTTCGACGAACCGAACCGAACTCGAACACTACGGGGGTGGCTCAACACTAGTCCTTAGCATATGGGCAATTTTGATTTTTGTCTATTCCTCTCCTGTTTTCAGCAGCCATAATTACTTTATTTTTTTCGTTATGGTGGCTGTAAGAGGATAGTTTTTATGCAGAAAAAATTGTATATCTTTTAGCACTGTTTTGGGGTATAAGTTATTGCATAATATATATTAGTTTCTTTGCAACACAAATATAGAAAAATAGCTATTTTGGTTTATTATTTTTTACTGTTCATGTTTCACAACAAATAAGCAGTCGTGTAAATACACAATCTATAGCACGGAAAAACAATTCAACTTCTCCCGCATAAAATAAGGCCTCATACAGCTCCATCAGTGAAAAAATAAAAAAAAAGTTATGGCAATTAAATGTAGAGAGGAAAAAATGAAAGCAAAAAAGATTGGTCATGATGGATTTTTCAGACATACAGTACAGACCAAAAGTTTGGACACACCTTCTCATTTAAAGATTTTTCTGTATTTTCATGACAATGAAAATTGCACAATCACACTGAAGACATCAAAACTATGAATTAACACATGTGGAATTATATACTTAACAAAAAAGTATGAAACAACTGAAAATATGTCTTATATTCTAGGTTCTAGCCACCTTTTGCTTGGATGACTGCTTTGCACACTCTTGGCATTCTCTTGATGAGCTTCAAGGGGTAGTCACCGGAAATGGTTTTCACTTCACAGGTGTGCCCTGTCAGGTTTAATAAGTGGGATTTCTTGCCTTATAAATGGGGTTGGGACCATCAGTTGTGTTGTGCAGAAGTCAGGTGGATACATAGCTGATAGTCCTACTGAATAGACTGTTAGAATTTGTATTATGGCAAGAAAAAAGCAGCTAAGTAAAGAAAAACGAGTGGCCATCATTACTTTAAGAAATGAAGGTCAGTCAGTCCAAAAAATTGGGCAAACTTTGAAAGTGTCCCCAAGTGCAGTTGCATAAACCATCAAGCGCTACAAAGAAACTGGCTCATATGAGGACCGCCCCAGGAAAGGAAGACCAAGAGTCACCTCTGCTTCTGAGGATAAGTTTATCCGAGTCACCATCCTCAGAAATTGCAGGTTAACAGCAGCTCAGATTAGAGACCAGGTCAACGCCACACAGAGTTCTAGCAGCAGACACATCTCTACAACAACTGTTAAAAGGAGACTTTGTGCAGCAGGCCTGCATGGTAAAATAGCTGCTAGGAAACCACTGCTAAGGACAGGCAACAAGCAGAAGAGACTTGTTTGGCCTAAAGAACACAAGGAATGGACATTAGACCAGAGGAAATCTGTGCTTTGGTCTGATGAGTCCAAATTTGAGATCTTTGGTTTCAACCACTGTGTCTTTGTGCAATGCAGAAAAGGTGAACGGATGGACTCTACATGCCTGGTTCCCATCGTGAAGCATGAAGGAGGAGGTGTGATGGTGTGGGGGTGCTTTGCTGGTGACACTGTTGGGGATTTATTCAAAATTGAAGGCATACTGAACCAGCATGGCTACCACAGCATCTTGCAGCGACATGCTATCCCATCCGGCTTGCGTTTAGCTGGACCATCATTTATTTTTCAACAGGACAATGACCCCAAACACACCTCCAGGTTGTGTAAGGGCTATTTGAACAAGAAGGAGAGTAATGGGGTGCTACACCAGATGACCTGGCCTCCACAGTCACCAGACCTGAACTCAATCGAGATGGTTTGGGGTGAGCTGGACCGCAGAGTGAAGGCAAAAGGGCCAACAAGTGCTAAGCATCTCTGGGAACTCCTTCAAGATTGTTGGAAGACCATTTCCGGTGACTACCTCTTGAAGCTCATCAAGAGAATGCCAAGAGTGTGCAAAGCAGTCATCAAAGCAAAAGGTGGCTACTTTGAAGAACCTAGAATATAAGACATATTTTCAGTTGTTTCACACTTTTTTGCTAAGTATATAATTCCACATGTGTTAATTCATAGTTTTGATGCCTTCAGTGTGAATGTACAAATTTCATAGTCATGAAAATACAGAAAAATCTTTAAAGGAGAAGGTGTGTCCAAATTTTTGGTCTGTACTGTAGATACTGTATTAAAGGTTTGTATTGGGCAGGAACTTTTTTAAACAAGTTTAAATAGTATGGATTTTTAAAAGAAAACAAGTCCCATCAGGTCTAAGAGATCTATTTAGTGATATCTTCAATTGTTATCATGAAATCTACCCTTATGCCACGCTTTTAATAGGCAATATATTGTATGATCATATTGACAATGTTATAGTAGTCTGGGTCTGCTTAATAACATTGGGATACACTGCCCTAGAAAACCCTTTTCACTGCAATTGTGGGTGATTATCTCAAAAGAGTTTCAAAGTATTAGCGTACTCTGTGATAAAAATTAGGTGTTAAACCAATACGTTATGTTTTATGTTTGAAATACTGGTTTTCAGAAGCAAGAATTTTTGGTATGGAAAGTATAAAATTGCAAGAATGAACACATTTTCTGCAGATGAGCACTTCTGTCAATATATTTTTTTGCTGTGGCTTTTCCAGTCTGTCTGTTATATTTAAAAATGACAATGAGATCAAACGCAGAATGAAATGACAATTGTCACATATAACTGCAGAGAAAAACTACAAGCTTCCTGCCATTTTTGATTAATCTGGACATTTGACTTGCAGACTGATCATGCCTGATTTCATTGGTTGTTTTTATTGTACTGTAACATTCACAGTGCAGATATTTCTGACACATCACACATGAAAACGTGATACTTTTGATAGGAGTAACACTCTCACAGACACTCGTAGAAGAGCTCCACTGTGGCATTGAGCCAGGAATTGCTTGATGTCATTTCGCTTTAGGTGGTTTGCATGACTGCATTCTAGCATTAAACCAGTCCTGCAGAGATCAATTCATCTGAAAACTACAGGCTTGTGACAATGATATATTTATATCATTTACCCCAGATGCAATTGCTATTAGGATTTTCTTTTGCCAGCCCAAACCACTTTGCACCATGTACTGTATATTCATAGTGGAAGTATTCGGAAGAATAACTAATGGTAGCCGTCTTTGGTTAAGAATTATGTAATAGTAAAACATTCATTTATCTACTGTCAGCACTGTCCTTTTTTACTGTACATTGAATGTTATGAATTTTTAATGAACGGGAACCAGAAGTGCTGCACAAATTACATGCACTTGACACGCTCCTTTTTAAATATATATAAACATATATACATATATATATATATATATATATATATATATATATGTATATATATATATTGTAAATGTGCAGTAACTTAAGGATTTTCTGCCACAGTTTCAGTTATGTTAACCCCTCTTCACACCCGGGTGATTTTCGGCTTTTCGTTTTTTCGGCTTTTCGTTTTTTCCTTCCCTTCTTCCAAGAGCCATAACTTTTTTATTTTTCAGTCAATAAGGCAGTATGAGGGCTTGTTTTTTGCAGGATGAGTTGTACTTTTGAATGACACAATTTATTTTACCATATAATGTACTGGAAATTGGAAAAAAAAATCCAAGTTCAGTGTAATTGCAAAAAAAAAGTAAAATTTAACAACTGTTTTTTGGGTTTTTAATTTACCATGTTCACTATATAGTAAAACTGACCTGGCAATATGGTTTCCCATGTCAGTACGAGTACGGTGATACAAAACATGTATAGTTTATTTTTTATTTAAGTGGTGAAAACAAAATTTAGAAATTTGTATGAAAAAAAGTTTTTGCGTTTGTTGCCATTTTCCGAGACCCGTAAAGTTCTCATTTTTCATGATCTGGGGCTGGGTAAAGGCTTATTTTTTGCAACCTGAGGTGAAGTTTTTATTGATACCATTTTGGTGTAGATTTGATGTTTTGATCGCCCGTTATTGCATTTTATTGCAGTGTTGCAGCGACCAAAAAAACGTAATTCTGGCGTTTTGATTTTTTTTTCATTACGTCGTTTACCGATGGGATTAATTCACTTTATATTTTGATAGATCGGACATTTCTAAATGCAGTGATACCAAATTTTTTTTATTGTTTTATTTTGAATGGTTCTAAGGGGGGTGATTTGAACTTTTGTGTTTTTTTTATTTTTGTAATATTTTTCAAAACTTTTTTTTCACTTTTTACTTTATTCAATAGTCCCCTTAGGAGACTTTAAGGAGCGATCATCTGATCGCTTGTGCTATACATAGCACGATCTCATATGAATGCCGGCCATGAGTCGGCATTCAAAGTAGTATCATAATGACCGGCACAGGGGTTTTCTGGCTGTCATGAAATTCTATTGGCACCTCACAATCATGTGATGGGGCGACGATGTGCGGGACTTGTAACACGCTTCCAAACGGTGCATGTTAATATGCCGCTATCAATTATTGACAACGGCATTTCAGTTGTTAACAGTCGCAGTTGGATCTTGGCTCCACCAGCAGCTGTTATAGGCACTTGATGACTAATTAAATTAGTGAGGGAAAAGATGCAGGCTCATCGCTGGAGCCTACATCAAAGGCAGGGACACGATTGATGATGTAAATATACGTCATCAGTCTTGAAGGGGTTAAAATTTTGAAGTTACTAAGTCACTTTTTTTAAAGGGGTTGTCCACTACTTGGACAACCCCTTCTCGATCCGAAAAGTTGCCCCAGTTCTAATTTAAACACCTAAACTCACCTCCGGTGTCGGCGCAGTTCTAGAGGTGTCAGCACTCGCATTCCCGGGTCTCACATGAGGTTGTTATGACACATGAGTCCTGTGCCCCATCAATGCTGGCATTATTATCCCTGCCTTCAGACATATAAGTAATCAACAGGAATTGAAAGCTGTAGCTTGCTGCTCACTTACACTTGAGACAATAGAGAAGATGGAGAAATTAAGTTCTCCATTTTCTCACCTGTGATATAAATCTCTCATGCAAGAGAATCGGATGACACTAAGATGACACCTGGCTCAAACTCTGACAGAGTTTCAGCCGAGTGTCATTAGCATAATCAGCCTGATTCTTTCCCATGAGAGAATCTATGGCCGTCTGACCGCAGCCTGACTAACCAAAATTCAAGCGGGGCTATGCACGTCATGACATCATGTGAGGCATGATCTGTGGCACACAGATCATGTTTCCTGAGGCCTAGTTAGCACCTAGCACCAGAGGCACCATTGAGTGAAGATGAAAATGGAAGAAAAAACTGTGGAGGGAGGGCTGGCTTGAGCAAATCAAGGCAAGGACTTGAAGGGTTGCACCATGACTGATGTGAGGATTGAAGTGAGTGTAATGTTTTGTTTTGTTTGTTTTTTAAGCCCTTCTCAGTTCTCACAAGAATCAAGCAAATTGGCAGTTTATTCAAAAAAATGTGGGTTTCTGAGAAATGCAAATTTTTGGGGAAATTTGAAACTGAATTCGATTTACTTTAATTCAATTTGCACATCTCTAGTTCCTAATTTTGGACAACAACTTCAAGGTCTACTTTTAATTTTAAATGTATCCAACTTGTGATATTTTGAGGTGAACTACAACTAAGTACTCTTCTAAATGCTGCTACAGAAACCACTTGACTTGATTTGGAGGAGGGGTCCAGCACAAGGGAAACAATTATAGGTCTCCATTTTTCTATATTCACACTTGGTTTTATGTTGCTCACTTTATAATAATTGCTGTACTATAATTTGCTGCTATTACAATATCTACATCAAATAGTAATGAAAAAAAAAACATCTCTCAAGTGAAAAGACTGTTATACAGCTCGTTTCTGTGCCTCCTGTTGTTTCACTTACAATATCTTATCAAAACTTAACACATTTTTAATTTCTTCTTACTTTAAACATGTTCCTTTTCACACGCAAATGAGCATAATAAAATGATAGTACAGTTTTCTGTCTCTCTCTTTCACTGAACAGATGTTTATAAAACCTCTTTAATAATATATTCATGATGTTCATTATGAGTTCATGATGATAAGGCTTTGGTAATGGTTTGTAAAATGGACATAATTAAAATTGTGGATAAGACAATGAAGTCAGGGAATTATCTTTTTCAAATGCAAATGACACCATGTGATTATCTGTATTTTGTTACAAGTGGACCTCAGTTTTATTTTAGATATGGATTATTCAATATAGTCCAGTATGTTTTTAGAGTGCAATTTACAGTGTTATAGCAATTTACTATGCATACTGTACGTGTCTGTGTATATACAGTTATATGAAAAAGTTTGGGCACCCCTATTAATCTTAAGCTTAATGTTTTATAAAAATTGGTGTTTTTGCAACAGCTATTTCAGTTTGATATATGTAATAACTGTTGGACACAGTAATGTTTTTGCCTTGAAATGAGGTTTATTGTACTAACAGAAAATGTGCAATCTGCATTCAAACAAAATTTGACAGGTGCATAAGTATGGGCACCTCACCAGAAAAGTGACATTAATATTTAGTAGATCCTCCTTTTGCAAAAATAACAGCCTCTAGTCGCTTCCTGTAGCTTTTATTGATTTCCTGGATCCTGGATGAAGGTATTTTTGACCATGCCTCTTTACTAAACAATTCCAGTTCAGTTAAGTTTGATGGTCGCCGAGCATGGACAGCCCTCTTCAAATGATCCCACAGATGTTCAATGATATTCAGGTCTGGGGACTGGGATGGCCATTCCAGAACATTGTAATTGTTCCTCTGCATGAATGCCTGAGTAGATTTGGAGCGGTGTTTTGGATCATTGTCTTGCTGAATGATCCATCCCCTGCGCAACTTCAACTTTGTCACTGATTCTTGAACATTATTGTCAAGAATCTGCTGATACTGAGTGGAATCCATGCGTCCCTCAACTTTAACAAGATTCCCGGTGCCGGCATTGGCCACACAGCCCCAAAGCATGATGGAACCTCCACCAAATTTTACTGTGGGTAGCAAGTGTTTTTCTTGGAATGCTGTGTTTTTTTGCCGCCATGCATAACGCCTTTTTGTATGACCAAACAACTCAATCTTGGTTTCATCAGTCCACAGGACCTTCTTCCAAAAAGAAATTGGCTTCTCCAAATGTGCTTTTGCATACCTCAGCCGACTCTGTTTGTGGCGTGCTTGCAGAAACGGCTTCTTTCACATCACTCTCCCATACAGCTTCTCCTTGTGCAAAGTGCATTGTATAGTTGACCGATGCACAGTGACACCATCTGCAGCAAGTTGATGCTGCAGCTCTCTGGAGGTGGTCTGAGGATTGTCCTTGACTGATCTCACCATTCTTCTTCTCTGCCTTTCTGATGTTTTTCTTGGCCTGCCACTTCTGGCCTTAACAAGAACTGTCCCTGTGTTCTTCCATTTCCTTACTATGTTCCTCACAGTGGAAACTGACAGGTTAAATCTCTGAGACAGCTTTTTGTATCCTTCCCCTGAACAACTATGTTGAATAATCTTTGTTTTCAGATCATTTGACAGTTGTTTTGAGGAGCCCATGATGCCACTCTTCAAAGGAGATTCAAACAGGAGAACAACTTGCAAGTGGCCACTTTAAGTAGCTTTTCTCATGATTGCATACACCTGGATATGAAGTTCAAAGCTAAATCAGGTTACAAAACCAAGAAAAGTGCTTTAGTAAGTCAGTAAAAAGTAGGTAGGAGTATTTAAAACAAGAAAATGATAAGGGTGCCCATACTTATGCACCTGTCAAATTTTGTTTGAATGCAGATTGCACATTTTCTGTTAGTACAATAAACCTCATTTCAAGGCAGAAACATTACTGTGTCCAACAGTTATTACATATATCAAACTGAAATAGCTGTTGCAAAAACAACAATTTTTATAAAACATTAAGCTTAAGATTAATAGGGGTGCCCAAACTTTTTCATATAACTGTATATATTTATATATATATATATTCACAGTAATGTGCAAAGATTTTAGGCAGGTGGGAAAAATGCTGCAAATTAATAGTGTTAACTGTGGTAATGGTGTTAATTAGAGATGAGCTGAATTTTCCCCAAATATTTGATTCAGGACAAATTAATTGGTGCAAATTTGAATGCTCGAAAGTTTGTAATTACTAGGAAAATACACATGTGGGAAAGGAGATAAATTTGCTGCCCACAAGAGCTTACACTTGAGAGGAAAGATGCAGAGGACCCGCTGACTATGAGAGCTTAGGCTGTACAAGTAAAGAGTAAAAGGACCTCGCTTATTATACTGTTCTACATACTTTTAAAATAAAATTTTCAATGATTTTCATCTCCTGAATTCAAATCTGAGAATGAAAATGTTTAGCTGTTTTCCTTTTACTGCTACATATAGTTAATGCATAATTGTTTCAGTACTTTGAAACATTATTAATATTATTATTATTTTATTTTATTATTTATTATTATTATTATTTTTTCAAATACGTATAAAGCTGCAGAATATTTTGTTATGCCAATTTTT
Source organism: Phyllobates terribilis (assembly GCF_046119375.1). Classification (NCBI taxonomy): domain Eukaryota; kingdom Metazoa; phylum Chordata; class Amphibia; order Anura; family Dendrobatidae; genus Phyllobates; species Phyllobates terribilis. The sequence continues at coordinate 403,438,189 of NW_027362761.1, read as the reverse complement.
TGATATTTATTTAGAGGAAGCTTAGGAACAATTTAAATAACTAAAACATGTCTAAACACTATTGCGAATTATAAACAGAGAAACTACACTACAAAATTTGGTCCTCATTCAACGACAACTCTTTTTAGCTTGTCTGTTATATTCCCTCATCGGATCATCTCTTAGAATTGTACAACAGTAATCTGCAAGCATTGATCCATTCCATTTTCCTTGATATCTTTTCTCAGTAGCCGCTATATTTGGTGAAATCTCTCACTGTGCTCGTCGGTCACTGCTCCGCACTTTAGTGGAAAAAAGGTCTAAATGTAAATGTAAGAAATTAATCTTTAAGGACATATTACATGCAAAATCCTTATATTTTTTGAGGAGATTTTCCACCAACTCCTCATAGTTATCTGTTCTCGAGTTTCCCAAAAAATTAGTTACTACTAATACAAATGCTAGCCATGCAGCCTTTTTCTTGCCCTGCAACAAACAGAGAAACTCCTCATCTTGAAGAAGTTTATGAATCCAAGGTCCAATAAAGACTCCTTCCTTTGTCTTTGCTTCACTCAACCTTAAAAAATTATCAATGAGATACTTGAATGCTTTTGCATTTGTATCCATTGCCTTTACAAAGTTCTTCATTAGGCCCAACTTGATATGCAATGGTGGTAAAAACATCTTATGTGGGTCAACAAATGCTGGATGCAAGACATGTTAATTCCCTAGCTGAAGTGAATGTCTGACAGGCCAGTCTCTTTTATTGTAGTGATACTCTCTTCCACAACTATCCCACTCACACAGAAAGCAGAAGTACTTTGTGTATCTACCCTGGAGACCAAGTAAGAGGGCAACCACCTTTAAGTCACTACAGAGGGTCCAAAATTGTTGGTCATAGTTCAGGCACCTCAACAGCTGTTTCATGTTATCATAGATTTCTTTCATGTGGAGATCATAACCAACTGGAATTGAAGGTAGCACATTGCCATTATGCAGCAAGACAGCTTTTATGCTTGTTTTGGACAAATCGATGAAGAGCCTCCATTTCTCTAGAATATGACTTGTCTTCTGAGCTTCCATTAAACTGTTGATGTTGTTGCATGCCACAAGATCGCCCTCCATGAAGAAATATTGGACAAGATCTTTATCACGGTTGCAGAACAAAGAAATCCGAACATCGCCCACTGGGAGATTCCACTGCTGTTGCCTGAAACCTAAGAGCTCAGCCTTACTCTTGGGTAGATCCAAATCTCTAACAAGATCGTTCAGTTCACTTTGTTTTATAAAATGTGCTTCATTTGATGTTGCTGACAGAAAATCTGGGTTGTGAGAGAAAGATGCTTCATGACACCAAGCGCCCTCTTCTTCTTCACTGGACTCGACTGAAAATGTCTCTGGTGCTTTTGGAACCGGCAGTTCTTCTGTATGTGATGCTGGGTATATTTCAGATGTAATATTTGAAAACTGTAAAGTCTACTTCTTCTTCCTTGAACCTCCTTCCCTAATGGAGGGCACCATGCAGAAATAGCAATTGGTAGTGTGATCAGTTGGCTCCCTCCAGATCATTGAGACTACAAAAGGCAAAAAGGCATAGATTGCCTCTCCCCATGCAACCACTGGGTAAGATGTGATACACATCTACCAGAGCATGAATGTGGAGCCCAACTTTTGCCCTGATCTCCTATTCTTCAGCCAAAATACAGGTTGTAGTCTTTCCTTATCATGGTAGTGCAGTTTTGTCTTTGTGACGCAAAAGTAACTTCTATGCATATGTAACAAGAACTTTCCACTTTGTTAATGCAAGAACAAGGCATATCTGAAAAAAACATAGAGACATGTCAATATGCTAAGAAACTAAGCTAAGAAGTCCTAAAACTGTTTATCTTACACAGAGCATTTACAAATGTAGGTGATGCAACTATAATTAGGATTACGTCATCAGAGCTGAGTTGACATATTTTCATTGGTCACCCTAAGGTGATAGAATACTGAAGGCTCAATAGACTAAATATATGATACAATAGACTAGCTACTAACAATCAAATAATTATAATGAAATACTAAAGACGCATTTTTTTCTATATGCCTGCATGAAAGGTGTCATAAATAATTTTCAACCTCCTCTGAATCTTGAAAATGAGAGCCAATCAGAAAATTTAAGCATCATATTCATTTTCAGCACCGCAAAATTAGTTAACTTCAACTGTTTTCGTCTCTAAACCAATTTGGCTGTAGAACAGTGTTATAAGAGCTTACACACTACTGGAGGGACATAGAGGACCTTGCTTATTATAAGAGCTTACATTGTACCAGAAAGAGAGAGGAACCTGCTGACCATAAAAGCTCATACTCTACAACAGAGATATATCTACCCAGTAACTCTGGAGATGGGAAAATGACTCTGCTGTGCAAACTCTGCTCCCTTGGAACTGTTGATCTGTGATGGCCCAGGTAATTACCCCCATATACAAGGTATGATAATCCATAAGGTGTGATAGTTGCAGAGCATTATGGAGAGGTCCATGCAGCCACACAAAAATGTTGATGAGTAAGTGTTTTTTTGTGAACGACTAACCGAATCTCAAAATTACGTATTCCAAGTATTTCAGGAACTCCTCTATGGATCAATCCACCTATCTCTAGTGATAATAGTTTATTATTATCAATTAACAAAATGCAAAGTGAATGAGCAAAAGAAAAATTTAAAAATCAATATATGGTGTGATAACCATTTGCCTTCAAACCATCACCAAAGCAACAATTTGTATGGTAGGTAGGCAAGTTTACACACCGTTTTTGAAGGAACTCAGCAGGAAAGTTGTTCCAAACATCTTGGAGAATTGACCACTTATCTTTTGTGGATGTAGGCCTTCACAAATTTTTCTGTTTTTTTTCATGTAATCCCAGACAGACTCGATAATGCTAAGATTAGGGCTTGATGAGGGTCATATCATCTTTTCTAGGTCTCATTGTTCTTCTTTACAATGAAGGTAGTTCTTAATGACATTTGCTGAATTTTTGTTTCATTGCACTGCTTCCGAAAAAAATTGGAGCCAATTAGACATATTCCTGTTGAGAAAATCTGTTCATACCTGGCAGCAACCAGTTGGACTCAGGTGTACCTATTTACTGTTCAGAGAAATCTGATTAGAACTGGTCTTCATGTAAGAATTGTGGGAAAAACCATACCTGCAACATATAATCAGGGCCACGTGAGTCAATTATGTTTGAAAACATAGGAACTGGGGTACAGGAGGTGCCTGATGAGTCAAACATTTAAATATTTGGCAGCAACGGATTAACAGATTGCTGCCTGAAAGTGCTGCACTCAACAGTGAAGCATGATGGAGGTTCCTTGCAAATTTAGGTCTGCATTTAAGCAAATAAAGTTGGGAATTTGGTCAAGATTAATGGTGTCCTCAGTGCTGAGAAATACAGGCAGATACTTATCAACATACATTACCATCAGGAGGCATTAGATTGGCTTTTATTCTGAAGCAGGAAAATTACCCCAAACATGCAGCCAATGTTATTAAGAACTATTTTCAGTGTAAAGAAGTGTAAAGAAGAACAAAACGTACTGCAAGTGACGATTTAGCCCTGATAAGCCTTGATCTCAGTGTGATTGAGTCTGTCTGGGATTACATGAAGAGACAGAAGGATTTACACAAACTTACATCCACAGAAGATCTGTGATTAGTTCTCCAGGATGTTTGGAACATCCCTGCCGAGTTCCTTCAAAAATTCTGTTCACGTGTGCCTAGAAAAATTGAGGCTTTGATTCTGCTTTAAAGGCAAAGGGCAGTCACACCAAATATTGATTTTATTTGGATTTTTCTTTTGTTCATTCACTTTGCCTTTTCTTAACTGACAAAAATAAACTATTAAAACTAGTTTTGAATTCATACTTACTCTTCAGCATTTCTTCCACAACTGCCTATGAATGTTGCACAGCTCTGGAGTACTATAGTCTTATATTGTCAGGGAAGCCTTGCAGTCATTGAACTCAGCATTGAGATGTAAACCATCCTCAATCTATGAGTATTTATTGTACCTTAGCCTTCAGATTTGCCCTAGTCAGAAAAATAAATCTTCATGGAAATGTTTTGTTAAGGCTTTACATGGAAAAAATGTCATCAGTTTATTGTAAGACTTGTTATTGTGTTATAAAGCTGAGATCAATATACAATAGATCCCACACCAATACTTCTCATTGCTATTTACATATCACATTTTTTTCCCAATTTACTTTCACATTAAGCTATTTCTATTGGTGCCTAAATAATAGATTTTTACACTATTCATTCTATGTTCTCTAGCCATCCACTGCCATAATATTGAATAAGCAAAACCAATGAGTCAAATGGGTTGAAATAAGGAGTTTTCCCTTCCCCTAAAACAAGGCAACATTGAAAGAGAATCCATGGGCACATAAGATATTTTGTCTGGAACCATTTTCTCTCCAACCCTAGACACCTGCTGGACAACTGATTTTAGTGTCTTAATATTTAGAAATGCAAAGAATAAAAGCTTTACAGAACGAGTCATCTTTGTATATTAAACTGCAGTATATAGAAGATGTAGCTTATCTGTTAGCTTGAAAAGTGACAACTTCTCAGAAAATTAGCAATTTTCAGTAACTTCCCTTGGAAGGTCATACAAAGGACATCATACAGTAGGGAAAAATCAGCATAAAACGGTCAACATAAAAAGTAGTTGGGATTTGTTGACTGATCTTAATCATGAACGGTTAAAATTAGAATAAGAATGTAAATTGGTAAAGCATACTGTGTTTTAATAAATGACGCTACAATTGTATTTTACTTTTTTATTATAGTGTAAATGCTTTTACATTTGTATCAACACTAAAATATTAGTGACACTTAGGTTTATTAAATTTATATAATGATTCCAGTAGAAATGAATTTTGGATCCTATACTTTTATTAAAGTGTACCTTCCCTTTCTACACAAAATCTGTAGAAAAGCATGCCCTTATCCCACACTAAATTAAAACAGTTTCACATACCTGTGGGCTGTCCTTTTTTATAAGCATTCTGCCATCATTATAGGTACTATAACCTCCTTCCCCTCACTTACATTGTGCCTGCCATTGGTCAATCACTTGCCTACCCTGAACGAAAAGCCCAACTCAACACAGGCCTAATCAACAGTGTAGCGATAAGAACCCGCTTAATTTATGGATACGTGTCTGTAGAAGCAGAAGCTGGGCATAAAGTACAGGCACTACAATAAACTGAGCACTACATCGTATGGATAGTACAATGTACAATGTACAAGTACTACATTGGCAGGTTTGCAATTTCTACTCAGCAATATCCACTGCTGCTTGTTTCTGGAAAACACCCATGGAGTCAAAATCGGCACTACAGCTGTAGATATATTTCAAGAGGAGTATAATTTCCAAAATGAGGTAACTTGAGGGGGGATTTTCCTTTTTCTATGCTTGGGGGCTCAGTATATGAAGTCCGCAAACTTTTTTAAGAATAAGAACATTTGTTCTCCAAGAGTCAAATAACCCTCCATCCCTCTCAAATCTCGCCGTATGGCTAAACAGTATTAAATAGCCATATATGGGGTATTGCTATGTTCAGCAGAAATTATGTGGCAAATTTAGGTACCTATTTCATCCATTTTGAGAAAATGTAAAATCTGGGGCTAATAAAAATGTTTTGCTATTTTTTTCTTCACTGCCCAATGGTATAAATTTCTGTGACTCACCCATGATGTCAATATGATCAATGCACCCTTAGATTAATTCATTGAGAGGTGTAACTTGTTAAATGGGGTCACTTATGGGAGGATTCTGCACTTTAGGGGCTCTCCCAGTGGGTTATGGCACCGGTAAACCATAACAACAAAATCTGCACTATAATATGGTTCTCCTTTCCTTCTGAGCTTTCTACTGTGCCTGAAAAGTAGTTCCCGAGTACATTTAAGGTATTGGTGCACTCAGTAGAAATTGCACAATAAACTGAGCAGTATATTTTTCCTATTAACCCTTATAAAAGTTAAACACTTGGTGCTTAAACAACATTTTAGTGGTAAAAATGTAATTATTCTTTCTTCACCGCCCAATGGAATAAAATTCACATGTGGTGTCAATATGCTCACTGCACTCATGGATGAATTTATTGGGGGGTGGGGGTTCTGCTGTTCTGGCACTTCAGGGGGTTCTGCCAATATGACATGACACCCTCAAACAATTCCAGCCAAATCTGAACTTTAATATGGCACTTCTGTCCTTCTGAGCTTTGAACTGTGCCTCAAAAGTAGTTTTGGACTACATATCGGATAATGGTGTACTCAGGAGAAATTGTGTAACAAATTGTACTGTTTATTTTCTTCTATTATCTCCTTTGAAAATTAATAACTTGGGGCTAAAGCCACATTTTAGTGGAAAAATTTTAATTTTCCATTTACTCAACCCAATGTTATACAATTCTGTGAATCATCTGAAAGTTAAAAATGCTCACTACACCTCTAGATGAATTCCTTAAGAGGTTTAGTTTCCAAAATGGGGTCAATTGTTTGTGTTTTCCACTGTTTAGCCACATCAGGGGCTCTGCAAACACAACATGGCGTCCACTGGCTGGATTAGGGAAATGCAGTATATATAGTATATCTTGACTTCAGCAAAGTATTTGACAAAGTATCTCATACCATCCTTATTGAAAAAATGACCAACTATGGAATGGACAAGGCAACTATTAAGTGCATTTATAACTGGCTAAGTGATTGGACCCAAAGAGTGGTAATAAATGGTTGCACATCCAGTTGGAAGAATGTCTCAAGTGGGGTACCACAAGGCTCTGTCCTGGGCCCTGAATTGTTCAACATCTTTATCAATTATTTAGATGAAGGAATTGAGGGTAAACTGATTAAATTTGCTGATGACACAAAGCTAGGAGGGATAGCTAATACTAGAGGAGAGAGAGAGAGGATTCAAAAAGATGTAAACAAACTGGAACTGTGGGCAGCAACTAACAGAATGGTTTTTAACAGGGAGACATGTTAAGTCCTACATCTGGGCAATAAAAATGAAAAAAACATATACAGAATGGGAGGAATAGAGCTAAGCAACAGTACATGTGAAAAAGACTTAGGTATACTAATAGATCATAGACTGAACATGAGTCAACAGTGTGATGCACGTTGTGAGTATGTTGAGGGGTGCAGTTTTTAAAATGGTGTCACTTTTGAGTATTTCTTTCACATAGGCCCCTCAAAGTCACTTCAAATGTGATGTAGTCCTTAAAAAAATTGGTTTTGCAAATTTTGTTGGAAAAATTAATTAACTTTTAACCCTTCTAACTTCCTAACAAAAATTTATGTTTAAAAAATGATGATATAAAGTGTACACGTGGTAAATGTTATTTATTATCTACTTTGTATGGTATAAGTATCTGGGTTAAGGACTTAAAAATTCAGGGTTTGAAGTTTTCAAATTTTTTGTAATATTTTCAATATTTTCATAAAAAAAACGCAATCATATCAACCTAAATTTACCACTGACATACAGTACAACTTGTCACTAAAAACCAATCTCAAAATCACTGGGATATGGTGAAGTGGTCCAGAGATATTACCTCTTAAACTGACACTGGTCAGAATCGTAAAATTTGGCCTGGTAAGTAAGGTGAAAATAGGCTTGTGGGTTAAGGGGTTAAATCGGATCTTTTTCTGGATTTTTTTATTTAACTTGAGTTCCTCTTTAAAGGAGAAAGTTCAAGATGAGTCAATGGAAAGCAGAGGACCAGATGGTGGGTAGCACTGTTCACTGCCTGCCATCTGGTCTTTAAGGCCTCTTCTTTATGCTGCTGTAGCTCCTGCCTGATTGCTCTATGCTAGGACTTCTGGCCATAACCAAGCGTAATAGTTCACAGTATGTTGCATGTCTGTAATTTCACGACATGCAATGCACAGTGACCTCCAAGGCTTGATATAAGCCGGGACTTCTGGGCTAGAGCGAACAGATGGAAGATGCAGCATGCGACATGGGAAAGAAGAGGCAGAACTGAGAATCGAACAGTGGGCAGCAACCAGCGGAGGGGCTGAACCGGTGAACAGTAGGAAGAGTATAATTTTTTTTGCTGTTTTTTTAGTTTTTATGTTTTTTATGTTTTAGGGTACAGAGAGACCTCAAAGCATACTAAAGTGACATTAAATTCGTGGAGAACAACTTTGCTGTGAATATAATTTCCTGGGAAAATCTTCACAATTTGATGATTTTTTTTGATTTTGTCAAGTCCACTCATCTTTCCTTCATTTATATTGATTCCCTCACTCAAAATAAATCACTAATTTAAACACAAGCAAAAAGACCCACTTTTTACTATACCTGTGACTCGATTGGATTATTTATTTATATATGTGCAGTATGCAGTAAAGAGAACGCTGTCTTCACAGCATACTTTTGTGAGCACTGTCTTTACTGCATCCTTGTGATTTGCACCAAGTGGATTCCTCAGGCACCTATGGACTGTGCTGCTTCTATTTGAGTGTGCTGCAAGGTAACTGATGGTATTTATTGAATGAGGAGTTTCTGTCACATTCATCTGTCAATACCAAACGTCATAAAATTGTTTTATTTTTCCATCAAGGTAGCTGTTGTTATGATCTGCAACAAGTACTAAGGAAAGATAGGGTAAAGCTGTCCCTACAGTAAGACTAAGCTGAATCCCTACGATGTAGCGGGCTGACTGTTCCTAGCGAACAGACCCGCCTTAGTCCTCGGCTAGTCTGAACGAAGACCTATAGCATAAGGGGAGGGGTCCCTAGAAGAACTAAGGACTGGGACAAAAATGGGACACCTCCTAAACAGAGAAGTTGTTGCAGAACACAAAAAGACAAACTGACAAAATGGTACTAGAGGTCCCAGAAGGACCAAGCGAACTGACAGAAAGGCACCGAAGCACCTGACTAGAGAAACAGTCAAACACTGAAGTCCAGCACAGCCAAAAGGGAGGAGCTGAAATATAAAGGCAGATGGTTACGTGACCGCAAAACACAAGATGGAAAAAACAAACAGGAGGGTTCTAACAGCTGTGTGAAGAATGAAAATTTGTGGTTAGCCTGCATATTGGCAAAAAAAGGCTAATGTATTAAAAGATTGAGTAGGTTTCCTGTCCACCCGACATATGTTTTTATCAAAAAAAGCATTTGATTCTGGATTACAGCAACATTTTTATTCTGAAAAATTCATTAATCATATTGACTTGTAAGGGAACATTCAAGCTGTGTAATTTAACACCTCAGTTGGACTATATTTTGCTAAACTGAAGATATATATGAGGACAATTAATTAGAAACCTAGAAGGACAGGCAGACAAATCAGTAGAAAACTCACTGATGACTCCACAGGTGTAGTAGGTCAGTCATTCCAGCTAATTGGCATTCTCACTGTCATCACAAAGCTGTGAAAAATTTTCTGTCTTGCTGCCTGTGAGTCAGTGTCTGCACCCAATACGACTTTGAGAATTCTATCTGTGCTATGAATTAACAATGATGTAATTGTGACTAAAGACGAAAAAGAGACCTTTCACTCTAAGCAGACAGACAGAATTGTCAGAGCCTGTGGAGCATCTTGATGAATAACACTTTCCTTAGTAATTGAAAGAATGTACTTAGTAATTGAAAGATTGGTTAAATGAAAGAAAATCCAAGAATCATCTGTATGTTGTCTAGGAACAGACATTGGTGATATTTCAAGTGAGCGAAAGAAAATCACCACATCAAAAGTTCTAACATATAAGTCAATTACACATTTCAAGTATATAAACATACAGTATGTCCATTTTTATCTCTGGACAATAAATAAATCTGAACTACGTGGAAAAGGTTTCGTAATTTCCAGATACGTTGATCATTACAAATTAAGTTCACAAATTTTTTTTCTGCTGTTGAGGCTGGAGGATAGTAAGGTCTGTTATAAGGATGCACATGGGTCACTAGAAAAGATGGGCAAAAACTACCCTGGTCTTGTGTCTGTTTAGTCAGTAGGACCAGGCCAGTGTTTACATTTTCACCTTTGTCCAGCATCCTGGGTGCCTCTTTCACTTTCTAAGCCCGACGATGTAGTGACTAGTCTCACACCATGATATCACTGGAGCTTAGTAAGTGTCAGGAGCCTTCAGGATGCTGGGCAGAGGATTACTGGTGCCCTGTTCCAGCTGCCATGGAGGACAAAATGGGGCACTGGGCCAGGGTAGTTTAAATCTTTTGTTCATATCTAGTTACTGCTTATCGTCTTATGACTCATTTATTCATGAACGACTCATTTAATACATTTTTTTTTTGTGCATACTGTTTGTCCATGAATAAGAAATAATAAAAAATTCCCACTGTGCAGCAATTCATGAGAACTTTGCCAATATGTAGCTGAATAATGGACAAATATTATTTAAAATCTTTATGGTCCATTATTCTATTCCAATAATCTTGGCTGTGATATTTTAGTAAAGTAGTTTTGAAAAAAAATATAAAATCATTTTCATAACCTTAGTCGCAATAAATACTTTGGTTGAGTTATCTGCTGCAGTTTCTTAAAACCCTAGCATTCATTGAATTCCCTAAAGACATCAACAGTGATGATAGTGATCTTTACCGTAGGGATAAAATATTCATAGGTGGTCCACAGGAGAGGCACATATTTTTCAGATCCCCCCCCAAAAAATACTGAAAAGAGCAAACCATTGACTTAAAGAAACTATAAATCACATTTAATGGTTTCATATAGTTTTCTCCATAGGCTACATCTCCAGGAAGATTGTAAAGTGTCAAATATACTTTTATGTATACAGTTTGAGGGTATATTTCTTCATATTTCTATTTATTTCATCTGTACTTTGGTAATCCAGTAATTTTTATGTTTTCTTGTCATTTATTCTAGAAACAAATATTGCTGCTGGATTTACACTGCACTAGTATAAACTCTGGGATGATTAAAACAGCACCAGAAGAATACAACAGTACAATCCTGATTGACATTTAATAAGTGGGGTGTATTGAATCATTCCAATTTAGCTGCAGACTTAGATCGCAGCAAATCCATCATGTTGAGTGAATAAGTACAGTAGTTCCTGGAGGTATTAGGGCTGTTGAATGTCATGTCTGTATGTTCACTACAAAGCAATTAAATCATAATAAATTGTAATTAAAACAGACAAAGCCTCTGGGAGCCACCACAGTTAGAAAGGTAACAGTTTACTGCCTGCATTGCATCATTGCAGTAACATACTGTTTATTACAATTATAGACCTATTTTTTTATGCACGTCACAGTAGAGTACACATAAACCACATCCATTCTCCTTCATACAGTGTCAGTGTGTTAAACAGTAAATGCAAATATTGAAAGTATTGAAATTTTATTCTGATTATTTTCATGTAATAGCTTTAAGTGATGCTGATTTGTATTACTAGGCATTACAAAATTTTAATATCAGAAAAAAGATGCAAAATTCAAACTGTTCATTCGGTGAATATTGAATTTGCAGTTAATGCCAAATGTGTCCATAGACTACTAATTAGCAGATATACTGCATGCCACCTTAGTGTTTTTTTTACATTCATCTTATCAATATACAGTACTGAGCAAAAGCTTTAGGCAGGTGTAAAAATGTTGCAAAGTAAGTATACGTTCAAAAACAAAAGGGTTAGTCATAAATTTTGATCAGTTAACAAATTGTAAAGTGATTGTGTAAAAGAAAAATTTAAGTCAAATCAATATTTTGTTTGACCACCCTTTGCTTTCAAAATATCATTGATTCTTCTATGTACACTTGCACACAATTTTTGCAGGAACTCAGCTGTGAAAATTGTTCCAAACATCTGGGATAACTAACCACAGATCTTCTGTGGATGTAGGCTTGTGCAAATCCTTCTGTCTCCTCATGTAATCGCAGACACACTCGATGTGGGTGCCATATTATCACTTCCAGGACTTTTTTTACACCGAAGATAGTTCTTAATCTCATTTGGTGTATGTTTGTGGTTATTTTCTTGCTACAGAATACATTTAGAGTCAGATAAGTATCTGCCTGTATTTCTCAGAATTAAGGGTACCCTTGGTCCTGTATAAATCCCCAACAGTATTTGCTGAAATGCAGCCCCCAAAGTTGCAAGAAACCTTCAACATGTTGCCTGCAGTTATTGTACTGCTTTCCAGCCTTATTACAACCAAATATTTCACATTTTGACTCTGCCACGTTTTCTTGCAAGGAAGAATACTCAAACCTGTCACAGTCAGAGAAGACATATATAGGTATATATATGTACAGTATATATATGTTTTATTGTAAAGCTCAAATCTCCAAAGTCCAGTAATTTCAAATCAACTGACCACATCAAATTCAACTGTCAGACTGTACGTGTCATACAGTTTCATTTTTTTTTCTTTGTTGTAATAGTGAAATATTAGACCTGTACTCATATACAGCGGCCTCTTACAGGCGCTCGATTTTGGGTTTGAAATTAAGAAGTTTTCTTCTCCCGTTCAATTTACAGGGGGTATAATTATTTTGATTAGCTGTTACTTATTTTATTAGTCCAATTTATCAACCATACACCTCACAACCACGCCACCCGCTGTTGTCGTATTTTCATTTCCAGGCGTGAACCTACATTTACATATTTTGCAATGTAGCATTTTGGGTTACATTGCACTATTGATAAGGACAGTATAATTTAATAAAATAAATTTTTTATTTTTATTAAAAATAAGCTCTGGAGGCAGATTCACTTGCAGATCACTGTCCGGCCCATAGATCTTAACAGCTCATTTACATATATGAAAAATGTGGATTTCTCTGGAATAAAACATCGGATCGCAGATATCAAGGTATCATTTTATTCAGCTTCCTATGACCTGCATGTCTATATAGACGGCTTAGGGGGGTTGATTCTATTGACAGGTTACTTTTGTTAGTTTTTGATAAATAAATAATGACAGTGTAATTTTTCATGTGTTGTTGATCATTTGAGGTTGTAGTTACTTCATTTTATGACCTTCTATGGAACAGATTTTTTTTTTATTATGCCCTGATACAAAAGCTATAAAATTCAAAGAGGGCACTACTTTTACTTCTTGTAATTGTTTTCTCATGGCTGTAAATTAATATATGTATCCAGGCATATATAATCCTGAAGCTTCCAACCGATTAAAGTCAAGTGCAGTTTTATTTCTAGTATTTATAAGGAAAAGTTATTACTCATCAATCAATAAGGATTTCCTGCAGACTCCTCATCCAATTGAAATCTTTTTAAAACTACAAAGTTCTTTTCTGTCAAAAAGATAAACCATGAAGTTGTTGTACGCACCATCTATTTACTTCACAGTTCAGCTCGGTTCTGACAGACTTGTGAAGTGACCATACGGAGTTTCAGAGATTAAGGACTTATGACATATAAATAATGTAATGCTTTGAACGATGAACTGTGAAACAACATAAAGCAACTTGTTAGCATGTGTAGGCTTGTAGTGGGATTATTTCCGAAATCCACAGAGCGTTATATATTTTTTAATAAAAAAATATGAAAAACTGGAAAAATATCAGTAGCGGCACAACTCACATACATGCGGTCAGCTGTCATACATCTTGGTAACATACTGTATATTTGGCAAGTTATCAAGAAGTAAGGGAAACATCATTTATTTATTATCTATTACTAATTCTTTTTATACAGCAGCACCAAAATAGTGCTGTACAGAAATCATCACATTCATATTTATCCCTGTCCACAGTGGATCTCACAATTTACTTTTCTCTAGTTTAGACGCATAATGGGATTAAATGAAATAAGAAATAAACGGATCTTAAAAAATTCAAATTTGCCAAATCGTGCGAAATTTTCATGGGAAATTCAATTTGCAGCAAAGTTATTCTCCGAAAATTTTATATCACTTATTATGCGCCAGACCCCAGAGCACATTAAACGTAACATGTAAAAAACAAAAACAGAAAAAAACTTATACTCAACTCACTGCTCACCTGTTCGGCCCCTCTGCTCCTCATCATCACATGTTCAGTCTTCATCACATCTTTTGATCCACGCACCTAAATGCCAGTTGTTCTGTATTCTTCTTTCTGCTGTCACATCTTCGTCCTTTTTACAGTAGGGTATGACTTCCAGTTGCAACCAAACCCCAGTGGTCGCTGCGCATTGCACATCCATGATGTCACATTGTGCATTGCTTAGTGAGTTCTAAGGCTTGGATGCAGCCAGAAGTCCCAGCCTGGAGAATGCAGGCCAGGAGATATGGCGTGCAACATGGGAAAGAAGAGGCTGCTCTTAGGACCAGATGGCAGGCAGCAAGCAGTAGAAGGGCTGGCATTCTCATTCTCAAAAATACTGATTATTTTTGTTTATTTGAGAAGAATTCAATTCCACTCATATAAATTCGCTCATATCTAGTAGGAATCCATTTCTCCACCTAATATATTCTTGAAGTGTAAAAAGAACCCAAAATACTGGCGAGAACACATATATTCTATGAACATGCTCTTTGGATTCAAATACAGGGTTGCACTTCTGCAAGATAATAATGCTAATCTTTGAGCCTCTGTGAATGATTGCAGGAACAGACTATACATAGTTTGCTTGTAACATATAACCATGCAGACACATGAGCCTTGCATATGAGCTGTGTACACAGACCAGTAAGATATAAAATGTATTATAAAAACTACAGTATTTTAAGATGAGGACTAATCTATAATTACTTCTATAAACAATATATTGAAGGTAAAGCATGACCAATACTTTATATAAAAAAATGGTAATATTTAGCCATAAATCTAGCTTGATCATCATTTATCTAATAAAGAATATTCATCGTAGTAATTATACTTGTAAAAGTCTATATTTGTGATTGCCGGTTTGATCTGTAAATGAATAGGTTTAAGCATCAAAAGTATTTAATGTATCCTTTTATCTATATGAATGCAATTTCAAAGTGACAGCGATGATCTTCCATGCATTCATTCCTTGGAAAAAGAAAGCTTTCTTTGTGTCAGTTAGCTAAAGCAATATTATAGTAAAATTCCTTAATTATTCTTCCTTTAGTCACCAACAATGGATATGTTTTGTGTGCAGTCCCTCTCATACCTCTAGTTTTGTCTGTACTCAATTATATTATTTTTATTATACTATTTTTTCATCATAAATGGCAATGCATTACTTTCCGTATCTCTTGAAACAGGCCAGTAGAAATATTGTAGATATTGCAGATATCTTTCCTTCCATCCATTTTTTGCATTAGAAGTAGTGATGAGCGAGCACTAAAATGCTCGGGTGCTCGATGCTCGTGTCGAGCACATTGGAATACTCGGGTGCTCGACCCGAGCAACGAGCCCAAAGTAAGTCTATGGGAAACTCGAGCATTTTTCAGGCGGCTCCCCCCGGCGGTCTGCAGAGGGCCTAAAAATTGCCCAAATTGATGGGAACAGTGCTCAAATGACATGGAAACAGCATGGGGAAGACCCCTGGAAGCATTTCTGACTGCCAGGTCACTTCTGTCAACAAAGTTGTCAGGGGTATTACGCCACTTTTACGGACTCACAATAAAACATACCAAAACGAAACCGAAATGGAATTTCCTGGGAAATATGTTAAGGAACATCCTTTCCAGGGTAATGACTTGTATATAAAGCAAAATAAATAACCAAAAACAAAATGCTCCTCCACACCTTGGGCTATGTTCACACGTATCGTTTTTGATGCGATTTTTCACTTTTGCATTGCTTTCAACCGTGACAAATGCATTCACCAGGAAATGTCATTTTAACATTTTACAACCTTATCTGGCCGTGTGGTGTGTGAGATATCATCAGACACATCGTGTTTCATTTTTATAGGGTCATCAGGCGTCCTTTACTATTCTTAAAGGGTCAGCAGTTGGCCCTCACTATTCTTAGAGAGCCATCAGCCGGCTATGTCTTATTGTTACCATTACTAAAGAGTGGGTCTTCTATACTGTTACTACATATGCAGTGAGTGCCAGGGCTGCCCAAAATTTGGACACACCCCAATACCCATTTGAAGAGACTTAGAGGAGGGCCTCCTGAAAACAATGTTCCCATTATTAGGAAGTGGGTCTCCCATTGTGTTGGCCTATGCAGTGAATGCAAGGGTTGCCAAAAATTTGGAGGCACTCCAATGCCCCTTGGAAGAGACGTAGAGGACCTCATAAAAAAATATTCCCATTATTAGGAAGTGGGTCTCCCATAGTGATGGCCTATGCATTGAATGCAAGAGCTGCCAAAAATTGGGAGGCACTCCAATGCCCCTTGGAAGAGATGTGGAGGAGGGCTAGAAAGGAGCGGGCCTCCTATACTTGTAATGCCCATGCACTAAGTGTATGGGCTGACAAACATTTACCCCTGGGGGGTATACATGAACATACTTTATAAAAAAAAATTATTTACGGGCATCATAAACACCCTTTAAAAAAATTACGTGGGTGTTGCATCAAGGACCATGGTCATCCTGGTGATAGGAGAAGGAGGAGGACAAGAGCAAATAGCCAAAATCAGGAAGCGTATACCCATGTCTGGGTGTGAAAAGGTGCGTGGGAATACACCTCCCAAGAAAAGACACTGGATTTGAGTTTATGTTATGCTGCTATCATTTGGTGGTGCTGAGAAGTCTGGCCCAATCCAGCCCTTTTTCATTTTTATAAGAGTCAGCCTGTCAGCATTTTCAGCTGACAGGCGGATGTGCTTATCAGTTATAATTCCACCAGCAGCACTAAAAACCCATTCTCAAAAAACTCTGGTGGCAGGGCAGGCCAGGACCTCCAATGCATAGAGAGGCAGTTCATTCCACGTATCCAGCTTGGATACCCAATAATTATAAGGCACAGAGGAATCACAGAGGACATCGGTACGGTCAACAAGGTACTCCCTCAGCATCTTCCCAAACTTTGCACTCCTTGTGATAGTACCCCACGCCTCAGGGCCTGTGTGATGGGAGGGGCTGAGAAAACTCTCCCAGAACTTTGATAGTGTTCCCCTGCCTCTGCTGGATTGAAGTAGTGTCTCTCTCGCCTGTACTCCTTGGGTGTCCAATGAAGTGTGCCCTCTGCCTCCAGCATTTTCAGATGGGAATTTTTTTAATAGTTCCGCAACAAGGGCCTTCTGGTACTGACCCATTTTTATAGACCTGTCTGCCTCAGGAATCAGAGATATAAAGTGCTCCTTGTAGCGTGGGTCTAGAAGTGTCACCAACCAGTAATGACTGTCACCCAAAATTTTGAGATGCGAGGGTAATGGGAAAAGCAGCATAACATAAACTCAGCCATGCGTGCCAGACTACTAACAGGCAAGACTTATGTGTCCTCAACAAGAGGATGACTGACCATGGTCTCCTCCTCCTCTCTGTCCTCTGGCCATCCACGCTGAACAGACGGTATGACAGCTGTGCAGGTAGTACCGTCTATAGCGCATGAAACTAGCTCCTGTCCTTCCTCCTCCTCTTCCTCATTGTCACCCAATCCACGTTGGGATGAGATGAGGCTGGGTTGTGTGTAATGACCCTGTATGGTTCCTTGCTCCATCTCATCGTGCTCCGCCTGCAATGCATCCTCTTTGATTGTGAGCAGAAGACAGAGAAGCGGGATGATGGTGCTAATTATGGCGTCATCGCCGCTCACCAACTTGGTAGAGTCCTCAAAGTTTTGGAGGATGGTACATATGTCTGACATCCATGTCCACTCCTGAGGTCTTATGTGTAGAGTCTGAACTGAATTCCGACGGCCTTGTTGATGCTGGTACTCAACAACTGCCCTCTACTGCTCACAAATCCTTCCCAACATTTGCAGTGTAGAATTCCATTGCGTGGGGACATCACACACCAGTCTGTGAGCCGGAAGCTGCAAACACTGCTAAAACACTGCAAGGGCGGTGGAAACTGTAGGTGACTTTCTAAAATGGGCACACAGGCGGCATACTTTAATAAGCAGATCCGGAAGCTCCTGGTAGGATTTGAGAAACCGCTGAACCACGAGGTTAAGCACATGGGCCAGGCATGGTACGTGTGTGAGCTTGCCTCGCCTCAGAGCCGTCACCAGGTTCCGGCCCTTGTCAAACACGACCATGCCTGGCAGTAGGTTCAGCGGTGTGAGCCACAGATCTGCCTGCTCTTTCGGAGCTGTCCACAACTCTTCAGCATTGTGCAGTTTGTCACCTAAGCATATTAGCTTCAGCACAGCCTGTTGCCGCTTGGCCGAGGCAGTGCTGCAGTGCTTCCAGCTTGTGCCTGATGTGGTCATTTCAGAGATGGAGGCAGAAGAGGAGGAGGAGGCTGAGGAGGATGAGGTTCAGGAGCTGTAGACTGTGGGGGCAACCCTGATTGACCTAGGGCCCGCAATCCTTGGCGTCGGGAGGACATGTTCCATGCCAAGGTCCGACTGGGTCCCGACTTCCACTATGTTAATCCAGTGTGCCGTCAGCGAGATGTACCGTTCCTGCCCACAAGCACTTGTCCACGTGTCCGTGGTTAGGTGGACTGCATTGTTGAGGGCACAGCTAATGTTTTGGGACACGTGCTTGTGTAATGCGGGGACGGTACACCGGAAGAAATAGTGGCGGCTGGGGACCGAGTACCCAGGGATGGCTGCCACCATCAGGTTGCGGAATTCTTCCGTCTCCACGAGCCTAAAAGGCCACATTTCGAGCACAAGTAGTCGTGAAATATGAGAATTTAGTAGTGTGGCCAGTGGGGCATTGGCTGCGTATTTGCGCTTACGTTCCAAGGACTGGGGTATGGACAACTGAACGCTGTGCTGGGAAAAGGACGTGGACATGCTTACTGATGCTGCTACTTGAGAGTGTGCAATGATGGGTGCAGGGCAGGAGGCATCTTCGCATGCACCATGGACATGGGATTGGCTTGCATGCACGACAGCGGAAAAAGCAATGGTGCCACCCGCAGACACTGTTCCTGGACCCTTGAATTCTACCCACAAAGTCGGGTGCTTTGCTGCCATGTGCCTGATCATGCTGGTGGTGGTCAGGCTGGTCGTTTTGCCACCCTTGCTGATGCTGGCCTGGCAGGTGGTGTAAATGGCCTTTTTGGGGTTATCGGCAAACTCAGGAAGACAATCAGACTCGGGAAGACCTAATAGTTGTACTGGCAACTTCCTTCGTGTTGGTGCTACGGGGAGCGGTTGCTTGCCTTCTGTCTGCGGCCACCACACTGCTTCTTCCTGCCTGTTGGGGTGCTCTGCCACCCTCCCCTTGTGTGCTGCTCTCCTCGCTCTGCATGTCCTCCTGCCAGATTGGGTCATTCAATATATCATCCACCACCTCGTCTTCCACTTCCGCACCCTGGTCCTCCTCCTGACTTTCTGGCAATTGTGTTTCATCATCGTCCACCTCTTGTGACACTTTCCCATCGTCGCCTTCATGTGACTGTGGCTGCTCAAATATTTGGGCATTGCTACATGCAATCTCCTCTTGCCCCGCTTCAAGTGGACCAGGCGAGAGACCCGAATCTATAAATGGAAAAGTGAACAGCTCTTCAGAGTGTCCAAGTGTGGGATCTGTTGTCTCCGGGGACTCTGCATGGTGGGAGGAAGGAGGATCAGGATGAGGAATATGCGGTCCAGTCTCACGGCTACTGAGACTTGACCATATGGAAGACAGGGTGGTGGTGGCAAAGTGACTGGAACCATTATCCGCTATCCAACCAACAACCTTTTGACACTGCTCTGGGTTCAATAGTGGTGTGCTGCTGTCCCCTAGAAATTGGGACAGGAAGGTCAGGTGAGAAGATGTGGGTGTTTGTTGTGGCACAATTTCAGCTTGCCCACGTCCTTGTCCTCGGCCTCTGCATGCACCATCACAATCACGTCCAGTTCCCCGTCCATTGCCACGTGCCTTGCCAATTTTAAATGGAGGACAGTATCTTCCACACTCACTACAAATGACTGAGTTTGGAGCGAACTTATATGTGATCTGTGTGACTGAGAAAACAGAGTTTTAAATACCTGGCCTGTAGGTGGCTAGTTTGAACAGCAAACTGGTGTGAATTGCTTCACTGACACATTGAAAGAAATTTTTTAATGGAGGCCAGAAAGGGCAGTATTTTCTGACAATGTATATGTGATCCGTGTGACGAAGAAAACAGTGTTAAATATCTGGATTTCTAGCGCTCTAATATGAAAAGGACCTGGCTGTATTCTGCAGTGCCAACAAGCAAATGGCGCAGAAAATGTGTGTTCTCTGGATTGCTTTTTAAGCAAATAATGAGGATTAAGATCCAAAAAAAGTATTCCTGGCCCCTGAGACCTGGGTCTTTGTATAGAAATATCTAACAGCAGCAGAAGGCAGAATTGGAATGGAGTCTCTTGTCCTATATGAACTGCAGTCTGCTATATACACTGCCTGCCTATATACCCTGCCTGCCTGATATCTCTGCAGATGGATTAGTCCTCAGAAGGACTGTTTGTAGTGTTGAGCGAGCACTAAAATCCTCGGGTGCTCGAAGCTAGGGCCGAGCTTACCGTGATTATCGGGTGCTCGACCCGAGCAACGAGCCCAATGTTAGTCTATGGGAGACCCGAGCATTTTTGCGGTGGCACCCCTGGCAGTCTGTAGAAACCCTAAAAAGTGCCCAAAACGATAGAGACAGTGCTCAAAAGACATGAGGACAGCATGGGCATCGCCCCAGGAGGCATTTCTGACCCACAGGTCACTGTTGTCAATAACGTGATCAGAGGTATTAAGCCACTTTTACGGGCTCATAATAAAACGTTCAAAAACTAAACTGAAACGGTTTTCCTGTGAAATATGTTATGGAACTTCCTTTCCAGGGTAAAGACTTGTGTATAAGGTAAAATAAATAACCAAAAACAAAAATACTCCTCCACACCTTGGGCTATGTTCACAAGTAGCATTTTTTATGCGTTTTTGCACTTTTGTATTGCTTTCAACCGTGACAAATGCATTCACCGGGAAATGTCATTTTAACATTTTACAATCTTATCTCGCCATGTGCTGTGTGACACATGCATACAGTGCTGAAAAGACATGGGAACAGCATGGGGAAGACCCCTGGAAGCATCTCTGACATCCTAGTCACTGCCTAAAAGTGTGCCCATCAGAAGTGATCCTTGCCGCATCAGAAGATGCAGACTTGCAACTATCCCTGTGCAAGTCCTTGTCCCAGGGCAGTGTTCAATTGTACCTCCCCCATTTCTTGCAATGCAAGCGCAAGTATGCAGCCTAACACCCACCCACCCCCAGGATGCAATACCATACTGCTAGCTTGCACTTGAAATGGGGCCTTTTAGTTTGGAGGAGGCCGAAGCTGGTCACTACCTCATGGCTGCTTTGGCAGCGAGGTATCCATAGACAGTCCCCAGCCGCCCGGTGGCCGGGTGTCCACGCTCGGTCCCCAGCTGCCAGGGGGCGGCCGGGTGTCCACACACGGTCCCCAGTTGCCTTGGGGCAGCCGGGTGTCCATAAACGGTCCCCAGCCACCCCTATTTCTCCTTGGAACTTCCCCCCACACTTTTCTTAGCCTGGCCTGCTTTAGTGCAGCATTGGACGAGCCCACCAGAAAACCAGACTCCTCTGGTGGGCCCTGGCTTCTCCATCAGGGGAGTTGAGAGTGCCAAGGTGAGGAGCATGATGATGATGATAGAAGTTAGCATCTGCTTTATTTTCTTGGAATGCAAGCGCATGTATGTAGTAGCAGCTAGGCCTGAGTTGGTCAGCGTTTTGGCACATATCCTACCTCCTCCGAGGATGGCTGGATGTTTTCCTGCTACTATCCCAGTCGTATGACTCCCGTTAAAACAAAGCTTCAGGTGATGAATGATGGATGAGGTGGTGGCAAAGAAGAAAGAGCAGGAGGAACAGGGACCATTCACATCAATATCAGGCCAGTCAACCACACATGTCATGTAGGATATGTTTCTGTACCAAAAGGAGCGGTTCGGCTACACAGTTATAGGTAGTGTTGAGCATTCCGATACTGAAATATCGGGTATCGGCCGATATTCGCGGTATCGGAATTCCGATACTTAATTCCGATACTTTTACAATATTGAATACCGGAATCGGAAGTTCCCATAATGCCTGCGCTCTGCAGTGTCTCTGAACGATGACAAGCTGGGTGGCAGCGCTCAGCTGAGATCCAGCCTGTCATCAGAATGCCATCCCAGCGTGGGAGAATTCTCCTGATTGTTTAAAAGCCGGTGGGCGGTAAAAAGCCGGCGGGCGGTAAATAGCCGCCGGCTTTTAAACAATCACACAGCCCCATACTGCTTCCCCGCAGCCTCCCACCCCGATCCTCCGCTCCCCTCGCCACCTCCCATCCCGATCGTAAGTTAGGACCGGGCGGGGAGCGCAGCACCAAGGAGCGGGGAGCAAAGGACCCGGGCGGGGAAGCCGGCAGTGAAAAGACTTCACCGCCAGCTTTCCCGTTCTGTGCTGCGCTTTCCCGCCGGTTATTTCAAATGAACAGCTGAGGTATCAGGTGATGCCGATCAGCTGTTCATTTGAAGTCGCCGCGGTGCCCTCAGAGGGTTCATGTGAGTTCATGCTTGACTGCATTGCATGAACTCACATGAACTTTCCCACGGCCGCACAGGTCAGCCTCACCTCCCAGATCGGTCATGATTGGTGTGTGTGGGTGTCTGTACGGGTGTGCGCGGTGTGTCTGTGCGTGTGTCTGCGAGTTTGTGCGGGGTGTCTGTGCGATGTGCGCGGTGTCTGTGCGATGTGTGCGGGTGTGCGCGGTGTCTGTGCGATGTGTGCGGGTGTGTGCGTGCAGGCAGACATAGGCCGATGTGACACTACTACTCCCATCGGCCTATGTCTGTCCCCCGTCCACTCCTGCCAGCAGGATCAGCTCGATGGGAGCAGTAGTTCCCATCAGCCTGATCCTGCTATTTAAATTGCCCTACTGTGTCCCCAATAAATGTTAAATACATGTCATTGGTGGCCAGTGGTTACCTACAATAAATTAGTTTATACATTACCTGTCCCCGCCGATCGCCACCTAAAATAAAGTAAAAAATAAAAAACTACACCTATACTCACCTAGACACCTAATTCCCCGAAGCCATCGATCTCCTGTAATAAAATATAAAATAATAAACCACAACCTTATCCTTACCCCTCCGTAGTAGTCCACGAGTGTCCCACGATGATCTCCAGTTCAGAGCAGCCACATAGAATGTGACCGCTCTGAACCGCTGCCGCCGCTAGAATGATGGGGCCGTAAAGCAGCCCCGTCATTGCATAAGCGGGTTCACCGGAGTTCAGGCAGCGCTGCTCGGGTTAGCTGCTTTACGGCCCTGCTGTATCGTGAGAAATTCCCACGGTACAGCACTGCCGTAAAGGAGGTCTCCGGAGCTGCGCTGCCTGAATGCACTCCGGTGACCTCAGTCAGTGGCTCCCGCTGCCGGGAGCGGACGTGTTCCCGGCAGCGTGAGCTTACAGCAGCCATGCACAGCTGTCACCATCTCTCGATGTGACAGCTGTGCATGGGAGATCAGCGCAGGAACGTGGACAGGTAACTATTTTTTTTTAGTAAACTAAGAATTAAATAAAATGGTGTGTTTTATTTCAAATAAATTATTTTTTTCTGGGTGTAGTGTGCTTTTTCTTTTTAACACTTTGTAGGTTAGTAATGGGGGTGTCTTATAGACGCCCATCATTACTAACCTGGGCTTCATGGCAGCTGGCGCTGACATGAACCCCAGCCCTATTACCCCCTGCCACCGCACCAGGGCAGCGTGGAAGAGCGAGGCTAAGTGCCAGAATTGGCACATCCTATGGATGCGCCATTTCTGGGTCGGCTGATGGCTGGTGTTTCTAGCCTGGGAGGGGGCCAATATTCATGGCACCCTTCCTGGGCTATTAATATCAGCCCCCAGTTGTCTGCCTAGCCTTTGCTAGCTATTAAATTAGGGGGGACCCCACGTCATTTTTTTGAGGGGGTCCCCCATTTTAATAGCTAGTAAAGGCTAGGTATTCAGCTGGGGGCTGATATTAGTAGTCTGGGAAGATCCGTGGGTATTACCCCCTTCCCAGGCTTCAAACATCTTCCCCAGCCGTCTGCTTAACCTCCGCTAGAGACTAAAATTATGGGGGATCCCACGCCAATTTTTTTTTAACTAAATCCTTTATTTTAACACTAAATGACATTTGATGAGTTAATAAAGATGCAGTCCCTAAATTATTATTTATTTTTTAATTAATTTTTCCCAAAAATTTTGACGTGGGCTTTGCCATATTTTTGTATGCCAGCCAGGTACAGCATCCAGCTTCTATGAACGCGCCATTTTCCGGGGCGGCTGCGGACTGCAATTTGCAGCGGGGGGGGCCCAGAAAGCTTGGGTCTCCCTGCGCTGCGGATTCCAGCCCCCAGCTGCCTAGTTGTACCTGGCTGGACACAAAAATAGGGAGAAGCTCCACGTATTTTTTTTTTAAATTATTTCATGAAATTCATGAAATAATAAAGAAAAAAAGGGCTTCCTTATATTGTTGTGTCCGGCCAGGTACAAATAGGCAGCTGGTGGTTGGGGGCAGCCCGTTCCTGCCTGCTGTACCTGGCTGGACACAAATATAGTGCAATGCCCCACGTCAATTTTTTTTTAATTATTTCAGGAAATTCATGAAATAATTTAAAAAAAATTGATGTGGGGCTTCGTCGTATATTTGTGTCCAGCAAGGTACAGCAGGCAGGAACGGGCTGCCCCCAACCACCAGCTGCCTATTTGTACCTGGCCGGACGCAACAATATAGGGAAGCCCTTTTTTTCTTAATTATTTCATGAATTTCATGAAATAATTTAAAAAAAAAATACGTGGGGCTTCGCCCTATTTTTGTGTCCAGCCAGGTACAACTAGGCAGCTGGGGGCTGGAATCCGCAGCGCAGGGAGGCCCAAGCTTTCTGGGCCCCACCCACTGCAAATTGCAGTCCGCAGCCGCCCCGGAAAATGGCGTGTTCATAGAAGCGCCATCTTCTGGCGCTGTACCCAACTCATCCAGGGCCCTGGTGCGGTGGCTCACTGGGTAATAAAGGGGTTAAGGCCAGCTTGGCATTATCAGCTGGCCCTAAGCCCGAAATTCATGGGGTCACGCCAATATTAGACATGACCACCATGAATTTCTAGTAAAGTATTTAAAAAAAACACAAAACCCAGAATAAAGTCCTTTAATTGAAATAAAGACACAATTCTTTATTGTTCTAAATTAAACTATACTTACCATCACGCCCATTCCAGCTGAAGCCAACGATCTCCTGCAATAAAAGAAAAATAATAAACCAACCTCATCCTTACCTTCCCATGGATCCCATGACAGCTTCAGCTCTGCTACATCGAGATGACAGGCTGGACCGCAGCAGAACGCTGCCATCCAGCCTGTCATCTCGCAGACACTGAGAAGCGCAGGCATGCTTGCGCTCCTCAGTGTCTCTCTGTGACGGCATAAAGTTGAGACGAGTTCATGTCCAATGAACTCGGCTCACCTCATGCATGTCACTGACAGCGTGGGAAAATTCTCCTGCACTCAGCGCTTCAGCGTGAGAATTCTCCCACGCTGTCAGTGACGTGCATGAGGTGAGCCGAGTTCATTGTTGGCTCATCTGGATGCCGTCACAGAGAGACACTGAGGAGCGCAAGCATGCCTGCGCTTCTCAGTGTCCGCGGGAAGACAGGCTGGATGGCAGCGTTCTGCTGCGGTCCAGCCTGTCATCTCAATGTAGCAGAGCTGGAGCCGTCGTGGGAACCATGGAAAGGTAAGGATGATGTTGGTTTATTATTTTACTTTTATTGCAGGAGATCGTTGGCTTCAGCTGGAATGGGTGTGATGGTAAGTATGGTTCAATTTAGAACAATAAAGAATTGTGTGTTTATTTCAATTAAAGGACTTTATTCTGGGTGTTTGTGTTTTTTTTTTAACTTTGACTATGGGGTTAGTAATGGGGGTGTCTTATAGACGCCTCTCCATTACTAACCTGGGCTTGATGTCAGCTGGCATTATAAGCTGACATCAACCCCAGCCCTATTACCCCACTGCCACCGCTACAGGGCAGTGGGAAGAGCGAGGCTAAGTGCCAGAATTGGCGCATCCTATGGATGCGCCATTTCTGGGGCGGCTGACGGCTGGTGTTTCTAGCCTGGGAGGGGGCCAATATTCATGGCTCCCTTCCTGGGCTATTAATATCAGCCCCCAGCTGTCTGCCTAGCCTTTGCTAGCTATTAAAATAGGGGGGACCCCACGTCATTTTTTTGGGGGGGTCCCCCATTTTAATAGCTAGTAAGGGCTAGGTATTCAGCTGGGGGCTGATATTAGTAGCCTGGGAAGCTCCGTGGGTATTACCCCCTTCCAAGGCTTCAAACATCTGCCCCAGCTGTCTGCTTAACCTCCGCTAGAGACTAAAATTAAGGGGAACCCCACGCCAATTTTTTTTTAAATAAATCCTTTATTTTAACACTAAATGACAAGTACAGTAATCAACACTATCACTGTACTTCATATATATGTGACTGACATGTTTCTATCTATCTAATCTATGTATGATTCTCTATTCCTTCTATTCTAAATTGTCGGGTACAGATGCTGAATTGCCGGCCGGCTTTCTTAAAGAGACGTTGCATGAAAACACTATTATTTTTTTAAAGAAATCCTTTACACTAAATGATAAGTACAGTAAGCAACACTGTCACTGTACTTCATATATATGTGACTGACAAGTTTCTATCTATCTAATCTATGTGTGATTCTCTATTCTTTCTGTTATAAATTGTCGGGTACCGCTGCTGAATTGCCGGCAGGCTTTTTTAAAGAGACGGTGCATGAAAACACTATTATTTTTTTAAGTAAATCCTTTACACTAAATGACAAGTACAGTAAGCAACACTGTCCCTGTACTTCATATATATGTGACTGACATGTTTCTATCTATCTAATCTATGTGTGAAGCTCTATTCTTTCTGTTGTAAATTGTCGGGTACCGGTGTATGCGCTGATGAATTGCCGGCTTTTCGCATAATACATTCTACATTATTCTTAGTTGTTTTACTTCATGTAGAATTAACCTACAAGGAAAGAAAGGGTTTATTTTCATTCCGATATTAGTGTCCCATTGACTTGCATTGGTTTCCGGTATCGGAATCGGCGATATCCGATACTTTTTGAGTATCGGTCCAATCCAATCCGATACGATATTTCCTGATATCGGAAGGTATCGCTCAACACTAGTTATAGGGCATGCAGTGAGTGCAATGCCTACCAAAAATTTCGAGGCACTCCAATGCCCCTTGGAAGTGACATGGAGGTCAGAGGGCCTTAACTAAACCGTTTTTTCCATTTATAGCAACTGGGTCTCCTTTGCACTTTTGGCCTTAGCAGTGAATGGAAGGCTTTCCAAAAATTATGAGGAACAGTAATGCCCCTTGAAATAGACGTGGATTACAGCATACTAAAAACCTTCTACCCATTATTGGGGAGTGGGTCTCCCTTAGTGTTCGCCTATGCATTGTAAAGGAAAAGCTGACTAAAAATAGGAGGAAATGCAATGCCCGTTGGAAGAATAGTGGAGTTCGCAGTGGAATAAAAAGACAATATCAATTCCCCTTGAAAAAGTGGAGGAGGTTGCAGTAGCTTAACAAGACGGTTTTAATGCCCCTGGGAAAAGTGGTGGAGGTTGCAGTAGTTTAACAAGATGGATTTAATGCCCCTTGGAAGAGACGTGGAGGTTGCAGTAGCTTAACAAGACGGTTTTAATGCCCCTTGGAAGAGATGTGGAGGTCGCAGTAGCTTAACAAGACGGTTTTAATGCCCCTTGGAAGAGACATGGAGGTCGCAGTAGCTTAACAAGACGGTTTTAATGCCCCTGGAAAAGTGGCGGAGGTCGCAGTAGCTTAACAAGACGGTTTTAATGGCCCCTTGGAAGAATGGTGTAGTTCGCAGTGGAATAAAAAGACAATATCAATGCCCCTGGGAAAAGTGGTGGAGGTCGCAGTAGCTTAACAAGACAGTTTTATTGCCCCTTGGAAGAGACGTGCAGGTCGCAGTGGAATAAAAAGACAATATCAATGCCCCTGGGAAAAGTGGTGGAGGTCGCAGTAGCTTAACAAGATTGTTTTAATCCCCCTTGGAAGAGACGTGGAGGTCACAGTGGAATAAAAAGACAATATCAATGCCCCTGGGAAAAGTGGTGGAGGTCGCAGTAGCTTTACAAGATGGTTTTAATGCCCCTTGGAAGAGACATGGAGGTGGCAATAGCTTAACAAGACGGTTTTAATGCCCCTTGGAAGAGACGTGTAGGTCGCAGTAGCTTAACAAGATGGTTTTAATGCCCCTGGGAAAAGTGGTGGAGGTCACAGTGGAATAAAAAGACAATATCAATGCCCCTGGGAAAAGTGGTGGAGGTCGCAGTAGCTTAACAAGACGGTTTTCATGCCCCTTGGAAGAATGGTGGAATTCGCAGTGGAATAAAAAGACAATATCAATGCCCCTTGAAAAAGTGGTGGAGGTCGCAGTAGCTTAACAAGATGGTTTTAATGCCCCTTGGAAGAGACGTGGAGGTCGCAGTGGAATAAAAAGACAATATCAATGCCCCTGGGAAAAGTGGTGGAGGTCGCAGTAGCTTAACAAGATGGTTTTAATGCCCCTTGGAAGAGACGTGGAGGTCGCAGTAGCTTAACAATATGGTTTTAATGCCCCTTGGAAGAGAGGTGGAGGTCGCAGTAGCTTAACAAGACGGTTTTATTGCCCCTTGGAAGAGACGAGGAGGTCGCAGTAGCTTAACAAGACAGTTTTAATGCCACTTGGAAGAATGGTGGAGGTCGCAGTAGCTTTACAAGACTTTTTTAATGCCTCTGGGAAAGGTGGTGGAGGTCGCAGTAGCTTAACAAGACGGTTTTAATGCCCCTTGGAAGAGAAGTGGAGGTCGCAGTAGCTTAACAAGACGGTTTTAATTCCCCTGGAAAAGTGGCGGAGGTCGCAGTAGCTTAACAAGACAGTTTTAATTGCCCCTTGGAAGAATGGTGTAGCTCGCAGTGGAATATAAAGACAATATCAATGCCCCTGGGAAAAGTGGTGGAGGTCGCAGTAGCTTAACAAGACAGTTTTAATGCCACTTGGAAGAATGGTGGAGGTCGCAGTAGCTTTACAAGACGTTTTTAATGCCCCTGGGAAAGGTGTTGGAGGTCGCAGTAGCTTAACAAGACGGTTTTAATGCCCCTTGGAAGAGAAGTGGAGGTCGCAGTAGCTTAACAAGATGGTTTTAATGCCCCTGGAAAAGTGGCGGAGGTCGAAGTAGCTTAACAAGACGGTTTTAATTGCCCCTTGGAAGAATGGTGTAGTTCGCAGTGGAATAAAAAGACAATATCAATGCCCCTGGGAAAAGTGGTGGAGGTCGCAGTAGCTTAACAAGACAGTTTTATTGCCCCTTGGAAGAGACGTGCAGGTCGCAGTGGAATAAAAAGACAATATCAATGCCCCTGGGAAAAGTGGTGGAGGTCGCAGTAGCTTAACAATATTGTTTTAATCTCCCTTGGAAGAGACGTGGAGGTCGCAGTGGAATAAAAAGACAATATCAATGCCCCTGGGAAAAGTGGTGGAGGTCGCAGTAGCTTATCAAGATGGTTTTAATGCCCCTTGGAAAAGTGGTGGAGGTCACAGTGGAATAAAAAGACAATATCAATGCCCCTGGGAAAAGTGGTGGAGGTCGCAGTAGCTTAACAAGACGGTTTTCATGCCCCTTGGAAGAATGGTGGAATTCACAGTGGAATAAAAAGACAATATCAATGCCCCTTGAAAAAGTGGTGGAGGTCGCAGTAGCTTAACATGATGGTTTTAATGCCCCTTGGAAGAGACATGGAGGTCACAGTGGAATAAAAAGACAATATCAATGCCCCTGGGAAAAGTGGTGGAGGTCGCAGTAGCTTAACAAGATGGTTTTAATGCCCCTTGGAAGAGAGGTGGAGGTCGCAGTAGCTTAACAAGATGGTTTTATTGCCCCTTGGAAGAGACATGGAGGTTGCAGTAGCTTAACAAGACAGTTTTAATGCACTTGGAAGAGACGTGGAGGTCGCAGTAGCTTAACAAGATGGTTTTAATGCCCCTGGGAAAGGTGGTGGAGGTCTCAGTAGCTTAACAAGACGGTTTTAATGCCCCTTGAAAGAGACGTGGAGGTCGCAGTAGCTTAACAAGATGGTTTTAATGCCCCTTGGAAGAGACGTGGAGGTCGCAGTAGCTTAACAAGACGGTTTTAATGCCCCTGGGAAAAGTGGTGGAGGTCGCAGTAGCTTAACAAGACGGTTTTAATGCCCCTTGGAAGAGAGGTGGAGGTCGCAGTAGCTTATCAAGATAGTTTTAATGTCCCTGGGAAAAGTGGTGGAGGTCGCAGTAGCTTAACAAGACGGTTTTCATGCCCCTTGGAAGAATGGTGGAATTCGCAGTGGAATAAAAAGACAATATCAATGCCCCTTGAAAAAGTGGTGGAGGTCGCAGTAGATTAACAAGATAGTTTTAATGCCCCTTGGAAGAGACGTGGAGGTAGCAGTGGAATAAATTGACGATATCAATGCACCTGCGAAAAGTGGTGGAGGTCACAGTAGCTTAACAAGATGGTTTTCATGCCCCTAAGAAGAGCCTTGCAGTACAGCATATTAAAACATTATTCCCATTATTGGGGAGTGGGTCTCCCATAGTCTTTGCCAATGCCTTCAAAGCAAAAGCTGCCAAAAATTAGGATGGAGGAACTTGCAATGCTGGCAACACGGACCACGGTCACCCTGGTGGTATAGTGGTGGTGGAGGCTGAGGATAGGGAGAAGAGCAAAGAACAGCCGAAATGAGGAAGTGTATAACCATGTGTGGGTGTGAAGCGGTGCATGGGAATACATCTCCCGAAATAACACAGTGGATTTGACTTTAAGTTACTCTGCTGTCATTTGGTGGTGATGAGAAGTCTGGCCCAATCCAGCCCTTGTTCATTTTGATAAAGGTCAGCTTGTCAGCATTGTCAGTTGAAAGGCGAGTGCGCTTATCAGTTATAATTCCCCCAGAGCACTAAAAACACGCTCCGATAACACGCCAGCGGCAGGGCAGGCCAGGACCTCCAAGGCGTACAGAGCGAGTTCATTCCAATTGTCCAGCTTGGATACCCAAATATTAAAAGGCACAGAGGAATCACGGAGGACGCTGGTACGGTCGGCAAGGTACTCCCTCACCATCTTTTGAAACTTTCCACGCATTGTGAGAGTACCCCACGCCTCAGGGCCTGTAAGCTGGGCGGGTCTCAGAAAACTGTCCCAGAATGTTGACAGTGTTCCCCTGCTGGATTCGACTTGCGTCTCTCTCTCTCGCCTGTATGCCTTGGTTGGTCAACGAACTGTGACCTCTGCCGCTAGCGTGTTCAGTTGGGAATTTTTTTAACTGTTCTGCAGCAAGGGCCTTCTGGTACTGCCACATTTTTGTAGACCTCTCCACCTCAGGAATAAGACAGTGAAAGTTCTCCTTGTAGCGGGGGTCTAAAAGTGTCACCAACCAGTAATGACTGTCACCCAACATTTAGACAATGCGAGGGTCACGGTTAAGGCAGCGTAACATAAAGTCAGCCATACGTGCCAGACTGGTAACGGGCAAGACTTATGTGTCCTCACCAAGATGAAGACTGACCATGCTCTCCTCCTCCTCCTCCCCCCTGTCCTCAGGCCACCCACGCTGAACCAACTGTATAACAGTTGTACAGGTACTACCGTCTACAGCGCACGATACCAGCTCCTGTTCTTCCTCCTCCTCCTCCTCCTCTCCCTCATTGTCCCCCAATGCACGTTGGGATAAGATGAGGCTGGGCTGTGTGTAATCGCCCATTACGGGTTCTTGATCCAGCTCATCATACTCTGGCTGCAATGCCTCCTCTTTAATTCTCTGCAGAGAGCGTTGCAAAAGACAGACAAGTGGGATGCTGACCCAAATGATGGCGTCATCGCCACTCACCATCTTGGTGGACTCCTCAAAGTTTGTCAGGATGGTACATATGTCAGACATTCAAGTCCACTCCTGAGGTCTTATGTGTGGAGTCTGACCTGAATATCGACAGCCTTGTTGCAGCTGGTACTCCACAACTGCTCTCTTCTGCTCACAAATCCTTTGCAACATGTGGAGGGTAGAGTTCCAACGTGTGGGGATATCACACACCGAGTCGGTGTGCCGGAAGATGCAAACGCTGCTGCAACACAGCAAGGGCTGCGGAAGCTGTAGCCGACTTCCGAAAATGAGCTGACAGGCGGCGTACTTTAATGAGCAGTTCTGGAGACTCAGGGTATGATTTAAGAAACCGCTAAACCACGAGGTTATGTACATGAGCCAGGCATGGTACGTGTGTGATCTCGCCTTGCCTCAGAGCCGCCACCAGGTTACGGCCATTGTCACACACGACCATGCCTGGATGTAGGTTCAGCAGTCTCAGCCACAGATCTGCCTTCTCTTTCTCAACTGTCCACAACTCACAAGCAGTGTGAAGTTTATCACCTAAGCTTATGAGTTTCAGCACAGCCTGTTGCCGCTTGGCTGAGGCAGTACTGCAGTGCTTCCAGCTTGTAACTGATGTGGTGATTTCTGAGATGGAGGCTGAACATGAGGAGGAGGAGGAGGATGATGCACAGGAGCTGTACACTGTGGGGGCAACTCTGACTGACACAGGGCCCACAATCCTCGGTGTGGGGAGGATGTGTTCCGTCCCAAGGTCCGACTAGGTCCCGACTTCCACTATGTTGACCCAGTCTGTCGTCAGGGAGATGTACCATCCCTGGCCACAAGCACTTGTCCACGTGTCCGTTATCAGGTGGACTCTCCCAGTAACTGCGTTGTTGAGGGCACGGCAGATGTTTTGGGACATGTGCTTGTGTACAGTCATGGCCAAAAGTGTTGAGAATGAGACAAATAGTAATTTTTCCAAAGTTTACTGCTTCATTTTTTGTAATGGCAATTTGCATATACTCCTGAATGTCAAAGAGTGATCAGCTTAACAGCAATTACTGTACTTGCAAAGTCAATATTTGCCCAGAAAATGAACTTTAACCCCCAAAACACATTTCAACATCATTGCAGTCCTGCCTTAAAAGTAGCAGCTAACATCGTTTTAGTGATTGATCCATTAACACAGGTGTGGGTGTTGATGAGGACAGGGCTGGCGATCAATCAGTCATGATTAAGTAAGAATGACATCACTGGACACTTTAAAAGGAGGCTGGTTCTTGGTATCATTGTTTCTCTTCAGTTAACCATGGTTATCTCTAAAGAAACACGTGCAGCCATCATTGCACTGCACAAAAATGGCCTAACAGGGAAGAGTATCGCAGCTACAAAGATTGCACCTCAGTCAACAATCTATCGCATCATCAAGAACTTCAAGGAGAGAGCTTTCATTGTTGTCAAAAAGGCTCCAGGGCGCCCAAGAAAGACCAGCAAGCGCCAGGACCGCATCTTAAAACTGTTTCAGCTGCGGGATCGGACTACCAGCAGTGCCGAGCTTGCTCAGGAATGGCAGCAGGCTGGTGTGAGTGCTTCTGCACAAACTGTGAGGCGGAGACTCTTTGAATAAGGGCTGGTTTCAAGGAGGGCAGCAAAGAAGCCACTTCTCTTCAGAAAAAACATCAGGGACCGACTGATATTCTGCAAAAGGTACAGGGAGTGGACTGCTGGGGACTGAGGCAAAGTCATTTTCTCAGATGAATCCCCTTTTCGATTGTTTGGGACATCTGGAAAACAGCTTATTCGGAGAAGAAGAGGTGAGCGCTACCACCAGTCTTGTCTCATGACAACTGTAAAGCATCCTGAAACCATTCATGTGTGGGGTTGCTTCTCAGCCAAGGGAATCGGCTCACTCACAGTCTTGCCTAAAAACACAGCCATGAATAAAGAATTTTACCAGAATGTCCTCCAAGAGCAACTTCTCCCAACCATCCAAGAGCAGTTTGGCGCCCAACAATGCCTTTTCCAGCATGATGGAGCACCTTGCCATAAAGCAAAGGTGATAACTAAATGGCTCATGGAACAAAACATAGAGATTTTGGGTCCATGGCCTGGAAACTCCCCAGATCTTAATCCCATTGAGAACTTGTGGTCAATCATCAAGAGACGGGTGGACAAACAAAAACCAACAAATTCTGGCAAAATGCAAGCATTGATTATGCAATAATGGACTGCTATCAGTCAGGATTTGGTCCAAAAGTTGATTGAGAGCATGCCAGGGAGAATTACAGAGGTCTTGAAGAAGGGGCAACACTGCAAATATTGACTTGCTGCATTAACTCATTCTAACTGTCAATATAACCTATTGGTACTCATAATATGATTGCAATTATATTTCTGTATGTGATATAAACATCAGACAAACACTAATAAAAAACCAGAGGCCAGCAGATCATGTGAAAATATAATTTTGGTGTCATTCTCAAAACTTTTGGCCATGACTGTAGTGCGGTGATGGCACACGGGGCAAAATAGTGTCGGCTGGGGACCGACTACCGAGGGACTGCCACCGCCATAAGGTTGCAGAAGGACTCCGTCTCCACCAGCCTAAAAGGCAGCATTTCCAACGCAAGCAGTCGTGAAATTAGGACTGTGGCCTGTGGGGCATTGGCTGCAAATTTGCGCTTTCGTTCAAAGCTCTGGGATATGGACAATTGAACGCTGTGGCTGGACGTGGACGTTGATGCTGTTTCTTGAGAAACTGCCATAACAAGTAAAGACTGAGAGGAGGGGGCATCTTTGCATGCAGTATGGACAGGGGATTGCCTTGCAAGCACAACAAGGGGTTCTATTACATGCACAACAGCGGAAGAAGCAGTGGTGACACCCACTAACACTGGTCGTGGACCCTGGGGTTCGCTCCATAAAGTCGGGTGCTTTGCTCCCATGTGCCTGATCTTGCTGGTGGTGGTCAGGCTGGTAGTTTTGTCACCCCTGCTGATGCTGGCATGGCAGGTGGTACAAATGGCCTTTTTGGGGATATCAGCAGAGTCTTTAAAAAAATTCCAGACTCTGGAAGACCTTACGGTTGTACTGGCAACGTCCCGCGTGTTGGTGTTACGGGGAACTGTTGCCCGCCTTCTGTGTGTGGCCACCACACTGCTTCTTCCTGCCTGTTGGGGTACTCTGCCTCCCTCCCCCTATGTGCTGCTGGCCTCGCTCTGCGTGTCCTCCTGCCACGTTGGGTCAGTTACTAGATCATCCACCACCTCCTCCTCTTCCACTTGCACACCACGATCCTGCTCCTCACTTCGTGGCAATTGTGTCTCATCATCGTCCACCTCTTGTGACAAATTGCCAGCGTCGACTTCCTGTGGCCGTGGCTGTTCAAATATTTGGGCATCGCTACATGGGATCTCCTCTTCCACCACTTCAAGCGGAGCAGGCGAGGGGCACAAATATGGAAATGGACCAGTGAACAGCTCTTCAAAGAGTCCAAGTGTGGGATCAGTTGCTGTCTGACTGCACTCGGCATGGTGGGAGAAAGGATCATCAGAGTGAGGAGGAGAATGCGGTCGAGACTCACGGCTACTAAAACTTGACCGTGTGGAAGACAGACCGGAGGTGGTGGTGCCCAGGTAACTGGAAGTATTATCTGCTATCCAATTAATAACCTGTTCACACTGATCATTTCGCAATACTGGTGTTGTAGTGTGCTTCCCTAGTAATTCGGTCAAGAAGTGGGAGCGAGAAGATGTGGCTGTTGGTTGTGGCACATTTTCACCTTGGCCACAGCCCCGTCCTCTACACGTGCCATCACCAGAACGTCCAGTTCCACGTCCCTTGCCACATGCCTTGCCCATTGTAAATGAAGTAAAATAGCTTACACTCTCACTATCAATGAAAAAAGGGTAATAAAAAGTAGATTAGAACCGTGGAAGAGGAAAACCACAGTTCTATTCCTCTGGCCTACACCAGGCTCTTTTAAACAGATATATTGGTGTCTGACCAGTCAGAAAGACACTATTACAGTTTTTTTTTACTGCAAAAAATGCGAAAAACAGAATAATACAGAGATTTGACCCGTAGAACTGCAAAACCACAGTTACAGTTATGTGGCGTACACCAGACTCTTTTAAACAGATATATTGGTGTCTGACCAGTCAGGGAGACACTATTCCAGTTTTTTTTTACGGCAAAAAATGCTAAAAGCAGGATAATACAGAGATTTGACCCGTGGAACTGCAAAACCACAGTTATAGTTATGTGGCGTACACCAGACTCTTTTAAACAGATATATTGGTGTCTGACCAGTCAGGGAGACACTATTCCTGTTTTTTTTTACGGCAAAAAATGCTAAAAGCAGGATAATACAGAGATTTGTCCCGTGGAACTGCAAAACCACAGTTATAGTTATGTGGCGTACACCAGACTCTTTTAAACAGATATATTGGTGTCTGACCAGTCAGGGAGACACTATTCCAGTTTTTTTTTACGGCAAAAAATGCTAAAAGCAGGATAATACAGAGATTTGACCCGTGGAACTGCAAAACCACAGTTATAGTTATGTGGCGTACACCAGACTCTTTTAAACAAATATATTGGTGTCTGACCAGTCAGGGAGACACTATTACGTTTTTTTTTTACGGCAAAAAAATGCCGAAAGCAGGATAATACAGAGATTTGACCCGTGGAACTGCAAAACCACAATTATAGTTATGTGGCATACACCAGACTCTTTTAAACAGATATATTGGTGTCTGACCAGTCAGGGAGACACTATTCCTGTTTTTTTTTACGGCAAAAAATGCTAAAAGCAGGATAATACAGAGATTTGTCCCGTGGAACTGCAAAACCACAGTTATAGTTATGTGGCGTACACCAGACTCTTTTAAACAGATATATTGGTGTCTGACCAGTCAGGGAGACACTATTCCAGTTTTTTTTTACGGCAAAAAATGCTAAAAGCAGGATAATACAGAGATTTGACCCGTGGAACTGCAAAACCACAGTTATAGTTATGTGGCGTACACCAGACTCTTTTAAACAAATATATTGGTGTCTGACCAGTCAGGGAGACACTATTACGTTTTTTTTTTACGGCAAAAAAATGCCGAAAGCAGGATAATACAGAGATTTGACCCGTGGAACTGCAAAACCACAATTATAGTTATGTGGCATACACCAGACTCTTTTAAACAGATATATTGGTGTCTGACCAGTCAGGGAGACACTATTACTGTTTTTTTTTACGGCAAAAAATGCCAAAAGCAGGATAATTCAGAGATTTGACCCGTGGAACTGCAAAACCACAGTTCTAATTTTCTGGCCTACACCAGACTCTTTTAAACAGATATATTGGTGTCTGACCAGTCAGGGAGACACTATTACAGTTTTTTTTATGGCAAAAGTTGCCAAAAACAGGATAATACAGAGATTTGACCCGTGGAACTGCAAAACCACAGTTATAGTTATGTGGTGTACACCAGACTCTTTTAAACAGATATATTGGTATCTGACCAGTCAGGGAGACACTATTACAGCTTTTTTTATGGGAAAAAATGCCAAAAGCAGGATAATACAGAGATTTGACCCGTGGAACAGCAAAACCACAGTTCTATTTTTCTGGCCTACACCAGACTCTTTTAAACAGATATATTGGTGTCTGAACAGTCACAGACACACTCAATTGTTTTTTTTGGGGGGGGGGAATACAAAAAGGTATATAAAACTCATATTTGTTCAGTCTGACTGAGGAAAAAAAAATACAGGATTTAGATGAAAAACAAAATAATTTTTCCTGGCCCCCTGAGACCGGGGTGATAAGTTTAGCAATTTGACCAACAGGAGCACACAGGACTGTAATGCAGTGTTTACTGGTATAACCACTGCGTCTCCTATACAGCCTGCCTGCCTGCCTGATATATGGGATGGATATTAGTCCTGAGAAGGACTGTTTGTTTGATTTGGCAGGCTTTGGAGACCCTACACAGCCTATTTCGCACTATATATCTCTCCCTAACTCAGCAGCACCCTCTCTACACTGTCTGATCTGAAGCGACTGTGTCCAAGATGGCGGCTTCCGGTTTTAAATACTCGAGGTGACGCTGTGCGGCCAGCCAATCACTGTAATGCCCACAAACAACATGGCTGCGGCATTACAGTGACTGGCTGGCAATCCCTGCATGTTCATTGGCTCTGTAAAAAGCGCCAAACATGCAGGGCGGAGACCCGAGCTCCCGTCCGAGTAACCCGGAAATGCTCACCGAACATCCCGAGTAGTAAGATGCTCGGGTGAGTAACGAGCAGTGTCGAGCATGCTCGCTCAACACTAACTGTTTGTTAAGATGGATATGTGTAATGTATGTTTTTTCTCCCTACACTACCTAATACACAAGCAAATCTCTCCCTGATGCAGCAGCACTTCTCCCTACTCTGTCTGATTTCGGAGTGACTGTGACGATCATGGTGGCGCCAGGTCTGATATATACCTGATGAAGCCGTGCGGCCAGCCAATCACTGTAATGCCACAACTACCATGGCTGCGGCATTACAATGAGTGGCAGGCAATCCCTGCACGTTGATTGGCGCTCTAAAGATTGCCAAACATGCAGGGAGGGGACCTGAGCATCTGCCCGAGCATCTCGCAAGTACTCGGCAAGCTCCGAGCATCTCGAATACTGAGATGCTCAGGCGAGTACCGAGTATTTGCTAGTATGCTCGCTCATCACTAGTTAGAAGACATAATAACATAAACAAGGCAATGCAGAAAAAAAAAGTTAATCACTTTATTTCATCAAATAGGATGTAAAAAAACAACATATTATTAACATAGCAAAACCCAACACAGAGTGAAGAATCAAAAAGAGAGAATTAGGGGGAGACACATGGAAAAAAGGACTTAGATGTACACCGCGGAGGCACACATGTAAATAGCTCAGGAGTATATAGGGGTAGACAAGAAAAGCCAAAATAAATAGAGCTGAAATAATAGGAAGTCTGACATGGAACAGATCTTTGTGACAAAGTTGATCAAAGCACAAAGTTCGCTACCCACAAATTGCAGAGCTGTATGGTTTGTAACGTGAAGACAACCTTAAGGTTACAATATATTTCCAGTGATGGAAAAAGAGCAAAATAGTAAAAAATTATTGACGTATGGAATTAGGACCACTTTGAGATAAATATGACTTTTGGATCATTTTAAATTTTTTAGGAATTGTGGTTACCAAAAGAGGACAAGAAGCAATATTGGTATCTCAATTTTTGTTTGCTTTTAAGTGTTTAGTTGTGTTTCTTTGGCCGAATATATTTATCTTTTTAATTTTTTACATTTCTTATTTTTAATGGGGAAAAAAGGGTGATCCATTTTTTTATATTTTTATTTATATTTTATAACACTTTTTAAATTTTTACTTTATTTTTTCAGAAATTGACTGCAGCATTTAAATGGATTAAATACAGCGATTGGAGCAAGTTCCAGTTGCTGCATTTGCAGTTCCACATAATCCAAGTAATCTGAAAGCAACATAATGTAAATATAGACAGCTTGATTGAAACGATGTGTCACTTACAGGGCTGCTTGCTGTAGTTTTTAAAAAAAATCACTGTTTTAGCAACAGGAGATTATCAATAGGGGACTAGTAAACCTGCGGTCATATAGTCCTCCATAATAATGAGCTTTGTATAAACCTGACCCCCTTCACATATTAGCAGCTTTCTGTCTATGCACAGTGTACACAGAAACCTGCCAATCAGTGGTGTGAGTGGGGTTATACAGAGCTCAGCAATCAGAGAACTGCTAGATCTGTAGCAGATAAAAGAGATTTTATAAAAATCACTGCAAGCAGCTCAGTAAGTGACACATCATTGCAATCAGGAACTTTGCCCCTACATAATGCTACTCTCAGATGGGCTATCAAAAATCTACTGACAGATTTCCTTTAACAACCAATGATAAAATGTACATCAAAGGTCATGAAGGGGTTAAGATAGGAAATGCTGGAATTTTGGAAATTTTTACTGCTGTATTTCCTGCATTTTCTTGTTTGTGTTTGTTAGGGTGAATTTACAGTAGCTGATTATAGTTTCCCTAGGAACGTCCCTAGGCTAGAGCAAGTAGGCTGTCAATCGCCCTACAAATAAACAAAACACTGATTCAATGAGTGAAATGATTTTTAATCTTGCTTAACCACTTTACTGCCTGGGACGTATTAGTACGCACCAGGCTGTCACCCCCCGGCGGTGAGCCCACACTGAACCGGGCACATGTCAGCTGATTCTTACAGCTGACATGTGCCCTCAACAGCCGCGGGTGGAATCGCGATCCACCGACGGCTGTTAACTAGTTAACATCGCCGCGCCGGAAGCGCGTCACTTACCTTGCCCATCGGTGACCCCGTCACGTGATCGCGGGTCACTGATGGGTGGGCATGACAACCCTGGGTCTGCAGCAGACCCCAGTGGTTGTCATGTGCTGAGCGCTATGAGCGCCACCTAGTGGTCGGCGCTCATAGCACAGGGGCATTTCTGCTACATAGAGGTGATCTGCTCATCACCTCTATGTAGCAGAGGCGATCAGACAAGTGCTGCTTCTAGTCTCCTATGGAGACTATAGAAGCATGCAAAAAGTGAAAAAATTAAAAAAAAAAAATATAAAAGTTTAAATCACCCCCCTTTCGCCCCATTCAAAATAAAATAATAAAAAAAACACATACACATATTTGGTATCGCCCCATTCAGAATCGACCGGTCTATCAATATAAACAAAAGAATTAATCCGATCGGTGAAAGGCGTAACGAGAAGAAAATTCTAAACTCCAGAATTAAGTTTTTTGGTCGCCGCAACATTGCAATATAATGCAACAACGGGCGCTCAAAACATCAGATCTACCCCAAAATGATATCAATAAAAACTTCAGCTCGGCATGCAAAAAATAAGCCTTCTCCCGGCCCAAGATCCCAAAAAATGGAGACGCTATGGGTCTTGGAAAATGGCGCCATTTTTTTTTTTTTTTTTTTTTTTTAGCCAACTTTGGAATTTTTTTTCACCGCTTAACTAAAAAAAGAACCTGTACATGTTTGGTCCCTACGAACTCGTAATGACCTGGAGAGTAAGAATGGAAGGTCAGTTTTAGCATTCAGTGAATATGGTAAAAAAATTAAAAAAAAACATCTGTGGTATTGCACTTTCTTTGTAATTTCACCGCACTTGGAATTTTTTTGCTGTTTTCTCGTACACGATATGGTAAAACCATTAATGTCGTTCAAAAGTACAACTCATCCCACAAAAAATAAGCCCTCACACGGCCATATTGACCAAAAAATAAAAAAGCTATGGCTCAGGGAACAAGAGGAGCAAAAAACGAAAATTCAAAAACGAAAAATCCCAGGGTCCTTAAGGGGTTAAAAATCGTCGTTCCAGGCAGCACACTGTCCTATGTAAACAGGATATGCCTAGAATAATGACGGTCTGTGCACACAGAACAATTTATTACTAATTATTATGTGTACTGGGAAAGGGTGGTTGATCTGCCTAAATAGGCTACTAAATGACTGCCATTCTGCAAACTTGTAACCGATTGGTGGTCATTCAACGACAAGTGTAAACCCACCACAAGTGTTCCAATAATAATTTATGGTGAGAATTTTCCAATCCGTATCTGTTTATAACAAAGCTTTATCAAGTATTTTCTAATATTTTCAGGACCCTTCCATAGATTAGAGAAGTTAATGATAATAATAACTATATTAGAAAAAAAAACAATTCCGATTTCTTTTCCTTGACCACCACTAAAAGATAAATCTTCAAAAGCCAGAAATTCCTACAGCGCCTATGTTTTATTGATCACTGTTCCTTTAGCAGGTTGCATTCATCAAGAAATTGAAAATCAATTTTAACAAATGTTGAAGGATAGCTTTAAAATGTGCTACATGGAAGAGCCTTTTTATTTTAGATTTCATTGGACTTTTTTCCATTACAAAGAAAAACAAAGGGCGGCAATTGTGCTGCGTACTAATATTTATGAACTGCATTGTCAATCTTCTTTACACACCTCATCTATAAAGTAATGGAGTAAAGAAGACCTATCTGGAATAAGGAAGCACTAAAAGGCAAGGGATGGAATACATTTTATTAAAAGCTATTAAATGTTATTTTCTGCATTTGCCAACGTATTTTAAGATTGATCAACCTTGTAAGCAAAGGGTAAAAAATGCATTTAATAAAATAGTTTCTGTCCCTCCTTTTTAAAATAATGTTTACTTATTTAGAAGGCCTATCAGAACTATTTTTATTAATGTCTTGTCATTTAGTGTGCATTAACATTGTTAAAATATTATTTATTTATCTTACTCATTGCTGATATGATCATTTTGATTTTTTGACCTGACAGCTTCCCCTTTTAGATTTTTGTCAGCTGTAGTGGTGTCCTGGAAAACTAAATTCCTATTGCTTCCAACATCTCCCAACATATGCACAAATATCTTACCCTATTTAATCCAGGCATTATGTAGATATTTTTGCACTCAGTGACTTAGAGGGAACCTGTTGTCACATTTTTCCATAAGAAGTAGTGTTATGACTATTAGGCGCTTGTCCCAGAATAAAAAGTACATTGTAGAGATCTGATTTACCTTTTATAAGAAATCTAGCATTGTGGTCAAAAGCAAATAAGGCTTGAAGTGCAATGCTAGTGTGTCAAGAAGAAGTAGACCAAGTGCATTGACAAACCCCCAATGCACTTCCAGCCTGTTTTAAATATTGCTTCTATTCTAGATTTATTATGACTGGCACATCGGATCTCTACAAAAGGTGCATTTTTTTGGGGGGGTGGGGATTGGGGGATGCACCTATGTGGCCATTCCACTACTTCCATTTGGAAAAACTTTCTAACTGGTTCCCTACCAAAGCAAGCAATTCCTCCATGACAACACTGAGAGGTTATCATCATCATCAGTAGTGCAGTCTCAAGCTTTTGGCCTGAAACTGCAAGTGAAAGAAACATTATCATGGAAGTAAGATATTTACATATTTTTTATTGTTCATTAAATTACATTTTAGAATTTTTTTCTGTTAGGTTTCCTGTACAACTAATTTTCTTTTTCTCTAAAATAGAAACCTTAAACTTACCTGGACTTCCAAGAGCATTCAATGTGTAGGACACATCTCAGCAGAAGGTAATATATATTAGACTTTGAGGTTAACTTAAATACTACAATTGCTTCTGTCACCTTAGTATATTTTGAGAGTCAAATTTTGGTGACAAATGATGGCAGGAGTTTGCATTTGCTTTCAGTGGAATGCCAATTTGAATGCAGTTGGAAGTCATTTTCTTTTCTCACATAACACTCAAAGAACGGTAGCTGATTATTTGACACAATTAGAATGTGCTCAATTAAATACTTCAAAACTTTTACAGTCAATATTGTTTCAAGAGAAAAATGAGAAATGTTTTATCAAAAGCCCTATTTGAAACCACGTGCCTTCGTTCCCCATAGCTTGTTCTTCCCTTCAACACCTTGTGTATGATTGGACTTTGGGATTGCATCTGATGATGGATCATTCCAGAATTATTTACATGAAACCTTCTGAAAGTGCTTCTTTATTGGAAGGTTCCTGGAGACTTTATTGGTACCCAGGAAATTTTCCAATTTTTTCAGTCGTCCCGTTTTTTCTGGGAGCATCCTGAACATCCTGGTGACCTTGGCAAGTATATCTAATAATAAAAGATCACAAAGACAACCATTAGCTTGACTTAAACCTTAAGTTTCATGCTACAGTATGTCTGAAGTAGTTCATCTTAGGGTTCACCAGTTGGGTTCCTCAGCTCTTTATACTTTTGCTTCATGACTTGTATCTTCACAAAGAAGGCTTTCAAATGATTATAGATTTCAGTTACATCTGGTAATTTTATTAAAATATGTCTCATAGAAAGCAGCAGAACATTACCACTCAAGGAATATACAATAAGAGCACTTACTCTAAAGTTAAAAATTACAGGACATGATAATGAAAAACATAGGCTAAAATTGAGCATTTTTCCTAAGAAAAGCTAAGCTGTACAGACAATAAGCATTCCAATGTGTATTTTGATAATAGTAATTAGATTTTGCTATTGGCTGGTATGGTATTTTCTGTTAGTTCTTATTCTTGATTTTAGGTGGTTGCTGTGGTTTCATATTCCACTTTAGTAGCTTCTGTCATACTTATCATGAGCTCACGGACCACTTTTATTCTTCATTGTGCTACAGTATAATGATGAGACTTATTTTCTTGAGATAACTACCTGCTTACAAATATTCAGCATTTACTGTAAAATAAATACAAAATTTTGGTCATATTATGCTAGTCAAAAGGTTATATGAATAAAAACTGTCAATAAAAAGCCAATATACAACCTAACATTTCTTGTTGTAGATGATATTACACTGTCTGATTTATCAGAATTGCCTGTCAGGCTGCCAAGAAAACTAAACACAACACCAAAAGCATTTTCACTGTAGATGAATTTTATCTCCTTGAAATATAATGTTTGTGCTGTCAAATCTGATAAATCCATATGAAATAGAAAAACATCAAATATTTTCTAACTTGTTTTTTTCTATCATAGTAACTGAGGTGTGAGTAGTTCTGTAAGTAAGAATATTCAATTCAACCCGAAACTTTAAACAAATAAAAGATAGTTTATCTAAATGTAGTAATGCATATTTCA
This sequence comes from Phyllobates terribilis, assembly GCF_046119375.1. NCBI lineage: Eukaryota > Metazoa > Chordata > Amphibia > Anura > Dendrobatidae > Phyllobates > Phyllobates terribilis. Next base: position 403,393,527 of record NW_027362761.1, on the reverse strand, counting down.
GAAGGGTAGGATTTTTGCAAAACAAACAACTTATTCCACCATCATATTGACCTTCACTTGATCATTTCACAGATGTATAGAAGTAACCATGAATTTAAACAGAACTGGAAATGTCCAGTTTATGATTGATCTATAACTTTGGGGGCACAAGCTGACCTGGGAAAGTAAGAGAAAAAGGCAAAAGATAAACTCTAAAGACATTCTGTTCCAATTATTTTATGGGTGTACCTTACTCTGAAGGTGATGTAGACATATCAAGATCCAAGCTTACATGCCACCAGTCAGTGTCATAAGTGCTTCCAGGGCCATTATGGGAATAAGCGCAGAATATGGATTTTGCATTATTTCTCAACCTTTCAACTTCACTTTAACTTACAAAAATAGTTGTTAACTATACAACATGTTAGTAGTATATCATAGATATAGAAATAAAAAATATATGCATCACACATTTAAATATTATTCATTTATTTACTGAAGCTAAGCAAAATAAATTAGGTTCTTAGTTAATATTTTGATCAGACTCTTTAAGCCCACTGTCACTTACAGTGAACCTCTCAGCAGGTTCCTAATCTGACCACTGCCACCATGACACCGCGCCAGTAAGGTGAGTGACCCAGGAACTCGACAACATCTACACTGTTAGGCAAAACCATCATGGCCTCAGGCCACACAATCACGCAGGCACAGCATGGCAGCAACAATGGCCACCACACAGCATCAACATCAAGGGAACAGATAGTCTGTCCCCTCTTTTTTATTTTACTTAGTACCAAAACAGGAGTTTTTAAATTAGCAGAAGACTGAAAAGGGGATCTTGACTATCTTGCTCTCATTTCTTTGTGTGAGACCATGTGGAAGGTGAATGTTTTAGATCTATTCACTTGGTTGTGGTGCTGTGTGGAGGCCATTGTTGCTGTGATGCTGTGCCTGTGGAGTGATGTGACCTTGAGGGCTTTGCCTTACAGCATGGATGTATTTGAGCACCTAGATTGCCCCCCCAGCAATGTCTATGCTGTGCCTGACAAATTGGGGACTCACTAAAAGGTTTATCGTGATGTGGCAGTAGACCTGTTACATTCTAACCATAATGCTAACTAAGAATCCTAGGCACAATAGTTCAATGTACAAGGTTTAGATTTGAGGTCCATGTCTTTTTTATATACAGCTGTAGCATATTTTTGTAATGTCTTTCAAGGGAGTAGTCAGTTACTAGGCTTTCTAATTAGCTGCTGTCAACAGGAATCTTCCATCCTCACACCCAAAGTGTTTTCCAATAGCTACTCAGAATAGTCAAAAATCTCAAAACTAAATGTTACATCATTTCTCCTTTTCTAGATTAGGCTGTGCAGAGTTTTTGTGTTGTTTTTATTATATTGTAGAAAATATTTTGATTTCATTAAATTTATAAAAGAGCAGCTTTAATTGAAAGAAAACGCAGTTGGTAAAGATTCATTTTGTATGTTTACGTGGGTTTCCTCCGGGTTCTCCGGTTTCCTCCAACCCTCTAAAGACATACTGATAGGCAACCTAGATTATGAGCCCCAATAGGTACAGCAATGATAATTTCTGTAAGGCTGTAAAGTCCTGCAGAATATGATGGTGCTATATAAATAAGCATAATAAATAAATAATAATAAATAATCTTCCCGTTGATTTCTGCCATTCACATTTACTAAGCCCTGCTGCTGTGGTTAATCTAGTACTTTGCATTTTTCCCTGTTAAAAACCATTCTGTTAGTTGCTGCCCACTGCTCCAATTTATTTAGGTCTTTTTGAATCCTCTCTCTCTCTCTTCTCTAGTATTAGCTATCCCTCCAAGCTTTGTGTCATCAGCAAATTTAATCAGTTTACCCTCAATTCCTTCATCTAAATCATTGATAAAGATGTTGAACAATACAGGTCCCAGGACAGAGCCCTGTGGTACCCCACTTGAGACATTCATCCAACTGGATGTGAAGCCATTTACGACCACTCTTTGAGTCCGATCACTAAGCCAGTTATGAATCCACCTAACAGTTGCCTTTTCCATTCCATACTTGGTCATTTTTTCAATAAGGATGGTGTGAGATACTTTGTCAAATGCTTTGCTGAAGTCAAGATATACTATATCTACAGCATTTCCCTGATCCACCCAGTCAGTGATTCTATCATAGAAGGAAATTAAGTTAGTCTGACATGACTTGTTAGTTACAAAACCATGCTGACTCTGGTTAATCACTTCATTCTTATCCAGGTACTTACATACATGTTGTTTAACAATTTGTTCAAAGATCTTTCTTGGTATAGAAGTCAGACTCACCGGCCTATAGTTCCCTGCGTCCACCTTCTTCCCCTTTTTGAAGATAGGAACAACATTTGCTCTTCTCCAGTCTTCTGGGACTTCTCCTGTTCTCCCAGAATTTTCAAAGATTATGGAGAGTGGTTCTAAAATTTCTTCTATGATCTCCTTCAGTACTCTGTGGTGTAATTCATCTGGACCTGGAGACTTGAACTCATTTATGTTAGCTAAATATTCCCTCACAATCTCTCTGTTTACTGATAACTTGGATTCTTCTATTCCTTTAATAGGACAGTGATGATCAGTTGATGTTACATTTTCTTTCTGAGAGAAAACAGATGCAAAATAGGAATTATAAAGTTCTGCCTTCTCAACATCCTTTCTTACCATTTCACCATTTTCATCCTGTAAAAATCCTATAGCATCTTTGACTTTTCTTTTACTTTTGACATACCCCCAAAATCCTTTTTTATTGCTTTTGACATCTCTTGCAAGCCTTAATTCATTGTCAGCTTTAGCTAACCTGATACGTGCCCTGCAGGATCTGCAGACTGCATTATAATTTTCTTCCATTTGATAAACATTTCTTTCTTTCTTTTTAGCATGTGTTTAAGTTCTGTGTTCATCCATCCTGGTTTCCTTAAATGCTTCCCATTCTTCCTACTTTTCGGGATTGTTAACGATTGTGCTTTGAGAATCTCATTTTTAAAATTTTCCCATCCTTCCTTGACATTTTTGTCCCTAAGGACATCCAGCCATTGGATCCCTCCTATTCTCTTTCTGAGTCGCTTAAAATCTGCCTTTCTGAAATCTAACCTTGAAGTTTGAGTCTTCACATGTCTTCCTCCTCTAGTTATCCAAAATTCTATAATAGCATGATCGCTTCCTCCTAGGGTTCCAGCCACTTTTACCTCCTCAACCATTTCCTCCCTGTTTATAAGGATTAGATCCTAAGTAACAGATCCCCCTTGTTTTCTCCCATACCTTTTGGAAGATAAAGATGTCAGCAAGAGAGGATAAGAATTTGCTTGACCTGTTAGTTTTACTTGAGAGAGATTCCCAACAAATGTCTGGATAGTTGAAATCTCCCATGACAACTACGTCATATTTTTTGGAGAACTTGGTCATTTGATACATAAAGAGTTCATCCATATCTTCAGCTTGCCCAGGTGGCCTGTAGTAAATGCCTACAATGGTGTCCTTTCTGTTGTTCTCTCTTTGTATTCTTACCCAAAGAGTTTCCACAGAACTCCCAGTCTCTGCTTCAATCTCTGTGCAGATATACGCTTTTCTAACATACAATGCAACACCTCCTCCTCGTTTATCAAGTCTGTTTCTTGCAAATAAGTTGTATCCTTTTAGCCTTGTATTCCAATCATGTGTATCGTCCCACCAAGTTTCAGTGATTCCAATGACATCATATTCCTTTTCCTGCGTTAGTAGTTCCAATTCTCCTTGTTTGTTGCCCATGCTTTGTGCATTTGTATAAAACATTTTAGTTTGTGATTGGTTTCTCTTCCTCGCATATTTTTATTATTTAAATTTTTTGTCTTTGTTCTTCCTTTCCACTTCCAGTAGCAGAGATCTCAATAGTATTTGTCAGCTGTATATCTTTTTCTGCCCTTTTGCTTCCCTTCCCACATTGTTCTAGTTTAAAGCTCTCCTGATGAGTGTAGGAAGGCGATTTCCAAATACATGTTTTCCAGTCTTCGCAAGGTGCACCCGATCTCTAGCAAGTAGTCCATCATATAGGTAATTCATTCCGTGATCCAGAAATCCAAATCCTTGTTGACGGCACCATCGACGTAGCCAGTTGTTCACCTGTAGAATCTTATTTCACCTCATTGTTCCATGGCCATCCACTGGGAGGATGGATGAGAAGACCACCTGCGCTCCCAATTCTTTCATTTTTTTGCCTAAGTCTTTAAAGTCACTGCAGATGGTTTCCAGGTCCTTTTTGCGGTGTCATTTGTCCCCACATGTATTAGCAGGAATAGGTAGTGATCTGTAGGTCTGAAGAGTCTTTATATCGTGTCATACACATCTTTAATTTTTGCTTCTGGAAGACAGCACATTTCTCTTGAGGTTATGTCTGGTCTAGCGGCCTCTGTTCCTTTCAACAGGGAATCCCCCATGACCACCACTCTCCGTTTTTTCTTCACAACATTTTCCTTTCTCCATCCAGGAGGATTCTGAGGGCTTACAAGGTTATTCATTGTGGGCAAAGTCTTATCTTGCTGTATATCTTCATGGTTCTCCTGCGTCAGAGCCTGGTACTGGTTCCTGAGCAGTATAGGTGCTGACTGCCTCTCGATCCTCCTGCTTCTCTGGGTCACATGCTTCCATTCCTCTGTTTCGTCAGGTGCAGTTCGAATTTCTTCTCTTTCTGTATCATGAAGAGATAATTCTGCTCTGTCTAAGAACTCTTCACCTTCCTTAATGATTTTCAAGGTAGTTAACCTCTCTTCTAGATTTTGCAACTTTTCCTCCAACAGGGACACAAGCTTGCATTTCTGGCATGAGAAGTTTGGCTTTTCCTCTGGCAAGTCTGTGAACATGTAGCAGGATATGCAGCTCACCAAATGGCTCCTGGACTCTTCCATGTTCTTATCCAGTGTTCTTTGAGCTCGCGGAGACTCTTCACTTATCCCAAAATGCAGTGAGAATATGCAAATTGTCTCCTCAGGACTCCTCCCCTGGTTTTCTTTCTATTCTCTTTAGCTTTTCTCCCTCAACCTCATTTACGAGGTTTGCAGACTTCGATTTTTAACCCCAAAAATTTAGCGGTATTATATGTTCTCTAATTTATCATTGAGGCCGTCTGGGTACTGAGTCCTCAATCTGTATATCCAGAAGGCCTCCTTTTTATTTAACTGTTGTATCCTGTTGGAAACATCTCTAGGGATCTGTTCAATCGGTGTCAAAGTAACATTGAATTCTTTTTTATGTTAGCAAAAGGTGTCTTGATAGACTATGGATAAGGAGTCTGTGGCCATTCAGTCGGGTTCGGACCATTTGCGTGGTCCTCCCCACATACTGGAGGCCACAGTCACAATTTATAACGTATATAACAAACTCGCTTGTACATGTCAAATGTTGTTCTATCTGAAATATTTCACCTGTACACTTGGAAACTGTTTGTTGTTGTTTATCTGCTATATTATAGCAGCACTGACATTTTTTCTGGTTGCATTTATATACTACAGGTTTATTCACCTTTTTTGAGCAATTGTGGTTTTTCATGAAGTTTTTCAATCGACTGGGAGCTACCATGTTCCTTATTGTTTTTCCCCTTCTAAATGTCATATTGGGGACTTGTGGTAATACATTTTGTAGCAAGGGATCTTGTTTTAAGATATACCAGTGTTTTTTCAAGATTCCACGATTTTTTTCATTATCTTTATTATAGGTTGTAATGAAATTGAACTGCCATTTCTCATCAATAGATTTCAGGTGAGATTTAGTTATATCCATGACAGCATTTTCTCTCACAGTTTTTTCAGTGCTTTTTTCTCTAGTTTTTTCAAGCATTTTTTTCAAACATTCACCCTGAGTTTTTGCTAAGTTTACCTTATAAGCTTGTTGTATTAGGGTTTTTGGATACTTTTTTTCCCGAAATCTGTTAGTCAGGATCTTGCTTTGTGTTATATAATCCTGTTTACTACTATTATTTTTCCTTATTCTTAAATATTGACTAAATGGAATATTATTCTTCGATTTAGTATAGTGTGCACTGTTATAATGTAAATATCCATTGATGTCTACTTTTTTAAAATGTGTTTTTGTTACTATTTTCTTTTTCATATGTGAAATCTCTAAATCCAAGTAAACTATTTTTTCAGCACTGATAGTGGACGTAAAGGAAATACCCCATGTGTTTTGATTCATTTCCCTCACCAGCCGATGGGCTTGTTCTATATCCCCCCTCCAGATGATTATTAAGTCATCTATAAAACGTTTATACATTATTATTTTGTCTTTTTATTTTTCTGAATTAAGTGGGGATAGGGACTCGTCTAGCCCCATAAATAAATTTGCAAAACTTGGGGCTACCCAAGTCCCCAATGCGGTACCATGCTGCTGCAGGTACAGTTGTCCATCAAACTCAAAGACATTATGACGCAAAATGAATTGCAAACCAGTCAGAAGGAATTCTACTTGTTCATCTGCCATTTTTTCATTTTTCTCCAATTAAAATCTGGCAGCTCTTATACCCAAATTATGTTCTATATTTGAATATAATGCTACCACATCTAGGGTTAGAAATAAAAAATTCTCCTCCCAATCCATTCCCTCCAAGAGACGAATGAGGTGGTTCGAATCTTTCAAATATGAAGGTAGTGATTTGACATGTGCTTGTAAATGTAAATCCAGATAATGTGACAAACAGCTAGTGAGAGAATTAATCCCCGAAATAATAGGTCGTCCAGGTGGATTTACAAGGTCCTTATGGACTTTGGGGAGATGGTAAAAAAAAAGCCATAGCCGGTTCTTTGTTAACTAAAAATTTTTTCTCTCTTTTTGTTATAATTCCTTTCTCAGAGGCCTCATTCAGAAATAGGTGATATTCTTTAGAGAAATCACCAGTAGGATCCTTTTCCTATTTTTTGTATTATTTTCGATTGGATAGTATTTTAACTGCCTCACTGAGATAATCCTTCCTATCTTGGATAACTGTACTGCCGCCTTTATCAGCCTCTCTAATTATTATTTCGGTGTTCTCTCTTAGATTTTTTAAGGCTTCTCTTTCTTGGGGGTAATGTTATATTTAGCATTTTTTTGGGCAGTTTTTGACTTCTTACATAGATTTTTACATTTTTTATCTTTACTCTTTATTTTATCAATAGTATCCAACTTACGGAAATCATCACCTACTAGAGGTAAAAATGTTTCAATATAGCTACCCCTATGATGTATGGGATTAAAGGCAGATCGTGGTTTCACTTCCATATGTATATATGGTGTTTCATTTGTTATCCTTGCCATTTGTTCCAACTCTTTCTTATTTTTTAAATCAATGTTTTTGTCATTTTTCCCTTTATTACGATCTTGCAATACAAAGTGTCTTTTTAGGGTAAGACGCCTTATATAGTGATTAAGATCAATAAAAAGCTCAAAATTATTGCTATGTTGTGTGGGGCAAAAATTTAGCCCTTTACTTCATCTTGTGTAAGTACATGCAAGGACAAATTGAAGATTTTTTGAGAGAATTTAGGGGAAATTTTATTTCTATTTATTTTATTTTTATTTATGAAAAAAGACCCTTTTGTTGAGTTAGTTATAAACTCTGATTTTTTATCTTTTTTTAAATGGACTCTTCTACCACCCCTGTAGCCCCTGGTACTTCTTTTCTTTTTTTGGGGGGCTATAAGTGTGAGAAAGAAGCTGGTTATTTTTCTTTGAGCAGCTATTATTTGAGGGGATATAGTCTCCAAATTCTGCGGCAGAAATTGAGCTATAGGTGTTAAGGAGGGGGCTTGTAGGGATTTGGCTACTATTTTGGGTACTAATGTTTCTAACAGAGTGGGATTAACAATTAATTTTGTGTGTGATATTGGAGAGATATTGTATAGGCATTACATAGTAGCAAATTATTTTCTTTGAAATACTTTCAAGGAAATGCTGGAAAGTGGAGCACTATCTTTAATAGCTATGTTGTTTGCATTTTTGTCCTAAATCCTCTCCATGATTTTTTTTAAATTTGGCACAGTCGCTACACAGAATAGAGTTTCTGCACAATATACATTTATGTAAATGGTTATTTTGTGCTAAATTGATCAAATAATTAGAGAGAAAAAGTATACTGTTGGGATGGGCAGATGTTACATAGTTATCAAATAGGAATCCAGCAGATGTAAGTGTACACAAGGGATCCTTTTTAGAGCCATGGAACAAAAAAACATATGCTTATACGTGGAAGGATTCATACCATGGGATCTTCGCACACAGATGAGCAGAAACATAGTGAAGAAAAACCAAAAAAAAATAAAGCACATTAGTGGCTTTGACTACATGACTCTGAGATAATAATCTACAGTACATAATTACTCCTTTGCCTTGCCAAATCTAAATTCCAACAATATGCCTACTGTAAACGTGGACAGGGGATTTCACTAAAAATTGTGATTAAAATCAGTTATATTATAGTTGTATAATAAAAAGGATATAGAAAAGAAGGCTAGTGTTAGGGCTCCTTTATACTTGCTGACCCGTGGATATAAAGGTCTGCAGATTGGACACCAAGAAGATGATGACTGGTTGTTTAGTAACCGGTTTAGATAGCCAGACTGTGATTCTGATCGCTAATAGATCATTCTGTGAACATAGGCTGTCATTGTTCTTGCCAACATATGTCCTGTTTTCCGGTTTAAAAATAATTTCACCTCAAGAATGAGCAAATTATTTAAATAAATAATTTAAAAAAATGGTGTGGGGTTCCCCCCATATTTGACAACCAGCCAAGCTAAAGCAGACTGCGGGGAGCTGGTATTTTCAGAATGGGAAGTGGCCATGGATATTGGCCCTCCCCAGCCTAAAAATAGCAGCCCTCAGCCACCCCAGAAAATGCGCATCTATTAGATGCGCCAATTCTGGCACTTCGCCCGACTCTTCCCACTTGCCCTGTTGCGGTGGCAAGTGGGGTAATAGGTTTGGGGTTGATGTCAACTGTTTTATAGCTGCTGACATCAAGCCCAGGGGTTAGTAATGGAAAGGTGTCTATAAGATGCCTCCATTACTAACCTCTTAGTTAGATTGTAAAAAAAAAAAAAACAGCCAGAATAAAATCTTTCATGGAAATAAAGACACTGACTCCTTTATTTGAACTAAAAATAAAAAAGCAAAGTTATACTCACTTTTACGCCTAATACATTGATGCCCATGTCCCTTGTAAAAGACAAAAAATAATAAAACACCGTATTCCTTACCTGTCCGACGAGAAGATAATCCATCGATGCCCATGTCCCCTGGTGGGGTGGTGGCTTTTTTAGGGTCGCTGCAAGCTTTAACTTGACTCATTGTCATAAATGGGGGGGACCAATGCTGTTTTTTCAATTATTCATTTAAATAATTTAAAAAAACAGCATGGGACCCCTATTTTCTTGATAACCAGCTATGGTAAAGCTGACAGCTGGTGGCTGCAGCCGGCAGCTGTCTTTTTTGACTGCTCTAGTTATTAAAAATAGAAGAGACCCCACGTAATTTTTTAAATTATTCATTTATTTATAGCACAGGCGCCGGCTGATATATACTCTGGCTCACATGCTGTCATCTGACAGCGTGGGAACTGCAGCTCTCTGACCGGTGGTAAGTAACTTATTGCCGATCAGAACCACTGGTGTTTCTCGCGCTGTCTCACAGATCACAGCAAAGGAAACAGCTGATGTTTGGGGTGCCGAACCCAAACAGTAACATGGACTTCATAGAGAAGTCCATATTTGGGATCCATGCACAGACGCTACGTGTTCAGTACGGACCCGAAGTTTACTATTTGGGTTCGCACATCACTAATTATGATCTGTTTTACAAAAAAAAAAAACACCTATAAAGAATGACCGCTTTTAATAAAAATATCTTTATTTAACAAATAAGAGAAAAAGTCATAAAGTGACATATACACAGCAACAGGTACTAACTACTGATGATACGATCGAGCATCGAGGTGCTCGGGCACGCTTGTTACTCAGTCAAGTATCGTGGGTGCTTGAGTGCCATGTTTGAGTCCCTGTCCCACATGTTTCCCAATTGTTAGACAGCCAATAAATATGCGGGGATTGCATGCTGGCTACTGGCATTACTGTGATTGGCTGGCTGCATCGTGTCATCGGGTCTTTTTGAAGACCTGGTGATGCAATGCTTAGCACACTATCGTCCCGCCCACGTCTCGGTACCTGAGAAGATTTTTTACAATAACTGACCTGGCACTGAGAGGTGGGTATGGGAGCAGTGAATGTTCATTTTTAATTTACATCTACTTAACTGAGCAGCAACTGGCTCTCACTTCTCACTTATCTGATGCTGTCAGAAGAAATAAATAAATAAAAAAAACAATGTGGGGTCCCCCTCATTTTTAGGCTGGGAAGGGAAAGATAGCCATGGACCTTCCCAGCCTGATAATATCAACAGCTCTCAGCTGTCTGCGTTGCCTTTGCTGGTTATAAATAAAGGGGGGAGATCCTTAAAAAATTTACTTTGGGTCCCTCCAATTTTGATAACCAGCAAAGGTAAAGCAGACAGCTGTAAACTAATATTGATAAGCTGTCAAGGTCCTTGGTTATTTGGCCCTTCACAGCTAAAAAAATATCAGCCCGCAGTCACCCCAGAAGTGGAGCATCAAATTAGATGCACCACTTTTGGCGCTTAGCCTCGGCTTTTCCCAATTGCCCTGATACGGTGGCAATCAGGGTAATATTTTTGGGGTTGATGTCAGCAACTGGCACTGACTGGCACTGACAGTAAGCCCAGGGGTGGGTATCTGTCAGACACCTCCATTACTATCCCAGTATTAAAAAGAAATAAACTCAGGCACAAAAAATCTTTACTTGAAAAAAAAATCCCAGACAATTTCCCTTTTTCACCAATTTACTAACATCAAAAAATCTGCCAGTCCACCATAGTCCACATGTAGGTCCACCGTAGTCCACATGGAAGTCCCACGATGATCTCCAACTCTGTCCTCCAAAATCTTTTTAGCTGTGTTGAGAGAATGAAGTCCCATAGATTATCGCAGCAGCCAATGCCAATCTCACACTGCACTCCACGAGACCCAGCGACTGTGATGAGTGGTGACGTAAGTAAGATTACAACAGTTCACAGCTGCCTGGTCACACAGAGGACAGCGTGAGAGCAAGAATGATGAGCGGTGACGTAAAATTGACATAAATAACACCAAATTGTGTGGCAGCGTCTTTTTTTTTTAAAAAAACATAATATTTTCTGTTTAGTGGGCCCCAGTAGAGAGAAATTTTTATTGGACAATAATAAAAAGATTTTTATCAGTAAAACACGTTTTACCCTATTTCACAATTAATTCCAGGACTTGATTACTCACATACCAAACTGTTATTCAGACAAATTTTTGTCCAAATTTCCACATCTGTATACTTCAGAGTGTGGACCCCACAAATGTTCTTGAAAAGTCAGGCTATCTGAATTAATTCCAGGTAGTGATGAGCGAGTGTATTCATTACTGTTCGCTATTCGCACGGATAGTACGGTATTAGGGTTACTCATTATATAGCGAGTATTTCTGTACTCGCCTCTCTGTATTTGGATGTCCCGCCCTGCAGTTTTGGCGCCTCCTTTGCAGCCACAAAACATGCTGGGATTCTTAACCAATCACAGTAATGCCGCAGACTTCTTGGTTGTGGCATTACTGTGATTGGCAGGCCGCCCAGCGTCACAGGGTATATTTAAGCGCTGCCGCTGCCATTTTGTGCACATTGCGTCCAAAGCCTGCGTTCTACAAGCATAGGGAGAGATCGCTGAGCTGCTAGGGAGAGTGTTTAGGCCTCTTGATAAAACAAAAGGGAGAGATACTCGAGCAGGGACAGTTTAAAGGAGCCGCTCACTAGCTCCATAATACCACCAACAGTTAGCTTTTTTCAAAGTTGAAGACACACAACAAAGTCAAAGTACAGGGAGGGAGAGATTGTGTATTGTGTATTAGGTAGGGAGAGGTTAAAGTGTTCTTCCAGTGTCCATCTTAAAACAGGTCTTTTCAGAGGCAAAACAATATTTTTTCCAGCACACAGAATAGTAGCATTTTGTGCTGCCTTTTTTTTTAAAAGCACCGGTCTATTTTCCCAGCTGTTTTAGGGGTCAGAGCCTGGCTTCTGATGTCCACATTAGTCCACTTAAAACATTTCCTACTGCCTGCTACCAAACACGCACCAGGCCATTTTCTCCCTATTTTCGGAGTGACAGTCTGTCTTCTGTCCACTTTAGTCCACTTAAAAAGGCGTTTAGTTCCCTACGCAAAGCAGTAGTCCAAACATTTCCTACTACCTGATACCAAGCACGCACCAGGCCATTTTACCCACTATTTTGGAAGCCACCCTCCCAAGGGCCTCCAATCACAAATAGTAGTTAGGCTGGAGTAGGAATATTGTCCTGGTTTGTCCACTGCACAATGTGCATAGGGTTTGTAAAAATTAGCCCTATGGGTTGAGTTATGGTTGACTCACTATTTTGGCTGTGACAGCTAGCTTGGCTTGTGCCATCAACATCTGAAAATCTGTCAACAAATCCCAAAATGCCAAAAAAGGCTGTTGTTAAGGGACGTGGACGTGGTGCTGTCAGTGGTGCGCGAGAAGGCACTCAGTCTGTGTCATGTCAGAAGAAGCTTGATGCATCCACTATGTTCCTGGAAAAATTTCCTGGTCTGGAACGTAAACGTGTGTGGAAACCAGAAGATCGAGAGCAGATTCTGTCTTGGATAGCAGACAAGGCCTCTACATATAATCTGAAAGAGGAAGCTTTGAGTGCCCAGCATGTTGGCATGGAGCCAGATTTCCCAATGGGTGATACTATCCAGCCCAGCCAATATTCTGAGGTAACATTGGGTGATGAGGAGGAAGTTGAGAAGGAAGAGGACTTGTTTTTCTGTGCTACTGAGGGGACTCGTAATGCTACAGAGGGGACACCCAACCCAAACTTCATGTCTGTCCAGCCTGGAATGTACAGTGGTCCTACCAAATTAATATTTGTCATTGGAGGCCCTTGTCACAGGTTGTGCCACATTGTGACTGATATAGGGGATATATATTCAATAGAAATGTACTGTCAGTCACCCTATTTGGCAAAAAAACATGCCTAGCTTGTGCCACATTGTGACTGAGATAGGGGATACATATTCAATAGAAATTTACACTGACTGTAGATGACCGACTGATGGCCCTCTGAAAACTTGAATTAAGGACCACAACTAAAACAGTACTCCATCGTAGATAATGTTTGTCAAGGGAGGACCTTGTCATGGAATCTTCCTGCACCTATGACACAGCCCCCAGGAGTAATTTTTGGAAATACGATGCACATTCTGCACTGGACCAAGTAGTACAGTATCAAGAAGTCTTTTCTTGCTATATAATCTGGGGAATATTGACAATCAAAATCTCTGAGCCATTTGGAGAAGCTTCTCCAACACGTCATGGAGGGGGGCACCATATATCCTCTGTCCATCGACTTGCACAAGTGATATATTTGAGTTCGTCATCCAGTTGACTGGTGCAGCTTTGTTTTTCCGGTTCACAGAGTTCTGCCATACCTGAGGATCGCTGGCCGCACTCACTACTACCTTCTTTTACTCCATGTCTCTTTGCCTTTTTCTCTGTAGTCTCTGCCCTTAAATGAGTTAAATAATACAGTGAAGGCCCTACAATATGAATAAGTGAGGGCACTCTCAAATATACACAAGAGGGACCTTCAAAATTTCTAGAGGAGGGTACTTCAAAATGTATGTTACAGGGTCACATGAGGGCTCTCACAAAACTCAGCTTTCCTGCCTACTGCAGGCACTCTGAACATTTAAATTTAGGGCCGCAGTATCACATGGTGGTGGAGGAGGAAGAGGAGGGTCAAGCCCAACGCTACAATGGGTACATTGTAATCTGCTATTGCCCAAATGTCTAAGTAACAGCTGTCCCTCCAAATCGCATGTTACAGAGCCAAATGAGGCTTCTCAGGTTAAAGATCAACATACCTACTGGTATGTTCTAGCTGTGCTTGTAAAGTGCTGGAGAATAGCAAACTAAAAATGATGTATGACAGAGGGACCCACAAAATGTATAAGTCTGGAGTGGACCCTTCCAATTGTAAAAAGTGAAAAAAAGCCACAACAGTATGTGTGAACAAACACTAAAAGGGATATGTTTTTTGGTTTCTTTGGTTTATTTAGCCTTATATACAAGTGATTATGCAGGAAAAACTTTTTGGCCTGTTAAATGCAATTTAGGTTAGGTTTGGTAGTGGTTCTTGTGTGTCTGTAAAAGTGGTGTAATACTGCGGCAAACTTATTCCCAGAAACCATATGTGAGTCAGATATGCATGCAGGCATATTCTCCAGGCTCTTCCCAATCTCTTTCATCACTTTCCCATCCATTTGAGCCTTTTCCTCAGGCCCCCAGACCCCTTTGTAGGGTTCAGCAGAAAATTAATCGCATTTCCCATTGACTTACATTGTACTCGCTATTCGGAACGATTAAGCTATTATTTCAAAGTACTCTTTCGCGAGTATAGCGATTACGAATGTTACGGTACTCGCTCATCACTAATTTCGGGACTTGATCACTCACATAAACATTTTTGACCATTTACCTTAGTTTGACTGTTTTTACCACTATGTCTTGCTACACAAAACTTTTCTTTGCATTCATTCATTTTACTTATATTTTATTTATGTTGGTGAAATGGGCATGAACATTTTATTGAAGGATCTCTAATAATGAGGCTATTCTGTATTTATACACTATGGGTTTTACTGTGTGCTACCTGACAATAATTTTAGAATTCTGTAGGGGATTGGTTATTTTGTGCACATAGCGGGTCCTACCTTGGTGGGCAGGAACCTCTTATGGTGTACCATGTCGATTGGCACATTCATCTCTAATAGAGAAATTGATGGAACTAAACAGATGTTGTTTGACCAGTCTCTTTGAAAATATGTCCTTCTAGCCCTGCTGGTGTTCTTTTATCTTTGAAACAAACTCAGGTTTTCCACATAGTTTGCTGCATTTTCCTCCACATTTTGCCCTTCACTCCTGTACAGTTTATTCTTCCTGCTACAAAATAAGCAATTGCAGGACAACTGTTTTGTTTGCAATACCAAGTTGTATAATCAGCAAATGTGTTTTTAGGGGCATGCCTCTCTTTGAGTAATAATTTATGTAAGGATTTTCTTGTTTAGTAGCTCAATGTTTCTGTAAACTTTGAATGGGCCCTGTAATTCCACCAATTTTACCCCAAAGACTCATTGGTGCACCATCTATTATCGGCACAGCTGTGTGTCTTGTACTCACATTGGTGCCATATTGGATGTATTTCTGAACACTGAAAAACTAGTGCAATACAATTTGAGGTGTGTTCTTCACATATTCTCACTATTCCCCTGGATAAAATCCTTGAAGGGTGTAGTTTCCAAAATAGGGTCACTTGTGGGGGATTTATGCTGTTTAGGCACCTTAGGGGCCGTGCAAATGTGACATGGTGCTGCTTTCTCTTTCAGCCAAATTTGTGTTTCAAAATTCAAATATTGCTCCTTCTATTCCGATCCGTGCCGTTTGTCCAAACAGAACCTTTTGGACTTCATGTGGGGCATTTTGGCACTCATATGAAAGTGGCTAACAAATTGTGGGGTCCAGTTTTTGGTGTTACCTCTTGCAAAAGTGAGAAATTTGGGGCTAAAGCAACATTTTTGTGAAAAAAATGAAAATTTTCGATATGACAACCTAATGTTGTCAAATTGTCTGTTGCACCTGTAGGTTCAAAATACTCACTATACCCTTAGATGAAATCCTTGAGTGGTGTAGTTTCCAAAATGGAGTCACTTGTGGGGGGTTTCCTCTGTTTAGGCACCTGCAAATGCGACATGGTCTGTGCAATCTCTTTCAGCCAAATTTGTGTTCCAAAATTCAAATGGTGCTCCTTCCCTACTGATCCTTGCTGTATGTCCAAATAGAGGTTTCTGACCACATGCCAGGTATCAGTGCGCTCAGAGAAATTGGGTAACAAAGTTTGAGGCCCATTTTGTTGTGGTATTCCTTGTAAAAGTAAAAAAAAAATTGGGAATAAAGTAACATTTTAAAGGCAAAATTGTTTTTTTCATTTCACTTTGCATTAATTCCTGTGTACCCCCTGAATGATTAAAAAAATTCTTGACAGCAGTTTTGAAGTTTTTGAGGGGTGCGGTTTTTAAAATGGTATCATTTTTGGAGAGTTTCCAATGTATAGGGCCCTCAAAGGCCATTTAAATATGAATAGATCCCTGTAGGAACAGGCTTTGTAAATTTGTTTAAAAAAAAGAGAAATTGCTGCTAAACTTTAATCTCTCTAACATCTTAACAAAATAAAATTACATTTGCAAAATAATGCAGATGTAAAGTAGACATACAGTACAGACAAAAAATGTTTGGACACACCTTCTCCTTTAAAAAATTTTCTGTATTGTACATTCACACTGAAGGCATCAAAACTATGAATTAACACATGTGGAATTATATACTTAACAAAAAAGTGTGAAACAACTGAAAATATGTCTTATATTCCAGGTTCTTCAAAGTAGCCACTTTTTGCTTTGATGACTGCTTTGCACACTCTTGGCATTCTCTTGATGAGCTTCAAGAGGTAGCCACCGGAAATGGTTTTCACTTCACAAGTGTGCCCTGTCAGGTTTAATATGTGGGATTTCTTGCCTTATAAATGGGGTTGGGACCATCAGTTGTGTTGTGCAGAAGTCAGGTGGATACACAGCTGATAGTCCAATGAATAGACTGTTAGAATTTGTATTATGGCAAGAAAAAAGCAGCTAAGTAAAGAAAAATGAGTGGCCATCATTACTTTAAGAAATGAAGGTCAGTCAGTCCGAAAAATTAGGCAAACTTTGAAAGTGTCCCCAAGTGCAGTGGCAAAAACCATCAAGCGCTACAAAGAAACTGGCTCACATGAGGACTGTCCAAGGAAAGGAAGACCAATAGTCACCTCTGCTTCTGAGGATAAGTTTATCCGAGTCACCAGCCTCAGAAATCACAGGTTAAAAGCAGCTCAGATTAAAGACCAGGTCAATGCCACACGGAGTTCTAGCAGCAGACACATCTCTACAACAACTGTTAAGAGGAGACTTTGTGCAGCAGGCCTTCATGGTAAAATAGCTGCCAGGAAACCACTGCTAAGGACAGGCAACAAGCAGAAGAGACTTGTTTGGGCTAAAGAACACAAGGAATGGACATTAGACCAGTGGAAATCTGTGCTTTGGTCTGATGAGTCCAAATTTGAGATCTTTGGTTCCAACCACCGTGTCATTGTGCGATGGAGAAAAGGTGAACGGATGGACTCTACATGCCTGGTTCCCACCGTGAAGCATGGAGGAGGAGGTGTGATGGTGTGGGGGTGCTTTGCTGGTGACACTGTTGGGGATTTATTCAAAATTGAAGGCATACTGAACCAGCATGGCTACCACAGTGTCTTGCAGCGGCATGCTATTCCATCCGGTTTGAGTTTAGTTGGACCATCATTTATTTTTCAACAGGACAATGACCCCAAACACACCTCCAGGCTGTGTAAGGGCTATTTGACCAAGAAGGAGAGTGATGGGGTGCTACGCCAGATGACCTGGCCTCCACAGTCACCAGACCTGAAGCCAATCGAGATGGTTTGGGGTGAGCTGGACCGCAGAGTGAAGGCAAAAGGGCCAACAAGTGCTAAGCATCTCTGGGAACTCCTTCAAGATTGTTGGAAGACCATTTCCGGTGACTACCTCTTGAAGCTCATCAAGAGAATGCCAAGAGTGTGCAAAGCAGTCATCAAAGCAAAAGGTGGCTACTTTGATGAACCTAGAATATAAGACATATTTTCAGTTGTTTCACACTTTTTTGTTAAGTATATAATTCCACATGTGTTAATTCATAGTTTTGATGCCTTCAGTGTGAATGTACAATTTTCATAGTCATGAAAATACAGAAAAATCTTTAAATGAGAAGGTGTGTCCAAACTTTTGGTCTGTACTGTATGGGAAATGTTATTTATTAATTATTTTGTATAGCATGACTAACTGGTCTAAGAATATAAAAATTGAAAGGTTGAAAATTGCAATTTTTTTCAAAATTTTCACCAAAAATTGCAATATTTTCACAAATAAAAGCAAAAAATATTGACCTTAATTTACACTAACATAAAGTACAATGTGTCACAAAAAAAAACAATCTCAGAATCTCTGGGATCTGTTGAAGCATTCCAGAGTTATCACATAATGTGACACTGGTCAGATTTCTAAAATTTGGTCTGGTCATTAAGGTCAAAATTAGCTCGGTCACTAAGGGGTTTAAAAATTACACAAAATTGTATTTTAAAGACTGCAGGTGGCTTTCTGTGGGTTTAGACTTCTGCATATCTAGAGAATTGGACACATTTAGTGGGTGTGATGAGCCAGAAATAAAACACCATATCAAATGCAATTCTATTAGTTAGCCTGTTAATTAGTAGTTTTACTACATAATTACTGCTTATTGTGACACTGCGAGCATGCATTAAAGAGGGAGACACAAAAAGTTTCAACTGGAATGTAATTTGCATTCTGTTTTTCAGTTGAAGAATTGTAACTAATGCAAATGTTTACACTGACTCCTGGGGACTCAGTTATTTAAGCATTTGGGGGAATTGAAGTTCACAAAAGTAATTATTATAAAATATTCTTATTCATGCTTTGTTAGTTTGTGCATTTGATTATCATATGGATACATTCTCCTTCCATTCAGACTATTGTTCTTACTCGTACAGTTTTTTCTTGTGCTACAAACATTTTCAAAAATCCAGCCAACAATGAATTGAAGTATTGCAGTTGCATTTGTCATTGGCAAAAAACTATTTTTTTTTCAGATAAATGTATAGGAGAATCAAACTGCACAGCTTGATTTGGGGCAAGAAATCAAATTTGTTGACCTACATTGGGCTCACAAATTAACACTGTCTCAATGGGAGCTAGAATAGTTTCTGCCAACATTCCTAAGTTCTATCCCTTATCCCTTTTTTCTGTTCTGTTTTGCTTCTTTTATAGTTTTTTTAGCCATGGGAATCTGAAATAAGGAAAAAGAAAAATCTTGAAGGTTGTCAGCTATGATAGGCTAATCCGTGTGTGAGATACTAAAGTTGTCAGTGTCACTGCTAAGTGTTGAAAGGCAGTAGATTGTTGTGCTGTCAGCAATGGAAGCAGTAATAAGTGCCAAGAACTCATTTTTAATTTTCATTAAATAAAAATGATCCATACTTGCAATAGGAAAATGCAGCATGTTCATCACAAACTTGACAAGATTTGTCAGCTTTGGCGGTTTTTCAAAACACAGCATGCTCGAAGTATTGCTTTTTTAATGATATTTTCACCATAACCTTCATTTTGGAAGGTGAAAAACTCCTGCAAAATTTACGTTACAAAAATAGGTTACCAAAAATGCTTGTAAAACACTTTGAAAATGCATGAAATGCAGTAGGCCTTAGGGCAGGGGTGGGGAACCGTTTTTCTGCCGAGGGTCATTTGAATATTTATACCATCCTTCGGGGGCAGTACAAATCACAAGCGAACTCTGCCCACAAAGTACGTTCTGACACTGGTATTGGTGTCAGGACGTAATCTTCCATTGCAAGCCCCTCAGCATTCAGTAGTGAACACTGCATGCGTGTGCTCACAGAGCAAGAAGAAATTAAAGGGCTGGCAGCTGTCAAAATACAGCTTCTGGCCTAAGCACTGTGGTCCCTGGGAATCTGCCCGGGGGCCAGATAAAAGGTCATTGAGGGCTGTAAACATCCCGCGGGCGTGAGGTTCCACACCCCTGCCTTGGGGTAAGATAGTACTATCTGACTGCAATGGTTTTCCATTAGATTTCTACTGAGCACATTTATTTCTTTCAAAATAGAAACATACATTTTTTATATTATGAGTGAAGATGGTAGAGTCAAGTCACCAAATCTGAGATTCATTGGTATTTAGAATATTTAATATTTTTGAGAATTTTTTTGTGGAGAAATAGTTTTTAAATATTTATTCTTTATTAAGGATGATATAATCTATTACTTGTGGTAAAATTACTAATTTGAATTACAAAACTGTACTTTAGGGCCCCATCAGAGCAAAGTCGAATAACACTGACATTTTCCGTGGGATCAACTATCTTATGTGTATGCTGGCTTTATGACTCTCCTCTAACAAAACACTTTGAAGGTTAAAAAGATCAGACTTGCTAACTTTCAATGAATGAAGTTCCATCACTCATATTCTGTATGAAAACTGTTTTATCCTTCTTTACACAATATGTGAGTCCAGCGTAATAAAAAAATAATTACAAACATTTTGAGATTTGCTTCGAAAAAAAAATGCTATGTACCATTTCCCACATTGCTAAAGCATCAGAAAATGGGAAAATGTAATTTTGTGATGCTGTGCAGGTCTCCCCAAAATGCCATACAAGTATGACATCTAGAGGATTTTCATACGTTGTTCAGTGGTGGTCAGTACCTGTGCCATCACAGATCAGCAGTTCCCAGTGGAGCATAGCTTACAGTGGGTACGGAAAGTGTTCAGACCCCTTTAAATTTTTCACTCTTTGTTTCATTGAAGCCATTTGGTAAATTTTAAAAAGTTCATTTTTTTTCTCATTAAAGTACACTCTGCGCCCCATCTTGACTGAAAAAAAACAGAAATGTAGAAATTTTTGCAAATTTATTAAAAAAGAAGTATTAAGACCCTTTGCTCAGTATTGAGTAGAAGCACCCTTTTAAGATAGTACAGCCATGAGTCTTCTTGGTAATGATGCAACAAGTTTTTCACACCTGGATTTGGGGATCCTCTGCCATCCTTCCTTGCAGATCCTCTCCAGTTCCGTCAGGTTGGATGGTGAACGTTGGTGGACAGCCATTTTCAGGTCTCTCCAGAGATGCTCAATTGGGTTTAGGTCAGGGCTCTGGCTGGGCCAGGCAAGAATGGTCACAGAGTTGTTCTGAAGCCACTCCTTTGTTATTTTAGCTGTGTGCTTAGGGTCATTGTCTTGTTGGAAGGTGAACCTTCCGCCAAGTCTGAGGTCCAGAGCACTCTGGAAGAGGTTTTCATCCAGGATATCTCTGTACTTGGCCGCATTCATGTTTCCTTCAATTACAACCAGTCGTCCTGTCCCTGCAGCTAAAAAACACCCCATAGCATGATGCTGCCACCATCATGTTTCACTGTTGGGATTGTATTGGGCAGGTGATGAGCAGTGACCGGTTTTCTCCACACATACCGCTTAGAATTATCACAAAAATGTTCTATCTTCGCCTCATCAGACCAGAGAATCTTATTTCTCATAGTCTGGGAGTCCTTCATGTGTTTTTGAGCAAACTCTATGCGTGCTTTCATATGTCTTGCACTGAGGAGAGGCTTCTGTCAGGCCACTCTGCCATAAAGGCCCGACTGGTGGAGGGCTGCAGTGATAGTTGACTTTGTGGAACTTTCTCCCATCTCCCTACTGTATCTCTGGAGATCAGCTACAGTGATCTTGGGGTTCTTCTTTACCTCTCTCACCAAGGCTATTCTCCCACAAATGCTCAGTTGGCTGGACGGCCAGGTCTAGGAAGACTTCTGGTGGTCCCAAACTTCTTCCATTTAAGGATTATGGAGGCCACTGTGCTCTTAGGAACCTTGAGTAATACAGAAATTCTTTTGTAACCTGGCCAGATCTGTACCTTACCACAATGCTGTCTCTGAGCGCCTTGGGCAGTTCCTTTGAGCTAATGATTCTCATTTGGTCTGACATGCACTGTGAGGTCCTATATAGACAGGTGTGTGCCTTTCCAAATCAGTTTAATTAAACACAGCTGGACTCCAATGAAGGAGTAGAACCATCTCAAGGAGGATCACAAGGAAATGGACAGCATGTGAATTAAATATGAGTGTCTGAGCAAAGGGTCTGAATACTTATGACCATGTGATATTTCAGTTTTTCTTTTTTAATAAATTTGCAAAAATTTCTACATTTCTGGGGTTTTTTCAGTCAACATGGGGTGCAGAGTGTACTTTTTAGAATTTACCAAATGACATTAAATTAAACAAAGAGTGAAAAATGTATAGGGGTCTAAATACTTTCCGTACCCACTATATATGGCAGAGTTTTTTTCCATGTCCAGAGTCACTGGGTAAGTCTTTCCATCGTGTACAGTGTAAGCTCTAATGGTCAGTAGGGTCCTCTCTCTCTTTCTACCTCTCTCTCTTTCTCACCTGTAGAGTTTGGAGTGTAAGCTCTTATGGTCAACAGGGTTCTCTCTCTCTTCTCTCTTTCACATATATTTACCAAGCAATTACAATCTTTCCTGTTGAGATTAAATCAAATTTATTAGCCGCATATCAAATTTCTTGGGAAAATTCAGTGGAGTTGGCAAATCTGACTAACCAAGGATCTGCTTATCTCTATATCTTAGTCATGGCATGATTATTTTTATGCCCTGTCTAAGAACATTTTAAAATCATATGTTTGAAACAGGTAAGATAATAAACTATCTTTTCTTGTGAATCAGGATGTTTGCAATTATTTTTTATTGCACTGGATTAATACTACAACCTCTGGCAAAAGTTATGGAATCACCGGGCTCGGAGGATTTTCATTCAGTTGTTTGATGTTGTTGAAAAAAAGCAGATCACAGACATGGCACAAAACTAAACTCATTTCAAATAGCAACTTTTGGGCTTTAAGAAACACTAAAAGAAATCAAGATTAAAAATGTGGTACTCAGCAAGGGTAATTTTTTTCAGACCAAGCAGAGGGAAAAAATTATGGAATCACTCAATTCTGAGGAAAAAATTATGGAATCATGAAAAACAAACACACAAAAGAACACTCCAATACATCACTAGTATTTTGTTGCACCATGTCTGGCTTTAATAACAGCTTGCAGTCTCTGAGGCATGGACTTAATGAGTGACAAACAGTACTCTTCATCAATCTGGCTCCAATTTTCTCTGATTTATATAGCGCCAACATATTCTGCAGCGCTTTACAATTCAGACAATTTACAGACATTATCGTCACTGTCTCCATTGGGGCTCACAATCTACATTGTCTTTAGAGTGTGGGAAGAAATCGGAGAACCCGGAAGAAACCCACGCAAACACGGGGAGAACATACATGAATGTTTGTATGCCCTAACTCTAAGCTGCTTCCATACAGTATGCTATTTTCATAGTGTAATGGAGCAGCATAAAATTCCCCCTGACCTTTCTGCGCAACACTTTTAGACTATAAGAGAGAATGCCCATTAATATGCAGCCAGCTTCTGGCCATCCCATGTCAGCTAATTAGTATTGATCGAGCACTAAAATGCTCGGGTGCTCGAAGCTCGGGCCGAGCACATCGTGATACTCGGGTGCTCGACCCGAGCAACGAGCCCAATGTAAGTCTATGGGAAACTCAAGCATTTTTCTGTGGGTCCCCCCTGGCGGTCTGCAGAAGGTCAAAAAATGCCCAAATCGATGGGAACAGTGCTCAATGAAACATGTGAGTCAGGCAGAATATATAGGCCAACAGGCAGGCAGGGTATATAGGAGGGTGCATGAAAAACATAGCAGGGCACTTGAAACACACTAGTGCCCTCCGATTTTCATGCACCCGTCTCTTTAAAAGAACCGGCAATTCATCAACCGCATACAGTTATAACATCGGTACCCGACAATTTAGAACAGAAAGAATAGAGCATCACACATAGATTAGATACATATAAACATGTCAGTCACTTATATAATGAGTACAGTGACAGTGTTAGTTACTGTACTTGTTATTTAGTTTTAAAATAAAGAATTTATAAAAAAAAAAATTGGCGTGGGGTCCCCTGTAATTTTAGTCTCTAGCGGAGGTTAAGCATATGGCTGGGGCAGATGTTTGAAGCCTGGGAAGGTGGTAATACCCATGGAGCTTCCCAGGCTACTATTATCAGCCCCCAGCTGAACATCTAGCCTTTACTGGCTATTAAAATGGGGGACCCTAAAAAAAAATGACGTGGGGTCCCCCTACTTTAATAGCTAGTAAAGGCTAGGCAGACAGCTGAGGGCTGATATTAATAGCCCAGGAAGGGTACCATGAATATTAGCCCCCTCCCAGGCTAGAAACACCAGCCCTCAGCCACCCCAGAAATGGCGCATCCATAGGATGTGCCAATTCTGGCACTTAACCTCGCTCTTCTCACTGCCCTGTAGCGGTGGCAGTGGGGTAATAGGGCTGGGGTTGATGTCAGCTTATAATGCTAGCTGACATCAAGCCCAGGTTAGTAATGGTGAGGCGTCTATAAGACGCCCCCATTACTAACCCCATATTGAAAGTGAAAAAAAACACCAACACCCAGAATAAAGTCTTTTAATTGAAATAAACACACAATATTTTAATATTCCAAATTAAACTCTACTTACCATTACGCCCATTCCAGCTGAATCCCATGTCTCCTGCAATAAAAGTAAAATAATTAACCAACTTCATCCTTAGCTTTCCATGGTTCCCACGATGGCTCCAGCTCTGCTACATTGAGATGGCAGGTTGGATAGTAGCAGAATGCTGCCATCCAGCTTGTCATCCTTCAGAGACACTGCAGAGTGCTCCAAAGTGTCTCGCTGTGACGGCATCCTGATGAGCTGAGTTCATGTCCAATGAACTCGGCTCACCTCATGCACGTCACTGACATCGTGGGAGAATTCTCCTGCGCATGCGATGCCGGCAAATGACGTCACTGAGTACTGAGATGCTCGGGCGAGTATCGAGCAGTGGCGAGCATGCTTGCTCATCACTACAGCTAATCTATGTACCAGCAGACCAGTCACTCATTATCTCATGGATGGTGACAATCCCAGAATGTCTAACATATTGTTATGATGTGTATTTAGTGTAAATGGTCTGAAAATGGACAGAAATTACCAGATTATGCTCCTAATATTTGACAGCACTAAAATATGCAATACTGAATTTTACGCTGCATTTTATTTGGCCCATGTTGTTCTGCAGGGCTGGACTGCCTATCTGGCAAATCTCAGATGGGCTGTTGTGGCACTGGTGAGTTTAGTGAGAAAGGTGAGTTTAAGTTCTTTTATTTTGTATTTTTATTGCCAGGTAACTGAGGTGTCACCACTGCTATAAAAAAGCACAGACAGTGGCACCATTAATATATGGGGCACAGTGGGTGGGCATTATTACTATATGGAGGAACAGGGTAGCCACAATTACTGTATGTAATGATAGAGGGGGCACTATTAGTACAACTCCAATTCCAAAATGCTGTATGGGACACTGTCATATGTAAAGAAAACAAGAATACAATGATCTCTTATAGCCATAATTTATTCACATCAATTTCTGAAAGAGTTAAATGGAATCTGTTAGTAAGATCAACCCTTCTAAGCCGTCTGTAGCATCGGCGTCTCTGCCTCCTGCCAGGCAGAGACGCCATCCCTCTCACCTCCCCGCTCCCCGCGCGGCGTCCTCCTGCGCTCCTCTTCCTGCAGCGGCCGGCGCGCGTTCTTTCCCGGGCACTGTGCTTAGGGCTCACGTGCGCTCCCTCTCTCTTAAAGGGGCCGCGCGCGCCGTCCTAAGGAGTCCCCGGCCAATAGCCGGAGGACCTCCCATATTTAAGGAACCTCCTCCAAAATGGAGGTGCCCAAGCAAAAGTTGTTGCACAGTTACTTATCTCTGCTTCAGCCCTGAGGTTCCGCTGCTAGCCTGTCTCCTCGTCCTGCCTGCCAACCTGTTACCTGCCTGTTACCTGCCTTGTCTGTCAGCCCGCTCACCTGGGAGCACCCGCCTGTTACCTGCTGTGTCCGTCAGCCCGCTCACCTGGGAGCGCTCACCTGTTACCTGCCTGTTACCTGCCTTGTCTGTCAGCCCGCTCACCTGGGAGCACCCGTCTGTTACCTGCTAGCCTACCTGGAGGCTCTGTTGTTACTTGCTGTGACCACCTGCCTGGTAAACCTAGAGACTACTACTTGCTGTGCTGTCACGTACCGTGACCACCTGTCAGCTAACCAGAGACTTCTGCCTGCTTGCTGTGTCCATCCGTCGTACCGGTCAGTCCCAGCCATCTGACCCGTGGGAGCAACCTGCTCTCTTACAAGGTCGTCCCCAGAGTAGCACCTGGTCCCTCTGCCCGGATCCTCCCTGGTCACGGAGTCGTTAGCCGCCGTCCGACCAGGGTCGGTTCGGGTTGATACTTAGTCACGCCCCTCTGGGTCCCTCCTTGCACCGCGGCACAGAGGTTCCACCACCCGGACCCGTAACAGTTTGCTCGGGCCATGGAACCCGGTGGCACCCAAGCTCCCTCGCTCTCTGACCTATACCACGAAGTCTCCCGTCAGAGATCCCAACAGGAATCCATCCTGAACAACCTGCGGAATGTCAACTCTCGCCTGGACACACTGACTGCTCCACCAGTACCCGCCTCTAGTTGCACGACTCACACCCCGGCAGCACCGCTGCCCATCAATACCATGGTATCCGGCCCCAGTCCCCGGCTTTCTGCACCGCCTCGTTTTGGTGGAGACCCCACCTTGGCTCGATGTTTCATAAACCAGTGCAACCTGCACTTTGAACTCTTGGCACATCAGTTTATCTCCGACCGGGCCAAAGTGGCATTCATCATGTCCCATCCCACTGGGGTGGCACTGGCTTGGCTAAATCCCCTGTGGGAGAGAGGGGATCCCCTGGTGTCCGACCTGTTGTCTTTCCTCACTGCTTTCCGGAATGTCTTCGATGAACCGGGATGTAAGACCTCATTAGCCTCCTCTCTGCTACGTCTCCGCCAAGGAAGTCTCACCATGGGCCAATATGCCATAAGGTTCCGCACCCTCGCTTCTGAGCTTGCCTGGGATAATGAGGCCCTGGTGTCCGTCTTCTGGGAGGGCCTTTCCGGTCGGATTAAAGACGAGCTCGCCGGTCGGGACATTCCTACCATCCTGGATGACCTGGTGTCGCTGGCTACCCGGATTGACATCCAGTTTCAAGAGCGCACCAAGGAGACCACCCGTGAGAGAAGGTTTCCCCGCCTTACTCCTACTTTCCAGAGACCTGTCTCCTCATCTGTCACTCCCCGGGCGCACTCATCCGAGCCCATGCAGATCGACCAGACCAAGATGGTCAAATCTCGCCAAGAGTCACGCCGAGCCTAGGGGAGCTGTTTCCATTGTGGCAGTAAGGAGCACCTGATCCGTTCCTGCCCGGAGAGGCCGGGATTCTCCAGTGTCTAGGACCACTCGGAGAGGTCGCCCTAGACAAAAGTAAGCCATCTCCATCCCTGACTTTGTCTGTCTCTTATCTCCTTGGGAGAGAACCGTCACTTTGAACTTGTCCACCTGGATTCTGGAGCTGCTGGAAACCTCATTTCCCAGTCCCTGGTTGAGAAATACCGTATTCCCACCAAGTCTCTGGCTGAACCATTGTCAGTCGCCTCCGTGGAGGGAAGACTCCTTCCAGTGACCATCCGGCTCGTCACGGAACCCATAACCCTGCAGGTGGGAATGCTGCACTCTGAGGAAATCTCCTTCCATGTGCTACCCGGACTCTCTCATTCCCTATTGCTTGGCCTACCTTGGCTCCAGACACATGAACGCATGTTGAACTGGCAATCCGGTGAAGTACTCCGGTGGGGGCCGGACTGCCATAAGACCTGCCTGGTTCTGGTTCGTCTGGTTCGTCCACCACCTATCCCAGCTAATTTACCCGGTCTTCCGGCTCCTTACTGGCCCTATGCTGACGTCTTCGGTAAAATGGAAGCAGAGACATTGCCACCTCATAGGCCATATAATTGCCCGATCGACCTGGTACCTGGCGCCACTCCACCCCGTGGCCGTATTTACCCGTTGTCTGCGGCCGAAACCCGAGCCATGTCTGAGTACATTGAAGAGAATCTGGCTAGGGGATTCATCCGGAAGTCTACCTCCCTGGCTGGAGCCGGATTTTTGTCAAAAAAAAAGGATGGCTCGCTACACCCCTGTATAGACTATAGAGGACTCAATCAGATCACGGTAAAGAATAAATACCCCCTGCCACTCATCTCCGAGTTGTTTGACCGCCTTAAAGGCACCAGGATCTTTTCCAAGCTGGATCTACGTGGAGCATATAACCTGGTCCGTATCAGGCAAGGAGACAAGTAGAAGACAGCATTCAATACCCGGGACGGTCACTATGGGTACCGTGTGATGCCCTTCGGTCTCTGCAATGCTCCCGCCGTCTTCCAAGAACTGGTCAACAACATCTTCCGTGATCTTCTTTACTCCTGCATGGTGGTATACCTGGACGACATCTTGGTCTTCTCTCCGGATCTTCCCACACACCGGAGGGATGTTCGTCAGGTCCTGCTTAGGCTCAGGCAGAACCACCTCTATGCTAAATACGAGAAGTGCCTCTTCGAACAGACCTCTCTTCCATTCCTGGGCTATGTTATCTCCCAGACAGGCTTGCGAATGGATCCCAAGAAACTCTCTGCTGTCCTAAAGAGGCCCCGTCCGGAGGGGTTGATGGCGATTCAGCGATTCCTGGGCTTCGCCAATTACTATCGTCTCTTCATTCCACACTTCTCGTCCCGGACGGCTCCCATATCTGCGCTCACCCATAAGGGGGCAAATCCCAAGGTATGGTCGCCCGAAGCCGAGGAGGCCTTCCTTTCCTTAAAGCAAGCCTTCTCCTCTGCCCCAGTACTGCACCGTCCGGACTGCAATAAACAATTCTACCTGGAGGTTGATGCTTCCTCCTCCGGAGCCGGAGCGGTGCTCACCCAAAAATCTTCTTCCGGGAAATTGGTAACCTGCGGCTTCTTCTCCAAAATTTTCTCCTCATCTGAGCGCAACTACTCCATAGGAGACCGAGAATTGCTAGCCGTCAAACTGGCGCTGGAGGAGTGGCGCTACCTGCTTGAGGGGGCTCTATACCCGGTGATCATCTATACGGATCACAAAAATCTGGGATATCTCCAGAATGCCCAAAGACTCAATCCGCGTCAGGCCTGGTGGTCTTTGTTCTTTGCCCGCTTCGACTTCATCCTACATTTCCGCCCGGCGGACAAGAATGTCAAAGCCGATGCCTTGTCCCGATCCTTCCTGTCCTCCGATCTAGAGGAGGAGCCTATGCACATCATCGATCCCTCCAAGGTGATGAATGTGGCCCCCTTGGATGTAACTCGTCTTCCACCCGGTAAGACGTTTGTAGAGGTGCCAGACCGTGAGAAGGTTCTTCGCTGGGGCCATTCTTCTAAACTAGCTGGCCAAAAGAAGACCTTCCAGCTCTTTACCCGGCATTACTGGTGGCCTACCCTGCGTAAGGATGTGGTAGACTTCATCTGAGCCTGTTCATCTTGTGCCCGCAACAAAGTTCCCAGACATTTACCAGCCGGTCATCTCCTGCCTCTTCCCGTACCTTCTGCCCCGTGGCAACACATTGCTATGGACTTTATTACCGATCTCCCTGTTTCTGCCGGTTGTACAGTCATTTGGGTGGTCGCGGACTGCTTTTCTAAAATGGCCCACTTCATTCCTCTGCCTGGTCTCCCGTCTCCATCTGAGCTAGCTAAGGACTTCTTTCACCATATCTTTCGTCTCCATGGCTTACCCCTCCACATCGTGTCGGATCGAGGGGTTCAGTTCACCTCGCGCTTTTGGAGAGCTACCTGTAAGCTGCTGGATGTCACCCTGGATTTCTCCTCCGCTTACCACTCTCAGTCCAAATGTCAAGTAGAGCAGATCAACCAGATCCTTACCAGCTACCTCCGGCACTTTGTCAATGCCCACCATACTGATTGGGTGGACCTCCTACCATGGGCCGTATTCTCTTATAACAATCATGACAGCGAATCCAATTCCAAGTCCCCGTTCTTTATTGTCTATGGCCAACACCCCCGGATTCCGTTTCCCGTCTCCGCTTCTGTGGACAACCCTGCTGCGGAGTCCCTGGTCAGTGATTTTTCCACTATTTGGGAGAATACTAGGTCCGCACTTCTTCAGTATTCCGAGCGGATGAAGAGATTTGCTGACAAAAGACGTCTGGGTCCGCCTCAATTCCGTCCGGGAGACAAGGTTTGGCTCTCCTCCAAACATGTGCGGCTCAAAATACCCTCCTACAAGCTGGGTCCTCGGTTCATCGGTCCATTTGAAGTCCTTAAACAGATCAATCCAGTGGCCTACAAGTTGAAGCTTCCACCCACCCTACGCATTCCCAACTCCTTCCACATATCTCTCCTCAAACCTGCTGTCTTTAACTCTTTCTCCAATAATTCAGGTACTCCTCCTGCTCCGGTTACTGCTGAGGACGTTTTTGAGGTAGAGAATATTCTGGCCACCAAGAGGGTAAGAGGGAAAACCTTTTTTCTGGTGGATTGGAAGGGGTTTGGCCCAGAGGAGAGAACTTGGGAACCCAGGGAGAACATCCACGCCCCGCTTCTCCTTGAAAAATTTCTTGCCACCCTAAAAAAGAGGGGGCATAAGGGGGGGGTACTGTAGCATCTGCGTCTCTGCCTCCTGCCAGGCAGAGACGCGGTCCCTCTCACCTCCCCGCTCCCCGTGTGGCGTCCTCCTGCGCTCCTCTTCCTGCAGTGGCAGGCGCGCGTTCTTTCCCGAGCACTGTGCTTAGGGCGCTCGCGCTCCCTCTCTCTTAAAGGGCCCGCGCGCGCCGTCCTAAGGAGTCCCCGGCCAATAGCCGGAGGACCTCCCATATTTTAGGCACCTCCTCCAAAATGTAGGTGCTCAAGCAAAAGTTGTTGCACAGTTATCTCAGCTTCAGCCCTCAGGTTCCGCTGCTAGCCTGACTCCTCATCCTGCCTGCCAACCTGTTACCTGCCTGTTACCTGCCTTGTCTGCCAGCCCGCTCACCTGGGAACACCCGCCTGTTACCTGCTGTGTCCGTCAGCCCGCTCACCTGGGAGCGCTCACCTGTTACCTGCCTGTTACCTGCCTTGTCTGTCAGCCCGCTCACCTGGGAGCACCCGTCTGTTACCTGCTAGCCTACCTGGAGGCTCTGCCGTCACTTGCTGTGACCACCTGCCTGATAAACCTAGAGACTACTACTTGCTCTGCTGTCACGTACCGTGACCACCTGTCAGCTAACCAGAGACTTCTGCCTGCTTGCTGTGTCCATCCGTCGTACCGGTCAGTCCCAGCCATCTGACCCATGGGAGCCACCTGCTCTCTTACAAGGTCGTCCCCAGAGTAGCACCTGGTCCCTCTGCCCGGATCCTCCCTGGTCACGGAGTCATTAGCCGCCGTCCGACCAGGGTCGGTTCGGGTTGATACTTAGTCACGTCCCTCTGGGTCCCTCCTTGCACCGCGGCACAGAGGTTCCACCACCCGGACCCGTAACACCGTCTATATAGTTATGTAGGTTATTGGAAGCTGAATAAAATGATACCTTGATATCTGCAATCCGATGTCTAATTCCACAGAAATCCATGTTTTTTTATATGTAAATGACCTCTTCCAGGCTATAAGGGGACGCTGCCTGGAAGATAACTCTGCCTCCAGAGATTATTTTACATGAAGGAGGAGTTACCAGTGTGAGACAAGTAACTAACAAAGAATAGGAGAAATTAAATTTGTCTTCTTACAAACACATTTTTGTGGCTCTCTGAGCTCTGCTGTATTGTAACAATATTGCAACCATGTCTGCTTGTGAGATGGAAGCTGAAGCTGAGCGGAACCTGCAGATGTGTCAGGTATAATCACACACAGCTCTGCAGTGAGATCAGGAGAGCAGAGAGGGGCCATCACACATCACACTGGTAACTCCACCTTCATGTAAAATAAGCTGTGGAGGAAGAGTTTCCTTCAGGGCAACATTGGTGGGGACAGAAACTCTTCTGTCTGCTGATGATCTGTTTGAGTATCCCAGCATACACTGGGGATTCTCAAATGAAGCATCATCAAAACGTAAATAGATAGAAAAAATAAAGCAGTTAGCATTGAGAGGGAATGGTTGGAATTTTTTGAATAAACAATATTAGAAAAATATTGTGTTATTAAAATAAATAGACATTTACAGTAGGATGAGAATCTATATTAGTTTTGGTTCTCCCCTATAGAGATGCATTGCGCCAATTAATTTTGATTCTATCAACTGAATTGCATTGTACAAATTGAATTGTACCATTTGTTCTAAGTATTGATTTCTGTATCCACTGCTACATAGATACAGTACAAAGATTTTCTACCTGTCTCTTATGAGTACTGTGCTTATCAGCATCAAGTATACAGTTGCCAGTTGTTTCTTTCCAGCAATAGAGTCAGCTCAGCATGAGTTGGTATAAAAGGCACTCTAAGCTATCAAACAGAAATGCTTCCAACAATAGATCGCTGAATGTCTATTTTAGATTCCTTGAGTTTAGCCTTCAGATAGGAATCAGAGGTAAATGGAAAGATGCTCAAAACTACCTCATACGGTACATTGAACAAACTATATATGCAGCAAATATGACATGTTAAGAGATGGAAGTTAAAAGTAGTTTGTAGATCTTTGACTATAGAAAAGCTTCCAAAAATAGACATTCTGATGTACAGTACAGTATATGTGATTTTTGGTGCAGTTGCACTGTGATTTGGAAATGCAATTGTACTCGTCTTAAAATTGATTTGAATTAATAAGTTAAACCATGAGATAAAGCTCTATATGTAAACCTACCATAAAGTCTGCTTTAGGCTGTGTGCCCACGATGTGTTTTTTAAGCGTTTCCGCATCGGCAAAAATGCTGCAGAAACGCTTAAAAAAACGCATGGTAGAAGGCCTGCCATGTTCCCCAGTGATAATCCGCATGTGCTGTGGACATGCTGCCGAAATATCCGCTGCGGATTATCATTGCGGAAAAAAACGCAGCACTACCAATTATTTTGCGGAAATGCTGCGTTTTCGCCGCCATTGACTTGCATTAGAACGCGTGCATTCCACTTCACTAGATAAGGACATGCAGAATGCACGCGTTCTAATGTGCGTATGGTACCCAGGTCTAGAGAAGAGGAGACTCTCCTCCAGATCTGGGTACCATAGAAAACTGTAAAAAAAAAAGAATAAAATAAAAAATAAAGATTATATTTACCTTCTGGCGGCCCCCCGTCTCCTTGTCTGTGCTTGCCGGCACCTCGCGATGGACTGAAGGACCTGCGCTGACGTCATAGTCATGTGACGGTTCACACGACGCTGACGTCGGCAGGTCCTTCAGTGTACCGCTGCCGGCTGCCAGGACGGAGCGCGAAGCAAGACTGCGGGGGTCATCAGAGGGTAAGTATATATTTATTTTTTTATTTTTTACCATTCTTTCGGTCACAGTATATAAATCCATGCCGGTTGCATATATATAGTGTGACCAAATTGACAAGCACTTTCCAAGTGATGCTAAAATCGCTGGGAAAGCACTTGTCAACCCGCATGCGGAAATGCAAGTGAAGAACGCTTCACATCCGCTTGTCCCTGGCAGGAAAACACATGTACAATCCGCATGCATTTTTTTCTGCCAGGGAGATGCAGAAACGCTCAGGAAAAGATCCTGAGCATTTTTGCATCGTGGGCACATAGCCTTATAAAGTTCATTTCTGTTATGTAGCTTACGCCAATGCTCTAAATGCATATAGAAATTCAAAGAATAGATGTTTTATTCTGTTTGCCATGACTCAATATATAAGTAGTAACACGCGTTGGAATTATATATCTATTGATCTCTAATCTATTTATGTTATATATTTGTCCTGTGGACATGGGAAAGCTGTTTTCAATTTGCGCATTAACAGCAGAAGCCATAGAGTAGGTAAACAGCAGCATTTACACAAAATCCAGGTATAGCAAAGCAATTGGTCATTTTACATAATAGACAGCATCAAATATGAAAAACATATGTGTGTGTTTCTAGAATACAAATTCAGGCATCTACAGTATATTCCCAGGGTCATTCACACGTCATTCAACTGTAATTTAGGACAGATTATTCATCAGTATCTGGTATTTCAGTTTTGTATATGTAGCTACAAATATCATGTTTTGGGAATAGAATCTTTCAGGGGTCTTATATGATTTATAAGTCAGTATGGGGAGTAGAAGGTCAGTGTCTATTAATTTTGTTTGTGTCAGGGAAGGTATTTTGTGCAGATTTCAAATCAACAGAAAAATCTTTCCAACATAAAACGTAGGAATTCTGAAAAGGCTATGTGTTGTGTTTTGCTGTGTATTTTGCAGCAGCTTTTTATGCAAATTTTCAGCTGCTTCTTGCAGTATCAGCAAAGTGTATGAGAAACCAGAATTCTCTGTTCACACATGTTGATTTTTGTTTGCTGCGTATTTTCTGCCTTACTTGTGTAGCACCCTGAGGATTCGGCTGCTACAGGGGTATTGCACCTCAACCCAGAGGTGTGATATTCCACTCCCGGGTAAGGAAGGAGTGTGGATCTGAGCTCGGTAGGCTGCATGCACTACACACATCCCATTTCCGAGGAACAGACCAACGGTACTCCCACTTAGAAATGTGCAGGTACGACCGAGTCTGTTCCTGGCTGGAGTGGGAGGGGGGTGGTACATCCCATGTAGTGTAGGGGCAGATAGGGGGAGCAGCCTGGGTAAAGATAGGAGCTCATTGGGTGCTGGTCACCTGAGCTCACACATAGAGGGTGTATATAAGGTGGGCACCAACAAAGATCAGGGTCAGATGCAGAGGATCAGATACAGTGAGTCAGCTGCAGAGAACAAGTCAGGAGCAGAGGAGAGAAGAAAGACCCAGAGTGAGAGAGGAGAAAAGAGAGAGACCCAGAGCACAGAAGAGAAGGACTCCGAGATCCCAACTAAAATCCCCGGGTGAAGAGTCGGCATCAGGGTACCGGAACCCAAGCTGGTGGGGGTAAAAACATTCCCCAGCCAGAGACCGGAGACCGTGGGCAGCGTTTGCCACGGTCACCCATCACATCCACCCCGAAGGCACACCACATGAAGGGTCAGGGAACCCAGGGCCAAGGGTGTCCCAACAGAAGGCCCGAGGGAGCTGGACCTAGGTGGATTACTGGTGGGGACGGCCAGAGAACGGGACAGAAAGAGAGCTCAGGGCCACGCTCCGGACTTGTTTGGGGGTTGGCTGGATCCAGGACCTGGTGGACGCAGCACGGCTCGGGTGGTCACTAGCAGCTGGAGTGACCAGTACAACATCTGCAGTAAGTAAACACCCTTAACTGCACAACCCGACTCTGTCTTCACTGCCGTCTGCACTACACCACCACAACCCCCATCCTCTGCGCCTGTCCCCTCTGAGGCTATACCCCTCCCGTTGGGGGTTATCCCACCAAGCTGCGCACCCACCATCAGCCTCAGCGGACCCTGCTGCAGCGGCGGCCACAGTGACCGCATCCCAACGGGTGGCGTAGTCGACACAAAAGAACTCTTAATAACATCTGTAGGACTGCCACATAACACTGAGTTTGACGCCCTGGGCACGGGCCGGGTCACAGCCGCTCGGAGACTACAACCCCCCCATCTGATCCGGTGCCGGGTATTCCCCTCAAAAAGGAATATGTCCCGGGGGGC
The DNA here is from genome assembly GCF_046119375.1 of Phyllobates terribilis. Classification (NCBI taxonomy): domain Eukaryota; kingdom Metazoa; phylum Chordata; class Amphibia; order Anura; family Dendrobatidae; genus Phyllobates; species Phyllobates terribilis. Next base: position 403,358,013 of record NW_027362761.1, on the reverse strand, counting down.
GCGTCACTTGCATATTTGGAAAATAGAGCATGTCACTTCTTTCAGCATTTTTGCAGCAGAAAATGCACCGGCAGCGTTTTTTCACCTGTAGGAAGTAATTGGTGGTCAAAAAAACGCAGCAAAAACACAGCAAAAAATGCAACAAAAAACGCAACAAAACCTGTGTTTTTAAAGCAGCTGTTTTCCTTCCAGAGAAAAGTTAACAGCAGATTTGCAGCAGAAAAAAACACGTGTGGGAACATAGCCTTAAGCTATTTTAGATTCGTACTTCCTGTCCTTTCAGGAAGAATTTACAGCAGTTTCCTTATCATGAGAGGCAGATTACATTGACTAATAACACCTGTACACACAGATGATAACACAAGATCCACCAATCACAATGTGTGCTATCAGGACCTTGGTGGCCACTGTGAAATTTGCAAAGTCTAATTTTTTCTTGTTTAATAAAGATTGTGATATAGAAAAAAGTATATTGGCAAAAATTTGAGAAAAATACATTTAATACAATAACCTGATGAAACAGTACAATATGTCATTTTCTGATCACACATTCCCTTTAACCTTTGCTGAACATAGCTTCAGGCAACCCAACTTTGTGTCCAGAAAGTAATCACAGAACATTCTCAGATCATATATAAGAAGGTAACTTAGCAATGCAGCCTTTAAGACAACTATGAGATTGTTGGAATTCTTTCTATTACACCAAGCGGCATATAATATATAGTAACAGCATAATACTTATTCACATTTGGTAGATTCGAACCACCATGTTCATACAGAGCTCTTAGCATATTTCTGGCCAATATAAGGGGTCTGATTTTGTACAGGAAAGTGCTAACAGCTTGTCAAAAGTGACAAATTGGATCTTGGTACTGAAATGTATTATTAATTTTGCAAAGATGTCGTGTTTGGTGCAAGGGCAGTTTTCCAACGCTTATGTTTGATTTTATCCCAAAATCTATGCCAGGCCTTACTTTTATAGTGTAAATTTGTGGGTATATTTCTCAGTTGTGATGCATAAATAAGTAACTCTTTGAAGCACCACTCCATCATTTTTTTTTATTGCAGCACTGAGAACCCCTAGTCTTACACTTAGCCACCACCATCTTTACCTTCTATTGCCACCACTTCAGTCGGTCTCCAGCAGTTTGTGACCAGCCAGATCGCTTCAGTGTTTGCTGGATGAGCTGGAGATTACTTTTCCATGCAAGTCTATCCTAGTTTTGGCTATCAGAGATTTGCAATGAGAGTTTGTGACCGCTACTTCTGACTTCAGGCCAGTCAGAACTTGCGGTCACAAGTTGGACTGGAGCTGCGCTAATAGAAGAAGAAGATGGTAGTGGCTAAGTATAACACTACAGTCAGGGACCTTAGATTAGAATCACCACTTCAGCAATGAAAAAAATAACAAAATGTTGGAGTGATACAATAAATCATTATTAATTAGACTGTGAGACAGTGTCTCACTTGGACATACACCAACTACTGGCTAGACTTCAACTAATTAACTTTCAGTTTCACATATATTACAAATTTATCTACCAAAGGCAAAAATACTTCAATGCAAGGCTCCAGATAAGCATTTACAAAGAGTTTTCCTCTAGTCTCCAATCTTAAGTACAGTAGATGCACAATTCTTGAAAAATTCCATTATTGGTTGCATTTCAAGGGTGAACATGGGGGAAGATAAGGGTCAGTCTTGCACAGTACCTCATTTAAGGGCAAGAAAGATATACTTTAATTTACACGTGTTCCATAGGTTCGAAATATAGTAGGAAAAAGCCATTTTAGAAAAAAGTAGCTGGGATAATAGGGGAAACACTGATATTCTGATATTGATTTGTAAAAGCCACATTGAAAACTAGGGAAATGTCATCGTATTATAGGTGAGCTTATGAATAGAGAGGGCTCAACCACTAAATTTCTCCAGATATCTTCTATACTATTCTCTGGGACTTTTGAGTCCCCATAGCAGAGTTATAATACTTTGTCTCTGCTTTGTTAATTTGGAGCCTAGGTATTGTTCATCTCTATCAGACAATATTAATTTTATTTAACCCCTTCACCTGAAGCCTGTTTTTACCTTCCTGACCATGCCAATTTTTTTAATTCTGACCACTATCACTTTATTAGGTAAATACTCTGGAATGCTTCAACGGATCCCCCTGATTCTGAGACTGTTTTCTCGTGACATATTGAACTTCATAATAGTGGTAAAATTTCTTTGATAACTCTTGCATTTATTTGTGAAAAAATTTGAAACTTGGCAAAAATTTTGAAAATTTTGCAAATTTCAAAATCTTAATCTTGAGAGGTATGTAACACAAAATAGTAAATAAATAACATTTCCCACATGTCTACTTTACATCAGCACAATTTTGGAGCCAAATTTTTTTTTCATTAGGAAGTTATAAGGGTTAAAAGTTGACCAGCGATTTCTAATTTTTCCAACAAAATTTACAAAACCATTTTTCTATGGACCACATCATATTTGAAGTGACTTTGAGGGGTCTATATAACAGAAAATACCCAAAAGTGACACCATTATAAAAACTGTAACCCTCAAGGTGCTCAAAATTACATTCAAGAAGTTTATTAACCCTTCAGGTGCTTCACAGGAATTTTTGGAATGTGGAAGGAAAAAAAAAACATTTAACTTTTTTTTACAAAAATGTTACTTTAAACCCATTTTTTTTTACTTTCACAAGAGTAACAAAAGAAAATGGAACCCAAAATTTGCTGGGCCGTTTCTCTTGAGCACACCAATACCCAATATGTGGGGGAAAAACACTGTTTGGCGTGCGACAGGGTTCGGAAGGGAATGAGCACCATTTGACTTTTTGAATGTAAAATTTGCTGGCATAATTAACGGACGCCATGTCGTGTTTGGAGTGTCACTGATGTGCCTAAACAGTGGAAACCCCCAACAAGTGACACCATTTTAGAAATTAGACCCCTCAGGGAACTTATCTAGATGAGTGATGAGCACTTTGAACCCCAAGGTGCTTCACATAAGTTTATAATGTTGAGCCATGAAAATAAAGAAATCACATTTTTCCACAAAATGTTTTTTTTCAGCCCCAAATTTTGCATTTTCACTAGGGTAACAGGAAAAATGGCACCATATAATTTATTGTGCAATTTCTCGTGAGTACGCCAATACCCCATATGTGGGGGAAAACCACTGTTTGGGAGCACGGCAGGGCTCGGAAGGGAATGAGTGCCATTTGACTTTTTGAACGTAAAATTTGCTGGAATAATTAGTGGACGCTATGTTGGTTTGGAGAACCCCTAATGTGCCTAAACAGTGGAAACCCCCCACAAGTGACACCATTTTGGAAGCTAGACCCCTCAGTGAACTTATCTAGATGACTGGTGAGCACCTTGAACCCCCAGATGCTTCACAGAAGTTTATAACTAGAGATGAGCGTTGTTCTACTCGAACTGTTCGCCAATCTCAAATTCGAGCTGTTTTGGGCGGTGTTCGAGCCGGTCGGCGAACACGAACAATTTGAGAAAAATTCGGCTGTTCGAGGTTATGTTCGATAACTGTTCGTGCACCAAAATCATAACTGGATTTTTTCTCAGTAATGATGAAAATTAATGTTAATACGCAGTTTGAGTGTACAGCGGGGCGGGGGGAGGGGCAGGGGATGGATCTCTGCAGGAACAATGAAGATCTCCATTTTTTTTTCTCTTTCCCGCATTTGCAGTGGGGAGGTGCAATCTGTCAGCCTATCAGCAGCGCACACACGGAGCGAAGTGCTTTTTTTCACACAAGCAAGGGCATGTGTGATTGGCAGTGTATGTCACATGTCCTTGCCCTATAAGACCAAGCCATTTTCCCCGTCGCCACCATTTTCTCACTGCTGCAGCTGCGTGTTAGACGGCACCGCTGTTGCTGTGTGCGCTATACCTTGTTAATTTCAAGCCAATTTTCGCACAAATATACAGATAGCTTGGGAGTAGGGAATAGTTGTGATTGCAGTCCTTTTAAGGACTAGGTTACAGCATTTCCTACGACTTTTATCAGGCAGGTCTGTGCTCTTAAATAGATAGATTGTGGGAGTAAAGACTAATTGTAATTGGAGTCCTTTTCAGGACTAGGTTACATCAGTTCCTATCAGTTTTTGCCAGGCAGGTCTGTGCCAGTGCTGTGCAAGTTTTTTTCACAGCATTTGGCTGAATCTAGCAAAGCTAATCCTTTTTGGCCTATTGCAGAGTGTGTTAGTCAGTGGAGTAGCCTATCTGTGTTGCAAGATATACCACCTGTGTATAGAATACCAATTTTTTTACTGCACCTAGTGAAGTAAAATCTTTTGGGCATAGCATCATTCTATTAGTCCATCTATACTGACCTCCATCAGGTTGCAAATTAAAAATAATTTTTTTCTGCATCTAGCTCTGAAAAAATATTTGGGCTTCTAGCAGTGTGTGGGACTTGGTCTATTAGTCCATCTATACTGACCTCCATCAGGTTGCAAATTAAAAATAATTTTTTTCTGCATCTAGCTCTGAAAAAATATTTGGGCTTCTAGCAGTGTGTGGGACTTGGTCTATTAGTCCATCTATACTGACCTCCATCAGGTTGCAAATTAAAAATAATTTTTTTCTTCATTTATCTCTGAAAAAATATTTGGGCTTCTAGCAGCGTGTGGGACTTGTTCTATTAGTCCATCTATACTGACCTCCATCAGGTTGCAAATTAAAAATAATTTTTTTCTGCATGTAGCTCTGAAAAAATATTTGGGCTTCTAGCAGTGTGTGGGACTTGGTCTATTAGTCCATCTATACTGACCTCCATCAGGTTGCAAATTAAAAATAATTTTTTTCTGCATCTAGCTCTGAAAAAATATTTGGGCTTCTAGCAGTGTGTGGGACTTGGTCTATTAGTCCATCTATACTGACCTTCATCAGGTTGTAAATTGAATAAAAAAAATTTCTGCATCTAGCTCTGAAAAAATATTTGGGCTTCTAGCAGTGTGTGGGACTTGGTCTATTAGTCCATCTATACTGACCTCCATCAGGTTGCAAATTGAATAAAAAAAATTTCTGCATCTAGCTCTGAAAAAATATTTGGGCTTCTAGCGGTGTGTGGGACTTGGTCTATTAGTCCATCTATACTGACCTCCATCAGGTTGCAAATTAAAAATAATTTTTTTCTGCATCTAGCTCTGAAAAAATATTTGGGCTTCTAGCAGTGTGTGGGACTTGGTCTATTAGTCCATCTATACTGACCTCCATCAGGTTGCAAATTAAAAATAATTTTTTTCTGCATCTAGCTCTGAAAAAATATTTGGGCTTCTAGCAGTGTGTGGGACTTGGTCTATTAGTCCATCTATACTGACCTACATCAGGTTGCAAATTAAAAATAATTTTTTTCTTCATTTATCTCTGAAAAAATATTTGGGCTTCTAGCAGCGTGTGGGACTTGTTCTATTAGTCCATCTATACTGACCTCCATCAGGTTGCAAATTAAAAATAATTTTTTTCTGCATCTAGCTCTGAAAAAATATTTGGGCTTCTAGCAGTGTGTGGGACTTGGTCTATTAGTCCATCTATACTGACCTCCATCAGGTTGCAAATTAAAAATAATTTTTTTCTGCATCTAGCTCTGAAAAAATATTTGGGCTTCTAGCAGTGTGTGGGACTTGGTCTATTAGTCCATCTATACTGACCTCCATCAGGTTGCAAATTAAAAATAATTTTTTTCTGCATCTAGCTCTGAAAAAATATTTGGGCTTCTAGCAGTGTGTGGGACTTGGTCTATTAGTCCATCTATACTGACCTCCATCAGGTTGCAAATTAAAAATAATTTTTTTCTTCATTTATCTCTGAAAAAATATTTGGGCTTCTAGCAGCGTGTGGGACTTGTTCTATTAGTCCATCTATACTGACCTCCATCAGGTTGCAAATTAAAAATAATTTTTTTCTGCATCTAGCCCAGCCAATAGTTTTGGCCTAATACCACAGTTTGGCCACTCAGCTCTGCTCGGTTACCATCCATTGTTTTTTTGTGCAAACAACTCCAGAGTTGTGAATTAGTTAACCAACAAAATGAGTGGAAAAAGGCCTGCTGCTGGTGGAAAGGGGAATAGGCGTGTTGAGAAGGGGAAAAAAGGTTGTGTCCGTGGGGTAGGTGCAGAAGAAAGACCATCTTCCAGCCAAACTAAAATGTCTACTTCTTTTAGCGGACAATGTGATAAGATCCCTTTCTTACGGCCACGCCAATCGCTACAAATTCCAGATGAGGCACAAAAACAGCAGGTGCTTCAACGGATATCAAGTGCTCCTTTAAGTGGGCTCTCCTCCACATCAACTTCAACATCACAAATACTCCAGTCCTCAAAGGTGTCACCCAAATCGCACTTGCTTCCTCACAGCTCCCAAATCTCCAGCTGCCCGTCTGAGTATGAGGTAGAACAGATGGTTGAGTCTGCAGAGCTGTTTACTCATACTATAGCCTGGGAATCAGAGGTCGACTCCAGCGCTTCTGTGAATCCAGACGAGGAAATGATCTGCACTGATGCCCAGAATCTTTATGAGTCGGATCCAGGACCAGACGCAGAAGGTTCTGACCATAATGTAGACCCTCATTCCCAAACTGTAACTCCTGTTGGTGGAGACAATGAGGAAGACGATGATAAGACTCAAATACCTGATTGGAGCGACAACTTTAGTTTTTTGTCAGGGCAGGAACAGGTTGGCTCTGAGGACGACGGGTGTGATAACGCACAGGGTGATGATGATGAGGTCGGAGATCCCACTTACTGTCAACCCACAGTCAGCCAAGAGATGAGGTCAGCAGAGGAGGTGGAGGAAGATGCTAGTGACGACGAGGTCAGGTTGCGCCTTCCTGGACAGAGACGTAGTACTGGAAGCACGTCAACAACTGCATCCTCAAACACAACTCTGCCTCTCACCACAAGTCGTGGTGGCTCTTCAGGTCGCATGGGTGCTAAGCCTTGCATAGCCTGGGCATTTTTTCAGATCGATAAAGATGAGCCAACTCGTGTTATCTGTAACATTTGTCAGCAAAAGCTAAGTAGAGGCCAAAAAATACATAGTTTGAGTACTTCATGCATGAACCGGCACATGGACATGAAGCATAAGTTGCAGTGGGAAGCTCAGTGTGCTACAATGCGGCCTAGCCGGCCGGGCCAATCACCGTCTGCCATATCTTGTGCATCCGCGGCCTCTTCATCCTCTGTGACTGGGGGGACAGCAGTCACACCTGTTTTGGGGCGCAGACCTGCCACCTCTTTACCCGCAACAGCCAGCGTGATTGGCAGGTCATCATTTTCTTTGGAGGTGTTAACACCAGCTGGTGTTGAGCGCTGTCCGACATCGATAGCACCACCTTTGGATCAAGGCAACCTAACATGTCCGCCTGCATCTTCCTCACAGACCGGCAGTTTGCCGGGGACACCCTTATCAACCCCGTCTAAGCACAATAGCCAGCCCTCGGTCCCTCAGATGTGGACAAGTAAAAGACCATTTCCTCCTAGCCATGAGAAAGCTAAGAGGTTGAATTTCACCATCTGCAAGCTCTTGGCTACAGAAATGCTGCCTTTCCGCCTGGTGGACACAGAGGATTTTCGAGACCTTATGTCCGTCGCAGTGCCCCAGTACCAGATGCCCAGTCGGCACTACTTCTCAAAGAAAGGTGTGCCTGCGCTCCACCAGCATGTCGCACACAACATCACCGCTTCTTTGAGAAACTCTGTGTGTGACAGGGTGCATTTCACCACAGACACTTGGACGAGTAGGCATGGACAGGGGCGTTACATGTCGCTGACTGGGCACTGGGTAACTATGGTGACAGCAGGACAAGGGGCTGCTGTCCAAGTCTTGCCGTCCCCACGAGTTGTGCGTCAATCCTCTTTATGTCAAAGTTCCTCCACTGCTTCTGCCTCCTCAACCTCCTCTCGGTCTTCCACCTGCACCCAAAGCCTGTCTGGTCATGCCACAAGCTTTCTAACTGCGCAGAAGGGATCCTGCACACCTCCTTACTATGCTGGCAGTAGGGCTCAACGTCATCAGGCGGTTTTTACATTGAAATGTCTGGGAAATGTGAGTCACACAGCTGAGGAGTTGTGGTCAGCTCTGGAGAACCAATTTCATGAATGGTTGTCTCCACTGGACCTGAAACCAGGGAAGGCCGTGTGCGACAATGCTGCAAACCTGGGTGCGGCCCTTCGCCGGGGCAATGTCACACACGTGCCTTGTATGGCTCACGTGTTGAACCTGGTTGTCCAGCAATTTTTAGCCCACTATCCCAGACTAGATGGCCTTCTGCAGAGGGCACGGTCGCTGTGTGCTCACTTCCGCCGTTCGCATCCCGCAGCTCAGCGACTTACATCTCTACAGAAGTCGTTGGGCCTGCCACTTCACCGGCTAAAATGCGATGTGCCTACCCGGTGGAATTCAACTCTGCACATGTTGCAGCGACTGTGGCAGCACCGACAAGCCCTGGTGCAATACATTCTGACGTATAGCCTGGGCCAACGAGATTCAGAGGTGGGGCAAATCACGCTGGAGGAGTGGTCTCAGATCAGGAACCTATGCACCCTTCTGCACAGTTTTGAAATGGCGACGAAGATGTTTAGTGCTGACGATGCCATTATCAGCATGACTATTCCGGTGATTTACATGCTGGAGCACATGTTAAACAGAATTCGGAGTCAGATGGTGGCACAAGAGGAGGTGGAGGAAGTAGAGGAGGAGGAGTTGTATGCGGAAGGGCTAACATCTGCAAGGTCCAGACGGTCGGCAGCACCAAGGCGGCAGGCATGTGAGGGTGGGGGAGATGGTTTTACCAGGGCGCATGGTAGCAGCCAAACTAGTGAGGAAGGTGCAGGAGCCCAGGAAGAAGTGGAGGACGAACTGATGGAAGACTCATCAGATGAGGGAGACCTTGATCACATTTCTGTTGTGCGAGGTTGGGGGGAGAGGACAGAGGAAGGAAGCATGATTGTTACCTCGCCACCAACACAACAGGGACTTGGTGCTCCTGGATGCGCAACACACATGAGTGCCTTCTTGCTGCACTACCTGCAACATGACCCTCGAATTGTGAGAATTAGAAATAATCCTGACTACTGGGTTGCCACACTGTTAGATCCCCGGTACAAAAGTAAATTTGCAGAAATTATTCCTGCCATAGAAAGGGATGCACGCATGCAGGAGTATCAGCAGAGACTGTTGCAGAATCTTACATGTGCTTTTCCACAAAATACCAGTGGTGCACGTAGTGAATCTCACAGTTCCAACTTGCCAACCGTGGGACCGTCAAGTGTTCAGCACTCAAACCGTAACAGAACCACAGTATCTGCTGGTAACATCAATTTTGCGGAATCATTTCACCACTTTTTTAGCCCATCCTTTGCAAGGCCACAGGAGACAAGAAGTCTGACACATAGTCAACGCCTAGAGACGATGGTACAGGAGTATCTCCAAGTAAACATTGAAGCCACGACTGTGTCACTGGACCCTTGCTCTTTTTGGGCTTCCAATCTGGATAAATGGCCGGAGCTAGCCACTTACGCCTTGGAGATCTTGTCATGCCCCGCAGCCAGCGTTCTGTCTGAACGTGTGTTCAGCGCTGCTGGTGGTGTGCTGACAGATAAGCGCACGCGGCTCTCCACTGATAATGTAGACAGACTCACGTTCATAAAGATGAAAAATCATGGATCCGAAACGACTTTTCTACCCCTGTGTCATCCTGGGGAGAGTAAAAGCTTGATGATTGGTTAAAATCACCCTACCAACCGTTTTAAGCTTTCAAATTACTAATCATGTTTATCTGTATCGTGACTGGAAAATAATTTGGGCTTTGTAGCAGTGTGCAGCACTGATCCTATTAGGCCATCTATAATAAGCTTCACCAGATTTAAAATTAAAAATAATTTTTAGCTGCATCTAGCCCGGAAAATAATTTTGGGGCTCCGAGATGCGCAAGACACATAAGTGCCTTCTTGCTGCACTACCTGCAGCATGACCCTCATATTGTCAGAATTCGAAGTAATCATGACTACTGGGTTGCCACACTCTTAGATCCCCCAAACTTTTCGATCAACCTTTTCATTTTAATAAAGACCAAAACAATGGTCATTTTTGAAATTATAAGCATTAGCAGGTTGTTAGAAACTGAAATCAAACAGTTTTCAACTCAAAACTTTATTCTAGGTGATGTTACATTTTCACATAGGACCCCTTGTTCGAAAGGAGCTTCTGAACTCTCTCGTCCATTGAATTTGTCAGGTTTTGGATGGTTTCTGCTTCAATTGTTTTGCATGAGGACAGAATACCCTCCCAGAGCTGTTGCTTAGATGTGAACTGCCTCCCGCCATCATAGACACTCCTTTTAATGATGCTCCAAAGGTTCTGAATGGGGTAGAGGTCAGGGGAGCATGGGGGTCACACCATAAGTTTGTCCCCTTTTATGCCCATATCAGCCAGAGATGCAGATGTTTTATGTGCAGCATGAGATGGTGCATTATCATGCAGAAAAATGATCTTGCTGTGAAATACACGGTTCTTCTTCTTGAACCATGGCAGGAAGTGCTGTTTGAGAAAATCCACATACATTATGGAGTTCATCTTTAGCGCCTTCAGGGATCCTAAAGGGGCCGACAATCTCTCTCCCCATGATTCCAGCCCAAAACATTACTCCACCTCCTCCTTGTTGGCGCTGTAGCCGTGTTTGCGTGGGGTGTCCATCAACCAGCCATCCTCCACTCCATTCATCTGGACCATCGAGCGCTGCACGGCACTCATCCGTGAACAAAACAGTTTTGAAATCAGTCTTCATGTAATGTTTGGCCCACTGGAGCCGTTTCTGCTTGTGTGAAGTGGATAGAGGAGGTCGACAGGATGGCATATGCACAGCTGCAAACCTCTGAAGGACCCTGCATCTTGTTGTTCGGGGGACGTTGGAGGCACAAGCAGCTTTAAAAACTTGTCTGCTGCTATGACAAGGCTTTTTTGCCGCTGCTGTTTCAACCTGACGTAATTGCCTGTAGGAAAGAGTCCTCAATTTGCCCTTATCAGCACGCACACGTGTGTACTGTGAATCAGCTACATACTTCTTGATTGCCAAGACACTTCATCCTGATCATCGCACAATGTTGATTGTAGTCATGCCTTGACCTAAACACTCCACAATTTGTTACTTCTCAGCAGCCGACACATCCTTTTTCTTTCCCATTTTGGCAGAAAATGTAGGCTGCTTAATAATGTGAGAGAGCCTTCTTAAGTAGTCTTGCCTTTCATTGGACACACCTGCCAAACTAATTAGCACAGGTGTCTGCAATTGCTTACAGTGATACAAAGAGCCCTGACACACATCACCATCAATGAGTTTAACTGACAAACAAACAAATTCTTCCCTTATCACTGCTAAACACTTTTTGCATAATAATTTGGAACGCGGTGTACATGTGCTTTTCCACAAAACACCAGTGGTTCACGTAGTGAATCTTACAGTTCTAACTTGCCAACCGTGGTCTGTATGGAATTGTTCAATAAAGGGCCCAAAATTAAGATAACATAGATGGGAGAGGTCTCTATGAATAGGAATTCCTAAGTATTTGATACCCTGTGAGGGCCAGGCAAAGGGAAAGTTGGACTGGATGGAATCCTATATGGATTTAGGGAGGGAGACATCGAGGGCCTCAGACTTCGCTGCATTGATTTTAAAATTTTACCATGTAACAAAGTGATCTATTTCAGCCATAACAGCAGGGATGGATATATGTGATTGAGTGATATATACTAGGACATCATCAGCAAATAGAGAGCACTTGTACTCGGTGCCTCCCACCTCAATCCACCTAATATTGGGGTTATGGCGAATTGATGAGAGCAGGTGCTCCGTCACTAGGATGTATAAGAGAGGGGACAGAGGACATCCCTGCCTTGTCCCATTGGTGATTGTGAAAGGTGATGAAAATGTTCTGACGCACCCCCTGGGCCTTGGGACACCCGGAGCCGGACACTTTTTGGTGGATGCTGGTGGTTGTAGTCTTCGTGGCGGCGATCCGGTTCCGTGGCTCAGGGCGGTCAAACCAGTGGCGGAACTATTTATGTGGTTTTGATGTTTAAATGTCCGACTACGCCACCCGTGGATTGCGGTCAGAGTGAACCGCCGCTACAGGGCAGACCGCTAAGGCTGGTGTTGTGGGTGCAGCAGAGCGTAGCATAACTCCCCACGGGAGGAGTATAGCCTCAGGGCAGTGTATGCGGAGGATGGGGGTGATGGTGCAGGGCAGCAGCAGTAACGACACGGAGTCAGTGATGCAGTTCAGGGCCTTTACTCACAGTTCTTATTATCCAGACCACGTCTGCAGGTAACGGCTGCCCACGTCGTACTGTGCTCACCAGGTGAGGGGCTCAGACAACTCCCAGATAACTTTGGAGCGCTTCACAGGACCCCCTTTGTGTGTCCTTTGTCTGGCCTTTCTTACCAACACTTCTGTCCGGCTGCCTCGGGCCTCCTCTTGGTAAACTTGGCGCCAGTTTCCCTGACCCTATGTGGTGCCTTCCTAGCGGGTGGAGCAAGGGGCTGCGCCACATAAAATGTCAGAGCCTCCGTTTTCTAGCTGAGGGTCGTTTCCTGCCTCCACTAGTTCGGGGACCGGTCTCCCCCTTTGGCCTGACCCCTCCACGCAGGTGGATTCGGGCGTACGGTGGCGACTCGCCCGTCCGCACCCCTGGGATCCCTTCATTCCTCGTTCCTGGAGCCTTCTCCGCTCCTCTTCCTTCCTTCTCCCTCTTGCAGGCCTGGGCCTCTGTTACTAGGCCCGCCTCCGGAGCAGAGCTCATGCAGAGCCCCTGCTCCCTGCCACTTCTGCTCAGACTTCTCTGCACTGAACTAAGATGGTGCCCACCTTTTATACTCCCTTCTCAATGCACCCAGGAACTGCTTCCTCCCTGCTCCTGCACTGCAGGGTTCCCCTTCCTCAGTGTTCCCTCCCCCCACTCCAGCCAGGGACAGGGACTGTCGTGCCCATCTCAGGGGCATATTGGTCGCCCTGCCCCACGGCAATGTGGTGTAATGCATGCAGGTGTCGGGTCCTGATCCACACTCCATCCTTATCTGAGAGTGAGATTTCACACCTCTGGGTGAGGTGAAATACGTCTGTAGCAACCGAGCCCTCGGTGCTACAGTTCCATTTATCTTCAGCCTAGGTGACGTATTGTGATACAGGGCCGTGATTTTGGCTATAAAAGGGTCCCCTAGACCCCTACCCCAAGCTTTTTAAGAGAATCATATATGGCGTGCCAGGAGACTCTATGGAATGCTTTCTCAGCATCCAACGAGAGTATCTACTTACAAATTTTTAACTGCATCTAGCCCAGGAAATACTTTGTGCCTAGTAGCAGTGTCTGCTAGTCAGCGGATTATCCCGGCTGTTAAGCAAGCTACACCACCTGTAGTTTGGACACTTAATTTTTTCAAAGGAAATGCTTCGGGACCACGGGATACTTAGTGAAGAGCATCAGGAGGCACCCCAAGGCATAGGGGCTGGGACTGGCACTAGGATGCCTTGCGGTGGACAGCCGAGCTCGATCCTTATAAAAGCTTTTTAACTGCAGCAGCTTTAGTGGACGCTACTGGAGCTGGAATTACGCGGCTGCTGGCATGAGACTTGCCCTCCAATAGATCCTTGTAAATGGATTTAAAGTGTATTCATTCAAATTAGAGGGACAATTTAAATTAAAAAGCTTAGAGCTGCCTCCACCACAGGGGGGCTCTCTCGACCCACCAGCGGACAGGCACCAGTATTGGGAGAGGGGGGCTGGCCGTCAGGGTTCACCGCGGCTCTGGCACAAACCCGGCGACACGGAGGTGGCACGGGCAGGAGCGGACTGGCCGTCTCGTCTTCTCACTTTTTGGATTTTAGAAGGGCATGACATGCCTATATCTGTGTCTCCCCCTCCTTTTACTCCTCCACCTCTTTTCTTTTCGCATGACTATATGTACTTGTCACTTTTCCATGTGTTAGTTGTGTCTTCTGAGCAGTTTGTCAGCTTTTGGACACCTTTGAAGGTGTTTTCTATGTGTTTCTATGTGTTTTTGTTTGCCTGCCATTGGTTTTAACGATGTTCGAAGGTGTTCGACGAACAGTTCGACGAACAGTTCGGCGAACACACGGGTGTTCGACGAACCGAACCGAACTCGAACACTACGGGGGTGGCTCAACACTATTTATAACATTGAGCCGTAAAAATAAAATGTTCTCATTTTTCCCACATAAATGTTTTTCAGCCCCCAATTTTGCATTTTCATAAGAGTAACAGGAGAAATTTCCCCTTACCATTTGTTACGCAATTTCTCCTGAGTAAGCCGATACCCCATATGTGGGGAAAAACACTGTTTGGGCGCATGGCAGGGCTCGGAAGGGAAAGAGTGCCATTTGACTTTTTGAATGTAAAATTTGCTGGAATAATTAGTGGGTGCTATGTTCCGTTTGGGGAGCCCCTGATGTGCCTAAACAGTGGAAAAACCACAAAAGTGACACCAGTTTGTAAGCTAGACACATAAGGGAACTTTGAACCCCCAAGTGCTTCACAGAAGTTTACAACATTGAGCCGTGAAAATAAAAAAAAAACAATATTTTGCAGCAAGAATGTTTTTTAGCACAAAATTTTGCATTTTCACAAGGATAACAGGATAAAATGGACCACAAAATTTGTTGTGCAATTTCTTTTGAGTATGCAGATATCCCGTATGAGATCAAAAACTACTTTTGAGGCATAGTGCAAAGCTCAGAAGGAAAGAAGCACCATATTGGAGTTCAGATTTTGTTGGACTGGTTTGAGGGTGCCATGTCACATTGGTAGAGCCCCTGAGGTGCCAGATCAGCTGAACCCCCCAAAAGTGACCTCATTTTACAAACTAAACCTCTCAATGATTTCATCCAGCTGTGCAGTGATCATATTGACGCAATAGGTGTGTCACAGAATTTTATACCATTGGGCAGTGAAGAAAAAATTTATTACATTTTTACCATGAAAATTTTGTTTTAGCCCCAGATTTTACATTTTCACACTGGGAAACGGGTAAAAATGGCACCAAAATTTGTCCCACAATTTCTGCTAAATGTAGAAATACCCCATATTTGGCTGTACAGTAGTGCTTAGCCACATGGCGAAACTTTGGAGGGACGGAGCGCTTTTTGCCACCTGGAGCGCAGATTTTCCTAGAATAGTTTGCGGACTCCATATACAGAGACCCTACGTGCTAGAAGAGCAGAATCCCCCTCAAGTGACCCCATTTTGGAAATTATACCCCTTTGTGAATTTATCTACAGGTGTAGTGATGATTTTGACTCCATGGGTGTTTTCCAGAAACAAGCAGCAGTGGATGTTGTTAAGTTAAGATTGCAAACTGCCGTTGTAGTGACCAGTACGCTGTAGTGACCAGTATGTTGTAGTGACTAGTACATTATGCCCAGCTCGTTCTTCTGGAGACATGCACCCATAAATTAGGCAGGCTCTCATTGCTACAGGAATGCCACACATGTGGACATTAACTGCGGTTTAGACACACACTGGAGAACAGAATGGAGGGGGACATTTGGATTTGGGAGTCCCGAATTCGCTGGATTTCTTTTGGAGCGCGAGGAACCATTTAGTTTTTCCAGAGACTTTGTGCTACCAGCAATGTGGAAGCCCCTATATTATTGTTAACAGATGATGGACCTGAGTGAGGGCTTTTTTGTGAATGGAGTTGAAGCTTTTATTGGGAACATTTTACATAACATTTTGGATCACGTTTTTCCTGCGCTCTATGCTGAGCACTTATAGCGGGGTTTCCATCTAAATCTCTGAGTGATGTGATTTAGATGAAATCCCAAGGGATCCATTCACTATAATGAGGCAGCAGAGTTAGTCTGGACTCCGTCTGGCCTCTGTTCAGTGTTGTCCTTCTTTTCAGAAGTGCACAGAACTGTGGCCAACCGCACTTTTATGCACGCCTAATAAAAAGATGGACACCGTGAGATCGTATGCCAGATGGCGTCCACAGTGCCTCCATCTGCCTCATTACAGGGAATCTTCCACCAGGGGTCCCGTCTGAATCACATATTTCAGAGATTTACACAAAAACCCCGGAGTAGGCGCTCAGTGCAGAGCACCGGATAAATGTGCGCCGAGCCATATTGAAATCTTTGGGAGGCGCAAAGAACCAATCAACAGCATGTGAAGAACTGGTTTTATATATTTTTTACGCCTTTCCTCGTGCAGTATAAGTTATTAGACAACTTTATTCTTCGGGTCGGTGTGATTACAGAGATACCAGATTTATATTGGGTTTTTATGATTGGCTGCTGTCACACACTAAAAGACACTTTTTATTGTAAAAACAAGTTTTTGCATTGCCATATTTTGAGAACTATAATTTTTCTATATTTTGGCCGACAGAGTCATGTTAGGGCTTGTTTTTTGAGGACGAGTTGAGGTATTTATTGGTACCATTTTCGGGCACGTGACATTTTTTGATCGCTTTCTATTCTGTTTTATGGGAGGCAGAATGAAGAAAAATCCAGCAATTCAGGAATTGCTTTTTGGGGATTTTTTTATGCCGTTCCGCATGTGGTAAAAATGATAAGTCAGTGATAAGTCAGATTTATTCTTCGGGTTTGTGCGATTACAGTGATACCACATTTATATTTTTTTTTATGTTTTGGCGCTTTTTCACAATAAAAACTATTTTATAGAAAAAAATAATTATTTTGGCATCGCTTTATTCTGAGAGCTGTAACTTTTTTATTTTTCTGCTGACAGAGCTGTATGGCAGCTTGTTTTTTGCGGGACATGATGATGTTTTCAGTGGTACCATATTTATTTACAGGCGTCTTTTTGATCGCGTTTTATTTCACTTTTTGTTTGGCAGTATGATGAAATATGTTTTATTACTTTTATACATTGTCCCAGGGTGGGACATCATTATCAAACTTTCAGATTGCTGATCTGATGCTCTGACAGGCAGGAAGGAGGCATCTCAGCTAATGCTCTCTGAGCAGGCGTTGACAGGCCACCTTCCTGGGACCGGGGGTCACCATGGAGATCACATTGCGTTGTGTTGATGGGATCACAGAGGGAGCCCACTCCCACTGCGATGCCCTGCCATGTGGCTGTCACTACTGAGGGGTTAAACGCTCGCAATCGGTGCTAGCACTGATCGTGGGCGGTGCTGCGGGGTGCCAACTCTCACACAGATCACGGCGGCGCTCAGTGTGAGTCCACCCGATCACCGCACCGTACATGTACTGCTCTTTGCGGGAACGCAACTCCCGCAGAGCAGTACATGTACAGCGCACATCGGAAAGGGGTTAAATACTTGTAGTTTGAGAGATCCAAAGAGGACCAAGTCACCGATTGGGAATAGAAGTACTCATGAAAGGTGACAAACTGGGAAAAGATCAATTTATCATTCATAACATGAACATTTTATAGGATTATCATCATTATCAGTATTGTTAGATTCCAGCGATGTATCACTTTCTGA
Organism: Phyllobates terribilis; assembly: GCF_046119375.1. NCBI lineage: Eukaryota > Metazoa > Chordata > Amphibia > Anura > Dendrobatidae > Phyllobates > Phyllobates terribilis. Next base: position 403,340,498 of record NW_027362761.1, on the reverse strand, counting down.
ACTACTTGGTGCAGTTTTGATAGAATCCTTGTGTTCTCTGCTGCAGATGTAGCTGTGGTCAGAATGCTGAGCTGTGAAAGGCAGCTTCCTGTGTACATTGTACATTGTCAGCAAGCTGCCAATCAATAGCAGGGATGGGGTTATACTGATTAGCTGGACTACCTTGCACGCAACAGTGTCCGGCAGTGATAATCTCCTAATGATTAAACACTAATTGTATTGAAACTAAAGCATACAGCCTAATAAGTGACATATCCCTGGAATCAGGCTTTTTGCCTCTACATTATGCTGCTCTTAGATTAACTAGCAAATACCTTTCAGTAAAATTCATCTTTTACCAGTGAAAAATTTGTTGTAATTCTCTATACCTCCAGTCAACCATATGTCGCCCAAGAAAAACTGTTGCATGTTGAAAATATTGTAACCTGGAGTAACCTTTGTTTGAAGAATGGTACAGAGAAAAGTAAGGAATTTCCAAGGTTTTTCTATTCAAGAGACCAGACACAACTATGTCATCTCCCATTTTCTCCCACTCTCGTACTTGAGTAAAACTATTCTACTATTTGAACAGAAGTAAAGCGTTTGATTTAAGTCACTTTTGAGACATCTGGGCACTGCTATGACTCATCTACCTTTGAAGAGGAACATTGAATAGTACACTAAAGAATAATCATTCTAGACTTGGCATAAAATGAAAGAACACAATGTTTTGATATGTCACTTTAAGGTACAGTACTTTATAGACTCATCCCAGTATTGTAGCTTTTTGTAGTGCGGCGGAATACAGTGCTAATGTTTGTTTTCATCTCCAGGGTTAGAAGCTGTGAAAAGCTAAATTAATATCTCAAAGCTTGGAAACTAGCTGAGAAATCCTTGAGACTAAATTGGGAATCAAGGTTGATAGAATATGTTACTATCAGAATATGTAGTATGCTGATCAAATGTAACAAGCTGAAAATAACTCTCCATCATTACCGCTATCGGCATAGTTGATAATATTGCACAGCTTTTTATTCATCTAACTTAAATCTTAAGTGAACCAATATTAATTAGGAAAAGTCATTTTTTCTATTTTTCTGTATATAAGAACTTTGAGACATCTTCCTGATCACAGCACAGCAGCTGTACTAACAAGAAAGACTCTAGTCTATTATTTTGATAGGCTAACTCTACAAAAACAATTGTTTTGCAATCTAATGACAATATAATAACTTACTCCCTGTTGCTCATATAAACCCATCTTCATATTCTGATGGTATGCTCTCAATGATTTCTATTAGAGGACTTTTCACCAAATGTTTCATGCTGAACTGGACACACAATATAATAGAGGCTGCAGAGTGGAATAATATGTTTGTTTTTTAGTTTCGCCTCTGTTGCAGATGTAATAGCAATCAAAGTATTTTGCTCTTAGCGAATTAACTTTTTTTAAGTCCAAATGGGTGTTATCAGATATTTTTCACTGGGGCCATGTACTTCTCCATACATAAGTTGCCCAAACATAAGGAGGTAGCAACACAGCAGAAAAAGGACATAACCCACAATACATCAGGTTTCTCAGTGTGTAAGATGTAACAATACAGCTCCTATCTCCTGGTTTTACCTCCTGAATGATTAGAAAATGCTGGGAGATTAGATCACAGATGACTCACACATTTCAGATAAGGTCCCTTTGGTGTAAGGGGGCAGCACAGCTGAGTTTAGCTCTGTCACATCACAAACCCATCTATCAGCTTTCTTTCTCTCATGGCACTGTCAGTTCTGCTGTACTGCTCCTTTCCCCACAACTAACTTTTTCAGTTGAGACACAGGTTTTGGGAGGTCTTCAGTCTGCAGCCTGTCCTGACACATGACTAGGATGGGCTGCAGTTTGAATTATATCAGGTATGCCATTTTATCTCATTCTCAGATAACCCCTTTAAAGACAATATATAACTCTATGGCATTTTGATTTTTGTTGAAAAAAATAGAGAGCTTTTACTGTTTTTCTATTTTCAATTGACGCTCTTGAGATTCATATAAATTAACTTTATTCCAAATTATATGGGAGTCTGCTATTGAAATATTTATACTGGGTGCTGTGTTCTGAAACTGGGATTTTGCCACCTGCTCCAGTGGACTAAATCCAGGAAAATAGGTAGTCACAATGATATGAATGATATCACTGTTTGTAGGGTTTCAGAAATCCAGTCTCCAGTAATCGACTGATCATCAGCCTTGATCATTTGATTGTCGGACCATATCAAGTTTATTTTACTATATTAAGCATATAGTAATATTCTACAGATTTCAGTTTTGGTTAAGAGATTGTTTTGCTGTAATGGGATTTCTTAGAACTGATCTGAGTTTTTCCAGACACAGTAGCACTTATAAATGGATCTAAAATGATCACTGATAAAATTTCATTATTGGTGGAGAAAAGCATCATCATCTCTACCAATCAAGAGTGTCCCAAAACCTAGATTATATTTATAGCTATTAATACTAAAAGTAGAGTATGTCTACACATATTGTGAAAAGGCAGGTTTAACTCATTAATTAATGGCCAGGTTAAACAGAGAATCATTTCTTAAAGGCAAGTGCACAAATACATTCTTTGGTTTTAGTTTAATGAATTGCTGAAGGTAATATGACATAACTACATCCTTTTTATTTCCAAGTGTGTGAATTTGAATTTTTTATTTTGCTAAATTTAGAAATGAACAGATTTCTGGAGGTTCAGTTTGCCATGTTATTCATTCTGCCCACTAACAAATTTGATATTCAGTCGAACATTTGTCTGAACAGATAAAGCATATTTCGTTATTTGGAAGCTGTGGCAGTGGCACATTAATTTGTTGTAATTCGCTAAAGGGAACAGAAAAAAAAGATGCTTTAAAAAATGTATATCGTATATACAGTGGGGAAAATAAGTATATGATACACTGGCGATTTTGCAAGTTTTCCCACCTACAAAGAATGGAGAGGTTTGTAATTTTTATTGCAGATGCACTTCAACTATGAGAAAAAAGAATCTTGAAAAAAAAAATCGAGAAAATCACATTGTATGATTTTTACAAAATTAATTAGCATTTTATTGCATGAAATAAGTATTTGATACAATAGAAAAACAGAACTTAATATTTGGTACAGAAACCTTTGTTTGAAATTACAGAGGTTAGACATTTCCTGTAATTCTTTACCAAGTTTACACACACTGCAGCAGTGATTTTGGCCCACTCTTCCATACAGATCTTCTCCAGATCTTTCAGGTTTCAGGGCTGTCGCTGGGCAACACTGAGTTTCAGCTCGCTCCAAAGATTTTCTATTGAGTTCAGGTCTGGAGACTGGCTAGGCCACTCCAGGACCTAGAAATGCTTCTTATGGAGCCACTCCTTAGTTGTACTGGCTGTGTACTTCGGGTCATTGCTGGAAGACCCAGCCACAGCCCATCTTCAATGCTCTTACTGAGGGAAGGAGGTTGTTGGTCAAAATCTTGCGATACATTACCCCATCCATCCTTGCTTCAATACGATGCAGTCATCCTGTCCCCTTTGCAGAAAAGCACCCCCAAGGTATGATGTTTCCCCCACCATGCTTCATGGTTGTGATGGTATTCTTGGGGTTGTACTCATCCTTCTTCGTCCTCTAAACACGGCGAGTGGAGTTGATACCAAAAAGTTCTATTTTGGTCCTATCTGACCACATGACCTTCTACTATGCCTCCTCTGGATCATGCCCAGCCCTGAAGGATTTTAATTCATGACAACGTAGTGTGTGTTTGAGATTGTGGTCCCAGCTCTCTTCAGGTCATTGGCCAGGTCCTCCCATGTAGTTCTGGGCTGATTTCTGACCTTCCTCAGAATCATCCTTACCCCACGAGGCGAGATCTTGCATGGAGCCCCAGACTGGGGAAGATTGAAAGTCATCTTGTGTTTCTTCCATCTTCCAATGATTGCGCCAACAATTGTTGCCTTCTCAATAAGCTGCTTGCCTATTGTCCTGTAGCCCATCCCAGCCTTATGCAGGTCTACAATTTTGTCTCTGGAGTCCTTAAACAGCTCTTTGGTCTTGGCCATGGTGGAGAGGTTGGAGTGTGATTGTTTGAGTGTGGGGACAGGTGTCTTTTAATACAGGTAATGAGTGCAGAGTAGGAGAGCTTCTTAAAGAAAAATTAACAGGTCTGTGAGAGCCAGAATTCTTGCTCGTTGGTAGGTGATGAAATACTTATTTCATGCAATAAAATGCAACTTAATTATTTAAAAATCAAACAATGTGTTTTTCTGGTTATTATTTTTAGATTCTGTCTTTCAGACTGTGTGCCCACGATGCGTTTTTAATGCGTTTCCGCAGCGTTTTTGCAGCTGCGGAAACGCATTAAAAACGCATTAAAAACACATGGTAGAAGGGCAGCAATGTTACCCAATGATAATCCGCATGTGCTGTGCACATGCTGCGTAAATTTCCGCTGTGGATTATCATTGCGGAAAAAAACGCAGCACTACCAATTATTTTGCGGAAGTGCTGCGTCTTCGCCGCCATTGACTTGCATTCGACCGCATGGATTACGCATCACTGTATATGTAGATGCGTAATCCAAGCGTTCTAATGTGCGGATGGTACCCGGGTGTAGATGAGAGGAGAGTTTCCTCCACACCCAGGTACCATTAAAAAATCTGTAAAAAAAGAATAAAATAAAAAATAAATGTATACTTACCTTCTGTCGGCCCGCGCACCGCTCCTACTTGCTTCCCGGCACTTTGCAGTGAATTGAAGAACCTGAGCTGATGTCAGAGTCATGTGACGGGTCACGCGACACTGACGTCGGCAGGTCTTTTCAATTCACTGTTGCCGGCAAGGGAGAAAGGAGTGAGCGGGACACCGGGGGCCATCGGAAAGTAAGTATACATTTTTTTTTTTATTTTTACCACTCTCTCGGGTCACACTATATAAATCCATGCTGTTTGCATGGATTTATATAGTGTGACCTAGTTGTCACAAGCACTTTCCAAGTGATGCTAATCGCTTGGAAAGCGCTTGTCAATAGAGATGAGCGGTGTTCGACTCGAACTGTTCGCCAATCTCAAATTCGAGCTGTTTTGGGTGGTGTTCGAGCCGTTCGGCGAACAATTTGAAAAAAATTCGGCTGTTCGAGGTTATGTTCGATAACTGTTCGTGCACCAAAATCATAACTGCATTTTTTCTCAGTAATGCTGAAAATTAATGTTAATACGCAGTTTGAGTGTACAGCGGGGCGGGGGGAGGGGCAGGGGATGGATCTCTGCATAAATAATGAAGATCTCCATTTTTTTTTCTCTTTCCCGCATTTACAGTGGGGAGGTGCAATCTGTCAGCCTATCAGCAGTGCACACACGGAGCGAACTGCTTTTTTTCACACAAGCAAGGGCATGTGTCATTGGCAGTGTATGTCACATGTCCTTGCCCTATAAGACCCAGCCATTTTCCACGTAGCCACCATTTTCTCACTGCTGCAGCTGTGTGTTAGACGGCACCGCTGTTGCTGTGTGCGCTATACTTTGAGTGTTAATTTCAAGCTAATTTTCGCACAAATGTACAGATAGCTTGGGAGTAGGGAATAGTTGTGATTGCAGTCCTTTTGAGGACTAGGTTACATCATTTCCTACGACTTTTATGAGGCAGGCCTGTGCTCTTAAATAGATAGGTTGGGAGTAAAGACTAATTGTAATTGCAGTCCTTTTGAGGGCTAGGTTACATCAGTTCCTATGACTTTTTGCCAGGCAGGTCTGTGCCAGTGCTGTGCAAGTTTTTTTCACAGCATTTGGCTAAATCTAGCAAAGCAAATCCTTTTTGGCCTCTTGCAGTGTATGTTAGTCAGTGGAGTAGCCTATCTGTGTTGCAAGCTACACCACCTGTGTATAGAAAACAATTTTTTTACTGCACCTAGTGAAGTAAAACCTTTTGGGCATAGCATCATTCTATTAGTCCATCTATACTAACCTCCACCAGGTTGCAAATTCAAAATAATTTTTATCTGCATCTAGCTCTGAAAAGATATTTCGGCTTGTAGCAGTGTGTGGGACTTGTTCTATTAGTCCATCTATACTAACCTCCACCAGGATGCAAATTCAAAATAATTTTTATCTGCATCTAGCTCTGAAAAAAATATTTGGGCTTGTAGCAGTGTGTGGGACTTGTTCTATTAGTCCATCTATACTAACCTCCACCAGGTTGCAAATTCAAAATAATTTTTATCTGCATCTAGCTCTGAAAAAATATTTTGGCTTGTAGCAGTGTGTTGGACTTGTTCTATTAGTCCATCTATACTAACCTCCACCAGGTTACAAATTCAAAATAATTTTTATCTGCATATATCTCTGAAAAAATATTTGGGCTTGTAGCAGTATGTGGGACTTGTTCTATTAGTCCATCTATACTAAACTCCACCAGGTTGCAAATTCAAAATAATTTTTATCTGCATCTAGCTCTGAAAAAATATTTGGGCTTGTAGCAGTGTGTGGTACTCATTGTATTAGGCCATCTATACCAAGCTCCACCACCTTTGAAATTAATAATCATTTTTAGCTGCATCTTGCCTTTGAAATAATTTTGGGCATATTAGCAGTGTGTGGTACTCATTGTATGATGCCATCTATACCAAGCTCCACCCGCTTTGAAATTAATAATAATTTTTAGCCGCATCTTGCCTGTAAAATAATTTTGGGCATATTAGCAGTGTGTGGTACTCATTCTATTAGGCCATCTATACTAAGCTCCACCAGCTTTCAAATTACTAATAATTTTTAGCTGCATCTTGCCTGGAAAATAATTTTGGGCATAGTAGCAATGTGTGGTACTCATTGTATTAGGCCATCTATACCAAGCTCCACCTGCTTTGAAATTAATAATAATTTTTAGCTGCATCTAGCCCGGAAAATAATTTTTCTTCCCAATAGTGGTAGCAATAGAAATATGGGGCACGCTCCTGGCTAACAAAAATATACGCTTCATAACAAAAAACACCAGCCTAGCGCACTGCATTAATAAGATGGCATCATCGTCTCTCCCAGTGCTAGGCCTACTATGCCGGCTAGCATTCCTGTGCCTAAAACACAATGTATGGGTCCGTGCTAGCCACTATGCTGAGGGGTCTAAAGCTGCTGCTAACGCTTTATCACATTTCAATTGGCAGATTTTCACAGAGCTCCTCCCCAACGCCCACCCATCGGCAACAGTTGCCCACCCTCCCTATGGGATCTAGTGGCGAATAGTTGATGCCATTAATCAGAGCGTCAGTTGCCCCGTCGACGTGTCAAGCATACGGTAAGGCATGGGAAGAGTGGACACGACTAGTAGCAGACAGACGGGTTAATCAATGTGAACAAGCCAGATTACAAGTCACCATAGAATTTCTCCACCCGCTAATGATGAGGGGCATATCAGGGGCGTCAGCGCAGCGGTGTCTGACCGGAGTAGCATTTCACTTCCAACTACTGAATTGGGGAGATGTGACAAAGAGATTCATCATCAGACAATCCTTAAAAGGGTGGAAATGGGGTCAGCCAAGTCAGGAGTGTAGACGTCCCGTCCCGTGTCACTAAAACTGATTTCTCACATCATATCCCTAACACCATTAACATGACACTCACAATTTGAAGCAACACTACTGTCTACTGCATTTGCGATCGCCTTCTTCGGGGCGCTATGCATAAGCGAATTAGTCCCTCAATCCAAAATTACCACCAGTGGAGGATTATTACACCAGGACGTAGTCATAGCCAATAATGCAATACGTCTACGCATACGCCAATCGAAAACGGTTCCAGCGGGCAGAGGCACTTGGGTACTTCTACAACCCACAAACGGTACACTGAGTCGGGTAACAATAGTAAAAACATATATAGCCATCAGATGACAAAGTAATTTCTTCCTATCACACATTGATGGAACGCCATTATCAAGATACCAGTTCCAAGCTATATTTAATAAATGCATAACATCGGCAGGGAACCACCCCAAAGATTACAGGACACACTCATTCCGCATAGGCGCGGCCACGGAAGCAGTAAGAGCAGGACTGTCAGAAACGGAAGTTCAGAGGATAGGGAGATGGCGATCCACGTGTTTGTTGAGATACATAAGACCGGACTTGTTATCCTAACGTGGTTTGTTTCTTTTACAGGTGACGCTAAGCCAACAGTGTGGGTGATAGGCCACTCGTATATATATTGGGCAGAAAAAAGGGCGATAGTCCCCCAAGGCGGGAGGAAATTAGAGTTTCATAACACATATTTCAACTGGAGAGGTATTAGAGGCCTGCTATGGACACAGGTACTAATGGAGGTAATCAAGGTAGGGAGAGAGGCAAGGGGTCCGGTCATCTTAGTTATACAGCCCGGGGGAAATGACCTAGGTCATCACAAGAGCGCATAACTAATGGCAATAATGAAACTAGACACTGAGCGCTTCAGAGAATTTTTCACAAAACTAGCTATAGTATGGTCAGAGATTGTGACGATAGCGGTATGGCAAGGTGCGCGAGACATCACAGCCATCAAACGGACAAGGCGGGTAATAAATATTCGGATGGCAAAATTTAGAAGAGACAGAGGCGGTGTAGTGATACAACACCGACAACTGGAAGGAGATAAAGCAGGCCTCATACGGCCCGACGGTGTTCACTTAATGGATATTGGACTGGACATATTCCTGTCAGGACTCCAGGACGGAGTGGAACAAGCGTTAAGAGTGATGGATGGGGGTCAGAGTCCTGCATACGAGTACGCAGGATCCTCCGTGGCCTGGAAATAGAAAGGACATGTTGGAGAGTTACACTTGTTGGCCAACTTGTTGGTGTGAAGACCCAGGGCATGCTGCAACAAGCTGAATTATTTTAGAAATAAAATGCCTTTCTAATGGAATGAGTATAAAGAGTTAATAAAGCTGTGACAGATCCTCACCCATCCAGTTGTAAGAGTTACATTATTGTATTGTCAAGGAAAGGGGGGCGGTAGGGGAGCTGAGCGTCTGGGTTTGGTTGCGGGTCCCCACAGTCTGCCTAGGCTAGATGCATTTAAAAATTCTTATTAGATACACAGGCCGTGCAGCTTGCTTCGCAGCTGGACTACTACGCCCAAAGTATTGCCTAGGTTAGATGCAGTTAAAAATTCTATGCTGACTAGCAGACACTGAAGCTTTGGAGCAGACCTCTGAGTAAACAGCTCTTCAGACTCAACCATCTGTGTTACCCCAAGCCATAGTGTATGTAGTTTCTTACAGTTAAAAGGGGGGGGTGGCAACCCAACCCACCTGAAATTGACGATGCCAATGTCACGTAAAACACAGCAAGGAGACTCCAAAAAGAGTCTCCATTTTTTCCAAAAATTGTGGCACAGAAACCACTTAAGTGGCATCAATTGCCCCAGAGTTGCTTAAAACGGTTGGTGAGGTGATTTTACCAAATCCTCAAGCTTTTAGTCTCCCCAGGATGACACAGGGGTAGAAAAGTCCTTGCGGATCCATGATTTGTTCATCTTTATGAACATGAGTCTGTCTACATTCTCAGTGGACAGCCACGTGCGCTTATCTGTCACCACACCACCAGCAGTGCTGAACACACGTTCAGAGAGAACGCTGGCTGCAGGGCATGACAAGATCTCCAAGGCGTGAGTGGCGAGCTCCGGCCATTTTTCCAGATTGGAAGCCCAAAATGAGCAAGGGTCCAGTGACACAGTCATAGCTTTGATGTTCACTTGGAGATACTCCTGTACCATCCTCTCTAGGCGTTGACTATGTGTCAGACTTCTAGTCTCCTGTGGCCTTGCAAAGGATGGTCTAAAAAAGTGGTGAAACGATTCCACAAAATTGCTGTTACCAGCAGATACTGTGTTACTGTTACAGTTTGAGTGATGAAGACTCGACAGTCCCACGGTTTGCAAGTTAGAACTGTGAGATTCACTACATGCACCACTGGTGTTTTGTGGAAAAGCACATGCAAGATTCTGCATCAGCCTCTGCTGATACTCCTGCATGCGTGAATCCCTTTCTATGGTAGAAATTATTTTGGCAAATTTACTTTTGTACCGGGGATCTAAGAGTGTGGCAACCCAGTAGTCGGGATTACTTTGAATTCTGACAATCCGAGGGTCATGTTGCAGGTAGTGCAGCAAGAAGGCACTCATGTGTCTTGCGCATCCAGGAGGACCAAGTCCTTATTGTGTTGGTAGCGAGGTAAGAATCATGTTTCCTTCCTCTGCCCTCTCTCCCCAACCTCGCACAACAGAAATGTGATCAAGGTTTCCCTCATCTGATGAGTCTTACATGCCCATCGCCAGTTCGTCCTCCACTTCTTCCTCGGCTCCTGCTCCTTCCTCAACAGTTTGGCTGCTACCATGCGCCCTGGTTAATCCCTCTCCCCCACCCTCCCATGCCTGCCGGCTTGGTGCTGCCGACCGTCTGGACCTTGGAGATGTTATCCCTTCCGCATACGACTCCTCCTCTACTTCTTCCACCTCCTCTTGTCCCACCACCTGACTCTGAATTCTGTTTAACGTGTGCTCCAACATGTAAATCACCAGAATAGTCATGCTGATAATGGCATCGTCGTCAGCACTAAACATCTTCGTCGCCATTTCAAAACTGTGCAGAAGGGTATGTGGCGCCCCTGAGGGTTCAGTCGCCACAGAGGTACTGCATCTCACCCAGAGGTGCGGTATCTCACCCTCAGGTAAGGAAGGAGTATGGCTCGGGACCCTAACACTTGCATCCAACACATACCCGCAGTGGGGGTAGGGCGTGATTGCTCCTAAGGCAGGGCACAGTCCCCGGTCCCTAGCTGGTGGGAGGGTCCTATGTAGTGGGTGTGGGTGGAGAAAGCAGCTTAGGGGAGCACATGACAGGGAGAGTATAAATAGGAAGCCATCTTAGAAAGAGCAAGCCAGTCAGAGGAGAAGTGACAGGAGCAGAGGCTCTGCATGAGCTCTGCTCCGGAGGCGGGCCTAGCCTGGGAGGCCCAGGACTGAAGGAGAGAAGAGAGGAGTGGGAGCAGGAAGGCTCCAGGAAATGAAGGGACCCTAGGGGTACAGGCCGTGCAGAAGGCCACCCGTACGCACGCTGCTACCAGGAGGTAGAGGGGTCAGGCCAGATAAGGGGAACCTGTCCCTCAACTAGGGAAAAACAGCAAGGCTCAACTAGAAACCAGAGGCTGCAGCATTTCATGTGCTGCAGGCCAAAGTCCACACCAGTCTCACTAAGAAGGTAGCCACATAGGACCCAGGGGACGGAACACACGTCACCCACCAAGGCCCGAGGATACCGGATAGAAGTGTCACTGGGTGTGAGGTGCAGGGAGAAGGCCAGAGAAAGGACACACAGAAGGGGGTCCTGCTAAGTACTCCGGAGCTATCTGGGGGTGGACTGAGCCCCTCACTGAGTATGCACAGCACGACGGGGGAGATTGCTCTGGTACCTGTAATCTGGACTGCAACAACTGTGAGTAAAGATCTTGGGACTGCATCACACGGACTGTGTTCATTACTGACTCCCTGCACTACAACCACCATCATCCACCCACACTGCCCTTAAGCTACACTCTTCCTGTGGAGAGTAATAATACCATTGCTTCAAAACCACCAGCTTCAGAGGACTGTTCCGCAGCGGCGGCCCCTTTGGCCACACTCCACAGGTGGTGTAGTCAGACATTATAAAACCCATATATACAAATTACCCTTGGATTGACCGCCCTGGGTCACGGACCGGGTCGCCGCCACAGTGACTACAACCCCCAGCGTCTACCGGCCTGGCTCCGGGTACCCCACGGCTCAAGGGGCGCGTCAACTTCATAGGTCCCTGATCTGAGACCACTCCTGCAGCGTGATTTGCCCATCTCTGGATCTCGTTGGCCCAGGCTATACGTCAGAACGTATTGCACCAGGACTTGTTGGTGCTGCCACAGTCGCTGCAACATGTGCAGAGTTGAATTCCACCATGTCGGCACATCGCATTTCAGCCGGTGAACTGGCAGGCCCAATGACTTCTGTAGAGATGTAAGTCGTTGAGCTGCGGGATGCGAACGGCGGAAGTGAGCACACAGCGACCGTGCCGTCTGCAGAAGGCCATCTAGTCCGGGATAGTGGGCTAAAAATTACTGGACAACCAGGTTCAACACGTGAGCAATACAAGGCACGTGTGTGACATTGCCCTGGCTAAGGGCCGCACCCAGGTTTGCAGCATTGTCGCATACGGCCTTCCCTGGTTGCAGGTCCAGTGGAGACAACCATTCATGAAACTGGGTCTCCAGAGCTGACCACAACTTCTCAGCTGTGTGACTCACATTTCCCAGACATTTCAAAGTAAACACCGCCTGATGCCGTTGAGCCCTGCTGCCAGCATAGTAAGGAGGTGTGCAGGATTCCTTCTGCGCAGTTAGAAAGCGGGTGGCATTACCAGACACTCTTTGGGTGCAGGTGGAGGACCGAGAGGAGGTTGAGGAGGCAGAAGCAGTGGAGGAACTTCTAGATAAAGAGGATTGATGTACAACTCGTGGGGACGGCAAGACTTGGACAGCAGCCCCTTGTCCTGCTGTCACCATAGTTAGCCAGTGCCCAGTCAGCGACATGTAACGCCCCTGTCCATGCCTACTCGCCCAAGTGTCTGTTGTGAAATGCACCCTGTCACACACAGAGTTTCTCAAAGAAGCGGTGATATTGTGTGCGACATGCTGGTGGAGCGCAGGCACACCTTTCTTTGAGAAGTAGTGCCGACTGGGCATCTGGTACTGGGGCACTGCGACGGACATAAGGTCTCAAAAATCCTCTGTGTCCACCAGGCGGAAAGGCAGCATTTCTGTAGCCAAAAGCTTGCAGATGGTGAAATTCAACCTCTTAGCTTTGTCATGGCTAGGAGGAAATGGTCTTTTACTTGTCCACATCTGAGGGACTGAGGGCTGGCTGTTGTGCTTAGACGGGGTTGAGTAGGGTGTCCCCGGCAAACTTGCCGGTCTGTGTGGAAGATGCAGGCGGAAAAGTTAGGTTGCCTTGATCCAAAGGTGGTGCTCTCGATGTCGGAGAGCGCTCAACACCAGCTGGTGTTTCCACTTCCAAATGAAATGATGACCTGCCAATCACACTGGCTGTTGCGGGTAAAGAGGTGGCATGTCTGCATCCAAAAACATGTGTGACTGCTGTCCCCCCAGTCACAGAGGATGATGAGGCTGCGGATGCACAAGATGGGACAGACGGTGTTTGGCCCGGCCCGCTAGGCTGCATTGTAGCACAGTGAGCTTCCCACTGCAACTTATGCTTCATATCCATGTGACGGTTCATGCATGAAGTACTCAACTATGGATTTTTTGGCCTCTACTTAGCTTTTGGTGACAAATATTACGGATAACACGAGTTGGGTCATCCTTATCGATCTGAAAAAATGCCCAGGCTTTGCAAGGCTTAGAGCCCATGCGGCCTGAAGAGCCACTACGACTTGTGGTCAGAGGCAGAGTTGTGGTTGAGGATGCAGTTGTTGACGTGCTTCCAGTACTCCGTCTCTGTCCAGGAAGGCGCAACCTAACCTCGTCGTCAATAGCATCTGTGACGCCCAGCTGCGCTTGGTATCACAGATCCTAGAAGAGTGCATTGATGGAATCCTCCACAAGAGGCCCCCATAAACATTCACACATCTCCACCTTCCACCTCAGACCAGCAGAGGGAGCCCGTTAGGGATATAAATAGGGAAGGTGGAGCTAGGCAGTTCAGTTCCTCTGAAGAGTTCCTGCAGTAGAGAAGCCTAAGAGAGGTCAGTCTGCAGTGGAGCTCAGTCTAGTCTAGAGAACTCAGTTAATAGTTCAGCAGTGGAGCACGAGGCTCCTGTTAGCTATATTCAGGAAGCCCAGTTAGAGCTTAATGTGTGCCGGCGCCATAAGATCGGTGAAGCTCGGCAAGCTGCCGTTAGTGTGTATAGCCTAGTGAGGGCCCGAGTAGGCCGAAGGCGAGTGGAGAGAAAGTACATAGGTGGCAGAGGAGCTTAACCAGCTCACCCCGAAGCATTTACCAGACACCGGATCCGAGCTTACCAGGATCTCTATGACCCAGTAAGGCATAACCGGAAACCCTGGAGAACTACAAGTCCCAGGATATGCTTAGCTTCCACCGTTCAAATCTGGGTGTAATCCACCTATTTGCCTTTTTTACATAAAAAATAACCAGTTTGAGTGTCTCGTTGACTGTTCAGACACAAATATATCTGTTTAAAAGATTCTGGTGTAGGCCAGAGAACTAGAACTGTGGTTTTCCTCTTCCACGGTTCAAATCTGGCTGTAATCCACCTTTTTGCATAAAAAAAAAACAGTTTGAGTGTCTCGCTGACTGTTCAGACACAAATATATCTGTTTAAAAGATTCTAGTGTAGGCCAGAGAAATAGAACTGTGGTTTTCCTCTTCCACGGTTCAAATCTCCTTTTTACTACCCTTTTGCCATTGATAGTGCGTGAGTAAGCTATTGTACTTCATTTACAATGGGCAAGGCGCATGGCAAGGGACGTGGAACTGGACGTTCAGGTGATGGTGCGTGCCGAGGACGGGGCCGGGACCAAGGTGAAAATGTGCCACAACCAATAGCCACATCTTCTCGCTCCCAGTTCTTGACCGAATTACTAGGGAAGCACACAACAGCACCACTATTGCGAATTGATCAGTGTGAACAGGTTATTAATTGGATAGCAGATAATACTTCCAGTCACCTGGGCACCACCACCACCAGTCTGTCTTCCACACGGTCAAGTGTTAGTAGCCGTGAGTCTCGACTGCATACTCCTTCTCACCCTGATGCTCCTTCCTCCCACCATGCCGAGTGACGTCAGACAGCAACTGATCCCACAGTTGGACACTCTGAAGAGCTGTTCACTGGTCCATTTCCATATTTTGGCCCCTCGCCTGCTCTGCTTTAAGTGGAGGAAGAGGAGATCCCATGTAGCGATGGCGAAATATTTGAACAGCCACGGCCACAGGAAGGCGACGCTGGCAATTTGTCACAAGAGATGGACGATGACGAGACACAATTGCCACGAAGTGAGGAGGAGGACCGTGGTGCGGAAGTGGAAAAGGATGAGGTGGTGGATGATCTAGTAACTGACCCAACGTGGCAGGAGGACACGCAGAGCGAGGCCAGCAGCACACAGGGGGAGGGAGGCAGAGTACCCCAACAGGCAGGAAGAAGCAGTGTGGTGGCCGCAGACAGAAGGCGAGCATCCGTTCCTCGTAACACCAACACGAGGGACATTGCCAGTACAACTGGTAGGTCTTCCAGAGTCTGGAATTTTTTTAAAGACTCTGCTGATAACCCCAAAAAGGCCATTTGTATCACCAGCCAGGCCAGCATCAGCAGGGGTGACAAAACTACCAGCCTGACCACCACCAGCATGATCAGGCACATGTCAGCAAAGCACCCGACTTTGTGGGGCGAACCCCAGGTCAGCGGGTGTCACCACTGCTTCTTCCGCTCTTGTGCGTGTAAGAGAACCTCCTGTTGTGCGTGCAAGGCAATCCCCTGTCCATGCTGCATGCAAAGATGCCCCCTCCTCCCAGTCTTCACTTGTTATGGCAGATTCTCAAGAAACAGCAGCAACATCCACGTCCACGTCCCACCGCAGCGTTCAATTGTCCATATCCCAGACCTTTGAACGAAAGCGCAAATTCATTGCCAACGCCCTACAGGCTACAGTTCTAAATTCACACATTTCACGACTGCTTGCGTTGGAAATGCTGCCTTTTAGGCTGGTGGAGACAGAATCCTTCTGCAACCTTATTGCGGTAGCCGTCCCTTGGTACCCGGTCCCCAGCCGACACTATTTTGCCCGGTGTGCCATCCCTGCACTACACAAGCACGTGTCCCAAAACATCTGCCGTGCCCTCAACAATGCAGTTACTGGGAGAGTCCACCTGAAAATGGACACGTGGACAAGTGCTTGTGGCCAGTGACAGTACATCTCTCTGACGGCACACTGGGTAAATATAGTGGAAGCCAGGACCCAGTCGGACCTTGGAACAGAACACATCCTCCCCACACCGAGGATTGCGGGCCCTATGTCAGTCAGAGTTGCCCCCACAGTGTACAGCTCCTGCGCATCATCCTCCTCATCATGTTCAGCCTCCATCTCAGATATCACCACATCAGTTACAAGCTGGAAGCACTGCAGTACTGCCTCAGCCAAGCGGCAACAGGCTGTGCTGAAACTCATAAGCTTAGGTGATAAACCTCACACTGCTTGTGAGTTGTGGACAGCTGTGAAAGAGCAGGCAGATCTATGGCTGAGACCGCTGAACCTACATCCAGACATGGTGGTGTGTGACAATGGCCGTAACCTGGTGGCGGCTCTGAGGCGAGGCGAGATCACACACGTACCATGCCTGGTTCATGTGCTTAACCTCGTGGTTCAGCGGTTTCTTAAATCGTACCCCGAGTTGCCAGATCTGCTCGTCAAAGTATGCCGCCTGTCAGCTCATTTTCGGAAGTCAGCTACAGCTTCCGCCGCCCTTGCTGTGTTGCAGCAGCGTTTGCAGCTTCCGGCACACCGACTGGTGTGTGATGTCCTCACACATTGGAACTCTACCCTCCACATGTTGCAAAGGATTTGTGAGCAGAAGAGAGCAGTTGTAGAGTACCAGCTGCAACAAGGCCGTCGATATTCAGGTCAGACTCCACACATAAGACCTCAGGAGTGGACCTGGATGTCTGACATATGTACCATCCTGACAAACTTTGAGGAGTCCACCAAGATGGTGAGTGGCAATGACACCATCATTAGCGTCAGCATCCCACTTGTCTGTCTTTTGCAACGCTCTCTGCAGAGAATTAAAGAGGAGGCATTGCAGCCAGAGTATGATGAGATGGATCAAGAAGCCGTAGCGGGCGATTACACACAGCCCAGCATCATCTCATCCCAACATGCATTGGGGGACAATGAGGGAGAGGAGGAAGAGGAGGAGGAAGAACAGGAGCTGGTATCATGCGCTGAAGACGGTAGTACCTGTACAACTGTCATACCGTCGGTTCAGCGTGAGTGGCCTGAGGACAGGAGGAGGAGGAGGAGGAGAGCATAGTCAGTCGTCATCTTGGTGAGGACAAGGAAGTCTTGCCCGTTACCAGTCTGGCACGCATGGCTGACTTTATGCTACCCTGCCTTCACCGTGACCCTCGCGTTGTCAAAATGTTGGGAGACAGTCATTACTGGTTGTTGACACTTTTAGACCCCCGCTACAAGGAGAACTTTCACTCTCTTATTCCTGAGGTGGAGAGGTCTACAAAAATGGGGCATTACCAGAAGGCCCTTGCTGCAGAACTGTTAAAAAATTCCCATCTGAACACGCTAGCGGCAGAGGTCACAGTACGTTGACCAACCAAGGTGTACAGGGGAGAGAGACGCAACTCCAGTTCAGCAAAGGCAGGGGAGCACTGTCAACGTTCTGGGACAGTTTTCTGAGATCCCGCCCAGCTTACAGGCCCTTTGGCGCGGGGTACTCTCACAAGGAGTGGAAAGTTTCAAAAGATGGTGAGGGAGTACCTTGCCGACCGTACCAGCATCCTCCATGATTCCTCTGTGCCTCTTAACTATTGGGTATCCAAGCTGGACACTTGGAATGAACTCGCTCTGTACGCCTTGGAGGTCTGGGCAAGTGTTGAGCCACCCCCGTAGTGTTAAGGTTCGGTTCATCGAACACCGGGATGTTCGTGGAACTGTTCGTCGAAAACACCTTAGAACACTGTCGAACACCGTCGAACACCGTTAAAACCAATGGCAGCCAACTAAAAACACATAGAAAACACCTTCAAAGGTGTCCAAAAGCTGAAAAACTGCTCAGAAGACACTCTCTTTAAAAAAAGCCGGCCGACAATTTAGCATCGGTACCTGACAATTTACAATAGAAAGAATAGAGCATCACACATAGATTAGATAGATAGAAACATGTCAGTCACATATATAAGAAGTACAGTGACAGTGTTGGTTACTGTACTTGTCATTTAGTGTTAAAGGATTTATTTAAAAAAATAAAAGTGTTTTCATGCACCGTCTCTTTAAAAAAGCCGGCCGGCAATTCAGCATCGGTACCCGACAATTTAGAACAGAAAAAATAGAGCATCACACATAGATTAGATAGATAGAATCATGTCAGTCACATATATAATAAGTACAGTGATAGTGTTGATTACTGTACTTTTCATTTAATGTAAAAATAAAGGATTTATTTTGAAAAATTGGCGTGGGGTTCCCCGTAATTTTAGTCTCTAGCGGAGGTTAAGCAGACGGCTGGGGCAGATGTTTGAAGCCTGGGAAGGGGGTAATACCGCCGGAGCTTCCCATGCCAACATTTAAGCACAATTTTTACGACTTTTAGCACCAATGTCCATATTTTTACTTTATGCCAAATTTGTGGATTACATGTACTATTTTGATGAATTGGGTGTCAAAAACAACAATAACACAAGACAAAATATAAAAGTGACTTAAAAAAACGCAAATAATGAATAGGGGCTGCAGTGTGCATTTTTGCAACTCAATTTAATTGAAGTGACTATGGTAAGACCACACACAACTTACAGACAGATGTGGTGCTATTTCTGAAAGAAAGTAGATATGTTGGACAATATGTTTAACAACTGTAAGTAATGAATATGTTTGACATGAAGGGTTGTTTTAGCCTTCATGACTGTGATGAGAATAAGTCCATCCAGGCTCCAGTCAACGGAGTGTGCTATGTAACATTTATTTTCATGGAGTTACGGAAACTCAGTAGCTCAGTTCCTCTTCTGCTGTTCCATAGCTCACTCTCCAGTGGTTGAAGTCTGTGCTGTGATATTCCTATCTCAACCATGCAAGAATGTGAATAACCCTTTAAAATACCGTATATGTTATGTGGCAAAGCAGCAGTCGCATAAACGCCAGGATCCAAGATTTCCCAGCAGAACATTGTTCACAGCATCATTTCCACTGAAGTCTTGCATCTGGAGAGACCCCAGAGCATGAAAAGGGATGTTAAATTTGTGAAAAATAAATTCTCCACAAGTTGAAGTTCTCTGGAAACAAAACGTGCAAATACCTTAATATCTCATAGTTGATAATGGATCGGGCCCTATGGATACAGAGATACATAATGTAACCACTCTGGCTAGTAAATGGAGAACTATTTGAACAAATGATCTACCATCTACTCATTCAGAATTATTTAATATTAGAATTATTAGTGTACTTGAAGTGAACTTCTAAGCAGGTGATAGTTAACAAAACAGTGACTTGCTTATTGTGTATTTTCATTATGTGATGTGGTATGTTACTTCAGTGTAAAACTTTATCAAAGTGTTTGATAAACTCTCAGATGAGTAGGTGGGTATACAGTATATAACTAAAGAGAAAAGTAACCTCCTTCTATTGTCCATAGTTTTCCAATAGTGAAATTCCTCATTCAGACCTTGAAAATAAAAGACTGCAGGGAAAGATTCAGTAAATCTGGCATTGGAACCACTGCTGGTTAATGTGGGACCTTTGGGTTTTTGATTAATAAAGTTTTCCTGTAGTTTCATACATGTTTGCTAGAAGCAATGGTAGAGGTACTAATTAGCCTCCTGATTAAATGAATTCATGCTTGAGTAACTTATCAGAGCATTAATTAAAATCTTATGTTATGAATGACATTTATAGTACTTTACAACCAAAGCAATAAGGTATATGTTCTGCCTGAATAAAATAAATTGGCTTTAATTGAATTGAAGATAATATAATGTAATTGAAAAAATTATTACTGATACTGATTCCACCAAAGGAATGTTGTAACAGTGTTTAGAAAGTATAGGAAATATAATAGCAGCGGTCATCTACAAGAAATTATTCTTATTAAGACATGTAAATCTTTACCTAGAAAGCTTAAGAGGAGGGTGAACTGTGTGACTTCCTTTTGCACCTTGTGTACTGTTCAATTTTCATTTGCTGTTACTTTTCGTTGCATGTGTTGCAGGAAAAGATAATATTCTGAGTAAGAGTCACAGGCAAGGTATGGAGAGGGGCATACATAAAACTTATTGGGCCCCATATCAAAGGTCTTAATTAGACCTCCCTCTCCAACCAAAAAATAATATTTGGCAGAGTCACCGCGCATAAGCGCAGTCAGAAAACAACTTACCTCCCAACTTTTAAAGACAGGGAGTTAGACATGTGTTGTAGCACTTAAGTATTTTTCCTTATTGAAGCCCTTAGTGTTCTCACTCACTATGATAACCCTTTTATGATGCCCATAGAGTATGATGCCCCCAAATATGCCTCTCACATATTGTATGATACCAAAAAAGTGAATTGCCCCTCAGTACCCCCACAACGCACAGTGTGATGATGACCTTACAGTGCCTCAAAAACAGCATGATGTCCCCACAGTGCGCCCAACCTAGTATGATGTCCCCACAGTTAACCACACACATTATGAGGTCCTCCTAATGACCCCCAACACAGTACTATGCCCACACTCAGTATGATCACCAAACATTCTGATGACCCCAGAGATCCCCACACTGTATGTTTCCCTCATAATCCCACACACAGTAACATGGCCGCCACTGTCCCACCCATACACATTATGATGCCCAACACACAGAATGATAGAATCCATGCCCCCTGAACACACAAAGTATGATGGCTCTACTGCTCTCCACACAGTATTATGGCTTCCACAGCCCCCACACACAGTATGATATTCCCCGCATTCATAGCACACAGTATGATGCCTCCACACAGTATGATTACTTACATCAGCGCCCACCCTTCACACTATTTGGCCCCAATAGCTCTTTACAAGTGCTGACTGATAAAATAAAATAATTAACTCCTGAAATAGCCCATTCCTATGATGCACTGCTACAGTCTATGTAGCTCAGTGTGTGGATTGAGGCCCTACACAGCACAATCTTTTTACATTACTGCACTTGTTGTGCTGACACTGAGAAGCACAGGCCAATGGCTGTCTGTTCCATTGTTGTATACAACTGTATCTGCATCCTGAAGATGCAGATATGGTTGAAATTGGTACACCAGTCCCCCTACATATGGACCAACTTGTGGCCATGTGGTCAATGCGACGTACACCACTGAATTAGACCCTGAAAGAAAGTGTAGCTCGCTGGGGATTGAGCATGATGATGTCTTCATGATGCTCCACAATGCTGTCAGAAAGGGAGTGGAGAGTGCATATAAAGAGAATGGTTTGACACTAGTGATCGATAAACCCGAACGCTAAAGTTCGGGGTCCGTACCGGAAACCTATTGTCCATGCACGGACTCCCAACAAGGACTTCTAACCGAAGTCCATGTTACTGTTTGGGTTCGACAGACTGAACAAAGCTTGTTGAAAGGCTTGTTGAAAGTTCTCAGAATGAGACTTCATAGTTCTCTAACGTTCAGCGGCAGGCAGAGAAATTCTCACGCTTGTGCCTTCCACTAACTGCGAGTAACCCTATTGAGTTTCATGCAGAACTTTCTCAGAATGAGAGTACATAGAATTTGATAGGCATCGTGGGACATTACTTTCTTGGATTACCGTCGGAACTTCCTGGATTTATTTTAATTAATAAATTGGTAAACGAGGGATTGAGGAGTCTTTATTCCTTATTGTATTACCGTTGGAGCGTCGTGGGACCATTTGAAATAATAAATTGGTAAACGAGGGAGTGAGGGGGAGACTTTATTGAAATAAAATATTTTTTTCCTTTGTGTATTTTTTTAACTATTCAATTATCGAGTTTGTAATAGGGGTGTCTGATACACGCCGGCCCATTACTAACCTCTTGGCTTGATGTCAGCTTTCAATTCACAGCTTATATAAATCTCAAAATATTATCCCCTTTGCCAATACACCAGGGCAAGCAGGAAGAGCTGGGCAAAGATCCAGAATTGGTGCATCTAATGGATGTGCCTTTTCTGGAGTGGCTGCGGGCTGCTATTCTTAGGCTTAGAAGAGCCCAATAACCATGGACCTTCCCAACCTGAGAATACCAGCCCCAAGCTGTCTGCTTTACCTTGGCTGATTATCAAAAATGGGGGGCCCACGTTGTTTTCTAAATAATTTATTTAAATAATTAAAAGAAAAACGGTGAGGGGGTCTCTCTATTTTTGATAGCCAGCCAAGATAAAGCAGACAGCTGAGGGCTGTTTTACCTGCACTGGTTATCAAAAATAGGGAGGACCCCATGCCATTTTTTTTTCTTGCCTATCCACTTTTTTTTTTTGCTATTCCACTTTTTTTTTAACAATCCACATTTGTTTGCAGGGCAATTATCCTTCTCTTACACATATGTTAACTCCTTTTGCTGCCCCCCTAGCGGTTACTATGAACATTTTACAGCCTGACGATCGGGTCTCCATTGATTTATATGGGGTTTGGGTCTGGG
This sequence comes from Phyllobates terribilis, assembly GCF_046119375.1. NCBI lineage: Eukaryota > Metazoa > Chordata > Amphibia > Anura > Dendrobatidae > Phyllobates > Phyllobates terribilis. The sequence goes on along the minus strand of NW_027362761.1, from coordinate 403,318,124 downwards.
TCCCAAACCAAACTTTTTTTTTAAAGTCCGTCCAGACAGGCCAGACCAGAACTTCAATGGGTCCGCTCATCACTATTTGACACCAGTTTGGAAGTGTGGATGAATTTCATGTGTGCTCACGATCTGTCAGTAGTTAAGCTAGATGTGGTAATAAATGAGAGATAACATGTCTTTCTACTAAGAGAAATTGTAACTGTAGAGCTCATGGACCAGGAATGGAGAGAAATGATATTGACATGGGTGAAATTGAAGTGTAGGGGTAAATGTCAATAATATGCAAGCCTTACTAGAGGAAAGCAATACAACTGATTTGTAAAGAGGTGCTTAGAGCATATCATGTTATGAAGTTAGCCTATAAGTGTTCTATGTGATCTGTGGCTGAATTGGTAACTTCTAAGTCCAAGTACTTACAGTAGCTTTGGGTAGTCTATTGCAACTCTGGGACTAGTCAAGCTACTCTGTTAATTCACTTTTATATGAGCTGTAACAGATGAGGTTGTATTCAACATATCAACATGTTTTATAGCCATTGAGAGTGGGATACAAGAATACAAGTTAACTACTTCAATACTGCCCTTAGTCTATAGACAGGCAATTCTCATTCTATTCTCCAGTGATGTTCTAAAATAAACCTGCTACACATATTATGCATCTGTTGGAGTGCGAAGCCAGAAGTCATACACAGCTGAACTCCCTACAGTGAAGGCATATATGATTAATTATAATTTCTACCTTCTCGATTGATGTATACAGAACCCTGAACAAGCACTGTGTATATAGATTGGAAAGCATTGATCCAAATCATGCAATCATCTGATTTCTGGGTCTTGGGAGAATACATGAGCTACTGGGTCCAAGGAAATCTAGTAAGCTTTGCTATGCAAAGAGGAGACTGATTTTCTCCTGTAACTGAGGCTAATATCCGAGCCCCAGTTACATGGGAAATCGGCAATAAAACAAGTGTAATAATGTGTTCATATTCCTCCAAAGGTTTATTTATATTATAGTATAAACAGTCATGGCTGAAAGTGTTGGAATCCTTGAATTTTTTCCAGAAACATGTTTTGTTATACACCTGTTTATTTACTTTGTGTGTATTGTATCAACACAAAAAAACTGAGAAAAAAGGCAAACTGAACATAATTCCACTAAAAAACGAAAACAAAAATGGGCCACATAAAATTGTTGCCACCTTTCCAAAATTGTGGGTAAACAATTTTGTTTCCAGCATTTGATGATCATTCAAACTCAACTGTGGCAAGTAACAGGTGTGGGCAATATAAAAATCACATCTGAAACCAGATAAAAAGGGAAGAAGTTGTCTCAATCTTTGCATTGTGTGTCTGTGTGTGCCACACTAAGCATGGAGAACAGAAAGATGAGAAGAGAGCTATTTGAGGACTTGAAAACCAAAATTGTTGAACAATTTCAGCAATCTCAAGCTTACTAGTCCATCTCCAGAGATCTTGATGTACTTTTGTCAACTGTAGCTAATCTCCCTGGATGTGGGTGGCAGAGAAAAATTGATGAAAGATTGAAATGCAGGCTAATCCAGATGGTGGATAAGCAGACCCAATCAAGTTTCAAAGAAATTCAAACTGTCCTGCAGGCTCAGGGTGCATCAGTGTCATTCAAACAATCCATGAACATTTGAATGAAATAAAACACTATGGCAGGAGACCCAGGAGGACCCACTGCTGACACAAAGTCATAAAAAAGCTAGACTGCAGTTTGCCAAAATGTACATGAATAAGTCAAAAACCTTCTAGGAAAGCATCTTAGGAAAGGGACCGATGAGATCAAGACAGAGCTTTTTGTTAAAGCACATCATTCTACTGTTTACCGAAAACGTAATGAGAAAAGGACACAGTACCTAAAGTCAAATATGGTGGAGGTTTAATGATGCTTTGGGGTTGTTTTTCTGCTTCTGTCACTGGGTGCCTTGACTGTGTGCAAGACATCATGAAATCTGAAGATTACCAAAGGATTTTGGGTCGCAATGTAGTTACCAGTGTCAGAAAACTGGGTTTGTATCCTAAGTCATGGGTCTTTCAGCAGGACCATGACCCAAAACATACTTCAATAAGCACCCAGAAATGGATGGAAACAAAGCACTCGAGAGTTCTGAAGTGGCCAGCAGTGAGTCCTGATCTAATTCCCATTGAACAACTATGGAGAGATCTTAAAATTGCTGTTCGGTGAAAATTGCAATAATTTTCTGGGAGAAATAATTCATTTTTTAGAACAATTTCAAAGGTGCCAATGCTTTCGGCCATGACTGTACATACATACAGTACAGACCAAAAGTTTGGACACACCTTCTCATTTAAAGATTTTTCTGTATTTTCATGACTATGAAAATTGTATATTCGCACTGAAGGCATCAAAACAATGAATTAACACATGTGGAATTATATACTTACCAAAAAAGTGTGAAACAACTGAAAATATGTCTTATATTCTAGGTTCTTCAAAGTAGCCACCTTTTGCTTTGATGACTGCTTTGCACACTCTTGGCATTCTCTTGATGAGCTTCAAGAGGTACATATATCAAACTGAAATAGCTGTTGCAAAAACACCAATTTTTATAAAACATTAAGCTTAAGATTAACAGGGGTGCCCAAACTTTTTCATATAACTGTATATATTAAAGAACTGTAATTCCTAGACCCTTACTCCAATTAGGATGCGAATACCAGCAAATTAAAGATGAGAGTCTGCACTCAAAGCCCATATTGATCATATAACTGTATCTTGAATATGTTTTGGTAAACAGCTAAAATGCCAAAACTTCTGTCACTGTCCAAATATTTCTGGGCCTAACTACACATAGTGTGTTATATGCTAAGGATAAAAATAAAAAAGGAATTAAAGAAATGAATGCCTTGATGAAAAATGATAAACAATAGTAACTTTCAGTGTCCCTTACAACGTACAGTTCAATCAAATTAAATATATTGTTTTCAAAATTTTATACCAGGATAAAGCTCTCAATTCACTCTTATCCATTATACATAGAGGTCATTCAGGGAATACTACATGACTGTCTTTAAAAGAATTTTTCAAATAAGCGAGCAGTAAATGTAATGTAGGTTACTACGCCAACAAAGAACCAAACATTCTAATTATGACAAGGTGTAAACCATGTTGCTATTACCTTTATGTGTTGTATCAGCCACAACGTCACATATTGCATTGAATATAACATCTGTAATATGAAAAATATTGGCTGTGTCATTAGGAAGAAGAAAAAAAGAATAGCAGAGCATCTTAATAACATCAGCCAAAGAAATAGAACTTATTCAGGTAAGCACTTTGTAGAAATTCATAAGAGCAATACAGTCAGCTTGGCATTTTTTGTATGAAGAGGTTTAAAAGCCCAGACAGAACAGAGAACTACCTTAAAAAAGAAAAGCCTTTTGGATTCTAAAATTGGAAACCAAACATTATTTTTTTCTTCTCATTGGTTGTTGCATTGTTTTACATGGTTGGTGTAATTTTTTTTAAATATTTTTTTTCCCATGATACCCTGCAATTCTCTAAGCATTGAGTATGATCACAATGGCAGAAACAGGTTACAGGTTTTTATTGACACGAAGGAAAAAGAAAAAAATAATCAGATCACCTGATTGCTGTAGGCTTTAGATGCAAGGAAGCACGGATACGTGTGGCCTCACGTGTTTGAGTAGAAAAAAAGGGAAGAGGAAACCAGCTTCCAAAATAGCAAAATTTATTGAGATAAATCCACACAGTTTAAAATTTCCATATCATATCGGGGAATCTCACATGAAAAAGCGCCCCCCCCCCTCTTTTTCTCCCCCCTTTTTGTTAGATATTGGTTTTATGTGTTTTTCCATCCCAGGTGATCGGCTCACACTAATTATGCATTTTAGACATACTCCCATGTGACTTAGTTCATTGATCCTATTGGCTCTTATTGGGTATAATACCACAGTATGTCAGATGCGTGTTAGCTTTGACAAAGAACACAGTATTGTGTTCGAAACGCGTTGCGATTTTTCATGTGAGATTCCCCGATATGATATGGAAATTTTAAACTGCGTGGATTTATCTCAATAAATTTTGCTATTTTGGAAGCTGGTTTCCTCTTCCCTTATTTTCTACTGGTTTTTATTGACCGGAATCATGTGGCATTTTTAAAATTTTCTAAAAAAGAATTTGCATTTTAGAAGATGGCTAGTGCAAGTATCCATTTATCTTTCCCTTTTCTGCACGAAGTATACTGCAGTTGGGATGACATGCCTAGCAATGTTATCTGATCTGGACTTTATTCACACAGTGAGATCTAGTTACAAATTTTTTGCATAAGCACACTCTTTGTAATCAATCTAATTGAGTTCCCAAATGAAGATATAAATTAACAAAAAGGTGTAATTATTCTATGCTATTCAATATAAAGCATAGTTGTATTTAAAATTATTATATGACTTGTGTCATATATGTTAAATTGCTTCCAATGGTATCATGTAATAGGTTATTTAAACTTAGAAGCAAAGCCTGTTTCACACAGCCTTATGATCCTGCTATATTGCTTGGCCTGCCAAATTAAAGTGAAATATTATGTAGTGCCTGTACTAGAACAGTGACACACAATAGCAAAATCACCATAAAAATGGAGCAATGTCATTACCAAGCAATAACTTTCAAATGAAGAATCTATCAGCCATGTGAATAGTGCACCATTCTTTTTTCTCTGAAAGAAAGGCCATTTCAGAAGACATTAGTTTTCAATATACAGTTTCCTTCAGCTGGAATGGATAAGATGTAAAAATAATTGATATGAGCATTATTTATGCAACAGGCTTGTAACCAATACCATTAGTTGCACAACTGCATGTGTGATTTGCAGAATGGGATGTACCTACTGCTAAAATATAGCTAATAATCAAATGTAAATGTCATTTTTGAAAATAAAACATTTTAAATACTCTTTTGCATAAACTGTGAAACCACATTCATTTATTACCAGTTTCCCATCAACTGCATTGTCTTGGGTATATGTTTACCTTGTTAGCTGTATCATTTTTTGCTGAGGTCTTTAATATTAACAGTATCTTATCTGGTTCTGTGTTAAAAGAATATTCACTTGAGCGGCTTACAGCTCTCTAGTCTCTTTACTTCCTGGTTAGTTGGAGCAGAGTACTTGTCCTATAGTGACAGTTCTGGTCATTTTTTGCCTGCTATTATAATTGTTCTGAAGTGTGCATTGGTATTTGTATGTACAGATAATAGTTCATTTGAGCAAACACCTGGCTAGGAAAGTGAGAGCAGTGATTGCAAGAACTGCTCTGGAAACTGACAATGCTGGAGATTAAGAATTGTTATTATGCAAATCTGATAAGAGCAGATTGGTTAGGAGCTGAGAGTGGGGGGGGGAGATGAGCATCAGTTAGGTTTTTAGTAATCAATGGTCTGGAGAGAGCTGATGGGGTTCCTAGGATGTAACTTATCTTCTGGAATGTAACTACTACGCATGCTCGGACAGGCTCCATTGACCAATCTTCTGGGAAACAAGCTGTACACTATGTAAGACAAAAGCTTTCACAGCATGAAAATGAAAGCAAATTGAAAATCAAATCAACTGCAAACTTGATTATTGCCATGCTGTCTAACTAGCTGAAGCAATTTAATAAATTGATAATACCTATTTAAGCTTTTGTCATCCTTTATTTCATTTTGCACACTGTCATATATTAGTGAGGCTAACAAGATTCATGATGTAAGCAAAGTAACACACTTTGTTAATAACATGAAAACCTGTCAATGTCTATAAATCAGTATTGCCTTTCTTTTAGTTTTATCATGTTCTAATTTATCAGACTTGGAAACTGTAAAATACAATATTTTTCATACAGTAATAACCATGTTCTTTTTGTTGGCCAGTTTACCATGTGAAATATTAAAAAATTGGTCAATTCTGCTTAACTGATACTATGTGTCTCCAAACTCCATACCGAAATTGTTAAACCCTCATGGCATGTGAAGTATGACTTTTTTTTGCCATGGGTATGAAAGGCATTTTGATACAAAAAGCAATTAGTTCAGAATGCCACTTTCATTGGTTCCTAAAGTTCTGTATCACAGCAGTTAGGTGGTCCTTGAATCCAGTCATGTGCAGTTTTTAATGTAGGATTGGTTGGAGACCCTGCCATTTAGCTAAAGTAGTGGCTTTTGGCTCATACAGTCCATCATATCTCTTACTATATGTCTTCCTCTATTGAATTGACCACTTCCATCTGATGGCATGTTGTGTTTAATTTAGCCTACTTGATTGATTTCTGCATTAGAAAAAATAATCACGAAATTGAAGAAAAAATGGAAATTTATTGACCAAAGGTAGCAGCTCAAAATTTCTTGTGGACAATGTACATTATAACTATAGAAAGCGTTAATGATAAGCAAGCCCTATTTTTATATCTCCATTCTCTATGGCTGTGTCAGGGATATTTTCCTAATCAGACTATGCATTATAAAGTTATAGACTTAGTCAGGTCAGTGAATAAAAAGAGTGTCTAGACTCCATAAATATTAGAAGTATGGAAAGTCTGTTACAGTATTAAGCAAATAATAAGGAAAATGTCAGATGCTGATATATAAAGAAATGTTTCATTTTCTTCATCATTTAATATAAAATAAGAGATGTCAGAACTTTACACAAGGATTTTAGAAAATTGCATGTATTAGATGTATGGAGCCAGTCTTCATTGAACTGCAATGCTACGTGTTGCACTCATATGTCAGCAAATAAAAAGGTCATACATTTCCATTCACTGAGGCTCTAAAATCAAATTATTTTACAGCTTTTACATTTTATCTCAGATAGACCAATTTCTTTACGAAAACGTACAATCAAGCAAAAAGAAAAAAAGAGAGGCAGCAAAACAGAGCAGAAAAAGAAGGATAAAAAAGGGAGGATGGAAGGAAGGAAGGAGAGAAAGGCATCAGTAATAGAAGCTGTTGATTAATGACATAATATATCCATATACAGTGGGGAAAATAAGTTTTTGATACACTGTTGAATTTGCAAGTTTTCCCACCTACAAAGAATGGAGAGGTCTGTCATTTTTATCGCAGGTCACTTCAACTGTAAGAGACAGTATCTGAATAAAAAATGCAGAAAATCACATTGTATGATTTTTATATAATTCATTTTCAATTTATTGCATGAAATAAGTATTTGATACAATAGAAAAACAGAACTTAATATTTGGTATTGAAACCTTTGTTTGCAATTACAGAGGTCAGCCATTTCCTGTGGTTCTTGACAAAGTTTGCACACACAGCAGCAGGGATTTTGGCCCACTCCTCCATACAGATCTTTCCCAGATCTTTCAGGTTTTGGGGATGCCGCTGGGCATCATTGAGTTTCAGCTCCCTCCAAAGATTTTCTACTGGGTTCAGGTCTGGAGACTGGCTAGTCCACTCCAGGACTTTGAAAAGCATCATATAGAGCCACTCCTTAGTTGCGCTGGCTGTGTGTTTCAGTTCATTGTCATGCTGGAAGACCCAGCCACGACTCATCTTCAATGCTCTTACTGAAGGAAGGAGGTTGTTGGCCAAAATCTCGCGATTCATGACCCATTCCATCCTCCCTTCAAAACGGTGTTATAGTCCTGCCCCCTTTTCAGAAAAGCAAGCCCAAAGTATGATGTCTCCCTCACCATTCTTCACAGTTGGGACGGTGTTCTTGGGGTTGTACTCATCCTTCTTCTTCCTCCAAACATGATGAGTGGAGTTGATACTAAAAAGTTCTATTTTGGTCTCATCTGACCACATGACCTTTTCCCATACCTCCTCTGGATCATCCAGATAGTTATTGGCAAACTTGAGAGAGGAGAGTGGAGAGGTTGGCGTGTGATTGATTGAGTGTGTGGACAGGTGTATTTTATACAGGTAACTAGTTCAAGCAGGTGCAATTAATACAGGTAATGAGTACAGGGAAAGAGGGCTTCTTAAAGAAAAACTAACAGGTCTGTGAGAGCCAGAATTCTTTCCGGTTAGTAGGTGATCAATACTTCTTTAATGCAATAAAATTCAATTTAATTATTTAAAAATCATACAATATTATTTTCTGTTTTTTATTTTTAGATTCTGTCTCTCACAGTTGAAGTATACCTACGATAAAAATTACAGACCTCTCCATTCTTTGCAAGTGGGAAAGAAAACTTGCAAAATTGGCAGTGTATCAAATACTTATTTTTCCCCCTGCATATATCTAGAATGACATCTATAAACTCCTTACTTATCTAACAGTAACCTGTTCATTTGCTAGTTCTGTTGTAGTAAATAGATATGAATGATTATACCAATTTATGCCAACATAGCTTATGTTGGTCCTAAAAGTCATGTTTACTGCTTCCATGACCTTGAGATGAAATAAATGAATCTAACCCATATATTATGTCAGCGCTAATGCCCATGATTATACCAGCAATGTGTGTACACTTTTTAACTACCATGCTTTTGTGATCCCAGATTGTTCCGCCTAAATTGTTCACTCTTGTTCTCTGATGACATACAATTTCTGGGTCATCGTCTCCACAGTTAAGCAATTATTATAATGCTCATAATAAATGTTCTTTAAAGACATTAATGACCTTTGTTTCAAATGGAAGTATTTTAGCTTATTTAGTATCTTTAGAATTTTGCTATATGAATAAAATCACCAGTGACCAGATCTATAGTGTGTGGCCTAGGACAAAACATCCAGCATTTTAACTTCTTGGACATGTGATAAAGGGGAGAAAGTGGGACACTACTAGGGGCAGAATTTGTATTAACCATGCAGACTGAAGTCCACAATATAGACACAATGAAGTAGTATGCTCCTTGATTATAGTCACTTTGGTAATTTTTAATTTTTTACATGCTCTAGATTTACTAGATAAACTTTTAGGTTGGCCATGGGGTGATTTAGAATACTTTTATTTTTAAGTTTAGGGATTACATTTTCAATCTGTGGTATGTGTACCCCAGATAGAACATGTTATGTCTGTAAGAGGTACTCACATTGTGCTCATGCTAAACTTTTAATAGGAATAATAGACTCATGGTATTAACCAGCAAAGGTCACATAAATTGGTAGGTTGTGAGTGGTTGTTTCATCAGTATTTTGTACCTGTGTTACTTCCACCTTTATAAAGGGAGGCTGCTGTATCCCATTAGTTTCTGTGACCTTGGCTGGTAAATACGATTGCCTGTTTGCTATATTCATAATTGCATTTTTGGGGGAAATTTTTAAAGTTCCTTTATTTATTTGGCTATGCTTTTTATTTTAATAGGCATTGCAATGTAAGAACAAAACTACAGTTATATGAAAAAGTTTGGGCACCCCTATTAATCTTAAGCTTAATGTTTTCTTAAAATTGGTGTTTTTGCAACAGCTATTTCAGTTTGATATATGTAATAACTGTTGGACACAGTAATGTTTCTGCCTTGAAATGAGGTTTATTGTACTAACAGAAAATGTGCAATCTGCATTCAAACAAAATTTGACAGGTGCATAAGTATGGGCACCCTTATCATTTTCTTGTTTTAAATACTCCTACCTACTTTTTACTGACTTACTAAAGCACTTTTTATGGTTTTGTAACCTCATTGAGCTTTGAACTTCATAGCCAGGTGTATGCAATCATGAGAAAAGCTACTTAAAGTGGCCACTTGCAAGTTGTTATCCTGTTTGAATCTCCTCTGAAGAGTGGCATCATGGGCTCCTCAAAACAACTGTCAAATAATCTGAAAACAAAGATTATTCAACATAGTTGTTCAGGGGAAGGATACAAAAACCTGTCTCAGAGATTTAACCTGTCAGTTTCCACTGTGAGGAACATAGCAAGGAAATGGAAGAACACAGGGACAGTTCTTGTTAAGGCCAGAAGTGGCAGGCCAAGAAAAACATCAGAAAGGCAGAGAAGAAGAATGGTGAGATCAGTCAAGGACAATCCTCAGACCACCTCCAGAGAGCTGCAGCATCAACTTGCTGCAGATGGTGTCACTGTGCATCGGTCAACTATACAACGCACTTTGCATAAGGAGAAGCTGTATGGTAGAGTGATGCAAAAGAAGCCATTTCTGCAAGCACGCCACAAACAGAGTCGACTGAGGTATGCAAAAGCACATTTGGAGAAGCCAATTTCTTTTTGGAAGAAGGTCCTGTGGACTGATGAAACCAAGATTGAGTTGTTTGGTCATACAAAAAGACGTTATGCATGGCGGCAAAAAAACACAGCATTCCAAGAAAAACACTTGCCCCGAAGCTACAGAATTGCCTGGCGGCTTAAGCCCTCATTATGCAAATGAGCAGCCGCAATTTTTTTTTCTCATGAGGACTTTACTCATTGATGTTAATCTATGAGGAAAGTCCATATGCGGACCCGCAAGAGGAATTGACATGCTGCAGGTCTGAAAGACACGCCGCATGTCAGTTTCCGTGAGTGATCCGCAGGTGCACAGAGACACATAGTGCACATGGGATTTCTTGAAATCCCATCCACTATGCTATAACATCTGGCCGCTGAAGGTTTGATGCTGCATAAACATGCAGCGTCAAACCCGCAGCGGCTCCTGATCATGGGCACATACCCTAATAGGAATTTGTCAGCAGGTTTTTGCTATGTAATCTGAGGACAGAATGAGGTTGGGGCTAAAACACAAATTTCAGTGATGTGTTACTTATTAGGCTGTGTGCTGTTGTTGCCATACAATAAAGTTTATGTCAGCAGGATATTATCACTGCCTGGACTACATGGCATATGAGCCCTAGTCTGACCACGCCCCCTCTTCTGATTAGCAGCTAATTGTCAATAGACAAAGTACACAGAAAGCTGTGGTGTGGAGGGGTTAGCTTTTTGATGCTAAATCTTAAAACTCTGATTCTGTCACAACTGCTGCACCCAATAATCTAAGTGATACATTGTTGGAATGTAGCAGAAACCTGGTGACAGATTCCCTTTAAGACCAGGTACTGCTCAAGGTGCCCCTGAGTATAATTAAGTAATATTCTACTCTATTCCAGTCTATACTGCGTTGCAATAGGGGTTAACCAGTGTTATACCATAGGTTGCCAGTGCGCAGGCAAAACATGTATTTTGCGCCCCACAAACCATGGATTATTATCACTCTATGGATCTTTTCTACCAGTCTAATATTGAACCCTCTTGCCTCAAGCACAAGTAATTTATTTTAAGAAAATAACAATGCAGTTATAGCTTGTCATTTGACCCTCTATTTGTTCTGGCTTTCTGCAGAAATCCAACATAAAATTAAAAAAAGATATAAGTTATGTATTGTTCATATTTTTTTACAAAGCTCATTTCATGATTTTATTGAGAGCGAGCTGATTGAAAAGTGATTTATAAAGTATGCATTGAGCTCAATAATAAATATGTATACATCCAGATATAACTATTGGAAGATGAAAGAATTTTATCATTTATTCCATAAGTTCTGAATGCATCTGCAAACTTTTCCATGGACAAGGAAATACAAATTCCTCTAGCAATATATGAAATGTTATGTTTTAGCTGGAGTTATGATTTTACCTAGTCAAGTGTATTTTTTTTACTTACCAGTTCATGACAGGGATATTTACCCTTTACATGACCAAGGGCATTTTCGGGTTTTATCATACATGCGTTTTAATGGCTCTATAATTTTTTTCATTCAAATATACAAGTAGTTTTTGCCTCTTTTATTCATGATATATGGGGCTTAATTTTTTTTGCCTTTTTTATATTCCTTTTTTACCAATAAAGGGGGGAAATATAAAGAAAAATAGGAAATATGTGTGTGTTTCACTTTTTATTTTTTATTTAGGACTACAAAGGAGTAGGACTCCTAAAAACATTTTACATTGTGTTTCCCTTTCCATAGAAATTATTTTTATTTATTGGACATATATTTTGTCAATTTGAACAAAATCAGAAACAGCTATTTAGATTGGCAGTGTCTTTTTTATTAGTTTGATTTTTTGCTACTTATGCTTTTTTTTAGATTTTATTTTTGTTATTTTTTATTTATTTATTTTATACACAGTATCCCCATAAGATCTTAAAAGACCTTTGAAGGGGGAGAAAAGAATTGGAAAATATCAAAACTTTTCCTTTTTTTTCCATGATTTCCCTTGTAACTAGAACTGGTATACTTGCTCCATATACAAGGGAATTTCATCCCTCTGGCTTTATAACAGAGCTGTGTGGGTTTTATAGGACCCAGCAGCTCATGTTCTCTCTTTGCACCCAGTGATCACATATTCACTGAGTTCGGAAATAAAAGCAGGGTGAGTGCTTCCTAATCTGTATACACAGAGCTAGTTCAGTCCTGTGTATATAGAGGTAAGGTAAATATGGTAATAAACCATGTTTATCTTCTTTGTGGGAATATTATGACTCCATAACTAGGCAGTGAGTATAGGTGCTTGAAACTCTGTTTTTATGGATGTTTCTATGTAGCAGTATTCATAAAAAGAGCTTTCATCAGATAGCTCGACAGCAGAAGACATGTATGAAAATTCCAGAAAAAGTTTTTTTTCAAGATGAATTCTTGTAGTTCTGAACAATTACAGTAGGTAAAAAAGGACTATTCTGAACCAGAGATGCAAAATATCAGATTCTTAAGATGGCTTACATACTCAGAATGAGGAAGAAGAAGGAAGGGGTTACTGATATCAGAGATAGAGAGGCAGACAGGGTGAGAGGGAGGGCAAACATCCAAAAGGCAAACCTTATTACATAGCAACGCAACAGCAACAACACAATGCAATATTGTAAGATTCCCAAGTCGTGGGATATGACAGGGAAGTCTGGCTGAGTCTGGCAGCAGCTTCCCTCCTTTACAGCTTCACGATCTTGTGAAAACCAAATAGTCTTCACTGATGTTTTGGAACATCAGTGCAGGAATAATAGAGGATTTCCTGGCAGTTTAAAGTCTGTGGGCAATCTTGAAGTAGTAGATAATGTTTTGAAGATATGGACAAAAATGTTTTTGTTGTGTATCATAGCATCTAAAATAAAAACTAGTTGACTTCTTTTTCTATATAGGACCTTGGCATTTAAATAGATTTATATAGCATTTAGCACAGTGCATGAATTAGCAATACTTTTGTACCAAAAAATACATGAATCTTTGTTTTATCCATGGACATTTCTTCCATTATACAGCTACAGTGTAGGATCTGTTTATAAATAGAAGGGTTCTTCATCGTATTAATGATTCCTAATTACCATGACAGACAAAAGATGTATTTTAATACTGACAGCATTTCATTTTCTCATGATTGTTACTTAATTTTATAAGTGCAAACGAGCAGTCCCTTGTGCCTCATTATATTTTCTCAGCATAGTACATTCTCTTATTTTGAATACATTCAATTTCAACTAGGAGACAAAATATAACTATCGAATGTGCAGTATATCAGATGAGTATACACAGAAATATCTACAGCAATTGCCAGTGAAGTTATTTTTACTGCCTTATCTTAGAATATCCAAAGGAAGATAGATAGATACATAGATAGATACATTGATAGATAGATAGATACAGCTGTGCTCAAAAGTTTACATACCCCGGCAGAATTTTTCCTTTCTTGGCCTTATTTCAGAGAATATGAATTATAACAAAAAAACTTTTTCTCCATTCAGTGTTATTGGTTGGGTGAAGCCATTTATTGTCAAACTACTGTGTTTTCTCTTTTTAAATCTTGATGACAACCAAAAACATACAAATGATACCGATCCGATGTTCACATACCTTGGTGATTTTGGCCTGATAACATCCACAGAATTTGACACAAATGGGTTTGAATGGCTTTTTGAAAAGGAACTTCGTAAATGGAGATCATAGAGATAGAAGACTTTTCCCCCAAAGGGTGCAGTATTTATCTCAAAATTCTGGCACACAGCCATGACATTTTTGCAAATATTGTATATTACGAAGAGTCAATTTTGTGTAAACAATTTCCAGGATTTCAAGGATAATTTTATGACCAAAAGTTCAATGTAATGTTCTTATGATAAGCATTTCTCTGTGCTAAATCATCGTTTTTCAAAACATTCTGCATAGTTGAACAGGGAATTGTGCATTGAAGCACAATATATACTAATTAGAACATAATTATGAATTGAATTAAGCAAATCAATATTGGCAACTTATAGATTATAACAGCTACTATATATTGGTTATTTTTTTTAATCATTGATCAGTCATTTAGTTCCACTAGTCATTAGGCGTAAATGTATCTTTAGTTTATATACCAGTTATTCAATTTCCAATCAACTGTGCTCCTGTCATCTATATCACACCCACCTGATGGGCGAGACAGAAAAAGTATCTAAATCACAAAATAAGTGTGGTAGAAGACATATAAGACAGAATTCCAATGCATTTAGGTCTGTAAATCTGTCCATTGTGTGCCATTGTGATTACTTTAAAGAACTCTAGAGAGGGGCAAAAGTGCACACAATAGGGCAATATCGATTTAAAAGAAGACCACTGAGGGAGAAGTTGCATTCACCTGGTGGTGTTGTGTGAAGGCACAACACTAGCTTAAGGATGAATATTCACTGCAGATACCCCATATCTGGAGGAGATATCTTCCAGATGTGTATTTACTGAAATGGAGAGAATCACGTAAGGTGGGTTGACTTGCGACAAATGAGGAGCCTTGGAGCTTCAGATAAGGTTTTTATTTGCACCAATGCGTTTTGGTGCATTCCTCAAAGTTAATTGCTTTTTTGATCTTCCTGAAGGTGCTAGTCCAGTGCCGAAATGCATTGGTACCTTATCTGAAGCTCCAATGCTCCTCATTTCTGGTAGTGCAACCCACTTAACATGATTCTCTGCACTCTGGTAAATTGTGATTACTTTGCACATCAATTATCATATTATTAGGCACTGTGTACTTACAATTGCTCATTTTGCCATTCTGCCCAGCTAATTCTTCTGTTTTCTATTAGGTCTATAATATCATGTGATTAAAAACTGACTAGCTGAATCTTTCTAAACTCTATGTAGAAACAGGAGGCCAATTTTCCCTGCATGACTCATAAGTCACTGCAAAAGTCCCTGGCAGGGGGAGGAACATAGCTGCTGGGTCTGGAGTTGAAGAGGGGGGACAAGAGACTTCCTGTTTCTACATAAAGCAGAGAAAAGTGAAGAATTAACTGGGTGGAAGGGCAAAATAAGCAATAGTAAGTACACAGCGCTATATAATATGATGACTGCAATATATTAAGAGGATAAAAACTTTGATGGGAGTGCTTTGTTAAGAAGGTGTTCACAGATCTTTAACACTTTCTCCTAGGCTTGACACTATGGACTTAATAAAGTCTACTTTCCCAGACTAAGGCATCAATGAACATTTGTTGCAATTACCTAATCATCTATAAAAATCCACTGATAATGTATGTTTTATAGACACTGTGTGATATCTGTTGAATAATACCTGCCTTTACCATGATCCTAGGCATTGTGACACATTGCTCACAAGATGAATAACCTCTTGCATCCCTTTAACATGAACCATACAATGTATAAGCTAGTCATTATGTGCCACTTTTTGAAAGGTTTTATGAACCTTGTGTTAACATTCAAGCATCTTTGATTAATATTTTTTCAGAGCAAACCTTGGCAAAATATAAAATATCAAAATGCAGTAGTTCAGATATTCATGTAAATACCTATATACAAAGCATTTTCTATATTAATAAAAAAAATCAATATTATTGTTGAAGCTGTTAAGAAATACCAATTGTTACTTATCTGTCTTTCAGGTGGTCGACCAAATTGACACTTTAACTTCAGACCTGCAACTGGAAGATGAGATGACAGACAGCTCAAAAACTGATACTTTGAACAGCAGTTCAAGCAGTACAACAGCTTCCAGCTTAGACAAGGTTAAAGTTCGAGCCAATGCACCCTTAATAAGTCCACCTGCACATCCATCAGCCATCCTGACAGTACTCAGAAAGCCCAATCCACCACCACCTCCTCCACGGTTAACACCCGTGAAGTTTGAAGAAACACCAAGGTTAATTAACTCAGCCAACAGTGGAAAAAATAATGGAGTGTTGCTTCGAAATGGTGGTTTGCCTGGGGGACCTGTCAAACTTCCTAATGGTGACAGATGTACAATTCATAACATCAAAATGGATAAAACGACTGGACAGTTGATGACACACAAACCAGAAAAAGATCAGTCTTCAACAAAAGAACGTGTACGCTTTAGTGAAAACGTCCTATATCATGGTTACTGTCCAGACTGTGATGTTCGATCGGAAATGAACAACAGAGATGTACATAACCATGGAGAGTCTATCCATTTTGCAGGGAAATTCCCTCATCTTTGTCCTTTAGCACCTTCACAAATGCCATCTTTTCCTGTTGAAAATGGTGGCCTAGGAATTGCCAACAGTGGTTGTCACCCTCTTTTAAAACCTGGAAATCAGCCTCCTCCAACCACACCAAAACCTCAAAAAACTATATTGAGGAAATCAACCACTACAACTGTGTGATATGATTTTTACTTTTAGATTTTTGTTATAATAAATATTGAATATTTGATAATGAGCACTTTAAAGCAATAAATGACCAGATACAACCCTTCCGTCTCCAGAAGTGTCAAATCAATCACTTGGTAAGTGTAATTTAACTCATATTGATAATGAAATCTGTAATGAAGGTTAGGATGAGACAATCACAAATATTGTTCTGAGACTGCTACACAAATACAATTTTATGTAATTAATAATTTATATAAACAGATATAACCAAATGCTTCAGATAAATACAATTTTGCTCACCATATAGAATACAAGTATTCAGCATTAAGTTCAGTCTTTTAAAATAGTCATGACAGCATATCCTTAAATAATCAGAATATGACATTTTCCTAATTTTAAACAACCACTAAGCATGACAAACAATTTGTTCCATAGAGATTAAAGAAAATTTAAGATTCAAAAAGAAATAAGTAAAAGGTGTAATTTCAACAGTAACATAATATGTATCTTATAACATACAGGAAATAATGGAATACCATACCATTGCTCTTCATTAAAGGGGTTCATTCATGCTCATAAGGCCTTTCTAAGTGGCCAATTAGGACATATGTATATAATAGAGAGCTGCTTTAACAATTAGCCAGTGAAGCTGACAAAAATGTCTCTTGCTTTGGCAGTTGTAGCTTATCCATTACTAATCAAATAATCAGCTATTCATACTAAATGTATAGCCAGCCCCAACCCCTGATCAACTGATTCATGCGTCAGCTTAAGTTTTTGAAAGGGATTTAAATGGAATCTATCAGAAGGATTTCACAACTCAAACTATGCACATGCACTTGTAGCTTTTTCAAAGCCAAGTCTAGCAATACTTTTACATAGCCAGACCATTCCTCCATTACTGAGAAATCAGTGTTTGATTGATATGCAGTTGGCTATAATAGATCTGAAGCCTCCATCACTTCAGTAGTATACCCCACCCAACTTGACTATAAGCTGTACAACTTCAGTCAAAGGAGTCCTCAGATAAGCAGGAAGAGGCAACGCTGGGTGGGAAATAGAGCTGGTGTGACAGAGGCTTCAGATCTACCATAGCCACGTGTATATCAATTCAATTGCTATCCCCGCATGGTTTTTTTTGGGTGTCTAATAACCGTGAAACATGCGGGGCAGGGACTCGAGCATGTCACTTGATTACCCGCAATACTTGGTGCATACGACAGTACCCGATGCAAACTCAAATAGCGAGCACTTGGGCTCAAGACTAATGACAACTTATTCAACATGATGACCTAATGTTAACAAATTCTGTGTCGTACCTCTGGGTTCAAAATGTTCACTATACCCCTTGATAAAATCCTTGAGGGGTCTAGTTCCAAAATGGAGACACTGGGTGGAGGGGGGGTGGTTTCCACTATTTAGGCACATCAGGGACTCCCCAAACGCAGCATGGCGTCCGGCAGTTATTCAAGCAAATTTTACATTTAAAAAGTCAAATGGCGCATCTTCCCTTCCGAACCCTGCCGTGCGCCCAAACAGTGGTTTTCCCCCACATGGGGTATCGGCTTACTCAGGAGAAATTGCACAACAAACTGCATGGTGCAATTTCTCCTGTTAACCTTATGAAAATGCAAAATTGGGGGCTGAAAAACATTTTTGTTGAAAAAATGTGAAAATTTTATTTTTACGGTTCAATGTTATAAACTTCTTTGAAGCACTTGGGGGTTCAGGGTGCTCAACACACATCTAGATAAGTTCCCTAAGGGGTCTAGTTTCCAAAATGGGGTCACTTGTGGGGGGTTTCTACTGTTTAGGCACATCAGGTGCTCCCCAAACGCAACATGGTGTCCGCTAATTATTCAAGCAAATTTTGCATTCAAAAAGTCAAGTGGCGCTCCTTCCCTTCCGAGCCCTGCCGTGCGCCCAAACAGTGTTTTTTCCTCACATATGGGGTATCTGCTTGCTCAGGGGAGATTGCACAACAAATTTTGGGGTCCATTTTTTCCTGTTACCCCTGCGAAAATAAAAAAATTTGGGTCTAAAGTAACATTTTTGTGAAAAAAGTTAAATGTTCATTTTTTTCTTCCACATTCCAAAAATTCCTGTGAAGAACCTGAAGGGTTAATAAACTTCTTAAATGTGGTTTTGAGCACCTTGAGGGGTGCAGTTTTTAGAATGGTGTCACTTTTGGGTATTTTCTTCCATAAAGACCCCTCAAAGTGACTTCAAATGTGATGTGGTCCCTTAAAAAATGGTTTTGTAAATTTTGTTGTAAAAATGAGAAATTGCTCGTCAACTTTGAACCCTTATTGCTCCCTAATAAAAAAAATGTTGGTTCCAGAATTGTGCTGATGTAAAGTAGACATGTGGGAAATGTTATTTATTAACTATTTTGTGTAACATATCTCTCTGATTTAAGGGCATAAAAATGTAAATTTTGAAAATTGCTAAATTTTCTAAATTTTTGCCAAATTTCCTATTTTTTCACAAATAATCGCAAGTGATATTGAAGAAATTTTACCACTATCATTAAGTACAATATGTCACGAAAAAACATTCTCAGAATCATTGGGATCCGTTGAAGCGCTCCAGAGTAATTAACTCATAAAGTGACAGTGGTCAGAATTGTAAAAATTGGCCTGGTCATTAACGTGCAAACCACCCTCGGGGTAAAGGGGTTAAATATTGCTGTTATGGAAACACTTTAATCTGTAATAAACCCCAAAGACTTGCTTTTTATTTGTTTGTTACCTTTTAGATAGCATATTGTACCGGAACCTACCTAAATGGATCCAGGAGAGTACTATATATGGCTACATGGACTCTATACTGAATACGACTGTATGGTGAGCAAATATGTTACTTTCAATATATTCTTAGAATTCATTAACTTATTGGGGTATAGTTTCTCTTTTAATGTTTTCATTTATGCCACTGTGTCTGCCAAGAGATTACTGGAGTTTGTCAGGTATGTTGTTCACAGTACAGTGTAAAATAGGAGAAACTACTTATCAAATATAACAGACTGTAATGCCTTTAGAAGAAGCTTTAACACTTACAGTGCTACACAATTTAATTAAAACACCTCCTAGACTAGAAAGGTCTTTACCTGAGCGAAGAAATATCCTTTATTAGATTGTAAATTACCCACAATCTATTAAAAGGGTTGCCTACTACTCTGAAAATACCTTCTGAATCCCTATGTTTCCCCCTCAGTAAAATAATAACACTTGTACTCACCACTGATGCCGTTCAATCGGTGTCAGCACTGGCTCTCCTGGGGATTGTATGACATTGTTATGTCACGTGATCACTGAGGGCAATCATTGCAGGCTTTAATCTCCCCTCTTTTGGGTGACATCTGAAGGAAATGAGAGAGGAGCCGCAGCTCTCACTTCCTCCGGATATCAATTAGGTCCAAAGGAGAGGAAATGAAGCCTGCACTGATTGGCCGCAGGGATCACATGACATAACGTCACGTGATTCCTGGGAGAGCCAGTACTCACATTGCTGGTAGGACGCCAGCACTGAAAGTGAATATAGGTGTTATTATTTTACTGGAGAGAAACATTTGGATTCCGAAGGGGTTGTCCAAGTATAGGAAAACCCCTTTAATGCTCCTTCTCACTATAGTGTACCTGATAGAATCTAAAAATATAGTGTATTTATAACCACCAGTGCACAAACACGTTTCAGATTGTGGGGGGAAAAGTACATGGGCTATCAAAGCCATTTGTACCACATTTAGTAGAGAATTGTAATGTCCCTTTGGTAAAAATGGTGCAGATTTTCCTTTCAACCAAATGGGTTTATAACACAGAACTTTTCTTGGGCTGTTTGCATTTTCTCTTTCATGATGTCCAATCAAAACACAGCCAGGCACACAGAGAAGTTCTGTGGTATACGCCCAGCCAATTAAAAGGAACATTTACATAATTATTTCAGGGAGGGGGACATAAGTTTTGAATGCAGGTGCAGAGAAGAAAAAGAAAATGTGTTTCAGACTCAGTGGAGCAGCAACATTTGGAGAAGGTACTCTGTTTAAGGCCACGGCCCCACTATCAGTATTTGGCCAGTATTCGGTCAGTATTTTTTCTCAGGAGTGGGAACCAAAACCAGGAGCGGGTGATAAATGCAGAATTGGTGCACGTGTTTCTATTATACCTTTTCTCTGATTGTTCCTCACCTGGTTTTGGCTCCCACTCCAGAGAAAAAATACTGACCAAATACTGATAGTGGGGCCGTGGCCTAACAGGGAGAATCACCAACTTGCATTGTCTGTCTCTGTGTTGCTTATCCCCATTGTTCTTGCTGTTTACAGCCCCAATGAGCAGTTATTATATTATAGTTAAGGTAAAAGTATTATAAATGATGATTCTCATTTACATTCAAAGCATTAGATGTTGCCAAATAAACTTGCAACACATCCATTCATTTTATAAAAACTCAGCAGCACCATGGATTGGTTGTGACTGCCCTCTCTACATCCAATATTCATACATGGTGTAAATATTTGTATTTTATTTACACTTCTGTGATTCCTATATAGATATTATCATTTTAACTCTACGATCATTCGAGACTATTGTACAGTGAGACATGCAGAATGATTAGAAACCTTTTTAATCTCGGGGAAAGCATTTTCCTAGAATAGAGGGACGATTGCTGTCAAGCGCTATTTCAGACAGAAAACACCGCTTTTGTGTCTGCAAAGGGAATACTTCTAACGTTGACACTAGGAGAGACAATAAAATGAGAATGTAGAATAGAGGAAGAAATGGGTTTTATAAAAGAGGTCAGATAAAATACACAGCTGTGTTTAGTGAAAGAAAATATAAGACAGAATAGGCTGTACTATACTTATAGTTTTATTATGAATAGCGGAATATCTCTATGTAAGTAGCACATATTGTGGGAGATATTAAAACAGACGAAAAATGGAGCAGTTGCATAAAATAGCCAATCAGATTTGATCATTTATTCTTTTTAAGGTCATTTGAATGAAAGCATTATTCAAAAATTGCAATAGGAAAATATTTTAATTTTTCTTTGCAGCAGTTTTATAATAATAATAATTTTTATTTTTATTTTTATAACGCCAACATATTCCGCAGCACTTTACAATTTTCATAAATTTCCACATTAATCCCCAGTTTAGAAAATCAGACAGTGAGGTGATCCATTTATCCCCTAGGCTCGTGATGGCACATACACTCTCACACTCATGCTTGTCCACCAGCATTGGGAAAATAACCTTTATACTTGACTGTAAATGCTATTTTAGTAAGTATGGCAGCTCCTATGGGGCAATGAAGCCAAAAAGCTCCACTCTACTTACAGATGAGATGCAATCATTGCGGCTGATGAATTATGAGAGAAAAAAAGAAGAAAAATTGAATGCAGATTACTGGGAGAGCAAAGAAGGGAAAATAAGATATTAACCCCCTTCACGACATATAACGTACAGTATATTTACATCATATGTCGTGTCCCTGACTTTCAAACAGGTAGAGCCAGCATCTGTCCCCACACATAATGACTAATTTAATCAGTCATTATGTGCCATTAGCAACTGCAGGTGGAGCAGTGCTCCGCCCACGGCTGTTAACTAGTTAAATTCCACTGTCAATCACTGAAAAAATACAGTAAAAAGTACAAAAAAAAAGTTTTTAACATTATGATAAAAATTTAAAAAGCACAAAACTTCAAATCAACCCCCCTTTTCCTCTACTGAGAATAAAACAATAAAAAAATACACATATTTGGTATCACTGTGTTCAGAAATGTCCAATCGATCAAAATATAAGGTAAAGTAATCTGATAGATAAACAGCGTAACAAGAAAAAAAATCAAAATGGCTGAATTACTTTTTTTTGGTCGCCGCAACATTGCAATAAAATGCAATAAGAAGAGATCAAAACATTGCGTTTACCCCAAAATGGTATCAATAAAAATGACATCTTAGCGCAAAAAAAACCCCTCATTCAGCCCCAGATCCCGATGAATGAAAATGTTCCGAGTCTGAGAAAATGGGGCCAAAAGCAAAAAAAAATTTTCATGCAAATTTCTGATATTTTTTTAACCACTTAAATAAAAAAAACTATAAGACTGAATGATATGCCATCTAGATTCTGTTTTTTCAACCTTGTGGTATTGTTGGGTTCTGTGCTTCTACTAGGCACAGCACAGTATATAATCACATTCTTAGTGCTACTTTAATGGAAATGTGAGTTGTTTAGCTGTCAACATGGACAATAGGTACTTATAAAGGTAATGTTTGTCATTATAGAAATTTATCCAGAAACGTTGGTCATTATGTGCTTGTACTTTTTACCTACACTTAGTTTTAACTTTCCCATAGACATTAATAAGACTTTTGCGCAATCTATAGAGTTCAGAACTTCATGTGACTAATTGCTATATCGGATGCTATTATCCATGTGTGCCTTATGTGTAGATTAAAATGTTTGATCCAGAATTTTGCAGTAGATACTAAATTCACACTGTGAGGAAACTGCTTCTTACAATCTTTATCTTCTTATATTGTAATTCACAGGCATATAATATAACTTTCAGCAATGGCATATAATGTCATGTTAAAACCATATATTCATTCCAAGTGCACAAGTTGGTTGCATAGATTGTAAAGAGTTTATGAGAAATCCTAGGACACACAGTGGTAACAAGTAGAGATGAGCAGATTGGTCTGCAGAAAATCAAGTTCATGTCAAATTTCCTGAATTTGCAATTTCACGTGCATTCAAACACATTAAAATTTGATTTACGGCTCACAAAAAAGAAAAAAATAACTTGCCTGCACCGTTTACCAAACTGCTCAAGCATCAGAGTGCAGTCTACTGTCTTTTTGCATAGCTGGCGGGTCTCCCTTTAATGCCCTGCAACTATGACATTTAGCTAATTATCATACCTTGTACAGTGGCGGTCAGTCCCTGGGTCATCACAGATCAGCGTTTCGCAGCGGAGCACAATTTTTACAGAAAAATCCTTTTCATCTCCAGAGTCACTGGGTAAGTCTCTCTCCTTTAAAGTGTAAGCTCCTATGGTCAGTGAGATCTGCTCTCTCTTTTTCTTCTGTAGAGTGTAAGCTCTTATGGTCAGCAAGAACCTCTCTGTCTCCTGCAGATTGTAAGATCTTATCATCCACGGGGTCCGCTCGCTCTCTCTTATAAAGTATGTTTATAAAGTATAAACGCTTATGGTCACAGCGGGGTTATCTCTCTCCTGTTGAGTATAAGCTCTTATGGTCAGTGGGTTCCTCTGTCTTTCTCTCCTATAGTGTGAGCTGTTATGGTCCCCGGGGTCCTCTCTCTCTCGCTCTCCCTCCTATAAAGTGTAAGCTCTTATGGTCAGCGGGGTCCACTCCCTCTCCTGTAGAGTGTAAGCTCTTATGGTCAGTGGGGTCCACTCCCTCTCCTGTAGAGTGTAAGCTTTTATGGTCAGTGGGGTCCACTCCCTCTCCTGTAGAATGTAAGCTCTTATGGTCAGTGGGGTCCTCTCTCGCCTGTACAGTGTAAGCTCTTATGGTGGACAAGGTTCTCTCTCGCTCCTCCCCAAGTGTATTTTCCAAGCAATTGCAAATTTTTCAGTATTGACATCCACATGAATTTATTTGCGGCAAATCAAATTTTGGGGGCAAATACATCCAAGCTTCCCATAATATTGATCCTGAACATAGTCCTAATAATTTTGAGAATTAATATGCTATATATATATATATACTGTAAGTAACAATAAATGAAGAAAATCATATAGGATTTAACATTTCTAGATGTATATGCAAAGCAAAGAGACAATATTGTGTGAAAGATCTTATAACTTTTATAAATGTCAATTTGTCAAATTTGTCTTCAGGGGTAAATCAATATTTTCTTGAGTATCGCTTATCATTTTTGACAGTGAATTATAACATCTACTACAGAAGTAGAGTAGATGATCCCAATATTTTCCCATATGTTACTATGTACTTACAATTACTTTCCAGATGATACTGTTGGCTAAAAACATAAAAGAAAAAAGGCAGCCATATTTACCATCACAGGTCGCAAAACGAATGCACTGCAGAATGCAGCAGCCCCCCTGATAAAGGCGGAGGCAACACATGTGCAAAATACCGATGAATCATCCACTCAGCCTACCAATTCATGGAGGGGATGGGCACCTTATATTCGACTTGCAAACGAATAAGGCTTATATAGGGCGCCAGTCAGACATGTAGTGCACAATGTCTGGCTTACAGCCTATTAGTGATGCACATACTATTAGATTAGGAGGGCTGCTCAGCACTATATAAGTGCACTCCTCCAGGGACAGCCACCCTAGGTTACAAGTGCAAAATTGATTGGCTTGGATAAACCCTTCATAAAAATTAAAAAAAAATGTTCAGTAAAATATATATAATATGCATATTGATATTTTGGCCAAAATATGCAAGTGACCGACC
Organism: Phyllobates terribilis; assembly: GCF_046119375.1. Classification (NCBI taxonomy): domain Eukaryota; kingdom Metazoa; phylum Chordata; class Amphibia; order Anura; family Dendrobatidae; genus Phyllobates; species Phyllobates terribilis. The sequence continues at coordinate 403,293,146 of NW_027362761.1, read as the reverse complement.
CATGTCAAGGGTCCTCATTGTCTTGCAAGTCTCTATACTAAAATCAAAAGCAAAAATTCAATAATCATAACAGAAAATAGGCAGTCATTTTATTAAAAACGGTACAAAATTGGATGCAAGGATGGTCCCCCACTTACAGGGGGGCTGCTGCATCCTGTAAGTGTATTAAAGCACCACTCCAGTGTTTTGTTTTTTCAGTGCTGGAGTAGGCTTTAAGCGTAAGTCCTCTGCCCCCCCCCCTTCGGCCATACACTCACCCTCTGGCATCTTCACTGTTTATCGGTGTCGGTCCAGTTCCACAGTGACATCATGTGAGCGCAGGCTCTGACTGGCCGGAACTCAGGAGCTACGTCACAAGTTCTCAATGCAAGTCTATGAAAGCCAGAAAAAGGCCAGAACGAGACTCTCATAGACTTACATTGATTTGTGACCTCCGGCTCGCTCCATGAAGCACTGTAGCAGCTGGCAAATCACAAACGGCAGGAGATGGACCGGAGCGGCAGTGAAAACAGATGAAAATGCCAGAAGGTGAGTATCAGACTGGGGGCAGGGGACTTGGAGTTTAAGCACAGGGGCCTACACCTGCACAGGTGCCCGCCAGAGGATTCAACTGTTCCCGTGGGCCAGTCTGAGCCTGGATATATATCTACTAAATGTAAGATAAATAAATGAGATTTTAAACAGCATTGTGTAAAGGAAGAACATTTCTGGACACTATGCTAAATTAGGATGTCTTTGAAGACTGAAGCTACCTATCTTACATGCAAATTTCCACTACTAGCTAACCATTCTGCTCCTGACCTCCTGTGGTTTGTAAAGTGTCCAAAAAGATGCCTCATTTTGAAACACAAAAAAAAGTTCAACGTCAGCATCTGCCTTATATAAATTACATGGTTGATGATAGTGCCCTAATTCTGCCCAATCTTGATTGATTGATCTCCCTGAGAGAGGGCCTTGGAATAAAATACCTTGTCCTCAGGGATGTTAGTCAATCCAGATTTGGTGGGATCAGAGTTTGGTCAGTTTTCTTATCTCTTTAGCTTGTCCACCTACTTGGCTGCTAATTCAGTATTCCATTTGCAGACATCTTTGGAAAGTACAAATTACAGAATTTTTAACTTTAAAAAATAATATCCATCCTGGTTGCTGGCTGGTAAACTATCTTAACCATAATCCAGAGGTGTAACTTAAACCTGCTGGGCCTTAATTCAACATCTGTAGCTAGGCTCCTGAACCAACATTGTTCAGTTATAATACTGGCATCCTTCTACAGGGCAAAGGGGAATGTTGGTACTTCAGTCTTTAGGCCACAGGTGTGAGCACAACCTCTTCTTAGCTGATTTAAGTCTAGATCAAAATTCAACTTTGATTTATAACTGGTCAAATTTGATTCATAATTGAGCTTGGACAATTATTCAAGAGAAGAAACATAAGGGTTACATACCATTCCATCACATGAAGTCAGTGACAGATTCGTTCTGCAGTCTGTTATGTACTGTGGTACATAAAGGCTGTAGAAGCAAAATTGATCTAAAAGTTTTAATGACCCTATTGCTTAAAAAATACTCCCAAAGATGGCCATATCCTTTAAGTCTAAAGTTCTGTTCTCAGGTGTAAACTAAAGAAATGTGAATATAAGAATAAAGGAGCATAAAGCTAAACCAATAATGTAAAAGAGAACTGCGTGTTATAAGTGGAAGTTAAAGAATTGATCAAAAGAATATTCAACTTGTGATGCTAGTACAGGGTACCGCCAGCACCATTCTGGTCACATGCAGAGATGGGCAAAAAGATTTGATTTACCTACGACCGATGTTCAGTTTGGTCCTCCATGGTAACCTGACTAGGGCAGTGTTCACTTTTGTGTTAGCAATCCTCTGCCCGACATCCTGCACTCCTCTGCCTGATGTTGCAGGCACTTAGTAAGCAGAAGAGGTGCCCAAGATGCCTTGTTATGGTGGCCAAGGAAGATAGAACAGGGTGCCAGACCAGGGTAGATTGAAGCTGTCTGCACATTTCTAGTCTCCTGTTTTTTTGTTTTTTTTTTACAAGGGATTAGATAGGAGTAAGTGTCCAATTTTTGGCATAATGCTATCAGTATTCTATGTACACGACTGGTTATTTATGAGTTAAAAAATATGGTAAGCCATAAGAAGCAAGTTTAGTTGTGAAGAGTAAAAGTCACAAACCTTCTGAACTAATCTGCACATTCAATTTAAAATTGTATCCAAAGTCCTGGCCTGAATATTGTCATTAATATTTTATTGTACATAAAGAGGAAAACAAAATTATCAGTAATGCAGGCTACAATCGCACAAGCAGAATCCCCGTCGTTCTTAAGTAACTCGGTTATTGTGCTTTAACCAGATCGGCAAATCTTCTTGGACACTTGTTTTAATATAATGTATACTTGTGCAAGAATTAAAGACAACAGAAAATGCTTTCTTTCATGAGTTACAGAATGCATAAATGCAAAGGAATAATTTATAAGGAGTAACATCTTTCAAAGAAGCATGCATCAGCATGCAAAGTGATGTCTATTGTAAATTACAGCGCATGAAACACTTTGTACTTTATTTAATCTGAAAATAAGTATGCTGCAGAGGTAAAACTGCATCAAATTTTATGAAGCAATTCACATTATGCAACAGCACACAAGGCCATTAAACTCCAGGATACATTACAATCTTATGTGTAAGTGCATATTTTTTTGTTTAGTTCTGCCTATATAATTATTCATAAACTGAAAACTATAGTACAGATTCACTGCCGCCGTGTAACTGCTACTGCTCTTTCTTTAATAATAATTTTTTATGTACTATAGTAGTGGCAGGCTGTATTTTATATTTATACTATATTTTGACACTGGAGGCATGACAAAGCTTTGTGCTATACAAATAATCTCTAATGTAAACCACGGAAGCATCATAAGTCTTTCTTAATATAAATCTATCCTGCAATCATAAGTCTGTCTCAAATTCATAGAAAAAGTTATGAAATATAAATTACTCACCAAGTTTAAATTGTTGGGTATGCTTAAAGGGGCTGTCCACTAATTTTACAACCCCTTCTCAAACCCAACATTTTCACCTTGTAAAATAATAACACTTATACTCGCCTCCGGTGCAGGCACTGTTTCAGTGGTGTCAGCAGTGGCTCTCCCGGGGATCACAATGTCACATGATGCCTGGGGCAAATTAATGCTGACTTCACTCTCCCTGCCTTTGGACAAATCAAATACATCCAGAGGAAGCGCAGCTCTCTCACTTCCTAAAGATGTATGTGATTCGTACGATGTATGTGATTGGCCCCAGGGATCGCGTAACATAACAATGTCATGTGATCTACGGGAGAGCCTGTACTAATACTGCATTAACGCCTCCGGCACTGAAGGTGTGTATGCGTGCTAATATTTTACAAGGGGGAAATCTATGGATTCAGAAGGGGCTTTCCGAGTAGTGGACAACCACTTTAATCACCTTAAAGCCTTATTTAAAATAAAAACAATGGATACTCACCTCCTACATTAGCGCTGATCTTGTAACGTCGGCAACGCCATTCACGTTGTGTCATGTGACATTAAGTCACATGACCACTGCAGCCAATTAGTGGCCAATGAAATGCTGCAGCCTTTACTATTTTGTCAGAGCAACTGTCTGCATATTAATGAGCTGCATAAGATCATGTGACCTACGAGGAATAGTGATGCCAACATAGCAGGATTAGTGTCGATATGGGAGGTGAGTATCCATTGTTTTAATTTTAAATGCGGCCCTGAATTGATTAAAATGGGATAAGCATATATTGGACAACCACTTTAACATGCAAAGTGTGGGACTGTAGTTCAACAATAGCATCCAATAGGAGTAGATTCCCTTGTGTCAGAGCCAGGATGGTGTGAGCTATTGGTAACAAAACGTTGCAGCTGACCAATGTTAATAGAAATATTGCATTCTTTTATGCCAGTAAATAGAAGATAACTGTCAGTTCCACACATTCGTGTTTGTTGCTTATCTTACTGGAGAACAAAAGGATTGGGATTTTGAATTCAAACTGCTTTATCCTTATCTCCTCTGACATCATCTGTTTGAGAAAAATCGGGAGGCCATCATACACTTTAACTGGTTGGCTGCTCTGTCCAAAACCAGCATGTTTGAACAACTTTAATGTGTATGAGGGCCTTTACACCTTAAGATGTTGTTAGACTATGAGGATATCTCGGGTGAATTGACCAATTAAAGACACATTTGAATATGGTACCATTGTTGGAAAGCAGTGGCATAACTAGTGTCCGATGGGCCCCGGTGCAAAATTTGGACCTGGGCCCCCACCTGCATGTTCGTCAGATGTTTGGGCCCTTATGGCGTTCCACATCCTGTGAAGACATGCGTGTTCTCCTTCTCATGTAACAATGTCGTCCATCCAGTTATAATGTTCCCAATCCTGACTCCTTCTTGTAATAATGTCCGTCATCCTGTGCTTCTTTTCTGTAAAATTGTCACCCATCCTGGCCCCTTCTTGTAGTAATGTTTTCCATCATGGCCCCTTCTTTTAATAATGTCCCCCATCCTGGGCCCCTATCAGGTATAATGTCCTCCATCCTTGGCCCATTCCAGTAATAATGTCCTCCATACTGCTATATTATCTCCATCCTGGGCCCCTTCTTGTTATAATGTCTCCCTTTCCTGGTATAATTTCCTCCATCCTGGGCCCCTTCCAGATATAATGTCTCGCTTTCCTGGTATAACATCCTACATCTTGAGCCCCTTCCAGTAATATATGTCTCCCATCCTGGGATTCTTCCAGTAATAATGTCCCTGCTCTCTGGCTCTTCTCCAACAAACATAAAAAGAAATAAACGATTTTACTCACCTATCCAGGCTCCCACGATGTGTGAGTTCCTCTTCTATAGCGGGCGCAGAAGCCAGAAGCAGACTTCAGCATGCAAGTGACAGGGAGTGCATTACATCACTGCCATGCGCCGCCAGTGAGTTGCACACCATCAGCTGCTGGCCTCTGATTGGTCGGCAGTGTATATTGCAATACAGGAACCCAGCAGGTCTCTGCTCCACAATAAATTTCAGCTGAATTTGCGTCTTTGGAAGCACATCCTGCTGAAATAGCTGCTGGCGTTGATGGGCCCCTCTCGTGAATGGGCCGGACGCTCCCTCTGTGATTGTGATCATTGGGCCCCTGTTGGCAAGAAACCCAGGGCACAAAGAAATTAACACGTCACATGGCTCTGATGATAGCAACATCACTGTTCAGAACCCATTCTAAAAGAAAGCATCTAACATTGAAATTGAACACTTATCCTGTTCTTAATGTCTAGGAACCCAGAATTTTTCTGTTCAAAGTTGATGTATACCCAGCTATCTGTTCTGACCTTTAAGTTGTTCCTCGGGTTGATTTTATGCTCTTGGTATCTGCTAAAAATATAGGTAAGGACACCAATTGGTTTAGATTATATGCTGCTCACATGATGATGATGGTTATCAGTTGGCAAATATGAACTGCTAGATCAAAACCACTTACATTGACGTCCTACAGGATGGTATGACACGGGAATTAGATATCAGCCAGTCAGGAAATTAAATAAAAATGCCTGTTAATGTTTGTGTTTTGTGCTTTTACCATTCTCTGAAGTCTACCCAATAAACAGGCAGGTAGTTCATCTGGCAATGGTTTATAACAAATATACTTTTTAAAAAGTATTAACAGGACCTCATTTGCTGATTCTACTACATTTAGCTTTTATGCATGATCTACACAAGCTCTTAGTTTTAGTTTTGAGTGGTCAGAAAATACACTTAAAGGCGTTATCCAGGACTATTTTAGTTTTTTGACTCATAGTACAAAAATAACAGGCAGGTAATTGCCGACGATTTAGCTGCCCAAGGTCAACAGAGCAGCTCTTCCTCTTTTGGGCTCTTATGTTGACGGAACGTGACTGCCGACGTCATGCTATTTGACAGCCGGCTTCACGCAGTTAGACAATGGGAAGCCAGCTGTCAATCAGCATGACATTAGCAGTCAGGTCCCATCAACAGAGCAGAGCGGAAGAGAAGCCACTGTTCTGTTGATGTAACGTCAATGGAACCCACTGATTCGCCAGCAGGAGCAGTCTGTGACCGCTCTGTGTCAGCAGAGAATGGACCCTGTCACAACAGTCTGGTAGTTAGCAGCTACCTGCTTGTTAGTTCTTATGCACATTGTAAAAAAATTATATAGTCCTGGATAACCCCTTTAATATGCCATTCCTACCATTACTATATGTAACTTTTAATGGTATATTATCCCTCACTCGTCAGCATGGCTGTGTTTACCCAATGTGTCAAAAAAACTGACCTTTGTAATTCTGCAGTGGATTAGCAGTTTGACATGCAATGGATCCATGGCTACCCTCAGTGGTTTCTGAGAAAAATCTTCTTCAATAAGTGACATGTTACTTTTTTCTTTACTTGACTCAATTTCAAATCCACACAGAAAAAGTCTGCACCATTTCAGTGAGCTATAGTATCTCTACTGAGGTTTTGTGTCAAATAAATCTTATATTCTCCCAGGGCATAAGTCAGGTTTAAGATGTCATTACTTTATATTAAATATTGCAAACCGTAAGAAAATGTGCACACCGAGTTTTTTTTGCATTTTTTTTTTGTGTTGGAACGCATCAAAAAATGCCAGAAAAAAACCACTTGAGACTTGTCCAATGCATTTCTACTATAAAACGACTGCTGTTCAGTGTTTTGAGCATTTTTTTTCAGCTTCAGGTTTTGAAAAATGGCAAGTGGAAAAAAAGTGCATGTCACTTCTTTAAATTGGTTCCTGATGGAATCCACTCATTATGAAGCAGTGTGTAATCAAAAGGCTGAAAAAAAAATTATCAGGAATACATGATATTGAAGCGCTTCAAAGACTCTGCAGAACCGTGTCAGCAAATGCTTCAGGAAATAAAAACTCCTCCAAAAACTCCCCGAAGAAGGAACATTTAATAAAGTGATTTCCACTTGGAAAACTTGTTATTTTTGAGAGATTCAAAAAAACGCTACGTGCAAATACTCTAATGCTGAAATTACCAAACTCCCCCAAGCACCTGTCATTAATGATAGTCACACTTATCCTTTTACCAACGCATACTTCCGCCATATACCATCCAGAACATTTCTCTCACTTTTGTTTCATCTTCAAAAGCCTAATACTTCATTTTAGATGGCCAGGCTTCTTAAAATTTTCACTAGTTATGCTCCCTTTAATGTAATGTACGATCACCTTTTCAGTCAATCAAGTATAGGCCGCAGCTGTCCTTGCATCTTCACATTTGCAGTCAATGTACGTCATAAGCTCTTGCGTATTTCTGTATGCAACTCAAAAGAACAGAAGTTATCTTTTTCCTTGCAGCATTGGGCTATGGAGAAAGCATCTCAGCAGACTGGCATAGTGTATTCAGCTGGGAACACAGCAAAGCCTCAAATATAAAACTTTGGAAGGAAATGGAATTTTGGAACACTATTTCATATTTTAGTGGGAATAATGCATACCTCTGCAGATTATGCACCAGCAGCAATCCTATAATGTAAAGTGTAGCCTTTTCTTATTCTTCTTTCCTGATGTGATTGCAAAGCTTGGAGATACAAGTGCTTCTCACAAAATTGGAATATCATCAAAAAGTTAATTTATTTCAGTTCTTTAGTGCAAAAAGTGAAACTCGGAGTGGGGGAAAAAGTATTAACTGTAATTGACATCATCATAGATAGACCTCAACTATGAGAGACAAAATGAGAAAGCAAATCCTGAAAATCATATTGTCTGATTTGGAAATAATTTTTTTTTAAATTTTGGTGGAAAATAAATTTTTGGTTAATTACAAACAAGCAAGATTTGTGGCTCTCACACACCTGTAACTTCTTTAAGAGGCTCCTCTGTCCTCCACTCATTACCTGTAGTACTGGCACCTGTTTGAACTTGTTATCAGTATAAAAGACACCTGTCCGCAACCTCAAACAGTCACACTCCAAACTCCACTATTACTTTTGTAATTGACCAAATACTTACTTTCCACCAAAATTTGAAAAAAAATTCTTTCCAAATCAGACAGTGTGATTTTCAGGATTTGTTTTCTCATTTTGTCTCTCATAGTTGAGGTCTGCCTATGATGTCAATTACAGGCCTCACTCATCTTTTTAAGTGGGAGAATTTGCACAATTGGTGGGTGACTAAATACTTTTTTTCCCTACTGTACGAGTATATTATATAGAGTCATTACAAACAGAGTGATCTATTTCAAGTGTTTATTTTGGTTAATGTTGATGATTATGGCTTACAGCCAATGAAAACACAAAAGTTATTATCTCAGTAAATTAGAATACTTTATAACAGCAGCTTGAAAAACGATTTTAAAATCTGAAATGTTGGCGTACTGAAATGTATGTTCAGTAAATGCACTCAATACTGTTTAATGACAGTTTGGAGCAGTGGCATGATCACACTGCTGGTACCTGCACTGTACGCTCACCAGGGTTACCAACTTGACTTTTTAGATTTTCTGGACAGCTTATCAGAAAATCACGGACAGACAATATTTTTTACAGACACACAGGAAGAATGTAATAAGTCAGTATGATTACAAGTGATACATATCTACAGCCCACCATTCTGATATGAAGCTGTATTCACTGTAAATTGAGAAATGATGATAATTACAGTCAAAAATTTTCTGTAAAAGTTTCCTTAGCCTCAAAAAAAAGTCAAGAACGCCTTATTTTTTTTTAAGTGACTAATTTTTAATGACTGTTCTGGAATTTCTGACAGTTGACAACCCTGGCAGTCTCCAGTGCTGGAATCAGAGGACCTGCATTTGCCGCATTGGAGGAGTGTAAAGCCATTGAAGCTGATCAGATCCAGCGACACAGCCAGCTTCTGTACAGTGCTTGCAGGATGTGTAATAAACAGCAGGCAAGTGCTGCACTCCTTGCCTAGAGGCCAGCCATCTTTGATAGACTGCAGTTGTGGACAGTAACCTAAGCAATGAGCAGTTAATGAGAATGAATTAAAAATCCCTCTGTTCTTGAGAACATAGAGTATCCCTTTATTTAACTAGCCAATAAAGTTAAAGTGGATCCATCACCCGATTTCACAATATAAATTGAAAACATTATTCATGTGACGCTAGTCATTACTCACAGCCAAGCAGTGAGGCAGGTTAGTCAAACGTTCCAGGGTCAGATACCAAGAGAGCACATCGTAAAATAAAGGGGAAAGACAAAGGCATAGTAAGGTCAAGGTCTGGGGTCAGAATACCAGGAAGATAGCAGATCAAAGCAAAGGGGCTAGGCAAATGGATGGTCAGAATGATTTCCAAGGTCAGGCAGCAATAGATCAACAAAAAGAGCACAGGAATACAAGACAAACATGCATCACCGAGCAAATGCTACTACTGGCAGAGATCTGGGACTTACAACTTAGCTAAGTAGCTGGCTAATCACTTAGAACAAGAAACACCTGAAGAAAGTTCAGCACCTCTCAGAGTGGATGGCTGAGCTGTCTATCAAAATACAGACAGCTCAGCACTCTCCTGCATTAGATTAGACCACTGAGCTGTTCCTCACTGCTTCTAAGACATACTGAATGGGGGAATCATGAAAATTCAATAGATCTTTTAGAACAGGTGAGTCTGGTGTACTTACTTTGAAAATCCATGTCACAATGGCTGTATAATCTTAATATTTAAATGTTCCTTTCTATAATAAGCCAGAAAACTTTTAGAAAGGATTATCTGACCATTTTCCCGTTACTATTTTTATAAACGCAAATTAACTTTTAATGGTGTTTTCTTATCTTATAAAGTAATGGCATTTTATAAGATAAAAGGTTATCTGACACCATCGACACCTATCCTGAGAAAGAATGGGATGCAGCAGGGCTTGCTTGATACCCCTAAACCACTATTTCTGCCATTATAGGGGCTACAGAGATATTTCAGAACATATCCATGTATAATAGCAGTTATAAAGCAAACCATAAGAAAAGAGGTTGAGGCTAAGTGCCCACGAAGCAGAAATGCTGCAGATTTTGCTGAGCGTTTCTGCATCTCCCTGGCAGAAAAAATGCATGCGGATTTTACTTGGATTTTTCCTGGCAGGTAGAAGCGTTAGTGTAGCGTTTTTGCATGCATTTCCTCATGCGGGTTGTCAAGCGCTTTTCCAAGCGGTTTTAGCATCACTTGGAAAAGTGCTTGACAACTTGGTCACACTATATAAATCCATGCAACTGGCATGGATTTATATTGCGTAACCAAGTTACGATGCTGCAAATGCAGCATCAATAGTAAAAAAAAAAAAATGTTAAAAAATAAAAAAAACATTATACTTACCTTCCGATGGCCCTGGTCTCCTTCTCCGGTGTCTTCAGCTGCTTGCGGTGCTCTAAAAAGGATCTTCCATGACGTCATTTAGTCATGCGACATGTCACGCGACTGCTGACGTCAGCGGTTGCGTGACCTGCCACATGACTAAATTATGTCATCAAAGGTCCTTTGACACCACCGCGAGCAGCCGAAGAGCCAGCAGCGCCGCCAGGAGCAGATAGGGGGCCATCAGAAGGTAAGTATATGTTTTTTTTTTATTTTATTCTTTTTTAACTACAGGTACTATGGTACCCGGGTCTGAAGGAGAGTCTCCTCTTCTCCAGACCCGGGCACCATCCATGCATTGAATCGCATAACATCCGCATGCATACTTGTATGCATGCGGATGTTATGCGGCTCAATGATAGTCTATGGCGTCTAACACGCCGTGATTCCACAAAATTAATGGATGTGCTGCGGATTTTTCCGCAATGATAATCCGCAGCGGAAATTTCCGCAGCATGTGCACAGCACATGCAGATTATCATTGTGGACAATTGCAGACCTATTAACAAGCGTTTTTTAAGAGTTTCCGCGGCGGAAATTACGTTGCTGAAACCCTTAAAAAACGCTTAGTGGGCACGCAGCCTTAAACAACTTTTTTGCCATATGTAGCTTACCAGCTGGGTGTTTATAAAGCAGGCAAGTACCCAATGATCTTGGTGCATAACCTCTGGCATCTAATCTTAATTGATGCCTTTGTAAGGTGGAAGTCAATGATGCAGGAGGCTTTAGAGATGTCAAACAAGCTTAGATTGTAAGGATTGTTGCTGAAATTGCAAGAAACTTGCTGATTTAATGACTAACGAACACTTCAAAAGTAATGTACTCATGCAAGAAGTATTAGCGCTGCCATACATGGTTATGTCCTGCAATCTTTTTCTATCCCCAATATACAAGGTATAGTGGTTTAGAGAATCAGACCTAATGAACGTTTTTTCCTTAAGGGGTTATCATCAAATCCTTGTATAATAGCAGTAATAAAACACAACTTAGAAAAAGAGTTTTTAACAAATTCTTTGCCATGTGTAGCTTTCTGCTGGGTGTTTAGTAAAGCACATTCGAGAACACTACCTGCATAAATTGTCCCAAACATTCTCTTATGTTCTTCTGCATCTGCACCACTGTTCTTCTAAAGTCCCTTGAAGCAGAATCTGCCCATGGGGAAATTTTGGGGTCAGTGTGATAAATACAGAAACAGAATACAATTCTATATTTATTTTATTTTAGGGTGTTAATTTATTAATTTGTTGCAATTATTTTAGTTTATCATGGCATCAAATTAAATAAAATGTGAAAGTAAACTTTCATACACCATTTGACTGCCCACAAATTGTCTACAGCTCCATGGTAAGGAGCCATAGGAGTCCATGTCCACATTACAGAATCTGTGAATTCTTTGGTTAATTGACTTAAAATTATTATATTAAAGGTGAATCCTGTATGTAGAATTATAGATATGAAGCAAGAATCATAAGTAAAAAAAAAGTGTGTAATTAGCCACAGATATTTCTAGAGACAAAATTCTGAATTCAATTAATGCTTGGATTCTACCAACCAATAATTCTTTTGACTTATTCAAATACACACAGCTACATGTTAACAAAGTTTTACACATTTAATTAGACTGTGTACAATGGCTAAAAGGATTATTCAATTAAAATTGAGGGATGGACCTATGTTACATTGGTGTGGGTCTGACTTATCAGCTTATCACTAGAGACTAGAGAAGAGCGGATCACTTCCCGCCATTTCGGTCCACAGTCCAGGTCAGTGTTCTCTGGTCATGGACAGGACCTCGATGAATTTCCTGAGCTTCAGGGTTCCCCAAACTTAGCATTTGATTTGCAGCCTGGTTTGATGTCATTCATGTGGCGTGTGGCACACGGGTGACGTCTCACCTGCCTGACAAAACATAAGCCGAGCCTAGGATCCTGGACGGTAAGGAAATTTGTACATCTCTTATCCACGACCAGCGTGCACTGACCTGGACCGAGGTTATGTGAAGTGATCCGCTCATGTCTACTTGAGACCCATTCAGCTCAGTCTAATGCTCTCAGCAGCCACTGTGTTTGGTACAGGATTGCCAACTGGACTTTGTATCTTTTATGTACTTCAAAAAATCACGGACATACATTATTTTTTAAGAACACATTGGAAAATCATAATAAATCATTATGATTATAAGTGAAATATGTGTACAGCTCATAATTCTGATATGAAAATACTATCTGCATTTACTGTAAACTTTAAAATGATGATGATTACTGTCAAAATAAGTTTCCTCAGCTTAAAAAATATCACAGACACCTTGAATTTTTTTTTATGGACAGGACAAAAATGTGCCTTATTTTTATTGCCTGTTCTGGAATTTTTGGATGTTTGGAATCCTTGGGGTGGTAATGCAGTTTACTACAGCTTCTTCCTATTCAAGTATATGGGACTGAGCTGTAATAACAGGTACTTTCCCTACTAAAAGTATGGCTTGTAAACATAGAAGGGGACAAATTTCTTGCAAGACTCCCATGAACATTTTAAACTTTTGAATGGTGGTACTTGGGGTGCAAGGGTTGAAATTCAATGATCTAATAATAAATGAGTTATCTGGCTTTAGAATGCAAGTCTACAGTCACTCTGTGGGACTACAGACTTGTGAATCCTCTGCCTGACACTATGCATTGTGGGGACTCTCTGGGGTCGGCGCCGAGAAGGGCGGGCATGTGAACGCAAGTATGTAATTGGCATATTTGTGGACCCATGCTGACTAGATGTGGGCGGCCTCGCTCAATGCAAGTGTATTGACTGAGGCCCGAGACGTCTAGTCGCAATGTGGCCGGAAGTATGCAATTCACATACTTGCAGTAACATGACTACCCGCTTCTGGCGCTGGCACTGGAGAATCCCCACAGAGCACTGTGCATGAGCTGTGAAGATTCACAAGTCAGCAGTCACATAGAGTCACTGCAGACTTGTACCTCAAGGCCCAACAACCCCTTTAATGACCTGTTCTAAAGATAGGCTATCCAAAAATAATGGATAATCTCTTTAGTTATTTTTTTTTTTTATTTGCATTAAGCTTTGGTGCTCCATACAGCTTTTTAGGAAATAGTTCTTCTCGAATTCTTGCTGGCTGAAACAAACGATCATAATTTGTGCTTCACAGTTATTTACTGTCGCTCTCATTAGATGAAAAGTATGGTGAAATCTGAGCTATTATTTGAGAAGGGCTCCTTCCACAGGTTTAGCACTCTTGTTAATAATGAACCGTTCTGTATAACAGATTGCTGTAATTTATACAGATGGCAGCAGCAGTTGTTCTGTTTATTTGAGTTGCGGCATGTTTCTAAATTTCCATAGGTCTATAAATCAGATATTGTTGAACAACCTTGTCAAGGACATTCCCACTTATTGTTAATAGCATTCTGCTACATATGTCCGCAACAGTGGTTATTCTACCGTACTTTCAGCTTCTGCCGCTTAAAAAGGTTAATTATAACCACAGCGGATCACATGACAAACAGAGGTTTACTTGGAGCCGAGATTCTGTTCTGTTTTCCTTCTAAAGCACAAACCAATGAAAGCTGAGCAATTGTATGTAATTATACATATTACACCCCCAAATTACACCTGGAATATTGCAAAAAATGGCAGCAAAATACTGTACAATGCTGGCAAAAGAGTTAAAAAAGACCTCTTTCATACCCACATAGCAAAAGATACAAGCAGATTTAATTGTATATTGTGATTTTTTTGTTTTGCTTTTTCATGGACTTATTCCAGATTTTGAACTCATTTCACCTTCTGTGTTGTTAAAGGTGAAATGCGCTGCAAATCCCTGGTAAAATCCACATGTAAATCCGTATTAATACATGCGGCAGATACACAGCAGAGTTTTTAACAACAATCTGTTGCCGAGAGTCAAAGCAACATACAGTACTAATCAGGTCAGCCACTGTTTTTATTGGAACAGCAGCCTTGACATTCATATGATCGCAGAGACTTGACAGTGATTTTGAAAACCACTCCAATAAGTGACATGTAACATATTAACCTCTTCTCCTTCTCTTTAGTTTTTATATTTTTTTACCCTTGTTCCCAGAGAATTGATATTGACTGGGTCTAATCCATATATGAATTGTAAATTTGTGGCAGAAGCCTGCCATGGATTAGGCTGCAAAAACACTTTGGATTTTTCCATAGTAAAACTGCATGCAAGCATACTGTTAAGAGTATTTTCATATGCAGTTTTTCATGTTGATTTTTCAAACTGACCACTCTTCATAGAAAGTGAGACAAAGAACCAGAGCAGATTTTGATGCCATTTTTCATATGTGGGGCATTTTTTTCTGCTTCTTTGGTTCAGTTCACACAGAGGATTTAGAAGTATATTGTTCTCCAGAAGCCACATTAAAAAAAAACACTTTAAATACTTATTAAATACAAGCTTCCTATTAGGAATGAGACGATCGATTTGTAGAGGATCGACTTTGGGTTGAATTTTCTGAAATCTGTAAATCCCTGTGAATTCGAACACTTTTCATTGTGAATCGATTTATTCCACTCTTTCTCCCACTCTGTCTTTGCATCTCTCTCTCCCTGCCTCTCTCTCTATCTCTTTTTTCTCTTCTCCGTGTCAAATAAACATTTTCCAGCTAATTACACTACCAGTGATCCACTGCAAACAAATTGGCCGCAAATCAAATTTTTAGCACAAATTTGCTGAACCTCCGGAATCTGAATTTCAAATGATCGTTCATTTCTACATCCTATTGATTTTATTAGTAGGTGCTGAAAAGAATGCATGGAATAAAGCAGCACAATGTACACCATTAATGTATATTACTATTGAATTCAATGGGAAGCTTTTTAAAACATCATTTGAAGCTGTTTTTAATGTGAATTCTGGAGCATCATCTGCTACAAAATCTATGTTAAAAAAAAAACACTGTGTGAAGATATCCTAATTCATCCAGTGGGCAAATTTAGAACTTTTTGGGCATAAACCCTTCAAGAAATGATGTGCTATTCTATTTCCACACAGAAAAAATACTTGGGAAAATTACAGCTCCATGCACTCTATATGAGTGGTTTTCAATTGAAATCAATAGGAAGCTTATTCAAAGAGAATGTGAGGCAGTTTATGGTTCTGTTCCAAAATCCTCATAAAAAATCCACTAGGATATGTTTGCATCAAGTTTTTTGGAGTGGATTCTGCTCTAAAATCAGCAATAAATTCTTCAAATAACGTTTTACTGAGATTCCTATTGGTTCCAAAGAGAAAACACGTCAATAGTTCACATAGCGCTGTTTTTTTCATGTGGAAATAGAAGCAACATGTCATTTGTTGAGGAGTTTCTGCTTCAAAAATTGCTGCAAATTTGACAACTGAATACAATGAAAAAGAAAAAAAAAATTCACACATAAAAACTTTTAAAAAAGAGATGCCAAATAAATACACCAAACAATCCCTAAGAAAAAAAAATTCATACTCATAAACTGTGTATAAAAGGATGCCAAAAATGCCCCAAAAATAATCCCCAAGAACTCTTTCATGCAGCAATATTTTGATCTGGAATTTCCAACAGTTTATTTTTAAGCCAAAACCAGGAAAGCAATGAACAAAGGGAGAATATAAGACACACACTTGTCCTAATAAATTTTGACCTGCTCCTGGTTTTGGTTTTCAAATACTGAGCTAAAATATAAAACTGCCTTCTGAACCTGGCCTTATTCCAACACAAAATGATTCTGGAGTCTAATCTGGGGTTTTCCAATTCCAAAGTTCAGACATTTAGTTCTTGAGCAGACATATTAAATTATGATTGCATATTCCAGAAAATAGCTCAGCCTAGCTCAGAACTGCTGGTACAACATCGACGCATTTGTTTAATTTTCACTTTGGCAGCAAACAACCAATTAAATAAAATGTGCTAAAATTAATCCACAGCTCACTTGTTTTCTACAATATGTGATTCATTCAATATGTCAAATTTCTTAGGATGTGAGATAAACATGCTGCCACATTTGTTCCAGAAGTGACGCTTAATGTTTAGACCTGCTTTAGGGGAGTGAGAACAACCTGTCTAATGTAGACACTTGCTTAACTGCTATTGATACTAAGTAGCAAAATTTGTTGATTTGTCAAAGCCATAGCATAAAATACAAAACAATAAATGGCAGCATCAAAATGTGAATTTTAATAAGCTGTAATTAAATGTTCAGGTTATTACATTGTCTTTCTTATTCCTGGAAACATACAGTCCACCCTTCATTTTTCAGTTTCTCACAATGTAAATATGTCAATTTATTACCCCAGCAAAACTCTTCAAAGGATTTATTTCACTATTTAAATTTAGATCTTTGAGAAGTATTTGTGCCAAAATCTGTGTAAAAACAACAGTGAACATATCCTTCCTAATATTTTCAGTGTCCAAATCTGGAGCTTTTGGTTGGAGAGAAACACCTTAACAAATGATTCATTGCTGTTTTTCCATACAAAATAGACTAGGAAAAAAAGAACACAATGTAATCTATAGGAGTATGAGAACATGGTTTTTGTAAGAGGCAAAGCTACTTTAGGAAAAAGTTGGCTATCTTTCCCATAAAGAGCCTTTGCTGATGGTTTTCCCATAGTTTTATAGTGGTCTTTCTAAAGGAAGTCGCACAAAGAATGAATATGTTCCTTCTTTTAACTGCCTCAAGGTTTTTAAACCCTGAAGGTGTTAAAAAAAAGTGAAATAAGACAGAGTATGTGCACAGCAATGTTATTTTGAAGATGGAATATGTGCACAGCAATGTTCAATTTTTTGCTGAGGGTTTGCGGTGCTTTTTTAGGTGGATTACTGATAGAATCTGCTTGAAAAAGTCATTGTGCGCACCTAACCCTAGAAGAGTTTTACATTTATTATCAAAGAGTATGTTAAGCACTTTTGACAGATCCACTGGGTGGCCACATGTGAACACTTCTCCCAATAAAGGATTGTGAAATCATGTTTTTTTCCAGAACTGGTCATTTTGCATCACTTAATTTTGGATTAAATGAATGGTCAGGAGGAAAACATCTGTAGCTCAACATTTCCCAGTGTGGCCTACAAGCCTATCTTCCAATGGTTTCACTTGTTTCTTACCATGACCAAGTGCTTAGACAGTCTGAGCATCCCTTGAGTCAATTCAAGTTGATAAAGTTAAGTGTTTACATTAAATCTAACATATTTTTTAGATAATTATTGGTAATGTTTACATTGTTCATGTCATTATCTATATTAGAAAAAATGAAATCTTGTAGCTTTCATTCTGGCCACAAAGCCTAATGATAAGCAGAGATAAGCATGATCTGTAGACATTATTATTTAGTAGTTATCTCTACACTTATGGGTTGGGTGACTAGAATACCATTCACTTGACTTTTCTCGTGACCTCGACTCCGGTCGTGCTCCCTGATGACACTTTCCACTTCATGCGTTGCTGGTATGCACCAGCGTCAGCCCTAGCTACTTCATGAGCAGCACAATGACCAGTGATTCGCCAGGTACCAGATAGTACTTCGCGCCAATTGGGTTTTGGACAGTTTAAGAGAGATGGTTTGTTCAGTGTGATGCCACCCCCGGAGAAAGTTAGTGCCAAAAAGCACATTGTGGCAGGTATGACGCTCACATGTGGACTATCTATAGGTATTTTACCTTTACTATTGCCTTATTGATGGACATCTTATGCTTTCCAAATATACTCAGACTTGTCTGCTGCTTTTACTCATATTCTGGTCTATTGGTGTATTAATTAGCACTTTTAGGCTGTGTATCCTTTGGATTACGCTTGAGATGGACCACTGTTTTATCATTGACTGATTAACCTCCCATGATGTGTGTCACCATTCACTTTTTTAATGCTTTTTTTATCATTTGTATATGTAATGTAGTTTTTTTTAATAAAGATTTCATTTTTATTTTTCTATACTGGCCATTTGTTCGCTTTTTTTATGTAAGGTTTATGTAAGGTTTAGGATTACACCTATGTTTAGTTAATTCAGGGTTCATCATTCACAATAGGTGATAATCACAGATTAGTTCCTCCCTCTCTTTGCACAGTGACCTTTGTACAAGCCTTGAACATGCCTAGAAAACACTCCTACACAACGGTTTCCCATGATTCATGTGGCTGTTGTAAAACGTTTCTTTGAATGCTGTTAAACGGAACTTGTCACCAGGTTTTCCCCATAAAAAGTACAGCCACCACCATTAAGGCCTTTTTACAGCATATTAGAATGCTGTAAAAAAGTCCCCAATCTAGTCTGCAGATCCCAAAAAGATCTTTTATTATACCCACACAGGGCGCAGCCTAGTCCAATGGGCATCTCTGGTCTTTTCACGGTGCCTCCTCTCTTCCTTCAATCACTATCCTTCTTCCTTGCTTTGTAAGGATGACACATCTTACGTCATCCACACAGTGCCCCCCAATTGCACTCCTGTGCAAGCATACTTAGTTCTGCCAGGCTGAGGGCAGACCACAGTACTCTAATATGTATGTGCTGGAAGGCCAAAGAGCGCTGATGACCCATAAGTAAAGCTGGCGCATGGGCACTACAGTACTTTGCTCTGCCCTCGGCAGTGCAAAAAAAATGAGTTTGCACAGGTACGTGATTGTTGGGAACTGCGTAGATGACATAGGACGTGTGATCCACATGAAGCAGGGCAGGATGATGGCAATTATAGAAAGAGAGGAGGTGCCGGATCAAGACCAGAGACTCCTATCGGACCTGACAGCACTGTTTGTGAGTATAATAAAAGTTTTTTTTGTGGATCAGCTAAGTGGATTTTGGACTTTTTTTTTACATATTCTAGTATGCTGAAAAATAGGCCTTAATGATGGTTACCCTACTTTATATGGGGAAAACCTGGTGACAGGTTCCCTTTAGCAGCCGCCTAGGAAAGATGGCTGTCCCATAATCATTTATAGAAAATAGAAAAAACATATCTACTGTCAGAAAATAAATAAAATACTCACTAATCAGAAAGTGCACTATACAGTATAGTGCATTCATAGGAAACATTTGTCACATTCAATAATTCATGTTTTATTTGTTTTACCGTCTACTATATTTTCTGGTGGATAATAGCATATATCTAGTTTAGTGTTCTCCTGTGAGTTTGGGGTTCTAGGTCAATGTTTGAAATCTGAATCCCTGATAATATTTAGCGTTTTGGAGTCTGGGGGCAGATGGGCATGTCTGTAGAGGAATGCTACACACCAACACAACGGCCCACACTGGGTTACAGTTCTTGTCATGCTCTTGAACAGATTTGCTAACAAAGGAGTAGAGAACAGCTTTCCTATAAAGGACACATCTGTGTACCTAACCTTTTTCATTCTGTACAGTCGCCTGTCTCATGTTGTGGAAAAATGTATTTGATGCTAATTAATTTTCCTCAGTTACCAAAGCTCTCTTGAGGATGGAAAGTGCTTCTACAAGAAAAGGACAGCTAGAAAAAGAACATATTTAATAACTTTCTGCTTTCTCATGATAAAAATTGCTATACTCTTGATCAGCTAAGCCATAATTGTACATTACATGCACATTTCGCACTTAAACAAATATCCTGTGGTCATAAAATATATGTTTTCGAGGCTCTTTGTCCCAATCATATGCCATACAAACATTGCCTCTCTTTATTTCATGTATTAATCAGGCACTTTGGCTCATATATTATATTATTCAATTTTATCTATTGGCAGTAAAATATTATTTATGAGCCTGCAGGTGAGGAGTAATGATATGAAATATAATTTGCATTAAAAACAATTGCAAAACATTGTTTGAATATCAGATCTACTCAGAATTCATGTCATTCACCGATATCCATGTTTCCCATTTTTCACTGCACATTATGCGCATGCACAGTGTACTCCATAATGTTTGCCTTATAGAGGCAACACAGGGAGATGTACAGGAGAAAGTAGTGACGGTAAGTCTTGTGTCATGATTGGCCACATGGGAGGAAAGTGCTGACTTTACAGGACAGAGAATATAGACTGTTAGTCCACTAGGATGAAAAGCAGCTTTGATAGCATCAAGAAGTTATATTAGAAAGCTGTAGAACTTTTATCTTACACAGATGTGTGGCAATCCAGAGGTTGTGATTTTGCAGAGCAGGCAGTCAGTCAGTGTGTAAGGGAGTAATCACAGCAACGTTCATTGTGTAGTGAGCTGTGACTGTAACAGCCTAGTGCTGCACTCCAATGACCAGAAGAGAGCGGCTACAGGGAGGATATATAGTAAATTCATTCTCTTTCTATGGTCGCTCTTTCAGTAACCCTGCCAGAGATAATTTAAAAGTGATTTTGTCTTCAAAGCAGCATCGAGACATCAATTCTTTTAGGTACATTTACACACAGTTTTTAAAGGAATTCAGCAGGGAGGTTGTCTCAAACTACCAACATTATTTATGTAATTCTGGACAGATATATAAATATATACATATACAGTGGGGAAAATAAGTATTTGATACACTGACGATTTTGCAAGTTTTCCCATCTACAAAGAATGGAGAGGTCTGTAATTTTTATCATGGGTACACTTCCACTGTGAGAGACAGAATCTAAAAATAAAAAAACAGAAAATCACATTGTATGATTTTTACATAATTAAATTGCATTTTATTGCATGAAATAAGTATTTGATCATCTACCAACCAGCAAGAATTCTGGCTCTCACAGACCTGTTAGTTTTTCTTTAAGAAGTCCTCCTACTCATTACTGTATTAAGTGCACCTGTTTGAACTCGCTACCTGTATAAAAGACACCTGTCCACACACTCAATCAATCACACTCCAACCTCTCCACCATGGCTAAGACCAAGGAGCTGTCTAACGACACCGAGGACAAATCTTGTGTTAACAATTCTTTTTTTCAATTACCAGCATGCAGAGTGCAAGAACAAGAGAAAAATCAAAATTTAATCAATGTTTACAAGAACAGATCTAACTAACAGTTGTTAGTTCTTCAAGATGTTTGGGACAACCTCCCTGCTGAGCTCCTTCAAAAATTGTGTGCCATTGTACCTAGAGGAATTGATGGTCTTTTGATTTAGATTTCTCTTTTATTAATTCACATTGTATCTTGTTAGTTCATAAAAATAATATATAAACACTCCTATTTTTTAAGGCATTCTGTCACGCAGATACCGTGACAAAGAGGGGCCAGAAGATCATGGTGTCTGGTTACCGAACTCCTGCACTGGTTAGAACTGCTTCACCATCATACTGAACAATGCAGGTTTTCTTTGCTCTGGTATTGCTAAGGTTAATTAGTTCAGTTGATCTCCTGTTGCTCTCCATCATGGATTGCCTCAGCTGTTCTGTGTTGGACACTCCCCTCTGGTATATATGCTTGCAACTGGCATTTGAGAATTGCCCGTGATAGTTCATTCTGCCTGGTTTGGAGTTGGAGGAGTTTTTCGGTGTTTGGAGTTAACAATTGGAGAGTTGTTCTGGAGATTTCTACATGAAGTTTGTTTGCGTGTTCATCCTCATCCTCTCCTATTTGGTTTCACTTACCTTACCCTCTCCTCTGTTCCACACTGTTGTTTGGTGAGTGTATTTTGTATGATTGCAGTTTTCATTTATCCCTATTTTCCCTTATCTGTCTAGTTAGTGTAATGTAATCCTATACAGTTCGTCCTCATATCTTCCTGGGTGGGGGAGGGAACAAATAAAGGTAAGTCAGGAGCATAGAAAGGCACATGACCCCAGCATCTTCACTTTCAAGGGTAATTCGGGGGACAGGGATAGATTAGCATGAGGCATATGGAAGGAACCCTTTGCCCCAACAAATCCTGCAACAGTACTGTAACACATTCTTACATTTTTTCAACACCTACCTAACACTTTTGACTTTTCCCATACAAGTTCTGACTAATAAAAATAAATAAACAAAACTACTCAGCTTGCCTATTCCTCTGATGCATTGCTCTGGTCTGTGCACTGTGTGGACTGAGGATCCAGGCAGCAGGTGCAATCTAGTGATGTCATCGCACCTGCTGCGCTGAGACTCAGACACTCAGACTGAATTGTGCCACAAGGACAGATGGCTCCCTGTTCCACCATTCTTTTCACTTGTATCTGCATTCTGAGAATCTGCACTCTACATTCAATGGTATCTGCACTCTATATAACTCTGACTTCAACTTTTTGATTGCCGATTAGCTGAAGCTGATGTTTATCACTAAGATCTAAGCTGTGTCCCTGTTACAGACACTGCTCCATAACCAATAAGCAATGCAAGGGAATTACCCATTAGACCCCAGCACACAAGCATACACAGATGTTTAGATGCAGGACTGAACTGCTGCACTTGAGTTATTTTTGGTAACTTGCGCCCCCCATGTTTGAAGCCTGATAGTGCACTAAGATTATGAGAGTTCCTACCCCGTTTCCTAACCCTGCCTATACGTAAACTGTTTGGATATTTATACTACCACGCTATGCATGAAACAGGCTCCCTCAGAACAGTTTCACCTTGGAACTCTGCCGCAGTCAGGGCTTTTCCTTGCCCAGTATGGCTTCATTGACATGTCTGTCCGTATTTGTAATGAGGACCTGTCCCTGTGACATGCTGTCAATGGTTGGGGCACTATATCTCTCCTGACATATTCCCATAAAGCTTTAATTTAATCCTGTAGTCAGAAAGTTATAGTAAGGCAGAGTTAGGTAATTATGTTTATTTCCATATTTCCAATACTATGCAAATTATCCCTAATAAACCAAATGATCATTGTATTGTACAAATAAGTATATTCAATTTGCTTAATTTGCAACATTTTATAGATGTAGCGTATTTTCTGTGGCCAGACACAGCTAATTTTGAAAATGCACAATGGAAAAAAAATCATTATCCAAGCTGAAGCAAGTCCAATATTTTTAGTATCTTATAAAGTATCTTTATGGGAAAGTAGGTTAAGAATGAAAATACATCCATTATTCAACATTACAATAGAATATTATGTTCTTTTTGGCACTATTTGTGCCTTTTTTGCAATTTCTAACATCTATATTTTTAAATATCATGATCTGACTTTTTTTTGTAGATTTTTAAAACAGTATATGTACACTAGTTGCTTTAAAGTACATAATATCATAAGAATAGGTAAAATCTAATTTCAGATTGAGGGTGTTCTAGCATAGCAGCCAAAATAATTCTGCAGCTGACCCTTCATCTATGTAGAAAGCATATAAACTCACATTTAATTGCATTATAAGCCTTACCATTATCATTGCTTAAATAGAACATGACATAAATAAGTTCAAAAAAGGTAATTTTTGAATAAACCCATTAGTAAAAGACCCAAGCAGCAAGTGATTGGCTCCCAAGTCAGCACCTAATGATGTTGTCATCTATTAAAACATTGAGGCCATGATTGTTTAACCCTCTGGCCAACTCTCATACTCTGGGATGACAGTCCGACCCTGGTTGAATTAATAATTTGATAGGTCATTAAAATGAATATTGTAGACATATGCAAACAGATAGAATTAGTGGGGATCACAGTTTTGGGACCTACACTGACAGAGTTGCCTGATGGCCTAATCTGCAACATAAGTTGTCAGGTTCTCTAAGACCAACCTTATCTTCAAAATATTGAACCATTTAATGCTTGTTTAGACAACTATAGTCCAGACCATTTGCACTATCATGCTCAGGGTGGGGTTGAAGATGCCTTACTTCTTTAAAAAAAAACACATGGTGAAGTTGTTGCATTTGTACTCCATTTTGTTTTCTTGTAGTAATAAGTGGTAAATTATATTTTAGAGACAACCAAAAGCCAAATTTGCAAAAAAGGGTTTCAAATCATAAGTACCAAAAAATAAAAAAAATCTTTAAAAACAATACTTTGTTAGATACTATTAAAAACATCCACTTTGGAATTGTGTTGCACTCCAAAAGGTGCAAAAATTAGGGATAAGGGAGATATATATATGTAGATATATATGTATATATATATATATATATATATATAAGCAAAAGTTATCAATTGGACAGTAAAACCTGTTTCTCCCATCCAGGTATATGCACCACTGGTGCATCAAGTGGCAAGGGAACCGCCAAACCTATGCCAATAGGGATATGACAATCAATAAGCAAAAATTTAAATGTGCGCTTTGGTCCCAGCGTTATATCTCTGAATATAAAGGCTGAGTATATTGGTTATTAAATATCCCAGTTACTACCTTATTGGTCTGGAGTTCAAATTGTCCAAAAAGTGCATGAATGAATCTGTAATGCAGAGTATCTCAACACACTCACTGACAATCCTTCTGTTGGTTGCTGGTATCCGTGCAAATGGTCCAGAATAGACAGGGCAATTGGAGTAAAACATATCCGATACTCCCTATAGAAAACTTTCAGTGTAGCTTTGAAAGCTGTCTATGGAACTTGAAAAGTTAGTCTTATATCTTCAAGTATCTGAACAGTGGTCCAGCCGGCTGCACCGTAACAAACCGAAAGTTGCTCAGGAATCAATAAAATAACTTAATAACTTAGAGATGCACTTAATAAGGTTAAAAAAATAATATTTTTATCTAGTTTAACCTTTATTTGTGCTGTCTTAATCCAGATAAAGGCAGAACAGCCCCTTTGAGTAGAGATATAGCTTGAAGGTCTGGAAATTAACCTAAAACATGTAAGGGAGCCCTCTATGGATTTCTTTTGTGATAAAGGTCTAAGGGGTAACGTTTCTTCTTGTGGAGAGTGACATACCAGCTCTGTGATAGAAGAACTTTGAGCCTCTTAGGCCTCAGGGACTTTTTGCGACTTCTACTTCTGTGTACCCTCTAATTATTATACACTACTGCCCATGAAGGTAAAGTTTGTGTTGCACATTATACTTGGTTACGTCCCCTTTATGGTGGTGTGCCTTGTTTAACGTTTTGTTGCCATTGCTATGAATAGTCAAACAGAGGGTGTAAAAACTAATCGGTTCCAAATTTTTAATAAAACCAAATTATTTTTAGAAAAAAATGCATGTATTTATGCAAAAAAAATTGCCCCTCAAAACACTGAATACATGTAAAATGCAAACCTGACAATTAGAGATTAGAAGAGCAGGCAAAATTCGAATTCACATGTTCATGCGGTTTTTCCTTGAAAATTCAATTCACATTAAAGTTATTCAATTTGCTGAGAATTTAATGTACTTTACTATTACCTGGGGTTTTAATATCTCTCTAGACCTCAGAACATAAAAAGCCCAATATGTAAAAAATAATAAAAATCCTTATACTCACCTCATCGCTCACCTCTCTTGCGCCTCTGCCCCTCACCACCACCTGTCCAGTCCTCTTTGCATCTTCGGATCAGTTTTGCCAGTGGTCGATAGGCTGAGGCTTCTGGGTTTGCTAGGTTTGGGAGGGTTCTGTGCATGCGCTCACACAGGTCCATGCCAAAACGTATGACATCATCGTGTGCACTGCAACCTTTGCAGGCACATGCACAGAATCCTCCCGGGTCTGGCAAACATTGAAGTCTTAGCCTCGACTGAGGCTAGAGGATTTCCGAAGATTGAACAAGGACTAGGAGTGGTGGTTAGGAGCAGGGGTGGTGAAGAGGTAAGTATAAGGTTATTTTTTTTAGTCTTTAACATTTTGATGGCTTTTTATGGTTAAGAAAAATGGTGGACTATGGCCACCATTTTGCTGAATATGAGTGGAAGCGAATTACAAAAAATCAGCGCTTTGGCGAATGCGTACAGTATTTTTGTAAAATTCAAATATACTTCATTTCCACTCAAATTTATTTTGTCATCTCCACAAGCAATGAAATGTTTTTATAGATTAAAGTGATGAAACTTTACGGATCGTTACCTAAGGTCAACACTAGAGATAAGCGGTGTTCGACTAGAACTGTTCGCCAATCTCAAATTCGAGCTGTTTAGGGCGGTGTTCGAGTTGTTCGACGAACCCGAACGATTTGCAAAAAATTCGGCTGTTCGAGGTTATGTTCGATAACTGTTCGTGCACCAAAAGCGTGTCCTGCATGTCTGGCGCTATTTAGAGCACCAATCATGCAGGGATTGTCTGCCACTCACTGTAATGCCACAGCCATGGTGGTTGTGGCATTACAGTGATTGCCCAAATCGATGGGAACAGTGCCAACAGTGAAACATGAAAAGCCGGCAATTCAGCAGCGGCATACACCTGTACCCGACAATTTAGAACCGAAAGAATAGAGCTTCACACATAGATTAGATAGATATAAACATGTCAGCCACATATATACGAAGTACAGTGAAAGTGCTGCTTGCTGTACTTGTCATTTAGCGTAAAGGATTTATCAAAAAAAATAATAGTGTTTTCATGCACCGTCTCTTTAAAAAAGCCGGCTGGCAATTCAGCAGCGGTACCCGACAATTTAGAATAGAAAGAATAGAGAATCACACATAGATTAGATAGATAGAAACATGTCAGTCACATATATATGAAGTACAGTGACAGTGCTGCTTACTGTACTTGTCATTTAGCGTAAAGGATTTATCAAAAAAAATAATAGTGTTTTCATGCACCGTCTCTTTAAAAAAGCCGGCCGGCAATTCAGCAGCGGTACCCGACAATTTATAACAGACAGAATAGAGCTTCACACATAGATTAGATAGATAGAAACATGTCAGTCACATATATATGAAGTACAGTGATAGTGTTGGTTACTGTACTTGTCATTTAGTATTAAAATAAAGGATTTATTATTAAAAAAATTGGCGTGGGGTTCCCCTTAATTTTAGGCTCTAGCGGAGGTTAAGCAGACGGCTGGGGCAGATGTTTGAAGCCTGGGAAGAGGGTAATACCCACGGAGCTTCCCAGGCTACTAATATTAGCCCCCAGCTGAATACATAGCCTTTACTAGCTATTAAAATGGGGGACCCCCCCAAAAAAATGATGTGGGGTCCCCCCTAATTTAATAGCTAGCAAAGGCTAGGCAGACAGCTGGGGGCTGATATTAATAGCCCAGGAAGGGAGCCATGAATATTGGCCCCCTCCCAGGCTAGAAACACCAGCCGTCAGCCGTCCCAGAAATGGCGCATTCATAGGATGCGCCAATTCTGGCACTTAGCCTCGCTCTTCCACGCTGCCCTGGTGCGGTGGCAGGGGGTAATAGGGTTGGGGTTGATGTCAGCTTATAATGCCAGCTGACATCAAGCCCAGGTTAGTAATGGAGAGGCGTCTATAAGACACCCCCATTACTAACCCCATAGTCAAAGTTAAAAAAAACACAAACACCCAGAATAAAGTCCTTTAATTGAAATAAAGACACAATCCTTTATTGTTCTAAATTAAACCATACTTACCGTCACGCCCATTCCAGCTGAAGCCAACGATCTCCTGCAATAAAAGAAAAATAATAAAGCAACCTCATCCTTACCTTTCCATGGTTCCCACGACAGCTTCAGCTCTGCTACATCGAGATGACAGGCTGGACCGCAGCAGAACGCTGCCATCCAGCCTCTCATCCCGCAGACACTGAGAAGCGCAGGCTTGCTTGCGCTGCTCAGCGTCTCTCTGTGACGACATCCAGATGAGCCGAGTTCATGTCCAATGAACTCGGCTCACCTCATGCACGTCACTGACAGCGTGGGAAAATTCTCACGCTGAAGCGGTGAGTGCAGGAGAATTCTCCCACGCTGTCAGTGACGTGCATAAGGTGAGCTCATGTCCAATGAACTCAGCTCACCTCCTGCACGTCACTGACAGCGTGGGAGAATTCTCCTGCACTCAGCGTTTCAGCGTGAGAATTCTCCCACGCTGAAGCGCTGAGTGCAGGAGAATTTTCCCACACTGTCAGTGACGTGCATAAGGTGAGCTCATGTCCAATGAACTCAGCTCACCTCCTGCACGTCACTGACAGCGTGGGAGAATTCTCCTGCACTCAGCGCTTCAGTGTGAGAATTCTCCCACGCTGAAGCGCTGAGTGCAGGAGAATTTTCCCACACTGTCAGTGACGTGCATGAGGTGAGCCGAGTTCATTGGACATTAACTCGGCTCATCTGGATGCCCTCACAGAGAGACACTGTGGAGCGCAAGCAAGCCTGCGCTTCTCAGTGTCTGCGGGATGACAGGCTGGATGGCAGCGTTCTGCTGCGGTCCAGCCTGTCATCTCGATGTAGCAGAGCTGAAGCTGTCATGGGAACCATGGAAAGGTAAGGATGATGTTGCTTTATTATTTTTCTTTTATTTCAGGAGATCGTTGGCTTCAGCTGGAATGGGCGTGATGGTAAGTATGGTTTAATTTAGAACAATAAAGAATTGTGTGTTTATTTCAATTAAAGGACTTTTTTCTGGGTGTTGTGTTTTTTTTAAATACTTTACTAGAAATTCATGGTGGTCATGTCTAATATTGGCGTGACCCCATGAATTTCGGGCTTAGGGTCAGCTGATAATGCCAAGCTGGCCCTAACCCCTTTATTACCCAGTGAGCCACCGCATCAGGGCCCTGGATGAGTTGGGTACAGCGCCAGAAGATGGCGCTTCTATGAACGCGCCATTTTCCGGGGTGGCTGCGGACTGCAATTTGCAGCGGGGGTGGCCCAGAAAGCTTGGGCCTCCCTGCGCTGCGGATTCCAGCCCCCAGCTGCCTAGTTGTACCTGGCTGGACACAAAAACAGGGCGAAGCCCCACGTCAATTTTCTTTAAATTATTTCATGAAATAATTAAGAAAAAAAGGGCTTCCCTATATTGTTGTGTCCGGCCAGGTACAAATAGGCAGCTGGTGGTTGGGGGCAGCCCGTTCCTGCCTGCTGTACCTGGCTGGACACAAATATAGTGCGAAGCCCCACGTCAATTTTTTTAAAATTATTTCATGAATTTCCTGAAATAATTTAAAAAAATTGAAGTGGGGCTTCGCACTATATTTGTGTCCAGCCAGGTACAGCAGGCAGGAACGGGCTGCCCCCATCCACCAGCTGCCTATTTGTACCTGGCCGGACACAACAATATAGGGAAGCCCTTTTTTTCTTAATTATTTCATGAATTTCATGAAATAATTAAAAAAAATTGAAGTGGGGCTTCGCACTATATTTGTGTCCAGCCAGGTACAGCAGGCAGGAACGGGCTGCCCCCAACCACCAGCTGCCTATTTGTACCTGGCCGGACACAACAATATAGGGAAGGCCTTTTTTTCTTAATTATTTCATGAATTTCATGAAATAATTAAAAAAAAAGTACGTGGGGCTTCGCCCTATTTTTGTGTCCAGCCAGGTACAACTAGGCAGCTGGGGGCTGGAATCTGCAGCGCAGGGAGGCCCAAGCTTTCTGGGCCCCCCCCCGCTACAAATTGCAGTCCGCAGCCACCCCGGAAAATGGCGCGTTCATAGAAGCGCCATCTTCTGGCGCTGTACCCAACTCATCCAGGGCCCTGGTGCGGTGGCTCACTGGGTAATAAAGGGGTTAGGGCCAGCTTGGTATTATCAGCTGGCCCCAAGCCCAAAATTCATGGGGTCACGCCAGTATTAGACATGACCGCCATGAATTTCTAGTAAAGTATTTAAAAAAAACACAACACCCAGAATAAAGTCCTTTAATTGAAATAAAGACACAATTCTTTATTGTTCTAAATTAAACCATACTTACCATCACACCCATTCCAGCTGAAGCCAACGATCTCCTGCAATAAAAGAAAAATAATAAACCAACCTCATCCTTACCTTTCCATGGTTCCCACGACAGCTTCAGCTCTGCTACATCGAGATGACTGGCTGGACCGCAGCAGAACGCTGCCATCCAGTCTGTCATCCCGCAGACACTGAGAAGCGCAGGCATGCTTGCGCTCCTCACTGTCTCGCTGTGACGGCATCCAGATGAGCCGAGGTCATGTCCAATGAACTCGGCTCACCTCATGCACGTCACTGACAGCGTGGGAAAATTCTCACGCTGAAGTGCTGAGTGCAGGAGAATTCTCCCACGCTGTCAGTGATGTGCATGAGGTGAGCTCATGTCCAATGAACTCAGCTCACCTCCTGCACGTCACTGACAGCGTGGGAAAATTCTCCTGCAATCAGCGCTTCAGCGTGAGAATTTTCCCACGCTGTCAGTGACGTGCATGAGGTGAGCCGAGTTCATTGGACATGAACTCGGCTCATCTGGATGTCGTCACAGAGAGACGCTGAGCAGCGCAAGCAAGCCTGCGCTTCTCAGTGTCTGCAGGATGACAGGCTGGATGGCAGCGTTCTGCTGCGGTCCAGCCTGTCATCTCGATGTAGCAGAGCTGAAGCTGTCGTGGGAACCATGGAAAGGTAAGGATGAGGTTGCTTTATTATTTTTCTTTTATTGCAGGAGATCGTTGGCTTCAGCTGGAATGGGCGTGATGGTAAGTATGGTTTAATTTAGAACAATAAAGGATTGTGTCTTTATTTCAATTAAAGGACTTTATTCTGGGTGTTTGTGTTTTTTTTAACTTTGACTATGGGGTTAGTAATGGGGGTGTCTTATAGACGCCTCTCCATTACTAACCTGGGCTTGATGTCAGCTGGCATTATAAGCTGACATCAACCCCAACCCTATTACCCCCTGCCACCGCACCAGGGCAGCGTGGAAGAGCGAGGCTAAGTGCCAGAATTGGCGCATCCTATGAATGCGCCATTTCTGGGGCGGCTGACGGCTGGTGTTTCTAGCCTGGGAGGGGGCCAAAATTCATGGCTCCCTTCCTGGGCTATTAATATCAGCCCCCAGCTGTCTGCCTAGCCTTTGCTAGCTATTAAATTAGGGGGGACCCCACGTCATTTTTTTGGGGGGGTCCCCCATTTTAATAGCTAGTAAAGGCTATGTATTCAGCTGGGGGCTGATATTAGTAGCCTGGGAAGCTCCGTGGGTATTACCCCCTTCCCAGGCTTAAAACATCTGCCCCAGCCGTCTGCTTAACCTCCGCTAGAGCCTAAAATTAAGGGGAACCCCACGCCAATTTTTTTAATAATAAATCCTTTATTTTAATACTAAATGACAAGTACAGTAACCAACACTATCACTGTACTTCATATATATGTGACTGACATGTTTCTATCTATCTAATCTATGTGTGATGCTCTATCTTTCTGTTCTAAATTGTCGGGTACCGCTGCTGAATTGCCGGCCGGCTTTTTTAAAGAGACAGTGCATGAAAACACTATTATTTTTTTAAATAAATCCTTTACACTAAATGACAAGTACAGTAAGCAACACTATCACTGTACTTATTATATATGTGACTGACATGTTTCTATCTATCTAATCTATGTGTGAAGCTCTATTCTTTCTGTTCTAAATTGTCGGGTACAGATGCTGAATTGCCGGCCGGCTTTTTTAAAGAGACGGTGCATGAAAACACTAATATTTTTTTTAATAAATCCTTTACACTAAATGACAAGTGCAGTAACCAACACTGTCACTGTGCTTCTTATATGTGTGACTGACATGTTTCTATCTATCTAATCTATGTGTGATGCTCTATTCCTTCTTGTCTAAATTGTCGGGTACCGGTGTATGCCGCTGCTGAATTTGCCGGCCGGCTTTTTTAAAGAGAGTGTCTTCTGAGCAGTTTGTCAGCTTTTGGACACCTTTGCAGGTGTTTTCTATGTGTTTCTATGTGTTTTTGTTTGCCTGCCATTGGTTTTAACGGTGTTCGACGGTGTTCTAAGGTGTTCGACGAACAGTTCGACGAACAGTTCCTCGAACATCCCGGTGTTCGACGAACCGAACCCGAACACTACGGGGGTGGCTCAACACTAGTCAACACTTCACATTTCCCATTTCCTATAGATAAATATTGACATGAAGAATATTTATCTTGAAAATTTCCTTTATGTAAATTTATAAGGAGAGAAAAACAAAAGATATTTGATAACCACTTTCAAATTCTAAGAGGAGTTGTTGCCACCTACATACACCAACGTAGAAGTCAAGTGGAATAGGAATTAACTGGTCCCAGAGCAGACAAACCAGCAAAGAATGCAAAATATTCAGACAGCTCTTTGCTTAAGTGCTTCCTAGTCTGCCAGACCATTTTCCTTAACAAACTCTCTCCAATGCTATATTTAAGCATCGCTTCTGATTGCATCCATATATAAGTATCTCCGGGCTCGAACTGCACTAAGTGTTTGTATTGAACTGTTACAATTATAACAGTATTGTATTCTTACTATTAGAGAGAGTCACAAGAAAATAACTTTTCTTACATCGTCAGTTTTCTTTTGGTGTCTAAAGTATGATGCGGGATTTTTTTACAATAAGTTACAATTTTATGTATTTTTAAAATAAGTACAGAGATGAAAAGGAAACGTTTTTTTGTAGCAAATGATAAGATTAGGCTGTCCACAAAAGCTACAAAAGTGAAATCATTTCAAGCAGTAGCATATTAGGAAATAATACACTAGAAACTAATATACATTGCATTGTATTATATTGATATATGATAAAGGCGCAATAGATATTAATAAATAGAACAAATTGATTAGTCAATATTTACTTGTGGCAAGAATATATTCTCAATATGGATGATGGATATTGTATGTACACCACCATTTGGGGAGGCACTTTGGTATATACTGTCAAATCTCTTTTTAGACCTAATACTTATGCGTTTCCACCTCATGCCAAAGCGTTATCACTGTTGTCTCAACATCAATTGCATCGTGCATCTAAAAATAAGCAACTATTCAGTTTGAATCTTTATTAAAATTTCTCTCCATTCTCAAGCACAGAGGGATTTTTAATGTTATTGTTTAATGCTTGTTGTCTAGGTTACCGACCATCGCTGCCGTCCAGCAGCACGGGCGAACAGACTCTTTTCAATTTATTATTACTTTCACAGTATTGTATTTCACATTATTATCACTCACTTATGATAATTATTCACCATCAGTAGGGATGAGTGGACCCGTGGATGTTCGTGTTCGTTGGGTTCGACCAAACTTTAGTCCAAAGTTTGGTTCGGGTACCAGAACTGTACCCGAACTTGAACCCGAATCCGAACCCAATCCGAACCCAGTAGCAGTCAATGGGGGCCCGAACTCTCTCTCACTGGTACAAATTCCAAACGTTGCAGTTCGGAAATTAGCTCATCTCTAATCATCAGTCACACTAACACCTTTATTATTCACATTTTCTTTATCTTTACACTCATTCACATTCTCATCATAACATTAGATTTTTAAAAAAATTTCAGCATATATAATAAAAAAAAAAATATTTTACATTTACTATTTCATTTCTGATTTTGTTTAATTGGCATTACTTTGCTTTTTTTTACATCCTATTCTACCAGTGATGTGTATAGTGTCAGTCTCAATTGCAGTTGTTCCATTTGCATGACTAGTTTCCTGCTACACTGTATAATTTGTTTCTTACTTATGGGCATTTATACCTTTTTTAAGATGGCCGTCACTGCTTTGTGTCCATGCCTAGTGTGCGCCTGTCCAATGATGCGGTCGGTGGGTGGCTCGGCTTACGTCACTTCAAGCAGTGACATTGACTGCTGCTCCCTGTGTCCTCAGCTGCATCACCCACTGCACTATGTGGTAATGGACGCAGCTGTAGTATGTGCCATGCAAGCAAGATTCAGTGTTTTATTGACATCTGAACCTTATTTCAGCAATTACTCCACCTTATATATACTGTATATGTGTATATCCCCCTCCTCCTCACCATTCCTTGAGAAATCATTGTGAAACGTGCATTGGAGGGTGTGGTTTAGGATGAGGAGGAGCAGTGCACTTTGATACTATGGATTTGAAGTCCTTTTATTATTCTTATATTCATGTGACCATTTATTTATTAATTTCGTATACTTTTAGTTTATTTATTTTTAGTACTCCATTATTTGCTAAGAATTGAACTCTTTATTATTTATCCTATTTTGAATTAATAGGTGCATTTTTTTATTGAGCACTTTCAATTTTGTTGCATTTTTATATACTCTTGCACTCTGTACTTTTTTTGACTATTATTTTCATAGATAGGGATATCAAGAACTAAGTACCTTTTGATCATTTACAAGGACTGTAGGATTTTCTATTTGATTATTTTATCCAGGTCTCTGGGTCACGCTTTATTATACATTTACATTATATCTTTTGCACTGTATTCCTCCACCTTCATGTATTTTATTCTGTCTGTCTTGTCGTGTATGGATTTAATTAATGTGTCTTGTCTTGTCCACTTTGTTTTCAATAAAGATTATTCTTAGATTTAATATTGTATCATTGGTCCTGTGCTGTTTTCTTCTAGATGTTATTTTTTTTTTTTTGTATTTCCAGCTGACTTATTTACTAGTATTTAATTTATACTATTACCCTCTTTTGTAGGTGTTTATCTTTTCAATAGAGCTCAGTAAGCACTGATCTAAAGCTGGCCGGATTCGTCGAGCACATGATTCGGACTGCTTTAGTTGCCCTTTGTTCCTCCATTGCTCCTGTAGCATCAGAGAATGCAGAGTTCGGACCAGTGGATCAACCATGCCGCTAGTTCCAACTGTCAATCTTCAGGAGAGCACTTCTCCTGGCAAAAAGGAAGCCACGAGGAGGGTGAGCAGTGCCCTCATGTTGACAAGGGAGAATAACCCGCTACGGTGAACTAACCTATAACAAAATTTTGGCATAAAAAAAATGTTGAAAAACTAAACAAACCTATGAAGCTAAACAAAAGCATCTAATGATGGGCTAAATTTATTATGCAGCATAATCCAATATGACAATTTTTACACTATTAGATATATTTCTTAAACCTGCTCCTTTGTGTCATAAGTCCTAGTTCCTTCAGCATTAAAGAAACGTTTTTGCTGTGAAGTAAAACCAGGATTAAGAACACTTGGCATTCGAAACGCGTAGGTTACATGAAGGTCTCCCCTTTATTTATTTTATTTTTGCAATGTGTATATCTTTTTAATGGATTAACAATTAAATCATGATTTTATCTGCAATTAGATCTGGAAGCTGGATCCCTTTTTCTCCTTCAACTTACAAGAATACTGCTATCTCATCTGAGAGCAGCATGATGGAGGCAAAGAGACCCTGAATCCAATGATGTATCACTTAGATTACTGGGTGCAGCCATTCTGACACAATCAACATTTTTGGATTTATCAGTGCAGTAGAGCTAAGAAAGCTTCTGCCGTCCATTTGAAGCTCTGTGTCTACACAGTCTATAGACAGTGAGCTGCTTATCACAGAAGGGGGCATGGTCAGACTAGCAAGCATGTGCTGCTGTAGTCCTGACAATGATAATTACTAGGTGCTAAAACTTCTGTGTAAGTAAACAACAACACACAGCTTGACATGTGGCACGTCCTTGAAATCTGTGTTTTAACCCTACCTCAAACTGCCCTCAGATTGCATAGCAAAACCTACTGACAAGATTCCCTTTAAGGGTTCACAAGCCATTTGTAACACCTTAAATAGTACAAACAAAATATATTTTGCTCACTATTCTCATGCTGTAATTTATGCAGAAATAATGGTTACTAATACTGAATACCGATACTAACACTCAGGTTTCTAATTCACCTATGATTTTGTATAAACTTTTTTTTGCTTATACATATTAGTTGCAGGTCTGTGCTTCAATAAGGTTTGTTTCATGCTGTAGTAATCAGATCTTTCCTATTATGCCGTGACCTTTTCTGGATACTTGATGCATTTTCTTTATCTCATTGCATTACCTGTGCGTGTCTTTTATGCTTTCAACATTAAAGTTGAATAAAACACACAGCCATTATCATAATCATAAAGTAAGTATGGAAAACACACAGATAAATTATATTTTACTAGGCATCCAGAAGACTATGCAGCCATTAGCTAGTTTCAAGGAAAATTATGACCTTGTAGTCTAAGACTTTCTAAATATAAAAAAAGTAATTCAAAATATTGGATGTCACCACAACTGTAAGTTCAACATACTTTTTTTACATAAAGTAATATTAAAGCTTATAAATTTTCCTTATTTTCAAATGTCACTGAAAATGAAAAAATCTAAGCAGAAAAATCATTAAAGGGAATGTACGACAAGTTTTTTGCTATGTAATCTCAAAGTACAGGGACAGAGAGCCTGATTTAAGCCATTTGTCACTCTCTAGGCTGGGTTTTGCTAATTAAATACAATCTGTGTTATATCAGCATGGGATTATCACTACAGGACAACTGGCCTCATGCATCCCAGGCCCACTACACCCACTGATTAGCAGCTCTTTATCACTATACAATATACACAGAAAGCTGTGATGTGGGCGATGTTATACACAGTTCAAAAACTGAGCTCAGCTGGATCTGCAGCAGATAAAACTTTGATGCTATCATAACTGCTGCACCCAATAAACTAAGTAAGGCTAAGTACCCACGATGCAGAAATGCTGCATATTTTTTCCGCATCTCCCTGGCAGGAAAAACGCATGCTGATTTTACATGCGTTTTTCCCGCGAGGTAGAAGCGTTTGTCAAGCATTTTTGCATGCATTTCTGCAAGCGGGTTCTCAAGCGCTTTTCCAAGCGATTTTAGCATCACTTGGAAAAGTGCTTGACAACTTGGTCACACTATATAAATCCATGCAACCGGCATGGATTTATATAGTGTGACCAAGTAATAGGTAAAAAAAAAAGAATAAGAATGGTAAAAAATAAAAATTAAAGATTACAGTTACCTTCCGATGACCCCTGGTCTTTTCTCCCCTGAGTCTGGTCTCTTGTACGGCTCGCGGTGGTGTGAAAGGACTTTTCATGACGTCATTTAGTCATGTGACTGGTCACACGACCGCCGACGTCAGCGGTCGCGTGACCTGTCACATGACTAAATGATGTCATGGAAGGTCCTTTTAGACCATCGCGAGCTGCCCAACACACCGGACGCTTCGCTTTGGAGACCGGGGGCCATCGGAAGGTAAGTATAATCTTTATTTTTTATTTTAAATCCTTTTTTTTACAGGTACTATGGTACCTGGGTCTGGAGGAGAGTCTCCTCTTCTCCAGACCCTGGTACCATCCGCACATTGAATGGCTCAATATCCGCATGTGCACATGTATTCATGTGGATATTAAGCGATTCAATGCAAGTCAATGGCGGCAATTATGCTGCGTGTCCGCAAAATTAATGGACATACTGCGTATTTTTCCGCAATGATAATCCGATAATTTCCGAAGCATGTGCACAGCACATGCGGATTATCATTGGGGACCATGGGGCACGTATTACCAAGCGTTTTTTAAGCGTTTTCGCTGCGGAAATTCCGCGGCAAAATCGCTTGAAAAATGCATAGTGGGCACTCAGCCTAATACATCGCTGGAATTAGGGTCTCAATCCCTACCCCATGCTGCTTTCAGATTACATGACAAAAACCTAATGACAGAGTCCATGTAACACTGTAGTTTAACATGTAGGCAGCATTCTATATATTAAATTGTTTCATAAATAATGAATGTCTTATCACAACATAAAATGACAGAAGAAACCCTTTTTTTAATTGGTTGTTTCTCATCTTATAAAATTATGTCATATTGCTATGATATCGCACCACTTTATGATTGGTAGTGGTCTGACCTCTGGGCTTTCTACCAATACTGAGATTAAAGTGGCTGCAGCCTTTAAGCAAAACAGTAAAAGAGCCCCTTTTGTTCTCAGGATCTGTGGAGATCTGGGATACATAATCACTTTAGGGCATAGGGGTATGACTTATTTAAAGTAAAATAAATATGGCAGGAATGCTTGTAAAAAGTAATAGCTATTGCATTATTAGTAAGTTTCATCTTTATGTGGGCTTTTCCATTTTTTATGTGTATTTATACTAAATAAATCTTTTAGTCATTTTAGAACAAGAAAAAGTTAAACATTTAAACTAAGGCATTGTTTTATTCTTCAATGGAAATAATCATTTTCCATTGAAATAGAAAACACTATCTGATATTAGCATGTATCACATAATGTCTCAGCATTGCAGATACTACGTGATCATTGTATGGCACTACTGTTTAGTACAATGTAATGTAATAAAATTCTACAGTAGAGAAAGAAAGAGAAATCCGCTGATTATAAGAGCTTGGACTCTATAGGTGAGAGAGAGGACCCCGCTGACCTTAAGAGCTTACCACACTACAGAAGAGAGAGACTTAGGCTGTGTACCCACTATGCGTTTTTTAAGCGTTTCCGCAGCGGCAATTCCACCGCAGAAACGCTTAAAAAATGCTTGGTAGAAGGCCTAATGATAATCCGCATGTGCTGTGCACATGATGCGAAAATTTCCGCTGCGGATTTTCATTGTGGAAAAATCTGCAGCACTACCAATTATTTTGATGAAACGCGGTGTTTTCGCCGGCATTGACTTGCATTGAATCGCTTAATATCAGCATGACTACATGTGCACATGCGGATATTAAGCGATTCAATGTGCGGATGGTACCCGGGTCTGGAGAAGAGGAGACTCTCCTCCAGACCCAGGTACCATAATACCTGTAAAATAAAAAATAGTTTAAAATAAAAAAATACATTATACTCACCTACTCATCAGGAGCGCCCATCTGCACCACAGTCCAGGTATTTATGAAAACAGGAGTTCCCCCCCCCCTTCCTTCTTCACAACAACAAGATCTAACCTTGGGCCATCTATGTTCTTTAGTCCCTCACAGGTTGGCACACACAGGGAAAACAACTAAGGTATAATATGTACCTTCAACTCCTCCCTCCTCTACCTAGGATTTAGGTATGGCTTTGACCTATACCCATTACCATTACAGTGCTATTCTGGACCTCCTCCTAAACCCCTCAACTATATTCCTGGCATATTCCAGTAATGATGGCCACTCGTTTTTCTTTACTTAGCTGCTTTTTTCTTGCCATAATACAAATTCTAACAGTCTATTCAGTAGGACTATCAGCTGTGTATCCACCAGACTTCTGCACAACACAACTGATGGTCCCAACCCCATTTATAAGGCAAGAAATCCCACTTATTAAACCTGACAGGGCACACCTGTGAAGTGAAAACCATTTCCGGTGACTACCTCTTGAAGCTCATCAAGAGAATGCCAAGAGTGTGCAAAGCAGTCATCAAAGCAAAAGGTGGCTACTTTGAAGAACCTAGAATATAAGACATATTTTCAGTTGTTTCACACTTTTTTGTTAAGTATATAATTCCACATGTGTTAATTCATAGTTTTGATGCCTTCAGCGTGAATGTACAATTTTCATAGTTATGAAAATACAGAAAAATCTTTAAATGAGAAGGTATGTCCAAACTTTTGGTCTGTACTGTATATACTGTATATGTGTATATCCCCCTCCTCCTCACCATTCCCTGAGAAATCATTGTGAAACGTGCATTGGAGGGTGTGGCGTAGGATGAGGAGGAGCAGTGCACTTTGATACTATGGGTTTGTAGTCCTTTTATTATTCTTATATTAATGTGACCCTTTATTTATTAATTTTGTATACTTTTAGTTTATTTATTTTTAGTACTCCATTATTTGCTAAGAATTGAACTCTTTATTATTTATCCTATTTTGAATTAATAGGTGCATTTTTTATTGAACACTTTCAATGTTGTTGTATTTATATATACTCTGTACTTTTTTTGACTATTATTTTCATAGATAGGGATATCAAGAACTAAGCACCTTTTGATCATTTACACGGTCTGTAGGATTTTCTATTTGATTATTTTATCCAGGTCTCTGGGTCACGCTGTATTATACATTTACATTATATCTTTTGCACTGTATTCCTCCACCTTCATGTATTTTATTCTGTCTGTCTTGTCGTGTATGGATTTAATTAATGTGTCTTGTCTTGTCCACTTTGTTTTCACTAAAGATTATTTTTAGATTTAATATTGTATCATTGGCCCTGTGCTGTTTTCTTCTAGATGTTATTTTTTTTTATATTTCCAGCTGACTTATTTACTAGTATTTAATTTATACTATTACCCTCTTTTTTAGGTGTTTATCTTTTCAATAGAGCTCAGTAAGCACTGATCTAAAGCTGGCTGGATTCCTGGAGCACATGATTTGGACAGCTTTAGTTGCCCTTTGTTCCTCCATTGCTCCTGTATAGTGTTGAGCGAGCACTAAAATGCTCGGGTGCTCGAAGCTCGGCCCGAGCTCACCGTGATGCTCGGGTGCTCGACCTGAGTAACGAGCCCAATGTTAGTCTATGGGAGACCCGAGCATTTTTGCGGCGGCACCCCCGGCAGTCTGTAGAAAGCCTAAAAAGTGCCCAAAACGATAGTGACAGTGCTCAAATGACATGGGGACAGCATGGGCATCGCCCCAGGAAGCATTTCTGACCCCCAGGTCACTGCTGTCAACAACGTGTTCAGAGGTATTAAGCCACTTTTACAGTCTCATAATAAAACGTTCAAAAACGAAAGTGAAACTTTTTTCCTGTGAAATATGTTAAGGAATTCCTTTTCCAGGGTAAACACTTCTGTATAAGGTAAAATAAATAACCAAAAACAAAATTACTCCTCCACACCTTGGTCTATGTTCACAAGTAGCATTTTTTATGTGTTTTTGCACTTTTGTATTGCTTTCAACTGTGACAAATGCATTCACCGGGAAATGTCATTTTAACATTTTACAATCTTATCTGGCCATGTGCTGTGTGACACATGCATACAGTGCTGAAAAGACATGGGAACAGCATGGGGAAGACCCCTGGGAGCATCTCTGACTCCCAGGTCACTGCCTAAAAGTGTGCCCATCAGAAGTGATCCTTGCCGCATCAGAAGATGCAGACTTGCAACTATCCCCGTGCAAGTCCTTGTCCCAGGGCAGTGTTCAATTGTACCTCCCCCATTCCTTGCAATGCAAGCGAAAATATGCAGCCAACCACCCACCCCCAGGCTGCAATACCATACTGCTTGCACTTGAAATGGTGCCTTTTAGTTTTGAGTCCCCAGCCGCCCATCGGACGGGTGTCCACGCTCGGTCCCAGCCACCAGGGGGCGGCCAAGTGTCCACACCTGGGAACCATGGAAAGGTAAGGATGATGTTGGTTTATTATTTTACTTTTATTGCAGGAGATCGTTGGCTTCAGCTGTTATGGGCGTGATGGTAAGTATTGTTTCATTTAGAACAATAAAGTGTGTTTATTTCAATTAAAGGACTTTATTCTGGCTGTTTGTGTTTTTTTTTAACTTTGACTATGGGGTTAGTAATGGGAGTGTCTTATAGACACCTCTCCATTACTAACCTGGGCTTGATGTCAGCTGGCATTATAAGCTGACATCAACCGCAGCCCTATTACCCCACTGCCACCGCTACAGGGCAGTGGGAAGAGCGAGGCTAAGTGCCTGAATTGGCGCATCCTATGGATGCGCCATTTCTGGGGCGGCTGATGGCTGGTGTTTGTAGCCTGGGAGGGGGGCAATATTCATGGCACCCTTCATGGGCTATTAATATCAGCCCCCAGCTGTCTACCTAGCCTTTGCTAGCTATTAAAATAGGGGGGACCCCACGTCATTATTTTTTGGGGTCCCCCATTTTAATAGCTAGTAAAGGCTAGGTAGACAGCTGGGGGCTGATATTAGTAGCCTGGGAAGCTCCATGGGTATTACCCCTTTCCCAGGCTTCAAACATCTGCCCCAGCCGTCTGCTTAACCTCCGCTAGAGACTAAAATTACGGGGAACCCCACGCCAATTTTTTTTTTAATAAATCCTTTATTTTAACACTAAATGACAAGTACAGTAATCAACACTATCACTGTACTTATTATATATGTGACTTACATGTTTCTATCTATCTAATCTATGTGTTATGCTCTACCGATGCTAAATTGCCGGCCGGCTTTTTTAAAGAGACGGTGCATGAAAACACTATTATTTTTTTTAATAAATCCTTTATTTTAACACTAAATGACAAGTACAGTAACCAACACTGTCACTGTACTTCTTATATATGTGACTGACATGTTTCTATCTATCTAATCTATGTGTGAGAGCTCTATTCTTTCTGTCCTAAATTGTCGGGTACTGATGCTGAATTGCCGGCCGGCTTTTTTAAAGAGAGTGTCTTCTGAGCAGTTTGTCAGCTTTTGGACACCTATGAAGGTGTTTTCAATGTATTTTTATTTGCCTGCCATTGGTTTTAACGGTGTTCGATGGTGTTCGACAGTGTTCTAAGGTGTTCGACGAACAGTTCCACGAACATCCCGGTGTTCGACGAACCGAACCCGAACACTACGGGGGTGGCTCAACACTAGTTAAGAGCCTTGACATTTGAAATCTGTTGTTTCCTAAACTAAGCAATTGAAAAATACACATGGGCTTCAGAGAATACAACTTTATAAGTAGCAGAAGAATTTTTTAGCCCACGATGTAATCTGAATGAACGCATATCAAATTATCAGATCACAATTTTTCACTATTTTTTCATTAAATTGTTTTTACATTT
Source organism: Phyllobates terribilis (assembly GCF_046119375.1). Classification (NCBI taxonomy): domain Eukaryota; kingdom Metazoa; phylum Chordata; class Amphibia; order Anura; family Dendrobatidae; genus Phyllobates; species Phyllobates terribilis. Next base: position 403,250,370 of record NW_027362761.1, on the reverse strand, counting down.
CTGGTTTTGTACACTAAGTCTAGCTGACATTTATGCCTTTGAGACATACAACCTTTGAGTTTTTGTTTTCTCATTGTAATGCAGTCATGTTGGCACAGCAACCATAATTTAAAAGTAAGAACAACATCATACGGAATAATTATTATGTACTGTAATATACTTTGTAGTGTATGATATTAATATATAGTAAATACATATTATAAAAATACTATTAATATAGACAAGCTGAAAACAATCCTATTTTATGCTCAAAATCAAATATTCTTGTGGGAATACAGTCTGACACTGTTCATGATGTAATCCTTCTGTTTTGATTTTTTTTCTTTTCTCTTTTTTTTCTTGGTTTATGGTTAGATGCCCTTTAAGTGTCAGCAAATGTTTGTTAGGTAATCTGAGTGTACCATGATGTAGGGACAGAGACCATGATTTCAGCCATAATTCATTTACAGGGCTGCTTGCTGTAGTTTTGATTAAATCACAGTTTTCTCTGCTGCAGTTCTAGCAGTTTTCTGAATTATGAACCCTGTATAACTCCGCCCACACCACTGATTGGCTGCTTTCTGTGTACACTGCGCAAAAGCAGAAAGCTGCCAATCAGTAGTGGGGGTGTGGTTATACAGAGGAGGAGGACTACATGGCACGAGACAACTAGTCCTCTAGTGATAATCTCCTGCTGATAAAACAATGATTTTATTGAAACCACAAGCAACTTAGTAAATGACACATCACTGGAATCAGTGCGTCTGTCTCTACATCATGCTACTCTCAGAAGAAATAGCAAAAGCCTGCTGACAGATTCTTTTTAAAAATTGTTTTTTGAACCAAATAACAAAATCAGTATGAGATTTAGCAGTATTTTCAACTTTATGTAAATTATTCAAAAATCTTTGCTGGTAGTTGTCAATTCACTGTTACTATTAAGCTCATGTTTATGAAGCAATGACATGCAAACATTACTTTACATTCATGTTTTTTAAAAATGTCACATCTGCAGGCTCAGCGAACTCGCTGAGTATGTATCAAAGGGCTGTTAGCCTTATGATAGTGAGGCATCTCAGCACAACAATAGCACATAGTGAAGTAGACTGAGGTGTGCGTGGAGTGTTTTTGGGGTATCAGGTTATTTTTATATCATTAACTAAACTAGTAAAAACTTTAAGCCTGTGACATTAAATTATGAGGTTCAATATTTGATATATACATCCCATGTAATAGTATCAGACTCCTTTTATTTGATTTATTTAGTATTTCCTAATATTTTGTGTTATAGACAGTAACTGATGCTGATGAAAATTTTGTACAATGATCTTTTAACCATTTCCCACCCTATGATGTAATAGTAAAACATGGTAAGTAGCTCATGCCGACAAACTTCTGTACTATAATGTCATGGGGATGGTATGGGCACAAGAGTTGTGCCTGCATGATCAGCACTTTAGCTAACAGTTGACATTGTGCTGTACTCTCTGAGATTAGAGTAGCCTCCTGGTCAAATTAACAATTAAAATGGTTCTGATCTTCAACAGAATCACATCAGTCCAGCTTCCCAGCATTCTCATCGCTAACATGGCTATGTGCTTCTGAATGATTATTGGCCCAAACTGACCTATCTCCCATGCTTATATATGAGACAGCTTTTCTTCTGCATTATCACGCAGTGGTACTGAAGCTAGCTGGAAACGGGAGCTAATAGTGCGCTCCAGTGAGCCCAGCCAGCTTTAGTGATGTGCTTGCAAGCTCTATTGGAAAAAGCTTGTAAGCACTGCACATGCTGTTTGTATGAAAGTAATCTAGCTATATATACCCCAAAATGATATAACTCCTTCCACAAAACAGGCAATGAAACATTGACTTAAAAATATGTGTAATAATGAAAAAAAAAACATCTTTTAGAAGACCAAATTAGAATTTAAAAGTGCGTTATATGTATTCTTTTATGATACTGATTCTTTGATTACAGAAAAATTATGCACTCACTCACACTAGTAAGAATTGGGGCTCATTAAAGAAGACACATGGCAATGCACAAAAGCTATACAACTCCTTAGTAAAGAGATGCTTGGCCTCTGAGCAATTGTACAGGTTTCGCTCGGAACATTTTTTTTCTAGGATGTATTCTTAAATATATTCTGTACAAATCCAGCAATCTCTGAATGCCTCCATAGGAACAGGTAGAAGCCCCAAGTACCTCTATGGCAGCACTATTATGTCTCCATATAAAGCAAAGCGGTAATACATCTCTGCATTAGCCATTAGAAGGGATGTTGTTGGTTTAATGCATAATTGCTTTACAACCCTTTGTTCCTCATTTGCACTTTTGTCTGCTTGATCAACATGGTCATCCAATGTCGCATTTGCATTAAAGAAATAGTAATTTATCCTCCGTGCTCAGATATATATGACATAGCATTCACAAGCGTGAATTGCAGTACCTTGGGAAATACATTAGACAATGTCTCAGAACTGACTCAGTACTGTCAAGAAAAAGATAACTTTTCTTGATAACCTTCATCTTCTTTCGGGTTTGTCATACAGTACTTGGCAGCTTGACAGAAGCTATTCATATTCAGATATTGCAGTTATCTAGACTCCATCCTGCGTAGTGTTCTGCTTATGTGATCTAGAAATTGCAATACCCACTACCACTTTGGTTAAAGCAATGAAATTATTCAAGCCACTGTAGTCAGAGAAATACCCACCATACTTATCATTAACAATTCAACAGCTGTTTTTTTTGGGGGATAGAGTGCCCAGCTGATTCTGGAATATACAAAGATAGAGAAGACTATATTTTATTAAAGGGAATCTGTCAGCAGGTTTTGCTATGTAATCTGAGAGCAGCATGAGTTAGAGGCTGAGAAACTGATTTCAGTTATATGTCACTTACTAGGTTGTGTGCTGTAGTTTCAATACTATGAGTGTTTTATGATCAGGAGATTATCACTTCTGTAGTAGCTGCCCACATGCCTCCTGGTCCAGCCATGCCCCCAGCACTGATTAGCAGCTTATTATCACAATATAATATACATAGAAAGCTGCTAATCAGGGATGTGGATGGGGTTGGCTTTCTTGAGCACTGCTACATCTGCAACAGAGAGAACTCCGATTGTATCACTGCTGCACTAATGATGGGCAATCCAGCTCTATTTGATGATATGGATCACTTGTCTCTGCTCACCAAAAAGAACTGCCTGTTTTGGATCCTTTTGGTTTTAATTATATGGGTAGGGACTGGGGTAGGTAAAACAATTTGGGAAATTCTACCATTTTAAGTAAATTTTGTCTGCCTAAGTTAGAAAGAGTATAATGGCGCCATATCCTTAGGGTGGATTCTAGTGACTGAATGTAGGGATTTATATTAGTGGAATATAGCTGTAGGGGAGATCTAGTGACTGTGACCCCTAAGTAGGTAATAGAGTTTGTTTTCCAAGTTATTGGTATATTTGTTGACCTAAGTGGTTTACTGGGACCTTTGAGAAGGAGAGCCTCTGACTTGTCAATGTTTAATTAAAGTGTAACCCGTTAAGGCACCCACCCTCTTAAGTTCATCTAGCAGATTCATTAAGGAATACTTGGGATTTGAAATCATTAGCATGATGTCATCTGCAAAGGCTGCAATCTGAAATTCTGCCTCACTAATATTAAGACCTTGAAAATTTGATGTGTGTTGAAGATGGTAAAGTAATGGGTCTAGGGCTAAATTAAATAAAAGAAGAGATAGGGAGCAACCCTGGCGGGTTCCTCTATCCCTATCAAAGTATGGAGTATTAAGACCATTCACTGTTATCTGGGTCACCACTTCCTGCTGAGTATATGTGAGGAGGTTACGGAAAGTACCCCCAAAAGAATGCTGTGAAAGTGTGGTATGCAGGAATGGCCAAAACTGTGTCAAAGGCCTTCTCTGCATCAAGACCCAACAACACTGAAGGTGGAAGTGACTGATCCTGAGCATATACATGGCTGCTTTGATCTTTTGTATATTTTTAGCAGCCTGTCTACATCTAGTGAAGCCTTGGTGAGCTGGTTTCAAGTGATGTGGCAGGTAGCTTTGAAGTCGAGTAGCAATGATTTATATACTTGATTTAAGAGAGTAATGGAGTGGTAAGATTAAGGGAGAGTGTCATCTTTACTTGGTTTCGGAGTAGTATTATTCTATAATCCAATTGATCAACTTGTTGATTATGAATATATAATGAGTTAAGGAGACAGGCACGTGTATGTACAATATCATGTAGTAAAAGTTTATAATATTCGGCGGAATAGTCATCTGGACCTGGTGATTTATTGTTTGATGCAGTAGATATAATCAGTTTCAATTCTTCTGTTATGGGAACATCAAAATCATTGGCTTGGTCTGTAGATAATTGAGGTAGAGCTTGGGTAGTAAGAAATTAATTAATGGATTCTAGAACAGTAGAACTTAGCTAATTTTTCTATTTTCGTATGTAGTTCTTGGGTGTTTGGATCTCTCAGGGCAAGTATAGGTTTGTGTAAAGAATAAGGGCGAGTCAGTCTGGCCAACAGTGAGCCCGGTCTATTGCCCCAATGATGATATTTATTTTGGCTCTGTTTGTTTTGCCATTGTGCTTGACCATGTAAGGTTTCCATTACCTGATTTGATTCTTGGAATATCTGTTTTGTCTGGAGAGAATGATGTGTTAAAATGATGTGATAAAAGCATGTTTGGCTTTGAGTAAAGCATTATTACGTTTATGAAATTGTTCTTTAAATTTGCAATTTTTCAACGCTATATAATTAATTATGTGACCTCTCATAACAGTTTTTGAGGTGGTCCATAGTAGAGGGGTGTCATTTAAATTTAATATATTATCATCTATGAAATTACCCCAGTTCATTTTAAGAAAGGAGCTAAAATCTTACAGGGTTTCTCTGTTGTAGAATGCCTAGAAGATTATGGAGAAAGGTAGAATCAGGCTGATTAGGGGCATATAAATTTAATAACATGTAATTGCGGTCAGCAATATCTACAGATAACATAATAAACCTGCCATGAGGATAAACTAATTTGTCCTGAATTGTGTAAGGAAGAACCTTATGAAATAGGATAGCCACCCCTATAGTTTTTGAAAAATAATCTGACAAGTAGCAGTTGTCCAACTAAGTGGCTTTCAGCGTGTAATTTTTCCTTTCACCCAATGTGTCTCTTGTAGGTACATGTCAGGGGTCATATGTTTTAAATAGTTAAGGACCTTTCTACATTTAACATGGATATTCAGGACTGTCGTGTTCCACAATATAAACTTAAGATCAGTGGAGGTGGTATAATGTGGTGATGTATTGGTGTTTGACATATTCATATTTGATATCTTGATGAAGGGTTTAATCTGCAAAGGGTATTACATTCGGTCAGGATTCTTCATCCCAGTGAGCGAAAACATGGGCTTAGAGAACCTATGAAAAGGAAGAATGAATATAATTAAATGAATAAAAAAAAACATCACATGTAACAGATAATGAATTACAACTAACTAGGATCAACTATATAAGGCCATGTAGCCCTTAACAGTGTAAACAAAGTCATGAAAGTCTGTTTTGCTCTCCCACTGAAATGATAATGGTCATCTTTTATTTGGCAACCAGAAATGGCAGCGTGCATCTATCGGATCATCAAAGATGTGGGTGCAGCCATTGTCTTGGACTTTTAGTTTCGTTGGATATAACAGCTGAAACCTAATAGAGTTGTCATGAAGGTATCGACAAACGGGTGAGAAGCCTTTACATTTTTAAGTGACCAACTAAGAAAAGTCTGGAAAGATGAGAATATGGTCCTTGTTCCCTAGGAGGACCTATGCAATTGGGCTCTCTCAACCATCAGTGAGTCCGGAGTGATAGGAAGTTGCAAAGCATGTATTAAATCAGTAGTGAGAAAGGTGGTTAGATTATCTCCAAAAATATTTTCTGGGACACCTAGGAATCAGAGATTGTTCCACCTCTCTCTATTTTCTAGGGCCTCCAACTTATCATGGTGGGAAATTTCTTCTCTTTGACTATTTGTGGATGCCTGAGCCAAAGAGGTGATGGTAGTTTCACAATCATTGACCCTATTCCCCATTTCGGCAATTTTTTGTGCATTTGTCATAATCTGGGCTAGAGCCAAACTGAAAGATGCATGGAAGACATCTAATCTCTTATCAAAGAGTGGTATGAGGAGTCTTGAGACGTCCTGAGCGACAGCAGCTGTTTGTAGGTTTTCTATTGCAGGCAAAGCTGGAGGAGTCTGGCGTGGTGACATGTTAGATGGGACTTTGTCAGTAATTGTTTACCTTTTTTATTTTTTCAATTTTTGTTTTTTTGGTAGGGCAGAAGATGTAGGTGTTCCCAAACCAGTAGATCTGGTTGACATTTGCAATACAAAGTGAGGTGAATTGTTCTGCTTTGACAAGTATTTTTCCATGTCCAATGATATACAGGGCTCAATGACTGTGAGGAGGTAGTCAAAAAGAATGTACGAAATGAAAGGAAAGCAATTTCTCATATTAATGAATCATAGGAGATTAATTAACATGTGCCATTAACAACTCAGAAGAATGGCATGTTACCAACAGCAGTAATTAAAAAAATAAAAGATCTCTCTCACATTCTCCTGTTCATTTACTGTCCTCTTGAGTTGTCAGGTGAGGTGACTGAATTTATGTAAGTTCAGGAAATGACGTTGCCTGTATCGGTTACTGGGCTGTAGGTTTATGCTAGAAATGTAGATTGTTCAAAACACAAACAATAATATTCAAACTAGAGTGTCAAATTCTGACCTTGCACAGAGAAATAACAAAACAGTGTTTCAGAATCAGTTACTGTTATGTTCTGCTACCAAAGCTAAGGAAAGAGAGGAGATCTGTCCCTACTATAGGACTCAGCTGAATCCCTACGATGTAACAGGGAACCTGATCCTGCGATCAGACCTGCTAAAGTCCTAATCTAGTCTGTACGGAGACCTATAGATGTGGGGAGGGAATCCCTACAAGTACTAAGGACTGGGAGGAATATGGGACACCTCCTAACAGAAATAGTAGCAGACAGACGAACAAACAAAATAGATAGAACATAGAGGTCCGTAGACCAAGCAAACTAACAGAGCTAGATACAGAGCACAGGCTAGCTAGAAAGTAGATATACAATGAAGTCCAGCAAAGCCAGAAGGGCGGAGCAGGATTAAATAGGCCAACAAGGTCATGTGACCAGCAAAGGAAAAAAAACCTAACAGCAAGGTTCTAACAGTACCCCCCCTTCTAAGAGGATCCTCCGGATCCCCTAGGACCAGGCTTATCAGGAAATCTCCTGTGAAACGCTCTGATAAGTCTGGACGCGGAAACATCATCTGACCTCACCCAAGAGTTATCCTCGGGTCCGAAACCTTTCCAGGCCACAAGATACTGCAAACTACCTCTATACCGTCTAGAGTCAAGGATGCGAGAAATTTCATATTCCCCGTCCTCCACCACCGGAGGAACAGAGGCAGAGGCGTCACCATCCGACACAACAGCTTTTTTTAACAGAGAGACATGAAAGACCGGATTAATTCTCCAGGAGGTAGGAACCTCCAACCTAACAGCAGATTGGTTGACAACCTGAAGCACCTTAAAGGGCCCTACAAACTTGGGACCCAATTTCTTAGAAGGAATCCTCAACCGCAAATTCCTAGAGGACAACCAAACCATGTCACCAACAGCGAACAAAACCTCCTGTCGTTTCCTATCAAAGTAGTCTTTAGATTTTCTGTTGGCCTCCTGAAGATTACCACGCACATCCGTCCAAACTCTTTCCAAATCACCGGAAAAATTCTCCTCCTCAGGCACCGCAGATCCCAACTTGGAGAACGACCCAAACGACGGATGTCTCCCAGAACAACAAAAAAAAGGCGAACAACCAGCAGAAGAAGATGTATGATTGTTCAGAGCAAATTCGGCAAGTGGCAGAAACTCAGACCACCCCTCTTGATTGTCTGCCACAAAACAACGCAAGAACTGCTCAACATCCTGGTTTTTCCTTTCTGTCTGGCCATTAGATTCAGGATGATATCCGGACGAAAACGACAAATGAATTCCCAACCTGTCACAAAAGGCACGCCAAAAACGAGCCACGAACTGAGGACCCCTATCAGAAACAATGTCAGTAGGAACGCCATGAAGTCTGACAATTTCCTTGACAAAGGCCTTAGCGAGAGTTTTAGCGCAGGGCAGTTTGACGAAGGGAACCAAGTGACACATCTTGCTAAAACGGTCCACGACCACCCAGATGACAGTAAAACCTCAGAGGGGGGAAGGTCAGTTATAAAGTCCATAGCCAAATGTGTCCAAGGAGCACTGGGGACCTCCAAAGGACAAAGTAACCCCGCAGCAGGAGTATGTGAGGACTTAGATCTAGCACATATAGTACATTGGCGCACCCACTTAATGACTTCCTTCTGCCATCCAGGCCACCAAAAACTGCGACCCACCAGTCTCTTGGTCTCAGAGATTCCGGGATGACCTGCCAACCGAGGTTCGTGACACTCAACAAACAAATCTCTCCTAAAGGTCCCAGGCACAAACAACCTCCCATGAGGAGTGTTAGATGGGGCATTCTCCTGAGCTTTAAGAATCTCATCTTCCAAAACGGAGTCTAAAGCAGCTATCACAACACCTTCTTGTAAAATGTTTTCCTCTTTCTCAGCACCGACTATGGGAGAAAAACTGCGAGACAAGGCATCCGCCTTAACATTCTTAGTACCAGGGATGTAAGTAACGGAGAAATTAAACCGCGAGAAAAACAGTGCCCACCTAGCCTGACGGGCATTCAGGCGCTTGGCAGCATCAAGATATATCAGATTTTTATGATCCGTAAGAACCTGAACGGGAAATTCCGCACCTTCCAAGAAGTGGCGCCAGTGTTCAAATGCGAGTTTAATAGCCAATAATTCCCGATTACCAATATCGTAATTCAATTCAGTCTCCGAAAATTTTTTTGAAAAAAAGGCACAGGGATGTAATCCATCCCCGTTATCCTGAGACAATACTGCGCCAACCCCCACAGAGGAAGCATCAACCTCAACCAAAAACGGCCTAGTAACATCAGGCTGCATAAGGATGGGAGCAGAGGTGAACCTCTCCTTGAGATACACAAAAGCTTCAATGGCCTCAGAAGACCATTGAACTGCATCAGCACCTTTCCTGGTGAGATCAGTCAGAGGTTTGACAATACTAGAAAAATTTTTTATGAATTTTCTATAGTAATTGGCGAAACCCAAAAACCTCTGTATCGATTTCAAACCAATAGGCCTAGGCCATTCCTGCACAGCCTGAACCTTAACCGGATCCATCTCAAAACCTTTGCTGGAGATAATGTAGCCCAAAAAACTAATTCTCTGTACAGCGAACTCACATTTCTCCAGCTTAGCAAAAAGCGAATTGTCCATTAATAACTGTAATAACTCACGCACGCTCCGCCAATGAGACTCCAGATCTGGCGAATAAATCAAAATGTCATCCAAATACACAACCACTATTTTACCGATCAAAGGTCTAAGGATGTCATTAATCAGATTCTGAAAAAATGCAGGAGCATTAGTAAGACCAAAAGGCATAACCAGATTCTCAAAATGACCCACAGGAGTGTTAAAAGCAGTCTTCCATTCATCACCCTCCTTCATGCGCAACAGATTGTATGCCCCCTTAAGGTCAATTTTAGAGAACCACTTGGCCCCCAATAACTGGTTAAACAGATCAGGAATCAATGGCAGTGGGTAAGGATTCCGTACCGTAATTTTGTTAATCTCACGAAAATCCAGACAAGGACGTAAACCGCCGTCCTTTTTTTTTACAAAAAAAAATCCAACCGCCACAGGAGACTTAGAGGGCCTAATGTGACCGGCGGCCAAACTTGTCTGTATGTATTCCTCCAAAGCCTTCCTCTCAGGAATAGTAAGGTTAAATAAACGACTTTTAGGAAGAATCGCTCCAGGGACAAATTCAATAGAACAATCATAGTCTCTATGGGGAGGCAAAACCTGCGATTCTTTCTCAGAAAAAACTCTCCAAAAATCCTGAATAGGAACAGGCAATTCTCCCCTATCCAAAGCTGCAATACGCCCGTTACAACACTTGTCATAACATTTATGGCTCCAGGATTTAATTTCACTGGTAGACCAATCCAGTACAGGATTGTGAAATTTTAACCAGGGCAAACCCAATATTACTGGAGAAGGCAAGTTATTCAACACTACCAAATCCAATTTCTCATGGTGAACACCATTAATAGTGAGAGGAAATTCACTGACCTTGAGAGTAATATTCTTCAAAGGGGAGCCATCCACAGAAACCACAGCAATGGGGAATGATAAAGGTTCAGGTTTTAAATTGAGTTTTTCCACGAATCCCCCATCAATTACATTCAGTGTAGACCCGCAATCAACAAACACCCGAAATTCCATTAATTTTTCCTGAGCAATCGTGGAAGCAGCTAAAAATACACCCTTGGAATTTAAACAGGCAATACGGGCGTGACTGACCATTTTTTTTTCTTTCTTCATACGAAGCTCACAGCCTTTAATCAAATGACCAGATTTTCCGCAATAGAAACACAAGCCTTCCGAAAAACGACGGTCTTTTTCTTGAGAGCGAGGTGCCACTGATCCAATCTCCATCGGTTCACCACTGTTAGTACACACATTATCATAACCAGAAACTGACATAGCAGAGGATTTGCTCTCATTAACCCTAGCACGCAGTCTTCTATCCACCCGTATAGCTAATTGCATAGCCTGTTGCAAATCCTCAGGTGTAGGATAAGCAATTAGCAGGTCTTTAACCCTTTCACTGAGCCCAGCAAGAAATAGACTTTTCAGAGCAGAATCGTTCCACCCTGTTTGAGTGGACCAACGACGAAAATGAGTACAATATTTTTCCACATTACCTGATCCTTGTTTTAAACGTCTCAACTCAGTCTCAGCTGATGCCACACGGTCAGGATCATCATATAATAATCCTAAAGCAGAAAAAAAACTATCCACTGATCTGAAGCATGTATCACTAGGTTGCAAAGAAAAGGCCCACTCCTGAGGCTCTTTGCGCAAAAGTGACATTATGAACCCTACGCGCTGGGATTCATCCCCAGAGGACTTGGGTCTCAAACGAAAATACAATAAGCAAGCATTTTTAAATGAAAAAAATTCTCGATGTTCACCAAAAAATAAATCCGGCAAACATACCTTAGGCTCCAAGAAATATGCTCCAGGACAGTTACTCACGTGCTGACGGAGCTCGGCCACTTCCAGAGAGAGTCCCTGCAGGTGTTTAGCCAAATCCTGAACCGACACCATGATGGAACAAAAAAAAAAAAAAAAAAATCTTTCCTTAGAGAATTTGCAGGCTGGACTTACTGTTATGTTCTGCTACCAAAGCTAAGGAAAGAGAGGAGATCTGTCCCTACTACAGGACTCAGCTGAATCCCTACGATGTAACAGGGAACCTGATCCTGCGATCAGACCTGCTAAAGTCCTAATCTAGTCTGTACGGAGACCTATAGATGTGGGGAGGGAATCCCTACAAGTACTAAGGACTGGGAGGAATATGGGACACCTCCTAACAGAAATAGTAGCAGACAGACGAACAAACAAAATAGATAGAACATAGAGGTCCGTAGACCAAGCAAACTAACAGAGCTAGATACAGAGCACAGGCTAGCTAGAAAGTAGATATACAATGAAGTCCAGCAAAGCCAGAAGGGCGGAGCAGGATTAAATAGGCCAACAAGGTCATGTGACCAGCAAAGGAAAAAAAACCTAACAGCAAGGTTCTAACAGTTACATGTTGGCGCTGCAGCGAGGTAAGGTGTCAGTATTTGTATATTAGCCGTAATCCAAGCATATGAGATGGTGCTGTTGCACAACAAATACAGCAATGTTTTCTGCTTTGAGACTAGTAATGGGCAGTCCGGCTCTTTTTGGCAATTCAGCTCACTCGGCTCCAGTCACCAAAAAGAGGCAGCTCTTTTGGATATTAAATGGATCCCTATTAAATTTGTGTTTACCCTGGGTGAACACATATTTAAAATGACGTTAATGTGGCAGAAACCCCGCCACTCATGGATGAAACCACGCCCACTTGGAGATAGCCAATTAAATTGATGAGTGGCCAGGGTTTGGTTTGGGTGGGCGATATTTTTTCTGCCAAAAACTTGAATTTTACACCCAGTTAGAGCCATTAAGAGAATTCAGTGGCTCTCACTGGGATATCGGCTCCTGTCATTCTCAGCAGGGAGCTGGCTATATGCCATGGTTCATTCGCGAATGACCCATCACTATTTGAGACAAGTTATAACCAGTTTATGGCCAATTTAGATTGTTAATGAAGATGAACTGTTTCTTCAGTCTTGGGACAATCTAGATAGGCTGGCAGTAGATTGCTTTATATGTAAATCAAGGACACTGAAGACATTGGAAACTGTCTGCTTGGTCCTGAGGCATGTACAGTAATGTCCTGTCTTCCAGCTCCCCCACTAACAGCCATAGTACCTCACTCCTGAAGGAGTAGTTGCCTTTCACAGGAGATCTCAGGATGTTATCACCTCTCTGTGGATTACAGCAAGGTAGATGGTCAGGCATGCAGGAGGATGTCTGTGATATGCTGTACTCACTGTTCAGAAGAACTTGGTCAATACAGAAGAAGGTAGATGGTGCAAGGAATCTCTGTCAGTAGACTAGCAGCTTTGGTCTATGGGCTGAAAGATGGCCCTTCTGAAGCCTGAGATCAGTCCTAGTCCCAGCCATCAGAAAGAATCAGCAGACAGTTGATTTTTAATATGCTGTGTGCTTGGATGCAGCTGAGGTCGGTCAACAGTGCCAGGGATGTTTCTGATACAACAGACTTGCTGTGTTCCTTAAGCCACAATATGGCCAGGACCAAGCAGGCAGCTTTGCAGAGCAAACTATGCACTATGACTCTGGGGCTATGAAATGTTCAGTTCCTGTGGAAGACCAGACCTTCTTATGTATCTCTTGTTGTCAGCTGGTTTCAGGAAGAGATGGTGAGGTTTATAGCTAGATTGATCAGTCATCCTTGGAGCTCTTGTAAAAAGCAGCCATGCAAGATGAAGTCCATATCTTTTATTTTAATGGCCTTTGGATCGATCTTGAGCTATGTCGACTTGATGGATAAACTATCCATAGGAAGGTCGATCTTGTGCAAGCCTACATAGGTGCACCAGGGTCTTCTCCACCATTATTTTGACAGTATCAAGCCATCGCGTTGCTGGTCTTCCTCTTCATCTTGTTATTGCTCTCTTCATATGTTGTGTCCAAAGTAGGCAAGTCGTTGCTTGATGCTCTTTGCTTTGAATGACATTTCTGGCTTCAGTTGTTCCAGAATTGATTTGTTTGTTCTTTTTGTCATCCATGGTATTGATAACATCCTTCTCCAGCACCACATTTTGAAGGCATTGATTCTTCTTCTTTTCCAACCAAAATTGGGAATCTTTAATTAATGATGTGAAAAATTAGTACCCTTATGTCATTCAAGGAGAAATGTTACCAGTATTTCATTGCCATAGAGAATTTTCAATTTAGGGGTTTATTATATGCATACTTTATGTCTACTAAAATGGATCCAGTACAGAAAAGTTTAGCATTTTGCAGTACAGTGGTGATCAGTAGACAGCAGTGGACATCTATAAAAGTGCCAATTTAGGTAAATGCTCTTTGTGAAACTTATGTTTTTTTGTTTTTTTTTTAAATATGTTTTAAAAAAAATAAAATGAAATTACATTTTTCTTCTCTATGTGTGCAAATCCTAAGAGTCATGTTCTGTCACCATATTAGTTTGAATGACGAGACAGCAGGGGGGCAGGTAACTGATGGGAAACCAATGTTCTTGAAGTCAAGAAAGCAAAAAACTACAGAAATTGTAATACACTAGGAGAAAGCTAAAATCTACGGAAGTAGCTGAAATTTTTAATGAAAGGACAATGGGTTATTTACATTTTAAACTGTCCTAATAATTTTTTCAAGTTGGACAATCCCTCCAACAATATTTTTTATTTATTTTAATTTATAAATCATATGTTGTGAGCTTTGAAGTGTCCTTTAGTGGTGATTGAAGGCAGGCAATATTTTATCAGTTAATTTTAAGTCTATCCAAAGTTTCTATATTAGAAAATGTAAGATATAGTATTTAGAAATTAATCAGCAGTGTATTTGTTATATTTTTTGATTAAAAAAATGGGTTTTAATATAGGCATTGACTCCATTTCTTATGTTATTGATTTCTTCCTATGTTTCAATATAAAAAAACAGGAAATTTTTCTTCTAGCATTGATTATTTTCTCTTGACACGAGTAAACTACTTGATTTTTTTCCATGTATCTATAAAATGTTCATTAAAAGCATTTATAATAATTATGTTATCAGTATGGAGCAATTTGCATGTCACAGTATATCAGCAGGTTTCATCAAAAATTCATTGGAGTGTGTTAATTATATAGACTAGTATTAATCATATGTGCAACAATCTACAGATTCAGAAATTAGAACATCATACATATTTCTCGCTATAGAAGTTAATGAGTTGTAATTAAAAGTAACTGTTTCAAATGCATATATATAAATACTAGCTATTGAACCTGTTCTACACCCGGGGGGTGAGCATTTTTATTGGTCTCCCATGCTGGTATGTGCTGCCCCCATCCTGATATTTGTGCTGCCCCCATCCTTGTATTTGTGTTATTCCCCATCCCATCCTGGTATTTGTGCTGCCCCCATCCTGGTATTTGTGCTGCCCCCATCCTGGTATTTTTGCTGCTCCCATCCTGTTCCCCCATCCTGTTATGTGCTGCCCCCATCCTATCCTAGTATGCATGGCACCCCTCACCCCCAATCCTGGTATGCATGGCACCCCTCACCCCCAATCCTGGTATGCATGGCACCCCTCACCCCCAATCCTGGTATGCATGGCACCGCTCACCCCCAATGCTGGTATGCATGGCACCCCTCACCCCCAATCCTGGTATGCATGGCACCCCTGACCCCCAATCCTGGTATGCATGGTACCCAATTCCTCATCCTGGTATGCATGGCACCCCTCATCCCTGTCCTGGTATGCATGGCACCCCTCACCCCCAATCCTAGTATGCATGACACCCCTCACCCCCAATCCTGGTATGCATGACACCCCTCACCCCCAATCCTGATATGCATGGTACCCTTCACTCCCAATCCTGGTATGCATGGCACCCCTCACCCCCAATCCTGGTATGCATGGCACCCCATCTCTCATCCTGGTATGTATGGCTTCCTCATCCCCAATCCTGGAATGCATGGCACTCCTCATCCCCCAATCCTGGTATGCATGGCACCCCATCCCTCATCCTGGTATGTATGGTACCCCTCATCCCTATCCTGGTATGATGGTACCCCGCATCCCTATTCTGGTATGTATGGCACGCCATCACTCATCCTGGTATGCATGGTACCCCGCATCTCTATTCTGGTATGTATTATACCCCTCATCCTGGTATACATGGCACCCCTCACCCCCCAATCCTGGTATGCATGGTCTCCTCACCCCCCAATCCTGGTATGCGTGGTACCACTCATCCCTATCCTGGTATGCATGGTCCACTTACCCCCCAATCCTGGTATGTGTGGTACACCTCATCCTGGTATGCATGGTTCCCTCACCCCCCAATCCTGGTATGCATGGTTTCCTCACCCCCCAATCCTGGTATGTGTGGTACTCCTCATCCTGGTATGCATGTTACCCTCACCCCCCAATCCTGGTATGCATGGTACCACTCATCCCTATCCTGGTATGCATGGTCCACTCACCCCCCAATCCTGGTATGTGTGGTACACCTCATCCTGGTATGCATGGTACCCTCACCCCCCAATCCTGGTATGCATGGTACCCCCTCATCCCTATCCTGGTATGCATGGTACCCCCTCATCCCTATCCAGGTATGCATGGTCCACTCACATCCCAATCCTGGTATGTGTGGTACTCCTCATCCTGGAATGCATGGTCCCCTCATCCCCCAATCCTGGTATGCATGGTATCCTCACCCCCCAATTCTGGTGTGCATGGCACCCCATCCCTCATCCTGGTATGTATGGCTTCCTCATCCCCAATCCTGGTATGCATGGCACTCCTCATCCCCCAATCCTGGTATGCATGGCACCCCATCCCTCATCCTGGAATGTATGGTACCCCTCATCCCTATCCTGGTATGATGGTACCCCGCATCCCTATTCTGGTATGTATGGCACGCCATCACTCATCCTGGTATGCATGGTACCCCGCATCTCTATTCTGGTATGTATTATACCCCTCATCCTGGTATACATGGCACCCCTCATCCCCCAATCCTGGTATGTATGGCCCCCTCATCCCCCAATCCTAGTATGCATGGTACCCCGCATTCCTATCCTAGTATGCATGGTATCCCTTATCCCTATCCTGGTATGCATGGCACACCTCATCCCCAAATCCTGGTATGCATGGCACCCCATCCCTTATCCTGTTATGCATGGCACCCCATGCCTTATCCTGGTATGCATGGTACCCCTCATCCCTATTCTGGTATGCATGGTACCCCTCATCCCTATTCTGGTATGCATGATACCTCTCATCCTGGTATGCATGGCACCCCATGCCTTATCCTGGTATGCATGGTACCCCTCATCCCTATCCTGGTATGCATGGTACCCCGCATCCCTATTCTGGTATGCATGGTAACCCTCATGCCTATCCTGGTATGTATGATACCCCTCATCCCCCAATCCTGGTATGTATGGCACCCCTCATCCCTATCCTAGTATACATGGCCTCCTCATCCTTATCCTGGTATGCATGGCACCCCCTCATCCCTATCCTGGTATGTATGGTACCCCTCATCCTGGTATGCATGGCACCCCCCCTCATCCTGGTATGCATGGTCCCCTCACCCCCCAATCCTGGTATGCATGGTACCCCCTCATCCCTATCCTGGTATGCATGGTACCCCCTCATCCCTATGCTGGTATGCATGGTTCACTCACCCCCCAATCTTGGTATGTGTGGTACACCTCATCCTGGTACGCATGGTCCCCTCCCCCCCCAATCCTGGTATGCATGGTCTCCTCACCCCCCAATCCTGGTATGCATGGTACCCCCTCATCCCTATCCTGGTATGCATGGTACCCCCTCATCCCTATGCTGGTATGCATGGTTCACTCACCTCCCAATTTTGGTATGTGTGGTACACCTCATCCTGGTACGCATGATCCCCTCACCCCCCCAATCCTGGTATGCATGGTCTCCTCACCCCCCAATCCTGGTATGCATGGTACCACTCATCCCTATCCTGGTATGCATGGTCCACTCACCCCCCAATCCTGGTATGTGTGGTACACCTCATCCTGGTATGCATGGTTCCCTCACCCCCCAATCCTGGTATGCATGGTTTCCTCACCCCCCAATCCTGGTATGTGTGGTACTCCTCATCCTGGTATGCATGGTACCCTCACCCCCCAATCCTGGTATGCATGGTACCACTCATCCCCATCCTGGTATGCATGGTCCACTCACCCCCCAATCCTGGTATGTGTGGTACTCCTCATCCTGGTATGCATGGTCCCCTCATCCCCCAATCCTGGTATGCATGGTATCCTCACCCCCCAATTCTGGTATGCATGATACCACTCATCCTTATCCTGGTATGCATGGTCCCCTCACCCCCCAATCCTGGTATGCATGGTACCCACTCACCCCCCAATCCTGGTATGCATGGTACCCTTTCATCCCTATCCTGGTATGCATGGTCCCCTCAGCCCTCAATCCTGGTAAGCATGGTCCTCTCAACCCCCAATCATGGTATGCATGGTACCCCTCATCCCTATCCTGGTATGCATGGTTCTCTCACCCCCCAATCCTGGTATGTATGGTACCCCCTCATCCCTATCCTGGTATGCATGGTCCCATTATCCCCTCATCCTGGTATGCATGGTACCCCCTCATCCTAATCCTGGTGTATATGGTACCCCCTCACCCCCCAATCCTGTTATGCATGGCACCCCTCACCCCACAATACTGGTATGTATGGTACCCCTCATCACCAATGCAGGTATGCATGGCACCCCTCACCCCCCAATCCTGGCATGCATGGTACCACTCATCCTTATCCTGGTACGCATGGTCCCCTCTCCCCCAATCCTGTTATGCATGGTACCCCCTCACCCCCCAATCCTGGTATGCATGGTACCCCCTCATCCCTATCCTGGTATGCATGGTCCCCTCAGCCCCCAATCCTGGTATGCATGGTCCCCTCACCCCCCAATCATGGTATGCATGGTACCCCCTCATCCCTATCCTGGTATGCATGGTTCTCTCACCCCCCAATCCTGGTATGTATGCTACCCCCTCATCCCTATCCTGGTATGCATGGTCCCCTCATCCCCCAATCCTGGTATGCATGGTACCCCCTCATCCTAATCCTGGTGTATATGGTACCCCCTCACCCCCCAATCCTGTTATGCATGGCACCCCTCACCCCCCAATCCTGGTATGCATGATCTCCACACACCCCAATCCTGGTATGCATGGCTCCCTCATCCCCAAATCATGGTATGCATGGTCCCCTCACCCCTCAATCCTGGTATGCATGGTCCCCACACACCCCCAATCCTGGTATGCATTGTACCCTCTCATCCCTATCCTGGTATGTATGGCACCCCTTATCCCCCAGTCCTGGTATGCATGGGCCCCTCAACCCCCAATCCTGGTATGTATGGCACCCAGGGTTGGCTCCAGGTTTTTCTGGGCCCCGGGCGAAAGAGTCTCAGTGGGCCCCTTTAACACATACCACGATTCATGATGCACAGATACGGCAGAGAAATATATATATAGTACAATGCCGAAGATTTCACTTCTTACCTTACATGAGCGATATCTATTGTAAATTCCACAATAGCTCAGAAACCGGCGAATCGCTCCACACAGTATACTGGCCCCCATAAAATGCTTCATACAGAATACTGGCCCCTATAAATTGCTCCATATGGAATGCTGGCCCCCATATAACGCTCCATACAGAATACTGGCCCCCATATAACGCTCTGTACAGGATACTGGCCCCCATATAACGCTCCGTACAGGATACTGGTCCCCTTATGACGCTCCATACAGGATACTGGCCCCTATATAATGCTCCATGCAGGCTGTTCCCCCACATAATGCCCTATGCAGGCTGTTCACCGCCTTTTAATGCCTCATGCAGGATGTCACCACCCATATAATGTCCCATGCAGTATGTCACCCCCCATATAATGCCCCATGCATGATGTCACCCCCCCATATAGTGCCCCATGCAGGATGTCACTTCTCCCCCCCATATAATGCCCTATCCAGGATGTCCCTTTCCCCCCATATAATGCCCCATGCAGGATGTCCCTTCCCCCCATATAATGCCCCATGCAGGATGTCACCACTCATATAATGCCCCATGCAGGATGTCACCCCCCATATAATGCCTCATGCAGGATGTCCCTTCCCCCCATATAATGCCCCATGCAGGATGTCCCTTCCCCCATATAATGCCCCATGCAGGATGTCCCTTCCCCCCCATATAATGCCCCATGCAGGATGTCCCTTTCCCCCCGTATAATGCCCCATGAAGGATGTCACCCCCCTCTCTTTAAAATGCCCCATGGAGGATGTCACCCCCCTCTCTTTAAAATGCCCCATGGAGGATGTCACCCACCTATCTTTAAAATGCCCCATGCAGGATGTCCCTTCCCCCCCATATAATGCCTCATGCAGGATGTCCCTTCCCCCCATATAATGCCCCATGCAGGATGTCCCTTCCCCCATATAATGCCCCATGCAGGATGTCCCTTCCCCCCCATATAATGCCCCATGCAGGATGTCCCTTTCCCCCCGTATAATGCCCCATGCAGGATGTCACCCCCTCTCTTTAAAATGCCCCATGGAGGATGTCACCCCCCTCTCTTTAAAATGCCCCATGGAGGATGTCACCCCCCTCTCTTTAAAATGCCCCATGCAGGATGTCACCCCCCATATAATGCCCCATGCAGGATGTAACCCCCCATATAATGCACCATGCAGGATGTCACCCCCATATAATTCCCCATGCAGGATGTCACCCACCCATATAATGCCCCATGCCTCCATACATTAAAAAAAAAAATCAAATTTTCACCTCACTCCTACTCACCTCACTCCTCGTCACCTGCTGCCACTGCTCTGGTCCGGACTCCAGCGTCACCGGCATCGTCCTGCTCTGCGCTGTCTGTGATGGCTCAGGGGAGGGCGTGGTGGAAAGACGTCACCACACCCTCTGATCTGAGATGTCACAGGGAGCGCACAGCACGAACACAGCGGATCTGCAGAGGCATGGGGAGAGGTAAGTATCCGGCTGCAGGGGCCCTGAGCAAACAGAGAGGAGACGGGCGCTGGCACCGACACTGCTTTCCTCCGCTCATGGGTCCCATAGCACGCTGGGGTGCCCGACGGTGAGTGGGCCCCCCCGCCTGCTCAGGGTCTCGGCACTTGCCCGGGTGCGCCAGGTGCTGATGTCGACCCTTATGGCACCCCTCATCCCCCAATCCTGGTATGCACGGTCTCCTCACCCCCCCAATCATGGTATGTATGGCACCGCTAATCCCTATCACGCTGTACACAAACAAAAAAAAACCAAAACACTTATTTATACTCACCTTTCTTCCCAGTGCTCCAGCGCCGTGTCCCGTTCTGCCGGAAGCCGGGGGAGGAGTGCAACGCCGGAGTATGCGCGTACCCATACCGCGCTCTGCAGCACCATTTTGCTGAAGACACACTGTAAGGCTGTGTGCCCACTATGCGTTTTTTAAGCGTTTCCGCAACGGCAATTCCGCTGCAGGAGCGCTTAAAAAATGCTTGGTAGAAGGTCTGCCATGTTCCCTAATGATAATCCGCATATGCTGTGCACATGCTGCGGAAATTTCCGCTGCGGATTATCATTGCGGAAAAATCTGCAGCACTACCAATTATTTTGCGGAATCGCGGCATTTTCACCGCCATTGACTTGCATTGGACCGCATGACATCTGCATCACTGCATCTGCAGATGCGGATATATCATGCGGCTCAATGTGCAGATGGTACCCAGGTTTGGAGAAGAGGAGACTCTCCCCCAGACCAGAGTACCATAGTACCTGTAAAAAAAAGAGTAAAATAAAAAATTTACATTATACTTACCTTCTGATGGCCCCCGGTCTCCATAGCGATGCGTCCTGGCTTGCTGGCAGCTCGCCATGGTCTAAAAAGGACCTGCCATGACGTCATTTAGCCATGTGATGGGTCACGCGACCGCCGGTCGCGTGACCGGTCACATGACTAAATGACGTCATGGCAGGTCCTTTTAGTCTACCGCGAGCTGCCGGCAAGCCAGGGCGCATCGGATAAAGACACCGGGGGCCATTAGAAGGTAAGTATAATATATATATTTTTTTTTTTCCACTCTTTCGGTTACACTATATAAATCCATGCCGTTTGCATGGATTTATATAGTGTGACCAAGTTGTCAAGCACTTTCCAAGTGATGCTAAAATCGCTTGGAAAGCGCTTGACAACCTGCATGTGGAAATGCATGTGCTTCACTTCCGCTTGTCCCTGACAGGAAAAACGCATGTAAAATCTGCATGCATTTTTCCTGCCAGGGAGATGCAGAAACGCTCAGGAAAAATCCGGAGCATTTCTACATCGTGGGCACATAGCCTAAATGTGTCTTCAGTAAAGTGGCGCTGGATAGCGCTATGCACATGCGCCGATTCTGACGCCTCACTCCTGCCCCAGTTTCCGGCAAGAAGAGAGGCGCCACGGCCATGATCCTCCCAGTCAGGTAAGTATGTAAGTATGGCGCCAGAGATCACAGTATGCGTTCAGTGCCTACGAGACACTGTGGCTTGTATGCCTCTCCAGGTCTCCGTCTAACCATTAGATGACCAGGTGTTGGGCAAAGCTGAAAATTTGACTCATCAGAGAAGATTACCTTACTCCAGTCCTCTATGGTCCAATCCTTATGGTCTTTGGCAAACTTCAGCCTGGCTCTCCTTTGCTTTTCATTGATGAAAGGCTTTTTTCTAGCTTTACATGACTTGAGGCCTGCCTCTAGGAGCCTGTTACGAACTGTTCTTGCCGTGCACTTCACCCCAGCTGCCATTTGCCATTCCTTTTGTAGGTCACTTGATGTCATCCTGCGGTTGTTGAGTGACATTCGAATAAGATGACAGTCATCCCGGTCAGTGGAGAGTTGCTTTCACTCTCTGACAGTCTGTACCTTTGTTGTCCCCAATGTCTGCTGCTTGACCTTGTTGTAATGGACTGCCGTCTTCGAAATTTTAAGGATGGAGGCAACATGACGCTCACTGTATCCCTCTGCTAGTAAAGCTAGAATTGAGTCCTTCTTTTCCTCACTCAAGAATTTTCTTTTCAACTCCTTTGGCATAGTTAAAAGTTATTTTTCATTCAAATTACTTTTGGGCTATTCCTAGCACTTGTTTTGCCATCCAGCTTGTCCTATTGCAAGAGGATTGTGAAGACCACAGCAGTGTTTTTCATACTTTCCCTTGTTACATAAGATTTGGTTCAGGTGATCACCTAATCAGAAGCACATTAAGTAGAATGAGATGTATTTTGGTTGGAATTCAACTGACACTGGAATGGAATGGCTGTCAGACATGTAAAGATGGTGATTTTTAGAAAACTGTGCAGTGGTCTCTTAATGTTTGCCAGAGCTGTATATATATATATATATATATATATATATATATATAATATATATATATATATATACAGTCATGGCCGAAAGTGTTGGCACCCTTGAAATTGTTCCAGAACAGAAAATGAAGAATTTCTCCCAGAAAATTGTTGCAATTACACATGTTTTGTTATACACATATTTACTGTATTTTTCGGATTATAAAACGCACCGGACCACAAGACGCACCCCAAATTTGCCATCCAGCTTGTCCTATTGCAAGAGGATTGTGAAGACCACAGCAGTGTTTTTCATACTTTCCCTTGTTACATAAGATTTGGTTCAGGTGATCACCTAATCAGAAGCACATTAAGTAGAATGAGATGTATTTTGGTTGGAATTCAACTGACACTGGAATGGAATGGCTGTCAGACATGTAAAGATGGTGATTTTTAGAAAACTGTGCAGTGGTCTCTTAATGTTTGCCAGAGCTGTATATATATATATATAATATATATATATATATATATATATATATACAGTCATGGCCGAAAGTGTTGGCACCCTTGAAATTGTTCCAGAACAGAAAATGAAGAATTTCTCCCAGAAAATTGTTGCAATTACACATGTTTTATTATACACATATTTACTGTATTTTTCGGACTATAAAACGCACCGGACCACAAGACGCACCCCAAATTTTGGGGTGGAAAATAGGAAAAAAAATATTTTTTATAAGATGGTGGTCCGTTTTATAGTCTGAATAGGTATCTTACCTGGGGGGGCGGCAGAGCGGGAGTCACAGGAGGCAGGATCCTTCAGGAAGCCAGGCCTGGCGTTGGTGGCCTGGGGCTGGAGGTCGAGTGGCTGGCGCTGAGGGCCTTGTGCCTGGTGGTCTGGGTGCCTGGCACTGGTGTTCTGGAGCTGGGGGCCTCGTGGTTGGCACTGGGGTCTTGGGTGCCTGGCACTGGTGGCCTGGAACTGGAGGCCTGGCACTGGTGAGCTGGGGGCCTGGTGGTTGCCACTGGGGGCCTGGTTGCCTGGTGGCTGGTGCTGGGGGCCTGGTGGCCTGGATGCCTAGTGCTGGGGGTCTGAGGCTGGGGGCCTGGTGGCTAGCACAGGGGGCTTGAGGACTGGGTGCCTGGCACTGGTGGCCTGGGGCTGTGGGCCCGGTGACTGGTGCTGGGGGACTGGTGGCTGGTGCTGGGGGCCTTGCACTGGTAGACTGGGGTCCTGGTGGCTGGTGCTGGGGGCCTGGGGCCTGGTACCGGGGCTGGTATCTTGCTGTGAGTGGCGTGGCAGAACTGTGATCTACAGGAAAATGGCCACCGGCATGTCAGAGTGCATGCGCCGGCTCTGGCGGCCATTTTCCTGTAGATCACAGCTTCAGAAAGATGGCCGCGCACACTGGAAGCCACTCACGCTGCTCACATTAAGACACTGGCCCCGGTACCCCCAGGCAGATACCAGCCCGCCTCACCTCCTCTTCTGCAGCTGCTGCCTGTTGCCGAGATCCCACCCCACCACCACCGGTAAGTTACTTTCAGACCACAAGACGCACCCCCCATTTTCCTCCCAAATTTGGGGGGGGGGGTGTCTTATGGTCGGAAAAATATGGTATTTCCTTTGCGTGTATTGGAACAACACAAAAGAAAACAGAAAAAGAAAGGCAAATTGGATATAATTTCACACAAAACCCCAAAAATGGGCCGGACAAAATCGTCTGCTCCTTTTCAAAGAATCTGGATAAACAACTTTGTTTCAAGTATGTGATGCTCTTTCAAACTCACTTGTGGTAAGTAACTGGTGTGGGCAATATGAAAATCCCACCTTAAACCAGATAAAAAGGGGAGAAGTTGACTCAAACTTTGCATTGTTTGTTTGTGTGTGCCACATTAAGCATGGAGAACAGAAAGAGGAGAAGAGAACTGTCTGAGGACTTGAGAACCAAAATTGTTAAAAAATAGCAACAATCTCAAGGTTACAAGTCCATCTCCAGAGATCTTGATGTTCCTTTGTCCACTGTACCCAACATAATTAACAAGTTTACAATCCATGGCACTGTAGCTAATGTGTGGATGGCAGAGAAAAATTCATGAAAGGTTGCAACGCAGGATAGTCTGGATGGTGAATAAGCAGCCTCATAAGGTTCCTAAGAAATTCAAGCTGCCCTGCAGGCTCAGGGTGCAACAGTGTCAGCGCGAACTATCCATCGACATTTCAATGAAATTAAACGCTATGGGAGGAGACACAGGAGGACCCCACTGCTGACACAGAGACATCAAAAAGCTAGACTCCAATTTTCCAAAATGTACATGAGTAAGCCAAAATCATTCTGGAAAAGCGTTTTGTGGACAGATGGGACCAAGATAGAGCTTTTTGATAAAGCTGATAAAGCACATCATTCTACTGTTTGCCGAAAATGGAATGAGGCCTACAAAAAAAAGAACACAGTACCGACAGTAAAATATGGTGGAGTTTCAAATATGTTTTGGGGTTGTTTTGCTGTCCCTGGCACTGGGTGTCTTGACTGTGTACAAGGCATCATGAAATATGAAGATTGCCAAAGAATTTTGGGTCGCAATGTAGTGCCCAGTGTCAGAAAGTCAGCTTTGTGTCCTTGGTCATGGGTCCTCCAGCAGGACAATCATCCCAAACATACTTCAAGAAGCACCCAGAAATGGATGAAAACAAAGCACTGGAGAGTTCTGAAGTGGTCAGCAATGAGTCCTCATCTAAATCCCATTGAACACCTGTGGAGAGATCTTAAAATTGCTGTTGGGAGAAGGCATCCTTCAAATATGAGAGACCTGGAGCAGTTTCAAAAGAAAAGTGGTTTAAAATTCCAGTTGAGAGGTGTAAGAAGCTTGTTGATGGTTATAGGAAGTGATTTATTCCAAAGGGCGTGCAACCAAATATTAAGTGGAGGGTGCCAACAATTTTGTCCAGCCCATCTTTGGGAGTTTATGTGAAATTATGTCCAATTTGCCATTTTTCTCTATTTTTGTGCTGTTCCAATACACACAAAGGAAATAAACATGTGTATAACAAAACATATGTAAATTAAATAATTGTCTGGGAGAAATACTTTATTGTTCTGGAACAATTTTAAGGATGCCAAGATTTTTGGCCATGATATATATATATATATATATATATATATATATATATATATATATACACCATTTTTTGTTTAATAGTAGATGGATTGATTAATAATTGTCAAAGACTATGCAATTGTTTTAACCTCAGACTTTGACATCCTTGTTCTAATGAGAAATAGAGGTGTCATATTCACTGCTTTTTCCTTTTTTAAGGAAAAAATACATAATACCAAAAATATCTATAGAAAAGTTAAATAATAATTAACATTCTGATTTTTTTTTACATTTTTCTTTTATTATTATTAAATAAATTAATTGATTAATTAATTAATGAAATGAAGTCGTTGTTGAATATAGTGGGTGTTCAGTCTTCTTACACATTCACACAGTGTGCAATCTGGCATACATCATAAACCTCTTCTGTCTTCAAAAATAACCAGACCGTTCTCTGTAGTCTAACCTGCTTATTTGTAAACAGATAGATGTACAGAACCGAAATGTATGTGGTAAAACTACAAGAATACAAATAACAGGTATAAGTATTGAGCTTAGAATATCACATAACTATGACATTTACAATTAACAGTGAAAGCACACAGCAAGATGGAGCTTGTACATGTCTTATAGTCCTGCTCTTCGTTCTTGGCACCCATGAAATTTAAGTACATAATGTGGAATATCTCCTGAAAAAAATGAATCAAGTGAAACAGGTTTTTTTGTATAGAGCACTACAAAAGAGCAAATGATAAACAATAATTTAAAACCAAAAACAATGGGAGGGAAAAGTAGAAAAATCTAAAGCTTGCTGCGACACTGGTATTGGAACACTTTATATTAATTTAGTATGTAAACACATTTTGACTCGCCTGTTGCAAAACACAAAAGAGATTCTCCTGTGAATTATTGTCGGTGCCCATGTGACTTGAATTAGCCAATGAATGATGACTTCATTGTTTTAAAAAGCCACATGGTATGACTTGATCCTCTGTCACAATGATGAAGACATAGGAGCTGTCTGAGGACAACAGAACTGCTATTATTAGAAAACACAAGACTTCAAAAGGGTATAAGTCCATCTCCAAAGACCTTGGTATCCCAGTTTCAACAGTGTGCAATGCTAATAAGAAGTTTGTCAACCATGGAACCGTCAACAACCTCCCTGGAAGTGGGGGAAAGAGGAAAATTGACAAGAAATGTCTTCGAAGGTTGGTGCAAATGGCGAAAAAACACCAGGTCAAACATCCAAAGACCTGAAGACCAGCTTGGAATAGTCTGGGGTCATGGTTTCAATAACTACCTTACGCTGCACAATAAACCAGGCAGAGCTTTATGGGAAAAGGCCAAGGAAGAAACCATTGCTGAAGAAAAGACTTATAAAGGAAAGACTGATCTCTGCCAAAGAGTACCTTGACAAACCACAATCCTTCTGGGAAAATGTTCTGTGGATAGATGAAACAAAAATAGAGCTTTCAGGCAATACAAAGCAACAGTTTGTTTACAGAAGGTGCAATGAAGCTTACAAGGAAAATAACACCTTACCAACAATTAAGCAGGGTGGAGGATAATACTGTGGGGTTGCTTTGCTGCATCTGGTACTGGAGGCCTTAACTGTATCACAGGAATCATGAAATCAGAGAATTATCAAGAGATTTTAGAGCGAAATGTCCTACCCAGTGTAAGAAAACTTGGTTTGAGTTGAAAATCATGGGTCCTCCAGCAAGACAATGGTCCAAAGCACACATCAAAAAGTACACAGAAATGGTTGAAAAAGAAAAAATGGACTGTTTTAAAATGGATAGCAATGAGTCCTGACCTCAATCCCATTGAAAATCTTTGGGGTGAACTGATATCTGCAATTGGGAAAAAGAACCCTGCAAGCATTCCAGAGCTTGAACAAACTGCAAAGGAAGAGTGTGAGAAAATTCCAAGAAGTGCAAGAAGCTTATAGATGGCTACAAGAAACGTTTGGAGGTTGTCAGCAATGCCAAAGGGTGTGCAGCCAAGTATTAATTAGGGATGCCTTTATTGCTGCACATGCTGTTTATTCTGCTTCTTCTTTGAAATTGTAACATGAAAGTTGAAAAACAATGTTTTATTGTTGTATTACTTTGGGCCACTAATTAAAAAATCTTGAGAATATAACTTTGGTACATTTCCATTTATTTCTGAAGATATTGTACAGTTTATGAAAAAATGAAGGGGTGCCAGTAACGATGAGCAGGACTGTAGTAACAATCTTCATTTGATTTGAAAACAGTTCTGAATACACAATACCACAGAACAGAGATACTTCCCTTTCCAGATATACTTTATTCAGGATAATGGGCTTTTAGTAACATAATGCAGGAGAAAGTTTTACAGAACTGTTCTGTTAGACTGCTTCTTACAAAATGACTGCTTCACCAGGACCTTCTTACCCAATATGCAACAGACTGCTATACAGAAAAACAATTTGTAATACAATTAAACATCACCAGATGGTGCTATTACCACATTGTATAGGTATATAGAGGCCCATTTCCAACAACCACCACTCCAGCGTTTTAATGGCACATTGTGTTTGCTAATTGTGTAAGAAGGCTAATGGATGTTTAGAAAACCCTAGAAAACCCTTGCACAAAAATGTTAGCCCAGCTGAAAAAGGTTTGGCTGATTTAAGAAGCTATAAAATTGACCTTCCTTTGAGCTAATTGAGAATCTGGAGCATTACATTTGTTTGTTCTATGAAACTCTCAAAATGGCCAGAAAAAGAACAATCTATTCTTGTTCTTAGAAATGAAGGCTATTCCATGTGAGAAATTGCCAAGAAACTGAAGATTTCCTACAATGGTGTATACTACTCCCTTCAGAGGAGAGCACAAACAGGCTCTAACCAGAGTAGAAAGAGAAGTGGGAGGCCCCGCTGCACAACTGAACAACAGGACTAGTACATTACAGTCTCTAGTTTGAGAAATCGACGCCTCACAGCTCCTCAACTGGCAGTTTTATTAAATAGTACATGTAAAACGCCAGTGTCAATGTCTACAGTGAAGAGGCGACTCCGGGATACTGGCCTTCAGGGCAAAGTGGCAAAGAAAAAGCCATATCTGATACTGGTTAATAAAAGGAAAAGATTAATATGGGCAAAAGAACACAAACATTGGACAGAGGAAGATTGGAAAAAAGTTTTATGGACAGACGAATCAAAGTTTGAGGTGTTTGGGTCACACAGAAGAACATTTGTGAGACACAGAACAGCTGAAAAGATGCTGGAAGAGTGCCTGACGCCATCTGTCAAGCATGGTGGAGGTAATCTGATGGTCTGGGGTTGCTTTGGTGCTGGCAAAGTGGGAGATTTGTACAAGGTAAATGGGATTTTGAATAAGGAAGGCTATCACTCCATTTTGCAACGCCATGCCATACCCTGTGGACAGCGCTTGATTGGAGCCAATTTCATCCTACAACAGGACAATGACCCAAAGCACACCTCCAAATTATGCATGAACTATTTAGGAAAGAAGCAGGCAGCTGGTATTCTTTCTGTAATGGAGTGGCCAGCTCAGTCACCAGATCTCAACCCCATTGAGCTGTTGTGGGAGCAGCTTGATCGTATGGTACGCAAAAAATGCCCATCAAGCCAATCCAACTTGTGGGAAGGGCTTCAGGAAGCATGGGGTGAAATTTCTCAAGATTACCTCAGCAAATTAACAGCTAGAATGCCAAAGGTCTGCAATGCTGTAATTGCTGCGCAAAAGCAATTCTTTGACGAAAGCAAAGTTTGAAGGAGAAAATTATTCTTTCAAATAAAAATCATTATTTCAAACCTTGTCAATGGACTATATTTTCTATTCATTTTGCAACTCATTTGATAAATAAAAGTATGAGTTTTCATGGAAAGCACAAAATTGCCTGGGTGACCCCAAACTTTTGAACAGTAGTGTGTATATATGTATATATATATATATATATATATATATATATATATACATATTTATATATATATATACAGTATCCACCTGACTTCTGCACAAGACAAATGATGGTCCCAACCCCATTTATAAGGCAATAAATCCCACTTATTAAACCTGTCTACCTCTTGAAGCTCATCAAGAGAATGCCAATAGTGTGCAAAGCAGTCATCAAAGAAAAGGTGGCTACTTTGAAGACCCTAGAATACAAGACATATTTTCAGTTGTTTCACACTTTTTTGCTAAGTATATAATTCCATATGTGTTAATTCATAGTTTTGATGCCTTCAGTGTGAATGTACAATTTTCATAGTCATGAAAATACAGAAAAATCTAAATGAGAAGGTGTGTTCAAACTTTTGGTCTGTACTGTATATATATATATATATATATATATATATATATATATATATATATATATATGTATGGTATTGAAAACTCATGCATACATACTGTATATGCTACATTATCACAAATTCAAGTTAGTTTTTTTCATACTTAAAAAAAACAAACAAAAAAAAACACTGGACCTAATTTCCATCCTCCTGTCTTGCATTTAAAGAAAAAAAAACTGAGGAAGATTTCCCAAGCTTCTCCCAGCAACAAGTCAATGAAATATAGACATAACCTGATTGCAACTTAGATAGCATCCATATGCTTTCCTTTTTCCTGTGGACCCATTCACTTGAATGGACAAGTTTGGCCAGCAAACCGGACCAAACTCGGCCATATATTTGCATCAAAAGACAGACATGTGAAAAGGCCCATTGACTAAAATGACTGCCTTCTGGACATCTGTCAAGTCAGCAGTTTTCGCCATGATTGTGGAGCCTATTGAAACAGACTAAGGGACCTTTTTAAATACTCAGGAAGCCTTTGCAGGTGTTTTTTGTTAATTTTTTCATTTTACTGAGATAATGACTTTTGTGTTTTCATTGGCTGTAAGCCATAATCATCAACATTAACAGAAATAAACACTTGGAATAGATCACTCTGTTTGTAATGACTCTATATAATATGTGAGTTTCACTTTTTGTTTTGAAAAACAGAAATAAATTAACTTTTTGATGATATTCTAATTTTGTGAGATGCACCTGTACTAGAGATAAGCAGATCTTTTTTAGCTTGAATTCGCTAGCTTCACCGAATTTTCGCAGAAAGATTCTAATTGCGGCAAATTTATGCGTGCGAATCTTAATTCTGTAAAGCTTGTAATTGTTCAGAAAATATACATGGTGGAGAGGAGAGAGCAGGAGAGAGAGAACTCCACTGACTATAAAAGCTTACACTCTATAGGATGTCACCGCCGCAGTCTAAATTTAAATGGTATTCTCATCCTGAGGATGCAGATACTGTGGAACACAATGGCGGAGGAGAGAGCATATAGGGGAGCTGTGGGGACTGTATATAGGCAGGTGTGGGTCCCCTATACTGTACATAGGGGAGCTGTAGGGCCATCATAATCTATATAGGGAATCTGTGAGGCCAATCATACAAGGGATCTGCCTATACATTATACTGCCTATAGAGGAGCTGTGGGTATCATACTGCATATAAGGAATGTAACGTCAAAAATGCTACCAAAATGGTCTCACCAACTTGGTATTACAGGCACTTCTCAGTCTCTAGCATAGACTGTCTCCACCATTAATGGTCTTTCCCTAGTTCCAATACAACACACTTTGCTAAGCTAAGCCAGCTGTCTGTTTTGCCTGTAAAACTCGGACAGGAGTATGGGAGCGACCTTTCCCAGCCAGGCTCTTCTGGTTGCTCCTAAATCCCAGACCCAAAATACTGCCAAATAGAAATGCTCTCAGTAACCGAGTGCTACTGGTACAAACTTTATTTATCGAGGCCATCTGCCTCGGTGACACATACCTGCCATTCAGGACCTTACCTCCCCCTTTCTTACAATGGATAAAATAATTACTCCATCTTGTGATCTACATATTGGATAAAACTTGGCGTGCTGCAATTTTTCTTCTTGACCGGCTTGGTCCTAGGAAAGAAATTGGATATGTGCACTGCCCCATAAAATAACACTGGACTGAGTGCGATCCGATGATTTGTCGGATCGCACTTGGACCTAAAATACGGTCATGTCCATGAGCCCTAATATGACATGAATATGGCACGTGCATTGACATAAAGAAGGGCTTTCATGTGATTCCACTTAATCATGGGCAATTCATTTTTGCAAATCAATACTTTTATAGATCAAAATAACAAATATTTAAACTATCTTCTGATTACTGATTAAAATGTATATTATAAGAGGAATTAAGATGTGTTATGCTCATTTTTCTATTTTAATTTGATACTTATTTATATAACATATGTAATAATGTAACTATACATTCTCAAGAAGTGTCATCATCATTTTATTTTCTGTATGCAAAGGTTCTCCCAGCTTTATTCATAGGAATAAAAGGCTATTTAGCACATTACCCACATAGCTGGAAGAGTTTTGTGTATTAAACTGTTTCGTTTTGGACTGTATCCCATTCAAATAAGACTGTTCAAATAAAAACCTGATGACAGCCGAAAAATTTGATTTGCAGATTATAAAATAGCACTAGCCAGATTTAATTTCAATAGAATATTTCACAACTTGAGTGTTACAAAATTTTTATAGTTCCCCTTAAGTATGGGTGGATTTGCACACATTTTAGCGGGTAGTGTTTGATATCTTAATTTGCACTTTGCAAATTGCTCTGTTATATTGATATCAGGGCAGTTTCAATAGAGAAAAAAAGAGATTTTTTTTTAACTATCTCGCATACTGTTGTATCACTGGGTGTCATCTGAAATAAAAATTTGTTAGATTGGTCACTGGAAATGCAAATTTATGCATCATGATTGAGGTAAGGTAAGCTCTACTCAGGTCTTGCTTACATGAGAACTAGGGATGAGCAAAAAATTTGAATGGAGTTAAATTCCGCTTGCCATCATTTTTCTGAGCCATAATGGGCCATCAAAAAAAATTCTTATACTCACTTCACTGCTCACCTCTCTGAACCCAGAATAGAATGAAGGATTTGTTAATCTTTTGTTAAAAACCTCGCGAACAGGCAAATTAAATTTTTCCTAATCCGCTCATCTCTAATGGGAACCTTAGACATTATCCAAAGCTGATCCATACTTCCCATCTTGGTTAGGAAAACAATTTTATTCTTAGTCCTGAAGCCCAGACACGTAGTAGACACTTAGGATATGTGTTGACGACAAGGAGCCGCTGCGGCCCAAACGCTGCAGAACAGCCGCACCACTTCCACCCTCATTATGCAAATGAGCAGCTCTGTTTTTGTTTTCACATGCGGACTTTCCTCATTGATGCAAGTCTATGGGGAAAGTCCACTAGCGGACCCGCAAGAGAAATTGACATGCTGTGGATCTGAAAGACGCGCCGCATGTCAGTTTCTGTGGGTGATCCATTGTGCATATCCCATCTACTATGCTGTAACATCTGGCCACTGCGGGTTTGACGCAGCATAAACAAGCAGTGTCAAACGGGCAGCATTTCCTGATCGTGGGCACATACTCTTACTTTCCCAAATTTGAGAGACATTAATTCTTCTGCCACTTCTTACCCCTTTGTCCTTTTTTTTTATCTTTTTGTTTCTTTTTCTTTCAATCTCTTTTTTTCAGTTTCTATTCTTCTTTTTATTCAATAATTTACCTTTAACTTAACTCTCTATAGTTGTAGAGGGTTTCTTCCTTCTGCCTTCTGTTTGATTAACATATATTATTATTCAGTAATTAATACATTTATCCTAAATATATATTTATAGAAGGCCTCAATATCTATCACTCTTTTGTTGTTTTTGTACTTTTTATACTTGGTGTGTGCTATGTTTGCACCTGTTTTATATGTAACCACTTGAGATTCAGTTTCTTATATTCTTTGTCAAAACTCATTAAAAACAGGTTTATTCTTCCTAAATATAGTCATGTACAATGTATGCAGAAGACATGATTTACATAATTACTGTGATACACTGCATAGTCTGTATTTTACTACAAACGCAAAAATATTTTATAGAATGTAAATCTAGAATAATTCAGTGCTGTTCATATGTAGTGTTGAGCCACCCCCGTAGTGTTCGGGTTCGGATCGGTTCGTCGAACACCGGGATGTTCGAGGAACTGTTCGTCGAACTGTTCGTCGAACACCTTAGAACACCGTCGAACACCGTTAAAACCAATGGCAGGCAAACAAAAACACATAGGAACACATAGAAAACACCTTCAAAGGTGTCCAAAAGCTGACAAACTGCTCAGAAGACACTCTCTTTAAAAAAGCCGGCCGGCAAATTCAGCAGCGGCATACACCGGTACCCGACAATTTAGACAAGAAGGAATAGAGCATCACACATAGATTAGATAGATAGCAACATGTCAGTCACACATATAAGAAGCACAGTGACAGTGTTGGTTACTGCACTTGTCATTTAGTGTAAAGGATTTATTAAAAAAAATATTAGTGTTTTCATGCACCGTCTCTTTAAAAAATCCGGCCGGCAATTCAGCAGCGGTACCCGACAATTTAGAACAGAAAGAATAGAGCTTCACACATAGATTTGATAGATAGAAACATATCAGTCACATATATAATAAGTACAGTGACAGTGTTGCTTACTGTACTTGTCATTTAGTGCAAAGGATTTATTTAAAAAAATAATAGTGTTTTCATGCACCGTCTCTTTAAAAAAGCCCGCCGGCAATTCAGCATCTGTACCCGACAATTTAGAACAGAAAGATAGAGCATCACACATAAATTAGATAGATAGAAACATGTCAGTCAGATATATAATAAGTACAGTGATAGTGTTGGTTACTGTACTTGTCATTTAGTGTTAAAATAAAGGATTTATTAAAAAAAAAATTAGCATGGGGTTCCCCGTAATTTTAGTCTCTAGCGGAGGTTAAGCAGATGGCTGGGGCAGATGTTTGAAGCCTGGGAAGGGGGTAATACCCATGGAGCTTCCCAGGCTACTAATATCAGCCCCCAGCTAAATACCTAGCCTTTACCAGCTATTAAAATGGGGGACCCCCCAAAAAAATGACGTGGGGTCCCCCCTATTTTAATAGCTAGCAAAGGCTAGGCAGACAGCTGGGGGCTGATATTAATAGCTCAGGAAGGGTGCCATGAATATTGGCCCCCTCCCAGGCTAGAAACACCAGCCAACTTATAATGCCAGCTAACATCAAGCCCAGGTTAGTAATGGAGAGGCGTCTATAAGACACCCCCATTACTTACCCCATAGTGAAAGTTAAAAAAAACACAAACACCCAGAATAAAGTCCTTTAATTGAAATAATTTAAAGAAAATTGACGTGGGGCTTCGCCCTGTTTTTGTGTCCAGCCAGGTACAACTAGGCAGCTGGGGGCTGGAATCCGCAGCGAAGGGAGGCCCAAGCTTTCTGGGCCACCCCCGCTGCAAATTGCAGTCCGCAGCCACCCCGGAAAATGGCGCGTTCATAGAAGCGCCATCTTCTGGCGCTGTACCCAACTCATCCAGGGCCCTGATGCGGTGGCTCACTGGGTAATAAAGGGGTTAGGGCCAGCTTGGCATTATCAGCTGGCCCTAAGCCCGAAATTCATGGGGTCACTCCAATATTAGACATGACCACCATGAATTTCTAGTAAAGTATTTAAAAAAAACACAACACCCAGAATAAAGTCCTTTAATTGAAATAAACACACAATTCTTTATTGTTCTAAATTAAACCATACTTACCGTCACGCCCATTCCAGCTGAAGCCAACGATCTCCTGAAATAAAAGAAAAATAATAAAGCAACATCATCCTTACCTTTCCATGGTTCCCATGACAGCTTCAGCTCTGCTACATCGAGATGACAGGCTGGACCGCAGCAGAACGCTGCCATCCAGCCTGTCATCCCGCAGACACTGAGAAGCGCAGGCTTGCTTGCGCTCCACAGTGTCTCTCTGTGAGGGCATCCAGATGAGCTGAGTTAATGTCCAATGAACTCGGCTCACCTCATGCACGTCACTGACAGCGTGGGAAAATTCTCATGCACTCAGCGCTTCAGCGTGGTAGAATTCTCACGCTGAAGCGCTGAGTGCAGGAGAATTTTCCCACGCTGTCAGTGACGTGCATGAGGTGAGCTGAGTTCATTGGACATGAGCTCACCTCATGCACGTCACTGACAGCGTGGGAGAATTCTCCTGCACTCAGCGCTTCAGCGTGAGAATTTTCCCACGCTGTCAGTGACGTGCATGAGGTGAGCCGAGTTCATTGGACATGAACTCGGCTAATCTGGATGCCGTCACAGAGAGACGCTGAGGAGCGCAAGCAAGCCTGCGCTTCTCAGTGTCTGCGGGATGACAGGCTGGATGGCAGCTTTCTGCTGCGGTCCAGCCTGTCATCTCGATGTAGCAGAGCTGAAGCTGTCGTGGGAACCATGGAAAGGTAAGGATTATGTTGCTTTATTATTTTTCTTTTATTGCAGGGGATCGTTGGCTTCAGCTGGAATGGGCGTGATTGTAAGTATGGTTTAATTTAGAACAATAAAGAATTGTGTCTTATTTCAATTAAAGGACTTTATTCTGGGTGTTTGTGGGTTTTTTTAACTTTGACTATGGGGTTAGTAATGGGGGTGTCTTATAGACGCCTCTCCATTACTAACCTGGGCTTGATGTCAGCTGGCATTATAAGCTGACATCAACCCCAGCCCTATTACCCCACTGCCACCGCTACAGGGCAGTGGGAAGAGCGAGGCTAAGTGCCAGAATTGGCGCATCCTATGGATGTGCCATTTCTGGGGCGGCTGACGGCTGGTGTTTCTAGCCTGGGAGGGGGCCAATATTCATGGCACCCTTCCTGGGCTGTTAATATCAGCCCCCAGCTGTCTGCCTAGCCTTTGCTAGCTATTAAAATAGGGGGGACCCCACGTCAATTTTTTGGGGGGTCCCCCATTTTAATAGCTAGTAAAGGCTAGGCATTCAGCTGGGGGCTGATATTAGTAGCCTGGGAAGCTCTGTGGGTATTACCCCTTCCCAGGCTTCAAACATCTGCCCCAGCTGTCTGCTTAACCTCCGCTAGAGCCTAAAATTATGGGGAACCCCACGCCAATTTTTTTTAAAATAAATCCTTTATTTTAACACTAAATGACAAGTACAGTAATCAACACTGTCACTGTACTTCATATATATGTGACTGACATGTTTCTATCTATCTAATCTATGTGTGAAGCTCTATTCTGTCTGTTATAAATTGTCGGGTACCGCTGCTGAATTGCCGGCCGGCTTTTTTAAAGAGACGGTGCATGAAAACACTAATATTTTTTTTAATAAATCCTTTACACTAAATGGCAAGTACAGTAATCAACACTGTCACTGTACTTCTTATATATATGACTGACATGTTTCTATCTATCTAATCTATGTTTGATGCTCTATTCTTTCGGTTCTAAATTGTCGGGTACCGGTGTATGCCGCTGCTGAATTGCCGGCTTTTCATGTTTCACTGTGAGCACAGTTCCCATCGATTTGGGCAATCACTCTAATGCCACAACCACCATGGCTGTGACATTACAGTGAGTGGCAGACAATCCCTGCATGATTGGTGCTCTAAATAGCGCCAGACATGCTGGACACGCTTTTGGTGCACGAACAGTTATCGAACATAACCTTGAACAGCCGAATTTTTTGCAAATCGTTCGGGTTCGTCGAACAACTCGAACACCGCCCAAAACAGCTCGAATTTGAGATTGGCGAACAGTTCTAGTCGAACACCGCTCATCTCTATTCATATGTTGCTTAATTTGGTGAATTATTTTCCAAATAAAGAACAGTTTCATTGACTGAAGTACATACCTTCCCTTGTAACTAAATCTCGGTCTAAAAAGTGGCAGTTGCTATGGTTACCATTTGTGTTGTCACTCAACTTCTAAGATGTAGAAATTAAAAAGTGGAGGTTGTATCCAAGCTGAAGACTGTCTGAAAAGTATGAATTTGCCAAGTTCAAGCCTATGCAGCTGGCATGATACTCCTGGATAGGACTGGCCACTGCTCCTTTTTTTTCCCATTTCCGTCATAGTTTCAAATTGGAACTGCTTAGCCCCATCAGTGCTAATGATTCTGTGGACCCACCCTCCAAAATATTTAAAATCTGTACAAGTCCACTTGATTGCGTCATAATTAGTGTTGAGCATTCCGATACTGAAATATCGGGTATCGGCCTATATTCGCGGTATCGGAGTTCCGATACTGAGTTCCGATACTTTTACAATATCGAATACCGGAATCGGAAGTTCCCATAATGCCTACGCTCTGCAGTGTCTCTGAAGGATGACAAGCTGGATGGCAGCGCTCAGCTGTGATTCAGCCTGTCATCAGAATGCCATCCCAGTGTGAGAGAATTCTCCTGATTGTTTAAAAGCCGGCGGGCGGTAAAATGCCGCCGGCTTTTAAACAATCACACAGCCCCATACTGCTTCCCCGTAGCCTCCCACCCCGATTCTCCGCTCCCCTCGCCACCTCCCATCCCGATCGTAAGTTAGGACTGGGCGGGGAGCACAGCACCAAGGAGCGGGGAGCGAAGGACCCGGGCGGGGAAGCCGGCAGTGAAAAGACTTCACCGCCGGCTTTCCTGTTCTGTGCTGCGCTTTCCCGCCGGTTATTTCAAATGAACAGCTGAGGTATCAGGTGATGCTGATCAGCTGTTCATTTGAAGTAGCCGCGGTGCCCTCAGAGGGTTCATGTGAGTTCATGCTTGACTGCATTGCATGAACTCACATGAACTTTCCCACGGCCGCACAGGTCAGCCTCACCTCCCAGACCATCAGCCCGTCATGATTAGTGTGTGCGGTGTCTGTGCGATGTCTGCGAGTGTGTGCGGTGTCTGTGCGCGGTGTCTGTGCGATGTCTGCGAGTGTGTGCGGTGTCTGTGCGATGTCTGCGGGTGTGTGCGCGGTGTCTGTGTGATGTCTGCGAGGGTGTGCGCGGTGTCTGTGTGATGTCTGCGAGTGTGTGCGGGTGTGCGCGGTGTCTGTGCGATGTCTGCGGGTGTGTGCGTGCAGGCAGACATAGGCCGATGTGACACTACTACTGCCATCGGCCTATGTCTGTCCCCCGTCCACTCGTGCCAGCAGGATCAGCTGGATGGGAGCAGTAGTTCCCATCAGCCTGATCCTGCTATTTAAATTGCCCTACTGTGTCCCCAATAAATTTTAAATACATGTCATTGGTGGCCAGTGGTTACCTACAATAAATTAGTTTATATATTACCTGTCCCCACCGATCGCCACCTAAAATAAAGTAAAAAATAAAAAACTACACCTATACTCACCTAGACACCTAATTCCCCGAAGCCATCGATCTGTAATAAAATCTAAAATAATAAACCACAACCTTATCCTTACCCCTCCGTAGTAGTCCACGAGGGTCCCACGAAGATCTCCAGTTTAGAGCAGCCACATAGAATGTGACCGCTCTGAACCGCTGCCGCCGCTAGAATGACGGGGCCGTAAAGCAGCCCCGTCACTGCATAAGCGGATTCGCCGGAGTTCGGGCAGCGCTGCTCCGGTTAGCTCCTTTACGGCCCTGCTGTATCGTGAGAAATTCCCACGGTACAGCAGTGCCGTAAAGGAGGTCTCCGGAGCTGCGCTGCCTGAATGCACTCCGGTGACCTAAGTCAGGGACTCCCGCTGCCGGGAGCGGACGTGTTCCCGACAGCGTGAGCTTACAGCAGCCATGCACCGCTGTCACCATCTCCAGATGTGACAGCTGTGCATGGGAGATCAGCGCAGGAACGTGGACAGGTAACTATTTTTTTTTAGTAAACTAAGAATTAAATAAAATGGTGTGTTTTATTTCAAATAAATTATTTTTTTCTGGGTGTAGTGTGTTTTTTTCTTTTTAACACTTTGTAGATTAGTAATGGGGGTGTCTTATAGACACCTATCATTAATAACCTGGGCTTCATGGCAGCTGGCGCTGACATGAACCCCAACCCTATTACCCCCTGCCTCCACACCAGGGCAGCGTGGAAGAGCGAGGCTAAGTGCCAGAATTGGCGCATCCTATGGATGCGCCATTTCTGGGGCGGCTGACGGCTGGTGTTTCTAGCCAGGGAGGGGGCCAATATTCATGGCACCCTTCCTGGGCTATTAATATCAGCCCCCAGCTGTCTGCCTAGCCTTTGATAGCTATTAAAATAGGGGGGACCCCACGTCATTTTTTGGGGGGGTCCCCCATTTTAAAAGCTAGTAAAGGCTAGGTATTCAGCTGGGGGCTGATATTAGTAGCCTGGGAAGCTCAGTGGGTATTACCCCCTTCCCAGGCTTCAAACATCTGCCCCAGCCGTCTGCTTAACCTCCACTAGAGACTAAAATTAGGGGGAACCCCACGCCAATTTTTTTTTTAATAAATCCTTTATTTTAACACTAAATGACAAGTACAGTAATCAACACTATCACTGTACTTCTTATATATGTGACTGACATGTTTCTATCTATCTAATCTATGTGTGATTCTCTATTCTTTATATTCTAAATTGTCGGGTACAGATGCTGAATTGCCGGCCGGCTTTTTTAAAGAGACGATGCATGAAAACACTAATATTTTTTTAAATAAATCCTTTACACTAAATGACAAGTACAGTAAGCAACACTGTCACTGTACTTCATATATATGTGACTGACATGTTTCTATCTATCTAATCTATGTGTGATTCTCTATTCTTTCTATTCTAAATTGTCGGGTACCGCTACTGAATTGCCGGCCGGCTTTTTTAAAGAGACGGTGCATGAAAACACTAATATTTTTTTTAATAAACCCTTTACACTAAATGACAAGTACAGTAAGCAACACTGTCGCTGTACTTCATATATATGTGACTGACATGTTTCTATCTATCTAATCTATGTGTGAAGCTCTATTCTTTCTGTTATAAATTGTCGGGTACCGGTGTATGCCGCTGCTGAATTGCCGGCTTTTCATGTTTCACTGTGAGCACTGTTCCCATCGATTTGGGCAACCACCTCCCCCAATACATTCTACATTATTGTTAGTTGTTTTCCTTCATGTAGAATTAACCTACAAGGAAAGAAAGGGTTTATTTTCATTCCGATATTTGTGTCCCATTGACTTGCATTGCTTTCCGATATCGGAATCGGCGATATCCGATACTGTTTGGGTATCGGCCCGATTCAATCCGATCCGATATTTCCTGATATCGGAAGGTATCGCTCAACACTAGTCATAATCTATGCTGTTATCATTACATGCATAGGATATCATCAGTATATTCTATTATTTATAAATTAGCCTAGTAAAGAGAAATGTTTCCAAAATCAGCTCTAAATGAGACTCTACAAAATGTCTAGGACCCATTGGACTTAAAGCACTCTGCCTTTGGCAGTGTTACTGCAGCTAAGTGTCACCGAGTGTTTGGAAAAGAAGTAAGATCAGCTCAAAAGATATAAAAAAAATGTCGTTTATATTTTTTAAAAAAAGTGTTACTTTTTGTATACTAGAATACTGCCTTATAAGAAATGATAAATTACTTCTATATTTCAGAATATTATACGAAACTACTTATCTTTAGTACGGTAGGTTAAAGAAACTGGAAGCAACAATAAAAAAGGCATCTTACAGGAAAAAGGAGTTATTAAAAGCAGTGCAGCAGGCAGCAAGAATAAAATTGGACGAACAGGAGGAGTTGAAGGCTGAGCCAACAATGTTGAGCACGACTCAGTGATGCTAAGAGCGAGAGTGGGTTGTGACAAATTTGTCACCAGTATAATAAAAAAAATGGTTATTGCAACTAATTGCTTAAAAAAACTGACTTTCGCAGTTGATTGATCTTCGTGAAATAAAAAATATTGTTCCTAATGGATTTATATACTGTATAGCAAGAAACCTACAGAAAATGTTAATATTGGCTGTAAATCACTTAGTATAAATCACTGTCTGATTGAATGACAAAACAATAGAAAAATAGTAAACAAGCTTACAGCCTGCCATGACCTTGCTTCCTGTCACCTCAATGACACAGGAGCTACTGCAACCCCTCAACCTACTGTCTCCTTCCCGACCATCCTGTAGAATGTAAGCCCGCAAGGGCAGGGTCCTCTTCCCTCTGTACCAGTCTATCATTGTTAGTTTGTTTACTGTAAGTGATATCTGTATTTGGTATGTAACTCCTTCTTATGTACAGCACCATGGAATTAATGGCGCTATATAAATAAATAATAATAATAATAATAATATGTAGCAAAAAAAAATCACAAAGAGA
Organism: Phyllobates terribilis; assembly: GCF_046119375.1. NCBI lineage: Eukaryota > Metazoa > Chordata > Amphibia > Anura > Dendrobatidae > Phyllobates > Phyllobates terribilis. The sequence continues at coordinate 403,208,337 of NW_027362761.1, read as the reverse complement.
ACCTGTCGATTGCTCTTACATATTTCAGTTTATACTTAAAGGGGTATTCCCATCTTCAAGATCCTTTTCTAATATGTAGTAGGTGTAATAATAATAATATTCTCAAATACCTCCAATTAGAAATGTAGGGTATTCCCATCTTCAAGATCCTATTTTAATATGTAGTAGCGGTAATAATAATATTATCAAATACCTTCAATTAGAAATGTAGTAGTTTTTCTGATTTGCTATGTCTCTTTCCTCATGCGCAGGCATTGCAGGACCTTAGGTATCCATGGTTACGACCACTGATATAGTGACAGCTAGTTGCTAGTGGTCGTAACCATGGATAACTAAGGTCCTGCAGGGTGATATAGGTCAGCCTAGGAGGTCTCCACTACCCCTTTCCCTAGAGTCTGGGTCCCCTTTTCTTCCTCCCCTTCATGTTGCACTTAGTCTTTCCTGCACCTTGATTGACATTATCGCCGGCCGTTCACATTTTGAAAAAGAAAACTGACAGTTTGGGGGGTTTTTTGTGTGTGTTTTTTGGGAGTGGATTTTTTTTCTTTTCTCCCTTGGTATGGTTTCAGTTGCAGAGCTCGCAGAGCAGCTGCGCAGTCTGTCTTTGGAGGTGCATGACCTCCGATGTGAGGTTCAGCAACAGTATCAGCGGCTACAGATCTCCAATGTGGGGGTCTCTGCAGGTAGGCCTGTCCAGCCTGAACCCAAGGTTGCCCTCCCAGACAGGTTTTTAGGAGGTAGGGACAAGTTTTTTGTATTCAAGGAAGTGTGCACACTGTATTTTAAACTTCGACCTTACTCCTCCGGAAATGAGGAGCAAGGGATTGGAATTGCAATCTCTCTACTGCATGGAGATCATCAGTCATGGACATTTTCTTTACTGCAGGATTCGGTTTGTCTCCAGTCTGTGAAGGGGTTTTTCAGGGTTCTGGCCCTCATCTATGCTGACTGTGACCGAGTCTAGGCTACGTTGCCTTCAACAGGGGAATTGGTCAGTGGAGACGTATAGTTCTGAATTCCGCAGATGGGCAGCGGATTCTAAATGGAATGACTCAGCCCTTAGAAACCAATTTTGTGAGGGTCTTACTGAAAGGTTGAAAGATGCCTTGGCATTATATGAAACCTCTCAGTCCTTGGAGGCTGCCATGTCATTGGCCATATGTCTTGATAGATGCCTTCAGGATATATGGGTCTTACTGAAAGGTTGAAAGATGCCTTGGCATTATATGAAACCTCTCAGTCCTTGGAGGCTGCCATGTCATTGGCCATATGTCTTGATAGATGCCTTCAGGATATATGGGCCCTTATACCGGGCCTTCTTTTCGGGGTTATGTACCTCTGCCAGTGGAGCGGTCTGGCAGTGAACCAGTGCGGGGGAGGTGGAGGAACCCATGCAGTTAGGGGGGCCTTTACATTATACATTTCCCTGGAGATTTGCAAGAAAAAAGGCGTATGATTTTTTGTGGGAAAAAGGGACATTTTCTTGGGACCTGTCCTTCAATTCCAAAACAAAAGGAGACTTGATTAACTCTTGGTAGTCTGGAGTTGGATAAGTAAGGGGTGCATTTGTTGCCAACCTGGTGTTCCCAGTTTGTCCTGACAGTAGAGGTGGTGCTAGAGAGCAGAACCGAGAAAATTTCTGTGTTTGTTGACAGTGGTGCCGGAGTCAGCATGGTCTTGCTTGCTAAACCTATTTCCATCTTCCGAATTGACTTGGCACCATTTTCACAGAAAGCATTTACTCAGATTGTACATAATGTAAAACTGAGGGTGGGGTCAGTGAAATAATACCTTGCTATGTCCTGAACAGTCTTCCCACCCCACTCGTTTTGGGTCTTCCCTGGCTGGTGAAACATAATCCATTGGTGGTTTGGCAAGCCATGGAGATCATTGAATGGGAGATTACTGCCTTGAGAACTGTTTAGATATTTCCCTTGCTACTGTCTCTACGGAAATATTACCTGCTTTTCTGTCTGGTTTTGAGAACGTTTTTTCTGAGAGGGGGTGTCAGGAATAGTGTTGAGCCACCCCTGTAGTGTTCGAGTTCGGTTCGGTTCGTCGAACACCCATGTGTTCGCCGAACTGTTCGTCGAACTGTTCGTCGAACACCTTCGAACACCGTTAAAACCAATGGCAGGCAAACAAAAACACATAGAAACACATAGAAAACACCTTCAAAGGTGTCCAAAAGCTGACAAACTGCTCAGAAGACACAACTAACACATGGAAAAGTGACAAGTACATATAGTCATGCGAAAAGAAAAGAGGTGGAGGAGTAAAAGGAGGGGGAGACACAGATATAGGCATGTCATGCCCTTCTAAAATCCAAAAAGTGAGAAGCCGACACGTTCAGTCCGCTCCTGCCCGTGCCACCTCCGTGTCGCCGGGTTTGTGCCAGAGCCGCGGTGAACCCTGACGGCCAGCCCCCCTCTCCCAATACTGGTGCCTGTCCGCTGGTGGGTCGAGCGAGCCCCCCTGTGGTGGAGGCAGCTCTAAGCTTTTTAATTTAAATTGTCTCTCTAATTTGAATGAATACACTTTAAATCCATTTACAAGGATCTATTGGAGGGCAAGTCTCATGCCAGCAGCCGCGTAATTCCAGCTCCAGTAGCGTCCACTAAAGCTGCTGCAGTTGAAAAGCTTTTATAAGGATCGAGCTCGGCTGTCCACCGCAAGGCATCCTACTGCGAGTCCCAGCCCCTATGACTTGGGGTGCCTCCTGATGCTCTTCACTGAGTATCCCGTGGTCCCGAAGCATTTCCTTTGAAAAAATGAAGTGTCCAAACTACAGGTGGTGTAGCTTGCTTAACAGCCGGCATAATCCGCTGACTAGCAGACACTGCTACTAGGCACAAAGTATTTCCTGGGCTAGATGCAGTTAAAAATTTGTAATTAGATACTCTCGTTGGATGCTGAGAAAGCATTCCATAGAGTCTCCTGGCACGCCATATATGATTCTCTTAAAAAGCTTGGGGTAGGCATCTAGGGGACCCTTTTATAGCCAAAATCACGGCCCTGTATCACAATACGTCACCTAGGCTGAAGATAAATGGAACTGTAGCACCCTGAGGGCTCGGTTGCTACAGAGGTATTGCACCTCACCCAGAGGTGTGATATCTCACTCTCAGGTAAGGATGGAGTGTGGATCAGGACCCGACACCTGCATGCATTACACCACATTGCCGTGGGGCAGGGCGACCAATATGCCTCTGAGATGGGCACGACAGTCCCTGTCCCTGGCTGGAGTGGGGGGAGGGAACACTGAGGAAGGGGAACCCTGTAGTGCAGGAGCAGGGAGGAAGCAGTTCCTGGGTGCATTGAGAAGGGAGTATAAAAGGTGGGCACCATCTTAGTTCAGTGCAGAGAAGTCTGAGCAGAAGTGGCAGGGAGCAGGGGCTCTGCATGAGCTCTGCTCCGGAGGCGGGCCTAGTAACAGAGGCCCAGGCCTGGAAGAGGGAGAAGGAAGGAAGAGGAGCGGAGAAGGCTCCAGGAATGAGGAATGAAGGGATCCCAGGGGTGCGGACGGGCGAGTCGCCACCGCACGCCCGAATCCACCTGCGTGGAGGGGTCAAGCCAAAGGGGGAGACCGGTCCCCGAAACTAGTGGAGGCAGGAAACGACCCTCAGCTAGAACCCGGAGGCTGTGACATTTTATGTGGCGCAGTCCCTCGCTACACCCGCTAGGAAGGCACCACATAGGGTCAGGGAAACTGGCGCCAAGTTTACCAAGAGGAGGCCAGAGGCAGCCGGACAGAAGGGTTGGTAAGAAAGGCCAGACAAAGGACACACAAAGGGGGTCCTGTGAAGCGCTCCAAAGTTATCTGGGAGTTGTCTGAGCTCCTCACCTGGTGAGCACAGTACGACGTGGGCAGCCGTTACCTGCAGACGTGGTCTGGATAATAAGAACTGTGAGTAAAGGCCCTGGATTGCATCACTGTCTCCGTGTCGTTACTGCTGCTGCCCTGCACCATCACCCCCATCCTCCACATACACTGCCCTGAGGCTATACTCCTCCCGTGGGGAGTTATGCTACGCTCTGCTGCACCCACAACACCAGCCTCAGCGGTCTGCCCTGCAGCGGCGGTTCACTCTGACCGCAATCCACGGGTGGCGTAGTCGGACATTTAAACATCAAAACCACATAAATAGTTCCGCCACTGGTTTGACCACCCTGAGCCACGGAACCGGGTCGCCGCCACGAAGACTACAACCACCAGCATCCACCAAAAAGGGTCAGTCTCCGGGTGTCCCAAGGCCCAGGGGGTGCATCAGAACATTTTCATCACCTTTCACAATCACCAATGGGACAAGACAGGGATGTCTTCTGTCCCCTCTCTTATACATCCTAGTGACGGAGCACCTGCTCTCATCAATTCGCCATAACCCCAATATTAGGTGGATTGAGGTGGGAGGCACCGAGTACAAGTGCTCTCTATTTGCTGATGATGTCCTAGTATATATCACTCAATCACATATATCCATCCATGCTGTTATGGCTGAAATAGATCACTTTGTTACATGGTCAAATTTTAAAATTAATGCAGCGAAGTCTGAGGCCCTCGATGTCTCCCTCCCCAAATCCATATAGGATTCCATCCAGTCCAACTTTCCCTTTGCCTGGCCCTCACAGGGTATCAAATACTTAGGAATTCCTATTCATAGAGACCTCTCCCATCTATGTTATCTTAATTTTGGGCCCTTTATTGAACAACTCCATACAGACCACGGTTAGCAAGTTAGAACTGTAAGATTCACTGCGTGAACCACCGGTGTTTTGTGGAAAAGCACATGTACACTGTGTTCCAAATTATTATGCAAAAAGTGTTTAGGAGTGATAAGGGAAGAATTTGTTTGTTTGTCAGTTAAACTCATTGATGGTGATGTGTGTCAGGGCTCTTTATATCACTGTAAGTAATTGCAGACACCTGTGCTAATTAGTTTGGCAGGTGTGTCCAATGAAAGGCAAGACTACTTAAGAAGGCTGTCTCACATTATTAAGCAGCCTACATTTTCTGCCAAAATGGGAAAGAAAAAGTATGTGTCGGCTGCTGAGAAGCAATAAATTGTGGAGTGTTTAGGTCAAGGCATGACTACAATCAACATTGTGCGATGATCAGGATGAAGTGTCTTGGCAATCAAGAAGTATGTAGCTGATTCACAGTACACACGTGTGCGTGCTGATAAGGGCAAATTGAGGACTCTTTCCTACAGGCAATTACGTCAGGTTAAAAGAGCAGTGGCAAAAAAGTCTTGTCATAGCAGCAGACAAGTTTTTGAAGCTGCTGGTGCCTCCAACGTCCCCCGAACAACAAGATGCAGGGTCCTTCAGAGGTTTGCAGCTGTGCATACGCCATCCTGTCGACCTCCTCTATCCACTTCACACAAGCAGAAACGGCTCCAGTGGGCCAAACATTACATGAAGACTGATTTCAAAACTGTTTTGTTCACGGATGAGTGCCGTGCAGCGCTCGATGGTCCAGATGGATGGAGTGGAGGATGGCTGGTTGATGGACACCCCACGCAAACATGGCTACAGCGCCAACAAGGAGGAGGTGGAGTAATGTTTTGGGCTGGAATCATGGGGAGAGAGATTGTCGGCCCCTTTAGGATCCCTGAAGGCGCTAAAGATGAACTCCATAATGTATGTGGATTTTCTCAAACAGCACTTCCTGCCATGGTTCAAGAATAAGAACCATGTATTTCACAGCAAGATCATTTTTTTGCATGATAATGCACCATCTCATGCTGCACATAAAACATCTGCATCTCTGGCTGATATGGGCATAAAAGGGGACAAACTTATGGTGTGACCCCCATGCTCCCCTGACCTCTACCCCATTCAGAACCTCTGGAGCATCATCAAAAGGAGTGTCTATGATGGCGGGAGGCAGTTCACATCTAAGCAACAGCTCTGGGAGGGTATTCTGTCCTCATGCAAAACAATTGAAGCAGAAACCATCCAAAACCTGACAAATTCAATAGACGAGAGAGTTCAGAAGCTCCTTTCGAACAAGGGGTCCTATGTGAAAATGTAACATCACCTAGAATAAAGTTTTGAGTTGAAAACTGTTTGATTTCAGTTTCTAATAACCTGCTAATGCTTATAATTTCAAAAATGACCATTTTTTTGGTCTTTATTAAAATGAAAAGGTTGATCGAAAAGTTTGGGGGATCTAAGAGTGTGGCAACCCATTAGTCATGATTACTTCGAATTCTTACAATATGAGGGTCATGTTGCAGGTAGTGCAGCAAGAAGGCACTTATGTGTCTTGCGCATCTCGGAGCCCCAAAATTATTTTCCGGGCTAGATGCAGCTAAAAATTATTATTAATTTTAAATCTGGTGGAGCTTAGTATAGATGGCCTAATAGGATCAGTGCTGCACACTGCTACAAAGCCCAAATTATTTTCCAGTCAAGATACAGATAAACATGATTAGTAATTTTAAATCTGGTGGAGCTTATTATAGATGGCCTAATAGAATCAGTGCTGCACACTGCTACAAAGCCCAAATTATTTTCCAGCCAAGATACAGATAAACATGATTAGTAATTTGAAAGCTTAAAACGGTTGGTAGGGTGATTTTAACCAATCATCAAGCTTTTACTCTCCCCAGGATGACACAGGGGTTGAAAAGTCGTTTCGGATCCATGATTTGCTCATCTTTATGAACGTGAGTCTGTCTACATTATCAGTGGAGAGCCGCGTGCGCTTATCTGTCAGCACACCACCAGCAGCGCTGAACACACGTTCAGACAGAACGCTGGCTGCGGGGCATGACAAGATCTCCAAGGCGTAAGTGGCTAGCTCCGGCCATTTATCCAGATTGGAAGCCCAAAAAGAGCAAGGGTCCAGTGACACAGTCATGGCTTCAATGTTTACTTGGAGATACTCCTGTACCATCGTCTCTAGGCGTTGACTATGTGTCAGACTTCTTGTCTCCTGTGGCCTTGCAAAGGATGGGCTAAAAAAGTGGTGAAATGGTTCCGCAAAATTGATGTTACCAGCAGATACTGTGGTTCTGTTACGGTTTGAGTGCTGAACACTTGACGGTCCCACGGTTGGCAAGTTGGAACTGTGAGATTCAATACGTGCACCACTGGTGTTTTGTGGAAAAGCACATGTAAGATTCTGCAACAGTCTCTGCTGATACTCCTGCATGCGTGCATCCCTTTCTATGGCAGGAATAATTTCTGCAAATTTACTTTTGTACCGGGGATCTAACAGTGTGGCAACCCAGTAGTCAGGATTATTTCTAATTCTCACAATTCGAGGGTCATGTTGCAGGTAGTGCAGCAAGAAGGCACTCATGTGTGTTGCGCATCCAGGAGCACCAAGTCCCTGTTGTGTTGGTGGCGAGGTAACAATCATGCTTCCTTCCTCTGTCCTCTCCCCCCAACCTCGCACAACAGAAATGTGATCAAGGTCTCCCTCATCTGATGAGTCTTCCATCAGTTCGTCCTCCACTTCTTCCTGGGCTCCTGCACCTTCCTCACTAGTTTGGCTGCTACCATGCGCCCTGGTAAAACCATCTCCCCCAACCTCACATGCCTGCCGCCTTGGTGCTGCCGACCGTCTGGACCTTGGAGATGTTAGCCCTTCCGCATACAACTCCTCCTCCTCTACTTCCTCCACCTCCTCTTGTGCCACCACCTGACTCCGAATTCTGTTTAACATGTGCTCCAGCATGTAATTCATCGGAATAGTCAAGCTGATAATGGCATCGTCAGCACTAAACATCTTCGTCACCATTTCAAAACTGTGCAGAAGGGTGCATAGGTCCCTGATCTGAGACCACACCTCCAGCGTGATTTGCCCCACCTCTGGATCTCGTTGGCCCAGGCTATACGTCAGAACGTATTGCACCAGGGCTTGTCGGTGCTGCCACAGTCGCTGCAACATGTGCAGAGTTGAATTCCACCGGGTAGGCACATCGCATTTTAGCCGGTGAAGTGGCAGGCCCAACGACTTCTGTAGAGATGTAAGTCGCTGAGCTGCGGGATGCGAACGGCGGAAGTGAGCACACAGCGACCGTGCCCTCTGCAGAAGGCCATCTAGTCTGGGATAGTGGGCTAAAAATTGCTGGACAACCAGGTTCAACACGTGAGCCAAACAAGGCACGTGTGTGACATTGCCCCGGCGAAGGGCCGCACCCAGGTTTGCAGCATTGTCGCACACAGGTCCAGTGGAGACAACCATTCATGAAATTGGTTCTCCAGAGCTGACCACAACTCCTCAGCTGTGTGACTCACATTTCCCAGACATTTCAAAGTAAAAACCGCCTGATGACGTTGAGCCCTACTGCCAGCATAGTAAGGAGGTGTGCAGGATCCCTTCTGCGCAGTTAGAAAGCTTGTGTCATGACCAGACAGGCTTTGGGTGCAGGTGGAAGACCGAGAGGAGGTTGAGGAGGCAGAAGCAGTGGAGGAACTTTGACATAAAGAGGATTGACGCACAACTCGTGGGGACGGCAAGACTTGGACAGCAGCCCTTTGTCCTGCTGTCACCATAGTTACCCAGTGCCCAGTCAGCGACATGTAACGCCCCTGTCCATGCCTACTCGTCCAAGTGTCTGTGGTGAAATGCACCCTGTCACACACAGAGTTTCTCAAAGAAGCGGTGATGTTGTGTGCGACATGCTGGTGGAGCGCAGGCACACCTTTCTTTGAGAAGTAGTGCCGACTGGGCATCTGGTACTGGGGCACTGCGACGGACATAAGGTCTCGAAAATCCTCTGTGTCCACCAGGTGGAAAGGCAGCATTTCTGAAGCCAAGAGCTTGCAGATGGTGAAATTCAACCTCTTAGCTTTCTCATGGCTAGGAGGAAATGGTCTTTTACTTGTCCACATCTGAGGGACCGAGGGCTGGCTATTGTGCTTAGACGGGGTTGATAAGGGTGTCCCCGGCAAACTGCCGGTCTGTGAGGAAGATGCAGGCGGACATGTTAGGTTGCCTTGATCCAAAGGTGGTGCTATCGATGTCGGACAGCGCTCAACACCAGCTGGTGTTACCACCTCCAAAGAAAATGATGACCTGCCAATCACGCTGGCTGTTGCGGGTAAAGAGGTGGCAGGTCTGCGCCCCAAAACAGTTGCGACTGCTGTCCCCCCAGTCACAGAGGATGAAGAGGCCGCGGATGCACAAGATATGGCAGACGGCGGTTGGCCCGGCCAGCTAGGCCGCATTGTAGCGCACTGAGCTTCCCACTGCAACTTATACTTCATGTCCATGTGCCGGTTCATGCATGAAGTACTCAAACTATGTATTTTCTGGCCTCTACTTAGCTTTTGCTGACAAATGTTACAGATAACACGAGTTGGGTCATCTTTATCGATCTGAAAAAATGCCCAGGCTATGCAAGGCTTAGCACCCATGCGACCTGAAGAGCCACCACGACTTGTGGTGAGAGGCAGAGTTGTGTTTGAGGATGCAGTTGTTGACGTGCTTCCAGTACTACGTCTCTGTCCAGGAAGGCGCAACCTGACCTCGTCGTCACTAGCATCTTCCTCCACCTCCTCTGCTGTCCTCATCTCTTGGCTGACTGTGGGTTGACAGTAAGTGGGATCTCCAACCTCATCATCATCACCCTGTGCGTTATCACACCCGTCGTCCTCAGAGCCAACCTGTTCCTGCCCTGACAAAAAACTAAAGTTGTCGCTCCAATCAGGTATTTGAGTCTCATCATAGTCTTCCTCATTGTCTCCACCAACAGGAGTTACAGTTTGGGAATGAGGGTCTACATTATAGTCAGAACCTTCTGCGTCTGGTCCTGGATCCGACTCGTAAAGATTCTGGGCATCAGTGCAGATCATTTCCTTATCTGGATTCACAGAAGCGCTGAAGTCGACCTCTGATTCCCAGGCTATAGTATGAGTAAACAGCTCTGCAGACTCAACCATCTGTTCTACCTCATACTCAGACGGGCAGCTGGAGATTTGGGAGCTGTGAGGAAGCAAGTGCGATTGGGGTGACACCTTTGAGGACTGGAGTATTTGTGATGTTGAAGTTGATGTGGAGGAGAGCCCACTTAAAGGAGCACTTGATATCCGTTGAAGCACCTGCTGTTTTTGTGCCTCATCTGGAATTTGTAGCGATTGGCGTGGCCGTAAGAAAGGGATCTTATCACATTGTCCGCTAAAAGAAGTAGACATTTTAGTTTGGCTGGAATATGGTCTTTCTTCTGCAGATGTTACTGTTGCTTTAACACCTACCCCACAGACACAACCTTTTTTCCCCTTCCCAACACGCCTATTCCCCTTTCCACCAGCAGCAGGCCTTTTTCCACTCATTTTGGTGGTTAACTAATTCACAACTCTGGAGTTGTTTGCACAAAAAAACAATGGATGGGAACGGAGCTGAGCTGAGTGGCCAAACTGTGGTATTAGGCCAAAACTATTGGCTGGGTTAGATGCAGAAAAAAATTATATTCAATTTGCAACCTGATGGAGGTCAGTATAGATGGACTAATAGAGAAAGTCCCACACACTGCTAGAAGGCCAAATATTTTTTCAGAGCTAGATGCAGAAAAAAATTATATTCAGTTTGCAACCTGATGGAGGTCAGTATAGATGGACTAATAGAACAAGTCCCACACACAGCTAGAAACCCAAATATTTTTTCAGAGGTAGATGCAGAAAAAAATTATATTCAGTTTGCAACCTGATGGAGGTCTGTATAGATGGATTAATAGAACAAGTCCCACACACAGCTAGAAGCCCAATATTTTTTCAGAGGTAGATGCAGAAAAAAAATATATTCAGTTTGCAACCTGATGGAGGTCAGTATAGATGGACTAATAGAGAAAGTCCCACACACTGCTAGAAGGCCAAATATTTTTTCAGAGCTAGATGCAGACAAAAAATTATTTTTAATTTGCAACCTGATGGAGGTCAGTATAGATGGACTAATAGAGAAAGTCCCACACACTGCTAGAAGGCCAAATATTTTTTCAGAGCTAGATGCAGATATAAATTATTTTTAATTTGCAACCTGATGGAGGTCAGTATAGATGGACTAATAGAGAAAGTCCCACACACTGCTAGAAGGCCAAATATTTTTTCAGAGCTAGATGCAGAAAAAAATTATATTCAGTTTGCAACCTGATGGAGGTCAGTATAGATGGACTAAAAGAACAAGTCCCACACACAGCTAGAAGGCCAAATATTTTTTCAGAGGTAGATGCAGATAAAAATTATTTTTAATTTGCAGCCTGATGGAGGTCAGTATAGATGGACTAATAGAGAAAGTCTCAAACACTGCTAGAAGGCCAAATATTTTTTCAGAGGTAGATGCAGACAAAAAATTATTTTGAATTTGCAACCTGATGGAGGTCAGTATAGATGGACTAATAGAGAAAGTCCCACAGACTGCTAGAAGGCCAAATATTTTTTCAGAGCTAGATGCAGACAAAAAAATTATTTTTAATTTGCAACCTGATGGAGGTCAGTATAGATGGACTAATAGAGAAAGTCCCACACACTGCTAGAAGGCCAAATATTTTTTCAGAGCTAGATGCAGATAGAAATTATTTTTAATTTGCAACCTGATGGAGGTCAGTATAGATGGACTAATAGAGAAAGTCTCACACACTGCTAGAAGGCCAAATATTTTTTCAGAGCTAGATGCAGAAAAAAATTATATTCAGTTTGCAACCTGATGGAGGTCAGTATAGATGGACTAATAGAACAAGTCCCACACACAGCTAGAAGCCCAAATATTTTTTCAGAGGTAGATGCAGATAAAAATTATTTTTAATTTGCAACCAGATGGAGGTCAGTATAGATGGACTAATAGAGAAAGTCCCACAGACTGCTAGAAGGCCAAATATTTTTTCAGAGCTAGATGCAGACAAAAAATTATTTTGAATTTGCAGCGTGATGGAGGTCAGTATAGATGGACTAATAGAACAAGTCTCACACACTGCTAGAAGGCCAAATATTTTTTCAGAGCTAGATGCAGAAAAAAATTATATTCAGTTTGCAACCTGATGGAGGTCAGTATAGATGGACTAATAGAGAAAGTCACACACACTGCTAGAAGGCCAAATATTTTTTCAGAGCTAGATGCAGAAAAAAATTATATTCAGTTTTCAACCTGATGGAGGTCAGTATAGATGGACTAATAGAACAAGTCCCACACACAGCTAGAAGGCCAAATATTTTTTCAGAGGTAGATGCAGACAAAAAATTATTTTGAATTTGCAACCTGATGGAGGTCAGTATAGATGGACTAATAGAGAAAGTCCCACACACTGCTAGAAGGCCAAATATTTTTTCAGAGCTAGATGCAGATAGAAATTATTTTTAATTTGCAACCTGATGGAGGTCAGTATAGATGGACTAATAGAGAAAGTCTCACACACTGCTAGAAGGCCAAATATTTTTTCAGAGCTAGATGCAGAAAAAAATTATATTCAGTTTGCAACCTGATGGAGGTCAGTATAGATGGACTAATAGAACAAGTCCCACACACAGCTAGAAGCCCAAATATTTTTTCAGAGGTAGATGCAGATAAAAATTATTTTTAATTTGCAACCTGATGGAGGTCAGTATAGATGGACTAATAGAGAAAGTCCCACAGACTGCTAGAAGGCCAAATATTTTTTCAGAGCTAGATGCAGACAAAAAATTATTTTGAATTTGCAGCGTGATGGAGGTCAGTATAGATGGACTAATAGAACAAGTCTCACACACTGCTAGAAGGCCAAATATTTTTTCAGAGCTAGATGCAGAAAAAAATTTTATTCAGTTTTCAACCTGATGGAGGTCAGTATAGATGGACTAATAGAGAAAGTCACACACACTGCTAGAAGGCCAAATATTTTTTCAGAGCTAGATGCAGAAAAAAATTATATTCAGTTTTCAACCTGATGGAGGTCAGTATAGATGGACTAATAGAACAAGTCCCACACACAGCTAGAAGGCCAAATATTTTTTCAGAGGTAGATGCAGATAAAAATTATTTTTAATTTGCAGCCTGATGGAGGTCAGTATAGATGGAATAATAGAGAAAGTCCCACACACTGCTAGAAGGCCAAATATTTTTTCAGAGGTAGATGCAGACAAAAAATTATTTTGAATTTGCAACCTGATGGAGGTCAGTATAGATGGAATAATAGACCAAGTCCCACACACTGCTAGAAGGCCAAATATTTTTTCAGAGCTAGATGCAGACAAAAAATTATTTTTAATTTGCAACCTGATGGAGGTCAGTATAGATGGACTAATAGAGAAAGTCCCACACACTGCTAGAAGGCCAAATATTTTTTCAGAGCTAGATGCAGATAAAAATTATTTTTAATTTGCAACCTGATGGAGGTCAGTATAGATGGACTAATAGAGAAAGTCCCACACACTGCTAGAAGGCCAAATAATTTTTCAGAGCTAGATGCAGAAAAAAATTATATTCAGTTTGCAACCTGATGGAGGTCAGTATAGATGGACTAATAGAACAAGTCCCACACACAGCTAGAAGCCCAAATATTTTTTCAGAGGTAGATGCAGATAAAAATTATTTTTAATTTGCAACCTGATGGAGGTCAGTATAGATGGACTAATAGAGAAAGTCCCACACACTGCTAGAAGGCCAAATATTTTTTCAGAGCTAGATGCAGACAAAAAATTATTTTGAATTTGCAGCGTGATGGAGGTCAGTATAGATGGATTAATAGAACAAGTCCCACACACTGCTAGAAGCCCAAATATTTTTTCAGAGCTAGATGCAGAAAAAAATTATATTCAATTTGCAACCTGATGGAGGTCAGTATAGATGGACTAATAGAATGATGCTATGCCCAAAAGATTTTACTTCACTAGGTGCAGTAAAAAAATTGATATTCTATACACAGGTGGTATATCTTGCAACACAGATAGGCTACTCCACTGACTAACACACTCTGCAATAGGCCAAAAAGGATTAGCTTTGCTAGATTCAGCCAAATGCTGTGAAAAAAACTTGCACAGCACTGGCACAGACCTGCCTTGCAAAAACTGATAGGAACTGATGTAACCTAGTCCTGAAAAGGACTGCAATTACAATTAGTCTTTACTCCCACAATCTATCTATTTAAGAGCACAGACCTGCCTGATAAAAGTCGTAGGAAATGCTGTAACCTAGTCCTTAAAAGGACTGCAATCACAACTATTCCCTACTCCCAAGCTATCTGTAGATTTGTGCGAAAATTGGCTTGAAATTAACAAGGTATAGCGCACAAAGCAACAGCGGTGCCGTCTAACACGCAGCTGCAGCAGTGAGAAAATGGTGTCGGCGGGGAAAATGGCTTGGTCTTATAGGGCAAGGACATGTGACATACACTGCCAATGACACATGCCCTTGCTTGTGTGAAAAAAAGCACTTCGCTCCGTGTGTGCGCTGCTGATAGGCTGACAGATTGCACCTCCCCACTGTAAATGCGGGAAAGAGAAAAAAAAATGGAGATCTTCATTATTCCTGCAGAGATCCATCCCCTGCCCCTCCCCCCACCCCGCTGTACACTCAAACTGCGTATTAACATTAATTTTCATCATTACTGAGAAAAAATCCAGTTATGATTTTGGTGCACGAACAGTTATCGAACATAACCTCGAACAGCCGAATTTTTCTCAAATCGTTCGTGTTCGCCGAACGGCTCGAACACCGCCCAAAACAACTCGAATTTGAGATTGGCGAACAGTTCGAGTCGAACAACGCTCCTCTCTAGTCAGGAATTGCCTCCTCATCGTGCATATGACTATTCTATTAACCTGATCTGGGAGCTAAACTACCAAAGTCCAGACTATATAATCTTAGAGAGACAAGTCATGAAGGATTTCTTTGCGGAAAGTCTGGAGAAGGGACACATTAGGCCCTCATCTTTGCATATAGCGGCAGGGTTCTTCTTTGTGAAGAAAAAGATGGCCTTCTACGTTCCTGTTTAGATTTCCGTGAATTAAATCAAATTACCATCCGAGATCCATACCCTTTTCCTCTGATTCCTGCTGTGTTTAGCCAGGTTGTAGGAGCTAAGATATTCTCCAAGTTGGATTTAAGGGGAACTTACAATCTGGTTAGAATCAGAGAAGGGGACGAATGGAAAACAGCATTCATTACCCCTGAAGGGCATTTAGAGAGTCTGGATTTGCCTTTCGGTCTGACCAATGCACCTGCGGTGTTCCAACATTTCCTAAATTATATTTTCCATCATTTGGTGGGCAGGTTTGTGGTAGTCTACTGGACGATATTTTGGTTTACTCACCTGATTTTGAGTCATATCGGGAGCATGTTAAACAGGTGCTTCAGATATTAAGTGATAACAAACTAAATGCCAAACTAGAAAAATGTGTTTTCCCCATCCAGAAGGTACAGTTTTTAGGGTATCTGTTGTTATCTTTGGGTTTTTGGATGGATCTGGAGAAGATCTGTGCTGTCCTTAATTGGGACTGTCTGAGAACCTGAAGGCTCTACAACGTTTTCGGGGCTTTACTAATTTTTACCGGGAATTCATCCAAAATTACTCAGTAAACCCCTTACTGACATGACTAGGAAGGGGTCTGATTTTTCCAAATGGTCGGATGCCTCCTTCCAGACTTCTTCCTCCCTAAAGAACTGTTTTGCCATGCAACCTATACTCAGTCAACCCGATGTTTCCCAACCCTTTATTGTGGAAGTTGATCCATCGGAGGTGAGGGTTGGGGCTGTGTTGTCTCAGGGCCCATCCCTTGGTAAATGGTGTCCATGCGCCTTCTTTTCTAAGAAATTGTCTTCGGCTGAGAGAAATTATGACGTGGGTAATAGGGAACTTTTGGCGATCAAATTGGCGTTCAAAGAATGGCGACATTGGTTGGAGGGGGCTGTCCATCCTATTACTGTTAATACTGACCATAAGATCCTGTCATGTCTTCAATCAGCTAAATATCTCAACCCAGGGCAAGCTAAATGGTCTCTGTTTTTTACTAGGTTCAATTTTGTTTTCACTTTTTTTCAAGGGGTCAAAAATGTCAAGGCTGATGCTTTGTCCTTGGTGGTGTTGACCATGAGAACCCTGCCCCGAGTTTGCAAAAAGGGGTAGTCATTTCGGCATTGTACCCTGAACTGAAGGGTGAGGTGTTGGAGGCCCAGGGGGACGCCCCTGCCTTCTGCCCTTCAGGAAGGTTATTTGTACCATCTAATCTGCGCCTCAAAGTAATTAAGGAACATCACAACTCTGTGCTTGCTGGTCATCCAGGTGCTAAAGCAACTGCAGATCTCCTCTCTCATTGTTTTTGGTGGCCGGGGTTGCATCGGGATGTGGTTGAACACGTATCTGCTTGTAGTATTTGCACGCGTTCTAAAGTATCGATACCCATCTGTCTGGTACTCTTCTTCTGCTACCTATTCCTAGCAGACCATGGACACATTGTTCCATGGATTTGATTACTGATCTGCCGGTATCTGCAGGCAAAACTGTGGTTTTAGTGGTTGTAGATAGGTTCAGTAAAATGGTTCACATCGTCGCATTACTGGCACTTCCAAATGCTAAGACTCTTGCTCAAGTGTTTATAAATCAGATCGTGAAGCTTCATGGGAGTCCCTCCGATGTGGTATCAGATCGGGGGACCCAGTTTGTTTCCAAGTTCTGGAAAGCATTCTGTTCTCGACTGGGGGTGCAACTGTCCTTTTCCTCTGCCTTTCATCCTCAGTCGAATGGACAGACCAAGCGCATTAATGGGAATTTGGAGACTTATCTCAGGTGTTATGTCTCCAAAAATCAGGAGGATTGGGCATCCTACTTACCACTGGCAGAATTTGCTATTAATAATCATCGTTAAGAATCTACTGGTAGTTCACTGTTCTTTGGTGCATACGGTTACCATCCACAGTTTGGTACTTTTAGTGGGGGAGGGGCTTCGGGAGTTCCTGCAGAGGAATGTTTTGCTTCATCGCTCTCCTCGGTGTGGCGGGGGGTTCTGAGTAATTTGAAGATCATGAGAGACAGGTGCAAACGTATGGCTGACAGGAAATGCTTGCCCGATCCGGACCTGAATGTGAATGACTTTGTGTGGTTGTCTACCAGGAATATCAAGTTGAAGGTTCCTTCTTGGAAGCTGGGACCTAGGTTTATTGGTCTCTATAAAATAACCACCGTCATATACCCAGCATCATTTCGTCTTGAGCTACCTCAGACCCTTAAGATCCACAATGTCTTTCACAGGTCTCTACTCATGAAATATGTGTAACCTCTTGAGTCCTCACCCCTACCGCCGCCCCCAATAACGGTTGATGGTAATCTGGAGTTTCAGATTTTGATGATTGTAGATTCCCATCTCCAACATCATTCCCTACAATACTTGGTGCACTGGAAAGGTTATGGTCCAGAGGAGTGCATGTGGGTTTCAGCATCAGAGGTGAACACTCCCAGGCAGGTTTGTTTATTCCACACCTCTTTTCCTGAGAAACCTGGTCCTGAATGTCCAGAGGTCACTGGTAGTAGGGGAGGGGTACTGTTACAGCTGTGTCAGATGTAACAGACAGTCGCTCTGCAGCTGGCTGCAGAAGATCACTTTGTTTGGCACTGCAGACATCTTCTTATATCTGTCTTACTTTGGGACCCAGCGGCTACCTCCTTCCTGCTCTGATTAACACCCTGGCCTGGGTGTTTAAATACTTTCAGTTTGCTGCAGACAGGTGACGGTGATATTCACATGTTTCCTTGTGAAGGCTTGGAGCTATTTCAGTCAGCTTACTTCCTCTCTGGTGGTTTGGAGGATGTTTGGTGTAATCTCTCTGAAGTCTGATCAAGCTAAGTTTCTCCCCCCTGTGCTTGTCTCCCTTGTTGTCCTTAGTTTATAGTGGGGACTGACAACTGCTCATCTTCCCCCCTTACCTATCTAGGACCCAGCTCTAGGGATATACAGGGCTTAGGTTTCCTGTTCGGTGATTGGTGAGGAACCAATATAGGGACGGTAGGGGAGACAGGGTGATATTAGATTAGCATAGGGGTCTCCACTCCCCCTTTCCCTAGTGTCTGGGATCCCTTTCCCTCATCCCTTTGTGTTGCACTTAATCTTACCTACACCGTGCATGACAGCTCTGTTCTATTGACCTCAAAGATACCGTTCTCTTTTGGTTTTCCTCCTATGTCTCTGATTGTTCCTTCACTGTATCTTTTGCTGACTCCTCTCCTTTTCCTCTTACTGTCGCAGTTCCTCAAGGTTCAGTCTTAGACCCCCTTCTGCCTATACAATGCCCCTGTTGGACAAACAATCAATAGATTCAGTTTTCAGTACCATATCTATGTTGATGACATACAATTATACACATCGTCTGATGACATCGCTCCTGCATTATGACAAAATACCAATGATTGTCTTTCCGCTGTCTCTAACATTATGTTCACCCTCTATCTAAAACAGAATCTGTCAAAAATTGAACTCCTTGTGTTTCCTCCCTCCACTAACCTACCTATGCCCGCTATTACCATTTCTGTGTGTGGTTCTACCATTACTCCCTAGCAATATGCCAGCTGTCTTGGAGTCATATTTGACTTGATTTGATCTTTCCTTCACTCCCCACATCTGATCACTTGCTCGCTCATGTCACCTACACCTTAAAAACATCTCTAGAATTTGACCTTTTCTTATCTTTTACTTGGCAAAAACTTTTACTGATGCTCTTACTCATTTCTGTCTGGACTATTGCAACTTTCTACTAATTGGTTTCCCTCTTACTAAACTCTCCTCTCTCCATTCCATCTTGAATGCAGCAGCCAGGATCATATTCCTTTTCAACTGCTACACCGATGCCTCTAGCCTGTGCCAGTCGTTGCACTGGTTGCCCATTCGCTGCAGAGTTCAATATAAACTTATCACTCTCACCCATAAAGCATTCTATGGTTTAACACAACCCTTCATCTCCTCCCTCATCTCAATCTACTATCCTATCCGTGCTAATTTCCCTATGTATGGCTTGTATTGGGTGAAAGAGGTTATTTGATAATTTTCCTCAAAGCATCAAAACAGCTATGATTCCTGTAACACGTTTAGTATTACATAAAAGAAATACACCAAGAAATGGGCATTATAACTATGCAAAAATTAACCGATTGATGTTTGTAGGGATGTAAAATTCCATAATGATGCAAAGAAGCACATGTCCTAGAAAGAGATTAAGGAAAGCAAAGTATATGAAGGATGCACCCATGATGGAAATTTCGATTATATTTATGACACACATTCATTTAGGATAAATTGTGTGAAATTACCTTCATCTGATATTAGAGGTCACATTAGTTTTGTTTTAGAATTAAGATGTAGATAACCCAAATAATAAGTTACTGTTTTGTTTGAGGCTTAACAATAATAGTTATGTAGTTATGTCATTGACATCATATTCTTTGTTTTTCATGTAAATTAAGTTCACAAATAATGATACAGCTATCATTAATTCACCTGAAAACAACGTTTATTGATTATTGGTTAAAATACCCAAAAAGACAAACACAAAAATATATCAGTCCTCAGATACAGATGCCAATCTAGTAGTCATCCTAAATAGTAGATAGAGGATAAACTATGATAATGATGGATAGTCCATGTAGATCTGATAGTATAAGGGGACAGACAGGAGACTAGTACCAGTAAATCTTACAGTAATACAAATTATTTCCCTACATCCAATCCCTGCCTATGCTTTGGAGATTGGCACCCTAAATATGCTCAAGCTTGCGCCCCCACTCGATAGTGGCTGGCCCTAATGGACCCTAGCCTACCTGTAACCAAGAAATGTATGATATATACGTAGGGCCACTAATATAGCCCCTAAACAACGCCTTATTCCTTGTTTACAGAAGAAAACGTAAGACCAAATATACTACTGATAGGGTAATATGTGTACTTAAACATATTGTGGGCAATTCATCTGTAATAATAAAGATTACTAAATATATATAGAAAATCCAAATAAGAAACAACTCCTTAAATCATGCAATATATGCACACAACATGTGTCCAATAGCTTTAAAGGCCCACATGTTGAAGAGACAATCCTAATTCCTTCAATAAACTGCAAACTGTTAGGAATTGTTGTTCTGTGCTCCCACCTGGGAATGGATCGGGTCCGGTGCTACGCTACTCCAGTTGCAGGTGCCGCCGTTGTCCTGACCCTGGAGGCGGAGCTACTACGAACGCAGGGAAACCATTCCAATCTTATGGAATATTGCGTTCTGGAGCAGTAGGATGTCTGGGGCGTTGGACGCCGTATCTCCCACAGATTTCACTGCCCAGGGAACATGGGACGCCGTGTTCCCCGGTTGCCAGGCAATGCAGGACGCAGCTGTGTCTGGCACAAGGCAGTGGTGGGATTGTGTCCTTTCTGCTGTGGAAGTTAGCAGGGAGTGGTTGTCTGGGGATGATTGGGAGGTGTTCAACATCTGATCATTTCCTTCAGCTTCAGGCTTGCTATTTAACCCTGTTCCCTACTTAGTTCTTTGATGTTTATTGCAGTTTCTATGTGCTGTGGTTGTGAGTAGTGCTAGCAGTATTGGTTGCTATCTTTTCAGAGTTTTTCTTAGGGGTCTACGCTCTCTCTCTATTTTACACTCCCAGGGGTTCTTGCAGAGGTACCCATCTGATTATTGACTAGGCACTAGCCGCATCACCAGATGTCAGCTGACCGGCAAAAGTGGGCCTGGGAAGGGCTCTGCCAAAGTCCCCCTTTCATTTACTGAGAGCTGGGTGAAGAGTATTCCCGGCCCTCAAGGGCTCACCTAGCTGGGCAGCTTGCGCCAAGAGCGTCTATGACTGCACCTCTGCTGGTTTGATGTCAGTCTTGCTGGGTCTTTCTGCGTTAGTGCATAACACAAACTACATGTGCCAGAAAATGTATCTGTCCACATGACGAGTTTCTTCTTATGATACCGGTTCATCACAAGGCCACACTGAAGGATATAGTGAACACACTCAGTGCCAGTTGTCGCTTTCAGGCAGGATGGATTAACATGGTTTGAATGTACTTGGACTCTCCCACGTTGCAAAATATCTCTGTAAAGGGAATCTGTCACTAAGTTTTTGTCACCTAATCTCAGAGCAGCATAATGTGTGGACAGATACCCTGATTTCAGAGATGTGTCACTTACTGGGTTGCTTGCTGTAGTTTTGATAAAATCATTGTTTTATCGGAAGGAGATTATCACTAGTTGTCAGTGGAGTTGATAGGGTTATAGAAAGCTCAACATTGGACGATCTGGTGGATCTGTAGCAGAAAAAACATTGATTTTATAAAATTGATGGCAAGGATACCAGTAAGTGATACATTGCTGGAATCAGGGTTTCTGCCCCTACATCATGGATCTCTCAGATGGGGTAACAAAAACTGGTGTCAGATTCCCTTTCATAGCATATGCAGTTTGTAATGTGAAATCTATTGGAAGATCCACTTTAACTTCTCAAATATAATTTAAATTTGCCGAAAAAGCCATTTGAAAATGGCTAGCCAAGCAGAACTTCATGACTTAAGAAAAATGCTTTCTTACTAGACAATGGAGCAGACAAACAATAGGTTCTCCTATATCTCATCTGCACAAGCACATCTATCTATGCGTAGCAAACTTCATTCAAGGGTTCCAAGATAAATGTATACAAATTGCCTGTCACTCAGAAAATGTCTTGTATTCTTGCTTACTCTTCATTTCTCTTGTTTTTGCATTTTGACATTTGATTTATGTGGTGAAAACATAGAAATGCATGATCTCTCCACCGTCAAGCCTGTAGGACTACAAACCAAGCGCACCATGAACAAAACATTATTCCTTGGAAAGAGTAGACAGACAGTAATTCCTTTGAGCAATGTTAGCTTCATGCACAGGTGCACGAACAGTACAGGTAGATCAAGTTACACTGCATTGTTTGAGGCATTTTTTCAATGCTGAAGCAATTTACATCATTGGTGGAGCAGCCAAATCTCCTGCTTCCTCTCATTTTATTCTTGTGTTACTGTAAACAAAGCTTACCTTGCTTTAAATTATATACTTACAAAATTATCCAAATAGGAATAAATATATGTATCGCTAGTTTTTTGCAACGGAATAGATATCAGTTTAGCCTGTTCAAGTACAAGCCATTTACCAAAACAGACACATTTCAAGTTTTTTCTTACATGGGAATTAAAGGCCTATAACTTTTTTTCTCATTTGGATATTCAAATAAATTTTGCATCCTTTATGTGATAAGTGGGGGATCATTTTTGTTATTTTCACACTCTTTTATTTATTTATATATAATAGTAGTAAAATATAGGAATCGTGTGTTTTTAGCACATTAAAAAAATTATATTCACAAAGGATTACTGAAATACATTTTAAATTTTGTTCCACTTTCCACAACAATAATTTTTCTATATCAAACATGATCTTTGGGTGTTTATTTATTTTTTTTTCAAACATGGGGCTAGTAACACAAAAAAGTGTATTATACCTCCTTCCCTGCCTCTTCCACCTACACTGCCACCTCCACCTCCTCCTCCACTTAGACCTCCGCCTCCAGGTTCTAGATTGTTATTTTTTTTTTCAATTCTATGTTCTTTTAAGTCATTTCCTAAAAAAAAAAAACAACAAAAAAAAACAAACAACAAAAACAGTGTTGGATATGTCCTCTCCTGCCTCTTCCACCTACACTGCCACGTCCACCTCCACTTACTCCACCCCCTCGTCCACTTGGACTTCCGCCTCCTGCTTCTAGATGGTTATTGATTAGTGCTGAGCGAGCATGCTCGACACTGCTCGGTACTCGCCCAAGCACCTCACTACTCGGGATGTTCGGCGAGCACCGAGTATTTCCGGGTTACTCGGGTGGGAGCTCGGGTCTCCGCCCTGCACGTTTTGCGCTCTTTACAGAGTCAATGAACATGCAGGGATTGCCAGCCAGTCACTGTAATGCCACAGCTGTGTTGTTTGTGGGCATTACAGTGATTGGCTGGCCGCACAGCGTCACATTGAGTATTTTAAACCGGACGCCGCCATCTTGGACACAGTCGCTCCAGATCAGACAGTGTAGGGTCAGTGCTGCAGAGCTAGGGAGAGATTTATACTGCAAAATAGTTAGTGTAGGGTCTCTAAATCCTGCCAAATCAAACAAACAGTCCTTCTCAGGACTAATTTCCATCCCAGATATCAGGCAGGCAGGCAGGCAGGCAGGCTGTATAGGAGATGTAGTGGTTCTACCAACAAACACTGCATTACAGTCCTGTGTGCTCCTACTGGTCAAATTGCAAGACTTATCCCCAGGTCTCAGGGGCCAGGAAAAATCCTTTTCTTTTCATCTAAATCCTGTATTTTTTTTTTCCTCAGTCAGACTGTACAACTACACGTCTTATTAACCTATTGGCATTCCCCCCCCCAAAAAAAATTGAGTGTGTCTGTGACTGTTCAGACACCAATATATCTGTTTAAAATATTCTGGTGTAGGCCAGATGACTAGAAGTTTGGTTTTGCAGTTCCAATGTTCAAATCTCTGTATTATGCAGCTTTTGGCCTTTTTTACATAAATAAAACAGTAATAGTGTCTCCCTGACTGATCAGACACAAATATATCTGTTTAAAATATTCTTTTTTGTTTTTTTTTCCTTAGCCAGACTGTACAAATACCCGTCTTATTAACCTTTTAGTATTCCCCCCCCCCCACAAAAAAAAATTGACTTTGTCTGTGAGTGTTCAGACACCAATATATCTGTTTAAAAGAGTCTGGTGTAGGCCAGAGAACTAGAACTGTGGTTTTTCCTCTACCACGGTTCAAATCTGGATGTTATCAACCTGCTTGCCTTTTTACCATAAAAAAACAGTTTTAGTGTGTCGCTGACTGTTCAGACACCAATATATCTATTTTAACAAGTCTGGTATACACCAGGAAATTATAACTGTGGTTTAGCAGTTCCACAATTCAAATCTCTGTATTATCCACTTTTTTGTCTTTTTTGCATAAAAAAAAACATTTTCAGTGTCTCGCTGACTGTTCAGACACCAATATATCTGTTTTAAAAGAGTCTGGTGTAGGCCAGAGAACTACAACTGTGGTTTTCCTCTTCCACGGTTGAAATCTCCTTTTTATTACCCTTTTGCCATTGATAGTGCGAGTGTAAGCTATTTTACTTCATTTACAATGGGCAAGGCGCGTGGCAATGGAAGTGGAAGTGGATGTTCTGGTGATGGTGCGTGCAGAGGATGGGCCGTGGCCAAGGTGAAAATGTGCCACAACCAACAGCCTCATCTTCTCGCTCCCAGTTCTTGACCGAATTACTAGGGAAGAACACAACAGCACCACTAATTCGAACTGATCAGTGTAAACAGGTTATTAATTGGATAGCAGATAATACTTCCAGTGAACTGGGCACTACCTCCTCCGGTCTGTCTTCCACACGGTCAAGTGTTAGTAGCCGTGAGTCTCGACTGCATACTCCTCCTCACCCTGATGCTCCTTCCTCCCACCATGCCGAATGTCGTCAGACAGCAACTGATCCCACACTTGGACACTCTGAAGAGCTGTTCACTGGTCCATTTCCATATTTGTGCCCTTCGCCTGCTCCTCTTGAACTGGTGGAAGAGGAGATTCCATGTAGCGATGGCCAAATATTTGAACAGCCACGGCCACAGGAAGGCGACGCTGGCAATTTGTCACAAGAGGTGGACGATGACGAGACACAATTGCCACGAAGTGAGGAGGAGGACCGTGGTGCAGAAGTGGAAGAGGAGGAGGTGGTGGATGATTTAGTAACTGACCCAACGTGGCAGGAGGACACGCAGAGCGAGGCCAGCAGCACCAAGGGGGAGGTAGGCAGAGTGCCTAAACAGGCAGGAAAAAGCAGTGTGGTGGCCGCAGACAGAAGGCGGGCAACCGTTACCCGAAAAACCAACACGAGAGACGTTGCCAGTACAACCGGTAGGACTTCCAGAGTCAGGAATTTTTTTAAAGACTCTGCTGATAACCCCAATAAGGCCATTTGTACCACCTGCCAGGCCAGCATCAGTAGGGGTAACAAGACTACCAGCCTGACCACCACCAGCATGATCAGACACATGGCAGCAAAGCACCCGACTTTGCGGGGCGAACTCCAGGGTCCACGACCAGTGTCAGCGGGTGTCACCACTGCTTCTTCCACTGTTGTGCATGTAAGAGAACCCCCTGTTGTGCGTGCAAGGCAATCCCCTGTCCATACTGCATACAAAGATGCCCCCTCCTCTCAGTCTTCACTTGTTATGGCAGTTTCTCAAGAAACAGCATCAACGTCCACGTCCCACCGCAGCGTTCAATTGTCCATATCCCAGAGCTTTGAATGAAAGCACAAATTCGCATTCAACGCCCCACAGGCCACAGTCCTAAATTCACACATTTCACGACTGCTTGCGTTGGAAATGCTGCCTTTTAGGCTGGTGGAGGCAGAATCCTTCCGCAACCTTATGGGGGTGGCCGTCCCTTGGTACTCAGTCCCCAGCTGACACTATTTTGCACGGTGTGTCATCCCCACACTACACAAGCACGTGTCCCAAAACATCTGCCGTGCCCTCAACAACGCAGTTACTGGGAGAGTCCACCTGACAACGGACACGTGGACAGGTGCTTGCGGCCAGGGACGGTACATCTTCCTGATGGCACACTGGGTAAACATAGTGGAAGCCGGGACCCAGTCGGACCTTGGGTTGGAACACATCCTCCCCACACCGAGGATTGCGGGCCCTATGTCAGTCAGAGTTGCCCCCACAGTGTTCAGATCATGCACATCATCCCCCTCCTCCTCCTCCTCATGTTCAGCCTCCATCTCAGATAACAACATCAGTTACAAGCTGGAAGCACTGCAGTACAGCCTCAGCCAAGCGGCAACAGGCTGTGCTGAAACTCATAAGCTTCGGTGATAAACTTCACACTGCTTGTGAGTTGTTAACAGCTGTGAAAGAGCAGGCAGATCTGTGGCTGCGACCGCTGAACCTACATCCAGGCATGGTCGTGTGTAACAATGGCCGTAACCTGGTGGGGGCTCTGAGGCGAGGCGAGGCGAGATCACACACGTACCATGCCTGGCTTATGTGCCTAACCTCGTGGTTCAGCGGTTTCTTAAATCGTACCCCGAGTTGCCAGATCTGCTTGTCAGCTCATTTTCGGAAGTCGGCTACCGCTTCCGCCGCCCTTGCTGTGTTGCAGCAGCGTTTGCAGCTTCCGGCACACCGTCTGGTGTGTGATGTGACCACACGTTGGAACTCTACATGGTGCAAAGGATTTGTGAGCAGAAGAGAGCAGTTGTGGAGTACCAGCAGCAACAAGGCCATCGATATTCAGGTCAGACTCCACATATAAGACCTCAGAAGTGGACCTGGATGTCGGACATATGTACCATCCTGACAAACTTTGAGGAGTCCACCAAGATGGTGAGTGGCGATGATGCCGTCATTAGCGTCAGCATCCTACTTGTCTGTCTTTTGCAACACTCTCTGCAGAGAATTAAAGAGGAGGCATTGCAGCCAGAGTATGATGAGATGGATCAAGAAGCCGTAGTGGTTCATTATACAATGCCCAGCCTCATCTCATCCCAATGTGCATTGGGGGACAATGAGGGAGTGAAGTAGGAGGAGGAGGAAGAACAGGAGCTGGTATCATGCGCTGTAGACGGTAGTACCTGTACAACTGTCATACCGTTGGTTCAGCGTGGGTGGTCTGAGGACAGGGGGGAGGAGGAGGAGGAGGAGGAGAGCATGGTCAGTCGTCATCTTGGTGAGGACACTGAAGTCTTGCCCGTTACCAGTCTGGCATGCATGGCTGACTTTATGTTACGCTGCCTTAACCGTGACCATCACATTGTCAAAATGTTGGGTGACAGTCATTACTGGTTGGTGTCACTTTTAGACTACAAGGAGAACTTTCACTCTCTTATTCCTGAGGTGGAGAGGTCTACAAAAATGGGGCAGTACCAGAAGGCCCTTGCTGCAGAACTGTTAAAAAAACTCCCATCTGAACACGCCAGTGGCAGAGGTCACAGTTCGTTGACCAACCAAGGCGTACAAGCAAGAGAGACGCAACTCCAATCCAGCAGAGGCAGGGGAACACTGTCAACATTCTGGAACAGTTTTCTGAGACCCGCCCAGCTCACAGGCTCTGAGGCGCGGGGTACTCTCAATAGGAGTGGAAAGTTTCAAAAGATGGTGAGGCAGTACCTTGCCGACCGTACCAGCGTCCTCCGTGATTCCTCTGTGCCTTTTAATTATTGGGTATCCAAGCTGGACACTTGGAATGAACTCGCTCTGTACGCCTTGGAGGTCCTGGCCTGCCCTGCTGCTAGCGTGTTATCGGAGCATGTTTTTAGTGCCGCTGAGGGAATTATAACTGATAAGCGCAGTCGCCTGTCAACTGACAATGCTGACAAGCTGAACCTTATCAAAATGAACAGGGGCTGGATTGGGCCATCACCACCAAATGACAGCAGAGTGACATGAAGTCAAATCCACTGTGTTGTTTCGGGAGGTTTATTCCCATGGATTGCTTCACACCCACTCATGGGTATATGCTTCCTCATTTCGGCTGTTTTTTGCTCTTCTCCTTATCCTCTGCCTCCACCACCACTATACCACCAGGGTGACCATGGTCCGTGTCGCCAGCATTGCAAGTTCCTCCGTCCTAATTTTTGGAAGCTTTTGCTTGGAAGGCATAGGCAAAGACTATGGGACACCCACTCCCCAATAATGGAAATAATGTTTTTAATATGCTATACTGCATGGCTCTTGAAAGGGGCATTAAAATCTTCTTGTTAAGCTACTGTGACCTCCACGTCTATTCCACGGGGCATTGTTATTGTCTTTTTATTCCACTGCGACCTCCACCACTCTTGCAAGGGGCATTAAAACAGTCTTGTTAAGCTACTGTGACCTCCACGTCTCTTCCACGGGGAATTGATATTATCTTTTTATTCCACTGCGACCTCCACCACTCTTCCAAGGGGCATTAAAACCGTCTTCTTAAGCTACTGTGACCTCCACGTCTCTTCCACGGGGCATTGATATTGTCTTTTTATTTCACTGCAACCTCCACCACTCTTCCAAGGGGCATTAAAACCGTCTTGTTACGCTAATGTGACCACCACGTCTCTTCCAAGGGGTATTAAAATCATCTTGTTAAGCTACTGCGACCTCCACCACTCTTCCAAGGGGCATTGATATTGTATTTTTATTACACTGCGACCTCCACCACTCTTCCAAGTTGCATTAAAACCATCTTGTTAAGCTACTGTGACCTCCACCACTCTTCCAAGGGGCATTAAAACCATCTTGTTAAGCTACTGCAACCTCCACAACTCATCCACGGGGCATTGATAATGTCTTTTTATTCCACTGCGACCTCCACAACTCTTCCAAGAGGCATTGATATTGTCTTTTTATTCCACTGCGACCTCCACCACTCTTCCAATGGGCATTAATATTGTCTTTTTATTCCACTGTGACCTCCACGTCTCTTCCAAGGGGCATTATAACTGTCTTGTTAAGCTACTATGACCTCCACGTCTCTTCCAAGGGGCATTAAAACCGTCTATTTAAGCTACTGAGACCTCACATCTCTTCCACGGGGCATTGATATTGTCTTTTTATTCCACTGCGACCTCCACCACTCTTCCAAGGGGCATTAAAACTGTCTTGTTAAGCTACTGCGACCTCCACCACTCTTCCAAGGTGCATTGATATTGTCTTTTTATTCCACTGTGACCTCCACCACTCTTCCAAGGGGCATTAAAACTGTCTTGTTAAGCTACTGCGATCTCCACCACTCTTCCAAGGGGCATTAAAATTGTCTTGTTAAGCTACTGCGTCCTCCACCACTCTTCCAAGGGGCATTGATATTGTCTTTTTATTCCACCGTGACCTCCACGTCTCTTCCAAGGGGCATTAAAACCATCTTGTTAAGCTTCTGTGACCTCCACATCTCTTCCAAGGGGCATTAAAACCGTCTTGTTAAGCTACTGTGACCTCCACGTCTCTTCCAAGGGGCATTAAAACCGTCTTGTTAAGCTACTGCGACCTCCACCACTCTTCCAAGGGGCATTGATATTGTCTTTTTATTCCACTGCGACCTCCACCACTCTTCCAAGGGGCATTAAAACCGTCTTGTTAAGCTACTGTGACCTCCACGTCTCTTCCAAGGGGCATTAAAACCATCTTGTTAAGCTACTGTGACCTCCACGACTCTTCCAAGGGGGCATTAAAACCGTCTTGTTAAACCACTCTGAACTCCACAGCTCTTCCAAGGGGCATTGAAATGTTGTTTTTAATTAACTCAAATCTCCTCGACTCTTCCAACGGGCATTGCATTTCCTCCTAATTTTAGTCAGCTTTTGCTTTTCAATGCATATGCGAACACTAAGGGAGACCCACTCCCCAATAATGGGTAGTATGTTTTTAGTACGCTGTAATTCACGTCTGTTTCAAGGGGCATTGCAGTTCCTCATAATTTTTGGAAAGCCTTCCATTCACTGCTTAGGCCAACAGTGTACAGGAGACCCAGTTGCTATCAATGGAAAAAACGGTTTAGTTAAGGCCCTCTGACCTCCATGTCACTTCCAAGGGGCATTGGAGTGCCTCGAAATTTTTGGTAGGCATTGCACTCACTGTATGCCCTATAACTGTGTAGCCGAACCACTCCTTTTGGTACAGAAACATATCCTACAAGACATGTGTGGTTGACTGGCCTGATATTGATGTGAATGGTCCCTGTTCCTCCTGCTCTTTCTCCTCTGCCACCACCTCATCCATCATTCATCACCTGAAGCTTTGTTTTAACGGGAGTCATAGAACTGAGATAGCAGCAGGAAAACATCCAGCAATCCTTGGAGGAGGTAGGATATGCATCAAAGCGCTGACCACCTAGCCGCTACTACATACATGCGCTTGCATTTCAAGGAACAGAAAGCTAAGGAGATGGATGGCCTCATGATCATGAATAATTTACTCGTTGTGTAGGAGGCCGACCACTGCTGCTGTCTACCTTCTGAACTTTGCGTTGAAGCCTGATTGACCCAGGACCCGCAATCCCCTATATTTGTAGGACGTGTTGCATCCCAGTGTCCAACTGTTTACCGGATTCCACAATATTAACCCAGTGTGAAGGCGTCAGTGAGATGGCCCTTCCCTGGCCACATTCACTTGTCCACGTGTTTGTGGTTAGGCTGTCCTTCAAATAGGGGCGGCTGGGGACTGTTTATGGACACCCGGCCACCCCCAGGCAGCTGGGGACCATGTGAGGGCACCCGGCCGCGGGGCAGCTGGGGATCAAGTTTGGACACCCGGTCGCCCCCTGGCGACTGGGGACCAAGCGTGGACACCCGGCTGCCGGGCGGCTGGGGACTGAGTGTGGATACCAGGCCGCCGATGCAGCCATGACGTGGTAGCCAGATTCAGCCTCCACATGCCTAAAAGGCCCAATTTCAAGTGCAAGCAAGCAAGCAGTATGGTATTGAAGCCTGGGGGTGGGTGGGTGGCAGGCTGCATACTTGCGCTTGCATTGTAAGGAATGGGGGAGGTACAATTGAACACTGCCCTGGGACAAGGACTTGCACAGGGATAGTTGAAAGTCTGCATCTTCTGATGCGGCAAGGATCACTTCTGATGGACACACTTTTAGGCAGTGACCTGGGTGTCAGAGATGCTTCCGGGGGTCTTCCCCATGCTGTTCCCATGTCTTTTCAGCACTGTATGCATGTGTCACACAGCACATGGCCAGATAAGGTTGTAAAATGTTAAAATGATATTTCCTGGTGAATGCATTTGTCACGGTTGAAAGCAATACAAAAGTGCAAAAACGGATAAAAAATGCTACTTGTGAACATAGCCCAAGGTGTGGAGGAGTATTTTTGTTTTTGGTTATTTATTTTACCTTATACACAAGTCTTTACCCTGGAAAGGATGTTCCTTAACATATTTCACAGGAAAGCAGTTTCAGTTTCGGTTTTGAACGTTTTATTGTGAGCCCGTAAAAGTGGCTTAATACCTCTGACCACGTTGTTGACAGCAGTGACCTGGGGGTCAGAAATGCTTCCTGGGGCGATCCCCATGCTGTCCCCATGTCATTTGAGCACTGTTACTATCGTTTTGGGCACTTTTTAGACTTTCTACAGACTGCCGTAGGTGCCGCCGCAAAAATGCTCTGGTCTCCCATAGACTAACATTGGGCTCGTTGCTCGGGTCGAGCACCCGAGTAT
This sequence comes from Phyllobates terribilis, assembly GCF_046119375.1. Classification (NCBI taxonomy): domain Eukaryota; kingdom Metazoa; phylum Chordata; class Amphibia; order Anura; family Dendrobatidae; genus Phyllobates; species Phyllobates terribilis. The sequence goes on along the minus strand of NW_027362761.1, from coordinate 403,177,166 downwards.
CACGGTGAGCTCGGCCCGAGCTTCAAGCACCCGAGCATTTTAGTTCTCACTCAACACTATTATTTATTTATGTTTTTAATTCCGTGTTCCAAGTCCATTCCCTAAAAAAAACAAAACACAAAAACAGTGTTCAATATCTCCTCCCCGGACTCTTCCACCTATACCGCCATATCTACCTACACCTACGCCACTTCCTTCTCCACTTGAACCTCTGCCTCCTGATTCAAGATTATTTATTTATTTATTTAATTCTATGTTATTTTATTATTATTGTTATTATTATTGTTACTATTATTATTACTTATTTATATAGCACCATTGATTTCATGCTGCTGTAGGGTTTTCTCACAAACAAAAGTTCATTTTAATCAATGGCTGGGTCTGACCATGTATGGAACATATCACAGCTCCTGGGCAGGGGAGGAAACAAAAGAGTTTACAGACATTTCAGCAGGGGATCACAGCTGATTGTTTTTGTGAGGTAAAAAATTTCACTCCCTGTTTTTAAACAATATTTTACTTCAACGAAAAATCAGCTGCAATCCCCTGCTGTAATGTCTGTTTAGCCTTTTGCTTCTTCCCCTGCCCCGGAGATGTGGTATGATCAAACCATATTCCTGCACGGTCAGACAGAGCTATTGATTAAAATGAACTTTTGTTCATGGGAAAACCCCTTTAAGTCATTTTCCTATCCACATTTGTTTGCAGGGCAATTGTCCTGCTCTTATCCCATAATGCTTCCTTTTGCAGCCCCCAAGCCCTTACTATGACCATTTTTCAGCCATTTAAAAGCACCGAAGTTCAGATCCCCATTGACTTCTATTGGGTCCGGATTCAGAGTCAAGTTCGGATGCCGAACCAAACTTTCAACTACAGTTTGACTGAACCCGATGAACCTGAACATCCAAGAGATAGCTCATCTCTACTCAAAACTCTATTAAAAATTGGTCTAAGTCTGCTACTAACCCATGGAAACCATGGATATTGTTGTTATTTCGGCAGTTTCTGTTGTCATTGTCATGCATTTGCTGTTAAAAAGTAAAAGCCTAATCGTGTCTTGTTGTACACTGTCTTATAGTGCTTCATCTTATAGAAGTTGCATTATAAGCCTGTCTCAGGGTGTCCTTTCTATCAGTATTAGTAAATTTATGAATTCAACAGTTTTTTTGCCAAAGATGTACATACAATATCAGCTCAGGCAAGTGGTGGCTGTGTTACAAGGTAGAGTTCTACCAGTGTAGGGGGTCTGGGGTAGGGTGGATGGGCAGTCAGGGATGTCTGAGGAGTTAAATCACCACCTTAGTGCTGATACAATAGAAATCCATTCCTTCGCCTGCGATGTTTCAGGAGGAACAGGTAACTGAATGGGTGAAGTTGAGCAAATTGTTGTTCCATGACGACAAGTGAGAGGATCACATCAGATACTGAATAAGCTTAATGTGGATACATGGGTGGCTATGTCAATGATTCTTTTGCAGAAATAATGGAAAATACTTGCACTTTAGCCAACTGTAGCAATGAGAGCAAGGATAGCCGCCATATTGCCTGGCTGCTTTCAATCCCATGAGCTAAGGATGTTTGCAGACTAGCCATTTTATCTGCTTAAGAGCAAAAAACTTGCAACATCAACTTGCACCATCATGATCGCTACTGTTGGAAGCAGTTTATCCTCCAGCTGGTGAAGGGTTCGAGGATGATATGTGTGCACTGTCATGATTAAGGTGAGAAGGCTATTTGGGAACCCCTGGGCTTCAAGAGATGTTGCTGTATTGTAGACTGTATATTATGCAAGCTCAAGTCAGCGTGCTACACATCATTGACAGCAAAAGCAGTAGCTGAAACAGTAGCTAACAAGGCAACAGATTCTCAGTTGTGGTATCTACTGCTCTTTTGGAGACTGATTGCTTATCAGGTTTGTTGGTAATTTATGGATCATTGGACAAAGGTGCTATAAGGCCTCTTTCTGTTAGACCCAGTTTGTAAGAAGAGCCATTCTTTGAGGCAAAAGTGAAAGTGGAGATAAAACAGAAAGTTCAAAAGCAGGCCAAACAGTAGTGGGGATGGAGAATGAGTGACCAACTTGGTATAGGGCCATGGGTTGGCCCAAAGCGGAGTCTAAGGTTTGAGATTGTATGTTGAAAAATTACCTAATATCTTCTTGAAGAAAGACAGACAAAGATTTTTACACTACATTTTTTGTGATTTTCTTTATTGGTGTTAGCATGCTTGTACAGGTTTTAGCTGTCCGAGCATGCTGGAAGTTGTTGTTTCACAGCAGCTGGAGAGCCATAGGTTGGAGAGAGAAATTGCAGTGGGCACAACTATAAATATGTATGGAGTTCCAGTCAAGGATATAAAAGTATCCAAAGAAAAACAAAAAGTATATGCAAAAGGAGTACTGAACATCCAAAAACATGAAATTTTATTATGAAACAAATATAACAATTAAAAACACCAAAGGTGTATATGATAACATTTTTCATCCTAAGATAATGTGCAAGAATAGAACACATCCTCAAACCAAAATAATGGATACATATACATAGTCAAAAAACATTACCCCCAAATAATAATAATGAAATACAATTCAAAAAATATTTGAAGAATGGGTGTGTAATAAATATGATGGTTCAGAGCCTAAAAGAGTTGATGAGAGAATATCAAAAGAAAAAAAACACTTGAGGTGTGTAATGTCAACAGCGATATTGGTTAAGCTAAAAAAAACATGCATGATGGAGAAACACTGTAAATAATAGTGCCATCAATCCATAGGTGAAAAAGAAAATAAAGGAGCAAATTTAGCCTACCAGATCTAGAGACAAAGATGAGGTGGAAACAGAGACCCTAGTGTTTTCTTCTTTTTTTTTTGAGGACATGGTGTAGTCTTGCTCATTATATTGGGCTGACATATGTTATTATACACACCTTTGGTGAATTTAATTTTTCTTAATCACTGTGTTATATTTGTTTCATAATCAAGTTTCATTTTTTTGGATGTGCAGTGCTCCTTTTGCATATACTTTTTGTTTTCCATTAGAGAGCCATAGGTTAGTGACCACTGGTCTGCCGATCAACTGTGCATTTCACTTTCAAGGGGGGTCTCTAAAAAGGATTGTCTCAGCTGTTAGGGCATACAGGTGAAACGATGCCCGGGGCGGAAGCTGTAGACGTGTGTCATGTGTTCAACACCCCAGCACATTCTTACAGAAAAGGCGAGAGTTCTGGGTGTGTGTGTATGCTGGCAGTGTTGCTATTGGTACCTTCACCTTCAGGCTGATCCCATTCCACTCCTCACCAGGTCCATTAGACTTCAAGCGCACAAGACAGTAGGCAGTACACTTTACAACTTCTTCTGTCTCCTACAGAGGTACGGTTTTATCAGTTTCAGGTGACACCACTTTACATGTGGACAGTAAATAAGCAGAGCAAATAAGATAACCCTCCATCTTCTTGGTGCAGGGACACACGGGACAATATGTTACGCTGTGCACCCTGCAACCAAACAGCAGTTTGTGATCACTTACAAGGGCTGCTCCTAGAGCCACTTCCCTCTTCAGTGTCCTTTGCTGGGCAGCACCCTGCCTTCACAGGGCCCCTCATGTCTTGCCAACACTGGACTCACTTCTTCCTTTACTTCTCCCACTAATGGATTTCACCCACTTGCCTGCTGAACTGGATGTCAGTCGCCTCTCAAGTTTTTTCACAATTCTTACTGCCTTGTGACGCTCAGCTCCACACTAGTGATGCTCCTCTCCAGAACTCTTCACACTCACTCTCCTTCTCAACTTAAACTTACTTCTTCCTGTTCCTGAAACTACCCAGAGATTCCCAATCCTCCTACTCACTGTGGGCCGTCCTTAAAGATAACTCTCACATAACTATCCTTGTTCCACTATTGCTGAGGAAACTTAACCTTTCACCCAGTTCTGCACAAGAGTAAAAAGGATGACAGTCATCTTGTGGCCTTTAGTTAGCACTGCAGCCCACAGGAAAATTAACACTTCTTACCACAAGAAAATATATTTCACACAATAACCCTTAGCATTTTGCCTCTAAGTCTTCTGGGGGGAACAGGACTCATTGTCTACCCTCTTACGCAGGCATCAAAAAGAGGTAGAGCTACAGTCCATGACCCCACCCACCCTTTTTAGAAAGAGAAATTCTAACAAACAGTAGCTTTAAGTCTGGCAGCCTCGATCCATCCATGTATCTCAGAGTTAATCATTTATTTAAATAGCCACCATGCAATACTACCTTTACTATGACACGGCTCTCCACAGACGGCTCATTTATGAGGCTTCTGATGCAGGACCCATGCCATATAGAACACTTGGATTATATGTTAAGCTGGACATACACATGCGACAGCTATAAGCCAGCTCCGGTTTGACCAGCAGTTATCTCTTCCTAATTACCAATACAGAGGAAAATTCAGCTTAGCTGAGCTATGAAGCATTTTACCTGGAGAGATTGGAGGAAGTTGTTGCCAGATAGCCCAACCATTGTGACTCGTCCCCTGGGCCGTGGGGCACGCGGATCCGGGCGATAGGGAGACGTTGGGGGTAGTAGTAGTGGCGGCCCGGTCCCGCGGCTCAGGGTGGTCAGGCCATTGGTAGTCTGCTACGTACTTCAGATAATGTCCGACTACGCCACCCGTGGATTGCGGTTATTAGGAACCGCCGCTGCAAGGCAGTCCGCTGGGGCTGATGATGGGTGCAGCTGAGGTGATGTGACTCCCCACGGGAAGAGTGCGGCCCCAGGGCAGTGTAGTGGATGTTGGGAGGGATGGTAGTGCGGGTCCCGGTGCTGAAAGTGCTGGAGGCGCGAGAGAGCACACAGACAACGTACTGCAGTCCAATGTCTTTTACTCACAGTTCAGGTAGTCCAGGTCACTTGTGCACAGATAGTGACCGCCCGAGCCGTGCTGCATCCACCAGGTGTGGGGCTCGGTCAACTCCCAGGCAGTTCAGGAGCATGGCACAGGACCCCCTTTAATCCTTTCTCTGGCCTGCCTCACCAGTGACCCACTTTTGTCCAGCTGCCACGGACTTGTGCGGTTAAACGTGGGCCCCGTCCTCCGCTGTCCTATATGGTGCCTTCCTAGCAGGTTTAATGAGGTGTCGCACCAATAGATGATCACGACAACCGGTCTTTGGCTGAGGGTTGTTTCTCCTCCACCAACTTGGGATCCGGTACCCTTAATCTGCCTGACCCTGCACCCTGGATTCTCGAGGGTTCTTAGGGTCCCTTCCACCTTCTTGTTCCTGAGCCCTTCTATTTCTCTGTCTCTCCTTCTCTTTCTCTGTTCCTCTCTGTTCCTTTCTTGTTCCGTTCTCTTGGAGCTGAGATGAGCCAGAATCTCAGCTCCCCTTCACCTCCTCCCCGGCCTCTTCACTAGGACCTCCTGGAGTAGAGCTCCTACAGAGCCTCTACTCCCAGTCTTCTCCTCTGGCTGAACTGACCCAGAACTAAGATGGTGCCCACCTTTTATACCTCCCTCTAGCCATGAGCCCAGGTGACCAGCAACCAATGGGCTCCTTCCTACGCTCAGGAACCGCCCCCTATCTGCCCCTACAGCACTGGGTGTTCCACCCCTCCCTCCCCACTCCAGCAGGGACATGGTCGGTCGTGCCTGCACTTATGTCTAGTGGGAGCACCGTTGAGCTGTCCCTGAGAAATGGGGTGTGTGTGCTGCATGCAGCTAACTGAGCCCTGGTCCATACTCCATCCTTACCCGGGAGTGGAATATCACACCTCTGGTCTGAGGTGCAATACCCCTGTAGCGGCCGAGCCCTCGGGGCGCTACAATTGTATCCCTCATCATTTGTTGGAAAGGAGTCAGGACGCCCCCACACACATTAGATTGTTGCCAACTATAATCTTAGAATCATAGAATGCTTGAGTTGGAAGGGACCTCCAGGGTCATCGTGTCCAACCACCTGCTCTATGCAGGATTCACTAAACCATCTCAAACAGATGTCTGTCAAGCCTCTGAAGACTTCCATTAAAGGAGAACTCACCACCTCTCGTTGCTGCCTGTTCCACTCATTGATCACCCTCACTGTCAAATTTTTTTTTCTAATATCTAATCTGTATCTTCTCCCTTTCAGTTTCATTCCATTGCTTCTCGTGTTTCCATGTGGAATTGAGAATAAGGATGATCCTTCTACACTGTGATATCCCTTCATATGTTTATAGACAGCTATTAGGCCTTCTTTTTTGCAAGCTAAACTTTCCCAGATCCTTTAACCATGCCTCATGGGACATATTTTGCAGTCCGCACACCATCCTGGTACCTCTTCTCTGAACTTGCTCCAGTTTTTCAATGTCCTTTTTAAAATGTGGTGCCCAGAAATGGACACAATATTCTAGATGAGGTCTGACCAAGGAGGAGAAGAGGGGGATAAAAACTTCACGTGATCTAGACTCTATGCTTCTCTTAATACATCCAAGAACTGCATTTGACTTTTTTGCTGCTGCATCACACCATTGACTCATGTGCAGTCTGTGATCTATTAGTATACCCAAGTTTTTTTCACATGTTCAGTTGCTTAGTTCTATTCCTCCCATTCTATAGATGTCATTTTCATTTTTCTTGTCCAGATATGGAATCTTGCATTTCGCCCTGTTAAATACTATTCTATTAGTCGCTTCCTATTGTTCAAACTTATCTAGATCCTTCTGAATCATTTCTCTCTCTTCTCTAGTGTTAGCTAGCCCTCGTAGCTTTGCTTCATCTGCAAATTTGATTTGTTTACCTTCAGTTACCTTATCTAGATAATTTATAAAAATGCTGAACAATACTTGGAACAAGACCGAGCCTTGTGGTACCCCACTTGAAACACTCTTCCAATTTGATGTGCAACCATTTATTATCACTCTTTAAGTACTATCACTGAGCCAGTTATGAATCCACCTAACCGCAGCCTTGTCAATCCCATACTTGGTAATTTTTTCAATAAGGATAGCATGAGATACTTTATCAAATGCTTTGCTGAAGTGGAGATATACTATATCTGCCGCATTTCCCTATCCACCCAGTCAGTGATTCCATCATAGAAGGAAATTAGATTAGTCTGGCATGACTTGTTTGCTTCAAACCCATGCTGGCTCTGATTAATTCCCTCACAAACTCACTGTTTATAGTTAGTGTGGATTCTTTCATTCCTTCTTTACCACAGTGAAGATCAGTTGATGTTACATTTGCTTTCTTAGAGAACACAGATGCAAAATAGGAATTTAAAAAATTCGGCCTTCTCAACATAATTTTTGAACACTTCACCCTTTCTTGCAAGCTTTACTTCATTACTCGCTTTAGCTCTTCTAGTGCTTGCCCTGCATTCCCTGCATTATATTCTTCCTTTGATATGCTCTACTCTGTTTATTTGACAAACATTTATTTTTTCCTTTTTAGCAAGTATTTAAGTTCTGTGTTTATCCATCCTGGTCTTTTTAAATGCTTCCAATTCTTCCTTCTTTTTGGGATTGTTACTGATTGTACAGTGAGAGTTTCATTTAGCAAAAGTTCATAGAGCCCTTTAGAACAAAAGACTTTTTTTTTTATTTATTCCGAACATATTTGTATTTCTTCATATTATTATCAAATTGAGATGTGCAAAATGATTCTCAGGACCCTGATATGGTGTTCACATTGGTACTCCATAGCAGTATTACCAGTGTCCTGAAAACCTCCCTGGTTAACATTCAAATCTTGGCAGCCTGGGGACCAATGGAGTAAAAAGCTGATTCACTCACTAGGCCACATGCAAAGTCATGGTGAAATTTGCCTCTGGCATTTGCAAGGCCAGCCTAGTCACAAGGCTGAATATTCTAACTCTACTGCCAATCTAATTACTTTCTGGCTAACCAGGTTTTCTTTTTATTGTAATATAGCAAAAAATACCATATTCATGAAACAGGGGTCTGCATAGTTTCTACAATACACTACCTTCTTTCTTAAATGTTTCAGTCTGAAAGATTTCAATCAATGTTGAAGTAACGTCCAAGTTCGATACTGAAGTATGATCGTGGGTAGATTAGTGTGTCATATCAAGCAGTTGACATCACAATAGCACTGTAATGGGTGTTACGGATCATCACTATAGAAAAAGCAGAGAATGTAATTGGCAGAATCCTGCACATGTTTTGTACAAAGAGATAACATAAAAGTTTATGGTGCAAAGATACCCATTTACAGGAATAATTTAAGTGGCTTCCTATTCGCAAAGGGAAAAGAAACTAAAAAAAAAACAAAATTGCTTGTCTTCACAATTTCACTGACCTTATTGATCTCTACACAATAAGATTTTTTTCTCAGGATGTGAATTCTTACATTTATATCCCAGAACTATATTTCAACATATAACCATGCAATTCACTATACACCGCGTGCAGAATTATTAGGCAAATGCGTATTTTGATCACTTTGATACTTTTTAAACATATTGTCCTACTCCAAGCTGCATAGGCTTGAGAGCCAACTACCAATTAAGTAAATCTGGTGATGTGCATCTTTGTAATGAGGAGGGGTGTTGACTAATGCCATCAACACCCTATATAAGGTGTGCTTAATTATTAGGCAACTTCCTTTCCTTTGGCAAAATGGGTCAGAAGAGAGATTTGACAGGCTCTGAAAAGTCCAAAATTGTGAGATGTCTTGCAGAGGGATGCAGCAGTCTTAAAATTTCCAAACTTTTGAAGCGTGATCACCGAACAATCAAGTGTTTCATGGCAAATAGCCAACAGGGTCGCAAGAAGCGTGTAGGCCAAAAAAGATGCAAAATAACTGCCCCGGAATTGAGGAAAATCAAGCGTGAAGCTGCCAAGATGTCATTCGCCACCAGTTTTGCCATATTTCAGAGCTGCAATGTTACTGGAGTATCAAAAAGAACAAGGTGTGCGATACTCAGGGACATGGCCAAGGTAAGGAAGGCTGAAAAACCACCACCTTTGAACAAGAAACATAACATAAAACGTCAAGAATGGGCCAAGAAATATCTTAAGACTGATTTTTCAAAGGTTTTATGGACTGATGAAATGAGAGTGACTCTTGTTGGGCCAGATGGATGGGCCAGAGGATGGATCTGTAAAGGGCAGAGCTCCACTTCGGCTCAGATGCCAGCAAGGTGGAGGTGGGATACTGTTTTGGGCTGGTATCATCAAAGATGAACTTGTGGGACCTTTTCGGGTTGAGGATGGAGTGAAGCTCAACTCCCAGACCTACTGCCAGTTTCTGGAAGACAACTTCTTCAAGCAGTGGTACAGGAAGAAGTCGGTATCGTTCAAGAAAAACATGATTTTCATGCAGGACAATGCTCCATCACATGCATCCAACTTCTCCACAGCGTGGCTGGCCAGTAAAGGTCTAAAAGAAGAAAAAATAATGACCTGGCCCCCTTGTTCACCTGATCTGAACCCCATAGAGAACCTGTGGTCCATCATAAAATGTGAGATCTACAGGGAGAGAAAACAGTACACCTCTCGGAACAGTGTCTGGGAGGCTGTGGTGGCTGCTGCACGCAATGTTGATTGAAAACAGATCAAGCAACTGACAGAATCTATGGATGGAAGGCTGTTGAGTGTCATCATAAAGAAAGGTGGCTATATTGATCACTAATTTTTTTTGTTTTTGGTTTTGCATGTCAGAAATGTTTATTTCTAAATTTTGTGCACTGATATTGGCTTACCTGGTGAAAATAAACAAGTGAGATGGGATTATATTTGTTTTTTATTAAGTTGCCTAATAATTCTGCACAGTAATAGTTACCTGTACAAACACATATCCTCCTAAGATAGCCAAATCGAAAAAAAGCCCACTTCAACTTCCGAAAATATTAAGCTTGGATATTTATGAGTCTTTTGGGTTGATTGAGAACATAGTTGTTGATCAATAATAAAAATAATCCTCTGAAATACAACTTGCCTAATAATTCTGCACACAGTGTATTTCAGGAAAATATAGACATGTCTACTTGTCACTTACATTGTTAGCTCACACTGTTTTGCAAAAACTATTAAATCAATTATGCAAGCAGAGGCTGGAAATTACATCGGTTGACCACTATCACTATATTGACAAAGGTTTGAGCAGAAAAGCTAAGCCATATGAGATAAACTGATTCACGATTACAAGAGTGAACATACCATCTTTTTAGTTGATTCAGCTGCACAGTGGCCCATGGCAGGAGGCCGAACAGTCAGGACACTGATCTGAACAGTTTGCCAGCACTCAGATCTCTGCTCTATTCTTACGCAGCAGTACAGTGTTCTCCTTTGAAGCACAACATTGAGTTGAGGGCACCCAGCGTCTCAATGCTCTCAGTGGATGGCTCTAAATATTGTATTACTTCTCATCTTCTTTTTGTAGCTTTCAATATTGGGATTTAAACTCAGAAATTGTAGTATTAAAGGCAGAACCTCTAACAGTGAGACACTTATTTTCAGCAATAATAGACTATACAGCTATATCTATATGTATACCCTTACAGTATACATTATAAAATGCTAAGAAGTAAAAATTGGAGTTTTGTTTTTATAAGAAAGTAACAGTGCAAACAATACAGAAAACACATTATTCCATTTTTTTCAATACTCTTTTTTTAAATCAACTTGTAAAGAGCATAGTCATACAGGGGCTGATTCATTAAGACTGGAGTTTCATTTGCCAGTTTAAATGATGGTCTCGCTAGAGAACGATGATCTAAATTCATTCAGGTGCACATGCAACTTAATGACTTCAGCCCACGTTCTTAGTGTGCCTCCATTGTGCCTCGCAAGGAATGCTACTCCAGTCAAAGACTGGAGTAGCATTTCTGGTGTAAAAAAACCACTGACACTTTGGCAAAATTTGACAGGCGGGCATAGCCAGAACATGCTCTGCCCCGGCTCCTTTTCCCTAGCTCCACTTATTTTGGTAGAGCTTTAGGCTATGTGCGCACGTTCAGGATTTGAATGCACAAATTTCTGCAGCATTTCTGCCTCTCTTGGCAGGAAAAACACTGCGGAAAAAACGTACATTTTGCCGCGATTTTTACGTATTCTTTGATGCATTTTTGATGCGTTTTATACCTTTTTTATGCGTTTTTGTACATCAATGAATTCTTTTTGGAGCTAAATAAAGATATTTGAAAAAAGAAATGTGGGACATTGCTTCAACCCTTGGTGTACCATCAGACCTGAGGTGAGTATATTGGCTAATTTAAATGATTAAAAAATGTGTCTGTTGTATTCCATATAAAGTGTTTTACTCTGTGTGTGTTTACCTAACTGTTTACTTTATTTTAATTAGCTTTTAGTAATGAAAGGGTCAGATTGACACCTTGTCATCACCAAACAAAAGGGTTAGGTGTCAGCTAATCCCATACACCCAATCACATTAGCATTTCCATTCAAGTAATTTCTGGGGCAGCTGAGAGCTGCTATTTTTAGCCTAGGAAGGTGCCATTAGGCAAACATGTTCCCTGGCTATTAATAACAGCTCACAGCTGTTTCATTAGCCACTACATCCTCATGAACAGCAACAAGCAGAGCTTTGGACGCAGTGTATTTTCGTTGCGTTCAAAACGCTGTGTTCTAATGCCACACTTTTGTTGTCAATACATGCGGATCCACTGCTTATAATGACATTTTAATTGGTCAAAATCTGCAGCAGAGACTAGCGTGTCCTCTACAGAAATTGACATGCTGCGGGTGAGTTTGGGTACATGGCCAAAGTCAGGAGCCACTGCAGGTTTGAAGCTGCGTGTTTATGCAGTGTCAAACCTGCAGCATCCAGATGTTACAGCATAGTGGATGGGATCTCTACAAATCCCATGTCCACTATGCGTTCATCTGAGGCTGCAGATCACCGTGCACACTGACATGCTGCACGTCTTTCAGGACCGCAGCATGTCAAATTCTCTTGCGGAGTTGCTAGTCTCTGCAACAGAAATTTGACCACTAGAATGTATTGAATGGAATAAATATGCATGGTTCAGTGAACACATGTGGATTTACCTGCATTCAATAGAACGCAAAAATTGCTGGGGGCTGATATTAGTAGCCGGGGAAGGGGCCATTAGCCAAAAATGTCCCCTGGCTATTAATAACAGCTCACAGCTGTTTTCTTAGGCTTTACTGGCTTGATTAGAAGGGGACCTAAAGATGTTGACCTAAAGATGCAAATCTTTAGGTCAACATTGCTATAGATCTAAGCATTGCAAACGTCTACAATTATCAACTGATGTATACTGTAGAATATCTGAAAGGGTACATGGTAATGGCAAACCATACATGTAGATCACATATTCAGAACCAGGTGGTGTCCCATATTGACAACCAGGGTCAATGCACAGGTGCCCTAAAAGAAAGAAGGGCCATCTGTTCCTTAAAATAAATATTGTTCCCTGCTATCTAATTGATTTCATTCAAAAGACTGCATGCTTTACAATATGCTCAAACCCAGTCATTACTGATGGATCAAGCTCACAATAACTGGTGGATTGGCAAACTATGGCTTGAAGACAACCACCAGTCATGAAATAACATTTAGAAAAACAAGTACGTATATTATTTTTTTGCTCAGCGCTTATTATTATCAATTATGAAGAATTATATACACGGATCTTAAATGATTGCTTGCTGGTATGAGTTACAGATGGGATGAAGATGTTTAAATTGTTTACATTAAAGGAAATCTGTCACCAGGTTTTTGGTATGTAATCTGAGAGCAGCACAATGGAGTAGCTGAGGCTCTGATTCCAGCAATTGGTCTCTTGCTGGTCTGCATGCTGTTATTTTGATACAGTCATTATTTTCTCTGCTGCAGACCCATCAGTTCTCTGAATGTTGAGCTGTGTATAACTCCGCCCATACCACTGATTGGCATCTTTCTGTGTACATTGTACATTGTTAGAATGCTGCCAGTTGGTGATGAGGAAGTGGTTACACCGAGCAGCTGACTAGGAGGCATGAGACACCTAGTCCTGCAGTGATAATCTCCCGCTAAAAAATACTGATTTTATTGAAACGGCAACATACAGGGTTTCAGCCGCTACATCATGCTGATCTCAGATTACATAGCAAAACCTACTGAAATATTCCCTTTTAGAAATTATATAGTGCATTTTTTAGTTAGATTTCTTTCAAGGATTGTAAAAGAAATTGGATGTCAATGCATGACACCAATAATGTCTTTGCCTGAGGCTCAGGGATAAAATTTAACTTGCAAACTGTGATCATAGTATAGTACTTGACCTTTTTCTTAAACTTTGAAACTGCTACTAGGTCTAGGTCCTAAAATGCCTACAGCTACAACTTGTTACCTTATATTAATTATCAGTATATAATAAATATTGTATGAATGTATAACTTGTTGTCTATTTTTACAAGTAATGTTCCCTGATGCCATGTTTCATGACATTAATAGCAGAACAAAAAAAAAAATACATTAAAAGCAGAATTAAATAAGGATATGTGTACTTTACAAAAAAAATGAACGGATGCGAAGAATAGCCTGCATTTCTATGGTGAACCTGACACGACATTCAATTAAATGGCCAGGTTGTTTATGGATTTGGACCTTAGTAAAGAATTATGCCTTTTGTAAAGACACCTTGTAAAGACAATAGTTTGGGGAGACTGAAGATGTATTTTAGCTAAAGAAACTCTACACCCACCCTCATGAACATCTATGGAAGTATTGTACAATCATTATTAAAATTGTTGCTAATTTCATTCAGAATTTAATATTTTAACCATTTTAAAGCAACCTGAACTGTAGAATTGAATACTGAATGTTTTTAATATCCATAAGTGTTGGACATATTTTTTTGCTAAACCAATAAAGCAGGCTCATGAGTGGTAGATTTCATGCACATTTTTTCAAATTGGATTGATCTTATCAAACCTCATTCTGATGTATGGAATTGTCACAAAATTCTGCAACATATTTAAGTGTGAATATACCTTTTCTGGCTTGTCAGTGTGATGTCCATATGCTCTAAGGATAGCAAACTGATCTTATATTAACTAGTGTTCCTGTGAACATCAACAATTTTTCACATGGACTGATGGTTTTGCAGTATACCCTTGTCTGGTCAAATTTATGAACCAGACTGATGCATATCAATAACAGGCAGCTCCTGCTTTCATCAGATATACCTACAAGCACACTGAGCCAGCAGACATGTAGAATTTGCTCTCAGCACTCTTAAAAGGATAAGGTCAGGATTTTCTTCTGTGTAGAGATATAAGGTGCCCCAGCGAGGTAGTCATGGGTGAGCTGTGGCCCCTGCTCGCTCTGGCACCCTACAGACAAGGTGTGTCCTCCCTCTGATGTGCTGCAGTGTATGTGGTGCTTTCCACTTACTTCAGACCAGCTGGTTCTTCTGGAACCAGGACAGCAATAAATTCAGAGGACACAAGGTTCATAACAATAACTGGGACGTTACTTGAGGAAGAGGAATATGTACAATATTTACAGGGAGATATAATGGATAAGGCCCAACGGGTTATCATCTTTCCCACAGATACAACTTCAGCCCTGGTTCCCTCTTTAAGTGAAGCATCTCTGTTGCTCTGTTCCCTAGAGAATCTTCCTCACCAATGACAGAATATACGGATCCTAGTTCTCCACACGTCCTAGACTTGAGTCCTAGCTTCTTCTGCAGCCTGCAGACAGAATGTGCCCCCGGGTCCTCAATATCTCTCTTGAGTTTCTCCGGCCGGCTAAGGGGACTCATGTGGAGGGAATCTTCACTCTGGTGATCCTACTGTCTGAGGTATGGGGCTCACGTCTGCCCTAGTAGCCACTATACCAAGGCTGCCTGTACTTTTCCGGGTACTATCTCTCACTGAACACTCACTTCCTGCTCCTGGAAACTATCCAAAGGTTTCCTACAGAACCCACCCTCTATGGGCTGTCCTCACACACAATTAACCCTCTCACTGTCCTGAATGTCTGCAATACTACTGGCAGACCTAACCTGTCATCTACATCCAGGACAGTGACATCTTGTGGCTGGTTACCAATACTACAGCCCATAAGGAAACATATTAGAAACAAAGCCTTTCTCACATTCTATGCTCAACCATAGCACTGGGTTCCCCTCTACTCTACTGGGCTGGATTATCACAGCTAACCCCTTAACTGGACCTAACTGCAGCCCAGAGAGATCTAACTGTCGGGAACATTTTTTTAACCTTTTTAGTGCCAAAGGGGAGCTACTTCCTTCCCCACTACTACAGAGACGCAAGGTCTAAAAATCCAAGGAACCCGCTTGGAAACAACATACATAGAAATGTAGTAGACAGCATCCAGCAGGTGATATACACTAGTTCAAGACATGTTTATTCAGCCATAGAGGATGCAATGTTTCGACTTGTTACAGGCCTTTTTCAAACATAAAACATTGCAACACAGCAGGTTTAAATAGTATAGCTACTGTGTACATGGAGCTAGTCACATACGCCACCTGCGGACGTTACTGGCTTGAGTTTTAATACAGATCCTTGAACCCAGCTTTATTGTTAGATTGGCACATGCAGTATCTAATGCAGTTTTTTAAACCAAGCACAGATCGGACCATCCTATTTCAGAATGTCACCCCTAGAATAAAATTCCTAGCATCCCCAGCAATCAGTTATTTTCCTGAAGCAAGCCACGACCAGCCAGGCATATCCACTGCATCAGTTGCTGCAGGAAAAATTTAGCTTTGCTTGGTGGCTTTTCAGAATGTATTAGCTCAAGTCTGCCAACATATAAGTGGTTTATACAATGCAGCTGTGTACTATCTTATACATAAATGGCCTGAACAGGCGAAACACCCACTTTCCCCAATGACATACACATTATAGATGAGCAGATCTGATGAGGAATAATAGCCAGGAATAATCCCTCAAATGTTATTAAATGTGCAACAACGCCTGAAATGGCTTGTTACATGCATATGGCAATCACATCAAGCAAGTTACAAACCATGTCCTAGTCACAGGGTAGCAATGGCTGACCCCTTCCCAACCCAAAAAAAAGCTATATTTCATGCATATGCAAGTTAGGTTCTGAACTCACACGTGGTCAAATGATTGTGGCAGAAGAAATACCTGATGCGTGTTGCCACACAGGTGGCTTCCTCAGGGGCCTATAATCTGGCTAGAAAGTACCGGTATATATATGGAAATAATACATAAATATATGGAACAGCTGAGGAGACATTGCAACCAATAAATGGTAACTCACTGAATAATTCAGCACATAATTGTGGGGTTCAGGTGTCAATAGTCCTCAATATTTGTAAGAAGCTGGCAGAACCATTTTCAACCATCTCGCACATGTGCACAAGCCCAGAGAAAAAGTTTGCATCAGTCTGCAGTTCAGTAAAGTTTTCTTTTGTCCATTTTCATTGCAGAATGTTTCCTTTATTATCAGTCCCACTCACGTTGCTTTGTCCAGCATTTTAGTGAACTATTTGAATTAAAGAAATTGGTAGATGATACATATGATTAAATACAAACATAATATTACTGATATCATGACACTTAGAATAACATCCCTAACAGCCTTCATTTATACAGATCCGAGCTGAGCTTTGAGCTAAAATCCTTCCAATGAGTACTAAAGTTAATTCGGAAATACGTTATTCGAAAATGTCCTTTTTAAATAAGATATGACGATAAAACGCTAAAAGAATTTGACTATTTAGCTGAGAAGGCAGGAAAATAATTTATTTTAATCTACTGTATCCTGAAGAAGAAGGAAAAAAAACAGTAAAGAAGATTACAGAAATATAGTTAATCCTATTACCTTATAATAAAAAATGGACCCTTTCCAGAAAAATACTTTGGCAGCCACATGAGTGGCTTAAACATGGAACTGTGTATTGCTGCACTAGTATCTTTTAACAGGAATGAAATAGGATGTGGGAATTCTTCAGACATAGCAACATTATCACCCTAAAGACCTTTTCTCACTTTCATGCTTGGGTGGCAGTAAATGTTTTACTGCAGGAAATAAGAAAAGAGCTATGATTGAAAATGCACAGCCAAAAAGCAATTAAATGGCAAAGAAAACATAGCAAAATAATGCATGCATGTAGCTTTTCTCGATATTTAAATTTAGACATGCCTGCTACAACCACAAATACCACTTAAAATATTGAATGCCTTTAGGTATAAATATGTAATATTTATTCATTATCAATTTCTAGACTATATTTTAAAACTCTTTATCGTGGTCAGGAATGAACATTCTCAATGGAAGCACTGTTTTTTTTTTATTGACATTTTATAGTTCTTTATTTTGCATTACCTGTTTGCAGTATTATAAAGCAATTATTATGTAGTATTAGGCATAAGGGAAAGAGAAGGCGGCACTCACCGATCCAATAAACAATATCAGTCCTTTATTCCATACTTCGGGACATGGACAAAGTGTGCAGGAAGGCAGAGGAGTGAAGGGAGAGGAGAAGTCATGACATTAACGCAACATGGCCATTGTCCTGTCTTCTCCTCTCCCCGCACTCCTCAGCCTTTCTGCACACCTTGTCCATGTCCTGAAGTAAGGAATAAAGGACTGATATTTTTCATTGGATAGGTGAGTGCCACCTTCTCTTTTCTTTATGCTTGATATTGAATGACTTTCAGCAGAGTACCCAAGCATATCTGATATACCGCATAGCTCTTATGGCTAGGAAATGATTGACATGATACCGCCTGTTGTTTGGTGCTGATATACTTTTATGGATTATTATGTAGTATTAGACTAATACTTGAAACTTGCTTCTGCAGGGTCCATACAGTTGTTCTGAGTGGCAGCATGCTTGACTACTGCTTCTCCATAAAACTCCACCTTTATTTATTTATGCTGGCAGAGAGAAGGAGGATAAGGTTATCCACAGAGGGAAAGAGGATAAGGTCTAGTGATCATTTGGAGGATTAACACAAATTAAAATGTATCAGTAATAGAGTGGATAGGTGATGCATGTTATTGCATTGAATCCCTCAGAATTAATACGCTAAAAACACTGAGGCAAAATAGTCATATATACCAAATGTGCTTTTTCTCATATTAACCCCTTAAGGACCAGGCGATTTTTCATTTTTGAGCTTTTGCTTTCTCCTATGTTTTTCCAGAGCCATAACTTTTTTTAATCTCTTCATTGACTTGTTTTTTGCAGGACGAGTTGTACTTTTAAATTACACCATCCATTTTATCATGTCATGTACTGGAAAATGGGGAAAAAAATTCCAAGTGTGTCGAAATAGCAAAAATAGTGCAATTCCACAATTATGCTTTGGAGTCCATTTTACAGTAAAAATGACCTGCCATTAAGATTCTCAAGGCCAGTACAATTATAGAGATATCAAACATCCACAGGTTTTGTTTTTTTTTGAGTTTTAAGAAAAAATTCTCAAAAATTTTTTGCCTGTGATGCCATTTTCCGAGAATTGTAATGTTTTCAATTTTCGGAACATGGAGCTTTCTGAAGAATTGTTTTTTGTGCCCTAAGACAATGTTTTTATTGATATCATATGGTACAATGTTTTGATCACCTGTTACATTTTATGTGTTGCGGAGGCCAAAAAAAGCCAATTCTGGTGTTTTGATTTTTCCGATCAGATTAATTTATTTTATATTTTAATAGATCAGACTTTTGCGAATGCAGTGATACTAAATATGTGTATTTTTTTTATTTCTTCATTTTTAAAGTGGGAATATTTTTATATTTTTTTCATATTTTTTACTATATTACTTGTTAGTCTGCTTAGGGGTCATAGGTCATAGTTAGTAAAGCCGAATAAAGACTTGCGTCCATCAAGTTCGACCTGTGAGTTCTGTAATTGCTAAAGTTGATCCAGAGGAGGGCAAAAACCCCAAATGATTTAGCCAATCTTCACCTGAGGAAAAATTCCCTCCCGACTCTGAAACCAGCAGTCAGAATAAATCCCTGTATCAACCTACTATTTTATTCTATTTTTAAGTATATGCAGAAATCTGCCTGGTATCTAGAAAAGCATCCAGTCCCCGCTTGAACTGGTTTAGTGAATCCGACATTACCGTCTCCTCACTCAGTGAATTCCATATTCTCACTGCTCTTACCGTAAAGAACCCCTTCCTATGCTGGTGCTGAAACCTTTTCTCTTCCAGTCTTAGTGAATGCCCTCTTGTTACCGTAATATCCCTCCTTTTGAACAAATCCCGGGCAAGATCTCTATACTGTCCCCTAACATATTTGTACACATTTATTATGTCCCCCCTCAACCTTCTCTTTTCCAGGCTGAATAGTCCTAGTTTTGCCAACCTCTCTGGGTATTGCAGTCCCTCCATTCCCTTTATTAATTTTGTTGCCCTCCTTTGTACCTTTTCAAGCTCATTTATATCCTTTCTATATATTGGGGCCCATAACTGAGCACAGTATTCCAAGTGTGGTCTGACCAGTGCTTTGTACAGTGGAAGAACAATGTTCTCATCCTTTGCAGCTATACCTCTTCTGATACATCCCATTACATTGTTTGCCCTTACAGCAGCGGCCTGACTTTGGGCACTCCAATTTAGTTTGCTATCAATCAAGATGCCCAAGTCCTTCTCCATCTCTGAATTCCCCAATGATTTCCCATTCAGTGAGTACTGGTGACTTCCATTTTTCCTTCCCATGTGTATGACCTTACATTTCTCCTCGTTAAACCTCATTTGCCATTTAATGCTCCACCTACCCAGCTTATCCAAATCCCTCTGTAGGTCTTCACTATCCTCTTTTGTATTAATTGTTTTACATAACTTTGTGTCATCTGCAAATATTGATATTTTACTATTTATCCCGTTGACTATGTCGTTAATAAAGATATTAAATAACATTGGGCCTAGTACAGACCCCTGTGGTACCCCACTAGTGACGCTTACCCAATCTGAGTATATTCCATTTATAACCACCCTCTGCCTTCTATCCTTTAGCCAGTTAGCTACCCACTTGCAGACATTTTCCCCCAGCCCCATCATTCTCATTTTGTATACCAACCTATTATGTGGCACGCTATCGAACGCTTTTGAGAAGTCGAGATACACGACATCCACTGGTTCCCCCTGATCTACTCGAGAGCTAACCTCCTCGTAGAAGTCAATCAGGTTTGTTTGGCAGGAGCGATTCCTCATGAATCCATGTTGGTTCGGGGTTAATAGATTATTAGCATCAAGATGCTCCATGATTGCCTCATTAATAAAGCCTTCAAAAATTTTGCCCACAACGGACGTCAGACTCACCGGCCGATAGTTTCCGGTGTTACTTTTTGCTCCCTTTTTGAATATTGGCACTACATTCGCCTGTCGCCAATCAAGTGGTACAGACCCAGTCTCAACAGAGTCCTTAAATATAAGATATAACGGTCTGTCTATCACATTACTTAGTTCCCTTAGTACCCGTGGGTGTATGCCATCAGGTCCTGGTGATTTGTTTATTTTAATGTTACTGAGGCGTTTCTGTACCCCAGCTTGGGTTAGATTTGTCATACTTAGTGGAGGATTAAGCTTGTCACTTCTCATTTCGCCTGTTCGTTCTTTTTCCTTTGTGAAAGTTGACGAAAAAAATTTATTTAATAGATTAGCTTTATCCTCATCTTTCTCTATGATTTTGCCTTCATCACTTTTTATCGGTCCAATATTATTCGATTTAATCCTTTTACTATTTATATACGTAAAGAACAGTTTGGGATTTGATCTACTTTCCCTAGCAATACGTCTCTCTGTTTCCTCCTTTGCTATTTTTATTTGTTTTTTGCAGGTTCTCGTTTTTTCCTTGTAACACATTAGTGCCTCCTTGCTGTTTTCCTGTTTTAATCTCTTGAATGCCTCTTTTTTGCTATTTAACGCCCCTTTTACGTTCTTATTCAACCATATTGGTTTCCTCTTGTTTCTGGCCCTTTTATTCCCATACGGTATATACCTCTCGCACTGAGTATTCAGAATTCTTTTGAAGGTTTCCCATTTACTATTCGTATTCCTTTGATTAAGAACTTTGTCCCAGTCTATAAGTTGAAGGTTTTCTTTCAGCTGATCAAACTTCGCCCTCCTAAAGTTTAATGTTTTAGTTGTTCCCTTATTGATAACCCTACTGAAGGGCATTTTGAAATTGATAATATTATGATCGCTATTACCTAGGTGCCCCCCTATCTGTACCTCAGTTATTCTATCAGGCCTATTAGTCAATATTAAGTCCAACACTGCCTTCCCTCTCGTTGGTTCCTGCACTAGTTGGGAGAGATAATTATCCTTGATATTTGTCAAGAACCTTTTTCCTTTCTGCGATCTACAGGTTTCTGTTTCCCAGTCAATATCCGGGTAGTTGAAGTCCCCCATTACAATCACCTCATTATGTTTTGCTACTTTGTCTATTTGTCCTAATAGCAGTTTCTCATTCTCCTCTGTTATATTGGGTGGCTTATAGCAGACCCCCAGTAATATTTTATTATTATTTTTTGCCCCCTCTATCTCTACCCACATGGACTCGACCCCCTCTTCTCCCTCTCCTATATCTTCCCTTAGTCTGGGCTTTAGACGTGACTTTACCTGGACTGGACTTAAACCTGCGATCGTTTGATCTCTTGTGCTATATACTGAAATGACATAGCATTTCTGTATATAGCAAAAATCACGTTCTTCTAGGAACAAGAGCAACAAACTGACCTTTTCAGTAGTACTGTCATGGCAGGCACAGATTGACAGCGGCATTTGACAGATTAACAGGCATGGGTAGAGCTCTGCTCCACTCACAACTGCTAGAGGTAGATGATGGCTGATTAAATGAGTCATCATCTACTGGCAAAGATGCTGGCTCAGCTTGCGAGCTCACGTCAGAGTCAGAGAGATGGCGTATGATGTACAGAATATGTTAAGGGGTTAAATGTAAATTGTTAGCTTCAACACCTCTCAGTCTTTCTTCATACAGCACAGTTTCATTTGGTTTCTAAAACTAAATAAATAACAGAGTTTGGAGTAGTATAATTATTTAGTCACATGCTATTTTTGCTGCATTTTTTTGCTATGATTTATTGCGCATACTGTAATTTTAAAGAAATGATGCAAAAAGAAAAGTAAAGAAAAATGGGAAATTTATGAATATTGATCTTTCAATCTTGAAGCAAAAAACAAAAGGAGTAAGATGCAGCAATTTTATAGAGAGGATTACTGTTCTTAATAAAGTTGGCTCATCTCTGGGCTGTCCATGGACTTGTAATGAGCTGGCTCAGATGTTACCTACAATTTCCACCACTATAGGAAATTTGTAGTGTGGAGTTTGCCACACTTATGTTGGAGAAAGGATGGGCTGACACAAAATGGACACAAAACAATATCATTTATTTAAAATGTTGATAGATTTGTCTTGATGGTAACAAAGCTGTAGCTTTAATGAAAAACGAGGAACAAAGAAAGTGGATTTTTTTATGCCTGAAAAATGGTGTAGAGGAAAAGATCCATTCCTCCCCTCTTAAACAATAGGACTTTATTGACACTTAAAGTGTTCCCCCCACCACCCCAACAAGGAAATGTCAGCGTTAAATGGTTAATAAAGCAGTTGTCTATATTTTCCATTATCAATACATAAACGTTTTTTTCAATTTGTTCCCTTTTCATTATTTTAAAAACAAAGTATAGTGGAATACGACTAGCACAATTTTAATTTCAAGAATAAGCAAAAGTCATTTTTCTAAACCTTCAATTTTTAGAGATTTAAGATAATCCATGTTTAATGTGCATCCTAAATTTCTCATGGAATTGCAAGTCTGTGCAAATAATTATCAGTTTTTTGTAATGCAAGGAATTCATTAATTTGATGTATTAATATTCTAACTTACTGCTATAGTAATCAGAGTAAAAATATACATCTCGCAGGAATATTTATAGATTATTTTCATATGTCCCTCTTATGGAAACACTGCAGACAAAATATGTACAGATAATAGAAATACTCTAGTATCCATAGTATGGTCCAAAAGCAAAAGTCAACCTCTATGCTGACAAAATGGTCACTGTCACCTCTATGCGAAAAGAAATCCAATTAGAACATTCTATTGATTCCTGGAAATCAATGTTGCCTAGTGATGTAGAGTATGGTGAGGGCTGAGGTTTTATCTGACCTAGCTTTGTGTGTTAATTAAGGATGAGGATAGGCATTTCTTTTGTTCCCTGCCTAGAGACATTCTTTAGCCCTTTTGCCTAACCCGCTTCTGCCTTGGCCATTGCTATACCAGCAGAAATCCTGTTGCCAACTACTGCACTTGATACTATTAACCACTCAACCTCTAACTCTGACATGCATGAAGCAAATAAATGTCCCCTGCCGTCATCCTCTGCTACGGGAAATGGAAATGTATTAGGTTCTATTTCTGAGGTCATATCAAATCTTTGAGCCTTTAACTGACACGTCTTTCCATTTTACAGGAGGTTACTGATCATGAGCTGGCTAGCCTGGATGGCAGGGGTCATTTTTCCAGGTAGCCAGTCCCTCATTAGATGTTTAGGGCCTCCTGTCACACTGTTAAAAAAAAGAGATAAAATATACTACTTACAGGCGCAGTCAGTGTTCCTCTGTTCAGAACAGTTTCCTGTAGAATAGGTTTCCGGCTCTAAACTTTTGCAAATCCTCTCCTTTGCTGTGCCCATGGCTTGTTGAGCCAATTCCAGCTCATTATGCAAGGTTGAGACTTAATCAGGGACAGACATACAATCTTTATTAAAGCTGATTTATTAAAGATGGCCTTGTCTGCTTGGACCCAAAGTTTAGTTACTGCAAGAAGAGTGTTAACCCTGCTATAATATTGATTATCCAGCCTAATCACTAACCAGAAACAAACAGAGCAAATATTCTAATAATGGACAACACAGAGAAATCTAATTATAGAAAAACGTAATCTAATTAAGCTAATAACACACGAATAATTCCACGGTTCGTGTCTTTTATTGAGCACATTAGGTAAATACCCAGAGTAAATAAGGAAAAAGTAAGTGACCCTCTGCAAGAGCTAATTGACAGAATTGTTTTATTTAGGAGGTGAGGTTGGAAGTGTGGATTTCATATGTCTCCTTCTCATTAAATAAAGGAACACAAAGCCTGGTAACTGATGAACTTGAAAAAAAAAAGTATATTGTGAACAATGACTGAGAGAAATAGCTTTCCAAAGAAGTGTAGCTATAAAAAATCTCCAAAAGCATTGCTAAAAATCTAGATGATCATCAATCCAAGGTTAGACAAATTGTCTACAAATAGAGAAAATTCAAGACTGTGGCTACTCTCCCTAGGAATGGGTGTCATATTATGATCAATTCAAGAGCCCAATGTGCAATACTTAAAGAGATGACAAAACCTCCAAGGGTAACAGCAAAAGACCTACTGAAAACACTGGCAGGACAACACAACAGAAGCTGCTGCTGTTCAAAAAAAAAAAGATTGCAGCCCATCTCAAGTTTGCACTAGGCCTACTGGATATTCTAAAATGTTTCTGGAAAAATGTTCTATGAACAGAGGATACAAGTGTACTGTGCCATGTTTGGAGGAATATGTTATTCAGCTGTCCCGGCTCCAGGGAAGGCATTTGCTTCCTTTCCCTATAAACAGTCCCAGCTCCTTCTCTGCTAGTCTGCAAAGGGTAATCATGGTAACACAGGAAACACCTTTAATGTCATCGTCCAAGGCCTTTTAAGGCCAGGTCAAGTGTTTATGCACCGACTGAGTATTCATGTAGAGGTATACACTGCTAGCATGTTATTTTCTGAAGCCAAGCCACACTTTTAACTTTGCTTTGTTTAAGCCAGATGTCTGATTATCTGCTTAGCTGCTCCAGAATGTTTTCTATCAACTAGCCACTACATTCCTCAACGTTGAAATTAGAACAAGAAGGAAAAATCATGAAATTATGGAAATCACTGAATTGATAGACATGTTAATGAAATGCAAATGATGAAAAAATGGAAAGAAAAAAATCTTGATTTATTCAGTATAGGGCAACACAGTGGCTCAGTGGTTAGCACTGCAGCCTTGCAGGGCTTGGGTCCTGAGTTTAAATCCCACCAAGGACAACATCTGCAAGGAGTTTGTATGTTCTCCCCAAAGACACACTGATAGGGACTGTAGATTGTGAGCCCCAATGGGGACAGTGCCGATAATGTCTGTAAATTGCCTGTAAATTATAAAGTGCTGCGGAATGTGTTGGCGATATATAAAATAAAAAGATTATTATAACATTGAGTATGAGCGCCATGTGAAAAAATATACATACTTACATGCCTTAGCTGTAGGTTATCAATGGCTGTCTAAGGGATACTGAATGCACTTGGGCACATAAACATTTGCACACATTTCAAGCCTTTGCAATTGCTAACCAATGATGTCTCAGATTGCCAACAAATTATATCCAGAAATGCTGCTGGCTATGCTAGCTTGTTTAGACCATGAAGCCTGTTCACAGTAACCCTAGAAATATGTGGCCTGACACTGTTGTGTTGAAAAATGGCTCATGCAAAAATTTGGAGAAATTGCTATTTGGTTACAAGGTAGACGTCCAACTGCATATGTTCCATTGACTTCAGGATAACGCTTTGAAAGGCTAAAATGGTGCAGAGCAAAATGGGAATTGAGGCTGTTTGTTAGGCAATCCCTGCATGTGTTGTGGCTGTATAACAACTGTGAGACATGCAGCCGTGGTGAAGTGAACATATTTTTCGAGCACGCCAAAGATAATCTGTTACCACCCGAGCATGCTCCGATAGCACCTTATCCGAGCACGTTCGCTCAACATTAATGTCTATCAATCAAGTCTTCATGAATCGGAGCCATTGTCCTCAACAAAAGACATGAACAGTACAACTGTTTGTGAGTTATTATTTTAGATTGTGTTTGTCTAAAATTGTGTTTGAACAAAGATCACATCTTATTAGCAATCAATGGAGACTTGTAAGTAAATGATTTTGATATGATTTTCCCTAGGGATCTCATTTCTCTTCAAATGTAATGGTAGTTATGCAATAATCATGGACACAGTGACAATAAGATTGTTAATTTACAATATTATTTTGACTTTGTACAGCTTTGACAGCAAGAGAATGTAGGAAATAAAGTGGAATGTGAAAATACAAAAAATCATTATTGAACAATAATACTATTATTATTCTGCCTGCTTCAGTGACTACAGGAAATATATTTTGAAATTACCATTTCTATGATTCCCAATAAATGCTCTATGTATTTTGTTTTTGATTTGATTTCATCAGCATGTTTTATTTTAGACTTATATATAATTTAAGATTCTAAATATATGTGGATTTAATTATAGATATCATGAAAAAAAATTGCAAATGAAATAATGCAGAATATGTCTTTTTTGCACTTATATTAGTATGCAATTACATTTTTAATCATTTGGATAAAATAAAAGGCGAGCATACAGTATTTAGTAGAGATGAGGGAAACAATTTGATGGGAATCAAATTCATGTCAAATTTTATTAAATTTCCAGCTCACAGAGAAGGCTCACAGAACATCAAGTGCGAATGTGTGGTCTTCCCTATGGTACTTTGGAGCTATTACATCACATGGTATAGCATAGTCAATGAGGAGAGACTATCATGGCTTGTTTAAAAGCTATTTTAGAGTGACTTAGACTAGTGAGCCGCTGTCAGAATTCCTAGTTCAGCAATAGAGTTAGAGTTAGGAACAAAAAGCCCCAAAACATTGGACAAATACTCAAAAAATATGTTGTAGAAGTAATGAGTTGTACAACCGTAGTACTATAAAAGAGTGTAATGGTCAGCACATAATGCAGATATTCAAATTACAGGAAGAGAGAAAGATAGGAGAGTCTCCAGCAGCAGTGTTATACTTAGTGTGATTATTCAGTAATTTGGTATAGCTGGCCTTTGTTTTGCTGCATATCAGTTACAATTACACTTTTTTTTTCATAATTCTTAATGCACTAGAAAGCAGCAGCAAGGAAGTGCAATATTGTTTTCATAAAAGTAATTTGAAATCAGTGACAGTCAGCAATGGTATGCTGGCTTGTCACAAGCAACTGTACTGAGTTTTTGTATTTTTTTTGCAACACCTCAAACAATTGTTTTGCACATCTGTTTTAGTGGTCAAATTTTACATCCATACAATCCACACAAATATAGAGCCCCATTCAAGTTGCTGGTCATGAACCTACCTTTAAGTAGAAAAATTTTTTTTTTTAAATGTAGACATTTAGCTATGAATGTCTGTTTTTGAACACATGTTTTACTAGTCATTTGAAAACAGTAGACATAATAACTATACTGTGGCATGCTGCAACATTTTGATTTCTGTCTTTTCACACAGGTTGCATTTCTCTTGCTTCTTTTTTGGCAATGGTTGAATATTTTGGGTTGAAAACATTGTTAAAAGTTGAGTATAGTGTTTTCCAAAATGTGCGATGAAAGAAAAAGTGACAAAGCCAATGTGTAAAAGAAAAAAAAACATACCATGAACATGGGAGTCACCATCAACAGCACAAGCACCACCACCACTCCTGGATACAGCTGTCCGAGCAGTAATATTACCAAAGTCAAGTCAAAATTGGCCTCCTTTGCCTCCATCAAGCATATTGGAGAGGAGTAAGAGGGGAGCGTTATGGAATATATGACACTCTCAGATCTCTTAGAACTGTACCCAACTCTTTCAAACTCTTTAACATAAACACAGCTTTAGTCATTTCAATGGTCAGTTATAACCAACAGCTCACTGACAGAATTTTCATGTTTTTTTAAATTAAAAAAATGTTTCACAAATTATACCTCTTAGTCATTTGTGATCAGGCAGACCATTCAGTTCAAAACAACAACTGATGTGACATCATCCTGCTTCAACTAAGATGAGTAATGTGCCATATTTTCCATAATGTGCTCTACTTCCTCATCACTAATACGGTCGTCAAAGGCAAAGGAGGCCATTTGTGAACTGCATTTGGTAGTAATATTGCCCTGACAGCTGCTCTCAGTGGTGGTGGGCTGCTTCTGTTGCTTCTAGAAGCTACCACATTCTTTCATAAAAAGAATCGCACAAGAAATGCTAAAACTCATTACAATCACATTGTGACTAGCAGGCACAGCGTCTCTGTTTGACACTGATTTAAGATTTTCTTCAGTAGAAATTATTGTACTGGCTTGCTGCTGTTTTTTAGTGCATTTACAATGAAGAAAAAAATGTGTAATTGTAATTCAAATGCAACAGGACAAATGCCAGGTATACCAAATCACCTATCAATCACATTTAATCTGGCACTCCTGCAGGCACCTTTCCTCTCTCAACTCATCATCATTCTAACGATCGCTTTACATCTAGCCCTGCAACAGTGACAAGAAGGCTTCATTATTGTCACATACTAGGATTACTTTACATGTAATGGTCAATTCATTAAATAAGTTGAAGAAGCACCTGGGTGTCTTTCTTGAAAATATAATATTATGAATTATGTGTACTAGATTTCAGCAGATGAAACATTGGTCCAAGATTTTTTTCTGGGACAGGCTAATTACCTAAGCCCTATTCATCCAATAGCTGAGGATTACTGAGGTGAAAACAGCAACAATCAGGTATTTTTAGTGCATCTTGGAAAAACTTATAGTTGTGCCAAATAAATAAAAACTTAGGTATTTAATTTGGATTTTCCTAGTTCAAGTGTGACTGAAAATTTAGAACAAGAATAACATCTGTTAGACCAACTAAAATCTGACCCACAGTTAATCCTATAGAATGTTTGACAAGTATTTTGTTATAGTAATTTGATAACTGTGGATGTTTAAATAACTTCCGACCTTTGTCATCTTTAAATGTGGTATAGACACTTGCGGTGGAAGAGATATCTTAAATCCAATTATTTTCAGCACACAGTTGTCACATTAGCTGATAGCGTGTTTAAGACAAATGCGGAGTCTCCACTATAATTGCCTAATGTCTGCCTCTATAAATAAATGCACAGTATGTAATATTATGCCTTGTGCAGTCTATTTTATTTGGTAGACTTGAGATGAATTAAAACTTGAAAACTTTCTAATTTATACCATTCACATCATACAATATTAAGGTTGGATTTTCGTGATACTGTTGCGGCCATTAATTGATCACCAGTTGGCTATATGCAGCTGCTTAGCAGTCATTTAATGGTCTGTTTATACAGGAAGATGAGCGTTCTGTACAAACAGAATGATCATTAATGCAAAATGCACATGAAGAGTCATATTATCAGAATTACATCACCTGCTAACTCAGGACGATGCACTGCCCATAACAATGATTTCAAAATATACTTAAAAGTCATCACACGTGATTTTGCTTCTTAATTGATTGGGAACTTGTTTAGACAGGCTGATAATTGCCAACAAGCGTTTGTATAAATACTTATTCGTATTTTCAAAAGTTGTCAGGTTCAGTTATGAAATGAGCTGTACTCTATTAATTTTGACCTCCTGAATTCAAATCTGACAATGAAAATTTTTAGTTGGTTCTTCTTTCTTTGATATCAAAACGTTTTCCTTTAACTGCTACATATAATTAATGCATAAAAGTTTCAGTACTTTGAAACATTATTATTAGTGATGAGTAGTGTTGAGCATTCCGATACTGAAATATCGGGTATTGACCCATATTCGCGGCATCGGAGTTCCGATACTGAGTTCCGATACTTTTAGAATATCAAATACCGGAATTGGAAGTTCCCATAATGCAATGAGCCAGTTTGATTTTATTCAGCCAATGAGGATCCTAAGAAGTGTGGGCACATCCTGTTAGGCATGTTAGGCATGTTAACTAATGGCATGGCTGTGATTGGCTGCTGAAATGATGTCATGATGCACTATAAAAGCCGCCGCCGCCATTTTGGGTTCACTCTGCTGTGAATTCAGTTAGGGACAGGACGCTGCTGTTCTGAGGGACAGTTTTAGCTACCTATTTGCTTTATTGTGCTTTACCCAGGCTACTTTATAAAGCTTTCTTTTGCCTTGCAGTGCTAGTGCACAGTTCTCTGCACTGTTCACGACTGTCTGCGAGGTCTCTGTGTGTGAGTGCAGCTCATGCTGTAGTGTGTGCTGCAGCTACGTCTGGTTGTAGTCCACTCAGCGTGCGTCACTGCCTCATACATTGTGCTTTTTTGCATTAGTGCTGCTCATTTTTCCTGATTTCTCCTATTAGTGTGGTTCCATCCGTATCCAGATAGATTGCTTCCAAACACACTATATAGGAGTAGATAGAGGAGCTTTCTTTTGCCTTGCAGCGCTAGTGCACAGTTCTCTGCACTGTTCACGGCTGTCTGCAAGGTCTCTGTGTGTGAGTGCAGCTCACGCTGTAGTGTGTGCTGCAGCCACATCCGGTTGTATTCCGCTCAGCGTGCGTCACTGCCTCATACATTGTGCTTTTTTGCATTAGTGCTGCTCATTTTTCCTGATTTCTCCTATTAGTGTGGTTCCATCCGTATCCAGATAGATTGCTTCCAAACACACTATATAGGAGTAGATAGAGGAGCCTTTCCGCAGCCTTGTGCCCTGCCGTCCCAGCCAGATTAGTATTAGCCTATGTTTTGTAGCCTCATCTATTGCATTGTAGGTTACCTTCCTGCATTGTAATAACTACAAAAAGTTTGTGATGCTATCGGTTTTACATCTTTGGGCACATCCAGTGTCTTTTTGTGAAAAAAAATACGTAAATAAAGTTCACCAAGCACTCCACTTTACAGTTGTGTAGGCCATATTAGCACATATTAAAGTCTAGACCACTCTTTATAAAATTATTGTTTCTTATACCTGTTAGCAGCTGTTCAGGAATAAGCACACTAAGCCCTTAGTACTTTTCTGCCTATCTTTATTAGTCTACCAAGATGAAGAAGGCAGGGAGTAAGGCATGTGGTCGTGGTCGTGGGCGTGTAGTTTCTGCAGGGAGAGGACGTGGGGATTCTGTGGCTGCAGGGAGAGGACGTGGGGATTCTGTGCCTGCTGCAGGCACCAGTGACTCAGAATCCCCCAGTTTTACCAGGGAACAGTCCTTTATGCGCAGCTTTATAGGAGCTCGCCATACCCCACTGTTGCAGGAGGACCAAATTGAAGCCGTTGTCGGATGGATGGCAGCTAACGCATCGACTTCAATTAGTTCCAGATCCTCTCAGGTCCTGAGCACTGAAGAGCGCCCATCTGTCTCTTCACCACCTGCCAAATTGCCCAGGCAGTCAGAGAGCCCTGGACAGGAGCCATCTCTACTTCTGTTCTCTGAATATCTTGGCTTGGAAAGAGGGGGCCAGCCAAGCCGAATTCTAGAATTTGAAGAAGAGTTAGTATGCAGAGATGCACAACCGCTTTGTCTCTCTGAATCTGAAGAGGCGGGTGGGCCAGTGCCTATGGTCAGCACACCTCAGTACACATCTGATGATGAGACTCAGGTGCCACTTTCTGGTGCGTACTGTGCTCTCGAGACTACCCAGGAAAAGCAGTTGTTTTAAGAGGGTAGTGTAGAAGATGAGGTCCTTGACCCATCATGGCGTGAGGTACAGGAAGGTGGTGTGAGCAGCTCTGAGGAAGAGATTCCCCGAACGGCCCAAAAAGGAGGGAGAGGGAGGGGGCAGACTTGGTTGCCTGTAGTCTCCACCTTCTGCTACCCATCCGGGTTCCAGTACCGTCAGCAGGTTCTCGGCAGTGCCTTTGGCTTAGGTGCCTTCTTCTCGGTATCCGAGTTCCACCAACGTCTGCAGGTCCTTGGTAGTGCTTTCTGGCACAAGTACCTCTTGCTTAGAAACCGGGTTCCTGTTAAGGGGACGGTTGCAAACACTTTATTAAATAGGAACGCAACCGACCCCGGGGTCCGCGATGCAGCCTGGAAGACTGCTGCCGAACTCTTCCCGGGTGAGAAGGGAAGACTACCAACTAAAAGATAACCCCTCCGTGTTAACTTCACACCGGACAGGGTATAGCGGTACGCTCTATCTCCGATAGATGCTCGGGAGAAGAGCATCCACCGGCGCACCTGAAACCTGCCTGACCTCTCCGTGTTACAGCACACGGGAGGAGACTATCGGTTCACACAATCTCCAAGAACCGCAGGGAGATGTGTGACCGGGGAGAAGCAGTAGCCCTGTCTTCGATACAGGTGCTACGCTATGGGGATTGGTGCTAAAGCGGTTCACACAATCTCCAAGAACCGCAGGGAGACGTGTGACCGGACTAGGAGCAGTAGCCCTGTTTTCGATACAGGTGCTACGCTAAGGAGAAGGCGCTAGTGTGCAGGAGTGATTTCCGCCAGGTACTCGTGCACTCAGCCGGCGTGCTACCGGACTGAGCCGACCCGCTCAATATGGCTCTTAGAGGAGCTCTAGAGATATGCGTGCACAACCAAACAGCTAGCTCAAATGATCTGAGCGCACCACCATGTTTGTGGGCGGGCCTTTTAAAAACTAAGCCCTGCCCCACTGTCGCACCATTGGTGACGTCACCTGTGACCAATCAGGCGGTGCCGGGTCACCGGGTCAGCTGGTTCCCGAACCACCAATCACGGTGCGCCATGTCACGGGCATGCTCAGTGCGATGCATTCTAGACTTAGGCTGCAGTGACCTAGTCTCTCTCCGCAACCTGTGCTTCATGTTGCTAGGCACAAATACATGAGATACCACTTGTACCTCTCGTGCACTGGCTAGGCGCTGGGACCGATGGTGATGCTGTGCAGCATCAGCCCTGGATGAACCAGAATGGGAGACCACAGAATCCACTGATGACTCAGAACCCATTTCTGATCCAGCAAGCACCCTGCGCTTAACATTATCTCCCCCTCCACTTTACGCTCATATTGCTCAATGAGCAGGGGGGCATGAATGTGGTCCACAGGCTCCCAAGAGCGATCCTCAGATCCATGACCTCTCCAGTGTACGAGGTAAATTTTTTTCCCCCGAACCATCTTAGACCCCACAATCGCCTGTACCTCGAAATCATCACCCCTGGTGTCTGGAGCAGATTGGTTTTCCGAAAATTTGGTCAGACGAACCGGCTTGAGAAGCGACACATGAAAGGTGTCGTGAATCTTCAAGTGTCGAGGTAATTGTAACCGCTATACTACGGGGTTTACTTGGGCCAGGATTCTGAAAGGACCAATAAAACGGGGAGCAAACTTAGCGGATTCCCCACGTACTCTGATGTTGCGATGCGCGAGCCACACTCTGTTGCCGGGGAAAATACGGGGGCTGGACGACGATGAGCGTCAGCCGACTCTCTCATCCGATTCTTGGAAGCCAAAATAGCCTCCTGGGTATGATCCCAAACCTCCCGCGCCTCCTGAGCCCAATCTCAGACCCCAGGTTCCACAGAGGAAACCGGCATAGGAACTGGGACTCGCGGATGTTGGCCATTATTTAGGAGAAACGGAGTCTGACCCGTGGAATCCGCCACTGCATTGTTTAAGGCAAACTCTGCCCAGGGAAGCAATATTGACCAGTCATTCTGGTTGGCCGAAACAAAATGGCGCAAGTATGTCACCAGCGTCTGGTTAGTGCGTTCCACCAGACCATTGGTCTCTGGGTGGAAGCAGTGGAAAGATTAAGTTTAATGTCAAGCAAATTACACAATTCTCTCCAAAACCGGGAGGAAAACTGTGGTCCCCGATCACAGACAATCCTATCAGGCATCCCGTGGAGACGGAAAACGTGACGAATGAACAATGATGCCAGAACCCGGGAGGAAGGGACCCTAGACAGAGGAACCAGGTGAACCATCTTAGAGAAATGGTCAGACACAACCCATATAGTCGTGTTTCCCCGGGACTTAGGCAACTCCACAATAAAATCCATCCCAACCAGCTCCCAAGGTCTATCCGCCACGGGTAACGGATGAAAAAGACCAGCCGGCCTCTGACGGGATGGTTTATTTCTCGCACAGGAGACACATGCTTTGACATACTCCTTAAAGTCCCTGGATAACCGAGGCCACCAATACGAGCGTTGGAGAAGCTCTGTGGTACGCTTGACCCCAAAATGACCTCCGATCTTAGAGGCATGTGCCCAGGACAGTACCTCGTTCTGTAAATTTGGATGAACAAACGTCCTCCCGGGGGGAACCTGGTTTAGAGACACTGGAGCCAGCGTCCGCATACACTCTGGCGGAACAATGAGCCTTGGCTCGTCCTCATCCTCAGCCATATCCATGGACCGGGACAAAGCGTCCGCCCGAGGATTCTTTTCTCCTTTTAAGAAATGAATGGAGAAATTCAACCGAGAAAAGAAAAGAGACCACCTGGCCTGCCTCGGGTTAAGACGCTGCGCCGTCTGTAGGTATAAGAGGTTTTGTGATCGGAATATACCACGAATGGATGCTTAGCTCCCTCCAAGAGGTACCTCCATTCTGAAAAAGCCATTTTAATGGCCAGCAATTCTTTTTCACCAATAGTATAATTCCTCTCTGCTGGAGAGAAGGTCTTGGAGAAGAAAAAACATGGTCTTGTCCGACCCTGTTCATTCTTTCGGGAGAGAACCGCTTCTGCTCCGACAGAAGAGGCATCAACCTCCAGGAATAAAGGCTTGTCCACATCCTGGCGATGGAGAATGGGAGCTCTAGCAAAGTATGATTTAATCTCCCGATACGCCTCGGATGTCTCCTGAGACCAGTCCTTGGGAATGGCACCCTTTCGGGTTAAAGCGGCTAAGGGCGCCACCAGGGTGGAAAAATGTGGTATGAACTGCCGGTAGTTGTTAATAAAGCCCATGAAGCGTTGTACCGCCTTAAGAGAATGGGGCTCCTGCCAGTTCTGTACCGCTACCAACTTTTGTGGATCCATAGCCAATCCCTTACTGGATATGATGTTGCCCAGGAATGGTAGCGACTCTCGTTCAAATTGACACTTCTCCAGCTTACAATACAAAGAATTTGCTCGCAATCGCTCGAAAACCCTGCGAACATCCTCTCGGTGTACGGAGAGGTCTGGGGAAAAAATAAGAATATCATCAAGATAGACTACTACGGAAGATAGCAGCAAATCCCAAAAGATATTGTTGACAAAATCTTGAAAAACCGCAGGGGCATTGCATAATCCGAAAGGCATGACGAGATACTCGTAATGGCCATCACGAGTGTTAAATGCTGTTTTCCACTCGTCGCCCTCACGGATTCACACCAGATTATATGTCCCTCGCAGGTCCAGTTTAGTGAAACTATGAGCCCCTCGCAACCTGTCAAATAGCTCAGAAATAAGGGGCAGAGGATATTTATTCTTGATGGTGATGGCATTTAATCCTCTGTAGTCAATGCAGGGACGTAAATCACCCCCTTTTTTCTGAATGAAGAAAAACCCCGCTCCCGCAGGAGAGACCGATTTTCTGATAAATCCCCGAGCCAGATTCTCTTTGATATAATCAGACATGGCCTGAGTTTCGGGTACAGACAGAGGGTAGACCCTACCACGAGGAGGCTCAGTACAGGGAACCAGGTCAATAGGACAGTCTTACGGTCGGTGGGGAGGTAAAGTCTCAGCAGCCTTTTTAGAAAAGACATCCGCAAAGCTCCGGTATTGCACCGGCAGAGCGGACAAGATGGGAGAAGGCTCAGAGACTGCTCCTCGGGCAGCTGTAACCATACACTGGGGCACACAATCTTTACTCCAGGAAGAAATTCTCCCTGTACTCCAGTCAATGTGTGGAGAGTGATGGCGTCGCCAAGGAAGGCCTAATAGCACCTCATCTAATCCCCCGAGGATAATAAGGAAGGCGATAACCTCCCGGTGACCCTGAGGAAACGACATGGTGAGAGGAACAGACTGGTGGGTAATTTGTGTATCCAGCAGAGAACCATTGACCACCCTGATGTTCATTGACCTAGGCAGTAAGTCCATAGGAATGGCATGCCTCTGGGCAAATGCTGCAGACAAAAAGTTGCCATCAGCACCAGAATCCACCCATGCCTTGGCTGTGACTACGGTTGTTCCGAAGGACAACGTCACCTCATAAAGTAATTTGGAGGACGAGACCCCTGAATCTAACACACCCCCTCCAACGGTGGTTAGACACTCTCGTTTCCCGACTGCTTGGAGACCTTATTAATGGGGTACTCCAGGGAATGTGAGAGTCGGGAAAGAGGGGGCTTAGACTTAGTCCGGGATATGTCCATAGCCTCAGGCTCCGAGTTGGGAACCGCGGGTTTGGATATAGGCCTAGAGAAAGCGGGTGCCAACCGAAACCGAGGTCTGGAAACCTCCAGCTCTAACTTGCGTTCTGCATGACGCAGATCAGTTCAGTTAGCAAGTGTAATTAACTCCTCCAGAGAGGTTGGAATCTCCCTGGTAGCTAGAGCATCTTTAATATGCCCAGCCAGCCCCCTCCAAAACACCGGAATCAGTGACTGCTCCGGCCAATCCAGTTCAGCCGCGAAGGTTCTGAACTGAATGGCATAGTGGTTGGCGGTGACCGAACCCTGGATCAACGCAAGCAGCTTAAGAGCCGTATCATGCGTGACCTGAAGCCCCAGAAAGACGCTTTTTAAGGTCCTAAGAAAAAGACCTGCATTAGCCACAACCGGGTCATTCCGCTCCCACAGTGGAGTAGCCCACTCCAGAGTCCTGTGGGAGAGCAACGAGATAACATATCCCACTTTGGCTCTCTCGAAAGGAAATCGTGCCTCCATCATCTCCAAGTGAATGGAGCATAAATTTAGAAAATCCATGCAAAATTTACTGTCCCCAGAAAATTTCTCTGGGAGAGCAAAGCGGGGTAATGGAGCACTTGCAGCGGTAGCAGCCGAATTTATCATGTTGACTGCTAGAGAAGCCGCCTGGGTAGCTACTGCAGTGGTATCAGCAACTGGGACCGTTTGTTCCAGAGACCTGAGTCTGGTCTCCTGCTGCTGTATATTACTAGTGTTGAGCCACCCCCGTAGTGTTCGAGTTCGGTTCGGTTCGCAGAACTGTTCGTCGAACTGTTCGTCGAACACCTTCGAACACCGTTAAAACCAATGGCAGGCAAACAAAAACACATAGAAACACATAGAAAACACCTTCAAAGGTGTCCAAAAGCTGACAAACTGCTCAGAAGACACAACTAACACATGGAAAAGTGACAAGTACATATAGTCATGCGAAAAGAAAAGAGGTGGAGGAGTAAAAGGAGGGGGAGACACAGATATAGGCATGTCATGCCCTTCTAAAATCCAAAAAGTGAGAAGCCGACACGTTCAGTCCGCTCCTGCCCGTGCCACCTCCGTGTCGCTGGGTTTGTGCCAGAGCCGCGGTGAACCCTGACGGCCAGCCCCCCTCTCCCAATACTGGTGCCTGTCCGCTGGTGGGTCGAGCGAGCCCCCCTGTGGTGGAGGCAGCTCTAAGCTTTTTAATTTAAATTGTCTCTCTAATTTGAATGAATACACTTTAAATCCATTTACAAGGATCTATTGGAGGGCAAGTCTCATGCCAGCAGCCGCGTAATTCCAGCTCCAGTAGCGTCCACTAAAGCTGCTGCAGTTAAAAAGCTTTTATAAGGATCGAGCTCGGCTGTCCACCGCAAGGCATCCTACTGCCAGTCCCAGCCCCTATGCCTTGGGGTGCCTCCTGATGCTCTTCACTGGGTATCCCGTGGTCCCGAAGCATTTCCTTTGAAAAAATTAAGTGTCCAAACTACAGGTGGTGTAGCTTGCTTAACAGCCGGGATAATCCGCTGACTAGCAGACACTGCTACTAGGCACAAAGTATTTCCTGGGCTAGATGCAGTTAAAAATTTGTAATTAGATACTCTCGTTGGATGCTGAGAAAGCATTCCATAGAGTCTCCTGGCACGCCATATATGATTCTCTTAAAAAGCTTGGGGTAGGGGTCTAAGGGACCCTTTTATAGCCAAAATCACGGCCCTGTATCACAATACGTCACCTAGGTTGAAGATAAATGGAACTGTAGCACCCTGAGGGCTCGGTTGCTACAGAGGTATTGCACCTCACCCAGAGGTGTGATATCTCACTCTCAAGTAAGGATGGAGTGTGGATCAGGACCCGACACCTGCATGCATTACACCACATTGCCGTGGGGCAGGGCGACCAATATGCCTCTGAGATGGGCACGACAGTCCCTGTCCCTGGCTGGAGTGGGGAGAGGGAACACTGAGGAAGGGGAACCCTGTAGTGCAGGAGCAGGGAGGAAGCAGTTCCTGGGTGCATTGAGAAGGGAGTATAAAAGGTGGGCACCATCTTAGTTCAGTGCAGAGAAGTCTGAGCTGAAGTGGCAGGGAGCAGGGGCTCTGCATGAGCTCTGCTCCGGAGGCGGGCCTAGTAACAGAGGCCCAGGCCTGGAAGAGGGAGAAGGAAGGAAGAGGAGCGGAGAAGGCTCCAGGAACGAGGAATGAAGGGATCCTAGGGGTGCGGACGGGCGAGTCGCCACCGCACGCCCGAATCCACCTGCGTGGAGGGGTCAGGCCAAAGGGGGAGACCGGTCCCCGAAACTAGTGGAGGCAGGAAACGACCCTCAGCTAGAAACCGGAGGCTGTGACATTTTATGTGGCGCAGCCCCTCGCTACACCTGCTAGGAAGGCACCACATAGGGTCAGGGAAACTGGCGCCAAGTTTACCAAGAGGAGGCCCGAGGCAGCCGGACAGAAGTGTTGGTAAGAAAGGCCAGACAAAGGACACACAAAGGGGGTCCTGTGAAGCGCTCCAAAGTTATCTGGGAGTTGTCTGAGCCCCTCACCTGGTGAGCACAGTATGACGTGGGCAGCCGTTACCTGCAGACGTGGTCTGGATAATAAGAACTGTGAGTAAAGGCCCTGGACTGCATCACTGACTCCGTGTCAGTACTGCTGCTGCCCTGCACCATCACCCCCATCCTCCGCATACACTGCCCTGAGGCTATACTCCTCCCGTGGGGAGTTATGCTACGCTCTGCTGCACCCACAACACCAGCCTCAGCGGTCTGCCCTGCAGCGGCGGTTCACTCTGACCGCAATCCACGGGTGGCATAGTCGGACATTTAAACATCAAAACCACATAAATAGTTCCGCCACTGGTTTGACCACCCTGAGCCACGGAACCGGGTCGCCGCCACGAAGACTACAACCACCAGCATCCACCAAAAAGGGTCCGGCTCCGGGTGTCCCAAGGCCCAGGGGGTGCATCAGAACATTTTCATCACCTTTCACAATCACCAATGGGACAAGGCAGGGATGTCCTCTGTCCCCTCTCTTATACATCCTAGTGATGGAGCACCTGCTCTCATCAATTCGCCATAACCCCAATATTAGGTGGATTGAGGTGGGAGGCACCGAGTACAAGTGCTCTCTATTTGCTGATGATGTCCTAGTATATATCACTCAATCACATATATCCATCCATGCTGTTATGGCTGAAATAGATCACTTTGTTCAATGGTCAAATTTTAAAATCAATGCAGCGAAGTCTGAGGCCCTCGATGTCTCCCTCCCCAAATCCATATAGGATTCCATCCAGTCCAACTTTCCCTTTGCCTGGCCCTCACAGGGTATCAAATACTTAGGAATTCCTATTCATAGAGACCTCTCCCATCTATGTTATCTTAATTTTGGGCCCTTTATTGAACAACTCCATACAGACCACGGTTGGCAAGTTAGAACTGTAAGATTCACTACGTGAACCACTGGTGTTTTGTGGAAAAGCACATGTACACTGTGTTCCAAATTATTATGCAAAAAGTGTTTAGGAGTGATAAGGGAAGAATTTGTTTGTTTGTCAGTTAAACTCATTGATGGTGATGTGTGTCAGGGCTCTTTATATCACTGTAAGCAATTGCAGACACCTTTGCTAATTAGTTTGGCAGGTGTGTCCAATGAAAGGCAAGACTACTTAAGAAGGCTGTCTCACATTATTAAGCAGCCTACATTTTCTGCCAAAATGGGAAAGAAAAAGGATGTGTCAGCTGCTGAGAAGCAACAAATTGTGGAGTGTTTAGGTCAAGGCATGACTACAATCAACATTGTGCGATGATCAGGATGAAGTGTCTTGGCAATCAAGAAGTATGTAGCTGATCCACAGTACACACGTGTGCGTGCTGATAAGGGCAAATTGAGGACTCCTTCCTACAGGCAATTATGTCAGGTTAAAAGAGCAGCGGCAAAAAAGCCTTGTCATAGCAGCAGACAAGTTTTTGAAGCAGCTGGTGCCTCCAACGTCCCCCGAACAACAAGATGCAGGGTCCTTCAGAGGTTTGCAGCTGTGCATATGCCATCCTGTCGACCTCCTCTATCCACTTCACACAAGCAGAAACGGCTCCAGTGGGCCAAACATTACATGAAGACTGATTTCAAAACTGTTTTGTTCACGGATGAGTGCCGTGCAGCGCTCGATGGTCCAGATGGATGGAGTGGAGGATGGCTGGTTGATGGACACACCACGCAAACACGGCTACAGCGCCAACAAGGAGGAGGTGGAGTAATGTTTTGGGCTGGAATCATGGGGAGAGAGATTGTCGGCCCCTTTAGGATCCCTGAAGGCGCTAAAGATGAACTCCATAATGTATGTGGATTTTCTCAAACAGCACTTCCTGCCATGGTTCAAGAAGAAGAACCGTGTATTTCACAGCAAGATCATTTTTTTGCATGATAATGCACCATCTCATGCTGCACATGAAACATCTGCATCTCTGGCTGATATGGGCATAAAAGGGGACAAACTTATGGTGTGACCCCCATGCTCCCCTGACCTCTACCCCATTCAGAACCTCTGGAGCATCATCAAAAGGAGTGTCTATGATGGCGGGAGGCAGTTCACATCTAAGCAACAGCTCTGGGAGGGTATTCTGTCCTCATGCAAAACAATTGAAGCAGAAACAATCCAAAACCTGACAAATTCAATGGACGAGAGAGTTCAGAAGCTCCTTTCGAACAAGGGGTCCTATGTGAAAATGTAACATCACCAAGAATAAAGTTTTGAGTTGAAAACTGTTTGATTTCAGTTTCTAATAACCTGCTAATGCTTATAATTTCAAAAATGACCATTTTTTTGGTCTTTATTAAAATGAAAAGGTTGATCGAAAAGTTTGGGGGATCTAAGAGTGTGGCAACCCAGTAGTCATGATTACTTCGAATTCTGACAATATGAGGGTCATGTTGCAGGTAGTGCAGCAAGAAGGCACTTATGTGTCTTGCGCATCTCGGAGCCCCAAAATTATTTTCCGGGCTAGATGCAGCTAAAAATTATTATTAATTTTAAATCTGGTGGAGCTTAGTATTAGAGATGAGCGTTGTTCTACTCGAACTGTTCGCCAATCTCAAATTCGAGCTGTTTTGGGCGGTGTTCGAGCCGTTCGGCGAACACGAACAATTTGAGAAAAATTCGGCTGTTCGAGGTTATGTTCGATAACTGTTCGTGCACCAAAATCATAACTGGATTTTTTCTCAGTAATGATGAAAATTAATGTTAATACGCAGTTTGAGTGTACAGCGGGGTGGGGGGAGGGGCAGGGGATGGATCTCTGCAGGAATAATGAAGATCTCCATTTTTTTTTCTCTTTCCCGCATTTGCAGTGGGGAGGTGCAATCTGTCAGCGCACACACGGAGCGAAGTGCTTTTTTTCACACAAGCAAGGGCATGTGTCATTGGCAGTGTATGTCACATGTCCTTGCCCTATAAGACCAAGCCATTTTCCCTGTCGCCACCATTTTCTCACTGCTGCAGCTGCGTGTTAGACGGCACCGCTGTTGCTCTGTGCGCTATACCTTGTTAATTTCAAGCCAATTTTCGCACAAATCTACAGATAGCTTGGGAGTAGGGAATAGTTGTGATTGCAGTCCTTTTAAGGACTAGGTTACAGCATTTCCTATGACTTTTATCAGGCAGGTCTGTGCTCTTAAATAGATAGATTGTGGGAGTAAAGACTAATTGTAATTGGAGTCCTTTTCAGGACTAGGTTACATCAGTTCCTATCAGTTTTTGCCAGGCAGGTCTGTGCCAGTGCTGTGCAAGTTTTTTTCACAGCATTTGGCTGAATCTAGCAAAGCTAATCCTTTTTGGCCTATTGCAG
This sequence comes from Phyllobates terribilis, assembly GCF_046119375.1. NCBI lineage: Eukaryota > Metazoa > Chordata > Amphibia > Anura > Dendrobatidae > Phyllobates > Phyllobates terribilis. The sequence continues at coordinate 403,135,208 of NW_027362761.1, read as the reverse complement.
AGTGTGTTAGTCAGTGGAGTAGCCTATCTGTGTTGCAAGATATACCACCTGTGTATAGAATACAATTTTTTTACTACACCTAGTGAAGTAAAATCTTTTGGGCATAGCATCATTCTATTAGTCCATCTATACTGACCTCCATCAGGTTGCAAACTGAATATAATTTTTTTCTGCATCTAGCTCTGAAAAAATATTGGGCTTCTAGCTGTGTGTGGGACTTGTTGTACTAGTCCATCTATACTGACCTCCATCAGTTTGCAAACTGCATATATTTTTTTCTTCATCTACCTCTGAAAAAATATTGGGCTTCTAGCTGTGTGTGGGACTTGTTCTATTAATCCATCTATGCAGACCTCCATCAGGTTGCAAACTGAATATATTTTTTTCTGCATCTACCTCTGAAAAAATATTTGGCCTTCTAGCTGTGTCTGGGACTTGTTCTATTAGTCCATCTATACTGACCTCCATAAGGTTGCAAACTGAATATATTTTTTTCTGCATCTACCTCTGAAAAAATATTGGCCTTCTAGCTGTGTGTGGGACTGGTTCTATTAGTCCATCTATACTGACCTCCATAAGGTTGCAAACTGAATATAATTTTTTTCTGCATCTACCTCTGAAAAAATATTTGGCCTTCTAGCTGTGTGTGGGACTTGTTCTATTAGTCCATCTATACTGACCTCCATCAGGTTGCAAATTGAATATAATTTTTTTCTGCATCTAGCTCTGAAAAAATATTGGGCTTCTAGCTGTGTGTGGGACTTGTTGTACTAGTCCATCTATACTGACCTCCATCAGGTTGCAAACTGCATATATTTTTTTCTTCATCTACCTCTGAAAAAATATTGGGCTTCTAGCTGTGTGTGGGACTTGTTCTATTAATCCATCTATACAGACCTCCATCAGGTTGCAAACTGAATATATTTTTTTCTGCATCTACCTCTGAAAAAATATTGGGCTTCTAGCTGTGTGTGGGACTTGTTCTATTAATCCATCTATACAGACCTCCATCAGGTTGCAAACTGAATATATTTTTTTCTGCATCTACCTCTGAAAAAATATTGGGCTTCTAGCTGTGTGTGGGACTTGTTGTATTAGTCCATCTATACTGACCTCCATAAGGTTGCAAACTGAATATAATTTTTTTCTGCATCTACCTCTGACAAAATATTTGGCCTTCTAGCTGTGTGTGGGACTTGTTCAATTAGTCCATCTATACTGACCTCCATAAGGTTGCAAACTGAATATAATTTTTTTCTGCATCTACCTCTGAAAAAATATTTGGCCTTCTAGCTGTGTGTGGGACTTGTTCTATGAGTCCATCTATACTGACCTCCATAAGGTTGCAAACTGAATATAATTTTTTTCTGCATCTACCTCTGAAAAAATATTTGGCCTTCTAGCTGTGTGTGGGACTTGTTCTATTAGTCCATCTATACTGACCTCCATAAGGTTGCAAACTGAATATAATTTTTTTCTGCATCTACCTCTGAAAAAATATTTGGCCTTCTAGCTGTGTGTGGGACTTGTTCTATTAGTCCATCTATACTGACCTCCATAAGGTTGCAAACTGAATATAATTTTTTTCTGCATCTACCTCTGAAAAAATATTTGGCCTTCTAGCTGTGTGTGGGACTTGTTCTATTAGTCCATCTATACTGACCTCCATAAGGTTGCAAACTGAATATAATTTTTTTCTGCATCTACCTCTGAAAAAATATTTGTCCTTCTAGCTGTGTGTGGGACTTGTTCTATTAGACCATCTATACAGACCTCCATCAGGTTGCAAATTGAATATAATTTTTTTCTGCATCTAACCCAGCCAATAGTTTTGGCCTAATACCACAGTTTGGCCACTCAGCTCTGCTCGGTTCCCATCCATTGTTTTTTTGTGCAAACAACTCCAGAGTTGCGAATTAGTTAACCATAAAAATGAGTGGAAAAAGGCCTGCTGCTGGTGGAAAGGGGAATAGGCGTGTTGGTAAGGGGAAAAAAGGTTGTGTCCGTGGGGTAGGTGTTAAAGCAACAGTAACATCTGCAGAAGAAAGACCATCTTCCAGCCAAACTAAAATGTCTACTTCTTTTAGCGGACAATGTGATAAGATCCCTTTCTTACGGCCACGCCAATCGCTACAAATTCCAGATGAGGCACAAAAACAGCAGGTGCTTCAACGGATATCAAGTGCTCCTTTAAGTGGGCTCTCCTCCACATCAACTTCAACATCACAAATACTCCAGTCCTCAAAGGTGTCACCCCAATCGCACTTGCTTCCTCACAGCTCCCAAATCTCCAGCTGCCCGTCTGAGTATGAGGTAGAACAGATGGTTGAGTCTGCAGAGCTGTTTACTCATACTATAGCCTGGGAATCAGAGGTCGACTCCAGCGCTTCTGTGAATCCAGATGAGGAAATGATCTGCACTGATGCCCAGAATCTTTATGAGTCGGATCCAGGACCTGACGCAGAAGGTTCTGACCATAATGTAGACCCTCATTCCCAAACTGTAACTCCTGTTGGTGGAGACAATGAGGAAGACGATGATAAGACTCAAATACCTGATTGGAGCGACAACTTTAGTTTTTTGTCAGGGCAGGAACAGGTTGGCTCTGAGGACGACGGGTGTGATAACGCACAGGGTGATGATGATGAGGTTGGAGATCCCACTTACTGTCAACCCACAGTCAGCCAAGAGATGAGGTCAGCAGAGGAGGTGGAGGAAGATGCTAATGACGACGAGGTCAGGTTGCGCCTTCCTGGACAGAGACGTAGTACTGGAAGCACGTCAACAACTGCATCCTCAAACACAACTCTGCCTCTCACCACAAGTCGTGGTGGCTCTTCAGGTCGCATGGGTGCTAAGCCTTGCATAGGCTGGGAATTTTTTCAGATCGATAAAGATGACCCAACTCGTGTTATCTGTAACATTTGTCAGCAAAAGCTAAGTAGAGGCCAAAAAATACATAGTTTGAGTACTTCATGCATGAACCGGCACATGGACATGAAGCATAAGTTGCAGTGGGAAGCTCAGTGTGCTACAATGCGGCCTAGCCGGCCGGGCCAACCACTGTCTGCCATATCTTGTGCATCCGCGGCCTCTTCATCCTCTGTGACTGGGGGGACAGCAGTCACACCTGTTTTGGGGCGCAGACCTGCCACCTCTTTACCCGCAACAGCCAGCGTGATTGGCAGGTCATCATTTTCTTTGGAGGTGGTAACACCAGCTCGTGTTGAGCGCTGTCCGACATCGATAGCACCACCTTTGGATCAAGGCAACCTAACATGTCAGCCTGCATCTTCCTCACAGACCGGCAGTTTCCCGGGAACACCCTTATCAACCCCGTCTAAGCACAATAGCCAGCCCTCGGTCCCTCAGATGTGGACAAGTAAAAGACCATTTCCTCCTAGCCATGAGAAAGCTAAGAGGTTGAATTTCACCATCTGCAAGCTCTTGGCTACAGAAATGCTGCCTTTCCGCCTGGTGGACACAGAGGATTTTCGAGACCTTATGTCTGTCGCAGTGCCCCAGTACCAGATGCCCAGTCGGCACTACTTCTCAAAGAAAGGTGTGCCTGCGCTCCACCAGCATGTCGCACACAACATCACCGCTTCTTTGAGAAACTCTGTGTGTGACAGGGTGCATTTCACCACAAACACTTGGACGAGTAGGCATGGACAGGGGCGTTACATGTCGCTGACTGGGCACTGGGTAACTATGGTGACAGCAGGACAAGGGGCTGCTGTCCAAGTCTTGCCGTCCCCACGAGTTGTGCGTCAATCCTCTTTATGTCAAAGTTCCTCCACTGCTTCTGCCTCCTCAACCTCCTCTCGGTCCTCCACCTGCACCCAAAGCCTGTCTGGTCATGCCACAAGCTTTCTAACTGCGCAGAAGGGATCTTGCACACCTCCTTACTATGCTGGCAGTAGGGCTCAACGTCATCAGGCGGTTTTTACATTGAAATGTCTGGGAAATGTGAGTCACACAGCTGAGGAGTTGTGGTCAGCTCTGGAGAACCAATTTCATGAATGGTTGTCTCCACTGGACCTGAAACCAGGGAAGGCCGTGTGCGACAATGCTGCAAACCTGGGTGCGGCCCTTCGCCGGGGCAATGTCACACACGTGCCTTGTATGGCTCACGTGTTGAACCTGGTTGTCCAGCAATTTTTAGCCCACTATCCCAGACTAGATGGCCTTCTGCAGAGGGCACGGTCGCTGTGTGCTCACTTCCGCCGTTCGCATCCCGCAGCTCAGCGACTTACATCTCTACAGAAGTCGTTGGGCCTGCCACTTCACCAGCTAAAATGCGATGTGCCTACCCGGTGGAATTCAACTCTGCACATGTTGCAGCGACTGTGGCAGCACCGACAAGCCCTGGTGCAATACGTTCTGACGTATAGCCTGGGCCAACGAGATTCAGAGGTGGGGCAAATCACGCTGGAGGAGTAGTCTCAGATCAGGGACCTATGCACCCTTCTGCACAGTTTTGAAAAGGCGACGAAGATGTTTAGTGCTGACGATGCCATTATCAGCATGACTATTCCGGTGATTTACATGCTGGAGCACATGTTAAACAGAATTCGGAGTCAGGTGGTGGCACAAGAGGAGGTGGAGAAAGTAGAGGAGGAGGAGTTGTATGCGGAAGGGCTAACATCTGCAAGGTCCAGACGGTCGGCAGCACCAAGGCGGCAGGCATGTGAGGGTGGGGGAGATGGTTTTACCAGGGCGCATGGTAGCAGCCAAACTAGTGAGGAAGGTGCAGGAGCCCAGGAAGAAGTGGAGGACGAACTGATGGAAGACTCATCAGATGAGGGAGACCTTGATCACATTTCTGTTGTGCGAGGTTGGGGGGAGAGGACAGAGGAAGGAAGCATGATTGTTACCTCGCCACCAACACAACAGGGACTTGGTGCTCCTGGATGCGCAACACACATGAGTGCCTTCTTGCTGCACTACCTGCAACATGACCCTCGAATTGTGAGAATTAGAAATAATCCTGACTACTGGGTTGCCACACTGTTAGATCCCCGGTACAAAAGTAAATTTGCAGAAATTATTCCTGCCATAGAAAGGGATGCACGCATGCAGGAGTATCAGCAGAGACTGTTGCAGAATCTTACATGTGCTTTTCCACAAAATACCAGTGGTGCACGTAGTGAATCTCACAGTTCCAACTTGCCAACCGTGGGACCGTCAAGTGTTCAGCACTCAAACCGTAACAGAACCACAGTATCTGCTGGTAACATCAATTTTGCGGAATCATTTCACCACTTTTTTAGCCCATCCTTTGCAAGGCCACAGGAGACAAGAAGTCTGACACATAGTCAACGCCTAGAGACGATGGTACAGGAGTATCTCCAAGTAAACATTGAAGCCACGACTGTGTCACTGGACCCTTGCTCTTTTTGGGCTTCCAATCTGGATAAATGGCCGGAGCTAGCCACTTACGCCTTGGAGATCTTGTCATGCCCCGCAGCCAGCGTTCTGTCTGAACGTGTGTTCAGCGCTGCTGGTGGTGTGCTGACAGATAAGCGCACGCGGCTCTCCACTGATAATGTAGACAGACTCACGTTCATAAAGATGAACAAATCATGGATCCGAAACGACTTTTCTACCCCTGTGTAGTCCTGGGGAGAGTAAAAGCTTGATGATTGGTTAAAATCACCCTACCAACCGTTTTAAGCTTTCAAATTACTAATCATGTTTATCTGTATCTTGGCTGGAAAATAATTTGGGCTTTGTAGCAGTGTGCAGCACTGATTCTATTAGGCCATCTATAATAAGCTCCACCAGATTTAAAATTACTAATCATGTTTATCTGTATCTTGACTGGAAAATAATTTGGGCTTTGTAGCAGTGTGCAGCACTGATCCTATTAGGCCATCTATACTAAAGCTTCACCAGATTTAAAATTAATAATAATTTTTAGCTGCATCTAGCCCGGAAAATAATTTTGGGGCTCCGAGATGCGCAAGACACATAAGTGCCTTCTTGCTGCACTACCTGCAGCATGACCCTCATATTGTCAGAATTCGAAGTAATCATGACTACTGGGTTGCCACACTCTTAGATCCCCCAAACTTTTCGATCAACCTTTTCATTTTAATAAAGACCAAAAAAATGGTCATTTTTGAAATTATAAGCATTAGCAGGTTGTTAGAAACTGAAATCAAACAGTTTTCAACTCAAAACTTTATTCTAGGTGATGTTACATTTTCACATAGGACCCCTTGTTCGAAAGGAGCTGCTGAACTCTCTCGTCCATTGAATTTGTCAGGTTTTGGATGGTTTCTGCTTCAATTGTTTTGCATGAGGACAGAATACCCTCCCAGAGCTGTTGCTTAGATGTGAACTGCCTCCCGCCATCATAGACACTCCTTTTAATGATGCTCCAAAGGTTCTGAATGGGGTAGAGGTCAGGGGAGCATGGGGGTCACACCATAAGTTTGTCCCCTATTATGCCCATATCAGCCAGAGATGCAGATGTTTTATGTGCAGCATGAGATGGTGCATTATCATGCAAAAAAATGATTTTGCTGTGAAATACACGGTTCTTCTTCTTGAACCATGGCAGGAAGTGCTGTTTGAGAAAATCCACATACATTATGGAGTTCATCTTTAGCGCCTTCAGGGATCCTAAAGGGGCCGACAATCTCTCTCCCCATGATTCCAGCCCAAAACATTACTCCACCTCCTCCTTGTTGGCGCTGTAGCCGTGTTTGCGTGGGGTGTCCATCAACCAGCCATCCTCCACTCCATCCATCTGGACCATCGAGCGCTGCACGGCACTCATCCGTGAACAAAACAGTTTTGAAATCAGTCTTCATGTAATGTTTGGCCCACTGGAGCAGTTTCTGCTTGTGTGAAGTGGATAGAGGAGGTCGACAGGATGGCGTATGCACAGCTGCAAACCTCTGAAGGACCCTGCATCTTGTTGTTCAGGGGACATTGGAGGCACCAGCAGCTTCAAAAACTTGTCTGCTGCTATGACAAGGCTTTTTTGCCGCTGCTCTTTCAACCTGATGTAATTGCCTGTAGGAAAGAGTCCTCAATATGCCCTTATCAGCACGCACACGTGTGTACTGTGAATCAGCTACATACTTCTTGATTGCCAAGACACTTCATCCTGATCATCGCACAATGTTGATTGTAGTCATGCCTTGACCTAAACACTCCACAATTTGTTGCTTCTCAGCAGCCGACACATCCTTTTTCTTTCCCATTTTGGCAGAAAATGTAGGCTGCTTAATAATGTGAGACAGCCTTCTTAAGTAGTCTTGCCTTTCATTGGACACACCTGCCAAACTAATTAGCACAGGTGTCTGCAATTGCTTACAGTGATATAAAGAGCCCTGATACACATCACCATCAATGAGTTTAACTGACAAACAAACAAATTCTTCCCTTATCACTCCTAAACACTTTTTGCATAATAATTTGTACATGTGCTTTTCCACAAAACACCAGTGGTTCACGTAGTGAATCTTACAGTTCTAACTTGCCAACCGTGGTTTGTATTGAGTTGTTCAATAAAGGGCCCAAAATTAAGATAACATAGATGGGAGAGGTCTCTATGAATAGGAATTCCTAAGTATTTGATACCCTGTGAGGGCCAGGCAAAGGGAAAGTTGGAATGGATGGAATCCTATATGGATTTGGGGAGGGAGACATCGAGGGCCTCAGACTTCGCTGCATTGATTTTAAAATTTGACCATGTAACAAAGTGATCTATTTCAGCCATAACAGCATGGATGGATATATGTGATTGAGTGATATATACTAGGACATCATCAGCAAATAGAGAGCACTTGTACTCGGTGCCTCCCACCTCAATCCACCTAATATTGGGGTTATGGCGAATTGATGAGAGCAGGTGCTCCGTCACTAGGATGTATAAGAGAGGGGACAGAGAACATCCCTGCCTTGTCCCATTGGTGATTGTGAAAGGTGATGAAAATGTTCTGACGCGCCCCCTGGGCCTTGGGACACCCGGAGCCGGACCCTTTTTGGTGGATGCTGGTGGTTGTAGTCTCCGTGGCGGCGACCCGGTTCCGTGGCTCAGGGCGGTCAAACCAGTGGCAGAACTATTTATGTGGTTTTGATGTTTAAATGTCCGACTACGCCACCCGTGGATTGCGGTCAGAGTGAACCGCCGCTCCAGGGCAGACCGCTGAGGCTGGTGTTGTGGGTGCAGCAGAGCGTAGCATAACTCCCCAAGGGAGGAGTATAGCCTCAGGGCAGTGTATGCGGAGGATGGGGGTGATGGTGCAGGGCAGCAGCAGTAACGACACGGAGTCAGTGATGCAGTCCAGGGCCTTTACTCACAGTTCTTATTATCCAGACCACGTCTGCAGGTAACGGCTGCCCATGTCGTACTGTGCTCACCAGGTGAGGGGCTCAGACAACTCCCAGATAACTTTGGAGCGCTTCACAGGACCCCTTTTGTGTGTCCTTTGTCTGGCCTTTCTTACCAACCCTTCTGTCCGGCTGCCTCGGGCCTCCACTTGGTAAACTTGGCGCCAGTTTCCCTGACCCTATGTGGTGCCTTCCTAGCGGGTGTAGCGAGGGGCTGCGCCACATAAAATGTCACAGCCTCCTGTTTCTAGCTGAGGGTCGTTTCCTGCCTCCACTAGTTTTGGGGACCGGTCTCCCCCTTTGGCCTGACCCCTCCACGCAGGTGGATTCGGGCGTGCGGTGGCGACTCGCCCGTCCGCACCCCTGGGATCCCTTCGTTCCTCGTTCCTGGAGCCTTCTCCGCTCCTCTTCCTTCCTTCTCCCTCTTCCAGGCCTGGGCCTCTGTTACTAGGCCCGCCTCCGGAGCAGAGCTCATGCAGAGCCCCTGCTCCCTGCCACTTCTGCTCAGACTTCTCTGCACTGAACTAAGATGGTGCCCACCTTTTATACTACCTTCTCAATGCACCCAGGAACTGCTTCCTCCCTGCTCCTGCACTACAGGGTTCCCCTTCCTCAGTGTTCCCTCCCCCCACTCCAGCCAGGGACAGGGACTGTCGTGCCCATCTCAGGGGCATATTGGTCGCCCTGCCCCACGGCAATGTGGTGTAATGCATGCAGGTGTCGGGTCCTGATCCACACTACATCCTTACCTGAGAGTGAGATATCACACCTCTGGGTGAGGTGCAATACCTCTGTAGCAACCGAGCCCTCAGGGTGCTACAGTTCCATTTATCTTCAGCCTATGTGACGTATTGCGATACAGGGCCGTGATTTTGGCTATAAAAGGGTCCCCTAGACCCCTACCCCAAGCTTTTTAAGAGAATCATATATGGCGTGCCAGGAGACTCTATGGAATGCTTTCTCAGCATCCAACGAGAGTATCTAATTACAAATTTTTAACTGCATCTAGCCCAGGAAATACTTTGTGCCTAGTAGCAGTGTCTGCTAGTCAGCGGATTATCCCGGCTGTTAAGCAAGCTACACCACCTGTAGTTTGGACACTTAATTTTTTCAAAGGAAATGCTTCGGGACCACGGGATACTCAGTGAAGAGCATCAGGAGGCACCCCAAGGCATAGGGGCTGGGACTGGCAGTAGGATGCCTTGCGGTGGACAGCCGAGCTCGATCCCTATAAAAGCTTTTTAACTGCAGCAGCTTTAGTGGACGCTACTGGAGCTGGAATTACGCGGCTGCTGGCATGAGACTTGCCCTCCAATAGATCCTTGTAAATGGATTTAAAATGTATTCATTCAAATTAGAGAGACAATTTAAATTAAAAAGCTTAGAGCTGCCTCCACCACAGGGGGGCTCGCTCGACCCACCAGCGGACAGGCACCAGTATTGGGAGAGGGGGGCTGGCCGTCAGGGTTCACCGCGGCTCTGGCACAAACCCGGCGACGCGGAGGTGGCACGGGCAGGAGCGGACTGAACGTGTCGGCTTCTCACTTTTTGGATTTTAGAAGGGCATGACATGCCTATATCTGTGTCTCCCCCTCCTTTTACTCCTCCACCTCTTTTCTTTTCACATGACTATATGTACTTGTCACTTTTCCATGTGTTAGTTGTGTCTTCTGAGCAGTTTGTCAGCTTTTGGACACCTTTGAAGGTGTTTTCTATGTGTTTCTATGTGTTTTTGTTTGCCTGCCATTGGTTTTAACGGTGTTCGAAGGTGTTCGACGAACAGTTCGACGAACAGTTCGGCGAACACACGGGTGTTCGACGAACCGAACCGAACTCGAACACTACGGGGGTGGCTCAACACTACTTAGTATAGATGGCCTAATAGGATCAGTGCTGCACACTGCTACAAAGCCCAAATTATTTTCCAGTCAAGATACAGATAAACATGATTAGTAATTTTAAATCTGGTGGAGCTTATTATAGATGGCCTAATAGAATCAGTGCTGCACACTGCTACAAAACCCAAATTATTTTCCAGCCAAGATACATATAAACATGATTAGTAATTTGAAAGCTTAAAACGGTTGGTAGGGTGATTTTAACCAATCATCAAGCTTTTACTCTCCCCAGGATGACACAGGGTAGAAAAGTCGTTTCGGACCCATGATTTGTTCATCTTTATGAACGTGAGTCTGTCTACATTATCAGTGGAGAGCCGCGTGCGCTTATCTGTCAGCACACCACCAGCAGCGCTGAACACACGTTCAGACAGAACGCTGGCTGCGGGGCATGACAAGATCTCCAAGGCTTAAGTGGCTAGCTCCGGCCATTTATCCAGATTGGAAGCCCAAAAAGAGCAAGGGTCCAGTGACACAGTCATGGCTTCAATGTTTACTTGGAGATACTCCTGTACCATCGTCTCTAGGCGTTGACTATGTGTCAGACTTCTTGTCTCCTGTGGCCATGCAAAGGATGGGCTAAAAAAGTTGTGAAATGATTCCGCAAAATTGATGTTACCAGCAGATACTGTGGTTCTGTTACGGTTTGAGTGCTGAACACTTGACGGTCCCACGGTTGGCAAGTTGGAACTGTGAGATTCACTACGTGCACCACTGGTGTTTTGTGGAAAAGCACATGTAAGATTCTGCAACAGTCTCTGCTGATACTCCTGCATGCGTGCATCCCTTTTTATGGCAGGAATAATTTCTGCAAATTTACTTTTGTACCGGGGATCTAACAGTGTGGCAACCCAGTAGTCAGGATTATTTCTAATTCTCACAATTCGAGGGTCATGTTGCAGGTAGTGCAGCCAGAAGGCACTCATGTGTGTTGCGCATCCAGGAGCACCAAGTCCCTGTTGTGTTGGTGGCGAGGTAACAATCATGCTTCCTTCCTCTGTCCTCTCCCCCCAACCTCGCACAACAGAAATGTGATCAAGGTCTCCCTCATCTGATGAGTCTTCCATCAGTTCGTCCTCCACTTCTTCCTGGGCTCCTGCACCTTCCTCACTAGTTTGGCTGCTACCATGCGCCCTGGTAAAACCATCTCCCCCACCCTCACATGCCTGCCGCCTTGGTGCTGCCGACCGTCTGGACCTTGCAGATGTTAGCCCTTCCGCATACAACTCCTCCTCCTCTACTTCCTCCACCTCCTCTTGTGCCACCACCTGACTCCGAATTCTGTTTAACATGTGCTTCAGCATGTAAATCACCGGAATAGTCATGCTGATAATGGCATCGTCAGCACTAAACATCTTCGTCGCCATTTCAAAACTGTGCAGAAGGGTGCATAGGTCCCTGATCTGAGACCACTCCTCCAGCGTGATTTGCCCCACCTCTGGATCTCGTTGGCCCAGGCTATATGTCAGAACGTATTGCACCAGGGCTTGTCGGTGCTGCCACAGTCGCTGCAACATGTGCAGAGTTGAATTCCACCGGGTAGGCACATCGCATTTTAGCCGGTGAAGTGGCAGGCCCAACGACTTCTGTAGAGATGTAAGTCGCTGAGCTGCGGGATGCGAACGGCGGAAGTGAGCACACAGCGACCGTGCCCTCTGCAGAAGGCCATCTAGTCTGGGATAGTGGGCTAAAAATTGCTGGACAACCAGGTTCAACACGTGAGCCATACAAGGCACGTGTGTGACATTGCCCCGGCGAAGGGCCGCACCCAGGTTTGCAGCATTGTCGCACACGGCCTTCCCTGGTTTCAGGTCCAGTGGAGACAACCATTCATGAAATTGGTTCTCCAGAGCTGACCACAACTCCTCAGCTGTGTGACTCACATTTCCCAGACATTTCAAAGTAAAAACCGCCTGATGACGTTGAGCCCTACTGCCAGCATAGTAAGGAGGTGTGCAGGATCCCTTCTGCGCAGTTAGAAAGCTTGTGGCATGACCAGACAGGCTTTGGGTGCAGGTGGAAGACCGAGAGGAGGTTGAGGAGGCAGAAGCAGTGGAGGAACTTTGACATAAAGAGGATTGACGCACAACTCGTGGGGACGGCAAGACTTGGACAGCAGCCCCTTGTCCTGCTGTCACCATAGTTACCCAGTGCCCAGTCAGCGACATGTAACGCCCCTGTCCATGCCTACTCGTCCAAGTGTCTGTGGTGAAATGCACCCTGTCACACACAGAGTTTCTCAAAGAAGCGGTGATGTTGTGTGCGACATGCTGGTGGAGCGCAGGCACACCTTTCTTTGAGAAGTAGTGCCGACTGGGCATCTGGTACTGGGGCACTGCGACGGACATAAGGTCTCGAAAATCCTCTGTGTCCACCAGGCGGAAAGGCAGCATTTCTGTAGCCAAGAGCTTGTAGATGGTGAAATTCAACCTCTTAGCTTTCTCATGGCTAGGAGGAAATGGTCTTTTACTTGTCCACATCTGAGGGACCGAGGGCTGGCTATTGTGCTTAGATGGGGTTGATAAGGGTGTCCCCGGCAAACTGCCGGTCTGTGAGGAAGATGCAGGCGGACATGTTAGGTTGCCTTGATCCAAAGGTGGTGCTATCGATGTCGGAAAGCGCTCAACACCAGCTGGTGTTACCACCTCCAAAGAAAATGATGACCTGCCAATCACGCTGGCTGTTGCGGGTAAAGAGGTGGCAGGTCTGTGCCCCAAAACAGGTGTGACTGCTGTCCCCCCAGTCACAGAGGATGAAGAGGCCGCGGATGCACAAGATATGGCAGACGGTGGTTGGCCCGGACGGCTAGGCCGCATTGTAGCACACTGAGCTTCCCACTGCAACTTATGCTTCATGTCCATGTGCCGGTTCATGCATGAAGTACTCAAACTATGTATTTTTTGGCCTCTACTTAGCTTTTGCTGACAAATGTTACAGATAACACGAGTTGGGTCATCTTTATCGATCTGAAAAAATGCCCAGGCTATGCAAGGCTTAGCACCGATGCGACCTGAAGAGCCACCACGACTTGTGGTGAGAGGCAGAGTTGTGTTTGAGGATGCAGTTGTTGACGTGCTTCCAGTACTACATCTCTGTCCAGGAAGGCGCAACCTGACCTCGTCGTCACTAGCATCTTCCTCCACCTCCTCTGCTGACCTCATCTCTTGGCTGACTGTGGGTTGACAGTAAGTGGGTACTCCAACCTCATCATCATCACCCTGTGCGTTATCACACCCGTCGTCCTCAGAGCCAACCTGTTCCTGCCCTGACAAAAAACTAAACTTGTCGCTCCAATCAGGTATTTGAGTCTCATCATCGTCTTCCTCATTGTCTCCACCAACAGGAGTTACAGTTTGGGAATGAGGGTCTACATTATGGTCAGAACCTTCTGCGTCTGGTCCTGGATCCGACTCATAAAGATTCTGGGCATCAGTGCAGATCATTTCCTCGTCTGGATTCACAGAAGCGCTGGAGTCGACCTCTTATTCCCAGGCTATAGTGTGAGTAAACAGCTCTGCAGACTCAACCATCTGTTCTACCTCATACTCAGACGGGCAGCTGGAGATTTGGGAGCTGTGAGGAAGCAAGTGCGATTGGGGTGACACCTTTGAGGACTGGAGTATTTGTGATGTTGAAGTTGATGTGGAGGAGAGCCCACTTAAAGGAGCACTTGATATCTGTTGAAGCACCTGCTGTTTTTGTGCCTCATCTGGAATTTGTAGCGATTGGCGTGGCCGTAAGAAAGGGATCTTATCACATTGTCCGCTAAAAGAAGTAGACATTTTAGTTTGGCTGGAAGATGGTCTTTCTTCTGCAAATGTTACTGTTGCTTTAACACATACCCCACGGACACAACCTTTTTTCCCCTTCCCAACACGCCTATTCCCCTTTCCACCAGCAGCAGGCCTTTTTCCACTCATTTTGGTGGTTAACTAATTCACAACTCTGGAGTTGTTTGCACAAAAAAACAATGGATGGGAACCGAGCAGAGCTGAGTGGCCAAACTGTGGTATTAGGCCAAAACTATTGGCTGGGTTAGATGCAGAAAAAAATTATATTCAATTTGCAACCTGATGGAGGTCAGTATAGATGAACTAATAGAACAAGTCCCACACACAGCTAGAAGCCCAAATATTTTTTCAGAGGTAGATGCAGAAAAAAATTGTATTCAGTTTGCAACCTGATGGACGTCAGTATAGATGGACTAATAGAACAAGTCCTACACACTGCTAGAAGGCCAAATATTTTTTCAGAGCTAGATGCAGACAAAAAATTATTTTTAATTTGCAACCTGATGGAGGTCAGTATAGATGGACTAATAGAGAAAGTCCCACACACTGCTTGAAGGCCAAATATTTTTTCAGAGCTAGATGCAGATATAAATTATTTTTAATTTGCAACCTGATGGAGGTCAGTATAGATGGACTAATAGAGAAAGTCCCACACACTGCTAGAAGGCCAAATATTTTTTCAGAGCTAGATGCAGAAAAAAATTATATTCAGTTTGCAACCTGATGGAGGTCAGTATAGATGGACTAATAGAACAAGTCCCACACACAGCTAGAAGGCCAAATATTTTTTCAGAGGTAGATGCAGATACAAATTATTTTGAATTTGAAGCCTGATGGAGGTCAGTATAGATGGACTAATAGAGAAAGTCCCACACACTGCTAGAAGGCCAAATATTTTTCAGAGCTAGATGCAGACAAAAATTTATTTTGAATTTGCAACCTGTTGGAGGTCAGTATAGATGGACTAATAGAGAAAGTCCCACACACTGCTAGAAGGCCAAATATTTTTTCAGAGCTAGATGCAGACAAAAAAATATTTTTAATTTGCAACCTGATGGAGGTCAGTATAGATGGACTAATAGAGAAAGTCCCACACACTGCTAGAAGGCCAAATATTTTTTCAGAGCTAGATGCAGATAAAATGATTTTTAATTTGCAACCTGATGGAGGTCAGTATAGATGGACTAATAGAACAAGTCCCACACACAGCTAGAAGCCCAAATATTTTTTCAGAGGTAGATGCAGAAAAAAATTATATTCAGTTTGCAACCTGATGGATGTCTGTATAGATGTATTAATAAAACAAGTCCCACACACAGCTGGAAGCCCAAATATTTTTTCAGAGGTAGATGCAGAAAAAAATTATATTCAGTTTGCAACCTGATGGAGGTCTGTATAGATGGATTAATAGAACAAGTCCCACACACAGCTAGAAGCCCAAAAATTTTTTCAGAGGTAGATGCAGAAAAAAATTAAATTCAGTTTGCAACCTGATGGAGGTCTGTATAGATGGATTAATAGAACAAGTCCCACACACAGCTAGAAGCCCAATATTTTTTCAGAGGTAGATGCAGAAAAAATATATATTCAGTTTGCAACCTGATGGAGGTCAGTATAGATGGACTAATAGAGAAAGTCCCACACACTGCTAGAAGGCCAAATATTTTTTCAGAGCTAGATGCAGACAAAAAATTATTTTTAATTTGCAACCTGATGGAGGTCAGTATAGATGGACTAATAGATAAAGTCCCACACACTGCTACAAGGCCAAATATTTTTTCAGAGCTAGATGCTGATATAAATTATTTTTAATTTGCAACCTGATGGAGGTCAGTATAGATGGACTAATAGAGAAAGTCCCACACACTGCTAGAAGGCCAAATATTTTTTCAGACCTAGATGCAGAAAAAAATTATATTCAGTTTGCAACCTGATGGAGGTCAGTATAGATGGACTAATAGAACAAGTCCCACACACAGCTAGAAGCCCAAATATTTTTTCAGAGGTAGATGCAGAAAAAAATTATATTCAGTTTGCAACCTGATGGAGGTCTGTATAGATGGATTAATAGAACAAGTCCCACACACAGCTAGAAGCCCAATATTTTTTCAGAGGTAGATGCAGAAAAAAATATATTCAGTTTGCAACCTGATGGAGGTCAATATAGATGGACTAATAGAGAAAGTCCCACACACTGCTAGAAGGCCAAATATTTTTTCAGAGCTAGATGCAGACAAAAAAATATTTTTAATTTGCAACCTGATGGAGGTAAGTATAGATGGACTAATAGAGAAAGTCCCACACACTGCTAGAAGGCCAAATATTTTTTCAGAGCTAGATGCAGATATAAATTATTTTTAATTTGCAACCTGATGGAGGTCAGTATAGATGGACTAATAGAGAAAATCCCACACACTGCTAGAAGGCCAAATATTTTTTCAGTGCTAGATGCAGAAAAAAATTATATTCAGTTTGCAACCTGATGGAGGTCAGTATAGATGGACTAATAGAACAAGTCCCACACACAGCTAGAAGGCCAAATATTTTTTCAGAGGTAGATGCAGATAAAAATTATTTTTAATTTGCAGCCTGATGGAGGTCAGTATAGATGGACTAATAGAGAAAGTCCCACACACTGCTAGAAGGCCAAATATTTTTTCAGAGCTAGATGCAGACAAAAAATTATTTTGAATTTGCAACCTGATGGAGGTCAATATAGATGGACTAATAGAGAAAGTCCCACACACTGCTAGAAGGCCAAATATTTTTTCAGAGCTAGATGCAGACAAAAAATTATTTTTAATTTGCAACCTGATGGAGGTCAGTATAGATGGACTAATAGAGAAAGTCCCACACACTGCTAGAAGGCCAAATATTTTTTCAGAGCTAGATGCAGACAAAAAATTATTTTTAATTTGCAACCTGATGGAGGTCAGTATAGATGGACTAATAGAGAAAATCCCACACACTGCTGGAAGGCCAAATATTTTTTCAGAGCTAGATGCAGATAAAAATTATTTTTAATTTGCAACCTGATGGAGGTCAGTATAGATGGACTAATATAACAATCCCACACACAGCTAGAAGCCAAAATTTTTTTTTAGAGGTAGATGCAGATAAAAGCTATTTTTAATTTGCAACCTGATGGAGGTCAGTATAGATGTACTAATAGAACAAGGATTAGCTTTGCTAGATTCAGCCAAATGCTGTGAAAAAAACTTGCACAGCACTGGCACAGACCTGCCTGGCAAAAACTGATAGGAACTGATGTAACATAGTCCTGAAAAGGACTGCAATTACAATTAGTCTTTACTCCCACAATCTATCTATTTAAGAGCACAGACCTGCCTGATAAAAGTCGTAGGAAATGCTGTAACCTAGTCCTTAAAAGTACTGCAATCACAACTATTCCCTACTCCCAAGCTATCTGTAGATTTGTGCGAAAATTGGCTTGAAATTAACAAGGTATAGCGCATACAGCAACAGCGGTGCCGTCTAACATGCAGCTGCAGCAGTGAGAAAATGGTGGCGACGGGGAAAATGGCTTGGTCTTATAGGGCAAGGACATGTGACATACACTGCCAATGACACATGCCCTTGCTTGTGTGAAAAAAAGCACTTCGCTCCGTGTGTGCGCTGCTGATAGGCTGACAGATTGCACCTCCCCACTGTAAATGCGGGAAAGAGAAAAAAAAATGGAGATCTTCATTATTCCTGCAGAGATCCATCCCCTGCCCCTCCCCCCACCCCGCTGTACACTCAAACTGCGTATTAACATTAATTTTCATCATTACTGAGAAAAAATCCAGTTATGATTTTGGTGCACAAACAGTTATCGAACATAACCTCGAACAGCCGAATTTTTCTCAAATCGTTTGTGTTCGCCGAACGGCTCGAACACCGCCCAAAACAGCTCGAATTTGAGATTGGCGAACAGTTCGAGTCGAACAACGCTCATCTCTATATATAACGCTGCAGCTGCTGGCTGTCGGCCATGTTCGGCAAGACCCAGGCGCTCAGATACTGTTAAGGGGACGGTTGCAAACACTTTATTAAATAGGAACGCAACCGACCCCGGGGTCCGCGATGCAGCCTTGAGGACTGCTGCCGAACTCTTCCCGGGTGAGAAGGGAAGACAACCAACTAAAAGATAACCCCTCCGTGTTAACTTCACACCGGACAGGGTATAGCGGTGCGCTCTATCTCCGATAGATGCTCGGGAGAAGAGCGTCCGCCGGCGCACCTGAAACCTGCCTGACCTCTCCGTGTTACAGCACACGGGAGGAGACTATCGGTTCACACAATCTCCAAGAACCGCAGGGAGATGTGTGACCGGGGAGAAGCAGTAGCCCTGTCTTCGATACAGGCGCTACGCTATGGGGAATGGTGCTAAAGCGGTTCACACAATCTCCAAGAACCACAGGGAGACGTGTGACCGGACTAGGAGCAGTAGCCCTGTCGTCGATACAGGCGCTACGCTAAGGAGAAGGCGCTAGTGTGCGGGAGTGATTTCCGCCAGGTACTCGTGCACTCAGCCGGCGTGGAACCGGACTGAGCCAACCCGCTCAATATGGCTCTTAGGGGAACTCTAGAGACATGCGTTCACAACCAAACAGCTAGCTCAAATGATCTGAGCGCGCCACCATGTTTGTGGGCGGGCCTTTTAAAAACTAAGCCCTGCCCCACTGTCGCACCATTGGTGACGTCACCTGTGACCAATCAGGCGGTGCCAGGTCACCAGGTCAGCTGGTTCCCGATCCTCCAATCACTGTGTGCCATGTCACGGGCATGCTCAGTGCGATGCATTCTAGACTTAGGCTGCAGTGACCTAGTCTCTCTCCGCAACCTGTGCTTCATGTTGCTAGGCACAAATACACAAGATACCACTTGTACCTCTCGTGCACTGGCTAGGCGCTGGGACCGACGGCGATGCTGTGCAGCATCAGCCCTGGCTGAACCAGAATGGGAGACCACAGAATCCACTGATGACTCAGAACCCATTTCTGATCCAGCAAGTGCCCGGCGCCTAACAGTTCCAGAACCATCAGCTGGTCCTCGGTAGTTCCATTAGCTCTTGTACCTTCTGCGACCAATCCGGTTTCCAGTACCGTCGGCAGTTCCTCAGCTTTCTTGTACCTTATGCTACATTTCCAAGTTCAAGCTTTTTGAAATGGTTTTTGGTAATCACTCTGGATCTCCCTGACGACGAACCTGAAGACGATGACACTGAAGACCACCCCAAAGAAGACGAGGACCCCGAAGATAAGGACCCTGAAGACTACCCCGAAGAAGACGAGGACCCCGAAGACGACGACCCTGAAGACCACCCCGAAGAAGACGAGGACCCCGAAGATGACGACCCTGAAGACGACGACCCTGAAGACTACCCCAAAGAAGACGAGGACCCCGAAGACGACGACCCTGAAGACGACGACCCTGAAGACCACCCCGAAGAAGACCAAGAAGATGACCCTGAAGAATATGACCAAGAGGACAAAGAACAAGAAGACAACCACCAAGATACAGAAGAACAAGAGACAGAAGACCAAGAAGCAGAAGAACAAAAAGCAGAAGAACATTAAGCATAAGGCTAAAAATCAGGGGTGAGTACTGAGCAGTGGCGAGCATGCTCACTCATCACTAATTATTATTTTTGAAAATATAAAAATGCCAAATATTTTTTTATGCCAATTTTTAGAAAATTTATTTAGAGGAAACTTGGCAACAATTCAAATAACTAAAACATGTCTAAACACTATTGCGAATTATAAATAGTCACACAAACTGCACTACAAAATTTCGTCCTCATTCAGTAACAACTCTTTTTTGCTTTTCACATGTACTGCTGCATAGCATCATCTGTTACAATTCTCCAACAGTAATCTACAAGCATTGATGAATTACATTTTCCTTGATATCTTTTCTCTATAGC
This sequence comes from Phyllobates terribilis, assembly GCF_046119375.1. Taxonomy (NCBI): domain Eukaryota; kingdom Metazoa; phylum Chordata; class Amphibia; order Anura; family Dendrobatidae; genus Phyllobates; species Phyllobates terribilis. The sequence continues at coordinate 403,115,238 of NW_027362761.1, read as the reverse complement.
CAGTGAAGAAAGAATCCGGCACTCATCGAGTTGCAGAAAAATAATGACAGATTAGCAAAGCAATCCAAAAACAGTGATGTTTCAGCCTAATGGACCTTTTTCAGACAATTGCATGTGGTACACTGCATGTAACAGTGCTAGAGGAATAGGGATTCAATGCCCATAGGATTTTCATGCAAATCTGACATTATTTTTCTACAACTCAATGAGTGCCGGATTCTTTCTTCACTGAGTATATGGAGTGGTATCCTACTCGGGCACCCTATTTTTACACACAGTGGCGTGCATCCTATCTAAATATTTTCTCTATAGCCACAATATATTGTTGAAATCTCTCATCATATGCTTCTCTCATTACTCCGCAATTTGGTGGAGAAAAGTCTAGATGCGGATGTAAGAAATTAATCTTTAAGGACACGTTATAGCCAAGATCCTTATATGTTTTGAAGAGTTTGTTCACCAATGCTTCATAGTTATCTGCTCTTGAGTTTCCCAAAAAATGCAAATGCTACCCATGCAGTCTTTTCCATGCCCTGCAACAAATGGAGAAACTCCTCATCTTGAAGAAGCTTATGAATCTGAGGTCCAATAAAGACTCCTTCCTTTATCTTTGCTTCACTCAACCTTGGAAATATATCAATGAGATACTTAAATGCTTTTGCATTTTTATCCTTTGCCTTTACAAAGTTCTTCATTAGGCCCAACTCGCTATGCAATGGTGGCAACAAAATCGTATGTGGGTAAACAAGTACTTGATGCAGGATATTTTTTCACCCTGGCTGAAGTATTCTCTTGCACAACTATCCCACTCACACTGAAAGCAGCAGTACTTTGTGTATCCACCCTGGAGACACAGTTCCTCTGTATGTGGTACTGGGCGTATTGCTGATGGAATGTTTGGATACTGTAAAGTCCACTTCTTTTCCCTTGAAACTCCTTTCTTAATGGAGGGCACCATGTAGAAATAGCAATTGGTAGTTTGATTGGTTGGCTCTCTCCAGATCATTGGAACTGCAAAGTCATAGATTGCCTCTTCCCATGCAACCACTTGATAAGATGTGATGCACATCTATTGCAGCATATGTGTGGAGCCCAATTCTTGTCCTGATCTCATATTCTGCAGCCAAAATACAGGTTGTATGCTTTCCTTATTATGGTAGTCAAGTTTCACCTTTGTGACACTAAAGTGAATTCTCCGCATATGTAGCAAAAACAATCCACTTTGTTAATGCAAGAATGAGGCATATATGAAAAAAATATAGAAACATGTCAATATGCTAAGAAACTAAGCTATGAAATCCTAAAACGATATACCTTACACAAAGAGCATTTATAAATGTAGGTGATGCAACTGTAATTAGGGTTACGTCATCGGAGCTGAGTTGATGTTTTTTGATTGGTCACCCTAAGATGATATAATACTTAAGGCTCAATAAACTAAATAGATAATGTAATAGACTACCTACTAACAACGCAATCATAATAATGAAATTATAAAGACGCAATTTTTCTATAAGCCTGTATGAAAGGTGTCATTAGTAATTACAACCTCCTCTGGATCTTGAAAATTAGAGTCAATCAGCAAATTTAAGCATCATATTCAGTTTCAGCGCCACAAAATAATTTAAGTTCAACTGTTTTCATCTCTGAACCAATTTGGCTGTAGAAACATGTTAGCAGCCCATTTACATGGACCTTAAAAAAGCAGTTGCCCCTTTATATTGGTTTAGAAAATATGAATATAATGTCAGAGTTGATAACAGTTGCAACAATAAGATACAGTAATTGTTGACGTTCTAAAATTTCAGAGATGAAAAGATCAAGAAGGTGCCTGCAGAGACAAGCGCAATGACCTTCTACAGTTGGATACAGAACGACTGTCTGTCACACCTGACGCACCCGTGCCAATTTCTTTTTAATAGAGTTAGAGGTTCTCATTTTATACCCTGGGTAAAGAATTGGAGTAGCAAATAATGATTAGTCTATAATGATTAATATAATGTATATTTCATATATAGCACAAATGGTTAAAAGTATATTTTACAGTTTCAGCACTTGGGTGCAGATTTTCATATTCCATGGACTGTAACTTCAGATTAAATTTCTTCAAAGTATAAGAGTGATATCTGTAGTGAATCTTCATCAAAACTAACATTTATTCTGTCATGTTTAATATTACCCTAGGGTAGAAAGACAGATTCACATGTGATTTTTCAGGATCACATCAACCATGGATTTTGCTGTAGATTTCATCTCTGTTGTGTTGTAAAGGGTGATATCTGTAGAAATTTCCATAGCTTGCTCATTTCACTGATGTCTCTGTCAGCAATTTTGTGACAGAAATAAAGTGCATTTTACTGAAATTGCCATTGGTGAGTGCCGCTTCTCTTGCTTCTCTGAATTTTCTCTGAATTTTCATGATCTTTTACAAATATCATTTGAGCAGGACATAGCTATTATAATTTGGATATTTTTAGTTTGATCCTATTTTTTCCTTGCAACTGAGTGTGGTGGTAGTGCCACCATTGTTTTTTCTTTTGTCCTTCTAACAAATTTTACCTTCTCAAATCTGCAGATTATATCCATTGTACTTCTTTCCCATGTGTAATTACTCTTATTGTCTAGTTATTTGTACTATGTCTTGTAATGAGCCAAATGTGATCAACATCAATTTCAGAAATAATTTTATCCACTGGAAGTAAACAATTAAAGTTCCTGTTAAGTGACTGTGAAAGATCTTAAAAACTGTGAGCAATTGATAAAAAGATATTGAAAAATTCCATAACTTTTCAATATAGGGTACAAAGAATGACCTTTACGTTGCCCTTATCCACTGTTTAAAATTTCACTGTGTATTCTGCTAATAGCATAGCATATCCATTATTATTGTTTCTTTTATTACTATCATCTTTAGGCTCTTGTATAACTCTTTGAAGCAACTCAGTATTTTGTATTTATTTTCATGTAACACTGAATGATGATGGGGTGGTTTATTAAATCTTTATTATAAAAATGTTACCCAGTATTTTTCTCTATTTCAGGTCCTAGAGGCAAGAAGAACACCTAAAAAAAGCAGCTCCTCCACAGGTTTCTTAGATTTACATTTTTCATTGTGACGGCTGCAGGCTGAAACAATGGATATACATGACAAGAGACTCTTCCTTAGCACAGCACAATGAATGGAGATTTCCTCAATAAAAACTGTTTGCTTTTTTACCCGTTGCCCTAAATAAATAATTTACAGCCTGTACTAATGTTCGCCAAGGAAAGAAATGTAAAACTAAGTGAACTGCAGCTGCACCTTCTTCTGAGAACATGAAATGGAAGGTCAATTGAAAATCTAGAAGATCCGGTGTCACTGAACCCCAATGTTTCCGGACAAAAGCAAACAGTATTATTGATAGGTTCCATAAAGATCTGGACGCTTTTAACTACAGTTGAAGAAATTTTCTCTCCTGTATTTTTTAAAGCCATAGATGAAGACACAGTTGACAATGGGACAGAGATATATCTTTTTCTCTGAATTAACAGCTGTATTTCAACAGTTGTGGATTGAATTCAATGCACGTCATAAATCTGCACTGTCAGTTCCATTCAGGGTAATGATATGTACCATCATTTGCACAGATGGACAGAGCATCTAAAGACAATATCATAGTACATATTTGTGGGGCTTGCAAGATAAATGGAAATGTGTTCTTTTCATTGATTCATCTAACCCCCAAATACTGGTTTTATTGCCTACATGTAGCAATCACAAACCTTTCCCAGGATTATTCATTGAGATGTGATACTGCCAAATTAGCCTTTGAACCAATTGTTCTTGTTCACCCAATATGTTCAGAATTGTTGACCTGTCTCATTTTATGTTATATGTTTTTGAATTTACTTTTTGAAATATTTTATAAAATAAATTTGCCAAGGATAAATATTTGTTTCACATGAATACCAGCATCTGGAGGATATCCATTACATCTCATGAGAGAGGATATCAAGCATTTACAATATTTTGTTTTTCTTTTCATTACATTTCGATGAAAATAAAAACAGTTTATCGCATAACTGTAATTTATTTAGCTTATTTTATAATGTTAGGAAACATAGATTATTTTTAATGTAGCGGGAAAATATATTGCCATTGCAGGTCATTTCAATTTCAGGCTGAAAGCTTTAATATAAATAGTATGTACCATATTGTAAAATTATTATGTACACTTATATAGTATATTTCTACATGCATAAATGTATAAATTAAAAAAATAATATTTTTCACTAAACAGATTCAGTAAAAAATATTTTGATATTCAGTATATGATGGGTTTAAGAGTGCAGGCATAGATGAAGACTATTGTATGAGTGTTTGAAAAAGTTTTTAGTTAAATCCAATATATCTAATATCTCCCAAATAAAAATACATTTGGAATATTGGGGATTATTTTTGTGTGGAATCCTTCTGCTAACACTGAAAGTTTATACATTTACCTGAGATATGCCCAAAACTTCAAAATAATAAAAATACAGTTATACAACTTTTGTGCTTTATAGACCATCACTCTGTCATCTCGCATCTATTTCTCATCTTCAGAGATGTATTATGCCATGATGTTTAATGAAAACCTCTTAGGATATGCACTTCAGTTTTCTAATCTAAAACTAAAAATACTGTGCTCTGTGATTAGTTACTTAGTTTATCTGCAGGCTACTGACTCCATTAATTTCAAAGAGCACAGTAAAAATTACCTAAGCCCTTTACTTTCTCCCTGCTGTTGTCAGCTGAAGCAGTAAAGAGATCATGTGAACAAGTGAGATAGCTAGCTAGATATGGAGGTATATAAGAGGACTAGAACTCTAGCGCCACCTATTGAAAGCAGTGATCCTAAAAGTCAATATTGACTCTTTAATGAGACTTGCAATATGATTTAGAATAGAAGTCAAGCCAGAATCTCAATTTTAAGACTCGGTTTTTCGGGGTGTGATCCATCATCAGTGCAAAGTATGAGATCTGATTTGGCAGAGTGAGAGGCTAAGCCTGGAATCTAAGGGGTAATGTTTGTTCTTGCGGAGAGTGACAAACCAAGCCTGGCATGTCAGAGTGAGGAGACTTTTAAGCCATACATGCTCCTCTTGGAAATTAAATAAACCCCTTAGACCCCAGTCCAGAGCCCCTCACCTAGCCAAATCAGGTCTCATATTTTGATAGGGGCAACACCCAAAACATTGTGTCTGAAAATTGATATTCTGGTTTGCAAGTCCTATTGCAAGGCATGTTAAAGAGTCGATATTGACTTTTAGGATTGCTGCTTCCAATAGGTGTCTCTAGAGTTCTAGTCCTCTTCCTCACTGAAGAGAATTTGCATATGACATAAGCAGGGAAATAGATAGAAGGGGAGGAATGATAAGTGGCAAATGTAATCTGAATTAGCAAGCTTGTAATGATAGTGACTGAAAATGACCAATAGTGAGAAGAATGTTTCAGCGTATCTGGGACACTACAGACAATGATAACATGTTCCTGATGGAAAACTAGACACAAGTAAAGGTCTGCAGAAGAAATAGCCGAGTTCTGAAGAGAATGATTTTCCAAGAGTATTGCATGTAAGGATCTTTGAGCCCTGTAAAGTTTTTATTTTGCATTGAAGGCACACTTTAAACATAAAAATATTGATGTATACAATTTAGTAAATCAACATTTTGTGTCCTAAAATTTATTTTAACTTACCGGAATTGAAAACAATTACATGTACATCATCTTATTGTATGATCATGTTCTAAAGAAAAGACACAGTTAATTTTGTCATTTACTTTTGTTATTCATCCTGTTTAATCTTTGATTTTATCTTGCATGTCATAATGCATAAACTATTATTTATTTGCTATATATGTGGTTTTGCTGCAGTAAAATTGTTTAACATTCTCATGCTTTTGTGAATTCAATAACCTTATGGCTTTTTGGTTTAGTATTGTGTGTTAGGCATAACATCATACTGTCCTCTTCGCGTAATAGATGTGAACGAGAAATGAAACTACAGCAGTGGTAATGTAAAAATGCATTACCAATGTATTTACTGTAGGGTTCCTATTACATCCAGTGGCTATAAAAAGTCTAGACTTCCCATTAAAATGCTATTTTTTTCATGTAAACAAAATCATACCAATAAGAATCTTTGCAGATTTTTTTCCACCATTAATGTCACCTACTTGCACAATTTAATTAGAAAACAAACTAAATCTTTTTGGGTGGAAAAATAAAAAAAATTAAAATGATGTAGCTGCATACATATACAGGGTGGGCCATTTATATGGATACACCTAATTAAAATGGGAATGGTTGGTGATATCAACTTCCTGTTTGTGGCACATTAGTATATGGGAGGGGGAAAACTTTTCCAGATGGGTGGTGACCATGGTGGCCATTTTGAAGGCAGCCATTTTGGATCCAACTTTAGTTTTTCAATGGGAAGAGGGCCATGTGACACATCAAACTTATTGAGAATTTCATAAGAAAAACAAAGGTGTGTTTGGTTTTAACATAATTTTATTCTTTCATGAATTATATACAAGTTTCTCTTTGTTTACAGCCATTGACATGTCGCAGAGGTTAACACGTGAGGAGCGGATAGAAATTGTGTTGATGTTTAGTGAAAGCAGTACGCGGGTCATTGCAGCAGATTTCAATGCAAGACACCCTACGAGACCACCCATCTCCCATGCTACAGTTAACAAACTGCTTGCCAAATTTCGTGAAACAGGTTCAGTGTTGGATTTGCCAAAATGTGGATGCAAGAAAACTGTCACTAATGAAGAAACATCAGTGGCTGTCCTAGCTTCATTCAGCAAGAGCCCACAGCGCAGCACTTGCCGCATGTCACTGGAGAGTGGCATCAGTCGAACATCCCTTCGGCGGATATTAGCTGCTCACAAATGGCACCCTTACAAAATCCAGCTGCTGCAGCATCTCAATGAGGATGACCCAGATCGGCACACTGAATTTGCAGAATGGGCAAAACAAAAATTGGAACAGGACCCTCAGTTTACACAGAACATTATGTTCAGTGATGAGGCAAACTTTTTGTGAATGGTGAAGTTAACAAATCCACCGCTATTGGTCTGACACTAACTAACAGTGGATAGATCCCTCCAAGACTGTTGGAACACAAAAATTGATGGTATGGTGTGGCATAGTGGGGTCATTCTTCATCAATGGAAACCTCAATGCCATTACATATCTGAAATTGCTACATGATGATGTGTTGCCCTCTTTATGCACTGAAGATGGCACGTTGCCTGAGTTTTTCCAACAAGATGGTGCACCACTACATTAAGGGTGTCAGGTCCGAGCATTCCTACATGAACAGTTTCCTGGAAAGTGGATTGGTCATCATGGGCCAGTTGAATGGCCACCAAGATCTCCCGATCTGACCCCCTTAGACTTTTATCTTTGGGGTCATCTGAAGGCAATTGTCTATGCTGTGAAGATACGAGATATGCAGCATCTGAAACAACGGATACTGGAAGTCTGTGCTAGCATTTCTTCTGCGGTGTTGCTATCAGTGTGTCAACAGTGGGAGAAGAGGGTTGCATTGACAATCCAGCACAATGGGAAGCACTTTGAACACATTTTATAAATAGTGTCATAAACTTGTAAATAACTCATGAAAGAATAAAGTTACGTTAAAACCAAGCACAACATTGTTTTTCTTATAAAAGTCTCAATAAGTTAGATGTGTCACATGACCCTCTTCCCTTTGAAAAAAATAAAGTTGGATCCAAAATGGCCAACTTCAAAATAGCTGCCATGGTCACCACCCATCTGGAAAAGTTTTCACCCTCCCATAGACTAATGTGCCACAAACAAGAAGTTGATATCACCAACCATTTCCATTTTATTTAGGTGTATCCATATAAATGGCCCACCCTGTATACACCCTTAAACTAATACTTTGTTGAAGTACCTTTGAATTTTTCATAGTATTCAGTCATTTTAGCTAAGAGTCAATCAGCATGGCTCATCTAGAATTGACAATTTTTGTCCACTCTTCCTTGCAGTAGAGCTCCAAATCTGTCAGATTGCAAGGGCATCTTTTGTATACAGCCCTTTTCAGGTCATTCCAAAACTTTGATCTTCTTTTGGTGAAGTCATTCTTTTTTTTATTTGGGGATATTCTTAGGGTCATTGTCATGTTGCAAGTTGAAATTCCTCTTCATTTTCAGCTTTTAAGCACAGTCCTAAAGGTTTTGTTGCAAAATGAACAGATATTTGGAAATGTTCATAATTATTCTCATCTTGACTTAAGCCTCAGTTCCAGCTGCCAAAAAAGCCCCAAAGCTTAATGCTGCCTCCACCATGTTTCATTGTGGGTATGGTGTTCTTTTGGTAACACTTTGCTGGCCAAAAATTTCAACTGTGGTCTCATCAGACTATAAGACATTTTCCCACATGTTATTGCCAGGCGTTGGCAAAACATAGCTGACTTGGATTTTTTTTTTGCAAGAAAAGTCTCCCATTTTGCCACCCATCAGGGTAGACATAAGAAGAATACAGAAGATTGCTGTCACATGCAGTACACAGCTAGTACTTGCCAAAAATTCCTATTTTCCCGTACATTTTGCTTTTGGCCTCTTGGCAGCCTCCTGGACTAATTTTCTTCTTGTCTTTTCATCAAAGTTTGAGGGACATCTAGTTCTAGATAATGACGATTGTGCCAAATTTAAGTTACTTCTTGATGACTTGATGACAACCACATTATTATTTTTTTCATAATGGATTTGTAAAGATTTTTATATTAAAAGTGGAAAAAGTTCTGAAATAATTCTTGGTATGATGTTTTTACATGACAAAAACCTAACATTTTAACAAACATGTGTCCACTGGAGATCTTAAAATATTAACCAGTTTATGAGCAATTAAACTTTTTTTGCTTCTTGACACTAACTTACATTTTACAAGCTCCAACAATATGAAATTTTTCTACCTCATGTTTTCAATATTATTTATCATGCAACAGTTACAATAAAATCTTATGAAAGTTGCATTCACATGCCGTGCTTTATGTTCCTATAGAGTGTGTCTTTAACATGGCACCTTATATTATACCTGCTGCTCCACAAAAGTTTATATGACCATTAATTTACCCAAATATTCTTCAATAATGTTATCATAAGAGATGAGCAAACCCAAACTTAAAAGTTTGTGGTTCGTACCATACATTTAGTGTCCGGTGCTAAACGCCGAACAAGGACTTCTCCCAGAAGTCTGTTGCAATGTTCGGAGTTCTGGGGGAAGTCCATTGAAGAGAGAGAGAGAATATTTAAGAGCTCAAAACTTCGGGTCCCTATTGTTTCAATGGGGTTTGGGCTCTGGTTCAAGTTTGGGTGCAGTTCTGGTACCCAAACCCAACTTTGCAATAAAGTTTGAGTCGAGTACCTGAACCCAAACTTCCATGGGTCCACTCATCCCTAGTTATTATCATTTTCAACAATTTATTAAATGAGAAAAATATGAACAGTGTTGTCTGTTTTATTTTGGCTGCAAATGGAGTTAATGCTCCCTTTAATATAAGTTGCATGAACATGACACTCCAGCACTGCTCATTTTATTCCTTCAGACTGTCTTTTTGTGTAGTCCAGTTGCATTTTTCATGAACATGCAAAGCCATGCATCTGCAATATTACAGTGTCAAAATTCCAATATTATTGAATTTTGTGTGATGATTGTATCAAAACAATTAAATGCCTTCTGCCTACTTACTGCTACCATAGAGGATTACATGTAAAAAATTGCAGTGGAGCTCTGAAAATAATGAGACAATTAAACATTTGTAGTTCATAAATTGAGAAGCATGTACAAGAAACTTTCATGAGACTTATGCAACTGTTGCAGGATAAAATTTATAGGAAATATAAAAAATATTGCACACAATTACACGCAATTGACTTGTACACAAGTCACTAAAAGGCAACATGCAAATTGAGGAAAAAATTAAATTGCCCACAAGTTGCTTAAAAGTGGCAAGAAAACTCTCAGAAGATACTCAAATGTATATGATTTATTCATTTTATTTTGTGGTAGTTATTGAAATACAAAATGTGAATGTCATGTCTTAAATATTGGAAACTCATGAAGGTTTGCTGGCCCGAAAATATGAGCAAATATATTGTAAAATTAAAGCAAAACACCATTTCATATATGTGTAATTTTATAATTATTTTGGAATAAAATGAAATTTTAACTTTTTCATTAATAATAAATTGTTTTTACTTTATAATTTTTATTGGATTCTTTCATTTTTTAATGGACATTGTCATGCCAAGAAAGACTAACAACTTATCCTCACTCATATTTAATGTAATGCTTTAGACAAATTTATCTATATGTTGCCATCTGCTTTAACTTGTCTGGTGCTAAAAAGAAATATGTAGCTATGGAGTAAACTTACCACAAAAAAGATAATCAGTTGTTCAAGCCTCGAACCTCACAAAATTAAATGCAAAAAGATATGCACACTCAGCCCAGATGCTGGCCATACCAAATGCACATTTCACTAGACGCTTCTCAGAAGAATTCCCTTAAATTTAAAATCATGTCATTATTTTAATCATTTTTAAATAAAAATGTTATCAATTTAAATGTCTTTGGTTTTGGTTTATACCATTTCTTGTACGTACACATGTCCAATTTTCCCCTTAAGATGTATTACCAGTCCCTTTATCCTTTTCTATTGTTTAGGTCTATGTAAAAGTAGAACAAAAATTAATAAATACAGATGTGAATGAAGCCTGGATAACTACAGTAACTAAAAGAGAACATAAATATGTCCAACATGATTTGTGAAAGCTCTTTGGTTTCATATATAATGGAGCATAAACATTAGGGGTACACTAAGAACTGAATTATAATTGTATGAAGGGTCACCCTTTGTGGGGAAAAAAACAAACACAAAAAATCCTTTGTCCTTTTGTACATGCATTGAAACAGATGTGCAAGTTGTAATTTTTATGAAAAATGCTTTGCAGTTGCATACACTTATGTGTGAATGCAGCATAATACTGACCTAAACAGCTCACAGACACATTGTCATGCATCTGGGTTTGAACCCTTGAGTCTTTTCTTTGTGGTCAGCTTCTCTGTCCGCTGAGTCACAGCAGCTACACCTATATTCTAGATGTCCAGCCATATTGCTGTAGTTTAAGCCAGTCAGTGAAAGACCAGCTAAGGTTTATCTCTATTCTATTTATGTTCTTTACCCTGCATGTATCTTTTGTTTCTTTTTAGGGAGTAAGCTGCATATTCTCTAACAATACGTACTTAATCCTTTATTTTGAATTTTGTGATTTGTTTTACTCACTCTGGGATCTCTTTCTATTTCAGCACACTTTCCCTTCTGTAGATAATTTTCCCTCTGCTTTCCTATGCTCGACGGTAATTCAGACAGCATAGGTCCGAGCTGCCATTATCTAGTCAGTGGTTAGGGCTATATCAGCTCACGCAGGAACGACTAGGGACTGTGGGGTCAGGATCTCTGCCATAGGTAGGGTGTAAGAGGCAATCTGGCTGTGTAATCAAACAGGTTTCATGTGTTGCAGTGCTGGTTCATTGCAATGCACAAAAAAAGTAAACATATTTGGTATTGCCATGTCCAGAAGGACCCAATCTATTAAAATATCACACTAGTTAACCCCTACAGTGAATGCCATAAATAATAATAATAACAAAAAAAAGTGGCAAAAAACTATGGTTTTATATCATACTGCTGGAAAAAAATGTAATAACATGCGATCAAAAAGACGAATGTAAATTGAAATGGTATAGCTGAAAACGTCATATTGTTCTGCAAAAATCAAGCCACCATACAGCTCCATGAGTGGAAAAATAAAAAAGTTATAGCTCTCAGAATAAAGCGATGCAAAAATAATGTGGATAAAAAAAGGGCTTGGACAAAGGACGCATATTGCGTTCGAAACGCGTTGCTATGACTAAATATTTTATATGGAAACTGCCATTACTTAAATAAAAACCTTTTTTTATCCACAATGGAAGCTGGAATAGTTTTCTAATCTCTGTTTGCAAGCGGTCCCTTGAGATTCGGTGCTCCAGAAATGCCGAGAAGCATAGGTGAGCTGCCTCCTTCTCCTCTTTTTTCTTCATGCAAAAATAATGTTTTTTCTATAAAATTATTTTTATTGTGTATAAGCGACAAAACATAAAGAAAATGATTTAAATTTGGTATCACTGTAATCGTACTGACCCAAAGAATAAATCAAATCACTTTTAACTCACGGTGAACGGCATATAAAAAAACAAACCTAAAAATCATTCTCTGAGTTGCTGGTTTTTGTTCATTCCCAAAAATCAGAATGGAAAACAATCAAAAAATGATGTGTGCCTGAAAATGATAGCAATAAAAATGTCAACTTGTCCCGCAAAAAATAAGCCCTAACATGACTCTGTTGACAGAAATATGGAAAAATTATAGCTCTCAAAATATGGCAATGCAAAAACTTTATTTTGCAAAAAAAGCATCTTATAGCATGACAGCAACCATAAATAAAAAAACACTATAAATCTGGTATTGCAGTAATAGCACTGATGCAAAGTAGTCTAATCACTAATACTGCATGAGGAATGGCGTAAAAAATAAATAAAACCAATTCTTCATTTACTGTTGATTTGTTTATTCTGCTTCCCACTAAGGCTCGGGGCACATTTATCTTGCACTCTACACAGAGCACTTTCACTGGGGTTTCCATATAAATCTCTGAAATACGTGATTCAGAACTCCAATTGGAGATGCCCTATAATGAGACAGATGGAGGCACTGTGGACGCCGTTTGGCCTATGATCCGGTGATGTTCGTCTTTTTAGGCATGCATCACTGTAAAGCCGGATTTCTCCAAACAAAAGCCAAACGGAGTATATATTAACGCTGTTGCCTCATATGTGAATGGATTCCTAGGGGGTTTCATATGAATCATGTATTTTAAAGGTTTAGTAGGAAACCCGGATGTAAGTGCTCAGCGTAGAGCATAGGATAATTGTGAACTGATCCAAAATATCCTGTACCCCAAAATGCCACCAATAAAAGCTTCTACTCAACCCACAAAAAACAAGTCCCCACTCAGGCTTGTCATCTATTAACAGAAATATAGGGCGTGTCCACATTACTGGTAGCACAAAAGCTCTGGAAAAGTGACGTGGCTCCCACCGAAAGAAATCCAGGTAAATCTGCTCTCCCAAATCTAAATGCCTCCTCCTCTTGAGAACCTCAGTGTGCCTAAACTGCAGTTAGCATCCACATCTTTGGAATTACGGTAGTGAGGGGAGCACACTTAATTTACAGATGCGTGTCTCCAGAAGCACAAGCAGGGTACAATCTATTGGGCACTACAACGTACGGGCACTACAATGTATTGGGCACTACACTGGCAGATTTTGAATTTTCATTTAGCTGCTGCTCGTTGCTAGAAAACACCGATAGATTAAAAAATCATCACTACACCTGTAGATAAATTTGCAGAGGGGTGTAATTTCCAAATTGGGGTTAATTGAGGGGGGATTCAGCTTTTCTGACCCTTAGGGGCTCTATATATGGAGTCCGGAAAGTATTCTATGAAAATTTGTTCTCCAAGAGTCAAATAGCGCTTCTTCCCTTCTGAGTCTTGCCGTGTGGCCAAACAGTACTGTACAGCCACACAAGGAGTGTTGCCACTTTCACGAGAAATAGTGTAACAATTATGGGGTGATTTTTACCCATTTTGTCTTGTGAATATGTAAAACCTGGGGCTAAGACAACTTTATAGTGGTAAAAAAAAAAAATTTTCTTCACCGCTCAATGATATACAATTTTGTGACACACCCATAGTGTCAATATGATCACTGCACCCCTAGATGATTTCATTAAGAGATGTAGTTTATAAAATGGGGTCACTTATGGGGGTACTGATGTCCTTACACCTCAGAGGCTTTGCCAATGTGACATGGCACCCTCAAACTATTCCATGCAACTCTGCACTCAGATATGGTGCTCCTTCCCTTCTGAGCTTTGTGCTGTGCCTAAAAAATTGTTTTTGACCACATACGAGGCACTTTCATACCCAGAAAATGTTGTGGAACAAATTTTAGGGTCCATTTTTTTCTGTTCCCCTTGTGAAAAATGAAAAATTTGGGCTAAAACAACATTTCTGGGGAAAAAAAATAATTTTTAATTTTCACGGTCCAATGTTTTAAAATTACGCAAAGCACCTGTGAGTTCAAGATGCTGACCACACCTCTAGATAAATTCCTTCTGCGGTATAGTTTACAAATGGGGTCACTTGTGAGGGTTTCCACTGTTTAGGCACATCAGGGGCTCTGCAAATATGACATGGCGATATCTATTCCAGACAATTTTGCACTCCAAATATCAAATAGTGCTCCTTCCTTTCCTTTCTGAGCCCTCCGTGCACCCAAATTGTAATTTTTCCCCACATATGGGGTATCAGCGTACTCAGGAGAAATTGCACAACAAATTGTATGGACCATTTTCTCATGTTACTCTTTTGAAAATGACATATTTGGGGCTGAAGCAACATTTTTGTGGGAAAAATATATTTTTTCATTTTCACGGCTTAACGTTATAAAATTCTGTGAAGAACCTGGGGGTTCAAAGTACTCAGTACACCTCTAGATAAGTTCCTTGAGCGATGTTAGTTTTCAAAATGGAGTCCCTTGTGGAGTATCCACTGCTTAGACACATCAGCGGCTCTGCAATAGCGACATGGCTTCCGCTATCTTTTGCAGCCAGTTTTGCCCTCCAAAAGTCAAATAGCGTTCCTTCCTTTCCAAGTCCTTCCGTATGCCCAAACATTAGTTTTCCACCACATAGAGGGAACCAGTGTACTCAGGAGAAATTTCACAACAAATTTTGGGGTCCAGTTGCTCCTGTTACCCTTGTGAAAATAAAAAATCTGGGGCTAAAACAACATTTTTGTGGGAAAAATTTCATGTTGTATTTTCACGTCTCAACATTATAAAATACTGTGAAGCACTTAGGGGCTCAAGGTGCTCACCACACATTTAGATAAATTTCTTGAGGGGTATAGTTTTCAAAATGAGGTCATTTGTGAGGGGTTTCCACTGTTTAGGCATATCAGGGGCTCTTCAAATGCGGCATGGTGTCTGCTCTCGATTCCAAACAATTTTATGTTCAAAAAGTTAAACTCCTTCCATTCTGAGCCCTGCCGTACACCCAAACAGTAGTTTTCCCCCACATATGGATATGGGTGCACAACAAATTTTGAGGTCCATTTTCTCTTGTAACCCTTGTGAAAATAAAAAAATTATGGCTTAAGTAACATTTTTGTGAAAAAATGTTTAATTTTTCCTTCCACATTCCTTTAATTCCTGTGAAGAACCTGTAGGCTTAATAAGCTTCTTGAAAGTGGTTTTGAGCACTTTAGAGAGGTGACATTTTTTAGAATAGTGTCATTTTTAGGTATTTTCTGTCAATTATGCCCCTCAAAGTAACTTCAAATTGGATAAGGCCCCTACAAAAAAACAGTTTTGGAAATTTTGCTGGAAAAATTTGAAATTGCTGATCAGCTTTTTTAACCCTTCCAACTTCCTAACAAAAAAAAATTACGCTTCAAAAATTATGCACATGTAAAGTAGACATATGGTAAATATTATGCATTAACTATTTTGTCTGATATAACTATTTGATTTAGGGCATAAAAATTCAATTTTGAAAATTGTGAAATTTTCTAATTTTTTGTACATTTTTCAATATTTTCATAAATAGATGCTAATCATATTGACCAAAATTTACCACTAACATGAAGTACAACATGTCATGTAAAAACATTCTCAGAATCACTGGGATTTCTTTAAGTGTTCCAAAGTTATTACGATATAAAGTGACAATAGCAAATTTGGAAAATGATCCTTGGTCATTAACGTGCAAAGTGGCTCGGTCTTTAAGGGGATAAATTTGAATGCACTTGATCGTATATATAAAGGAGAAAGGGAGATGGGGTTTAAATGACCTCAGTCTAGTAAGATAGAAGAAGTGCACACTGCACAGAACTAACACACTGAATGAAAAAGATGGCAATGAAAACATTTCCACATTCCCAGGCCTTTTTTATAAAGTTGCTGTTGGTTAAGGAGATGCTGGGGTGTAATTATAATTGGTGCAGGGGTTGCAATCGCACCTGTGCCCTGGAGCTTTGGAGGCCCAAAAGGTCTCTCTTGTCGATATGAAAAGACTATTACTATTAAAGACCTATGATATCTGGGGGCCCCATTGGAGCTCTTGCATTTTGGCCCACAAGCTTTAAGTTATTCCACTGTCTATAAGCATTTCATATTCAAGCAACATTTGGAACTATAGTACATATGGTCTTATCAAGCATTATCAGTGTAAGCTACATTGTTTGTTTCTGTGTTATGAATTTATGTGTCCCCATTCCTACTCGCCATGTTGTCACCACTGCCTCCTCAGTTGTGAGCTGCTCCTACTGAAAAGCAATGTAAAACCAAAGTCTGGTGGTGCAGGTCACAGACAATGTACTGTGCAAGCAACACATTTGAGAAGAAATTATTTATTTATTGAATTATTTATTAAATAAATAATTAAAAACAAAAATAAAGGGTGAGATTTTTTAATTTATTATAACCAGTGAAGGTAAAACAAATATCTGAGAGTGGATACTATAAGAAAGGGTTGATCCATAATTATTGTGTCCTTCCCTCCCTAAAAATACCAATCAACAGTCATCCTAAAAGCGGAGTCCATTTTTGCTGCATCACCTTGACTTTTCCTGATACTGTAGAGCAGTGATTTTCAACCAGTGTTCCGCGGCACACTAGTGTGCCGCGACACATGGTCGGGTGTGCTGCGGGGAAAGTTCCCCAAACTATGGTGCCCCCTGTGTTTTGTTTCCCGGCAATGCGCTCGATGCGCAGTCACGCCTTCTTACAATGTAGGAGACGTGTGCAATAACACATGCGCAAGCTTTGAACCTCGCGCGACTTAATGACGTCACCGAGGCCTGAGAGCGGAGAGACTCTCGCATTTGCCCTCCGCCAAGGTAATGCCCGCCAATAATGCTGACTATATGAGCTTTTGCCTGAGTATATGAACTGTTGGCAGAATACTCAGCATATGAGCTGGTACTTTTAGTACTCCAGCAGTATACTGCATATAACAATGAGAAATGTAAAATGAGAAATACTATAGTCATGAGGCTGGAGTACTACAAGTACCAGCTCATATGCTGAGTATATGAGCTGGCACTTGTACTCTGGCCTCATGGCCATAGTACTTCTCATTGTACCCCTTTATATTGCAGTATATGAGCCACATAATAATCAGCACCATATACTGTGGCGCTGTACAGTGCACATCACCACAGTATATGATGCTGATAATCATGTGCTCATATACATGGGACTGTATTTATGAGGTTACATGGGATTGAATATATGAGGGGGTTATCCTTTTTTATTTCACTTTTTTTAAATAAATAATTTATTGAAAGGACCTCTGCCAGGCATATTTCACTCTTGAGGGCTAAAAAAGTAGCTCTTGTGGTGGTAAGAAGCTGATTTAAAACCCCCAAGAGTGAACTCCGTGAGAGTTGTATGTATGGAATAATAAATGATATTAGTACCGTTCTTCAGCAGTCATGTCCTGCTTGAATTGACTCTAGTGGCGTAGCACTTGGCAGCCGGCTCTATTCTACTTATAGAGAAAGCTGAGTGCTACATCACTAGTGTCAATTCAAGCAGGAAATGCAGACCGTAGTAATATAAGTTATTATCACACACATGCAGCTCTCGCGACGATCACTCTTGGGGGGTTTAAATCAGTTTCTTGTCACCACGAGAGCTGCTTTTTAAGCCCTCAGGAATGAAATATGCCTAGAAGAGGTCCTTTAAGTGTGGCAGATAATGTAATACTCTTCTATTTTAGTGTGTGGCTGCGCACACTATCTCAGCAGTGATGGAGAAGTATTTGAGAATGGAAAAGGCAAATGCCGAACAGGACCCTGGACACAATTCTAACCCAAATGAAGGCCCTAGTATGAGAGTTCGACAAAAGAAAAAAGACAAGACGGTGAGCTCAAGGCAATACAGTGAAAGCTATCTTTCATTTGGATTTACTTCCACTGGGGATGCAACAGCACCAACACCACTGTGCTTGGTGTGTGGTGAGAAGCTTTCCAATAGCGCTATGGTGCCAAGCAAACTTAAACGCCATCTCCAAACGAAACACCCTTCCGTTCAAAATAAACCGATGGAGTATTTTGTACGCTTACGTACAAACAATGAGAAAGGGATCACTTTTTTGAGAAAAAGCACAAAGGTAAATGAGAGAGCCCTCAAAGCTAGCTACCTTGTTGCTGAACTCATACAAGGTCATATTACCAGCTTGTAAAGCTATTGTAAATGAGATGCTTGGCCCTGAAGCAGCTAAAGAGATAGCTAAAGTGCCTCTCTCTGATAACACAATTGCCAGACGGATTGATGACTTGTCTGCGGACATTGAAACAGTTGTTTTGGAAAAGGTGCGCATCAGTAAGAAATTAGCCTTGCAACTTGATGAGTCGAAGGATATCAGTGGACATTGTCAGTTGTTGGCCAATGTGCGTTTTGTGGATGGTGAAGCCATTAGAGAAAACTTCCTATTTTTCAAGGCACTGACAGAAAAATCAACAGGAGAGGCAATATTCCAAGTCACATCGGAATATCTTGATAAAAGTGGACTTACATGGGAAAACTGCACAGGTGTCTGCACTGATGGAGCCGCAGCCATGGTCGGGCGCATCAAAGGCTTTGTAAGTAGGGTTAAAGAAAGAAACCCAGATGTTCTTGCTACCCACTGTTTCTTGCACCGTGAGGCCCTCGTTGCAAAGACCTTACCAGCAGATCTAGCTCCTGTGTTGGATAATGTTGTGCGCATAGTGAACTTTGTGAAGACGCGACCTTTGAGATGTCGCTTATTTGCGTCTTTGTGTACAGAAATGGGAGCGGAACATAAAATCTTATTGCTCCACACGGAGGTCAGGTGGCTGTCACGCAGCAAAGTGCTGGCCCGTGTGTATGAGTTGCGAGAGGAACTTAAAATATTTCTTACAAACGAGAGGTCCGATTATTCAAAGCTGCTTGCAAGTGATGAGTGGTGTGCAAAGCTGGCATACCTGGCTGATATATTTCAATATCTGAATGAACTAAACACACGGATGCAAGGTCGAAATGAAAACCTGCTTACAAGCACTGATAAAATGAACGGATTCCGTTTAAAGGTGCAGCTCTGGCAACAACATGTGCAGGGTGGCAACCTTCAGATGTTCCCACTCACCGAGAAACTGCATGATGACAATACTGCTGCAATGTGCGAAGCGATTGGCAGACATTTGAAAACTCTTGAGGAGAAGTTATCGTTCTATTTATCTTCAGCCTTCACAGAATGCCTTGACTGGGTTAGGGACCCATACAGCTCATTATCCGTTGCTGGAAAGGACATGACTTTAAAGGTGCAAGAGGAACTCGTTGAACTGAAGCAAGATTGCGGTTTAAAGCTAAAGTTTGCTGATCTTCCTTTGTACAGTTTTTGGTTATCTGTTGCCAAGGAGTTCCCCATTCTGGCCAACAAAGCTATTTTGACATTGCTCCCATTGTCAACCACATATCTATGTGAGCTGGGCTTCTCAAGCTTGACTGCGATAAAAACTAAAAACAGGGAGAAGCTGAGAACTGTTGAGGAAGAGCTTCGTGTGTGTCTTTCCACCATTCCTGCCAGGATATCCCTTTTGTGTTTATCGAAACAGGCCCAGGTTTCTCACTGCGTGAGTAAAATAAATTTAGAATCTATATTATTAACTATATGTATAATAGGACTGTTTTAGTGTCATTTTGTGCTATTTTGGTTGGTGGTGTGCCCCAGGATTTTCTAAGTATAAAAAGTGTGCCGCGGCTCAAAAAAGGTTGAAAATCACTGCTCTAGAGGATTAACTATTGGGATAGAGATGGTGGGGGTGGGTTTGTGTCAATATTGAGGTGGCAAAAAGCTCAGACACCTCCTTTACTAACCCAATAATAAAATAGTAAAAAAAGAAAAAAAAAATATTTAACCTCTTAGACCATAACATTTTTTGTTTTCGGGCTTACATACTTTTGCTCCCCTTCTTTTAAGAGCCATAACATTTTTTATTTTTCAATAGCAATAGGCTTAAGTTTGCTAGATAAGTTATAGTTTTGAATGACACAATTTATTTTATCATATAACGTACTAAAAATGGAAAAACAAATCCAAAAGCAGTGAAATGGTGAAAAAAAATGCAATTCCGTGATTGCTTTTTGGGTTTTGTTTTTGCTGTATTTATTGTGCTGTAAAAATGATCCGGTAACATGATTTTCCAGGTCAGTACGACTACACTGATACTAAACTTTTATAGTTCATTTTTTGCTTAAGAAGTGAAAAACAATTCTAAAACTTGTTCCGAAAAAGATCCTCATTGATTGTATACATAAGTATCTATCAGCAGTGAACAAACTACAATAAAGCTATTAAGCAGGATAATCTTGCCACTAAATGCAAGGCATGTGCATATAACAATGTGTAAGTCTAATACCAGTATTGGCACACAGGCAAATACACATATTCTCACCAAACATACACACAGAGGAGCAGAATAATAGCTTACGAAGTGCATGCTATACATAATAAATAAACCAAATAATACATAATACATTTAAAGGAAACCTGTTATCTAAAAACACTATTAAATGGAGCCATAGTGGTAATTTTGAGGTAAAATCTAGTGATGAGCGAGCATATTTCCAAGTACTCAGTACTTGCCCGAGCATCTCAGTACTCGAGATGCTCTGAGCTCGCCTAGTACTTGCGAGATGCTCGGGCCGATGCTCGGGTCCCCTCCCTGCATGTTTGGCGCTCTTTACAGAGCCAATGAGCATGCAGGTATTGGCTGCCTCTCACTGTAATGCCGCAGCCATGTTGGTTGTGGCATTACAGTGATTGGCTGGTCGCACAGCGTCATCAGGTCTATATCAGACCTGGCGCAGCTGTGCTCGTCAGTCTACTCCGCAATCAGACAGTGTAGGGAGAGGTGCTGCGGAGCTAGGGAGAGATTCACTTGTTTAATAGGTAGTGTAGGTAGAACAGAAGTATATTACACAATTCCATCTCAACAAACAGTCCTTCTGAGGACTAATCCATCTGCAGAGATATCAGGCAGATATAGACTGCAGTGCATATAGCACAAGAGGCTCCATTCCAGTCCTGTTTGCTGCTGGTGCTGTTAGACATTTCTAGACATAGGCCCAGGTCTCCAGGGCCAGGAATAAATTTTTTTTGGATCTTAATCCTCATTATTTGCTTAAAAAAGCAATCCAGAGATCATAGTTTTTCTGTGCCATTTGCTTGTTGGCAGTGCAGAATACAGCCGGGTCCTTCCATATTACAGTGCTAAAAATCCAGCTATTTAAAACTATGGTTTCTCCATCACACAGATCACATATATATTTTCAGAAAATACTGCCATTTCTGGCCTTCATTAAAAAAAAATTTCAGTGTGTCAGCGACGTTTTTGACACCGGTTTGCTGTTCAAAATAGTTACCTACAGGACAGGTATTTAAAACTGTGGTTTGTCCGTCACACGGATCACATATACGTTTTCAGAAAATACTGCCATTTCTGGCTTTCATTAAAAAATTTGTTTCAGTGTGTCAGCGAAGTTTTTGACACCAGTTTGCTGTTCAAATTAGTTACCTACAGGCCAGATATTTAAAACTGTGGTTTCTCCATCACACGGATCACATATAACTTCGCTCCAAATTCAGTCATTTGTAGTGAGCGTGGAAGATAGTGTCCTCAATTTAAAATGGGCAAAGCACGTGGCAAGGGACGGGGAACTGGACGTGATGGTGATGGTGCATGCAGAGGCCGAGGCCGTGGGCAAGCTGAAATTGTGCCAAAACAAACACCCTCATCTTCTCGCCCGACCTTCCTGTTCCAATTCCTAGGGGACCACAGGACACTACTATTGAACACAGAGCAGTGTCAAAACGTTGTTGGTTGGATAGTGGATAATGCTTTCAGTTACTTTGCCACCACCACCACCATGTCTTCCACACGGTCAAGTCTCAGTAATCAAGAGCCTGGACTGCATATTCCTCACCCTGATCCTCCTTCCTCCCACCATGCCAACTGCCCGGCAAAAACTGACACTTGGACACTTCGAAGAGCTGTTCACTTTTCCATTTATAGATTTGGGCCTCTCGCCCAGTCCACTTGAAGCAGGGTAAAAGGAAATCGCATGTGGCGATGCACAAATATTTGAGCAGCCACGGTCACACGAAGGCGACGGTGGGAAAGTGTCACAAGAGGTGGACAATGATGAGACACAATTGCCAGAAATTCAGGAGGAGGACCAGGGTGCGGAAGTGGAAGACGAGGTGGTTGATGATATAGTAACTGACCCAACCTAGCAGGAGGACATGCAGAGAGAGGACAGCAGCACACAGGGGGGGGGAGGCAGAGCACCCCAACAGGAAGAAGCAGTGTGGTGGCTGCAGACAGAAAGCTGGCAACCATTCCCCGTAACACCAACACAAAGGAAGTTGCCAGTGCAACTGTTAGGTCTTCCCGAGTCTGGTTGTTTTTTAAGACTCTGCTGATAACCCCAAAAAGGCTACTTGCACCACCTGCCAGGCCAGCATCAGCAGGGGTGGCAAAACTACCTGTCTGACCACCACCAGCATGATCAGGCACATGGCAGCAAAGCACTCCCGACTTTGTGGACCGAACTCCAGGGTCCAGGAACAGTGTCTGCGGGTGGCACCACTGCTTCTTCCGCTGTTGTGCATGCAAGCCAATCCCCTGTCCATGGTGCATGCGAAGATGCCTCCTGCCCTGCACCTGTCATTGCACACTCTCAAGTAGTAGCATCAGGAAGCACGTCCATGTCCTTGTCCCAGTGCAGCGTTCAGTTGTCCATACCTCAGTCCTTGGAATGCAAGAGCAAATATGCAGCCAATGCCCCACAGGCCACAGTACTAAATTCCCACATTTTCGACTGCTTGCGCTCGAAATGTTGGCTTTTAGGCTCATGGAGACAGAAGCATTGCGCAACCTGATGGCGGCGGCCGTCCCTCGGTACTCGGTCCCCAGCCGTCACTATTTCTCCCTGTGTGCTGTCCCCGCATTTCACAAGCATGTGTCCCAAAACATTAGCCGTGCCCTCAACAACGCAATTACCGAGAAACAGGAAAGTCCACCTAATCACGGACACGGACGGTACATCTCTCTGACGGCACACTGTGTTAACATAATGGAAGCTGGGACCCAGTCGGAACACGTCCTCTCGACGCCAAGGATTGCGGGCCCTAGGTCAATCAGGGTTGCCCCCACAGTCTACAGCTCCTGCACCTCATCCTCCTCAACCTCCTCCTCCTCTTCAGCCTCCATCTCCGAAATGATCACATCAGTCACAAGCTGGAAGCACAGCATCACTGCCTCGGGCAAACGGCAACAGGCTGTGCTGAAGCTAATATGCTTAGGTGACAAACCACACAATGCTGAAGAGTTGTGGACAGCTCTGAAAGAGGAGGCAGATCTGTGGCTCACACAGCTGAACCTACAGCCAGGCATGGTCGTGTGTGACAATGACCGGAACCTGGTGGCAGCTCTGAGGCGAGGCGAGCACACGCACGTACCATGCCTAGCCCATGTGCTTAACCTCGTAGTTCAGCAGTTTACCAAATCCTACCCGAAGCTGCCGGATGCCCTTGTTAAAGTACACCACCTGTGTGCCCATTTTAGAAAGTCACCTACAGCTTCTGCTGCCCTTGCCGTGTTTCACCAGCGTTTGCAGGTTCCGGCTCACAGACTAGTGTGTGATGTCCCCACGCATTGGAACTCTACACTGCAGATGTTGGGAAGGATTTGTGAGCAGAAGAGGGCAGTTGTTGAGTACCGGCATCAACGAGGCCGTCGGTATTCAGTTCAGACTCCACACATAAGACCTCAGGAGTGGACATGGATGTTAGACATATGTACCATCCTCCAAAACTTTGAGGACTTCACCAAGATGGTGAGCGGCGATGACACCATAGTTAGTGTCACCATCCCATTTCTCTGTCTTCTGAAACGCTCTCTGCTCACAATCAAAGAGGATGCATTGCTGGCGGAGCACGATGAGATGGAGCAAGGAACCATACAGGGTGATTTCACACAGCCCAGCCTCATCTCATCCCAACATCGATTGGGTGACAATGAGGAAGAGGAGGAGGAGGAGGAACAGGAGCTAATTTCCTGTGCTATAGACAGTATTACCTGCACAACTGTCATACCGTTTATTCAGCGTGGATGGCCTGAAGACAGAGAGGAGGAGGAGGAGAGCATGGTCAGTCGTCCTCTTGGTGAGGACACGGAAGTCTTGCCTGTTAGCAGTGTGGCACACATAGCTTAGTTTATGTTACACTGCCTTTCCCGTGACTCTCGCGTTCTCAAAATTTTGGGTGACAGTCATTACTGGTTGGTGACACTTCTAGACCCACGCTACAAGGAGAACTTTATATCTCTTATTCCTGAGGCGGACAGGTCTACAAAAATGGGGCAGTACCAGAGGGCCCTTGTTGTGGAACTGTTAAAAAAATTCTCATCTGAAAACCCTGGCGGCAGAGGGCACACTTCGTTGGACAACCAAGGAGTACAGACGAGAGAGACACAACTTCAATCCAGCAGAGGCAAAGGAACACTGTCAAAGTTCTGGGAGAATTTTCTCAGCCCCTCCCATCGCACAAGCCCTGAGGCATGGGGTACTCTCACAAGGAGTGCAAAGTTTGGGAAGATGCTGAGGGAGTACCTTGCTGACCGTACTAATGTCCACCGAGCTTGGCTGTCCACCGCAAGGCATCCAACCTCCAGTCCCAGCCCCTATGCCCTGGGGTGCATCCTGATGCTCTTCACTGAGTATCCCGTGGTCCCGAAGCATTTCCTTTGAAAAAATTAAGTGTCCAAACTACAGGTGGTACAGCTTGCTTAACAGCCAGGATAATCCGCTGACTAGCAGACACTGCTACTAGGCACAAAGTATTTCCTGGGCTAGATGCAGTTAAAAATTTGTAATTAGATACTCTCGTTGGATGCTGAGAAAGCATTCCATAGAGTCTCCTGGCACGCTATATATTATTCTCTTAAAAAGCTTTTGGTAGGGGTCTAGGGGACCTTTTTATAGCCAAAATCACGGCCCTGTATCGCAATACGTGACCTAGGCTGAAGATAAATGGAACTGTAGCACCCTGAGGGCTCGGTTGCTACAGAGGTATTGCACCTCACCCAGAGGTGTGATATCTCACTCTCAGGTAAGGATGGAGTGTGGATCAGGACCCGACACCTGCATGCATTACACCACATTGCCATGGGGCAGGGCGACCAATATGCCCCTGAGATGGGCACGACAGTCCCTGTCCCTGGCTGGAGTGGGGAGAGGGAACATTGAGGAAGGGGAACCCTGTAGTGCAGGAGCAGGGAGGAAGCAGTTCCTGGGTGCATTGAGAAGGGAGTATAAAAGGTGGGCACCATCTTAGTTCAGTGCAGAGAAGTCTGAGCAGAAGTGACAGGGAGCAGGGGCTCTGCATAAGCTCTGCTCCGGAGGCGGGCCTAGTAACAGAGGCCCAGGCTTGCAAGAGGGAGAAGGAAGGAAGAGGAGCGGAGAAGGCTCCAGGAACGAGGAACGAAGGGATCCCAGGGGTGCGGATGGGCGAGTCGCCACCGCACGCCCGAATCCACCTGCGTGGAGGGGTCAGGCCAAAGGGGGAGACCGGTCCCCGAAACTAGTGGAGGCGGGAAACGACCCTCAGCTAGAAACCGGAGGCTGTGACATTTTATGTGGCGCAGCCCCTCGCTACACCCACTAGGAAGGCACCACATAGGGTCATGGAAACTGGAGCCAAGTTTACCACGAGGAGGCCCGAGGCAGCCGGACAGAAGGGTTGGTAAGAAAGGCCAGACAAAGGAAACACAAAGGGGGTCCTGTGAAGTGCTCCAAAGTTATCTGGGAGTTGTCTGAGCCCCTCACCTGGTGAGCACAGTACGACGTGGGCAGCCGTTACCTGCAGAAGTGGTCTGGATAATAAGAACTGTGAGTAAAGGCCCTGGACTGCATCACTGACTCCGTGTCGTTACTGCTGCTGCCCTGCACCATCACCCCCATCCTCCGCATACACTGCCCTGAGGCTATACTCCTCCCGTGGGGAGTTATGCTACGCTCTGCTGCACCCACAACACCAGCCTCAGCGGTCTGCCCTGCAGCGGCGGTTCACTCTGACCGCAATCCACGGGTGGCGTAGTCGGACGTTTAAACATCAAAACCACATAAATAGTTCCACCACTGGTTTGACCGCCCTGAGCCACGGAACCGGGTCGCTGCCACGGAGACTACAACCACCAGCATCCACCAAAAAGGGTCCGGCTCCGGGTGTCCCAAGGCCCAGGGGGCGCGTCAGAACATTTTCATCACCTTTCATAATCACCAATGGGACAAGGCAGGGATGTCCTCTGTCCCCTCTCTTATGCATCCTAGTGACGGAGCACCTGCTCTCATCAATTCGCCATAACCCCAATATTAGGTGGATTGAGGTGGGAGGCACCGAGTACAAGTGCTCTCTATTTGCTGATGATGTCCTAGTATATATCACTCAATCACATATATCCATCCCTGCTGTTATGGCTGAAATAGATCACTTTGTTACATGGTCAAATTTTAAAATCAATGCAGCGAAGTCTGAGGCCCTCGATGTCTCCCTCCCCAAATCCATACAGGATTCCATCCAGTCCAACTTTCCCTTTGCCTGGCCCTCACAGGGTATCAAATACTTAGGAATTCCTATTCATAGAGACCTCTCCCGTCTATGTTATCTTAATTTTGGGCCCTTTATTGAACAACTCCATACAGACCACGGTTGGCAAGTTAGAACTGTAAGATTCACTACGTGAACCACTGGTGTTTTGTGTCTAAGCACATGTACACTGTGTTCCAAATTATTATGCAAAAAGTGTTTAGGAGTGATAAGGGAAGAATTTGTTTGTCAGTTAAACTCATTGATAGTGATGTGTGTCAGGGCTCTTTATATCACTGTAAGCAATTGCAGACACCTGTGCTAATTAGTTTGGCAGGTGTGTCCAATGAAAGGCAAGAATACTTAAGAAGGCTGTCCCACATTATTAAGCAGCCTACATTTTCTGTCAAAATGGGAAAGAAAAAGGATGTGTAGGCTGCTGAGAAGGAACAAATTGTGGAGTGTTTAGGTCAAGGCATGACTACATTCAACATTTTGCGATGATCAGGATGAAGTGTCTTGGCAATCAAGAAGTATGTAGCTGATTCACAGTACACACGTGTGCGTGCTGATAAGGACAAATTGAGGACTCTTTCCTACAGGCAATTACGTCAGGTTAAAAGAGCAGCGGCAAAACAGCCTTGTCATAGCAGCAGACAAGTTTTTGAAGCTGCTGGTGCCTCCAACGTCCCCCGAACAACAAGATGCAGGGTCCTTCAGAGGTTTGCAGCTGTGCGTACGCCATCCTGTCGACCTCCTCTATCCACTGCACTCAAGCAGAAACGGCTCCAGAGGGCCAAACAATACATGAAGACTGATTTCAAAACTGTTTTGTTCACCGATGAGTGCCGTGCAACGCTCGATGGTCCAGATGGATGGAGTGGAGAGTGGCTGGCTGATGGACACCCCACGCAAACACGGCTGCAGCACCAACAAGGAGGAGGAGGAGTAATGTTTTGGGCTGGAATCATGGGGAGAGAGATTGTCGGCCCCTTTAGGATCCCTGAAGGGGTAAAGATGAACTCCATAATGTATGTGGAGCTTCTCAAACAGCACTTCTTGCCATGGTTCAAGAAGAAGAACCGTGTATTCCACAGCAAGATCATTTTCATGCATGATAATGCACCATCTCATGCTGCACATAACACATCTGCATCTCTGGCTGATATGGGCATAAAAGGGGACAAACTTATGGTGTGACCCCCATGCTCCCCTGACCTCTACCCCATTCAGAACCTCTGGAGCATCATGAAAAGGAGTGTCTATGATGGCGGGAGGCAGTTCACATCTAAGCAACAGCTCTGGGAGGGTATTCTGTCCTCATGCAAAACAATTGAAGCAGAAACCATCCAAAACCTGACAAATTCAATGGACGAGAGAGTTCAGAAGCTCCTTTCGAACAAGGGGTCCTATGTGCAAATGTAACATCACCTAGAATAAAGTTTTGAGTTGAAAACTGTTTAATTTCAGTTTCTAATAACCTGCTAATGCTTATAATTTCAAAAATGACCATTTTTTTGGTCTTTTTTAAAATGAAAAGGTTGATCGAAGAGTGTGGGGGATCTAAGAGTGTGGCAACCCAGTAGTCAGGATTACTTCGAATTCTGACAATCTGAGTGTCATGTTGCAGGTAGTGCAGCAAGAAGGCACTTATGTGTCTTGCGCATCTCGGAGACCCAAAATTATTTTCCGGGCTAGATGCACCTAAAAATTATTATTAATTTTAAATCTGGTGGAGCTTAGTATAGATGGCCTAATAGAATCAGTACTGCACACTGCTACAAAGCCCAAATTATTTTCCAGCCAAGATACAGATAAACATGATTAGTAATTTTAAATCTGGTGGAGCTTAGTATAGATGGCCTAATAGAATCAGTGCTGCACACTGCTACAAAGCCCAAATTATTTTCCAGCCAAGATACAGATAAACATGATTAGTAATTTTAAATCTGGTGGAGCTTAGTATAGATGGCCTAATAGAATCAGTACTGCACACTGCTACAAAGCCCAAATTATTTTCCAGCCAAGATACAGATAAACATGATTAGTCATTTTTAATCTGATGGAGATTAGTATAGCTGGCCTAATAGAATCAGTACTGCACACTGCTACAAAGCCCAAATTATTTTCCAGCCAAGATACAGATAAACATGATTAGTAATTTGAAAGCTTAAAACGGTTGGTGAGGTGATTTTAACCAATCATCAAGCATTTACTCTCCCCAGGATGACACAGGGGTAGAAAAGTCGTTTCGGATCCATGATTTGTTCATCTTTATGAACGTGAGTCTGTCTACATTACCAGTGGAGAGCCGCGTGGGCTTATCTGTCAGCACACCACCAGCAGTGCTGAACACACGTTCAGACAGAACGCCGGTTGCGGGGCATGACAAGATCTCCAAGGCGTAAGTGGCTAGCTCCGGCCATTTATCCAGATTGGAAGCCCAAAAAGAGCAAGGGTCCAGTGACTAGTGTTGAGCCACCCCCGTAGTGTTCGAGTTCTGTTCGGTTCGTCGAACACCCGTGTGTTCGCCGAACTGTTCGTCGAACTGTTCGTCGAACACCTTCGAACACCGTTAAAACCAATGGCAGGCAAACAAAAACACATAGAAACACATAGAAAACACCTTCAAAGGTGTCCAAAAGCTGACAAACTGCTCAGAAGACACAACTAACACATGGAAAAGTGACAAGTACATATAGTCATGCGAAAAAAAAAGAGGTAGAGGAGTAAAAGGAGGGGGAGACACAGATATAGGCATGTCATGCCCTTCTAAAATCCAAAAAGTGAGAAGCCGACACGGCCAGTCCGCTCCTGCCCGTGCCACCTCCGTGTCGCCGGGTTTGTGCCAGAGCCGCGGTGAACCCTGATCGCCAGCCCCCCTCTCCCAATACTGGTGCCTGTCCGCTGGTGGGTCGAGCGAGCCCCCCTGTGGTGGAGGCAGCTCTAAGCTTTTTAATTTAAATTGTCTCTCTAATTTGAATGAATACACTTTAAATCCATTTACAAGGATCTATTGGAGGGCAAGTCTCATGCCAGCAGCCGCGTAATTCCAGCTCCAGTAGCGTCCACTAAAGCTGCTGCAGTTAAAAAGCTTTTATAAGGATCGAGCTCGGCTGTCCACCGCAAGGCATCCTACTGCCAGTCCCAGCCCCTATGCCTTGGGGTGCCTCCTGATGCTCTTCACTGAGTATCCCATGGTCCCGAAGCATTTCCTTTGAAAAAATTAAGTGTCTAAACTACAGGTGGTGTAGCTTGCTTAACAGCCGGGATAATCCGCTGACTAGCAGACACTGCTACTAGGCACAAAGTATTTCCTGGGCTAGATGCAGTTAAAAATTTGTAATTAGATACTCTCGTTGGATGCTGAGAAAGCATTCCATAGAGTCTCCTGGCACGCCATATATGATTCTCTTAAAAAGCTTGGGGTAGGGGTCTAGGGGACCCTTTTATAGCCAAAATCACGGCCCTGTATCGCAATACGTCACCTAGGCTGAAGATAAATGGAACTGTAGCACCCTGAGGGCTCGGTTGCTACAGACGTATTGCACCTCACCCAGAGGTGTGATATCTCACTCTCAGGTAAGGATGGAGTGTGGATCAGGACCCGACACCTGCATGCATTACACCACATTGCCATGGGGCAGGGCGACCAATATGCCCCTGAGATGGGCACGACAGTCCCTGTCCCTGGCTGGAGTGGGGGGAGGGAACACTGAGGAAGGGGAACCCTGTAGTGCAGGAGCAGGGAGGAAGCAGTTCCTGGGTGCATTGAGAAGGGAGTATAAAAGGTGGGCACCATCTTAGTTCAGTGCAGAGAAGTCTGAGCAGAAGTGGCAGGGAGCAGGGGCTCTGCATGAGCTCTGCTCCGGAGGCGGGCCTAGTAACAGAGGCCCAGGCCTGGAAGAGGGAGAAGGAAGGAAGAGGAGCGGAGAAGGCTCCAGGAACGAGGAATGAAGGGATCCCAGGGGTGCGGACGGGCGAGTCGCCACCGCACGTCCGAATCCACCTGCGTGGAGGGGTCAGGCAAAAGGGGGAGACCGGTCCCCGAACTAGTGGAGGCAGGAAACGACCCTCAGCTAGAAACCGGAGGCTCTGACATTTTATGTGGCGCAGCCCCTCGCTACACCCGCTAGGAAGGCACCACATAGGGTCATGGAAACTGGCGCCAAGTTTACCAAGAGGAGGCCCGAGGCAGCCGGACAGAAGTGTTGGTAAGAAAGGCCAGACAAAGGACACACAAAGGGGGTCCTGTGAAGTGCTCCAAAGTTATCTGGGAGTTGTCTGAGCCCCTCACCTGGTGAGCACAGTACGACGTGGGCAGCCGTTACCTGCAGACGTGGTCTGGATAATAAGAACTGTGAGTAAAGGCCCTGGACTGCATCACTGACTCCGTGTCGTTACTGCTGCTGCCCTGCACCATCATCCCCATCCTCCGCATACACTGCCCTGAGGCTATACTCCTCCCGTGGGGAGTTATGCTACGCTCTGCTGCACCCACAACACCAGGCTCAGCGGTCTGCCCTGTAGCGGCGGTTCACTCTGACCGCAATCCACGGGTGGCGTAGTCGGACATTTAAACATCAAAACCACATAAATAGTTCCGCCACTGGTTTGACCGCCCTGAGCCACGGAACCGGGTCGCCGCCACGAAGACTACAACCACCAGCATCCACCAAAAAGGGTCCGGCTCCGGGTGTCCCAAGGCCCAGGGGGTGCGTCAGAACATTTTCATCACCTTTCACAATCACCAATGGGACAAGGCAGGGATGTCCTCTGTCCCCTCTCTTATACATCCTAGTGACGGAGCACCTGCTCTCATCAATTCGCCATAACCCCAATATTAGGTGGATTGAGGTGGGAGGCACCGAGTACAAGTGCTCTCTATTTGCTGATGATGTCCTAGTATATATCACTCAATCACATGTATCCATCCATGCTCTTATGGCTGAAATAGATCACTTTGTTACATGGTCAAATTTTAAAATCAATGCAGCGAAGTCTGAGGCCCTCGATGTCTCCCTCCCCAAATCCATATAGGATTCCATCCA
The DNA here is from genome assembly GCF_046119375.1 of Phyllobates terribilis. NCBI lineage: Eukaryota > Metazoa > Chordata > Amphibia > Anura > Dendrobatidae > Phyllobates > Phyllobates terribilis. The sequence continues at coordinate 403,083,344 of NW_027362761.1, read as the reverse complement.
GTCCAACTTTCCCTTTGCCTGGCCCTCACAGGGTATCAAATACTTAGGAATTCCTATTCATAGAGACCTCTCCCATCTATGTTATCTTAATTTTGGGCCCTTTATTGAACAATTCCATACAGACAACGGTTGGCAAGTTAGAACTGTAAGATTCACTACGTGAACCGCTGGTGTTTTGTGGAAAAGCACATGTACACCGCGTTCCAAATTATTATGCAAAAAGTGTTTAGGAGTGATAAGGGAAGAATTTGTTTGTTTGTCAGTTAAACTCATTGATGGTGATGTGTGTCAGGGCTCTTTATATCACTGTAAGCAATTTCAGACACCTGTGCTAATTAGTTTGGCAGGTGTGTCCAATGAAAGGCAAGACTACTTAAGAAGGCTCTCTCACATTATTAAGCAGCCTACATTTTCTGTCAAAATGGGAAAGAAAAAGGATGTGTCGGCTGCTGAGAAGCAACAAATTGTGGAGTGTTTAGGTCAAGGCATGACTACAATCAACATTGTGCGATGATCAGGATGAAGTGTCTTGGCAATCAAGAAGTATGTAGCTGATTCACAGTACACACGTGTGCGTGCTGATAAGGGCAAATTGAGGACTCTTTCCTACAGGCAATTACGTCAGGTTGAAAGAGCAGCGGCAAAAAAGCCTTGTCATAGCAGCAGACAAGTTTTTGAAGCTGCTTGTGCCTCCAACGTCCCCCGAACAACAAGATGCAGGGTCCTTCAGAGGTTTGCAGCTGTGCATACGCCATCCTGTCGACCTCCTCTATCCACTTCACACAAGCAGAAACGGCTCCAGTGGGCCAAACATTACATGAAGACTGATTTCAAAACTGTTTTGTTCACGGATGAGTGCCGTGCAGCGCTCGATGGTCCAGATGGATGGAGTGGAGGATGGCTGGTTGATGGACACCCCACGCAAACACGGCTACAGCGCCAACAAGGAGGAGGTGGAGTAATGTTTTGGGCTGGAATCATGGGGAGAGAGATTTTCGGCCCCTTTAGGATCCCTGAAGGCGCTAAAGATGAACTCCATAATGTATGTGGATTTTCTCAAACAGCACTTCCTGCCATGGTTCAAGAAGAAGAACCGTGTATTTCACAGCAAGATCATTTTTCTGCATGATAATGCACCATCTCATGCTGCACATAAAACATCTGCATCTCTGGCTGATATGGGCATAAAAGGGGACAAACTTATGGTGTGACCCCCATGCTCCCCTGACCTCTACCCCATTCAGAACCTTTGGAGCATCATTAAAAGGAGTGTCTATGATGGCGGGAGGCAGTTCACATCTAAGCAACAGCTCTGGGAGGGTATTCTGTCCTCATGCAAAACAATTGAAGCAGAAACCATCCAAAACCTGACAAATTCAATGGACGAGAGAGTTCAGAAGCTCCTTTCGAACAAGGGGTCCTATGTGAACATGTAACATCACCTAGAATAAAGTTTTGAGTTGAAAACTGTTTGATTTCAGTTTCTAACAACCTGCTAATGCTTATAATTTCAAAAATGACAATTTTTTTGGTCTTTATTAAAATGAAAAGGTTGATCGAAAAGTTTGGGGGATCTAAGAGTGTGGCAACCCAGTAGTCATGATTACTTCGAATTCTGACAATATGAGGGTCATGCTGCAGGTAGTGCAGCAAGAAGGCACTTATGTGTCTTGCGCATCTCGGAGCCCCAAAATTATTTTCCGGGCTAGATGCAGCTAAAAATTATTTTTAATTTTAAATCTGGTGGAGCTTATTATAGATGGCCTAATAGGATCAGTGCTGCACACTGCTACAAAACCCAAATTATTTTCCAGTCAAGATACAGATAAACATGATTAGTAATTTGAAAGCTTAAAACGTTTGGTAGGGTGATTTTAACCAATCATCAAGCTTTTACTCTCCCCAGGATGACACAGGGGTAGAAAAGTCGTTTCGGATCCATGATTTGTTCATCTTTATGAACGTGAGTCTGTCTACATTATCAGTGGAGAGCCGCGTGCGCTTATCTGTCAGCACACCACCAGCAGCGCTGAACACACGTTCAGACAGAACGCTGGCTGCGGGGCATGACAAGATCTCCAAGGCGTAAGTGGCTAGCTCCGGCCATTTATCCAGATTGGAAGCCCAAAAAGAGCAAGGGTCCAGTGACACAGTCGTGGCTTCAATGTTTACTTGGAGATACTCCTGTACCATCGTCTCTAGGCGTTGACTATGTGTCAGACTTCTTGTCTCCTGTTGCCTTGCAAAGGATGGGCTAAAAAAGTGGTGAAATGATTCCGCAAAATTGATGTTACCAGCAGATACTGTGGTTCTGTTACGGTTTGAGTGCTGAACACTTGACGGTCCCACGGTTGGCAAGTTGGAACTGTGAGATTCACTACGTGCACCACTGGTATTTTGTGGAAAAGCACATGTAAGATTCTGCAACAGTCTCTGCTGATACTCCTGCATGCGTGCATCCCTTTCTATGGCAGGAATAATTTCTGCAAATTTACTTTTGTACCGGAGATCTAACAGTGTGGCAACCCAGTAGTCAGGATTATTTCTAATTCTCACAATTCGAGGGTCATGTTGCAGGTAGTGCAGCAAGAAGGCACTCATGTGTGTTGCGCATCCAGGAGCACCAAGTCCCTGTTGTGTTGGTGGCGAGGTAACAATCATGCTTCCTTCCTCTGTCCTCTCCCCCCAACCTCGCACAACAGAAATGTGATCAAGGTCTCCCTCATCTGATGAGTCTTCCATCAGTTCGTCCTCCACTTCTTCCTGGGCTCCTGCACCTTCCTCACTAGTTTGGCTGCTACCATGCGCCCTGGTAAAACCATCTCCCCCACCCTCACATGCCTGCCGCCTTGGTGCTGCCGACCTTCTGGACCTTGCAGATGTTAGCCCTTCCGCATACAACTCCTCCTCCTCTACTTCCTCCACCTCCTCTTGTGCCACCACCTGACTCCGAATTCTGTTTAACATGTGCTCCAGCATGTAAATCACCGGAATAGTCATGCTGATAATGGCATCGTCAGCACTAAACATCTTCGTCGCCATTTCAAAACTGTGCAGAAGGGTGCATAGGTCCCTGATCTGAGACCACTCCTCCAGCGTGATTTGCCCCACCTCTGAATCTCGTTGGCCCAGGCTATACGTCAGAACGTATTGCACCAGGGCTTGTCGGTGCTGCCACAGTCGCTGCAACATGTGCAGAGTTGAATTCCACCGGGTAGGCACATCGCATTTTAGCCGGTGAAGTGGCAGGCCCAACGACTTCTGTAGAGATGTAAGTCGCTGAGCTGCGGGATGCGAACGGCGGAAGTGAGCACACAGCGACCGTGCCCTCTGCAGAAGGCCATCTAGTCTGGGATAGTGGGCTAAAAAATGCTGGACAACCAGGTTCAACACGTGAGCCATACAAGGCACGTGTGTGACATTGCCCCGGCGAAGGGCCGCACCCAGGTTTGCAGCATTGTCGCACACGGCCTTCCCTGGTTTCAGGTCCAGTGGAGACAACCATTCATGAAATTGGTTCTCCAGAGCTGACCACAACTCCTCAGCTGTGTGACTCACATTTCCCAGACATTTCAATGTAAAAGCCGCCTGATGACGTTGAGCCCTACTGCCAGCATAGTAAGGAGGTGTGCAGGATCCCTTCTGCGCAGTTAGAAAGCTTGTGGCATGACCAGACAGGCTTTGGTTGCAGGTGGAAGACCGAGAGGAGGTTGAGGAGGCAGAAGCAGTGGAGGAACTTTGAGATAAAGAGGATTGACGCACAACTCGTGGGGACGGCAAGACTTGGACAGCAGCCCCTTGTCCTGCTGTCACCATAGTTACCCAGTGCCCAGTCAGCGACATGTAACGCCCCTGTCCATGCCTACTCGTCCAAGTGTCTGTGGTGAAATGCACCCTGTCACACACAGAGTTTCTCAAAGAAGCGGTGATGTTGTGTGCGACATGCTGGTGGAGCGCAGGCACACCTTTCTTTGAGAAGTAGTGCCGACTGGGCATCTGGTACTGGGGCACTGCGATGGACATAAGGTCTCGAAAATCCTCTGTGTCCACCAGGCGGAAAGGCAGCATTTCTGTAGCCAAGAGCTTGCAGATGGTGAAATTCAACCTCTTAGCTTTCTCATGGCTAGGAGGAAATGGTCTTTTACTTGTCCACATCTGAGGGACCGAGGGCTGGCTATTGTGCTTAGACGGGGTTGATAAGGGTGTCCCCGGCAAACTGCCGGTCTGTGAGGAAGATGCAGGCGGACATGTTAGGTTGCCTTGATCCAAAGGTGGTGCTATCGATGTCGGACAGCGCTCAACACCAGCTGGTGTTACCACCTCCAAAGAAAATGATGACCTGCCAATCACGCTGGCTGTTGCGGGTAAAGAGGTGGCAGGTCTGCGCCCCAAAACAGGTGTGACTGCTGTCCCCCCAGTCACAGAGGATGAAGAGGCCGCGGATGCACAAGATATGGCAGACGGCGGTTGGCCCGGCCGGCTAGGCCGCATTGTAGCACACTGAGCTTCCCACTGCAACTTATGCTTCATGTCCATGTGCCGGTTCATGCATGAAGTACTCAAACTATGTATTTTTTGGCCTCTACTTAGCTTTTGCTGACAAATGTTACAGATAACACGAGTTGGGTCATCTTTATCGATCTGAAAAAATGCCCAGGCTATGCAAGGCTTAGCACCCATGCGACCTGAAGAGCCACCACGACTTGTGGTGAGAGGCAGAGTTGTGTTTGAGGATGCAGTTGTTGACGTGCTTCCAGTACTACGTCTCTGTCCAGGAAGGCGCAACCTGACCTCGTCGACACTAGCATCTTCCTCCACCTCCTCTGCTGACCTCATCTCTTGGCTGACTGTGGGTTGACAGTAAGTGGGATCTCCGACCTCATTATCATCACCCTGTGCGTTATCACACCCGTCGTCCTCAGAGCCAACCTGTTCCTGCCCTGACAAAAAACTAAAGTTGTCGCTCCAATCAGGTATTTGAGTCTTATCATCGTCTTCCTCATTGTCTCCACCAACAGGAGTTACAGTTTGGGAATGAGGGTCTACATTATGGTCAGAACCTTCTGCGTCTGGTCCTGGATCCGACTCATAAAGATTCTGGGCATCAGTGCAGATCATTTCCTCGTCTGGATTCACAGAAGCGCTGGAGTCGACCTCTGATTCCCAGGCTATAGTATGAGTAAACAGCTCTGCAGACTCAACCATCTGTTCTACCTCATACTCAGACGGGCAGCTGGAGATTTGGGAGCTGTGAGGAAGCAAGTGCGATTTGGGTGACACCTTTGAGGACTGGAGTATTTGTGATGTTGAAGTTGATGTGGAGGAGAGCCCACTTAAAGGAGCACTTGATATCCGTTGAAGCACCTGCTGTTTTTGTGCCTCATCTGGAATTTGTAGCGATTGGCGTGGCCGTAAGAAAGGGATCTTATCACATTGTCCGCTAAAAGAAGTAGACATTTTAGTTTGGCTGGAAGATGGTCTTTCTTCTGCAGATGTTACTGTTGCTTTAACACCTACCCCACGGACACAACCTTTTTTCCCCTTCCCAACACGCCTATTCCCCTTTCCACCAGCAGCAGGCCTTTTTCCACTCATTTTGGTGGTTAACTAATTCACAACTCTGGAGTTGTTTGCACAAAAAAACAATGGATGGTAACCGAGCAGAGCTGAGTGGCCAAACTGTGGTATTAGGCCAAAACTATTGGCTGGGTTAGATGCAGAAAAAAATTATATTGAATTTGCAACCTGATGGAGGTCAGTATAGATGGACTAATAGAGAAAGTCCGACACACTACTAGAAGGCCAAATATTTTTTCAGAGCTAGTTGCAGAAAAAAATTATATTCAGTTTGCAACCTGATGGAGGTCAGTATAGATGGATTAATAGAACAAGACCCACACACAGCTATAAGCCCAATATTTTTTCAGAGGTAGATGCAGAAAAAAATATATTCAGTTTGCAACCTGATGGAGGTCAGTATAGATGGACTAATAGAACAAGTCCCACACACTGCTAGAAGCCCAAATATTTTTTCAGAGGTACTGTAGATGCAGATAAAAATTAGTTTTAATTTGCAACCTGATGGAGGTCAGTATAGATGGACTAATAGAACAAGTCCCACACACTGCTAGAAGCCCAAATATTTTTTCAGAGGTACTGTAGATGCAGATAAAAATTAGTTTTAATTTGCAACCTGATGGAGGTCAGTATAGATGGACTAATAGAGAAAGTCCGACACACTACTAGAAGGCCAAATATTTTTTCAGAGCTAGATGCAGAAAAAAATTATATTCAGTTTGCAACCTGATGGAGGTCAGTATAGATGGACTAATAGAGAAAGTCTGACACACTACTAGAAGGCCAAATATTTTTTCAGAGGTAGATGCAGAAAAAAATATATTCAGTTTGCAACCTGATGGAGGTCAGTATAGATGGATTAATAGAACAAGACCCACACACAGCTAGAAGCCCAATATTTTTTCAGAGGTAGATGCAGAAAAAACTATATTCAGTTTGCAACCTGATGGAGGTCAGTATAGATGGACTAATAGAACAAGTCCCACACACTGCTAGAAGCCCAAATATTTTTTCAGAGGTACTGTAGATGCAGATAAAAATTAGTTTTAATTTGCAACCTGATGGAGGTCAGTATAGATGGACTAATAGAGAAAGTCCGACACACTACTAGAAGGCCAAATATTTTTTCAGAGGTAGATGCAGAAAAAAATATATTCAGTTTGCAACCTGATGGAGGTCAGTATAGATGGATTAATAGAACAAGACCCACACACAGCTAGAAGCCCAATATTTTTTCAGAGGTAGATGCAGAAAAAAATATATTCAGTTTGCAACCTGATGGAGGTCAGTATAGATGGACTAATAGAACAAGTCCCACACACTGCTAGAAGCCCAAATATTTTTTCAGAGGTACTGTAGATGCAGATAAAAATTAGTTTTAATTTGCAACCTGCTGGAGGTCAGTATAGATGGACTAATAGAATGATGCTATGCCCAAAAGATTTTACTTCACTAGGTGCAGTAAAAAAATTGGTATTCTATACACAGGTGGTATATCTTGCAACACAGATAGGCTACTCCACTGACTAACACACTCTGCAATAGGCCAAAAAGGATTAGCTTTGCTAGATTCAGCCAAATGCTGTGAAAAAAACTTGCACAGCACTGGCACAGACCTGCCTGGCAAAAACTGATAGGAACTCATGTAACCTAGTCCTGAAAAGGACTGCAATTACAATTAGTCTTTACTCCCACAACCGATCTATTTAAGAGCACAGACCTCCCTGATAAAAGTCGTAGGAAATGCTGTAACCAAGTCCTTAAAAGGACTGCAATCACAACTATTCCCTACTCCCAAGCTATCTGTATATTTGTGCGAAAATTGGCTTGAAATTAACAAGGTATAGCGCACACAGCAACAGCGGTGCCGTCTAACACGCAGCTGCAGCAGTGAGAAAATGGTGGCGACGGGGAAAATGGCTTGGTCTTATAGGGCAAGGACATGTGACATACACTGCCAATGACACATGCCCTTGCTTGTGTGAAAAAAAGCACTTCGCTCCGTGTGTGCGCTGCTGATAGGCTGACAGATTGCACCTCCCCACTGTAAATGCGGGAAAGAGAAAAAAAAATGGAGATCTTCATTGTTCCTGCAGAGATCCATCCCCTGCCCCTCCCCCCACCCCGCTGTACACTCAAACTGCGTATTAACATTAATTTTCATCATTACTGAGAAAAAATCCAGTTATGATTTTGGTGCACGAACGGTTATCGAACATAACCTCGAACAGCCGAATTTTTCTCAAATTGTTCGTGTTCGCCGAACGGCTCGAACACCGCCCAAAACAGCTCGAATTTGAGATTGGTGAACAGTTCGAGTAGAACAACGCTCATCTCTACCAGTGACACAGTCATGGCTTCAATGTTTACTTGGAGATACTCCTGTACCATCGTCTCTAGGCGTTGACTATGTGTCAGACTTCTTGTCTCCTGTGGCCTTGCAAAGGATGGGCTAAAAAAGTGGTGAAATGATTCCGCAAAATTGATGTTGCCAGCAGATACTGTGTTTCTGTTACGGTTTGAGTGCTGAACACTCGACGGTCCCACGGTTGGCAAGTTGGAACTGTGAGATTCACTACGTGCACCACTGGTGTTTTGTGGAAAAGCACATGTAAGATTCTGCAACAGTCTCTGCTGATACTCCTGCATGCGTGCATCCCTTTCTATGGCAGGAATAATTTCTGCAAATTTACTTTTGTACCGGGGATCTAACAGTGTGGCAACCCAGTAGTCAGGATTATTTCTAATTCCCACAATTCGAGGGTCATGTTGCAGGTAGTGCAGCAAGAAGGCACTCATGTGTCTTGCGCATCCAGGAGCACCAAGTCCCTGTTTTGTTGGTGGTGAGGTAATAATCATGCTTCATTCCTCTGTCCTCTCCCCCCAACCTCGCACAACAGAAATGTGATCAAGGTCTCCCTCGTCTGATGAGTCTTCCATCAGTTCGTCCTCCACTTCTTCCTGGGCTCCTGCACCTTCCTCACTAGTTTGGCTGCTACCATGCGCCCTGGTAAAACCATCTCCCCCACCCTCACATGCCTGCCGCCTTGGTGCAGCCGACCGTCTGGACCTTGCAGATGTTAGCCCTTCTGCATACAACTCCTCCTCCTCTACTTCCTCCACCTCCTCTTGTGCCACCACCTGACTCCGAATTCTGTTTAACATGTGCTCCAGCATGTAAATCACCGGAATAGTCATGCTGATAATGGCATCGTCAGCACTAAACATCTTCGTCGCCATTTCAAAACTGTGCAGAAGGGTGCATAGGTCCCTGATCTGAGACCATTCCTCCAGCGTGATTTGCCCCACCTCTGGATCTCGTTGGCCCATGCTATACGTCAGAACGTATTGCACCAGGGCTTGTCGGTGCTGCCACAGTCGCTGCAACATGTGCAGAGTTGAATTCCACCGGGTAGGCACATCGCATTTTAGCCAGTGAAGTGGCAGGCCCAACGACTTCTGTAGAGATGTAAGTCGCTGAGCTGCGGGATGCGAAGGGCGGAAATGAGCACACAGCGACCGTGCCCTCTGCAGAAGGCCATCTAGTCCGGGATAGTGGGCTGAAAATTGCTGGACAACCAGGTTCAACACGTGAGCCATACAAGGCACGTGTGTGACATTGCCCGGCGAAGGGCCGCACCCAGGTTTGCAGCATTGTCGCACATGACCTTCCCTGGTTTCAGGTCCAGTGGAGACAACCATTCATGAAATTGGTTCTCCAGAGCTGACCACAACTCCTCAGCTGTGTGACTCACATTTCCCAGACATTTCAAAGTGAAAACCGCCTGATGACATTGAGCCCTACTGCCAGCATAGTAAGGAGGTGTGCAGGATCCCTTCTGCACAGTTAGAAAGCTTGTGGCATGACCAGACAGGCTTTGGGTGCAGGTGGATGACCGAGAGGAGGTTGAGGAGGCAGAAGCAGTGGAGGAACTTTGAGATAAAGAGGATTGACGCACAACTCGTGGGGACGGCAAGACTTGGACAGCAGCCCCTTGTCCTGCTGTCACCATAGTTACCCAGTGCCCAGTCAGCGACATGTAACGCCCCTGTCCATGCCTACTCGTCCAAGTGTCTGTAGTGAAATGCACCCTGTCACACACAGAGTTTCTCAAAGAAGCGGTGATGTTGTGTGCGACATGCTGGTGGAGCGCAGGCACACCTTTCTTTGAGAAGGAGTGCCGACTGGGCATCTGGTACTGAGGCACTGCGACGGACATAGGGTCTCGAAAATCCTCTGTGTCCACCAGGCGGAAAGGCAGCATTTCTGTAGCCAAGAGCTTGCAGATGGTGAAATTCAACCTCTTAGCTTTCTCATGGCTAGGAGGAAATGGTCTTTTACTTGTCCACATCTGAGGGACCGAGGGCTGGTTGTTGTGCTTAGACGGGGTTGATAAGGGTGTCCCCGGCAAACTGCCGGTCTGTGAGGAAGATGCAGGCGGTCATTTTAGGTTGCCTTGATCCAAAGGTGGTGCTATTGATGTCGGACAGCGCTCAACACCAGCTGGTGTTACCACCTCCAAAGAAAATGATGACCTGCCAATCACGCTTGCTGTTGCGGGTAAAGAGGTGGCAGGTCTGCGTCCCAAAACAGGTGTGACTGCTGTCCCCCTAGTCACAGAGGATGAAGAGGCCGCGGATGCACAAGATGTGGCAGACGGTGGTTGGCCCGGGCGGCTAGGCCGCATTGTAGCACAGTGAGCTTCCCACTGCAACTTATGCTTCATGTCCATGTGCCGGTTCATGCATGAAGTACTCAAACTATGTATTTTTTGGCCTCTACTTAGCTTTTGCTGACAAATGTTACAGATAACACGAGTTGGGTCATCTTTAACTATCTGAAAAAATGCCCAGGCTATGCAAGGCTTAGCACCCATGCGACCTGAAGAGCCACCACGACTTGTGGTGAGAGGCAAAGTTGTGTTTGAAGATGCAGTTGTTGACGAGCTTCCAGTACTACGTCTCTGTCCAGGAAGGCGCAACCTGACCTCGTCGTCACTAGCATTCTCCTCCACCTCCTCTGCTGACCTCATCTCTTGGCTGACTGTGGGTTGACAGTAAGTGGGATCTCCAACCTCATCATCATCACCCTGTGTGTTATCACACCCGTCGTCCTCAGAGCCAACCTGTTTCTGCCCTGACAAAAAACTAAAGTTGTCGCTTCAATCAGGTATTTGAGTCTCATCATCGTCTTCCTCATTGTCTCCACCAACAGGAGTTACAGTTTGGGAATGAGGGTCTACATTATGGTCAGAACCTTCTGCGTCTGGTCCTGGATCCGACTCATAAAGATTCTGGGCATCAGTGCAGATCATTTCCTCATCTGGATTCACAGAAGCGCTGGAGCCGACCTCTGATTCCCAGGCTACAGTTTGAGTAAACAGCTCTGCAGACTCAACCATCTGTTCTACCTCATACTCAGACGGGCAGCTGGAGATTTGGGAGCTGTGAGGAAGCAAGTGCGATTGGGGTGACACCTCTGAGGACTGGAGCATTTGTGATGTTGAAGTTGATGTGGAGGAGAGCCCACTTAAAGGAGTACTTGATATCCGTTGAAGCACCTGCTGTTTTTGTGCCTCATCTGGAATTTGTAGCGATTGGCGTGGCCGTAAGAAAGGGATCTTATCACATTGTCCGCTAAAAGAAGTAGATATTTTAGTTTGGCTGGAAGATGGTCTTTCTTCTGCAGTTGTTACTTACTGTTGCTTTAACACCTACCCCACGGACACAATCTTTTTTCCCCTTCCCAACACGCCTATTCCACCAGCAGCAGGCCTTTTTCCACTCATTTTGGTGGTTAACTAATTCAGAACTCTGGATTTGTTTGCACAAAAAAACAATGGATGGGAACCGAGCAGAGCTGAGTGGCCAAACTGTGGTATTAGGCCAAAACTATTGGCTGGGTTAGATGCAGAAAAAAATTATATTCAATTTGCAACCTGATGGAGGTCAGTATAGATGGACTAATAGACCAAGTCCCACACACTGCTAGAAGCACAAATATTTTTTCAGAGCTAGATGGAGATAACAATTATATTCAATTTGCAACCTGATGGAGGTCATTATAGATGGACTAATAGACCAAGTCCCACACACTGCTAGAAGCCCAAATATTTTTTCAGAGCTAGATGCAGAAAAAAATTATATTCAATGTGCAACCTGATGGAGGTCAGTATAGATGGACTAATAGACCAAGTCCCACACACTGCTAGAAGCCCAAATATTTTTTCAGATCTAGATGCAGATAAAAATTATTTTTAATTTGCAACCTGATGGAGGTCAGTATAGATGGACTAATAGACCAAGTCCCACACAATGCTAAAAGCCCAAATATTTTTTCTGAGCTAGATGCAGAAAAAAATTATATTGAATTTGCAACCAGATGAAGGTCAGTATAGATGGACTAATAGAACAAGTCCCACACACTGCTAGAAGCCCAAATATTTTTTCAGAGCTAGATGCAGAAAAAAATTATATTCAATTTGCAACCTGATGGAGGTCAGTATAGATGGACTAATAGAACAAGTCCCACACAGCTAGAAACCCAAATATTTTTTCAGAGCTAGATGAAGATAAAAATTATTTTTAATTTGCAACCTGATGGAGGTCAGTATAGATGGACTAATAGACCAAGTCCCACACAATGCTAGAAGCCCAAATATTTTTTCAGAGCTAGATGCAGAAAAAAATTATATTGAATTTACAACCAGATGGAGGTCAGTATAAATGGACTAATAGACCAAGTCCCACACACTGCTAGAAGCCCAAATATTTTTTCAGAGCTAGATGCAGATAAAAATTATTTTTAATTTGCAACCTGATGGAGGTCAGTAAAGATGGACTAATAGACCAAGTCCCACACACTGCTAGAAGCCCAAATATTTTTTCAGAGCTAGATGCAGAAAAAAATTATATTCAATTTGCAACCTGTGGGGGTCAGTTTAGATGGACTAATATAACAAGTCCCACACACTGCTAGAAGCCCAAATATTTTTTCAGAGCTAGATGCAGATAAAAAATATTTTTAATTTGCAACCTGATGGAGGTCAGTATAGATGGACTAATAAACAAAGTCCAACACACTGCTAGAAGCCCAAATATTTTTTCAGAGCTAGATGCAGAAAAAAATTATATTCAATTTGCAACCTGATGGAGGTCAGTATAGATGGACTAATAGAACAAGTCCCACACACTGCTAGAAGCCCAAATATTTTTTCAGAGCTAGATGCAGATAAAAAATATTTTTAATTTGCAACCTGATGGAGGTCAGTATAGATAGAATAATAGAACAAGTCCCACACACTGCTAGAAGCCCAAATATTTTTTCAGAGCTAGATGCAGAAAAAAATTATATTCAATTTGCAACCTGGTGGACGCCAGTATAGATGGACTAATAGAACAAGTCCCACACACTGCTAGAAGCCCAAATATTTTTTCAGAGCTAGATGCAGATAAAAATTATTTTTAATTTGCAACCTGATGTAGGTCAGTATAGATGGACTAATAGACCAAGTCCCACACACTGCTAGAAGCCCAAATATTATTTCAGAGCTAGATGCAGAAAAAAATTATATTCAATTTGCAACCTGATGGAGGTCAGTATAGATGGACTAATAGACCAAGTCCCACACACTGCTAGAAGCCCAAATATTTTTTCAGAGCTAGATGTAGATAAAAAAATTTTAATTTGCAACCTGATGGAGGTCAGAATAGATGGACTAATAGACCAAGTCCCACACACTGCTAGAAGCCCAAATATTTTTTCAGAGCTAGTTGCAGAAAAAAATTATATTCAATTTGCAACCTGATGGAGGTCAGTATAGATGGACTAATAGAACAAGTCCCACACACTGCTAGAAGCCCAAATATTTTTTCAGAGCTAGATGCAGAAAAAAATTATATTCAATTTGCAACCTGGTGGAGGTCAGTATAGATGGACTAATAGACCAAGTCCCACACACTGCTAGAAGCCCAAATATTTTTTCAGAGCTAGATGCAGAAAAAAATTTTATTGAATTTGCAACCTGATGGAGGTCAGTATAGATGGACTAATAGGCCAAGTCCCACACACTGCTAGAAGCCTAAATATTTTTTCAGAGCTAGATGCAGATAAAAATTATTTTTAATTTGCAACCTGATGGAGGTCAGTATAGATGGACTAATAGACCAAGTCCCACACACTGCTAGAAGCCCAAATATTTTTTCAGAGCTAGATGCAGAAAAAAATTATATTCAATTTGCAACCTGGTGGAGGTCAGTATAGATGGACTAATAGAACAAGTCCCACACACTGCTAGAAGCCCAAATATTTTTTCAGAGCTAGATGCAGATAAAAATTATATTTAATTTGCAACCTGATGGAGGTCAGTATAGATGGACTAATAGACCAAGTCCCACACACTGCTAGAAGCCCAAATATTTTTTCAGAGCTAGATGCAGATAAAAATTATTTTTAATTTGCAACCTGATGGAGGTCAGTATAGATGGACTAATAGACCAAGTCCCACACACTACTAGAAGCCCAAATATTTTTTCAGAGCTAGATGCAGAAAAAAATTATATTCAATTTGCAACCTGGTGGAGGTCAGTATAGATGGACTAATAGACCAAGTCCCACACACTGCTAGAAGCCCAAATATTTTTTCAGAGCTAGATGCAGAAAAAAATTATATTGAATTTGCAACCTGATGGAGGTCAGTATAGATGGACTAATAGACCAAGTCCCACACACTGCTAGAAGCCCAAATATTTTTTCAGAGCTAGATGCAGATAAAAATTATTTTTAATTTGCAACCTGATGGAGGTCAGTATAGATGGACTAATAGACCAAGTCCCACACACTGCTAGAAGCCCAAATAATTTTTCAGAGCTAGATGCAGAAAAAAATTATATTCAATTTGCAACCTGGTGGAGGTCAGTATAGATGGACTAATAGACCAAGTCCCACACACTGCTAGAAGCCCAAATATTTTTTCAGAGCTAGATGCAGATAAAAATTAATTTTAATTTGCAACCTGATGGAGGTCAGTATAGATGGACTAATAGACCAAGTCCCACACACTGCTAGAAGCCCAAATATTTTTTCAGAGCTAGATGCAGAAAAATTTTTTATTCAATTTGCAACCTGATGGAGGTCAGTATAGATGGACTATTTAAACAAGTCCCACACACTGCTAGAAGCCCAAATATTTTTTCAGAGCTAGATGCAGACAAAAAATATTTTTAATTTGCAACCTGATGGACGTCAGTATAGATGGACTAATAGACCAAGTCCCACACACTGCTAGAAGCCCAAATATTTTTTCAGAGCTAGATGCAGAAAAAAATTATATTCAATTTGCAACCTGGTGGAGGTCAGTATAGATGGACTAATAGAACAAGTCCCACACACTGCTAGAAGCCCAAATATTTTTTCAGAGCTAGATGCAGATAAAAATTATTTTTAATTTGCAACCTGATGGAGGTCAGTATAGATGGACTAATAGACCAAGTCCCACACACTGCTAGAAGCCCAAATATTTTTTCAGAGCTAGATGCAGATAAAAATTATTTTTAATTTGCAACCTGATGGAGGTCAGTATAGATGGACTAATAGACCAAGTCCCACACACTGCTAGAAGCCCAAATATTTTTTCAGAGCTTGATGCAGATAAAAATTATTTTTAATTTGCAACCTGATGGAGGTCAGTATAGATGGACTAATAGACCAAGTCCCACACACTGCTAGAAGCCCAAATATTTTTTCAGAGCTAGATGCAGAAAAAAATTATATTCAATTTGCAACCTGATGGAGGTCAGTATAGATGGACTAATAGAACAAGTCCCACACACTGCTAGAAGCCCAAATATTTTTTCAGAGCTAGATGCAGATAAAAATTCTTTTTAATTTGCAACCTGATGGAGGTCAGTATAGATGGACTAATAGACCAAGTCCCACACACTGCTAGAAGCCCAAATATTTTTTCAGAGCTAGATGCAGAAAAAAATTATATTCAATTTGCAACCTGGTGGAGGTCAGTATAGATGGACTAATCGAACAAGTCCCACACACTGCTAGAAGCCCAAATATTTTTTCAGAGCTAGATGCAGATAAAAATTATTTTTAATTTGCAACCTGATGGAGGTCAGTAAATAGTCATGGCCAAAAGTTTTGAGAATGACACCAAAATTATATTTTCACATGATCTGCTGGCCTCTGGTTTTTATTAGTGTTTGTCTGATGTTTATATCACATACAGAAATATAATTGCAATCATATTATGAGTACCAATAGGTTATATTGACAGTTAGAATTAGTTAATGCAGCTAGTCAATATTTGCAGTGTTGCCCCTTCTTCTTCAAGACCTCTGTAATTCTCCCTGTCATGCTCTCAATCAACTTTTGGACCAAATCCTGACTGATAGCAGTCCATTCTTGCATAATCAATGCTTGCATTTTGCCAGAATTTGTTGGTTTTTGTTTGTCCACCCGTCTCTTGATGATTGACCACAAGTTCTCAATGGGATTAAGATCTGGGAGTTTCCAGGCCATGGACCCAAAATCTCTATGTTTTGTTCCATGAGTCATTTAGTTATCACCTTTGCTTTATGGCAAAGTGCTCCATCATGCTGGAAAAGGCATTGTTGGGCGCCAAACTGCTCTTGGACGGTTGGGAGAAGTTGCTCTTGGAGGACATTCTGGTACCATTCTTTATTCATTGCTGTGTTTTTAGGCAAGACTGTGAGAGAGCCGATTCCCTTGGCTGAGAAGCAACCCCACACATGAATGGTTTCAGGATGCTTTACAGTTGGCATGAGACAAGACTGGTGGTAGCGCTCACCTCTTCTTCTCCGAATAAGCTGTTTTCCAGATGTCCCAAACAATCGAAAAGGGGATTCTTCAGAGAAAATGACTTTGCCCCAGTCCTCAGCAGTCCACTCCCTGTACCTTTTGCAGAATATCAGTCGGTCCCTGATGTTTTTTCTGGAGAGAAGTGGCTTCTTTGCTGCTCTCCTTGAAACCAGCCCTTGCTCAAAGAGTCTGCGCCTCACAGTGCGTGCAGAAGCACTCACACCAGCCTGCTGCCATTCCTGAGCAAGCTCGGCACTGCTGGTAGTCCGATCCCGCAGCTGAAACAGTTTTAAGATGCGGTCCTGGCGCTTACTGGTCTTTCTTTGGCGCCCTGGAGCCTTTTGGAAAACAATGGAAGCTCTCTCCTTGAAGTTCTTGATGATGCGATAGATTGTTGACTGAGGTGCAATCTTTGTAGCTGCGATACTCTTCCCTGTTAGGCCATTTTTGTGCAGTGCAATGATGGCTGCACGTGTTTCTTTAGAGATAACCATGGTTAACTGAAGAGAAACAATGATACCAAGAACCAGCCTCCTTTTAAAGTGTCCAGTGATGTCATTCTTACTTAATCATGACTGATTGATCGCCAGCCCTGTCCTCATCAACACCCACACCTGTGTTAATGGATCAATCACTAAAACGATGTTAGCTGCTCCTTTTAAGGCAGGACTGCAATAATGTTGAAATGTGTTTTGGGGGTTAAAGTTCATTTTCTGGGCAAATATTGACTTTGCAAGTACAGTAATTGCGGTTAAGCTGATCACTCTTTGACATTCAGGAGTATATACAAATTGCCATTACAAAAAATGAAGCAGTAAACTTTGGAAAAATTACTATTTGTCTCATTCTCAATACTTTTGGCCATGACTGTAGATGGACTAATAGACCAAGTCCCACACACTGCTAGAAGCCCAAATATTTTTTCAGAGCTAGATGCAGATAAAAATTATATTGAATTTGCAACCTGATGGAGGTCAGTATAGATGGACTAATAGACCAAATCCCACACACTGCTAGAAGCCCAAATATTTTTTCAGAGCTAGATGCAGATAAAAATTATTTTTAATTTGCAACCTGATGGAGGTCAGTATAGATGGACTAATAGAACAAGTCCCACACACTGCTAGAAGCCCAAATATTTTTTCAGAGCTAGATGCAGAAAAAAATTATATTCAATTTGCAACCTGATGGAGGTCAGTATAGATGGACTAATAGAATGATGCTATGCCCAAAAGGTTTTACTTCACTAGGTGCAGTAAAAAAATTAGTATTCTATAAACAGGTGGTGTAGCTTGCAACACAGATGGGCTACTCCACTGACTAACACACTCTGCAATAGGCCAAAAAGGATTAGCTTTGCTAGATTTAGCCAAATGCTGTGAAAAAAACTTGCACAGCACTGGCACAGACCTGCCTGCCAAAAACTGTTAGGAACTGATGTAACTTAGTCCTGAAAAGGACTGCAATTACAATTAGTCTTTACTCCCAACCTATCTATTTAAGAGCACAGACCTGCCTGATAAAAGTCATAGGAAATGCTGTAACCTAGTTCTTAAAAGGACTGCAATCACAACTATTCCCTACTCCCAAGCTATCTGTAGATTTGTGCGAAAATTGGCTTGAAATTAGCAAGGTATAGCGCACACAGCAACAGCGGTGCCGTCTAACACGCAGCTGCAGCAGTGAGAAAATGGTGACGACGGGGAAAATGGCTGGGTCTTATAGGGCAAGGACATGTGACATACACTGCCAATGACACATGCCCTTGCTTGTGTGAAAAAAAGCACTTCGCTCCGTGTGTGCACTGCTGATAGGCTGACAGATTGCACCTCCCCACTGTAAATGCGAGAAAGAGAAAAAAAAATGGAGATCTTCATTATTCCTGCAGAGATCCATCCCCTGCCCATCCCCCCGCCCCGCTGTACACTCAAACTGCGTATTAACAATAATTTTCATTATTACTGAGAAAAAATCCAGTTATGATTTTGGTGCATGAACAGTTATCGAACATAACCTCGAACAGCCGAATTTTTTTCAAATCGTTCGTGTTCGCCGAATGGCTCGAACACCGCCCAAAACAGCTCGAATTTGAGATTGGCGAACAGTTCGAGTCGAACAACGCTCATCTCTACTCTTAACCTTCTTTTTTACTTCTCTCACACTTTCTCCTTCATCATACTCAGCAGCAGCATCTTTTTCATCAACTTCTTCATCACCTTATTCATCTTCTTCTTCTTCACCTTCTTCCTATTATTCTTTTTTTTTTACATTCTTCATATTCTTCTTATTCAACTATTATTCTTCTTCATATTCTACTCCTTCATCTTCTTCATATTCTTCTTCTTCATCATATTCTAAGTTGTGACAGGCATTCCTGTTGTTGTTATCTATAAAAGTTTGAAGATTACACCTTCCGTTCTGCCTGTCACAAAAGATTTACAACAGGATTTGTCTGCGTTAAGTTTGGCCTGCAGCAGCAGGTATTTTCCAAGGGCACCACGAGGAGGAACGGACTCACCCCCATACACTGCTTAGTCTTCTTCTGCTTAAAATTTAGATAATATCTTTTGCTCTGATTTTTAGTCTTATGCTTAATGTTCTTATGCTTTTTTTCTGCAGCTTCTTGTTCTTTTGCTTCTTGGTCTTCTGTCTCTTGTTCTTCTGTATCTTGGTGGTTGTCTTCTTGTTCTTTGTCCTCTTGGTCATCTTCTTCAGGGTCATCTTCTTGGTCTTCTTTGGGGTGGCCTTGAGGGTCGTCGTCTTCAGGGTCATCGTCTTCGGGGTCCTTGTCTCCTTCGGGGAGGTCTTCAGAGTCGTCGTCTTCAGGGTCATCGTCTTCGGGGTCCTCGTCTTCTTCGGGGTGGTCTTCAGGGTCGTCGTCTTCAGGGTAGTCATCTTCGGGATACTCGTCTTCTTCGGGGTGGTCTTCAGGGTCGTCGTCTTCGGGATCATCGTCTTCTTTGGGGTGGTCTTCAGGGTTGTCGTCTTCAGGGTCATCGTCTTCGGGGTCCTCGTCTTCTTCGGGGTGGTCTTCAGGGTCGTCGTCTTCAGGGTCGCTGTCTTCGGGGTCCTCGTCTTCTTCGGGGTGGTCTTCAGGGTCGTCGTCTTCAGGGCCATCGTCTTCGGGGTCCTCTTCTTCGGGGTGGTCTTCAGGGTCGTCGTCTTCAGGGTCGTCGTCTTTGGGGTCCTCGTCTTCTTCGGGGTGGTCTGCAGGGTCATCGCCTTCAGGGTCGTCGTAAGGGAGATCCAGAGTGATTACCAAAAACCATTTCAAAAAGCTTGAACTTAGAAATGTAGCAGAAGTACAAGAAGGCTGAGGAACTGCCGAGAACTAGCTGATGGTACTGGAACCCAGATGGGTAGCAGAAGGTACAAGAGCCAATGGAACTACCGAGGACCAGCTGATGGTACTGGAACCCGGTTACTAAGGAGGAGGTACCTGTGCCAGAAAGCAATACCAAGGACCAGCAGACATTGGTGGAACTCGGATACCGAGAAGGAGGCACCTAAGCCAAAGGCACTGCCTGGAACCAGCTGATGTTACTTGAACTCAGGGGGATATATTCAAGATTGACTTCCAAAGAACCAGCTAATGGTACTGGAACTCAGATAGGCAGCAGAAGGTACACATGAAAAAAAAAGTTGCAAGGCTGCGAGCCGGCCGGAGTTACCGAAACCCACAGTCCTACAGGGGGTGCTTGTCCTATTGACACCATGGAACCAGCCTTCATTGCCAAATCCCGCAGCCCACAAAGGAGTCACCTAAACTGAAGGCACCATAGAGTCGGCTAACCCGACCGCAACACGACAGGACAACGTATTGGAGGCAAAGTGACGTTGACACTACCCGGAAACAGCTGGCGTGCTGGAACCAGGCTGGGAAGGAGGGAGTACCCATGCCAAAGACACTGCTGGGAAACAGCTGGCGGTGTTGGAACCCAGGGAAAATACTAAAAACAGAGTGGAGCCAGAGGCCTAATTGAAGCAAGTTTAAAATCAGTAGTAGTGTGAATGTGGACAGAGCAGGAGAATTTGCCGGACACACAGCAGGGGATCAGCTGACGTTACTGAACCCCAATAACACTGGAGCAAGTGTTGACTGTGCAGACGGCACTTCTGAGCAGCAACTGGCGGTGTTGGAGCCCAGGGTAAATACTGAAAACAGAGAGGAGCCAGAGGCCTAATTGGAGCAAGTGTAACATCAGTAGTAGTGTCAATGTGGACAGAGCAGGAGAAATTGCCGGACACACAGCAGGGGATCAGCTGACGTTACTGAACCCCAATAACACTGGAGAAAGTGTTGACTGTGCAGATGGCACTTCTGAGCAGCAACTGGCGGTATTGGATCCCAGGGTAAATACTGAAAACAGAGAGGAGCCAGAGGCCTAATTGGAGCAAGTGTAAAATCAGTAGTAGTGTGAATGTGGACAGAGCAGGAGAAATTGCCGGACTCACAGCAGGGGATCAGCTGACCTTACTGAACCCGTGCTTTTCTAGATCTCATCTCCTTGGGGTGCATTGTGACTTATATTTACACAAATGATCGGCATTTTTTAACTTTGCGCTTTAATTAACCTCTTCCTCACCATCTATCAGTGATGGTATATATTTCTCACTCCTCTACGTTGTTTAATCCATGATACTTTAATGTCATCACACTTACTTTAACATTTTATGATCCATGTCGAGTTGCCAGTCTGTTTTTTTTTTCCTGCAGTTTATAGTCTCCTGTTGTCTTAAGCTAGTGATTGATTGCTAACAAGTTAAATCTGTGTAGATCTAAGCAGATACGTCCCTATATATTGAGACATAGTCAAGGGGCAGCATTTAAGCGGGGGCATTTATGCATATAGCATTTATGCATACTTTATCGAAGTGCCATAATTTATCAAAGTGCCGCGGCAGTTAGAAAATGGCAGTTAGACAGGGCAGGAGACAGGTAAGACATGGAAGACAATTAAACAAACTTGCTTCCAGGTTATCTTTTTGGCAAACAGTATTCACCATTTGTATCTGTGCCATTTATATTCTGGCTGCTACAATCATCCACATTCACCATTCTCCCACAAATTCGGCACACTTCATCCATATTAACCCCTCTCTCCTCTCTCCTCTCTTCTCCTATGTACAGTTGTCATGCTCTCTTCACAATGTTATACCACGCAGATCCATTCTTTCCCACCATACAACACAGGAAACGCTCTCACAAATCACTCAACCATCTGCTCACTCTCTGTATCTTCCTTCTATTAGTCGCAGGTGATATTTCTCCCAGCCCAGGACCCTCCAGAAATAATAACACTAACTCTTTCCCTGTTACATTCAGAAACCCTGCTAATCTCATTAATATTCCCTGCATATCTTCTGTCTCATTCAACTGTGCCCTTTGGAATGCTCGCTCAGCTTGTAATAAACTCTCTTACATCCATGACTTTTTCCTCTCTAATTCCCTCAACCTTCTGGCTCTCACTGAAACCTGGATCCAGCAGTCGGACACCACCGCCACGGCAGCTCTCTCCTATGGTGGCCTACATTTCTCTCATACCCCGCGACCTGACAACAGATCAGGGGGAAGTGTTGGTCTGCTTCTTTCAACAAAATGTACTTTTCAGGTTATCCCCCCTGTACCGTCCCTTATCTTCCCGTCTTTTGAGGCCCACACAGTCAGACTCTACCCGCCCTTCTCCCTGTGAGTGGCGGTTGTCTTTCGCCCTCCAGGTCCCCCCCCCTTGTCAATTCCTGGATCACTTTGCTGCCTGGCTTCCAAATTTTCTATCCTGCGACATCCCCACGATAATCATGGGAGATTTTAACATCCCAATTGGCGATTCTCTTTCCCCATTTGCCACGCATCTTTTATCACTAACCTCATCCTTCGGCCTTTCACTGCTTGCTAATTCTCCTACACATGAAGACGGGAACACATTGGACCTGATCTTCTCCCAGCTTTGCTCAGTACATGACTTTACTAACTCTCCCCTTCCACTCTCTGACCATAATCTTCTTTAATTCTTTGTCAAGAACTGTGACTCTACTCAAGACACTCCCACCGTCCACACTTATAGAAATTTACGCGCCATTAACACCCAGAAATTTATAAAAAGGTTGCAATCATCACTGGCCCCAATCTCCTCCCTCTCATGTCCCGACTCTGCATTGAATCATTATAACAAAATACTGCTATGCGCCCTGGATGAAGCCGCACCTCCTACACAAAGAAAAATTCAGCATAGACGGCGACAACCCTGGCACACGCCTCAAACACGTCTTCTCCAGAGGTACTCCAGGTGCACTGAATGGCTGTGGAGAAAATCAAATCTGCCCGAAGATTTCCTCCATTATAAATTTATGCTGAAAACATATAACTCTGCCCTTCACCTCTCCAAACAAACCTACTTTAACAACCTCATCATCTCACTTTCCAATAATCCTAAACGACTCTTTGACACGTTTCATTCTCTCCTCAATCAAACAACACAGGCCCTGACCACCGACCTCAGCGCTGACGATCTGGCCAATTATTTCAAAGAAAAAATTGACCATATCCGACAGGAAATTTTCTCCCAATCCCAAAATGCTATGCATGCTCTCCCCTGCCACATTGTATCTTGCTCACTTTCTGACTTCGAACCAGACACGGAAGATGAAGTGATGAGGCTCCTTGCATCTTCTCGCCCTACCACCTGCACCAGTGACCCTATTCCCTCACATCTCCTTCAGTCCCTTGCTCCAGCTGTCACCACTCACCTAACTAAAATTTTCAACCTTTCCCTCTCATCTGGTATCTTTCCCTCTTCTTTTAAACACGAAAGCATACAACCATTACTTAAAAAACCATCCCTTGACCAGAACTGCACGGCCAACTACAGACCTGTTTCCAATCTTCCCTTTATCTCTAAACTCCTGGAATGCCTGGTTCACTCCCATCTCATCCGCTATCTCTCAGACAACTCTCTTCTTGACCCTTTACAATCTGGTTTCCGCTCTTCACATTCTACTGAAACTGCCCTCACTAAAGTCTCTAATGATTTACTAACAGCTAAATCTAATGGTCACTACTCCCTGCTGATTCTCCTGGATCTCTCTGCAGCATTCGACACTGTGGATCACCAGCTCCTCCTCACTATGCTCCGCACTATTGGCCTCAAGGACACTGTTCTCTCCTGGTTCTCCTCCTATCTCTCCGACCGCTCCTTCTCTGTGTCTTTTGCCGGCTTCTCCTCCTCCCTACTTACCCTTACTGTCGGGGTTCCTCAAGGATCAGTCCTAGGCCCCCTTCTTTTCTCCTTATACACCGCTCCTATTGGACAAACAATCAGCAGATTCGGTTTTCAGTACCATCTCTATGCTGATGACACCCAATTATACACCTCTGCTCCGGACATCACCCCTGCATTACTACAAAAGACCAGTGATTGTCTTTCTGCTGTGTCTAACATTATGTCCTCCCTCTACCTAAAACTGAATCTGTCAAAAACTGAACTACTCGTTTTTCCTCCCTCCACTAACCTACCTGTGCCCGATAATGCCATTTCCGTTTGTGGCTCAACCATTACTCCCCAGCAACAAGCCCGCTGTCTTGGGGTCATTTTTGATTCAGATCTTTCTTTCACTCCTCACATCAAATCACTCGCTCGTTCATGTCATCTACACCTCAAAAACATCTCAAGAATCAGGACTTTTCTCACCTTTGACTCGGCAAAAACTTTAACTGTAGCTCTTATTCATTCTCGTCTTGACTATTGCAACGCTCTACTAATCGGTCTCCCTCTTACTAAACTCTCCCCTCTCCAATCCATGCTTAACGCAGCAGCCAGGATCATATTCCTCGCCAACCGCTACACCAATGCCTCTTCCCTGTGCCAGTCATTGCATTGGTTGCCCATCCAATATAGAGATCAATTTAAACTTATCACGCTTACCCACAAAGCGCTCCTTGCTTCAGTACCCCCCTACATCTCCTCTCTTGTCTCTGTCTACCACCCTACACGTGCCCTTCGATCTGCAAATGACTTGAAACTAAAATCCTCCATAATCCGAACTTCCCACTCCAGTCTCCAAGATTTCTCACGTGCTGCGCCAATTCTTTGGAATGCACTATCCAGGACAGTTCGATTAATTCCCAATAGCCACAGTTTCAAGCAAACCCTAAAAACACATTTATTTAGACTGGTGTATCGCCTAAACACACTCTGTCAGTCCCAGATTTCCCCCATATTAAAATCTTCTTCAACTTCAGGTTCATACCAACCATGCACTTAATAGCCTCTGTCAGGACTGTACACATACTGGCTGGCGACCAGTCCATGTATTATTATTTATCCTATTTAGTATATCAAGGCTGCATTATACAATATATATACTTTTTACCTTTTGTGTCAACCCCATTTCCTCATAGACTGTAAGCTTGCGAGCAGGGCCCTCACTCCTTTCGATATGAGATATGCTTATTCTGTATAGTCTGTAAATGTCCCCCCTAAAATTTGTAAAGTGCTGCGGAAAATGTTGGCGCTATAAAAATAAAAACTATTATTATTATTATATTATTATTAATAACACTGGAGCAAGTGTTGACTGTGCAGACGGCACTTCTGAGCAGCAACTGGCGGTGTTGGAGCCCAGGGTAAATACTGAAAACAGAGAGGAGCGAGAGGCCTAATTGGAGCTAGTTTAAAATCAGTAGCAGTGTGAATGTGGACAGAGCAGGAGAAATTGCCAGACACACAGCAGGGGATCAGCTGACGTTACTGAACCCCAATAACACTGGAGCAAGTGTTGACTGTGCAGATGGCACTTCTGAGCAGCAACTGGCGGTGTTGGAGCCCAGGGTGAATACTGAAAACAGAGAGGAGCCAGAGGCCTAATTGGAGCAAGTGTAAAATCAGTAGTAGTGTGAATGTGGACAGAGCAGGAGAAATTGCCGGACACACAGCACGGGATCAGCTGACGTTACTGAACCCCAATAACACTGGAGCAAGTGTTAACTGTGCAGATGGCACTTCTGATCAGCAACTGGCGGTGTTGGAGCCCAGGGTAAATACTGAAAACAGAGAGGAGCCAGAGGCCTAATTGGAGCAAGTTTAAAATTAGTAGTAGTGTGAATGTGGACAGAGCAGGAGGAATTGCCGGACACACAGCAGGGGATCAGCTGACGTTACTGAACCCCAATAACAGTGGAGCAAGTGTTGACTGTGCAGACGGCACTTCTGAGCAGCAACTGGCGGTGTTGGAGCCCAGGGTAAATATTGATAACAGAGAGGAGCCAGAGGTCTGGTGGGTAGGTCATATATGATGCGATGTTCCGGAAGGCGTAATCGGCGCTGCAGAGCTGCAATGCGCGATCTTGCGATGCTGGAATGCCGCAAGTGAGCGCACTCTATGCGGACCTTGTGCAGCAGTGCATCAAGATCCGGATAGTCCCTCAAAAAACTGTGCATGACCAAGTTGAGCATACTGTATATGCCAGACATGGGATGTGAGTGAGGTTGCCTAGGCCCAGAGCTGCCACCAGATTTCGGCCATTGTCACACACTATCATGCCTGGCTGGAGATTCGCTGGCACAAACCACACGTCGCTCTGCTGCTTGATGGCATTCCAGGGCTCCTGCGCTGTGTGGGTTCGATTCCCCAAAGAAATTAATTTCAATACGGCCTGTTGACGTTTGGCCACGGATGTGCTCATATTGGTCACCATAACAGGTAACCGTTCACGGGTCGATGTGGAGGTAGACCGTGACGGCTCCTGCAGCGCTGATTCAGAGGAACTGGAGTATGAGGAGGAGTCAATGTGTACAGACTGGATTCCTGCAATCCTTGGAGTTGGCAGAACGCGTACAGCGCCACTCTCAAGATCTGTACCCGGCTCCACAACATTTACCCAATGGGCAGTGAGGGAAAGGTATCGTCCCTGTCCATGCTTACTGGTCCACGCATCGGTGGTCAGGTGAACCTTGCTACTGACGGCGTTTTGTAGCGCATGTTTAATTTTTCCCTCCACATGCTGTTGCAGGGCAGGGACGGCTTGCCTGCTGAAATAAAAGCGGCTGGACACGTTGTATTGTGGGACTGCCAATGCCATCAAGTTACGGAAGGTGTCAGTCTCCACCCGCCTGAATGATAGCATTTCAAGGGACAGTAGTTTTGCAAAGCCAGCATTCAGAGCCTTGTCTCGTGGGTGGTTTGCTGAGTATGGGTGGCTTTTCTCCCATGCCTTTGCTAACGATGGCTGTAGAGTGGCCTGGGAGTGTGAGGATGGCAGGGAACGTGGTGCTGTGGGTGGAATGACACTGTGTCTCTGTACAACAGTGCCAGAGGTTCTTCCATGGCGATCCTGTGAGGAAGCCGAACCAGCTGTGTGTGAGCTGGAGGAAGAGGCTACAACACGAGCTGAAGAGGTGGTAGGTGGTGCTGTAGGTTGGCCTAGGTCTTCAGTGTGTCCTTGTAATTCCACCACGTGCTTGGTCCGCACATGTTTCCACATATTTGTGGTATTGAGGTTGCTGACACTTTTCCCTCTTTTCACTTTCTGATTACACAGCTTGCATTTGACAAAGCAAATGTCATCTGCAACTGTGTCAAAAAAGGACCAGGCACTGCAAGTCTTGGGAGTGCCCGTTTTGGGCTTTGGAAGATGCATGCTCCTAATGGGTGCCGAAGTGGAGGCTACAGGCAACCAAGTCTGCCCCCTCCCTCTCCCTCCTTTTTGGGCCGTTCGGGGAATCTCTTCCTCAGAGCTGCTCCCACCACCTTCCTGTACCTCACGTCATGATGGGTCAAGGACCTCATCATCTACACTACCCTCTTCAAACAACTGCTTCTCCTGGGTAGTCTCGAGAGCACAGTATGCACCAGAAAGTGGCACCTGAGTCTCATCATCAGATGCGTACTGAGGTGTGCTGACCATAGGCACTGGCCCACCCGCCTCTTCAGATTCAGAGAGACAAAGCAGTTGCACATCACTGCATACTACCTCTTCTTCAAATTCTAGAATTCTGCTTGGCTGGCCCCCTCTTTCCAAGCCAAGAGATTCAGAGAACAGAAGTAGAGATGGCTCCTGTCCAGGGCTCTCTGACTGCCTGGGCAATTTGGCAGGTGGTGAAGAGACAGATGAGTTCTCTTCAGTGCTCAGGACCTGAGAGGATCTGGAACCAATTGAAGTCGATGCGTTAACTGCCATCCATCCGACAACTGCTTCAATTTGGTCTTCCCGCAGCAGTGGGTGTTATGATCTGCAACATAAACTAAGGAAAGAAAGGAGAAAGCTGTCCCTACAGTAAGACTAAGCTGAATCCCTACAATGTAGCAGGCTGCCTGTTCCTTGTGAAAAGACCCGCCTTCGTCCTCGGCTAGTCTGAACGGAGATCTATAGAATAAAGGAAGGGGTCCCTAAAAGGACCAAGGACTGGGACAAAAATGGGACACCTCCTATCAGAAGTTGTTGCAGAGCAAAAGGCAAACTGACAAGAAGTACTAGAGGTCCCAGAGGACCAAGCAAGCTGACAGAGATAGGCACAGAAGCACCTGGCTAGATAGAGAGTCTAGAAAACACTTAAGTCCAGCAAAGCCAGAAGGGCGGAGCTGGAATATATAGGCAGCTGGTCACTTGACCGCAAAACACAAGATAGCAAAAACTAACAGGAGGGTTCTAACAGTACCCCCTCTTCTATGAGGATCCTCCGGATCCTCCAGGCCCAGGCCTAACAGGAAACCTCCTGTGGAAAGCTTTAACAAGCCTAGGGGCAGAGACATCATCCGTCCTTACCCAGGAGTTGTCTTCGGGACCGAAACCCTTCCAGGAGACAAGATACTGTAATTTCCCTCTACGCCATCTAGAATTCAAAATATCAGAAATTTCATATTCGCCGTCTTTCATGTTTCAACAAGGAAACATGAAACACAGGATTAATCTTCCAGGAAGTAGGGATATCCAACCTGACAGCAGAAGGGTTAACAACCTGAAGCACTTTAAATGGACCTACAAACTTAGGACCCAGTTTTTTAGAGGGAATCCTCAACCGCAGGTTCTTCGAGGACAACCAAACCATGTCACCCACAGTAAACAAAACCTCTTTACGTTTCCTGTCAAAATACTTCTTGGACTTCTTGTTAGCCTCTTGCAGGTTACAACGTACATTAGTCCAAACTCTCTCCAAATCACCGGAAAAATTCTCCTCCTCCGGCACCACCGACCCCAATTTGGAGAACGAACCAAAAGACGGATATCTCCCAGTACAACAAAAAAAAGGAGAACACCCAGCAGAGGAGGATGTATGATTGTTAAGAGCAAATTCTGCGAGAGGCAGAAACTCAGACCACACCTCATGATTGTCTGCCACAAAACAATACAAAAACTGTTCAACATCCTGGTTCTTTCTTTCAGTCTGTCCATTAGACTCAGGATGATAACCAGACGAAAATGACAAATGGACTCCCAACCTGTCACAAAAAGCACGCCAAAAGCGAGCCACAAACTGAGGTCCTCTCTCAGACACAATATCTGTGGGGACGCCATGGAGCTTGTCAATCTCCTTAACAAACGCCTTAGCGAGTGTCTTGGCGCAGGGCAACTTAATGAATGGAACCAAATGACACATCTTACTAAAACGGTCCACGACCACCCAGATGACAGTAAAACCCTCGGACACAGGAAGATCAGTAATAAAATCCATAGTGAGATGCGTCCAAGGCGCACTAGGAACCTCCAGAGGACAAAGCAACCCCGCAGCAGGAGTATGTGAAGCCTTTGACCTAGCACAAACAGTACACTGACGCACCCACTTGATGACTTCCTTCTGCCATCAAGGCCACCAAAAACTGCGACTGATAAGTCTCTTAGTCTCCGAAACTCCTGGATGACCTGCCAACCGAGACTCATGACACTCCACAAACAAATCTCTCCTAAAGGCTCTAGGCACGAACAACCTCCCATGGGGAGTGTTAGATGGAGCATCATCTTGAGCATTCAGAATCCCATTCTCCAAAACGGAGTCCAATGCCGCCACCACAACTCCTTTCTGCAAAATGTTCTCCTCCTCCTCGGTACCGACCGTAGGAGAGAAGCTGCGAGATAAAGCATCGGCTTTAACATTCTTAATACCAGGGATATAGGTAACAGAAAAATTAAGCCGAGAAAAAAAAAGTGCCCACCTAGTTTGACGGGCATTCAAGTGCTTGGCAGCATCCAGATAGATCAAATTCTTATGATCTGTGAAAACCAGAATAGGAAATCTAGCGCCTTCCAAAAAATGATTCCAGTGTTCAAACGCAAGTTTAATAGCCAGCAACTCCCGATTTCCAACATCATAATTCAGTTTGGTTTCCAAAAATTTTTTCGAAAAGAAGGCACAAGGATGAACTCCACCCTCGTTCTCTTGAGACAAAACTGCTCCGACCCCCACTGATGAAGCATCGACCTCGACCAAAAAAGGCTTGGTCTCATCAGGCGGCATAAGGATAGGGGCAGAACTGAACCTCTCTTTGAGATACTCAAACGCTTCAATGGCTTTAGTAGTCCACTGGGCCGTATTTGCACCTTTCCTGGTGAGATCGGTTAGAGGTTTAACAATTACAGAAAAATTCTTAATGAATTTCCTGTAATAATTGGCAAAACCCAAAAACCTCTGTATAGATTTCAAACCAATAGGCCTAGGCCATTCCTGCACAGCCTGAACCTTCACCGGGTCCATCTCAAAGCCCTCGCTGGAGACAATGTAGCCCAAAAAACTAATTTTCTGCACAGCGAACTCACATTTCTCCAGCTTAGCAAAGAGTGAATTATCACTCAATAACTGCAAAACTTCACATACACTCTGCCAATGGGACTCGAGATCTGGTGAATAAATCAAAATGTCATCCAAATACATAACCACATTCTTACCAATCAAAGGTCTCAGGATGTCATTAATAAGGTTCTGAAAAAAACAGGTGCATTGGTAAGACCAAAAGGCATCACCAGATTCTCAAAATGACCTACCGGAGTGTTAAAAGCAGTTTTCCATTCATCACCCTCCTTCACACGTAACAAATTGTAAGACCCTCGGAGATCAATTTTTGAGAACCACTTGGCTCCCACTAACTGGTTAAACAAGTCAGGAATTAACGGCAATGGGTAGGAATTGCATATGGTAATCTTATTAATTTCACGAAAATACAGACATGGACGTAAACCGCCGTCCTTTTTTTTAACAAAGAAGAATCCGACTGCCACAGGCGATTTAGAAGGTCTAATGTGACCAGCAGCCAGGTTAGTCTCTATGTACTCCTCCAAGGCCTTTCTTTCAGGGATAGTCAGATTAAACAAGCGTCTTTTGGGAAGAGTAGCACCTGGAACAAACTCAATGGCGCAATCATAATCCCTATGAGGAGGTAAAACTTGCGACTCCTCCTCCGAAAAAAACGTCCAAAAATCTTGAATAGGTACAGGTAATTCCCCTTTTTCCACAGCCGCAATGCGACTATTACAACATTTATCATAGCACTTCGGACTCCAAGACTTAATCACATTAGTAGACAAGTCCAACAAAGGATTGTGCAGTTTTAACCAAGGCAATCCTAGAACAACTGGAGAGGGCAAATTATCCAAAACAACCAAGTCCAAAATTTCTTGGTGAACACCATTGATAGTGAGAGGAAATGCAGCAGTCTTGTGAGTAATACATTTCAAAGGAGTGTTATCAATTGCAACCACAGAAACAGGTGATGACAAAGGTTTGGATTTCAATTTAAGTTTTTCCAAAAACCCTTTATCAATCACATTAAGTGTTGAACCACAATCCACAAATACCTGAAATTCAATCAAATCTCCCTGCAGAGTAGTACACCCAGAAAGGAACACTCCTGCAGAGCGTAGACAAGCTATACGGGCATAACTGACCTTTTTTTTTTCTTTACTTAAACGACGCTCACAATACTTAATCAAATGATCATCTTTACCACAATAAAGACATAAACCTTCGGAGAATCCCCAATCTCTTTCTTGAGAGCGGAGTGACATCGCCCCAACATCCATTGGTTCTCCGCTATCAGAGCAGATTTTCTGGAAACTAGGACCTGAAGTTACTGGAGTTTTTACATCATTGACCCTGGACCTTATTCTCCTGTCCACACGAACAGCTAACTGCATAGCTTCCTGCAGAGTCTCAGGTGCAGGGAATGCAATTAGCAAATCCTTAACCCTTTCACTCAGACCAGCAAGAAATAAACATTTCAGCGCAGAATCATTCCATCTAACTTCTGAGGCCCATCTTCTGAAGTGTGTGCAATAAATTTCAACATCATCTGACCCCTGATTCAAACGTCTAAGTTCTGATTCAGCAGATGAGATTCGATCAGGATCGTCATATAATAGCACCATAGCAGAAAAAAATTCTTCAACAGAACTTAAACACGGATCATTAGGTTGGAGAGAAAAGGCCCACCCCTGTGGTTCTTTGCGCAAAAGTGACATAATAAAACCAATGCGCTTTGATTCATTCCCAGAGGACCTCGGTCTTAAACGAAAATATAACAAACAAGCATTTTTAAAGGAAAAAAAATCTTGCTGTTTACCATAAAAAATATCAGGCAGTCCTACCTTGGGTTCAACAAAATGCGCTCCTGGACAGCTACTCACGCGTTGCTGGAGCTTGGCCACCTCCAGAGACAATCGCTGCAGGCGTTGAGCCAAATCCTGGACGGAAACCATACTGATCCCCGAATTTCTTTCCTTTTAGTTTTTTTTTTTTGGGCTGGACTTACTGTTATGATCTGCAACATAAACTAAGGAAAGAAAGGGGAAAGCTGTCCCTACAGTAAGACTAAGCTGAATCCCTACGATGTAGCGGGCTGCCTGTTCCTTGGGAACAGACCTGCCTTCGCCCTTGGCTAGTCTGAATGGAGACCTATAGAATAAAGGGAGGGGTCCCTAAAAGAGCTAAGGACTGGGACAAAAATGCGACACCTGCTAACAGAAGTTGTTGCAGAGCAAAAGACAAACTGACAAGAAGTACTAGAGGTCCCAGAGGACCAAGCAAACTGACAGAGATAGGCACAGAAGCACCTGGCTAGATAGAAAGTCTAGAAAACACTGAAGTACAGCAAAGCCAGAAGTGCGGAGCTGGAATATATAGGCAGCTGGTCACGTGACAGCAAAACACAAGATAGCAAAAACTAACAAGAGGGTTCTAACAGTGTGGTACGGCGAGCTCCTACAAAGCTGCGCATAAAGGACTGTTCCCTGGTAAAACTGGGGGATACTGAGTCACTGGTGCCCGCAGCAGGCACAGAATCCTCTCCCTGCAGAAACTCGATGCCCACGCCCACGACCACATGCCTTACTCCCTGCCTTCTTCATCTTGGTAGACTGATAAAGATAGGCAGAAAATTACTAAGGGCTTAGTGTGCTTATTCCTGAAACAGCTGCTAACAGGTGTAAGAAACACTAATTTTATAAAGTGTGGGCTAGACTTTAATATGAGCTAATGTGGCCTACACAACTGTAAAGTGGAGTGTTTGGTGAACTTTATTTACGTTTTTTTTTTTCACAAAAAGACACTGGATGTGCCCAAAGATGTAAAACCGATAGTATCACAAACGTTTTGTAGCTATTACAATGCAGGAAGGTAACCTACAATGCAATAGATGAGGCTACAATAAATAGGCTAATACTAATCTGGCTGGGGCTGCAGGGCACAATGCTGCAGAAAGGCTCCTCTATCTACTCCTATATAGTGTGTTTGGAAGCAATCTAGCTGGATACGGATGGAACCACACTAATAAGAGAAATCAGGAAAAATGAGCAGCACTAATGCAAAAAAGGACTATGTATGAGGCAGTGACGCACGCTGAGCGGACTACAACCGGACGTGGCTGCAGCACACACTACAGCATGAGCTGCACTCACACACAGAGACCTCGCAGACAGCCGTGAACAGTGCAGAGAACTATGCACTAGCGCTGCAAGGCAAAAGAAAGCTTCTCGCACAGCGGTTTATAAAATAGCCTGGGTAAAGCACAATAAAGCAAATCGCTATCTCAAACTGTCCCTCAGAACAGCAGCGTCCCGTCCCTAACTGAATTCACAGCAGAGTGAACCCAAAATGGCGGCGGCGGCTTTTATAGTGCATCATGACATCATTTCAGCAGCCAATCACAGCCATGCCATTAGTTAACATGCCTAACATGCCTAACAGGATGTGCCCACACTTCTTATGATCCTCATTGGCTGAATAAAATCAAACAGGCACATTGCATTTTGGGAACTTCCGATTCCGGTATTCGATATTCTAAAAGTATCGGAACTCAGTATCGGAACTACGATACAGCGAGTATCGGTCGATACCCGATATTTCAGTATCGGAATGCTCAACACTACTTATGGGTGATCTTATTACTATGTACAAGTATATGAGGGGACAATACAAAGACCTTTCTACTGATCTTTTTACTCTGAGGCCTGAGACGGGGACAAGGGGGCATCTTCTACGTCTGGAGGAAAGAAGGTTTAATCATAATCACAGACGTGGATTCTTTACTGTAAGAGCAGTGAGACTATGGAAATCTCTGCCGCATGATGTTGTAATGAGTGATTCACTACTAAAATTTAAGAAGGGCATGGATGCCTTTCTTGAAAAGTATAATATTACAGGTTATATATACTAGATTCCTTGATAGTGCGTTGATCCAGGGAAGTAGTCTGATTGCCGTATGGAGTCTAGAAGGAATTTTTTTCCCCAATGTGGAGCTTAGTGTTGCCATATGTTTTTTTTTTGCCTTCCTCTGGATCAACAAGTTAGGCTATGGTTTGAACTTGATGGACTAAGTCTTCCTTCAACCTTAAAAGCTATGTTACTATGTTACTATGTCATATCCATAGTACCGACCAGTAAATGAGATGTGTCCATCAAGAAAATGCAAAGCAGAAGATATAAAACAACCATCAGGAATAGTTCAGGACAAAAAAGTCCAATCCAAGAGCAAGGATAAAAGTAAAAAAAAAAAAAAAAACGCCCAGGTAGGTGCGGACATAGGAAGGACAACACATCAGGAACCAATCAATCCTCCTTTGGTAAGTATAAGGCCTTCATCAGGGAAAATTAAAGCTGAACAACTACAGTGGATGTAAGACATCCAAGACACCCATCCAACAAGGACGAAGGTTCTAGACCACGAGTGCCACTGATAAAGGCAACAGCAGAAGTCCACATCGCAGCCATCCTGTAAAACGCAGCCAGGGAGCTAAAAGGGGACAAAGCACAGAGTTTTAGTAACACTAAACTTAAAAACCTATGTAAAACCACAAATAAATAAAACATAGAGGCTACTAAAGAAAGGGGGTGAAACTCAATATCTCATTCAATCCTTTAGGTCGGATACAATCAATCTTCATAATCCATTGTGATTCCAGTTAGGCCAAGGTTTTTCTCCAATTCCCGCTGCGACCATCAATGTGGACTTGGTCTATCCCAAAGACCTTCAGAAGTTTTGCGTTACATGCATGGTAAGTTTTAAAATGCTTCGGGATAGGTTTAAGGGTGGAATTATCCTGTGTTTCAGCAGCGTTATTTATGTCTCTGACATGTTCATGAACTCTAATTCTCAGTTGGCGGAAAGTCAATCCCACATAAATCAGCCCGCAGGGGCAATTGGCATAATACACAACACCTTCAGTACTGCACATGATATGTTGTGTTATCTTGAATTCTTTCAATCCATCACTAGCAGTAAAGTTGAAACATCGTCTCAAATCGCCTCAAATCCGTTGACACCCCCACTATCCTCATGGATGGCTTCAACATCCCTATTGACACTTCCCTCCGAGTAGTCTCTAAGATTCTATCCATCGCTTCCTCCTTCGACCTTACTCAATGGTCTTCCGCTTCCACCCACAAAGACGGCTACACACTGGACCTCATCTTCACACGCCTCTGTTCCATATCTAACCTCTCTAACTCACCTGTCTCTCTTTCTGACCACAACCTACTTACATTCTCTACCCTCTCCTCTCCAGGGCAACAATCCCCACTCCACAAACTAGCATACCCTCACAGAAATCTTAAACACCTTGACCTACACTCACTCTCTGAATCCCTCCTCCCTCTTGCAAACATTAGGTCCTTACATGATGCAGATGTTGCTGCCACTTTATACAGCACCACAACCACTGCAGCTCTCAATTCAGCCGTCCCCCTCACACATACCAAAGCTCGCACAATCAACAGACAACCCTGGTACAGGGTTGCTGAGCGTAGATGGAAAAGGTCCCACTCCAATGAGCACTTCATCGCATTCAAACAGTCCCTCACTACCTTCAAGTCCACACTCACTACAGCAAAACAAACATACTTCGCATCTCTCATATCCTCTCTATTTCACAACCACAAACAACTATTCAACATCTTCAATTCTCTCCTCCGTCCCCCAGTGCCTCCTCCCTCTCCACTTATTTCAGCCGAAAACTTTGCCTCATTCTTCAAGCAGAAGATTGATACCGTCAGACAAAGTTTTTGCCTAAAGTCCCTACAGCCCCTCCCCACACCTATTCAACCCTCCTTCTCCACCATTGCGGAAGATCAACTTTCCTCTTTACTCTCCAAATTACACCTCACCACCTGTGAACTTGACCCAATCCCGTCCCACCTCATCCCAAACCTTACCACTATCTTCATCCCAACCCTAGCCCACCTCTTCAACCTGTCACTAACAACTGGCATCTTCCCCTCATGCTTCAAACATGCCTCGATTACACCCATCCTCAAAAAGCCCTCCCTTGACCCATCCTCTCTGACTAGCTATCGCCCAATATCACTTCTCCCCTATGCCTCAAAACTACTGGAACAACACGTCCAATCTGAACTGTCCTCCCACCTCTCCTCCTGCTCCCTCTTTGACCACCTCCAATCTGGTTTCCGACCACACCATTCTACTGAAACTGCACTGACTAAAGTCACCAATGACTTACTCACTGCCAAATCCAAGCAAAACTACTCTGTCCTCCTCCTCCTAGACCTGTCATCTGCCTTCGACACAGTGGACCATTCCCTCTTACTACAAACTCTCTTAATATCTCGGCATCACAGACTTGGCCCTATCCTGGATCTCCTCATACCTAACAGACCGGAAATTCAGTGTCTCCCACTTACACACCACCTCCTCATCTCGCACCCTATCTGCCGGTGTCCCCCAAGGTTCAGTTCTAGGACCACTACTCTTCTCCATCTACACCTTAGGCCTGGGACAGCTCATACAGTCTCATGGCTTTCATTATCACTTCTATGCTGTTGACACACAGATCTACCTCTCTGGACCAGATATTTCCTCTCTACTAACCAAAATCCCACAATGTCTGTCCGCTATTTCATCCTTCTTCTCTGCTAGTTTTCTAAAACTTAACATGGACAAAACAGAATTCATCATCTTTCCGCCATCTCATTCAACCCCCCCAACTGACCTGTCTATCAACATCAATGGCTGCCCACTCTCCCCAGTCCCTCAAGCTCGCTGCCTTGGAGTAACCCTGGACTCTGAACTCGCCTTCAAACCACATATCCAAGCCATTTCCACTTCCTGCCGACTCCAACTCAAAAATATCTCCCAGATCCTCACATTCCTCAACCATGAACCTGCAAAAACACTAGTGCATGCCCTCATCATCTTCCGCTTTGACTACTGCAACCTCCTGCTCTGTGGCCTCCCTTCCAACACTCTCGCACCACTCCAATCTATCCTAAACTCTTTTGCCCGACTAATCCACCTGTCCCCGGCCTCTCCTCTTTGTCAATCTCTTCACTGGCTCCCCATTGCTCAGAGACTCCAGTTCAAAACCCTAACCATTGCATACAAAGCCATTCACAACCTGTCTCCTCCATATATCTGTGACCTAGTCTCCTGGTACATACCCGCGCGCAACCTCCGATCCTCGCAAGATCTCCTTCTCTACTCCCCTCTTATTTCCCCCTCCCACAATCGCATACAAGATTTCTCCCGTGCATCCCCCCTACTCTGGAACTCTCTACCCCAGCACATCAGACTGTTATGATCTGCAACATGTACTAAGGAAATATAAGGGAAAACTGTCCCTAAAGTAAAACTAAGCTGAATCCCTACGATGTAGAGGGCTGCCTGTTCCTAGCGAACAGACCCACCCGCCTTAGTCCTCGGCTAGTCTGAATGAAGACCTATAGCATAAGGGGAGGGGTCCCTAAAAGAACTAAGGACTGGGATAAAAATGGAACACCTCCTAAACAGAAAAGATGTTGCAGAACACAAAAAGACAAACAGACAAAAAAGTACTAGAGGTCCCAGAAGGACAAAACGAACTGACAGAGAAAGGCACAGAAGCACCTGGCTAGAGAAACAGTGAAACACTGAAGTCCAGCACAGCCAAAAGGGCGGAGCTGGAATATAAAGGCAGATGGTCACGTGACCGCAAAACACAAGATGGAAAAAACAAACAGGAGGGTTCTAACAGTACCCCCTCTTTTATGAGGATCCTTGGGATCCTCCAGGCCCAGGCCTATCAGGAACTGCCTTGTGGAAAGCTTTAACAAGCCTAGGAGCAGAGACATCATCCGTCCTTACTAGTGTTGAGCGAGCATGCTCAACACTGCTCGGTACTCGCCCGAGCATCTCACTACTGGGGATATTTGGTGAGCACCGAGCATTTTCGGGTTACTCAGGCGGGAGCACGGGTCTCCGCACTGTATGTTTGGCGCTCTTTACAGAGCCAATGAACATGCAGGGTTTGCCAGCCAGTCACTGTAATGCCGCAGCCATGTTGGTTGTGGGCATTACAGTGATTGGCTGGCCGCACAGCGTCACCTCGAGTATTTAAAACCGTGTGCCGCCATCTTGGACACAGTCGCTCCAGATCAGACTGTATAGGGAGAGTGCTGTTGAGCTAGGGAGAGATTTATACTGCGAAATAAGTAGTGTAGGGTCTCTAAAGCCTGCAAAATCAAACAAACAGTCCTTCTGAGGACTAATATCCATCCCAGATATCAGGCAGGCAGGCAAGCAGGCTGTATAGGAGACGCAGTGGTTATACCAACAAACACTGCATTACAGACCTGAGTGCTGCTGCTGCTCAAATTGCTAAACTTAGCCCCAGGTCTCAGGGGCCTGGAAAAATCCTTTTTTTTTCATCTAAATCCTCTTTTTTTTTTTTTCCTCAGTAAGACTGTACAAATGCCTGTCTTATTAACCTTTTGGTATCCCCCCCCAAAAAAAAAAAAAAAAAATTGAGTGTGTCTGTGAGTGTTCAGACACAAATATATCTGTTTAAAGGAGTCTGGTTTCAGCCAGATAACTAGAATTGTGGTTTTGCAGTTCCACGGTTCAAATCTCTATATTATCCACTTTTTTGCCTTTTTTCCATAAAAAAAACAGTTTGAGTGACTCGCTGATTGTTCAGGGAAAACAAAAGCAGTTGGAGCGCCAATGGTGAAGAGCCTGAGGTTTGGGGGGGAATGAAGGGGGAGGATGTTGTGACCACTCACCTGGTCGTGTTGTGCAAAGGTAGAACCTGAGGAAGATAGCTTCTGCTATCGAAACATGTCGTGGCGTTAGAGAGCATACTAAACAATAAAAGGTTTGTGTGTTATAACCTAATCCTCTGTCTAGTTGTTCTAGCGGTTCACTAACACCGCACAATTCCTTCTTTCTGGATCGCTGACTGTTCAGACACAAATATATCTATTTAAAAAAGTCTGGTATACGCCAGGAAATTAGAACTGTGGTTTTCCTCTTCCACAGTTCAAATCTGGGTGTTATCCACCTTTGTGCCTTTTTTCCATAAAAAAAGACAGTTTGAGTGTCTCGCTGACTGTTCAGACACAAATATATCTGTTTAAAAGATTCTGGTGTAGGCCAGAGACCTAGAACTGTGGTTTTCCTCTTCCACGGCTCAAGTCTGGGTGTAATCCACCTTTTTGCCTTTTTTACATTAAAAAAACAGTTTGAGTGTCTGGCTGACTGTTCAGACACAAATATATCTGTTTAAAAGATTCTGGTGTAGGCCAGAGAAATAGAACTGTAGTTTTCCTCTTCCACGGTTCAAATCTGGGTGTTATCCACCTTTTTGCCTTTTTTACATAAAAAAATCCATTTTGAGTGTCTCGCTGACTGTTCAGACACAAATATTTCTGTTTAAAAGATTCTGGTGTAGGCCAGAGAAATAGAAGTGTAGTTTTCCTCTTCCACGGTTCAAATCTGTGTGTTATCCACCTTTTTGCCTTTTTTCCATAAAAAAAAACAGTTTGAGTGTCTCGCTGACTGTTCAGACACAAATATATCTGTTTAAAAGATTCTGGTGTAGGCCAGAGAAATAGAAGTGTAGTTTTCCTCTTCCACGGTTCAAATCTGTGTGTTATCCACCTTTTTGCCTTTTTTCCATAAAAAAAAACAGTTTGAGTGTCTCGCTGACTGTTCAGACACAAATATATCTGTTTAAAAGATTCTGGTGTAGGCCAGAAAAAGAGAACTGTGGTTTTCCTCTTCCACGGTTCAAATTTGGGTGTAATCCACCTTTTTGCCTTTTTTACATAAAAAAGAACAATTTGAGTGTCTCGCTGACTGTTCAGACACAAATATTTCTGTTTAAAAGATTCTGGTGTAGGCAAGAGAAATATAACTGTGGTTTTCCTCTTCCACGGTTCAAATCTGGGTGTAATCCACCTTTTTGCCTTTTGTACATAAAAAAATCCATTTTGAGTGTCTCGCTGACTGTTCAGA
Source organism: Phyllobates terribilis (assembly GCF_046119375.1). NCBI lineage: Eukaryota > Metazoa > Chordata > Amphibia > Anura > Dendrobatidae > Phyllobates > Phyllobates terribilis. Next base: position 403,043,230 of record NW_027362761.1, on the reverse strand, counting down.
AACAAATATATCTGTTTAAAAGATTCTGGTGTAGGCCAGAGAACTAGAACTGTGGTTTTCCTCTTCCACGATTCAAATCTTCTTTTTATTACCCTTTTGCCATTGATAGTGCGAATGTAAGCTATTTTACTTCATTTACAATGGGCATTGCGCATGGCAAGGGACGTGGAACTGGACGTTCTGGTGATGGTGTGTGCAGAGGACGGGGCCGTGGCCAAGGTGAAAATGTGCCACAACCAACAGCCACATCTTCTCGCTTCCAGTTCTTGACCGAATAACTATGGAAGCACACAACAACACCACTATTGTGAACTGATCAGTGTGAACAGGTTATTAATTGGATAGCAGATAATACTTCCACTCACCTGGGCACCACCACCTCCGGTCTGTCTTCCAATTGTCCAGTCTTAGTAGCCGTGAGTCTCGACCGCATACTCCTCCTCACCCTGATGCTCCTTCCTCCCACCATGCCGAGTGTCATCAGACAGCAACTGATCCCACACTTGGACACTCTGAAGAGCTGTTCACTGGTCCATTTCCATATTTGGGTCCCTCGCCTGCTCCGCTTGAAGTGGTGGAAGAGGAGATCCCATGTAGCGATGGCCAAATATTTGAACAGTCACGGCCACAGGAAGGCGACGCTGGCAATTTGTCACAAGAGGTGGACGATGACAAGACACAATTGCCACGAAGTGAGGAGGAGGACCGTGGTGCGGAAGTGGAAGAGGAAGAGGTGGTGGATGATCTAGTAACTGACCCAACGTGGCAGGAGGACACGCAGAGCGAGGCCAGCAGCACACAGGGGGAGGGAGGCAGAGTACCCCAACAGGCAGGAAGAAGCAGTGTTGTGGCCGCAGACAGAAGGCGGGCAACCGTTCCCCGTAACACCAACATGAGGGACGTTGCCAGTACAACCGGTAGGTCTTCCAGAGTCTGGAATTTTTTTAAAGACTCTGCTGATAACCCCAGAAAGGCCATTTGTACCACCTGCTAGGCCAGCATCAGCAGGGGTGACAAAACTACCAGCCTGACCACCACCAGCATGATCAGGCACATGGCAGAAAAGCACCTGACTTTGTGGAGCGAACCCCAGGGTCCACGACCAATGTTAGCGGGTGTCACCACTGCTTCTTCCGCTGTTGTGTGTGTAACAGAAACCCCTGTTGTGCGTGCAAGGCAATACCCTGTCAATACTGCATGCAAAGATGCCTCCTCCTCTCAGTCTTCACTTGTTATGTCAGTTTCTCAAGGAACAGCATCAAAGTCCACGTCCACGTCCCACCGCAGCGTTCAATTGTCCATATCACAGACCTTTGAATGAAAGCGCAAATTCGCAGTCCTAAATTCGCACATTTCACGACTGCTTGCGTTGGAAATGCTGACTTTTAGGCTGATGGAGACGTAATCCTTCCGCAACTTTTTGGCGGTGGCCATCCCTCAGTACTTGGTCCCCAGCCGACACTATTTTGCCCGGTGTGCCATCCCCGCACTACATAAGCACGTGTCCCAAAACATCTGCCGTGCCATCAACAACAGAGTTACTGGGAGAGTCCACCTGACAACCAAAGGACACTTGGATGAGTGCTTATGGCCAGGGACGGTTCATCTCCCTGACGGCACACTGGGTAAACATAGTGAAAGCCGGGACCCAGTCGGACCTTCGGACGGAACACATCCTCCCCACACCGAGGATTGCGGGCCCTATGTCAGTCAGAGTTGCCCCCACAGTGTACAGCTCCTGCGCATCATCCTCCTCCTCATGTTCAGCCTTCATCTCAGATATCACCACATCAGTTACAAGCTGGAAGCACTGCAGTACTGCCTCAGCCATGCGGCAACAGGCTGTGCTGAAACCCATAAGCTTAGATGATAAACCTCACACTGCTTGTGAGTTGTGGACAGCTGTGAAAGAGCAGGCAGATCTGTGGCTGAGACCGCTGAACCTTCATCCAGGCATGGTCGTGTGTGACAATGGCTGTCACCTGGTGGCGGCTCTGAGGCGAGGCGAGATCACACACGTACCATGCCTGGCTCATGTGCTTAACCTCGTGGCTCAGCGGTTTCTTAAATCGTACCCCGAGTTGCCAGATCTGCTCACCAAAGTACGCCGCCTGTCTGCTCAGTTTCGGAAGTTGGCTACAGCTGCCGCTCTTGCTGTGTTGCAGCAGCGTTTGCAGCTTCCGGCACACTGATTGGTGTGTGATGTCCCCACACGTTGGAACTCTATCCTCCACATGTTGCAAAGGATTTGTGAGCAGAAGAGAGCAGTTGTGGAGTACCAGCTGCAACAAGGCCGTCGATATTCAGGTCAGACTCCACACTTAAGACCTCAGGAGTGGACCTGGATGTCTGACATATGTACCATACTGACAAACTTTGAGTGGTCCACCAAGATGGTGAGTGGCAATGATGCCATCATTAGCGTCAGCATTCCACTTGTCTGTCTTTTGCAATGCTCTCTGCAGAGAATTGAAGGGGAGGCATTGCAGCCAGAGTATGATGAAATGGATCAAGAAGCCGTAGCAGGCGATTGGGGGACAATGAGGGAGAGGAGGAGGAGGAGGAGGAAGAACAGGAGATGGTATCATGCGCTGTAGACGGTAGTACCTGTACAACTGTCATACCGTCGGTTCAGCGTGGGTGGCCTGAGGACAGTGGGGAGGAGGAGGAGAGCATGGTCAGCCGTCATCTTGGTGAGGACACGGAAGTCATGCCCATTACCAGTCTGGCACGCATGGTTGACTTTATGTTACGCTGCCTTAACCGTGACCCTCGCGTTGTCAAAATCTTGGGTGACAGTCATTAATGGTTGGTGTCACTTTTAGACCCCCGCTGCAAGGAGAACTTTCACTCTCTTATTCCTGAGGTGGAGAGGTCTACAAAAATGGGGCAGTACGAGAAGGCCCTTGCTGCAGAACTGTTAAAAAATTCCCATCTGAACACGCTAGCAGCAGAGGTCACAGTTCGTTGCCCAACCAAGCCGTACATGCGAGAGAGACGCAACTCCAATCCAGCAGAGGCAGGGGAACACTGTCAACATTCTGGGACAGTTTTCTGAGACCCGCCCAGCTTACAGGCCCTGAGGCGCGGGGTACTCTCACAAGGAGTGGAAAGTGTCAAAAGATGGTGAGGGAGTACCTTGCCGACCGTACCAGCGTCCTCTGTGATTCTTCTGTGCCTTTTAATTATTTGGTATCCAAGCTGGACACTTGGAATGAACTCGCTCTGTACGCCTTGGAGGTCCTGGCCTCCCCTGCCGCTAGCGTGTTATCGGAGCGTGTTTTTAGTGCCGCTGGGGGAATTATAACTGATAAGCGCACTCGCCTGTCAACTGACAATGCTGACAAGTTGACCCTTATCAAAATGAACAAGGGCTGGATTGGGCCAGACTTCTCATCACCACCAAATGACAGCAGAGTAACATAAAGTCAATTCCACTGTGTTATATCGGGAGGTGTATTCACATGCACCGCTTCACACCCACACATGGGTATACGTTTCCTCATTTCGGCTGTTTATGTTCTTCTCCTTATCCTCAGCCTCCACCACCACTATACCACCAGGGTGACCGTGGTCCGTGTTGCCATTATTGAAAGTTCCTCCATCCTTATTTTTGTCATCTTTAGCTTGGAAGGCATAGGCAAAGACTATGGGAGACCCACTCCCCAATAATGAGAATAATGTTTGTGATATGCTGTACTGCATGGCTATTGTAAGGGGCATTGCGAGTTCCTCCATCCAAATTTTTGACAGCTTTTGCTTGGAAGGAATAGGCAAAGACTATGGGAGACCCACTCTCCAATAATGGGAATAATGTTTTTAATATGCTGTACTGCATTTCTCTTGTAAGGGGCATTGCAAGTTCCTCCATCCTAATTTTTGGCAGCTTTTGCTTGGAAGGCATAGCCAAAGACTATGGGAGACCCACTCCCCAATAATGGGAATAATGTTTTTAATATGCTGTACTGCATGGCTCTTGTAAAGGGCATTGCAAGTTCCTCCGTCCTAATTTTTGGCAGCTTTTGCTTGGAAGGCATAGGCAAAAACTATGGGAGACCCACTCCCCAATAATGGGAATAATGTTTTTAATATGCTGTACTGCATGGCTCTTGTAAGGGGCATTGCAAGTTCCTCCGTCCTAATTTTTGGCAGCCTTTGCTTGGAAGGCATAGGCAAAGACTAGGGAGACCCAATCCCCAATAATGCGAATAATGTTTTTAATATGCTGTACTGCATTCTCTTGTAAGGGGCATTGCAAGTTCCTCCGTCCTAATTTTTGGCAGCTTTTGCTTGGAAGGCCTAGGCAAAGACTATGGGAGACCCACTCCCCAATAATGGTAACAATGTTTTTAATATGCTGTACTGCATGGCTCTTGTAAGGGGCATTGCAAGTTCCTCCGTCCTAATTTTTTGCAGCTTTTGCTTGGAAGGCATAGGCAAAGACTATGGGAGACCCACTCCCCAATCATTGGAATAATGTTTTTATTATGCTGTACTGCATGGCTCTTGTAAGGGGCATTAAAATAGTCTTGTTAAGCTACTGTGACCTCCACGTCTCTTCCAAGGCTCATTGATATTGTCTTGTTATTCCAATGGGACCTCCACGTATCTTCCAAGGTGCATTGATATTGTCTTTCTATTCCAGTGCGACCTCCACCACTCTTCCAAGGGGCATTAAAACCGTCTTTTTAAGCTACTGTGACCTCCACGTCTCTCCCACGGGGCATTGATATTGTCTTTTTAATCCACTGTAACCTCCACCACTCTTCCAAGTGGCATTGATATTGTCTTTTTATTCCACTTGACCTCCACCACTCTTCCCAGGGACATTAAAACCGTCTTGTTAAGCTACTGTGACCTCCAGGTCTCTTCCACGGGGCATTGATATTGTCTTTTTATTCCACTGTAACCTCCACCAATATTCCAAGGGGCATTGATATTGTTTTTTTATTCCACGCGACCTCCACCACTCTACCAAGGGGCATTAAAACTGTCTTGTTAAGCTACTGTGACCTCCACGTCTCTTTCAAGGGGCATTAAAACCGTTTTGTTAAACCACTCTGAACTCCACAGCTCTTCCAAGGGGCATTGAAATGTTTTTTTTTAATTACCTCTAACCTCCACGCATTTCCTCCTTATTTTATTCAGCTTTTGCGTTTCAATGCATAGGCGAACAATAAGGGAGACCCACTCCCCAATAATGGGTAGAAGGTTTTTAGTATGCTGTAATCCACGTCTGTTTCAAGGGCCATTGCAGTTCCTCATAATTTTTGGAAAGCCTTCCATTCACTGCTTAGGCCAACAGTGTACAGGAGACCCAGCTGCTAAAAATGGAAAAAACGGTTAGTTAATGCTCTCTGACCTCCATGTCACTTCCAAGGGGCATTGATGTGCCTCGAAATTTTTGGTAGGCATTGTACTCACTGTATGCCCTATAACTGTGTAGCCGAACCCCTCCTTTTTGTACAAAAACATATCCTACAAGACATCTCCTTTGCCACCACCTCATCCATCATTCATCACCTGAAGCTTTGTTTTAACGGGAGTCATAGAACTGGGATAGTAGCAGGAAAATATCCAGCAATCCTCGGAGGAGGTAGGATATGCGCCAAAACGCTGACCACCTCAGGCCTAGCCGCTACTACATACATTCACTTGCATTCCAAGGAATAGAACGCTAAGGAGATGGATGGCCTCATGATCATGAATAATTTACTTGTTGTGTAGGAGGCCGACCACTGCTGCTGTCTACCTTCTGAACTTTGTGTTGAAGCCTGATTGACCCAGGACATGCAATCCTCTATGTCTGGAGGACGTGTTGCATCCCAGTCTCCAACTGTGTCCCGGCTTCCACAATATTAACCCAGTGTGAAGGCGTCAGTGAGATGGACCATCCCTGGCCACATTCACTTGTCCACGTGTTTGTGGTAAGGCTGTCCTTCTCACTTAATGCACTGGGGAGAGTACAGGTAATGTTTTGGTATGCGCGCTTGTGTATAAGGCACATCGGGACAAATAGGTGCGGCTGGGGACCCCTGGTGTCCAAGCACATGCATACAGTGCTGAAAAGACATGGGAACTGCATGGGGAAGACCCCTGGAAGCAACTCTGACACCCAGGTCACTGCCTAAAAGTGTTCCCATCAGAAGTGATCCTTGCCGCATCAGAAGATGCAGACTTGCAACTATCCCCATGCAAGTCCTTGTCCCAGGGCAGTGTTCAATTATACCTCCCCCATTCCTTGCAATGCAAGCGCAAATATGCAGCCAACCACCCACCCACCCACAGGCTGCAATACTATACTGCTAGCTTGCACTTGAAATGGGGCCTTTTAGTTTGGAGGAGGCCGAAGCTGGCCACTACCTCATGGCTGCATCGGCAGCAAGGTCTCCATACTCAGTCCCCAGCCGCCACTATTTGTCCCGGTAACCTTCCCCACACTTTTCTTAGCCTGGCCTGCTTTAGGGCAGCATTGGACGAGCCCACCAGAGAACCAGACTCCTCCGGTGGGCCCTGGCTTCTTCATCAGGGGAGTTGAGAGTGCCAAGGTGAGGAGCATGACGATGATAGAAGTTAGCATCTGCATTGTTTCCTTGGAATGCAAGCGTAAGTGTGCAACCCACCACCCACCTACCCCCAGGCTGCAATACCATACTGCTAGATTGCTTGCACTTGAAATTGGGCCTTTTAGGCATGTGGAGGCGGATTCTGGCCACCACGTCATGGCTGCATCGGCGGCCTGGTGTTCATTCTCAGTCCCCAGCCGCCCGGCGGCCGGGTGTCCACGCTCGGTCCCCAGCAACCAGGGGGCGGCCGGGTGTCCATACTCAGTGCCGAGCTGCCCCAATGCCGGGAGTCCACACACAGTCCTCAGCCGCCTGGGGGTAGCCGGGTGTCCATAAACGGTCCCCCGCCGCTCCTATTTCTCCTGTCAACTTCCCCCCACACACTTTTCTTAGCCCGGCCTGCTTTAGAGCAGCATTGGACGAGCCCACCAGAGAACCAGACTCCTTCGGTGGGCCCTGGCTTCTCCATCAGGGGAGTTGAGAGTGCCAAGGTGAGGAGCAGGATGATGATAGAAGTTAGCATCTGCTTTGTTTTTTTGGAATGCAAGCGTAAGTGTGCAACCTGCCACCCACCCACCCCCAGGCTGCAATACCATACTGCTAGCTTGCTTGCACTTCAAATTGGGCCTTTTAGGCATGTGGAGGCGGAATCTGGCCACCACGTCATGGCTGCATTGGCGGCCTGGTATACATACTCAGTCCCCAGCCACCTGTCGGCCTGGTGTCCACGCTCGGTCCCCAGCTGCCAAGGGGCGGCCAGGTGTCCATACTCAGTGCCGAGCTGCCCCGATGCCGGGTGTCCACACACAGTCCCCAGCCGCCTGGGGGTAGCCGGGTGTCCATAAACGGTCCCCCGCCGCCCCTATTTCTCCTGTCATCTTACCCCCACACACTTTTCTTAGCCCTGCCTGCTTTAGGGCAGCATTGGACGAGCCCACCAGAGAACCAGACTCCTCCGGTGGGCCCCGGCTTCTCCATCAGGGGAGGTGAGAGTGCCAAGGGGAGGAGCATGATGATGATAGAAGTTAGCATCTCCTTTGTTTTCTTGGAATGCAAGTGTAAGTGTGCATCCTGCCACCCACCAACCCCCATGGGGCGGCCAGGTGTCCATACTCGGTCCCCAGCCGCCCCACGGCCGGGTGTCCACACACGGTCCCCAGCCGCCTGGGGCAGCCGGGTGTCCATAAACGGTCCCCAGCCGCCCCTATTTGAAGGACAGCCTAACCACAAACACGTGGACAAGTGAACGTGGCCAGGGATGGTCCATCTCACGACTTCACATTGGGTTAATATATGTCCTCCAGACATAGAGAATTGCGGGTACTGGGTCAATCAGGCTTCAACACAAAGTTCAAAAGGTAGACAGCAGCAGTGGTCAGCCTCCTACACAACGAGTAAATTATTCATGATCATGAGGCCATCCATCTCCTTAGCTTAATGTTCCTGGGAATGCAAGCGCATGTATGTAGTAGCGGCTAGGCCTGAGGTGGTCAGCGTTTTGGCGCATATCCTACCTCCTCCGAGGATTGCTGGATGTTTTCCTGCTACTATCCGAGTTCTATGACTCCCGTTAAGACAAAGCTTCAGTGATGAATGGTGGATGAGGTGGTGGCAAACGAGAAAGAGTAGGAGGAATAGGGACCATTCACATCAATATCAGGCCAGTCAACCACACATGTCCTGTAGGATAAGTTTCTGTACCAAAAGGAGCGGTTCGGCTACACAGTTATAGGGCATACAGTGAGTGCAATGCCTACCAAAAATTTCGAGGCACTCCAATGCCCTTTGGAAGTGACATGGAGGTCAGAGGGCCTTAAATAAACCATTTTTTCCATTTATAACAACTGGGTCTCCTGTGCACTGTTCGCCTAAACAGTGAATGGAAGGCTTTCCAAAAATTATAAGGAACTACAATGGCCCTTGAAACAGACGTGGATTACAGCATACTAAAAACCTTCTACCCATTATTGGGGAATGGGTCTTCCTTAGTGTTCTCCTATGCATTGAAAAGCAAAAGCTGACTAAAATTAGGAGGAAATGCAATGCCCGTTGGAAGAGTCATGGAGGTTAGAGTTAATTAAAAACAACATTTCAATGCCCCTTGGAAGAGCTGTGGAGTTCAGAATGGTTTAACAACACGGTTTTAATGCCCCTTGTAAGAGACGTGGAGGTCACAGTAGCTTAACAAGAAAGTTTTAATGCCCCTTGGAAGAGACATGGAGGTCGCAGTAGCTTAACAAGACGGTTTTAATGCCCCTTGGAAGAGACGTGGAGGTTGCAGTAGCTTAACAAGATCGTTTTAATGCCCCTTGGAAGAGATGTGGAGGTTGCAGTAGCTTAACAAGAAGGTTTTAATGCCCCACGGAAGAGACGTGGAGGTCCCAGTACCTTAACAAGATGGTTTTAATGCCCAATACAAGAGCCATACAGTACAGCATATTACAAACATTATTCCCATTATTGGGGAGTGGGTCTCCCATAGTCTTTGCCTATGCCTTCCAAGCAAAAGCTGCCAAAAATTAGGACGGAGGAACTTGCAATGCCCCTTACAAGAGCCATGCAGTACAGCATATCACAAACATTATTCGCATTATTGGGGAGTGTGTCTCCCATAGTCTTTGCCTATGCCTTCCAAGCAAAAGATGACAAAAATAAGGACGGAGGAACTTTCACTAATGGCAACATGGACCACGGTCACCCTGGTGGTATAGTGGTGGTGGAGGCTGAGGATAAGAAGAAGAACATAAAACAGCCGAAATGAGGAAGCGTATACCCATGTGTGGGTGTGAAGCGGTGCATGTGAATACAACTCCCGAAATAACACAGTGGATTTGACTTTATATTACTCTGCTGTCATTTGGTTGTGATGAGAAGTCTGGCCCAATCCAGCCCTTGTTCATTTTGATAAGGGTCAGCTTGTCAGCATTGTCAGCAGACAGGCGAGTGTGCTTATCAGTTATAATTCCCCCAGCGGCACTAAAAGCACGCTCCGATAACACGCTAGCGGCAGGGCAAACCAGGACCTCCAAGGCGTACAGAGCGAGTTCATTCCAAGTGTCCAGCTTGGATACCCAATAATTAAAAGGCACAGAGGAATCACGGAGGACTCTAGTACGGTCGGCAAGGTACTCCCTCACCATCTTTTGAAACTTTCCACTCCTTGTGAGAGTATCTCGCACCTCACGGTCTGTCCGAAGGGAGGGTCTTAGAAAGCTGTCCCAGAACGTTGACAGTGTTCCCCTGCCTCTGCTGGATTGGAGTTGCATCTCTCTCGCATGTATGCCTTAGTTGGGCAACGAACTGTGACCTCTGCCTCTAGCATGTTCAGATGGGAATTTTTTTAACAGTTCTGCAGCAAGGGCCTTCTGGTACGGCCCCATTTTTGTAGACCTCTCCACCTTAGGAATAAGAGAGTGAAAGTTCTCCTTGTAGCGTGGGTCTAAAAGTGTCACCAACCAGTAATGACTGTCACCCAACATTTTGACAATGCGAGGGTCACGGTTAAGGCAGCGTAACATAGAGTCAGCCATGCGTGCCAGAATGGTAACGGGCAAGACTTCCGTGTCCTCACCAAGATGATGACTGACCATGCTCTCTTCCTCCTCCTCCTCCTCTCCCCTGTCCTCAGGCCACCCACGCTGAACCAACGGTATGACAGTTGTACAGGTACTACCGTCTACAGCGCATGATACAAGTTCGTGTTCTTCCTCCTCCTCCTCCTCTCCCTCATTGTCCCCCAATGCATGTTGGGATGAGATGAGGCTGGGCTGTGTGTAATCGACCGCTACGGCTTCTTGATCCATCTCATCATACTCTGCCTGCAATGCCTCCTCTTTAATTCTCTGCAGAGAGCGTTGCAAAAGACAGACAAGTGGAAAGCTGATGCTAATGATGGCATCATCGCCACTCACCATCTTGGTGGACTCCTCAAGGTTTGTCAAGATGGTACATATGTCAGACATCCAGGTTCACTCCTGAGGTGTTATGTGTGGAGTCTGACCTGAATATCGACGGCCTTGTTGCAGCTGGTAGTCCACAACTGCTCTCTTCTGCTCACAAATCCTTTGCAACATGTGGAGGGTAGAGTTCCAACGTGTGGGGACATCACACACCAGTCGGTGTGACGGAAGCTGCAAACGCTGCTGCAACACAGCAAGGGCGGCGGAAGCTGTAGCCGACTTGTGAAAATGAGCTGACAGGTGGCGTATTTCAACGAGCAGATCTGGCAACTCGGGGTACGATTTAAGAAACCGCAGAACCACGAGGTTAAGCACATGAGCCAGGCATGGTACGTGTGTGATCTCGCCTCCAGGTTACGGCCATTGTGACACACGACCATGCCTGGATGAAGGTTCAGCGGTGTCAGCCACAGATCTTCCTGCTCTTTCACAGCTGTCCACAACTCACAAGCAGTGTGAGGTTTCTCACCTAAGCTTATGAGTTTCAGCACAGCCTGTCGCCACTTGGCTGAGGCAGTACTTCCAGTGCTTCCAGCTTGTAACTGATGTGGTGATATCTGAGATGAAGGCTGAACATGAGGAGTAGGAGGAGGATGATGCGCAGGAGCTGTACACTGTGGGGGCAACTCTGACTGACATAGGGCCCGCAATCCTCGGTGTGGGGTGGATGTGTTCCGTCCCAAGGTCCGACTGGGTCCCGGCTTCCACTATGTTTACCCCGTGTGCCATCAGGGAGATGTACCGTCCCTGGCCACAAGCACTTTTCCACGTGTCTGATGTCAGGTGGACTCTCCCAGTAACTGCGTTGTTGAGGGCGCGGCAGATGTTTTGGGACACGTGCTTGTGTAATGCGGGGATGGCACACCGGGCAAAATAGTGTCGGCTGGGGACCGAGTACCGAGGGACGGCCACCTCCATAAGGTTGCGGAAGGATTCCGTCTCCACCAGCCTAAAAGGCAGAATTTCCAACGCAAGCAGTCGTGAAATGTGTTAATTTAGGACTGTGGCCTGTGGGGCGTTAGCTGCGAATTTCCGCTTTCGTTCAAAGGTCTGGGATATGGACAATTGAACGCAGCGGTGGGACGTGGACATGGATGTTGATGCTGTTTCTTGAGAAACTGCCATAACAAGTGAAGACTGAGAGGAGGAGGCATCTTTGCATGCAATATGGACAGGGGATTGCCTTGCACACACAACAGGGGGTTCTATTGCATGCACAACAGCGGAAGAAGCAGTGGTGACACCCGCTGACACTGGTGGTGGACCCTGGGGTTCGCCCCACAAAGTCGGGTGCTTTGCTGCCATGTGCCTGATTATGCTGGTGGTGGTCAGGCAGGTAGTTTTGTCACCCCTGCTGATGCTGGCATGGCAGGTGGTACAAATGGCCTTTTTGGGGTTATCAGCAGAGTCTTTAAAAAAATTCCAGACTCTGGAAGACCTAGAGGTTGTACTGGCAACGTCCCTCGTGTTGGTGTTACGTGGTACTATTGCCTGCCTTCTGTGTGCGGCCACCACACTGCTTCTTCCTGCCTGTTGGGGTACTCTGCCTCCCTCACCCTGTGTGCTGCTGTGTGCTGCTGGCCTCGCTCTGCATGTCCTCCTGCCACGTTGGGTCAGTTACTAGATCATCCACCACCTCCTCCTCTTCCACTTGCGCACCGCGATCCTCCTCCTCACTTCCTGGCAATTGTGTCTTGTCATCGTCCACCTCTTGTGAAAAATTGCCAGCGTCGACTTCCTGTGGCCGTGGCTGTTCAAATATTTGGGCATCACTACATGGGATCTCCTCTTCCACCACTTCAAGCGGAGCAGGCGAGGGGCACAAATCTGGAAATGGACCAGTGAACAGCTCTTCAGAGTGTCCAAGTGTGGGATCAGTTGCTGTCTGACGACACTCGGCATGGTGGGAGGAAGGAGCATCAGGGTGAGGAGAAGTATGCGGTCGAGATTCACGGCTACTATGATTTGACCGTGTGGAAGACAGATCGGAGGTGGTGGTGCCCAGGTAACTGGAAGTATTATCTGCTATCCAATTAATAACCTGTTCACACTGATCAGTTCGCAATACTGGTGTTGTTCTGTGCTTCCCTAGTGATTCGGTTAAGAAGTGGGAGCGAGAAGATGTGGCTGTTGGTTGTGGCACATTTTCACCTTGGCCACGGCCCCGTCCTCTGCACGCACCATCACCAGAACGTCCAGTTCCAAGTCCCTTGCCACGCACCTTGCCCATTGTAAAGGAAGTAAAATGGAAAAAGGGTAATAAAAAGTAGATAAGAACCGTGGAAGAGGAAAACCACAGTTCTATTTCTCTGGCCTACACCCGACTCTTTTAAACAATCAAAACAAGCAGGGAGAAACTATTACTGATTTTCTTTACGAAAAAAATGCCAAAAGCTTGATAATACAGATTTTTTACTGTGGGACGGCAAAATCACAGTTATAATTTACTGGTGTATACCAGACTCTTTTAAACAAATATATTGGTGTCTGTACAATCAGGAGTAGTGTTGAGCCACCCCCGTAGTGTTCGAGTTCGGTTCGGTTCGTCGAACACCCGTGTGTTCGCCGAACTGTTCGTCGAACTGTTCGTCGAACACCTTCGAACACCGCTAAAACCAATGGCAGGCAAACAAAAACACATAGAAACACATAGAAAACACATTCAAAGGTGTCCAAAAGCTGACAAACTGCTCAGAAGACACAACTAACACATGGAAAAGTGACAAGTACATATAGTCATGCGAAAAGAAAAGAGGTGGAGGAGTAAAAGGAGGGGGAGACACAGATATAGGCATGTCATGCCCTTCTAAAATCCAAAAAGTGAGAAGCCGAGACGTTCAGTCCGCTCCTGCCCGTGCCACCTCCGCGTCGCCGGGTTTGTGCCAGAGCCGCGGTGAACCCTGACGGCCAGCCCCCCTCTCCCAATACTGGTGCCTGTCCGCTGGTGGGTCGAGCGAGCCCCCCTGTGGTGGAGGCAGCTCTAAGCTTTTTAATTTAAATTGTCTCTCTAATTTGAATGAATACACTTTAAATCCATTTACAAGGATCTATTGGAGGGCAAGTCTCATGCCAGCAGCCGCGTAATTCCAGCTCCAGTAGCGTCCACTAAAGCTGCTGCAGTTAAAAAGCTTTTATAAGGATCGAGCTCGGCTGTCCACCGCAAGGCATCCTACTACCAGTCCCAGCCCCTATGCCTTGGGGTGCCTCCTGATGCTCTTCACTGAGTATCCCATGGTCCCGAAGCATTTCCTTTGAAAAAATTAAGTGTCCAAACTACAGGTGGTGTAGCTTGCTTAACAGCCGGGATAATCCGCTGACTAGCAGACACTGCTACTAGGCACAAAGTATTTCCTGGGCTAGATGCAGTTAAAAATTTGTAATTAGATACTCTCGTTGGATGCTGAGAAAGCATTCCATAGAGTCTCCTGGCACGCCATATATGATTCTCTTAAAAAGCTTGGGGTAGGGGTCTAGGAGACCCTTTTATAGCCAAAATCACGGCCCTGTATCGCAATACGTCACCTAGGCTGAAGATAAATGGAACTGTAGCACCCTGAGGGCTCGGTTGCTACAGAGGTATTGCACCTCACCCAGAGGTGTGATATCTCACTCTCAGGTAAGGATGTAGTGTGGATCAGGACCCGAGACCTGCATGCATTACACCACATTGCCGTGGGGCAGGGCGACCAATATGCCCCTGAGATGGGCACGACAGTCCCTGTCCCTGGCTGGAGTGGGGGGAGGGAACACTGAGGAAGGGGAACCCTGTAGTGCAGGAGCAGGGAGGAAGCAGTTCCTGGGTGCATTGAGAAGGGAGTATAAAAGGTGGGCACCATCTTAGTTCAGTGCAGAGAAGTCTGAGCAGAAGTGGCAGGGAGCAGGGGCTCTGCATGAGCTCTGCTCCGGAGGCGGGCCTAGTAACAGAGGCCCAGGCCTGGAAGAGGGAGAAGGAAGGAAGAGGAGCGGAGAAGGCTCCAGGAACGAGGAACGAAGGGATCCCAGGGGTGCGGACGGGCGAGTCGCCACCGCACGCCCGAATCCACCTGCGTGGAGGGGTCAGGCCAAAGGGGGAGACCAGTCCCCGAAACTAGTGGAGGCAGGAAACGACCCTCAGCTAGAAACAGGAGGCTGTGACATTTTATGTGGCGCAGCCCCTCGCTACACCCGCTAGGAAGGCACCACAAAGGGTCAGGGAAACTGGCGCCAAGTTTACCAAGAGGAGGCCCGATGCAGCCGGACAGAAGGGTTGGTAAGAAAGGCCAGACAAAGGACACACAAAGGGGGTCCTGTGAAGCGCTCCAAAGTTATCTGGGAGTTGTCTGAGCCCCTCACCTGGTGAGCACAGTACGACGTGGGCAGCCGTTACCTGCAGACGTGGTCTGGATAATAAGAACTGTGAGTAAAGGCCCTGGACTGCATCACTGACTCCGTGTCGTTACTGCTGCTGCCCTGCACCATCACCCCCATCCTCCGCATACACTGCCCTGAGGCTATACTCCTCCCGTGGGGAGTTATGCTACGCTCTGCTGCACCCACAACACCAGCCTCAGCGGTCTGCCCTGGAGCGGCGGTTCACTCTGACCGCAATCCACGGGTGGCGTAGTCGGACATTTAAACATCAAAACCACATAAATAGTTCCGCCACTGGTTTGACCGCCCTGAGCCACGGAACCGGGTCGCCGCCACGGAGACTACAACCACCAGCATCCACCAAAAAGGGTCCGGCTCCGGGTGTCCCAAGGCCCAGGGGGCGCGTCAGAACATTTTCATCACCTTTCACAATCACCAATGGGACAAGGCAGGGATGTTCTCTGTCCCCTCTCTTATACATCCTAGTGACGGAGCACCTGCTCTCATCAATTCGCCATAACCCCAATATTAGGTGGATTGAGGTGGGAGGCACCGAGTACAAGTGCTCTCTATTTGCTGATGATGTCCTAGTATATATCACTCAATCACATATATCCATCCATGCTGTTATGGCTGAAATAGATCACTTTGTTACATGGTCAAATTTTAAAATCAATGCAGCGAAGTCTGAGGCCCTCGATGTCTCCCTCCCCAAATCCATATAGGATTCCATCCAGTCCAACTTTCCCTTTGCCTGGCCCTCACAGGGTATCAAATACTTAGGAATTCCTATTCATAGAGACCTCTCCCATCTATGTTATCTTAATTTTGGGCCCTTTATTGAACAACTCCATACAGACCACGGTTGGCAAGTTAGAACTGTAAGATTCACTACGTGAACCACTGGTGTTTTGTGGAAAAGCACATGTACACTGTGTTCCAAATTATTATGCAAAAATTGTTTAGGAGTGATAAGGGAAGAATTTGTTTGTTTGTCAGTTAAACTCATTGATGGTGATGTGTGTCAGGGCTCTTTATATCACTGTAAGCAATTGCAGACACCTGTGCTAATTAGTTTGGCAGGTGTGTCCAATGAAAGGCAAGACTACTTAAGAAGGCTGTCTCACATTATTAAGCAGCCTACATTTTCTGCCAAAATGGGAAAGAAAAAGGATGTGTCGGCTGCTGAGAAGCAACAAATTGTGGAGTGTTTAGGTCAAGGCATGACTACAATTAACATTGTGCGATGATCAGGATGAAGTGTCTTGGCAATCAAGAAGTATGTAGCTGATTCACAGTACACACGTGTACGTGCTGATAAGGGCAAATTGAGGACTCTTTCCTACAGGCAATTACGTCAGGTTGAAAGAGTAGCGGCAAAAAAGCCTTGTCATAGCAGCAGACAAGTTTTTGAAGCTGCTGGTGCCTCCAACGTCCCCCGAACAACAAGATGCAGGGTCCTTCAGAGGTTTGCAGCTGTGCATACGCCATCCTGTCGACCTCCTCTATCCACTTCACACAAGCAGAAACGGCTCCAGTGGGCCAAACATTACATGAAGACTGATTTCAAAACTGTTTTGTTCACGGATGAGTGCCGTGCAGCGCTCGATGGTCCAGATGGATGGAGTGGAGGATGGCTGGTTGATGGACACCCCACGCAAACACGGCTACAGCGCCAACAAGGAGGAGGTGGAGTAATGTTTTGGGCTGGAATCATGGGGAGAGAGATTGTCGGCCCCTTTAGGATCCCTGAAGGCGCTAAAGATGAACTCCATAATGTATGTGGATTTTCTCAAACAGCACTTCCTGCCATGGTTCAAGAAGAAGAACCGTGTATTTCACAGCAAGATCATTTTTTTGCATGATAATGCACCATCTCATGCTGCACATAAAACATCTGCATCTCTGGCTGATATGGGCATAAAAGGGGACAAACTTATGGTGTGACCTCCATGCTCCCCTGACCTCTACCCCATTCAGAACCTTTGGAGCATCATTAAAAGGAGTGTCTATGATGGCGGGAGGCAGTTCACATCTAAGCAACAGCTCTGGGAGGGTATTCTGTCCTCATGCAAAACAATTGAAGCAGAAACCATCCAAAACCTGACAAATTCAATGGACGAGAGAGTTCAGAAGCTCCTTTCGAACAAGGGGTCCTATGTGAAAATGTAACATCACCTAGAATAAAGTTTTGAGTTGAAAACTGTTTGATTTCAGTTTCTAACAACCTGCTAATGCTTATAATTTCAAAAATGACCATTTTTTTGGTCTTTATTAAAATGAAAAGGTTGATCGAAAAGTTTGGGGGATCTAAGAGTGTGGCAACCCAGTAGTCATGATTACTTCGAATTCTGACAATATGAGGGTCATGCTGCAGGTAGTGCAGCAAGAAGGCACTTATGTGTCTTGCGCATCTCGGAGCCCCAAAATTATTTTCCGGGCTAGATGCAGCTAACAATTATTATTAATTTTAAATCTGGTGAAGCTTTAGTATAGATGGCCTAATAGGATCAGTGCTGCACACTGCTACAAAGCCCAAATTATTTTCCAGTCAAGATACAGATAAACATGATTAGTAATTTTAAATCTGGTGGAGCTTATTATAGATGGCCTAATAGAATCAGTGCTGCACACTGCTACAAAGCCCAAATTATTTTCCAGCCAAGATACAGATAAACATGATTAGTAATTTGAAAGCTTAAAACGGTTGGTAGGGTGATTTTAACCAATCATCAAGCTTTTAGTCTCCCCAGGATGACACAGGGGTAGAAAAGTCGTTTCGGATCCATGATTTGTTCATCTTTATGAACGTGAGTCTGTCTACATTATCAGTGGAGAGCCGCGTGCGCTTATCTGTCAGCACACCACCAGCAGCGCTGAACACACGTTCAGACAGAACGCTGGCTGCGGGGCATGACAAGATCTCCAAGGCGTAAGTGGCTAGCTCCGGCCATTTATCCAGATTGGAAGCCCAAAAAGAGCAAGGGTCCAGTGACACAGTCGTGGCTTCAATGTTTACTTGGAGATACTCCTGTACCATCGTCTCTAGGCGTTGACTATGTGTCAGACTTCTTGTCTCCTGTGGCCTTGCAAAGGATGGGCTAAAAAAGTGGTGAAATGATTCCGCAAAATTGATGTTACCAGCAGATACTGTGGTTCTGTTACGGTTTGAGTGCTGAACACTTGACGGTCCCACGGTTGGCAAGTTGGAACTGTGAGATTCACTACGTGCACCACTGGTATTTTGTGGAAAAGCACATGTAAGATTCTGCAACAGTCTCTGCTGATACTCCTGCATGCGTGCATCCCTTTCTATGGCAGGAATAATTTCTGCAAATTTACTTTTGTACCGGGGATCTAACAGTGTGGCAACCCAGTAGTCAGGATTATTTCTAATTCTCACAATTCGAGGGTCATGTTGCAGGTAGTGCAGCAAGAAGGCACTCATGTGTGTTGCGCATCCAGGAGCACCAAGTCCCTGTTGTGTTGGTGGCGAGGTAACAATCATGCTTCCTTCCTCTGTCCTCTCCCCCCAACCTCGCACAACAGAAATGTGATCAAGGTCTCCCTCATCTGATGAGTCTTCCATCAGTTCGTCCTCCACTTCTTCCTGGGCTCCTGCACCTTCCTCACTAGTTTGGCTGCTACCATGCGCCCTGGTAAAACCATCTCCCCCACCCTCACATGCCTGCCGCCTTGGTGCTGCCGACCGTCTGGACCTTGCAGATGTTAGCCCTTCCGCATACAATTCCTCCTCCTCTACTTCCTCCACCTCCTCTTGTGCTACCACCTGACTCCGAATTCTGTTTAACATGTGCTCCAGCATGTAAATCACCGGAATAGTCATGCTGATAATGGCATCGTCAGCACTAAACATCTTCGGCGCCATTTCAAAACTGTGCAGAAGGGTGCATAGGTCCCTGATCTGAGACCACTCCTCCAGCGTGATTTGCCCCACCTCTGGATCTCGTTGGCCCAGGCTATACGTCAGAACGTATTGCACCAGGGCTTGTCGGTGCTGCCACAGTCGCTGCAACATGTGCAGAGTTGAATTCCACCGGGTAGGCACATCTCATTTTAGCCGGGGAAGTGGCAGGCCCAACGACTTCTGTAGAGATGTAAGTCGCTGAGCTGCGGGATGCGAACGGCGGAAGTGAGCACACAGCGACCGTGCCCTCTGCAGAAGGCCATCTAGTCTGGGATAGTGGGCTAAAAATTGCTGGACAACCAGGTTCAACACGTGAGCCATACAAGGCACGTGTGTGACATTGCCCCGGCGAAGGGCTGCACCCAGGTTTGCAGCATTGTCGCACACGGCCTTCCCTGGTTTCAGGTCCAGTGGAGACAACCATTCATGAAATTGGTTCTCCAGAGCTGACCACAACTCCTCAGCTGTGTGACTCACATTTCCCAGACATTTCAATGTAAAAACCGCCTGATGACGTTGAGCCCTACTGCCAGCATAGTAAGGAGGTGTGCAGGATCCCTTCTGCGCAGTTAGAAAGCTTGTGGCATGACCAGACAGGCTTTGGGTGCAGGTGGAAGACCGAGAGGAGGTTGAGGAGGCAGAAGCAGTGGAGGAACTTTGACATAAAGAGGATTGACGCACAACTCGTTGGGACGGCAAGACTTGGACAGAAGCCCCTTGTCCTGCTGTCACCATAGTTACCCAGTGCCCAGTCAGCGACATGTAACGCCCCTGTCCATGCCTACTCATCCAAGTGTCTGTGGTGAAATGCACCCTGTCACACACAGAGTTTCTCAAAGAAGCGGTGATGTTGTGTGCGACATGCTGGTGGAGCGCAGGCACACCTTTCTTTGAGAAGTAGTGCCGACTGGGCATCTGGTACTGGGGCACTGCGACGGACATAAGGTCTCGAAAATCCTCTGTGTCCACCAGGCGGAAAGGCAGCATTTCTGTAGCCAAGAGCTTGCAGATGGTGAAATTCAACCTCTTAGCTTTCTCATGGCTAGGAGGAAATGGTCTTTTACTTGTCCACATCTGAGGGACCGAGGGCTGGCTATTGTGCTTAGACGGGGTTGATAAGGGTGTCCCCGGCAAACTGCCGGTCTGTGAGGAAGATGCAGGCGGACATGTTAGGTTGCCTTGATCCAAAGGTGGTGCTATCGATGTCGGACAGCGCTCAACACCAGTTGGTGTTACCACCTCCAAAGAAAATGATGACCTGCCAATCACGCTGGCTGTTGCGGGTAAAGAGGTGGCAGGTCTGCGCCCCAAAACAGGTGTGACTGCTGTCCCCCCAGTCACAGAGGATGAAGAGGCCGCGGATGCACAAGATATGGCAGACGGTGGTTGGCCCGGCCGGCTAGGCCACATTGTAGCACACTGAGCTTCCCACTGCAACTTATGCTTCATGTCCACGTGCCGGTTCATGCATGAAGTACTCAAACTATGTATTTTTTGGCCTCTACTTAGCTTTTGCTGACAAATGTTACAGATAACACAAGTTGGGTCATCTTTATCGATCTGAAAAAATGCCCAGGCTATGCAAGGCTTAGCACCCATGCGACCTGAAGAGCCACCACGACTTGTGGTGAGAGGCAGAGTTGTGTTTGAGGATGCAGTTGTTGACGTGCTTCCAGTACTACGTCTCTGTCCAGGAAGGCGCAACCTGACCTCGTCGTCACTAGCATCTTCCTCCACCTCCTCTGCTGACCTCATCTCTTGGCTGACTGTGGGTTGACAGTAAGTGGGATCTCCAACCTCATCATCATCACCCTGTGCGTTATCACACCCGTCGTCCTCAGAGCCAACCTGTTCCTGCCCTGACAAAAAACTAAAGTTGTCGCTCCAATCAGGTATTTGAGTCTTATCATCGTCTTCCTCATTGTCTCCACCAACAGGAGTTACAGTTTGGGAATGAGGGTCTACATTATGGTCAGAACCTTCTGCGTCTGGTCCTGGATCCGACTCATAAAGATTCTGGGCATCAGTGCAGATCATTTCCTCGTCTGGATTCACAGAAGCGCTGGAGTCGACCTCTGATTCCCAGGCTACAGTTTGAGTAAACAGCTCTGCAGACTCAACCATCTGTTCTACCTCATACTCAGACGGGCAGCTGGAGATTTGGGAGCTGTGAGGAAGCAAGTGCGATTGGGGTGACACCTTTGAGGACTGGAGTATTTGTGATGTTGAAGTTGATGTGGAGGAGAGCCCACTTAAAGGAGCACTTGATATCTGTTGAAGCACCTGCTGTTTTTGTGCCTCATCTGGAATTTGTAGCGATTGGCGTGGCCGTAAGAAAGGGATCTTATCACATTGTCCGCTAATAGAAGTAGACATTTTAGTTTGGCTGGAAGATGGTATTTCTTCCTTAGATGTTACTGTTGCTTTAACACCTACCCTACGGACACAACCTTTTTTCCCCTTCCCAATACACCTATTCCCCTTTCCACCAGCAGCAGGCCTTTTTCCACTCATTTTGGTGGTTAACTAATTCACAACTCTGGAGTTTTTTGCACAAAAAAACAATGGATGGGAACCGAGCAGAGCTGAGTGGCCAAACTGTGGTATTAGGCCAAAACTATTGGCTGGGTTAGATGCAGAAAAAAATTATATTCAATTTGCAACCTGATGGAGGTCAGTATGGATGGACTAATAGAGAAAGTCCCACACACTGCTTGAAGGCCAAATATTTTTTCAGAGCTAGATGCAGATAAAAATTATTTTTAATTTGCAACCTGATGGAGGTCAGTATAGATGGACTAATAGAGAAAGTCCCACACACTGCTAGAAGGCCAAATATTTTTTCAGAGCTAGATGCAGATAAAAATTATATTAAATTTGCAACCTGATGGAGGTCAGTATAGATGGACTAATAGAACAAGTCCCACACACAGCTAGAAGCAAAAATATTTTTTCAGAGGTACTGTAAATGCAGATAAAAATTATTTTTAATTTGCAACCTGATGGAGGTCAGTATAGATGGACTAATACAACAAGTCCCACACACAGCTAGAAGCCCAATATTTTTCCATAGGTAGATGCAGAAAAAAATATATTCAGTTTGCAACCTGATGGAGGTCAGTATAGATGGAGTAATAGAACAAGTCCCACACACAGCTAGAAGCCCAAATATTTTTTCAGAGGTAGATGCAGATAAAAATTATTTTTAATTTGCAACCTGATGGAGGTCAGTATAGATGGACTAATAGAGAAAGTCCCACACACTGCTAGAAGGCCAAATATTTTTTCAGAGCTAGATGCAGATAAAAATTATATTCAATTTTTAACCTGATGGAGGTCAGTATAGATGGACTAATAGAGAAAGTCCCACACACTGCTAGAAGGCCAAATATTTTTTCAGAGCTAGATGCAGATAAAAATTATATTCAATTTGCAACCTGATGGAGGTCAGTATAGATGGACTAATAGAACAAGTCCCACACACAGCTAGAAGCCCAAATATTTTTTCAGAGGTACTGTAGATGCAGATAAAAATTATTTTTAATTTGCAACCTGATGGAGGTCAGTATAGATGGACTAATACAACAAGTCCCACACACAGCTAGAAGCCCAATATTTTTTCAGAGGTAGATGCAGAAAAAAATATATTCAGTTTGCAACCTGATGGAGGTCAGTATAGATGGAGTAATAGAACAAGTCCCACACACAGCTAGAAGCCAAATATTTTTTCAGCGGTAGATGCAGATAAAAATTATTTTTAATTTGCAACCCGATGGAGGTCAGTATAGATGGCCTAATAGAGAAAGTCCCACACACTGCTAGAAGGCCAAATATTTTTTCAGAGCTAGATGCAGATAAAAATTATATTCAATTTGCAACCTGATGGAGGTCAGTATTGATGGACTAATAGAGAAAGTCCCACACACTGCAAGAAGGCCAAATATTTTTTCAGAGCTAGATGCAGATAAAAATTATATTCAATTTGCAACCTGATGGAGGTCAGTATAGATGGACTAATAGAACAAGTCCCACACACAGCTAGAAGCCCAAATATTTTTTCAGAGGTAGATGCAGATAAAAATTATTTTTAATTTGCAACCTGATGGAGGTCAGTATAGATGGACTAATAGAGAAAGTCCCACACACTGCTAGAAGGCCAAATATTTTTTCAGAGCTAGATGCAGATAAAAATTATATTCAATTTGCAACCTGATGGAGGTCAGTATAGATGGACTAATAGAGAAAGTCCCACACACTGCTAGAAGGCCAAATATTTTTTCAGAACTAGATGCAGATAAAAATTATATTCAATTTGCAACCTGATGGAGGTCAGTATAGATGGACTAATAGAACAAGTACCACACACAGCTAGAAGCCCAAATATTTTTTCAGAGGTACTGTAGATGCAGATAAAAATTATTTTTAATTTGCAACCTGATGGAGGTCAGTATAGATGGACTAATAGAGAAAGTCCCACACACTGCTAGAAGGCCAAATATTTTTTCAGAGCTAGATGCAGAAAAAAATTATATTCAGTTTGCAACCTGATCGAGGTCAGTATAGATGGACTAATAGAGAAAGTCCCACACACTGCTAGAAGGCCACATATTTTTTCAGAGGTAGATGCAGAAAAAAATATATTCCGTTTGCAACCTGATGGAGGTCTGTATAGATGGATTAATAGAACAAGTCCCACACACAGCTAGAAGCCCAATATTTTTTCAGAGGTAGATGCAGAAAAAAATATATTCAGTTTGCAACCTGATGGAGGTCAGTATAGATGGACTAATACAACAAGTCCCACACACAGCTAGAAGCCCAATATTTTTTCAGAAGTAGATGCAGAAAAAAATATATTCAGTTTGCAACCTGATGGAGGTCTGTATAGATGGATTAATAGAACAAGTCCCACACACAGCTAGAAGCCCAATATTTTTTTCAGAGGTAGATGCAGAAAAAAATATATTCAGTTTGCAACCTGATGGAGGTCAGTATAGATGGACTAATACAACAAGTCCCACACACAGCTAGAAGCCCAATATTTTTTCAGAGGTAGATGCAGAAAAAAATATATTCAGTTTGCAACCTGATGGAGGTCAGTATAGATGGAGTAATAGAACAAGTCCCACACACAGCTAGAAGCCAAATATTTTTTCAGCGGTAGATGCAGATAAAAATTATTTTTAATTTGCAACCCGATGGAGGTCAGTAGAGATGGCCTAATAGAGAAAGTCCCACACACTGCTAGAAGGCCAAATATTTTTTCAGAGCTAGATGCAGATAAAAATTATATTCAATTTGCAACCTGATGGAGGTCAGTATTGATGGACTAATAGAGAAAGTCCCACACACTGCAAGAAGGCCAAATATTTTTTCAGAGCTAGATGCAGATAAAAATTATATTCAATTTGCAACCTGATGGAGGTCAGTATAGATGGACTAATAGAACAAGTCCCACACACAGCTAGAAGCCCAAATATTTTTTCAGAGGTAGATGCAGATAAAAATTATTTTTAATTTGCAACCTGATGGAGGTCAGTATAGATGGACTAATAGAGAAAGTCCCACACAATGCTAGAAGGCCAAATATTTTTTCAGAGCTAGATGCAGATAAAAATTATATTCAATTAGCAACCTGATGGAGGTCAGTATAGATGGACTAATAGAGAAAGTCCCACACACTGCTAGAAGGCCAAATATTTTTTCAGAACTAGATGCAGATAAAAATTATATTCAATTTGCAACCTGATGGAGGTCAGTATAGATGGACTAATAGAACAAGTACCACAAACAGCTAGAAGCCCAAATATTTTTTCAGAGGTACTGTAGATGCAGATAAAAATTATTTTTAATTTGCAACCTGATGGAGGTCAGTATAGATGGACTAATAGAGAAAGTCCCACACACTGCTAGAAGGCCAAATATTTTTTCAGAGCTAGATGCAGAAAAAAATTATATTCAGTTTGCAACCTGATGGAGGTCAGTATAGATGGACTAATAGAGAAAGTCCCACACACTGCTAGAAGGCCACATATTTTTTCAGAGGTAGATGCAGAAAAAAATATATTCCGTTTGCAACCTGATGGAGGTCTGTATAGATGGATTAATAGAACAAGTCCCACACACAGCTAGAAGCCCAATATTTTTTCAGAGGTAGATGCAGAAAAAAATATATTCAGTTTGCAACCTGATGGAGGTCAGTATAGATGGACTAATACAACAAGTCCCACACACAGCTAGAAGCCCAATATTTTTTCAGAGGTAGATGCAGAAAAAAATATATTCAGTTTGCAACCTGATGGAGGTCTGTATAGATGGATTAATAGAACAAGTCCCACACACAGCTAGAAGCCCAATATTTTTTCAGAGGTAGATGCAGAAAAAAATATATTCAGTTTGCAACCTGATGGAGGTCAGTATAGATGGACTAATACAACAAGTCCCACACACAGCTATAAGCCCAATATTTTTTCAGAGGTAGATGCAGAAAAAAATATATTCAGTTTGCAACCTGATGGAGGTCTGTATAGATGGATTAATAGAACAAGTCCCACACACAGCTAGAAACCCAATATTTTTTCAGAGGTAGATGCAGAAAAAAATATATTCCGTTTTCAACCTGATGGAGGTCAGTATAGATGGACTAATACAACAAGTCCCACACACAGATAGAAGCCCAATATTTTTTCAGAGCTAGATGCAGAAAAAAATTATATTCAATTTGCAACCTGATGGAGGTCAGTATAGATGGACTAATAGAATGATGCTATGCCCAAAAGATTTTACTTCACTAGGTGCAGTAAAAAAATTGGTATTCTATACACAGGTGGTATATCTTGCAACACAGATAGGCTACTCCACTGACTAACACACTCTGCAATAGGCCAAAAAGGATTAGCTTTGCTAGATTCAGCCAAATGCTGTGAAAAAAACTTGCACAGCACTGGCACAGACCTGCCTGGCAAAAACTGATAGGAACTGATGTAACCTAGTCCTGAAAAGGACTCCAATTACAATTAGTCTTTACTCCCACAATCTATCTATTTAAGAGCACAGACCTGCCTGATAAAAGTCGTAGGAAATGCTGTAACCTAGTCCTTAAAAGGACTGCAATCACAACTATTCCCTACTCCCAAGCTATCTGTAGATTTGTGCGAAAATTGGCTTGAAATTAACAAGGTATAGCGCACACAGCAACAGCGGTGCCATCTAACACGCAGCTGCAGCAGTGAGAAAATGGTGGCGACGGGGAAAATGGCTTGGTCTTATAGGGCAAGGACATGTGACATACACTGCCAATGACACATGCCCTTGCTTGTGTGAAAAAAAGCACTTCGTTCCGTGTGTGCGCTGCTGATAGGCTGACAGATTGCACCTCCCCACTGTAAATGCGGGAAAGAGAAAAGAAAAATGGAGATCTTCATTGTTCCTGCAGAGATCCATCCCCTGCCCCTCCCCCACCCCGCTGTACACTCAAACTGCGTATTAACATTAATTTTCATCATTACTGAGAAAAAATCCAGTTATGATTTTGGTGCACGAACAGTTATCGAACATAACCTCGAACAGCCGAATTTTTCTCAAATTGTTCGTGTTCGCCGAACGGCTCGAACACCGCCCAAAACAGCTCGAATTTGAGATTGGCGAACAGTTCGAGTAGAACAACGCTCATCTCTAATCAGGAGACACTATTACTGTTTTTCTTTACGGCAAAAGATGCCAAAAGCAGGATAATACAAATATTTGACCTGTGGAACTGCAAAACCACAGTTCTATTTCTCGGGCCTACACCAGACTATTTTCAACAGATATATTTGTGTCTGAACAATCAGGAGACACTATTACTGTTTTTCTTTACGGCAAAAAATGCAAAAAGCAGGATAATACAGATATTTGACCTGTGGAACTGCAAAACCACAGTTCTATTTCTCGGGCCTACACCAGACTATTTTCAACAGATATATTTGAGTCTGAACAATCAGGGAGACACTAAATATATTACAGGTTTTTTTTTTTGCGGCAAAAAATGCCAAAAGCAGGGTAATAGAGATTTTTTACCGTTGAACAGCAAAACCACAGTTATAATTTACTGGTGTATACCAGACTTTTTTAAATATATATATTTGCGGCTTAACAGTGAGCGACACACTCAAACTGTTTTTTTTAGATACAAATGGCCCAAAACTGGATAATACAGAGGTTTGAACCGTGGAATTGCAAAATCACACTTCTGTTTCTCTGGCCTACACCAGACAATTTGCAACAGATATATTTGTGTCTGAACAATCAGGTAGACACTATTACAGTTTTTTTTTACGGCAAAAAATGCCAAAAGCAGGATAATAGAGATTATTTACCGTGGAACAGCAAAACCACAGTTATAATTTACTGGTGTATCTGGTGTATACCAGACTTTTTTAAATAAATATATTTGCGACTGAACAGTGAGCGACACACTCAAACTGGGTTTTTTTAGGCACAAATGGCCCAAAAGTGGATAATACAGAGGTTTGAAACGGGGAACTGCAAAACCACACTTCTGTTTCTCTGGCCTACACCAGACTATTTTAAACAGATATATTTGTGTCTGAACTGTCACAGACACACTTTTTTTTGGGGGGGGACGGGACACCAAAAGGTTAATAAGACGGGTATTTTTACAGTGTGAAGGAGGAAAAAAAAAAGAGGATTTAGATGAAAAAAAAGGATTTTTCCAGGCCCCCGAGACCTGGAGCTAAGTCCAGCAATTTCAGCAACAGGAGCACACGGGACTGTAATGCAGTGTTTGCTGGTATAACCGCTGCGTCTCCTATACAGCCTGCTTGCCTGCCTGATATCTGGGATGGATATTAGTCCTGAGAAGGAATGTTTGTTTGATCTGGCAGCCTTTACAGACCCTACACTAACTATTTTGCAGTATATATCTCTCCCTAAATCTGCAGCGCTGTCCCTACACTGTCTGATCCCAGCCGTCTGTGTCCAAGTTGGCGGCGCCCGGTTTTAAATACTCAAAGTGACGATGTGCGGCCAGCCAATCAATGTAATGCCTACAACCAACATGGCTGCGGCATTACAGTGACTGGCTGGCAATCCCTGCATGTTCATTGGCTCTGTAAAGAGCGCCAAATATGCATGGCGGAGACCCGAGCTCCTGCCCGAGTAACCTGGAAATGCTTGGTGCTCGCCGAACATTCTGAGTAGCGTGATGCTCAGGCGAGTACCGAGCAGTGTCGAGCATGTTCGTTCAACACTACTTATGAACTGTGAAAACCTGAATAGGAAATCTAGCGCCTTCCATAAAATGACGCTAATGTTCAAGCGCGAGTTTAATAGCCAGCAACTCCCAATTTCCAACATCATAATTCAGTTCGGTTTCCGAAATTTTTTTCGAAAAGAAGGCACAAGGATGTACTCCATCCATGTTCTCATGAGACAAAACTGCTCCGACCCCCACCGATGAAGCATCGACCTTGACCAAAAAAGGCTTGGTCTCATCAGGCGGCATAAGGATAGGGGCAGAACTGAACCTCTCTTTGAGATACTCAAACGCTTCAATGGCCTCAGTAGTCCACTGGACCGTATTCGCACCTTTCCTGGTGAGATCGGTCAGAGGCTTAACAATTACAGAAAAATTCTTAATGAATTTCCTGTAATAATTGGCAAAATCCAAAAATCTCTGTATAGATTTCAAACCAATAGGCCTAGGCCATTCCTGCACAGCCTGAACCTTCACCGGGTCCATCTCAAAGCCCTCGCTGGAGACATTGTAACCCAAAAAACTAATTTTCTGCACAGCGAATTCACATTTCTCCAGCTAAGCAAAGAGTGAATTATCACTCAATAACTGCAAAACTTCACGTACACTCTGCCAATGGGACTCTAGATCTGGTGAATAAATCAAAATGTCATCAAAATACACAACCACATTCTTACCAATCAAAGGTCTCAGGATGTCATTAATAAGGTTCTGAAAAAATGCAGGTGCATTGGTAAGACCAAAAGGCATCACCAGATTCTGAAAATGACCTACCTGAGTGTTAAAAGCAGTTTTCCATTCATCACCTTCCTTCACTCGTAACAAATTGTATGCCCCCCGGAGATCAATTTTAGAGAACCATTTGGCCCCCACCAACTGGTTAAACAAGTCAGGAATTAACAGCAATGGGTAGGAATTGCGTACGGTAATCTTATTAATTTCACGAAAATCCAGACATGGACGTAAATCCCCGTCCTTTTTTTTAACAAAGAAAAATCCAACTGCCACAGGCGACTTAGAAGGTCTAATGTGACCAGCAGCCAGGCTAGTCTGTATGTACTCCTCCAAGGCCTTTCTTTCAGGGATAGTAAGATTAAACAAGCGACTCTTGGGAAGAGTAGCTCCAGGAACAAACTCAATGGCGCAATCATAGTCCCTATGAGGAGGTAAAACTTGCGACTCCTCCTCTGAAAAAACCCTCCAAAAATCTTGAATAGGTGCAGGTAATTCCCCTTTTTCCACAGCCGCAATGCGACCATTACAACATTTATCATAGCACTTCGGACTCCAAGACTTAATCACATTAGTAGACCAGTCCAGCAAAGTATTGTGCAGTTTTAACCAAGACAATCCTAGAACGACTGGAGAGGGTAAATTATCTAAAACAACCAAGTCCAAAATTTCTTGGTGAACTCCATTGATAGTGAGGGGAAATGCAGCAACTTTGTGAGTAATACATTTCAAGGGAGTGTTATCAATTGCAATCACAGAAATAGGTGATGACAAAGGTTTGGATTTCAATTTAAGGTTTTCCAAAAACCCTTTATCAATCACATTAAGTGTTGAACCACAATCCACAAATTCCTGAAATTCAATCAAATTTTCCTGCAAAGTAGTACTCCCAGAAAGAAATACTCCTGCAGAGCGTAAACAAGCTATACGGGCGCAACTGACCTTTTTTTTTCTTTACTTAAACGAAGCTCAAAATACTTAATCAAATGGTCAGCTTTACCACAATAAAGACAGAATCCTTCGGCGAACCTCCGGTCTCTTTCCTGAGAGGGGAGCGACTTCGCCCCAACCTCCATTGGTTCTCCGCCATCAGAGCAGATTTCCTGGGGACTAGGACCTGGCAATACAGGAGTCTTTACCTCATTCTGTCTAAATATTAGTCTCCTATCCACACGAACAGTTAATTGCATGGCATCCTGCAGAGTCTCAGGTGCGGGGAATGCAATTAGCAAATCCTTAACTCTTTCACTCAGACCAGCAAGAACTAGACATTTCAGAGCTGGATCATTCCATTTAACCTCTGAGGCCCATCTTCTGAAGTGTGTGCAATAATTTCCAACATCACCTGACCCATGATTCAAACGCCTGAGTTTTGCCTCAGCCGATGAGATTCAATCAGGATCATCATATAATACACCCATAGCAGAATAAAATTCTTCAACAGACCTTAAACATGGATCATTAGGCTGGAGAGAAAAGGCCCACCCCTGTGGTTCTTTGAGCAAAAGTGACATAATAAAACCAATGCACTGTGATTCATTCCCAGAGGACCTTGGTCTCAA
Source organism: Phyllobates terribilis (assembly GCF_046119375.1). Taxonomy (NCBI): domain Eukaryota; kingdom Metazoa; phylum Chordata; class Amphibia; order Anura; family Dendrobatidae; genus Phyllobates; species Phyllobates terribilis. The sequence continues at coordinate 403,012,877 of NW_027362761.1, read as the reverse complement.
GCGAAAATATAACAAACAAGCATTTTAAAAGGAAAAAAAATCTTGCTGTTTAACATAAAGAACATCAGGCAGTCCTACCTGGGGTTCCACAAAATGTGCTTCAGAACAGCTACTCACGTGTTGCTGGAGCTTGGCCACCTCCAGAGACAATCGCTGCAAGCGTTGAGCCAAATTCTGGACGGAAACCATACTGATCCACGAATTTCTTTCCTTTTAGTTTTTTTGGGCTGGACTTACTGTTATGATCTGCACCATGTACTAAGGAAAGATAAGGGAAAACTGTCCCTCTAGTAAAACTAAGCTGAATCCCTACGATGTAGCGGGCTGCCTGTTGCTAGCGAACAAACCAGCCTTAGTCCTCGGCTAGTCTGAACGAAGACCTATAGCATAAGGGGAGGGGTCCCTAAACGAACTAAGGACTGGGACAAAAATGGGACACCTTCTTAACAGAGAAGTTGTTGCAGAACACAAAAAGACAAACAGACAAAATAGTACTAGAGGTCCCAGAAGGACAAAACGAACTGACAGAGAAAGGCACAGAAGCACCTGGCTAGAGAAACAGTCAAACACTGAAGTTCAGCACAGCCAAAAGGGCGGAGCTGGAATATAAAGGCAGATGGTCACGTGACCGCAAAACACAAGATGGAAAATCAAACAGGAGGGTTCTAACTAGAGATGAGCATTGTTCTACTCGAACTGTTCGCCAATCTCAAATTCGAGCTGTTTTGGGCGGTGTTCGAGCCGTTCGGCGAACACGAACGATTTGAGAAAAATTCGGCTGTTCGAGGTTATGTTCGATAACTGTTCGTGCACCAAAATCATAACTGGATTTTTTCTCAGTAATGATGAAAATTAATGTTAATACGCAGTTTGAGTGTACAGCGGGGTGGGGGGAGGGGCAGGGGATGGATCTCTGCAGGAATAATGAAGATCTCCATTTTTTTTTCTCTTTCCCGCATTTGCAGTGGGGAGGTGCAGTCTGTCAGCCTATCAGCAGCGCACACATGGAGCGAACTGCTGTTTTTCACACAAGCAAGGGCATGTGTCATTGGCAGTGTATGTCACATGTCCTTGCCCTATAAGACCAAGCCATTTTCCCCGTCGCCACCATTTTCTCACTGCTGCAGCTGCGTGTTAGACGGCACCGCTGTTGCTGTGTGCGCTATACCTTGTTAATTTCAAGCCAATTTTCGCACAAATCTACAGATAGCTTGGGAGTAGGGAATAGTTGTGATTGCAGTCCTTTTAAGGACTAGGTTACAGCATTTCCTACGACTTTTATCAGGCAGGTCTGTGCTCTTAAATAGATAGATTGTGGGAGTAAAGACTAATTGTAATTGCAGTCCTTTTCAGGACAAGGTTACATCAGTTCCTATCAGTTTTTGCCAGGCAGGACTGTGCCAGTGCTGTGCAAGTTTTTTTCACAGCATTTGGCTGAATCTAGCAAAGCTAATCCTTTTTGGCCTATTGCAGAGTGTGTTAGTCAGTGGAGTAGCCTATCTGTGTTGCAAGATATAACACCTGTGTATAGAATACCAATTTTTTTACTGCACCTAGTGAAGTAAAATCTTTTGGGCATAGCATCATTCTATTAGTCCATCTATACTGACCTCCATCAGGTTGCAAATTGAATATAATTTTTTTCTGCATCTAGCTCTGAAAAAATATTTGGGCTTCTAGCAGTGTGTGGGACTTGCTCTATTAGTCCATCTATACTGACCTCCATCAGGTTACAAACTGAATATAATTTTTTTCTGCATCTAGCTCTGAAAAAATATTTGGCCTTCTAGCAGTGTGTGGGACTTTCTCTATTAGTCCATCTATACTGACCTCCATCAGGTTGCAAATTAAAAATAATTTTTATCTGCATCTAGATCTGAAAAAATATTTGGCCTTCTAGCAGTGTGTGGGACTTTCTCTATTAGTCCATCTATACTGACCTCCATCAGGTTGCAAATTAAAAATAATTTTTATCTGCATCTAGCTCTGAAAAAATATTTGGCCTTCTAGCAGTGTGTGGGACTTTCTCTATTAGTCCATCTATACTGACCTCCATCAGGTTGCAAATTAAAAATAATTTTTATCTGCATCTACCTCTGAAAAAATATTTGGGCTTCTAGCTGTGTGTGGGACTTGTTCTATTAGTCCATCTATACTGACCTCCATCAGGTTGCAAACTGAATATAATTTTTTTCTGCATCTAGCTCTGAAAAAATATTTGGCCTTCCAGCAGTGTGTGGAACTTTCTCTATTAGTCCATCTATACTGACCTCCATCAGGTTGCAAATTAAAAATATTTTTTTTTCTGTATCTACCTCTGAAAAAATATTGGGCTTCTAGCTGTGTGTGGGACTTGTTCTATTAATCCATCTATACAGACCTCCATCAGGTTGCAAACTGAATATAATTTTTTTCTGCATCTACCTCTGAAAAAATATTTGGGCTTCTAGCTGTGTGTGGGACTTGTTCTATTAGTCCATCTATACTGACCTCCATCAGGTTGCAAACTGAATATAATTTTTTTCTGCATCTAGCTCTGAAAAAATATTTGGCCTTCTAGCAGTGTGTGGGACTTTCTCTATTAGTCCATCTATACTGACCTCCATCAGGTTGCAAACTGAATATAATTTTTTTCTGCATCTAGCTCTGAAAAAATATTTGGCCTTCTAGCAGTGTGTGGGACTTGTTCTATTAGTCCACCTATACTGACCTCCATCAGGTTGCAAATTCAAAATAATTTTTTGTCTGCATCTAGCTCTGAAAAAATATTTGGCCTTCTAGCAGTGTGTGGGACTTTCTCTATTAGTCCATCTATACTGACCTCCATCAGGTTGCAAACTGAATATATTTTTTTTCTGCATCTACCTCTGAAAAAATATTTGGGCTTCTAGCTGTGTGTGGGACTTGTTCTATTAGTCCATCTATACTGACCTCCATCAGGTTGCAAATCAAATATAATTTTTTTCTCCATCTAACCTAGACAATAGTTTTGGCCTAATACCACAGTTTGGCCACTCAGCTCTGCTCGGTTCCCATCCATTGTTTTTTGGTGCAAACAACTCCAGAGTTGTGAATTAGTTAACCACCAAAATGAGTGGAAAAAGGCCTGCTGCTGGTGGAAAGGGGAATAGGCGTGTTGGGAAGGGGAAAAAAGGTTGTGTCCGTGGGGTAGGTGTTAAATCAACAGTAACATCTGCAGAAGAAAGACCATCTTCCAGCCAAACTAAAATGTCTACTTCTAGTGGACAATGTGATAAGATCCCTTTCTTACGGCCACGCCAATCGCTACAAATTCCAGATGAGGCACAAAAACAGCAGGTGCTTCAACGGATATCAAGTGCTCCTTTAAGTGGGCTCTCCTCCACATCAACTTCAACATCACAAATACTCCAGTCCTCAAAGGTGTCACCCCAATCGCACTTGCTTCCTCACAGCTCCCAAATCTCCAGCTGCCCGTCCTAGTATGAGGTAGAACAGATGGTTGAGTCTGCAGAGCTATTTACTCATACTATAGCCTGGGAATCAGAGGTCGACTCCAGCGCTTCTGTGAATCCAGACGAGGAAATGATCTGCACTGATGCCCAGAATCTTTATGAGTCGGATCCAGGACCAGACGCAGAAGGTTCTGACCATAATGTAGACCCTCATTCCCAAACTGTAACTCCTGTTGGTGGAGACAATGAGGAAGACGATGATGAGACTCAAATACCTGATTGGAGCGACAACTTTAGTTTTTTGTCATGGCAGGAACAGGTTGGCTCTGAGGACGACGGGTGTGATAACGCACAGGGTGATGATGATGAGGTTGGAGATCCCACTTACTGTCAACCCACAGTCAGCCAAGAGATGAGGTCAGCAGAGGAGGTGGAGGAAGATGCTAGTGACGACGAGGTCAGGTTGCGCCTTCCTGGACAGAGACGTAGTACTGGAAGCACGTCAACAACTGCACCCTCAAACACAACTCTGCCTCTCACCACAAGTCGTGGTGGCTCTTCAGGTCGCATGGGTGCTAAGCCTTGCATAGCCTGGGCATTTTTTCAGATCGATAAAGATGACCCAACTCGTGTTATCTGTAACATTTGTCAGCAAAAGCTAAGTAGAGGCCAAAAAATACATAGTTTGAGTACTTCATGCATGAACCGGCACATGGACATGAAGCATAAGTTGCAGTGGGAAGCTCAGTGTGCTACAATGCGGCCTAGCCGGCCGGGCCAACCACCGTCTGCCATATCTTGTGCATCCGCGGCCTCTTCATCCTCTGTGACTGGGGGGACAGCAGTCACACCTGTTTTGGGGCGCAGACCTGCCACCTCTTTACCCGCAACAGCCAGCATGATTGGCAGGTCATCATTTTCTTTGGAGGTGGTAACACCAGCTGGTGTTGAGCGCTGTCCGACATCGATAGCACCACCTTTGGATCAAGGCAACCTAACATGTCCGCCTGCATCTTCCTCACAGACCGGCAGTTTGCCGGGGACACACTTATCAACCCCGTCTAAGCACAATAGCCAGCCCTCGGTCCCTCAGATGTGGACAAGTAAAAGACCATTTCCTCCTAGCCATGAGAAAGCTAAGAGGTTGAATTTCACCATCTGCAAGCTCTTGGCTACAGAAATGCTGCCTTTCCGCCTGGTGGACACAGAGGATTTTCGAGACCTTATATCCGTCGCAGTGCCCCAGTACCAGATGCCCAGTCGGTACTACTTCTCAAAGAAAGGTGTGCCTGCGCTCCACCAGCATGTCGCACACAACATCACCGCTTCTTTGAGAAACTCTGTGTGTGACAGGGTGCATTTCACGACAGACACTTGGACGAGTAGGCATGGACAGGGGCGTTACATGTCGCTGACTGGGCACTGGGTAACTATGGTGACAGCAGGACAAGGGGCTGCTGTCCAAGTCTTGCCGTCCCCACGAGTTGTGCGTCAATCCTCTTTATGTCAAAGTTCCTCCACTGCTTCTGCCTCCTCAACCTCCTCTCGGTCTTCCACCTGCACCCAAAGCCTGTCTGGTCATGCCACAAGCTTTCTAACTGCGCAGAAGGGATCCTGCACACCTCCTTACTATGCTGGCAGTAGGGCTCAACGTCATCAGGCGGTTTTTACTTTCAAATGTCTGGGAAATGTGAGTCACACAGCTGAGGAGTTGTGGTCAGCTCTGGAGAACCAATTTCATGAATGGTTGTCTCCACTGGACCTGAAACCAGGGAAGGCCGTGTGCGACAATGCTGCAAACCTGGGTGCGGCCCTTCGCCGGGGCAATGTCACACACGTGCCTTGTATGGCTCACGCGTTGAACCTGGTTGTCCAGCAATTTTTAGCCCACTATCCCAGACTAGATGGCCTTCTGCAGAGGGCACGGTCGCTGTGTGCTCACTTCCGCCGTTCCCATCCCGCAGCTCAGCGACTTACATCTCTACAGAAGTCGTTGGGCCTGCCACTTCACCGGCTAAAATGAGATGTGCCTACCCGGTGGAATTCAACTCTGCACATGTTGCAGCGACTGTGGCAGCACCGACAAGCCCTGGTGCAATACGTTCTGACGAATAGCCTGGGCCAATGAGATCCAGAGGTGGGGCAAATCACGCTGGAGGAGTGGTCTCAGATCAGGGACCTATGCACCCTTCTGCACAGTTTTGAAATGGCGACGAAGATGTTTAGTGCTGACGATGCCATTATCAGCATGACTATTCCGGTGATTTACATGCTGGAGCACATGTTAAACAGAATTCGGAGTCAGGTGGTGGCACAAGAGGAGGTGGAGGAAGTAGAGGAGGAGGAGTTGTATGCGGAAGGGCTAACATCTGCAAGGTCCAGACGGTCGGAAGCACCAAGGCGGCAGGCATGTGAGGGTGGGGGAGATGGTTTTACCAGGGCGCATGGTAGCAGCCAAACTAGTGAGGAAGGTGCAGGAGCCCAGGAAGAAGTGGAGGACGAACTGATGGAAGACTCATCAGATGAGGGAGACCTTGATCACATTTCTGTTGTGCGAGGTTGGGGGGAGAGGACAGAGGAAGGAAGCATGATTGTTACCTCGCCACCAACACAACAGGGACTTGGTGCTCCTGGATGCGCAACACACATGAGTGCCTTCTTGCTGCACTACCTGCAACATGACCCTCGAATTGTGAGAATTAGAAATAATCCTGACTACTGGGTTGCCACACTGTTAGATCCCCGGTACAAAAGTAAATTTGCAGAAATTATTCCTGCCATAGAAAGGGATGCACGCATGCAGGAGTATCAGCAGAGACTGTTGCAGAATCTTACATGTGCTTTTCCACAAAATACCAGTGGTGCACGTAGTGAATCTCACAGTTCCAACTTGCCAACCGTGGGACCGTCAAGTGTTCAGCACTCAAACCGTAACAGAACCACAGTATCTGCTGGTAACATCAATTTTGCGGAATCATTTCACCACTTTTTTAGCCCATCCTTTGCAAGGCCACAGGAGACAAGAAGTCTGACACATAGTCAACGCCTAGAGACGATGGTACAGGAGTATCTCCAAGTAAACATTGAAGCCATGACTGTGTCACTGGACCCTTGCTCTTTTTGGGCTTCCAATCTGGATAAATGGCCGGAGCTAGCCACTTACGCCTTGGAGATCTTGTCATGCCCCGCAGCCAGCGTTCTGTCTGAACGTGTGTTCAGCGCTGCTGGTGGTGTGCTGACAGATAAGCGCACGCGGCTCTCCGCTGATAATGTAGACAGACTCACGTTCATAAAGATGAACAAATCATGGATCCGAAACAACTTTTCTACCCCTGTGTCATCCTGGGGAGAGTAAAAGCTTGATGATTGGTTAAAATCACCCTACCAACCGTTTTAAGCTTTCAAATTACTAATCATGTTTATCTGTATCTTGGCTGGAAAATAATTTGGGCTTTGTAGCAGTGTGCAGCACTGATTCTATTAGGCCATCTATAATAAGCTCCACCAGATTTAAAATTACTAATCATGTTTATCTGTATCTTGGCTGGAAAATAATTTGGGCTTTGTAGCAGTGTGCAGCACTGATCTTATTAGGCCATCTATACTAAGCTCCACCAGATTTAAAATTAGTAATAATTTTTAGCTGCATCTAGCCCGGAAAATAATTTTGGGGCTCCGAGATGAGCAAGACACATAAGTGCCTTCTTGCTGCACTACCTGCAACATGACCCTCATATTGTCAGAATTCAAAGTAATCATGACTACTGGGTTGCCACACTCTTAGATCCCCCAAACTTTTTGATCAACCTTTTCATTTTAATAAAGACCAAAAAAATGGTCATTTTTGAAATTATAAGCATTAGCAGGTTATTAGAAACTGAAATCAAACAGATTTCAACTCAAAACTTTATTCTAGGTGATGTTACATTTTCACATAGGACTAGTGTTGAGCCACCCCCGTAGTGTTCGAGTTCGGTTCGGTTCGTCGAACACCCGTGTGTTCGCCGAACTGTTCGTCGAACTGTTCGTCGAACACCTTCGAACACCGTTAAAACCAATGGCAGGCAAACAAAAACACATAGAAACACATAGAAAACACCTTCAAAGGTGTCCAAAAGCTGACAAACTGCTCAGAAGACATAACTAACACATGGAAAAGTGACAAGTACATATAGTCATGCGAAAATAAAAGAGGTGGAGGAGTAAAAGGAGGGGGAGACACAGATATAGGCATGTCATGCCCTTCTAAAATCCAAAAAGTGAGAAGCCGACACGGCCAGTCCGCTCCTGCCCGTGCCACCTCCGTGTCGCCGGGTTTGTGCCAGAGCCGCAGTGAACCCTGATGGCCAGCCCCCCTCTCCCAATACTGGTGCCTGTCCGCTGGTGGGTCGAGCGAGCCCCCCTGTGGTGGAGGCAGCTCTAAGCTTTTTAATTTAAATTGTCTCTCTAATTTGAATGAATACACTTTAAGTCCATTTACAAGGATCTATTGGAGGGCAAGTCTCATGCCAGCAGCCGCGTAATTCCAGCTCCAGTAGCGTCCACTAAAGCTGCTGCAGTTAAAAAGCTTTTATAAGGATTGAGCTCGGCTGTCCACCGCAAGGCATCCTACTGCCAGTCCCAGCCCCTATGCCTTGGGGTGCCTCCTGATGCTCTTCACTAAGTATCCCATGGTTCCGAAGCATTTCCTTTGAAAAAATTAAGTGTCTAAACTACAGGTGGTGTAGCTTGCTTAACATCCGGGATAATCCGCTGACTAGCAGACACTGCTACTAGGCACAAAGTATTTCCTGGGCTAGATGCAGTTAAAAATTTGTAATTAGATACTCTCGTTGGATGCTGAGAAAGCATTCCATAGAGTCTCCCGGCACGCCATATATGATTCTCTTAAAAAGCTTGGGGTAGGGGTCTAGGGGACCCTTTTATAGCCAAAATCACGGCCCTGTATCGCAATACGTCACCTAGGCTGAAGATAAATGGAACTGTAGCACCCTGAGGGCTCGGTTGCTACAGACGTATTGCACCTCACCCAGAGGTGTGATATCTCACTCTCAGGTAAGGATGGAGTGTTGATCAGGACCCGACACCTGCATGCATTACACCACATTGCCGTGGGGCAGGGCGACCAATATGCCCCTGAGATGGGCACGACAGTCCCTGTCCCTGGCTGGAGTGGGGGGAGGGAACACTGAGGAAGGGGAACCCGGTAGTGCAGGAGCAGGGAGGAAGCAGTTCCTGGGTGCATTGAGAAGGGAGTATAAAAGGTGGGCACCATCTTAGTTCAGTGCAGAGAAGTCTGAGCAGAAGTGGCAGGGAGCAGGATCTCTGCATGAGCTCTGCTCCGGAGGCGGGCCTAGTAACAGAGGCCCAGGCCTGGAAGAGGGAGAAGGAAGGAAGAGGAGCGGAGAAGGCTCCAGGAACGAGGAATGAAGGGATCCCAGGGGTGCGGACGGGCGAGTCGCCACCGCACGCCCGAATCCACCTGCGTGGAGGGGTCAGGCCAAAGGGGGAGACCGGTCCCCGAACTCGTGGAGGCAGGAAACGACCCTCAGCTAGAAACCGGAGGCTCTGACATTTTATGTGGCGCAGCCCCTCGCTACACCCACTAGGAAGGCACCACATAGGGTCAGGGAAACTGGCGCCAAGTTTACCAAGAGGAGGCCCGAGGCAGCCGGACAGAAGTGTTGGTAAGAAAGGCCAGACAAAGGACACACAAAGGGGGTCCTGTGAAGTGCTCCAAAGTTATCTGGGAGTTGTCTGAGCCCCTCACCTGGTGAGCACAGTACGACGTGGGCAGCCGTTACCTGCAGACGTGGTCTGGATAATAAGAACTGTGAGTAAAGGCCCTGAACTGCATCACTGACTCCGTGTCGTTACTGCTGCTGCCCTGCACCATCACCCCCATCCTCCGCATACACCGCCCTGACGCTATACTCCTCCCGTGGGGAGTTATGCTACGCTCTGCTGCACCCACAACACCAGCCTCAGCGGTCTGCCCTGTAGCGGCGGTTCACTCTGACCGCAATCCACGGGTGGCGTAGTCGTACATTTAAACATCAAAACCACATAAATAGTTCCGCCACTGGTTTGACCGCCCTGAGCCACGGAACCGGGTCGCCGCCACGAAGACTACAACCACCAGCATCCACCAAAAAGGGTCCGGCTCCGGGTGTCCCAAGGCCCAGGGGGTGCGTCAGAACATTTTCATCACCTTTCACAATCACCAATGGGACAAGGCAGGGATGTCCTCTGTCCCCTCTCTTATACATCCTAGTGACGGAGCACCTGCTCTCATCAATTCGCCATAACCCCAATATTAGGTGGATTGAGGTGGGAGGCACCGAGTACAAGTGCTCTCTATTTGCTGATGATGTCCTAGTATATATCACTCAATCACATATATCCATCCATGCTGTTATGGCTGAAATAGATCACTTTGTTACATGGTCAAATTTTAAAATCATTTGTCACGCTGTCTCAGTATACTGGAGGTCAGGGGCCTAAGCTGACCCTAAGCTGGGGCCCTGACTAATCCCTCAACCTGGAGGTACTGTTAAAGGTACAGAGGTCCAGGCCGCCAGCGTAACCCCTACCTCCTGAGGATCCCTGTACCTAAGTAATCTAGTCCTGAGAAGGACCCCGATCACAACAAAAGGGGACAAGTAATAATATGCCCACACACAGTACTTAGACGAACGAGACAGTACAAGGGAAAAACCAAAACCACCTTGCATACAAAAACTACACAACTACAACAGAGGGAACACCAACGGGAAAGGAGATAAATGATAAAGCGAGGAAGGGAAGAAACACTCCAAATACACTTATCTCAGAAACTCCAAATATCACGATCCGCTCTGTTAGTCTGTATGAAATGCTTTCACCGACACTTCCCAAACAGACCAGCAGGCATTTGAAGGAGTCTCACTAAATCAACATTGATTGCAGCTGGGCGAGGCTGGACCTCGTCTAGCACAGAGAGAGAGAGAATTAACTCCCTCACTGCCAAAAACACAAAGCACCAAAAAGTCAGCTGCGAGAAGTCAGGCTGTGTAATCGTGACGATCTTCGTGGCGACACACCCGTGACAGTACCCCCCCTTCTACGAGGGGTCTCCGGACCCTCAGGGCCAGGTTTATCCGGGTGAGTCGTGTGGAAGGCCCGAACTAATCAGTCTGCGTTAATATCCGACGCAGGAACCCACATCCTCTCCTCAGGACCATACCCTTTCCAATGAACCAGGTACTGAAGGGACCGGCGATTAAAACGTGAATCGATGACCCTTGATACCTGGAACTCCAAGTTACCATTGACCACCACTGGAGGGGGAGGTAAAGGTGACGGTACCACCGGCGCCACATACCTCTTAAGCAACGATCTGTGGAACACGTTGTGAATTTTAAACGTAGGGGGGAGGTCAAGACGGAATGCCACCGGATTAATAATAGAACTGATTCTGTACGGCCCGATGAACCTGGGACCCAGTTTCCAGGAGGGAACCTTAAGTTTAATATTCCTGGTAGACAACCATACCCGATCGTTCACACTTAGGTCCGGACCAGACACTCTCCTCCTATCAGCCATACGTTTGTATCGGTTCCCCATAGTATTCAGATTCTTCAGCACCCCTCTCCATACTGAAGCGAGTGATGAGGAAAATCGTTCCTCCTCAGGAACCCCCGAAGAGCCCCCCCTACTGAAAGTACAAAACTGGGGGTGAAAACCATATGCCCCAAAAAACGGGGACTTACCAGTGGACTCGCTTCGCCTATTATTAAGAGCAAACTCTGCCAGAGGTAAGAAAGAAGCCCAGTCCTCCTGGTTCTCTGACACAAAACACCGGAGATATGTCTCCAAGCTCTGGTTCATACGTTCCGTCTGACCATTGGTCTGAGGGTGAAAAGCCGATGAGAATGACAAATGCATCCCCCGCCGTGCACAAAACGCCTTCCAAAACTTGGACACAAACTGAGACCCCCGATCAGACACCACATCGGAGGGTACCCCGTGAAGCCTCACAATCTCCCCAATGAACACCTGCGCAAGAGTTTTAGCATTAGGGAGAGCCGGAAGAGCGATAAAATGTGCCATCTTGCTGAACCTGTCCACTACAACGAGTATGACCGTTTTACCCGAAGACGGAGGGAGGTCCGTAATAAAGTCCATAGACAGATGAGTCCAAGGACGCTCCGGGATCTTCAAAGGTAAGAGGGCCCCAGACGGACGGGTATGTGAGGTCTTAGAGCGCGCACAAACCCCACAGGACGCGACAAAAGTTACCACCTCCTTATGTAAGTTAGGCCACCAAAACCGACGCGAGAGGAGATCCACAGTTGCTTTACTCCCCGGGTGTCCTGCCAAAACTGAGTTATGGTGTGCCTCGATCACCTTTTGTCGCAACTGATCTGGAACAAACAGTCTCCCCGGAGGTCCAACAGGGGCATCCCCCTGAGCCTCCAATACCTCCTCCTCCAGCTCAGAGCATACTGCCGAAACCACCACCCCCTCCTGAAGGATAGGAATCGGGTCGTCCGTATTCCCGGCCCCAGGGAAACTACGAGATAAGGCATCCGCCTTTACATTTTTTGACCCAGGACGATATGTAACGACAAAATTAAACCTGGTAAAAAACAATGACCACCTAGCTTGTCTGGGATTCAGACGTTTCGCGGACTCCAGATATAGCAGGTTCTTGTGATCGGTGATGACGGTGACCGGATGGACTGCCCCCTCCAAAAAATGGCGCCACTCCTCAAAAGCTAACTTAATGGCCAAGAGTTCCCTATTGCCGACATCGTAATTCCTCTCAGCGGACGACAATTTTTTAGAGAAAAAGGCGCACGGATGCCACTTACCAGGGGACGAACCCTGTGACAATACTGCTCCCACCCCTACCTCGGAAGCGTCTACCTCTACAATGAATGGCTGTGACGCATCAGGTTGAATGAGTATGGGTGCCGAGGCAAAACATTTTTTCAAGGAGGAGAATGCTTGACAAGCCTTGTCAGACCACCTAGAAAAATCCGTCCCCTTTTTAGTCATGTCTGTGAGAGGCTTAACCATGGACGAGAAATTACGAATGAACTTCCGGTAATAGTTAGCAAACCCCAGGAAACGTTGTAGTGCCTTAAGATTCTCTGGCCGATCCCACTCAAGAACTGCCCGCACTTTCCCAGGGTCCATACGAAAACCGGACGCTGAAACCAGGAAGCCTAAAAACTGGAGTTCCTGTACGGCGAACACACACTTTTCCCATTTGGCATACAGTTTATTATCCCGCAAGATCTGTAACACCTGCCTAACGTGCTCCTGATGAGACACCAGATCCGGCGAGTAAATTAAGATATCATCCAGATATATGACAACAAACTGTCCCACCAGGCGGCGAAAAATGTCATTAACAAAGTGTTGGAACACCGCCGGGGCATTAGTCAGACCAAATGGCATGACAAGGTTCTCATAATGCCCCTCCGGAGTGTTAAACGCCGTCTTCCACTCATCCCCCTCCTTCATCCAAATCAGATTGTACGCCCCCCTGAGATCCAACTTAGAGAACCATTTGGCGCCCACGATCTGATTAAAGAGATCGGGAATAAGTGGGAGTGGATACGGATCTCGGACCGTAATCCGATTAAGTTCACGGAAATCCAGGCAAGGGCGTAGGCCTCCATCTTTCTTCTTAACAAAGAAGAACCCCGCAGCCACCGGTGAAGATGAAGGTCTAATATGCCCCTTAGCCAGACTTTCTGAAATATAATCCTTCATGGCCTGCCTCTCAGGACCAGAAAGGTTATACAACCTAGCTTTAGGTAACTTGGCCTCAGGGAGCAGTTTTACAGAACAGTCATACTCGCGATGAGGAGGTAGTTCCTGACACCCTTTCTCCGAGAATACATCCTCAAAGTCCGCCAGAAATGGAGGTAAGACCCAAGGAGTAACCGCACCGATGACCGTGTTCATGCAGTTTTTATTACAGAATTTACTCCATTGGCTTATCTCTCTGGTTTGCCAATTAATAACCGGGTTATGCTTAGTTAACCAAGGAAGGCCCAACACTATAGGAGTGGGAAGACCCTCCAACACGTAGCAAGACAACAGTTCTTTATGTATCGCCCCCACCTGAAGTTTTACGTCATGCACAGCTTGCAAAAAACTTCCCTGACCGAGAGGCCTGGCATCGATCGAGAATATGGGGATGAGTTTAGCCAACTCACTCAATCGCATACCTTGAACCCGGGCAAACCGAGCATCAACCAGATTAGCCCCGGCCCCACTATCCAGAAGAACAGATATCCTCTCAGTTCTCGTACCCACCACCACCTCCGCCGGTACGAGAAAGTGAGACGAACCTAGGGACGAAATACATACTCCCAGATTGCCGTCCACCACACAACCTGGGATCAACAGTTTTCCGACGACTCTTCACTCTGCAAGGGACGGGATGGACACCCCCCAATAAAATGTCCCTTTCTCCCGCAGAAGAAACACCTTCCTGTCTTATGGCGCACCACCGGTACCCTCCCCCGAAATGATGTCCCTCCTAATTGCATAGGCTCCTCTGGACTGACCAGGGGAACCACCATATGAGGGGACCTTGTAGGAGGTGGAGTCATCACAGGGGGTCGAGTTATCCCGCACCTCTCCCGAAGCCGTCTGTCAACGCGAATAGCAAGGGCCATAGCGGCTTCCAGTGACGCGGGAGAGTCATACTGTGCCAACACATCCTGTAATTTGTCGGATAAACCATGACAAAACTGGCTCCTAAGAGCCGGGTCATTCCACTGGGTGTCCGTGGCCCACCTACGGAACTCCGAACAGAATTCCTCCGCCGGACGATCTCCCTGCTGGATCCTACGTAACTTAGACTCAGCAAGGGAGATCCGATCTGGGTCATCATATACGAGTCCCAGAGCAGCGAAAAACCTATCCACTGACTGGAGAGCCGGGGAGCCCGGGGGAAGAGAGAACGCCCAAGATTGTGGGTCCCCTTGTAGGAGCGAGATGACAATTCCCACCCTTTGTTCTTCACTCCCCGATGACCGAGGCCGCAGCCGAAAGTACAACTTGCATGCCTCCCGGAAAACAAAAAACTTGTCCTGCCCCCCAGTGAACCTGTCAGGGAGAGCTACTTTAGGTTCTGGTCCGGCTTGCTCCTGAGGATGCAAAACCTTGGACCTAACGTCCGCCAGCTCCATGGACAAACTCTGCAACTGCCGAGCTAGACCGGCTACTGGATCCATGGTAGCTGGAGAAAAACTAAGTGGGTCGGTGAAAATGTCACGCTGTCTCAGTATACTGGAGGTCAGGGGCCTAAGCTGACCCTAAGCTGGGGCCCTGACTAATCCCTCAACCTGGAGGTACTGTTAAAGGTACAGAGGTCCAGGCCGCCAGCGTAACCCCTACCTCCTGAGGATCCCTGTACCTAAGTAATCTAGTCCTGAGAAGGACCCCGATCACAACAAAAGGGGACAAGTAATAATATGCCCACACACAGTACTTAGACGAACGAGACAGTACAAGGGAAAAACCAAAACCACCTTGCATACAAAAACTACACAACTACAACAGAGGGAACACCAACGGGAAAGGAGATAAATGATAAAGCGAGGAAGGGAAGACACACTCCAAATACACTTATCTCAGAAACTCCAAATATCACGATCCGCTCTGTTAGTCTGTATGAAATGCTTTCACCGACACTTCCCAAACAGACCAGCAGGCATTTGAAGGAGTCTCACTAAATCAACATTGATTGCAGCTGGGCGAGGCTGGACCTCGTCTAGCACAGAGAGAGAGAGAATTAACTCCCTCACTGCCGAAAACACAAAGCACCAAAAAGTCAGCTGCGAGAAGTCAGGCTGTGTAATCGTGACGATCTTTGTGGCGACACACCAGTGACATCAATGCAGCGAAGTCTGAGGCCCTCGATGTCTCCCTCCCCAAATCCATATAGGATTCCATCCAGTCCAACTTTCCCTTTGCCTGTCCCTCACAGGGTATCAAATACTTAGGAATTCCTATTCATAGAGACCTCTCCCATCTATGTTATCTTAATTTTGGGCCCTTTATTGAACAACTCCATACAGACCACGGTTGGCAAGTTAGAACTGTAAGATTCACTACGTGAACCGCTGGTGTTTTGTGGAAAAGCACATGTACACTGCGTTCCAAATTATTATGCAAAAAGTGTTTAGGAGTGATAAGGGAAGAATTTGTTTGTTTGTCAGTTAAACTCATTGATGGTGATGTGTGTCAGGGCTCTTTATATCACTGTAAGCAATTGCAGACACCTGTGCTAATTAGTTTGGCAGGTGTGTCCAATGAAAGGCAAGACTACTTAAGAAGGCTCTCTCACATTATTAAGCAGCCTACATTTTCTGCCAAAATGGGAAAGAAAAAGGATGTGTCGGCTGCTGAGAAGCAACAAATTGTGGAGTGTTTAGGTCAAGGCATGACTACAATCAACATTGTGCGATGATCAGGATGAAGTGTCTTGGCAATCAAGAAGTATGTAGCTGATTCACAGTACACACGTGTGCGTGCTGATAAGGGCAAATTGAGGACTCTTTCCTACAGGCAATTACGTCAGGTTGAAAGAGCAGCGGCAAAAAAGCCTTGTCATAGCAGCAGACAAGTTTTTGAAGCTGCTTGTGCCTCCAACGTCCCCCGAACAACAAGATGCAGGGTCCTTCAGAGGTTTGCAGCTGTGCATACGCCATCCTGTCGACCTCCTCTATCCACTTCACACAAGCAGAAACGGCTCCAGTGGGCCAAACATTACATGAAGACTGATTTCAAAACTGTTTTGTTCACGGATGAGTGCCGTGCAGCGCTCGATGGTCCAGATGGATGGAGTGGAAGATGGCTGGTTGATGGACACCCCACGCAAACACGGCTACAGCGCCAACAAGGAGGAGGTGGAGTAATGTTTTGGGCTGGAATCATGGGGAGAGAGATTGTCGGCCCCTTTAGGATCCCTGAAGGCGCTAAAGATGAACTCCATAATGTATGTGGATTTTCTCAAACAGCACTTCCTGCCATGGTTCAAGAAGAAGAACCGTGTATTTCACAGCAAGATCATTTTTCTGCATGATAATGCACCATCTCATGCTGCACATAAAACATCTGCATCTCTGGCTGATATGGGCATAAAAGGGGACAAACTTATGGTGTGACCCCCATGCTCCCCTGACCTCTACCCCATTCAGAACCTTTGGAGCATCATTAAAAGGAGTGTCTATGATGGCGGGAGGCAGTTCACATCTAAGCAACAGCTCTGGGAGGGTATTCTGTCCTCATGCAAAACAATTGAAGCAGAAACCATCCAAAACCTGACAAATTCAATGGACGAGAGAGTTCAGAAGCTCCTTTCGAACAAGGGGTCCTATGTGAAAATGTAACATCACCTAGAATAAAGTTTTGAGTTGAAAACTGTTTGATTTCAGTTTCTAACAACCTGCTAATGCTTATAATTTCAAAAATGACCATTTTTTTGGTCTTTATTAAAATGAAAAGGTTGATCGAAAAGTTTGGGGGATCTAAGAGTGTGGCAACCCAGTAGTCATGATTACTTCGAATTCTGACAATATGAGGGTCATGCTGCAGGTAGTGCAGCAAGAAGGCACTTATGTGTCTTGCGCATCTCGGAGCCCCAAAATTATTTTCCGGGCTAGATGCAGCTAAAAATTATTTTTAATTTTAAATCTGGTGAAGCTTTAGTATAGATGGCCTAATAGGATCAGTGTTGCACACTGCTACAAAGCCCAAATTATTTTCCAGTCAAGATACAGATAAACATGATTAGTAATTTGAAAGCTTAAAACGGTTGGTAGGGTGATTTTAACCAATCATCAAGCTTTTACTCTCCCCAGGATGACACAGGGGTAGAAAAGTCGTTTCGGATCCATGATTTGTTCATCTTTATGAACGTGAGTCTGTCTACATTATCAGTGGAGAGCCGCGTGCGCTTATCTGTCAGCACACCACCAGCAGCGCTGAACACACGTTCAGACAGAACGCTGGCTGCGGGGCATGACAAGATCTCCAAGGCGCAAGTGGCTAGCTCCGGCCATTTATCCAGATTGGAAGCCCAAAAAGAGCAAGGGTCCAGTGACACAGTCGTGGCTTCAATGTTTACTTGGAGATACTCCTGTACCATCGTCTCTAGGCGTTGACTATGTGTCAGACTTCTTGTCTCCTGTGGCCTTGCAATGGATGGGCTAAAAAAGTGGTGAAATGATTCCGCAAAATTGATATTACCAGCAGATACTGTGGTTCTGGTACGGTTTGAGTGGTTCTTGACGGTCCCACGGTTGGCAAGTTGGAACTGTGAGATTCACTACGTGCACCACTGGTATTTTGTGGAAAAGCACATGTAAGATTCTGCAACAGTCTCTGCTGATACTCCTGCATGCGTGCATCCCTTTCTATGGCAGGAATAATTTCTGCAAATTTACTTTTGTACCGGGGATCTAACAGTGTGGCAACCCAGTAGTCAGGATTATTTCTAATTCTCACAATTCGAGGGTCATGTTGCAGGTAGTGCAGCAAGAAGGCACTCATGTGTGTTGCGCATCCAGGAGCACCAAGTCCCTGTTGTGTTGGTGGCGAGGTAACAATCATGCTTCCTTCCTCTGTCCTCTCCCCCCAACCTCGCACAACAGAAATGTGATCAAGGTCTCCCTCATCTGATGAGTCTTCCATCAGTTCGTCCTCCACTTCTTCCTGGGCTCCTGCACCTTCCTCACTAGTTTGGCTGCTACCATGCGCCCTGGTAAAACCATCTCCCCCACCCTCACATGCCTGCCGCCTTGGTGCTGCCGACCGTCTGGACCTTGCAGATGTTAGCCCTTCCGCATACAACTCCTCCTCCTCTACTTCCTCCACCTCCTCTTGTGCCACCACCTGACTCCGAATTCTGTTTAACATGTGCTCCAGCATGTAAATCACCGGAATAGTCATGCTGATAATGGCATCGTCAGCACTAAACATCTTCGTCGCCATTTCAAAACTGTGCAGAAGGGTGCATAGGTCCCTGATCTGAGACCACTCCTCCAGCGTGATTTGCCCCACCTCTGAATCTCGTTGGCCCAGGCTATACGTCAGAACGTATTGCACCAGGGCTTGTCGGTGCTGCCACAGTCGCTGCAACATGTGCAGAGTTGAATTCCACCGGGTAGGCACATCGCATTTTAGCCGGTGAAGTGGCAGGCCCAACGACTTCTGTAGAGATGTAAGTCGCTGAGCTGCGGGATGGGAACGGCGGAAGTGAGCACACAGCGACCGTGCCCTCTGCAGAAGGCCATCTAGTCTAAAAATTGCTGGACAACCAGGTTCAACACGTGAGCCATACAAGGCACGTGTGTGACATTGCCCCGCGAAGGGCCGCACCCAGGTTTGCAGCATTGTCGCACACGGCCTTCCCTGGTTTCAGGTCCAGTGGAGACAACCATTCATGAAATTGGTTCTCCAGAGCTGACCACAACTCCTCAGCTGTGTGACTCACATTTCCCAGACATTTCAATGTAAAAACCGCCTGATGACGTTGAGCCCTACTGCCAGCATAGTAAGGAGGTGTGCAGGATCCCTTCTGCGCAGTTAGAAAGCTTGTGGCATGACCAGACAGGCTTTGGGTGCAGGTGGAAGACCGAGAGGAGGTTGAGGAGGCAGAAGCAGTGGAGGAACTTTGACATAAAGAGGATTGACGCACAACTCGTGGGGACGGCAAGACTTGGACAGCAGCCCCTTGTCCTGCTGTCACCATAGTTACCCAGTGCCCAGTCAGCGACATGTAACGCCCCTGTCCATGCCTACTCGTCCAAGTGTCTGTGGTGAAATGCACCCTGTCACACACAGAGTTTCTCAAAGAAGCGGTGATGTTGTGTGCGACATGCTGGTGGAGCGCAGGCACACCTTTCTTTGAGAAGTAGTGCCGACTGGGCATCTGGTACTGGGGCACTGCGACGGACATAAGGTCTCGAAAATCCTCTGTGTCCACCAGGCGGAAAGGCAGCATTTCTGTAGCCAAGAGCTTGCAGATGGTGAAATTCAACCTCTTAGCTTTCTCATGGCTAGGAGGAAATGGTCTTTTACTTGTCCACATCTGAGGGACCGAGGGCTGGCTATTGTGCTTAGACGGGGTTGATAAGGGTGTCCCCGGCAAACTGCCGGTCTGTGAGGAAGATGCAGGCGGACATGTTAGGTTGCCTTGATCCAAAGGTGGTGCTATCGATGTCGGACAGCGCTCAACACCAGCTGGTGTTCCCACCTCCAAAGAAAATGATGACCTGCCAATCACGCTGGCTGTTGCGGGTAAAGAGGTGGCAGGTCTGCGCCCCAAAACAGGTGTGACTGCTGTCCCCCCAGTCACAGAGGATGAAGAGGCCGCGGATGCACAAGATATGGCAGACGGTGGTTGGCCCGGCCGGCTAGGCCGCATTGTAGCACACTGAGCTTCCCACTACAACTTATGCTTCATGTCCATGTGCCGGTTCATGCATGAAGTACTCAAACTATGTATTTTTTGGCCTCTACTTAGCTTTTTCTGACAAATGTTACAGATAACACGAGTTGGGTCATCTTTATCGATCTTAAAAAATGCCCAGGCTATGCAAGGCTTAGCACCCATGCGACCAGAAGAGCCACCACGACTTGTGGTGAGAGGCAGAGTTGTGTTTGAGGATGCAGTTGTTGACGTGCTTCCAGTACTACGTCTCTGTCCAGGAAGGCGCAACCTGACCTCGTCGTCACTAGCATCTTCCTCCACCTCCTCTGCTGACCTCATCTCTTGGCTGACTGTGGGTTGACAGTAAGTGGGATCTCCAACCTCATCATCATCCCCCTGTGTGTTATCACACCCGTCGTCCTCAGAGCCAACCTGTTCCTGCCCTGACAAAAAACTAAAGTTGTCGCTCCAATCAGGTATTTGAGTCTTATCATCGTCTTCCTCATTGTCTCCACCAACAGGAGTTACAGTTTGGGAATGAGGGTCTACATTATGGTCAGAACCTTCTGCGTCTGGTCCTGGATCCGACTCATAAAGATTCTGGGCATCAGTGCAGATCATTTCCTCGTCTGGATTCACAGAAGTGCTGGAGTCGACCTCTGATTCCCAGGCTATAGTATGAGTAAACAGCTCTGCAGACTCAACCATCTGTTCTACCTCATACTCAGACGGGCAGCTGGAGATTTGGGAGCTGTGAGGAAGCAAGTGCGATTTGGGTGACACCTTTGAGGACTGGAGTATTTGTGATGTTGAAGTTGATGTGGAGGAGAGCCCACTTAAAGGAGCACTTGATATCCGTTGAAGCACCTGCTGTTTTTGTGCCTCATCTGGAATTTGTAGCGATTGGCGTGGACGTAAGAAAGGGATCTTATCACATTGTCCGCTAAAAGAAGTAGACATTTTAGTTTGGCTGGAAGATGGTCTTTCTTCTGCAGATGTTACTGTTGCTTTAACACCTACCCCACGGACACAACCTTTTTTCCCCTTCCCAACACGCCTATTCCCCTTTCCACCAGCAGCAGGCCTTTTTCCACTCATTTTGGTGGTTAACTAATTCACAACTCTGGAGTTGTTTGCACAAAAAAACAATGGATGGTAACCGAGCAGAGCTGAGTGGCCAAACTGTGGTATTAGGCCAAAACTATTGGCTGGGTTAGATGCAGAAAAAAATTATATTCAATTTGCAACCTGATGGAGGTCAGTATAGATGGACTAATACAACAAGTCCCACACACAGCTAGAAGCCCAATATTTTTTCAGAGGTAGATGCAGAAAAAAATATATTCAGTTTGCAACATGATGGAGGTCAGTATAGATGGACTAATAGAGAAAGTCCCACACACTACTAGAAGGCCAAATATTTTTTCAGAGCTAGATGCAGAAAAAAATTATATTCAGTTTGCAGCCTGATGGAGGTCTGTATAGATGGATTAATAGAACAAGACCCACACACAGCTAGAAGCCCAATATTTTTTCAGAGGTAGATGCAGAAAAAAATATATTCAGTTTGCAACCTGATGGAGGTCAGTATAGATGGATTAATACAACAAGTCCCACACACAGCTAGAAGCCCAATATTTTTTCAGAGGTAGATGCAGAAAAAAATATATTCAGTTTGCAACCTGATGGAGGTCAGTATAGATGGACTAATACAACAAGTCCCACACACAGCTAGAAGCCCAAATATTTTTTCAGAGGTACTGTAGATGCAGATAAAAATTATTTTTAATTTGCAACCTGATGGAGGTCAGTATAGATGGACTAATAGAGAAAGTCCGACACACTACTAGAAGGCCAAATATTTTTTCAGAGGTAGATGCAGAAAAAAATATATTCAGTTTGCAACCTGATGGAGGTCAGTATAGATGGACTAATACAACAAGTCCCACACACAGCTAGAAGACCAAATATTTTTTCAGAGGTACTGTAGATGCAGATAAAAATTATTTTTAATTTGCAACCTGATAGAGGTCAGTATAGATGGACTAATAGAGAAAGTCCGACACACTACTAGAAGGCCAAATATTTTTTCAGAGCTAGATGCAGAAAAAAATTATATTCAGTTTGCAACCTGATGTAGGTCAGTATAGATGGATTAATAGAACAAGACCCACACACAGCTAGAGGCCCAATATTTTTTCAGAGGTAGATGCAGAAAAAAATATATTCAGTTTGCAACCTGTTGGAGGTCAGAATAGATGGACTAATACAACAAGTCCCACACACAGCTAGAATCCCAAATATTTTTTCAGAGGTACTGTAGATGCAGATAAAAATTATTTTTAATTTGCAACCTGATGGAGGTCAGTATAGATGGACTAATAGAGAAAGTCCGACACACTACTAGAAGGCCAAATATTTTTTCAGAGGTAGATGCAGAAAAAAATATATTCAGTTTGCAACCTGATGGAGGTCAGTATAGATGGACTAATACAACAAGTCCCACACACAGCTAGAAGCCCAAATATTTTTTCAGAGGTACTGTAGATGCAGATAAAAATTATTTTTAATTTGCAACCTGATGGAGGTCAGTATAGATGGACTAATAGAGAAAGTCCGACACACTACTAGAAGGCCAAATATTTTTTCAGAGCTAGATGCAGAAAAAAATTATATTCAGTTTACAACCTGATGGAGGTCTGTATAGATGGATTAATAGAACAAGACCCACACACAGCTAGAAGCCCAATATTTTTTCAGAGGTAGATGCAGAAAAAAATATATTCAGTTTGCAACCTGATGGAGGTCAGTATAGATGGACTAATACAACAAGTCCCACACACAGCTAGAAGCCCAATATTTTTTCAGAGGTAGATGCAGAAAAAAATATATTCAGTTTGCAACCTGATGGAGGTCAGTATAGGTGGACTAATAGAACAAGTCCCACACACTGCTAGAAGGCCAAATATTTTTTCAGAGCTAGATGCAGAAAAAAATTATATTCAGTTTGCAACCTGATGGAGGTCAGTATAGATCGATTAATAGAACAAGACCCACACACAGCTAGAAGCCCAATATTTTTTCAGAGCTAGATGCAGAAAAAAATTAGATTCAGTTTGCAACCTGATGGAGGTCAGTATAGATGGACTAATAGAATGATGCTATGCCCAAAAGATTTTACTTCACTAGGTGCAGTAAAAAAATTGGTATACTATACACAGGTGGTATATCTTGCAACACAGATAGGCTACTCCACTGACTAACACATCCTGCAATAGGCCAAACAGGATTAGCTTTGCTAGATTCAGCCAAATGCTGTGAAAAAAACTTGCACAGCACTGGCACAGATGTAACCTAGCCCTCAAAAGGACTGCAATTACAATTAGTCTTTACTCCCACAATCTATCTATTTAAGAGCACAGACCTGCCTTATAAAAGTCGTAGGAAATGCTGTAACCTAGTCCTTAAAAGGACTGCAATCACAACTATTCCCTACTCCCAAGCTATCTGTATATTTGTGCGAAAATTGGCTTGAAATTAACAAGGTATAGCGCACACAGCAACAGCGGTGCCGTCTAACACGCAGCTGCAGCAGTGAGAAAATGGTGGCGACGGGGAAAATGGCTTGGTCTTATAGGGCAAGGACATGTGACATACACTGCCAATGACACATGCCCTTGCTTGTGTGAAAAAAAGCACTTCGCTCCGTGTGTGCGCTGCTGATAGGCTGACAGATTGCACCTCCCCACTGTAAATGCGGGAAAGAGAAAAAAAAATGGAGATCTTCATTGTTCCTGCAGAGATCCATCCCCTGCCCCTCCCCCCACCCCGCTGTACACTCAAACTGCGTATTAACATTAATTTTCATCATTACTGAGAAAAAATCCAGTTATGATTTTGGTGCACGAACAGTTATCGAACATAACCTCGAACAGCCGAATTTTTCTCAAATTGTTCGTGTTCGCCGAACGGCTCGAAAACCGCCCAAAACAGATCGAATTTGAGATTGGCGAACAGTTCGAGTAGAACAACGCTCATCTCTACATAGGACCCCTTGTTCGAAAGGAGCTTCTGAACTCTCTCGTCCATTGAATTTGTCAGGTTTTGGATGGTTTCTGCTTCAATTGTTTTGCATGAGGACAGAATACCCTCCCAGAGGTGTTGCTTAGATGTGAACTGCCTCCCGCCATCATAGACACTCCTTTTGATGATGCTCCAGAGGTTCTGAATGGGGTAGAGGTCAGGGGAGCATGGGGGTCACACCATAAGTTTGTTCCCTTTTATGCCCATATCAGCCAGAGATGCAGATGTTTTATGTGCAGCATGAGATGGTGCATTATCATGCAAAAAAATTATCTTGCTGTGAAATACACGGTTCTTCTTCTTGAACCATGGCAGGAAGTGCTGTTTGAGAAAATCCACATACATTATGGAGTTCATCTTTAGCGCCTTCAGGGATCCTAAAGGGGCCGACAATCTCTCTCCCCATGATTCCAGCCCAAAACATTACTCCACCTCCTCCTTGTTGGCGCTGTAGCCGTATTTGCGTGGGGTGTCCATCAACCAGCCATCTTCCACTCCATCCATCTGGACCATCGAGCGCTGCACGGCACTCATCCGTGAACAAAACAGTTTTGAAATCAGTCTTCATGTAATGTTTAGCCCACTGGAGCCGTTTCTGCTTGTGTGAAGTGGATAGAGGAGGTCGACAGGATGGCGTATGCACAGCTGCAAGCCTCTGAAGGACCCTGCATCTTGTTGTTCGGGGGACGTTGGAGGCACCAGCAGCTTCAAAAACTTGTCTGCTGCTATGACAAGGCTTTTTTGCCACTGCTCTTTTAACCTGACGTAATTGCCTGTAGGAAAGAGTCCTCAATTTGCCCTTATCAGCACGCACACGTGTGTACTGTGAATCAGCTACATACTTCTTGATTGCCAAGACACTTCATCCTGATCATCGCACAATGTTGATTGTAGTCATGCCTTGACCTAAACACTCCGCAATTTGTTGCTTCTCAGCAGCCGACACATCCTTTTTCTTTCCCATTGTGGCAGAAAATGTAGGCTGCTTAATAATGTGAGACAGCCTTCTTAAGTAGTCTTGCCTTTCATTGGACACACCTGCCAAACTAATTAGCACAGGTGTCTGCAATTGCTTACAGTGATATAAAGAGCCCTGACACACATCACCATCAATGAGTTTAACTGACAAATAAACAAATTCTTCCCTTATCACTCCTAAACACTTTTTGCATAATAATTTGGAACACAGTGTACATGTGCATTTCCACAAAACACCAGTGGTTTACGTAGTGAATCTTACAGTTCTAACTTGCCAACCGTGGTCTGTATGGAGTTGTTCAATAAAGGGCCCAAAATTAAGATAACATAGATGGGAGAGGTCTCTATGAATAGGAATTCCTAAGTATTTGATACCCTGTGAGAGCCAGGCAAAGGGAAAGTTGGACTGGATGGAATCCTATATGGATTTGGGGAGGGAGACATCAAGGGCCTCAGACTTCGCTGCATTGATTTTAAAATTTGACCATGTAACAAAGTGATCTATTTCAGCCATAACAGCATGGATGGATATATGTGATTGAGTGATATATACTAGGACATCATCAGCAAATAGAGAGCACTTGTACTCGGTGCCTCCCATCTCAATCCACCTAATATTGGGGTTATGGCGAATTGATGAGAGCAGGTGCTCCGTCACTAGGATGTATAAGAGAGGGGACAGAGGACATCCCTGCCTTGTCCCATTGGTGATTGTGAAAGGTGATGAAAATGTTCTGATGCACCCCCTGGGCCTTGGGACACCCGGAGCCGGACCCTTTTTGGTGGATGCTGGTGGTTGTAGTCTTCGTGGCGGCGACCCGGTTCCGTGGCTCAGGGTGGTCAAACCAGTGGCGGAACTATTTATGTGGTTTTGATGTTTAAATGTCCGACTACGCCACCCGTGGATTGCGGTCAGAGTGAACCGCCACTGCAGGGCAGACCGCTGAGGCTGGTGTTGTGGGTGCAGCAGAGCGTAGCATAACTCCCCACGGGAGGAGTATAGCCTCAGGGCAGTGTATGCGGAGGATGGGGGTGATGGTGCAGGGCAGCAGCAGTAATGACACGGAGTCAGTGATGCAGTCCAGGGCCTTTACTCACAGTTCTTATTATCCAGACCACGTCTGCAGGTAACGGCTGCCCACGTCGTACTGTGCTCACCAGGTGAGGGGCTCAGACAACTCCCAGATAACTTTGGAGCGCTTCACAGGACCCCCTTTGTGTGTCCTTTGTCTGGCCTTTCTTACCAACCCTTCTGTCCGGCTGCCTCGGGTCTCCTCTTGGTAAACTTGGCGCCAGTTTCCCTGACCGTATGTGGTGCCTTCCTAGCGGGTGTAGCGAGGTGCTGCGCCACATAAAATGTCAGAGCCTCCGGTTTCTAGCTGAGGGTCGTTTCCTGCCTCCACTAGTTTCGGGGACCGGTCTCCCCCTTTGGCCTGACCCCTCCACGCAGGTGGATTCGGGCGTGCGGTGGCGACTCGCCCGTCCGCACCCCTGGGATCCCTTCATTCCTCGTTCCTGGAGCCTTCTCCGCTCCTCTTCCTTCCTTCTCCCTCTTCCAGGCCTGGGCCTCTGTTACTAGGCCCGCCTCCGGAGCAGAGCTCATGCAGAGCCCCTGCTCCCTGCCACTTCTGCTCAGACTTCTCTGCACTGAACTAAGATGGTGCC
This sequence comes from Phyllobates terribilis, assembly GCF_046119375.1. Classification (NCBI taxonomy): domain Eukaryota; kingdom Metazoa; phylum Chordata; class Amphibia; order Anura; family Dendrobatidae; genus Phyllobates; species Phyllobates terribilis. Next base: position 402,986,273 of record NW_027362761.1, on the reverse strand, counting down.
CACCTTTTATACTCCATTCTCAATTCACCCAGGAACTGCTTCCTCCCTGCTCCTGCACTACAGGGTTCCCCTTCCTCAGTGTTCCCTCCCCCCACTCCAGCCAGGGACAGGGACTGTCGTGCCCATCTCAGAGGCATATTGGTCGCCCTGCCCCACGGCAATGTGGTGTAATGCATGCAGGTGTCGGGTCCTGATCCACACTCCATCCTTACCTGAGAGTGAGATATCACACCTCTGGGTGAGGTGCAATACCTCTGTAGCAACCGAGCCCTCAGGGTGCTACAGTTCCATTTATCTTCAGCCTAGGTGACGTATTGTGATACAGGGCCGTGATTTTGGCTATAAAAGGGTCCCCTAGACCCCTACCCCAAGCTTTTTAAGAGAATCATATATGGCGTGCCAGGAGACTCTATGGAATGCTTTCTCAGCATCCAACGAGAGTATCTAATTACAAATTTTTAACTGCATCTAGCCCAAGAAATACTTTGTGCCTAGTAGCAGTGTCTGCTAGTCAGCGGATTATCCCGGCTGTTAAGCGAGCTACACCACCTGTAGTTTGGACACTTAATTTTTTCAAAGGAAATGCTTCGGGACCACGGGATACTCAGTGAAGAGCATCAGGAGGCACCCCAAGGCATAGGGGCTGGGACTGGCAGTAGGATGCCTTGCGGTGGACAGCCGAGCTCAATCCTTATAAAAGCTTTTTAACTGCAGCAGCTTTAGTGGACGCTACTGGAGCTGGAATTACGCGGCTGCTGGCATGAGACTTGCCCTCCAATAGATCCTTGTAAATGGATTTAAAGTGTATTCATTCAAATTAGAGAGACAATTTAAATTAAAAAGCTTAGAGCTGCCTCCACCACAGGGGGGCTCGCTCGACCCACCAGCGGACAGGCACCAGTATTGGGAGAGGGGGGCTGGCCGTCAGGGTTCACCGCGGCTCTGGCACAAACCCGGCGACTCGGAGGTGGCACGGGCAGGAGCAGACTGAACGTGTCGGCTTCTCACTTTTTGGATTTTAGAAGGGCATGACATGCCTATATTTGTGTCTCCCCCTCCTTTTACTCCTCCACCTCTTTTCTTTTCGCATGACTATATGTACTTGTCACTTTTCCATGTGTTAGTTGTGTCTTCTGAGCAGTTTGTCAGCTTTTGGACACCTTTGAAGGTGTTTTCTATGTGTTTCTATGTGTTTTTGTTTGCCTGCCATTGGTTTTAACGGTGTTCGAAGGTGTTCGACGAACAGTTCGACGAACACACGGGTGTTCGACGAACCGAACCGAACTCAAACACTACGGGGGTGGCTCAACACTAGTTCTAACACAGACTCTCGCTGACCTTGGAAAGCTTCAAAAGGAACCTGGAAAACCCTCCTCTTCCGACAAGCCTACAACCTGCATTAACCATCACTCCACCATACAGCTCCACGACCAGCCCTACCCTCACCTACTGTATCCTCACCCATTCCTTCTAGACTGTGAGCCCTCGCGGGCAGGGTCCTCGCTCCTCCTGTACCAGTCGCCATCACGTTTTGTTCAAGATTATTGTAATTGTTTTTGCTATGTATACCCCTTTTCACATGTCAAGCGCCATAGAATAAATGGTGCTATATTAATAAATAATAATAATAAATTAGCACAGGCTGCACAATTGCCACATGGAAAAAAGCCCCATTTCGGGCCTCTGGAACCAAAGGCACGTTCAGGGCCTGGGTCCTTATGGTAGCTATGGACCAGCAGATCTCTCAAGTTCTTTGCGCGCCTGTATGTAACAGATGGTGACTCCGTGGTGTATTTTGACAGAACGAGATCGTTGCTGATAATTGACCAAAATTTCTCCAGGGCTTTCTTCATCAGATGGTGTTTGTTGTTAAATGTGGCTACGAACCTCACTTGTTTATTCTCCACCGGTAGTATCCTTGTCTGCAGAAGTTCCTCTCTCTTACTCTTTATTGCTCTTTTCCAGCCTTTCTTGATGACCTAAGGTTTTATTCTTTCGGCCCAAGGTTATATACAGCATAATCTATGGATTTTTTTTTCTTCATATATATTGCATGCGACACTTTATAGCCTCTACTGATAGTTTACACTCTTGACAGGTTTTCATACCGTTGAGCTTACTTGGTTTACTCTATACATTGAATCCTCACTATCACTAATTGCTGTATTATTTATTCCATTGCATGTGACACTTTCAATTAAAAAAAAAAATCAAAATTCCGCTTGATTGGATAGGCCCTCTGTGCCTCTATATTATCCTTGTATGTGCTGATACCTGGTTATTACCTTGCTTATACCCTCGGTCATGCTCTCAACCTACTGACTGTGGGATCCTTCTATTAACTTCTCCTTTTTTTAATACTGTATTTTTTATACTTATTGTTTTAATGAATTGAAATAAATATTGATTTTATTTGCATCTATACTTCATTTATCTTGATTGGACTGCTTTAAGACTGAAGTATTGCATTTAATAGGCCCCTCTACGTCTTTGGATTATTTAGTATTCTGATTGATTAGTAAAGTTTTTTTTGATCTTGTAGCCTTCATCTTTCTTATATAAAGCAATAATTTTCTTTCTCAGTTCTTGTGACATTTCTCTTCTATGTGGTGCAATTGATGACAACATGAAAAGGGAAGGGGTTTTCTGTGATAAGTGACATCCTTTTATAGACAACTGCTGTACACCTATTAAATGAATAATTAGACTTACCCATGCTTGAATTTTTGTTAATTAGAATTTTGTAGTCTTCAGCTTTGCTCCTAAAACTTGGGGGTGTACTCATTTTTGTAGCATAGTCTTGAATTAGTTTGTTAGAAAAAATACTTTTTCATACCAAATCTTGTTTGCAATCAATGGTCCACATTTGTAGGAATATTTTGCAGTATGGTATCCCATAGAAAATATTTATTCTGAAAGGAAACTAAAGGTTTTCTGACAAATCTGTTGAGGTGTACTCAGTTATGCTGGGCACTGCAATATATGTATTGACCATTTTTAACTGTTTGCCATGATTATTATCTTGTGTTTGCTGTTATGCTGTAGTTCATATGATATAGATTTGAGTGAAATTGTTTACCTTTTATTTCGCCTTTTGAACATGACAAGGGCAATGGGCCAAACTAACTGCCTAAAGGGATCTAAATTTTAATAGTTTTGTGATAACAGAGAATTTTCTATTACTAGGGACTCTAGTGAAGCTCCCTTAGAGATGCCAGATGCCTTAATGACATTGATTTATCAAGTATTGTGAGCCTTTTTATTTTAATTCCCATTAGCTTTCTGCTACTATTATACTAAATTTAATTTTACAGCTACCGCTCAATCTATTGCATAATTCATAAAATAGAGAAGGAAAATAAATATAATGATTAGACTTGCTAAAACTGATAACTCTAAAGAAGAAATTTGTTTGTGTATATTTCATTTTGAGTAAAAGGGAAATAAACGGTAAAAAGAGCAAAGACAATCACTATTTAACATCAAAATTAAGCACGGTGGATATAGTAAGGGAGTAAAGAAACATTGTAATACTGGAATCTAATTTAAAGAGAACCTGTCATTAGATTCAGGCTGTCCGAACCACAGGCAGCATGAATCAAAGCCTGGTTCTGCAATTGTAGCCAGGTATGTTTTACTCTGAAACTGCATTATTTCACAGAAAACATATTTTGACCAGCCGACAAGGAACTATAGGGAGAGAACTGAATAGTCCAATGATGTCTACAGCCAACTTCTCCCCGCCCACTCTAATTGATTGACAGGTCTCTCCCATGTCTGTCTTATTGCTAGCACAGTAGTTCCAAATCACAAACATTAGCAAACATCAAAGCCAAACATTTAGTATCACCCACAGAGCAGGAGTAATATTCTTAACAGCATATAGTAGTTTTTGCACTGGAAAATTAACTACATCATGTGGTGACAATGTTCTTTTGGTAAGATATCGTTGAAAAAAATCTCTATTGACATTGGAATATGCAATACATCATTGTTTTATGAATTAATGTACAGCAGATGATTTACATAATACCATGTAAAAATCAGTAATTTTACTTTTTGTGGCTAGCAATGAGCCTTTTATAATTAATTTCTTTAATTACTAGCCAAAGTGTGCAATGTTGGCTCCATTAATTGGCATTTCTTCAGCCATGAGACATTGATAGTGAATAATCTGAATTCTTCAACCTACAAGTGACAACACTAACTTAATATAATAGATTAATTAGTACAATTAGTCCTTATGACCATCATCCTATTTTGAATAATTACACTTATTATAAAAAAGTTTGTGTGTGGCAAGTTGCAGTATAAGATGTTCAGCTAAAAGATATGGTTAGAGAGGTATTATTGTTTAGTGTTGTGTAATGAATAGTTATTTAAATGTCTAATATAACTTCTGCATCACTTTCTTACTATTTTCAAGATATCCGCTTGTAGTCGCTCAGCAGTAATATTCATTATTTATTTCCTGGGGATAAAAACCTGTCCAGATATAATGAAGGTTTCTATTGAAGAACTGTGAGAAAAGATCCTTAAAATCACGAGACGTTGATACAAAAAGTAGATTGAAAAATCGTGTAGCTTTTTATTATTCAATGAATAACCTTCTTTTAAGGACATGCAGTCCTTTAGATCGTTATTTTTTAAGTGGTAAAGCTATTTAAAGAAGCCCTCCTCCTCCCATGAAAGTTTTTATCCTTCTAATATATTGCAGTCATCATATTATATAGCACTGTGTACTTAAAGTTGCTCATTTTATGCTTCTACCCAGTTAATTCTTCTCTTTTACATTAGGTTTATGACATCACATGATTAAAAACTGACTAGCTGAATCCTTTTAAGCTGTATATAGAAACAGAAAGTCTCTTTTTCCAGCATGAGCCATCGTTAGAACTACAATTCTACATATCTGCAAAGTAGCTAGCAGAGGGGAGGAGCAGAGACGTTGGGTCAGGAATTGGAAAACGACGTGGAGCTGGCTGCCAGTGACTTTTTTAATAAAGTATAATTGTAGTTCTAATGACACAGGGAAGACTCATACAGAGAAAAACGACTTCCTGTTTCTACATAGAGCTTAGAAGGATTTAGCTACTTTGTTTTTTAATTATGTCACGTCATAAACCTAATGGAAAAGAGAAGAATAAACTGGGTAGAAGGAAAAAATGAGCAACTGTAAGTACACAGTGCTGTATAATATGATGATTGCAATATATTACGAGGATAACAACTTTGATAGGAGTGCTTCTTTAAACAATATCTTAAAATGATGCACCAACACTTTAAGGCATTATCCATGTGTAGCATCGGCGTCTCTGCCCCCTGCCAGGCAGAGACGCCGTCCCTCTCACCTCCCCGTGCGGCGTCCTCCCGCGCTCCTCTTCCTGCTGCTGCTGCCGGCGCGCGCAGCTTCCCGGGCACTGTGCTTAGGGTGCACGCGCGCTCCCTCTCTCTTAAAGGGGCCACACGCGCCGTCCTAAGGAGTCCCCAGCCAATACCCGGAGGACCAACCATATACAAGGCACCTCCTCCAAAATGGAGGTGCCCGAGCAATAGTTGTTGCACAAGTATTCTTACCTCTGCTTCAGCCCTCAGGTCCAGTTGCCAGCCTGACTTCTGTTCCAGTCCGCCAGCCTGACTACTCTCCAGCCCGACAGTCTGTCTTCCGTTCAACCTGCCAGTCTGTCTATAGGCAAGCCCGCCTGCTTACCAGGAAGCACCTGCCAGTTACCTGCTTGCTACCTGTCGCATTTGCTAGCCTTCTCACCTTGGAGCACTCGCCTGTTACCTGCCTGTTACCTGCTAGCCTACCTGGAGGCTCTGCCGTCACTTGCCGTGACCACCTGCCTGCTAACCAAGAGACTTCAGCCTGCTTGGCCGTCACTTGCCGTGACCACCTGATAGCCTACCTGGAGGCTCCTGCCGTCACTTGCCGTGACCACCTGATAGCCTACCTGGAGGCTCCTGCCGTAACTTGCCGTGACCACCTGTCTGCTAACCTAGAGACTTCTGCCTGCTCTGCTGTCACGTGCCGTGACCACCTGTCAGCTAACCCACAGACTTCTGCCTGCTTGCTGTGCCCATCCGCTATACCGGTCAGTCCCAGTCATCTGACCCGTGGGAGCCACCTGCTCTCTTACAAGGTCATCCCCAGAGTAGCACCTGGTCCCTCTGCTGGGTCCCTCCCTGGTCACGGAGTCGTTAGCCGCCGTACGACCAGGGTCGGTCTGAGTTGATACTTAGTTACGCCCCTCTGGGTCCCTCCTTGCACCACGGTACAGAGGTTCCACCACCCGGATCTGTAACACCATGTATATAATCTTGATAACTTATCCTTAGAACAAGTCATCAATATAAGGTTGGTGGGGGCCTGACACCCGGCATCCCATACAACCATACAGCTGTTAATGGCTCCACTGACAGCCAGATTTAAATATTGAACAGAGCGTAACAGCACAGCATTGCTCAATGTATAACGGCCATTGCCCACATCAGCTGCATATCAACTGTACATCAGTTTCCAAGTTTACAATCTTATAGAGCCCTCATACTTTCTGTAACTGTTGAACTATGTGTTACTCTGTGATGTCTTTATTGTTTGTACATGTCCCTGCATAATTCTAAAGTGCAGCGGAATATGACGGCACTATTTAAATAAAATTATTATTATTAGTATCAGCTCCTATTCATTGGAATAGGAATCTTCTAACTATCTTGATCATGAAAAGAAAATAATTGGGAAATTTACGCAAGTTTATTTATTTCCTGTTGATTATATAATTTCTACATATTCCAGTGTGTTGTACAGAGATTATCAACACTCACATCACATATTATTTTATCATCTTTCCTACATACAAACTCGGACCAGTGTTTATCTATTATTTTAGCATCTTCCAGATTTATATTTAAAAGGGTTGACTGGGCAAAAAGAAAGCTTTGCCAGGGGGCAATATATTTAAAAAGTAACAAACTCATGTTTACTTACCTTCAAGCACCACCCTAGATCCAGTGCATGCTGCTCCATGGTAGGAAGCGGTGATGTCACCAGTCTACCAGCCGCTGGACCGCTGTTGCTTGTGATTGGACTTAGCGGTCAGGTAACTTGAATAGCGGGTCACCAGAAGTTTTATGGTGAAGTGCTGCTCAAAGTAACCTGATCACTGCAGTCAATCACAGCCATTACTTCTTCCAGGTGAGTGCTGGTAGGTAAGCATGACTGAGTTTGGTATATTGTACATATCCCATCACCTGCGCAAAGTTTTATTTTGCCCAGACAATCCTTTCAACATGTGATACATTATGTTATCTTGGTGTTGTGTGTTAACAATCATCACACAGTCATATACATTCTCATTGCGAAACATATAGATTTTATTCTCATCTTTTCCATGCAACTTACATCTATCAATATCTCATATTTCTAGCATATTTTCAGCAATCCACTGTTTTGCCTTTGCTTCATGTTTTTCTCTTTTAACCTCCTGTGTTTATTTATATGTTTTACCCTGCAGCTCGCAACAAAGTTCACCTTATTCAACCACTTCTTTATTAATGTTTTCTTCGCAGGTTAGGCTGACAATAAAAGGATTAGAAACTTGAAGGGAAATACATATGAGAAGAATGAAGAGGAAAAATCCAGATTTATAATAATCCTTTGGAATCTGTGGCTTGCATACTGTCATATTCAATAGGGAATACCTGATCCTAAAATTAGCTAGAACAGTTTCTTGTTCTTGGACTGGTGGTGTGGGTGTGCAAACACAAATATGCAATTGGATCAGTATGTACTGATTATTCTGGGTTGTTTGTGTGGTTAGTTTGGAGGATTTATTATTTATTATGTATTGGGCACTAGTCACCTTATTGTGTTATATTACTTTTCACCAATTCATTTTTATTATAAGTTATTTATATCCTCTTACACCAAATGCTGAGTATACTTTATTGCTGATGAATTATTATTATTTTATTTTTTTCTTAGCTATATATTTTTTCTTTACTCAGTTTTATATATACACTGCTCAAAAAAATAAAGGGAACACTCAAATAACACATCCTAGATCTGAATGAATTAAATATTCTCATTGAATACTTTGTTCTGTACAAAGTTGAATGTGCTGACAACAAAATCACACAAAAATCATCAATGGAAATCAAATTTATTAACCTATGGAGGCCTGGATTTGGCGTCACCCCCAAAATTAAAGTGGAAAAACACACTACATGCTGATCCAAATTTGATGTAATGTCCTTAAAACAAGTCAAAATTAGGCTCAGTATGGTGTGTGGCCTCCACGAGCCTGTATGACCTCCCTACAACGCCTGGGCATGCTCCTGATGAGATTGCGGATGGTCTCCTGTGGGATCTCCTCCCAGACCTGGGCTAAAGCATCCGCCAACTCCTGGACAGTCTGTGGTGCAACGTGACGTTGGTGTATGGAGTGAGACGTGATGTCCCAGATGTGCTCAATCGGATTCAGGTCTGGGGAACAGGCAGGCCAGTCCATAGCTTCAATACCTTCATCTTTCAGGAACTGCTGACACACTCCAGCCACATGGTGTCTGGCATTGTCCTGCTTTAGGAGGAACCCAGGACCAACCGCACCAGCATATGGTCTCACAAGGGGTCTGAGGATCTCATCTCGGTACCTAATGGGAGTCAGGCTACCTCTGGCGAGCACATGGAGGGCTGTGCGGCCCTCCAAAGAAATGCCACCCCACACCATTACAGACTCACTGCCATGCTGAAGGATGTTGCAGGCAGCAGATCGCTCTCCATGGCATCTCCAGACTCTGTCACGTTTGTCACATGTGCTCAGTGTGAACCTGCTTTCATTTGTGAAGACTATAGGGCGCCAGTGGCGACTTTACTAATCCTGATGTTCTTTGGCAAATGCCAAGCGTCCTGCACGGTATTGGGCTGTGAGCATAACCCCCATCTGTGGACGTCGGGCCCTCATGCCACCCACATGGAGTCAGTTTCTAACCGTTTGTGCAGACATATGCACATTTGTGGCCTCACACAGTTGTATCTCCCAACTCAGAATCAGGAAGTCTCACACAGCTATCAACATAGACAGCAGGGAGCCCCAATTTGGCCAAATTAAAGGGGTTTGTCCACTTTCAGAAAAGTGGACCCCAAACCATGTAAAATAGATGAAATAGATAAAATAAAAAAAACTGAGTAGGAAATCATCCTCTTTGGGTCCAGTGTTCGCTTGCTTACCCCCGCCGCTCCTGTCCTGGTGTTTTAACTATAACAGTGACATCTTGTCAATAGCGCATGTCACAGCTCTAGTCAGTCTCTGAGCTCAGTGTGTGTGCACTATGGTTGACGGAACGTGATACTGCGTTGAGTGCATGACCCAGCCAGTCACTGAGCTCAATGGCTTGTGCAATCAGTTAATTTTTTATGCCATCAACCTCAGCGCACTAGGACTGAGATCAGTGACTGACTAGAGAGAGGTGATGTGAGCTGTTGTTGTGACATCATCATTATAGTCTAAACACCAGGACCAGAACAAAGTGTGGAGACGGCAGAATCCAAAGAGGGTAAATACCTGTGGCGTTTGTTATTTTATGTATTTTACTCTGTTTGGCATTATCACTAAATTAGGCAGGTTTTCTTTAATTTTCTTAATTATGTTCAGAATATATGAGAAATGTTTGATATTTTTGTCTCCTTTAACTTCATGAATTTTTTCAGAAATGTATAATTTTTTTTTAAATTCTTATTGATTGAATATATGACATGAGGATCAATAAATAACTGGATTATTGATGCCATGTATTTATTTTACATAGATATATGGATTTATTGAAAAACACCTTTCACTGAACACTTCTATCTACGAGGTTATACTGAAAACCATCAGCTAGGGTCTTTAATCCCTAAATGCAAAATGACATATACAGTTGAAACCAGAAGTTTACATACACTGTATATAAAGACACATATGCATGTTTTTCTCAATGTCTGACATGAAATCAGAATAAACCTTTCCCGTTTTAGGTCAATTAGGATTACCATAATTTTTAATATTTGCCAAATGCCAGAATAATGAGAGAGAATGTTTTAAGGCATTTTTATTACTTACTAGAGATGAGCGTTGTTCGACTCGAACTGTTCGCCAATCTCAAATTCTAGCTGTTTTGGGCGGTGTTCGAGCCGTTCGGCGAACACGAACGATTTGAGAAAAATTCGGCTGTTCAAGGTTATGTTCGATAACTGTTCGTGCACCAAAATCATAACTGGATTTTTTCTCAGTAATGATGAAAATTAATGTTAATACACAGTTTGAGTGTACAGCGGGGTGGGGGGAGGGGCAGGGGATGGATCTCTGCAGGAACAATGAAGATCTCCATTTTTTTTTCTCTTTCCCGCATTTACAGGAGTGAAGTGCTTTTTTTCAAACAAGCAAGGGCATGTGTCATTGGCAGTGTATGTCACATGTCCTTGCCCTATAAGACCAAGCCATTTTCCCCGTCGCCACCATTTTCTCACTGCTGCAGCTGCGTGTTGGACGGCACCGCTGTTGCTGTGTGCACTATACCTTGTTAATTTCAAGCCAATTTTCGCACAAATCTACAGATAGCTTGGGAGTAGGGAATAGTTGTGATTGCAGTCCTTTTAAGGACTAGGTTACAGCATTTCCTACGACTTTTATCAGGCAGGTCTGTGCTCTTAAATAGATAGATTGTGGGAGTAAAGACTAATTGTAATAGCAGTCCTTTTCAGGACTAGGTTACATCAGTTCCTATCAGTTTTTGCCAGGCAGGTCTGTGCCAGTGCTGTGCAAGTTTTTTTCACAGCATTTGGCTAAATCTAGCAAAGCTAATCCTTTTTGGCCTATTGCAGAGTGTGTTAGTCAGTGGAGTAGCCTATCTGTGTTGCAAGATATACCACCTGTGTATAGAGTACCAATTTTTTTACTGCACCCAGTGAAGTAAAATCTTTTGGGCATAGCATCATTCTATTAGTCCATCTATACTGACCTCCATCAGGTTGCAAACTGAATATAATTTTTTGTCTGCATCTAGCTCTGAAAAAATATTTGGCCTTCTAGCAGTGTGTGGGACTTTCTCTCTTAGTCCATCTATACTGACCTCCATCAGGTTGCAAATTAAAAATAATTTTTATCTGCATCTACCTCTGAAAAAATATTTGGGCTTCTAGCTGTGTGTGTGACTTGTTCTATTAGTCCATCTATACTGACCTCCATCAGGTTGCAAACTGAATATAATTTTTTTCTGCATCTAGCTCTGAAAAAATATTTGGCCTTCTAGCAGTGTGTGGGACTTTCTCTATTAGTCCATCTATACTGACCTCCATCAGGTTGCAAATTAAAAATAATTTTTATCTGCATCTAGCTCTGAAAAAATATTTGGCCTTCTAGCAGTGTGTGGGACTTTCTCTATTAGTCCATCTATACTGACCTCCATCAGGTTGCAAATTAAAAATAATTTTTTGTCTGCATCTAGCTCTGAAAAAATATTTGGCCTTCTAGCAGTGTGTGGGACTTTCTCTATTAGTCCATCTATACTGACCTCCATCAGGTTGCAAATTCAAAATAATTTTTTGTCTGCATCTACCTCTGAAAAAATATTTGGCCTTCTAGCAGTGTGTGGGACTTTCTCTATTAGTCCATCTATACTGACCTCCATCAGGTTGCAAATTAAAAATAATTTTTATCTGCATCTACCTCTGAAAAACTATTGGGGCTTCTAGCTGTGTGTGGGACTTGTTCTATTAGTCCATCTATACTGACCTCCATCAGGTTGCAAACTGAATATAATTTTTTTTTGCATCTAGCTCTGGAAAAATATTTGGCCTTCTAGCAGTGTGTGGGACTTTCTCTATTAGTCCATCTATACTGACCTCCATCAGGTTGCACATTAAAAATAATTTTTATCTGCATCTAGCTCTGAAAAAATATTTGGCCTTCTAGCAGTGTGTGGGACTTTCTCTATTAGTCCATCTATACTGACCTCCATCAGGTTGCAAATTAAAAATAATTTTTTGTCTGCATCTAGCTCTGAAAAAATATTTGGCCTTCTAGCAGTGTGTGGGGATTTCTCTATTAGTCCATCTATACTGACCTCCATCAGGTTGCAAATTCAAAATAATTTTTTGTCTGCATCTAGCTCTGAAAAAATATTTGGCCTTCTAGCAGTGTGTGGGACTTTCTCTATTAGTCCATCTATACTGACCTCCATCAGGCTGCAAATTAAAAATAATTTTTATCTGCATCTACCTCTGAAAAAATATTTGGCCTTCTAGCTGTGTGTGAGACTTGTTCTATTAGTCCATCTATACTGACCTCCATCAGGTTGCAAACTGAATATAATTTTTTTCTGCATCTAGCTCTGAAAAAATATTTGGCCTTCTAGCAGTGTGTGGGACTTTCTCTATTAGTCCATCTATGCTGACCTCCATCAGGTTGCAAATTAAAAATAATTTATATCTGCATCTAGCTCTAAAAAATATTTGGCCTTCTAGCAGTGTGTGGGACTTTCTCTATTAGTCCATCTATACTGACCTCCATCAGGTTGCAAATTAAAAATAATTTTTTGTCTGCATCTAGCTCTGAAAAAATATTTGGCCTTCTAGCAGTGTGTGGGACTTTCTCTATTAGTCCATCTATACTGACCTCCATCAGGTTGCAAACTGAATATATTTTTTTTTCTGCATCTACCTCTGAAAAAATATTGGGCTTCTAGCTGTGTGTGGGACTTGTTCTATTAATCCATCTATACAGACCTCCATCAGGTTGCAAACTGAATATAATTTTTTTCTGCATCTACCTTTGAAAAAATATTTGGGCTTCTAGCTGTGTGTGGGACTTTCTCTATTAGTCCATCTATACTGATCTCCATCAGGTTGCAAATTAAAAATAATTTATATCTGCATCTAGCTCTGAAAAAATATTTGGCCTTCTAGCAGTGTGTGGGACTTTCTCTATTAGTCCATCTATACTGACCTCCATCAGGTTGCAAATTAAAAATAATTTTTTGTCTGCATCTAGCTCTGAAAAAATATTTGGCCTTCTAGCAGTGTGTGGGACTTTCTCTATTAGTCCATCTATACTGACCTCCATCAGGTTGCAAACTGAATATTTTTTTTTTCTGCATCTACCTCTGAAAAAATATTGGGCTTCTAGCTGTGTGTGGGACTTGTTCTATTAATCCATCTATACAGACCTCCATCAGGTTGCAAACTGAATATAATTTTTTTCTGCATCTACCTTTGAAAAAATATTTGGGCTTCTAGCTGTGTGTGGGAATTGTTCTATTAATCCATCTATACAGACCTCCATCAGGTTGCAAACTGAATATAATTTTTTTCTGCATCTACCTCTGAAAAAATATTTGGGCTTCTAGCTGTGTGTGGGACTTGTTCTATTAGTCCATCTATACTGACCTCCATCAGGTTGCAAAATGAATATAATTTTTTGTCTGCATCTAGCTCTGAAAAAATATTTGGCCTTCTAGCAGTGTGTGGGACTTTCTCTATTAGTCCATCTATACTGACCTCCATCAGGTTGCAAATTCAAAATATTTTTTTGTCTGCATCTAGCTCTGAAAAAATATTTGGCCTTTTAGCTGTGTGTGGGACTTGTTCTATTAGTCCATCTATACTGACCTCCATCAGGTTGCAAACTGAATATAATTTTTTTCTGCATCTAGCTCTGAAAAAATATTTGGCCTTCTAGCAGTGTGTGGGACTTTCTCTATTAGTCCATCTATACTGACCTCCATCAGGTTGCAAATTAAAAATAATTAATATCTGCATCTAGCTCTGAAAAAATATTTGGCCTTCTAGCAGTGTGTGGGACTTTCTCTATTAGTTCATCTATACTGACCTCCATCAGGTTGCAAATTAAAAATAATTAATATCTGCATCTAGCTCTGAAAAAATATTTGGCCTTCTAGCAGTGTGTGGGACTTTCTCTATTAGTCCATCTATACTGACCTCCAACAGGTTGCAAACTGAAAATATTTTTTTTCTGCAACTACCTCTGAAAAAATATTTGGGCTTCTAGCTGTGTGTAGGACTTGTTCTATTAGTCCATCTATACTGACCTCCATCAGGTTGCAAACTGAATACAATTTTTTTCTGCATCTACCTCTGAAAAAATATTTGTGCTTCTAGCTGTGTGTGGGACTTGTTCTATTAGTCCATCTATACTGACCTCCATCAGGTTGCAAATTGAATATAATTTTTTTCTGCATCTAACCCCGCCAATAGTTTTGGCCTAATACCACAGTTTGGCCACTCAGCTCTGCTCGGTTCCCATCCATTGTTTTTTTGTGCAAACAACTCCTGAGTTGTGAATTAGGTAACCACCAAAATGAGTGGAAAAAGGCCTGCTGCTGGTGGAAAGGGGAATAGGCGTGTTGGGAAGGGGAAAAAACGTTGTGTCCGTGGGGTAGGTGTTGAAGCAACAATAACATCTGCAGAAGAAAGACCATCTTCCAGCCAAACTAAAATGTCTACTTCTTTTAGCGGACAATGTGATAAGATCCCTTTCTTACGGTCACGCCAATCGCTTCAAATTCCAGATGAGGCACAAAAACAGCAGGTGCTTCAACGGATATCAAGTGCTCCTTTAAGTGGGCTCTCCTCCACATCAACTTCAACATCACAAATACTCCAGTCCTCAAAGGTGTCACCCCAATCGCACTTGCTTCCTCACAGCTCCCAAATCTCCAGCTGCCCGTCTGAGTATGAGGTAGAACAGATGGTTGAGTCTGCAGAGCTGTTTACTCATACTATAGCCTGGGAATCAGAGGTCGACTCCAGCGCTTCTGTGAATCCAGACGAGGAAATGATCTGCACTGATGCCCAGAATCTTTATGAGTCAGATCCAGGACCAGACGCAGAAGGTTCTGACCATACTGTAGACCCTCATTCCCAAACTGTAACTCCTGTTGGTGGAGACAATGAGGAAGACAATGATGAGACTCAAATACCTGATTGGAGCGACAACTTTAGTTTTTTGTCAGGGCAGGAACAGGTTGGCTCTGAGGACGACGGGTGTGATAACGCACAGGGTGATGATGATGAGGTTGGAGATCCCACTTACTGTCAACCCACAGTCAGCCAAGAGATGAGGTCAGCAGAGGAGGTGGAGGAAGATGCTAGTGACGACGAGGTCAGGTTGCGCCTTCCTGGACAGAGACGTAGTACTGGAAGCACGTCAACAACTGCATCCTCAAACACAACTCTGCCTCTCACCACAAGTCGTGGTGGCTCTTCAGGTCGCATGGGTGCTAAGCCTTGCATAGCCTGGGCATTTTTTCAGATCGATAAAGATGACCCAACTCGTGTTATCTGTAACATTTGTCAGCAAAAGCTAAGTAGAGGCCAAAAAATACATAGTTTGAGTACTTCATGCATGAACCGGCACATGGACATGAAGCATAAGTTGCAGTGGGAAGCTCAGTGTGCTACAATGCGGCCTAGCCGGCCGGGCCAACCACCGTCTGCCATATCTTGTGCATCCGCGGCCTCTTCATCCTCTGTGACTGGGGGGACAGCAGTCACACCTGTTTTGGGACACAGACCTGCCACCTCTTTACCCGCAACAGCCAGCGTGATTGGCAGGTCATCATTTTCTTTGGAGGTGGTAACACCAGCTGGTGTTGAGTGCTGTCCGACATCGATAGCACAACCTTTGGATCAAGGCAACCGAACATGTCCGCCTGCATCTTCCTCACAGACCGGCAGTTTGCCGGGGACACCCTTATCAACCCCGTCTAAGCACAATAGCCAGCCCTTGGTCCCTCAGATGTGGACAAGTAAAAGACCATTTCCTCCTAGCCATGAGAAAGCTAAGAGGTTGAATTTCACCATCTGCAAGCTCTTGGCTACAGAAATGCTGCCTTTCCGCCTGGTGGACACAGAGGATTTTCGAGACCTTATGTCCGTCGCAGTGCCCCAGTACCAGATGCCCAGTCGGCACTACTTCTCAAAGAAAGGTGTGCCTGCGCTCCACCAGCATGTCGCACACAACATCACCGCTTCTTTGAGAAACTCTGTGTGTGACAGGGTGCATTTCACCACAGACACTTGGACGAGTAGGCATGGACAGGGGCGTTACATGTCGCTGACTGGGCACTGTGTAACTATGGTGACAGCAGGACAAGGGGCTGCTGTCCAAGTCTTGCCGTCCCCACGAGTTGTGCGTCAATCCTCTTTATGTCAAAGTTCCTCCACTGCTTCTGCCTTCTCAACCTCCTCTCGGTCTTCCACCTGCACCCAAAGCCTGTCTGGTCATGCCACAAGCTTTCTAACTGCGCAGAAGGGATCCTGCACACCTCCTTACTATGCTGGCAGTAGGGCTCAACGTCATCAGGCGGTTTTTACTTTGAAATGTCTGGGAAATGTGAGTCACACAGCTGAGGAGTTGTGGTCAGCTCTGGAGAACCAATTTCATGAATGGTTGTCTCCACTGGACCTGAAACCAGGGAAGGCCGTGTGCGACAATGCTGCAAACCTGGGTGCGTCCCTTCGCCGGGGCAATGTCACACACGTGCCTTGTATGGCGCACGTGTTGAACCTGGTTGTCCAGCAATTTTTAGCCCACTATCCCAGACTAGATGGCTTTCTGCAGAGGGCACGGTCGCTGTGTGCTCACTTCCGCCGTTCGCATCCCGCAGCTCAGCGACTTATATCTCTACAGAAGTCGTTGGGCCTGCCACTTCACCGGCTAAAATGCGATGTGCATACCCGGTGGAATTCAACTCTGCACATGTTGCAGCGACTGTGGCAGCACCGACAAGCACTGGTGCAATACGTTCTGACGTATAGCCTGGGCCAACGAGATCCAGAGGTGGGGCAAATCACGCTGGAGGAGTGGTCTCAGATCAGGGACCTATGCACCCTTCTGCACAGTTTTGAAATAGCGACGAAGATGTTTAGTGCTGACGATGCCATTATCAGCATGACTATTCCGGTGATTTACATGCTGGAGCACATGTTAAACAGAATTCGGAGTCAGGCGGTGGCACAAGAGGAGGTGGAGGAAGTAGAGGAGGAGGAGTTGTATGCGGAAGGGCTAACATCTGCAAGGTCCAGACGGTCGGCAGCACCAAGGCGGCAGGCATGTGATGGTGGGGGAGATGGTTTTACCAGGGCGCATGGTAGCAGCCAAACTAGTGAGGAAGGTGCAGGAGCCCAGGAAGAAGTGGAGTACGAACTGATGGAAGACTCATCAGATGAGGGAGACCTTGATCACATTTCTGTTGTGCGAGGTTGGGGGGAGAGGACAGAGGAAGGAAGCATGATTGTTACCTCGCCACCAACACAACAGGGACTTGGTGCTCCTGGATGCGCAACACACATGAGTGCTTTCTTTCTGCACTACCTGCAACATGACCCTCGAATAGTGAGAATTAGAAATAATCCTGACTACTGGGTTGCCACACTGTTAGATCCCCGGTACAAAAGTAAATTTGCAGAAATTATTCCTGCCATAGAAAGGGATGCACGCATGCAGGAGTATCAGCAGAGACTGTTGCAGAATCTTACATGTGCTTTTCCACAAAACACCAGTGGTGCACGTAGTGAATCTCACAGTTCCAACTTGCCAACCATGGGACCGTCAAGTGTTCAGCACTCAAACCGTAACAGAACCACAGTATCTGGTGGTAACATCAATTTTGCGGAATCATTTCACCACTTTTTTAGCCCATCCTTTGCAAGGCCACAGGAGACAAGAAGTCTGACACATAGTCAACGCCTAGAGACGATGGTACAGGAGTATCTCCAAGTAAACATTGAAGCCATGACTGTGTCACTGGACCCTTGCTCTTTTTGGGCTTCCAATCTGGATAAATAGCCGGAGCTAGCCACTTACGCCTTGGAGATCTTGTCATGCCCCGCAGCCAGCGTTCTGTCTGAACGTGTGTTCAGCGCTGCTGGTGGTGTGCTGACAGATAAGCGCACGCGTCTCTCCACTGATAATGTAGACAGACTCACGTTCATAAAGATGAACAAATCATGGATCTGAAATGACTTTTCTACCCCTGTGTCATCATGGGGAGAGTAAAAGCTTGATGATTGGTTAAAATCAACCTACCAACCGTTTTAAGCTTTCAAATTACTAATCATGTTTATCTGTATCTTGGCTGGAAAATAATTTGGGCTTTGTAGCAGTGTGCAGCACTTATTCTATTAGGCCATCTATAATAAGCTCCACCAGATTTAAAATTACTAATCATGTTTATCTGTATCTTGACTGGAAAATAATTTGGGCTTTGTAGCAGTGTGCAGCACTGATCCTATTAGGCCATCTATACTAAGCTCCACCAGATTTAAAATTACTAATAATTTTTAGCTGCATCTAGCCCGGAAAATAATTTTGGGGCTCCGAGATGCGCAAGACACATAAGTGCCTTCTTGCTGCACTACCTGCAACATGACCCTCATATTGTCAGAATTTGAAGTAATCATGACTACTGGGTTGACACACTCTTAGATCCCCCATTCTTTTCGATCAACCTTTTCATTTTAATAAAGACCAAAAAAATGGTCATTTTTGAAATTATAAGCATTAGCAGGTTATTAGAAACTGAAATCAAACAGTTTTCAACTCAAAACTTTATTCTAGGTGATGTTACATTTTCACATAGGACCCCTTGTTCGAAAGGAGCTTCTGAACTCTCTCGTCCATTGAATTTGTCAGGTTTTGGATGGTTTCTGCTTCAATTGTTTTGCATGAGGAAAGAATACCCTCCCAGAGCTGTTGCTTAGATGTGAACTGCCTCCCGCCATCATAGACACTCCTTTTGATGATGCTCCAGAGGTTCTGAATAGGGTAGAGGTCAGGGGAGCATGGGGGTCACACCATAAGTTTGTCCCCTTTTATGCCCATATCAGCCAGAGATGCAGATGTTTTATGTGCAGCATGAGATGGTGCATTATCATGCAAAAAAATGATCTTGCTGTGAAATACACGGTTCTTCTTCTTGAACCATGGCAGGAAGTGCTGTTTGAGAAAATCCACATACATTATGGAGTTCATCTTTAGCGCCTTCAGGGATCCTAAAGGGGCCGACAATCTCTCTCCCCATGATTCCAGCCCAAAACATTACTCCACCTCCTCCTTATTGGCGCTGTAGCCGTGTTTGCGTGGGGTGTCCGTCAACCAGCCATCCTCCACTCCATCCATCTGGACCATCGAGCGCTGCACGGCACTCATCCGTGAACAAAACAGTTTTGAAATCAGTCTTCATGTAATGTTTGGCCCACTGGAGCCGTTTCTGCTTGTGTGAAGTGGATAGAGGCAGTCGACAGGATGGTGTATGCACAGCTGCAAACCTCTGAAGGACCCTGCATCTTGTTGTTCGCGGGACGTTGGAGGCACCAGCAGCTTCAAAAACTTGTCTGCTGCTATGACAAGGCTTTTTTGCCGCTGCTCTTTTAACCTGACGTAATTGCCTGTAGGAAAGAGTCCTCAATTTGCCCTTATCAGCACGCACACGTGTGTACTGTGAATCAGCTACATACTTCTTGATTGCCAAGACACTTCATCCTGATCATCGCACAATGTTGATTGTAGTCATGCCTTGACCTAAACACTCCACAATTTGTTGCTTCTCAGCAGCCGACACATCTTTTTTCTTTCCCATTTTGGCAGAAAATGTAGGCTGCTTAATAATGTGAGACAGCCTTCTTAAGTAGTCTTGCCTTTCATTGGACACACCTGCCAAACTAATTAGCACAGGTGTCTGCAATTGCTTACAGTGATATAAAGAGCCCTGACACACATCACCATCAATGAGTTTAACTGACAAACAAACAAATTCTTCCCTTATCACTCCTAAACACTGTTTGCATAATAATTTGGAACACAGTGTACATGTACTTTTCCACAAAACACCAGTGGTTCACATAGTGAATCTTACAGTTCTAACTTGCCAACCGTGGTCTGTATGGAGTTGTTCAATAAAGGGCCCAAAATTAAAATAACATAGATGGGAGAGGTCTCTATGAATAGGAATTCCTAAGTATTTGATACCCTGTGAGGGCCAGGCAAAGGGAAAGTTGGACTGGATGGAATCCTATATGGATTTGGGGAGGGAGACATCGAGGGCCTCAGACTTCGCTGCATTGATTTTAAAATTTGACGATGTAACAAAGTGATCTATTTCAGCCATAACAGCATGGATGGATATATGTGATTGAGTGATATATACTAAGACATCATCAGCAAATAGAGAGCACTTGTACTCGGTGCCTCCCACCTCAATCCA
Source organism: Phyllobates terribilis (assembly GCF_046119375.1). Taxonomy (NCBI): domain Eukaryota; kingdom Metazoa; phylum Chordata; class Amphibia; order Anura; family Dendrobatidae; genus Phyllobates; species Phyllobates terribilis. Next base: position 402,966,011 of record NW_027362761.1, on the reverse strand, counting down.
ACTAATATTGGGGTTATGGCGAATTGATGAGAGCAGGTGCTCCGTCACTAGGATATATAAGAGAGGGGACAGAGGACATCCCTGCCTTGTCCCATTGGTGATTGTGAAAGGTGATGAAAATGTTCTGATGCACCCCCTGGGCCTTGGGACACCCGGAGCCGGACCCTTTTTGGTGGATGCTGGTGGTTGTACTCTTCGTGGCGGCGACCCGGTTCCGTGGCTCAGGGTGGTCAAACCAGTGGCGGAACTATTTATGTGGTTTTGATGTTTAAATGTCCGACTACGCCACCCGTGGATTGCGGTCAGAGTGAACCGACGCTGCAGGGCAGACCGCTGAGGCTGGTGTTGTGGGTGCAGCAGAGCGTAGCATAACTCCCCACGGGAGGAGTATAGCCTCAGGGCAGTGTATGCGGAGGATGGTGGTGATGGTGCAGGGCAGCAGCAGTAACGACACGGAGTCAGTGATGCAGTCCAGGGCCTTTACTCACAGTTCTTATTATCAAGACCACGTCTGCAGGTAACGGCTGCCCACGTCGTACTGTGCTCACCAGGTGAGGGGCTCAGACAACTCCCAGATAACTTTGGAGCGCTTCACAGGACCCCCTTTGTGTGTCCTTTGTCTGACCTTTCTTACCAACCCTTCTGTCCGGCTGCCTCGGGCCTCCTCTTGGTAAACTTGGCGCCAGTTTCCCTGACCCTATGTGGTGCCTTCCTAGCGGGTGTAGCGAGGGGCTGCGCCACATAAAATGTCACAGCCTCCGGTTTCTAGCTGAGGGTCGTTTCGTGCCTCCACTAGTTTCGGGAACCGGTCTCCCCCTTTGGCCTGACCCCTCCCCGCAGGTGGATTCGGGCGTGCGGTGGCGACTCGCCCGTCCGCACCCCTGGGATCCCTTCATTCCTCGTTCCTGGAGCCTTCTCCGCTCCTCTTCCTTCCTTCTCCCTCTTCCAGGCCTGGGCCTCTGTTACTAGGCCCGCCTCCGGAGCAGAGCTCATGCAGAGCCCCTGCTCCCTGCCACTTCTGCTCAGACTTCTCTGCACTGAACTAAGATGGTGCCCACCTTTTATACTCCCTTCTCAATGCACCCAGGAACTGCTTCCTCCCTGCTCCTGCACTACAGGGTTCCCCTTCCTCAGTGTTCCCTCCCCCCACTCCAGCCAGGGACAGGGACTGTCGTGCCCATCTCAGAGGCATATTGGTCGCCCTGCCCCACGGCAATGTGGTGTAATGCATGCAGGTGTCGGGTCCTGATCCACACTCCATCCTTACCTGAGAGTGAGATATCACACCTCTGGGTGAGGTGCAATACCTCTGTAGCAACCGAGCCCTCAGGGTGCTACAGTTCCATTTATCTTCAGCCTAGGTGACGTATTGTGATACAGGGCAGTGATTTTGGCTATAAAAGGGTCCCCTAGACCCCTACCCCAAGCTTTTTAAGAGAATCATATATGGCGTGCCAGGAGACTCTATGGAATGCTTTCTCAGCATCCAACGAGAGTATCTAATTACAAATTTTTAACTGCATCTAGCCCAGGAAATACTTTGTGCCTAGTAGCAGTGTCTGCTAGTCAGCGGGTTATCCCGGTTGTTAAGCAAGCTACACCACCTGTATTTTGGACACTTAATTTTTTCAAAGGAAATGCTTCGGGACCACGGGATACTCAGTGAAGAGCATCAGGAGGCACCCCAAGGCATAGGGGCTGGGACTGGCAGTAGGATGCCTTGCGGTGGACAGCCGAGCTCGATCCTTATAAAAGCTTTTTAACTGCAGCAGCTTTAGTGGACGCTACTGGAGCTGGAATTACGCGGCTGCTGGCATGAGACTTGCCCTCCAATAGATCCTTGTAAATGGATTTAAAGTGTATTCATTCAAATTAGAGAGACAATTTAAATTAAAAAGCTTAGAGCTGCCTCCACCACAGGGGGGCTCGCTCGACCCACCAGCGGACAGGCACCAGTATTGGGAGAGGGGGGCTGGCCGTCAGGGTTCACCGTGGCTCTGGCACAAACCCGGCGACACGGAGGTGGCACGGGCAGAAGCGGACTGAACGTGTCGGCTTCTCACTTTTTGGATTTTAGAAGGGCATGACATGCCTATATCTGTGTCTCCCCCTCCTTTTACTCCTCCACCTCTTTTCTTTTCGCATGACTATATGTACTTGTCACTTTTCCATGTGTTAGTTGTGTCTTCTGAGCAGTTTGTCAGCTTTGGACACCTTTGAAGGTGTTTTCTATGTGTTTCTATGTGTTTTTGTTTGCCTGCCATTGGTTTTAATGGTGTTCGAAGGTGTTCGACGAACAGTTCGACGAACAGTTCGGCGAACACACGGGTGTTCGACAAACCGAACCGAACTCGAACACTACGGGGGTGGCTTAACACTATTACTTACTACAAAGTCAAAACTTTACATACACTAAGAATTAAACAATTCTGGACTGCCCATTTGATGATGTCATGTGTTGGAAGCTTCTAATAGGTTTTTTGGCAACATCTGAGTTAATTAGAGACATACCTATGGATGTTTTTTAATGCCACCTGAAACACACTGCTTTTTTGAGTAGCATCATGGGAAAGTCTAAAGAAATTAGCCAAGATATCAGGAAGAGAATTGCGGACTTGCACAAGTCTGGCTCATTCTTAAGTACAATTTCAAGATCCCTGAAGGTGCCTCGTTTATCTGTACAAACAATTATATGCAAGTAGAAGTAAGATGGGAATGTCCTGCAATTATACCGCTCTGGAAGGAGACGGGTTCTGTGCCCCAGAGATGAATGTGCTTTGGTCTGACATGTGCATATCAACCCAAGGATAAAAGCAAAAGATCTTGTGAAGATGATGGTGGAAGCTGGTAAGATTGTGTCAATAACCACAGTGAAACGAGTACTGTACCAACATGGGCAGAAAGGAAGAAGCTATTACTCCAAAAGAAACGTAAATAAAGCCAGATTAATGTTTGCAAATGCACACAGAACAAAGACCTTAATTTTTTGAGACATGTCCTGTGGTCTGATGAAATTAAAATTGAAATTTTTGGACATAATGACCATTGTTACGTTTGGAGGAAAAAGGGAGAAGTTTGGAAGCTTAAGAACAACTTCCCAACTGTGAAACACGGGAGTGGCAGCATCATGTTGTGGGGTTGTTTTTCTGCAGGAGGGACTAGTGTACTTCACAAAATAGATGGCATAATGAGAAAAGATGATTATGTGGCAATACTGAAGCAGCATCTCAAGACATCAGCCAGGAAGTTAAACCTTGGGCAGAAATGGGTCTTCCAGATGGACAATGACCCGAAGAATACTGCCAAAATGGTAACAAAGTGGCTTAAGGATAATAATGTCAATGTTTTGGAGTGGCCATCACAAAGCCTTGATCTCAATCCTATTGAAAATTTATGGGCAAAGCTGAAAAGGCAGGTGCGAGCAAGGCGACCTACAAACCTAGATCAGCTACACCAGTTTTGTCAGGAGGAATGGGCCCAAATTCCAACCCACTGTTGTGAGAATCTTGTGGAAGGATATCCCAAACGTATGACCCAAGTCATTCAGTTTAAGGCCAATGGTGCCAAATATTAATGAAATGTAGGTAAGCTTTAAACTTTACAGTAAGTAATAAAAATGCCTTAAAACATTCTCTCTCATTATTCTGGAATTTGGCAAATATTAAAAATTATGGTAATCCTAATTGACCTAAAACGGCAAAAGTTTATTCTGATTTCATGTCAGATATTGAGAAAAACATGCATATGTGTCTTTTTGTATAGTGTATGTAAACTTCTGGCTTCAACTGTATGTACATCAGTACTAGAAGCTGAAAAAAAAAGAAAAGAAATTTAAATATAAAAAAAATAAAAAAATCGAATTACTTCCCTTTTCCCAAATAAAAAAAAGAAACAAAATTAAAAAAAAATTAAACAAATCTGATATTACTGCATCTGTAAAAGTCCAGTTTTCCACCCTAATTCCACTCCATTTTTATATTTGAAATCATTATTATCAGACTGACTAAGAATATTATAGGGAGAGAGCCTTTGTGCTGCTGTCAGGGAAAACAGATTTACATTCAAAATTATCACTTCCCTTATGTCCCTATGCACAGCAAATGAGGAAGTAGAAAGTAAATCCCTAGGATGAGAACCACTGCACAGATCTCAAAATTTGAGCATTGAAAGTAATTTTTTCTGTAAATTTTTCACTAGTACCTTTTTTGAGTAAAAAAACATTTGTGCTCCTCTGATACAGGGAGTGTACAACAATACTTAAGAATAACATTCTGTTCTTAGAATGTCTTTGTGAACTTTAAAATTTAAGCCTACAAATTGCTTTATTAAAGCAGTGTTTAATGGATATTCTAGGAGATAGGTGCAGAGGGTACTGCCATCTATGAGGAGAATTCCACTGAGAATTATCTGCACACTGGTTGTTTGGATAGGAAACTACAGTATAAATGAAAACAAAGTTACTAATATTGCTAAAACAAGAAAGCATCTAGACTGAGTAAGGAACATCAGCATGACCTATTCTGGATGGAATAGAAGGTTCTGAATGCCCCAGACAATCAAGCCCATTCATCCTCTGGAAAGGTATAAGTAATGTAGTTTCCTTAAAGGGCTCAAAGTAAGGATCACATTTATTATTATATAATAGATCCTACAGTTTAGCCTGAACTATAAGGGCATATACTCCCTGGGCCACTCCCCCTTGCTTGCTTCTTATTTGACTGGGCACTGCACCTTTAATTTTGTTTGTGTGCAGGCCCGGCCATGTCACAGCTAACAATCATGGCCCTGTACCATCATGCAGTGCGTCCTGCACTGCTGCTTCTAGCTAAGAGAGGAGCTGGATGGGAGACAAGCCAAAAGAAGGTGAGTGACGTGTGCTGCTTACCAATTTAAAAATACCCCTAGTGTGTCTGTCTGTGTGTGCATATATGATTTTGCATATCTATGTATGACTGTGATATGTCTGGTTATATGTATTTTTGTGTATGTCTTCAAATATGTATATGCCTGTATGTGTCTAGATGTCTGTATATGTTTGTGTGTGTGCACATATCTGTAACCCGTATGTGTGAATTTCTGCGTGGTGTGTGACTACGTGTGTGTATATTTGCGTGACTGCGTGTGCGTGACTGTGTGACTGCATGTGTTTGTATGTGCGTGACTGTGTGCATGTATGCATGTGTGTGCATGCCAGTTTTTGAGTGTTTGCGTGTGTGGGTGTCTGAGTGTGTGCGTAACTACATGTGTGTGGCTGCGTGTCAGTGCATGACTACATGTCATTGCATTTGTGTAACTGTGTGTGGGCTTGCATGTGTGTGAATGCCTGTGTGTTTGTGCGTGCCTGTGTGTGCGTGATTGCGTGTGTGTGCGTGACTACATGTGATTTCCCTTTTACCCAGTTAATTCTCTCTTTCCGTTAGGTGTATGCCGTCACGTGATTAAAAACTGCCTAACTGATTCCATCTAAGCTCTATATAGAAACAATAAGTCTCTTTTCCCTGCATGAGTCATGAGTTACTGAAAAAGTCAACTGCAGGGGGAGGAGGAAGCTGTTGGGTCAAGAGTTGAAGAGGAGAATGATTTTTGCAGGGAAAAGAGACTTCCTGTTTCTACATAGAGCAGAGAAAAGAGAAGAATTAGGTGGGTAGAAAGGCAAAATGAGCAATTGTAAGTACATAGTGCTGTATAATATGATGATTGAAATATATTAAGATGATAAAAACTTTTCTGGGAGTGCTTTTTTAAAGGCTTAGTGGCACCTGTGTGAGACCTACAAATAAATGTACATTGAGAACCGCCATATAATAAAAGCTAAAGCTTTATTGGAAAACACAAATCAAAATTTCATTACATTAAAAAAATGTTTACAAAAGTGGAAAACCAGCAGGTGGAACCACAATAGTAATGGTAGTAGAGTTAGATTGTAAAGGTCCATTTACAATCTCCAACTACAATGCAAGCCTAAAGATCTGGGTGATCGAGAAACACCTGCGAAACTTTACTTATCTGTAATAGTAAAGATTATTATTTTTATAGTCTGTTAATATTAGTCAACTGAAGCACTCCCATCAAAATGTTTATCCTATTAATATATTGCAATCATCATATTATCTAGCACTGTGTACTTACAATTGCTAATTTTTCAATTCTACTCAATTATTCTGTTTTACATTAGATTTATAATATCATGTGACTAAAAACTGACTAGCTGAATCCTTCTAAGCTCTATGTAGAAACAGGAGGTCAATTTCCCCTGTATGACTCATCAATCACTGCAAAAGTCAATGGCAGTGGGGAGGAGTGGAGCAGCTGGGTCAGGAGTTGAAGAGAGGGATGATAAATGCAGGGAACAGAGACATCCTGTTTCTACATAAATCATAGAAAATAAGAATTATCTGGATAGAAAGGCAAAATGAGCAATTGTAAGTACACAGCGCCATATAATATGATGATTCCAATATATTAAGAGAATACAAACTTTGATGGGAGTGTTTTTTTAACCATCTGGCCTACCCTTGATAGTACAGGAAGAACACTAAATGGGTGGAGTTTGGGTTTGATATAGTGTCCAGGTGTCGATAAAATTTCCACCTGTCCTATCACCATGCAGGGCAGAGAAATTCCTCATATGTTGTGCTGCTGTAAGGCTATAAGGGAATTATGTTTTTTCAGTCACCACACCTCCCTTAAAAGATTACATAAAAAAAAATCAAAATTGAAGATACTCCAAATTAGTATCAATAATACTGTCAGCTTGCTATGCAAAAAAAAAAAGTTCTCATGCAGCTCCATTGATGGAAAAAAAAACATTATGGGTCTCGGAAAATAGAGACACAAACCAATTTTTTTTTACCAACTTCAGAATTTTTTTCATCACTTTTATAAAAAAAATTTATGCCAGTTTTGTATCGCCGTAATTGTACTGATCTAAAAAATTGTGTTTATAGATCATTTTTACTATACACTGAATTGGGCAAAAATATATAAAAAAATACAATGCAGTATTGCATTTTTTACCATTTCTGGGAATTTTTTTACCTTATATGGTAAAATAGATGGTGTCATTCAAAACTACAATTCATCGTGCAAAAACAATTCCTCAGTTATACACTAATTATAGGTACAATAACTCCTAATATATATTCCTAATGTTAATACATTTTTGGTTAATGTATCCAGTGCAACTGTCAAAAGGTGACTCAATGTTGGCTCTAATCAACCATGCTTTGTTTTCTGTAAGCCAACATGAAAATTCTTTTGAAGTGCGGTAGGTTTTGTAAGTCTAAATGGGAAAGTAAATTATTTCATAAAAATTCTATGATGTGCCAGGATCAATTTATGATTCCCTTGATGCCTGTAAAATCCTGGTGCACAGCTGAAGTGCAAAGAGCATTTATCTTACGAATATATATGGTATCATTTTATAGTTATATTCTTTATAAACTGTTTCTGGATTTTGGCATCAAGTCTTATTGATTCATTATTTTTCTTAAAATATTACTGTTATTTCATTACATTGCTGAAAAAATATCTATCCATACGTACATTTATAGGCAATCACAGGGGCACTAGATTCCTTTTATCTTCAAGTACCCCCAATAAGTCATGATTTGGGAATATGCCATAAAGAGAACACCAAGGAGAATTCCTGATATGCTGATCATAGGTTCATCTCCTGTATTTATGGTACAAGAGATAAAACTAAGATGGACCTAAAGTACATCTCTTGTGCAATACTTAAGAAATTACTTAAGACCAGTTGTAAGCACTTGACGACTGGAATGTAGAAACTTTGCCCTAAACTGCAAGTTGAGAATTGGTTTTCACATGGTTTATTGATCTGCAAAATATCTAAATTAATACACTCACAGCCATCTTAAAAATAAATGTAAAGATTATGTAAAAAACAAGAATTTCTATCATCAATTGTCTGTGAACCAGTAGGTCATTTGAGTGATTTCAATTGTTGTGGGTAGTACTGTTTATGCCTATTTAATACTACTTTATATGAAAGACCATCAACTTCAAATCCTCACCTATATTTTATTTAGTAACTTACAGTATCTCACAAAAGTGAATACACCCTTCATATTTTTGTAAATAATTGATTATTTCTTTTCAATTTTCATGGGACAACACTGAAGATATGACATATTAATAACATGTAAAGTAGTCAGTGTGCAGCTTGTATAAAAGGGTAAATTTGGTGTGGCCTCTAAATAACTCAACACACAGGCATTAATGTCTAAACCACTTACAACAAAAGTGAGTACACATCTAAGTGAAAATGGCCAAACTGTGGCCTATTAGCTATTGTCTCTCACTGGTGTCATGTGACTCATTAGTATTAAAAAATCTCAGGTGTGAATGGGGAGTAGGTGTGTTAAATTTGGTGTTATCGCTCTCACACTCTCTCATACTAGTGACTGGAAATTCAACATAGTGCCTCATGGAAAAGAACTTTCCAAGGATCTGAAAAAATACAATTGTTGTTCTCCATAAAGATGGCCGAGGCTATAAGAAGATTGTGAACACCCTGAAACTGAGGTACAGCACGGTGGCCAAGACAATACAACAGTTTAACAAGACAGGTTCCACTCAGAACAGACCTCGCCATGGTTGACCAAAGAAGTTGTGTGCACATGCTCAGCGTCAAATCCAGAGGTAGCCTTTTCAAAGTGCTCAGACCATATGCCGCACACTGAATCAAATTGGTCTGCATGGCTGTCACCCTAGAAGAAAGCCTCTTCTAAAGATAATGAATAGTGATGAGCAAGCACTAAAATGCTCGGGTACTAATAGCTCGGGGCGAGCAAATTGGAATGATCGAGTGCTCGGTCCAAGTAATGAGCCCAATGTAAGTCTATAGGAAACTCGAGCATTTTTCCGGCGGTCTGCAGGGGGCCTAAAAATTGCCCAAATTGATGGGAACAGTGCTCAAATGACATGGGAACAACATGGGGAAGACCCCTGGAAGCATTTCTGATTCCCAGGTCAACAATGTTGTCAGAGGTATTATGCCACATTTACGGACTCACAATGAAACATACAAAAACGAAACCAAAATGGATTTTCCTGGGAAATATGTTAAGGAGCATCCTTTCCAGGGTAATGGCTTGTGTGTAAGGCAAAATAAATAACCAAAAACAAAAATGCTCCTCCACACCTTGGGCTATGTTCACACGTATGCGTTTTTGCACTTTTGCATTGCTTTCAAACGTGAAAAATGCATTCAACGGGAAATGTCATTTTAACATTTTACAAACTTATCTGGCCATGTGGTGTGTGAAATATCATCAGACAAATCCTGTTTCATTTATGAAGGAGGGATTCTGAAAGTCACTAACAATATTTATACAGCCTTACTATTCTTAAAGGACCAGCAGTAAAAAAAATGTTCCCATTATAATGGAGCGGGCCTTCTATACTGCTATTGCATATGCAGTGACTGCAAGGGCTGCCAAAAATTCGGACGCAACCCAATACCCCTTTAAAGAGACATACAAGAGGGTCTCAGTAAAAAAAATGTTCCCATTATAAAGGAGCGGGTCTCCTATACTGTTATTGCGTATGCAGTGAGTGCAAGGGCTGCCAAAATTTGGACGCACCCCAATGCCCCTTTGAAGAGACATAGAGGAGGGTCTCAGTAAAAAAAATGTTCCCATTATAAAGGAGTGGGTATCCTATAGTGGTAATGCTCATGCAGTGACTGCAAGGGCTGCCTTTTCAGCTGACAGGCGGATGCGCCTATCCGTTATAATTCCACCGGCAGCACTAAAAACCCACTCTGACAAAACGCTAGTGGCAGGGCAGGCCAGGACCTCCAAGGCATAGAGAGCCAGTTCATGCCACATGACCAGCTTGGATACCCAAAGGCACAGAGGAATCACGTAGGACGTAGTTAAGGTCGGCAAGGTACTCCCTCACCATCTTCTGAAACGTTTTTTAAATAATTCTGCAACAAGAGCCTTCTCGTACTGCACCATTTAATTAGGCCTGTCCTGCAAGGGAATAACAGACAGAAAGTTCTCCTTGTAGCATGGGTCTAGAAGTGTCACCAACCAGTAATGACTGTCACCCAAAATTTGGACAACGCGAGGGTCATGGGAAAGGCAGCATAACATAAACTCAGCCATGTGTGCCAGACTGCTAACAGACAAGACTTCTATGTCCTCACCAAGAGGATGACTGACATGCTCTCCTCTCATACTCCTCCCTGTTCTCAGGCCATCCACACTGAACAGACGGTATGACAGTTGTGCAGGTAGTACTGTCTATAGAGTAGAAAATTAGCTCCTCTTCTTCCTCCTCCTCCTCTTCCTTATTTTCACCCAATCCACATTGGGATGAGATGAGGAATCACCCTGTGTGGAATCACCCTGTATGGTTCATCTCATCACCTTGCTCCATTTCATTGTGCTCCGCTTGCAATGCATCCTCTTTAATTGTGATCAGAAAGCATTTCAGAAGACAGAGAATTGGGATGGTGACTCTAATTATGGCATCATTGTCACTCACCATCTTGGTGGAGTCCTCAATGTTTTGGAGGATGGTACAGATGTCTGACATCCATGTCCACTCCTGAGGTTTTATGTGTGAAGTCTGACCTGAATACAAATCGGTCTTGTTGATGCTGGTAGTCAACAACTGCTCTCTTCTGCTCACAAATCCTTCCCAACATCTGCAATGTAGGGTTCCAACGCGTGGGGACATCGAAGATCAGTCGGTGAGCTAGAAGCTGTAAATGCTGCTGAAGCACGGCAAGGGAGGCGGAAGTTGTAGCTGACTTTCTAATATGGGTACACACGCGGCTTACTTTGACAAGCAGATCCGGCAGAAACGGGTAGGTTTTGAGAAACCGCTGAACCACGAGGTTAAGCACATGGGCCAGGCATGGTACATGTGTGAGCTTGCCTCACCTCAGAGTCACAACCAGGTTCTGGCCATTGTCACACATGACCATGCCTGGCTGTTGGGTCAGTGGTGTCAGCCACAGATCTGCCTGTTCCTTCAGATCTGTCCACAACTCTTCATCATTGTGCGGTTTGTCACCTAAGCATACTAGCTTCAGCACAGCCTTTTGCTGCTTGGCCAAGGCAGTGCTGCAGTGCTTCCAGCCTGCGACTTATGTGGTCATTTCAGAGATGGAGGCTGAAGAGGAGGAGGATGAGGTGCAGGAGCTGTAGACTGTGGGGGCAAACATGATTGACCTAGGGCACGCAATCCTCGGAGTCGGGAGGACGTGTTCCGTCCCAAGGTCCGACTGGGTCCCGGCTTCCACTATATTAACCCAATATTCCATCAGCGAGATGTACCATCCCTGCCCACAAGCACTTGTCCACGTGTCCGTGGTTAGGTGGACTTTTCCCAGCAACTGCGTTATTGAGGGCACAGCTAATGTTGTGGGACACATGCTCGTGTAATGCGGGGACAGAACACCGGGAGAAATAGTGGTGGCTGGGGACCGAGTACCGAGGGATGGCCACCGCCATCAGGTTGCGGAAAGCTTCCGTCTCCACGAGCCTGAAAGGCAACATTTCGAGCGTAAGCATTCGCGAAATGTGTGAATTTAGTATTGTGGCTTGGGGGATGTTGGCTGCGTATTTGCGCTTGCGTTTCAAGGACTGGATTAGGAACAACTGAACGCTGCGCTGAGGAGAGGACGTGGACATGCTATCTGATGGTGCTACTTGAGAGTGTGCAATGACAAGTGCAGGGCGGGAGGTATCTTGGCATGCGCCATGGACAGGGGATTGGCATGCATGCACAAGAGCAGAAGAAGCAGTTGTGTCACCCGTAGACACTGTTTCAGGACCCTGGAGTTTGGCCCACTAAGTCGGGTGCTTTGCTGTCATGTGCCTGATCATGATGGTGGTGGCCAGGCTGGTCGTTTTGCCACCCCTGCTGATGCTGGCCTGGCAGGTGGCGCAAATTTACTTTTTGGGGTTATCTGCAGAGTCTTTAAAAAGCAACCAGACTCGGGAAGACCTAACAGTTCCGTCATGTTTGTGATACAGGGAACGCTTTCCCTCCTTGTCTCTGCAGCCACCACACTGCTTCTTCCTGCCTGTTGTGGTGCTTTTCTTCCCTCCCCCTGTGTGCTGCTGTTCTCACTTAGTATGTCCCCCTGCCAGGTTGGGTCAGTTACTATATCATCCACCACCTCGTCTTCAACTCCCGCACCCTGGTCCTCCTCCTGACTTTCTGGCAATTGTGTCTCATCATCATCATCCACCTCTTGCAACAGTGATTGCACTTTCCCACAGTTGCCTTCATGTGATCGTGGTTGCTTCAATATTTGGTCATTGCTACACGCGTTCTGCTCTTGACTCGCTTGAAGCTACAAATGGAAAAGTGAACAGCGCTTCTGAAGACAGGGTGGTGGTGGTGGCAAAGTGACTGGAAGAATTATCTGCTATCCAACCAACAACCTTTTGACACTGCTCTGGGTTCAATAGTGGTCTACTGCAGTCCCCTAGTAATTGGGACAGGAAGGTCGAGCGACAAGATGTGGGTGTTTGTTGTGGCACAATTTCAGCTTGCCCACGGCCATGTCCTCGGCCTCGGCATGCACCATCACCATCACATCCACTTCCCTGTTCCTTGCCACGCACCTTGCCCATTTTAAATGAGGGACAATATTTTTAACGTTCACGAGAAATGGCTGATTTTGAAACGTTGTTCTATGTGATATGTCTAACAGAGAACCACAGTTTTAAATAGCAGGCCTGTAATTTACTAATATTATTCTTCACAGAGACCTAATGTGAATAGCTTGACCGACACACTGCAACGAAATGGAAGGCAGAAATGGCTGCTTTTGGAACGCTGTTATATGTGATATGTTTGACAGAGAACCAAGATTTTGAATAGCAGTCCTGTAATTTAATAATATTATTCTTCCCAGAGACCTAATGTGAATAGTTTGACTGACACACTGCAATGAAATGGAAGGCAGAAATGGCAGATTTTGGAACACTGTTATATATGATATGTCTGACAGAGAACCACAATTTAAATAGCAGGCCTGTAATTTACTAATATTGTTCTACACAGAGACCTAGTGTGAATATCTTGACTGATACACTGCAACAGAATGGAAGAGGAGGCCAATATTTTTCAGGTTCAGTTCAAATTTCTGGATTTTTATCGCTGAAATATGGAATAGATATGGCTGTATTCTGCAGTGCTAACAAGCAAATGGAACAGAAAAATGGTGTACTCTAGATTGCTTTTTAAGCAAATAACCAGGATTAAGATAAAAAAAATTTGCCCTGCCCCTGATATATGGGGTTATATCTACAAATATCTATAATTACAGCAGCAGCAGACAGGACATTTAATGGACCCTCTTGCACTATATGCACTGCAGTCTGTCACACACCCTGCCTGCCTACCTAACTCCTGCTATCACCACTGAATATATGCAGCTGGATTAGTCCTCAGAAGGACTGTTAGTTCAGATGGATAGATATATATATATATATATATATATATATATATATATATATAAATATATACAGTACAGACCAAAAGTTTGGACACACCTTCTCATTTAAAGATTTTTCTGTACTTTCATGACTATGAAAATTGTACATTCACACTGTAGGCATCAAAACTATGAATTAACACATGTGGAATTATATACTTAACAAAAACGTGTGAAACAACTGAAAATATGTCTTATATTCTAGGTTCTTCAAAGTAGCCACCTTTTGCTTTGATGACTGCTTTGCACACTCTTGGCATTCTCTTGATGAGCTTCAAGAGATAGTCACCGGAAATGGTTTTCACTTCACAGGTGTGCCCTGTCAGGTTTAATAAGTGGGATTTCTTGCCTTATAAGTGGGGTTGGGACCATCAGTTGTGTTGTGCAGAAGTCTGGTGGATACACAGCTGATAGTCCTACTGAATAGACTGTTAGAATTTGTATTATGGCAAGAAAAAAGCAGCTAAGTAAAGAAAAACGAGTGGCCATCATTACTTTGAGAAATGAAGGTCAGTCAGTCCGAAAAATTGAGAAAACTTTGAAAGTGTCCCCAAGTGCAGTTGCAAAAACCATCAAGCGCTACAAAGAAACTGGCTCACATGAGGACCGCCCCAGGAAAGGAAGACCAAGGGTCACCTCTGCTTCTGAGGATAAGTTTATCTGAGTCACCAGCCTCAGAAATCGCAGGTTAACAGCAGTTCAGATTAGAGACCAGGTCAATGCCACACAGAGTTCTAGAAGCAGACACATCTCTACAACAACTGTTAAGAGGAGACTTTGTGCAGCAGGCCTTCATGGTAAAATAGCTGCTAGGAAACCACTGCTAAGGACAGGCAACAAGCAGAAGAGACTTGTTTGGGCTAAAGAAGAAAATGAATGAGCCGTGAAGCATGGACGAGGAGGTGTGATGGTGTGGGGGTGCTTTGCTAGTGACACTGTTGGGGATTTATTCAAAATTGAAGGCATACTGAACCAGCATGGCTGCCACAGCATCTTGCAGCGGCATGCTATTCCATCCGGTTTGCGTTTAGTTGGACCATCATTTATTTTTCAACAGGACAATGACCCTAAACACACCTCCAGGCAGTGTAAGGGCTATTTGATCAAGAGGGAGAGTGAAGGGGTGCTATGCCAGATGAACTGGCCTCCACAGTCACCAGACCTGAACACAATCGAGATGGTTTGGGGTGAGCTGGACCGCAGAGTGAAGGCAAAAGGGCCAACAAGTGCTAAGCATCTCTGGGATCTCCTTCAAGATTGTTGGAAGACCATTTCCAGTGACTACCTCTTGAAGGTCATCAAGAGAATGCCAATAGTGTGCAAAGCAGTCTTTAAAGCAAAAGGTGGCTACTTTGAAGAACCTAGAATATAAGACATAATTTCAGTTGTTTCACACTTTTTTGTTAAGTATATAATTCCACATGTGTTAAATAGTGTTGAGCGAGCACTAAAATGCTCGGGTGCTCGAAGCTCCGGCCGAGCTCGCCGTGATATTCAGGTGCTCGACCCGAGCAATGAGCACAATGTTAGTCTATGGGAGACCCGAACATTTTTGGGGCTGCACCCCTGGCAGTCTGTAGAAAGCCTAAAAAGTGCCCAAAATGATAGTGACAGTGCTCAAAAGACATGGGGACAGCATGGGCATCACTCCAGGAAGCATTTCTGACCCCCAGGTCACTGCTGTCAACAACGTGGTCAGAGGTATTAAGCCACTTTTACGGGCTCACAATAAAACGTTCAAAAACGAAACTGAAATGGTTTTCCTGTGAATTATGTTAAGGAACTTCCTTTCCAGGGTAAAGACTTGTGTATAAGGTAAAATAAATAACCAAAAACAAAAATACTCCTCCACACCATGGGCTATGCTCACAATTAGCAATTTTTATGTGTTTTTGCACTTTTGTATTGTTTTCAACAGTGACAAATGCATTCACCGGGAAATGTCATTTTAACATTTTACAATCTTATCTGGCCATGTGCTGTGTGACATATGCATACTGTTAGGAGGGCGGTTGCAGACAACTTTATTAAAATGGAACGCAACCGACCCCGGGGTCCTCGATGCAGCCTGGAGGGCTGCTGCCGAACACTTTCCGGGTGGAAAGTAAAGTAACCAACTTAAATGTTAAACCCTTCCGTGTTTCTGCACACAGGAACGGGTATAGCGGTTCGCTCTATCTCCGTTAACTGCACGTCAGAAGAGTGACCAGGAAAGCACCTACTTAACTGAAGAACCACTCCGAGTTAATGCACACAGAGCGGGTTTCAGCGGTACACACAATCTCCAAGAACCGCAGGGAGACGTGCGACCGGAGGGAAAGCAGTAGCCCTGTCTACGATACAGGCACTACGCTGTAGGGATTGCCGCTAAGATGCGTGTGTGACTACACGACGGGTACACGTGCCTCCAGCCGGCGTGCCACCGGACTGAAGGGTACTACTCCACATGGCTGACAGGCGATAACCGTGGACAGGGTGTCTGCAGGCTGCTCGAGGTGTTAGGCGACCCCTTTGGCTGAGCCAGGCTGCACGACGTAGCTACCTGCCTAAGCAAATCTAAGCCTGCCTGAGTGACCTGTGCTAATCAGCCGAGCTAACTCTGGCATCGGCAGGTCACGGAGAGAGCAGCTAGAGAGCACGTGGAATACACTCGTCCACACAACAGCAACACTTGCAAAATGATCTGAGCGCGTCGCAATGTTTGTGGGCGGGCCTTTTAAAGACTAAGCCCTGCCCTCCGACGCGCCATTGGTGACGTTACCCGTGGACCAATCAGGCGGTGCCAGGTCACCGGGTCAGGTGAGTGACAATCCACCAATCATGATCCGCCAGGTCAATGACATACTCAGTGCGGCAAATCCTGGACTTAGTTTCCACAAGCCCTGTCTCCCTCTGCAACCCAGGCATAACATTGCTAGGCACAACTACCTGGGAGATAAACAGTGCTCGTGGACCAGCTAGGCGTTGAGGCTGACGGCAATGCTGAGCAGCATCAGCCCTGACTGGACCGAAATGGGAGACCACCGAAGGTCCTGGACCCATTTTGAGTCCAGCACCAGACTGACACCTAACATTATCCCCCCCTCTAACATCCCACTCCACTTGATGCTTGTTTTCCTCCATGAGCCGGGGGGCAAGGATGTGGTCCATCGGGTGACAGAGAGGATTTACGAAACTATGACCCCTCCGGTGTACAGGGTACCCTTTTTCAGGGCGAGAAGCAGGATGGCAAGAAGTGACAACTGGTTCTCTATGTGTGGGATTCTTCACGGGTGACAGAGAGAAAGGACCTGTCGGTCTCTGGCGGAAAGATTTATCTCTCGCACAGACGGGACACGCGAGAACAAAGTCCTTGATGTCCTGGTGCCACCGGGGCCACCAACAAGACCGTTGAAGGGACTTAGTGGTCCGTTTGACCCCCAGGTGGACTCCAAACTTAGGGGCATGTACCCTGGAGAGCACCAGATTCTGTAGATTGGGGGAAACAGACGTCCTTCCTGATGGAACCGGGTTAGAGGACATTGCAGCCACCCTCTCTTCCTGAGAGTTCTTTACGGCATTATCAGACAAAACCCGGGTAACCTTGACCATACACTGAAATGTACAATTCTCACTCCAGGAAGAAATTCTCCCCGTATTCCAGTCAATGTGTGGAGTATGACAACATAACCAGGGGAGCCCCAATAACACCTCGTCTAATCCACCGGGAATAGTAAGAAATGAAATAACCTCCCAGTGGCCCCGGGGAAATGACATGGTGAGAGGAATCGACTGGTGGGTGATTTGTACATCCAGGAGTGAACCATTGACGATACTAATGTTCATTGGTCTTGAGAGTAACTCAATAGGGATGGCATGCCTCTGGGTAAACGTAGATGATAAAAAATTGCCATCAGCACCAGAATCCACCCACGCCTTGGCAGTGACTGCCGCTTTACCAAAGGACAATGTCACATTATGTAATAATTTGGAGGAAGAAGTCCCGGAATTTGATACACCTCCGCCAACGGTGGTAAGACCTATTCGTTTTACCGACTGCTTGGAACCCTTATTTACGGGGCGCTCCAAGATATGTGCAGATCGGGAACGAGAGGAACTAGGCTTAGACTGGGATATATCCATAGCCTCAGGCTCCGGGTCGAGAGTCTTGGGTTTGAAAATGGGTCTAAAGGCGGATGGTGACAATAGATACTGAGGTTTGGCAACCTCCAGCTCTAACTTGTGTTCCGCATGACGCAAGTCAATACGGTCAGTGAGAGATATTAACTCCTCCAGAGAGGCTGGGATTTCTCTGGTAGATAAAGCATCTTTAATAAGCCCAGCCAGACCCTTCCAGAACACCGGGATAAGCGACCGTTCAGACCAATCCAGTTCAGCCGCTAGGGTTCTGAACTGGACGGCATAGTGGCTGGCGGTGGCTGAACCCTAGACCAATGCAAGGAGCTTGAGAGCCGTATCATGCGTGACCTGAGGACCCAGGAAATCACTTTTTAGGGTCTTAAGGAAAAGACCCGCATTTACTACAACCGGGTCGTTCCGCTCCCATAGAGGAGTAGCCCACTCCAGAGCCTTGTGAGAAAGCAATGAGATGATATATCCCACTTTGGCTCTTTCGGAAGGGAACCGTGCCTCCATCATCTCCAAATGAATGGAGCATACATTAATAATACCCCTGCAGAGTTTACTAACCCCAGAAAATTTCTCCGGGAGAGCAAACCGGGGTAATGGGGCACTTGCAGTGGTTGCAGCATTCACCGCAGCCGAGATAATAATATTGGCTGCTAGAGTAGCCACTTGGGAAGCTACTGCAGTGATATCAGCAACCGGAGCAACTTGCTCCAGAGACCTAAGTCTGGTCTCCAGTTGCTGTATATAGCGCTGCAGCTGCTGAGTGTCGGTCATGTTCGGCAAGACCCTGGCGCTCAGATACTGTTAGGAGGGAGGTTGCAGACAACTTTATTAAGATGGAACGCAACCGACCCCGGGGTCCGCGATGCAGCCTGGAGGGCTGCTGCCGAACACTTTCCGGGTGGAAAGTAAAGTAACCAACTTAAATGTTAAACCCTTCCGTGTTTCTGCACACAGGAAAGGGTATAGCGGTTTGCTCTATCTCCGTTAACTGCACGGGAGAAGAGTGACCGGGAAAGCACCTACTTAACTGAAGAACCACTGTCTCCCTCTGCAACCCAGGCTTAACATTGCTAGGCACAACTACATGGGAGATAAACAGTGCTTGCTGACCAGCTAGGCGTTGGGGCTGATAGTGATGCTGAGCAGCATCAGCCCTGGCTGGACTGAAATGGGAGACCACAGAAGGTCCTGGACCCATTTCAAATCTGTACCAGACCAATGCCTAACACATACAGTGCTGAAAAGACATGAGAAAAGCATGGGGAAGACCCCTGGAAGCATCTCTGACACCCAGGTCACTGCCTAAAAGTGTGCCCATCAGAAGTCATCCTTTCCACATCGGAAGATGCAGACTTGCAACTATCCCCGTGCAAGTCCTTGTCCCAGGGCAGTGTTCAATTGTACCTCCCCCATAACTTGCAATGCAAGCGTAAGTGTGCAACCTGCCACCCACCCACCCCCAGGCTGCAATACCATACTGCTAGCTTGCTTGCACTAGAAATGGGGCCTTTTAGTTTGCAGGAGGCCGAAGCTGGCCACTACCTCATAGTAACATAGTTTGTAAAGCCGAATAAAGACTTGCGTCCATCAAGTTCGACCTGTTAGTTCTGTAATTGCTAAAGTTGATCCAGAGGAGGGCAAAAACCCCAAATGATTTGGCCAATCTTCACCTGAGGAAAAATTCCCTCCCGACTCTGAAACCAGCAGTCAGAATAAATCCCTGTATCAACCTACTATTTTATTTTATTTTTAAGTATATGCTGAAATCTGCCTGGTATCTAGAAATGCATCCAGTCCCCGCTTGAACTGGTGTAGTGAATCCGACATTACCGTCTCCTCACTCAGTGAATTCCATATTCTCACTGCTCTTACCGTAAAGAACCCCTTCCTATGCTGGTGCTGAAACCTTTTCTCTTCCAGTCTTAGTGAGTGCCCTCTTGTTACCGCAATATCCCTCCTTTTGAACAAATCCCGGGCAAGATCTCTATACTGTCCCCTAACATATTTGTACACATTTATTATGTCCCCCCTCAACCTTCTCTTTTCCAGGCTGAATAGTCCTAGTTTTGCCAACCTCTCTGAGTATTGCAGTCCCTCCATTCCCTTTATTAATTTTGTTGCCCTCCTTTGTACCTTTTCAAGCTCATTTATATCCTTTCTATATATTGGGGCCCATAACTGAGCACAGTATTCCAAGTGTGGTCTGACCAGTGCTTTGTACAGTTGAAGAACAATGTTCTCATCCTTTGCAGCTATACCTCTTCTGATACATCCCATTACCCTGTTTGCCCTTACAGCAGCGGCCTGACTTTGGGCACTCCAATTTAGTTTGCTATCAATCAAGATGCCCAAGTCCTTCTCCATCTCTGAATTCCCCAATGATTTCCCATTCAGTGAGTACTGGTGACTTCCATTTTTCCTTCCCATATGTATGACCTTACATTTCTCCTCGTTAAACCTCATTTGCCATTTAATGCTCCACCTACCCAGCTTATCCAAATCCCTCTGTAGGTCTGCACTGTCCTCTTTAGTATTAATTGTTTTACATAACTTTGTGTCATCTGCAAATATTGATATTTTACTATTTATCCCGTTGACTATGTCGTTAATAAAGATATTAAATAACATTGGGCCTAGTACAGACCCCTGTGGTACCCCACTAGTGACGCTTACCCAATCTGAGTATATTCCATTTATAACCACCCTCTGCCTTCTATCCTTTAGCCAGTTAGCTACCCACTTGCAGACATTTTCCCCCAGCCCCATCAATCTCATTTTGTATACCAACCTATTATGTGGCATGCTATCGAACGCTTTTGAGAAGTCGAGATACACGACATCCACTGGTTCCCCCTGATCTACTCGAGAGCTAACCTCCTCGTAGAAGTCAATCAGGTTTGTTTGGCAGGAGCGATTCCTCATGAATCCATGTTGGTTCGGGGTTAATAGATTATTAGCATCAAGATGCTCCGTAATTGCCTCTTTAATGAAGCTTTCAAAAATTTTGCCCACAACGGACGTCAGACTCACCGGCCGATAGTTTCCGGCGTCACTTTTCGCTCCGTTTTTGAATATTGGCACTACATTCGCCTGTCGCCAATCAAGTGGCACAGACCCAGTCTCAACAGAGTCCTTAAATATAAGATATAACGGTCTGTCTATCACATTACTTAGTTCCCTTAGTACCCGTGGGTGTATGCCATCAGGTCCTGGTGATTTGTTTATTTTAATGTTACTGAGGCGTTTCTGTACCCCAGCTTGGGTTAGATTTGTCATACTTAGTGGAGGATTAAGTTTGTCACTTCTCATTTCTCCTGTTAGTTCGATTTCCTTTGTGAAAGTTGTCGAAAAAAAATTATTTAATAGATTAGCTTTATCCTCATCTTTCTCTATGATTTTGCCTTCCTCACTTTTTATCGGTCCTATATTATCCGATTTAATCATTTTACTATTTATATACGTAAAGAACAGTTTGGGATTTGATCTACTTTCCCTAGTAATACGTCTCTCTGTTTCCTCCTTCGCTATTTTTATTTGTTTTTTACAGGTTCTCGTTTTTTCCTTGTAACACATTAGTGCTTCCTTACTGTTTTCCTGTTTTAATCTCTTGAATGCCTCTTTTTTGCTATTTAACGCCCCTTTTACGTTCTTGTTCAACCATATTGGTTTCCTCTTATTTCTGGCCCTTTTATTCCCATACGGTATATATCTCTCGCACTGAGTATTCAGAATTCTTTTGAAGGTTTCCCATTTACTATTCGTATTCCTTTGATTAAGAACTTTGTCCCAGTCAATAAGTTGAGGGCTTTTTTTCAGCTGATCAAACTTCGCCCTCCTAAAGTTTAATGTTTTTGTTGTTCCCTTATTGATAACCCTACTGAAGGGCATTTTGAAGTCGATAATATTATGGTCGCTATTACCTAGGTGCCCCCCTATCTGTACGTCAGTTATTCTATCAGGCCTATTAGTCAATATTAAGTCCAACACGGCCTTCCCTCTCGTTGGTTCCTGCACTAGTTGGGAGAGATAATTATCCTTAATATTTGTCAAGAACCTTTTACCTTTCTGAGAGCTACAGGTTTCTGTTTCCCAGTCAATATCCGGGTAGTTGAAATCCCCCATTACAATCACTTCATTATGTTTTGCTACTTTGTCTATTTGTCTTAATAGCAGATTCTCATTCTCCTCTGTTATATTTTGTGGCTTATAGCAGACCCCCAGTAATATTTTATTATTATTTTTTGCCCCCTCTATCTCTACCCACATGGACTCGACCCCCTCTTCTCCCTCTCCTATATCTTCCCTTAGTCTGGGTTTTAGACATGACTTTACATATAAGTAGACTCCTCCGCCTTTCCCCTGTTTCCGGTCCCTTCTAAATAAACTATAATCTAATAAATTTACCGCCCAGTCGTAGCTATCGTCTAGCCAAGTCTCTGTTATACCTACGATGTCATACCTCTCCTCCGATATAAGCGCCTGCAGCTCATCCGCCTTATTGGTCAGGCTTCTTGCGTTGGTCAGCATGCAAGATAAAACTTTGGGGTTATTTAGCATCCTATTCTTCTCTAACGATCTAACTGTACTATCCCCACCCCCCTCTCCACCCTCATTATATTCACTTCTTCCCTTCCCCCTTGCTTGCCTCACATCCCACCTATTTCCTTGGTTTCCCCCCCCGTCTCTAGTTTAAAAACTCCTCCAACCTATTAGCCATCTTCTTCCCCAGCACCGCTGCACCCTCCCCATTGAGGTGCAGCCCGTCCCTACGGTAGAGCCTGTAACCGACCGCGAAGTCGGCCCAGTTCTCCATGAACCCAAACCCTTCTGCCTTGCACCAACTCTTTAGCCACTTATTCACCTCCCTAACTTCCCGTTGGCGCTCCTGTGTGGCTCGCGGGATTGGTAGTATTTCTGAGAAAACTACCTTGGAGGTCCTTGCCCTAAGCTTCCTACCTAGGTCCCTGAAATCATTTTTAAGGACCCTCCATCTACCACTCACTTTGTCATTGGTGCCGATGTGGACCATTACTGCTGGGTCTTCGCCAGCCCCACCCAGTAACCTGTCAACCCGATCCGCGATGTGCCGGACTCGAGCGCCAGGGAGGCAGCACACCGTTCGGCGATCCCGGTCTTTGTGACAGATTGCCCTGTCTGTCCCCCTAATAATAGAGTCACCCACTACCAGAACCTGTCTTGCCTGCCCTACACTTCCCCCCTCACCCTCATTACTGGAGCATACACTCCCCCGGCGGTCAGAGGATCTGTCATGCTCCAATAATGCCGGTTCTGAACCAGCCTTCCTATACTTCTTCCCTCTATCCCTCCTAACTGTTATCCAGCTCCCTGCCTGTTCAGCCTGCACTTCCCCTCTATGCTCCACCCCCAGTATTGACCCATTGAGTGTCTGCTCGGTGAGCAGCAAACTCCGTTCCATGTTGTCGATGCTCCTCAGTACCGCTATCTGAGCACTTAGATCCAGAATTTGGGCTTCCAAGTGCACGATATGCTCACATCTCTCGCAGCAGTATGGATCCTCGAGCGGTTGCTCACGGAATGCATACATTGCGCAAGATGTACACTGCACGGCTCCGGCCAACATGGACGTCATTCTAAATATGGGGATACAGTCAGTATATATATATACAAGTACAAAACACAATTATTTATATATAGGTGTATGGACGGGGATCAATTAGGGATGTGCAAGTGTATCAATTAGATATCGGCGGGGGATCAGTTAAGTATCAAGTATGGACGGGGGAATCAGATAAGTAGGTCAGGTGGATTAATTAAGTAAAAAGTAAAGAAAGAATGAAACACAGTCAGCAATTCAGTCCTAAGTCCTCCCTTCCAAACTCCCTGAATCCAAAGTCACTGAAAAACAAGTCACACACTTACTTTCGTTCGCACTTACGCTCCAGACACACACAGCTCGTTCACACTCGCAAACTAAGAGATTTAAAGAGTTTTTTTTTTTTTTTTTTCTTCCTTTTCCAGCAATGTACCCTTCACCTCAATGCACTTCCAAAGGACTTGATGTCCAACCAGCTGCCCCTTATGAACCCTTAATTATGACCCCTTCCCCTTAATTAACCCCTTGTGAGTAAATCTACACCTCAGGATTTTATTGCAATGTAGTTAACCCTTAAATACACAGGTAGTAAACTAAGAAACTAAAACTGTAGTGAGAAAATAGGTTTTAAAAAGCCCAATAAATCTAAACAGGTAGAAAAGCACTCAGCAGGTCACAATGCAGCACTCACCGCAATTCACAGAGGTATTTTCTGCAGGATTCCCAAATACCTCTTCACTGAAAAACAAGTCACACACTTACTTTCGTTCGCACTTACTCTCCGGACACACGCAGCTCGTTCACACTCGCAAACTAAGAGATTTAAAGAGTTTTTTTTTTTTTTTTTTCTTCTTCCTTTTCCAGCAATGTACCCTTCACCTCAATGCACTTCATGGCTGCTTTGGCAGCAAGGTATCCATACTCAGTACCCATCCGCCCCCATTTCTCCTTGGAACATCCACCCCACACACTTTTCTTAGCCCGGCCTGCTTTAGGGCAGCATTGGACGAGCCAACCAGAGAACCAGACTCCTCTGGTGGGCACTGGCTTCTCCATCAGGGGAGTTGAGAGTGCCAAGGTGAGGAGCATGATGATGATGATAGAAGTTAGCATCTGCTTTATTTTCTTGGAATGCAACCAAACACCCACCCACGCCAAGGCTGCAATACCATACTGCTAACTTGCACTTGAAATGGGTCTTTTAGTTTGGAGGAGGCCAAAGCTGGCCACTACCTCATGGCTGCTTCGGCAGAGTTGAAAGTGCCAAGATGAGGAGCATGATGATGATGATCGAAGTTAGCGTCTGCTTTGTTCTCTTGGAATGCAAGCGCAAGTAGGTAGTAGCGGCTAGACCTGAGGTGGTCACCGTTTTGGCGCATATCCTACCTCCTCCGAGGTATGACAGTTGTACAGGTACTACCATCTACAGCGCATGATACCAGCTCCTCTTCTTCCTTTTCCTCCTCCTCCTCCTCTCCCTCATTGTAACCCAATGCACATTGGGATGAGATGAGGCTGGGCTGTGTGTAATCGCCCGCTACAGCTTCTTGATCCATCTCATCATACTCTGGCTGCAATGCCTCCTCTTTAATTCTCTGCAGAGAACGTTGCAAAAATCAGACAAGTGGGATGCTGACGCTAATGAAGGCATCATCGCCACTCACCATCTTGGTGGACTCCTTAAAATTTGTCAGGATGGTACATATGTCAGACATCCAGGTCCACTCGTGAGGTCTTATGTGTGGAGTCTGACCTGAATATCGATGGCCTTGTTGCAGCTGGTACTCCACAACTGCTCTCTTCTGCTCACAAATCCTTTGCAACATGTGGAGGGTAGAGTTCCAACAAGTGGGGACATCACACACCAGTCGGTGTGCCGGAAGCTGCAAACGCTGCTGCAACAAAGCAAGGGCGGCGGAAGCTGTAGCCGACTTGCGAAAATGAGCTGACAGGCAGCGGGGTACGATTTAAGAAATCGCTGAACCACGAGGTTAAGCACATGAGCCAGGCATGGTACATGTGTGATCTCGCCTCGCCTCAGAGACGCCACCAGGTTACGGCCATTGTCACACACGAGCATGCCTGGATGAAGGTTCAGCGGTCTCAGCCACAGATCTGCCTGCTCTTTAACAGCTGTCCACAACTCACAAGCAGTGTGAGATTTATCACCTAAGCTTATGAGTTTCAGCACAGCCTGTTGCTGCTTGCCTGAGGCAGTACTGCAGTGCGTCCAGCTTGTAACTGATGTGGTGATATCAGAGATGGAGGCTGAACATGAGGAGGAGGAGGATGATGCGCAGGAGCAGTGAACTGTGGGGGCAACTCTGACTGACATAGGGTCCGCAATCCTCGGTGTGGGGAGGATGTGTTCTGTCCCAAGGACCGTCCGTTGTCAGGTGGACGCTCCCAGTAACTGCGTTGTTGAGGGCACGGCAGATGTTTTGGGACATGTGCTTGTGTAGTGTGGGGATAACACACTGGGCAAAATAGTGTCGGCTGGGGACCAAGCACCGAGGGATAGCCACCGCCATAAGGTTGCAGAAGGATTCCGCCTCCACCAGCCTAAAAGGCAGAATTTCCAACGCAAGCAGTCGTGAAATGGCCTGTGGGGCGTTGGCTACGAATTTGCACTTTCGTTCAAAGCTCTGGGATATGGACAATTGAATGCTGTGGTGGGATGTGGACGTGGACGTTGATGCTGTTTCTGGAGAAACTGCCATAACAAGTGAAGACTGAGAAGAGGGGGCATCTTTGCATGCAGTATGGACAGGGGATTGCCTTGCACGCACAACAGGGTGTTCTATTACATGCACAACAGCGGAAGAAGCAGTGGTGACACCCGCTGACACTGTTCGTGGACCCTTGGATTCGCCCCCACAAACTCGGGTGCTTTGCTGCCATGTGCCTGATCATGCTGGTGGTGGTCAGGCTGGTAGTTTTGTCACCCCTGCTGATGCTGGCATGGCAGGTGGTACAAATGGCCTTTTTGGGGTTATCAGCAGAGTTTTAAAAAAATTCCAGACTCTGGAAGACCTACCGGTTGTACTGGCAATGTCCCTCGTGTTGGTGTTACGGGGAACGGTTGCCCGTCTTCTGTGTGCAGCCACCACAATGCTTCTTCCTGCCTGTTGGAGTACTCTGCCTCCCTCCCCCTGTGTGCTGCTGGCCTCGCTCTGCGTGTCCTCCTGCCACTTGGGTCAGTTACTAGATCATCCACCACCTCCTCCTCTTCCACTTGCGCACCACAATCCTCCTCCTCACTTCATGGCAATTGTGTCTCGTCATCGTCCACCTCTTGTGACAAATTGCCAGCGTCGACTTCCTGTGGCCGTGGCTGTTCAAATATTTGGGCATCGCTACATGGGATCTCCTCTTCTACCACTTCAAGCGGAGCAGGCGAGGGGCACAAATCTGGAAATGGACCAGTAAACAGCTCTTGAGAGTGTCCAAGTGTGGGATCAGTTGCTGTCAGACAACACTTGGCATGGTAGGAAGAAGGAGCATCAGGGTAAGGAGGAGTATGCGGTCGAGACTCACGGCTACTAAAACTTGACCATGTGGAAGAAAGACCGGAGGTGGTGGTGCCCAGGCAACTGGAAGTATTATCTGCTATTCAATTAATCACCTGTTCACACTGATCAGTTCGCAATACTGGTGTTGTAGTGTGGTTCCCTAGTAATTCGGTGAAGAAGTGGGAGCGAGATGATGTGGCTGCTGGTTGTGGCACATTTTCACCTTGGCCACGGCCCCATCCTCTACACGCACCATCACCAGAACGTCCAGTTCCACGTCCCTTGCCACGCGCCTTGCCCATTGTAAATGAAGTAAAATAGCTTACACTCGCACTACCAATGGAAAAAGGGTAATAAAAAGGAGGTTAGAACCGTGGAAGAGGAAAACCACAGTTCTATTTCTCTGGCCTACACCAGGATCTTTTAAACAGATATATTTGTTACTGAACAGACAGGGAGACACTATTTTTTTTTTTTTTTTTACATAAAACAGGCCAAAAGCTGGATAATACAGAGATTTGAACCGTGGAACTGCAAAACCACAGTTGTAATTTACTGGCGTTTACCAGACTTTTATTAATAGACATATTTGGGGCTGAACAGTCAGCTTCACACTCAAACTGTTTTTTTTGTGTAAAAAAGGCCCAAAATTGAATAATACAGACATTTGAACCGTGGTACTGCAAAACCACAGTTATATTTTTCTGGCCAACACCAGAATCTTTCAAACAGATATACAGTACAGACCAAATGTTTGGACACACCTTCTCATTTAAAGATTTTTCTGTATTTTCCTGACTATGAAAATTGTACATTCACACTGAAGGCATCAAAACTATGAATTAACACATGTGAAATTATATACATAACAATAAAGTGTGAAAGAACTGAAAATATGTCTTATATTCTAGGTTTTTCAAAGAAGCCACCTTTTGCTTTGATGACTGATTTGCACACTCTTGGCATTCTCTTGATGAGATTCAAGAGGTAGTCACCGGAAATGGTTTTCACTTCACAGGTGTGCCCTGTCAGGTTTAATAAGTGGGATTTCTTGCCTTATAAATGGGGTTGGGACCATCAGTTGTGTTGTGCAGAAGTCTGGTGGATACACAGCTGATAGCCCTACTGAATAGACTGTTAGAATTTGTATTATGGAAAGAAAAAAGCAGCTAAGTAAAGAAAAATGAGTGGCCATCATTACTTTAGGAAATGAAGGTCAGTCAGTCAGAAAAATTGGGAAAACTTTGCAAGTGTCCCCAAGTGCAGTTGCAAAAACCATCAAGTGCTACAAAGAAACTGGCTCACATGAGGACCGCCCCAGGAAAGGAAGACCAAGAGTCACCTCTGCTTCTGAGGATAAGTTTATCCGAGTCACCAGCCTCAGAAATCGCAGGTTAACAGCAGCTCAGATTAGAGACCAGGTCAATGCCACACAGAGTTCTAGAAGCAGACACATCTCTACAACAACTGTTAAAAGGAGACTTTGTGCAGCAGGCCTTCATGGTAAAATAGCTGCTAGGAAACCACTGCTAAGGGCAGGCAACAAGCATAAGAGACTTGCTTGGGCTAAAGAACACAAGGAATGGACATTAGACCAGTGGAAATCTGTGCTTTGGACTGAGGAGTCAAAATTTGAGATCTTTGGCTCCAACCACTGTGTCTTTGTGCGACGCAGAAAAGGTGAACGGATGGACTCTACATGCCTGGTTCCCACCATGAAGCATGGAGGAGGAGGTGTGATGGTGTGGGGGTGCTTTGCTGGTGACACTTTTGGGCATTTATTCAAAATTGAAGGCATACTGATCCCGCATGGCTACCACAGTATCTTGCAGCGGCATGCTATTCCATCCGGTTTGCGTTTAGCTGGACCATCATTTATTTTTCAACAGGACAATGACCCCAAACACACCTCCAGGCTGTGTAAGGGCTATTTGACCAAGAAGGAGAGTGATTGGGTGCTACGCTAGATGACCTGGCCTCCACAGTCACAAGACCTGAACCCAATCAATATGGTTTGGGGTGAGCTGGACTGCAGAGTGAAGGCAAAAGGGCCAACAAGTGCTAAGCATCTCTGGGAACTCCTTCAAGATTGTTGGAAGACCATTTCCGGTGACTACTTCATGAAGCTCATAAAGAGAATGCCAAGAGTGTGAAAAGCAGTCATCATAGCAAAAGGTGGCTACTTTGAAGAACCTAGAATATAAGACATATTTTCAGTTGTTTCACACTTTTTTGTTAAGTATATAATTCCACATGTGTTAATTCATAGTTTTGATGCCTTCAGTGTGAATGTACAATTTTCATAGTCAGGAAAATACAGAAAAATCTTTAAATGAGAAGGTGTGTCCAAACATTTGGTCTGTGCTGTATTTGTGTCTGAACAATCAGGGAGACACTATTACTGTTTTTTTTTACGGCAAAAAATGCCAAAAACAGGATAATACAGAGATTTGACCCGTGGAACTGCAAAACCACAGTTATATTTTTCTGGCCTACACCAGACTCTTTTAAGCAGATATATTGGTGTCTGACCAGTCAGGGAGACACTATTACAGTTTTTTTTATGGCAAAAAATGCCAAAAACAGGATAATGCAGAGATTTGACCTGTGGAACTGCAAAACCATAGTTCTATTTTTGTGGCCTACACCAGACTCTTTTAAACAGATATATTCGTGTCTGAAAAGTCACAGACACACTCAATTTTTTTTTTGGTCAGTGGGGGAATACCAAAAGGTTAATAAGACGTGTATTTGGACAGTCTGACTGAGGAAAAAAAAAATACAGGATTTAGATGAAAAAAATAATAATTTTTGTTGGCCCCTGAGACCGGGGTGATAAGTCTAGCAATTTGACCTACAGGAGTACACAGGACTGTAATGCAGCATTTGCTGGTATAACGACTGCGTCTTCTGTACAGCCTGCCTGCCTGCCTGATATCTGGGATGGATATTAGTCCTGAGAAGGACTGTTTGTTTGATCTGGCAGCCTTTACAGACCCTACACTAACTATTTCGGAGTATAAATCTCTCCCTAGCTCAGCAGCACTGACCCTACACTGGCTGATCCGGAGCGACTGTGTCCAAGATGGCGGCGCCCGGTTTTAAATACTCGAGGTGACGCTGTGCGGTCAGCCAATCACTGTAATGCCCACAAACAACATGGCTGTGTCATTACAGTGACTGGCTGGCAATCCCTGCATGTTCATTGGCTCTGTAAAGAGTGCCAAACGTGCAGCGCGGAGACCCGAGCTCCTGCCCGAATAACCCGGAAATGCTCTGTGCTCGCCGAACATCCCGAGTAGGGAGATGCTCGGGTGAGTACCGAGCAGTGTCGAGCATGCTCGCTCAACACTAGTGTTAATTCATAGTTTTGATGCCTTCAGTATGAATGTACAATTTTCATAGTCATGAAAATACAGAAAAATCTTTAAATGAGAAGGTGTGTCCAAATTTTTGGTCTGTACTGTACATATTTTGTGATACCTATACTAACTATAAACAAGCAAATCTCTCCCTGACTCAGCAGCATCTCTCCCTACTCTGCTTGTTTCCGGGGTAGACTGTGACAAGCATAGCGGCGCCAGGTCTTATATAGAGCACGTTCGCTCATCACTAATAATGAGCAAGAAAGCCCGTAAACAGTTTGCTAAAAACAAGAAGACTAAGGGCATTGATTACTGGAACCATGTACTGTGCTCTGATGAGACCAAGATAAACTTATTTGGTTCAGATGGTGTCAATCGTGTGTGTCGGCAACCAGGTGAGGAGTACAAAGACAAATGTGTCTTGCCTGCAGTCAAGCATGGTGGTGATAGTGTCATGGTTGGGGGCTGCATGACCGCCATTAGCTGTGGACAGCTACAGTTCATTGAGGGAACCATGAATGCCAACATGTACTCTGACATACTGAAGCAGAGCATCATACCCTCCCTTTGGAAACTGTACCACAGTGCAATATTCCAACATGATAACGATCTCAACAAACACACCTCTAAGACGACCACTGCCTTGCTAAAGAAACTGAGGGTAAAGGTGCAAGACTGGCCAATCATGTCTCCTGATCTAAACACTATTGAACATCAGTGGGGTGTCCTAAAACAAAAGATGGAGGAGTGCAAGGTCTCTAACATCTATCAGCTTCGTGATGTCATCATGAAGGAGTAGAAGAGGATTCCAGTGGCAACCTGTGAAGCTTTAGTGAACTCCATGCCCAAAAATGTTAAGGCAGTGCTTGAAGATAATGGTTAGCACATTAAATATTCACACTTTGAGCACAATTTGGGCATTTTCACTTAGGGGTGTGCTCACTTTTGTTGCCAGTGGCTTAGACATTAATTGCAGTGTGTTGAGTTATTTAGAGGGCACACCAAATTTACACTGTTATACAAGCTGTACACTGACTACTTTACATTGTATCAAAGTGTCATATCTTCAGTGTTGTCCCATGAAAAGACATAAAATATTTACAAAAATGTGAGGGGTGTATTCACTTTTGTGAGATACTGTATTTTGTAATATATTTTTAGCATTTTTAATAGAAGTGATGAGGTACTGTTCACATCAAATTCTTTCATATAGCAAGAGATGAAACTATTACAGATGAGTGAGTTGATTCAATGCAAATTGAACTCATATCAAACTTTCAGAAATTCATTAAACCCGGGAAATTCGAACAATTTTTTTTCTCTCAAAGCATCAAAAATGCTGCAGTCTCTTCACAGGATGCTTAAAATTGCATTAGCAAGAGAAGGCTCATATGATTTTAGGTGCAGCTGAGTGGGCTTCTCTATAATGTCTTACAACTATCACATTATATGCTATAGCACATACAATCAGGAGGAGACTATCATAGCCTATTTAATCCATTCACCCCTGGGCAATTTTCCATTTTTCATTTTTTTTTCTCCCCTGCTTCCAAGAGCCATAATTTTTTTATTTTTCCAGCCATATAGCCATATGAGGGCTTGTTTTTGTGTAACGAGTTGTCATTTTGAATGATACTATTAATTCTGCCACATTATATGCTGGAAAACAGGAAAAAAATCCAAGTACTATGAAATTGCAAAACAAAGTGGAATTCCATAATGTTTTTTTTTTATTTTATTCATCATGTTCAATACATGGTAAAACTGGCCTGGCAATATGATTCACCAGGTCATTACGAGTACGCACATACCAAAAAGTCAGAAATTTGTAAAAAAAATGTTGCTTTTTTGTTGCCATTTTCTGAGACCCATAACGCTCTCATTTTTGGGGATCTTGGGCCATTTGAGGGCTTATTTTTTTCACCCTAAGCTGATGTTTTTACTGAAACCATTATCAGGTATAAAATATACTTTGATTGCCTTTAATTGCAATCCTGCTGAGACAAAAAAAAAACGTAATTCTGGCTATTTTGTTTTTTTCTCGGTATGTTGTTTACTGATCAGATTAATTTATTTTATACTTTGATAGATCAGACATTTCTGAACGTGCAGTTACCTAATAAATGTGTATTTTTATTTATTTTTTTAATGGTTTTACTTTTAATGGGCCAAAAGGGGGTGTGTGGTAATTTAAACTTTTGTGTTTTTGCTTTTTTAAAAAACTTTTTTTCTCCTTTTTACTGTATTTAATTGCCCCTTTACGAGACTTGAAGCTGTGATCATCGGATCGCTTGTGCTATACATAGCACTGCTATGTATGACAAAAATCACGATCTCCTATGAACGCCGGCGTTAACAGGAGAATCATGATCACAGGTATAGGGGTCTTCAGCAGACCCCCGGCTGTCATAACAACCCTTCGGTGCTCTGCAATCACGTGACTGGCACTCCAATGGGCGGGATCAATGACGTGCTTCCTGTCTGCACGTGAGAAATGCAGCTGTCAGAGATTAATCCGCTGCAAATAGCTGATTAACAGCCGCAGGTGGATCTCGGATCCACCTGCGGCTGTTAGACGCACTTGATGTGTAATTAATTCAGCCATCAAGTGTGGGGTAAAATGCGAGCTCAGCGTTTGAGCACGCTTCAAAATCACGGACACAACTGATGATGTAAATATCAGTCGGTCGTGAAGGGATTAAAAGCCCTTGGGCATGGAACGAAGCAGCATTTTGGGGTTAATCTTGTTGGTGAGAGGACATCACAGATCACAGCTTAACAACAGAGATAGAGTGAGAAATCCAAAATACAGTGGACAAATTGTACAGATAGTGTGTTGTACACTAGCAGTAGTGAGTCTAAGGGATTAATTACAGTAGTGATTATTAATTGCCTCTGATAGCAGCTTCTGCATTTCAGTAACACATTGTTTTGTCATTCCTAATGCAGAAACAAGCAAGACAACAATATTGATGTTTTTGGATGTGTACCTAGTATTTCTGTTTTGGGAATGATGGAATAATTATATTTAAAAATACAAAAGAGAATTTTAAAAATCAAACTACTGCTTTTTGAACGCCTATTTTATTAGTGAAATTCTACATCTGTACTCCTGTTATTTTTTGGATTTCCCTTTCAGTGAATTGTTTTTTTACATGTACCCAGGATTTCTTGTTCAGTCATTTTTGTTAAGGTTGGAATTGTGATTGAAAATAGTGACTAAAGTTAGTGTAGTAAAGGCAGATACTCTGAGCCCTGATCCCACTGACCTTTGGGTCAGCAAACTGAACCATTGACAAGAAATGGCCCAGTTTGCCATGGGTATAGTGTCTTCTCCAGTCTCTAATGTACTGTTAGAGAGAGAATTCAGCATGAAAGGTGGTTTTGTCATGTCCAAGTAGACCAGATTGTCCTCCACAATTGTGGAAAACTTAATATTTGGCAAAATTAATCAAGAATTGATGAGTGCCAATTTTCACTCACTTTTGGCTGATGCCATTGATTAGATTGACTGTTTAATCTGCCTACCTGTCCATTGTGTTCTACACTGCTCTGCTGCTTCTACTAGGGCTGCCAGTGCTGTTCCTACATCTCTTTGCCTTTCCCTTTATATTTTATAATGAGCGGTTTTGACCACTGCCACTGCTAATAGACAGCAACACATCTACTGCCTGTCTATTGTGCTCTATACCTAAACTATACTGCTGCTGGAAACTCTACCCTGTACAGAGTAAATAAAAAAAGACCTGAAATGGCTTAAAAAAAATCCTTTTTATTAAAATGTCATTGTTACTTCACTTTTCAAACAGGAAACCCGCTTCTGATCCCAAAAAATGATTATTTTGAACTGCTGTTTAAAAAGTAATTGATTTTCCAAACAATAAACCTGTTGCTACTTCCCAAAAAGGGATAATTTTTGTACCTCCACTTGTAAAAAAGTACACCGCTTGTATGTAAAACTATGTAAACTGCTTGTATACAAATACTAGCATGGCAAACATCTCGCACTAAAAAGGCATGAAAAATCAGTTACCACCAGTTACCAACTGTTTACCGATAACCATATTTGCTAAGGTCACTTTGATGTTACTAAGGCTGCATTTGCATTAAAGAGCTTGAAAAGGGTTTAATACAATTTTACTATACCTCAAAGTGTTTTCATGGCAATGGGAGGCTTTGCAGTACTTGTAATTCATTGCAAAAATCAAATTAGTTGTGAATCAACTTTTTAGAGAAATTTGGCACAGTTGGCAAATTAGAAAAACAAAAGATTCACAAAGAAACACATTTGGTGAAGTCATTTTTTTAAAGCAATTGTACATAGGGGAGATTATAGCATTGCATTATTTCTAGGACAATAGAATGAATTAGCTTGGTCCCAAACATAGCAGCAAAATAGGTTAGACATTTGAAATTACAGACTGTGCTAATATGATATCAGTGAAAACTTTATGCCTTTTGGGGTACATTAATGCATCCAACATTTACATTTTAATACTCTGAAAGTAAGTAAGCTGTAGAGTTTTTTCAAAAAGAGAAGATTAGTTTGGCAGGGGAAAAAAGTGTCCAGCATTACAATATATTTCCCATGCTATGATTTTCTTTATAGAAAATACAGTTGCATACATGTGCAATTCACTTCCATTGTCAAAAAACATGTTTTTTTATTGAATATCAATGATTATGCTGTGGTTCAGTATATATTTTTAGGTAATTACAAGCTTGTAATAGTACATGAATATGTACCTTCAAAGTGAAGATGCATTTACTGTTTATCACATGAACACATAACTACAAAAATAAATGTATTTTTATATATTTGGAATATAATTTTTGGAAAAAATTTACCAAACCTGGCAAATTATAATTTTAAAATTTTAAATCATCTTTAGTTAGTAAGGTTTATAAATGGCTCCACATTCCTTGTAGTTCAATAAAACATGTTTAACAAGTCTGTTATAAGTTGACACAGGTATACATTGTATTTTATGCATACTTCTTTTTAAATGCTAAAAATCTTTTTTGAGAAGCTCCATTAAAAGTAATTTATCAATGTGTAAAGGTCATTTTATAATATGTGCAGGATGGTTTGTTGCAGCCAGAAAATATTAATAAATATTCTTTGTTAAAGTTGTTTTTTGCCAAACTTAGGATTTTCACTTTGCTATCATTTCACGGGTAAAAAGAATTGTGTATCTACATGTCAAACATGATATTTGTGATATACAGCATTTACCTTTGTATTAGTCATCTAAAAATATTTGTTGGTATCTGTTCTGTCTTAGTCATTGGTTATTTTCTGTTTTGCTGATATAACATTTAAATGTGCTGTTTGCACACAACTAAATATTTTTTTAGAGCTTATATAGATAGAAATACTAAGAATAGTTTTATCATTATATAATATACATGTAGGTATACCTTAATTACAAAAATGTTAACAGTGGGGAGTTTGCAAAAAAAATGAAGTCTATAAAACACTGCCACACACATTCTAAAGCTATGATCTCATATATCTCAACTAAGAACAAAATAATAAGAAAAGTTATATTGTAATTTAAATAATGAAGCATTTCACATAATTACTACCTAAATAACTTTACTGAGAGAATAAATGATATTATTATTATTTATTATTATTATAGCGCCATTTATTCCATGGCGCTTTACATGTGAAAGGGATATACATAGCACAATCAATTACAATAAATTTTGAAAAAAACAAGTCGGCGACTGGTACAAGAGGAGCAAGGACAATCTGCAAGGGATGGGTGAGGATACAGTAGGTGAGGGTAGAGCTGGTCATGCAGCGGCATGGTAGAGAGAGGGATACTGCAGATTGTCGGCTTGTCGGAAGAGGTGGGTCTTCAGGTTCTTTAGAAGGTTTCCACGGTAGTCGAAAGTCTGATGTGTTGGGGTAGAGAGTTCCAGAGTAGGGGGGAAGCACGGGAGAAATCTTGTATGCAATTGTGGGAAGAGGAGATAAGAGGGAAGTAGAGAAGGAGATCTTGTGAGGATTGGAGGTTGCATGTAGGTGAGTTTCGGGAGACTAGGTCACAGATATATGGAGAAGACAAGTTGTAGATTGCTTTCTATGCCTTGGTTAGGGTTTTGAACTGGAGACTCTGGGCAATGGGGAGCCAGTGAAGGGATTGACAGAGAGGAGAGGCCGGGGACAGGTGGATTAGTTGGGCAGCAGAGTTTAGGATAGATTGGAGGGATACGAGAGGGTTAGAAGGGAGGCCACAGAGCAGGAGGTTGCAGTAGTCGAGGCGGGAGATGATGAGGGCGGGCACTAGAGTTTTTGCAGATTTGTGGTTGAGGAATGTGCGGATGCGGGAGATGTTTTTGAATTGGAGTCGGCAGGAAGTGGAAAGGGCTTGGATATGTCGTTTGAAGGAGAGATTAGAGTCCAGGGTTACCCCGAGGAAGTGAGCTTGCAGGACTGTGGTGAGTGAGCAGCCATTATCTATGATTGATAGGTCAGATGGGGGGGTTGAGTGAGACAGTGGAAGGAAAGATGATGAATTCAGTTTTATCCATGTTAAGTTTTAGAAATCTGTCAGAGAGGAAGGATGAAATAGCAGACAGACATTGAGAGATTCTGGTTAGTAGGGAGGAGATATCGGGTCCAGAGAGGTAGATATGTATGTCATCAACATAGATGTGATACTGAAAGCCTTGGGACTCTATGAGCTGTCCCAGGCCAAAGGTGTAGATGTAGAAGAGCAGGGGTCCTAGGACTGAACCTTGGGGGACACCAACAGATAGGGGGCGAGATGAGGAGGTGGTGTGTGAGTGGGAGACACTTAATGTTCTGTCTGTTAAATATGAGGAGATCCAAGATAGGGCCAAGTCTTTGATGCCAAGAGACGAGAGAGTCTGTAGTAAGAGGGAATGGTCCACTGTTTCAAAGGCAGATGACAGGTCCAGGAGGAGGAGAACAGAGTAGTGTTGCTTGGATTTGGCAGTTAGTAGGTCATTGGTGACTTTAGTCGGGGCAGTTTCCGTGGAGTGGTGCAGTCGGAAGCCAGATTGTAAGTGGTCAAAGAGGAAGCAGGAGGAGAGGTGGGAGGACAGCTCAGAATGGGCGTGTTGTTCCAGTAGTTTTGAGGCATAAGGGAGAAGTGTTATTGGGCGATAGCTAGACAGAGAGGATGGGCTTTTTGAGGATGGGTGTGATCGAGGCATGTTTGAAGCATGAGGGGAAGACACCAGTTGTTAGTGACAAGTTGAAGAGGTGGGTTAGGGTTGGGGTGAAGACTGTGGTGAGGTTAGGGATGAGGTGGGACGGGATTGGGTCAAGTCCGCATGTGGTGAGGTGTGATTTGGAGAGTAAAGAGGAAACTTGATCATCTTTAATGGTGAAGAAGCTGGTTTTGGAGGAGGACAGTTGAGTAGTTATGAGAAGGAGCTGTGGGGACTTTAGGCAAAAGCTTTGTCTGATGGTGTCAATCTTCTGCTTGAAGAATGAGGCAAATTGTTTGGGGAGATGAGAGGAGAGGGAGGAGGCGCTGGGGACGGAGGAGAGAATTAAAAGTGTTGAATAACTGTTTCAATACAAATAATTATAAGTCATGCATGATGCAGATGTTTTGTTTCTAGTAGACAGATTGTTTGTGCTTAAAAATAATATAATTTGAAAATGTATTAATATTTTACCCGTATTTCGGTTTGTAACTTCAGTGTTTGCAAGCAGGAGACTGTACAGCTCTATACAAAGCCAAGCAGGCTCTGTGTTCTGCTATGTAAGGTTGGGTAAATGTGCATAAGCCCTAAGTGTCATGAAATAAATTAAAGTATTCCCATCCCACTCTAAAAGAATATAAATAAAGGGCCACTGTGAACAGTGAGACCTTTAGACCAATTTTAAAAGCTATTAGCTAGCCAAAGTTAAAGGAATATTCCAGTTGATGCCAAATATTCTGTAGCATCGGCGTCTCTGCCCCCTGCAAGGCAGAGACGCCGTCCCTCTCACCGCGCCGCTCCCTGCCTGGCTTCCTCCAGCGCTCCTCTTCCTGCTTCTGCCAGCGTGCGCCGCTTCCCGGGCACTGTGCTTAGGGCACACTAAGGAGTCCCTGGCCAATTGCCGGAGGTCCTCCCATATTTAAAGCACCTCCTCCAATATGGAGGTTCCCGAGCAATATTTGATGCAAAGTGTACTTACCTCTGCTTCAGCCCTCTGGTCGCGCTGCTAGCCTGACTACTAGTCCTGCCCGCCAGCCTGACTATCAGTCCAGCCCACCAGCCTGACTACTCTCCAGCTTGACAGTATGTCTTCCGTTCAGTCCGCCAATCTGTCTATGGGCTTTACCTGCCGTGCCTACCTGGAGGCCCCTGCTTGCTACCTGCCCGTCACTTGCCGTGACCACCTGACAGCCTGCCTAGAGGCTCCTTCCCATCACTTGCCGTGACCACCTGATAGCCTATCTAGACGCTCCTGCCTGTCACTTGCCGTGACCACCTGTCTGCCTACCTGGAGGCTCCTGCCCGTCACTTGCCGTGACCACGTGACAGCGTACCTAGAGGCTCCTTCTCGTCACTTGCCATGACCACTTGACAGCCTACATAGAGGCTCCTGCCCGTCACTTGCCGTGACCACCTGTCAGCCTACCTGGAGACTCCTTCCCGTCACTTGCCATGACCACCTGAAAGCCTACCTAGAGGCTCCCGCCTGTCGCCTGCTGTCTCTGCCAGTTCATCTACCCGGATCTCTCGTCAGTCTGCCTGCTGTGCCCATCTTCAGTATCGGTCAGTCTCAGCCATTTGACCCATGGGAGTCACCTGCTCTCTTACAAGATAGTCCCCAGAGTAGCACCTGGTCCCTCTGCTCGGTCCCTCCCTGGTCATGGAGTCGTTTGCCACCGTACGACCTAGGTCAGTCCGAGTGGATACTTAGTTACGCCCCTCTGGGTCCCTCCTTGCACCGCAGCACAGAGGTTCCACCATCCAGATCCATAACATATTCTTGAAAGCATTCAGACTTCTTTAAGGGAATTTGTCACTAGATCTGAGAGCAGCATAATGTAGGAAAAAAGACCCTGATTCCAATGATGTGTCACTTAGTTAATTAGGTGCAAAAGTTGTGACACAATTAGAGTCCTTAGATGTAGCATGGTGCAGAGCACAGAAAGCAAACCCCGCCCACACCACAGCTTTCTATGTACATTGTCTGTTTACAGTGAGTTGCTTATCACAGGAGGGGGCGTGGTCAGACCAGGGCTCACATGCCCTGTGGTCAGGGCTATGATAATCCCCAACGATAAATCCTTAATGGTAAATAAACAACAGCACACAACCTAATAAGTGACATATCGCTTAAATCTGTTTCTTATCTGCTACCCCATGCTGTCCTCATGTCATGTCCTCATGCTAAAAAATTCTCTTTAAAAATCTAAAAATTATCTTCCACAGGTTTCATTCTAGTACTGACCTGGTCGTTGACTTGGAAATTAAAGGCCGGTAAGCTTAACCTCTACTGTGGGTAAAATCCTGGAGGGTTTCCTAAGAGATGCTATACTAGAGTATCTGAAGAAGAATAACCTCATGACCCAATATCAACATGGATTTACGAGGGACTGTTCCTGTCAAACTAATCTGATCAGTTTTTATGAGGAGGCAAATTCTGGACTGGACCAAGGAAATGCAGTGGATGTTGTGTATATGGACTTTTCAAAAGCTTTTTATACGGTTCCACACAAAAGGTTGATACATAAAATGAGAACAATGGGGATAGGGGAAAATATATGTAT
The DNA here is from genome assembly GCF_046119375.1 of Phyllobates terribilis. Taxonomy (NCBI): domain Eukaryota; kingdom Metazoa; phylum Chordata; class Amphibia; order Anura; family Dendrobatidae; genus Phyllobates; species Phyllobates terribilis. The sequence goes on along the minus strand of NW_027362761.1, from coordinate 402,926,187 downwards.
GTGGGTTAAGAATTGGCTCAGTGATAGGAAGCAAAGGGTGGTTATTAATGGAAAACACTCAGACTGGGTCTCAGTTAACAGTGGGGTACCACAGGGGTCAGTATTGGGCCCCCTTCTTTTTAACATATTTATTAATGACCTTGTAGGGGGCATACAGAGTAATATTTCAATATCTGCAGATGACACTAAACTATGCAGGGTAATCAATACAGAGGAGGACAATTTTATATTACAGGAGGATCTATGTAAACTAGAAGCTTGGGCTGATAAATGGCAAATGAGCTTTAATGGGGATAAATGTAAGGTAATGCACTTGGGCAGAGGAAATAAAATGTATAATTATATGCTTAATTGTAAAACACAGGGCAAAACTGTAACTGAAAAAGACCTGGGTGTATTGGTGGACGACAAGCTCACGTTTAGTGGTCAGTGTCAGGCTGCTGCTGCAAAGGCAAATAAAATAATGGGATGCATTAAAAGAGGCATAGATACTCATGAGGAGAACATAATTTTACCTCTATACAAGTCAGTAGTGCGACCACACTTAGAATACTGTGTACAGTTCTGGTCTCCGGTGTATAAGAAAGACATAGCTGAACTAGAGCGGGTGCAGAGAAGAGCGACCAAGGTTATTAGAGGACTGGGGGGTCTGCAATACCAAGACAGGTTATTACACTTGGGGTTATTTACTGTGGAAAAAAGAAGGCTTAGGGGTGATCTTATTACTATGTACAAGTATATGAGGGGACAGTACTAAGACCTTTCTACTGATCTTTTTACTCTGAGGCCTGAGACTGGGACAAGGGGACATCTTCTACGTCTGGAGGAAAGAAGGTTTAAACATAATCACAGACGGGGATTCTTTACTGTAAGAGCAGTGAGACTATGGAACTCTCTGCCGCATGATGTTGTAATGAGTGATTCACTGTTAAAATTTAAGAAGGGCATGGATGCCTTTCTTGAAAAGTATAATATTACAGGTTATAAATACTAGATTCCTTTATTGGGCGTTGATCCAGGGAACTAGTCTGATTGTCGTATGGAGTCGGGAGGGAATTTTTTTCCCCAATGTGGAGCTTAGTGTTTGCCACATGGTTTTTTTTTGCCTTCCTCTGGATCAACAAGTTAGGCTATGGGTTGGACTAGATTGACTTAGTCTTCCTTCAACCTTAAAAACTATGTTACTATGTTACTATGTTGATGGTCTCTTCTTCCTAGTCCTGTGCTTCATACCTTGGAAATTTTCATCCAACACATTACTGATACAGCCACAGTGACCCTCCTTGACCAGCAATTTGGCATTTCCAGCTATTTCCAGTGTATTGAGCGCAAACCAGAAAGCAACAGGTTTATGCTGGTATAGGAGCTACATGAAATCTGGAAGAAGCACATAATAGGCCTGAAATTGCCACTGTCCTTGCATGCTAAATATTTCATGTACCTCCTTGCTGAATTTTATATGCCTTTGGAATAAAGTTTGCTGAATACAAATGTACTGGTGAATGCTGTCATTTATATCTTAATATAAATTTTGCAACTATCTTTTTGACTTTCTCTATAACATTGCTTAGCACTACTGAAGAGTATGGGGTAGTGTCTTATGTTGAGTGCCGGTACTAATCCTCAGGATTTGAGATTCTCTTTAGGGTTGTTTATTTAAAAAATTAATGCATAATTAGACAGGTAAATAATTCCACCAAATTTTTGCCATTACTCAGCCTTCTACAACTCATCTATTCAAATTCATATAAAAATGTATTACAAATGGCCATTTCTAGATTCTTTTATGAGACATGTTCGAAAAGAGCCAGGTGGCTCCAAAATGAGCTATCATTATTCAAGGAATACAAAGATGTATTTTACATAATATTTATGTGTGAGGATTAGCTGTACACAGTAGAGGACTTAATGTGCCAGATGCAAAAATATGTAAGGAGAGATTTACATGAAATATTGCTTTCCACCTAAGTAAATCCACATTCTAGACCTAGTTTATCTTTAAAACAAATTATTAGACTTTTAATCTGCAAATCCTTGAAACATAAAAGATCTATTGACCTCAAGAGTTATAAATTCATCCTGCAATATTGCAACTTTTATAAAATTAGAGATTTTCTATCCATAAAGTTAGAGTGAGAAAAACATAAAAGCATTCTTGTCATTTCAGGTGACTCTTCAGGAGAGCAGGTTTTAGACAAAGTAGTGCCCTAAGCAAAAGTTTAAAATGGGGCCTCAAATGCTAACATATTGCACCATCACACAGAAACATTTATGTTGCATTTACATGGGCTGAGTTCAGGCAGTTAAATGAGCGCTATCCACTATATTCAAGTCATTTGTCGCTTGTTTACCAGGCCTCTTTACACCAACTGAGGACAAATGATGGGCACAGAAAGATCACTAGTAGATCAATGTGCCCCCATACAATAACATGTTATCAGCAGCATATCTGCAGTTTTCACCTGGCCATGTGCTGCTGAGAACAATGATTTTTGTTGTGATATAAACAATCCAATCTCCCGATGAATGAGCAGTAGAGATGAGCGGTGTTCGACTAGAACTGTTCGCCAATCTCAAATTCGAGCTCTTTTGGTCGGTGTTCGAGTCGTTCGACGAACGCGAACGATTTGCAAAAAATTCGGCTGTTCGAGGTTATGTTCGATAACTGTTTGTGCACTAAAAGCGTGTCCTGCATGTCTGGCATTTAGAGCACCAATCATGCAGGGATTGTCTGCCACTCACTGTAATGCCACAGCCATGGTGGTTGTGGCATTACAGTGGTTGCCCAAATCGATGGGAACAGTGCTCACAGTGAAACATGAAAAGCCGGCAATTCAGCAGCGGCATACACCCGTACCCGACAATTTAGAATCGAAAGAATAGAGCATCACACATAGATTAGATAGATAGAAACATGTCAGTCACATATATAAGAAGTACAGTGACAGTGCTGCTTACTGTACTTGTCATTTAGTGTAAAGGATTTATTAAAAAAAATAATAGTGTTTTCATGCACCGTCTCTTTAAAAAAGCCCTCCGGCAATTCAGCAGCGGTACCGACAATTTATAACAGAAAGAATAGAGCATCACACATAGATTAGATAGATAGAAACATGTCAGTCACATATATAAGAAGTACAGTGATAGTGTTGATTACTGTACTTGTCATTTAGTGTTAAAATAAAGGATTTATTAAAAAAAAAATTGGCGTGGGGTTCCCCGTAATTTTAGTCTCTAGCGGAGGTTAAGCTGACGGCTGGGGCAGATGTATGAAGCCTGGGAAGGGGGTAATACCCACGGAGCTTCCCAGGCTACTAATATCAGCCCCCAGCTGAATACCTAGCCTTTACTAGCTATTAAAATGGGGGACCCCCAAAAAAATGACGTGGGGTCCCCCCTATTTTAATAGCTAGCAAAGGCTAGGCAGACAGCTGGGGGCTGATATTAATAGCCCAGGAAGGGTGCCATGAATATTGGCCCCCTCGCAGGCTAGAAACACCAGCCGTCAGCCGCCCCAGAAATGGCGCATCCATAGGATGTGCCAATTCTGGCACTTAGCCTCTCTCTTCCCACTGTCCTGTAGCGGTGGCAGTGGGGTAATAGGGTTGGGGTTGATGTCAGCTTATAATGCCAGCTGACATCAAGCCCAGGTTAGTAATGGAGAGGCGTCTATAAGACACCCCCGTTACTAGCCCCATAGTCAAAGTTACAAAAAAACACAAACACTCAGAATAAAGTCCTTTAATTGAAATAAAGACACATTTCTTTATTGGTCTAAATTAAATCATGCTTACCATCACACCCATTCCAGCTGAAGCCAATGTCTTCTGCAATAAAAGTAAAATAATAAAGCAACATCATCCTTACCTTTCCATGGTTCCCACGACGGCTCCAGCTCTGCTACATTCACATGACAGGCTGGACCGCAGCAGAACGCTGCCATCCAGCTTGCCATGCGGCATTCACTGAGAAGCGCAGGCATGTTTGCGCTCCTCAGTGTCTGGCTGTGACGGCATTCAGATGAGCCGACAATTTACTCAGCTCACCTCATGCACGTCACTGACAGCGTGGGAAAATTCTCCTGTACATGCGGTGAGTGCAGGAGAATTTTCCCACGCTGTCAGTGACGTGCATGAAGTGAGCTCATGTCCAATGAACTCGGCTCACCTCATGCACGTCACTGACAGCGTGGGAAAATTCTCAGCGCTCAGTGCTTGAGCAGGAGAATTCTCCCACGCTGGGATGGCATTGTGATGACAGGCTGGATCACAGCTGAGCGCTGCCATCCAGCTGGTCATCCTTCAGAGACACTGCAGAGCGCAAGCATGCCTGCGCTTCTCAGTGTCTGCAGCATGGCAAGCTGGATGGCAGCGTTCTGCTGCGGTACAGCCTGTCATGTGAATGCAGCAGAGCTGAAGCTGTCGTGGAAACCATGGAAAGGTAAGGATGATGTTGCTTTATTATTTTACTTTTATTGCAGGAGATCGTTTGCTTCAGCTGGAATGGGCGTGATGGTAAGTATGGTTTAATTTAGAACAATAAAGAATTGTGTCTTTATTTCAATTAAAGGACTTTATTCTGGGTGTTTGTGTTTTTTTGTAACTTTGACTATGGGGTTAGTAATGGGGGTGTCTTATAGGCGCCTCTCCATTACTAACCTGGGCTTGATGTCAGCTGGTATTTTAAGCTGACATCAACCCCAACCCTATTACCCCACTGCCACTGCTACAGGGCAGTGGGAAGAGCGAGGCTAAGTGCCAGAATTGGCGCATCCTATGGATGCGCCATTTTTGGGGTGGCTGACGGCTGGTGTTTCTAGCCTGGGAGGGGGCCAATATTCATGGCACCCTTCCTGGGCTATTAATATCAGCCCCCAGCTGTCTGCCTAGCCTTTGCTAGCTATTAAAATAGGGGGGACCCCACGTCATTTTTTTGGGGTCCCCCATTTTAATAGCTAGTAAAGGCTAGGTATTCAGCTGGGGGCTGATATTAGTAGCCTGGGAAGCTCCGTGGGTATTACCCCCTTCCCAGGCTTCAAACATCTGCCCCAGCCGTCTGCTTAACCTCCGCTAGAGACTAAAATTATGGGGAACCCCACGCCAATTATTTTTTTAATAAATTCTTTATTTTAACACTAAATGACAAGTACAGTAATCAACACTATCACTGTGCTTCTTATAAATGTGACTGACATGTTTCTATCTATCTAATCTATGTGTGATGCTCTATTCTTTCTGTTATAAATTGTCGGGTACCGATGCTGAATTGCCGGCCGGCTTTTTTAAAGAGACGGTGCATGAAAACACTAATATTTTTTTTAATAAATCTTTTAACACTAAATGACAAGTACAGTAACCAACACTGTCACTGTACTTCTTATATATGTGACTGACATGTTTCTATCTATCTAATCTATGTGTGATGCTCTATTCCTTCTTGTCTAAATTGTCGGGTACCGGTGTATGCCGCTGCTGAATTGCCGGCCGGCTTTTTTAAAGAGAGTGTCTTCTGAGCAGTTTGTCAGCTTTTAGACACCTTTGAAGGTGTTTTCTATGAGTTTCTATGTGTTTTTCTTTGCCTGCCATTGGTTTTAACGGTGTTCAACGGTGTTCGACGGTGTTCTAAGGTGTTCGACGAACAGTTCCTCGAACATCCCGGTGTTCGACAAACCGAACCGAACCCGAACACTACGGGGGTGGCTCAACACTAATGAGCAGCATTTTGCTAGTTTGTTGGACGATTGTCAACATTTCTTTACACCTATGAATTCTCATCTGCGCTGTAGGTATTTATAAATGTAGATGCTACACACACAGTATGTGCTGTATGTGACACACACAATGCATGATACATACAATGCATGACAAAAACACACAATGCATGACACATACAATGCATGATACACACACAATGCATGTATTTACCAAATGGTTGCAATGAAACAATGAGTGAAAAATTTAAAGGGGTCTGAATACTTTCCGTACCCACCGTATACAGAAATAGAATGCATGATGCACACACAAACAGAGTGCATGACACATAATGCATGGCCCAACCAAACACACACAATGCATGACAAACACAATGGATGTTACACAAACACTCAATGCATGACACAAACACAGCATACCTGACACATACACAATGCATGACACACACAATGCATGACACACACTATGCATGAGTTACACACAAACACAGTGCATGACACATGCAATGCATGATATACACAATGAATGATACACACATAAACACAATGCATGACACAAAAAACACAATTCATGACACACACAATGCATGATACACACACAATGCATGATACATACACACAATACATGAATTATAGACACACACACACTATACAGGACTTACTAGTCTTCTGTTCTTCAGTTCTTCTATACTCTCGAATGGTATAAGACCTGTGGATAAATCCCGGTCATGACTGTGATGTCACCGAAGGTCCTGAAGCGGTCTTAACATCGGAAACTACACTAATAATGTAGATCTGCTATTATCAATGTTGTTTCTGCTGTAAACGATGGACAATTGCCCAGTCTCGCCTAATGCCAGCCATGCTGTTCAGAGTAAACTGTCATATGTATACATGTGAAATAACACTATTTCTGGCTACTATTTGACTTATATCCTAATTTTTGCAGGTTTTCCAGTTGCATGTTCCATCTCTAATTCAATTGTCTAACACTAGGTGGAGACTTAGCACCTATGATGTCTCCAATACATAGCACACTACAGAAAGAAAATAATTCTGACGTTCTTTGCCTTTGAACCTCATTTTGAGAACCAGCAGCGGCATAGAGAACATTATATAGCCTTACTGAGCAATGAAGCCATGAAACAAACTCTGGGTTGATGTCAAACACTTATCAAATAGTCAGCAGAATCTGTCTCTGTTTTTGCTTCTCTCTGCCCGTTTCTGCTCTCACCACATCTCACTATAGTCTTCAATAAGCAGTAGTAATCTGATACCTCAGAGAACTGTCAGTCCTTTTTTGTATGACTAAGACTAATTTCCTTGGTATATTATGGTACATAGTTGTTAGAAAAAAGAAATCTTTTGTGTAGGTTCTAGTGTTGAGCGAGCATGCTCGATACTGCTCGGTACTCGCCCGAGCGTCACGCTACTCGGGATGTTCGGCGAGCACCGATCATTTCCGGGTTACTCGGGCGGGAGCTCTGGTCTCCGCCCTGCATGTTTGGCGTTCTTTACAGAGCCAATGAACATGCAGGGATTGCCAGCCAGTCACTGTAATGCCGCAGCCATGTTGTTTGTGGGCATTACAGTGATTGGCTGGCCGCACAGCGTCACCTCGAGTATTTAAAACCGGGCGCCGCCATCTTGGACACAGTCGCTCCGGATCAGACAGTGTGGGGACAGCACTGCTGGTTTAGGGAGAGATATATCCTGCGAAATAGTTAGTGTAGGGTCTGTAAAGGCTGCCAGATCAAACAAACAGTCCTTCTCAGGACTAATATCCATTCCAGATATCAGGCAGGCAGGCAGGCTGTATAGGAGACGCAGTGTTTATACCAGCAAACGCTGCATTACAGTCCTGTGTGCTCCTGTTGCTGAACTTAGCTCCAGGTCTCGGGGGCCAGGAAAAATCCTTTTTTTTTCATCTAAATCCTCTTTTTTTTTTCCTCCTTCACACTGTACAAATACCCGTCTTATTAACCTTTTGGTGTCCCCCCCCCCCCAAAAAAAATAAAAAGTGTGTCTCTGATTTTTCAGACACAAATATATCTGTTGAAAATAGTCTGGTGTAGGCTAGAAAAACAGAAGTGTGGTTTTGCAGTTCCATGGTTCAAACCTCTGTTTTATCCACTTTTGGGCTATTTGTATCTTAGAAAAACTGCTTGAGTGTGTTGCTCACTGTTCAGCCGCAAACATATATATTTAAAAAAGTCTGGTATACACCAGTAAATTATAACTGTGGTTTTGCTGTTCCACGGTAAAAAAATCTCTATTATCCTTTTTTTGGCATTTTTTGCCGTAAAAAAAATAATAGTGTCTCCTGATTGTTCACACAAATATATCTGTTGAAAATAGTCTGGGGTAGGCCAGATTACTAGAATTGTGGTTTTGCAGATCCATGGGTCAAATCTCTGTATTATCCTGCTTTTTTGCATTTTTTGCCGTAAAGAAAAACAGTAGTGTCTCCTGATTGTTCAGACACAAATATATCTGTTGAAAATAGTCTGGTGTAGGCCCGAGAAATACAAGTGTGGTTTTGCAGTTCCACGGGTTAAATCTCAGCATTATCCTGCTTTTTTGCATTTTTTGCGGTAAAGAATATCAGTAGTGTCTCCTGATTGTTCAGACACAAATATATCTGTTGAAAATAGTCTGGTGTAGGCCAGATTACTAGAACTGTGGTTTTGCAGTTCCACGGGTCAAATCTCTGTATTATCCTGCTTTTTTGCATTTTTTGCCATAAATAAAAACAGTAGTGTCTCCTGATTGTTCAGACACAAATATATCTGTTGAAAATAGTCTGGGGTAGGCCAGATTACTAGAATTGTGGTTTTGCAGATCCATGGGTCAAATCTCTGTATTATCCTGCTTTTTTGCATTTTTTGCCGTAAAGAAAAACAGTAGTGTCTCCTGATTGTTCAGACACAAATATATCTGTTGAAAATAGTCTGGTGTAGGCCCGAGAAATACAAGTGTGGTTTTGCAGTTCCACGGGTTAAATCTCAGCATTATCCTGCTTTTTTGCATTTTTTGCGGTAAAGAATATCAGTAGTGTCTCCTGATTGTTCAGACACAAATATATCTGTTGAAAATAGTCTGGTGTAGGCCAGATTACTAGAACTGTGGTTTTGCTGTTCCACGGGTCAAATCTCTGTATTATCCTGCTTTTTTGCATTTTTTTGCCGTAAAGAAAAACAGTAGTGTCTCCTGATTGTTCAGACACAAATATATCTGTTGAAAATAGTCTCGTGTAGGCCCGAGAAATACAAGTGTGGTTTTGCAGTTCCACGGGTCAAATCTCAGTATTATCCTGCTTTTTTGCCGTAAAGAAAAACAGTAGTGTCTCCTGATTGTTCAGACACAAATATATCTCTTGAAAATAGTCTGGTGTAGGCCAGATTACTAGAACTGTGGTTTTGCAGTTCCACGGGTCAAATCTCTGTATTATCCTGCTTTTTTGCATTTTTTGCCATAAAGAAAAACAGTAGTGTCTCCTGATTGTTCAGACACAAATATATCTGTTGAAAATAGTCTCGTGTAGGCCCGAGAAATACAAGTGTGGTTTTCCTCTTCCACGGTTCTAATCTACTATTTATTACCCTTTTTTCCATTGATAGTGCGAGTGTAACCTATTTTACTTACTTTTCAATGGGCAAGGCGCGTGGCAAGGGGCGTGGAAGTGGACGTTCTGGTGATGGTGCGTGCAGAGGACGGGGCCGTGGCCAAGGTGAAAATGTGCCACAACCAACAGCCACATCTTCTCGCTCCCACTTCTTGACCGAATTACTAGGGAAGCACAGAACAACACCAGTATTGCGAACTGATCAGTGTGAACAGGTTATTAATTGGATAGCAGATAATACTTCCAGTTACCTGGGCACCAACACCTCCGGTCTGTCTTCCACACGGTCAACTCTTAGTAGCCGTGAGTCTCGACCGCATACTTCTACTCACCCTGATGCTCCTTCCTCCCACAGTGCCGAGCGTCATCAGACAGCAACTGATCCCACACTTGGACACTATGAAGAGCTGTTCACTGGTCCATTTCCAGATTTGTGTGCCTCGCCTGCCCCGCTTGAAGTGGTGGAAGAGGAGATCCCATGTAGCGATGCCCAAATATTTGAACAGCCACGGCCACAGGAAGTCGACGCTGGCAATTTGTCACAAGAGGTGGATGATGACGAGACACAATTGCCAGGAAGTGAGGAGGAGGATCGTGGTGCGCAAGTGGAAGAAGAGGAGGTGGTGGATGATCTAGTAACTGACCCAACGTGGCAGGAGGACATGCAGAGCGAGGCCAGCAGCACACAGGATGAGGGAGGCAGAGTACCCCAACACACAGGAAGAAGCAGTGTGGTGGCCGCACACAGAAGGCGGGCAACAGTTCCCTGTAACACCAACACGAGGGACGCTGCCAGTACAACCGGTAGGTCTTCCAGAGTCTGGAATTTTTTTAAAGACTCTGCTGATAACCCCAAAAAGGCCATTTGTACCATGTGCCATGCCAGCATCAGCAGGGGTGACAAAACTACCAGCCTGACCACCACCAGCATGATCAGGCACAAGGCAGCAAAGCACCCGACTTTGTGGGGCGAACCACAGGGTCCACGACCAGTGTCAGCGGGAGACACCACTGCTTCTTCCGCTGTTGTGAGTGCAATAGAACCCCCTGTTGTGTGTGCAAGGCAATCCCCTGTCCATACTGCATGCAAAGATGCCCCCTCCTCTCAGTCTTCACTTGTTATGGCAGTTTCTCCAGAAACAGCATCAACGTCCACGCCCCACTGCAGCGTTCAATTGTCCATATCCCAGACCTTTGAACGAAAGTGGAAATTCGCAGCTAACGCCCCACAGGCCACAGTCCTTAATTCGCACATTTCATGACTGCTTGCGTTGGAAATTCAGGCTTTTAGGCTGGTGGAGACGGAATCCTTCCGCAACCTTATGGCGGTGGCTATCCCTCGGTACTCGGTCCCAACCGACACTATTTTGCCCGGTGTGCCATCCCCGCACTACACAAGCACGTGTCCCAAAACATCTGCCGTGCCCTCAACAACGCAGTTACTGGGAGATTCCACCTGACAACGGACACGTGGACAATTGCTTGTGGCCAGGGACGGTACATCTCTCTGATGGCACACTGGGTAAACATAGAGGAAGCCGGGACCCAGTCGGTCCTTGGGACAGAACACATCCTCCCCACACCGAGGATTGCGGGCCTTATGTCAGTCAGATTTGCCCCCACAGTGTACAGCTCCTGCGCATCATCCTCCTCCTCCTCCTCCTCATGTTCAGCCTCCATCTCAGGTATCACCACATCAGTTACAAGCTGGAAGCACTGCAGTACTGCCTCCGCCAAGCGGCAACAGGCTGTGCTGAAACTCATAAGCTTAGGTGAAAAACCTCACACTGCTTGTGAGTTGTGGACAGCTGTGAAAGAGCAGGCAGATCTGTGGCTGAGACCGCTGAACCTACATCCAGGCATGCTCGTGTGTGACAATGGCGGTAACCTGGTGGCGGCTCTGAGGCAAGGCGCTATCACACACGTACCATGCCTGGCTCATGTGCTTAACCTCGTAGTTCAGCGGTTTCTTAAATCGTACCCCGAGTTGCCAGATCTGCTCGTCAAAGTACGCCGCCTGTCAGCTCATTTTCGCAAGTCGACTACAGCTTCCGCCGCCCTTGCTGTGTTGCAGCAGCGTTTGCAGCTTCCGGCACACCGAGTCGGTGTGTGATGTCCCCACACGTTGGAACTCTACCCTCCACATGTTGCAAAGGATTTGTGAGCAGAAGAGAGCAGTTGTGGAGTAGCAGCTGCAACAAGGCCATCGATATTCAGGTCAGACTCCACACATAAGACCTCACGAGTGGACCTGGATGTCTGACATATGTACCATCTTGACAAACTTTGAGGAGTCCACCAAGATGGTGAGTGGCGATGACGCCATTATTAGCATCAGCATTCCACTTGTCTGTCTTTTGAAACACTCTCTGCAGAGAATTAAAGAGGAGGCATTGCAGCCAGATTATGATGAGATGAATCAAGAAGCCGTAGCGGTCGATTACACACAGCCCAGCCTCATCTCATCCCAACGTGCAGTGGGGGACAATGAGGAAGAGGAGGAGGAGGAGGAGGAAGAACAGGAGCTTGTATCATGCGCTGTAGACGGTAGTACCTGTACAACTGTCATACCGTCGGCTCAGCGTGGGTGGCCTGAGGACAGGGGGAAGGAGGAGGAGAGCATGGTCAGTCATCATCTTGGTGAGGACACAGAAGTCTTGCCCATTACCAGTCTGGCACGCATGGCTGACTTTATGTTACGCTGCCTTAACCGTGACCCTCGCGTTGTCAAAATGTTGGGTGACAGTCATTACTGGTTGGTGACACTTTTAGACCCCCGCTACAAGGAGAACTTTCACTCTCTTATTCCTGAGGTGGAGAGGTCTACAAAAATGGGGCATTACCAGAAGGCCCTTGCTGCAGAACTGTTAAAAAAATTCCCATCTGAACACGCTAGTGGCAGAGGTCACAGTTCGTTGACCAACCAAGGCGAACAAGCGAGAGAGAGGCAACTCCAATCCAGCAGAGGCAGGGAACACTGTCAACGTTCTGGGACAGTTTTCTGAGACCCGCCCAGCTTACAGGCCCTGAGGCGCGGGGTACTCTCACAAGGAGTGGAAAGTTTCAAAAGATGGTGAGGGAGTACCTTGCCAACCGTACCAGCGTCCTCCGTGATTCCTCTGTGCCTTTTAATTATTGGGTATCCAAGCTGGACACTTGGAATGAACTCTCTCTGTACGACTTGGAAGTCCTGGCCTGCCCTGCCGCTAGCGTGTTATCGGAGTGTGTTTTTAGTGCCGCTGGGGGAATTATAACTGATAAGCGCACTCACCTGTCAACTGACAATGCTGACAAGCTGACCCTTATCAAAATAAACAAGGGCTGGATTGGGCCAGACTTCTCATCATCACCAAATGACAGCAGAGTAACATAAAGTCAAATCTACTGTGTTATTTCAGGAGGTGTATTCGCATGCACCACTTCACACCCACACATGGGTATACGGTTCCTCATTTCGGCTGTTTTATGTTCTTCTCCTTATACTCAGCCTCCACCACCACTATACCACCAGAGTGACCGTGGTCCAAGTTGCCATTATTGAAAGTTCCTCCGTCCTTATTTTTGTCAACTTTTTCTTGGAAGGCATAAGCAAAGACTGTGGGAATAATATTTTTAAGATGCTGTACTGTATGGCTCTTGTAAGCGGCATTAAAAGCGTCTTGTTAAGCTACTGGGACCTCCACGTCTCTTCCAAGGGGCATTCAAACTGTCTTGTTAAGCTACTGCAACCTCCACCACTTTTCCAAGGGGCATTAAAACCGTCTTGTTAAGCTACTGGGACCTCCACGCCTCTTCCAAGGGGCATTCAAACCATCTTGTTAAGCTACTGTGACCTCCACGTCTCTTCTGAGGGGCATTAAAATCATCTTGTTAAGCTTCTGTGACCTCCACCACTTTTCCGAGGGGCATTAAAAGCATCTTGTTAAGCTACTGGGACCTCCACGTCTCTTCTTAGGAGCAGTAAAAGCATCTTGTTAAACCACTCTGAACTCCACAGCTCTTCCAAGGGGCATTGAAATGTTTTTAATTAACTCTAACCTCCACGACTCTTCGAACGGGCATTGCATTTCCTCCTACTTTTTGGCAGCTTTTGCTTGGAAGGCATAACCAATAATGGGAATAATGTTTGTAATATGCTGTACTGCATGGCTTTTGTAAGGGGCATTGCAAGTTCCTCCGTCCTAATTTTTGGCAGCTTTTGCTTGGAAGGCATAAGCAAAGACTATGGGAGACACACTCCCTAATAATGGGAATAATGTTTGTAATATGCTGTACTGCATGGCTCTAGTAAGGGGCATTGCAAGTTCCTCCGTCCTAATTTTTGGCAGCTTTTGCTTGGAAGGCATAAGCAAATACTATGGGAGACCCACTCCCCAATAATGGGAATGTTTGTAATATGCTGTACTGCATGGCTCTTGTAAGGGGCGTTGCAAGTTCCTCAGTCCTAATTTTTGGCAGCTTTTGCTTGGAAGGCATAAGCAAAGACTATGGGAGACCCACTCCCCAATAATGGGAATAATGTTTGTAATATGCTGTACTGCATGGCTCTTCTAAGGGGCATTGCAAGTTCCTCCGTTCTAATTTTTGGCAGTTTTTGCTTGGAAGGCATAAGCAAAGACTATGGGAGACACACTCCCCAATAATGTGAATAATGTTTATAACATGCTGTACTGCATGGCTCTTGTAAGGGGCATTGCAAGTTCCTCCGTCCTAATTTTTGGCAGCTTTTGCTTGGAAGGCATAAGCAAAGACTATGGGAGACACACTCCCCAATAATGGGAATAATGCTTGTAATATGCTGTACTGCATGGCTCTTGTAAGGGGCATTGCAAGTTCCTCCGTCCTAATTTTTAATGTTTGTAATATGCTGTACTGTTCTTAAGCCACTCTTAACTCCACAGCTCTTGCAAGGGGCATTGAAATGTTGTTTTTAATTACCTCTAACCTCCACGACTCTTCCAACGGGCATTGCATTTCCTCCTAATTTTAGTCAGCTTTTGCTTTTCAATGCAAAGGCGAAAACTAAGGGAGACCCACTCCCCAATAATGGGTAAAAGGTTTTTAGTACGCTGTAATCCACGTCTGTTTCAAGGGGCATTGCAGTTCCTCATAATTTTTAGAAAGCCTTCCATTCACTGCTTAGGAGAACAGTGTACAGGAGACCCAGTTGCTATAAATGGAAAAAACGGTTTAGTTAAGGCCCTCTGACCTCCATGTTATTTCCAAGGGGCATTGGAGTGTCTCAAAATGTTTGGCAGGCATTGAACTCACTGTATGCCCTATAACTGTGCAGCCGAACCGCTCTTTTTATTACAGAAACATATCCTACAAGACATATGTGGTTGACTGGCCTGATATTGATGTGAATGGTCCCTGTTCCTCCTGCTCTTTCTCCTTTGCCACCACCTCATCCATCATTTATCACCTCAATCTTTGTTTTAACGGGAGTCATAGAACTGGGATAGTAGCAGGAAAACATCCAGCAATCCTCGGAGGAGGTAGGATATGCGCCAAAACGCTGACCACCTCAGGCCTAGCCGCCACTACATACATGCCCTTGCATTCCAAGAAAATAAAGCAGATGCTAACTTCTATCATCATCATCATGCTCCTCACCTTGGCACTCTCAACTCACCTGATGGAGAAGCCAGGGCCCACAGGAGGAGTCTGGTTCTCTGGTGGACTCGTCCAATGCTGCCCTAAAGCAGGCCAGCTAAGAAAAGTGTGTGTGGGGAAGTTGACAGGAGAAATAGGGGCAGCTGGGGACCGTTTATGTACACCCGGCAGCCCCCAGGCGGCTGGGGACCGTGTGTGGACTCCCGGCTGCGGGGCGGCTGGAGGCCGAGTATGGACACCAGGCCGCCAATGCAGCCATGACGTGGTGGCCAGATTCCGCCTCCACATGCCTAAAAGGCCCTAATTTCAAGTGCAAGCAAGCAGGCAGTATGGTATTGCAGCCTGGGGGTGGGTAGCAGGCTGCATACTTGCGATGCAATTGCAATTGAACACTGCCCTGGGACAAGGACTTGAACGGGGACAGTTGCAAGTCTGCAACGACAGGTGCAGGTTGGGAGGCATCTTCGCATGTACCATGAACAGGGGTATGTCATGCACACACTACAGTGGAATAGGCTGTCCTTCCCACTAAATGCACTGGGGAGGGCACAGGTAATGTTTTGGTATGCGCGCTTAATCTTATGCATAAGGCACACTGGAACAAATAGGGGCGGCTGGGGACTGAGTATGGATACCTCGCTGCCGAAGCCTCCTCCAAACTAAAAGGCCCAATTTCAAGTGCAAGCTAGCAGTATGGCATTGCAGCCTGGGTGTGGGTGGGTGGCAGGCTGTACACTTACGCTTGCATTAAAAGAAAACAAAGCAGATGCTAACTTCTATCATCATCATCATGCTCCTCACCTTGGCACTCTCAACTCCCCTGATGGAGAAGCCAGGGCCCACCGGAGGTGTCTGGTTCTCTGGTGGGCTCGTCCAATGCTGCCCTAAAGCTGGCCTGGCTGAGAAAAGTGTGTGGGGGGAAGTTGACAGGAGAAATAGGGGCGGCTGGGGACCGTTTATGGACACCCGGCTGCCCCCAGGCGGCTGGGGACCGTGTGTAGACCCCCGGCCGCGGGGCGGCTGGGGACCAAGTATGGACTCCCGGCCGCCCCCTGGTGGCTGGGGACCGAGTGTGGACACCCGGCCGCCGGGTGGCTGGGGACTGAGTATGGAAACCAGGCCGCCAACGCAGCCATGACGTGGTGGCCAGATTCCGCCTCCACATGCCTAAAAGGCCCAATTTCAAGTGCAAGCAAGCAAGCAGTATGGTATTGCAGCCTGGGGGTGGGTGGGTGGCAGGCTGCACACTTACGCTTGCATTCCAAGAAAACAAAGCAGATGCTAACTTCTATCATCATCATCATGCTCCTCACCTTGGCACTCTCAACTCCCCTGATGGAGAAGCCAGGGCCCACCGGAGGAGTCTGGTTCTCTGGTGGGCTCGTCCATTGCTGCCCTAAAGCAGGCCAGGCTAAGAAAAGTGTGTGGGGGGAAGTTGACAGGAGAAATAGGGGCGGCTGGGGACCATTTATGGACACCCGGCTGCCCCCAGGCGGCTGAGGACCGTGTGTGGCCACCCGGTGGCGAGGCGGCTGGGGTCTGAGTATGGACACCCGGCCGCCCCCTGGCGGCTGGGGACTGAGTGTGGACACCCGGCCGCCGGGCGGCAGGGGACTGAGTATGGATACCAGGCCGCCAACAGAGCCATGACGTGGTGGCCAGATTCCGCCTCCACATGCCTAAAATGCTCAAGTTCAAGTAAGCAGTATGGTATTGCAGCCTGGGGGTGGGTGGGTGGCAGGCTGCATACTTGCGATGCAATTGCAATTGAACAATGCCCTGGGACAAGGACTTGAACGGGGATAGTTGCGAGTCTGCAATCACAGTTGCAGGGTGGGAGGCATCTTCGCATGTACCATGAACAGGGGTATGTCATGCACACACTACAGTGGAATAGGCTGTCCTTCCCACTAAATGCACTGGGGAGGGCACAGGTAATGTTTTTGTATGCGCACTTAATCTTATGCATAAGGCACACCGGAACAAATAGGGGTGGCTGGGGACTGAGTATGGATACCTCGCTGCTGAAGCCTCCTCCAAACTAAAAGGCCCCATTTCAAGTGCAAGCTAGCAGTTTGGCATTGCAGCCTGGGTGTGGGTGGGTGGCAGGCTGCACACTTACGCTTGTGACGCGCCCCTGGGCCTTCTGTGTCGTGCGGCATCGCGCGCACGGGGGCTTACCCGGAGCCGGATCAGATGGGGGTAGTAGTCTCGTGGCGGTGACCCGGTCCGTGCCCAGGGAGTCAAACTAAGTGGCGAGTCTATTAGCAGTAGATGTTGGATGACTACGCCACCCGTTGAATGCAGCTTTGGAGCTGCCGCTGCAGGGCAGACCGCTGAGGCCGGTGGAAGGATGGTGCAGCGGGGATGGTATAACCCCCAACGGGAGGGGTATGACCTCAGGGCAGCAGGTGTAGATGATGGAGGTTGTGATGGTGCAGCAAGGAGAGTCAGAAATGTATGGTGCAGTTTCAGGGTTTTTACTCACAGATGGTACTTCAGTCACTTCGGCCGGGAGTGACCACCCGAGCCGTACTGCGTTCACCAGGTGCGGGACTCGGCTAACCCCCAGGCAGTTCTGGAGCGTGGTCCTGAGCTCCCCTCTCTTTCTGCTGGCCGTCCCCACCAGGGATCCACCTTTGTCCGGCTCCCTCGGGCCTCTTGGTGGTTAAACCTTCTCTGGCTTTCCTGACCCTACTCGTGGTGTGCCTTCCTGGTGGATATGGTGAGGGTCGTGGCAAAACTTGACCACGACCTCCGGTTCCTGGCTGAGGATCATTAGCCTCCACCAGTTTGGGTTCCGGTACCCGTTTCCGCCAACCCTTCACCCGGTAACTTGTGGGATCTCAGGGTTCCCTCTGGCTCTGCGTCTCTGGGCCTTTCTTCCTCCTCTCTCTCCACTGCAGGCTTGGCCCTGGAGCTGGGCCCAGCCGGAGCCACAGCTCCCTGTCAGCCCTCCTGGCTGAGCTCCTCCGCTCTGCTTCTCCTCAGACTGACTGACTGACCCTGTCCTAAGATGGTGCCCACCATATATACTCCCTCTATGTGTGAGCCCAGGTGACTAGCACCCAATGGGCTCCTATCTCTATGCCCAGAGCCCCTCCCCTATCTGCCGCTACACTACTGGGATGTTCCACCCCCCCTCCCACTCCAGCCAGGGACAGACAATGTCGTACCTGCACATTCACCTAGTGGGAGTACCATTGATCTGTCCCCCGGAAATGGGATGAGTGTAGTGCATGCTGCTAGCTGAGCTCAGTCCCACACTCCATCCTTACCCGGGAGTGGAATACCACACCTCTGGCTCGAGGTGCACTACCCCTGTAGCAGCCGAGTCCTCGGGGTGCTACATTCCCCCCTGGTAAACCACAGCACGTCCTCGGGCTGTAAAAGAGCAAAACATACAAACATACAAAAAAATTTTTAAAGTGCACTTACATATAAGATATATTAACTTTCACTCATCCCTTTATGGGAGGTACTTTTCTCTTTTAACGTTACAAGTATAAAACCTTTCGAACACACACATTTATAAAATATCATTAACTCTTTTAGCATAATAAAAACTTTTTCATAAGAAACATTCTTGATCCCTGGCCACCGTGCAACTTGTGACCAGGTAAAGTGCAACAGTCACTTGTATAAAAACAGTTTTTCTTTAAAACCGGTAGGGGGCGCTTTAGAAAGCGCAACTATATACAGGGTATGGCCGCTCTCAGTCCTCGGCCAGGTAAAGGGAAAGAACGACCGCTCTCAGTCCTCGGTCAGTGGGAATAGGGGAATGGCTGCTCACAGTCCTCAGTCTGTGGGGAGATGGGATGGCTGCTCACAGTCCTCAGCCTGTTTAAAGATAGGGGACGCAGGTAACAGTTTACACTTGTCCCAACGGGGAACTCACTTTACTCTAGCAGCATGACAAGTACCCTACGGGTAACTATGTACAGTTCCACTTTACCGTACTTCAGTAACGGCGTCCTCCTGCTCCTTCCTGAGGGTAATCTTCAAACCCGTCCGGGTCCTCTTGATTCTCCTCATACCGCAGCTCTTCCTCCGTCAACCGGTGTACATGAAGGGCGTACGGTCCTTTGGCACACTGGTGCCGGGTGAAAGTGACCTCGTCACCCAGGTAAAGGTCACGTCCGCGATGTCCCTCCGGCAGATGAGACTCGACATCCCTGCGGGTGACAAAGACGTCGCCGGGGGTTCGGTGATCCCGGATAAAGCCCCAACCGTGCTCCAGTTGGAACTTGATTGCGGTCCCGGTGGCGCGGGGACCGTGGGCCGCACGGCGGTCTCGCCGGGTCCGGCTTTTCTGCTCCGCACTCTGAACTTGCAGCCGCTCCTCGCGGACCCGCCTCTCTCGCCGCTCCCTGTCGAAGACCTCCAGTTGTTGCCGGCAGCACTCCACACGCTCGGCTGCGGCCGCCCGGGTCTCTTGGGTGAAGCCGATGAGGTTTTCTCCAGTGGGGTCCCATGCGAACTGCGCCTCCTCCAACGGGAGTGGGGTGATCTTGGCGGGTGCCGGAGCCGGGATCAGGGGCTCACACAGGGGCCTTTCCTTCCGGAGTCGGGGATGGTAGTACTCCGGTGGCCAGTCAAAGGGCTGCCCATCCGGGCAAGCATGCTGGGCGAACAGGTCTTCACCCAAGGGCAGGACTT
Source organism: Phyllobates terribilis (assembly GCF_046119375.1). Classification (NCBI taxonomy): domain Eukaryota; kingdom Metazoa; phylum Chordata; class Amphibia; order Anura; family Dendrobatidae; genus Phyllobates; species Phyllobates terribilis. The sequence continues at coordinate 402,906,577 of NW_027362761.1, read as the reverse complement.
TGAGGGTTGAGGGCGCGGTGATGGCAGCGGCGCCCGGATTCACCAGGCCTTGTGACCAGGCCGGTGGCACCTTAAAGGCGAAGGGCACTGCGGAGACGGCGGCGCCCGGGGGTACTCGACCTTGCGACCAGGAAAGTGACTTGGTGGAGATAGAGGGCTCTGTTGGAACTGCGGCGCCCGGGGGTACTCGGCCCTGCGACCAGGCCGGTGGCGTCTCCTGCTTGGCTACGCTCGGAGTTGAGCCGCGTGACGTCACAGGGGGCTTGGCCGCGGCTCCTGCTTGAGGCTTAGTCTGGAGCGGTGGCGGTGCAGCAACGGGCACGGTCGGTGGGATTTCGGGCTCTGCGACGGGGAGCTGGGGCAGGCTTACGGTTGCTGGGCTTGGGAGAGTAACGTCCCCTTTACCTGCCTCCGTCTCTTCAGCTCCTTCCACGGCGTCGTCTCCGGCCTTCATCCCTTCCGCACCGGCTTCAGGGGCAGGCGTGCTCCTCGTTGCGGGTGGTGTCCTTTGCTGGCGGGTTCCAGCCTGCAGGGCCATCTCTCTGCTCCACTCAGCTAGTACTTCTCGCTGTACTCGGGCCATCTTCCGAGCCAGGCCCTCCAGCGCGGTCCGTGCATGCTCCCGATCTTTGGGGAGCTGTGCCAGAATCTCCACCAGGCCTTCTGGGGTGGCGGCCTGCAGCAGGCTCCTGACCACAGGGTCGGTGCTGCCTGACTCTTCCTCCATCTCCGGGTGCGAACTCTCCAGACTCCTCCAGGCTGCACCCATCCTCACTCTTTTGTTCTTGATCCGCCCACACTGAGGGTGGTCCTGGGGCAACTTAGTGATTGTCAGTTCCAGGGGCAGTCCCCCCACGCTGATGGACATCTCTATCATTGCAGTCTCTGCTGGTGGGGGCGGTCTTTGCTTTTGGCGCTCTTCTGGGACCAGGCCCACGATGGGAGGTAGTCTCTTGCCACCCTCTGGCACGCCCATAATGGCGTCCGCTCTGCCAGGGCGGGAAATCTTCTCAGATGGCGGGAACCGTCTCCCAATGGCGGGAAACTCTGTGGATGGCGGGAAAAGACTGCAGATGGCGGGCAAACGGCGGGAAACGATCCGAGATGGCGTCCGATGGCGGGGACCCTCCGGAACCGGCGGGAGACTTCTTCTTACGGTACAGATAAACTTTTCTTCAGGCACGCAGTACCCGGTGGTGGCGGGCACGTGATCCTGCCGACTACGCCAAAGTTGACGCGCCCCTGGGCCTTCTGTGTCGTGCGGCATCGCGCGCACGGGGGCTTACCCGGAGCCGGATCAGATGGGGGTAGTAGTCTCGTGGCGGTGACCCGGTCCGTGCCCACGGAGTCAAACTAAGTGGCGAGTCTATTAGCAGTAGATGTTGGATGACTACGCCACCCGTTGAATGCAGCTTTGGAGCTGCCGCTGCAGGGCAGACCGCTGAGGCCGGTGGAAGGATGGTGCAGCGGGGATGGTATAACCCCCAACGGGAGGGGTATGGCCTCAGGGCAGCAGGTGTAGATGATGGAGGTTGTGATGGTGCAGCAAGGAGAGTCAGAAATGTATGGTGCAGTTTCAGGGTTTTTACTCACAGATGGTACTTCAGTCACTTCGGCCGGGAGTGACCACCCGAGCCGTACTGCGTTCACCAGGTGTGGGACTCGGCTAACCCCCAGGCAGTTCCGGAGCGTGGTCCTGAGCTCCCCTCTCTCTCTTTCTGCTGGCCGTCCCCACCAGGGATCCACCTTTGTCCGGCTCCCTCGGGCCTCTTGGTGGTTAAACCTTCTCTGGCTTTCCTGACCCTACTCGTGGTGTGCCTTCCTGGTGGATATGGTGAGGGTCGTGGCAAAACTTGACCACGACCTCCGGTTCCTGGCTGAGGATCATTAGCCTCCACCAGTTTGGGTTCCGGTACCCGTTTCCGCCAACCCTTCACCCGGTAACTTGTGGGATCTCAGGGTTCCCTCTGGCTCTGCGTCTCTGGGCCTTTCTTCCTCCTCTCTCTCCACTGCAGGCTTGGCCCTGGAGCTGGGCCCAGCCGGAGCCACAGCTCCCTGTCAGCCCTCCTGGCTGAGCTCCTCCGCTCTGCTTCTCCTCAGACTGACTGACTGACCCTGTCCTAAGATGGTGCCCACCATATATACTCCCTCTATGTGTGAGTCCAGGTGACTAGCACCCAATGGGCTCCTATCTCTATGCCCAGAGCCCCTCCCCTATCTGCCCCTACACTACTGGGATGTTCCATCCCCCCTCCCACTCCAGCCAGGGACAGACACTGTCGTACCTGCACATTCACCTAGTGGGAATACCATTGATCTGTCCCCCGGAAATGGGATGAGTGTAGTGCATGCAGCTAGCTGAGCTCAGTCCCACACTCCATCCTTACCCGGAAGTGGAATACCACACCTCTGGCTTGAGGTGCACTACCCCTGTAGCAGCCGAGTCCTCGGGGTGCTACATTTGCATTGAAAGAAAACAAAGCAAATGCTAACTTCTATCATTATCATCATGCTCCTCACCTTGGCACTCTCAACTCCCCTGATGGAGAAGCCAGGGCCCACCGGAGGTGTCTTGTTCTCTGGTGGGCTCATCCAATGCTGCCCTAAAGCAGGCCTGGCTAAGAAAAGTGTGTGGGGGGAAGTTGACAGGAGAAATAGGGGCGGCTGGGGACCGTTTATGGACACCCGGCTGCCCCCAGGCGGCTGGGGACCGTGTGTGGACACCCGGCCGCGGGGCGCCAGGGGACCAAGTATGGACACCCGGCCGCCCCCTGGCGGCTGGGGACCGAGTGTGGACACCCGGCCGCCGGGTGGCTGGGGACTGAGTATGGAAACCAGGCCGCCAACGCAGCCATGACATGGTGGCCAGATTCCGCCTCCACATGCCTAAAAAACCCAATTTCAAGTGCAAGCAAGCAAGCAGTATGGTATTGCAGCCTGGGGGTGGGTGGGTGGCAGGCTGCACACTTACGCTTGCATTCCAAGAAAACAAAGCAGATGCTAACTTCTATCATCATCATCATGCTCCTCACCTTGGCACTCTCAACTCCCCTGATGGAGAAGCCAGGGCCCACCGGAGGAGTCTGGTTCACTGGTGGGCTCATCAAATGCTGCCCTAAAGCAGGCCAGGCTAAGAAAAGTGTGTGAGGGGAAGTTGACAGGAGAAATAGGGGCGGCTGTGGACCATTTATGGACACCCGACTGCCCCCAGGCGGCTGAGGACTGTGTGTGGACACCCGGTCGTGGGGCGGCTGGGGTCTGAGTATGGACACCCAACCGCCCCCTGGCGGCTGGGGACCGAGTGTGGACACCCGGCCGCAGGGCGGCTGGGGACTGAGTATGGATACCAGGCCGCCAACACAGCCATGATGTGGTGGCCAGATTCTGCCTCCACATGCCTAAAAGGCTCAAGTTCAAGCAAGCAGTATGGTATTGCAGCCTGGGGGTGGGTGGGTGGTTGGCTGCTTATTTGCGCTTGCAGTGCAAGGAATCGGGGAGGTACAATTGAACACTACCCTGGGACAAGAACTTGCACGGGGATAGTTGCAAGTCAGCATCTTCTGATGCGGCAAGGATGACTTCTGATGGGCACACTTTTAGGCAGTGACCTGGGTGTCAGAGATGCTTCCAGGGGTCTTCCCCATGCTGTTCCCATGTCTTTTCAGCACTGTGTGCATGTGTCACACAGCACATGGCCAGATAAGGTTGTAAAATGTTAAAATGACCTTTCCCGGTGAATGCATTTGTCACGGTTGAAAGCAATACAAAAGTGCAAAAACACATAAAAAATGCTACTTGTGAACATAGCCCAAGGTGTGGAGGAGTATTTTTTTGGGGGGTTATTTATTTTGCCTTATACACAAGTCTTTACCCTGGAAAGGAACTTCCTTAACATATTTCACAGGAAAGTAATTTCAGTTTAGTTTTTGAACGTTTTTTTGCCAGCCCTTAAAAGTGGCTTAATACCTCTGACCACGTTGTTGACAGCAGTGACCTGGGGGTCAGAAATGCTTCCTGGGGCGATCCCCATGCTGTCCCCATGTCATTTGAGCACTGTCACTATCGTTTTGGGCACTTGTTAGGCTTTTAAAAGACTGCCGGGGGTGCGGCCGCAAAAAATGCTCGGGTCTCCCATAGACTAACATTGGGCTTGTTGCTCGGGTCGAGCACCCGAGTGTCACGGCAAGCTCGGCCCGAGCTTCGAGCACCCGAGCATTTTAGTGCTCGCTCAATACTAGTAGGTTCACATGCAGCAGAAATTTCTACAACTGGGAATCCATCTCAGCAAAGTTCTGTCTGCAACCAACGTGTGGATAGATTTCTGTAAGCCCACATTAGCAGGCTAGATTTGGTTTAAATGTGTGGACTTTACATTGTCTTACTTCCTGTTTATACTTGCTACTTGTTAACCCCACTTTTCTTTCTTCCTTAGTGCATATCCATTGATATATTTTCTACATTCTTAACAAATATTCATTTTGTAACATCCAGTGTTAAAAATGTTTCTGCAAATTTGGAATTACAAAAATTAATTTAATTTGAAACATCCTTTTATTAAATAGTTTACTGGATATAAAATAGAAAGAATATACAGCCTGCACCAAGTCCAGAAGAAGCATACACAGCACAAGACTGAACAGGAAATAAATGGTAATAATACCAAAGCAAAAATGCATTTTTTAAAAAAAAACTGTTTTTGTGAAGTTTTCCAAAAGCATACAGAAAGATACCAAGTGGAAAGTAGCATTCTAAGTATAGCAAGAAAAATATAACTATATAACTATACAGAGCAGTTCTTAATCATAAAGCTCAAAAAACTAAACTGGGAGTTCCTTCAATAAAGTAGTAATTTAGTACTACATCAGTAGTAGTACAGTGGGGAGTCTCATGAAATAACCTGATCCAGTGCTTATGCTTGCTATAGTAGATGGATAGTATAGTAAATGTCGAGCCTCACATGACTTATAAGAAGCAACAAGGTTGGTAAGCAGCAGAGGTATAGAAGAAAGATGTAAAAGGAGAAATAGAGGAATAAAGAGAGAAAGAGAAGAAGAGAGAAGGGAAAAAGGAAGTGGGGGGCAGAGAGAATGAGGAGAGGAAAAGGAAAAAGGTAGGGTTTGTGTATTGTAACATAAAGTCTTTTTGTGCATATCTTTTTGTGCATAAAGTCTTTTTGTGCATATGGGACAAAATCTGAGATTATTTTGTTCAGGTGTAAAGGAGTGAAGATGCTGCCCACACCTTCCCCCCTTCCTTGAAGGTCTTATAATTATATAATGCATTAATATGTTTAAAATGTTTTTTTATCTATTATATGACCTTCAACATTGAGTTAGCAGCAGACAAGACAGGTTAATTATAGGGACTCGCTCAGGATAGGAGGAGTTACATGGGCAAATAGGAATGTAATTTCTTGTTGATTAGCTAGATAGTGAAATCATTGAGAAGTTTAAAGACCTATGGTCTATTTGCTCACAAACCTGCATTGTAAAGGGTGTCCATGTGCGAAGAAGGGAGGCCACCATATACCAGGTAGTACATTTTGAAGGAAACAATGATTAAGTGGCAAATGGATTCTGAATCTCAGGCAAGGGGTTCTAGAAAAGACTATGAGGAGAATGGGTTCCTTATCTCAGTCCAGGAGGCCTAAAGCAAGGACTAAGCTGAAGGAGGAATTCTTTATCTCAGGCAAGTGGGTCTTAACCAAACAATTATCTATGCTGAATAAGAAGTTAGAGTGTTTCCATACTGGGACACGAGTTCTCCTATGGGGAACTGAAGATGCAGTGGCAGAGCAAAGAGATTAGTGAGGATTTGCTGGACTCATGTAACATGTAGCAGAAGGGACATACTGCCACATAACCGTAAGGTTTCTCTCTCTGGATTGAGCAGAAGAAACATTCGTAAAGTTTTGTGCCTGCTATCTGATGTATATACTTCTCACTCAAGTTGGTAACTAAAGAAAGGTTTATTTTTGGACTTTGGTCTCCCTGATTCATCTCTACATCATATGGTCCTGGTCTGCTATGTAAAACAGCAGCATGTGGTCTGCAGAGGCATATTGCCAAGGTAACAACAGCACACACACCCAACCAGAACCCCCATTTTCCTGTAGCGTGGTGGAGCATGGATGATGCTTATCTCAGCCATGACTGCGGCTCCTGGCCACATTACATTTGGTACATTAAACCCTTTAACCTTTAGGGAGCATATACAATTAATGATGCCATTCAGGTCAGAAATTGAGAGAAGAACGAGGGAAAAAAGGGAGGGAATAAAAGAAGAAATACAACACTTGGTAATACAGAAAAAAAGATTGAACTTAGCAAGAGAGATACTTATAACCCATGACAACTAAATTCAGGGGGGAAAAAAAGAAAACTACTGCAGTGCATTGCACTACTTCACTAGAACACGCCATAGTGGTGGGCTTGACTGTACAATAGGCTACCTCTAATCCAGTTGCTCACTACCTACTATGTGAAAATCATATGAAAATTTAGAAAAGAGATGTGTAGAAAAACAAAGGGAAAAGAAATCCAGACCAAGGTGGCTGAACATGACAGAAAGGGAAAAGTAATAGATGTACAGTACAGACCAAAAGTTTGGACACACCTTCTCATTTAAAGATTTTTCTGTATTTTCATGATTATGAAAATTGTACATTGACACTGAAGGCATCAAAACTATGAATTAACACATGTGGAATTAAATACTTAACAAAAGAGTGTGAAACAACTGAAAATATGTCTTATATTCTAGGTTCTTCAAAGTAGCCACCTTTTGCTTTGATGACTGCTTTGCACACTCTTGGCATTCTCTTGATGAGCTTCAAGAGGTAGTCACCGGAAATGGTTTTCACTTCACAGGTGATAGTCCTACTAAATAGACTGTTAGAATTTGTATTATGGCAAGAAAAAAGCAGCTAAGTAAAGAAAAACGAGTGGCCATCATTACTTTGAGAAATGAAGGTCAGTCAGTCCGAAAAATTGGGAAAACTTTGAAAGTGTCCCCAAGTGCAGTTGCAAAAACCATCAAGCACTACAAAGAAACTGGCTCACATGAGGACCGCCCCAGGAAAGGAAGACCAAGAGTCACCTCGGCTTCTGAGGATAAGTTTATCCGAGTCACCAGCCTTAGAAATCGCAGGTTAACAGCAGCTCAGATTAGAGACCAGGTTAATGCCACACAGAGTTCTAGCAGCAGACACTTCTCTTCAACAACTGTTAAGAGGAGACTTTGTGCAGCAGGCCTTCATGGTAAAATAGCTGCTAGGAAACCACTGCTAAGGACAGGCAACAAGCAGAAGACACTTGTTTGGGCTAAAGAACACAAGGATTGGACATTAGACAAGTGGAAATCTGTGCTTTGGTCTGGTGAGTCCAAATTTGAGATCTTTGGTTCCAACCACTGTGTCTTTGTGCGAAACAGAAAAGGTGAACAGATGGACTCTACATGCCTGGTTCCCACCGTGAAGCATGGAGGAGGAGGTGTGATGGTGTGGGGGTTCTTTGCTGGTGACACTGTTGGGGATTTATTCAAAATTGAAGGCATACTGAACCAGAATGGCTACCACAGCATCTTGCAGCGGCATGCTATTCCATCTGGTTTGCGTTTAGTTTGATTATCATTTATTTTTCAACGGGACAATGACCCCAAACACACCTCCAGGCTGTGTAAGGGCTATTTGACCAAGAAGGAGAGTGATGGGGTGCTACGCCAGATGACCTGGCCTCCACAGTCACAAGACCTGAGCCCAATCGAGATGGTTTGGGGTGAGCTGGACCGCAGAGTGAAGGCAAAAGGGCCAACAAGTGCTAAGCATCTCTGGGAACTCCTTCAAGATTGTTGGAAGACCATTTCCGGTGGCTACCTCTTGAAGCTCATCAAGAGAATGCCAAGAGTGTGCAAAGCAGTCATCAAAGCAAAAGGTGGCTACTTTGAAGAGCCTAGAATATAAGACATATTTTCAGTTGTTTCACACTTTTTTGTTAAGTATATAATTCCACATGTGTTAATTCATAGTTTTGATGCCTTCAGTGTGAATGTACAATTTTCATAGTCATGAAAATAACGAAAAATCTTTAAATGAGAAGGTGTGTCCAAACTTTTGGTCTGTACTGTAAATATAAAGAAATAGAGAGGGCAGTAAGACAGTTTGGACATCAATCACAGAGAAGAAAGTCAACAGAAATACAGAAAGACTGATAAGGGGGAGGACTATCAAGAGAGTGATTTTCAAAGGAACCTTTCCCTGTCCCACAGACAATCAACACAAAGATCAGTAAGCAGTCCAGAAGACAAAAAAATAATAAAGGTTGTGCATCAGATCCAAACCCCCAGGCCCAGGAACGTAGCCCATACCCCAAGCAACAAGCTATCCTTCAGTTCAACAAATAAACATAAATACATTCTGATCCCAACAGGTAAGCATAATAACAAGCAAATGAACAAAAAATAAATAGCAATTGTGGTGCCCTGCAGCGCATTGGTGCCACAGGACCCAGAAGGGTGCATGGATGGACTTCTCCACAAGAGGCCCTCACACATTCACACACGTCCACCCTACCACCTCAGACCACCAGAGGGAGCCAGTTAGGGATATATATAGGGAGGGTGGAGCCAGGCAGCTCAGTTAGTTCAGTAGTCTCTCAGACAGAGAGAGGGACAGAGCTCAGAGTTGAACTGAGAGCGTGCGGACGCTCAGAGAGCAGCAAAGAGGCAGCGCGCTGGCTGTTGTGCTTAGGCGAGCCAAGGCCTACAGCACATGTGAAGGCCTAGTGAAGGCCTTGAGTGGGCCGAAGGCGAGAGGAGAAGGAAGAAGTAGCGAGGGGGCAGAGGAGCATACCAGGCTCACTCTGATATATATACCGGACACTGGGTCCCCGCCTACAGGGACCCTTTATACCAGTAGGAACCACTGGAACCCCTGGAGGACTACAGGTCCCCGGTTTACCAAACGCTGACTATAGAACCATGGCTAGGAGTCACGGAGGCCCCAGAGTCCAGGGAGAGTGATCTCCAAAGAGAAGGACCTACCACCAGGTCAGCAGGTGCAAAGAGAGACAGTAACCAAGCTAGGCCTAGCTCCAGGCAGGTCAGAAGCTTAGAGAATAAAGCAACGGATCAGGAGGCCCTATATCCGCTCACTGGGGAGAGTCCAAAAGTGCGCCCTTCGCCTGGAGTACCCAGGAATGTGCCTGCAACATCACCAGTAAAGGTACTGAAGCTTACCCCCGTGTGAGAGTCCGTCTTTCCTCCGGGACCGTCCTGCCGTCTCTCCCCTGCACCACCATCCATTACACCCCATGCTGCCCTGGAGCTAGCTCTACCTGTGGAGAGCCACCACACCATCCCTGTTGCCGTAACACCAGCTCCAGAGGACTGCTCCGCAGCGGCGGCACCCCTTAGCCGCATTCCACAGGTGGCATCACGAACACTTAAATCCCTTATAAATATTTCCCCCTTTTTACTGACCGCCCTGGGTCATGGACCGGACCAGCCACCGTGATTAGAGATGAGCGGTGTTCGACTTGAACTGTTTGCCAATCTCAAATTCGAGCTGTTTTGGGCGGTGTTCGAGCCGTTCGGCGAACACGAACGATTTAAAAAAAAATTCGGCTGTTCGAGGTTATGTTCGATAACTGTTCGTGCACCAAAATCATAACTGGATTTTTTCTCAGTAATGCTGAAAATTAATGTTAATACGCAGTTTGAGTGTACAGCGGGACAGGGGCAGGGGCAGGGGATGGATCTCTGCAGAAATAATGAAGATCTCCATTTTTTTTCTCTATCCCGCATTTACAGTGGGGCGGTGCAGTCTGTCAGCCTATCAGCAGCGCACACACAGAGCGAAGTGCTTTTTTTCACACAAGCAAGGGCATGTGTCATTGGCAGTGCATGTCACATGTCCTTGCCCTATAAGACCCAGCCATTTTCCCCGTCGCCACCATTTTCTCACTGCTGCAGCTGCGTGTTAGACGGCACCGCTGTTGCTGTGTGAGCTATACTTTGTTCATTTCAAGCCAATTTTCGCACAAATCTACAGATAGCTTGGGAGTAGGGAAGAGTTGTGATTGCAGTCCTTTTAAGGACTAGGTTACAACATTTCCTACGACTTGTATCAGGCAGGTCTGTGCTCTTAAATAGATAGGTTGGGAGTAAAGACTAATTGCAATTGCAGTCCTTTTCAGGGCTAGGTTACATCAGTTCCTATCACTTTTTGCCAAGCAGGTCTGTGCCAGTGCTGTGCAAGTTTTTTTCACAGCATTTGGCTAAATCTTGCAAAGCAAATCCTTTTTGGCCTTTTGCAGAGTGTGTTAGTCAGTGGAGTAGCCTATCTGTGTTGCAAGCTACACCGCCTGTGTATAGAATACAATTTTTTTACTGCACCTAGTGAAGTAAAACCTTTTGGGTTTAGCATCATTCTATTAATCCATCTATTCCAACCTTCCACCCGGTTGCAAATTCAATATAATTTTTTTCTGCATCGAGCTCTGAAAAAATATTTCGGCTTCTAGCAGTGTGTGGGACTTGTTCTATTAGTCCATCTATACTGACCTCCATCAGGTTGCAAATTCAATATAACTTTTTTCTGCATCTAGCTCTGAAAAAATATTTCGGCTTCTAGCAGTGTGTGGGACTTGTTCTATTAGTCCATCTATACTGACCTCCATCAGGTTGCAAATTCAATATAATTTTTTTCTGCATCTAGTTCTGAAAAAATATTTCGGCTTCTAGCAGTGTGTGGGACTTATTCTATTAGTCCATCTATACTGACCTCCATCAGGTTGCAAATTCAATATAATTTTTTTCTGCATCTAGCTCTGAAAAAATATTTCAGCTTGTAGCAGTGTGTGGGACTTGTTCTATTAGTCCATCTATACTAACCTCCACCAGGTTGCAAATTCAATATAATTTTTTTCTGCATCGAGCTCTGAAAAAATATTTAGGCTTTTAGCAGTGTGTGCTACTTGTTCTATTAGTCCATCTATACTGACCTCCATCAGGTTGCAAATTCAATATAATTTTTTTCTGCATCTAGCTCTGAAAAAATATTTAGGCTTCTAGCAGTGTGTGGGACTTGTTCTATTAGTCCATCTATACTGACCTCCATCAGGTTGCAAATTCTATAAAAAAAATTTCTGCATCTAACCCAGCCAATACTTTTGGGCTAATGCCACAGTTTGGCCACTCAGCTCTGCTCGGTTCCCATCCATTGTTTTTTGTGCAATCAATTCCAGAGTTGTGAATTAGTTAACCACCAAAATGAGTGGAAAAAGGCCTGCTGCTGGTGAAAAGGGGAATAGGCATGTTGGGAAGGGAAAAAAAGGTTGTGTCCGTGGGGTAGGTGTTAAAGCAACAGTAACATCTGCAGAAGAAAGACCATCTTCCAGCCAAACTAAGATGTCTACTTCTTTTAGCGGACAATGTGATAAGATCCCTTTCTTACGGCCACGCCAATTGCTACAAATTCCAGATGAGGCACAGAAACAGCAGGTGCTTCAACGGACATCAAGTGCTCCTTTAAGTGGGCTCTCCTCCACCTCAACTTCAACATCACAAATACTCCAGTCCTCAGAGGTGTCACACCAATCGCACTTGCTTCCTCACAACTGCCAAGTCTCCAGCTGCCCGTCTGAATATGGGGTAGAACAGATGGTTGAGTCTGCAGAGCTGTTTACTCATACTATAGACTGGGAATCAGAGGTCGGCTCCAGAGCTTCTGTGAATCCAGACGAGGAAATGATCTGCACTGATGCCCAGAATCTTTACGAGTCGGATCCAGGACCAGACGCAGAAGGTTCTGACCATAATGTAGACCCTCATTCCCAAACTGTAACTCCTGTTGGTGGAGACAATGAGGAAGACGATGATGAGACTCAAATACCTGATTGGAGCGACAACTTTAGTTTTTTGTCAGGGCAGGAACAGGTTGGCTCTGATGATGACGGGTGTGATAACACACAGGGTGATGATGATGAGGTTGGAGATCCCACTTACTGTCAACCCACAGTCAGCCAAGAGATGAGGTCAGCAGAGGAGGTGGAGGAGGATGCTGGTGACGACGAGGTCAGGTTGCGCCTTCCTGGACAGAGACGTAGTACTGGAAGCACGTCAACAACTGCATCCTCAAACACAACTCTGCCTCTGACCACAAGTCGTTGTGGCTCTTCAGGTCGCATGGGTGCTAAGCCTTGAATAGCCTGGGTATTTTTTCAGATCGATAAAGATGACCCAACTCGTGTTATCTGTAACATTTGTCAGCAAAAGCTAAGTAGAGGCCAAAAAATACATAGTTTGAGTACTTCATGCATGAACCAGCACATGGACATGAAGCATAAGTTGCAGTGGGAAGCTCACTGTTCTACAATGCGGCCTAGCCGGCCGGGCCAACCACCGTCTGCCACATCTTGTGCATCCGCAGCCTCTTCATCCTCTGTGACAGGGGGTAAAGCAGTCACACCGGTTTTGGGACGCAGACATGCCACCTCTTAACCCGCAACATCCAGCGTGATTGACAGGTCATTTTCTTTGGAGGTGGAAACACCAGCTGGTGTTCAGCGCTGTCCGACATCGATAGCACCACCTTTGGATCAAGGCAACCTAACATGTCCGCCTGCATCTTCCTCACAGACCGGCAGTTTGCCGGGGACACCCTTCTCAACCCCGTCTAAGCACAACAGCCAGCCCTCGGTCCCTCAGATGTGGACAAGTAAAAGACCATTTCCTCCTAGCCATGAGAAAGCTAAGAGGTTGAATTTCACCATCTGCAAGCTCTTGGCTACAGAAATGCTTCCTTTCCGCCTGGTGGACACAGAGGATTTTCGAGACCTTATGTCCGTCGCAGTGCCCCAGTACCAGATGCCCAGTCGACACTACTGCACAAAGAAAGGTGTGCCTGCGCTCCACCAGCATGTCGCACACAACATCACCGCTTCTTTGAGAAACTCTGTGTGTGACAGGGTGCATTTCAACACAGACACTTGGACGAGTAGGCATGGACAGGGGCGCTACATGTCGCTGACTGGGCACTGGGTAACTATGGTGACAGCAGGTCAAGGGGCTGCTGTCCAAGTCTTGCCGTCCCCATGAGTTGTGCGTCAATCCTCTTTATCTCAAAGTTCCTCCACTACTTCTGCCTCCTCAACCTCCTCTCGGTCCTCCACCTGCACCCAAAGCCTGTCTGTTCATGCCACAAGCTTTCCAACTGTGCAGAAGGGATCCTGCACACCTCCTTACTATGCTGGCAGCAGGGCTCAACGTCATAAGGCGGTTTTTACTTTGAAATGTCTGGGAAATGTGAGTCAGCTCTGGAGAACCAGTTTCATGAATGGTTGTCTCCACTGGACCTGAAACCAGGGAAGGCCGTGTGCGACAATGCTGCAAACCTGGGTGCGGTCCTTCGCCGGGGCAATGTCACTCACGTGCCTTGTATGGCTCACGTGTTGAACCTGCTTGTCCAGAAATTTTTAGCCCACTATCCCGGACTAGATGGCCTTCTGCAGAGGGCACGGTCGCTGTGTGCTCACTTCCGCCGTTCGCATCCCGCAGCTCAGTGACTTACATCTCTACAGAAGTCGTTGGGCCTGCCACTTCACCGGCTAAAATGCGATGTGCCTACCCGGTGGAATTCAACTCTGAACATGTTGCAGCGACTGTGGCAGCACCGACAAGCCCTGGTGCAATACGTTCTGACGTATAGCCGGGGCCAACGAGATCCAGAGGTGGGGCAAATCACGCTGGAGGAGTGGTATCAGATCAGGGACCTAAGCACCCTTCTGCACAGTTTTGAAATGGCGACGAAGATGTTTAGTGCTGACGATGCCATTATCAGCATGACTATTCCTGTGATTTACATGCTGGAGCACATGTTAAACAGAATTCGGAGTCAGGTGGTGGCACAAGAGGAGGTGGAGGAAGTAGAGGAGGAGGAGTTGTATGCGGAAGGGCTAACATCTGCAAGGTCCAGACGGTCGGCAGCACCAAGGTGGCAGGCATGTGAGGGTGGGGGAGATGGTTTTACCAGGGAGCATGGTAGCAGCCAAACTAGTGAGGAAGGTGCAGGAGCCCAGGAAGAAGTGGAGGACGAACTGATGGAAGACTCATCAGATAAGGGAGACCTTGATCACATTTCTGTTGTGCGAGGTTGGGGGGAGAGGACAGAGGAAGGAAGCATGATTTTTACCTCGCCACCAACACAACAGGGACTTGGTGCTCCTGGATGCGCAAGACACATGAGTGCCTCCTAGCTGCACTACCTGCAACATGACACTCGAATTGTGAGAATTAGAAATAATCCTGATTACTGGGTTGCCACACTGTTAGATCCCCGATACAAAAGTAAATTTGCAGAAATTATTCCTGCCATAGAAAGGGATGCACGCATGCAGGAGTATCAGCAGAGACTGTTGCAGAATCTTACATGTGCTTTTCCACAAAACACCAGTGGTGCATGTAGTGAATCTCACAGTTCCAACTAGCCAACCGTGGGACCGTCGAGTGTTCATCACTCACACCATAACAGAAACACAGTATCTGCTGGTAACATCAATTTTGCTAAATAATTTCACCACTTTTTTAGCCCATCCTTTACAAGGCACAGGAGACAAAAAGTCTGACACATAGTCAACGCCTAGAGACGATGGTACAGGAGTATCTCCAAGTAAACATTGAAGCCATGACTGTGTCACTGGACCCTTGCTCTTTTTGGACTTCCAATCTGGATAAATGGCCGGAGCTCGCCACTTACACCTTGGAGATCTTGTCATGCACTGCAGCCAGCGTTCTGTCTGAATGTGTGTTCAGCGCTGCTGGTGGTGTGCTGACAGATAAGCGCACGCGGCTCTCCACTGATAATGTAGACAGACTCACATTCATAAAGATGAACAAATCATGGATCAAAAACAACTTTTCTACCCCTGTGTCATCCTGGGGAGAGTAAAAGCTTGATGATTTGTTAAAATCACCTCACCAACCGTTTTAAGCTTTAAAATTACTAATCATGTTTATCTGTATCTTGGCTGGAAAATAATTTATGCCTTGTAGCAGTGTGCAGTACTGATTCTATTAGGCCATCTATACTAAACTCCACCAGATTTAAAATTACTAATCATGTTTATCTGTATCTTGGCTGGAAAATAATTTGGGCTTTGTAGCAGTTTGCAGTACTGATTCTATTAGGCCATCTATACTAAGCTCCACCAGATTTAAAATTACTAATCATGTTTATCTGTATCTTGGCTGGAAAATAATTTGGGCTTTGCAGCAGTTTGCAGTACTGATTCTATTAGGCCATCTATACTAAGCTCCACCAGCTTTCAAATTAATAATAATTTTTAGCTGCATCTAGCCCGGAACTTAATTTTGGGTCTCCTAGATGCACAAGACACATGAGTGCCTTCTTGCTGCACTACCTGCAACATGACCCTCAGATTGTCAGAATTCGAAGTAATCCTGACTACTGGGTTGCCACACTGTTAGATCCCCACACTCTTCGATCAACCTTTTCATTTTAATAAAGAACAAAAAAATGTTCATTTTTGAAATTATAAGCATTAGCAGGTTATTAGAAATAGAAATCAAACAGTTTTTAACTCAAAACTTTATTCTAGGTGATGTTACATTTGCACAAAGGACCCCTTGTTCGAAAGGAGCATCTGAACTCTCTCGTCCATTGAATTTGTCCGGTTTTGGATGGTTTCTGCTTCAATTGTTTTGCATGAGGACAGAATACCCTCCCAGAGCTGTTGCTTAGATGTGAACTGCCTCCCGCCATCATAGACACTCCTTTTGATGATGTTCCAGAGGTTCTGAATGGGGTTGAGGTCAGGGGAGCATGGGGGTCACACCATAGGTTTGTCCCCTTTTATGCCCATATCAGCCAGAGATGCAGATGTGTTATGTGCAGCATGAGACTGTGCATTATCATGCATGAAAATGATCTTGCTGCGGAATACACGGTTCTTCTTCTTGAACCATGGCAGGAAGTGCTGTTTGAGAAACGCCACATACATTATGGAGTTCATCTTTACCCCTTCAGGGATCCTAAAGGGGCCGACAATCTCTCTCCCCATGATTCCAGCCCAAAACATTACTCCACCTCCTCCTTGTTGGCGCTGTAGCCGTGTTTGCGTGGGGTGTCCATCAACCAGCTATGCTCCACTCCATCCATCTGGACCATCGAGCGCTGCACGGCACTCATCGGTGAACAAAACAGTTTTGAAGTCAGTCTTCATGTATTGTTTGGCCCACTGGAGCCGTTTCTGCTTGTGTGCAGTGGATAGAGGAGGTCGACAGAATGGCTTACGCACAGCTGCAAACCTCTGAAGGACTCTGCATCTTGTTGTTCGGGGGACGTTGGAGGCACCAGCAGTTTCAAAAACTTGTCTGCTGCTATGACAAGGCTTTTTTGCCGCTGCTCTTTTAACCTGACGTAATTGCCTGGAGGAAAGAGTCCTCAATTTTCCCTTATCAGCACGCACACGTGTGTACTGTTAATCAGCTACATACTTCTTGATTGTGCGATGATCAGGATGAAGTGTCTTGGCAATGTTGATTGTAGTCATGCCATGACCTAAACACTCCACAATTTGTTGCTTCTCAGCAGCCGACACATCCTTTTTCTTTCCCATTTTGGCAGAAAATGTAGGCTGCTTAATAATGTGGGACAGCCTTCTTAAGTATTCTTGCCTTTCATTGGACACACCTGCCAAACTAATTAGCACAGGTGTCTGCAATTGCTTACAGTGATATAAAGAGCTCTGACACACATCACCATCAATGAGTTTAACTGACAAACAAAAAAATTCTTCCCTTATCACTCCTAAACACTTTTTTCATAATAATTTGGAACACAGTGTACATGTGCTTTTCCACAAAACACCAGTGGTTCACGTAGTGAATCTTACAGTTCTAACTTGCTAACCGTGGTCTGTATGGAGTTGTTCAATAAAGGGCCCAAAATTAAGATAACATAGACGGGAGAGGTCTCTATGAATAGGAATTCCTAAGTATTTGATGCCCTGTGAGGGCCAGGCAAAGGGAAAGTTGGACTGGATGGAATCCTGTATGGATTTGGGGAGGGAGACATCGAGGGCCTCAGACTTCGCTGCATTGATTTTAAAATTTGACCATGTAACAAAGTGATCTATTTCAGCCATAACAGCAGGGATGGATATATGTGATTGAGTGATATATACTAGGACATCATCAGCAAATGCAGAGCACTTATACTCGGTGCCTCCCACCTCAATCTACCTAATATTGGGGTTATTGCGAATTGATGAGAGCAGGTGCTCCGTCACTAGGATGTGTAAGAGAGGGGACAGAGGACATCCCTGCCTTGTCCCATTGGTGATTATGAAAGGTGATGAAAATGTTCCATTTATCTTCAGCCTAGGTGACGTATTGCGATACAGGGCCGTGATTTTGCCTATAAAAGGGTCCCCTAGACCCCTACCCCAAGCTTTTTAAGGGAGTAATATATGGCGTGCCAGGAGACTCCATGGAGTGCTTTTCTCAGCATCCAACGAGAGTATCTAATTACAAATTTTTAACTGCATCTAGCCCAGGAAATACTTTGTGCCTAGTAGCAGTGTCTGCTAGTCAGCGGATTATCCCAGCTATTAAGCAAGCTACACCACCTGTAGTTTGGACACTTAATTTTTTCAAAGGAAATGGTTCGGGCCCCCGGGACACTCAGTGAAGAGCATCGGGGAGACACCCCAAGGCATAGGGGCTGGGACTGGCGGTAGGACGCCTTTGGACCGCCGCGCTCGATCCTTATCAAAGCTTTTTAACTGCAGCAGCTTTAGTGGACGCTACTGGAGCTGGAATTACGCTGCTGCTGGCATGAAACTTGCCCCCCAATAGATCCTTGTAAAAGGATTTAAAGTGTATTCATTCAAATTAGAGAGACAATTCAAATTAAAAAGCTTAAACCTGCCTCCACCACAGGGGGGCTCGCTCGACCAACCAGCGGACAGGCACCAGTATTGGGAGAGGGGGGCTGGCCGTCAGGGTCCACCGCAGCTCTGGCACAAACCCGGCGACACGGAGGTCGCATGGGCAGTAACGGACTGGCCGTGTCGGCTTCGCACTTTTTTGGTTTTAGAAGGGCATGACATGCCTCTATCTGTGTCTCCCCCTCCTTTTACTCCTCCACCTCTTTTCTTTTCGCATGACTATATGTACTTGTCACTTTTCCATGTGTTAGTTGTGTCTTCTGAGCAGTTTGTCAGCTTTTGGACACCTTTGAAGGTGTTTTCTATGTATTTCTATGTGCTTTGTTTGCCTGCCATTGGTTTTAACGGTGTTCGACGAACTCGAACACTACGGGGGTGGCTCAACACCAACCGTGATATCCCCCAGCAACCAGAGGCCCGGCTTCCAAGTACCCCACGGCCCAGGGGGCGCATCAAAATCATTTTAATTGGATAACTTATAATACATACTGTACATGGGCCTTTAAAAAGACTGCATCCTGTGATGCTAGTCACTTCTCCTTGTGATGCTAATCACTACTCATGGACTTACCGTGAGGCAGAATAGTCAAGAGGTCATCCTGGGTCAGTACCAAGAGGGCTCATGCTAGACAAACGGAAAAGACAAAATCGTAATCATGTAACTGTCCGAGGTCAGAGTATCAGGAAGGTAGCAGATCAAGACAAAGGGGTAAGTCAAAAGGATGTTCAAATGTAAATCCAAGCCTGTCAACGGAGATCAGAATACAACTCAGAGCACAAAACAAACACACAGCTTGAGCAAAGCTACAATTGGCAATTGTCTGACAGTTGTCAGAATGCTAAATAGCACTGTAATAACCCAGAATGGATGACACCTAGAGCAGATCCCATAGACCAAGCCAGATAGTATAGCTGAGTTGTCATTCACAATACTCACACCTCTGCCTCAGATTGGCAGTAGAGCTGTCACTCACAATTCCGACAGCTCAGCAAGCCCTCAATCCCATAGGGCAGCAGAGCTGTCATTCACAGCATCCATAAGACACAGTGAGTGGTAGAATCATGACTAGTGATGAGTGAGCACTAAAATGGTCAGATGCTCGATGTTCAGGTCGAGCACATTGGAATACTCGGGTGCTCGACCCGAGCAACGAGCCCAATGTAAGTCTATGGGAAACGCAAGCATTTTTCAGGCGGCTCCCCCCGGCGGTCTGCAGAGGGCCTAAAAATTGCCTAAATCGATGATAACAGTGCTCAAATGACATGGGGACATCATGGGGAAGACCCCTGGAAGCATTTCTGACTCCCAGGTCACTTCTGTCAACAACGTTGTCAGAGGTATTACGCTACTTTTACGGACTCACAATAAAACATACCAAACTAAACCATAATGGATTTTCCAGGGAAATATGTTAAGGAACATCCTTTCCTGGGTAATGACTTGTATATAAAGCAAAATAAATAACCAAAAACAAAAATTCTCCTCCACACCTTGGGCTATGTTCACACGTAGTGTTTTTGATGCGTTTTTTTTTTTCACTTTTGCATTGCTTTCAACCGTGAAAAATGCATTCACCAGGAAATGTCATTTTAACATTTTACAACCTTATCTGACCATGTGGTGTGTGAGATATAATCAGACACATTGTGTTTCATTTATGAAGGAGGGACTCTGAAATTCACAAAGCCTATTTTTATAGGGCCATCAGGCGGCCTTTACTATTCTTAAAGGACCAGCAGTCGGCTCTCACTATTCTTAGAGAGCCATCAACCGGCTATGTTTTATTGTTCCCATTACTAAAGAGTGGGTTTCCTATACTGTTATTGCGTTTGCAGTGAGTGCCAAAATTTGGACAAACCTCAATAACACTTTGAAAATTTGGATGCACCCCAATACCCCTTTGAAGAGACTTAGAGACGGGCCTTCTGAAAACAATGTTCACATTATTAGGAAGTAGGTCTCCCATTGTGTTTGCCTATGCAGTGAATGCAAAGGTTGCCAATAATTTGGAGGCACTCCAATGCCCCTTGGAAGAGACGTGGAAGTCAGAGGGCCTCCTGAAAGCAATGTTCCCATTATTAGGAAGTGGGTCTCCCATTGTGTTTGCCTATGCAGTGAATGCAAGGGTTGCCAAAAATTTGGAGGCACTCCAATGTCCCTTGGAAGAGACGTAGAGGGCCTCATGAAAAATGTTCCCATTATTAGGAAGTAGGTCTCCCATTGTGTTTGCCTATGCAGTGAATGCAAGGGTTGCCAAAAATTTGGAGGCACTCCAATGCCCCTTGGAGGAGACGTGAAGGACAGAGGGGCTCATGAAAACAATGTTCCCATTATTAGGAAGTGGGTCTCCCATTGTGTTTGCCTATGCAGTGAATGCAAGGGTTGCCAAAAATTTGGAGGCACTCCAATGCCCCTTGGAAGAGACATAGAGGGACTCATGAAAAAATGTTCCCATTATTAGGAAGTGGGTCTCCCATAGTGTTGACCTATGCAGTGAATGCAAGGGTTGCCAAAAATTTTGAGGCACTTCAATGCCCCTTGGAAGAGATATGGAGGTCAGAGGGCCTCCTCAAAACAATGTTCCCATTACTAGGAAGTGGGTCTCCCATAGTGCTAGCCTATGCAGTGAATGCAATGGTTGCCAAAAATTTGGAGGCACTCCAATGCCCCTTGGAAGGGACGTGGAGGTCAGAGGGCCTCCTGAAAACAATGTTCCCAGTATTAGGAAGTGGATCTCACATTGTGTTTGCCTATGCAGTGAATGCAAGGGCTGCCAAAAATTGGGAGGCACTCCAATGCCCCTTGTAAGAGATGTGGAGGAGGGCCTCATAATAAATGTTCCCATTAGAAAGGAGTGGGCCTCCTATACTTGTAATGCCCATGCACTAAGTGTATGGGCTGACAAACATTTACCCCTGGATGGTATACATGAACATACTGTATTAATTTCTTTTTTTATGGGCATCATAAACACCCTTTAAAAAAATTATGTCGGTGTTGCATCACGGACCATGGTCACCCTGGTGATATAGTGGTGGAGTATGAGGAGAAGGAGGAGGACAAGAGCAAATAGACAAAATCAGGAAGCGTATACGAATCTCTGGGTGTAAAGACGGAGGTGCATGGAAATAGAGTTAGACCTCCCCAAAAAAAATCACAGTATTTGAGTTTATGTTACGCTGCTATCATTCAGTGGTGTTGAGAAGTCTGGCCCAAAACAGCCCTTGTTCATTTTTATAAGAGTCAGCTTGTCAGCATTTTCAGTTGACAGGCGGATATGCATATCAGTTATAATTCCACCAGTGGCACTAAAAACCCGCTCTGATAAAACGCTGGCGGCAGGGCAGGCCAGGACCTCCAAGGCATAGACAGCCAGTTCATTCCACGTATCCAGCTTGGATACCCAATAATTATAAGGCACAAAGGAATCATGGAGGACGTTGGTACGGTCGGCAAGGTACTCCCTCAGCATCTTCCCAAACTTTGCACTCCTTGTGAGAGTACCCCGTGCCTCAGGGCTTGTGCGATGGGAGGGGCAGAGAAAATTCCCCAAAACATTGACAGTGTTCCCCTGCCTCTGCTGGATTGAAGTTGTGTCTCTCTCGCCTATACTCCTTGGTTGTCCAACGAACTGTGACCTCTGCCGCCAGCGTTTTCAGATGGGAATTTTTTTAATAGTTCCGCAACAAGGGCCTTCTGGTACAGCCCCATTTTTGCAGACCTGTCCACATCAGGAATAAGAGATATAAAGTTCTCCTTGTAGCGTGGGTCTAGAAGTGTCACCAACCAGTAATGACTGTCACCCAAAATTTTGAGAACGCAAGGGTCATGGGAAAGGCAGCATAACATAAAGTCAGCCATGCGTGCCAGACTACTAACAGGCAAGACTTCCGTGCCCTCACCAAGATCATGATTGACCATGCTCTCCTCCTCCTCTCTGTCCTCCGGCCATGCACGCTGAACAGATAGTATGACAGTTGTGCAGGTAGTACCATCTATAGCGCATGAAACTAGCTCCTGTTCTTCCTCCTCCTCCTCTTCCTCATTGTCACCCAATCTACGTTGGGATGAGATGAGGCTGGGCTGTGTGGAATCACTCTGTATGGTTCCTTGCTGCATCTCATCGTGCTCCGCCTGCAATGCATCTTCTTTGATTGTGAGCAGAGAGCATTTCAGAAGACAGATAAGTGGGATGGTGACTCTAATTATAGTGACATCGCCGCTCACCATCTTGGTGGAGTCCTCAAAATTTTGGAGGATGGTACATATGTCTGTCATCCATGTCCATTTCTGAGGTCTTATGTGTGGAGTCTGAACTGAATACCGACGACCTTGTTGATGCTGGTACTCAACAACTGCCCTCTTCTGCTCACAAATCCTTCCCAACATCTGCAGTGTAGAGTTCCCACCCGTGGGGACATCACACACCAGTCGGTGAGCCGGAAGCTGCAAACGCTGCTAAAACACGGCAAGGGCGGCGGAAGCTGTAGGTGCCTTTCTGAAATGGGCACACAGGCGGCGTACTTTAACAACCTGATCCCGCAGCTCCGGGTAGAGTTTGAGAAAACGCTGAACCATGAGGTTAAGCACATCGGTCAGACATGGTACGTATGTGAGCTCGCCTCGCCTCAGAGCCGCCACCAGGTTCTGACCATTGTCACACACGACCATGCCTGGCTGTAGGTTCAGCAGTGTGAGCCACAGATCTACCTGCTCTTTCAGAGCTGTCCACAACTCTTCAGCTTTGTGCGGTTTGTCACCTAAGCATATTAGCTTCAGCACAGTCTGTTGTCGCTTGGCCGAGGCAGTGCTGCAGTGCTTCCAGCTTGTGACTGATGTCGTCATTTCGGAGATGGAGGCTGAAGAGGAGGATTAGGCTCAGGAGGATGAGGTGCGGAAGCTGTAGACCGTGGGGGCAACCCTCATAGACCTAGGGCCTGCAATCCTTGGCGTCGGGAGGACGTCTTCCGTCCCAAGGTCCGACTGGGTCCTGGCTTCCACTATGTTAACCCAGTGTGCTGTCAGCGAGATGTACTGTCCCTGGCCACAAGCATTTGTCCACGTGTCCGTGGTTAGGTGGACTTTCCCGGTAACTGCGTTGTTGAAGGCACGGCTAATGTTTTGGGACACGTGCTTGTGTAATGCGGGGACGGCACACCAGGAGAAATAGTGATGGCTGGGGACCGAGTACCGAGGGACGGCCACCGCCATCAGGTTGCGGAATGCTTCTGTCTCCATGAGCCTAAAAGGCAACATTTCGAGAGCAAGCAGTCATGAAATGTGAGACTTTAGTAGTGTGGCCTGTGGGGCATTGGCTGGGCATTTGCACTTGTGTTCCAAGGACTGGGGTATGGACAACTGAACGCTGCACTGGGACAAGGACATGGACGTGCTTCCTGATGCTGCTACTTGAGAGTGTGCAACGACTGGTGCAGGGCAGGAGGCATCTTCACATGCGCCATGGACAGGGGATTGGCTTGCATGCACAACAGCGGAAGAAGCAATGGTGCCACCCGCAGACACAGTTTCTTGACCCTGGGGTTCGGCCCACAAAGTCGGGTGCTTTGCTGCCATGTGCCTGATCATGCTGGTGGTGGTTAGGCTGGTCGTTTTGCCACCCCTGCTGATGCTGGCCTGGCAGGTGGTGCAAATGGCTTTTCTGGGGTTATTGGCAGAGTCTTTAAAAAACAACCGGACTTGGGAAAAAATAACAGTTGTACTTGCAACTACCTTCGTGTTGGTGTTACGGCGAACAGTTGCCTGCCTTCTGTCTGTGGCCACCACACTGCTTCTTCCTCCCTGTTGGGGTGGTCTGCCTCCCTCCCCCTGTGTGCTGCTGTCCTCGCTCTTCATGTCCTCCTGCCAGGTTGGGTCAGTTACTATATCATCCACCACCTCGTCTTCCACTTCTGCATCCTGGTCCTCCTCCTGACTTTCTGGCAATTGTGTATCATCATCATCCACCTCTTGTGACACTTTCCCACCGTCGCCTTCGTGTGACCGTGGCTGCTTAAATATTTGGGCATCGCTATATGCGATCTCCTCTTGCCCCGCTTCAAGTGGACCGGGCGAGAGGCCCAAATCTATAAATGGAAAAGTGAACAGCTCTTCTGAGTGTCCAAGTGTGGGATCAGTTGTCTCCGGGCACTCGACATGGTGGGAGACAGGAGGATCAGGGTGAGGAATATGCAGTCCAGACTCACGGCTACTGAGACTTGACTGTGTGGAAGACAGGGTGGTTGTGGTGGTTGCTAAGTGACTGGAAGCATTATCTGCTATCCAACCAACAACCTTTTGACACTGCTCTGGGTTCAATAGTGGTGTGCTGCGGTCCCCTAGGAATTGGGACAGGAAGGTCAGGCGAGAATATGTGGGTGTTTGTTTTGGCACAATTTCAGCTTGCCCACAGCCTTGTCCTCGGCTTCTGCATGCACCATCACCATCATGTCCAGTTCCCCGTCCCTTGCCACGTGCCTTGCCCATTTTAAATGGAGGACAATATCTTCCACGCTCACTACAAATGAGTTTGGAGCGAACTTATATGTGATCCATGTGACGGAGAAAACACAGTTTTAAATACCTGGCCTGTAGGTAACTATTTTAAACAGCAAACTGGTGTCAATTGCTTGACTGACACACTGCAACAAATTTTTAATGGATGCCAGAAATGACAGTATTTTCTGAAAACGTATATGTGATCCGTGTGATGGAGAAAACACAGTTTTAAATACCTTGCCTGTAGGTAACTATTTGAAAAGCATACTGGTGTCAATTGCTTCAGTGACATACTGAAAAATTTTTTAATGGAGGCCAGAAATGGGCTTGGGCTAGTACCGAGTACTTGCGAGTATGCTCGCTCATCACTAATCATGACACATCCTTTCCAGCCCCAAGAGAGGGATAAATGATAGCCGCCTTGCATGAATCTCATGTAACAGTTGGTCATTTGTTATACAGGGTGGGCCATTTATATGGATACACCTAAATAAAATGGATATGGTTGGTGATATCAACTTCCTGCTTGTGGCACATTAGTATATGGGAGGGGGAATACTTTTCCAGATGGGTGGTGACCATGGCTGCCAATTTGAAGTCGGCCATTTTGGATCCAACTTTATTTTTTCAAAGGGAAGAGGGTCATGTGACACATCAAACTTATTGAGAATTTCATAAGAAAAACAATGGTGTGCTTGGTTTTAACGTAACTTTATTCTTTCATGAGTTCTTTACAAGTTTATTACCATTATAAAATGTGTTCAAAGTGCTTCCCATTGTGTTGGATTGTCAATGCAACCCTCTTCTCCCACTCTTAACACACTGATAGCAACACTCCAGAAGAAATGCTAGCACAGGCTTCCAGTATCCGTTGTTTCAGATGCTGCATATCTCGCATCTTCATAGCATAGACAATTGCCTTCAGATGACCCCAAAGATAAAAGTCTAAGGGGGTCACATCAGGAGACCTTGGTGCCCATTCAACTGGCCCATGATGACCAATGCAGTTTCCAGGAAACTGTTCATGTAGGAATTCTCGGACCTGACATCCATAATGTGGTGGTGCACCATCTTGTTTGAAAAACTCCGTTTCCTGGAAACAGTTTCCTGGAAAGTGGATTGTTCATCATGGGCCAGTTGAATGGCCACCAATATCTACCGATCTGACCCCCTTAGACTTTTATCTTTGGGGTCATCTGAAGGCAATTGTCTATGCTGTGAAGATACGAGATGTGCAGCATCTGAAACGGATACTGGAAGCCTGTGCTAGCATTTCTTCTGTGGTGTTGCTACCAGTATGTCAAGAGTGGGAGAAGAGGGTTGCATTGACAATCCAACCCAATGGGCAGCACTTTGAACACATTTTATAAGTGGTCATAAACTTGTAAAAAACTCAAGAAAGAATTAAGTTACGTTAAAACCAAGCACACCATTACTTTTCTTATGAAATTCTCAATATGATATGATATGTCACATGACCCTCTTCCCATTGAAAAAAATAAAGTTGGATCCAAAATGGCCAACTTCAAAATGGCCACCATGGTCACCACCCATCTGGAAAAGTTTTCCCCCTCCCATATACTAATGTGCCACAAACAGGAAGTTGATATCACCAACCATTCCCATTTTATTTAGGTGTATCCATATAAATGGCCCACCCTGTAGATTATATACATCAGTAAAAGCAGATGCATACAGGTTAATACCCCATTATTTAGAAACAATTAGTGAGAAAATGATAATTGTATTTAAGCCTTTAACTTAGGGGTGTGAGTGGACCCAGTCCTCAATGAATAAGTGAAACATAACGTGTCAAACTTAATTCATAATAGAGTCAGCAAAGAAGACCGGATGAATATAATAAAACAAACTTTCAGGAAGGAGAACTTCAATAATT
Organism: Phyllobates terribilis; assembly: GCF_046119375.1. Classification (NCBI taxonomy): domain Eukaryota; kingdom Metazoa; phylum Chordata; class Amphibia; order Anura; family Dendrobatidae; genus Phyllobates; species Phyllobates terribilis. The sequence continues at coordinate 402,880,218 of NW_027362761.1, read as the reverse complement.
AAAGGCTATTAGGGGCCACACAGATTAGGGTACCCAAGTGGAAATAACAAGCAATGGTCCATCTAGGCATCAAGCCATATCTGTGGAATAAATTGCCTAATGGTCCACAGTACAGTACAGCCTTCTTCCACGTCAAATAGTTTTTTGGAGAAGGAAAGCTAAGAAAAGTCATTCTGAAACCAACGTCAAAGGAAGCTCATGAACAGCAAAAAACTCTGTCAGGTCAATTGGTCAAAGCAAAATAGAAGTTGAATGGTCTTTGTGTACCTGCAATTGAAAAGGGTACCCCAAGAATATAATTTTTCTTTTCAGTAGAGCAAGGTGCGTAAGGCTACGTTTAGAGAGAGTTGCTCTAGAGAAGTCAATTTAAAGCTGTTTTGGGGCGTCAACAAAATTAACTGTATCTTTGTCATGCTCACTGCATGAGGTCCTCCCTGAGTTGAAAAAATTGGACATGGCAAATAACATCATGACTCCTGGCAATGTCCATGCTTTGGTGTCCCAGGGTGTGATGGGCTTCTATTTCTGTTCTCAGTGTCGTTAGTCTTATGAAATAATAGCTGTATGTGCTGCAAATGCTGGTCAAGCAAATTCTGCTGACTCTCTTGCTGCAGATGAAAGTCTTGGATCATAGCTTACAGTGCCTGGACTGTAGTGTGAAGATGAGTTAAATTATCCTGTAGTACCTGAATGTCAATCTTCCAGACCATTGTAAAAGCAATTAGATGCTGTTAAAAAGGCAGTGGGTTGTGTGGGGTATCTGAGCTCTTGCAGCACACAACCAAGCAGCATCATAGCCAGGCCATGAACCCTAAAATTGTTTTTTAGGTTGGAACCTGCATTAGGGTATGTGCACACGATGCAGAAATGAAGCAGAAAATTTCTGCATCATTTCTGCATCTCCCTGGCAGAAAAAACGCATGCAGATTGTGCATGCGTTTTTCCTGCAGAATACATGCGGATCCACATGCAGATTCACATGCGTTTCCGCATGCAGATTGACAAGCGCTTTCCAGGCGATCTTAGCATCACCTGGAAAGTGCTTGATAACTAGGTCACACTATATAAATCCATGCAAACAGCATGGATTTATATAGTGTGACCCGAGAGAGTGTATATACTTACCTCCGATGGCCCGCGCTGTCCTGCTCACTCCGTTCTCCCGGCTGCCGGCAACTTTGAATTGAAAGACCTGCCGACGTCAGCGTCACGTGACCCGTCACATGACTCTGACGTCACCGCAGGTCCTACAACTCACTGCAAGTGCCGGGAACCAAGCGGGAGCGCTGCGCGGGCCGACAGAAGGTAAGAATACATTTATTTTTTATTTTATTCTTCTTTTTACAGCTTTTTTAATGGTACCTGGGTGTGGATGAGACTCTCCTCTCCTCCACACCCGGGTACCATCCGCACATTAGAACGCACCAATTACGCAAGTACAAATGCTGTCTTGCGGAATTGGCGCGTTCTAATGCAAGTCAATGGCGGCGAAATCGCCGCGTTTCCGCAAAATTAATTGACATGCTGCGGATTTTTGACCGCAGCGTTAACGCTGCGGAAAAATCCGCATCATGGGCACAGCACATGCGGATTTCCATTGGGGAACATTGCTGCCCTTCTACCATGCGTTTTTCATGTGTTTCCGCGGCGTTTACGCAACTGCAAAAACGCCGCGGAAACGCATGAAATACGCATCGTGTGAACACAGCCTTACCCTTGTTGAGAGGCAGCTTAGATATTTATTTTGTTTGTTATGCTTTTCTTATATAGTGTCATCATATTCCGCAGAGGTTTACAGATATTAGCATCACTGTCCCCAAAGGGGGTTCACAATCTAAAATTCCCTATTAGTATGTCTTTGAAATGTGAGAGAAAACCGAAGAACCCGGAGGAAACACATGCATACAGGAAAACATACAATATCCTTGAAGATGTTGTCCTTAGTGGGAATTGAACTCAGGACCCCAGCGCTGCAAGGCTGCAGTGCTAACCACTGAGACACCGTGCTGTTCAGTGGTACTGCAAATCTATGGCCTGTTGTCTAGGACAAAATATGACCCAATTTACAGAATGGAGCAACCAATATAAAGGAAAGTAAAAAATTAGTTATGCACACTTTGTGAGTACATTTTCAGAGGTTGTCTTTGAATTTGGGCAGACATTTCCCCTGCAAACATTATCCCTTTAATTCTTAACCTGGTCAAGTGTTTTGAGCTGAAACCAGCAGTCAATTCTGATTCATAAGTGGAAGCTCCGAAAGGCAGCAAAGACTTTTTTTTTAGGTCAAAGCTACATTGACACTTTTCTTAGAGTAGAAAAAGCAAAAGTGGACTTGAAGCATATCACTGTCAACATTTTAGCTGCAGTGCTAATCTAATTTTTCCAAAAATAAATTTATGTTGAGAAATCTGTGTGGAGTTATTTGTACCGCTATGGGATGATTTATTTTAGCTAGCAATTCTACTCATTTAATCCTTTAATCATTAATGCATCATTGTCATGTGGCAAAGAATATTCAACTCAAGACTAAAATGCACTATGGGGTGGTTCAAATCCTGCTAAGCAAATGTAACTTTAGAATGAGCTCTACGAATACAAGCTGGGGAGACTTAATTTCATTCTCCCCGACATAAAAAATATCCTAGGCTGGCTGGTAAACCTTCCAAGGCTTATAGAAGTTTACATGTGCCATCTTGTTCTAAAAGCAAGTTCTATATTTGATTTATTACAATAATTGCCTTCCAAGTAATATTAATACCAAATTCCAAATACATTCATATTTAAAATAAGGAAAATATTTATACTTGCAATATTCATGGTTAGCAGTTGCTTAACTCCGTTATAGCTATTCTCTATTGAGAGTTCAGAAATTACCTCTAAAGCTCAGAACATGATTATATGTTATAGAAGATATAGAAGAAAACTGTATGCACACCAGCAGTGTCATATACCTGTATCTTAACCTGTTAAAATCAAAATGATTGAAATATTGTAATATATCTTAAAAAGAGAAAGATCACTTTCTAAGAACTGGTAATTTATTTAATACTCTTATTTCAATATTTATTTGCTTTAATTTGGATCATAGTCATTCATTTCATATTTTCTGTTCTATTTTGTAACAATATGAAATGTAACAATACATCAACTCTACCTGTTGAAATGGAAATAGAATAATAGAACACATATTGATTTCTCTCAAAGTAGGGTAAGATTATACAAAGAATGCTTGTGGAAATAAATACTACTAATGCAAAGTATTAAAAACCATGCACAGGTAGACATCTGGCATTACAACTAGTGATGAGCGAGAATGTTCGCTACTGCTCGGTGCTCACCCGAGCATCTAACCGCTCGACATGCTCGGCGCTCGCCGAGTATTTCCGGGGTTGCTCGGCGGGAGCTCGGGTCACCTCCCTGCATGTTTGGCGCACTTTAGAGAGCTAAGGAACTTGCAGGGATTGCCTGCCACTCACTGTAATGCCGTAGACATGTTGGTTGTGGCATTACAGTGATAGACTGGCCGCACAGTGTCATCAGGTCTATATCAGACCTGGCGCCGCAATGCTCGTCACAGTCACTCCGGGATCAGACAGTGTAGGGAGAGCTGCTGATGAGCTAGGGAGAGATTCGCTTATTTCTAGTTAGTGTAGGTGTACAGACTATATTAGAAACACATATCCACCTCAACAAACAGTCCTTCTAAGGACTAATCCATCTGCAGAGACATCCAGCAGGCATTGTATATAGGCAGGCAGGCAGTGTATATAGCAGACTGCAGTGCATATAGCACAAGAGGCTCCATTCCAGTTCTGCCTTCTGCTGCTGTTAGATATTTCTAAACAAAGGCCCAGGTCTCAGGGGCCAGGAATAATTTTTTTGGGATCTTAACCCTCATTATTTGCTTAAAAAGCAATCCAGAGAACACTGTTTTTCTGCCATTTCTGGTCTCCATTAAATTTTTTTTTCAGTGTGTCAGCAAAGTTTTTGACACCGGTTTGCTGTTCAAAAAAGTTACCTACAGGCGAGGCATTTAAAACTATGTTTTCTCCGTCACACAGATCACATATACATTTTCAGAAAATACTGCCATTTCTGGCCTCCATTAAAAAAAATTTTCAGTGTGTCAGCATAGTTTTTGACACCGGTTTGCTGTTCAAAATAGTTACCTACAGGCCAGGCATTTAAAACTGTGTTTTCTCCATTCCACGGATCACATATACATTTTCAGAAAATACTGCCATTTCTTGCCTCCATTAAAAATTAGTTTCAGTGTGTCAGTGAAGCAATTGACACCAGATTGCTGTTCAAAATAGTTACCTACAGGCCAGGTATTTAAAACTGTGTTTTCACCACCACACGGATCACATATACATTTTCAGAAAATACTGCCATTTCGGATCTTCATTAAAAATTTGATGCAGTGTGTCAGTGAACCAATTGACACCAGATTGCTGTTCAAAATAGTTATCTACAGGCCAGGTATGTAAAACTGTGTTTTCTCCGTCACACGGATCACATATACGTTTTCAGAAAATACTGCCATTTGTGGCCTCCATTAAATTTTTTTTTCAGTGTGTCAGCAAAGTTTTTGACACCGGTTTGCTGTTCAAAATAGTTACCTACTGGCCAGGTATTTAAAATTGTATTTTCTCCACCACACGGATCACATATACGTTTTCAGAAAATACTGCCATTTCTGGCCTCCATTAAAAATTTCTTTCAGCGTGTCAGTGAAGCAATTGAAACCAGATTGCTGTTCAAAATAGTTACCTACAGGCCAGGTATGTAAAACTGTGTTTTCTCCGTCACACGGATCACATATACGTTTTCAGAAAATACTGCCATTTCTGGCCTCCATAAAAAAAAATTTCAGTATGTCAGCAAAGTTTTTGACACCGGTTTGCTGTTCAAAATAGATACCTTCAGGCCAGGTATTTAAAACTGTGTTTCTCTGTCACACGGATCAGATATATGCTTTCAGAAAATACTGCCATTGGTGACCTTCATTAAAAATTTATTTCAGTGTGTCAGTGAAGCAATTGACACCAGTTTGCTGTTCAAAATAGTTACCTACAGGTCAGGTATTCAAATCTGTGGTTTGTCCGTTACACGGACCACATATAAGTTCACTCCAAATTCAGTCATTTGCTGTGAGCGTGGCAGTTACTGTCCTCCATTTAAAATGGGCAAGGCATGTGGCAGGGGACGGGGAAATTGAGGTTATGGTGATGATTGTGCATGCAGAAGCCGAGGCCGTGGGCAAGCTGAAATTGTGCCACAACAAACACCTATATCTTCTTGCTCGACCTTCCTGTCCCAATTAATAGGGGACTGCAGAGCACCACTATTGAACACAGAGCAGTGTCAAAAGGTTATTGGTTGGATAGCAGATAATGCTCCCAGTCACTTAGCCACCACCACCACTACCACATTGTCTTCCACACGGTCAAGTCTCAGTAACTGTGAGTCTGGACCGCATATTCCTGACCCTGAACCTCCTTCCTCCCACCATGCTGAGTGCCCAGAGACAACTGATCCCACATTTGGACACTCCGAAGTGATGTTCACTTTCCCATTTATAGATTCGGGCCTGTCACCCGGTCAACTTGAAGCGGGGCAAGAGGAGATCGCATGTAGCGATGCCCAAATATTTGAGCAGCCACGGTCACAGGAAGGCGACGGTATGAAAGTGTCACAAGAGGTGGACGGGGATGAGACACAATTTCCAGAAAGTCAGGAGGAGGACCAGGGTGCAGAAGTGGAAGACGAGGTCGTGGATGATATATTAACTGGCAGGAGGACATGCAGAGCGAGGATAGCAGCACACAGGGGGAGGGAGGCAGAGCACCCCAACAGGCAGGAAGAAGCAGTGTGGTGGCCGCAGACAGAAGGCAGGCAACCGTTCCCCATAACACCAACATGAAGGAAGTTGCCAGTACAACTGTTAGGTCTTCCCGAGTCTGGTTGTTTTTTAAAGACTCTGACGATAACCCCAAAAAAGCCATTTGCACCACCTGCCAGGCCAGCATCAGCAGGGGTGGCAAAACGACCAGCCTGTCCACCACCAGTATGATCAGGCACATGCCAGCAAAGCACCCGACTTTGTGGGATGAACCCCAGGGTCCAGGAACAGTGTCTGCGGGTGGCACCATTGCTTCTTCCGCTGTTGTGCATGCAAGCCAATCCCCTGTCCATGGTGAATGCGAAGATGCCTCCTGCCCTGCACCTGTCCTTGCACACTCTCAAGCAGCAGCATCAGGTAGCACGTCCATGTCCTTGTCCCAGCGCAGCGTTCAGTTGTCCATACCCCAGTTCTTGTAACACAAGCGCAAATGCTCAGCCAACGCCCCACAGGTCACAGTACTAAATTCCCACATTTCATGACTGCTTGCTCTCGAAATGTTGGCTTTTAGGCTCGTGGAGAGGGAAGCATTCTGCAACCTGATGGTGGCAGCCATCCCTCGGTACTCGGTCCCCAGCCGCCACTATTTCTCCCGGTGTGCCGTCCCTGCATTACACAAGCACATGTCCCAAAACATTAGCCGTGCCCTCATCAACGCAGTTACCGGGAAAGTCCACCTAACCACGGACACGTGGACAATTGCTTGTGGGCAGGGATGGTACATCTCGCTGACGGCACACTGGGTTAACATAGTGGAAGCCGGGACCCAGTCGGACCTTGGGATGGAATACATACTCCCGACGCCGAGAATTGCGGGCCCTAGGTCAATCAGGGTTGCCTCCACAGTCTACAGCTCCTGCACCTCCTCTTCCTCAGCCTCCTCCTCCTCTTAAGCCTCCATCTCTGAAATGAAGACATCAGTCACAAGCTGGAAGCACTGCAGCACTGCCTCGGCCAAGCGGCAACAGTCTGTGCTGAAGCTAATATGCTTAGGTGAAAAACCGCACAATGCTGAAAAGTTGTTGACAGCTCTGAAAGAGCAGGCAGATCTGAGGCTCACACAGCTGAACCTACAGCCAGGCATGGTCGTGTGTGACAATGGCCAGAACCTGGTGGCGGCTCTGAGGCGAGGTGAGCTCACACACGTCCCATGCCTGTCCAATGTGCTTAACCTCGTGGTTCGGTGGTTTCTCAAATCCTACCCGGAGCTGCCGGATCTGCTTGTTAAAGTATGCTGCCTGTGTGCCCATTTTAGAAAGTCACCTACAGCTTCCACTGCCCTTGCCGTGTTTCAGCAGCGCTTGCAGCTTCCGGCTCACAGACTAATTTGTGATGTCCCCATGCGTTGGAACTGTACACTGCAGAAGTTGGGAAGGATTTGTAAGCAGAAGAGGGCAGTTGTTGAGTACCAGCATCAACAAGGCCGTCGGTATTCAGTTTAGACTCCACACATAAGACCTCAGGAGTGGACATGGATGTCAGACATATGTACCATCCTCCAAAACTTTGAGGACTCCACCAAGATGGTGAGCGGCGATGACGCCATAATTAGCGCCACCATCTAGCTACTCTGTCTTCTGAAACGCTCTCTGCTCACAATCAAAGAGGATGCATCACAGGCGGAGCATGATGAGATGGAGCAAGGAAGCATACAGGGTGATGCCACACATCCCAGCCTCATCTCATCCCAACAAGGATTGGGTGACAATGAGGAAGAGGAGGAGGAAGAACAGGAGCTAGTTTCATGCGCTATAGACGGTACTACCTGCACAACTGTCATACCGTCTGTTCAGTGTGGATGGCCAGAGGACAGAGAGGAGGAGGAGGAGAGCATGGTCAGTCATCCTCTTGGTGAGGACACGGAAGTCTTGTCTGTTAGCAGTCTGGCACGCATGGCTGAGTTTATGTTACGCTGCCTTTCCTATGACCCTCGTAGTCTCAAAATTTTGGGTGACAGTCATTACTGGTTGGTGACACTTCTAGACCCACACTACAAGGAGAACTTTATATCTCTTATTCCTGAGGCGGACAGGTCTACAAAAATGGGGCAGTACCAGAAGGCCCTTGTTGCGGAAATATTAAAAAAATTCCCATTTGAAAACGCTGGCGGCAGAGGTGACAGTTCGTTGGACAACTAAGGAGTACAGGCGAGAGAGACACAAATGCAATCCAGGAGAGGCAGGGGAACTCTGTCAAAGTTCTGAGACAGTTTCATCAGACCTTCCCATCACACAGGCCCTGAGGTGCGGGGTACTCTCACAAGGAGTGCAAAGTTTGGGAAGATGCTGAGAGAGTACCTTGCCGACCGTACCAGCATCCTGCGTGATTCCTCTGTGCCTTTTAATTATTGGGTATCCAAGCTGGATATGTAGAATGAACTGGCTCTCTGCACCATGGAGGTCCTGGGCTGCCCTGCCACTAGCGTTTTATCAGAATGGGGTTTTAGTGCCGCTGGTGGAATTATAACTGATAAGCGCATCCGCCTGTCAAATGAAAATGCTGACAGGCTGACTGTTATAAAAATAAACAAGGGCTGGATTGGGCCAGACTTCTTAACACCACCGAATGATAGCAGCGTAACATAAAGTCAAATCCAGTGTCTTTTCTTTGGAGGTGTATTCCCACGCACCTTTTCACACCCACACATAGGTATTTTCTTCCTGATTTTGGCTATTTGCTCTTGTCCTCCTCCTTCTCCTCATCCTCATACTCCACCACCATATTACCAGGGTGACAGTGGTCCATGATGCAACACCCGCATAATTTTTTTAAAGGGTGTTTATGACGCCCGTAAAAAAAAAAACATTATACAGTATGTTCATGTATACCGTCCAGGGGTAAATGTTTGTCAGCCCATACACTTAGAGTATGGGCATTACAAGTATAGGAGACCCGCTCCTTTCTAATGGGAAAAAAATTTTATGAGGCCCTCTACGTCTTTTCCAAGGGGCATTGGAGTGCCTCCCAATTTTTGGCAGCCCTTGCATTCACTGCATAGGCCAACACTATGAGAGACCCTCTCCTTTCTAATGGGAATTTGTCTTTACTGTGGCCCTGCTCTATGTGTCTTTAAATTCTTAGTGGAGTTTTTCCTAAAATTGGTCAGCCGTTGGAATCACTGCATACCCTACAACTGTATAGCAGACCCCCTCCTTTCTAATGGGAACATGTCGCACTTGTTACTGTGGCCCTGCTCTATGTGTGTTTAAATTCTTAGTGGGGTTTTTCCTAAAATTGGTCAGCCGTTGGAATCACTGCATACCCTATAACTGTATGGCAGACTCTCTCCTTTCTAATGGGAATTTGTTGTTACTCTGGCCCTGCTGTATGTGTCTTTAAATTCTTGATGGGGTTTTTGCTAAAATTGGTCAGCCGTTGGACTCACTGAATACCCTATAACTGTAGAGCAGACCCTTTCCTTTCTAATGGGAACCTGTCGTACTTGTTACTGTGGCCCTGCTCTTTGTGTCTTTAAATTCTTAGTGGGTTTTTCCAAAAATGGTCAACCATTGGACTCACTGCTTACCCTATAACTGTATAGCAGACTCTCTCCTCTCTAATGAGAATTTGTCGTTAATGTGGCCCTGCTGTATAAGTTTTTAAATTCTTAGTGGGTTTTTCCAAAAAAATTAGTCAGCCGTTGGACTCACTGCATACCCTATAACTGTATAGAAGACTCTTTCCTTTTGATGAGAATTTGTTGTTACTGTGGCCCTGCTCTATGTGTCTTTAAATTCTTAGTGGGGTTTTTCCTAAAATTGGTCAGCCGTTGGACTCACTGCATAATGTTACGCACACGCCCGGACAGACTGGCTTAAGCATGATTAGTGATCTCACTGGACTATGAACCGAGGAGTGCCTGGAGGGGCGTAACTAAGTATCAACTCGGTCCGACCAAGGTCACACGGCGGCTCAGTCAACTCCGTGAACCAGGGAGGAACCGAGCAGAGGGACCAGGTGCTACTCCAGGTCAGACCCCGGTCACAGCTGTTGACCCACACCGGGGAATGCATGAACAGGCAGGTTAGGCTGGCATACAGACAGGTGGATACTGGCAGGCACAGCTGGTATGCAGACAGGTGGCTATTGGCAGGCACGGCTGGTATGCAGACAGGTGGGCACTGGCGGGCACGGCAGGCATGCAGACAGGTGGGCACTGGCAGGCATGACTGTCATGCAGACAGGTGGGCACTGGCAGGTAGGAATGCAGGCAGAATAGGGACCAGTACAGACTGGAGCACACGAAAGGAACTGCAGGTGCGGTAGACAAGCAGAGCAGAGCAAAACCCGCAGATGCAGTAGACAAGCAGAGTGGAGCAAAACCTGCAGATGCGGTAGACAAGCAGAGCAGAGCAAAACCCGCAGATGCGGTAGACAAGCAGAGCAGAGCGAAACCCACAGATGCGGTAGACAAGCAGAGCAGAGCAAAACCCGCAGGTGCGGTAAACAAGCAGAGCAGAGCAAAACCCGCAGGTGCGGTGAACAAGCAGAACAGAACAAAACCGCAGGTGCGGTGAACAAGCAGAACCAGATACACACAAGATACTTATAATGAAATAGCGAGTGTACACAAAACTCACAAACAGAAGTTCAGAGACAACAAGTTGGAGTTAGGTGCAGGTTCAGACACTGCAGGAAAAGGGAAGGTTCGGACATAGAGAGACATAAGTAACGGGCTAGGACACAGTTCAGACTGGAACTGAACCAGGAATAAGATACAGGAACGAGCCTGGGAACTCAGCCCCCAGGGTGGCAGTGACAGACTAGAAGTCACAGATTGGTAACAGGCCTGGGTATACAGCCCCCAGGGGCGGAAACAGACAAAATACAGGATGGGACCTGGCAACTCAGTTGCACAGAACACACTGAATGAAAGTGTTGCTCAGGCACCTCCTACTGGGTGGAGGGGGTTTAAGTATCTAGTGACTCACAGCAATAGACTGGGGACGCATTAGGACTGCGCACACTGTAGCTTTAAGAATCAGGAAGCAACAGCGCCGCTGCCATAAGCCAGCAGACAAGAGACATACAAACAGCAGGTACTGGAGCAAAGTGTGCATCCTGGCCTGATAGGTAAGATTGCGGTCTTGCATGGTGGGAAATGGTAAGCCATGCAAGCACGCCGCCAGGGATGTTACACATAGCATATAACTGTATAGCAGACTCTCTCCTTTCTAATGGGAATTTGTTGTTATTGTTGCCCTGCTCTATGTGTCTTTAAATTCTTAGTGGGGTTTTTCCTAAAATTGCTCAGCCGTTGGACTCACTGCATACCCTATCACTGTATAGCAGACTCTCTCCTTTCTAATGGGAATTTGTCGCTACTGTGGCCCTGCTCTATGTATCTTTAAATTCTTAGTGGGGTTTTTCCTAAATTTGGTCAGCCGTTGGACTCACTGCATACCCTATAACTGTATAGAAGACTCTCTCCTTTCTAATGGGAATTTGTCGTTACTGTGGACCTGCTCTATGTGTCTTTAAATTATTAGTGGGGTTTTTCCTAAAATTGGTCAGCCGTTGGACTCACTGCATACCCTATAACTGTATAGCAGACCCTCTCCTTTCTAATGGGAACATGTCGCACTTGTTACTGTCACCCTGCTCTATGTATCTTTAAATTCTTAGTGGGGTTTTTCCCAAATTTTGGCAGCCCTTGCAGTCACAGCATGAGCATTACCACTATAGGAGACCTGCTCCTTTATAATGGGAACAATTTTTTTACTGAGACCCTCCTCTATGTCTCTTTAAAGGGTTATTGGGTTGCGTCCAAATTTTTGGCAGCCCTTGCAGTGACTGCATATGCAATAACAGTATAGGAGACTCACGTGTTAATAATGGGAACAACAAAGCATAGCCGACTGATGGCTCTCTAACAATAGCGAGGGCCAACTGCTGGCCTTATAAGAATAGTAAGGTCCATCTGATGGCCCTATAAGATAGGCTTTATGACTTTAAGAGTCCCTCCATTATAAATGAAACAGGATGTGTCTAATGATGTGTCACACAACACATTGCCAGATAATGTTGTAAAATGTTAAAATGACATTTCCCGGTGAATGCATTTGTCTTAAAAAGAACGTAAAAAAAGCAAAACGATAGGATCTTTCTTTAGTATAAAAAACAGCGTCACCAATTTAACCTCAATGTAATCACATTGTTCAGCCCCTGCACCTCCTCCATCTCCGAAATGACCACATCAGTCACAAGCTGACAGCACTGCAGCACAGCCTTGGCCAAGCGGCAACAGGCTGTGCTGAAGATAACATGCTTAATGTTTAGTGACAAACCGCCCAGCGGTGCAGAGTTGTGGAAAGCTGTAACACAGCAGCCTGATCTGTGGCTCTCACCGCTGAACATACAGCCAGGCATGGTCGTGTGTTACAATGGGTGGAACCTGGTGACGGAGAAATGACACACAGAGTAGATACAGTTTCCCTCTATGCCCATCCTTTCACTGAGCTAAATACAACTCTAAGCAAAAAAAGCTGTGGACTGGCTCCGTACCGTCCCTGGCCACATTCACCTGTCCACGTGTTTGTGGGTAGGCGGTCCTTCACAGTAAGTGCACTGGGGAAGGCACAGGTAATGTTGTGGGACCCGTGCTTGTGCAAGACCGAGACGATACCTGGAGAAATAGTGGCGGCTGGGGACCGAGTATTGATGCCGGCATGAGGTTGTGAAAAGCTTCCGCCTCCATGAGCCAAAAAGGCCATATTTCAAGTGCAAGCAGCTGCCCAGAAATCTGGCAGTTTAATATTGTGGCCTGTGAGTGGGCAGGTGGGTGGCTGGCTGCATACTTGCGCTTGCATTCCAAGTAACTAAGCAGATGGTGGTCTCTATCATCATCATGGCCTCACCTCGGCACTATGAACTCTCCTGAAGGAGAAGCCAGGGCCCATTGGAGGAGTCTCCGGTTTTCTGATGGGTCCATCCATCCCTGCCGAGAAGCAGTCCTGGCTAATGTAAGGCAGCGCTCGTCATCATACTGGGGGTAACTCGCTTCGCTGCGTCAATCAATGCACACGTGCAATGTCTTTACGTTTTTCACACAGTGTTGCAGTTTATTATAGCACTTCATAAACCGCTGTTCACACACAGTTCATCTTAGTCCGCCACCGGCAGGTTTACACACAAACAATTCATGAGCCAAGTGGCACACCGGCCCACTTGCTCCAGGGTACAGCTTACGGCAAGGTAATAAAGTAGCAATGTTCATATCACAATGTCCATATAGCACCGGGTATTACCTTTGCCGGGTATAGCTGTCTCAGTCCGTTACTCTGCCACCACTGTGGCTCTGCGGATTCCCAGGTAGGGGTCTCCAGCCGTCGTTCCCTCAAAGGCCACTGACATCCACACAGGATCCATGCTCTGCCTTCCAGGACTCTTACTCAAGCCGGCTCTCCCTCAAAGGCCACTGACATCCGCACAGGATCCAGGCTCGACCTTTCAGGTGCCAGGCTTCACTTCAAAGCCGCTGCCTTCCAAGGCCACTAGCATCCGCACAGGATCTAGTCTTTGCCTTCAGGCTGCCAGGCTTCACGGTATCCCACACACATGGGGAACAGGCCTCACGCCTTTCACACCGAACACACCTGTCTCAAATTAAGCAGGTTTATATATGCTGTGCACAGACAGCCACATACCGACAGGACCTTGCTGATGTCACAGTCATGTGATCAGTCAGCTGTGTGTATAGGTCCTGTGTGCTGTCCCAGTCATGTATACAGAGCTTTACTGTGCATGCAGGACCTGGGTGATGTCACAGTCATGTGACCAGTCAGACAAAGGGGAAGGTACATGGTCCGGTAAGCACATCCTGGACCATTTACAGTAATGCTAGCAACCTGCTGCATTACATATCCCCCCCCTCTGTTCAAACTTGTGGGGTTGAACACATAATATACACAATAACATTATAACCCCCAGCTCACATATAGACCATGAACTTTACAATTGTGCTACTCAGCCCCTGGAACCTTAGTCAATGACATTAGCCCATTCCTTAGGGACCTACCATTTGTCACTGTCACTGACTTCGTCAGGTCACCTTTCCGGGTCGTAACTTTGTCAGGTCTCCCCCGCTCCCAGCGGTCAGTTGTAACCTTGTCAGGTCTCCCCCCCACTCCCAGCGGTCAATCAAAACCCTGTCAGGTCTCCCCCGCTCCCAGCGGTCAGTTGTAACCTTGTCAGGTCTCCCCCGCTCCCAGCGGTCAATACAGCAGTGCGACTCACATGCCCTGGTATCTAAGGTCCGGTTCGACTCCGTACTGTCCTGTCCTCTATTGGGTCGTTTGTACGGACTGCTCAAACCTGAGTTACTGGAGGTCTCACTACCTCTAAACCCACACCCACTACTCTCAGGACATCCTAAAAGGTCCCTAACTTTAGCTGTAGCTGTTCTGTTATTTAGGGGGCCCTTTCTCTGTCGGGTCTCACTATTTCTAGACGGCTTCCATCTTCTGCTGCTCAGATGATGCTGTCTATCTACTCGCAGTCTAGCGAGATTCAATTGTTCTACCTCCTGCAGGTAGGTCACTCGGTACTCAATCAGCATGCGTATATATTCTAGGCTTTCTTCTGTTCCTACAGCAGAGAAGGACACCATGCCGTCTTCGTCTGGTATCCAGTCCTGTTGATCACGTGGACTGCTTACTCTCATCACACCAGACTTTTTGACCATCATCTGCATGGCTCGACCGCTTCTCCCAATGAGCTTTCTCACCAGAACATGAGGCACCCGGATGACCTCTTCACGCATACTGTGAGCTTTCCTCCTAAGCTCCAGTTGTCTAACGGCTTGCTCCGTCTTCAACCGGAGAAACCGCTTCGTGCGAATACATCGCCAGTGCATATCACTTAGGATCGCCACCCTCTTCACTGTGACTTCGGTCGTGGACAGGACCACCAGCTGTTTAGCTTCTGAGGTCAAGTACACCTTACAGGCTCCCACAGCCTTCTTAAACTCTTCATGCACGGACTCACGGGTGCATTCTTCCCTCAAGTCCTCGGGTACATCTACGAGGCACTTGTACCGAGACGTTTCGGTCTCACCAGTGGTTTCCAGACGATCAACCAGCTCAGGTTTCAGGGACAACTGACTTCCAGCTTCTTCACCCTGGATGCTTCCCCTGAGCTGACTCACAGCTACCACTTCACAACTTTTCGTCTTGACCACCTCCACTTCACCTTTATCTTCCAACACCATACTTTTAGCTCTCCTCAGGTCCACCTTCTCAGGGTCTAAGGGAGTAAGTGCAACTTGTTTGCCTTTTCCCTTCTCCAAGGAGACCTCGTTCACCACGTGACACTTTGCTAGGCGACCTTTGAGCTCTAAAACTTCTCCTTCCAGCTCAGTTACTCGCCTCTCAGCGGCCCGTCTCTGAAGCTCTTCCTGCTTCAACTGCTCTTCCAGCAGCAGAGCTCTCTCAGACCTCTCAGTCTCCAATGTGCCCACTCGGCTCTCAATAGCCAGTCTCTCACGCTTCTCTTGCGTCCACTGGGTTTGTAGCAACTCCTTGAGCTCCCTGATATCGGCTCTTACTTCCACCGAATCATCCAAGCTCGCATCACTCGAGGAGGTATCTGTTTCACACCTCCCCTCACCAGCGGCCAACTCCTGGCCCTTGTCTGTGGCTTCTCCGACGGACTCCTCCATCTTTTTCCGCTCAGCTTCCATCTTGCTGACTGTTTCTTTAAGGCACGTCTCCGCCCTCTGGAGAGTATCACAGGACATCTGTAGCTCCTTCACCTGAGCTTCCAGATCTAGGGTCTTTCCCCGGAGACCATCATTCTCCTCACGGGTGTCTTGCAGAGTGGTCTCAACCACTTGGCGCACTTGCTCTGCACCCGCCTTATCCTCCTCTAGTTTTTCCTTCACCTTGAGGAGATCCTCATAATCTCTCTTACTTTGTTGCAGTTCCCTACTGCGTTCACCACACTCCTTCTTGGAGTCACACAGCTCCTGGTTGAGCTGTTTGCGCAGTCGCTCTAGGATTTGTTCGCGTCCAGAAACACCATTCTGCCGCGCCTCCTTCTCAAGCTTCAACTGCAAAACCTCGTCCTGGATTTTGCGGCGGTCCTCCTTAATTGCGTAGAACATTTCCTTCCAATGGTTAATTTCCGCGTTGCTTCCCTCCACGTCTCGCTGCCAGTTCCTCATAACCTGGTATATTTTCTGCTGTTCAGACTCCAGGTTCAGCTGGTCTGCGGACACGTCACTCTGACACTGTGGCCTGATAGGCTCCAGTTCTTGGTCATGACTGGCCACCTTCTCTTTCGGGGCTGTCAGATCCTGATCCGTCAGTCTCAGTACCGTACCGGAGGTTGCTACTGGAAACGTCACCTCCTCTTCTACCTCTAAAGGAGGATCCACACTTGAAGCATAGGCACACAGTACTACATTCTCTTTATTTTTATTTTTAGCCAAGTCTACAGGAGCAACCTTTTTGTGGCCCTTGCGCCGTCTACGAGATGGGGACTCTCTCACCTCATCTAGCCCCTCCTGACTGAACTCACTTTTTACTTTCATAGTGTCACAGTCAGCTACGGGGTCTGTGTCACTACCCATGGTGTTGTGGACTAACAGGTCACCTCCCACTTTGACGTCACCCCCTTCTACTGGAGTTACCCCATTATCAACGGTCACATTGTCATTTTTAGGAGGCACCAACCCACCACCAGTAACAATTTTCAGTTTTCCACACTCCACACTCTTGTGAAAATCCGCCCCTTTTTTAGACTCCGCCCCCTTTTTAACAACCACACCGGCAGGGTAATTTTTACACAAAAAATCAGCAGTAGTCTTAGGACTCAGTTCACAACATCTCTTACCACCTCCCCGGGCACTCTGGGACAACACTGGCGCCCCCGGAGAGTCCATAGAATGGTCCACTGCCGCCATTCCATATGGTGCCCACAGCTCCTGCGGTTCCTGCACCATGTCCAGTAAAAGTTTCCCAAATTCCTGCTCCGGTCCCAACCGGCCCTTCAACCGCTCAATAGCTCCAGACAGATCTGCTGCTTTGCTCACAGCCATCGCGGTACACTGTTCACACTAGCAATTCATCGCTCTCCCGGAAAAATTTTCGTGGCCCCACCAAGCCACCGCAAAACCGGATTTGAGTGCGATGAGAATCTTCGCAACCCCGCCGAGTTGCCGCAAGATGCTTTATACTTCGTGAGCCCCGCCGAGCCACAGCAAACCAGGTTTGAGTGCGACGCCAATCTTCGCAACCCCGCCGAGTTGCCGCAAGATGCTTTATCCACACTCGTCGTCCTGTGCCGTTGCCCCTAGCGACCGGGGTTGTCGTTGCCACTAGCAACCGGGCTGCCGTTGCCCCTAGCAACCGGGGTTGTCGTTGCCACTAGCAACCGGGCTGCCGTTGCTACTAGCAACCGGGCTGCCGTTGCCCGCATTCTCCACCATATGTAAGGCAGCGCTCGTCATCATACTGGGGGTAACTCGCTTCGCTGCGTCAATCAATGCACACGTGCAATGTCTTTACGTTTTTCACACAGTGTTGCAGTTTATTATAGCACTTCATAAACCGCTGTTCACACACAGTTCATCTTAGTCCGCCACCGGCAGGTTTACACACAAACAATTCATGAGCCAAGTGGCACACCGGCCCACTTGCTCCAGGGTACAGCTTACGGCAAGGTAATAAAGTAGCAATGTTCATATCACAATGTCCATATAGCACCGGGTATTACCTTTGCCGGGTATAGCTGTCTCAGTCCGTTACTCTGCCACCACTGTGGCTCTGCGGATTCCCAGGTAGGGGTCTCCAGCCGTCGTTCCCTCAAAGGCCACTGACATCCACACAGGATCCAGGCTCTGCCTTCCAGGACTCTTACTCAAGCCGGCTCTCCCTCAAAGGCCACTGACATCCGCACAGGATCCAGGCTCGACCTTTCAGGTACCAGGCTTCACTTCAAAGCCGCTGCCTTCCAAGGCCACTAGCATCCGCACAGGATCTAGTCTTTGCCTTCAGGCTGCCAGGCTTCACGGTATCCCACACACATGGGGAACAGGCCTCACGCCTTTCACACCGAACACACCTGTCTCAAATTAAGCAGGTTTATATATGCTGTGCACAGACAGCCACATACCGACAGGACCTTGCTGATGTCACAGTCATGTGATCAGTCAGCTGTGTGTATAGGTCCTGTGTGCTGTCCCAGTCATGTATACAGAGCTTTACTGTGCATGCAGGACCTGGGTGATGTCACAGTCATGTGACCAGTCAGACAAAGGGGAAGGTACATGGTCCGGTAAGCACATCCTGGACCATTTACAGTAATGCTAGCAACCTGCTGCATTACACTAAGTAAAGTGTGGGGGAAGGTTCCCGGACACTCTATGGCTGCTTTTTTAATGTGGATCCGACGTGCTTATGCATGTTATTTCTCAAACCGCATTGCAGATCAGGCCATTGTCCAACTCTGTATTCATGAAATTAAATGCGCAAAGAAAGTTGTTTGTGTGTCAAAGCACCACCGACAAGTGCGAGTTGATGTTCGATGGGCTGCCATTGCTTCTGCAACAAGCTGCATTAGAGGACTTCCTGGGAGAAATGACACCCAGAGCAGATACACTTTCCCTCTATGCCAGTGCTTTCACCGAGCTAAATACAGCTCTCAGCAAAAAAAGCTGTGGACTGGCTCCGTACCATCCCTGGCCACATTCACATGTTCACATGTTTGTGGGTAGGCGGTCCTTCCCAGTAAGTCCACTGGGGAGGGCACAGGTAATGTTATGGGACCCGTGCATGTGGAAGGCGGAGACGAAATATAGTGGCGTCTGGGGACCAAGTATGGATACCTGGTCGCCACCGCCATAAGATTGTGGTCAGCTTCCATCTCCACGAGCCTAAAAGGCCACAATTCAAGTGCAAGCAGCTGTCAAAAATTTGGCAGTATAGTATTGCAGCCTGTAGGTGGGTGGGTGGCTGGCTGTCACGTGCCCCATTGGCCGTGGGGTACTCGGTAGCTGGGCAGGGTGGTGCTGGGGGATGTCACAGTGGCAGTGACCCGGTCTGTGACCCATGGCGGGCAATAAAAGGGGAAAAGTAAAAGGGGAATAAAGTTTTTATAGAGATAATGTTCGTGACGCCACCTGTGGTATGCGGCTATATGGGGCCGCCGCTGTGGTGCATATCCACTGGAGCTGGTGGTGATGCAGCAGAGTTGGTTCAGCTCTCCACAGGCAGAGCTTAGCTCTAGGGCAGTATATGTAGAATGGTATGAGGTAGATGTTGCTGGTACCTTGTAGTGCAGGGCTGGTGATGGCGCAGCAATAATTCTCAGACACAGTGGGGTGCAGTCTTCAAGGTTTTACTCACAGTTATCATGCTGCTACAGGTTACAACTGCCAGATTATAACCACCCACGTCGTTCTGCGTTCACCAAGGAAGGGGTTCAGCAGCTCTCAAGTATTTCAGGAGTGCTTAAACGGGACCCCGTTCTATGTTATTTCCTCGGTCGTCTTCCTGTGCTTGCTCTCACCCTCCTGCCCTGCGCCTCACAATCAGTGTCCCAAGCCAGTAGCCTCGGATCTTGTCGGGCGACCTGCCATCCCCTGAACCCTATGAGGCCACCTTTTCAGCGATATAATTGTGGTAGTGGGCAACTGCACCTTGAAAGTGCAGCAGTCTCCAGTTATCTAGCTGAGCTTGATTGTTCTCCACTAGTTTAGGGGCCGGTCCCCTCTGCGGCCTGATCCCTCCACGTCCATGTAGATTCGGGCGCACGGGTGGCTTCGTGCACTCACCGTGCCCCTGGGATCCCCTCTGTCTTTGGAGCTTTCCCTCTGCTCCCCTCCTCTTCTCTCAGTCTTTCCTCCTGGGCCTCTCAGACTAGTCCCTGCTCCTTTCTCCACTCCTCCTGAGCAGAGCTCCTCCAGAGCTCCTGCTCCCCAACTCTCTCTACCCTGTTCTGTCTCCTCTGTCTGAATGATCTCATTCAAGATGGTTCCCTTCTTTCTTATACTCCTTCTGTATGGTGCTCCCCTGATATACTTCCTCCACCCACACCCACTACATGGTTCCCCCTCTCTTGGTTCCCCCCCTTCCAGCCAGGGACAGGGCTCGGAATTGTACACGTGCATCCTGCCCCGCCTGCTGGTCTGGAGTGGTGTAGTGTTGGATGCAAGTGAGTAGGTCCCGGGCAGTAGTCCCTCCTTACCTGAGAGTGGGGTACCACACCTCTGGGTGAGATGCAGTACCTCTGTGGCGACTAAACCCGCAGGGGTGCCACAGCTGCATGCTTGCGCTTGCATTCCAAGGAATGAGGTAGGGACAAATAAATGCTGCACTGGGACAAGGACGTGGACGGTGATTGTTGCAAGTCTGCAACGACAGGTGCATGATGGGAGGCATCTTTGCATGCGCCAAGGATCACTTATGATGGGCACATTGTTAAGCAGTGACCTGGGAGTCAGAAATGCTTCCAGAGGTCTTCCTCATGCTGTTCCCATGTCTTTTCAGCACTGTATGCATGTGTCTGATGATGTGTCAGACACCACATGGCCAGATAAGGTTGTAAAATGTTAAAATGACATTTCCCAGTGAATGCATTTGTCTTGGTTGAAAGCAATGCAAAAGTGTAAAAACGCATCAAAAACGCTACGTGTGAACATTGCCCAAGGTGTGGAGGAGCATTTTTGGTTGTGGTTATTTATTTTGCCTTATATACAAGTCATTACCCTGGAAAGGATGTTCCTTAACATATTTCCCAGGAAAATCCATTTTGGTTTTGTTTTTGTATGTTTTATTGTGAGTCCGTAAAAGTGGCCTAATACTCTGACAACGTTGTTGACAGCAGTGACCTGGGAGTCAGAAATGCTTCCAGGGATCTTCCCCATACTGTTCCCATGTCATTTGAGCACTGTTCCCATCGATTTGGGCAATTTTTAGGCCCTCTGCAGACTGCCGGGGGGAGCCGCCAGAAAAATGCTCGAGTTTCCCATAGACTTACATTGGGCTAGTTGCTCGGGTCGAGCACCCAAGTATTCCAATTTGCTCGACCTGAGCAACGAGTACCCGAGCATTTTAGTGCTCGCTCATCACTAATTACAACTGATGCAAGCAGATACAAAAACTACATAGAATTCATGAGAGGATAGATGGATCTATGTGATGGGATTTTGAATTTTTGATGTTTTCATGATTTAAGAAAAAAACTAATTAGTAAGTACCAGTGTTGAGCGAGCTTGCTCGTTTAACCCTTAAATCGAGCTTGCTCGGTGTTCGTCGAGTATTTTCGGCGTGCTCGCCATCTATGTATGTTGCATGTGTCACGGCTCTTAGACAGCTGCAACACATGCAGGGATTGCCTAAAAAACAAGCATTCCCTGCATGTGTCGCAGCTGTCTAACAGCCGTGACACATGCAGCTGCGGCGGCTCAAACATAGATGCTGACCATGCCGAAAATACTTGGGGAAAACCCTAGCGCGCTCTATTAAAGGGTTAAACGAGCATGCTCGCTCAATACTAGTAATTACTACTACTTGAGATACAAAGAAATAGGTGAAAGTGCACAGAGTAAGGGTCCGTGCCCACGAAGCATTTTCCAAGCGTTTATGCTGCGGAATTTACGCAGCGGAAACGCTTGGGAAATGCTTGGTAATCCGCCCCCCATGGTCCCCAATGACAAGCAGCAATGTCAATGCCCATGCTAAGGATTTTTCTGCAGCATTTATGCTGCGCTCAAAAATCCGCAGCATATCCATTAATTTTGCGGACACGCAGCGTAATCGCCGCCATTGACTTGCATTGGACCACGTGACATCCGCATCACTACATGTGGATAAGTGGATATCACACGGTTCAATGTGCGGATGGTACCCAGGTCTGGAGGAGAAGAGACTCTCATCCAGACCTGGGTACCATAAAAACTGTAAAAAAAAATGTAAAATAAAAAATAAAGATTATACTCACCTTCCGATATCCTCCCGGGGTTTTGTCTGCTCCGTCTGGTCTCTTGCATTGCTCGCGCTGTTGTGAAGGACCTGCCTTGACGTCATTGAGTCATGTGACCTGACACATGACTGAATGACGTCACCGCAGGTCCTTCACACCACCGCGAGCAGTGCAAGAGACTGGACGCAGCAGAGAAAACACCGGGAGGACACCGGAAGGTAAGTATAATCTTTTTTTTAAATTTTTTTACCATTCTTATTCTTTTTTTTTAGCTAACTTGGTCACACTACTATAAATCCATGCCAGTTGCATGGATTTATATAGTGTGAACAAGTTGTCAAGCACTTTTCCAAGTGATGCTAAAATCGCTTGGAAAAGCGCTTGATAACCCGCATGCAGAAATGCATGCAAAAACGCTTGACAAATGCTTCTACCTGGCGGGAAAAACGCATGTAAAAACCGCATGCGTTTTTCCTGCCAGGGAGAAGCATAAAAAATATGCAGCATTTCTGCATCGTGGGCACATAGCCTAAAGATCTATAATATTGTAAGATATTATGAATAGCATCTTGCTATATAATATTGTGTTTTATCTAAATATAAATATATATACAGTAGATTTGTTTTCATTTGATCTTAAAAGCACTTTCATGAACGTTGATGTAATCTGACCACAGCACTTTTTAGTTGGTGTGAACCCATAGTCTTGATGCATATCAGAGCTTGTTATATTGTAAAACCCAGTTTTAATTTATCGAAAGTTCCAGAAAGATCAAACTGATGTAAAAATGCTACCAAATCTGTGCACATGTTATCAGGTGTAGCTGTAAACCAAACTCTAGATACAGCAGAACAGCAGAATAAATGAACCCATACAGTGTGCCATAGATGTGGCGTTCTAGATAACTATAAACTTTACTCCTTGTTTGACAGCAGTTACAGATCTGCTAATATTATCAGCAGCTTAAAGCATCAGCTGGAAGCAAGGAAATGTCATCTGTAAATAGCACAGAGGTTTTTCTATGAAAGTAAATGGAATAGTAGCATATTGTATACTGTACTTGTAAGGAGTTGCATATAAGTTCCCTTTCTAAAAAATAATACAATTTTAGGTAATTCTGCTAATTATGAGAATCGAATATGTTACCACATTTCACAAACCAAATGGTACACACCTATCATGGGCATACCAAGCTCTGCTTCCTTCTTCTATAGCCAATGCTCTCTAATGTGCTCCACGTCTGGTTTTGCAAGTTGCTCAGCATTGCTTTGTGATGTTTTCTCCCTAGGACTACTTAAAGCCCACTAAGATACACACCTGGGACTGGTTTAAGACTATAAGGCTATGTGCCTACGATGCAGAAATGCTCAGGATTTTTTCCTGAGCGTTTCTGCATCTCCCTGGCAGAAAAAAACTCATGCGGATTGTACATGCGTTTTTCCTGCCAGGGACAGCATGCGGGTTGACAAGCGCTTTCCAAGCAATTTTAGCATCACTTGGAAAGTGCTTTACAACTTGGTCACACTATATAAATCCATGCAAACGGCATGGATTTATATAGTGTGACCCCAAAGAGTGTAAAAAAAATAATAAATAAATCTATACTTACCTTCTGATTGCCCCCAGAGTCTTTATTCGCTCCGTCCTGGCTTGCCGGCAGCTCGCGGTGCACTACACTGAAGGACCTTCCGTCACATGACTAAATGACGTCAGCGCAGGTCCTTCAGTCCACCGCGATCTGCCGGCAAGCGAAGAGAAGCACACAGCGGGACATCAGAAGGTAAATATAATTTTATTTTATTCTTTTTTTCACAGTTATTATGGTACCCGGGTCTGGAGGAGAGTCTCCTCTCCTCCAGACCTGGGTACCATCCGCACATTGAAACGCATGGAATGCGCATCTACAGATGCAGTGATTCCATGCGTTCCAATGCAAGTCAATGGCGGCGAAAACGCAGCTCTTCCGCAAAATAATTGGTAGTGCTGTGTTTTTTTCTGCAATGATAACCTGCAGCGGAAATTTCCGCAGCATGTGCACAGCACATGCGGATTAAAATTGGGGATCATGGCAGGCCTTCTACCATGCGTTTTTTAAGCGTTTCTGCAGCTTTTTTGCCGCTGCGGAAACGCTTAAAAAACGCATCGTGGGCACACAGCCTTAAGGCCCCCTCACACTAAGCGATGCAGCAGCGATCCCGAAAACGATTCGACCTGTCAGGGATCGTTGCTGCATCGCTAATACATCGCTGGTGAGCTGTCAAACAGGCAGGCTCACCAGCGATCAGGGGAGCAGCGATATCGTGGAAAGAATCGTTCCACGATGTCCTGCTCCAGTTACCAGCCTGCTGCAAGCAGGAGCAGGCTGGTAGCTATGGTAAACATCGGGTTACTAAGTGCGCGTGTGCCCCTAGTAACCCGCTGTTTACCATGGATACCACTCTGCTACGGTGCGCGGGAGCCTCCGAGCACCGTAGCAGAGTGGTATCCATGGTAAACAGCGGGTTACTAAGTGCGCGCGTGCCCCTAGTAACTCGCTGTTTACCATAGTTACCAGCCAGATCGTTGGTCCCGCTGGTCACACACAGCGATGTTTGCTGGCCAGCGGGAGGCCAACGACCAAAAAATGGTCCAGGACACTTTGCAGCGATCAGCGACCTCACAGCAGGGGCCTGATCGTTGCAAAGTGTCACACACAGCGACATCGCTGGTGAGGTCGCTGGTGAGTCACCAAAACCGTGACTCAGCAGCGATATCGCTAGCGATATCGCTATGTGAGACGGGGGCTTTAGGCTATTTTCACATGTCCAGTAATAATCTGTTAGAAAGGATCCAGCAGCAATCCGTTGGTAAAAATGTTGTGCAGACACAACTTTTTAGTCCGTTTTTAATCAAACTGATCTCTGCTGGATTTGTTTTTTCATTGAAGTCTATGGAAAATGGATCCATTAATTAGCCATCCATTTTTTTTCATTTGTAAAGGATCCATTTTTTGATTACTGGATCTGTTACAAATGGAAGAAAACGGATGGATAATTAACAGATCCGTTTTCTATAGACTTCAATGTTAAAAAAAAAACAGATCCAGCAGAGATTAGTTTATTTAAAAACAGACTAAACAGTTATGTCTGCACAACTTTTTTGCCAATGCATTGATGCTAGATCCATACTAACGGATCTTTACTTGACATTTGAACATAGCCTTATGTGTTCAGTTTGTTTGGTGTGCTCCACCATCAGTTCCAATTGTGCATCTACCTTTGTGAACCTGCATACCCTCTGTCTTGCTGATTAACCCACTGCTTTCCATCTATTGGATTTACCCTTGATTGTAGTTAGCTATTATACTGTTGTTGGCTTTGCTCATATTGAATAGTTCTTCCTGCATTACACCTGTGGTTCCTCTGTCTACCATAACTGCTGCCTATGACTTGCTATGTCTTAAATTGCCATCCTGTTCCTGTGGTCTCCAGTGTGCCAAGTCTGGGCTTTGTGGATTCATCCTATAAGGTGAGCCTAAAATAATCCTAAGATTATGAACTCCAAAGTTGCAGTAGCAACAATACAGTTGCCATTTGAAATGGAGAATTTGTTAGCACTGGTTTTGAAACTTGCTGTTAGTCATTGGGAGCTTGTCCAGGCTGTGCAGAATCTCTAAGGTGGGAAGGAGGCATTACATTTGAAACTTGCAGTTTCTCCACTGGCTTATCAACACCTGCCACAGTATAATATACATCTGGGACACGCTGCTTGGGAAACATCTCCACATTTGCCCAGTCCTTCACATTTTGATGGTGATGTTAAGACCTGTCGGAGTTAGTCAATGTACTGTACATTTTCAGTTACTGTATGTCCCCAGCAATTTTTTTTGCCAGGTCCAAAAGTGGCATACATTTTTTCTTTGCTGTCAGGAGATGCTTTGGCGTGGACCGTGCCATTGTGGGCGCAAGATAACCCTATGATGTATTTCCTACCATACTGCATGCCTGCTTCCTAAAAGAGTTTTTTATGAGCCGGGTCGTATCCAGTCCACTGCTAATTCCATACTGCGGCTCAGACAAGGGACTAATTCTGTGAGACACTATGCAATCCAGTTTGTACCCTGTCTGCTGAGCTGGCCTGGACCAATGATGCCTTCCTGTCTGTCTTCTATTCCAGCTTATCCAGGCAGACCAAAGATGAACTCGCTGGTAGAGATTAACTGTCCTCTCTTGATGACTTGATTTCCCTTGCCACCCGAGTGGACTAGCATTTTAAAGAACAGTCTAGGGAAAAATGCTTAATTCTCATGTGCCACATCCTGGAGCTTCTTCAAAATCTCCTCCCAGAATGGCTGAACTGGACCCCATGTAAATCAGCCAGAACAGATTATCTCCAGATGAAAGATCCCATCAGATTTTGATTGTAATGTGTTGAACAGGAACATTATCGTACAAACTTTTCTTCTCCCCCCTTCTGCTATCCACGTACTGGATTTCCCCTCAGTTGCAGTAAGCTATTATACTGTTGTTGGACTCTGCTCAAATTAAACATTCCTTCTTGCACTACATGTGTGGTTCCTCTGCCTCCCTTGTGTGCTGCTTTGAACTTGCCGTGTCTCTCAGGCTATGTGCCCATGATGCAGAAATGCTCCGGATTTTTCTTGAGCGTTTCTACATCTCCCTAGCAGAAAAAAACGCATGCGGATAGTACATGCGTTTTTTCTGCCAGGTAGAAGCATAAGTGAAGCGCTTTGAACATGCGATTTTTCATGCGGGTTGTCAAGCACTTTTCCAAGCGATTTTACCATCACTTGGAAAATTGCTTGACAACTTGGTCACACTATATAAATCCATGCAACTGGCATGGATTTATATAGTGTGACCAAGTTACGATGCTGCAAATGCAGCATCAATAGTAAAAAAAAATAAATAAAACATTATACTCATCTTCAGATGGCCCCCGGTCTCCTTAGCAATGCGTCCGGTATCTTTGGTGAGTATATGGTTCTTTTTTATTTTAATTCTTTTTTAACTACAGGTACTATAGTACCCGGGTCTCCTCTTCTCCAGACCCGGGTACCATCCGCGCATTGAACCGCATGATATCCACAGGTGCACGTGTAGTCTTGCGGATGTCATGCGGTCCAATGCAAGTCAATGGCGGCTAAAACGCCGCGATTCCGCAAAATAAATGCGAAATTTCCGCAGCATGTGCAAAGCGCATGCGGATTATCATTAGGGAACATTGCAGACCTTCTACCAAGTGTTTTTTAAACGTTTCCGCGGCAGAACTGCCGCTGCGGAAACGCTTAAAAAGTGCATAGTGGGCACACAGCCTTAAACAGCCATGGGCCCACCCAGACCTGAGAATCCATCTCACAAGTTTACCCTAATACCAAACGGCATACATTTTTAAATATGTGTACTTACTGTGTAAATCTATGTCAGAATGGCTCCTTTGTTAGAGCCCCTGAGGTATCAGAACAGCAGAAAACCTCTAAAGTCACCCCATTTTGGAAACTACATTCATCTATGGGAGAGTGAGCATTTTGAACCCGCAGGTGCTTCAAAAGATTTTATAATGCTGGATCGCTGAAGTAAAAAGTTATGTTTTTTCTGTTAAAATTTTATTTTAGCCCCAACTTTTTTTTGATTTTGAAAAGGGGTAAAAGGAGGAAAAGGCCCCATAAATTTATAAAGCAAATTCTCCAAAATGCGACAATACCCAATATGTGGTTAGAAACTACTGTTTGTGAATAAGGCGGGGCTCACAAGGGAAAAGTCTTTATTTGGATTTCAAGACACATATTTGGAAGTAATAGCTTATGGGTGCCACTTGCAGAAACCCCATCCAGGTTCCCAGACAGCAGAAAGGCTCCAAAGTAGCCCCATATTAAAAACTACACTCCTCATCATGTAGGGGTGTAATGAGCATTTTATCCCACAAGTGTTTTGGCGATTTCTTTATAATTGACTGTGGGAAAATAAAAAATGACATTTGTTACCATAAATACATTTACTTCAAAATGTTCAATATTTACCATAACTAATAAAATAAAAAGTGCCCTGTAAAATAATACTCTATTTTTCTCAAGTATGGCTGTACCCTATTTATGGTCATACACTACTGTTCAGTAGGGTTCAGAATAGAAGGGGCACCATTTGGCTTTTGGGTCTTTTGGAGTTTCCTGGAGTAGTTTGTGGGCACCATTTGCAGAGCTCCTACAGTGCCAAAACAGCAACAAATCCCCAAAATGTGATCCAATGTTGTAAATATCACTCAGGCAATTCATCTACAGCTGTAGTGAATATTTTGGCCTCACTATCAGTTTCCCAAAATGTGTGCTCAGTTGCTTTTGCAAAGTGAAAGTTGAAAATATTCCTCATAAGTGCTCAATACATAGTGACCTGCCTGTGCTTCTAGAGATATGTGTGGCACCCCAGGGGTCCGGTTGCCACAGTGGCATTGCCTCCCTCACAAGAGGTGATGCCATGCCTGGAAGCAAGCAGGGGTCCCCTAATTAGGTTTTGCTAAGCATGCAACACTGTCCTGGCTCCAGACCAGCAAGGGGAGCACCTCCCCTTAGCAACTGGGATCTGGGGGCGGGGTTAGTTAGACTTAGTATGAGGAATTGAAGTGAGGACGTCGACGAGAGAGGAGCTGGGGAGTGGAGCTGCATGGCAATTCACCCCAGAAGGAACTAACACAAAGAAACCGGACATGGGAGTCCGAGGCTGTGGGGCACTGAAGGCCCAGCAGCAGAAACCGGAGAGCAGGAGACTGCAGGTTTTCCTGGCCCTACCAGACGCCCGGAGGCTCAGCAGCACCGCAGGGCCCAGCACCGCCACATGGGAGCGACGCAAGGCCCGAGCTGCCTGCCATACGGGTGAGCACAAAGATGTTTCACTCAGGGACGAGGGCCACCGCACAGATACAAGTGTGGCACCCTGCTACTACAGGTACCACAGGACCCAAAAGGGTGCATGGACGGACTTCTCCACAAGAGGCCCTCATTACATAACAGACACCTCCCCCCTTCCACCTCATACCACCAGAGGGAGCCTGTTAGGGATATATATACTGGAGGGTGGAGTTAGGCAGTCAATGTGTGCTGGCACAGAGATCAGTAAAGAAGCAGAATGTGAGCTGCTGTGCTGAGGGACAGCCAGGGCCTGAAGCAGGTGCTGAAGCCTTGGGGCCTAGAGCGGGGCCGGAGGCAAGGAGAAGAGTGAGAGGAGTTATGGGGCAGAGGAGCATCTTAGGCTCACCCCATAACACAAGCCGGACACCGGGTCCGCGCCTACAGGGTCCTCTATGCCCAGTAGGAATAACCAGTATACCAGGAGGATTCTAAATCCCTGGTCAACCTGAAGCTACAATCATTTAAAGTACTAGGAACCACGAAGGCCCCAGCATCCAGGGATAGTGGTAGCCAGAAGAAAGTTCTTACCACCAAGCATGCAGGTGAGGAGAGGGAAAGAGTACAGAAGCTAGGCCTAGTTTCATGCTGGTCAGAAGCTTCAGAGAGAGAGGAAGAAACAGATCATGAGGCCTTATACCCGCTCACTGGGGAGAGTCCAGAAGTGCATCCTTTCTATCAAGTACCCTGGACCGTACCTGCCGTCTACACCAGTAAAGGTACTGAAGCGAACCCCCTGTGTGCGCGTCTGTTATTCTCCCCTGGCCCGGCTGGGCCACCTCTCACCTGCATCCCTTCCATCAACCCTGCCCCAGGGGCCCGCTCCACCTGTGGGGGGCAGAAACATCCCAGCTGCCATCCCATCACCCCCGGAGGTCTTCAGCAGCGCCGGTACTCATTACTGGGAACCACAGGTGGCATCAGGAGACAAAACTGTTAACAAACCCATTTTAAAGAGTGACCCCAGAGTACGGGCCCTGGAGCCGACTGCCATGACATCCCACAGAAGGTCAAGGCCCAGGTATCGAGTCCCCCATATCCCCCTGGGCGAGTCACAAGCAGCAGGGCCAAAGAGATTAGTGGAAAGGGAAGGCCTCCAACTTCACCTGGTGAGGTGGATTCCTTACTTGCTTCCAGGCTGCCCGGACTTCCACTTCTAGCCAGTACTCTAGTCCCGGTTTGCCTAATCACCACCAGTAAAGATAAGAGGAAACCGCCATTAAGTTGTGGACTGATTATTGCTGCGCCATCAACCCCTGTATTACAACACCCAGCATCACCTATTACATCTACACTGCCCTGGAGCTAAGCTCTACCTGTGGAGAGCCACACTAGCTTTGCTGCACTAACATCAGCTCCAGAGGACCTGCTCCGCAGCGGCGTCTCTCTTTAGCCGCATACCACAGGTGGCATCACGAACTTTGTACATAAAAACTATAAAATCCCCTTTTTACTGACCGTCCTGGGTCACGGACCGGGTCACCGCCACTGTGGCAACGACCGGCCCGGCACCGAGTACTCCACGGCCCAGGGGATGCGTCACGAACAGGATTCACGAAGCCCGGTATAACCTGGTCCTGTGTGCCATAGACTTTACTAAACGGTGTTATCACGTGGTTTGACGCCCGCCGAGGAAAAGCAAGAGGCCCGATCTGGAACCACCGGGTAAGAGATCCCTCCGCCTGCAGAGCAGCATACTGGTATGTCAGCAGACGCCCAGGACCTGGCTGAGGTTCACTAGGAGGGAGGAAAATGCCCAACCGGGGGGAGGATTCAGCCGCAGGCACGGCCGCCACCACTGTAATGCCGTTATCAATGCCGTACATACCGGGGGCAGCGTGGTTGCCCCAGAACTCAGGGGAGTCGCACACCCTGAATGACTTTGAGGAGAGACTGTGCAGTTTGTTTAAAGTGTACCCCCTGTCTGAGGAGCAAAAAGTCAGCATCCTCATAGGCCAGCTAAACGGTGCAGCCCAGAGAGAGGTGAAGTCCTGGCCAGGCAGAGATAAAGGCACTGTAAAAGAAATACTGGCCCGATTGAAGGATACCTTTGACACCCGCACTGCAGCAGAAATTAAGATGAAGTTCTATAGGTGCAAACAAAGGATGAAGGACAGTGTACGAGACTATGCTCTAAACCTGCAGGAGGTGCTGCGGGCCATCAAACAGGTAGACCCCAAAGTGTGCGAGATGAGGACAGATTGCTAACTGAGCAGTTTATTGAGGGGCTCCTGTCTGGCGCTCACAGGACACAGCTGCACATTATGGCTCTGAAAAACCCTGATCTGGACTTGCACAATTTAAAGACAGAGCCATCCGGGTGCTTCGAGAATCAATCCCAAGTGGCACTGCATCCCTCCGGCGCCCAGCTATCACATACCACCAGGAGATGGCGTCCTTTCCCCCAGCACCTGTGGAGGCTGACGCGCAGACCCTAGATAATGACCCCTCTGCAGACCTACGCCTTCAGGTCCCAGAGCTGACCAAAAGTGTGGCTACACTAACCAAAACCATGCAGGCCATGCAAGTGTCTCCAAAGGAAAAGACCCAGCTAACTTCCAGTCCAGATGACATCCCGTGGCGGCGACAGAGAAGAATTCCACCGACCAGAGGGAAGAACAGCGATCGCTACGACCAGGACGGACAACCCATCTGCCGCCGCTGTCAAAAGGCAGGGCACTAGGCAAGATTCTGTAATTTAAACAAGCAACCCCTGGGGCAGAGGGCAACCCCCAGGAGTAAGGCGACCAGGACCACAAAGCTGGCGAGACAAGTACGTGGGAGGAAGACCGGTCCTACCTGTCGTGCTTGATGGCATCCCATTGAACGCGTTGCTGGACACGGGGTCCCAGGTGACCACGATGCCATATATCCTTTGTAAACAATACTGTACTGACTCAGACATTACCCACAGTCCAGATGAACATCTTAACATCTATGCCAGCAATGGTCAGCCCTTGCCTCAGGTGGGGTATAAAGAGGTGACCATAAAAGTTGGCAAAGTAGAATTGCCATCACAAGGAATTGTTGATATTGATCGCCGAGAAAGTTGCCCTATGATAACCTTAGGCACCAATGTGATAGAAAATTGTCTTGGAGAAATTATTGTTTTGCTGCAACAGGTCACTGAGACTGCCAGTTCCAGTCAGCAGTGAGTTCTGCAGAAGGAGATCAGAGCCCTAATGAAAAGACAACAGGTAGAGCTGTCGGGAGGAGAAGTTGGCAGTGTCAGGATGAGTGATCCATTCCCCATTGCAATGCCCCCTTGGAGTGAAATGATAATATGGTGTTGGGCAGCAATAGGTCTCAGGGGTCAAGATTATCAGGCCCTGGTAGAACCCGTGTACTCTGACAGTAGGCCCACCATCTTGACAGCCAGGGGGGTAGTCGATGTCCGCAAGGGGAGAGTACCGATACGCATCCTGAATTGTGGGGAGAAAAAGGTCCGTTTACCCCGGTATGCTACCCTTGCTAAGCTGTTCACTGTCAGAAACAATGCAATAAAGGCAGTTGAACCCTTGCCTCCATGCAAACCGGCGGAGGATAACGGCTCCAAGGGGCAGATGGAGGATTGGTGTCAGAAGCTACAAGTAGGCACTGACTCCACCCCTTTGCACCAAAAGCATGGAGTATACCGGGTGGTCCAAGAATATGAGCGAGTCTTCAGCAAACACCCACTAGACTTTGGGGAGGTAAAAGGGGTCCAACATCATATCCCCACAGGAGATCATCCGCCCATTAAAGAGAGGTACCGACCTGTACCCACAGCTCACTATCAATGTGCCAAAGGAATGTTACGGGAGATGAAGGAGGCTGGGGTGATCAGAGATAGCTGTAGCCCCTGGGCAGCTCCATTAGTTCTCATTAGAAAGAAAGATGGTACAATGAGGATGTGTGTTGATTACAGACAGATTTACCACATTACACATAAGGACGCCTACCCATTATCCAGAATTGAGGAATCATTAGCTGCACTAAGATCTGATAATTATTACTCCACTTTGGATCTCACCAGTGGGTACTGGCAGGTTACTGTGGCAGAGGCGAACAAAGAAAAGACCGCGTTTCCAACACCAATGGGCCTCAGCGAGTTCAACTGCATGCCATTCGGGCTCTGCAACGCCCCAGGAACGTTCCAGCAGTTAATGCAGTGCTGCCTAGGACACAAAAACTTTGAAACCATCCTGCTGTACCTAGATGATGTAATTGTCTACTCAAAGACATATGAAGACCACCTGGAGCACCTGGCCGAGGTGTTCGAAGCCCTATCTGGTTTTGGCCTGAAGGTAAAGCCATCCAAGTGCCACCTGTTGAAGCCCAAGGTGCAGTACCTAGGTCATGTGGTTAGCGAAGAAGGTGTAGCACCAGACCCAGAAAAAGTCACCGTGATCAAAGACTGGCCAAGACCCTCCACTATTAAGGAAGTGCGGCAGTTCCTCGGGCTGGTAGGCTACTACAGGAGATTTATCTATGGTTTCACCAAGATAGCGGCACCAATGTAGGACCTCCTAGTGGGCCAGTCCAAGAAGGCCAAGAACCAGAAACCTCCGTTCAATTGGGGTAAGCCAGAAGATGAATCCTTCACCCGACTGAAAGTCCTGGCCTACCCGACTATGGCCAACCCTTTATACTTCATACAGATGCCAGCAACGTGTCCCAGGTACAGCAAGGCAGAGAGAGAGTGATTGCCTACACCAGCAGGAAGCTCCGCCCTATGGAAAGGAACCCCGACAACTATAGTTCCTTCAAGTTGGAGTTTTTAGCCATAGTCTGGGCTGTAACAGAGCGCTTCAAACATTACCTTGCCTCCTCCAGATTTACAGTCTTCACAGATAACAACCCGCTGACG
This sequence comes from Phyllobates terribilis, assembly GCF_046119375.1. NCBI lineage: Eukaryota > Metazoa > Chordata > Amphibia > Anura > Dendrobatidae > Phyllobates > Phyllobates terribilis. The sequence continues at coordinate 402,846,641 of NW_027362761.1, read as the reverse complement.
CACCTGGAAACTGCGAAGCTTGGTGCCCTAGAACAATGATGGATGGCCCGAATGTCTAACTATGAGTTTACCATCAAGTATCGGGCGGGGCATAAAAATGCAAATGCTGATGCGCTGTCCAGGATGCCCAACTTGCCAGATGGTGGAGAAGACCCGGAAGAGCTGGAAGAGATAGAGCTACCCACTTTCCATCATCATGGGGTGACCCAGTGCTCCCACTGTGTGAGGGACAAGCACTCCGCCAACAGAGAGGCCACGTTCAACCCATTGCCCCACCATGGATGGGTAGATACGCAGGATAGCGACCCAGCTGTCCGCCTCGTAAAGGAGTTGCTGACACAAGCGGACTCGCACCCTGATCCAGATGCTCCACAGAAGACCCAACAGTTGTGGAAGGAGAAGGGCAAGCTGTTCATCTATGAGGGAAAGCTGTGTCAAAGAAGTATCAACTCCCGGACACACGAACTGGTCTGGCAGGTGGTAGTCACAAGGCGGGATGCGCCAATGGTCTTAGAAGCGTACCACGATGGAGCAGGACACTTCGGGTGGAAGAAGTTGGAGGTCCTGCTACGTGAGCGATTCTACTGGGTTGGCATGAGGATAGCAATCGAGAGATGGTGTCGTGAATGTGGTCCATGCAACCTGAGACGGAAAGACCGTGATAGCCAGAGGGCTCCCCTGCAGCCCATAATCACCAAACAACCACTTGAACTGGTAGCCTAGGACCACGTGAAGCTAGCCCCAAGCCGGTCAGGCTATGTCTACGCTCTCACCATAGTAGACCACTACTCCAGGTTCTTGGTAGTAGTGCCAGTGAAAGATCAGACGGCTCAGACGGCAGTCAAAGCATTTCAACAACACTTTTGTCGCCCGCACGGTTACCCTGAACCACTGCTTACCGACCAAGGTCCAGCCTTTGAAGCAGAGGTGTTCCAGGAATTCTGTAACTTGTACGGCTGTAAGAAAATCAGGACGATGCCGTATCATCCCCAGACCAACGGGTTGTGTGAGAAGATGAACCAGGTGGTAATAGACCTGTTCAAGATGTTGCCCCTTGAAGAACGTAGCCTGTGGCTAGAGAAGTTACCAGATTTGGTGGACCTATATAACCACATCCCGGTGAACTCCACCAACTGTACACCTGCTTAGCTGATGAGAGCAATACCTGGTAAGCTACCCATCGACTTAAACATGGGAGTCTTAACACCAGAGACTACATCGCCAGATGCAGATTGGGATACAGAGCGGCAGAAACAATACCGCAAGGTGCAAGAGTGTGTTGAGAAAAGTTTGTCCAAGGCGAGGCAGAATCAGCACACACCTGCCATTCCCTTATCACCTGGAGAACAGGTACTTAAGAGGAAAAGACGAGTCCACAAGTTAGATGACCAGTGGGAGGTTGAGCCATACACCGTCCTACCCTCGAATTATGACAACACCAAAGTGTGCCTCATCAGCAAAGATGGAGGGGAAACTTCAGCGGCAGTCTCAAGAGACCACTTGAAGATATGTCCTGAACAGTTGAAACACACAGAAGAAGATCAAGACAGCCCTCGGCCCACAGAAAAAGTGGAGGAAACGGTTCAGACAGTCCTCGGAGAATTCCCCCGGTCTTGGATGCAGGTGAACAAAGCAATTGTGGTACCGGTCCTGACCTTTCACCAAGCGACCTCACTGGAAACTGCAGAGGCTCCAGCAAATCTGGAAGACCAGCCGACCCCAGAGACAGATGTTTCATCAGCAGCAGATCAGGAGAATCTACCCTCTGCTTGTAGTGAACCTGTCAGTCCCATAGTGGGTTTAGGAGTCTGGAGAAGGCAGTCTGGTATACCAGTACGGAGTAGGTCCAAGAGAAATGTAGAGCATAGTGAACCCACCACACCAGGGGTAGACAATAGGGACCAGGGTAGGACAGTGACAACAAATGTGCTATGTAGGTCGACCTGGAGTACAAAAGGTCAGCTTCCTGCCCGCTGGAGGAACTAAAGTATAAGAGAATTAAAGCGTATGTTGTATATAGTTGTACTCGTTAAATAATCTTGGATATGTATATTTGTTGAATTTATGGACAATTTGCCACAGGACTAGGTGTGGTCAGGACAATATTGAAAATAGTTACTAATCGGCCTAGAAAATAAACCGTAGGCGTGGCTGAAGACCAGGCCCAACGAAAGAGTGCCCTGAAGCCACGCCCAGGGACGATACACAAAGTAGGTTGATGCGGTTCCCACCAGCCAAATTTCAGTTATCCGGAAAAAGACAATCCCTGGATTGTGGCGTAAAGACCAAGCACCGCAGTGACTGCTTTCAATTTTTGTTAGGTTTTTGTAATTTTTGACTTTGTAACCTGTTTGTAATGAGAATTGTTATTTGTTAATTTTAAAAGGTATCCTCAGTCCGGGAGTATGTGGCACCCCGGGGGTCCGATTTCCACAGTGGCATTGCCTCCCTCACAAGAGGTGATGCCATGCCTGGAAGCAAGCAGGGGTCCCCTAATTAGGTTTTGCTAAGCATGCAACACTGTCCTGGCTCCAGACCAGCAAGGGGAGAACCTCCCCTTAGCAACTGGGATCTGGGGGCGGGGTTAGTTAGACTTAGTGTGAGGAGTAGTGTTGAGCGATACCTTCCGATATCGGGAAATATCGGATCGGATTGGATCGGACCGATACCGAAAAAGTATCGGATATCGCCGATTCCGATACCGGAAACCAATGCAAGTCAATGGGACAGAAATATCGGAATGAAAATAAACCCTTTCTTTCCTTGTAGGTTAATTCTACATGAAGGAAAACAACTAAGAATAATGTAGAATGTATTGAGGGAGGTGGGGGAGACAATAAAGGCATAGAGGTTTAGCCCAATCAAATGGAATAGCAGGAATTAATATTTTTTTTAAGACGTTCTGAGCTACGGAAATATTGACTATGTTAAGTATTTTTATATTTTGTCAGATATTTATGTTTCACTACTTCCATGCTCTTCACCTTCTTTTTTACTTCTCCCACACTTTCTCCTTCATCATCCTCAGCATCTTTTTCATCCTCTTCTTCTTCACCTTCTTCATCTTCTTCTTCTTCACCTTCTTCGTATTATTCTTTTTTTTTACATTCTTCATATTCTACTTCTTCATCTTCTTCATATTCTTCTTCTTCATCATATTCTTATTTGTGACAGGCATTCCTGTAGTTGTTATCTATAAAAGGTTGGACATTACACCTTTCGTTCTGCCCGTCACAAAAGATTTACAACAGGATTTGTCTGCGTTCAGTTTGGCCTGCAGCAGCAGGTCTTTTCCAGGGGCACCACGAGGAGGAACGGACTCACCCCCATACACTGCTTAGTCATATTCTGCTTATAATTTAGATATTATCTTTTGCTCTGATTTTTAGTCTTATGCTTAATGTTCTTCCGCTTTTTGTTCTGCAGCTTCTTGTATTTCTGCTTCTTGGTTTTCTGTCTCTTGTTCTTCTGTATCTTGGTGCTTGTCTTCTCTTCTTTGTCCTCTTGGTCAACTTCTTCAGGGTCATCTTCTTGGTCTTCTTCGGGGTGGTCTTCAGGGTCGTCGTCTTCGAGGGTCCTCGTCTTCGGGGTCCTCGTCTTCTTCGGGCTGGTCTTCTGGGTCCTCGTCTTCGGGGTCCTCATCTTCTTCGGGGTGGTCTTCAGGGTCCTCGTCTTCTTCGGGGTGGTCTTCAGGGTCCTCGTCTTCTTCGGGGTGGTCTTCAGGGTCCTCGTCTTCTTCGGGGTTGTCTTCAGGGTCCTCGTCTTCAGGGTCGTTGTCCTCGGGGTCCTCGTCTTCTTAGGGTTGGTCTTCAGGGTCCTCGTCTTCAGGGTCCTCGTCAGGGAGATCCAGAGTGATTACCAAGAACCATTTCAAAAAGCTTGAACTTGGAAATGTATCAGAAGGTACAAGAAAGCTGAGGAACTACCGAGAGCCAGCTGACAGTACTGGAACCCGGATGGGTAGCAGAAGGTACCAGAGCCAATGGAACTGCCGAAGACCAGCTGACGGTACTGGAACTCGGTTACTAAGCAGGAGGTACCTGTGCCAGAAAGCACTACCAAGGACCAGCAGACGTTGGTGGAACTTGGATACCGAGAAGGAGGCACCTAATCCAAAGGCACTGCCGAGAACCAGCTGACGGTACTGGAACCCGGATGGGTAGCAGAAGGTACCCATGTAAAAAAAAGTTCAAGGCCGCGAGCCGGCCGCAGTTACCAAAACCCACAGTCCTACAGGGGGTGCTTGTCCTATTGGCACTATGGAACCAGCCTTCATTGCCTGATCCCGCAGCCCACATAGGAGTCACCTAAACTGCAGGCACCATAGAGTCGGCTAACCCGACCGCAACACGACAGGACAACGCATTGGAGGCAAAGTGACGTTGACACTACCCGGAAACAGCTGGCGTGCTTGAACCAGGCTGGGCAGGAGGGAGTACCCGTGCCAAAGTCACTGCCGAGAACCAGCTGACGGTACTGGAACCCGGATGGGTAGTAGAAGATACAAGAGCAAATGGAACTACCGAGGACCAGCTGACGGTACTGGAACCCGGATGGGTAGCAGAAGGTACAAGAGCCAATGGAACTGCCGAAGACCAGCTGACGGTACTGGAACTCGGTTACTAAGCAGGAGGTACCTGTGCCAGAAAGCACTACCAAGGACCAGCAGATGTTGGTGGAACTTGGATACCGAGAAGGAGGCACCTAATCCAAAGGCACTGCCGAGAACCAGCTGACGGTACTGGAACCCGGATGGGTAGCAGAAGGTACCCATGTAAAAAAAAGTTCAAGGCCGCGAGCCGGCCGCAGTTACCAAAACCCACAGTCCTACAGGGGGTGCTTGTCCTATAGGCACTATGGAACCAGCCTTCATTGCCAGATCCCGCAGCCCACATAGAAGTCACCTAAACTGCAGGCGCCATAGAGTCGGCTAACCCGACCGCAACACGACAGGACAACGCATTGGAGGCAAAGTGACGTTGACACTACCCAGAAACAGCTGGCCTGCTGGAACCAGGCTGGGCAGGAGGGAGTACCCGTGCCAAAGACACTGCCGAGAACCAGCTGACGGTACTGGAACCCGGATGGGTAGTACAAGGTACAAGAGCCAATGGAACTGCCGAAGACCAGCTGACGGTACTGGAACTCGGTTACTAAGCAGGAGGTACCTGTGCCAGAAAGCACTACCAAGTACCAGCAGATGTTGGTGGAACTTGGATACCGAGAAGGAGGCACCTAATCCAAAGGCACTGCCGAGAACCAGCTGATGGTACTGGAACCCGGATGGGTAGCAGAAGGTACCCATGTAAAAAAAGTTCAAGGCCGCGAGCCGGCCGCAGTTACCAAAACCCACAGTCCTACAGGGGGTGCTTGTCCTATTGGCACTATGGAACCAGCCTTCATTGCCTGATCCCGCAGCCCACATAGGAGTCACCTAAACTGCAGGCACCATAGAGTCGGCTAACCCGACCGCAACACGACAGGACAACGCATTGGAGGCAAAGTGACGTTGACACTACCCGGAAACAGCTGGCGTGCTGGAACCAGGCTGGGCAGGAGGGAGTACCCGTGCCAAAGTCACTGCCGAGAACCAGCTGACGGTACTGGAACCCGGATGGGTAGTAGAAGGTACAAGAGCAAATGGAACTACCGAGGACCAGCTGACGGTACTGGAACCCGGATGGGTAGCAGAAGGTACAAGAGCCAATGGAACTGCCGAAGACCAGCTGACGGTACTGGAACTCGGTTACTAAGCAGGAGGTACCTGTGCCAGAAAGCACTACCAAGGACCAGCAGATGTTGGTGGAACTTGGATACCGAGAAGGAGGCACCTAATCCAAAGGCACTGCCGAGAACCAGCTGACGGTACTGGAACCCGGATGAGTAGCAGAAAGTACCCATGTAAAAAAAAGTTCAAGGCCGCGAGCCGGCCGCAGTTACCAAAACCCACAGTCCTACAGGGGGTGCTTGTCCTATTGGCACTATGGAACCAGCCTTCATTGCCAGATCCCGCAGTCCACATAGGAGTCACCTAAACTGCAGGCACTATAGAGTCGGCTAACCCGACCGCAACACGACAGGACAACGCATTGGAGGCAAAGTGACGTTGACACTACCCGGAAACAGCTGGCGTGCTGGAACCAGGCTGGGCAGGAGGGAGTACCCGTGCCAAAGTCACTGCCGAGAACCAGCTGACGGTACTGGAACCCGGATGGGTAGTAGAAGGTACAAGAGCAAATTTAACTACCGAGGACCACCTGACGGTACTGGGACCCGGATGGGTAGCAGAAGGTACAAAAGCCAATGGAACTGCCGAAGACCAGCTGACGGTACTGGAACTCGGTTACTAAGCAGGAGGTACCTGTGCCAGAAAGCACTACCAAGAACCAGCAGACGTTGGTGGAATTTGGATACCGAGAATGAGGCACCTAATCCAAAGGCACTGCCGAGAACCAGCTGACGGTACTGGAACCCGGATGGGTAGTAGAAGGTACAAGAGCAAATGGAACTACTGATAACCAGCTGGCGGTGCTGGAACCCAGGGTAAATACTAAAAACAGAGTGGAGCCAGAGGTGTAATTGGAGCAAGTTTTAAATCAGTAGTACAGTGGATGTGTACAAAGCAGGAGAATTTGCCAGACACACAGCAGGGGAACAGCTGACGTTACTGAACCCCAATAACACTGGAGCAAGCATTGACTGTGCAGACGGCACTTCTGAGCAGCAACTAGCGGTATTGGAGCCCAGGGTAAATACTAAAAACAGAGGAGCCAGAGGTGTATTTGGAGGAGGTTTTAAATCAGTAGTAAAGTGGATGTGGACAAAGCAGGAGAAATTGCCGTCCGCACAGCAGGGGAACAGCTGACGTTACCGAACCCCAATAACACGGCAGCAAGTGTTGACTGTGCAGACGGCACTCCGAGCACCAACTGGCGGTGTTGGAGCTCAGGGATAATACTGAAAACAGAGGAGCCAGAGGTGTTTTTGGAGGAGGTTTTAAATCAGTAGTACAGTGGATGTGGACAGAGCAGGAGAAATTGCCATCCACACAGCAGGGGAACAGCTGACGTTATCGAACCCCAATAACATGGCAGCAAGTGTTGACTGTGCAGACGGCACTTCCGAGCGTCAACTGGCGGTGTTGGAGCTCAGGGATAATACTGAAAACAGAGGAGCCAGAGGTGTATTTGGAGGAGGTTTTAAATCAGTAGTACAGTGGATGTGGTCAGAGCAGGAGAAATTGCCGTCCGCACAGCAGGGGAACAGCTGACGTTACAGAACCCCAATGACACGGCAGCAAGTGTTGACTGTGCAGAAGGCACTTCCGAGCACCAACTGGCGGTGTTGGAGCTCAGGGATAATACTGAAAACAGAGGAGCCAGAGGTGTAATTGGAGCAACTTTAAAATCTGTAGTAGTGAGAATGTGGACAGAGCAGGAGAAATTGCCGTCCGCACAGCAGGGGAACAGCTGACGTTACTGAACCCCAATGACACAGCAGCAAGTGTTGACTGTGCAGACGGCACTTCCGAGCGCCAACTGGCGGTGTTGGAGCTCAGGGATAATACTGAAAACAGAGGAGCCAGAGGTGTAATTGGAGCAAGTTTTAAAATCTGTAGTAGTGAGAATGTGGACAGAGCAGGAGAAATTGCCGTCCGCACAGCAGGGGAACAGCTGAGGTTACTGAACCCCAATGACACGGCAGCAAGTGTTGACTGTGCAGACGGCACTTCCGAGCGCCAACTGGCGGTGTTGTAGCTCAGGGATAATACTGAAAACAGAGGAGCCAGAGGTGTAATTGGAGCAACTTTAAAATCTGTAGTAGTGAGAATTTGGACAGAGCAGGAGAAATTGCTGTCCGCACAGCAGGGGAACAGCTGACGTTACTGAACCCCAATGACACGGCAGCATGTGTTGACTGTGCAGACGGCACTTCCGAGCGCCAACTGGCGGTGTTGGAGCTCAGGGATAATACTGAAAACAGAGGAGCCAGAAGTGTATTTGGAGGAGGTTTTAAATCAGTAGTACAGTGGATGTGGACAGAGCAGGAGAAATTGCCGTCCGCACAGCAGGGGAACAGCTGATGTTACTGAACCCCAATAACACGGCAGCAAGTGTTGACTGTGCAGACGGCACTTCCGAGTGCCAACTGGCGGTGTTGGAGCTCAGGGATAATACTGAAAACAGAGGAGCCAGAGGTGTAATTGGAGCAACTTTAAAATCTGTAGTAGTGAGAATGTGGACAGAGCAGGAGAAATTGCCGTCCGCACAGCAGGGGAACAGCTGATGTTACTGAACCCCAATGACACGGCAGCAAGTGTTGACTGTGCAGACGGCACTTCCGAGTAGAGATGAGCGGTGTTCGACTAGAACTGTTCGCCAATCTCAAATTCGAGCTGTTTTGGGCGGTGTTCGAGTTGTTCGACGAACCCGAACGATTTGCAAAAAATTCGGCTGTTCGAGGTTATGTTCGATAACTGTTCGTGCACCAAAAGCGTGTCCTGCATGTCTGGCGCTATTTAGAGCACCAATCATGCAGGGATTGTCTGCCACTCACTGTAATGCCACAGCCATGGTGGTTGTGGCATTAGAGTGATTGCCCAAATCGATGGGAACTGTGCTCACAGTGAAACATGAAAAGCCGGCAATTCAGCAGCGGCGTACACCGGTACCCGACAATTTAGAACCGAAAGAATAGAGCTTCACACATAGATTAGATAGATAGAAACATGTCAGTCACATATATAAGAAGTACAGTGACAGTGTTGATTACTGTACTTGCCATTTAGTGTAAAGGATTTATTAAAAAAAATAATAGTGTTTTCATGCACCTTCTCTTTAAAAAAGCCGGCCGGCAATTCAGCAGCGGTACCCGACAATTTAGAATGGAAGCAATAGAGCATCACACATAGATTAGATAGATAGAAACATGTCAGTCACATATATATGAAGTACAGTGACAGTGTTGATTACTGTACTTGTCATTTAGTGTTAAAATAAAGGATTTATTTAAAAAAAAATTGGCGTGGGATCCCCCATAATTTTAGTCTCTAGCGGAGGTTAAGCAGACGGCTGGGGCAGATGTTTGAAGCCTGGGAAGGGGTAATACCCACGGAGCTTCCCAGGCTACTAATATCAGCCCCCAGCTGAATGCCTAGCCTTTACTAGCTATTAAAATGGGGGACCCCCCCAAAAAATTGACGTGGGGTCCCCCCTATTTTAATAGCTAGCAAAGGCTAGGCAGACAGCTGGGGGCTGATATTAATAGCCCAGGAAGGGTGCATGAATATTGGCCCCCTCCCAGGCTAGAAACACCAGCCGTCAGCTGCCCCAGAAATGGCGCATCCATAGGATGCGCCAATTCTGGCACTTAGCCTCTCTCTTCCCACTGCCCTGTAGCGGTGGCAGTGGGGTAATAGGGCTGGGGTTGATGTCAGCTTATAATGCCAGCTGACATCAAGCCCAGGTTAGTAATGGAGAGGCGTCTATAAGACACCCCCATTACTAACCCCATAGTCAAAGTTAAAAAAAACACAAACACCCAGAATAAAGTCCTTTAATTGAAATAAACACACAATTCTTTATTGTTCTAAATTAAACCATACATACCGTCACGCCCATTCCAGCTGAAGCCAACGATCTCCTGTAATAAAAATAAAATAATAAACCAACATCATCCTTACCTTTCTATGGTTCCCACGACAGCTTCAGCTCTGCTACATCGAGATGACAGGCTGGACCGCAGCAGAAAGCTGCCATCCAGCCTGTCATCCCGCAGACACTGAGAAGCGCAGGCTTGTTTGCGCTCCTCAGCGTCTCTCTGTGACGGCATCCAGATGAGCCGAGTTCATGTCCAATGAACTCGGCTCACCTCATGCACGTCACTGACAGCGTGGGAAAATTCTCACGCTGAAGCGCTGAGTGCAGGAGAATTCTCCCACGCTTTCAGTGACGTGCATAAGGTGAGCTCATGTCCAATGAACTCAGCTCACCTCCTGCACGTCACTGACAGCGTGGGAGAATTCTCCTGCACTCAGCACTTCAGCGTGAGAATTCTCCCACGCTGAAGCCTGAGTGCAGGAGAATTTTCCCACGCTGTCAGTGACTTGCATAAAGTGAGCTCATGTCCAATGAACTCAGCTCACCTCCTGCACGTCACTGACAGCGTGGGAGAATTCTCCTGCACTCAGCGCTTCAGTGTGAGAATTCTCCCACGCTGAAGCGCTGAGTGCAGGAGAATTTTCCCACGCTGTCAGTGACGTGCATGAGGTGAGCCGAGTTCATTGGACATTAACTCGGCTCATCTGGATGCCCTCACAGAGAGACACTGTGGAGCGCAAGCAAGCCTGCGCTTCTCAGTGTCTGCAGGATGACAGGCTGGATGTCAGCTTTCTGCTGCGGTCCAGCCTGTCATCTCGATGTAGCAGAGCTGAAGCTGTCATGGGAACCATGGAAAGGTAAGGATGATGTTGCTTTATTATTTTTCTTTTATTTCAGGAGATCGTTGGCTTCAGCTGGAATGGGCGTGACGGTAAGTATGGTTTAATTTAGAACAATAAAGAATTGTGTGTTTATTTCAATTAAAGGACTTTTTTCTGGGTGTTGTGTTTTTTTTAAATACTTTACTAGAAATTCATGGTGGTCATGTCTAATATTGGCGTGACACCATGAATTTCGGGCTTAGGGCCAGCTGATAATGCCAAGCTTCCCCTAACCCCTTTATTACCCAGTGAGCCACCGCATCAGGGCCCTGGATGAGTTGGGTACAGCGCCAGAAGATGGCGCTTCTATGAACACGCCATTTTCCGGGGTGGCTGCGGACTGCAATTTGCAGCGGGGGTGGCCCAGAAAGCTTGGGCCTCCCTGCGCTGCAGATTCCAGCCCCCAGCTGTCTAGTTGTACCTGGCTGGACACAAAAACAGGGTGAAGCCCCACGTCAATTTTCTTTAAATTATTTCATGAAATAATTAAGAAAAAAAGGGCTTCCCTATATTGTTGTGTCCGGCCAGGTACAAATAGGCAGCTGGTGGTTGGGGGCAGCCCGTTCCTGACTGCTGCACCTGACTGGACACAAATATAGTGCGAAGCCCCACGTCAATTTTTTTTTAATTATTTCATGAATTTCCTGAAATAATTAAAAAAAATTGAAGTGGGGCTTCGCACTATATTTGTGTCCAGCCAGGTACAGCAGGCAGGAATGGGCTGCCCCCAACCACCAGCTGCCTATTTGTACCTGGCCGGACACAACAATATAGGGAAGGCCTTTTTTTCTTAATTATTTCATGAATTTCATGAAATAATTAAAAAAAATTGAAGTGGGGCTTCGCACTATATTTGTGTCCAGCCAGGTACAGCAGGCAGGAACGGGCTGCCCCCAACCACCAGCTGACTGTTTGTACCTGGCCGGACACAACAATATAGGGAAGGCCTTTTTTTCTTAATTATTTCATGAATTTCATGAAATAATTAAAAAAAATTGAAGTGGGGCTTCGCACTATATTTGTGTCCAGCCAGGTACAGCAGGCAGGAACGGGCTGCCCCCAACCACCAGCTGACTATTTGTACCTGGCCGGACACAACAATATAGGGAAGGCCTTTTTTTCTTAATTATTTCATGAATTTCATGAAATAATTAAAAAAAAAATACGTGGGGCTTCGCCCTATTTTTGTGTCCAGCCAGGTACAACTAGGCAGCTGGGGGCTGGAATCTGCAGCGCAGGGAGGCCCAAGCTTTCTGGGCCCCCCCCCCCCGCTGCAAATTGCAGTCCGCAGCCACCCCGGAAAATGGCGCGTTCATAGAAGCGCCATCTTCTGGCGCTGTACCCAACTCATCCAGGGCCCTGGTGCGGTGGCTCACTGGGTAATAAAGGGGTTAGGGCCAGCTTGGTATTATCAGCTGGCCCCAAGCCCAAAATTCATGGGGTCACGCCAGTATTAGACATGACCGCCATGAATTTCTAGTAAAGTATTTAAAAAAAACACAACACCCAGAATAAAGTCCTTTAATTGAAATAAACACACAATTCTTTATTGTTCTAAATTAAACCATACTTACCATCACGCCCATTCCAGCTGAAGCCAACGATCTCCTGCAATAAAAGAAAAATAATAAACCAACCTCATCCTTACCTTTCCATGGTTCCCACGACAGCTTCAGCTCTGCTATATCGAGATGACAGGCTGGACCGCAGCAGAACGCTGCCATCCAGCCTGTCATGCCGCAGACACTGAGAAGAGCAGGCATGCTTGTGCTCCTCAGTGTCTCGCTGTGATGGCATCCAGATGAGCCGAGGTCATGTCCAATGAACTCGGCTCACCTCATGCACGTCACTGACAGCGTGGGAAAATTCTCACGCTGAAGTGCTGAGTGCAGGAGAATTCTCCCACGCTGTCAGTGACGTGCATGAGGTGAGCTCATGTCCAATGAACTCAGCTCACCTCATGCACCTCACTGACAGCGTGGGAAAATTCTCCTGCACTCAGCGCTTCAGCGTGAGAATTCTCCCACGCTGTAAGTGACGTGCATGAGGTGAGCCGAGTTCATTGGACATGACCTCGGCTCATCTGGATGCCGTCACAGCCTGACACTGATGAGCGCAAGCATGCCTGTGCTTCTCAGTGTCTGCGGGATGACAGGCTGGATGGCAGCGTTCTGCTGCGGTCCAGCCAGTCATCTCGATGTAGCAGAGCTGGAGCTGTCCTGGGAACCATGGAAAGGTAAGGATGATGTTGGTTTATTATTTTATTTTTATTACAGGAGATCGTTGGCTTCAGCTGGAATGGGCGTGACGGTAAGTATGGTTTAATTTAGAACAATAAAGAATTGTGTGTTTATTTCAATTAAAGGACTTTATTCTGGGTGTTTGTGTTTTTTTTAACTTTGACTATGGGGTTAGTAATGGGGGTGTCTTATAGACGCCTCTCCATTACTAACCTGGGCTTGATGTCAGCTGGCATTATAAGCTGACATCAACCCCAGCCCTATTACCCCACTGCCACCGCTACAGGGCAGTGGGAAGAGAGAGGCTAAGTGCCAGAATTGGCGCATGCTATGGATGCGCCATTTCTGGGGCGGCTGACGGCTGGTGTTTCTAGCCTGGGAGGGGGCCAATATTCATGGCACCCTTCCTGAGCTATTAATATCAGCCCCCAGCTGTCTGCCTAGCCTTTGCTAGCTATTAAAATAGGGGGGACCCCACGTCATTTTTTTGGGGGGGTCCCCCATTTTAATAGCTAGTAAAGGCTAAGTATTCAGCTGGGGGCTGATATTAGTAGCCTGGTAAGCTCCGTGGGTATTACCCCCTTCCGAGGCTTCAAACATCTGCCCCAGCCGTCTGCTTAACCTCCGCTAGAGACTAAAATTATGGGGGATCCCACGCCAATTTTTATTTTAATAAATCCTTTATTTTAACACTAAATGACAAGTACAGTAACCAACACTGTCACTGTACATATTATAAATGTGACTGACATGTTTCTATCTATCTAATCTATGTGTGATGCTCTATCTTTCTGTTCTAAATTGTCGGGTACCGCTGCTGAATTGCCGGCCGGCTTTTTTAAAGAGACAGTGCATGAAAACACTATTATTTTTTTTAAATAAATCCTTTACACTAAATGACAAGTACAGTAAGCAACACTGTCACTGTACTTATTATATATGTGACTGACATGTTTCTATCTATCTAATCTATGTGTGAAGCTCTATTCTTTCTGTTCTAAATTGTCGGGTACCGCTGCTGAATTGCCGGCCGGCTTTTTTAAAGAGACGGTGCATGAAAACACTAATATTTTTTTTAATAAATCCTTTACACTAAATGACAAGTGCAGTAACCAACACTGTCACTGTGCTTCTTATATGTGTGACTGACATGTTTCTATCTATCTAATCTATGTGTGATGCTCTATTCCTTCTTGTCTAAATTGTCGGGTACCGGTGTATGCCGCTGCTGAATTTGCCGGCCGGCTTTTTTAAAGAGAGTGTCTTCTGAGCAGTTTGTCAGCTTTTGGACACCTTTGCAGGTGTTTTCTATGTGTTTCTATGCGTTTTTGTTTGCCTGCCATTGGTTTTAACGGTGTTCGACGGTGTTCTAAGGTGTTCGACGAACAGTTCCACGAACAGTTCCTCGAACATCCCGGTGTTTGACGAACCGAACCGAACCCGAACACTACGGGGGTGGCTCAACACTACTTCTGAGCGCCAACTGGTGGTGTTGGAGCTCAGGGATAATACTGAAAACAGAGGAGCCAGAGGTGTAATTGGAGCAACTTTAAAATCTGTAGTAGTGAGAATGTGGACAGAGCAGGAGAAATTACCGTCCGCACAGCAGGGGAACAGCTGACGTTACTGAACCCCAATGACACGGCAGCAAGTGTTGACTGTGCAGACGGCACTTCCGAGCGCCAACTGGCGGTGTTGGAGCTCAGGGATAATACTGAAAACAGAGGAGCCAGAGGTGTAATTGGAGCAACTCTAAAATCTGTAGTAGTGAGAATGTGGACAGAGCAGGAGAAATTGCCGTCCGCACAGCCGGGGAACAGCTGACGTTACTGAACCCCAATGACACGGCAGCAAGTGTTGACTGTGCAGACGGCACTTCCGAGTGCCAACTGGCGGTGTTGGAGCTCAGGGATTACAGTTCAGGTGGTAGAAACATGAACAGAACAGGAGACCTGGATACTTTTGCCAACAATTATTTATTCTGGAAGAGGTCTGGCAAATTCATGAGAGATCCAGGCCTTGTTCATTTTGAGAAAAGTAAGCCGGTCAACGTTATCGGAGGATAGTCGCATGCGACAGTCTGTTAGTACACCACCTGCGGCACTAAAGACGCGTTCCGATAATACACTAGCAGCAGGGCAAGCTAGCACCTCCAATGCATACTGACTTAGCTCTGGCCATGTATCTAGCTTACAGACCCAAAACTTGAAGGGAGAAGAGCCGTCTGGGAGTACACAAAGAGGGCAAGACATGTAGTCTGTCACCATCTGACGGAAACGTTGCCTCCTGCTGACTGGAGCCGTCTGTGATGGTGTAGACATTTGTGGCGGCGGGGACACAAAACTTTGCCACATTTCGGCCATACTGGTCTTGCCTTGTGCTGAGGCACTGCTTCTGCTCCCTCTTTGTGCAGAGCTTCCTCCACTGCCTCGACGCACTGAGCTGCTTTGTAAAGCACTAGCAGCACTGCTCTCGGTTGGAATGGAGAACATGATGGAATGCACCAGTGCGTCTTGGTACTCCCGCATTTTACGCTCCCGGTTCAATGGTGTTATGAGGCTTTGTAAGTTGTCCCGGTAGCGAGGATCTAGGAGGGTGGACACCCAATAATCAGCCGTGTTGAGAATGTGGGCGATGCGGCGGTCGTTTCTCAGGCACTGCAGCATGAAATCAACCATGTGCTGCAGACTGCCAACTGGCCAAGAAACGCTGTCCCCTGCTTGAGGCGTGATCTCTGCCTGCTCTGCATCACCCCACCCTCGCTCTAGATACTGACTACTAGAGCATTGTGTACCTCCCTCCTCTGGACAGATGTCTTCCTCATCCATTGACTCCTCCTCATCCTCCTCACAAAGTGTCCCCTGCCTAGGCCTTTGTGAGGAACCACGTTGCGCAGACTGTAGAGAAGCAGATGGCATTTGTGACTCCTCATCCTCCACCTCTTCCAAAACCTCGTCCCTTAGTGCTTGCAGTGTTTTTTCAAGCAGGCAGATAAGGGGGATAGTCATGCTGACTAGTGCATCATCTGCACTCGCCATCCGCGTGGAATAATCGAAGGCACACAAAACGTGGCAAATGTCCTTCATAGAGGCCCACTCAGTGGTGGTGAAGTGTGAACGGCACGCACTGCGACTTCTTTGCGCCTGCTGCAGCTGGTACTCCATTACTGCTGCCTGCTGCTCACACAACCTCTCCAACATATGTAACGTTGAATTCCACCTGGCGGGTAGGTCACATATGATGCGATATTCCGGAAGACGTAATCGGCGCTGCAGAGCTGCAATGTGTGATCTTGCATTGCTGGAACGCCGCAAGTGAGCGCACTCTATGCGGACCTTGTGAAGCAGTGCATCAGGATCCGGATAGTCCCTCAAAAAACTCTGCACGACCAAGTTGAGCACATGTGCCAGACATGGGATGTGAGTGAGGTTGCCTAGGCCCAGAGCTGCCACCAGATTTCGGCCATTGTCACACACTACCATGCCTGGCTGGAGATTCGCTGGCACAAACCACACGTCGCTCTGCTGCTTGATGGCATTCCAGAGCTCCTGCGCTGTGTGGCTTAGATTCCCCAAAGAAATTAATTTTAATACGGCCTGTTGACGTTTGGCCACGGCTGTGCTCATATTGGTCACCATAACAGGTAACCATTCACGGGTCGATGTGGAGGTAGACCGTGACGGCTCCTGCAGCGCTGATTCAGAGGAACTGGAGTATGAGGAGGAGTCAATATGTACAGACTGGATTCCTGCAATCCTTGGAGTTGGCAGAACACGTACAGCGCCACTCTCAAGATCTGTACCCGGCTCCACAACATTTACCCAATGGGCAGTGAGGGAAAGGTATCGTCCCTGTCCATGCTTACTGGTCCACGCATCGGTGGTCAGGTGGACCTTGCTACTGACGGCGTTTTGTAGCGCATGTTTAATTTTTCCCTCCACATGATGTTGCAGGTCAGGGACGGCTTGCCTGCTGAAATAAAATCGGCTGGGCACGTTGTATTGTGGGACTGCCAATGCCATAAAGTTACGGAATGTGTCAGTCTCCACCAGCCTGAATGATAGCATTTCAAGGGCCAGTAGTTTAGCAATGCCAGCATTCAGAGCCTGTGCCCGGGGGTGGTTTGCCGAGTATGGGCGCCATTTCTCCCATGCCTGTGCTAACGATGGCTGTAGACTGGCCTGGGAGTGTGAGGATGACTGGGAAAGTGGTGCTGTGGGTGGAATTACACTGTGTCTCTGTACAACAGTGCCAGAGATTCTTCCATGGCGATCCTGTGAGGAAGCCGAACCAGCTGTGTGTGAGCTGGAGGAAGAGGCTACAACACGAGCTGAAGAGGTGGTAGGTGGCGCAGTAGGTTGGCCTAGGTCTTCAGTGTGTTTTTGTAACTCCACCACGTGCTTGGTCTGCACATGTTTCCACATATTTGTGGTATTGAGGTTGCTGACACTTTTCCCTCTTTTCACCTTCTGATTACACAGCTTGCATTTGACAAAGCAAATGTCATCTGCAACTGTGTCAAAAAAGGACCAGGCACTGAAAGTCTTGGGAGCGCCCGCTTTGGATTTTGGAAGAGCCATGCTCCTAATGGGTGCCGAAGTGGAGGCTACAGGCAACCAAGTCTGCCCCCTCCCTCTCCCTCCTTTTTGGGCTGTTCGGGGAATCTCTTCCTCAGAGCTGCTCCCACCACCTTCCTGTCCCTGACGCCATGATGGGTCAAGGACCTCATCATCTACACCACCCTCTTCAAACAGCTGCTTCTCCTGGGTAGTCTCGACAGCACAGTACGCACCAGAAAGTGGCACCTGAGTCTCATCATCAGATGCGTACTGAGGTGTGCTGCTGACCATAGGCACTGGCCCACCCGCCTCTTCAGATTCAGAGAGACAAAACGGTTGCGCATCACTGCATACTACCTCTTCTTCAAATTCTCGAATTCTGCTTGGCTGGCCCCCTCTTTCCAAGCCAAGAGATTCAGAGAACAGAAGTAGAGATGGCTCCTGTCCAGGGCTCTCTGACTGCCCGGGCAATTTGGCAGGTGGTGAAGAGACAGATGGGTGCTCTTTAGTGCTCAGGACCTGAGAGGATCTGGAACTAATTGAAGTCGATGCGTTAGCTGCCATCCATCCGACAACGGCTTCAATTTGGTCCTCCCGCAGCAGTGGGGTACGGCTAGCTCCTACAAAGCTGCGCATAAAGGACTGTTCCCTGGTAAAACTGGGGGATGCTGAGTCACTGGTGCCCGCAGCAGGCACAGAATCCCCACGTCCTCTCCCTGCAGGCACAGAATCCTCACGTCCTCTCCCTGCAGAAACTCCACGCCCATGTCCACGCCCACGACCACATGCCTTACTCCCTGCCTTCTTCATCTTGGTAGACTGATAAAGATAGGCAGAAAAGTACTAAGGGCTTAGTGTGCTTATTCCTGAACAGCTGCTAACAGGTATAAGAAACACTAATTTTATAAAGTGTGGACTAGACTTTAATATGAGCTAATGTGGCCTACACAACTGTAAAGTGGAGTGTTTGGTGAACTTTATTTAGTTTTTTTTTGTCACAAAAAGACACTGGATGTGCCTAAAGATGTAATAACGATAGTATCACAAACTTTTTGTAGCTATTACAATGTAGGAAGGTAACCTACAATGCAATAGATGAGGCTGCAAAAAATAGGCTAATACTAATCTGGCTGGGGCTGCAGGGCCCAATGCTGCAGAAAGGCTCCTCTAACTACTCCTATATAGTGTGTTTGGAACCAATTTAGCTGAATACGGATGGAACCACCACACTAATAGGAGAAATCAGGAAAAATTATGAATTGGCAAAAAAGGACAATGTATGAGGCAGTGACACACACTGAGTGCACTACAACCAGACGTGGTTGAAGCACACACTACAGGGTGAGCTGCATTCACACACCAGACCTTGCAGACAGCGGTGAACAGTACAGATGCAGAGCACTGTGCACTAGCGCTGCAAGACCAAAAAAATTTCTCTATCTACTCCTATATAGTGTGTTTGGAACCAATTTAGCTGAATACGGATGGAACCACCACACTAATAGTAGATATCAGGAAAAATTATGAATTGGCAAAAAAGGACAATGTATGAGGCAGTGACACACACTGAGTGCACTACAACCAGACGTGGTTGAAGCACACACTACAGGGTGAGCTGCACTCACACACCAGACCTTGCAGACAGCGGTGAACAGTACAGATGCAGAGCACTGTGCACTAGCGCTGCAAGACCAAAAAAATTTCTCTATCTACTCCTATATAGTGTGTTTGGAACAAATTTAGCTGAATACAGATGGAACCACCACACTAATAGGAGATATCAGGAAAAATTATGAATTGGCAAAAAAGGACAATGTATGAGGCAGTGACACACACTGAGTGCACTATAACCAGACGTGGCTGAAGCACACACTACAGGGTGAGCTTCACTCACACACAGAGACCTTGCAGAAAGCGGTGAACAGCACAGAGAACTGTGCACTAGCACTGGAAGGCACAGCGATTTATAAAGTAGCTTGGGTAAAGCAGAATAGACCAAATAGGTAGCTTAAACTGTCCCTCAGAACAACAGCATCCTATCCCTAACTGAATTCACAGCAGAGTGAGCTCAAAATGGCGGCGGCGGCTTTTATAGTGCATCATGACATCATTTCAGCAGTCAATCACAGCCATGCCATTAGTTAAGATGCCTACATGCCTAACAGGATGTGCCCACACTTCTTAGGATCCTCATTGGCTGAATAAAATGAAAATGGCTCATTGCATTATGGGAACTTCCGATTCCGGTATACGATATTGCAAAAGTATCGGAATTAAGTATCGGAATTCCGATACCGCGAATATCGGCCGATACCCGATATTTCAGTATCGAAATGCTCAACACTAGTGAGGAGTTGAAGTGAGGACGTCGACGAGAGAGGAGCTGGGGACTGGAGCTGCGCGGCAGTTCACCCCAGAAGGAACCAACACAGAGGAACCGGACACGGGAGTCCGAGGCTGTGGGGCACTGAAGGCCCAGCAGCAGAAACTGGAGAGCAGGAAACTGCAGGTCTCCTGGCCTCACTAGACGCCCGGAGGCTCAGCAGCACCGCAGGGCCCAGCACCGCCACGTGGGAGCGACGCATCAGCAAGGCCCGAGCTGTCTGCCATATGGGTGAGCACAAAGACGCTTCACTCAGGGACGAGGGCCACCGCACAGCTACAAGCAGCAGGGTCAAAGAGATTAATGGAAAGGGAAGGCCTCCAACTTCACCTGGTGAGGTGGATTCCTTACTTGCTTCCAGGCTGCCCTGACTTCCACTTCTAGCCAGTACTCTAGTCCCGGTTTGCCTAATCACCACCAGTAAAGATAAGAGGAAACCGCCATTAAGTTGTGGACTGATTATTGCTGTGCCATCAACCCCTGCACTACAACACCCAGCATCACCTATAACATCTACACTGCCCTGGAGCTAAGCTCTACCTGTGGAGAGCCAAACTAGTTTTGCTGCACTAACATCAGCCCCAGAGGACCTGCTCCGCAGCAGCGACTCCCTTTAGCCGCATATATCAGGTGGCGTCATGAACTTTGTTCATAAAAACTTTAAAATCCCCTTTTTACTGACCGTCCTTGGTCACGGACCGGGTTACCGCCACTGTGACATCTCCCCTAGCAACGACCGGCCCGGCACCGAGTACCCCACAGCCCAGGGGGCACGTCATATGCACCCCATAAATTGTTAATTGGGTTGTACAAGACTTCTGATATTAAGATAGGCCATCAATTGTTATTGGTGGGGGTCCAACATCACCAGCAATCAGCTGAAAGCCATGTCCAAGCTAAGTGATATAAGAGCTGAATACAGCAGTATCGTACATTGCTTGGTCAACATCACTCTATTTTTCCATTGACCGATGACAGATCTGAATAGGGGCTCATTTTTGTGGAGTGAGTTGAAGCTTTTATTTGTGCCATTTGGCCATTTGGGAGCACATTAACATTTTTAATCACTTTTTCTTCCTATTTTGAGGAAACATAATGAACAAAGAAGCAGCAATTCAGGAACTGTCTTCAGTTTTTTTACTTCGTTTTGTGCTGTTCACAGTTGCGTAAAAGTGATAAGGCGACCTTATTCTTCAGGTCAGTGCGAATACAGCTATGCCAGGGTTATATAGCATTTTTTAGGATTTGCTATTCTTGCACACTAAACACTTTTGTACAATTTTTTGTTTTGCATCACTTTATTTTGAGAGCTATAACCTTACTAACCTTTTTATTTTTCCACCAAAAGCTGTAATAAGGACTTTTTTTGCAAGATGAGTTGAAATTTTTATTTGTACCTTTTTGGACAACATAACATTTTTTTTTTTTTTTCTATTTTTGGGTGTCAGAGTGAACAAAAATCAGCAATTCATTAATTGCTTACATATTTTTAATGTAATTTACCATGCAGTAAAAGTAATTAGAACACTTTTTTCTGTGGGTAAATATGATCACAGTGATACCACACAAATATAGTTTTTTTCATTTTCTAATTTTTCTATACTAAAAACAATTTTTTACAAACAGCAAGTTGATTTTGCATTTCCATATTTTAATAGGTATAACTTTTTTTTTTTTCAGACAGAGCCATATCAGGGCTTGTTTTTTGTGGACCAGAATGACAATTTCAGCAATAATGTTTTTTATTAGGGATGAGCAAGCACTAAAATGCTTGGATGCTCGATACTTGAACTGAGCAATTTCTAATGCCCGGATGCTTGTTTTGAGTAACAAGTTTAATGGGAGTCAATGGGAAATCCGAGCATTTTTCCTGCAGACCCTACAAGGAGGTCTGGGAGGCACTAAAAATGTTAAAATGGATGGAAAATGTACTGAATGGAAGGAGAAAGGCATACGGAAGACCCCTGGAAGCATCTCTGACTCTCGGATTGCTGCTGAGAACAATGGTGTCACACTTTTACTCCACTTTAAGGACTGACAATAAAACATTCAAAATTGAAGAGTAATTGGAGTTTACAGGAAAAAAAATTTCAAGAAATATTCTTTCCTGTATAATGACTTGTATATATGGAAAAATGTAAAAAGGATTTTAAAAAAATAAGGAAACCAAAATTAAAATTTTTATTAAAACATTGGAAATTTCAGTGTAATTTATGAAGGAAGCAAGAACTGCCAAAAATTAGCTGGAAGAGGGATTCAGACATACCCTGTATTAGACATAAAGGAGAGCCTTGTACACATTCTGTTAAAATTGTCATGAAGTGGTACTCCTAGACTCATAAAGGTTATGCACTAAGTGCTGGGACAAGTTTTTGGTGATCGTGCCTCAGAATGTGCAAGGACAGGTACAGGGCGGGAGGCATCTGTACCAGTATCATGGACAGGGGATTAGGAAGCACCTAGCACAGGGAAAGAGGCAGCGGTGTCACCTAGTGGCACCAATCATGGACCCAGGCATCCCATGTACCTGATCATCCTGGTGGTGGTTAGGCTCTTAGTAGTCAGGCCCCTGCTGATCTTGGCATGGCACAGGTTGACCATTTTTTTGTCTCAGAACTATCTTTAAAAAATTTCCAGACTAGGGAACACCTACTGTAACTCTTTGACAGAGAAATTCATGAGTGTTGGTGCTCTGCAGAACAGTAGCCTACCTTCTTAATCTGGTTACCTTATTGCCTCTTCCTGCCTGTTTTTGGTGATGCCAATCCCTCCCCCTCCGCACTTATGGCCGGGCTCTGTATGCCAACTTCCCTGGTTGGGTTGGTGATTTTGTCATCCACCACCTCATCTTCCATCGCTGCACCCTGGTCCTCCTGACTTGGTGACTTAACAAAAACCTGAATTATCGGCAACTGTGTCTCATCATTATCTACTTCCTTATACAAAATTTGCCGTTCTTCTTGTTACCGTGGCTGCTCTAATTTTTCTGCATCACTAAACAGAATCTCCTCCTGTCCCTCTTGGAACATGCAGGGTGAGAGGTCACAATCAAGAAATTATGTTGTAAAGAGCTCCTCGGTGTGTCCTAGTGTGGGATCACTGCTGTCCTGGGACTCAACATGGTGGAAGGAAGGGGGATCAGGGTGAGGATTATGTAATCCAGACTGTTGGCTGGTGAGACTGGACCATGTGGAAGACTGGGTGGTGCTGGCAATCATGCTGAAAGCATCATCTGCTATCCAACCGACCACCTGTTCGCACTCGTCTGGCTTCAGAAGTGGTCTCCTGTGCCTCCCTGCAAAGTGGGACAGGAATGTGTTTCGTGGATAAGCGTGTTTCTTGTGCTAAAGCAACAGGCATAGTTGCACCTGCCCCATGTCCTCCGCATCTGCATGCACCATCATCAGCACTTCCACTTCCCCATCCCTTACCGCATGCCTTACGCATTTTCTAATTGCTAGGTCTCTGGAAACAAATATTAATTTATTTATTGAAACTACATTTTTTTAATGAACCAAAAAATATGGTCAACTGTAGCAGACTGAGTGCTTTTTTAAACCACTGTAATTTTACATAGAGCATGTTAAACTGTATAGATGACAATAGTCAATTTTTGGAACCAAAAAATGTGGTCAACTGTAATAGGACAAGCCGTTTTTAAACATTTTTAAACCACAGTAATTTTACACAGAGCACATTAAACTGCATGGATGACAATAGTCAATTTTTGGAACCAAAACATTTGGTCAACTGTAGCAGGCCAAGTGGTTTTTAAAAATTTAAAACCATCGTAATTTTACACAGAGCATGTTAAACTGTATGGATGACTAAATGAATCCTGAAAAAAAAATTTAATTGTTTTTTGGAGTTTTATATACCACCGTAATATAACACTAACCATGTTAAACTCTATGGATGACTAATTGAATCCAGAAAAAAATTTGAATTTTTTTTTTAGTTTTATATACCACCGTAATGTATGGATGATAATATAGTCAATTTTTTTACCTCCCAAAAAAGAATGTGGTCACGTGCAGCAGCTACATATTTAGCAATGGACTGCAAAGCCCTAAGCCCTGCCTAGAAGCTGTATTCTGCCACTCTCCCTGCTCCTGCAACTGCCCCTAAGCTAAATGAAAAATGTATCTGATAAAAACAGAAAAGCACAGGATTAGCTCTTAGAAGGACTGATAGTACGATGGTTCAGCATCAGCATCACTATCACCACTAGAGGACTCTGATAAATTAAACTGTGCACACACAGGCATGGATAACTGCTTTCTCCCTCCATCACAACTGTCTCTGAGCTGTGAAATGGTGTCAGTGTGCCGAGCATGGTGGCGCCTGTCCTTTTACAGCTTCTGATGAGGTAATGCGGCCAGCCCATCACAGAAATGCTACTACCAAGATGGCTACGGTATTACAGTGACTGGCAGCCAATCCCCGCATGATTATTGGCTGTGCAACAGGGGCCAAACATGTGGGGCAGGAATTCGAGCTTCAAATTCTAGCACCAGCCAATGATTGTCGAGTGCCAAGCACATCCGAGCACCCAGATACTCGAGTGATATCCGAGTACCATTGAGAACTTCACTCATCCTTACTTTTTATATGTATGACTTTTTGATCTCTTTTAATTCCATATTTTTAAGTTACACAATTCTGAAAAAGTCATATTTTTGGAGAGTTTATGTTTTTATTATGTTTGCTATATGGGATACAGTACATAAAAGGGCTGTTTAATAGATTGGGTTGATACACGTAGGGCCATACTATGCATATTATGTGTCCTTTTTATGCTTAGTTTTTACAGAAAAACAGTGTTTTAAGTTCTGAAACATTTTTCAGTTTGTTTATTTTGTAGTTTTTAAAAGTGTTTATTTCATATGTCAGGCTATGCTTATGACAGGGCCTTACAGGCCACCATAGCTGAGTAATAATGGGGTAATTACTAGTGATGAGCGAGCACTAAAATGCTCGGGTGCTCGAAGCTTGGGTCGAGCACATTGGAATACTCGGGTGCTCGACCTGAGCAACGAGCCCAATGTAAGTCTATGGGAAACTCGAGCATTTTTCTCGTGGTCCCCCCCCCCCCCGGCAGTCTGCAGAAGGTTAAAAATTGCCCAAATCGATGGGAACGGTGCTCAATTAAATGTCAGGCAGGCAGAATATATAGGCAGACAGGCAGGCAGGGTATATAGGAGTGTGCATGAAAAACATAGCAGGGCACTTGGAACACACTAGTGCCCTCCGATTTTCATGCACCCGTCTCTATAAAAAAGCCGGCCGGCAATTCATCAGCGGCATACAGCGGTACCCGACAATTTAGAACAGAAAGAATAGAGCATCACACATAGATTAGATAGATAGAAACATGTCAGTCACATATACAGTACTGACTAAAAGTTTGGACACACCTTCTCATTTAAAGGTTTTTCTGTATTTTCATGACTATGAAAACTGTACATTCACACTGAAGGCATCAAAACTATGAATTAACACATGTGGAATTATACACTTAAAAAAAAAGTGTGAAACAACTGAAAATATGTCTTATATTCTAGGTTCTTCAAAGTAGCCACCTTTTGCTTTGATGACTGCTTTGCACACTCTTGGCATTCTCTTGATGAGCTTCAAGAGGTAGTCACCGGAAATGGTCTTCCAACAATCTTGAAGTAGTTCCCAGAGATGCTTAGCACTTGTTGGCCCTTTTGCCTTCACTCTGCGGTCCAGCTCACCCCAAACCATCTCAATTGGGTTCACGTCTGATGACTATGGAGGCCAGGTCATCTGGCATAGCACCCCATCACTCTCCCTCTTGGTCAAATAGCCCTTACACAGCCTGGAGGTGTGTTTGGGGTCATTGTCCTGTTGAAAAATAAATGATGGTCCAACTAAACGCAAACTGGATGGAATGGCATGCCGCTGCAAGATGCTGTGGTAGCCATGCTGGTTGGTTACTGTACTTGTTATTTAGTGTTAAAATAAAGGATTTTTTTTTATAAACATAATAGTGTTTTTGTCTCTTTAAAAAAGCCGGCCGGCAATTCATCAGCAGCATACATCGGTACCCGACAATTTAGAACAGAAAGAATAGAGCATCACACATAGATTAGATAGATAGAAACATGTCAGTCACATATATAATAAGTACAGTGATAGTGTTGATTACTGTACTTGTCATTTAGTGTTAAAATAAAGGATTTATTAAAAAAAAAATTGGTGTGGGGTTCCCCGTAATTTTAGCCTTTAGCGGAGGTTAAGCAGACGGCTGTGGCAGATTTTTGAAGCCTGGGAAGAGGCTAATACCCACGGAGCTTCCCGGGCTACTAATATCAGCCCCCAGCTGAATACCTAGCCTTTGCTAGCTATTAAAATGGGGGACCCCCCAAAAGATGACGTGGGGTCCCCCCTATTTTAATAGCTAGCAAAGGCTAGGCAGACAGCTGGGGGCTGATATTAATAGCCCAGGAAGGGTGCCATGAATATTGGCCCCCTCCCAGGCTAGAAACACCAGCCGTCAGCCGCCCCAGAAATGGCGCATCCATAGGATGTGCCAATTCTGGCACTTAGCCTCTCTCTTCCCACTGTCCTGTAGTGGTGGCTGTGGGGTAATAGGGTTGGGATTGATGTCAGCTTATAATGCCAGCTGACATCAAGCCCAGGTTAGTAATAGAGAGGCGTCTATAAGACACACCCATTATTAACCCCATAGTGAAAGTTAAAAAAAAACACAAACACGCAGAATAAAGTCCTTTAATTGAAATAAAGACACAATTCTTTAATGTTCTAAATTAAACATTACTTACCATTACACCCATTCCAGCTGAAGCCAACGATCTCCTGCAATAAAAGTAAAATAATAACCAACCTCATCCTTACCTTTCCATGGTTCCCAGGACGGCTTCAGCTCTGCTACATTGACATGACAGGCTGGATCGCAGCAGAACACTGCCATCCAGCTTGCCATGCCGTGCCGCAGACACAGAGAGGCTCCCCAGTGAAGCTCCTCAGTGTCTGGCTGTGACGGCATCCAGATGAGCCGAGTTCATGTCCAATGGACTGAGCTCACCTCATGCACGTCACTGACAGTGTGGGAGAATTCTCCTGCGCATGCGGTGCCGGCAAATGACGTCACCGCTTGAGCACGAGAATTCTCCCACGCTGGAACGTCATTGAGATGGCAGGCTGGATGGTAGCAGAACGCTGCCATCCAGCATGCCATCCTTCAGAGACACTGCGGAGCGCAGGCAATGTCTCTGAAGGATGACAAGCTGTCTGGCAGCGTTCTGACGGCTGGTGGCTGATGGCTGGTGTTTCTAGCCTGGGGGGGGCAATATTCATGGCACCCTTCCTGGGCTATTAATATCAGCCCCCAGCTGTCTGCCTAGCCTTTGCTAGCTATTAAAATAGGGGGGACCCCACATCATATTTTTGGCGGGTCCACCATTTTAATAGCTAGTAAAGGCTAGGTATTCAGCTGGGGGCTGATATTAGTAGCCTGGGAAGCTCTATGGGTATTACCCCCTTCCCAGACTTCAAACATCTGTCCCAGCCATCTGCTTAACCTCCGCTAGAGACTAAAATTACGGGGAACCCCACGCCATTTTTTTTTTTAATAAATCCTTTATTTTAACACTAAATTACAAGTACAGTAACCAACACTGTCACTGTACTTATTATATATGTGACTGACATGTTTCTATCTATCTAATCTATGTGTGATGCTCTATTCTTTCTGTTCTAAATTGTCAGGTATTGGTTTATGCCGCTGATGAATTGCCGGCCGGCTTTTTTAAAGAGATGGGTGCATGAAAATCGGAGGGCACTAGTGTGTTCCAAGTGCCCTGCTATCTTTTTCATGCATCCTCCTATATACCCTGCCTGCCTGTCTGCCTATATATTCTGCCTGCCTAATGTTTAATTGAGCACTGTTCCCATCGATTTGGGAAATTGTTGACCTTCTGCAGACCGCAGGGGGGGACTGCCAAAAAAATGCTCGAGTTTCCCATAGACTTACATTGGGCTTGTTGCTCGGATCGAGCACCCGAGCTTCGAGCAACCGAGCATTTTAGTGCTCGCTCATCACTATTTCTTACACCTTACTTTATGTGCTGCTTATTTTTTACTCTTCAGTTAGGCCTTTATAGTTTTTTCAGGCTGTTATAATAGTAATGCTGGTCTTGCACTTTTCTGTCAGCACTCATCTACTATATAATCGGCTTATCGGTTCTGTCTGTCCGTCCAGGAAATCCGGCGTCACTGATTGGTCCGGCCGCGGCCAATCAGCGACGCGGGATTTCAGAACAAGATGGCGGCCGTTAGCGGCTCATCTGCCACACGGAGGTCAGCGGCAATGCAGCCGGGAGATGACCGGCACTAGCCGGTCATCTCCCGTCTGCTTGCAGCAGAAGCTCCCCGACCGGCGGCCTAGGTGGCGCTGCTCCCTGGTCCTCCCTTCACACTTGCCATAGGGAGATCAGTGGCCCTAGCCGCTGATCTCCCGACGGTAGCCGCATGGAGGTCAGCAGCGATGCAGCCGGGAGACGACCGGCACATCTCCCGGCTGCTCACAGCGGAAGTACCCGCACAGGCAGCACCGCTCCCGGCCGGCCGCGACCAATCAGCGATACTGTTACCAAATTTAAACAAAGTAGTGCACAACCCATTTAAACACTGCTTCACTGATTAGTTGTGCCCGGTCGGCCGCATACATATTCTAGAATACTCGATGCGTCAGAATCAGGCCACCATCTAGAATATTATAATAATGTACCTGCCTGTTAAATAGATCTGCACTTTAATATTCATGTACTTAATTATGTATTTTTTTATCCATTTATCTTATTTAACCGTTAAACAGCACATTGTTGGTTCATTCATCAATTGTCTGTCTCTTGTGTGACGGTGTATTTGTTTGGGATTATCCTCTTCTTTCATTTTTGCACATTTTTTAACCTTATAAACCAATATATGTATTTTTATCATTGTGTCCTGCTCATTACTCTTTGGCTTTGTTTTTTTGTGATGATGTACACTATGTACATGTTACACTCTTACATGTTATATGTTGCCATTGCAGTATCTTTAAGTTTTATATAACTCATTCAACTAAGCAATTTGTATTACCACTTCAACCAGATCTGCCAACATATGTACTTCATCTAAATCTCACTTTATAACAAACCTTCTCATAAAAGTGAGTCCCTATAAGAAAATTTCTTTTTACCAAATAAAATTGCAGAAGGCATGAGCATAATGTTAAGACACTATTTATGTGAGCAGCTTCTTACAGTCGATATTTATGGCGCACTCTCTGACAACCACCATTGGGGACACACTTGGCGGGGATTTTCTAAGTGGCAACTGGGAAGCATATTTTAATGTAGATGCATGCATGCATGCATGCATGCAATGGTTGTAGGGTTGCAGCTGACATTTTATTGGGTTACTACAGCATCTAAAACATGTGCGTGTATTTGTGTTGCCAAAGAGTGTGTGTTTGTCTGGCCAGGAAAGGGATAATATGTGTTACTAGACAAACAAACATGTAGATGGAAGATACCTTTGCTATGGCTTGGGCAAGATGTTGACTAAAATCATAAAAAATGTCTATGATGAGTAAATGTATTGCTGTATTATGTTAGAAAACTAAAAAGTAGATAAATAAAAGTAATTGTTAAGGGCTCATCTGGTAGATTTTCCAAGCTGCAAGAAAGAATAAACAATATGGCCCGAAGGTCATGACACAGTGGCTAGGACTAGCCGGATGAGATGAGAAAAAGTGAGGACCAGGGCAGCAGGCAGAAAAGTAAAGCAGGGTACACCAGAAGACACAAGGCTAGGAGTGACTCACACAGAAACTGAAGTGGTATAGTCAATTCAGGACTTACAGCAGTGTTTTTAGTTTGAACAAGTGCAGAGTTTAGTAATTGTTATGCTTACAGCAGATGAAGCGTTAATAAGCAAACAAATGAATAGACAACATCAGCAGGGATGAACAGGAAAGCGTGTTTGTCAAGAAAATACAGTCTAATGCAGCAGCATTTGTAATATGAACAAGTCCAGAGAAGAGTTTATTATGCTTACAGCAGATGAAGGGAAATCTGTAGGTCTCAGCTAGGAAGTAAATACAGATTAGAAATTATTGCCGACTAAGAAAACTCATGAGACAAACTCTAAGGCACAGGGCAACTAAACACAAAGCTTACTTAATGCTCAGAAAAAAAACATGGCTGTCAGAATCAGACTTAAAAGGCATTGGGGGATAATGTCACTGGAATTTACTGGGCAACTTGTAAAAAATAGCGTGGATCACAGCAAAGGGTGGCAACCACAGGGGGAAGGTGAGACGTATGAGTGACAGAATCAGACTAAAATCACACAGTGTGTCTATGCATTTTCTTACCACCAGAAATATCCAAAGTGACTGCTATTTATGGTAATAGTGACAGGAAGACAAGAACAGTTTGGTGGAGATATAAATAAACTACTCTCACAGCTGGAAACTGAGTATATTGATAGGTCAGACATTTTATCACCAAAAGAATTAAATGTACACTTGAACTGTTTTATAAGATAATGAGATATGTGGATATTATGTATTTTATAGCCTCACAGAATATTATACTTTTTTGAGTTTTTTTTTTAATGTATTTAGATTTTTAACAATCTGTAATTAGTAAACACAGATAAATGTGAGGGAATCTGTGACACCTGATGAAACTGAAAAGCTATCTAGTAGGGGTTTGCATATGCTGTCCTGACTGTTTTATGTATAGGTATATTATTAAAAGAAAACATTAGTATCAGTAGCTTAGCCTTCGGGTGACAGAGGGTGTGGTCACCCCAGCCCTGTGCTCAGAGGGGCTAGCCCAGAGCTACAATTAATACAGCGTGAGGACTACTGTGGAGGTCATCATACTGTGTTTTGAAGGAGTAGTAAGGATATTATACTGTGTATAGGTGATCTGTGGGCCCATCATACCATGTACATGGGGGACTCATGGGACATTATTAAATGTTAAGTGGGCACTTAAGCTTTATTGTTATTGAGGCACTCACAGTATTGTGACCATCAAAGGTGCACATGGGGGCATTATTGCTTTCCAGGGGCAAAATGTGGAAACTTTTCAAGGGCGCTTGCATAGGGCATTAATATTTTCCAGGGGACAATTTTACCATCACGAAGGCATAAAGGGGGTATTTTACTTTGAAGGGGCACAGTGGTAGGCATTATTATGTGGAACAGTAAAAGGATACCTTCTTTTGTGTTTCACAGCAGGTGCGTAATAGGGATACATATGCCAGCAGCAGCTCAGCTTTAGAATGACAGCAGGATGAGGAGTTTGTGCAGGTTCGGAATAGATGGGGATGGTGCTGGAAATGTGAGAAGTCAAATGTGCCATTGTTGTAATCTCTGCAGACGAGTCGTGCCTGGAGAAGTTATCATGTCGATCTGGGTAAGATAGAAAAGATAGGAAAAGTGAACAACTCCATCAGAAAGAACGTCAGCTGTAAGTCACTATCTATAATTGTATTGTAATATATGTTCTGAAGGATTGGTGTCTATGACTGTATGGTTACCATATGGGGGTAAAATCAATGTTGCTCTTTTATAGAGATTTATTTTCAGTAGCAGTCTGATCATTTCCTGAGGTTCCACTGTACCCACAATTAGGCCTCACCAACATAGTTGTGGTCAGGGTTACCTGGTTAGGGCCCCCCTCAGATGTCCCCCCTTGCCGAGCTAAACTACTAGCTAGTGATGGGCAAGCACTAAAATGCTCGGGTGTTCGATGCTCGGGTCGAGAACATTGGAATACTCTGGTGCTCGACCTGAGCAACGAGCCCAATGTAAGTCTATAAGAAACTCGAGCATTTTTCAGGCGGCTCCTCCCGGCGGTCTGCAGAGAGCCTAAAAATTGCCCAAATCGATGGGAACAGTGCTCAAATGACATGGGGACAGCATGAGAAAGATCTCTGGAAGCATTTATGACTCCCAGGGCACTTCTGTCAACAATGTTATCAGAGGTATTACGCCACTATTACGGACTCACAATAAAACATACAAAAATTAAATCAAAATGGATTTTCCTGGGAAATATGTTAAGGAACATCCTTTCCAGGGTAATGACTTGTATATAAAGCAAAATAAATATGCAAAAACAAAAATGCTCCTCCACACCTTGGGCTATGTTCACACGTAGCGTTTTTGATGCTTTTTTTCACTTTTGCATTGCTTTCAACAGTGACAAATGCATTCACCAGGAAATGTCATTTTAACATTTTACAACCTTATCTGGCCATGTGGTGTGTGAGATATCATCAGACACATCGTGTTTCATTTATGAAGGAGGGACTCTGAAAGTCACAAAGCCTATTTTTATAGGGGCCTCAGGTGGGGTTTACTATTGTTAAAGGGCCAGCAGTCGGACCTCACTATTGTTAGAGAGCCATCAGCCGGCTATGTTTTATTGTTCCCATTACTAAAGAGTGTGTCTCTTACACTGTTATTGACTATGTAGTGAGTAGCAGGGCTGCCCAAAATTTGGACGCACTCCAATACCCCTTTGAAGAGACTTAGAGGAGGGCCTCCTGAAACCAATGTTCCCATTATTAGGAAGTAGGTCTCCCATTGTGTTGGCCTATGCAGTGAATGCAAGGGTTGGCAAAAATTTGGAGGCACTCCAATGCCCCATGGAAGAGAGATTGAGATCAGAGGGCATCCTGAAAACAATGTTCCCATTTTTAGGAAGTGGGTCTCCCATTGTGCATGCCTATGCATTGAATGCTGTAGCATCGGCGATCCTCTCACCACTGCGGTCCAGGTCCGGCGTCCTCCCGCTTCTCTGCTGCTGTGGCACGCACCGTGCGCAGCTTCCTGGGCACTGTGCTTAGGGCGCGCGCTCCCTCCCTCTTAAAGGAACCACGCGCGCAGTCCTAAAGAGTCACTGGCCAATGGCCGGAGGACTTCTCCTATATAAGGCACCTGCTCTAAAATGGAGGTGCCTGTGCAAGGTTGTTGTTCTGTGTGCTAACACTTGCTTCAGCCCTCAGGTCCCACTGCCTCTCAGTCCTGCTCGCCAGTCTGTCTACAGTCCAGCCCGCCAGCCTGTATATAGTTACCTGGAAGCACCTGCCTGTTACCTGCCATGCCCGCCAGCCTGCTTATCTGAAAGCACCTGTCTGTTACCTGTAGTGCCTGCCAGCCTGCCTACCTGGAGCACCTGCCAGTTACCTGTCATGCTTGCCAGCCAGCCAGCCTACCTGGAGCACCTGCCTGTTACCTGTCGTGTCTGCCAGCTCGCCTACCCGGAGCACCCATCTGGCTTTCTGCCGAACCAGCCTGCTTATCTACTCAGACCACCCATCAGCTCATCCGCTGTACCGGTCAGTTCCTCCCATATGACCCATGAGAGTCACCTGCTCTCACACAAGGTCAGTCCCAGAGTGGCACCTGGTCCCCCTGCTCGTTCCCTCCCTGGTTCATGGAGTCGATTGAGTCACCGTGCGACCTTGGTCAGGCCGAGTAGACACTTAATCACGGCCCTCTTGTCCCTCCTTGCATTGAAGCACAGAGGTTCCACCACCCGAACCCGTAACAGTTTGCACAGGCCATGGAACCCGGTGGCTTCCAGGCTCCTTCACTCTCTGACCTGTACCAGGAGGTCTCACGTCAGAGATCCCAACAGGAGACTATCCTGTCCTATCTGCGGACTGTCAACTCCCGCCTGGACACGCTGTCCACCCCATCTGTGTCCGTCTCTAGCCGAGCGGCACCCGCTCCGGCGGCACCTTAACCTACTGGTGCTATGGTATCCGGCTCTGGACCCCGGCAGTCTGCGCCTCCACGTTTTGGTGGTGATCCCGTCTAATGTCGGGGCACCTTAAATCAGTGCACGCTGCACTTTGAACTACTGGCACATCAGTTCCCCTCCAACCGGGCCAAGGTGGCGTTCAACAAGTCCCACCTCACCGGGGAGGCATTGGCATGGCTAAACCCTCTGTTGGAAAGAGCGGATCCCCTGGTGTCTGATCTTCCGGCTTTCCTCGCTGCCTTCCGGAAGGTCTTCGATGAGCCCAGCTGAAAATCTTCTACTGCCTCCTCACTTCTCCATCTCCGCCAAGGGAGTCTCTGCGTGGGCCAGTATGCCATACATTTTCGAACCATCGCATCTGGGCTTGCCTGAAACAACGAGGCCCTGGTGTCCACCTTCTGGGAGGGTTTTTCCGGACGGATCAAGGATGAGCTAGCCGGTCGAGACATCCCTTCCACCCTGGACGACCTGGTGTCTTTAGCTACCCGGATTGACATCCGCTTTCTGGAACGTACTAAGGAGACTACCCGGGAGAGATGATTTCCGTGTTTCGCTCCTGTATTCCAAAAGCCAGCCTCGCAACCAGCAATTCCCCGGACATGTTCGCCTGAGCCCATGCAAATTGACCAAACCAGGATGGTCAAGTCTCGCCAGGAGACGCGCCGAGCCGAGGGGAGTTGCTTCTACTGTGGCAGTAAAGAGCATCTGATCCGTTCCTGCCCGGTGAGGCCGGAAAACTCCAGTGTCTAGGACCGCTCGGAGAGGTCATCCTAGGCAAGAGTAAATCCTCTCTGTCCTTGACTCTGTCTGTTTCTATTTCCAGTGGTGAGACCCGCTTCTTCGAGATTGCCCATCTGGATTCCGGAGCCACTGGGAATCTCGTTCAACAGGCAGTTGTGGAGCAGTATCAGATTCCTACTGTACGCCTGGCTGAACCGTTGGCGGTTGCCTCCGTGGATGGGAGGTTTCTTCCGGAGACCATCTTACTCGTTACAGAGCCTGTAACCATTCAGGTGGGAATGCTGCACTCGGAGAAGATCTCCTTTCATGTGCTGTCCGGTCTCTCTCACTCCCTCTTGCTTGGTCTACCCTGGTTACAAAGACATGAGCCCGTCCTGAATTGGAGATCTGGTAAAGTGCTCCATTGGGGTCAGGAATGCCATGAGTCCTGTCTGGTTCCGGATCGTCCAGCTCGACCCCCGTCAACTCCGGCTAATCTATCTGGTCTGCCGGCACACTACTGGTCCTATGCGGATGTCTACAACAAAAAGGAAGCAGAGACACTACCAACTCATAGGCCATATGATTGCCCCATCGACCTGGTACCTGGCGCTTCTCCTCCCCATGGGCGTATCTACCCCTTGTCGCTGGCTGAGACCCGGGCCATGTCTGAGTACATAGAGGAGAATCTTGCTAGGGGATTAATCCAGAAATTCACCTCTCCGACAGGTGCAGGGTTCTTCTTTGTCAAGAAGAAAAATGGCTCCCTACATCCCTGTATCGATTACAGGGGTCTTAACCAGATTACCATCAAAAATAAGTACCCCCTGCCTCTCATGTCGGATCTGTTCGACTGCCTTAAAGGCGTGAAGATCTTCACTAAGCTCCATCTTTGTGGGGCATATAATTTGATCCGGATCCGCCAGGGAGACCAGTGGAAGACGGCATTCAACACCCGGGATGGTCACTACGAGTACCGCGTGATGCCCTTTGGTCTCTGTAATGCTACAGCCGTCTTCCAGGGGCTGGTTAACGACATCTTCCGTGATCTTCTGTGATCTTCTGTATTCTTCCGTAGTGGTATATTTTGGTCTTCTATCCAGATCTGCCCTCACACCGGAGGGATGTTCATCAGGTTCTGCTAAGGCTCCGACAGTATCGCCTATACACTAAGTTCAAGAAATTCCTCTTTGAGCAGACCTCCCTACCGTACCTGGGCTATATTATCTCCGAGACTGGTCTGCAGATGGATCCCGAGAAGGTCTCTGCCGTCTTAAAGTTGCCCCGTCCGGAGGCGTTGAAGGCGATTCAGCGATTCCTGGGCTTCGCAAGTTATTACCGCCTCTTAATTACTCATTTCTCCTCCAGGATGCTCACCCGTAAAGGAGCAAATCCCAAGAAATGGACTTCCGAAGAGGAGGAGGGCTTCATCTCCCTGAAACAAGCCTTCTCTTCCGCCCCTGTGCTAGTGTTGAGCCACCCCCGTAGTGTTCGAGTTCAGTTCGGTTCGTCGAACACCCGTGTGTTCGCCGAACTGTTCGTCGAACTGTTCGTCGAACACCTTCGAACACCGTTAAAACCAATGGCAGGCAAACAAAAACACATAGAAACACATAGAAAACACCTTCAAAGGTGTCCAAAAGCTGACAAACTGCTCAGAAGACACAACTAACACATGGAAAAGTGACAAGTACATATAGTCATGCGAAAAGAAAAGAGGTGGAGGAGTAAAAGGAGGGGGAGACACAGATATAGGCATGTCATGCCCTTCTAAAATCCAAAAAGTGAGAAGCCGACACGTTCAGTCCGCTCCTGCCCGTGCCACCTCCGCGTCGCCGGGTTTGTGCCAGAGCCGCGGTGAACCCTGACGGCCAGCCCCCCTCTCCCAATACTGGTGCCTGTCCGCTGGTGGGTCGAGCGAGCCCCCCTGTGGTGGAGGCAGCTCTAAGCTTTTTAATTTAAATTGTCTCTCTAATTTGAATGAATACACTTTAAATCCATTTACAAGGATCTATTGGAGGGCAAGTCTCATGCCAGCAGCCGCGTAATTCCAGCTCCAGTAGCGTCCACTAAAGCTGCTGCAGTTAAAAAGCTTTTATAAGGATCGAGCTCGGCTGTCCACCGCAAGGCATCCTACTGCCAGTCCCAGCCCCTATGCCTTGGGGTGCCTCCTGATGCTCTTCACTGAGTATCCCGTGGACCCGAAGCATTTCCTTTGAAAAAATTAAGTGTCCAAACTACAGGTGGTGTAGCTTGCTTAACAGCCGGGATAATCCGCTGACTAGCAGACACTGCTACTAGGCACAAAGTATTTCCTGGGCTAGATGCAGTTAAAAATTTGTAATTAGATACTCTCGTTGGATGCTGAGAAAGCATTCCATAGAGTCTCCTGGCATGCCATATATGATTCTCTTAAAAAGCTTGGGGTAGGAGTCTAGGGGACCCTTTTATAGCCAAAATCACGGCCCTGTATCGCAATACGTCACCTAGGCTGAAGATAAATGGAACTGTAGCACCCTGAGGGCTCGGTTGCTACAGAGGTATTGCACCTCACCCAGAGGTGTGATATCTCACTCTCAGGTAAGGATGTAGTGTGGATCAGGACCCGACACGTGCATGCATTACACCACATTGCCATGGGGCAGGGCGACCAATATGCCCCTGAGATGGGCACGACAGTCCCTGTCCCTGGCTGGAGTGGGGGGAGGGAACACTGAGGAAGGGGAACCCTGTAGTGCAGGAGCAGGGAGGAAGCAGTTCCTGGGTGCATTGAGAAGGGAGTATAAAAGGTGGGCACCATCTTAGTTCAGTGCAGAGAAGTCTGAGCAGAAGTGGCAGGGAGCAGGGGCTCTGCATGAGCTCTGCTCCGGAGGCGGGCCTAGTAACAGAGGCCCAGGCCTGGAAGAGGGAGAAGGAAGGAAGAGGAGCGGAGAAGGCTCCAGGAACGAGGAACAAAGGAATCCCAGGGGTGCGGACGGGCGAGTCGCCACCGCACGCCCGAATCCACCTGCGTGGAGGGGTCAGGCCAAAGGGGGAGACCGGTCCCCGAAATTAGTCGAGGCAGGAAATGACCCTCAGCTAGAAACAGGAGGCTGTGACATTTTATGTGGCGCAGCCCCTCGCTACACCCGCTTGGAAGGCACCACATAGGGTCAGGGAAACTGGCGCCAAGTTTACCAAGAGGAGGCCCGAGGCAGCCGGACAGAAGGGTTTGTAAGAAAGGCCAGACAAAGGACACACAAAGGGGGTCCTGTGAAGCGCTCCAAAGTTATCTGGGAGTTGTCTGAGCCCCTCACCTGGTGAGCACAGTACGACGTGGGCAGCCGTTACCTGCAGACGTGGTCTGGATAATAAGAACTGTGAGTAAAGGCCCTGGACTGCATCACTGACTCCGTGTCGTTACTGCTGCTGCCCTGCACCATCACCCCCATCCTCCGCATACACTGCCCTGAGGCTATACTCCTCCCGTGGGGAGTTATGCTACGCTCTGCTGCACCCACAACACCAGCCTCAGCGGTCTGCCCTGGAGCGGCGGTTCACTCTGACCGCAATCCACGGGTGGCATAGTCGGACATTTAAACATCAAAACCACATAAATAGTTCCGCCACTGGTTTGACCGCCCTGAGCCACGGAACCGGGTTGCCGCCACGGAGACTACAACCACCAGCATCCACCAAAAAGGGTCCGGCTCCGGGTGTCCCAAGGCCCAGGGGGCGCGTCAGAACATTTTCATCACCTTTCACAATCACCAATGGGGCAAGGCAGGGATGTTCTCTGTCCCCTCTCTTATACATCCTAGTGACGGAGCACCTGCTCTCATCAATTCGCCATAACCCCAATATTAGGTGGATTGAGGTGGGAGGCACCGAGTACAAGTGCTCTCTATTTGCTGATGATGTCCTAGTATATATCACTCAATCACATATATCCATCCATGCTGTTATGGCTGAAATAGATCACTTTGTTACATGGTCAAATTTTAAAATCAATGCAGCGAAGTCTGAGGCCCTCGATGTCTCCCTCCCCAAATCCATATAGGATTCCATCCAGTCCAACTTTCCCTTTGCCTGGCCCTCACAGGGTATCAAATACTTAGGAATTCCTATTCATAGAGACCTCTCCCATCTATGTTATCTTAATTTTGGGCCCTTTATTGAACAACTCCATACAGACCACGGTTGGCAAGTTAGAACTGTAAGATTCACTACGTGAACCACTGGTGTTTTGTGGAAAAGCACATGTACACTGTGTTCCGAATTATTATGCAAAAAGTGTTTAGGAGTGATAAGGGAAGAATTTGTTTGTCAGTTAAACTCATTGATGGTGATGTGTGTCAGGGCTCTTTATATCACTGTAAGCAATTGCAGACACCTGTGCTAATTAGTTTGGCTGGTGTGTCCAATGAAAGGCAAGACTACTTAAGAAGGCTGTCTCACATTATTAAGCAGCCTACATTTTCTGCCAAAATGGGAAAGAAAAAGGATGTGTCGGCTGCTGAGAAGCAACAAATTGTGGAGTGTTTAGGTCAAGGCATGACTACAATCAACATTGTGCGATGATCAGGATGAAGTGTCTTGGCAATCAAGAAGTATGTAGCTGATTCACAGTACACACGTGTGCGTGCTGATAAGGGCAAATTGAGGACTCTTTCCTACAGGCAATTACGTCAGGTTGAAAGAGCAGCGGCAAAAGAGCCTTGTCATAGCAGCAGACAAGTTTTTGAAGCTGCTGGTGCCTCCAACGTCCCCCGAACAACAAGATGCAGGGTCCTTCAGAGGTTTGCAGCTGTGCATACGCCATCCTGTCGACCTCCTCTATCCACTTCACACAAGCAGAAACGGCTCCAGTGGGCCAAACATTACATGAAGACTGATTTCAAAACTGTTTTGTTCACGGATGAGTGCCGTGCAGCGCTCGATGGTCCAGATGGATAGAGTGGAGGATGGCTGGTTGATGGACACCCCACGCAAACACGGCTACAGCGCCAACAAGGAGGAGGTGGAGTAATGTTTTGGGCTGGAATCATGGGGAGAGAGATTGTCGGCCCCTTTAGGATCCTGAAGGCGCTAAAGATGAACTCCATAATGTATGTGGATTTTCTCAAACAGCACTTCCTGCCATGGTTCAAGAAGAAGAACCGTGTATTTCACAGCAAGATCATTTTTTTGCATGATAATGCACCATCTCATGCTGCACATAAAACATCTGCATCTCTGGCTGATATGGGCATAAAAGGGGACAAACTTATGGTGTGACCCCCATGCTCCCCTGACCTCTACCCCATTCAGAACCTTTGGAGCATCATTAAAAGGAGTGTCTATGATGGAGGGAGGCAGTTCACATCTAAGCAACAGCTCTGGGAGGGTATTCTGTCCTCATGCAAAACAATTGAAGCAGAAACCATCCAAAACCTGACAAATTCAATGGACGAGAGAGTTCAGAAGCTCCTTTCGAACAAGGGGTCCTATGTGAAAATGTAACATCACCTAGAATAAAGTTTTGAGTTGAAAACTGTTTGATTTCAGTTTCTAACAACCTGCTAATGCTTATAATTTCAAAAATGACCATTATTTTGGTCTTTATTAAACTGAAAAGGTTGATCGAAAAGTTTGGGGGATCTAAGAGTGTGGCAACCCAGTAGTCATGATTACTTGGAATTCTGACAATATGAGGGTCATGCTGCAGGTAGTGCAGCAAGAAGGCACTTATGTGTCTTGCGCATCTCGGAGCCCCAAAATTATTTTCCGGGCTAGATACAGCTAAAAATTATTATTAATTTTAAATCTGGTGAAGCTTTAGTATAGATGGCCTAATAGGATCAGTGCTGCACACTGCTACAAAGCCCAAACTATTTTCCAGTCAAGATACAGATAAACATGATTAGTAATTTTAAATCTGGTGGAGCTTATTATAGATGGCCTAATAGAATCAGTGCTGCACACTGCTACAAAGCCCAAATTATTTTCCAGCCAAGATACAGATAAACATGATTAGTAATTTGAAAGCTTAAAACGGTTGGTAGGGTGATTTTAACCAATCATCAAGCTTTTACTCTCCCCAGGATGACACAGGGGTAGAAAAGTCGTTTCGGATCCATGATTTGTTCATCTTTATGAATGTGAGTCTGTCTACATTATCAGTGGAGAGCTGCGTGCGCTTATCTGTCAGCACACCACCAGCAGCGCTGAACACACGTTCAGACAGAACGCTGGCTGCGGGGCATGGCAAGATCTCCAAGGCGTAAGTGGCTAGCTCCGGCCATTTATCCAGATTGGAAGCCCAAAAAGAGCAAGGGTCCAGTGACACAGTCATGGCTAATGTTTACTTGGAGATACTCCTGTACCATCGTCTCTAGGCGTTGACTATGTGTCAGACTTCTTGTCTCCTGTGGCCTTGCAAAGGATGGGCTAAAAAAGTGGTGAAATCATTCCGCAAAATTGATGTTACCAGCAGATACTGTGGTTCTGTTATGGTTTGAGTGCTGAACACTTGACGGTCCCACGGTTGGCAAGTTGGAACTGTGAGATTCACTACGTGCACCACTGGTATTTTGTGGAAAAGCACATGTAAGATTCTGCAACAGTCTCTGCTGATACTCCTGCATGCGTGCATCCCTCTCTATGGCAGGAATAATTTCTGCAAATTTACTTTTGTACCGGGTATCTAACAGTGTGGCAACCCAGTAGTCAGGATTATTTCTAATTCTCACAATTCGAGGGTCATGTTGCAGGTAGTGCAGCAAGAAGGCACTCATGTGTGTTGCGCATCCAGGAGCACCAAGTCCCTGTTGTGTTGGTGGCGAGGTAACAATCATGCTTCCTTCCTCTGTCCTTTCCCCCCAACCTCGCACAACAGAAATGTGATCAAGGTCTCCCTCATCTGATGAGTCTTCCATCAGTTCGTCCTCCACCTCTTCCTAGGCTCCTGCACCTTCCTCACTAGTTTGGCTGCTACCATGCGCCCTGGTAAAACCATCTCCCCCACCCTCACATGCCTGCCGCCTTGGTGCTGCCGACCGCCTGGACCTTGCAGATGTTAGCCCTTCCGCATACAACTCCTCCTCCTCTACTTCCTCCACCTCCTCTTGTGCCACCACCTGACTCCGAATTCTGTTTAACATGTGCTCCAGCATGTAAATCACCGGAATAGTCATGCTGATAATGGCATCGTCAGCACTAAACATCTTCGTCGCCATTTCAAAACTGTGCAGAAGGGTGCATAGGTCCCTGATCTGAGACCACTCCTCCAGCGTGATTTGCCCCACCTCTGGATCTCGTTGGCCCAGGCTATACGTCAGAACGTATTGCACCAGGGCTTGTCGGTGCTGCCACAGTCGCTGCAACATGTGCAGAGTTGAATTCCACCGGGTAGGCACATCGCATTTTAGCCGGTGAAGTGGCAGGCCCAACGACTTCTGTAGAGATGTAAGTCGCTGAGCTGCGGGATGCGAACGGCGGAAGTGAGCACACAGCGACCGTGCCCTCTGCAGAAGGCCATCTAGTCTGGGATAGTGGGCTAAAAATTGCTGGACAACCAGGTTCAACACGTGAGCCATACAAGGCATGTGTGTGACATTGCCCCGGCGAAGGGCCGCACCCAGGTTTGCAGCATTGTCGCACAAGGCCTTCCCTGGTTTCAGGTCCAGTAGAGACAACCATTCATGAAATTGGTTCTCCAGAGCTGACCACAACTCCTCAGCTGTGTGACTCACATTTCCCAGACATTTCAATGTAAAAACTGATGACGTTGAGCCCTACTGCCAGCATAGTAAGAAGGTGTGCAGGATCCCTTCTGCGCAGTTAGAAAGCTTGTGGCATGACCAGACAGGCTTTGGGTGCAGGTGGAAGACCGAGAGGAGGTTGAGGAGGCAGAAGCAGTGGAGGAATTTTGACATAAAGAGGATTGACGCACAACTCGTGGGGACGGCAAGACTTGGACAGCAGCCCCTTGTCCTGCTGTCACCATAGTTACCCAGTGCCCAGTCAGCAACGTGTAACGCCCCTGTCAATGCCTACTCGTCCAAGTGTCTGTGGTGAAATGCACCCTGTCACACACAGAGTTTCTCAAAGGACCGGTGATGTTGTGTGCGACATGCTGGTGGAGCGCAGGCACACCTTTCTTTGAGAAGTAGTGCCGACTGGGCATCTGGTACTGGGGCACTGCGACGGACATAAGGTCTCGAAAATCCTCTGTGTCCACCAGGCGGAAAGGCAGCATTTCTGTAGCCAAGAGCTTGCAGATGGTGAAATTCAACCTCTTAGCTTTCTCATGGCTAGGAGGAAATGGTCTTTTACTTGTCCACATCTGAGGGACCGAGGGCTGGCTATTGTGCTTAGACGGGGTTGATAAGGGTGTCCCCGGCAAACTGCCGGTCTGTGAGGAAGATGCAGGCGGACATGTTAGGTTGCCTTGATCCAAAGGTGGTGCTATCGATGTCGGACAGCGCTCAACACGAGCTGGTGTTACCACCTCCAAAGAAAATGATGACCTGCCAATCACGCTGGCTGTTGCGGGTAAAGAGGTGGCAGGTCTGCGCCCCAAAACAGGTGTGACTGCTGTCCCCCCAGTCACAGAGGATGAAGAGGCCGCGGATGCACAAGATATGGCAGACGGTGGTTGGCCCGGCCGGCTAGGCCGCATTGTAGCACACTGAGCTTCCCACTGCAACTTATGCTTCATGTCCATGTGCCGGTTCATGCATGAAGTACTCAAACTATGTATTTTTTGGCCTCTACTTAGCTTTTGCTGACAAATGTTACAGATAACACGAGTTGGGTCATCTTTATCGATCTGAAAAAATGCCCAGGCTATGCAAGGCTTAGCACCCATGCGACCTGAAGAGCCACCACGGCTTGTGGTGAGAGGCAGAGTTGTGTTTGAGGATGCAGTTGTTGACGTGCTTCCAGTACTACGTCTCTGTCCAGGAAGGCGCAACCTGACCTCGTCGTCACTAGCATCTTCCTCCACCTCCTCTGCTGACCTCATCTCTTGGCTGACTGTGGGTTGACAGTAAGTGGGATCTCCAACCTCATCATCATCACCCTGTGCGTTATCACACCCGTCGTCCTCAGAGCCAACCTGTTCCTGCCATGACAAAAAACTAAAGTTGTCGCTCCAATCAGGTATTTGAGTCTTATCATCGTCTTCCTCATTGTCTCCACCAACAGGAGTTACAGTTTGGGAATGAGGGTCTAC
The DNA here is from genome assembly GCF_046119375.1 of Phyllobates terribilis. Classification (NCBI taxonomy): domain Eukaryota; kingdom Metazoa; phylum Chordata; class Amphibia; order Anura; family Dendrobatidae; genus Phyllobates; species Phyllobates terribilis. The sequence continues at coordinate 402,803,243 of NW_027362761.1, read as the reverse complement.
ATTATGGTCAGAACCTTCTGCGTCTGGTCCTGGATCCGACTCATAAAGATTCTGGGCATCAGTGCAGATCATTTCCTCGTCTGGATTCACAGAAGCGCTGGAGTCGACCTCTGATTCCCAGGCTATAGTATGAGTAAACAGCTCTGCAGACTCAACCATCTGTTCTACCTCATACTCAGACGGGCAGCTGGAGATTTGGGAGCTGTGAGGAAGCAAGTGCGATTGGGGTGACACCTTTGAGGACTGGAGTATTTGTGATGTTGAAGTTGATGTGGAGGAGAGCCCACTTAAAGGAGCACTTGATATCCGTTGAAGCACCTGCTGTTTTTGTGCCTCATCTGGAATTTGTAGCGATTGGCGTGGCCGTAAGAAAGGGATCTTATCACATTGTCCGCTAAAAGAAGTAGACATTTTAGTTTGGCTGGAAGATTGTCTTTCTTCTGCAGATGTTACTGTTGCTTTAACACCTACCCCACGGACACAACCTTTTTTCCCCTTCCCAACATGCCTATTCCCCTTTCCACCAGCAGCAGGCCTTTTTCCACTCATTTTGGTGGTTAACTAATTCACAACTCTGGAGTTGTTTGCACAAAAAAACAATGGATGGGAACCGAGCAGAGCTGAGTGGCCAAACTGTGGTATTAGGCAAAAACTATTGGCTGGGTTAGATGCAGAAAAAAATTATATTCAATTTGCAACCTGATGGAGGTCAGTATAGATGGACTAATAGAACAAGTCCCACACACAGCTAGAAGCCCAAATATTTTTTCAGAGGTAGATGCAGAAAAAATTTTTATTCAGTTTGCAACCTGATGGAGGTCTGTATAGATTTATTAATAGAGAAAGTCCCACACACTGGTAGAAGGCCAAATATTTTTTCAGAGGTAGATGCAGACAAAAAATTATTTTGAATTTGCAACCTGATGGAGGTCAGTATAGGTGGACTAATAGAACAAGTCCCACACACTGCTAGAAGGCCAAATATTTTTTCAGAGCTAGATACAGAAAAAAATTATATTCAGTTTGCAACCTGATGGAGGTCTGTATAGATGGATTAATAGAACAAGTCCCACACACAGCTAGAAGCCCAAATATTTTTTCAGAGGTAGATGCAGATAAAAATTATTTTTAATTTGCAACCTGATGGAGGTCAGTATAGATGGACTAATAGAGAAAGTCCCACACACTGCTAGAAGGCCAAATATTTTTTCAGAGCTAGATGCAGATAAAAATTATGTTTAATTTGCAACCTGATGGAGGTCAGTATAGATGGACTAATAGAGAAAGTCCCACACACTGCTAGAAGGCCAAATATTTTTTCAGAGCTAGATGCAGATAAAAATTATATTCAATTTGCAACCTGATGGAGGTCAGTATAGATGGACTAATAGAACAAGTCCCACACACAGCTAGAAGCCCAAATATTTTTTCAGAGGTACTGTAGATGCAGATAAAAATTATTTTTAATTTGCAACCTGATGGAGGTCAGTATAGATGGACTAATACAACAAGTCCCACACACAGCTAGAAGCCCAATATTTTTTCAGAGGTAGATGCAGAAAAAAATATATTCAGTTTGCAACCTGATGGAGGTCAGTATAGATGGAGTAATAGAACAAGTCCCACACACAGCTAGAAGCCCAAATATTTTTTCAGAGGTAGATGCAGATAAAAATTATTTTTAATTTGCAACCTGATGGAGGTCAGTATAGATGGACTAATAGAGAATGTCCCACACACTGCTAGAAGGCCAAATATTTTTTCAGAGCTAGATGTAGATAAAAATTATTTTTAATTTGCAACCTGATGGAGGTCAGTATAGATGGACTAATAGAGAAAGTCCCACACACTGCTAGAAGGCCAAATATTTTTTCAGAGGTAGATGCAGATAAAAATTATATTCAATTTGCAACCTGATGGAGGTCAGTATAGATGGACTAATAGAACAAGTCCCACACACAGCTAGAAGCACAAATATTTTTTCAGAGGTACTGTAGATGCAGATAAAAATTATTTTTAATTTGCAACCTGATGGAGGTCAGTATAGATGGACTAATACAACAAGTCCCACACACAGCTAGAAGCCCAATATTTTTTCAGAGGTAGATGCAGACAAAAAATATATTCAGTTTGCAACCTGATGGAGGTCAGTATAGATGGAGTAATAGAACAAGTCCCACACACAGCTAGAAGCCCAAATATTTTTTCAGAGGTAGATGCAGATAAAAATTATTTTTAATTTGCAACCTGATGGAGGTCAGTATAGATAGACTAATAGAGAAAGTCCCACACACTGCTAAAAGGCCAAATATTTTTTCAGAGCTAGATGCAGATAAAATTTATATTCAATTTGCAACCTGATGGATGTCAGTATAGATGGACTAATAGAGAAAGTCCCACACACTGCTAGAAGGCCAAATATTTTTTCAGAGCTAGATGCAGATAAAAATTATATTCAATTTGCAACCTGATGGAGGTCAGTATAGATGGACTAATAGAACAAGTCCCACACACAGCTAGAAGCCCAAATATTTTTTCAGAGGTACTGTAGATGCAGATAAAAATTATTTTTAATTTGCAACCTGATGGAGGTTAGTATAGATGGACTAATAGAGAAAGTTCCACACACTGCTAGAAGGCCAAATATTTTTTCAGAGCTAGATGCAGAAAAAAATTATATTCAGTTTGCAACCTGATGGAGGTCAGTATAGATGGACTAATAGAGAAAGTCCCACAAACTGCTAGAAGGCCACATATTTTTTCAGAGGTAGATGCAGAAAAAAATATATTCAGTTTGCAACCTGATGGAGGTCTGTATAGATGGATTAATAGAACAAGTCCCACACACAGCTAGAAGCCCAATATTTTTTCAGAGGTAGATGCAGAAAAAAATATATTCAGATTGCAACCTGATGGAGGTCAGTATAGATGGACTAATACAACAAGTCCCACACACAGCTAGAAGCCCAATATTTTTTCAGAGGTAGATGCAGAAAAAAATATATTCAGTTTGCAACCTGATGGAGGTCTGTATAGATGGATTAATAGAACAAATCCCACACACTGCTAGAAGCCCAATAATTTTTCAGAGGTAGATGCAGAAAAAAATATATTCAGTTTGCAACCTGATGGAGGTCAGTATAGATGGACTAATACAACAAGTCCCACACACAGCTAGAAGCCCAATATTTTTTCAGAGGTAGATGCAGAAAAAAATATATTCAGTTTGCAACCTGATGGAGGTCTGTATAGATGGATTAATAGAACAAGTCCCACACACAGCTAGAAGCCCAATATTTTTTCAGAGGTAGATGCAGAAAAAAATATATTCAGTTTGCAACCTGATGGAGGTCAGTATAGATGGACTAATACAACAAGTCCCACACACAGCTAGAAGCCCAATATTTTTTCAGAGCTAGATGCAGAAAAAAATTCTATTCAATTTGCAACCTGATGGAGGTCAGTATAGATGGACTAATAGAATGATGCTATGCCCAAAAGATTTTACTTCACTAGGTGCAGTAAAAAAATTGGTATTCTATACACAGGTGGTATATCTTGCAACACAGATAGGCTACTCCACTGACTAACACACTCTGCATTAGGCCAAAAAGGATTAGCTTTGCTAGATTCAGCCAAATGCTGTGAAAAAAACTTGCACAGCACTGGCACAGACCTGCCTGGCAAAAACTGATAGGAACTGATGTAACCTAGTCCTGAAAAGGACTCCAATTACAATTAGTCTTTACTCCCACAATCTATCTATTTAAGAGCACAGACCTGCCTGATAAAAGTCGTAGGAAATGCTGTAACCTAGTCCTTAAAAGGACTGCAATCACAACTATTCCCTACTCCCAAGCTATCTGTAGATTTGTGCGAAAATTGGATTGAAATTAACAAGGTATAGCGCACACAGCAACAGCGGTGCCGTCTAACACGCAGCTGCAGCAGTGAGAAAATGGTGGCGACGGGGAAAATGGCTTGGTCTTATAGGGCAAGGACATGTGACATACACTGCCAATGACACATGCCCTTGCTTGTGTGAAAAAAAGCACTTCGCTCCGTGTGTGCGCTGCTGATAGGCTGACAGATTGCACCTCCCCACTGTAAATGCGGGAAAGAGAAAAAAAAAATGGAGATCTTCATTGTTCCTGCAGAGATCCATCCCCTGCCCCTCCCCCCACCCCGCTGTACACTCAAACTGCGTATTAACATTAATTTTAATCATTACTGAGAAAAAATCCTGTTATGATTTTGGTGCACGAACAGTTATCGAACATAACCTCGAACAGTCGAATTTTTCTCAAATTGTTCGTGTTCGCCGAACGCTCGAACACCGCCCAAAACAGCTCGAATTTGAGATTGGCGAACAGTTCGAGTAGAACAACGCTCATCTCTACCCTGTGCTACACCATCCGGATTGCAGCAAGCAGTTCTTCTTGGAGGTTGATGCATCCTCCTCCCGAGCCAGAGCGGTGCTCACCCAGAAGTCCTCGTCCGGGAGAATGGTAACCTGCAGCTTCTTCTCCAAGCTCTTCTCCTCGTCTGAGTGCAATTACTCCATAGGAGATCGTGAGCTGCTGGCCATCAAATTAGCGCTAGAGGAGTGGCGCTACTTGCTGGAAGGGGCTCTGCACCCGGTGGTCATCTACACTGACCACAAAAACCTCGCTTATTTGCAGAACGCCCAAACGCCCAAAGATTAAATCTGCCCCAGGCCAGGAGGTCTCTTTTCTTTTCCTGATTCTGCTTCACTCTGCATTACTGCTCGGCAGACGAGAACATTAAAGCTGAAACTTTATCCTGCTCATTCCTGTCTTCCGACCAAGAGGAGGAACCTCTACATATCATCGACCTCTCCAAAGTAAAGACTGTGGCCCCATTTGACCTGTCTCATCTTCCACACAGTAAGACCTTTGTAGCAGTTCCAGATCGTAAGAAGGTTCTACTCTGGGGCCATTCATCCAAACTAGCCGGTCATGCTGGTCAGAGAAAGTCCTTTTTGCTCATCGCCTGACATTACTGGTGGCCTTCCCTCTGCAAGGATGTTGCGGACTTCGTCGCAGCTTGTTCCTCCAGTGCCCGTAACAAGGTTCCCAGGCACCTTCCATCTGGTCGTCTTCTTCCTCTTCCCGTGCCTTCCACTCCGTGGCAACACATTGCAATGGACTTCATTACGGATCTCCCTGTTTCTGCCGGTTGTACTGTTATTTGGGTGGTCGCTGACCGTTTTTCTAAAATGGCCCACTTCATCCCTCTGCCTGGTCTTCCATCTGCATCTGTACTGGCCAAGGACTTCATTCATCACATTTTTTGCGGGGTTCAGCTCACTTTGCGCTTCTGGAGAGCTACGTGTAAACTGCTGGATGTCTCCTTGGATTTCTCCTCTGCTTATCATCCTCAGTCCAATAGTCAAGTGGAACGTATTAACCAGGTTCTTATCAGCTTTCTTCGGCACTTTGTCAATGCTCATCATAACAAACTCGGCCGAGTTCTCCTATAAAAACCATGAAAGCGAGTCCTCTTCCAAATCCCCGTTCTTTGTGGTCTACGGTCAACACCCTCAGATTTCGTTTCCCGTCTCTTCTTCAGCGGACAATCCTGCCGCAGAGTCTCTGGTCAGCGAATTTTCAGCTATTTGGGAAGACACTAGATCTGCACTTCTTCAGTCCTCTGAGCGGATGAAGCATGTTGATAAGAGACGCCTGGATCCGCCTCAATTCCGTCCGGGAGACAAAGTCTGGCTTTCCTCCAAATATGTTTGTCTCAAGATACCTTCCTATAAGTTGGGTCCACGGTTCAGGTTCTGAACCAAATCAATCCCGTGGCTTAAAAGCTGAAACTCCCGGTCACCTTACGGATTCCCAACTCCTTTCATGAATCCCTCCTCAAACCTGTTGTCATTAATTCTTTCTCTGACGATCCAGGTACCGCTCCAGCTCCAGTCTCTGCTGAGGACGTCTTTGAGGTAGAAAACATTTTGGCCACCAAGAGGGTAAGAGGAAAGACTTTCTTTCTTGTGGATTGGAAGGGGTTTGGCCCTGAGGCAGGGCCGGCGTCAGCACCCGGCGCACCCGGGCAAATGCCGGGGCCCTGAGCAGGCAGAGGGGCCCACTGGCGGTCGCGCACCCCACTGGGCTATGGGCGGAGGAGAGCGGTGTCAGCGCCCGCCCTTCTCCGCCGCTTGCTCAGGGCCCCGGCAGCTGGATACTTACCTCTCCCCGTGCCTCCGCAGATCAGCTGTCTTCCTGCTCTGCGCTCCCTGTGACGTCTCAGGTCAGAGGGCGCGGTGACGTCTTTACACCGCGCCCTCCCCTGAGTCGTCACAGGGAGCGCTGAGCGGGAAGACGCCGACAACGCTGGAGATCGGACCCGAGCAGCGGGCAACGGGCAGCAGGTGAGGAGAAGGGAGGTGAGTATTTGATTTTTTTTTTTTTAATGTATGGAGGCATGGGGCAGTATAAAGAGAAGGGGGGGTGGCATCCCCCATGGAGCATTATAAAGAGAGGGGGGGGCATCCTGCATGGGGCATTATAAAGAGAGGGGGGGACAGCCTGCATGGGGCATTATAAAGGGGGGGGCAGCCTGCATAGTGCATTATGTGGGGGGGAACAGCCTGCATGGAGCATTATAAGGGGGGGCAGCCTGTATGGGGCATTATGTGGGGGGTAACAGCCTGCATGGAGCATTAAAAGGGGGGGGGCTGTATGGGGCATTATGTGGGGGGTAACAGCCTGCATGGAGCATTAAAAGGGGGGGGCTGTATGGGACATTATGTGGGGGGAAACAGCCTGCATGGAGCATTATAAGGGGGGGACAGCCTGTATGGGGCATTATGTGGGGGGTAACAGCCTGCATGCAGCATTATATGGGGGCCAGTATCCTGTATGGAGCGTTATAAGGGGACCGGTATCCTGTATGGAGCGTTATAAGGGGACCGGTATCCTGTATGGAGCGTTATATGGGGGCCAGTATCCTGTATGGAGTTTTATAAGGGGACCAGTATCCTGTATGGAGCGTTATATGGGGGCCAGTATCCTGTATGGAGCTTTATAAGGGGACCAGTATCCTGTATGGAGCCTTATATGGGGGCCAGTATTCCGTATGGAGCCTTATATGGGGGCCAGTATTCCGTATGGAGCCTTATATGGGGGCCAGTATTCCGTATGGAGCCTTATAAGGGGGCCAGTATTCCGTATGGGGCCTTATATGGGGGCCAGTATTCCTTATGGGGCCTTATATGGGGGCCAGTATTCCGTATGGGGCCTTATATGGGGGCAAGTATTCCGTATGAAGCGTTATATGGGGGCCAGTATTCCGTATGGAGCCTTATATGGGGGCCAGTATTCTGTGAGGAGCGATTCACCGGTTTCTGAGCTATTGTGGAATTTACAATAGATATCACTCATGTAATGTAAGAAGTGAAATCTTTGCATTGTACTATATATATATATATATATATTTCTCCGCCGTATCTCTGCATCATGAATCGTGGTATGTGTTAAAGGGGCCCACTGAGACTCTTTCGCCCGGGGCCCATAAAAACCTGGAGCCGGCCCTGCCCTGAGGAGAGGTCTTGGGAACCCAGAGAGAACATTCATGCCCCTCATCTTCTTAAAAAATTTCTTGCGGGCCTGAAGAAGAGGGGGGGCGTAAAGGGCGGGGGTACTGTAGCATTGGCGTCTCTGCCTCCTGCGAGGCAGAGACGCCGTTCCCCTCACCGCTGCAGTCCAGGTCCAGCGTCCTCCCACTCCCCTGCTGCTGTGGCGTGCACTGCGCGCCCCTTCCCGGGCACCGTGCACTGCGCGCGCGTGCTCCCTCCCTCTTAAAGGGGCCGCGCGCGCCATCCTAAAGAGTCCCCAGCCAATGGCCGGAGGCCTTCTCCTACATAAGGCACCTTCTCCAAAATGGAGGTGCCTGTGCAAGGTTGTTGTTCTGTGTGCTAACACTGGCTTCGGCCCTCAGGTCCCGCTGCCTCTCAGTCCTGCTCGCCAGGCCAGAGGGCCTCCTGAAAACAATGTTCCCATTATTAGGAAGTGGGTCTCCCATTATGTTTGCCTATGCAGTAAATGCAAGGGTTGCCAAAAATTTGGAGGCACTCCAATGCCACTTAGAAGAGATGTGGAGGTCAGAGGGCCTCCTGAAAACAATGTTCCCATTATAAGGAAGTTAATCTCCCATTGTGTTTGCCCATGAAGTGAATGCAAGGGCTGCCAAAAATTGGGAGGCGCAACAATGCCCCTTGGAAGAGACGTGGAGGAGGGCCTCATAAAAAAAATGTTCCCATTAGAAAGGAGCGGGTCTCCTATACTCATAATGCCCATGCACCAAGTGTATGGGCTGACAAACATTTGCCCCTGGGGGGAATACATGACCATACTGTATAAAAAATTTTTTTACAGGCATCATAAACACCCTTTGAAAAAAATTATGTGGTTGTTGCATCACAGACCACTGACACCCTGGTGATATGGTGGTGGAGGATGAGGATGAGGAGAAAGAGGAGGACAAGAGCAAATAGCCAAAATCAGGAAGCGTATACCCATGTGTGGGTGTGAAGAGGTGCATGGGAATACACCTCCCTAAAATACACACTAGATTTGAGTTTATGTTACGCTGCTATCATTCGGTGGTGTTGAGAAGTCTGGCCCAATCCAGCCATTGTTCATTTTTATAAGAGTCTGCCTGTCAGCATTTTCAGTTGACAGGCAGATGCACTCATCAGATAAAATTCCACCAGCGGCATTAAAAACCCGCTCTGATAAAACGCTGGCGGCAGGGCAGGCCAGGACCTCCAAGGCATAGAGAGCCACTTCATTCCACGTATCCAGCTTGGATACCCAATAATTATAAGGCACAGAGGAATCACGGAGGACATTGGTATGGACGGCAAGGTACTCCCTCAGCATCTTCCCAAACTTTGCACTCCTTGTGAGAGTACTCCACGCCTCAGGGCCTGTGCGATGGGAGGGTCTGAGAACTGTCCCAGAACCTTGACAGTGTTCCCCTGCCTCTGCTGGATTGGATTTGTGTCTCTCTTGGCTGTACTCCTTGGTTGTCCAATGAACTCTACCGCCAGCGTTTTCAGATGGGTATTTTTTTTAATAATTCCGCAACAAAGGCCTTCTGGTACAGCCCCATTTTTTTAGACCTGTCCGCCTCAGAAATAAGAGATATAAAGTTCTCCTTGTAGCATGGGTCTAGAAGTGTCACCAACCAGTAATGACTGTCACCTTAAATTTTGAGAACGCGAGGGTCATGGGAAAGGCAGTGTAACAAACTCAGAAATGCATGCCAGACTGCTAACAGGCAAGACTTCTGTGTCCTCACCAAGAGGATGACTGACCATGCTCTCCTCCTCCTCCTCTCTGTCCTCTGGCCATCCACCCTGAAAAGGTGGTATGACAGCTGTGCAGGTAGAACCGTCTATAGCGCATGAAACTAGCTCCTGTTCCTCCTCCTCCTCTTCCTCATTGTCACCCAATCCACATTGGAATGAGATGAGGCTGGGCTGTGTGTAATCACCCTGTATGGTTCCTTGCTCCATCTCATCGTGCTCCACCTGCAATGCATCCTCTTTGATTGTGAGCAGAGAGCATTTCAGAAGATAGGGAAGTGGGATGGTGATGCTAATAATGACTTCATCGCCGCTCACTCAGGATTTGAGAAACCGCTGAACCACGAGGTTAAGCACATGGGCCAGGCATGGAATGTGTGTGAGCTCACCTCGCCTCAGAGCCGCCACCAGGTTCCGGCCATTGTCACACACGACCATGCCTGGCTGTAGGTTCAGCAGTGTGAGCCACAGCTCTGCCTGCTCTTTCAGAGCTGTCCACAACTCTTCAGCATTGTGCGGTTTGTCACCTAAGCATATTAGCTCCAGCATAGCCTGTTGCCGCTTGGCCGAGGCAGTGCTGCAGTGCTTCCAGCTATTGACTGATGTGGTCATTTCGGAGATGGAGGCTGAAGAGGAGGAGGAGGCTGAGGAGGATGAGGTGCAGGAGCTGTAGACTGTGGGGTCAACCCTGATTGACTTAGGGCCCTCAATCCTTGGCATCACGAAGACGTGTTCCATCCCAAGGTCCGACTGGATCCCGGCTTCTACTATGTTAACCAAGGGTGCCGTCAGTGAGATGTGCCGTACCTGCCCACAATCACTTGTCCACGTGTCCGTGATTAGGTGGACTTTCCCAGTAACTGCGCTGTTGAGGGCACGGCTAATGTTTTGGGACACGTGCTTGTGTAATGCGGGGACGGAATACTGGGAGAAATAGTGGCGGCTGGGGACCGAGTACTGAGGGACGTCCGCCGCCATCAGGTTGCGGAATGCTTCTGTCTCCACGAGCCAAAAATAAACATTTCAAGCGCAAGCAGTCGTGAAATGTGAGAATTTAGTACTGTGGCCTGCGGGGCGTTGACTGCGTATTTGCGCTTGCGTTCCAAGGACTGGGGTATGGACAACTGAATGCTGCGCTCGGACAAGGACGAGGACGTGCTTCCTGATGCTGCTACTTGAGAGTGTGCAACGACAGGTGCAGTGCAGGAGGCATCTTCGCATGCACCATGGACAGGGGATTTGCTTGCATGCACAACAGCGGAAGAAGCAATGGTGCCATCCGCAGAAACTGTTCCTGGACCCTGGAGTTCGTCCCACAAAGTCGGGTGCTTTGCTGCCATGTGCCTGATCATGCCGGTGGTGGTCAGGCTGCTAGTTTTTCCACTCCTGCTGATTCTGGCCTGGCAGGTGGTGCAAATGGCCTTTTTGGGATTATCGGCAGAGTCTTTATAAAAACAACCAGACTCGGGAAGACCTAACAGTTGTATTGGCAACTTCCTTCGTGTTGGTGTTATGGGGAACGGTTGCCTGCCTTCTGTCTACGGCCACCACACTGCTTCTTCCTGCCTGTTGGGGTGCTCTGCCTCCCTCCCCCTGTGTGCTGCTATCCTCGCTCTGCATGTCCTTCTGCCAGTTAATATATCATCCTCCACCTCGTCTTCCACTTCCGCACCCTGGTCCTCCTCCTGACTTTCTGGCAATTGTGTCTCATCATCGTCCACCTCTTGAGATACTTTCCCACCGTCACCTTCGTGTGACCGTGGCTGCTAAAATATTTGGGCATCGCTACGTGCAATCTCCTCTTGCCCCCTTTCAAATGGATTGAGCGAGAGGCCCTAATCTATAAAGGGAAAACTGAACAGCTCTTCAGAGTGTCCAAGTGTGGGATCAGTTGTCTCCGGGCACTCAGCATGGTGGGAGGAAGAAGGATCAGGGAGAGGAATATATGGTCCAAACTTACGGCTACTGAGACTTCACCGTGTGGAAGACAGGGTGGTGGTGGTGGTGGTGGCTAAGTGACTGGAAGCATTATCCGCTATCCAACCAATAACCTTTTGACACTGCTCTGGGTTAAATAGTGGTGTGCTGCAGTCCCCTAGAAATTTGGACTGGAAGGTCGGGCGAGAAGATGTGGGTGTTTGTTGTGGCACAATTTCAACTTGCCTACGGCCTCGGCCTCTGCATGCACCATTACCATCACCATTACATCCAGTTCCCCGTCCCTTGTCACGTGCCTTGCCTATTTTAAATGAAGGACAATATCTTCCACGCTGAATTTGGAGCAAAGTTATATGTAATCTGTGTGATGGAGAAACCACAGTTTTAAATACCTGGCCTGTAGGTAACTATTTTGAACAGCAAACCGATGCCAAAAACTTTGCTGACACACTGAAAAAAAATTAGAATGGAGGCCAGAAATGGCAGAATTTGCAGAAAACGTATATGTGATCCGTGTCACAGACAAACCACAGTTTTAAGTACCTGGCCTGTAGGTAACTATTTTGAGCAGCAAACCAGTGCCAAAAACTTTGCTGACACACTGAAAAAAAATTTGAATGGAGGCCAATAATGGCAGTATTTTCAGCGCAATTATATGTGAATGTGATCCGTGTGACGGACAAACCACAGTTTTAAATACCTGGCCTGTAGGTAACTATTTTGAACAGCAAACCGGTGTTAAAAACTTTGCTGACACACTGAAAAAAAAATAGAATGGAGACCAAAAATGGCAGTATTTTCAGCGCAATTATAAGTGATCCGTGTGACGGACAAACCACAGTTTTAAATAGCTGGATTTTTAGCGCTGTAATATGGAAAGGATTTAGCTGTATTCTGCAGCGCCAAAAAGCAAATGGCGCAGAAAAACGGTGTTCTCTGGATTGCTTTTTAAGCAAATAATGAGGACTAAGTTCCAAAAAAAATTATTCCTGGCCCCTGAGACCTGGGCCTTTGTCGAGAAATATCTAACAGCAGCAGAAGGCAAAACTGGAATGAAGCCTCTTGTGCTATATGCACTGCAGCCTTCTATATACACTGCCTGCCTGCCTATATAAACTGCCTGCCTGATATCTCTGCAGATGGATTAGTCCTCAGAAGGACTGTTTGTTGAGATGAATTTGTGTGCTGTACTTTTTTTCTCCCTACACTACCTAACACACAACCAAATCTTTCCCTAGCTCGGGCGAGTACCGAGTACTTGCGAGTATGCTCGCTCATCACTACTAGCTATACCTCTGATTAGCATTAATGTGCAGGTAGCATGGTACCCAGGAATAGGAGGTGTGGAATTACAGCAGAGCTGTTAAAAGCTATCTATGCCTTTTAAAGCACACACATAGTGTTTTTGTAAGGGAAAGTCTATTGGATGAAGAGAATGGAGTGCATGAATTTACACTATGGAGAAATGGAATGAACAGAGGTCACAACACTGGCGAGTCCTGTCCTAGTGAGCTAAACTTATAAATAGACAGTGTACGTAAAACAGTAGACTGCATAGTACGACTGCAGTTAAATAAGTGTATTCATAAAAGAGACAGCAATTTACAGAAGGACAGGACAATATTGATCAAATAAGCATGCTCCATTTAATCTCTGAACTGACAAGCTGTCAAAACATATTATACATGCTGGCTGTAATGATGTAATTGGTTACAGTGGCACACAATAAAAGACCCGCATCTCTATTAATATCACAAAGACCTTGTTGTGCAAGTTATTGAACTTTATCTAAAGCTACACACAAAGTGCATAATTTTTTTCTCAATCATTTTAATTTTCGTTTAGGGTATTATTTTTCCTCATCAGTCAACTCAGGTCAATATCTATTAAAGTATTTTATTAAAAATCTGCTCAGTTTTTCAGTGATTATATGTCAGTTTGTAAGAAAAAAAAACATTTTTAATAAAGCAGATGTGGGAAGTTTTATTAATATGTTCTAAATTTGAATAATACTTAAAGAATATAAACTCATCTATCATACAGATTGGCTTATTCTATCACCAATATACATCAGTTATTATGAATACATTTAATTTACTGATAAAGCAAAAAAAATTATTAGTCACTTAGTCACTTTTGATTGTACTGTATAGAAATATAATTTTGCATAATAGTAAAAATATAATTGGTTGAAGTAATATACTACTATACTAGATAAGAGTATTAGAATAATTGTGGCAAAAGTAGTATACTACCATATTAAATGTTTTTTAATGTCTTCAAGGCTATTATTAATACTACTGCTAATAATAATAATAATAATAATAATAAATATTATGTACTGTTGTCCACCTATAAACATCAAAGGCAAACATTTAAATAGTACTTCTTCAGAATTTTGGTTTAAGCTTTATTTTAAATAGTCAATTGATTCCTAAAATATTTAGTAGAGGTTTTAAATGTACTATTAGAAGATATTTGCTTAGAGTGAAAAATATTCTGAATCGACTGACTATGACAGATGCAAGCCGAGAAATCAATGGAAAAAAATGAAATTCATATTTACCGTACGTCATTTCTCAGCATCTACTTCTGATTTCATTAGGGTTCACTGCCTCCTTTTGAAGTCTACAATTCATTGAATGAGCATGATGTTGATTTCCTTTGACTTGACTTCAAATGATTTAAAAGTGAACTAGTTCATCCATATGTTTTAACGTATAGTAGTATAAGTTGTAAAAATTCATTAAACTCCAGAAATGTAACCCTCAAAGGCGCTTTGCCACTGCAAAATAAGGTCTATTGAACAATGGTGCCCCTGCCTGGATGCAACGTCAGTCAAGGAACTCTCCATAGAAATGCCTTGGCTAGCCTCATCAAACAACTGCACTTCTTTTTGATCAACGCATTTAGCCACCATATTGTTATATCGCATATCTCTACTACAGTAAGAAGCAGTTTGACAGCATTATTTTATGGCTCATTTAAGCCAAGCTGATATAGCAGAACTCAACATTGGGTAGTGTGATAACTGTGTGGGCACAGATAGTGGTGAAATAATCTTTTACTGGCAACTAAATAAAAGAAAATGTAGACTAGACTAGTAGTGATGGGCCAGCACTAAAATGCATGGGTGCTCGATGCTTGAGTCGAGCAAATTGGAATGCTCGGGTGTTCGACACAAGCAACGAGCCATATGTAAGTCTATAGGAAACAAGCATTTTTCAGGCGGCTCCTCCCGGCGGTCTGCAAAGGGCCTAAAAATTGCCCAAATCGTTGGGAACAGTGCTCAAATGACGTGGGAACAGCATGGGGAAAACCCCTGGAAGCATTTATGACTCCCAGGTCACTGCTGTGAACAATGTTGTCAGAGGTATTACGCCACTCTTACGGACTCACAAGAAAACAAACCCAAAATGGATTTTCCTGGGAAATATGTTAAGGAACATCCTTTCCAGGGTAATGATTTGTATATAAAGGAAAATAAATATACAAAAACAAAAGTGCTCCTCCACACCTTGGGCTATGTTCACACATAGCGTTTTTGATGCGTTTTTGCATTTTTGCATTGCTTTCAACCAAGACAAATGAATTCACAGGTAAATGTCATTGTAACATTTTAAAACCTTATCTGGCCATGTGGTGTGTGAAACATCATCAGAAACATCCTGTTTCATTTTGATGGAGGGACTCTGAAAGTCACAAAGCCTATTTTTATAGGGTCATCAGGCGGCCCTTACTATTCTTAAAGGTCCAGCAGTCGGCCCTCGCTGTGGTTAGGGAGCCATCAGCCGGATATGCTTTGTTGTTCCCATTATTAACAAGTGGGTCTCCTATACTGTTATTGCATATACAGTGACAGCAAGGGTTGCCAAAAATTTGGAGGCACTCCAATGCCCCTTGCAAGAGACATAAAGGTCAGAGAGCCTCCTAAAAACAATGTTCTCATCATAAGGAAGTTGGTCTCCCATAGTGTTTGCCTATGCAGTGAAGCAACGGCTGGCAAAAATTTAGAGGAACTCCAATGTCCCTTGCAAGAGAAGTAGAGTTCGGAGAGCCTCAAAAAAACGATGTTCCCATTATTAGGAAATGGGTCTCCCATAGTGTTTGCCTATGCAGTGAATGCAAAAGCTGCCAAAAATTTGAAGGCACTCTAATGCCCCTTGTAAGAGACGTAGAGGTCGGAGAGCCTCCTTAAAACAATGCTCCCATTATTAGGAAGTGAGTCTCCCATAGTGTTTGACTATGCAGTGAATTAAAAAGCTGCCAAAAATTTGGAGGCACTCCAATACCCCTTGGAAGAGACATTGAGTTTGGAGAGCCTCCTTAAAACAATGTTCCCATTATTAGGAAGTGGGTCTCCCATAGTGTTTGCCTATGCAGTGAATGCAAAAGCTGCCAAAAATTTGAAGGCACTCCAATGCCCCTTGGAAGAGACATGGAGGGCGTCATAAAAAACATGTTCCCATTATTGGGTAGTGGGTCTCCCATAGTGTTTGCCTATGAAGTGAATGCAAAAGATGTCAAAAATTTGGAGGAACTACAATGCACATTGGAAGAGAAGTAGAGTTCGGAGAGCCTCCTAAAAACGATGTTCCCATTATTATAAAATGGGTCCTCCATAGTGTTTGCCTATGCAGTGAATGCAAAAGCTGACAAAAATTTGAAGGCACTCTAATGCCCCTTGTAAGAGACGTAGAGGTCGGAGAGCCTCCTTAAAACAATGCTCCCATTATTAGGAAGTGGGTCTCCCATAGTGTTTGCCTATGCAGTGAATTCAAAAGCTGCCAAAAATTTGGAGGAACTCCAATGCCCCTTGCAAGAGACGTAGAGGTCGGAGAGCCTCCTAAAAACAATGTTCTCATTATTAGGAAATGGGTCTCCCATAGTGTTTGCCTATGCAGTGACGCAACAGCTGCCAAAAATTTGGAGGCACTCCAATGCCCCTTGGAAGAGACGTAGAAGGCCTCATGAAAAAATATTTCCATTATTAGGAAGTGGGTCTCCCATAGTGTTTGCCTATGCAGTGAATCCAAAAGCTGTCAAAAATTTGGAGGAACTCCAATGGCCCTTGCAAGACACGTAGAAGAGGTGATATGGTAGATATGTTGGTGAATGATATGGTAATGGAGGATGAGGATACGGAGGAGGACAAGAGCAAATAAACAAAATCAGGCAATGTATACCCATGTGTAGGTGTGAAGAGGTGCATGGGAATAGACCTCCCAACAAAAGATACTGGATTTGAGTTTATGTTACTCTGCTATCATTTGGTGGTGTTGAAAAGTCTGGCCCAATCCAGCCCTTGTTCATTTTTAGAAGAGTCAGCCTGTCAGCATTTTCAGTTGACAGGTGGATGCACTTATCAGTTATAAGTCCACCAGCGGAAATAAAAACCCGCTCTGACAAAACGTTAGCGGCAGGGCAGGCCAGGACATCCAAGTCATAGAGAGCCAGTTCATGCCACGTGTCCAGCTTGGATACCCAATAATTATAAGGCACAGAGGAATCACGGAGGACATTGGTTTGGTCAGCAAGGTACTCCCTCACCATCTTCCCAAACTTTGCACTCCTTGTGAGGGTACCCCGCGCCTCAGGGCCTGTAAGATGGGAGGGTCTGAGAAAACTGTCCCAGAACTTTGACAGTGTTCTCCTGCCTCTGTTAGATTGGAGTTATGTCTCTCTCTCCTTTACTCTTTGGTTGTCCAAAGAAATGTGACCTCAGCCGCCAGCGTTTTCAGATGGGAATTTTTTTAATAATTCCGCAACAGGAGCCTTCTGGTACTGCCCCATTTTAAGGGACCTCTCTGCCTCTGGAATAAGTAATGACTGTCACCCAAAATTTGGAGAACAGGAGGGTCATGGGAAAGGTAGCGTAACATAAACTCAGCTATGCTTGCGAGACTTCTAACAGGCAAAACTTCCGTGTCCTCACCAAGAGGACAACTGACCATGCTCTCCTCCTCCTCCCTTTCCTCAGGCCATCCACCCTGAACAGACGGTATGACAGTTGTGCAGGCAGTATCATCTATAGTGCATGAAACTAGCTCCTACTCTTCCTCCTCTTCCTCATTGTTACCCAATCCACTTTGGGATGAGGTAAGGCTGGGCTGTGTGTAATCACCCTGCATGGTTCCTTGCTCCATCTCATCTTGCTCCACCTGCAATGCATCCTCTTTGATTGTGAGCAGAGAGTGCTTCAGAAGACAGAAAAGTGGAATGGTGATGCTAATTATGGCATCATCGCCGCTCACCATCTTGGTGGAGTCCTCAAAGTTTTGGAGGATGGTACATATGTCAACAACTGCCCTCTTCTGCTCACAAATCTTTCCCAACATCTGCAATGTAGAGTTCCAATGCGTGGGGACATTACACACCAGTCAGTGAGCCGGAAGCTGCAAATGCTGCTGAAATACGGCAAGGGCGGCTGAAGAGGAAGAGGAGGTGCAGGAGCTGTAGAATGTGGGGGCAACCCTGATTGACCTAGGGCCTGCAATCCTCGGCGTTGGGAGGATGTGTTCCGTCCCAAGGTCCGACTGGGTCCCGGCTTCCACTATGTTTACCCAGTGTGCTGTCAGCGAGATGTATCGTCCCTGCCCACAATCACTTGTCCACGTGTATGTGGTTTGGTGGACTTTCCCAGTAACTGCATTGTTGAGGGCACGGCTAATGTTATGGGACACATGCTCATGTAATGCGGGGACGGCGCACCGGGAGAAAGAGTGGCGGCTTGGGACGGCCGCCACCATCAGTTTGCGAAAAGCTTCCGTCTCCACGAGCCTAAAAGGCAACATTTTGAGTGCAAGCAGTCTTGAAATGTGGGAATTTAGTAGTGTGGCTTGTGTGGCGTTGGCTGCGTATTTGCACTTGCGTTTCAAGGACTGGGGGAGGAACAACTGAACTCTGAGCTGGGACAAGGACGTGGACGTGCTTACTGATGCTGCTACTTGAGAGTGTGCAACAACAGGTGCAGGGCAGGAGGCATCTTCGCATGCACCATGGACAGGGGATTGGCTTGCATGCACAACAGTGGAAGAAGCAATGGTGCCACCAGCAGACACTGTTCCTGGACCCTGGGTTTAGACCCACTTAGTCGGGTGCATTTCTGCCATGTGCCTGCTCATGCTAGTAGTGGTCAGGTTGCTAGTTTTGCTACCCCTGCTGATGTTGGCCTGGCAATTGGTGCAAATGTCCTTTTTGGGATTATCAGCAGAGTCTTTAAAAAACAACCAGACTCGGAAAGACCTAACAGTTGTACTGGCAACTCCCATCATGTTGATGTTACGGGGAACGTTTGCCCGCCTTCTGTCTGTGGCCACCACATTGTTTCTTCCTGGCTGTTGTGGTGCTATGCCTCCCTCCCCCTGTGTGCTGCTGTCCTCGCTCTGTATATCCCCCTTCCAAGTTGGGTCAGTTACTACAAACCCTGGCAAAAATGATGGAATCCCCGGGCTCGGAGGATGTTCATTCAGTTGTTTAATGTTGTTGAAAAAAAGCAGGTCACAGACATGGCACAAAACTAAAGTCATTTCAAATGGCAGCTTTAGGGCTTCAAGAAGCACTATAAGAAATCAAGATTAAAAATGTGGTACTCAGTAAGGGTAATTTTTTTCAGACGAAGCAGAGGGAAAAAATTATGGAATCACTCAGTTCTGAGGAAAAATGATGGAATCACCCTGTAAATTTTAATTTCCAAAACTAACACCTGCATCAAATTAGATCTGTTCGTTAGTCTGCATCTAAAAAGGAGTGATCACACCTTGGAGAACTGTTGCACCAAATGGACTGACATGAATCATGGCTTCAACATGAGAGATGTCAATTAAAACAAAGGAGAGGATTATCAAACTCTTAAAAGAAGGTAAATTATCACGCAATGTTGCAAAAGATGTTGGTTGTTCACAGTCAGCTATGTCTAAAATCTGGACCAAATACAAACAACATGGGAAGGTTGTTAAATGCAAACATACTGGTAGACCAAGGAAGACATCAAAGCGTCAAGACTGGAAACTTAAAGCGATATGTCTCTAAAACAGGAAATGCACAACAAAACAAATGATGAATGAATGGGAGGAAACTGGAGTCAATGTCTGTAACCAAACTGTAAGAAACCGCCTAAAGGAAATGGGATTTACATACAGAAAAGCAAAACATAAGCCATCATTAACATCTAAACAGAAAAAAACAAGGTTACAATGGGATAAGGAAAAGCAATCATGGACTGTGGATGACTGGATGAAAGTCATATTCAGTGATGAATTGCGAATTTGCATTGGGCAAGGTGATGATGCTGGGACGTTTGTTTGGTGCCATTCCAATGAGATTTATAAAGATGACTGCATGAAGAGAACATGCAAATTTCCATAGTCATTGATGATATGGGGCTGCATGTCAGGTAAAGGCACTGGGGAGATGGCTGTCATTACATCTTCAATAAATGCCCAAGTTTACATTGATATTTTGGACAGTTTTCTTATCCCATCAACTGAAAGGATGTTTGGGGATGATGACATCATTTTTCAAGATGATAATGCATCCTGCCAAAGAGCAAAAATTGTGAAAACATTCCTTGAAAGAAGACACATAAGGTCAATGTCATGGCCTGCAAATAGTCCGGATCTCAATCCAACTGAAAATCTTTGGTGGAAGTTGAAGAAAATGGTCCATGACAAGGCTCCAACCTGCAAAGCTGATCTGGCAACAGCAATCAGAGAAAGTTGGAGAAAGACTGATGAAGAGTACTATTTGTCACTCATTAAGTCCATGCCTCAGAGACTGCAAGCTGTTATTAAAGCCAGAGGTGGTGCAACAAAATACTAGTGATGTATTGGAGTGTTCTTTTGTGTGTTTGTTTTTCATGATTCCATAATTTTTTCCTCAGGATTGAGTAATTCCATAATTTTTTCCCTCTGATTGGTCTGAAAAAATTAACCCTTACTTGGTACCACCACATTTTTAATCTTGATTTCTTTTAGTGTTTCTTAAAGCCCTAAAGTTGCCATTTGAAATTACTTGAGTTTTGTGCCATGTCTGTGATTTTCTTTTTTTCAACAACATTAAACAACTGAATGAACATCCTTCTAGCCCTGTGATTCCATAATTTTTGCCAGGGATTGTATATCATCCACCACCTCGTCTTCCACTTCCGCACCCTGGTCCTCCTCCTGACTTTCTGGCAATTGTGTCTCATCATTGTCCATTGACACTTTCCCACCATCACCTTCATGTGACCGTGGCTGCTCAAATATTTGGGCATCGCTACTTGTGATCTCCACTTGCCCCGCTTCAAGTGGACCGGGCGAGAGGCCCGAATCTATAAATGGAAAAGTGAACAGCTCTTCGGAGTGTCCAAGGGTGGGATCAGTTTTCTCCGGGCACTCTGCATGGTAGCAGGAAGGAGGATCAGAGTTATGAATATGCAGTCCAGACTCATGGCTACTGAGACTTGACCGTGTAGAAGACAGGGTGGTGGTGGTGGCTAACTGACTAGAGCATTATCTGCTATACAGCAAATAACCTTTTCACACTTTGTTCAATAGTTGTGTTCTGCGGTCCCCTATTAATTGGGACAGGAAGGTTGAGCGAGAAGATGTGGGTGTTTGTTATGGCACAATTTCAGCTAGCCCACGGCCTCGACCTCATCCTCTGCATGCACCATCATCACCATCACGTCCACTTCCCCATCCCTTGCCACGCGCCTTGCCCATTTTAAATGGAGGACAATATTTTCCACTTTCACTACAAATGGATGGATTTGAATGGCATTTGATATGTGATCCACAGTTTTAAATAGCTGGCCTGTAGGCAACTATTTTTAACAGCGACCTGTTGTCAATAACTTCACTGACACACTGCAACAAAATTTCAATGGAGGCCAGAAATGGCAGAATTTTCAGTGCACTTATATGTGATCCGTGTGACATACAAACCACAGTTTTAAATAGCTGGCCTGTAGGTAACTATTTTTAACAGCGACCTTGTGTCAATAGCTTCACTTACACATTGCAAAAAAATTTCAATGGAGGAGAGAAATGGCAGAATTTTCAGTGCACTTATATGTGATCCGTGTGACGGACAAACCACAGTTTTAAATAGCTGGCCTGTAGGTAACTATTTTAAACAGCGACCTTGTTTCAATAACTTTGCTAACACGCTGCAAAAAAATTTCAATGGAGGCCAGAAATGGCAAAATTTTCAGCGCACTCATATGTGATCCGTGTGACGGACAAAGCACAGTTTTAAATAGCTGGCCTGTAGGTAACTATTTTTAACAGCGACCTCATGTCAATAACTTCACTGACACACTGCAACAAAATTTCAATGGAGGCCAGAAATGGCAGAATTTTCAGCGCACTTATTTGTGATCCGTGTGATGGACAAACCACAGTTTTAAATAGCTGGCCTGTAGGTAACTATTTTTAACAGTGACCTCGTGTCAATAACTTTGCTAACACACTGCAACAAAATTTCAATGGAAGCCAGAAATGGCAGAATTTTCAGTGCACTTATATGTGATCCGTGTGACGGACAAACCACAGTTTTAAATAGCGGGCTGTCGGTAACTATTTTTAACAGCGACCACGTTTCAATAACTTCGCTAACACGCTGCAACAAAATTTCAATGGAGGCCAGAAACGGCAAAATTTTCAGGGCACTTATATGTGATCCGTGTGATGGACAAAACACAGTTTTAAATAGCTGGCCTGTAGGTAACTATTTTTAACAGCGATCTTGTGTCAATAGCTTCAATGACACAATGCAAAAAAATTTCAATGGAGGCCAGAAATGGCAGAATTTTCAGCGCACTTATATGTGATCCGTGTGATGGACAAACCACAGTTTTAAATAGCTGGCCTGTAGGTAACTATTTTTAACAGCGACCTTGTGTCAATAGCTTCACTGACACAATGCAAAAAAATTTCAATGGAGGCCAGAAATGGCAGAATTTTCAGCGCACTTATATGTGATCCATTTGACGGACAAACCACAGTTTTAAATAGATGGATTTTTAGCGCTGTAACATGGAAAGCATCTGGCTGTATTCTGCAGTGCCAACAAGCAAATAGAGCTGAAAAACTGTTCTCTGGATAGATTTTTAAGCAAATAATCAGGATTAAGATCCAAAAACAAATTATTCCTGGCCCCTGAGACTTGGGGCTATTTCTAGAAATATCTGTAAAAACACCAGCAGCAGACACTGGAACTCTTTTATTATAAAAGTATAAAACAAACCATAAATACACATTATACAAAGAACAAAATACAAAACCCCAACAAAACACAACCCAAAGGAAACCCCAACAAGTCCAAAATTATAATGTCCAGTAAAACTTACAAAGCAAAAATGTCCTGCAATGTTCATAGAACATAAAATGTCCATTTTCCCAAAAATCCCCCCCAGCAAGGGAAGACCTTAACCTTTTTTTTTTTATATAACCAAAATATCCCCTTCCAACATTCACTCACATTCATACCCATACATTTATAACTAACCCCCAAATAAAACAACAAACTGGCCCACTGCCAAAAATGTAAAGAAATAGGCCACCTGGCCGAAGCTTAATACACAGAAAACTTTTTTTTTTTTGTTAATAACCTAAACTAAATTTTTCCCACTCCTGACACCCAAGGTCCCACGACAGTCTGTGGCCTCATCACACCAGGGTCCCACTAAAGTTTGCGGCCCACAAAGATACCAGGTCCTTTTGCCTTTTTTTCATCCATTTTAGGATGTCCATATCACCAACCCATCCACCAAACCCTTCCCCCCTCCTCCCTGAAACCCCCCACCCAACCTACACTAAACCCCCCCACACACACACATCATAATACACATACTGTACATATAAAAAATAATATACACAACTTTATAACATTACAATAAACCTTATAACATAATCACATTACCATAAACAACAACCATGAACCAAAATCAGACCCAAGTTCGGTGCTTGCAAGCCCTATATACGGGTTCCAATACCATAAAACAAAAAACTACACGTGAGGGTAACAGCCCACCACCGAGAACTGGAGACAACAGAGGCTCTCACCCTAATCTATCACACTGCACCCTATCCCTCTCTAATAAAGAAAAATAAAAAACTGTCCCTACCACCCTACCGATCTTTCCCTACCTGTCCCTCACTGACCCTCACTACCAACCTAATACTAACTACCTGTCCCTAAAGACTGTCCCTATCTGTCCCTCCCTGTCCCTACACATCTATCTGACCCTACAAATAAAGATAAAAAGACTAAACTCACCCTATCACAAGCACACAGAACCTAACTCTCCCTAGGGCACATTAAATGAGAACCCCCTCCATAGAAGGGAGGCCCTCCCTGCACCCAGCCTCTCATACTCCAGCGAGCGCACTTTTGCCAGGTCACCCAGGATGTTCCTAATCACCTCTTCCCGGGGAGGACTTTCTGCTGGGTGGACATTAAACACCGTGCGTTCCACGTGTAGAACCTAGTCACTAAACTAACTAAGAAAACAGTGCCCCGATCTCGGCCACCAAGGGACTTGAATGCCACATAGGCACACTCCACATAGGAAAGGCCTGCCAGCCTAGGCCAGCCAATGGAAGCACCCACCCTACTGTAGACCTCTGTATTAAAGGGACATTGAAGCAGGAAGTGCTCCATGCTTTCAAGCATGCCGCCACGCTCCTCGCGGGACAATCCCGGTCATCAGAGTTCCTGTACTTCAGGTTGTCCCTCACATACAGTCTCCCATGGAAGCAGTGGCAAGTTAAGTCCTAAAACTTCAAGGGGATCCGCTTAGAGTTTAATAACCCGAGCCCAACCTCCAGATCTCGGCTTGGGCAATCCTTGAGCGCCAGGGGCTTCTGGAAGTGGGTCAACAGTAGAGATGAGCGTTGTTCTACTCGAACTGTTCGCCAATCTCAAATTCGAGCTGTTTTGGGCGGTGTTCGAGCCGTTCGGCGAACACGAACAATTTGATAAAAATTCGGCTGTTCGAGGTTATGTTCGATAACTGTTCGTGCACCAAAATCATAACTGGATTTTTTCTCAGTAATGATGAAAATTAATGTTAATACGCAGTTTGAGTGTACAGCGGGGTGGGGGGAGGGGCAGGGGATGGATCTCTGCAGGAACAATGAAGATCTCCATTTTTTTTTCTCTTTCCCGCATTTGCAGTGGGGAGGTGCAATCTGTCAGCCTATCAGCAGCGCACACACGGAGCGAAGTGCTTTTTTTCACACAAGCAAGGGCATGTGTCATTGGCAGTGTATGTCACATGTCCTTGCCCTATAAGACCAAGCCATTTTCCCCGTCGCCACCATTTTCTCACTGCTGCAGCTGCGTGTCAGACGGCACCGCTGTTGCTGTGTGCGCTATACCTTGTTAATTTCAAGCCAATTTTCGCACAAATATACAGATAGCTTGGGAGTAGGGAATAGTTGTGATTGCAGTCCTTTTAAGGACTAGGTTACAGCATTTCCTACGACTTTTATCAGGGAGGTCTGTGCTCTTAAATAGATAGGTTGTGGGAGTAAAGACTAATTGTAATTGGAGTCCTTTTCAGGACTAGGTTACATCAGTTCCTATCAGTTTTTGCCAGGCAGGTCTGTGCCAGTGCTGTGCAAGTTTTTTTCACAGCATTTGGCTGAATCTAGCAAAGCTAATCCTTTTTGGCCTATTGCAGAGTGTGTTAGTCAGTGGAGTAGCCTATCTGTGTTGCAAGATATACCACCTGTGTATAGAATACCAATTTTTTTACTGCACCTAGTGAAGTAAAATCTTTTGGGCATAGCATCATTCTATTAGTCCATCTATACTGACCTCCATCAGGTTGCAAATTAAAAATAATTTTTATCTGCATCTACAGTACCTCTGAAAAAATATTTGGGCTTCTAGCTGTGTGTGGGACTTGTTGTATTAGTCCATCTATACTGACCTCCATCAGGTTGCAAACTGAATATATTTTTTTCTGCATCTACCTCTGAAAAAATATTGGGCTTCTAGCTGTGTGTGGGTCTTGTTCTATTAATCCATCTATACTGACCTCCATCAGGTTGCAAACTGAATATAATTTTTTTCTGCATCTAGCTCTGAAAAAATATTTGGCCTTCTAGCAGTGTGTCGGACTTTCTCTTTTAGTCCATCTATACTGACCTCCATCAGGTTGCAAATTAAAACTAATTTTTATCTGCATCTACAGTACCTCTGAAAAAATATTTGGGCTTCTAGCTGTGTGTGGGACTTGTTGTATTAGTCCATCTATACTGACCTCCAGCAGGTTGCAAATTAAAACTAATTTTTATCTGCATCTACAGTACCTCTGAAAAAATATTTGGGCTTCTAGCTGTGTGTGGGACTTGTTGTATTAGTCCATCTATACTGACCTCCATCAGGTTGCAAACTGAATATATTTTTTTCTGCATCTACCTCTGAAAAAATATTTGGGCTTCTAGCTGTGTGTGGAACTTGTTGTATTAGTCCATCTATACTGACCTCCATCAGGTTGCAAACTGAATATATTTTTTTCTGCATCTACCTCTGAAAAAATATTGGGCTTCTAGCTGTGTGTGGGACTTGTTGTATTAGTCCATCTATACTGACCTCCATCAGGTTGCAAACTGAATATATTTTTTTCTGCATCTACCTCTGAAAAAATATTGGGCTTCTAGCTGTGTGTGGGTCTTGTTCTATTAATCCATCTATACTGACCTCCATCAGGTTGCAAACTGAATATAATTTTTTTCTGCATCTAGCTCTGAAAAAATATTTGGCCTTCTAGCAGTGTGTCGGACTTTCTCTATTAGTCCATCTATACTGACCTCCATCAGGTTGCAAATTAAAACTAATTTTTATCTGCATCTACAGTACCTCTGAAAAAATATTTGGGCTTCTAGCTGTGTGTGGGACTTGTTGTATTAGTCCATCTATACTGACCTCCATCAGGTTGCAAACTGAATATATTTTTTTCTGCATCTACCTCTGAAAAAATATTGGGCTTCTAGCTGTGTGTGGGTCTTGTTCTATTAATCCATCTATACTGACCTCCATCAGGTTGCAAACTGAAAATAATTTTTTTCTGCATCTAGCTCTGAAAAAATATTTGGCCTTCTAGCAGTGTGTCGGACTTTCTCTATTAGTCCATCTATACTGACCTCCATCAGGTTGCAAATTAAAACTAATTTTTATCTGCATCTACAGTACCTCTGAAAAAATATTTGGGCTTCTAGCTGTGTGTGGGACTTGTTGTATTAGTCCATCTATAC
This sequence comes from Phyllobates terribilis, assembly GCF_046119375.1. Classification (NCBI taxonomy): domain Eukaryota; kingdom Metazoa; phylum Chordata; class Amphibia; order Anura; family Dendrobatidae; genus Phyllobates; species Phyllobates terribilis. Next base: position 402,776,717 of record NW_027362761.1, on the reverse strand, counting down.
TGACCTCCAGCAGGTTGCAAATTAAAACTAATTTTTATCTGCATCTACAGTACCTCTGAAAAAATATTTGGGCTTCTAGCTGTGTGTGGGACTTGTTGTATTAGTCCATCTATACTGACCTCCATCAGGTTGCAAACTGAATATATTTTTTTCTGCATCTACCTCTGAAAAAATATTTGGGCTTCTAGCTGTGTGTGGAACTTGTTGTATTAGTCCATCTATACTGACCTCCATCAGGTTGCAAACTGAATATATTTTTTTCTGCATCTACCTCTGAAAAAATATTGGGCTTCTAGCTGTGTGTGGGACTTGTTGTATTAGTCCATCTATACTGACCTCCATCAGGTTGCAAACTGAATATATTTTTTTCTGCATCTACCTCTGAAAAAATATTGGGCTTCTAGCTGTGTGTGGGTCTTGTTCTATTAATCCATCTATACTGACCTCCATCAGGTTGCAAACTGAATATAATTTTTTTCTGCATCTAGCTCTGAAAAAATATTTGGCCTTCTAGCAGTGTGTCGGACTTTCTCTATTAGTCCATCTATACTGACCTCCATCAGGTTGCAAATTAAAACTAATTTTTATCTGCATCTACAGTACCTCTGAAAAAATATTTGGGCTTCTAGCTGTGTGTGGGACTTGTTGTATTAGTCCATCTATACTGACCTCCATCAGGTTGCAAACTGAATATATTTTTTTCTGCATCTACCTCTGAAAAAATATTGGGCTTCTAGCTGTGTGTGGGTCTTGTTCTATTAATCCATCTATACTGACCTCCATCAGGTTGCAAACTGAAAATAATTTTTTTCTGCATCTAGCTCTGAAAAAATATTTGGCCTTCTAGCAGTGTGTCGGACTTTCTCTATTAGTCCATCTATACTGACCTCCATCAGGTTGCAAATTAAAACTAATTTTTATCTGCATCTACAGTACCTCTGAAAAAATATTTGGGCTTCTAGCTGTGTGTGGGACTTGTTGTATTAGTCCATCTATACTGACCTCCATCAGGTTGCAAATTAAAACTAATTTTTATCTGCATCTACAGTACCTCTGAAAAAATATTTGGGCTTCTAGCTGTGTGTGGGACTTGTTGTATTAGTCCACCTATACTGACCTCCATCAGGTTGCAAACTGAATATATTTTTTTCTGCATCTACCTCTGAAAAAATATTTGGGCTTCTAGCTGTGTGTGGGACTTGTTGTATTAGTCCATCTATACTGACCTCCATCAGGTTGCAAACTGAATATATTTTTTTCTGCATCTACCTCTGAAAAAATATTGGGCTTCTAGCTGTGTGTGGGACTTGTTGTATTAGTCCATCTATACTGACCTCCATCAGGTTGCAAACTGAATATATTTTTTTCAGCATCTACCTCTGAAAAAATATTGGGCTTCTAGCTGTGTGTGGGTCTTGTTCTATTAATCCATCTATACTGACCTCCATCAGGTTGCAAACTGAAAATAATTTTTTTCTGCATCTAGCTCTGAAAAAATATTTGGCCTTCTAGCAGTGTGTCGGACTTTCTCTATTAGTCCATCTATACTGACCTCCATCAGGTTGCAAATTAAAACTAATTTTTATCTGCATCTACAGTACCTCTGAAAAAATATTTGGGCTTCTAGCTGTGTGTGGGACTTGTTGTATTAGTCCATCTATACTGACCTCCAGCAGGTTGCAAATTAAAACTAATTTTTATCTGCATCTACAGTACCTCTGAAAAAATATTTGGGCTTCTAGCTGTGTGTGGGACTTGTTGTATTAGTCCATCTATACTGACCTCCATCAGGTTGCAAACTGAATATATTTTTTTCTGCATCTACCTCTGAAAAAATATTTGGGCTTCTAGCTGTGTGTGGAACTTGTTGTATTAGTCCATCTATACTGACCTCCATCAGGTTGCAAACTGAATATATTTTTTTCTGCATCTACCTCTGAAAAAATATTGGGCTTCTAGCTGTGTGTGGGACTTCTTGTATTAGTCCATCTATACTGACCTCCATCAGGTTGCAAACTGAATATATTTTTTTCTGCATCTACCTCTGAAAAAATATTGGGCTTCTAGCTGTGTGTGGGTCTTGTTCTATTAATCCATCTATACTGACCTCCATCAGGTTGCAAACTGAATATAATTTTTTTCTGCATCTAGCTCTGAAAAAATATTTGGCCTTCTAGCAGTGTGTCGGACTTTCTCTATTAGTCCATCTATACTGACCTCCATCAGGTTGCAAATTAAAACTAATTTTTATCTGCATCTACAGTACCTCTGAAAAAATATTTGGGCTTCTAGCTGTGTGTGGGACTTGTTGTATTAGTCCATCTATACTGACCTCCATCAGGTTGCAAACTGAATATATTTTTTTCTGCATCTACCTCTGAAAAAATATTGGGCTTCTAGCTGTGTGTGGGTCTTGTTCTATTAATCCATCTATACTGACCTCCATCAGGTTGCAAACTGAAAATAATTTTTTTCTGCATCTAGCTCTGAAAAAATATTTGGCCTTCTAGCAGTGTGTCGGACTTTCTCTATTAGTCCATCTATACTGACCTCCATCAGGTTGCAAATTAAAACTAATTTTTATCTGCATCTACAGTACCTCTGAAAAAATATTTGGGCTTCTAGCTGTGTGTGGGACTTGTTGTATTAGTCCATCTATACTGACCTCCATCAGGTTGCAAATTAAAACTAATTTTTATCTGCATCTACAGTACCTCTGAAAAAATATTTGGGCTTCTAGCTGTGTGTGGGACTTGTTGTATTAGTCCATCTATACTGACCTCCATCAGGTTGCAAACTGAATATATTTTTTTCTGCATCTACCTCTGAAAAAATATTTGGGCTTCTAGCTGTGTGTGGGACTTGTATTAGTCCATCTATACTGACCTCCATCAGGTTGCAAACTGAATATATTTTTTTCTGCATCTACCTCTGAAAAAATATTGGGCTTCTAGCTGTGTGTGGGACTTGTTGTATTAGTCCATCTATACTGACCTCCATCAGGTTGCAAACTGAATATATTTTTTTCAGCATCTACCTCTGAAAAAATATTGGGCTTCTAGCTGTGTGTGGGTCTTGTTCTATTAATCCATCTATACTGACCTCCATCAGGTTGCAAACTGAAAATAATTTTTTTCTGCATCTAGCTCTGAAAAAATATTTGGCCTTCTAGCAGTGTGTTGGACTTTCTCTATTAGTCCATCTATACTGACCTCCATCAGGTTGCAAATTAAAAATAATTTTTATCTGCATCTACAGTACCTCTGAAAAAATATTTGGGCTTCTAGCTGTGTGTGGGACTTGTTGTATTAGTCCATCTATACTGACCTCCATCAGGTTGCAAATTAAAACTAATTTTTATCTGCATCTACAGTACCTCTGAAAAAATATTTGGGCTTCTAGCTGTGTGTGGGACTTGTTGTATTAGTCCATCTATACTGACCTCCATCAGGTTGCAAACTGAATATATTTTTTTCTGCATCTACCTCTGAAAAAATATTTGGGCTTCTAGCTGTGTGTGGGACTTGTTGTATTAGTCCATCTATACTGACCTCCATCAGGTTGCAAACTGAATATATTTTTTTCTGCATCTACCTCTGAAAAAATATTGGGCTTCTAGCTGTGTGTGGGACTTGTTGTATTAGTCCATCTATACTGACCTCCATCAGGTTGCAAACTGAATATATTTTTTTCTGCATCTACCTCTGAAAAAATATTGGGCTTCTAGCTGTGTGTGGGTCTTGTTCTATTAATCCATCTATACTGACCTCCATCAGGTTGCAAACTGAATATAATTTTTTTCTTCATCTAGCTCTCAAAAAATATTTGGCCTTCTAGCAGTGTGTCGGACTTTCTCTATTAGTCCATCTATACTGACCTCCATCAGGTTGCAAATTAAAACTAATTTTTATCTGCATCTACAGTACCTCTGAAAAAATATTTGGGCTTCTAGCTGTGTGTGGGACTTGTTGTATTAGTCCATCTATACTGACCTCCATCAGGTTGCAAATTAAAAATAATTTTTATCTGCATCTACAGTACCTCTGAAAAAATATTTGGGCTTCTAGCTGTGTGTGGGACTTGTTGTATTAGTCCATCTATACTGACCTCCATCAGGTTGCAAACTGAATATATTTTTTTCTGCATCTACCTCTGAAAAAATATTTGGGCTTCTAGCTGTGTGTGGAACTTGTTGTATTAGTCCATCTATACTGACCTCCATCAGGTTGCAAACTGAATATATTTTTTTCTGCATCTACCTCTGAAAAAATATTGGGCTTCTAGCTGTGTGTGGGACTTGTTGTATTAGTCCATCTATACTGACCTCCATCAGGTTGCAAACTGAATATATTTTTTTCTGCATCTACCTCTGAAAAAATATTGGGCTTCTAGCTGTGTGTGGGTCTTGTTCTATTAATCCATCTATACTGACCTCCATCAGGTTGCAAACTGAATATAATTTTTTTCTGCATCTAGCTCTGAAAAAATATTTGGCCTTCTAGCAGTGTGTCGGACTTTCTCTATTAGTCCATCTATACTGACCTCCATCAGGTTGCAAATTAAAACTAATTTTTATCTGCATCTACAGTACCTCTGAAAAAATATTTGGGCTTCTAGCTGTGTGTGGGACTTGTTGTATTAGTCCATCTATACTGACCTCCATCAGGTTGCAAACTGAATATATTTTTTTCTGCATCTACCTCTGAAAAAATATTGGGCTTCTAGCTGTGTGTGGGTCTTGTTCTATTAATCCATCTATACTGACCTCCATCAGGTTGCAAACTGAAAATAATTTTTTTCTGCATCTAGCTCTGAAAAAATATTTGGCCTTCTAGCAGTGTGTCGGACTTTCTCTATTAGTCCATCTATACTGACCTCCATCAGGTTGCAAATTAAAACTAATTTTTATCTGCATCTACAGTACCTCTGAAAAAATATTTGGGCTTCTAGCTGTGTGTGGGACTTGTTGTATTAGTCCATCTATACTGACCTCCATCAGGTTGCAAATTAAAACTAATTTTTATCTGCATCTACAGTACCTCTGAAAAAATATTTGGGCTTCTAGCTGTGTGTGGGACTTGTTGTATTAGTCCACCTATACTGACCTCCATCAGGTTGCAAACTGAATATATTTTTTTCTGCATCTACCTCTGAAAAAATATTTGGGCTTCTAGCTGTGTGTGGGACTTGTTGTATTAGTCCATCTATACTGACCTCCATCAGGTTGCAAACTGAATATATTTTTTTCTGCATCTACCTCTGAAAAAATATTGGGCTTCTAGCTGTGTGTGGGACTTGTTGTATTAGTCCATCTATACTGACCTCCATCAGGTTGCAAACTGAATATATTTTTTTCAGCATCTACCTCTGAAAAAATATTGGGCTTCTAGCTGTGTGTGGGTCTTGTTCTATTAATCCATCTATACTGACCTCCATCAGGTTGCAAACTGAAAATAATTTTTTTCTGCATCTAGCTCTGAAAAAATATTTGGCCTTCTAGCAGTGTGTCGGACTTTCTCTATTAGTCCATCTATACTGACCTCCATCAGGTTGCAAATTAAAACTAATTTTTATCTGCATCTACAGTACCTCTGAAAAAATATTTGGGCTTCTAGCTGTGTGTGGGACTTGTTGTATTAGTCCATCTATACTGACCTCCAGCAGGTTGCAAATTAAAACTAATTTTTATCTGCATCTACAGTACCTCTGAAAAAATATTTGGGCTTCTAGCTGTGTGTGGGACTTGTTGTATTAGTCCATCTATACTGACCTCCATCAGGTTGCAAACTGAATATATTTTTTTCTGCATCTACCTCTGAAAAAATATTTGGGCTTCTAGCTGTGTGTGGAACTTGTTGTATTAGTCCATCTATACTGACCTCCATCAGGTTGCAAACTGAATATATTTTTTTCTGCATCTACCTCTGAAAAAATATTGGGCTTCTAGCTGTGTGTGGGACTTGTTGTATTAGTCCATCTATACTGACCTCCATCAGGTTGCAAACTGAATATATTTTTTTCTGCATCTACCTCTGAAAAAATATTGGGCTTCTAGCTGTGTGTGGGTCTTGTTCTATTAATCCATCTATACTGACCTCCATCAGGTTGCAAACTGAATATAATTTTTTTCTGCATCTAGCTCTGAAAAAATATTTGGCCTTCTAGCAGTGTGTCGGACTTTCTCTATTAGTCCATCTATACTGACCTCCATCAGGTTGCAAATTAAAACTAATTTTTATCTGCATCTACAGTACCTCTGAAAAAATATTTGGGCTTCTAGCTGTGTGTGGGACTTGTTGTATTAGTCCATCTATACTGACCTCCATCAGGTTGCAAACTGAATATATTTTTTTCTGCATCTACCTCTGAAAAAATATTGGGCTTCTAGCTGTGTGTGGGTCTTGTTCTATTAATCCATCTATACTGACCTCCATCAGGTTGCAAACTGAAAATAATTTTTTTCTGCATCTAGCTCTGAAAAAATATTTGGCCTTCTAGCAGTGTGTCGGACTTTCTCTATTAGTCCATCTATACTGACCTCCATCAGGTTGCAAATTAAAACTAATTTTTATCTGCATCTACAGTACCTCTGAAAAAATATTTGGGCTTCTAGCTGTGTGTGGGACTTGTTGTATTAGTCCATCTATACTGACCTCCATCAGGTTGCAAATTAAAACTAATTTTTATCTGCATCTACAGTACCTCTGAAAAAATATTTGGGCTTCTAGCTGTGTGTGGGACTTGTTGTATTAGTCCATCTATACTGACCTCCATCAGGTTGCAAACTGAATATATTTTTTTCTGCATCTACCTCTGAAAAAATATTTGGGCTTCTAGCTGTGTGTGGGACTTGTATTAGTCCATCTATACTGACCTCCATCAGGTTGCAAACTGAATATATTTTTTTCTGCATCTACCTCTGAAAAAATATTGGGCTTCTAGCTGTGTGTGGGACTTGTTGTATTAGTCCATCTATACTGACCTCCATCAGGTTGCAAACTGAATATATTTTTTTCAGCATCTACCTCTGAAAAAATATTGGGCTTCTAGCTGTGTGTGGGTCTTGTTCTATTAATCCATCTATACTGACCTCCATCAGGTTGCAAACTGAAAATAATTTTTTTCTGCATCTAGCTCTGAAAAAATATTTGGCCTTCTAGCAGTGTGTCGGACTTTCTCTATTAGTCCATCTATACTGACCTCCATCAGGTTGCAAATTAAAAATAATTTTTATCTGCATCTACAGTACCTCTGAAAAAATATTTGGGCTTCTAGCTGTGTGTGGGACTTGTTGTATTAGTCCATCTATACTGACCTCCATCAGGTTGCAAATTAAAACTAATTTTTATCTGCATCTACAGTACCTCTGAAAAAATATTTGGGCTTCTAGCTGTGTGTGGGACTTGTTGTATTAGTCCATCTATACTGACCTCCATCAGGTTGCAAACTGAATATATTTTTTTCTGCATCTACCTCTGAAAAAATATTTGGGCTTCTAGCTGTGTGTGGGACTTGTTGTATTAGTCCATCTATACTGACCTCCATCAGGTTGCAAACTGAATATATTTTTTTCTGCATCTACCTCTGAAAAAATATTGGGCTTCTAGCTGTGTGTGGGACTTGTTGTATTAGTCCATCTATACTGACCTCCATCAGGTTGCAAACTGAATATATTTTTTTCTGCATCTACCTCTGAAAAAATATTGGGCTTCTAGCTGTGTGTGGGTCTTGTTCTATTAATCCATCTATACTGACCTCCATCAGGTTGCAAACTGAATATAATTTTTTTCTTCATCTAGCTCTCAAAAAATATTTGGCCTTCTAGCAGTGTGTCGGACTTTCTCTATTAGTCCATCTATACTGACCTCCATCAGGTTGCAAATTAAAACTAATTTTTATCTGCATCTACAGTACCTCTGAAAAAATATTTGGGCTTCTAGCTGTGTGTGGGACTTGTTGTATTAGTCCATCTATACTGACCTCCATCAGGTTGCAAATTAAAAATAATTTTTATCTGCATCTACAGTACCTCTGAAAAAATATTTGGGCTTCTAGCTGTGTGTGGGACTTGTTGTATTAGTCCATCTATACTGACCTCCATCAGGTTGCAAACTGAATATATTTTTTTCTGCATCTACCTCTGAAAAAATATTTGGGCTTCTAGCTGTGTTTGGGACTTGTTGTATTAGTCCATCTATACTGACCTCCATCAGGTTGCAAACTGAATATATTTTTTTCTGCATCTACCTCTGAAAAAATATTGGGCTTCTAGCTGTGTGTGGGACTTGTTGTATTAGTCCATTTATACTGACCTCCATCAGGTTGCAAACTGAACATATTTTTTTCTGCATCTACCTCTGAAAAAATATTGGGCTTCTAGCTGTGTGTGGGACTTGTTGTATTAGTCCATCTATACTGACCTCCATCAGGTTGCAAACTGAATATATTTTTTTCTGCATCTAACCCAGCCAATAGTTTTGGCCTAATACCACAGTTTGGCCACTCAGCTCTGCTCGGTTACCATCCATTGTTTTTTGTGCAAACAACTCCAGAGTTGTGAATTAGTTAACCACCAAAATGAGTGGAAAAAGGCCTGCTGCTGGTGCAAAGGGGAATAGGCGTGTTGGGAAGGGGAAAAAAGGTTGTGTCCGTGGGGTAGGTGTTAAAGCAACAGTAACATCTGCAGAAGAAAGACCATCTTCCAGCCAAACTAAAATGTCTACTTCTTTTAGCGGACAATGCGATAAGATCCCTTTCTTACGGCCACGCCAATCGCTACAAATTCCAGATGAGGCACAAAAACAGCAGGTGCTTCAACGGATATCAAGTGCTCCTTTAAGTGGGCTCTCCTCCACATCAACTTCAACATCACAAATACTCCAGTCCTCAAAGGTGTCACCCAAATCGCACTTGCTTCCTCACAGCTCCCAAATCTCCAGCTGCCCGTCTGAGTATGAGGTAGAACAGGTGGTTGAGTCTGCAGAGCTGTTTACTCATACTATAGCCTGGGAATCAGAGGTCGACTCCAGCGCTTCTATGAATCCAGACGAGGAAATGATCTGCACTGATGCCCAGAATCTTTATGAGTCGGATCCAGGACCAGACGCAGAAGGTTCTGACCATAATGTAGACCCTCATTCCCAAACTGTAACTCCTGTTGGTGGAGACAATGAGGAAGACGATGATAAGACTCAAATACCTGATTGGAGCGACAACTTTAGTTTTTTGTCAGGGCAGGAACAGGTTGGCTCTGAGGACGACGGGTGTGATAACACACAGGGTGATGATGATGAGGTTGGAGATGCCACTTACTGTCAACCCACAGTCAGCCAAGAGATGAGGTCAGCAGAGGAGGTGGAGGAAGATGCTAGTGACGACGAGGTCAGGTTGCGCCTTCCTGGACAGAGACGTAGTACTGGAAGCACGTCAACAACTGCATCCTCAAACACAACTCTGCCTCTCACCACAAGTCGTGGTGGCTCTTCAGGTCGCATGGGTGCTAAGCCTTGCATAGCCTGGGCATTTTTTCAGATCGATAAAGATGACCCAACTCGTGTTATCTGTAACATTTGTCAGCAAAAGCTAAGTAGAGGCCAAAAAATACATAGTTTGAGTACTTCATGCATGAACCGGCACATGGACATGAAGCATAAGTTGCAGTGGGAAGCTCAGTGTGCTACAATGCGGCCTAGCCGGCCGGGCCAACCACCGTCTGCCATATCTTGTGCATTCGCGGCCTCTTCATCCTCTGTGACTGGGGGGACAGCAGTCACACCTGTTTTGGGGCGCAGACCTGCCACCTCTTTACCCGCAACAGCCAGCGTGATTGGCAGGTCATCATTTTCTTTGGAGGTGGTAACAGCAGCTCGTGTTGAGCGCTGTCAGACATCGATAGCACCACCTTTGGATCAAGGCAACCTAACATGTCCGCCTGCATCTTCCTCACAGACCGGCAGTTTGCCGGGGACACCCTTATCAACCCCGTCTAAGCACAATAGCCAGCCCTCGGTCCCTCAGATGTGGACAAGTAAAAGACCATTTCCTCCTAGCCATGAGAAAGCTAAGAGGTTGAATTTCACCATCTGCAAGCTCTTGGCGACAGAAATGCTGCCTTTCCGCCTGGTGGACACAGAGGATTTTCGAGACCTTATGTCCGTCGCAGTGCCCCAGTACCAGATGCCCAGTCGGCACTACTTCTCAAAGAAAGGTGTGCCTGCGCTCCACCAGCATGTCGCACACAACATCACCGCTTCTTTGAGAAACTCTGTGTGTGACAGGGTGCATTTCACCACAGACACTTGGACGAGTAGGAATGGACAGGGGCGTTACATGTCGCTGACTGGGCACTGGGTAACTATGGTGACAGCAGGACAAGGGGCTGCTGTCCAAGTCTTGCCGTCCCCACGAGTTGTGCATCAATCCTCTTTATGTCAAAGTTCCTCCACTGCTTCTGCCTCCTCAACCTCCTCTCGGTCTTCCACCTGCACCCAAAGCCTGTCTGGTCATGCCACAAGCTTTCTAACTGCGCAGAAGGGATCCTGCACACCTCCTTACTATGCTGGCAGTAGGGCTCAACGTCATCAGGCGGTTTTTACATTGAAATGTCTGGGAAATGTGAGTCACACAGCTGAGGAGTTGTGGTCAGCTCTGGAGAACCAATTTCATGAATGGTTGTCTCCACTGGACCTGAAACCAGGGAAGGCCGTGTGCGACAATGCTGCAAACCTGGGTGCGGCCCTTCGCCGGGGCAATGTCACACACGTGCCTTGTATGGCTCACGTGTTGAACCTGGTTGTCCAGCAATTTTTAGCCCACTATCCCAGACTAGATGGCCTTCTGCAGAGGGCACGGTCGCTGTGTGCTCACTTCCGCCGTTCGCATCCCGCAGCTCAGCGACTTACATCTCTACAGAAGTCGTTGGGCCTGCCACTTCACCGGCTAAAATGCGATGTGCCTACCCGGTGGAATTCAACTCTGCACATGTTGCAGCGACTGTGGCAGCACCGACAAGCCCTGGTGCAATACGTTCTGACGTATAGCCTGGGCCAACGAGATTCAGAGGTGGGGCAAATCACGCTGGAGGAGTGGTCTCAGATCAGGGACCTATGCACCCTTCTGCACAGTTTTGAAATGGCGACGAAGATGTTTAGTGCTGACGATGCCATTATCAGCATGACTATTCCGGTGATTTACATGCTGGAGCACATGTTAAACAGAATTCGGAGTCAGGTGGTGGCACAAGAGGAGGTGGAGGAAGTAGAGGAGGAGGAGTTGTATGCGGAAGGGCTAACATCTGCAAGGTCCAGACGGTCGGCAGCACCAAGGCGGCAGTCATGTGAGGGTGGGGGAGATGGTTTTACCAGGGCGCATGGTAGCAGCCAAACTAGTGAGGAAGGTGCAGGAGCCCAGGAAGAAGTGGAGGACGAACTGATGGAAGACTCATCAGATGAGGAAGACCTTGATCACATTTCTGTTGTGCGAGGTTGGGGGGAGAGGACAGAGGAAGGAAGCATGATTGTTACCTCGCCACCAACACAACAGGGACTTGGTGCTCCTGGATGCGCAACACACATGAGTGCCTTCTTGCTGCACTACCTGCAACATGACCCTCGAATTGTGAGAATTAGAAATAATCCTGACTACTGGGTTGCCACACTGTTAGATCCCCGGTACAAAAGTAAATTTGCAGAAATTATTCCTGCCATAGAAAGGGATGCACGCATGCAGGAGTATCAGCAGAGACTGTTGCAGAATCTTACATGTGCTTTTCCACAAAATACCAGTGGTGCACGTAGTGAATCTCACAGTTCCAACTTGCCAACCGTGGGACCGTCAAGTGTTCAGCACTCAAACCGTAACAGAACCACAGTATCTGGTGGTAACATCAATTTTGCGGAATCATTTCACCACTTTTTTAGCCCATCCTTTGCAAGGCCACAGGAGACAAGAAGTCTGACACATAGTCAATGCCTAGAGACGATGGTACAGGAGTATCTCCAAGTAAACATTGAAGCCACGACTGTGTCACTGGACCCTTGCTCTTTTTGGGCTTCCAATCTGGATAAATGGCCGGAGCTAGCCACTTACGCCTTGGAGATCTTGTCATGCCCCGCAGCCAGCGTTCTGTCTGAACGTGTGTTCAGCGCTGCTGGTGGTGTGCTGACAGATAAACGCACGCGGCTCTCCACTGATAATGTAGACAGACTCACGTTCATAAAGATGAACAAATCATGGATCCGAAACGACTTTTCTACCCCTGTGTCATCCTGGGGAGAGTAAAAGCTTGATGATTGTTTAAAATCACCCTACCAACCGTTTTAAGCTTTCAAATTACTAATCATGTTTATCTGTATCTTGACTGGAAAATAATTTGGGCTTTGTAGCAGTGTGCAGCACTGATCCTATTAGGCCATCTATAATAAGCTCCACCAGAATTAAAATTAAAAATAATTTTTAGCTGCATCTAGCCCGGAAAATAATTTTGGGGCTCCGAGATGCGCAAGACACATAAGTGCCTTCTTGCTGCACTACCTGCAGCATGACCCTCATATTGTCAGAATTCGAAGTAATCATGACTACTGGGTTGCCACACTCTTAGATCCCCCAAACTTTTCGATCAACCTTTTCATTTTAATAAAGACCAAAAAAATGGTCATTTTTGAAATTATAAGCATTAGCAGGTTGTTAGAAACTGAAATCAAACAGTTTTCTACTCAAAACTTTATTCTAGGTGATGTTACATTTTCACATAGGACCCCTTGTTCGAAAGGAGCTTCTGAACTCTCTCGTCCATTGAATTTGTCAGGTTTTGGATGGTTTCTGCTTCAATTGTTTTGCATGAGGACAGAATACCCTCCCAGAGCTGTTGCTTAGATGTGAACTGCCTCCCGCCATCATAGACACTCCTTTTAATGATGCTCCAAAGGTTCTGAATGGGGTAGAGGTCAGGGGAGCATGGGGGTCAAACCATAAGTTTGTCCCCTTTTATGCCCATATCAGCCAGAGATGCAGATGTTTTATGTGCAGCATGAGATGGTGCATTATCATGCAGAAAAATTATCTTGCTGTGAAATACACGGTTCTTCTTCTTGAACCATGGCAGGAAGTGCTGTTTGAGAAAATCCACATACATTATGGAGTTCATCTTTAGCGCCTTCAGGGATCCTAAAGGGGCCGACAATCTCTCTCCCCATGATTCCAGCCCAAAACATTACTCCACCTCCTCCTTGTTGGCGCTGTAGCCGTGTTTGCGTGGGGTGTCCATCAACCAGCCATCCTCCACTCCATCCATCTGGACCATCGAGCGCTGCACGGCACTCATCCGTGAACAAAACAGTTTTGAAATCAGTCTTCATGTAATGTTTGGCCCACTGGAGCCGTTTCTGCTTGTGTGAAGTGGATAGAGGAGGTCGACAGGATGGCGTATGCACAGCTGCAAACCTCTGAAGGACCCTGCATCTTGTTGTTCGGGGGACGTTGGAGGCACAAGCAGCTTCAAAAACTTGTCTGCTGCTATGACAAGTCTTTTTTGCCGCTGCTCTTTCAACCTGACGTAATTGCCTGTAGGAAAGAGTCCTCAATTTGCCCTTATCAGCACGCACACGTGTGTACTGTGAATCAGCTACATACTTCTTGATTGCCAAGACACTTCATCCTGATCATCGCACAATGTTGATTGTAGTCATGCCTTGACCTAAACACTCCACAATTTGTTGCTTCTCAGCAGCCGACACATCCTTTTTCTTTCCCATTTTGGCAGAAAATGTAGGCTGCTGAATAATGTGAGAGAGCCTTCTTAAGTAGTCTTGCCTTTCATTGGACACACCTGCCAAACTAATTAGCACTGGTGTCTGCAATTGCTTACAGTGATATAAAGAGCCCTGACACACATCACCATCAATGAGTTTAACTGACAAACAAACAAATTCTTCCCTTATCACTCCTAAACACTTTTTGCATAATAATTTGGAACACCGTGTACATGTGCTTTTCCACAAAACACCAGTGGTTCACGTAGTGAATCTTACAGTTCTAACTTGCCAACCGTGGTCTGTATGGAGTTGTTCAATAAAGGGCCCAAAATTAAGATAACATAGATGGGAGAGGTCTCTATGAATAGGAATTCCTAAGTATTTGATACCCTGTGAGGGCCAGGCAAAGGGAAAGTTGGACTGGATGGAATCCTATATGGATTTGGGGAGGGAGACATCGAGGGCCTCAGACTTCGCTGCATTGATTTTAAAATTTGACCATGTAACAAAGTGATCTATTTCAGCCATAACAGCATGGATGGATATATGTGATTGAGTGATATATACTAGGACATCATCAGCAAATAGAGAGCACTTGTACTCGGTGCCTCCCACCTCAATCCACCTAATATTGGGGTTATGGCGAATTGATGAGAGCAGGTGCTCCGTCACTAGGATGTATAAGAGAGGGGACAAAGAACATCCCTGCCTTGTCCCATTGGTGATTGTGAAAGGTGCTGAAAATGTTCTGACGCGCCCCCTGGGCCTTGGGACACCCGGAGCCGGACCCTTTTTGGTGGATGCTGGTGGTTGTAGTCTCCGTGGCGGCAACCCGGTTCCGTGGCTCAGGGCGGTCAAACCAGTGGCGGAACTATTTATGTGGTTTTGATGTTTAAATGTCCGACTACGCCACCCGTGGATTGCGGTCAGAGTGAACCGCCGCTCCAGGGCAGACCGCTAAGGCTGTTGTTGTGGGTGCAGCAGAGCGTAGCATAACTCCCCACGGGAGGAGTATAGCCTCAGGGCAGTGTATGCGGAGGATGGGGGTGATGGTGCAGGGCAGCAGCAGTAATGACACGGAGTCAGTGATGCAGTCCAGGGCCTTTACTCACAGTTCTTATTTTCCAGACCACGTCTGCAGGTAACGGCTGCCCACGTCGTACTGTGCTCACCAGGTGAGGGGCTCAGACAACTCCCAGATAAGTTTGGAGTGCTTCACAAGACCCCCTTTGTGTGTCCTTTGTCTGGCCTTTCTTACCAACCCTTCTGTCCGGCTGCCTCGGGCCTCCTCTTGGTAAACTTGGCGCCAGTTTCCCTGACCCTATGTGGTGCCTTCCTAGCGGGTGTAGCGAGGGGCTGCGCCACATAAAATGTCACAGCCTCCTGTTTCTAGCTGAGGGTCGTTTCCTGCCTCCACTAGTTTCGGGGACCGGTCTCCCCCTTTGGCCTGACCCCTCCACGCAGGTGGATTCTGGCGTGCGGTGGCGACTCGCCCGTCCGCACCCCTGAGATCCCTTCGTTCCTCGTTCCTGGAGCCTTCTCCGCTCCTCTTCCTTCCTTCTCCCTCTTCCAGGCCTGGGCCTCTGTTACTAGGCCCGCCTCCGGAGCAGAGCTCATGCAGAGCCCCTGCTCCTTGCCACTTCTGCTCAGACTTCTCTGCACTGAACTAAGATGGTGCCCACCTTTTATACTCCCTTCTCAATGCACCCAGGAACTGCTTCCTCCCTGCTCCTGCACTACAGGGTTCCCCTTCCTCAGTATTCCCTCCCCCCACTCCAGCCAGGGACAGGGACTGTCGTGCCCATCTCAGGGGCATATTGGTCGCCCTGCCCCACGGCAATGTGGTGTAATGCATGCAGGTGTCGGGTCCTGATCCACACTACATCCTTACCTGAGAGTGAGATATCACACCTCTGGGTGAGGTGCAATACCTCTGTAGCAACCGAGCCCTCAGCGTGCTACAGTTCCATTTATCTTCAGCCTAGGTGACGTATTGCGATACAGGGCCGTGATTTTGGCTATAAAAGGGTCCCCTAGACCCCTACCCCAAGCTTTTTAAGAGAATCATATATGGCGTGCCAGGAGACTCTATGGAATGCTTTCTCAGCATCCAACGAGAGTATCTAATTACAAATTTTTAACTGCATCTAGCCCAGGAAATACTTTGTGCCTAGTAGCAGGGTCTGCTAGTCAGCGGATTATCCCGGCTGTTAAGCAAGCTACACCACCTGTAGTTTGGACACTTCATTTTTTCAAAGGAAATGCTTCGGGACCACGGGATACTCAGTGAAGAGCATCAGGAGGCACCCCAAGGCATAGGGGCTGGGACTGGCAGTAGGATGCCTTGCGGTGGACAGCCGAGCTCGATCCTTATAAAAGCTTTTTAACTGCAGCAGCTTTAGTGGACGCTACTGAAGCTGGAATTACGCGGCTGCTGGCATGAGACTTGCCCTCCAATAGATCCTTGTAAATGGATTTAAAGTGTATTCATTCAAATTAGAGAGACAATTTAAATTAAAAAGCTTAGAGCTGCCTCCACCACAGGGGGGCTCGCTCGACCCACCAGCGGACAGGCACCAGTATTGGGAGAGGGGGGCTGGCCATCAGGGTTCACCGCGGCTCTGGCACAAACCCGGCGACACGGAGGTGGCACGGGCAGGAGCGGACTGGCCGTGTCGGCTTCTCACTTTTTGGATTTTAGAAGGGCATGACATGCCTATATCTGTGTCTCCCCCTCCTTTTACTCCTCCACCTCTTTTATTTTCGCATGACTATATGTACTTGTCACTTTTCCATGTGTTAGTTATGTCTTCTGAGCAGTTTGTCAGCTTTTGGACAACTTTGAAGGTGTTTTCTATGTGTTTCTATGTGTTTTTGTTTGCCTGCCATTGGTTTTAACGGTGTTCGAAGGTGTTCGACGAACAGTTCGACGAACAGTTCGGCGAACACACGGGTGTTCGACGAACCGAACCGAACTCGAACACTACGGGGGTGGCTCAACACTAGTCAACAGAACCCTATTGTCAAGTAACCTCCTCGAGAAGGTCCTGATCTCCCACACTCCCAGACCCCACTGGCGGATCACCTTCACAACCTGGGTAGCATAAGCCGGAAGATGCCCATGAGGCGTTTGAAGGTCCTTCACCCGCCTTCCTGTCTCCCATTCCTGGAAGAAAGGCCGAAACCACCCCCTACAGGAGAATACCCACGGAGGAGCCCTCTCTAACCAGAGGTTGGCGATGTTTGCCTTAAGAAAGGTGTTTACTAGAAACACCACTGGGTTGACCATACCCAACCCTCCTAGTGCGGTACGTGATCTCCCTCTTGATTACGTTCAGCCTATTCCCCCACAATAGTTGGAAGAACAGGCTGTAGACCCATGTCCAAAGAGGCTCTGGCTAGATGCAGACGCTGCCCAGGTATATTAATAAAGGGAGCAAATACCCCTTGGCCAGGTTAACCCTTTCCCTCAGGGTCAAGGACCAACCCTTCCCTGATCCACCTTCTGGGCGGCGATCTTAAGTCTTCCCTCCAAGTTTTGCTGGGGATAGTCCCCCGGGCCGAAACTGATGCCTGAAAATTTTTGCTGTGGACTGAGGCCCTGGAAGGGTGTCTGGGAGATCAAAACTTGGATCTCCCCCTCACAGCCAGAGACTCTCACACTTATCCCACTTGATCATGGACCCAGATGCCACCGAGTAGCGCTCAATCTCAGACATGACGCAGTCTGCCTCTTCTCTCGAGGATACAAAAAGGGAAACATCATCAGCGTACGCCACTACCCTCAAGGTGTCCTCTGGCTCCACCCGGTCCATCCCAACTCCCACCAACGGTCCGCGCTCCACCCTCCTTAAAAAGGGGTCGATCGCAAACAAGTATAACAGCGGGCTCAGAGGACAGCCCTGGCGGACACCAGACTTCACCTCAAAAGGGTGTCCGACCCAACAGTTCACGAGCGGAAAAGTCTCTGCCCCATTGTATAACACTCTCAACCGATCAACAAACCTCCCGGGCAGACCGTACCTCAGAAGGACGGACCAGAGGTACTCATGGTTAACCCAGTCAAAGGCCTTCGCCTGGTCTAAGGACAGCAAGTACTCCTTCCAGCGACCTGCCCTGCTTTGCTCCACTGCCTCTCGGACACCGAGCACAGCACTAAAAGTACTGCGGCCTGAAACAGAGCAGTGCTGGGCCCCCGAAAGTAGCCAGGGCGCAAACATCACCAACCGATTAAAAAGCACCTTTGCCAGAACCTTTCGGTCCGTATTAAGAAGCGCTATGGGACGCCAATTCTCAATACGGGACGAGTCTTTACCCCTCGACAGAATAATCAGGGCAGACTTCCTCATTGAACCCGGCAGAATGTCCGAGGAGAGACATTCATTAAAAACCTCAGTCATGAGGGGGACCAAAAAGTTCCTAAAAGTCCTGTAAAACTCGGATGTTAAGCCATCCGGACCAGGCGATTTTTCATCAATGGCCCGTCTCACTTCCTCTTTCCTGATTGCTTCTGCCAAAACATGAAGAGAGGGGTCATCCCCTGGTTCAGGGATGGTTTCAGCCAGGAAAGCCGATGTCTCATCCCGATCTGGATTCCTCCTTCCCAAGAGGTGCGAGTAGAAGGATCTGATCACCTCCAGGATCCCTGATTTGGATCTGTTCAGGGATCCCGAACTGTCGATCAGTCCGGTTACCATCTTACAACCCACTGACATCCTGCAGTTCCTGTAGGGGTCGGGCGAGCAGTACCTCCTGAAATCCCTCTCTAAAACTAAGGATGTGTGCCTATCATACTGGCACGCCTTGAGCAAGGCCTTTACCCTGGAGATTTCCTCACGGTCCCCTCCAGTCGAGACGAGCTGCTCGAGTTTCCTCCCCAGCTCCCGATACAGGCGGTACCTGTTCAGGCTTCTGAGGCTCGAGAGCTGACGGAATTACCCCGAAACCCTTCTTTTGAAGATCTCCCACCACTCAGACTTACTGCTACAGAGACCCAAGAGAGGAACCTGGCTCTGAAGAAATTCCTCAAAGGATTGTCTTACATCTGCTTCTTCCAACAGGGATGAATTCAGCTTCCATAGGCCTCTCCCTATCCGGGGAGTCTCTGTAACATTCAAGGAAAAGAAAATGAAACAGTGATCGGAGAATTCCACCTCAATAGCGGACACTGCAGAAGAGACGGCTTCCTCCTTTAAAAAACCCATCTATCCTAGACCTACAACTTCCCCTATGAAAGGTGAAACCCCCGTGACCTGGGGTGTGCCGGATGTGGACATCCACCAGGTGAGCTTCGCTTGCTATGCTATTAAGGGTATTACTATCAAAAGCCAGAATTCATTCTCTGGGGCCTCCCCTATCACGGGATCTAGTTATAGTATTAAAGTCCCCACCGAAGACTACCTGCCGACTCGTAAAAAGATTGGGCTTGATCTTCAGGAAGAGACATTTACGGTCCCACTTTGACTGTGGACTATAGATATTAATGAGCCTGAGCTCCTGTTCCCTCATGAAGATGTCAAGGACCAAGCACCTCCCCATTTCTACCTCGATCACCCGTCTGCATTCCACCGAAGCGGCCTTAAAAAGGACCGCTACCCCCCTATACGGCTCGGTCACAAGAGACCAGTATGAAGGCCCGCACCTCCACTCCTTCCTTGCTTTGTAAATGGCCCCCATGTCCATTAGTCTGGTCTCCTGCAAAAATAAAATGTCAGCCTCAACTCGGTTGAACAAATCAAAGGCCATAAATCTGGCAGCATCTGACTTTATACTGGCGACATTAATCAACGCCAGAGTCAATGGGGTAGGTTCCGCCATCATGGGTGATTGAGTTAGATGGCCTTCTTTTTGACCGTACCCCTCGATTTTTTATTCTCACCTTCAGAGGAGGAGACAGACTCTCCCTTCCTCTTCAGTGACACAGAGGAGTCCATAGCACCCGACACCTCCTTCCCAGAATTGAGTTCCTCACCCTTGGACCCCGGGGAAGTCGCCCCCCCAGAAGAAAGTGAGCCCCCCCCCGGAGGACGGACCCCGCCGCTTCCTGAAGGCACCTCAGATGTTACCGCCGGTCCCTCACCCCCTGACCTTCAACACAGCAGAGTCATCGAGGGCATGGAACCGGTTGGAGAGGGGGATCAGAGGAGAGCCGGTGAGTAGAGATGAGCGTTGTTCGACTCGAACTGTTCGCCAATCTCAAATTCGAGCTGTTTTAGGCGGTGTTCGAGCCGTTCGGCGAACACGAACGATTTGAGAAAAATTTGGCTGTTCGAGGTTATGTTCGATAACTGTTCGTGCACCAAAATCATAACTGGATTTTTTCTCAGTAATGATGAAAATGAATGTTAATACGCAGTTTGAGTGTACAGCGGGGCGGGGGGAGGGGCAGGGGATGGATCTCTGGAGGAATAATGAAGATCTACATTTTTTTTTCTCTTTCCCGCATTTACAGTGGGGAGGTGCAATCTGTCAGCCTATCAGCAGCGCACACACGGAGCGAAGTGCTTTTTTTCACACAAGCAAGGGCATGTGTCATTGGCAGTGTATGTCACATGTCCTTGCCCTATAAGACCAAGCCATTTTCCCCGTCGCCACCATTTTCTCACTGCTGCAGCTGCGTGTTAGACGGCACCGCTGTTACTGTGTGCGCTATACCTTGTTAATTTCAAGCCAATTTTCGCACAAATCTACAGATAGCTTGGGAGTAGGGAATAGTTGTGATTGCAGTCCTTTTAAGGACTGGGTTACAGCATTTCCTGCAACTTTTATCAGGCAGGTCTGTGCTCTTAAATATATAGGTTGTGGGAGTAAAGACTAATTGTAATTGCAGTCCTTTTCAGGACTAGGTTACATCAGTTCCTATCAGTTTTTGCCAGGCAGGTCTGTGCCAGTGCTGTGCAAGTTTTTTTCACAGCATTTGGCTGAATCTAGCAAAGCTAATCCTTTTTGGCCTATTGCAGAGTGTGTTAGTCAGTGGAGTAGCCTATCTCTGTTGCAAGATATACCACCTGTGTATAGAATACCAATTTTTTTACTGCACCGAGTGAAGTAAAATCTTTTGGGCATAGCATCATTCTATTAGTCCATCTATACTGACCTCCATCAGGTTGCAAATTGAATATAATTTTTTTCTGCATCTAGCTCTGAAAAAATATTTGGGCTTCTAGCAGTGTGTGGGACTTGTACTATTAGTCCATCTATACTGACCTCCATCAGGTTGCAAACTGAATGTAATTTTTTTCTGCATCTAGCTCTGAAAAAATATGTGGCCCTCTAGCAGTGTGTGGGACTTGTTCTATTAGTCCATCTATACTGACCTCCATCACGTTGCAAATGCAAAATAATTTTTTGTCTGCATCTAGCTCTGAAAAAATATTTGGCCTTCTAGCAGTGTGTGGGACTTTCTCTATTAGTCAATCTATAATGACCTCCATCAGGTTGCAAATTAAAAATAATTTTTTGTCTGTATCTAGCTCTGAAAAAATATTTGGCCTTCTAGCAGTGTGTGGGACTTTCTCTATTAATCCATCTATACTGACCTCCATCAGGTTGCAAACTGAATATATTTTTTTTCTGCATCTACCTCTGAAAAAATATTTGGGCTTCTAGCTGTGTGTGGGACTTGTTCTATTAGTCCATCTATACTGACCTCCATCAGGTTGCAAACTGAATATAATTTTTTTCTGCATCTACCTCTGAAAAAATATTTGGGCTTCTAGCTGTGTGTGGGACTTGTTCTATTAGTCCATCTATACTGACCTCCATCAGGTTGCAAACTGAATATAATTTTTTTCTGCATCTAGCTCTGAAAAAATATTTGGCCTTCTAGCAGTGTGTGGGACTTGTTCTATTAGTCCACATATACTGACCTCCATCAGGTTGCAAATTCAAAATAATTTTTTGTCTGCATCTAGCTCTGAAAAAATATTTGGCCTTCTAGCAGTGTGTGGGACTTGGTCTATTAGTCCATCTATACTGACCTCCATCAGGTTGCAAATTAAAAATAATTTTTATCTGCATCTACCTCTGAAAAAATATTTGGGCTTCTAGCTGTGTGTGGGACTTGTTCTATTAGTCCATCTATACTGACCTCCATCAGGTTGCAAACTGAATATATTTTTTTTCTGCATCTAGCTCTGAAAAAATATTTGGCCTTCTAGCAGTGTGTGGGACTTTCTCTATTAGTCCATCTATACTGACCTCCATCAGGTTGCAAATTAAAAATAATTTTTATCTGCATCTAGCTCTGAAAAAATATTTGGCCTTCTAGCAGTGTGTGGGACTTGTACTATTAGTCCATCTATACTGACCTCCATCACGTTGCAAATTCAAAATAATTTTTTGTCTGCATCTAGCTCTGAAAAAATATTTGGCCTTCTAGCAGTGTGTGGGACTTTCTCTATTAGTCCATCTATACTGACCTCCATCAGGTTGCAAATTAAAAATAATTTTTATCTGCATCTACCTCTGAAAAAATATTTGGGCTTCTAGCTGTGTGTGGGACTTGATCTATTAGTCCATCTATACTGACCTCCATCAGGTTGCAAACTGAATATAATTTTTTTCTGCATCTAGCTCTGAAAAAATATTTGGCCTTCTAGCAGTGTGTGGGACTTTCTCTATTAGTCCATCTATACTGACCTCCATCAGGTTGCAAATTAAAAATAATTTTTATCTGCATTTAGCTCTGAAAAAATATTTGGCCTTCTAGCAGTGTGTGGGACTTTCTTTATTAGTCCATCTATACTGACCTCCATCAGGTTGCAAATTAAAAATAATTTTTATCTGCATCTAGCTCTGAAAAAATATTTGGCCTTCTAGCAGTGTGTGGGACTTTCTCTATTAGTCCATCTATACTGACCTCCATCAGGTTGCAAATTAAAAATAATTTTTATCTGCATTTGTCTCTGAAAAAATATTTGGCCTTCTAGCAGTGTGTGGGACTTTCTCTATTAGTCCATCTATACTGACCTCCATCAGGTTGCAAATTAAAAATAATTTTTTGTCTGCATCTAGCTCTGAAAAAATATTTGGCCTTCTAGTAGTGTGTGGGACTTTCTCTATTAGTCCATCTATACTGACCTCCATCAGGTTGCAAACTGAATATATTTTTTTTCTGCATCTACCTCTGAAAAAATATTTGGGCTTCTAGCTGTGTGTGGGACTTGTTCTATTAGTCCATCTATACTGACCTCCATCAGGTTGCAAATTGAATATAATTTTTTTCTGCATCTAACCCAGCCAATAGTTTTGGCCTAATACCACAGTTTGGCCACTCAGCTCTGCTCGGTTCCCATCCATTGTTTTTTTGTGCAAACAACTCCAGAGTTGTGAATTAGTTAACCACCAAAATGAGTGGAAAAAGGCCTGCTGCTGGTGGAAAGGGGAATAGGCGTGTTGGGAAGGGGAAAAAAGGTTGTGTCCGTGGGGTAGGTGTTAAAGCAACAGTAACATCTGCAAAAGAAAGACCATCTTCCAGCCAAACTAAAATGTCTACTTCTTTTAGCGGACAATGTGATAAGATCCCTTTCTTACGGCCACGCCAATCGCTACAAATTCCAGATGAGGCACAAAAACAGCAGGTGCTTCAACGGATATCAAGTGCTCCTTTAAGTGGGCTCTCCTCCACATCAACTTCAACATCACAAATACTCCAGTCCTCAAAGGTGTCACCCCAATCGCACTTGCTTCCTCACAGCTCCCAAATCTCCAGCTGCCCGTCTGAGTATGAGGTAGAACAGATGGTTGAGTCTGCAGAGCTGATTACTCATGCTATAGCCTGGGAATCAGAGGTCGACTCCAGCGCTTCTGTGAATCCAGATGAGGAAATGATCTGCACTGATGCCCAGAATCTTTATGAGTCGGATCCAGGACCAGACTCAGAAGGTTCTGACCATAATGTAAACCCTCATTCCCAAACTGTAACTCCTATTGGTGGAGACAATGAGGAAGACGATGATGAGACTCAAATACCTGATTGGAGCGACAACTTTAGTTTTTTGTCATGGCAGGAACAGGTTGGCTCTGAGGACGACGGGTGTGATAACGCACAGGGTGATGATGATGAGGTTGGAGATCCCACTTACTGTCAACCAACAGTCAGCCAAGAGATGAGGTCAGCAGAGGAGGTGGAGGAGGATGCTAGTGACGACGAGGTCAGGTTGCGCCTTCCTGGACAGAGACGTAGTACTGGAAGCACGTCAACCACTGCATCCTCAAACACAACTCTGCCTCTCACCACAAGTCGTGGTGGCTCTTCAGGTCGCATGGGTGCTAAGCCTTGCATAGCCTGGGCATTTTTTCAGATCGATAAAGATGACTCAACTCGTGTTATCTGTAACATTTGTCAGCAAAAGCTAAGTAGAGGCCAAAAAATACATAGTTTGAGTACTTCATGCATGAATCGGCACATGGACATGAAGCATAAGTTGCAGTGGGAAGCTCACTGTGCTACAATGCGGCCTAGCCGGCCGGGCCAACCACCGTCTGCCATATTTTGTGCATCCGCGGCCTCTTCATCCTCTGTGACTGGGGGGACCACAGTCACACCTGTTTTGGGGCGCAGACCTGCCACCTCTTTACCCGCAACAGCCAGCATGATTGGCAGGTCATCATTTTCTTTGGAGGTGGTAACACCAGCTGGTGTTGAGCGCTGTCCGACATTGATAGCACCACCTTTGGATCAAGGCAACCTAACATGTCCGCCTGCATCTTCCTCACAGACCGGCAGTTTGCCGGGGACACCCTTATCAACCCCGTCTAAGCACAATGGCCAGCGCTCGGTCCCTCAGATGTGGACAAGTAAAAGACCATTTCCTCCTAGCCATGAGAAAGCTAAGAGGTTGAATTTCACCATCTGCAAGCTCTTGGCTACAGAAATGCTGCCTTTCCGCCTGGTGGACACAGAGGATTTTCGAGACCTTATGTCCGTCGCAGTGCCCCAGTACCAGATGCCCAGTCGGCACTACTTCTCAAAGAAAGGTGTGCCTGCGCTCCACCAGCATGTCGCACACAACATCACCGCTTCTTTGAGAAACTCTGTGTGTGACAGGGTGCATTTCACCACAGACACTTGGACGAGTAGGCATGGACAGGGGCGTTACATGTCGCTGACTGGGCACTGGGTAACTATGGTGACAGCAGGACAAGGGGCTGCTGTCCAAGTCTTGCCGTCCCCACGAGTTGTGCGGCAATCCTCTTTATCTCAAAGTTCCTCCACTGCTTCTGCCTCCTCAACCTCCTCTCGGTCCTCCACCTGCACCCAAAGCCTGTCTGGTCATGCCACAAGCTTTCTAACTGCGCAGAAGGGATCCTGCACACCTCCTTACTATGCTGGCAGTAGGGCTCAACGTCATCAGGCGGTTTTTACTTTGAAATGTCTGGGAAATGTGAGTCACACAGCTGAGGAGTTGTGGTCAGCTCTGGAGAACCAATTTCATGAATGGTTGTCTCCACTGGACCTGAAACCAGGGAAGGCCGTGTGCGACAATGCTGCAAACCTGGGTGCGGCCCTTCGCCGGGGCAATGTCACACACGTGCCTTGTATGGCGCACGTGTTGAACCTGGTTGTCCAGCAATTTTTAGCCCACTATCCCGGACTAGATGGCCTTCTGCAGAGGGCACGGTCGCTGTGTGCTCACTTCCGCCCTTCGAATCCCGCAGCTCAGCGACTTACATCTCTACAGAAGTCGTTGGGCCTGCCACTTCACCGGCTAAAATGCGATGTGCCTACCCGGTGGAATTCAACTCTGCACATGTTGCAGCGACTGTGGCAGCACCGACAAGCCCTGGTGCAATACGTTCTGACGTATAGCCTGGGCCAACGCGATACAGAGGTGGGGCAAATCACGCTGGAGGAGTGGTCTCAGATCAGGGACCTATGCACCCTTCTGCACAGTTTTGAAATGGCGACGAAGAAGTTTAGTGCTGACGATGCCATTATCAGCATGACTATTCCGGTGATTTACATGCTGAAGCACATGTTAAACAGAATTCGGAGTCAGGTGGTGGCACAAGAGGAGGTGGAGGAAGTAGAGGAGGAGGAGTTGTATGCGGAAGGGCTAACATCTGCAAGGTCCAGACGGTCGGCAGCACCAAGGCGGCAGGCATGTGATGGTGGGGGAGATGGTTTCACCAGGGCGCATGGTAGCAGCCAAGCTAGTGAGGAAGGTGCAGGAGCCCAGGAAGAAGTGGAGGACGAACTGATGGAAGACTCATCAGATGAGGGAGACCTTGATCACATTTCTGTTGTGCGAGGTTGGGGGGAGAGGACAGAGGAAGGAAGCATGATTGTTACCTCGCCACCAACACAACAGGGACTTGGTGCTCCTGGATGCGCAACACACATGAGTGCCTTCTTGCTGCACTACCTGCAACATGACACTCGAATTGTGAGAATTAGAAATAATCCTGACTACTGGGTTGCCACACTGTTAGATCCCCGGTACAAAAGTAAATTTGCAGAAATTATTCCTGCCATAGAAAGGGATGCACGCATGCAGGAGTATCAGCAGAGACTGTTGCAGAATCTTACATGTGCTTTTCCACAAAACACCAATGGTGCACGTAGTGAATCTCACAGTTCCAACTTGCCAACCGTGGGACCGTCGAGTGTTCAGCACTCAAACCGTAACAGAACCACAGTATCTGCTGGTAACATCAATTTTGCGGAATCATTTCACCACTTTTTTAGCCCATCCTTTGCAAGGCCACAGGAGACAAGAAGTCTGACATATAGTCAACGCCTAGAGACGATGGTACAGGAGTATCTCCAAGTAAACATTGAAGCCATGACTGTGTCACTGGACCCTTGCTCTTTTTGGGCTTCCAATCTGGATAAATGGCCGGAGCTAGCCACTTACGCCTTGGAGATCTTGTCATGCCCCGCAGCCAGCGTTCTGTCTGAACGTGTGTTCAGCGCTGCTGGTGGTGTGCTGACAGATAAGCGCACGCGGCTCTCCACTGATAATGTAGACAGACTCACGTTCATAAAGATGAACAAATCATGGATCCGAATCGACTTTTCTACCCCTGTGTCATCCTGGGGAGAGTAAAAGCTTGATGATTGGTTAAAATCACCTCACCAACCGTTTTAAGCTTTCAAATTACTAATCATGTTTATCTGTATCTTGGCTGGAAAATAATTTGGGCTTTGGTGCAGTGTGCAGCACTGATTCTATTAGGCCATCTATAATAAGCTCCACCAGATTTAAAATTACTAATCATGTTTATCTGCACCTTGGCTGGAAAATAATTTGGGCTTTGTAGCAGTGTGCAGCACTGATTCTATTAGGCCATCTATACTAAGCTCCACCAGATTTAAAATTAATAATAATTTTTAGTTGCATCTAGCCCGGAAAATAATTTTGAGGCTCCGAGATGCGCAAGACACATAAGTGCCTTCTTGCTGCACTACCTGCAACATGACCCTCATATTGTCAGAATTCGAAGTAATCCTGACTACAGGGTTGCCACACTCTTAGATCCCCCAAACTTTTCGATCAACCTTTTCATTTTAATAAAGACCAAAAAAATGGTCATTTTTGAAATTATAAGCATTAGCAGGTTATTAGAAACTGAAATCAAACAGTTTTCAACTCAAAACTTTATTCTAGGTGATGTTACATTTTCACATAGGACCCCTTGTTCGAAAGGAGCTTCTGAACTCTCTCGTCCATTGAATTTGTCAGGTTTTGGATGGTTTCTGCTTCAATTGTTTTGCATGAGGACAGAATACCCTCCCAGAGCTGTTGCTTAGATTTGAACTGCCTCCCGCCATCATAGACACTCCTTTTGATGATGCTCCAGAGGTTCTGAATGGGGTAGAGGTCAGGGGAGCATGGGGGTCACACCATAAGTTTGTCCCCTTTTATGCCCATATCAGCCAGAGATGCAGATGTTTTATGTGCAGCATGAGATGGTGCATTATCATGCATAAAAATGATCTTGCTGTGGAATACACGGTTCTTCTTCTTGAGCCATGGCAGGAAGTGCTGTTTGAGAAACTCCACATACATTATGGAGTTCATCTTTACCCCTTCAGGGATCCTAAAGGGGCCGACAATCTCTCTCCCCATGATTCCAGCCCAAAACATTACTCCACCTCCTCCTTGTTGGCGCTGTAGCCGTGTTTGCGTGGGGTGTCCATCAACCAGCCATCCTCCACTCCATCCATCTGGACCATCGAGCGTTGCACGGCACTCATCCGTGAACAAAACAGTTTGGAAATCAGTCTTCTTGTAATGTTTGGCCCACTGGAGCCGTTTCTGCTTGTGTGAAGTGGATAGAGGAGGTCGACAGGATGGCGTATGCACAGCTGCAAACCTCTGAAGGACCCTGCATCTTGTTGTTCGGGGGACGTTGGAGGCACCAGCAGCTTCAAAAACTTGTCTGCTGCTATGACAAGGCTTTTTTGCCGCTGCTCTTTTAACCTGACGTAATTGCCTATAGGAAAAAGTCCTCAATTTGCCCTTATCAGCACGCACACGTGTGTACTGTGAATCAGCTACATACTTCTTGATTGCCAAGACACTTCATCCTGATCATCGCACAATGTTGATTGTAGTCATGCCTTGACCTAAACACTCCACAATTTGCTGCTTCTCAGCAGCCGACACATCCTTTTTCTTTGCCATTTTGGCAGAAAATGTAGGCTGCTTAATAATGTGGGACAGCCTTCTTAAGTATTCTTGCCTTTCATTGGACACACCTGCCAAACTAATTAGCACAGGTGTCTGCAATTCCTTACAGTGATATAAAGAGCCCTGACACACATCACCATCAATGAGTTTAACTGACAAACAAACAAATTCTTCCCTTATCACTCCTAAACACTTTTTGCATAATAATTTGGAACACAGTGTACATGTGCTTTTCCACAAAACACCAGTGGTTCACGTAGTGAATCTTACAGTTCTAACTTGCCAACCGTGGTCTGTATGGAGTTGTTCAATAAAGGGCCCAAAATTAAGATAACATAGATGGGAGAGGTCTCTATGAATAGGAATTTCTGAGTATTTGATACCCTGTGAGGGCCAGGCAAAGGGAAAGTTGGACTGGATGGAATCCTGTATGGATTTGGGGAGGGAGACATCGAGGGCCTCAGACTTCGCTGCATTGATTTTAAAATTTGACCATGTAACAAAGTGATCTATTTCAGCCATAACAGCATGGATGGATATATGTGATTGAGTGATATATACTAGGACATCATCAGCAAATAGAGAGCACTTGTACTCGGTGCCTCCCACCTCAATCCACCTAATATTGGAGTTATGGCGAATTGATGAGAGCAGGTGCTCCGTCACTAGGATGTATAAGAGAGGGGACAGAGGACATCCCTGCCTTGTCCCATTGGTGATTGTGAAAGGTGATGAAAATGTTCTGATGCACCCCCTGGGCCTTGGGACATCCGGAGCCGGACCCTTTTTGGTGGATGCTGGTGGTTGTAGTCTCCGTGGCGGCGACCCGGTTCAGTGGCTCAGGGCGGTCAAACCAGTGGCGGAACTATTTATGTGGTTTTGATGTTTATATGTCCGACTACGCCACCCGTGGATTGCGGTCAGAGTGAACCGCCGCTGCAGGGCAGACCGCTGAGGCTGATGTTGTGGGTGCAGCAGAGCGTAGCATAACTCCCCACGGGAGGAGTGTAGCCTCAGGGCAGTGTATGCAGAGGATGGGGGTGATGGTGCAGGGCAGCAGCAGTAACGACACGGAGTCAGTGATGCAGTCCAGGGCCTTTACTCACAGTTCTTAATATCCAGACCATTTCTGCAGGTAACGGCTGCCCACGTCGTACTGTGCTCACCAGGTGAGGAGCTCAGACAACTCCCAGATAACTTTGGAGCGCTTCACAGGACCCCCTTTGTGTGTCCTTTGTCTGGCCTTTCTTACCAACCCTTCTGTCCGGCTGCCTTGGGCAGTTCCCTTCAATGGACATCTTCAAACAGAGGCTGGACAGACATCTGTCTGAGATGATCTAGTGAATCCTGCTTTGAGCACGGGGTTGGAACAGATGACCCAGGAGGTCCCTTCCAACTCTACCATTCTATGATTCTATGATTCTATGATTCCTCTTGGTAAACTTGGCGCCAGTTTCCCTGACCCTATGTGGTGCCTTCCTAGCGGGTGTAGCGAGGGGCTGCGCCACATAAAATGTCACAGCCTCCAGTTTCTAGCTGAGGGTTGTTTCCTGCCTCCACTAGTTTCGGGGACCGGTCTCCCCCTTTGGCCTGACCCCTCCACGCAGGTGGATTCGGGCGTGCGATGGCGACTCGCCCGTCCGCACCCCTGGGATCCCTTCGTTCCTCATTCCTGGAGCCTTCTCCGCTCCTCTTCCTTCCTTCTCCCTCTTCCAGGCCTGGGCCTCTGTTACTAGGCCCGCTTCCAGAGCAGAGCTCATGCAGAGCCCCTGCTCCCTGTCACTTCTGCTCAGACTTCTCTGCACTGAACTAAGATGGTGCCCACCTTTTATACTCCCTTCTCAATGCACCCAGGAACTGCTTCCTCCCTGCTCCTGCACTACAGGGTTCCCCTTCCTCAGTGTTCCCTCCCCCCACTCCAGTCAGGGACAGGGACTGTCGTGCCCATCTCAGGGGCATATTGGTCACCCTGCCCCACGGCAATGTGGTGTAATGCATGCAGGTATCGGGTCCTGATCCACACTCCATCCTTACCTGAGAATGAGATATCACACCTCTGGGTGAGGTGCAATACCTCTGTAGCAACCGAGCCCTCAGGGTGCTACAGTTCCATTTATCTTCAGCCTAGGTGTCGTGATTTTGGCTATAAAAGGGTCCCCTAGACCCCTACCCCAAGCTTTTTAAGAGAATCATATATGGCGTGCCAGGAGACTCTATGGAATGCTTTCTCAGCATCCAACGAGAGTATCTAATTACAAATTTTTAACTGCATCTAGCCCAGGAAATACTTTGTGCCTAGTAGCAGTGTCTGCTAGTCAGCGGATTATCCCGGCTGTTAAGCAAGCTACACCACCTGTAGTTTGGACACTTAATTTTTTCAAAGGAAATGCTTCGGGACCACGGGATACTCAGTGAAGAGCATCAGGAGGCACCCCAAGGCATAGGGGCTGGGACTGGCAGTAGGATGCCTTGCGGTGGACAGCCGAGCTCGATCCTTAGAAAAGCTTTTCAACTGCAGCAGCTTTAGTGGACGCTACTGGAGCTGGAATTACACGGCTGCTGGCATGAGACTTGCCCTCCAATAGATCCTTGTAAATGGATTTAAAGTGTATTCATTCAAATTAGAGAGACAATTTAAATTAAAAAGCTTAGAGCTGCCTCCACCACAGGGGGGCTCGCTCGACCCACCAGCGGACAGGCACCAGTATTGGGAGAGGGGGGCTGGCCGTCAGGGTTCACCCTGGCTCTGGCACAAACCCGGCGACACGGAGGTGGCACGGGCAGGAGCGGACTGGCCGTGTCGGCTTCTCACTTTTTGGATTTTAGAAGGGCATGACATGCCTATATCTGTGTCTCCCCCTCCTTTTACTCCTCCACCTCTTTTCTTTTCGCATGACTATATGTACTTGTCACTTTTCCATGTGTTAGTTATGTCTTCTGAGCAGTTTGTCAGCTTTTGGACACCTTTGAAGGTGTTTTCTATGTGTTTCTATGTGTTTTTGATGCCTGCCATTGGTTTTAACGGTGTTCGAAGGTGTTCGACGAACAGTTCGGCGAACACACGGGTGTTCGACGAACCGAACCGAACTCGAACACTACGGGGGTGGCTCAACACTACCGGTGAGCCCTTCCGTAGGCACCTTAGTGGCCGGGGGTGGCTTTAGATGTGTTTGCACCTTTTCTGTTCCTCCTCCTCCGACTCTTACTGGTCTTACTGTCACCTGATTTTTTAGGCTGCTCCACCACCTCCTCGTCCAGACTTTAATACTGGGAGGAGTCATCAGAAGCAATCACCTCCTTCCTCTCCATCCTCCTGATCTCCTCGCTCACCGCCTCCTCCACCAGGGCCTCAGGGGCTCCGGCTGCCGCTTCTGGAGAGGGGACAGACATCACCCCAGTCACCTGAGGCTTATCCTGCCCTCTACCCCCACGGCGGCTCACCTTATGCCACTGGTGGGCAGATGTACTGGCCTCACCTTCCCTCACTGGCCCCTCAGCTCCTCTTCTGCCCCCACCTCCAACTCCAGCAGAGGATGCACCGCCGGGGACCCCCCACGGCTCTCCCTCGCCTGGCCAGAGATGGTGTTAGAAAAGTTTGGGGCAGCGGCTATACGAGTAACCTAGGTCATCACACAGGTGACACCTAAAGTTACCACAGGCCACGGCAAGATGACCTACCCCGCCACACAAGGCACATTTCTGCACCTTGCAGTCCACGCTGAAGACCTTTGGTTGCCCCTGGTAGAAGATCAGGATCCTGTCCCTCCCCAGAAATGCTGAGGAGGGGATGTGGGTGACAGTACCGCCTGAGACCTTCAACCTCATCATGAAGGTCCAGCCCCCTGACCAAATGCCAAACTCGTCCCTGTTCTTCTTTGGGACGTCCGTGACCTCCCCATAGCGAGAAAGCCACGTCACGATGTCAATACCAGAGAGTGACTCGTTATTGGTTAGAACAGTCACTCTCCGATATACCGCCTGCACGGCAAAGTCTCGCCAACCGGGCTCCCCCTTCACCAGTTCAAAATTTGACCAGAAAAGCTCTGGGCCCTATGGCCGAACAAAACTGATGTCGAAGATGGGGGTACCAAAAGGATGGATCAGGGCAAAGATGTCAGTCGCCCTGAAGTTCATCTTCAGGAGGAGCGCCACGACCCTCGCTCTTGGTGGGCATGCTTCACTGCCCCTCCACCAAAGATGGACCACATTCCTCCTGGCCACCCCCTGCCCGGCTGTCGGAAGGGACCACACTGTCTCCCCCTCCCTTTTATCTTGGAAGGCAGCCAGGCCATGTCTATCCAGCCAAAAGGCCAGGTCCACCTCTCTTCCCTCTACCTCGATCTACCTCGATCGTCCGTTCTCCCTTCTTGAGGGTCTCCAAGAAACGGCATAGCAAGTCACCATCCCTGAGGTCCAGAGGTGAGGAAGCCCCCCCGAGAAGAACTCGAGGCCCCGGCTACTACCCCCGCAAAACTCCGGGGACTAGCAGCCGGGGGGGCAGATGGACCAGCCCTATCCCCACTCCCTCCACTACCAACAGACATACCCTTCTTACCCCCTGCCACAGACACACCAACACTCGTATCCTCAACCACAGACACATCCATACCCACGCCATCCCCATCCATGTCAACAGTCACCCCACTCGCCCCACTCCCACTCACATGGACACTGGGGTCACAGTTTTTTCTTTTCTGGATACACACTTTTTACCACCAGTTTTATCTCCGGCATTGCTTGCTGCATTATTACTGCCGCCACCTGCTGGCAGCACCTTCCCTGACGGGGGGTTTTGGGAGTCAGGTGCTGCTGCCACTTTTGCCGGAGCCCCTGCCCCAGATAAGCCCAAGGACACAGAGGACCCCGACAGGCAGGCACCCCCTTTATTGTCCTCCGCAGCCGTGGCACTACTGCTCTCAGCAGTGACCTTTGCTGCACTCTTAGAAGCTGTCAGCGCCAAGCCCCGCACCTTTTCTGGTGGAGCCATGCCCACTTGGGTGGGGTTTGCCTGTGAGGCCACGTCCCCTGCACCAGGCAGCACGGTGGGGGCCTCCGAGGCCACTCCCACCGGCGCCGTAGATGACAGGGAGGCCACGCCCCCCACACCCGGCAGCAAAGTGGGGGCCCCAGAGGCCACTCCCACCAGCGCTGTGGATGGCAGGAAGGCCACGCCCCCCGAAGCTGGCCACACCGGGACCCCCAAAACCGACCCAGAACAGGGTCTACTCACAGGGGCCCCTTGTCCAGCGGCACCAGCTCTCAGGGGCATAGCACCCTCTACCATCACCCTCTTGGCCACAAATAGCCTTGCCACACCAGCTTCGGCGGCCGGCCCCAGGCTAGGCCACTCCCCCTCGGCACCCACCAGCGGTGGAGCCCTCCTGACTGACCCATTACTGGGCCCCTGCGCAGGGGGCCCCGACCTCGCCGCGGATCCCGCCAGGGGAGCAGCCTCCACCTCTTCCTTATGAACTAGCTCTGCCTGGGTCCCTAAAAGTGATCCAGACTTAGCGGATCTGTGTGTGAGGGACCCAGACACCCCAGCACACGCCGCCAGAGGTGCTGCCTCGGCTGTCGGTGCGCCGCCGGCAACTCAGGAGGCAGTGGCAGATGTACATGTAGCCCCCTGCATGCCAGCAGGCACACCAGGTGATAGGCCAGACCCCCCTCTTACAGGGGATCCAGCCCGAGCACCATCACAGAGGACACCCACCGTCAGGCCGCCCTCCTCACCATGCTCCATATCAGACACCTCTGATCCACTGCCTCCATTACCACAAACAGAGGCAGCGCTCTGCGTGCCATGGCCTATATTCTCCCCGCTCCCTCGCTGCGGACCCACAACAGAGTCCAAGCTGGGGTGGGTGGCGGGTGCCGCACAATGGGACAGGGGGGCCCCAGAGTGGGGGACATACACAAACTAGTGTGCAACAGATGTTTTTTCCTCTTTTTTTTGCTTTTCTCTTCGTCCCACTCCCAGGTGCCTCATCCTCGTAGATCTCATCCCCGAACGCAAGCTGACCAAAATGTGCTGGGGACTCGATCTGCTGGATCTGCTGCATGATAAGGCAGCCCCCCACACTGCTACTACTCCCATCCTCCTCATCCTCCCTCTCGCTTCCGCTGCCCTCTGAAGGGCCAGAATCAAACGGGAGAGCCATCTGCTCAGGGGCTATCCTGCTATGCGATGCCTGGAGATCACTTACCAGGCCACCAGGCAGTGGGTAGGGCGCAACCTCCTCAACGCATACCTCTTCCTCCTTCACCGCCTGGCCGGCGGCCCTGCGACCCCTCCAGAGCCCCACCGGTCATGGCTTTGAACCAGTCATCATTCTCCAGCTTCTCCTTAAAGGGTCCACTGCCCACCAAGATGGTGCATCTGCGGTCTTCCAGCTCTTGAATGGCCTGTTTGATCTTCCGAACCACGGCGGATAGCTCAGGCTTCTTGCTGCCAGAGGCCCTCTCGGACCTCTCCTGAGCTACCCTCAACTCCCCCCAGAGGGATCTTTGCTTCTTTGAGGTGTCCTCATACTCACAGAGGTGCGCATGGATACGGGAGGCATAGGTGACGGTTGCCTCCCTCACCACCTTGGTACCCCAATCAAGGGGCACCACTGCAGCACCTCTGCTCGTACTCGACCTACCTCCAGAGGGAGAAGCCGCCGCAGTCGTAGCCTCAGGGGTCCTCCGGGTCCTCATTCCGGAACCCTTGCTGCCTTGGCCTGTTCTTGCATCCTTAGCCAGGTTGGTGTTCCTCCCACCACCCCGCCGGCTTAGACCGGGAGGTGGGAGCCGGGGGCCCAGCCCCGGAGGCCAGTCCCACCACGAGCCTTCTTCCCTGGGAAGGGGGAGACAAAAAGTCCCAGGTGAAATATTACCTCCCTTCCCAGGGGCTCTCTCCAGGCAGCACACGCTCGGTATAGCACCAGACTCCTCCCCATCCTCTTCCCGTTTGGAGCTGCAGCAGAAAGAACTGGAATGGACCCTCTTGCTATACGTACTGCAGTCTGACACATACACTGCCTGCCTGCCTAGCACTGATATCTATGCAGCTGGATTAGTCCTCAGAAGGACTGTTAGTTGAGATGGATATGTGAATAATACACTGCTCAAAAAAATAAAGGGAACACTTAAACAACAGAATATAACGACCAGTAAATCAAACTTCTGTGAAATCAAACTGTCCACTTAGGAAGCAACACTGATTGACAATCAATTTCACATGCTGTTGTGCAAATGGAATAGACACTTGATGGAAATTATTGGCAATTATCAAGACACCCTCAATAAAGGAGTGATTCTGCAGGTGGGGACCACAAATCACATCTCGGTCGCAATGCTTTCTGGTCACTTTTGAATGTTGGTTGTATTTTCACACTCGTGGTAGCATGAGACGGACTCTACAACCCGCAGAAGTTGCTCAGGTAGTGCAGCTCATCCAGGAGGGCACATCAATACAAGCTGTGGCAAGAAGATTTGCTGTGTCTGTCAGCGTAGTGTCCAGAGGCTGGAGGTGCTACCAGGAGACAGGCCAGTACATCAGGAGACGTGGAGGGGGCCGTAGGAGGGCAACAACCCTGCAGCAGGACTGCTACCTCCGCCATTGTGTATGGAGGAACAGGAGGAGCACTGCCAGAGCCCTGCAAAATGACCTCCAGCAGGCCACAAATGTGCATGTGTCTGCAAAACGGTTAGAAACCGACTCCATGAGGGTGGTATGAGGGCCCGACATCCAAAGATAGGGGTTGTGCTCACAGCCCAACACCGTGCAGGACA
The DNA here is from genome assembly GCF_046119375.1 of Phyllobates terribilis. Lineage (NCBI taxonomy): Eukaryota > Metazoa > Chordata > Amphibia > Anura > Dendrobatidae > Phyllobates > Phyllobates terribilis. The sequence continues at coordinate 402,740,551 of NW_027362761.1, read as the reverse complement.
CTTGGCATTTGCCACAGAACACCAAAGTATCCACTGGCGCCCTGTCCTCTTCACAGATGAAAGCAAGTTCACACTGAGCACATGTGACAGACGTGACAGAGTCTGGAGACGCAGCGGAGAGAGATCTGCTACCTGCAACATCCTTCAGCATGACCGGTTTGGCAGTGGGTCAGTAATGGTGTGGGGTGGCATTTTTTTGAAGGGCCACACAGCCCTCCATGTGCTCACCAGAGGTAGCCTGACTGCCATTAGGTACCGAGATGAGATCCTCTGACCCCTTGTGAGACCATATGCTGGTGCGGATGGCCTTGGGTTCCTCCTAATGCAGGACAATGCCAGATCTCATGTGGTTGGAGTGTGTCAGCAGTTCCTGCAAGATGAAGGCATTGAAGCTATGGACTGGCCCGCCCGTTCCTGTAACATCCCTGGCGGCATGCTGGCATGGCTTACCATCTCCCACCATGCAAGACTGAGGCCAAATTATCTATCAGTCCAGGCTGCACACTTTGCTCCAGTACTTTCTGTGTGCATGTCTCTTGTCTGCTGGCTTAGGGCGGCGGCGCTGTTGCTTCTTGATTCTTAAAGCTACAGTGTGCACAGTCTTAATGCGTCCCCAGCCTATTGCTTTGAGTCACTGGACACTTAAACCCCCTCCACCCAGTAGGAGGTGCCTGAGCAATACTTTCTTTCAGTGCGTTCTGTGCAACTGAGTTGCCAGGTCCTGTCCTGTATCTTGTCTGTTTCCGCCACCCTGGGGGCTGTATATCCAGGTCTGTGACTTCTAGTCTGTTTCCGCCACCCTGGGGGCTGTATACCCAGGCCCGTTACCTGTATCTGTGACTTCTAGTCTGTCTCCGCCACCCTGGGGGCTGAGTTCCCAGGCTCGTTCCTCTATCTTGTTCTGGGTTCAGTTCCTGTCTGAACTGTGTCCTAGCCCATTACCTGTTTGTCTCTATATCCATACCTTCTCTTTTCCTGCAGTGTCTGAACCTGAACCTAACTCCAACTCATTGTCTTTGTACTTCTGTTTGTGACTTTTGTTTCCACTCGCTACTTCATTGTAAGTACCTTGTGTGTATCTGGTTCTGCTTGTCCCGTTTCCCTGCCTCCGTATCTGTGGCGCCCCTGAGGGTTCAGTCGCCACAGAGGTACTGCACCTCACCCAGAGGTGTGGTGTCTCCTTCTCTCAGGTAAGGAGGGAGTGCTGCCCGGAACCCCAACACCTGCATCCAACACTACACTGCTCCAGGCCGGCTGGAAGGGCAAGATGCAATGCGTTTTCCTGCTGAGCCCTGTCCCTGGCTGGAGTGGGGGGAACCTAAAGGTAGGGGGAACCAGTAGTGGGTGTGGGTGGAGGAAGCAGTTTAGCGGAGCACAATTGAAGGAGGTATTTAAAAGGGAAGCAGAACAGTTGAGTAGTCAGTGGGCGAAGTCAGTAGGGAGCAGAGTCTCTTTAGGAGCTCTGCTCCATAAGTAGGGCCCAGTCCTAGAGGCCCAGGAGGGGAGCAGAGGAGTAGGCTTTGAGAGTCCAGTTGCCGAAGCCCTATTCTAATCTCTGTGAGGGTCAAGCAGGTCTGGGAACTCCAGTAAGACAGGAGGGACCTCAGAGCACCCGAGCGGGATTGAGAGTGGGGAAGCGCAGGGCAGGAGGGAGAAAGACCCAGCAAGAAGACGGTCTAGCTAGGAACACAAGAAAGTGGGGTTCCGTCAGGTGCTCCTAATCTGCCTGAGGAAGAGCTGAACCCCTGCCTGGTGAACACAGCGCGACATGGGAGGCTGGCACCCGTACAGTGCACCAGTGGAACTGTCATAAGAACTGTGAGTAAAGACTTGGATGACTTCACCGTACTGCCTCCATCCATTCTTACATCTGCGCCCTTTTGCCTCTCGGCACTACAATGCCCAGCGCAACCAACAACACCTACACTGCCCTGGAGCTAGCTCTTCCTGTGGCAGGGCCACACCATCCCTGCTGCAGTAACATCAGCTTCAGAGGACTGCTCCGCAGCGGCGGCTCCCTTTAGCCGCATTCCACAGCTGGCATCACGAACACTATCCCAAAAACCCCATATAAATAATATTCCCCTTTTTGGTGACCGCCCTGGGCCACAGACCGGGCCAACCACCGTGATATCCCACACTGGCATCCATAGGCCCGACTGCCGAGTACCCCATTGCCCTGGGGGCGAGTCATGCTTCTGGCATCACGAACAGGATACGTGACCAGCCCATTATCAGCGGGTATTGTGTGCCTAAGAACTGTTTTCTACACTGAATGTGGTGCCCGCCCCAGAAGAACGGGCGCCATTATGTGCGTGATCAAAAACAACAATATGGAACCTCCCATCGTGGGCTGGGTCCCAGAATGGCGCCAAAAGCACACCCTGCCCCTTGCAACAGTGACTGTCCGCGTAGATGTGTCCGTCAAAGCAGGGAGGACGTCGCAAGGAGTGACCGACAGCAGACTGCCATGGGACTGCCCCAAAAGGGGAAGGGAGGAAGAGAGAAGGAATGGAGACAGGGTGTGGTCTTAACAAGTCTAGACAGACCGCACCCGGCAGCCAGCATGGACGGAAGCCAGGATCCAGCCTCCACCTCTGGCCTGCAGTGGCAAGCGACCCCCCTCACCCTGGAAGGGGAAGGCAGTAAATTGTCCCCACAGGATGCGGAATTCCTCCAGAGTGAGATTCTGGAGCTGAGCCAACAAGTAGAAAGGGCCGAGCAAGCAGCGGTCACCAAGTGGAGGAGCGAGATGTTAGAGAAATTGGCAGCCCGGCGGAGAGAAGCACAGGATACCAGCAGTGGCACCCCAACCCTGGCGGAGCCCCCTGAATACCAGGAGGCCGTGTGCAGCACAGGAGCAGGTAGGAAGAAATCCCCTGTCCCGGGCCCTGCAAGCGCCGACCTGCTCCTGAGCCTCCGACACAGCACGCCCCGTACCCCGTCATGCCCTCCCTGGAGTAGCTGCTCAGCCCGGAACCTCCACCCCCGGGCGCTGATCGTGAGGACCTTCCACTTAGTGCCCTCCCGGAACCTCCACTCCCGGGCGCTGAAGCCAAGAACCTCCTGCTCGGTTCCCATCTGGAGCCTCCACCTCTGGCACCCGAGTGGGTGTACGGCGTGCCGGTCTTTGACTGGTCCATCCGGTTCGAGGACAAGCAGCCGTGCCCGCTACTCCCATCACCAGCGCCCCCGGTTGCCTGCCCCAGTGGAGAAGAGTTTAGTTGGGACAACCAGGGGGGGGACCTGATGGGGTTCCCGCAGGAGTCCCAGGCCGCAGCCCTGCAGAGGAAGGAGTTCTGCAGGCGGGAGCTACAGCAGCTGGAAAAGGAGCGGCGCGCTCGGCGGGCGCGATGCGAGCGACTGGAGGCCCGGAACAAGGCCGCAAAGGCTCAAACCCGTCAGGCAGAGTCTGCCCACCCCAGCCCCCGTGAAGAAGGACTCGTAGTGAAGTTTAACCTGAAGGCTGGGTGGGGCTTCATTCGAGACCCCGACTTTGCGAGGGACATTTTTGTAAACCGGCGGGATGTTGAGTCTGAGCCGGTTGAGTCTGAACAGGGCCATCCCGACCGGAATCTATACCCCGGTGACCGTTTCACATATACTCGGCACCACGGGGAACGTGGGTGGTATGCCCTACAAGTGTACTGCGTGATTGAGGACACACCCCCGCAAGACATAGCTAGTGACCCGGCTGGGTCCAGCAAGAACCAGAAGTACACCAGGCAGGGACCCCACTACTAGCCCTGTAGGTGGGACTAAAACTGTAAATAGTCACCCGTAAGGGTACCACCAGTATTTTGTTTTATGTGTGCATAATCACCCGTCAGGGTATATAGACTCCAGGCTGGGGACTGTGAACAGTCAAAAACTTATTGTGTATATAGTTCTGCACTTCTTAAAGTGCTTCCTATTGGTTTTATATTAGCAACACATGAGCTCAGTAGAAAAACCCGTTTGGCGTGGCGGAAGACATGGTCCAGCACCAGGATCACCTATGCCCTGCAGCCACGCCCAGGGCCTACGTTGAGGGTTTGCGGACGAGTCCCTCATGCTGCTACCTTTGTACCAGTGTAAAAAGTAAAAAGGACATCCAGTTACAGAATGTTATTAAAAATGTTTTTATAGTGTAACAATAACCTGTAACGTTCAAGGAAAAGTGCCTCCCAAAAAGGGAAGAAATGTTATGTTTTATGATCTTATATGTGATGCATCTAAAAATTTGCATGTCTGTAATAAACCCTGTTTTACTCTGTTCCAGCCCGCGGACGTGCTGTGTTTTACCTACACTGCCCTGGAGCTAGCTCTTCCTGTGGAGAGCCACACCATCCCTGCTGCAGTAACATCAGCTTCAGAGGACTGCTCCGCAGCGGTGGCTCCCTTTAGCCGCATTCCACAGGTGGCGTCACGAACACTATCCCGAAAACCCCATATAAATAATATTCCCCTTTTTGGTGACCGCCCTGGGCCACAGACCGGGCCAGCCACCGTGATATCCCCCACCGGCATCCATAGGCCCGGCTGCCGAGTACCCCATTGCCCTGGGGGCGAGTCATATCTACCTCCTGTGTTCTAACTATCTTCCTGTGTTTCCCAGTCTGGTCCATGTGAACAGAGCCCTGTCCTGTCTGCCTGCACCTTCTGCTCTGCGGTTTCGCTCTGCTCTGTTCTGCCCTGCTTGTCCTCGGCACTTGTGGTTTCGCTCTGCTCTGTTCTGCCTCGCTTGTCCTCCGCACCTGCGGTTTCGCTCTGCCTCGCTTGTCCTCCGCACCTGTGGTTTCGCTCTGCTTTGTTCTGCCTCGCTTGTCCTTCGCACCTGCGGTTTCGCTCTGCTCAGTTCTGCCCTGCTTGTACTCCGCACCTGTGGTTTCGCTCTGCTCTGCTTGTCCTCCACACCTGCGGTTTCGCTCTGCTCTGCTTGTCCTCCACACCTGTGGATTCGCTCTGCTTGTCCTTTGCACCTGCGGTTTCACTCAGCTCTGCTTGTCCTTCGCACCTGCAGTTTCGCTCTGCTCTGCTTGTCCTCCGTACCTGCAGTTTCGCTCTGCTCTGTTTGTCCTCTGCACCTGCAGTTTCACTCTGCTCTGCTAGTCCTCCACACCTGTGGTTTGTTCCTGTATCCCAGTCTGTACTGGTCCCTATCCAGCCTGCTTTCCTACCTGCCAGTACCCGCCTGTCTGCAAACCAGCCGTGCCTGCCAGTACCCGCCTGTCTGCATACCAGCCGTGCCTGCCCGTTCCTGCATTCCCCAGTGTGGGTCAATAGCTGTGACCGGGGTCTGACCCGGAGTAGCACCTGGGCCACCTCCCACGTCCCTCCTCAGACCACGGAGTCAATTAAGCCGCCGTGTGTTTGTGGTCGGATCTAGCGAGGCCCCTAGTCACGCTCCTCCAGGCACTCCTCGGTTAGTGGCCCAGTGGGACCACTAACCACACTCTCGCCAGTCAGTCCAGGCATGAGCGTAACAGTTCCCCAGACCTGAATCTGACTGAGCACATCTGGGACATCATGTCTCGCTCCATACACCAACGTCACGTTGCACCACAGACTGTCCAGGAGTTGATAGATGCTTTAGTCCAGGTCTGGGAGGAGATCCCACAGGAGACCATCCGCAACCTCATCAGGAGCATGCCCAGGCATTGTAGCGAGGTCATACAGGCACGTCGAGGCCACACACGATACTGAGCCTCATTTTTACTTGTTTTAAGGACATTACATAAAAGTTAGATCAGCCTGTAGTGTGTTTTTCCACTTTAATTTTGGGGGTGGCTCCAAATCCTGGCTTCCATTGGTTAATAAATTTGATTTTCATTGATGATTTTTGTGTGATTTTGTTGTCAGCATATTCAACTTTGTACAGAACAAAGTATTCAATGAGAATATTTCATTCATTCAGATCTAGGATGTGTTATTTGAGTGTTCCCTTTATTTTTTTGAGCAGTGTATATGGTAGTATACTAACTAAGAAACAAGCAAATCTCTCCCTAGCTCAGCAGAACCTCTCCCTACACTGCCTGATTCCAGAGTAGACTGTAACGAGCATGGCGGCGCAAGGTCTGGTATAGACCTGATGACGCTGTGCTGCCAGCCAATCACTGTAATGCCACAACCAACATGGTTGCGGCATTACAGTGTGTGGCAGACAATCCCTGCATGTTGATTGGCCCTCTAAAGAGCACCAAACATGCAGGGAGGGGACCCGAGCTCCTGCCGAGCAACCCCGGAAATATTCGGCGAGCGCCAAGCATCTCGAGCAGTGAGATGCTCAGGCGAGCACCGCACAGTAGCAAGCATGCTCGCTCATCACTAGAGTTGAGAGAACATGTTAGAAAAATATTTGCTTTTTTTAAATTCGGCACAAACATTGCACATTCGGATTCATGATCAGACACACAAGCGTTTTTTTTTTGCGCAAAAGTGCAAAACTTTATCACGGTTCCACTACCGTATTTATTAGGACTTTGGCTAAGGTAGTGGTGCTGTTTGATGAGCGGGGGGGCATGTTTGATGAGGAGAGGGGGTGGGAGCATTCAGAGTATCGGCGGGCTGTTAATCTTTTTTTTTCTTAATGTGTGCAGATTCTGCCGAAGTCAATCAGGGTGTAGGAACCATCCACGACATCCAGACACAAGGCTTCAGTCATTGGCTGCCGAAGTCACATGTCCCTCTCCATATAAAGATCGAATATGTTGTCTTAGCGCCATTTTGTCAGTGTAACAGCACAGAGAGGCTACTCTTGACGTTGGTCCTGGATACTGAGAGATTTAAGATAGTTGGCTAAGCAGTTGCTCCTAAGTCAGATAGTTTAGATAGATAGGAACCTGTGTGGCTGTGAAATCGACCTTCCAGCAGATCAATCGTTTTTGCTATTAGTGTGGTCCAGACAGAGACAGCAGGCCATATTTCATCATTTAACTCTGTTGTCCAATGCTGATGTTGCATGCACGGGTACACCTTTGAAACTCTAATTTTGTCTGTTACTACTATGCTACACACAGCAGACCATATCGACATTTTTTGGCACATATATTCTGCTGTATACTGGCCTCGTCCACAATAAAAAATCTAATTTCATCTGTTACTAATATGATACAGCAGGCCACATCTCAGCTTGAAATTTTTTGGTGCATATATTCTGCTGTATACTGGCCTCATCCACAATAAAAAATCTAATTTCTTCTGTTACTAACATGATACAGCAGGCCACATCTCAGCTTGTAATTTTTTTGCGGTGAAATTCAGCTGTATCCAGAGCTTGTCCACAGTAAAAAATCTAATTTATTCTGTTACTAACATGATACAGCAGGCCACATCTCAGCTTGTAATTTTTTGCTGCATATATTCTGCTGTATACAGGCCTCGTCCACAGTAAAAAATCGAATTTCTTCTGTTACTACTATGATACATACCGCAGGCCACATCTCAGCTTGCAATTTTTTTGTGCTGTGATTCTGCTGTACAAGTAAAACATGTAAAAAATCTAAATTTTTGCTGTTAATAGTCTGGTCCAACCACACTATCTGAGCAACATGAGTGAGAAAAAGTGAGGTTGAGGTGTGGAGGAAGGGGGAATAGACTTGGTGTTCAAGGTATACATGGGGTAGGTGGTAATGTTAGTGAAAGCTCTAGTGAACCAACACCGTCACGTCCTATTCAAAGACAAATGACAACTTCTGTTACCCGATGTGCTACTTCGCTCCCTTGCTTTGGCAGTCACACAGTGGTACGCCTTGTAGATGAGGGCCAGAAAGAACATGTGCTTCAGGGGATGTCAAGCACTGCATCAAGTGGCCTCTCCTCCTCTTCTTCCACCTCAACATCACACACAGTACAGTACTCAAAGGTGGCACCCCAAATACCCTTGTTTCCCTCCACGACACAAACACTACAACCGCCCAACTGACTGTAGGGAACCACAGATGGGTGAGTCTGCAGAGCTGTTTACTAGTGATGAGCGAGCACTGAAATGCTCGTACTCGATGCTCGAGTCGAGCAAATTGGAATACTCGGGTGCTCGACCCGAGCAACGAGCCCAATGTAAGTCTATGGGAAACGCGGCGAGCATTTTTCAGGCGGCTTCCCCCGACTGTCTGCAGAGGGCCTAAAAATTGCCCAAAATGACAGGAACAGTGCTCACATGACATGAGAACAGCATGGGGAAGAACCCTGGAAGCATTTATGACTCCCAGGTCACTGCTGTCAACAATGTTGTCAGAGTATTACGCCAGTTTTACGGACTCACAATAAAACATACAAAAACGAAACCAAAATGGATTTTCCTCGGAAATATATTAAGGAACATCCTTTCCAGGGTAATGACTTGTATATAAGGCAAAATAAATAACCATAAACAATAATACTCCTCCACATCTTGGGCTATGTTCACCGTAGTGTTTTTATGCGTTTTTGCACTTGTGCATTGCTTTCAACCAAGACAAATGCATTCACTCGGAAATGTCATTTTAACATTTTACAACCTTATCTGGCCATGTGGTGTGTGACACATCATCAGACACATGCATACAGTGCTGAAAAGACATGGGAACAGCATTGGGAAGACTTCTGGAAGCATCTCTGACTCCCAGGTCACTGCCTAAAAGTGTGCGCAACATAAGTGATCCTTGGCGCATGTGAAGATGCCTCCCGCCATTCACCTGTCGTTGCAGACTTGCAACAATCACCGTCCACGTCCTCTTCCCAGTGCAGCGTTCAGTTGTCTCTACCCCATGCCTGCGGCGGCCGGGTGTCCATACTCGGTCCCCAGTCACCACTATTTCTCCCAGTATCGTCTCCGCCTTCCACATGCACGGGTCCCACAACATTACCCATGCCCTCCCCAATGCACTTACTGGGAAGGACCACATAACCAAAAACACGTGGACTGGTGAATGTGGCTCGGAATGGTACGAAGCCAGTCCACAGCTATTTTTGCTGAGTTGTATTTCACCACAGCCATATTCTTTAGCTTGGTGAAAGGATTTGGGAAACCATATCTACCCAGCTGTCATTTCTCCCAGGAAGTCCTCTAAAGCTGCTTTCACATGTGGCCTTTTAGGCTCGTGGAGGTGGAAGCCTTTCATAACCTCATGCCGGCGGCGGCCGGGTGTCCATACTCGGTCCCCAGCCATCACTATTTCTCCCGGTGTTGTCTCCGCCTTCTACAAGTGCGGGTCCCTGAACAATACTGCTGGTACTTTTCTGTGGAAATTTGCTTCCCTCCTACCAGCCTGGAATATTTCCAGTAAACTCTGGTACGACACCATGGTATTAGCACTGCCCCCAGTAACAGTAGTGAAGCCATCCCAAATTTCCTTCTAAGGAATTTTATTTGGTAGACTGAGTGACTGCCCAAATACATTAGTTTCTCACAAAGGATCTGAAGATAGAGTGGCAGTAGATGCAAGTTTCTCCTGCCTGTTAGATATTAGAGGGTGAACGGCAGCACATTGGATCAGTGGTTAGCACTGAAGACTTGCAGTGCTGGGATCCTGGGTTCAAATCCCAGCAAGGATAACATCTGCAAGGATTTTGTATGTTCTCCCCTTGTTTGATGGGTTTCCTCCTCAGTAAAAAATCAGACAGAGAGTGTCTGGGAACCTTCAAAAAACACTTTTCTTATTCAGCACTGTTTCTCAGCAGGGTTGGATGGTCCCACCAGAGAATCGTGTGGTGTGTCCTGGCTTCTACCTCAGGAGAGTTCATGATAGCGCTAATTTTGCAGCTGCTATGGGGCTCTTAAGCAGGGGAGAAAGATTAGCCCTCAGAATCAAATCCTCTGGTGGGCACAATGTTTTTCAATCTGAAACAGCTTCTCAGTGGGAGTTGTATTTTACCACAGCCATATTCTTTAGCTCGGTGAATGGACTGGCATAGAGGGAAACCGTATCTACTCTGGCTGTCATTTCTCCGTCACCAGGTTCTGCCCATTGTCACACACGACCATGCCTGGTTGTATGTTCAGCGGTGAGAGCCACAGATCAGGCTGCTGTGTTACAGCTTTCAACAACTCTGCAGTGCTGGGCAGTTTGTCACGTAAGCATTAAGCATGTTATCTTCAGTGCAGCCTGTTGCCGCTTGTCCAAGGCAGTGCTGCAGTGCTGTCAGCTTGTGACTGATGTGGTCATTTCGGAGATGGAGGAGGAAGTGCAGGAGCTGAATAATGTGATTACATTGAGGTTAAATTGGCGATGCTGTTTTTTATACTAAAGAAAGATCCTATTGTTTTGGGTTTTTTACGTTATTTTTTAAGACAAATGCATTCATCAGGAAATGTCATTTTAACATTTTACAACCTTATCTGGCAATGTGGTGTGTGACACATCATCAGACACATCCTGTTTCATTTATGTTGGAGGGACTCTGAAAGTCATAAAGCCTATTTTTATAGGGCCATCAGACGGTCCTTAGTATTCTTAAAAGGCCAGCAGTCGGCCCTCGCTATTGTTAGAGAGCCATCAGCCAGCTATGCTTTATTGTTCCCATTATTAACAAGTGGGTCTCCTATACTGTTATTGCGTATGCAGTGACTGCAAGGGCTTCCAAAAATTTGGACACAACCCAATACCCCTTTGAAGAGACATAGAGGAGGGTCTCAGTAAAAAAAATGTTCCCATTATAAAGGAGCGGGTCTCCTATACTGGTAATGCACATGCTGTGACTGCAAGGGCTGCCAAAATTTGGGAAAAACACCACTGACAATTTAAAGACACATAGAGCAGGGCCACAGTAACGAGTACGACAAGTTCCTATTAGAAAGGAGAGGGTCTGCTATACAGTTATAGGGTATGCAGTGAGTCCAACGGCTGAGCAATTTTAGGAAAAACCCCACTAAGAATTTAAAGACACATAGAGCAGGGCCACAGTAACGACAAATTCCCATTAGAAAGGAGAGAGTCTGCTATACAGTTATAGGGTATGCAGTGAGTCCAACGGCTGACCAAATTTAGGAAAAACCCCACTAAGAAATTAAAGACACATAGAGTAGGGCCACAGTAACAAGTACGACATGTTCCCATTAGAAAGGAAAGGGTCTGCTATACAGTTATAGGGTATGCAGTGAGTCCAACGGCTGACCAATTTTAGGAAAAACCCCACTAAGAATTTAAAGACACATAGAGCAGGGCCACAGTAATGACAAATTCCCATTAGAAAGGAGAAGGTCTCCCATAGTGTTGGCCTATGCAGTGAATGCAAGGGCTGCCAAAAATTGGGAGGCACTCTAATGCCCCTTGGAAGAGACATGAAGGGCCTCATAAAAAAATGTTCCCATTAGAAAGGAGCGGGTCTCCAATACTTGTAATGCCCATGCACTAAGTGTATTGGCTGACAAACATTTACCCCTGGGGGGTATACATGAACATAGTGTATAATTTTGATTTTTAGGGCATCATAAACACTCTTTAAAAAATGATGTGGGTGTTACATCACGGACCATGGTCACCTTGCTGATATGGTGGTGGAGGATGAGGATGAGGAGAAGGAGGAGGACAAGAGCAAATAGCCAAAATCAGGAAGCGTATACCCATGTTTGGGTGTGAAGAGGTGCATGGGAATACACCTCCCAAAAAAAGACACTGGATTTGAGTTTATGTTACGCTGCTCTCATTCGGTGGTGTTGAGAATTCTGGCCCAATCCAGCCCTTGTTCATTTTTATAAGAGTCAGCCTGTCAGCATTCTCAGTTGACAGGCGGATGCACTTATCAGTTAAAATTCCACCAGTGGCACTAAAAACCCGCTCTGATAAAACACTAGCGACAGAGCAGCCCTGGACCTCCAAGGCGTAGAGAGCCAGATCATTCCATGTATCAAGCTTGGATACCCAATAGTTATAAGGCACAGAGGAATCACGGAGGACCTTGGTACGGTCGGCAAGGTATTCTCTCAGCATCTTCCCAAACTTTGCACTCCTTGTCAGAGTACCCCGCACCTCAGGGCCTGTGCGTTGGGAGGGTCTGAGAAAACTGTCCCAGAACTTTGACAGTGTTCCCCTGCCTCTGCTGGATTGAAGTTGTGTCTCTCTAGCCTGTACTCCTTGGTTGTCCAACGTACTGTGACCTCTGCCGCCAGCGTTTTCAGATGGGAATTTTTTTAATAGTTCCGCAACAAGGGCCTTCTGGTACAGCCCCATGTTTGTAGACCTGCCCGCCTCAGAAATAAGAGATATAAAGTTCTCCTTGTAGCGTGGGTCTAGAAGTGTCACCAACCAGTAATGACTGTCACCCAAAATTTTGAGAACGCAAGGGTCATGGGAAAGGCAGCGTAACATAAACTCGGCCATGTGTGCCAGACTGCTAACAGGCAGACTTCCGTGTCCTCACCAAGAGGATGACAGACCATACTCTCCTCCTCCTCCTCCTCCTCTCTGTCCTCTGGCCATCCACACTGAAAAGGCGGTATGACAGTTGAGCAGGTAGTACCGTCTATAGCGCATGAAACTAGCTCCTGTCCTTCCTCCTCCTCTTCCTCATTGTCACCCAATCCATGTTAGGATGAGATGAGGCTGGGCTGTGTCTAGTGACCCTGTATGGTTCCTTGCTCCATCTCATCGTGCTCTGCCTGCAATGCATCCTCTTTGATTGTGAGCAGATAGCGTTTCAGAAGACAGAGAAGCGGGATGGTAACGCTAATAATGGCGTCATCGCCGCTCACCCTCTTGGTGGAGTCCTCAATGTTTTGGAGGATGGTACATATGTCTGACATCCATGTCCACTCCTGAGGTCTTATGTGTGGAGTCTGAACTGAATACCGATGGCCTTGTTGATGCTGGTATTCAACAACTGCCCTCTTCTGCTCACAAATCCTTCCCAACATCTGCAGTGAAGAGTTCCAATGCGTGGGGACATCACATACCAGTCTGTGAGCCGGAAGCTGCAAATGATGCTGAAACACGGCAAGGGCGGCGGAAGCTGTGGGTGACTTTCTAAAATGGGCACACAGGCGGCGTACTTTAACAAGCAGATCCGGCAGCTCCGGGTAGGTTTTGAGAAACCGCTGAACCACGAGATTAAGCACATAGGCCAGGCATGGTATGTGTGTGAGCTCGCTTCGCCTCAGAGCCACCACCAGGTTCCGGCCATTGTCACACACAACCATGCCTGGCTGTAGGTTCAGTGGTGTGAGCCACAGATCTGCCTGCTCTTTCAGAGCTGTCCACAACTCTTCAGCATTGTGCTATTTGTCACTTAAGCATATTAGCTTCAGAACAGCCTGTTGCCACTTTGCCGTGGCAGTGCTGCAGTGCTTCCAGATTGTGACTGATGTGGTCATTTCAGAGATGGAGGCTGAAGAGGAGGAGGAAGCTGAGGAGGATGAGGTGCAGGTTTATCACCTAAGCTTATCAGTTTCAGCACAGCCTGTTGCTGCTTGGCTGAGGCAGTACTGCAGTGCTTCCAGCTTGTAACTGATGTGATGATATCTGAGATGGAGGCTGAACATGAGGAGGAGGAGGATGATGCGCAGGAGCTGTACACTGTGGGGGTAACCCTGATTGACCTACGGCTTGCGATCCTTGTCGTCGGGAGAACGTGTTCCGTCCCAAGGTCCGACTGGGTTCTGGCTTCCATTATGTTAACCCAGTGTGCCATCAGCGAGATGTACCGTTCCTGCCTACAACCATTTGTCCACGTGTCCATAGTTAGGTGGACTTTCCCAGTAACTGTGTTGTTGAGGGCACGGCAATGTTTTGGGACACGTGCTTGTGTAATGCGGGGATGGCACTCCGGGAAAAATAGTGGCGACTGGGGACCGAGTACTGAGGGACGGCCGCTGCCATCAGGTTGCGGAATGCTTCCGTCTCCAATGAGCCTAATAGGTAGCATTTCGAGCGCAAGCAGTCGTGAAATGTGGGAATTTAGTAGTGTGGCCTGTGGGGCATCGGCTGCTTGAGAGTGTGCAAGGACAGGTGCAGGGCAGGAGGCATCTTCCTATGCACCATGAACAGGGGATTGGCTTGCATGCACCACAGCAAAAGAAGCAATGGTTCCACCTGCAGACACTTTTCCTGGACCCTGAGGTTCAGCCCAAAAAATCGGGTGCTTTGCTGCCATGTGCCTGATCATGCTGGTGGTGGCCAGGCTGGTCCTTTTGCCACCCCTGCTGATGCTGGCCTGGCAGGTGGTGCAAATGGCCTTTTTGGGGTTATCGGCAACGTCTTTAAAAAACAACCAGACTCGGGAAGACCTAACAGTTGTACTAGCAACTTCCTTCATGTTGGTGTCATGGGGAATGGTTGCCTGCCTTCTTTCTGTGGCCACTAGACTGCTTCTTCCTGCCTGTTGGTGTGCTCTGCCTCCCTCCCCCTGTGTGCTGCTCTCCTCCCTCTGCATGTCCTCCTGCCATGTTGGGTCAGTTACTATATCATCCAACACCTTGTCTTCCACTTCCGCTCTCTGGTCCTCCTCCTGACATTCTGGCAATTGTGTCTCATCATCGTCCACCTCTTGTGACACTTTCCCACCGTCGCCTTTGTGTGACAGTAGCTGCTGAAATATTTGGACATTGCTACATGTTATCTCCTCTTGCCCCAATTCAAGTGGACTGGGCGAGAGGCCCGAATCTATAAATGGAAAAGTGAACTGCTCTTTGGAGTGTCCAAGTGTGGGATCAGTTGTCTCTGGGCACTCGGCATGGTGGGAGGAAGGAGGTTCAGTGTGAGGAATATGCAGTCCAGACTCACAGCTACTGAGACTTGACCATGTGGAAGACAGGGTGGTGGTGGTGGTGAAGTGACTGGAAGCATTATCTGCTATCCAACCAATAACCTTTTCACACTGCTCTGTGTTCAATAGTGGTGTTCTGCGGTCCCCTATTAATTGGGACAGGAAGGTCGAGCGAGAAAATGTGGGTGTTTGTTGTGGCACAATTTCAGCTTGCCCAAAGCCTTGGCCTCTGTATTCACCATCATCTCCATCATGTCCAGTTCCCGATCCCTTGCCACGTGCCTTTTGCATTTTAAATGGAGGACAATATCTTCCACATTCACAACAAATGACTGAATTTGGAGCGAACTTATATGTGATCCATGTGATGGACAAACCACAGTTTTAAATGCCTGGCCTGTAGGTAAATATTTTGAACAGCAAACTTGTGTCAATTGCTTCACTGACATACTGCAACAAATTTTTAATGGAGGTGAGAAATGGCAATATTTTCAGCGCAATTAAATGTGATCCGTGTGACGAACAAACCACAGTTTTAAATAGCTGGCCTGTAGGTAACTATTTTTAACAGCGCCGACCTCGTGTCAATCAGTTCACTGACACACTACAACAAAATTTAAATGGAGTCCAGAAATGACAATATTTTCAGCACTATTATATATGATCCGTGTGATGGACAAACCACAGTTTTAAATGGCTGGCCTGTAGGTAACTATTTTTAACAGCAAACTGGTGTCAATAGCTTCACTGACACACTACAACAAAATTTCAATGGAGGCCAGAAATGGCAATACTTTCAGCACAATTATATGTGATCCGTCTGATGGACAAACCATAGTTTTAAATAGATGGATTTTTAGCGCTGTAATATGGAAATGACCTGGCTGTATTCTCCAGTGCCAACAAGCAAATAGAACTTTATATCTCTTATTCCTGAGGCGGACAGGTCTACAAAAATGGGGCAGTACCAGAAGGCCCTTGTTGTGGAACTATTAAAACAATTACCATCTGAAAACGCTGGCGGTAGAGTTCATTGGACAACCAAGTAGTACAGCCAAGAGAGACACAAATCCAATCCAGCAGAGGCAGGGGAACGCTGTCAAGGTTCTGGGACAGTTTTCTCAGCCCCTCCCATCGCACAGACCCTGAGGCGTGGGGTATTCTCACAAGGAGTGCAAAGTTTGGGAAGATGATGAGGGAGTACCTTGCTGAACGTACGAACGGAGACCCACTTCTTAATAATGGAAACATTGTTTTCAGGAGGCCCTCCTCTAAGTCTCTTAAACGGTGTATTGGGGTGCATCCAAATTTTCAAAGGGGTATTGGGGTGCGTCCAAATTTTGGGCAGACCTGCCACTCACTGCATACGCAATAACAGAATAGGAGACCCAATCTTTAGTAATGGGAACAACAAAGCATAGCCGGCTGATGGCTCTCTAAGAATAGTGAGGGCCGACTGCTGGCCCTTTAAGAATAGTAAAGGCCGCCTGATGGCCCTATAAAAATAGGCTTTGTGACTTTCAGAGTCCCTCCTTCATAAATGAAACAGGATGCGTCTGATGATGTGTCACACACTACATGGCCAGATAAAGTTGTAAAATGTTAAAATTACATTTCCAGTTGAATGAATTTGTCACAGTTGAAAGCAATGCAAAAGTGCAAAAACGCATATAAAACACTACGTGTGAACATAGCCCAAGGTGTGGAGTAGTATTTTTGTTTTTGTTTTTTTATTTTGCCTTATATACAAGTCATTACCCTGGAAAGGAAGTTCCTTAACATATTTCCCAGGAAAATCCATTTTGATTTTGTTTTTGTATGTTTTATTGTGAGACTGTAAAAGTGGCGTAATACCTCTGACAACGTTGTTGACAGCAGTGACCTGGGAGTCAGAAATGCTTCCATGGGTTTTCCCATGCTGTTCCCATTTCATTTGAGCACTGTTCCCATCGATTTGGGCAATTTTTAGGCCTCTGCAGACCGCCGGGGAGAGCCGCCTGAAAAATGCTCGAGTTTCCCATAGACTTACATTGGGCTCGTTGCTCGGGTCGAGCATCTGAGCATCCCAATTTGCTCGACCTGAGCATCGAGCACCCGAGCATTTTAGTGCTCGCCCATTACTAATCTGCATCGATGCCCAAAATTTTTTTACATTGGATCCGTAGCAGGACGAAGTAGGCTCCGAGCATTATCTTGACCCTCATCACCAGATGTTAACCACCGAGGGGGAAGTTGATCCTGACGAGACTCAGATACCTGAGGCACACGCAGATTGTTCTGTGCAGTCAGGACAGAAAGAAGTGGAGGGTGACTTTCAGGGTGAGGAATTCCAGAACAGAGTAGATGATGATGAGGTTGTAGATCTCACTTGGTGTGAATCCAGAGGCACTCAGCTGAGTAGTTCATCTGAGGAGGTGGAGGAGGAAGGAGCTTACTTTGCAGCCTATGGCACAGACATGGAGAGATGCAACCACGACGAGCACTGCATCTACAGCCACAAATGTGACTGTGGCAGCAGCGGTTGCTGGTCTGCTGCTTGCATGGGCGGCAAGGGTTACCTAGTGCAGGCCATTTTTGACACCGCAAATCATGAGCTAATTCACTTTATCTGCCAACTTTGCAAGAAAAAAATCAGTAGAGGGAAAAATTGCAATAATTTGACTGCAACATCAATGAACTGTCACATGCGCAATCAACATGGGTTAGTCTGGCAATCTCACTGCGATAAAATGCGAAACAGTGGGTCTCACCAAGGGTTGCAGGACAAACCTCTGTATCTATCACTTACCCCACTGCTTCTGTCTCCTCCACCTCCTCTAGGGCTTCCACCTGTGCCCTCAACCTCTGCCTTAATGAGACATGTGTTCCAAAAGTGCAGAGTGAATCCCCACCACCTCTGTACTTCACAGCCAGGGCTTATCGCAATCAGGCAGTCTTAAACTTAATATGTCTTAGAGATCGCAGTCACACGGGTCAAGAGTTGTGGACAGCTATCCAGGCTGAGTTTGAGCAATGGCTGTCTCCATTGAACCTGGAGCCAGGGAAGGCTGTGTGCAATAACGATGTGAACCTGGTGGCGGCCCTATGCTGGGGCAACCTCATACATGTGCCTTGTATGGTTCACGTCCTCAGCCTGGTGGTATCCTGGCCTGGATGCGCTGCTGCAGATCCCACGGTTGCTGTGTGCTCACTCTCACCATTCACACCCCGCAAGTCATCAACTTACAATCAATACAGAGGTCTTTGTCCATGCCAGTTAACCGGTTGATTTTGGATGTGTTGACCCAGTGGAATTCCACTCTGCACGTGTTTCAGCGACTGTGGCAGCAGAGAAGAGCCCTGATGCAGTATCTCATGTCGTATGGCCTGGGCCAATGCAGTATGGGCGTGGTGCAAATCACGTTTGCGGAGTGGGTACAGATTAAGGACTTCTGCACAATTTTGAAATGGCTACTAAGATGGTTAGCACTAACAATGCCATCATCAGCATCACTATTCCGGTCATACACATGCTGAAGCAGACTTTTAATAGCCTGTGGGAGGAGGTGGTGATCCCAGAGGAAGAAGAGGAAGCAGAGGAGGATGCAGAAGGGATAATGTCTCTAAATTCCACATTGTCATCACACAGGCGGGTGCCAAGTCAGGGTGCATTAGAGCGATCGAGGGGGGCTCGTGTTACCAGACAAACTGTTAGTGAAGGTGAAGGAGTCGAGGAACAAATAGAGGAGGATGAGGAGGAAGAGGTGATGGGTGAGCAACAGTCAGGAGATGAAGAGGATAATGATCCCCTCTCTGTTGTCTGTGGTTGGCGGGAGGTGACGGGGGAAACAAGCATCAGTGTTACCCAGTAACCAACACAGCATGGGCTTAGAATGCATGCAAAAGCCTGACACATGAGCTTCTTGCTGCACTATCTACAGTACAACATGATCCCCATATAGTTAGGATTCGAAATAGTGTTGACTATTGGGTTGTCACTCTGTTAGACCCATGTTACAAGAGTTAATTTTGCCATATGCTTCCCACCCTGGAAAGGGGCCCATGCATGCTGGAGTATCGAAACACAATTTTAGACAACCTTAAGAGAGGTTTTCCCCAAGACAGCAGTGAGGCACACAGTGTGCATCGCAGCTCTAGACTTCCAACCTCAGAAATGTTAATTCGTCAATGCAAAAACATTAGCAGCAGCAGTGTAAGTGGCAGAAGCAATTTCTGTGAGTCCTTTCGCACATTTTTTAGACCAGCTCCACCAGCACAACAGAGCACAAGTCTGACACGTGGTGAATGACTGGAGAGGATGGTGCAGGAGTATTTCGAGCTCAATATCAATGCCATCAGGGAGGATTTGGACCCTTTTACATTTTGGTCTTCAAAAATGGAAGAGTGGCCTGAGCTCACCTGTCACGCCTTGGAGGTTTTATCATGCCTGGCAGCCAGTGTTCTCTCAGCACGTGTCTTCAGTGCTGCTGTTGGTGTCCTGATGGATAAGCGCATTCGGCTGTCCCCTGAAAGTGTAGACAGCCTAACTTTCATAAAGATGAACAAGTCCTGGATCTCCAAGGACTTCTGCACCCCAATTGCAGACTGTGCAAAATAGACAATGGTGTTTATTTTAGTGTCCTGCATTGCTCTCGTGTTATTGCAGTCTGTGATATCTTTGTCGTTGATTCTGGGCATGCTGTTGCTACTGCTGCTGCTGATGTTAATAATAATTTTTGGAAATATGGAGACTCTTGATTGGGTCTCCATCTGCTGGGTTGGCTGTAGTGGAATGGATGTCAGTGCCCCATTATACTAGTTCTACTCTGGTGAAATTGATGCCACTTTGGTGGTTTCTGCCCCTAATTTTAAGAAGTATGGAGACTTCTGATTGGGTCTCCATCTGCTGGGTTGGCTGTGATGGAAGGGGTGTCAGTGCCCCCTTGCACTAGTTCTACTCTAGTGAAATTGATGCCACTTTGGTGGTGTCTGCTCCATATTTTTGGAAATATGGAGGCTCCTGATTGTGTCTCCATCTGCTGGGTTGGCTGTGGTGGAAGGGGTGTCAGTGCCCCATTATACTAGTTCTACTCTGGTGAAATTTAAGCCTCTTTGGCGTTGTCTGGCCCTAATTTTTGGAAATGTGGAGACTCTTGATTGGGTCTCCTTCATGTGTGTTGCCTGTATCAGTAGGGTTCCCAGACCGGCAGGCCTGCACTTACTTTCAGTCAACTACCCGTGTTACTATCCTTAAATTTTTCTAGCAATAGTAGTCTACAAAACTGACATTTGTGCCACCTGAATGTGGCTGAGCAGAAAAGCAGCTTGAGCTGTTGCATGTGGTATCAGGGCTCCCAGCACAGCAGGTCTACACCAATCCCACACCCACCTCGTCTTAATTTGAAGTTGAATTAAAAGCTGTAAATGCTGGCCCAGACCCTGATGCCTCATGCATGGCCCATGGCTGATTGCTGCTGTGCCATTTGTACTGTGGGTCAATTGAAGCCACTTTTCCTGGTGTCTACCCCTTATTTGAACTGTTTTGTCAGCTTTTGGGCCCGTTTGAAGGAGTTGTGTATGCATTTGCTTTTGCTTCCCATTGAATGCAACGGGATTCGGAAATGTTCATTGAACTGTTCAAAAAATTGTTCAGAGAACATCGGGAAGTTTGCTGAACTGAAAAGAATCAAACTTTGAGAGGTTCTCTCATCTCTAATTAGAATAATAGGGGGGTACTTTGAGATATCTAACATTACACACATTTTCAGGTTTGCTTCACAGGTGTTTCTTTACTCTAAAATTCCTATATAGTTTTTCTACCTTAAGTTTGAATCTACAATATGCTCATTCCATTAAGAACAAGGAAAATTACTGTATTAGGCTAAGTGCCCACGATGCAGAAATGCTGCATATTTTTTCCGCTTCTCCCTGGCAGGAAAAACGCATGTGGATTTTACTTTCGTCTTTCCTGCCAGGTAGAATCGTTTGTCAAGCGTTTTTGCATGCATTTCTGCATGCGGGTTATCAAGCGCTTTTCCAAGCGATTTTAGCATCACTTGGAAAAGTGCTTGACAACTACCGGCATAATTTATATAGTGTGACCAAGTAATAGTTAAAAAAAAAGAATAAGAATGGTAAAAAAATAAAAAATAAAGATTATACTTACCTTCCGGTGGCACCCGGTGTTTTATCCGCTACGTCCGGTCTGTTGTACGTCTCGCGGTGGTGTGAAAGGACCTGCCATGACGTCATTTAGTCATGTGACAGGTCAGCGGTCGCGTGACCTGTCACATGACTAAATGGTGTCTTGAAATTCTTTTTTTAACAGGAAATATGGTACCTGGGTCTGGAGGAGAGTCTCCTCTTCTCCAGACCCGGGTACCATCCGCACATTGAACTGCATGATATCAGAATGGGCACATGTGCCCATGCAGATATTATGCGATTCAATGCAAGTCAATAGCGGCAATTACTCTGCATGTCCACAAAATTAATGGACATGCTGCGTATTTTTCCGCAATGATAATCTGCAGCGGAAATTTCCGCAGCATGTGCACAGCACATGCGGATTATCATTGGGGACCATGGGGCACGTATTACCAAGCGGTTTTTAGGCTGAGTTCACACGATGCGTTTTTCATGCGTTTCCGCGGCGTTTACGCAACTGCAAAAACGCCACGGAAACGCATGAAAAACGCATGGTAGAAGGGCAGCAATGTTCCCCAATGGAAATCCGCATGTGCTGTGCCCATGATGCGGATTTTTCCGCAGCGTAAACGCTGCGGTCAAAAATCCGCAGCATGTCAATTAATTTTGCGGAAACGCTGCTCTTTTGCCGCCATTGACTTGCATTAGACCGCATGGAATCCGCATCACTGTATATGTTGATGCGCTTTTCATGCGGTCTAATGTGCGGATGGTACCCGGGTGTGGTTGAGAGGACTCTCATCCAGACCCAGGTACCATTAAAAAAAAAGAATAAAATAAAAAATATATATATTCTCACCTTCTGACGGCCCGCGCTGCGTCCTGCCGGCTTCCCGCGCACTTCGCGGTTGAATGAAGGACCTTCGCTGACGTCAGAGTCATGTGACGGGTCACGTGACGCTGACGTCGGAAGGTCCTACAGTCTTCACTGCCGGCAGCCGGGACCGATGAAGCAGGACACCGGGGGCCATCAGAGGGTAAAGTATAGATTTATTTTTTATTTTTTGACATCACACACTATATAAATTCATGCCGGTTGCATGGATTTATATAGTGTAAAGTTGACAAGCACTTTCCAAGTGATGCTAAAATCGCTTGGGAAGCGCTTGTCAACCCGCATGCGGAAATGAAAGTGAAGACCGCTTCATTTCCGCATGTCCCTGGAAGGAAACCGCATGTACAATCCACATGCGTTTTTTCCTGCCAGAGAGATGCAGAAACGCTCAGGAAAAAATCCTGAGCATTTCTGCATCGTGTGCACATACCCTTAAGCGTTTTCGCTGCGGAAATTCCATGTGTATCCAAACTTTTGACCGGTACTTATTAACTACTGTAGTCAAGAAATTGATAAGTCAATAGCAAACAATTGATCACCAATTTCAGTTTCATACCAGTTCTGAAATGAAAATGTTCAATGTGAATTATGATACTCTTTCTAGGGGCAGAACCTCAACTTCTTTTCTGCACCAGTTCTCATTAATTCATATTGTATGTAAATCAGACAAATATTTAGTAGCTAAGATGATCTGTACTGTCTAAAAATGATCTCGTAGGCAATAGTTAAATCAGTGTGAATAAGTTTGAATATCTGAAATGAAATGTATCTTGGCTCAGAGAACTATTCTTATATGTTTCTAAGTATTCCTGCTTTTAGTGTGCCTGCCTTCTGGAATTCATGTCTTCCTCTAATGATGCTGCCTATGATACTTCCCATTACAAATTCTATCCACATTAAAGCATAATTGTTATTCTTTGTAAGACTTGGGGTGAGAGTTAATTCTAGCCATGAAGACTCTGATGATCAGGGTGAAGACCTCAGTGGAGTGTGATTATAAAGGGATGTATTGATATAAGTAATCTTAGATGTACAATGTACAATGAATATAAATGAGCTATGGGATGCTACACTTTTTAAAAGCAATAATGTTCAGTCCTTTTGCAGCATTTTAAGCATGCCTAAATAGATCTAACATAGAATAGCTTCTGTTCAAAGTCCATTAAACAACCTTCTCTACAAGGTCAATTATTTTTCATGATGAGGAGTTATTGCTTTAGATTTCAGTTCTCTCTGCTTCTCTTACATCAGTTAGAAATATCACTTCATGAACTAAAATGCGCTCTAATATTTTGTAATTATATTACATAATTAACAGTAGATTACGTGGATTTAACTTAAAATAGACAGACAATTACAATATTTACAGCTCCACTTAAAAGTTAATCCAAGTAAACATTATCCCATAAAACACATCCGAACATATAAAATATAAAATATAACATATAACATATAAAATATAAAATATATCCACAGCTATTAAGATGGATGCTAAAAGCCATTTTTTGATGATAGATTTCTGGCCTCTACTGGCAAAGGCTGGATCAAAATAATCAAATCAGATGTTAATCACCCCTAGTTCAGTTCTGTCTGTCTGTCACTGCTTCAGTCTCTGTTTACTAATTGGAGCTGTGATGTCACAACTACAGTGCACCTCACCGCTGCAGATAATCACTGATCTCAGCAGTTTATGCTGTGCACATGGAGTTCATGTGTTAAATAAGTATGCAGGATATTTTTTTACATTCCCATCTTAAATGATCAAAAATAAATGTTGTTCTTATTCTTAACAACAATTACCTCAATCAGTTTTCCTATTGCTATGTTCATCAAATACAGTACATTTAAAATGTACAGTACCGGTCAAACATTTGGACACGCCAGTTCATTCAATGGTTTTCCTTGTTCTTATTAGAATTTGCACATTGTAGAGTAGATTCAGACTGATAGCAGCAAAACAATAAATGAGCACATATGGAAACAAGGAGTAAGCAAAAGCATGTATGAAACAATCCAGAAGATGTGTTAAATCTTCAATTTCACAAAGTACACCCCTTTTTCTCTGATGACAGCATTGAAAACACTTAGCATTCTTTCTACCACTTTCATTAAGTAATCACTAGGAATGGCTTGCAATGACCTTATCGAGAGGTCATTTGTGGAATCACTGGCCTTCAGAAAATGTTTGCGACCATCAGGTGTGTTTGTAGAGGCAGCGTTGGTGCACAGTTCAATAATGCTGAGCCATATTCCAAAACTATTCTAAGCCAGAATATGGCAAGAACCACTCAACTAAGTAAAGGGAAAAGACAGTCCATCATTACTTCAAAACATGAAGGTCATCCAATCCTGAAAAATGTTAGAACTTTGAAGGTATCTTCAAATGTATTCCATCATACCATGGGTCGCTATAATGAAACTGGCTCTTATGAAGACAGCCCCAGGAAAAAAATACCAAGAAACTCCTATGCTGTTGATGGTAAGTCATTCAAAGTTACCAGCTTCAGAAACCACAAATTTACAGGGCTCAGATATTAGTCCTCGTAAATGATGCACAGACATCAAATAGCAGACACATCTGAACATAAACTGTCCAGAAGAGATTGCGAGTAGCAGGCCATGAGTGTTTGAATTGCTTCAAAGAAATCACTGCTGAAGACTGTAATCAAGAAAAAAAGATTTGTTTGGGCTAATTAATACACAGACTAAAGTTAGACCAGTGAAAATCTATACTTTACTCAAACAAGTCAAAATTTTAGATTTTGGGTACCAACTACCATGTCTTTGTGAGAAGAGGAAAATATGGTTTCTAGATGTGTGGTGCCCACCAAGAAGCATAAAGGGGAAGGTTTAATGGTGTGGGGGTGCTTTCCTGGTGACATTGTTGGTGATTTATTCCAAATTCAAGGCACATTTACCCAGCACAGCTACCAAAGCATTCTGCAGCGACATGCCATCCCATCTGGTTTGCACTTAATGGGACAATCATTTGTGTTGCAATAGGATAATGATCCAAAACACACCTCCAGTCTATGTAAGGAATATGTGACCAAGAAGAAGAGGGACAGAGTGCTGCGTCCGATGACATGGCCTCCAGAATTAGCCGACTATAACCCAAATGAGATGGCTTGGAATGAGTTGGACCGCAGAGCGAAGACAAAACAGCCAACAAGCACTCAGTATTGGGAACTCCTTCAAAACTGCTGGAAGCCATTTTAGTTTACTGAAGTTGCTTGAGAGAATGTTAATGGCATATAAAGCTGTCATCATAGTATAAGGGGGTGTGTTTTGAGAAATCTAAGGTTTAACACATATTCTGGTTTGCTTTGTATGTGTATTTGTTTCCATATGTGTTCCTTCATGGTTTTTCTGCCTTTAATCTGAATCTAAAACCTAAAGAGATGAACTGGAATGTAAGTTGGTGTGCCTGCAGCATGTAGGCGCATGTTCACACTGGCCACTAAACAGAAAAAAATTAAGATAAAAACAAAATAAGCAAATACCCTGCAATAAATAAATAGCAATAGTGCATGAAAATAATATAGGGTACGTAGTTAACATAATTTTGATTAAAAAAAACATAAAAGCCATCCCACCGCATCACGCTGACCCTATTCAGGACGATCCTAAGCACTAATATTAAAACCTTACCATATGTCAAGTGATGTAATGTGAATAAGGGCTGAGAAGGACTTAGACCCAGCTAATGGATGCCCAGCCATGGAGAACTATATGAATATAATGTCCAGCTCAAGGAAAGGGGAGGCCACACCTTTTTTGCATCTAATGTTTAACATATATTCTGGATAGCTTTGCACGTGTATTTGTTTCCATATGTGTTCCTTCATGGTTTTGCGGCCTTTAGTCTGAATCTGTAATGTGGATATTGCAATAAGAACAATGAAAGCTATTGCATTAATACAGTGCCATGTAAAACTTTGGGCGCCCCTGGTCAAAATTACTGTTATTATGAATAATTAAGCAAGTTTAAGATGAAATGATCTTTAAAAGGCTTAAAGTTAAAGATGACACATTTCCTTTGTATTTTATGCAAAAAATATATAGACATATTTATTTTCATCTTTTACATTTTAAAAGTTACAAAATGGAAAATGGGCTGCTACTAACCTACATGGTTAGTATCTAGTAGCACACCCTTTTGAAAGTATCACAGCTTGTAAACACTTTTTTGTAGCCAGACAAGAGTCTTTGAATTCTTGTTTGAGGGATTTTCATCTATTCTTTCTTGGAAAATTCTTCCTGTTCTGTGAGATTCCTGGGTCGTCTTGCATGCACTGCTATTTTGAGGTTTAGACACATATTTTCAATGATGTTCAGATCAGTAGACTGTGAGGACCATTGTAAAACCTTCAGCTTGCCCTTCTTGAGATGGTCTATTGTGGGTTTTGATGTGAGTCCATTTGTAGAAGCCATCCTCTTTTCAACTTCTGCATTTTTACAGAGTGTTATGTTTGCATCAATAATTTGTTGGTATTTCTTTGAATCCATTTTTCCCTCTACCCGTGAAATGTTCCCCGTGCCATTGACGGCAGCCCAACCCCAAAGCATGATTGATCCACCCCCATGCTTAATGGTTGGCGAGATGTTCTTTTCCTGAAATTGTGTGTCCTTTTTTCTCCACTCTCCACACATACCTTTGATCATTGTGGCCAAAGAGTTCTATTTTAACATCATGGTTCCACAGGACTTGTTTCCAAAAGGCATCAGGCTTTTTTAGATGTTCTCTTGAATATGTCTGACATTGAATTTTATGGTGAGGACACAGGAGAGGTTTTCTTCTGATGTCTCTTCCATGAAGGCCATATTTGTGCAGATGTCTCTGAACAGTAGAACAATGTACCACAACTCCAGAGTTTGCTAAATCTTTCTCAAGGTCTTTGGCAGTCAGTTGGGGGTTCTGATTTTTCTCTCTAGCAATCCTATGAGCGGCTCTTACTGAAATTTAGCTTGGCCTTCCAGACCTTATCTTGACCTCCACTGTTCCTGTGAACTGCCATTTATTAATTACATTTCAAACTGAGGAAAAGGCAACTTGAAAACGCTTTGCTATCTTCTGATAGCCTTCTCCAGCTTTGTGGGGTCATTTCATCTTCATGCTTAACTTTTCACAATAAGAGTAATTTTTACTAGGGGTGCCCAAACTTTTACATGCCACTGTTGATGTGTCGAAATTGTATAACGGTATAATCCATATGTCATGATCTGCAACTAAGAACTAAGGAACAGGAGGGAAAAGCTGTCCCTGCACTGAGACTCGGCTTAAACCCTACGCTGTTATGGGTGCCCTATTCCTTGTGAATAGCCCCACCAACGATCCTGCACTGAACTCAAACGAAGACCTGAAGGAAGGGGAAAGGGTGTCCCTAAAAGATCTATGGACTGGGAGCAAAAACAGGTGACCTCCTAAAAGATAAGTTAGCAGAAACGAAGATAAAAGGAAACAAAACTGGTGGAACAAGAAGTCCCAGGATACCAATTGTACTAAGCACAAAGAACTAACAAGACAACTTAGCCAGAGCACAAGCGTAACAACACTGATGTCCAGCGAGGAATGGGAGACAGGTACTGAGTAATAAAGAGTGAGAAGATCACGTCACCAAGACAACCAGCACCAGAAGAAAAGACTAGAAGCCAGCAAACCACAAAAAGATGACCAAAAAGTAAAACAACATAGATTCTAACAGTACCTCCCCTTTTACAGGGATCCTCCATATCCTCTAGGCCGAGCCTTACCAGAAAATCTCCTGTGAAAAGCTTTAATTAGCCTTGAGGCCGAGACATCCTCGGCCTTCACCCAGGAATTATCCTCGGGGTCGAAACTTCTCCAGGACACAAGATGCTGTAATCTCCCTCTATGCCACCTGGAATCCAAAATGCGAGAAATCTCAAATTCACCGTCCTCATCAACAGGAGGAACAGTAGGCTTCACCTGCATATCAGTCGTGTCCACCTTCTTAAGTAATGACATATGAAACACCGAATTAATTCTCCAGGACAAGGGAATGCCCAACCTCACCGCTGCCGGGTTGACAATCTGAACCACTATGAACGGACCCATAAATTTAGGCCTCAGTTTTTTAGAAGGAATTTTCAAACGAAGATTCCTAGAGGACAACCAAACCATGTCCCCAACAGCAAACAAGGACTCCTTTCTTTTTTTGTCAAAATACCTTTTTGATCTCCTGTTAGCCTCTTTAAGATTCAGGCATATACTGATCCAAACCCTTTCCAAATCACCAGAAGAATTATCCTCCTCCGGTAAAGCAGCCCCAACTTTGGAAAATGGACCAAGAGATGGACACCTGCCAGTGCAGCAAAAAAAAGGAGAACACCCAGCCGAGGAAGAAGTATGATTATTAAGGGCAAGCTCCGCAAGTGTTAGAAATTCCGACCACATTTCCTGATTGTCTGCCACAAAACATCTCAAAAACTTCTCGACATCCTTGTTCTTCCTTTCAGTCTGTCCATTGGACTCTGGATGATACCCCCACGAGAATGACAAATGAATTTTCAATCTGTCACAAAAAGCACGCCAAAAGCGAGCCACAAACTGTGGTCCTCTATCGGAAACAATGTCCGTGGGAACACCATGGAGCCTGACTCTCCTTCACAAAAGCCTTAGCAAGAGTCTTGGCGCAAGGTAACTTGTTGAACAGAACCAGATGACACATTTTACTAAACCGGTCCACAACAACCCAGATGACAGAAAAACCCTCCAATACAGGCAGATCGGTGATAAAATTCATGGCAAGGTGCGTCCATGGCAAAATAGGAACTTCCAAGGGGCACAGCAACCCCGCAGCCAGAGCGTGAGAGGCCTTCGACCTAGCGCACACAGGACACTGACTCACCCACTTGATGACTTCTCTTTGCCACCCTGGCCACCAGAAACTCTGACCGATAGACCTCCTAGTTTCCGAAATCCCTGGGTGACCCGCCAACCGAGACTCATGACATTCAACAAACAATGCTCTCCTCAAGGCTCTAGGCACAAACAATTTACCACACGGAGTGTTAGTTGGTGCTGCACTCTGAGCTCCTAGGATGCTATTCTCCAACTCTGAATCCAATGTGGCCACCACCACCCCTCTTTGCAAAATACACTCCTCCCTCTCAGCATTCACCACTGGAGAGAAACTACGAGACAAAGCATCAGCCTTAACATTCTTTGTCCCCGGGACAAAGGTTACGGAAAAATTGAACCGGGCAATAAACAGTGCCCACCTAGCCTAATGGGCATTCAAACGTTGGCTTGGTCTCATCCATCTGGATAAGAACAGGAGCAGAGCTGAATCTCTCCTTGCGATACTCAAAAGCTTCAATGGCCTCAGTGGACCATTGGACTGTATTAGCACCCTTCTTGGTGAGATCAGTAATGGGTTTGGTGATGAAAGAGAAATTCTTTATGAATTTCCTGTAATACTTGGCAAACCCCAAAAACCTCTGTACGGACTTCAAACCTTTAGGCCTCGGCCACTCCAGCACAGCCTGAACTTTCACCGGGTCCATCTCAAAACCATCACAAGAGACAAAGTAACCCAAAAAACTAATTTTCTGGACAGCAAACTGACACTTCTCCAATTTAGCAAAGAGTGTGTTATCTCTCAGTATCTGAAGAACTTCGCGGACTCTCTGCCAATGAGACTCAAGATCCAATGAATAAATCAAAATATCATCCAGATAAACAATCACACTCCTACTGATCAAGGGTCTCAGAATGTCATTGATGAAATTTTGAAAAAATGCAAGAGCGTTAGTAAGCGTAAGTAAGCCCAAAAGGCATCACCAAACACTCAAAATTACCTTCCGGGGTGTTAAAAGCTGTCTTCCATTCATCTCCATCCTTCACCCGCAGCAAATTATATGCTCCGGTCAATTGGTTAAACACATCCGGAATAAGTGGTAATGGGTAAGGATTGTGCACAGCGATCTTATTAATCTCCCGAAAATCCAGACATGGCCTAAGACCCCCATCCTTCTTTTTGACAAAAAAGAACCCAATCTCCACAGGAGACTTAGAGGGTCTTATGTGACCTGCAGCTAAACTAGTCTGAAGGTATTCTTTCAAATCCTCCCTCTCGGGAATTGTCAGATTAAACAACCGACTTTTTGGGAGCTTAGCATCAGGGACGAACTCAACAGCGCAATCGTAATCTCTATAAGGCAGTAAAGCTTTTGACTCCACTTCCAAAAAAAACCTCCAAAAATCCTGAATGGGTTCAGGTAACTCTCCTTCACAACAGCCGCAATGTGAACATTACAACACTTACCATAACACCCCTGACCACAGGATCTTATGGAACCAGATGACCAGTCCAGCAAAGGATTATGCACTTTTAACCAGGGCAATCCCAGGACGACCGGGAAAGGCAATTTAGCAAGCACAAATAAGACAATCTGCTCCTGATGTTCCATATTCATAGTAAGCGGAAACCCAGTGACCTTTTGAAGAATGCTCACATGCTCCAGGGGAGTATTATCAATCACCACCACAGGAAAAGGAGACGACAAAGGTTCAGAACCAAACTTATAATTTTCAAGAAATTGTTGATCAATCAAATTAAGTGCAGAACCACAATCCACCATTACCTGAAACTCAATCGAACGACCCTGACATGTGGCATTACCTGGAAAAAACACCCCAGCAGAGCGTAAAAATGCAATGCGAACGGGAGTGTTACTTCTACTGAACATTTTTTTTCTTTCCTTAAGCGAATCTCGCATTGCTTTAAAAAATGATCAGCCTTACCGCAATACAAGCAAAGTCCCTGGATACCAATTGTACTAAGCACAAAGAACTAGCAAGGCAACTTAGCCACAGCACAAGCGTAACAACACTGATTTCCAGCGAGGAATGGGAGACAGGTGAAGAGTAGTGTTGAGCGAGCACTAAAATGCTCGGGTGCTCGAAGCTCGGGCCGAGCTCGCCGTGATACTCGGGTGCTCGACCCGAGCAATGAGCCAAATGTTAGTCTATGGGAGACCCAAGCATTTTTGCGACGGCACCCCCGGCAGTCTTTTAAAAGCCTAACAAGTGCCCAAAACGATAGTGACAGTGCTCAAATGACATGGGGACAGCATGGTGATCGCCCCAGGATGCATTTATGACCCCCAGGTCACTGCTGTCAACAACGTGGTCAGAGGTATTAAGCCACTTTTAAGGGCTCACAATAAAACGTTCAAAAACTAAACTGAAACTGCTTTCCTGCGAAAAATGTTAAGGAAGTTCCTTTCCAGGGTAAAGACTTGTGTATAAGATAAAATAAATAACCCAAAAAAAAATACTCCTCCACACCTTGGGCTATGTTCACAAGTAGCATTTTTTATGCGTTTTTGCACTTTTGTATTGCTTTCAACCGTGACAAATGCATTCACTGGGAAATGTCATTTTAACATTTTACAACCTTATCTGGCCATGTGCTGTGTGACACATGCATACAGTGCTGAAAAGATATGGGAACAGCATGGGGAAGACCCCTAGAAGCATCTCTGACACCCAGGTCACTGCCTAAAAGTGTGCCCATCAGAAGTGATCCTTGCCGCATCCGAAGATGCAGAATTGCAACTATCCCCGTGCAAGTCCTTGTCCCAGGGCAGTGTTCAATTGTACCTCCCCCATTCCTTGCAATGCAAGCGCAAATATGCAGCCAACCACCAACCCACCTCCAGGATGCAAAACCATACTGCTTGCTTGCACTTTTAAATTGGGCCTTTTAGGCATGTGGAGGCGGAATCTGGCCACCACGTCATGGCTGCGTTGACGGCCTAGAATCCATACTCAGTCCCCAGCCGCCCGGCGGCTGGGAGTCCACACTCGGTCCCCAGCCGCCCCGCGGCCAGGTGTCCACACACGGTCCCCAGCCGCCTGGGGGCAGCCGGATGTCCATAAACGGTCCGCAGCCGCCACTATTTCTCCTGTCAACTTCCCCCCACATACTTTTCTTAGCCCGGACTGCTTTAGGGCAGCATTGGACAAGCCCACCAGAGAACCAGACTCCTCCGGTGGGCCCTGGCTTCTCCATCAGGGGATTTGAGAGTGCCAAGGTGAGGAGCATGATGATGATGATAGAAGTTAGCATCTGCTTTGTTTTATTGGAATGCAAGCGCATGTATGTAGTAGCGGCTAGGCCTGAGGTGGTCAGCGTTTTGGCGCATATCCTACCTCCTCCGAGGATTGCTGGATGTTTTCCTGCTACTATCCTAATTCTATGACTCCCGTTAAAACAAAGCTTCAGGTGATAAATTATGGATGAGGTGGTGGCAAAGGAGAAAGAGCAGGAGGAACAGGGACCATTCACATCAATATCAGGCCAGTCAACCACATATGTCTTGTAGGATATGTTTCTGTAACAAAAGGAGCGGTTCTGCTACACAGTTATAGGGCATACAGTGAGTGCAATGCCTACCAAAAATTTCGAGGCACTCCAATGCCCCTTGGAAATGACATGGAGGTCAGAGGACCTTAAATAAACCGTTTTTTCCATTTATAGCAACTGGGTCTCCTGTACACTGTTGGCCTAAGCAGTGAATGGAAGGCTTTCCAAAAATTATGAGGAACTGCACTGCCCCTTGAAACAGACGTGGATCACAGCGTACTCAAAACCTTCTACCCATTATTGGGGAGTGGGTCTCCCTTAGTTTTCGCCTTTGCATTAAAAAGCAAAAGCTGACTAAAATTAGGAGGAAATGCAATGCCCGTTGGAAGAGTCGTGGAGGTTAGAGGTAATTAAAAACAGTAATTAAAAACAGCTGTGGAGTTCAGAGTGGCTTAAGAAGACGCTTTTAATTCCCCTTTGAAGAGATGTGGAGGTCACAGTAGCTTAACAAGATGGTTTTACTGCCCCTCGGAAGAGACGTGGAGGTCCCAGTAGCTTAACAAAACGGTTTTAATGCCCCTCGCAAAAGTGGTGGAGGTCGCAGTAGCTTAACAAGACGGTTTTAATGCCCCTCGGAAAAGTGGTGGAGGTCACAGTAGCTTAACAAGACAGTTGGAATGCCCCTTGGAAAAGTGGTGGAGGTCGCAGTAGCTTAACAAGACGGTTTGAATGCCCCTTGGAAAAGTGGTGGAGGTCGCAGTATTTTAACAAGATGGTTTGAATGCCCCTTGGAAGAGACGTGGAGGTCCCAGTAGCTTAACAAGACGGTTTGAATGAACTTCGGAAGAGACGTGGAGGTCCCAGTAGCTTAACAAGATGGTTTTAATGCCCCTCAAAAGAGACGTGGAGGTCACAGTAGCTTAACAAGGTGCTTTTAATGCCCCTTACAAGAGCCATGCAGTACAGCATATTACACACATTATTACCATTATTGGGGAGTGAGTCTCCCATAGTCTTTGCTTATGCCTTCCAAGCAAATGCTGCCTAAAATTAGGACGGAGGAACTTTCAATGCCCCTTACAAGAGCCATGCAGTACAGAATATTACAAACATTATTCCCATTATTGGGGAGTGGGTGTCCCATAGTCTTTGCTTATGCCTTCCAAGCAAAAGCTGTCAAAAATTAGAACGGAGGAACTTGCAATGCCCCTTACAAGAGCCATGCAGTACAGCATATTACAAACATTATTCCCATTATTGGGGAGTGGGTCTCCCATAGTGTTTGCTTATGCCTTCCAAGCAAAAGCTGCCAAAAATTAGGAGGAAATGCAATGCCCGTTCGAAGAGTCGTCGAGGTTAGATTTAATTAACAACAACATTTCAATGCCCCTTGGAAGAGCTGTGGAGTTCAGAGTGGTTTAACAAGACGCTTTTAATGCCCCTCAGAAGAGACTTGGAGGTCCCAGTAGCTTAACAAGATGGTTTTAATGCACTTCGGAAAAGTGGTGGCGGTTGCAGTAGCTTAACAATACGGTTTGAATGCCCCTTGGAAAAGTGGTGGAGGTCGCAGTAGCTTAACAAGACGGTTTGAATGCCCCTTAGAAAAGTGGTGGAGGACGCAGTAGCTTAACAAGACGGTTTTAATGCCCCTTACAAGAGCCATACAGTACAGCATCTTAAAAATATTATTCCCATTATTGGGGAGTGGGTCTCCCACAGTCTTTGCTTATGCCTTCCAAGCAAAAGCTGACAAAAATAAGGACGGAGGAACTTTCAATAATGGCAACATGGACCACGGTCACCCTGGTGGTATAGTGGTGGTGGAGGCTCAGGATAAGGAGAAGAACATAAAACAGCTGAAATGAGGAAGCATATACCCATGTGTGGGTGTGAAGCGGTGCATGTGAATACACCTCCCGAAATAACACAGTGGATTTGAATTTATATTACTCTTCTGTCATTTGGTGGTGATGAGAAGTCAGGCCCAATCCAGCCCTTGTTCATTTTGATAAGGGTCAGCTTGTCAGCATTATCAGTTGACAGGCGAGTGCGCTTATCAGTTATAATTCCCCCAGCGGCACTAAAAACAACACGCTAGCGGCAGGGCAGGCCAGGACCTCCAAGGCGTACAGAGCGAGTTCATTCCAAGTGTCCAGCTTGGATACCCAATAATTAAAAGGCACAGAGGAATCACGGAGGACGCTGGTACGGTCGGCAAGGTACTCCCTCACCATCTTTTGAAACTTTCCTGTCCTTGTGAGAGTACCCCACGCCTCAGGGTCTGTCCGAAGGGAGGGTCTGAGAAAACTGTCCCAGAATGTTGACAGTGTTCCCCTGCCTCTGCTGGATTGGAGTTGCGTCTCTCTCACATGTACGCCTTGGTTGGGCAACGAACTGTTACCTCTGCTGCTAGCATGTTCAGATGGGAATTTTTTTAACAATTCTGCAGCAAGGGCCTTCTGGTACTGCCCCATTTTTGTAGATCTCTCCACCTCAGGAATAAGAGAGTGAAAGTTCTCCTTGTAGTGGGGGTCTAAAGTGTCACCAACCAGTAATGACTGTCACCCAACATTTTGACAACGCGAGGGTCACCGTTAAGGCAGCGTAACATAAAGTCAGCCATGCGTGCCAGACTGGTAACGGGCAAGACTTCCGTGTCCTCACCAAGATGACGACTGACCATGCTCTCCTCCTCCTCCTCCTCCCCCCTGTCCTCAGGCCACCCACGCTGAACCGACGATATGACAGTTGAACAGGTACTACCGTCTACAGCGCATGATACAAGCTCCTGTTCTTCCTCCTACTCCTCCTCCTCCTCCTCTCCCTCATTGTCCCCCAATGCACGTTGGGATGAGATGAGGGTGGGCTGTGTGTAATCGACCGCTACGGCTTCTTGATCCATCTCATCATATTCTGGCTGTAATGCCTCCTCTTTAATTCTCTGCAGAGAACGTTGCAAAAGACAGACAAGTGGAATACTTATGCTAATGATGGCGTCATCGCCACTCACCATCTTGGTGGACTCCTCAAAGATTGTCAAGATGGTACATATGTCAGACATCCAGGTCCACTCCTGAGGTCTTATGTGTGGGGTCTGACCTGAATATTGATGGCCTTGTTGCAGCTGGTACTCCACAACTGCTCTCTTCTGCTCACAAATCCTTTGCAACATGTGGAGGGTAGAGTTCCAACGTGTGGGACATCACACACCAGTCGGTGTGACGGAAGCTGCAAAAGCTGCTGCAACACAGCAAGGGCGGTGGAAGCTGTAGCCGACTTGTGAAAATGAGCTGACAGGCGGTGTACTTTGACGAGCAGATCTGGCAACTCGGGGTACGATTTAAGAAACCGCTGAACCACGAGGTTAAGCACATGAGCCAGGCATGGTACGTGTGTGATCCCGCCTCGCCTCAGAGCCGCCACCAGGCTATGGCCATTGTCACACACGACCATGCCTGGATGTAGGTTCAGCGGTGTCAGCCACAGATCTGCCTGCTATTTCACAGCTGGCCACAACTCACAAGCAGTGTGAGGTTTATCACCTAAGCTTATGAGTTTCAGCACAGCCTGTTGCCACTTGGCAGAGGCAGTATTGCAGTGCTTCCAGCTTGTAACTGATGTGGTGATATCTGAGATGGAGGCTCAGCATGAGGAGGAGGAGGGGGATGATGCGCAGGAGCTTTACACTGTGGGGGCAACTCTGACTGACATAGGGCCCGCAATCCTCGGTGTGGGGAGGATGTGTTCCGTCCCAAGGTCCGACTGGGTCCCGGCTTCCACTATGTTTACCCAGTGTGCCGTCAGGGAGATGTACCGTCCCTGGCCACAAGTACTTGTCCACGTGTCCGTTGTCAGGTGGACTCTCCCAGTTACTGCGTTGTTGAGCGCATGGCAGATGTTTTGGGACACATGCTTGTGTAGTGCAGGGATGGCACACCGGGCAAAATAGCGTCGGCTGGGGACACCGCCATAAGGTTGCGGAAGGATTCCGTCTCCACCAGCCTAAAAGGCAGCATTTCCAACGCAAGCAGTCGTGAAATGTGCGAATTTAGGACTGTGGCCTGTGGGGCGCTAGCTGCAAATTTCCGCTTTCATTCAAAGGTCTGGGATGTGGACAATTGAACGCTGCGGTGGGACGTGCACGTGGACGTTGATGCTGTTTCTTAAGAAACTGCCATAACAAGTGAAGACTGAGAGGAGGGGGCATCTTTGCATGCAGTATGGACAGGGGATTGCCTTGCACACGCAACAGGGGGATCTATTGCATGCACAACAGTGGAAGAAGCAGTAGTGACACCCGCTGACACTGGTCGTGGACCCTGGGGTTCACACCACAAAGTCGGGTGCTTTGCTGCCATGTGCTTGATCATGCCGGTGGTGGTCAAGCTGGTAGTTCTTTTGGGGTTATCAGCAGAGTCTTTAAAAAAATTCCAGACTCTGGAAGACCTACAGGTTGTACTGGCAACTTCCCTCATGTTGGTGTTATGGGAACTGTTACCTGCCTTCTGTGTGTGGCCACCACACTGCTTCTTCCTGCCTGTTTGGGTACTCTGTCTCCCTCACCCTGTGTGCTGCTGGCCTCGCTCTGCATGTCCTCCTGCCACGTTGGGTCAGTTAATAGATCATCCACCACCTCCTCCTCTTCCACTTGCGCACCACGATCCTCCTCCTCACTTCCTGGCAATTGTGTCTCGTCATCGTCCACCTCTTGTGACAAATTGCCAGCGTCGACTTCCTGTGGCCGTGTCTGTTCAAATATTTGGGCATCGCTACATGGGATCTCCTCTTCCACCACTTCAAGCGGAGCAGGCGAGGGGCACAAATCTGGAAATGGACCAGTGAACAGCTCTTCAGAGTGTCCCAGTGTGGGATCAGTTGCTGTCTGACTACACTCGCATGGTGTGAGGAAGGAGCATCAGGGTGAGGAGGAGTATGCGGTTGAGACTCACGGCTACTAATATTTGACTGTGTGGAAGACAGACCGGAGGTGGTGGTGCCCAGGTAACTGGAAGTATTATCTGCTATCCAATAAATAACCTGTTCACACTGATCAGTTTGCAATACTTGTGTTGTTCTGTGCTTCCCTAGTAATTCGGTCAAGAAGTGGGAGCGAGAAGATGTGGCTGTTGGTTGTGGCACATTTTCACCTTGGCCACGGCCCCATCCTCTACACGCACCATCACCAGAACGTCCAGTTCCACATCCCTTGCCACGCGCCCTGCCCATTGTAAATGAAGTACAATAGCTTACACTCACACTATCAATGGAAAAAGGGTAATAAAAAGGAGATTAGAACCGTGGAAGAGGAAAACCACAGTTCTATTTCTCTGGCCTACACCCGACTTTTTTAAACAATCTGAACAATCAGAGAGAAACTATTACTGATTTTCTCTACGGAGAAAATAACAAAAGCTGGATAATAGAGATTTTTTACCAAGGAACCGCAAAACCACAGTTATAATTCACTGGTGTATACCAGACTTTTTAAAATATATATATTTGCGGCTGAAAAGTGAGCGACACACTCAAACTGGGTTTTTTTTTTATGGCCCAAAAGTGGATAATACAGAGGTTTGAACCGTGGAACTGCAAAGCCACACTTCTGTCTCTCTGGCCTACACCAGACTATTTTCAACAGATATATTTGTGTCTGAAAAATCAGGGAGACACTATTAGTTTTTTTTTTACAGCAAAAAATGCCAAAAGCAGGATAATAGAGATTTTTTACCGTGGAACAGCAAAACCACAGTTATAATTTACTGGTGTATATCAGACTATTTTAAATATATATTTGCGGCTGAACAGTGAGCGACACACGCAAACTGTTTTTTTTTAAATACAAATGGCCCAAAAGTGGATAATACAGAGGTTTGAACCGTGGAACTGCAAAACCACACTTCTGTCTCTCTGGTCTACACCAGACTATTTTCAACAGATATATTTGTAACATAGTTTTTAAGGTTGAAGGAAGACTAAGTCCATCTAGTTCAACCCGTAGCCTAACATGTTGATCCAGAGGAAGGCAAAAAAAACCCATGTGGCAAACACTAAGCTTGGGGATAAAAATTCCTTCCCGACTCCATACGACAATCAGACTAGTTCCCTGGATCAACGCCCTATCAAGGAATCTAGTATTTATAACCTGTAATATTATACTTTTCAAGAAAGGCATCCATGCCCTTCTTAAATTTTAACAGTGAATCACTCATTACAACATCATGTGGCAGAGAGTTCCATAGTCTCACTGCTCTTACAGTAAAGAATCCCCGTCTGTGATTATGATTAAACCTTCTTTCCTCCTGATGTAGAAGATGCCCCCTTGTCCCTGTCTCAGGCCTCAGAGTAAAAAGATCAGTAGAAAGGTCTTTGTACTGTCCCCTCATATACTTGTACATAGTAATAAGATCACCCCTATGCCTTCTTTTTTCCACAGTAAATAACCCCAAGTGTAATAACCTGTCTTGGTATTGCAGACCCCCCAGTCCTCTAATAACCTTGGTCGCTCTTCTCTGCACCCGCTCTAGTTCAGCTATGTCTTTCTTATACACCGGAGACCAGAACTGTACACAGTATTCTAAGTGTGGTCGCACTAATGACTTGAATAGAGGTAAAATTATGTCCTCCTCATGAGCATCTATGCCTCTTTTAATACATCCCATTATTTTATTTGCCTTTGCAGCAGCTGCCTGACACTGGCCACTAAACGTGAGCTTGTCATCCACCAATACACCCAGGTCTTATTCAGTTACAGTTTTGCCCAGTGTTTTACAATTAAGCATATAATTATACATTTTATTTCCTCTGCCCAAGTGCATTACCTTACAATTATCCCCATTAAAGCTCATTTGCCATTTATCAGCCCAAGCTTCTAGTTTACATAGATCCTCCTGTAATATAAAATTGTCCTCCTCTGTATTGATTACCCTGCAGAGTTTAGTATCATCTGCAAATATTGAAATATTACTCTGTATGCCCCCTACAAGGTCATTAATAAATATGTTAAAAAGAAGGGGGCCCAATACTGACCCCTGTGGTACCCCACTGTTAACTGAGACCCAGTCTGAGTGTTTTCCATTAATAACCACCCTTTGTTTCCTATCACTGAGCCAATTCTTAACCCACATACATATATTTTCCCCTATCCCCATTGTTCTCATTTTATGTATCAACCTTTTGTGTGGAACCGTATCAAAAGCTTTTGAAAAGTCCATATACACAACATCCACTGCATTTCCTTGGTCCAGTCCAGAACTTGCCTCCTCATAAAAACTGATCAGATTAGTTTGACAGGAACGGTCCCTCGTAAACCCATGTTGATATTGGGTCATGAGGTTATTCTTCTTCAGATACTCTATTATAGCATCTCTTAGGAAACCCTCCAGGATTTTACCCACAGTAGAGGTTAAGCTTACCGGCCTATAATTTCCAAGTTCAGTTTTTGTCCCCTTTTTGAATATTGGCACCACATTTGCTATACGCCAGTCCTGTGGTACAGACCCTGTTATTATGGAATCTTTAAAGATTAAAAATAATGGTCTATCTATGACGTTACTTAATTCCTGCAGTACTCGCGGGTGTATCCCATCCGGGCCCAAGGATTTGTGAACTTTAGTGATTTTTAGACGCCGCCGTACTTCCTGCTGGGTTAAGCAAGTGACATTTAATGGAGAATTTTTGTTATCACTAATCATGTTTTCTGTCATGCGATTTTCTTGTGTAAATACGTTTAAAAAAAAATCATTTAGCATATTGCCTTTTTCCTCTTCCTCATCCACCATTTCACGCAGACTATTTTTAAGGGGGCCAACACTATCATTTTTTAGTTTTTTACTATTTATGTAGTTAAAGAATATTTTGGGGTTATTTTTACTTTCTCTGGCATTGATTCTCTCTGCCTCAATCTTTGCTGCCTTGATTTGTTTTTTACATAATTTATTTAATTTTCTATATTTATTTAATGCCTCATCACTACCTACTTGCTTTAGTTCTCTAAATGCTTTCTTTTTGTCACTTATTGCGCCCCTTACAGCTCTATTTAGCCATAGTGGTTTCCTCCTATTTCTAGCGTGTTTATTCCCATAGGGTATATATTGTGCACAGGTACTATTCAGGATGTTAATAAATGTCTCCCATTTGCTTTGTGTAGCTTTATGTCTCAGGATATCGTCCCAGTTTATTGCACTAAGATCATCTCTCAACCGTTGGAAATTAGCCTTCCTGAAGTTTAGTGTCCTTGTAACCCCTCTACTACACATCTTATTAAAGGTTGCATGAAAACGCATTATTTTGTGATCACTATTACCCAAGTGACCCCCAACTCATATATTTGATATGCGGTCTGGCCTATTGGTTAATATCAGGTCTAGCAGTGCCCCCCTTCTAGTTGGGTCCTGAACCAGTTGTGAAAGGTAATTGTCTCTCATAGTTGTCAAAAACCTATTACCTTTGCTTGAACTACATGTTTCTGTCCCCCAATGTATTTCAGGGTAGTTGAAGTCTCCCATAATAATGACTTCTCCTTGAGTCGCTGCTTCATCTATTTGCTTTACGAGGATATTCTCCGCTACTTCCATTATTTTTGGAGACTTATAACAAACCCCTATCAGTAATTTATTATTTTTTCCCTCCCCTTATCTCCACCCACAGGGACTCTAGATTTTCATTAGATTCACATATATCCTCCCGCAAGACAGGTTTTAAGGATGATTTTACATATAAACACCCCCCCCTTGCTTGTTTGTACGGTCATTTCTGAACAGACTATAGCCCTGTAAATTAACTGCCCAGTCATGGCTCTCGTCCAGCCACGTCTCAGATATCCCTACCATGTCATAATTATTTTCCAACAGAATTAATTCCAATTCCTCCATTTTGTTGGTGAGGCTTCTGGCATTAGTGTACATGCATTTTATGTATCTCTCTGTACCTCTATTCCTTCTTACTTTATTGACTGTTCTAACCCCACCCCCAATTTCTTTATTTGTGCCCAGGTCACTATCTGCACTATCTTCCCCACCTATAAAATGAATACCCTCCCCCCAATCCCTAGTTTAAACACTCCTCCAACCTTCTAGCCATTTTCTCCCCCAGCACAACTGCACCCTCCCCATTAAGGTACAGCCGGTCCCTAGCGTAGAGTCTTTAGCCAACTGAGAAGTCGGCCCAGTTCTCCCGGAACCCAAATCCCTCCTTCCTACACCAGTTCTTGAGCCACTTATTTATCTCCCTAATCTCCCTTTGCCTCTCTGGCGCGGGACGTGGTACCAGTAGTATTTCAGAGAATACCACCTTGGAAGTCCTTGCTTTCAGCTTGCAGCCTAATTCCCTGAAATCATCTTTAAGGATCTTCCACCTACCTTTAACTTTGTCATATGTGCCAATGTGCACCATGACTGCTGGGTCCTCACCAACCCCTCCCAGTAATCTGTCAACCCGATCAGCGATGTGCCGGACTCGAGCGCCAGGTAGGCAGCACATTCTACGACGATCCCTGTCTTTGTGACAGATTGCCCTATCTGTTCCCCTAATAATTGAGTCCCCCACTACCAGCACCTGCCTGGCCTGCCCTACTCTCCTATTTCCCTCTTTACTGGAGCTGACACTCCTCCGGCTTTCAGGGGACATGCCTTGCTGCAGCAGTGCTACCCCTGTACCGTCACTCCCCTCATCTGCCAACATTGAAAACTTATTGGGGTGTGCCAGATCAGGACTAGCCTCCCTGGCACTCTTCCCTCTACCCCCCCTTCTGTCAC
The DNA here is from genome assembly GCF_046119375.1 of Phyllobates terribilis. NCBI lineage: Eukaryota > Metazoa > Chordata > Amphibia > Anura > Dendrobatidae > Phyllobates > Phyllobates terribilis. Next base: position 402,698,783 of record NW_027362761.1, on the reverse strand, counting down.
CCAACTAGCAGCCTCACTGTCCTGCAGCTCCCGACTACCACCCTCCCCCACATCTACCCCAGTGAGCTGCTGCTCAGTGAGCAGCAGACTCCTTTCTATGTTGTCAATGGATCTCAGTGTTGCCAGCTGCTCATTTAGATCCAGTATCTGGGCTTCCAAACGCACAATGTGCACACATCTCGCACAGCAGTATGCAACCCTGACCGGCTGTTCAAGGTTTGCATACATGTGGCAAGATGTACACTGGATAGCATGGCCAATAATGGAGCTCATTTCCTAATGGGGATTGCACTAGACAGAATGTTAAGTAAAAAGAAAAGTAAAGAATTAATGAAATACAGACAGCAATTCAGTCCAAAGTCCTCCCTTCCAAACTCCCTGAATCCAAGTCACTGAAAAACAAGTCACACACTTACTTTCGTTCGCACTTACGCTCTGGTCACACTCAGCTCGTTCACACTCGCAAATTAAGAGATTTAAAGAGTTTTTTTTTTTTTTCCCTTTTCCAGCAATGCACCCTTCACCTCAATGCACTTCCAAAGGACTGGATGCCCAACCAGCTGCCCCTTATAAACCCTTAATTATGACCCCTTCCCCTTAATTAATCCCTTGTGAGTAAAGCTACACCTCAGGATTTTAGTGCAATGTAGTTAACCCTTAAATACACAGGTAGTAAACTAAGAAACTAAAACTGTAGTGAGAAAATAGGTTTTAAATAGCCCAATAAAACTAAACAGGTAGAAAAGCACTCAGCAGGTCTCAATGCAGCAACTCACCGCAATTCACACAGGTATTTTCTGCAGGATTCCCAAATACCTCTTCACTGAAAAACAAGTCACACACTTACTTTCGTTCGCACATACCCTCCGGTCACACTCAGTTCGTTCACACTCGCAAATTAAGAGATTTAAAGAGTTTTTATTTTGTTTTTTTTTCCCTTTTCCAGCAATGCACCCTTTACCTCAATGCACTTCCAATATGCACTTCAGATATATTTGTGTCTGAAAAATCAGGGAGACACTATTAGTTTTTTTTTACGGCAAAAAATGCCAAAAGCAGGATAATAGAGATTTTTTACCGTGGAACAGCAAAACCACAGTTATAATTTACTGGTGTATACCAGACTTTTTTAAATATATATATTTGCGGCTGAACAGTGAGCGACACACTCAAACTGTTTTTTTTTTAGATACAAATGGCCCAAAAGTGGATAATACAGAGGTTTGAACCGTGGATCTGCAAAACCACACTTCTGTCTCTCTGGCCTACACCAGACTATTTTCAACAGATATATTTGTGTCTGAAAAATCAGGGAGACACTATTAGTTTTTTTTTTACGGCAAAAAATGCCAAAAGCAGGATAATAGAGATTTTTTACCGTGGAACAGCAAAACCACAGTTATAATTTACTGGTGTATACCAGACTTTTTAAAATATATATATTTGCGGCTGAAAAGTGAGCGACACACTCAAACTGGGGTTTTTTTTTATGGCCCAAAAGTGGATAATACAGAGGTTTGAACCGTGGATCTGCAAAACCACACTTCTGTCTCTCTGGCCTACACCAGACTATTTTCAACAGATATATTTGTGTCTGAAAAATCAGGGAGACACTATTAGTTTTTTTTTTACGGCAAAAAATGCCAAAAGCAGGATAATAGAGATTTTTTACCGTGGAACAGCAAAACCACAGTTATAATTTACTGGTGTATACCAGACTTTTTAAAATATATATATTTGCGGCTGAACAGTGAGCGACACACTCAAACAGGTTTTTTTTAGATACAAATGGCCAAAAAAGTGGATAATACAGAGGTTTGAACCGTGGAACTGCAAAACCACACTTCTGTTTCTCTAGCCTACAACCAGACTATTTTCAACTGATATATTTGTGTCTGAAAAATCAGAGACACACTTTTTTTTTTGGGGGGGGGGACACCAAAAGGTTAATAAGATGGGTATTTGTACAGGGTGAAGGAGGGAAAAAAAAGAGGATTTAGATGGAAAAAAAAGGATTTTTCCTGGCCCCTGAGACCTGGAGCTAAGTCCAGCAATTTCAGCTACAGGAGCACACAGGACTATAATGCAGCGTTTGCTGGTATAGCTACTGCGTTTCCTATACAGCCTGCCTGCCTGCCTTATATCTGGGATGGATGTTAGTCCTGAGAAGGACTGTTTGTTTGATCTGGCAGCCTTTACAGACCCTACACTAACTATTTTGCAGTATATATCTCTCCCTAAATCAGCAGCGCTGTCCCTACACTGTCCGATCCCAGCTGTCTGTGCCCAAGATGGCGGCGCCCGGTTTTAAATACTCGAGGTGACGCTATGCGGCCAGCCAATCAATGTAATGCCCACAACCAACATGGCTGCGGCATTACATTGACTGGCTGGCAATCCCTGCATGTTCATTGGCTCTGAAAAGAGCGCCAAACATGCAGGGCGTAGACCCGAGCTCCCGCCCGAGTAACCCGGAAATGATCGGTGCTCACCGAACATCCCGAGTAGCGTGATGCTCGGGCGAGTACCGAGCAGTGTCGAACTTGTTCGCTCAACACTAGTGCTGAGTAATAAAGATCATGCACCAAAAATGCACCAAAAAACTAGCCAAAAAGCAAGAAAGATCCTGAACAAATTTCCTGGCAAGAGATCAAGTTTTGCTGCAGAAAAAAATGCAGCAAAAATGCAATGTGTGAACATAGCCTAAGTGGAATGGAAACTCTTCCCATCAACAGCACAATGTAGGCTCACTCCAAATATGTGTTTTATCATAGTACTAGCTGCAGTAATTGTTGAACATGGTTTTTACTGTATCAACAAATCACATGTACATGAACATTTAAAGGGATTTTTTACATTGTGTGCAAGATTAGAAGATTGTTTTGTCATTTCATGCATTAGAAACCAACATTTAATACATTTGGCAGGTGAAAACTGCCCTCACAATTTGTTAGCGTAAAACACATCACTTTTGATTCATCATTGCTAGATGATTGTATTGCTTGCAGCAATATCTGTTATTAAATCAGGCTGAAATGTACCTTCATAAAACCAGTGAAGGGCACTATACTAAAAAAGATTTGACTTCCTATCCTTTGTTCTTGCACCTATGATAAAGAACTTGGGAAATTATAGCATTCTGAAGAAAGATCCAAGCAAACTAAAACAATATTACTTTGTGACCCAGAAAAGCCTGAAGCATGGCTCAAGGCAATGTGGCAATCAGACATACTTATTTACAAAGCTATCCTTGAAGACCTTAAAGCCTGTCATATTACAACTTATTTCACAACAAAGGCCGTAAGGACCGTCTTGGGAGTAAGGTGCTTTTATGTCTATGAAATAAACAATATCAAAGGAGAGCCAGATAAGTATCTGCAGCTTCAGCTCCAGTGAAATGCAATAAAGAATATCTAAACAAGGGAGAAAGAAAAATGACAAAGTAGAAAACATAGTGGATGTCCGATGGGTTTGTTGTGTCTTTTCTAGAAAAATACAGTTTTGTTGTTGTACATATTGTTTATTGAGCACGTATAATAAACATCCACAGTTAGGGACCGACTGGGACTAAAATTCAGCCCTGGCATTTGAAAGCACATAGGCCCATGCATGTTTTGCCCCTTCCCCAGATTGGGGTCTCAATTACTTATATTACCCTGTCTGCAGGAAATCAAGGTTATATAAGAGCTATATTTCCAATAATACCACTATATAAGATGTAATAATAATACTATTGCAATAATAATACTGTAATATAACAGACAAATACCACCAGACCATATTCAAATAATACCAGAATATACTGTAGTGATAATACCATCATACTAGTCATTAATCAAATCCACATTACTAGGATTGCTATTACCAGCTATTACCACCATACAGTGATCATATCTTGGTAATTTCAGTTTTACACCGGTGCTCTACAAACCATATATGTGTGCATTGTATGTGTATACTGAACAAGTTATCAAAAGTGATGTTCTCAATGATTGTAGTCATCCTCCCTTTTCTTTTCCAATCAGCCATGATCCTTTCTTCCATCCATAACTCATCTATGCAAAATGTAACACAGAGACATCTTTGGCTTACTCTTTTACCAGGATCATCCTCCCATTCCTCAACCTCTACACAAACCATATAGCACTATAACCAGTTCCCTAGACAGTAAAAGAACCTTCAGTTTGTGCCCCACACAATAATGGTGCCCCTCTCTGTGCCCCCCACAGTAATAATTTTCCTTCTGTACTACCTCAATGTAAAAATTCTCCTCTGAGCCTCCTTATAATTATAATTCCCCTTGACCCTTATAATAATGACCTCGCACCTCCTTATAATAATACAAACCTTCTTCTCCCCCCCAATTAAGCCTCATTATAACAATGACTTTGAGCAGGGGCATACATAGAAATCACAGGTCCCCATAACAAAAGTCATGGCACACAGGCGCAGTCACAGATGCGCAATACCTCCCAATTTTGTATGGAGAGGGATATGAATTGTGGCACTTAGACAGTTACTTTGTCCCTACAGAAGCCTCTTAGCCTCTTACAATTCCCGAATTGCTGGTTTTTGTTCATCCTGCCTCCCAAAAATTGGAATAGAAAGTGATCAAAAAATGTCATGTGCCCGAATATGGTACCAATAAAAATGTCAACTCGTCCCGCAAAAAACAAGCCCTCACATGACTCTGTTGGCCGAAATATGAAAAAAATATAGCTCTGCAAATATTAAACTAGTTTTTGCAATAAAAAGCATCCTTTAGTGTGTGACAGCAGCCATACAGAAAAACCCGTTATAAATCTGATATCGCTGTAATTGCACCGACTTGAAAAATAAAGTCATCTAATCACTTACACCGCATGGGGAATGGCATAAAAAATAAATAAAACCAATTCTTCAGCTGTTGATTTTTTACCCTCTGCCTCCTAAAGATCGCCGTAAGGCTCGACGCACATCTATCCTGCTCTCTACTTTGAGCACTTACATCGGGGTTTCCATGTAAATTTCTGAAATACATGATTGAAACAGAACCCCCGGCGAAAGATTTCCTATAATGAGACAGATGGAGACACCGTGGATGCTGTCTGGCCTTTGATCTGGCGGTGTTTGTCTTTTTAGGCGTGCATAAAAGCACGGTCCCCCACAGTTTTCTGCACTTCTGAAAAGAAAGACACGCTGAACAGAGGCCAGACCGTATCCAGAGTAACTCTGCTGCCTCATTATAGTGAATGGATTCCTCCGGGATTTCATCTGAATCACGTCACACAGAGATTTAGATGGAAACCCTGATATAAATGCTCAGCGTAGAGTGCAGGATAAATGTGATTCCAAACATTATGTAAAATGTTCCCAATAAAAGCTTCAACTCAATCCACAAAAAAAGCAAGTCCTCACTCAGGTCTGTAATCTGTTAACAGAAATATAGGGGGCTTCCACGTTACTGGTAGCACAAAGACTCTGGAAAAGATGGCCCTTGCCCGACAAAAGAAATTCAGCGAATTCTGCGCTCCCAAATCCAAATGCCCCCCACCCTTCTGAACCCCAGTGTGCCTAAACCACATTTAGCATCCACATGTTTGGCAGGGGTATAGTTTCCAAAATGGGGTCACTTGAGGGGGAATTCTGCTTTTCTAGCACGGAGGGGCTCTGTATATGTAGTTGTGACAATACAGAGTAAAATCTTAATTAGCCAGACAATTGGATTTGTTAATCCAAGAGAAGTACACTATTGAGTTTAAATTAACTTGTAGATATATGTGTATCTCTGTGGCTGTGGACAGACCAGTATTGCTATATTTGTATAATCCTGAATGCTGAACTCTATTCGTTTGGAAACAATCATGTTTGCTATGCTAATGACAAATTGTACTAAGTCAGCTGAAGGTTTATTTGCAAAAGCCCCTGTGATACCAACTATGTAAACAGATAAGCTAAAACAATGATAGCTGAGCTATGTGAGGCTGCCTTCCAAAAACCCCTTAACCTGTGTATGTGTATTTAAAAAGGAGATATGGTTCTGTAGGTGTCAGACTTGAGACAGAGTCAAAGAGACTTTGGAAGCAGAATGGGAGACATCCTTCAGGAAAGTAGATGGATTGCATGGCATCTAAAGAGACACAGATTTGTATTCTACATTATTCTAGTCTAAGGGTATCGGCTCTGAGTGGAAAGATTCGGATCTGCTCCATTAACCATCAGAGAGACATGGATACATTTTGGGGAGTCCAGGAGAGGATGAAGAAGTCACCTGGCCCCATGGATATGTTGTTTGGGGTTGCTAGGAGGGACCCACCGGTTGCCTAGAACCCATGGAGACATTTGGAGTTGCCAGGAGGGATCCAACGGTCACCTGGCACCATAGAAACTCTCATAGAGGCCAGGTTTGGACCCTCAGGTGTCCTCGATTTGTACCTCGATGGACTGATAACTTCCTAAGCTTGCCGCAACCTTTTCTCTAGGGGCTCGCCAGAAGCGGGGGGCCACTGGTTGAGGTAGTTGGCTCTGGAATAGAGATGAGCGGTGTTCGACTCGAACTGTTCGCCAATCTCAAATTCGAGCTGTTTTGGGCGGTGTTCGAGCCGTTCGGCGAACACGAACAATTTGAAAAAAATTTGGCTGTTCGAGGTTATGTTCGATAACGGTTCGTGCACCAAAATCATAACTGGATTTTTTCTCAGTAATGCTGAAAATTAATGTTAATACGCAGTTTGAGTGTACAGGGGGGCGGGGGGTGGGGCAGGGGATGGATCTCTGCAGAAATAATGAAGATCTCCATTTTTTTTTCTCTTTCCCGCATTTACAGTGGGGAGGTGCAATCTGTCAGCCTATCAGCAGCGCACACACGGAGCGAACTGCTTTTTTTCACACAAGCAAGGGCATGTGTCATTGGCAGTGTATGTCACATGTCCTTGCCCTATAAGACCCAGCCATTTTCCCCGTCACCACCATTTTCTCACTGCTGCAGCTGCGTGTTAGACGGCACTGCTGTTGCTGTGTGCGCTATACTTTGTTAATTTCAAGCCAATTTTCGCACAAATCTACAGATAGCTTGGGAGTAGGGAATAGTTGTGATTGCAGTCCTTTTAAGGACTAGGTTACATAATTTCCTATGACTTTTATCAGGCAGGTCTGTGCTCTTAAATAGATAGGTTAGGAGTAAAGACTAATTGTAATTGCAGTCCTTTTCAGGGCTAGGTTACATCAGTTCCTATCACTTTTATCAGGCAGGTCTATGCTCTTAAATAGATAGGTTGGAAGTAAAGACTAATTGTAATTGCAGTCCTTTTGAGGGCTAGGTTACATCAGTTCCTATCACTATTTTGCCAGGCAGGTCTGTGCCAGTGCTGTGCAAGATTTTTTCACAGCATTTGGATAAATCTAGCAAAGCAAATCCTTTTTGGCCTCTTGCAGTGTGTGTTAGTCAGTGGAGTAGCCTATCTGTGTTGCAAGCTACACCACCTGTGTATAGAATACAATTTTTTTTACTGCACCTAGTGAAGTAATACCTTTTGGGCATAGCATCATTCTATTAGTCCATCTATACTAACCTCCACCAGGTTGCAAATTCCAAATAATTTTTATCTGCATCTAGCTCTGAAAAAATATTTGAGCTTGTAGCAGTGTGTGGGACTTGTTCTATTAGTCCATCTATACTAACCTCCACCAGGTTGCAAATTCCAAATAATTTTTATCTGCATCTAGCTCTTAAAAAATATTTGGGATTGGGCTTGTAGCAGTGTGTGGGACTTGTTCTATTAGTCCATCTATACTAACCTCCACCAGGTTGCAAATTAATTATAATTTTTAGCTGCATCTGGCCTGTAAACTAATTTTGGGCATATTAGCAGTGTGTGGTACTCATTCTATTATGCCATCTATACTAAGCTCCACCAGCTTTCAAATAACTAATAATTTTTAGCTGCATCTTGCCTGGAAAATAATTTTGGGCATAGTAGCAGTGTGTGGTACTCATTGTATTAGGCCATCTATACAAAGCTCCACCAGCTTTGAAATTAATAATAATTTTTAGCTGCATCTAGCCCGTAAAAAAATTTTTCTTCCCAATAGTGGTAGCAATAGAAATATGGGGCGCGCTCCTGGCTAACAAAAATATACGCTTCATAACAAAAAACACCAGCCTAGCACACTGCATCATCGTCTCTCCCGTCTAAGCCGGCTAGCATTCCAGTGCCTAAAACACAATGCATGGGTCCGCGCTAGCCACGATGCTGAGGGGTCTAAAGCTGATGCTAACACTTTATCACAATTCAATTGGCAGATTTTCACAGAGCTCCTCCCCAACGCCCACCCATCGGGCAACAGTTGCCCCCCCTCCCTATGGGATCTAGTGGCGAATAGTTGATGCCATTAATCAGAGCGTCAGTTGCCCCGTCGACGTGGCAAGCATACGGTAAGGCATGGGAGGAGAGGACATGACTAGTAGCAGGCAGACGGGTTGACCCATGTGAACAAGCCAGATTACATGTCACCATAGAATTTCTCCACCAGCTAATGATGAGGGGCATATCAGGGGCGTCAGCGCAGCGGTGTCTGACCGGAGTAGCATTTCACTTCCAACTACTGAATTGGTGAGATGTGACAAAGAGATTCATCATCAGACAATCCATAAAAGGATGGAAAAGGGGTCAGCCAAGTCAGGAGTGTAGACGTCCTGTCCCGTGTCACTAAAACTCATTTCTCACATCATATCCCTAACACCATTAACATGACATTCACAATTTGAAGCAACACTACTGTCTACTGCATTTGCATTTGCCTTCTTCGGGGCGCTATGCATAAGCGAATTAGTCCCTCAATCCAAAATTACCACCAGTGAAGGCTTATTACACAAGGACATAGTCATAGCCAATAATGCAATACATCTACGCATACGCCAATCGAAAACGGTTCCAGTGGGCAGGGGCACTTGGGTATTTCTACAACCCACAAACGGTACACTGAGTCGGATAACAATAGTAAAAACATATATAACCGTCAGATCACAACGTAATTTCTTCCTATCACACATTGATGGAATGCCATTATCAAGATACCAGTTCCAAGCTATATTTAATAAATGCATAACATCGGCAGGTAACCACCCCAAAGATTACGGGACACACTCATTTCGCATAGGCGTGGCCACGGAAGCAGCAAGAGCAGGACTGTCAGAAACGGAAGTTCAGAGGATAGGGAGATGGCGATCCACGTGTTTGGCGAGATACATAAGACCGGACTTGTTGTCCTAACGTGGTTTGTTTCTTTTACAGGTGACACTAAGCCAACAGTGTGGGTAATAGGCCACTCGTATATATATATTGGGCATAAAAAAGGGCGAAAGTCCGCCCAGGCAGGAGGAAATTAGAGTTTCATAACACATATTTCAACTGGAGAGGTATTAGAGGCCTGCTATGGCCACAGGTATTAATAGAGGTAGTCAAGGTAGGGACAGAGGCAAGAGGTCCGGTCATCTTAGTTATACAGGCCCGGGGAAACGACCTAGGTCATCACAAGACCGCATAACTAATGGCAATAATGAAACTAGACACTGAGCGCTTCAGAGAATTTTTCACAAAACTAACTATAGTATGGTCAGAGATTGTGCCGATAGCGGTATGGCAAGGTGCGAGAGACATCATGGCCATCGAACGGACAAGGCGGGTAATAAATATTCTGATGGCAAAATTTAGAAGAGACAGAGGCGGTGTAGTGATACAACACCGACAACTGGAAGGAGATAAAGCAGGCCTCATACGGCCCGACGCTGTTCACTTAATGGATATTTGACTGGACATATTCCTGTCAGGACTCCAGGACGGAGTGGAACAAGCATTAAGAGTGATGGATGGGCATCAGAGTCCTGCATACGAGTACGCAGGATCCTCTGTGGCCTGGAAATAGAAAGGACATTTTGGAGAGTTACACTTGTTGGCCAACTTGCCGGTGTGGAGACACAGGGCATGCTGCAACAAGCTGAATTATTTTAGAAATAAAATGCCATTCTAATGGAATGAGTATAAAGAGTTAATAAAGCTGTGACCGATCCTCACCCATCCAGTTGTATGAGTAACATTATTGTATTGTCAAGGAAAGGGGGGCGGTAGGGGGGCTGTGTGTCTGGGTTTGATTGGGGGTCCCCACAGTCTGCCTAGGCTAGATGCAGTTAAAAATTCTTATTAGATACACAGGCGGTGCAGCTTGCTTCGCAGCTGGGCTGCTACGCCCAAAGTATGGCCTAGGCTAGATGCAGTTAAAAATTCTACTCTGACTAGCAGACATTGAAGCTTTGGAGCAGACCTCTGAGTAAACAGCTCTTCAGACTCAACCATCTGTGTTACCCCAAGCCATAGTGTATGTAGTTTCTTACAGTTAAAAGGGGGGGGAGCGACCCAACCCACCTGGAATTGACGATGCCAACGTCACGTAAAACACAGCAAGGGGACTCCAAAAAGAGTCTCCATTTTTTCCAAAAACTGTGGCACAGACACCACTTAAGTGGCATCAATTGCCCCAGAGTTGCTTAAAATGGTTGATGAGGTGATTTTACCAAATCCTCAAGCTTTTAGTCTCCCCAGGATGACACAGGGGTAGAAAAGTCCTTGCGGATCCATGATTTTTTCATCTTTATGAACGTGAGTCTGTCTACATTCTCAGTGGACAGCCGCGTGCGCTTATCTGTCAGCACACCACCAGCAGCGCTGAACACATGTTCAGAGAGAACGCTGGCTACAGGGCATGACAAGATCTCCAAGGCGTGAGTGGTGAGCTCCGGCCATTTTTCCAGATTGGAAGCCCAAAATGAGCAAGGGTCCAGTGACACAGTCATAGCTTTGATGTTCACTTGGAGATACTCCTGTAGCATCCTCTCTAGGCGTTGACTATGTGTCAGACTTCTTGTCTCCTGTGGCCTTACAAAGGATGGTCTAAAAAAGTGGTGAAACGATTCCACAAAAATTATGTTACCAGCGGATACTGCGTTACTGTTACGGTTTGAGTGATGAAGACTTGACAGTCCCACGGTTGGCAAGTTAGAACTCTGAGATTCACTACGTGCACCATTGGTGTTTTGTGGAAAAGTACATGTAAGATTGTGCAACAGCCTCTGCTGATACTCCTGCATGCGTGAATCCCTTTCTATGGCAGGAATTATTTCGGCAAATTTACTTTTGTACTGGGGATCTAAGAGTGTGGCAACCCAGTAGTCGGGATTACTTCGAATTCTGACAATCCGAGGGTCATGTTGCAGGTAGTGCAGAAAGAAGGCACTCATGTGTCTTGCGCATCCAGGAGGACCAAGTCCTTGTTGTGTTGGTAGCGAGGTAAGAATCATGCTTCCTTCCTCTGCCCTCTCCCCCCAACCTCTCACGACAGAAATGTGATCAAGGTCTCCCTCATCTGATGAGTCTTACATGCCCATCGCCAGTTCGTCCTCAACTTCTTCCTCAGCTCCTGCACCTTCCTCAACCGTTTGGCTGCTACCATGCGCCCTGGTTAATCCCTCTCCCCCACCCTCCCATGCCTGCCGCCTTGGTGCTGCCGACCGTCTGGACCTTGGAGATGTTATCCCTTCCGCATACGACTCCTCCTCTACTTCCTCCACCTCCTCTTGTCCCACCATCTGACTCTGAATTCTGTTTAACGTGTGCTCCAGCATGTAAATCACCAGAATAGTCATGCTGATAATGGCATCGTCGTCAGCACTAAACATCTTCGTCGCCATTTCAAAACTGTGCAGAAGGGTGTGTGGCGCCCCTGAGGGTTCAGTCACCACAGAGGTACTGCATCTCACCCAGAGGTGTGGTATCTCACCCTCAGGTAAGGAAGGAGTATGGCTCAGGACCCTAATACCTGCATCCAACACATACCTGCAGTGGGGGTAGGGTGAGATTACTCCTAAGGGAGAGCACAGTCCCAGGTCCTTAGCTGGTGGGAGGGTCGTATGTAGTGGGTGTGGGTGGAGAAAGCAGCTTTGGGGAGCACATGACAGGGAGAGTATAAATAGGAAGCCATCTTAGAAAGAGCAAGCCAGTCAGAGGAGAAGTGACAGGAGCAGAGGCTTTGCATGAGCTCTGCTCCGGAGGAGGGCCTAGCCTGGGAGGCCCAGGACTGAAGGAGAGAAGAGAGGAGTGGGAGCAGGAAGGCTCCAGGAACCGAAGGGACCCTACGGCTACGGGCCGTGCAGAAGGCCACCCGTACTCCCGCTGCTACCAGGAGGTAGAGGGGTCAGGCCAGGTAAGGGGAACCGGTCCCTCAACTAGCGGAGAAACAGCAAGGCTCAACTAGAAACCGGAGGCTGCAGAATTTCATGTACTGCAGGCCAAAGTCCACACCAGTCTCACTAAGAAGGTAGCCACATAGGACTCAGGGGACGGAACACAAGTCGCCCGCCAAGGCCCGAGGATACCGGATAGAAGTGTCACTGGGTGTGAGGTGCAGGGAGAAGGCCAGAGAAAGGACACACAGAAGGGGGTCCTGCTAAATACTCCGGAGCTATCTGGGGGTGTACTGAGCCCCTCACTGAGTAGGCACAGCACGACGGGGGAGATTGCTCTGGTACCTGTAATCTGGACTGCAACAACTGTGAGTATAGATCTTGGGACTGCATCACACGGACTCTGTGTTCATTACTGATTCCCTGCACTACAACCACCATCATCCACCCACACTGCCCTGAAGCTACACTCTTCCTGTGGGGAGTAATAATACCATTGCTGAAAACCACCAGCTTCAGAGAATTGTTCCGCAGCGGCGGCCCCTTTGGCCGCACTCCACAGGTGGCGTAGTCGGACATTATAAAACCCATAAATACAAATTACCCTTGGATTGACCGCCCTGGGTCACGGACCGGATCGCCGACACAGTGACTACAACCCCCAGCATCTACCGGCCCGGCCCAGGGGGCGCTTTAACTTCATAGGTCCCTGATCTGAGACCACTCCTGCAGCGTGATTTGCTCCACCTCTGGATCTCGTTGGCCCAGGCTATACGTCAGAACGTATTGCACCAGGGATTGTCGGTGCTGCCACAGTCGCTGCAACATGTGCAGAGTTGAATTCCACCGTGTCGGCACATCGCATTTCAGCCGGTGAACTGGCAGGCCCAACGACTTCTGTAGAGATGTAAGTCTTTGAGCTGCGGGATGCGAACGGCGGAAGTGAGCACACAGCAACCGTGCCCTCTGCAGAAGGCCATCTAGTGCCACACAAGGCACGTGTGTGACATTGCCCCGGCGAAGGGCCGCACCCATGTTTGCAGCATTGTCGCACACGGCCTTCCCTGGTTGCAGGTCCAGTGGAGACAACCATTCATGAAACTGGGTCTCCAGAGCTAACCACTACTTTTCAGCTGTGTGACTCACAGTTCCCAGACATTTCAAAGTAAACATCGCCTGAAGCAGTTGAGCCCTGCAGCCAGCATAGTAAGGAGGTGTGCAGAATTCCTTCTGCGCAGTTAGAAAGCGGGTGGCATTACCAGACAGGTTTTGGGTGCAGATGGAGGACTGAGAGGAGGTTGAGGAGGCAGAAGCAATGGAGGAACTTCTAGCTAAAGAGGATTGATGTACAACTCGTGGGGACGGCAAGACTTGGACAGCAGCCCCTTGTCCTGCTGTCACCATAGTTACCCAGTGCCCAGTCAGCGACATGTAACGCCCCTGTCCATGCCTACTCGCCTAAGTGTCTGTTGTGAAATGCACCCTGTCACACACAGAGTTTCTCAAAGAAGCGGTGATGTTGTGTGCGACATGCTGGTGGAGCGCAGGCACACCTTTCTTTGAGAATGAGAATTAGTGCCGAATGGGCATCTGGTACTGGGGCACTGCGACGGACATAAGGTCTCGAAAATCCTCTGTGTCCACCAGGTGGAAAGGCAGCATTTCTGTAGCCAACAGCTTGCAGATGGTGAAATTCAACCTCTTAGCTTTGTCATGGCTAGGAGGAAATGGTCTTTTACTTGTCCACATCTGAGGGACCGAGGGCTGGCTGTTGTGCTTAGACGGGGTTGAGTAGGGTGTCCCCGGCAAACTTGCCGGTCTGTGAGGAAGATGCAGGCAGAAAAGTTAGGTTGCCTTGATCCAAAGGTGGTGCTCTCGATGTCGGAGAGCGCTCAACACCAGCTGGTGTTTCCACTTCCAAATGAAATGATGACCAGCCAATCACACTGGCTGTTGCGGGTAAAGAGGTGGCAGGTCTGCGTCCAAAAACATGTGTGACTGCCAGTCACAGAGGATGAAGAGGCCGTGGATGCACAAGATAGGGCAGACGGTGGTTGGCACGGCCCGCTAGGCCGCATTGTAGCACAGTGAGCTTCCCACTGCAACTTATGCTTCATATCCATGTGACGGTTCATGCATGAAGTACACAAACTATGGATTTTTTGGCCTCTACTTAGCTTTTGGTGACAAATATTACAGATAACACGAGTTGGGTCATCCTTATCGATCTGAAAAAATACCCAGGCTATGCAAGGCTTTGAGCCCATGTGACCTGAAGAGCCACTACGACTTGTGGTCAGAGCCAGAGTTGTGGTTGAGGATGCAGTTGTTGACGTGCTTCCAGTACTCCGTCTCTGTCCAGGAAGGTGCAACCTAACCTCATCGTCAATAGCATCTGTGACACCCAGCTGCACTTGGTATCACAGATCCTAGAAGAGTGCATTGATGGAATCCTCCACAAGAGGCCCCCATAAACATTCACACATCTCCACCTTCCACCTCAGACCAGCAGAGGGAGCCCGTTAGGGATATAAATAGGGAAGGTGGAGCTAGGTAGTTCAGTTCCACTGAAGAGTTCCTGCAGTAGAGAAGCCTAAGAGAGGTCAGTCTGCAGTGGAGCTCAGTCTAGTCTAGAGAACTCAGTTAATAATTCAGCAGTGGAGCACAAGGCTCTTGTTAGCTAGATTCAGGGAGACCAGTTAGAGCTTAAGGTGTGCCGGCGCCATAATATCGGTGAAGCACGGCAAGTTGCCGTTAGTGTGTATAGCCTAGTGAGGGCCCGAGTAGGCCGAAGGCGAGTGGAGAGTTAGTACATAGGGGGCAGAGGAACTTAACCAGCTCACCCCAAAGCATTTACCGGACACCGGATCCGAGCTTACCGGGCTCTCTATGACCCAGTAAGGCATAACCGGAATCCCTGGAGAACTACAAGTCCCAGGATCGCTAAGGTGCTGATACGTAACAGAGCCAGGAGACGCTTAGGCCCCGCATACTGGGAGCATGAACTCCAAGACAAGGCCCTACCACAAGGTCAGCCAGCGCAGGACAGAGACAAAGTTAGGCCTAGCTCCAGGCAGGTCAGAAACTTACTACGCAGAGGCAAGAAACAGGAGGCCCTATACCCGCTCATTGGGGAGGATCCTGATATGCACCCTTCACGCTACAGTGCTCCGGGATGTGCCTGAATTTCCACCAGTAAAAGGGACTGAAGTGACTACCGTGTCCGTTTCCGGTCTTGCTCTGACCCAGCTGGGTCTCGCCTGTCCTGCATTCCCCCTGCATACGCTTTTCTGAGGCCTAGCTCCACCTGTGGGGAGCTATACCATCGAGCTGCCTTATCACTGGCCTCAGTGGACTACTGCAGCGCTGGTGCTTCTCACCAGATACCACAGGTGGCGTCACGAATTCTTATAAAATTAACAATTATCCACCCTTTTAAAGACTGACCCCAGGGTACAAGCCCGGGAGCCGACCACCGTGACATCCCAAAGGCCAGGAAAAGGTCCGGGTACTGAGTCATGCCCATCC
Organism: Phyllobates terribilis; assembly: GCF_046119375.1. NCBI lineage: Eukaryota > Metazoa > Chordata > Amphibia > Anura > Dendrobatidae > Phyllobates > Phyllobates terribilis. The sequence goes on along the minus strand of NW_027362761.1, from coordinate 402,683,041 downwards.
CCTGGGCTAGTCACATCCTCCTCCACCTCCTCTGCTGACCTCATCGACTGGCTGACTGTGGGTTGACAGTAAGTGGGATCTCCAACCTCGTCATCATCACCCTGTGTGTTCTCACACCCGTCGTCCTCAGAGCCAACCTCTTCCTGCCCTGACCGAAAAGTCAAGTTGTCGCTCCAATCAGGTATTTGAGTCTCATTATCGTGTTCATCATTGTCTCCACCAACAAGAGTTACAGTTTGGGAACGAGGGTCTACATTATGCTCAGAACCTTCTTCATCTGGTCCTGGATCCGACTCATAAAGATTCTGGGCATCAGTGCAGATCATTTCCTCGTCTGGATTAACAGAAGCTCTGGAGCAGACCTCCGTTTCCCAGGCTATAGTATGAGTAAACAGCTGTGCAGACTCAGCCATCTGTGTTACCCCATACTCAGACGGGCAGCTGGAGACTTGGGAGCTGTGAGGAAGCAAGTGCGATTAGGGTGACACCTCTGAGGACTGGAGTATTTGTGATGTTGAAGTTGAGGTGGAGGAGAGCCCACTTGAAGGAGCACTTGATATCTGTTGAAGCACCTGCTGTTTTTGTGCCTCATCTGGAATTTGTAGCGATGGGCGTGTCCGTAAGAAAGGGATCGTATCACATTGTGCACGAAAAGAAGTAGACATCTTAGTTTGGCTGGAAGATGGTCTTTCTTCTGCAGATGTTGCTCCCCCCCACCGCGGGGGGGGGCTCGACCCAGCAGCGGACAGGCACCAGTATTGTGAGACGGGGGCTGGCCGTCAGTGTCCACCGCGGCTCTGACACAAACCCGGCGACACGGAGGTCGCATGGGCAGGAACGGACTGGCCTTGTCGGCTTCGCACTTTTTTGGTTTTAGAAGGGCATGACATGCCTATATCTGTGTCTCCCCCTCCTTTTACTCCTCCACCTCTTTTCTTTTCGCATGACTATATGTACTTGTCACTTTTTCATGTGTTAGTTGTGTCTTCTGAGCAGTTTGTCAGCTTTTGGAAACCTTTGAAGGTGTTTTCTATGTGTTTCTATGTGTTTTTGTTTGCCTGCCATTGGTTTTAATGGTGTTCGAAGGTGTTCGACGAACAGTTTGACGAACAGTTCGGCGAACATACGGGTGTTCGATGAACCGAACCAAACTCGAACACTACGGGGGTGGCTCAACACTACTCTGGAAGTCTCCAAAGCCACAGCTGTTCTATCCCAGGCGGGCGGAGAAGGAAGGGTGAGACTGTGTAATGTTGTACCATCTTGTGCATTTGCTGGGACTGTTCTGTGTTTATTGTCCGCTTTGTGGTTCAATAAAGTATTGCCACACTGTTTTACCCTCACTCTATGTTGTCTGAGTAGCGTTACGCCCATGGAAGACCCCGGGTCTTCACAGGAGTCTGCAAACTATTCCAGGAAAATCTGCACTCCGGAAGGCAAATAGTGCTCCATCCCTGCCTAATCTCGACGTGTGGCTAAGCAATAATGTACAGCTACATATGGAGTATTTCTACATTCAGCAGAAATTGTGTGACAAATTGTGGTGCCATTTGTACCCATTTTCCATTGTGAAAATGTAAAATTTGGGGTCAAAACAATATTTTTGTGTTAAAAATGCAATTATTTTTTCTTCACTGCCCACTGCCTATAAAATTCTGTAACCCACCCGTGGTGTCAATATGATTACTGCGCCCCTAGATGAATTCATTGAGAGGTGTAGTTTGCAAAATGACATCACTTATGGGAGTTCTGCTGTTGTCGAACCTTAGGGGCTTTGTCAATGTGACTTGGCACCCTCAAACCATTCCAGCAATCCAGAAAAATCTGAACTCCAGATTCTTCCCTTCTGAGCTCTGCACTGTGCCTCAAAAGTAGTTTTCCTCCACAGATGGGGTATGGGCACATTCAGGAGATATTGCACAACACATTTGGTCCATTTTCTGCTATTTCCTTTGTGAAAATAAAAAAATTGGGGCTAAAATATAATTTTTGTGGAAAAAATGTGATTTTTTATTTTCATGGCTCTATGTTATAAACTACTGTAAAGCACCTGGGGGATAAAGGTGCTCAACACACATGTAGATACATTCCTTGAGGGGTCTAGTTTCTAAAATGGTGTCAGTCGTGGGAGGTTTCTACTGTTTAGGCACATCAGGGCCTCTCCAAATGCGACATGGCGTCCGCTCTCAATTCCAGCCAATTTTTCGTTCAAAAAGTCAAATGATGCTCTTTCTCTTCTGAGCCCTGCTGTGTGTCCAAACAGTGTTTTTTCCACACATGGGGTATCAACATACTCAGGAGAAATTGCAGAACAAATATTGGGGTCTATTTTCTCTTGATACCCTTGTGAAAATTAAAAAAATTGGGTCTTAAATAGTGAGGAGCGAGCATGCTCGCTACTGCTCGGTGCTCACCCGAGCATCTCACTACTCGAGATGCTCAGCTCTCGCAGAGTATTTCCGAGGTTGCTCGGTGGCAGCTCGGGTCCCCTCCCTGCATGTTTGGCGCTCTTTAGAGTGCCAATGAACATGCAGGGATTGTCTGCCACACACTGTAATGCTGCAGCCATGCTGGTTGTGGCATTACAGGGATTGGCTGGCCACACAGCGTCATCAGGTCTATATCAGAGCTGGCGCCTCCATGCTCGTCACAGTCTACTCTGGAATCAGGCAGTGTAGGGAGCGGTGCTGCTGAGCTAGGGAAACATTTGCTTGTTTCTTAGTTAGTGTAGGTATTCCACCATATATTATTCACATATCCATCTCAACTAGCAGTCCTTCTGAGGACTAATCCAGCTGCATAGACATCAGTGCTAGGCAGGCAGGCAGTGTATGTGACAGACTGCAGTACATATAGCAAGAGATTCCATTCCAGTTCTGTCTGCTGGTGCTTTTACAGATATTTCTAGAAATAACCCCAGGTATCAGGGGCCAGGAATATTTATTTTGGGATCTTAATCCTGATTATTTTCTTTAAAAGCAATCCAGAGAACACCGTTTTTCTGCTCCATTTGCTTGTTGACACTGCAGAATACAGCCAGATCTTTTTCGTATTGCAGCGTTAAAAATCCATCTATTTAAAACTGTGGTTTGTCCGTCACACGGATCACATATAAGTGCGCTGAAAATTCTGCCATTTCTGTCCTCCATTGAAATTTTGTTGCAGTGTGTCAGTGAAGTTATAGACACGAGGACGCTGTTAAAAATAGTTACCTACAGGCCAGCTATTTAAAACTGTGGCTTGTCCGTCACACGTATCACATATAAGTGCGCTGAAAATTCTGCCATTTCTGGCCTCCATTGAAATTTTGTTACAGTGTGTCAGTGAAGTTATTGACATGAGGTCGCTGTAAAAAATAGTTACATACAGGCCAGCTATTTAAAACTGCGGTTTTCCGTCACATGTATCACATATCACTGCAGTTCAAATCCAGCCATTTGTAGTGAACGTGGAAAATATTGTCCTCCATTTAAAATGGGCAAGGGATGGGGAAGTGGACGTGATGGTGATGATAGTGCATGCAGAGGACGAGACTGAGGCCGTGGGCTAGCTGAAATTGTGCCATAACAAACACCCACATCTTCTCGCTCGACATTCCTGTCCCAATTATTAGTGGACCGCAGAACACCACTATTGAACACAGAGCAGTGTGAAAAGGTTACTGGCTGGATAGCAGATAATGCTTCCAGTCACTTAGCCACCACCACCCTGTCTTCCACACGGTCAAGTCTCAGTAGCCGTGAGTCTGGACCGCATATTTCTCACCCTGATCCTCCTTCCTCCCACCATGCCGAGTGCTCTGAGACAACTGATCCCACACTTGGTCACTTCAAAGAGCTGTTCACTTTTCTATTTATAGATTCGGGCCTCTCACCCAGTCCACTTGAAGCGGAGCAAGAGGAGATCTCATGTAGCGATGCCCAAATATTTGAGCAGCCACGGTCACATGAAGGGGATGGTGGGAAAGTGTCACAAGAGGTGAATGATGATGAGACACAATTGCCAGAAAGTCAGGAAGAGGACCAGGGTGTGGAAGTGGAAGACGAGGTGGGGGATGATATAGTAACTGACGCAACCTGGCAGGGGGACATGCAGAGCGAGGACAGCAGCACACAGGGGGAGGGAGGAGTAGCACCACAACAGGCAGGAAGAAGCAGTGTGCTGCTGCAGACAGAAGGTGGGCAACCGTTCCCCGAAACATCAACATGACGGAAGTTGCCAGTACAACTGTTAGGTCTTCCCGAGTCTTGTTGTTTTTTAAAGACTCTGCCGATAACCCCAAAAAGGCCATTTGCACCACCTGCCAGGCCACCATCTGCAGGGGTAGCAAAACTACCAGCCTGACCACCACCAGCATGATCAGGCACATGGCAGCAAAGAACCAGTATAAGTGGGCCAAACCCCAGGATCCATGAACAGTGTCTGCGAGCGGCACCACTGCTTCTTTCGCTGTTGTGCGTTCAAGCCAATCCTCTGTCCATGGCACATGCGAAGATGCCTCCTGCCCTGCACCTGTCATTGCACACAGCAAGCATGTTCATGTCCTTGTCCCAGCACAGCGTTCAGTTGTCCCTACCCCAGTCCTTGGAATGCAAGCGCTAATACGCAGCCAATGCCCCACAGGCCTCACTACTAAATTCATACATTTCGTGACTGCTTGTGCTCGAAATGTTGCCTTTTAGGCTCATGGAGACGGAAGCTTTCCGCAACCTGATGGCGGCGGCCATCCCTCAGTACTCGGTCCCCAGCCGCCACTATTTCTCCCGGTGTGCCATCCCTGCATTACATGAGCACATGTCCCACATTATTAGTCATGCCCTCTAAAGCGCAGTTACTGGGAAAGTCCACCTAACCACGGACACATGAACAAGTGCTTGTAGGCAGGGACTTACATCTTACTGATGGCATATTTGGGTTAACATAGTGGAAGCCGGGACCCAGTCGGAACTTGGGACAGAACACATCCTTCCAATGCCAAGGATTGCGGGCCCTAGGTCAATCAGGGTTGCCCCCACATTCTACAGCTCCTGCACCTCCTCTTCCTCTTCAGCATCCATCTCCGAAATGACCACATCAGTCGCAAGCTGGAAGCACTGCAGCACTGCCTCGGCCAAGCAGCAACAGGCTGTTCTGAAGCTAATATGCTTAGGTGACAAACCACACAATGCTGAAGAGTTGTGAACAGCACTGAAAGAGCAGGCAGATCTATGGCTGACATCGCTGAACCTACAGCCAGGTATGGTCATGTGTGACAATGGCCGGAACCTGGTAGCGGCTCTGAGGTGAGGCGAGTTCACACACATACCATGCCTGGCCCATGCGCTTAACCTCGTGGTTCAGCGGTTTCTCAAATCCTACCCGGATCTGCTTGTCAAAGTACGCCGCCTGTGTGCCCATTTTAGAAAGTCACCTACAGCTTCCGCCGCCCTTGCCGTGTTTCAGCAGCATTCCAAACGCCCCATGTTCAAACGTGTTAATGAACATCTACGCAACATTAGAAATCATGGGGGAAGCACCACAGATACCCAGATAATGGGGATACAAATTATACCAAGGAACTGGCGAAAAGGTGACTACATAAAAAGCATATCCTGCACTGAAAAATTTTGGATATTTGAATTGGATACACTCAAGCCAAAAGGACGCAATAGCGAGATTGAGATCTTCGCTTTCAATGAGTAACGATTGCCTAATGATTGACTCATTAATGAGGAATGATTAAAACTAATGGACACCTTCTATATAAAGAACCACTGGCAGAAGTTGCACCATCCCTGATGAAGAAAGCCGCTGCTTTCGAAACACGTCGGATTTTGGTCCTTCTGCTACTCTGTACCTAACCAGACCACATGCTCAACACGTGACAGTGACATCATGCCAGGTCCTGCAAGGCCCTGCACCGCCACCGTACTACTGCGCAAGGTACTACCAGAGCACGAGTCACTGGCCGGGACTCTGGTCCTGCACGCACCGCTTCCCACATCCATTGCCTATCCGGCATATCTGGCGATTCCAGCACAGCAGAGTGGAGGTAAGCCGTATATCTCCGCTACATCTGCTAGACGACTCAAAGGCATAATTTTCCACCGTCTATCACCTCTCATTAGAGAAGATACCGGGACAGATATCCATACATTACATATATCTGGGTACCCCATAGTGCGCAGTGTTCTAGATATACCCCCTCCCTGAGGGCCCACTATTACGAACCGCTGCGCCACTCACGGTCTACTCTCCCTCCTCTCAAGTTACAAATACTCACCTTAGCCTTAATATCAGTAAGTCACCACGTATCTTACTTCTAGTAGTAACCTACAGTTGTACTGGCTTAACAATTATTTGCCTCTCCAGCCAAGTACCACAACTACCGGCAACTCTCTACAGTACCTTCAACTACCCTGACGCCCCTCTGTCACTCAACTCTCAAATAGCAGGTATTTCCTATTGGTTCCACACACATTTTACTGACTAGGTTGTCACTATACCTGCCTATATTCATCCACCTAGGTTCACAGCAGGAACCACCACTACACTTGTTTAATTTCCTGCTAACAACTTTCATGAACAAGACATTAACTACAACCACAGTCTCATCCCAGAGACAGGTAATTATATTCATTTTTAAATATAATCTAACCGAAAGACCACCTTCTCCATTCATCTTATAATTTTAATAATAACCCTAATTTATTCTAACCAGCACCTCTTCATAAGCAAGTGTGGACGATCTTGCCACTGATATTTATCAGAAATATCAGACATCCAGGTAATAACCGCTGGTACCTAAAATACCTATGCACACTCTCTATAGAGTTACATTTTCTCAATTAATCCGTCCTCCCTTTTTCTGTTCCCTACAGAGGAAGATCACTACCATACTAAATTGGTGTATACTTCATTAATTATTTGGACCAATTGGATTTTAATCAAGACCTTGAGCCCATACCACTACTGCTCGTGATTTACCTGCCTCATTTTATGCTATTTTAATACTCTACTTTTAAACTTATCTAATAAACCGATACTGTTTTATCCCTGTCGTTATCTTTTTCACTTTTATCGACCTATTTTCATCCCTTTGTCATTGTCTCTTAGTGCAGCGTAAATTATTACCAAAAGTTAAAATATGTTCACTTTCAAAGTAAAGGAACAGGTTTTATAAAGCATATAATACTTCACTTATGACCCCTTCCACCGGGGCATTATGTTTTGCCTTAATATTAGTTGCAATAATAATTTAAAATTAGAGTTAGTCAAATTGATTCGCAAGAGCCTGGTCCAGCGGAAAGTCGGTTGTCTGTGGCTGCCGGACCAAAACCCTGTGAACATCCTCGGTGCAATGTCATGCCTGCATCACACTGCAATGATGATGTCATGCCAGGCCATATAATCTAAAGAGACAGGGATGCTTGGAGAGAGGAGAAGGTTCTGGGCTGGTAGCCTTGGGTTGCCCACGGTCCAGAACTTCCAGGACAGTCCTTAAAAATAGGGCACTTTTTTTTTGCCCAATCCATAAAAAAATGTAAGGCGGCTGTGATTATTTCGAAGCTGAAGAAACTTATACAGATTATTTTGACCGTACTTATCATCATTTTACAGTTTATCGAGAATGCAGCTGATGTCTTCATATCAGAATTATGGGCTGTAGATTTGTATCACTGATATACTTAATGATTTATTATGGGTTTCCAAATTGTACACAAAACATATTTTCTGCCCTTGATTTTTTGATAAACTTTACAGAAAAAATAAAAAGTCAAGTTGCCAACCTTGTTGCAGTCGTGGACTACCAAAGTGACTGCTGGAATACAGTCCTGTGAATTTTTGTGTTCAACGCTATTGAAAATATATTGACCATAGTACAAAAGTTTCACTTATTGCTAGTCAAGTATTCTAGATATATTAATAACATTATAAGTTCTAAAGTTACAAGTCTCCTTCATATTTTTCATCATTGTGGGCTCATTTTTATGCATAATACAATTACTGTAGCTACTGTCTGTTCTTAATACACAGTCATATTTTACTGCAATCATTAGCAAATTAAGACACTAAAATGATGCAATTTGCTGTAAATTAATACATGGGTCTGGCCATTATATCTCAATTTAGCCTAGTCATTTCTTAGACAGATTAATATGTTAGACTCCCAAATGCTGCATTTCTTTAATCATTTGGCACCAAATTGTGCTTATTGAGGTTGAAAAAAAGCTTTGCTGGTGTATAAATTATTTTTCAAGTCCAGAATGCAGATGCTATTATTTTCTAAGTTATACAGAATAAACTACAGTTTATAGTAAAATATAAAAACATGTGAAAGGCTTGAGAAGTGCAACGGTCAACCGAGGGTATATTAATGTAAAGGTTCTACGTTTATAATGATAGTGAAATTGCCTGATGTATTCGCTTTAAGGCCCTAAAACTGTCAATGATGTCATAACTAATGAAAACACTGTTGGCCAGACACGGACCATGAAACCTCACAAGCATATTCTACCAGAGGCGTACATAGGAATCATGGGGCCCCATAGCAGAAGCTCTAATTGGGCCCCCCCCCCCCCAAAAGAAAATGTAAATAATAGTCGGGGTCACCAAAGATCAGATCTCACAACTTTCCATCCTTTACATAGTAATTTTCCTCCTGCTGAAGTCCTAGATCTCTCTTTCATTGCCCCATAAAGTATGATGCCAATAAAAGGGCCCCCCAAACATAGTATGATACCCCAATGGTGAATTCCTCCACATATGCAGTATAATGATCCTACTATACCCCACCTCAACTCCCAGGGCAAAGTATGCTGACCCCAACACAGTATGATCCCCCAACTGTGAGCCCCTAGAGCTAGAGAGGATCGTACATAATAAGTGGGGGTGTTATACATAATAAAAGAGGAAACTATATAACTAAGTCTGCCGCCATTGGCGGTACGCCACTGTTTTCTACCCTATAAACTAAGTGCCATGGCAGCTGTACTTTTGAACAGTGGTGATCGATATATGAAAAAAAAAACAGATCAGACCCTCTAAATAAAAACAATCACTTCAACCACATCTATATATGCACCCTCCCCCAAATGAACATAGGTTCCTAAAAACACAGACCCCAAGTTACCTTGAACTAATAGAGACCCTGCTGGAGAACTCCTAGATTTAGAGGCCCTACAAATCCCAAAAAAGGTACCCTAAATAAATGGAGACCCCAGATCCCCTGTAATGACCCCATACTGCATGTCCCATACAACAGACAACAGTCCTCCTTAATAAAACCCCCTAAACTAGCCCCCATTAAGACAGACTTTCAGGCCAGACTACACTTAATACACAAGTTCTGGCTCTGGCATCAGGGAGTTGTCTGTAGCAGCGCCTTAAAAGGACCACAAGGAACGGGTTAAAGTTAGTATACTTAAAAGATACAGTGTCAAGAAGATTTACCTGCTCTTCTGGGAGTTTGAGAATTTGTCAGTTCTCAAAGTATAGGCAAAAAACATTTTATTAAAATAATAAAATTCCCAAAGACATACCCATGTTGAGTTTATCAGGTCTGTGTACCCCTGTGTGGAGAACAATATCAGCACCCAAAAATTCTTTGCACTAGAATATAACTATTATAAAGGAGACCAAAACCTCTTCCACTACAGCCAATCCAGCAAATGGAGACCCAATCAGGAGTGTTCACATTTCCCTAAATTAGGGCCTAATACCACTGAAGTGGCATCAATTTCATTACAGTATAAATAGTATAATTAGGACCGACACTTCTTCCCCTAAAGTCAACCCAGTAAATTGAGACCCAATCAGGAGTGTTCACATTTGAAAACATTTGAGCCTAAAACCACCAAAGTGGCATCAATTTTACTAGTATAAGTAGTATAATGGGGAGCAACACCTCTTCCACTACAGCCAACCCAATGGATTGAGAGACCAAATCTTTATTCTCCACATTTCCAAAAATTAGGGCTTAAAACCTGCTGTCGCAGCAACAGCAGACACACAAGCCATATCACAGACTGCAATTCCGCAAGATCAATGCAGCACACTAAAAACTACAACATCGCCTACTCTGTACAGTCTGCAATTGGGGTGCAAAAGTCCTTTGAGATCCATAACTTGTTCATCTTGATGAAAGTTAGGCGGTCAACACTTTCATGGGACAGCCGGCTGCACTTATCCGTCAGGACACCACCAGCAGTGATGAACACATGTTCTGAGAGAATGCTGGCTGCCGGCATGATAAAACCTCCAAGACGTAACAGGCAAGCTCAGGCCATTCATCCATTATTGAAGACCAAAATGTAAAAGGGTGAAAATCCTCACTGATGGCATTCGTATTGAGCTCTAGTAAGTCCTCCACCATCCTCTCCAGTCGTTCTCGGTAACATCACTGGCAGCGTGCTTGCATGGTTAACCACCTCCCACCATGCAAGACCGCAATCTTACCTATCAGGCCAGGCTGCAAACTTTGCTCAAGTACCTGCTGTTTGTATGTCTCTTGTCTGCTGGCTTAGGGCGGTGGCGCTGTTGCTTCCTGATTCTTAAAGCTACAGTGTGCGCAGTCCTAATGTGTCCTCAGCCTATTGCTGTGAGTCACAGGATACTTAAACCCCCTCCACCCAGTAGGAGGTGCCTGAGCAACACTTTCCATCTGTGTGTTCCTTGCAACTGAGTTGCCAGGTCCTGTCCTGTATCTAGTCTGTTTCTGCCACTCTGGGGGTTGTATACCCAGGCCTGATACCTGTACCTGTGACTTCTAGTCAGTTTCCGCCACCCTGGGGGCTGAGTTCCCAGGCTCGTTCCTGTATCTTGTTCCTGGTTCAGATCCTGTCTGAACAGTGTCCTAGTCCGTTACCTGTTTGCCTCTATGTCTGTACCTTCCCCTTCTCCTGCAGTATCTGAACCTGCACCTAACTCCAACTCATTGTCTCTGTACTTCTGTTTGTTAGTTTTGTGTCCACTCGCTACTTCATTGCAAGTACCTTGTGTGTATCTGGTTCTGCTCGTTCTGTTTCCCTGCCTCTGTATCTAACTCCTGGGTTCCAGCTATCTTCTTGTGTTTTCCAGTCTGTTCCTTGTGAACAGAGCCCTGTCCTGTCTACCGCATCTGCGGGTTTTGCTCTGCTCTGCTTGTCTACTGCTTCTGCGGGTTTTGCTCTGCTCTGCTTGTTTATCGCATCTGCGGGTTTCGCTCTGCTCTGCTTGTCTACTGCATCTGCGGGTTTTGCTCTGCTCTGCTTGTCTACCGCATCTGCGGGTTTAGCTCTGCTCTGCTTGTCTACCGCACCTGCAGGTTTTGCTCTGCTCTACTTGTCTACCGCATCTGTGGGTTTTGCTCTGCTCGGCTTGTCTACTGCATCTGCGGGTTTTGCTCTGCTCTGCTTGTCTACCACACCTGCGGGTTTTGCTCTGCTCTGCTTGTCTACCGTACCTGCGGGTTTTGCTCTGCTTTGCTTGTCTACCGCACCTGCGGGTTTTGCTCTGCTCTGCTTGTCTACCGCATCTGCGGGTTTTTCTCTGCTCTGCTTGTCTACTGCATCTGTGGGTTTTGCTCTGCTCTGCTTGTCTACCGCACCTGTGGCTCCGTTCCTGTGTCCTAGTCTGTACTGGTCCCTATCCTGCCTGCGTTCCTACCTGCCAGTACCCGCCTGTCTGCATGCCAGCCGTGCCTGCCAGCGCCCACCTGTCTGCATGCAAGCCTTGCCTGCCAGCGCCCACCTGTCTGCATGCCAGCCATGCCTGCCAGCACCCACCTGTCTGCATGCCAGCCGTGCCTGCTAATACCCACCTGTCTGCATACCGGCCGGGCCTGCCAGTGTCCACCTGTCAGTATGCCAGCCTGACCTGCCTGTTCCTGCATTCCCAGATGTGGGTCAACAGCTGTGACCGGGGTCTGACCTGGAGTAGCACCTGGTCCCTCTGCTCGGTTCCTCCCTGGTTCACGGAGTCGACTGAGCAGCCATGTGACCTTGGTCAGACCGAGTTGATACTTAGTTATGCCCCTCCAGGCTCTCCTCGGTTCATAGTCCAGTGGGATCACTAATCATGCTCATGCCAGTCAGTCCGGGCGTGTGCATAACAGTTTGCTCAGGCCATGGTTCCGGTTGAGCCCCACAGCCCTTCACTCTTAGAGACATTTGAATCCTTGTCTGGCGAATACGTGCACCAAGGAAAAAATTTTTCTCAAGCTGAGGTCCAGGCGATTTACGCACCAGCCCAAATGGAGTTATCAGCACTCGTTCCTGTGGATCCACCACGGTATAATGGGGACCCAAAACAAAGTCATGCGTTTGTGGAGCAATGCATGCTACCTTTCAAATTGTATGCTTACTGTTTTCCCATTGATCTGGTTAAAATAGCATTTCTGATGTCATATCTAGCGGGTGATGCCTTGAAATGGATCACCCCCCTATGGAAAGCATGAGATCCTATCATCTTGGACCTGCAGGCCTTCCTGGTGGCCTTTCTAATGGTCTTCGATGACCCTAATCCTGAAGCTTCTGCTAAAGCTTCCCTTCCCAATATCTTGGAGCAGCCCCGATGGGTAATGTGTGTAGGTAGCCTACCAGTTCTCCAGCCTGAAGAGACTGCTGCTCACACAGAATCCACACAGGATGACAATGCTCCACAGAATACTTCTCTTCCCAACCTCAAAAGACAGTCCAGACATGCAAGGCGTAGAGGTAAACCATCACGCCAGGTTCTGTCCTCCCAAAGACCTCCTGTTCCCCAGCCTGTAGAGGCAGCTATCCGCACAGAATCCATGAAGGATGACTATGTTCGTCAGGCAAAGAAGAGGCCAGAACTCAGTCACAAAATCGGATTGCGGTCCCACTGCGGTTATTTGGGACCCCCTGATGGTCTTTGTCCAGCGAAGGTTGGAGAATCTCAAGACATTAGGCCTGTAGGAGAGGCTGCCCTTGGCGTTAGTGTTTCCTCTCCACAGATGACCATGATTGTCTCTGTGGCAAGTGAAGGCCTCGGATTAACCGGAAGTTAAGGGCTTAAAGCCGTGAAGAGTCGGTGTCTGATTCCCGTCCGACAACTCCAGAAGCCGGTTTGGGCATTGTCAGCGGAAGGACGAGCCCTACTTAGAAATAGTCAAAATATGTCTGTACAAATTAAGCTCCAGATTGGAGCATTACACATGAAGAAGTTCACATTCCAGGTGCTGTCTGGTTTACCCACAGGTCATCCAGAGCCGAGAGATCTAGTGCCCGCTCAGGTCTGGAGATCCTGCATGGTGTTTTCTGGGGGACTGCTGAGGTGCAAGGGGTGTCCAGTCCCCATTAGTGTTGAGCGATCACTAAAATGCTCGGGTGCTCGAAGCTCGGGCCGAGCTCGCCGTGATACTCGGGTGCTCGACCCGAGCAACGAGCCCAATGTTAGCCTATGGGAGACCCGAGCATTTTTGCGGCGGCACACCCGGCAGTCTGTAGAAAGCCTAAAAAGTGCCTAAAACGATAGTGACAGTGCTCAAAAGACATGGGGACAGCATGGGCATCGCAGATCACTGCTGTCAACAACATGGTCAGAGGTATTAAGCCACTTTTACGGGCTCACAATAAAACGTTCAAAAACGAAACTGAAACGGTTTTCCTGTGAAATATGTTAAGGAACTTCCTTTCCAGGGTAAAGACTTGTGTATAAGGTAAAATAAATAACAAAAAACAAAAATACTCCACCACACCTTGGACTATGTTCACAAGTAGCATTTTTTATGCGTTTTTGCACTTTTGTATTGCTTTCAACCGTGACAAATGCATTCACCGGGAAATGTCATTTTAACATTTTACAATCTCATCTGGCCATGTGCTGTGTGACACATGCATACAGTGCTGAAAAGACATGGGAACAGCATGGGGAAGACCCCTTGAAGCATCTCTGACACCCAGGTCACTGCCTAAAAGTGTGCCCATCAGAAGTGATCCTTGCCGCATCAGAAGATGCAGACTTGCAACTATCCCCGTGCAAGTCCTTGTCCCAGGGCAGTGTTCATTCCTTGCAATGCAAGCACAAGTATGCAGCCTGCCACCCACCAACCCCCAGGCTGCAATACCATACTGTTAGCTTGCTTGCACTTGAAATTGGGCCTTATAGGCATGTGGAGGCGGAATCTGGCCACCACGTCATGGCTGCGTCGGCGGCCTGGTATCCATACTCAGTCCCCAGCCGCCAGGGTGCAGCCGGGTGTCCATAAATGGTCCCCAGCCACCCCTATTTCTCCTGTCAACTTCCCCCCACACACTTTTCTTAGCCCGGCCAGCTTTAGGGCAGCATTGGACAAGCCCACCAGAGAGCCAGACTCCTCGGGTGGGCCCTGGCTTCTCCATCAGGGGAGTTGAGAGTGCCAAGGTGAGGAGCATGATGATGATAGAAGTTGGCATCTGCTTTGTTTTCTTGGAATGCAAGCGTAAGTGTGCAACCTGCCACCCACCCACCCCCAGGCTGCAATAGCATACTGAAGGCTTGCTTCCACTTCAAATTGGGCCTTTTAGGCATGTGGAGGCGGAATCTGGCCACCACGTCATGGCTGCAGCGGCGGCCTGGTATCCATACTCAGTCCCCAGCCGCCTGGTAGCCGGGTGTCCACCCACGGTCCCCAGCCGCCTGGGGGCGGCCGGGTGTCCATAAACTGTCCCCAGCCGCCCCTATTTGAAGGACAGCCTAACCACAAACACGTGGACAAGTGAATGTGGCCAGGGATGGTCCATCTCATGCCTTCACACTGGGTTAACATTGTGGAAGCTGGGACACAGTTGGAAACTGGGATGCAACACATCCTCCAGACATAGAGGATTGCGGGTCCTGGGTCAATCAGGATTCAACACAAAGTTCAAAAGGTAGACATCAGCAGTGGTCGGCCTCCTACACAACGAGTAAATTATTCATGATCATGAGGCTATCCATCTCCTTAGCTTTCTCATCCTTGGAATGCAAGCGCATGTATGTAGTAGCGGCTAGGCCTGAGGTGGTCAGCATTTTGGCGCATATCCTACCTCCTCCGAGGATTGCTGGATGTTTTCCTGCTACTATCCCAGTTCTATGACTTCCGTTAAAACAAAGCTTCAGGTGATGAATGAAGGATGAGGTGGTGGCAAGGGAGAAAGAGCAGGAGGAACAGGGACAATTCACATCAATATCAGCCCAGTCAACCACACATGTCTTGTAGGATATGTTTCTGTACCAAAAGGAGCGGTTCGGCTACACAGTTATAGGGCATACAGTGAGTGCATTGCCTGCCAAAAAATTCGAGGCACTCCAATGCCCCTTGGAAGTGACATGGAGGTCAGAGGGCCTTAACTAAACCATTTTTTCCATTTATAGCAACTGGGTCTCCTGTGCACTGTTGGCCTAAGCAGTGAATGGAAGGCTTTCCAAAAATTATGAGGAACTGCAATGGCCCCTGAAACACACGTGGATTACAGCATACTAAAAACCTTCTACCCATTATTGGCGAGTGGTTCTCCCTTAGAGTTCGCCTATGCATTGAAAAGCAAAAGCTGACTAAAATTAGGAGGAAATGCAATGCCCGTTGGAAGAATCATGGAGGTTAGAGTTAATTAAAAACAACATTTTAATGCCCCTTGGAATAGCTGTGGAGTTCAGAATGGTTTAACAAGACAGTTTTAATGCCCCTTGGAAGAGACGTGGAGAATGCAGTACCTTAACAAGACGGTTTTAATGCCCTTTGGAAGATACGTGGAGGTCGCATTAGCTTAACAAGATGGTTTTAATGCCCCTAGGAAATGTGGTGGAGGTCGCAGTAGCTTAACAAGATGGTTTTAATGTCCCTGGGAAAAGTGGTGGAGGTCGCAGCAGCTTAACAAGACGGTCTTAATGCCCCTTGGAAGAGATGTGGAGGTCGCAGTAGCTTAACAAGACGGTTTTAATGCCCCTTGGATGAGACGTGGAGGTCACAGTGGAATAAAAAGACAATATCAATGCCCCTTGAAAATGTGGTGGAGGTCGCAGTAGCTTAACAAGATGGTTTAAATGCCCCTTGGAAAAGTGGTGGAGGTCGCAGTAGCTTAACAAGATGGTTTTAATGCCCCTTGGAAAAGTGGTGGAGGTTGCAGTAGCTTGCCAACATGGTTTTAATGCCCCTTAGAAGAGACGTGGAGGTCGCAGTGGAATAAAAAGACAATACCAACGCCCCTTGAAAATGTGGTGGAGGTCGCAGTAGCACATAAAGATGGTTTTAATAGAGATGAGCGGTGTTCGACTTGAACTGTTCGCCTATCTCAAATTCGAGCTGTTTTAGGCGGTGTTCGAGCCGTTCGGCGAACACGAACGATTTGAAAAAAATCGTCTGTTCGAAGTTATGTTCTATAACTGTTCGTGCACCAAAATCATAACTGGATTTTTTCTCAGTAATGCTGAAAATTAATGTTAATTCGCAGTTTGAGTGTACAGCGGGGCGGGGGGAGGGGCAGGGGATGGATCTCTGCATAAATAATGAAGATCTCCATTTTTTTTCTCTTTCCCGCATTTACAGTGGGGAGGTGCAATCTGTCAGCCTATCAGCAGCGCACACACGGAGCGAACTGCTTTTTTTCACACAAGCAAGGGCATGTGTCATTGGCAGTATATGTCACATGTCCTTGCCCTATAAGACCCAGCCATTTTCCACATAGCCACCATTTTCTCACTGCTGCAGCTGCGTGTTAGACTGCACCGCTGTTGCTGTGTGCGCTATACTTTGAGTGTTAATTTCAAGCCAATTTTCGCAAAAATCTACATATAGCTTGGGAGTAGGGAATAGTTGTGATTGCAGTCCTTTTGAGGACTAGGTTACATCATTTCCTACGACTTTTATCAGGCAGGTCTGTGCTCTTAAATAGATAGGTTGGGAGTAGGGACTAATTGTAATTGCAAGTTTTTTTCACAGCATTTGGCTAAATCTAGCTAAGCAAATCCTTTTTGGCCTCTTGCAGTGTGTGTTAGTCAGTGGAGTAGCCTATCTGGGTTGCAAGCTACACCACCTGTGTATAGAATACAATTTTTTTTACTGCACCTAGCCAAGTAAAACCTTTTGGGCATAGCATCATTCTATTAGTCTATCTATACTAACCTCCACCAGGTTGCAAATTAAAAATAATTTTTATCTGCATCTAGCTCTGAAAAAATATTTGGGCTTGTAGCAGTGTGTGGGACTTGTTCTATTAGTCCATCTATACTAACCTCCACCAGGTTGCAAATTAAAAATAATTTTTATCTGCATCTAGCTCTGAAAAAATATTTGGGCTTGTAGCAGTGTGTGGGACTTGTTCTATTAGCCCATCTATACTAACCTCCACCAGGTTGCAAATTAAAAATAATTTTTATCTGCATCTAGCTCTGAAAAAATATTTGGGCTTGTTGCAGTGTGTATGACTTGTTTTATTAGTCCATCTATACTAACCTCCACCAGGTTGCAAATTAAAAATAATTTTTATCCGCATCTAGCTCTGAAAAAATATTTGGGCTTGTAGCAGTGTGTGGGACTTGTTCTATTAGTCCATCTATACTAACCTCCACCAGGTTGCAAATTAAAAATATTTTTTATCTGCATCTAGCTCTGAAAAAATATTTGGGCTTGTAGCAGTGTGTGGGACTTGTTCTATTAGTCCATCTATACTAACCTCCACCAGGTTGCAAATTAAAAATAATTTTTATCTGCATCTAGCTCTGGAAAAATATTTGGGCTTGTAGCAGTGTGTGGGACTTGTTCTATTAGTCCATCTATACTAACCTCCACCAGGTTGCAAATTAAAATTAATTTTTATCTGCATCTAGCTCTGAAAAAATATTTAGGCTTGTAGCAGTGGGTGGGACTTGTTCTATTAGTCCATCTATACTAACCTCCACCAGGTTGCAAATTAAAAATAATTTTTATCTGCATCTAGCTGTGAAAAAATATTTGGGCTTGTAGCAATGTGTGGGACTTGTTCTATTAGTCCATCTATACTAACCTCCACCAGGTTGCAAATTAAAAATAATTTTTATCTGTATCTAGCTCTGAAAAAATATTTGGGCTTGTAACAATGTGTGAGACTTGTTCTATTAGTCCATCTATACTAACCTCCACCAGGTTGCAAATTAAAAATTATTTTTATCTGCATCTAGCTCTGAAAAAATATTTGGGCTTGTAGCAGTGTGTGGGACTTGTTCTATTAGTCCATCTATACTAACCTCCACCAGGTTGCAAATTAAAAATTATTTTTATCTGCATCTAGCTCTGGAAAAATATTTGGGCTTGTAGCAGTGTGTGGGACTTGTTCTATTAGTCCATCTATACTAACCTCCACCAGGTTGCAAATTATATATAATTTTTAACTGCATATAGCTCTGAAAAAATATTTGTCCTTGTAGCAGTGTGTGGGACTTGTTCTATTAGTCCATCTATACTAACCTCCACCAGGTTGCAAATTAAAAATTATTTTTATCTGCATCTAGCTCTGAAAAAATATTTGGGCTTGTAGCAGTGTGTGGGACTTGTTCTATTAGTCCATCTATACTAATCTCCACCAGGTTGCAAATTAAAAATAATTTTTATCTGCATCTAGCTCTGAAAAAATATTTGGGCTTGTAGCAGTGTGTGGTACTCATTGTATTAGGCCATCTATACCAAGCTCCACCAGCTTTGAAATTATTAATAATTTTTATCTGCATCTAGCCCAGAAAATAATTTTTCTTCCCAATAGTGGTAGCAATAGAAATATTGGGCGCGCGCCTGGTTAACAAAAATATACTCTTCATAACAAAAAACACCAGCCTAGCGCACTGCATTAATAAGATGGCATCATCTTCTCTCCCAGCGCTAGGCCTACTATGCCGGCTAGCATTCCTGTGCCTAAAACACAATGTATGGGTCCGCGCTAGCCACGATGCTGAGGGGTCTAAAGGTGCTGCTAACGCTTTATCACAATTCAATTGGCAGATTTTCACAGAGCTCCTCCCCAACGCCCACCCATCGGGCAACATTTGCCCACCCTCCCTATGGGATCTACTGGTGAATAGTTGATGCCATTAATCAGAGCGTCAGTTGCCCCGTCGACGTGGCAAGCATACGGTAAGGCATGGGAAGAGTGGACTTGACTAGTAGCAGGCAGGCGGGTTGACCAATGTGAACAAGCCAGATCACAAGTCACCATAGAATTTCTCCACCAGCTAATGAGGAGGGGCATATCAGGGGAGTCAGCGCAGCGTTGTCTGACTGGAGTAGCATTTCACTTCCAACTACTGAATTGGGGAGATGTGACAAAGAGATTCATCATCAGACAATCCATAAAAGGGTGGAAAAGTGGTCAGCCAAGTCAGGAGTGTAGACGTCCCGTCCCATGTCACTAAAACTGATTTCTCACATCATATCCCTAACACCATTAACATGACACTCAAAATTTGAAGCAACACTACTGTCTACTGCATTTGCGATCGCCTTCTTCGGGGCGCTATGTATAAGCGAATTAGTCCCTCAATCCAAAATTAACACCAGTGGAGGCTTATTACACCAGGACGTAGTCATAGCCAATAATGCAATACATCTACGCATACGCCAATCGAAAACGGTTCCAGCAGGCAGGGGCACTTGGGTACTTCTACAACCCACAAACGGTACACTGAGTCGGGTAACAATAGTAAAAACATATATAACCATCAGATCACAAAGTGATTTCTTCCTATCACACATTGATGGAATGCCATTATCAAGATACCAGTTCCAAGCTATATTTAATAAATGCATAACAAAGATTATGGGACACACTCATTCCGCATAGGCGCGGCCATGGAAGCAGCAAGAGCAGGACTGTCAGAAACGGTAGTTCAGAGGATAGGAAGATGGCGATCCACATGTTTGGCGAGATACATAAGAGCGGACTTGTTATCCTAACGTGGTTTGTTTCTTTTACAGTTGACGCTAAGCCAACAGTGTGGGTGATAGGCCACTCGTATATACAGTATATATTGGGCAGAAAAAAAGGCAAAATTCTGCCCAGGCGGGAGGAAATTAGAGTTTCATAACACATATTTCAACTGGAGAGGTATTAGAGGCCTGCTATGGCCACAGGTACTAATGGAGGTAATCAAGGTAGGGAGAGAGGCAAGAGGTCAGGTCATCTTAGTTATACAGGCCGGGGGAAATGACCTAGGTCATCACAAGAGCGCATAACTAATGGCAATAAAGAAACTAGACACTGAGCGCTTCAGAGAATTTTTCACAAAACTAGCTATAGTATGGTCAGAGATTGTGCCGATAGCGGTATGGCAAGGTGCGCGAGATATCACGGCCATCGAACGAACAATGCGGGTAATAAATATTCGGATGGCAAAAATTAGAAGAGACAGAGGCGGTGTAGTGATACAACACCGACAACTGGAAGGAGATAAAGCAGGCCTCATACGGCTCCACGGTGTTCACTTAATGGATGTTGGACTGGACATATTCCTGTCAGGATTCCAGGACAGAGTGGAAGAAGCGTTAAGAGTGATGGATGGGGGTCAAAGTCCTACAAACGAGTACGCAGGATCCTCCGTGGCCTGGAAATAGAAAGGATATGTTGGAAAGTTACAATTGTTGGCCAACTTGCCGGTGTGGAGACCCAGGGCATGCTGCAACAAGCTGAATTAGTTTAGAAATAAAATGCCTTTCTAATGGAATGAGTATAAAGAGTTAATAAAGCTGTAACCGATCCTCACCCATCCAGTTGTAAGAGTTACATTATTGTATTGTCAAGGAAAGGGGGGCGGTAGGGGGGCTGAGCGTCTGGGTTTGGTTGGGGGTCCCCACAGTCTGCCTAGGCTAAATGCATTTTAAAATTCTTATTAGATACACAGGCGGTGCAGCTTGCTTCGCAGCTGGGCTACTACTCCCAAAGTATTGCCTAGGCTAGATGCAGTTAAAAATTCTACGCTGACTAGCCGACACTGAAGCTTTGGAGCAGACCTCTGAGTAAACAGCTCTTCAGACTCAACCATCTGTGTTACCCCAAGCCATAGTGTATGTAGTTTCTTACAGTTAAAAGGGGGGGGGCGACCCAACCCACCTGGAATTGACGATGCCAACGTCACGTAAAACACAGCAAGGGGACTCCAAAAAGAGTCTCCATTTTTTTCCAAAAATTGAGGCACAGACACCACTTAAGTGGCATCAATTGCCCCAGAGTTGCTTAAAATGGTTGGTGAGGTGATTTTACCAAATCCTCAAGCTTTTAGTCTCCCCAGGATGACACAGGGGTAGAAAAGTCCTTGCAGATCCATGATTTGTTCATCTTTATGAACGTGAGTCTGTCTACATTGTCAGTGGACAGCCGTGTGCGCTTATCTGTCAGCACACCCCCAGCAGCGCTGAACACACATTCAGAGAGAACGCTGGCTGCAGGGCATTACAAGATCTCCACGGCGTGAGTGGCGAGCTCCGGACATTTTTCCAGATTGGAATCCCAAAATGAACAAGGGTCCAGTGACACAGTCATGGCTTCGATGTTCACTTGGAGATACTGCTGTACCATCCTCTCTAGGCGTTGACTATGTGTCAGACTTCTTGTCTCCTGTGGCCTTGCAAAGGATGGTACTCCTGCATGCGTGAATCCCTTTCTATGGCAGGAATTATTTCGGCAAATTTACTTTTGTACCGGGGATCTAAGAGTGTGGCAACCCAGTAGTCGGGATTACTTCGAATTCTGACAATCCTAGGGTCATGTTGCAGGTAGTGCAGCAAGAAGGCACTCATGTGTCTTGCGCATCCAGGAGGACCAAGTTCTTTTTGTGTTGGTAGCGAGGTAAGAATCATGCTTCCTTCCTCTGCCCTCTCCCTCCAACCTCACACAACAGAAATGTGATCAAGGTCTCCTTCATCTGATGAGTCTTACATGCCCATTGCCAGTTCGTCCTCCACTTCTTCCTCGGCTCCTGCACCTTCCTCAACAGTTTGGCTGCTACCATGCGCCCTGGTTAATCCCTCTCCCCAACCCTCCCATGCCTGCCGCCTTGGTGCTGCCGACTGTCTGGACCTTGGAGATGTTATCCCTTCCGCATATGACTCCTCCTCTACTTCCTCCACCTCCTCTTGTCCCACCAACTGACTCTGAATTCTTGAATTCTGTTTAACATGTGCTCCAGCATGTAAATCACCGGAATAGTCATGCTGATAATGGCATCGTCAACACTAAACATCTGCCGTTTCAAAACTGTGGGTGGCGCCCGTGAGAGTTCAGTCACCACAGAGGTACTGCATCTCACCCAGAGTTGTGGTATCTCACCCTCAGGTAAGGAAGAAGTATGGCTCGGGACCATAACACCTGCATCCAACACATACCCGCAGTGGGGGTAGGGTGAGATTGCTCCTAAGGGAGAGCACAGTCCCAGGTCCCTAGCTGATGGGAGGGTCCTATGTAGTGGGTGTGGGTGGAGAAAGCAGCTTAGGGGAGCACATGACAGGGAGAGTATAAATAGGAAGCTAGCTTAGAATGAGCAAGCCAGTCAGAGGAGGAGAAGTGACAGGAGCAGAGGCTCTGCATGAGCTCTGCTCCGGAGGCGGGCCTAACCTGGGAGGCCCAGGACTGAAGGAGAGAAGAAAGGAGTGGGAGCAGGAAGGCTCCAGGAACCGAAGGGACCTTAGGGGTACGGGCCGTACAGAAGGCCACCCGTACGCCCGCTGCTACCTGGAGGTAGAGGGGTCAAGCCAGATAAGGGGAAACGGTCCCTCAACTAGGCTCAACTAGAAACCGGAGGCTGCAGCATTTCATGTACTGCAGGCCAAAGTCCACACCAGTCTCACTAAGAAGGTAGCCACATAGGACCCAGGGGACGGAACACACGCCGCCCGCCAAGGCCCGAGGATACCGGATAGAAGTGTCACTGGGTGTGAGGTGCAGGGAGAAGGCCAGAGAAAGGACACACAGAAGGGGGTCCTGCTAAGTACTCCGGAGCTATCTGGGGGTGGACTGAGCCCCTCACTGAGTATGCACAGCACGACGGGGGAGATTGCTCTGGTACCTGTAATCTGGACTGCAACAACTGTGAGTAAAGATCTTGGGACTGCATCACATGGACTCTGTGTTCATTACTGACTAGAGATGAGCGGTGTTCGACTAGAACTGTTCGCCAATCTCAAATTCGAGCTGTTTTGGGCGGTGTTCGAGTTGTTCGACGAACCCGAACGATTTGCAAAAAATTCGGCTGTTCGAGGTTATGTTCGATAACTGTTCGTGCACCAAAAGCTTGTCCTGCATGTCTGGCGCTATTTAGAGCACCAATCATGCAGGGATTGTCTGCCACTCACTGTAATGCCACAGCCATGGTGGTTGTGGCATTACAGTGATTGCCCAAATCGATGGGAACAGTGCTCACAGTGAAACACGAAAAGCCGGCAATTCAGCAGCGGCATACACCGGTACCCGACAATTTAGAACCGAAAGAATAGAGCTTCACACATAGATTAGATAGATAGAAACATGTCAGTCACACATATAAGAAGCACAGTGACAGTGTTGCTTACTGTACTTGTCATTTAGTGTAAAGGATTTATCAAAAAAAATAATAGTGTTTTCATGCACCGTCTCTTTAAAGAAGCCGGCCGGCAATTCAGCAGCGGTAACCGACAACTTAGAATAGAAGGAATAAAGAATCACACATAGATTAGATAGATAGAAACATGTCAGCCACATATATACGAAGCACAGTGACAGTGTTGCTTACTGTACTTGTCATTTAGTGTAAAGGATTTATTAAAAAATATAATAGTGTTTTCGTGCACCGTCTCTTTAAAAAAGCCGGCCGGCAATTCAGCAGCGGTACCCGACAATTTATAACAGACAGAATAGAGCTTCACACATAGATTAGATAGATAGAAACATGTCAGTCACATATATATGAAGTACTGTGACAGTGTTGCTTACTGTACTTGTCATTTACTGCAAAGGATTTATTAAAAAAAATAATAGTGTTTTCATGCACTGTCTCTTTAAAAAAGCCGGCCGGCAATTCAGCATCTGTACCCGACAATTTATAACAGAAAGAATAGAGAATCACACATAGATTAGGTAGATAGAAACATGTCAGTCACATATATATGAAGTACTGTGACAGTGTTGCTTACTGTACTTGTCATTTACTGCAAAGGATTTATTAAAAAAAATAATAGTGTTTTCATGCACCGTCTCTTTAAAAAAGCCGGCTGGCAATTCAGCATCTGTACCCGACAATTTATAACAGAAAGAATAGAGAATCACACATAGATTAGATAGATAGAAACATGTCAGTCACATATATAATAAGTACAGTGATAGTGTTGGTTACTGTACTTGTCATTTAGTATTAAAATAAAGGATTTATTATTAAAAAAAATTGGCGTGGGGTTCCCCGTAATTTTAGTCTCTAGCGGAGGTTAAGCAGACAGCTGGGGCAGATGTTTGAAGCCTGGGAAGGGGGTAATACCCACGGAGCTTCCCAGGCTACTAATATGAGCCCCCAGCTGAATACATAGCCTTTACTAGCTATTAAAATGGGGGACCCCCCAAATAAAATGACGTGGGGTCCCCCCTAATTTAATAGCTAGCAAAGGCTAGGCAGACAGCTGGGGGCTGATATTAATAGCCCAGGAAGGGAGCCATGAATATTGGCCCCCTCCCAGGCTAGAAACACCAGCCGTCAGCCGCCCCAGAAATGGCGCATCCATAGGATGCGCCAATTCTGGCACTTAGCCTCGCTCTTCCACGCTGCCCTGGTGCGGTGGCAGGGGGTAATAGGGTTGGGGTTGATGTCAGCTTATAATGCCAGCTGACATCAAGCCCAGGTTAGTAATGGAGAGGCGTCTATAAGACACCCCCATTACTAACCCCATAGTCAAAGTTAAAAGAAAACACAAACACCCAGAACAAAGTCCTTTAATTGAAATAAAGACACATTCCTTTATTGTTCTAAATTAAACCATACTTACCGTCACGCCCATTCCAGCTGAAGCCAACGATCTCCTGCAATAAAAGAAAAATAATAAAGCAACCTCATCCTTACCTTTCCATGGTTCCCACGACAGCTTCAGCTCTGCTACATCGAGATGACAGGCTGGACCGCAGCAGAACGCTGCCATCCAGCCTGTCATCCCGCAGACACTGAGAAGCGCAGGCATGCTTGCGCTCTGCAGTGTCTGGCTGTGACGGCATAAAGATGAGACGAGTTCATGTCCAATGAACTCGGCGCACATCATGCACGTCACTGACAGCGTGGGAGAATTCTCCTGCACTCAGCACTTCAGCGTGAGAATTCTCCCACGCTGTCAGTGACGTGCATGAGGTCAGCTGAGTTCATTGGACATGAATGAGCTCACCTCATGCACGTCACTGACAGCGTGGGAGAATTCTCACGCTGTAGCGCTGAGTGCAGGAGAATTTTCCCACGCTGTCAGGGACGTGCATGAGGTGAGCTGAGATCATTGGACATGAATGAGCTCACCTCATGCACGTCACTGACAGCGTGGGAAAATTCTCCTGCACTCAGCGCTTCAGCGTGAGAATTTTCCCACGCTGTCAGTGACGTGCATGAGGTGAGCTCATTCATGTCCAATGAACTCAGCTGACCTCATGTACGTCACTGACAGCGTGGGAGAATTTTCACGCTGAAGTGCTGAGTGCAGGAGAATTCTCCCACGCTGTCAGTGACGTGCATGAGGTGCGCCGAGTTCATTGGACATGAGCTTGTCTCATCTTTATGCCGTCACAGCGAGACACTGAGGAGCGCAAGCATGCCTGCGCTTCTCAGTGTCTGCGGGATGACAGGCTGGATGGCAGCTTTCTGCTGCGGTCCAGCCTGTCATCTCGATGTAGCAGAGCTGGAGCTGTCCTGGGAACCATGGAAAGGTAAGGATGATGTTGCTTTATTATTTTTCTTTTATTGCAGGAGATCATTGGCTTCAGCTGGAATGGGCGTGACGGTAAGTATGGTTTAATTTAGAACAATAAAGAATTGTGTGTTTATTTCAATTAAAGGACTTTATTCTGGGTGTTGTGTTTTTTTAAATACTTTACTAGAAATTCATGGTGGTCATGTCTAATATTGGCGTGACCCCATGAATTTCGGGCTTAGGGCCAGCTGATAATGCCAAGCTGGCCTTAACCCCTTTATTACCCAGTGAGCCACCGCACCAGGGCCCTGGATGAGTTGGGTACAGCGCCAGAAGATGGCGCTTCTATGAACGTGCCATTTTCTGGGGCGGCTGCGGACTGCAATTTGCAGCGGGTGGGGCCCAGAAAGCTTGGGCCTCCCTGCGCTGCGGATTCCAGCTCCCAGCTGCCTAGTTGTACCTGGCTGGGCACAAATATAGGGCGAAGCCCCACGTCAATTTTTTTTAAATTATTTCAGGAAATTCATGAAATAATGAAAAAAAAATTGATGTGGGGCTTCGCCCTATATTTGTGTCCAGTCAGGTACAGCAGGCAGGAACGGGCTGCTCCCAACCACCAGCTGCCTATTTGTACCTAGCCGGACACAACAATATAGGGAAGCCCGTTTTTTCTTAATTATTCCATGAATTTCATGAATTTAAAAAAAAAATACGTGGAGCTTCGCCCTATTTTTGTGTCCAGCCAGGTACAACTAGGCAGCTGGGGGCTGGAATCTGCAGCGCGGGGAGGCCCAAGCTTTCTGGGCCCCACCCGCTGCAAATTGCAGTCCGCAGCCGCCCCGGAAAATGGCGCGTTCATAGAAGCGCCATCTTCTGGCGCTGTACCCAACTCATCCAGGGCCCTGGTGCGGTGGCTCACTGGGTAATAAAGGGGTTAAGGCCAGCTTGGCATTATCAGCTGGCCCTAAGCCCGAAATTCATGGGGTCAAGCCAATATTAGACATGACCACCATGAATTTCTAGTAAAGTATTTAAAAAAAACACAAACACCCAGAAAAAAGTCCTTTAATTGAAATAAACACACAATTCTTTATTGTTCTAAATTAAACCATACTTACCGTCACGCCCATTCCAGCTGAAGCCAATGATCTCCTGCAATAAAAGTAAAATAATAAAGCAACATCATCCTTACCTTTCCATGGCTCCCACGACAGCTTCAGCTCTGCTACATCGAGATGACAGGCTGGACCGCAGCAGAACGCTGCCATCCAGCCTGTCATCCCGCAGACACTGAGAAGCGCAGGCATGCTTGCGCTACTCAGCGTCTCTCTGTGACGGCATCCAGATGAGCCGAGTTCATGTCCAATGAACTCTGCTCACCTCATGCACGTCACTGACAGCGTGGGAAAATTCTCACGCTGAAGCGCTGAGTGCAGGAGAATTTTCCCACGCTGTCAGTGACGTGCATGAGGTGAGCCGAGTTGATTGGACATGAACTCGGCTCATCTGGATGCCGTCACATAGAGACACTGAGGAGCGCAAGCATGCCTGCGCTTCTCAGTGTCTGCGGTATGACAGGCTGGATGGCAGCGTTCTGCTGCGGTCCAGCCTGTCATCTCGATGTAGCAGAGCTGAAGCTGTCCTGGGAACCATGGAAAGGTAAGGATGAGGTTGCTTTATTATTTTTCTTTTATTGCAGGAGATCGTTGGCTTCAGCTGGAATGGGCGTGATGGTAAGTATGGTTTAATTTAGAACAATAAAGAATTGTGTGTTTATTTCAATTAAAGGACTTTATTCTGGGTGTTTGTGTTTTTTTTTTAACTTTGACTATGGGGTTAGTAATGGGGGTGTCTTATAGACGCCTCTCCATTACTAACCTGGGCTTGATGTCAGCTGGCATTATAAGCTGACATCAACCCCAACCCTATTACCCCCTGCCACCGCACCAGGGCAGCGTGGAAGAGCGAGGCTAAGTGCCAGAATTGGCGCATCCTATGGATGCGCCATTTCTGGGGCGGCTGACGGCTGGTGTTTCTAGCCTGGGAGGGGGCCAATATTCATGGCTCCCTTCCTGGGCTATTAATTTCAGCCCCCAGCTGTCTGCCTAGCCTTTGCTAGCTATTAAATTAGGGGGGACCCCACGTCATTTTTTTTGGGGGGGTCCTCCATTTTAATAGCTAGTAAAGGCTAGGTATTCAGCTGGGGGCTGATATTAGTAGCCTGGGAAGCTCCGTGGGTATTACCCCCTTCCCAGGCTTCAAACATCTGCCCCAGCCTTCTGCTTAACCTCCGCTAGAGACTAAAATTACGGGGAACCCCACGCCAATTTTTTTTAATAATAAATCCTTTATTTTAATACTAAATGACAAGTACAGTAACCAACACTGTCACTGTACTTCATATATATGTGACTGACATGTTTCTATCTATCTAATCTATGTGTGATGCTCTATTCTTTCTGTTATAAATTGTCGGGTACAGATGCTGAATTGCCGGCCGGTTTTTTAAAGAGACGGTGCATGAAAACACTATTATTTTTTTTAATAAATCCTTTGCAGTAAATGACAAGTACAGTAAGCAACACTGTCACAGTACTTCATATATATGTGACTGACATGTTTCTATCTATCTAATCTATGTGTGAAGCTCTATTCTGTCTGTTATAAATTGTCGGGTACAGATGCTGAATTGCCGGCCGGCTTTTTTAAAGAGACGGTGCACGAAAACACTATTATATTTTTTAATAAATCCTTTACACTACATGACAAGTACATTAAGCAACACTGTCACTGTACTTCATATATATGTGACTGACATGTTTCTATCTCTCTAATCTATGTGTGATGCTCTATTCCTTCATGTCTAAATTGTCGGGTACCGGTGTATGCCGCTGCTGAATTGCCGGCCGGCTTTTTTAAAGAAAGCGTCTTCTGAGCAATTTGTCAGCTTTTGGACACCTTTGAAGGTGTTTTCTATGTGTTCCTATGTGTTTTTGTTTGCCTGCCATTGGTTTTAACGGTGTTCGACGGTGTTCTAAGGTGTTCGACGAACAGTTCGACGAACAGTTCCTCGAACATCCCGGTGTTCGACGAGCCGAACCGAACCCGAACACTACGGGGTGGCTCAACACTATTACTGACTCCCTGCACTACAACCACCATCATGCACCCACAATGCCCTGAAGCTACACTCTTCCTGTGGGGAGTAATAATACCATTGCTGCAAAAACACCAGCTTCACAGGACTGTTCCGCAGCGGCGGCCCCTTTGGCCGCACTCCACAGGTGGCATAGTTGGACATTATAAAACCAATATATACGAATTACCCTTGGATTGACCGCCCTGGGTCACGGACCGGGTCACCGCCACAGTGACTGCAATCCCCAGCGTCTACCGGCCCGGCTCCGGCTACCCCACGGCCCAGGGGGCGCGTCAACTTCATAGCTCCCTGATCTGAGACCACTCCTGCAGCGTGAATTGCCCCACCTCTGGATCTCGTTGGCCCAGGCTATACGTCAGAACGTATTGCACCAGAGCTTGTCGGTGCTGCCATAGTCGCTGCAACATGTGCAGAGTTGAATTCCACCGTGTCGGCACACCGCATTTCAGCCGGTGAACTGGCAGGCCCAACGACTTCTGTAGAGATGTAAGTCGTTGAGCTGCGGGATGCGAACGGCGGAAGTGAGCACACAGCGACCGGGCCCTCTGCAGAAGGCCATCTAGTCCGGGAGAGTGGGCTAAAAATTGCTGGACAACCAGGTTCAACACGTGAGCCATACAAGGCACGTGTGTGACATTGCCCCGGCGATGGGCCGCACCCAGGTTTGCAGCATTGTCGCATACGGCCTTCCCTGGTTGCAGGTCCAGTGGAGACAACCATTCATGAAACTGGGTCTCCAGAGCTGACCACAACTTCACAGCTGTGTGACTCACATTTCCCAGACATGTCAAAGTAAACACCACCTGATGCCGTTGAGCCTGCTGCCAGCATAGTAAGGAGGTGTGCAGGATTCCTTCTGCGCAGTTAGAAAGCGGGTGGCATTACCCGACAGGCTTTGGGTGCAGGTGGAGGACCGAGAGGAGGTTGAGGAGGCAGAAGCAGTGGAGGAACTTCTAGATAAAGAGGATTGATGTACAACTCATGGGGACGGCAAGACTTGGACAGCAGCCCCTTGTCCTGCTGTCACCATAGTTACCCAGTGCCCAGTCAGCGACATGTAACGCCCCTGTGCATGCCTACTCACCCAAGTGTCTGTGGTGAAATGCACCCTGTCACACACAGAGTTTCTCAAAGAAGCGGTGATGTTGTGTGCGACATGCTGGTGGAGCGCAGGCACACCTTTCTTTGAGAAGTAGTGCCGACTGGGCATCTGGTATTGGGGCACTGCGACGGACATAAGGTGTCGAAAATCCTTTGTGTCCACCAGGCGGAAAGGCAGTATTTCTGTAGCCAACAGCTTGCAGATGGTGAAATTCAACCTCTTAGCTTTGTCATGACTAGGAGGAAATGGTGTTTTACTTGTCCACATCTGAGGGACCGAGGGCTTGCTGTTGTGCTTAGACAGGGTTGAGTAGGGAGTCCCCAGCAAACTTGCTGGTCTGTGAGGAAGATGCAGGCAGAAAAGTTAGGTTGCCTTGATCCAAAGGTGGTGCTCTCGATGTCGGAGAGCGCTCACTTCCAAATGAAATGATGACCTGCCAATCACACTGGCTGTTGCAGGTAAAGAGGTGGCAGGTCTGCATCCAAAAACATGTGTGACTGCTGTCCCCCCCAGTCACAGAGGATGAAGAGGCCGCGGATGCACAAGATGGGGCAGACGGTGGTTGGCCCTGCCCGCTATGCCGCATTGTAGCGCAGTGAGCTTCCCACTGCAACTTATGCTTCATATCCATGTGACGGTTCATGCATGAAGTACTCAAACTATGGATTTTTTGGCCTCTACTTAGCTTTTGGTGACAAATATTACAGATAACACGAGTTGGGTCATCCTTATCGATCTGAAAAAATGCCCAGGCTATGCAAGGCTTAGAGCCCATGCGGCCTGAAGAGCTACTACGACTTGTGGTCAGAGGCAGAGTTGTGGTTGAGGATGCAGTTGTTGACGTGCTTCCAGTACTCCGTCTCTGTCCAGGAAAGCGCAACCTAACCTCGTCGTCAATAGCATCTGTGACGCCCAGCTGCGCTTGGTATCACAGATCCTAGAAGAGTGCATTGATGGAATCCTCCACAAGAGGCCCCCATAAACATTCACACATCTCCACCTTCCACCTCAGACCAGCAGAGGGAGCCCGTTAGGGATATAAATAGGAAAGGTGGAGCTAGGCAGTTCAGTTCCTCTGAAGAGTTCCTGCAGTAGAGAAGCCTAAGAGTGGTCAGTCTGCAGTGGAGCTCAGTCTAGTCTAGAGAACTCAGTTAATAGTTCAGCAGTGGAGCACGAGGCTTCTGTTAGCTAGATTCAGGGAGCCCAGTTAGAGCTTAAGGTGTGCCGGCGCCATAAGATCGGTGAAGCGCGGCAAGCTGCCGTTAGTGTGTATAGCCTAGTGAGGGCCCGAGTAAGCCGAAGGCGAGTGGAGAGTTAGTTCATAGGGGGCAGAGGAGCTTAACCAGCTCACCCCGAAGCATTTACCGGACACCGGATCCGAGCTTACCGGGATCTCTATGACCCAGTAAGGCATAACCGGAATCCCTGGAGAACTACAAGTCCCAGGATTGCTAAGGTGCTGATATGTATCAGAGCCAGGAGACGCTTAGGCCCCGCATACTGGGAGCGGGAACTCCAAGACAAGATCCTACCAAAAGGTCAGCCAGCGCAGGACAGAGACAAAGTTAGGCCTAGCTCCAGGAAGGTCAGAAACTTACTACACAGAGGCAAGAAACAGGAGGCGCTACACCCGCTCATTGGGGAGGATCCTGATATGCACCCTTCACCCTACAGTGCTCCGGGATGTGCCTGAATTTCCACCAGTAAAAGGTACTGAAGTGACTACCGTGTCCGTTCCCGTTCTTGCTCTGACCCAGCTGGGTCTCGCCTGTCCTGCATTCCCCCTGCATACGCTTTTCTGAGGCCTAGCTCCACCTGTGGGGAGCTATTCCATTGAGCTGCCTTATCACCGGCCTCAGTGGACTTCTGCTTCTCACCAGATACCACAGTGGCGTCACGAACTCTTATAAAATTAACAATTATCCACCCTTTTAAAGACTGACCCCAGGGTACGGGCCCGGGAGCCGACCACCGCGACATCCCCAAGGCCAGGCAAAGGCCCGGATACTGAGTCATCCCCATCCCCTGGGCTAGTCACATCCTCCTCCACCTCATCTGCTCAACTCATCGACTGGCTGACTGTGGGTTGACAGTAAGTGGGATCTCCAACCTCGTCATCATCACCCTGTGTGTTCACACACCCGTCGTCCTCAGAGCCAACCTCTTCCTGCCCTGACCGAAAAGTCAAGTTGTCGCTCCAATCAGGTATTTTAGTCTCATTATCGTCTTCATCATTGTCTCCACCAACAGGAGTTACAGTTTGGGAACGAGGGTCTACATTATGCTCAGAACCTTCTTCATCTGGTCCTGGATCCGACTCATAAAGATTCTGGGCATCAGTGCAGATCATTTCCTCGTCTGGATTAACAGAAGCTCTGGAGCAGACCTCCATTTCCCAGGCTATAGTATGAGTAAACAGCTGTGCAGACTCAACCATCTGTGTTACCCCATACTCAGATGGGCAGCTGGAGACTTGGGAGCTGTGAGGATGCAAGTGCGATTCGGGTGACACCTCTGAGGACTGGAGTATTTCTGATGTTGAAGTTGAGGTGGAGGAGAGCCCACTTGAAGGAGCACTTGATATCCATTGAAGCACCTGCTGTTTTTGTGCCTCATCTGGAATTTGTAGCGATGGACGTGTCCGTAAGAAAGGGATCGTATAACATTGTCCACAAAAAGAAGTAGACATCTTAGTTTGGCTGGAAGATGGTCTTTCTTCTGCAGATGTTACCCCCCCCCCACCGCGGGGGGGCTCAACCCACCAGTAGACAGGCACCAGTATTGGGAGAGGGGGGCTGGCCGTCAGGGTCCACCGCGTCTCTGGCACAAACCGGCGACACGGAGGTCGCACAGGCAGGAACGGACTGGCCGTGTTGGCTTGGCACTCCAGCGCAGTCCCTCTGCCCGCTCGCGCCCGTAACCTCAAAGGGATGAGCAAGCGGCTTTTCTTCCCAGGGCTGTTCCCTGCCCAGCAGGAACGTGGGAGAGCTCAGGTCGGCCTTCCACTGTACTCCCTTACCTCCCTCGCCCTCTTTCCGTCTTCTGTTCTCCATCTAACCCCTCGGCTCTGTGGTGTCCGCTCTCCCTCCAGCTCTCTCCTTCTCACAGGTGGACTACCGCGTGTATTCACACTGTGGCGAATCTTTTGGGCCCAGGCATAAGAAGTTGTTGAGGTAATGGATAATATGTGCCCCCTTAGAAACGTCCATTACAACCCATTCGAGGAAGCAACTAAACGCCTCAAATAGTGAGCAGGATCTGGAGCACCCCATGGGCAAACAGCGATCTATATAGTATGCTCCTTCCCAGAAGCAGCCCAATAGGTTGACACTATTCGGAGGCACAGGTAGTAAGTAACCGGAACGCCACATCAATGTCTGTTTTGGCCATTAGGGTGACCCTTCCCAACTTCTTGATCAGCCTGATTGCCTTGTCAAAGGATGTACAGTATATACTACTGTACTTGGTTCCGCGTCAATGTTGTCGTTTAATGACCTGCCCCTTGGATATGACAAATGGTGGATTAGTCCGAATGTATTGGGTTCCGTTTTTGGCACAACTCACAATGGGGATACCACTACGTCTTGGTAAGGAAAGTGTTCTGAATGGAATCGCCATTCTACCTAAAGATATTTCTTTTTTTAATTTTCTTGTCACGACGTCTGGGTGTTGGTAGGCTGATTTTAGATTTTTACTCCAGCCTTTCTTGATTTTAGAAGGGCATGAGATGCCTATATCTCTGTCACCCCCTCCTTTTACTCCTCCACCTCTTTTCTTTTCGCATGACTATATGTACTTGTCACTTTTCCATGTGTTAGTTGTGTCTTCTGAGCAGTTTGTCAGCTTTTGGACACCTTTGAAGTGTTTTCTATGTGTTTTCTATGTTTTTCTATGTGTTTTTGTTTGCCTGCCATTGGTTTTAACGGTGTTCGAAGGTGTTCGACGAACAGTTCGACGAACAGTTCGGCGAACATACGGGTGTTCGACGAACCGAACCGAACTCGAACACTATGGGGGTGGCTCAACACTAGGTTTTAATGCCCCTTGGAAGAGACGTGGAGGTCGCAATACCTTAACAAGACGGTTTTAATGCCCCTTGGAAATGTGGTGGAGGTCGCAGTAGCTTAACAAGATGGTTTTAATGCCCCTGAGAAAAGTTGGGAAGGTCGCAGTAGCTTATCAAGACGGTTTTAATGCCCCTTGGAAGAGACGTGGAGGTCGCAGTGGAATAAAAAGACAATATCAATGCCCCTTGAAAATGTGGTGGAGGTCGCAGTAGCTTAACAAGACGGTTTTAATGCCCCTTGGAATAGTGGTGGGGGTCGCAGTAGCTTAACAAGACGGTTTTAATGCCCCTTGGAAAAGTGGTGGAGGTCGCAGTAGCTTAACAAGACAGTTTTAATGCCCCTTGGAAGAGATGTGGAGGTCGCAGTGGAATAAAAAGACAATATCAATGCCCCTTGAAAATGTGGTGGAGGTCGCAGTAGCTTAACAAGACGGTTTTAATGCCCCTGGGAAAAGTGGTGGAGGTCGCAGTAGCTTAACAAGACAGTTTTAATGCCCCTTGGAAAAGTGGTGGGGGTCGCAGTAGCTTAACAAGACGGTTTTAATGCCCCTTGGAAAAGTGGTGGAGGTCGCAGTAGCTTAACAAGACGGTTTTAATGCCCCTTGGAAGAGACGTGGAGGTTGCATTGGAATAAAAAGACAATATCAATGCCCCTTAAAAATGTGGTGGAGGTCGCAGTAGCTTAGCAAGACGGTTTTAATGCTCCTTGGAAGAGATGTGGAGGTCGCAGTGGAATAAAAAGACAATATCAATGCCCCTTGAAAATGTGGTGGAGGTCGCAGTAGCTTAACAAGACGGTTTTAATGCCCCTTGGAGGAGTGGTGGAGGTCGCAGTAGCTTAACAAGACTGTTTTAATGCCCCTTGGAAGAGACGTGGAGGTCGCAGTGGAATAAAAAGACAATATCAATGCCCCTTGAAAATGTGGTGGAGGTCGCAGTAGCTTAACAAGACGGTTTTAATGCCCCTTGGAAAAGTGGTGGGGGTCGCAGTAGCTTAACAAGACGGTTTTAATGCCCCTTGGAAAAGTGGTGGAGGTCGCAGTTGCTTTACAAGACGGTTTTAATGCCCCTTGGAAGTGACGTGGAGGTTGCAGTGGAATAAAAAGACAATATCAATGCCCCTTGAAAATGTGGTGGAGGTCGCAGTAGCTTAACAAGACGGTTTTAATGCCCCTTGGAAGAGACGTAGAGGTCGCAGTGGAATAAAAAGACATTATCAATGCCCCTTGAAAATGTGGTGGAGGTCGCAGTAGCTTAACAAGATGGTTTTAATGCCCCTGGGAAAAGTGGTGGAGGTCGCAGTAGCTTAACAAGATGGTTTTAATGCCCCTTGGAAGATACGTGGAGGTTGCAGTAGCTTAACAAGACAGTTTTAATGCCCCTTGGAAAAGTGGTGGAGGTCGAAGTAGCTTAACAAGACGGTAGAACCATGCAGTACAGCATCTTAAAAACATTATTCCCATTATTGGGGAGTGGGTCTCCCATAGTGTTTGCCTATGCCTTCCAAGCAAAAGCTGCCATAAATTAGGAGGGAGGAACTTGCAATGCTGGCAACATGGACCAAGGTCACCCTGGTGGTATAGTGGTGGTGGAGGCTGAGGATACGGAGAGAAGCAAAATACAGCCAAGCGGTGCATGGAAATACACCTCCCGAAATAACACAGTGGATTTGACTTTATGTTACTCTGCTATCATTTGTTGGTGATGAGAAGTCTGGCCCAATCCAGCCCTTGTTCATTTTGATAAGGGTCAGCTTGTCAGCATTGTCAGTTGACAGGCCAGTGCGCTTATCAGTTATAATTCCCCCAGCGGCACTAAAAACACACTCCGATAACACGCTAGCGGCAGGGCAGGCCAGGACCTCCAAGGCGTACAGAGCGAGTTCATTCCAAGTGTCCAGCTTGGATACCCAATAATTAAAAGGCACAGAGGAATCACAGAGGACGCTGGTACGGTCGGCAAGGTACTCCCTCACCATCTTTTGAAACTTTCCACTCCTTGTGAGAGTAAGCCGCGACTCAGGGCCTGTAAGCTGGGCGGGTCTCAGAAAACTGTCCCAGAATGTTGACAGTGTTCCCCTGCCTCTGCTGGATTGGAGTTGCCCCTCTCTCGCATGTACGCCTTGGTTGGGCAACGAACTGTTACCTCTGCCGCTAGCATGTTCAGATGGGAATTTTTTTAACAGTTCTGCAGCAAGGGCCTTCTGGTACTGCCCCATTTTTGTGGACCTCTCCACCTCAGGAATAAGAGAATGAAAGTTCTCCTTGTAGCGGGGGTCTAAAAGTGTCACCAACCAGTAATGACTGTCACCCAACATTTTTATAACG
Source organism: Phyllobates terribilis (assembly GCF_046119375.1). Classification (NCBI taxonomy): domain Eukaryota; kingdom Metazoa; phylum Chordata; class Amphibia; order Anura; family Dendrobatidae; genus Phyllobates; species Phyllobates terribilis. The sequence continues at coordinate 402,646,576 of NW_027362761.1, read as the reverse complement.
CGAGGGTCACGGTTAAGGCAGCGTAACATACAGTCAGCCATGCGAGCCAGACTGGTAACGAGCAAGACTTCCATGTCCTCACCAAGATAACGACTGACCATGCTCTCCTCCTCCTCCCTCCTGTCCTCAGGCCACCCATGCTGAACCGACGGTATGACAGTTGTACAGGTACTAACGTCTACAGTGCATGATACCAGCTCCTGTTCTTCCTCCTCCTCCTCCTCCTCTCCCTCATTGTCCCCCAATGCAAGTTGGGATGAGATGAGGCTGGGCTGTGTGTAATCGCCCGCTACGACTTCTGGATCCAGCTCATCTTACTCTGGCTGCAATGCCTCCTCTTTAATTCTCTGCAGAGAACGTTGCAAAAGACAGACAAGTAGGATGCTGACGCTAATGATGGCGTCATCGCCACTCACCATCTTGGTGGACTCCTCATAGTTTGTCAGGATGGTACATATGTCAGACATCCAGGTCCACTCGTGAGGTCTTATGTGTGGAGTATGACCTGAATATCGATGGCCTTGTTGCAGCTGGTACTCCACAACTGCTCTCTTCTGCTCACAAATCCTTTGCAACATGTGGAGGGTAGAGTTCCAACGTGTGGGGACATCACACACCAGTCGGTGTGCCGGACGCTGCAAATGCTGCTGCAACACAGCAAGGGTGGCGGAAACTGTAGGCGACTTGCGAAAATGAGCTGACAGGCAGCGTACTTTGACGAGCAGATCTGGCAACTCGGGGTACGATTCAAGAAACTGCTGAACCACGAGGTTAAGCACATGAGCCAGGCATGATACGTGTGTGATCTCGCCTCGCCTCAGAGCCGCCACCAGGTTACGGCCGTTGTCACACATGACCATGCCAGGATTTAGGTTCAGCGGTCTCAGCCACAGATCTACCTGCTCTTTCACAGCTGTCCACAACTCACAAGCAGTGTGAGGTTTCTCACCTAAGCTTATGAGCTTCAGCACAGCCTGTTGCCGCTTGGCTGAGGCAGCACTGCAGTGCTTCCAGCTTGTAACTGATGTGGTGATATCTGAGATGGAGGCTGAACATGAGGACGAGGAGGAGGATGAGGTGCAGGAGTTGTACACTGTGGGGGCAACTCTGACTGACATAGGGCCTGCAATCCTCTGTGTAGGGGGATGTGTTCCATCCCAAGGTCCGACTGGGTCCCGGCTTCCACTATGTTTACCCAGTGTGCCGTCAGGGAGATGTACCGTCCCTGGCCACAAGCACTTGTCCACGTGTCCGTTGTCAGGTGGACTCTGCGTGTCCTCCTGCCACGTTGGGTCAGTTACTAGATCATCCACCACCTCCTCCTCTTCCACTTGCGCACCACGATCCTCCTCCTCACTTCATGACAATTGTGTCTCGTCATCGTCCACCTCTTGTGACAAATTGCCAGCGTCGACTTCCTGTGGCCGTGGCTGTTCAAATATTTGGGCATCGCTACATGGGATCTCCTCTTCCACCACTTCACGCGGAGCAGGCGAGGGGCACAAATATGGAAATAGACCAGTGAACAGCACTTCAGAGTGTCCAATTGTGGGATCAGTTGCTGTCTGACGACACTCGGCATGGTGGGAGGAAGGAGCATCAGGGTGAGGAGGAGTATGCGGCCAAGATTCATGGCTACTAAAACTTGACCGTGTGGAAGACAGACCGGAGGTGGTGGTGCCCAGGTAACTGGAAGTATTATCTGCTATCCAGTTAATAACCTGCTCGCAATACTGGTGTTGTAGTGTGGTTCCCTAGTAATTCGGTCAAGAAGTGGGAGCGAGAAGATGTGGCTGTTGGTTGTGGCACATTTTCACCTTAGCCACGGCCCCATCCTCTACACGCACCATCACCAGAACGTCCAGTTCCACATCCCTTGCCACGCGCCTTGCCCATTGTAAATTAAATACAATAGCTTACACTCGCACTATCAATGGAAAAAGGGTAATAAAAAGGAGATTAGAACCGTGGAAGAGGAAAACCACAGTTCTATTTCTCTGGCCTACACCAGAATCTTTCAAACAGATATATTTGTGTCTGAACAATCAGTGAGACACTATTACAGTTTTTCTTTAAGGAAAAAATACCAAAAGCTGGATAATAAAGAGATTTGAGCTGTGGAACTGCAAAACCACAGCTATATTTTTCTGGCCTACACCAGAATCTTTCAAACAGATATATTTGTGTCTGAACAATCAGGGAGACAATATTACTGTTTTTCTTTACAGAAAAAATACCAAAAGCTGGATAATAGAGAGATTTGACCTGTGGAACAGCAAAACCACAGTTATAGTTATGTGGCGTACACCAGACTCTTTTAAACAGATATATTGGTGTCTGACCAGTCAGGGAGACACTATTACAGTTTTTTTGTTAGGGCAAAAAATTCCAAAAACAGGATAATACAGAGATTTCACCCGTGGAACTGCAAAACCACAGTTATATTTTTATGGCCTACACCAGACTCTTTTAAACAGATATAATGGTGTCTGAACAGTCACAGACACACTCAATTCTTTTTTTTTTTTGGGGGGGGGGAATACCAAAAGGTTAATAAGACACCTATTTGGACAGTCTGACTGAGGAAAAGAAAAATACAGGATTTAGATGAAAAAAAAATAATGTTTCCTGGCCCCTGAGACCGGGGTGATAAGTCTAGCAATTTGACCAACAGGCGCACACAGGACTGTAATGCAGCGTTTGCTGGTATAACCACTGCGTCTCCTGTGCAACCTGCCTGCCTGCCTGATATCTGGGATGGATATTAGTCCTGAGAAGGACTGTTTGTTTGATTTGGCAGCCTTTACAGACCCTACACTAACTATTTCGGAGTGTAAATCTCTCCTTAGCTCAGCAGCACTGACCCTACACTGTCTGATCCGGAGTGACTGTGTCCAAGATGGCGGCGCCCGGTTTTAAATACTCGAGGTGACGCTGTGCGGCCAGCCAATCACTGTAATGCCCACAAACAACATCGCTGCGGTACTACAGTGACTGGCTGGCAATCCCTGCATGTTCATTGGCTCTGTAAAGAGCGCCAAACGTGCAGGGCGGAGACCCGAGCTCCAGCCCGAGTAACCCGGAAATGCTCGGTGCACGCCCAACATCCCAAGTAGTGAGATGCTCGGGCGAATACCGAGCAGTGTCGAGCATGCTCGCTCAACACTAGTCCCCATATCTTCAGGACAGTCAGGAGTTTCATCATCTTCTTCACCAGATCTGCTAGTCGCTGACTCGCTGTGCGCTGAAGTCTCCGAAGGAAGGGAAGCGGAGGCAATGTCCCCACACAGTCTCGACGATTGTACCAATGATCTGGCTTCATGTACCGCCCCGCCTCGCAGACGTGTCATCTCAGAAACCAGACTGAAGTTGGTCCCTAAGCAAGAATCCTCTATCTCTAATAAATCTGGCAATATGTCCATCAAGGCGGTGGCTACCTCCAAGTCTCTGCACCTCTCCAACCAGGCGGAGGACCTCCTGTTGTCTCCTGAATCCTCCGGGGTTCTACCTGATAACAAATGGTGTGAAACTTTTCTACACCCTGTACCTGGTACTTCGCCCACTTCATCCAGTTAGCTTAGCAAGGTGTACGTCAAAGCGGTGGTTAACTCCGAGTCTCTGCACCCCTCCAACCTGGTGGAGGACCTCCAGTTGTCCCGTGAATCCTTTGGGGTACTACCCGATATTAACAAATGGAAAGATACTTTCCTGTGTCCTGTTACTGGTACTTCACCTACTTCATCTGTTGCTGAGGATGGCTCGATGGGAGGAAGCATCCTAGTCACCAAGATGGTGAGACCAGTTTCATTTCCTCTAGTGGACAGAAGTGGTAATTTTCTTGAAGAGAAGCATCGGCCTCCAAATTCTCTGTAGGAAATCCTTGCAGGCTTGAAGAAGAGGGGGAGTAAAAGGGGGGGTACTGTAACATTCCTGGCGGCGTGCTTCCATGGTTTACCACCTCCCACCATGCAAGACCGCAATCTTACCTATCAGGCCAGGCTGCACACTTTGCTCTAGTACCTGCTGTTTGTATGTCTCTTGTCTGCTGGCTTAGGGCAGCGGCGCTGTTGCTTCCTGATTCTTAAAGCTACAGTGTGCGCAGTCCTAATGCATCCCCAGCCTATTGCTGTGAGTCACTGGATACTTAAACCCCCTCCACCCAGTAGGTGGTGCCTGAGCAACACTTTCCATCTGTGTGTTCCTTGCAACAGAGTTGCCAGGTCCTGTCCTGTATCTAGTCTGTTTCTGCCACCCTGGGGGCTGTATACCCAGGCCTGTTACCTGTACCTGTGACTTCTAGTCAGTTTTCACCACCCTGGGGGCTGAGTTCCCAGGCTCGCTCCTGTATCTTGTCCCTGGTTTCAGATCCTGTCTGAATAGTGTCCATTACCTGTTTGTCAATATGTCTGTACCTTTCTCTTTTCCTGCAGTATCTGAATCTGCACCTAACTCCAACTCGTTGTCTCTGTACTTCTGTTTGTGAGTTTTGTGTCCACTCGCTACTTCATTGCAAGTACCTTGTGTGTATCTGGTTCTGCTCATTCTGTTTCCCTGCCTCCGTATCTAACTCCTGTGTTCCAGCTTTCTTCTTGTGTTTTCCAGTCTGTTTCTTGTGAACAGAGCCCTGTCCTGTCTACCGCATCTGCGGGTTTTGCTCTAATTGTCTACCGCTTCTGCGGGTTTTGCTCTGCTCTGCTTGTCTACCGCATCTGCGGGTTTTGCTCTGCTCTACTTGCCTACCGCATCTGCGGGGTTTGCTCTGCTCTGTTTGTCTACCGCACCTGCGGGTTTTGCTCTGCTCTGCTTGTCTACCGCACCTGCGGGTTTTGCTCTGCTCTGCTTGTCTACCGCACCTGCGGGTTTTGCTCTGCTCTGCTTGTCTACCGCACTTGCGGGTTTTGCTCTGCTCTGCTTGTCTAACGCACCTGCGGGTTTTGCTCTGCTCTGCTTGTCTACCGCATCTGCGGGATTTGCTCTGCTCTGCTTTTCTGCCGCATCTGCGGGTTTTGCTCTGCTCTGCTTGTCTACTGCATCTGCGGGTTTTGCTCTGCTCTGCTTGTCTACCGCATCTGCGGGTTTTGCTCTGCTCTGCTTGTCTACCGCACCTGCTGCTCCGTTCCTGTGTCCCAGTCTGTACTGGTCCCTATCCTGCCTGCGTTCCTACTTGCCAGTACCTGCCTGTCTGCATGCCAGCCGTGCCTGCCAGCGCCCGCCTGTCTGCATGCCAGCCGTGCCTGCCAGCGCCCACCTGTCTGCATACCAGCCGTGCCTGCTAATACCCACCTGTCTGCATACCAGCCGTGCCTGCCAGTATCCACCTGCCTGTATGCCAGCCTAACCTGCCTGTTCCTGAATTCCCCGGTGTGGGTCAACAGCTGTGACCGGGGTCTGACCTGGAGTAGCACCTGGTCCCTCTGCTCGGTTCCTTCCTGGTTCACGCAGTCGACTGAGCCGCCGCGTGACCTTGGTCGGACCGAGTTGATACTTAGTTACGCCCCACCAGGCACTCCTCCGTTCATAGTGGGATCACTAATCATGCTCACGCCAGTCAGTCCGGGCGTGTGCGTAACATTCTCCACATGTCAGACTTGTACTCTGTTGTGCTGGTTCGCGAGCTGGTCTGAAAAATATGTGAAAGGACTGACAGAAATTCCTTCTGCCACTTACTGTGCTGCTGCGGCCATCAGCTTTCGGAAACCGTCTGTATCTACCAGGCGGAAAGGCAGCATTTCCGTGGCCAACAGATTGGAGATGGTGGAGTTCAACCTCTTAGCTTTGTCATGTGTTGAATGAAACAATATTTTATGTGACCACAACTATGGGACCAAGGGCTAGCTGTGGTGCTGAGACAGGGTGGAGTACAGTGAAACGGACAAACTGCTGGACTGTGAGTGAGGTGTAGATGCAGATGTTAAGGTGGATTGTGAAACAAACACAGCAGGCATGTCTGCTTCCATTACAGCTGAAAGGCTCTCACTCAGCCTGACTGGAGCGGGTAGAGAACCAGAAGTTTTGCAGTGAGAGACCTGCATGCCAATACTTGGCATGGTAAAAGAGGAGGAGGAAGAAGCAGCGGATGCAGTTGGTCGGCAACTGATAGTTGTTGAGGTCCGCTGGTCTGCATTTTGTCGCAGTGAGATTCCCAGCATAATGCATGTTGTGTGCGCAAAGGAATGTTCATGCATGTAGTAGTCAAATTATTGCACTTTTTCCCTCTACTGAGTTTTTTCTTGCAAAGCGTGCAGATAACGTGAGTTGGCTCATCCTTTGCGGTATCAAGAAAGGCCCAGGCTAGGCAACCCTTGCCACCCCTGAGAGCTGCAGACCCGTGACTGCTGCTGGCCACAGCCTCAGTTGGATGCAATGCTTCTCGTGCTTTGATCACTTCGTGTTTGCGCTGTAGGGCGGAAGGTAACCTCCTTGTCTTTCTCCTCCACCTCCTCAGATGAGCTACTCAGCTGCATGACTCTGGGTTCCAATCAAGTAGCATTTTCAACCTCGTCATCATTCAATATGTTATCCCATTCCTCGCTCTCAGAGTGACCCTTCTTCTCTTGTTGCCCTGACAGCACAGTACAGTCCGCATGAGTCTCAGGTATCTAGGTCTCATCAGGATCACCTTCCTCCCCAGTAGTTAACATCTGGTGATGAGGGTCAGGAACCTGCTCAGATCCTACTGTGTCCTGCCCCGAATCCACCGTAAAAAGTTTTGGGCATCAGTGAAGATGCTTTCCTCCTCTTCTTGACTCTGTGAATGTTGACGGTGTTGGTTCACTACTGCTGTCACTAACATTACCATCTAACCCACGTATACCTTGAACACCAAGCCTATTCCCAAGCCTATTCCCCCTTCCACCATGACCTCTCTTTTTCCCACTCATGTTGCTCAGATACTGTAGTAGGAGCATGCTATTAGCAAAACAAAATTAGATTTTTTCCTCTGCAACAGCTCTGCACAAACCTGAATTTCAGCGGCACTAAATGACAAGGTGTTATGCACACGCCCGGGCTAAGCGGCGTGTGCGTGTGATTGGTAGTGATTCCACTGGACCGTGCCGGAGAGTGAATGCCTGGAGGGGCGTGACTAAGTATTCACCCGATCCGACCAGGGTCGCACGATGGCATACGACGCCAGTGCACCAAGGAGGAACCGAGCAGAGGGACCAGGTGCTACTCCAGGACAGACCCCGGACACGGCTGTTGACCCACACAGGGGAATACAGGAACAGGCTGGTAGGCTGGCACACAGACTGGTGGGTATAGGCAGGCACGACTGGTATGCAGGCAGGCGGGTATGCAGGCAGGGGGGTAAAGGCAAGCACAGCTAGTGTGCAGACAGGGAGGCACTAGCAGGTAGGAACACAGGCGGGATAGGACCCAGTACACACCGGGACTCAGGAACAATACAGGCAGAGGGTTACAGGCAAGCACAGCTAGAGTGCAGACAAGGCTGAGCAGGGAGGACAGGGCTCTGTTCACACGGAACAGACAGGAAGGGAAAGACAGAGCCAGATACTCACACAGTACTTGCAGAGACAACAAGCAGGAGTTAGGTACGAGTTCAGACTCTGCAGAAAAAGGAAGGGAACGGACATAGAGGCGAAACAGGTAAAGGACAGGAGAGAGTTCAGACTGGAACTGAGTGTACGGAGGAGACCGACACTGCAGAGGGATACAGGAGCGGGTCTGGGAATACGGCCCCCAGAGAGGCGGGACGAACAGGCAAGGAGCGTGTTCAGACAGGACAGACCAGACACAGGAGCGGGTCTAGGAAATCGGCCACTAGAAGGCGAGAGGAACAGGCTAGGAGCGAGTACAGACAGGTCAGACAAGATACAGGAACGGGTCTAGGTAATCGGCCCCTAGAAGGCAGGAGGAACAGGCTAGGAGCGAGTTCAGACAGGACAGACAAGAGAACACAGAAAGGACTCAGTTCAGACACGGGAACTAATACCGCAAAGCAGGAGACATACAGGACTTAGTTCAGACACGGGAACTAATACCGCAAAGCAGGAGACATACAGGACACAGTTCAGACACGGGAGCTGATACCGCAAAGCAGGAGACATACAGGACTCAGTTCAGACACGGGAACTGATACAAAAAGCAGGAGACATACAGGACTCAGTTCAGACACGGGAACTGATACAAAAAGCAGGAGACATACAGGACTCAGTTCAGACACGGGAACTAATACCGCAAAGCAGGAGACATACAGGACTAAGTTCAGACAGGCCTGGAAATACAGCCTCCAGGAAAGGCAGACAAGGAAACAAAGACGGGACCTGGCACCTTCAGAGTGCAAGCACACACTGAAGGAAAACACTATGCTCAGGCAGGGATAGAAGGGAGCTGCTGAGCTATATACCAAGTGACAGACAGCAATAGGCTGAGGACGCACAAGGGGTGTGACCCACAGCAGGTACAAAAGGCAGGAAGTGATCGGGCGCCGCCCTTAAGCAGCAGAAACAGACACAAACAGACAGCATGGAGGGAAGCCAGAGAGACATTCTGGACAGGAGATCAAGTGCGCCCTCTTGCACAGTGGGAGATGGACCACCATGCAAGGACGCCGCCAGGTATGTTACACAAGGTAAGATATGGCTTGCTGTATAACGTTACTAATAGAACAAAGTATTTTTTTATTGTGGATGACGCCTATATAACATAGGAGATTTTCTCCAAACTATTTCAAACTGAGATGTTCCTGCTGTATAGTGTTAAAAACCGAACAAAGTATTTTTTTTACTGGGGATGACGCCTGAATAACATAGGAGATATTCTCCAAACTATTTCATACTCAGATCTAGGCTGCTGTATAACGTTAGAAACAGCAAAAAATTGATTTTTTTGACTCTGCACAAGCTCTGAATACAGCTGAATTTCACCGCCACTAAAAGCACTTGGTGGCTTATAGCAGAGTGCAACACGTCTGCGACACAAAAAAATCTTTGGCAGACCTGCCAACAGAAAAAATATATTTGTTTTACTATGCATACAGCTGAAGTTCACCCACCAAAAATATGACAAACTGGGCTAACACAGCTTGCACTATCACATTGTCAAATGAAAAAAAAAGTTTTTTGCTCTCTGCACTCAGAAGCTCTGCACTGTCAAGCTCTGCAGATAGCTGAATTTCAACCCCACAAAATCAAAAAGTGGCCTACAAGGGCTTGCTTGCTTTATCACATTAGCAAGTGCAAAAATAGATTGAAGGTCTGCATGGAGCACAGACATTACAACTGATGCACAACACTGTTCTATGCCATAGGCCCTGCTCTTTCTGTTTGAATCCCAGTAATTGCTCAAAAACAAAAAAAAAGTGCTGCAAGGTCGATTGAACAGGTACGCAGCACAGGACTTATCTACACTATCTAACTTCCACAGAAGCACCCATCTATCTAGCTAATATCTCTCATTACACAGGAGCTGGGTGCAGGAGCAGCGTGTAACACAAGTGACATGCATGAAATGGCACTGAGGGAACATGGCCGGTTATCATATGGAGAGGACATGTGATTTCAGCAGCCAATTGCAGAAACCCTTGTGTCTGGGACACTGTGGATGCTTCCTGCGCACTGATTGGCTAGCCGTGCTTTCCTGACTTAAAGTTACTGTCTACAGGAAGGGGAAAAAAAACACAGTGCGCCGCTAATCTGACCTTTTCTGAGCTTTCACCAGCCCCCCCACTCATCTGACATGTCTCCACGCTCATCATACACAAGCACTATGCTAGCAAAACTGTTAAAAACACTGTAGTTGCCCCGCAATCACGTAACCATGGAAATTCGCCGAACATTACCGATTTTCCTGAATTTAACAAATTTTGCTCGCCTTTCCGATCACGAATCCGAATGTGCCACATTCGTGTCAAACTTAAGTTTGTTAATCGGATTTCGAACATATTCACTCATCATCACTAGTCAAGAACTACAAGAAACGTTTGACCTCTGGAATTGCAAACAAATGTTTTTGTACCAAATATTAAGTTATGCATTTCTGTTGTATTAAATACTTATTTCATGCAATAAAATGCAAAATAATTATGTCTAAATCATACAATGTGATTTTCTTGATTTTTTTAGATTCTGTCTCTCACAGTTGAAGTGTAACTATGTTAAAAATTACAGACCTCTCCATTCTTTGTAGGTAAGAAAACTTGCAAAATCTGCTGTGTATCAAATGCTTATTTTCCCCACTGTAGATTATATTACTGTTATATAGAATATACTTTTAAAATTAAAGCAGTTGGCGCAGAATTTGGCCAATTCATGTGAGCCCACCAGGCATGACAAGGCATACCTTTCTTTCATGGGTCCTGTAAGGCAGCGCTATTCATCATGCTGAGGGGCACTCGCTTCACCGGGTCAATTAAAGCACACATGCAACGTCTTTCCGGTTTTTCACAATCCAGCAGTTTATTATTTATAGAGATGAGCGGTGTTCGAATCGAACTGTTCGCCAATTTCAAATTCGAGCTGTTTGGGGCGGTGTTCGAGCCGTTCGACGAACTCGAACGATTTGAAAAAAATCCAGCTGTTCGAGGTTATGTTTGATAACTGTTCGTGCACCAAAATCGTAACTGGATTTTTTCACAGTAATGCTGATAATCAATGTTAATACACAGTTTGAGTGTACAGCGGGGCGGGGGGAGGGGCATGGGATGGATCTCTGCAGAAGTAATGAAGATCTCCATTTTTTTTTCTCTTTCCCGCATTTACAGTGGGGAGGTGCAGTCTGTCAGCCTATCAGCAGCGCACACACGGAGCAAACTGCTTTTTTTCACACAAGCAAGGGCATGTGTCATTGGCTGTGTATGTCACATGTCCTTGCCCTATAAGATCCAGCCATTTTCCCCGTCGCCACCATTTTCTCACTGCTGCAGTTGAGTGTTAGATGGCACTGCTGCTGCTGTTAGCGCTATATTGTGTAACAATTGCAAGCGAATTTTCTCTTAAATAGAAAGGTTTAGGGAGTAGGGACTAGTTTGTAATTGCAGCCCTTTTGAGGGCTAGGTTACAGAAGTTCCTAGCACTTTTAGCAGGCAGGTCTGTGCTCTTAAATAGACAGATAGGTTGGGAGTAGTGACTAGTTGTAATTCCAGCCCTTTTGAGGGCTAGGTTACATTAGTTCCTATCACTTTTTGCCAGGCAGGTCTGTTTTAGTGCTGTGCAAGTGTTTTTCACAGCATTTGGCTAAATCTAGCTAAGCAAATCCTTTTGGGCCTCTTGCAGTGTGTGTTAGTCAGTGGAGTAGCGTATCTGTGTTGCAAGCTATACCACCTGTGTATGTAATACAATTTTTTTACTGCACCTAGCCAAGTAAAACCTTTTGGGCATAGTAGCAGTGTGTGGTACTCATTGTATTAGGCCATCTATACCAAGCTCCACCAGCTTTGAAATTAATAATAATTTTTAGCTGCATCTAGCAAGGAAAATAATTTTGGGCATAGTAGCAGTGTGTGGTACTCATTGTATTAGGCCATCTATACTAAGCTCCACAAGCTTTGAAATTAATAATAATTTTTAGCTGCATCTTGCCTGTAAAATAATTTTGGGCATATTAGCAGTCTGTGGTACTCATTCTATTAGGCCATCTATACTAAGCTCCACCAGCTTTCCAATTCCTAATAATTTTTAGGTGCATCTTGCCTGGAAAATAATTTTGGCCATATTAGCAGTGTGTGGTACTCATTCTATTAGGCCATCTATACTAAGCTCCACCAGCTTTCAAATTCCTAATAATTTATAGCTGCATCTTGCCTGGAAAATAATTTTGGGCATATTAGCAGTGTGTGGTACTCATTCTATTAGGCCATCTATACTAAGCTCCACCAGCTTTCAAATTCCTAATAATTTTTAGGTGCATCTTGCCTGGAAAATAATTTTGGGCATATTAGCAGTGTGTGGTACTCATTCTATTAGGCTATCTATACTAAGCTCCACCTGCTTTCAAATTCCTAATAATTTTTAGCTGCATCTTGCCTGGAAAATAATTTTGGGCATATTAGCAGTGTGTGGCACTCATTCTATTAGGCCATCTATACTAAGCTCCACCAGCTTTCAAATTCCTAATAATTTTTAGCTGCATCTTGCCTGTAAAATAATTTTGGGCCTGTAGCAGTGTGTGGTACTCATTGTATTAGGCCATCTATACTAAGCTCCACCAGCTTTCAAATTAATAATAATTTTTAGCTGTATCTTGTCTGGAAAATAATTTTGGGCATAGTAGCAGTGTGTGGTACTCATTCTATTAGGCTATCTATACTAAGCTCCACCAGCTTTCAAATTAATAATAATTTTTGTTCTCTCTGAACGTGTGTTTAGCGCTGCTGATGGTGTGCTGACACATAAGTGCACGCGGCAGTCCACTGACAATGTAGACAGACTCATGTTCATAAAGATGAACAAATCATGGATCCGCAAGTTCTTTTCTACCCCTGTGTCATCCTGGGGACAGTAAAAGCTTGAGGATTTGTTAAAATCACCTCACCAACCGTTTTAAGCAACTCTGGGGCAATTGATGCCACTTAAGTGGTGTGTGTGCCCCAAATTTTTGGAAAAAATGGAGACACTTTTTGGAGTCCCCTTACTGTGTTTTACGTAATGTCGGCATCGTCAATTACAGGTGGGTTGGGTCTCCCCCCCCTTTTAACCTTAAGAAACTACATACACTATGGCTTGGGGTAACACAGATGGTTGGGTCTGAAGAGCTGTTTACTCAGCGGTCTGCTCCAAAGCTTCAGTGTCTGCTAGTCAGCGTAGTAACCCAGCTGCGAAGCAAGCTGCACCGCCTGTGTATCTAATAATTTTTAACTGCATCTAGCCTAGACAGACTGTGGTGACCCCCAACCAAACCCAGATGCTCAGCCCCCTACCGCCCCCCTTTCATTGACAATACAATCATGTAACTCTTACAACTGGATGGGTGAGGATCGGTCACAGCTTTATTAACCGTTTATACTCATTACATTAGAAAGGTATTTTATTTCTAAAATATTTCAGCTTGTTGCAGCATGCCCTGTGTCTCCAGTCTACACAACGGCAAGTTGGCCACAAGTGTAACTCTCTAACATGTCCTTTCTATTTCCAGGCCACGGAGGATCCTGCGTACTCGTATGCAGGACTCTGACCCCCATCCATCACTCTTAACGCTTGTTCCACTCCGTCCTGGAGTCCTGACAGGAATATGTCCAGTCCAATATCCATTAAGTGAACACAGTCGGGCCGTATGAGGCCTGCTTTATCTCCTTCCAGTAGTCCGCCTCTGTCTCTTATAAATTTTGGCATCCAAATATTTATTAGCCGCCTTGTCCGTTCGATGGCCGTGATGTCTCGGGCACCTTGCCATACCGCGCTCGGCACAATCTCTCGCTATTTTTGTGAAAAATTCTCTGAAGCGCTCAGTGTCTAGTTTCATTATTTCCATTAGTTATGCACTCTTGTGATAACCTAGGTCGTTTCCCCCGGCCTGTATAACTAAGTTGACCGGACCTCTTGCCTCTCTCCCTACCTTGATTGCCTCCATTAGTACCTGTGGCCATTGCAGGCCTCTAATACCTCTCCAGTTGAAATATGTGTTATGAAACTCTAATTTCCTCCCGCCTGGGCGGACTTTCGCCCTTTTTTCTGCCCAATATATATATACGAGTGGCCTATCACCCACACTGTTGGCTTAGCGTCACCTGTAAAAGAAACAAACCACGTTAGGATAACAAGTCCGGTCTTATGTATGTCGCCAAACACGTGGATCGCCATCTCCCTATCCTCTAAACTTCCGTTTCTGACAGTCCTGCTCTTGCTGCTTCCGTGGCCGCGTCTATGCGGAATGAGTGTGTCCTGTAATCTTTGGGGTGGTTCCCTGCCGATGTTATGCATTTATTAAATATAGCTTGGAACTGGTATCTTGATAATGGCGTTCCATCAATGTGTGATAGGAAGAAATTACTTTGTGATCTGATGGTTATATATGTTTTTACTATTGTTACCCAACTTAGCGTACCATTTGTGGGTTGTACATGTACCCAAGTGCCCCTGCCCGCTGGAACCGTTTTCGTAGACGTATTGCATTATTGGCTATGACTACGTCCTGGTGTAATAAGCCTCCACTGGTGTTAATTTTGGATCGAGGGACTAATTCACTTATGCATAGCGCCCCGAAGAAGGCGATCGCAAATACAGTCGACAGTAGTGTTGCTTCGAATTGTGAGTATCATGTTAATGGTGTTAGGGATATGATGTGAGAAATGAGTTTTAGTGACACGGGACGGGACGTCTACACTCCTGACTTGGCTGACCCCTTTTCCACCCTTTTATGGATTGTCTGATGATAAATCTCTTTGTCACATGTCCCCAATTCAGTAGTTGGAAGCGAAATGCTACTCCGGTCTGCCACCGCTGCGCTGACTCCCCTGATATGCCCCTCATCATTAGCTGGTGGAGAAATTCTATGGTAACTTGTAATCTGGCTTGTTCACATTGGTCAACCCGTCTGCCTGCTACTAGTCGTGTCCACTGTTCCCATGCCTTACCGTATGCTTGCCACATCGATGGGGCAACTGACGCTCTGATTAATGGCATCAACTATTCTCCACTAGATCCCATAGGGAGGCTGGGCAACTGTTGCCCGATGGGTGGGCGTTGGGGAGGAGCTCTGTGAAAATCTGCCAATTGAATTGTGATAAAGCGTTAGCAGCAGCGTTAGACCCCTCAGCATCGTGGCTAGCGTGGACCCATACATTGTGTTTATGCACAGGAATGCTAGCCGGCATAGTAGGCCTAGCACTGGGAGAGACGATGATGCCATATTATTAATGAAGTGCGCTAGGCTGGTGCTTTTTATTATGAAGAGTATATTTTTGTTAGCCAGGCGCGCGCCCAATATTTCTATTGCTACCACTATTGGAAACAGTTCCAGGACTGTCTGTTTTTTGTCAGCACTTGTTCTGCCCAATACGGAGGCCATAAGCTTGTGCACCATTGGTTATTTAGTATCGCTGCATATCCGCCTGATTCTGCCGCCCCGGTGAATAATCTTAGTTGAATGTTGGACTGTTCTGCTGACATAAATAACGTGTGACCGTTGAATGATTATAAGAAGGTTTTCCACACCTCTAAGTCCGCCCGTAGCTGCCTGCTGATTCTGATTGTATGACTCGGTTTAGATGCCCCTTTTGTTGCGGGCGATAAATGAAGAGAAAAAACCCTTCCGACTAGCATCACCCGGCTCGCAAACACGAGGAGACCTAGTAATACTTGCATCTGCTGTAGTGTTACTTTCCATACTGCGCAAAAAACCTAGATCAGGTGTAATGTTTTGTTATTTTTTCCCATGGGAGGTGGAACAACCTTGCTGTGGTGTCGATTTCGATGCCTAAGAACGATTTTTTTTAGTTGTGGGGCCTATATTTTTGGTTGGGCATAATGGGACTCCAAACCGACGGGAGATGTTTGTGAATTCGTTGAGTAAGGGGCAGCGAAAGTGGATGACCAATCGCCACATGGCAGAAAAAGAAAGGAAAAAATCAGCTCACCCACCTAGAAGATCAAGAGCACGGAGCCAGGAGTGCTACCAGACGAACATGAGGAACCAGGAAGTTCCAGGTGAACAAATCTTCTAAAGTCCACTTTTTATTGGGTCATACAAAAAATATTTTAAAAGTCCACCTTGGAGAAGAACAGCAAACGCGTTTCGAACTAAAGGTTCTTAATCATTGCATACCAAAAAAAGAGCAAGGAAGTGGTATTTATATGTCATGTCCTGCTATGCACCTGTTCAAGGCTGAGTTAATCAGAAATTTAAACACACATACCATGTTAAAATCGTATAGCATAGAAACAATGCATATAAATGTAAATAATTCAAAAGAAAAAGAAAAGAAAAAAGGAACATATATATAATAATAATCTATAAATGATCATTCATAATGATACATCAAATCATGTCTGATGTTTAAACCCGCTGGTACACGTGTATTTAAAGTATAAATCCACCAACTTTCTCTATTAAGGAGCTTTCTCCTATAATCATCCACTAAATCTCCACAAAACGCCACGGCCCACGGAGGGGCCACCACAGTCAGTGAATCCTTCCTTATTTAGTATAGAGTCTACCAATACTTTGGGCGTATTAGCCCAGCTGCGAAGCTAGCTGCACCGCCTGTGTATCTAATAATAATTTTTATCTGCATCTAGCCTAGGCAGACTGTGGGGACCCCCAACCAAACCCAGATGCTCTGCATCTAACCCAGCCAATCATTTGATAGTATTTGTAACATACCTGGTGGCATCCTTGCATAGTGGTCCATTTCCCACTGTGCAAGAGCGCGCACTTGATCTCCAGTCCAGACTGCCACTCTGGCTTCTTTCCATGTTGTCTGCTTTGCTTTGCTTTTGCTGTTTAGGGCGACGCCCGCTGAACTTCCTGTTTCTTGTAGCTGCTGCTGACACTCCCCTGATGCGTCCGCAGCCTATTGCTGTCTGTCACCTGGTATTTAACCCAGCTCCTCCTTGGAATCCTTGCCTGAGCATCTTGTTCTGTCAGTTGGCTTCTGGTCGCTGACATGCCAGGTCCTGTCTATGTTTGCTGCCTTACGGTATCAGTTCCCGTGTCTGAACTGTGTCCTGTCTGTGCACTCTAGCCAGCTGTCTCTCTGCCTGCCTGGAGCCTGTATTTCCAGGCCTACCTGAACACGCTCCTAGCCTGTTCGTCTCGCCCTCTGGGGGCCGCATACCCAGACTCGCTCCTGTATTTGTTGCAGTAACTGTTCTTGTCTGAACTGTCTCCTAGTTTCTTACCTGTTTAGTCTTTATGTCCGTTTGCTCCCTTTTTCTACAGTGTCTGAACCAGCACTTGGCTTTACCTAGGCTCATTCCTGCATTTTGTTGCAGTTACTGTTCTTGTCTGAACTGTCTCCTAGTTTCTTACCTGTTTTGTCTTTATGTCCGTTTGCTCCCTTTTTCTGCAGTGTCTGAACCAGCACTTGGCTTTACCTAGGCTCATTCCTGCAATTTGTTGCAGTAACTGTTCTTGTCTGAACTGTCTCCTAGCTTCTTACCTGTTTGGTCTTTATGTCCGTTTGCTCCCTTTTTCTGTAGTGTATGAACCTGCATCTAACTCCTTCTCGTTGTCACTGTACTTCCGTTTGTGAGTTGGAGTCCTCTCGCTACTTCTTTGCAAGTATCTAGTGTGTATCTGGTTCTGCCTTTCTTTCTCTTCCGTGTGAACAGAGCCCTGTCCCCTTTGCTTTGTCTTTGTTTATCACTTCGGCGATTTATCTCAGCCTTGTCCACCGCGTCTGCGGTTTCGCTCTGCTCAGCCTTGTCCACCGCGTCTGCGGTTTCGCTCTGCTCAGCCTTGTCCATCGCGTCTGCGGTTTCGCTCTGCTCAGCCTTGTCCACCGCGTCTGCGGCTTCGCTTTGCTCAGCCTTGTCCACCGCATCTGCGGTTTCGCTTTGCTCAGCCTTGTCCACCGCGTCTTCGGTTTTGCTTTGCTCAGCCTTGTCTACCGCGTCTGCGGTTTTGCTCTGCTCAGCCTTGTCTACCACGTCTTCGGTTTTGCTTTGCTCAGCCTTGTCTACCGCGTCTGCAGTTTCGCTCTGCTCAGCCTTGTCTACCGCGTCTGCGGTTTCGCTCTGCTCAGCCTTGTCTACAGTGTCTGCGGTTTCACTCTGCTCAGCCTTGTCTAACGCGTCTGCGGTTTTGCTCTGCTCAGCCTTGCCCACCTAGCTTGCGGTTTCGCTCTGCTCAGCTTTGTCTACCGCGTCTGCGGTTTCGCTCTTCTCAGCTTTGTCTACCGCGTCTGCGGTTTCACTCTGCACAGCCTTGTCTACCGCATCTGCGGTTTTGCTCTGCTCAGCTTTGTCTACCGCGTCTGTGGTTTCACTCTGCTCAGCCTTGTCTACCGCGTCTGCGGCTCTGCTCTGCTCAGCCTTGTCTACCGCGTCTGCGGTTTCGCTCTGCTCAGCTTTGTCTACCACGTCTGCGGTTTCGCTCTGCTCAGCCCTGTCTACCGCGTCTGCGGTTTCGCTCTGCTCAGCCTTGTCTACCGCACCTGCGGTTTCATTTTACTCTGTTTGACTACCGCATCTGCAGCTCTGAACGCGTCTCCCAGTCTGTACTGGACCCTACCCAGCCTGCGCTCTAGCCTGCCTGTTCCTGTATTCCCCAGTGTGGGTCAACAGCCGTGTCCGGAGTCTGACCTGGAGTAGACCCTGGTCCCTCTGCTCGGTTCCTCCCTGGTGCTCTTGCGTCGTATGCCGTCATGCGACCTTGGTCGGATCGAGCAGATACTTAGTTACGCCCCTCCAGGCACTCTCCGGTTCATGGCACAGTGGAACCACTAAACACGCACACGCCAGTCAGTCCAGGCATGTGCATTACAGTATTGCTAGTAGCAGAGTCGCATGGGCTCTAAACCTTGCATAGCCTGTGCATTTCTTCAGATCGATAAGGATGACCCAACTCGTGTTATCTGTAGCATTTTTCACCGAAAGCTAAGTAGAGGCCAAAAAATCCATAGTTTGAGTACTTCATGCATGAACCGTCACACGGATATGAAGCATAAGTTGCAGTGCGAAGCTCACTGTGCTACAATGCGGCCTAGAGGGCCAGGACAACCACCATCTGCCCCACCTGTGTCATTCTGGGGAGACTAAAAGCTTGAGGATTTTGGAAAATCACCTCACCAACCATTTTAAGCAACTCTGGGACAATTGATGCCACTTATGTGGTGTCTGTACCACAATTTGAGGAAAAAATGGAGACTTTTTTTGGAGTCCCCTTGCTGTGTTTTACATAACGTTGCCATCGTCAATTCCAGGTGGGTCGGGTCTCTCCCCCCCCTTTTAACCGTAAGAAACTACATACACTATGGCTTGGGGTAACACAGATGGTTGAGTCTGAAGAGTTGTTTACTCATACTATAGCCTGGGAATCAGAGGTCTGCTCCAAAACTTCAGTGTCTGCTAGTCAGCGGAGTAGCCACCGCCTGTAGATCTAATTACAATTTTTTTTTTCAAATTCAAGTTTTTTTTTATTTTTGTGTTGAAAAAGTACAAGAAATTACAATATACATAGTAAAAGGGGAAGTATAACTATAAATCTATGCATAACGACAGTACATTGGGGGGTACAGGGAGGGTTTTCCATCAATATCCAGATCAAGCATGTATTTTTGAATATGAAAGATAGAGAGAGAGGGAGCGGACCACGGCAGACCACCAATCAACAGAGTGCGATTATGATCATTGTTGTGCCGACATAATGGATAACTTTAGTTTGGGGCTAGATGGTAGGCGTCAGAGTTTTGCAAATCAATCCAATCCCTCCAAATCACACAGTATCTATCAACATCAGCCGGTGAGATGGCAATAAGATGCTCCATCCTATTAAGGAGGGAGATCTCCGCAAACCATTCCTCCACAGTGGGTGGGTCTCTGCTTTTCCAGTGTCGTGGAATGACATTCTTAGCCGCCTGTATTAGGTAGCCTATTGATGACCTTTTATAACTACGTTTACTTATTGGTAACATTGATAAAAGGAGGGCTTCTGGCGTATTAGAGATAGTCAAACCAGTTATTTTCTCAATCATGGGAACCACCGTTGCCCAAAATGCATTTATTATAGGGCATGCCCACCATATGTGTGACATTGTCCCTTCCCCCTCCCCACATCTCCAACATCTGAGACCACTGGATACCATCTATGAAGGACTGCTAGTACCCGGTACTATCTAGAGATAATTTTTGAGGAGGTTTACTGAGCTTTGGACCCTATTGAGGTTTTATGTGTTAGGAAGAAACATTTATCCCATTATGAGTCAGAGAAGGACTTCCCCAGTTCCCTTTCCCATGTACCGCAAAATCCTGGCCTATTGTCAGTTACCTGGGCAATGAGCAGATTATACAGTAGGGAGATGGAGTGTGTAGGGGGTGACAATGATAGGCTCAATTTTTCAAAGTTTATGAGATCTCTATGAAGATGTGTGCGCTTCTTCAAAGTTGAATAGAAGTGTTGTAACTGGCTATATTCAAAATTAGCCTTCGTCGAAGTGGCTCTTCCCTGTAACAAGTCATAGAGGGGGAGCAGCGAAGTATTGGAGATGACATGAGAAAATACTATCGGATGGGATTTATTTGAACCGAGAAATCTATTTGCAGATAGTCCTGGTGGGAAATCTGTATTATCTGAAATCGGGAACAAGGGGCCCTGGGGGTCGATTGAGGATAAGCTTTTTTTTGGGATCTCAAAGCCAAAGCAGTGGCATAAGTACTATAAGACATGAGGCCAAGAGAGGGGACAATTAAATGGGCGCACCATGGGAGAGTGGTAAGAGCTTTTAGGACAAATGGATTGAGCTATTTTGACCCACAATTTCCCCTCCGAATGATGGAAGAAGTCCAGGATTCTAGCGTGTACTGCTGCCATGTAATACCTTCTACAATCTGGAAGGTTAAGGCCCCCCTTTTGTTTGTGTCTGATCAGAACATCCCCCCGAATGCGTGGACGCCCACTTGCCCAGATAAATCTGCAAAAGCTACTGGGTAGTCTTTTCCAAAAATTTGAGGGAATTACCACGGGAATGGTTTGAAAGAGGTATAAGAGTTTAGGTAGGACATTCATTTTTAGTATATTTATTCTGCCGAACCAGGAAAAATCTTTCACCGGCCAAGAAATAAGATCTCTATGGAGTTGTTCAATAAAGGGCCCAAAATTAAGATAAAATAGACAGGAGAGGTCTCTATGAATACGAATTCCTAAGTATTTGATACCCTGTGAGGGCCAGCCAAAGGGAAGGTTGGACTGGATGGAATCCTGTATGGATTTGGGGAGGGAGCTATCGAGGGCCTCAGACTTCACTGCATTGATTTTAAAATTTGACCATGTACCAAAGTGATCTATTTCAGCCATAACAGCAGTGATGGATATATGTGGTTGAGTGATATATACTAGGACATCATCAGCAAATGCAGAGCACTTGTACTCGGTGCCTCCCACCTCAATCCCCCTAATATTGGGGTTATCGTGAATTGATGAGAGCAGGTGCTCCATCACTAGGATGTATAAGAAAGGGGACAGAGGACATCCCTGCCTTGTCCCATTGGTGATTATGAAAGGTGATGATAATGTTCCATTTATCTTCAGCCTAGCTGACGGATTGCGATACAGGGCGATGATTTTGGCTATAAAAGGGTCCCCTACCCCAAGCTTTTTAAGAGAATAATATATGGCGTGCCAGGAGACTCTATGGAATGCTTTCTCAGCATCCAACGAGAGTATCTAATTACAAATTTTTAACTTCATCTAGCCCAAGCAATAGTTTGGGCCCAGTAGCAGTGTCTGCTAGTCAGCGGATTAACCCAGCTGTTAAGCAAGTTACACCACCTGTAGTTTGGACACTTAATTTTTTCAAAGGAAATGGTTCGGGCCCCCGGGACACTCAGTGAAGAGCATCGGGGAGGCACCCCAAGGCACAGGGGCTGGGACTGGTGGTAGGACGCCTTGCGGTGGACCGCCAAGCTCGATCCTTATAAAAGCTTTTTAACTGCAGCAGCTTTAGTGGACGCTACTGGAGCTGGAATTACAGCGGCTGCTGGCATGAGACTTGCCCTCCAATAGATCCTTGTAAAAGGATTTAAAGTGTACTCATTCAAATTAGAGAGACAATTTAAATTAAAAAGATTAGACCTGCCTCCACCGCAGGGGGGCTCGCTCGACCCACCAGCGGACAGGCACCAGTATTGGGAGAGGGGGGCTGGCCGTCAGGGTCCACCGCGACTCTGGCACAAACCCGGCGACACGGAGGTCGCACGGGCAGGAACGGACTGGCCGTGTCCGCTTCGCACTTTTTTGGTTTTAGAAGGGCATGACATGCCTATATCTGTGTCTCCCCCTCCTTTTACTCCTCCACCTCTTTTCTTTTCGCATGACTATATGTACTTGTCACTTTTCCATGTGTTAGCTGTGTCTTCTGAGCAGTCTATCAGCTTTTGGACACCTTTGAAGGTGTTTTCTATGTGTTTCTATGTGTTTTTGTTTGCCTGCCATTGGTTTTAACGGTGTTCGAAGGTCTTCGACGAACAGTTCGACGAACAGTTTGGCGAACATACGGTGTTCGACGAACCGAACCGAACTCGAATACTACGGGGGTGGCTCAACACTAATTATTTATCATAAACCGCTCATAACCGAGTCCATCTCAGTAGCTCGCCGACATTTTACACATATGCTGTCCAAGAGCCTTTCCAGTGACAGATATGTCCACTTGGCTCCAGATACAGCCTTTAACAAGGTAACAATATAAATGTCCACATCAAGCAGTGGTTTTACCTTTGCCGGGTTTTAGCTGCCTCTCTCAGCTCGGTTCAGCCACTGCTGTGGCTTTACAGCTTCCCAGATGGGGCCTCCGGGCCACGTACCTTCAAAGGCTACTGGTATGTTTACACACATAACATCCAGCCTCTGTCTTTCAGGCTTCACCAGGCCTCTCTAGGCCTCACTAAGCCTCTCCAGGCTAATGGTGTCCCACACACAGGGAATAGGCCTCAGGCCTTTCTCAACCCTGTTTCAAAAGCACCAGGATTTATATATCCTTCAGTGCATACAGGACCTGCAATGAGGTCACAGTCATGTGATCAGTCCTTCAGTGCACACAGGACCTGCAATGATGTCACAATCATGTGATCAGTCCTTCTGAGGCAGAGGTTCATGGTCAGCCAGAACACACTGGACCATTACAGTAATGCCGCAAGCCGCTGCATTATATATCCCCCCCTCTGTTCAAACTTGTGGGGTTGAACACATAATATACACAATCACATTATAACCCACAGTTCACACAGAGACCATGTACTTGACAATTGCACTGCTCAGCCCCTGGAACATTAGTCATCGACATTAGCCCATTCCTTAGGGGCCTACCATCTGTCATTGTCACTGACTTCGTCAAGTCACATTTCTGGGTCGTAACCTTGTGAGACCTCCCCCGCTCCCAGCGGTCAGTCGTACCCTCGTCAGACCTCCCCCGCTCCCAGCGTTCGGTCATAACCTTGTCAGACCTCCCCCGCTCCCAGCGGTCAATACAGCAGTGTGACTCACATGCCCTGGTATCTAAGGTCCAGTTCGACTCCGTTCTGTGCCGTACTCTATTGGGTCGTTTGTATGGCCCACTCAGACCTGAGTTACTGGAGGTCTCACTACCTCTAAACCCACGCCCACTATCCACAAGACATCCTGAAAAGTCTCTAACTTCTACTGTAGCCGTTCTATTATTTGAAGGGCCCTTTCTCTGTCTGGTCTCACAATTTCTAGACGGCTGCCATCTTCTGCTGCTCAGGTGATTCTGTCTTTCCACTCGCAGTCTAGCGAGATTCAACTGTTCTACCTCTCGCAGGTAGGTCACTCGGTACCCCATCAGCATGCGTATATATGCAAGACTTTCTTCCGTTCCTACAGCGGAGAATGACACCATGCGGCCTTCATCTGGTATCCAGTCCTGTCGATCACGTGGACTCCTTACTTTCATCACACCAGACTTCTTTACCATCATCTGCATGGCTCGGCCATTTCTCCCAATGAGCTTTCTTACCAGAGCATGAGGCACCCGGATGACCTCTTCACGCAGACTTTGAGCTTTTCTCATAAGCTCCAGTTGTCCAATGGCTTGTTCCGTCTTCAACCGGACAAACCGCTTTGTGCGAATACATCGCCAGTGCATGTCACTTAGGATAGCCACCCTCTTCACTGTGACTTCGGTTGTGGACAGGACCAACAGCTGTTTGTTATGTTCTGCTACCAAAGCTAAGGAAAGAGAGGAGATCTGTCCCTACTATGAGACTCAGCTGAATCCCTACGATGTAACAGGGAACCTGATCCTGCGATCAGACCTGCTAAAGTCCTAATCTAGTCTGTACGAAGACCTATAGATGTGGGGAGGGAATCCCTACAAGTACTAAGGACTGGGAGG
The DNA here is from genome assembly GCF_046119375.1 of Phyllobates terribilis. Taxonomy (NCBI): domain Eukaryota; kingdom Metazoa; phylum Chordata; class Amphibia; order Anura; family Dendrobatidae; genus Phyllobates; species Phyllobates terribilis. Next base: position 402,622,611 of record NW_027362761.1, on the reverse strand, counting down.
AATATGGGACACCTCCTAACAGAAATAGTAGCAGACAGACGAACAAACAAAATAGATAGAACATAGAGGTCCGTAGACCAAGCAAACTAACAGAGTTAGATACAGAGCACAGGCTAGCTAGAAAGTAGATATACAATGAAGTCCAGCAAAGCCAGAAGGGCGGAGCAGGACTAAATAGGCCAACAAGGTCATGTGACCAGCAAAGGAAAAAAAAACTAACAGCAAGGTTCTAACAGTACCCCCCCTTCTAAGAGGATCCTCCGGATCCCCTAGGACCAGGCTTATCAGGAAATCTCCTGTGAAACGCTCTGATAAGTCTGGACGCGGAAACATCATCTGACCTCACCCAAGAGTTATCCTCGGGTCCGAAACCTTTCCAGGCCACAAGATACTGCAAACTACCTCTATACCGTCTAGAGTCAAGGATGCGAGAAATTTCATATTCCCCGTCCTCCACCACCGGAGGAACAGAGGCAGAGGCGTCACCATCCGACACAACAGCTTTTTTTAACAGAGAGACATGAAAGACCGGATTAATTCTCCAGGAGGTAGGAACCTCCAACCTAACAGCAGATTGGTTGACAACCTGAAGCACCTTAAAGGGCCCTACAAACTTGGGACCCAATTTCTTAGAAGGAATCCTCAACCGCAGATTCCTAGAGGACAACCAAACCATGTCACCAACAGCGAACAAAACCTCCTGTCGTTTCCTATCAAAGTAGTCTTTAGATTTTCTGTTGGCCTCCTGAAGATTACCACGCACATCCGTCCAAACTCTTTCCAAATCACCGGAAAAATTCTCCTCCTCAGGCACGGCAGATCCCAACTTGGAGAACGACCCAAACGACGGATGTCTCCCAGAACAACAAAAAAAAGGCGAACAACCAGCAGAAGAAGATGTATGATTGTTCAGAGCAAATTCGGCAAGTGGCAGAAACTCAGACCACCCCTCTTGATTGTCTGCCACAAAACAACGCAAGAACTGCTCAACATCCTGGTTTTTCCTTTCTGTCTGGCCATTAGATTCAGGATGATATCCGGACGAAAACGACAAATGAATTCCCAACCTGTCACAAAAGGCACGCCAAAAACGAGCCACGAACTGAGGACCCCTATCAGAAACAATGTCAGTAGGAACGCCATGAAGTCTGACAATTTCCTTGACAAAGGCCTTAGCGAGAGTTTTAGCGCAGGGCAGTTTGACGAAGGGAACCAAGTGACACATCTTGCTAAAGCGGTCCACGACCACCCAGATGACAGTAAAACCCTCAGAGGGGGGAAGGTCAGTTATAAAGTCCATAGCCAAATGTGTCCAAGGAGCACTGGGGACCTCCAAAGGACAAAGCAACCCCGCAGCAGGAGTATGTGAGGACTTAGATCTAGCACATATAGTACATTGGCGCACCCACTTAATGACTTCCTTCTGCCATCCAGGCCACCAAAAACTGCGACCCACCAGTCTCTTGGTCTCAGAGATTCTGGGATGACCTGCCAACCGAGATTCGTGACACTCAACAAACAAATCTCTCCTAAAGGTCTCAGGCACAAACAGCCTCCCATGAGGAGTGTTAGATGGGGCATTCTCCTGAGCTTTAAGAATCTCATCTTCCAAAACGGAGTCTAAAGCAGCTATCACAACACCTTCTTGTAAAATGTTTTCCTCTTTCTCAGCACCGACTATGGGAGAAAAACTGCGAGACAAGGCATCCGCCTTAACATTCTTAGTACCAGGGATGTAAGTAACGGAGAAATTAAACCGCGAGAAAAACAGTGCCCACCTAGCCTGACGGGCATTCAGGCGCTTGGCAGCATCAAGATATATCAGATTTTTATGATCCGTAAGAACCTGAACGGGAAATTCCGCACCTTCCAAGAAGTGGCGCCAGTGTTCAAATGCGAGTTTAATAGCCAATAATTCCCGATTACCAATATCGTAATTCAATTCAGTCTCCGAAAATTTTTTTGAAAAAAAGGCACAGGGATGTAATCCATCCCCGTTATCCTGAGACAATACTGCGCCAACCCCCACAGAGGAAGCATCAACCTCAACCAAAAACGGCCTAGTAACATCAGGCTGCATAAGGATAGGAGCAGAGGTGAACCTCTCCTTGAGATACACAAAAGCTTCAATGGCCTCAGAAGACCACTGAACCGCATCAGCACCTTTCCTGGTGAGATCAGTCAGAGGTTTGACAATACTAGAAAAATTTTTTATGAACTTTCTATAGTAATTGGCGAAACCCAAAAACCTCTGTATCGATTTCAAACCAATAGGTCTAGGCCATTCCTGCACAGCCTGAACCTTAACCGGATCCATCTCAAAACCTTTGCTGGAGATAATGTAGCCCAAAAAACTAATTCTCTGTACAGCGAACTCACATTTCTCCAGCTTAGCAAAAAGCGAATTGTCCATTAATAACTGTAATACCTCACGCACGCTCCGCCAATGAGACTCCAGATCTGGCGAATAAATCAAAATGTCATCCAAATACACAACCACATTTTTACCGATCAAAGGTCTAAGGATGTCATTAATCAGATTCTGAAAAAATGCAGGAGCATTAGTGAGACCAAAAGGCATAACCAGATTCTCAAAATGACCCACAGGAGTGTTAAAAGCAGTCTTCCATTCATCACCCTCCTTCATGCGCAACAGATTGTATGCCCCCTTAAGGTCAATTTTAGAGAACCACTTGGCCCCCATTAACTGGTTAAACAGATCAGGAATCAATGGCAGTGGGTAAGGATTGCGTACCGTAATTTTGTTAATCTCACGAAAATCCAGACAAGGACGTAAACCGCCGTCCTTTTTTTTTACAAAAAAAAATCCAACCGCCACAGGAGACTTAGAGGGCCTAATGTGACCGGCGGCCAAGCTTGTCTGTATGTATTCCTCCAAAGCCTTCCTCTCAGGAATAGTAAGGTTAAATAAACGACTCTTAGGAAGAGTCGCTCCAGGGACAAATTCAATAGAACAATCATAGTCTCTATGGGGAGGCAAAACCTGCGATTCCTTCTCAGAAAAAACTCTCCAAAAATCCTGAATAGGAACAGGCAATTCTCCCCTATCCAAAGCTGCAATACGCCCGTTACAACACTTGTCATAACATTTATGGCTCCAGGATTTAATTTCACTGGTAGACCAATCCAGTACAGGATTGTGAAATTTTAACCAGGGCAAACCCAATATTACTGGAGAAGGCAAGTTATTCAACACTACCAAATCCAATTTCTCATGGTGAACACCATTAATAGTGAGAGGAAATTCACTGACCTTGAGAGTAATATTCTTCAAAGGGGAGCCATCCACAGAAACCACAGCAATGGGGGATGACAAAGGTTCAGGTTTTAAATTGAGTTTTTCCACGAATCCCCCATCAATTACATTCAGTGTAGACCCGCAATCAACAAACACCCGAAATTCCATTAATTTTTCCTGAGCAATCGTGGAAGCAGCTAAAAATATACCCTTGGAATTTAAACAGGCAATACGGGCGTGACTGACCATTTTTTTTTCTTTCTTCATACGAAGCTCACAGCCTTTAATCAAATGACCAGATTTTCCGCAATAGAAACACAAGCCTTGCGAAAAACGACGGTCTTTTTCTTGAGAGCGAGGTGCCACCGATCCAATCTCCATCGGTTCACCACTGTTAGTACACACATTATCATAACCAGAAACTGACATAGCAGAGGATTTGCTCTCATTAACCCTAGCACGCAGTCTTCTATCCACCCGTATAGCTAATTGCATAGCCTGTTGCAAATCTTCAGGTGTAGGATAAGCAATTAGCAGGTCTTTAACCCTTTCACTGAGCCCAGCAAGAAATAGACTTTTCAGAGCAGAATCGTTCCACCCTGTTTGAGTGGACCAACGACGAAAATGTGTACAATATTTTTCCACATTACCCGATCCTTGTTTTAGACGTCTCAACTCAGTCTCAGCTGATGCGACACGGTCAGGATCATCATATAATAGTCCCAAAGCAGAAAAAAAACTATCCACTGATCTGAAGCATGAATCACTAGGTTGCAAAGAAAAGGCCCACTCCTGAGGCTCTTTGCGCAAAAGTGACATTATGAACCCTACGCGCTGGGATTCATCCCCAGAGGACTTAGGTCTCAAACGAAAATACAATAAGCAAGCATTTTTAAATGAAAAAAATTCTCGGTGTTCACCAAAAAACAAATCCGGCAAACATACCTTAGGCTCCAAGAAATGTGCTCCAGGACAGTTACTCACGTGCTGACGGAGCTCGGCCACCTCCAGAGAGAGTCCCTGCAGGCGATGAGCCAAATCCTGAACCGACACCATGATGGAACAGAAAAATCTTTCCTTAGAGAATTTGCTGGCTGGACTTACTGTTATGTTCTGCTACCAAAGCTAAGGAAAGAGAGGAGATCTGTCCCTACTATGAGACTCAGCTGAATCCCTACGATGTAACAGGGAACCTGATCCTGCGATCAGACCTGCTAAAGTCCTAATCTAGTCTGTACGAAGACCTATAGATGTGGGGAGGGAATCCCTACAAGTACTAAGGACTGGGAGGAATATGGGACACCTCCTAACAGAAATAGTAGCAGACAGACGAACAAACAAAATAGATAGAACATAGAGGTCCGTAGACCAAGCAAACTAACAGAGTTAGATACAGAGCACAGGCTAGCTAGAAAGTAGATATACAATGAAGTCCAGCAAAGCCAGAAGGGCGGAGCAGGACTAAATAGGCCAACAAGGTCATGTGACCAGCAAAGGAAAAAAAACCTAACAGCAAGGTTCTAACACTGTTTAGCTTCTGAGGTTGAGTACACCTTACAGGCTCCCACGGCCTTCTTAAACTCTTCATGCATGGACTCATGGGTGCATTCTTCTCTCAAATCCTCGGGTACATCTATGAGGCACTTGTACCGAGACGTTTCTGTCTCACCAGTGGTTTCCAGATGATCAACCGGCTAAGGTTTCAGGGACAACTGACTTTCAGCTTTTTCACCCTGTATGCTTCCTCTGAGCTACAAATTCAAGAATTTTCATCTTGACCACTTCCATTTCATATTTATCTTCTGTTAACACTCTCTTAGCTCTCCTCAGTTCCACCTTCTCTTGGTATAAAGGAGTAAGTGCAACTTGTTTGCCCTTTTCCTTCTCCAAGGAGGCCCCGTTCACTGAGTGATACTTTGCTAGGCGAACTTTGAGCTCGAAAACTTCTTCCTCTAGCTCAGCTACTCGCCTCTCAGCAGCCCATGTCTGAAGCTCTTCCTGCTTCAACTGCTCCTTTAACAGTAGCGTTCTCTCAGACCTCTCTGTCTCCAATGTGCCCACTCGGCTCTCGACAGCCAGTCTCTCAAGCTTCTCTTGCTTCAAATGGGCTTGTAGCGACTCCTTGAGCTCCTTGATCTCAGCTCTTACATCCACCGAATCACCCGAGCTTGTATTATTTGAGGAGGTAACTGTTTCATACCTCCCATCTCCAGTGGCCAACTCCTGGCCCTGGTCTGTGGCTTCTCCGATAGACTCCTCCATCTTTTTCTGCTCAGCTTCTATCTTGCTGATTCTTTCCTTAAGGCACGTCTCTGCCCTCTGGAGATTATCACAGAATGTCTGCAGCTCCTTCACCTGAGCTTCAAAACTTAGGGTCTTTCTGCGGAGATCATCATTTTCATACCGGGTGTCCTGCAGAGTGGTCTCAACCACTTGGCGCATGTGGTCTGCATCCGCCTTATCATCCTCTAGTTTTTCCTTAACCTTGAGGAGATCCTCATAGTCTCGCTTAATTTGTTGCAGTTCCCCACTGAGTTCACCATACTCCTTCTTGGATTCACACAGCTCTTTCTTAACTTGGTACAGCGCTAACTGTACCAGGGTGAAACGATCTTTCACCTCGCACATCTCATCTTCACACTCCGCTTTGTCAATCTCCAATTGAAAAACCTCCTCCTTGGTTTTGCGGCGGTCCTCCTTAATTTCCTGGAACATTTCCTTCCTTTGGTTAACTTCCTCGCTGCTTCCCTCCAGTTCTCGCTGTAAGTTCCTCACAACCTGGTAAATTTTCTGCCGTTCAGACTCCAGGCTCCACTGGTCTGAGGACACCTTCTCCAGGTTTTCCCATAGTTGCTGCACGTCACTCTGACACTGCTACCTGATAGGCTCCAGCTCTTGGTCCTGACTGGCCACCTCCTCTTTCAGGGCTGTCAGATCCTGATCCTTCTGTCTCAGTACTGTACCGGAGGTTGCTACTGGCAACGTCACCTCCTCTTCTGCCTCTAAAGGAGGGTCCACACTTGGAACAAAGGCACACAGCATTACATTTTCTTTATTTTCACTTTCAGCAAAGACTACAGGAGCAACCTCTTTGTGGCCCTTGCGCCGTCGACGACGAGAGGGGGACTTTCTCCCCTCATCTAGCCCCTCCTGACTGCACTATCTTTTTACTTTTGTAGTGTCACCGTCAGCTACGGGGTCTGTGTCACTCCCCAAGGTGTTGTGGACTAACAGGTCACCTCCCACTTTGACATCAACCCCTTCTACTGGAGCTACCCCATTATCAACGGTCAAATTGTCATTTTTAGGCGGTACCAACCCACAACCAGTAACCAATTTTGGTTTCCTATACTCCACGCTCTTTTGAAAATCCACCCCCTTTTGAGACTCCACCCCTTTTGAACAACCACACCTAAAGGGGGTACTTTAACAAAAAAAAACGCAACAGTCTTAGGACTCAGTTCACAACATCTCTTACCACCTCCCCGGGCACTCTGGGACAATACTGGTGCCCCCAGAGCATTCACAGAATGGTCCACTGCCGCCATTCTATACGGTGCCAACAACTCCTGCCGTTCCTGCACCATGTCCTGTAGACGTTTCTCAAATACCTGCTGCGGTTTTAACCGGCACTTTTATCACTCAACAGCTTCAGTTTCATTTGCTGCTCTGTTCACAGCCATCGCGGTACACTATTCACACTAGACACTTCACACCGCTCTCCCCGGAAAATTTTCGTGGCCCCGCCGAGACACAGGAAACCAGGTTTGAGTGCGAGGACAATTTTCATAACCCCGCCGAGTTACAGCCAGATGCTTTAATTTTCGTGACCCCGCCGAGCCACAGCAAACCAGGTTTGAGTGCTAGGACAATTTTCGGAACCCCGTCGAGTTACAGCAAGATACTTTAATCTTCGTGACCCCGCCGAGCCACAGCAAGATACTTGTATCCACACTCGTCGTCCTGTGCCATTGCCCCTAGCAACCGGGCTGCAGTTGCCCCTAGCAACCGGGCTACAGTTGCCCCTAACAACCGGGCTACAGTTGTCCGCATTCTCCAACCACATGTAAGGCAGCGCTATTCATCATGCTGAGGGGCACTCGCTTCACAGGGTCAATTAAAGCACACATGCAACGTCTTTCCGGTTTTTCACAATCCAGCAGTTTATTATTTATCATAAACCGCTCATAACCGAGTCCATCTCAGTGGCTCGCCGACATATTACACATATGCTGTCCAAGAGCCTTTCCAGTGACAGATATGTCCACTTGGCTCCAGATACAGCCTTTAGCAAGGTAACAATATAAATGTCCACATCAAGCAGCGGTTTTACCTTTGCCGGGTTTTAGCTGCCTCTCTCAGCCTCTGCCTTTCAGGCTTCACCAGGCTTCACCAGGCCTCTCTAGGCCTCACTAAGCCTCTCCAGGCTAATGGTGTCCCACACACAGGGAACAGGCCTCACGCCTTTCTCACTCCTGTTTCAAAAGCACCAGGATTTATATATCCTTCAGTGCATACAGGACCTGCAATGATGTCACAGTCAGGTGATCAGTCCTTCAGTGCACACAGGACCTGCAATGATGTCACAATCATGTGATCAGTCCTTCTAAGGGAGAGGTACATGGTCAGCCAGATCACACTGGACCATTACAGCAATGCCGCAAGCCGCTGCATTACAGTCCCTAAAACTAATATTTATCAAACATGTTTTACTAGAGCTAAAATACTACAAATTTCAAGGGCTAATAGGATCTAGCACTAATTAAAAATAACCTAAGGCCACGGCCTCACTATCGGTATTTGGTCAGTATTCAGTCAGTATTTTTTCTCAGGAGTGGGAGCCAAAACCAGGTGAGGAACAATCAGAGAAAAGGTATAATAGAAACATGTCACCAATTCTGCATTTATCACCCACTCCTGATAGTGTGGCTGTGGCCTTAGGCTGATGGAAGGAGTGCTCAGTGAAATACACAGTTGGACTGAAACATGCATCGACCTAGTGGGTGCACAGTGCCTTGTTGCTTCATGGCATTCAATATGCATTCTTTGTTGTATTTGAGTTTCTATATCTCTAATATGACATAGTGGATATGACCTGCAAATGCTGGATCCTGGCTGCTAAGGAATTAAATGACCAGCTGAGCCTGGAAGAAGATAGACTACTGTAACATGCAAAAAAACAGTGATATGGTCTACAATGTGGACTTCAAAGAGACAATGAAGACTGAGGAGGAACAGAAGGTATAACTTGAAATGTGCTTTGGGATAGCGGAGTAAATTTATGCCTACACTTTTTCTATTGCCAGGACTGGGACTAAAATTCAGCCCTGGCATTTAAAAGCACATAGGCCCATGCCAGTTTTGTCACCTTCCCCAGATTGGGGTTTCTATTACTTATATTACCCTGTCTCCAGGAAATCAAGGTTTACTATAAGACCTATATTTTCAAAAAATACCGCTATATAAGATTGAATAATAATACTAATGCAATAATAGTACTGTCATATAAAATAAATACCACAAGAACATAACCAAATATTACCAGCATATAACATAGTGCTAATACTATCATACTGGTCATTAACCAAAGCCAATGTATTAGGACTGACATTACCACCACACAGTGACTATATATTGGTAATATCAGTTTTTCACCAGTGATCTGCAGAACATATATTTGTGCACTGTATGTGTATACTGTATCAGTTCTCACCAGTGATATTCTCGATGACTATAGTCATTCATTCTCCCTTTTCTATTCCAATCAGCGTAGATCGCCATGACTTCTTCTTCCATCCATAACTCGTATGTACAAAATTTAACACAGAGTCATCTTTGGCTTACTGTTTTACCAAGACCCTCCTCACATTCCCCAGACTCTAAACAAACCATAGAGTGCTATAAGTAGTGCCCTAGACAGTAATTGTACCTTTCTTTTGTGCCCCACACAATAACGGTGCCCCTTTATGTTTCCCCACACAGTAATTATGTTCCCTCTGTACTTCTTTAAAGTAAAAATGCTCCTCTGAGCATACTTATAATCATAATTCTTCTGGACTCTTATAATAACAATGACCTTGCACCTTCTTCTAATAATACAAACACCATTCTGCTTTCTTATTATAAAAATAATGTTTCTTCTGCTCTCCCTATAATGTTAATTATTCCCAAGTGTGCCTTTTTACAATAATGCCCCTTAATTAAGCTTCATTATAACAATAACCCTGAACAGGGGCATACATAGAAATGACAGGACCCTATAGCAAAAGTCATGGCACATAGGCGCAGTCAGTCACAGAAAGACATACCTCCCAACTTTTTAAGATACGGAAAGGGATATGTATTGTGGCACTCAAACAGTTATTTTGTCCCTACAGAAGCCTCTTAGTTTTCTCACCCATTATGATACCCATTCTGTTGCCCTTATAGAGTATGATGTCCAAAAAAATAGCTCCATACAGAATGATGTTCCCATAGCCCCATTACAATATGATGATCCTCTTTGGCTTTCTATACAGTATAATGGTCCCCTCATACAGTATGATGGTCACGCACAGCCCTAATAACATATGATGGTCCCCCACAGTCCTCTATATAGTATGATGGTCCCACCACAAAGTATGATGGTCCCTCACAGCCCCAATAGAGTGTGATGATTCCCCACAGCCCCAATAGAATATCATGGTCCCCACAGTCTACATACAGAATGATAGTCCCCCACAGCCCCTCATATAATATGAAAGTCCACCCACAGCCTCAATACAGTATGATAGTCCTCCACAACCACCGATATAGTAATGTGGTCCTCTCACAGCCCCAATAAAGTATGATAGTCCTTCCACACAGTATTATAGTCACCACAGCCCTGGAAAAAAATACTTTAAACTCACGTAACGCAGCCACAGCCGTTGTCTCTTCTATCCTATCTAGCAGTGAACATGGGCAGCGTGATTTAGTGACATCATTGTGCTGACTGATGTTCCTAGTCTCCAGCAGGCCAGGTGTATCTTGTGGCCTTCTGGAGTAAGTGACAAAGCACGGTTGATAACAGTGCTGGCATCCTGAGAATGTTGATACTGTTAACACTGTTGCAATTGATGCGGCTCACGGCCAGAGTCGCCCACTGGATATGCCAGATTTGCCCGATGACCAGTCTGGCCCTGTCAGGACTGACAGTGTAAAGGAAGTCTAAACCCTCATGGGAAAGAGTAGCAGATCAAGGTATTGGTGATTGACATCAACTGAAAATATTTTGACCGGAAAAAATAATGTAAACGTTTTGTTGCAGACGGTTCAGAATTTCAACTCTCTTAAGTGGAGAGAGTGGATGGTTAGGTATGATTGGGGAACAGTGACCGATATAGATGGTGACTATTTCTCTGTAGTGTTATAGCATATTTTGTGATACATAAGCAACATTTAAAAGGATATGAATACGTATTATATAAATTAATAAACATGTCACAAATACCACATTGTGCACTATAATTCAATAAACAGAAAAAAATTAATGTTATCTAACCAAAATGTATTTTATAAGACGTAATAATACAGCTAATGCTTCAATAAATATGTGCAAGCAATATTTTCAATTATGGCAATGTTCTTTTCTGCAGTATGTGCTTATTTTTAGATGTGCTATCAGAATGGCCATTATACTGAAATGACGCACAAGAGCAAATGCACTTTATTTTCTGCACTTATTTTACACAATTTCATTTTTTATCAGTTTGATTTTTTAATTTACTCATATATGTGAGCAGGGATAATTTAATGCTATTGTGTCCCCATTTCTAGCAGGGTTCTGTTGATTTAATCTTATTCATCTGGTTAAAGTAAACACAATTATATCAATTGCATTGCTTTTCTGTAACTCCGATGAATATATATCTACGTGAATTATCAGCCTCTCAGGTTTTTGTACACCAAGTACATATGATATTCGGCGCACTCATTAAATGAACTCAATACAAAATTCAAATACCAAAGTAATTACTATAAAAAGTGGAATAGAAAGGAGTTTCAAATCTTGAAAATATCAAATAATTGATTATATTATTCAATCATTACTTAGTATATAAGTGAATGTACATGAAATGCACAAATAGCCCATTATTATTGACTTTTCAATGTGTACATTTGCAAAGAAAATTATTCAACCTTCATTGTAAATTAGATTTATTATCAAAATTTAAACATTTTCTGCTGTTAACAATAAACCAAAACAAGAACAATTTAAATAACTCAGCACCTAAGCTGAGTGCATATGACAAGATTCAAACTTACCAAATTGCGCAGATTTTACCTGGAAATTTGATTTGCAATGAATTTATTCTATGTGAATTAAATGTCTCTTAGTATGCTTTGGGGATTATAGAGACCCCAGAGCAGAATAAATGTAAGAGGTTGTAAGATGGCCCCTGGACATGTCCTTGAAGGGAGATATGTATCACTAAGGTTGGTATCTTCAGTGATGTAAAACCAGGAAAGCATGCTTCAGCACACATAGTGCTGAGATGGTTAACAGGCCGTATCAGGGCCGGTTTTTACGAGCAGTCATAAGAGATGAGTGGGATTAGCTGCTCACATATCCCCACCCCAGGGTGTGTATATAAAATGGAGACTGAGTGTCTCATTCAGTATCTGTGGCTGAAGGTGTGGAGACCTCCAGCGTGTCTGTGCAAAAATACACTGGCTGGGAGCGGACGAACCCACAGTACTATATGGACTGTTTATTTTCCTGTTTTGTTACTTTGTGCCAGAGAAGACTGTATTTTGTTTTCTTTGAAAGTGCGGTTTATGAAGCCTGAATAAACCTGCCTTGGACATTTTAAAGAGACAGTGTCCTGTGCCTACCTCTAATGCAGCTGAGTGAGTATAAAACCCTACAATTGGTGATCGAAGCAAGGGTACGAATCCCAAGGGGTAGTGTGACTACTACAGGAAACCGTTTATGTCCTGGGTGAAGGCCGTCAACCAGTCAGGGACGTCCGGCAGCATGGAGGAGCTGATAAAGCAACTCGTGCAGGCTAATCTTCAGCAGCATCAACAGCAGCAGCAGTGGCATCAGCAGCAGCAGGCGCAGCAGCAGCAGTGGAAACAGCAGCAGCAGCTGCAACAACTGCAGCACAAGCAGCAGATGGAGCTCCTAGCCAAGGTGATCCATGGCAGGGAAACCGCCCCACCCACAACTGCCGGTGATGAGTGCTATGATCTGCAACAAGTACTAAGGAAAGAAAGGGGAAAGCTATCCCTACAGTAAGACTAAGCTGAATCCCTACGATGTAGCGGGCTGCCTGTTCCTTGCGAACAGACCCGCCTTAGTCCTTGGCTAGTCTGAACGAAGACCTATAGCATAAAGGAAGGGGTCCCTAAAAGAACTAAGGACTGGAACAAAAATGGGACACCTACTGAACAGAGAAGGTTGTTGCAGAACACAAAAAGATAAACTGACAAAAAGGTACTAGAGGTCACCAGAAGGACCAAGCAAACTGACAGAAATAGGCACAGAAGCATCTGGCTAGCAAAACAGTCAAACAACACTGAAGTCCAGAACAGCCAAAAGGGCGGAGCTGGATTATAGAGGCAGATGGTCACGTGACCGCAAAACACAAGATGGAAAAAACAAACAGGAGGGTTCTAACAGTACCCCCTCTTTTATGAGGATCCTCTGGATCCTCCAGGCCCAGGCCTATCCGGAAACCTCTTGTGGAAAGCTCTAACAAGCCTAGGAGCAGAGACATCATCCACCCTTACCCAGGAGTTATCTTCGGGACCGAAACCCTTCCAGGAGACGAGATACTGTAATCTCCCTCTATGCCATCTAGAATTCAAGATACGAGAAATTTCATATTGGCCGTCTTCCACCACAGGAGGAACTGTGACAGTGGCATCCCTATCTGATACATCAGCCTTTTTCAACAAGGAAATATGAAACACAGGATTAATCTTCCAGGAAGTAGGAACATCCAACCTAACCCAGACAGGTTAACAACCTGAAGCACTTTAAATGGACCCACAAACTTGCAACCTTGTTAGCCTCTTGAAGGTTGCAACGTACATTAGTCCAAACTGTCTCCAAATCAACGGAAAAATTCTCCTCCTCCGGCGCCGCAGACCCCAATTTGGAGAAAGAACCAAAAGACGGATGTCTCCCAGTACAACAAAAAAAGGACAACACTCAGCTGAGGATGATTGTTAAGAGCAAATTCTGCGAGAGGCAGATACTTAGACCACACCTCTTGATTGTCCTCCACAAAACAACGCAAAAACTGTTCTACATCCTGGTTCTTTCTTTCAGTCTGTCCTTTAGACTCAGGATGATACCCAGATGAAAATGACAAATGGACTTTCAACCTGTCACAGAAAGCACGCCAAAAGCGAGCCACAAACTGAGGTCCTCTATCAGAAACAATATCCGTGGGAACGCCATGAAGATTGACAATCTCCTTAACAAACGCCTTAGCGAGTGTCTTGGCGCAGGGCAACTTAATGAATGGAACCAAATGAAATATCTTACTAAAACGGTCCACGACCACCCAGGTGACAGTAAAACCCTTGGACACAGGCAGATCAGTAATAAAATCCATTGTGAGATGCGTCCAAGGCGCACTAGGAAGCTCCAGAGGGCAAATCAACTCCGCAGCAGGAGTATGTGAAGCCTTTGACCTAGCACACACAGTACATTGACACACCCACTTGATGACTTCTTTCTGCCATCCAGGCCACCAAAAACTGCGACTGATAAGTCTCTTTGTCTCAGACCTGCCAACCGAGACTCATGACACTCCACAAACAAAACTCTCCTAAAGGTTCTAGGCACGAACAACCTCCCATGGGGAGTGTTAGATGGAGCATCATCTTGAGCTTTCAGAATCCCATTCTCCAAAATGGAGTCCAATGCCGCCACCACAACTCCTTTCTGTAAAATGCTCTCCTCCTCCTCGGCACCGACCGTAGGAGAAAAGCTGCGAGATAAAGCATTGGCTTTAACATTCTTAGTACCAGGGATATAGGTAACAGAAAAATGAAACTGAGAAAAAAAAAGTGCCCACCTAGCTTGACGGGCATTCAAGCGCTTGGCAGCATCCAGATAGATCAAATTCTTATGATCTGTAAAAACCTGAATAGGAAATCTAGCGCCTTCCAAAAAATTACGCCAATGTTCAAATGCGAGTTTAATAGCCAGCAACTCCCGATTTCTAACATCATAATTCAGTTCGGTTTCCGAAAAATTTTTCGCAAAGAAGGCACAAGAATGTACTCCATCCCTGTTCTCCTGAGACAAAACTGCTCCGACCCCACCGATGAAGCATCGACCTCGACCAAAAAAGGCTTGGTCTCATCAGGCTGCATAAGGATAGGGGCAGAACTGAACCTCTCTTTGAGATACTTAAACGCTTCAATGGCCTCAGTATTCCCCTGGACCGTATTCACACCTTTCCTGGTGAGATCGGTTAGAGGCTTAACAATTACAGAAAAATTCTTAATGAATTTCCTGTAATAATTGGCAAAACCCAAAAATCTCTGTATAGATTTCAAACCAATAGGCCTTGGCAATTCCTGCACAGCCTGAACCTTCACCGGGTCCATCTCAAAGCCCTTGCTGGAGACAATGTAGCCCAAAAAACTAATTTTCTGCACAGCGAACTCACATTTCTCCAGCTTAACAAAGAGTGAATTATCACTCAATAACTGCAAAACTTCACGTACACTCTGCCAATGGGACTCCAGATCAGGCGAATAAATCAAAATGTCATCTAAATACACAACCACATTCTTACCAATCAAAGGTCTCAGGATGTCATTAATAAGGTTCTGAAAAAATGCAGGTGCATTGGTAAGACCAAAAGGCATCACCAGATTCTCAAAATGACCTACCACAGTGTTAAAAGCAGTTTTCCATTCATCACCCTCCTTCACTCGTAGCAAATTGATCTCCGGGGGGTATACAATCTTAGAGAACCACTTGGCCCCCACTAACTGGTTAAACAAGTCAGCAATTAACGGTAATGGGTGGGAATTGCGTATGGCAATCTTATTAATTTCACGAAAATCCAGACATGGACGTAAACCCCCGTCCTTTCTTTTTAACAAAGAAAAAGCCAACTGCCACAGGCGACTTAGAAGGTCTAATGTGACCAGAAGCCAGTCTAGTCTGTATGTACTCCTCCAAAGCCTTTCTTTCAGGGATAGTCAGATTAAAAAAGCGACTCTTGGGAAGAGTAGCTCCCGGAACAAACTCAATGGCGCAATCATAATCCCTATGAGGAGGTAAAACTTACGACTCCTCCTCCGAAAAAAAAACTCCAAAAATCTTGAATAGGTACAGGTAATTCCCCTTTTTTCACAGCCGCAACGTGACCATTGCAACATTTATCATAGCATTTCGGACTCCAAGACTTTATCATATTAGTAGACCAGTCCAGCAAAGGATTGTGCAGTTTTAACCAAGGCAATCCTAAAACAACCGGAGTGAGTAAATTATTTAATGCAACCAAGTCCAAAATTTCTTGGTGAAGTCCATTGATAGTGAGGGGAAATGCAGCAACCTTGTGAGTAATACATTTCAAGGGAGTGTTATCAATTGCAATCACAGAAATAGGTGATGACAAAGGTTTGGATTTCAATTTAAGTTTTTCCAAAAATCCTTTATCAATCACATTAAGTGTTGATCCACAATCCACAAATACCTGAAATTCAATCAAATTTTCCTGCAAAGTAGTACTCCCTGAAAGAGATACTCCTGCAGAGCGTAAACAAGATATACGGCCGGACCTGACCTATCCTTTTTCTTTACTTAAACAAAGCTCACAATACTTAATCAAATGGTCAGCTTTACCACAATAAAGACACAATCCCTCAGCGAACCTCCGGTCGCTTTCCTGAGAGCGGAGCGACATCGCCCCTACCCCCATCGGTTCTCCGCCATCTAAGCAGATTTTCTGGGGACTAGGACCTGGCATTACAGGAGTTGTTACCTCATTCTGCCTAGATCTCAGCCTCCTATCCACACTAACAGCTAATTGCATGGCATCCTGCAGCGTCTCAGGTGCGGGGTATACAATTAGCAAATCCTTAACCCTTTCACTCAGACCAGCAAGAAATAGACATTTCAGAGCAGGATCATTCCATTTGACTTCTGAAGCCCACCTTCTAAAGTGTGTGCAATAATTTTTGACATCACCTGACCCCTGATTCAAACGCCTGAGTTCTGCCTCAGCAGATGAGATTCGATCAGGATCGTCATATAATAGACCCATAGCAGAAAAAAATTCTTCTACCGACCTTAAGCATAGATCATTAGGTTGGAGAGAAAAGGCCCACCCTTGTGGTTCATTGCGCAAAAGTGACATAATAAAACCAATGCGCTGTGATTCATTCCCAGAGGACCTTGGTCTCAAACGAAAATATAACAAACAAGCATTTTTAAAGGAAAAAAAAATCTTGCTGTTTTCCATAAAAAAAAATCATGCAGTCCTACTTTGGGTTCCACAAAATGCGCTCCAGAACAGCTACTCACGTGTTGCTGGAGCTCGGCCACCTCCAGAGACAATCCCTGCAAGCATTGAGCCAAATCCTGGACGGAAGCCATACTGATCCCCGAATTTCTTTCCTTTTAGTTTTTTTGGGCTGGACTTACTGCTATGGTCTGCAACATGTACTAAGGAAAGAAAGGGGAAAGCTATCCCAACAGTAAGACTAAGCTGAATCCCTACGATGTAGCGGGCTGCCTGTTCCTTGCGAACAAACCCGCCTTAGTCCTCGACTAGTCTGAACGAAGACCTATAGCATAAAGGAAGGGGTCCCTAAAAGAACTAAGGACTGGAACAAAAATGGGACACCTCCTGAACAGAGAAGGTTGTTGCAGAACACAAAAAGATAAACTGACAAAAAGGTACTAGAGGTCCCAGAAGGACCAAGCAAACTGACAGAAATGGGCACAGAAGCACCTGGCTAACAAAACAGTCAAACAACACTGAAGTCCAACACAAAAGGGCAGAGCTGGAATATATAGGCAGATGGTCACTTGACCTCAAAACACAAGATGGAAAAGACAAACAGGAGGGTTCTAACAATGACTCTCACGTGAGGAAGAAGTTAAGAAGAGCATTACAAAAGATAACCCCTGGTGATGACGTCAAGGAATCTTGACGGTCTTTGAGAGGGTGCCAGGGCGGGAGAAATTGCCTCCGGAGAAGTGGGCAGAGGTTTTGGCGCCATACTTTATAGGCGAGCCGCAGAAAGCCTATTATGACTTGGCCTTGCAGGACACAAAAGAGTACGCAAAATTAAAAAGAGAGATATTGGCGCACTTGGGACTTACTCTGAGTGTCAGGGCGCAACGGGTGCACCACTGGGCCTATTGCAGTGACAAACCTCCCTGTTCCAAAATGTTCTACCTCCTACACCTGGTCAAAAAGTGGTTGCAACCTGAATCTTCCTCCCCAGCACAGATGGTGGAGAGGGTCGTCATAGACAGGTTCATACACTCCCTTCCGAGGTTGGTGCAATCCTGGTTTGCCCAGGGAGATCCCAGTAATGCCGATAAATGGTGGGGTTGGTGGAAAGGTACCAGGCGGTTGAGAGTTCCTTGGGAAAACAAGGGGTCATAGACCCTCTAGGTTCTCAAAAGGGGGCGGACACCCAAAAGAGGGGAGCAAGAGCCACACCTGGGAGGCGTCCTAGTGCTCAGGAGGGGTCTGAGTTGCTGCCAAAGGTCCCACTCCATAGCATAGTATGTTGGAGATGTCACACCCCAGGTCACAGAGCGCCCATTGCCCCATGACCAACGAACCAATGGAATGAAGCGCAGGACGGTGCTGTTCATACTTTGCATATCCAGCCTGCAGTGCTGTTCCTCAACCAGGTGAGGGACCGCTGGCATGCCTCATATCAGTAAATGGAGCGCAAGTGACTTCTCTGTTATACTCGGGGAGTTCGGTACCCTAGTGAGGGCCACAGTTCCTCATCGGCTGGTTTTGGGAAAAAGGGTCAATGTCCGTTGTATCCATGGGGACGCTAAGGACTACCCTGTGGCCCGAGTGGTCATAGACTCAAACTGTGGTGTCGAGTCCTATGAAATGGGCATAGTCAAGGACCTGTTGCACCCTGTTATAATAATGCAGGACTTTGCCTTGTTTTGGGACTTGTTGGAGAAAGGGAGGAAGCCAGGTTGTCCGAACAACTACCAGGCCGCTCCTGAAGAAACCTCATCACAGGCCGCCACTGACGGGTTTCCTTTTTGTGTGCTTGTTGGGGATGAGGATGAGGCAGCATCCCCAGAGACCAACATCCCTGAGCTGGAGGTGTCTGGGCAAAACTATGGAACCACCCAGCTCAGAGACTTGACTTTAAAAGGGGCATTTGATAATGTCACTGTCTTGAATGGTGTTGCTCAAGAGTCGGGGGCTGACACCCAATATCCGTACTTTGTTGTAAATGGGGAGTTACTATATCGGGTCATCAAGCTCAGAGGGGAAGTAATGGAGCAGTTACTGGTTCCAGGGCTGTACAGACGCAGGGCGTTAGATATGGCCCATGCACATGTGTTGGGTGGTCATCTGGGGGTACAGAAAACCCAGGAAAGGATCCTCCAGAGGTTTTATTGGCCCGGTTGTCACCAAGAAATTGTAAATTTTTGTAGGTCATGTCCCACCTGCCAGCTGACCTCTCCGGTGGCTCACTTCCGTAGCCCCTAAGTGCCATTGCCAATCATTGAGGTGCGATTTGATCGCAAAGCCATGGATATAGTGAGACCCCTGGTCAAGTCCACCAGAGGACAGAAGTATATCCTGGTGGTACTGGGCTATGGCTAAGTGGTCTCCAGAAACCTAGACGGCCTTCCAGGAACTCAAGCAAGCCCTGTGTAAACAGCTGGTGTTGGTGGCACCGGATTTCTCTAAGGAGCTTGTGGTCCAGACGGACTCGTCAGATGGGCTGGGTGTGGTCCTTTCACAAGAGATGAAAGGCAAAGAGCACCCCATAATGTATTTAAGCCGGAAGCTGATGTCTTGTGAGAGAAATTACTCCATAGTGGAGATGGAATGTTTGGCGATCAAGTGGGCGCTAGACACCCTAAGATACTACCTCTTAGTTCAGGCTGGAGTCAGGCCATGCTCCACTAAGGTGGATGAGCGAGAAGAAGGCGAACAATGGTTGAGTTACCAGGTGGCTCCTAGCTCTTCAAGAGTTCAGCTTCCAGGTAGAACATAGGCCTGGGAAACTGCATGGCAAAGCAGACGCATTGTCAAGTGTCCACTGTATGTTAACGGAAGGTGCCAAGCCCCCCTACTTTTGGCAGATGGGGGGGTATGTAAGATGACCGCCGGACATGTCCTTGAGGGGAGATATGTATCGCTGAGGTTGCTAGCTTCAGTGATGGAAAACCGGGAAAGCATGCTCCAGCACACATAATGCTGAGATAGTTGATAGGGCGTATCAGGACCGGTTTTTAGGAGCAGTCATAAGAGACGGGTAGGATAAAACGCTGCTCACATATCTCCACCCCAGGGTGTGTGTATAAAATGGAGACCAAGTGTCTCATTCAGTGTCTGTGGCTGGAGCTGTGGAGACCTCCAGCATGTCTGTGCCTACCTCTAACGCGGCTGAGTGAGTACAAAACCCTACAAGGTTGAAAAAAAAGCAACCTAATACTCACCTCACCTCAGCTGCTCACTATAGGTCCTTGGTGCCTCTCCTTATTGCCGCCACACATTAAAACCCTACGCATCTTGACACTATGCCTGGACTTTCAACTGCAACCAGGCTAAGGGACACCATTAGAAAAGAAGCAAAGTTGAAGGTACATAGAAATTCAGCACTTAGACACGAACTGACCAAGCTGTAGCTGAACATGGAGGGAATCAGACCATGGAACAAAAGGTTACCAGATCCAACCCCAAGGCATAACAGACACACAAGAAACACTGATGGTAACTGACTGTAGGGTTTTACTCACTCAGCGGCGTTTGAGATTTGTAATTTGAGGAAGCGGTTTCTTAAAAAATGTCCAAGGCAGGTTTATTATACCGTCATAAACGGCACTTTAGAAGTAAACACAACACAGCCTTGTCCAGCACAGAGTAGCAAAACAGAAAATAAATAGTCCATACAGTAATGCGGGTTCGCCCGCTCACGGTCAGTGTCCTCCACACCTTCAGCCCCAGACACTGAATGATACACTTGGTCTCCATTTTATTTACAAAACCATGCCCCTGGGGGGTGGGGATATGTGAGCAGCCATTCCCTCCCATCTTTTCTGACTGCTTGTAAAACACAGCCCTGCTATGCCCTATTAACCCTCTCAGCACTATACGTGATGGAGCATTCTTTTCCCGCGTTTACATCACCAAAGCTACCGGCCTCGATGATACATATGTCCCCTCAAGGAGCTGTCCGGCTGCCATATTACACTGGAACACTGAACAAAAACTAATGAAAAAAGCACTGACGCAATCACTGATGAAAATTGGTACACAAAAAAAGTGGATGTCTGAATGAGGTCTAAGAATTTTGCCAACTCATCTAATTGAACAGGATAAAAGCCACTGACTTGATACTCTTTTTAATGTATAAAGGTGGGGAGGCATAGTGTCAGATTTTGGAGTGATAACCTACTACAGATAAAAAATAGGGTTCTGCAAAGCTGCATTTATGAGATCCACTGGCGAAGGCCCTATAGAGGGGAGGAATGAGGGGGTGCAGCCTTTACACAAAGGAATTAGCTAACTAAAGTCTATATGGATGAGAACTCACAGCATCATCCAGGGTTAACTGATGCTGTTCTGATGCTTAAGTCTTTGCTTCCACTTTGTCAGGAGATGTAATTATTAATATGAAGCACAGTGCAATTAAATGTGAGTTTAATTGAAATTGGAAATCTGTTTCCTGGATCTGAATTACATTTAGGGTGCACCATACAACATCAGCCAGGGAACAGTTTGGCCACCCACCACCATTGTGGAATCAGGTGCATATGACTTTACCTAGTAGTACCACATCTTTGCCCTGACTCTCCAACACACACAACATTGGTACATGTATACAGGTGCCTCTCAATAAATTAGAATATCATCAAAAAGTGGAACTCATATATTATATAGAGTCATTACAAACAGAGTGATCTATTTCAAGCGTTTATTTCTGTTAATGTTGATGATTATGGCTTACAGCCAATGAAAACCCAAAAGTCATTATCTCAGTAAATTAGAATACTTTATAACAGCAGCTTGAAAAATGTTTTTAAAATCCGAAATGTATGCCTACTGAAATGTATGTTCAGTAAATGCACTCAATACTTGGTCGGGGCTCCTTTTGCATCAATTACTACATCAATGCGGCGTGGCATGGAGGAAATCAGCCTGTGACACTGCTGAGGTGTTATGGAAGCCGAGGTTGCTTTGATGGCAGCCTTCAACTCATCCGTATTGTTGGGTCTGGTGTCTCTCGTCTTCCTCTTGACAATACCCCATAGATTCTCTATTGGGTTAAGGTCAGGCGAGTTTGCTGGCCAATCAAGCACAGGGATACTTTTGTTTTTAAATCAGGTATTGGTACTTTTAGCAGTGTGGACAGATGCCAAGTTCTGCTGGAGAATGAAATTTCCATCTCCAAAAAGCTTGTCAGCAGAGGGAAGCATGAAGTGCTCTAAAATTTAATGGTGGACAGCTGCACTGACTTTGGTCTTGAAAAAAACAAAGTGGACCTACACCAGCAGGTGACATGGCTCCCCAAACCATCACTGATTGTGGAAACTTCACACTAGACCTCAAACAGCTTGGATTGTGTGCCTCTCCACTCTTCCTCCAGACTCTGGGACCTTGATTTCCAAATGAAAATTGGAACTCTGGGACCTTGTGGAGTGTGTCAATGACTGCCTTCTGGACATCTGTCAAGTCAGCAGTCTTCCCCATGATTGGGGAGCCTACTGAAACAGACTAAGGGACCTTTTTAAATGTGTGAGAAGCCTTTCCAGATTTTTTTTGTTAAATATTCTAATTTACTAAGATAATGACGTTTGTGTTTTCATTGGCTGTAAGCCATAATCATCAACATTAACAGTAATAAGTGCTTGAAATAGATCACTCTGTCTGTAATGACTCTATATAACATATGAGTTTCACTTTTTGTATTGAAGAACTGAAATAAATTAACTTTTTGATGATATTCTAATTTAGTGAGATGAACCTGTAAATGTGATATAATTTTCTCATGAACAAGTCATACATACAGTATATGAAGTCAAAAATCATTATTACCCAAGTCAAAAAATCAGAGTGGTGATTTCCAACGACAAAGAAAAATCGCACCCATTCAGTAAGTTTCATAGTGTTCTTTCATTTCGGTATAGTGCCAATTCACACAATTTCTATAAAAGTAACATGTAAATGTTAATTGGGTTTTGGGACATTTAGAAAAAAGATAAGGAGGAAACATGTAAATTAGAGTATTGTGCCTCTTCCAAAGATTGGGACATATTTAGCTTTAAAAGGTAATCTCATCATTTAGAAGGGCCATGTGCATACCTGGACAAAATTGTTGGTACCCTTCTGTTAAAGTAAGAAAAACCCACAATGGTCACTAAAATAATCTGAAACTGACAAATGTAACTTTCAATTTAGGCCTCATTCACACGTCCACATTTAAACACGTACACATAAAAATCTGGTACCAGACATATCAGTGTTTTGTATTAGTGAGTCATTCATGTGTCAGTTTTTACCATTAGTGTGTCATCAGTGTTTTTCATGAATTGATAAAGAAAGAAATAAATGACAAACCCTGGCAGAATTTTTCCTTTCTTGGGCTTGTTTCAGAGAATATGAATGATAGCAAAAAAACTTTTTCTCCACTCATGGTGATTGGTTGGGTGAAGTAATTTATTGTCAAACTACTGTGTTTTCTCTTTTTAAATCTTAATGACAACGAAAAACATCCAAATGACCCTGATCAAAAGTTTACATTCCCCATTTCTTAATACCGTGTATTGCCCCCTCTAACATCAATGACAGCGTGAAGTCTTTTGTGGTAGTTATGGATGAGGTTCTTTAATTTCTCAGATGGTAAAGCTGCCCATTCTTCTTGGCAAAAAGCATCCAGTTCCTGTAAATTCCTCGGCTGTCTAGCATGAACTGCGCGCTGGAGATCTCCCCAGAGTGGCTCAATGATATTGAGGTCAGGAGACTGAGATGGCAACATCAGAACCTTCACTTTGTTCTGCTGCATCCAATGACTGGTCGACTTGGCCTTTTGGATCGTTGTCATGTTGGAACGTCCAAGTACATCCCATGCGCAGCTTCCAGGCTGAGGAGTGCAAATTTGCCTCCAGTATTTGCTGATAACGTGCTGCATTCATCTTTCCTTCAACTTTTACCAAGTTTCCTGTGCCTTTGTAGCTCACACATCCCCAAAACATCAGCGATCCACCTCCGTGCTTTACTGTAGGAATGGTGTTCCTTTCATCATAGACCTTGTTGACGTCTCTCCAAATGGTTGTGGCCAAAAAGTTAAATTTTGGTCTCATCACTCCAAATTACCTTGTACCAGAAGTTTTGAGGCTTGTCTCTGTGCTGTTTGGAGTATTGTAGGCGAGATACTGTGTGGTATTTAAGCAGTAATGGCTTTCTTCTGGCAACTTGACCATGCAGCCCATTTTTCTTCAAGTGCCTCCTTGTTGTGCATCTTGAAACAGCCACACCACTAGTTTTCAGAGAGTCCTGAATTTCAGCTGATGTTATTTGTTGGTTTTTCTTTGCATCCCAAACAATTTTCCTGGCACTTGTGGCCGAAATTTTTGTCGGTCTACCTGACCATGGTTTGGTTTTTACAGAGCCCCTGATTTTCCATTTGTTAATCACAGTTTGAACACTGCTGACTGGCATTATCAATTCCCTGGATATTATTTTGTATCCCTTTCCTGTGTTATACAGTTCAACTAGCTTTTCCTGTAGATCAGTTGACAATTCTTTTGCTTTCCCCATGACTCACAATCCAGAAATGTCAGTGGCTGGGTGAAAGATGCAAGAGTCTGTCTTGATCCCAGAAACTTACTCAGCTTTTATGCATATACACTGATTACAAGCAAACAGGTCACAGGTGAGGATGTTACCTTTAGTAGCCATTCAAACCCATTTGTGTCAAATTCTGTGCATGTTATCAGGCCAAAATCACCAGGGTATGTGAACTTTTGATCAGGGTCATTTGGATGTTTTTGGTTGTCATTAAGATTTAAAAAGACAAAACACAATAGTTTGACAATAAATGGCTTCACCCAACCAATAACCATGAGTGGAGAAAAAGGTTTTTTTATTATCATTCATATTCTCTGAAACATGGCCAACAAAGGAAAAATTCTGCTGGGGTATGTAACCTTTTGAGCACAGCTGTATGTACAGCATGCGGATGGCACATGGATGCTTTTTCACGGATGCATACTCTTGTATAGGCCCTTGTCATCCGTGATATCAGAAAAAACAGACTAGTCTTTGCGTGTTTTGCATGGACACACGGTCCGTTAAAAAGCATAGACATGTGAATAGCATCATAGATTATAATGGGTACGTGTTGCATCCATGAAAAATATCAGATAAGACAAATACATGCAACATGGACGTCTGAATGAGCACTTAAATGTTTTAAACTCAAGTAATATAAATCAGACATTTCTTCTGCATTGTGAATCAGTTTCAAGTTCTTTCAGTTTTTTTTGTATTACTTTAACAGAAGGGTGCAAACAGTTTTCTCATTTATGGGATATTTCAGGCACTGCTGACCGCTGCAACCAATCACAAGCGTCAGAGATCAGATGACTGAATAACAGGGACATTCTCACTTCTTATCCCAGTGCAGACTCACAGAGTGTCTTGCCCTGAATTCACGGTGCTTAGAGCAAATGAATATGATTGACTTTATTATTTTTAAGCCATCCATGCCCCATTTTTGAAATACATAAGTCATTGTACCTACGTACAGTATGTGTCTGCTTTGTAATCTGGATGGATTTTAACTCTGTTTAAATAAAGAATTAAGTGGCTTTTACCCTGTTTTTTTAACTCTGTCTGCATTGATTTTCCTTCTTGCCAACAAGCATTACTGGGAAGTGCAGCCCATGCCATAGATTCAGAAGCTGCCTATATTTTAAGCTGGCAATACTCTTACATTGTTTTTTATGCCCATTTGACAGCTCTTTCAACTTAAAGAGAAATAAACTTTTAAGTAACTTTGTAAAAAGATTGTCCCGTATGTGTACATGAGGAAAAATAATTCTTCTGGGAATTACATGAATTGTATCCTCCATTTCTCACTACATTTACCTTCTTCATGCTCTGTCTCTAATTTGCAATTGACTCTGAGCAGGTGGGTGAGAGGCTGCCACGATGTCTTTGATAAACTAAACACACATAAAAATGGACTCTGGACTCCTTGTATTTGTTCCTTTTGTAGCACATAGACAGAAGCAGCAGGAGCAAGGAGGACAATATACAAAAGTATTGAGGATTTTAGCTGTGAATCAAGCTCTAGTGAGAGATAAATCACTTGCAATATATCACAGATCAATCATTTCAAAGTCACACTGACTATACAGGTACAGCACCTCCCTTTCACTTGAATATTTGAATTATTATTCACAGACTGAGACTTCCACTCACGTTTTCAATTTATTCAGCACTGCAATAGTGCACCACAATCAGATTTAGTCTTTTTTCTAACCCTATGTGTAATGAGCTCTGCTCTCTGACTTCCTATTCTAAGGCTGTAAAATTCTAAAAAAAGTGTTGCTTGGCTGGCTCTCATCTTTCATGCTGGCTATGATAGTCCCCCTGTGGCTGTGCTAGACCATAAAGTGATAGCTGCAAGGCATCATGTGGAAGCCCGCCCGGTGTGCCTGACTTCATTAGCCTGCTCTTTGGTTTCTATAGTCTTCAGCAATGTTTGCATTTCTTTCTTTTTTTTGTGATCCTTGAATATCGAATAGAAAATTTTTTCGAATTTGAAGGAACCTGAGAATTTCAGGAGACTGGTCTGAAAATTCCAAGTCGAATCGCAGCACCTCAATCCACTCATCTCAAGTTAGCAGGCTGCTTACACTCAAGAGTAGAAAATGGTGCAGGCGAAGATATCAGGCCATTCATTTAAATGAAAAATTAGGGTTGCATTTATAGGCTTGGAGATCACCAATCTTAAAAGCTCATTCACTACTGCAATCTCTCCTTTGGCTACAAAATCCCCATTAGACACTCTCTTATTAATGTAGTAGTGTTAAACTTCTTCTAGTGGCCATAGGTTTCAAATAATACAAAAATAAATACCACCATTAATTTGGTATTACTGTGTGTCTGTGTGCAGAGAAATGCATTGTCAGAGTTGGTGTTATAAGTCTACTACAGAGAATATACGCTTTGCAGCGACTATTCTTTTTGTTCTGAATTCATGTCACTTTCTTTTATACGCAGTCTTGTACAGAGCAGGTAATATTATAAAGGAGAACACACTGTGACAATTTTCTCTAGCCTCATTTGGTCAGGGTTCGAAAACCTTTTGTAATTCCAACAGAGTTCTTTTTCTCATTTTTATTTCAGTTCAGCTTCCGGCATTTGATATTCTAGAAGCGAGCAAAGTGTGACAACTTTTTAAGTTGATTATTTTACAGAAGGAGGATCTAGGAAAAGTAAGCTTTGTAAACTTCAGAGTGGTGCCAGTCACACTACACTTTCATGTGTATTAAGATTAGATAGTTGGGGTCTCTTTAGGGCATGAAGATAGGAAATGTGGAGACAAAGCGAAAACTGGTAGGAGCAAAATATGTAAAAAAAGAAGTGAAATTGCGGTAGCGGTGAATTTGTGTAGTTAAAGAGTTTATTAGTATATGCAAAGAATTGTAGTATAGAAAGAAAAATGCTCGTTTCTGTACTTATCAAAAATATCTTTCCTCCGGGCTATTGCACCGTCTGGTCAGGTTTAGACGACCAATGTAAAAATTGATCAATCACATCCAAAAATTGTGGATATGACTGGCTTTGCATTAAGTTCAGTATCATAGTCCGCATTGTGGTTGAGTGTTAGGAGCTGCCTGCCATTTCATGAACTACTTTGGTCCATACAAAACAGTACATGCTGTGATTTTTCATAGGACCATGTCAAAAATTGCTTTTTTGCACGTGTACATGTTAATACTGGTGAACAGTGTGTTGCAGTCCTTTGTGCAACACCTTATCAAGGCCTAACTTTTCAGAAGCTCACACTTAAAAACAATCAACTACTATATACAAATGTCAGCACCTCATCAAGGTCTCATGTTACTCAGAACACAGCTGCTGAGCTATGTGAGAGGAGTCCATCTGTTATTCGGTATTATATTCCCTAAGACTACTCAATTTAAAATTCAGTTTTTCAGTATAAAATCTTTTTTTATAGTGTCCTACATTTCACTCTACAGTTTATGAAGAGGATAGAGATCTGCAAACATACTGACAGTTCTACAGTTTTATGGAAGATCAGAAGATTAATCACATAATTGAGGCTGAGAGACCATGAGGTGCTCACTCAGGACACTGGCCAGGAAATTCTGAAACTCAATTAAAAGCTGACACAGACATGTAGACTTGCTGACAGAGTGAGGTGCTCCTGAGTGTGGGAGAAAATCATGGCAGGTAGTGTCCATTCCTTCTGTAACTGAGCTTACAAAAACAGAGATGCAGCAAGCCGAAGGAAGAAAAAAGTAGAAAAAAAAATCATGATACAGGTAACTGTGGTCCGAAATATTGTTTGTAAGCTTGCAGTGACAAGTCTCCTATCTGATGCATCAAAATGTTTATTTTGTCTGTACCACACCACCTTTTACAAATGTTTTAATGTATTACCTTAAGGGCAGGTGCGGATGACATTATTATCGGTCAGAGTGCAATCCGAAAAAACAACTAATCACACTCGGACCACTGTTATGGGCAGTGTACATGTCCAATTTTTTACAAAGCAGGTCCGGGGGAAAAAAAATCACAGCATACCCGAGTTGGATTTGATATTCAGATCGCATTGGGCCTTGCAAGTCAATGAGTCCGTGAAAAACATCAAACTGCACTTGGATGACATCTGAGTTCAGTGCGATTTCCGTGGACTGAAAGAATGGAGAAAGTAGAGTCCCTGATTTGACAGATACAAAAGCAGGTAAAACAGTAATATAAGAAATTATGTTCACTTTTACTGCCCTGAAACAAAGAGAAAAAAATGGAGCTAGTTAACCCTTTCCATACATTTGAGCTGCCCTATTTTAAAAAATAATAATGAAGAAATTATATTGAAATCATTCTCATTTCAGCAGATTCTCACCATGCCTCATTTATTATAACACGAAGGTCTTTTCTGAAAATATTGTAGAAGGTGCAGTGACTTCTTATAAACATGTATGTAATCAAAGACTAATTGGAAAGCCTCTTACAAAATGTGCAAAACTGCTGGGTAGAGATGGAGAGACCTTGTTAGTCATGAATAGTAGCAATATAACAAGAAAACCAAAGAAAGAGGCTAAGCTTTTCTGAGTGTATTATGAACCACAGCAGAATGGTATGAAAAGAATTCGATCACAACTAAAAAAAAGGTTCAGAAGAAGAGAGATTAAAGCCCATAGCTGAGTCCATTGTGTTCCCTAGCAGGCAGGATATTCCACTGACATGATGGAAAGTTAAATATTGGTTCAGAAACATAACCACTGGTTAATGAGAGCAACTTGTATAAGTCAGAGTAGCTGTTATACAGTGTTAACCGTGAGAATGACACTACTGTATTAAGAAGCATAAAGTAAAAGATTATTGATATCTTATGATTCCACTTATGTTTGTTACAAATCTCAGCTGAGTTGTTGTTTTTCTGAGTTATGTCCAAGATGTCCTCTCAGCATTTATAGTTATGCTCCTGTTACATGGGGAATGTAATACACGGCTCACTTTGGGGATTTCCCCTTTCTTGATTGAAGTTTTGGGATCCTTTTTCTTGTAGCTTAAAGAAGCCCTCCTCCCATCAAAGGTTTTATCCTCTTAATATATTGCAATCATCATATTATATGGCACTGTGTATAATATGGCACTGCAATTGGTAGTGTGATCAACAGTTTTTATTTCTGAACCAATTTGACTGTAGAACAGCGTTATCAGCAGGGTTGCCAACAGTCTTGAAATTCCTAACAGTCTGTAAAAATAAACCACTTTTTTACCCTGTTCATAAACAAAATGATGTGTAGGTGAATTTTTTGAAGCAGGAGGTGCATGTATGGATTTTTATGATTATAATTATCATCATTTTACAGTTTACAGTAAATGCTAATTCATATCAGAATTATGGGCTGTAGAGATATATAACTTAAGTTAAAATCTTAATGATTTATTATGGTTTTATAATGCGTCTGTAAAAAATGGTGACAATCCATGATTTTTTGATGAGTTGTTCAGAAAAAATAAAAAAAATTATTTGGCAACACTCGGTATCAAGTTAAAATGCATTCATACTGATTTACTAATTAATTACATTTGTTATATCATATTTGTTATTTCACAGAAATTAAATATTAAAGGAATCTGTCATGCCCAGAAACACTATTTACTAGTGATGAGCGAGCATGCTTGCTAATGCTCGGTGCTCGCCCGAGCATCTCACTGCTCGAGATGCTCGGCGCTCGCCGAGTATTTCCGGGGTTGCTCGATGGGAGCTCGGATCCCCTCCCTGCATGTTTGGCGCTCTTTAGAGCACCAATCAACATGCAGTGATTGCCTGCCACTCATTGTAATGCCGCAGCCATGGTGGTTGTGGCATTACAGTAATTGGATGGCCATACAGCGTCATCAGGTCTATATCAGACCTGGCGCCGCTGTGCTCGTCACAGTCACTCCGGAATCAGGCAGTGTAGGGAGAGGTGCTGCTGCGTCAGGGAGAGATTTGCTTGTGTATTAAATAGTGTAGGGAGAAAAAACGTACATTACACATATCCATCTTAACAAACAGTCCTTCTGAGGACTAATCCATCTGCAGAGATATCAGGCAGGCAGTGTATATAGCAGACTGCAGTACATATAGCACAAGAGGCTATACAACAAACACCCACATCTTCTCGCCCGACCTTCCTGTCCCAATTCCTAGGGGACCGCAGCACACCACTATTGAACCCAGAGCATTGTCAAAAGGTTGTTGGTTGGATAGCAGATAATGCTTCCAGTCACTTAGCTACCATCATCACCACCACCATGTCTTCCACACGGTCAACTTGAAGCGGGGCAAGAGGAGATCACGTGTAGCGATGCCCAAATATTTCAGCAGCCACGTTCACACGAAGGCGACGGTGGGAAAGTGTCACAAGAGGTGGACGATGATGAGACACAATTGCCAGAAAGTCAGGAGGAGGACCAGGGTGCGGAAGTAGAAGACGAGGTGGTGGATGATATAGTAACTGACCCAACCTGGCAGGAGGACATGCAGAGTGAAGACAGCAGCACACAGGGGGAGGGAGGCAGAGCACCCCAACAGGCGGGAAGAAGCAATGTGGTGGCCGCAGACAGAAGGCAGGCAACCATTCCCCGTAACACCGGCACGAAGGAAGTTGCCAGTGCAACTGTTAGGTCTTCCCAAGTCTGGCTGTTTTTTAAAGACTCTGCCGATAACCCCAAAAAGGCCATTTCCACCACCTGCCTGGCCAGCATCAGCAGGGGTGACAAAACGACCAGCCTGACCACAACCAGCATGATCAGGCACATGGCAGCAAAGCACCCGACTTTGTGGGCCGAACCCCAGGGTCCAGGAACAGTGTCTGCAGGTGGCACAATTGTTTCTTCCGCTGTTGTGCATGCGAAGATGCCTCCTTCCCTGCACCAGTCATTGCACACTCTCAAGTAGCAGCATCAGGAAGCACGTCCATGTCCTTGTCCCAGTGCAGCGTTCAGTTGTCCATACCCCAGTCCTTGGAACGCAAGCGCAAATATGCAGCCGACTCCCCACAGGCCATACTACTAAATTCTCACATTTCACGACTGCTTGCATTCCAAATGTTGCCTTTTAGGCTCTTGGAGATGGAAGCATTCCACAACCTGATGGCGGCCATCCCCCTGTACTCGGTCCCCAGCCGCCACTATTTCTCCCGGTGTGTCATCCCCGCATTACACAAGCACGTGTCCCAAAACATTAGCCGTGCCTTCAACAACGCAGTTACCCGGAAAGTCCACCTAACCACGGACACGTGGACAAGTGCTTGTGGGCAGGGGCGGTACATCTCGCTGACGGCACACTGGATTAACATAGTGGAAGCCGGGACCCAGTTGGACCTTGGGACAGAACACGTCCTCTCGACGCCAAGGATTGCGTGCTCAAGATCAATCATGGTTTCCCCCACGGTCTAGAGCTCCTGCACCTCATCCTCCTCTTCAGCCTCCATCTCCGAAATGACCACATCAGTCACAATCTGGAAGCACTGCAGCACTGCCTCAGCCAAGCGGCAATAGGCTGTGCTTAAGCTAATATGCTTAGGTGAAAAACCGCACAATGCTGAAGAGTTGTGGACAGCTCTGAAAGAGCAGGCAGATCTGTGGCTCATACCGCTGAACCTACAGCCAGGCATGGTCGTGTGTGACAATGGCCGGAACCTGGTGGCTGCTCTGAGGTGAGGCAAGCTCACATGTACCATGGCCCATGTGCTTAACCTCGTGGTTCAGCGGTTTCTCAAATCCTAACCGGAGCTGCCAGATCTGCTTGTTAAAGTATGCCGCCTGTGTGCCCATTTTAGAGAGTCAGCTACAGCTTCCACCGCCCTTGCCGTGCTTCAGCAGCGTTTGCAGCTTCCGGCTCACAGACTGGTGTGTGATGTCCCCACGCGTTGGAACTCTACACTGCAGATGTTGGGAAGGATTTGTGAGCAGAAGAGGGCAGTTGTTGAGTACCAGCATCAACAAGGCCATCGGTATTCAGTTCAGACTCCACACATAAGACCTCAGGAGTGGACATGGATGTCAGACATCTGTACCATCCTCCAAAACTTTGAGGACTCCACCAAGATGGTGAGCGGCGATGACGCCATAATTAGCGCCACCATCTCGCTTCTGTCTTCTGAAACGCTCTCTCCTCACAATCAAAGAGGATGCATTGCAGGCGGAGTACGATGAGATGGAGCAAGGAACCCTACAGGGTGATTACACACAGCCAAGCCTCATCTCATCCCAACGTGCATTGGGTGACAATGAGGAAGAGGAGGAGGAAGGACAGGAGCTAGTTTCATGCACTATAGACGGTACTACCTGCACAGCTGTCATACCGTCTGTTCAGCGTGGATGGCCAGAGGACAGAAAGGAGCAGGAGGAGAGCATGGTCAGTCATCCTCTTGGTGAGGACACGGAATTCTTGCCTGTTAGCAGTCTATCACGCATGGCTGAGTTTGTTATGCTGCCTTTCCCATGACCCTTGCATTCTCAAAATTTTGGGTCATTACTGGTTGGTGACACTTCTAGACCCACGCTACAAGGAGAACTTTATATCTCTTATTCCTGAGGCGAACAGGTCTACAAAAATGGGGCTGTTCCAGAAGGCCCTTGTTGCGGAACTACTAAAAAAATTCCCATTTGAAAATGCTGGTGGCAGAGGGCACCCTTCGCTGGACAACCAAGGAGTACAGGCGAGAGAGACACAACTTCAATCCAGCAGAGGCAGGGGAACAGTGTCAAAGTTCTGGGAGAGTTTTCTCAGACCCTCCCATCGCACAGGCCCTGAGGCGCGGGGTACTCTCACAAGGAGTGCAAAGTTTGGGAAGATGCTGAGGGAGTACCTTGCCGACCGTACCAACATCCTCCGTGATTCCTCTGTGCCTTATAATTATTGGGTATCCAAGCTGGATACGTGGATTGAACTGACTCTCTATGCCTTGTAGGTCCTGGCCTGCCCTGCCGCCAGCGTTTTATCAGAGTGGGTTTTTATTGCCGCTGGTGGAATTATAACTGATAAGCGCATCCGCCTGTCAACTGAAAATGCTGACAGGCTGACTCTTATAAAAATGAACAAGGGCTGGAGTGGGCCAGACTTCTCAACACCACCGAATGATAGCAGCGTAACATAAACTCAAATCTAGTGTCTTTTCTTGGGAGGTGTATACCCATGCACCTTTTCACACCCAGACATGGGTATACGCTTCCTGATTTTGGCTATTTGCTCTTGTCCTCCTCCTTCTCCTCATACTCCACCACAATTTCACCAGGGTGACCGTGGTCCGTAATGCAACACCCACATAATTTTTTTAAAGGGTGTTTATGATGCCCGAAAAAAAAAAAAAATTTACAGTATGTTCATGTATACCCCCCAGGGGTAAATGTTTGTCAGCCCATACACTTAGTGCATAGACATTACAAGTATAGGAGGCCCACTCCTTTCTAATGGGAAAAAATTTTTATGAGGCCCTCCTCCACGTCTCTTCCAAGGGGCATTGGAGTGCCTCCAAATTTTTGGCAACCCTTGCATTCACTGCATAGGCCAACACTATGGGAGACTCTCTCCTTTATAATGGGAATTTGTCATTATTGAGGCCCTGCTCTGTGTCTTTAAATTCTTAGTGGGGTTTTTCCTCAATTTGGTCAGCCGTTGGACTCACTGCATACCCTATAACTGTATAGCAGACCCTCTGCTTTCTAATGGGAACATGTCGTACTTGTTACTGTGGCCCTGCTCTATGTGTCTTTCAGAGTCCCTCCATCATCAATGAAGCAAGATATGTTTCACATTGTTCAGCTCATGCACCTCCTCCTCCATCTCCGAAATGACCACAAGCTGAAAGCACTGAAGCACTGCCTTGGCCAAGCGTCCACAGGCTGTGCTAAAGATAACATGCTTAGAGCTTATGTGACAAACCGCCCAGCGCTGCAGAGTTGTTGAAAGGTGTAACGCAGCAGCTTGATCTGTGGCTCTCACCGCTGAACATACAGCAATGCATGGTCGTGTGTGACAATGGGCGGAACCTGGTGACAGAGAAATGACAGCCGGAGTAGATACTGTTTCCCTCTATGCCAGTCCTTTCACCGAGCTAAAGAATATGGCTGTGGTGAAATACAACTCCCACTGAGAAGCTGTTTCAGTTTGAAAAACATTGTGCCCACCAGTGGATTTGATTCTGAGGGCTCACCTTTCTCCCCCGCTCAAAAGCCCCATAGTAGCTGCAAAGTTAGCGCTATCATGAACTCTCCATATGTAGAAGCCAGGGCACACCAGAAGATTCTCTGGTTTGACCGTTTAACCCTGCAGAGAGGCAGTCCTGGCTAAGAAAAGTATGTGGGAAGGTTCCCGGACACTGTATGGCTGCTTTTTTACTGAGGTGGAAACCCACGCAAACATGGGGAGAACCTACAGAGTCCTTGCAGATGTTGTCCTTGCTGGGATTCGAACCCAGGATCCCAGTGCTGCAAGGCTTCAGTGCTAACCACTGATCCAATGTGCTGCCGTTCACCCTCTGATATCTAACAGGCTGGATAAACTTGCACCTACTGCCACTCTATCTTCAGCTCCTTTATGAGAAACTAATGTATTTTGGCAGCCATTCAGTCTACCAAATAAAATTCCTGAGAAGGAAATTGGGGATGGCTTCGCTACTGTTACTGGGGGCAGTGCTAATACCATGGCGTCGTACCATAGTTTACTGTAAATATTCCAGGCTGGTAGGAGGCAAGCAAATTCCCACAGAAAAGTACCAGCAGTAATGTTCAGGGACCCACGCTTGTAGAAGGTGGAGACAACACCGGTAGAAATAGTGACGGCTGGGGACCGAGTATGGACACGAGGCATGAGGCATGTGGATGTGAAAAGCTTCCGCCTCCACAAGCCTTAAAGGCCACATTTCAAGTGCAAGCAGCTGCCCAGAAATCAGGCAGTTTAGTATTGCAGCCTGTGGGTGGGTGGTTGGCTGCATTCTTGCGCTTGCATTCCAAGTAACAGAAAACTAAGCAGATGGTGGCCTCTATCATCATCATGGTCTCACCTCGGCACTATGAACTCTACTGAAGGAGAAGCCAGGGCCCACCGGAGGAGTCTACGGTTTTCTGGTGGGTCAGTCCAACCCTGCCAAGAAGCAGCCCTGGCTAAGAAAACTGTGGGGAAAGGTTCCCGGACACTCTATGGTTGTTTTTTTTATTGTGGATCGGACGTGCTTATGCATGTTTTTTCTCAAACTGGATTGCAGATCAGGCCATTGCCCAACTCTGTAGTTGAAATTAAATGTGCAAAGAAAGATGTTTGTGTGTCAAAGCACCACCGAGAAGTGAGAGTTGATGTTGGACGGGCTGCCATTGCTTTTGCAAAAGCTGCTTTAGAGGACTTCCTGGGAGAAATGACACCCAGAGTAGATACGGTTTCCCTCTATGCCAGTCTTTTCACTGAGCTAAAGAATATGGCTGTGGTGAAATACAACTCAGCAAAAAAGCTGTGGACTGGCTCCGTACCGTCCCTGGCCACATTCACCTGTCCACGTGTTTGTGGTTAGGCGGTCCTTCCCAGTAAGTGCACTGAGGAGGGCACTGGTAATGTTGTGCGACCCGTGCTTGTGGAAGGCAGAGACGACACCGGGACAAATAGTGGCAGCTGGGGATCGAGTATGGATACCCAGTCCCTGCCGCCATAAGATTGTGGACAGCTTCCGCCTCCACGAGCCTGAAAGGCCACATTTCATGTGCAAGCAGCTATCAAAAATTTGGCAGTATAGTATTACAGCGGGTGGGTGGGTGGCTGGCTGCATACTGGCGCTTGCATTCCAAGGAATGGGGTAGGGACATCTGAACACTGCACTGGGACAAGGACTTGGACTGTGATTGTTGCAAGTCTGCAATGACAGGTGCATGGCGGGAGGCATCTTCGCATGGGCCAAGGATCACTTATGATGGGCACACTTTTAGGCAGTGACCTGGGAGTCAGAGATGCTTCCAGAGGTCTTCCCCATGCTGTTCCCATGTCTTTTCAGCACTGTATTCATGTGTCTGATGATGTGTCACACACCACATGGCCAGATAAGGTTGTAAAATGTTAAAATTACATTTCCCGGTGAATGCATTTGTCTTGGTTGAAAGCAATGCAAAAGTGCAAAAACGCATCAAAAACGCTACATGTGAACATAGCCCAAGGTGTTGACCAGTATTTTTGTTTTTGGTTATTTATTTTGACTTATATACAAGTCATTAGCCTGGAAAGGATGTTCCTTAACATATTTCCCAGGAAAATCCATTTTGGTTTCTTTTTTGTATATTTTATTGTGAGTCTGTAAAAGTGGCGTAATACTCTGACAACGTTGTTGACAGCAGTGATCTGGGAGTCAGAGATGCTTCCAGGGGTCTTCCCCATGCTGTTCCCATATCATTTGAGCACTGTTCCCATCGATTTGGGCAATTTTTAGGCCCACTGCAGACCACCGGGGGAAGCCGCCTGAAAAATGCTTGAGTTTCCCATAGACTTACATTGGGCTCATTGCTAGGGTCGAGCACCCGAGTATTCCAATGTGCTCGACCTGAGCAATGAGTAACTGAGCATTGTAGTGCTCGCCCATCACTACTATTTACCTTTAGATGTATTGGTAGTCTGCAGAAAAATAGCTTCCAAATCCAGATTAGCTGGTTTAATGGAACAGCGGCTACAGGGAGAAATTAAGTTTTAATCTCCCTGCAGCCACTTGCTTCCAGTCATCAGAGCAGAGAAGGAAGCTGTTATAGTCACTGCTCACAAGACTGTAATCACTCCCCTGCACTATGATTAAAAGCCTACTCTGCAGTGTATGTGTCTGAAGAAAACTGTCAATCAAAATGCAAGGAAGTGAGAGTTACTGTAGCGCCGGCGTCCCTGCCCTCTGCTAGGCAGGGACGCTGTTCCCCTCACCTCTCTGCTCCGTCCTCCTCCCGCTCTGCTGGCAGCGCGCGCTCCTTCCCGGCCACTGTGCTTAGGGCGCGCGCGCGCACTCTCCCTCCCTCTTAAAGGGGCCGCGCGCGCCGTCCTAAGGAGTCCCCGGCCAATGGCCGGAGGACTTCACCATATATAAGGCACCTCCTCCAAAATGGAGGTGCCCGAGCAATGTTGTTGCACTGTTCACTACTCTGCTTCAGCCCTCAGGTCCCATTGCCAGTTACCTGTCAGTTACCTGCCTGATTCCTGCCTGATTCCTGCCAGAGTCCTGCCAGTTTGCTGTCTGTTTCCTGCCTGATATTTCTGCTACCTGCTTACTAGCCTGAGGTCCGACGGTCTGCCTTCCTACTCCTGTCAGTCTGTCTATGGACCAGCTTGGCCGCTCACCTGGGAGCGCACATCTGCTACCTGCCTGCTAGTCTACCTGGAGGCTCCGCCGTCACGTGCTGTGACCACCTGCTATTCCAGAGACTCTTGCCCGCTCACCTGGGAGCGCTCCTCCGCTACCTGCCTGCTTGCCTACCTGGAGGCTCCGCCGTCACGTGCTGTGACCACCTGCTATTCCAGAGACTCCTGCCCGCTCACCTGGGAGCGCTCCTCCGCTACCTGCCTGTTTGCCTACCTGGAGGATCCGCCGTCACATGCTGTGACCACCCGTTCATCCAGAGACTCTCGCTTGCTCATCTGGGAGCACACATCTTCCATCTGCCTGCTAGCCTACCTGGAGGTTCAGCCATCACAGGTCGTACCTACCCTTTACCCAGAGACTGCCCCGGTCACTTGCCGTGACCTCCAGCCCGTTCATCCAGAGACTGCCCCGGTCACTTGCCGTGACCTCCAGCCCGTTCATCCAGAGACTGCCCCGGTCACTTGCCGTGACCTCCAGCCCGTTCATCCAGAGACTGCCCCGGTCACTTGCCGTGACCTCCAGCCCGTTCATCCAGAGACTGCCCCGGTCACTTGCCGTGACCTCCAGCCCGTTCATCCAGAGACTGCCCCGGTCACTTGCCGTGACCTCCAGCCCGATCATCCAGAGACTGCCCCGGTCACTTTCCGTGACCTCCTGCCCGTTCACCCAGAGACTGTCCCGGTCACCTGCTGTGACTGCCTGCCCGTCTTCCCTGGTCGCCACCCGCTCCCTTACAAGGACCGCCCCCTTGTATAGTAGCTCAGAGGTTCCGCCTCCCAGACCCGTTACAGTTTGCTCGGGCCATGGAACCCGGTGGCACCCAAGCTCCCTCGCTCTCGGACCTGTGTCATGAACTGTCCCGTCAGAGGTCCCAACAGGAGTCCATCCTGGGTCACCTGCGGAATGTCAATTCTCGCCTGGACACTCTGACTGCTCCGCCAGCAACCTCCGCCAGTGCCATGACTCGCAATCCGGCAGCTCCGCTGCCCACTAATACCATGGTATCCTACCCCGGACCCCGGCTTTCTGCACCTCCTCGCTTCGGAGGTGACTCCGCCCAGGCTCAGGGCTTCATAAATCAGTGCACCCTGCACTTTGAACTATTGTCCCACCAGTTTAACTCCGACCGGGCCAAAATTGCCTTCATCATGTCCCATCTCACCGGGGAGGCCCTGGCCTGGCTAAATCCTCTATGGGAGAGAGGAGACCCCCTGGTGTCCGACTTGCCTGCCTTTCTCACGGCTTTCCGGAAAGTCTTCGACGAACCCGGACGGAAGACCTCATCCGCATCATCACTGCTACGCCTCCGTCAGGGAAGTCTCACCGTGGGCCAATATGCCATACGGTTCCGTACCCTTGCCTCGGAGCTGGCCTGGGATAACGACGCTCTGGTATCCGTCTTCTGGGAGGGTCTGTCCGGCCGTATTAAAGATGAACTTGCCGGTCGGGACATTCCTACCACTCTCGATGACCTAATAACTCTTGCCGCCCGGATTGACCTACGGTTCCAGGAGCGTGCCAAAGAGGTCACCCGTGAGAGGAGGTTTCCACGTCTAGCTCCTACTTTTCAGAAACCCGTCACTCCCTCCGTCTCTCCCCAGGTACACTCTCCTGAGCCTATGCAGGTCGACCAGACCAAGATGGTCAAAACCCATCAGGCCTTACGCCGTGCCGAGGGGAGCTGCTTCCACTGTGGCAGTAAGGAGCACCGGATCCGTGCCTGCCCGGAGAGGTCGGGAAACGCCTGTGTCTAGGTTCGCTCAGAGAGGTCGACCTAGACAAGAATAAATCCTCTCCATCTCTGCTGCTGTCAGTCTCAATCGTCTGCGGGGAGAACCGTTATTTCGAACTAGCCCAACTTGACTCTGGAGCAGCCGGGAATCTTATTTCACAGTCCCTCGTAGAGAAATACCGCATCCCCACCAAAACTCTGGCTGTACCCTTGTCTGTTGCTGCCATGGATGGGGGTCTCTTACCACGCCCCATCCAACTCATCACCGAATCCATTACTCTGCAGGTGGGAATGCTGCATTCTGAGAGTATCTCCTTTCATGTTCTGCCTGGACTCTCTCACGCCCTCTTGCTAGGTCTACCTTGGCTCCAGAGACATGCACCCGTGCTTGACTGGCAGACGGGAGAGGTCCTTCGCTGGGGACAGGACTGCCATAAGACCTGTTTGGTTCCCGTCCATCCCGTCCGTCCTTCTCCTACCCCAGCTAATCTACCTGGACTTCCGATTCCTTATTGGTCTTATGCTGATGTCTTTAATAAAAAGGAGGCAGAGACACTACCCCCTCATAGACCATACGACTGCCCTATCGACCTGTTACCCGGTACTACTCCTCCCCGTGGGCGTATTTATCCTTTATCCGCTGCTGAGACCCGGTCGATGTCCGAATATATTGAGGAGAATCTGGCCAGGGGATTCATCCGGAAATCTACCTCCCCGGCGGGAGCAGGCTTCTTTTTCGTCAAAAAGAAGGACGGCTCTCTCCGTCCCTGTATAGACTATAGAGGCCTTAACCAGATCACGGTGAAGAATAAGTACCCCCTTCCGCTCATTCCGGAGTTATTTGATCATCTGAGGGGGGCTAGAATCTTCACCAAACTGGACCTCCGTGGGGCGTACAACCTGGTTCGTATTCGTCAGGGGGATGAATGGAAGACGGCATTCAACACCCGGGACGGCCACTATGAATATCTGGTAATGCCCTTTGGTCTCTGTAACGCTCCTGCCGTCTTTCAAGAGTTGGTCAATGACATCTTCCGGGACCTTCTCTACTTCTGCGTAGTGGTGCACCTGGACGACATCTTGGTCTTCTCTCCGGATCTCCAGACTCACCGGAGGGACGTTCGTCAGGTCCTGCTCAGGCTCAGGCAGAATCACCTCTTCGCTAAATACGAGAAGTGCCTCTTTGAGCAGACCTCGCTTCCGTTTTTGGGCTACATTATTTCTCAGACCGGCCTACGAATGGATCCAGAGAAACTGTCTGCCATCGAGAAATGGCCTCGACCGGAGGGGTTGAAGGCCATTCAGCGGTTCCTGGGCTTCGCCAACTACTACCGCCTCTTCATACCACACTTCTCTTCCCGGACTGCCCCAATTTCCGCGCTCACCCGTAAGGGTACTAATCCCAAAGAGTGGCCGCCCGAAGCAGAGGAGGCCTTTCTTTCCTTAAAACAGGCCTTCTCTTCCGCCCCGGTGCTGCATCGCCCGGACGGCAACAAGCAGTTCTTCCTGGAAGTTGACGCCTCCTCCTCTGGAGCCGGAGCGGTACTTACTCAAAAATCATCTTCCGGGAGGATGGTAACTTGCGGCTTCTTCTCTAAACTCTTCTCCTCCTCAGAGCGCAATTATTCCATAGGAGACCGAGAGTTATTGGCCATCAAACTGGCATTGGAGGAGTAGCGTTACCTGCTCGAGGGGGCTCTTCACCCGGTAATAATTTACACTGACCACAAGAACTTGGCTTACCTCCAGCATGCCCAGAGACTTAACCCGCGCCAAGCCCGGTGGTCCTTGTTTTTTGCTCGCTTTGATTTTGTTCTTCATTTTCGCCCGGCTGACAAAAACGTCAAGGCGGACGCCTTGTCTCGATCCTTTCTGGTGTCTGATCTTGAGGAAGATCCGAAACACATCATCGATCCCGCCAGAGTAATGCAGGTGGCTCCCGTGAGTCTAAATCGTCTCCCTCCCGGAAAGACGTTCGTATCAGTACCTGATCGGGAGAAGATCCTTCACTGGGGTCACTCGTCTAAACTGGCTGGCCATGCCGGTCAGAAAAAGACCCTCCAGCTTATTACCCGGCACTACTGGTGGCCTACCCTGCACAAGGACGTAATAGACTTTGTTTCTGCCTGTGTGTCCTGCGCCCGCAACAAGGTTCCGAGACATCTGCCAGCCGGTCGCCTCCTTCCGCTTTCTGTACCTGCTGCCCCCTGGCAGCATATAGCAATGGACTTTATAACTGACCTCCCAGTCTCTGCCGGTTGTACGGTCATTTGGGTGGTCGCTGACCGCTTCTCCAAGATGGCTCATTTCGTTCCCCTGCCAGGCCTCCCGTCTGCACCCGAGCTAGCTAAAGACTTTATTCGTCACATCTTTCGTCTTCATGGCCTGCCCCTCCACATCGTGTCGGATCATGGGGTACAGTTCACCTCACGCTTCTGGAGAGCCACTTGTAAACTGCTAGACGTCACCCTGGACTTCTCTTCCGCTTACCACCCACAGTCCAATGGTCAAGTGGAGCGGATCAATCAGAACCTGACCAGTTACCTCCGGCACTTCGTTAATGCCCATCATTCAGACTGGGTGGATCTCCTACCATGGGCCGAGTTCTCTTATAACAATCACGAGAGCGAATCCTCCTCCAAATCCCCGTTTTTTGTAGTCTTCAGTCAGCATCCTCGGATTCCTTTTCCTGTCTCCACCTCTGTGGACAACCCGGCTGCGGAATCTCTCGTTAGCAAATTTTCCTCCATTTGGGAGAGTACCCGATCCACACTCCTTCAGTCGTCCGAACGGATGAAAAGACACGCTGACAAAAAACGCCTGGATCCTCCACAATTTCGTCCTGGAGATAAAGTCTGGCTCTCATCTAAATATGTCCGACTCAAGATACCTTCTTACAAGTTAGGGCCTCGGTTCATCGGTCCTCTGGAGGTCATCAGTCAGATCAACCCGGTGGCCTATAAATTGAAACTCCCGGCCAACTTACGGATCCCTAACTCCTTCCATGTATCTCTCCTCAAACCTGTGGTACATAACTCTTTTTCCAAGTCTACAGGTACGCCTCCTGCTCCGGTTTCTGCGGAGGACGAGTTTGAGTTAGAGAACATTCTTGCCACCAAAAGGGTAAGAGGAAAGACCTTTTTTCTAGTAGATTGGAAGGGGTTTGGTCCTGAGGAGAGAACGTGGGAGCCCCTGGAGAACATCCATGCCCCTCTTATCCTTGCTAAATTTCTGTCTGGCCTAAAAAAAGGGGGGCCTAAAGGGGGGGGTACTGTAGCGCTGGCGTCCCTGCCAGGCAGGGACGCTGTTCCCCCTCACCTCTCTGCTCCGTGCCCGGCGTCCTCCTCCCGCTCTGCTGGCAGCGCGCGCTCCTTCCCGGCCACTGTGCTTAGGGCGCGCGCGCGCACTCTCCCTCCCTCTTAAAGGGGCCGCGCGCGCCGTCCTAAGGAGTCCCCGGCCAATGGCCGGAGGACTTCACCATATATAAGGCACCTCCTCCAAAATGGAGGTGCCCGAGCAATGTTGTTGCACTGTTCACTACTCTGCTTCAGCCCTCAGGTCCCGTTGCCAGTTACCTGTCAGTTACCTGCCTGATTCCTGCCAGAGTCCTGCCAGTTTGCTGTCTGTTTCCTGCCTGATATTCCTGCTACCTGCTTGCTAGCCTGAGGTCCGACGGTCTGCCTTCCTACTCCTGTCAGTCTGTCTATGGACCAGCTTGGCCGCTCACCTGGGAGCGCACATCTGCTACCTGCCTGCTAGCCTACCTGGAGGCTCCGCCGTCACGTGCTGTGACCACCTGCTATTCCAGAGACTCTTGCCCGCTCACCTGGGAGCGCTCCTCCGCTACCTGCCTGCTTGCCTACCTGGAGGCTCCGCCGTCACGTGCTGTGACCACCTGCTATTCCAGAGACTCCTGCCCGCTCACCTGGGAGCGCTCCTCTGCTACCTGCCTGTTTGCCTACCTGGAGGATCCGCCGTCACATGCTGTGACCACCCGTTCATCCAGAGACTCTCGCTTGCTCACCTGGGAGCACACATCTTCCATCTGCCTGCTAGCCTACCTGGAGGTTTAGCCATCACAGGTCGTACCTACCCTTTACCCAGAGACTGCCCCGGTCACTTGCCGTGACCTCCAGCCCGTTCATCCAGAGACTGCCTCGGTCACTTGCCGTGACCTCCAGCCCGTTCATCCAGAGACTGCCTCGGTCACTTGCCG
This sequence comes from Phyllobates terribilis, assembly GCF_046119375.1. Lineage (NCBI taxonomy): Eukaryota > Metazoa > Chordata > Amphibia > Anura > Dendrobatidae > Phyllobates > Phyllobates terribilis. Next base: position 402,579,107 of record NW_027362761.1, on the reverse strand, counting down.
TGACCTCCAGCCCGTTCATCCAGAGACTGCCCCGGTCACTTGCCGTGACCTCCAGCCCGTTCATCCAGAGACTGCCCCGGTCACTTGCCGTGACCTCCAGCCCGATCATCCAGAGACTGCCCCGGTCACTTGCCGTGACCTCCTGCCCGTTCACCCAGAGACTGTCCCGGTCACCTGCTGTGACTGGCTGCCCGTCTTCCCTGGTCACCACCCGCTCCCTTACAAGGACCGCCCCCTTGTATAGTAGCTCAGAGGTTCCGCCTCCCAGACCCGTTACAGTTACTATGTAGTAAGAGGTGACTGTAATAGCTCCCTACACCACCTGATGACTGAAAGCGAGCATCTGCAGGGAGAATAAAACTTCATTTTCTCCAGATAGCTGCTGCTCTAGTAAGTCATCAAAACAAGATTTAAACACTATTTGCCTGCAGATTCATTATCACTGACTCGGCTGATAGTTGTCTGAGCTTCTTGACCTTGCTTCTCACAAAGTGCCACTACCATCTAAGCTGCTACTGCCCGTTCTACCACAGGTGCCAGCACCAACAGCAAAGCATGTTGTTTGAATCATTCTACTACATCTCCTCAAGCCCCATGTCAGTTGATTACAAAGGCTGACTGTTCATCTTATCCAATAAATCAACTGGAAGAAGTTGTTGTCATGAAATGTCTTTCCTACCCCCAGAATGCTGTGGCTTAGGGGAGTAAGGCTATCTGCGCACGATGCGTATTTGAAGCAGAAAATTTGCATGCATTTTTAAATGCTTTTTTACATGCATTTTTGAGGCGTTTTTGTACATCAATGAATGATTTTTGGAGCTAAATAAAGTTATTTGATGGGATATTGCTTAAACCTTGATTACCATCAGAACTGGGGTGAGTATATTCATTAATTTGATTGGTTAAAGAATTTGTCTGTTGTAATTCAAATAAAGTGTTTACACTGTGTCTGTTTGTTTATTTAACTCTTTACATTAATTAAGTTTGGTCATGAAAAGGTCTGATTGACACCTTATCACCAAACAAAAGAGCTAGGTGTCAGCTAGTCCCATTCACCCAATCTTCATTAGCATTTCTATTCACGTAATTTATGCGGCTGGTGTGAGCTGCTATTTTTAGTCTGGGATGGTGCCATTAGGCAAACATGGTACATAGTCATCAATAAGATCTCACAGCTGGTTCGTTAGCTGCTACGTCCCCCTGATCATCACTCAGCAGCGCTTTGGACACAGCTTATTTTTGTTGCGTCCAAAACGCGGTGTTCTAATGCCGCACTTTTGTTGTCAGCAAATGTGAATCCACCGCATATAATGACACTGCATTCGGTCAAAATCTGCAGCAGAGACTGGCGTGTCCTCTACAGAAATTGACAAGCAGCAGGTGAGTTTGGGTACATGGCCACAATCAGGAGTCGCTGCAGGTCTGATGCTGCGTGTTTATACAGCGTCAAACCCACAGCGTCCAGATGTTACAGCATAGTGGATGGGAGCTCCAGGAATCCCATGTCCACTTTGCGTGCACCAGAGACTGTGAATCACCTGTGGACAATGACATGCGGCGTGTCTTTCAGGACCTCAGCATGTCAAATTCTCGTGCGGAGTCGCTAGTCTCCACAACAGAAATTTGACCACTAGAAAATATTGAATGCGGTAAATCCGCATGGTTCAGTGAACCCATGTGGATTTATCTGCGTTCAACAGAATGCAACGTTTAGGACGCAGCAAAAAATATGCGCCCAAAGCGCTGCTACGTCCGGATTGTGGGCACAGAGCAGAAAATGTAAAAAAAAAAAAAAATGGCGTGGGCTCCCGCGTCATTTTTATAACCAGCAAAGAGGGAAATCCGACCGCTGGGGGCTAATATTAGTATCCGGGGAAGGGGCCATTAGCCAACAATGTTCCCTGGCTATTAATAGCGGCCAACAGCTGTTTGTTTAGCCTTTACTGGCTAGATTACAGGGGGACCCCAGAAAAAAATTGACGTAGGGTCTGCCTATAAAATCTAGACAGCTGGGGGGCTGATATTAATAGCCAGGGAAGGAGCCATGCATACTAGCCCCCTCCATGGCTATTAATATCACCCCTCAGCAGTCCCATAAATGGCGCATCCATGAGATGTGCCAAATCTGGTGCTTAGCCTTGCTCTTCCCACTGCCCTGTAGCGGTGGCAAGTGGGGTAATGGGGTTGGGTTTCACGTCAGCCTTGTATTGGTGGCTGACATGAAGTCCAGGTTAGTAATGGAGGGCGTCTATTACTAACCGCATAGTAAAATCGTCGCCGCTTTTTCAATAAAAGACACGGCCACAATAAAGTATTTTAATGAAATAAAAAACACATGGTTCTGCAACTTTTTTTTTATTACACTCCTCGGCGAAGCCCTCGATCTCCTGAAAAAAAAGTTAAATAAAAAACAACCATATTCCTCACCTGTCCGCCATTAACGACGCAGTCCATGTACCGCCAACAAGTGTTCCACGACGATTCGTGTCACTTCTACAGCAGTGACATCAGCAATCACTGATGTCACTGCTGTAGAATACAGCAATGTATACTGACAGGGGTGTAAAATCACCCCCTGTCAATATACATGCTGCAGGAGGTCACTGGGATTGATCAGCTGAAGATCAGCTGAGCGGTCACGTGACCATCAGCTGATCTGTGACGGCAGCGCAGGTCTTGTAAGTACCGCCAGCCGCCGGGAGAAGATCGCTGCCCAGGGCCGCCGGACAGGTCAGTATAGAGGTTTATTTTTTACTTTTAACTTTTTCTTTCTTTTTTTTTTTACCGCGAGTGATAGCCGGGATGAAGAGGAGACTACTTCTCCTACCAACCACGCTGCTCCCGCTGTTATCAGAGGAGCGGTGGTCGAGATGAGAGGACTTGTAGTCTCCTCTTCATCCCGGGTACCACACGCACAGCGATCACGCCGCAAATTTGTGGCCATTGACTTTAATTAAAACGCAACAAATCCACATTTACCTGTGGGTTTGCTGCGTTTCAATGTAACTCAATGGGCGCAAATTCGCGGCGTGATCGCACGAGAAATGGTCATGCTGCGTTTTGCAATGCAATGCGAATTCGGTGCGTTAATTAGCGCATCATGTGCACAGTTGAATTGTTGCATGCCAAATCCTACCATTGTGTAATATACAGTGGGTACGGAAAGTATTGAGACACCTTTAAATTTTTCACTCTTTGTTTCATTGCAGCCATTTGGTAAATTCTAAAAAGTTCATTTTTTTTCTCATTAAAGTACACTCTGCACCCCATCTTGACTGACAAAAATCAGAAATTTAGAAATTTTTGCAAATTTATTAAAAAAAGAAAAACTGAAATATCACATGGTCATAAGTATTCAGACCCTTTGCTCAGTATTGAGTAGAAGCACCCTTTTGAGCTAGTACAGCCATGAGTCTTCTTGGGAATGATGCAACAAGTTTTTCACACCTGTATTTGTGGATCCTATGCCATTCTCCCTTGCAGATCCTCTCCAGTTCCCTCAGGTTGGATGGTGAACGTTGGTGGAAAGCCATTTTCAGGTCTCTCCAGAAATGCTCAATTGGGTTTAGGTCAGGGCTCTGGCTGGGGCAGTCAAGAATTGTCACAGAGTTGTTCTGAAGCCACTCCTTTGTTATTTTAGCTGTGTGCTTAGGGTCATTGTCTTGTTGGAAGGTGAACCTTCTGCCAAGTCTGAGGTCCAGAGCACTCTGGAAGAGGTTTTCATCCAGGATATCTCTGTACTTGGCCGCATTCATGTTTCCTTTTATTGCAACCAGTCGTCCTGTCCCTGCAGCTGAAAAGCACCCCCATAGCATGATGCAATCACCACCATGTTTCACTGTTGGGATTGTATTGAGCAGGTGATGAGCAGTGCCTGGTTTTCTCCACACATACCGCTTAGAATTATCACCAAAAAATTCTATCCTCGTCTCATCAGACCAGATAATCTTATTTATCATAATCTGGGACTCCTTCATGTGTTTTTGAGCAAACTCTATGTGGGCTTTCACATGTCTTGCACTGAGGAGAGGCTTCCATCGGGCCACTATGCCATAAAGGCCCGACTGGTGGAGGGCTGCAGTGATAGTTGACTTTGTAGAACTTTCTCCCATCTTCCTACTGCATCTCCGGAGCTCAGCCACAGTGATCTTGGGGTTTTTTCTTTACCTCTCTCAACGAGGCTCTTCTCCCACGAATGCTCAGTTTTGCTTGAGGGCCAGGTCTAGGAAGACTTCTGGTGCTCCCAAACTTCTTCCATTTAAGGATTATGGAGGCCTCTGTGCTCTTAGGAACCTTGAGTAATGCAGAAATTCTTTTATAACCTTGGCCAGATCTGTGCCTTGCCACAATTCTGTCTCTGCTCTGAGCTCCTTGGGCAGTTCCTTTGAGCTCATGATTCTCATTTGGTCTGACATGCTCTGTGAGCTGTGAGGTCTTATATAGACAGGTGTGTGCCTTTCCAAATCAAGTCCTATCAGTTTAAATAAACACAGCTGGACTCCAATGAAGGAGTAGAACCATCTCAAGGAGGATCACAAGGAAATGGACAGCATGTGACTTAAATATGAGTGTCTGAGCAAAGGGTCTGAATACTTATGACCATGTGATATTTCAGTTTTTCTTTTTAATAAATTTGCAAAAATTTCTACATTTCTGTTTTTTCAGTCAAGATGGGGTGCAGAGTGTACTTTAATGAGAAAAAAAATGAACTTTTTAGAATTTACCAAATGGCTGCAATGAAACAAAGAGTGAAAAATTTAAAGGTGTCTCAATACTTTCCGTCCCCACTGTATATTTTACAATGTTAGGATTTGGCATGCAACAACAATGCTTGCTGAAATCTGTGCCTAGAAAACTTCTCTAAATGAGTTGCCATCTTTCAAAAAACTTCAGCTCAGACTCAATTACCAGTAAAAAAAACAAACTTGAGATTTACTCGAGTGCTGCTGTAGTGCAGCGTAAGGTGGTAGCTGTGTGCGAGGCCCTCGTCTCCTTTTATGCCCCAGTACACTACAGGAAAGTGTGGGTCCTGACTGGGTGTGTAGACTTGTACTGTGAAGGCATCATGCCTGTGCATGTCACATTTAGCTCTTGGTGTGGGCTGGCCATGTGTTTTACAGTTCAATGGGGGAGATTTCAATTCCAACACAAATTGTTTACTGAACAGTAATTTGGTAATGCTTAAATACAAGGAATAGCGGGTAAAAAGTCTTATGGACATTTCCTTTACAGTATAAAGCATCTTTCACTTTCAATATCCTTCCTCATTAGTTTACTCCAGGGTTAGTGAGGCACACTGTTTCATTCTACTCGGCCACAACCCAGCTTTAACACTACAGTCCTGATCAGCAAGTTTCCTTACTTGCTCTTTGGTACTGCATCCTATTTCCTCCACTACTGACACCTTCAAACCCTCGCACTCAGGACCCCCAATAGTCCATCATACTCAGTCCTACTCTAGTCCATTATCTGCTGCCTTACAAGCTCCACAGCTCATGACTCAGCATCCTATCCAAGGACACACACTCGAAAGGCCACTTTGTCTCATCAATCACTTCTCTTCAGGATCAAACCATCCCTCGTTTTAAGTCTCCTCTCACTTAGGGTTACCCTTCTATGCAGCTCTGCTCGCTTTACTCTCTGAACCCTGTCTAACTAACAGGAACTCTGTCACTTTCCCTAGCACTAACCCCTCCTATGTTGGCTAGTCCCAAACATTAGCCCAATCTTACCATGTCATCACTATCTATACCACAGTCAACTATATACATCTTACACTACCTATCCCATACACTATGCCTTGCACTATACATAGACTTTTGCCTGCAAGTTCATTTTTTTGTAAAAAGCAAAGTGATCTTTAATTACCATTCTCAGGTCCAATGCTGTCTCGGTCTCTATTGTTTGGCTGCAGCGGTAAAGTCATGTCAACAGTGCTGCAGACAATCACTGATCTCAGTGGCTTTGAGCAGCTTGTGCGGTTTACGCAGGCGGAGCTGCTAAATTCAGTTATTGTAATACAGCACTGTTGAGTAAAGCTCAGTTTGTTTTTTACAGATAACTGAGGCTTCGAGCAGAATTTTTTTGAAACGGGACAACCCTTTTATAGGAAAGTATAATAATAGAAACTATGATAATTTAAAAAATAATTACCCTTACTCCCCTCCTGCACTGATGGTCTAGTACTCTTCAGTTCACCAATTTTGGTTTTTGTGTACTTCCATTGTGACTGATGCTGACAATCACTGACCTTAGCTGTTTTATGTCATACAAAGACCTAAGGGACTACCAGAGCTGGAGTGGCGACAGATTTAACAGGTGAGTAAAGGTTATTTTTTTATTCATATCTCCTGTTGTTATGCTACATGACACTTTTTCTCCTTGGGACATTTTATCTTGTCAAACCAGGCATTGTCCTCCAGTTTTGTGCAACATTAAAGAGTTGGTCGGGCTTGGGGCTCAAGTCTACAGTCACACTATCTGACTCTACGCCAGAAGTGGGCGGGCACGTGACTGGAAGCATGCGATTTGCATACATGCTGTCACGTGCCGACTTGTCGTGTGAGCGACGCCAGACACGTCTAGTCGGAATGTGGCTGCAAGTATGCAAATTGCATACTTGTGGTTACATGACCGGTCGCTACTGGTACCGGCAATAGCAAATCCTGACATTATGCACTGTGCAAGCTGTGTGGATTCACAAATCTGCAGTCACATAGTGTAACTGCAGACTTGATCCTCAAGCCTGGACAACAGCTTTAATGAATGTTATACTTATAAACCTGTCATTACTTCTGTATATAAAGCTGAGCTCTGTTGGCCTAAGAACTGTTGATTAAAATGAATAGACAAATTGGGGCTGATTTACTAAAGCTGTCTAACTCTTAGGCAGTGCAAAGTTAAAGTAGACACTGTCAAACCTTGAAAGATTTACCATAGTGTGTGGCTCAGTGGTTAGCACTGTAGCCTTGCAGTGCTGAGATCCTGGGTTTAAATCCCACCAAGGACAACATCTGCAAGGAGTTTGTATGTTCTGCCCTTGCTTCTGTGGGTTTCCTCTGGGTTCTCCAGTTTCCTCCCACACTCCAAAGACATACTGATAGGGAATGTAGATTGTGAGCCCCAATGGGGAAGGTGCCCATAATGTCTGTAAATTGTCTGAAATTGTAAAGCGCTGCGGAATATGTTGGAGCTATATAAATAAAAAGATTATTAATTATTATAGTGGTTTATGGCGTTTGATGAATTTGATGCCTCTTTAGACTCTCTAGTCAAAGTTTACACCACATATTAGTTGACTTACTTTGGTCTACAAAGTTATGGCAAAGTGAGGTGCAATTTTAGGGATCTTGCCATGAACCTTTCTCAAACCACTTTCTATCATACCTTGTTGAGCATTTTGAAAATGTATCCCTAAAAAAATTGGGAAAACAAGACTCAATTTACATACTGGATACAAAAAATAAGAGGGAGCCATATATCTCGAATAGTGAGGCACAGGAACAAAAAACAATGTCAGGAGAACAGAGGATTTAGACATGATAAAAAAATTACATATTTGTGAGAAGTGTCAGGTCCACTTTAAGTTTTACTTTGTTATATTTTCTTGTTCATTCCTATCGGAGTGAATAATTTAAGTTATGCAATAGGAATTTTAATGCACTTCTGCTTATTACTTCACCTTCTGCACATTTTCCTATTATGAGACAGTAAAATTACTGATTTGTGCTGCAAAATGTGTAATAAATGCTTTACTGTTCTTGTAATAGAGAAAGCATTTACCAAACTCCAAATCTACTGGGCTATTCGGTCAGATCCAACTGAAAGTGCATGCTAATTAGACATAAGAATATTCCAATTGAATTCCACTCATGACTATGCACATAATCTTTATCGAAGGCTCATTTCATTACTAGTGGATGGACTTCTATAAATTCAGACAGAATCATATAAATGAGCAGACACTTCATTAATTTAATTAATTACTCTTTTTATGAGATTTGAAGTCTCTTAATATACATTAATTAGATCGCAGTGCAATTTCGCTCAACTTTCTTTGGCCATAGGGCACATATTTCCAAAGTGATCTTCAATTTTTATAATTGCAGAATTTTTACAGCCAAATTTAAAAGAAAATAATCATTTCAATGTATTAGTTACATTTAACAGAGGATCATTTGGAATATATTTGTCGAAAAGATAAATTATTTAAAGCCTTCTTCATTGTAAAAATTTAGTCAATGGTAAGATTGCCAAGACCTGTCTCATTGTACTTTTTCTTCTTCCACAGGGAATCCATCAAAATATGTCCACATGGAACAAAATTGCAGCAGGTTTTTGTGCCATGGGTTTGCATGCGGAAAAGCAACTGTGTATTACAGTGACAGCAAAGTTAATGCAGTTGTTAAAGGGTCTGTCCACTTCTCGGACAACCCCTTCTTAATCACCAAAGTTCTCCCATGTAAAATAATAACCGCTATACTCAACTCCAGCGATGTCCACACTTGATCTCCCACAGCACTGTTAAGTTACTCGAGTCATGCAAGCAATCAGCGACTGCTTCCATCTCACTTCTTTGGGACATAACTGAAATCCAGAGGGAGTCAAAGATCAGCAGCACACGCTCACTTCTTCAGGGAGTAAGTTTCAGCCCAAGGAAGTGAGACCGAAGCAGTCGCTGATTGACTGCAGTGTTCGGGTTACATAATAATGTCACAGAAGCTGCGGGAGAGCAGGCGCAGACATTGCTGAAATGGCGCCAGTAATGGAGGTGAGTATAGCTGCCATTATTTTTTATATAGGGGAACTATAGTGACTAAGAGTAGTAGACCAACCCTTTAAGAAATCTCATCAACACATTGAGGAAAAAACTTACAGTAAAACTATCTTCATGTATAAGTTAATGACTGTTATCCATAGCAAACAATCTGAGCTCAGCTTTCATTTCTTCCTCTGCTCCACTATAATAAAGGCTGTGCTGTGATTGCTTTCTATGGGGAACCAGAAAATACTTTTCTTTCAACACTTTTGATAAACCTTCCTATTTGGGTATAGTTACATTGTGAAATGTAATGAAAAAAATGTATAACCAATGATCCAGTCTAATTTATTTTTAAATCCAGTCTTTTTATTTTCTCATGTTTACATTCTGGTATAAAATACTATCTCAACATAGTGAATGATGTATTACAATATATTGGAAAATTCCCATTTATCTGTATTATTGAGATGTTGAGGTTAAAATTTTGTCGTGTCTAAAATTTGGAGTCTTAGTGATAGCTGTGACCAATTACAATATATTGACTTTTACACTGAAGTGAATGGAAGATCACTAGGTAGACTAATCAACCGTCAGTTACTAAAGGAAATTTCTAAATACATTTTTCTAAAAAGAATGAATGTGGGGCCAGTTACAGGCTGAAAAGAGATGCTATGTCAAGCAGATGATATGGACTGCGAAGCAGTAAGTTCCCACCTTAGTTACATACCTCTGGCCTGTTACACTTAATAAGGCTATGTGCGCACAATCAGGATTTGAAGCAGAAATTTCCTGAGCATTTCTGCATCTCCTGGGCAGGAAAAACGCAGCGCATTTTTGATGTGTTTTTTGAAGCGTTTTTGTACATCAATGAATGCTTTTGGAGCTAAATAAAGTTATTTGGTGGGACATTGCTTAAACCCTTGGATTACCATCAGAACTGGGGTGAGTATATTGGTTAATTTAAATGATTAAAGAATATGTTTGTTGCATTTCAAATAAAGTGTTTACTCTGTGTCTGTGTGTTTATTTATCTTTACTTTACTTAGGTTTGGTCATGAAAAGGTCTGCTTGACACCTTGTCATCACCAAACAAAAGAGATAGGTGTCAGCTAGTCCCATTCAACCAATATTCATTAGCATTTCTATTCACGTAATTTATGCGGCAGCTGTGAGCTGGGAGGGTGCCATTTGCAAACATGGTCCCTGGCCATTATTAACCGCTCACAGCTGTTTCGTTAGCCACTACGTCCTCATGAGCAGCAACAAGCAGCGCTTTGAGCACAGCGTATTTTTGTTGCATACAAAATGCGGTGTTCTAATGGCGCTCTTTTGTTGTCGGCACATGTCAATACACCACATATAATGACAGTTCAATCGGTCAAAATCTGCAGCGGAGACTAGCGTGTCCGCTACAGAAATTGACATACTGCCGGTGAGTTTGGGTATGTGGCCACGGTCAGGAGTCGCTGCAGGTTTGATGCTGTGTGTTTATACAGCGCCAAACCCGCAGCATCAAGATGTTGCATCATAGTGGATGGAATCTCTAGAAATCCCATGTCCACTATGCGTGCATCTGAGGCTGCGGATCACCCGTGGACACTGACATGTGACGCGTCTTTCAGGACTGCAGCATGTCAAATTCTCTTGGGGACTTGCTAGTCTCTACAACATAAATTTGACCACTAGAAAGTATTTAATGCGGTAAATACTCATGGTTAAGTGAACCCATGTGGATTTACATGCATTCAATAGAATGAAATGTTTTGGACACAGCAAAAAATGTGTTCAAAGCGCTGCTACGTCCGGATTGTGGGCACAGAGCCTAAATTTAAGAATAGTGTTGAGCGAGCACTAAAATGCTCGGGTGCTCGAAGCTCAGGCCGAGCTCACCGTGATACTCGGGTGCTCGACCCGAGCAACGAGCAGAATGTTGGTCCATGGGAGATCCGAGCATTTTTGCGGCGGCACCCCCGGCAGTCTGTAGAAAGCCTAAAAAGTGCCTAAAACAATAGTAACAGTGCTCAAAAGACATGGGGACAGCATGGGCATCGCCCCAGGAAGCATTTCAGAACCCCAGGTCACTGCTGTGGTCAGAGGTATTAAGCCACTTTTACGGGCTCACAATAAAACGTTCAAAAACAAAACTGAAACGGTTTTCCATTGAAATATGTTAAGGAACTTTCTTTCCAGGGTAAAGACTTGTGAATAAGGTAAAATAAATAACCAAAAACAAAAATACTCCTCCACACCTTGGGCTTTGTTCACAAGTAGCATTTTTATGCGTTTTTGCACTTTTGTATTGCTTTCAACCGTGACAAATGCATTCACCGGGAAATGTTATTTTAACATTTTACAATCTTATCTGGCCATGTGCTGAGTGACACATGCATGCAGTGCTGAAAAGACATGGGAACAGCATGGGGAAGACCCCTGGAAGCATCTCTGACACCCAGGTCACTGTCTAAAAGTGTGCCCATCAGAAGTGATCCTTGCTGCATCAGAAGATGCAGACTTGCAAGTCTTTGTCCCAGGGCAGTGTTCAATTGTACCTCCCACATTCCTTGCAATGCAAGCACAAGTATGCAGCCTGCCACCCACCCACCCCCAGGCTGCAATACCATACTGCTAGCTTGCACTTGAAATGGGGCCTTTTAGTTTGGAGGAGGCCGAAGCTGGCCACTACCTCATGGCTGCTTTGGCAGCGAGGTATCCATACTCAGTCCCCAGCCGCCCGGGTGTCCATGCTCAGTCCCCAGCCACCAGGGGGCGGCCGGGTGTCCATACTCGGTTCCCAGCCGCCCTGCGGCCGGGTGTCCACACACTGTCCCCAGCCACCCCTATTTCTCCTTGGAAGTTCACCCCACACTTTTCTTAGCCTGGCCTGCTTTAGGGCGAGCCCACCAGAGAACCAGACTCCTCCAGTGGGCCCTGGCTTCTCCATCAGGGAAGTTGAGAGTGCCAAGGTGAGGAGCATGATGATGATGATAGAAGTTAGCGTCTGCTTTGTTTTTTTGGAATGCAAGCGCATGTATGTAGTAGCGGCTAGGCCTGAGGTGGTCAGCGTTTGGTACATATTCTACCTCCTCCGAGGATTGCTGGATGTTTTCCTGCTACTATCCCAGTTCTATGACTCCCGTTAAAACAAAGCTTCAGGTGATGAATGATGGATGAGGTGGTGGCAAAGGAGAAAGAGCAGGAGGAACAGGGACCATTCACATCAATATCAGGCCAGTCAACCACACATGTCTTGTAGGATATGTTTCTGTACCAAAAGGAGCGGTTTGGCTACACAGTTATAGGGCATACAGTGAGTGCATTGCCTGCCAAAAAATTCGAGGCACTCCAATGCCCCTTGGAAGTGACATGGAGGTCAGAGGGCCTTAACTAAACCGTTTTTTCCATTTATAGCAACTGGGTCTCCTGTGCACTGTTGGCCTAAGCAGTGAACGGAAGGCTTTCCAAAAATTATGAGGTACTGCAATGCCCCTTGAAACAGACGTGGATTACAGCATGCTAAAAACCTTCTACCCATTATTGGGGAGTGGGTCTCCCTTAGTGTTCGCCTATGCATTGAAAAGCAAAAGCTGACTAAAATTAGGAGGAAATGCAATGCCGTTGGAAGAATGGTGGAGGTTGCAGTGGAATAAAAAGACAGTATCGAGGCCGCAGTAGCTTAACAAGACGGTTTTAATGCCCCTGGAAAAAGTAGCGGAGGTCGCAGTAGCTTAAGAAAAAGGTTTAAATGCCCCTTGGAAGAGCCATGCAGTACAGCATCTAAAAAACATTATTGCCATTATTGGGGAGTGGGTTTCCCATAGTCTTTGCCTATGCCTTCCAAGCAAACGCTGCCAAAAATTATGACGGAGGAACTTGCAATGCTGGCAACACTGACCATGGTCACCCTGGTGGTATAGTGGTGGTGGAGGCTGAGGAAAAGGAGAAGAGCAAAATACAGCCGAAATGAAGAAGCATATACCCATGTGTGGGTGTGAAGTGGTGCATGGGACTACACCTCCCGAAATAACACAGTGGATTTGACTTTGTTACTCTGCTGTCCTTTGGTGGTGATGAGAAGTCTGGACCAATCCAGCCCTTGTTCATTTTGATAAGGGTCAGCTTGTCCGCATTGTCAGTTGACAGGCGAGTGCGCTTATCAGTTATAATTCCCCCAGCGGCACTAAAAACACGCTCCGATAACACGCTAGCGGCAGGGCAGGCCAGGACCTCCAAGGCATACAGAGCGAGTTCATTCAAAGTGTCCAGCTTGGATACCCAATAATTAAAAGGCATAGAGGAATCATGGAGGACGCTGGTATGGTCGGCAAGGTACTCCCTCACCATCTTTTGAAACTTTCCACTCCTTGTGAGAGTACCTCGTGCCTCAGGGCCTGTAAGCTTGGCGGGTCTCAGAAAACTGTCCCAGAATGTTGACAGTATTCCCCTGCCTCTGCTGGATTGGAGTTGCGTCTCTCTCGCCTGTACGCCTTGGTTGGTCAATGAATTGTGACCTCTGCCGCTAGCGTGTTCAGATGGGAATTTTTTTAACAGTTCTGCAGCAAGGGCCTTCTGGTACTGCCCCATTTTTGTAGACCTCTCCACCTCAGGAATAAGAGAGTGAAAGTTCTCCTTGTAGCGGGGGTCTAAAAGTGTCACCAACCAATAATGACTGTCCACCAACATTTTGACAACGCGAGGGTCACGGTTAAGGCAGCCTAACATAAAGTCAGCCATGCGTGCCAGACTGGTAATGGGCAAGACTTCCGTGTCCTCACCAAGATGACGACTGACCATGCTCTCCTCCTCCTCCTCCCCCTGTCCTCAGGCCACCCACGCTGAACTGACTGTATGACAGTTGTACAGGTACTACCGTCTACAGCGCATGATACAAGCTCCTGTTCCTCCTCCTCCTCCTCCTCCTCCTCCTCCTCCTCCTCCTCCTCCTCCTCCTCCTCTCTGTCATTGTCCCCAAATGCATGTTGGGGTGAGATGAGGCTAGGCTGTGTGTAAGCGCCCATTACGGGTTCTTGATCCATCTCACCATACTCTGGCTGCAATGCCTCTTCTTTATTTCTCTGCAGAGAGCGTTGCAAAAGACAGACAAGTGGGATGCTGACGCTAATGATGGCGTCATCGCCACTCACCATCTTGGTGGACTCCTCAAAGTTTGTCAGGATGGTACATATGTCAGACATCCAGGTCCACTCCTGTGTAGAGATGAGCGGTGTTCGACTAGAACTGTAAGCCAAACTCAAATTCGAGCTGTTTTGGGCGGTGTTCGAGTCGTTCAACGAGCGCAAACGATTTGCAAAAAATTCGGCTGTTCGAGGTTATGTTCGATAACTGTTCGTGCACCAAAAGCATGTCCTGCATATCTGGCATTTAGAGCACCAATCATGCAGGGATTGTCTGCCACTCACTGTAATGCCACAGTCATGGTGGTTGTGGCATTACAGTGGTTGCCCAAATCGATGGGAACAGTGCTCACAGTGAAACATGAAAAGCCGGCAATTCAGCAGCGGCATACACCCGTACCCGACAATTTAGAACCGAAAGAATAGAGCATCACACATAGATTAGATAGATAGAAACATGTCAGTCACATATATATATGAAGCACAGTGACAGAGTTGCTTACTGTACTTGTCATTTAGTGTAAAGGATTTATTTAAAGAAATATTAGTTTTTTCATGCACCGTCTCTTTAAAAAAGCTGCCGGCAATTCAGCATCGGTACCCGACAATTTATAACAGAAAGAATAGAGCATCACACATAGATTAGATAGATAGAAACATGTCAGTCACATATATAAGAAGTACAGTGATAGTGTTGATTACTGTACTTGTCATTTAGTGTTAAAATAAAGGATTTATTAAAAAAAAAAATTGCTTGATTTGGCAGGCTTTAGAGACTCTACACTACTTATTTCGCACTATATATCTCTCCCTACCTCAGCAGCACTGACCCTACACTGGCTGATCCGGAGCGACTGTGTCCAAGATGGCGGCGCCCGGTTTTAAATACTCGAGGTGACGTTGTGCGGCCAGCCAATCACTGTAATGCCCACAAACAACATGGCTGCGGCATTACAGTGACTGGCTGGCAATCCCTGCATGTTCATTGGCGCCAAACGTGCAGGGCGGAGACCCGAGCTCCCACCAGAGTAACCCGGAAATGCTTGGTGCTCGACGAACATCCCGAGTAGTGAGATGCGAGTAACGAGCAGTGTCGAGCATGTTTGTTCAACACTATTTAAGAATAAAAATGGCGTGGCTCCCGCGTCATTTTTATAACCAGCAGAGGGAAAGCAGACAGCTGGGGTCTGATATTAGTAGTCAGGGAAGGGGCCATTGATCAACTATGTTCCCTCGCTATTAATAGCAACATACAGCTGTTTGTTTAGCCTTTACTGGCTAGATTACAGGGGGGCCCCAGAAAAAAATTGACGTGGTGTGCCCCTATAAAATCTAACCAGCAAAGGCTAAACGAGACAGCTGGGGGCTGATATTAATAGCCTGGTAAGGGGGCATGGATATTAGCCCCCTCCGCGGCTATTAATATCACCCCTTAGCAGTGACAGAAATGAATCCTCCATAAGATGCACCAAATCTGGCGCTTAGCCTCGCTCTTCCCCCTGCACTGTAATGCTGGTGAGAGGGGTAATGGGGTTGGGGTTTATGTCAGTCTTGTATTGGCGGCTGATGTGTAGCCCAGGTTAGTAATGGAGGGTGTCTATAAGGCGCCCCCATCACTAACCACGTAGTAAAGTTGTCGTCACTTTTTCAATAAATATACGGCCAGAATAAAGTATTTTAATGAAATAAAAAACAAATGTTTTTTTTTTTTTAAAAATTTATTACACTGGATCCGCGAAGCCCTCGATCTTCTGAAAAAAAAAAATAGAAAAAAAACAACTATATCCCTCACCTGTCCACTGTCACGACCCTGTCCACGATTACAGTCGATTGTCCCTCGACAATTCGTGTCACTTCTACAGCAGTGACATCAGCAATCACTAATGTCACTGCTGTAGAAGACAGCCATGTATACTGACAGGGGTGTAAAATCACTCCTGTCAGTGTACATTGCTGCAGGAGGTCACTGGGGTTCATCAGCTGAAGATCAGCTGATGAGCCCCGGTGAGCTAACCACCGTGGGAGCATTCTTGAGAATGTCACATGACATCACCGTGGAAACAATCAGCTGATCAATTACGTCACCGCAGGTCCTGGCAGTACAGTACCTGCGGTGACGTGAGCGCTCAGCTGATCGGCCGCCGGGAGGAGAGTATCTCCGCCGGGGACCCAGGAGGACACCGGGGACTGCCGGATGGATGAGTATAATACTTGTGATTCAGTGACTTTCGATTCAGGGAGTTTGGAAGGGAGGAATTTGGATTGAATTGCTGTCTGTATTTTATTAATTCTTTAAACTTCTTTTTACTTAATATTTTTGTCTAGTGCAATCCCCTTTAGGAAATGAGCTCCATTATTGCTATCCAGTGTACCACATGTATGCAATCCTTGAACAGCCGGTCGTGGGTGCATACTGCTGTGCAAGATGTGTGCACATTGTGCGTTTGGAAGCCCAGGTACAGGATCTAAATGAGCAGCTGGCAGCACTGAGGTCCATTGACAATATGGAAAGGAGTCAGCTGCTCACTGAGCAGCTGCTCACTGGGGTAGATTTGGGGAGGGTGGTAGTATGGAGCTGCAGGACAGTGAGACAGCTAGCTGGGTGACAGAAGGGGGGGTAGAGGGAAGAGTGCCATGGAGGCTAGTCATGATCTGGCACACCCCAATAAGTTTGCAAAGCTGGCAGATGAGGGGGCTGTCAGAACAGGTGTAGCACTGCTGCAGCAAGGCATGTCTTCTGAAAGCCGGAGGAGTATCAGCTCCAGTAAGGCGGGGTAATAGGAGAGCAGGGCAGGCCAGGCAGGTGCTGGTAGTAGGGGACTCAATTATTAGGGGAACAGATAGGGCAATCTGTCACAAAGACAGGGATCGTCGAACAGTGTGCTGCTACCTGGCGCTCGAGTCCAGCACTTCGCTGATCAGGTTGTCAGATTACTGGGAAGGGCTGGTAAGGACCCAGCGGTCATGGTGCACATTGGCACAAATGACAAAGTTAGAGGTAGGTGGAAGGTCCTTAAAGATGATTTCAGGGAATTAGGCTGCAAGCTTAAAGCCAGGACCTCCAAGGTGGAATTCTCTGAAATACTGCCTGTACCATGTGCCACACCAGAGAGGCAAAGGGAGATTAGGGAGATAAATAAGTGGCTCAGAAATTGGTGTAAGAAGGAGGGGTTTGGGTTCCTGGAGAACTAGGACAACTTGTCAGGTGGTTCTACAGGTTATACGCCAAGGACGGGCTGCACCTCAATGGGGAAGGAGCAGCTGTGCTGGGGGAGAAAAGGGCTAGAAGGTTGGAGGAGTGTTTAAACTAGGGATTGGGGGGGGGGGATATTCATTTTATAGGTGGGGAAGATAGTGCAGACAGTGACCTGGGCACAAATAAAGAAATTGGGGGTGGGGTTAGAACAGTCAATATAGAAAGAAGGAATAGAGGTACAGAGAGATACATAAAATGCATGTATACTAATGCCAGAAGCCTCACCAACAAAATGGAGGAATTATAATTAATTTTGTTGGAATTTACACAAGAAAATCACATGACAGAAAACAGAAAACAATCAGCGATAACAAAAATTCTCCATTAAATGTCTCTTGCTTAACCCAGCAAGAAGTACGGCGGCGTCTAAAAATCAATAAAGTTGACAAATCCCCGGGCCCGGATGGGATACACCTGCGAGTACTGCAGGAATTAAGTAACGTCATAGATAGACCATTATTTTTAATCTTTAAAGATTCCATAATAACAGGGTCTGTACCCTGTTATTATGTTATTGCTGTACTGGCATATAGCAAATGTGGTGCCAATATTCAAAAAGGGGACAAAAACTGAACTTGGAAATTATAGGCTAGTAAGCTTAACCTCTACTGTGGGTAAAATCCTGGAGGGTTTTCTAAGAGATGCTATACTAGAGTTTCTGAAGAATAACCTCATGACCCAATATCAACATGGGTTTACGAGAGACCGTTCCTGTCAGACTAATCTGATCAGCTTTTATGAAGAGGTAAGTTCCGGACTGGACCAAGGAAATGCAGTGGATGTTGTGTATATGGACTTTTCAAAAGCTTTTGATACGGTTCCACACAAAAGGTTGATACATAAAATGAGAACAATGGGGATAGGGGAAAATATATGTAAGTGGGTTAAGAACTGGTTCAGTGATAGGAAACAAAGGGTGGTTATTGTTACGCTCACACCCGGAGTGACTGGCGTGAGCGTGGTTAGTGATCCCACTGGATCATGAACCGAGGAGTGCCTGGAGGGGCGTGACTAAGTATCAACTCGGTCCGACAAAGGTCGCACGGCGGCTCAGTCGACTCCGTGAACCATGGAGGAACCGAGCAGAGGGACCAGGTGCTACTCCAGGTCAGACCCCGGTCACAGCTGTTGACCCACACCGGGGAATGCAGGAATGGGCAGGCACGGCTGGTATGCAGACAGGCGGCTACTGGCAGGTAAGAACGCAGGCTGAATAGGGACCAGTACAGACTGGGATACAGGAACAGAGCCGCTGGTGCGGTGAACGGGCAGAGCAGAGCGAAACCGTGGGTGTGGTGAACGGGCAGAGCAGAGCGAAACCGCGGGTGCGGTGAACGGGCAGAGCAGAGCGAAACCGCGGGTGCGGTGAACGGGCAGAGCAGAGCGAAACCGCGGGTGCGGTGAACGGGCAGAGCGAAACCGCGGGTGCG
Organism: Phyllobates terribilis; assembly: GCF_046119375.1. Taxonomy (NCBI): domain Eukaryota; kingdom Metazoa; phylum Chordata; class Amphibia; order Anura; family Dendrobatidae; genus Phyllobates; species Phyllobates terribilis. The sequence goes on along the minus strand of NW_027362761.1, from coordinate 402,560,528 downwards.
GTGAACGGGCAGAGCGAAACCGCGGGTGCGGTGAACGGGCAGAGCAGAGCGAAACCGTGGGTGCGGTGAACAAGCAGACAGGACAGGGCTCTGTTCAATGGAACAGACTGGAAAATACAGGAAGATAGTTAGAACACAGGAGGTAGATACGGAGGCAGGGAAACAAGAGTTGGAGTTAGGTGCAGGTTCAGACACTGCAGGAAAAGGGAAGGTTCGAACATAGAGACAAACAGGTAATGGGCTAGGACACAGTTCAGACAGGAACTGAACCAGCAACAAGATACAGGAACGAGCCTGGGAACTCAGCCCCCAGGGTGGCAGAAACAGACTAGAAGTCACAGATACAGGCAACAGGCCTGGGTATACAGCCCCAAGGGTGGCGGAACAGACTAGAAGTCACAGATACAGGTAACAGGCCTGGGTATACAGCCCCCAGGGTGGCAGAAACAGACAAGATACAGGACAGGACCTGGCAACTCAGTTGCACAGAGAACACTGTAAGAAAGTGATGCTCAGGCACCTCCTACTGGGTGGAGGGGGTTTAAGTATCTAGTGACTCACAGCAATAGGCTGGGGAGGCATAAGGAGTGCGCACACAGTAACTATAAGAATCAGGCCGTAACCGCGCCGCCGCCCTAAGCAATCAGACAAGAGACACAGCAGGTACTGGAGCAAAGTGTGCAGCCTGGACGGATAGGTAAGATGGCGGTCTTGCATGGTGGGAGGTGGTAAGTCATGCCAGCACACCGCCAGGAATGTTAGTTATTAATGGAAAACACTCAGACCGGGTCACAGTTAACAGTGGGGTACCACAGGAGTCAGTATTGGCCCTCTTGTTTTTAACATATTTATTAATGACCATGTAGGGGGCATACAGAGTAGTATTTCAATATTTGCAGATGACACTAAACTCGGCAGGTTAATCAATACAGAGGAGGACAATTTTATATTACAGGAGGATCTATGTAAACTTGAAACTTGGACTGATAAATGGCAAATGAGCTTTAATGGGGATAAATGTAAGGTAATACACTTGGGCAGAGGAAATAAAATGTATAATTATATGCTTAAAGCTTTTTGCCCACGATGCGGATTTAATGCGTTTCTGCGGCACCATTTCCGCCATGAAAACTCATTAAAAATGCATGTTAAGTTGTCTGCCATGTTTCCCAATGATAATCCGCATGTGCTGTACACATGCTGCGGAAATTTCCACTGCGGATTATCATTGCGGAAAAATCCGCAGCACAACCATTAATTTTGCGGAATCGCTGCGTTTTAGCCGCCATTGACTTGCATTGGACCGCATAATATCCGCATGACTACACGTGCACATGTGGATATTATGCGATTCAATGTGCGGATGGTACCCGGGTCTGGAGAAGAGGAGACTCTCCTCCAGACCCGGTTACCATAGTATCTGTAAGTAAAAAAAATAATTAAAATAAAAAATAAACTTATACTCACCTTCTGATGGCCCCCGCTCTGCTCCCGGCGTCGCTGCTAGCCACGTGGCAGATCCGGGAATGTAAAAGGACCTTACATGACGTCAGCGGTCACGTGACAGGTAACGCAACCGCTGACGTCGGTGGTCGCGTGACCTGTCACATGATTGCTGACGTCATGGAAGGTCCTTTTACATTACCGGTACCTGCCACAGAGCCAGCAGCGACGCCAGGAGCAGAGCGGGGGCCATCAGAAGTTGAGTATAAGGTTATTTTTTATTTTTTACGTTCTAATTCTTTTTTTTTTTACATTATGTTGGTCACACAATATAAATCCATGCCGGTTGCATGGATTTATATTGTGTGACCAACTTTCAAGCACTTTTCCAAGTGATGTTAAAAGCGCTTGGAAAAGCGCTTGACAAAAGCATGCAAAATCACATGCTAAAAATGCTGGACAAACGCTTGTCCCTGGCAGAAAAAACGCATGTACAATCCGCATGCATTTTTTTTGCCAGGGAGATGCAGAAATGCTCAAGAAAGATCCAGAGCATTTCTGCATCATGGGCACATAGCCTAATTGTAAAACACTGGGCAAAACTGTCACTGAAAAAGACCTGGGTGTATTGGTGGATGACAAGCTCACATTTGGTGGCCAGTGTCAAATAAAACGCAAATAAAATAATGGGATGCATTAAAAGAGGCATAGATGCTCATGAGGAGAACATAATTTTACTACTATACAAGTCACTAGTGCGACCACACTTTGAATACTGTGTACAGTTCTGGTCTCCGGTGTATAAGAAAGACATAGCTGAACTAGAGCAGGTGCAGAGAAGAGCGACCAAGGTTATTAGAGGTCTGGGGGGTCTGCAATACCAAGACAGGATATTACACTTGGGGTTATTTAGTTTGGAAAAACGAAGGCCTAGTGGTGGTTATTACTATGTTCAAATATTTGAGGGGACAGTACAAAGACCTGTCTACTTATCTTTTTACATCTTCTACGTCTGGAGGAGAGAAGGTTTAATCATAATCACAGACACGGATTCTTTACTGTAAGAGCAGTGAGACTATGGAACTCTCTGCCGCATGATGTTGTAATGAGTGATTCACTACTAAAATTTAAGTAGGGCATGAATGCCTTTCTTGAAAAGTATAATATTACAGGTTATATATACTAGATTCTTTGATAGGGCATTGATCCAGGGAACTAGTCTGATTGCCGTTTGTGGAGTTAGGAAGGAATTTTTTTTCCCCAATGTGGAGCTTAGTGTTTGCCACATGGATTTTTTTTTTGCCTTCTTCTGGATCAACATGTTAGGCTGTGGGTTGAACTAGATGGACTTAGGTTTTAAGGTTGAAGGACGACTATGTTACTATATTACAAAGGTTTTTTGTTTGTTTTTTTTACTACCGCGGGCCCTGCTCTCACTGTTATCAGAGGGAGCGGCGATCGGATGAGAGGAGCAGTAGTCCTCTCCTGACCCGGGTACTACCCGCAGCGCGTTTCCGCCTCAAATTCGGGATCATTGGCTTTAATTGAAACACAGCAAGCCTGCAAGTATAGATATTATAACTGTGGGTTTGCTGCGGTTCAATGCAAGTCAATGGGCGCAAATTTGCAGCAGAAATGCCCGAACAATGGCCATGCTGCAGTTTTTACCGCAATGGTAATCCGGAACGGAAATTTCCGCATCGTGTGCACAGCACATCCAGATTACCATTGCTATAGCTGACAGACCTATTAACATGCATTTTCGCAGCGTTTCTGCGGTGGGAAAATCATCTTGAAAACGCATCAAAAACGCTTCGTGTGCACATAGGTTGCAAGTGAGCTTCCTATGCATGGCCACTACCATGTCTACAGGTAATGGATTCTTTGTCTATGCTTATTGATTTCTTTGTATCATTATGTTGCCCATATTTATACTACTTGCATTTATATATTTAGCTGATTTTCTATATTATGGTGATCATAGGGCCGACTATAGAATTGACATTATTGTCCATCATTTCCATACCCGAGACTCACCGTTGAATAGGCTTGCTCACTGGTCTTCGTTGTCTTTTTTACTGTGCCATGTCTCTTTTTCGTGTATACTAATTACTTTTATATAATATATTTTTTCAATAAATATCAATTTCTTATACAAATAATCTAGATCTGTTGCTCCTTCTATTTTTCGTGATTCGTAATGCTTCGTGTGCACATATCCTAAATAAGAAATATAGTGCAGACACACCAGTTGTCCACCTCTGGGGAATTTTTTTTTTGCCTAAATGCATGTATTTGGGGCTAAAAATAATTCTTGCAATTTGATTTCGTTAAAAATGCTGCAGTATTTTGTTCTTACAGTCTTTGTTTCCCTGCACATTCAACACATTCTGTGTTCATAAATTAACCAGTTCAGGACCACCCAATGTACATAAACGTCGGAGCTGCCTGGGCTCTGTGCAGCGCCGACGTTTAAAAACGGTGGGTGGTCCTGCAGCCCTCAGGACCCACAGGGTCCTGCAAGCGTTGTGGTTTCGGTGCAGAGCGATATCTCTGACAGGGGACATCATCAGGACCTGATTGGATCAGGTCCCATTGATGTTAACCCTTTCCTATCTTCGTCAACTTACCTCTCCGACGGCCCCCTGATAACCTTTCAGGACTTTCCGTTGTCATGGCAGCTAGAGGTCACATGACCGCCTCCAGATCTGCCATATATGGTGTCCTGCTAGGCTCAGCCTGCAGCTGAACTCTAGCAGGAGACAGACAGTGTAAAACTGTCAGCAAAGATCTCATCCAATGCAATACATGTCTATTACATTGGATGAGATCAGTGATTAGAAAAATAAAAATTAATGTCCCATACAGGGACTAAGTAAAAATGTAAAAAAAATGTTTTCAAACTGTTAAAAAAAAATCACAAAATAAATAAATAAAATATTAAACCAATAAATCCGTATATTTATGTAAAAACAAAAAAAGTACACATATTTGGTATCGCCGCATCCAAAACAACCCAATCTATAAAACTGTCACACTAATTAACTCCTTCTGTGCACACCGTAATAAAAATAAATAAAAAACGGAGCAAAAAACTATGCTTTTTCATCATATCGCTAAACAAAAAGTGGAAAAAAATGCGATCAAAAAGCAAAATGGAAATAAAAATGGTACCGCTGAAAACGTCATCTTGTTCTGCAAAAAAAAAGCTGTACAGCTCCATCAGCCAAAAAATAAAAAAGTTATAGCTCTCATAATAAAGCGATGCAAAAAAAATATTTTTTCTATAAAATTGTTTTATTGTGTAAAAGCGCCAAAACATAAAAAAATATACAGTAAGTGCAGTATCGCTGTAAACGTACTGACCCGAAGAATAACACTACCTTATCACTTTTACCACACGCAGAACGGCATAAAAAAAAACTCAAAAAACAATTCCTGAATTGTTGGTTTTTGTTAATTTTACCTCCCAAAAAACTGAATAGAAAGCGATCAAAAAATGTCATGTACCCAAAAATGTTACCAATAAAAATGTCAACTCATCCTGCAAAAAACAAGCCGTCACATGACTCTGTCGGCCGAAATATGGAAAAATTATAGCTCTCAAAATATGGCGATGCAAAAACTAGATTTTGCACAAAAAAGCGTCTCTAACTGTGTGACAGCTGTCAATCATAAAAACCCGATATAAATCTGGTATCTCTGTAATCGCACCGACCCGAATAATAAAGTATTCTCATTACTTATACCACACGAGGAACGGCGTAAAAATAAATAAAACCAATTCTTCACCTGCTACTGATTTGTTTATTATGTCTCCCAAAGATAGCAGTAAGGCTCTGCTCACATTTATCCTGCGCTCTGCGCTGAGCACTTACACCAGAGTTCCATGTAAATCTCTGAAATACGTGATTCAGACGGAACCCATGACGGAAGATTCCATGTAATGAGGCAGATATAGGCCACTGTGGATGCCGTCTGGCCTGTGATCCCACGGTGTCAGTTTTTTTAGGCGTGCATAAAAGTGGGTTGGCCACAGTTTTGTGCACTTCTGAAAAAAAGGACACCGCTAAACAGAGGCCAGACGGAGTCCAGAGTAACTCTGCTGCCTTATTACAGTGAATGGATCTCACAGGGGTTTCATATGAATTACATCACTTGGAAATTTAAATGGAAACCCCGATGTAAGTGCTGGATAAATGTTACGTAAAATGTTCCCAATAAAAGCTTCAACTCAGTCCTCAAAAAAAGCTAGTCCCCACTCAGGACCATCATCTGTTAAAAATATTCCAAGTTACTGGTAGCAGAAAGGCTCTGGAAAAGCGAAATGGCCCTTGCCCCCCAAAAGAAATTCAGAAAATGTTGTGCTCCCAAATCCAAATGCCTATTTTACAATAATTTGTTCTCAAGTTGTCAAATAGCGCTCCGTCCCTCCCAGATCTCGCCGTATGGCAAAGCGTTACGATACAGCCACATATGGGGTATTGCCACTTTTAGAAGAAATTGTGTGACACATTTTGGCATCATTTTTACCCACTGCCCTGTGTGAAAATGTAAAATCTGAGGGTAAAACATTTTTTGTGGTAAAAATATAATTATGCTTTCTTCACTGCCGAATGGTATAAATTAAAAAATTTAAAAAACCTCACTTCTTCCCTAGATGAATTCTTTGAGAGGTGTAATTTACAAAATGTGGTCACTTGTGGGGGTTTCTGCTGTTTTGGCATGTCAGCGACTCTTCAAATGTGACATGGTGTCTGCAACCTATCCCAGCCAACATAGCGCTCCTTTCTCTTCCGAACCCTGCCGTACACCAAAGCAGTGGTTTTCCCCAACATATGGGGTATCGTCGTACTCAGGAGAAATTGCACAACAAATTTCATGGTGCAATTTCTTCTGTTATCCTTAAGATAATGCAAAATTAGGGAAAGAAAAACATTTTTTGTGGGATAAATGTGAAAATTTTATTTTTACAGCTCAATATTATAAACTTCTGTGAGGCACCTGGGGGTGCAAGGTGCTCACCACACATCTAGATAAGTTCCCTAAGGGGTCTAGTTTCCAAAATGGTGTCACTTGTGGGGGGTTTCCACTGTTTAGGCACCTTAGGGGCTCCCCAAATGCGACATGGCGTCCGGTAATTATTCAAACAAATTTTACATTCAAAAAGTCAAATGGCGCTCCTTCCCTTCCGAACCCTGCAGTGTACCCAAATAGTGGTTTTCCCCCACATATGGGGTATCGGCATACTCAGGAGAAATTGACAGCAAATTTCATGGTGCAATTTCTCCTGTTACCCTTATGATAATGCAAAATTAGGGAATGAAAAACATTTTTTGTGGGAAAAATGGGAAAATTTTATTTTTACAGCTCAATAATATAAACTTCTGTGAAGCACCTTGGGGTTCAAGGTTCTCACCACACATCTAGATAAGCTCCCTAAGGGGTCTAGTTTCCAAAATGTTGTCACTTGTGGGGGGTTTCCACTGTTTAGGCACATCAGGAGCTCTCCAAACGCAACATGGCGTCTGCTAATTATTCAAACAAATTTTACATTCAAAAAGTCTAATGGCGCTCCTTCCCTTCCGTACCCTGCAGTGCGCCCAAACAGTGGTTTTCCCTCACATATGGGGTATCAGCGCGCTCTTGAGAAATTGCACTATAAATTGTGTATTCCATTTTTTCCTGTTACCCTTGTGAAAATAAAAAAATTGGGTCTAAATTAACATTTTTGTGAAAAAAAGTTAAATGTTCATTGTTTTCTTCCACATTCCAAAAATTCCCATGAATCACCTGAAGGGTTAATAAACTTCTTAAATGTGGCTTTGAGCACCTTGAGGGGTGCAGTTTTTAGAATGGTGTCACTTTTGGGTATTTTCTGTCATAAAGGCCCCTCAAAGTCTTTTCAACTAAGATGTGGTTCCTAAAAAAATGTTTTTGTAAATTTTGTTGGAAAAATGAGAAATTGCTGGTCAACTTTTAACCCTTATAGCTTCCTAACAAAAAAAAAATTTAGTTCCAAAATTGTGCTGATGTAAAGTAGACATGAGGGAAATGTTATTTACTAACTATTTTGTCTGACATATCTCTCTAATTTAAGGGCATGAAAATTCAAAGTTTGAAAATTGCAAAATTTTCCAAATTTTTGCCAAATTCCCGATTTTTTCACAAATAAATGCAAGTGATATCGAAGAAATTTTACCACTATCATGAAGTACAATATGTCATGAAAAAACAGCCTCAGAAACAGGGGGATCCATTGAAGCGTTCCAGAGTAATTACTTCATAAAGTGACAGTGGTCAGAATTGAAAAAATTGGCCCGGTCAAGAAGGTAAAAACAGGCTCTGGTGCGAAGTGGTTAACTGTGAGGAGCTCAAAAAAGACATACGTTAAAGGGTTCATTCTAAACCCCTATCTACGAGTATTTAATGCCATAATCTAAACTATTTTCTAATAGACGTTATAAAAAATTCCCTCTCCTTCCTAACTACATTAGCGATCATGCTATTATAGAATTTTGGATAACTAGAGGAGGAAGACATGTGAAGACTCAGACTTCAAGGTTAGATTTTAGAAAGGCAGATTTTAAGAGACTCAGAAAGAGAATAGGAGGGATCCAATGGCTGGATGTCCTTAAGGACAAAAATGTCCAGGAAGGTTGGGAAATTTTTAAAAATGAGATTCTCAAAGCACAATCGTTAACAATCCCGAAAAGTAGGAAGAATGGGAAGCATTTAAGGAAACCAGGATGGATGAACACAGAACTTAAACACATGCTAAAAAGAAAGAAAGAAATGTTTATTAAATGGAAAGAGGGAGGCATATCTAAAGAAGATTATAATGGAGTCTGCAGATCCTGTAGGGCACGTATCAGGTTAGCTAAAGCTGACAATGAATTAAGGCTTGCAAGAGATGTCAAAAGCAATAAAAAAGGATTTTGGGGGTATGTCAAAAGTAAAAGAAAAGTCAAAGATGCTATAGGATTTTTACAGGATGAAAATGGAGAAATGGTAAGAGAGGATGTTGAGAAGGCCGAACTTTTTAATTCCTATTTTGCATCTGTTTTCTCTCAGAAAGAAAATGTAACATCAACTGATCTTCACTGTCCTTTTAAAGGAATAGAGGAATCCAAGTTATCTGTAAACAGAAAGATTGTGAGGGAATATTTAGCTAACATAAATGAGTTCAAGTCTCCAGGTCCAGATGAATTACACCCCAGAGTACTGAAGGAGATCGTAGAAGAAATTTTAGAACCACTCTCCATAATCTTTGAAAATTCTTGGAGAACAGGAGAAGTCCCAGAAGACTGGAGAAGAGCAAATGTTGTTCCTATCTTCAAAAAGGGGAAGAAGGTGGACCCAGGGAACTATAGGCCGGTGAGTCTGACTTCTATACCAGGAAAGATCTTTGAACAAATTATTAAACAACATATATGTAAGTACATGGATAAGAATGAAGTGATTAACCAGAGTCAGCATGGGTTTGTAACTAACAAGTCATGTCAGACTAACTTAATTTCCTTCTATGACAGAATCACTGACTGGGTGGATCAGGGAAATGCTGTAGATATAGTATATCTTGACTTCAGCAAAGCATTTGACAAAGTATCTCACACCATCCTTATTGAAAAAATGACCAAGTATGCAATGGACCAGGCAACTGTTAGGTGGATTCATAACTGGCTTACTGATCGGACTCAAAGGGTGGTTGTAAATGGCTTCACATCCAGCTGGATGAATGTCTCAAGTGGGGTACCACAGGGCTCCGTCCTGGGACCTGTATTGTTCAACATCTTTATCAATGATTTAGATGAAGGAATTGAGGGTAAACTGATTAAATTTGCTGATGACACAAAGCTAGGAGGGATAGCTAATACTAGAGAAGAGAGAGAGAGGATTCAAAAAGACCTAAATAAACTGGAGCAGTGGGCAGCAACCAACAGAATGGTTTTTAACAGGGAAAAATGCAAAGTACTACATCTGGGCAATAAAAATGAAAAAAGCATATACAGAATGGGAGGAATAGAGCTAAGCAACAGTACATGTGAAAAAGACTTAGGTATACTAATAGATCATAGACTGAACATGAGTCAACAGTGTGATGCAGCAGCAAAAAAGGCAAATACAATTCTGGGATGTATTAACAGAAGCATACAGTCTAGATCACGTGAAGTCATTATCGGTCTTTACTCCTCTTTGGTCAGACCTCATCTGGAATACTGTGTACAGTTTTGGGCACCACATTTTAAAAAAGACATAGACAAACTGGAGCAAGTTCAGAGAATAGCGACCAGAATAGTGACTGGTCTGCAAACCATGTCCTATGAGGAACGGTTGCAGGATTTGGGAATGTTTAGCTTGCAAAAAAGAAGACTGAGAGGAGACTTAATAGCTGTCTACAAATATGTCAAGGGCTGTCACATTGTAGAAGGATCATCTTTATTCTCATTTGCACAAGGAAAGACTAGAAGCAATGGGATGAAACTAAATGGGAGGAGACACAGATTAGATATTAGAAAAAACTTTTTGACAGTTAGGGTGATTAATGAGTGGAACAGGCTGCCACGAGAGGTGGTGAGTTCCCCTTCAATGGACGTCTTCAAACAGAGGCTGGACAGACATCTGTCTGAGATGATCTAGTGAATCCTGCTTTGAGCAGGGGGTTGGACCAGATGACCCAGGAGGTCCCTTCCAACTCTACCATTCTATGATTCTATGATTCTATGATCTGCTTTTCTTTTTTTCCCTATTTCCTGGGTGATGATGCTTCATTTGAGAATCCAATTGCATACTGGGATACTTAAATGAAGTGTCATCAGGGGGCAGAAGCTGCGGTCACTGCCACAGCCTCTGCCCTCTCCCTGAAGCAAAGTTTCTTCCATGACTATTGTTTCTGAGGCTGCGCTAGTCCCCGCGCAAAGTGCACTGTGTGAACTACACAATGACAGTGCTCTCTTTCACTGGCTCAGATCAGCATTAACATGTTGGCAACAGAACGCACTCTCAGTGTGCATTGTCAGAATACCCGGCGCCATCCCTACAAGTGACGCAAATATACAGAGCATGCATATATATAGGAAATCATGCGGTGCTGAGTTAGGAGCAGCTGATCAGAGCGTTCCTGGAGGCTTTTTCTGTGGACTCTACCAATTCTCCTGAAGAATCTCCAACAGCTAGAGGTAGAAATGAGCAGATTAATCCACAGAGGATCAAGTCTGAGTCAAATTTCCTGTAATCTGTGGTTATGTCACGCTGTCTCTGTATACTGGAGGTAGGGGGCCTAAGCTGACCCTAAGCTGGGGCCCTGACTAATCCCTCAACCTGGAGGTACTGTTAAAGGTACAGAGGTCCAGGCCGCCAGCGTAACCCCTACCTCCTGAGGATCCCTGCACCTAAGTAATCTAGTCCTGAGAAGGACCCCGATCACAACAAAAGGGGACAAGTAATAATATGCCCACACACAGTACTTAGACGAACGAGACAGTACAAGGGAAAAACCAAAACCACCTTGCATACAAAAACTACACAACTACAACAGAGGGAACACCAACGGGAAAGGAGATAAATGATAAAGCGAGGAAGGGAAAAAACGCTCCAAATACACTTATCTCTGAAACTCCAAATACCACGATCCACTCTGTTAGTCTGCATGAAATGCTTTCACCGACAACTTCCCTAACAGACCAGCAGGCATTTGAAGGAGTCTCACTACAGCAGCATTGATTGCAGCTGGGCGAGGCTGGACCTCGTCTAGCACAGAGAGAGAGAGAATTAACTCCCTCACTGCCGAAAAACACAAAGCACCAAAAAGTCAGCTGCGAGAAGTCAGGCTGTGTAATCGTGACGATCTTCGTGGCGACACACCCGTGACAGGTTTCACGTGAATTCAAACATTTTGAAATTTGATTTGCGATTCCCCAAAAAAATACTTGCATAGCACCATTTCCTACACTGCTGAAGCATCAAAGAGTGTCATTTTGCTTTGTTACGTGGGCTTCCCCATAATGTCCTGCAGTCTTGACATTTTACGGATTATCATACTTTTTACAGGGGGGGTAAGAACCTGGGCCATCTGAGGTCATTGGTTTTCAGTCGAACACAGTTAGTACAGCAGAGGCATTTCCATCTCTTGAATCACTGGGTAAGTCTCTCGCTCTCCTGTAGAATGTAAGCTCTTATGGTCAAAAAGGTCCTCTCTTTCTCTCTCCTGTAGAGTCAGCAGGGTCCTTTCTCTTTCCCCTAGAATGTAAGATCTTATCAACGGGGTCCTCTCTATCCTGTAGAGTGTGGTCCTCTTTTTCTCTCTCTCCTCTCTCTCACATTTTCCAGGCAATTACAATCTTTCCAGTATTGAGATTCGCATAAATTTATTCGCCAGAAATCAATTTTTGGGGGAAAATTTGTAGAAGTTGGCGAATTTGAAATTCAAAAGATCTGCTCGTCTCTAATTAGAGGGGAAACACATTGAGAAATATTACTATACTATAAACCTATGTGTCTATTTTTGATCAATTGAGAATTATTATTATTATTATTATTATTTATTATTATAGCGCCATTTATTCCATGGCACTTTGCATGTGAAGAAGGGGTATACATACAAGAACAATTACAATAATCTTGAACACAATGTGAAGGCGACTGGTACAGGAGGAGCGAGGACCCTGCCCGCGAGGGCTCACAATCTACAAGGGATGGGTGAGGATACAGTAGGTGAGGGTAGAGCTGGTCGTGCATACCACGAGCTGAGGGACCGATATAGGACCAATCAAACAGATTGTCCTTCTGTTGAACTGCTATTCATAACGCGGCTATCTACCTAGACATGGGCAACTAGGCATTGACTAGGGCAAAAAGATGATAAGCAAGGATGCCACTTTACATACTTATGTCAGGGCGCCAAATTCAGCAGAAAGCTAAAGGGCAGAGGTAGGGCATATTAGAGTTATCCAGCCCATTGGTCACTTACATTGCTCCTAGTGATGAGCGATCACTAAAATGCTTGGGTACTCGTTGTTCGAGTCAAGCAAATTGGAATGCTCGAGTGCTCGGTTCCAGTAACGAGCCCAATGTAAGCCTATGGGAAACTCAAACATTTTTCTGGTGAGCCCCCCCCCCCCCCAGAAGTCTGCAGAGGGCCTAAAAATTGCCCAAATGGATGGGAACAGTGCTCAAATGGCATGGGAACAGCATGGGGAAGACCCCTGGAAGCATTTCTGACTCCCAGGTCACTGCTGTCAACAAGGTTGTCAGAGGTATTACGCCACTTTTAAGGACTCACAATAAAACATACAAAAACGAAACCAAAATGGATTTTCCTAGGAAATATGTTAAGGAACATTCTTTCCAGGGTAATGACTTGTATATAAGGCAAAATAAGAAGCCAAAAACAAAAATACTCCTCCACACCTTGGGCTATGTTCACACATAGCATTTTTTATGCGTTTTTGCACTTTTGCATTGCTTTCAACCGTGACAAATGCATTCACCAGGAAATGTCATTTTAACATTGTACAACCTTATCTGGCCATGTGGTGTGTGAGACATGATCAGACACATCCTGTTTCATTTATGAAGGAGGGACTCAAAGTCACAAAGCCTATTTTTATAGGGCCATCCGGCGGCCTTTACTGTTCTTAAAGGGCCATCAGTCGGCCCTCACTATTCTTAGAGAGCCATCAGCTGGCTATGCTTTGTTGTTCCCATTCCTATAGAGTGGGTCTCCTATACTGTTATTGCATATACAGTGAGTGGCAGGGCTGCCCAAAATTTGGACGCAATCCAATACCCCTTAGAAGAGACTTAGAGGAGGGCCTCCTGAAAACAACGTTCCTATCATTACGAAGTGGGTCTCCCATACTGTTTGCCTATGCAGTGAATGCAAGGGCTGCCCAAAATTTGGACGCAATCCAATACCCCTTAGAAGAGACTTAGAGGAGGACCTCCTGAAAACAATGTTCCTATCATTACGAAGTGGGTCTCCCATACTGTTTGCCTATGCAGTGAATGCAAAGGCTGCCAAAAATTTGGAGGCACTCCAATGCCCCTTGGAAGAGACATGGAGGTCAGAGGGCCTCCTGAAAACAATGTTCCCATTATTAGGAAGTGGGTCTCGCATAGTGTTGGCCTATGCAGTGAATGCAAGGGCTGCCAAAAATTGGGAGGCACTCCAATGCACCTTGAAAATTATGTGGAGGAGGGCCTCATAAAATAATGTTCCCATTAGAAAGGAGCGGGTCTCCTATACTTGTAATGCCCATGCACTAAGTGTATGGGCTGACAAACATTTACCCCCGGGGGGTGTACATGAACATACTGTATAAAAAAAATTTTTTTACAGGCATAATAAACACCCTTTAAAAAAAATTATGTGGGTGTTGCATCACGTACCACGGTCATCCTGATGATATGGTGGTTGAGGATGAGGAGAAGGAGGAGGACAAGAGCAAATAGCCAAAATCAGGAAGCATATACCCGTGTGTGGGTGTGAAAAGGTTAATGGGAATACACCTCCCAAAAAAAGACACTGGATTTGAGATTGTTACTCTGAAATCATTCGGTGGTGTTGAGAAGTCTGACCCAATCCAGCCCTTGTTCATTTTTATAAGAGTGAACCTGTCAGCATTTTCAGTTGACAGGCAGATGCGTTTATCAGTTATAATTCCACCAGCGGCACTAAAAACCAGCTCTGATAAAACGCTAGTGGCAGGGCAGGCCAGGACCTCCAAGACATAGAGAGCCAATTCATTCCACGTGTCCAGCTTGGATACCCAATAATTATAAGGCACAGAGGACGTTGGTACGGTCAGCAAGGTACTCCCTCAGCATCTTCCCAAACTTTGTACTCCTTGTGAGAGTACTCCACGCCTCATGACCTGTGCGATGGAGGGGCTGAGAAAACTCTCCCAGAACTTTGACAGTGTTCCCCTGCCTCTGCAGGATTGGAGTTGTGTCTCTCTCGCCTGTACTCCTTGATTGTCCAACGAACTGTGACCTCTGCCGCCGGCGTTTTCAGATGGGAATTTTTTTAATAGTTCCGCTACAAGGGCCTTCTAGTACTGCCCCATTTTTGTGGACCTCTCAGCCTCAGGAATAAGAGATATAAAGTTCTCCTTGTAGCATGGGTCTAGAAGTGTCACCAACCAGTAATGAATGTCAGACAAAATTTGGAGAACGCGAGGGTAATAGGAAAGGCAGCGTAACTCAGCCATGCATGCCAGACTGCTAACAGGCAAGACTTCCGTGTCCTCACTAAGAGGACGACCGACAACGCTCTCCTCCTCCTCCTCCCTGTCCTCAGGCCATCCACGCTGAACAGACGGTATGACAGTTGTGCAGGTAGTACCATCTATAGCACATGAAACTAGCTCCTGTTCTTCCTCCTCCTCCTCTTCCTCATTTTCACCCAATCCACGTTGCGATGAGATGAGGCTGGGCTGTGTCTAATGACCCTGTATGGTTCCTTGCTCAATCTCATCATGCTCTGCCTGCAATGCATTCTCTATGATTGTGAGCAGATAGCGTTTCAGAAGACAGAGAAGCGGGATGGTGACGGTAATAATGGCATCATCGCCGCTCACCCTTTTGGTGGAGTCCTCAAAGTTTTGGAGGATGGTACATATGTCTGACATCCATGTCCACTCCTGAGGTCTTATGTGTGGAGTATGAACTGATTACCAGCATTAAAACGGCTGTCGGTAGTCAACAACTGCCCTCTTCAGCTCACAAATCCTTCCCAACATCTGCAGTGTAGAGTTCCAATGCATGGGGACATCACACACCAGTCGGTGAGTCGGAAGCTTCAAACGCTGCTGAAGCATGGCAAGGGCGGCGTAAGCTGTAGCTGACTTTCTAAAATGGGCCCACAGGAGGTGTACTTTGACAAGCAGCTCCGGGTAGGTTTTGAGAAATCGCTGAACCAGGTTAAGCACATGGGCCAGGCATGGTACATGTGTGAGCTCGCCTCGCCTCAGAGCCACCACCAGGTTCCAGCCATTGTCACACACAACCATGCCTGGCTGTAGGTTCAGCTGTGTGAGCCACAGATCTGCCTGCTCTTTCAGAGCTGTCCACAACTCTTCAGCCTTGTGTGGTTTGTCACCTAAGCATATTAGCTTCAGCACAGCCTGTTGCCGCTTGGCTGAGGCAGTGCTGCAGTGCTTCCAGCTTGTGACTGACTCATGTGGTCATTTCAGAGATGGAGGCTGAAGAGGAGGAGGCTGAGGAGGATGAGGTGCAGGAGCTGCAGAGTGTGGGGGTAATCCTGATTGACCTAGGGCCCACAATCCTCGGCGTTGGGAGGATGTGTTCCGTCCCAAGGTCTGACTGGGTCCCGGCTTCCACTATGTTAACCCAGTGTGCCGTCAGCGAGATATACCGTCCCTGCTAATAACCACTTGTCCAACGTGTCCGTGGTTAGGTGGACTTTCCCAGTAGCTGCATTGTTGAGGCACGACCAATGTTGTGGGACACATGCTTTGTAATGCGGGGACGGCACACCGGGAGAAATAGTGGCGGCCGCCGCCATCAGGTTGCGGAAAGCTTCCGTCTCCACGAGCCTAAAGGGCAACATTTCGAGCACAAGCAGTCGCGAAATGTGGGAATTTAGTAGTGTGGCCTGTGGGGCGTTGGCTGCTTATTTGCGCTTGCGTTCCAAGGACTGGGGTATGGACAAATGGACGCTGCGCTTGGACAAGGACGTGCTTGCTGATGGTGCTAGTTGAGAGTGTGCAACGACAGGTGCAGGGCAGGAGGCATCTTCATTTGAACTATGGACAGGGGATTGGCTTGCACGCACAACAGTGGAAGAAGCCGTGGTGTCACCCGCAGACATTGTTCCTGGACTCTGGGGTTCAGCTCACAAAGTCAGGTGCTTTACTGCCATGTGCCTGATCATGCTGGTGGTGGTCAGGCTGGTAGTTTTGCTACCCCTGATGCTGCTGGCCTGACAGGTGGTGCAAATGGACTTTTTGGGGTTATCGGTAGCGTCTCTAAGAACAACGAGACTTGGGAAGACCTAACAGTTGTACTGGCAACTTCCGTAATGTTGGTGTTACGGGGAACGGTTTCTCGCCTTCTGTGTGTGGTCACCACACGGCTTCTCCCTGCCTCTTTGGGTGCTTTGCATCCCTCCCCCTGTGTGCTGCTGTCCTCGCTCTGCATGTCCTCCTGCCCGGTTGGGTCAGTTACTATATTATCCAACACCTCGTCTTCCACTTCCGTACCCTGGTCCTCCTCCTGACTTTCTGGCAATTGTTTTCTCATCATCGTCCACCTCTTGTGACACTTTCCCACCGTCGCCTTCGTATGACCGTGGTTGCTCAAATATTTGGGCATCGTTACATGCGATCTCCTCTTGCCCCGCTTCAAGTGGACCAGGCGAGAGGCCCGATGTAACGGGTCTGGGAGGTGGAACCTCTGTGCAACTATACAAGGGGGCAGTCCTTGTAAGGAAGCGGGTGGCTCCCAGGGAAGACGGGCAGGTAGTCACGGCAAGTGACAGGGACAGTCTCTGGGTAGAGGGGCAGGTAGTCACGGCAAGTGACAGGGACAGTCTCTGGGTAGAGGGGCAGGTAGTCACGGCAAGTGACAGGGACAGTCTCTGGGTAAAAGGACAGGTACTCACGGCAAGTGACAGGGACAGTCTCTGGGTAGAAGGACAGCAGGCAGGTGGCTGGTGAGCGGGCAAGAGTCTCTGGACAGGCAGGTGGTCACGGCAAGTGACGGCGGAGCCTCCAGGTAGGCTAGCAGGCAGGTAGCAGATGAGCGCTCCCAGGTGAGCGGGCAGGCTGGTCCATAGACAGACTGACAGGAGTCGGAAAGCAGACCGTCGGACCGCAGGCTTGCAAGCAGGTAAACGGATAACAGGCAGGTATCAAGCAGGAATCTGGCAGGTAACTGGCAGGTAACAGGCAGGAATCCGGCAGGTGACTGGCAGGTAACAAGCAGGAATCTGGCAGGTGACTGGCTGGTAACTGGTAACGGGACCTGAGGGCTGAAGCAGAGTGAAGGCTTTGCAACAACATTGCTCGGGCACCTCCATTTTGGAGGAGGTGCCTTAAATATGGGAGGTCCTCCGGCAATTGGCCGGGGACTCCTTAGGACGGCGCGCGCGGTCCCTTTAAGAGAGGGGGAGCGCGCGCCCCCTAAGCACACTGCCGGGGAGGGAGCGCGTGCCGGAAGCAGCGGGGAGAGAAGCGCTGGAGGACGCCGCGCCAGGAGCGGGGAGGTGAGAGGGACGGCGTCTCTGCCTAGTACGGGGCAGAGACGCCGATGCTACAGTACCCCCCCCTTTAGGCCCCCTCTTTTTTTGGCCAGAAAGAAATTTTTCAAGGAGAAGCAGGGCGTTGATGTTCTCCCTGGGTTCCCAAGTTCTCTCCTCAGGACCAAACCCCTTCCAATCTACCAGAAAAAAGGTCTTTCCTCTTACCCTCTTGGAGGCCAGAATACTCTCTCCCTCAAAGACGTCATCAGCGGAAACCGGAGCAGGAGGAGCACCTGGATTATTGGAAAAAGAGTTAAAGACAACGGGTTTGAGGAGAGATACGTGGAAGGAGTTGGGAATCCGTAGGGTGGCCGGGAGTTTTAATTTGTAGGCCACAGGGTTAATTTGCCTGAGGACTTCGAAGGGACCGATGAATCGAGGGCCCAACTTGAAGGAGGGTACTTTGAGCTGCACATGTTTGGACGAGAGCCAAACCTCGTCTCCCGGACGGAATTGAGGCGGATCCAGACGTCTCTTTTCAGCATATCTCTTCATCCGCTCAGAGGACAGAAGAAGAGCGGACCTGGTACTCTCCCAAATAGTAGAAAATTCGCTGACAAGAGACTCCGCAGCAGGGTTGTCCACAGAAACGGAGACAGGGAGCGGAATAAGGAGGTGCTGGCCATAGACAATAAAGAACGGGGACTTGGATGAGGATTCGCTCTCGTGGTTATTATAAGAGAACTCGGCCAAAGGAAGGAGGTCCACCCAATCAGAATGGTGGGCATTAACAAAGTGCCAGAGATATGGCCAGCATGGCCAGCTAGTTTAGAAGAATGACCCCAGTGAAGAACCCTCTCACGGTCTGGAGGCGCCACGAACGTCTTGCCGGGTGGAAGACGAGTCAAATCCAAGGGGGCCACATTCATCACCTTGGAGGGGTCGATAATGTGCATAGGCTCCTCCTCTTGGTCGGAGGACAGGAAGGATCGGGACAAGGCATCAGCTTTGACATTTTTGTCCGCCGGGCGGAAATGAAGGATGAAATCGAAGCGGGCAAAGAACAAAGACCACCGGGCTTGATGTGGATTAAGTCTCTGGGCATTTTGGAGATATGCCAGGTTCTTGTGATTCGTATAGATGATCACCGGGTATAGGGCCCCTTCAAGCAGGTAACGCCACTCCTCCAGTGCCAATTTAACGGCAAGCAGTTCTCGGTCTCCTATGGAGTAATTGCACTCAGAGGAGGAGAAGATTTTAGAGAAAAAGCCGCAGGTTACCATTCTCCCGGAGGAAGACTTCTGGGTGAGCACCGCTCCGGCTCCAGAGGAGGAGGCATCAACCTCCAGGTAGAACTGTTTGTTGCAGTCCGGACGGTGCAGCACAGGGGCAGAGGAGAAGGCTTGTTTCAGGGAAAGGAAGGCCTCCTCAGCTTCGGATGACCATACCTTGGGATTTGCTCCCTTACGGGTGAGCGCAGATATGGGCGCAGTCCGTGACGAGTAGTGAGGAATGAAGAGACGATAGTAATTAGCGAAGCCCAGGAATCGCTGTATCGCCTTCAAGCCCTCCGGATGGGGCCACTTTAGGACAGCAGAGAGCTTCTCGGGATCCATTCGCAAGCCTGTCTGGGAGATAACATAGCCCAGGAAAGGAAGAGAGGTCTGCTCAAAAAGGCACTTCTCGTATTTAGCATAGAGGTGGTTCTGCCTGAGCCTAAGCAGGACCTGACGAACATCCCTCCGGTGTGTGGGAAGATCCGGAGAGAAGACCAAGATGTCGTCCAGATATACCACCACGCAGGAGTAAAGAAGGTCACGGAAGATGTCGTTGACCAGTTCTTGGAAGACGGTGGGAGCATTGCAGAGACTGAAGGGCATCACACGGTACTCATAGTGTCCGTCCCGGGTATTAAATGCTGTTTTCCACTCATCTCCCTGACGGATACGGACCAGGTTATACGCTCCACATAGATCCAGCTTGGAGAAGATCCTGGCGCCTTTAAGACGATCAAATAACTCAGAGATGAGCGGAAGGGGGTATTTAATTTTAACCGTGATCTGATTGAGTCCTCTATAGTCAATACAGGGGCGTAGCGAGCCGTCTTTCTTTTTGACAAAGAAGAATCCGGCTCCAGCCGGGGAGGTAGATTTCCGGATAAATCCCCTAGCCAGATTCTCTTCAATGTACTCAGACATGGCCCGGGTCTCGGCTGCAGACAATGGGTAGATACGCCCACGGGGAGGAGTGGTGCCAGGTACCAGGTCGATCGGGCAGTCATATGGCCTATGGGGTGGCAACGTCTCTGCTTCTTTCTTACCGAAGACGTCCGCATAGGGCCAGTAAGGAGCCCGGAGACCTGGTAAATTAGCTGGAGTAGGCGGAGGACGAACTGGGTGGACCGGAACCAGGCAGGTCCTATGGCAGTCTGGACCCCATCGGAGTACTTCACCGGATCGCCAGTTCAATACGGGTTCGTGTGTCTGGAGCCAAGGTAGACCTAGCAACAGGGAGTGAGAAAGTCCGGACAACACATGGAATGAGATTTCCTCAGAGTGCAGCATTCCCACCTGCAGGGTTATGGGTTCAGTGACGAGCAGGATGGTCTCCGAGAGAAGTCTTCCATCCACGGAGGCGACTGATAATGGTTCAGCCAGGGACTTGGTGGGAATACGGTATCTCTCTACCAGAGACTGGGAGATGAGGTTTCCAGCAGCTCCAGAATCCAGGTGGGCAAATTCAAAGTGACGGTTTTCTCCCCAAGCAATAGAGACCGGTAAAGTCAGAGACGGAGAGGGCTTACTTTTGTCTAGGACGACCTCTCCGAGCGGTCCTAGACAGTGGCGCTTCCCGGCTTCTCCGGGCAGGAACGGATGAAGTGCTCCATACTGCCACAATAGAAACAGCTTCCCTCGGCTCGGCGAGATTCTTGGCGAGATTTGACCATCTTGGT
The DNA here is from genome assembly GCF_046119375.1 of Phyllobates terribilis. NCBI lineage: Eukaryota > Metazoa > Chordata > Amphibia > Anura > Dendrobatidae > Phyllobates > Phyllobates terribilis. The sequence continues at coordinate 402,539,928 of NW_027362761.1, read as the reverse complement.
CTGGTCGATCTGCATAGGTTCAGGCGAGGGCGCCCGCGGAGTGACTGATTGAGAGGCAGGTCTCAGGGAAGTAGGAGCAGAGCAAGAAAAGCCTTTCTCCCAGGTAGTCTCTTTGGCACGTTCTTGGAACCGGATGCCAATCCGGGTAGCTAGTGACACCAGGTCATCCAGAGTGGTAGGAATGTCCCGACCAGCTAACTCGTCCTTAATCCGACCGGAAAGACCCTCCCAGAAGACGGACACCAGAGCCTCATTTTCCCAGGCAAGCTCAGAAGCGAGGGTGCGGAACCGTATGGCATATTGGCCCACGGTGAGACTCCCTTGGCGGAGACGTAGCAGTGAGGAGGCAGAAGAGGTTTTCCGTCCAGGTTCATCGAAGACTTTCCGAAAAGCAGCGAGGAAAGACGGCAGGTCGGACACCAGGGGATCCCCTCTCTCCCACAGGGGATTTAGCCATGCCAGTGCCTCCCCAGTAAGATGGGACATGATGAAGGCCACCTTGGCCCGGTCGGAGATGAACTGGTATGCCAATAGCTCAAAGTGCAGGGTGCACTGGTTTATAAAACCCCGAGCTAAAGTAGGCTAGCCGGCAAAGCGTGGAGGTGCCAGAAGCTGAGGTCCATAGTCGGGTACCATGAAGGGACTGGATTGCGGTACCGCAGGAATGGGCACGGCTGGACCAGAGGTAGACATAGACAAGTCACACAATGCGCCTAGACGAGAGTTAACGGACCGTAGATAGGACAGTACCACCTCTTGCTGAGTTTTCTGACGTAAGACTTCCTGGTGCAGATCGGAGATCTGGGGGCCACCGGGTTCCATGGCCCGAGAAAACTGTAACGGGTCTGGGAGGTGGAACCTCTGTGCAACTATACAAGGGGGCAGTCCTTGTAAGGAAGCAGGTGGCTCCCAGGGAAGACGGGCAGGTAGTCACGGCAAGTGACAGGGACAGTCTCTGGGTAAAAGGACAGGAACTCACGGCAAGTGACAGGGACAGTCTCTGGGTAGAAGGACAGCAGGCAGGTGGCTGGTGAGTAGTGTTGAGCCACCCCCGTAGTGTTCGAGTTCGGTTCGGTTCGTCGAACACCCGTGTGTTCGCCGAACTGTTCGTCGAACTGTTCGTCGAACACCTTCGAACACCGTTAAAACCAATGGCAGGCAAACAAAAACACATAGAAACACATAGAAAACACCTTCAAAGGTGTCCAAAAGCTGATAGACTGCTCAGAAGACACAACTAACACATGGAAAAGTGACAAGTACATATAGTCATGCGAAAATAAAAGAGGTGGAGGAGTAAAAGGAGGGGGAGACACAGATATAGGCATGTCATGCCCTTCTAAAATCCAAAAAGTGAGAAGCCGACACGGCCAGTCCGCTCCTGCCCGTGCCACCTCCGTGTCGCCGGGTTTGTGCCAGAGCCGCGGTGAACCCTGATGGCCAGCCCCCCTCTCCCAATACTGGTGCCTGTCCGCTGGTGGGTCGAGCGAGCCCCCCTGTGGTGGAGGCAGCTCTAAGCTTTTTAATTTAAATTGTCTCTCTAATTTGAATGAATACACTTTAAATCCATTTACAAGGATCTATTGGAGGGCAAGTCTCATGCCAGCAGCCGCGTAATTCCAGCTCCAGTAGCGTCCACTAAAGCTGCTGCAGTTAAAAAGCTTTTATAAGGATCGAGCTCGGCTGTCCACCGCAAGGCATCCTACTGCCAGTCCCAGCCCCTATGCCTTGGGGTGCCTCCTGATGCTCTTCACTGAGTATCCCATGGTCCCGAAGCATTTCCTTTGAAAAAATTAAGTGTCTAAACTACAGGTGGTGTAGCTTGCTTAACAGCCGGGATAATCCGCTGACTAGCAGACACTGCTACTAGGCACAAAGTATTTCCTGGGCTAGATGCAGTTAAAAATTTGTAATTAGATACTCTCGTTGGATGCTGAGAAAGCATTCCATAGAGTCTCCTGGCACGCCATATATGATTCTCTTAAAAAGCTTGGGGTAGGGGTCTAGGGGACCCTTTTATAGCCAAAATCACGGCCCTGTATCGCAATACGTCACCTAGGCTGAAGATAAATGGAACTGTAGCACCCTGAGGGCTCGGTTGCTACAGACGTATTGCACCTCACCCAGAGGTGTGATATCTCACTCTCAGGTAAGGATGGAGTGTGGATCAGGACCCGACACCTGCATGCATTACACCACATTGCCGTGGGGCAGGGCGACCAATATGCCCCTGAGATGGGCACGACAGTCCCTGTCCCTGGCTGGAGTGGGGGGAGGGAACACTGAGGAAGGGGAACCCTGTAGTGCAGGAGCAGGGAGGAAGCAGTTCCTGGGTGCATTGAGAAGGGAGTATAAAAGGTGGGCACCATCTTAGTTCAGTGCAGAGAAGTCTGAGCAGAAGTGGCAGGGAGCAGGGGCTCTGCATGAGCTCTGCTCCGGAGGCGGGCCTAGTAACAGAGGCCCAGGCCTGGAAGAGGGAGAAGGAAGGAAGAGGAGCGGAGAAGGCTCCAGGAACGAGGAATGAAGGGATCCCAGGGGTGCGGACGGGCGAGTCGCCACCGCACGCCCGAATCCACCTGCGTGGAGGGGTCAGGCCAAAGGGGGAGACCGGTCCCCGAACTAGTGGAGGCAGGAAACGACCCTCAGCTAGAAACCGGAGGCTCTGACATTTTATGTGGCGCAGCCCCTCGCTACACCCGCTAGGAAGGCACCACATAGGGTCAGGGAAACTGGCGCCAAGTTTACCAAGAGGAGGCCCGAGGCAGCCGGACAGAAGTGTTGGTAAGAAAGGCCAGACAAAGGACACACAAAGGGGGTCCTGTGAAGTGCTCCAAAGTTATCTGGGAGTTGTCTGAGCCCCTCACCTGGTGAGCACAGTACGACGTGGGCAGCCGTTACCTGCAGACGTGGTCTGGATAATAAGAACTGTGAGTAAAGGCCCTGGACTGCATCACTGACTCCGTGTCGTTACTGCTGCTGCCCTGCACCATCACCCCCATCCTCCGCATACACTGCCCTGAGGCTATACTCCTCCCGTGGGGAGTTATGCTACGCTCTGCTGCACCCACAACACCAGCCTCAGCGGTCTGCCCTGTAGCGGCGGTTCACTCTGACCGCAATCCACGGGTGGCGTAGTCGGACATTTAAACATCAAAACCACATAAATAGTTCCGCCACTGGTTTGACCGCCCTGAGCCACGGAACCGGGTCGCCACCACGAAGACTACAACCACCAGCATCCACCAAAAAGGGTCCGGCTCCGGGTGTCCCAAGGCCCAGGGGGTGCGTCAGAACATTTTCATCACCTTTCACAATCACCAATGGGACAAGGCAGGGATGTCCTCTGTCCCCTCTCTTATACATCCTAGTGACGGAGCACCTGCTCTCATCAATTCGCCATAACCCCAATATTAGGTGGATTGAGGTGGGAGGCACCGAGTACAAGTGCTCTCTATTTGCTGATGATGTCCTAGTATATATCACTCAATCACATATATCCATCCATGCTGTTATGGCTGAAATAGATCACTTTGTTACATGGTAAAATTTTAAAATCAATGCAGCGAAGTCTGAGGCCCTCGATGTCTCCCTCCCCAAATCCATATAGGATTCCATCCAGTCCAACTTTCCTTTTGCCTGGCCCTCACAGGGTATCAAATACTTAGGAATTCCTATTCATAGAGACTTCTCCCATCTATGTTATCTTAATTTTGGGCCCTTTATTGAACAATTCCATACAGACCACGGTTGGCAAGTTAGAACTGTAAGATTCACTACGTGAACCGCTGGTGTTTTGTGGTAAAGCACATGTACACCGCGTTCCAAATTATTATGCAAAAAGTGTTTAGGAGTGATAAGGGAAGAATTTGTTTGTCAGTTAAACTCATTGATGGTGATGTGTGTCAGGGCTCTTTATATCACTGTAAGCAATTGCAGACACCTGTGCTAATTAGTTTGGCAGGTGTGTCCAATGAAAGGCAAGACTACTTAAGAAGGCTCTCTCACATTATTAAGCAGCCTACATTTTCTGCCAAAATGGGAAAGAAAAAGGATGTGTCGGCTGCTGAGAAGCAACAAATTGTGGAGTGTTTAGGTCAAGGCATGACTACAATCAACATTGTGCGATGATCAGGATGAAGTGTCTTGGCAATCAAGAAGTATGTAGCTGATTCACAGTACACACGTGTGCGTGCTGATAAGGGCAAATTGAGGACTCTTTCCTACAGGCAATTACGTCAGGTTGAAAGAGCAGCGGCAAAAAAGCCTTGTCATAGCAGCAGACAAGTTTTTGAAGCTGCTGGTGCCTCCAACGTCCCCCGAACAACAAGATGCAGGGTCCTTCAGAGGTTTGCAGCTGTGCATACGCCATCCTGTCGACCTCCTCTATCCACTTCACACAAGCAGAAACGGCTCCAGTGGGCCAAACATTACATGAAGACTGATTTCAAAACTGTTTTGTTCACGGATGAGTGCCGTGCAGCGCTCGATGGTCCAGATGGATGGAGTGGAGGATGGCTGGTTGATGGACACCCCACGCAAACACGGCTACAGCGCCAACAAGGAGGAGGTGGAGTAATGTTTTGGGCTGGAATCATGGGGAGAGAGATTGTCGGCCCCTTTAGGATCCCTGAAGGCGCTAAAGATGAACTCCATAATGTATGTGGATTTTCTCAAACAGCACTTCCTGCCATGGTTCAAGAAGAAGAACCGTGTATTTCACAGCAAGATCATTTTTCTGCATGATAATGCACCATCTCATGCTGCACATAAAACATCTGCATCTCTGGCTGATATGGGCATAAAAGGGGACAAACTTATGGTGTGACCCCCATGCTCCCCTGACCTCTACCCCATTCAGAACCTTTGGAGCATCATTAAAAGGAGTGTCTATGATGGCGGGAGGCAGTTCACATCTAAGCAACAGCTCTGGGAGGGTATTCTGTCCTCATGCAAAACAATTGAAGCAGAAACCATCCAAAACCTGACAAATTCAATGGACGAGAGAGTTCAGAAGCTCCTTTCGAACAAGGGGTCTTATGTGAAAATGTAACATCACCTAGAATAAAGTTTTGAGTTGAAAACTGTTTGATTTCAGTTTCTAACAACCTGCTAATGCTTATAATTTCAAAAATGACCATTTTTTTGGTCTTTATTAAAATGAAAAGGTTGATCGAAAAGTTTGGGGGATCTAAGAGTGTGGCAACCCAGTAGTCATGATTACTTCGAATTCTGACAATATGAGGGTCATGCTGCAGGTAGTGCAGCAAGAAGGCACTTATGTGTCTTGCGCATCTCGGAGCCCCAAAATTATTTTCCGGGCTAGATGCAGCTAAAAATTATTTTTAATTTTAAATCTGGTGGAGCTTATTATAGATGGCCTAATAGGATCAGTGCTGCACACTGCTACAAAGCCCAAATTATTTTCCAGTCAAGATACAGATAAACATGATTAGTAATTTGAAAGCTTAAAACGTTTGGTAGGGTGATTTTAACCAATCATCAAGCTTTTACTCTCCCCAGGATGACACAGGGGTAGAAAAGTCGTTTCGGATCAATGTTTTTTTCATCTTTATGAACGTGAGTCTGTCTACATTATCAGTGGAGAGCCGCGTGCGCTTATCTGTCAGCACACCACCAGCAGCGCTGAACACACGTTCAGACAGAACGCTGGCTGCGGGGCATGACAAGATCTCCAAGGCGTAAGTGGCTAGCTCCGGCCATTTATCCAGATTGGAAGCCCAAAAAGAGCAAGGGTCCAGTGACACAGTCGTGGCTTCAATGTTTACTTGGAGATACTCCTGTACCATCGTCTCTAGGCGTTGACTATGTGTCAGACTTCTTGTCTCCTGTGGCCTTGCAAAGGATGGGCTAAAAAAGTGGTGAAATGATTCCGCAAAATTGATGTTACCAGCAGATACTGTGGTTCTGTTACGGTTTGAGTGCTGAACACTTGACGGTCCCACGGTTGGCAAGTTGGAACTGTGAGATTCACTACGTGCACCACTGGTATTTTGTGGAAAAGCACATGTAAGATTCTGCAACAGTCTCTGCTGATACTCCTGCATGCGTGCATCCCTTTCTATGGCAGGAATAATTTCTGCAAATTTACTTTTGTACCGGGGATCTAACAGTGTGGCAACCCAGTAGTCAGGATTATTTCTAATTCTCACAATTCGAGGGTCATGTTGCAGGTAGTGCAGCAAGAAGGCACTCATGTGTGTTGCGCATCCAGGAGCACCAAGTCCCTGTTGTGTTGGTGGCGAGGTAACAATCATGCTTCCTTCCTCTGTCCTCTCCCCCCAACCTCGCACAACAGAAATGTGATCAAGGTCTCCCTCATCTGATGAGTCTTCCATCAGTTCGTCCTCCACTTCTTCCTGGGCTCCTGCACCTTCCTCACTAGTTTGGCTGCTACCATGCGCCCTGGTAAAACCATCTCCCCCACCCTCACATGCCTGCCGCCTTGGTGCTGCCGACCTTCTGGACCTTGCAGATGTTAGCCCTTCCGCATACAACTCCTCCTCCTCTACTTCCTCCACCTCCTCTTGTGCCACCACCTGACTCCGAATTCTGTTTAACATGTGCTCCAGCATGTAAATCACCGGAATAGTCATGCTGATAATGGCATCGTCAGCACTAAACATCTTCGTCGCCATTTCAAAACTGTGCAGAAGGGTGCATAGGTCCCTGATCTGAGACCACTCCTCCAGCGTGATTTGCCCCACCTCTGAATCTCGTTGGCCCAGGCTATACGTCAGAACGTATTGCACCAGGGCTTGTCGGTGCTGCCACAGTCGCTGCAACATGTGCAGAGTTGAATTCCACCGGGTAGGCACATCGCATTTTAGCCGGTGAAGTGGCAGGCCCAACGACTTCTGTAGAGATGTAAGTCGCTGAGCTGCGGGATGCGAACGGCGGAAGTGAGCACACAGTGACCTTGCCCTCTGCAGAAGGCCATCTAGTCTGGGATAGTGGGCTAAAAATTGCTGGACAACCAGGTTCAACACGTGAGCCATACAAGGCACGTGTGTGACATTGCCCCGGCGAAGGGCCGCACCCAGGTTTGCAGCATTGTCGCACACGGCCTTCCCTGGTTTCAGGTCCAGTGGAGACAACCATTCATGAAATTGGTTCTCCAGAGATGACCACAACTCCTCAGCTGTGTGACTCACATTTCCCAGACATTTCAATGTAAAAACCGCCTGATGACGTTGAGCCCTACTGCCAGCATAGTAAGGAGGTGTGCAGGATCCCTTCTGCGCAGTTAGAAAGCTTGTGGCATGACCAGACAGGCTTTGGGTGCAGGTGGAAGACCGAGAGGAGGTTGAGGAGGCAGAAGCAGTGGAGGAACTTTGACATAAAGAGGATTGACACACAACTCGTGGGGACGGCAAGACTTGGACAGCAGCCCCTTGTCCTGCTGTCACCATAGTTACCCAGTGCCCAGTCAGCGACATGTAACGCCCCTGTCCATGCCTACTCGTCCAAGTGTCTGTGGTGAAATGCACCCTGTCACACACAGAGTTTCTCAAAGAAGCGGTGATGTTGTGTGCGTCATGCTGGTGGAGCGCAGGCACACCTTTCTTTGAGAAGTAGTGCCGACTGGGTATCTGGTACTGGGGCACTGCGACGGACATAAGGTCTCGAAAATCCTCTGTGTCCACCAGGCGGAAAGGCAGCATTTCTGTAGCCAAGAGCTTGCAGATGGTGAAATTCAACCTCTTAGCTTTCTCATGGCTAGGAGGAAATGGTCTTTTACTTGTCCACATCTGAGGGACCGAGGGCTGGCTATTGTGCTTAGACGGGGTTGATAAGGGTGTCCCCGGCAAACTGCCGGTCTGTGAGGAAGATGCAGGCAGACATGTTAGGTTGCCTTCATCCAAAGGTGGTGCTATCGATGTCGGACAGCGCTCAACACCAGCTGGTGTTACCACCTCCAAAGAAAATGATGACCTGCCAATCACGCTGGCTGTTGCGGGTAAAGAGGTGGCAGGTCTGCGCCCCAAAACAGGTGTGACTGCTGTCCCCCCAGTCACAGAGGATGAAGAGGCCGCGGATGCACAAGATATGGCAGACGGTGGTTGGCCCGGCTGGCTAGGCCGCATTGTAGCACACTGAGCTTCCCACTGCAACTTATGCTTCATGTCCATGTGCCGGTTCATGCATGAAGTACTCAAACTATGTATTTTTTGGCCTCTACTTAGCTTTTGCTGACAAATGTTACAGATAACACGAGTTGGGTCATCTTTATCGATCTGAAAAAATGCCCAGGCTATGCAAGGCTTAGCACCCATGCGACCTGAAGAGCCACCACGACTTGTGGTGAGAGGCAGAGTTGTGTTTGAGGATGCAGTTGTTGACGTGCTTCCAGTACTACGTCTCTGTCCAGGAAGGCGCAACCTGACCTCGTCGTCACTAGCATCTTCCTCCACCTCCTCTGCTGACCTCATCTCTTGGCTGACTGTGGGTTGACAGTAAGTGGGATCTCCGACCTCATCATCATCACCCTGTGCGTTATCACACCCGTCGTCCTCAGAGCCAACCTGTTCCTGCCCTGACAAAAAACTAAAGTTGTCGCTCCAATCAGGTATTTGAGTCTTATCATCGTCTTCCTCATTGTCTCCACCAACAGGAGTTACAGTTTGGGAATGAGGGTCTACATTATGGTCAGAACCTTCTGCGTCTGGTCCTGGATCCGACTCATAAAGATTCTGGGCATCAGTGCAGATCATTTCCTCGTCTGGATTCACAGAAGCGCTGGAGTCGACCTCTGATTCCCAGGCTATAGTATGAGTAAACAGCTCTGCAGACTCAACCATCTGTTCTACCTCATACTCAGACGGGCAGCTGGAGATTTGGGAGCTGTGAGGAAGCAAGTGCGATTTGGGTGACACCTTTGAGGACTGGAGTATTTGTGATGTTGAAGTTGATGTGGAGGAGAGCCCAATTAAAGGAGCACTTGATATCCGTTGAAGCACCTGCTGTTTTTGTGCCTCATCTGGAATTTGTAGCGATTGGCGTGGCCGTAAGAAAGGGATCTTATCACATTGTCCGCTAAAAGAAGTAGACATTTTAGTTTGGCTGGAAGATGGTCTTTCTTCTGCAGATGTTACTGTTGCTTTAACACCTACCCCACGGACACAACCTTTTTTCCCCTTCCCAACACGCCTATTCCCCTTTCCACCAGCAGCAGGCCTTTTTCCACTCATTTTGGTGGTTAACTAATTCACAACTCTGGAGTTGTTTGCACAAAAAAACAATGGATGGTAACCGAGCAGAGCTGAGTGGCCAAACTGTGGTATTAGGCCAAAACTATTGGCTGGGTTAGATGCAGAAAAAAATTATTTTGAATTTGCAACCTGATGGAGGTCAGTATAGATGGACTAATAGAACAAGTCCCACACACCGCTAGAAGCCCAAATATTTTTTCAGAGGTACTGTAGATGCAGATAAAAATTAGTTTTAATTTGCAACCTGATGGAGGTCAGTATAGATGGACTAATAGAGAAAGTCCGACACACTACTAGAAGGCCAAATATTTTTTCAGAGGTAGATGCAGAAAAAAATATATTCAGTTTGCAACCTGATGGAGGTCAGTATAGATGGACTAATACAACAAGTCCTGCACACAGCTAGAAGCCCAAATATTTTTTCAGAGGTACTGTAGATGCAGATAAAAATTATTTTTAATTTGCAACCTGATGGAGGTCAGTATAGATGGACTAATAGAGAAAGTCCGACACACTACTAGAAGGCCAAATATTTTTTCAGAGGTAGATGCAGAAAAAAATATATTCAGTTTGCAACCTGATGGAGGTCAGTATAGATCGATTAATAGAACAAGACCCACACACAGCTAGAAGCCCAATATTTTTTCAGAGGTAGATGCAGAAAAAAATATATTCAGTTTGCAACCTGATGGAGGTCAGTATAGATGGACTAATAGAACAAGTCCCACACACTGCTAGAAGCCCAAATATTTTTTCAGAGGTACTGTAGATGCAGATAAAAATTAGTTTTAATTTGCAACCTGATGGAGGTCAGTATAGATGGACTAATAGAGAAAGTCCGACACTACTAGAAGGCCAAATATTTTTTCAGCGGTAGATGCGGAAAAAAATATATTCAGTTTGCAACCTGATGGAGGTCAGTATAGATGGACTAATAGAACAAGTCCCACACACTGCTAGAAGCCCAAATATTTTTTCAGAGGTACTGTAGATGCAGATAAAAATTTGTTTTAATTTGCAACCTGATGGAGGTCAGTATAGATGGACTAATAGAGAAAGTCCGACACACTACTAGAAGGCCAAATATTTTTTCAGAGGTAGATGCAGAAAAAAATATATTCAGTTTGCAACCTGATGGAGGTCAGTATAGATGGACTAATAGAACAAGTCCCACACACTGCTAGAAGCCCAAATATTTTTTCAGAGGTACTGTAGATGCAGATAAAAATTTGTTTTAATTTGCAACCTGATGGAGGTCAGTATAGATGGACTAATAGAATGATGCTATGCCCAAAAGATTTTACTTCACTAGGTGCAGTAAAAAAATTGGTATTCTATACACAGGTGGTATATCTTGCAACACAGATAGGCTACTCCACTGACTAACACACTCTGCAATAGGCCAAAAAGGATTAGCTTTGCTAGATTCAGCCAAATGCTGTGAAAAAAACTTGCACAGCACTGGCACAGACCTGCCTGGCAAAAACTGATAGGAACTCATGTAACCTAGTCCTGAAAAGGACTGCAATTACAATTAGTCTTTACTCCCACAACCGATCTATTTAAGAGCACAGACCTCCCTGATAAAAGTCGTAGGAAATGCTGTAACCTAGTCCTTAAAAGGACTGCAATCACAACTATTCCCTACTCCCAAGCTATCTGTATATTTGTGCAAAAATTGGCTTGAAATTAACAAGGTATAGCGCCCACAGCAACAGCGGTGCCGTCTAACACGCAGCTGCAGCAGTGAGAAAATGGTGGCGACGGGGAAAATGGCTTGGTCTTATAGGGCAAGGACATGTGACATACACTGCCAATGACACATGCCCTTGCTTGTGTGAAAAAAAGCACTTCGCTCCGTGTGTGCGCTGCTGATAGGCTGACAGATTGCACCTCCCCACTGTAAATGCGGGAAAGAGAAAAAAAAATGGAGATCTTCATTGTTCCTGCAGAGATCCATCCCCTGCCCCTCCCCCCACCCCGCTGTACACTCAAACTGCGTATTAACATTAATTTTCATCATTACTGAGAAAAAATCCAGTTATGATTTTGGTGCACGAACAGTTATCGAACATAACCTCGAACAGCCGAATTTTTCTCAAATTGTTCGTGTTCGCCGAACGGCTCGAACACCGCCCAAAACAGCTCGAATTTGAGATTGGCGAACAGTTCGAGTAGAACAACGCTCATCTCTACTGGTGAGCGGGCAAGAGTCTCTGGACAGGCAGGTGGTCACGGCAAGTGACGGCGGAGCCTCCAGGTAGGCTAGCAGGCAGGTAGCAGATGAGCACTCTCAGGTGAGCGGGCAGGCTGGTCTATAGACAGACTGACAGGAGTCGGAAAGCAGACCGTCGGACCGCAGGCTTGCAAGCAGGTAAACGGATAACAGGCAGGTATCAAGCAGGAATCTGGCAGGTAACTGGCAGGTAACAGGCAGGAATCCGGCAGGTGACTGGCAGGTAACAAGCAGGAATCTGGCAGGTGACTGGCTGGTAACTGGTAACGGGATCTGAGGGCTGAAGCAGAGTGAAGGCTTTACAACAACATTGCTCGGGCACCTCCATTTTGGAGGAGGTGCCTTAAATATGGGAGGTCCTCCGGCAATTGGCCGGGGACTTCTTACGACGGCGCGTGCGGTCCCTTTAAGAGAGGGGGAGCGCGCGCGCGCCCTAAGCACACTGCCGGGGAAGGAGCGCGTGCCGGAAGCAGCGGGGAGAGAAGCGCTGGAGGACGCCGCGCCAGGAGCGGGGAGGTGAGAGGGACGGCGTCTCTGCCTAGTACGGGGCAGAGACGCCGATGCTACACCCGAATCTACAAATGGAAAAGTGAACAGGTCTTTGGAGTATGCAAGTGTGGGATCAGTTGTCTCCAGGCATTCAGCGAGGTGGGAGGAAGGAGAATCAGGGTGAGGAATATGCGGTCCAGACTCACGGCTACTGAGACTTGACCGTGTGGAAGACAGGGTGGTGGTGGTGGCAAAGTGACTGGAAGCATTATCCGCTCTCCAACCAACAAACTTTTGACACTGCTCTGGGTACAATAGTGGTGTGCTGCGGTCCCCTACTAATTGGGACAGGAAGGTCGGGCGAGAAGATGTGGGTGTTTGTTGTGGCACAATTTCAGCTTGCCCACGGCCTCGGCATGCACCATCACAATCACCATCACGTCCAGTTCCCCATCCCTTGCCACGCGCTTTGCCCATTTTAAATGGAGGACAATATCTTCCACGCTCACTACAAATGGCTGAATTTGGAGCGAACTTATATGTGATCCGTGTGACGGACAAATCACAGTTTTAAATAGCTGGCCTGTAGGTAACTATTTTTAATAGCAAACTGGTGTCAATAACTTCGCTGACACACTGCAACAAAATTTCAATGGAGGCCAGAAATGGCAGAATTTTCAGCGCAATTATATGTGATCCGTGTGACGGACAAACCACAGTTTTAAATAGCTGGATTTTTAGCGCTGTATTATGGAAAGGACCTGGCTGTATTCTGCAGTGCCAACAAGCAAATGGCGCAGAAAAATGGTGTTCTCTGGATTGCTTTTTAAGCAGATAATCAGGATTAGGATAAAAAAAAATATTCCTGGCCCCTGATATCTGGGGCTATTTCTACAAATATCGGTGAAAGCAGCAGCAGACAGAACTGGAACTCTATTTTATTATAAAAATATAAACCATAAATACCCACTACACAAAGAACAAGATGCAAAACCCCAACAAAACACAAACCAGTCCAAAACTATAATGTCCAGTAAACATAAACCAAAAATGTCCCGCATAAAACTTAAAATGCCCATACTTTCCCAAAATCCTTATTCCCCCCAGCAAGGGAAGACCTTAACCTCTTTTTTTTTTATCCAGAAAAAACCCTTCCAACATTCACTCACATTTATACCTATACATTTATAACTAACACCCCAAAGAAAATAACAAACTGGCCCACTGCCAAAAACTTAAAGAAAAGGGCCACCTGACCGAAAACTTAAGACACAGCAAACTTTTTTTTTTTTTTTTTTCCCCACCACCATTTTTTAAAACGCCCAAGGTACCACGAAAGTCTGTGGCCTTATCACAGCAAGGTACCACGAAAGTTTGTGGCCATTAATCACACATAACGGGTCCTTTTCCCCGCATCCCATAGGACGTCCATTTTCCCAAAACCCCGCCCCCTCCCCCCATGTCCGTTAGTCTAGTCTCCTGCAAAAATAAAATGTCAGCCTCAACTCAGTTGAAAAAATCAAAGGCCATAAATCTGGCCGCATCTGACTTTATACTGGCAACATTAATCGACGCCAGAGTCAACGGGGTAGGTTCCGCCATCATGGGTGATTGAGTTAGACGGCCTTCTTTTTGACCGTACCCCCTGATTTTTGGTGCTCACCTTCAGAGGAGGAGCCAGACCCTCCCCTCCTCTTCAGTGACACAGAGGTGTCCATAGCATCTAACACCTCCTTCCCAGTACTGGGTTCCTCACCTCTGGACCCCGGGGCAGTCCCCCCCAGAGGAAAGTGAGCCCCCCGGAGGATGGACCCCGCCGATCCCTGTAGGCACCTCAGATGTTACCGCCGGTCCCTCGCCCCCGACCTCTGACACAGCAGAGTCATCGAGGGCATGAAACCGGTTTAAGAGGGGGATCAGAGGGGAGCCGGTGAGCGCTTCCATAGGCATCTTAGTGGCCAGGGGGGGGGCTTTAGATGTTTTTGCCCCTTTTCTGTTCCTCCTCCACTGACTCTTACTGGTCTTACCGTCACCTGATTTTTTAGGCTGCTCCACCACCTCCTCGTCCAGACTTTCATACTGGGAGGAATCATCAGAAGCAGCCACCTCCTCCCTCTCCATCCTCCTGATCTCCTCGTTCACCGCCTCCTCCCCCAGGGCCTCAGGGGCTCCGGCTGCCGCTTCTGGAGTGGGGACAGACATCACCCCAGTCGCCTGAGGCTTATCCTGCCCCCTACCCCCTCGGCGCCTCACCTGTTGCCACTGGTGGGCAGATGTACTGGCCTCGCCTTCCCTCACTGGCCCCTCTGCTCCTCTCCTGCTCCCACCTCCAGCTCCAGAAGAGGATGCACCACCGGGGACCCCCCCACGGCTCTCCCCTGCCTGACCAGAGATGGTGTTAGAAACGGAGCGGGGGCAGCGGCTATACGGGTGACCTAGGTCACCACACAGGTGACACCTAATGTCACCACAGGCTGCGGCAAGATGACCTACCCCGCCACACAAGGCACATTTCTGCACCTTGCAGCCCGCGCTGAAGTGGCGGGGATCACCGCACCTGTGGCAGACCTTCGGTTGCCCCTGGTAGAAGATCAGGATCCTGTCCCTCCCCAGAAATGCTGAGGAGGGGATGTGGGTGACAGTACCACCAGAGACCTTCAACCTCATCATGAAGGTCCAGCCCCCTGACCAAATACCAAACTCGTCCCTGTTTTTCTTTGGGACGTCCGTGACCTCCCCACAGCGAGAAAGCCACGTCACGATGTCAATTCCAGAGAGTGACTCGTTATTGGTTAGAACGTTCACTCTCTTTACTCCGTTTTGGCGAAACACCGCCTGAACGGCAAAGTCTCGCCAGCCGGGCTCCCCCTTCACCAGTTCAAAATTCGACCAGAAAAGCTCTAGGCCCTCTGGCCGAACAAAACTGATGTCGAAGATGGGGGTAACAAAAGGATGGATCAAGGCAAAGATGTCAGTCGTCCTGAAGTTCATCTTCAGGAGGAGCTCCACGACCCTCGCTTTTGGCGGGCACGCTTCACTGCCCCTCCACCGAAGATGGTCCACATTCCTCCTGGCCACCCCCTGCCCGGCTGTCGGAAGGGACCACACTGTGTCCCCCTCCCTTTTTATCTTGGAAGGCGGCCAGGCCATGTCTATCTAGCCAAAAGGCCAGGTCCACCTCTCTTCCCTCTACCTGGATCGTCCGTTCTCCCTTCTTGAGGGCCTCCAGGAAACGGCACCGCAAGTCACCATCCCTGAGGTCCAGAGGTGAGGAAGCCCCCCCGAGAAGACCCCGAGGCCCCGGCTACTACCCCCGCAAAACTCCGAGGACCAGCAGCCGAGGGGGCAGATGGACCAGCCCTGTCCCCACTCCCCCCACTACCAACAGCCATACCCACACTCGCATCCTCAACCACAGCCACATCCATACCCACAGTCACCCCACTCGCCCTACTCCCACTCACATGCACACTGGGGTCACAATTTTTTGTTTTCTGCACACACTTTTTGCCAGCAGTTTTTTCTCCGGCATTACTACTGCTGCCACCTGCTGGCAGCACCTTCCCTGCCGGGGGGTTTTGTGAGCCAGATGCTGCTGCCATTTTTGCCGGCGCCCCTGCCCCAGATAAGTCCACGGGCACAGGGGACACCGACAGGCAGGCACCCCCTCTGCTGTCTGCCACAGCCGTGGCACCACTGCTCCCAGCAGCTTCCATCGCTAAGCCCCGCCCCTTTTCGGGCGGAGCCACGCCCACTTGGTCGGGGTTTGCACGTAAGGCCACGCCCTGCACCAGGCAGCATGGTGGGGGCCCCAGAGGCCACTCCCACCGGTGTCGTGGACCGTGGATGACAGGGAGGCCACGCCCCCAGCACCAGGCAGCACGGTAGGGGCCCCAGAGGCCACTCCCACCGGTGCCGTGGATGGCAGGGAGGCCACGCCCCCCACACCAGGCAGCACGGTAGGGGCCCCAGAGGCCACTCCCACTGGTGCCGTGGGTGACAGGGAGGCCACGCCCCCCACACCAGGCAGCACGGCAGGGGCCCCAGAGACCACTCCCACTGGTGACGTGGGTGACAGGGAGGCCACGCCCCCCACACCAGGCAGCACGGTGGGGGCCCCAGAGGCCACTCCCCCTGGCACCGTGGATGGCTGGGAGGCCACGCCCCCCAAAGCCGGCCGCGCCGGGACCCCCGAAGCCCACCCGGAACCGGGTCTACTCACAGGGGCCCCTGGACCAGCGGCACCAGCTCTCAGGGGCATAACACCCCCTACCGTCACACCTTTCACCACAAATAGCCTAACCACCCCAGCTCCGACGGCCGGCCCCAGGCTAGGCCACTCCCCCTCGGCAACCAGCGGCAGTGGAGCCCTCCGCGCTGACCCATTACTGGGCCCCTGCGCAAGGGGCCCCGACCTCGCCGCTGATTTTGCTAGGGGAGCAAGCCCCACCCTACGCTTAGGAGCCAGCTCTGCCGGAGCCGCAGGCCCCGCGCCCTTTACCTTAACAGGTTTCTGGGTCCATAAAAGTGATCCAGATTTTTTAGTGGATCCGTGTGTGAGGGACCCTGACACCCCAGCACACGCCGCCGGAGATGCGGCCCCGGCTGTCCGTGCGCCGCCGGCAGTACAGGAGGCAGCGGCAGATGTAACCGCTGCCCCCTGCATGCCAGCAGGCGCACCAGGTGCCAGGCCAGACCCCCCTTCTACAGGGGATCCAGCCCGAGCACCACCACTGATGACTCCCACCGTCGGGCCGCCCTCCGCGCCATGCTCCATATCAGACACCTCCGACCCACTGCCTCCATTACCACAAACAGAGGCAGCGCTCTGCGTGCCATGGCCTATATTCTCCCCGCTCCCTCGCTGTGGACCCACAACAGAGTCCAAGCCGGGGTGGGTGGCGGGTGCCGCACAACGGGACAGGGGGGCCCCACTTCTCCACCATTACAGAAGGTCAAGTCTCCTCTTTACTCTCCAAATCACACCTCACCACCTGCGAACTTGACCCAATCCCATCCCACCTCATCACTAACCTCACCTCAGTCTTCATCCCAACCCTAACCCACCTCTTCAATCTATCACTAACAACCGGAGTCTTCCCCTCATGTTTCAAACATGCCGCAATCACACCCATCCTCAAAAAGCCCTCCCTTGACCCTTCCTCTCTGACCAGCTACCGCCCCATATCACTTCTCCCCTTTGCCTCAAAACTTCTAGAACAACATGTCCACCTTGAACTGTCCTCCCACCTCTCCTCCTGCTCCCTCTTCGACCGTCTACAATCTGGCTTCCGACCGCATCACTCGACTGAAACTGCCCTGACCAAAGTCACCAACGACCTACTAAATGCCAAATCCAAGCGACACTACTCCATCCTCCTCCTTCTGGACCTGTCATCTGCCTTTGACACAGTGGACCATTCCCTCTTACTCCAGATTCTCTCATCTCTTGGCATCACGGACTTGGCTCTATCTTGGATCTCCTCATACTTAACAGACAGGACATTCAGCGTCTCCCACTCACGCACCACCTCCTCATCTCGCCCCCTATCTGTCGGTGTCCCCCAAGGTTCAGTTCTAGGACCCCTGCTCTTCTCCATCTACACCTTTGGCCTGGGACAGCTCATAGAGTCTCACGGCTTTCAGTATCACCTCTATGCTGACGACACACAGATCTACCTCTCTGGACCCGATATCTCCTCCCTACTAACCAGAATCCCACAATGTCTGACCGCCATCTCATCCTTCTTCTCCGACAGGTTTCTAAAACTCAACATGGATAAAACAGAGTTCATCATCTTTCCACCCTCTCATTCACATCCCCCATCCGACCTATCCATCAACGTCAATGGCTGTTCACTCTCCCCAGTCCCACAAGCTCGCTGCCTTGGGGTAACCCTGGACTCTGATCTCTCCTTCAAGCCACATATTCAAGCCCTTTCCACCTCCTGCCGACTCCAACTCAAAAACATCTCCCGGATCCGTGCATTCCTCAGCAAAGACTCTGCAAAAACACTAGTGCATGCCCTCATCATATCCCGCCTCGACTACTGCAACCTCCTGCTCCGTGGCATCCCTTCCAACACTCTTGCACCTCTCCAATCTATCCTAAACTCTGCTGCTCGACTAATCCACCTGTCCCCCCGCTATTCCCCGGCCTCTCCTCTCTGTCAATCCCTTCACTGGCTCCCTATTGCCCAGAGAATTCAGTTCAAAACTCTAACCATGGCATACAAAGCCATCCACAACCTGTCTCCCCCATACATCTGTGACCTAGTCTCCCGGTACTTACCTGCACGCAACCTCCGATCCTCACAAGATCTCCTGCTCTACTCCCCTCTTATCTCCTCCTCCCACAATCGTATACAAGATTTCTCCCGTGCTTCCCCCCTACTCTGGAACTCTCTACCCCAACATATCAGACTCTCGCCGACCGTGGAAACCTTCAAAAGGAACCTGAAGACCCACCTCTTCCGACAAGCCTACAATCTGCAGTAAACACCACTGCACGACCAGCTCTACCCTCACCTACTGTATCCTCACCCATCCCTCGTAGACTGTGAGCCCTCGCGGGCAGGGTCCTCGCTCCTCCTGTACCAGTCACTGACTCGTTTTGTTAAGATTATGTAAATGCTTTTGTTATGTATATCCCTATCACATGTAAAGCGCCATGGAATAAATGGCGCTATAATAATAAATAATAATAATAAATAATAATAATACACGAACTTATGTGCAATAGATGTTTTCTTTTTTTTTTTTGCTTTTCTCTTCGTCCCCCTCCCGGGTGCCTCATCCTCGCAGATCTCATCCCCGAACGTAAGCTGACCAAAACGTACCGGGGACTCGATCTGCTGGATCTGCTGCATGATAAGGCAGCCCCCCTCACTGCTACTGCTCCCATCCTCCTCATTCTCCCCCTCACTCCCACTGCCCTCTGAAGGGCTAGAATCAGACGGGAGAGCCATCTGCTCAGGGGCTATCCCACTATGCGATGCCTGGAGATCACTTACCAGGCCACCAGGCGGTGGGTAGGGTGCAACCTCCTCCACGCATACCTCTTCCTCCTCTTCCACCGCCTGGCCGGGGCCCTGCGACCCCTCCAGAGACCCACCGGTCATGGCTCTGAACCGGTCCTCGTTTTCCAGCTTTTCCCGAAAGGGTCCACTGCCCGCCAATATGGTGCTCCTGTGGTCCTCCAGGTCTTGGATGTCCCTCTTGATGTTCCGGACCGCGGCGGATAGCTCAGGCTTCTTGTTGTCAGAGGCCCTCTTGGACCTCTCCTGAGCTACCCTCAACTCCCCCCAGAGGGAACTCAGCTTTTTTGAGGTGTCCTCATACTCGCAGAGGTGCGCATAGACACGGGAGGCATAGGTGATGGTTGCCTCCCTCGCCACCTTGGTACCCCAATCAGGGGGCACCGCTGCAGCACCTCTGCTGGCACTCGACCTACCTCCGGAGGGAGGAGCCACCGCGGTCATAGCCTCGGGGGTCCTCCAGGTCTTCATGTTGGACCCCTTGCTGCCTCGGCCTGATGTTGTAGCCTTAGCCGTGTTGTTGTTCCTCCCACCCCCCGCCGGCTTAGACCGGGAGGTGGGAGCCGGGGGCCCAGCCCCGGAGGCCAGTCCCACTATGAGCCTTCTTTCCTGGGAAGGGGGCAGACAAAAAGTCCCAGATGGAAAAACAAACCTCCCTTCCCAGGAGCTCTCTCCACATGCAGCACACAGTCCAGGAAGCACACTGCACTCAGCACACGGCAGGCTCCACCTCCACCACTTCCTGATTGAAGGTGCAACAGGCAGAACTGGAACTCTATTTTATTATAAAAGTACAAAAACACATATACAAAACACAAAAACCAAACCACAAATACAATTATACAACAAACAAACAACAAACAAAAACCCAGCAAGACATAACCTAGAATCTGAAATTATACAGAGTCCAACAGAGAAAAATATGACGACACAAAAAGTCCAAGTCCTCCAGTAGACTCTCTAGGAGACCCCCCAGCAAGGGAAGACCCTACCATACCTCCAGGGTGCACCCTAAAGCGCACCCGACCCTCAACATACACAACATTCATACCTGCACATTCATACCTAACCCCCTAACAAAATAGGAAAACTAAATAACTGGCCCATCGCCAAAAATAAAGAAATAGGCCACCTGGACGAAAATTTAATACACAGCAACCTTTTTTTTTTTTTTCCACCACCATTTTTTAGAACACCCAAAGGTCCCACGAAAGTCTGCGGCCTTATCACAGCAAGGTCCCACGAAAGTTTGTGGCCATCAAATTCACAAATAACGGGTCCTTTTTCCCGCATCCCGTAGGACGTCCATTTTCCCAAAACTCCTCCCCCCTCCCCCCTTGAAACCCTCCACCCAACCTACACTAAACCCCCCAGCACGCAAAATACACATACATATACATACAATACACAAAACTATACACGTATATATACTACACAACATCACCATAGCAACATAACAATAGCACAATAGACAACAGACCATAACCATGAACCAAAAGATCAGACCCAAGTTCAGTGCTTGCAAGCCCTATATTCAGATTCTGATACCATAAAACAAAAAACTACAAATGTGAGGGAAGCAGCCCACCACCAGGAAACTGGAGACTACCGAGGCTCTCACCCTAATCTAACACACAAACAGCCTGTCCCTCCCTATTAAAGAAAAAGAAAAACCTGTCCCTACCGCCCTACCAATCTTTCCCTACCTGTCCCTACCTGTCCCTCTCTGACCCTCACTACCAACCTAATGCTAACTACTTATCCCTAAAGACTGTCCCTGTCTGTCCCTCCCTGACCCTACACATCTATCTGACCCTACAAATAAATATAAAATATAGAAAGGGACTAAACTAACCCTATCACAGACACACATACCCTAACTCTCCCTAGGGCACATTAAATGAGAACCCCCTCCATAAAAGGGAAGCCCTCCCTGCACCCAGCCTCTCATACTCCAGCGAGCGCACTTTTGCCAGGTCACCCAGGATGTTCCTATTCACCTCTTCCCGGGGGAGGACTTTCTGCTGGGTGGACACTAAACACTGTGCGTTCCACGTGTAAAACCTAGTCACTAAGCTAACTAAGAAAACAGTGCCCCGATCTCGGCCACCAAGGGACCTGAATGCCCCATAGGCCCACTCCGCATAGGAAAGGCCTGCCAGCCTGGGCCAGCCAATGGAAGCACCCACCCTCTTGTAGACCTCTGTATTAAAAGGACACCGAAGCAGGAAGTGCTCCATGCTTTCGAACATGCCGCCACACTCCTCGCGGGGAGAATCCCGGTCATCAGAGTTCCTGTACTTCAGGTTGTCCCTCACATACAGTCTCCCATGGAAGCAGCGCCAAGCCAAGTCCCAAAACTTCAAAGGGATCCGCTTAGAGTTTAATAACCCGAGCCCCACCTCTAGATCCTGGCTTGGGCAATCCTTGAGGGCCAGGGGCTTTTGGAAGTGGGTCAACAGAACCCTATTGTCAAGTAACCTCCTTGACAAGGTCCTGATCTCCCACACTCCCAGACCCCACCGGCGGATCACCTTCGCATTAGCCGGAAGATGCCCATGAGGCGTGCGAAGGTCCTTCACCCGCCCTCCTGTCTCCCATTCCTGGAAGAAAGGCTGAAATCACCCCCTACAGGAGAATGCCCACGGAGGAGCCCTCTCTAACCAGAGGTTGGCGATGTTTGCCTTAAGAAAGGTGTTTACTAGAAAACACCACTGGGTTGACCATACCCAACCCTCCTAGTCTCCTTGTGCAGTACGTGACCTCCCTCTTGATTAGGTTCAGCCTATTCCCCCATAATAGTTGGAAGAACAGGCTGTAGACCCGTGTCCAAAGAGGCTCTGGCAAGATGCAGACGCTGCCCAGGTATATTAATAAAGGGAGCAAATACCCCTTGGCCAGGTTAACCCTTCCCCTCAGGGTCAAGGACCAACCCTTCCACTGATCCACCTTCTGGGCGGCAATCTTAAGTCTGCCCTCCCAGTTTTGCTGGGGATAGTCCCCCGGGCCGAAACTGATGCCTAAAATTTTTGCTGTGGCCTGAGGCCCTGGAAGGGTGTCCGGGAGATCAAAACTTGGATCTCCCCCTCCCAGTCAGAGACTCTCACACTTATCCCGGTTGATCATGGACCCAGATGCCACCGAGTAGCGCTCAACCTCAGACATGACCCAGTCCGCCTCCTCTCTCGAGGATACAAAGAGCGAAACGTCGTCGGCGTACGCCACTACCCTCAAGGTGGCCTCTGGCTCCGCCCGGTCCACCCCGACTCCCACCAGCGGTCCGCGCTCCACTCTCCTTAAAAAGGGGTCGATCGCGAACACGTATAACAGTGGGCTCCGAGGACAGCCCTGGCAGACACCAGACCTCACCTCAAAAGGGGGTCCGACCCAACCGTTCACAAGCGGAAAAGTCTCTGCCCCATTGTATAATACTCTCAACAAACCTCCCGGGCAGACCGTACCTCAGAAGGACGGACCAGAGGTACTCATGGTTAACCCGGTCAAAGGCCTTCGCCTGGTCTAAGGACAGCAAGCACCCCTTCCAGTGACCTGCCCTGCCCTGCTCCACTGCCTCTCGGACACCGAGCACAGCACTAAAAGTACTGCGGCCTGGAACATTGCAGTGCTGGGCCCCCGAAAGGAGCCGGGGCGCAAACTTCACCAACCGATTAAAAAGCACCTTTGCCAGAACCTTTCGGTCCGTATTGAGAAGTGCTATGGGACGCCAATTCTCAATACGGGACGAGACTTTACCCTTTGACAGGATAATCAGGGCGGACTTCCTCATTGAACCGGGAAGAATGTCCAAGGAGAGACATTCAATAAAAACCTCTGTCATGAGGGGGACCAAAGAGTCCCTAAAAGTCCTGTAAAACTCGGATGTTAAGCCATCCGGACCGGGCAATTTTTTGGGCCAGAGCCCATCAATGGCCCGTCTCACTTCCTCTTCCCTGATTGCTTCTGCCAAAACATGAAGAGAGGGGTCATCCCCTGGCTCAGGGATGGTTTCAGCCAGGAAAGCCGACATCTCATCCCGATCTGGATCCCTCCTTCCCAAGAGGTGCGAGTAGAAGGATCTGACCACCTCCAGGATCCCTGATTTGGATCAGTTCAGGGAACCCGTACTGTTGATCAGTCCTGTTACCATCTTGCAACTCACTGACATCCTGTAGTTCCTGTAGGGGTCGGGCGAGCGATACCTCCCGAAATCCCTCTCAAAAACTAAGGATGTGTGCCTATCATACTGGCACCCCTTCAGCAAGGCCTTCACCCTGGAGATTTCCTCACGGTCCCTTCCAGTGGAGACGAGTTGCTCGAGTTTCCTCCCCAGCTCCCGATACAGGTGGTACCTGTTCAAGCCTCTGAGGCTCGAGAGCTGACGGAAGAACCCCGCAACCCTTGTTTTGAAGATCTCCCACCACTCAGACTTACTGCTACAGAGACCCAAGAGAGGTACCTGGCTCTGAAGAAATTCCTCAAAGGATTGTCTTACATCCGCTTCTTCCAACAGGGACGAATTCAGCTTCCATAGGCCTCTCCCTATCCGGGGAGTCTCTGTAACATTCAAGGAAAAGAAAATGAAACAGTGATCGGAGAATTCCACCTCAACAGCGGACACTGCAGAAGAGACGGCTTCCTCCTTTAAAAGAAACCTATCTATCCTAGACCTACAACTACCCCTATGAAAGGTGAAACCCCCGTGACCTGGGGTGTGCCGGATGTGGACATCCACCAGGCGAGCTTCGCTTGCAATGCTATTAAGAGTATTACTATCAATAGCCAGCCTTCGGTCTCCGGGGCCTCCCCTATCACGGGATCTAGTTATAGTATTAAAGTCCCCACCGAAGACCACCTGCCGGCTGGTAAAAAGATAGGGCTTGATCTTCAGGAAGAGACATTTACGGTCCCACTTTGACTGTGGACCATAGATGTTAATGAGCCGGAGCTCCTGTCCCCCCATGAAGACGTCATGGACCAAGCACCTCCCCATTTCTACCTCGATCACCTGTCTGCATTCCACCGAAGCGGCCTTAAAAAGGACCGCTATCCCGCTATACGTCTCGGCCGCAAGAGACCAGTATGAGGGCCTGCACATCGACTCCCTCCTTGCTTTGTAAATGGCCCCCATGTCCGTTAGTCTGGTCTCCTGCAAAAATAAAAGGTCAGCCTCAACTCGGTTGAAAAAATCAAAGGCCATAAATCTGGCCGTTTCTGACTTTATACTGGCGACATTAATCGACGGCAGAGTCAACGGGGTAGGTTCCGCCATCATGGGTGATTGAGTTAGACGGCCTTCTTTTTGACCGTACCCCCCGATTTTCTCCTCTCACCTTCAGAGGAGGAGCCAGACTCTCCCCTCCTTTTTAGTGACACCGAGGTGTCCATGGTTGTTGTCACTTCCTTCCCAGTACTGGGTTCCTCACCTCTGGACGCTGGGGCAGTCCCCCCCCCCAGAGGAAAGTGAGCCCCCCGGAGGATGGACCCCACCGCTCCCTGAAGGCACCTCAGATGTTACTGCCGGTCCCTCACCCCCGACCTCCGACACAGCAGAGTCATCGAGGGCATGGAACCGGTTGGAGAGGGTGATCAGAGGGGAGCCGGTGAGCCCTTCCCTAGGCATCTTAGTGGCCAGGGGGGGGGCTTTAGATGTTTTTGCCCCTTTTTTGTTCCTCCTCCTCCGACTCTTACTGGTCTTACCGTCACCTGATTTTTTAGGCTGCTCCACCACCTCCTCGTCCAGACTTTCATACTGGTAGGAATCATCAGAAGCAGCCACCTCCTCCCTCTCCATCCTCCTGGTCTCCTCGTTCACTGCCTCCTCCCCCAGGGCCTCAGGGGCTCTAGTTGCCGCTTCTGGGGTGGGGACAGACATCACCCCAGTCGCCTGAGGAGGGGATGTGGGTGACAGTACCGCCTGAGACATTCAACCTCATCATGAAGCTCCAGCCCCCTGACCAAATGCCAAACTCGTCCCTGTTTTTCTTTGGGACATCCGTGACCTCCCCATAGTGAGAAAGCCACGTTATGATGTCAATACCAGAGAGTGACTCGTTATTGGTTAGAACGGTCACACTCTTTACTCCGTTTTGGCGAGACACCGCCTGCACGGCAAAGTCTCGCCAGCCGGACTCCCCCTTCACCAGTTCAAAATTCGACCAGAAAAGCTCTAGGCCCTCTGGCCGAACAAAACTGATGTCGAAGATGTGGGTACCAAAAGGATGGATCAGGGCAAAGATGTCAGTCACCCTGAAGTTCATCTTCAGGAGGAGCTCCACGACCCTCGCTCTTGGCGGGCACGCTTCACTGCCCCTCCACCGAAGACGGACTACATTCCTCCTGGCCACCCCCTGCCCGGCTGTCGGGAGGGACCACACTGTCTCCCCCTCCCTTTTATCTTGGAAGGCGGCCAGGCCGTATCTATCCAGCCAAAAGGCCAGGTCCACGTCTCTTCCCTCTACCTGGATCGTCCGTTCTCCCTTCTTGAGGGCCTCCAGGAAACGACGCCGCAAGTCACCATCCCTGAGGTCCAGAGATGAGGAAGCCCCCCCTAGAAGACCCCGAGGCCCCGGCTACTACCCCCGCAAAACTCCGGGGACCAGCAACCGTGGGGGCAGATGGACCAGCCCTGTCCCCACTCCCCCCACTACCAACAGACATACCATTCTTACCCCCTGCCACAGACACACCAGCACTCGTATCCTCAACCACAGCCACATTCATGCACACGCCATCCCCATCCATGTCAACAGTCACCCCACTTGCCCCACTCTCACTCACATGCACACTGGGGTCACAGTTGTTCTTTTTCTCTAAGCACTTTTTACCAGCAGGTTTTTCAATAGTATTACCACTGCTGCCACCTGCTGGCAATACCTTCCTTGCCAGGGGGGTCTTTGGAACCGGGTGCTGCTGCCATTTTTGCCGGCGCCCCTGCCCCAGATAAGCCCACGGGCACAGAGGACACCGACAGGCAGTCAACCCCTCTGCTGTCAGCCGCAGCCGTGGCACTACTGCTCCCAGACAGCGCTAAGCCCTGCCCCTTTTTGGGCGGAGCCACACCCACTTGGGCGGGGTTTGCACGTGAGGCCACGCCCCCGCACCAGGCAGCACGGTGGTGGCCCCAGAGGCCACTCCCACCGGTGCCGTGGATGGCAGGGAGGCCACGCCCCCCACACCAGGCAGCACGGTAGGGGCCCCAGAGGCCACTCCCACCGGAGTCTTTGGTGACAGGGAGGCCACGCCCCACACACCAGGCAGCACGGTGGGGGCCCCAGAGGCCACTCCCACTGGCGCCGTGGACGGCTGGGAGGCCACGCCCCCCGAAGCCGGCCGCGCCGGGACCACCGAAGCCGACCCGGAACCGGGTCTACTCACAGGGGCCCCTGGACCAGCGGCACCAGCTCTCAGGGGCATAACACCCCCTACCGTCACACCTTTCACCACAAATAGCCTGGCCACCCCAGTTCCGGCGGCCGGCCCCAGCCTAGGCCACTCCCCCTCGGCACCCAGCGGCGGTGGAGCCCCCCGCGCTGACCCATTACTGGGCCCCTGCGCAGGGGGCCCCGACCTCGCCACGGATTTTGCCAGGGGAGCAAGCTCCACCTTACGCTTATGAGTCGGCTCTGCCAGAGCCGCAGGCCCGCGCGCCCCTTACCTTAACAGGTCTCTGGGTCCCTAAAAGTGATCCAGATTTTTTAGTGGATCCGTGTGTGAGGGACCCAGACACCCCAGCACACGCCGCCGGAGATGCGGCCCTGGCTGTCGGTGCGCCGCCAGCAGCGCAGGAGGCAGCGGCAGATGTACACGCCGCCCCCTGCATGCCAGCAAGTGCACCAGGTGCCAGGCCAGACCCCCCTTTTACAGGGGATCCAGCCCGAGCACCACCACTGAGGACTCCCACCATCGGGCCGCCCTCCGCGCCATGCTCCATATCAGACACCTCCGACCCACTGCCTTCATTACCACAAACAGAGGCAGCGCTCTGCGTGCCATGGCCTATGTTCTCCTCGCTGTGGACCCACAACAGAGTCCAAGCCGGGGTGGGTGGCGGGTCCCGCACAACGGGACAGGGGGGCCCCAGAGAGGGGGACATACACGAACTTATGTGCAATAGATGTTTTCTTTTTTTTTTTTTGCTTTTCTCTTCGTCCCCCTCCCGGGTGCCTCATCCTCGCAGATCTCATCCCCGAACGTAAGCTGACCAAGACGTACCGGGGACTCGATCTGCTGGATCTGCTGCATGATAAGGCAGCCCCCCCTCACTACTACTGCTCCCATCCTCCTCATCCTCCCCCTCGCTCCCGCTGCCCTCTGAAGGGCTAGAATCAGACGGGAGAGCCATCTGCTCAGGGGCTATCCCGCTATGTGATGCCTGGAGATCACTTACCAGGCCACCAGGCGGTGGGTAGGGTGCAACCTCCTCCACGCATACCTCTTCCTCCTCCTCCACCGCCTGGCCGGGGCCCTGCGACCCCTCCAGAGCCCCACCGGTCATGGCTCTGAACCGGTCATTGTTCTGCAGCTTCTCCATGAAGGGTCCACTGCCTGCCAAGATGGTACTTCGGCGGTCCTCCAGCTCTTGGATGGCTCGCTTGATTTTCCGGACCGCGGCGGATAGCTCAGGCTTCTTGCTGCCAGAGGCACTTTCGGACCTCTCCTGAGCTACCCTCAACTCCCCCCAGAGGGAACTTAGTTTCTTTGTGGCGTCCTCATATTCGCAGAGGTGCGCATGTATACGGGAGGCATAGGTGACGGTTGCCTCCCTCGCCACCTTGGTACCCCAATCAGGGGGCACCGCAGCAGCACCTCTGCTGGCACTCGACCTACCTCCGGAGGGAGGAGCCGCCGCGGTCGTAGCTTCGGGGGTCCTCCGGGTCTTTATGCTGGAACCCCTGCTGCCGCGGCCTGATGTTGCAGCCTTAGCCGTGTTGTTGTTCCTCCCACCCCCCGCCGGCTTAGACCGGGAGGTGGGAGCCGGGGGCCCAGCCCCAGAGGCCAGTCACACTATGAGCCTTGTTTCCTGGGAAGGGGGCAGACAAAAAGTCCCAGATGGAAAAAATTACCTCCCTTCCCAGGAGCTCTCTCCAAACTCAGCACACTCAGCAAAGCACACTGCAGGCTCCGCCCCCACCACTTCCTGATTGAAGGTGCAACAGGCAGAACTGGAACTCTTTTTATTAGAAAAGTATAAAACAAACCATAAAACACACTGCACAAAGAACAAATTGCAAAACACAAACAAGTCCAAATTCTAATGTCCAGTATGAATTAAAAGGCAAAAATGTCCTGCAATGTTCATGGAACATAAAACGTCCATTTCCAAAAGTCCCCCCCAGCAAGGGAAGACCTTAACCCTTTTTTTCCAAAAATATCCCCTTCCAACATTCACTCCACATTCATACCTAAACCCCCAAAACAAAACAACAAACTGGCCCACTGCCAAAAACAAAGAAATAGGCCACCTGGCCGAAACAAAACTTAATACACAGCAAACTTTTTTTTTGTAGTTTTTTATTTATTTATTTTTTTTTTTGTTCCCACTCCCAACACCCAAGGTCCCACGATAGTCTGTGGCCTCATCACACCAGGGTCCCACTAAAGTTTGTGGCCCACAAAGATACCAGGTCTTTTGCCTTTTTTCCCATCCATTTTAGGATGTCCAAACCACCAACCCATCCACCAAAACCCCTCCCCCCCTCCCCCCTGAAACCCCCCACCCAACCTACACTAAACCCCCCCAAACACACATCATAATACACAGACATATAAAAAAAAATAATAATATACGCAACTTTATAACACTACAATAAACCTAAAAAACTTAATCACATTACCATATACAACAACCATGAACCAAAATCAGACCCAAGTTCGGTGCTTGCAAGCCCTATATACGGGTTCCAATACCATAAAACAAAAAACTACACATGAGGGTAACAGCCCACCACCGGGAACTGGAGATTACAGAGGCTCTCACCCTAATCTATCACACAGAATCCTATCCCTCTCTAATAAAGAAAAAGAAAAATCTGTCCCTACCACCCTACCAATCTTTCCCTACCTGTCCCTACCTGTCCCTACCTGTCCCTCACTACCAACCTAATACTAACTACCTGTCCCTAAAGACTGTCCCTACCTGTCCCTCCCTGACCCTACACATCTATCTGACCCTACAAATAAATATAAAATATAGAAAGGGACTAAACTAACCCTATCACAGACACACATTCCCTAACTCTCCCTAGGGCACATTAAATGAGAACCCCCTCCATAGAAGGGAAGCCCTCCCTGCACCCAGCCTCTCATACTTCAGTGAGCGCACTTTTGCCAGGTCACCCAGGATGTTCCTAATCACCTCTTCCCGGGGGAGGACTTTCTGCTGGGTGGACACTAAACACTGTGCGTTCCACGTGTAAAACCTAGTCACTAAGCTAACTAAGAAAACAGTGCCCCGATCTCGGCCACCAAGGGATCTGAATGCCCCATAGGCCCACTCCGCATAGGAAAGGCCTGCCAGCCTGGGCCAGCCAATGGAAGCACCCACCCTCTTGTAGACCTCTGTATTAAAAGGACACCGAAGCAGGAAGTGCTCCATGCTTTCAAGCATGCCGCCACACTCCTCGCGGGGACAATCCCGGTCATCAGAGTTCCTGTACTTCAGGTTGTCCCTCACATACAGTCTCCCATGGAAGCAGCGCCAAGCCAAGTCCCAAAACTTCAAGGGGATCCGCTTAGAGTTTAATAACCCGAGCCCCACCTCCAGATCCCGGCTTGGGCAATCCTTGAGGGCCAGGGGCTTCTGGAAGTGGGTCAGCAGAACCCTATTGTCAAGTAACCTCCTTGACAAGGTCCTGATCTCCCACACTCCCAGACCCCACCGGCGGATCACCTTCACAACCAGGGTAGCATAAGCCGGAAGATGCCCATGAGGCGTGCGAAGGTCCTTCACCCGCCCTCCTGTCTCCCATTGCTGGAAGAAAGGCCGAAACCACCCCCTACAGGAGAATACCCACGGAGGAGCCCTCTCTAACCAGAGGTTGGCGATGTTTGCCTTAAGAAAGGTGTTTACTAGAAACACCACTGGGTTGACCATACCCAACCCTCCTAGTCTCCTGGTGCGATACGTGACCTCCCTCTTTATTAGGTTCAGCCTATTCCCCCATAATAGTTGGAAGAACAGGCTGTAGACCCATCTCCAAAGAGGTTCTGGCAAGATGCAGACGCTGCCCAGGTATATTAATAAAGGGAGAAAATACCCCTTGGCCAGGTTAACCCTTTCCCTCAGGGTCAAGGACCAACCCTTCCACTGATCCACCTTCTGGGCGGCAATCTTAAGTCTGCCCTCCCAGTTTTGCTGGGGATAGTCCCCCGGGCCGAAACTGATGCCTAAAATTTTTGCTGTGGCCTGAGGCCCTGGAAGGGTGTCCGGGAGATCAAAACTAGGATCTCCCCCTCCCAGCCAGAGACTCTCACACTTATCCCGGTTGATCATGGACCCAGATGCCACAGAGTAGCGCTCAACCTCAGACATGACCCAGTCTGCCTCCTCTCTCGAGGATACAAAAAGGGAAACGTCGTCGGCGTACGCCACTACCCTCAAGGTGGTCTCTGGCTCCGCCCGGTCCATCCCGACTCCCACCAACGGTCCGCGTTCCACTCTCCTTAAAAAGGGGTCGATCGCGAACACGTATAACAGTGGGCTCAGAGGACAGCCCTGGCGGACACCAGACTTCACCTCAAAAGGGGGTCCGACCCAACTGTTCACAAGCGGAAAAGTCTCTGCCCCATTGTATAATACTCTCAACCAATCAACAAACCTCCCGGGCAGACCGTACCTCAGAAGGACGGACCAGAGTTACTCATGGTTAACCCGGTCAAAAGCCTTCGCCTGGTCTAAGGACAGCAAGTACCCCTTCCAGTGACCTGCCCTGCTCTGCTCCACTGCCTCCCGGACACCGAGCACAGCACTAAAAGTACTGCGGCCTGGAACAGAGCAGTGCTGGGCCCCTGAAAGGAGCCGGGGTGCAAACTTCACCAACCGATTGAAAAGCACCTTTGCCAGAACCTTTTGGTCCGTATTGAGAAGCGCTATGGGACGCCAATTTTCAATACGGGACGAGTCTTTACCCTTTGACAGCATAATCAGGGCGGACTTCCTCATTGAACCGGGAAGAATGTCCGAGGAGAGACATTCATTAAAAACCTCAGTCATGAGGGGGACCAAAGAGTCCCTAAAAGTCCTGTAAAACTCGGATGTTAAGCCATCCGGACCGGGCGATTTTTTGGGCCGGAGCCCATCAATGGCCCGTCTCACTTCCTCTTCCCTGATTGCTTCTGCCAAAACATGAAGAGAGGGGTCATCCCCTGGTTCAGGGATGGTTTCAGCCAGGAAAGCCGACATCTCATCCCGATCTGGATCCCTCCTTCCCAAGAGATGCGAGTAGAAGGATCTGACCACCTCCAGGATCCCTGATTTGGATCTGTTCAGGGAACCCGTACTGTTGATCAGTCCTGTTACCATCTTGCAACTCACTGACATCCTGCAGTTCCTGTAGGGGTCGGGCGAGCGGTACCTCCCGAAATCCCTCTCAAAAACTAAGGATGTGTGCCTATCATACTGGCACCCCTTCAGCAAGGCCTTCACCCTGGAGATTTCCTCATGGTCCCCTCCAGTCGAGACGAGCTGCTCGAGTTTCCTCCCCAGCTCCCGATACAGGCGGTACCTGTTCAGGCCTCTGAGGCTCGAGAGCTGACGGAAGAACCCCGCAACCCTTCTTTTGAAGATCTCCCACCACTCAGACTTACTGCTACAGAGACCCAAGAGAGGTACCTGGCTCTGAAGAAAATCCTCAAAGGATTGTCTTACATCCGCTTCTTCCAACAGGGATGAATTCAGCTTCCATAGGCCTCTCCCTATCCGGGGAGTCTCTGTAACATTCAAGGAAAAGAAAATGAAACAGTGATCGGAGAATTCCACCTCAACAGCGGACACTGCAGAAGAGACGGTTTCCTCCTTTAAAAAAAACCTATCTATCCTAGACCTACAACTACCCCTATGAAAGGTGAAACCCCCGTGACCTGGGGTGTGCCGGATGTGGACATCCACCAGGCGAGCTTCGCTTGCTATGCTATTAAGAGTATTACTATCAATAGCCAGCCTTCGGTCTCCGGGGCCTCCCCTATCACGGGATCTAGTGATAGTATTAAAGTCCCCACCGAAGACCACCTGCCGGCTGGTAAAAAGATAGGGCTTGATCTTCAGGAAGAGACATTTACGGTCCCACCTTGACTGTGGACCATAGATGTTAATGAGCCGGAGCTCCTGTCCCCCCATGAAGACGTCAAGGACCAAGCACCTCCCCATTTCTACCTCGATCACCCCTCTGCATTCCACCGAAGCGGCCTTAAAAAGGACCGCTACCCCGCTATACGGCTCGGCCGCAAGAGACCAGTATGAGGGCCCGCACCTCCACTCCCTCCTTGCTTTGTAAATGGCCCCCATGTCCGTTAGTCTGGTCTCCTGCAAAAATAAAATGTCAGCCTCAACTCGGTTGAAAAAATCAAAGGCCATATGTTATGCACACGCCCGGGCTGAGCGGCGTGTGCGTGTGATTGTAGTGATTCCACTGGACCATGAACCGGAGAGTGCCTGGAGGGGCGTGACTAAGTATCTGGCCGATCCGACCAAGATGGCACGACGGCATACGACGCCAGTGCACCAGGGAGAAACCGGGCAGAGGGACCAGGTGCTACTCCAGGTCAAACTCCGGACACGGGGGTTGACCCACACAGGGATTACTGGATCAGGCTGGTTAGGCTGGCGCACAGACTGGAGGGTATAGGCAGGCACGACTGGTATGCAGGCAGGCGGGTAAAGGCAAGCGCAGCTAGAGTGCAGACAGGGAGGCACTAGCAGGTAGGAACACAGGCGGGATAGGACCCAGTACACACTGGGACTCAGGAACAATACAGGTAGAGGGGTACAGGCAAGTATGCAGGCAGGGAGGTACTGGCCGAAAGGACGGGCTGGAGCACAGAAAGGTTAAGACCCAGTACAGACTGGGTCACAGAACCGCAGATGCGGTAGACAACCACAGCAGAGAGGGAACGCCCGAAGCGGTGGGCAGAAGCAGGGCAGGACAGGACTGCCGGAGCAGCGGGCAGAAGCAGGGCAGGACAGGACTGCCGGAGCAGCGGGCAGAAGCAGGGCAGGACAGGACCGCCGGAGCGGTGAGCAAAGGAGTCAGAGCAGGCTAGAACCACCGGAGCGGTGAGCAAAGGAGTCAGAACAGGCTAGGCTGAGTAGGGGGGACAGGGCTCTGTTCACACGGAACAGACAGGAAGGGAAAGGCAGAGCCAGACACCCACAGGGTACTAGCAGAGAAGTAGCGAGTGGACCACAAACTCACAAACGGGAGTACAGAGACAACAAGCAGGAGTTAGGTACGAGTTCAGACTCTGCAGAAAAAGGAAGGGAACGGACATAGAGGCAAAACAGGTAAAGGATAGGAGAGAGTTCAGACTGGAACTGAGTGTACGGAGGAGACCGACACTGCAGCGGAATACAGGAGCGGGTCTGGGAATACGGCCCCCAGAGAGGCAGGACGAACAGGCAAGGTGCGTGTTCAGACAGGACAGACAAGATACAGGAGCAGGTCTAGGTAATCAGCCCCTAGAAGGCAGGAGGAACAGGCTAGGAGCGTGTTCAGACAGGTCAGACAAGATACAGGAACGGGTCTAGGTATTCGGCCCCTAGAAGGCAGGAGGAACAGGCTAGGAGCGTGTTCAGACAGGTCAGACAAGATACAGGAACGGGTCTAGGTACCTTCAGAGTGCAAGCACACACTGAATGAAACACTATGCTCAGGCAGGGATAGATGGGCGCAGCTGAGCTATATACCAGGTGACAGACAGCAATAGGCTGAGGACGCACAAGAGGTGTGACCCACAGCAGGTACAAAAAGCAGGAAGTGATCGGGCGCCGCCCTTAAGCAGCAGAAACAGACACAAACAGACAGCATGGAGGGAAGCCAGAGAGACATTCTGGACAGGAGATCAAGTGCGCGCTCTTGCACAGTGGGAGATGGACCACTATGCAAGGACGCCGCCAGGTATGTTACAGTACCCCCCCCCTTACGCCCCCTCTTCTTCAGGCCTGCCAGAATCTTCCGCAGGGAATTCGAGGGCCAATTCTTCACTTCGAAGAGATCACTTCCACTGTCCACCGGAAAAACTGGTCTCCTCTGGGTAGCTAGGATGCTACCTCCCATCCAGCCACCCATAGCAACAGACGAAACGGGTGGAGTACCAGGAACAGCACACAAGGAAGTCTCTCTCCACATATTTTCAGGTGGCACCCCAGAGGGTACAGGAGACAACTGGAAGTCCTCCACCGGGTTGGAGGGGGACAGAGACTTGGGGGTAATCTCTGCTTCGAGGTACATCTTGACAAGCTCACAGGAAGAAATAGACGGGTTATCAGGTACATAATGAGGAAAAGTCACTGTCTCTTTGTTTTCTGGTGGTACCCCGGAGGATTCAGGAAACAACTGGAGGTCCTCCGCCGGGTCAGAAGAGTGCAGAGGCTCAGAGAAAACATCTGCTTCAGAGTACACTAGGTCGGACTCACTGGACGAAGCAGGCGAGGTATCGGGTACCGAGTATAGGAAAGTCTCTGTCCATTCTCCACCAGGTGGCACCCCGAAGGGTTCTGGAGACAACTGGCGGTCCTCCGCCTGGTCAGAGGGGTGTAGAGACTCACGGGTAACCTCTGCTTCAGAGTACACTAGGTCGGACTCACTGGACGAAGCAAGCGAGGTATCAGGTACAGAGTATAGGAGAGTCTCTGTCCTTTCGCTACCAGGTAGCACCCCGAAGGGTTCAGGAGACAACTGGAGGTCCTCCGCCTGGTCGGAGGGGTGTAGAGACTCGGGAGTAACCTCTGCTTCGGAGTACACTAGGTTGGACTCACTGGACGAAGCGAGCGAGGTATCAGGTACAGAGTATAGGAGAGTCTCTGTCCTTTCGCTACCAGGTAGCACCCCGAAGGGTTCAGGAGACAACTGGAGGTCCTCCGCCTGGTCGGAGGGGTGTAGAGACTCGGGGGTAACTACCACTTTGGGGTACCCATTGTCAGGCTCACAGGACGAAGCGGACAAAGTATCGAGTACCGGGTGTAGAGAATTCTCTCTCCATTTGTCATCGAGTGGTATCCCGGAGGATTCAGGAGGCAACAGGGGGTCCTCCGCCAGGTAGTAGAGGTGCACAGACTCTGAGGTAACCACAGCTTTGGAGCATCCTTGGACATGCACACCGGTTAAAGTGGGTGAAGCATCTGATGCCGGGTGCAGGAAGTTCTCCTGTGTGGAGTCTGGATGGGCAGAAGTCTCTTCGGGCAGGAGAACTGGTGCACTACCCACACACATTACCCGTTGGGGCTTCTCCGGGATACAGGGAGATGAAGCTTCAGTAGGGACTTCAAGGTTGGGGTCAGGAGGTCTCAGGGAGGACAGACCCTGGCGTGACGGCTTGCCTCTACGTCTAGCACGTCTGGACTGCCTCTTGAGGTTGGGAGAAGTATTCCGGAAAGCGTAGTCACCCTGTGAGGATTCTGGGTGGGCAGTAGTCTCATTGGGCTGGAGGACTATTGCGCTACCCACACACATTATCCATTGGGGCTGCTCCGGGATATTGGGAAGTGAAGCTTCAGCAGGAGCCTCCGGGTTAGGATCATCGAAGACCATTAGAAAGGCCACCAGGAAGGCCATTAGGTCCAGGAGGATCGGATCCTGTGTTTCATATAGGGGGTTGATCCATTCCAAGGCATCACCCGCCAGGTAAGACATAATGAATGCCACCTTAACCCGATCGGTGGGAAAACATAGAGGGTAGAACTTGAAGTGTAGCATGCATTGCTCCACAAATGCACGACTTTGTCTAGGATCCCCATAATAACGTAGCGGATCCGCGGGAACGAGAGCAGATAGATCCATCTGGACGGGTGCGTAATTCGCCTGGAACTCAGCTAAAGGAAAAAAAAAATATTTATTTATTTATTTTAATGCATGAATTCGCTGGAAAACTTCTCAGAGAGCGAAGGCCGTGGGGCTCAACGGGAACCATGGCCTGAGCATGCTGTTATGCACACGCCCGGGCTGAGCGGCGTGTGCGTGTGATTGTAGTGATTCCACTGGACCATGAACCGGAGAGTGCCTGGAGGGGCGTGACTAAGTATCTGGCCGATCCGACCAAGATGGCACGACGGCATACGACGCCAGTGCACCAGGGAGAAACCGGGCAGAGGGACCAGGTGCTACTCCAGGTCAAACTCCGGACACGGGGGTTGACCCACACAGGGATTACTGGATCAGGCTGGTTAGGCTGGCGCACAGACTGGAGGGTATAGGCAGGCACGACTGGTATGCAGGCAGGCGGGTAAAGGCAAGCGCAGCTAGAGTGCAGACAGGGAGGCACTAGCAGGTAGGAACACAGGCGGGATAGGACCCAGTACACACTGGGACTCAGGAACAATACAGGTAGAGGGGTACAGGCAAGTATGCAGGCAGGGAGGTACTGGCCGAAAGGACGGGCTGGAGCACAGAAAGGTTAAGACCCAGTACAGACTGGGTCACAGAACCGCAGATGCGGTAGACAACCACAGCAGAGAGGGAACGCCCGAAGCGGTGGGCAGAAGCAGGGCAGGACAGGACTGCCGGAGCAGCGGGCAGAAGCAGGGCAGGACAGGACTGCCGGAGCAGCGGGCAGAAGCAGGGCAGGACAGGACCGCCGGAGCGGTGAGCAAAGGAGTCAGAGCAGGCTAGAACCACCGGAGCGGTGAGCAAAGGAGTCAGAACAGGCTAGGCTGAGTAGGGGGGACAGGGCTCTGTTCACACGGAACAGACAGGAAGGGAAAGGCAGAGCCAGACACCCACAGGGTACTAGCAGAGAAGTAGCGAGTGGACCACAAACTCACAAACGGGAGTACAGAGACAACAAGCAGGAGTTAGGTACGAGTTCAGACTCTGCAGAAAAAGGAAGGGAACGGACATAGAGGCAAAACAGGTAAAGGATAGGAGAGAGTTCAGACTGGAACTGAGTGTACGGAGGAGACCGACACTGCAGCGGAATACAGGAGCGGGTCTGGGAATACGGCCCCCAGAGAGGCAGGACGAACAGGCAAGGTGCGTGTTCAGACAGGACAGACAAGATACAGGAGCAGGTCTAGGTAATCAGCCCCTAGAAGGCAGGAGGAACAGGCTAGGAGCGTGTTCAGACAGGTCAGACAAGATACAGGAACGGGTCTAGGTATTCGGCCCCTAGAAGGCAGGAGGAACAGGCTAGGAGCGTGTTCAGACAGGTCAGACAAGATACAGGAACGGGTCTAGGTACCTTCAGAGTGCAAGCACACACTGAATGAAACACTATGCTCAGGCAGGGATAGATGGGCGCAGCTGAGCTATATACCAGGTGACAGACAGCAATAGGCTGAGGACGCACAAGAGGTGTGACCCACAGCAGGTACAAAAAGCAGGAAGTGATCGGGCGCCGCCCTTAAGCAGCAGAAACAGACACAAACAGACAGCATGGAGGGAAGCCAGAGAGACATTCTGGACAGGAGATCAAGTGCGCGCTCTTGCACAGTGGGAGATGGACCACTATGCAAGGACGCCGCCAGGTATGTTACACCATAATTCTGGCCGTATCTGACTTTATACTGGCGACATTAATCGACGCCAGAGTCAACGGGGTAGGTTCCGCCATCATGGGTGATTGAGTTAGACGGCCTTCTTTTTGACCGTACCCCCAGATTTTTTGCGCTCACCTTCAGAGGAGGAGCCAGACTCTCCCCTCCTCTTTAGTGACACAGAGGTGTCCATAGTACTAGACGCCTCCTTCCCAGTACTGGTTACCTCACCTCTGGACCCCCGGGCAGTCCCCCCCCCCAGAGGAAAGAGAGCCCCCCGGAGGACGGACCCCACCGCTCCCTGAAGGCATCTCAGATGTTACTGCCGGTCCCTCGCCCCCGACCTCCGACACAGCAGAGTCATCGAGGGCATGGAACCGGTTGGAGAGGGGGATCAGAGGGGAGCCGGTGAGCCCTTCCGTAGGCACCTTAGCGGCCGGGGGGGGCTTTAGATGTTTTTGCCCCTTTTTTGTTCCTCCTCCTCCGACTCTTAATGGTCTTACCGTCACCTGATTTTTTAGGCTGCTCCACCACCTCCTCGTCCAGACTTTCATACTGGGAGGAATCATCAGAAGCAGCCACCTCCTCCCTCTCCATCCTCCTGATCTCCTCGTTCACCGCTTCCTCCCCCAGGGCCTCAGGGGCTCCGGCTGCCGCTTCTGGGGTGGGGACAGACATCACCCCAGTCGCCTGAGGCTTATCCTGCCCCCTACCCCCACGGCGCCTCACCTGTTGCCACTGGCGGGCAGATGAACTGGCCTCGCCTTCCCTCACTGGCCCCTCAGCTCCTCTCCTGCACCCACCTCCAGCTCCAGCAGAGGATGCACCGCTGGGGACCCCCCCACGGCTCTCCCCCGCCTGACCAGAGATGGTGTTAGAAACGGAGCGGGGGCAGCGGCTATACGGGTGACCTAGGTCACCACACAGATGACACCTAATGTCACCACAGGCCGCGGCAAGATGACCTACCCCGCCACACAAGGCACATTTCTGCACCTTGCAGCCCGCGCTGAAGTGACGGGGATCACCGCACCTGTGGCAGACCTTCGGTTGCCCCTGGTAGATCAGGATCCTGTCTCTCCCCAGAAACGCTGAGGAAGGGATGTGGGTGACAGTACCGCCTGAGACATTCAACCTCATCATGAAGGTCCAGCCCCCTGACCAAATGCCAAACTCGTCCCTGTTCTTTTTTGGGATGTCCGTGACCTCCCCATAACGAGAAAGCCACGTCAAGATATCGACCCCAGAGAGTGACTCGTTATTGATTAGAACGGTCACCCTCTTTACGCCATTTTGGCGAGACACCGCCTGCACGGCAAAGTCT
This sequence comes from Phyllobates terribilis, assembly GCF_046119375.1. Classification (NCBI taxonomy): domain Eukaryota; kingdom Metazoa; phylum Chordata; class Amphibia; order Anura; family Dendrobatidae; genus Phyllobates; species Phyllobates terribilis. The sequence continues at coordinate 402,500,930 of NW_027362761.1, read as the reverse complement.
CGCCAGCCGGGCTCCCCCTTCACCAGTTCAAAATTCGACCAGAAAAGCTCTAGGCCCTCCGGTCGAACAAAACTGATGTCGAAGACGGGGGTACCAAAAGGATGGATCAGGGCAAAAATGTCAGTCGCCCTGAAGTCCATCTTCAGGAGGAGCTCCACGACCCTCGCTCTTGGCGGGCACGCTTCACTGTCCCTCCACCGAAGACGGACTACATTCCTCCTGGCCACCCCCTGCCCGGCTGTCGGGAGGGACCACGCTGTCTCCCCCTCCCTTTTATCTTGGAAGGCGGCCAGGCCGTGTCTATCCAGCCAAAAGGCCAGGTCCACCTCTCTTCCCTCTACCTGGATCGTCCGTTCTCCCTTCTTGAGGGTCTCCAGGAAAATGCGCCGCAAGTCACCATCCCTGAGGTCCAGAGGTGAGGAAGCCCCCCGAGAAGACCCCGAGGCCCCAGCTACTACCCCCGCAAAACTCCGAGGATCAGCAGCCGGGGGGGCAGATGGACCAGCCCTGTCCCCACTCCCCCCACTACCAACAGACATACCATTCTTACCCCCAGCCACAGACACGCCAACATTCGTGTCCTCAACCACAGCCACATTCATACCCACGCCATCCCCATCCATGTCAACAGTCACCCCACTTGGGCCACTCTCACTCACATGCACACTGGGGTCACAGTTTTTCATTTTTTGCAAGCATTTTTTGCCAGCAGTTTTTCCACTGCTGCCACCTGCTGGCAGCACCTTCCCTGCCGGGGGGATTTGGGAGCCAGGTGCTGAGACTTTTGCCGGTGCCCCTGCCCCAGATAAGCCCACGAGCACAGGGGACACCGACAGGCAGGCACCACCTCTGCTGTCTGTTACAGCTGTGGCACCACTGCTCCCAGCAGCTGCCAACACTAAGCCCCGCCCATTTTGGGCGGAGCCACGCCCACTTGGGCGGGTTTTTCCTGCGAGGCCACGCCCCCCACACCAGGCAGCACGGTGGGGGCCCCGGAGGCCACTCCCACCGGTGCCGTGGGTGACAGGGAGGCCACGCCCCCCGCACCAGGCAACACAGTGGGGGCCCCAGAGGCCACTCCCACCGGTGCCGTGGATGACAGGGAGGCCATGCCCCCCACACCAGGTAGCACAGTGGGGGCCCCAGAGGCCACTCCCACCGGTGCCGTGGATGGCAGGGAGGCCACGCCCCCCACACCAGGCAGCACGGTGGGGGCCCCAGAGGCCACTCCCACTGGCGCCGTGGACGGCTGGGAGGCCACGCCCCCCGAAGCCGGCCACGCCGGGACCCCCGAAGCCGACCCGGAACCGGGTCTACTCACAGGGGCCCCTGGACCAGCGGCACCAGCTCTCAGGGGCATAGCACCCCCTACCGTCACACCCGTTGCCACAAAAAGCCTGGCCACCCCAGCTCTGGTGGCCGGCCCCAGCCTAGGCCACTCCCCCTCGGCACCCAGCGGCGGTGGAGCCCCCCGTGCTGACCCATTACTGGGCCCCTGCGCAGGGGGCCCCGACCTCGCCACGGATTTTGCCAGGGGAGCAAGCCCCACCTTACGCTTATGAGCCGGCTCTGCCGGAGCCGCAGGCCCCACGCCCCTTATCTTAACAGGTTTCTGGGTCCCTAAAAGTGATCCAGATTTTTTAGTGGATCCGTGTGTGAGGGACCCAGACACGCCAGCACACGCCGCCGGAGATGCGGCCCCGGCTGTCGGTGCACCGCCGGCAGCGCAGGAGGCAGCGGCAGATGTACACGCCGCCCCCCGCACGCCAGCAGGCGCACCAGGTGCCAGGCCAGACCCCCCTTTTACAGGGGATCCAGCCCGAGCACCACCACTGATGACTCCCACCATCGGGCCGCCCTCCGCGCCATGCTCCATATCAGACACCTCGGACCCACTGCCTCCATTACCACAAACAGAGGCAGCGCTCTGCGTGCCATGGCCTATGTTCTCCCCGCTCCCTCGCTGTGGACCCACAACAGAGTCCAAGCCGTGGTGGGTGGCGGGTGCCGCACAACGGGACAGGGGGGCCCCAGAGAGGGGGACATACACGAACTTATGTGCAATAGATGTTTTCTTTTTTTTTTTTTGCTTTTCTCTTCGTCCCCCTCCCGGGTGCCTCATCCTCGCAGATCTCATCCCCGAACGTAAGCTGACCAAAACGTACCGGGGACTCGATCTGCTGGATCTGCTGCATGATAAGGCAGCCCCCCTCACTGCTGCTACTCCCATCCTCCTCATCCTCCCCCTCGCTCCCGCTGCCCTCTGAAGGGCTAGAATCAGACGGGAGAGCCATCTGCTCAGGGGCTATCCCGCTATGCGATGCCTGGAGATCACTTACCAGGCCACCAGGCGGTGGGTAGGGTGCGACCTCCTCCACGCATACCTCTTCTTCCTCCTCCTCCACCGCCTGGCCGGGGCCCTGCGACCCCCCCAGAGCACCACCGGTCATGGCTCTGAACCGGTCATCATTCCGCAGCTTCTCCATGAAGGGTCCACTGCCCGCCAATATGGTGCTCCTGCGGTCCTCTAGGTCTTGTATGGCCTGCTTGATCTTCCGGACCGCGGCGGATAGCTCAGGCTTCTTGCTGCCAGAGGCCCTTTCGGACCTCTCCTGAGCTAACCTCATCTCCCCCCAGAGGAAACTTAGCTTTTTGGAGGTGTCCTCATACTCGCAGAGGTGCGCATGGATACGGGAGGCATAGGTGACGGTTGCCTCCCTCGCCACCTTGGTACCCCAATCAGGGGGCACCGCTGCAGCACCTCTTCTGGCACTCGACCCACCTCCGGAGGGAGGAGCCGCCGCGGTCATAGCCTCAGGGGTCCTCATGCCGGACCCCTTGCTGCCTCGGCCTGATGTTGAAGCCTTAGCCTGGTTGGTGTTCCTCCCACCCCCTGCCGGCTTAGACCGGGAGGTGGGAGCCGGGGGCCCAGCCCCGGAGGCCAGTCCCACTCTGAGCTTCCTTTCCTGGGAAGGGGGCAGACAAAAAGTCCCAGATGGAAAAGATTACCTCCCTTCCCAGGAGCTCTCTCCAAACACAGCCAAACAGTCCAGACAGCACACGGCAGGCTCCGCCTCCACCACTTCCTGTAGGGAACTGCAACAGGCAGAACTGGAATGGAGCCTCTTGCTATATGCACTGCATTCTGCTATATACACTGCCTGCCTGCCTAGCACTGATATCTCTGCAGCTGGATTAGTCCTCAGAAGGACTGTTAGTTGAGATGGATATGTAGAGAATCTTGTGGAATACCTACACTAACTAATAAACAACCAAATCTCTCCCTAGCTCAGCAGCACCTCTCCCTAAACTGCCTGATTGCAGAGTAGACTGTGACGAGCACGGCGGCGCCAGGTCTGATATATACCTGATGACGCTGTGTAGCCAGCCAATCACTAAAGAACACCAAACATGCAGGGAGGGGACCCGAGCATCCGCCCGAAGTGACTACTGAGTACTTGCGAGTATGTTCGCTCATTACTACTCAGAAAGACTGTTAATTCATTTGTAAATATATATATATATATATATAATGTGGTGGAATACCTATACTAACTATAAACAAGCAAATCTCTCTCTGACGCAGCAGCACCTTTCAGTACTCTGCCTGATTCCGGGTTACACTGTGCCGAGCATAGCGGCGCCAGGTCTTAGCTAGACCTGATGACGCTGTGTGGCCAGCAAATCACTGTAATGCCACAACCAACATGGCTACTGCATTACAGTGTGTGGCAGGCAATCCCTGCATGTCCATTGGCTCTCTAAAGAGCGCCAAACATGCAAGGAGTGGACCCGAGTTCCCGCCCGAGAAACCCGGAAATACGTGCCAAGCTTGTCGAGCACAGTGATGCTCGGGCGAGTACTGAGCAGTGTCGAGCATGTTCACTCATCACTAGTTGCTCCCTATAATTTCTATGCCTGCACTGCTACTATCTATATGTGTATATATGTGTATTTTCTGTGTGGACACATCTTTAGGATTTGGCTGTGTTAGCCGGTTCAATCATTAAACAACGAGCTTCTCATCTGTTTCTCTCAGAGTATGTGATTTGGATGCCTACAGTCACATGCCAACTAGCTTCTTGACCGATTCTGTCAGGGAGCATACTTGAGGTCACATAACAACTAGTGATGGGCGAGCACTAAAATGCTCGGGTACTCATTGTTAGAGTCGAGCAAATTGGAATGCTTAAGTGCCCGGTCCGAGCAACGAGTCCAATGTAAGTCTATGGGAAACTCGAACATTTTTCCAGCGGCCCCCCACCGGAGGTCTGCAGAAGACCTAAAAATTGCCGAAATCGATGGGAACAGTGTTCAAATGACATGGGAACAGCATGGGGAAGACCCCTGGAAGCATCTCTGTTTCCCAGGTCACTGCTGTCAACAATGTTGTCAGAATATTACGCCACTTTTACGGACTCACAATAAAACATACAAAAACGAAACCAATATGGATTTTCCTGGGAAAAATGTTAAGGAACATCTTTTCCAGGGTAATGACTTGTATATAACGCAAAATAAATAACCAAAAACAAAAATTCTCCTCCACACCTTGGGCTATGTTCACACCTAGTGTTTTGATGCATTTTTGCACTTTTGCATTGCTTTCAACGGTGAAAAATACATTCACCTGTAAATGTCATTTTAACATTTTACAACCTTATCTGGCCATGTCGTGTGTGTGAGATATGATCAGACACATCCTGTTTCATTTATGAAGCAGGGACTCTGAAAGTCACAAAGCCAATTTATACAGGGCCAGCAGTCTGCCCTCGCTATTGTTAGAGAGCCATCAGCCGGCTATGCTTTGTTGTTCCCATTATTAACGAGTGGGTCTCCTATACTGCATATGTAGTGACTGCAAGGGCTGCCAAAAATTTGGAGGCATCCCAATACCCCTTTGAAGAGACATAGAGGAGGGCCTCAGTAAAAAAAAATGTTCCCATTATAAAGGAGTGGGTCTCCTTTAGTGGTAATGCCCATGCAGTGACTGCAAGGGCTGCCAAAATTTGGGAAAAACCCTAATACCAATTTAAAGACAGAAAGAGGTGGTCTTCAGTAATGACATGTTCCCATTAGAAAGGAGCGGTTCAGCTATACAGTTATAGGGTATGCAGTGAGTACAACGGCTGCCAAAATTTTGAAAAAACCCAATACCAATTTAACCCCTTTCCGACAAGGTCAGTAATAGTACGTAGCTGCGCCCTGGACCTTATAGACCAGCTACGTACTACCTTAGGGTAGATGGAGTCAGCATCCCGGGTGGTGTTGCCACCCCCCTGCTACCACGATCACTGTGATTGGCTATTCAATTCTTTACAGCCAATCAGATTGCCTAAAACAGTGATGTGCAGCCTAGGATCGGCGCTTTTAAGAGCACCGATCGTAGGCTGTTGCCCAGTAACCCCAGCCCTGGCCCCAACCCACTCTGATTGGTCCGATCGCACCGATCAGAGTGCCTGACCACAGGTGATCGGGCGGTCATGGGGCGGTGACCGGCTTGTGACCTGCCTGTCACCATCCCATGACCCCCTGTGATACTGCACAGGCCCCAGCCAGCTCTGCTTGGAGCGATCGATGATGACATCGATCGCACCAATCAGAGTGCCTGACCAGGAGGTGACCGGGTGGTGACCGGCCTGTGACCTGCCGGTCACCACCCTATCACCCCCACTCTGACCACCCTGCAGCTCCTCACACTTGGTGAGGATTTCTACAGAGCGGTCACACTGCTGATCTTCCATGTACTGGGCCTTGTGGTTCCACAGAAGCCTCTGTGACACCACAAGACTAGTGTTGAGCGAGCACTAAAATGCTCGGGTGCTCGAAGCTCGGGCCGAGCTCACCGTGATACTCGGGTGCTCGACCCGAGCAACGAGCCCAATGTTAGTCTATGGGAGACCCTAGCATTTTTGCGGCGGGACCCCCGGCAGTCTGTAGAAAGCCTAAAAAGTGCTCAAAACGATAGTGACAGTGCTCAAATGAAATGGGGACAGCATGGGGATCGCCCCAGGAAGCATTTCTGACCCCCAGGTCACTGCTGTCAACCTCTGTGGTCAGAGGTATTAAGCCACTTTTACGGGCTCACAATAAAACGTTTAAAAATGAAACTGAAACTGCTTTCCTGTGAAATATGTTAAGAAGCAACCTTTCCAGGGTAAAGACTTGTGTATAAGGTAAAATAAATAACCAACAACAAAAATGCTCCTCCACACCTTGGGCTATGTTCACAAGTAGCATTTTTTATGCGTTTTTGCACTTTTGTATTGCTTTCAACCGTGACAAATGCATTCACCGGGAAATGTGATTTTAACATTTTACAACCTTATCTGGCCATGTGCTGTGTGACACATGCATATAGTGCTGAAAAGACATGGGAAAAGCATGGGGAAGACCCCTGGAAGCATCTCTGACACCCAGGTCACTGCCTAAAAGTGTGCCCATCAGAAGTGATCCTTGCCGCATCAGAAGATGCAGACTTGCAACTATCCCCGTGCAAGTCCTTGTCCCAGGGCAGTGTTCAATTGTACTTCCTCCATTCCTTGCAATGCAAGCGCAAGTATGCAGCCTGCCACCCACCCACCCCCAGGCTGCAATACCATACTGCTTGCTTGCTTGCACTTGAAATTGGGCCTTTTAGGCATGTGGAGGCGGAATCTGGCCACCACGTCATGGCTGAGTCGGCGGCCTGGTATCCATACTCAGTCCCCAGTCATCCGGCGGCCGGGTGTCCATGCTTGGTCCCCAGCCGCCAGGGGGCGGCCGGGTGTCCATACTCGGTCCCCAGTCACCCCGCGGCCGGGTGCCCACACGCGGTCCCCAGCCGCCTGGGGGCGGCCGGGTGTCCATAAACGGTCCCCAGCCACCCCTATTTGTCCCGGTGCGCCTTATACACAAGCGCGCATACCAAAACATTACCTGTGCCCTCCCCAGTGCATTTAGTGGGAAAGACAGCCTAACCACAAACACGTGGACAAGTGAATGTGGCCAGGGATGGTCCATCTCACTGACTCCTTCATACTGGGTTAATATTGTGGAAGCCGGGACACAGTTGGACACTGGGATGCAACACGTCCTCCAGACATAGAGGATTGCGGGACCTGGGTCAATCCGGCTTCAACACAAAGTTCAGAAGGTAGACAGCAGCAGTGGTCGGCCTCCTACACCACGAGTAAATTATTCATGATCATGAGGCCATCCATCTCCTTAGCTTTCTGTTCCTTGGAATGCAAGCGCATGCATGTAGTAGCGGCTAGGCCTGAGGTGGTCAGCGTTTTGGCGCATATCCTACCTCCTCCGAGGATTGCTGGATGTTTTCCTGCTACTATCCCAGTTCTATGACTCCTGTTAAAACAAAGCTTCAGGTGATGAATGATGGATGAGGTGGTGGCAAAGGAGAAAGAGCAGGAGGAACAGGGACCATTCACATCAATATCAGGCCAGTCAACCACACATGTCTTGTAGGATATGCTTCTGTACCAAAAGGAGCTGTTCGGCTACACAGTTATAGGGCATACAGTGAGTGCAATGCCTGCCAAAAATTTTGAGGCACTCCAATGCCCCTTGGAAATGACATGGAGGTCAGAGGGCCTTAACTAAACCGTTTTTTCCATTTATAGCAACTAGGTCACCTGTACACTGTTGGCCTAAGCAGTGAATGGATGGCTTTCCAAGAATTATGAGGAACTGCAATACCCCTTGAAACAGACGTGGATTACAGCTTACTAAAAACCTTCTACCCATTATTCGGAGTGGGTCTCCCTTAGTGTTTGCCTATGCATTGAAAAGAAAAAGCTGACTAAAATTAGGAGGAAATGCAATGCCCGTTGGAAGAGTCATGGAGGTTAGAGTTAATTAAAAACAACATTTCAATGCCCCTTGGAAGTGCTGTGGAGTTCAGAGTGGTTTAACAAGACGGTTTTAATGCCCTTGGAAGAGACGTGGAGGTCACAGTAGCTTAACAAGACGGTTTTAATGCCCCTTGGAAAAGACGTGGAGTTCAGAGTTGTTTAACAAGACAGTTTTAATGCCCCTTGGAAGAGACATGGAGGTCCCAGTGGAATAAAAAGACAATATCAATGCCCATTGGAAGAGTGGTGGAGGTCGCAGTGGAATAAAGAGACAATATCAATGCCCCTTGGAAGAGACGTGGAGGTCACACTAGCTTAACAAGACGATTTTAATGCCCCTTGGAAGATAAGTGGAGTTCAGAGTGGTTTAACAAGACAGTTTTAATGCCCCTTGGAAGTGACGTGGAGGTCCCAGTGGAATAAAAAGACAATATCAATGCCCCTTGGAAAAGTGGTGGATGTCAGTTTGTGACTCACTGGATCTCTCTCGGACCTCCGGTCATTACAGAAAATACCCAAAAGTGACAACATTCTAAAAACTGCAACCTTCAAGGTGCTCAAAACCACATTCAAGAAGTTTATTAACCCTTCAGATGCTTCACAGGAATTTTTGTAATGTGGAAGAAAAAAATTAACATTTAACTTTTTTCACAAAAATGTTTATTTAGACCCCCATTTTTTTATTTTTGCAAGAGTAACAGGAAAAAATGGTCCACAAAATTTGTTGTGCAATTTCTCCTGAGCATGCCAATACCCCATATGTGGGGGCAAACTACTGTTTGGGCACACGGCAGGGCTCAGAAGGGAAGGAGCGCCATTTGACTTTTTGAATGTAAAATTTGCTTGAATAATTAGCGGACTCCATGTTGCTTTTGGAGAGCCCCTAATGCATCTAAACAGTGGAAACCCCCCACAAGTGACCCCATTTTGGAAACTAGCCCCCTCAATAATTTTATCAAGGGGTATAGTGAACATTTTGAAACCAGGGGTATGACAGAATTTGATAACATTAGGTCATCATACTAAATAAGTTGTCATTTGTCTTGAACGCAAGTGCTCGCTACTTGAGTTTGCATTGGGTACTCGGGTATGCACCATGTATCGCGGGTGCTAAAGTGACATGCCCAAGTCCCCGCCCCCATATTTCACAGTTATTAGACACCCAAAGAAAAACAATATGCAGGGATCACTCGTGCATGGCCGGCAATCCCCGCAAGGTTTTTTAGGCTGTATAACAGCTGCAAAACATATGGGGAGGAGACTCAAGCATGTCACTCCAGTACCCGCGATACTCAGTGCATACCCGAGCACCCGATGCAAACTCAAGTAACGAGCACTTGCGCTCAACATTATTCGCCATATCATCGTTATTTTTTTTCTTTGCTTTTGAAAAAATCCCAATCCTAACCCTAGCACAACCCTAACCCTAACACAGCCCTAACCCTAGAGTTTATTTTTTACGCCGTTCCTCATGCTGTATAAGTCATTAAACCACTTTATTCTTCGGGTTGGTGTGATTATATAGATACCAGATTCATATCGAGTTTTTATTTTTGACAGCTGTCACACACTAAAAGACGACACACTAAAAGATGCTTTTTTTGCAAAGACTAGTTTTTGCATCGCCATATTTTGAGAGCTATAATTTTTCCGGATTTCGGCCGACAGTCATGTGACGGCTTGTTTTTTGCGGGACAAGTTGACGTTTTTATTGGTACCATTTTTGGACACGTGACATTTTTTGGGTGGGAGAATAAACAAAAACCAACAATTACGGCAGCATTATTTTTCGGGTCAGTATGATTACAGCGGTACTACATTTATATTTTTTGCATGTTTTGGCGCTTTTACACAAAAAGTATTTTATAGAAAAAATATTTTTTTTGTATCGCTTTATTCTGAGAGCTATAATTTTTTTTATTATTCGGCCGATGGAGCTGTATGGCGGCTTGTTTTTTGCGGGACAAGATGACATTTTCAGTCTTGTCATTTTTATTTGTATTCGTCTTTTTGATCGCATTTTTTGTTTGGCGGTATGATGATAAAGCACGGTTTTTTGCTTTGTTTTTTTTCTTGTTTTTTTTTACCGTGATAAAAAGTCCCCATCATTCCCTCTTGATCTAACAGCTTTATTTATTTTATTTTTTTTACTAACTTCCTGTTTAATGACATTTAGTTTGAGAATCCCCGTGCATGCTGGGCTACTCAAACGGGACATCATAAGGGGGAAGAGGCTACGATCACTGCTGCAGCCTATGTCCCCACCCTGGAAGAAAGCATCATCAGTGACATCCGTTTCATGGGCTGGGCTAGTTCTTGATCAACTGAGCATGCATTGGTTGTCAACACCAACGTATGCTCAGTAGGATCTTATCACTCTGCAATTTTCTGTAATATTTTATTTAATGTACAGTGTGCCCACTCACAGGCTCTGATGAGGAGTGAGAAGCTAGCAAGAGAGCATACTGTTAATTAGTTGTACGGAGAGAACCTAGCAAACAGAAAAAGCCGAGACCAGCCCCGCAGCCCCGTCACTTTCAGGGGTGGGGCTGCTCTCTGTTCTCCCTGCTCACCAGGTTATCTCCTTACAATGCACACTGACAGCGCTGTCTCTTGCCAGCTCATCACTTGTCATCGGAGCCAGTGAGGGAGCGCACTGTAACTGTGCATTAAAAAGAATATTTCACAGCGACAAGATCCTACTGAGCATACGTTGTAGTTTACAACCGACGCATGATCAGTAGATCAGGGACTAGCCCAGCCACTGATATAAATCATACAGCAGATCTCTATATATCACTAAAATCTTTGGATTAATATTCACGGACTCACACTATCACTCCCATTATCAATCTGGCACATCAGCACTGAAGCAGTATACCACAATCACATTAAACCTTTTTCTATCACTAGGCTATGTGCCATGAACTCCTATCCTTGCACAATGCAGGCATAAATTGGTGTTCTTGGCTGGACCCTATCTTTCATACTGGTTGTGATAATCTCTCTCCCCCCCACACCTGATTCATTGTACTAGACCAAGGGTGAGGAACCTTTTTTCTACTGGGGGCCATTTGTATATTTAGACCATCACTCGGTCACCGTACAAAATTATCAACTTGAAAATTACCCTGCTAAATTTGGTCAAACATTTAATTAACTCACCCCTAATGTGACGGCTGGAACAGATTCTCTTAGGTGCCGCTGTTATGTTAGGGGATATGGATCATGTTGCTACTCATAACAGCTTTTCAAAATTTGCGTTGGTCTGGAGAACAAATGACTCTCTGCACTGATGAGTTTTGTAAAGAACTCGCAGGAGTAAGTCATACCAAACACAGATGTACAGTGGGGAAAGAAAGTATTTAGTCAGCCACCAATTGTGCAAGTTCTCACGCTTAAAAAGATGACAGAGACCTGTAACTGACATCATAGGTAGACCTCAACTATGAGAGACAAAATGAGAAAACAAATCCTGAAAATCACATTGTCTGTTTAGGAAAGAAATTTTTTTCACATTTTGGTGGAAAATAAGTATTTGGTCAATTACAAAAGTTCATCTCAATACTTTGCTATATATCCTTTGTTGGAATGACAGAGGTCAAACGTTTTCTGTAAGTCTTCACAAGGTTGGCACACACTGTTGCTGGTATGTTGGCAGATCTCCTCTAGTGCAGTGATGTTTTGGGGCTGTCGCTGGGAAACACGGACTTTGAACTCCATCCAAAGGTTTTCTATAGGGTTTAGATCTGGAGACTGGCTAGGCCAATCCAGAACCTTGAAATGATTCTTGCGAAGCCACTCCTTCGCTGCCCTGGTGGTGTGCTTGGTATCATTGTCATGCTGAAAGACCCAGCCACATTTCATCTTCAATGCCCTTACTGATGGAAAGAGGTTTGCACTCAAAATCTCACGATACATGGCCCATTCATTTTTTCATGTACACGGATCAGTTGCCCTGGTCCCTTGGCAGACAAACAGCCCCAAAGCATGATGTTGCCACCCCCATGCTTCACAGTAGGTATGGTGTTCTTTGGATGCAACTCAGCATTTTCTCCTCCAAACACAATGATTTGTGTTTTTACCAAATAGTTCTACTGTGGTTTCATCTGACCATATAACCTTCTCCCAATACTCTTCTGGATCATCCAGTGATGCTGTAATCGCAGCAAAAGGTGGCACTACAAAGTATTAATTCAAGGGGGCCGAATAATATTGCACGCCCCACTTTTCAGTTTTTAATTTGTTAAAAAAGTTTAAAATATCCAATAAATTTTGTTCCACTTCACGATTGTGTTCCACTTGTTGTTGATTCTTCCCAAAAAATTTGGAATTTTATATCTTTATGTTTGAAGCCAGAAATGTGGCAAAAGGTAGAAAAGTTCAAGGGGGCCAAATACTTTCACAATGCACTGTATATATGCCCTCCAAAGAAATGCCACCCGCCACAACATTACTGACCCACTGCCAAACCGGTCATGCTGAAGGATGTTGCAGGCAGCAGATCGCTCTCCATGGCGTCTCCCGACTCTGTCACATCTGTCACATGTGCTCAGTGTGAACCTGCTTTCATCTGTGAAGAGCACAGGGCGCCAGTGGTGACTTTGCCAATCCTGGTGTTCTGTGGCATTTCTTTGGAGGGCCGCACAGCCCTCCATGTGCTCGCCAGAGGTAGCGTGACTGCCATTAGGTACCGAGATGAGATTCTCAGACCCCTTGTGAGACCATATGCTGGTGCGGTTGGCCCTGGGTTCCTCCTAATGCAGGACAATGCCAGACCTCATGTGGCTGGAGTGTGTGAGCAGTTCCTGCAAGATGAAGGCATTGAAGCTATGGACTGGCCTGCCCATTTCCCAGATCTGAATCTGATTGAGAACATCTGGGACATCATGTCTCGCTCCATCCACCAACGTCACGTTGCACCACAGACTGTCCAGGAGTTGGCGGATGCTTTAGTCCAGGTCTGGGAGGAGATCCCACAGGAGACCATCCGCAACCTCATCAGGAGCATGCCCAGATGTTGTAGGGAGGTTATACATGCACATGGAGGCCACACACACTACTGAGCCTCATTTTGACTTGTTTTAAGGACATTCCATCAAAGTTGGATCAGCCTGTTGTGTGTTTTTCCACTTTAATTTTGGGGGTGACTCCAAATCCAGGCCTCCATTGGTTAATAAATTTGATTTCCATCAATGATTTTTGTGTGGTTTTGTTGTCAGCACATTCAACTTTGTACAGAACAAAGTATTCAATGAGAATATTGCATTCATTCAGATCTAGGATGTGTTATTTGAGTGTTCCCTTTATTTTTTTGAGCAGTGTATATATGTATACTGTGTGTATGTATATGTATGTGTGTGTGTGTGTGTGTGTGTATATATATATATATATATATATATATATATATATGAAAAAAAAATTCTAAATGGTTCTTCTTGGTATGATTTTTTTACATGGCCAAAACCTGGCATTTTAACAGGAGTGTGCAGACTCTTTATATCTACTGTAGATCCTAAAATATTAACCAGCTTGTGAGCCTTTACACTTTTTTATTGCTTGACAATAATTTACATTTGACTAGCTCCAACAGCATGCAACCTTTCTAGGCCATGTTTTTATACCGAGTTATTTATAAAAACTATTATTTTATTTAATTATTTCTGACACATTTCTGTGGAAAAAATAAACAAAAATGAACTATATTAGAATTATAATCTTACCAAATAAAGCAAAGACAATTCATGTCATTAAGTGAGGGGATCTCTCTATAAAATAGTAATTTGTGGCAAGTGCTATTGCTGCATCTAAGAAACAAATGTCTATAAAACAAGTAAATATCATAAATTTCCACTTCACAAATTATTCTTTGTAATAATAGGTTGAGTTGCCGGATTTACTTATGCTAATGGAGATGAGTAGTTGTTATTTTACGACTGCAGCTCTCTGACTAAGTAACGTTAGAGTGGTTACATTATATACTCCTCTATAGTGATTTGACATATACTGTGTATTGAGGGAGATTTAATATGCTTAATACACAAGAATATTAAAGATGCATCAAATTTATCTACCAGGATAAGTCACTGTAATACATCTGTTTCATTTTAAAACTGTCTAGTCTAAGATTGCACTGCCTAAAACTTAATAAATCTGCCCCATTGCATCTTGTGATGTAGCAAAACTCAGTCATAATTTGATCCAGCTGGACCCCTTTACAATTTTATAAGTTGCACATATATATACCTGGTCAAATGCACAGGTTGCACATATTATACATTAAATATTTGAACACACATGTTCATGCCATGGTTTTCCTTGTTCTTATTGAAATGTAAACATTATCGATTCAGACAAAACAACAAAATTACACATATGGAAACGTATATGGAAACAAGGAGTAAAGAAACACCTGTGACACAAGCCAAAATATGTTTTAACCCCTTAGTGACCAATAGACGTCTTTTTACTGACCTGCGATTTAAGAGACTAGCATTCCTAGACAGGTGACTATCCTGGAACTGTCATCTGTACACTATAGCTGACAACTTGCTGCATCAGCCACGATCAGTGTTGGCACCGACCATGGACGTTTAACCCCTTAGATTCTGCTGGCAATAGTGACTACAGAATCTAAATAGTTAACAGAGTGTGGGGGCTCTTTCTTTAACCTCATTGGCACCCTGAGATCTTGATTATGTGGTCCTGATGTTTGCCATGGCAGGTAATGGCCAAATAACGGCCTTAGAGTCTGCTGGCTATAGCAGCCTATTCAGAAGTTATCAAAATTTAGGTGGTAAAAACAAACTTTTTCATTCTTGTCATGACACTTTCCATTACTTCCTGAAAAGAACCAGAATGGTTAATGAACTACCTGAAAGCAATTTTAAATACGTTGAGGGGTGCAGTTTTTAAAATGGGATGACTTTTGGGTGGTTTCCAACATATAGGACCCCCAAAGTCACTTCAAAACTGAACAGGTCCCTATAAAAATAATTTTTGTAAATTTCCTTGAAAAAAATATAAATTACTGCTACATTTTTAAACCTTCTAAAATTCTAACAAAATAAAACAACACTTTACAAATGGTGGTGATGTAAGGGAGACATGAGGGAAATTATATTTATTAATGTTTTGTAGTATGACTATTGGGATTAAAGGGATAATCATTCAAAGTTTGAAAATTGTAATTTTTATAAATAAACGGAAAACATATCAACCTAAATTTACCATTATTGTAAAGTATTATGTGTCACAAAAATCAATTGAATATGTTGAAGCATTCAAAAGTTATTACTACTTAAAGTGACACTGGTCAGATTTAAAAAAAAATTGATCCGGTCCTAAACCATAGGATTCTCAAAGAACCCCAATTTTACTCTGATAACAGCCTTGTATATCCTTTGCATTCTCTCAAGCAACTTTATAATTTTCAGTCACCTGGAATGGCTTTCAAAGAAGAGTCAAGAGTTTAATTTTGGAGTCATTGGCCTACAGAAAGTGTTTCTGACTATCAGATGTGTTTTGCAGAGACAGTGTTGATACACAGTTCCATACAGTGCTGAACCTTATTCTACAATGGTTCTAAGCCAGAATATGGCAAGAGCAACTCAACTAAGTAAAGAGAAACAACAGGACACCATTACTTTGAAATATGAAAGTCATTCAATCTTGAAAATTGCTGGAACCTTGTAGGAATCATTAAAGAGGTTGGCCACTACTTTAGCATTGATGACCTATCCTTAGGATAGGTCCTCAATGCCTGATCACCTGACACCCACGCCAATGAGCCATCATCGGTGTCGGCAGTGGAGGCCGCCGGCCGGAGATACTCACTTGTGGAGCTAGCTGTCTTCTGATAGTAACTGAGGATTGGTACTACACATTTGCCTACCATTGAAATCAGTGGGAGGTGGATGTGACGTACCCTGTAGTGGCTATGATCAGAAGATGCAGAATTTCCTCAAATGAATATATCCAGCTGGTGGAAGCCGCCGCCGATAAAAGCTGATCGGCGGGGGTGCTGGGTGTCGGACCCCGACCGATTAGACATTGATGACCTATTCTAAGGTAATGGACAACCTCTTTAAGTTCAGTCCTAAAGAACATCAATCACTATGATGAAACTAGGTCTTTTGATGACTGCTCCAGGAAAGGAAGACCAAAAATTACCTCTGCTGTATAAGTTAAGTTAATCAGTGTTACAAGCCTCAAAAACCGCAAACCTCACCTCAGATAACAGCTCTCATAAATGATGCACATACACCTAGTTGTAGACATATCTCAACATCAACTGTCCAGAGTAGATTGCAGAATGCAGGTTTTTAATTGCTACAAAGTAGCCTTTAATGAGGGCTACAAAGAGAGACAAGACTTGTTTAAGTGAAGCAATGAACGGATTGAACGCTAGATCAATGGAAATATCTACTGTAGTTTCGATGAGTAAAAATTTGACATTTTGGTAGGAACCACTATGTCTTTATAAAATGCATAAAAGGTAAGCAGATGGTTTATACACGTGCCGTGCCCACCATGAAGCATGGAGTGGGAGCTGGGATGATGTAGGAATGCATTGCTGGTAATCTATTTAATATTTAAGGCACAGTTACCCAGCATTGCTGCCACACCATTCTGCAATGAAATGCTTACTTCATCTATCTCATCTGGTTTGTACTAAATGGATGACCATTTGTGTTGTGACAGGACATTGACACAACATACACCTCCAGGCTATGTAAGGGACCATGTTACCAAAGAGAAGAGGAATGAATTGCTGGGTCAGATGATACGGCCTCCAAAATCACTCGACCTCAATCCAACTGAAATGGTTTGGAATAAATTGAACTGCAAAGTGAGGGCAAAGTAGCCAATAAGGGCTCAGTACATTAGGTAACTCCTTCAAGACTGTTTAAAGCCATTCCAGGTGACGGCCTGATGAAGCTGCATGAGGGAATGCCAAGGGTGAATAAAGCTGCATACATTTAAAAGGGAAGTACTTTGAGGCATCTAAAGTTTAACAAACCTTCAGGATTGTTTCACACGTGTTTCTTTGCTCCTTGTTTCCTTTTGACTTTGCCCCCTTCAGTCTTCAGTCTGAATGTGCACATTCCAATAGTTACTAGGAAAACCATTGCATTAACAGGTGAGTCTAAACTTTTGACTTGCACTGTATATCCGGGTTGGGATTTACAAATATCTGCAATTTTGGATTGAAGTATTGGTAAGTAAGTGTGCTAGCTGTATTCGAAACTAAATGAAAAGTTACTCCAGTATAGACAAATACTATCAAACTAGTAAGGAAAAGTATATATCTTTAACAATAAGCAGTCATAGAATAACCCCAACAACTAAAATGCACAAGTGTTTAAAAATGCAAAATTGTTACTGTATGAATTGAAATTAAGTAGTGAACTATGACAGACATGTAGAATAGATAAATCCTAATATTGAGATCGGATTGCCCACTTGGTCTTTGAGGTATAGCCATACCGATGGTATATTAGGATTTATCTATTCTACGTGCCTGTCTTGGTTCATTGCTTAATTTCGCTTTATATTTGATTATGCTTTTGTTTACATTTTTGCATGTCTTTACATGATGGTGCATATATAATCTTTATAATAGGATATTGGTTTCTCTCATACTTTACACATATTGGCCATGTGTGAGCCGTGTTGCTTTATTGTGAGTTGCAGGTTGAACAGTTCCTGAGCAAAGATTGTGTGCTGATATTCTGTGATTGCTTTTTGTTAATAAAGTTTTGTACTCTTCTTTACTAATTCTTTACTTTGGATGTGCCATATATCTACATTAGCGTGTCTATTCTTTTTGTTGCCAATATTTGCTACTTGTCGCATTAATTTTTAATATGCACTCCTTATTGACCCTCGTAATATCTCATGGTGGCCGACTATTCCTATTGGTTACAAATATGCTAGCTATAAGAATCCTAGAGCATTGTCTGACTAATCATTGCAGATAAATGCATTTTACTTATGTGGAATGATTGCTTTTCTTTCTTTACTAAACAGTTTTTTTAATATTCTGGAAAGTAATTGAGCAGATCGCATACTCTTATTTAATGTATACTATATTCATTTATTTTTATCTTTTTACCTACAGTGGTGGCCAAAAGTATTGGCACCCCTGCAATTCTATCAGATAATACTCATTGCAATCACAAATTCTTTGGTATTATTATCTTAATTTTATTTGTCTTCAATGAAAACACACAAAAAGAATTGTCCTAAAGCCAAATTGGATACAATTCCACACCAAACCTAAAAAAGGGGGTGAACAAAAGTATTGGTACTGTTTGAAAAATCATGTGATGCTTCTCTAATTCGTGCAATTAACAACACCTGTAACTTACCTGTGGCACCTAACAGGTGTTGGCAACAACTAAATCACACTTGCAGCCAGTTAACATGGATTAAAGTTGACTCAACCTCTGTCCTGTGTCCTTGTGTGTACCACATTGACCATGGAGAAAAGAAAGAAGACGAAAGAACTGTCTGAGGACTTGAGAAACCAAATTGTGAGGAAGTATGAGCAATCTCAAGGCTACAAGTCCATCTCCAAAGACCTGAATGTTCCTGTGTCTTCCGTGCGCAGTGTCATCAAGAAGTTTAAAGCCCATGGCACTGTGGCTAGCCTCCCTAGATGTGGACGGAAAAGAAAAATTGATGAGAGATTTCAACGCAAGATTGTGCGGATGGTGGGTAAAGAACCTCGACTAACATCCAAACAAGTTCAAGCTGCCCTGCAGTCCGAGGGTACAACAGTGTCAACCCATACTATCCATCGGCGTCTGAATGAAAAGGGACTGTATGGTAGGATACCCAGGAAGACCCCACTTCTTACCCCGAGACATAAAAAGCCAGGCTGTAGTTTGCCAAAACTTACCTGAGAAAGCCTAAAACGTTTTGGAAGAATGTTCTCTGGTCAGATGAGACAAAAGTAGAGCTTTTTGGGAAAAAGCATCAACATAGAGTGTACAGGAAAAAAAAGAGGCATTCAAAGAAAAGAACACGGTCCCTACAGTCAAACATGGCGGAGGTCACCTGATGTTTTGGGGTTGCTTTGCTGCCTCTGGCACTGGACTGCTTGACCGTGTGCATGGCATTAAGAAGTCTGAAGACTACCAACAAATTTTGCAGCATAATGTAGGGCCCAGTGTGAGAAAGTTGGGTCTCCCTCAGAGGTCATGGGTCTTCCAGCAGGACAATGACCCAAAACACACTTCCAAAAGCACTATAAAATGGTTTGAGAGAAAGCACTGGAGACTTCTAAGGTGGCCAGCAATGAGTCCAGACCTGAATCCCATAGAACTCCTGTGGAGAGATCTCAAAATGGCAGTTTGGAGAAGGCATCCTTCAAATATCAGGGACCTGGAGCAGTTTTCCAAAGAAGAATGGTCTACAATTTCTGCAGCGCATTGTAAGAAACTCATTGATGGTTACCGGAAGCGGTTGTTCACAGTTATTTTTGCTAAAGGTTGTGCAGCCAAGTATTAGGCTGAGGGTGCCAATACTTTTGTCTGGCCCATTTTTGGAGTTTTGTGTGAAATGATCAATGATTTGATTTTTGCTTCATTCTCTTTTGTGTTTTTTCCTTGCAAGCAAATTAAATGAAGATAATAATACCAAAGAATTTGTGATTGCAATCATTTTCAGGAAGAAACTGAGTATTATCTGATAGAATTGCAGAGGTGCCAATACTTTTGGCCACCACTGTATGTTTTAATTCTATCTAATAATTAAACCATTTATAAAATAGTTTTTAGATTTTTACCTTATGTAGGCTTACGTGCAGTCATGGAGGTATTGTTTTTATTTGAATAATGTTTTTCAGCTTAACTTTGCATGTTTAATTACAGGCAGGTTTTCTGCACTCTAAGTACTTTAAGCCTACAGACTCGACAATCATAAATCCTATGAAGTCTGATCATGTAGTCAAATCCATTCCATCTGTTTTCTAACTTTTGGTAACACACATTATCTTAGCAAGTGGAGGAACTAATTAAAGATGAGCGTATTGATCTGCAGAGGATCGATTTCAAGTCAAATTTCCTGAAATTCACAGGGTCTCATGAATTCGAATACCCTGCGATTTGAAGATCGAAATTTATTTATTTTTTTTAAATAAAAAGTCCACCACCATTTCACACACTGCTGAAGACTCAGAGAGTGGACTAATTAAATCAGGCACGGCCATACAGGTTTCCCCATACTACCATACAGTTATCGTATCACATGGTCTAGAGCAGCCAATCAAAGGGGCTATCACAGCCAATATATAAGATAGGGGCCGGCCAAGGAGTGCCATTTTATGCTTGTATACTGTAGAGATAGGAGTTCAGAGCACACAGCTCATTCCACATAGGAATAGAAAAAGGCCTAATCTAATTATGATGTACTACTTGAGTGCTGAAGCATATTGAAAATGTGAGTGGTAGTCTCAGACTGTGAATACTAATCCAAAGATTCAAGTTATATATAGTGAAGTACTGCACAATTATATTCACTCAGTGTGATTGTGAATTTATTGATCTGATACATACAGCAGTAATAGCACCTTAATAACAGACTTTTTTATTTTTCATACAGTGCAAACTAGGAGGACAGTATTAACAGGACAGGAGGACAGTGCTAATTTTTCTACTGAAACAAGCTACTGAATCCAAAGTTTGTGTGTCACGGAAAGTGTACTGCCTATGACTCGCCCCCTGGGCCGTGGGGCACTCGGAACCGGGCTTCAGGGCAATGCTGGGAGTAATAGTGGCGACCCGGTTCCGTGGCTCAGGGTGGTCAGACCAGTGTCCGACTACGCCACCCGTGGATTGCGGTAAGGGCTAACCGCCACTGCAGTGCAGACCACTGGGGCTGATATAAATGTGCAGCACTGAGTAGTTCAACTCCCCACGGGAGGAGTATGGCCCCAGGGCAGTATATATAATGGATGATGGAGGGGATGATTCCGACCGCGATAGCCAGGAAATGGAGGCCTCTTAAACAGTTCAGGGTCTTTATTAGAACAGGTAATATGACCCAGAAACAGGCCCGGCTAGGAGGGGGCTTGGATGTCTGAGAACAAGTGGGAAGCTGACCATGGTCAGGCTGAGGGTGTAGGCCTACCGTGCTCTCTGTGCTCCTTCTGGCTAGTTCCCTCCTTGTAGTGTAACAGCCCACGTTCCCGAGCTCACCGTGTCCTCTCACCCATATGGCTTGCAACTTGGGTCCCTTTCTACTCCCGGCCTGGTACGGTTTTGCTGGTCCCTTCTGCTGTGGCGGAGCCTCCGGGCTTCTTAGGCCAAGGAACATACAGTCCCCTGCGGACTGGTTATTTGCTGTAGGACCTGGAATCCTCCCAGCCTCAGACACCAAAGTCTGGTAGATTAGTTTTTTTATCTGCCAGGACAGGCTCACTTCGCCTTTTGTCCCTGGCTCGTGGCTCTCCTACTGCCACATGGCCTCTTAGGCTGCAACACAACTGTCTGTCCCTGCTCTGGGACACCTCTCAATCCAGAGACAGGTTGTCCAGTTCTCCCTAACCCAGCCCCCAGCTCCAGCTTTTATAGGGGCAGCCTGCTCCCCCTACTGGTCTGGGACAGGAGGTGCTGCATGCTAATAATCCTTGACTAGAGAACCTCCCCCTTGCTCTCAGACACAGCTTTATTATACATTTGTGGCATCCAGGCCAGGGTGATACACCTGCATTGTAAAATGGACTCAAAACAGGTTCAATACACTACTAGCAAGTACTGATTCACGGCAAATTTATTCGATGCATATCAATTTTTTAGGGGAAAATTTAGTAAAATTGGTGAATGTAAATTTCAAATGACCCACTTATCTCTAGTCCTAATGATTGGCTTACGACAGTCATATTTATTAGGCAGTAGGAAAAGATAGTTGTTTGTCAAACAATAATTAGGACCTCTTATTGCTACAATACGGATGTGGTTTACAAATAGGTAGAATATAGTTTCAAGGATTTTTGTATACAAAATCAGACTGCGCAGCATTTGTAGTTGGTTACCATGGAGAAAAATAACTCAGCAAAGTCGCTATAGACATAAAATAATAGGATATTTTCTATTAACATTTTTTTCAAAGTTAATTTTAGATGCTTTGGAAAAAACAACAACAATGCTATTAACATTAGACTAAATTTTTAGTTGAACAATTCACAATTCGATTTGCGTGAATCACCAGGAAAATGTCCCCTGTCTTTTTACAATGCAGAATACTGCATCAGAAAGCTGACATTACCTCAAGCACGACAGCTCAGGCTTTCCCATAATGTCTTGCAGTTATCACATCACATGGTATAGTTCAGCCAATCAGGAGTGACTATCATAACCTAAAACATTGGACAAATACTCCAAGCAGTAATCTATTGAATAACCCTAACAGTGAAGAAGATAGTCCACAAAAAATGCCAGCAGCAATACCGGTGTGACTGATCAGTGATGTGGTGTAGTTGGCATTTGTTCTGCTGCATTTGAATTATAATTAAACTTATTTTTTCTTTATTCTTAATGCACTAAGAAAAGAAAAGCAAGACAAAACAATATAAAAAAAAATGAAATCAGTGGCAGACAGTATGCTTGCTTGTCACGAGCATTTGTCCTGATTTTTTGCATTTGTTTTGCAATTGTTTTTCTGAAGGGGGAAATAATATATATTTTTAAAAATGCATCAGAAAAGTTCCCAAAATACAGACATTTAATTGCAACTATTTAGTTCACAAAGTGTGCATGTCAAAAATAATTTTTTTGCACAACTGTTTTACTAGTCATATTTTACATCCATATACGTCCCACTAATACAGAGCCATGTTGCAGGTGCTGGCTTTTGGACGTGTAGCTACTGTATCTACCATTTCTTATCTATACTCAGATGACATGGAGAAGGAGATGGAGGACAAGATTATATTGCCAAGCTGTGTTGCTGACTTTACAAGGATTAGTGGTAGGGACACTGGCAGTGGTAGGTGCCAGGGTAACTCTTGAGGTGAGAATCAGGCGGGGAAGTATAAGGTGCTCATGCCATTTCCAGGCAACCGACGATGTTGATGATTCTGTGGTGGACAAGGCCTGTGAACCAGAAAGTGGTGTCCTCATAAGAGGGAGTTGCTGGCATTAGCAAAACATAGTGCAGGTAACATGCGGATAAAAGATTCTCTGGGGCAAAATCTGCTTGTTCTTTGGTCACCTCTGGAGCAAGTAATGCCGCAGATACTGCGGGTGGCAGAGACTTAACAGTGCCTGAAAGGTCTGGTCTAGAAGGAGTCATGTGTGGGATTTTTTTGACATGTTGTCACAGGATGATTTTTTGGCAGTCTGCAGGCTCTGCAAGAGGAAAATAAGCCAAAATAAGTCATGTCTTGCATAGACTATAAACTCTATCTCTCTATCACCACAAGAAGCAACATCACCTGTTCATTTGGGAAAGAAAGCAGGCCAGCTATCTGATCAAGCCTCAAGTGGTCATCCTACTATTTTTCATTATGCTCGTATTCCTGTCAACCAAACCACTCCCTCAAGTAGTGTCTGTTCAGTATTATCATCACAATCATCGTCATCCACCAATACTGCTTGTCATACTCAAGCACGCCTTCTCCATTTCCGGCAAATATCCATCACTGATTGTATGTTGAAAAAACAGGCATATGATTCCAGACACGCATATATATTCAGTTCTGGCTAGGGAGAACACGCGTGCTGGGCCACGCATGCAATATATTTTTAGTGGAATATTTTAAAGTATTTTTAGCAGTTCTACATGACGTGAAGCTGATACTCCTCTCTTCTTCACACAGCTATTTATTCATCCTTCTGTTCGTGTGCTATCTGCTATCTAGCAAGATTTTTTATTTTTTTTATTTTTTGTTTTTTTCTCTTTCAGTTTTAAAGTGTTCAAAGCTATCTCTTTCACTGTTTTATGGCATCTCTGTTCAACATGGGTTTGTTTATCTTGCATAGTGTAACATCCCTGGTGGCGTGCTTGCATGGTGCACCACCTCCCACCATGCAAGACCGCAATCTTACCTGTCAGTCCATGCTGCACTCTTTGTTTCAGTACCTGCTGTGTCCATGTCTCTTGTCTGATTGCTTAGGGCGTCGGCGCGGCTTTCTGCTTGTTTCTTATAGCTACTGTGTGTACAGTCCTAATGCGTCCCCAGCCTATTGCTGTGAGTCACTGGATACTTAAACCCCCTCGACCCAGTAAGAGGTGCCTGAGCAACACTTTCCATCTGTTTTTTCCTTGCAACTTAGTTGCCAGGTCCTGTCCTGTATCTAGTCTGTTTCTGCCACCCTGAGGGCTGCATACCCAGGCCTGTTACCTGTACCTGTGACTTTAGTCAGTTTCCACCACCCTGGGGGCTGAGTTCCCAGGCTCCTTCCTGTATCTTGTTCCTGGTTCAGATCCTGTCTGAACAGTGTCCTAGTCCGTTACCTGTTTGTCTCTATGTCTGTACCTTTCCCTTTTCCTGCAGTATCTGAACCTGCACCTAACTCCAACTCGTTGTCTCTGTACTTCTGTTTGTGAGTTTTGTGTCCACTCGCTACTTCATTGCAATTACTTTGTGTGCATCTGGTTCTGCTCATTCTGTTTCCCTGCCTCTGTATCTAACTACTGTGTTCCAGCTATCTTCTTGTGTTCTCCAGTCTGTTCTATGTGAACAGAGCCCTGTCCTGTCTACTGCATTTGCGGGTTTTGCTTTGCTCTGCTTGCTCACCGCACCTGCGGGTTTTGCTCTGCTTTGCTTGTCTATCGCATCTGCGGGCTTTGCTCTGCTTTGCTTGTTCACCGCATCTGCGGATTTGCTCTGCTTTGCTTGTTCACCGCATCTGCGGGTTTTGCTCTGGTTTGCTTGTCTACCGCATCTGCGGGTTTTGCTCTGCTTTGCTTGTTCATCGCATCTGCGGGTTTTGCTCCGCTCTGCTTGTCTACCGCACCTGCGACTCCGTTCCTGTATCCCAGTCTGTACTGGTCCCTATCCTGCCTGCGTTTCTACCTGCCAGTACCCGCCTCTCTGCATGTCAGCTGTGCCTGCCTGTGCCCACCTGTCTGCATACCAGCTGTGCCTGTCAATATCCACCTGTCTGCATATGAGCCGTGTTTGCCAGTACCCACCTGGCTACATGCCAGTCTAACCTGCCTGTTCCTGCATTCCCCGGTGTGGGTCAACAGCTGTGACCGGGGTCTGACCTGGAGTAGCAGCTGGTCCCTCTGCTCGGTTCCTCCCTGATTCACGGAGTCGACTGAGCCGCCATGCGACCTTGGTCGGATCAGGCTGATACTTAGTTACGCCCCTCCAAGCACTCCTCGGTTCATGGTACAGTGGGATCACTAATCACGCTCACGCCAGTCAGTCCGGGCGCGAGCGTAACACATAGAAATACCTGCTCTGGTCTTGTGCTAATTGGTTAATTATTCAATGTGGCCAATTGGTGCTAGACTCTAGCACATACTTCCTATATATTCAGTTCTAGCTAGGGAGAGCATGCGTGCTGGGCCACGCATGCAATATATTTTAAGTGCAATATTTTAAAGTACTTTTAGCAGTTATATATGACAGTTGGACAAGGCAGGAGACAGTTAAGGCGCATAAGACATTCAAAAAAATATGCTTCTTGGTCAGTTATACTGCATTATGCATTGGTCATATCACTCTGCTTCTTAGATGTTTTAACTTCTGCTTTCTCACAAATCTCCCGCCCTTTAGCACATTCTGTGCATTCTCTCCACATCAACCCCTCCCTTCTCCCCTCTCTCATGTATAACTCTGAGGCTCTATTGACATTTCTCACCTACTCCAAACCATCCACTGCCACCATACAGCACTCAAAATGTTCATACAAATCGTTGCACCACCTGCTCTTTCTCTTTTTTCTCCTTCTCCTAGTCACTGGCGACATCTCCTCCAACACTGGGCCTCCCTCCACTAGCATACATAACTCTCCTCCAGCTGCATATAGAACCCCTGCAAATTTTATTAACATTCAGTGCATGCCCTCTCCTATCACTTTTCAATGTGTCCATTGGAACGCATGGACAGTGTGTAACAAACTAACCTACATTCACATTTTTTTCCTTTCTAATTCCCTTAACCTTCTGCCTCTTACAGAAACCTGGATCCAGCAGTCAGACACCACCGCCGCTGTTGCTCTCTTGTTTGGTGGGCTGAAATTTTCACATACTGCCATACCTGAGAACAGACAAAGTGAAGGTGTTGGTTTGCTCCTTTCATCACAATGTGCTTTCCAGATCATCCCCCCGGTTCCCTCACTTATGTTTCCTTCCTTTGAAGTACACAGTATCAGACTCTTCAAACCCTTCTCCCTGCGAGTGGCGGTTGTGTATCGCCCTCCAGACTCCTCCCACCAGTTCCTGGATCACTTTGCCACCTGACTTCCTCACTTTTTACCCTGTGACATCCCCAACCTCATCATGGGAGACTATAACATCCCCATCAATGATCCCTTCTCCCAATCTGCCTCTCATCTACTTTCTCTTACCCCCTCATTCGGCCTCTTACAGTTTACTAACTCTCCTACGCATGAAGACGGGAATATTCTGGACCTGGTCTTCTGCCGTCTCTGCTCGCTGCATGACTTTACTAACTCCCCCTCTCCTGCTCTCGGACCAAAACTTTCTTTCCTTTTCTATCAAGAACTGTTTCTTCACCCAGGACACCCCCATTTACCACACTTATAGAAATACACGTACCATTAATACCCAGCAGCTTATGGAAAATCTACACACATCTTTAGCTCCCATCTTCTCCCTTTCCTGTCCAGACTTGGCATTGTCAGACTGCAATAATACACTTAGGAATGCTCTAGATGAATCAGTACCTTCTACATGCAGACTTACCCGACACAGAGAACAGCAGCGCTGGGACACGCTGCAAACACGTTTTCTTCTGGATCTCTCTGCTGCATTTGACACTGTGGATCACCAGCTCCTCCTCATTGTGCTCCGCTCTATCGGCCTCAAAGACACTGTGCTCTCCTGGTTCTCCTCCTACCTCTCTGACTGCTCCTTCATGTAACGGGTCTGGGAGGCAGAACCTCTGAGCAACATATACAAGGGGGCAGTCCTTGTAAGGAAGCGGGTGGCGACCAGGGAAGACAGGCAGGCAGTCACAGCAGGTGACCGGGACAGTCTCTGGGCAAACGGGCAGGAGGTCACGGCAAGTGACCGGGACAGTCTCTGGGCAAACGGGCAGGAGATCACAGCAAGTGACCGGGACAGTCTCTGGGTAAACGAGCAGGAGGTCACGGCAAGTGACCGGGGCAGTCTCTGGGTAAACGGGCAGGAGGTCACAGCAAGTGACCGGGACAGTCTCTGGGTAAACGGGCAGGAGGTCACGGCAAGTGACCGGGGCAGTCTCTGGGTAAACGGGCAGGAGGTCACGGCAAGTGACCGGGGCAGTCTCTGGGTAAACGGGCAGGTACGACCTGTGACGGCTGAGCCTCCAGGTAGGCTAGCAGGCAGAAGGCAGATGAGTGCTCCCAGGTGAGCAGGCGAGAGTCTCAGGATAAGCAGGTGGTCACAGCATGTGACGGCGGAGCCTCCAGGTAGGCTAACAGGCAGGTAGCAGATGAGCGCTCCCAGGTGAGCGGGCAAGAGTCTCTGGACTGGCAGGTGGTCACGGCACGTGACGACGGAGCCTCCAGGTAGGCTAACAGGCAGGTAGCAGATGAGCGCTCCCAGGTGAGCAGGCAAGAGTCTCTGGACTGGCAGGTGGTCACAGCACGTGACGGCGGAGCCTCCAGGTAGGCTAGCAGACAGATAGCAGGTGAGCGCTCCCAGGTGAGCGGGTAAGCTGGTCCATAGACAGACTGACAGGTGTCGGAAGGCAGACCGTCGGACCTCAGGCTAGCAAGCAGGAAAGCAGAAGACAGGCAGGAATCAGGCAGCAAACTGGCAGGCAACTGGCAGGAAACTGGCAGGCAACTGGCAGGTAACAGGCAGGTAACAGGCAGGTAACAGGCAGGTAACAGGCAACGGGACCTGAGGGCTGAAGCAGAGTAGTGAACAGTGCAACAACATTGCTCGGGCACCTCCATTTTGGAGGAGGTGCCTTATATATGGAGGGATCCTCCGGCCATTAGGGTGACGCGCGCGGCCCCTTTAAGAGAGGGGGAGCGCGCGCCCTAAGCACAGTGACCGGGGGAGAGCGGGCGCTGCAAGCAGAGCGGGAGGAAGCCGCCGGACATGGAGCAGAGAGGTGAGGGGAACAGCGTCCCTGCCTAGCAGGAGGCAGGGACGCCGACGCTACACTTCACTGTATCTTTCGCCAGTTCTTACTCCTCTCCTCATCCCCTTACTATCGGGGTTCCGCAGGGCTCAGTCCCAGTCCCCCTCCTCTTCTCTCTATACACTGCCCCAATTGGACAA
This sequence comes from Phyllobates terribilis, assembly GCF_046119375.1. Lineage (NCBI taxonomy): Eukaryota > Metazoa > Chordata > Amphibia > Anura > Dendrobatidae > Phyllobates > Phyllobates terribilis. The sequence continues at coordinate 402,472,662 of NW_027362761.1, read as the reverse complement.
TCAGCAGATTTGGGTTCCAGTATCATCTCTATGCTGATGACACCCAATTATACACTTCTTCCCCTGAAATAACCCCTACTTTAATACAAAATACCAAGGATTGTTTGTCTGCTGTCTCTAACATCATGTCCTCCCTCTATCTTAAACGGAATCTCTCCAAAACTGAACTTCTTGTGTTTATCCCCTCTACTAACCTAACTCTACCTGACTTTGAAATTATCTTGGAGGGTTCAACCATAACTCCCAAGCAGCATGCCCGCTGTCTTGGGGTCATATTCGACACTAAACTTTCGTTTATTCCCTATACAGTTATATGAAAAAGTTTGGGCACCCCTATTAATCTTAAGCTTAATGTTTTATAAAAATTGGTGTTTTTGCAACAGCTATTTCAGTTTGATATATGTAATAACTGTTGGACACAGTAATGTTTCTGCCTTGAAATGAGGTTTATTGTACTAACAGAAAATGTGCAATCTGCATTCAAACAAAATTTGACAGGTGCATAAGTATGGGCACCTCACCAGAAAAGTGACATTAATATTTAGTAGATCCTCCTTTTGCAAAAATAACAGCCTCTAGTCGCTTCCTGTAGCTTATAATGAGTTCCTGGATCCTGGATGAAGGTATTTTTGACCATTCCTCTTAACAAAACAATTCCAGTTCAGTTAGGTTTGATGGTCGCTGAGCATGGACTGCTCCCTTCAAATGATCCACAGATGTTCAATGATATTCAGGTCTGGGGACTGGGATGGCCATTCCAGAACATTGTAATTGTTCCTCTGCATGAATGCCTGAGTAGATTTGGAGCGGTGTTTTGGATCATTGTCTTGCTGAAAGATCCATCCCCTGTGTAACTTCAACTTTGTCACTGATTCTTGGACATTATTGTCAAGAATCTGCTGATACTGAGTGTAATCCATGCGTCCCTCAACTTTAACAAGATTCCCGGTGCCGGCATTGGCCACACAGCCCCAAAGCATGATGGAACCTCCACCAAAATTTAATGTGGATAGCAACTGTTTTTCTTGGAATGCTGTGTTTTTTTGCCGCCATGCATAACGCCTTTTTGTATGACCAAACAACTCAATCTTGGTTTCATCAGTCCACAGGACCTTCTTCCAAAAAGAAATTGGCTTCTCCTAATGTGGTTTTGCATACCTCAGCCGACTCTGTTTGTGGCGTGCTTGCAGAAAAGGCTTCTTTCGCATCACTCTCCCATACAGCTTCTCCTTGTGCAAAGTGCGTTGTATAGTTGACCGATGCACAGTGACACCATCTGCAGCAAGTTGATGCTGCAGCTCTCTGGAGGTGGTCTGAGGATTGTCCTTGACTGATCTCACCATTCTTCTTCTCTGCCTTTCTGATGTTTTTCTTGGCCTGCCACTTCTGGCCTTAACAAGAACTGTCCCTGTGTTCTTCCATTTCCTTACTATGTTCCTCACAGTGGAAACTGACAGGTTAAATCTCTGAGACAGCTTTTTGCATCCTTCCCCTGAACAACTATGTTGAATAATCTTTGTTTTCAGATCATTTGACAGTTGTTTTGAGGAGCCCATGATGCCACTCTTCAGAGGAGATTCAAACAGGAGAACAACTTGCAAGTGGCCACTTTAAGTAGCTTTTCTCATGATTGCATACACCTGGCTATGAAGTTCAAAGCTCAATGAGGTTACAAAACCAAAAAAAGGGCTTTAGTAAGTCAGTAAAAAGTAGGTAGGAGTATTTAAAACAAGAAAATGATAAGGGTGCCCATACTTATGCACCTGTCAAATTTTGTTTGAATGCAGATTGCACATTTTCTGTTAGTACAATAAACATTATTTCAAGGCAGAAACATTACTGTGTCCAACAGTTATTACATATATCAAACTGAAATAGCTGTTGCAAAAACACCAATTTTTATAAAACATTAAGCTTAAGATTAATAGGGGTGCCCAAACTTTTTCATATAACTGTATCAGATCACTCACCCACTCTTGTCACCTGCATCTTAAAAACATCTCCGAATCCGACCTTTTCTCACCTTTGAAACTGCTAAAACTCTTATGGTCACTCTTATTCTCTCGTCTGGACTACTGCAACTCTTCTAATCGATCTCCCTCTTACCAAACTTTCTACTCTCCAATCCATCCTGAATGCGGCAACGAGGGTCCTACTTCTGTCCAGCCACTTCACCGATGCCTCCATCTTGTGCCAGTCATTACACTGGTTACCGATTGACTACAGAGTCCAATATAAACTCATCGCTCTCACCCACAAAGCTCTCCACAATTCTGCACTGCCTTATATCTGCTCTCTCATCCCTGTCTATCACCCTACATGTGCCCTCCATTCTACAAATGACCTAAGACTAACACCCCCTATAATCCGAACCTCGCACCTCCGTTTCCAAGACCTCTCTCGTGCTGTACACTAAATCTCTGGAATGCACTACCCCAGATGATCCGACTGATACCTAGCTCCAATGTCTTCAAGCGTGCTTTAAAAACCCATCAGTTTAAACAAGCCTATGACCTCAACTCAGTAAACTAACTTTCTCCTGTTCCCTCCCTCTAAATATTATTCAGAATCTGCTCCCTCCTATTCATCTGTCTCCACACCCTCCGTGCACACGATAACTGCACTTGATACTTGTTAATTGCACTTAAACATATGGGCTGTTGACCGGGTCATGCCGCTCTATATGAAAATCTCTATTTATTATAATTGCTTGAACTGAAATAACAAGCACTTTTCATCTATTGTGTCCTCCTATTCCCTTGTAGATTGTAAGCTTACGAGCAGGACCCTCACTCCTAATGTAACTGTTTAAACTGTCTTACCTTGTATTGAATTAATTGTCCGTTTATGTCCCCGCTTAATTGTAAAGTGCTGAGGAATATGTTGGCGCTATATAAATAAAAATTATTAATATTATTATTAGTCATCCACTGTTTTTTCAACTAAACTCTCGCCTTGTCAAGTTGTTGGTGGTTCAGTTGATGCCATACCATCTTGTGAAATCGTCTGCTTTTGAAAAATGATGGGGTGTACTCAGCCTCGCTGGAAGATACTCAAATGCCATTACTTTTTACAGAAAGGGTGCCCATTTTGTGCCCTCATTAGCAGGGGAATATAGGCCACTCTCTTGACTTATATTTGAGCTACAAAGTGCACAAAACTGTAGACACCTGGAGCAGTAACTATAGGGAGTGAAAAAACTGTTTCATGGCTCTCAGTGTGTATGCTTGTGGGATGGCGGGTATATTGTCATCAAGCAAAAGGATGACTATTGGATAGCAATGCTTTATACTCTCTATAAAATAAAAATGGGGAATTTTCTCCTGCTTCGTGACCCATAATCCAATAGTTTTCTGGGTCAACAGATTGGACCAGTGGCAAGAACTGGCCCATATTTCTATCAGTGTACTGTCATGTCTAGACTTCAGTATAATGTCAGAGAGGGTATCCAGTGCGGCAGGATACTTTTTTCACTACTACTTTAGAAGCCATTAATTTTCCAGTTTCTAAACAGTACACCTACTGTATATTTTTTGCCTGAATAAAGGGATAATTTTTGGATGACTTGTGAAAAAGTTATTGCTTTTTCATTTAGCAAAGAAAAAAGCTTTTGATACTTTCCAAACATATGTGATAATAATGATAATTTTTGCATCATGCAATGTGAAAAACTGAGAGCTTCTGCCATTTGCACCACCTGTGTGTAAACACCTGGAAGGCAGTGATTTGACCACAGACAGGGATAATTTTTGAACCTTTTCTAAATTTAAGTAGCCTAAAAAGTCTGATATTGTTAAATTGGCTGTTAGTTATCACCAGTTACCATTCATTTTTCCTAGTCAGATAGATTGAGGTTACTTGGTCAGTATTAAGGTAGTGTTTGCATTGAAGAGCGCAAAAGGGATTCAATGCAGTCCTAAGAGAACTCAGATTGTTATGCACATATTTTCCAGACAATTAGAGGTTTTGCAATATTGCGATTTGCAGAGAATTTATTCTCTATGTATCAAACATTTTTGGAAAATTTATCAAAGCCGGCGAAATTGAATTTCAAGTGATCCACTTATCTATACTATTGGATAGCAGTGCTTTTAAACTCTCACTATAAAAACAACATGTGGGATGTTTTTCCAGGTCTCAAAAAGAAGTCAAAATTGTCAATTTACTGTCATAAGCTGTGCTTCTTGCTTGGCAAACCCCTTTATCCTCCCCACAGAGTTTCTTCATTTTCCATAAAAATCCAACTTACAATCCAGACTCGTCCTATATGTGAGGTTCTTTAGGTTCCAATAGGAGCACTTCCATAATGAATTTCAATGCTGATAATAAAATAGATGAATTCCCAGTATTGGTATGGTATGACAAAAACATTCTGGTGGTGGAATAAATGAATCATTCTGAAAAATTAACAGTTTCTAGTTCACAGAATACTGTTAGAATCTATGTTGTTTTACTATCGGCCATCTTGTTGTGGTTTGCTGGCTTCTAGTCTTTTCCTCTGGTGCTGGGTTTCTTGGTCACGTGATCTCTGCACCCTTTATTACTCTGCACCTGGCTCTCATTCCCCACTGGACATCAGTGTTGTAACGCTCATGCTCTGGCTAAGTCGCCTTGTTTAGTTCTTCTTGCTTTGGACTATTGTTATCCTGGGACTTCTTGTTCCACCAGTTTTGTTTCCTTTAATTTTCATTTCTGCAACTAATTTTTCTGTTAGGAGGTCTCCTGCTTTAGCTCCCAGTCCTTAGATCTTTTAGGGACCCCTTTCCCCTTCCTACAGGTCTTTGTTTGAGTTCAGTGCAGGAGTTTCGGTGGGGCTATTCATAAGGAATAGGGCACCCACCCCAGCGTAGGGTTAAGCTGAGTCTCAGTGCAGGGACAACTTTTCCCTCCTATTCCTTAGTTCTAAGTTGCAAAACATAACAAATACATTAGGTCACTCTCATGCATGGGGCATGGTATGTAAACAAGATGTTGCTCACGTTCCTGGTAACAACACACTGTGCCATATGAAACAATTTAGGCAATGTGTCAATAAAAAACACAGAATGGAGTTCATCCCATAAGCATGGGTATAAAAGAGAGTGCACAATGTTCCATAAATGGCCAGAGATGTTTTTACCATATAGTCTATACCATCAGGAGCCCCCTTGGAGCGTGTCTCACAAGGCTTCTTCAGAAGGTGTGCATGCTATCTGAGAACAGCATAATGTAGGATCAGAGACTTTAATTCCAGCAATGTATAACTTAGTGGACTGAATTGTGTAGTCTTGATAGAAACTCTGCTTTCTCTGCTCTACATGCAGCAGTGACCAGATACAGTTATATGAAAAAGTTTGGGCACCCCTATTAATCTTAAGCTTAATGTTTTATAAAAATTGGTGTTTTTGCAACAGCTATTTCAGTTTGATATATGTAATAACTGTTGGACACAGTAATGTTTCTGCCTTGAAATGAGGTTTATTGTACTAACAGAAAATGTGCAATCTTCATTCAAACAAAATTTGACAGGTGCATAAGTATGGGCACCCTTATCATTTTCTTGTTTTAAATACTCCTACCTACTTTTTACTGACTTACTAAAGCCCTTTTTTTGGTTTTGTAACCTCATTGAGCTTTGAACTTCATAGCCAGGTGTATGCAATCATGAGAAAAGCTACTTAAAGTGGCCACTTGCAAGTTGTTCTCCTGTTTGAATCTCCTCTGAAGAGTGGCATCATGGGCTCCTCAAAACAACTGTCAAATGATCTGAAAACAAAGATTATTCAACATAGTTGTTCAGGGGAAGGATGCAAAAAGCTGTCTCAGAGATTTAACCTGTCAGTTTCCACTGTGAGGAACATAGTAAGGAAATGGAAGAACACAGGGACAGTTCTTGTTAAGGCCAGAAGTGGCAGGCCAAGAAAAACATCAGAAAGGCAGAGAAGAAGAATGGTGAGATCAGTCAAGGACAATCCTCAGACCACCTCCAGAGAGCTGCAGCATCAACTTGCTGCAGATGGTGTCACTGTGCATCGGTCAACTATACAACGCACTTTGCACAAGGAGAAGCTGTATGGGAGAGTGATGCGAAAGAAGCCTTTTCTGCAAGCACGCCACAAACAGAGTCGGCTGAGGTATGCAAAACCACATTAGGAGAAGCCAATTTCTTTTTGGAAGAAGGTCCTGTGGACTGATGAAACCAAGATTGAGTTGTTTGGTCATACAAAAAGGCGTTATGCATGGCGGCAAAAAAACACAGCATTCCAAGAAAAACAGTTGCTACCCACAGTAAAATTTGGTGGAGGTTCCATCATGCTTTGGGGCTGTGTGGCCAATGCCGGCACCGGGAATCTTGTTAAAGTTGAGGGACGCATGGATTACACTCAGTATCAGCAGATTCTTGACAATAATGTCCAAGAATCAGTGACAAAGTTGAAGTTACACAGGGGATGGATCTTTCAGCAAGACAATGATCCAAAACACCGCTCCAAATCTACTCAGGCATTCATGCAGAGGAACAATTACAATGTTCTGGAATGGCCATCCCAGTCCCCAGACCTGAATATCATTGAACATCTGTGGATCATTTGAAGGGAGCAGTCCATGCTCAGCGACCATCAAACTTAACTGAACTGGAATTGTTTTGTAAAGAGGAATGGTCAAAAATACCTTCATCCAGGATCCAGGAACTCATTATAAGCTACAGGAAGCGACTAGAGGCTGTTATTTTTGCAAAAGGAGGATCTACTAAATATTAATGTCACTTTTCTGGTGAGGTGCCCATACTTATGCACCTGTCAAATTTTGTTTGAATGCAGATTGCACATTTTCTGTTAGTACAATAAACCTCATTTCAAGGCAGAAACATTACTGTGTCCAACAGTTATTACATATATCAAACTGAAATAGCTGTTGCAAAAACACCAATTTTTATAAAACATTAAGCTTAAGATTAATAGGGGTGCCCAAACTTTTTCATATAACTGTATATGTTTCATAAGTGTAGGTATAAGGTATCGGAGTGCTGACCTTATAATCTTATATGCTTGTTGCTGAAATGACCTTCTCCCCATATATTGTGTTACCATTATTCACTTCATTTTTCTAAATTAATAATAAAAAGGATTCCTCTCAAGAGACCCAGCAGACCAGCTTTACACACAGACAGACACTTGAGTATATTGTGGCTTTGTCGTCACTACCACTAGACGCCCTGATTTGCTCAAAACTGGCAAACGTGTTGAGACCCCTTGCGTCTCCCCAAAAGCTCTCCCTAAAGAGCTAAATAGGGGTTTTTACAACAGTACGTAAACTTCTTGAATCTGGATTTGAGCACTTTGGGGGTGCCGTTTTTAAAATGGTATCACTTTTTGGTATTTTCTGTCACATAGGTGTCCCGAATCATTTGGGGATTCGTGGCAGCTCTGGGTATGCTGTAACTTAAATTTAGTTTTTTCCCTTTGCTCCAGCAAGGGTTAATGTTAGTCTTTTGCTTGCAGCCTTTTGAGGACTGTCAGCTGATGTTGGTGCCACTCTCACCTCCCTTTAAATAGCCACACGACCCATCAGCTGACCGCTGGTTATAGCTCATTCTATGCTGACCTCTTTGAAGGAGCCAGTCTCTGGAGAAGGTGTGGTGTTCGTCTCTGATGCAGCGGTGAAGTTTCATGTTGGAGAGTGTAGGTTGTGATTTCCCTTTCTATTTCCTGCCCTGAACCTTTCCTATATAATCAATAACTCAAGTTTGGGAAAATAATACAGATGTTTAATAACAAGGAAAACAAGATAATAATAAGGCAACTCAATTAACAATTTACAATCGAACCTTTCTTCAATGTCCTCTAATTAGATAAAATACAAATACAATCATAAGTATACTTAGCAATGATCCTTCATGGCAGAGAGAGAGAGAGAGAGAGATAGTCTTGACTCTACTTCATTTATACTAAAAATTTCACATCCACACCCACATACAACCCACGACTCCGCCCTTCTTCTCCGGTATCTTCTGTGGCAAATATCCAATCATCTTCAGGGTAGTATGAGCATTGTCATTGGCTGCATTGGTCAACACCTTCCTGCAGATGGCACTCTTGTACTTCTGGAAGAAAGTCCTTGTGTAGGTTCAACTCCATTTGGGCTGGCTCCAAGATGTTCATCAAAAGCATTGTGCACCAATATACATATCCATAGGCTGGAGACAGGATGTCTATCTCAGGAGCAATGGTATACAATTCAAATCCACAGGGGCAGTGTACATATGTAGATTACACTAGGTGACAAACAGGATCTGTATTCAAGTTCACCACAGAAGGTGTGTGTACCTGTATCATCCAGGAGGCTGGAGGGCCTATACTCATTCCATATGTAGATGCGACCTTTACTTCATCACTAAAACAAAGGACATCACACAAAGAACACCGGCCTTCTCGCCTAGCAGGTTCACAACCTTGTACCCAGTATCTCTTGATAGAGTCCTGGAAATATCCAGCACTCAAATTTAATGCAGAGTTCAGTCATTCCTATGATATATATATATTGTACCTGTTGGCCTCCAACATGCCCCCCTTTGTGTCTGAATGACACATAACTTTTAAGGAGCCACAAATCCGGAATCCTCTTCGCCACCATAGTTGATTCTTCTTCTTAGGGCAAGGAGTTTTTTAACACATTCACTCATCATTTGCCAACATTTACTCCAAAAAAAAAAAAATTAACTTTGTAATAGCTTGATTTCTAATAGGACATTGAAGGAGGCATATAAAAAAATACACATCAAATTGTACATATGATCGTCACATCACACAAAAAAAAAAATCATTTAGATCAACCAACAAACAATAACATAATTTGTGATAGAATATCCATGTTTACTAGGCTTTTCCTATAGGTTTCGTTTTGGAATCAAACAATCTTTCTTACTGTGCCCTCTTCTGCCGCAGTTCTCACATATTACAATTTCTTCTAATTCAATGGGAATTTGTACGTTTGTGTCCCATGATGCAATTTTGACACTGGCTTGTTCTTTTATAGTTAAACTCTGTACCTTTTTATATAGGTAACGGGTTACACAGCACATGTATATTTGAAAAAGCGATAAAATTACAGAAACAACAAGTAATATGACAATTGGGTGGATTAAATAATTCAGTATGCCATTTGCCGCATTTGAATGACCAAATATTACCTCCCACCAATAACCCTTGGCATTATTTTCTAATAGATGGGTAACTTCCTTTAGTTCATTTTGGTCATGATGTAATAGAATTGTGGCATTTGCCTTTTCTTGATTAAGCTTCATCAATAAATATTCATCCTTATTAAATTTTACCAACCATTCTCCAAGTTCTTTTCCCATTCCTAGGCTTAAGGCTTGCAAATTAACTGGAGTGTGATATTTCAGATCCACTGACAGATTAGCAATGGTAGGAATTGCGTAAACCCAGTTGGGTGTCTTGATTTCTGTAACCCCACTAAGAGTGCACCATGCTCCCCTGGTTACAGATGTCATTACAGAACAATGTTGTGTTGTTATAGATACATTGGTGGTATTTAGGAGGAAGAAACAAATTCTTTGATGCCCTAGATAGAAGATTGGTGCTTTGTCTTTTGAGATTGATTCCCCATCTAGAATACACGTGGATGAATTACTCCAGCATTTGTCTTCAACCAACCTAAACTGTCCTGGCGTACATAAAATATTATGATTCCTTTGTATACAAAGTGAAATGTCAACCTGTTTCCACCTTCCATTTTTCCTAATCACCTGAGGATGTTCTAATCTCGGGTGTAATAATGTAGAATCTCCAGTTAAAATACCAATTGAACTAACTCTATGCATGAGCTCCAAAGGTGACTTAGTATATGGAATAAATGAAGAAGCATAGCATTTCTCAAAGTCATAGTTGCTGCACCCAACCCACGTGTTCACCCACCATTTAGAATGTGTAAAGCTCATGAGTTCAGGTAACACAGTAATTGCTTGAGACAACCATTCAAATGGCCACTGTCCATCATAAATGGACTGTACCGCTAACTTAATGTTAGTTGATAATTCCATTTGTCCTTGTGTACAGACTAGAGCCCAAGACATATTTCTACCTCTAGTCAGTGTATCTTCCATTAATTCTTTAAAGTGTTGGAAAAAATCTTTCGCTACCCCGTTATAAGTGTTTACATGATCTTGTTGTAAATCCTGCACAAATTGGATAGTAGGTCTTTATCAACCATAGAGAGATATTAACTCGCCAAGTAACAAATGCATATTGAACGTCACTAGCAATGGTTTGAGTAGAATCTAGGTTGACCTGTAAAGGGTGGCCTTCTTCTAAGTACATTGTCCGTTGATTGCTGTCAGATTCATTGGACACGCATGGTTTGATTTGATCTGGAGCAGCATCAATAATGTGCATCTCACCTATTTCTACGTCTGATGTTCCACATGCCCAATAACCAACCATTTCTCTATAGGATCTATATGGTTTAGATAGTGAACCAATTATATAATTTTGCCCTTGCTGAACTGACATCTCAACCTCTGTGGCATCTCCAATGCATGCCTCATGGTATGTTAAGGTGATCCTTTTTGGCCTGAACATTGGGTGTATATTATTATGCCAATATATACCACATACAAACAAATATTCTCCTTCTTTTAAATTGTCACTAAAGGACCCATAATCTTTCCCCTTTTGTTCATTCTTGTTGGGTAACTTAGACTCTTCCCCCAACCAGTACCCAGTTTCATTTACATATATTGTAGCCATCATAAATGGTTGCAGTGATCTTGGATCTATATTTTGTACACCTTCCATATATGTTAATCTCTGGGTACCAGAACTGTGATTGACTCTCCCAAATGAAAAAACAACACTATACTGATTGCTGGGACCCTGATAATATCTCACAGTTACCCTTTTACCCTCTGGTATCAGTCTCACTGTCCTACTTTTAACACCATTATTTTTATAGTTAGAATCTGCATCAATGTTTATGTCTGGGTGTGTAAATAATACGTTCCCATATTCCTCGTTAGGTAATATACCCTGATCGATATCTCCAGAGTGTTCAATGTGAGTTGATTCCATAGCATTGATGATCCCAATTGACAACAAAATTGCTGCAATTCCAATATCCAGTATCCAGAAATTTCCATCTTTTAATTCACGCTTCATTTAGGATCCTGGAAAACAAGAACAAGAGCGGCATCAAATTCTTATCAGTTATATCCGTTTACACTGATCTGCATGAACCCACTTTTCTATATTCTACCAATCATCTTCCTACCCTTTGAGAAGATACACCACTGAGTGTTCGCTCCAAGAGCATTTTGATAGGAGTGTGGGGTGTTTGGAGTATGATTTTAGAAAATCCTACTATGTACTCTGTGGATAGTATTGCCCAATGCACTGCCAACAGATTCCTAACACAATCATCAAATCCTATTTCAACAGGACTTAACAACCTTGATAGGTATCCAACAGGAACCCATTTTCCTTGCCTCTCCTGCAGCAATACAGCCGTAATTGCTATCACAGAGGCATGAACCTGTAATGCAAAAGGTAGATCTGGGTTTGGATTGCTGTAGCGCCGGCGACCCTGCCCTCTGCTAGGCAGGGACGCTGTTCCCCTCACCTCTCTGCTCCGTGCCCAGCGTCCTCCTCCCGCTCTGCTGGCAGCGCGCGCTCCTTCCCGGCCACTGTGCTTAGGGCGCGCGCGCGCGCTCTCCCTCCCTCTTAAAGGGGCCGCGCGCGCCGTCCTAAGGAGTCCCCGGCCGATGGCCGGAGGACTTCACCATATATAAGGCACCTCCTCCAAAATGGAGGTGCCCGAGCAATGTTGTTGCACTGTTCACTACTCTGCTTCAGCCCTCAGGTCCCGTTGCCAGTTACCTGCCAGTTACCTGCCAGATTCCTGCCTGATTATCTGCTACCTGCCTGCTAGTCTGAGGTCCGACGGTCTGCCTTACTACTCCTGTCAGTCTGTCTAAGGACCAGCCTGCCCGCTCACCTGGGAGCGCACATCAGCCTCCTGCCTGCTTGCCTGAGGTCCGACGGTCTGCCTTCCAACTCCTGTCAGTCTGTCTATGGACCAGCTTGCCCGCTCACCTGGGAGCACACATCTGCTACCTGCCTGCTAGCCTACCTGGAGGCTCCGCCGTCACGTGCTGTGACCACCTGCCTGTCCAGTGACTACTGCTCAGCGCTCATCTGCTGCCTGTCTGCTAGCCTACCTGGAGGCTCTGCCGTCACGTGCTGTGACCACCCGCCTGTCCAGAGACTTCTGCCCGCTCACCTGGGAGCGCTCATCTGCCGCCTGTCTGTTGGTCTTCCTGGAGGCTCCGCCGTCACATGCTGTGACCACCCGTTCATCCAGAGACTCTCGCCTGCTCACCTGGGAGCTCACGTCTATCATCAGCCGCCACAGGTCGTACCAACCCTTTACCTAGAGACTGCCCCGGTCACTTGCCGTGACCATCAGCCCATGCATTCAGAGACTGCCCCGGTCACTTGCCGTGACCTCCAGCCCGTTCACTCAGAGACTGTCCCGGTCACCTGCTGTGACTTCCTGCCCGTCTTCCCTGGTCGCCACCCGCTCCCTTACAAGGACCGCCCCCTTGTATAGTAGCTCAGAGGTTCCGCCTCCCAGACCCGTTACAATTGCTCAGAGCAGGTGCTTGAGTGAGGCTGATTTTCAACCTTACAAAAGCTCCTTCATGCTCTTCCATCCATTCAAGTGGATCAGCTTCTCCCTTATCACCTTTTAGGAGTTCATAGAGGGGTTTTGCTTTCTCAGCAAATCCCTCTATGAAATCTCTGGAAAATCCGACAAGTCCCAAGAACTGTCTCATTCCTGTTTTTGTGTTTGGCCTAGGCAACTTCCTAATAGTTTCACATTTGTTGGGGTCAGGAATTCTCCCCCCTTTTGAAACTATCACTCCCAAAAATGACACAGACTCTCTCATCAGCTGGGCCTTGTTAGGATTAAGTTTGAGACCTGCCTTCTCAAGGAGTGTTAACAGCTCATTCAACAATGTGTAGTGCTGATCTTTTGTGTCAGTTTGGAGCAGAACGTCATCTACATATTGTACAATGCAATCAGGTTCTGAAAAAGATGACAAAATTTCAACCATACACTTATGAAAGTAGGTAGAACTGGACCTGAATCCTTGTGGCAACCGACAAAATGTTAATTGTTTCCCTTGAAATGTGAAAGCAAATTTGTATTGACAGTCAGGGTGTAAGGGAATGGAGAAATATCCATTTGAGATGTCTATTGATGAATATACTGTGGAGGAGGGTTTGAGTGCTGTCATCATGTCAGGCATTTTGGCAACCACATTAGTGACAGGAGGGGTACACTTGTTTAAAGCTCTGTAGTCCAATGTCGGACGCCAACCATTTGGTTTCTTAACTGGCCATAGCGGCGCATTATTGGTGGATTGGCATTCCCTGATGACATTTTGAATCAGCAAATCATCCAGTATTCTCTTAATGTAGGGGACTGACTCTGGTGGTATTTTATACTGCCTTTGGGGTGGGGGATCAGGACCCTCTACCATTACTACCATGTTGGACACTTTGCCACATTGGGTTTTTGAATTTGCCCACACACTGTTATGTTGCCACAAGATGTCAGCCAATATTTCATCATCTGTTCTCAATATCATGGCTGGATCTAAAGATTGAGCACCTTTGATGGAATCAATACCATAATTGTCAGTAACCATTTTTAAACAGCCTTTATACCGTGATCCTCTCCACAACATCCAGTTGCATAAATCAAGAATAAGTCCATATTCCTTCATAACATCTGACCCAATAATGGTACCTTCATGTGTTGGTGAAAGATATAAGCCATGCTCAACACATAGATCTCCCAGGTTTATTGTCACTGGTAAAGATTGTTCTGAAGATACTAACTGTCCTCCAAACCCTCTCAGAAAAATGTGTTTACCACCAGGGTCTTTAATCAAATCCAGATTAGTCAAACTGACAGCAGCCCCTGTATCCAGTAAAATGTTTGTACGATGGCCCCCTACCGTACCCTGAATACGGGGTCTCCCGCCCTTGTCCCTGCTAAGCTGACTCACTAGGGACAACACTGGGGCCTGACATCCCTATTATTTTACATAAGGATTTGTTGGAGGTGGAGTCTTTAATTCCTCTGGCTTTTCTGCCATTGCCTTCCCAATCTTCCTCAGTTCATCCAGAAGTGGGCCATATAATGTAACTTCAGGAAGACTATGCTCTCCATCCCTTGCATTATTTGGTTCTTGTCTTTGCTTCCTATTATTAAAAGGTCTATTATTGATAACTCTTCTACTACTTCTACATTCTTTCATAGTGTGACCTGTATAACCACATTTATAACATTTTCCAACAAACCTTACTTTGCCTTCATTTTTGACTACCTCTGATATCCTCTTTTGGGGCTTGTTGTCATGACTTGTATCCTGAATCCAATCCTTTAATATATTTACAAAGGCTTGATAGGAATTTGCATTCCTCAAGGCAACCTTTGTTGGATAATCAACAAAAGTGCATTTGTTAGCCATTGAATATAGAAAACTGCTATCATCAGGAGACATGTCAGGGCAGTTATAGGTAGAACGATATAATGTCAAGTATTCACTGCAAAAAATAATTGGATCATCTCCTCTATTTAATTTTGCTTTTTCTAAGGCATTAGTACCTCTCATATCTCGTCCCCCCATAACTCTCTTTAATTCCTGTACTCTGTCACTAGCATTTCCCCAATTACATTCAAGATCTGCAGATAATCCTCTGTGAGCTCCTACAGGGGGCTGCAGTTTTTCACAAAGTTGAGATGGGAGCCATACTCGAAGTAAGGCACATGCAGCTCTATTACCCAGACTGTATTGAGTCACTACTGCCTCTAACTTATTGGAAAGACTAATGGCTGAGGCACTTGTATTAAATTTTCCTAATATCTGGCATAGATTTGTCTTATCCTGTATGGATAGTGTTGTGGATTGGACTAAATTGTTGCTGTTACTAAGCAAATTGTCTCTCCTTTGTCTGCTTCCTCCTGACTCAGGAGTAAAGAGAGAGGAACTATGATCTGGGTTATCCTCACGGTTATCAGCTGTGCACACAGGCTGCTCCTCCCCTCTTTTCCAATCTCTTTCCTTCTGATCAGCAGACTTGCACATTTGATTACAATAACAATGGTTATTCCCTCTAGTACATTCTTGTGATTTCAAGGACATAATACAATGTTCTTTTAGCTCCAATTTTACATTAGCATCATGCAACTGGTTCCTAAGTATTGTCATATCGTCATTATACTCTGCTTCCTTTCCTTCTAGCAAAGCAATACGCTGTTCCCTAAGTTTACATCTCTCCTTATACTCCTCCAGCTTATCTTCTAATTCACAATTTTGGTAATTCATATTGTCTACCTCATCCCTTAGATCTTCACACTCACAATTATGATCTTCAGCACTAGCAATAGCCAGACTGACTTCCTGTTCAATTTTGTCCACTTCACCTCTTAATTGAGCTTTCTCTGAATACCAGTGCAATTCCTTTTGCTCTGCAATTACTTTCATCTTCAACAACATACACAAAACATTTGCTAACTTCTCTTTCTTTGCTTTCTTTTTCGACAATTTACTTTTGTTATCATTCTGCCCTTCACATTGTTTCATAAGGTCATTAAACTGATGTGTCAATGCATCATCTGCACAAGTACTGAACTGAGCAGAGGCATATTTTTCAATAAATTTACTGACTATTTCCATGTTAATTACGTCCAACTATTTTCACAGAAGACAACAAAAATAAACAAATCTGCTTTCCAAACAAAAATTACAATTAACTAAACACAATACAGAAACCAGTGAATATCACTTCACTAAAATAGGGACTCAAGATTGAATATAATCTTTTCCCTTAGGCAATTACTGCCACAGTCTTGTGACTTTACCTATATCTGACCGACAGTGTCTCATGCCCTTCATCAACTACAGATTAGTGTTGAGCCACCCCCGTAGTGTTCGGGTTCGGTTCGGTTCGTCGAACACCGGGATGTTCGAGGAACTGTTCGTCGAACTGTTCGTCGAACACCTTAGAACACCGTCGAACACCGTTAAAACCAATGGCAGGCAAACAAAAACACATAGAAACACATAGAAAACACCTGCAAAGGTGTCCAAAAGCTGACAAACTGCTCAGAAGACACTCTCTTTAAAAAAGCCGGCCGGCAAATTCAGCAGCGGCATACACCGGTACCCGACAATTTAGACAAGAAGGAATAGAGCATCACACATAGATTAGATAGATAGAAACATGTCAGTCACACATATAAGAAGCACAGTGACAGTGTTGGTTACTGCACTTGTCATTTAGTGTAAAGGATTTATTAAAAAAAATATTAGTGTTTTCATGCACCGTCTCTTTAAAAAAGCCGGCCGGCAATTCAGCATCTGTACCCGACAATTTAGAACAGAAAGAATAGAGCTTCACACATAGATTAGATAGATAGAAACATGTCAGTCACATATATAATAAGTACAGTGATAGTGTTGCTTACTGTACTTGTCATTTAGTGTAAAGGATTTATTTAAAAAAATAATAGTGTTTTCATGCACTGTCTCTTTAAAAAAGCCGGCCGGCAATTCAGCAGCGGTACCCGACAATTTAGAACAGAAAGATAGAGCATCACACATAGATTAGATAGATAGAAACATGTCAGTCACATATATATGAAGTACAGTGATAGTGTTGGTTACTGTACTTGTCATTTAGTATTAAAATAAAGGATTTATTATTAAAAAAATTGGCGTGGGGTTCCCCTTAATTTTAGGCTCTAGCGGAGGTTAAGCAGATGGCTGGGGCAGATGTTTGAAGCCTGGGAAGTGGGTAATACCCACGGAGCTTCCCAGGCTACTAATATCAGCCCCCAGCTGAATACATAGCCTTTACTAGCTATTAAAATGGGGGACCCCCCAAAAAAAATGACGTGGGGTCCCCCCTAATTTAATAGCTAGCAAAGGCTAGGCAGACAGCTGGGGGCTGATATTAATAGCCCAGGAAGGGAGCCATGAATATTGGCCCCCTCCCAGGCTAGAAACACCAGCCGTCAGCCGCCCCAGAAATGGCGCATTCATAGGATGCGCCAATTCTGGCACTTAGCCTCGCTCTTCCACGCTGCCCTGGTGCGGTGGCAGGGGGTAATAGGGTTGGGGTTGATGTCAGCTTATAATGCCAGCTGACATCAAGCCCAGGTTAGTAATGGAGAGGCGTCTATAAGACACCCCCATTACTAACCCCATAGTCAAAGTTAAAAAAAACACAAACACCCAGAATAAAGTCCTTTAATTGAAATAAAGACACAATCCTTTATTGTTCTAAATTAAACCATACTTACCATCACGCCCATTCCAGCTGAAGCCAACGATCTCCTGCAATAAAAGAAAAATAATAAAGCAACCTCATCCTTACCTTTCCATGGTTCCCACGACAGCTTCAGCTCTGCTACATCGAGATGACAGGCTGGACCGCAGCAGAACGCTGCCATCCAGCCTGTCATCCCGCAGACACTGAGAAGCGCAGGCTTGCTTGCGCTGCTCAGCGTCTCTCTGTGACGACATCCAGATGAGCCGAGTTCATGTCCAATGAACTCGGCTCACCTCATGCACGTCACTGACAGCGTGGGAAAATTCTCACGCTGAAGCGCTGATTGCAGGAGAATTTTCCCACGCTGTCAGTGACGTGCAGGAGGTGAGCTGAGTTCATTGGACATGAGCTCACCTCATGCACATCACTGACAGCGTGGGAGAATTCTCCTGCACTCAGCACTTCAGCGTGAGAATTTTCCCACGCTGTCAGTGACGTGCATGAGGTGAGCCGAGTTCATTGGACATGACCTCGGCTCATCTGGATGCCGTCACAGCGAGACAGTGAGGAGCGCAAGCATGCCTGCGCTTCTCAGTGTCTGCGGGATGACAGACTGGATGGCAGCGTTCTGCTGCGGTCCAGCCAGTCATCTCGATGTAGCAGAGCTGAAGCTGTCGTGGGAACCATGGAAAGGTAAGGATGAGGTTGGTTTATTATTTTTCTTTTATTGCAGGAGATCGTTGGCTTCAGCTGGAATGGGTGTGATGGTAAGTATGGTTTAATTTAGAACAATAAAGAATTGTGTATTTATTTCAATTAAAGGACTTTATTCTGGGTGTTGTGTTTTTTTTAAATACTTTACTAGAAATTCATGGCGGTCATGTCTAATACTGGCGTGACCCCATGAATTTTGGGCTTGGGGCCAGCTGATAATACCAAGCTGGCCCTAACCCCTTTATTACCCAGTGAGCCACCGCACCAGGGCCCTGGATGAGTTGGGTACAGCGCCAGAAGATGGCGCTTCTATGAACGCGCCATTTTCCGGGGTGGCTGCGGACTGCAATTTGTAGTGGGGGGGGGCCCAGAAAGCTTGGGCCTCCCTGCGCTGCAGATTCCAGCCCCCAGCTGCCTAGTTGTACCTGGCTGGACACAAAAATAGGGCGAAGCCCCACGTACTTTTTTTTTTAATTATTTCATGAAATTCATGAAATAATTAAGAAAAAAAGGCCTTCCCTATATTGTTGTGTCCGGCCAGGTACAAATAGGCAGCTGGTGGATGGGGGCAGCCCGTTCCTGCCTGCTGTACCTGGCTGGACACAAATATAGTGCGAAGCCCCACTTCAATTTTTTTAAATTATTTCAGGAAATTCATGAAATAATTTAAAAAAAATTGACGTGGGGCTTCGCACTATATTTGTGTCCAGCCAGGTACAGCAGGCAGGAACGGGCTGCCCCCAACCACTAGCTGCCTATTTGTACCTGGCCGGACACAACAATATAGGGAAGCCCTTTTTTTCTTAATTATTTCATGAAATAATTTAAAGAAAATTGACGTGGGGCTTCGCCCTGTTTTTGTGTCCAGCCAGGTACAACTAGGCAGCTGGGGGCTGGAATCCGCAGCGCAGGGAGGCCCAAGCTTTCTGGGCCACCCCCGCTGCAAATTGCAGTCCGCAGCCACCCCGGAAAATGGCGCGTTCATAGAAGCGCCATCTTCTGGCGCTGTACCCAACTCATCCAGGGCCCTGATGCGGTGGCTCACTGGGTAATAAAGGGGTTAGGGCCAGCTTGGCATTATCAGCTGGCCCTAAGCCCGAAATTCATGGGGTCACGCCAATATTAGACATGACCACCATGAATTTCTAGTAAAGTATTTAAAAAAAACACAACACCCAGAAAAAAGTCCTTTAATTGAAATAAACACACAATTCTTTATTGTTCTAAATTAAACCATACTTACCATCACGCCCATTCCAGCTGAAGCCAACGATCTCCTGAAATAAAAGAAAAATAATAAAGCAACATCATCCTTACCTTTCCATGGTTCCCATGACAGCTTCAGCTCTGCTACATCGAGATGACAGGCTGGACCGCAGCAGAACGCTGCCATCCAGCCTGTCATCCCGCAGACACTGAGAAGCGCAGGCTTGCTTGCGCTCCACAGTGTCTCTCTGTGAGGGCATCCAGATGAGCCGAGTTAATGTCCAATGAACTCGGCTCACCTCATGCACGTCACTGACAGCGTGGGAAAATTCTCCTGCACTCAGCGCTTCAGCGTGGGAGAATTCTCACACTGAAGCGCTGAGTGCAGGAGAATTCTCCCACGCTGTCAGTGACGTGCAGGAGGTGAGCTGAGTTCATTGGACATGAGCTCACCTTATGCACGTCACTGACAGCGTGGGAAAATTCTCCTGCACTCAGCGCTTCAGCGTGGGAGAATTCTCACGCTGAAGCGCTGAGTGCAGGAGAATTCTCCCACGCTGTCAGTGACGTGCAGGAGGTGAGCTGAGTTCATTGGACATGAGCTCACCTTATGCACGTCACTGACAGCGTGGGAGAATTCTCCTGCACTCACCGCTTCAGCGTGAGAATTTTCCCACGCTGTCAGTGACGTGCATGAGGTGAGCCGAGTTCATTGGACATGAACTCGGCTCATCTGGATGTCGTCACAGAGAGACGCTGAGCAGCGCAAGCAAGCCTGCGCTTCTCAGTGTCTGCGGGATGACAGGCTGGATGGCAGCGTTCTGCTGCGGTCCAGCCTGTCATCTCGATGTAGCAGAGCTGAAGTTGTCGTGGGAACCATGGAAAGGTAAGGATGAGGTTGCTTTATTATTTTTCTTTTATTGCAGGAGATCGTTGGCTTCAGCTGGAATGGGCGTGACGGTAAGTATGGTTTAATTTAGAACAATAAAGGATTGTGTCTTTATTTCAATTAAAGGACTTTATTCTGGGTGTTTGTGTTTTTTTTAACTTTGACTATGGGGTTAGTAATGGGGGTGTCTTATAGACGCCTCTCCATTACTAACCTGGGCTTGATGTCAGCTGGCATTATAAGCTGACATCAACCCCAACCCTATTACCCCCTGCCACCGCACCAGGGCAGCGTGGAAGAGCGAGGCTAAGTGCCAGAATTGGCGCATCCTATGAATGCGCCATTTCTGGGGCGGCTGACGGCTGGTGTTTCTAGCCTGGGAGGGGGCCAATATTCATGGCTCCCTTCCTGGGCTATTAATATCAGCCCCCAGCTGTCTGCCTAGCCTTTGCTAGCTATTAAATTAGGGGGGACCCCACGTCATTTTTTTTGGGGGGGTCCCCCATTTTAATAGCTAGTAAAGGCTATGTATTCAGCTGGGGGCTGATATTAGTAGCCTGGGAAGCTCCGTGGGTATTACCCCCTTCCCAGGCTTCAAACATCTGCCCCAGCCGTCTGCTTAACCTCCGCTAGAGCCTAAAATTAAGGGGAACCCCACGCCAATTTTTTTTAATAATAAATCCTTTATTTTAATACTAAATGACAAGTACAGTAACCAACACTATCACTGTACTTCATATATATGTGACTGACATGTTTCTATCTATCTAATCTATGTGTGAAGCTCTATTCTGTCTGTTATAAATTGTCGGGTACCGCTGCTGAATTGCCGGCCGGCTTTTTTAAAGAGACGGTGCATGAAAACACTATTATTTTTTTTGATAAATCCTTTACGCTAAATGACAAGTACAGTAAGCAGCACTGTCAATGTACTTCATATATATGTGACTGACATGTTTCTATCTATCTAATCTATGTGTGATTCTCTATTCTTTCTATTCTAAATTGTCGGGTACCGCTGCTGAATTGCCGGCCGGCTTTTTTAAAGAGACGGTGCATGAAAACACTATTATTTTTTTTGATAAATCCTTTACGCTAAATGACAAGTACAGTAAGCAGCACTTTCACTGTACTTCGTATATATGTGGCTGACATGTTTATATCTATCTAATCTATGTGTGAAGCTCTATTCTTTCGGTTCTAAATTGTCGGGTACAGGTGTATGCCGCTGCTGAATTGCCGGCTTTCCATGTTTCACTGTTGGCACTGTTCCCATCGATTTGGGCAATCACTGTAATGCCACAACCACCATGGCTGTGGCATTACAGTGAGTGGCAGACAATCCCTGCATGATTGGTGCTCTAAATAGCGCCAGACATGCAGGACACGCTTTTGGTGCACGAACAGTTATCGAACATAACCTCGAACAGCCGAATTTTTTGCAAATCGTTCGGGTTCGTCGAACAACTCGAACACCGCCCAAAACAGCTCGAATTTGAGATTGGCGAACAGTTCTAGTCGAACACCGCTCATCTCTACTACAGATCCAAGATCCAGGCCAAGAGTGATCTCCTATTGAAGCATAAGGCTACTTCCCCTTAGCATGAGATTTAGACATTTAACCTCTACCTCACTTTCTTCTCAGAGATGTCTGGTTTTACCCTTTAGATCTTATGAGAACTTCAATGAACAGGGTGCTACCCTAACTTTACCGGCAACAATTCAACAAACAAATAAACAATCCACTAAACAAATAGACAAACAGGCCTGAACCTAGCAGAAAGATATTGATCAACATAAAATATAATGAATGTATAAAATCTAATTAAAGGAATGTATGCTTACCAGATAAGCGCGTCCGCTCACTGATGAAGAATATCACAGAACTTCCAGTTAATATCTTAGGCGTTTCAGTTTCCACGAACCCGCGTGTCACTTGTCCACCGATAAGATATTCTCCTTGAGTCTGTCTCCTTGAAGAAGAGGTTTTCTTGCCTGGTCTAGGAACCGGATTTTCTCAGGCACTTGGTTGAAACAGTTGGGAACTTCTAGGTTCTGCGTAGAATGTTGTTTTTCCACGCCCCACGTTGGGTGCCAAATGTAGGTTGTGATTTCCCTTTCTATTTCCTGTCCTGAACCTTTCCTATATAATCAATAACTCAAGTTTGGGAAAATAATACAGATGTTTAATAACAAGGAAAACAAGATAATAATAAGGCAACTCAATTAACAATTTACAATCGAACCTTTCTTCAATGTCCTCTAATTAGATAAAATACAAATACAATCATAAGTATACTTAGCAATGATCCTTCATGGCAGAGAGAGAGAGAGAGAGAGATAGTCTTGACTCTACTTCATTTATACTAAAAATTTCACATCCACACCCACATACAACCCACGACTCCGCCCTTCTTCTCCGGTATCTTCTGTGGCAAATATCCAATCATCTTCAGGGTAGTATGAGCATTGTCATTGGCTGCATTGGTCAACACCTTCCTGCAGATGGCACTCTTGTACTTCTGGAAGAAAGTCCTTGTGTAGGTTCAACTCCATTTGGGCTGGCTCCAAGATGTTCATCAAAAGCATTGTGCACCAATATACATATCCATAGGCTGGAGACAGGATGTCTATCTCAGGAGCAATGGTATACAATTCAAATCCACAGGGGCAGTGTACATATGTAGATTACACTAGGTGACAAACAGGATCTGTATTCAAGTTCACCACAGAAGGTGTGTGTACCTGTATCATCCAGGAGGCTGGAGGGCCTATACTCATTCCATATGTAGATGCGACCTTTACTTCATCACTAAAACAAAGGACATCACACAAAGAACACCGGCCTTCTCGCCTAGCAGGTTCACAACCTTGTACCCAGTATCTCTTGATAGAGTCCTGGAAATATCCAGCACTCAAATTTAATGCAGAGTTCAGTCATTCCTATGATATATATATATTGTACCTGTTGGCCTCCAACAGAGAGCTAAGTGTATTCTATGTTTTTGTCTTCCCATTGTTTGTCTTAACCTCCTCGTGTTGTCTTATTGTAGTGGTGAGACTAGTGTCTCGCTGGCCTGTGCACTAGCCAGGTTAAGTCCAGGGCCAGTGAGGGCTCAGGCACGTGATCGCGCATGGGGGGAAGGACCCATCTAGGGACGATAGGGGAGCCTAGGGACAGACACAGGTTGGTGTCAGAAGGTGTCCCTTCCCTCGTTCCCTACCGTTATCATCTTGTTGTTTCTGTGTGTTATGCTGTCTGCCGGACATCCCCTTGTCCGTCTGTGACATTATAACTGGCCAGCGCCATTTTTTTTTCCTGGGTTCCTATGGCTCAAGCCTTTGAACAGCTGCTTCAGACCCTCACGGATGAGGTTACTCAGTTGTGATCACAGGTGGTACAGCAGCTTCAGCAATTGTCTGGATAATGGGTCTCGGCTCATGCCCAGTCTGAACCCAAAATATCTCTCCCTGACAAGTTCCGTGGAGGGAGAGATAAATTTATGTTTTTTTTAGGGAGGCCTGCAAACTATATATCAGGCTCCGCTCTCATTCCTCAGGGAGTGAGGAATAAGGAGTGGGGATTGTGGTCTCTCTTCTTGGGGGTGATCCCCAGTCCTCAGTCTTCTCCCTACCGATCGACTCTCTATCTTTGCAGTCGGTGGAGGAAATTTTTTGTGGCTTTGGCCCTGGTATATGGTGATCCTGATGGCGTCTCCCTGGCTGAGTCTAAACTCCATAGGATCAAGCAAGGCGCCTGGCCGGCTCAGGAGTACTGCTTGGAGTTTCGGATTTGGGCCACTGACACTCAGGGGAATTATCTGGCCCTTAGGAGTCATTTTTGTGAGACTCTGTCAGTTAGGCTGGAGGAGCCTCTGGCCCAATACGCTACTCCAAGGTCGTTGGAAGATGTATGGAAACTACAATGTACAGGCACTACAATGGCAGATTTGCAATTTTCACTGCTAATTGTTTCTGAAAAACACCAATGGAGTCACAATCATCACTACAACTGTAGATAAATTCCCATAGAGGTGAATTTCCAAGATGGGGTCACTTGAGGGGGGGTTCTACTCTTCTGGCACTTAGGGGCTCTGTATATGCAGTCCACAAACTATTCTACAAAAATTTGCGCTCCAAGAGTCAGATAGCGCTCCGTCCCTACCAAGTCTCACCATGTGGCTAAGCAGTATTGTACAGCTACATATGGAGTATTGGCACATTCAGCGGAAGTTATGTGACAACTTTTCGTGCCATTTTTACCAATTTCCCTTTGTGAAAATGTCAAATTTGGGGCTAAAACTAAAATTTTGTGGTAATAATGTAATTATCTTTTCTTCACTGCCCAATGGTATAAAATTCTGTGACACACCCGTGGTGTCAATAATACAGTTATTATGGGCAAGGCTCATGGCAAGGGACAGGGAAGTGGAAATAATGGTGATGGTGCACACAGAGGCCGAGGCCGTGGGTAAGATGAAACTGTGCCTGCTGAGGGACCACAACAAACACCCACATCATGTTGAACTATCTTCCTGTCCCAATTACTAGGGGGCTGAGGAACACCACTCTTGAAGGCAGAACAGTGCGAAAAGGTTGTTGGTTGGATAGCAGATAATTCTTCCAGTCAGTTTGCCACCACCACCTCCCTGTCTTCTTCATGGTCCAGTGTCAGTAGCCGTGAGTCTGGATCAGATTATTATTATTATTACTTTAGCGCCATTTATTCCATGGAGCTTTACATGTGAAAAAGGGGTATACATCGCAAAAACAATTACAATAATCTTGAAAAAAATGTGACAGCAACTGATACAGGAGAGGACAGGACCCTGCCTGTGAGGGCTCACAGTCTACAAGGGATGGGTGAGGATAGAGCTGGTTGTGCAGCGGTATGGTGAAGCGAGGGTTACTGCAGGTTGTACGCTTGTCGGAAGAGGTGGGTCTTCAGCTTCCTTTAAAAGGTTTCAACAGTAGTCAAGAGTCAGAAATGTTGGAGCAGAGAGTTCCAGAGAAGGGGGGATGCACTGGAGAAATCATGTATGTGATTGTGGGAAGAGGAGATAAGAGGGAAGTAGAGAAGGAGTTCTTGTGAGGATTGGAGGCTGCGTGCAGGTAAGTACTGGGAGACTAGGTCACAGATGTATGGAGGAGACAGGCTGTGGATGGCTTTCCATGCCAAGGTAAGGGTTTTGAACTGGATTCTCTGGCAATGGGGAGCCAGTGAAGGGATTGACAGAGAGGAGAGGCCAGGGAATAGCGAGGGGACAGGTGGATTAGTCGAGCAAGAGAGTTTAGGATTAGGATAGATTGGAGGAATGCGAGAGTGTTAGAAGGGATGCCACAGAGCAGGAGGTTGCAGTCGTTGAGACGGGAGATGATGAGGACGTGCAATAGTGTATTTGTAGATTCGTGGTTGAGGAATGTGGGGATCCAGGAGATTTTTTTTTACTTGGAGTCAGCATCTTTCTCACCCTGATACTCCTTCCTCCCACTATTGCCCTGAGACAACTGATCCCACTCTTGGACACTCCGAAGAGCTGTTTGTGTGATTTGAAGGAGAGATTAGAGTCTAGGGTTACCCCAAAAGCTATTCACTTTTACATTGATAGATTTGGGCCTCTCGCCCGTCAAGCTTCAAGTAGGGCAACAGAAGCTTGCATGCGATTTGAGCAGCCATGGTCGCCCAAATGTGACGGTGGAAAAGCGCAATTACTGTCGCAAGAGGTGGATAATGATGAGACACAATTAACAGAAAGTCAGGAGGAGGACCAGGGTGCGGAAGTGGAAGACATAGCAATGGACGATGAAATCACTGACCCAACATGACAAGGGGACATGCAGAGTGAGAACAACTGCACACAGGGGGAGGGAGACATAGCACCACAACAGGCAGGAACAAGCAGTGTGGGGGCCGCAGACACAAGGCAGGCAACCGCTCCCTGGAACACCAACACGACGGAAGTTGCCAGTACAACTGTTAGGTCTTCCCGAGACTGGTTCTTTTTTAAAGACTGTTGTTTAGATAACCCCAAAAAGGCCATTTGCAACATCTGCCAGGCCAGCATCATCAATAGCACTAAAACTACCAGCCTGACCACCACCAGCATGCTCAGGCAAATGACAGGAAAACACCCGACTATCTGGGCAGAACGTCAAGGTCCAGAAACAGTGTTTGCGGATGACACCACTGCCTCTTCCGCTGTTGTGCGTGCACGCCAATCCCCTGTCCTTGGCACATGCAAAGATGCCTCCCACCCTGCACCTGTCATTCCAGACTTGCAACCATCACCGTCCACATCCTTGTCCCAGCACAGCGTTCAGTTGTCCCTACCCCAGTCCTTGGAATGCAGCACAAATATGCAGCCACCCGCCCACAGTGTAACATCCCTGGCAGCGTGCTGGCATGGCTTACCACCTCCCAGCATGCAAGACCACCATCTTACCTATCAGTCCAGGCTGCACACTTTGCTCCAGTACCTGCTGTGTCTCTTGTCTGATTGCTTAGGGCGGTGGCGCGGTTACTGCCTGATTCTTATAGTTACTGTGTGCGCACTTCTAATGCCTCCCCAGCCTATTGCTGTGGGTCACTGGATACTTAAACCCCCTCCACCCAGTAGGAGGTGCCTGAGCAACACTTTCCTTCAGTGTGTTCCTTGCAACTGAGTTGCCAGGTCCTATCCTGTATCTTGTCTGTTTCCGCCACCCTGGGGGCTGTATACCCAGGCCTGTTGCCTGTATCTGTGACTTCAAGTCTGTTTCCACCAGCCTGGGGGATGAGTTCCCAGGCTCGTTCCTGTATCTTGTTCCTGGTTCAGTTCCTGTCTGAACTGTGTCCTAGCCCGTTACCTGT
The DNA here is from genome assembly GCF_046119375.1 of Phyllobates terribilis. Taxonomy (NCBI): domain Eukaryota; kingdom Metazoa; phylum Chordata; class Amphibia; order Anura; family Dendrobatidae; genus Phyllobates; species Phyllobates terribilis. The sequence continues at coordinate 402,445,661 of NW_027362761.1, read as the reverse complement.
TTGACTCTATGTCCGAACATTCCCTTTTCCTGCAGTGACTGTACCTGCACCTAACTCCAACTCATTGTCTCTGTACTTCTGTTTGTGAGTTTTGTGTCCACTCGCTACTTCATTGTAAGCACCTTGTGTGTATCTGGTTCTGCTTGTCCCGTTTCCCTGCCTCCGTATCTACCTCCTGTGTTCTAACTATGTTCCTGTATTTTCCAGTCTGTTCGATGTGAACAGAGCCCTGTCCAGTCTGTCTGCACCTTCTGCTCTGTTCTGCTCTGCTTGTCCACCGCATCTGTGGTTTTGCTCTGCTCTGCTTGTCCACCGCTCCTGTGGTTTCCCTCTGCTCTGCTTGTTCACTGCACCTGCGGTTTCGCTCTGCTCTGCTTGTTCACTGCACCTGCGGTTTCGCTCTGCTCTGCTTGTTCACCGCACCTGCGGTTTCGCTCTGCTCTGCTTTTTCACCGCACCTGTGATTTCGCTCTGCTCTGTTTCTTCACCGCACCTGCGATTTCGCTCTGCTCTGCTTGTCCACCGCACCTGCGATTTCGCTCTGCTCTGCTTGTCCACCGCATCTGCGGCTTAGCTCTGCTCTGCTTGTCCACCGCATCTGCGGTTTTGCTCCGCTCTGCTTGTTCACCGCACCGGCGGTTTCACTCTGCTTTGCTTGTTCACCGCATCTGCGGTTTCACTCCGCTCTGCTTGTTCACCGCACCGGCGGTTTCACTCTGCTCTGCTTGTTCACTGCACCGGCGATTTTGCTCTGCCCCGCTTGTCCTCCGCACCTGCGGTTCTGCTCTGCTAGTCCACCGCACCCGCTGCTCTATTCCTGTATCCCAGTCTGTACTGGTCCCTATCCAGCCTGTGCTCATACCTGCCAGTATCTGCCAGTCTACATACCAGCAGTGCCTGCCAGTAGCCACCTGTCTGCATGCCAGCTGTGCCTGCCCGTTGCTGCATTCCCCGGTGTGGGTCAACAGCTGTGACCGGGGTCTGACCTGGAGTAGCACCTGGTCCCTCTGCTCAGTTCCTCCCTGGTTCACGGAGTCGACTGAGCCTCCATGCGACCTTGGTCGGACCAAGTTGATACTTAGTCACGCCCCTTCAGGCACTCCTCAGTTCATGGTCCAGTGGGATCACTAACCACGCTCACGCCAGTTAGTCCGGGCGTGAGCGTAACACACAGGATGCAATAGTAAACTGTCACATTTCTGGACTGCTTGCTTGCACTTGAAATGTTGCATTTTAAGCTCATGGAGGCGTAAGCTTTACACAGCCTCATGGCGGCGGCCGGGTTTCCATACTCGGTCCCCAGCCGCCACTATTTCTCCTGGTGTCATCTCCGCCTTCCACAAGCACGGGCACGGGTCCCAGAACATTACCCGTGCCCTCCCCAGCGCTCTTAGTGGGAAGGACAGCCTAACCACAAACACATGGACAAGTCAATGTGGCCAGGGATGGTACATCTCACTGACGCATTCCACTGGGCTAATATTGTGGAAGCCGGGACCCAGTGGGACCCTGGGATGGAACACATCATCCCGACGCAGAGGATTGCGGGCCCTGGGTCAATGAAGCTTCAACACAATGTTCAGAAGGTAGAGAGCAGCAGTGGTTGGTCTCCTAGTCAACGAGCAAATTATTCATGATGTGGCCATCCACCGCCTTAGCTTTCTGTTACTTGGAATGCAAGTGCAAATATGCAGCCACCCACAGGATGCAATAGTAAACTTACACATTTCTGGATTGCTTGCTTGCACTTGAAATGTTGCCTTTTAGGCTATTGGAGGTGGAAGCCTTACACAACCTCATGGCGGCGGCAGGGTGTCCATACTCAGTCCCCAGCCGCCACTATTTCTCCTGGTGTCATCTCCGCCTTCCACAAGCACGGGCACGGGTCCCAGAACATTACCCGTGCCCTCCCCAGCGCTCTTAGTGGGAAGGACAGCCTAACCACAAACACATGGACAAGTCAATGTGGCCAGGGACGGTACATCTCACTGACGCATTCCACTGGGCTAATATTGTGGAAGCTGTGACCCAGTGGGACCCTGGGATGGAACACATCATCCCGACGCAGAGGATTGCGGGCCCTGGGTCAATGAAGCTTCAACACAATGTTCAGAAGGTAGAGAGCAGCAGTGGTTGGTCTCCTAGTCAACGAGCAAATTATTCATGATGTGGCCATCCACCGCCTTAGCTTTCTGTTACTTGGAATGCAAGTGCAAATATGCAGCCACCCACAGGATGCAATAGTAAACTGACACATTTCTGGATTGCTTGCTTGCACTTGAAATGTTGCCTTTTAGGCTATTGGAGGCGGAAGCCTTACACAACCTCATGGCGGCGGCAGGGTGTCCATACTCAGTCCCCAGCCGCCACTATTTCTCCTGGTGTCATCTCCGCCTTCCACAAGCATGGTTCCCAGAACATTACCCGTGCCCTCCCCAGCGCACTTAGTGGAAAGGACCGCCTAACCACAAACACGTGGAGAAGTCAATGTGGCCAGGGACGGTACATCTCACTGAGTCATTCCACTGGGTTAATATTGTGGAAGTCGGGACCCAGTGGGACCCTGGGATGGAACACATCCTCCCGACGCAGAGGATTGCGGGCTCTGGGTCAATGAAGCTTCAACACAATGTTCAGAAGGTAGACAGCAGCAGTGGTCGGCCTCCTAGACAACGAGCAAATTATTCATGATGAGGCCATCCACCGCCTTAGCTTTCTGTTACTTGGAATGCAAGGAAAAGTATGCAACCAACCACCAACCCACAGGCCGCAATACTAAACTGCCACACTTCTGGACTACTGCTTGCACTTGAAATGTTGCCTTTTAAGCTCGTGGAGGCAGAAGCTTTCACCAACCTCAAGCCAGGTGTGACTGCAACATAGAGAGTCACGCCAGGAGTGAGTGCAACACAAAGGGGAAAGGGAAAGGGAGCCCAGACACTAGGGAAAGGGGGAAGAGGTGACCTCCTAATCTGGACTAAAAGGCTCGGATGCTGCACACAGCATGCAGAGAGCATGGCAGAGGTTTAATTCAAGATTTGGTTTCTCCACGCAGGGAGTGTAAATTTAAGTAACACAACAATAAAACAGTAAAATCGGACAATAAACGATTGTGGTTTAACTATAACACGGAAAGGATGAGCAATACGGCACAGTCCCAAAAGTTCAGGCTGAATAAGAGAAGGTCGATTACTGGAGGCTTGCACTTATCTGTCCTTTAGCGATAACTACGTCCGTCTTCAGACACTCACTCCGGAGGATGTCCATCTTCTGGCGGCAGTGGGTGGTCTCGGGTCTCACCCACTGGGCCCCCAGTCCTTTGACCACACGACAGCGGTCACGACTCCTTTAAGAGCTATAGCAAGCTCCTCCGGCGTACAACAAACTGCGCTAGGATCACTAATCCCGGGTGAGTCCTCACCCGTAGGTCTGGAAAACTGTGGTGATGCAAGTAACTGAACGATCACTTTCTGTAGGCCCGGTACAGACCACACATCCTTTGTTTTTGCGGCAAGCTGTGCCACCCGTTCGTCCATCACTGCAGACAGGTCAGCATGTCTCTATTTCACTGAGGACAGGGCAGCACGTCTCTCTCTCGTTGTCGGCAGGTCCGACCGTTTCTCCCCAACTGCCGGTCTGCTCTCCACAACCAACTGTCTCTTTCACGCGAGCCCAGACACCTGACTTCCTCTCTTCCGTCACTCTCCTCTGTCCCCCAGCACTGTCCAGGAAGTCCCCCGTGCACACTTAATCCTGTCCCCTGACACACTGGGCAGGACCCTGGCAGTTCCGGCGCCGGAGCTCCGCACCTGGCCCTAGGCAAGTCTTCCTTCTTGCGCTCCCGCTCCGCTCTCCACGGGTGAGAGTTTTTTCACCAGGCGCTCACACTCTCTGACCTCTTGGATGATACGTTGCCAGATGAACTGATCCTGATTGTAGCGGATAGGCGGCACACCAGCTGTGGATCGTTCGGACCGGCGTAACACAGTTGGAGCGCAGGGTACTTGAGAGTAGCTGGGGTTCTCAACTTCGCCCAGCCCAACCTGACAGAGCGGTGGGCCCTCCTCTCTCCTGTGGGAAACTGTGGGCGATGTGAGACTGGGGATTGCAGCCACTATCGTCTCTTCCTCCTCATCATCGTAGACGGGCGCACTAGGTGTGGGATCTGTCGTCCTTGTGCTGAGTTCTTCCTTCTTTTCCTCATCGCTAGACAAACAAGGCCGTAGCATGCTTTGATGAATCATTCTAGTTGGAGCCACTTCTTCACCCTCAGGCAGAACCTCATACACCGGTCCTTCAGGACTAACTCTCTGTTTCACTCGATACGGGGTCGACTATCACCGTCTACTCAGCTTGCCCCGGGGTCTCTTGTCCCGTACCAACACCCGTTCTCCTGACTTAAGGGCTGTCTCCCGAAGAGGTGGCGTTTCATGGTGCCTATGTTCCTTAAAATTCTGCTGCACCAACCTCCGAAGAGTCTGCAAACGGTGCCGATGCTCCCGGACCCAGGTAGATGGGCCCGTCCGGGACCAGTCCTCCACGGGATCTAGTTCGAGCTCGGTGATCTCCCTACCCTTTTGTCCAAACAGCAGGGTGTAGGGGGTGAACCATGTGGCACTATGTACTCGGTTATTATAGACCTACACCAGCTCGGTCATAAACTCTGGCCAGCGTACTTTCCGATCTTCTTCCAAGGTCCGAAGCATCTGGATCAAAGTTCTGTTGAAGCGTTCACAGGACCCATTCCCTTGTGGATGGTAAGGGGTGGTCTTAGACTTCTCAATCTTGTATAGCAGTTGCAGCTCCTCCATCACCCGTCCTTGGAAACAGGCTCCTTGATCGGAGTGAATCCTCTTCGGACTGCCATACACCCTGATGAAGTCCCGACAGATAGCCTGGGCAGCAGATTCAGCTGTCTGATCCCTGGTCGGAGTTACCACCGTGAATTTCGTAACGTGGTCGGTCATGACCAGGCAATGTCCATACCCGAGATGTGCCGGCCCGATGGTCAGGTAGTCGATCATCAACACCTCTAAGGGCACAGCCGTCACAATGGTCTGGACGGGGGCCCGCTGCTCTGGGGTTTTCACCAACTCACAACTCTGGCACTTCTGGCAGACGTTCTCCACTGCAACTCTTAGCTGGGGGTGGTACACCCGTCTCTGCAGCCACTGGAAGGTCTTTTCAGGTCCAAAGTGTGCTCCACGCTCATGTGCTTCCTTGGCCAGTGTCCCGATCACACTCTCTGGAACCACTACTTGCCAAATGGGGCCGAACTCCCGTACCAACTGGACCCGTCTGTACAACAAGCCGTCCTGCAGGCTCAGTCTCTCCCACTGCCGCAGCATCTTCAGCCCCTCTGGCGTCAGGGTCCCCCTTTCTTCGCGGTTAGGGACTTGTTTCAAAGCCACCCACTGTCGCAACCGCGCAATCTCTCCATCCATTTGCTGCATCCGTACCCACTCGTCCCTGGGCCGCCCCAACACTTGTCCTTCTTTCACTTCCCCGATCTGTCCCTGCGTAGCGGACAACGGGCTGCCAACCCTCCAGAAGCTGGGCACCTCTTCAGCCTCCAGTTCTTCGTCTCGGTCATGGTCGGGGTGCTCATGGGTCACCCTGGAGAGGGCATCAGCATGGGTGTTTTCAGCCCTAGGCCAGTAGGTGATCTTATACCGGTACCGAGCCATGCGAGCCACCCATCGTTGTTCCAGGGCTCCCAACTTCGCGTTCTCCAGATGGGCCAACGGGTTGTTGTCTGTCTTCACCAACACTTCAGACCCCGATAAGTACTCCGCAAACTTTTCTCTCATTGCCCACACTAGGGCCAACAATTCCAGTTTAAAGGAGCTGTAATTGTCTGGTTTCTTCTCCGAGTCTCGGAGGGAGCGACTCACATATACTATCACCCGCTCTCTCCCCTCCTGCTCCTGCGACAGCATGGCCCCTAGACCAAGGAGACTTCCATCAGTGTGAAGAACAAAGGGCTGAGAAAAGTCCATGTAGGCCAGTATGGGAGCTTCCGTCAGGGCCATCTTCAAGGCCCTGAAGGCCTCCTCCTGTTCTCTTCCCCATTTCACTGTTCGATTTTTAGAGCCCGCAGGTATCCCTTGAAGGAGCTCCAGTAGCGGAGTAGCAATGCGCGTGAAATTTTTCACGAATCAGCGGTAATACCCTGCGAGTCCTAGGAAGGCCCGCATGTCCTTTACAGTCTTCGGGGTGGGCCACTCTTGCACGGCGGCCACTTTCTCCCGAGTGGGCCTGACTCCTTTACCGGACACCGTGTGCCCGAGGTACTCAACCTGCTTGCGGAATATATGACATTTTTGTGGCTTCACCTTCAGGCCGTGATTTCGAAGGCGACTCAAGACTTGCTCCAATCGTCGTAGATGTTCCTGGAAGGTAGACGCATAGACGATGATGTCATCGAGGTAGATCAGTGTGGCCTCAAAGTTCAGATCGCCCAAACATCTCTCCATCAAGCGTTGAAAGGTCCCGGGAGCGTTGGTTAGGCCAAAAGGCATCCGATTAAACTCGAAGAGTCCCATGGGCAACACGAATGCTGTCTTGGCGCGGTCGTGTTCAGCCACTGACACTTACCAGTGTCCGCTGGCCAGATCCAGGGAGGAGAAGTATTTCGCCTTGCCTAGGGCGGATAGAGACTCCTTGATCCTGGGTGAAGGGTATGAGTCTCTTATGGTGCAAGCATTTAGCCGCCTGTAGTCCACACAGAATCGTAGGGTTCCATCCTTCTTCCTGATCAGGATGATTGGAGACGCCCACGGGCTCTGGCTTTCCCGAATCACCCCGTTCTGTATCATATGGGCCAGCATTTCCTTCACCTCCTGGTACATTTGCAGGGGTATCTGTCTATACCGTTCCCGTACCAGAGAAGCATTTCCCGTAGGGATCTCATGGGTGATGGCCTTGGTACATCCAAAGTCGTCCTCATGTCGGGCAAAGACGTCCTGGTAACGTCCCAGCATCTCTTCGACCTGGTACACCTGTTCCGTCATGAGCCCTGTCAAATCAGCACGCATCTGTTCTAGGATCCTTCGACCGTCCATAGTCTGAGGTCGAGGAGACCCCGATCGTACGGTGATCGCCAGGGTCCAGGGATCCCCCCTTACGGCTGACAATTGTATCACATCTGGCGGTTCCAGCTGTTCTGGCATCCCCAGGATCTGGGCCATTTCGGTCCTGGCGGGAAGAATGAGCTCACTCGGATTCAGGCTCACGCATCGTACCACCACATTTCCCTTATGGACGGTAGCCAAGGTCCGCGCTACCAATAGACCCGGAGGCACCTTTTCCACGGTAGTTGACTTGACCTGAATCTCTACCCCTTCTAGTGGGGTGCAGGCTCGGACAGGCAAAGTGAGGACGGTCTGTCATGATGAGCATTGTTCTACTCGAACTTTTCGCCAATCTCAAATTCGAGCTGTTTTGGGCGGTGTTCGAGCCGTTCGGCGAACACGAACGATTTGAGAAAAATTCGGCTGTTCGAGGTTATGTTCGATAACTGTTCGTGCACCAAAATCATAACTGGATTTTTTCTCAGTAATGATGAAAATTAATGTTAATACGTAGTTTGAGTGTACAGCGGGGTGGGGGGAGGGGCAGGGGATGGATCTCTGCAGGAATAATGAAGATCTCCATTTTTTTTTCTCTTTACCGCATTTACAGTGGGGAGGTGCAATCTGTCAGCCTATCAGCAGCGCACACACGGAGCGAAGTGCTTTTTTCACACAAGCAAGGGCATGTGTCATTGGCAGTGTATGTCACATGTCCTTGCCCTATAAGACCAAGCCATTTTCCCGTCGCCGCCATTTTCCCCGTCGCCACCATTTTCTCACTGCTGCAGTTGCGTGTTAGACGGCACCGCTGTTGCTGTGTGCGCTATACCTTGTTAATTTCAAGCCAATTTTCGCACAAATCTACAGATAGCTTGGGAGTAGGGAATAGTTGTGATTGCAGTCCTTTTAAGGACTAGGTTACAGCATTTCCTACGACTTTTATCAGGCAGGTCTGTGCTCTTAAATAGATAGATTGTGGGAGTAAAGACTAATTGTAATTGCAGTCCTTTTCAGGACTAGGTTACATCAGTTCCTATCAGTTTTTGCCAGGCAGGTCTGTGCCAGTGCTGTGCAAGTTTTTTTCACAGCATTTGGCTGAATCTTGCAAAGCTAATCCTTTTTGGCCTATTGCAGAGTGTGTTAGTCAGTGGAGTAGCCTATCTGTGTTGCAAGATATACCACCTGTGTATAGAATACCAATTTTTTTACTGCACCTAGTGAAGTAAAATCTTTTGGGCATAGCATCATTCTCTTAGTCCATCTATACTGACCTCCATCAGGCTGCAAATTGAATATAATTTTTTTCTGCATCTAGCTCTGAAAAAATATTTGGGCTTTTAGCAGTGTGTGGGACTTGTTCTATTAGTCCATCTATACTGACCTCCATCAGGTTGCAAACTGAATATAATTTTTTTCTGCATCTAGCTCTGAAAAAATATTTGGCCTTCTAGCAGTGTGTGGGACTTTCTCTATTAGTCCATCTATACTGACCTCCATCAGGTTGCAAACTGAATATATTTTTTTTCTGCATCTACCTCTGAAAAAATATTGGGCTTCTAGCTTTGTGTGGGACTTGTTCTATTAATCCATCTATACAGACCTCCATCAGGTTGCAAACTGAATATAATTTTTTTCTGCATCTACCTCTGAAAAAATATTTGGGCTTCTAGCTGTGTGTGGGAATTGTTCTATTAGTCCATCTATACTGACCTCCATCAGGTTGCAAATTAAAAATAATTTTTATCTGCATCTACCTCTGAAAAAATATTTGGGCTTCTAGCTGTGTGTGGGACTTGTTCTATTAGTCCATCTATACTGACCTCCATCAGGTTGCAAACTGAATATAATTTTTTTCTGCATCTAGCTCTGAAAAAATATTTGGCCTTCTAGCAGTGTGTGGGACTTTCTCTATTAGTCCATCTATACTGACCTCCATCAGGTTGCAAATTAAAAATAATTTTTATCTGCATCCTGCTATGAAAAAATATTTGGCCTTCTAGCAGTGTGTGGGACTTTCTCTATTAGTCCATCTATACTGACCTCCATCAGGTTGCAAATTAAAAATAATTTTTTGTCTGCATCTAGCTCTGAAAAAATATTTGGCCTTCTAGCAGTGTGTGGGACTTTCTCTATTAGTTCATCTATACTGACCTCCATCAGGTTGCAAACTGAATATATTTTTTTTATGCATCTACCTCTGAAAAAATATTGGGCTTCTAGCTGTGTGTGGGACTTGTTCTATTAATCCATCTATACAGACCTCCATCAGGTTGCAAACTGAATATAATTTTTTTCTGCATCTACCTCTGAAAAAATATTTGGGCTTCTAGCTGTGTGTGGGACTTGTTCTATTAGTCCATCTATACTGACCTCCATCAGGTTGCAAACTGAATATAATTTTTTTCTGCATCTAGCTCTGAAAAAATATTTGGGCTTCTAGCTGTGTGTGGGACTTTCTCTATTAGTCCATCTATACTGAACTCCATCAGGTTGCAAATTAAAAATAATTTTTTGTCTGCATCTAGCTCTGAAAAAATATTTGGCCTTCTAGCAGTGTGTGGGACTTTCTCTATTAATCCATCTATACTGACCTCCATCAGGTTGCAAACTGAATATATTTTTTTTCTGCATCTACCTCTGAAAAAATATTGGGCTTCTAGCTGTGTGTGGGACTTGTTCTATTAATCCATCTATACAGACCTCCATCAGGTTGCAAACTGAATAGAATTTTTTTCTGCATCTACCTCTGAAAAAATATTTGGGCTTCTAGCTGTGTGTGGGACTTGTTCTATTAGTCCATCTATACTGACCTCCATCAGGTTGCAAACAGAAAATAATTTTTTGTCTGCATCTAGCTCTGAAAAAATATTTGGCCTTCTAGCAGTGTGTGGGACTTTCTCTATTAGTCCATCTATACTGACCTCCATCAGGTTGCAAACTGAATATATTTTTTTTCTGCATCTACCTCTGAAAAAATATTGGGCTTCTAGCTGTGTGGGACTTGTTCTATTAATCCATCTATACAGACCTCCATCAGGTTGCAAACTGAATATAATTTTTTTCTGCATCTACCTCTGAAAAAATATTTGGGCTTCTAGCTGTGTGTGGGACTTGTTCTATTAGTCCATCTACACTGACCTCCATCAGGTTGCAAACTGAAAATAATTTTTTGTCTGCATCTAGCTCTGAAAAAATATTTGGCCTTCTAGCAGTGTGTGGGACTTTCTATATTAGTCCATCTATACTGACCTCCATCAGGTTGCAAATTAAAAATAATTTTTATCTGCATCTACCTCTGAAAAAATATTTGGGCTTCTAGCTGTGTGTGGGACTTGTTCTATTAGTCCATCTATACTGACCTCCATTAGGTTGCAAACTGAATATAATTTTTTTCTGCATCTAGCTCTGAAAACATATTTGGCCTTCTAGCAGTGTGTGGGACTTTCTCTATTAGTCCATCTATACTGACCTCCATCAGGTTGCAAATTAAAAATAATTTTTTTCTGCATCTAACCCAGCCAATAGTTTTGGCCTAATACCACAGTTTGGCCACTCAGCTCTGCTCGGTTCCCATCCATTGTTTTTTTGTGCAAACAACTCCAGAGTTGTGAATTAGTTAACCACCAAAATGAGTGGAAAAAGGCCTGCTGCTGGTGGAAAGGGGAATAGGCGTGTTGGGAAGGGGAAAAAAGGTTGTGTCCGTGGGGTAGGTGTTAAAGCAACAGTAACATCTGCAGAAGAAAGACCATCTTCCAGCCAAACTAAAATGTCTACTTCTTTTAGCGGACAATGTGATAAGATCCCTTTCTTACGGCCACGCCAATCGCTAAAAATTCCAGATGAGGCACAAAAACAGCAGGGGCTTCAACGGATATCAAGTGCTCCTTTAAGTGGGCTTTCCTCCACATCAACTTCAACATCACAAATACTCCAGTCCTCAAAGGTGTCACCCCAATCGCACTTGCTTCCTCACAGCTCCCAAATCTCCAGCTGCCCGTCTGAGTATGAGGTAGAACAGATGGTTGAGTCTGCAGAGCTGTTTACTCATACTATAGCCTGGGAATCAGAGGTCGACTCCAGCGCTTCTGTGAATCCAGACGAGGAAATGATCTGCACTGATGCCCAGAATCTTTATGAGTCGGATCCAGGACCAGACGCAGAAGGTTCTGACCATAATGTAGACCCTCATTCCCAAACTGTAACTCCTGTTGGTGGAGACAATGAGGAAGACGATGATGAGACTCAAATACCTGATTGGAGCGACAACTTTAGTTTTTTGTCAGGGCAGGAACAGGTTGGCTCTGAGGACGACGGGTGTGATAACGCACAGGGTGATGATGATGAGGTTGGAGATCCCACTTACTGTCAACCCGCAGTCAGCCAAGAGATGAGGTCAGCAGAGGAGGTGGAGGAAGATGCTAGTGACGACGAGGTCAGGTTGCGCCTTCCTGGACAGAGACGGAGCACTGGAAGCACGTCAACAACTGCATCCTCAAACACAACTCTGCCTCTCACCACAAGTCGTGGTGACTCTTCAGGTCGCATGGGTGCTAAGCCTTGCATAGCCTGGGCATTTTTTCAGATCGATAAAGATGACCCAACTCGTGTTATCTGTAACATTTGTCAGCAAAAGCTAAGTAGAGGCCAAAAAATACATAGTTTGAGTACTTCATGCATGAACCGGCACATGGACATGAAGCATAAGTTGCAGTGGGAAGCTCAGTGTGCTACAATGCGGCCTAGCCGGCCGGGCCAACCACCGTCTGCCATATCTTGTGCATCCGCGGCCTCTTCATCCTCTGTGACTAGGGGGACAGCAGTCACACCTGTTTTGGGGCGCAGACCTGCCACCTCTTTACCCGCAAAAGCCAGCGTGATTGGCAGGTCATCATTTTCTTTGGAGGTGGTAACACCAGCTGGTGTTGAGCGCTGTCCGACATCGATAGCACCACCTTTGGATCAAGGCAACCTAACATGTCCGCCTGCATCTTCCTCACAGACCGGCAGTTTGCCGGGGACACCCTTATCAACCCCGTCTAAGCACAATAGCCAGCCCTCGGTCCCTCAGATGTGGACAAGTAAAAGACCATTTCCTCCTAGCCATGAGAAAGCTAAGAGGTTGAATTTCACCATCTGCAAGCTCTTGGCTACAGAAATGCTGCCTTTCCGCCTGGTGGACACAGAGGATTTTCGAGACCTTATGTCCGTCGCAGTGCCCCAGTACCAGATGCCCAGTCGGCACTACTTCTCAAAGAAAGGTGTGCCTGCGCTCCACCAGCATGTCGCACACAACATCACCGCTTCTTTGAGAAACTCTGTGTGTGACAGGGTGCATTTCACCACAGACACTTGGACGAGTAGGCATGGACAGGGGCGTTACATGTCGCTGACTGGGCACTGGGTAACTATGGTGACAGCAGGACAAGGGGCTGCTGTCCAAGTCTTGCCGTCCCCACGAGTTGTGCGTCAGTCCTCTTTATGTCAAAGTTCCTCCACTGCTTCTGCCTCCTCAACCTCCTCTCGGTCTTCCACCTGCACCCAAAGCCTGTCTGGTCATGCCACAAGCTTTCTAACTGCGCAGAAGGGATCCTGCACACCTCCTTACTATGCTGGCAGTAGGGCTCAACATCATCAGGCGGTTTTTACTTTGAAATGTCTGGGAAATGTGAGTCACACAGCTGAGGAGTTGTGGTCAGCTCTGGAGAACCAATTTCATGAATGGTTGTCTCCACTGGACCTGAAACCAGGGAAGGCCGTGTGCGACAATGCTGCAAACCTGGGTGCGGACCTTCGCCGGGGCAATGTCACACACGTGCCTTGTATGGCTCACGTGTTGAACCTGGTTGTCCAGCAATTTTTAGCCCACTATCCCAGACTATATGGCCTTCTGCAGAGGGCCCAGGGGGTGCATCAGAACATTTTCATCACCTTTCACAATCACCAATGGGACAAGGCAGGGATGTCCTCTGTCCCCTCTCTTATACATCCTAGTGACGGAGCACCTGCTCTCATCAATTCTCCATAACCCCAATATTAGGTGGATTGAGGTGGGAGGCACCGAGTACAAGTGCTCTCTATTTGCTGATGATGTCCTAGTATATATCACTCAATCACATATATCCATCCATGCTGTTATGGCTGAAATAGATCACTTTGTTACATGGTCAAATTTTAAAATCAATGCAGCGAAGTCTGAGGCCCTCGATGTCTCCCTCCCCAAATCCATATAGGATTCCATCCAGTCCAACTTTCCCTTTGCCTGGCCCTCACATAAGTGCCTTCTTGCTGCACTACCTGCAACATGACCCTCATATTGTTAGAATTCGAAGTAATCATGAGTACTGGGTTGCCACACTCTTAGATCCCCCAAACTTTTCGATCAACCTTTTCATTTTAATAAAGACCAAAAAAATGGTCATTTTTGAAATTATAAGCATTAGCAGGTTATTAGAAACTGAATTCAAACAGTTTTCAACTCAAAACTTTATTCTAGGTGATGTTACATTTTCACATAGGACCCCTTGTTCGCAAGGAGCTTCTGAACTCTCTCGTCCATTGAATTTGTCAGGTTTTGGATGGTTTCTGCTTCAATTGTTTTGCATGAGGACAGAATACCCTCCCAGAGCTGTTGCTTAGATGTGAACTGCCTCCCGCCATCATAGACACTCCTTTTGATGATGCTCCAGAGGTTCTGAATGGGGTAGAGGTCAGGGGAGCATGGGGGTCACACCATAAGTTTGTCCCCTTTTATGCCCATATCAGCCAGAGATGCAGATGTTTTATGTGCAGCATGAGATGGTGCATTATCATGCAAAAAAATGATCTTGCTGTGAAATACATGGTTCTTCTTCTTGAACCATGGCAGGAAGTGCTGTTTGAGAAAATCCACATACATTATGGAGTTCATCTTTAGCGCCTTCAGGGATCCTAAAGGGGCCGACAATCTCTCTCCCCATGATTCCAGCCCAAAACATTACTCCACCTCCTCCTTGTTGGCGCTGTAGCCGTGTTTGCGTGGGGTGTCCATCAACCAGCCATCCTCCACTCCATCCATCTGGACCATCGAGCGCTGCACGGCACTCATCCGTGAACAAAACAGTTTTGAAATCAGTCTTCATGTAATGTTTAGCCCACTGGAGCCATTTCTGCTTGTGTGAAGTGGATAGAGGAGGTCAACAGGATGGTGTATGCACAGCTGCAAACCTCTGAAGGACCCTGCATCTTGTTGTTCGGGGGACGTTGGAGGCACCAGCAGCTTCAAAAACTTGTCTGCTGCTATGACAAGGCTTTTTTGCCGCTGCTCTTTTAACCTGACGTAATTGCCTGTAGGAAAGAGTCCTCAATTTGCCCTTATCAGCACGCACACGTGTGTACTGTGAATCAGCTACATACTTCTTGATTGCCAAGACACTTCATCCTGATCATCGCACAATGTTGATTGTAGTCATGCCTTGACCTAAACACTCCACAATTTGTTGCTTCTCAGCAGCCGACACATCCTTTTTCTTTCCCATTTTGGCAGAAAATGTAGGCTGCTTAATAATGTGAGACAGCCTTCTTAAGTAGTCTTGCCTTTCATTGGACACACCTGCCAAACTAATTAGCACAGGTGTCTGCAATTGCTTACAGTGATATAAAGAGCCCTGACACACATCACCATCAATGAGTTTAACTGACAAACAAACAAATTCTTCCCTTATCACTCCTAAACACTTTTTGCATAATAATTTGGAACACAGTGTACATGTGCTTTTCCACAAAACACCAGTGGTTCACGTAGTGAATCTTACAGTTCTAACTTGCCAACCGTGGTCTGTATGGAGTTGTTCAATAAAGGGCCCAAAATTAAGATAACATAGATGGGAGAGGTCTCTATGAATAGGAATTCCTAAGTATTTGATACCCTGTGAGGGCCAGGCAAAGGGAAAGTTGGACTGGATGGACTCCTATATGGATTTGGGGAGGGAGACATCGAGGGCCTCAGACTTCGCTGCATTGATATTAAAATTTGACCATGTAACAAAGTGATCTATTTCAGCCATAACAGCATGGATGGATATATGTGATTGAGTGATATATACTAGTACATCATCAGCAAATAGAGAGCACTTGTACTCGGTGCCTCCCACCTCAATCCACCTAATATTGGGGTTATGGCGAATTGATGAGAGCAGGTGCTCCGTCACTAGGATGTATAAGAGAGGGGACAGAGGACATCCCTGCCTTGTCCCATTGGTGATTGTGAAAGGTGATGAAAATGTTCTGATGCACCCCCTGGGCCTTGGGACACCCGGAGCCGGACCCTTTTTGGTGGATGCTGGTGGTTGCAGTCTTCGTGGCGGCGACCCGGTTCCGTGGCTCAGGGCGGTCAAACCAGTGGCGGAACTATTTATGTGGTTTTGATGTTTAAATGTCTGACTACGCCACCCGTGGATTGCGGTCAGAGTGAACCGCCGCTGCAGGGCAGACCACTGAGGCTGGTGTTGTGGGTGCAGCAGAGCGTAGCATAACTCCCCACGGGAGGAGTATAGCCTCAGGGCAGTGTATGCGGAGGATGGGGGTGATGGTGCAGGGCAGCAGCAGTAACGACACGGAGTCAGTGATGCAGTCCAGGGCCTTTACTCACAGTTCTTATTATCCAGACCACGTCTGCAGGTAACGGCTGCCCACGTCGTACTGTGCTCACCAGGTGAGGGGCTCAGACAACTCCCAGATAACTTTGGAGCGCTTCACAGGACCCCCTTTGTGTGTCCTTTGTCTGGCCTTTCTTACCAACCCTTCTGTCCGGCTGCCTCGGGCCTCCTCTTGGTAAACTTGGCGCCAGTTTCCCTGACCCTATGTGCTGCCCTCCTAGCGGGTGTAGCGAGGGGCTGCGCCACATAAAATGTCACAGCCTCCAGTTTCTAGCTGAGGGTCGTTTCCTGCCTCCACTAGTTTCGGGGACCGGTCTCCCCCTTTGGCCTGACCCCTCCATGCAGGTGGATTCGGGGGTGCGGTGGCGACTCGCCCGTCCGCACCCCTGGGATCCCTTCGTTCCTCGTTCCTGGAGCCTTCTCCGCTCCTCTTCCTTCCTTCTCCCTCTTCCAGGCCTGGGCCTCTGTTACTAGGCCCGCCTCCGGAGCAGAGCTCATGCAGAGCCCCTGCTCCCTGCCACTTCTGCTCAGACTTCTCTGCACTGAACTAAGATGGTGCCCACCTTTTATACTCCCTTCTCAATGCACCCAGGAACTGCTTCCTCCCTGCTCCTGCACTACAGGGTTCCCCTTCCTCATTGTTCCCTCCCCCCACTCCAGCCAGGGACAGGGACTGTCGTGCCCATCTCAGGGGCATATGGGTCGCCCTGCCCCACGGCAATGTGGTGTAATGCATGCAGGTGTCGGGTCCTGATCCACACTCCATCCTTACCTGAGAGTGAGATATCACACCTCTGGGTGAGGTGCAATACCTCTGTAGCAACCGAGCCCTCAGGGTGCTACAGTTCCATTTATCTTCAGCCTAGGTGACGATACAGGGCCGTGATTTTGGCTATAAAAGGGTCCCCTAGACCCCTACCCCAAGCTTTTTAAGAGAATCATATATGGCGTGCCAGGAGACTCTATGGAATGCTTTCTCAGCATCCAACGAGAGTATCTAATTACTAATTTTTAACTGCATCTAGCCCAGGAAATACTTTGTGCCTAGTAGCAGTGTCTGCTAGTCAGCGGATTATCCCGGCTGTTAAGCAAGCTACACCACCTGTAGTTTGGACACTTAATTTTTTCAAAGGAAATGCTTCGGGACCACGGGATACTCAGTGAAGAGCATCAGGAGGCACCCCAAGGCATAGGGGCTGGGACTGGCAGTAGGATGCCTTGCGGTGGACAGCCGAGCTCGATCCTTATAAAAGCTTTTTAACTGCAGCAGCTTTAGTGGGCGCTACTGGAGCTGTAATTACGCGGCTGCTGGCATGAGACTTGCCCTCCAATCGATCCTTGTAAATGGATTTAAAGTGTATTCATTCAAATTAGAGAGACAATTTAAATTAAAAAGCTTAGAGCTGCCTCCACCACAGGGGGGCTCGCTCGACCCACCAGCGGACAGGCACCAGTATTGGGAGAGGGGGGCTGGCCGTCAGGGTTCACCGCGGCTCTGGCACAAACCCGGCGACACGGAGGTGGCACGGGCAGGAGCGGACTGAACGTGTCGGCTTCTCACTTTTTGGATTTTAGAAGGACATGACATGCCTATATCTGTGTCTCCCCCTCCTTTTACTCCTCCACCTCTTTTCTTTTCTCATGACTATATGTACTTGTCACTTTTCCATGTGTTAGTTGTGTCTTCTGAGCAGTTTGTCAGCTTTTGGACACCTTTGAAGGTGTTTTCTATGTGTTTCTATGTGTTTTTGTTTGCCTGCCATTGGTTTTAACGGTGTTCGACAAACAGTTCGACGAACAGTTCGGCGAACACACGGGTGTTCGACGAACCGAACCGAACTCGAACACTACGGGGGTGGCTCAACACTAATTATAACTGATAAAACTGATAGGCGCATGCGCCTGTCAACTGAAAATGCTGACAGGCTGATTTATCAAAATGAACAGGGGCTGGATTGGGCCAGACTTCTCAACACCACCAGATGATAGCATCGAACATAAACTCAAATCCAGTGTTATTTTTTTTATGGTCTATTCCCATGCACCCCTTCACACCCAGACATGGGTATACAGTACGCTTCAGGAATTGTTCTATTTTATGTCACTCTCCTACTTCTGCTCATCCTCCACCACCATATCACCAGGGTGACTGTGATGCAACACCCATATAATTTTTTTGTAAGGGTGTTTATAATGCCCGTAGGAAATTTTTTTAGAGGCCTACCTCTAACATTCTGTATGTTATACAGTATGTTCATGTATACCCCCATGGGTAAATGTAAATGTTTTTCAGCCCATGCACTTAGTGCATGGGCATTATCACTGTAGCAGACCCACTCCTTAACAATGGTAACAAACAATCATGCCATGCCCACATAATTTTTTAAGGGTATTTTTGATTACGGACAAGCAAATATTTCAATATTCATTTCGGATTACGATCACCATTTTTGCAATATTCGCCAATGTAATTGTCGAATATTCGCCAAACATTGCCGAACGCCATTTGATTCAATGGGGGCCAAAACCAAACGCATACCCAACACCTTCAAACGGGACCAAAAGCTGCCAAAACACATCAATTTAGGGGCAGACACCAGGAAAGTGCCATCAATTGACCCAGAGTACAAGTAGTATAATTATTATTTAGTATTTAGCGACATTTATTCCTTTACGCTTCACATGTGAGAAGAAGTCACCAACTGGTACAAGAGGAGAGAGGACCCTGCCCGTGAGGGTGCACAAACAGTCTATAAGGGATGGGTGAGGATAAAGTAGGTGATGGTACAGCTGATTGTGCAGCGGTATGGTGGAGCGAGGGTTACTGCAGGTTGTAGGCTTGTCAGAAGAGGTGGGTCTTCAGCTTCCTTTATAAGGTTTCAACAGTAGGCGAGAGTCTGATATGTTGAGGTACAGAGTTCAAGAGTAGGAGGGATGTACGGGAGAAATCTTGTATGCGATTGTGGGAAAAGGAGATAAGACGGGAGTAGAGAAGGAGATCTTGTGAGGATCGGAGGTTGCGTACAGGTATGTACCGGGAGACTAGGTCACAGATATATGGAGGAGACAGGTTGTGGATGGCTTTGCATGTCATGGTTAGGGTTTTGAACTGGACTGTCTGGGCAATGGGGAGCCAGTAAAGGGATCTCATAGATTGCAATCTTATAGATTGCTGGAGGCAGTCCACAGTAAAAAAGCATCCATAGAGTTTCCGGGATCCTTCCCACAGACTTTTCTTAGCCAGGGCTGCTTCTTGGCAGGGTTTGACGGGCCCACCAGAGAACTGGAGACTTCTCCGGTGGTCCCTGGCTTCTCCTTCAGGAGAGTTCATAGTGCAAACCTTGCACGTCGTGATGATGATAAAGGCCACCATCTCCTTAGCTTGCTGCTGGTGATTTTCTGTGGGAATCAGCTTGGCTCCTATCAGCCTGGAATATTTTCAGTGAACTATGGCACGATGCCATGGTTTTAGCAGTGCCCCCAGTACCAGCAGCGAAGCCATCCACAATTTCCTTCTCAGGAATTTTATTTGGTAGACTGAGTGGCTGCCCAAATACATTAGTTTCTCACAAAGGAGCTGAAGATACTGAGTGGCAGTGGGTGCAAGTTTCTCCAGCATGTTAGATATCAGAGGATGAATGGTAGCAGTGGCTCAGTGGTTAGTACTGAAACCTTGCAGCGCTGGGATTCTGGGTTCAAATCCTAGCAAGGACAACATCTGCAAGGATTTTGCATGTTTCTCCCCATGTTTGCGTGGATTTCCCCTTCAGTAAAAAATCAGCCATAGAGTGTCCAGGAACCTTCACACAGACTATTCTTAGCCAGGGCTGCTTCTCGGCAGGGTTGGACGGGCCCACCAGACACTCATCCGGTGGGCCCTGGCTTCTCCATCAGGAGAGTTCAATCATAGCGCAAACTTTGCAGCTGCTATAGGGCTCTTGAGCGGGGGAGAAAGGTGGGCCCTCAGAATCAAATCCTCTGGTGGGCCCAATGTTCTTCAGTCTGACACTGCTTCTCGGTGAGAGTTGTATTTCACCACAGCCATATGCTTTAGCTCAGTGAAAGGACTGGGATAGAGGGAAACTGTATTTACTCCTGCTGTCATTTCTCCCAGGAAGTCCCAGGAAGTCCTCTAATGCAGCATGTTGCATAAGCAATGGCAGCCCGTCCAACATCAGCTCTCGGTAGTGCTTCGACATACAAAGATCTTTCTTTGCGCCTTGAATTTCATGACTACAGAGCAATGGGCTGATCTGCAATGCAGTTTGAGAAATAACGTGCATAAGCATGTCCAATCCACAGTAAAAAAGCAGCCATAGAGTGTCCGGGAACCTTCACACAGACTTTTCTTAGCAAGGGCTGCTTCTCGGAGAGAGTTGTATTTCACCACAGCCATATTCTTTAGCTCAGTGAAAGGACTGGCATAGAGGGAAACCGTACCTACTCCGGCTGTCATTTCTCCGCCACCATGTCCCTGCCATTGTCACACACGACCATGCCTGGCTGTATGTTCAGTGGTGAGAGCCACAGATCTGCCTGCTGTGTTACAACTGTCAACAACTTTGCAGCTGTGTGCAGTTTGTCACCTAAGCATTAAGCATATTATCTTCAGCACAGCCTGTTGCCGCTTGGCCAAGGCAGTGCTCCAATGCTTCCTGCTTGTGACTGATGTGGTCATTTCAGAGATGGAGGCCGAACAGAAGGAGGAGGAGGTGCAGGAGCTGAACAATGTGATTATATTGAGGTTACATTGACGAGTCTGGTTTTTATACTAAAGAAAGATCCTACTGTGTTTTTATTTATTTATTTATTTTTTACGTCTCTTCAAATGTGTATTGGAGTGCGTCCTAATTTTTGGCAGCCCTTGAAATTGCTGCATATGCAATTACAGTATAGGAGACCCACTCCTTAATAATGGGAAGGACAATTCAAATATATTTTATATTCTAGAATATTAACTGTCTTATCTGAAATTCTTTAACTGTGAGTTATCGCAGTATCGATAGTGTATTACACCGATCCAGCCAGGTATCATTGCCTTATACTGCGTACTGCTGGTGCTGCCCAAAAAAAAATAAAATCTATTTTATTCTTTATCGATAACGCTGTTAGATACATTTACAATAGGGACAGGTGTTGCAAGGTGGTATCATCAGCTCCAGATGAATGTTCATTCTGGTCATATCTTCCACAGTCCATAACTTTTTTTTTGTATTTGTCCTTATATACAAGTCATTACCCTGGAAAGAATGTTTCCTAACATTTTTTCCATTTTAGCTTGCTTTTTGTATGGTTTTTTTTTGTCAGTCCATAAAAGGGGTGTAATACTCTGACAACATTGTTCACAATCACAAATAATCAGATATGCTATTTGTCAGTGACCAACTGAGAACAGGTTTGAACCCACAACTGCAATACTTTAAATTGAGTGAAATATTTGACACGCTCACAAAAGTTTCTGTATTATTATCGCAGTCATATCAGATCACGTCTGATGGCCACGGTTTCAGGCAGTCACCTAATAGTATGGTATTTGTCAGTGACCAAGTGTCAATTGGTTCAACAAAACACAGCTGGCTGTCTTTAAATTCAGTGAAATATTTGGCACGCGCCTCAAAATTTCTGTTTTACGGCAGTCATATGAGATCACGTCTGATGGCCATGGTTTCAGGCAGTCACCTAATAGTATGGTATTTGTCAGCGACCAAGTGTCATTTGGTTCAACAAAACACCGCTGTCTGACTTTAAATTCAGTGGAATATTTGGCACGCTCCGCAAAATTTCAGTATTATTGCGGCAGTCATATGGGATCACGTCTGATCATTGAAAAAAGTTTCTCTGCTTTCACAATACAGTCATGCGAATAAAATCAAAAAAATATGGCTGTATTCTGCTAACAAGCAAATGGAGCAGTAAAATGGTGTACTCTGGATTTCTTTTTAAGCAAATAATCAGGATTAAGATTAAAAATAAATTAGCCCTGGCCCCTGATATCTGGGGCTAAGTCTACGGATATCTGTAACAGCAGCAGACAGACTGTGCACTGGATCCTCTTGTGCTGTATACACTGCCACAAGCCCTGCCTGCCTTCCTAACTCCTGCTATCACATTCACCACTGAATATATGCACCTGGTCCTCAGAAGGGCCGTTAGTTCAGATTGATATATGTCTTGCTGGAGAATACCTATATCTAACTATAACACCGCCAATTCTGTCCCTAGCTCAGCAGAATCTCTCCCTACTCTGTCTGTTTCCAGGTTTTCCCTTCTTGTTAGAAATATCCGGTCATCAGGGCCTGGACAATGGAATAGTGTCATGAAATTGGCCCAAGCCTTTTTCAGTGTACCCCTGCCTCTGCTGTATCTGGTGTGTGTCTCCCCTGCCTCTCCTCCTTGGTTGGGCAAGGAAGCTTACCCTCTGCCACTAGCGTTGTCTGATGGGAGTTTTTTCAACATATTTTCCAAAAGGCCTTCTGGTATAACACAATTTTAGTAGACCTCTCCGCCTCAGGAAGGAGAGATGCAAAGTTCTCCTTGTAGCCTGAGTCTAGCAGGGTGAATAACCAGTACTCTTTTTTTGTCCAAGATGAATGTAACATGAGGGTGACTGAAAATGGCAGCAGTACATAAAGTTTGCCATATGTGCCAATGTCCAGACAGCCAACTCTTACCTGTCTCCAACATAATGACGACTCTACATATCCTCCTCCATTTCTTCCTCCTCTTTCCCCTCCTCAGCCCATCCACGTAAGAGAGATGGGACGAAGCTTGTGTGGGTACTAGCCAGCTGCTGTTCCTCCTCCTCTTCCTCATTGTTACCCAATCTGCGCTGAGCATATGAGATGAGGCTGGGCTGGGTAGTATCTCCCTGTCTCATGTTTTCCTCAATCTCCACTTGATCCTCATGTAAAGCTTCATGTTTAATTGTCAGCAGTGACTAGTTAAGTATGTGCAGAAGCTAAATCATTGCACTGATGATGGCTTCATCACTGCTCACCATCTTTGTGGAGTCTTGGAGAACCACACAAATGTCAGACATCCATTCCCATTTTTCAGTTGTTATGTGCGGTGGCTGACCAGAATACCGATGGGCATGATGGAGCTGCTATTCCACAACTGGCCTCTTCTGCTCACAAAGCCTTGCCAACATGTGCAGAGTGGAGTTCCAGTACGTAGTAATGTCGCGCAATAGTCAGTGAGCTGGCACTTGCATGCCCTGCTGCAGCACTACCAGAGCGGCAGCAGCTGCAGCTGACTTGCGGAAATGGGCGCTTATCTGGCGTACCTTGACCAGAAGCTTTGTCAAATCTGGGAAGGTTTTCAGAAACCATTGAACTACCAAGTTGAGCATGTGGACCAAGCATGGTACATGTCTTAGCTTGCTAAGTTTCACAGCTGCCACCAGGTTATGGTTATTATCACACACGTGTTATGTGCTTCTCAGAGAAACCCAGCAAGACTGCCACCAAACCAGCAATGGCGCAGCTACAGATGCACTTGGCACAAGCTGCCCAGCTAGGCAAGCCCTTGAGGGCCGGGAATATTCTTCAACCAACTCCCAGTAAATGGAAGGGGGACTTTGGCAGTCCCTTCCCAGGCGCACTGTCGCCGGACAGCTGGTGTCTGTGTTGACGCGGCTGGTGTCAAGTCAAGGACCAGGTGAGTACCTCTGCAAGAACCTCAGGAAGTAAAACCAGAAGAGAAAATGAGAAAACCTCTGAAAAGATAGCAAAATCTAATGCTAGCACCACTCACCACCAAGTATAAAGGGAACTGTAATAAACAGCAAAGGACTGAGCAGGGAGCAGGATTATATAGCTCGCCTAATGATCAGGTTTTGATTACCTCCCAATCATCCCCAGATAGCCACTCCCTGCTAGCTTCAACAGCAGACTGGACAAAATCCCACCAATACTTATTGCCAGACAGAGCAGCATCCTGCGTTGCCTGACAACCGGGGAAGACAGCGTCCCATATTCCCTGGGCAGTAAAATCCTGCATTGTCACACATCCCACAACACCATAACTTGACGCTCAATAAGATTGGGACAGTTTCCCTGCACCCGTGGTAACTCCACCTCCAGGGTCAGGAAAATGGCGGCGCTTGCAACAGGAGTAGCGTAGTTAAGGACCTGCTCCACCATTTCCAGTTGGGAGCACAGAACCACAATTCATAACAACATGAAAATGCCTGGTTGTAGGTTCAGTGGTGAGAGCCACAGATCTGTCCGGTCTGTTATTTCTTTCAATAACTCTGCCATGGTGTGCTGTTTGTCTCCTAGAAAATTAGCTTCAGCAGAGCCTGTTGCTACTTGGCTAAGGCAGTGCTGCAGAGCTTCCAGCTTCCAGCTGATATGTACAACGTGCTCTGAGATGGCACATAGGAGATGGAGGATGAGGAGGAGCAGGAGGGGGCATAGGAACTGATGTAGGAGGTGGAGGAAACCCTGATAAAAGTAGGGCCAGCAATCATCAGCAATGGTAGCACATGTGCCGTGCCACAGTAGGACTCAGCCCCGACCTCCACAATGTTCACGCAGTGTGCCATTAGGGAAATGTAGCATCTCTGTCCACAAGTGCTTGTCCACACGTCAATTGTTAAGTGGACAATCCCAGTAACCGCATTTTTAAGGGCACGGGTGATGTTAATGGACACGTGCTGGTACAAGGCAGGGACACCACACCGGGAGAAATAGTGGCGGCTGGGGACCGAGTACCTTGGGACCAAATTTTTACATCTGTAGCAAGCCAAGTTTTGTTTTTATCTTAAACCTACGAAATTTAACACAAACCAAGTTCTACAATATTTATGACAATAGTAAATTTTTGAGCAACCAAATTTCTACACCTGTGGCAGGTCAATTTTTTTTTCTATTTCAAACCAATGAAAATTCACACAAAGGAGGTTCTACAGTGTCTAAATTGAAAGTAGTCAATTTATGAACAACTACATTTGTACACCTGTATCTGGCCAATTTTGTTTTTTATTTCAAACCAACGAAATTTCATACAAACCAACTTCTACAGTACATATGGCAATAGTCAATTTTTGAACAACCAAATGTGTATACCTGTAGCAGGCCAATTTTGTTTTCACTTCAAACCAACAAAATTTCACACAAAGTAGGTTATATAGTATGTATGACGATAGTCAATTGTTGAAACAAAAATATTTTGTGAACTCTACCAAGCTAAGTGGTTTTTAACATTTTAAACTACTGTAATTTTACACAAAGCACTGTATGGATGTTTGGATGACTAATTGAATCCAGAAAATTTTTTTGAATGTAACAAAAAGCACGTAATACTTTATGGATGACAAATTCAATCCAGAATACTCATAAAGGCTTTGCACAAAGTGCAAATCCAGGAGAAAATTATAAGGAGAGTCATCCAGTCATCCATAGACCCCTGAAAGGCAACAACTGGTGGGCCTCATTCAAATATTTTTAAAGTACAGTTGATGTACTCCCACACTCATGAAGGCTTTGCACAAAGTGAAAACCCAAAAAAATAATAAGGAGGGTAATACAGTAATCCTCTTCAGGTGTCCGTTTCTTCTTCTCCTTTCTTGGGAGGCTGGGGGGACTGCCTCCACCTGCTTCCTGGAGCTGGATTCCCAGATGCCTGGTCTGTAAGTGACCCAGCTTCGGGTAGTGCCGGAGCCCTCGACATGTAGAAATGGGCAACAGCCCCCTTAGTCACTTGCACCATCGCGTGCTCACGCATAGGAGGTGGGGAAACCCAAGGACAGTTCAATCTCTCGGGGATTGTAGCCCTGTCTCGAGCCATGGAGCCGCTCTAAAGCCCGCTCATTTTACAAAAAGGTTCATCCTGCTCCCTTGCTTCTCGGATCACATCCACAGCATACCAGTGTTGTTGCCCCTCCATTTTGAGGAATGTGACCCTGGTTCCAGCTGACAGCTCTTGCATCCTTTGAGGCAAATGTTCTGTCTCTACTGCCTGCTGGTTGAACGAGATATGATGACGGGTCCCAAACTCTTCTATGAACCCCCGCTGATGGTCAAACGTAATAACCTCCCCTCAGGGTGCCAACTGTTGGTACATTGCGGCTAGCAGGTCCACTAGAATGTCTCTAGCCCTGGTCTTTGCTTGCTTCCTTCTCTCTTCTGACCAGCCTAGGCTTCCCAGTCTGCTCACTATTTGCTGGACCCTGGTTCTCCTATCTGCAGTCCGCAAGAACCCCAGCAGTAAAAGCTGCGGCCAGGGAGTGGGGTCTTGGTGGTTCCGGGAAAGCGTCTGGTTCCGAACTAGGCTCCTGCTACCTACACTGTCGCGCCAGCTTGTTCTGGCTCTGATATTCCTCCAGTCACTCCCTCTGGAGTGTTGCAGGATCCTTCCATCTTCATCACCTTGTCGCTACTAAGCACGTTACACTGTATGGATGACTAATTGACTTTAAAAAAAAATTGAATTCTTTTTTGGAGTGTTATATACAGGTGCATCTCAATAAATTAGAATATCATCAAAAAGTTAATTTATTTCAGTTCTTCAAAACAAAAAGTGAAACTCATATATTATATAGAGTCATTACAAACAGAGTGATCTATTTCAAGTGTTTATTTCTGTTAATGTTGATGATTGGCTTACAGCCAATGAAAACACAAAAGTCATTATCTCAGTAAATTAGAATAATTAACAAAAAACACCTGCAAAAGCTTCCTAAGCATTTAAAAAGGTCCTTTAGTCTGTTTCAGTAGGCTCCACAATCATGGGGAAGACTGCTGACTTGACAGATGTCCAGAAGGCAGTCGTTGACACACTCCACAAGGACCCAGAGTTCCAATTTTTATTTGGAAATCAAGGTCCCAGAGTCTGGAGGAAGAGTGGAGAGGCACACAATCCAAGCTGCTTGAGGTCTAGTGTGAAGTTTCCACAATCAGTGATGGTTTGGGGAGCCATGTCCTTTGCTGGTGTTAGGTCCACTGTGTTTTATCAAGACAAAAGTCAGTGCAGTCATCTACCAGGAAATTTTATAGCACTTTATGCTCCCTCTGCCGACAAGCTTTTTGGAGATGGAAATTTCATTCTCCAGCAGGACTTGGCAACTGTCCACAGTGCCAAAAGTGCCAATACCTTGTTTAAAACAACAGTATCACTGTGCTTGATTGGCCAGCAAACTCGCCTGACCTTAACTCCATAGAGAATCTATGGGATATTGTCAAGAGGAAGATGAGAGACACCTGACCCAACAATGCAGACGAGCTGAAGACTGCTATCAAAGCAACCTGGGCTTCCATAACACCTCAGCAGTGCCACAGGCTGATCGCCTCCATGCCACGCCGCATAGATGCAGCAATTGATGCAAAAGGAGCCTCGACCAAGTATTGAGTGCATTTAGTGAACATACATTTCAGTAGGCCAACATTTCAATTTTTAAAAACATTTTTCAAGCTGTTGTTATAAAGTATTCTAATTTACTGAGATAATGACTTTTGTGTTTTCATTGACTGTAAGCCATAATCATCAACATTAACAGAAATAAACACTTGAAATAGATCACTCTGTTTGTAATGACTCAATATAATATATGAGTTTCACTTTTTCTCTTGAAGAACTGAAATAAATTAACTTTTTAATGATATTCTAATTTAGTGAGATGAACCTGTACCACCAAAATTTAATAGAAAGCATGTAATACTCTATGGATGACTAATTGAATACAGAAAAAAATTTGAACTCTTTTTTGGAGAGCTATATACCACCAAAATTTAATAGAAAACATGTAATACTCTATGGATAAGTAATTGCATGCAGAAAAAAATGTGAATGTTTTTTTGGAGGGTTATATCCGAAATTTAAAAGAAAGCATGCAATACTCTATGGATGACATATAGTCAATTTTTTCACACCCCAAAAAAAGAATGTGGTCACTTGCAGCATATAAAGTATATATTTAGCAACAGACTGCAAAGTCCTAAGCCCTGCATGAGGCTGTATTCTGCCACTCTCCCTGCTCCTGTAACTGTCGCTCCCTAGGCTAAATGCAGAATTTATCTACTCAAACAGCAAAGCACAAGAATAGCCCTTAGAAGGACTGATCAGCACCAGTATGAACACTAGAGGACCCTGATTCGTTAAACTGTGCACACACAGGCCTGGACAAGCACGCTCTCCCTCCAATAAAAACTGTCCCTTAGCTGTGCAATGGTGTCACTGTGCTGAGCATGGTGGCGCCTATTCTTTTATAACCCCTGATGATGTAATACAGCCAGCCAATCTCAGTAATGCCACTACTAAGATGGCTATGGCATTACAGTGACTGGCAGGCAATCCTCACATGTATATTGGCTGTTTAACAGGCGCCAAACATGCGGGCTGGGATTTGAGCTTCAAATCCAAGCACTGGCTAATGCTTGCCAAGTGCCGAGCATATCCAAGCACCCAGATATTCGAGTGATATCTGAGTATCATCAAGCACATTCACTCATACCTAATGTTGAAGTCATGTGGATATTACTAAGACTGTGTTTGCACAACTTACACACATCTTTTCTGGGCTACTGGAAAGCTTTGCATTATTGAAATGTATGGCAAATTGACTCCTTGCAAATTAAATTTTTAGGGAAAAATTTGCCGAAGCTGGCAAATTTGAATTTAAAAAGATTCGCTCATCTCCAATTTGAAGCAATACCATGTTATAATGAAATATTTATATTCCGTAATTCATATAATAAATTGATAATGGCTAATAATGCTAAATATAATATCTATGCTCTAAGTTTTGAATAAATTGAAATATTAACATTATTTTCTGTAGCTGTTGATATCAATGTTGCTAAGCAGCTGAGGTCATTTTGATGACTATGTGACATTAAACAATTATTCTGAGTCAGCCGCAACATCAAAATGAAAAGCATTGCAGTTCCCAGACATTGAGAGCATTTCTAAGTAATTTATTCTTATTTAAAGTAGCCATATTCCCATTTCCATGAAACTCACTGCCAAAAACTTGGTGTACTAGAATCTCTGCAGGTGTTCACAGTAGTAAATACACACCAGCTAAAGTCATACTTCTCCACTATTTGAGCTTTTCTACTTTAGAGAAAACACTCTTTAGACAAAGAGTGATGGATTGTTCAATGGTATATTTACCAATCTAGCTTCAAATGGCCATGTTTAGTATAGAGTATTGTCTAAACTGATTAATAAAGTGTAGGCATCATTTCATCATGATATACAGTGGGGAAAATACCGTATTTTTCGGACTATAAGATGCACCTGACCATAAGACATACCTAGGTTTTAGAGGAGGAAAATAGAAAAAAAAAGGTGAAGCAAAAAATGTGGTCATGACGCACTGTTATGGGGGGATCTGCTGCTAACACTGTTATAGGGGTAATTCTCCCAATTCTGTACTAATATCCCCCATCCTAGTATATATGGCCCCTTCATCCTGATATATATGATCCCCATCCTGGTATACATGTCCCCCCCATCCTGGTATACATGGCCCCCCATCCTGGTTTAAATGGCCCCCCTTCCTGGCATACATGGCCCCCCTTCCAGGTTTACATGGCCCTATTTCCTGCTATACATGGCACCTCATTCTGGTATATATGGTCCTCCATTCTGGTATACATGGTTCTCCCATCCTCATTCTGCATTCTGGTATATATGGTCCCCCATCCCTATTCTGGTATATATCGTCACCATTCTGGTATATATGGTCCCCCATCCCCATTCTGGTATACATGGTCCACCATCCTTATTCTGGTACATATGGTCCCCCATCCCCATTCTGGTATATATGGTCCCCCATCCCCATTATAAAATATTTGGTCCCCATTCTGGTATATATGGTCCCCATCCCCATTCTGGGATATATGGTCCTCCATCCTTATTCTGGTATATATGGTCCCCCATCACCATCTTGGTATACATGGCACCCCCCCCATCCTGGTATACATTGAATCCCCATATCCTAATTTATATGGCCCCCATCCTTCTGCACACATAAAAAAATAAACGATCCTACTTACTTTCCCTCTACTCCCTCGCAGCGCGGTATCTGGTTCTGATGCCAGCAGCTGATTTCAGAGTGTAATCAGCGCATGGCGTCACTGCCATGCACCCCCACATGCTGAGGTAAGCTGCTGAAATATTCACTGCTCCACACGTTAGCTGCAGCTGCCGGCTCCTGTCTCTGTGACTCGCTTCTCCGCTGCTGACGCTACCATCTTCCCTCCTATCCACAGCCGGACTATAAGGTATCATATCTTTGGACTATAAGACGCACCCCCCACTTTGATCCAAAATTTTGGAGGAAAAAAGTGCGTCTTAGAGTCGGAAAAATATGGTAAGTATTTCATTCACAGACGATTTTGCAAGTTTTTCCACCAACAAAGAATGGAGAGGTCTGTAATTTTTTACCTTAGGTACATTTCCACTGTGAGAGACAGAGTCTCAAAAAAATCCATAAAATCACATTGTATGATTTTTACATAATTAATTTGCATTTTATTGCATGAAATAAGTATCTGATACAGTAGAAAAACAGAACTTAATATTTGGTACAGAAACTTTTGTTTGCAATTTCAGAGGTCAGAAGTTTCCTGTAGTTCTTGATCAAGTTTGCACCTAGCAGCAGGGATTTTGGCCCATTCCCCATCTTCTCCAGATCTTTCAGGTTTCAGATGTCGCTGGGCAACATTGAGTTTCAGCTCACTCCAAAGATTTTCTATTGGGCTGGAGACTGGCCAGATCACTCCAGGACCTTGAAATGCTTCTTACGGAGACACTTATTAGTTTCCCTTGCTGTGTGTTTGGGGTCATTGTCATGGTGGAAGACTCAGCCAATCTTCAATGTTCTTACTGAAGGAAGGAGGTTGTTGACCAAAATCTCGTGATACATGACCCCATCTATCCTCCCTTCAATATGGTGCAGTTGTTCTGTCCCCTTTGCAGAAAAGCACCCCCTAAGTATGATGTTTCCCTCACCATGCTTCATTGTTGGGACGGTGTTCTCAGGGTTGTACTCATCCTACTTCTTTCTCCAAATACGTAGAGTGAAGTTCATACGAAAAAGTTCTATTTTGGTCTCATCTGACCTCATGACCTTCTCCCATGCCTCCTCTGGATCATCCAAATGGTCATTGGTGAACTTCAAATGGGCCTGGACATGTGTTGGCATGAGTAGAGGAGCCTTGCGTGCCCTGCAGGATTTTAATCCATGACGGCGGAGTGTGTTACTAATGGTAATGTTTGAGACTGTGGTCCCAGTTCTCTTCAGGTCATTTACCAGGTCCTCTCGTGTAATTCCTGGCTGATGCCTGGCCTTTCTCAGAATCATCCTTAGGCTGTGTGCCCACGATGCGTTTTTTAGCGTTTCCGCAGCGGCAAAAATGCTGCATAAACGCTTAAAAAATGCATGGTAGAAGGCCTGCCATGTTCCCCAATGATAATCCGCATGTGCTGTGCACATCCTGCGGAAATTTCTGCTGCGGATTATCATTGCGGAAAAAAACGCAGCACTGACAATTATTTTGCGGAAGTGCTGCGTTTTCGCCACCATTGACTTGCATTAGAACGCATGGATTACGCATCACTTTATATGTAGATGCGCATTCCATGCGTTCTAATGTGCGGATGGTACCCAGGTCTAGAGGAGAGGAGACTCTCCTCCGGACCCGGGTACCATAGAAACTATGAAAAAAAAAGAATAAAATAAAAAATAAATATATACTTACCTTCTTGCGGCCCGCGGTGCGCTCCTCCTTGCATGCCGGCAGTTCGCGATGGACTGAAGGACCTGCGCTGACGTCATAGTCATGTGAAGGGTCATGCGACGCTGACGTCGGCAGGTCCTTCAGTGTACCTCTGCCGGCAAGGGAGAACGGAGGGAAGCAAGACTGCGGGGGCCATCAGAGGGTAAGAATAGATTTATTTTTTTATTTTTTACCATTCTTTCGGTCACAGTATATAATTGACAGTCATCTTGTGTTTCTTCAATTTTCTAATAATTGTGCCAACAGTTGTTGCCTTCTCACCAATCTGCTTGCCTATCGTCTTTTAGCCCATCCTAGCCTTGTGCAGATCTACAATTTTGTCCTTAGACAGCTCTTTGTCTTGGTCATGGTGGAGAGGTTGAAGTGTGATTGATTGAGTGGGTGGACAGGTATCTTTTATACAGATAACGAGTTCAAACAGGTGCAATTAACAAAGGTAATGAATGCAAACTAGGAGAGCTTCTTAAAGAAAAACTAACAGGTTTGTGAGAGCCAGAATACTTGTTGGTTGGTAGGTGATCAAATACACTGATCAAAAAAATAAAGAGAACACTCAAATAACACATCCTAGATCTGAATGAATGAAATATTCTCATTGAATACTTTGTTCTGTACAAAGTTGAATGTGCTGACAACAAAATCACACAAAAATCATCAATGGAAATCACATTTATTAACCAATGGAGGCCTGGATTTGGAGTCACCCCCAAAATTAAAGTGGAAAAACATACTACAGGCTGATCCAACTTTGATGTAATGTCCTTACAACAAGTCAAAATGAGGTTCAGTATTGTGTGTGGCCTCCACGTGCCTGTATGACCTCCCTACAAACACCTGGGCATGCTCCTGATGAGGTTGCGGATGGTCTCCCGTGGGATCTCCTCCCAGACCTGGACTAAAGCATATGCCAACTCCTGGACAGTCTGTGGTGCAACGTGACATTGGTGGATGGAGCGAGACATGATGTCCCAGATGTGCTCAATCGGATTCAGGTCTGGGGAACGGGCGGGCCAGTCCATAGCTTCAATGCCTTCATCTTGCAGGAACTGCTGACACACTCCAGCCACATGAGGTCTGGCATTGTCCTGCATTAGGAGGAACCCAGGGCCAACCGCACCAGCATATGGTCTCACAAGGTGTCTGAGGTACCTAATGGCAGTCAGGCTACCTCAGGCGAGCACATGGAGGGCTGTGCGGCCCTCCAAAGAAATGCCACCCCACACCATTGTAGCACCCTGAGGATTCGGCTGCTACAGGGGTATTGCACCTCAACCCAGAGGTGTGATATTCCACTCCCGGGTAAGGAAGGAGTGTGGAACTGAGCTCAGATAGACTGCATGCACTACACACATCCCACTTCAGAGGAGCAGGCCGACGGTACTCCCACTTAGAAATGTGCAGGTACAACCGAGCCTGTTCCTGGCTGGAGTGGGAGGGGGGTGGTACATCCCATGTAGTGTAGGGGCAGATAGGGGGAGCAGTCTGGGTAGTGATAGGAGCTCATTGGGTGCTGGTCACCTGAGCTCACACATAGAGGGATATATAAGGAGGGCACCAGCTTAGATCAGGGTCAGACGCTGAGAACAAGTCAGTTGGAGAGGAGAGAGAAGGAAACAGCAGCCCTGGAGAGAGAGAGAGTGGAGCAGAGAAAGACCCAGAGGGGGAAGACTGAAGGGACCCAAGAACCCAAATTAGAGCACCGGGTGAGGAGTCAGCAAGAGGGTACCGGAACCCAAGCTGGTGGGGGCAAAGACATTCCCCAGCCAGAGACCGGAGACCGTGGGCAGTGTCTGTCACGGTCACCCACCACATTCACCCCGAAGGCACACCACATGAAGGGTCAGGGAACCCAGGGCCAAGGGTGTCCCAAAAGAAGGCCCGAGGGAGCTGGACCTAGGTGAATCACTGGTGGGGACGGCTGAAGAAAGGACAGAGGGAGAGCTCAGGGCCACGCTCTGGACTTGTTTGGGGGTTGGCCGGATCCAGGACCTGGTGGACGCAGCACGGCTCGGGTGGTCACTAGCAGCTGGAGTGACCAGTACAACATCAGCAGTAAGTAAACACCCTTAACTGCACAACCCGAGTCTGTCTTCATTGCCGGCTGCATCGCACCACCACAACCCCCATCCTCTGCGCCTGTCCCCTCTGAGGCTATACCCCTCCCGTTGGGGGTTATCTCACCAAGCTGCGCACCCACCATCAGCCTCAGCGGACCCTGCAGCAGCGGCGGCCACAGTGACCGCATCACAACGGGTGGCGTAGTCGACACAAAAGAACTTTAGTAACATCAGTAAGGACTGCCACATAACACTTAGCTTGACGCCCTGGGCACGGGACCGGGTCACAGCCGCTCGGAGACTACAACCCCCCATCTGATCCGGTGCCGGGTATTCCCCTCAAAAAGGAATATGTCCCAGGGGGCGCGTCAACTTTGGCGTAGTCGGCAGGATTACGTGCCCGCAACACCCGGGTACTGCGTGCCTGAAGAAAAGTGCAAGTTTACCTCAGAAAGAAGTCTCCCGCCGGTTCCGGAGGGTCCATGCCATCGGACTCCATCACCAGTCGTTTCCCGCCGATTGTCCGCCATTTCCAACTTGTTCCCGCCATCTGCAGAGTTTCCCGCCACTGGGCGACGCTTCCCGCCAAAACCGCAGATTTCCCGCCTTGGAAGAGCAGCGGACGCCATTATGGGCGTGCCAAAGGAGGGCAAGAGGC
The DNA here is from genome assembly GCF_046119375.1 of Phyllobates terribilis. Taxonomy (NCBI): domain Eukaryota; kingdom Metazoa; phylum Chordata; class Amphibia; order Anura; family Dendrobatidae; genus Phyllobates; species Phyllobates terribilis. The sequence goes on along the minus strand of NW_027362761.1, from coordinate 402,411,491 downwards.
CACATCCCATCGTGGGCCGGGACAGAAAATGGCGCCAAAAGTGGAAACCGCCCCCACCAACGGAGACTGTGATGCTGGAGGTGTCTGTCAGCGTGAAAGAACTCCCCCTGGAGCTGACAGTCACCGAGTTGCCCCGGGACCGCCCTCGAAGTGGGAGGAGACGAAAGAGAAGAGAAAAGATGGGTGCCGCTTGGAGCAGTCTGGAGCGAACGCACCCGGAGGCAGGAAGCCTGGAGAAGAGTAGCAGAGAAGCTCACCCGGAGATGTCCAGAGAGCAGAGCAGCACCGGCCCGCTGGCCAGGAGCCTGCTGGAAGAAGAGCAGAGCAGCACCGACCCGTTGGTCAGGAGCCTGCTGGACACCACGACCCCACTAGGACTAGTGGAGGTCCTTGCACAGCTCCCCCGAGACCGGGAGTGTGCGCAGACTGCCCTGGAGGGCCTCGCACGGAGGATGGCCCGGGTACAGCGCGAGATATTGGCGGAATGGAGCCGGGAGATGGCCCAGCAAGCTGAAACCAAGACGCAAGCTGAAACCAAGACCCGGAGCACGCCAGCCGAGATGAGGAAGGAGACCGCCTCTGAGGATGGCGCGGGAGGACCCAAGGCCGGAGACGGCGCCGAGGAGGGAGCCGAACGCATGGAGGCAGGTAAAGGGGACGCCTATACCCCAAGCCGTGACACCGCTCACCTGCCCCAGCTCCCCGTCGCAGAGCCCGAAAGTCCCCCTGCTGTGCCCGTAGCCGCCAGGTCACCGCCATGGACTAGGCCCCAACCGGAAGCCGCCGCCGCGACCCCTGTGATGTCACGCGCCCCGACCCGGAGCGTGACAAAGCAGGAAGTACCACCAGCCTGGTCGCAAGGCCTAGTACCCCCGGGCGCCGCACCACCAACAGCGCCCCCTACCTCCGCGGAGCCTCCGGCCTGGCCGCAAGGCCAGGTAGCCCAGGGCGCCGCCGTATTAACGGTGCCCTTCACCTTCCAGGTGCCCCAGGCCTGGCCGCAAGGCCTGGGCAACCCGGGCGCCACCACCACCGCGCCCGCGCCCGTAAAACCAAGGGTGCCACACCTGGGGAAGGACTTGTTCAGCCAGCTCACATGGCCGGACGGGTCTGAAGTTACCACCAGCTATAAGCAAAGAGCAGGAGGAAGACGCCGTTGAGTGCGGCAGAGCAGGAGCTGTAAATAGTTACCCCATGGGGGTATAAAGAAACTGAAACTGTTGCTGCTAAAATAAGTCCCCGTTGGGACCAGTGAACTGTTTACCCGTTAACCCCTTCATCCTACAGGCTGAGGACTGTGAGCAGCCATCCCTTTCCCTTTACTTGGCCGGGGACTGAGAACGGCCAAATTCCCCTGTATATAGTTGCGCTTCCTAAAGCGCCCCCTACCGGTTTTATAAGAAAACCAGATTTTTCTAAGAGACTGTCGCACTTTTCCCGGACACACGTTGCACAGTGTCCGGAGGAGGAACCAGAGACAAGAGAAGTCTACGAGAAAGTTTTATCTGATAAGATATGTTATATATATAATGTCTTATATGTTTTATATGTTTATATGAAAAATTTGTATGTTTTGGTGTTTTATGTCTTACAGCCCGAGGACGTGCTGTGATTTACCAGGGGGGAATGTAGCACCCTGAGGATTCGGCTGCTACAGGGGTATTGCACCTCAACCCAGAGGTGTGATATTCCACTCCCGGGTAAGGAAGGAGTGTGGAACTGAGCTCAGATAGACTGCATGCACTACACACATCCCACTTCAGAGGAGCAGGCCGACGGTACTCCCACTTAGAAATGTGCAGGTACAACCGAGCCTGTTCCTGGCTGGAGTGGGAGGGGGGTGGTACATCCCATGTAGTGTAGGGGCAGATAGGGGGAGCAGTCTGGGTAGTGATAGGAGCTCATTGGGTGCTGGTCACCTGAGCTCACACATAGAGGGATATATAAGGAGGGCACCAGCTTAGATCAGGGTCAGACGCTGAGAACAAGTCAGTTGGAGAGGAGAGAGAAGGAAACAGCAGCCCTGGAGAGAGAGAGAGTGGAGCAGAGAAAGACCCAGAGGGGGAAGACTGAAGGGACCCAAGAACCCAAATTAGAGCACCGGGTGAGGAGTCAGCAAGAGGGTACCGGAACCCAAGCTGGTGGGGGCAAAGACATTCCCCAGCCAGAGACCGGAGACCGTGGGCAGTGTCTGTCACGGTCACCCACCACATTCACCCCGAAGGCACACCACATGAAGGGTCAGGGAACCCAGGGCCAAGGGTGTCCCAAAAGAAGGCCCGAGGGAGCTGGACCTAGGTGAATCACTGGTGGGGACGGCTGAAGAAAGGACAGAGGGAGAGCTCAGGGCCACGCTCTGGACTTGTTTGGGGGTTGGCCGGATCCAGGACCTGGTGGACGCAGCACGGCTCGGGTGGTCACTAGCAGCTGGAGTGACCAGTACAACATCAGCAGTAAGTAAACACCCTTAACTGCACAACCCGAGTCTGTCTTCATTGCCGGCTGCATCGCACCACCACAACCCCCATCCTCTGCGCCTGTCCCCTCTGAGGCTATACCCCTCCCGTTGGGGGTTATCTCACCAAGCTGCGCACCCACCATCAGCCTCAGCGGACCCTGCAGCAGCGGCGGCCACAGTGACCGCATCACAACGGGTGGCGTAGTCGACACAAAAGAACTTTAGTAACATCAGTAAGGACTGCCACATAACACTTAGCTTGACGCCCTGGGCACGGGACCGGGTCACAGCCGCTCGGAGACTACAACCCCCCATCTGATCCGGTGCCGGGTATTCCCCTCAAAAAGGAATATGTCCCAGGGGGCGCGTCACCATTACTGACCCACTGCCAAACCGGTCATGCTGCGGTCAACAAGGATGTTGCAGGCAGCAGATCGCTCTCCACGGTGTCTCCAGACTCTGTCATGTCTGTCACATGTGCTCAGTGTGAACCTGCTTTCATCTGTGAAGAGCACAGGGCGCCAGTGGTGACTTTGCCAATCCTGGTGTTCTGTGGCAAATGCCAAGCATCCTGCACGGTGTTGAGCTGTGAGCACAACCCCCATCTGTGGATATTGGGCCCTCATACCACCCTCATGGAGTCGGTTTCTAACCGTTTGTGCACATGCACATTTGTGGCCTGCTGGAGGTCATTTTTCAGGGTTCTGGCAGAGCTCCTCCTGTTCCTCCTTGCACAAAGGAGAAGGTAATGGTCCTGCTGCTGGGTTGTTGCCCTCCTATGGCTCCTTCCACTTCTCCTGGCATCTGCTCCATGCTTTGGACACTGTATCTGACAAACACAGCTACCCTTCTTGCCACAGCTCGCACTGATGTGCCATCCTGGATGAACTGCACTACCTGAGCAGCTCCTGTGGGTTGTACTGTAGACACCTCCTCATGCTACTGTACCTCTAGGGGTGAGAGAAATGTCAAACTGAAAAAGTGACCAAAACAACAGCTAAAAAGGATGAGAACATAGAAATGGTCTGTGGTCACCACCTGCAGAACCACTCCTTTATAGGGGGTATCTTGCTAATTGCCTATCATTTCTACCAGTTGTCTGTTCCATTTGCACAACAGCAGGAGAAATTGATTCACAATCAGTGTTGCTTCATAACTGGACAGGTAGATTTCACAGAAATGTTATTGACTTGGAGTTACATTGTGACGTTTAAGTGTTCCCTTTATTTTTTTGAGCAGTGTACTTATTTAATGCAATAAAGTGCAATTTAATTATTTAAAAATCATGCAATGTGATTTTCTGGTTTTTATTTTTAGATTCTGTCTATCACAGTTGAAGTGTACCTATGCTAAGAATTACAGACCTCTTCATTCTTTGTAGGTGGGAGAACTTGCAAAATTGGCACTGTATCAAATAATTATTTTCCCCACTGTACATCTATGGTTTCAAGTGAGTGAAAAAGCTAGGTATTTGGGAAGAAGAGCTCTTAAAGCCCTCATACACATTAGAACTATCATTGGTCCAACAGTTTTCTGACTCCCCCATAAACTGGAATATTCAGCTAATTAAAGTATTCTTGTGTTCACTTTGAGAGAGCCACTGCCAGACTCCCCTCCAAAGGTATAATTTAGTGCAGAAATAAAGGATCAGATATTGGAATTCCAACAGCCGGATCCTTGTCTACCCTGAGATTATTTGTCAGAAGAGAGTTTGGAGGCCCACATACATATCAGAATGATGGCTGGCTGATCTTGTCGATATCAGTGAGTTTGGACAACATTAGTCTAATGTGTATGGGGGCAAATCATTGCATTCTATATACAGCAGGTGAAATAATTGGATAACAGATTGAATCTGTAATCCAGACTAGAATGAATAAGAGCAACAGTAAGAGTTTTTGAAGTTTCAAAGGTGAGAAAGGGTTGAATTCTGGGAATGTTTTTAAGGTGCAGGTGACATGAGTGAGTGATTGGATAAAGAGAATGAAGTAAAGATCTGAGTCAAATATGTCCCTAAGACTGAGAGCTGGAGTTATGATTGAACCACCAAAGAAAATTGCAATATCGGGTATAGGTAAGTTAGTAGAGAGAGGGAATATGAGAAATTCAGTTTTGGAGAGATTCATTTTCAGATAGAGGTAGGACATGATGTTAAAGAGAGGAGACAGACAACCCCTGGCATTTTGTGTTAAGGTGGGTGTTATGTCAGTAGAAGATATATATAAATTGTGTTAGGACAGCCCTGGCACCCATGCATGAGTCCCCTTCCTCCTTACAGCAGGGACATCAGAGAGTTCACTTACCCGCCCACGCTCCTGCGGCTTCTGTTTCCTTCCAGGACCTGTGCATGACATGCAGGTCTCCTGGGAGTATGCTTAGGTCGTGTGCACTCCCAGCATCTTAAAGGTGCAGCGCACGTGCTTCTGTAAAATCTCCCCAGCCAATAGCTGGGAGACGAATGTTATTTAAGGCACCCTCCCCTATTGGGATGTGCCTTAACAACTTTAGTAATCAGTGTGTTTTCTGATACGTAGTTGTAAGGTCCCTGTACCTGTGCTCCCTGAACCTAATCCTGTCCATCCTGCCTGCTCTGTCTGAACCTGATCCTGTCTGTCCTGCCTGCACCTGATCCTTCATGCCTTGTCTGAACTTGATCCTGTCCGCCCCAAAGTAACCTGTTCCTCAACCCGTCCTGCCTCTATCAAGTCCAGAACCTGATCCATCTTGTGCACACCTGTAGCGCTATATCTTCACTTGTCCCATCTGAACCTACACCTGTGATCCTGCACCTGAGTCTGCCCTGTGTTCCTGAACTAGTTCTCTTTTACCAGCCACATGTCCATCTGTTAACCAGTTCCTGGCCAGTCCTGCTTCCCTGCCCCTTATGGGGGCCAACTGCGACAGCTTCAGGGTCTGTCCTGGAGTAGCACTTAGCGTCCACCTGGGTTCAAGTCTAACAACACCATCAGGAGCTCTACTGATGAACCAGGTGGTCGCTTAGCTACTGTCATGCACAGTGTGCAAAACACTAAGTGCAACACGAAGGGATGAGGGCAGGATAACCCAAACGCTAGGGAAAGGGGGAGTGGAGACACCTAGGCAGATCTAATATCCCCCTACTTGTCCTACCATCCCTATATAGGTTCTGCACCTAAGGAATTATCTCACAATGAACCGACCCCACCCTCAGTTTTACACCATGTACAATCTGAGTCAAAGCTTTCTGTGCAAGATGGGAATGGGCTTAGCTAAAGTACAGCAAGCAAGACCATGAGTTCTCACAAACTCGGCATCAACCATGCTGACTCCAGCTCCACTGTCAACAAACACAGAAATTTTCTTGGTTTTGCTCTGCAGCACCACCTCTGCTGTCAGGACAAACCAGGAACTACAGGTTGACGATAAATGCACCACTTGCTTATCCAACTCCAGACTACCAAGGGTTAATCGAGTTTCCTTTTGCTAAGTAATCGAAGTACAGGCCCCAATAAAATGTCCCTTTTTTCCACAAAAAAACACACGCCCTTCTTTTTATGGATCTCTCGGGAAATGTACGATGCAGAGGCACCCCCTAACTGCATGGTTTCTTCCACCTCCCCCCATTCTGGTTCACCGCCAGGCCGCACCCCCAGCAAAGTAGCATTACCCTGAAAAAAAGGCTCCGGAGAAGGTGGTCTCAACCACCCATCCTGAAGGCATCTATCAACAGGTATAGCCAATGCCATGGCAGCCTCCAAGGACTCTTGGGTTTTATACACTGCCAAAGCATCTTTCAACTTTTCAGTAAGGCCCTGACAAAATTGGCATCTAAGAGCTTGGTCATTCCATTTTGTATCAGTTGCCCATCTGCGGAATTCGGTGCTGTATGTCTCCACCGACTGATTCCTCAGATGAAGGCGACGCAACCTGGACTCAGCCAAGGAGATTCGGTCAGCGTCATCATAAATGAGGGCTAGAGCCCCGAAAAAACCCTCCACAGACTGGAGACATATCGAACTCTGTGGCAAAGAGAAAACCCAGGATTGAGGATCCCCTTGCAGCAGTGAGATCACAATTCGCACTCATTGCTCCTCATCTCTGGAGGAGTAAGGACGAAGTTTAAAATACAGTTTTCAAGCTTCCATGAATACAAAAAAATTGTCCCTACTTCCTGAAAACCTGTCTGGGAGGGCAACCTTGGGTTTAAGCTGGACCGGCCTAGCTGCAGAGACCCCCAACATTAGGGACCTGCAGCCGCTGTTGCTGCTACTGAAACTCATAGTGGAGGTCAGTCACTTCCAGAGACAGCCTGTGCAGCTGCTCTGACAGCTCAGCAATGGGATCCATGAATCAAGAAAAAAAAGCCACACAAAAAAAAAAAACACGTGTCAGTTTTTTTTTTTTCGTATTTTTCTATATACGCACGGCCGGTGATAGTCATGCACAGTAGGGGAAAGACTAAATGCAACAGGAAGGGAAGAGGGGAGGGTATCCCAAATGCTAGGGAAAGGGGGAGTGGAGACCCCTAGGCAGATCTTATATCACCCTACCTGTCCTACCGTCCCTATATAGGTTCTGCCCTATCACCGAACAGGAAACCTAATCCCTGTATATCCCTAGAGCTAGGCCCTAGATAGGGAGGTGGGGGGTGAGCACTGGTCAGTCCCCACTATAACTAAAGAAAACAAGGGAGACAAATAAAGGGGGGAAAACTTAGCTTGAGCAGACACCAGAGAGATAACACTAAACGTCCCCCAAGGGCACCAGAGAGGAAGCTAGCCGACTGCTATTGCTCTAAACCTTCACAAGGGAAAATAAGAATATTACCGGCGACTCCCTGAAGCAGACTGAGAGTTTATAACAACCAGACCAGGGTGTGTCAGAGCAGAAGGGAGGTTGCTGCTGGGTCCAAAAGTAAGAAGGATTAAGAAGGCGTCTGCAATGCCAAATGCAGTGACCTTCCGCAGCCAGATCCAGAGAGACAGTTACATCTGACACACCCCTCCAGGCTCTCTTCGGACAATAGCACAGTGGTTCAAAAACCATGTGCATAACAAATTGGATGTCATCAGCATATAGATGGTACTGGAAACCAAATATGCTGATGGTTTGTCCAATAGAGGAAGTGTATAAAGAGAAGAGGAGGAGGCCTAGGACAGAACCTCGAAAAACCTCAACAGTAAGGGGAATAAGAGAGGAAGAAGAGATAATAATAAATGATACAGTGAAGGTGCCATCTGAGAGGTAGGAAGAGTAGGAAGAGAGCAGTTTCTTTGAGGCCTTGAAAGTGAAGCATAGTGAGTAGGAGCTGGTGATCCACAGTGTCAAATGCAGAATAGAGATCCAGAAGGAACAGCAGGGAGTATTGACCATTACATTTAGCTGTTATTAGATCATTAGTAGTGATGAACGAGCACTAAAGTGCTCGGGTGCTCGTTGCTCGGATCGAGCAAATCATAATGCTTGGGTGCTCGACCCGAGCAACGAGTCCAATGTAAGTCAATTGGAAACTCAACAATTTTTCCTGTGACTCCCTTGGAGGTCTGGAGGGGACCTATAAATTGGCTAAATCGATGGAAACAGTGCTAAAATGATATTGGGGCAGCATGAGGAAGACCCCTGGAAGCATCTTTGACTCCCAGGTCACTGCTGTGAACAATTTTGTCAGAGTATTATGCCACTTTTACGGACTCACAATAAAATTTACAAAAACAAAGCCAAAATGGATTTTCCTGGAAAACATTCTAAGGAACATTTTTTCCAGGGTAATAACTTGCATGTAAGGAAAAATAAATATCCAAAAACAAAAATGCTTCTCCACACCATGAGCTACAGTACAGACCAAAAGTTTGGACACACCTTCTTATTTAAAGATTTTTCTGTATTTTCATGAGTATGAAAGTTGTAAATTCACACTGAAGGCATCAAAACTATGAATTAACACATGTGAAATTATATACTTAACAAAAAAGTGTGAAACAACTGAAAATATATCTTATATCCTAGGTTCTTCAAAGTAGCCACCATTTGCTTTGATGACTTCTTTGCACACTCTTGGCATTCTCTTGATGAGCTTCAAGAGGAAGTCACCGGAAATGGTCTTCCAACAATCTTGAAGGAGTTCCCACAGATGCTTAGCACTTGTTGACCCTTTTGCCTTCACTCTGCGGTCCAGCTCACCCCAAACCATCTCGATTGGGTTCAGGTCTGGTGACTGTGGAGGCCAGGTCGTCTGGCGTAGTACCCCATCACTCTCTTTCTTGGTCAAATAGACCTTACATAGCCTGGAGGTGAGTTTGGGGTCATTGTCCTGTTGAAAAATAAATGATATTTGAACAAAACGCAAACTTGATGGAATAGCATGCCGCTGCAAGATGCTGTGGTAGCCATGCTGGTTCAGTATGCCTTCAATTTTGAATAAATCCCCAACAGTGTCACCAGCAAAGCACTCACACACCACCACACCTCTTCCTCCATGCTTCACGGTGGGAACCAGGCATGTAGAGTCCATCCGTTCACCTTTTCTGCGTCGCACAAAGACACGGTGGTTGGAACTAAAGATCTCAAATTTGGACTCATCAGACCAAAGCTCAGATTTCCACTGGTCTAATGTCCATTCCTTGTGTTCTTTAGCCCAAACAAGTCTCTTCTGCTTGTTGCCTGTCCTTAGCAGTGGTTTCCTAGCAGCTATTCTACCATGAAGGCCTGCTGCACAAAGTCTCCTCTTAACTAGTGTTGAGCCACCCCCGTAGTGTTTGAGTTCGGTTCGGTTCGTCGAACACCCGTGTGTTCGCCGAACTGTTCGTCGAACTGTTCATCGAACACCTTCGAACACCGTTAAAACCAATGGCAGGCAAACAAAAACACATAGAAACACATAGAAAACACCTTCAAAGGTGTCCAAAAGCTGACAAACTGCTCAGAAGACACAACTAACACATGGAAAAGTGACAAGTACATATAGTCATGAGAAAAGAAAAGAGGTGGAGGAGTAAAAGGAGGGGGAGACACAGATATAGGCATGTCATGCCCTTCTAAAATCCAAAAAGTGAGAAGCCGACACGTTCAGTCCGCTCCTGCCCGTGCCACCTCCGTGTCGCCGGGTTTGTGCCAGAGCCGCGGTGAACCCTGACGGCCAGCCCCCCTCTCCCAATACTGGTGCCTGTCCGCTGGTGGGTCGAGCGAGCCCCCCTGTGGTGGAGGCAGCTCTAAGTTTTTTAATTTAAATTGTCTCTCTAATTTGAATGAATACACTTTAAATCCATTTACAAGGATCTATTGGAGGGCAAGTCTCATGCCAGCAGCCGCGTAATTCCAGCTCCAGTAGCGTCCACTAAAGCTGCTGCAGTTAAAAAGCTTTTATAAGGATCGAGCTCGACTGTCCACCGCAAGGCATCCTACTACCAGTCCCAGCCCCTATGCCTTGGGGTGCCTCCTGATGCTCTTCACTGAGTATCCCGTGGTCCCGAAGCATTTCCTTTGAAAAAATTAAGTGTCCAAACTACAGGTGGTGTAGCTTGCTTAACAGCCGGGATAATCCGCTGACTAGCAGACACTGCTACTAGGCACAAAGTATTTCCTGGGCTAGATGCATTTAAAAATTTGTAAGTAGATACTCTCGTTGGATGCTGAGAAAGCATTCCATAGAGTCTCCTGGCACGCCATATATGATTCTCTTAAAAAGCTTGGGGTAGGGGTCTAGGGGACCCTTTTATAGCCAAAATCACGGCCCTGTATCACAATACGTCACCTAGGCTGAAGATAAATGGAACTGTAGCACCCTGAGGGCTCGGTTGCTACAGACGTATTGCACCTCACCCAGAGGTGTGATATCTCACTCTCAGGTAAGGATGGAGTGTGGATCAGGACCCGACACCTGCATGCATTACAGCACATTGCCGTGGGGCAGGGCGACCAATATGCCCCTGAGATGGGCACGACAGTCCCTGTCCCTGGCTGGAGTGGGGGGAGGTAACACTGAGGAAGGGGAACCCTGTAGTGCAGGAGCAGGGAGGAAGCAGTTCCTGGGTGCATTGAGAAGGGAGTATAAAAGGTGGGCACCATCTTAGTTCAGTGCAGAGAAGTCTGAGCAGAAGTGGCAGGGAGCAGGGGCTCTGCATGAGCTCTGCTCCGGAGGCGGGCCTAGTAACAGAGGCCCAGGCCTGCAAGAGGGAGAAGGAAGGAAGAGGAGCGGAGAAGGCTCCAGGAACGAGGAATGAAGGGATCCCAGGGGTGCGGACGGGCGAGTCGCCACCGCACGCCCGAATCCACCTGCGTGGAGGGGTCAGGCCAAAGGGGGAGACCGGTCCCCGAACTAGTGGAGGCAGGAAACGACCCTCAGCTAGAAACCGGAGGCTCTGACATTTTATGTGGCGCAGCCCCTCGCTACACCCGCTAGGAAGGCACCACATAGGGTCAGGGAAACTGACGCCAAGTTTACCAAGAGGAGGCCCGAGGCAGCCGGACAGAAGTGTTGGTAAGAAAGGCCAGACAAAGGACACACAAAGGGGGTCCTGTGAAGCGCTCCAAAGTTATCTGGGAGTTGTCTGAGCCCCTCACCTGGTGAGCACAGTACGACGTGGGCAGCCGTTACCTGCAGACGTGGTCTGGATAATAAGAACTGTGAGTAAAGGCCCTGAACTGCATCACTGACTCCGTGTCGTTACTGCTGCTGCCCTGCACCATCACCCCCATCCTCCGCATACACTGCCCTGAGGCTATACTCCTCCCGTGGGGAGTTATGCTACGCTCTGCTGCACCCACAACACCAGCCTCAGCGGTCTGCCCTGTAGCGGCGGTTCACTCTGACCGCAATCCACGGATGGCGTAGTCGGACATTTAAACATCAAAACCACATAAATAGTTCCGCCACTGGTTTGACCACCCTGAGCCACGGAACCGGGTCGCCGCCACGAAGACTACAACCACCAGCATCCACCAAAAAGGGTCCGGCTCCGGGTGTCCCAAGGCCCAGGGGGTGCGTCAGAACATTTTCATCACCTTTCACAATCACCAATGGGACAAGGCAGGGATGTCCTCTGTCCCCTCTCTTATACATCCTAGTGACGGAGCACCTGCTCTCATCAATTCGCCATAACCCCAATATTAGGTGGATTGAAGTGGGAGGCACCGAGTACAAGTGCTCTGCATTTGCTGATGATGTCCTAGTATATATCACTCAATCACATATATCCATCCATGCTGTTATGGCTGAAATAGATCACTTTGTTACATGGTCAAATTTTAAAATCAATGCAGCGAAGTCTGAGGCCCTCGATGTCTCCCTCCCCAAATCCATATAGGATTCCATCCAGTCCAACTTTCCCTTTGCCTGGCCCTCACAGGGTATCAAATACTTAGGAATTCCTATTCATAGAGACCTCTCCCATCTATGTTATCTTAATTTTGGGCCCTTTATTGAACAACTCCATACAGACCACGGTTGGCAAGTTAGAACTGTAAGATTCACTACGTGAACCACTGGTGTTTTGTGGAAAAGCACATGTACACTGCATTCCAAATTATTATGCAAAAAGTGTTTAGGAGTGATAAGGGAAGAATTTGTTTGTTTTTCAGTTAAACTCATTGATGGTGATGTGTGTCAGGGCTCTTTATATCACTGTAAGCAATTGCAGACACCTGTGCTAATTAGTTTGGCAGGTGTGTCCAATGAAAGGCAAGACTACTTAAGAAGGCTCTCTCACATTATTAAGCAGCCTACATTTTCTGCCAAAATGGGAAAGAAAAAGGATGTGTCGGCTGCTGAGAAGCAACAAATTGTGGAGTGTTTAGGTCAAGGCATGACTACAATCAACATTGTGCGATGATCAGGATGAAGTGTCTTGGCAATCAAGAAGTATGTAGCTGATTCACAGTACACACGTGTGCGTGCTGATAAGGGCAAATTGAGGACTCTTTCCTACTGGCAATTACGTCAGGTTGAAAGAGCAGCGGCAAAAAAGCCTTGTCATAGCAGCAGACAAGTTTTTGAAGCTGCTTGTGCCTCCAACGTCCCCCGAACAACAAGATGCAGGGTCCTTCAGAGGTTTGCAGCTGTGCATACGCCATCCTGTCGACCTCCTCTATCCACTTCACACAAGCAGAAACGGCTCCAGTGGGCCAAACATTACATGAAGACTGATTTCAAAACTGTTTTGTTCACGGATGAGTGCCGTGCAGCGCTCGATGGTCCAGATGGATGGAGTGGAGGATGGCTGGTTGATGGACACCCCACGCAAACACGGCTACAGTGCCAACAAGGAGGAGGTGGAGTAATGTTTTGGGCTGGAATCATGGGGAGAGAGATTGTCGGCCCCTTTAGGATCCCTGAAGGCGCTAAAGATGAACTCCATAATGTATGTGGATTTTCTCAAACAGCACTTCCTGCCATGGTTCAAGAAGAAGAACCGTGTATTTCACAGCAAGATCATTTTTCTGCATGATAATGCACCATCTCATGCTGCACATAAAACATCTGCATCTCTGGCTGATATGGGCATAAAAGGGGACAAACTTATGGTGTGACCCCCATGCTCCCCTGACCTGTACCCCATTCAGAACCTTTGGAGCATCATTAAAAGGAGTGTCTATGATGGCGGGAGGCAGTTCACATCTAAGCAACAGCTCTGGGAGGGTATTCTGTCCTCATGCAAAACAATTGAAGCAGAAACCATACAAAACCTGACAAATTCAATGGACGAGAGAGTTCAGAAGCTCCTTTCGAACAAGGGGTCCTATGTGAAAATGTAACATCACCTAGAATAAAGTTTTGAGTTGAAAACTGTTTGATTTCAGTTTCTAACAACCTGCTAATGCTTATAATTTCAAAAATGACAATTTTTTTGGTCTTTATTAAAATGAAAAGGTTGATCGAAAAGTTTGGGGGATCTAAGAGTGTGGCAACCCAGTAGTCATGATTACTTAGAATTCTGACAATATGAGGGTCATGCTGCAGGTAGTGCAGCAAGAAGGCACTTATGTGTCTTGCGCATCTCGGAGCCCCAAAATTATTTTCCGGGCTAGATGCAGCTAAAAATTATTATTAATTTTAAATCTGGTGAAGCTTTAGTATAGATGGCCTAATAGGATCAGTGCTGCACACTGCTGCAAAGCCCAAATTATTTTCCAGTCAAGATACAGATAAACATGATTAGTAATTTTAAATCTGGTGGAGCTTATTATAGATGGCCTAATAGAATCAGTGCTGCACACTGCTGCAAAGCCCAAATTATTTTCCAGCCAAGATACAGATAAACATGATTAGTAATTTGAAAGCTTAAAACGGTTGCTAGGGTGATTTTAACCAATCATCAAGCTTTTACTCTCCCCAGGATGACACAGGGGTAGAAAAGTCGTTTCGGATCCATGATTTGTTCATCTTTATGAACGTGAGTCTGTCTACATTATCAGTGGAGAGCCGCGTGCGCTTATCTGTCAGCACACCACCAGCAGCGCTGAACACACGTTCAGACAGAACGCTGGCTGCGGGGCATGACAAGATCTCCAAGGCGTAAGTGGCTAGCTCCGGCCATTTATCCAGATTGGAAGCCCAAAAAGAGCAAGGGTCCAGTGACACAGTCGTGCCTTCAATGTTTACTTGGAGATACTCCTGTACCATCGTCTCTAGGCGTTGACTATGTGTCAGACTTCTTGTCTCCTGTGGCCTTGCAAAGGATGGGCTAAAAAGGTGGTGAAATGATTCCGCAAAATTGATGTTACCAGCAGATACTGTGGTTCTGTTACGGTTTGAGTGCTGAACACTTGACGGTCCCACGGTTGGCAAGTTGGAACTGTGAGATTCACTACGTGCACCACTGGTATTTTGTGGGAAAGCACATGTAAGATTCTGCAACAGTCTCTGCTGATACTCCTGCATGCGTGCATCCCTTTCTATGGCAGGAATAATTTCTGCAAATTTACTTTTGTACCGGGGATCTAACAGTGTGGCAACCCAGTAGTCAGGATTATTTCTAATTCTCACAATTCGAGGGTCATGTTGCAGGTAGTGCAGCAAGAAGGCACTCATGTGTGTTGCGCATCCAGGAGCACCAAGTCCCTGTTGTGTTGGTGGCGAGGTAACAATCATGCTTCCTTCCTCTGTCCTCTCCCCCCAACCTCGCACAACAGAAATGTGATCAAGGTCTCCCTCATCTGATGAGTCTTCCATCAGTTCGTCCTCCACTTCTTCCTGGGCTCCTGCACCTTCCTCACTAGTTTGGCTGCTACCATGCGCCCTGGTAAAACCATCTCCCCTACCCTCACATGCCTGCCGCCTTGATGCTGCCGACCGTCTGGACCTTGCAGATGTTAGCCCTTCCGCATACAACTCCTCCTCCTCTACTTCCTCCACCTCCTCTTGTGTCACCACCTGACTCCGAATTCTGTTTAACATGTGCTCCAGCATGTAAATCACCGGAATAGTCATGCTGATAATGGCATCGTCAGCACTAAACATCTTCGTCGCCATTTCAAAACTGTGCAGAAGGGTGCATAGGTCCCTGATCTGAGACCACTCCTCCAGCGTGATTTGCCCCACCTCTGGATCTCGTTGGCCCAAGCTATACGTCAGAACGTATTGCACCAGGGCTTGTTGGTGCTGCCACAGTCGCTGCAACATGTGCAGAGTTGAATTCCACCGGGTAGGCACATCGCATTTTAGCCGGTGAAGTGGCAGGCCCAACGACTTCTGTAGAGATGTAAGTCGCTGAGCTGTGGGATGCGAACAGCGGAAGTGAGCACACAGCGACCGTGCCCTCTGCAGAAGGCCATCTAGTCTGGGATAGTGGGCTAAAAATTGCTGGACAACCAGGTTCAACACGTGAGCCATACAAGGCACGTGTGTGACATTGCCCCGGCGAAGGGCTGCACCCAGGTTTGCAGCATTGTCGCACACGGCCTTCCCTGGTTTCAGGTCCAGTGGAGACAACCATTCATGAAATTGGTTCTCCAGAGCTGACCACAACTCCTCAGCTGTGTGACTCATATTTCCCAGACATTTCAATGTAAAAACCGCCTGATGACGTTGAGCCCTACTGCCAGCATAGTAAGGAGGTGTGCAGGATCCCTTCTGCGCAGTTAGAAAGCTTGTGGCATGACCAGACAGGCTTTGGGTGCAGGTGGAAGACCGAGAGGAGGTTGAGGAGGCAGAAGCAGTGGAGGAACTTTGACATAAAGAGGATTGACGCACAACTCGTGGGGACGGCAAGACTTGGACAGCAGCCCCTTGTCCTGCTGTCACCATAGTTACCCAGTGCCCAGTCAGCGACATGTAACGCCCCTGTCCATGCCTACTCGTCCAAGTGTCTGTGGTGAAATGCACCCTGTCACACACAGAGTTTCTCAAAGAAGCGGTGATGTTGTGTGAGACATGCTGGTGGAGCGCAGGCACACCTTTCTTTGAGAAGTAGTGCCGACTGGGCATCTGGTACTGGGGCACTGCGACGGACATAAGGTCTCGAAAATCCTCTGTGTCCACCAGGCGGAAAGGCAGCATTTCTGTAGCCAAGAGCTTGCAGATGGTGAAATTCAACCTCTTAGCTTTCTCATGGCTAGGAGGAAATGGTCTTTTACTTGTCCACATCTGAGGGACCGAGGGCTGGCTATTGTGCTTAGACGGGGTTGATAAGGGTGTCCCCGGCAAACTGCCGGTCTGTGGGGATGATGCAGGCGGACATGTTAGGTTGCCTTGATCCAAAGGTGGTGCTATCGATGTCGGACAGCGCTCAACACCAGCTGCTGTTACCACCTCCAAAGAAAATGATGACCTGCCAATCACGCTGGCTGTTGCGGGTAAAGAGGTGGCAGGTCTGCGCCCCAAAACAGGTGTGACTGCTGTCCCCCCAGTCACAGAGGATGAAGAGGCCGCGAATGCACAAGATATGGCAGACGGTGGTTGGCCCGGCCGACTAGGCCGCATTGTAGCACACTGAGCTTCCCACTGCAACTTATGCTTCATGTCCATGTGCCGGTTCATGCATGAAGTACTCAAACTGTGTATTTTTTGGCCTCTACTTAGCTTTTGCTGACAAATGTTACAGATAACACGAGTCGGGTCATCTTTATCGATCTGAAAAAATGCCCAGGCTATGCAAGGCTTAGCACCCATGCGACCTGAAGAGCCACCGCGACTTGTGGTGAGAGGCAGAGTTGTGTTTGAGGATGCAGTTGTTGACGTGCTTCCAGTACTACGTCTCTGTCCAGGAAGGCGCAACCTGACCTCGTCGTCACTAGCATCTTCCTCCACCTCCTCTGCTGACCTCATCTCTTGGCTGACTGTGGGTTGACAGTAAGTGGGATCTCCAACCTCATCATCATCACCCTGTGCGTTATCACACCCGTCGTCCTCAGAGCCAACCTGTTCCTGCCCTGACAAAAAACTAAAGTTGTCGCTCCAATCAGGTATTTGAGTCTTATCATCGTCTTCCTCATTGTCTCCACCAACAGGAGTTACAGTTTGGGAATGAGGGTCTACATTATGGTCAGAACCTTCTGCGTCTGGTCCTGGATCCGACTCATAAAGATTCTGGGCATCAGTGCAGATCATTTCCTCGTCTGGATTCACAGAAGTGCTGGAGTCGACCTCTGATTCCCAGGCTATAGTATGAGTAAACAGCTCTGCAGACTCAACCATCTGTTCTACCTCATACTCAGACGGGCAGCTGGAGATTTGGGAGCTGTGAGGAAGCAAGTGCGATTGGGGTGACACCTTTGAGGACTGGAGTATTTGTGATGTTGAAGTTGATGTGGAGGAGAGCCCACTTAAAGGAGCACTTGATATCCGTTGAAGCACCTGCTGTTTTTGTGCCTCATCTGGAATTTGTAGCGATTGGCGTGGCCGTAAGAAAGGGATCTTATCACATTGTCCGCTAAAAGAAGTAGACATTTTAGTTTGGCTGGAAGATGGTCTTTCTTCTGCAGATGTTACTGTTGCTTTAACACCTACCCCACGGACACAACCTTTTTTCCCCTTCCCAACACGCCTATTCCCCTTTCCACCAGCAGCAGGCCTTTTTCCACTCATTTTGGTGGTTAACTAATTCACAACTCTGGAGTTGTTTGCACAAAAAAACAATGGATGGGAACCAAGCAGAGCTGAGTGGCCAAACTGTGGTATTAGGCCAAAACTATTGGCTGGTTTAGATGCAGAAAAAAATTAGATTCAATTTGCAACCTGATGGAGGTCAGTATAGATGGACTAATAGAACAAGTCCCACACACAGCTAGAAGCCCAAATATTTTTTCAGAGGTAGATGCAGAAAAAAATTTTATTCATTTTGCAACCTGATGGAGGTCTATATAGATGGATTAATAGAACAAGTCCCACACAAAGCTACAAGCCCAATATTTTTTCAGAGGTAGATGCAGACAAAAAATTATTTTGAATTTGCAACCTTATGGAGGTCAGTATAGGTGGACTAATAGAACAAGTCCCACACACTGCTAGAAGGCCAAATATTTTTTCAGAGCTAGATGCAGAAAAAAATTATATTCAGTTTGCAACCTGATGGAGGTCTGTATAGATGGATTAATAGAAGAAGTCCCACACACAGCTAGAAGCCCAAATATTTTTTCAGAGGTAGATGCAGATAAAAATTATTTTTAATTTGCAACCTGATGGAGGTCAGTATAGATGGACTAATAGAGAAAGTCCCACACACTGCTAGAAGGCCAAATATTTTTTCAGAGCTAGATGCAGATAAAAATTATTTTTAATTTGCAACCTGATGGAGGTCAGTATAGATGGACTAATAGAACAAGTCCCACACACAGCTAGAAGCCCAAATATTTTTTCAGAGGTACTGTAGATGCAGATAAAAATTATTTTTAATTTGCAACCTGATGGAGGTCAGTATAGATGGACTAATAGAGAAAGTCCCACACACTGCTAGAAGGCCAAATATTTTTTCAGAGCTAGATGCAGAAAAAAATTATATTCAGTTTGCAACCTGATGGAGGTCTGTATAGATGGATTAATAGAACAAGTCCCACACACAGCTAGAAGCCCAAATATTTTTTCAGAGGTAGATGCAGATAAAAATTATTTTTAATTTGCAACCTGATGGAGGTCAGTATAGATGGACTAATAGAGAAAGTCCCACACACTGCTAGAAGGCCAAATATTTTTTCAGAGCTAGATGCAGATAAAAATTATTTTTAATTTGCAACCTGATGGAGGTCAGTATAGATGGACTAATAGAATAAGTCCCACACACAGCTAGAAGGCCAAATATTTTTTCAGAGGTACTGTAGATGCAGATAAAAATTATTTTTAATTTGCAACCTGATGAAGGTCAGTATAGATGGACTAATAGAGAAAGTCCCACACACTGCTAGAAGGCCAAATATTTTTTCAGAGCTAGATGCAGATAAAAATTATATTCAATTTGCAACCTGATGGAGGTCAGTATAGATGGACTAATAGAGAAAGTCCCACACACTGCTAGAAGGCCAAATATTTTTTCAGAGCTAGATGCAGATAAAAATTATATTCAATTTGCAACCTGATGGAGGTCAGTATAGATGGACTAATAGAACAAGTCCCACACACAGCTAGAAGCCCAAATATTTTTTCAGAGGTACTGTAGATGCAGATAAAAATTATTTTTAATTTGCAACCTGATGGAGGTCAGTATAGATGGACTAATAGAGAAAGTCCCACACACTGCTAGAAGGCCAAATATTTTTTCAGAGCTAGATGCAGATAAAAATTATTTTTAATTTGCAACCTGATGGAGGTCAGTATAGATGGACTAATAGAGAAAGTCCCACACACTGCTAGAAGGCCAAATATTTTTTCAGAGCTAGATGCAGATAAAAATTATATTCAATTTGCAACCTGATGGAGGTCAGTATAGATGGACTAATAGAACAAGTCCCACACACAGCTAGAAGCCCAAATATTTTTTCAGAGGTACTGTAGATGCAGATAAAAATTATTTTTAATTTGCAACCTGATGGAGGTCAGTATAGATCGACTAATAGAGAAAGTCCCACACACTGCTAGAAGGCCAAATATTTTTTCAGAGCTAGATGCAGATAAAAATTATATTCAATTTGCAACCTGATGGAGGTCAGTATAGATGGACTAATAGAACAAGTCCCACACACAGCTAGAAGCCCAAATATTTTTTCAGAGGTACTGTAGATGCAGATAAAAATTATTTTTAATTTGCAACCTGATGGAGGTCAGTATAGATGGACTAATAGAGAAAGTCCCACACACTACTAGAAGGCCAAATATTTTTTCAGAGCTAGATGCAGATAAAAATTATTTTTAATTTGCAACCTGATGGAGGTCAGTATAGATGGACTAATAGAGAAAGTCCCACACACTGCTAGAAGGCCAAATATTTTTTCAGAGCTAGATGCAGATAAAAATTATATTCAATTTGCAACCTGATGGAGGTCAGTATAGATGGACTAATAGAACAAGTCCCACACACAGCTAGAAGCCCAAATATTTTTTCAGAGGTACTGTAGATGCAGATAAAAATTATTTTTAATTTGCAACCTGATGGAGGTCAGTATAGATGGACTAATAGAGAAAGTCCCACACACTGCTAGAAGGCCAAATATTTTTTCAGAGCTAGATGCAGATAAAAATTATTTTTAATTTGCAACCTGATGGAGGTCAGTATAGATGGACTAATAGAGAAAGTCCCACACACTGCTAGAAGGCCAAATATTTTTTCAGAGCTAGATGCAGATAAAAATTATATTCAATTTGCAACCTGATGGAGGTCAGTATAGATGGACTAATAGAACAAGTCCCACACACAGCTAGAAGCCCAAATATTTTTTCAGAGGTACTGTAGATGCAGATAAAAATTATTTTTAATTTGCAACCTGATGGAGGTCAGTATAGATGGACTAATAGAGAAAGTCCCACACACTGCTAGAAGGCCAAATATTTTTTCAGAGCTAGATGCAGATAAAAATTATATTCAATTTGCAACCTGATGGAGGTCAGTATAGATGGACTAATAGAACAAGTCCCACACACAGCTAGAAGCCCAAATATTTTTTCAGAGGTACTGTAGATGCGGATAAAAATTATTTTTAATTTGCAACCTGATGGAGGTCAGTATAGATGGACTAATAGAGAAAGTCCCACACACTGCTAGAAGGCCAAATATTTTTTCAGAGCTAGATGCAGATAAAAATTATTTTTAATTTGCAACCTGATGGAGGTCAGTATAGATGGACTAATAGAGAAAGTCCCACACACTGCTACAAGGCCAAATATTTTTTCAGAGCTAGATGCAGATAAAAAATATATTCAATTTGCAACCTGATGGAGGTCAGTATAGATGGACTAATAGAACAAGTCCCACACACAGCTAGAAGCCCAAATATTTTTTCAGAGGTACTGTAGATGCAGATAAAAATTATTTTTAATTTGCAACCTGATGGAGGTCAGTATAGATGGACTAATAGAGAAAGTCCCACACACTGCTAGAAGGCCAAATATTTTTTCAGAGCTAGATGCAGATAAAAATTATTTTTAATTTGCAACCTGATGGAGGTCAGTATAGATGGACTAATAGAGAAAGTCCCACACACTGCTAGAAGGCCAAATATTTTTTCAGAGCTAGATGCAGATAAAAATTATATTCAATTTGCAACCTGATGGAGGTCAGTATAGATGGACTAATAGAGAAAGTCCCACACACTGCTAGAAGGCCAAATATTTTTTCAGAGCTAGATGCAGATAAAAATTATATTCAATTTGCAACCTGATGGAGGTCAGTATAGATGGACTAATAGAACAAGTCCCACACACAGCTAGAAGCCCAAATATTTTTTCAGAGGTACTGTAGATGCAGATAAAAATTATTTTTAATTTGCAACCTGATGGAGGTCAGTATAGATGGACTAATAGAGAAAGTCCCACACACTGCTAGAAGGCCACATATTTTTTCAGAGGTAGATGCAGAAAAAAATATATTCAGTTTGCAACCTGATGGAGGTCTGTATAGATGGATTAATAGAACAAGTCCCACACACAGCTAGAAGCCCAATATTTTTTCAGAGGTAGATGCAGAAAAAAATATATTCAGTTTGCAACCTGATGGAGGTCAGTATAGATGGTCTAATACAACAAGTCCCACACACAGCTAGAAACACAATATTTTTTCAGAGGTAGATGCAGAAAAAAATATATTCAGTTTGCAACCTGATGGAGATCTGTATAGATGGATTAATAGAACAAGTCCCACACACAGCTAGAAGCCCAATATTTTTTCAGAGGTACATGCAGAAAAAAATATATTCAGTTTGCAACCTGATAGAGGTCAGTATAGATGGACTAATACAACAAGTCCCACACACAGCTAGAAGCCCAATATTTTTTCAGAGGTACATGCAGAAAAAAATATATTCAGTTTGCAACCTGATGGAGGTCAGTATAGATGGACTAATACAACAAGTCCCACACACAGCTAGAAGCCCAATATTTTTTCAGAGCTAGATGCAGAAAAAAATTATATTCAATTTGCAACCTGATGGAGGTCAGTATAGATGGACTAATAGAATGATGCTATGCCCAAAAGATTTTACTTCACTAGGTGCAGTAAAAAAATTGGTATTCTATACACAGGTGGTATATCTTGCAACACAGATAGGCTACTCCACTGACTAACACACTCTGCAATAGGCCAAAAAGGATTAGCTTTGCTACATTCAGCCAAATGCTGTGAAAAAAACTTGCACAGCACTGGCACAGACCTGCCTGGCAAAAACTGATAGGAACTGATGTAACCTAGTCCTGAAAATGACTCCAATTACAATTAGTCTTTACTCCCACAATCTATCTATTTAAGAGCACAGACCTGCCTTATAAAAGTCGTAGGAAATGCTGTAACCTAGTCCTTAAAAGGACTGCAATCACAACTATTCCCTACTCCCAAGCTATCTGTAGATTTGTGCGAAAATTGGCTTGAAATTAACAAGGTATAGCGCACACAGCAACAGCGGTGCCGTCTAACACGCAGCTGCAGCAGTGAGAAAATGGTGGCGACGGGGAAAATGGCTTGGTCTTATAGGGCAAGGACATGTGACATACACTGCCAATGACACAGCCCTTGCTTGTGTGAAAAAAAGCACTTCGCTACGTGTGTGCGCTGCTGATAGGCTGACAGATTGCACCTCCCCACTGTAAATGCGGGAAAGAGAAAAAAAAAATGGAGATCTTCATTGTTCCTGCAGAGATCCATCCCCTGCCCCTCCCCCCACCCCGCTGTACACTCAAACTGCGTATTAACATTAATTTTCATCATTACTGAGAAAAAATCCAGTTATGATTTTGGTGCACGAACAGTTATCGAACATAACCTCGAACAGCCGAATTTCTCTCAAATTGTTCGTGTTCGCCGAACGGCTCGAACACCGCCCAAAACAGCTCGAATTTGAGATTGGCGAACAGTTCGAGTAGAACAACGCTCATCTCTAATGGCCACTCATTTTTCTTTACTTATCTGCTTTTTTCTTGCCATAATACAAATTCTAACAGACTATTCAGTAGGACTATCAGCTGTGTATCTACCTGACTTCTGCACAACACAACTGATGGTCCCAACCCCATGTATAAGCCAAGAAATCCCACTTATTAAACCTGACAGGGCACACCTGTGAAGTGAAAACCATTTCCGGTGACTACCTCTTGAAGCTCATCAAGAGAATGCCAAGAGTGTGCAAAGCAGTCATCAAAGCAAAAGGTGGCTACTTTGAAGAACCTAGAATATAAGACATATTTTCAGTTGTTTCACACTTTTTTGTTAAGTATATAATTTCACATGTGTTAATTCATAGTTTTGATGCCTTCAGTGTGAATGTCCAATTTTCAAAGTCATGAAAATACAGAAAAATGTTTAAATGAGGTGTGTCCAAACTTTTGGTCTGTACTGTATGTTCACACGTAGCGTTTTTGATGCGGTTTTACACTTTTGCATTGCTTTTAACGGTGAAAAATACATTCACCAGTAAATGTAATTTTAACATTTTATTACCTTTTCTGGCCATGTGGTGTGTGAGACATGATCAGACACATCCTGTTTCATTTTTGAAGGAGGGACTGGGAAAGTCACCAAGCCTATCTTTACAAGGCCATCAGGCGGCCCTTACTGTTGTTAGAGGGCCATCATTCGTTCCTCACTTTTGTTAGAGGGCCTTCACCCGGCTATGCTTTGTTGCTCTCATTATTAAGGAGAGGGTCTACTATAGTGTTATTGCGTATGCAGTGACTGCAAGGGCTGCTAAAAATTTGGACGCACTCCAATACCCCTTTGAAGAGATGTAGAGGAGGGCCTCATTAAAAATTGTTCCCATTATTAAGGAGTGGGTCTCCTATAGTGGTAATGCCCATGCAGTGACTGCAAGGGCTGCCAAAAATTTTGGGCGCACTCCAATACCCCTTTGAAGAGATGTAGAGGAGGGCCTCATTAAAAAAAAATGTTCCCATTATTAAGGAGTGGGTCTCCTATAGTAGTAATGTCCATGCAGTGACCGCAAAGGCTGCCAAAAAATTTAACACACTCCAATACCCCTTTGAAGAGATGTAGAGGACGGCCTAATTAAAACATTTTTGTTCCCATTATTAAGGAGTGGGTCTCCTATAGTGGTAATGCCCATGTAGTGACTGCAAAGGGCTGCCAAAAATTTGGATGCACTCCAATACCCCTTTGAAGAGATGTAGAGGAGATCCTCATTAAAAAAAATTGTTACCATTATTAAGGAGTGGGTCTCCTACACTAAGTGCATGGGCTGAAAAACATTTACCCCTGGGGGGTATACATGAACATACTGTATAACATACAGAATATTAGAGGTAGACCTCTAAAAATATTTCCTACAGGCATCATAAACACACCTAAAAAATTATGTGGGAGCTGTATTATGGTCACCTGGTGGTGGTGGATGAGGAGAAGGAGGAGGACAACATAAAATAGATGAAATCCTAAAGCGTGTATACCCATGTCTGGGTGTGAAAAGGTGCATGGGAATAGACCCCCCAAAAAAACACTGGATTAGACTTTGTTCTACTGATATCATCCGGTGGTGTTGAGAAGTTTTGCCCAATCCAGCCCTTGCTCATTTTGATAAAAGTCAGCCTGTCAGCATTTTCAGTTGACAGGCAGATGCGTCTATCAGTTATAATGCCCCCGGCGTCACTAAAAATCTGCTCTGAAAAAACGCTAGTGGCAGGGCAGGCCAGGACCTCCAGGGCGTAAAAAGCCAGTTCATGCCACTTGTTCAGCTTGGATACCCAATAGTTATAAAGCACAGAGGAATCACAGAGGACGTTGGTATGGTCGGCAAGGTACTACTTCAGCATCTTCCAAACCTTTTCCCTCCTTTACAGAGTACCCCGCGCAGCAGGGCCTGGGCGCTGGGAGGGTCTGAGAAGACTGTCCCACACCTTTTGACAGGGCTCCCCTGCCTTTGCTGCATCGCATTTGTGTTTCCCTCGCCTGTACTCATTGATTGTCAAACAAACTGTGACCTCTGCCACCAACATTTTCAGATGGGAATTTTTTCAATAATACTACAACAAGGGCATTCTGGTACTGCAACATTTTATTAGACCCCCTCCACCATGGGAAGGAGAGATAGAAATTTCTCCTTGTAGCATGGGTCTAGAAGTGTGACCAACCAATAATTAGTGTTGGCCAAAATGAGTACAATGCATGGGTCACGGGAAAGGCAGCGGAACATAAAGTCAGCCATGTGTGCCAGACTGCCAACAGCCAAGACTTCCCTATCCTGACCAAGAGGATGACTGCTCATGCTCTCCTCCTCATCATCCTCCTCCTGGTCCTCCTTCTCATTCTCCCTCTCTTCAGGCCATCAACACAGCACAGACGGTATGACTGTTGTGTGGGTAGTACCGCCTTTAGTGCAGGAAAACAGCTCCTGTTCCTCCTCCTCATTGTCACTCAATTCGCGATGAGATGAGATGAGGCTGGGCTGTGTGGCATCACCCGGCATAGTTCCTTGCTTCATCTCATCATGGTCCACCTGCAATCCCTCCTCTTTAATTGTCAGAAGCGAGCGTTTCAGTAGACAGAGAAGCGGGATGGTGACGCTAATTATGGTGTCATCGCCGCTCACCATCTTGGTGGAGTCCTCAAAGTTTTGGAGGACGGCACAGATATCAGACATCCATGCCCACTCATCAGCTCTTATGTGCAGAGGCTGACCTGAATACCAATGGGCGTGTTGAAGCTGGTACTCAACAACTGCCCTCTGCTGCTCACAAATCCTTGCCAACATATGCAATGTTGAGTTCCAATGCGTGGAGACATCGCATATGTTAGAACCCTCCTGTTTGTTTTTTCCATCTTGTGTTTTGCGGTCACGTGACCATCTGCCTATATATTCCAGCTCCACCCTTTTGGCTGTGCTGGACTTCAGTGTTGTTTGACTGTTTTGCTAGCCAGCTGCTTCTGTGCCTATCTCTGTCAGTTTGCTTGGTCCTTCTGGGACCTCTAGTACCTTTTTGTCAGTTTATCTTTTTTTGTTCTGCAACAACCTTCTCTGTTCAGGAGGTGTACCATTTTTGTTCCAGTCCTTAGTGCTTTTAGGGACCTCTTCCTTTATGCTATAGGTCTTCGTTCAGACTAGCCGAGAACTAAAGCAGGTCTGTTTGCAAGGAACAGGCAGCCCGCTACATTGTAGGGATTCAGCTTAGTCTTACTGTAGGGATAGCTTTCCCCTTTCTTTCCTTAGTACTTGTTGCAGATCATAACAGTAAGTCCAGCCCCAAAAAAACTAAAAGGAAAGAAATTGGGGGATCAGTATGGCTTCCGTCCAGGATTTGGCTCAACGCTTGAAGGGATTGTCTCTGGAGGTGGCCGAGCTCCAGCAACACGTGAGTAGCTGTTCTGGAGCGCATTTTGTGGAACCCAAGGTAGGACTGCCTGATGTTTTTTATGGTAGACAGCAAGATTTTTTTTCCTTTAAAAATGCATGTTTGTTATATTTTCGTTTGAGACCAAGGTCCTCTGGGAATGAATCAGAGCGCATTGGTTTTATTATGTCACTTTTGCGCAATGAACCACAAGGGTGGGCCTTTTCTCTCCAAACTAATGATCCATGGTTAAGGTCGGTAGAAGAATTTTTTTCTGCTATGGGTCTATTATATGACGATCCTCATCGAATCTCATCTGCTGAGGCAGAACTCAGGCATTTGAATCAGGGGTCAGGTGATGTTGAAAATTATTGCACACACTTTAGAAGGTGGGCTTCAGAAGTCAAATGGAATGATCCTGCTCTGAAATGTCTGTTTCTTGCTGGTCTGAGTGAAAGAGTTAAGGATTTGTTAATTGCATTCCCCGCACCTGAGAATCTGCAGGATGCCATGCAATTAGCTGTTCGTGTGGATAGGAGGCTGAGATCAAGGCAGAATGAGGTAAAGACTCCTGTAATGCCAGGTCCTAGTCCCAGAAAATCTGCTCAGATGGCGGAGAACCGATGGAGGTTGGGGCGATGTCGCTCCGCACTCAGAAAGAGAAAGGAGGTTCGCCGAGGGATTGTGTCCTTATTGTGGTAAAGCTGACCATTTGATTACGTTTTGTGAGCTTCATTTAAGCATAGAAAAAAAAAAGGTCAGGTTCGCCCGTATAGCTTGTTTACACTCTGCAGGAGTATTTCTTTCAGGGAGTACTACTGTGCAGGAAAATTTGATTGAATTTCAGGTATTTGTGGATTGTGGTTCAACACTTAATGTGATTGATAAAGAGTTTTTGGAAAAACTTAAATTGAAATCCAAACCTTTGTCATCACCTATTTCTGTGATTGCTATTGATAACACTCCCTTGAAATGTATTACTCACAAGGTTGCTGCATTTCCCCTCACTATCAATGGACTTCACCAAGAAATTTTGGACTTTGTTGTATTAAATAATTTACCCTCTCCGGTCGTTCTAGGATTGCCTTGGTTAAAACTGCACAATCCTTTGCTGGACTGGTCTACTAATATGATAAAGTCTTGGAGTCCGAAGTGCTATGATAAATGTTGTAATGGTCGCATTGCGGCTGTAGAAAAAGGGGAATTACCTGTACATATTCAAGATTTTTGGAGGGTTTTTTCGGAGGAGGAGTCGCAAGTTTTACCTCCTCATAGGGATTATGATTGCACCATTGAGTTTGTTCCGGGAGCTATTCTTCCCAAGAGTCGCTTGTTTAATCTGACTATTCCTGAAAGAAAGGCTTTGGAGGAGTACATACAGACTAGCCTGGCTGCTGGTCACATTAGACCTTCTAAGTCGCCTGTGGCAGTTGGATTTTTCTTTGTTAAGAAAAAGGACAGGGGTTTACGTCCATGTCTGGACTTTTGTGAAATTAATAAGATTACCGTACGCAATTCCAACCCATTGCCATTAATTCCTGACTTGTTTAACCAGTTAGTGGGGGCCAAATGGTTCTCTAAGATTGATCTCCGGGGGGCATACAATTTGTTACGAGTGAAGGAGGGTGATGAATGGAAAACTGCTTCTAACACTCCGGTAGGTCATTTTGAGAGTCTGGTGATGCCTTTTGGTCTTACCAATGCACCTGTTCCAGTCCTTAGTTCTTTTAGGGACCCCTTCCTTTATGCTATAGGTCTTCGTTCAGACTAGCCGAGGACTAAAGCGGTTCTGTTCGCAAGGAACAGGCAGCCCGCTACATCGTAGGGATTCAGCTTAGTCTTACTGTAGGGATAGCTTTCTCCTTTCTTTCCTTAGTACTTGTTGCAGATCATAACAGCACACCAGTCGGTGAGCTGGAAGCAGCAAACGCTGCTGAAGAAAGGCAAGGGCGGCAGAGGCTGTAGCTGACTTTCTAAAATGGGCACACTTTCTCAAGCAGCTCAGGCACATCCGGGAAGGTTTTGAGAAATCGCTGAACCACTAGGTTGAGCACATGGGCCAGGCATGGTATGTGTGCGAGGTTGCCAAGCCTCAGAGCCGCCAACAGGTTCCTGCCATTGTCACACACGACCATGCCTGGCTGTAAGTTCAGCGGTGGCAGCCACAGATCTCCCTGCTCTGTTACAGCTGTCAAGAACTCTGAAGCGGTGTGCGGTTTGTCACCTAAGGACATTAGCTTCAGCAGTGCCTGTTGCCCCTTGGCCGAGGCAGTGCTGCAGTGCTTCCAGCTTCCGACTCATGTGGTCATTTTGGAGATGGAGGCTGAAAAGGAGGAGGAGGTGCAGGAGCTGTAGAGTGTGGGGGCAACCCTGAATGACCCAGGGCCCGCAATCCATGGCGTCGGGAGGACGTGTTCCGTCCAAGGGTCCATCTGGGTCCCGGCTTCCACTATATTAACCCAGTCTGCTGTCAGTGAGATGTATCATCCCTGGCCACAAGCACTTGTCCATGTGTCCGTGGTTAGGTGGACCTTCCCAGTAATTGCGTTGGTGAGGGCACGGCTAATTATCTGGAACACGTGCTTGTGTAAGGCGGAGATGGCACACTGGGAGAAATAGTGGCGCCTGGGGACCGAGTACCGAGGGACAGCCGCCACCATCAGGTTGCAGAAAGATTCCATCTCCACGAGCCTAAAAGGAAACATTTAAAGTGCAAGCATTCGAGAAACGTGGCAGTTTAGTATTGTGGCCTGTGGGTGTTAGCTGCGTATTTGCGCTTGCGTTCAAAGGATTGGGGTAGGGACAACTGAATGCTTCGCTGGGACAAGGACATGGACATGGTTGCTGATGGTGGTGGTTGCAAGTGTGCAATGACGGGTGCAGGGCAGGAGGCATCTTCGCCTGCACCATGGACAGGAGATTGGCGTGCATGCACAACAGCGGAACAGGCAGTGGTGTCACCCGCAGACACTGTTTCTGGACACTGGCGTTCGGCCCAACTAGTCGGGTGCTTTGCTGTCATGTGCCTGAGCATGCTGGTGATGGTCAGGATAGTAGTTTTGCGCCCCTGCTGATGCTGGCATGTCAGATGTTGCTAATGGTCCTTTTGGGGTTAACTGGACAGTCTTAAAAAAAAGCGCCAGACTCTGGAAAACCTAACAGTTGGACTGGCCACTTCCCTCGTGTTGGTGCTTTGGGGAACTGTTGCCTGCCTTGTATCTATGGCCACCCCACTGTTTGTTCCTGCCTGTTGTGGTGCTACGCCTCCCTCCCCTCTGTGCTGCTGTCCTCGATTTACACGTCATCTTGCCAGATTGGGTCAGTGACTTCATCGTCCACCACCTCGCCTTCCACGTACGCACTCTGGGCCTCCTCCTGACTTTCTGGCAATTGTGTCTCATCATCATCATCCACCTCTTGAGTTAGTAAATGCACTTTCCCACCGTCGCCTTCATGTGACCGTGGCTGCTCAAATATTTGGGTATCGCTACATGCGATTTCCTCTTGCCCTGTTTGAAGCAGGCTGGGCGAGAGGCCCAAATCTATAAATAGAAAAGTGAACAGCTCTTCGGAGTGTCCAAGTGTGGGACCACTTGTCTCCGGGCATTCGGCATGCTTGGATGAAGGAGGATCAGGGTGAGGAATATGTGGTCCAGACTCACGGCTACTGAGACTGGACCGTGTGGAAGACAGGGTGGTTGAGGTGGCAAACTGACTGCAAGCATTATCTGCTATCCAACCAACAACCTTTTTACACTGCTCTGGCTTCAATAGTGGTGTTCCACGGCCCCCTACAAAGTGGGACATTGAGGTAGAGCGACATAATGTGGGTGTTTGTTGTGGTTCCTCAGCGGGCACAATTTCAGCTTGCCCACGGCCTTGGCTTCTGCGTGCACCATCACCATCACGTCCACTTCCCAGTCCCTTGCAACGCATCTTGCCCATTTTAAATGGAGTATAATATTTGTCACGTTGTCAAAAATGTCAGGATTATTACCACAGTATTATCGGATCAAGTCTGATGACCACGGTTTTGGGCAGTGGCCTAATAGTATGGTATTGGTCAGCGACCAAGTGTGAATAGGTTAAAACAACACACAACTGGCAGACTTAAAATATTATTACCACTGCTTACACAATACAGCAATGAGTATAAAATGAAACAAATCTGGCTGTATGCTGCTAACATGCAAATGGAGCATTAAAATAGTGTATTATATTGATTTTCAAGCAAATAATCAGGATTAAGAGCAAAAAGAATATTAGCCCTGATATCTAGGGCTATGGATATCAGTAACAGCAGCAGAGCAGAACGTGAAATGAACCATATGCTGTTGTATACACTCTCCACAAACTATGCCTGCCTAACTCCTGCTATCACTGGGATTGATATGCATCTGAATTAGTCCTTAGAAGGACTGTTAGTTTAGATGTATATTGCTGTGGAATACCTCACTAAATAAACTGCCAATTCTCGCCCTCACTCAACTGCAGCTCTCCCTATTCTGCCTATCTGAAGCGTAGACTGTGACGAGCATAGGGTCACCAGGTGTTCTATAGACCCCATGACGCTATGCGGCCAGCCAATCACTGTAATGCCACAACCAACATGCCTGAGGCATTACAGTGACTGGTAGGCAATCCCCACATGTTAATTCACTATCTAAACAGCGCCAAACATGCCTGGCGGGGAATCGAGCTCCAGTCCGAGCATCCAGGAAGTACTTGCCAAGCGCCGAGCATCTCGAGTGAGATGCTCGGGCAAGTACCGAGCAGTTGAGAGCACGCTCGCTCATCACTAATCGTTAATGAGGGCAGTTTCATTACAGTGTAAAGAACAAAAAACAGATTTATAGAGGGTCAAAAATAGAGTTTAACCAAAGAAATGGGCCAGAATATATGCTGGTATGAGTGCAATGTAGGTGCACATTCTGTCAATGCACATTCACACTGTGGCCAATTTAACAGACAAAACCTCAGAAAAAAACAAAATTAGCAAATATACTGTAGCAAGTAAATAAATAGTAATAGTACATGTAAATGACACAAGGTACCTAGTTGACACTATTTTGATGAAAAAAGCCATCCCACTCCAACAAGGTGTACCCAACCATCCCGAGTTTCAGGAATTCAGAGATAAAGGGGAGATTAGAGATAGGTTTTTAGTTAGCAAAGCAGTTGTGATTGAGGAATGTTTTTAGTAAAGGGGTTATGATGGCATGCTTGAATGAAGAGGGTAAAATTCCAGAAGAAAGAGAGAAGCTAAATATTTTGGTTAGGTGGTTAGTGATAACTGGGGAGAGAGACTGAAGGAGATGTGAGGGAATGGGGTCACTGGTGCAGGCTGTAGGGCAAGAAGAAGCGAGGACCTGGTATTTTTTTTTGTGACAGGTTCAAAGGTGGCAAGTGAATTTGAGGTGCGGGAGAGAATGAGATATAAGTTGTGAGGGGATTGGGTGAAAATCTCTTGATGGATATGGTTGATTTTTTCTTGAAAATAAGGGCAAGATCATCAGCACTGAAGTTGGTGATGGGGGCCTTTACTTTAGGGCTCAGAAGGGAGTGGAAACTTTTGAATAGTCATTTTGGATTATCAGATAGTGATGTAATGAGGGTTGTGAAGTAGGGTTCTTTGGCAAGATGAATAGCAGAGTTATAAGTTTTGAGAACAAAATTATAGTGTATGAAGTCTTCTGCTGAAAGTGATTTTCTCCACAGATGCTTGACACACCAGGAGCACCACTGGAGAGAACTTGTTTGCAGCTTGCTCCATGTTTGCCTTAGTCTAAGTCAGGTTGTTCTGTGGGTAGGGGTACTGCTTCACCCAGAGCACCTTTCAATGTCTTATTATAATGTGACAATGTTAACTCTGGACAGGAGAGGGAGGAGAATGGAGCTAAAGATGATTGTAGATTGTTCATAAGCTGCTGAATATTGTTGGCACATAGATTTCCAAAGAAGTTCCAGAGGGCACAATTAAAAGAGACAGGAGAAGGTATGCACTGAATATCAATAAGATTAGCAGGGTTTCTATGTGCAGCAGGAAATAATTTGTATATTTGCCCAAATAAACTCTATCTTTCTTTATCAGCAGATATGTTATCGCAGGAGATAATAGGAGATAATAACATTTAAGGCCCCATCACACTTAGCGACGCTGCAATGATCCCGACAACGAAAAACAGGCAGGCTCACCAACGATCAGGGGAGCAGCGACATCGTGGAAAGAATCTTTCCACGATGTCCTGCTCCTGGTTACGAGCCTGCTGAAGCAGGAGCAGGCTGGTAACCATGGCAAACATCGGGTTACTAGGGGCACACACGCACCTAGTAACCCCTTGCTTATCATGGTTACCACTCTGCTACAGTGAGCGGGAGGTTACCGCTCGCTTTAGTAGGCTGGTAACCATGGTAAACATCGGGTTACTAGGGGCACACGCGCACCTAGTAACACGTTGTTTATCATGGTTACGAGCCTGCTAAAGTGAGCGGTAACCACCCGCTCACTGTAGCAGAGTGGTAACCATGATAAACAACGGGTTACTAGGTGCGTGTGTGCCCCTAGTAACCCAATGTTTACCATGGTTACCAGCCTGATCGCTGCTCCCGCTAGTCACACACAGCGATGTGTGCTGACCAGCGGGAGGGCAACGACCAAAAAATGGTCCAGGACACTTTGCAGCGATCAGCGACCTCACAGCAGGGGTCTGATCATTGCAAAGTGTCACACATAGCGACATCGCTGGTGAGGTCGCTGTTGCGTTACCAAAACCGTGACACAGCAGCGATCTCGCTAGCGATCTCGCTATGTGAGACGGGGGCTTTACATTACAAACTGGCAGTAATTATTATTCAATCTCTGTATTTATAGAAGAAGAAATAAGACAGAATGGTAATTTGTTGTGCAGAAGGTAATGTGAAATTGAACATTAAATAGACGTTTCAAGACTTATTCTATATTATATTCTACCCCTTCCATATGAATTTATAGAATGTGTTTCTACAGGGACCATGGTTCTAAAAGCCTATGTAACATCAAAGTAACCACGATCTCTGTTCTTAGGTTTCAGAGGAATGTGGTGGTTACTTTGCACAGCGCAGAAGTGCATATTATTCACTAAAAAAAGTTAAGATTTGAGAGTTCTCAGTGTTTGATACATTTTAATGGCTAGCTGAAAAGATGGTAACAAATTGCAAGCTTTTGAGACTACTCAGGTCTCTTCATCAGGCATAAAATAACACATAATATGAAGAGTCACATATTTATACACAACAGGGCACAAGAATAATGCAATAGATGAAACAAGTGATGTGAAGCAGAACTATTAGTATGAGAGGGGGGAGAAAGTGTTGTGGCCATAAATATTGAAGCAGCCTTCCTCTGGATCAACATGTTAGGCTCTGAATTGAACTAGATGGACTTAGTCTTCCTTCAACCTTAAAAACTATGTTACTATGTTACTATGTAGTTCATAGATAAGGAGTGTGAAAGTTTTATTGTCCTGTGATTGAGGTCTGGTTCATGATTTTGATGCCCCCACAGGTCTGAGGAGCATATTTCTTAGCTGATGTAGAATGACATAAATCCATGCAACACATTCATTCCTGCACTGAGTGTGTTAAAGGTTGTAATGAGTTTGTATTCCCAAATTTTTCTGTGTCTCTGAGATTTAAAGTTACCTTTTAAAACCAGTAACTTCATGTCCATGATGCTCTGATCAGGGATACAAAAATGTTTGGCCATTGGTAGATCTATTCTTTTTTCTTTTATTGTGTGGTGATGAGAATTCATCCTTGTTCTAAGTTTTTGCCCTGTCTCCCCAATATACAGACCCCCATCTGAACATTTAGTACATATAATTAAGTACACTACATTAGATGTGATGCAGCTAAAAGTACCTCAGATCTTATAGTCCTGATGTGAGTTGGGGATCTTTATCTTGTTGGGGATCTATATCTTAATATTCTATCTACTGGCTAGGACGGTATAAAGATATATATTTTTCCTGTATTATTGACTACAAACTATTGTAGGTATAGAAAGTTCTGCCTCTCACTCTTTCCTTATAAATGATGTAGGGACAGGTAATGCTGTCACTTCATCTAATATCAAAGATCTAATCACTGCTGTTTCAGTGGGGGCAAGGGAGCATGCTCAGGGGCAAGAATCATTGTTCCCTTTTGTGGGGAAGCATGCAATCTTGGCTTTCTGTTA
Source organism: Phyllobates terribilis (assembly GCF_046119375.1). NCBI lineage: Eukaryota > Metazoa > Chordata > Amphibia > Anura > Dendrobatidae > Phyllobates > Phyllobates terribilis. The sequence goes on along the minus strand of NW_027362761.1, from coordinate 402,376,994 downwards.
CCAAGCTCTACTATGAGGGCTCTCCTTGATGCAAATACATGCACACTCTTATTCTTTGTTTGCTGCTCAGGTAAACATATTGAAGATATGATGGTTAAATTTCATTTTACAGTCAGCAAAGTATGGGTCTATTTCTGACTCATACGTCCCAATAATAGTTACAGAACTGGTTCTATAAAAAGAAAAATAAATAAAAACTACTGCTCTAAAATACTCATGGATACACACTATTGTAGACAAATCTGTTTGAGAATGGACACTGAAAAAAATGGCAATTGAAAGTTGATAAATATTACAAAAAAAGTGGTGGACTGATATTCAATTGTGAGCGTTGTTTCAGTTTGCCACCTACAAGCAGTCTAATTGAATAGTACAATAAAACAGAATAATACAAAAGTCCCGAAAGTGGCTTTCATGCAGGATAATTATAAATAGACCAATCAGGTTATTAAAATAGTTGTAATAGTGCTTTGTTTCTAAACCTTTTTATAAAAAGAAAGGTAACCTTAGGTGTACACAATTGCATACCATGTATACCAGTACAAATGCTTATTATTAAATCGCCCCTCACAGGGTTAAGATGTCAATTGTGTTCAATCTGATCAAACACAGAGGGGGAGGACATATGTTAATGAATGGCACACACAGATAATCAAAAACAAATAGTCCATAGCTCAATCCCATTGTACACACAGGCTGAGCACATTTTAGCACAGTGGTTATTATTTATTTTTCGTTTTCCTTTGTTGTATCACTTATTTACACTAACAGGGGTGTATATTTCCACTTGTTGCTGTAAGTACTGTCCCCTGGTGTGTGAGCAAGCGTGGGTGTCATTATATTACCTAGATTGGTTCTATAAAAATGTCTTTCTCTGACACATAATAGGCATAATCGAGCCAAAAAAGGCAAATAAAAGACACCTGCATTGATTGATTTTCATGAGATTCGTTAAATATACTGTAGTTCTCATAATGGACATACCAAATTCAACTTTTTTTAAAACTCATGGCCATATTATGAAATAGTACAATGGCATTATACCCATACAAATTATTGGCCTTTCTGAACCTTTGCATCTCTCTGCTACTACTTGAACGCTCTTGGGTAACCTTGTGTGCCATCAAATGCAGGATCAACATCGCAGAAGAGGGAGTCACTACATTTCCATTGTGAATACGAAAGCCACCAATATTTTTTGTGCATCAAGCCTCAAAGTGGTTTCCCATTCAATACTTTGATCACTTAAAGAGAATGCGTCAGCAGGTTTTGCAATGTAATCTGACAGCATCACAGTTGGGGGCAGAGACCCTGATTCCAGTGATGTATCACTTAGTTTACAGGGTGCAGTAGTCGTAATAGAATTACAGTTTTCTCTGCTGCCGATTTAGCAGAACTAGAATATGGAATATTGTGCCCTGTATAACCCCACCCACACCACTGATTGGCAGCTTTCTGTATACATTGTATTCTGACAGAGGCTGCTAATAAGTGCTAGCAGTGTGTTTGAACTAGGAGACACAAGGGCAGCTTGTCCTGTAGTGATAATTTCTAGTGTTGATCGAGCACTAAAATGCTCGGGTGCACGAAGCTCGGGCCGAGCTCGCCGTGATACTCGGGTGCTCGACCCGAGCAACGAGCCCAATGTTAGTCTATGGGAGACCCGAGCATTTTTGCGGTGGCACCCCCGGCTTTAAAAGCCTAACAAGTGCCCAAAACGATAGTGACAGTGCTCAAATGACATGGGGACAGCATGGGGATCGCCCCAGGAAGCATTGCTGACCCCTAGGTCACTGCTGTCAACAACGTGGTCTGAGGTATTAAGCCACTTTTAGGGGCTCACAATAAAACGTTCAAAAACGAAACTGAAACTTTTTTCCTGTGAAATATGTTAAGGAATTTCTTTTCCAGGGTAAAGACTTGTGTATAAGGTAAAATAAATAACCAAAAACAAAAATACTCCTCCACACCTTGGGCTATGTTCACAAGTAGCATTTTTTATGCGTTTTTGCACTTTTGTATTGCTTTCAACTGTGACAAATGCATTCACCGGGAAATGTCATTTTAACATTTTACAACCTTATCTGGCCATGTGCTGTGTGACACATGCATAAAGTGCTGAAAAGACATGGGAACAGCATGGGGAAGACCCCTGGAAGTGACGCGCCCCTGGGCCTGTGTCGCGCTGCGTTGCGCATGCGGGAGCCTACCCGGAGCCGGATCAGTGGAGGGTTGTAGTCTCGTGGCGGTGACCCGGTCCGTGCCCAGGGAGTCAAACTAGACGGCAGTCTATTAGTAGTAAATAGTTGATGACTACGCCACCCGTTGAGTGCAGCCAGGGAGCTGCTGCTGCAGGGCAGACCGCTGAGGCCGGTGGTAGGATTGTGCAGCGTGATAGTATAACCCCCAACGGGAGGGGTATGGCCTCAGGGCAGCCGACGTGGATGATGGGGGTAGCAGGAACCACTCAGAGACGGTACGGTGTAGTTCAGGGTCTTTACTGGTAACAACGATAGACCCTCCCGGAGTACTTGCTAGCAAACGGGGCCTGGTCAGTCTTTGAGCAGATGGGATCTCCCCTGGCCAGGCGTAGTTGTAGGCCTCACAAACTGACTGTACTCTTCTGGCTACCTTGCTAGAAGCTGATGTAAGTAGCCCACGTCCCTGAGTGTACCGTGTGGTGCTCACCCGTATGGCCGGTGACTCGGGGCCTTCTAATGGCTTCCGCTCCACGATGGCGGTGCTGGTCCCACGCGTGTGACCGTGCCTTCGGGCTTCTGGGCCAGAGGACCTGAAATCCCCTGCCTGACGGATTCTGCTGCTGGGTAGAAGTTAGTCCCCACAGCCTCGGACTCCGGGTCCGGTAAAGAATCTTCTTAGTCAGGGCGAGCGCTGCAGCTGCCAGCCCCTGACTCCTTGGAACTCTCCTGTTTCCTATGCTGCTTCTTGTCTCCACTCTCCTTGTCTGACTCACCCTGCCTCAGCCCCGGGTTTATACAGGGGAAGTTCTTCCCCTCCCAAGACTGGGCAGGAGGTGTGGCATGCACAGGATCCCTGACCAAAGGACCTCCCACCTGCTCTCAGACATAACATTACATTACTGTGGAAAACCAGACCCCTGGGGTGCCACATTCCCCCCTAGTGAAATTTAGTACTCCGGGACTAAACACATTTAGAAAAACATAACAAAGTATAACAATAACAACACAATAAGAAAAACACATAAGATGGTTGCGGCGTGTCCGCAACCGGGTGTAGTCTTTGAAGAAAAGCAAAGGTGTCCATTTCACCAACACAGGGAGACGTAACCAGGTAGGGGTCTGTCCTACCCCGAGTCCTTAACAGTCTCTAGTCCATCCTGGGTTACGCTCCAACTATATACAAGGATTCCCGGTAAATCCACCAAGGTTTCCTAAAAACAACTGGAAACACAAAATTATTCACAAGCAACAATACACAGAAAAACATAAATAAAACAATTTATACACTTTAAATTCTCCAGCGTGCGGGTAACTGGCCTCTAGTGGCCCGAGTGGACCTACGGAGCTGACTGTCTGGCCCTGAACTACAGGGTGTAGGAGCTGTCAAGGGTAAACTGGGCAGCTGTCTACCGGCTCTTTGTCTCACTAGGGGTACGGCAGGCTCACTATAAGCAGAGGGTTGATTCTCCTGTTCTGCTTGTGTGGAGTCTTCTGCCTCCTGGACCGGCTGTTCTTCCAGCTCTACCCGTTGCTCCGTAGGTTCTTGGGATGATGGTTGGAGGAAGGTGAGTACGGGTACCACAACTGCACCATTGACTTGAGTCCAAGACTGAGGGAAGTCCCCGAGCACGGTACTAACCATATCTTCCCTTTCTTCCACGGGTCGATGGTCTTCTTGTTCCTCTTCAGGGTTCCTCAGTTGTTCGGGACACTTCTTCAGGTGGTCCCGGGATACAATGGCTGTGGTTTCCCCTCCGTCTTTACTGATGGTACAGACCTTCGGGTTCTCGTGGCTTGAGGGCAGTACGGTGTACGGGTCCTCCTCCCACTGGTCATCCAACTTGTGGAGCCGTCTTTTCCTCTTCAAGACCTGCTCTCCGGGTACCAGGGGAACAGCGGGAGCATACTGGTTGTAAGTCTTCTCTTGTCTTTCCCTAGCCTGACAGAGACTTCGCTCCACGCTCTCTTGTACTCTCCGGTACTGCTGCTGCCTCTCTGTGTCCCAGTCTGTTTCTGGTGAAGTGTCCTCAGGTGTCAGGACTCCCATTTCCAGGTCAACAGGTAACTTACCAGGTCTCGCCCTCATTAGGTAAGCCGGGGTACAGTTGGTGGAACCTACCGGGATGTGGTTGTATAGGTCCACCAGATCGGGCAACTTCTCAGGCCACAGACTGCGTTCTTCCAGGGGCAATGTTTTTAGCAGATCCATTACTACCTGGTTCATTTTTTCACAAAGTCCATTAGTTTGCGGATGGTAGGGTGTCGTCCTTATCTTCCGGCAGCCATACAGATTGCAGAATTCCTGGAAGACCTCCGCTTCAAAGGCAGGTCCCTGGTCTGTCAGCACTTGGTCCGGGTACCCGTGTGGACGGCAGAAGTGCTGCTGGAAGGCTCTAGCTGCTGTTTGAGCCGTTAAGTCCTTGACGGGGACGACAACCAAGAACCGGGAGTAATGATCCACGATGGTTAACGCGTAGACGTAGCCACTTCTGCTTGGGGTCAGTTTTACATGATCCAAGGCTACCAGTTCCAACGGTTGCCGGGTGACGATGGACTGCAGGGGAGTCTTTTGGCTGGCCCGGTCCTTCCTTCTCAGATTGCACGGGCCACAGTCTCTGCACCACTTCTCGATGGTTCCCCTCATGCCTACCCAGTGGAACCGCTCGCGCAGCAGGAACTCCAGCTTTTTCCACCCGAAGTGTCCAGCTCCGTCGTGGTATGCCTCCATCACCATGGCTGCGTCTCTTCGTGGCACCACTACTTGCCATAGTAGTTCATGCGTCCGGGAGTTGACCATTCTGCGGCACAACTTCCCCTTGTAAAGGAATAGTCGACTCTTCTCCGCCCATAGTTGTTTGGCTTCCTCCGGAGCGTCTGGTTCAAGTCGAGCCTCCGGCCGAGTCAGCATCTCCTTCACCAGTCGGACGGCAGGGTCGCTGTCTTGCGTTTCCGCCCAGTTGTAGTGGGGTAAGGGGTTCAACGTAGCAGCCTGTTTACCCCTTACCCGGTGGGAATACTGGATAGTCCCATGACGGTGGAACGCAGGGAGTTCAACTTCTTCCAGTCCCTCCGGATCTTCTCCTTCGTCCGGCAGGTTGGGCATCCTGGACAGGGCATCCGCGTTAGTATTGGAGCGTCCTGCCCGGTATTTGATTGTGAACTCGTAGTTGGACAGACGGGCCATCCACCTCTGCTCCAGGGCACCGAGTCTTGCCGTGTCCAGGTGTATCAACGGGTTGTTATCCGTGTATACGGTGAACCGGGAAGAAGCGAGGTAATGCCTAAAGCGCTCGGTGACTGCCCATACCACGGCCAGGAACTCTAGCTTAAATGAGCTGTAATTCTCGGGGTTCCTTTCGGTGGGTCGCAGTTTTCGGCTGGCATAGGAGATCACTCGTTCTCTCCCCTGCTGAATCTGGGATAGTACGGCTCCTAGCCCAATGTTACTGGCGTCGGTGTAGAGGATGAAGGGCTGGCTATAGTCTGGGTACGCCAAGATTTCATCCCCCGTGAGGGCCATCTTCAGCTGGCGGAAGGACTCTTCTTCTAGCTCTTCCCATTTGAAGGGCGGCTTCTGGTTCTTGGCCTTCCGGGACTGGCCTATCAGGAGGTCCTGCATAGGCGCTGCCTTTTTGGTGAAACCGGGAATAAACCTTCGGTAGTAGCCTACCAACCCTAGGAACTGCCGCACTTCTTTTACGCTGGAGGGGCTTGGCCATCCCTTAATTGCGGTGATCTTATCGGGGTCGGGAGCCACTCCGTCAGCGCTCACCACGTGTCCCAGGTATTGCACCTTTGGTTTCAGGAGGTGACACTTGGAGGGTTTCACCTTTAGGCCGTAACTCGCCAGAGCTTCGAACACCTCCGCCAGGTGTTTCAGGTGGTCCTCATAAGTTTTGGAGTATACGATGACATCGTCCAGGTACAACAGGACCGTCTCGAAGTTTCTGTGGCCCAGACAGCACTCCATTAATCGTTGGAAGGTTCCTGGGGCGTTGCAGAGTCCGAATGGCATGCAGGTGAACTCACTAAGTCCCATCGGGGTGGTGAATGCGGTCTTCTCCCGGTCCGCCTCTGCTACAGGAACCTGCCAGTACCCGCTAGTGAGATCCAAGGTAGAGAAGAAGTTAGCAGATCTTAAAGCAGCCAATGACTCCTCTATCCTTGGTAAGGGGTACGCATCCTTGTGTGTGATACGGTTGATTTTCCGGTAATCTACACACATCCTCATGGTGTTGTCTTTCTTTTTGACTAAAACTAGTGGGGCTGCCCAGGGGCTACAGCTATCCCGGATTACCCCAGCCTCCTTCATGTCTCTAAGCATCCCCTTGGCGTGTTGGTAATGTGCAGGGGGTACGGGTCGATACCTCTCTTTTATGGGAGGATGATCTCCCGTGGGGATGCGGTGTTCTACCCCCTTGACTCGCCCGAAGTCTAACGGGTGTTTACTAAACACTCTCTCATACTCTTGAACCACCCGATAGACTCCTTGTTTCTGATGTGAGGGAGTGGAATCAGTACCCAAATGTAGTTGCTGACACCAGTCCTCCATGTCTTTCTTAGAGCCGTTACCTTCCTCCGGGTGAGATGGAGGCAAGGGTTCCACAGATTGTATAGAATTTTGATTAGTGGTATATAATTTGGCTAGCGTGGCATACCGGGGCAGGTACACTTCCCTCTCCCCGATATTTATTATGCGAATGGGCACCCTCCCATGGCGTACATTGACCACCCCCCGTGCTGTCAAAATGGTGGGCCTACTGTCTGAGTAAACTGGTTCTACCATTGCCTGGTAATCTCTTCCTCTCAGACCAATAGCTGCCCGGCACCAAATCATCATTTCACTTTTTGGGGGCATGGCAATAGGAAAAGGGTCACACATTCTTACGCTACCAATCTCACCGCCGGAGAGTTCCACTTGTTGCCGTTGCATCAGTGCCCGGATCTCTTTCTGGAGCACCCGCTGCTCGCCGGAGCTGGCGTTTTTGGCAACCTGCTGTAAAAGGAAAATCACCTCTGCAAGACAATTTTCAATTACGTTAGTTCCTAGAGTTATTTTTGGGTGACTCTCATGTTTATCAATATCTACAATGATCAGTCCCTGTACGGCCAGTTCGACTCTACCGATTTTGAGGGCCACCTCCTTAAATCCGATCTGTGGCACGGGCTGGCCATTGCTGGCGATGATACTCAAGTCGTCGTCAGGGTAGTGGGTAATATCCGAGTCATTCCAGTACTGCTTGAAGAGCACGTACGGGATGGTGGTGACCTGTGACCCGGTATCCAGTAGGGCACTCATGGGAATGCCATCCAGTACCACAGGCAAGACTGGACGTCCTCCCACATATCTGTCGCGCCAGTTCGATGGGCCTGGTGATCTTTTTCCTGGGGGTTGGCCCTCTACCCCAGGTTGTGCCCGTTTAAAGAACAGTACCTTTCCATATGTCCGGGTTGATTGCAGCGGCGGCAGATGGGTCGTCCGTCCTCGCTGTATCGGTCACTGGGTCTTCCTCTGGCCGGTGGGGTCCTCCTTGGTCGACGCCACGGGATGTCCTCCGGTCCGGATGCCAGCTGGATCTTCCCTGGGGTGGAAACCTGTAAAGACTGCACAGTTCGGGTTAGCGCAGCAACGCTCTTAGCTAGCTCTTGGACCTGATGGTGTAGGTCTGGAGCCGGGTCATTGTCCAAAGCCTGCGCATCAGCTCCCACAGGCCCTGCTGACAAGGGCGCCGCCTCCTGGTAGTAAGTGGTAGTGGGGCGTCTGTGGGTCACAACGCCACCTGGTGCCGGTTCTCGGAGCACCCGGATGGCTCTGTCCTTGAACTGTGCAAAGTCCAGATGGGGATCCTGTAAGGCCATTGCCCGCAACTGGGTTCGGTGGGCATTGCAATATAAACCCTCTATAAATTGTTCAGTCAACAGCCTGTCCTCGTTTCCCACCCCATCAGGGTCGGTCTGCTTTATGGCCCTCAGGGCCTCTTGTAGGTTTAGTGCATAGTCCCTTATACTCTCATGCGCTCGCTGCTTGCACCCATAGAATCTAAGCTTAATCTCGGCTGAGGTGCGGGTATCAAAGGTGTCCTTCAGCCGGGTTAGTATCCCTGCGACAGTCTTCCTCCCAGGTGGCCAGGATTTTACTTCCCTTTTGGCTGCCCCGGTTAGTTGGGCCACCAGGATGCTCACTTTTTGCTCTTCTGTGAGGGGGTACACCTGGAAGAGGCTATCCAGCTTTTCTCTAAAGTCATGCAGGGTATGTGACTCCCCTGAGTACTGGGGTAGCCAAGCTGCTCCCGGGATATAGGGCATGGTGAAGGGCATAACTGCAGCAGCGGTAGCGCTGGCGGGAGTTGGGGCAGTGAAGCTCTCCTCCGTATCCGACATCTTCCTCCCCCCTAGTGGACCGTGGCCTACCTTGCGATGATCCTCTTCCGTAGGCCGCGGCTCCGCAGTGGATCGTCAGGGTTGAGGACCTTCCGTCGCGCTCCTGTGACGTCGGCGTCTGCTGGGCTCCTTCCAGGACCTTACGCAACGTCCGGACGTGAGGCGGGGCTTCAGTTCTCGCGCGCTTTCGGAGTCCACGCCCCTCTTCTTCCCGCGCGGCGTCCCCAAGATGGCGTCCAACGGCGGGAAAACTCCACGGATGGCGGGAAGAAGGCCGAAGATGGCGCCGGATGGCGGGAAACCTCCACGGATAGCGGGAATCTTCACCACTGGTAAGTTTGAACAGTCTTTGCTTTTCAGGCACGCAGTACCCGGTGGTTGCGGGCACGAAATCCTGCCGACTACGCCAAAGTTGACGCGCCCCTGGGCCTGTGTCGCGCTGCGTTGCGCATGCGGGAGCCTACCCGGAGCCGGATCAGTGGAGGGTTGTAGTCTCGTGGCGGTGACCCGGTCCGTGCCCAGGGAGTCAAACTAGACGGCAGTCTATTAGTAGTAAATAGTTGATGACTACGCCACCCGTTGAGTGCAGCCAGGGAGCTGCTGCTGCAGGGCAGACCGCTGAGGCCGGTGGTAGGATTGTGCAGCGTGATAGTATAACCCCCAACGGGAGGGGTATGGCCTCAGGGCAGCCGACGTGGATGATGGGGGTAGCAGGAACCACTCAGAGACGGTACGGTGTAGTTCAGGGTCTTTACTGGTAACAACGATAGACCCTCCCGGAGTACTTGCTAGCAAACGGGGCCTGGTCAGTCTTTGAGCAGATGGGATCTCCCCTGGCCAGGCGTAGTTGTAGGCCTCACAAACTGACTGTACTCTTCTGGCTACCTTGCTAGAAGCTGATGTAAGTAGCCCACGTCCCTGAGTGTACCGTGTGGTGCTCACCCGTATGGCCGGTGACTCGGGGCCTTCTAATGGCTTCCGCTCCACGATGGCGGTGCTGGTCCCACGCGTGTGACCGTGCCTTTGGGCTTCTGGGCCAGAGGACCTGAAATCCCCTGCCTGACGGATTCTGCTGCTGGGTAGAAGTTAGTCCCCACAGCCTCGGACTCCGGGTCTGGTAAAGAATCTTCTTAGTCAGGGCGAGCGCTGCAGCTGCCAGCCCCTGACTCCTTGGAACTCTCCTGTTTCCTATGCTGCTTCTTGTCTCCACTCTCCTTGTCTGACTCACCCTGCCTCAGCCCCGGGTTTATACAGGGGAAGTTCTTCCCCTCCCAAGACTGGGCAGGAGGTGTGGCATGCACAGGATCCCTGACCAAAGGACCTCCCACCTGCTCTCAGACATAACATTACATTACTGTGGAAAACCAGACCCCTGGGGTGCCACAGAAGCATCTCTGACACCCAGGTCACTGTCTAAAAGTGTGCCCATCATAAGTGATCCTTGCCGCATCAGAAGATGCAGACTTGCAACTATCCCCGTGCAAGTTCTAGTCCCAGGGCAGTGTTCAATTGTACCTCCCCCATTCCTTGCAATACAAGCACAAGTATGCAGCCTGCCACCCACCCACCCCCAGGCTGCAATATTCTACTGCTTGCTTGCACTTGAAATTGGGCCTTTTAGGCATGTGGAGGCGGAATCTGGCCACCACGTCATGGCTGCGTTGGCGGCCTGGAATCCATACTCAGTCCCCAGCCGCCCGGCAACCGGGTGTCCATGCTCGCTTCCCAGCCGCCCCGCGGCCGGGTGTCCACACACGGTTCCCAGCCGCCTGGGGGCAGCCGGGTGTCCATAAACGGTCCCCAGCCGCCCCTATTTCTCCGTGGAACATCCCCCACACACTTTTCTTAGCCCGGCCTGCTTTAGGGCAGCATTGGACGAGCCCACCAGAGAACCAGACTCCTCAGGTGGGCCCTGGCTTCTCCATCAGGGGAGTTGAGAGTGCAAGGGGGAGGAGCATGATGATGATGACAGAAGTTAGCATCTGCTTTGTTTTCTTTTAATGCAAGTGTAAGTGTGCAGCCTGCCACCCACCCACCCCCAGACTGCAATGCCATACTGCTAGCTTGCACTTGAAATGGGGCCTTTTAGTTTGGAGGAGGCCGAAGCTGGCCACTACCTCATGGCTGCTTCGGCAGCGAGGTATCCATACTCAGTCCCCAGCCGCCCATATTTGTCCTGGTGTGCCTTATACATAAGATTAAGCGCGTATACCAAAACTTTACCTGTGCCCTCCCCAGTGCATTTAGTGGGAAGGAGAGCCTATTCCGCTGCAGTGTGTGCATGCCAAACCCCTGTTCATGGTACATGCGAAGATGCCTCCCACCTTGCACCTGTCGTTGCACACTTGCAACTATCCCCGTTCAAGTCCTTGTCCCAGGGCAGTGTTCAATTGTACCTCTCCCATTCCTTGCAATGCAAGCGCAAGTATGCAGCCTGCCACCCACCCACCCCCAGGCTGCAATACCATACTGCTTGCTTGCTTGCACTTTAAATTGGGCCTTTTAGACATGTGGAGGCGGAATCTGGCCACCACGCCATGGCTGCGTCGGCCGCCTGGTATCCATACTCAGTCCCCAGCCGCCCGGTGGCCGGATGTCCCCGCTTGCTCCCCAGCCTCCAGGGGGCGGCCGGGTGTCCATACTCGGTCCCCAGCCACCCCTATTTGTCCCGGTAACCTTTCCCACATTTTTCTTAGCATGGCCTGCTTTAGGGCAGCATTGGCCGAGCCCACCAGACAACCAGACTCCTCTGGTGGGCCCTGGCTTCTCCATCAGGGGAGTTGAGAGTGCCAAGGTGAGGAGCATGATGAGGATGATAGAAGTTAGCATCTGCTTTGTTTTGTTCGAATGCAAGCGCATGTATGTAGTAGCGGCTAGGCCTGAGGTGGTCAGCGTTTTGGCGCATATCCTACCTCCTCCGAGGATTGCTGGATGTTTTCCTGCTACTATCCAAGTTCTATGACTCCCGTTAAAACAAAGCTTCAGGTGATAAATGATGGATGAGGTAGTGGCAAAGGAGAAAGAGCAGGAGGAACAGGGACCATTCACATCAATATCAGGCCAGTCAACCAGATATGTCTTGTAGGATATGTTTCTGTAACAAAAAGAGCGGTTCGGCTACACAGTTATAGGGCATACAGTGAGTGCAATGCCTACCAAAAATTTCGAGGCACTCCAATTCCCCTTGGAAATTACATGGAGATCAGAGGGCCTTAACTAAACCTTTTTTTCCATTTATAGCAACTGGGTCTCCTGTGCACTGTTGGCCTAAGGAGTGAATGGAAGGCTTTCCAAAAATTATGAGGAACTGCAATGCCCCTTACAAGAGCCATGCAGTACAGCATATTACAAACATAAGTCCCATTATTGGGGAGTGGGTCTCCCATAGGATTTGCTTAAGCCTGCCAAGCAAAAGCTTCCAAAAATTAGGACGGAGCAACTTGCAATGCCCCTTACAAGAGCAATGCAGTACAGCATATTACAAACATAAGTCCCATTATTGGGGAGTGGGTCTCCCACAGTATTTGCTTATACCTTCCAAGCAAAAGCTTCCAAAAATTAGGACGGAGCAACTTGCAATGCCCCTTACAAGAGCCATGCAGTACAGCATATTACAAACATAAGACCCATTATTGGGGAGTGGGTCTCCCACAGTCTTTGCTCTTTGCTTATGCCTTCCAAGCAAAAGCTGACAAACATAAGGACGGAGGAACTTGCAATGCTGGCACCCTGGTGGTATAGTGGTGGTGGAGGCTGAGGATAAGGAGAAGAACATAAAACAGCCGAAATGAGGAAGCGTATACCCATGTGTGGGTGTGAAGCGGTGCATGTGAATACACCTCCCGAAATAACACAGTGGATTTGACTTTATGTTACTCTGCTGTCCTTTGGTGGTCATGAGAAATCTGGCCCAATCCAGCCCTTGTTCATTTTGATAAGGGTCAGCTTGTCAGCATTGTCAGTTGACAGGCGAGTGCGCTTATCAGTTATAATTCCCCCAGCGGCACTAAAAACACGCTCCGATAACACGCTAGAGGCAGGGCAGGCCAGGACCTTCAAGGCGTACAAAGCGAGTTCATTTCAAGTGTCCAGCTTGGATACCCAATAATTAAAAGGCACAGAGGTATCACGGAGGATGCTGGTACGGTCGGCAAGGTACTCCCTCACCATCTTTTGAAACTTTCCACTCCTTGTGAGAGTACCCCGCGCCTCAGGGCCTGTAAGCTGGGCGGGTGTCAGAAATCTGTCCCAGAACGTTGACAGTGTTCCCCTGCCTCTGCTGGATTGGAGTTGCATCTCTCTCGCCTGTACGCTTTGGTTGGGCAATGAACTGTGACCTCTGCCGCTAGCGTGTTCAGATGGGAATTTTTTTAAGAGTTCTGCAGCAAGGGCCTTCTGGTACTGCCCCATTTTTGTAGACCTCTCCACCTCAGGAATAAGAGAGTGAAAGTTCTCCTTGTAGTGGGGGTCTAAAAGTGTCACCAACCAGTAATGACTGTCACCCAACATTTTGACAACGCGAGGGTCACGGTTAAGGCAGCGTAACATAAAGTCAGCCATGCGTGAGAGACTGGTAACAGGCAAGATTTCCGTGTCCTCACCAAGATGACGACTGACCATGCTCTCCTCCTCCTCCTCCTCCTCCCCCCTGTCCTCAGGCCACCCACGCTGAACCAACGGTATGACACTTGTACAGGTACTACCGTCTACAGCGCATGATAGCAGCTCCTGTTCTTCCTCCTCCTCCTCCTCCTCTCCCTCATTGTCCCCCAATGCATGTTGGGATGAGATGAGTCTGGGCTGTGTGTAATCGCCCACTACGGCTTCTTGATCCATCTCATCATACTCTGGCTGCAATGCCTCCTCTTTAATTCTCTGCAGAGAGCGTTGCAAAAGACAGACAAGTGGGATGCTGACACTAATGATGGCGTCATCGCCACTCACCATCTTGGTGGCCTCCTCAAAATTTGTCAGGATGGTACATATGTCAGACATCCAGGTCCACTCCTGAGGTCTTATGTGTGGAGTCCGACCTGAATATCGATGGCCTTGTTGCATCTGGTACTCCACAACTGCTCTCTTCTGCTCACAAATCCTTTGCAACATGTGGAGGGTAGAGTTCCAACGTGTGGGGACATCACACACCAGTCGGTGTGCCGGAAGCTGCAAACGCTGCTGCAACACAGCAAGGGCGGCGGAAGCAGATCTGGCAACTCGGGGTACGATTTAAGAAACCGCTGAACCACGAGGTTAAGCACATGAGCCAGGCATGGTACGTGTGTGATCTCACCTCGCCTCAGAGCCGCCACCAGGTTACGGCCATTGTCACACACGACCATGCCGGGATGTAGGTTCAGCGGTCTCAGCCACAGATCTGCCTGCTCTTTCACAGCTGTCCACAACTCACAAGCAGTGTGAGGTTTATCACCTAAGCTTATGAGTTTCAGCACAGCCTGTTGCCGCTTGGCGGAGGCAGTACTGCAGTGCTTTCAGCTTGTAACTGATGTGGTGATATCTGAGATGGAGGCTGAACATGAGGAGGAGGAGGAGGAGGATGATGCGCAGGAGCTATACACTGTGGGGGCAAATATGACTGACATAGGGCCCGCAATCCTCGGTGTGGGGAGGACGTGTTCCGTCCCAAGGTCCGACTGGGTCCCGGCTTCCACTATGTTTACCCAGTGTGCCGTCAGAGAGATGTACCGTCCCTGGCCACAAGCATTTGTCCACGTGTCCGTTGTCAGGTGGACTCTCCCAGAAACTGCGTTGTTGAGGGCACGGCAGATGCTTTGGGACACGTGCTTGTGTAGTGCGGGGATGGCACACCGGGCAAAATAGTGTCGGCTGGGGTCCGAGTACCGAGGGACGGCCACCGCCATAAGATTGCGGAAGGATTCCGTCTCCACCACCCTAAAAGGCAGCATTTCCAATGCAAGCAGTCGTGAAATGTGCGAATTTAGGACTGTGGCCTGTGGGGCATTAGCTGCAAATTTCCGCTTTCGTTCAAAGGTCTGGGATATGGACAATTGAACGCTGCGGTGGGACGTGGACGTTGATGCTGTTTCTTGAGAAACTGCCATAACAAGTGAAGACTGAGAGGAGGGGGCATCTTTACATGCAGTATGGACAGGGGATTTCCTTGCACACACAACAGGGGGTTCTATTGCACGCACAACAGTGGAAGAAGCAGTGGTGACACCCGCTGACATTTGTCGTGGACCTTGGGTTTCGCCCCACAAAGTCAGGTGCTTTGCTGCCATGTGCCTGATCATGCTGGTGGTGGTCAGGCTGGTAGTTTTGTCAGCCCTGCTGATGCTGGCATGGCAGGTGGAACATATGGCATTTTTGGGGTTATCAGCAGAGTGTTTAAAAAAATTCCAGACTCTGGAAGACCTACCGCTTGTACTGGCAACGTCCCTCGTGTTGGTGTTACGGGGAACGGTTGCCCGCCTTCTGTCTGCGGCCACCACACTGCTTAAACCTGCCTGTTGGGGTACTCTGCCTCCCTCCCCCTGTGTGCTGCTGGCCTCACTCTGCATGTCCTCCTGCCACGTTGGGTAAGTTACTAGATCATCCACCACCTCCTCCTCTTCCACTTGCGCACCACGATGCTCCTCCTCACTTCCTGGCAATTGTGTCTCGTCATCGTCCACCTCTTGTGACAAATTACCAGCGTCGACTTCCTGTGGCCGTGGCTGTTCAAATATTTGGGCATCGCTACATGGGATCTCCTCTTCCACCACTTCAAGCGTATCAGGTGAGGGGCACAAATATGGAAATGGACCGGTGAACAGCTCTTCAGAGTGTCCAAGTGTGGGATCAATTGCTGTCTGACGACACTCGGCATGGTGGGAGGAAGGAGCATCAGGGTGAGGAGGAGTATGCGGTCGAGACTCATGGCTACTAAGAGTTGACCGTGTGGAAGACAGACCGGAGGTGGTGGTGCCCAGGTAACTGGAAGTATTATCTGCTATCCAATTAATAACCTGTTCACACTGATCCGTTCTCAATACTGGTGTTGTTCTGTGCTTCCCTAGTAATTCGGTCAAGAAGTGGGAGCGAGAAGATGTGGCTGTTGGTTGTGGCACATTTTCACCTTGGCCACGGCCCCGTCCTCTGCACGAACCATCACCAGAACGTCCACTTCCACGTCCCTTGCCACGCGCCTTGCCCATTGTAAAGGAAGTAAAATAGCTTACACTTGCACTATCAATGGAAAAAGGGTAATAAAAAGTAGATTAGAACCGTGGAAGAGGAAAACCACAGTTCTATTTCTCTGGCCTACACCCGACTCTTTTAAACAATCTGAACAATCAGGGAGAAACTATTACTGTTTTTCTTTACGTAAAAAATACCAAAACCTGAATAATAGAGATTTTTTACCGTGGGATGGCAAAACCACAGTTATTGTTTACTGGGGTATACCAGACGTTTTTAAATATATAGATTTGCGGCTGAACAGTGAGCGACACACTCAAACTGTTTTTTTTCAGATACCAAAGGCCCAAAACTGGATAGTACAGAGATTTGACCCGTGGAACTGCAAAACCACACTGGGATTTGTCGAGCCTACACCAGACTATTTTCAACAGATATATTTTTGTGTCACAACAGTCAGGAGACACTACTGTTTTTCTTTACGGAAAATATACCAAAACCTGAATAATAGAGATTTTTTACCGTGGGATGGCAAAACCACAGTTATTGTTTACTGGGGTATACCAGACTTTTTTAAATCTATAGATTTGCGGCTGAACAGTGAGCGACACACTCAAACTGGTTATTTTTAGATACCAAAGGCCCAAAACTGGATAGTACAGAGATTTGACCCGTGGAACTGCCAAACCACACTGGGATTTGTCGAGCCTACACCAGACTATTTTCAACAGATATATTTTTGTGTCACAACAGTCAGGAGACACTACTGTTTTTCTTTACGGAAAATATACCAAAACCTGAATAATAGAGATTTTTTACCGTGGGATGGCAAAACCACAGTTATTGTTTTCTGGGGTATACCACACTTTTTAAATATATAGATTTGCAGCTGAACAGTGAGCGACACACTCAAACTGGGTTTTTTTTTAGATACCAAAGGCCCAAAACTGGATAGTACAGAGATTTGACCCATGGAACTGCAAAACCACACTGGGATTTGTCGGGCCTACACCAGACTATTTTCAACAGATATATTTTTGTGTCACAACAGTCAGGGAGACACTACAGTTTTTCTTTACGGAAAAAATACCAAAACCTGAATAATAGAGAATTTTTACCGTGGGATGGCAAAACCACAGTTATTGTTTACTGGGGTATACCAGATGTTTTTAAATATATAGATTTGCGGCTGAACAGTGAGCGACACACTCAAAATGTTTTTTTTTTAGATACCAAAGGCCCAAAACTGGATAGTACAGAGATTTGACCCGTGGAACTGCAAAACCACACTGGGATTTGTCGAGCCTACACCAGACTGTTTTCAACAGATATATTTTGTGCCACAACAGTCAGGAGACACTATTGTTTTTCTTTACGGAAAATATACCAAAACCTGAATAATAGAGATTTTTTACCGTGGGATGGCAAAACCACAGTTATTGTTTACTGGGGTATACCAGCCTTTTTTAAATATATAGATTTGCGGCTGAACAGTGAGCGACACACTCAAACTTTTTTTTTTATACAAATGGCCCAAAAGTGGATAATACAGAGGTTTGAAACGTGGAAGTGCAAAACAACACTTCTGTTTCTCTAGCCTACACCTGACTATTTTCAACACATATATTTGTGTCTGAAAAATCAGAGACACGCTTTTTTTTTGGGGGGGGGGGGACACCAAAAGGTTAATAAGACGGGTATTTGTACAGGGTGAAAGAGGAAAAAAAAAGAGGATTTAGATGAAAAAAAAAGGATTTTTCCTGTCCCCTGAGACCTGGAGCTAAGTCTAGCAATTTCAGCAACAGGAGCAGCACACAGGAC
Organism: Phyllobates terribilis; assembly: GCF_046119375.1. Taxonomy (NCBI): domain Eukaryota; kingdom Metazoa; phylum Chordata; class Amphibia; order Anura; family Dendrobatidae; genus Phyllobates; species Phyllobates terribilis. The sequence continues at coordinate 402,359,433 of NW_027362761.1, read as the reverse complement.
TGTAATGCAGCGTTTGCTGGTATAACCACTGCGTCTCCTATACAGCCTGCCTGCCTGATATCTGGGATGGATATTAGTCCTGAGAAGGACTGTTTGCTTGATCTGGCAGCCTTTACAGACCCTACACTAACTATTTAGCAGTTTATATCTCTCCCTAAATCAGCAGCGCTGTCCCTACACTGTCTGATCCGGAGCGACTGTGTCCAAGATGGCGGCGCCCGGTTTTAAATACTCGAGGTGACGCTGTGCGGCCACAAACAACATGGCTGCGGCATTACAGTGACTGGCTGGCAATCCCTGCATGTTCATTGGCTCTGTAAAGAGCGCCAAACATGTAGGGCGGAGACCCGAGCTCCCGCCCCAGTATCCCGGAAATGCTCGGTGCTCGCCGAACATCCCGAGTAGCGTGATGCTCAGGCGAGTACCGAGCAGTGTTGAGCATGTTCGCTCAACACTAATAATTTCCTACTGATAAAACACTGATTGTATTGAAACAGCAAAAGACAGCCCAGTAAGTGACACATCATTGGAATCAGGGTGTCTACCCCTACATCAAGGTGCTCTCAGATTACATAGAAAAAAACTGTTGACAGATTTCCTTTAACCACAGGCTAAGTGCTAAGGTATGATCACTGGAGGCCAGGTGCTGGGAATCCAATTATGCCAAGGACAGGCATCCCGAAGTCCCCTTTGTAAACTCAGCGGCAATTTGCAAGCATGACCAACACTTCATTCACTTCTATTGGACAAGCAGAACAAGCTTTATACAATTATGTAAGAAGAAAAACTTCTGTTTTTCTACATTTAAATTAGGGACAATGGATTAAAAAATGTGTATGAATACAATATTTCTGATGTAATATAGCGACATGCATGAGTCCTAAAAGAGGTAGACATTAGAAAATAAACTGAAAATAATGAAGTTACCAAAAACTACTTTAAACTTACAAACATTTTGTTCCAATATTAGTTAACTTATAGTATTACATGTTAAGATTCCTTTCAGCATATTAATATTCATTAGCTAATTAATGTGTTTACTTCTAAAGTGTTTGATGGTAATCATGTCATTACAAACCTTTTAGTGTTACTCCAGGGATATTCTTCTAATGAATCACTTAATAGGCAGGAAATAAAAACCAACTAGAATTGCCTTGTTTAAAGCTAGCCGACCGAAAGCTTTAATTATTTTTCATATATGAGTTGTAAAATTATACATAACATAATAATCCTAGAAGGACTGAAATACTGACTTGTGGGTTACTTAGAGCAAAACATATAAAAAAAATATCATTAACATATAAAAAGATGATAAATTGCTAATTATAATAAATGGAAATTAGTCTAAATGCAATGAAACAAGTTATGTGGATAACAATAAAAATTATACGGTCGTATCCAGTAGAAAGGTGCAGGACTGAAAATTTGTAGGTGGTCTCAATATTATTACATTAAAGACTTTAACCTCTTGGCATCACAGCCAGTTTTGGCCATTATGCCAGACCATTTTTTCACTTTTCTATTGTCACGTTCCAGGAGCCATTTTTTTATGTTTTTTGGTGTCATTGGCATATCAGAGCTTCTTTTCGGGATGAGTTGTGCTTGTCAGTGCATCATTTGAGGTACATATAACTGATTAGCAAGCTTGTACTAACCCTTTATAGGAAAAAATATGAACTGTTTTGTAGTTGTTTTACAACTTGACCACGTTTTTTGCGTTTTTAAATTTTACGCTTTTCAACTTGCTGCACAAATAAAATGTTAAATTTATTCTGTGGGTCAGTACAAATATGGCAAAATCAAACTTATATAGTTTTTATTACTTTTGTACAATGAATACACTATTGTAATAAAAAATAATTTGCTTTTGGGTCACAACATTCTGAGAGCCCCAAGTTTCACAATTTTCTGTCAACAAGGCTATGTACTGACTTAGTTTTAACATGACAAGCTGTTGTTTTCATTGGTGCCATTTTGAGATATACAGTATGTGAATTTTTAATCACTTTTATTAACTCTGAGAGAGTCAAAAAGAACAAAAAAACAGCAATTCTATATTTTCTATATTTTTAAACACCATTCATCATTCATTGTCATGTATGTGGGTTGATAAAATCATGCCAATATCAAATTTATATTTTTTTGTCATTTGGTACTTTTGCACAAGAAATATATATAACATATATCCTTTGGTCTGGATCTAGGGAGGAATTGGTGGAATTCCATGTCTTTTTGAACAACCTGGATAGTAATATTAAATTTACACTTTTGAGCTCAGATACAGAGATACAATTTTTGGATGTTCTGATTAAGTATGAGAATCATAAACGGAGTATGGAATTGTTTGTTAAACCGATGGATAAGAATAATTTATTACGATATGATAGCCATCACGTAAAATGGTGGAATCCTTACCATATAGTCAGTTCTTAAGAGTTAGGAGAATTGTTAGCAATGAAGATAGACTTGGGACTACTTTGGACTCTCTGGTTGACAGATTTAGGAAAAAATAGATCGTACTATCCTTTTGGATAAAAAAAACAGTGGTGATACTACTTTGGAGAGAGTCCCATTGGTTACTACCACCTTTTGTGAACAGAGCAAATATGTGGCCAATATTGTTAAAAAACATTAGCCTATGCTTAATAGATGTCTGCCGGAAATTAAAGAGTTTAAAATGCCCCCATTAATTTCATATAAACGGACTAAGAACATTAGGCTATGTGCCCACGTAGCAGATTTGATGCAGAGCGTTTTTGCCTCTTTCTGGCAGAAAAAAGCGCATGCAGATTTACAAGCGTTTTTTCTGCCAGAGAGAAACATTTTTTCAGCGTTTTTACATGCGTTTTCGCATGCGTTTTTTCAAGCACTTTTCCAAGCGATTTTGAGCATCACTTGGAAAAGTGCTTGACAAGTTGATCACACAATATAAATCCATGCAACCGGCATGGATTTAGAATGTATGAACAACTTAGATGCTTTAAATGCAGCATCTATAGTGAAAAAGAAGAATTAAAACGTTAAAAATAAAAAAACCTGTATATTCACCTCTCCGGCGGCCCCCGGTCTGCTCACCGGTCTCCTCCAGTCTGCTCCCGGTCGCGTCTTCTCTCTTCAGTGTCCCGCAGTGTACTGTCAGGACCTGCGGTGACGTCATTTAGTCAGCTGATGATCACGCGACCCTCACCTGACTGCCGACGTCAGCGGTCGCGTGACCATCAGGTGACTAAATGACGTCATCGCAGGTCCTGACAGTACACTGCGGGACGCAGACCGGAGGAGACCGGAGAGCAGACCGGGGGCTGCCGGAGAGGTGAATATACAGGTTTTGTTTATTTTAACTTTTTTATTTCTTTTTTTCACCGCGTGGTAGCCGGGATGAAGAGGAGTTGTAGTCTCATCTTCATCCCAGGTACCACACGCACCGCGATTACGCTGCAAATACGCGGCCATTGAATTTAATTGAAACGCAGCAAATCCACATATACCTGCGGGTTTCCTGTGTTTCAATGTTCCTCAATGGCCGCGAATGTGCAGCGTAATCGCGGTAGAAATGATCATGCTGCGTTTTGCAAAGCAATGCGAATTCGGCGCGCAAATTAGCGCATCATGTGCACAGCACATCCGAATTCACATTGCTTTGCATGGCAGACTGTTTTACAAGCGTTTTCGCGGCCGTAAAAACGCCGCAAAAACGCTACAAAAACGCTACAAAAACGCTACGTGGGCACATAGCCTTAGAGATAGATTAATAAGGGCGGATATTGGTCCTCAGAAGACAATATCCCAGGGTTCACTAACTGAGAGACAAAGATTGGGTTGTTTCCCATGTCTCAATTGTGTGAATTGCCCAAATATGTTAAAAGGGGATAAATTTCAACATCCAATAAGTGGAGTGATATATACAATGAAATACTATCTTACTTGCTCTTCTGACTATATTGTTTATTTACTGCAGTGCCCGTGCAATTTATTATATATCAGTGAGATGACTACAGATTTTAAGACTAGGATGAACAATCATAGACAATCTATTAGGAAGAAAAGACTCGACTTACCTGTCTCTAAACATTTCATAAAGAAGTGACATCTTGAGAAACAATTGAAATTTAGGATTATTGACCATATACCCCCACTTAGAAGAGGAGGAGATGGGGTGCGCCTCCTCAAGATTAGGGAACTTGAATGGATTAGGAGACTTAATACTTTGAAACCACACGGCCTTAATATTGACTTTAAATTGAGTGTGACTCTATAGAAATGATCGCTTGCCTGATTAGGTGTTTTTATTAATTTTTATATTCTTTTCTTTTTGATTCTTTAGATCTGCTGGTGCTGTAGGACAAAGGAAGATATGATTCATCCCCATATATACATTATTGAGATCGTAATGTGTTATGAGTTATATATTATATATAAACCTTTTATTTATATTGCGCTATGTTGGATTAGGAATGTAGATTTCAATTATGTGCAGTTATCTTGGAGTCCGGGAACCAATAGGATTATACAGTTCTATTTATGACATGCTAACCCTTGTATGGTTCTAGGGTAGAGATGTGTTCCTCACACGTTCATATCTTCCCTATACCTTTGGCCTCTGGGTTGCTTATGTGGCGCCCTGCTGTGCATTAGTGCCACAGATCCTAGAGGGGTGCATGAACGGATTCCTTCACAAGAGGCCCCCATAGCATACACACACCTCCACCTTCCACCTCAGACCACCAGAGGGAGCCCGTCAGGGATATAATAGGGAAGGTGGAGCTAGGCAGTTCACTCTAGTCTGGAGTCGACAGAGAGTCAAGCCTGTTGAGAGAGCTCCTGCAGTAGTTAAGCCTGAGAGAGGTCAGCCTGCATTGGAGCCCAGTCCATACTCAGTTGTAGCTCAGCATAGTGAGCTTAAGGTGTGCCGACGCCATAAAAGCGGTGAAGCGTGGCAAGCTGCCGCTAGTGTGTATAGCCTAGTGAGGGCCCCGAGTAGGCCGAAGGCTAGAGGAGTGAGTAGCATCGGGGGCAGAGGAGCTGTACAAGCTCACCCCAGAAAACATATACCGGACACCGGGTCCGCGTCTACAGGGCCGTATATCCCCCTGTAGAGACAACCGGAGATCCTTGAAAGACTTTAGGTCCCAGAATCACCCAAGAGCTGATACGTAACAGAGCCAGGAGTCACGAAGGCCCCGCAAGCTGGGAGCGCGTACTCCAAGAGAAGGCCCTACCAGAAAGTCAGCCGGTGCAGGACAGAAACCAAGTTACGCCTAGCTCCAGGCAGGTCAGAAACTTACTACACAAAGGCACTGGGGAGGATCCTGAAATGCACCCTTCACCCTACAGTGCTCCGGAATGTGCCTGAACATCCATCAGTAAAAGGTACTGAAGTGACAATCGTGTCTGTCCCTGTTCTTGCTCTGACCCGGCTGGGTCCTATCCGTCCTGCATCCTTACATCCCTTCTCCTATACTGCCCTGAGGCCTAGCTCCACCTGTGGGGAGCTATACCACGCAAGCTGCCCTAACACCGGCCTCAGTGTGCTGCCGCAGCGCTGGTGATCCACACCAGACACCACAGGCGGCGTCACGAACTTTTATATCATTATCCACCCTTTTAAAAGAGAGGCCCAGAGTACGGGCCCGGGAGCCGACTACCGCGACATCCCCTGAAACTACCAACAAGTCCCGGGCGCCGAGTCCTCCCCATCCCCTGGGCTACACATCTCTCTTTCCTGGCGTCACGAACAGGATTCCGTGCCCGCTGCAACGACGGAGTGTTATGCCCGTTGCCACCGGGTACTGTGCGCCTTTAATCAAAAAACTGTTTATTAGACTGTGGTGAAGATTGCAGCCATTGTTGGGCTGCCGAGCGGGAAGAAGGGCGTAACCGTGGGAAATTTAGAGGCGTACTTGTAAAAGCGCGCGAAGCCCCGGACACGCCCCACGCCTCGACGTCAAACCAAGAAGCGCCAGGTCCTGGAAGGTGCTGCAGTGAGCGCTCTGACGTAGGACGCAAGCGACGCAAGGTCCTGAGGGAGACCGTCACCTGCAGAGCTGCGGCATGCCGGAAGAAGAGAAAAGAAGGTAGGCCACGGTTCACTAGGGGGGCACCAGAATGTCCGAGGGAAAGCACAACGCTGTAATACCGGTTAACGGCTCTGATGTTCAACCCGAGCTCGACGCCGAGCAGGCTGAAGTAGCCGCTCCACCAGCAGCGCCTGTAACCCCTGTCATACCCATGGCCCTACCGTTCATCCCTGGAGCGAAGTGGCTCCCCCAGTACAGTGGCAAACCAGATACCCTGTCTGGATTTAAGCGGAAAATATGTGGTATTCTCGACATGTACTCTATGACAGGCAAGCAAAGAGCCGCTGTTGTATTAGGACAATTGACTGGTGCTGCGGAGCGAGAAGTAGAAACCTGGTCGGCCGCAGACCAGGAGTCAGTGTCCACAATCTTTAAAAAGTTACAGACTGTCTTTGAAAATCGTACTGAGACAGACCTCCGGATGAGGTTCTACAACTGCTCTCAGCAACCGGAGGACAGTGTTCGGGACTATGCCTAGCGGTTACAAGGGGCCCTGCGAGCTCTGAAACAGGTTACTCCAACCAGCATCAATGATGAAAATAAAATGCTGAAGGAACAGTTTATCCGGGGACTGAGGCCTCAAGAGGAGAGCAGGACTGTGCGTTGGTGGTCCCTGGATCATCCAGATGCCACCTTTGACACCCTTAAGGACATGGCTATAAATGGACTGCAGCCCCTGGAAACAACGGCCATCCAATGTTACCAGGGTGGAGCCACCCCAGTACCTGCAGCATCCACCTTTTCCCCGGTGGCTGCTGAAGCCAAGGTGCAAGCAACGTCCCCTAGTGAGCTGGACAGCCTGTGCTCTGAAGTGCGTCAGCTGAGCAAAACACTGACCACTGTGCTGAGTGCCCTGGAGCTGCGGACGGAGCCCGAGGGGGAGAGCAGGATCCTGCTAGCCGATAGCCCTGAGGATGTCCCCTGGATGAGAAGGAGGAAGAGGATAACGCCACCCCCTGGGAGGATCAGCGACCAAATCCGTCCACCAAGGGACCCTGTCTGCCACCGCTGCCACAAATCCGGCCACACCATCCAGAGCTGTCCTTTAAACGAGAAAACCCTGGGCCCAGGGCCGACACCCAGGAGTAAATTCCCCAGGCCCATCAGACTGGTACAACAGGTTCATGGGAGGAAGACCTTTCCTGTCCATTGTGCTGGACGGCATCCCGACACATGCTCTGCTGGACACAGGATCTCAAGTAACCATCATGCCTGACATCCTCTACAGAAGGTTCTGGTCCATGGATGATCTAAGCCCGCCAGCTCCAAATCTTTCCGTTTAGGCCTCAAACGGCCTCCCCCTTAACCTAATCGGGGTTAAGGATGTGGCAGTGAAGGTGGGGAGAGTGGAACTGAAGGACCAGGGACTAATTGTAGAAGAGACTAATCCTGATGATACCAATTTGTATATGGTACTTGGCACTAATATTGTTGGTAACTGTTTGGGAGAAGTTGTGTTCTTGCTCCAACAGATAGCTGACACTGCCAGACCAGGGCAGAGGAGGGCGCTGCAGAAGGAGATCCGAGCCTTGATGTACCAGCAGCAAGTAAAGTTAACAGGTGGTGAAATTGGTAATGTGCGGGTAACAGACCCCATACCCATTGTGATTCCCCCAATGAGTGAAATGCTTATCTGGTGTAGAGCAGCAATAGGTCTTAAAGGACAGAGCTACCAGGCAGTAGTAGAACCCCTTAGCACCAAACACAGACCTACACTCTTAACTGCCAGAGGGGTAGTGGATGTACGCAATGGGAGGGTGCCCGTCCGTCTTCTCAATATTGGGGAAGATGAGGTCAGATTACCACTCTATGCCACTGTTGCCAAGTTACATGCTGTAAATAACAACTCCATTCACCCGGCGGAGTCCTTAACCTCACAAGGCGAAGTGGAGAATGATGACCCTGCAACCCAGGTGGAGGATTGGTGTCAACAGCTCCATGTTGGGACAGACACCACTCCTGCCCATCAGAAACAGGGTGTACACTGGGTGGTTCAGGAATACACGCAGGTGTTCAGTAAGCACCCACTTGACTTTGGGAGGATTAAGGGGGTTCAACACCATATCCCCACAGGTAACCATCCACCCATCAAAGAACGTTACAGGCCTATACCACCAGCACACTACCAGAAGGCCAAGGAGATGTTGCACGACATGAAGAAGGCAGGGGTAGTAAGGGATAGTTGTAGTCCCTGGGCAGCTCCCCTAGTTTTGTCAGGAAAAAGGACGGGAGCATGAGAATGTGTCTGGATTACAGACAAGTAAATCGCATTACACATAAAGATGAATACCCTTTACCACGCATAGAGGAGTCCCTGGCAGCCTTAAAGTCTGCAAATTACTTTTCCACCCTTGACCTCACTAGTGGGTACTGGCAGGTAGCTGTAGCTGAGGAGGATCGAGAGAAGACGACCTTCACCACCCTGATGGGACTCTGTGAGTTCAATAGTATGCCGTTCGGACTCTGCAATGCCCCCGGAACGTTCCAGAGATTGATGGAGTGCTGCCTGGGACACCGCAACTTCGAGACTGTGTTACTTTACCTGGATGATGTGATAGTGTACTCCAAGATGTACGAGGACCACTTGAAGCACCTGGCAGAGGTATTTGAGTCACTGTCCCGGTACGGGATGAAGCTGAAGCCCTCAAAGTGCCACCTGCTCAAGAGAAAGGTACAGTACCTGGGGCACATTGTCAGCCCAGAAGGGGTAGCACCAGACCCGGAGAAAGTCGCTGCCATCCAGAAGTGGCCGGAGCCGAAGAACCTAAAGGAGGTGCGTCAGTTCCTGGGACTAGCAGGATTCTACCGGAGGTTTGTAAAAGGCTACACTAAGAAAGCAGCCCCTCTGCAAGACCTCCTGATAGGACAGTCCCCGAAAGGCAGAAATCCCGCGTTCCACTGGGTTAAGGAGCAAGCCGAGTCGTTTCAGGAGATGAAGGAGATACTGACAGGCGACGAGATCCTAGCCTACCTGACTACAGCCAACCGTTCCTGCTGTATACCGATGCCAGCAATGAAGGGCTGGGAGATGTCCTAAGTCAGAAGCAGAAAGGCCAAGAGAAAGTGATCGCATACGCAAGTAGGAAGCTCCGCCCGACTGAGAGAAATCCAGAGAACTATAGCAGCTTCAAGTTGGAGTTCCTGGCCTTGGTCTGGGCCATCACTGAAAGGTTCAAGCACTATCTAGCCTCCAGTAAGTTCACTGCCTTCACTGATAACAACCCCTTGACTCATCTTGAAACAGCCAAGCTAGGAGCCCTGGAGCAGCGATGGATTGCTCGGCTGTCAAACTACCAATTCACGATTAAATACCGGGCGAGCCGTAAGAACGCCAATGCCGATGCCCTGTCCAGGATGCCTCACCAGTCAGACACAGAAGAAGAAGTGGATGACCTGGAGGAGATTGAACTACCTGCCTTTCACTGGAATGGGATGATCCACGAGCAACGAGCCTCCAGGAGGCTGCGTGGGAAGACGTTGAACCCATTGCCTCACCACAGCATGAAAGAGACCCAGGATAGTGACCTGGTTGTCAGCCGTATCAAGGAGCTGATAACCCAAGAAGGTTCCTCCCTGGAAAGGTAAGCGTCTCTGCAAGCAAATCAGCTGTGGAACGAGAGAAGCCGGCTGTTTATCTACCGTGAGAAGCTGTGCCGGAGGTACGCCAAACCAAAAGCCCATGAGATGGTATGGCAGATAGTGGTCCGTGGTCCCCAAGACAGACATCCAAATGGTGTTGGAGGCCTACCACGATCAGGTGGGGCACTTTGGCTGGAAGAAGCTAGAGACCCTGCTGAAGTGTCGATTCTACTGGATAGGAATGCGCAGCTCCATTGAGCGGTGGTGCCGAAACTGTGGACCATGTAGCCTCAGAAGAAAAGACTACAGCAGCCAGGCCAGAAGGCACCCCTGCAACCCATTAAGACGACTCGACCCCTGGAGATCGTGGCCCTGGACCATGTCAAGCTGTCGCCCAGCAGGTCAGGGTACTCCTTTGCCCTGACCATGGTGGATCACTACTCCAGGTTCCTGGTGGTCGCCCCCGTTAAAGACCTGACGGCATAGACAGCAGCAAAAATATTCCAGGCGAGTTTCTGCAGACCCCACGGATACCCTGAGCAGGTGCTGATGGACCAAGGCCCGGCCTTTGAGGCTGAATTGTTCAAAGAGTTCTGCCATTTGTACGGGTGTAAGAAGATAAGAACTACACCGCACCACCCACAAACTAATGGTCTCTGTGAAAACATGAATAACATCATCATCAACCTGCTGAAGACCATACCACTTGAGGAGAGAAATCAGTGGCCAGACCTACTACCTGACCTAGTAGATCTGTACAATCACATACCAGTAAGTTCCACCAATTGCACTCCAGCATATCTCATGCGGGCAAGACCAGGAAAGCTTCCCATGGACCTGGAGCTTGTTGTAGTAGAATCAGAAGTGGATATGACCACTGAGGACTGGGACATGACCAGACAGGAGCAGTACAGAAGAGTACAGGCCTGTGTCGAAGACAGTGTCACTTGGGTGAGGGGCAAGCAGGAGGCCCACTACAACAAAAGTGCGCCCGCAGAACCCTTCACACCAGGAGAAATAGTATTAAAAAGGAAGAGAAGAAACCACAAACTTGATGACCAGTGGGAGAGAGAACCCTACACTGTGTTGAATTCAAAATTTGATTATAGGAAAACCTGCATAATTAGTAGAGACGGAGGAAGGACGACTGCAACAGTATCCAGGGACCATCTGAAGTTGTGTCCAGAACTGCTAAAGTCTCAAGAAGAAGTGCCTCTCACCGTAACGGAGGAGCCTAAAGAAGCAGTAATCCATACTGACTTAGGAGATTTCCCAGCAGATTGGCCTCAACTAGGAGGAGCAGTAATCATCCCTGTAATCACCTTCTACCCACAGCAAGAAGAACCTGTAAGTGCTGCAAAAGAGCCTGCTCAAGAAAAGTCCCTGGAAGAAGGATCCCCGGCAGGAGCAGAGCGAGAAGGCCCAGCCAATGGTATACTTGCCAGTCCTGTAGAGAGGTCAATGCAGTCTAGCAGCCCCTCTACACCTAGCACTGATAGAATGGGAGGTAGTGCAAGTACTAGTGCCTCACGCATTCCAGTACCATGCAGGTCCATACGTAGTACCAAAGGTCAGATCCCTGTCAGATACACAGAGTAAAATAGTTAAACTTCTGACAAGTGTAAATAGTTACCCCTGGGGTATTATATAGTATAGTATTGTATAATATTGCATAGTATTGTGTATTTTTTATGACTATGTATTAACTTGTGCTTTGCCTTGCAATGGACAATTGAAGTGATACGGACACTTTCCTTGTTTTTACAGAACTGTGTGGCTGAGGACTATGTGCAGCCCAAAAACTGCTTCTTGTAAATATTTGCACTCCCTGGAGTGCCCCTTTTGGTGACCTCAGAAGAAAAACCTGTCTGGAGTGGCTCTACCGGAGGTCCAACTCGGGATCTTCATGCCCTGCAGCCACCCCAGGGCCTACGTTGAGGGTTTGGGACAGGTCCCTCAAGCTACCAAGTACTCTGCCCTGGGAGATGGACATCCTATCAGGGAACCTCACCAAAAGAGACTTAAATTCTGAGGTTGCTTATTGTGTGTATATATATATATATATATATATATATATATATATATATATATAAAATTGTTATTTATAATGTTATATTCAACGTTTAAGAATGTGCCTCCCGTAAAGGGAAGATTGTTATTGTTCATGTTATACAAAATGTACTTCTGCCCGGGAGTGCTGAGCTTTGCTAGGGGGGAATGTGGCGCCCTGCTGTGCATTAGTGCCACAGATCCTAGAGGGGTGCATGAACGGATTCCTCCCGCATAGCATACACACACCTCCACCTTCCACCTCAGACCACAAGAGGGAACCCATCAGGGATATAATAGGGATGGTGGAGCTAGGCAGTTCAGTCTAGTCTGGAGTTGACAGAGAGTCAAGCCTATTGAGAGAGTTCCTGCAGTAGTTAAGCCTGAGAGAGGTCAGCCTGCATTGGAGCCCAGTCCATACTCAGTTGTAGCTCAGCATAGTGAGCTTAAGGTGTGCCGACGACATAAGAGCGGTGAAGCGCAGCAAGCTGCCGCTAGTGTGTATAGCCTAGTGAGGGCCCCGAGTAGGCCCAAGGCTAGAGGAGTGAGTAACATCAGGGGCAGAGGAGCTGTACAAGCTCACCCCAGAAAACATATACCGGACACCGGGTCCGCGTCTACAGGGCCGTATATATCCCCCTGTAGAGACAACCGGAGACCCCTGGAAGACTTTAGGTCCCAGGATCACCCAAGAGCTGATACGTAACAGAGCCAAGAGTCACGGAGGCCCCGCAAGCTGGGAGCGCGTACTCCAAGAGAAGGCCCTACCAGAAAGTCAGCCGGTGCAGGACAGAAACCAAGTTAGGCCTAGCTCCAGGCTGGTCAGAAACTTACTACACAAAGGCAAGAAACAGGAGGCCCTACACCCGCTCACTGGGGAGGATCCTGAAGTGCACCCTTCACCCTACAGTGCTCCGGAATGTGCTTGAACATCCATCAGTAAAAGGTACTGAAGTGACTATCGTGCCTGTCCCTGTTCTTGCTCTGACCCGGCTGGGTCCTATCCGTCCTGCATCCTTACATCCCTTCTCCTACGCTGCCCTGAGGCCTAGCTCCACCTATGGGGAGCTGTACCACGCAAGCTGCCCTAACACCGGCCTCAGTGTGCTGCCGCAGCGCTGGTGATCCTCACCAGACACCACAGGTGGCGTCACAAACTTTTATATCATTATCCACCCTTTTAAAAGAGAGGCCCAGAGTACGGGCCCGGGAGCCGACTACCGCGACATCCTCTGAAACTACCAACAAGGCCCGGGCGCCGAGTCCTCCCCATCCCCTGGGCTACACACTTACTCCAGCATATGGGGGGCGTTCCCATGCTACTTAGGTCTATGTCTTATTTTAAATCACAGGATATTTGCTTTAATGCTTTATTTATTATTATTTGAATACGGTCCTCCTATTTGTAATATCTCTGATATTATATGAAAATTGGGCATGTTTCCCTTCTCCAATATGGTGGGCAGTGCTCTTTATACTGCTTTGTGCCTCTAAATCATGTGACGCCCATGATGCTTTATGGTGTGACCATGTGATCACCATGTGACAGATGTTGTGGGCGATATGCCCTTTTCCAAGATGGCGCCGGTATACCTGGTCTTCCAGTGCACAGATACGGAAGTCCTTACCTCCTATTCTGATATGCGTGGTATTATGTACAGGGACGCCGAGATTTTGGCGCTATATGCAAATGAAAGTTGGGGTGAGCCATGTTTTCCTTTTGTATACACAGCTGCTGCATATGATCAATTATGTATTATATGAGTGTTATGGCTATAAGCCTGTTTACATTACATTTTTGCACTATGTCACTTTACACTGATTATGCACTATTATGTCTTGTAATATTATTTATCTGAAAGATTATGTATATTATGCACTTTTCATGTAATTGCTGGTGATTACCATTGTAATTAGATCGCCTTAAATACTCTGCACTTGCACCTTACCTATGCTTGAGAAAGATCCACAATTTTGGACCGAAACGTTGCCACATGGGCTATTAAACCTTATCACTTTACTCTACTCTGTGTGCTGCCTCCATTTTTGCATGTATATATATATATATGTATATATATATATATATATATATATATATATATATATATATATATATATATATATATATACTGCTCAAAAAAATAAAGGGAACACTCAAATAACACATCCTAGATCTGAATGAATGAAATATTCTCAATACTTTGTTCTGTACAAAGTTGAATGTGCTGACAACAAAATCACACAAAAATCATCAATGGAAATCAAATTTATTAACCAATGGAGGCCTGGATTTGGAGTCACCCCGAAATTAAACACGCTACAGGCTGATCCAACTTTGATGTAATGTCCTTAAAGCAAGTCAAAATGAGGCTCAGTATTGTGTGTGGCCTCCACGTGCCCGTATCACCTCCCTACAACGCCTGGGAATGCTCCTGATGAGGTTGCGGATGGTCTCCTGTGGGATCTCCTCCCAGACCTGGACTAAAGCATCCACCAACTCCTGGACAGTCTGTGGTGCATGGAGCGAGACATGATGTCCCAGATGTGCTCAATCGGATTCAGGTCTGGGGACTGGGCGGGCCAGTCCATAGCTTCAATGCCTTCATCTTGCAGGAACTGCTGACACACTACAGCCACATGAGGTCGGGCATTGTCCTGCATTAGGAGGAACCCAGGGCCAACTGCACCAGCATATGGTCTCACAAGGGGTCTGAGGATCTCATCTCGGTACCTAATGTCAGTCAGGCTACCTCTGGCGAGCACATGGAGGGCTGTGCGGCCCTCCAAAGAAATGCCACCCCACATCATTACTGACCCACTGCCAAACCGGTCAAGCTGAAGGATGTTGCAGGCAGCAGATCGCTCTCCACGGCGTCTCCAGACTCTGTTACGTCTGTCACATGTGCTCAGTGTGAACCTGCTTTCATCTGTGAAGAGCACAGGGCGCCAGTGTCGACTTTACCAATCCTGGTGTTCTGTGGCAAATGCCAAGCGTCCTGCACGGTGTTGGGCTGTGAGCACAACCCCCATCTGTGGACGTCGGGCCCTCATACCACCCTTATGGAGTCGGTTTCTAACCGTTTGTGCAGACACATGCACATTTGTGGCCTGCTGGAGGTAATTTTGCAGGGCTTTGGCAGTGCTCCTCCTGTTCCTTCTTGCAGAGGTAGCGGTCCTGCTGCTGTGTTGTTGCCCTCCTACGGCTCTCTCCACGTCTCCTGGTGTACTGGCCTGTCTCCTTGTAGAGCCTCCAGCCTCTGGACACTACGCTGACAGACACAGGAAACCTTCTTGCCACAGCTCGCATTGATGTGCCATCCTGGATGAGCTGCACTACCTGAGCAACTTCTGTGGGTTGTAGAGTACGTCTCATGCTACCACGAGTGTGAAAGCACAACCAACATTCAAAAGTGATCAAAACATCAGCCAGAAAGCATTGGTACTGAGATGTGGTCTGTGGTCCCCACCTGCAGAACCACTCCTTTTATTGATGGTGTCTTGATAATTGCCAATAATTTCCATCTATTGTGTATTCCATTTGCACAACAGCATGTGAAATTGATTGTCAATCAGTGTTGCTTCCTAAGTGGACAGTTTGATTTCACAGAAGTTTGATTTACTTGGAGTTATATTCTATTGTTTAAGTGTTCCCTTTATTTTTTTGAGCAGTGTGTATATGTATATATACATATACATATACATATATTGTAACATCCCTGGCGGCATGCTTGCATAGTGCACCACCTCCCACTGTGCAAGACTGAAATCTTACCCTCCAGTCCAGCCTGCAAACCTTGCTCCAGTTCATGCTGTGTGCATGTCTCTTGTCTGACTGCTTAGGGCGGTGGCCCGGTTACTTCCTGATTCTTATAGCTTTTGTGGGCGCACTCCTAATGCATCTCCAGCCTATTGCTGTGAGTCACTGGATATTTAAACCCCCTCCACCCAGAAGGAGGTGCCTGAGCAACATTAACTATCAGTGTGCTCTCTGCCTCTGAGTTGCCAGGTCTTGTCCTGTATCTTGTCTGTTTCTGCCACCCTGGGGGCTGCATACCCAGGCCTGTTATCTCTGACTTCCAGTCTGTTTCTGCCACCCTGGGGGCTGTATACCTAGGGCTGTTATCTGTGACTTCTAGTCCATTTCTGCCACCCTGGGGGCTGTATACCCAGGCTCGTTCCTCTATCTCGTTGCAGTGTCAGTTCCTGTCTGAACTGTCTCCTAGCCTGTTACCTGTTTGTCTCTATGTCTGTACCCTCCCTTTTCCTGCAGTGTCTGAACCTGCACCTAACTCCTACTCGTTGTCTCTGTTCTTCTGTTTGTGAGTTTTGTGTCCACTCGCTACTTCTTTGTAAGTACCTTGTGTGTATCTGGTTCTGCTTGTCCCTTTTCCCTTCCTCTGTATCTACCTCCTGTGTTCTAACCATCTTCCTGTATTTTCCAGTCTGTTCCATGTGAACAGAGCCCTGTCCTCTCTGCCTGCACCTGCAGCCCTGTTCTGCTCTGCCTTGCCCACCGCTCCGGTGGATCCTCTCTGCTCTGCCTTGTCCACCGCACCTGCGGTTTCGCTCTGCTCTGCTTGCTCACTGCACTTGCGATTTCGCTCTGCTCCGCCTTGTCCACCGCTCCGGTGGTTCCTCTCTGCTCCGCCTTGTCCACCGCTCCGGCGTTTTCGCTCAGCTCTGCCTTGTCCACCGCACCTGCGGTTTTGCTCCGCTCTGCTTGCTCACCGCACCAGCGGTTCCTCTCTGCTCTGCCTTGTCCTCCGCTCCGGCGGTTCCTCTCTGCTCTGCCTTGTCCACCGCTCCGGAGGTTTCGCTCTACTCTGCCTTGTCCACCGCACCTGCGGTTTCGCTCTGCTCTGCTTACTCACCGCACCGGCGGTGTCGCTCTGCTCTGCTTGCTCACCGCACCAGCGGTTCCTCTCTGCTCTGCCTTGTCCACTGCTCCGGCGGTTTTGCTCTGCTCTGCCTTGTCCACCTCACCTGCGGTTTCGCTCTGCTCTGCTTGCTCACCGCACAAGCGGTTCCTCTCTGCTCTGCCTTGTCCACCGCTCTGGCGGTTCCTCTCTGCTCTGCCTTGTCCACCACTCTGGCGGTTTTGCTCTGCTCTGCCTTATCCACCGCACCAGCGGTTTCGCTCTGCTCTGCTTGCTCATGGCACCAGCGGTTTCGCTCTGCTATCCTTTGTCCACCACTCCGGTGGTTTCACTTTACTCTGCTTGTCTACCGCATCTGTGGCTCTGTTCCTGTATCCCTGTACTGGACCCTATCCAGCCTGCCCTCCAACCTGCTAGTACCTCCCTGTCTGCATACCAGCCGTGCTTGCCAGTACCCACCTGTCTGCCTACCAGCCGTGCTTGCCAGTACCCACCTGTCTGCATACCAGCTGTGCTTGCCAGTACCCACCTGTCTGCATACCAGCCGTGCTTACCAGTACCCACCTGTCTGCATACCAGCCGTGCCTGCCATTACCCACCTGTCTGTATGCCAGCCTAACCTGCCTGTTCCTGCATTCCCCGGTGTGGGGCAACAGCCGTGTCCGGGGTCTGACCTGGAGTAGCACCTGGTTCTTCTGCTCGGTTCCTGCCTGGTGCACGGAGTCGACTGAGCCGCCGTGCGACCTTGGTTACGCCCCTCCAGGCACTCCACGGTTCATGGTACAGTGGGATCACTAATCATGCATACGCCAGTCAGTCCGGGTGTGTGCATAACATATATATATATATATATATATATATATATATATCACGGTTGTGCTCAAAAGTTTACATACCCCGGCAGTATTTTTGCTTTCTTGGCCTTGTTTCAGAGAGTATGAATGATAACAAAAAACTTTTTCTCCACTCATGGTTATTGGTTGGGTGAAGCCATTTATTGTCAAACAACTGTGTTTTCTCTTTTTAAATCTTAATGACAATCAAAAACATCCAAATGACCCTGATCAAAAGTTCACATACCCTGGTGATTTTGACACAAATGAGTCATTCCATGTCAAGTGGACCAGTGGTCCCCACTCGACCTTCTCCGATTTTGCTGAAATTTATAAGGATGTACATGTATGTTTGAAAAGAGGTTCTGTAAATTTTTAGGGCCAGTTCTCAAATACATTGGGCACTGTTGACCTTTCACTAGAGGTTCCACCAAGCCTGCGGCTTCAGCTAAGAGGATTTTGCAAACTTTGGCACATAGCCATTAGAGTTCTATACTGGCTATGATGCTGAAATTTGGCATACTAGCTCAACTTTTGCTGCTAAACACGATAAAATTATTACCGGCTATGACAAAACAATATTTCGGCCGCAATTTTGTGTCAAAGTTGCTTGTAAAACGCGTCGCATAAAATTTATGCCAAACTTTGCCCATATATAACTCAAGACCAAAAACCAATAGTAACTGGTGCTTTGCCCTGTACACCAAACATCTACAAAACATCTACATGACTTTGCATTGCTGCAATATCACGGTCAAACCATATGTATTTGTGGAAATATTCACACCCACATGTGATGAAAAACTTAAAAAAACAAATTTTACCTATTTTTATGTCAAATTTCTCAAAAAGGGTACCCCTAAAATATATTAATTCTGATATCATTAGAAAGAGCACATTTTTCTCTACACGGATCAATGTTGTTTTTTTTGGAGTCTCTCAGTTTAAGAAAAGAAAAATGCCACTGAACATGGTGTTATTTATTAATAAGCAATGAATGGTAACTGCACTATTCAAACCCTTGCGTTGGTCCATGGTGGTTATACCACAACCAATTCCCTAAGAATTGGTATTATAATCCTATTAAGAATTGTAATAATGCTATCTTTCGAGAATTGGCAGCCCCATCGCCTAGGAGCCATGGCCGATAGCCGTGCAAGGCCAGCCGCGGGCGGTCTCTTTATCGCTGGTTCCAAAGCCTGAGGGTGAGTGTCTTTGCCTAGGATCCCAAGCCTAATATTAGGTATCTTTTGTTTGTTCCCAAGCCATAATGTTCAGTCTAAGTGGTCTGGAATTGTTGCTGAATTTGCAACATAATCGGTTCAGAGAAGCTGTATTGTCGGCCCATTGCTGTTGCAGCTGGTGCTGGAATTATTGCAATGATTGACTGCTCGGGAATCCAGCATGTATCATTTCTCACAGGCCAGTGAAAGAAGCTAGCTGGTCCATGAGGATGCATAAACTTTATTAATGCATCATGGTCGTCGACTGAAATTTCAGAAATATTTACAATCCACCAGTTCCTATCGTAAATGCAGGCAATGTATTGCCCTGGGTGGAGGTTTGCAATTGGCACAAAAGGCATTTCTGATCTGACAGATCTATCTACATGGGCAATGAAAGATGATGGGTCATTTGACACCCTTGAAATGCGAATCTTTTAGTCATCAATTGGCACAAACTGGTGATTTTCTCTTGTTCCAGCAATTGTATGTCCATCTTTGAACCTTTCCTCTTGAACTACCCGTATTTCGTCAATTTTTTCTTTTGGAACAAAAAAAAATTTGATTCCATGCAGTTGCTCGTGGCAAAAGTTGAATAATCCACCGGGGTCAGTATTTGGTTTTCAGTTGGGCGTTGAAGACTGGCACGAGCTGCCAACCTCTTTGCTGTCCCTCCAATCCCATCACAGGGCGACTTTCCATGACTGGTACCAAAAAAATTCCATTCAGCGCTGATATTGAAATCAGCATTGTGGTGGCACAAGTTGAGAAAATTTTTGAAATTTTTGTACTGGGCTGCAGATCCATCGCTGAAGTAGTGGATATGACGAATCCCATAGATGAGAGTCTTGAGATACTCCACAATTACTGTTAAGAAAGTGTGGACTGCAACTGTGTCATGTCGTGAGCTATCACTGATTATGCACAAGCTGATGTTCTGCGCAGCTTCACCATTTAACTCCTTGAAGTATATTACAAATGGGTGTACTGTAGCTTGACTATTTTCCCAGTGGAAACCTTGAATGGCATCTTGAACAATAAATGAGTAATTTTCAGCAAAGTCCATAAGGATCACAAGCTCTCCAGGTCTCAGATTTTCCTTCAACGATTTCAAATAGCTACTTTGATGCTTGGCGATGTAGTGATGGCTAGTGTTGAGCCACCCCCATAGTGTTCGAGTTCGGTTCGGTTCGTCGAACACCCTTGTGTTCGTCGAACACCTCCAAACACCGTTAAAACCAATGGCAGGCAAACAAAAACACATAGAAACCCATAGAAAACACCTTTAAAGGTGTTCAAAAGCTGACAAACTGCTCAGAAGGCATAACTAACACATGGAAAAGTGACAAGTACATATAGTCATGCGAAAAGAAAAGTGGTGGAGGAGTAAAAGGAGGGGGAGACACAGATATAGGCATGTCATGCCCTTCTAAAATCCAAAAAGTGAGAAGCCGACACGGCCTGTCCGTTCCTGCCCGTGCCACCTCCGTTTGTGCCAGAGCCGCGGTGGACCCAGACGGCCAGCCCCCATCTCCCAATACTGGGGCCTGTCCGCTGGTGGGTCGAGCGAGCCCCCCTGTGGTGGAGGCAGCTCTAAGCTTTTTAATTTAAATTGTCTCTCTAATTTGAATGAATATACTTTAAATCCTTTTACAAGGATCTATTGAAGGGCAAGTCTCATGCCAGCAGCCGCGTAATTCCAGCTCCAGTAGCGTCCACTAAAGCTGCTGCAGTTAAAAAGCTTTTATAAGGATCGAGCTCGGCTGTCCACCGCAAGGCGTCCTACCGCCAGTCCCAGCCCCTATGCCTTGGGGTGCCTCCTGATGCTCTTCACTGAGTATACCGTGGTCCCGAAGCATTTCCTTTGAAAAAATTAAGTGTCCAAACTACAGGTGGTGTAGCTTGCTTAACAGCCGGGATAATCCGCTGACTAGCAGACAATGCTACTAGGCACAAAGTATTTCCTGGGCTAGATGCAGTTAAAAATTTGTAATTAGATGCTCTCGTTGGATGCTGAGAAAGCATTCCATAGAGTCTCCTGGCACGCCATATATTATTCTCTTAAAAAGCTTGGGGTAGGGGTCTAGGGGACCCTTTTATAGCCCAAATCACGGCCCTGTATCGCAATGCGTCACCTAGGCTGAAGATAAATGGAACTGTAGCACCCCGAGGGCTCGGTTGCTGCAGAGGTATTGCACCTCACCCAGAGGTGTGATATCTCACTCTCAGGAAAGGATGGAGTGTGGATCAGGACCCCGACACCTGCATGCATTACACCACATTGCCGTGGGGCAGGGCGACCAATATGCCCCTGAGATGGGCACGACAGTCCCTGTCCCTGGCTGGAGTGGGGGGAGGGAACACTGAGGAAGGGGAACCCTGTAGTGCAGGAGCAGGGAGGAAGCAGTTCCTGGGTGCATTGAGAAGGGAGTATAAAAGGTGGGCTCCATCTTAGTTCAGTGCAGAGAAGTCTGAGCAGAAGTGACAGGGAGCAGGGGCTCTGCATGAGCTCTGCTCCAGAGGCGGGCCTAGTAACAGAGGCACAGGCCTGGAAGAGGGAGAAAGAAGGAAGAGGAGCGGAGAAGGCTCGAGGAACGAAGGGATCCCAGGGGTGTGGACGGGCGAGTCGCCACCGCACGCCCGAATCCACCTGCGTGGAGGGGTCAGGCCAAAGGGGGAGACCGGTCCCCGAAACTAGTGGAGGCGGGAAACGACCCTCAGCTAGAAACCGGAGGCTGTGACATTTTATGTGGCGCAGCCCCTCGCTACACCCACTAGGAGGCCGCACATAGGGTCAGGGAAACTGGCGCCAAGTTTACCAAGAGGAGGCCCGAGGCAGCCGGACAGAAGGGTTGGTAAGAAAGGCCAGACAAAGGACACACAAAGGTGGTCCTGTGAAGCGCTCCAAAGTTATCTGAGAGTTGTCTGAGCCCCTCACCTGGTGAGCACAGTACGACGTGGGCAGCCGTTACCTGCAGAAGTGGTCTGGATAATAAGAACTGTGAGTAAAGGCCCTGGACTGCATCACTGACTCCGTGTCGTTACTGCTGCTGCCCTGCACCATCACCCTCATCCTCCGCATACACTGCTCTGAGGCTATACTCCCGTGGAGAGTTATGCTACGCTCTGCTGCACCCACAACACCAGCCTCAGCGGTCTGCCCTGCAGCGGCGGTTCACTCTGACCGCAATCCACGGGTGGCGTAGTCGGACATTTAAACATCAAAACCACATAAATAGTTCCGCCACTAGTTTGACCGCCCTGAGCCACGGAACCGGGTCGCCGCCACGGAGACTACAACCACCAGCATGCACCAAAAAGGGTCCGGCTCCGGATGTCCCAAGGCCCAGGGGGCGCGTCAGTACATTTTCATCACCTTTCATAATCACCAATGGGACAAGGCAGGGATGTCCTCTGTCCCCTCTCTTATACATCCTAGTGACGGAGCACCTGCTCTCATCAATTCGCCATAACCCCAATATTAGGTGGATTGAGGTGGGAGGCACCGAGTACAAGTGCTCTCTATTTGCTGATGATGTCCTAGCATATATCACTCAATCACATATATCCATCCCTGCTGTTATGGCTGAAATAGATCACTTTGTTACATGGTCAAATTTTAAAATCAATACAGCGAAGTCTGAGGCCCTCGATGTCTCCCTCCCCAAATCCATACAGGATTCCATCCTGTCCAACTTTCCCTTTGCCTGTCCTCACAGGGTATCAAATTCTTAGGAAGTCCTATTCATAGAGACCTCTCCCGTCTATGTTATCTTAATTTTGAGCCCTTTATTGAACAACTCCATACAGACCACGGTTGGCAAGTTAGAACTGTAAGATTCACTACGAGAACCACTGGTGTTTTGTGGAAAAGCACATGTACACTGTGTTCCAAATTATTATGCAAAAAGTGTTTAGGAGTGATAAGGGAAAAATTTGTTTGTCAGTTAAACTCATTGATGGTGATGTGTGTCAGGGCTCTTTATATCACTGTAAGCAATTGCAGACACCTGTGCTAATTAGTTTGGCAGGTGTGTCCAATGAACGGCAAGACTACTTAAGAAGGCTGTCCCACATTATTAAGCAGCCTACATTTTCTGCCAAAATGGGAAAGAAAAAGGATGTGTCGGCTGCTGAGAAGCAACAAATTGTGGGGTGTTTAGGTCAAGGCATGACTACAATCAACATTGTGCGATGATCAGGATGAAGTGTCTTGGCAATCAAGAAGTATGTAGCTGATTCACAGTACACACGTGTGCGTGCTGATAAGGGCAAATTGAGGACTCTTTCCTACAGGCAATTACATCAGGTTAAAAGAGCAGCGGCAAAAAAGCCTTGTCATAGCAGCAGACAAGTTTTTGAAGCTGCTGGTGCCTTCAACGTCCCCCGAACAATAAGATGCAGGGTCCTTCAGAGGTTTGCAGCTGTGCGTACGCCATCCTGTCGACCTCCTCTATCCACTGCACACAAGCAGAAACGGCTCCAGTGGGCCAAACATTACATGAAGACTGATTTCAAAACTGTTTTGTTCACGGATGAGTGCCGTGCAACGCTCGATGGTCCAGATGGATGGAGTGGAGGATGGCTGGTTGATGGACACCCCACGCAAACACGGCTACAGCGCCAACAAGGAGGAGGTGGAGTAATGTTTTGGGCTGGAATCATGGGGAGAGAGATTGTCGGCCCCTTTAGGATCCCTGAAGGGGTAAAGATGAACTCCATAATGTATGTGGAGTTTCTCAAACAGCACTTCCTGCCATGGTTCAAGAAGAAGAACCGTGTATTCCGCAGCAAGATCATTTTCATGCATGATAATGCACCGTCTCATGCTGCACATAACACATCTGCATCTCTGGCTGATATGGGCATAAAAGGGGACAAACTTATGGTGTGACCCCCATGCTCCCCTGGCCTCTACCCCATTCAGAACCTCTGGAACATCATCAAAAGGAGTGTCTATGATGGCGGGAGGCAGTTCACATCTAAGCAACAGCTCTGGGAGGGTATTCTGTCCTCATGCAAAACAATTGAAGCAGAAACCATCCAAAACCTGACAAATTCAATGGACGAGAGAGTTCAGAAGCTCCTTTCGAACAAGGGGTCCTATGTGCAAATGTAACATCACCTAGAATAAAGTTTTGAGTTGAAAACTGTTTGATTTCAGTTTCTAATAACCTGCTAATGCTTATAATTTCAAAAATGACCATTTTTTTGGTCTTTATTAAAATGAAAAGGTTGATCGAAGAGTGTGGGGGATCTAAGAGTGTGGCAACCCAGTAGTCAGGATTACTTCGAATTCTGACCATCTGAGGGTCATGTTGCAGGTAGTGCAGCAAGAAGGCACTTATGTGTCTTGCGCATCTCGGAGCCCCAAAATTATTTTCCGGGCTAGATGCAGCTAAAAATTATTATTAATTTTAAATCTGGTGGAGCTTAGTATAGATGGCCTAATAGAATCAGTACTGCACACTGCTACAAAGCCCAAATTATTTTCCAGCCAAGATACAGATAAACATGATTAGTAATTTGAAAGCTTAAAACGGTTGGTGAGGTGATTTTAACCAATCATCAACCTTTTACTCTCCCCAGGATGACACAGGGGTAGAAAAGTCGTATCGGATCCATGATTTTTTCATCTTTATGAACGTGAGTCTGTCTACATTATCAGTGGAGAGCCACGTGCGCTTATCTGTCAGCACACCACCAGCAGCGCTGAACACACGTTCAGACAGAACGCTGGCTGCGGGGCATGACAAGATCTCCAAGGCGTAAGTGGCGAGCTCCGGCCATTTATCCAGATTGGAAGCCCAAAAAGAGCAAGGGTCCAGTGACACAGTCATGGCTTCAATGTTTACTTGGAGATACTCCTGTACCATCGTCTCTAGGCGTTGACTATGTGTCAGACTTCTTGTCTCCTGTGGCCTTGCAAAGGATGAGCTAAAAAAGTGGTGAAATGATTCCGCAAAATTGATGTTACCAGCAGATACTGTGTTTCTGTTACGGTTTGAGTGCTGAACACTCGACGATCCAACGGTTGGCAAGTTGGAACTGTGAGATTCACTACGTGCACCACTGGTGTTTTGTGGAAAAGCACATGTAAGATTCTGCAACAGTCTCTGCTGATACTCCTGCATGCGTGCATCTCTTTCTATGGCAAGAATTATTTCTGCAAATTTACTTTTGTACTGGGGATCTAACAGTGTGGCAACCCAGTAGTCAGGATTATTTCTAATTCTCCCAATTCGAGGGTCATGTTGCAGGTAGTGCAGCAAGAAGGCACTCATGTGTCTTGCGCATCCAGGAGCACCAAGTCCCTGTTGTGTTGGTGGCGAGGTAACAATCATGCTTCCTTCCTCTGTCCTCTCCCCCCCAACCTTGCACAACAGAAATGTGATCAAGGTCTCCCTCATCTGATGAGTCTTCCATCTGTTTGTCCTCCACTTCTTCCTGGGCTCCTGTACCTTCCTCACTAGTTTGGCTGCTACCATGCGCCCTGGTAAAACCATCTCCCCCACCCTCACATGCCTGCCACCTTGGTGCTGCCGACCGTCTGGACCTTGCAGATGTTAGCCCTTCCGCATACAACTCCTCCTCCTCTACTTCCTCCACCTCCTCTTGTGCCACCACCTGACTCCAAATTCTGTTTAACATGTGCTCCAGCATGTAAATCACCGGAATAGTCATGCTGATAATGGCATCGTAACCACTAAACATCTTCGTCGCCATTTCAAAACTGTGCAGAAGGGTGCATAGGTCCCTGATCTGAGACCACTCCTCCAGCGTGATTTGCCCCACCTCTGGATCCCGTTGGCCCAGGCTATACGTCAGAACGTATTACACCAGGGCTTGTTGGTGCTGCAACATGTGCAGAGTTGAATTCCACCGGGTAGGCACATCGCATTTTAGCCGGTGAAGTGGCAGGCCCAGCGACTTCTGTAGAGATGTAAGTCGCTGAGCTGCGGGATGCGAACGGCGGAAGTGAGCACACAGCGACCGTGCCCTCTGCAGAAGGCCATCTAGTCCGGGATAGTGGGCTAAAAATTGCTGGACAACCAGGTTCAACACGTGAGCCATACAAGGCACGTGTGTGACATTGCCCCGGCGAAGGGCCGCACCCAGGTTTGCAGCATTGTCGCACACGGCCTTCCTTGGTTTCAGGTCCAGTGGAGACTACCATTCATGAAATTGGTTCTCCAGAGCTGACCACAACTCCTCAGCTGTGTGACTCACATTTCCCAGACATTTCAAAGTAAAAACCGCCTGATGACTTTGAGCCCTGCTGCCAGCATAGTAAGGAGGTGTGCAGGATCCCTTCTGCGCAGTTAGAAAGCTTGTGGCATGACCAGACAGGCTTTGGATGCAGGTGGAGGACCGAGAGGAGGTTGAGGAGGCAGAAGCAGTGGAGGAACTTTGACATAAAGAGGATTGACGCACAACTCGTGGGGACGGCAAGACTTGGACAGCAGCCCCTTGTCCTGCTGTCACCATAGTTACCCAGTGCCCAGTCAGCGACATGTAACGCCCCTGTCCATGCCTACTCGTCCAAGTGTCTGCGGAGAAATGCACCCTGTCACACACAGAGTTTCTCAAAGAAGCGGTGATGTTGTGTGCGACATGCTGGTGGAGCGCAGGCACACCTTTCTTTGAGAAGTAGTGCGACTGGGCATCTGGTACTGGGGCACTGCGACAGACATAAGGTCTCAAAAATCCTCTGTGTCCACCAGGTGGAAAGGCAGCATTTCTGTAGCCAAGAGCTTGCAGATGGTGAAATTCAACCTCTTAGCTTTCTCATGGCTAGGAGGAAATGGTCTTTTACTTGTCCACATCTGAGGGACTGAGGGCTGGCTATTGTGCTTAGACGGGGTTGATAAGGGTGTCCCCGGCAAACTGCCGGTCTGTGAGGAAGATGCAGGCGGACATGTTAGGTTGCCTTGATCCAAAGGTGGTGCTATCGATGTCGGACAGCGCTCAACACCAGCTGGTGTTACCACCTCCAAAGAAAATGATGACCTGCCAATCACGCTGGCTGGTGCGGGTAAAGAGGTGGCAGGTCTGCGTCCCAAAACAGGTGTGACTGCTGTCCTACCAGTCACAGAGGATGAAGAGGCCGCAGATGCACAAGATGGGGCAGACGGTGGTTGGCCCGGCCAGCTAGGCCGCATTGTAGCACAGTGAGCTTCCCACTGCAACTTATGCTTCATGTTCATGTGCCGGGTTCATGCATGAAGTACTCAAACTATGTATTTTTTGGCCTCTACTTAGCTTTTGTTGACAAATGTTACAGATAACACGAGTTGTGTCATCTTTATCGATCTGAAAAAATTCCCAGGCTATGCAAGGCTTAGCACCCATGCAACCTGAAGAGCCACCACGACTTGTGGTCAGAGGCAGAGTTCTGTTTGAGGATGCAGTTGTTGACGTGCTTCCAGTACTACGTCTCTGTCCAGGTAGGCGCAACCTGACCTCGTCGTCACTAGCATCCTCCTCCACCTCCTCTGCTGACCTCATCTCTTGGCTGACTGTGGGTTGACAGTAAGTGGGATCTCCAACCTCATCATCATCACCCTGTGTGTTATCACACCCGTCGTCCTCAGAGCCAACCTGTTCCTGCCCTGACAAAAAACTAAAGTTGTCGCTCCAATCAGGTATTTGAGTCTCATCATCGTCTTCCTCATTGTCTCCACCAACAGGAGTTACAGTTTGGGAATGAGGGTCTACATTATGGTCAGAACCTTCTGCGTCTGGTCCTGGATCCGACTCATAAAGATTCTGGGCATCAGTGCAGATCATTTCCTCGTCTGGATTCACAGAAGCGCTGGAGCCGACCTCTGATTCCCAGGCTATAGTATGAGTAAACAGCTCTGCAGACTCAACCATCTGTTCTACCTCATACTCAGACGGGCAGCTGGAGATTTGGGAGCTGTGAGGAAGCAAGTGCGATTGGGGTGACACCTCTGATTACTGGCGTATTTGTGATGTTGAAGTTGATGTGGAGGAGAGCCCACTTAAAGGAGCACTTGATATCCGTTGAAGCACCTGCTGTTTTTGTGCCTCATCTGGAATTTGTAGCGATTGGCGTGGCCGTAAGAAAGGGATCTTATCACATTGTCCGCTAAAAGAAGTAGACATTTTCGTTTTGCTGGAAGATGGTCTTTCTTCTGCAGATGTAACTGTTGCTTTAACACCTACTCCACGGACACAACCTTTTTTCCCCTTCCCAACACGCCTATTCCCCTTTCCACCAGCAGCAGGCCTTTTTCCACTCATTTTGGTGGTTAACTAATTCACAATTCTGGAGTTGTTTGCACAAAAAAACAATGGATGGGAACCGAGCAGAGCTGAGTGGCCAAACTGTGGTATTAGGCCAAAACTATTGTCTGGGTTAGATGCAGAATAAAATTAGATTCAGTTTGCAACCTGATGGAGGTCAGTATAGATGGACTAATAGAACAAGTTCCACACACAGCTAGAAGCCCAAATATTTTTTCAGAGGTAGATGCAGAAAAAAATTATATTCAATTTGCAACCTGATGGACGTCAGTATAGATGGACTAATAGAACAAGTCCCACACACTCCTAGAAGGCCAAATATTTTTTTCAGAGCTAGATGCAGAAAAATATTATATTCAATTTGCAACCTGATGGAGGTCAGTATAGATGGACTAATAGAACAAGTCCCACACACTGCTAGAAGGCCAAATATTTTTTCAGAGCTAGATGCAGAAAAATATTATATTCAATTTGCAACCTGATGGAGGTCAGTATAGATGGACTAATAGAACAAGTCCCACACACTGCTAGAAGGCCAAATATTTTTTCAGAGCTAGATGCAGAAAAATATTATATTCAATTTGCAACCTGATGGAGGTCAGTATAGATGGACTAATAGAACAAGTCCCACACACAGCTAGAAGCCCAAATATTTTTTCAGAGGTAGATGCAGAAAAAAATTATATTCAGTTTGCAACCTGATGGAGGTCAGTATAGATGGACTAATAGAACAAGTCCCACACACGGCTAGAAGCCCAAATATTTTTTCAGAGCTAGATGCAGAAAAAAATTATATTCAATTTTGCAACCTGATGGAGGTCAGTATAGATGGACTAATAGAACAAGTCCCACACACTGCTAGAAGGCCAAATATTTTTTCAGAGCTAGATGCAGAAAAAAATTATATTCAATTTGCAACCTGATGGAGGTCAGTATAGATGGACTAATAGAACAAGTCCCACACACTGCTAGAAGGACAAATATTTTTTCAGAGCTAGATGCAGAAAAAAATTATATTCAATTTGCAACCTGATGGAGGTCAGTATAGATGGACTAATAGAACAAGTCCCACACACTGCTAGAAGGCCAAATATTTTTTCAGAAGTAACACAGATAGGCTACTCCACTGACTAACACACTCTGCAATAGGCCAAAAAGGATTAGCTTTGCTAGATTTAGCCAAATGCTGTGAAAAAAACTTGCACAGCACTGGCACAGACCTGCCTGGCAAAAACTGATAGGAACTGATCTAACTTAGTCCTAAAAAGGACTGCAATTACAATTAGTCTTTACTCCCAACCTATCCATTTAAGAGCACAGACCTGCCTGATAAAAGTCGTAGGAAATGCTGTAACCTAGTCCTTAAAAGGACTGCAATCACAACTATTCCCTACTCCCAAGCTATCTGTAGATTTGTGCGAAAATTGGCTTGAAATTAACAAGGTATAGCGCACACAGCAACAGCGGTGCCGTCTAACACGCAGCTGCAGCAGTGAGAAAATGGTGGCGACGGGGAAAATGGCTGGGTCTTATAGGGCAAGGATATGTGACATACACTGCCAATGACACATGCCCTTGCTTGTGTGAAAAAAAGCACTTCGCTCCGTGTGTGCGCTGCTGATAGGCTGACAGATTGCACCTCCCCACTGTAAATGCGGGAAAGAGAAAAAAAAATGGAGATCTTCATTATTCCTGCAGAGATCCATCCTTTGCCCCTCCCCCCACCCCGCTGTACACTCAAACTGCGTATTAACATTAATTTTCATCATTACTGAGAAAAAATCCAGTTATGATTTTGGTGCACGAACAGTTATCGAACATAACCTCAAACAGCCGAATTTTTTTCAAATCGTTCGTGTTCGCCGAACGGCTCGAACACCGCCCAAAACAACTCGAATTTGAGATTGGCGAACAGTTCAAGTCGAACACCGCTCATCTCTAGTGATTGCTACAAAGTTTAGAAATTTTCAAAACCAATTCTTCAATGAAATCTTCTATAGTCAGTTGTTTGGTATCAAGCGTGTCTCGATCAGTGTGAATCCATTGTTTGAACTCAATAATATCTTCAGGGTCACTGTTGACAAACACATTGACTAGAAATTCTTTTAAAACTTCAGGACCCGGGCATTTATCACAACGGCCAAGCATACAGTCCTTGGATTCAATTCCACAGACCATTTTGCATATGAACTCTTTGTAGTCATCATTGATTGGGCATGCTGCAAGCATTAGTTTGACATTTTGGTGAATGGTACACACACAAACGGAATGTGTTCCAGCAGATCCAACGGTTACGCACCACTTTGGCCGAAGCTCACAAAACTTGGAAAATCCAATTTCAGGGCCATTCTGATCCCGATAAGCAACAAACATTTCCCTCATATTGCTCAGTAATAGTCGCTTTTGCATCTGCTTTTTTTCTCCTGCTATTCGCACTGATACATAGTCTTTTTTACCAGGGCACATTCGACTGAATTCATCATCCTCAAAAAATGCCTGCACCTTTTTCTTCACTTCCTCAGAAACTTTCTTGCCACACTTGATTCTAGGTAAGGCTAAGATCCCATGTTCACATTTAAGCTTTCGAGCTTGTTTGACCAATCGTTCAGAGACACCGAATTCGTCTGATATAGATTTAATGGACCAACTTTTAGGTGCCAATGTCAAGATTTGGACCTTTTCTGCCCGACTGGACACCTGCAGCTTTTGCTTCAAATCTGCCAAAAGGTGATTGTAATCCAGACACATTTCGCTGAAGATAATAGGTGCTCGCCCGAGCATGCTCGTAAATCTCAAGCAATGAGCATGCTCGATCATCACTGCTTGTAATCAGTGTGTGTGCATAAAAGCTGAGTGAGTTTCTGGGATCCAGACAGACTCTTGCATCTTTTATCCAGTCACTGACGTTTCTGGATTGTGAGTCATGAGGAAAGCAAAAGAATTGTCAACTGATCTACAGGAAAAGGTAGTTGAACTGTATAACACAGGAAAGGGATGCAAAAAGATATCCAAGGATTTGATAATGCCACTCAGTAGCGTTCAAACTGTGATTAACAAATGGAAAATCAGGGGCTCTGTAAAAACAAAAACCACGGTCAGGTAGATCAACAAAAATTTCGGCCACAACTGCCAGAAAAATTGTTCAGGATGCAAAGAAAAACTCACAAATAACATCAGTTGAAATTCAGGACTCTGATAACTAGCAGTGTGGCTGTTTGAAGATGCACAATAAGGAGGCATTTAAAGAAAATTGGGCTGCATGGTCGAGTCACCAGTAGTGTTGAGCCACCCCCGTAGTGTTCGAGTTCGGTTCGGTTCGTTGAACACCTGTATGTTCGTCGAACTGTTCATCGAACACCGTTAAAACCAGTGGCAGGCAAACAAAAACACATAGAAACACATAGAAAACACCTTCAAAGGTGTCCCAAAGCTGACAAACTGCTCAGAAGACACAACTAACACATGGAAAAGTGACAAGTACATATAGTCATGCGAAAAGAAAAGTGGTGGAGGAGTAAAAGGAGGGGGAGACACAGATATAGGCATGTCATGCCCTTCTAAAACCAAAAAAGTGCGAATCAGACACGGCCAGTCCGTTCCTGCCCGTGCGACCTCCGTGTCGCCGGGTTTGTGCCAGAGCTGCGGTGGACTCTGATGGCCAGCCCCCCTCTCCCAATACTGGTGCCTGTCCGCTGGTGGGTCGAGCGAGCCCCCATGCGGTGGAGGCAGGTCTAAGCTTTTTAATTTAAATTGTCTCTCTAATTTGAATGAATACACTTTAAATCCTTTTACAAGGATCTATTGGAGGGCAAGTCTCATGCCAGCAGCCGCGTAATTCCAGCTCCAGTAGTGTCCACTAAAGCTGCTGCAGTTAAAAAGCTTTTGTAGCGTCTGCGTCCCTGCCTCCTGCTAGGCAGGGACTCTGTTCCCCTCACCTCTCCACTCCGTGCCCGGCGTCCTCCTCCCGCTCTGCTGGCAGCGCGCGCTGCTTCCCGGCCACTGTGCTGAGGTGCCCGAGCAATGTTGTTGCAAAGCCTTCAGTCTGCTTCAGCCCTCAGGTCCCGTTACCAGTTACCTGCCAGTCACCTGCCAGATTCCTGCTTGATACCTGCCTGATATCCGTTTACCTGCTTGCAAGCCTGCGGTCCGACGGTCTGCCTTCCGATACCTGTCAGTCTGTCTATGGACCAGCCTGCCCGCTCACCTGGGAGCGCTCATCTGCTACCTGCCTGCTAGCCTACCTGGAGGCTCCGCTGTCACTTGCCGTGACCACCTGCCTGTCCAGAGACTCTTGCCTGCTCACCTGGGAGCACTCACCTGCTACCTGCCTGCTAGCCTACCTGAAGGCTCTGCCGTCACTTGCCGTGACCACCTGCCTGTCCAGAGACTCTTGCCTGCTCACCTGGGAGCGCTCACCTGCTACCTGTCTGCTAGCCTACCTGGAGGCTCTGCCGTCACTTGCCGTGACCACCTGCCCATCCAGAGACTCTTGCCCGCTCACCTGGGAGCGCTCACCTGCTACCTGCCTGCTAGCCTACCTGGAGGCTCTGCCGTCACTTGCCGTGACCACCTGCCTGTCCAAAGACTCTCGCCCGCTCACCTGAGAGCGCTCACCAGCCACCTGCCTGCTGTCCTTCTACTCAGAGACTGTGCCTGTCACTTGCCGTGACTACCTGCCCTTCTACCCAGAGACTGTCCCTGTCACTTGCCGTGACTACCTGCCCTTCAACCCAGAGACTGTCCCTGTCACTTGCCGTGACTACCTGCCCGTCTTCCCCGGGAG
This sequence comes from Phyllobates terribilis, assembly GCF_046119375.1. Taxonomy (NCBI): domain Eukaryota; kingdom Metazoa; phylum Chordata; class Amphibia; order Anura; family Dendrobatidae; genus Phyllobates; species Phyllobates terribilis. The sequence continues at coordinate 402,326,742 of NW_027362761.1, read as the reverse complement.
CCACCCGCTTCCTTACAAGGACCGCCCCATTGTATAGTTGCTCAGAGGTTCCGCCTCCCAGACCCGTTACAGTTTGCTCGGGCCATGGAACCCGGTGGCACCCAAGCTCCCTCGCTCTTGGACCTATGTCATGAACTGTCCCGTCAGAGGTCCCAACAGGAGTCCATCCTGAGTCATCTGCGGAATGTCAACTCTCGCCTGGACACTCTGACTGCTCCACCAGCAACCACCGCTAGTGTCATGACTCGCAGCCCGGCAGCGCCGCTGCCCATCAATACCATGGCATCCTGCCCTGGACCCCGGCTTTCTGCACCTCCTCGCTTCGGAGGCGACCCCGCTCAAGCTTCGGGCTTCATAAACCAGTGCACCCTGCACTTTGAACTCCTGTCCCACCAGTTTATCTCCGACCGGGCCAAAGTAGCCTTCATCGTCTCCCATCTCACGGGGGAGGCACTGGCTTGGCTAAATCCTCTATGGGAGAGAGGAGACCCCCTGGTGTCCAACCTGCCAGCCTTTCTCACAGCTTTCCGGAAAGTCTTCGACGAACCCGGATGGAAGACCTCATCCGCATCATCTCTGCTACGCCTCCATCAAGGAAATCTCACCGTGGGCCAATATGCCATACGGTTCCGTACCCTTGCTTCGGAGCTGGCCTGGGATAACGACGCCCTGGTGTCTGTCTTTTGGGAGGGTCTGTCCGGCCGTATTAAAGATGAACTCGCCGGTCGGGACATACCTACCACTCTCGACGACTTAATAATTCTTGCCACCCGGATTGACATCCGGTTCCAGGAACGCGCCAAAGAGGTCACCCGTGAGCGGAGGTTTCCACGTCTAGCCCCTACCTTTCAGAAACCTGTCACTTCTCCCGCTACTCCCCAGGCGCACTCACCCGAGCCTATGCAGGTCGACCAGACCAAGATGGTCAAAACCCGTCAAGAGTTACGCCGTGCCGAGGGGAGCTGCTTCTACTGTGGCAGTAAGGAGCACCGGATCCGTTCCTGCCCGGAGAGGTCGGGAAACGCTTGTGTCTAGGATCGCTCAGAGAGGTCGTCCTAGACAAGAGTAAACCCTCTCCATCTCTGTTGCTGTCGGTCTCTATCATCTGCGGGGAGAACCGTTATTTTGAACTAGCCCAACTTGACTCTGGAGCTGCCGGAAATCTCATTTCTCAGTCTCTGGTAGAGAAATACCGCATTCCCACCAAACCTCTAGCTGTACCCTTATCTGTCGCTGCCGTGGATGGGGGCCTCTTACCACATCCCATCCAACTCATCACCGAATCCATAACCCTGCAGGTGGGAATGCTGCACTCTGAGAGAATCTTCTTTCATGTTCTGCCTGGACTCTCTCACGCCCTATTACTAGGCCTACTTTGGCTTCAGAGACATGCACCCGTGCTTGATTGGCAGACCGGAGAAGTCCTTCGCTGGGGACAGGACTGCCATAAGACTTGTTTAGTTCCCATCCATCCTGTCCATCCTTCTCCTACTCCAGCCAATCTACCTGGTCTTCCGGCTCCTTATTGGTCGTATGCGGACGTCTTTAATAAAAAGGAGGCAGAGACATTACCCCCTCATAGACCATACGACTGCCCAATCGACCTGATGCCCGGCGCTACTCCTCCCCGTGGGCGCATTTACCCTTTGTCCGCTGCTGAGACCCGATCCATGTCAGAATATATTGAGGAGAATCTGGCCCGGGGGTTCATCCGGAAATCTACTTCCCCGGCGGGAGCAGGCTTCTTCTTCGTCAAAAAGAAGGACAGCTCACTCCGTCCCTGTACAGACTATAGAGGCCTTAACCAGATCACGGTGAAGAATAAATACCCCCTTCCGCTCATTCCTGAATTATTTGACCATCTGAGGGGGGCTAGAATCTTCACCAAGCTGGACCTCCGTGGGGCGTATAACCTGGTCCGTATCCGTCAGGGGGATGAATGGAAGACGGCATTCAACACCCGGGACGGCCACTATGAATACCTGGTAATGCCCTTCGGTCTCTGTAACGCTCCTGCCGTCTTTCAAGAGTTGGTCAAAGACATCTTCCGGGACCTTCTCTACTCCTGCATAGTGGTGTACCTGGACGACATCTTGGTCTTCTCTCCGGATCTCCCCACACACCGGAGGGATGTTCGTCAGGTTCTGCTCAGGCTCAGGCAGAACCACCTCTACGCTAAATATGAGAAGTGCCTCTCTGAGCAGACCTCGCTTCCGTTTTTGGGCTACATAATTTCTCAGACCGGCCTACGAATGGATCCTGAGAAACTGTCTGCCATCGAGAAGTGGCCTCGACCAGAGGGGTTGAAGGCTATTCAGCGGTTCCTGGGCTTTGCCAACTACTACCGCCTCTTCATACCGCACTTCTCTTCCCGGACTGCCCCTATCTCTGCGCTCACCCGTAAGGGCACTAATCCCAGAGAATGGTCGCCCGAAGCAGAGGAAGCCTTTCTTTCCTTAAAACAGGCTTTTTCTTCCGCCCCGGTGCTGCATCGCCCGGACGGCAACAAGCAATTCTTCCAGAAGTTGACGCCTCCTCCTCTGGAGCCGGAGCAGTACTCACCCAAAAATCGTCTTCCGGGAGAATGGCAACATGCGGCTTCTTCTCCAAACTCTTCTCCTCTTCCGAGCGCAACTATTCTATAGGAGACCGAGAGTTATTGGCCATTAAGCTGGCATTGGAGGAGTGGCGTTACCTGCTTGAGGGGGCTCTTCACCCGGTAATAATTTACACGGACCACAAGAACTTGGCTTACCTCCAGAGTGCCCAGAGACTTAACCCGCGCCAAGCCCGGTGGTCCTTGTTTTTTGCTCGCTTTGATTTTGTTCTTCATTTTCGCCTGGCTGACAAAAACATCTAAGCTGATGCCTTGTCCCGATCCTTCCTGGTGTCTGATCTTGAGGAGGAACCTAAACACATCATCGATCCCGCCAGAGTAATGCAGGTGGCCCCCGTGAGTCTAAATCGTCTCCCTCCCGGTAAGACGTTCGTAACGGTACCTGATCGGGAGAAGATCCTACACTGGGGTCACTCGTCTAAGCTTGCTGGCCACTCCGGTCAGAAAAAGACCCTCCAGCTTATCACCCGGCACAACTGGTGGCCTACCCTGCACAAGGACGTAATAGACTTTGTTTCTGCCTGTGTGTCCTGCACCCGCAACAAGGTTTCCGAGACACCTGCCAGCCGGTCGCCTCCTTCCTCTTCCAGTACCTGCTGCCCCCTGGCAGCATATAGCTATGGACTTCATAACAGATCTCCCTGTCTCTGCCGGTTGCACGGTCATTTGGGTGGTCGCTGACCGCTTTTCCAAAATGGCTCATTTCATTCCCCTGCCAGGCCTCCCGTCTGCACCCGAGCTGGCTAAAGACTTTATCCGCCACATCTTCCGTCTCCATGACCTGCCCCTCCACATCGTGTCGGATCATGGGGTCCAGTTCACCTCACGCTTCTGGAGAGCCACATGTAAGCTGCTAGACGTCACCCTGGACTTCTCCTCCGCATACCACCCACAGTCCAATGGTCAAGTGGAGCGGATCAATCAGATCCTGACCAGTTACCTCCGGCACTTTGTTAATGCCCACCATTAAGACTGGGTGGATCTCCTGCCATTAGCCGAATTCTCTTACAATAATCACGAGAGCGAATCTTCCTCCAAATCCCCGTTTTTTGTAGTCTTCGGTCAGCATCCTCGGATCCCATTTCCCGTCTCCACCTCGGTGGACAATCCGGCTGCGGAATCTCTCGTTAGCAAATTTCCCTCCAATTGGGAGAGTACCCGATCCGCACTCCTTCAGTCGTCCGAGCGGATGAAAAAACACGCTGACAAAAAATGCCTGGATCCTCCACAATTCCGTCCTGGAGATAAAGTCTGGCTCTCGTCCAAGTATGTCCGGCTCAAGATTCCTTCCTACAAGTTAGGGCCTCGGTTCTTCGGCCCACTGGAAGTTATCAAACAAATCAACCCAGTGGCCTATAAATTGAAACTCCCGGCCAACTTGCGGATCCCTAACTCCTTCCATGTATCTCTCCTCAAACCCGTGGTACTTAACTCTTTTTCCAAGTCTACAGGTACGCCTCCTGCTCCGGTTTCCGCTGAAAACGAGTTTGAGGTAGAGAACATTCTGGCCACCAAAAGGGTAAGAGGAAAAAACTTTTTTCTGGTAGATTGGAAGGGGTTTGATCCTGAGGAGAGAACGTGGGAGCCCCGGGAGAACATCCATGCCCCTCTCATCCTTGATAAATTTCTGTCTGGCCTAAAAAAGGGGGGGCCTAAAGGGGGGGGGTACTGTAGCGTCGGCGTCCCTGCCTCCTGCTAGGCAGGGACGCTGTTCCCCTCACCTCTCCACTCCGTGCCCGGCGTCCTCCTCCCGCTCTGCTGGCAGCGCGCGCTGCTTCCCGGCCACTATGCTTAGGGCGCGCTCCCCCTCTCTTAAAGGGGCCGCGCGCGCCGTCCTAAGGAGTCCCCGGCCAATGGCCGGAGGACCTCACCATATATAAGGCACCTCCTCCAAAATGGAGGTGCCCGAGCAATGTTGTTGCAAAGCCTTCACTCTGCTTCAGCCCTCAGGTCCCGTTACCAGTTACCTGCCAGTCACCTGCCAGATTCCTGCTTGATACCTGCCTGATATCCGTTTACCTGCTTGCAAGCCTGCGGTCCGACGGTCTGCCTTCCGACACCTGTCAGTCTGTCTATGGACCAGCCTGCCCGCTCACCTGGGAGCGCTCATCTGCTACCTGCCTGCTAGCCTACCTGGAGGCTCCGCTGTCACTTGCCGTGACCACCTGCCTGTCCAGAGACTCTTGCCTGCTCACCTGGGAGCGCTCACCTGCTACCTGCCTTCTAGCCTACCTGGAGGCTCTGCCGTCACTTGCCGTGACCACCTGCCTGTCCAGAGACTCTTGCCTGCTCACCTGGGAGCGCTCACCTGCTACCTGTCTGCTAGCCTACCTGGAGGCTCTGCCGTCACTTGCCGTGACCACCTGCCCGTCCAGAGACTCTTGCCCGCTCACCTGGGAGCGCTCACCTGCTACCTGCCTGCTAGCCTACCTGGAGGCTCTGCCGTCACTTGCCGTGACCAGCTGCCTGTCCAAAGACTCTCGCCCGCTCACCTGAGAGCGCTCACCAGCCACCTGCCTGCTGTCCTTCTACTCAGAGACTGTCCCTGTCACTTGCCGTGACTACCTGCCCTTCTACCCAGAGACTGTCCCTGTCACTTGCCATGACTACCTGCCCTTCTACCCAGAGACTGTCCCTGTCACTTGCCGTGACTACCTGCCCGTCTTCCCCGGGAGCCACCCGCTTCCTTACAAGGACCGCCCCCTTGTATAGTTGCTCAGAGGTTCCGCCTTCCTGACCCGTTAAAGCTTTTATAAGGATCAAGCTCGGCGGTCCACCGCAAGGCGTCCTACCACCAGTCCCAGCCCCTATGCCTTGGGGTGCCTCCCCGATGCTCTTCACTGAGTGTCCCGGGGGCCCGAACCATTTCCTTTGAAAAAATTAAGTGTCCAAACTACAGGTGGTGTAGCTTGCTTAACAGCTGGGATAATCCGCTGACTAGCAGACACTGCTACTAGGCACAAAGTATTTCCTGGGCTAGATGCAGTTAAAAAATTGTAATTAGATACTCTCGTTGGATGCTGAGAAAGCACTCCATAGAGTCTCCTGGCACGCCATATATTATTCCCTTAAAAAGCTTGGGGTAGGGGTCTAGGGGACCCTTTTATAGGCAAAATCACTGCCCTGTATTGCAATACGTCACCTAGGCTGAAGATAAATGGAACATTTTCATCACCTTTCATAATCACCAATGGGACAAGGCAGGGATGTCCTCTGTCCCCTCTCTTATACATCCTAGTGACGGAGCACCTGCTCTCATCAATTCGCCATAACCCCAATATTAGGTGGATTGAGGTGGGAGGCACCGAGTACAAGTGCTCTGCATTTGCTGATGATGTCCTAGTATATATCACTCAATCACATATATCCATCCCTGCTGTTATGGCTGAAATAGATCACTTTGTTACATGGTCAAATTTTAAAATCAATGCAGCGAAGTCTGAGGCCCTCGATGTCTCCCTCCCCAAATCCATACAGGATTCCATCCAGTCCAACTTTCCCTTTGCCTGGCCCTCACAGGGTATCAAATACTTAGGAATTCCAATTCATAGAGACCTCTCCCGTCTATGTTATCTTAATTTTGGGCCCTTTATTGAACAACTCCATACAGACCACGGTTGGCAAGTTAGAACTGTAAGATTCACTACGTGAACCACTGCTGTTTGGTGGAAAAGCACATGTACACTGTGTTCCAAATTATTATGTAAAAAGTGTTTAGGAGTGATAAGGGAAGAATTTTTTTGTTTGTCAGTTAAACTCATTGATGGTGATGTGTGTCAGGGCTCTTTATATCACTGTAAGCAATTACAGACACCTGTGCTAATTAGTTTGGCAGGTGTGTCCAATGAAAGGCAAGACTACTTAAGAAGGCTGTCCCACATTATTAAGCAGCCTACATTTTCGGCCAAAATGGGAAAGAAAAAGGATGTGTCGGCTGCTGAGAAGCAACAAATTGTGGAGTGTTTAGGTCAAGGCATGACTACAATCAACATTGCCAAGACACTTCATCCTGATCATCGCACAATCAAGAAGTATGTAGCTGATTCACAGTACACACGTGTGCGTGCTGATAAGGGAAAATTGAGGACTCTTTCCTACAGGCAATTACATCAGGTTAAATGAGCAGCGGCAAAAAAGCCTTTTCATAGCAGCAGACAAGTTTTTGAAGATGCTGGTGCCTCCAACGTCCCCCGAACAACAAGATGCAGAGTCCTTCAGAGGTTTGTAGCTGTGCTTAAGCCATCCTGTCGACCTCCTCTATCCACTGCGCACAAGCAGAAACGGCTCCAGTGGGCCAAACAATACATGAAGACTGACTTCAAAACTGTTATGTTCACCGATGAGTGCCGTGCAACGCTCGATGGTCCAGATGGATGGAGTGGAGGATGGCTGGTTGATGGACACCCCACGCAAACACGGCTACAGCGCCAACAAGGAGGAGGTGGAGTAATGTTTTGGGCTGGAATCATGGGGAGAGAGATTGTCGGCCCCTTTAGGATCCCTGAAGGGGTAAAGATGAACTCCATAATGTATGTGGAGTTTCTCAAACAGCACTTCCTGCCATGGTTCAAGAAGAAGAACCGTGTATTCCGCAGCAAGATCATTTTCATGCATGATAATGCACCGTCTCATGCTGGACATAACACATCTATATCTCTGGCTGATATGGGCATAAAAGGGGACAAACTTATGGTGTGACCCCCATGCTCCCCTGCCCTCAACCCCATTCAGAACCTCTGGAGCATCATCAAAAGGAGTGTCTATGATGGCGAGAGGCAGTTCACATCTAAGCAACAGCTTTGGGAGGGTATTCTGTCCTCATGCAAAACAATTGAAGCAGAAACCATCCAAAACCTGACAAATTCAATGGACGAGAGAGTTCAGAAGCTCCTTTCGAACAAGGGGTCCTATGAGCAACTGTAACATCACCTAGAATAAAGTTTTGAGTTGAAAACTGTTTGATTTCAGTTTCTAATAACCTGCTAATACTTATAATTTCAAAAATGACCATTTTTTTGGTCTTTATTAAAATGAAAAGGTTGATCGAAGAGTGTGGGGGATCTAAGAGTGAGGCAACCCAGTAGTCAGGATTACTTCGAATTCTGACCATCTGAGGGTCATGTTGCAGGTAGTGCAGCAAGAAGGCACTCATGTGTCTTGCGCATCTAGGAGCCCAAAAATTATTTTCCGGGCTAGATGCAGCTAAAAATTATTATTAATTTGAAAGCTGGTGGAGCTTAGTATAGATGGCCTAATAGAATCAGTACTGCAAACTGCAACAAAGCCCAAATTATATTCCAGCCAAGATACAGATAAACATGATTAGTAATTTTAAATCTCGTGGAGCTTAGTATAGATGGCCTAATAGAATCAGTACTGTACACTGCTACAAGACCCAAATTATTTTCCAGCCAAGATACAGATAAACATGATTAGTAATTTTAAAGCTTAAAACGGTTGGTGAGGTGATTTTAACAAATAATCAAGCTTTTACTCTCCCCAGGATGACACAGGGGTAGAAAAGTCATATCGGATCCATGATTTGTTCATCTTTATGAACGTGAGTCTGTCTACATTATCAGTGGAGAGCCGCGTGCGCTTATCTGTCAGCACACCACCAGCAGCGCTGAACACACGTTCAGACAGAACGCTGGCTGCGGGGCATGACAATATCTCCAACGAGTAAGTGGTGAGCTCCGGCCATTTATCCAGATTGGAAGCCCAAAAAGAGCAAGGGTCCAGTGACACAGTCATGGCTTCAATGTTTACGTGGAGATACTCCTGTACCATCGTCTCTAGGCGTTGACTATTTGTCAGACTTCTTGTCTCCTGTGGCCTTGCAAAGGATGGGCTAAAAAAGTGGTGAAATGATTCTGCAAAATTGATGTTACCAGCAGATACTGTGTTTCTGTTAAGTTTTGAGAGCTGAACACTCGATGGTCCCACGGTTGACAAGTTGGAACTGTGAGATTCACTACGTGCACCACTAGTGTTTTGGGGAAAAGCACATGTAAGATTCTGCAACAGTCTCTGCTGATACTCCTGCATGCGTGCATCTCTTTCTATGGCAGGAATAATTTCTGCAAATTTACTTTTGTACCGGGGATCTAACAGTGTGGCCACCCAGTAGTCAGGATTATTTCTAATTCTCACAATTCGAGAGTCTTGTTGCAGGTAGTGCAGCAAGAAGGCACTCATGTGTCTCGCGCATCCAGGAGCACCAAGTCCCTGTTGTGTTGGTGGCGAGGTAACAATCATGCTTCCTTCCTCTGCCCTCTCCCCCCAACCTCGCACAACAGAAATGTGATCAAGGTCTCCCTCATCTGATGAGTCTTCCATCAGTTCGTCCTCCACTTCTTTCTGGGCTCCTGCACCTTCCTCACAAGCTTGGCTGCTACCATGCGCCCTGGTAAAACCATCTCCCCCACCCTCACATGCCTGCCGCCTTGGTGCTGCCGACCGTCTGGACCTTGCAGATGTTAGCCCTTCCGCATATAACTCCTCCTCCTCTACTTCCTCCACCTCCTCTTGTGCCACCACCTGATTCCGAATTCTGTTTAACATGTTGGCCCAGGCTATACTTCAGAACGTATTGCACCAGGGCTTGTCGGTGCTGCCACAGTCGCTGCAACATGTGCTGAGTTGAATTCCACTGGGTAGGCACATCGCATTTTAGCCGGTGAAGTGGCAGGCCCAACGACTTCCGTAGAGATGTAAGTCACTGAGCTGCGGCATGCGAACGGCGGAAGTGAGCACACAGCGACCGTGCCCTCTGCAGAAGGCCATCTAGTCCGGGATAGTGGGCTAAAAATTGCTGGACAACCAGGTTCAACACGTGAGCCATACAAGGCACGTGTGTGACATTGCCCCGGCGAAGGGCCACACCCAGGTTTGCAGCATTGTCGCACACGGCCTTCCCTGGTTTCAGGTCCAGTGGAGACAACCATTCATAAAACTGGTTCTCCAGAGCTGACCACAACTCCTCAGCTGTGTGACTCACATTTCCCAGACATTTCAAAGTAAAATCCGCCTGATGACGTTGAGCCCTGCTGTCAGCATAGTAAGGAGGTGTGCAGGATCCCTTGTGCGCAGTTAGAAAGCTTGTGGCATGACCAGACAGGCTTTGGGTGCAGGTGGAGGACCGAGGGGAGGTTGAGGAGGCAGAAGCAGTGGAGGAACTTTGAGATAAAGAGGATTGACGCACATCTCGTGGGGACGGCAAGACTTGGACAGCAGCCCCTTGTCCTGCTGTCACCATAGTTACCCAGTGCCTAGTCAGCAACATGTAACGCCCCTGTCCATGCCTACTCGTCCAAGTGTCTGTGGTGAAATGCACCCTGTCACACACAGAGTTTCTCAAAGAAGCGGTGATGTGTGCGACATGCTGGTGGAGCGCAGGCACACCTTCCTTTGAGAAGTAGTGCCGACTGGGCATCTGGTACTGGGGCACGGCGACGGACATAAGGTCTCGAAAATCCTCTGTGTCCACCAGGTGGAAAGGAAGCATTTCTGTAGCCAAGAGTTTGCAGATGGTGAAATTCAACCTCTTAGCTTTCTCATGGCTAGGAGGAAATGGTCTTTTACTTGTCCACATCTGAGGGACCGAGGGCTGGCTGTTGTGCTTAGACGGGGTTGAGAAGGGTGTCCCCGGCAAACTGCCGGTCTGTGAGGAAGATGCAGGTGGACATGTTAGGTTGCCTTGATCCAAAGGTGGTGCTATCGATGTCGGACAGCGCTCAACACCAGCTGGTGTTACCACCTCCAAAGAAAATGATGACCTGCCAATCACGCTGGCTGTTGCGGGTAAAGAGGTGGCAGGTCTGCCTCCCAAAACAGGTGTGACTGCTGTCCCCCTAGTCACAGAGGATGAAGAGACCGCGGATGCACAAGATGTGGCAGACGGTGGTTGGCCCGGCCGGCTAGGCCGCATTGTAGCACAGTGAGCTTCCCACTGCAACTTATGCTTCATATCCATGTGCCGGTTCATGCATGAAGTACTCAAACTATGTATTTTTTGGCCTCTACTTAGCTTTTGTTGACAAATGTTAGAGATAACACGAGTTGGGTCATCTTTATCGATCTGAAAAAATGCCCAGGCTATGCAAGACTTAGCACCCATGCGACCTGAAGAGCCACCACGACTTGTGGTCAGAGGCAGAGTTGTGTTTGAGGATGCAGTTGTTGACGTGCTTCCAGTACTACGTCTCTGTCCAGGAAGGCGCAACCTAACCTCATCGTCACTAGCATCCTCCTCCACCTCATCTGCTGACCTCATCTCTTGGCTGACTGTGGGTTGACAGTAAGTGGAATCTCCAACCTCGTCATCATCACCCTGTGTGTTATCACACCTGCCGTCCTCAGAGCCAGCCTCTTCCTGCCCTGACAAAAAACTAAAGTTGTCGCTCCAATCAGGTATTTGAGTCTCATCATTATCTTCCTCATTGTCTCCACCAACAGGAGTTACAGTTTGGGAACGAGGGTCTACATTATGGTCAGAACCTTCTGCGTCTGGACCTGGATCCGACTCATAAAGATTCTGGGCATCCGTGCAGATCATTTCCTCGTCTGGATTCACAGAACTCTGGAGCCGACCTCTGATTCCCAGGCTATAGTATGAGTAAACAGCTCTGCAGACTCAACCATCTGTTCTACCCCATACTCAGACGGGCAGCTGGAGACTTGGGAGCTGTGAGGAAGCAAGTGCGATTGGGGTGACACCTCTGAGGACTGGAGTATTTGTGATGTTGAAGTTGAGGTGGAGGAGAGCAGACTTTAAGGAGCTCTTGATATCCGTTGAAGCACCTGCTGTTTTTGTGCCTCATCTGGAATTTGTAGCGATTGGCGTGGCCGTAAGAAAGGGATCTTATCACATTGTGCGCTAAAAGAAGTAGACATCTTAGTTTGGCTGGAAGATGGTCTTTCTTCTGCAGATGTTACTGTTGCTTTAACACCTACCCCATGGACACAACCTTTTTTTCACTTCCCAACACGCCTATTCCCCTTTCCACCAGCAGCAGGCCTTTTTCCACTCATTTTGGTGGTTAACTAATTCACAACTCTGGAGTTGTTTGCACAAAAAACAATGGATGGGAACCGAGCAGAGCTCAGTGGCCAAACTGTGGTATTAGCCCAAAAGTATTGGCTGGGTTAGATGCAGATAAAAATTATTTTGAATTTGCAACCTGCTGGATGTTAGTATAGATGGACTAATAGAACAAGTCCCACACACTGCTACAAGCCGAAATATTTTTTCAGAGCTAGATGCAGAAAAAAATTATATTGAATTTGCAACCTGATGGAGGTTAGTATAGATGGACTAATAGAACAAGTCCCACACACTGCTACAAGCCGAAATAGTTTTTCAGAGCAGGATGCAAAAAAAAATTATATTGAATTTGCAACCTGATGGAGGTTAGTATAGATGGACTAATAGAACAAGTCCCACACACTGCTACAAGCCGAAATATTTTTTCAGAGCTGGATGCAGAAAAAAATTATGTTGAATTTGCAACCTGATGGAGGTTAGTATAGATGGACTAATAGAACAAGTCCCACACACTGCTAGAAGCCGAAATATTTTTTCAGAGCTAGATGCAGAAAAAAATTATATTGAATTTGCAACCTGATGGAGGTTAGTATAGATGTCCTAATAGAACAAGTCCCACACACTGCTAGAAGCCGAAATATTTTTTCAGAGCTAGATGCAGAAAAAAATTATATTGAATTTGCAATCTGATGGAGGTTAGTATACATGGACTAATAGAACAAGTCCCACACACTGCTAGAAGCCGAAATATTTTTTCAGAGCTAGATACAGAAAAAAATTATATTGAATTTGCAACCTGATGGAGGTTAGTATAGATGGACTAATAGAACAAGTCCCACACACTGCTAGAAGCCGAAATATTTTTTCAGAGCTAGATGCAGAAAAAAATGATATTGAATTTGCAACCTGATGGAGGTTAGTATAGATGGACTAATAGAACAAGTCCCACACACTGCTACAAGCCGAAATATTTTTTCAGAGCTAGATGCAGAAAAAAATTATATTGAATTTGCAACCTGATGGAGGTTAGTATAGATGGACTAATAGAACAAGTCCCACACACTGCTAGAAGACGAGATATATTTTCCGTGCTAGATCCAGAAAAAAATTATATTGAATTTGCAACCTGATGGAGGTTAGTATAGATGGACTAATAGAATGATGCTATGCCCAAAAGGTTTTACTTCACTAGGTGCAGTAAAAAAAATTGTATTCTATACACTGGTGGTGTAGCTTGCAACACAGATAGGCTACTCCACTGACTAACACACACTGCAAGAGGACAAAAAGGATTTTCTTTGCTAGATTTAGCCAAATGCTGTGAAAAAAACTTGCACAGCACTGGCACTGACCTGCCTGGCAAAAAGTGATAGGAACTGATGTAACCTAGCCCTGAAAAGGACTGCAATTACAATTAGTCTTTACTCCAAACCTATCTATTTAAGCGCACAGACCTGCCTGATAAAAGTGATAGGAACTCCTAGCCCTGAAAAGGACTGCAATTACAATTAGCCTTTACTCCCAACCTATCTATTTAAGAGCACAGACCTACCTGACAAAAGTGATAGGAACTGATGTAATCTAGCCCTGAAAAGGACTGCAATTACATTTAGTCTTTACTCCCAACCTATCTATTTAAGAGCACAGACCTGCCTGATAAAAGTCTTAGGAAATGATGTAACCTAGTCCTTAAAAGGACTGCAATCACAACTATTCCCTACTTCCAAGCTATCTGTAGATTTGTGCAAAAATTGGCTTGAAATGAACAAAGTATAGCCCACACAGCAACAGCGGTGCCGTCTAACACGCAGCTGCAGCAGTGAGAAAATGGCTGGGTCTTATAGGGCAAGGACATGTGACATACACTGCCAATGACACATGCCCTTGCTTGTGTGAAATAAAGCAGTTCGCTCTGTGTGTGCGCTGCTGATAGGCTGACAGATTGCACCTCCCCACTGTAAGAAAAAAAAGTGGAGATCTTCATTATTTCTTCAGAGATCCATCCCCTGCCCCTCCCCCCGCCCCGCTGTACACTCATACTACGTATTAACATTAATTTTCAGCATTACTGAGATAAAATCCAGTTAGGATTTTGGTGCACGAACAGTTATCGAACATAACCTCGAACAGCCGAATTTTTTTTCAAATCGTTTGTGTTCGCCGAACGGCTCGAACACCGCCCAAAACGGCTCTAATTTGAGATTGGCGAACAGTTCGAGTCGAACACCACTCATCTCTAGTCGCCAGAAGAAAGCCATTACTGTGCAAATGCCACAAAGTATCTTGCCTATAATACGCCAAACAGCATGGAGACAAGCCTCAAAACTTCTGGAACAAAGTAATTTGGAGTGATGAGACCAAAATTGAACTTTTTGGCCACAACCATAAACGTTACATTTGGAGAGAGGTCAACAAGGCCTATGATGAAAGGAACACCATTCCTACTGTAAAGCACAGAGGTGGATCGCTGATATTTTGGGGATGTGTGAGCTACAAGAGGCACAGGAAACTTGATAAAAGATGAAGGAAAGATGAATGCAGCACGTTATCAGCAAATACGGGAGGCAAATTTGCACTCATCAGCCCGGAGGCTGCACATGGGACATACTTGAATGTTCCAACATGATAAAGATCCAAAACACAAGGCCAAGTCGACATGTCATTGGCTACAGCAGATCAAAGTGAAGGTTCTGGAGTGGTTATCTCAGTCTCCTGACCTCAATATTATTGAGCCACTCTGGAGAGATCTCAAGCGCGCAGTTCATGCTAGACAGCCCAGGAATTTACAGGAACTGGAGGCTTTTTGCCAAGAAGAATGGGAAGCTTTACCCTCTGAGAAAATAAAGAACCTCATCCACAACTACCACAAAAGACTTCATTCTGTCATTGATGTTAAAGGGGGCAATACAAGGTATTAAGAACTGGGGTATGTGAACTTTTGATCAGGGTCATTTGGATGTTTTTGGCTGTCATTAAGATTTAAAAAGAGAAAACACAGTAGTTTGACAATAAATGGTTTCACCCAACCAATAACCATGAGTGGAGAAAAAGTTTTTTTTGTTTTTATCATTCATAATCTCTGAAACAAGGCCAAAAAAGCAAAAATTCTGCCGGGGTATGTAAACTTTTGAGCACAACTATGTATATATAGACACATATATACCGTGGGGAAGATAGTTATTTGATACACTGCCGATTTTGCAAGTTTTCTCACCTACAAAGAATAGAGAGGTCTGTAATTTTTTATCTTAGGTAAACTTCCACTGTGAGACAGAATCTACAAATAAAAACAAGAAAATAACATTGTATGATTTTTACATAATTAATTTGCATTTTGTTGCATGAAATAAGTATTTGATACAATAGAAAAACAGAACTTAATATTTGGTACAGAAACCTTTGTTTGCAAATACAGAGGTCAATTGACAAAAGTCTGGGATGGGCTGAAACGTTTTGTATGTGGACTTCCATTAAAGAGAGCTTTTTAACAAAAACGTGAGAGTCGGGATTCGTCATTTGCACAGATTGTTACAGTATACAGTGTAAAAGTTTGGGCACCTCTAGTTAAAATTACTGTTATTGTGAACAGTTAAGCAATTGAAGATGCAATGATCTCTAAAAGGCCTAAAGTAAAGAAGACAAATTTACCTTGTGTTTTAGGCAAAAAAAAATCTTTTTTTTCATTTTACAAATTACAAATAGGAAAATGGGCTGTTGCAAAAGTTTGGGCCCTTTTGGAGATTTGTGTGCTTAGTAGTGTTGAGCGAGTACTAAAATGCTCGGTTGCTCGAAGCTCGGGCCGAGCAACGAGCCCAATGTTAGTCTATGAGAGACCCGAGCATTTTTGCGGCAGCACCCCCGGCAGTCTGTAGAAAACCTAAAAAGTGCCCAAAACGATAGTGACAGTGCTCAAATGACATGGGGACAGCATGGGGACGCCCCAGGAAGCATTTCTGACCCCCAGGTCACTGCTGTCAACAACGTGGTCAGAGGTATTAAGCCACTTTACGGATTCACAATAAAACTTACAAAAACGAAACTGAAACTGCTTTCCTGTGAAATATAAGGAACATCCTTTCCAGGGTAAAGACTTCTGTATAAGGTAAAATAAATAACCAAAAACAAAAATACTCCTCCACACCTTGGGCTATGTTCACAAGTAGCATTTTTTATGCGTTTTTGCACTTTTGTATTGCTTTCAACCATGACAAATGCATTCACCGGGAAATGTCATTTTAACATTTTACAACCTTATCTGGCCATGTGCTGTGTGACACATGCATACAGTGCTGAAAAGACATGGGAACAGCATGGGGAAGACCCCTGGAAGCATCTCTGACACCCAGGTCACTGCCTAAAAGTGTGCCCATCAGAAGTGATCCTTGCCGCATCAGAAGATGCAGACTTGCAACTATCCCCGTGCAAGTACTTGTCCCAGGGCAGTGTTCAATTGTACCTCCCCCATTCCTTGCAATGCAAGCGCAAATATGCAGCCAACCACCCACCCACCTGCAGGCTGCAATACTATACTGCTAGCTTGCATTTGAAACAGGGCCTTTTAGTTTGGAGGAGGCCGAAGCTGGCCACTATCTCATGGCTGCGTCAGCGGCGAGGTCTCCATACTCAGTCCCCAGCCGCCACTATTTGTCCCGGGAACCTTCCCCACACTTTTCTTAGCCTGGGCTACTTTAGGGCAGCATTGGACGAGCCCACCAGACAACCATACTCCAACGGTGGGCCCTGGCTTCTCCATCAGGGGAGTTGAGAGTGCCAAGGTGAGGAACATGATGATGATGACAGAAGTTAGCATCTGCTTTGTTTTCTTGAAATGCAAGCATAAGTGTGCAGCCTGACACCCACCCACAGGCTGCAATACCATACTGCTAGCTTGCACTTGAAATGGGGCCTTTTAGTTTGGAGGAGGCCGAAGCTGGCCACTACCTCATGGCTGCTTCGGCAGCGAAGTCTCCATACTCAGTCCCCACCCGCCACTATTTGTCCCGGTAACCTTCCCCACATTTTTCTTAGCCTGGCCTGCTTTAGGGCAGCATTGGACGAGCCCACCAGACAACCAGACTCCTCCGTTGGGCCCTGGCTTCTCCATCAGGGGAGTTGAGAGTGCCAAGGTGAGGAGCATGATGATGATGATAGAAGTTAGCATCTGCTTTGTTTTCTTGGAATGCAAGCGTAAGTGTGGAGCCTGCCACCCACCCACCCACAGGCTGCAATACCATACTGCTAGCTTGCTTGCACTTGAAATTGGGCCTTTTAGGCATGTGGAGGTGGAATCTGGCCACCAAGTCATGGCTGCGTCGGCGGCCTGGTATCCATACTCAGTCCCCAGCGGCCCGGCGGCCGGGTGTCCCCGCTTGGTCCCCAGCCGCCTGGGGGCGGCCGGGTGTCCATATACGGTCCCCAGCCGCCCCTATTTGTCCCGGTGCGCTTTATACACAAGCGCGCATACCAAAACATTACCTGCGCCCTCCCCAGTGCATTTAGTGGGAAGGACAGCCTAACCACAAACACGTGGACAAGTGAATGTGGCCAGGGATGATCCATCTCACTGATGCCTTCACACTGGGTTAATATTGTGGAAGCCGGGACACAGTTGGACACTGGGATGCAACCTGTCCTCCAGACATAGAGGATTGTTGGTCCTGGGTCAATCAGGCTTCAACACAAAGTTCAGAATGTAGACAGCAGCAGTGGTCGGCCTCCTACACAACGAGTAAATTATTCATGATCATGAGTAGTGTTGAGCAACCCGATACTGAAATATCGGGTATCGACCGATATTCGCTGTATCGGAGTTCTGATACTGAGTTCCGATACTTTTACAATATCGAATACCGGAATCGGAAGTTCACATAATGAATGCGCTCTGCAGTGTCTCTGAAGGATGACAAGCTGGATGGCAGTGCTCAGCTGCGATCCAGCCTGTCATCAGAATGCCATCCCAGCGTGGGAAATTCTCCTGCTCAAGCGCTGACATTACATTATCTCCCTTACATTACAATTAAATGGAATAGCAGGAATTAATATTTTTTTAAGAGGTTAATGCCACAGCCATGGTGGTTGTGGCATTACAGTGGTTGCCCAAATCGATGGGAACAGTGCTCACATTGAAACATGAAAAGCCGGCAATTCATCAGCGGCATATACCGGTACCCGACAATTTAGAACTGAAAGAATAGAGCTTCACAAATAGATTAGATAGATAGAAACATGTCAGTCACATATATAAGAAGTACAGTGACAGTGTTGGTTACTGTACTTGTCATTTAGTGTTAAAGGATTTATTTTAAAAAATAATAGTGTTTTTATGCACCGTCTCTTTAAAAAAGCCGGTCGGCAATTCAGCATCGGTACCCGACAATTTAGAACAGAAAGATAGAGCATCACACATAGATTAGATAGATAGAAACATGTCAGTCACATATATAATAAGTACAGTGACAGTGTTGGTTACTGTACTTGTCATTTAGTGCTAAAATAAAGGATTTATTAAAAAAAAAATTGGCGTGGGGTTCCCCATAATTTTAGTCTCTAGCGGAGGTTAAGCAGACGGCTGGGGCAGATGTTTGAAGCCTGGGAAGGGGGTAATACCCACGGAGCTTCCCAGGCTACTAATATCAGCCCCCAGCTGAATACCTAGCCTTTACTATTAAAATGGGGACCCCCAAAAAAATGACGTGGGGTCCCACCTATTTTAATAGCTAGCAAAGGCTAGGCAGACAGCTGGGGGCTGATATTAATAGCCCAGGAAGGGTGCCATGAATATTGGCCCCCTCCCAGGCTAGAAACACCAGCCGTCAGCCGCCCCAGAAATGGCGCATCCATCCATAGGATGCACCAATTCTGGCACTTAGCCTCGCTCTTCCCACTGCCCTGTAGCGGTGGCAGTGGGGTAATAGGGCTGGGGTTGATGTCAGCTTATAATGCCAGCTGACATCAAGCCCAGGTTAGTAATCGAGAGGTGTCTATAAGACACCCCCATTACTAACCCCATAGTCAAAGTTAAAAAAAAAACACAAACACCCAGAATAAAGTCCTTTAATTGAAATAAACACACAATTCTTTATTGTTCTAAATTAAACCATACTTACCATCACGCCCATTCCAGCTGAAGCCAAAGATCTCCTGCAATAAAAGTAAAATAATAAACCAACATCATCCTTACCTTTCCATGGTTCCCAGGACGGCTTCAGCTCTGCTACATTCACATGACAGGCTGGATCGCAGCAGAAAGCTGCCATCCAGCCTGTCATGCCGCAGGCAGACACAGACAAGGACTTTATTCTGGGTGTTGTGTTTTTTTTAAATACTTTAAATTCATGGCGGTCAGGTCTAATATTGGCATGACCCCATGAATTTCGGGCTTAGGGCAAGCTGATAATACCAAGCTGGCCCTAACCCCTTTATTACCCAGTGAGCCACTGTACCAGGGCCCTGGATGAGTTGGGTACAGCGCCAGAAGATGGCGCTTCTATGAACGCGCCATTTTCCGGGGTGGCTGCGGACTGCAATTTGCAGCGGGGGGGGGGCAGAAAGCTTGGGCCTCCCTGCGCTGCAGATTCCAGCCCCCAGTTGCCTAGTTGTACCTGGCTGGACACAAAAATAGGGCATAGCCCCACATATTTTTTTTTAATTTATTTCATGAAATTCATGAAATACTGTAATTAAGAAAAAAAGGGCTTCCCTAAAAAAAACACAACACCCCGAATAAAGTCCTTTAATGAAATAAGCACACAATTCTTTATTGTTCTAAATTAAACCATACCTACCGTCACGCCCATTCCAGCTGAAGCCAAAGATCTCCTGCAATAAAAGAAAAATAATAAACCAACATCATCCTTACCTTTCGATGGTTCCCAGGACAGCTCCAGCTCTGCTACATCGAGATGACAGACTGGATTGCAGTAGAAAGCTGCCATCCAGCTTGCCATGCCGCAGGCAGACACTGAGAAGCACAGGCATGCTTGTGCTCCTCAGTGTCAGACTGTGACGGCACCCAGATGAGCCGAGTCTATCACGCTGACCGCATGAGCAGGAGAATTCTCCCACGCTGTCAGTGACGTGCATGAAGTGAGCTGAGTTCATTGTCGGCTCATCTGAATGCCGTCACAGCCAGACACTGAGGAGCGCAAGCAAGCCTGCGCTTCTCAGTGTCTGCGGGATGACAGGCTGGATGGCAGCTTTCTGCTGCGGTCCAGCCTGTCATCTCAATGTAGCAGAGCTGGAGCTGTCCTGGGAACCATGGAAAGGTAAGGATGATGTTGGTTTATTATTTTACTTTTATTTCAGAAGACATTGGTTTCAGCTGGAATGGGCATGACGGTAAGTATGGTTTAATTTATAACAATAAAGAATTGTGTGTTTATTTCAATTAAAGGACTTTATTCTGGGTGTTTGTGTTTTTTTTAACTTTCACTATGGGTTAGTAATGGGGGTGTCTTATAGACGCCTCTCCATTATTAACCTGGGCTTGATGTCAGCTGGCATTATAAGCTGACATCAACCCCAACCCTATTACCCCACTGCCACCGCTACAGGGCAGTAGGAAGAGCGAGGCTAAGTGCCAGAATTGGCGCATCCAATTGTTGCGCCATTTCTGGGACGGCTGATGGCTGGTGTTTCTAGCCTGGGAGGGGGCCAATATTCATGGCACCCTTCCTGGGCTTTTAATGTCAGCCCCCAGCTGTCTGCCTAGCCTTTGCTAGCTATTAAAATAGGGAGGACCCCACGTCATTTTTTTGGGGGGTCCCCCATTTTAATAGCTAGTAAAGGCTAGGTATTCAGCTGGGGGCTGATATTAGTAGCCTGGGAAGCTCCGTGGGTATTACCCCCTTGCCAGGCTTCAAACATCTGCCCCAGCTGTCTGCTTAACCTCCGCTAGAGACTAAAATTACGGGGAACCCCACGCCAATTTTTTTTTTAATAAATCCTTTATTTTAACACTAAATGACAAGTATAGTAACCAACACTGTTACTGTACTTATTATATAAGTGACTGACATGTTTCTATCTATCTAATCTCTGTTTGATGCTCTATCTTTCTGTTCTAAATTGTCTGGTACCGCTGCTGAATTGCCGGCGGGCTTTTTTAAAGAGACGGTGCATGAAAACACTATTATTTTTTTAAATAAATCCTTCAGCACTAAATGACAAGTACAGTAACCAACACTGTCACTGTACTTATTATATATGTGACTGACATGTTTCTATCTATCTAATCTATGTGTGAAGCTCTATTCTTTCTGTTCTAAATTGTCGGGTACCGGTATATGCCGCTGCTGAATTGCCGGCTTTTCATGTTTCACTGTGAGCACTGTTCCCATCGATTTGGGCAACCACCTCCCCTAATACATTCTACATTATTGTTAGTTGTTTTCCTTCATGTAGAATTAACCTACAAGGAAATAAAGGGTTTATTTTCATTCCGATATTTGTGTCCCATTGACTTGCATTGGTTTCCGGTATCGGAATCAGCGATATCCGATACTTTTTGGGTATCAGCCCGATCCAATCCGATCCGATATTTCCTGATATCGGAAGGTATCGCTCAACACTAATCATGAGGCCATCCATCTCCTTAGCTTTCTGTTCCTTGGAATGCAAGTGCATGTATGTAGCAGTGGCTAGGCCTGAGGTGGTCAGCGTTTTGGCCGGGTGTCCACACACTGTCCCCAGCCACCCCTATTTCTCCTTGGAAGTTCACCCCACACTTTTCTTAGTTTTCTTAGGATGTGTACCGTCCCAAGGTCCGACTGGGTCCCGGCTTCCACTATGTTTACCCAGTGTGCCATTAGGGAGATGTACCGTCCCTGGCCACAAGCACTTGTCCACTTGTCCGTTGTCAGGTGGACTCTCCCAGTAACTGCGTTGTTGAGGGCACGGCAGATGTTTTGGGACACGTGCTTGTGTAGTGCGGGGATGGCACACCGGGCAAAATAGTGTCAGCTGGGGACCAGGTACCGAGGGACGGCCACCGCCATAAGGTTGCGGAAGGATTTCGTCTCCACCAGCCTAAAAGGCAGCATTTCCATTGCAAGCAGTCGTGAAATGTGCGAATTTAGGACTGTGGCCTGCGAATTTGCACTTTCGTTCAAAGGTCTGGGATATGGACAATTGAACGCTGCGGTGGGACGTGGATGTGGACGTTGATGCTGTTTCTTGAGAAACTGCCATAACAAGTGAAAACTGAGAGGAGGGGGCATCTTTGCATGCAGTATGGACAGGGGATTGCCTTGCATGCACAACAGGGGGTTCTCTTTCACGCACAACAGCGGAAGAAGCAGTGGTGACACCCGCTGACACTGGTCGTGGACCCTGGGATTCGCCCCACAAAGTCGGGTGCTTTGCTGCCATGTGCCTGATCATGCTGGTGGTGGTCAGGCTGGTAGTTTTGTTACCCCTGCTGATGCTGGCATGGCAGGTGGTACAAATGGCCTTTTTGGGGTTATCAGCAGAGTCTTTAAAAAAATTCCAGACTCTGGAAGATCTACCGGTGTCCCTCGTGTTGGTGTTACGGGGAACCGTTGCCCGCCTTCTGTCTGTGGCCACCACACTGCTTCTTCCTGCCTGTTGGGGTACTCTGCCTCCCTCCCCCTGTGTGCTGCTGGCCTCGCTCTGCGTGTCCTTCTGCCACGTTGGGTCAGTTACTAGATCATCCACCACCTCCTCCTCTTCCACTTCCGCATCACCGTCCTCCTCCTCACTTCGTGGCAATTGTGTCTCATCATCGTCCACCTCTTGTGACAAATTGCCAGCGTCGCCTTCCTGTGGTCGTGGCTGTTCAAATATTTGGCTATCGCTACATGGGATCTCCTCTTCCACCACTTCAAGTGGAGCAGGCGAGGGGCCCAAATATGGAAATGGACCAGTGAACAGCTCTTCAGAGTGTCCAAGTGTGGGATCAGTTGCCGTCTGACGACACTCGACATGGTGGGAGGAAGGAGCATCAGGGTGAGGAGGAGTATGCGGTCGAGACTCACGGCTACTAAGACTTGACCGTGTGGAAGACAAACTGGAGGTGGTGGTGCCCAGGTGAGTGGGAGTATTATCTTCTATTCAATTAATAACCTGTTCACACTGATCAGTTGGCAAAAGTGGTGGTGTTGTGTGCTTCCCTAGTAATTCAGTCAAGAACTGGGAGTGAGAAGATGTGGCTGTTGGTTGTGGCACATTTTCACCTTGGCCACGGCCCCGTCCTGTGCACGTACCATCACCAGAACGTTCAGTTCCACGTCCCTTGCCACGCGCCTTGCCCATTGCAAATGAAGTAAAATAGCTTACACTCACACTATCAATGGCAAAAGGGTAATAAAAAGGAGATTAGAACTGTGGAAGAGGAAAACCACAGTTCTAGTTCTCTGGCCTACACCAGACTCTTTTAAACAGATATATTTGTGTCTGAACAGTCAGCAAGACACTCAAACTTTTTTTTTATGGAAAAAAGGCAAAAAGGTGGATAACACCCAGATTTCAACCGTGGAAGAGGAAAACCACAGTTCTATTTGTCTGGCCTACACCAGAATCTTTTAAACAGATATATTTGTGTCTGAACAGTCAGCGATACACTCAAACTGTTTTTTTTTAGGGAAAAAAGGCAAAAGAGTGGATAATACAGAGATTTTAACCGTGGAACTGCAAAAGCACAGTTCTAGTTATCTGGCCAAAACCAGACTCTTTTAAACAGATATATTTGTGTCTGAACACTCACAGGCACACTCAATTTTTTTTGGGGGGGAGGGGAATACCAAAAGGTTAATAAGATGCGTATTTTGACAGTCTGACTGAGGGAAAAAAAAAAAGAGGATTTTGATGAAAAAAAAGGATTTTTCCTGGCCCCTGAGACCTGGGGCTAAGTCTAGCAATTTGAGCAGCAGCAGCACACAGGACTGTAATGCAGTGTTTGTTGGTATAACCACTGTGTCTCCTATACAGCCTGCCTGCCTGCCTGATATCTGGGATGCATATTAGTCCTCAGAAGGACTGTTTGTTTGATTTTGCAGGCTTTAGAGACCCTACACTACCTATTTCGCAGTATAAATCTCTCCCTAGCTCAGCAGCACTCTCCCTACACTGTCTGATCCGGAGCGACTGTGTCCAAGATGGCGGCGCCCGGTTTTAAATAATCGAGGTGACGCTGTGCGGCCAGCCAATCACTGTAATGCCCACAGCAAACATGGCTGCGGCATTACAGTGACTGGCTGGCAATCCCTGCATGTTCATTGGCTCTGTAAAGAGCGTCAAACATGCAGGGTGGAGACCCAAGCTCCTGCCCAAGTAACCCGAAAATGCTCAGTGCTCGCCGAACATCCCGAGTAGTGAGATGCTCGGGCGAGTACCGAGCAGTGTTGAGCATGCTCGCTCAACACTAGTGCTTAGATAACTTTGACCAAGGTTTCAGACTTTAATTAGCATGTTAAGGTTATGGCTAGTGATGAGCGAGTATATTCGGTTAACCCTTTCTGCGGGTATGCTCGGGCGAGTACCAAGTATCTTCAGAGTACTCTGTGATATGTTTGAATCACTCCCGTGTGCATGATTTGCGACTGTTTGACAGCTTTAATACATGTGACGAATGCTTGTTTCGTAAGTCGCAAATCATGCACACGTGAGTGATTCAAACATATCACCGAGTACGCTGAAGATACTCGGTACTTGCCCGAGCATACACGCCGAAAGTTTTAACCGAATATACTCACTCATCACTAGTTATGGCTTGTTCACTTTCATCGTTAGAAATCGCCAGGTGATGCAAATTTCCCAGCTTTATAAAAAGCCAGACTCCCATAACCCTGTGCCAAAAACAGCAGCCATGGGTTCTTCTAAGCTGCTGCCTAGCACTCTGAAAATGAAAATGGTGGAGGCCCATAAAGCAGGAGAAAGCTATAAGAAGATAGCAAAACATTTTCAAGTTGACCTTTCCCAAGTTTAAAATGTAATTAAGAAATGGCAGTTAACACTGGAGGTCAAGATAAGGTCTGGAAGTCCAAACAAAATTTCAGTGAGAACTGTTCGTAGGATTGCTAGAGAGGCATGTCAGAACCCCTGCTTGACTGCAAAAGACCTTCAGAAAGATTTTGCAGACTCTGGAGTTGTGGTACATTGTTCTACTGTTCAGAGACACATGCACAAATATGGCATTCGTGGAAGAGTCATCAGAAGAAAACCTCTCCTGCATCCTCGGCATAAAATTCAGGGTCAGATGTATGCAAAAGAACATCTAAACAAGCCTGATGCATTTTGGAAACAAGTCCAGTGGACCGATGAGGTTAAAATGGAACTCTTTGGCCACACTGATCAAAGGTATGTGTGGAGAAAAAAAGGGCACAGAATTACAGGAAACATCTCGCCAATCATTAAGCATGGGGGTGGATCAATCATGCTTTGGGCTTGTGTTGCAGCTAATGGCACTGGGAACATTTTATGGGTAGAGGGAAGAATGGATTCAATGAAACTTCAACAAATTCTTATTGCAAACATAACACCATCTGTAAAAAAGCTGAAGTTGAAAAGAGGATGGCTTCTACAAATGGATAATGATCCTAAACACACATCAAAATCCACAATAGACTACCTCAAAAGGTGCAAGCTGAAGGTTTTACAATGGCCCTCACAGTCCCCTGATCTGAACATCATTGAAAATCTGTGGCTAGACCTCAAAATAACAGTGCATGTAAGATGACCCAGGAATCTCACAGAGCTGGAAGAATTTGCAAGGAAGAAGGGATGAAAATCCCTCAAGCAAGAATTGAAAGACTCTTGGCTGGCTACAAAAAGTGTTTACAAGATGTGTTACCTTCAAAAGAGGGTGCTGCTAGGTACTAACCATGCAGGGTTACCAAATTTTGCATTGGACCATTTACCTTTTTGTAATTTTTAAAATGTAAAAGATGAATATATATATATATATATATATATATATATATATATTTATTTTTTTGCCTAAAATACAAAGGAAAAGTGTCATCTTTAACTTTTGGCCTTTTAGAGATCATTTCATCTTCAACTTGCTTAACTGTTCACAATAACAGTAATTTTGACTAGGGGTGCAGAAACTTTTACATGCCACTGTATACAGGATATCAATTATGCAATGCTTTGGTACTGCTGTGTATCTAATAACTCTATATGGTTGATCTACTCTCTCTGGACATTGGTTATTACTTTCCTGGGTGTGTGCCTTTTGTTTTTACGGTTATTGGTTTGTAATCTTTTTTGTTATCACGTGATTATTAATAAAGTATTATTTTGTTTCACAAGTTTTGATATATTTTGGCTTTTATGGTTGGTTTTTATTCTCTCTTTTTTCTCTGGTGATTCCACTGTGCAATTCCCTATTTATTACAGTCCGGCTTTTGGCATGTGGATTAATTATAGTTCCTTCTCCTTCGGTCTGCTCTATCGGCGTAGCATCACTACCGACGTCATGCTGATTAACATGCCTAACTGCATGGAGCCGGCTGTCAATCAGCAAGACTTCAGCAGTGACCCCCGTCAACAAAGCAGACTGGAAGAGAAGAAACTGCTCTGTTAATGTAACATCACAGGCAGCAGAATCACTGGCTTAGCCAGGAGAGATTGTCGAAAGGCAGAACAGAACAGGTAACTATTTAGCAACTACCTGCCAGTTAGTTAAAAGCCTTTCAGAGAAAAAACACAAAGTCCTGGATAACTCCTTTAAATAATAGTTATTTTTAGTTATTGATAGGGTATTGATCTTTGGTCTTGCTTAAAGGAGTACTTCCATCTCGCAAATCTATTGCATATTCACAGGATATGCCATAAATGTATAATACAACAATGATCCACAAGTTAGACCTGCATTTCTCGCTGTCAGTGGAGAGATGATTGGAATTTCCATTAATTACATCCTCCTCTCCACAGATGACACCTTGTGATACAGTCCTCTTTTCAAAATATATACAGGTCCCATTTGTGTGGATATGCCATTAATCTATAAGATGGGAGTTTACCTTTAAAAGATACTTTCGGAGAATGTACCTTGAATTATTTATTCTTGTGCCATGGCCAATTATTCACAGGTTTTGAACGAGGCACAACACCGTGTTCCTAGTTTGCCTGTGTTTTTTTGGTTTATTTATTCTTTTACATTAAATTGGGCAGTTTTCATTTTACTAGAGATGTTTGAAAAAAGAAAGCTGAGCTCTGATTGGTTGTTAAAGGCATTAAAACCATTTTATATTTTAGGCACTTGATTAATTAGGCCCATTTTGTTTTGTATTATAGAAAGATATTAGCATCATTTACTTTACAATTGGTAGTGTTGTGATATGTCTTTATTGCTGATATAGCAACATGGTAGGCAAAAAGAATGATTACCTCTGGTGGGCCTAAGGTACTCCAGTCCAACGTTGGCAACAAACCTAGTAAATGTGGCCCACTATATTACTCCATATATTTGGCAGATCCAGTATTGAACATCTGTGAAACCTAAAAATGTTAAAATTTGAAAGTAACTTGTTTCATATAGCTATTGTGTAGTTTCCACTGTGCTACAACAGGGAATTAATTTTCATTTAGCAGATGGATTTGGCATGTGCTTTATGCTGCTCTTCATAACGGCCTGTTCCTAGAGATCGATAGAGTTCATAAAGAACATTATTAAAGCAACTCTCCAGGGTCCCCCATACTAAGTCTCCACTCCCTCTGTATTTATGTGACATCTTCTCACTGATCTTTACTTTATAACCATTGCTGTAATGGAATTCAACTCACTATGCACTGACTTTATTACAAGCCTGGGATCCAATTGTGTTTATACACAGCAGCTAATCAGGAGAAGTAAAGTTGCCGGGGTGGGGAAAGATCAGCAGCCTGGACCAATGTGGAGATAGAGGGTGTGTCTCAGACAACCTCAGAATCCCTGTTGACCCAGTAGGTAATGTGTAGTCACAGATCCCCTGCATGAAGCTAAGCTAAAAGGCAAGCAGCACCAACAAACGAAAATAAATAGCATGGATATCAACAATCACCTAAAATAGCAACATCTATGGGCATTCTTTTGGGTTCACAAATGTTCAGTCATTTTAATGCAATGACTGTTTTACAATCAGTTGTTAGCAATCACAGATTTTTTTTAAATGTTCACTTGGGAATAACCCACAATTAGAAATGTCCATTTAAGTCAATCAATGTTCAGCTACTGTGGTAATTCTGATAACTTGGAGGAAAGCAAGTTTTATGTGCAAGAGCACAACTCACAGAAATAATAAAACAGTAGAAATAAACTGGTGAGAATAAAAACATGTGCTAAGTCAAGTACATGGAATGGAAAAATATAACATTTTAGCAAAATCCAGAGAGTTAACCTTCCATTTGTTATTTAAAATACTTGTATCTTTGGACTCCATAAGAATTAAGGATCATGTACAACTGCTATCACCTACATCCTCATCATTACCTCATTAAAATACTAAATCCTTATTGGTACTTACTCTTGTGTGGTGAAAAAATGCAAAAAGGTGTTTATTAAGGGTCATACTTTACATCAACTCCTGAAAGAGCACGAGGGCATGGACCAAAGTATTGGCTTACTAGAAACATCCATCTGTAAGTACAGTAATTATACCTGTCATCACCTCGTTTATGCTTCTCATTCTTAGGGAAGCATACAATGGGGACAGAAACTCTGATTCCAGCATTGCCACTTACTAGGCTCCTAGTTATAGTTTTAATATCTTCATTATATCTTCCAGTTTCCTTCATGATGAGCTGTGACTAACCTCTACCGCACCTATTCGTTACAGCTTTCTGCTCATACTGTACAATGGCAGAATGTTGCCAATCAGTGGTGGTGGGTAGGGTAGCCAGAGATCACGAATATCAAGGAATACATAGCAGAAGCCTAATCTGTGAGCGGACTAGAAGAGTTAAAACAAATACAGCAGTGTTGTATTAGAACTACAGCAAGAAAGACAATAAGTGACAAAGGGCTGGAATCAGGTATCTCTACTGTGCCCCCTCACACTTCCCTTCTCTGTATGCTGTCCCACATAGTGTGCCTTCACACTGTCTTCCTATGCTGCCCTTCTCTATATTGCCCCACACACACACACACACACACACACACACACTGCCCAGTCTCAATATTTAAAGACGCGAGTACATTTGAATGCATGGGTCTGACCTTTGCCATGTTCTCCGAGCCAAACCAAAGAAATAGGCTCAGAGAACAGGAGTATGTTCACACTGTTGCCATTTAACAAGCAAAACCCAAGACAAAAACAAAATGAGCATATACGCTGTAGTAACTTAATAAGTAAATAGTAACTGTGCAGGTAAATAACATAGGTTACTTAGTTAAAACAATTTTGAACAAAAAAGCATAAAAGCCATCCCAAGGTGTACCCAGTCAGGGTGGTCCGATCTAACATTAAAACCTCACCTTGTGTCAGTTGACCTTAATATAGATAGGGGCAGAATAGGACCCAGTTCAGACTGTGCAGATACCTGGCCATAGGAAGCTATATAGCGGAGTCAGCTGTCAGTTTAACAATGATACAGTGAATGACCAAATCTAACTCCCGTATGAGGCGGCCCAACTGGCTGTACTTTTGTCACGCTGTGACTGTAGGAAAGCCAGGGCAGAGGGACCCTATACTGTCCCTTAATCTAGGGAAGTCCTAATCTATTCCTAACCCCAGGGTTACTTCTGAAGGTGGAAATGCCTGGGTCTCATACCTCTCTGTACTCCTACAAAATCTTAAGTTGCTCCCACCCTCTCCCCAGGGAGGAAAGGGGCAGGAGTGAAATGGGTAAACACAGGCTGGACAGACATGGGGAAGCCAAGGCACAATCAAATGGCAGACACACAGGATAAAATAAGAAGGGGGAATGGTTGCACAGTAAAGAGGGTGAAAAGCAACACAAAAAAATGCCAAAAGGGGAGGATAGAGGTATACACAACAAACCGTATGCAACAATCTCAAAATAACTAATAGCGACTCTCCAGACCACTTTCTCCAATGAAGCCAGGAACAGAATGAAGATTCTATTGCTCGCATGGAGGGAAGCTAGGTATTGGTTTATATAATGGAATGGTGTGGTTCCAATAAGCAGCACAGCCAATAGACAGCGAGGAACTCTAAACCTTTTCCATGCCACAAGAAACCTGTTAACTCATGAATGGCCGTGTAGATATAATGAGGACCTTGCTCAGCTAATCATTGTGATCTTCTAATCTCAGATGTACCACAGGTCCTAGCATAGTGCGGCACATTCATGACAACTCAAGGCAAATGTACCACCTGTTCCCCTAGTTTTGCCCCTTGTCAGAGCAAAAAGCAACAGTAATGTAAAAAGATTTTAGCACTCATTGATTGCACATATGATGCACACAGATCAACAATAAAATGTATTTCTCTAGACATAATAAATAAGCCTAATTGCTACATATCCTTTATAGAAGCTCTTTTTCTTACCACAATCAATACTGATCAGAGCTGAACCTCTACAATATTATTGTCCAACATTGCTAGCAATTCAAATCTAGATATGAATAAATCACAAGACTTTTCTGTTTTATGACATAATAGGCATCAAACTGTAACTAAAAGATTTAGATGCCTACTTTTCATCTCCCAGTGGGATCAATGACGGTGAATTAAAGCACAGTAATAATCACTGCAATCTGCTTGATGTTCCATTTTCCTGCTGTTCTTCATTCTGCAGTTCTGTCTCTCAGACAAGAAGTGAATGTCTACATCTACAGTTGCAGAGCAATGAGCTGAGTGAGCCTTTGTGTTACTGATGACAATGACAATGACAGATGTACAGTTTTTTTTCACATTTACAAAAAGTTTAGTTCATATCTGCAATCCTCACAATCCACTTCCCTTTCTTATCAGAAGCCAATTTCTGCCTCTGGAGGTTACGCAATAAGTTCATCCTTTTCCCTTGGTATTATTATTACTTTGAGTAATTACCACTAGTCTACATTTAAAATATCCTTTATAATAATTTTGAATTAAAACATTTGAAAAAATATTTGAAAGTGGAGCATCCCTTTTGTTCTATTACATATACTCAGGGGCGGACCTACCGCCCGTGCAGCCGGTTCATTGAACGGGGGCCCTCGAGGGAGAGGGGGCCCCTCCAGCCTCCAGCAGGGCCACCATCAGGGCATGACTGCCCTGACTCCAGCATGGGGCTCGGTCGGTCGGGGCCCGCCTTTTGTGCGTCTCCTGATGGGGCCCCCCCGCAGGACCCCCTGCCGTCACATGACCGGAGATGTCCCTGCGCTCAGCATGGGCCCCCGGCACAATACTTACCCCTCCCCGTGCCTCCGCAGCGTCTTCCGCGTCCTCTGAATGTGATGTCTCAGGTCAGAGGGCGCGGTGATGTCTTTACACCGCGCGAGCTCTGTCCTGACCTGTCACAGTGCAGAGCGGGAAGACGCGGCCGACGCTGGAGTCCGGAGCAGCGACAGCAGCAGGTAAGAAGTGAGGTGAGTATTGGATTTTTTTATTTTTTTCATGTATGGGGGCATGGGGCATTATATGGTGGGGGGAGAGTGGGTGTGACATCCTGCAAGGGGCATTATATGGGGGGGTGACATCCTGCATGGGGCATTATATGGTGGGAGGAGAGTGGGTGTGACATCCTGCATGGGACATTATATGGGGGGGTGACATCCTGCATGGGGCATTATATGGGGGGGGGAGTGGGTGTGACATCCTGCATGGGGCATTATATGGTGAGGGGAGAGTGGGTGTGACATCCTGCATGGGGCATTATATGGGGGGGTGACATCCTGCATGGGGCATTATAAGGGAGGGGGGTGACATCCTGCATGGGGCATTATAAGAGGGGGAGGGGGAATTGACATCCTGCATGGGGCATTATATGGGGGAGGGAGGAATTGACATCCTGCATGGGGCCAATATATGGGGGTGGGGGGAGGGGGGAATTGACATCCTACATGGGGGCATTATATGGGGGTGGGGGGGGTGACATCCTGCATGGGGCATTATATGGTGGGAGGAGAGTGGGTGTGACATCCTGCATGGGACATTATATGGGGGGTGACATCCTGCATGGGGCATTATATGGGGGGGGAGTGGGTGTGACATCCTGCATGGGGCATTATATGGGGGGGTGACATCCTGCATGGGGCATTATAAGGGAGGGGGGGTGACATCCTGCATGGGGCATTATAAGAGGGGGAGGGGGAATTGACATCCTGCATGGGGCATTATATGGGGGAGGGAGGAATTGACATCCTGCATGGGGGCAATATATGGGGGTGGGGGGAGGGGGGAATTGACATCCTACATGGGGGCATTATATGGGGGTGGGGGGTGTGACATCCTGCATGGGGCATTATAAGAGGGGAAGGGGGGAAGTGACATCCTGCATGGGGCATTATAAGAGGGGAAGGGGGGAAGTGACATCCTGCATGGGGCATTACAAGGGAGGGGGGGTGACCTCCTGCATGGGGCATTATAAGGGAGGGAGTGTGACATCCTGCATGGGGCATTATAAGAGGGGGAGGGGGGAATTGACATCCTGCATGGGGCATTATAAGGAGGGTGGGTGTGTGACATACTGCATGGGGCATTATAAGGAGGGTGTGTGTGTGACCTCATGCATGGGGCATTATAAGGGAGGGGGTGGTCTGACATACTGCATGGGGCATTGAAAAGGGGGGAAGTGACATCCTGCAAGGGGCATTATATGGGGGGAGAGGTGACATCCTGCATGGGGCATTTTATGGGGGGGTAGAGGTGACATCCTGCATAGGGCATTAAAAGGGGGGTGTCATCCTGCATGGGGCATTATAAGGGGGGAACAGCATGCATGGAGCGTTACATGGGGGCCAATATTCTGTATGGAGCATTATATGGGGGTCAGTATTCTGTATGGAGCGTTATATGGGGGACAGTATTCTGTATGGAGCGTTGTATGGAGGTCAGTATTCTGTATGGAGCATTATATGGGGGCCAGTATTCTGTATGGAGCGTTATAAGGGGGCCAGTATTCTGTATGGAGCATGATATGGGGGCCAGTATTCTGTATGGAGCGTTATATGGGGGTCAGTATTCTGTATGGAGCATTTTATGGGGGCCAATATCCTGTATGCAGTGTTATATGGGGACCAGTATCCTGTATTGAGCGTTATATGGGGACCAGTATCCTGTATGGAGCATTATATGGGGACCAGTATCCTGTATAGTGCATTATAAGGGGGTCGGTATCCTGTATGGTGCTTTGTATGGAGGACTATACTGTCCGGTCTGCACTGTGCGCTGTGATAATTCGCCGGTTTCTGAGCTATTGTAGAATTTACAATAGATATCGCTCGTGTAATGGGGCATTATAAGGGGGGAACAGCCTGCATGGAGCGTTATATGGGGGCCAATATTCTGTATGGAGCATTATATGGGGGTCAGTATTCTGTATGGAGCGTTATATGGTGCCCATAATACTGTATGGAGGACTATACTGTCCGGTCTGCACTGTGCACTGAGGATATCGCTCATGTAATGTAGTAAGTGAAATCCTTGGCCTTGTACTATATGTATATATTTCTCTGTGGTATCTGTGCATCATGAATCATGGTATGTGTTAAAGGGGCCCACTGAAACTCTGTCGCCCAGGGCCCACAAAAACTTGGAGCCGGCCCTGGGGGTAAGTATAACAAGTTTTATTTTTTTTAAATACAATTAATTAACTAGGAGTGGAGGGAATCAGAAATGCACGGGGGGTGAGAGATGCACGGGGGGGGGCCCTGCATGCCCCCTATGAAGGGCAAGGGGGAGGCCCCAAAAAATTCTTGCACAGGGGCCCACTACAGTCTGTGTCCGCCCCTGCATATACTTGCAAACTCTTCAGGATGTCCTGGAAGCTCCTGGAATAAGGGAAGTTCTCCAGATTCCCAGAAGAGTTAGAAAATCTCCCAAGCCTTACCAAACTTGCCTGAAATTTGAAAACAGCTATTCTTAGAGGTTTTTTTTCATTCATTGAGGTGGATAATGGATAGTTAAGAGGCAGGGAATACATGTGGATAGGAATAGCTTCTAAAAGGGGCATCATTACTGTCAAAATTTGCACTTTGGTACTATGAATGGATGCTCCTACCGGACCAAAACTATGTGTGACACAGATGCCTTACCATTAAGCTATAGATTTCTTATTTATGTGATTAGATATTTAGGCAGTAGAGTCAGATATTAAAGTCAGTTGTCAAAGTCACATATCAGAGTCAGATGTCAGAGTCAGATATCAAAGGCAGATGTCAGTCAGATATCAGATTCAGATTCAAAGTCATATGTCAGTCAGATGTCAAAGTCACTGCTCAGACAGGGTATTTAGCCTCAAACTGACATTATTCTGATGTTTGACTTTGATATCTAATTATGTCCTAAAATGGACACTATAGCTGTAAAATAATCTCATGACCATTTATCATGGCTACTACATTAAACTTTACAAGTCTGAAGTCTGCATCCATTCAAAAACCACAAAGTAGTCTAAATGTTCAGAGGGTTAGTAATAGAGGCGCTAATAGGCTACTTACTATCAGAGGCAGCGAATTTTTAGGACAGGAAACCACTAAATGTCCATAGTAGATGTACTAAATAAAATAAAATAACCTATGGTTTAAAATTCGCGCTAATGGTAGTAGAAGAAGGATACGGGAGAAGGAATGGCTAAAAAGTATTTTTATTGATACAGTTATTTAAAAACAAAAAGAGGGTTAAAATAGACGATATGAGAGGTAGATAAAAAATTAATAAATAAATAAATATGGTTCTGAGTTAAAGGATAAAACAGCTTTCCATAAAGTCTTGGGGTAGTCGATGCTGGGGTAGTAAAAAGGTGGACCTGATAAAAGAGGAATCGTATTACAATATGGTAATATGGTGTGGTGTCGTTGTACTAAAATATCGGTTCTAAATAAATATGGTATAAGTGTAAGTTACCTGTTAGGATTAGACTGGGTGTCCTTGTAGTAGCCCTGAGGCCCTTTAGGCGGCGGACTCTAGTGTCAGTAGGAAGCTTCACATATTCTGGATACCTGGGGTGCAAGAGAAGTGCATAAGAACTTGAGAGTAATAGACTAGACGTTATTAGTGGAAGTGGTATTTTACCTGCTGTTGGTGAACAACAAGGACAGAGGCGTGCGGTGTTTGTATTTCTTGGACCGAGGTCTGTAGGGAGCCACCTCTGGTGGTGGACTAGTCCGGGATGGATATGATCCTAAGATCGTAGAAGATATAGGTCGGATACTGCAGGCACTAGGTTCTCAGTAAATACGACAAGATTAGGACTTACCCTAAGGTAGATGTGTTTTATGTGAAGTTGAGTAGTCGTAGTAGTCCTTATTGGAGATGCGACAGGTGGGTCTGGTTATATCCCTGTCTTGGTGAGAGAGGTGCAGCAAGGTGCCACTGGTGGTACTGACGATGTGGCGTCTATGTAGTACCCCTTATCCTGTTTGGGAAATTAATGAAGGGTTAATGTTGGAGGTATAATGGAATTAGTCTGCAATTATGTTGTATACCTTATATCATGTATTGCAGACATAGGAGGACAGGTGCGTCGAGTATTCCAGTGGTACGGAGGGTGCAGCAGGTAGCTCTGGATGAATTTCTGCAGCAATGGTTCTATGGTAGCAGGCTTTGGTCCTGGATACCAAATAGGTGCGGTAGGGGGTTCTGACTGGGGGATCAGACAGTCAGGCAGTGGTCAGGAGGTGCTGTCACGATGTAGCAGAAGGCTGTGGTAGCAGGATAAATATAGGGCAGACCGTGTGGTCTATGGGTCTGCCTAGGATATAATGCCGAAAGTTAGGGTATCTATTCCTGTCAGTAGTAAGATGACAGGCGGTGGGGGCCGAGGCCCGAGGTTACTTACAGTCTGCAGTCCCGCGGTTATCGATAGGCAATGGAGCCCGGGGCGAGAGCGGAGTCCCGGCCGGTGACCGCCGCAGCTCGCGTGCTTCCGGGTAGGTAGAGCGGGAGAGAGAGAGGGGGGGAGAGAGAGGGAGGAGGCGCGCTTTCGTTGAAAGTGCGCGAGAAGGGCAGAGTGACGCGCTGTCACGTGATCAGCAGCGTGCACTCAGTACGGAGGCCTGAGGGGGCCTGATCAGCTGGGTCAGAGACTTTTCCAACGCGTTTCGACAGCTGCGGCTGTCTTCATCAGGGATAGTCTGGCCCAGTGGGAGGTGTACTTTATATACCTGAGAGTGCTGACGTCATAGTCGCTGTCAATCATTAAAAGCAAACAATTCTATTTCACTGTTGAGTCCCCGTGGTCTTAACGTGTTTAATTTAAAAATCCATTCACTTTCTTTTTTTGACATACTTTTTATAAAGTCACCTTGTCTCCAGTGTTTATGAACTATTTCTATGCCCACCACTTGGATTCCTTGGGTGGATCCTTTGTGTTTTTCTAAAAAGTGCTTGGAGAGAGGGTGGCCTGTGAATTTGTTCTTAATGTTCCTTAGATGTTCATTGATTCTGGTGCTCATGGCTCTCTTGGTTCTACCTATGTACATTTTATCGCATGGGCATACTAGTCCATAAATGACTCCCGTGGTGGTACATGTGATGAAATCTGTGATGGGGTATGACTCCTTGTAGTGACTAACTGTTTGTTGTTTAGATGGTTTCAAGGTTTTACATATTTTACATTTTTTACAAGGAAAAAAACCTGTTATTTTTTGTTTAAATGGGGTAACTGTTTGTTTATTGGCAATATTGTGTTTTATGGTGGGAGCTATGATTGACCCCAGGTTCCGTGCTTTTCTGAATATGAATCTTGGTCTGTTAGGCATCTGGTCACCAATTATTTTATCGTCTTTAAGTGTATACCAATGTTTTTGTACGATTCTCCTAAAGATATGGGTGTTAGCGGAGTAGGGAGTGATAATGGGAATGATCATATTGTGATTGGTTGGTCCTGGTTTCTCAGTGTTTTTCTCGGTTAGGAGATTTTGTCTAGGTATTACGGCTATTTTTTCCTTTGTATTTTTTAGGAAATCTGCATTGTATCCTTTTTCCAGGAATTTATTAGTGAGTAATTTTGCTTCATTATTAAAATCTTGATATTCAGAGCAATTTCTGTGGAGGCGCAGATATTGGCTGCGGGGGACATTAAGCAGCCAATTAGGAAGATGACAGCTATCTAGTGGAATATAGCTATTAGCATCAGTGGGTTTATGGTGTGTACGAGTCCGTATAGAGTTATTTTCCACAAAGATATTGAGGTCTAGGAAATTGATAGTAGTGGTGCTAGTGGTTGAAGTGAATTTCAAAAAGAATTCATTATTGTTGAGTTCTTGTATGAATAGATCAAGAGATGCTTGGTCTCCTGACCAGATAAACAATATATCATCTATAAATCTCCGCCATAGGACCAGGTTCGCATGGGGGAGACCTCCCGGGTGGATGGCTAGGGATTCCCACCAGCCAACATAGAGGTTGGCATAGCTGGGTGCGAACCTGGTTCCCATGGCGGTGCCCCACTGCTGGGAGTAGTAGTCCCCCTGATAGAGAAAGTAATTGTGTGTTAGGATGAAAAGCATACAGTCTATAATGAATTGGCTTTGTTCTGGGGGCATCTTTTGGTTGAGAAAGTGGGAAGAGGCTTCGCATCCTTTGGTATGTTGGATGTTCGTATATAATGACGTTATATCCAATGTTCCTAAAATGTAGTGGCTTTCCCATGGAGTATTATTCAGTATACGAATAGCATGTGTGCTGTCTTTTAGATGTGATGGAAGGGTTGGGACTAAGTCCTGTAGGTGATGGTCCACCAGTCTGGAGAGGTTGGATGTCAGGCACTGGATGCCAGAGATGATAGGCCTTCCTGGTGGGTTTATATTATCCTTGTGAATTTTTGGTAGATGATAAAAGGCAGCTAGTCTTGGATGTTGGATGTTCACATATTCAAATTCATTTTTATTTAGGTAACCTTCCCGAAGTCCTTTTATAGTTAGATCTCGTAGTTCTTTTTGGTACTTGCTAGTTGGGTCGGAGGGGAGTATTTGATAGGTTCTATGGTCTCCTAGGAGTCTTAGTGATTCCTTGTGGTAATAGTCTTGGTCAAGAATGACTATGCCCCCACCTTTATCGGCTGGTCTGATTACTATCTCATAGTTTTTTTGTAGTTGTTTCATAGCACGGATCTCTGGTTTAGTAAGGTTATTCTTAAATTTTTGGCATTTTTTGTTGTTAATTTTGCGAATGTCATCTGTGACATTTTTTTCAAAGGTCTTGATTGCCTCTGAATATTCTTGAAGAGGGTGGAAGTTGGATTTATTTTTTAGGGAGGTGTGTTGGAATTTGGGTGGTTCCCCATGCTCTGATGTTTCAGGAATATCTTTCTTTTTGGTGTAATATTTTTTAATAGCTAGCTGTCGTAAAAACTTTTTAATGCCTATATATGCTTGGAATTTATCAAATTGTGTAGATGGAGCATATTTTAGGCCTTTTTTTAGTAATGCATTTTCGTTATTAGTTAATTTGTGTTTGCTTAGATTGAAAATGGATGTTTGGTTATTTATTTCCTTTGGTTTGTTCTTTTTCTTTTGGGCGAGTTTCCCTCCCCTCGTGCCTCTTTTGCATTTTTTCTTGTGGCCATCCGAAAAAAATCAACATTGCTGGTATGTTTTCGTATTAGTGGACGTGAGGTGGCGATGGCGGTGACGTTAGAAACTGAGGTTGCAGACACTTGGGGAGGGGTTGCTTCTATGTGGGTAGGTTGTCCATGAGCTAGGGGTGGGGAAGTAGTTTGGTGTGGAGTTTCATCGATAGTGGTAAGCAGAGGCGAGAACCTATTGTGTGTGCTAATTGGGGTAATGATATCCTGTGAGGTAGGGTTAGTCTGGCTTGAACCTGGTTCGTTAAGAATAGGGGGGGATTCTATGTCCGAAGTGGGGTGGATAGAGATTCTGTCAATGGAATTGAGGGAGTTGTTCGGGCTTCCGACTACCTCATCCAGGGTTTCAAAAAAGTTTAGTGGTTCCCTATCAGGGTGTTGGGTAGGGAGGGGGACTGCGTCTCTGCCAAATTTGGCTCTTTTCTTTTCGACTATGTCATGTTCCTTCTGATTGATTCTGCTTTTAATGCTGTTGGTTAGACTTAGGATTTCAGGGTGGTTCTGGTGTGGTTTTATTTCATTGAATAGTAGGTTAATTTTATTTTTATTTTCCATCAGCTGTCTTTTCCTTTTATTGATTATGAACCGAACAGCTTGTGTAGAGAAATTATGGAACATGGAGTTCCATTCCTCCAGGGTGGTTGGATCTCCTATGTCTCCCGATAGAGCTTTGGTCACTACTAGGCCAGAGGGTATAATATTGAAGGCCAGGTAGTGTTCGAGGGTGGCGACTTCCCATAGATCCCTCATTTCTTTTAGTAATAATTGTTCTAAAGTTCTGAGTGAATCTTTTATTGATTTTATGGTTTCTGGATTGGTATTTATAGTTTTTTTCTGGGTATGATGGAAGAAAAGTTGGATGTTTTCTATTCTTTCCCTCCTGTCATACCAGAGGTCTCCCATTGTCTTGAGTTCTAGGTTTGAGCCTAGCAGCCTGTTCGGTGGTTTCGGGGGGAAGTAAAGAGGGTTAGTAATAGAGGCGCTAATAGGCTACTTACTATCAGAGGCAGCGAATTTTTAGGACAGGAAACCACTAAATGTCCATAGTAGATGTACTAAATAAAATAAAATAACCTATGGTTTAAAATTCGCGCTAATGGTAGTAGAAGAAGGATACGGGAGAAGGAATGGCTAAAAAGTATTTTTATTGATACAGTTATTTAAAAACAAAAAGAGGGTTAAAATAGACGATATGAGAGGTAGATAAAAAATTAATAAATAAATAAATATGGTTCTGAGTTAAAGGATAAAACAGCTTTCCATAAAGTCTTGGGGTAGTCGATGCTGGGGTAGTAAAAAGGTGGACCTGATAAAAGAGGAATCGTATTACAATATGGTAATATGGTGTGGTGTCGTTGTACTAAAATATCGGTTCTAAATAAATATGGTATAAGTGTAAGTTACCTGTTAGGATTAGACTGGGTGTCCTTGTAGTAGCCCTGAGGCCCTTTAGGCGGCGGACTCTAGTGTCAGTAGGAAGCTTCACATATTCTGGATACCTGGGGTGCAAGAGAAGTGCATAAGAACTTGAGAGTAATAGACTAGACGTTATTAGTGGAAGTGGTATTTTACCTGCTGTTGGTGAACAACAAGGACAGAGGCGTGCGGTGTTTGTATTTCTTGGACCGAGGTCTGTAGGGAGCCACCTCTGGTGGTGGACTAGTCCGGGATGGATATGATCCTAAGATCGTAGAAGATATAGGTCGGATACTGCAGGCACTAGGTTCTCAGTAAATACGACAAGATTAGGACTTACCCTAAGGTAGATGTGTTTTATGTGAAGTTGAGTAGTCGTAGTAGTCCTTATTGGAGATGCGACAGGTGGGTCTGGTTATATCCCTGTCTTGGTGAGAGAGGTGCAGCAAGGTGCCACTGGTGGTACTGACGATGTGGCGTCTATGTAGTACCCCTTATCCTGTTTGGGAAATTAATGAAGGGTTAATGTTGGAGGTATAATGGAATTAGTCTGCAATTATGTTGTATACCTTATATCATGTATTGCAGACATAGGAGGACAGGTGCGTCGAGTATTCCAGTGGTACGGAGGGTGCAGCAGGTAGCTCTGGATGAATTTCTGCAGCAATGGTTCTATGGTAGCAGGCTTTGGTCCTGGATACCAAATAGGTGCGGTAGGGGGTTCTGACTGGGGGATCAGACAGTCAGGCAGTGGTCAGGAGGTGCTGTCACGATGTAGCAGAAGGCTGTGGTAGCAGGATAAATATAGGGCAGACCGTGTGGTCTATGGGTCTGCCTAGGATATAATGCCGAAAGTTAGGGTATCTATTCCTGTCAGTAGTAAGATGACAGGCGGTGGGGGCCGAGGCCCGAGGTTACTTACAGTCTGCAGTCCCGCGGTTATCGATAGGCAATGGAGCCCGGGGCGAGAGCGGAGTCCCGGCCGGTGACCGCCGCAGCTCGCGTGCTTCCGGGTAGGTAGAGCGG
Source organism: Phyllobates terribilis (assembly GCF_046119375.1). Classification (NCBI taxonomy): domain Eukaryota; kingdom Metazoa; phylum Chordata; class Amphibia; order Anura; family Dendrobatidae; genus Phyllobates; species Phyllobates terribilis. The sequence goes on along the minus strand of NW_027362761.1, from coordinate 402,286,000 downwards.
GAGAGAGAGAGGGGGGGAGAGAGAGGGAGGAGGCGCGCTTTCGTTGAAAGTGCGCGAGAAGGGCAGAGTGACGCGCTGTCACGTGATCAGCAGCGTGCACTCAGTACGGAGGCCTGAGGGGGCCTGATCAGCTGGGTCAGAGACTTTTCCAACGCGTTTCGACAGCTGCGGCTGTCTTCATCAGGGATAGTCTGGCCCAGTGGGAGGTGTACTTTATATACCTGAGAGTGCTGACGTCATAGTCGCTGTCAATCATTAAAAGCAAACAATTCTATTTCACTGTTGAGTCCCCGTGGTCTTAACGTGTTTAATTTAAAAATCCATTCACTTTCTTTTTTTGACATACTTTTTATAAAGTCACCTTGTCTCCAGTGTTTATGAACTATTTCTATGCCCACCACTTGGATTCCTTGGGTGGATCCTTTGTGTTTTTCTAAAAAGTGCTTGGAGAGAGGGTGGCCTGTGAATTTGTTCTTAATATTCCTTAGATGTTCATTGATTCTGGTGCTCATGGCTCTCTTGGTTCTACCTATGTACATTTTATCGCATGGGCATACTAGTCCATAAATGACTCCCGTGGTGGTACATGTGATGAAATCTGTGATGGGGTATGACTCCTTGTAGTGACTAACTGTTTGTTGTTTAGATGGTTTCAAGGTTTTACATATTTTACATTTTTTACAAGGAAAAAAACCTGTTATTTTTTGTTTAAATGGGGTAACTGTTTGTTTATTGGCAATATTGTGTTTTATGGTGGGAGCTATGATTGACCCCAGGTTCCGTGCTTTTCTGAATATGAATCTTGGTCTGTTAGGCATCTGGTCACCAATTATTTTATCGTCTTTAAGTGTATACCAATGTTTTTGTACGATTCTCCTAAAGATATGGGTGTTAGCGGAGTAGGGAGTGATAATGGGAATGATCATATTGTGATTGGTTGGTCCTGGTTTCTCAGTGTTTTTCTCGGTTAGGAGATTTTGTCTAGGTATTACGGCTATTTTTTCCTTTGTATTTTTTAGGAAATCTGCATTGTATCCTTTTTCCAGGAATTTATTAGTGAGTAATTTTGCTTCATTATTAAAATCTTGATATTCAGAGCAATTTCTGTGGAGGCGCAGATATTGGCTGCGGGGGACATTAAGCAGCCAATTAGGAAGATGACAGCTATCTAGTGGAATATAGCTATTAGCATCAGTGGGTTTATGGTGTGTACGAGTCCGTATAGAGTTATTTTCCACAAAGATATTGAGGTCTAGGAAATTGATAGTAGTGGTGCTAGTGGTTGAAGTGAATTTCAAAAAGAATTCATTATTGTTGAGTTCTTGTATGAATAGATCAAGAGATGCTTGGTCTCCTGACCAGATAAACAATATATCATCTATAAATCTCCGCCATAGGACCAGGTTCGCATGGGGGAGACCTCCCGGGTGGATGGCTAGGGATTCCCACCAGCCAACATAGAGGTTGGCATAGCTGGGTGCGAACCTGGTTCCCATGGCGGTGCCCCACTGCTGGGAGTAGTAGTCCCCCTGATAGAGAAAGTAATTGTGTGTTAGGATGAAAAGCATACAGTCTATAATGAATTGGCTTTGTTCTGGGGGCATCTTTTGGTTGAGAAAGTGGGAAGAGGCTTCGCATCCTTTGGTATGTTGGATGTTCGTATATAATGACGTTATATCCAATGTTCCTAAAATGTAGTGGCTTTCCCATGGAGTATTATTCAGTATACGAATAGCATGTGTGCTGTCTTTTAGATGTGATGGAAGGGTTGGGACTAAGTCCTGTAGGTGATGGTCCACCAGTCTGGAGAGGTTGGATGTCAGGCACTGGATGCCAGAGATGATAGGCCTTCCTGGTGGGTTTATATTATCCTTGTGAATTTTTGGTAGATGATAAAAGGCAGCTAGTCTTGGATGTTGGATGTTCACATATTCAAATTCATTTTTATTTAGGTAACCTTCCCGAAGTCCTTTTATAGTTAGATCTCGTAGTTCTTTTTGGTACTTGCTAGTTGGGTCGGAGGGGAGTATTTGATAGGTTCTATGGTCTCCTAGGAGTCTTAGTGATTCCTTGTGGTAATAGTCTTGGTCAAGAATGACTATGCCCCCACCTTTATCGGCTGGTCTGATTACTATCTCATAGTTTTTTTGTAGTTGTTTCATAGCACGGATCTCTGGTTTAGTAAGGTTATTCTTAAATTTTTGGCATTTTTTGTTGTTAATTTTGCGAATGTCATCTGTGACATTTTTTTCAAAGGTCTTGATTGCCTCTGAATATTCTTGAAGAGGGTGGAAGTTGGATTTATTTTTTAGGGAGGTGTGTTGGAATTTGGGTGGTTCCCCATGCTCTGATGTTTCAGGAATATCTTTCTTTTTGGTGTAATATTTTTTAATAGCTAGCTGTCGTAAAAACTTTTTAATGCCTATATATGCTTGGAATTTATCAAATTGTGTAGATGGAGCATATTTTAGGCCTTTTTTTAGTAATGCATTTTCGTTATTAGTTAATTTGTGTTTGCTTAGATTGAAAATGGATGTTTGGTTATTTATTTCCTTTGGTTTGTTCTTTTTCTTTTGGGCGAGTTTCCCTCCCCTCGTGCCTCTTTTGCATTTTTTCTTGTGGCCATCCGAAAAAAATCAACATTGCTGGTATGTTTTCGTATTAGTGGACGTGAGGTGGCGATGGCGGTGACGTTAGAAACTGAGGTTGCAGACACTTGGGGAGGGGTTGCTTCTATGTGGGTAGGTTGTCCATGAGCTAGGGGTGGGGAAGTAGTTTGGTGTGGAGTTTCATCGATAGTGGTAAGCAGAGGCGAGAACCTATTGTGTGTGCTAATTGGGGTAATGATATCCTGTGAGGTAGGGTTAGTCTGGCTTGAACCTGGTTCGTTAAGAATAGGGGGGGATTCTATGTCCGAAGTGGGGTGGATAGAGATTCTGTCAATGGAATTGAGGGAGTTGTTCGGGCTTCCGACTACCTCATCCAGGGTTTCAAAAAAGTTTAGTGGTTCCCTATCAGGGTGTTGGGTAGGGAGGGGGACTGCGTCTCTGCCAAATTTGGCTCTTTTCTTTTCGACTATGTCATGTTCCTTCTGATTGATTCTGCTTTTAATGCTGTTGGTTAGACTTAGGATTTCAGGGTGGTTCTGGTGTGGTTTTATTTCATTGAATAGTAGGTTAATTTTATTTTTATTTTCCATCAGCTGTCTTTTCCTTTTATTGATTATGAACCGAACAGCTTGTGTAGAGAAATTATGGAACATGGAGTTCCATTCCTCCAGGGTGGTTGGATCTCCTATGTCTCCCGATAGAGCTTTGGTCACTACTAGGCCAGAGGGTATAATATTGAAGGCCAGGTAGTGTTCGAGGGTGGCGACTTCCCATAGATCCCTCATTTCTTTTAGTAATAATTGTTCTAAAGTTCTGAGTGAATCTTTTATTGATTTTATGGTTTCTGGATTGGTATTTATAGTTTTTTTCTGGGTATGATGGAAGAAAAGTTGGATGTTTTCTATTCTTTCCCTCCTGTCATACCAGAGGTCTCCCATTGTCTTGAGTTCTAGGTTTGAGCCTAGCAGCCTGTTCGGTGGTTTCGGGGGGAAGTAAAGAGGGTTAGTAATAGAGGCGCTAATAGGCTACTTACTATCAGAGGCAGCGAATTTTTAGGACAGGAAACCACTAAATGTCCATAGTAGATGTACTAAATAAAATAAAATAACCTATGGTTTAAAATTCGCGCTAATGGTAGTAGAAGAAGGATACGGGAGAAGGAATGGCTAAAAAGTATTTTTATTGATACAGTTATTTAAAAACAAAAAGAGGGTTAAAATAGACGATATGAGAGGTAGATAAAAAATTAATAAATAAATAAATATGGTTCTGAGTTAAAGGATAAAACAGCTTTCCATAAAGTCTTGGGGTAGTCGATGCTGGGGTAGTAAAAAGGTGGACCTGATAAAAGAGGAATCGTATTACAATATGGTAATATGGTGTGGTGTCGTTGTACTAAAATATCGGTTCTAAATAAATATGGTATAAGTGTAAGTTACCTGTTAGGATTAGACTGGGTGTCCTTGTAGTAGCCCTGAGGCCCTTTAGGCGGCGGACTCTAGTGTCAGTAGGAAGCTTCACATATTCTGGATACCTGGGGTGCAAGAGAAGTGCATAAGAACTTGAGAGTAATAGACTAGACGTTATTAGTGGAAGTGGTATTTTACCTGCTGTTGGTGAACAACAAGGACAGAGGCGTGCGGTGTTTGTATTTCTTGGACCGAGGTCTGTAGGGAGCCACCTCTGGTGGTGGACTAGTCCGGGATGGATATGATCCTAAGATCGTAGAAGATATAGGTCGGATACTGCAGGCACTAGGTTCTCAGTAAATACGACAAGATTAGGACTTACCCTAAGGTAGATGTGTTTTATGTGAAGTTGAGTAGTCGTAGTAGTCCTTATTGGAGATGCGACAGGTGGGTCTGGTTATATCCCTGTCTTGGTGAGAGAGGTGCAGCAAGGTGCCACTGGTGGTACTGACGATGTGGCGTCTATGTAGTACCCCTTATCCTGTTTGGGAAATTAATGAAGGGTTAATGTTGGAGGTATAATGGAATTAGTCTGCAATTATGTTGTATACCTTATATCATGTATTGCAGACATAGGAGGACAGGTGCGTCGAGTATTCCAGTGGTACGGAGGGTGCAGCAGGTAGCTCTGGATGAATTTCTGCAGCAATGGTTCTATGGTAGCAGGCTTTGGTCCTGGATACCAAATAGGTGCGGTAGGGGGTTCTGACTGGGGGATCAGACAGTCAGGCAGTGGTCAGGAGGTGCTGTCACGATGTAGCAGAAGGCTGTGGTAGCAGGATAAATATAGGGCAGACCGTGTGGTCTATGGGTCTGCCTAGGATATAATGCCGAAAGTTAGGGTATCTATTCCTGTCAGTAGTAAGATGACAGGCGGTGGGGGCCGAGGCCCGAGGTTACTTACAGTCTGCAGTCCCGCGGTTATCGATAGGCAATGGAGCCCGGGGCGAGAGCGGAGTCCCGGCCGGTGACCGCCGCAGCTCGCGTGCTTCCGGGTAGGTAGAGCGGGAGAGAGAGAGGGGGGGAGAGAGAGGGAGGAGGCGCGCTTTCGTTGAAAGTGCGCGAGAAGGGCAGAGTGACGCGCTGTCACGTGATCAGCAGCGTGCACTCAGTACGGAGGCCTGAGGGGGCCTGATCAGCTGGGTCAGAGACTTTTCCAACGCGTTTCGACAGCTGCGGCTGTCTTCATCAGGGATAGTCTGGCCCAGTGGGAGGTGTACTTTATATACCTGAGAGTGCTGACGTCATAGTCGCTGTCAATCATTAAAAGCAAACAATTCTATTTCACTGTTGAGTCCCCGTGGTCTTAACGTGTTTAATTTAAAAATCCATTCACTTTCTTTTTTTGACATACTTTTTATAAAGTCACCTTGTCTCCAGTGTTTATGAACTATTTCTATGCCCACCACTTGGATTCCTTGGGTGGATCCTTTGTGTTTTTCTAAAAAGTGCTTGGAGAGAGGGTGGCCTGTGAATTTGTTCTTAATATTCCTTAGATGTTCATTGATTCTGGTGCTCATGGCTCTCTTGGTTCTACCTATGTACATTTTATCGCATGGGCATACTAGTCCATAAATGACTCCCGTGGTGGTACATGTGATGAAATCTGTGATGGGGTATGACTCCTTGTAGTGACTAACTGTTTGTTGTTTAGATGGTTTCAAGGTTTTACATATTTTACATTTTTTACAAGGAAAAAAACCTGTTATTTTTTGTTTAAATGGGGTAACTGTTTGTTTATTGGCAATATTGTGTTTTATGGTGGGAGCTATGATTGACCCCAGGTTCCGTGCTTTTCTGAATATGAATCTTGGTCTGTTAGGCATCTGGTCACCAATTATTTTATCGTCTTTAAGTGTATACCAATGTTTTTGTACGATTCTCCTAAAGATATGGGTGTTAGCGGAGTAGGGAGTGATAATGGGAATGATCATATTGTGATTGGTTGGTCCTGGTTTCTCAGTGTTTTTCTCGGTTAGGAGATTTTGTCTAGGTATTACGGCTATTTTTTCCTTTGTATTTTTTAGGAAATCTGCATTGTATCCTTTTTCCAGGAATTTATTAGTGAGTAATTTTGCTTCATTATTAAAATCTTGATATTCAGAGCAATTTCTGTGGAGGCGCAGATATTGGCTGCGGGGGACATTAAGCAGCCAATTAGGAAGATGACAGCTATCTAGTGGAATATAGCTATTAGCATCAGTGGGTTTATGGTGTGTACGAGTCCGTATAGAGTTATTTTCCACAAAGATATTGAGGTCTAGGAAATTGATAGTAGTGGTGCTAGTGGTTGAAGTGAATTTCAAAAAGAATTCATTATTGTTGAGTTCTTGTATGAATAGATCAAGAGATGCTTGGTCTCCTGACCAGATAAACAATATATCATCTATAAATCTCCGCCATAGGACCAGGTTCGCATGGGGGAGACCTCCCGGGTGGATGGCTAGGGATTCCCACCAGCCAACATAGAGGTTGGCATAGCTGGGTGCGAACCTGGTTCCCATGGCGGTGCCCCACTGCTGGGAGTAGTAGTCCCCCTGATAGAGAAAGTAATTGTGTGTTAGGATGAAAAGCATACAGTCTATAATGAATTGGCTTTGTTCTGGGGGCATCTTTTGGTTGAGAAAGTGGGAAGAGGCTTCGCATCCTTTGGTATGTTGGATGTTCGTATATAATGACGTTATATCCAATGTTCCTAAAATGTAGTGGCTTTCCCATGGAGTATTATTCAGTATACGAATAGCATGTGTGCTGTCTTTTAGATGTGATGGAAGGGTTGGGACTAAGTCCTGTAGGTGATGGTCCACCAGTCTGGAGAGGTTGGATGTCAGGCACTGGATGCCAGAGATGATAGGCCTTCCTGGTGGGTTTATATTATCCTTGTGAATTTTTGGTAGATGATAAAAGGCAGCTAGTCTTGGATGTTGGATGTTCACATATTCAAATTCATTTTTATTTAGGTAACCTTCCCGAAGTCCTTTTATAGTTAGATCTCGTAGTTCTTTTTGGTACTTGCTAGTTGGGTCGGAGGGGAGTATTTGATAGGTTCTATGGTCTCCTAGGAGTCTTAGTGATTCCTTGTGGTAATAGTCTTGGTCAAGAATGACTATGCCCCCACCTTTATCGGCTGGTCTGATTACTATCTCATAGTTTTTTTGTAGTTGTTTCATAGCACGGATCTCTGGTTTAGTAAGGTTATTCTTAAATTTTTGGCATTTTTTGTTGTTAATTTTGCGAATGTCATCTGTGACATTTTTTTCAAAGGTCTTGATTGCCTCTGAATATTCTTGAAGAGGGTGGAAGTTGGATTTATTTTTTAGGGAGGTGTGTTGGAATTTGGGTGGTTCCCCATGCTCTGATGTTTCAGGAATATCTTTCTTTTTGGTGTAATATTTTTTAATAGCTAGCTGTCGTAAAAACTTTTTAATGCCTATATATGCTTGGAATTTATCAAATTGTGTAGATGGAGCATATTTTAGGCCTTTTTTTAGTAATGCATTTTCGTTATTAGTTAATTTGTGTTTGCTTAGATTGAAAATGGATGTTTGGTTATTTATTTCCTTTGGTTTGTTCTTTTTCTTTTGGGCGAGTTTCCCTCCCCTCGTGCCTCTTTTGCATTTTTTCTTGTGGCCATCCGAAAAAAATCAACATTGCTGGTATGTTTTCGTATTAGTGGACGTGAGGTGGCGATGGCGGTGACGTTAGAAACTGAGGTTGCAGACACTTGGGGAGGGGTTGCTTCTATGTGGGTAGGTTGTCCATGAGCTAGGGGTGGGGAAGTAGTTTGGTGTGGAGTTTCATCGATAGTGGTAAGCAGAGGCGAGAACCTATTGTGTGTGCTAATTGGGGTAATGATATCCTGTGAGGTAGGGTTAGTCTGGCTTGAACCTGGTTCGTTAAGAATAGGGGGGGATTCTATGTCCGAAGTGGGGTGGATAGAGATTCTGTCAATGGAATTGAGGGAGTTGTTCGGGCTTCCGACTACCTCATCCAGGGTTTCAAAAAAGTTTAGTGGTTCCCTATCAGGGTGTTGGGTAGGGAGGGGGACTGCGTCTCTGCCAAATTTGGCTCTTTTCTTTTCGACTATGTCATGTTCCTTCTGATTGATTCTGCTTTTAATGCTGTTGGTTAGACTTAGGATTTCAGGGTGGTTCTGGTGTGGTTTTATTTCATTGAATAGTAGGTTAATTTTATTTTTATTTTCCATCAGCTGTCTTTTCCTTTTATTGATTATGAACCGAACAGCTTGTGTAGAGAAATTATGGAACATGGAGTTCCATTCCTCCAGGGTGGTTGGATCTCCTATGTCTCCCGATAGAGCTTTGGTCACTACTAGGCCAGAGGGTATAATATTGAAGGCCAGGTAGTGTTCGAGGGTGGCGACTTCCCATAGATCCCTCATTTCTTTTAGTAATAATTGTTCTAAAGTTCTGAGTGAATCTTTTATTGATTTTATGGTTTCTGGATTGGTATTTATAGTTTTTTTCTGGGTATGATGGAAGAAAAGTTGGATGTTTTCTATTCTTTCCCTCCTGTCATACCAGAGGTCTCCCATTGTCTTGAGTTCTAGGTTTGAGCCTAGCAGCCTGTTCGGTGGTTTCGGGGGGAAGTAAAGAGGGTTAGTAATAGAGGCGCTAATAGGCTACTTACTATCAGAGGCAGCGAATTTTTAGGACAGGAAACCACTAAATGTCCATAGTAGATGTACTAAATAAAATAAAATAACCTATGGTTTAAAATTCGCGCTAATGGTAGTAGAAGAAGGATACGGGAGAAGGAATGGCTAAAAAGTATTTTTATTGATACAGTTATTTAAAAACAAAAAGAGGGTTAAAATAGACGATATGAGAGGTAGATAAAAAATTAATAAATAAATAAATATGGTTCTGAGTTAAAGGATAAAACAGCTTTCCATAAAGTCTTGGGGTAGTCGATGCTGGGGTAGTAAAAAGGTGGACCTGATAAAAGAGGAATCGTATTACAATATGGTAATATGGTGTGGTGTCGTTGTACTAAAATATCGGTTCTAAATAAATATGGTATAAGTGTAAGTTACCTGTTAGGATTAGACTGGGTGTCCTTGTAGTAGCCCTGAGGCCCTTTAGGCGGCGGACTCTAGTGTCAGTAGGAAGCTTCACATATTCTGGATACCTGGGGTGCAAGAGAAGTGCATAAGAACTTGAGAGTAATAGACTAGACGTTATTAGTGGAAGTGGTATTTTACCTGCTGTTGGTGAACAACAAGGACAGAGGCGTGCGGTGTTTGTATTTCTTGGACCGAGGTCTGTAGGGAGCCACCTCTGGTGGTGGACTAGTCCGGGATGGATATGATCCTAAGATCGTAGAAGATATAGGTCGGATACTGCAGGCACTAGGTTCTCAGTAAATACGACAAGATTAGGACTTACCCTAAGGTAGATGTGTTTTATGTGAAGTTGAGTAGTCGTAGTAGTCCTTATTGGAGATGCGACAGGTGGGTCTGGTTATATCCCTGTCTTGGTGAGAGAGGTGCAGCAAGGTGCCACTGGTGGTACTGACGATGTGGCGTCTATGTAGTACCCCTTATCCTGTTTGGGAAATTAATGAAGGGTTAATGTTGGAGGTATAATGGAATTAGTCTGCAATTATGTTGTATACCTTATATCATGTATTGCAGACATAGGAGGACAGGTGCGTCGAGTATTCCAGTGGTACGGAGGGTGCAGCAGGTAGCTCTGGATGAATTTCTGCAGCAATGGTTCTATGGTAGCAGGCTTTGGTCCTGGATACCAAATAGGTGCGGTAGGGGGTTCTGACTGGGGGATCAGACAGTCAGGCAGTGGTCAGGAGGTGCTGTCACGATGTAGCAGAAGGCTGTGGTAGCAGGATAAATATAGGGCAGACCGTGTGGTCTATGGGTCTGCCTAGGATATAATGCCGAAAGTTAGGGTATCTATTCCTGTCAGTAGTAAGATGACAGGCGGTGGGGGCCGAGGCCCGAGGTTACTTACAGTCTGCAGTCCCGCGGTTATCGATAGGCAATGGAGCCCGGGGCGAGAGCGGAGTCCCGGCCGGTGACCGCCGCAGCTCGCGTGCTTCCGGGTAGGTAGAGCGGGAGAGAGAGAGGGGGGGAGAGAGAGGGAGGAGGCGCGCTTTCGTTGAAAGTGCGCGAGAAGGGCAGAGTGACGCGCTGTCACGTGATCAGCAGCGTGCACTCAGTACGGAGGCCTGAGGGGGCCTGATCAGCTGGGTCAGAGACTTTTCCAACGCGTTTCGACAGCTGCGGCTGTCTTCATCAGGGATAGTCTGGCCCAGTGGGAGGTGTACTTTATATACCTGAGAGTGCTGACGTCATAGTCGCTGTCAATCATTAAAAGCAAACAATTCTATTTCACTGTTGAGTCCCCGTGGTCTTAACGTGTTTAATTTAAAAATCCATTCACTTTCTTTTTTTGACATACTTTTTATAAAGTCACCTTGTCTCCAGTGTTTATGAACTATTTCTATGCCCACCACTTGGATTCCTTGGGTGGATCCTTTGTGTTTTTCTAAAAAGTGCTTGGAGAGAGGGTGGCCTGTGAATTTGTTCTTAATATTCCTTAGATGTTCATTGATTCTGGTGCTCATGGCTCTCTTGGTTCTACCTATGTACATTTTATCGCATGGGCATACTAGTCCATAAATGACTCCCGTGGTGGTACATGTGATGAAATCTGTGATGGGGTATGACTCCTTGTAGTGACTAACTGTTTGTTGTTTAGATGGTTTCAAGGTTTTACATATTTTACATTTTTTACAAGGAAAAAAACCTGTTATTTTTTGTTTAAATGGGGTAACTGTTTGTTTATTGGCAATATTGTGTTTTATGGTGGGAGCTATGATTGACCCCAGGTTCCGTGCTTTTCTGAATATGAATCTTGGTCTGTTAGGCATCTGGTCACCAATTATTTTATCGTCTTTAAGTGTATACCAATGTTTTTGTACGATTCTCCTAAAGATATGGGTGTTAGCGGAGTAGGGAGTGATAATGGGAATGATCATATTGTGATTGGTTGGTCCTGGTTTCTCAGTGTTTTTCTCGGTTAGGAGATTTTGTCTAGGTATTACGGCTATTTTTTCCTTTGTATTTTTTAGGAAATCTGCATTGTATCCTTTTTCCTTTTTTTTTGTACACCTCCCACTGGGCCAGACTATCCCTGATGAAGACAGCCGCAGCTGTCGAAACGCGTTGGAAAAGTCTCTGACCCAGCTGATCAGGCCCCCTCAGGCCTCCGTACTGAGTGCACGCTGCTGATCACGTGACAGCGCGTCACTCTGCCCTTCTCGCGCACTTTCAACGAAAGCGCGCCTCCTCCCTCTCTCTCCCCCCCTCTCTCTCTCCCGCTCTACCTACCCGGAAGCACGCGAGCTGCGGCGGTCACCGGCCGGGACTCCGCTCTCGCCCCGGGCTCCATTGCCTATCGATAACCGCGGGACTGCAGACTGTAAGTAACCTCGGGCCTCGGCCCCCACCGCCTGTCATCTTACTACTGACAGGAATAGATACCCTAACTTTCGGCATTATATCCTAGGCAGACCCATAGACCACATGGTCTGCCCTATATTTATCCTGCTACCACAGCCTTCTGCTACATCGTGACAGCACCTCCTGACCACTGCCTGACTGTCTGATCCCCCAGTCAGAACCCCCTACCGCACCTATTTGGTATCCAGGACCAAAGCCTGCTACCATAGAACCATTGCTGCAGAAATTCATCCAGAGCTACCTGCTGCACCCTCCGTACCACTGGAATACTCGACGCACCTGTCCTCCTATGTCTGCAATACATGATATAAGGTATACAACATAATTGCAGACTAATTCCATTATACCTCCAACATTAACCCTTCATTAATTTCCCAAACAGGATAAGGGGTACTACATAGACGCCACATCGTCAGTACCACCAGTGGCACCTTGCTGCACCTCTCTCACCAAGACAGGGATATAACCAGACCCACCTGTCGCATCTCCAATAAGGACTACTACGACTACTCAACTTCACATAAAACACATCTACCTTAGGGTAAGTCCTAATCTTGTCGTATTTACTGAGAACCTAGTGCCTGCAGTATCCGACCTATATCTTCTACGATCTTAGGATCATATCCATCCCGGACTAGTCCACCACCAGAGGTGGCTCCCTACAGACCTCGGTCCAAGAAATACAAACACCGCACGCCTCTGTCCTTGTTGTTCACCAACAGCAGGTAAAATACCACTTCCACTAATAACGTCTAGTCTATTACTCTCAAGTTCTTATGCACTTCTCTTGCACCCCAGGTATCCAGAATATGTGAAGCTTCCTACTGACACTAGAGTCCGCCGCCTAAAGGGCCTCAGGGCTACTACAAGGACACCCAGTCTAATCCTAACAGGTAACTTACACTTATACCATATTTATTTAGAACCGATATTTTAGTACAACGACACCACACCATATTACCATATTGTAATACGATTCCTCTTTTATCAGGTCCACCTTTTTACTACCCCAGCATCGACTACCCCAAGACTTTATGGAAAGCTGTTTTATCCTTTAACTCAGAACCATATTTATTTATTTATTAATTTTTTATCTACCTCTCATATCGTCTATTTTAACCCTCTTTTTGTTTTTAAATAACTGTATCAATAAAAATACTTTTTAGCCATTCCTTCTCCCGTATCCTTCTTCTACTACCATTAGCGCGAATTTTAAACCATAGGTTATTTTATTTTATTTAGTACATCTACTATGGACATTTAGTGGTTTCCTGTCCTAAAAATTCGCTGCCTCTGATAGTAAGTAGCCTATTAGCGCCTCTATTACTAACCCTCTTTACTTCCCCCCGAAACCACCGAACAGGCTGCTAGGCTCAAACCTAGAACTCAAGACAATGGGAGACCTCTGGTATGACAGGAGGGAAAGAATAGAAAACATCCAACTTTTCTTCCATCATACCCAGAAAAAAACTATAAATACCAATCCAGAAACCATAAAATCAATAAAAGATTCACTCAGAACTTTAGAACAATTATTACTAAAAGAAATGAGGGATCTATGGGAAGTCGCCACCCTCGAACACTACCTGGCCTTCAATATTATACCCTCTGGCCTAGTAGTGACCAAAGCTCTATCGGGAGACATAGGAGATCCAACCACCCTGGAGGAATGGAACTCCATGTTCCATAATTTCTCTACACAAGCTGTTCGTTTCATAATCAATAAAAGGAAAGACAGCTGATGGAAAATAAAAATAAAATTAACCTACTATTCAATGAAATAAAACCACACCAGAACCACCCTGAAATCCTAAGTCTAACCAACAGCATTAAAAGCAGAATCAATCAGAAGGAACATGACATAGTCGAAAAGAAAAGAGCCAAATTTGGCAGAGACGCAGTCCCCCTCCCTACCCAACACCCTGATAGGGAACCACTAAACTTTTTTGAAACCCTGGATGAGGTAGTCGGAAGCCCGAACAACTCCCTCAATTCCATTGACAGAATCTCTATCCACCCCACTTCGGACATAGAATCCCCCCCTATTCTTAACGAACCAGGTTCAAGCCAGACTAACCCTACCTCACAGGATATCATTACCCCAATTAGCACACACAATAGGTTCTCGCCTCTGCTTACCACTATCGATGAAACTCCACACCAAACTACTTCCCCACCCCTAGCTCATGGACAACCTACCCACATAGAAGCAACCCCTCCCCAAGTGTCTGCAACCTCAGTTTCTAACGTCACCGCCATCGCCACCTCACGTCCACTAATACGAAAACATACCAGCAATGTTGATTTTTTTCGGATGGCCACAAGAAAAAATGCAAAAGAGGCACGAGGGGAGGGAAACTCGCCCAAAAGAAAAAGAACAAACCAAAGGAAATAAATAACCAAACATCCATTTTCAATCTAAGCAAACACAAATTAACTAATAACGAAAATGCATTACTAAAAAAAGGCCTAAAATATGCTCCATCTACACAATTTGATAAATTCCAAGCATATATAGGCATTAAAAAGTTTTTACGACAGCTAGCTATTAAAAAATATTACACCAAAAAGAAAGATATTCCTGAAACATCAGAGCATGGGGAACCACCCAAATTCCAACACACCTCCCTAAAAAATAAATCCAACTTCCACCCTCTTCAAGAATATTCAGAGGCAATCAAGACCTTTGAAAAAAATGTCACAGATGACATTCGCAAAATTAACAACAAAAAATGCCAAAAATTTAAGAATAACCTTACTAAACCAGAGATCCGTGCTATGAAACAACTACAAAAAAACTATGAGATAGTAATCAGACCAGCCGATAAAGGTGGGGGCATAGTCATTCTTGACCAAGACTATTACCACAAGGAATCACTAAGACTCCTAGGAGACCATAGAACCTATCAAATACTCCCCTCCGACCCAACTAGCAAGTACCAAAAAGAACTACGAGATCTAACTATAAAAGGACTTCGGGAAGGTTACCTAAATAAAAATGAATTTGAATATGTGAACATCCAACATCCAAGACTAGCTGCCTTTTATCATCTACCAAAAATTCACAAGGATAATATAAACCCACCAGGAAGGCCTATCATCTCTGGCATCCAGTGCCTGACATCCAACCTCTCCAGACTGGTGGACCATCACCTACAGGACTTAGTCCCAACCCTTCCATCACATCTAAAAGACAGCACACATGCTATTCGTATACTGAATAATACTCCATGGGAAAGCCACTACATTTTAGGAACATTGGATATAACGTCATTATATACGAACATCCAACATACCAAAGGATGCGAAGCCTCTTCCCACTTTCTCAACCAAAAGATGCCCCCAGAACAAAGCCAATTCATTATAGACTGTATGCTTTTCATCCTAACACACAATTACTTTCTCTATCAGGGGGACTACTACTCCCAGCAGTGGGGCACCGCCATGGGAACCAGGTTCGCACCCAGCTATGCCAACCTCTATGTTGGCTGGTGGGAATCCCTAGCCATCCACCCGGGAGGTCTCCCCCATGCGAACCTGGTCCTATGGCGGAGATTTATAGATGATATATTGTTTATCTGGTCAGGAGACCAAGCATCTCTTGATCTATTCATACAAGAACTCAACAATAATGAATTCTTTTGAAATTCACTTCAACCACTAGCACCACTACTATCAATTTCCTAGACCTCAATATCTTTGTGGAAAATAACTCTATACGGACTCGTACACACCATAAACCCACTGATGCTAATAGCTATATTCCACTAGATAGCTGTCATCTTCCTAATTGGCTGCTTAATGTCCCCCGCAGCCAATATCTGCGCCTCCACAGAAATTGCTCTGAATATCAAGATTTTAATAATGAAGCAAAATTACTCACTAATAAATTCCTGGAAAAAGGATACAATGCAGATTTCCTAAAAAATACAAAGGAAAAAAATAGCCGTAATACCTAGACAAAATCTCCTAACCGAGAAAAACACTGAGAAACCAGGACCAACCAATCACAATATGATCATTCCCATTATCACTCCCTACTCCGCTAACACCCATATCTTTAGGAGAATCGTACAAAAACATTGGTATACACTTAAAGACGATAAAATAATTGGTGACCAGATGCCTAACAGACCAAGATTCATATTCAGAAAAGCACGGAACCTGGGGTCAATCATAGCTCCCACCATAAAACACAATATTGCCAATAAACAAACAGTTACCCCATTTAAACAAAAAATAACAGGTTTTTTTCCTTGTAAAAAATGTAAAATATGTAAAACCTTGAAACCATCTAAACAACAAACAGTTAGTCACTACAAGGAGTCATACCCCATCACAGATTTCATCACATGTACCACCACGGGAGTCATTTATGGACTAGTATGCCCATGCGATAAAATGTACATAGGTAGAACCAAGAGAGCCATGAGCACCAGAATCAATGAACATCTAAGGAATATTAAGAACAAATTCACAGGCCACCCTCTCTCCAAGCACTTTTTAGAAAAACACAAAGGATCCACCCAAGGAATCCAAGTGGTGGGCATAGAAATAGTTCATAAACACTGGAGACAAGGTGACTTTATAAAAAGTATGTCAAAAAAAGAAAGTGAATGGATTTTTAAATTAAACACGTTAAGACCACGGGGACTCAACAGTGAAATAGAATTGTTTGCTTTTAATGATTGACAGCGACTATGACGTCAGCACTCTCAGGTATATAAAGTACACCTCCCACTGGGCCAGACTATCCCTGATGAAGACAGCCGCAGCTGTCGAAACGCGTTGGAAAAGTCTCTGACCCAGCTGATCAGGCCCCCTCAGGCCTCCGTACTGAGTGCACGCTGCTGATCACGTGACAGCGCGTCACTCTGCCCTTCTCGCGCACTTTCAACGAAAGCGCGCCTCCTCCCTCTCTCTCCCCCCCTCTCTCTCTCCCGCTCTACCTACCCGGAAGCACGCGAGCTGCGGCGGTCACCGGCCGGGACTCCGCTCTCGCCCCGGGCTCCATTGCCTATCGATAACCGCGGGACTGCAGACTGTAAGTAACCTCGGGCCTCGGCCCCCACCGCCTGTCATCTTACTACTGACAGGAATAGATACCCTAACTTTCGGCATTATATCCTAGGCAGACCCATAGACCACACGGTCTGCCCTATATTTATCCTGCTACCACAGCCTTCTGCTACATCGTGACAGCACCTCCTGACCACTGCCTGACTGTCTGATCCCCCAGTCAGAACCCCCTACCGCACCTATTTGGTATCCAGGACCAAAGCCTGCTACCATAGAACCATTGCTGCAGAAATTCATCCGAGCTACCTGCTGCACCCTCCGTACCACTGGAATACTCGACGCACCTGTCCTCCTATGTCTGCAATACATGATATAAGGTATACAACATAATTGCAGACTAATTCCATTATACCTCCAACATTAACCCTTCATTAATTTCCCAAACAGGATAAGGGGTACTACATAGACGCCACATCGTCAGTACCACCAGTGGCACCTTGCTGCACCTCTCTCACCAAGACAGGGATATAACCAGACCCACCTGTCGCATCTCCAATAAGGACTACTACGACTACTCAACTTCACATAAAACACATCTACCTTAGGGTAAGTCCTAATCTTGTCATATTTACTGAGAACCTAGTGCCTGCAGTATCCGACCTATATCTTCTACGATCTTAGGATCATATCCATCCCGGACTAGTCCACCACCAGAGGTGGCTCCCTACAGACCTCGGTCCAAGAAATACAAACACCGCACGCCTCTGTCCTTGTTGTTCACCAACAGCAGGTAAAATACCACTTCCACTAATAACGTCTAGTCTATTACTCTCAAGTTCTTATGCACTTCTCTTGCACCCCAGGTATCCAGAATATGTGAAGCTTCCTACTGACACTAGAGTCCGCCGCCTAAAGGGCCTCAGGGGCTACTACAAGGACACCCAGTCTAATCCTAACAGGTAACTTACACTTATACCATATTTATTTAGAACCGATATTTTAGTACAACGACACCACACCATATTACCATATTGTAATACGATTCCTCTTTTATCAGGTCCACCTTTTTACTACCCCAGCATCGACTACCCCAAGACTTTATGGAAAGCTGTTTTATCCTTTAACTCAGAACCATATTTATTTATTTATTAATTTTTTATCTACCTCTCATATCGTCTATTTTAACCCCTCTTTTTGTTTTTAAATAACTGTATCAATAAAAATACTTTTTAGCCATTCCTTCTCCCGTATCCTTCTTCTACTACCATTAGCGCGAATTTTAAACCATAGGTTATTTTATTTTATTTAGTACATCTACTA